>NC_073258.2:77162500-82162500 GCF_029289425.2 Pan paniscus | reverse complement strand
CATGGTAGGTTTAAGGTACTACCAATATTTGTCTCTCAGTACAGGAAGGTCCAAATGTGTCTTGTGAAGTGCAATGATCCAGTAAGACTCTCCTATGCCACATGTCACAGTGATTGGGTCAGGAAAGGGTGTGACCCTAGTCCAAGCCAATTAGGAATCAATAAAATCTTAAGTTGCTGATTTTTGGATAGGGCAAGGCATACCATTTTCCCTCTTTATGCAAGATTTTGAGACACACATCAAGCTATATTTAAAGTTACAACTGCCTCTGAAATTTCAATTATTTGAATTAAAAAGACTATTTTTGACTTTAAGTTTGTTTAGCTTGAATCTTTTTATCTTCTTGTGGTTATTTTCAATTACATTATCCCTAATACAAAAAATGTTGGTGCCTTGCAAATATAGGAAGCTTTCCAAATGAATATATTGATGTAGTGACTTGGCTTCTTTTGATAACCTGGGGATCAGTTGCGCTATGTAGGGTTGTCTCTGTTACCTCGTGAAGAGACTTCATCATTGACTGTCAGTTTAGGATTACCAGTTATGGAGTGCTTATCATGTGCCAAGTAGTCTGCTATGAACTTTATGTATATTTTTCATTTAATCCTCATGATAAACTCATGAACGAAGGGGCATTATTTTCTGTTTTAGAAATGAGGTAATTGGGGCCTGGAAAGATAAATAACTTGCTCTGATTTTCAAGCCAGAGTTTAAATGTCTGTCTGATTTCAAGAACTGCTCTTTCTACACTGCTAAATTATACTACCTTCACCTTGTCCATGAGAGATACATTCCAAGACCCCCAATGGATGCCTAAAACAACAGATAGTACCACACACACCCTACATATACTATGTTTCTTTTCTGTATATACATACCTATGATCAAGTATAATTTATAAATCAGGCATAGTAAGAGATTAACAGTAGTAAAAACAAAATAGAACAATTATAACAATATGCTAGTATTACCACTGTTGTGCTTTGGGGACATTATTAAGTAAAAACAAGGGTTACTTGAACCCGAGCCCTCAGATACTATAACAGTCAATCTGATCGCCAAGATGGCTTCTAAGTGACTAATGGGTGGGAAGCATTTACAGCATTAAGATGTTGAACAGAGGGATGATTCAGGCCCCGGGCAGGACAGAGTGAGATGACCTGAGATTTCAAAATAGTGTGAAATTTAAAACTCATGAACTGTTTGTCTCTGGAATTTTCCATTTAATATTTTCAGACCACAGTTGACCATGAGTAACTAAAACTGCTGAAAGTGAAGCCATGGATAAGAAGGGACTATCATACTATGCTTTTTAAATAATTATTGAAAATAATTTTTCTTTCCCTTCTAAAAATACTTTCCAGCAAAGAGGGAATATTGACATCGAGAGATATTTTTGTTTGTTCATAATATTAGAGAGGCTAGAGTATATCTCTAAGAGCTCATATATTATTATATTTCCCCATGAGTTTTTGTGAGCAAAAAATTTTATTGGCATCTTTGCATTGCACCATGGACACAAAAAGATATTTTGGTTGAAATAGTATGACACGGTCAACCTTGAAATAGGCATTTAAAAGCCTTTTCATTTCATAAAGCTTTTAGTGTAGCCTGCAGATATATGGTTATATTTTTCTACAACAATTAAAATACATATAAATGACATTCTCCATGTTTAGCGTTTTAACCTTCCTTTGTTGGTAGCAAGATGCCTTCAGCTTGTTTTCCTGAATGCAGCATAAAAAAAACATAAATTCAATAAGATGTACATAATACTATTTATACCTAATGTAAGAACAGTCTTTGAAATATTTCTTTGTGAATATATCCACTACATGAAGAGAAATAAGCTTACAAATTTAGCTTGTATGTATATTATATGCTAATTAACTCACAATTTTATGTAAATTTGTGTGAACAAAAAAGAACAGAAATAAAATAAAATCCATGGAAACTTTATATTTATTTTGAATGTTGGCAATGAGAAATGTTCCCTTTCTATTTTTCTATATATTATTTTTTAAAAAGTTTTAGAAATAATATAACACATTATACTTTAAAATTTTATATACATTTTAATGTATAAAAATTATTAATACTAATTCCAAATATTACCATTAAAGAAGTAACTATTAGTTGTCCAAACTACCCATTTACTTATTCATTCAATTATTTTATTAATTCACTATCTCTATAAACACCTAACATACACCTGGCATTGTTAAGAGTGATTAAGGATATAATAGTGAAAAGACAGGCAAAATCTCTGCCCTCAAGAAGCAAGCATTGTTATAGTCAGGGTAGAAAGTCAATACACATGTACATATATCCAGATGTGCATGCACACACATACACACACACACACCAAGAACACAAATGCCATATGAAATAAACACTATGAAGTGCAACAAGATCATATGGTAGATAAAAACTGGGGTGGGAAAGGTCTTTCAAAATGATATTTCTCTAAATGTTTTCAAAAATAAGGAAGAACTATGTGGGCATAAAAATAATCATTGAGTCAGTCTTACTGTCAGTACAAATAATAAATAGAAAAAATGTCTAATAATTGAATGGCTAAGTTGTTAACTATATCACTTTTAAAATACACAACATTGGATGCATAATTAATGCTATTATAAGTAGATTCTTATGATGTGTGTGAATCCTGCACCAGCAACTGAGGTATGCAGGTTCTGTTATCAGAACTGACTAGGCAGCTGGCGTGACCTATGGAGAGGAAGGAAGAGCAGTGTGGTGCGGTGGCCCACCTGAGAGCCACATGGGAGAGGGCAGCCCCCACCCCCCAGCCAAGGGAGGCAGTGAGTGAGCGTGCTACCCAGCCTGGGAAACTGTGTTTTTTCCACAGAATTGTGCAACCCACAGATCAGAAGATCCCACTCGTGAGTCCACGCCACCAGGGTCTAGGGTCCCAACCATGGGGCTGTGCAGATTCTCAACAGTCACTCAACTAGAATCTGCTTAAGCTTACTGAGCTGGAGGGGGTGGAGAGGCCAGCACCACAGCTGCGACTGTCTGCTGTCTAAGTCCTTGGAGCCCCTTGTGGGAGGGGCAGCAGCCAGCATTGGGACTGACAGCTGCCTAACACACTAGGCTCCCAGGGCAGGGGAAGGGCGGCAGCCATCTCTGTGGCTCCAGGCTGTGCATTTTCCATTGATACTCCGATCAAGAGATTGGATACAGTTGTACAATGAATTTGCTTTTTGTTTTTATATCTAGAATGTGAGTTTTCATTCAATTCCCTTCTGAATCCTATGGCTCTCTTTCACAGGACATTTGTTTACCCCTAGCCAAGTTGTGCTCTAGTCTAGCAGCACATGAAGCCTTTCAATAATTCAGAACACACACACCCGCAAGGATACTTACTATAAAAGAGTGTAGATCAAGACAGGGCGACTTCCTAGTATTTGACAGATCAGTAGAGTGCATATAGTTTACAGTGATGTAGCGTATATTTTAAAATAGCTAGAAGAGAATGATTTGAATGTTTCTGGCATAAAGACAAACACTTCAGGTGATGGATATCCCAATTACAGGGATTTGATCATTACGAATTATATGGATTTATTAAATTGTCACAGGTATCCTGAATATATGTACATCTATTATGTATCAATAGAAAATAAATTTTTTAAAAAGACAAAACATAGGCTCTAGAGTGAGGCCGACCTTATTCAAAAGTGATTAGCTATTATGTAATTACATGTTATAAAGCCTTAGAAAGGTATTTTACCCTGAGTCTAAGTTTCCCTACCCACAAAATAAGAATGATGATACTTACTTCTCAGGATTATGTGAGTGAAGGAGCTAGACCACCACATAACAGCAAATATTTTTTCCTCTCTCAAAAATCTAAGCCAGCATGTCAACATTTGCTGCAACTTAGGCCCTTCCTTCATCCTTCTTGGCAATAAGCTAACTTTAATCAGCTCACCTGTAATCCTTCTTTGAATCTTTCTTTAGTATTTATTTCATTCACTCTCTTATTGCAAATAATAGTTGTTCACGGTGGCTCACGCCTGTAATCCCAGCAGTTTGGGAGGCTGAGGCAGGTGGATCACAAGGTCAGGAGATTGAGACCATCCTGGCCAACATGTTGAAACCCCATCTCTACCAAAATGCAAAAATTAGCTGGGCATGGTGGCACGAGCCTGTAATCCCAGCTACTTGGGAGGCTGACGCGGGAGAATCACTTGAACCTGAAGTTGGAGGTTGCAGTGAGTGGAGATTGCGCTACTGCACACTGACAGAGCAAGACTCCGTCTCAAAAAAGAAAATAGTTGTTCATATATCGGACTTTCTTCTGACTACAACCAGATTGAAGACAAGACTATCTTATTACAGCCCCTACCTCCAGGCACCTTCCGCTGGTTTAGGGCCTCGTCCATGACAGTAATGATTTATGGAATGTCTTCAATGTGTCGACTACTGTTCTGACTGCTTTTCTGGATTAACTCATTAAATCCTTATATCCAGCCTATGAGACAGACACTCTTACCTCACTTTACAGACAAATAGAGGATGCAATAAATTAAGGGACTTTCCTAAGGTCTTGTTCTCTAACATCACACTGCACAACTTTAGGGAAAGCAAACAATAAATATTTGTTAAATAGGGACTGGTGGGAGAGTAATGCTATAGCAAGCTGCAATTGTTTAAAATATATTGTTTATGAAATAGATGTCTTAATATTAAAGGCATAATTTGAAACCTTGTTCTGTGTGGCCATTAACAGGATAGTTTTCATGTCTTTAAAATGGTCATAATCATAATTTATGGGTTGCATGAGTTGTAGGATATATATCTAAATTGCATAGCATAATAGGAAACACCAAAAAATGATAAAAACTATTTTGTTGTTATAATTAACAATAACAATAACACAAAAACGATCACAATGTGTGCCTCCTTCCTGTTCAGTCGTTGACTTCTCAGATAGTCTTTATGTAAGGTATTCTGGTTCCAGTTTCTGCCTCCTCCCAGCCCCCAACCTCCAGCTGTAATAACATCCGTAATAACAATTCCACAACCAGAAAATGTAATAAGTTAATAAGTCCTTCACAGTCTTGCATTTCTTGGATGTGGTGTTATGCTCACCTGTTAGTCACCCCCATCAAGCCTTCAACTGCTGACCGCCCACCTCCAACTATGTCCTTGAGACCATGCCTCAAATGCATTTTGTAGTAGATAGAGACAAGGAGGCGACTGCCCTGAATAGAGACCTTCATAACTGCTTGCTACGGCTGTTGATTTATTCTGACTTTCTCATTTTGAAATGTGAGTTATCCCAGGAAAATTGAGATAAGCCACTATGAACTTTATTTGATCCTTTAGAAAACCGTGGTGTTTGGAGAAGAAAGCCACCGCAGAGATTCAAACCCATCTAGCAGGCGCAGAGAAAATGAAAGTTATTTGTAAATGCTAAAACATCCATTTGGGGGAACGGTATCAAGGGATTCAACAAAGGTCATTTTGGGGAGCATCTCTGTTTTCTTCATGAACATTTCAGAGAAGGACATAAATTGGGTATTAATCATGTACCCTGTGCAAACTAAATTGGAATAGACAACAAATAGAGACGAAGAGGGGAGGGGGATCTATGAACAACGTGATCTGGGAAAAGAAAAGACATATTAAGCATAATTTAACTGAAAGCTCAGGGATGTTGAGTATCATTACTCAGAAACACAAAGTACTAAAACATAATTTCCCCCACTGTTTTCTGCTCCATGGTTACTTTATCTTCGTTTTCTTTTTGTTACTTTCATGAAGGTATTATTCAGGTTAGATCAAAGTTTCCTGGTGATGAATCACTCCCTCCCAGCATCTTTGTTTTAGGATTATACCCACTCAACTTCCAACTTCCCCGGGATAAGTCTGGGCATAAAAGGGGATCATAATAGGCAGGCAAGTATATTCTCTCTGAAAATATTTTTTCTTATACTGTGTCTTCCATTTGAGATGAGTCTCTCTTTTCCTATATTGATCCAGTTCAAGTAAATTCATCAAAACTCAAAATAAAAGATACTCTTTCAAGGAACTTACTCTCTAGTGTTGGAAATTAAAATGAATTCACATATTTCAGAATGTTAGTTATTGAAATACATCTATTAATGCTAATCGTGAGTTGGTGGGGAAAGGGCATGTAGAAGGAGAAAATGATGAAAAAGTTTGCATATACCTCTGAGCTCAGCTCTTCTCTGTCACGTACATAAAGCCTTTTTTGGTGCTCATTTGTGTTCACATTGCCCTCTCTTACTGAACTATTTTTTCATTCTTAAATTATTTTTATCTTCCTTCATCTGATAAATTTTCCTGCCCCCCAACATATGATAAACTCTTTAGAATTGACTGAAATATCTCTTTATATAACAATCAATCACTGTACTAACCAGTCCCTAAGTACTTAGAGTTCTCAAAGTGCAATACGTAAATCATCAAATTTGGTGCTCCCCATTTCTCTGATAATTAGCTAGAAAAAAATGATAATTCTCATTTGTATATTACAAATCTGCTTTTCTGAGAAGCAATGGCTTGCACGTGGAGCCCTCGAACATCTCCAGTCTATGAAGGATGACAGGGATTCCTTCTATCATATTGTATACTGCATACTGGGAGCAGTGCAGAATTCTCAATGCATCCCAGCAGACATTATTGAAGACCCTTTTTACATTAGCAGAGACTTACTGGGTAAAATGAAATGTCTTAAACAATTATGTTATCTTCCTTAATAAAACCACACTTGTTTTCAGTTTATTGCATCTCGACTCTGTATTTTAAGGTGCCATTCAGTATAATGCAGAAACACTAAACCTGAAGGAAAAGGGGGGAAGAAACAATTTACCTGTCTCTTTCGTTTTATAGATTCATTTAGTAATATATGGCCAAATCCTGCTCCTTACCCCCCAAAATATAAAATAAAATGGAATTGGTAAAGAGCAAGTCCTAAAAATTCTGTGAAAGTTTGAGGCATTCACTTGAAATGTCAGAAACGCCAAACACTCGCTCGTACATTTAAGAACTTAGAAAGCTCTTATTTACTCAAAGTAATTATCTGGAAACTGGGTAAAGTTCAACATTTTAGTGGAAAGCTACCAAGAGTCAGAACCTCATTACATGACAACTTATCCAAAGAATGATATTTGGTCAAAAAGACCTTATTTGAAGATATTCACTGCTACTCTTTGAGGTAGTATTTTATCATAATTAAGTATGTTGTAAAAATTACGTTTAACTTGATATTTAGGCTGCTTTTATTCTGAAAGTAATTTTTTTTCATTTGGTAACTGAGAATTTAATGTTTTAAGTCATTTTTGTACATATTAATTTATCTCTGAATTTAGTGTATATTCAGGACCTCCAAGACTTCTACAAAGAGCTAAAGACATGGTCTCTATTCTCAAGATGCTCACAAGCTAGGGAGAAATATAAAATGTGTAAAAGCACATTAACACAGGTACTGTGTTGTTTTTTGAGACGAGGTTTCACTCTACCGCCCAGGCTGGAGTGCAGTGGCATGACCTTGGCTCTCTGTAGTCTCAATCTCTCCAGCTCAAGTGATCCTCCTACTTCAGCCTCCCAAATAGCTGGGACCACAGGTGCACGCCACCATGCCCAGCTGATTTTGTAATATTTTGTAGAGACACGGTCACCGTATATTCCCCGGGCTCGTCTTGAACTCCTAGTCTCAAGCTATCCTCCCACCTCAGCCTCCCAAGTGCTAGGATTACAGGTGTTAGCCACTGTGCCTGGCCTAGGTACTGTTTAAAATGAGAACGTAAGAATCTTCTGTATTTAAAAAACAATTTTCCAATTACTGTAAATACAGCATTATCTTTGGGATCATTGGTATTTACATGCACATCTGGTTTGTTTGCGTGTCTCAGGTAGATAGTAAATGCAGCAAATTTTCCAGCAAAACAATGCCAATTCATGTGGAGATAGATAATCAGGGACAAAGATTCCATGAGCTATTAAGAGTTTCTGTTGTTTAACCACATCTCTGCATTAAGGAGAATTAACAGAGAATGGATGTTGGTAATTAAAATGACAGACAACATAATTGCCATTGTTTGTTTTTGTATCTGTTTAAACTTGTTTAAACTAGTATGGAACACCTTTTTTTGTTCTTCTTTGACCTTGTGCCTCTGAAGGAATCTAATGGATTTTAATAAAACATAGGGTGATAAAATTACTGAATTTATGGGTTCGGCTGCTGTGCATTTTTTCCCTTGGTAGGGCATATTAACCTGTAAGTGTCTATTCTGTCTGTTTGTTATGATAGATACTAAATGAGTCAATATTGCATCAATAATTCAAGGGATAATTTAGCTGCATAATTGTATTTTATTGAATTAATGCTTTCAGCTACTTTGGTCTAAAGCATATCTACTGCAGTGTAACAATGTGATAGGATTCTTCCGTATACAAAGCTTTATATTTACTATTATGTATTTTTAAAATCAACATAAATATAACAAATACAGAGAAAAAAAGAGCACCATAGAAAGATTTTCTGGGTGAAATGATAGATTAAAAAGAAAAAAAAATGGATGCTTTTATTTCTCCTGTCCATAGACATCTTTCTGCTTGAAATGCTTGGATTTCCCTTTGCCAGGCTATATTTAATTCTGAGCCTCTGCCACTAGAGTTGTAACCTCATCAGTCCAGGGAAAATTTGAAGTCCTCTACCATAACAATAATTATAAATATAGGTGGGAGATTTGCGGTTTTCAAAGCACTTTTGCATCTATTGTCTCCTTGGCTCTTTAAGATAATTGTTTTCTTTTATGGTATGGTTTATTCTATTTTAGAGATGAGGAATGTGAAGCTCTCAGAGATATGGTTCTTCTTGACATAAATGACAAGCCAGAAAATAGGGAAAATAGAGGAGCCAGAGTTTAAGACCTTCTGGCATTATATCTTTGGATCCTTATGTTTTTACTTTGTTCGAGCTGGCTCTATCTATGGAATACATTTTGGCTTTTGTCGTTCTATGACTATTTGATGCAGGGACTGTGATAATCCTATAGGAATAGTCCCATTTTGTAAAGGAAAAATGAGTTCCTGGTTTAGTTTTCCCCTAAACCATTTCAGTGTAGTTCTTTAGTGTTTCATGACAAACCTAGTTACTCTTTTTCTTGTTGGTGAATATATAGCCCCATTTAGGGCAGAATATCTTGCCCAAAATCCCCTCACTAGACTGCGGCGTCTACTTGATGAGGGTCAATGTAATTATTACATTTATGGAGCTTCACATTCATTTCTTCTCTAGTAGCTTTGGCCTTCTTATTCTATGCTCTTATCTTAATTTTCCTTGCTTCTTCCACTGCAGGAATCATTCAAAATATCAAAGAATAAATTCAACTTTAGCCACATAACAAAAGCCTGGTCAGTCTGATCAGGGTTTCCCTTAACAGATTTGTTTATTATAATGTATTTTGGGAAAATTCATATCTATTCAAGAAGTCTTTCTTATACCTTAAGTTGTAGATATCATACTTCATGTTACTATGGGGTTACAATAATGTCGTAACTAGAATATAATACTGGGCATCCATATGTGAGACAGTTTTGGGAGGACAGAAAGGGTTAACAAAAATAGAATTTATATTAGAACACAAGGTTTATAGTTCTCTTTCATTTTGATACACCATAAATCTTTGAGTAATTAAAAGTGTAGTGGATGCCCACGATGTGACAGGTATTATGTTTCAGACACAGTAGTGAACAAAACAAGCATGGTCTTGCCCTAATGAATTTATGGTCTTGCAGTGAATGATTGAATGAGCACATTAGTTACTAATCAAACCAGACTTCATGCATAAAATATGGTTACTGTACTTCTTATTCTAATATCTTAGAAATTTAATAATCAAAGGGAGTTTATGCATATCACTACTAGCATGGCATAAGCATACTATTCTCCATTTCTCAGGAACTCTTCTCTTCTTCACCTTTCTAATCTTTGCCATAAATCTAGGATATGAAAGAAATAGCTCATTTGCTTCTTATCTTGTTTGTTTTCATATTTATGAGTTTAAAAAGCACACATTTTCCAAAGTACAAATTTATTTTTTTTTATTTATTGAAAACAAATGGTTGGGAAATTTTATTTATGTTTTCTGAAGGAAAATATTTCCACTGGTATATATTCACAACAGCTAACATAAGTCTTTAAGAATCAGAATAAGGACATGTTTTTTACTTGTGGCATATACATAATGAGCTTTGTTACATGGAAGTACGTATGAAACTATAAACTCTTTCACAACAAAGTCCAGCTCTTAATTATCTGAATCTTCCTGACATAACAGAGTGCCTAGAAGATGCTTATTATATACTTGATGATATGGTTTGGCTCTGTGTCCCCACCCAAATCTCATCTTGTACCTCCCATAATTCCCAAGTGCTGGGGGAGGGACCTGGTGGGAGATGATTGAATCATGGGGGCAGATCTTTCCTGTGCTATTCTCCTGATAGTGAATGGGTCTCACAAGATCTGATGGTTTTAAAAACAAGAGTTTCTCTGCACAAGCTCTCTCTTTTTCCCTGCCACCATCCATGTAACATGTGACTTGCTCCTCCTTGCCTTCTGCCATGATTGTGAGGCCTCCCCAGCCATGTGGAATTGTAAGTCCAATAAACCTCTTTCTTTTGTAAATTGCCCAGTGTCAGGTATGTCTATATTGTCAGCATGAAAACAGACTAATACAGCAAATTGGTATTAGTAGAGTGGGGCGTTGCTGAAAAGACACCTGAAAATGTAGAAGTGAATTTGAAACTGGGTAACAGGTACAGGCTGGAACAGTTTAGAGGGCTCAAAAGAAGACAGAAAAATGTGGAAAAATTTGGAACTTCTGGAGACTTGTTGAATAGCTTTGACAAAAATGCTGATAGTGATATGAACAATAGAGTCCAGGCTGAGGTGGTCTCAGATGGAGATGAAGAACTTGTTGGGAACTGGAGCTAAGGTGACTCTTGTTATGTTTTAGTGAAGAGACTGGCAACATTTTGCCGCTGCCGTAGAGACTTGTGGAACATTGAACTTGAGAGAGATGATTTAGGGTATCTGTTGAAAGAAATTCTAAGCAGCAAAGCATTCAAGAGGTGACTTGGGTGCTATTAAAGGCATTCAGTTTAAAAAAGGAAACAGAGTATAGAAGTTTGGAAAATTTGTAGCCTGACAATGCAATAGAAGAGAAAATCCCATTTTCTGAGGGGAAATTCAAGCTGGCTGGAGGAATTTGCATAAGTAACAAGGAGCCCAATGTTAATCGCCAAGACAATGGGGAAAATGTCTCCAGGGCATGTCAGAGACATTTGTGGCAGTCCCTCCTATCACAGGCCCAGAGGCCTAGGAGGAAAAAGTGGTTTCATGGGCCAGGCCCAGGGTCCCTGTGCTGTATGCAGCCTAGGGACTTGGTGCTCTGAATCCCAGCTGCTCTAGCCATGGCTGAAAGGGGCCAAGGTACAGCTCAGGCTGTGGGTTCAGAGGATGCAAATCTTAAGCTTTGGCAGCATCCATGTGGTGTTGAGCCTACAAGTGCACAGACATCAAGAATTGAGGTTTGGGAACCACTGCCTAGATTTCAGAAGATGTATGGAAACACCTGGATGTCCAAGCAAATGTTTGCTGCAGGGGCGGGGTCCTAATGAAGAACGTCTGCAAGGGTGATGTGAAAGGGAAATGTGGGGTCAGAGCCCCCACACAGGGGCCCTCCTGGGGCACCACCTAGTGGAGCTGTCAAAAGAGGGCCATTGTCCTCCAGACCCCAGAATGGTAGCTCCACTGACAGCTTGCACCATGCATCTGGAAAAACCCCAGACACCCAACACCAGCCCATGAAGGCAGCTAGGAAGGAGGCTGTACTCTGCAAAGCCACAGGGGTGGCACTGCCGAAGACCATGGGAACCCACCTCTTGTGTCAGCGTGACCTGGATGTGAGACGTGGAGTCAAAGGAGATCATTTTGGAGCTTTAAGATTTGACTGCCTCACTGGATTTCAGACTTGCATGGAACCTGTAGCCCCTTTGTTTTGGACAATTTCTTCCATTTGGCATGGCTGTATTTACCCAATGCCTGTAAATACTCCATTATATCTAGGAAATAACTAACTTGCATTTGATTTTACAGGCTCACAGGTGGAAGGGACTTGCCTCATCTCAGATGAAACTTTGGACTGTGGACTTTTGAGTTAATACTAAAATGAGTTGAGACTTTAGGGGACTCTTGGGAAGGCATGATTGGTTTTGAAATGTGAGGATATGAGATTTGGGAGGGGCCGGTGGCAGAACCATGTGGTGTGGCTGTGTCCCCACCCAAATCTCATCTTGTAGCTACCATTCCCATGTGGGAGATGATTGAATCATGGGGACAGGTCTTTCTTGTGCTATTCTCATGACAGTGAGTGTGGGTCTCATGAGACCTGATGGTTTTAAAACCAGAGTTTCTCTGCACAAGCTGTCCCTTTCTGCCTGCTGCCATCCACGTAAGATGTGACTTGCTCCCCTTGCCTCCACTATGATTGTGAGGCCTCCCCAGCCATGTGGAATTGTAAGTCCAATAAACCTCTTTCTTTTGTAAATTCCCCAGTCTTGGGTATGTCTTTATCCAGCAGCATGAAAATGGATGAATACACTTTATAAATAAAATTAGAAAAATATAGTAGCAGTATAAAGAAAAAGAACTGGAATTGGAATTATTTTTAAATGTCTTCCTCACTTTGGTGATAAAGTTTAATAATGTCAATTCATGGGTAAAAAATTGGATTTCTACCTGTTTATGTAAGTTTCCATACCTAAAATCTCAGGTTTTTCTATCATACTACATAAATTAGTTTCTATCACATTGTTTCCTGCAGTTGATGCTGTGGTATGCTGCCCAGATCCCCCCTTAAGAATTCAGGTGTTTATTGATGCATTTAACATTTCACCTTTAGAGTTGTGGGCTGCCAGGGGTATTGGTTGCTAAATTCTTATATCTGAGTCCTTTACGGGAATTGCTTTCAGCTGAAGTGAGTTGTCACAACTAAAGTTGCTTTCTCTCTGGGGAAGCCCACATAAAATGATTAGTTAATATGGGAAATGCAAAGGTTTGATCTGCTTGCCTTAAATCAACATAACTTTGAAGGACTCTTCCAGCTCAAGAGTTTTCTATGGGATAAGCTGAGACTTCTGCTGCAACTACAGTACAGTTTAACTTCTCTCTCTGCCCAAACCTGCTTCTCCATCTCCCATTCAGGTATTATTTTCCCAAACACTCTCCAATAACTCCTATGCATGCACACACACACACACACACACACACACACACGCTTAATAATTTGTATCCTTGGAAAGAAAATTTAGGATAATTGGTTTTTGAAATAGTCCTAGAAATCATATATTAAAATAGAGTTTTAGAGTTGGTCACTCTTCAGTTGGTGGTGAAATGATAAATGGAGTTCTTATAACCCCTGTCACTGCTAAAACTTTTTGGTGATCTGGAATGGGATACCATGGAAGATAATGCACTGGCTAGTATACTATGTCAGGTATTTAGGAGGTTTGAAGGAATAACAAATATAAGGTCTATGCAGTTGAATAGCTCTTGCTGGGTGCTATTGATGAATTGGAAAAGATAATGAAAGACTAGAAATTTTTAATCACCAATTAAAGGCAAACTGTGAAAGCCACAAAGGGCCTGCTTGACAGCATATAAAAACAGTCCCATCTCCTGCATCTCAAGGGCAGAAAATATTGAGGATTAGGTGAAGGACTTAATTATATAGGTCATGGGAGCCCAAAAAATGATTAAATTCTCAAACCCCCACAAGTCAACTTTGCCGAGATTAGGATCTTGAGTAGAAAGAAGTGAGATTCTGACACTTGCAATGAAAGGATCTGGGATAATGTGCTTACAAACTTTGAAATCCCACATTGCACTAAAATTTCTGGGCCTGCAGAAGTAGCCCACTCCTCTGGTTAAAGGCTAATGCTCTCTCACTGGTTAAAGATGATGCAGAGATTATTACCTTGCAAGACAAGAAGCATCCACTTCAGGATCTATTCCTACCTCCCTTCCTGGCTGCTAGACCAATACCTAGGATTGAATTATAATGTAATCTTACTAGAAAGGTGCTGTATCTATAGGAGAAAAGTTATCATACACCTAAGTAGCCAAAAGGTCTAGCCAACATGTACTAGCAGGAACCAGTAGACAGTATGGATTCTTAGTTCTGAGAATGCCATGCAAAGGGAGAGGAGGAAAGGTTAATTGAGCTAAGGAAAAGCTTATTTCTCAATGTTTATATTTATGGATATAGAACACCTTTCCATGATATAAGATTTAACAACCTGATAAGGGCATTTGAAGCTAGTCATAGGTCTATGAAGCTACGAATAGTCTTGGAGACTTAGAGAAAAGCTATGTACAGTAAGAATGTCGTAACTAGCACAGAAGATGATGCAATTAAAAAAAAAAACAGATCAATGGCTTGGAGCCATGGACATCCAAGAGTGAAAAGAGTACAAATGGCCAGAAGACAACAAAGGCAAGTTTAAAAGACAATTCTTTTACCAAAGCAATAAAGAATGTCTTAGGTAAAATGGAATGTGCATTATTGAGAAACTCATTGGTGGCCTTCCTCTGCAAGCCAAGACTAATAGTGGGAAATTCTATCACAGACATGAATTTCCTCATAGTAATGGAAATAATAGAATCCCCAAATAATAGAAGCCAGGTAATGACCCTTAGTAATCAATAGCAAGTGGGTACATTTATCTCAGGTTACACCTCTGGTTGCACAGTGGATGGGGAGTTTTGTCTTATGATCAGTCACAGAGGAAGAAAAAGTCCAAGCTTTTTCACGGATAGGGCATCTCAGAATGTGAGTTCAAAACACAAATGGACTGCTGCTGCACTACTGCCTCAGTCAAGAGTGTCCCTAAAACATAGCAATCAGTGTCCCTAAATAAGAGCTTCTAGTGTTATACCCAGCCATTCACAGTGTTTGAAAAGACCAGTAGTCCAAGATAAGAATATGCATTGAATCTTAAGCAGTGAGAAGTGACTTTACTGGTTATTCAGGAATAAGAATTGGAAAAGAAAGAGAAAAAAAAAGAACTCTAAGGTAGAACCCAAGGAATGAAACCAACAACCTTGGAGAAACTATTTCCAGATGGACAAATTTTCTATATAGAGAAAGTGGGCCAAAGCAGGAAAACAAGTAGACTGTAGTGGACACTGTGGTCCACCACCTACACCCCCCTTTAAGACTAAGACATGCCCTTCTCATTTTTCCCAGTTTGTTGCTGGCTGATGGTGGCAGTCTAGGAATTTATTTCTGTTGAGGTGAGATGCCTTGCTCAAATTTATGACTCTTTCCTGGGGGCAACCTGCATCTAATTACCAGTCAATGTGGGATATACATACATCCCATATTGGGATGCTTGCTTTGATTCATGTTTAATCTGAAGGGCTAAGCCAGTTCCCCAGCTCCTGTAGGATCTACCGATCCCTCTATTGCGATTGCATACCTGTTTAATTTCCTCTGTTCCGTACTGCTCTACTCCACCCCTTCACAAATAATTATTGTTAAGAGTACTTTCTAATAATCCTCTAGAATAAAAATCTTAGAGCCTCAAAGTCTATTTCCTAGAGAACCCGACCTCAGACTACTGATGAAGATTGACCTGTTTAAAGATTATTTCAAGGCTGTTTTATTTACAGAAAGTACAGTTTAGCACAGTAGAAACATAACATGTTTTGGATTCAGGTAGACATGGCAACTTGCATTGCTGTTATCAAAAGGATTAAGTTAGCTAAGCAGAGACGAAGGTTTAGATTGTGCAGCCCAAGAAACTCCAACTCATGAAGGCTTGTGCATAGTTTCCCACCTATGGCTTTCTTCTCTGATAGATGCCAGGCCTTACCCATTTCTCACCACTGTAAACTTTTATCCTTCTGGCTTACACCTCTAGATATATCATGAAGTTATTATCTAAGAAATAAAAGAGAAATGCACAGTGTATTTTGGGTTTTGTTCTGTTATTATTTTGTGGTAAGGGTAGATTTTTGAGAAGTAGCAATAACGACATTGATTTTAGAAGATGTAGTTTGACACAATTATTTGCTATGGAGGAACACAAATTATGTTTGTGATGGGGTAAATTAAATAAGTAATATTTAATAGGGGTTGTGTTTTATATTGGACATTTTCTATTATACAGAGCCTTTGTGTGGCTTTTGGTAGACGTGTAGTCAAGCTTTTTATAAATGTAGTGGGATCATCAAAATTTCAATGTTTCTAAAGATTCTTCAAATCCATGTTTTTATGTAAACAGTAAATTGGCTTGTTTTAGTAGAATAAAATAGAATAAAAAATAGATGCAAAGGCAAGGGCATAATTTTAATAAAATACTTCATGATAATCTGTACCCCTACTTATATTACTGCTTTACCAGTTGGGGATTCCTATTAGAAGTAAGTCACTGTCAAATTTCAGAGTGGCCTGACACGTATGTTAATTTTCTACCACCTCCGTAAGTTGTGACATCCTGTGCTCTGCCTGGATATTCCACAAAGATTCTGATTTTCAGGGGGCTATCGTATTCATCTGTGTCTGATCTTGTGGCTTGGCTTTGTAATAGAAAATATGATAACCACATAATCAGAAACCAAAAGGGACCTCAGAAATTCTAGTTCACTTTCTCCATTGAATTTCCAAATTGAGTTCAAAACAAATAAACTGTAATGCCCAATACTGCATAGTAAATTAATAACTTTAACCCCAAATTAATTTTTAAAAACTTACTAGACACGTGAATCTCAATAGGGAAAATATGAAATAAGAACACTACATACTACTGTGTCCGGAATTGGTGGGTTCTTGGTCTCACTGACTTCAAGAATGAAGCCGCGGACCCTCCCGGTGAGTGTTACAGTTCTTAAAGGCAGCGTGTCCTGAGTTTGCTCTTTCTGATGTTCGGATGTGTTCAGAGTTTCTTCCTTCTGGTTGGTTCGTGGTCTCGCTGGTTTCAGGAGTGAAGCTGTAGACCTTCCCAGTGAGTGTTACACCTCTTAAAGGCAGTGTGGACCCAAACAGTGAGCAGCAGCAAGATTTATTGCAAAAAAAAAAGAACCTTCCACACTAGGGAAGAGGACCCAAGCGGGTTACCACTGCTGGCTTGGGCAGCCTGCTTTTATTCTGTTATCAGGCCCCACCCACATCCTGCTGATTGGTCCATTTTACAGAGAGCTGATTGATTGGTCCATTTTGACAGAGTGCTGATTGGTGTGTTTACAATCCCTGAGCTAGACACAAAAGTTCTCCACCTCCCCACTAGATTAGCTAGATACAGAGTGCTGATTGGTGCATTTACAAATCCTGAGCTAGACAGAGTGCTGATTGGTGTATTCACAATCCCTTAGCTAGACATAAAGATTCTCCAAGTCCCCACCAGATTAGCTAGATACACAGTGCCCATTGGTGCATCCACAAACCCTGAGCTAGACACAGGGTGCTGATTGGTGTGTTTACAAACCTTGAGCTAGATACAGAGTGCTGATTGGTGTATTCACAATCCCTTAGCTAGACATAAAGGTTCTCCAAGTCCCCACTAGACTCAGGAGCTCATCTGGCTTCACCCAGTGGATCTGGCACCTGGGCCGCAGGTGGAGCTGCCTGCCAGTCCCACGCCGTGCACCCATACTCCTCAGCCCTTGGGCGGTTGATGGGACCAGGCACCTTGTAGCACGGGTGGCGCTTGTCAGGGAGGCTCAGGCCACGCAGGAGGCGGGGGTGGGGCGAGAGATTCAGGCTTGGCGGGCTGCAGGTCCGGAGCCCTGCCCTGCAGGGAGGCAGCTAAGGCCCGGCGAGAAATCGAGTGTAGCGCCTGTGTGCCAGTACTGCTGGGGGACTTGGCGCACCCTCCGCAGCTGCTGGCCTGGGTGCTAAGCCCCTCACTGCCTGGGTGCTAAGCCCCTCACTGCCTGGGCCCACAGGGCCGGCCGGTCGCTCGGAGTGCGGGGCCGCCAAGCCCACGCCCACCCGGAACTCTAGCTGTCCCGCAAGCGCTGCGTGCAGCCCTAGTTCCCGCCCCTGCCTCTCCCTCCGCAACTCCCCGCAAGCCAAGGGAGCTGGCTGCGGCCTTGGCCAGCTCAGAGAAGGGCGCCCACGGTTCAGCGGCGGGCTGAAGGGCTCCTCAAGCGCGGCCAGATTGGGCGCGGAGGGCAAGGAGACACCCAGAGAGAGCGAGGGCTGCCAGCAGGCTGTCACCTCTCACTACTGGCCTCAAGGAAATCTCGTGGGGTATTCTTACAACAATAACAAAATGGTTGATAAGACCAAACCTATGCTTAGGAACAAAACAAAGATGAAACAAATTGATGGAGGGTTGTAGAGTTTGGAAGGTTAGCAAAGTCAAGGGGTATATATTGAAACTGAGGTATAAGTAATCTTGCACATCAGTTATGTGTATGTGTATCACCTGTGGATTTTCTTCAAATTATAGATTCTTATCCCATAGGTGGGGGGATAAGGCTTGGGATTCTGCATTTTTAACAAGCTCCAAAATAATGCTAATGCTGCTGGTTTCTGGACACACTTTGAGTAGCAAAGAGCTAGATGGCTTAAGCTTCTTATGAGTAATAGATATTTGTCTAATGCTTTTTTATACGGACTACTCAGTGGAAAATTTGCTCCTTCTTTTTGACAACATTTAAATTATCCCCATTTCATAGACTAAGAAGTTATGTGAAGAAAGTCACATAGTAATTATATTTAAAGCAGAGCCCACAATTCTTGACTTTCTTGTGTTTTACCCACAAGACCAAATTACTTCTCAATTTTATGGTGTGTGAATAGTAACCCAAAGTCATAAATTTTCAAAAAAAAATCTTTAGTTACATCTTACTTAAAATTCCATTGGCATAGTCCATATCTTCATCTTTGTACCTTCCTCATATTCCAGCTTTTTGACATGCATAGGGACATAATTACTTCTGCAAGCCCCATTTAATAGGGCAACACTTATTGTTAATTTTATATACCAGTAATTATTATTGATGTTGAGAAAGATATACCAATATTATATATACAATTTTCTATAAGACATTTAAAATCTAGTTGGAAGAAACAGATGAAAAACAGATGAAAAGGTATGAAATAGAAAATACCTAAAATCTATAACATAGAGTATTAGACATGAAATTAAAACATGTTAAAAGAACACAAATTCTAACCCTAGAAAATTACTAGATGTGAGATTTGAGGGTGGGTTACCTAATGCCTTTGCATTTCTATTTCTTATTGGTTAAATGGGGATAGTAATAACAATAGTATAATTTTTTTATTTCTTTTTTTTTTTTTTTTTTTTTTTTTGCCATGGAGTCTCACTGTTACCCAGGCTAGAGTACAGTGGAACAATCTAGGCTCACCTGCAACCTCTGACTCCCAGGTTCAAACAATTCTCCTACCTCAGCCTCCCAAGTAGCTGGGACTACAGGTGTGTGCCACAATGCCTGGCTAATTTTTGTATTTTTAGTGAAGATGGGGTTTCACCATGTTAGCCAAGTTGGTCTCAAACTCCTGACCTCAGGTGATCCACCCGCCTTCGCCACTCAAAGTACTGAGATTACAAGTGTGAGCCACCATGCCCAGCCTAAAATTATTATAAAGATTAACAAAACATATACATACATTCCTAGTTCAAAGAGAGGCAATATGGAGTAATGACTAAGAACATAGGCTTTGGAAATAGATTATCTAGTTCATAATCTTGTTTCTGCCAATTTACTGTGTGTGATTTCAGGTGAGTTCCTTAATCTCTGTGTTCCTCATTTTTTACATTTAGAAGATGGGAATAGTAATAATAGTTACCCATAGATACTGAGATATTAAATACACACACACACACACACACACACACACACACACCGATAGATTATACTTGATGTGTATTAGGGTTCTCTAGATAAACACAAACAGGAGATAGATAGATACATAGATAGATACATAGATAGATATTTATAAAAATTGGCTCATGCAATTCTACAGTTAAAAAATCCCACTACATGCTATTTACAAGCTGGAGAACCAGGGAACATTGTGGGGTAATTTAGCCTTAGTCCAAATGCTTGAGAACCAAGGCAGCTGATGGGGTACATCTCTGTCTGAGTCCAAAGATGGGAGGACCAGAATGCAGAGATTTCTGAGATCAACAGAAAATGGATGTTTCACCTCAAAAGAAAGAATTTGCTATTACCTGTAGTCCCTTTTTGTTTTACTCAGGCCCTCAAAAAATTGGATGACACCCACTCACATTGGTGAGGGTGATATTCTTTACTCAGTCTGCTGATTCAAATGCTAATCTGTTTTGGAGACACCCTCAGAGACACACCCGGAAATAATATTTTATCTGCTGTCTAGGATTCCCTTAGCCAAGGCCCAGTCAAATCAATACATCAAATTAACATAGATAGATGATATATGATAGATAGATAGACAGATTAGATAGATAGATAGATACATACATACATACATCATTTGGCACATAAGCTCCATGTGAGTGTTTGCTATCATGTTTATCATAGTAGGAATTCAATACATATTTGTTACAAGCTACTACTGAGTAAAAGCAAGATAAGTTTGAAGAAGAATAAAATCAGAATGGGTTCTAGTAAAAGCAAAGACTTTCAGAAATAGAAGTACTTGCTTTAATTATCATACAATAATGCAATGCACAAGAATATATTTAAAGTCATATAGAGTTCTAGGCACTGGTGGTAAAAGATAACTAACATTTTGCAGTCTAATGGGAGTTCAAATACCTAAGTAAATATAAGTTGTTCAATACTCGCAGTGCTGTAGCAGAGGTAGATATAAAATAAAGTGAGGGCCACAGAGGAGTTGTCACCCTGAGAAACTAGGAATTGCTTCACATTTATGTATTTAACAAATACATACAAAATACCTGGTATAATTCAGGTCCTGTGATAAACAGGCCCTGGGCAATTTGAAAATAGATAAGAAAGTTCTTCTCATAGAATGTATGTTCCTAAAGAGTGTAACATTAAATCGAATCTTGAAGAATGAGCAGCATCTATATAAACATGCAGAACCTGATGGTTGTTTTAAATTATTATTGTAGGAGAACTCCCAAGGGCTCACAGTGAAGGAATATCAGGGCTGAAACTAGATGCAGGATTCACCAACAGATAGTCTTGCAAATCTTCTCACAGCAATCCACTGAGGTCAGAGACCCCAAGAGGAAGGAATTGACCTATACTTCACCTGGATCACTGAGCACTTTGACACATTTAACATTGGAACTAATTTCTGTGTGCCATTAGAGGGGGAAAGGAGTTTTAACGTCATCTTTTTCCTTTTGCTATCCTCTTTTATGGGAAGAAATTTCTTCACAATGAAAATGATGCTTATGCAGCACATAAATATTGAACATGTATGTTTTGGAATGGATTTAACTGAATTTGTGTTGGTAATCTGGGAATGCAACACATCCAAATAAGTTAGGGAAGTTTGATCTCAGCCTAGCTAGAGTTTGGTTAGTATCAACACTAATCTTGTGCCCTCCTGCAAACTTCTTTCTTCTGAAAAAAAAAAAAAAATGCTTGGAACAGGCTACAGACCAAACTTCCTGCTGAGTGTTGAAGATGTTCCTGCTGTTCTTTCCCACTGAGTCATCAAGAAAGATTTTGATTGATATTACATATGCATCAAGGAAATGTGCTGCAGCAAGGAACCTAATTTATCCTTTGATTTTTGACCAAACAGTGTGATTCACTATTCTAGTGGGAAATCATGAAAACATCCATTATCTCTAAAGAGCTATTATGAGGTTTACCTGCGTTTTGGAAAAGTAAGTAGGTATAGACATTTTAAAAGGAAGCTATGGAAAATATTCATCCTTTCCTGGGAATCCTACCTCTATCAATAACTAAAATGGTATAGAAAAATAGAATTTGGAAACAGTAAATTCAGTTTTCAATCCTGGTTCTACTGCTTATTAGTTTTGAAAAAGTTCTTTTCATTTCTCTGAGCCTCAGTTGCCTTATCGGTAAAATGTTGACAACTCCTTTCAGAAATAGAGGCTCTAATGAAACAATATATTGAAAGCTATTAACATAGAAGCTGCAACAGTGTGGGTAGCTATTACATAGAAGATCCATTCTCCTCTTCCTTGAAATGTACTCTACTTAATTTAGCTACTTATAATTCTCTCTCCAAAATATATATATGTAGATATATATAGATATCCCTGTATTAGGAAAGGTATACATTTAAAATTCTCTCTCTCTCTCTCTTCTAATTTAACAGACATTTATTGAGCACACAGTATTTTCTAGGCACTTTATAAGCCACCAGGGAGAGTGCTTTCAGATTTCCTAGAGTACAATTCCTCCTGGTAAGATAGTATAGGAGAACAGCACAACCTTCAGAGTTTACAAAACTCTGTGGATTAGGCATGATGAGGCAGATTGCCCCAATTTACAGATGAAGTAAACCAAATGCTAAAATGTCTTGCTCAAAATAACACAATTGTTTCTGTCAGGTTGATAGCTTAGGCTACAAGTTCAAATGATTTTTACCTTTGCTTTTCTTACTTCTCAAATGTCTGAATTTTGGCATAATTTGATTCATCCTAATGAACTTCTGGTCATGAATCATTCCTCTATCTAGGCACAATTATCCCTTAGACTTAACCTTGATTCTTTTACTCAGAATAAACTTTGGCTTTTAAAAAGTAAACATCCCCAAGATGCATGACTTTCTCTAAATAACAAGTGTATACTCCTTTGCTCTATTTAGGGTGGTAATTTAGGTTGTAGATTAATATGTAAGAGAGATAAGACTGATCCTACAGCAATTGGTTTAACAACAGTAAAATATAATTTAAAAATATTTCTAACTCAAAATATTAAGAGTAATCTATGACAAACCTACAGTCAACATCATACTGAATGGGCAAAAGCTGGAGGCATTGCCCTTGAAAACCGGCAAATACTAGGATGCCCTCTCTCACCACTTCTATTCAACACAGTATTGGAAGTCCTGGCCAGAGCAATCAGGCAAGAGAGAGAAATAAAAGGCATCCAAATAGGAAGAGAGGAAGTCGAAGTATCCCTGTTTGCAGGTGATGTGATTCTATATGTGAGAAACACGCTCACCCTTCCAAACACAAAGAATGGACTCAGAGGCACCAAGAACAGTAAAAGTGGGACTTTTAGTAGCAGTCTTGTAAGATCAGGTGTCTGGTAGGCAGGCACACCCGGGGCCGCTACAGCAGGTAATTTATCTCCTAGCATGTAAGTCCCTCCCCCAGTTCCTTATTGGTCGAGTACTACAGCTTACAGTCTTCCCAAATGTCGCCTAAATTTCATTATCCCCCTTATAAGGTTATATCCTGGGCCCCTTCCCTGCTTTAGTTTCGATTTCCCAATAACGAAACTTTCTTCCCTTTCATGGGCTGATCCCTCCTCTACATTCTGTTGTTCACTTATCACGACTTTCTAGAAGCATGAGCTGTGTGGTTTGTTACATCCGCAGGCTGGCTGCCAGTGCTTAGGTTTATCATGCCTTGAAAATGGACCATTTAAAATATTTTCTCATAAATTCCCTCCTCTTTTCTGTTTACTTCCTTTGGCCTCATTTTCATCTAAACCCTTTTGGTCCTTGAATTGCGCTAGACGTCGTTTACTTTCTTCCTCATAAGAGAGTGAGTTTAATTTGGTTTTTAATAGTAGCAGGTTATTTTGCTGATAAGTCATGGGCATTTGTTTATTAATAGCTGTTTCAATTAATCTCTGTGCTAGTCACCTCACACATGAGATAATACCACATCCCACTGCTGTTAGAACTCCTGCCACAATTATGAGAGATGTAAGGATTGAAGTTACCATGCCTTTCCATTTTCCAAATGAACCTTCTAGCCAACCCATAATAGGTTATCAATTCCAGCATTTTCTGTCAGATTGTTGGGTAGAATTGTCAGTCCTTGTAGAGCTTTTGTGATGGTCCCATCTGGGGTAGTATTGTTGGGAATGAAAGTACAACATTTTCCACCCAGCATAACACATACACCCCTTTTTTCTGCTAGTGTCATATCTAGCACAAGCGTGTTTTCCCAGGCCATTCAGCTGGTGGCAACTAAATGGCTAGCCACCCCTTTGAGGATGCCCCAAGTATAACTGATGAATCTCTGCTGATTATAATAGACGTAGTTAATCCAATCCACATTCTTATTAATAGTTGACCACCAGAAGAGTGCTGACTCAAACTCAGCAGCTATTTGGTTTCTGGCCTTAAATTTATTAGGCACCCCCTAGAAACTCTTATCCAGTCACCATATATGTTGTGATTAAAAGAATTTGTTAAATATTTCCAGTTTGGGTGGTCATGTGTATTTTCAAGTGTCTTATGGAATGCCGAGGTGAAGGGAATGGCCAATTAGACTAAAGCACAAGTCCGAGTCCAATTGGATGGTAACAGGACATGGAGGTTCCTTTTCCCACAATACCACCAGACATCAGCCCGGGGCATACGGAGAGCTGAGTAATTGCATTGCCTGACTCACCAGTGACGTTTAGGATGTGGGTGCAAGTCCAGAGTTCTCCCATGGGCTTATTGAACGCTGCCCACTGCCTACAGAGGCAAGAGGAGTGGTTCATATTCCCTGTAGAGAACGAGGGGATTGCTCTGGGATCTGACCTCCACAATGCAGGAAAGAGCAATGACAGACTCTTACAAGTCTCATTTCCCCCATGCATTCTTGTCCTGGTATAGAGCCAACATGCAATGCATTCCTTTAGGATTGGTATTTCATCCTAGGGAAAATGGAACCACCTGTGCCCGAGGTCGTCTCTCAGCACATGCATAGTGGTTACTCTTGTTGAGGGCTTGTACCAAAAATTTGACCCATTTGACCCAGGTATTCACATCCCCATATCCTGTCTCAATTTGCCTTAAATCCTTTACCTTAGTGTTTATTAGGGTCTGGGGTTGGAGTAGTCCCAAGGAAATGGGAGGTTCAGTTCTTGATTAGTTTGAAGACAAATCACCCTAGGGGGTCTTTCCCTGTGATGTCTGCCCCTCACCCATATACTTGAGACTCTACTTTTGGTTCTTGGTTTAGAACGGCTGGATTATCAATGGTGATGAGTATAGGATTGCATTCTAAATTCTGGCAGTTATTTGGCAGGGAGTCCTTGGACAGATGTAGTTTATTCTTGAAGGGTCTCCAGCTTGGAGTTACCAACCCCATGTTTACTATCCAACCCTGAAATTGGGTAGTCCACCATACATTATTCCAGCTGGGGCAGGGTGGTGATTCCCTAATGTAATCTGTGTCTGGTTCAGAGCAAAGATATTTATCTGCCTGCAGGAGCTGTCTTTGATTTTCTAAAATCCCACAAGGTAAAAATTGGCAGGCATTTTATCTTATAGTTTGGGGTGCCGCCGTCTTGGTTACATTAATTACCAATCTGATTGGACAGGGAGGAGTCCCCTATCAGTTTCCATTTTGACCCTCTGCTCTTTGTATAGTAGCCTATCTCAGCCATATTAACTTTCAGAAATGGGGCCAGCTCATGTTTTCTTTTTAGATTTTTCTCAGAGTTAGCTTGAAGTGTTCCTCAGATGACTGGTGCACTTTTCACTTTTTGTCCCCCTCCCTTCCATGGTGTCTTTTACCAGTCCCTTGACTGCAGTAGAGTGAGTCCACCCACTTTCAGCTGTTTGCATGGCTGTCTCAGTGGTCAGGAGCACTTGATAGGGACCTTCTCAGCTTGGGTGGAACTTGTCTTTTTTCCAACTCTTAATCACCACCAAGTTGCCAGGCTGGAAGTGGTGAACTGCAAACTCGAGAGGCAGAGTTTGAGTCAGAAATCCTTTTAACCAAAGGGATGACAGGGTGGAGGATATGGCCAGTATACAATATCTTAAGAATTGGTCCTTGGTTTCCATAGTAGGAAGATCTGTGGCCATGCCCAAATATGGGAGTCCATATAGTAACTCATAGGGGGACAATCCCAAGTGTTTTCTTGGGGTTGTCCTAATCTTAAGGAGTGCTACTAGGAGACATTTGGTCCAAAGCATTTCAGTTTCTAAGATTAGTTTGGTGATATGCTTTTTGGGAGTTTGATTCATTTTTTTTCTACTTTTCCAGAGGAAGGGTAGATGCCAAGGAGTGTGATAATCCCATCCAAATTGTAAACCTTCCATAATTCCCCTTAACATCCTTGAGGTAAAGTGGCTCCCATTGCCTGAATCAATGCTTTTCACCAGGCCAAATCTAGGTACAATCTGTTGTAATATTATTTTGACCACATTCACAGTGGTCAAGTATTTTGACCATAATTCACCATGGCTGTTGGAAGGGGAAAGGTTTCCACCCAGCTAGAAAGGTGATCTATAATTACCAGTAAATACTTTAGTCTTCCTATTTTGGGCATCTCTGTGAAATTTACTTGAATGCTTTGAAATGGTCTTAGTCCAGGAGGTCTTCCTCTCATGGTCTGTTTTCTAATCACCTTTTTGTTTATCCTTTGAAAAATTACACAACTTCCATATACTTGTTTAACAAGAGTATAAATCCCTATACACCCATAATTCCTTAGTATTACATTACACAGGGCCTGGGGTCCCCAGTGACTCCCTTTGTGTAATATAGACATTAGTTCTCTTATTAGGGGTGTACTCACACTAGCTCTTTACGTTGTCCACCTTTATCTCTGCTGTCTACTCTGGCTCTGTGGCTCTTGCTGCCTCCATGCCTGCAGCTGCACTCCCTGGCCTGCAAGGTCAGCTTAGTTACAAAATTAACCTTCAAAAGGCCTTGCTCTACTGGGTGCTCTAGATTTAATCTGAAGTATTTTCTCATCTGATCTCTGAGCTGCTGCAGGAATGCAGAGGAAGTTTCCTTTTTTTCTTGTTGAATCTCAAATGCCTTTGAGACATTTTGTGTCCTAACAGTGGACTTTTTGATCCCTTTAGTTAGTTCCCTGAGGTCCTGCATTTGAACCCAGTCCCTAGGATCATTATAATCCCATTCAGGATTGACGTTTGGAAATTTTTTTTGGCTGGCAAGACTCCTTGCCTGGGATGGTGTTGCCTCTTCCAGATGGTCATGGCCACTCTCCTAATCATTCCCCTTTCTTCACCTGTGAACATTCATGATAGATATCATTCATGATAGACATCATTTCAACCCAGGTGTAAAAGCTGGGTCCTAGGAATCGGTCCAGCTGGTCTGCTAAACAGAGGGGATATTCTATGAGTGGTTTTATTTCCTTCTTGAAATTCCTAACTTCAGTACTTAAAAGAGGATCATTTACAAAGCCAATCTCTCCTGGTCTCATGGGAACTTTCCTAAGTGGAAACATGGTAGATGTCTGCTGCTTGGAAGAGATAGGGAAGTTCTGAATATCCCTCTTACACTGTTCTAATTCTTTTATTAAATTTGGATAAGAATCTAAAGGAGCAAAACAGTTGGTTTGGCTCCCCCATGGTCACCAGATCTTTCTTCCTCTAACCCTGCTGCTGCCCCTTAATCTTCTTGTCTGCTGTTTTGTGAGCTGTAGGCAGGGGCAAGCATGATGGGGGTCCCAGGGCTTTTCACTGGGTGAGGGCTCTTCACTAGGCTTTTTTTCTTCTTCTTTGTTGGGGAACATGGGGGCTAATTCCTTGATCCAGTAGAGAGCATAACCTATCTCTTCTTGTGGGAATGGGATTTTATCATTCACATAGAGAATTAAACCTTGGCAAACCCAATCCTCATCTGAGCCAAACTTAGGCCAAAAGACTGAAGGCTAACAAATGGGGTCTTTGGGCCAGATAAAACAGCAATACTTTATCATATTTTGCTTTCTTTGTCCCTGGTGTGAGGGTTGTCCCTCCAAACTTGCAGCATTCTCCCCAAAGGACTACCTGGGGGAATGTCAGAGGGAGTCTCTTTGGCTCCCTCTTTCCTTTGTTCCCTAGGTCTAGAATTCCTGTTTCCCATTTTGGTCAGTCTCTGTGTCTGCGCCTTTCCCTGTGTACTCAACTCCCCCCTACTGGAGGTTTCTTGCACACCCCAAAAATCACTTTTTGTGTCTGAACTTTTGCCTGTGTACTCAACCCCTTGACTGGAGGTTTCTTACACACCTCGAGAATTGCTTCATCCATCTCCAGCCATTTCCCTTGTGGGAGAACGAAACCACAGATTGGGACTCTACACTTCATACCTTGGATACATCTGAGTCATACATACTCAACCTCTGAAAATGCCCAGCCATCAAAGTAGTACTCTCAGTACAATTTTCCTAACTTGGCTCATGCATGAGGTTGCCTGGTGCTGCGGTGCCGCTTTTCTCCCTGTGTTGCCTTCGTTGCCTCCTGAATAACAGTCTCAGTGTTGTCTACGGCCTCTGAGGGGAGCTGGGACATCCAGAGAGAGTGGGTCACCTAAATCCGGTGGGATGCATCTTCCCTCTCACAGAAATCCCGGATGGGACTCCAGATTTGTGAGAGACATGCTCACTTGTCCAAACCCAAAGAATGGACTCAGAGGCACCAAGAACAGCAAAAGTGAGACTTTTAGTAGGGGCCTTTCAAGATCAGGTGTCTGGTAGGCAGGCACACCCAAGGCACTTACAGCAGGTAATTTATCGCCTAGCATGCAAGTCCCTCCCCTAGTTCTTCATTGGCTGAGTACTATAGGGTTACAATCTTCCTAGATGTTGCCTAAGTTTTATTATCCCCCTTATAAGGTTATATCCTGGTCCCCTTCCCCACTTAACTCTCGATTTCCCAATAACAAAACTTTCTTTTCTTTTATGGGCTGATGCCTCCTCTATATTCTGTTCACTTATCATGACTTTCTAGGAGCATGAGCCATGAGATGTGTTACATCTGCAGCCTGGCTTGCTGTGCTTAGATTTATCACGCCTTGAAAGTGGACCATTTAAAATATTTTCTCACATATATCTAGAAAGCCTCAGTCTTGGCCCAAAAGCTCCTTAAGCTGATAAACAACTTTAGCAAGGTTTTGGGATACAAAAATCAACATTCAAAAATCATTGGCATTCCTATACACTAATAGCCAAGCTGAGAGGCAAATTAGGAGCACAATTCCATTCACAATTGCCACAAAAACAATAAAATGCTTAGGAATGCAGCTAAACTTGGAGGTGAAAGATCTCCACAATGAGAATTATAAAACACTGTTCAAAGAAATCAGAGATGATGCAAACAAATGAAAAAACATTCCATGCTCATGGACAGAAAGAATCAGTATCACTAAAATGGCCATAATGCTCAAAGCAATTTACAGATTCAATGCTACTCCTATCAAACTACCAATGATATTATTCACAGAACTAGAAAAAAAGTATTTTACAATTTATACAGAATCAAAGAAGAGCTGGAATAGCCAAGGCAATTCTAAGCAAAAGAATAAAGCTGGAGGCATCATGTTACCCAAATTCAAACTATACTACAGGGCTACAGTAACCAAAACAGTGTGGTAGTGGTACAAAACCAGATGCATAGACCAATGGGACAGAATAGAGAATCCAGAAATAAGGCTGCAAACCTACAACTATCTGATCTTCGACAAAGCTGACAAAAACAAGAAATGGGGAAAGGACTTTATTTTCAATAAATGGTGCTAGGATAACTGGCTAGCCATATGCAGAAGATTGAAACCATATGCAGAAGATATACTTATGAGTCATATTCAGAAGACATTTATGCGGCCAACAAGCATATGAAAAATAGCTCAATATCACTGATCCTTACAGAAATGCAAATCAAAACTACAATGAGATATCCTCACATCAGTCAGAATGGCTATAATTAAAAACTCAGAAAAATAACAGATGCTGGTGAGGTGGTAGAGAAAAGGGAACTCTTACACACTGTTGGTGGGAGTGTGAATTAGTTCAACCATTGTGGAAAGCAGTATGGCAATTCTTTAGGGCTAAAAACAGAATTATCATTCGACCCAGAAACCTTATCACTGGATACATACTCAAAGGAATATAAGTTGTTCTGTCATAAAGACATATACATGCTTTTTAAGTCTATATTCGCATTGCTATAAAGAAATAGCTGAGACTGGGTAATTTATAAAGAAAAGAGGTTTAACTGTCTCAGTTTCTGTGGGCTGTACAGGAACCATAGTGTCTTCTGCTTCTGTGGAGGCCCCAGGAAACTTACAATCATGGCAGAAGGTGAGGGGGAAGCAGGCATATATTACATGGCTGGAGCAGGAGCAAGGAGACAGGGCAGAGGTACTACACATTTTTAAACAACAGATCTCACAATAATTCACTTACTATCCTGAGAAGAGCAACAAGTGGCTGGTGCTAAACCATTCATGAAGTATCCACCTCCATGATCTAGTCACCTCCTGCCAGACCCCACCTCCAGACCCCATCTCCATGGAGATCCCCTCCAACATTAGGGATTACAATTTGACATAAAATTTGGGTGGGGGAAAAGATCCAAACCATATCACAGGTGTATGTTCATTGCAGTATTCACGATAGCAAATACATGGAATCAACTTAAATGTCCATCAATGGCAGATTGGATAAAGAAAATGCGGTACATATACACCATAGAATACTATGGAGCCATAAAAAAGAATGAGATCATGTTCTTTGCAGGAACATGGTTGGAGCTGTAGGCCATTATCCTTAGCAAACTAATGCAGGAACAGAAAACCAAATACTGCATGTTCCCACTTATAAGTGGCAGCTAAATAATGAGAACACATGGATACAAAGAGGGGAACAAGAGACACTGGGGTCTACTTGATGGTGGAGGATGAAAGAGAAAGAGAGGATCAGAAAAAATATCTATCTGCTGCTAGACCTAGTACCCAGATGACAAAATAATTCACATAACAAACACCTGTCACACAAGTTTACCTATATAAAAAACAAGCCCATGTACCCCTGAAGCTAAAATAAAGTTAAAAAAACTAAAATATAAAAAAATAAAAAATAATAGGCCTAGATATTTTCTATGGATCAGAGAAGATTATTTGGTTAAACTGCACCCATTTGTAGTTGGGAATAAAAGCAGAATTATCTACAAGTTCAAAGTTTTGAGATAATAAAAGTTTTAGGTTATCTATTTATAATCTACTTAGCCTGGCCATATATAAACATAGAAATTCCCATATGAATTCAAGCACAGTTTATCTTACCAGAAGCCTAGTATACAGGATTTTCTTAGTCATTTATTTCACTAATAATTGTTGAAACTTTATTATGTGCCAGGCACTGTTCTAATTGTTGAGGATAGAATAACAAATAGACTTAGCTTCTTTTCTTGAAGAGCTTAGTAGTTAATGAAAGATACAGATGAGTAGACTTGCAACAGGATAAACAAGTTTGTTATATACTAATTAAGGGAAGTATAGGATAATGTGAAAGCCTCTCAGAAGAACAACTGACCAGATCTGGTGTGGTCAAGAAGGTTTTTCTGAGTGATTGATGGCTCAGCTAAGACCTGAGGGACGTGGGGAAGGAAGAAATTTGTTTTGTTTTGTTTCGTTTCAGGCAAAGGGAAAGGCATGGAAAAAGGCATACAGAAAGGAAAGCTTATTGAGAGGTCAAAGAGGTGAAATAAATTTAGTATAGTGTGAATTTCTGTGAAGGTTCATGATGAGGGTGGGAAGTCTTAGCCAGATAATGCAGAATGATATTAAAGACATTAGACTTTATTCTGAGATAAATTGGAAGGTGTTGACAGGTCATAAATAGAAGAAAACTGAGATAATTCTAGGTGTACTTAGGGCTACTCTGTCTGCAGGCTCTGTATCAGAGCTGGTTGGAATAGACAAGAAGATACAAGGCTTCTGCAATAATTTGATCAAGAAGTAATGATGTACTGGTCTAGATCAGTAGTAGTGGAGATATCAGACAGTGAATAGGTTTTGAGAATATTCTAGAAAGTATTCTAGACTATTTCAACGTAACTTGATGATGACAGGATGCAGAAGAAGAGGGAGAAAGCTCAGGGATGTGTCCAGATGGCTGGTTTGGGAACCTATGGGGATATCATTACCACATGCCCTTGTGAGTGACAGTGGAACTAGGAGCAGGTTTTTAGGGAGTGGCCTTGAAGAGACAGCAAATAATTTTATGTAATCAGCCCTAACAGTGTCTGCTGTAGGTCCATTCTGATTAAAATTGAGCAACATCATTTTTCATGGCATAGTCAGCTTCTTCCCCTCTGCTGACAATTGTCTGCCAGAAACTAAATATATTTCTCGTCAGCTTTCCCCCTCACCTCAGAATGAATTTCAGAAAACAACTATTCTTTTTTCTACCATCTTTTCTCACTTTATTTCCTTCCAGTCCCCAGTTTCTTTTGATAATCATTACTAACACATCAAGGCCAGATTTTCTTCAATTCCCAACTCAGCTGTAACTTTTCTTGAAATAATTTTATTCTTTCTCTTAGACAAAAACAGAAATGTTTCTAGAAATAAAGATTATGTAATACACTTTCAAGGACTTTTAGGTCTCTAGCAGTGGTATAGGATTTACTGTCAGGGTGACATTAGGAAAGTGCCAACTGAATATTACTGAATGAAAGTTTAACTAGTAGATTAGCAATGTCATTATGGGATCCAGCTCTTTCTTACTTTAAATAGTGGTTCTATGCAAAATTGATCACAGACACTTTATAATAAACAAGTTCAGGCTAAAGGATTTGAGCCACTAGGATTGGAACAAAACCATTAACACTGGGTTAAAATCAAATTAAACAAACATGCCACGCCAAATGCTTTGAGGGTTTGGAAGGTATTTAACAAGGCTTTTGGGGACCATAATTCCACTGCTATCTCCAGGTCAGAGAGAAAGTTATCTCATAGCTAAGCAGAACACATATTTGCTCTCCTGTTTAGAACCTGGCAAAGCAAATGTATTGGTCAGTGGATAGTTTGGGAGTGTTATTCTTGGCTGAACTGAGACTTCCAAAGTTTATTTTGCTCCTGAAATGCAAAGTCCTAACATAACTATATTGATCAGGCAGATACATAAACAGCCTTAGCACTTTGTTCCTCAAAATCATTATTTGGTAAAATCTATTACCTGAGCCAGGAAAAGCTTTAGGTGTTTGAATTATTTCTCAAATATCCGGGGCTTTTTTCAAGAAGTCAGGGCTTTTAATTTGAGGTCAAATATAAGCACAGTCTAATTACTTGAACTTTCTCTGAACTTCATGACAATTTTGCTTTCCAGTTGCTGTTTGTTTTAGAAAAGACATACATGTAGGGAGGCATGAAGGGAAATAAGAGCAATGAAAGAGGAAAAGGGAGAAAGAAGAATTTTAAACCCTTACATGTGCACAAGAAGAGTATTAGGCATTTTCCTTGTATTATCTCATTTGCTGTCTCCAAAAATGGGCGTGCGGTGTAAGTCCCACTTTGCTGAAAATGAACTTAGAGTTAAAGAAATTTAGTCACTCTCTAGGTCAAACAATTGTTGAGGAGAATCCCTGGGATTTGTAAACAGTTCTACTTGGCTTCATAATATTTCTCATGTTGATAAATATGGGAATATTATGCCAAGAAAGAACACTGTATAAAAATGGTCTAACACCAAAAAGCCATGGTAAATTATATATTAAGATGAAAATAAAGTGCATTTTTTTTCTAATTTAAATGGGTATGCTAAAGTGGAACCAAGGGTGGTATCTATCACCCAGTGTATTCTTCATTTAAGGCAATACTACTCACAACCATGGGATTTTTAGTCCACGGGAACAAATTGTTGAGTTGATACATTTTTAAAAATAATGCTTAGCACTCCATTCACCCAGTCTTTATAATATGTGATACTTAGTTTTTCTACTCAAAAGGTATTGCTATTGACAAAAATCAGGCACCTCAGCTATTGCTGGCATTTCACATGCTCAGTGTGTCCAACAAACATAGGTGTCTCTAATGTAAATGGTCTCTTCATATTGTCTAGTATTGGTGCTCGCAGAGCAAAATCTTTGGGCATAGTTTCATATGGACACTTGCATTCATTTACACAACAGCTATCTATTAGATATTTATATGCTGGGTAGGAATAATGCGATGAAAGCAAAACCATTTTATAAAACATTCAAATTACATGCATTTTATATAGTGGTGGCCACAAGTGCATTTACATAGTGTTATCTACAAAAATCTACAAAACTAAATACCTAGCGTTTTCTTAAAAGGGCATTAGCAAGTGTCATAAATGGCTCTGCGGAGATCTTCATTCGTTTCCCTTTTTTCTTGGTTTGAATTTACTAAAAAAGATTACCTAAGAGACCTCCCTGCCTCAATCTCCTTAAGACCTCACCAAGAATAGTTTATTTTTACCAAAGCACTATAGTATTTTTTTCTAAATCATACTCTGATCACACCTTCTCAATTTAAAGCTTCTAATATTTTGACTAGAGAAAAAATATAAGTCCACATTCCTTTACACGTTACTTAGAGCCTTTATAACCCAGCTATTGCTTACTTACTTTTCCTTCTTAAACTGTAAGTAGCAAATGCTTCAGCCATATTCTGCTACTTTTATTAACAGCCTTTTCCAACACACCAAATGTGTATGCTTCATCGCTTTTGCATATGGTCTAGACTTTGCCTAGAAAATATTCCCCTCAATCCCCATTGTCCACTGGGAAAACATTTTCTCAACCTTCAAGACAAAGTGCAAATGCCATTGCTTTTCTAACCTTTTGTTCCCTAGACTCCCCCAGATAGATTAAACTGTTCTTTGCTCATTGTTTCTAAAGCACTGCACATATACTTCTATTATTGCACTTATCACACTGTTAACAAAAAGCTATAGTGCATGTCATTTCACCCCAGTAAGCTATGAGCTTATTTGTCTCTGTCCCATTCATCTTTGTATTTTTACAGCCTAACACAATTCTCAGTACAGAGTAGATACATAATAAATGTTTGCTGAAGTGCTAACTTAAATTTTGATCCATTGCATTTTTCTTAAGGCTCCTATATAACTGTGGTCTCTTATTTTGTCCTAAGCATAAAATATGTCTATAGCATAGGGGAAAGGTCATGAATCCCATAGTAAATATTTCAATGTTCAGTAGTACTATAATCTTTCACTGACTCTAACAAGCTGGCTTTCTTTGTTTCTTCTTCTTTTTGCTCCCTCAGCTCTTCTGTTTTTTTGTTCTAATCCTTGGTCTGTCTGTACCCATTTCTGTGATTAACATATTCCACCAATATTTAGCCTTTACTACCATTGTTGTGACTCCTTGAGTAATGGCTTTATATCTTTTTTCCTTAAGCAATTTTTATGCTAGTTTTATTTATTTATTTTTTGGCTAAAATGTCTTATACAACCTTTGTAGTAAGTGAGCAAAACGCATATTATACCCTTTTAGAAAACTGTGGTTTAGAGAGAGAAGAATCAACCTCTTCATGTTTAATTAATTAAGGAAGCATTTATTCTCGAAGACTTTACTAGGGACATGACACCAAATGTTGCAACATGGGGGAAAGAGATGTGTAAATTTGGGCCCAAACCTCAAGGTCTTTATTGTTTTGCTGAAGAATTAACATCTGTTTATAAATAACTTCAATAAGCTATTCAATGTTAGGCCGTTGATAATAACCCGTTTTCTGTGAATTTTTTGATGATTCTAAGAAGTGTCTTCATAAGGCAGCCTGTTCCACCAGGATTGAAACCACAAGCCAACTAGGAGATTTTTAGTAGGAACCATGCTGTAGTTAATACTCAGCATTTCAGGCTGTAATCTGAGATGCTGAAAAAATAAAGGGCCAAGTGCTAAAGTGTTCATATCTGGCTGAAGCCCCATCCTTAATTTATGGGCTTTTTTCTTTGTGTATCTTCACCTAAATCCCCTCCTGAATGTGCCTCATAACTGAGTCCTACTCATTAGTTTACTAGGATTAAGAAGTGAGTCCAAGGTCTGTAGAAATGGTGTCTTCACTTGAACAACAGGCATGGTTGTTGGAATGCTCTCAGATTTAATGAATACCTTCGAATTTTTACTACTGTATTCAAACATGTGGACCATGACCTCTTCCCTCTTTGTTGTCTAGGCAACTACTGTTCACATAGTAAGACTTAGCCAAGGCAAAGCATCTTCATGGAAGTGTTCCATGAATCCCCAGACTGATGTAAATGCCTTTTACTTTTATTTTGTGCTTACTTCTATAGTAAAGCTGACCACATTGAGCTTCCCATATTATTTTACCTATTTTTCTTTTCCACTAAATTGTTATAAACTTAATTACCTTCTTCTTTCTATCCTTTCTTACCAACCAATTCCTTCCTTTTCTTATGTGTTCCTTCTTGACTCCTAATGTTTATTCATAACAGTTCCATGAGCACGAACAAGGTGCTCAGCCCCTGGGAGAATGGAGGTAGAAGGTAAATTGTTTTGTGCAAGACTTCAGTAGAGATATGTCAGAAGATAGTTAAGATGAGTATACAGAAAAGGTATAGAATACAATAAAATAATACATTAAAAAATCAAAATGCCTATAGCCACATATTTTCTATTCAATAAATCTTAGTTATTAATGAATTTCTAAGACTTAGTTTTTTCATTAGAAAAAATGAAGAATTCTTAGTCATAGAGTTGTGGAGAAGATTACATGAGATATATTTAAATCACTTATGAAGCTCCTGTTACACAGTAACTACATAACACATGAAACCTCTTAATATTCTAGGTTGTCCTTGAGGATTAATTAGAATTGAGACAGAGAAATCAGAAATGGACTTGACTGATATCCTCTGGTCATTGGCTCTATTCAGTGAAGCCGAAATTATGTATTTCAGGGTTTCATCTGTGAAGAGGAGTTGAAGAGTTTCACAAAAAAGGAGACTTGCTAAGTGTCAAAAGTCAAGATTAGACTGATTGAGCTTAGGAGGCTTGCTGTGTAGCAAGACTTTCTGGCAACCATCTTAACTATTTGGTGCCAAAATGTCTGCACCTGTAGCACCTGTGTCATGAAAAACACTGTTAGCACAAAGGGTGATAATGACAGAAAATGTAGAAAAATCTTAATACTGAATTACTGGTTACAAGAAAGATACTAGACAATGATATTTGCATCACATATTTTGGTATTTTATATAGTCAGGCTCTTGGGTGCATTGTTTCTGTTTGGTTAGTTTAGTTTGCTTTTTTACACAGGGTTACTTTTCCCTGTCCCTTAGGACATCTATCGTGCAAGTCCTATCTAAACTCATTTATTTTCCTTTTTTCCTCTTTTCCCACTTGCCTTTCTTTTACTACTTGCTCAATGTGCCTTGAGCAGAGACAAAGATGTTTCTTATTCCATGTCTACAGACAGAAGGAATAACTGCAGAAGAAACACATCTGTAAATCCTCCCACAGCCTGATTCGAGGCACACCTTAGCAGTGTATATAAGGGTCTCTGTGACTGGATGGAAACCTGCCTTTCCAGATGCATTGTTATTGTTCTGCCCTTTGATGTATGCTGTCCTGGTGCAGTCTAATCATGACTACCCCACAACAGCCCTTATTATCTTCATGACTTGCCCTATGTTGTGTGTTTTTTTCATTTGTGATACTTTATCCTTTACCTGTTCCTAGCTTGTTTTCTTATAAAATTTCTGAGTCTTAACTGTTAGGAACTTGAACTTCGAAATCAAAACCAATTTGTTTTAAAACTTATGAGTATATGGCCCAGTAAAATTAATATAACATATATTGTTGTGAGATGTCAGGGATCCTGAATGGAGAGACTGGCTGGAGCTGCGGCAGAGGAACATAAATTGTGAAGATTTCATGGACGTATATCAGTTCCCAAAATTAATAATTTTATAATTTCTTACATCTGTCTTTACTGAAATCTCTGAACATAAATTGTGAAGATTTCATTTTAATATGTACATTTATCAGTTCCCAAAATTAATACTTTTATAATTTCTTACACCTGTCTTACTTTAATCTCTTATTCCTGTTATCTTCATAAGCTGAGGATGTATGTCACCTCAGGACCCTGTGATGATTGCGTTAACTGTACAAATTGATTGTAAAACGTGTGTTTGAACAATATGAAATCTGAGTGTAAAACATGTGTGTTTGAACAATATGAAATCAGTGCACCTTGAAAAAGAACAGAAAAACAGTGATTTTAGGGAACAAGGGAAGACAACCATAAGATCTGACTGCCTGCGGGGTCGGGCAAAAAGAGCCATATTTTTCTTCTTGCAGAGAGCCTGTAAATGGATGTGCAAGTAGCAGAGATATCACTAAATTATTTTCCTAGCAAGGAATATAATATTAAGACCCTAGGAAAAGAATTGCATTCCTAGGGGGAGGTCTGTAAACGGCCGCTCTGGGAGTGTCTGTCTTACGTGGTTGAGATAAGGACTGAAATACGCCCTTGTCTCCTGCAGTACCCTCAGGCTTATTAGGGTGGGGAAAAATCCCGCTCTGGTAAATTTGAGGTCAGTCCAGTTCTCTGCTCTCGAACCCTGTTTTCTGTTGTTTAAGATGTTTATCAAGACAATACGTGCACAGCTGAACATAGACCCTCATCAGGAGTTTTTGATTTCACCCTTTGGCTTGTGATCTTTGCTTTGCCCTCGGTCTTGTGATCTTTATTGGCCTCAGAAGCATGTGATCTTTGTGATCTACTCCTTGTTCTTGCACCCCCTCCCCTTTTGAAGTCCTTAATAAATACCTGCTGGTTTTGTGGCTCGGGTGGGCATCACAGTCCTACCGATATGTGAAGTCACCCCCGGAGGCCCAGCTGTAAAATTCCTCTCTTTGTACTCTTTCTCTTTATTTCTCAGCCGGCCGACACAGGGAAAATAGAAAGAACCTACACTGAAATATTGGGGGTGGGTTCCCCCGATAATATATTAGTGCTAAAAGACGTATTAACAATGAATACTATTTAGTATTTATTATTTTCTAAACACAGAACTAAGATATTTATGTTCATCTGTTTATCCAGTATGTAGTTATTGAGGGCTTAAAAGGTACCTTGCATTGTTATAGATGTTGAAGTTATAGATCTTGATCCTCCTCCCACAAAGCACATAAACAACATATTCTCTCATAATATATTGAAAGGGTTTAACCCAATGACTGGTACCTTAAAAGCACTCATTCAGTGGAAACTTCTGTTATATTTTTAGTATTCTTTAAGATTCATCTAAAATATTGTTTTTTATACGCTTTCTGTATTCTCTTAAGGTAGAATTAATTAATTGGCATCTCCATTTTACTTATACAGTACCCTGTACCCACTATTTAAGATTGGCTTTTAGTCTGCCCCTCCTGTGATCCCTGGAGACTCTCAGGATGATACTTCATTTATGTCTGAACTTCTAGAACAGGAGTCTCAAACTCAGCACCATTGTTATTTGGGGATGGATAATTCTTCATTGTGGGGGTTCTAGCCTAGGCAGCAAAGATGTTTAGCAATATCCCTAATTCTGCCCACCATATGCCATATGCCATTATCATGTTTTTAATTGTGACAAGCAAAACTGTTTCCATACATTGCTAAATGTCCTCTGTTGATAAAAAGCATCCTCAGGTGAGAATTGCTGTTATTCTTAGAACTGTAGCAGTCACAGATTAGTCACTGATGAAATAAGAAACAAAGAGAAAAAATAACAAAAGTAGGAAACAGGGGAGAAAAAAATCAAGAAAAAGTGAAAGGAAGGAGGTTAAGAGGCAGAGATGGAAGGAAGGAGGGAAGAAAAGGAAGCGAACATTCATTGAGCTACTAAAATGCACTGAACTAAGCGTTTCACACACATTAACTTCTGTAATCCTCACCACAGCCAAATAAGATTGGAGCTCTTATTATTAAGGCTTAGAGATAAGGAATTTGTAATACATAGACACCATATGTTAATCCAAGATCATTTGAATAATCCAAACCAAGTGAGGAACCAGTATTTGAACTTAGACTGTCTGATTCCAGAGGCTAAAACAGAGAGGAAATGAAGGAGAGACTAAAAGGGGTAGGAGGAGAAGAGGAAGAGAGACACAGAGACAGAGAAATAAAGAAAAGAATGGAGAGCAATGAGGGGAGGCAAAAAGGGAAGAAGGACAAAAAGCAGAACGATTTTCAAGTTACAACAGGTGACAGAACTTCCAACAGAGATGGTGGCACATGGAATGCTGAGACTATGATTAGAACTGGTGCTGGATGCTTGGTATTTTAGGTCAAAACGAAGAACCAACTTAAGTCTTGGATGGATATGAGGAGCTCCTGACCTGGGCACCTAGCCTTCTTCCCAACACACATCTCTTTATGTGATAATCCCATGGGGTCAAAGAGATATGCCTATGTGGAACTCATGAATGCCTTTTAGAGGGGTATCCTCTGGGTACTTGGGACTCCAGAATCCACGCTATAATTGTCTTTGAGATTTTCTCTGTGGTCTGCCCCTGAAGGTGTAGCAGCACCGTACACATCCCAGGCACAAGCAAACACAGGATAGTTTTCTATGGAAATATGGATGGAGCTTTTATGTGTGAGAAGGGATTCTCCAGAGCCCTTCTTAGTTTGAGATGAGTCAGTGGTAAGAGGGAAGGGGCGATGTTGTAAATTTGAGACTGGAAATTGAGGATTAGGAGCAGGCCCTCCTCTCAATAATACATTCAGCTCAGAATTCCAAAAAGTGCAATAGTTCTATATTCATTTGGCATTTAAGGTTAAAAAGAATACCTTTAGCCATGTCATAGGTTGATTTATAGTTTTTAAATATTTAGAAATATGGTATGTGGGCTTCCATCTTTAGCTTTTTCTCAGGGCTCTACAGAGGGACCGAATAAATGTTAAAAAGTGAGGGAGAGAAGACCCATACGTAAAACCAATGTTTGAACATTTTTCTGGAAGCTTTAAACAATGAATGTTCAAGTCCAATATGCAGACTTCATTTTTCCTAAAATGATCAGATTCTCTCTTGAACATATCGTAATCATCTGTTAGATATGACAGGCAAATATGACTCATTAGAAAACATGTTGCCTTTAGAAACAGATGAAAAATATGGATTTTGTTGCTTTTTCTAATTCCATGTCTTTGAGCAGATAACTTATTTCTTTGACACTTAATTTTCTCATATATAAATTATATATTGTAATGCTAGCCTTCATAGCAGCTATGAAACTTAGAGACCATCCCCAGACAGCATTCATCACAGAGCATGCCACATGTAAATGGAATGTTAGCTGCATCCCCTGGATTGCATCCCTCTTGCAGTTATCTACAATAGCTTTGATTCTATCCAATGTCTTTTCCAGATTCACTCAGAACACAGAGAAGCTAAGTTTACTATGAATGAATATCAATCAAAATGTACGTGATTGTAGTGGATAATTTTCTGTTCAGAGTGAGAAGATGATTATATATCAGAAAAATGTCAGTTAATTCTGAAGAGTAAGAGTACATCCAAAATAAAGACTTGTGGTATAGAAATTGCTTCAGAATTTTCACATGAACCTCACTTTACAAGGCATCTTAATCTGGGTGGGCTGCTATAACACAAATACCATAGACTGAGTAGCTTATAAACAAAAGGAATTTATTTTTCACAGTTCTCAAGGCTGAGAATTCCCAGATCAAGGTGCTAGCACCATTGTTCAGTGAGGGCACATATCCTGGTTTGCATATGGCCATTGCATCTTCCCATTGTATTCTCACATGGCAGAAAGCAGAGAGAGAGAATAAGTTCTGTCTTTTTTATATGCACACTAATCCCATTTGATATGGTTTGCCTTTGTATCCCCTCCGAATCTCACCTTGAATTGTAATCCTCATAATCCCCATGTGTCAAGGGTAAGACCAGGTGAAAGTAATTGAATCATGGGGGTGGTTTCTCCTATGCTGTTCTCATGATAATGAGTGAATTTCACAAGATCTAATGGTTTTATAAGTGTCTGGCATTTCCCATGCTTGCACTTCTGATTCTCTCTCCTGCTGCCCTGTGAAGAGATGCCTTCCACCATGATTGTTCCTGAGGCCTCCCCAGCCATGCAGAACTGTGAGTCAATTAAACCTCTTTCCTTTAAAATTACCCAGTCTTGTGTATGTCTTTATTAACAGCATGAGAATGAACTAATACACGACGCATGAGGGCTCCTCCTTTATGACCTAATTACCTTCCATAGGCCTTACCTTCTAAAACTGGGGTTAGGATTTTCACATTGAATTTGGGGGAAATAAGCATTCAGTCAACAGCAGTATTCACCATCTCATTTTATGCTCACAACCACTTAATAAGAAGTAAATTTAAAATACATAGATTATATGTGATAGAGAAGAACTGTATTCTAGGTCTGCAGACTTCAAAGCACATGCTTTTTTAATAATGTCATAATATTATGCTTTAATAATAGTTATTGCATATATCTTTACAACATCTTTGTTTTTGAAAACCTTGAATAACCTGAGAAGGGGTAAAAGGAAAAGGAGCGGGAGAGAGGGGAAGAGGAATGAGAGAAAGAGAGATTGAGAAATTATTGGGATAAGCTATGTGAATTTATAAAATAAAGAGCAATTAACTCAAATCAAATAGAATTTGAATTCAGGTCCCTCCCATGGTCCTGCCACTATAAATCAGGGGCCATTCATGCAAAACTTTTATTTCATGCAAAAATAAATGCTGTACACTTAATTAGCACAGAGTTTTACTTTACATCATTGGACTATTGTCACTAAAAGCATCGGAGAGAATAGGTCTTCACCATCCCTGATAGCTGGAGAACAAGCCAGTTAAGATGGATACCTTGAGACTTTGCATTAATAAAGGTGAAATTATACTAGACATGAAAAAGAGATATGCAGAAAAGCTTTCTGTATTTAAATGAATTGATTTGTGATGCAAATTAGCACACTCTGCACTAATGAAGTGAATTCTTTAACTGCATGAGTCATTTCTGGTTATCATTAAGCCATTGAAACCCCATGAAAAGAATTTACAACTAAAAATGGTGAATAAAACACGGTGATGAATAAAACAAACCCATTATAAGTCCACCAAATTGATGTGATTCAGCTATTGAAAAGTAAACTCGTTAGGTTTTCAGAGTCCATATTACAAAATGAAAATAAAGGAAATGGTCTTGGCTTCTGAATAAACAACTAAAAAGGAATTCTCCAAATTACACTGTAGCCAATTACTAGCAAAACCTCTTTAAATCTGTATCATCACTCATTTAACAAAAACTCAATAAGTGCCATTGATAGGTAATGCACTGGGACATGTGCTTTAAATACAACTAAGAAACTATAGAGATTCTATCTTCATGGAGGACAAAGTCTAATAGGGAATACATATAGAAGCCAATCATCATATTTTTTGACAATTGCTGTTGTGAAGATGGAATACTTTTATAAAGACGTGGGCCGAATAGAAGAAAGTATAAGTATTTCTACCAGGAAGTGAAGTAGGAATTACATTGTGGGTAGATTTTACTTGCAACCATGAGGTATAGGCATATATCATTTTATTGTGCTTTGCTTTATCACATTTTTTTAAAAGTTAAAGGCTTGTGGTAACTCTGTCAGGCAAATCTTTTGGCACCATTTTTCCAACAGCATGTGCTCACTTTGTGTCATTTCTAGGGGAGTAAGAAGAAAAGGAACCATTTAAAATGCATGTATTAGAGAAGAACAAAAATTTAAAATCAGTAATCTAAGTTTCTGCCCTTAAGAAATGAATAAAAGAAGAATAAATTGAATACAAAGTAAGTGGAGGAAAATAAATAATAAAAGAGCAGAAATCAATACATTTGAAAACAGAAAATCAATAGAGAAAATCAACAAAACCAAAAGCTAGCTCCTTGAAAAGATCAATAAAATTGACAAGCTTCTAGCAAGAATAGGAAAAAAAGAGACAGAATGTGAATTACTAATATCAGAATTACAATGGAGGATATCACTACAGATCTCATAACATTAAAAGGATAACAATGGAGTGGTATAAACAACTCTATTCCCACAAAATCAATAACCTAGATGAAACAGATCAGTTCCTTAAAAATATGATCTGCCAAAATTTGCAAAAGAAGAAATATACAATCTCAATAGGCATATATGTATAAAGAAATGGAATCAATAATTAATATCCTTCAAAAACAGAAAGCATTAGGCCCAGACGGGTTCACTGGTTAATTATACCAAACATTTAAGAAAGAATCTATACCAATTCTCCACAATCTCTTTCAGAGGACAGGGAAAAAATACTTCATAACTTACTCTATGAGGTGAGCATTACCCTAGAAACAGACAATATAAGAAAAGAAAACTACACACTAATATCTCTCATGAACATAGATGCAAAAATTCTCAATAAAATATTAATAGGAAATATAACAACTTATAAAATAATTATATACACCATGACTTGATGAGATTGGTCCCTCCATGTATGCAAGGCCGATTCAAAAATGACTAGTTTGGATGCAGCGGTGTGTGCTTGTAATCCCAGTTACTTGGGATGCTGAGATGGAAGGGTCACAGGAGTCTGAGACCAGCCTGGGAAACATAATGAGATCTTGCCTCTTAAAAAAAAAAAACAAGTGGTTCATATCTGAATCTCATTTTTAAAAGTTACTAAATATATAGAGATGTTCTATGTTCATGGTTAGGAAGGCTCAATATTGTCCAGATGTCATTTCTTCCAAACTTGATCTATAGGTTCAATGCAATTCCAATCAAAATCCTAGAAAGTTATTTTCTAGATATCAACAAACCGATTTCAAAGTTTATAGGGAGAGGAAAAAGACCCAGAATAGTTAATACAAAATTGAAGGAGAAAAGCAAAGTTGGAGGACTGACAATACCCAACTTCAAGACTTACAGTATATCTACAGTAATCAAGACAGTGTGGTTTTGGTGAAAGAATAGACAATTATATCAATGGAATAGTATAGCAAGCCCAGAAATAGACATGTATATTCAAATGATCTTTCCACAAAGGAGCAAAGGCAATACAATGGAGCAAAGGTGTTCCTTTCAACAAAAATGCTGGAAAAACTGGACATCCGCATGCAACAACAAAAAAATGAATCTAGACATAGACCTTATACATTTTTTAAAAATTAACTCAAAATGGATAATAGACCTAACTGTAAAACACAAACTATAAATATGGGTGATAATATAGAAGTAAACATAGATGGTCTTAGGTATTGTTACCAGAAAGGAGTCCCATCCAGACCCTGAGAGAGGGCTCTTGACCTCATGCAAGAAAGAATTCGGTGTGAGTCCATAGAGTAAAGTGAAAGCAAGTTTATTAAGAAAGCAAGGGTATATAAAAATGGCTTCTCCATAGGCAGAGTAGCAGCATGGGCTAATCAACTGCCTATACTTATGGTTATTTCTTGATCACATGCTAAACAAGAGGTAGAAGGATTAGTTTGCTGGGAAAGGGGTGGGCAATTCCCAGAAGTGAGGGTTCTTCCCCTTTTCAGACCATGTAGGATAACTTCCTGACATTGCCATGGCATTGTAAACTATCATGGCATTGGTGGGAGTGTCTTTTAGCGTGCAAATGCATTATAATTAGTATATAATGAGCAGTGAGAATGACCAGAGGTCACTTTTGTCACCATCTTAGTTTTGGAGGGTGTTGGCTGGCTTCTTTACTGCATCCTGTTTTATCAACAGGGTCTTTGTGACCAGTGTCTTGTGCCAACTTCCTGTCTCATCCTGTGATCTAGAATGCCTAAACTCCTGGGAATGCAGCACAGTAGGTCTCAGCCTTATTTTACCCACTCCCCATTCAAGATGGAGTCACTCTGGTTCAAACACCTCTGACAGTATGGCAATGCCTTTTTAGATATAACACACACACAAAACATGATTCTTGAAAGACAGAACTGATAAGCCAGACTTTGTGAAAATTAAAAACTTCTGCTCTGTTAAAAACAATGTTAAGAGAATACGAATAGGCATCACAGACTGGAAGAAAATATTTGCAAAAATGTTACATCTGGTAAAAGACTGTTCTCAAAAAGATACATAGAACTCTTTAAACCTCCACAGTAAGAAAATAAACAGCCTAATGAAAAAATAAGCCAAAAAAACCTTAACAGCCACCTCAGTAAAGAAGATATACAAATAGAAAATAAGCATAGAAAAAGATGTTCCACATCATATGTCATTAGGGCAATGCAAATTAAAACAAAAATGAGATATTACTACATACCTCAGAATGCCCAAAATCCAGAACAGTGACAACACCAAATGATGGAGAGGATGTGCAGCAGAAGAAACTCATTCATTGCTTTGGGAATGCATAATGATACAGCCACTTTGGAATACAGTTTGGTGGTTTCTTATAAAAGGAAACACTCTCATACCATAAGATACAGCAGTCATGCTTCTTGGTATTTACCCAAAAATAAATAAGTGGTAACTTCACACAAAAAATGTGTACATGGATGTTTATAACAGCTGTATTCATAATTGCCAGGTCTTGGATACAAGAAGTCCTTCAGTAGGTGAATGGATACATAAACTGTATGTCAGCAGTCCCCAACCTTTCCAGCATCAGGGACTGGTTTCATGGAAGATAGTTTTTCTATGGATAGGGTTGGGTAGGGTGGATGGTTTGGGGATGAAACTGTTCAACCTCAGATCATCAATCATCAGTTCGATTCTCATAAGGAGCGCACAACCTAGATCCCTCACATGCAGAGTTCACAACAGGGTTTGCACTCCTATGAGAATCTAAGGCCACCACTGATCTGACAGGAAGTGGAGCTCAGGTAGTAATGCCCGTTCACCTGTGGCTCACCTCTTGCTGTGCAGCCCGGTTCCTTAGAGGCCACAGACCAAATACTGGTCCGCGGCCCAGGCATCGAGGACCCCTGTTTTATGTGTTACATCCAGACAATAGAGTATTATTCAGTGATAAAGAGATACAAGCTATCAAGCCATGAAAAGACATGGAGAAATTTTGAATGCATATTACTAACTAAAAGAAGCCAATCTGAAAAGGCTGTATGATTCCAGCAATATGAACTCTGGAAAAGTCAAAATTATGAAGACAATAAAAGATCAGTGGTTAGAAGAGGTTTGGAATGGTGGAGGAAGGATGAATAAGGCAGAGCACAGAAGAATTTTAGGGTAGTGAAATACTTTATATAGATACTATAACAGCAGACACATATTATCCATTGTCCTGAACCCATAGAATGTACAACACCAAGTATGAAGCCTAATGTAAACTATGGATTTGGGTGATTGTGATGTGTTGATGCAGGTTGACTAATTGTTAACAGATGTACCACTCTGGTAGGGGATGTTGCTATGCATGTGTAAGGTATGGAGTATATGGGAAATCTCTGTATCTTCCTCTCAATTTTGCTTTGAACCTAATGCTGTTCAAAAGAATAGTCTCCAATTTTAAAAAAGAGCAACAAAAGAAGGACTATTTCAGAAGTTACCTAAAACTTGTTAATGGCAAACTTCAGTTATCACCAGCTGAAATTGATGGACTTTTAGGTGTATAGGCTGTTTGGGACCTCACTGTCCTTAAGTGTCTCTGCTCCTGTTCCGTATTATCCCCTATATTAGTGAGAGGTCTCCAGAGAAACTGAACTAATGATAGTTAAGTCATACAGATGATAGTATCAATCGACAGAGAGACAGAGTGAGAGAAAGAGATTTTAAGGAATTGACTCACACAATTGCAAGGGCTGGCAAGTCTGAAATTTGCAGGGCAAGCTGGTAGGATGGAAATTCCAGTAAGAGTTGATATTGCATTCTTGAGTCTGAAGCCAGGAAACCCATGCAGAATTGGTATTTGCTATCCTCAGGCAGAAGTCCTCATTCTTTGGGAAGGCCTTCTATCTTTGCTCTTACAACCTTCAACTTATTGCATGAGGCCCACCTACATAATGGAAGGTAATCAGCTTTACTTACATTCAATTGCTTATCAGATACTTAACAGATACTTTCGAAGCAACATCTTGACTTGCGTTTGACCTAACAACTGCTCACTATAATCTAGCCAAGTTGACACAGAAAGTTAATTATTATCTTTAGAACTATGGCTTTGATTTGAGGTTTACAAAAATTTATATGCCCTTATGTATAAGTGTATTGTACTAAAACGTTTAGATTTTTTTCACATTTACTTTTTTAAATCAGAGTTGTTATAAACCAGGTAATAATCTTAATTAGTTATATTCTATTATTCAGAATAATCTCAGTTTCTTACACATCTAATCAAGGATTCTTTTAAAATTGCATCATTTTTCTAAGACTTAATTAGTTTTTCACTCATTCTTTATGTAAAATTCTTTGGTAAGACTTTATCTCTTTTCTTTAGGTTTATTATACTTCTTAAATTTGTCAAATTCTTTTAACTTTGCACTTATATGTATTTCAAGTTGATTTAGTCCAAACTTACTGAATTTTGTTCAATTGCCAAACATTATGCTAGGTTTCAGAGAGACTGAGAAATACACTGCCCCTGCTCTTAAGTAGCTCTCTCTCCTTCTCCTGCTATTAGAGAATAGTACAGTACAATATCTCAACAACAACAACAAAACATAAAGTAGACAGGGTGTGGGAAGGATTTCAGATCTAGGGAATGTCACTCTGATATAAACAGAGTGTGACAACTTTCCTGTTCCTTACAGGGTCCCCAACCCCCAGGCTGCAGACCAGTACTGGTCCGTGGCCTCTTAGGAACCAGGGCCACACAGCAGGAGGTGAGGAGCCTCCAATGAGCATTACCTCCTGAGCTCCACCTCCTGTCAGATCAGCAGCGGCATTAGAGTCTCATAGGAGCTTGAACCCTATTGTGAACTGTGCATGCAAGAGATCTAGGTTGCCCACTCCTTATGAGAATCTAATGGATGCTTGATGATCTGAGGTGGAATAGTTTCATCTCGCAAGCAACCACCCCACCCCAGCCCTGTCCATGGAAAAATTGTCTTCCACGAAATCAGCCCCTTGTGCCATTAAGATTGGGGACCACTGCTTAGAAGAAAACACTAACAAATCACACATGTTGCCCTGCCACGCTACTAAATCAGAAAGTCACTGATTCAAAGAAAGTTACTGCAGGAAGTAGAACGATCTTTCTCTTATCTCACTAAAAAGCTAAGCTTGTTTGAGGTTTGTTTCAGAGATTCTGGTGCATGCAGACCAGAGGACAGTGAAGAATTTTTAAAAACCCAGTATTGAAGGGTCAACAGCACCAGTGGCAATTTTAGAGGTACTTTTTTTTAATAGAAAAATATTCCTTTGGGTTATATGATTACTTTTAGTACATGAGAGTTGGAACTGAAAAGCTAGTTTTTCAGCGCTTCTAGAAGTTGCTATTGAATAATAATTTCTGCTCATGAATCACTTATAGTTGAAGGTGGAAGATGATGACAAGTGTCATGTTGATGCTCTTCAAAATTTCTTTAAAATTCTGGTGCCTGAAAAATATAAAAGTATCTTTTTGTTCTCAATCTTCTTGTCTCATAATAAGGATATAAATTGTTCCTGAATTTGAGATGCTCATTTTCTCAGGTTTAAATAATAAATTGGCGATGAGAACAGGGAGCTTGTGTCATGATGAAAAGTTAAAACTTAGTTATCTGACTCTATATTTTCTAGTGGTATAGCTCTCTCACACGTGTGTACCATCGTTCACACAGAAGACATATCAATTTTATCCTAATTTGATTAGAACCTGAATACTCCCAAGTAGCTAAATGATTTCCTCCCATTATACAACTAATTTGACATTTATCCTTGTAAGAGTCAAGTCAAGACTCATGTTATTCCTTAGGAAAGAAAATATCTTATGAAATTCTGATATGTTTGAAAATGTGTTCTTAAAACTACAATAAATTGTTCTCATAGATTTATGGAATAGTAGAGCAGGGAGGAAACTTAGTTTAATCTTGTGGTTTTGTATCTACTAAAATACAAGCCCAAAGAAGCCTGTGGTTTTGGCAAGGGTGGTCAGAGTAATATTAGATGGAAGGACAATTACTATCATATCCTCTCTTAGTCTCAATAACTATGCTCTTCTTGTTGCCACCCCTGTTCGTCTGACTGCCTCTTCACAAACTCTTTGGTGGTTCTCAGTCCTACAATCCATGGGTCAGTTAAAAGCAAAATCCGCTTGTCTTGTCCCTATGCTTTTGACTGCTATAGCACTTAGAATATTGTATAAGTGATCTATTTATGTGTCTGACTCACTGTGAAAGCCATGCTTTAATTCAAGAAACAGAAAAATAATTTAGTTATTTTACACAGAAAGAGATTTAATATAGGAAATAAAAGGTACTTACCAAATGATTGGATGAGCTGGGGCAGCAGCAGTCAGGGGATGACCACTGGACTGTTTAGTTCAAGGATACATCATACTAGCTGTGATTCGGTTGTCAAGAAGCTGCTGCATTCCCCACCAGCTGCTTTCCCAACTGCCTGTCACACATGAGAACTGGAAGCTCAATGCAAGAAATCAGAGAATGGCTGCCATCACCAGGAACTTCCAATAACCTGTTTCAGGACCTTGCTTGCCAGAACCAATAGCAGCAGCAAGAGTTTCTGTTGCAATTCTGCTTTCTAAATCTCCTGCTACTGCCACTCAGGGGTAGAATCTAATTTTTATGTGGAACTCAAGCTGCAAAGGAGTCTGGCAGGTGTAATTCTTAGCAACTATTAAGCTTAGGGAAGGGCTGAAGATATTTATAACACTCACCTACTGAACTATGGACTCAAGGATCTAGAATGTCTAATATTTATCTTTACGTCAACAAATAAATCCAGCATAGTATTGAGGATAGTAATCCCACTATTCATAACATGCTGAACTGAAGTGAACCCATTTATCACTCCTCCTGCCTTTCCACACTCAGTCACCAAGCTATGATGAGTCTATGTATAAAACACCTGTTATTTATTCATTCCTCTTCATTCCCACAGACCCTGCCCTAGCACAGTTCCCACTTATTTCCAAGTAGCTGTCCTTACTTCTTTTATTCTAGGCACCATTGACACTCCTCCTTAATATCTTTCCAAAACACTCTGATCTAAGTACATCAGTCTACTCTATGTGAGTCTTTGCTTTCAAATTCCCTTCAACATATGCCTCAAACTTCATTGCATGTAAAACTTTCTGTGAGTGAACAAGTCTTTGCATTCTAATATATTTTATTCTAATACATTTTTTTCTTATATAGTATACTTTGTGTCATAAGCTTTCCTTTTCACTTGTATAGTAACTTCCTTTTATCTTCACAATGAATAAGTAATGTAGAAATTATTATTTCTATTTAATTTTTTCATTATCTTTCTAATTAAGCATCATCTATTCCCAGAGTTTCTGCTGGATTCTCCTTGGTGCTCCATGCTCTACTTTTGTCATCTCCAATGCATCTGTAGGTGTTTTAGAAATGTGAATGTGTTCACATGGCACTAATTTTACAAAAACTTTTCCATGTCTTTTTTTATCCTTACTTTTACTCCACCCACACTGACTCCAAAATTGTTTCATTTCCTACCTTTCCTTTTGCCCTTTCTTCTAATGAATTCCTATTTAGTCTTCAGATTATAGCTAAAGTGTAAATTCCATAAGGAAGTCTTCTTCAACCCACCAGGCTAGATCCTATAAATCCATATGTTTTATTTTTATTAATAAAATAATAATACTGCTTTAATATATATTTAATATATTAAATATATGTTAAATATATATTTAATATATTAAATATATGTTAAATATATATTTAATATATTAAATATATGTTAAATATATTTAATATATTAAATATATGTTAAATATATATAATATATTAAATATATGTTAAATATATATAATATATTAAATATATGTTAAATATATATTTAATATATAATTTAATATAATAAATCACACTGCTTTAATATATATTTGGTGATTATTTTAATAAATTTCATTTCTTCCATCAGGCTTTTAGCTCCGTATCAGCAGAGATGGTGTCTATTTTGCTCACAAATGTACTCTTAATAACTAGTTCTTTTTCTGGCATATAGTAAGCATTCAAATGAGTATTTATTGAGATAATGAAACAAGGAATAAATAATTAGGTGGGGAAAATTTAACTTCACATGGATTGTGTATCAAACATCCAAGATGACATATGACTATGGCTTCAACTTGTTCTATTTTATTCCAAACCATGACAACTTCCCAAAATGTCCTATGCCTTTTCCAGACTGATTTCTTATTGCTATATTTAGATACACAACATATGCTGCAAGGTACCAAACTTTACACCTCTGATGTTTGCTTACAAGGATTCCTTTCTACGTGTCTCCCTTCTTTCCCTCCTTAGAAAAATCTTGAGCATCCTTTAAAGAACATTTAAATTGCTACCTTCTGAAAAATCTGCTCTAAGTTCTAATACCAGAGTATTTTGCCCAAACTGTTTATTATACTAGTTTTTTAAGACTTGAAATGGCATAGAATTTTCAAAGTAGGTGGAGTGTTTAAGGAAGCAGACAACCCTGAGGTAAAATTTTGGTACTTTCACCTAGAATTTGAAGTCCTTGAAGAAATTAGGTTGCAATTCCATACTTTCTTTCTATTAAAACACATGATGAAAGTCACCTAATAGGTCACCATATGTGATGGTTAATACTGAGTGTTAACTTGATCAGATTAAAAATACAAAATATTGTTCCTGGGTGTGTCTGTGAGGGTGTTGCCAAAGGAGATTAACATTTGAGTCAGTGGGCTGGGAAGGCAGATCCACCCTTAATCTGCATAGGCACCATCTAATCAGCTGCCAGTGCCACTAGAATATAAAGCAGACAGAAAAATGTAGAAAGACTAGACTGGCTTAGCCTCCCAGCCTACATCTTTCTCTCATGCTGGATGCTTCCTGCCCTTGAACATGGGACTCCAAGTTCTTCAGTTTTAGGACTTGGACTGGCTCTCCTTGCTCTTCAGCTTGCAGGCAGCCTATTGTGGGACCTTGTGATTGTGTGAGTTAATACTTAATAATCAATCTGTCTATCTATCATCTATCTATCTATCTATCTATCTATCTATCTATCTATCTATCTATCTATCTATCTATCTATCTATCCATCCATCCTATTAGTTCTGTCCCTCTAGAGAACCCTGACTAATACAGATTTTGGTAGCAGGAGTGGTTCTAGAGGAACAGAATATTAAGGATGGAGTTCTTTTGTTGATTTTGGGGTTTCTGGAGTTGGCTGTTTAATATGCTTAAACCCCAAAATGCTAAGGACTCCTCTTCCAGGAGTATGCAGAACACTGATAGTCCTTGGTATGAACTGTTTAGAGAGTTATGCAAAATAAATGCATTTGACACTCCTGACTTACCGCTTGTGAGAGGCAAAATTTTTGCTTCCCGTTCCCTTGACATTACGCTCTGCTGGCCTAGAGGTCTTAGTTCCAAAGGGTGGAATGCTGCCACCAGGAGAAACAACAATGATTCCATTAAACTGGAAGTTAAGATTGTCACCTAGACACTTTGGGCTCCTCCTACCTTTAAGTCAACAGGCTAAGAAGGGAGTTACAGTGTTGGCTGGAGTGTTTGAACCAGTCTATCAAGATGAAATAGGTCTACTATTCCACAATGGAGGTAAGGAGGATTATGCATGGAATACAGGAGATCAATTAGGATGTCTTAGTATTACCATGCCCTGTGATTAAGGTCAATGGGAAATGACAACAGCCCAATCCAGGAAGGACTGACTCCAAATGGCACAGACCCTTCAGGAATGAAGGTTTGAATCACTCCACCAGGAAAAGACCACGACCTGCTGAAGAACTTGCTGAAGGCAAAGGGAATACAGAATGGTTAGTAGAAGAAGGTAGTAATCAATACCAGCTACTACCATGTGACCAGCTGCAGAAATGAGGACTGTAACTGTCATGAGTATTTCCTCCTTCTTTTGTTAATAAAATGTGCATGTAATCACTTGTACTAAGAAAATATCTTCATTTTATTTCCTTTTTCCTTCATCATGTGACATAACATTTATTGACTTCACATCAACATTTAAGCATCGTCAACTTTATAAAATAGTATTCGGATTGGGGATAGCTGAGTTTCCGATTGTACAAAGAATACTTGTATTATGTTAGGCATAATTATGACCTTATTATTGTCTTTCTTTGAAGATTATGTATGATCTCAGGAGATGTGTGTGGGTTCATGTTGACAAGGGGTAGACTTGTGATGGTTAATACTAGGTGTCAACTTGATTGGATTGAAGGATATCAAGTATTGATCCTGGATGTGTCTGTGAGGGTATTGCCAAAGGAGATTAACATTTGAGTCAGTGGGCTGGAAAAGGCAGGCCCACCCTTAATCTGAGTGGGCACCATCTAATCAGCTGCCAGTGCTGCTAGAATATAAATCAGGCAGAAAAATGTGAAAAGATGAGACTGGCCTAACCTCACAGCCTACATCTTTCTCCTGTGCTGGATGCTTCCTGCCCTCGAATATCAGACTCCAGGTTCTTCAGTTTGGGGACTTGGACTGGCTCTCCTTGCTCCTCAGCTTACAGACAGCCTATTGTGGGGCATTCTGATTGTGTGAGTTAATACTTAATAAACTCCCCTTTATATATATATTGACTAAATAGAAGCAATTATATATATATATAGGAGATATATATATCTCCTATTAATTCTGTCCCTCTACAGAACCCTGACTAATACACCATATGTCTGTAGAAAACTAATTATGAATGTTGGCATGTGAGGAATATGTAGTAAATACTAACTTTCTATTAGTTTTTTTTTCTTTTCTTCTCCTTAATATTGAGAAGATTATTATGTTCCTTAAACTTTTTTGTTTCCTAGTCCATGGCCACTTCTATTTAGTCAATATCAACTGATTGGCTGCCCAAAATAGCCTCATTTTGACTCCTCACATACATGCTGTACTCTCCCTGCTTTGTGTTCCAGAATATTCTGGTGTCTGAAAATTATTTGATATATTTCTTTTACATTTAGCAAAGAATAAGCCTCCTTTGGTCTTAATACCAAAGGGATAATCCCATGAATTGAATGATTTATGTCACCATACAAAGACTTTTGGGCCAGATTTTTGGGAGCTGAGAATGTTCTTGCTGCTGAGCAAGAACAGTATTGTTCTAGCAGGCAATATATGGCAGATGGCCTATTTTCTTGACACAGACATAGAATCTTCAAATAATCAATGGATGTTGAAGACTTCAGGTACATTCTTCAAACTGTGCCAAAGATGATGACACAGACTTCTGTGTTTGAAGGAACACTTGATAATTTCATGTCATATTCAGAAAGATTAGATGCATATTCAGGGCATGCTATAAATTGATCTGAGAGCTATATTTTAAAATAATTTCAAAGTGTTTAATTTTACCATGGTTTATGAGGGAGAATTCAGAGAATGGAGGTGGTTGGCTAGCCTGCTGATACTTGCAGACAACTAACTGCAAAGATTCTAAGTACATTCTCAGAACAGTTATTCAAATCTCATTTTAATTTAAATTAACTCATTGCAGTGGTTTTGAAACATGGCCACATATTCTTTGTCACTCCATCTATTAAGAAGCTGGATTCCTTCCTTACACCATATACAAAAATCTACTCAAGATGGATCAGAGGCTTTAATTTAAAATCCCAAGCTATAAAAATCCTGGAAGACAAGGGAGGCAATGCCATCCTGGACATGAAAATGGGCAAAGATTTCATGACAAAGACACCAAAAGTAATCCCAATAAAAGCAAAAATTGACAAGTGGGATCTGATTTAACTTAAGAGCTTCTGCACAGCACAAGGAACTATCAACAGAGTAAACAGACAATCTACAGAATGAGAGAATTTTTGCAAACTATCCATCTAACAAAGCTCTGTTATCTAGCATCTATAAGGAACTTAAAGAAATTTGCAAGAGAAAAGCAAACAACATCATTAAAAGGTAGACAAAGGACATGAACAGACACTTCTCAAAAGAAGACATACATGGGGCCAACAAGCATATTTTAAGAAGCTCAACATCACTGATCATTAGATAAATGCAAATGAAACCACAATGAGATTCTATCTCACACCAGTCAGAATGGCTAATTATTAAAAAGTCAAAAAATTACAGATACTGGTGAGGTCGTGGAGAAAAGGGAACACTTATACACTGTTGGTGGGAATGTAAATTAGTTCAACTATTGTGGAAAGCAGTATGGTGATTCTTCAAAGAGTTAAAAGCAGAAATTTCATTCAACCCAGCAACCCCATTACTGGGTATATACCCAGAGGAATATAAATCATTCTACCATAAAGACACATGCATGTGAATGTTCACTGAAGCACTATTCACGATAGCAAAGACATGAAATAAACCAAAATGCCTATCAGTTTGGTTTATTGGATAAAGAAAATGTGGTACATATACCCATGGAATACTATGCGCCTTAAAACAAGAATGAGACCATGTCTTCTGTGGAAACATGGATGGAGCTGGAGGCTATCATCCTTAGCAAACTAACACAGGAACAGAAAACCAAATACTGCATGTTCTCACTTACAAGTGCGAGCTAAATGATGAGAACACAAAGAAGGAAGCAACAGACACTGGGGTCTACTTCAGGTTGGAGGTGGGAGGAAGGAGAGGACCAGAAGAGATCACTATTAGGTACTTGGCTTAATAGATGGGTGATGAAACAATCTGTACTCCATACCCCTGTGACACTAGTTTGCCTATGTAACAAATCTTCACATGTATCCCAAACCTAAAATAAAAGGTTAAAAAAAAAAGTTGGAATCTGTCTACTTCTTCCCTTTGGATCTGGGCAGGCTTGTGACTGCTTTGACCACTGGAGTATAGTGGAACACTTCCAAGGCTAGGTCATAGAAAGCCGGGCAGCTTTCGATTTGTTCACCAAACAATTGCTTAGAGCTGTGGCCCATCTTGTAAAAAGTCCAATTACCCTGAGAACTCTTGCTGGAGAGATCACATAAAGGTACTCCTGTTGACAGCCCCAGCTGTGCTCAGCCTTCCTGCCATTTCTGCCCAGACACAAAAATGTAAACAATTTTTCTTGGACCCTCTAAATCAGCCCAATTGCCAGCTTCATACTACCTGAAGGTACAAATAATAAGGCAACATCATTGTGATAATATGACCAAATAATTTTTTTATCTACTTTAGTAGTTTTTAAATTTATAAAACTTGGTACTTAGAAAAAGCTTATGAGATTATTATGAAAAATCAAAAGAAAAAGATAAGGCAATTAAATTAAAATTTGAAAAACATTAACCAAGGAGGAGAGAGAAAACTAGGATAAGAGTGTTATTACAATTGAGCTTTAACTTTAATCATAAATTTCCTGGCAAGTACCTGCCTACTTCTTTAATCTCATTGTGTAACATTCTCTCCTAGCCCAGTATACTCCTGCCACATGGGCCTTCGCAATTCTCCAAATCATCAGTGACAGCACAATGAATAACTTAGTGGTTAAAAGCATAGCTGTAAAAACATAATTCTTTACATAAAACATAAAATAAAATTTGCTGTAATTTTCAGCAAATATTTAACCTCTGTGGTTTTGATTTCTTTATCCATGAAATTATGCTCTCGATATCATAGAATTTTTGTTGTGAGGACTAAATGAGTTCAAGGTACCAGTCGCAAAGTAATTATTCAATACATGTTAGCTATAATTATTACTATTATTTTTACTGATATCGTTATAATTCTAGAATAAGGAGCTTTTCGATTACCTATTACCCTTGCCCCTGGTTCACAATATCTATATCTTTATATAGCTGGCTTCTTAATGTTAAGTCTAGCTTAAATATCACCATTAAAAAGAAATTTAAGACTACACAACATCAAGAAATTCCATGGGTACTCTGTCATATCATATGCTTTATTTTCATTATAGCACTTATTAGTGTTAAGCATTTTCTTATTTATTTCATTTGTTTAACTGTCTATAGAAAATATCTAGATTCATGCCTGATATAGAATAGATACTCAACAAAAGTTTGAGCCGTGAACAAATTTATCTCAACAAATTCCTAACAAGAACAATATGACTTTAAGATCACAATAATGATAACAAACAGTATGTAAATGTTAGTACTCCTAGTGATAGCTAACATGTATTGACCACTCACTACGTACTAGGCATGGTACTTTTTATATGTAGTATGCATTTTAATATTTACAACAGCTGAGACATGGGAGTTTCATTATAGGCATTCTAAAGAGGTAAAAACTCAGATTTGGAGATGTTAAATAATTTATTTAAGCTCACAGACTTAATAAGTAATAGAGATATGGCTGGAAGTTATGTTTTCTTACTCAAAATCCATTTTCTCAATTGCCATGTTACAAAAAAGCAAACAAAAATAAGCACATTTCACCAATGGAAAGATTAGTGCAGGGGACCAAGAATGAGAGTAAGAAGTCAATAAATGGATAAAATTTAAATGTAAAAGAATATGTACATGTATGCTTAAAACACAAGTACTAACAAACCATCTAAAATGATACAAATTAGCTCTATTGATTATGTATAGGCATTCTGGTATATAAATCCTAAACATGTCTTTACAAATCTTTATGAAAATACAATGTCTGTTTGAAAGAATGAAATAAATCAACCTTATGTCTCATTTAAACCCAAATTTTCTTGTGCTGAAATAACTGTGTCCCACCATAGAGTATGTTTTAATTCTTTTTTCCTGTTCTCATTCATCTGTGAAAAGCACTTATACATTATTTATATTACTGCCATTTTCTGAAGAAGGTTTGCTCTTTTAAATTTCTGTGTGCTTCTTCATCAGCCTTACTGTTACAGGAAAGAGATTTCTTTTATTTATCTTTTTTGAGCTGCGTGTTCTGTATTTATGAACATTTTATAAGTAAGCATTCGTTACTGTACAAATGTTCCCATATTTTTGAGGGTTTTTTTTTTTCACAAAGGTACAAGATAGTGCAAGGTATTTTTGTCAAGAGTGTAAGCTACTCCTAGGGGTCTAATTTTTATGAGTTTATGTAACACTATTTGTAATTTAATTTACAGTATTAAAAATTAGCATGTGATTAATATGGGAAATATTTCTGGAATTTATGTTTCTTCTCAGTTATTATCATCACTGAAGGGACATCTTTGAACTGGTATGGTATAATGCAGGGCTTATTTTACCTCATTTTACTTTTGCTTTTGAGTTTTATGAAAGCATTCAGAGTGACATAATATAGCAGAATGAACACTAGACTGGGATTAAGAACATATAAATTCTAGTGTAGATCCCATCATAAAACTAGGAATGTGATCTTGATTATTTCACCAAAAATTTTAGGAGCTTGATACCCTTACATATAAAATGAAGATGACACTCTCCTTATCCATTCCTAAGAGGTCATCTGTGTCTTCTGGGGATTGCTACAAATCAAAGACATTTTAAAAGCTTAAAATAGTAAATAAATACTATGTGGTAGCAGCAGTAGTATTATTAACATTTTTATAATACATATTTTTATTTTGGCCAAATTAGTTAAATACCACCTGTGAAACAAACAAGAAACGCACAAAAACTCACCATAAATCTCTATTTAGTTTAGTCCACTTTTTAATTTTAAAATAGTTGACTGACAAACAAAAATTGTATATATTCAAGGTATAAAACATGGTCACTTGATATATGTAGACATTGTGTACTGATTGCCATAGTCAAATTGATTAATACATCCATCACTACCCATAGTTACAGTGTGTTGGAGGGAGAGATGGTGTAAGGACACATAAAATCCACTCTCTTACCAGATTTTGCCGTGGTCTTAGGGGTGGGAAAAATGAAAAAATGTTAGTCTACCATTTAAAAAGAAAATAAAATGAAAATTCTGAAACAGGCTTACCTTTTGTAATCCTCACTAGATAGAAATAAAACTTGTTAGATTTAAGTGGTAGCAAATGCCGTTCAGATTTTTAATTAACAGAATCATTTTAGATGATTTATTAATACAAAAAAGCTACTCTAAACCACCATTTAGAGTATGTGTTTAAAAAAGAAAAGCAAAGTGCCCTTATCTGCATTTTTTTTTTAAAGTAAGCTCTGTATACTGGTTAAAGGCCCCGTTTCTAGAGCTAAAATCTTGGGTTTGGAGCCTGAGTTTAGCTTTTAGCACCTCTGTGACCTCAAAAAGAAAGCTTCACTTGCCTTTTCCACTGGGAGGCAGCAAATAAGAATTTCTTCATGGCTGAGTAGTGTTTGTATGGATGGGGAAAGAGGGAAGGTGAGACAGAGGACATAAACTTAATGAGGAAATATGGTTATTATGTTTCAGAGAGTTTGAAAGTTTTATTCAATTTTTTTTTTTTACACCTGAAGCCATTCTCCTTTATATACTGCAATTGTAATTTTCTCTTGGATTTCAAAGAGATTGAAAAAGTTTTAAGAAGGAAACCATACAGAAACAGATTGCATGGTGAGGCAGATTATACATGTCGACATGAATGATTTTAGGAGAAAAATAAAAACTAATTTTTTTTAATGAAAGCAAGGACAATGTCAGGTCATCTATATTCTTCTGTCAGTCATTCCTACATTGCCTCCCAGAGACGATCCCTCACCTATCTTTTGCCATATACTGTATGTCTAACAGGAAGACTTTTTGAATATTTCCTATGGTAGAAAATAATTCAAATTGTAATTTTTGTATAAAAAAATCTTCATGAGCATGTACCCTTGTCCTAAAGAAGCAGGTGTTACAAGTACTTGATTGTGGGTAGCCTTTATTTTTATCAAGAAAAAGTTTTCTCTTAGAGCTTGCGATTACTGAATGTCTAGTATGTGAGAGGCATTATCTGTGGAGCTGAATGAACTATACTAAAATAATACATTGTTTCAAGGACTAATGAAATAATCACATTTGGTTTTGTCTTCTTTAGATTTAAGATTTTTTTAGACATGATTATTAGGACTTTTTTTTCTTCATTTGGTCAACACTAGACTAAATCACAAAAATAAACATTTGGAAATACAAGAAACCAGTGTAAAGTACAGTACAATTTCAATAAAACATGCTAATCCTGAGCAATTGTTGAAGACATATTTTTGTGAAATGGTAAAACATTTCTGCTCCTTTTATATTTGACTCGTACTTTCATCTCTCGTCCCAGGTGGTCACACATACCTTCACATGACCAAAACCTATCTATTGAGAAATTTTTATATATATTCAGATTCTAAATGAACCTTTCTTAAATTCATCTATTGTAATTTGTTAATTCTGTTGCCCTTCAAAAACAAGTTCAAGATCAGAATGAAGACTTTTAAAAATACTTTTTAACTTTAGACTCTTAAATATGCTGCTATTCTTGAGATTCCACAGATACTAAATATCTTGGGAATTCTATAAAGAAAAAAGTTTAAAGTAAAATTTGTTTACCTGCCTACATTGGAATGAATCATAGCATTGTTTCTAATTTTAGTTGCAGCTATGATAATGCCATGGAGAAGGATAATTGGGTGAAACGGACCATTCTGGCTGGAATTCATCAGCCTCTCATGCACATCTCAGCTCCTTAATGCTGAATATATTCAGGGATGTGTTTCCAAGACCCCAGGGCTTTTTTTTTTCCTCCTTTGTTCTCCTCTTCTAAGGTTTCTTTTAAAACCTGTGCAGTCTTTCTTTACCATCCATCTTCACTTTTCTCTTCCCTACCCCATGGTATCTCTGTTTCCAATTCATAGTGACCAAAATCATTATATAATAGTCTTCACTTTCCACTGTTAGTTACTTTGTGTTACTGGGCTTCAGTATCACAGCGGGAAGTATATTTTACAAATCTGTCTTGAAATAAGCATATTTAATTGTGTAAAGGCTTAGAAAATTTAGTAAGATATTATATAATTACTGACCAGTATTGTGATCAACTATATAATTATAAACAAGTAATTATTAATTTTTCAGATAATATAAGGACACAAGGATGATCATGCTTTTACAGTAAATCAATAAAAAGAACAATATTATAGAAATTTCTGAGCAATGTTTACAATAAAAAGATGGTATTTTAGCATTCACTGGATTGATAAATGTAGTAGGTCTTAATCTTCATAAGAATTTTTTAGCTTCTAGTTCTGTCTTGAGCTGATATGATCATAATAGCTGTCATTTGTATAATGTTTAAGAGTTTATCAGCACTTTCTACTCTATTACTTATTTCAAGCCTAATAATCATTTGTTAAATTAAATAGCCCTTATTTTGTAAATGGGAACACTGTGACTACAAAAGACTAGGCAAATTGCCTAAGTCAAGCATGGATCTCAAATTTAATCAATCGCTTCCTTGGCACCCTTAGAAGACAGCTTTTTCTGTGGTGGCATAGTTTTGTACATGCGCACATTTGAACCCAATTACAAACTTTAAAATGTCACTGGGTTTGGACCCCGTTTTTCCAAGATAAATGTCATTTTCACTGGGAAATTATCAAGTCACTTACAAGCAGCTTTCTTAAAGAGAAGCTACCTGCTATTAACTCTTCATGTTCCTGTCTTCTTTAGGTGAAGGCAATAATTCAAGTAGGAGAATGAAGGAGATCAGTTCTGCCTTTGCAATGGATATCTGATGTTGAATCTTTTCTCCATATCCTTAATATATACATGATATTACAGAAGGTTTGAAACCTTTATCTGCAGTCTAATTTTCTCATCCATGTGAGGTTAATAAACATATTTGCCTCACAGACAATAGTAGACTGTGAAGATTAGGTGATTTGAAACATGAGATTGTCCAAGTCCAGTACCTTGCACATAGTAGAATTTTAATAAATGACATTTCTCACTTTCCTATTCCTTTACTAAATGTAATTTCACATTTTTTCAGCCTTTCTGTATATAAGAACCATTGATGGTGTCCTTCAAGTCTTAAAATTCCCAAATCAGCAGTAAGTTAATCAGTAAGTATATCAGCAACAGTTCCAATCCCAAGCTACTGCTGTATCTATATGAAGTATATAAAATTGCTACATTATTCATTATATAAAGAATTATAAAGTCCATAAACACATCCATCTCTTGTTCAAATGTTAGTTCATGAATGTTATATATTTGTTGTTAGACTTACGCTGTGCAAAGTATCATACCTCTAGTAAGAGGTACATAGCCCTACACTAAGAATTTGCTCAACTCAGTAGTCAAATATTATGATCACTTTCATCATCATCACCACTCTCCTTCTCTGTGCCATCATTTCTAACATATATTAAGTGTTTACCATCTGCCTGACCCTTTACTAAATTATTTGTATGAATCATCTTATTGAATCCTCACCACCACCCTTATGAGGATACTATCATTAACTTCATAGTATAATTAAGAATAACAAGTTCTAGTGTGGTTAGGTAATTTGTCCAAGGCACAAGCACTAAGTAATGGTGGTGAGATTTGAATATAAGCAGTCGTATTCAGGAATCCATTACACTTTCATGTCTGCATTAGGCCATAATATTAAGATTTATATAAGTGGTGGCAAAAATATATTTTGCACATTGATCAAAATTTGGAAACAGGAATATGAAAGTATCAGGCTGTTATCTAATTCCCCAAGATAATTAGTTTGTCTTGAAGGTGCATCTGGGAGGCAAACAGGTTGGAACAGGCTGAAGTTCCCAATGTCAGAGAGCATTCCTGTAACATAGGGTTGAGAGGGTTCAAAAATTCTTTAGGATTGCACTTTTGATTGAACCTCATGCTTCGAAGTTATATACTTAAGTGAATATTTCCAATTATTTATTATATAAAACTTTAAGTTAGCTTATTAATATTATAAATATATTGTTAATTGTGTTTAAGTCATTTTCAAATTATTGACTAATTAGGATAGTTTTGAAACCTTTATAATACTAAGTCATAATGTTGATTGTGGTGTAATTTTCCATATATTTATATTTTCTATTATGTCCATCATGTTTTATAAATTTCTCTATAAAGGTCTTGATAGATTAATTTACAGACACATTACAGTTTTGTTGCTAAAGGAAATGATCTTATTTTCTCTTAAGTTTTTGACTTGTCTTTGAAAAGGGACCAGTAATTTATTTTTTGAATATTAGCTTTATATCTGGCAACCTTTCTGAAACTATGATTTCTAATAATTGTTCCATTGTAGATAATCATGTATCTTCAGATTATTAATGTTCTTTTCTTATCTGGTTATATCAGCCAGGACTCTTTGAACAATTGCAATGATAGCACATATTTTTATCTTGTCCCTGACCTTTAAGGGAACAAATACTTTATACTTCAGTTTTCAGGAACATTTTTTGCATTACATTTATGATCAGAAATAACAAATGTTAACATAAAAGTTTTAAAAAATTAACAAACCTATGGTAAGGAAAATATAAGTATTTTATACTAAGAGCTTCAGTATAGGTATAATCTGTCCTCAACAGTTTACTTTACGGAAAGACAATTAAAATTTTAAGTAAAACAAAATGCCATTTTACAAGGCTGTCTCTAAAGAAGAAAAGTTTTACTCGGTATGTCACTGAGAGTACTCCTGAAGCCTTGTCTCTCCATCTTCTAATAGTTTATTTTTATATTAAACTCTATAATATTTTCATTAAAATACTTCAGGTAATGAGTCTTTTGAGTGAAAGACCTTTGAATATAGAATAGATGATATTTTGGTAAACCTGACCTTGGGCAAGCCACTTAACTTCGAATCTATGGGTTTTTTTTTTTCCAATTATGATTATTATTAAAATTAAATAATGAAAGTAAGGAACTCCCTCTCTTTTTTATTAGCAAAAACATCTATGACCTCTTTTGTTTACTTCCATCTTTGATTATTAAGATGAATGAATATAAAACTATTACATCATCAGAATACCTTGTATAGAAAATATTATATTTTCTTGTGCTTGTTTGTTGGTTTTAAAAACTTGTGAAAGTTTCAGCTCTTAACTCTGTAACAACAGTTTCTAAAAACTACGTGTTAGGTCACTATATCTGTTTCTGCTTCTTTGACGAAATTGGAGGAAAACTCTAGAAACGTCACTGGTTTATAATAGTTCAATGACCCTTCTTTTCTAACCATAAAATAAAATAAAACCTTAAAGCAAAAGTTTCTCAATCCCAGAGCAAAGTGATATATAAAATAGTCTTTGTATACCTAATAAAATAGTGACAAGTAGAAATCTGGAGAATAATTCATAACAATCTGTTTATGTGTGTGTGTGTGTTGTGTGCATTCATGTGGAGGCATATTTGATTGTTTCTTATTAGTAAATTTGTGTAATTGATGCTTACTTCGGGTGGATGTATTTTTTAATCATCTCAATCATCAAGTGCCTCATATCTCAGGAAATAGTAGTTGACATATTTCAGAGAGAAAGAAGACTGAATAGAGCGTGCAGCTTACAGCTTGATTATAACCTTTTTATTCTATTTGCCTTTGTGTTTGACATGTAATACCAACATTTTTCTGTCACCTACAATTTGAATCCATGTAAGTCACAATAAGAAGAAAGCATCTGTGCCCCTATGCTGTGCAAAGCTGCTGAGGCATAGCTACAGATCAAGCATATAACACAGAATCAGAATTGAATCTGCCATGTAGCTCTACTCATTATTTTGTTAAAAACATTAATGCTAAGCAGCCGGCTTGGTGGCTCCCGCCTGTGGGAGGCCTAGGTGGGTGCATCACGAGGTCAAGAGATCAAAACCATCCTAGCCAATGTCTCTACTAAAAATACAAAAATTAGCTGGGCGTGGTAGTGTGCACCTGTAGTCCCAGCTACTTGCAAGGCTGAGGCAGGAGAATCGCTTGAATCTGGGAAGCGAAGGTTGCAGTGAGCCGAGATGGTGCCACTGCACTCCAGCCTGGGCAACAGAGAGAGACTCAGTCTCAAAAAAAAAAAAAAAAAAAGAAAAAAAAAATTAATGCTAAGCAAAGTGCTTTGCATTCGTAATCTCTGTTAATGCTCATAGCAAGTCCCTATGTACTCAAGACACAAATCATGAGCTTCATTTGAAATTTGGAAAGTCAAGATTTGCAAAAGCTACATATCCTGCATGAGGTGACGAACTAGAAAGTAGCAGCCCAGATCTTCTGAGTTCTAGTTTAATACCTTCTCCCAAGATCAAGAAAGAAAGGCGCCTCCATTGTTTCACTCTTTCTTCAGCTTGGCTCCTTGGAAGCTTGGAAAAATTGTCTTTGAAAAAGAAATAAATAATAACACTTAAAATAGACATATTTTTTAAATTCCTTAGGAAAAAAGGTTTAAATATTTATTTAAACTCATTTTTTCCAAATGTATCTCACTGACACCTGATGAACTTTCTACATAGCCCTTGATTCAGGTACAAATTTGAATATTTATATCAGTTAGAGTTCTACAAGAGAATAATCAGTAAGGGGATACTAAAGGTGCACTGCATGGAACTGGCTATATGATTTAAGAGGCTTGCTAGGCAAACCCCAAATCCACAAAATGGATTATCAGGAAGGCTGAGTTGGAATTCTGGGGCATGAGCTGAAGCTGGTGTCCACAGGTAGAATCCTTTCCTTCAAGGCCTGCTCTGCTTTTAAGGCTTTTTAATCGAATTGGGCCCACTTATATTACCTAGGATAATCTGTGTTACGTAAATCCAACTGATTATGGACCTTAATCAAATGTCTTCACAGTAGCGCCTCACCTTGTGTTTGATTGAATGTCTGGGAACTTTAGTCAGATTGGCACACCAAAGAGATCTTTACCATGTTGACCTGTAATCTGCACAGATTTTAGAAGCAACACTGGATTTGGGAGTTGAGGGGAGATCTTAGATTGATTAAGAGTTCTTACATTTATTTGCTAATTATACTTTCCCTAACTTTTCTAAGCCATTTTTCCTTACCTAAAATGTGGCCATGATATTCAACTATTGGACTGTTATTAAGATAAAATGACTGTTCAATGAGAGAAGTCTTTACATTTCCAATCTATATTAGATTTCCATATTAGACTCTCACCTAGAACCTGATATTTTTCCTTAGATCAATTAATTTAGTGTATAATTGTACATACACTTGAGTAAGTTTATATTTGGCTCCTTTTCTGGATTATGATGGTGAGTACCATATTTCTAATTGCTCACTATTGCATTTCTGTGAATTTTCTTCCGACTATGTCAATCTCTAAGTCTAATAACAGATCTCAAGGCTCCAGTGAGAAAGATACATAAACAGCCCTTGAGCTTTGTCAGGTGATAAGGAATTTAAAGAATCCAAGCTACCCATAAAGCGACAGAGTCCTCTGACCTGAAGTTAACTTGTTTGGTTGTAGTCTACTAAACATTGCAAAATATCCTAAAATCTCTGTGTGAGTTTAGTAGTATAGAATATGCCAGTTTATCCAATTGGTACAAATGATAAATAAACAGAATAATTGAGCTCTGTTTCCATCTTCTCTGAACCATGAAATGCAATTTAGAATTTTCAAATTAAAATCAGAAAATAAATAAATAAAATAAAACTAGAGGCAAACAAGGAATGGGGAGACTGTTCATCAATCCTGTAGTGTAAAATCCGGTCGCGAACAGAGCGCTTTGACAGCTGTCACTGCAAATCAAAGGCTCTGATAAGCAGAACCCTCTTGATTTCAGCAGTGCTGCATGGTTCAGAAAAGATTATGTCTGGTAATAGAAATTCAAAATAATGACAACTTTGTTACCTCCTGTTCATCACTTCAGCTGAGTGCCAAAAGAACTGGTCCTGTCCTGGAGGGAGGATTTGGTGGGGGAACATCAATCAGAAAAATGCCACCTAATTCAAGGTTATTTATGTCAACACCTCAACCTTCTTCAGCACAGGAAGGTTAAGAAAAACACCTTTAAAGAGGCACAAAACATGATTGAATTTGCTCAAGGTCATGCCACTAGTCAACATGAGCACTAGACATGACAATTCCACTTCCTACCTCCCTGCAATAATCAGGACTGCATTCTCTATCATCTTGTTTTGGAGCAAAAGATCAAGAATCAGATCCTATCTGTTTTTTAAATTATCAAAGTTTTTCTCAAAAAGAAGTAGAATTCAAAAGTATGTTAATGACAGAATAAGAATCATGTGGTTTCTTAGTTGGGAAAATTTAGAAACAGACAAAAAGGAAGAGAGCTTGAAGGTACAAGGCAGAGGGCACAGGAGGGAGATAAAATACCTTCTCCGGAATGGTGCTATACAAAGAAAACGTAAGGAAATTACGTGAATCAAAGGTGCACCTGCTTTGTAGACTGTACAAGTGACAAAGAGGTTGGATTATAAAATGAATAAAGAGGTTTTCAAAAATTGTATTGCAGAAGGTTATATTTTAGGTTTTCTCTTTATAATAAGATATCTCAAAGAATTTATAATATAATTTTTTAAATATATGATTTCTTCAGAACTCTTGAAGAACATATCCTTGTCTAAAGTAAGATGTGCCGATGTTTTGCATCGGGACATGGGATGGACCTGTCACACCCCATTCCAAGGACAGGGCCTCTTACTCCGGGACTTTTTTCTCATGTTTAGTCCACTCAAGCTGCCACTCAGAAAGTTGATTCCATAGAGTTATAGTAGTGAGCACACTCTTCTAAGACGTAATGATTTGTACTAACTCTAGCTCTAGCTGCGTATTAGTGAATCAGAGCCTTTTTCCCCACCTGTTAAATGAAGATGATAACACAAGTTAATCTTATGTTACTATGCAGTTATGGGATAGTGAATATAAAAATGCTTTGAGAACTATGCCTATTGTATATACTTATTTATTACAACAATAATTAATTGTTATTAACCTTGGCTTAATCATTTATTTTATCCATTGATAAAACATCCAGTATTTTATTCTCTTGTTTATATGCTACCCTGTTCCTTTCCTTCCTGTCAAGTAGCAAATTCAGGTGTGAATTTTTGTGATTCCTTGATAAGCCAACTTGTTCATTTACTTAACACCTTCATTCTGTTTTTCTTTTCTGTGTCCTCATGTTTATGCAGTTTGGTAGTGCTCTAAATTGAATGTTATTTTCCAAATACATTTTCCTAGAGTTTTCATGGACAGAACCAATATTATCTCCCTCTTCAAACTCACTGTAAATTGACTTTGTCTTTTTGATACCATGCAATTTTGTAAAGTCACACCCAAGTTTGTAATGGGTAGAATGCCAAGTGGGTCTGGGTTTGGAATTTGGAGTTTTGGGATGTAGTACTGACTCTGTCATCAGCTCATTTGTTACCATATGACTTGGGGAATTTAACTCAGTAATTCATTGGTTCATTTCAACAAATGTATATTAAATATCATCTAAGAGAATGCAAAAATGAATAAAACATAGTTAATATTCTTGTTGAGTTCACAGACTAATGATAAAAACAAGTGCAAATACATTTGCAAAGTGTTCGATGATAAATCTGTGCAAAGTATGTGTGACCACTCGATAAACTATATTGAGTTCTGACTAAAGGTTTGTCAGAGCAGAAGGAATTTTTTTGAACTGGATCTTAGAGGCCAAATTATATTGCCAGAAACAGAAAACAAAAAAAGATTTTAAGTAGGCGTGCATAAACATTTTGTGGAGCAAGAAGGAGAAAAGATGGAGAAGAATCTGACAAGGTAGAAGGGGATCAGATTGCAAGCATGAGAATTAATATGAAGTTGGAATCCATAGCTCATGAATGCATTGGTATTGTCACCTTTGCAGTTGGCCCATCCTTCTCACCCGAATGACTGTCTCTTTAGTGAACCCCTCTCTCTCTTGCACAATCAACTTTAGAAGCCCTACTTTTCTTATCACTAATGAAATTTAAAATTGTATTAATTTTTATGGTATCTTGCTCTTTTGCCAAAGTACAGGTCTCACCAGATATACCTGGAGATCTGAGACCATGCGTATCTTCTTCATTAATGTGTAACCAGAATCTTGTATATATTTTGAAAGAATGGATAAATCAATATAGAGCAGAAACATACTAATATTCCAGGCAAGCCATTTGCATGATCCTACTTCTGCTATTTCCACTTTAGAATGACCATAGCAATAGCAGTATAAAAGATAAAGTGGAAAAGGAAGACCAAAGGCATGAATAGCAAAAAACAAAAATACTTATTTAACTCATGCATGAAATTAATAAACAATTTTAATGACTATAAAGACTCATACTGAAAACCATACTGAATATCATGCTCGCCTATTAAATGAAGTAACTAAAAATTCATTATCTCTAAATCTTTGTGTGGTTCCAACATTGTATGTGATAAAATAATTTGCCAAGTTATAGAAAGTGTATAGAAATGGAAATTTTAAAAGTTTCAGAAGAAAAAAATGGCCCTATATAATGGATGATGTATTTCTCAAACGCATACTTTGCATCTATTGGACAATCTTGGATTACCTTTTTTCTTTCTTGAACCATGCTAGTTGGTGGTTTCTGGGCATAGTCACAAACTGTGGGACATCAGAGGTAAGTGAGCAAATGTCTTGTGCTTTCTCACACACACTTTTGTAGCGCCTGGGTATTCAAATTGTATGCCATAAAAATGAGGCACACCTAAGGGGTATGCCATTCATATCTTAGACATGGAGTTTCTGAGCTTCCAGGCCAAGTTGTGGAGCAGTGGGAGAATCCCTGCATAAGCTTACCTTGTAGCCATTCATGTTCAGCCGCGCTTGTCTCAGCTGTGCTTCAGATGTACCCTGAGGTGGCTTTCTCTTACCTTCGCACTGGTCTCAGGCCTGACTCTTCCCCCTCATCGAATTCTGAATCTGTCAGTCACTTCACCTGAGTGATGAATGGAAGGACATGGAACATGTTCTGTACTAATGGCATGTGTGTCCTTATGGTATCCAGGGTATGTATGGGAAGGCTAAATTTTGGGTATATATACTCAAATCACAGTCAGTGTGCTGCTTACTGGACACTGAAAAATTTTCCTGAACAGAACTGTTGAAAAAATGAAAAAAAAAAAGAGTATAAATTCTTAAAATGTGCCTGAGTAAATGATGCCTTTTTCTAACTTGCACAAAAGTATCTTTTAGGTCAGCAGCAACCCTTATATAGGGTTGTCTTTCCTTAAGCAGCTGCTTTTTTAGTATAGCTACAGGCATCCAGCCTTTGTTCTCATCTGAGTTATTCTGTTTGTCTGTGACTGTTTTTAACAAGTTGTGTAGAGTGATCACCACAGACTTTCATCCTCTTTCTAGCCTAAGGAAAATACGAATGCTTCAGCTCTTCCCTGCCCCACTCTATAGTCATGGTAGAGTTATATACTACTTAGTACCCTGCACCGAGAACAACATTGGGAAGAAGGAGAGCAGGATTTTAATTACAGCGTATCAAACTGTTGCAGTGACTAAAGTTGCATCTTCCAAAATAAAAATTTGGAAACATATTTTAGGCAGATTTTGATGATTAGTTAGTTAGATCAAATCACTTTCTCTGCTGATCTGTCACCAGACAATCTGACATGTCTTAAAGAGAGCTAGGGAACGACACTCATTCATCATTAGGCAGAGCCTTTATTGACAGCCTCTGTGTGCCAAGCAACACTTCCAAATAGAATTTTAAACTATATTCACTAGCTCTGTTTGGTAAATTACCCTTGCTGCTCAATAGGACCTTAGTTCATTAAATAACAAAAATGCACTTATTCATTTCCTCATACAGTCCTTGAAGGGTATTTCACATGGTTCTATGTTTTCAGTATATTCAAATACAAATAAGCTATGGTATCCTTGTTTATAAAGCTCCTCGTCAATAGGAGAAACATTTGTGTAAATATATCTTTCTTTTTATTTTTCTTACTTGTATTTCCTAAGGATTTAGATAAATGTTGTTATTGACAGTTTCCCCCAACGTTTCCAAGGGCTTGCTTTTCATTTGTTTGCTCCACCAATAAACACAGATGAGTATAATGATTTCATGAAGACCACCCAATCTACTTAGGAGACTATTCTCCATCGTCATTTATACAGAACAACAAAAAAAAAGTGTTGTTGAGCAGTAACACTATGCTAGGCATGAGCTCAGTGGGTTATGTGCTTAAGTAGATTTACTCTTTAGAAAAGTCCTGTGAACTCAGAATAGTAATATCCTTATTTCAAAAGAAATTGAGCATCACAGGAGTTGAGTCACTTACCTAAGGTAAATTAAATCGGTTGGTGAGTGTATAGACCATGATGCAGGAAGGTTGACTTCAAAGTTTTTTGTTTGTTTTTTCTCGTATGCTACCTCTGACAAATGTTTGAAATCAGGAGAGTATAGATTTTGGGAAAATACAGTATTTCAGAGGCCCCTGGACACGGGCAAGGCTGTGTACCCTGTGAAAAGTTTGGGAGAGGGCCATGTAGGGAAAGATGGCAGCCTATTTACCTCGCTGTAGTCCGGGCAGATGGACAGTCCACGGCAGGTCAGACCACCGCCAAGACCCTTCTTGTATGACACCTAAGATAAAGGGAGAAGCTAGGTTGCAGTGGGAACTTAGATGCTATCTCTTTAGAAGCCAGAATTCACAAAACCAGAGAGATACTTCTGGCATCAGGGAGCCCCAGATCCTACAAGGAGTCAGAAATCCCTCCATCCCAACCTCTATTTTCAAACTGACTTAGAAATCTTTAGATCATTTTACCCATATCTGAGTGTAGAATTCACTTAAAGGCACTTTGCCTACCCAGACTTACCATTCCAGATACAGAGATGACCTCAAGTGATCCAATTGATAGCTGGAGATGAATAATAGCTACAATGAGTTGATCAGAACACACATACTGAAATAGAGAGATTAATTCCTTGGGACACAGGGATAGCTCCAGAGTTCTTATTTAAGGCAGACCCATGAACTGAGATGTATTATCTCTTTCAGCCATCTCCTCTACTAGACTGACAGGCTAGTACCTATTTTCCTCCTTGAACACAGTTACTGCCCTAACATACCAAGAATCTCTGTCTACCCAGTGCAGCCATCTAGGAAGGGAAGAGGGCTTGACTAGCATCACATGATTATCTTCCATTTTTCTATTTAATTGCTTTTAAAGAGTGGCTCTTCTCAAGATAATTGTGAGCCTAGATTTCATGTGGACATCCCTTTAGCCAAATATCAAGCAAGTATATGCTATGTACCAAAAATATTTAAATAGTCTTTTAAACAAATGGATATTTGAGTTGATTTTTAGAAAATATGCAGGCTGGACCAGGCACAGTGGCTCACGCCTGTAATTCCAGCACTTTGGGAGGCCGAGGCGGGCAGGTCACTTGAGGTCAGGAGTTGAAGACCACCCTGGCCAACATGGTGAAACCCTGTCTCTACTGAAAATACAAAAATTAGCCAGGCGTGGTGGCGTGTGCCTGTAATCCCAGCTGCTTGGGAGGCTGAGACAGGAGGATCATTTGAACCAGTAGGCAGAGGTTTCACTGAGCCGAGATTGTTCCACTGCACACCAGCCTGGAGGGTGATAGAGCAAGACTCTGTCTCAGGAAAAAAAAAGAAAAAAGAAAGTACGCAGGCTGTATGACAATCTGATTAGAAGGAGAACCGGGCCTTGAAAACAGTATTAGTAAAACATTTTACAGAAGGTAGAAAAACACGTTAATTGTCTGTATTAAAGAATAGCAGGAGAGGGGGTGTTGGTGCTAAGAGATGCAGGAGGTAGGTGATCAAACATTTCATAATGAATATTGCCAAGGCCCCCTTGAGCTTAACTTACAAAAGCTATTTTAACTTTGCATATCATTTAAACTATTTATAAGAAGTATATATGGTTCTGCATATATTATATGGTCATGTTTTAACAAAAAACATTTTTTCACAAACTTTTGCTTAGTCATAGTGGTTTGTTGCTTTGATAAATTTCTCATTTGTTGCTATATACACAATGAGATCAACAGTCTTTTTATGAAGAAATATAGGATAAGTTTGAAATCTCATGTTCAATCCAGCAACAAGTCCTATTATATTTACCTACAAAATATTTCCCAAATCTGAGTACTTGTCATCCCCTTATAGTCCCTAGTCAAAGCCATAATTTTATGTGTCTTGGAAAATAGCCATGTTGCTCTATGACTGACCTCTTTCCTTCCTCTTTTCTCTCAAAGAAGAGCCAGAAGGGGCTTTAAAAAATATAAATCAAATTGTATTCCTCACTACTCAAGATTCCCCAACAGATGCCCGTAACATTTAGATTACCATCCAAACTTCTAAGTTTGAACTCTACCATCCATCTTCTGAATTTCATCTCTTTCTCTCTTCCTTCTGGCTCACTACCCTTGCAACACCCAGGTTTTTATACTTGTTACCTCTGCCTATTGTAGACTTTTCCTGGACATGGGCTTGGCTCATTCTTTGCCTTCATTTAAGTCTCTTCTCAAGGGTCCCTTCAGAAGAGCAAATGCTCAAATGGCCTATCTAAAATATCTCCCTTCACTCTATTTTATTTTTCTATATAATATTTGTCATTACCTGAAATTATTTGGTTTTGTTTGTTTGTGAATTATGTGTTATCTGTGTGCATGGGGGAAGAAACCTTTAGAGCTGCAAACCAAAGCTCTTCATTTATTGTTGAACAAGTTAATAAAGTAAGGAAATGAAATAAAATCATATTTGTTAAATGAAATAATATTTGTTACTATTATAGTAATGACCTTTACGATCTGCTAGAATGTTACATTTTATGCTTGTTACCAATATTAAAGGTCAGTGTGATAAATACTGTAATAATGGTAAGGTTTACAACATAAAGAGAGGGAATGTACCTGTGGAAAGAATAAGGAGCCTCACAGAAACCGTGGTGATGATGACAGAGTTGACATGGATAATGAAAGCAGTTGTTGCATAGGGGACACTTTCTAAGTGCCCGGCACTGTGCTAGGTGCCTTACCTACATTGTTTGACCTTCATAACAATTCTGCGTAATAGGTAAAGTTTACACCCGTTTCACATATGAGGAAACTGATGTTTAAAAGGTTCTATATTTTCCCAATGAGCACTTGAAATTATCCAGGTTGAATATGAAATACAGGTCTATCTGAGTCCCAAGTCTGTGCTTTTTTACCTTTCAGATATATTTTAAAGTTATATCCTGTCCTGGGATTATCCTGACATAAATATAGAGTAGTTTCTTGAGAATAGCATGTTTTAGGTTTAAACAAGTGTCGCTCCTAAGTTCCACTCTGCAACTTTCTACTAACTAGGAAACAGACGCATAACTTATTGACTGTGAATCTCAATTTTCTCATGCATAAAGCAGAGTAACTTGTCAAAGTCTTGTGTATATCACATTAAATAACGCATGTAAATCACTTAACACAGTGTTTACAACATAATGCTCACTCCCTATAGGCTCTTTCACTTCCCTCAACCCAGCCTGAAACTGCGGATCCAATTATGACAAGTTGCTCATTGGACACTTACTATACATTTGTCAAGGAAGGTAGTTTTCTTCTCAGATTCCATGGACCTGCCAATAAGTACATTTCCTCAGGAATTTAAACATAGATAAATAAATGTTTTAAAAAATATCTTTGTAAATTCAAGAGCACATAAAATAAGAATATGTTTTCACTTTGCTTTGTTCTTCAGATTTTTAAATAAAAGATGGTTCTAAAAACTACCTTAGCAACTTTAAATTCATTATTTGAAATGTGTTAGTGCTCATAAATTGTATCCTATTAAATGATGATATAGAAGTATGCATATTAATTATGTACAATATTTGTTAGTTTTATATCATACTTATTTTTGTTGTTGTTGTTTCAATTAGTTATTTTCTGATACAAAAGTAACCTTGATATGTAATAGAAACTCATCTGTCTCTTAGGAGAGAAAACTTTTAGTTGCCTTTGCTAATATCCATTTTCTCTTTATTTTTTATTGCTGTTAGCTTTTCCATAGATGAGCATATGGTGCTTACATCTCTTAGTAAGATAGTTATAACTATTATTGTTGAACTGTATTTGATACATTCAAATTTGTTCATCCGTCTGCACTTTATGAAGTCACAAGATTCAAAGTATCAGGATTTTACATGGTGAATTTTTTTTTCACAATGTCAGTCTTTTTTGTTGTTGTTATATATATCTGTGCTCTAACAGGCTGATTCTTATTAGAAAACTTCTGTAATAAACCTGAACTTTCGAGTATAATATAACATTTCTACCATTACTTTTCTTTCATTATGTGCAATTTCCTGTTTTTATTTTTCCTTTTGCGAGTACCAATATTTGTGTTCTGATAAATTACATAACATCACTCTGATACCACCTGCCTTCTGCCAATCTCTAAAGCAAAATGTTATATAAACTTAGATTTATCTTACTAATTCCTTTAAAATCTACCCATTGATGTTAATCACAGAAATTCTGAAATGATTAAAATGAATATGTCATTACCTTGTTTATTTAATTATAGAGGCCAGGGGTTCAGCAAGATTTTTGTGAAGTAAAGACATTATTTTAAACGTATGGATCTGATGTTTGTTACAAATACTCAGCTCTGCCATTGTAATGTGAAAGCAGCAATAGACAATACATAAATTGGCTGGGTGCGGTGGCCCACACCTATAATCCCAACACTTTTCGGGAATGAGGTGGGAGAATTGCTTGAGCTCAGGAGTTCAAGACCAGCCTGGGTAAAATAGTGAGACCCTGTCTCTATTAAAAAACAGCAACAACCACAAAACCCCGACAATACATAAGTGAATGTGTGTGGCTTAGCTTAATTCAACTTTAAAATAAACAACAAAATTTGAATTTCATATTTTATTAATGGGTCAAAAAATTATTCTTTTGATTTTTAAAATTATTTAAAAAGGTAAAAATAATTCTTAGATCACAGGGTACACAAAATCAATAAACGAACTGGATTTAGTGCCCAGGCATTAGTGTGCTAACTTCTGATATGGGTCATCCTCTCTTTCAGATGTTTAGCAATATCATAGTCCTCTATTTATGTAAAGAATCTGCCATTATTGGTTTATATCTGAAATGGCACCATATTGAGGAAAAGCATAAATCAAGAAAGGGGAAGAATGTAGATGACAGAGATGGAGAACTAGTTAATACATTACAAAAAATTATTGGAATTATTTGACGAGAACACAAATAGAAATAAATGTGTATTAAAAATAGAATACTTATCTATAGTTGTTATATTTAGATTTTTAGATATTTTAGATATTTAGATTTTTAGACATTTATTTATATTTTTGTTATATTTTTAGATTTAAAAATCTACCTAAAATGATACTACAAATATAATGAACTAAGTTGATACAAAACAGGCCTACTTCTATTCCAAGCAAATATATAATAATGATGAATAACAATTAGTTTTAAAAATTTAAAATGGAACTTTATGTTTCATATAACTACAAATTCCAAATAAGGACAATAACCAGGGGCAGAGACATGAGTTGAATGTGAAGTAGAATCATTCATTTGCTGATAAGAGATAGATGTAAGCCTTTTAAGAACTGAAGCTAGGGATGTAAATCTCAGAATGTATAACAAATCCTGGTAACAGGAAATGAACTACCTGCATGAAACCAAAAGATACTTGTCAATGGACTAGAACTTGTCTAGTCCATGTAACTGGATTTGAAAACTTCTCAGTGGCTGAAGATACCTTCATGGGAACTTTCCATTGTCCCAGCGTTTATCACCTAAGGGAACAAAAATCACTATACTATGCATGTTCCACAAATGGTTATAATATTCATACTCCCATTGTTTTCATGGTGCATGAATAAAATTATATGTCCTAGCTGATGTAAGCCAATCTTGGTTTATGTCTGCTATAAAGCCATGTTTACTTTCAGAAGTGTACTGCTTGGTTAATAAATTTTTAGATCATTCTATACATAGTCACTAGATAAAAAGTCAACATAAACAGTGATCAAGAACTAATGAAGACTTTGGGCCCTGAACTGAGGCAAATCAAAAACTCTCCTTCAGTAATCCTGGGTAGAAAGTGTATACACATGCATGCACAAACACTTAACAATAGAAGAAAATCTTCTGAAGATAAGACCACAGTAAAAAGTTACAAATATACTGTGCAACAACCCACAATGAGAGAGAATCAGTCAATTGTATAAAGAGGGGAATTTACAATATAAGTAAAACTAATAAACTGTAAAAGATAGTTGAAAGTGCTCAAATAGCTAAAGAAAAAATAGAAACAAGCAAGAATAGAATGAAAAACAGTCAGGAAATATGAGCAGTAATCAAGTGGAACTTTAAGATGAACAGTTTTTGAAAAAAATAATAGCCTAAATTAGTCATTTAAAGGATGAACCGTATATAGATCTAGAAGTATTAACTGAAACAAATGTTAAAACTGAAGAAATGGATCAGAATGTAATTCAGAGAAATAAAAAAATAGAAAATGTGAATAAAATTATGAGGCACCAAAGATATAATGAAAAGTCCCTATATATTTGAATATAGAATGCCTAAGAATTCTCAAAATTGAACAAGACATAATTCCTAATATAAAAGAATTACATTGAATTCCGAGAAGAAAAAAACAAATTCACACCAGATGCCTCATAGTAAAAATGTGTAATGTCAAAAAATAGAACATTTTAACTATTAAGATTAATTCACAGTACTAATAATAAGGAAATAGATTTGATAATAGGCTTCTCTTAAGCAATAATATATGGTACAAGACTATTGATTGATATATCCAAAGTACTGGAGGAAAATAATGGTCAACTTAGATTGTTACAATAAGGTATTTGTCAATAATGTAATACTTAAGGCCATTTTAAGACTAGAAAGGATTGAGAGAGTGAATTTATCTTTGACATTAAAAAGATCCATTAACTGATTTCTTAAGGAAGAAAAATATTAAACCCACAAGAAAGGAGTTGAATTTAAAAAATTTGTTAGCAGAGAAATTAGTAAATATATTGGTAAAGAATTATCTTCCTTAACTTAGAATTTCTATGTATTTAACTTGAAGAACTTTGAATTCGTGTTTCAAGTAACCTTCATTAAGTTATTGAGAGTTATGAGATTATGAGTTATATAATGTAAAAAGGGGTTATCATTGTACCCTTGATCCAAAATTACTGGCTTTTATGTTTTGTTTTCTAAGCATTATTGGCCACTCTCTCAAGCACTTTTAAACACACACAGACACACACACACACACACACACACATGCATAACCGTTAAAGGTTGTGTGATACTAAGTGCAATAGCTTGGATTTAAATCCAGGTCCCATGAATTAAAAATAAAAAAGCTGTCAACTACTTTATGGAGTCTTAATTGATTATGTGACAACAAATGTCTATTAAAGGCCTATATTGTACCCTACTCTGTGTAATATTACAACCCATGACTAGTGTACACCAATCAACCATAATCTCATATGTGAGAAGTAGAAAATGTAGATGTATCTTATGAAACATCATAAAGTTATATATGTGATGACCAATAAGTATTCACTCACATATTTCTCTAGATAAATGCTAAGAACCTTTGTAATAATGGACATATCTGTGCTGTCCAATGTGACAAGCACCAGCCACATATAGCTACTGAGCACGTGAGCATTTGAAATGTAGTTAGTGCAACTGAGATATAAATTTTTAAGTTTATTTTATGTCAATTCTTACATTTATATTTAAATAGCTACCTGTGGCTGGTGGCTATTATATTGAATCATGCTGGTCCATAGCAATAGTTTAAAAGTACTAAAAATGAGTAGATTTCTTGTGAGGCAGTTGGGAATAGTTTAGACATCCTAATTTAATGGCAAACATCTCCAATAGCCATTTAAAGTTTCTTCATTTTTACACTGATTTACTCTGTCTACCATATTTTTCTCTATGAGTGTACTTGCAATAACTTTCTCCTATATTAAGAATGAATGTCATATAAGTTGGTAAACCTTGTTTTAAATCCAAAATCACATAAACTGGATAACACTAAATTATTTATTTAATTTATCTAAGCTTTAGTTTTCTCATTTTTACAAGAACAATAATAATAATAATAATAATAATCCTTTTTATTCCTCACAGATTAACAGCAAAAAAATTGTTAGGAGAATTGGAGAAGTAATATGTATAAATGATATATCACAGTGATTTACTGCATAAATCTAAATACATTGGTGTCAAGAAGGGTTATCCTTAAATACAAGTGGTTATGGAGGTATTGGTAGATACCATAAAATGGCAGAACAAACAAAGAATCCAGGTAAACAATAAGAAAATAAAACAATATAATGATAGAGAGTATGCTGATTAATTTTCCTAAGCTGTGTAGGAATCAGGTATGGTGATTATGTTAAGTATAAAGAGCAGAAGAGAATGCAAAGTCTTGAAAAATGTAAAATCAAGTTGGATATAATTATGGCATATAATTATTAATTATGTTCAATCATTTCTAGATATAGCTATCTCACCTATGTCAACATAACTAAACATTATCTATTTATAGCCAATACTTGAAGAATAATTTAAGCAAGTTTTTACTCTGATAGGTTAATTAAAATATTCTGTATCCCTTATTAGATTTCTGTCACAAACTAGATTGAAATAATTAGTATTAGGCTGAGGCAATTAAAACTAGATATTCCAATATTCCATTGTTATATATTATTTTTAGCCACCTATTTCACGTCTCATCCCAGTTTTTTTTTTTTTTTCACTTATTTCCCTCCACAGTTGATTTAGTTGTAATCAACAACACAAGTCTTGAATTTCTAAGGACTTGGTAAGAGTAGATGGTTATAAACATTAAGATGAAAAAATGTTTCCGAAAAATACATTTGCATGGTAGCTTACTTCTGAAAAGGAATTTTCCACTGGACAGATGCAAAAAATTTTTATACTGGGATCTTATTTTACCTATATATTTCAATCTAAAATGCAAATTTCATAATAATTCTTTCTCAGACTGTCTCTCACTCAGCAGATTGCTCTAGAGAGGCCCTTCTAAAAAATCAGAGTTGGTATGCAAAGTGAAAAACCATTTGCCATCCCTGCCATCTGCTCTTCTTTGACATGGAATGCTTGACAAAGTATTAGAACTGCAAATTACCAATAAGTTTCCAAAATAAATAATTCAAATATAGACTATTAGAGCTTAAGAGAATCTTTATCCAATTCCCTTAAATTGTCATGAAACTTGAAGTATAGAGAGGTAAAATAATTTATCTAAAGTCATGTAACTTAATGTGATTAGCCCACTGAAACTCCCCACCTTTATGCCTGTTTAAGTGACTATTTCTCTAAGGAACTTAATACAAGGTTTATAAACTAGGTTGGTGCAAAAGTAACTGTGGTTTTTGCCATTGAAAGTAACAGCACCACTCTTCTGTTTTTTCTATCCAGTAAATTTATCTTTATAGGTCAATTCACATGGCATTTTCTCCTAAAAAAGTATTTTCTATCTTCTCCAAGCACACTTAGTTATTGCATTCTGTTCCTCCAAAATGCTTTGTCCCCACATTTATTTTGTTCAATATATCATATTATATTGTAATTACTACAATTATATATTTGTACTTTTTTATATGTATATAATATATGTATATATACATATATAATATATATACATATATACATATATAATATATATACATATATACATATATACTTTTTTATATGTATATAATATATATAATTATATATTATATACTTTTTCTAGCTTCTTCAACATATTATATATAGCTGAGGACAAAGATTTTGAGAATCATTAGGGCTCTTTATAAATATTCTGGCCCCCTCCTCCCAAGCACATGGTAGAATTGCACTTCTCTACCCCTTTTCAAATTAGGTATAGCATTGAGATCTGTGCTATTTATATCCTGAGACTTTAAGAACCAGAGGTTAATATGTTATATTCCTTTCCTCTGCCACACAGATTGTTGAAAAAACAAGTAAAAATGTTAATTGTGCTCACTACCAGGGAGACAGGATCTGAACTCCAAACCCCAGCATCACACAATATTCTCATGTAACAAACTTGCACATCTACCCGTGTATCTAAAATGTACGTTGAAATACACACACACACACACACGCACGCGCACACACACAGAGATTTCTAAGTTACTATAATGAACACAACACACCCCCGCTCACCAAAATGGGTCATGCTGTTTTATAGAGAGGTAAAATTTTAAGCCACAAGAATGTGCGGTCTTAAAAGCAGCAAAATCTAACCTATTCTCACTAATGCATTGTTTGTGTCTTGCACATTCTTATATCCCAGTACCTCAGTCTTTGGTCTGTAATTGTAATTTCTGAATTGATGTCAACTTGCAGTAATTTAGTTATTTTACATACTGTCCAATGAAACACATGTGCATGATATTTAACAAGTAATAGTTTCCTAATAACATCTCATATAAGGCAACTGTCTATGAGAAATATTTTAGTATACCCAAAATATGAGTATTTTCCAAAAGATTTTTATAATAGGAGGAAGCTAGCTGATCTGCTGTATTAGACTCTGGCCTAGAAACTGAAAATCTGAATTATAGTCTGTTCTGTTTGTTTAATTACTAGCTTCAGTACCTTGTAGGAATTATTTAAAATCTATTTTTTCCAAATTTTAAATGAGGAAAAAATAAAACCTTCCTGTATCACAGACTTGTTAGAAAAAAATGAGGTAAGAAATGTTAATGGATTTTTGAGAACTGAAAGAAGCTATGTAAATGTGAGCCAGTAGTATTGTAGTTCCAGAGAATTCCTAACTATATAAATATTTTCAGCATGTAGGGTGACAGGAACTTCCAATAAAAAGAATGGACTTTCTATCCAATGCGATAAAATAAGAAAAATTTGAATTTATGAATGCTAAAATTTAAAAAATGATAATTTATGTGATTTCTTCCTGAAATGGCCAAGAAATTTAACTAGGAGGTTTTAAGAAACAAGAAGAAAAGATGTGTCTGGTGGGATATCCACTTCCCAGCTCCAAACATGCATCACAGCTCCTCCATGAAACAACTTGTTTGTGTGGAACAGCAAAATATTTCTCTCCCTTTGATGTTGGCTAAAAGAGAACACAAAACATTTCAATAAAACTTTCCCACTGTTTCTGAAGAAAAAAAATTACAGTCAACTAGAAGATTACAAAAGAAAGATTATACATGAAGATTACAAAAGAAAGATTATACATGTAGTAACTGGTTATTGCTTGTATCAATATGAAGAAAAATGCTATTAATTTCAAAAATTCGTAAAATATGACTAAACCTATGAAATATTTAGTGTCAATACCAAGAAAAACTCTAAAATACTATTGAAAGACTCGATGAAGAGATATATTTAACATAGTTTAACGGGGAAATTTGACACAAGACTTCACATTTACATTATCAATTAAAACTTTAATGCAGTGCAAAAATACTAATACCATTTTACTTTTCAAAGTACAATTGGAAAATTGTTTTAAACTGTATTGAAAAGAAACATTTTATTAATGCATTACCAGCTTTAAAACAATTAGGAGTATATTACCAGTAATGACTGGACAGAAAATATAAGATAAAAACATAATTTCTAATAAAAACCCAGTCTATTAAACTTATTAGCTTATCATTTGTGAAAAATAATACATAAAGACAGATTTCTGTGTTGTACCATAAGCTCCAATTAAAAGGCTAAACGAAAATGTAATCAATACAAGTTCTAGAAGAAAATGTATTCTTGAGTATTTACCTTGTCTTAGAATGTTTGAGAACTTTATAAACTTGACTGAGAAGGAAAAAAGATTTATGACTATAGTTAAATAAAATTGTATACCTTCTGCATGAATGTAAAAGAATATACACAATAAAAGTTTTAAAATGATATGTAAGAAAAACAAGTTGTTACCTTGAATATATAAACATATTTTGCAACTCAATAAAAACAATGATGAAAAGCTCTTCATTAAACGGGGTAAAAGACAGTAACTGGTATTCATGAAAAAAGACTTAGGAATGATCAATAAACCTAGATAAACATGTTAAGCTACCAAGGATTGTGAATTAAAATAGCCAAGAGATAACAGTTTTATATCCATCATGCTAGAAAAGACCAAATAGCTATAAGAGCCAAGTCCCAAAAGATGTAAAGAAATGAATACTTTACACCTTGTTAATAGGTATATACATTAGTAAAATTTTTGGAGAGTGAGTTTTCCACTATATATCAAAGGGCATAAAATATAACATCATTAATTTAAAAATTCCAAAGAAATCAGAGTGTACAAAAATGTACAGAAAATGATCTGTAAGATGTTTATTGCAACATAAGAATGATGGCAATACTCACTGGACTCGTGATTTGCTATAAATTAGTTCATTTAATCCACCACACAACTTTGGAGTAGGCACCATTATTGTTCTCATTTTTTTAAATGTGAAAAACTGAGAGACAGAGAAGTCAAAAAACCTGCTAAAGGTTTCACCTTGGTTGTAATGGCAAAACAAAATATTAGAGCCTAAATATCTAATAATAATGAATTGGCTTATTATACTCCTGCAATACATAAAACAGTATTCATGTAATCATTAAAATGATATTGTAGAATGCTTAATTACATGGAAAAATGTTCATGGTACATTGTTAAATGAAACAAGTTGTTTCCCAATAGAATAAACTTTACAATTTCATAAAATGAACAAAAGAGTTACACATGGGCTTAGTACAAATGCTATAATCAAATGTGAACCGTGATTATTTCTGAATGGTGTGACTATGAGACAGTTTTCATTCTCACCTTATGGCTTCTCTTTGTTTTTCAATACTTACAGTGAACATTAATTTTTGTAATGAAAAACTTGTTATAAATGAGACATATTTTGATAATATGAATGTAAGAATGAGAGGGAGGGACTCCTCATTGTTACTGTGTTTATAGCCCAGTACAAGGGAATAGAAACAAAGGAAGAACTTTCCCTAAGTATAAATGTGGGCTGTGTTTAATTATCACTCCAGAATTCTTCAATAAAAGAAAATATTTCTCTTTAACCTCTGGCATGGAGGATTAATTGGACTGAAAATAGATATATTAATAAACACTGGGGAATGTTAATATCAGTGTTTCTGGGCCTTTTCACCTCACCCCATTCTCCTTCCTGAATCTCATTAATTATGTATCATTCAGATATCACTTCACAAGTCTTCAGGATCCCAACTATATCTTGTAAGCCCATTGTAAATAGAAGATTGGTACCTGAGGAAATAGTCTCAGATCAGCACCCACTAAATTCAAAATAATGGGCTAATTTTTACATATAGACTCCTATCAATTTTTAGAGAAAGTAATAGGAGAGAAACGATATAACCTTATGAGAGGTTACTTAACCATAGTTTTATTTAAAAATATATGTAAACATAGGAGAGGCTCCATGAGTAGTAGGTGATGTACAGTGATCTAGTTGATTGTTGATTATTTCAGAATACAGAGTCGTCTCTGTGACTGGAGTGCTGTTATAAAACTCCATGATTTAAGGGAGATCTCAATTAACTTTTAAATGCTGCACAGGTTTTTAACAGATTAAAGTGAGTGTCAACAGGGGCCACAATCTAGTGGGAAGTTCACCAGATTTAAAGGCAGAAAAGTCGGGTGCAAATCATTCTGGTGCTGCCCAAATGGATGCATATAATCAAATAAAATACTTTGCTTGAGGTTCAGTTCCTGTGTTTATAGAGCAGAAAAATAACTGTACCTACCTCACAAAGTTGTTGGAAAACAGTGAGTGAGAGGCAGAGAGGTAAAAAATAAAACTGCAGAAGTGTTTGGGGGCCAGATTACGTAAATAATAATGGATTGAGAATATGAATTACATCTTATCAAGAGAATGACATTCTCTAGTAAATTTTAATTTCAGCTTCCTGTGGAAATGAGTTTTAGCAGATGCTTCTTCATGACACATATTTATTGAGTGCCAACTATAGGCTAAGTACTGTATTAGGTGATGGACAGAAGGACCAAAGATATATTTGATGGTGTTTCTCCTCTCAAGTGGCTTCCAGGTTAGTGGGATAAAAATAATTAAGTTCAGTGGCTGTTCACAGTGTGGTGGACATACACCAAGCTAACTATTTCCTCTACCCTGGGACAAGAAGAGAGTTTCCTCCCCATCTGAGTTTTCATGCATAAGTAGTACTTAAAACAGGTGGAAAAAGGAGAAGTACAGTTCTTACATGAGCAAGAGAGAGAAAGTTGTTGATGGGAACCACATAGGACATCAGGAATGATAAGGTGATATGTGTAGATTGTATAGCTTGCCATGAGAGTAAGTTTGGTGTAAGCAGCTGGGGATGGCTTTGGAATGATTAGTTGGAAACAATGTGTTACCTAAAACAGGTGGAAAAAAGAGAAGTACAGTTCTTATATGAGCAAGACAGAGAAGGTTGTTTATGGGAACCACATGGGACACGAGGAATGATAAGGTGCTAGGTGAAGATTGTTATATCTTGCCATGAGAGTAAGTTTGGTGTCAGCAGCTGGGGATGGCTTTGGAATGATTAGTTGGAAACAATATGTTATATATGTTATATGTAACATAGTAATTGGAATTGGACTTTATTCTGTATGTAAGGGAAGCTTTTGAAATAATGATGCAGAAAATTCAAAAAATCAGACTATAAGTGAAACAACCCATTGGAGCATAGATTAAATGCAGATCATTGAGATGGAAGCAAGCACAAATATTACAAAGTACTTGCAGATGCACCTATGTATCTGCAAACTTGTTCAATCATATATATTTTCAATCGTATGTAGAATTTCCAATTGAACATGAAAGGCATGTGTCATCATTTATTTTGAGGTAGTTAAAAATATAGACTATAGCTAACATAGACTGAGGCTTTGGGGATGAGAAGATTTAAGTGGATAATAAGGAGATAAATTTTTCTGAGTATATTTTAATAGAAAAGACAAAAGCATGATATGATAAAAAGAATATAAGCTTAAAGGTTTGTCAGAGGTGTAAATCCAAGTTTTGTGACTGATGAGCTGAGTAAGTTTTTGGAATGTATTAAATGTTTTTGAGCCTCAATTTACTTATTTGAAAGATAGGTATAACACTCATTGCTCAATAGGGCTGAGATGAGTATCAAATATGATCTGGATATGAGAAACTAGATCAGTGTACACCCAGTAAATGTGAGTCTTCCTCATCTAGTATGGCAGCCTGGGCATCACAAAGAGTAAGGCTTCATAGCTTGTGTTTTAAAATTCTGATGCCATGCATTTCAACTTTGTTTATTGGTCCAGAATAATTTTATGGTCATCCCCCTTTTCTTAGGGTCAGACTTATGAAGAGTGATGCAACAGAAAGAAATTAGTATGTAATACAAAATTGATAATGAGAAGAAATATCCTTTATATCCCTAAGCCTTAGCCAGAAATCTCATGTTTTTATTTTTTGTTTTGTTTCTATTGTTGTTGTTTGTTTGTTTGTTTGTTTGTTTTTTGAGACAGAGTCTCACTCTGTCACCCAGGCTGAATGCAATGGCACAATCTTGGCTCACTGTAATTTCCACCTCCCGAGTTCAAACAATTCTCCTGCCTCAGCCTCCCGAGTATCTGGGATTACAGGCACCCACCACCATGCCCAGCTAATTTTTAAAAAATATTTTTAGTAAAGATGTGGTTTCATCATGTTGGCCAGGCTGGTTTTGACCTCCTAACCTCAAGTGATCCACCCGCGTCAGCCTCCCAAAGTGCTAGGATTACAGGCATTAACCACCGTGCCCAGCCAAATCTCATGTGCTTTAACTATCACAAGAACAGAAAACCAAACACTGCATGTTCTCACTCATAAGTGGGAGTTGAACAATGAGAAGACATGGACATAGAGAGGGGAACATCACATACCGGGCCGGTCGGTGGGTGGAGGGCTAGGGGAGGGATAACATTAGGGGAAATACCTAATGTAGGTGACGAGTTAATGGGTGCAGCAAACCACCGTGGTACATGTATACCTATATAACAAAACTGCACGTTCTGCACATGTACCCCAGAACTTAAAGTATAAAAAAAAAGAAGAAGAAAAAGAAGATCTTGGGCAAAAGACCATTTTAGGTTGCTTGAGAAACCAAAATAAGAGGCAATAGGTGAAACTAGTACAGTGGTACATGTTAGTTTAGTATTTCAAACAAATTTTCAACTAACAAGAGTTACAACACCAGGGAATGTTCTGTCTTAGGGGGGAGTTAGCTTTTTGTTACTGAGGATAACTGATCCTTCAGATGAATATCTCTAAGAGATATTGTAGGAGGAATTTCTACATTCATTAAGATGCCAAGAAAGCACCTTATACTCTTCCAGAGTCCTCCACATTTATCCATATTCCCCTCCATTTATTGCTCCATTTTTCTTTTTATTTATTTATTTATTTATTTATTTATTTATTTATTTATTTATTTTTATTGATCATTCTTGGGTGTTTCTTGCAGAGGGGGATTTGGCAGGGTCATAGGACAATAGTGGAGGGAAGGTCAGCAGATAAACAAGTGAACAAAGGTCTCTGGTTTTCCTAGGCAGAGGACCCTGCAGCCTTCCGCAGTGTTTGTGTCCCTGGGTACTTGAGATTAGGGAGTGGTGATGACTCTTAACGAGCATGCTGCCTTCAAGCATCTGTTTAACAAAGCACATCTTGCACCGCCCTTAATCCATTTAACCCTGAATGGACACAGCACATGTTTCAGAGAGCACAGGGTTGGGGGTAAGGTCATAGATCAACAGGATCCCAAGGCAGAAGAATTTTTCTTAGTACAGAACAAAATGAAAAGTCTCCCATGTCTACTTCTTTCTACACAGACACAGCAACCATCCGATTTCTCAATCTTTCCCCCTCCTTTCCCCGTTTTCTATTCCACAAAACCACCATTGTCATCATGGCCCGTTCTCAATGAGCTGTTGGGTACACCTCCCAGTTGGGGTGGCTGCCAGGCGGAGGGGCTCCTCACTTCTCAGACGGGGCGGCCGGGCAGAGACGCTCCTCACCTCCCAGACGGGGTCGCGGCCGGGCAGAGGCGCTCCTCACCTCCCAGACGGGGCGGCGGGGCAGAGGCGCTCCCCACATCTCAGACGATGGGTGGCCGGGCAGAGACGCTCCTCACTTCCTAGATGGGATGGCGGCCAGGCAGAGATGCTCTTCACTTTCCAGACTGGGCAGCCAGGCAGAGGGGCTCCTCACATCCCAGACGATGGGTGGCCAGGCAGAGACACTCCTCACTTCCCAGACGGGGTGGCGGCCAGGCAGAGGCTGCAATCTCGGCACTTTGGGAGACCAAGGCAGGCGGCTGGGAGGTGGCGGTTGTAGCGAGCCGAGATCACGCCACTGCACTCCAGCCTGGGCACCATTAAGCACTGAGTGAACGGGACTCCGTCTGCAATCCCGGCACCTCGGGAGGCCGAGGCTGGCGGATCACTCGCGGTTAGGAGCTGGAGACCAGCCTGGCCAACACAGCGAAACCCCGTCTCCACCAAAAAAATACGAAAACCAGTCAGGCGTGGCGGCGCGCACCTGCAATTGCAGGCACTCGGCAGGCTGAGGCAGGAGAATCAGGCAAGGAGGTTGCAGTGAGCCGAGATGGCAGCAGTACAGTCCAGCTTCGGCTCGGCATCAGAGGGAGACCGCGGAAAGAGAGGGAGAGGGAGACCATGGGGAGAGGGAGAGGGAGAGGGAGAGGGAGAGCTGCTCCATTTTTCATAGTAAATCTCTTTGAAATAGTTTGCTATATTCAGTATCTCTCACTTCTCAACTCCAATTTTATTCTCAATCCACTCCAGTTTGGATTCCATTCTCAACACTTCACTGAGATTTCTCCTGCCATGTTGTCAATTCAAATGTGTCCTCTAGCGTTACCTTAGTTGACCTAGAGGACACTCCCTCCTTCCTGAACCACTTTCTAAAAGCACTATGTTGTACTAGAATTGAATAATTAAGTAAATGGGTGATAGATGCTGAAACTCAGAGATCACACTTTTGGAATGGGAGGTTACAAATAAGGGGAGAAGGATGGAAAGCCTCATAAATTTATGGATCAGTATGAACTCATATTTAGTTTAAAATAGACATGGATGAAAACATATAGAAACATTTATAGAAGTGTGTATACATACTGCATAGGTAGTTTACACACATATATTCTTTTGCTCTATAAAATGAGAGGGCCTAGAAGCAACCACATTCTAGTAGCAATGAGCATACCTAGCATTTAGAACATGGTTTCTAATACTATTCTCCAATAAAACAAACCAAGACTGCTTAGAGAAATGGCTCATTCTGGAATTGGGACAGGAAATTTTAAAGATGACCCTGGAACATCTTGTAGTACCAGAAAATTAGGAGGTTCTCAAAAATCACAATGAGAGAGTATATAAAAGGGACACAGGATCCAAATGAAAGAGCTCCTAATGGCCAAACCTAGAAAAATATGAAAGGAAAAACCATTACTGAATTATAACCCAAAGTACAAAATAAAACATCATAAGATAATATTAGTATAAATAAGTAATTGAATAAAGACACGAGGGAGAATAGACAAATCTTCCTCACAGAAGAATGTCAAGTAATTTATATAGATACACCATCCTCAAGGAGGTGGAGCATAATCTCCCATTCCCCGAGCGATCTTTGTGCATAGTGATGTCCTTCCAAAGAGTGCAGTGTGGAAGAGAGAAAAAAGAAGAATTTTACCGTGGAGAATCCTGAAAAACACTACCCAGACAAGTGATCGATATTAACATCATAAGTCATGTTGATAACATATACCCTTGATAAGAATGGCACTTTACCGCTGTGATCTTCCTTCCTAAAACCCATAAGCCCAATGTAATTATGAGAAATATATCAGACAAATCCCAGTTGAGGATATTCTACAAAATGCCTGACTAGTACTTCTCAAAACTGTCAAAATCATCAAAAACAAGGAAAGTCTGAGAAACTGTCATAGCCAAAAGAAGCCTAAGGAGGCCTTATCTCTAAATTTAATATGATATCCTGGAAGTGATTCTGAAACATGCAAAAAAAAAAAGACGCTTGGTGAAAACTAAGAAAATCTGAATAAAACATGGACTGCAGTTAATAATAATGTATCAGTAGTGGCTCATTAACTGTGACAAGTATACCATATTAATGTAAGATAGTACTAGAAAACTAAGTGTGGGTTATGAAAACTCTGTATCCTATCTTCACAAATTGTCTGTAAACTAAAATAGAATGCTTATTCAAAACAAAACTAAGAGACCTTATTTCCACCGACCTCGGTAGTTCTATGTCTTCCTCTTCCAAATCATCCATTCGTACTTCTCCCACACTGGCCTCTTCTCTTTCCTGAACACGTCAAGGTCTTTCTCAGCCTTAGACTCCTTCAAAAGCTATATTCTATGTCTGGGATACCGTTTACCTTCATTATCACTTGACTGATTCCTTCTCGTTATTCAGAGCTCAATTTACATCCCATCACCAAGAAAGGACTCCCATAGCAGGGACAGAAATGTGCTTCAGTATTCCAGTTTATTCCCCACCTTTTCCAGGCCCTTCAAGTTAACCAGGGCAAATGACAACTTCTGACCAAAAAATGTGAGTGGGAATGATCTGTATTACCTCGAGGCTGAAGCGATGTAGTTGCCTGTTTGCAGTTGGTCCCTTTCTTCCCCTGACATGACAAACCATGAGGCTGCTTTTGTTCCAGACATTGGACATAAAAAATGAAGGACACTCAGACTGCCTGCATCCCTGATTCTTGAGGAGATAGGTCCTATGACGTACACATAGACCTTTAGTGTTATGTGACTGGAATTTTGTTACTGTAACATCGCATAAACCACTCTCTTGATGAGTGCAGCTTTGCTGACTACCCAGTCACAACTAGCCCCATTCACTTTTGATCATACCACCATTTTTAAAGTTATCTGAGTATACTTTTCAATATCTTATGTTTTAAAAAATTTTTCTATTAAAAATTTTTCCCCCTTTGCATACCACTTCCAGTTAAAATATAAATTCAGTGAGGACTATGAAGCTTGTCTGTCTTGTTCACCACTAAAAAAAAAACTTAGAAAAATGCCTAGCACATTATAGACAATACAATTGTGTATTCAAAGGAAGATTAATATGGTATACTTCAAACCAGATGCATCTTAGCTCCACTGTGCTAGTAGCAAAGAAGAGGTAAAGGAATTAACTTTCTAGAGTAGATTTCTGAAGGCCATAGATAGTGATTCAGCAACTTGTAAGTGCAGAAGGAATTAGTTTAAATGCCAGCATCAATGAAGGTACAAGGGGTGATAGCAGCCATACTCAGCCAGGAACATTGACTAAATGTCTCTACCCTGTGCTGCTATCATTTGCTCAAGGCGACTTACTGCTGGAAACTAACATGCAGAAGCTCCTCCCCTGTGTTCACGGGTCTCCTAAGACTACCTCCAACTTTCAACAAATCACATTATGTTGCAAATGATAACATGTGACTCTGCTTCTGCTCTATAGGGAAAATGTTCCTTGAGGTCAGAGATATATTTTATTTCTAATCCCACTGTGGTACATATGTCCACAGGTCACGGAATACAGAAGTAATTTGAGACTCTCCCTCTCAATAATATATCAATCTAGCATCATGTTTTCCTTCTTCCCCTTGCACCTAATCCAGTGTCTAGAACATTACAAGGGATCAGGAAATATTAACATGAAGAAATGAATGGAAATATGTAGCATCAGCATAGGTATTAAATGGCAGGAGGTGACATAGCCACTGACTTGCCATTTCTTCTGATAAAGTAAAGAAAAGCAAATCATACATGTAGTCAGAAGATAGCTGAACATAGTTTATGCTTAATACACCATTTAATTAGCTTTAGATGAATATAATACAAGCCAGATAGATAAGTGTATTAAGTAAGCAAAATGAGTAATCAATAAGAAAAAATCAAAGCACATTTTCTGCAAGCTGTATATTTTGGGCAGGGTATATCATAGAAAGGGCTAGGGGCTGAGGGAACAAATTGTGAAGAAAGTATTAGAAACCTGAGGTTCATCTTACCTATCAAATACTATCTGGGTTGAACATCGCTGTGTCAATTTTTAATTCTTCCATAAGGATAGCATGTTCCCACCCTAGCTCATGTATGGATATTAGCACAAGACTGAATTAAGAGCAAGACATTATTATCCTTGTTACACAGGAGAGAAAACTGAGGCACCAAGAGGTTTTATTGCCCTGGGGTTTGAGGAGTTCAGCTCCTACCCCATGTGCTTTTTACTATATTGAAGCATCTTTTGAGTGCAGGCCTGTATTGTCTATCAAAACGCACAGTTCCAGACTCATTCTCTTTCCTCTTTGTTCCTGCCACCAGGCAATCCACCTCACTAAAACTGTCATAGATTTCCTGAAAGGAGGCAACTGCATTAAGGTGGCCTTTCCGTTAGCTTGACTATTAAAAGTGCCATTTCTGTGTTTATCTCGGGGTTTGGGAAGACTCAAAGGGAAGCCCTCTTCATTTTATTCTAAGGAACTCTCAGAGTCAGCACTTCAGGGCTCACAATACAATATTTTAATGGAGAAGGGCCTAGAGAGCATTATCCAGAAGTTACTAAATGTCAGGACCATGGAGACAGGCTTTATGGATTTCTTTAAAGAGCTTCATTAACTTGACTAATTGGAAAGTGGAGATTTGCAGACTTGTCTGCTTGTAAGGGTGAGAAGACAGAGTCAATAGGATGTGTGCAGGACATGAGGGACCGTGATAAGCCACTAAGCATTCTTGGCAAGAGAACAGTAGTTTTGCATTTGGTCCACTGTAAACAAGGGTGAAAACTGAGGCAGCAACTTTGAGCAGGAAAAGCCACAAATTTGGAGTCATCCTAAACTGGATAAGAATCCTGACTCTGACAATTATTAGCCTTGAGAATATAAAACAACTACTTACATTTGCTGAGCTTAACTTTAACCGAATTTTAATGAACTCTGGGTAGAGATGGTAGAGTAAAAGCACTTTTACCTTTATTCCTAAAGTGAAAATGAAAGATGTGTTAAATTGCACAAACCCACAGAGGAAATAAGATAAAGAGAGGAGATAAAAGCAGTAAGTGCTGGGAGCTGAGAAATTGACAGGCAACAGGCCTAGGAAAGGGAATACTAAACTGGTGGTGAGAAAAGCTAAAAAGCAATTGAATATATAATGCATATTAAACCCTTTCCAACAACAAAAAACAGTATAGGAATTTGCTATTAGGTACTTTTTGGGAATGGAAAATGGTTAAAAAAAAAAAAAAAGGACTTCTTGACAATCAATATGAGAAGCAGTTATATCCTGATGTAACTTCCCCCACTCTGTCTTATGACTACCAGAAGACTAAAGAGAAAAAAAGCAGGGCTTTTTGGACAGAAGTCAACAGCCTTAGCTATTGGAGGGGTACCATACTGAAAACAGAGAGGTTAAGGGTGTGTTTACCTAAAAAATTTTGAGACATGCAGCCCTCTTCTCTCAAGTAACTTCCAGGTATGCTTCAGGAAAAAATTTGGAAATTCCCTCTCAGGGGAAGCTGGCTAATCCATAAGGAAAGTCATAAAGTAAGAAAAATAGGTAAATAACTTTACAAGTTATAACCTACAAGTCACACACATTGGCTCAAAACTTCCAAATACCTTTTAATTTCCAACTCTTAAACAGATAACCAAAAGTCACAAGCAACTAAAGAATCAAGAACAAACAGAAAGCAAAAATACTTCCAAATAAATTAAAATTATGAAAAATATTTAAAAGGTAAAAATGTTTATTGACAGCCTCAGAGGACTAAGAGAAGATACTGAGTCTATTACACAATAGGATGCAATAAAAAGTTACATTTAGGAAACAAAGAACTCTTAATAACTATATGTGGGCCTTTTATATTTATATAAATCATGATGATTTTTGTTTCATATAATAGCATACATCTTTATGGCTGTAGATATAAACACAACTATATTATAATTTCTAAGGTCAAAATTCAATAAAAGTTCAAATATAAATTTGGAAAACAAACCTCTGAAAGTAGAACACAAAATAAAGGGAACACAAATTAAAAGGAAGATGTATGAAAATTAGAAGACAGTTACATCAAATATTAGGAGTTTCAGAACACCACAACCAGAAAAATTAAGATGAAAAGAAATGGGAGATGGGATTTTTAATAGGTTTCTTTAAGATATTTTTTATGTCAGAAAAATATTTGCTTTTTGATTAAAAGGGATCACTAGATGTCCAGGAAAACAAATGAAAATACATCTACATGGTACAATAAATGACACATTGTTGCTTTCTCCTTCTGGCCCAAGCTGTATTTTATAATGCCTAAGTTACTACAATAGTTTAACAAACCTTTCTGCTCTTGGCCACCTTTATTCATGTCTGTATAGTAACATCCAGAGCAATGTTTTTTTCCTCTGTACCTGTGTTTTTATGCTGGGTCCAGCACCTACTGTATAACTTTAGTAAACCTACTTAACCTCCCTTTGCCTTGGTTTCCTTCTCTATAAAGTAGAATTATAAATAGTACCTACCTTGCAGGTTTATATGAAGATTAAGTCATTTATGATAAAGCATTTAGAATTGTCCCTGGCAAATAGCAAATTTTTGATGCTACTATTATCATTGTCATCATCCTTCATGATCTAGTTAGACTATTGTTTTCTAAGCAAAGCCTTTCCTGACCATCACACCCCAACATAATTTGTCTACTTTTGCCCAACATTGTAACTAGCACAAATCTCTACAATCCCTGAAGATCTGTATTAAAAATAGTTCATTCCTTGCTCCTTTATAAAATCATGATTTCGTTGATGCCAAAGGTCTTCATCTCTGCATTCCCAGGACCTGATACAGTAAGTGTTACACAGTATTAAATACATGCTTAATGGATTTTTATTCCTGTATTTTTATTTAGCATTTGTTACTAAACATTACACATATTAGGGCATTAGTGTTCCTCAAGACCAAATGACAGAGGACAAATGAATCACTATGTACTGTTATCTATGTTAAAAGGGAAAAAAATCTATTAACTCCGTGTTCATATATTGCTTTTATCTCCCAATGATCTTTTTTATCTTAGGGCAAAAATTCAATCTGAGCTATATTTTCCAAACTTTTAAAATGTTTGCAGTGATTTTTTCTACATCATGGCAGCAAATATGTTTTCGTATCTGCAGCCTATATTACAGTTGTTTGTGATGTGTTTGTCACACACAAAGTACCTTCCAAAAGTTGTTGAAGGAATGAATAACTGAATGAATGAAAGTATGAATGAATGCCATTCTCCAACTGGAGATCAACTCTTGAGTAAAGACAACAGAGGCTCAGTTCTCTCTGAAGAACCTGGAGCAATTCTTAAATCCCCTATCTCCCTCCCATAACCATTTCATGGTATGTATAGGTTACTGCATTTTCAGACCTGCAAGTCAAATGGCAGTGCTTCCTTTATCCTGTTTGGTACTCATGCTAACCAGTGGGGTAGGGGCTGGGGTGAGGAATAAAGAGCTTAGAAGATAGGTAAAGTAACTTCTGGGTGCAGGATGGAAATACAGTTCAAAGCGACTTTCACCCACAATGACAATTATAGATTGAACTAGAATATAGTAATAGTTCTTATTGAATGTGAAAAGGAATTAATCTTTTACTTCCCTAATCAACATGTGAAAAGTAGGCAAATGTGAAAAGATGTAAAAAGAGGCAGAAATTAATGCATCTTATAAAAATTATATCTTGCATTTTAAATATACTAATATGTGTTCATCAACTTGATACTCAAATCAACTTTGGGAGGTAGAATGATACTAACCTAAATTTTTAGATGAGGTGATTGAGGTTTCAATTTTTAGGTCCTAAAAGTTTAATATATATTAAAAAATTTCTCTGAAAAATGTATATCTATCTCACATTAGGTAGAGTTGACTAACCACATTTTCACCAGCTGCCCTCATATTAATACCAAATGTTTCATATACCGTCTTTATAAGGTAGAATATTCTGGGTAGAAATTTCAAGGATTTGGGTTTCCCCAACTATCTCTAATTCCTATAATCATAATTTTGAAATTCTCTGACATGTAATGCAAGGTGTAATTTCAGATTCTCAGGCTCTCGCTCTGGCTTTTCATCTGTAAGCTGTCAGATAACCTTCACCAGCAGCTCTGCCATTAACATTTACATTAACCTTCATCTGTTCCTCTTTCAAAGACAGATTGCTTTTCACTTCACCTACGTCTGTCTTCATCTGAATAACCTTTATTGTACTTGTTTACAACCTTTGGGAATTCATTTTTCAAAGATACTAGTTTATTGCAACTTTGGAGAAACAAGGAAATAACCCCAACAGGGATGTCTGACACATGAGCATGAGCAGAGAAAATCACCACCTCTGTGTTAAGGGCTGGTGGCTACTTACTACATTACAGTGATTGGAGCACTATGCCTGTATCCAAATGTTGTATTTCCGGCGCTATAATAAGGTCTATAACCTTATAAAGTTGTATGCCATAATAAATAATGCTTTATAATAGTGTGCTATAAGTCTTCATAAGCATGCTTATCTCTCTTATAAATAGTTCTTCAACAAATTTAAAGCTTCTCAGTAACAGAAACTATGGTTGCTACTCAGATAAATACTTAGCAATTGGATGACTGCATCTCTATCCCCCAAGAAAGACTCAAACTTCATGTTCATTTTTGAAGAGCTCTAGAAGTCCTTCAGTCTAGAAAGTTTTACTTTCAATGGTTTTCCACTGTATTCTGTATGTCTCTTTCTCCTCTAATGAAAAATGTTAAACATTCAGAAAAGTTGAAATAATTTTATAAAGAATCCCCATATAACCACCAAATAGATTACACCAATAACATTTTATCATAGTTGCTTTATTATATATCTTCCCAAACTTTTAGCTACCCATCATTCCATGGCCTTCTTTGTTCTTTTATATTTTAAGTAAGTTGCAGGCATACATACATATATCCCCAAATATCATGCATGCAATTCAACATTTGCTTAGGATTTTTTTTCTTCCTTTGAGGTGCATTTTACCTATAAGGAAATGAACAACTTTTAAGTGTGCATTCAATGAGTTAGACTTGCATAGGTCTATATAACTCAATCCTCTGTCAAGAAACAGAACATCACTCTAAAGAGTCATTTTTGTCTCTTCACAAATATTCCATCCCTACTCCATCAGAGGTGACTGCTGATGTGATATTTTTTCCATCAGTTTTTCCTGTTCTAGGATTTTTATAGTAGTATTTATGTTTTATGTATTTAAGGTTTTTTTATTTTTGCCACAATATTTTTAAGATTTATCCATATAGTTGTTTCCATTGGATTGTTTAATAAACTTCAAATGCCTTACCAAGATTTTCTAAGCCTAGAATATACATTTGGCCTTAACCAGCCCTTACACCTAAGCTCTTTTCCTCTCCCCATTGGCTCACCATGCTTCAGCCACATTGATCTTCTCATGCCGCTAGAAGACCCAGGCGTTTTCTCCCTCAGGTTGCTTTCGCTTATAGTTGCTTTTCCATCCATCTCAAATAAATTTCACTTGGTTCCACATATGACCACTTCCTTTACAGTCTTTGGGCCTCGGTTCATCTGTCATCTCAGAGACCTCTTTCCTACCACCTCATCTGAAGTAGCCCACTGTCCTTGGTTATTTGCTGCCAAAGCACTTTATTTATGAGCTCTTATCACAAGCTACAATTATTTTTGTTTGTTGGCTTTCTAATCTTTTGTCTCTTACATGAGCATGCAAGCTCTATAAGATGCAAGCTCTATAAGACCCATGTCGTTTTTGTTCATTCTTGTATCTTCAGAATAAGCATAATTGGGAGCAAAAGATGAGTATTTTATCAGAATTTGTAGTCCAGATATATTTAACTTTAGAGTTTCTTGTCAAATAATATGTTAACAATATTAACATCCCTTCAAACTAGTGTGCAATAGAACAAAAATGGGTTTTGATTACTACTAAAGGCATGTACCAATGGAAACTTTCTTAAGCTTTCTCAGTTATTTATGTTCCTTAGTGTGAATTACATCATAATATTTTTCTAATGATATGTAGATAAACAATAACATTTACTATTTTATGACCTTTTTGCCTCACTGAAGCACTTTGACGCAAACTGTCTCCTTCGTTCCTTAAGCCTGGAGAGTTAGATGTTACTATCACAAACATTTTAAAGAGAGCAACAAACGTTTAGAAAAGGGAATGGTTTTTCCAGGATTGCACATCTGGTAACCAGTGCAGCCATGATTCCCATTGCAAACTCCACTATTTCATGCATAAAGATGCTAAGGCCCTCTGGAAAATAGTGAATAAATATCACAAATTGCAAAGATACTGAAATGAATTTTACAAATATTAACTTATTGAATCCATTTAATAGTCCTGTTCAAGAATCAGCACCATTCCATTTTACAGATAACTATTCATGGCAGGCCCTGTAGTATCATAAACTGACCATAAAGAATATGCTTATATTCTATGAGTGAAACTTTACACACACAGGTGTATGAATCAGTATCACAGAAGGGAAAGAAGAAAAGTTCTTTTTTTTTTTTTTGTGAGCAACATGGCTGTTTATTTCACCTGGGTGCAGGCAGGCTGAGTCCGAAAAGAGAGTCAGCGAAGGGACACAGGGGTGAGGCCGTTTTATAAGAATTGGGTAGGTAAAGGAAAATTACAGTCAAAGGGGGGTTGTTCTCTGGCGGGCAGGTGTGGGGGTCACAAGGTGCTCAGTAGGGAAGCTTTTGAGCCAGGATGAGCCAGGAGAAGGAATTTCACAAGATAATGTCATCAGTTAAGGCAGGAACAGGCCATTTTCACTTCTTTTGTGGTGGAATGTCATCAGTTAAGGCAGGAACCTGCCATCTGGATGTGTACATGCAGGTCACAGGGGATATGATGGCTTAGCTTGGGCTCAGAGGCCTGACATTCCTGTCTTCTTATATTAATAAGAAAAATAAAATGAAATAGTGGTAAAGTGTTGGAACGGCGAAAATTTTGGGGGGTGGTATGGAGACATAATGGGCGATGTTTCTCAGGGCTGCTTCGAGCGGGATTAGGGGCGGCGTGGGAATCTAGAGTGGGAGAGATTAAGCTGAAGGAAAATTTTGTGGTAAGGGGTGATATTGTAGGGTTGTTAGAAGAAACATTTGTCATGTAGAATTATTGGTGATGGCCTGGATATGGTTTTGTATGAATTGAAAAACTAAGTGGAATAAGAGAAGAAGAAAAACAGGTATTAAAGGTCTAAGAATTGGGAGGAACCAGGACATCTAATTAGAGAGTGCCTAAGGAGATTCAGCATAGTCCTGCAAGCAAAGATTATTTATTTATTTCAAGAGTTAAGAGTGGCAGTTTGGGGATAGCACCAGGAGATATCAGCTGTGATGGCTTGGAGAAACTGAAAACCAGCAGTGTAAACAAGAGCAGAGCATGTATGAGTAGTTAAGAACGGCAAATAGGAGCATGACTAGACAGAAGATAGTAGGTATGACAAGTTTTTTGGGGCACAGTCCAAGTTGGTCTGGTGTCTGGTATGAGACTGGGGCCTAATAAAAAGAGCATCTATACAGGAGCTCAAATGGGCTGTACCCTGTAGCATTCCGAGGACAGGCCTGAATTCTGAGAAGGGAAAGTGGTAAAAGTATTGTCCAGTCCTTTTTAAGTTGGTGGCTGAGCTTGGTGAGGTGTGTTTTTAAAAGAGCATTAGTCCGTTCTACCTTTCCTGAAGACTGAGGACCACAAGGGATATAAAGGTTTCACTGAATACCAAGAGCCTGAAAAAATGCATGGCTGATTTGACTAATAAAGGCTGGTCCATTATCAGACTGTATAGAGGTGGGAAGGCCAAACCGAGGAATTATGTCTGACAGAAGGGAAGAAATGACCGCAGTGGCCTTCTCAGACCCTGTGGGAAAGCCCTCTACCCATCCAGTGAAAGTGTCCACTCAGACTAAGAGGTATTTTAGTTTTCTGACTCAGGGCATGTGAGTAAAGTCAATTTGCCAGCCCTGGGCGGGGGCAAATCCCTGAGCTTGATGTGTAGGGAAGCGAGAGGGCCTGAATAATCCCTGAGGAGTAGTAGAATAGTAGATGGAACACTGAGAAGTGATTTCCTTGAGGATAGATTTCCAGGATGGAAAGGAAATGAGAGGTTCTAAGAGGCGGGCTTGTGGCTTGTACTATAGCATAGCCTGCCTTTGCTGGTGTGTGGCGATTAGGTCTGGTGGAACTACTATTAAGTGTGTTCAGGGTGAGGAACAGGAAAGAAGGAAATATGGGGAAATGGGGTGAATGTCAGGTGGATCAGAGAGATACAGTCATAGAGGTCAGGTGTGGTATCAGGAATACTGTGGGAGGCCGGATTGAAGTCTGGTCCAGGAGCAATGGTAATTATGGGAGACTCAAAAAAGAGTGAGTACAGCTGAAGGAGCCGGGGAGCAGAAAGTATATGCGTCAGGTGGGAGAAAGAAAATAGATTTTGGAAGTTATGAGAACTGAAGAGAGTGAGTTGAGCACAGTTTGTGATTTTTTGGGGCCTCTAAAAGTATTAAAGCAGCAGCAGCTGCTGCATGCAGACATGAGGGCTAGGCTAAAACAGTAAGGTCAACTTGTTTGGACAGAAAGGCTACAGGACGTGGTCCTGGCCCTTGTGTAAGAATTTTGACCTTACTAACCATGCCTAGGAAGGAAAGGAGTTGTTTTGTAGAAGGGATTGGGGTTTGGGAGATTAGCCGGACATGATCAGCAGGGAGAACACGTGTGTTTTTATGAGAATTATGACAAGATAGGTAACAGATGGGGAAGAAATTTGGGCTTGACTGAAGTAATGAGGGCTGTCTGTGAAGCCTTGTGGCAGTACAGCTTAGTTAGTTTGCTTAGCCTGATGGGTGTCAGGGTCAGTCCAAGTGAAAGCAAAGAGAGGCTGGGATGAAGGGTGCAAAGGAATAGTAAAGAAAGCATGTTTGAGATCCAGAACAGAATAATGGGTTGTGGAGGGAGGTACTGAGGATAGAAGAGTATATGGGTTTGGCACCATGGGGTGGATAGGCAAAACAATTTTGTTGATAAGGTGCAGATCCTGAACTAACCTGTAAGGCTTGTCTGGTTTTACGACAGGTAAAATGGGGGAATTGTAAGGGGAGTTTGTAGGCTTTAAAAAGCCATGCTGCAGCAGGCAAGTGATAACAGACTTTAATCCTTTTAAAGCCTGCTGTGGGATGGGATATTGGCATTGATTGGGGTAAGGGTGATTAGGTTTTAATGGGATGGTAAGGAGTGCATGATCAGTCACTAAGGAGGGAGTAGAGGTGTCCTATACTTGTGGGTTAAGGTTGGGAGATACAAGGGGAGGATGTGAAGGAGGCTTTGCACTGGGGGAAAAGGCGGCAATGAGGTGTGGCTGTAGCCCAGGAATAGTCAGGGAAGCAGATAATTTAGTTAAAGTGTCTCAGCCTAATAAGGGAACTGGGCAGGTGGGGATAACTAAAAAGGAGTGCTTAATAGAGTATTGTCTAAGTTGCCACCATAGTTGGGGAGTTTTAAGGGGTTTAGAAGCCTGGCCGTCAGTACCCACAACAGTTATGGAGGCAAGGGAAACAGGCCCTTGAAAGGAAGGTAATGTGGAGTGGGTAGCCTCCGTATTGATTAAGAAGGGGACGGACTTACCCTCCACTGTGAGAGTTACCTAAAGTGTCTGTGATGGTCCTGTAGGCTTCCGAGGCGATCGGGCAGCGTCAGTCTTCAGCTGCTAAGCTGAGATCTGGGAGGGAGTCAGTCAAGACCGCCTTGGGCCAGCGTTCCAGGGGCTCTGGGAGTGGCTGCCAGGTGAGTTGAACAGTCCGATTTTCAGTGGGGTCCTGCACAGATGGGATGTAGCTTAGGAGGAATCCTGGGCTGTGGGCATTCCTTGGCCTGGTGGCCAGATTTCCGGCACTTGTAGCAAGCTCCTGGATGATGAGGTTCTGGAGGAACGCCTGGCCACTGCGGTTCAGGTGTTTGGAAGTTCTTGTGTGCTGGGGATGTGGCTGGGGTTTGTCTCACAGTGGAGGCAAGGAATTGCAAGTTTTTCTATTATTGTACACCTTGAAGGCGAGGTTAATTAAGTCCTGTTGTGGGGTTTGAGGGCTGGAATTTAATTTTTGGAGCTTTATTTAAAGTTGGGAGCGGATTGGGTAATAAAATGTAGATTGAGAATAAGACGGCCTTTTGACCTTTTAGGGTCTAGGGCTGTAAAGCGTCTCAGGTTGCTGCCAAACGAGCCATGAACTGGGCTGGGATTTTCATATTTAATGAAAAAGAGCCTAAACGTTAACTGATTTGGGAGAGGTCGGATAAAGAAAAAGGAGCATTAACCTTGACTGTGCCTTTAGCTCCAGCCACCTTTTTAAGAGGAAATTCCTGGGCAGGTGGGGGAGGGCTACTCATGGGATGAAACTGTAAGCCAGACCCGGTGTGAGGAGGGGAGGCGATAAAAAGATTATAGGTTGGAGGAGTGGAGGCTGAGGAAGAATTGGGACCTAGCTTGGCCTGGCGAGGAGCAGCCTGGGGAGGAGGGGAGAGGTCAGATGGGTCTGTAGAAAAGGAAGATTAGGAAGACTCAGCGATGCTTAGGGTTGGGACTGAGGGAACAGGCGGGAGGGAAAGAAGGAGGATTTGGGATGATTCGCATTGGGAACAGAGAATAGGGAGGGAACAATGTATAAAAGAATGCCTGGATGTCAGGCATCTCAGACCATTTGCCCGTTTTTCGACAAAAATTATTTAGGTCTTGTAGGATGGAGAAATCGAAAGTGCCGTTTTCTGGCCATTTAGAGCCATTGTCAAGTTTGTATTGGGGCCAAGCGGTGTTGCAGAAGAAAATAAGACTCTTAGATTCTAGGTCAGGCGAGAGTTGAAGAGGTTTTAAGTTCTTAACACAGGCTAAGGGAGAAGAAGGAGGAATGGAGGGTGGAAGGTTGCCTATAGGGAAGGTGACAAGTTTAAAGAGAAGGGTAGAGACACGGAGAAGGGGGTGGGGAACAGCCAAAGCAGGCATCCCCACAATTGACTTGCCACCAAGGGAACGTGGGTGAATGATCAAGACAGGCATCCCCGTGAAGATCAGACACCAGTGGAACGTGGGTTAATAATCAGAGAGGCGTCCCCACAATGATTAAACACCAAGGGAAGGCCGCCTTCCGGAGTCCATGACCGGCACCAGAGTTTTGGGTCTATGGATAAAATGTGTCTCCTTTGTCTCTACCAGAAAATGAAAGGAATTGAAATTAAGAGAAGGGAGAGATTGAAGTGTGGTGCCAAGATTGAAAGGAGAAAGAGGTTGAGGGATAGTGAGGGAGGTTGGAGAAGAGAGTAAAAAGAGGTCGCTTACTGGATTTGAAATTGGTGAGATGTTCCTTGGGCTGGTTGGTCTGAGGACCTGAGGTCGTAGGTTGATCTTTCTCACGGAGCAAAGAGCAGGAGGACAGGGGATTGATCTCCCAAGGGAGGTCCCCCGATCTGAGTCATGGCACCAAATTTCATGCGAGTCCGTGTGAAGAGACCACCAAACAGGCTTTGTGTGAGCAACAAGGCTGTTTATTTCACCTGGGTGCAGGCAGGCTAAGTCCAAAAAGAGAGTCAGCCAGGGAAAGCAAAGTTCTAAGAGAATACTGCTTCGGTGTTCTGAGATATTCTGGTAGACAATTTTATCTGTGAGGTGATTGTGGCTGGCAGAGAAGCCAAGAAACGTGTTTGATCTTGGCAGTACAAAAATTAAAAAACCAAAGGGTTCTTGTTCTCATTAAGATTACAAGTAAAAATGAACAGACAAAAACATGTATAAATTATGCCCCATAAAACATACGTAATCCAGGTGTATAATCTGCAAAAAAAAATGACCAAAAAAAAAAAAAAAAAACAGTAAGAGATAGCTAATTTCATTACTGGCTCAAATGTGGTCTGGCTTAACCTGTCATTAAAATTCAGATGTAAGGCCCAGCATGGTGGCTTAAACCTGTAATCCCAGCACTTTGGGAGTCCGAGGTGGGCAGATCACAAGGTCAGGAGTTTGAGACCAGCCTCACCAACACAGTAAAACCCCGTCTCTACTAAAAATACAAAAATTAGCTGGGCGTGGTGTCATCTGCCTGTAATCCCAGCTACTCAGGAGGCTGAGGCAGGAGAATGGCTTGAACCCAGAAGGTGGAGGTTACAGTGAGCCGAGATCGTGCCACTGCACTCTAGCCTGGGTGACAGAGCAAGACTTTGTCTCAAAAAAAAAAAAGAAAGGAAGAAAAGAAAAAATCAGATGTAAAGAATATATTTAAGTTAGCCAGATGAAGAAAGGAGGAAAAGTGATCTAGACAGAGAAAATCATGTGCACAAAGGCCCGGAGAAGACAGGGCCTGGAGTTTTCAAAGAACTGAACTGCGTCTACTAGGCCCAGAATATAGTGATCATGGAAAAGGGGGGAAAACGGACACAGAAAGACCAGATCATGCAGAGCCTTTCCAGGTAAATGAGTTTTGAATTTTTCCTACTGCTGCAGAAAATTCCCCAAGAGAGGTGGACAGTAGAATTATAATCAAACAATATGGGTTCTGGCCTTTGCCAACTAACTTTATCTTTCTAAGACTTCATTTTCTCATTTGTAAAATTGGGCTGATACTAGTGCTTATCTCATTACATTGTTACAAGCAACAAACAAAATTATGCAGGGAATGTTTATGGCATTATGCCTGTTGCATAAATACAATGATTATTTTAGCTATTTTACAATAATAGCATGTAGTTTTATGTTTATTGGAAAGTTTTCACTTTGACGATGATTGATAAGAGAGGTAAGAAAAAAATATAGCAAGACTGATCCCAAGTTTCTGACATAAGAATGACCCAAGGAGATGGATGGATCAGGTATCTTCTCCCATAGAGTATATATATTTATACTATATATGTCTGTATAGTATATGTATACATATAGACATATACATCCTATATATACATACATATATACATACATATATGTATGTATATATGCTTGAAAGTTCAGATAAACAATCTGGACTGTAAATTTAATTTTGAGAATCTTTGGAATATGAATTATATTTAAAATATGGATAGGATTTTCTAAAGAGAGAATGTAGAATTAGAACAAAAAAGAAATGAGACTGGAAATAATCCCTGGAACAACATCAGACTTAGGGTCAAGTGGGAGGAAAAAGTTTGTAAGGAAAGCCGATCTAAGATAAAAGAAAAAGACAAAATTATTGGAGCCATAGAAACCAACAGAAGAGCAAGTTCTAGGAAGATGGAAGTGGCCAGTTGTCTAAATGACAGAGGGGGAGGTCTGCAAACAGCCTCCTGGAATCAGCAGATGATGATTATTGGTGACCTTACAAAAGAGAATTTTACAAAAGTGAATGGAGAGAGCAAAGAGTGAAAGGATCAGGAATATGAATGGAAGCAGCACATACAGAAACATTGTTTGAAAGTCTTCGTTGTGCAGAAGATTAAAGAATAGGGTAGTTGTTGAAGAGCGCTCATTGATGAAGAGAAGGCTTTATTAAGAAGGCAAATACTGGAATGCTTTAAATGTTTTATCATTTGGTATTTTACATACCACAAATTCAATCTGCACCTACTTTCGACAAACAAAGCAGCACAACAAAACAATGAAAAAGGCTGGTTATCTCCTATTTGCCCTCTATCTTTACACACCCTCATCTACCCAAGCCACTTTTCAAAGGTTGGTATGCATACTTTCCCTCATTCATACAGATGTATGCCAGTATATATACTCATATAGATAAGATATTATTGTTATTTCTTTTGCTTATACCTAAGTGAAATCATACTATATACATTTGATTTTGTTTCATATTTTTTGAGTGATATATGTTCTGTACAAATCAATAGATATAAAACTATTTTTCTAATTTGTTTCTATTAATAGGTAAGTATATATTTAATTTTATATAGCAACTATCATATCCCACATTCAGAGTTATTTTTAATGCAGTTTTTATTTCAATGTTGGTTGTCTCTTTCTTTTCACACCGTTACTCTCTCTGTCCACAAAACTTTCAGCCTTTGCACTTTTTATTAACAAACAGATGTATATTATTTCACATTTATCTTTACCTTTTAATAATCTCATGTATCTTTTGTTTATTGTAACATGTTTATGTCTTATCTGTATAAAAACATATACACATTAAAATAATCAAACAGGACATGATGACCTTAGAATATTTTTTTCCTTCAGAGATACCCATCTTCACTTTCCTCTCTAGGTGACTAAAAGCAGAAATTCTCAAAAAGGGAAGGTTCATATACCGTTAATAAGTAAATATTAAATTTCAAACATCATAGTACAAGTTAATATTCCTATAAATGTCTATCTGAAGATCTTCAAAATGCTTTGAAGTTGCTAATTAAACCTTTCCATGCCTACCAGTTTAACTCAGAAACATACAGTAACCTCACAGAGGGATCATTTCATTTAACTCAAGTGTTCTCCCCTGATGTAGAATAAAATAGTTACGTGATAAGCCAGAGTGACACTGAACTGCATCTTAAGATGGAAAATGAACGATTCTATGATGGCCGAATGCATCTGCCAAGGGAGTTTATACAGAATGTGTTTTAGACTTAGAATTTGCATAGCATGCTAGTTTTTATTGCTATTAATATGCTATTATGAAGCTGAATGCCTGGTGTTTTAAAGTGCCTCCTGATCATAAATTAGTCAACTCATAAAATACTTTTGAAGTAGCATCACAATTTTCCAGTTGAGATCTCTGCATCCCAAGGTGATTAAATGACTCTCATCAGGTGTTTTAATTTCTATACTTTGTTCCCCTGTGACTTTCTTCATAAGGGCAAATGCACTTTGGAGCATCTACTACATTCTTTGCCCTGAATTAAATAGGATTTTTGGGCACGTGATTCACATTATGTCTTATAGTTATGAGAAGTAGGTATGATTTTCTTCCATTTTGGAGGCAAGGAAACTAAGACTTAAACAATTTGCAAAAGGAAGCCAGAGTGGCAAAGCATTACCAATGTAAACCCCATCTTTAGGATGGGTATACTTGCAAGCTTTCTATCAGGCCACATTTCAGTCTCAAGCATATGGCATGGATCAGGAACCTGGCTTAATATATATCTGTAATTTTTATATATTAGCAGCAGCAACTTTTATACACATTTTAAGTACTAAGAACCATGCATACATTTATTTTATATTTCACTAAAACCCTATGGAATATGGATTATTATGCCAATTTTAGACATACAAAACCTAAGGCTGTGATTAGCTAAATGGCAGGTGGGAGAATAGAATGGTAGTATTAACATCTATCTATTTCTGAAGCCCATATACTAATCTACAATACTATGCCACTGCTAGTTATGTTCTGCTATCTATCTCCCCTGTCCTACGTTAGAAACTATATTTTGTATTTACTATACCAATAAGCTTCTGCCCAGAACGTTAGCACTTTTGTATCACCCTCATTGCATGCGCTTTAAAGACTGGCTGCAACTCTGCCCTGGATTGTGGTGACCTTCTGCCAGTGGATTCTTATTCTAGGACCCAGAATAAGGAAGAGAGTCTAATGGGAGAGTGATTTACTCATGACAGATGTTAGAGGCTCAAGAGGCCTAACACAGCCATACAATCAAATTTAAAATCAAATGTAAAAAATCCTCAGATTACATTGACCAATGAAAATCACATGGTCATGGCATACAGGGGTCAGGGAAGTATGCTTTACTTGCTGGAAGGCATGGCAAGTCACTTGTGACAGGGTGTGCAGATGATTTTGTTAACAGGTAAGGGAGTAGATATCTGTGAACTATGTAATCTACCTGATTCCCAAAGGCATAGCTAAGTTCCAGTGTTTCTGACTGAATTTGAAAACCTTTATAATCTGGCTATACCGTATCAACTCAACATTAGTTGCCACTAATAATCTATATGCTCAGCCAATGCCACATTATTATCTACTGTTTATTGCTCATGCTGTTTTCTTTACCTGGGATATTTTCTTTCCTTCCTTCCTTCCTTCCTTCCTCTTTTATTCTTTCATTATTTTGTTCTTTCTTTAGTTTTTTCTTTCTTTCCTACCTTATCTAAATTTCACTCAGCATTTCTTAGCCTCCTGCTTAGTTATATTGGGACATATGACTTTGGAAATGAAATATGGGGAAGGAGTTTGCCAACTCCAAGCCACGCCATAAAATGTCCTATATGATCTTGTGTTAAAAATGGCAATGTTACAAGACAGAAGGAACCCATATTCCTGGGTACCACTAGAGAAAATGCTGCCAAGGAGAGCACCCTGACTCAATCTAACTAAGAAATGGACCATACCACCAACACACACGTGTGCGCGCGCGCACACACACACATACACACACAGGGTAAAGAGAGGAAATGTGTGCTAAAAACCAAAGAGAAGACCAAAAAAGAAATGAAATCCTAAAAAATAATTTATAAACCTGAAGAACACAGGAAAGGAGATATAAAAGAACAAAGAAAATAGGGGACAAGTAGACATATTATAGAATAAAACTCAAATCAATAATTAAATAGGATGGTAGGCTCATACTGCATGTAAAAATCTAAAAAAATCTACAAAAGAGCCAAATATGTACTGTTCACATGAAATGGCTTTTATATATAAAGACACACAAAGGACAATAAAAAGATGGAAAACTATATACCTTGCGAATACTGAGCATATGAAGGTAAATATAACTATGTTAATAGAAGACCAAATAGATCTCAATACAAGGACTATTACCAGAGATAAAGAGGGTTGTTTCATGATGCTAAATGTCATTATATTGTATCAGCTTGCAACTTTCACTTAACTGCTTAATGTTAAATGTCAACTCATCACATCATAATAATTCTAAAATGTGTATGTATCTATAGCAAAGCTTTATGTATATAACCCAGAAAATGATGGTACTTAAGGGGGAAATGAGCAAATCCAATAAGTTAGGAATTACAACACTGCTCTCTAAGTAATTAGAGAACAAACAGATATAATGACTGTTAAAGTCCACAAGGATAAGAAAGGAAGGTAAGGTAAGACACATACTTAAACTTCCTAGGAGTTGCACACATCACTTCCACTTTCATTTGGCCAAAATTTAGTCAATTGTGCACACTTATCTACAAGAGAATCTGAAAAAACATGTATTGTTTATTCTAGATACCTCAGTATATATATTTATGTGTGTTTTTGTGTATAAACATTTTAATATGTATATGTTATATATATTCATACACATATATAATATTTTATGGTAATAGACACATATGTATTATTAGTATAAAGAAGGGAGAATGGATATTGAGTGCCAATTAATTGTCTGCCATAGAAGAAATGAAAGATCGACTAGTTCGTGTTTGAATACAGACACACACACTCTCACTTTAAAAACACAAATCTAAATTTAAAGTAATATGGCAGAGGTAAGTTTGGGCAAAGACACTATGCAACTTCCTGAAACAAAAATAAAATTTTAGTCTGTTTTCATTAAATAAACATAGTTTTTAAAATAAAAGATAATAAAAGGAATGTAACAGCATTTAAAAAGCATGATATTGAAAATGTTATTCTAGGCATATAAGAATGATATAACAAAATTAGTCAAGAACAAGAAATGAGGAAATTGGATAGAAAAGAAAAAAGTGTTATCATCAGACAATATAATTTTATCAATAGTAGTGGATACAAGGGGGATATAACAATATCTAAAAAATATAAAAGAAGAGAGTTCAAGATTGCTGAAATAAGACTACATTAAAAAAATAAGTAGTCATCCTATATATTAGATATAAGAAATTAGAATTGTATTTACAAAACTCATTGACTATAAAGTAGAAAAAATTAATAAAAGATGTGCAAGACATATATGGAGAAATTATTTAAATGTATTAAAAATCATAAAAGAAGACTGGAATGAGTAGAATGGCATATAATAACTGTTGAAGAAATCAAAATCATAAGGGCATGCAGATAATCAAAATCTAATTTGATTTAATCAAATCTGATGAAAAATTTCAGCAGGATGTTTATGTAACTTTCTAACAAATCACTAAAATGTATATGAAAAAGTGTGTGTCCTCAAATTGCAGATATTTTGACATTACTTCACCAGGTGTCAATTATGATGATGAAGCAGTAGTGATATAAACAAAATAGGCATTGGCACAGACAGAGAAACATAGACCAAGACTGGAAAGTTCAGCAGCAGACCCATGGCATGCAGAAGCTTGATAACTGTTCTAGGGTGCATTAGAAGTCAACAGCAAAACGCTGAATTATTACATAGATTATGTTGAAAACATTTGTTTTTTACTTCATAAATTTGTTTCTCTTTTCATAAAAATTGTAATATTTTCATATAAAAATACAAGTAATGATTTAGGGTATGTGAGAAGTGAAGAGTTAAACAAGCCTCTTGATAAATATAAATCACGAAGAATATGACCAAAAATTTAGAATACTTCAAAGTATAATATTTAAAACAAAACAAAAAAATTAAAAATATTAAAAGAAAAAAGAACTACCTGCATACTTGCATTTGCAATCTGTATTTTTCAAATCCTATAAAAATAAAATGTAAAAAAGTCACAGCTTAATGAAAATGAGGACCAAGGATGTGAACATAGAATACATAAAACAGGCAATTTGAATGCCCTAAAAAATATGAAAACGATCAACTACACTGGATAATTAGAAAAATGTAAATTAAAGAAATGAGATCATTTCATAGTCATAATGCCTGCAATCATTTTAAGAGATAGCAACCCAGTGTTGGCAAGGAAATCAAAATATTCATACACAGCAGGGATGCATGGAAATTGGTGGAAACAAGTAAAGAGTTTTTGTTGAAATGATTTCAGGATATATGTCTAGTAAAGCTAACAGTATACTTGCTCTAATACCCAGATGTCTCAGTTGCTGGTATATGCTCTACTGCAATTCTCATACACGGGCACTATGATACAAGGAGGAGTACATGCATTTCCATTGTTAATCATAGAAAAAAACGTGACAGCTTAGATATAGTCCAAGAAAAGAAAATATATAAATATATTGGGACATAGTTGTATCATGGGGTACTATATAGCAGGTCAATTAAATTTATGCACTTGATAAAAGTTTCTTGAGCTTCTAATATTATGTGCCAGAAACTGTTTTTACATACTAGGAATAAAGAAGTGGACAAAATTAATAAATATTGCTCACTTCATTGAGCTTACCTTTTAATGGGGAAGAGGGAAATAAATAACTAAAATATAAACCTTACTAGATGATACAGTGTTCTTTGGAGTAAGGCAAAGTAAGGGAGGGCAATAGAGACTAGTGGTCAGCTGACTGTAATTTTAAAGAGGGTGGTTAGAGAAAGCTGCACTGAAAAGGCGACATTTAAGCAAAAACCTAAAGGAGGTTGAAGGAACCAGTTGTGTGCATATTTGGGGGAAAGATCATGCTATGTCAAGGGACTAGTAAAGATAAAGAGCCCTTATAAGGTGTGAGAAATACATGGGAGCTAGGATATTGCTAGAGTGGAGTGAGAACAAGTAACAGTGGTGAAGGAACTGAGGGTCAGGGTGGGGTTGCTGTGCCATCCGTTATTCAGAACACAGTTTTATATAGTCTAAATCAAGGACTTGGCCTTTTTTCAGAGTGAGAAGGTTTTGAGAAAAGAGTACCTGAGTTACTTGAAGTTAAAAGGATGATTCTGTCTATTCTGTTGAGAATAGAGGAGGAGGGACAAGAGTGGAATTTGGGAGATAGGAGGCGGAGAGATTGTGAGAGATTTTGTGGCTTGAACTTAGGTGGTGGTAGTGGGAAGGCAAAAAGCAGGCAGATTCTGGGTGTATCAATAAAACCCCAGGAGCATAATTATTAGAATTCAAAAGTGGCAAACTTGGGGCTAGGAGGAAGGATGTGAGCTGAGAAAGCAACAACCTCCTGATCATTTGTGACTTTTGTGGTCCAAGGTAAATTCAGGACTATGCAAGTTTCACTTCCTTTACTTTGGGCTTCTTCTGGCAATAGAGGCTGACTAAAACACATTATTGTCATTAGCTTCACAATAATAGGTACTCCCATTTTATACTTTGGGATACATCTTATCCTATTAGATCAGGTTTCATTGTAGCTTGATGCTAGAGCCATCGGCATCTGCTGATGGATTGATTGTTGGGGGAGAAATAAAGAGAGATATCTATGAGTTTAGGATATTGAGACCTGAACAGTTGGAAGATGGAACACACATAGAGTCTTGAAGTAGCAGCTTTTGGTGAAAAAAATAAAATATCAGACTGTATTTGGGCATGTTAACTTTGTAAAGCTTATTATAAGTCCAAGTTATTTAGCCATATGGTTTAAATCCATATAGTTTTAACTATAGAAGTCTACCGAAGGAATGAGTATAGGTAGAATTGATCTGGGGGCACTCTAACATTTCAGAATCAGATGAAAAGCAATGAGCAAGAGACTGAGGAGCTGCCATAAAATGGGAATAAAACCATGAAAATATGCTATCCTAGAATCCACTTAATCAAAGTGCTTCCAAAAGGAGAGAGTCCTCAACTGTGCTAAAACTTAAGTTAAACAAGAAGAGGGCTGAGGATTGACCTTTGTATTTATAAATGTGAAGTCATTGTAGACATTGACAGGAACTAAATTGGGCGAGAGTACTACATATGAAAACCTGGTTCAGTGTGAGTCCAAAAAAAAAGTAAAAAGAAATCAGATCATTTTGTTACAAGAGTAAACATACTAATAGGGTAGTGAATGAAGGAAAATGTGGGCTCAAGAGAGGTTTGTATTTTGGGGTTTCTTTTAAATTACAGAATGTTTGTATTGATGAAAGAAATGATCAGTAGGAGGAAAATTGAAAAGGCAAAAGACAGAGGAAGAATTGCTACAGTAATGCCCTAGTTTGAAACCTTGTATATGGGCCAAGAGGTTAGACTTGGGTAGAAACACAGGCATTTTATTTATTTAAGAGAAGAGGAGGTAGAGTAGTGTTTCTGGCACAGGTGCAGGTATGTGGGCAGATGCTATCATGGAAATGTGTGCAACCTCTTTTGTAAATTGCTTTCATTTTCTCAGGGAAACAGGAAGCAACATCACTAGCTGAGAATTAGGACGATGGAGCATTGAGAAGAGAGGGAGGATAGTAAACAGTCATAGAATAACATGGGAGAATCAATGGAGTATGGAACTCTAACATTTTCTTAAGCTACAATTAATGGTCCACTTGAGGTTACAAAATCATAAATTTACAGTTGTATCTCAATTTATATATAAAATTGATATAATAACAAAAAGTGAGATATGTGATCTTTTCTAGCCCTGTTCATTTGTGCAGGGATATATACAGAATAGATTGACAGATGGATGGAACCAGTTTTGTGATTATGAGAGGCAAGTATGATGGGACAGAAGAAGGGCAAGGAGGTTGAGCACGTATGAGAGGGAGTGATCACAATGCTGAGTCATGGAATGTAAGTTGGGTATGGAGGAAATTACAAAATGGTGAGGATGAGAAACATTGATGAAGTAGATGAGGTAAATAATCATCAATAAGGATAGGCTCAAAACAAGATATTAAATGAGAAAAAGGGTAGTAAATATACATACAATTTGATTCCACATATGTTAATTAAAAAAACTATAGGCCAGGCATGGTGGCTCACGCCTGTAATCCTGGCAGTCTGGGAGGCCAAGGCTGGTGGATCACTTGAGGTCAGGCGTTCAAAACCAGCCTGGCCAACATGATGAAACCCCATCTCTACTAAAAATAAAAAAAAAAGCAGGGCTTCGTGGTGCACCCGTATAATCCTAGCTACTCGGGAGGCTGAGGCAGGAAAATCGCTTGAACCTGGGAGGTGGAGGTTTCAGTGAGCCGAGATTGTACCACTGCACTCCAGCCTGGGCAACACAGTGAGACTCTTCTGTCTCAAAAAAAAAAAAAAAATATATATATATATATATACACACACACACACACACACACACATATATACGTATATGTGTGTATATATATACACACACATATATGTATATGTGTGTATATATACACACATATACGTATATGTGTATATATGTGTATATATGTGTATACACACATATGTATATATACATATACACACATATATGTATATGTATATGTACGTACATATATATGTTTATATACATATGTGTATATATGTATATATACTGAAAAATATCTTATAGACATATGTAATAAAAATATAGATAATATATTATAGATTTAATATATGTGTATGTATATATCATACTATATACACATACATGCATATCTATACTATATATACATGTATATGTTTATATACATATCTGTGTGTATACATAAATATAAAATGAGAATAACATGAAAATACGAGCTTCAAAATAGTGCTTGCCTCTGGAAAAGGAAAAAAAACCCTTTAACTTTGGTAATAGTCGTAATATTGTATTTTTCTGTACGAGGGAATACCATGGTGGCTAAGAATGTAAACTTCAGAGCTAGAGTCACTGAGTTCAAAATCCAGTTCTACGACTTATTACTTTTAGGCTAATTATTTAACCTCTCTGTCTATATCATTTTTCCTAAAGTATTCCATACCTTGGTTTCCTATTTCTCTAAAATAGGAATTATTATAGAGTGAATTATGTCCCTGCCACCCACCCCAAAGTTTATATGTTGAAGTCCTAACCACAAACATGATAGTATTTGAAGACAGGGCCTTTAGGACATAATTGGGCTTATATGCGTGCATGAAGATAGGGCCTTCAAGATGGGATTAGTATCCTCAAAAGAAGTGACAACAGGGGGCTCTCTCTCTCTCTCTCTCTCTCTCTTTCTCTCTCTGCCATGTGAGGACACAGTGAGAAGGCAAGCTGAGAAGAGAGCCCTCACCAGAACCCAACCATGCTTACACCCTGATCTTGGGCTCTAAGTCTCCAGAACTGTGAGAAAATAAATGTCTGTTGTTTAAACCACCCCGTCTATGGTATTTTGTTACAGCAGCCCAAGTGGACTAATGCAGGAATAATAAAAGTGCAAAAGCACCTTTCTCATGAAAATAGTAACACTTCTAACACTGTCATAAAAGTGTTTCATAAGCAGTAGCCATGACTTCAAATGACCTGAAGCCATAAAACACAATGTCTGAGTGATGAGTGCACAGTGTTTGCAATAGTATCTTTAGTTTCCTATAACCTTGAAGTATTTAATATTTTAAAATAAAAGAATCCAAACTATATGAATCTGTTTGTCAGTAACATGGATTTGAGATGGACAGGATAAGGACAGGATAACACCTTAGGGGTCTATTTCACTAGTGCTGAAGAGTTGTGATTGGAATTCAACTAGAAGACTAGCAGAAGGCAAAGAGAAAGAAAACGAGATTTTAAGGAATACTTTGGCTATATAAATGACAGGGAGGGGAAGGAGGGAAAGATCATGCCTGGGTTCCAGAATACTCAGTAGAGAGTGATGTCATTACCTGAAATAGGTTTTTTTTACAGCTAATTTTGTCAAAGAAAATGATATATTTCTCTTTTGACCATTTTCGTTCTAAACTCATGATTAACAATGAGCAGAAACATTTATTTCATGTAGTGATTTTGGTTTTGCTGTTTAACTTTGCACCGCTACAAGTGCGGACTCTAGGAGCACACATGTGTGATACATATCCTGAGACAGAAGTACAGATTTAAGAGAAATTAGGGCTCATGTACATTTCAGAGAATGGAAAAGTTTTACAGGAAGATGAAGCTCTAGATAGTCCACAAGAAATATGATATTCTCAATACAGGTGCAAACCATTAAAGTCATTGCTGCAAAAGTGGCCCTTAGTTTAAATTTGTCAGATAAGATTTCCAAGGTCATAGCAAAATACAGCCCTTGAGTAGCATCTATCACATAACTTAGATGAATTTATTTGTCCCATTGCGTACCTAATATCTATATTTAAATGAAAAACAGAGGTGAGAATAGTTTATATTTCCTTAATTGTTTTTAAATTATCAAAGTTATAATAGTAACTATAAAATTTTAAGGTGACAAAAGTAACTGTAAACATTTTCTTGGCCATGCCAGAGTTTAGAATTATTCTTTGTGTAAGGGAGGAACAAAGGATAAAAGACTTCAAAGCAGAGGAGACGTAGTGGAAGTAAAACCATCAGAAAAGTATTATTCTGTGCTTTGGCTAAAGCCATTTCTTAGCTTGTAGTTTTCATAAATTCAGCATCTGAATTTAACAAATACTTGGGAAAAGGGAGCTATCACACTTAAGAAAGGAGAAAATAATAATTACACCTCTATGAATTAATTTGAGTTTTGAGTTTATCTTCTGCAATTTTAAAATGTTTCAAATATTTAAGAACATGAGTACATGCATTGTAAAAATTATTAGTGAAGAAATATTTCTTTCTATAAAATATAATATTTTGTTATGTTTGTTATATCATCAACTGAGTTAGAAACTCTTATTTTTTATTAATAACTTATTGAATTACCTGGAATCAAGTCTTTAAGTAACTGTGAAATCTAACATCTTTCAGATTATAATTAAAAAAAATAATTATAGTCATGAAGGTCCAATTTGCTCATTATTAAGTTATTAATCTAGCATAAAAATTATTGTATAGTTACTTTTCATTATTAAAATGCCATAAAAAATCCTGAGTATCTTTTACGTACTAGATGACTTAGTGCTATAAACATTTTACATTTTCCTCTGTCTCTTACATTATATTGTATGAAAATCTAAGATATGTATCACACATTTCAAAGAATTCTCATCTAATTTCCAAGTTTCAAAATTGTTATTTTTGATATTTTTTCTTCAGGTGGCTAAGTCGACAATTAAAATTAAATATCCTTATGTATACTTATTTAATGGCATCAATATTTCATGAATTTTATTTTTCACTTAAAACAAGACTGACCTGGTATTTATACCAGAAGGGGCAGCCACTGCCTGTTATGGCTTCCATGATGTAAGAGTTGCACTGCTTGCCTCCCAAGTGCTCAGCTGAAATGCTCAAAATTCCTATTAGTTTTAATAATATTTCTAAAAATGTATATGAGTTTTCACTTAATAAGGCATTTACACCTGTGTTAACTTATTTGAATCCAAAAGCCAAAATATAAAATATTATTATTTACCTTACCAGACTCAGAGAAAGGAAGGAATTCAACCCAAGTAAGCTCTAAAGCACAATTCATTAACCAGAGGACCAGGATTCAAATCTAACTAGTAAAAGCTGAAACAAGACAGAAACTTTCATCTTATCATTCCATATTCTTTTTTTTTTAAATTTTAAATTACATGAAAGTTCTTCAGGGGAATTCGTTATGATTAATAACTTTATTATACAAAGAACCCATACAACTGGCTGAGGAAATACACATTTTAAATGAGTTAAAGGGCTTAATATAACCATTAATTTATTCTTTATTTCAAAATAAGTAAAAGAGTGGAATGTTCTTAATTCAAAGAAATTATAAGTGCTTGAGGTCATGGATATTCCAATTATGTCAATTTGACCATTACACATTCCATGTGTGTATCAAAATATCACATCATATATCTAATAAATGTGTATAACTACGATATTTACATAAAAATTAAAAGTAAATTTAAAAAATAAATGCTTAGCAACAAAGAGAGCATTTAATAAACTAAATGATCTTGCTAGAAGTGAAACATACTATTTAAAATAACAGTAAAATAAAAATTCATGCTTATTATATCCGAAGATAGCTTTAAGAAAAATATTTAATGTTATCGTGATTGTGGTGAACTTAGAACACTGGTATATTCTTGAGAGAATTACTTACTGGAAAAACAGTTTTGGAGAGCAATTGGTAATATTTGTTTGTTTACAACATCTTCAAACATATTCTGTAAATGTAATGAAAAATAGAAAATGTCCATCCGTGTTCATGAGCATGCATTGCTGGCTTCAGTGCTTAGAAACTAAAGGTAATCACAGCATTCAAAAATGGAAAAGTGGTAAACTAAATTATTATTTCTAGTGTATGAAATAATATGTTTTCACTTAAATGATAATTATAGATGCATGAAGCAGAATAGAAATGTTTATGATTTGATGTAAATTAAAAAAAAGATGTTTATGTACATTAGGATTGCCACGTGCAAAATGATATACAAGTATACTGTTAAAATGTGGAAAGAATATTATTACTTCTGGTAAAGTAGTTGAAGGTATAGGTAATTTTTTTCCTAACAGTCATAGTAATAATTATTATAGAATATTTAAAAGGTAGTACAATACATAGGATAATAATCTACATTACAATTACTCTAAAAATGCAAAATTCACGTTTGATTCCGCCCTCTCTTCTCTCCCAATATGAAACCATCATTAAATGTGGACACTCCTTCCTCAGACAGATCTCTAGTTTGTCTGTCAAGTTCCTCTCCTCCCGCCACCATCATGGAGCAAGCCATCACGATTGCATGCTTTAATTACTGTAACAACTTTCTTCCACTATTGTTCCTTCCCATTCCAAGGTCAATTCTAGCCTCTCTCTACCTTGAATTCAGTTTTCCTTCCATAGAGAAATCTTTGCTCCCTTCATTGGATCATGCTTTTTCTCCCCTCTGAGCTTCCATCCAGCTCCTCTGTTTTTCCTTCCACTGCTAACACCTACTTTAGAATCCATGTACACATCACTAAATGCTCCCTCCTGAAATTTTTTGCTAACTCTTTTTCTTCTTTCCACTTGTAAATTCTGAGGAGGCCTATGGCTCAATCTTTGGTTCTCATGCTTTTTCCATCCTGCTTCTCTCCTTAGCTGATTTTTTTCTCAGTTTTATAGCTTTGAATTTCATATCAGTGCCAATGACTTCCAAATTTATCTCCAGCCGCAAACTCTTACAAAAGCCATGGACTTGAACATATCATGACCTTTTTGGCATCTCAGTATACAATAGGCATCTCTAATTTATCATGTCCAAAAAAATACACTTATGATTTCCCATTCCATGATCAATAATCCATTCGTCTCTTATTCTCTGCCTCTGTAAAGGGCATCTTAGTTTACCCAGTTGATCAGACCAAAGACCTAGGTGGCATTCTTATATCTTTGCTTTCCGTAACAACCAACCTCAAATTCATCAGCACATATTTTTGTCATCTAACTTCAAAATACGTATCAATCTAACCACTTCTAACCAGATTCAAAACCAGCACTCTTTTCTAAGCATGATGTTAAAGAAGCCATCAATGCCTCTTTCTTTTTCTAATTCAATAGCCCTTTTAATTGTCTGTTTCCATGCTTGCCCCCTTTAATGCCTATATATTCCTGAGAAGGGTGTTTTTAAAAGGTAAATGATCGTGTCATTCACGAGCTTCAGACCTGCTACTGACTTCCCATCATCCTGGGATCAAAATCCAGACATTTTACTGTGGTCTCGAAGGCTCTACATTTGCTGGTCCCCATTTATCTCCCTGAAATCTTACCTTATACCACTCACTTCCACGCCACCTCTCTTCCAGCAACAAAGCTTTTGTTATTCTTAGAATCCTCCAAGCTCTTGTCTGTTTCAAAGCCTTTTAAATTGCTGTTTTATCTGCCTGGAATTGTATCCTCCCACTTCTCCATGTCTTACTCTTTCCTATCATTCTATTATCTATTAATATATCATTCCCTTGGGCTTTCTTTGCTTCCTCCAACATAAAAAACAAGTCCGTTAGTCCCGCCACATCCTGCTTTATTTTCTTCATAAAATTAATTTACATGCCTCATAAGGGCAGGGATTGTTAGTTTTATTCACTGAAAAATGCCTAAACCCACTAGTATCTGTGACACGTAGTAGATGCTCAACAAATATGGGATAAGTGAACAAAAAGCTTTATTATTATAAGTCATATTATTTGTTTGTTTTATGGATGTCTCTTTCATTAGAAAGTAGGTTCTGTCTTACTTACATGTGCATTTCCAGTGCCTAAAACTATGCTTTGAATATAGTAGTCTCTCAAACAGTATTTGTCAAAATTATGAATAAATAGCCTTTCCCCATTGCTTCATTACTTTATTCCTAATTTTAAAAATACTTTCACTTTATTTTTTGATGTTAACATGCAACTAAACATTTTTTAAACTCTGTTGGCAAAACTGGATATCTACTGTTAAAAAAAAATCTGCAATGATCCTACACTGAAAAAAAAATTTTAGAGACAAAATTTGTTGAAGTATCTGAATGCTTTCTACTTCTCATGGAAAGACATAGGGAAAGTGACCACAAATTTGAAAATATCTGCTCTATACTGTGTCTGCCAATTGTCCTTGATTATAACAGATGCCATTCATTTTTTTCATTTAAACTTATCATTGTTCCTTACCAAAAAGTAGCTTACTTTTATTAAAACTAGGAGACTTTGAAATGCTGAATTGTGAAATTCGGATGATAGGAAGGTTCTGCATGTCAGACCAATAATTCTTAAAACTGTCAAGCTTAGCACATCCAATTTATGTGTCATTTATGTCTAAATCCAGTGACCCATTTAGAATCATTGGCTGCCTATAAGCTGAATTAATTAATTAATTAATTAATTATTGAGTGGGAGTCTCACTCTATCGCTCAGGCTGGAGTGCAGTGGCACAATCTCAGCTCACTGCAACCTCTGCTGCCCGGGTTCAAGTGATTCTCCTGCCTCAGCCTCCTGAGTAGCTGGGATTACAGGCGCCTGCCACCACGCCCAGCTAATTTTTGTATTTTTAGTAGAGACGAGTTTTCACCATCTTGGCCAGGCTGGTCTTGAGCTCCTGACCTCGTGATTCACCCACCTTCGCCTCCCAAAGTGCTGGGATTACAGGCGTGAGCTACTGTGCCTGGATTAAATTATTTATTTTTGAAGATAAAATTTTATTTTGAAAGAGAAACTGCCTGTGAAAGTTTAGCATATTAAATAGGGTTCTTTTTAGGTAAATTGTAATAAATGGTTCCATTATTGCTATTTTATAAAAGAAATGCTATACAGTTAGTACACAAGTTGTGAAAGTCTGGGAGAATATTTTTGAAATAATATGTTTCAAAATTTCATTCACTACCTTCATGAATATCATTCTTAAGGCCATTTTATCACAGGTCCAAATGTACTATTAGAAAATGGGGGAGGGGGGAGGGATAGCGTTGGGAGATATACCTAATGCTAGATGACGAGTTAGTGGGTGCAGCGCACCAGCATGGCACATGTATACATATGTAACCTGCACATTGTGCACATGTACCCTAAAACTTAAAGTATAATAATAATAAATAAACAAAAAAACAAAATATATTGCACTCTTGACTACAGAGCAGGCAAGTAGATAATAAATGAATATTCTATTTGATTATCACTATAGTGAGAAAATCTGATGTCAATCTAGTTATTTTGGTGTCCTCAGAAACAGAATTAGCATAGAAAATAGGTTATTGGGGTTCCGATAGATTTTGAATTTAACAATTTTGTGTGTGTGTGTCTCAGGAATAACAAGAATGAGTAAATGAGTAAAGAAATTGCCCAGGTAAAAATATCCAGATTCTAAATTGGCTTCCAGACTCGCTTAGGTTATCAATCCCAGCTGTATAAATGTTCCATATATGGTGGGAAAGCAGCTTGGGAACAACCTGTGTTTCGATGTTTGGTGGTGACCTCACCTGGTCTGCTGAGAATATGAAACAGCATGGTCACGTACTGGGGCAAGGCCCAGTGGGGAATTTCCTCTGCTCTGCTCCAGTCAAGACCTCCTGTCCCTATCACCAGCAAATAGGCAGCTATTCGCTTTCTCTTCTGCTTGCTTGACATGTCTTCATATACCCCATTATCACATTTAACATTGTCTAAAGTTCTTGATAAATGATAAATTTTATTATTATCAATCTAAAATCACATTTTTCACCTTTTCTGAGAACCTAGGAAGGTTCCTGTCATATACAGTTACTCAATAAATTATTTGATAAATTGTATTTTCTTGCTAGAGTTCATTATACTGGAGAAAAAAATAAAACATTTGAATTCCATTTTTAAGTAGCATTAAGGAAAGCTCATTAGAATATAATAATCTGTGTTACGTAAGTAAAAAAGTAAGGCACATAAATTCAGTTTCCTTGGACTTTGAAGAAAAATGTGCATTTTTTTTTTTTTTTTTTTTTTTTGCATAGCAGATTGAAAAGGCATGTTTCTAGTAACATCTAATAAGACAAAATGCCTATATCCTTGTAAACCAGGACTCTTAAAAAGTGTTTTGGACTAATGTTTGCTAGAGAGAATTTAGGGTGGATTAATTCTGTTGAAGACAGGATTTAGGATTATACTTCAGTTAGTTGTGATTTTACTTGCTTTTCACTTGTTACACATAGGAATTTTTTAAATATTCAATAAAACGATGTTTCTGATAGTCCTTTGGAAGCTGATTTGCTTGTCTGGGGGAATTTATTGTTATAATAATGTTCTATTTGATAATGTGAAAAGGGCTATTAAATAACAAAAGAAAGGTGATGAAGATTGAATGATTCTGGTTGTACATCAAATCGCTTTTACAATTAAATAAGCTATATTTTAAAATGTATAGTCCTAACCCATAGTAAATATATACTTGGTTGCAAATATTTTAAACTTTGAGAACTATAAATGAATTTGTAGGTGATATGATTTTTAATATTACCCATATATATAATTTAGAAATGACTTTGTTCTTTTGTACATTTTATTTAGTATTCATTGATTCAACAAGATTTACTAGAAACCTAGAACTAGAGATATTAAAATGAACATTTATTGAGTTCCTAATATAATGGGATAGTCAAAATAGACATGTTTGTGTGTTTGCATTTCTTCAAATTTATTATTTTTATTAACATTTAGATAAAAACAAAAGCCAATTCAGAGGGGTATCATGTCCAATATTATAAAATGTATTAAACTGGTAGAGGTAGGATAACACACACACACCCCCATCCCACACACACACACACACACACGTCATCTGATTAAAGGAACATGATGTTTAAGTAAATGAGCAACTGAGCCTAGAACTATTCTTTCGGGATGAGAATCTCAACACTGCCAGTTTATAGGAGTGAGGACTTAGCCAGAATATTAAAATTATCTGTGTTTTGACTTCTATATTGTTACCCTACAGCTTAAAATTGCTCTTAGGAGTAAATGATTAAAACATGTGAAACACTCAGATTCACGTGTCACAAATTAAGTGCTCAATAAAAAACTAGTTATTATTTTATGATACTTAGTGTTTTCCACTGCCCAATGGGTACAATTTGAAAGACTAGTGTTACACTTTTGCTAAGGCCTTGACATTGGTGGCTCTTTGTGTTCTCTCCTGCTCTCTATGTCTGGCCTAGACCCCTCACCTGGAATAGAGATAAGCATGTAAGCTAACAGTGCTTGCTAGCACTGTGACCTCAAGAAGCCTTCTTGCAAAGCCAGCAACTTGTGTGTGTATTTCCTTTCTAATATCCTCACTGGCATTTGAGAACAAGATATTAATCCCTGAAGAATTAATGGCTAGTAATTTATTAGCAAGCAGTTTTAAACATGGAACTTTCTATTCTAACTTTTTTATTGGAAATCGAGGGGTTAGTGTAAAGGGAGTGTCAACTAAGAGCTTTAGTTTAGAAAATTTAATAATGAAGAATGACTTTTCAGATATAAAATCTGTAGGATTCTGGTGACTATCAGGATAAGCTTTGTGTCCATGGAGAATATTCATTACAAAGGTCATATAGTCAAACCCAATATATACGAATCTGGTTGTAGGTCATGCAACCACGAACAGATCTAACAGGAATGCCCAAGATATCAATGCCCAGAAGCAAAGGTCCAGCTGGGGTTAGAGATATGTAAAATTGCCTATGGTCACAAAATCGAATGTCCAACCCCATTTATGCTTGAGGAGAGAGAAAAGTTAGAATTTTCAGTGCTAGTTTTTAGTTCATTTCTTGTAAGGAACATTATTAAATTGAGCACTCTTAACCTCAGGTTATTAAAACAGAGGAAGTAGCAGATGGAAGGAAGGAAGAAAGGAAAAAGTGCATTACACTACTACTCTAACCCCATTTATTAGAAAAGTTTCACATGCGCTTATTCATTCCTAGTAGTAGAAGTAGTACATTCAAAATGGTTAATTCTTCTCTAACCTATTTTTGATAATTAACCTATCACTGGTTGAGAGGAAGGTGCAGAAATCAAAGAGCAAGATCAAGTCTCTGTGGGTTCTTTATTATCATATTCCCAATAAGTTTATTTATCTCCTGCTGTGTGCCAGATGCTTTTCTAGACCTTGGAGATACAATAGTAAATATATGAGAAAGCACTGACAAAAGAGGCTTCCATTTTGTTATTATTAATAATTATTATTGTCATTATTATTTAATGCAACCCTTCAAATACATTTTTCCTTCCATTTTTATTTAACTGAAAAGTATCCTGAAATTACAAGGTGGAATACTTTAAAATAGCAGATACTATTTACAACAATGTGAACCTGAGTCTTCTAAATACATTGTATTGCAAAGTAAATAAGTAAGTTAATTAAATACTGAAGCTAATATTTGCATCTGCTATTCATGGCTCCTATTTCAGATCTGTGTCTACATCAAAATGCCCATCTTTTTTTCATTTACAGTACTAATATTTTAGAAGGAAATATTACAAATTTGAACATGCTTCTATATTAACACATTATTATTATTATTATTATTATTATTAGAGATGCAATCTTGCTCTGTCACCCAGGCTGGAGTGCAGCAGCGCGATCTTGGCTACACTGCAACCTCTGCCACCTGGGTTCAAGCGATTCTTCTGCCTCAGCCTCCTGCGTAGCTGAGATTACAGGCACGCACCACCACGCCCAGCTAATTTTTGTATTTTAGCAGAGACAGGGTTTCACCATGTTGGCCAGGCTCGTCTCAAACTCCTGACCTCAAGTGATCCACGCACCTTGGCCTCCCAAAGTGCTGGGATTACAGGCATGAGCCACTGCAGCTGACCAAATTTTTATGTTTTTTAGTTTGCAGCTCTTTATGTGATTTTTCTCTGTGACAAAGCATTCCAGTAAAGAAAGAGAGAGGATTCACTATAAAAGAAAAAGAAAACGTTTTCAAGTAAAATGGCTCTACTTTCCAATATCACCTACCTTAGCAAGTTTTTAATATGTGTATACCATTAGACAAGATTTTTTTTAAATTAGCCTCAATCTTCATATTTTTAATTAGCAAAAAAAGTAATACCTACCCTACAGGATTAAATATGAAAATCTGGCATTGCTTAAATTTTGATATGGTGGTTAAGGAGAATCAATACTGACTAAAAGGCCAGCCTATAAGCCAATATGTTGTGAAAGAACTTTTGAAATGATAAGACTTATGGAATTTTGTAATCTAGAAGATAACTTAAAATTCAGATGGACTAATGTTATGTTCCATGCATGAATAATCCTAAGTGGGTAGATCTATTGTGAAAAGTAGTTTGATAGAATGGAAAATCAGTCAACTGAGAGTAGAGACCTGAGTTCTAGTTCCAAACCTGGATGCCCTTAGCATATTCATTTTTCCCTCGAGGAAGTTTCTCTTCATATCTAAGAAAAGACTGGATTAACTCTCCAAAGCCTGACAAACAGGTCTAAGAGTCTGTCATCTGCTCTCATGTTTTCATTTCTGTTTCCTTCAGCCTTTCTTCATCATGTATATACCTGAATAAATGTCTCACTCTTTAATATATTTTCCTTGATTATAAAAGTATTTTTCTGTTCCTTAATTTAATATTGTTGTAACATAGCTGATGTATAGTTGACAATAAACAAACAATAACTGTAGAAAAATTATTTTGTTATTGCTTTCATTGTTATTGTTTTTAAGAAACAAGAAAAATCACGATGGAGGGTTCGTTTAGATTTTTAGGGTTATATGAGTTAATGTAGATAGAGATTTTAGGGCAGCAATAGGTACATAGTAAGCCATCAGTACTAGCTATTATTTGTGTTAGTATTAGATTGAGTAATACTTTAAATACTTCATTATTTTTGATAAAGTATAGACTATTATGTTTTTAGTTATCTAATTAAGACATTTTAATTAGGGAGGTTTGAAAAAATAGAAATAGGTGAAAAAACAAGAATAAAATAAACATTATTAATATCCCCACCAATCAAGGATAGCATCTATTAATAGCTTGCTGTGTGCCATTCTATATTTTTCTATGTACAGATATATTCAGAAACACACAACCAAATTTTTATAAACTATTTTGAAACCAAATTGTATTTTTACTTAAAATATGAGTAGTCATCATCATTGAATATTATTTTCTAGGCAATTTTTGTGGCTACATGTTATTTTATTGAGGAGTTGTATCATAACTTACTTTACTAGAGTCTTATTATACCATTAGATTGCTTCAAATTTTTAAATTTAATAATGCTCTAACAAATATATTTGTATGTGTTTGTTTATTTCTGTGTATTTGTGTGTACCTATGCATCTATGTACACATATATTTCTGGTTATTTCCTTGGGGTAAAAAATGCAGAAACAGAACTGAATGGTCAAAAGGTAGGCACCTATTGAAGGTACACTTTTTGAAATAAAATAATTGGAATGCTCACGCATTATAATCAAAAGTACAGAAATTTCCCCCAATTTCTCATAAATTATTCTTCCCAACTAACATGAGAGAACAGAATTGTGCACATCTCAGCTGTATGTGCAATTTCTGTACCAAAGGAAACATTAGACATTTTCTAGGATGTCCTGAACAATGTGAAGGTTAAATAAGCAAGTATAGAAAGTAAGTTTTGGGTTAGAACCATGAATCCCAGATACATAATAATAGGGTAAATTCAGAGGAAGCCTAACTATAAAGATAAATAGGACAACCAATTAAAATCACATGATTAAGGCAATTTATGTTCTTCTCAGTTAAAATTTACCAAGTCTCTACAAAGTAGAATCAATAGCCAAAGAAGCATTCACATTTTGAACAACACTTGAAATTAGACACAATTTTCAATTTCATTACTTTGTATTATGGACTCATTTGCACCCCTCACTTCATATGTTGAAGTTCTAACTCTTGATGTAACTGTATTGGAGATACAGCCTTTAGGAAGGTAATTAAGATTAAATGAAGTGATAAAAGTGGGCCCTTAATAGCCTAATCCTGTAGAGCTCATGTCCTTATAAAAACAGGAGGAGACACCCAAGATTTCTGTCTCTCTCTGTGCACAGCAAGGCAAGGTCATGCGAGGGCATTACTAGAAGGCAGCTAACTGCAAGCCAGGAATAGATTCCTCCCCAGAAACCTAATCTGCTGGCAGCTTGACTTGGGACTTCCAGCCTCCAAAACTGTGAGAAAATGTTTCTGGTGTTTAAGCCACCCAGAAGGTGATATTGTTATAGCAGTCTGACTAATACCTACACTTTGTAAGATCTGTCTATAAGCTCAACTACAATAAAACAAACAAAATTTCACCAGAAACCCCCTCCCTTTTTTTTCACCTGAAGGAATACTATAAGTTGTATGTAAGAAAATGCAAGCAGACTAGAATAACCATGTAACCATGGCACTAGTTCACAGGAACAGAAGACCTTCCCATAGCTGAATATCCTGCTTTTCATAAGGACATCTCAAGGAAGGTGTTATTATCAACTGGACCTTTTGGTGGATGCTGCTAAGAACAAGCACCCAGATTCCTCTTTCATTAAAAACATGTTGCTCTAGCTCTGGTGAGCTGTCAGGCAACAGCCTTCAGCTATCAGCTTCTTCAGGGATTGCTTGGGCTGCAGAGGGTTGCCTCACTCAAAATCAAGTCTTGTCCCAGCATGGCCCAATTTGAGTGACTAACCCACCAGGAATATAAAGGCCTGGTCATCAAATCCTACCTTGAGATAATTTATAGGGGCTATTCTAGCTCCACACCTCTCTATTTGGTAGGCAGAGGCTGTAGTTGGTCACGTTGCAGCTTGACTTCTCCTTCTGTCAAATTCTGCTTCCCACCCATCCCTTCCACAGGTGCTGTTCCCAAGGGCACACTTAAATAAATATCCTGCATGCTAAATTCCATTACAGAGTTTGCTTCCCTGGGATCCCCACCAGTGGTAGAAAGTGGTTAGAAAAAGGTTACAATAATATTGGCAGGTGCTATAATTGCATCACTGCCTGATTGTCTTTACTTAAAATGTCCCTGAGAGGGAATCTGTGCCCTTTATGCTAAGCCAATTGGCTCACAAAACCAGGCAGACCTAGCAATTGCGGCATAAGACCATATTAGTCTAAAATTTTCCCCTCTAGTTGTATAAAATATGTAAGAAATCAATAATAAATGTATTTCGTTTTAAGTAAACTCTTCTTATTAGTTTACTATGTATTATTCTTATTCAAAAAGTAGACTATATTCTCAACTTGATGTACATATAATACAAGTTATACTTAGAGATCCAATAATTTAAAGTTCAAATTGCTGTTGAGATTTTTCAAATAGGTGTGGTACTCACAAAGTAAATAATCCTATTCACTTATACTTTCTGTTGGACTGGAATTCTTGTGGTCAGTTTTCTTCATTTAGCATGGTTATCTTCTTCTCCCTTCCAGCATCAGTTCCTGCTTCCCCCTACACCCAACAGACAGTTCTTCCCATCTTTCCCAGGTCTCCAAATCCAGGTTTTGACACTTTCCTTCTATGTGACATTGAGAAGGTCACTCAATTTCTCTGAGCCATAGTTTCCCCTTCTGAAAAACAGGAAAAACCTGTTTAAATGTGATAGCTATGATATAAATTAAATGAGATAACACATGGAAAACGCAGAACATAATACCCAATACATACTAGGGATGTAGTAATTTGTTTTTCTCTGTGTCTTGCTATGAGAGAAGCTATGAGAAAGTCTGCAAGAAAAGAAAGACCCTCAGACCCATGACAAACAAATGGTAGATGTATTGAGATGGGAGCAATCTTTCTTATTTTTAAAAGTTCAGTTCACTTATGGGACAGTACTGTGTGCTAGGTGTATAATGACATAGAAGATAAACTCTCTTGACTCAAGTACCTTGCTCTCTACTGGGGTATTACAGACAAGAAAATGGTTTTAAATAAGAATGGAATGGTGACTGCATTTGTAGGAAGAATGAAGTAGAACAGTGCTTTCCTTTATTCAAAGCTATGTTTCTTAAAAACAATAACAACACACAGAGGCAGAGCTACGTTGCCACCCTGTATTTACACAAAGACAGTGTTGACTATAGGCATAAGACTTGCTTACAAAACCAGAGTGCTACTTCCAGCACTAATATAAAGGCTCAACCAAGGGAAATGGTAAGGTATCTCTAATCTTCAAGCGTAGCCCTCAATTAAAACACCTAGCATTTCCAAGTCTGACACAACACGTCTTTGTAGTGCTGTTAATAATGGACAAATTCGTTGGCTCACACCTGTAATCCTAGCACTTTGGGAGGCTGAGGCAAGTGGATTGCCTGAGCTCAGGAGTTCAAGACTGCCCTGGCCAACATGGTGAAACCCTGTGTCTACTAAAAATACAAAAAATTAACTGGGCGTGGTGGCACGTGACTGTAATCCCAGCTACTCAGGAGGCTGAGGCATGAGAATTGCTTGAACCCAGGAGGTGGAGGGTGCAGTGAGCCAAGATCGTGCCACTGCACTCCAGCCTGGGTGACAGAGTGAAACTCCATCTCAAAAATAATAATAATAATAGTGAACAAATTATGGCAAGAAAATACGCATTTAAGTGGTGGCTTTCATGTAACAGGACTTGTTGCAAATTGAAGGGGAAAGGGGTATATCTTTATGAAATATTACTCCAAAAACACCCACTACTTTGTGACAAATGCAAATTTATATACCTATTACTTGGACTCCTTACCCCACCTTCATTGCAAAGGAGTTACTTTTAAATAAATAAACAGCTCAATGAGTGTCATTGATTCAACATAGTTTTCTGAGCATCTCTTGTCTTTGAAATGGACAAAACTGTCAATTGCCTGCATTATTTTCTTTTTGTGCTGTGAAAAACAATGCAATTATACAGTATGGTATACAGTATTATTTCTATGAGGAAAAAAATAACTTAGAAGAGATTAGCCCTGGCTTTTGATAGAATAACACTCTTTGGGATTTGATATAGCTTGCAGGTAATAAAAGTAAGGTCTTCTTTGATTTATCACCAGGAATAAAAGAGAAAAATACCAAACCGAAAAAGAGGAAGTTGGGACAGGAAGCATTTTGTCAGAAGACAGAAAGCAATACACTTAGTATAAGGAAATAAAATGGAATTGAATGAATGAAGGAAAGGAGAAGGCAAGGGCAGAGTATTGAATATGTGCTTAGCACTTTACATTTATTCTCCTATTTACTCATTACAACAGCCTACAGATAAAGAACCTGAGGCTCTGAAGATTTAAGTTGCGTGCTCAAGCTGGCCCAGTTAGTAAAGAAAGATTAGAGTTTGAGCCCAAATCTTCCACAATCCAAGCATTGTGCTTATTCTCCTTAAATGTGCCAGATTTCTCAAAAATCTCCATTTGTTTATCACAATCCTTCCATTGATCACTCTGAAGCAAATCCATCATATGTAGCAGCTTGAGTATCTGTGGCTTCAATGTTTACTGTCATCTTCACCATGCAGTGAGAAACATCATGGTTAAAATAGAGAAGAAAATTAACAAGCCTAATTTTGCAACCTACTCATCTGACAAAGGGCTAATATCCAGAATCTACAATGAACTCAAACAAATTTACAAGAAAAAAACAACCCATCAAAAAGTGGGCAAAGGATATGAACAGACACTTCTCAAAAGAAGACATTTATGCAGCCAAAAACCACATGAAAAAATGCTCATCATCACTGGCCATCAGAGAAATGCAAATCAAAACCACAATGAGATACCATCTCACACCAGTTAAAATGGCGATCATTAAAAAGTCAGGAAACAACAGGTGCTGGAGAGGATGTGGAGAGATAGGAACACTTCTACACTGTTGGTGGGACTGTAAACTAGTTCAACCATTGTGGAAGTCAGTGTGGCGATTCCTCAGGGATCTAGAACTAGAAATACCATTTGACCCAGCCATCCCATTACTGGGTATATACCCAAAGGATTATAAATCATGCTGCTATAAAGACACATGCACAAGGATGTTTATTGCGGCACTATTCACAATAGCAAAGACTTGGAACCAACCCAAATGTGCAACAATGATAGACTGGATTAAGAAAATGTGGCACATATACACCATGGAATACTATGCAGCCATAAAAAATGATGAGTTCATGTCCTTTATAAGGACATGGATGAAACTGGAAACCATCATTCTCAGCAAATTATCTCAAGGACAAAAAACCAAGCACCACATGTTCTTACTCATAGGTGGGAATTGAACAATGAGAACACATGGACACAGGAAGGGGAACATCACACACCGGGTCCTGTTGTGGGGTGGGGGGAGGGGGGAGGGATAGCATTAGGAGATATACCTAATGCTAAATGACGAGTTAATGCGTGCAGCACACCAACATGGCACGTGTATACATATGTAACCTGCACGTTTTGCACATGTACCCTAAAACTTAAAGTATAATAATAAAATTTAAAAATAAACAAAAAAAACAACAAAAAAAGAAAATAAGCCTAGCTTTGTGCTTTCATTGAAATCAAAGTTGATCTTTCCTAGACATAAAACCTCCCCATTTTCCCAGATTTCGGGTTCTCTTAAGTGGAAGGGCCGGGTACACAGTTTCTTCCCTCAGATGAAGCTAAAATAAAAGTTGACATTATAAAAAAGAAAACAATTTAAAAATAAAAGAACAGCTGGAATCCCTGAGTGTGTGTATCAGCAGAGAGGAGAACTTGGAAGAAGCTTTCCAGACATTGGAAATAGCACAAGCAAAAGGACTGGGAGCAAGAGGGAACATCTCATGTTTGAGAAACTGGGGGAAGAGCATTTTACTTACAGCTAAATCTAATAGACGGATAATATAGTATTAAATCCAGTTTATGGCTACATAATCCTTGATGGTGTATATGTACCACATTTTCTTCACCCAATCCACTGTTGATAGCTCCTAGGTTGATTCCTTGTCTTTGCTATTGTGAATAGTGCTGCAATAAACATACAAGTGCAGCTGTCTTTTTGGTAGAACAACTTATTTCCTTTTGGATTTATACCCACTAACGGGATTGCTCAGTCGAATGGTTGTTCTGTTTTTAGTTCTTTGAAAAATCCCCAAAATGTTTTCCACATTGGCTGAACTTATTTACATTCCCACCACCAGTGTATAAGTGTTTCCTTTTCTCCGCACCCTCACCTGCAACTGTTCTTTTTTTGACTTTTTAATAATAGCAATTCTGACTGGTGTGAGATAGTATCTCATTGTGGTTCTAATTTGCATTTCTCTGATAATTAGTGATGTGGGCATTTTTTCATGTTTGCTGGCCACTGGCAAGGTGTCAAACTATATGAAGCCTAAAAGAAAATCTAGGGAACACCATTCTGGACATTGGCCTTGGGAAAGAATTTATTACTAAGTTCTCAAAAGCCATTTCACTGAAAATGAAAATTGACAAGCGGGACCTAATTAAATTAAAGAGCTTCTACACAGCAAGAGACTATCACAATAGTGACAACCTACAGAATGGGAGAGGATACTCAGAAACTGCATCTGACCAAGGTCTAATATTCAGAATCTGTAAGGAACTTAAACAACTGAACAAACAAAAACAAATAACCTCATTAAAAAGTGGGCAAAAGACATAAACAGATACTTCCCAGCTATTCTTTTAGATCTCCATTTTTAGCTTTCATCAGGATGAAAAGACCTGACTACATCAATTTTTTCCATTATCAGAAATTTAACGCACTAGATAGCTCTTCAAAAAATCATATATAACACAGTGGTAAGTTCTCATTTATTTATGTCAATTTTTAACTATGCTTACTTTACATAAGCTCCTCAAAAACAGACTACATATGTGTGTGTTATTTTCATACTTACCATTGCATCCCTAGGATGTAGATTTACTAAAAGCTTAAGTGAATGAATAGTAGATATGCAATAATGTTTTCTCTCTTTCCTTGAAAATATTCTACCATGGGAAAGCTTTGCTTCTTCCCTTTCTCTTAGTAACTGAATAACCTTGTGATATATTAAAAAGGCCATGAACTTTGGCATACTTCCAGGTTTGAATCTTAGCTCTGCCACTTAATGTTTGATTTTGTGTAATTTATTTACCCTTGGAGCCTCTGATTACTCCTCCATTAAAATGGATATACATTTATATCTCACAGGTATGTTCCAACTCTTAGTGAAATATCAACAAATCATGTACAGTTAGCAAGTGTCAGTTCCCAAACTCAATGCCCATGTCTTCTTTCTCACAAATAAGGTTGGTAGATACGTAGGTGTTTGAATTGGAGATGCCCTTGCTGCCAGCAGAGCATAAACTGGCTTTCATATGCTCAAATTGACATGAGTTAATCAAATTTTACTTCCTCCTTGAAGTCATCCTGAGCTAAAAGTGATTGTTAGTTTAGTCACTGCCCATGGGCTCTTTTGTTAGAACCACAGGGTTTGTTATTTTATTTAACGAGTACTTTCCGTTTTTTGTTTAATTAACAATACCTGACACTCTACTAGGCTTTGTGGGGTAATTCAAAGGTGAGGTGGACACTGTGATTAATCTAACAGTCTACTGGCAGAGGCAATGGTGAAATAAAACAAAATACACTAATGAGAAAACTTAAATACATAATTATAGAAATCTTCTGTGTGTCAAGGTTACTGTATATCAGACACTGTGCAAGCATCACCGGGGGAAAAGGGAAATGCAAATGCAAAGTCATGTTAAAGTGCAAGGGGATGCCATGCGCTGTCGTACCTGCCATGCCCAGGGAGCTGGAGGATTGTAGGTGTAGGTGTAGTCCTCACTTAAGGTCCTTCATAGGTTCTTGGAAACTGTTATTTGTAATGAAACAGTGTATAAAAAAGCCAATTTTACATAGGCTAATTGATACAAAGAATAGCTAAATTCCTACAGTCACAAAAATGTCACCAAACTTCTAAATAAAGCTAAAAATACTTGTAATATTAAGTATGGAAATAAATATGAGCTATACATACATTTAGGAAAGATTAATCAAAACAAGTAAGATAACCATATGCCTGCTTCAGTTCAGTGTGACAGGTGGCTGGAACCTACCCCTGTAGCTCAGGGTACAAGGCAGGAACTGACCCTGGACAGGATGCCATTCCATCTCAGGTTGCACACACACACTCACACTCAGACTGGGACAATTTAGACTACCAATTCACCAATAACATGCATATCTTTGTGGATTTGGAAGGAAACCAGAGTACGTGGGGAAAACCCACAAAGATATGTGGAAAACATGCCAACTGTACACACACAGTGACCCCGGCCAGGAATTGAATTTTTTCTATCAATGTTATAACAGAATGACATTTAACAAACTGATATATTTAAGGATCTGCTGTCTATGGAAGAGTTGAAGGAACTGAGGCTGATCAGAAACGGATAGATGAACTACCCAATAGAGACTTTGCCATTCATTCTATAAGCTTTCCATTTTTTTCCTAAAGCAATATGCTGATGTCAGAAGACTTTTAGCAAAAAAAATGACATGATCACATGCATATTTGATAAAGGCAAAGGTTGTCTCGCAAATGTTGTCTTCCTCTCAAAATTGTGTCTTCCATAAGCACAAGGAACACATTTTTTTTCCTGTGCATCTCCCTAAACATTTAAGAATGACAGGTATAGAATAATCTTCAACATATTAAACATAAGTTACACAGTAGGCAAACTAACATTTGAATTCCCAATATGACATAAGTTGTTAGATATAAGAAAACAAGGTATTAGTTACTTAAAGTACATGTAAGTAGAGCTCTCCAGGTCTGGAGAACTTTTATATAGATTCTGCCATTTGTTCTCATGATATTCCTCTAAATGGAATGGGAAAGGAGGGAGCCAAACATTAAATATGTACTTTGAAATCTTGATAGGCTGTATAGACATGACTAACCTTGTAAGTACCCTTAAAAGTTGAGCTGTATGAAATCCAGGGCCCTCCTGGGTATCCTCAAGTCTGGTTCTGTCCAGTCACATTTTTCTATGTTTATACCTACAAGATCCTTTCTCTAAGATGAATGCTGATGTACCAACATCCTGAGCTAAAGAGTGCTCTAACTCCTGAACAGTTGATGCATTTTTTATCAAACTAAGTAATATCCATAAAATAAAGACATCAGTCTAGTAACAGTTTTTGTTTGTTTGTTTTTGTTTTGTTTTTACTAGTTCTGTTACCAACTCTTTCAATCTTTTTTTACTGTTCCATTTTAAAGGGACTGAAATAAATTTTTTAAAAAAATTTGGATTCAAGATGCTCCTATTTTGAGATGCACACCTTAAAATTAGAAAAAAACAATGTGAAAACTTGTCTTACATGGAGCAAAATGGTTTTAGAGCAAGGAGCATTAAATTCTCTCTCTCTTTGTCTCCCTCTCTTTTTATTCCTCTCTTTCTCTTATTCCTGTTCTTAAACTATGTCCACCTTCAATATATCATAACCCATAAGTGGAAGTGTCAGTGGTTCACATATCCTCCCAGAAGCAATTGTTAAGCACTTGTTATGTGAAAGTCATTGTGATCAACACTTGAAATAGAGAAGATAAATTAGGCTTTGAGTTATGGAGAGAAACTTGGTATAAATTTCCTCTCTATCCAAAGGAACTGGCAGTGCTTAATTAAATTTCATGAAATGAAAACAGTAAGTACTAAAAATGGCAATAAGAATAAAGTTCACAAATTGAGTATTTGTTCTATATGACGGTTTTCAAAATGTGGTCCCTGACAAGCAGTGTCAGCAACATCTAGGAACATATTAGAAATGCAAGTCTTCAGGCTTCATTCCTTACTCACTAAATCAGAAATTCTTGGAGTGGGGCCTCACAGTTGTTTTTACAAGCCCTCAGTTGACCCTATTAGACACTAAAGTTTGAGAAGCACTTCTCAATGTTAAATAATTGTTATGTGTTATTTCATTTAACTCTTACAAACCTTATAGGGCAAACACTACCCTATTTTTGCATTAGTTTTCTATTGCCGCTTAAAGAATCACCCCAAAACCTAGTGACTTTGAAACAACAACGAAATTTATTTTGTCATTATCCTTCATGATTCTTGGCATCAAGTGGCCTTGTGGTATATTCTCATTCAGCGTCTCTCATATGATCACAGTCAGGTGATAGTTGGGGCTGGAATGATTGGAGGGCTTGCTCACCAAGTCTGCGTCCAGGCTGGGAAGAATTAAGTAGCTGAAAGCTAAAAGAGCTGCAACTATTTAGGCATCTGTATTTTCTACCTAGTCTCTCCTTTACGGCAGTTCAGGATAGCTAGACTTTTAAGGCATTTCAAAATAAGAGTCTAGAGAGAAAAGAAAGAGAGAGAGAGAAGGGGGGAAAGGAAAGAAGGAAGGAAGGAGGGAGGGAGGGAGGAAGCAGAAGGAAGGAGGAAAGGAAGGAAGGAAGGAAGAAAAGGGAAGGGAAGGGAAGGAAGGAAAAGAGAGAGAGAAATGGAAGCTTTGTCAACTTTTATGACCCAGCCTTCGAATTTGCATGCCATCACAAAGGCCTACCCAGATTGAAAGGGAGGGTTATAGAATCCACCTCTTGCTGAGAGAATTGGCAAGTTATGAGAAGAGATGGCAAACTAAAAATATTTCTGCACCCATCTTTAAAAATATAATCTGTTACAATCTCAATTTTTCAGCTGAGAAAATGAAGTTGGAGTGAGGTTAAACAATTTGCCCAAGATTTCACAGTTAGTGAATGGTAGAATAGAGATTGAAGCTTACAATCTTTATTGACATGTAATTCTGGTTTTCATACTGTAACTTTCAGACAAGTGCAGAAGGAGCATTTTACGTGAGTTATCTCTTTGTTTTTTCTAATGGCCTGTTGAGATCTGTAGGATTGCCATTCCTATTTTACAGATAAGAAAACTGAGGCTTAGCTAAATTAAATAACTTACCCACATTGGCATACCTAATAATTTGTGATGTCAAGATTTGAATACAGGTGGTATTAGTCCAAAGCATACATTCAGCCATGGCATTTTACTGATGATTTCTGTTATCATTATTCATATATTATAACAATGTATTTTTGTGATGTGTTTTAGCATTTTAGTTTTCTTCGCTATATTATCTGCCTATCCCAAGGTATAAAATAATAATTATGTATTACTCCTATGATATAAAATAAATAAATCTTACTTAAAATACTACATCCTTACGCTGAATTTGAGGTAGTACCACCTATACTGAAAAGAATTGAAAGACGACTGTGGTGTCTTAGTATAGGAAGAAAGGCAGGAAGGTGAAAAAGACAATAAGGGATAGTTGAGGAAAGATGAGATTAGTTCGAGTGTGGTGGCTCACGCCTGTAATCCCAACACTTTGGGAGGCCAAGGCAGGTGGATCACTGGAGGTCAGGAGTTCGAGACCAGCCTGGCCAACATGGCAAAACCCTGTCTCTACTAAAAATACAAAAATTAGCCGGGTATGATGGTGCATGTCTGTAGTCCCAGCTACTCGGGAGGCTGAGGCAGGAGAATCACCTGAACCTGGGAGGCGGAGGTTGCAGTGAGCTGAGATCACACCACTATACTCCAGCCTGGGTGACAGAACGAGACTCTGTCTCAAAAAGAAAACAAACAAAAGATGAGATTAATTAAGGACAAAACTGTTGTCTTTAATTGTGTGAATATTGGTCATGGAGAAGAATGTAAACTTATTTTGTGTAACTCTCAAGACAGAGGAAAAAAAACCCCACACCCAATTCTTAAATACTGCAGGTAGGCAGACTCCTGCCCAGGACAAAGCAATTTACAACGATGAGGAGTTTCTGACAATCCACTGGACTCCTAAAGGGGAAATCTGTTTCCTGTGCTGAAAGTATTGGAGATGGGGACAGCTGGCCAGCAATTGCAAATATTGCAGAACTTTCTACACTAGGAAAGTTGTCAAAGGTGGTGGCATGTTTGATTGCTTCTAATTCTAAGATTCTGAGATCATTGGGAAATTTATTGAGGATACACAATAGAATTAACTTTTCAAAGGGCAGTGCTGGATACTTACCAGGTGTCTTCTTGGGCTTATGTGAGCATTAGAGACCCTTGAGACAATCATAGTGCATACTGGGAGTTTACTAAGAAGAAGACAGAAGACAAGCTATGGCTTGCTGGCAGGACTGTGTCAAGCCTTTCTCTCCGTGGCAGTCAAGGCAGCACTTTAGCCATCCAGAAGCTGTCTTTTTCCCAGAGGATAACTTCTGGTCCAAAGAAGCAAGCTCCACATTGGTGGGTATAGGGCTGCCATGGCTTAGTAGTTCTGTATCCCAGAAAGTCAAATATCTCTTTTAACACTCCATAGGAATAGCTTCTGAAGTCACCACAAGGATACCTGTGACACAACACTTAGAGAACCCCAAAACATGACACCCATCATGTGTTTATAGTTTATAATTCTTCCCAGTCCAGATGTAGTTTACTGCTCAGAGATATATTTTACTCTTAGCTGTTGCCTAGAAACATGTTGACATTCTTAGCATCATCAGGTTTTTCAAAGGAAGAGAGCTGGATAATTAACTCAAGGTCATTTTATCATGCATCAGAGATGGTATTTTGTTAACACTTTGTCTACAGTAGCATTCAAAAATAAAACCTGAACTAACATTTTAAGACATTTGCTACAATGTCAGGCCCTCTGCTAAGCAGCTTAAGCACAATATTGTATTTAATCTTCAAAGCATAACTATATCTGAGGTACTGTTTTTACCCCCATTTTATAGACAAGGAAATTAAGTATTGAGAGGATCTGTAACCTGGCAAAGTCACACAATTAGCTAATATATGACAGTTAGAATTAAATTTAAAATCTGTTTTTTTTTCTGTTCCAAGTCTGAGATCTTAACCATTGTTTATTGATTGACTATTTATTGACCTCAAAACTTTGCTAGTAGCTAGAAGTAAACAATTAAACAAGACACATGTAGAACCTACATATTGCATGCTGCAATAACTTATGCTGGATATTTACAGATTGAAAACATGTGAGTACTAGATTATATCAAAGAATATGTCATTGATGCCAGAGACGTGAGTAATAAACCCACCAGCTAATTAGCTTCCCACATGAAGTGGCTTGAGGTAAGCAGGACTGGCCCATAGACTATGCTTCTTCCCTAGGACAGATCAAATAAAAGGGAGAAATGAAGATCACAGTTACCTCTGCCCTGGAGCTAGTGTAGTCTTGCACTTGTAATTTTGGAAGTTTTTATGCAGCACTTGATTACTGCCTCAATAGAAAGAAAAGAACCCCACAGTCCACCTCAGTATATTGTAAGAAATGAAGGTTTATTTGATATTAATGACCACTTCAAAATAAATGAGTTTCTCTGACGATGGACACAGCTCTTTTATTCCCCTAGAAACACCTGAACATTGAATCTGGTAACTCCACCAACCCCTGCTGCCCCTAGCCAGGTGGGATGTGATGACTTGGGCTTCCAGTACAGAGGTGCCACCCCTACCAGAACTCTGCATGCTGACACAGCTCTGTGTTCCCCCTAGGAAGCACATAGATAGCAATCTGCTACTCCACCTACCCCCACCGCTCCTAGCTGGGCAGGAATCCTAGCTGGGGCTTCTAGCACAGTGGCCCCAACCTTGCCAGAACTTTATGTTCCCTGAGGAAGCACCTGGATGGCGGTCAGTGCCTACATATACACCTCTGCTGCTCCTAGCAGCAGGACCCACAGACTTAGACTTCTAGTGCAGCAGCTCCACCGCAGCCTGAACTCTGCAGATGGGCACTGCTCCGTGTTCTCCCAGAAAACACCCAGATTGCAGACTATGCAACTTCTATGTTTTCCTCACTGCTCCTAGCTAGGCAAGATTCACCAACTTGGATGGAACCCAAGCAAGGGAAAAGCCCCCAGCTTTACAACACTGAGAGAGATGAGACTCACAGACTTATGGGCCAACAGGAAAGTGGAGCATACCTCCTACCACAGGGCTGGTCAGGGAGGGGTGTGACCTGTCTGCCAGACCTAGCCTCTCCCTGAGGGAGCCCCGCAGCCCAAAACACCTAACAAAGAAAACTCAGGTACAGTGCCAGTGATAGGGTGGGGCTCCTACAAAGCCCAAAAGTGGACTTGGTGAGTGGGTCATCTCGCTCCCTGACTACCACAGAGCACTACTGTGAAAGCATTGAAATAGAAGACAGCCATGTAGCTGAGTAAGAGTCTATCTGCCAGCCATTACTGTTAAGCACCATCTACTTGATCATATGACAAATTACAACAACAAAAATATTTTGCTGGTGTACAGTACCTGTGAAACCTAAGGCAAATATTCAACCACAAATAAAGATCCTACCCAGAGCCTTTACCCTCTGAAAGCACCCAGAAATGAAGCCACTGACTATACTCATCTTACATCTTAGTTAAAGGAAAACTATCAGGGAGAAATACTTAGCACAAGCATTTTGGCAATTCAGAAAGCTGAAGTGTCCCCTTACCTCCAAACAAACACACTAACCTTCAGCAATGGTTCTTAACCATTATTGAAATGACAGCAATGGATGGGAGACAGAATTTGGAATCTGGATGGCAAGGAAGCTCATCAAGCTCCAGGAGAATGCTGGAACCCTATCCAAGGAATGCAGTAAAACAACCCAAGAGCTGAAAGATAAAATAGTCATTTAAAGGAATAACCAAACTGAACTTCTGGAATTGAAGAATTCTCTACAAAAATTTAATAATACAGTCAGAAGCATTAACAGCAGAATAGACCAGGTTGAGGAAAGTATCTCAGAGCTCAAAGACTGGTTCTTCAAATAAACCCAGACAGACTAAAACCAAGAAAAAAAAACGTTTTTTTTTAAGGGAAAAAAACCCCTGAAAAATATGTACTTATGTAAAAAGATCAAATCTAAGACTCATTGGCATTCCTGAGAGAGAAGAGAGAGTAAGCAACTTGAAAAACATATTCTATAATATAGTTTATGAAAATTTTCTCAATCCTGTTGGAGAGGTAGACATACAAATTCAAGAAATACAGAGAAGCCATGTGAGATACTATAAAATACTATCATTCTCAATGCTCATAATCATTAGATTCACCAATGTCAATGTGAAATAAAAGGCACTTAGAGAGAAAGGTCAAATCACTTACAAAGGAAACCCCATCAGGCTAACACGAGATATCTCAGCAGAAATCTTGCAAGCCAGACAAGATTGGGGGCCTATTTTCAACACCCTTAAAGAAAAGAAATTCCAGTAAAGAATTTCATGTATTTCCAAACTAAGCTCCATAAGTGAAGGAGATATAAAATCCTTCTCAGAAAACAAACACTCAGGGAATTCATTACCACCAGATGACCGTATAAGAGGTTCTTAAGGGAGTGCTAAACATGGAGATGAAAGATAGAAACTTGCTACCTCAAAAACAGACTCAGGCAAATAGCCCACACACAATATAATGCAATTACACAATCAAGTCTACAAAACAACCAACTAGAAACACAATGACAGGAATGAAATCTTACATACTAATACTAACCTTGAATGTAAATGGTCTAAATGCCCCACTTAAAAGGCCTAGAATGGCAAGCTGGATAAAAAGACAAGACCCAATCATTTGCTGTCTTCAAGAGACCCATCTCACATATCACAACACCCACAGGCACAAAGTAAAGGGATAGGAAATATTTACTATGCATACAGAAAACAAAGAAAGAGCAGGAATTACTATTCTTAGATAAAACAGACTTTAAACCAACAGTGAAAAAGGCCAAAAATGGCATTACATAATTATAAAGAGTTCAATTCAACAAGAGGACTTAACTATCTTAAATATATACTCACCCAACATTGGAGCACCCAGATTCATAAACAAGTTTTTTTTTGACCTACAAACACACTGAGACAGCCACACAATAATAGTGGGAAATTTCACCACCTAAATGAAAGTGTTAGACAAATAATCGAGGCAGAAAACTATTAATAACAAAGAAATTCTGCAGTTGAGCTTGGCACTTGACCAACTGGACCTAATAGACATCTACAAAATACTCCATCCAACAACCACAGAATATACATTCTTTTCTTCTGCACATGGGACATATTGTAAGATTGAACATGTGCTTGATTATAAATGAAGAGTCAATAAATTCAGACAATCAAAATCATACCAAGCACATCCTTGGACCACAGTGCAATGAAAACAGAATTCAATACCAAGAAGATCTCTCAAAACTATTCCAAAACATGGAAATTAAACTACTTGCTTCTGAATAACTCTTGGGGGAGCAATACAATTAAGGTAAGAAATTTTTAAAAATGAAATTAATTAAAATAGAGGCACAACTTACCAAAATATGTAGTATGCAGTTTACCAGTGTTAAGAGGAAAGTTTATAGTGCTAGACACATTCATCAAGAAGTTAGAAATATGTCAAATTAATGGGCCGGGCACAGTGGCTCACACATGTAATCCCAGCACTTTGGGAGACTGAGGCGAGTGGATTGCCTGAGTTCAGGAGTTCAAGACCAGCCTGGGCAACATGGTGAAACCCTGTCTCTACTAAAATACAAAAAAATAGTTGGGCATGGGGGTGTGTGCCTATAGTCCCAGCTACTCAGGAGGCTGAGGCAGGAGAATTGCTTGAACCCAGGAGATGGGGGTTGCAGTGAACTGAGATTGTGCCACTGCACTCCAGCCTGGATGACAGAGCAAGACTCCATCTCTAAAAAAAAAAAAAAAAAAAAAAAAAAAAAAAAAAAAAAAAAAAAAATCAAATTAGTGATCAACATCACACCTAGAAAAACAAAGCAGAAATAAAGAAATAACTATAATCAGAGAAGAACTCAATAAAATTGAGACAAAAGTCCATAGAAAAAAATCAATGAAACCAAGAGTTTGGTTTTTTGAAATAATAAACAAGATTAATAGGCCTCTAGCTAGATTAATAAAGGAAACAAAAAAAAGAAGATCCCAATAAGGGCAACCAGAAATGACAAAGATGACATTAAAACTGATCCCACAGAAATACAAATAGTCCTCAAAGACAGTTATGAATACCTGTATGCACACAAATTGGAAATCTAAAGGAAATGGCCAAGTTCCTGGAAACACACAACATCCCAAGATTGAACCAGGAAGAAAAGGGAAAAGCATAACAGACCAATAACGAGCTCCGAAATTGAATCCTCAATAAAAAACCTACCAACCAAAAAAAGCCCTAGACCAGATGGATTCAAGTTGAATTTTACCAGTCATACAAAGAACCGGAACCAATTCCACTGGAAATATTCCCAGAAATCAAGGAGGAGAGGCTCTTTCCTAACTTATAAAGCCAGTATCATCCTAATACTAAAATCTGGCACAGACATAATGGAAAAAGAAAACTTCAGGCCAATATCTCTGATGAACATTGATGCAAAATTGTCATCCAAATACTAGCAAACTGATTTCAGCAGCACATCAGAAAGTTAATTCACCATGATCTAGCAAGCTTTATTTCCAAGATTCAACGTTGATTCAAAATATGCAAATAAATAAATGTGATTCACCACATAAACAGAATCAAAAACAAACTAGAAAAATCATCATCTCAGTAGTTGCAGAAAAAGCCTTTGATAAAACCCAACATTATTTCATGATAAAAACCCTCAACATGCTAGGCATTGAAAAATCATACCTCAATATAATAAGAGCCATATATGACAGATCCACAGCCAACATCATACTGAATAAGCAAAAATTGGAACAATTCTTCTTGAAAACTGGAACAAGACAAGAATGTCCACTCTCACTACTCCTATTCAGCATAGTATTGGAAGTCCTAGCCAGAGCAATTAGGCAAGAGAAAGAAATAAAAGACATTCAAATACGAAAAAAAGAAGTCAAACTATCTCTGTTTGCAGACGATATGACTCTATACATAGAAAACCCCAAAGACTCCTTTAAAATGCTCCCAAAGCTGTAAATGACTTCTGTAAAGTTTCAGGATACAAAATCAATGTATAAAAATTAGTAGCATTTCCACGCACTAATAATCTTCTAGTTAAGCATCAAATCAAGATCACAATCCCTTTTATGATTGTTCAGAGAAAATTATGAACAATTAGTCATACAAAAATGAAATACCTAGGAATGCATCTAACCAAGAAGGTAAAAATCTCTACAAAGAGAACTACAATACACTGAGGAAGTAAATCAGAGACGACAGAAATAAATGGGAAAATATTTCATGCTCATGGGCTCATGGATTGGAAGAATCAATATTGTTAAAATGGCCATAACTGCCCAAAGGAATTTAAAGATTCAATGCTATCCCTATCAAATTACCAACATCATTTTTCACAGAAGTAGTAAAAACTATTCTGAAATTTATATGGAACCAAAAAAGAGCCTGAGTAACCACAGTAAACCTAAGCAGTAAGAACAAACTCTTAGGCATCCCATTACCAGAATTCAGATTATACTGTAAGGCTATAGTAATCAAACAGCATGGTACTGGTACAAAAACAGACACATCGATTAGTGAAATAGAGTAGGGATCCCAGAATTAAAGCTGCACAGCTACAACCATCTGATCTTTGACAAAGTCAACAAACATAAGCAATAGAGAAAGGACTCCCTATTTAATAAATGGTGCTGGGATAGCTAGCTAACTTTTGCATTCGTATGCAAAAGAATTAAACTGGAACCCTACATTTTACTGCATACAAAAATTAACTCAAGGTGCAGTAAAGGCTTAAATGTAAGACCTCAAACTACAAAAATTCTAGAAGAAAACATAAGAAATACCATTCTTCATGTAAGATTTAGTAAATAATTTATGGCTAAATCCCCAAAACCAGTTGTAACAAAAACAAAAATTGACAAGTGGTACCTAACCAAACTAAACAGCTTCTGCACAGCAAAGGAAACTATCAGTAGAGTAAATAGCCTACAGAATAGGTGACAATATCTGCAAACTATGCATCAGACAAATATCTAATATCCAGAATCCACAGGGAATTTAAACTAATGCTCAAACAAAAAACAATGTAATTTAAAAATGGGCAAAGAACTTGAACAGGACACATCTCAAAGAAAACGTCAAAGAGGCCAACAAAAATATGAAAAAATGCTCAACATACCTAATCATCAGAGAAATACAAATCTAAACCACAATGAGATACCATTGCATACCAGTCAGAATGATTATTATTAAAAAGTCAAAAAAACACAAATGCTGGTGACAGAATGAGAGAAAAGGGAACACTTATTCACTGTTCGTGGTAATGCAAATTAGTTCAGACACTGTGGAAAGCAGTTTGGAGATTTCTCGAACTTAGAGCAACCATTTGATCCAGCAATCCCATTACTAGGTATAAATTGTTAAACAATACATTATTCTACCAAAAAAAAAAAAAACACCTGCACTTGTAAGTTCATTGCAGCTGTATTCACCATAGCAAAGATATGGAATCAACGTAGGTACCCATTAACAGTGGATTGGATAAAGAAAATATGCTGCATATATACCATGGAATACTATGTGGGCATTAAAAAGAAGAAAATTATGTCCTTTGCAGCAACATGGGTGCAGCTGGAGACCATTATCCTAAGTAAATTAATTCAGGCACAGAAAACCAAATACCATATAGTCTCATTTATAAGCAGAAGCTAAACATTGTGTACATGTGGATATAAAGATGGGAACAATAGACTGGGAACAACCAGAGGGAGGAGGTAGAGGGTGTGGTCTGACAAACCACTGATTGGGTATTGTGCTCACTATCTGGGTAATGGGACCCTCCATTCCCCAAACCTCAGCCTCATGCGATATACCCATACACCCATGTAAGAAATCTGAACACTTTACCCCCTGAATACAAAATAAAAAATTTTTAAATACAACCTAAAAAAATAGTTTTACTGACTGCTAAATCTAGTAGATGGATAATATATTGTTAAATCCTGTTTTTGTTTATCATGAACTTAACTGGATGTCACATAGATGGACTTGAATCCCGTTCTCATTCATAGTATGGGAACACAAAGACATATGGATTTGAAACAGGCTTCTGTTAAGGGTTGCCAATTAAAGTGTGAGATAGTTACACTGGAATCTCTGCTAACAACAAATAAATTTTTATATAAGTATATCTTGAATGTTGTATGGGTCATACTTTCACTAAAAATAGTTTGCTTTTCATATGAGGTTCAAATTTAGCTAAGTCCCTGTATTTTTATTTGCTAGATCTAAAAATTCTACTTCAGGAGTCTCAGTGCTTGACATTGCCAGCCTGAGGTTTGACATTGCTGAACCGCAATGCTTTACAGAATTGAGACAGGGAGCTCATTCATTCATTTCTTCATACAAAAATCTTTACTAAGGGCCTCTTGTATATCAGATAGTATTAGAGATGGGCATATATATTGATATACTTATGGATGATTATAGTGTTTGCAAAGTGGTAAATATTATGAAAGTCAAGAAGTAAGGCAAATAAAGTGACCACTAAATGGCTAATATTTATAAAGCACTCTTCTCTATGCAGACATCTTATTAAGCACTTACATATATTCTCTCACTGTATCTTCACACCAACTCTAAGAAGTATGTGCATTTCATATATGGACACATTGAGATGTAAGACTTGGAGATGTTAACTAACTTACTCTACACCATGTGGCTGATAAATGGCAGAAGTAGGATGGAGGCCTCTTCCACTTAATGCCAAACTCTGAGCTCTCACCAATACACTCCCACTAAAATGAGACTGAGATAAATAGAGGTGGCCACAAAAGGCTCACTGGAGAATGCCTTCAAGGACGTTTTGTAGTACAGGTAAGGAGTGATCAGATGGACTTAATGGATGGTGAAAATGATGAGAGTCTTCCTTAGGAAACACAATGCCTGGGGCATAGGGTACATATGGAGAAGGGCAGAAAATGGGCACAGAATCAAGGGTAGGAAGCCAGGCAACATCAGGCTGGACATTCATCTGTTAAAGAAGTTTTTCCCAATTTTTCCATCTTGGCCAATTACTAAATAATTTCTATTTGTAGAGAACCACAAGTTAGAGTCACTTTAATCTTAATTACAATGCTGTAGTACAATCAAATGCTTAATAGGCTCACCTCAAAATGAAGATAATAGCAAATAAAGATAATAATAATCACAACAATTATATACGAGTATTCACTGTGGGCTGGGAATCATTCCAAGTTCCTTAGAAGTATTAACTTATATAGTTCTCACAGCAACTGTATGAATTAAGTACAATTTTTAACTCATTTTGAAGGACAAGACTCTAAGGAATATTGAATTGAAAAAGCTTGCCCACAAGTGACACTTCCAAAAGTAAATAAATGCTCAAGTGACAGGATATTCTGCCATGTTCTCGAAATCCCTGTTTTTCAGCTGATTCATGGAAGTCTGATTATGATATAGGAAAAGCTGGTTATCAATGGGCAATGTATAGTAATTTGGAGTCTAAAAGCCAGATGTACATACATAATTTTACACAATTATTTTAATTTAACACTTTGTTTTGTTTTGCTTTTACTGCATACTGAGTAAGGAAAAGAAGTCCCAATGGAAAACTCTGCCAACAGAATACCTTGACTTCAGGGATTTTCATATGCAGGAGGCTCTAGCCAGCAAGAGGCAGTGTAGGCAGCTGCAAATGAAGTTCTGGGCACACTGAGAGGCGTGGGGAGGCCACTCATAGGAGATAGGCCTTGAACAATAAACAGGATGTCAACAAGCACACTAAGGCACTCGGTAAGATATTTTACGTGCAGAATTGTGTGAAAAGACATATGTGGGTATTTCTTCAAGGAAATAAGAATGGAGCACAGAAGTGGCAAGAATAAATGCATAGGCTGTTTTCTACATGTACAAAGTATTCAATATATTTAATTATCACAATAAGTCAATCAAGTGGTACTGTTATGCCCATTTTACAGATGGAGACTAAGCCAAAGAGAAATTACATGCAATGGCCAATGTCATAGAATTAATTAGATAGAAAACAATACTCAAATTGTCACTTGTCTTATTGTAAAAACATATCTACTTTTTATCTATTAATTTATTCCAAAACTATATAATCAGTTCCTGTGTAGGCACCTGTATGTTGTGGTGAAATAGTCATAATTTCTGACATCATGAGGCTATTAGTCTCCTATCTACACTGTACCTGACATCTGATCTTAACTAATTATTTTTAAATTTTGTATTTGTGAACACCTCATTTTATTTAATGTGGATACTATGTATTCTGGATTGAGGAAAAGTTGAAGGATTTGCTGAGGCTCTAGCTAGGTAAGTTCCATAGTAGAAAGTCATGGAAAAAGGAAAAAAGACTCAAGTCAGCTTGGCTATCAATCTGGCACATTTTATAAATGCTACACTAAAAAGCAAATCAATAAGTTGTCTGCAGTGGGACTGCTGGAAACAAGTCATTGTCCATATTTAATTAAAAGGCCATATTGATGTCTGGCACTACTTCAGAAGTGTATGACAGCTTCGGATGATTATGTTACAGGAGAAACTGCCAACGGTGGGAAAACAGAGAAGAAGTTAAAATAGTACGGAAACCCTTGGAACTGTTCATGGCCAAAGTTGGCCTGTTACCTAAACCCCTTGGCATTTTTGCTATAACAGTAGACTTGTGAATCTGCGGATCTTCACATTTTTCCTATCTCCAAGGTGCTCAAGGGAAAATAGGAAAACCCAGGCTTCAGTGGAGGATTGTGTCAGAGCATCAACATTCTTGAATTATTAATTTAAGAAAGGAAGGCATTTTTACTATTTAAATCCAAGTAGGGATGCTTGTGCCAAAATAGCTTCAGAAAAATTTTTAATTTTAAAAATATTTATGGATCACAAGTTTTCATTACATGCAAGTCCTCACATAGCTTCCCATCTCCTGTCATACTCTCTGATCTCATCTCCCAATGTGTCCTGCCCTGCTCAGTTCTTCTAGCACTCTGGTCTCCTCTCGGGTCCTCTATAATACCCCCCACCACAAAGCCTTGGAACTTTCTTCTTCCTCTGCCCAGGATTCTCTTTCTCCAGGTATTTGTTTCCTCAATGCTCAATGCTAATGCTGAGTGCTATCCTGGCTGCCTTATTTTAAAATTGCACTTAGGAATACTGATCTCTCTTTCCTTAATCCACAGCACCTATCACCTTTCAAAATACCTTATAATTGACGTATTCGGTTCATTATTTATTATATAGATTTTCTAATAAAACCTATACTCTATATGGACAGTAATTGTTTTTCTGTCCATTTGTGCTAATAAATCCCAAGTGTCTAGAAACATATCGCTCAATAAATATTTGTTGAAAGAATGACAACATTTCTTCCTATATGATATTCCACAAATGAATGTGTATTCTCCTATCTCCTTCCAAGATTTTAGGCTAATCCCCATTCATTGCTCTGCTCAGAATGAAATAAAAAGTTGCTCTTAAACCCATAGAGAAAACTGATGTCAGGGTAAAGATCTATTCTATCAATGTCTACAGAATTAATCAGATCTTAATGAAGTGAACATTCTTTATCTTCAGTCAAGTTTTGCTTTTTGCTTTTTTTTTTTTTTTCTGGTGGGGGTAGGATTGTCACAAATTGAGGATTTAGGCCTATTTCATGTAAGAATTCTTGCTTGTAAAAATTAGAAATTGGTACACCAACCAATGAAACAAAATAGAGAACCCAGAAATAAACCCATGCAGATACTGTCAATAAACTTTGACAAGGCACCAAAAATACACAATGGGGAAAAGACATTTTTTTCAATAAATAGTGTTGTTTGGGAAAGCTGAATATTCATATGCAAATGAATCAAATTGGACCTTTATATACAAAAATTAACTTGAAATTTATTAAAGACTTAAATGCAACACCTGAAACTGTAAAACTTCCAAAAGAAAACATAATGAAAAAGTTTTTTGGCATGGTCTTGGCAATGTTATTTTGGATATGACACCAGAAGGACAGGAAACAAAAGCAAAAATAAACAAGTGGGATATATCCAACTGAAAAGCTTCTGTGCAGCAAATAATATAATCAACAAAATGAAAGGGCAGCTTACAGAATGGGAGAAAATATTTGCAGGTGCTTTATCTGATAAGGGATTAATATCCAAAATACATAAGAAGCTCAAAAAACTCAATAGCAAATCATAATGATCTAGTTTTTAAAATGTGCAAAGGACCTGAGTAGACATTTTTCCAAAAAAAAAACATACAAATGGCCAATAGGCATATGAAAAGATGCCTAACATTAATAAAAGTCAAGGAAATGAAAATAAAAAAATCACAATGAAGTATGACTTCACATCTGTTAGGATGGCTATTGTGAAAAAGACAAGACATAAAAGGTGTTAACGTTGTGGAGAAAAATGAACCCTCTACACTTTTGGTGGGAATATAAATTGATATAGCTGTTATGGAAAACAATATAGAGGTTCCTCAAATTAAAAGAGATATCTGCAACCTCATATTCATTGCAACATTATCCACAATAGCCAACATATGGAAACAACCTAACTGTCCATCAATGGATGAATGGAAGAAAATTTTATACACACACACACACACACACACACACACACACACACACACAGAGGAATATTATTCAGCCATATAAAAAAGAAAATTCTATCTTTTGTGACAATATGCATGAATTTGTAGGACACTATGCTGAGTGAAATAAGCCAGACACAGGAAAACAAATACCGTATGATCTTACGTAGATGTGAAATCTAAAACAGGTCAAACTCAGAAGCAGAGAGTGGAATGGAGTTTGCAAGGGGCTGGAGAGTTGGGAAAATGGAGACAGATGGTCACAAGGTAAAAACTTTCAGTTATAATATGAGTAAGCCTTCGTAGGCTTACACATAGCATGCCGACAATAATTAATAATGTTACATAGTTTACTTGAAATTTGCCAAGAATGTAGATCTTAAGGGTCCTCATCTCTCTCACACACACACAAATAGTAACTAAGAGTGATGATGGATGTGTTAATTAATTTGATGGTGATAATCATTTCACTATGTATATCTAAGTCAAATTTTCACATTGTATATTTTGAAACATACATGTTTATTTGTCAATTATACTTTAGTAAATTGAAAAAATTAGAAATGGACCAAAAAAGGCAAAAAAAAAAAAAAAAAAACACTCAAATGTAACAAATTTACTTTTTCTTTTAGGCCCGTCACAATAATTGGGTACAAAACAAAATTTAAAAGATACCAACTATTTAGGAATAGACAGCAATCAGCTCACTGCATATTATTTGATTAATAATAGAATAAAATATAGATGAATAAAATTATTAGAAAGCAAAAGAGTAAATGACATCTGCACAACAAACCCAAAGTATTAGAAGAAAGAACATATAGAAAGAAAACAAGTCAATATTTGATTAATAAAATAACTTTTATTGGTGTTTTGAAAAAATTATAAAAGAATTTGAAGTGTTTCAAAAGAAATTATTAAAAGTAATTTTTCGTAAGTCTAATGAGAAAGAGCAAAAGGAGGAGAAAGAGGTAGAGGGAAGTAGTGAGAGACAGAGAATTCAAATAATAAAACTAGGAAGAAGAAAGTGGATATAACAGATATATAAGAAATTCCAATATTTGTTTTTTAGTGTAAATAAAAATAAATGTGAAAGGATTCATGTTCATTCATGATACTGAGTAATTAGAATCAACTTTAATATCCATCAGTAAAAGACTAAGTGGATTTTGATATTCCATATTATGAAATAGAAAAGAGTTAAAAAGACTGAAATATATTACCTTATGAAATACATCACACACACACACACACACCCCCATTATTAACTGGAAAAAGAAACAGCAAAACAACATGACCATTTTATTTGTATTGTATATATTTATTTATGTAAATTTTGAAAAATCTGGAAAGATATAAGCAAAGTCTTACTTGTTATTTCTTCTAAGAAAAGTGAGATAATTGGCAAGACTATAAGGTACCCTTCTACTCTTGGTTCTATATACTTCTATATTGCTTGAATTTTCAATATCGAGGATGCATTAAAATATAACAGAAATATATAGAGTACCCTTTATGTAATTAAAACATATATGAAGTTACATCATTATCTAAATGGTAGGCAATTATCAGAAGTTTGACTCTGGGCCAATAAACTTTTCAAGTAAGCAAGTGCAGATTCAGATCAACAAATATTCTTTCTAGATAATTCCTTTATATGTGAGCTTCGGGTCACCTAATCACTGCTCAATGTGCTATCATTAACTGCTCTGCTTTTCTGTTTAAACAAAGAGAAAAAATAAAAATAAAAATAAAATAAAACAATACCTGTCTGTTAGGCTTCCTCTTACACTTTTTTATTATAATCATGAACTATGATGAAGATGATGTTGAAGATGGAGCTATGCAGAATGACCTCTCAAGTGGTTTTGAATTGATTTTGTATGGAATAAAATACCGTTTTTGAATAGATGAGTAATATTACTAGATTTCTTATTTATAAGCTAGTCTGTTGGCAGAGTGGAGGTTGGATTGTGGTGAAACAGATTAGAGGCAGATAGACTGTAGGAGGTCATGAATCCCCCTTGAGTATGCCTCAGAAACAATAGAAGCCAAGGTGAGCAATACCTCAGGAGTAGAATTTTTAGGCCAGGAATAACCTCTTTTTTTTTGTATGTTTGCATGTGTGTGTGTCAGAGAGAGAGAGAGAGAGAGAGTGTGTGTGTGTGTGTGTGTGTAAAATGTATTTTTAAGGTACCCAAGACATTCTGATGATCTGCCAAGTATGGGAATTTCTGAGCAAGGAGAAATTTACAACAAATCAAATAATCTTTGGAGAGCTCAGAAAGGTATGGAATGGGAGATGTTCTGTTAGAAGAGCCTCCTTACAGAATGTGTTTTTTGTTTTTTTGAAAATCATATTTCGAATGGTATCTTTACCAACTCCTGTTGTTTCCCGATTCACATTTTCAGTTATCATTTCTGGAAAAGGCATTTTCATTCTCATAAGCCAGGATTATTGTAAAAACCAACTCTCTTTTCCTCTCTGTCAGCGAATCACTATTCTAAGGAAGGAATGGGGAGACTGGTCAGGCTAAAGAAAGTAAAATAACAGAGAAAGGATTTTTCACAAGACAAGGCGTCAGTGAGTAAACAGAAAGCATTGCTACCTACTAGCAACGATTTGTCTGCTTATTGTTCTGTGCATACTATCTCAACATCTTACACTCTCTAAAGGGTCTAATGTCATCTGACCCTGGACTTGATCCAGCCTCCTCTTAGGCCAGTCTTCTTCTTCCTTGCTCAGCTGCCACCACACAGACTTTGTTTCAGCTTCCGGCCTGTGAGCCTTTACATTTGTTCCCTTGGCTCACACTGCTGCTCTTCAAATGGTTGTGTTCTTTTCAGCACATAGATCAAAATTTAGAAGCGACATCCTCAAAAACTGTTCCTGACCTTCCTACTTAAAGGAATCTTCCCTTTTTCATTCATCTCCCTTCTCATTTCCTTCATAGCTCTTAGCATGGTTTGTGTTGCGCTTGTTTACTGATTTATTACCTATGCTTAGCACTAGGATTTAAGACCAAATGGCAGGGCTTGTGGCTTCTTGTCCCATAGAATATAGTTAATGCTCATCAAGTGTGACAGATGCTTGGTATTCAAATATTTTTTAAATAAATGGCTGAGAAAATTTGAAAGAAAAAACCAATAATCCCAAAATACAAATTGCCAAAATCAGAAACTCAGAATTCAGAGCCTTATGTTATCAGGTATGTTAGTTTCAGAAGAAGGGAAAATAGACATACTCATATATGTGCTAATCAGGAAATCAAGCAGCTCTAGGCGCCGATCTTCATCATTCAAGATTATCTCTTCCTGTTTTGACAATGCTAGCATTTGCAGCAAGCAAGCTGGTTTGTCAAGACCTTGTCCTTTTAAAAACTAATGGTTTTGTCATCCCCAGGAGAGGCCTGAGGCTGTGTATGAAGGTGTACGGGGTTTCCCACGGGCAGCTACTTGCTAAGCTGAATATACCTAGCTTCCTTGTCAAGTCTAGAATTGTTTGATTTCCTGCAGGAAATGTTTGCCTTTGAAAACTCCAGTGGGGAAATAGCTTTTTCACCTCTGCTCAAGAGAATGAGTTTAACATTGTCTGAAGATGAGATTCATCCCCTGGAGGAGGTGCAGAGCATCTAATAAGCTTAGGAACAAATCAGAAAAACAGCAGGCAGTGGATTCCAATACCCACCCACCCCCACCTTGGTTTCATAAAATATCTGTTTTAGATATTTCCATGAGTGAACTACCCATTTACACTGATTTTTTTGTCTGTATGCTATATTAGATGTGTATAACTCTAATGTGGAAACACATCTAACCACATTATACATTGTAAAAGGTGTGTGATTTTGCTCCTTGGGGTGCATTCTATTTAAATATTCATTAATGCATTAACAACCAGGCATGCAGTTTTATCTGTTTTATCTCTAATCTGAGGCTTGAGGCTTGCTACTGGCACTTTAAGCCAGAAAAACTTATATCCATGCAGACATGCACACACACACACCACACACACACACACACACACAACCACAAAGCATGTTATAGCCACTGAAACAATGTCAGGCCAGAGGTTATTCTCAGCAACTACTTCCATGACCTCAGATTGAACTTGTTTGCTAGCTACAACTTCCTCTTTCTCCCATTAAGGTGCCCTCCCGACTCTTGCTGTTCTCAGAAATTAATCGTCCACACTGGACTTTTGGGCGTTGCTTTTACATTTGTTCCCCATGGCATTTGACTCTCAATTCTCCATAGTGGATTGCCAGTTGTCTCATTCTTCTGTTTAAGTGAAATCCTTGCTACCTATGGTAGAAGTTTCTGCCCTAGTTTCCATGCGAACCTAGGTCGCAACAGTGACCCTTTGGCTAGTAATTTAAATATTACAAGCTCAAAGGTAAAGGTGAGTTGAAAATATAATTTGTTTTAAGCACTGATCATCTACATTTATTTATTTATTTTATTATTTATTTATTTTTTGAGATGGAGTCTCACTCAGTCGCCCAGGCTGGAGTGTAGTGGTGTGATCTCGGCTCACTGCAACCTCTGCCTGCCAGGTTCAAGCTATTCTCTGCCTCAGCCTCCCAAGTAGCTGGGATTACAGGTGCCCACCACCATGCCTGGCTAATTTTTGTATTTTTTTTTTTTAGTAGAAATGGGGTTTCACCATCTCGGCCAGTATGGTCTTGAACTCCTGACCTTGTGATCCACCCGCCTCAGCCCCCCAGAGTGTTGAGATTACAGGTGTGAGCCACTACGCCTGGCTTTATTTTATTTTATTTTGAGACAGAGTCTCACTCTGTCTCCAGGGTGGAGTGCAGTGGCGTGATCTCAGCTCACTGCAAGCTCTGCCTCCTGGTTTCAAGCGATTCTCCTGCCTCAGCCTCCTGAGTAGCTGGGACTACAAGTGCACACCACCACACTCAGCTAATTTTTGTATTTTTAGTAGAGACGGGGTTTCACCATATTGGCCAGATGGTCTCCATCTCTTGACCTCATGATCCGCCTACCTCGGCCTCCCAAAGTGCTGGGATTACAGGCTTGAGTCACCTTGCCTGGTCCATTTATTTTTTTTTAAAGAGTAACCCAAGTGGAAATTGAACAGAAAGAACTTTTAACAGCAAAACATTAGTTCCTACAGCTACAATGGCTTCATAGTGGGAAAAGGAGGGTAAAGACAAGTCAATGAGAGAGGATCCTATATGTCATACTCCATCTAGATTTGTTTTTTTTTTAAATTATCTTACAGTTAAATAGGGAACTAAATCCCTTATAGAGAAACGAAAGCATATTTTTTCTTTGTTTTGTCGTGTTTGCAAGGAGAAGGGCACAGAATAGTGTTGCAAATGCATCCCCAAATCTCCTAAATCTTTTAAATTACACCAACTTTCATAACCAGTAAATGACAGTCATGTCCAAGCCACTGTCGTGTATTTTCCAGGTAATTGCAGCAGCTTCCTGACTGGTATTTCTGCTTCTGCCCTTGCCTCATTTTAGCCTAACATTTACACAGTAGCAAAATGATTTTGTTAAAATAAAGTCAGATCATGGTCACTCTCCTGCTGAAAACCTTCATAAGTTTTCTCATGCCACTCAAAGTAAAAGCCAAAGTCCTTAGAGTAACTTACAAATTCCTGTATGATTTGGCTCCAATTCAATCTCTGATCTCAACTCTTGCTCTTCTCCCTTACTTTTTCCTGCTCTATCCACATTACCTTAAATCTTCCAGGCACACAGATGCCTTAGGTACTTTGTACTTGTTGCTGTTATTATTACTAGAAAGCCCTTTCTCCAGATATCCACATAGTTAGCTCACTCATTCCCTCCGTGACATCACTTGAAAGTCAACTTTTTTAGACATCTGCTTTAGGTAATTATGGAACATCTAGGACCAGACTTACTGTCCCACAAACAAGAAATGAAAACTAGGCCATATTTTTTTTTTAAAGTGTTTTCAGACGTGATAAACAGGAAAAAGACTGTAATCCCTGAGAGAAAAGAAACAGAAAAGGCAAGCTGTATAATTTCCTTGGTTTTCTGCCTGAGACACTTTATACATTCACATGCAAAAAATTGGAATCCCAAGCAAAACACAGTGATCTAGATAAGTTGAGGAGACAGAGATGAGAAGTTGAAAAAGCTAATGCAATAGCAATATGAAGGGCAGAGTGCCAGAAAGAAGGGAATCGTCCAAAGAAAGAGCACTGAAACTCCACTTATGGGGTCCCTTAACTCTGGCATATGACACCATGCATATGTAGAGTAAAATGCCATCAGGAGAGCAAAGAACAAACATGGAGTTGTAAACTTAACGTGGGTAGGAGGTATTCAAGTTCTGACAGAACAGAGACAACGCCCTTGTTTAATTCCTGGATGATTCACTAGAGACACCAGAGGGTCCTGCCTTAATAGTAATGATAAACTAGCCCTAGACTGAAGACTACTCTGTCTATGTGATAACAAGCCTAAAAAGTTAGGCTGATCCACAGTACGTAACTCCTGTCAGAAGAAAGTCCAGTACTCTTTATAGGAAGACAACAAAATTCCTCATGTGAAAATAACCAACATTTATTGAGAAATTACTAAACATGTAAAGATGCAGACAAACATGGCCCTTAGGAGAAAATGTAGGCCATATAAAAGATTCATAAAGGACAAAGGCGATGATTAATACAAAAAATGTTTTAATGGCTATTATAATTATGCTACAGAATTTAAAAGAAATGTATATAATGAGGAAAAAAATAAAATGCTACATATAGAGGCCCAATGAAATGTCTAGTTCTAGTAGTATAATATCTGAAGCAAAAAAAAAAAGCACTGCTTGGTTTAATATCAAATTAGACACAGCTGAAGAAAAGATCAGTGAACTTCTTCAAGGCATAACAATGGAAACTATCCAAATTTAGCACATACATTAAAAAAGATTCAAAGAATAAATAGAGTTTCAGTGACCCATGAGACAATATCAAGCAATGTAACATTGGAGTCTCAGAAGGACAGTTTAGAGGTTGGGGCTGAGTGAATATTTGAAAAGATATGATTGACATATTTTCCAAATTTGAAAAATAGTATAAGCCCATGGGTACAAAAAGTTCAAGGAACACAATAATCACAAAAATAACCAGACCAAAGAATTTAATAATCAAATTGCTGAAAGTTGAGTGATAGGAAAAAAATAAACTAACCTGAGGAAGAAAAAGACACAAAATGAACACAGAAACAAATCAAATAGTTAATACTGACATTGCCTGAAAGTATGCAATAGAACTAAAGCACTGAATTAAAAAAAGAATCAACCTAGAATTCAATATCTAGATAAATACCTTTTTAAAATTTAAGCAAAATAAATATATTTTAAGGAAAAGAAAAGTTGAGAGAATTAATTGCCAACAATGACACTTAGAGGACTATACAGAAAGTTTTCGACCAGAGGAAAGTTGTATTAAATAGAAGGTAGGAAATGCACAAAGGAAACAGGAGCACCAGAAATGCTATATATGTTGGTAAATCAAATATAAGGAAATGAAAGTCAAATATATGAAGCATCTCCCATTAGACACAAAGTGGTATGTATTATTTAAAAATAAACTATGATAATTTAAAAGTATATGTTACGAATTTTAGAACAACTATTTAAAATAACAACAAAGAGTTTTAATTAATGAATCAATCATTAAAATAAAATCTTAAAGGCAAAATGAATTTGTGAATCAAAAAGATGACAAGAAAACAGGAAAAAAAGAGAACGAAAACCAATGGGATTACAGTAATCATTAGTAAGATATAAATCCAGCCATATATATAATTATATTTAAATAGTCTAAACACCCTAATAAAAAAGGAAAGATCGTCAGACTGGATTAAAAAGCAAGAACAAACCACACTCTTGTTGTAAGAAACTCACTTTAACTATAAAGACATAGTTAAATTAAAAGTTATTGAAAGGAAAAAAAACACATAACATGTAAGCTCCAACTAAGAGAAATCTGGAGTTGATATAGTCCCCATATTAATATCAAACAAAGTGGATCACCTGAGGTCAGGAGTTCGAGACCAGCCTGGCCAAAGTGGTGAAACCCATTCTCTACTAAAAATACAAAAATTAGCTGGGAGTGGTGGCATGTGCCTGTAATCTCAGCTACTCGGGAGGCTGAGGCAGGAGAATCACTTGAACCCAGGAGGTGGAGGTTGCAGCGAGCCGGGATCACACCATTGCACTCCAGTCTGAGCGACAAGAGTGAAACTCCATGTCCAAAAAAAAAAAAAAAAACAACAAAAAAAACAAAGTCAGTTTTAGTGTGCAGATTTCCAAGTCAGCCCTATCAAAAATTTTCAGTACCTGTCATTCTGCAAGTGACACACCTTGCGTCTATTAATTTCTGTCTTTACAAATTAATACTAGCTAATTTATTCTACATTTTTGTATTTCTTCCTTACTTGTCTACCATATTAGAATAGAAGTTCTATGAAGGTAACCAGCTTGGTATTATTTGAATAAAATTAATTTTGACAATGAATTTGATGTGGATAATTAGGTAATAAAGTATCAATTTTAAATTTCTTTAATGCTAGATAATTGTATTTAGGATTTTTGCCTTACCTGTTCTGAGATGTTACCTGCTTTGAGAGTATAAGACCTGTAATCCTGCAAGGAGCACATTTCTTGTACTTATTATAAGACACTTCCTTTGCACACACAGAAATCAGTAACTCCAAAGCAATTGGCATTTCCACAAATTGTTATATTTTAGGCTTCTTCCATTTTAAACACCTGGCTCAAGAGAGGAAAGAGGAGGAGTGGGATATGCAGTCCTCTTCTATGTTGGAAGAAAACATGATAAGTTGCACAGATAACATTATCTCTACTACAACACAATTTTCAAGAGATTGTTCACAATATCTCTCCAGTATTTGGAGACTCCTAGAATTTCTTTGACTTCATGATTTGGTTCTCAAAGATATATACATTTATATCTGTTTTATGGACTCTAGGACTTCTTACAGTTCCTCAAATAGTCAGCAACCCTTTCATTGTATATATAAGCATGATGTAGTAGTAAAGTATTGCCTTGGAGTCAGCACCATTTCAGTTAGATTATTAGTTCTACAACCTCCCTTGGCAAATGTTAACAACACCCTTATACATTGGTTCTTCAATTTAGGCATCTGAGAAATGAAGATAACATGAATTGTGGACTGCATCACATGTGATAAAGACGGTGGCTGCCTAAGGAAGGCAAACAGGACCCTCTGTCAGGTAGTTCTCGATAAACTTCAGATGACATATACTCCAACTAAAATAACAGAAATTCATTAGCTCACATAACAAGGGGTTGCTGGTAGGGCTGCTACAGGAATCAGTCACTAAGCAGGTTCTCCCTGTCTCTCTGTACATTTCTTAGCTTATTTCATTGTCCTTTCACTGTGGCTCCCTGCATGGCTTCTAGGTGACTGTTCCCAACATTATGAGCACGTGGCATTGACCAGAGACAGAAAATACACATCTGTTTTGTGTACCTTTTTAGCAAAGCAGGTAGAACTGCCAAGAAACCTTCCACTGGGATTCCCACAATATATTGGCCACTTTTGCATCGTCCTGCCAGGTCTAAGGAAATCACTAGACAAGGGGAAGGGAGTTACTATGACTGGTTTCCACTAACCAAGATTCACAATATGGGTCTGGGGAGGAGCTCAGTGGCCCATCATCCCCTCTCAGGCACATTTATTCATAGCAGAAAAAAAATCAAGATCCTGTTGGCAAGGATGATGCGAGCTATTTGGTAGGAATCCAAGGAAATGCTTACCTCTGAGGAGTTCATTATCATCTGAGTTCTGGTGACAGTGTTATTGTTGACCCAGATTTCAAATTGATAGTCCTTCCATCTTTCTAGGGGACAGAGGTTTGTGTAGTGTGTGTGTGTGTGTGTGTGTGTGTGTGTGTGTGTGTGAGAGAGAGAGAGAGAGAGAGAGAGTTGTCCTGTCTCATCCTGGGTGTCCTGTCCTGAGGACAGAAATGCTGTTTTATAGGCCATTGTGCTGATCCTGGCCCCAGGATTTTATTTTCAGAATGTTATTTGGCAAACCAGAATTCAGGACTCAGGGTTATTATTTAATCTTAAGGAAGTTTCTTGTTTTCTCTCCCTGAGGTATTTTGAAGATATCATTGAGGATACCCAAGCCTTTAAAGAGTAGACTTGTTGTGGAAGTAGAAATGTTTTATCAACATTCCTTGAATAGTGAAAGCCCTTGGCAGTTTTTCTTTTATTTATTTAAATCTCAAGTTCATTGATTTTTACATCTGCTCTGGAAAACTTGCTGTCCACTGGAATACAAGTTAGAGGTTTCTAAAACCATAGACTATTCTGCCTAACAGCAGAATTATATCAGTTCTTTATTATTTTTGTTCTGCCTTAGATATAATTTGCTCTAAGTTAACCAATTTGTGCTTGCCCATATAGGTGTTATCTATGCAGGTGATAATGTACTTGATTTGGTTTCTGCTTGCTAAATTAAAATTGTCACTTACCTAGGTCCTAGAAATGATTGCTAAATTATTTTTGTTGGAATTAAGAGTGATCACTGCTCCTTTTTTTCATACATAGACACTCTCAACAAATCAGACCATTACAATAATTAAATGTAGTTATGCATATAAAGAACTTAACATACTGACTGACATGGCTGATCTGTGCATAGCAGATGTGAGATGCTACTAGTATTTTATAGTAGAGAATAAGAGGCTGGGTACAGTGGTTCATGCCTATAATCCCAGCACTTTGGGAGGCTGAGGTGGGTGGATTACCTGAAGCCAGGAGTTCGAGACCAGCCTGGCCAACATGGTGAAACCCCGTCTCTACTAATAACACAAAAATTAACTGGATGTGGTGGTATGCACCTGTAATGCCAGCTACTCGGGAGGCTGAGGCAGGAGAATCGCTTGAACCCGGGGGGCCGGAGGTTGCAGTGAGCTGAGCTCGTGCCATTGCACTCCAGCCTGGGCGACAAGAGCAGATGTAAAAAAAGACAAGATGTAAAAAAAAAAAAACTCTGTCTCAAAAAAAAAAGATAGAGAATAAGAATTATGACACAGACCTCTCAGGATTATTATAGAAATTCAATTAAATATAATCCATATAGATGCCTAGTACAGTACCCAGCTTCTATACAGAACTCAATAAATGTTAATTTCATTCCTTTCCCTGACTACTAAACAAAACATCCAGAGGAGTAATAACACTGCCTTCATGATCCTACATCACTCCAACAAAATAATTTCCTCTTCTTGGAGGAGAGAAACCAATGAAGTCCAGTTTCAATTTATTTAGACTATTCTCTCATTTTGACAACATAAAATAAATCCCTGCTATGAAATAACCTCTTTGGTGATCTATGTGTAATGGTAACTCAGTGACACCTAGTCCTTTTTGGATAAATATATTAAAAATATTGTTTCAAGAATACTAGCCCTCTGAAGAAACTGCCCATTACAGCCAGGGTGGAGTTACTGTAGGTAGCAGCGGGTGCTGGAGAGTGCAAGATTCAGGCATTTATAACTTTGAGTATTACTGCCTCCTTGAAAGAATTTGCTATTTACTTCCAACTGAAGACAATTAGACTTAAATTCCAAAGCCACACATCAGGTAAGTGAAAGAGAAGAGGCAAGGAGCAGTGACTCTGAGTATTTTAGGTGGAAGGGTTCTTACCTTTTGTGGTTAGTCAGGTGAAGTATAAAACATCCATAACAATGCTCCTTAATGCTGGAAATTGCATTTGGGGAGCTTACCTGTTCTAAGAGCTTCCTGAGAATGTATTTTCTGTAAGGCTTTTTAGAAGCACATTTCTACCACTGATTATAAGATGCTTCCTTCACAAACCCAATGGTAAAAACTCCAAAGCAATTTTCACAAATTGCAACATTCCAGGGTAGATGATGTTTGAAGTACAATTTCCATGCAATTGAAGATTACTTGGTTAGAAAGTTTTGATCTTCTGTTATAGATAAGCATTAATTCTTCCATGAAGTAAACCAGGAAATTATTCATGCCCTTTTATAGTCTTATTTTAGAAAACATGTTAATTGGTGCATTAATGTCACCAAGTCATCCTCCTCAAATAAATGATAGTTTTTACTTGTCCTGTCTCAGCATGTATAAAATGGTTGGCTCTGGTTTGGCAATTGTGATAATTAGTGGTTTGGGGAAAGCATAAGTGATGGAAGTTTGAGTATATGTATTATAAATTCATTAATGTATCCATTTCTGTGTACTTTATGCAAAAGTTTATAAATGTCAAAAACATTATTGAATATTTCCCATAGAGATTAAACTGCCCACTGTTCTACAAGTAATCGAGGTGTATGGCTAAACTGTTGGGTAGGATTTTCAGCTCTTATAATAACTGTTGACTCTTCCACTTGCATTTTTGTAAAGCATGTGGTTACATGCATAGTATGGTTCTCAGAATACAGTAAATATCCACTCAGTATCTGTTGAAACAATAATAGTAACAGAATAATGGCCCTTCATAGTGAGGTTAAATGAGATATAAACACCTAGCATAGTGATTGTGCAGCAGTACTGAGCTTCAATTTGCATATTGGCAGTTCATGATGCTGTCAGAGTACACAGGCAAAGTGTGTGGTTGTCCAGCTGCTCATGAAGGGAGAAGGGTGGTGAATGGCATCCATATACTACAGGATATCTAAGTATTATTTGTGTAGCAACTTATAAGCGGAAGAAAGCAACACTTTAAAATAGATTAGCATAGTTCCCAGTTAAGTTGTACTTGATGACTTTTGCTTTAATTTTATAATCTGAACTATTGTTACTGGTGGAGGGTGTACAGGTTCTTGGCGTTTTGAACAAAGAATCAGACAAAATGTACAAACAAAGCAAGGAAAGAATGAAGCAACAAATGCAGAGATTTATTGAAAATGAAATTACACTCTACAGGTGAGAGTGAGCCCGAGCAAGCAGCTCAAGAGTGCTGCTTACAGAATTTTCTGGGATTTAATTCCCTCTAGAAGTTTTCCATTGGTTACTTGGTGTATCCCATATGTAAATGAAGAGGATGAAGTACAGTTACAAAGTTATTTACTTGGTGTACACCCTATGCAAATGAAGATTATGTTTCCTGCAGTAGCTGATATGAAATTATAAAATTATTTACATGGGCTTACAAGGTTTGGGTTTTTCCAACTGGGCCCAGTGGCTCTCATGCCTGTAATCCCAGCACTTTGGGAGGCCAAGGCAGGTGGATCACTTGAGGTCAAGAGTTCAAGACCAGCCTGGCCAACATGGTGAAACCTTGTCTCTACTAAAGATACAAAAATTAGCCGGGCGTGGTCGTGCACACCTGTAATCCCAGCTACTTGGGAGGCTGAGACAAAAAGAATCGCTTGAACCCAGGAGGCAGAGGTTGCAGTGAGCCTAGATCAAACCACTGCACTCCAGCCTGAATGACAGAGCAATACTCTGTCTCATAAAAAAAAATAAAAAAAAAAAAAAAAGAAGAAGAAGAAGAAGGTTCGGGTTTTTCCTTAGTTGAGTTCTAGGAGGTCCTTAGGTTCCCTGCCTCCAGACCCTTTTCCTGCTTCACTATGAAACACCTCTACATTTATTGCTACCACATTATGGTGGCAAATGCATAAACCTTAGAGTCAGAAAAGTATTCAAAATGTTATTGTGTCATTGTGAACACTTTTCTCACTTAAAAATGGTGACTTTGAAAGATTATAGAGAATAAAGGCAGATACTGTCTTATAAAGTCCCTAGAATATAGCCAGGCATATGCTAGATATCACATGAGTATCCTAAAAACTGCATCCTTGCTGTCTTTATTGTTGTTGTTAAGATTTTTCTTCATTAATTCCTAGAGCATTATTCTTTAAGCCACATGATCCACCTTATATCAACTTTTATAGGTGACAAGCTTACTTTAGAATTAACGTTAGGAAAACTTTTTCTGTTCTTGAAGCAAGCATCCTTTTTTCTGATAGAGATACGTAGAGTATTATATTACTATTTTTGTCATTGCTAACAGGAAACAGTCAAATTTTACTTTTACCTCATAGCTCCAGTAATAATTCCAAAGTGACTAAAAATATTTTTTTTAAAAGTCCATAATTCTAATTTTTCTAACTCTGTTTTTTTTTTGGGAGGATTATGACTTTTGTAAATCACCTTAAATTATTTTTCTGAAAGACATTTGATATAATTAAATGAAAGTGTTTACAACATGACTAAAATTGATAAGTATTGCCATAATTTATGCTTCACATTTTTGGTATAAATTTGACTTCATTTGTGGTTATAAATATCTTAAATTTTTAAAGATTATATTATAAACTAGTTATGCCATACATTTTGTTCCATTTTTGTTATATAGGTTTGAACTGCATGTTTTTATGACCCATTTTAAAGATTGAGAGAGAGATTTATATGTCTTTATTTACATCAGATATAGACAGTTGTGACACAAAACTACATTTTATTCCATAATATTTAATTTTAGCTTTAGGATAAACTGTAATTTTCCTGAAGCATGTCAGTTCATCTATTGATTAAGTAATTGAGAAGACAGTACCCCATTCTAAAATGAAACATGAGTTCAATCTTTAAAGCTCTATTCTATCAAGCCCACTTCTGTGTCATAGTTTTATTTAGAGCCAGTCTACTCCAAATACAAAGATATGTAGTCTTTTGTTTTAAAAACAGTGCACCTGTTCAAACTCCAGTTTCTGGGTCTAGACTCGGTCGTAGCAGCACATTTGTTTTAATGCTATTGTAGTACATGAGACAAATAGCAAAAAATCTGTCCTTTCATCAACCCATTCACCAAGCACTGAGCACCTATGACATGAAGCATTATGTATACAAAGATTATTAACATATGTTCCCTACTCTAAGAGCATTCATAGGTTGGAATAGAAAGAAATGTCTGTAGATGAATAATTGTAGCATGGCATGACAAACACCGAAGTTGAGGTTTGCAGGAATTCCAGTAGTTCCATAAAGCAGGTGGTTCAGAAAAATAATTTTATTGCAGGTGATATTTAAGTTAGTTCTTTAGTAATACTGGGAATTTTCCAGGTGCACAAAGAAGGAAAATGTATTCCAAACATGAACAAAGATAGTGAAGTGGAATCGACAGAACACATTCAGGAAACTAAATATATTTTTAAATATACGCATTGGTAAGGAATAGCAGAACCCAAAGCCATCTGTTGTGACTGTGAAACTTAAATCCCTGATAGATAAGGGTGCCCTCCTTGTCTCTATAATGATTGCCAGCATCAGTTTGTATGCATACTCTGATCTGAGAGAAGCCTCAGTGTCTTACCCATCTCTGAGCCTTTAGCCAAGACAATGCCTTTAATCCATTCATTCGTCATTCATTCATTCAACAGGGCCAGTTACGGTGCTGGGTCCTCAGAAGATGATGATGAGCAAGACAGATAAAATCCATATTCTTGCACTCTAGAGGTGGAGAGCCAGATAAACAAGTAGAAAGAGAACCCCAGGAAGAAAACAATTCAGGCTAATGTAATGGATAGTGACTGGAGATTGCTTCTAGATTGGGTGGTCACTGAAAGACTCTCTGAAGAGATGACTTTTAAGCTAACACTTGAATGGCAGGGAAGCACCAGCTATGCAAATATAAATGAGACCATTCTACATTGAGGGAACAACAAGAGGAAATGCCCCAGGGAAGGAACAAGCTCAGCTCTTTCAAGTAACCAACAGAAGGTCAGTTTGGCTGGAGCAGAGGGAGGTAGGGACCAGACCACACAGGGCTTTGCAGAATGGAAGAATAAGTTTGAATTTTATCTTTAATGCAAGGGGAAGCTACTGAACATTTTAAGCAGGAAAGAAACATGATTTGCTTTACATTTAAAAGAGAACACTGCATGAAGAACTGTCTGTAGTAGAACAAGAAAGGAGGCAAGGAGACAAACTGAGGCTTTTGAGTAATACAGAACACCTTAGATTAGGCCAATGGCAGTGGAAATGGTGTGAAGATAACAGATTAGGGACATATGCTGGACACTGAGTGATAAGTCTTGCTGTTGAACTAGCTCTCTAACAATGAGGCAAAGAAAGGAAACGGGCAACTGTGCAGACTTTTTATAAGGAAAGAAGCAACATCAGAGACCCAGTTTAAAAATAGCATGAAAATAACAGTTATAGTAGCAAGTACTTAGATAAATGCTTACTCTGTGTCAGACACTGTTCTAGGAATGGATACATACACTAACTCATTTAATTATCACAGCAACCCTATGACTTCATTATTATTATTATTATTATTATTGTTTGTAATTAACAGAGGAAACCAAATCAGAGACACGTCAACTTGCCCAAGGTTATAGAGCTGGTCACAGTTTCACCTTAAGACCTTTGCACAATGAGGCTGGGCGAGGTGGCTCATGCCTGTAATCTCAGCACTTTGGGAGGCCAAGGTGGGCAGATCACAAGGTCAGGAGTTCAAGACCAGCCTGGCCAATATGGTGAAATCCCGTCTCTACTAAAAATAAAAAAATTAGCTGGGCGTGGTGGCAGGCACCTGTAGTCCCAGCTACTCAGGAGGCTGAGGCAGAAGAATCACTTGAACCCAGGAGGTGGAGGTTGCAGTTAGCCGAGATGGGGCCACTGCACTCCAGCCTGGGAGACAGAGCAGGACTCTGTCTCAAAAAAAAAAGAAAAAGAAAAAGACCTTTGCACAGTGAATTCTATCACCTCTTACTAGTCTTTGCTCAAATGTCACCTTCTCATTGATGACTACCCTAACCACTCTACTTAAAATTGCAACACCAGGGCTCTCTCCCACTATACTCCCAGTTACATCCTGCTCTAAAGTACCAAATATTGTGCTTATTCATGTGGTTTACCTCCTCCTACTAGATTATGAGCGACATGATGACAAGGGTTTGATCAGTTTTGTTCACTGTTGTATCTTGTGTTTGAACAATCCCTGGAACATAGTGGATAATCAGTAAATGATTGCTGATTAATAATGAACAGATAAATGAATCATTGAAGTAGTAGAGCTGGGTTTCCAACCCGGGTGGCCTGACTGTGGAGTCTACGTGCCTACTTACCATAAATATTCCCTCTCAGGATCATATGGAAACATGACTCTTGCTCCTCAGTCTGCAGGAGGCCTGCAGACTAAACTGATCCAAGTACAAAGCTACAAAACGGAATTGATGCTAAGTAACTTAGAAGGTTCTTATATTTCCAGCCTCATCTCTTTCCCCTCAACTCCTCTTCTGTCTGGAGCACTCTTCCTCTTTACTGCTTTGCATGAGCAGCTGCATTGTGTCTTCACAATTTCAAGGAAAATAATAGGTCTTCTGGAAAGGGTGTCTTTAATCAGCCACCACTGAGTTAGGTGCTCCTTCCGTGTTGCTCATTGAACTTTGCCTTTCCCCTCATAATTGGCCAGACTGTGTTGTATCTAACCAAGCTGTACTATGTTTATCTCAGAGAGTTCCCCCACTACCTGGCAAACACTGACATCAAGTAGGTGTTCAAAAAATGTACTGAATTGAACTTAATGACTTTAAGACTCAAAATATAAGCACTGTATAAATAGACTGCCCCAAGTCTATAAAGAGTTAATGCTAACCAGTTTGCACTGCTTAGGGGCTTTGAGAATGATGGCTACAAATAGTTCATTTTGAATTATGTTATAATCAAGGCAAGCCTGTGTTCTCCTCACCCATCCCCATATCACTTAAAGAGCCAACTGAAAAAGTAAAGTTAAATTCTAAAATCCTTTGAACCATTGAAAGCGTATATTTTAGATTAAAATCCGTTTTCAATTGGCTGAAGCCACAACACTTGAAGCCAATTGAATATGAATTTAAACATGTCTGAGTTGTAATAATACAGACAGGGTTGTGTTTACCACATACAAAAATTTAAGCAATATGGATTATTTGGTAATGTAGAGAGTCTTTAGGAAGCAATTTATATTCTGTAGATTGGAGGAAATAAGACCTCAAAAGAAGATCTAATTACATTTTTGTATTGATATTTTAGGAAAATTTGTTTTAGCAATATACTAGCACATAAGCCCCACCAATGAACTAATCTGAAATTTAAATCAAAATAACTTGTATTCGTCTCTTCTAGTTTCTGATGATTCATTTTTTTTCTGAGATGTAGAAGAACAGCAATATAATCTCTTTCATGTAACTAGTTTGATTTTTCATAAGCAGCCCTAAAGTAAAAAAAAAAAGAAAAACTTGAGAACATAATATGTAATTGAATCATATTGGAATAAGAACAGCAGAAAGTAATGAAGATTTAGGTAGGGGATAGATTTCACACTGTTCCTCCTACCTTCCTTTGCAGGCACATCAGTGGAGCTGAGATTTCTGGTTAGAAAAATCAATAGGAATTTACAGCAAAGCTTGGAGGAGGGCATTCTGATGTGACTAAGAAACTCTGAAGGCAATTGTTACTCAATGCAGAAGCAACTCCTTTCTATTGCTGCGGGAGGGGATGAGTGGATAAAAAAAAAATTGAGTGATGTGAGGACCCTAGCTGAATAGTGATAGAGAAATTCTCAGTAATTCTTTTTCTTTTACTTTTTCTTTTTTTTTTTTTTTGCCAGTCGTTTATTTAACCACTTCATTAATTCAAAGGTTTATTGCATGCCTACCATAGACCAGACTCTCTAAGGGCATGTGTAATCAAGAAATAAATGAGGCACAACACCTAGCCCTAAGGATCTCAAGGTGTAGAGAGGGAGGCAAACAAGAAAAGTAATCATTGAAATGCAAGGTGATGATTACCATCACAGAGATGATGTACCTGCCGAGTCTTGCCTGGCCTATGGAACCCAGGAAGGAATCCATAGGAGGCAATACTTGGACTGCATCCACATAGAAAATGGTAGAAATCTTCTGTGAAAAATAGACCCAAGGAATAGCATTCTAGGCAGAAACATCCACATGGGTAAAGAGCTTGGCACTCTTTCAAGTAGGATTAGGTTTAGCTGTAACTAGCAGAAAAATAGCAAATAATATTAGTTTATGCAAAAGAGACATTCATTTCTGTCTCACATAAAGTTCAAGCTGGTGCAGTCCTCAGGACTTTTTCTAACTCACCTGTCTTCTATCTCTGGGTGTGACCCGCATTTTCTTGGTGCAAATTGTAATCTGTATTTAGGCAGCAGTTTAACGAAAAGGAGGGAAAAGGGGTGGGTTGAAGTATGTACCCTAGCTCTCTCTTAAAGACCACTTTGGGAAGTCACCCCATTAAACTCTCTTTTATGTCTCATCTCCCAAAATCTGGGGACATTTAGCAGCAAAGAAAGCTGGAATTTGTGGTATATGCTCCTGGAGGCCATTTGTCCAGTGAAAATTCTATTATTGTGGAAGATGAGGAGACAGGATTATGGAAAATACCAATAGCTTTGTCTGTAAGCAGTAAATAGTAGGATGTTGAAGAAGTGGCCAGTATTTCCACATGGCTTAGACTGAGGGAACAGGAGCGGGGGAAAAGGACAGGGGCAGCGGGGAGAATGGCATGACCCAAAGATGGAGGCATAAACATGGACTACATAGGGAGAGTTTTTAATAATTCGACTAATATTTACTATGCCCTTAAAAATATTCCAGGATGATTTATGGGCAGAGTCTTAATCAAGCTTCTGAATGACTCTATGATGTACAATCATTATTATTTCCATTTTATTTTATTTTATTATTATTATTATTATTATTTTTGAGACGGAGTCTCACTCTGTCGCCCAGGCTGGAGTGCAGTGGCGCGATCTCGGCTCACTGCAAGCTCCACCTCTCGGGTTCACGCCATTTTCCTGCCTCAACCTCCAGAGTAGCTGGGACTACAGGCGCCCGCCACCATGCCCGGCTAATTTTTTGTATTTTTAGTAGAGACAGGGTTTCACCGTGTTAGCCAGGATGGTCTCGATCTCCTGACCTTGTGATCCACCCGCCTCGGCCTCCCAAAGTGCTGGGATTACAGGAGTGAGCCACCGTGCCCAGCCTATTATTTCCATTTTAAATGTAAGGTAACTGAGACTTAGAAATTTAATAGTTTGCTTCACTTATGGTGCTAGTAAGTACAGAGCTGAGATTTGAGTTTAGGTTTGTCTGACTCCGGAGTCAGAGAGCTGAGGAGCTTGTCACACCCAGGAGCTCGAACCTTTCCCATTCTCCTTTGGCTCCACACCTCTAGAATTCTTGCTGTGCTTGCCTTCTGAATGGGCTACCTGGATGCACTGAGCAAATCATGTTCTGATCAGAAGCAACGTGCCTGAGAGGGAGAGAGCAGGAAACTGCCTTACTAGTTCATGATGAGAAGTAGGAAAGGATTCTGCAAATTAAGTCTTGGGATTTCACCTCACGTTTTCATTAAGTTTTAACTCTGTATATAAAAAAAGTTAATTGTATGGTCCTTTAATTCTATAAAAGGTCAACCAAGTCCTGCATTATGTAAGGCATTAAGGTAATTCTTGAAGTAGAAACACATTTGAATGGTCGATCAGGGTAAATCATAAGCATTTCATGAAGCACTCTTGATAATAAGATTCAATTATTTCCAATAAGAATGTTTAAATCTGGTGAGTGGACTGCCTTGCCTACTGTAAGCAAAACGAATCTTATCAAGGACAAACTATGACACTCACCTTTGTATTTTATAGGTTTATTTTTAGCAATGTGCATTTTCTATGTGTGTGATTATAAGCATACATGCTTATTTGAGAAAAAAAAATGGTGAACACAGAGCTTATGAAAAAATAAATTTAAAAATCACTCAGGGCTGGGCGCGGTGGCTTATGCCTGTAATCCAGCACTTCGGGAGGCTGAGGCGGGTGGATCACGAGGTCAAGAGACTGAGACTATCCTGGCCAACATGGTGAAACCGGTCTCTACTAAAAATACAAAAATTAGCTGGGCATGGTGGCATGTGCTGTAGTCCCAGCTCAGGGGGCTGAGGCAGGAGAAGCACTTAAACCCAGGGGGCAGTGAGCCGAGATCACGCCACTGCCCTCCAGCTTGGGCAACAGAGCAAGACTCCGTCTCAAAAAACAAAAATCAGTCAGAGACCTCCTACCCAGAAAGACCTATTGTGTAATTTTAGTATGTTCCCTTCTAATTTTTAAAACAATTTATGTTTATGCCTCTTTACAGGATGGAATCACACTGTTTACAATTTTTTTCTGTATTTTTAAAGATTATATTGTAAATATGTCTATGTCATTAAAATTGTGACATAATATCCCATCTTGTGAGAGTACTATTATTTGATTAAGCATTCTTTAATTGGAAACATAGTAGTCAGTATGTGTGGGTATGTGTGTGTGTGTTGTGCCGGTCTGTGTCTTTTAAGCAAAACAATTTTGATTGCAATGGTAACTAATTTGGATAGAAAGATGTGGCCTGCTTTTATAGAATTTTGGAATATCTCTCTTCTCTCCTAAGATTGAGCCTATCTTTTTCTCAAGTTTACAAATCCCGCCCAAATTTAAAATCCATCCATTGCGATAGTGCTTTTAGTTGAAGGGTTGTATAGGCAGGATTCAAACAGCAGCAGCATGGGGTGAGAGACCATGTTCTTGAATGCTCATCTACATTACTATACCCTCCTTCTGTTTGATTTAGAGATAAACCATGCATTGTTTGCAAATATACTATCCTTTGTATATTCTCATGCCTTTGCACATGCGGTATCTTCTGTCACATCCCCATGGTAATATTAATCCATCAAAGTCCAGTTCGATATCACATGCCTTTACCTTTCCCTCATCTACTTCTCTCCCTTTCTCTACCCTAATGGCAGGCACAATAGTTTGCTCTCTCTGCTCTGTCCCCCACCACTTGATTTGCACAGTTTGTTATAATGCTGGGCAAAACAATTGTTTTCTCACTCTTTTGAGGCACTCTTCCCACTGGTCTGGATGTTTCTGAGGGCAGAGCTTTAAGTTCAGTGCCACTCTGTTAATCCCTTGTGTCTGTCACCTAACTTGTCCTGTTGTACACGTAGCTTGCCATGTTGGGCACCAAGAAAGAGCAACCAGGCCTCATAATTTTCATTTAGAAAGTGGGCCTCATAATGCCTGTCTTTGATAGAAATGTTTTAGGAATGTGCAGCGCTGTCAGTTACACGTTAAGGAGGGATTCTCAATGAAGGCTGGAAAGTAATCCTTGGCTTCAAGGTTCCTACAAGACTGTGACTTGGAAAATTCTTATATTTCTCCCCAAATATATGACTAATTCAACTCTGGGAAGTTGTTCACATGAGTACAGGGTTCAGGAGGGAATTATAAGGATGAGAGGATGTCACTGAACTAACATAGATTAAATAGAAAAGGTCAGAACATTTCAACTACATTCTGACACATTAATTTGATTTTCAAATGAGAAAACTCTGTTTTAAAAGATTTATGTCAATAAACTCCTATTAATACTTGCCCAGTGGGACTTAAGGAGAACTAATAAAATATGTTTGTAAATCATGTTGAAGGTGATTAATAGCTTCTACTTTTAATGCTTCATTTGATGATTTCAAAGGGCTTTCTCGTATAAGAAATTGCTGTTACTGAGACAGAAACTCAGACATGGAAAGACATGGGAACATCCTCAGGCCATAAAGTAGGATCTATTTATTTCAAACATATAACTTGTGTTTTTTATCTCACCTTAAGATAAATGAAGGAAGTGTAAATCAATATTTCTTGACTGTCCACATTGTACTAGGCATTGTCAGGAACAGAGTAATAAATGTGATCCTAAGTCTGCTCTCAAGAAGTTAAATCATTACACTTTTGCTGTCTTGTGCTAAGTATATTTATAGAAGAAAACAGAAGCAGAAAGAATATAGAAAATGGGCTGTTTATCTCTATTAAGATCAAGAGGTACAGCATCAGCTTCCTGAAAAAGAATGATTTGAGCTGGGTTTTTTTAGGAAAAATCCTTTCAGAGATCTTCCAAGATTACTTAAAGTAAGGTGCATGCATGCATAGAAGCGTGTTTCAGCATGAAGGTTTCTGAGCACTAGCCGCAGTCTGAAATTGCTGCATGGTGTAGTGTGAGGGAGAGCAGTCACAGGCAATGAGGCTGGGGAAGCCTTGGCAGGAATCAGGGCATGAGAATTTTTAAGTGCCATGCTACGGAATTTGGACATTATACCACAGATAACGATGGAGTATTTTAAGGAGGAGGTAGCATGATTAGTTCTGTATCTTATAAAGCTGTTTCAGTCACCTTAGGCTGAATTATGCTGTGATAACAAATAACCCCAGGATCTGAATGACTTAATATTTTTAAATCATTTATGCCTAATATCAAGTGCTCATTCTGGGGCATGTACAGCTCTGTTTATCCTTTCCCTGAGACCAAAACTGACAAAGCAGCCTCTATCTGGGGCACTAGTAGTTCAGAGGCAGAGAATAAAAGAGAGACATTAGAAACCATGAGCTTGTACTCTAGAAACGACAATAGGTTACTTTCATCCACATTTTACTGGCTGAAGCAAATCACATGGCCACTTTTACATTCGTGAGAACACAGTTGTATAATCCTTGTGCAGGGACAAAGACATTGGGGAAGGGCAGCAAATACTATGAGCACAGATCATGCTGGGGCATATTCTGAATATGGGGAAACCTCACTACTCATGAGAAAATAGGCTAGTATAAATTAGACAACTCTGCGTTAAGCATTATGTTGAAAATTACACATAATTTAGATTTGATATTTTCATGTATATCAAGAGCATAAAACGAGCAAAAGCATATGGCATGGCTAGATGCTTGGTGAGAGATCATCATTTGTAATCATTATCTCATTATTATTGCTGATAATTATAACTGATCCTGTGATATAAATAGGTATCTTTTCATTGACAATGCACATACATTACCCAATTTATGTTCCTCTGCGGCATGCAGAGTTACTAGTATCATTCCCATTTTACAGAGGAGTAAGTTAATGCTCAATTAAACCCATAAGGTTATCACAAGATACAGTTACTAAGAGACAGACCTGAACTCAAACATAAGTAGCTTTTCTTCAAAACTAGTATTTTAGCTAAGTGGACAGATCAAACCTTAACCTAAGCAATTTAATCACTGCTCTAACAATATTAGACAAACTTGATAACAGCTCTTTGTCTAGCATAATTTATACATAAACATCAGCTTTTCTCTGTCATATCACAAATCCTGACTCAGTGGTATCTAAGTTTAGATTTATATTCGGTACTATGAAAATAGGGGCTCATACGTTTTCAACTGCATACATATTTTAAGATCAGCTATGAAATTATTTTTTACTAACCAATAACAACAACTTCTAATATGCATTCACATAAAAGAGTCCATCCAAGTCCTAAATATAACAGTGTACTTTTCTCTATGCATTTATAGATTTCATTATAAGGTACTAGCTTCTCTTTGTCTTTGATTAGCATTTTGTCAGATCTTTGGTCCATGTGCTTTGTCAGAAAATACTCTGACAATGAATTCAAACATTCCCAGAATACACTTCACCTAAAGTTATCTGCAAAGATTGCAGTTGTTTTGTAAAGATTTATGCTAAAAATGTAAACATAGAAAGATCAGTCATAATAGCTCTTTATAAGAAACCACACAGACCCTAATTTCTCATTTTCTGACATTTAAATAAAAAGAAGCATAATGAAGGGAGGCAGTGTGAGGCAGCAGAAAAAGCACCATGTTCAGGATACTGGAGATAGACACTGTAATTCTGAGTCTACCTCCAAGTTACTATGTGAACGAATAATTAGTCTTCCTGTGTCATAGCAATTACATGTGTAAAAGAAGCATCAAATAGATGAGCCCTTACAGTTCAAATATTCTGTTATGTTCACAAAACAGGATATATCCATTCATAAAGTGCTTAATGTATCTATCAAATTAGTTTTTGTTAAGTGCTGCTAATGTCAGGCCCTATGCAGATACCATTAATGGAAAGCTGAAAAAGGCATAGGTAGTCATGGTCATTGTCCTCAAAGACCTTACAGTCCATTGCAAGGAGGTAAGCAAGAAAGTATTGCTCTCAGCGCAGTGGAAGTGCAATGCTAGAGTATACAAGGAAAGGAGAGATGGGGACACAGAGGAGGCTTTATATCAAGGTCAAAATTTGTTACAGCACAAGTCCAACTAAAATAAATTTTCTTCTATTTGCCATTGTTTTTAATCTGTTGCCCTTCATGCTAAACATTCCCCACTTATCATTACTCTTGTGAGCTTTATACATAACATGTTACTATTATTCCCATTTATATATGAGGAAACTGAAGCTCAGAGACTGAGTGGCCCAAGCATCATGAATGTGTAATAGAGACGTAGTCTTTGATTACCTGATCCCAAAGTTAATGCTTTTATCCCTAATGCAAGCTCTGTGAGTGTGTGCATTTTCAACACTTTTATGAATTATTTTTCCTCTGCATCATTGATTCCCTTGTATAATTTCTAAAGAATTCAATTGCAGTTTCTCTGGAAACTGATGAGATCAGCTACCATTTTTTTTTTTTTCTTTGTAAGACTCAGTCTCCTACTTGTTAAGGACTTGCCGCCCTTCAGCTTTGATGATGGCCCTGATTGGAAGAAGGAGGCATTGATAACTCTCAAAGGAGCTACAGGGAAGCTTGCAGGAAGTACTTTGCTTTCTCATTCAGACCACTGAAGGAAGTGTTCAGAATAGAAACAACTAGTTCCTTTTTGGCATTTTCACTCCTGGATTAATTTTGCCATGATGGATGCACAGCAATCTCACTTCCAGGCCACTTAAAAAAAGCTCCTTCAAGTGCAAAAGAAAATGATTCCTTGAGAGGCCAGAGAAAAAGAGTGTGAAAAAAAAAGTGGTTTAGTGTTAAAAGATGCCTATCTCAAAAGCCTTCTTCAAATTCACTAGCTGAACTACTTGGAGCATGAAGCAGCATCTATAGCGACTGCGGTCGGATGAAAATGCAATAAAATATAAAGACAAATATAAATGTAGTCCTCTAAAACCCATTTCAGTGGCTCACAGAAATCCTCAAAGTCCTTGTACTTAGTTACTTTAGACAGGCATGGGCAACGTTTTCCATTTATTTTTAATGTTCCTGGGTGTCTGTGTCAAGGACTTTTGAGGATGGTGAGCTAAGGAGGTTTTGCTGGAAGCTTCTCAGCCACCAGGTCCCTAACTTCTCTCTCTCTCTCTCTCTCTCTCTCTCTCTCTCTCTATATATATATATATATATATATATATACATACACACACACACACAAACATATATGTATATACACACATATATATATATACACATACATATATATGAAGATTGGATATATATGAAGATTCATATATATATGAAGATTGGATATATATGAAGATTCATATATATATGAAGATTGGATATATACAAAGATTCATGTGTGTGTGTGTATATATATGTGAAGATTGGATATATATGAAGATTCATGTGTATATATATGTATCTATATGAAGATTGGATATATATGAAGATTATATATATATGAAGATTGGATATATATGAAGACTCATATATATATGAAGATTGGATATATATGAAGACTCATATATATGAAGATTGGATATATATGAAGTTTCATATATATGAAGATTAGATATATATGAAGATTCATATATATGAAGATTGGATATATATGAAGATTATATATATATGATGATTGGATATATATGAAGATTACATATATAAAAATTGGATATATATGAAGATTCTATATATATGAAGATTGGATATATATGAAGATTCATGTATGTGTGTGTGTATATATATATGAAGATTGGATATATATGAAGATTCATGTGTGTATATATATATATGAAGATTGGACATATATGAAGATTCATATATATATGAAGATTGGATATATATGAAGATTCATGTGTGTATATATATGAAGATTGGATATATATGAAGATTCATATGTGTGTGTATATATATATGAATATTGGATATATATGAAGATTCATGTGTGTATATATATATATGAATATTGGATATATATGAAGTTTCATGCGTGTGTATATATATATGAAGATTGGATATATATGAAGATTCAGGTGTGTGTGTATATATATTTATGAAGATTGGATATATATGAAGATTCATGTGTGTATATATATATATGAAGATTGGATATATATGAAGATTCATGTGTGTGTATATATATATATGAAGATTGGATATATAGGAAGATTCATGTGTGTGTATATATATATGAAGATTGGATATATATTAAGATTCATGTGTGTGTATATATATATGAAGATTGGATATATATGAAGATTCATGTGTGTGTATATATATATATGAAGATTGGATATATATGAAGATTCATGTGTGTGTGTATATATATATATATGAAGATTGGATATATATGAAGATTCATGTGTGTGTATATATATATGGAGATTGGATATATATGAAGATTCATGTGTGTGTGTATATATATATATATGAAGATTGGATATATATGAAGATTCATGTGTGTGTATATATATATATGAAGATTGGATATATATGAAGATTAATGTGTGTGTATATATATGAAGATTGGATATATATGAAGATTCATGTGTGTGTATATATATATGAAGATTGGATATATATGAAGATTCATGTGTGTGTATATATATATGAAGATTGGATATATATGAAGATTCGTGTGTGTATATATATATATGAAGATTGGATATATATGAAGATTCATGTGTGTGTGTATATATATATATGAAGATTGGATATATATGAAGATTCATGTGTGTGTATATATATGGAGATTGGATATATATGAAGATTCATGTGTGTGTGTATATATATATATATATGAAGATTGGATATATATGAAGATTAATGTGTGTGTGTATATATATATATATGAAGATTGGAGTGGTGAAAGCCATCCTCCCATTGTGTTTGGTCATTGCCATTTCAGTCCCCAGAACCACACTTAAAGGCTCTCTGGACCAGAGAAAATTCAGTTAAGTATGAAGTGGCTACACCAGCCCAGAACTTGATTTGATTGACCTGAAGTAAAAGCTTCACTTAGTACTTTTCTAAACAATTAAAGACGTGGTCCCCCACCTCCATTAAAAGATACAAGGATCAATAAGAATATTGAAACACGTCGATGAAAAAAAAATTACAGGTACTATTTTTCAGTGCTTTACTATATGCCTGGCCCAGTATTACATATTTTATAGATGTAGTTGCCCCAAAACCCTGAGTATTAACTGCTATATTTCCTATTTTTATTTTTCAAATGAGATAATTGAACCTTAAAAAAAGCCAAGTAATTTTCCCAAACCCAAAAGACAGAAAAAGCCAGGGTTTAAACTCAGCTTTCCAACTGCAAACCACTGCCTTATCCGGTATATCTGCCTTGGCCCAGATAGTGACCATCACAGGTCTCAGAGTCCATTCAAAGATAAATATGTATTTGGATTTAAAGGTCAATTCATTCACTTCATCAACAAGAAAATAGAAGCCCAGAAATAATAAGATACCTGGTGGAAAGAGCACCAATTACATCATCAGCCATCTTGAGCCCCAGTCCTGAGTGTAACATGTATTCCCTTGTGACCTTAGAGACACCACTTAGGGACTCTGAATCTCAGTTTCCCTATTTGTGAGACAGGGGTCTTAGCATATCACTCTCAAGGGGCCTTCTTCCTACCACGTTCCAGACCCAATCCCTTCCTCTCTTCTGCAGTACTTATCTCACTTATAATGTAACTGTCAGTAGGTTATTTCATTATAAAAGCTTTCCCTTAAGGCCTAATGCTTTTCTTTTGTAGAGAGAATTTAATTGTCACCATTCAAACCCATTTGAGATAGAAATTACACTTACTTATATATCTTTAAAAGTTTCCTCAGGATTCAGACCTTTCTTTGTTATTCCTTCAGTGGACAGGGAACTAATATGATGATATGTTACATGAATACTCATGTGTACTGGTCATTATTCTAGCTGTTAAGTATGCAATCTCATTAGTTCTCATAGTTATTGCAAAATAATGTGACATTATCCCCAACTGAAAGTTAAGAAAGCTGAAGATCAGCATGTTGCAAAAGTCTTAAATTTGTACGATGTTTAAGTGATGAAACTGGGATTCACAGTCAGGTATGTTTTGATGTATAAGTTTATGCCTGTCCCCACTGTCCCACAGTATTAGGCTCAGTGCTTACCATGGTGCTGCTGGATGGAAAACATAAAAAGCTGACAGTGACCACAAGTTGGGACCAAGTGGACCGTGATTGGTCTCCATTTGACAGCCATATAATCAGAGATTTCTTCTTCACAACAATTTTTCCAGAGTTAAAATGCCTCAGGTGCATTCAAATAATATGACAATTTTGCCCTCCTTCTATTCTCATAGAGTTCAGCAAGGCAAAGTAGTAATGTAACTGCCTGACATAGATGAATTCCATGTTTTCATGGAAAGTGACGTCAATATTTCTTTGTCTCACGTTATTTTGGACATTAAAATCTAACCTATCTGAAATATTGCGATTCAAAACAAGCTCTCCTTCCAAAAAAATCCTGCAATTTTAACTTCAAACATGTAAGAATGATTATCACATATCTATACATTAGTTGTCTCTTTTCATTACTATAAAATGGGGAAAATGCTAATATATACCTCATCCTGGATTAAAATGACCCATCCTTCCATGTAATAAGAACTTTTTATGTATCATGTGGCACAATCTGTTGCCCAAGACTGTTACAATCTGATTGCAGAAGACTCTTAAAAAAGTAAGCATCAATGTATGTTGGATAGTTGAATCTGCATCAGTGTTTATCAATAGTTGAGCTCAGTGATATTTGATCTCAAACATATACAGTATTTGTTACCTTGGTATCTTCATTTTAAAAAATGGGCATTTAATTAAGAAGTTAATACCTGATAACATTAAAAACAGAAATTCAAAGTAACCTCACTGAGTTCTGATAGAGAAAACAAGTGATTGTTTAAACTGTATTGGTATAGTATGTGAAAGTAAACTCTCAGAAGTCTTGTGGTACATATATAAATTTACCAAACTGTGAGTGTGTGTGTGTGTTGACATACTCAGTTTACCCAAAGGGAAATCCTCTAGAATCCTTCCTGGGATGGGTGAGCCATGGTTGCCAGGTTTCTGAGAGTTGAGATATGGATGGACTGAGGGCAGGCTCGATACTTGAGCCTCGCAGCTTCTATGCTGGATCTCACTGCTGTCTTAGCTGAGACTCAGTTCCCATGCCAAACGGCAGCCCTCAGCTCTCAAGGGACCAGTGAATAGGCCATAACAATGAAAATATGATATAATAAAATTAATACTTATTTAGCAGTGATGATGTCAGACACTTTGCTAGGCACTTCACATAGAGTATTAGATACAACCCCAATAGCACCACTGCCGTGCCAGTATTATTATTTTTATTTCTTAGAGGGAAGAAACAGAGATCAGCAAGGTTAACTGATTTGTCCCAAATCTATCATGGTGGAGCCATCAATTGCTTTCAAGGCCAACTCTGAAGTTCATGTTCTTTCTATGAAAAGTAAAAAAATATATATATATATTTCCATATATATGATATATATCATATATATTTGCTACCTATAAATATATATATATGTATGTTTATATATTTTTATGGTGCACAACAATCCTTGCTCCAGATGATAATTTGTGGTTTTCTCATCAAAAGTATCTGGGTACTCATTACATGTGAACTTATTTCATGCTCTAAATTTACCAAGACAAGCCCTGCTTAATATCCAACAACTTTGAAAAACCATAGCCTTCCTAGAGGTTGTGAAGTGGTATCTTGTTAAGATAATATCTACACTGAACAACTGATTTTAAATGTAGACTGAATAGCTTTCTTTTGGAAGAAGATGATATCTAGGACTTTCATAGCTAGAGAGGAGAAGTCAAGGACTGGCTTCGAAGGACAGGCTGACTTTTTTGTTAGGGGCTGATCATTTTACATTAAAATTATTGATCATTTACCATTCTGAAAATTCTGAGTCCCTTAAAAATTATGTTAAATCTACTCTGCCTGTGTTCTATAAATGGAACAAAGCCTGGATGATAGCGCATCTGTTCATAGCATGGTTTAATGAATATTTTAAGCCCACTGTTGAGATCTACCATGCAGGAAAAAAAATATTTCTTTCAAAATAGTATTGCTCGTTATTATAATACAGTCACCCAAGAGCTCTTACAGAAATGTATAAGAAGGTTAAAATTGTTTTTATGCCTGCTAACACAGCATTCATTCTGCAGCCCGTGAATCAAGGAGTAATTTTGACTTTCAGTTTTGTTTTGTTTTTTAATTTAAGAAATACATTTCATAAGGCTGCAGCTGTTATAGTGATTCCTCTGATGGCTCTAGGCAAAGTAAATTGAAAACCTCCTGAAAAAGATATTTCAACACCAGTAAGAACTTTCATGATTCATGAGAGGAGGTAAAAATATTAATAGTAGTATAGAAGTTTATTCCAATTTTTTTTTTTCTTTTTGAAGACAGAGTCTCACTCTATCACCCAGGTTGGAGTGCGGTGGCGCGATCCTGCTCACTGCAAGCTCTGCCTCCTGGGTTCACACCATTCTCCTGCCTCAGCCTCCTGAGTAGTTGGGACTACAGGTGCCCACCACCACCACGCCCGGCTAATTTTTTTTTTGGATTTTTTTTAGTAGAGACGGGGTTTCACCATGTTGGCCAGGATGGTCTGGATCTTCTGACCTCATGATCCACCTACCTTGCCCTCCCAAAGTGCTGGGATTACAGGCATGAACCACTGCACCCAGTCTTATTCCAATTTTTATAAATGACTTTGAGGGGATTCAAGACTTCACTGAAGTAAGTAGCTGCAGATGTGGTAGAAACAAATAGCAAAATAACTAGGTTTAGAAATGGAGCCCAATGATGTGCTGCAATCTCATGGTAAAACTTGAATGAATGAGGAGTTGCTTCTTGTGGCTGAACAAAGAGAGTGGCTCATTGAAATGGGATATACTCTTGATGAAGATGCTGTGAACATTGTTGAAATGACAACAAAATATTGAAAATATTACATAAACTTAATTGATAAAGCAATGGCAGGGTGTGAGAGAATTCACTCAAATTTTGAAAGAAGTTCTACTGTGGGTAAATATGACCAAACAGCATCACATTCTATAGTGAAGTCTTTCATGAAAGAAAGAGTGAACTGACGCAGAAAACTTCATTATTGTCCTATTTTAGGAAATTGCCATAGTCACCCTGACCTTCACCAACTGCTACCCTGATCATGTCAGCAACCATCAACATTGAGGCAAGACCTTCCACCAGAAAAAAGATTATGACTCCCTGAAGGCTCAAATGATTTTTCACATTTTGTAGCAATGAAATGGTTTTAAATTAAGATATATACATCGCTTGCTTAGACATAATGCTATTTCATACTTAGTAGATTACAGTATAGTATAAACAGAACTTTTATGTGAACTAAGAAATCAAAACATTTGTAACTTGCTTTATTGTGATACTCACTTTATTGTGGTGGTCTGGAACCAAACCTGGAATATCTCTGAACTATGTCTGTATATTTTGAATACTAGACTCTTATCAGATATGTAATGTCTTCATAATGTCTCATTATTTTAAAATATTCATCCATATCATCTCTCAAATACAACTTCTAACAAAAAATGCATCCAAAATATTAAAAAAAATAAAGCATAAAAAAGCTTTATAGACAAAGATAAAATGCCTAAGTATCCAACCATAGAAGAATGACTACATAAAATATAGTAAATCTATATTTAATGTGATATACTATTCTGCTACTGCATTAGACTACCCAAATTAATTACTATATTAAATAATATCATGGATTTTGAAATAAAATTTTACTTTTTAATTTCATGCAAACATAAGGAAAATCTCTTTAAATTTATTTCAAGACAATAACCTGCCCACATCTTTCCTCACCTCACCTCCATCAGTTAGTATTAAAGTTGACTTACTGCTAATGATGCCAGTACTTTCCATTCAGTGGGTATTTGTAAAATAGTTATTAACGTGTGCTAATAAAAGCTTTCCTTAATACTACAGCATTTGCCTTTTCATATGCCAAGGTAGGAACCACTAAGCAAATAAAAACCCTTCCCAACCCCTTCTTTATAGAAATTCTATAATTTAAGCTTCTTAATGTAATTGTAATCTTCAGTACTCAAATCTGGAATGTTCTTCTAAATGCTATTATTTTATGTTAAAATAATTGTTTTCAGATTTTCTTTTTTGCATTTTTTTATACTGTCAAACATTTAACATTTACCTGAAAGAAGAGGTAATTTTTTATGATTAGGTTAATATTTATTTTGTAGGAAAGGCAAGAGTAAGAAAATCTTAAGCTGACAATGAATTTACAATTCATTAATTTAACAAATATTTATTGAGCTCCCAACATGTCTCAGGAACCATGCTATGGTCTTAGAATTCAAAAATGAAATAACCATTCTATGGCCTCAAATAACTCATATAAATGCACAACAATTACAGTATCATCATGTCATTTCTACACATTTCAGTGGAAACAAAAGGGAAAAAATGTCTAAACTGGCTTGTGTAAGTAAGTGAGGAACTACATCATAGATTAAACAGATTAAACTGAGCTCTAAATAATAAATTACAGTTTTCCATGTGGGTAAGCTGAGAATAGAGATGGAAGTTGTCATGACAGGGGTAACAGCCTATACAGAGATTCAAGAAAGTATGAGAGAATTTGTGCGAGTGAATTTGGCATTGCTAAAACATGACATCAAAGAGGCAGGAACAACAGATGAAGCTGTGCACCTGGGACAGAACACAATAACTTTTTAAGGTAGAGGACCAGCATATATCCAGGCCCAGAAGTAGAGGATTTAATTTAACCATTAAAAAAAGTGCACTTGCTAAAGACTATATGTTCTTTTCCATCCTAATACAATGACCTGGAAAAGACACAATCATTCTGACTTGCCAACCTAGACCTGTGTTTTCTAAGCAGAGAATGCATATATATATACTCATTATGAAGAAGAAAAACTTCATTTGACCTTTGCTTCTGAATGTGATTTTGCAACTGTTGATTCAGTTCTATCCAATGCAACAAATGTGTTCAATACTTGCATGCAACAGGCATGCAGTTAGGAAGAGGAAAGTTCCTATTTTTAATGAAATTCCTGTGTGGCAAGGAAATGGAATCTTAAATTATTATTTGTAACAAGAGAGCTATATAAGGTATAATGGTGAGAAAAATGAAAGAAAGTTATCATCATTACTGGGTTGAAGAGTTGATTCTTAATTTGGATGCTGAAGGGTATCTTCAAATTCTAACAAAGACGAAAGACAACTTAATAAAGCCAGAACAAAGAGGTATATAAAAAATAAATTTATGAAACAATATTCTCATTAAAAGAGCTGTAAACTGTTCACCTGTAATAGGAACTTACATACTGGGGGTAAGCTTGATGATACTTGAGAATGGAAAGGTGGGTAGATGCCAAATAAGGAAATAGGTTCAGAATGTCAAGTAACTTCTCCCAGATTCTGATGCAGGGAGGTAAGCTCCCAAGTTGGAGCTGTTAGTAATGTCTGGTATGGCTGCCAGAGCTGTTAAGTGAAATTTTTTCTAATGTTAACAGAAGGCTTTGTAACTACAATGCTTAGCATAGAATTTAAACAATGACTGTTAACTGTTCTGAGTTGTTGAAGCCACCTTCAGTGGCTACTAAAGAAGGCAATGGTATAGTGAAGTAAACATTATTTCAAGGAGTAAATATGAAAGCTTGAATGTAAGTTATTTAGAACCATATCTGGTGCAGTATAATGAGTAAATGTCATTCTTGTCTCCCAACCTTGAAAAGTAAGTATATCTAGGGTTACATCATTTCTACTAGTAATGTCCCAGGAGGTACATATAAACTGATTTCCTTAAAAGAAATCATCTAAAAGAGGTAGGACATCCAGATTGGGGGAGTAAGGAGTGTAGCAAATCCTCTTTCCAGGAAAATAAGAATTTTAACTTATATAAATTATTCTAAAAACGAATTTAAATCACCAGAATCTGTACTAAAGGCATACAACCGATAAAGAAATATTTACTCAAGAACATTTACTAAATCTTGCTAAGAACAGCAATTGTCTATGGCACAACCCACTCTATTACCATTGCCTCATCCATCATCTGCGGAGTTTCTTCTCCTGCAAGATCCCAGTCTGAGGCTATGGTTTTACCCTAAGAGGGGCATGCTGCTTGCATTTCTCATTCAATCTATCCTCATGTTGCAGAATCTCTGGGATAGAGCAGTGCCACCAAGTCTATCCTGCAGACTCTGGCAGAGCAATGGATGAATGAAGTATGCTGACACAGGTATTTTGCTTGACAGCCCAGCTAGGGGACCACACCACTTAGCACCGCTGGTGAGAGTGCAGCCCCCATAAGCCAGCCATGTTCACATTTATTTTAGTACAGATTTAATGACAAAAGCTTGGAGCAAACACAATTTGTGGGTAATTAACATTGTTGATCCTCCGAGTAGAGAGCAGTCCTGCATGCAAATGATCAAAAGTTGGTTTCTGGAGACATAAGTAAACAGATTTATCTAGATAAGTTCCTTTACATTCCCTTGTTATCTACCCTTTGCTCTCAGCCTCCAGATAAGAGAATTTAACTGCCTTCAGCTATAATCCTCTCCCTAAGCTTTTGCAAAACCTCCCAGCCTTCCAAGGTTTGTATCTTTCCTATAACTTTTCTCACCACCCTGACCAATCTCCTACATCTCCCCCTTTTCCGTTTTTTGCATCAGGTTTTATTGATTGAAGAGTACAGATGTGTGCAGCAACAGGTTTGTAAGGTGCAGCGGTTATAACTCGTTTTCCAGCTTTGCATCCTAAAATTAGTAAATAACATAAGACAAACCTGAGAATAATCAGTAACATCCTTTTCCAATGAAGGAGTGACACCCCCCCCCCCTCACCGGAGTGGGGGTCTATCCAGGAGAGATGTTCTCACACATCCTTCCATATGGCTGTTTGTTGGGTGTGTAGATCTATGGCGTTTAGGAATTCTAGAATTTTAGTTTTAAGTTGCCTTGAATCTGCTGTTAAATTATCATGTAAGGTTCGCCAGAGGTGTTGTTTTACTTCATCCCAACTATGTATTGATTGATTCCAAGGTAGAGAGGTGACATAGATATGCTTTTGCTCCCAGTCACAGTTTAATTGCTGTCGGAATGCCAGTGCATCTTGCTGCTCCCCTACATATTCCAAGGCAGCCTTGAGGGCTTGCAGACATGCAAGGTGCTTTTGATCTATACCCTGCTATAAGAGAAACTCGTTAGACACATTTCTGGCCAAGTTATCTACAAAGGTAGCTGTTTGTACTGATTCAGTAATAGAGGCCACAGCATCACTAGCAGTTGCCAAAATGACTATGGCTGAGACTATAAAGGCTATAAGTGTGCCTATGAATCTTCCGTGTCTGACCTGGGACAGGGCACATTCTAAGGTGGCAAGGGCAGAGGAACCTTGCCAATCACATGTCAAATTGACTGGTAGGAATGCCTCAGATTGTCTCCTTAATACCATGACACTAGTAATATTTAAATTAGATATATCATAATTAGTGATACATGAGACAAACCAAGGCTGTCCTTGCACTCGGGTCACAAATGTGGAGTTTTAGGCTGTAATGGAAATATTGGTTCCCATAAGGAAAACATATGGATGGGTAGTGCAAATTACACACTGATCTGTGTGATTGTGAATAAAGATCATACTAAAATTGTTACTGGAATTATGATATGTCCCATGCCAGGTGTCAAGGGAGGTGCTAAGATGTCCCAGGTGCCATAAAGTGTCTTGGGGTGGCATGGATTCTATTTGGGGTCTGAGATATTGGGCCATGCCCCCATTGGCCCAAATTATAGGGGAATGGGATGAGGCTGCGAAACTGTGATTGATGCCACCATGGATGTGGACATCAGTATGGTAGCTCTGCAAATGGCAGTAGGGGTCCCAGTCTAAGATGATATAATTGCCTAACTAGAGGCTACGGTGTTGTCCCCCATAAAAAACCTCCTGGCCAAAGTGGAATCCATCGCTTTCCTGGCTACATTCTTTAGCACAGGAAGGAATGTTGGGGAAAGTGGCATTTATTGCATGCCTGGTTTGAGGATACCTGCAACCAAGTCTGTTAAGGAATTCCCTTGGCCATGATGTAGCTATAATTGTGTTTAGGCAGGTACACATTAAGGGTAGAACTTTTATCACTTACACACAGTGGGAGGATAGTGGAATCATATGTAGTGTTACCTGGCACATTAGTCCAATGTGTGCCATTAATGAGGGACCCCACTGAGGGTAAGTCAGTCCCTCCTAGCCAAGCAGTTATGTTATTAGAGGCTGGGAAGGGGGTGTCTGCCCAGGTAACAGGGTGGAAGAAAGGTGGATCTAAGAGATGATCCCAATAGAGTGTAGCAGGTACAGGTTGCAGACGAAGTGAGAGCATAAAAAGGATCAATACCCTACATGAGTTGCAATGTACAACAGAGAGCACAGCAAGGAACAATTTATCTGGAGTGAATGGTGTCTGTGTCTGGAGCAGAATTCGTTCAGCCTGCTGAGTTGTCTTCTTCGGCATCTCCCAGGTGATGTTCGGGACTTGTGTTGTCCGAGTACGCTGCATCGTCCAGGGTTGCAGTTCCTCCAGGGTCAATTCCTTCATTTCTGGTACTAGGTTGGGTCCTAGCCATGCCATGGTATGTTTGATGCGTCATGCTGGAATCCAAAGAGGACCGGAGGGGGTGTGAACACAAGCATATCCTCTTCCCCATGTTAGCAAATCATGTGGACCACACCATACATTATTATTTACATCGTTCCATAAAACCCCGGGTTTTATGTCTTGAGAGGTTTTAGCAAAGTGCTTTTCTATAGCTGATTTAAATTTATCTAAATTTAAAAAACTAAGGGTAAATAAGACTTGTGCTAGTAGTGTTGCAGGGTCCTTACTAATATTGCCCCTTCTTTGTTTTCTGAGCATATTTTTAGAGTGGAATGGATACATTCTACTATGGCCTTGGGGGTTACATGGGATGCCTGTGGAATGCTGGATGTTCTTTGGTGACAAAATTGTTGAAATTGTGAGCTGATATAAGCTGAACCATTATCAATTTTAATTTTTGTGGGCCCACCCCATAAACCCAAAAGTTAAGAGAAGATGCTTAATAACATATTGGGTGGACTCTCCAGGAAGAGCATGAGTGCTAATTAAGTGAGAATTGGTATCAATGAATACATGTACATATCTAAGTTTTTCATATTCAGGGACATGAGTAACATCTGTTTGCCATAACTAATTAGGTTCTAGTCCTCTAGGGTTAACACCTGTTGAAGGAGGGGACATGCCTGTGAGCTGACAACCTGGGCATTGCAGGATAATTTGTTTAGCTAGTCTTTGGGTAAGTTGAAATTGTTTAGTTTCTCCAGTTTTGATGGAAAAATTGACATGATTGGGTGGCTTGGTCAAGCAGTGGCATCATAATCTGCAGGTCTGCTTGATCATTGCCATAAGCTGTTGGGCCAGGCAGTGAGTTGTGGGCTCGAATATGTATGATAAAAATAGGATGTGTATGTTGATCTAGCAATTGCTGAAGTCGAAGGAAAAGTGCACACAGGGTGGGCTCAAGAGTGGACTTAATGAGGGCTGTCTCAAAGTTCTGCAATAGAGTAAGCAGAGTCCTAACAATATTGATAGTCTGAGTAGAAAAGGTTTCCAGAGCCAATATTAAGGCTCCAACGTCAGTGCTTTGAGTGCTAGTAAATCCAAAATGAGTGATGGAATTATGTGGTTTCCACCTAATAGGCGCTTTTCCATTTTTACCAGAACCATCAGTAAAAAGCATTAAAGTGTTAGATATGAGGGAGTGAACTACTTTTGCAGGCACAACTACAGGAGTACAAGATAAGAACTGAAATAGTTTGTCAGCAGGAAGGCATGCTCTATATGACTGCACAGTCAGAGAGTGCTGTCTGAAGATCTAGAGATAGGGACAATACTGCTTCAAATTGCTTTTTACTCAAGGGAATTCTTATGACATCAGGGTCATAATCTAGCAACTGATTGCATCATCTGCAGCCTGAATAGATAGCTTTACTAATTAGCTGGATATAGGGAGATAGTGTTTTAGTCCCAGCATGTGAGCAAAAAACCCATTCTAGGAAGCACAGCCCTGGGGCCATCTGTCCTATTAATCCTGTTGTGGAATGTTTAGCCGGAAAAACAAACAATTGAACTGAATATTGTGGGTCTGTGTGATCTAGTTGCCTCTGAGAAATAGCTTGTTCTATTTTCTCAATTTCCTTTCTTGCTGCAGAGGTTAAATACCTGGGAGAGTCTAGGGCTGTATTGCCCTTTAGGATAAAAAAGAGGTTTTGTAACTTATCAGTAGTTAGGCCTAAGATGGGGTGAATCCAGTTAATATCACCTAGTAATTTTTGATAATCATTTAAGGTGTGTAAGTTGCTAGTATTTAATTTAACCTTTTGAGGTCTTACTGACTGGGAAGTTAGTATGTATCCAAGATATTTCCAAGGAGAGGACATTTGTATTTTTTCAGGTGCAATGATTAAACTTCTCAATTGTATAGTCTTTATGACAGACGCATATAAACTTAAAAGTACTGGCTCCGTTGATGCTGCTACTTAAATATTATCCATAAAACAAATAATCTTGCAATTAGGAAATTTTTTTCTACTGGGGAGCAAAGCCTGATTTACATGATAATGATGCATGGTATGACTGTTTAGCATCCCTTGAGGAAGTACTTTCCAATGAAATCAGCAAGCTGGCCTTTCATTATTGATAGCTGGTATGGTAAACACAAATTTTCTCTGTCTTGTTCTGCAAGGGGAATAGTATACAAGCAGTCTTTTAAGTCAATAACGACTATAGGCCAATCTTGAGGAATTGCTGTGGGGAAAGGGAGCTCTGTTGAAGGGGCCCCATAGGTTGCAAACTAGCATTAATACCCCATAAGTCATGCAAAAGTCTCCATTTACCAGACCTCTTGGGAATGATGAAAATGGGCGAATTCCAAGGGCTGTTTGATGGTTCTATATGGCTGGCTTTTAATTGCTTCTCAACTAATTCATGGGGGCTCTTTGTAATTTCTCTCCCTTTAAAAGGCTACTGATCTACCCAAATTGGATCTTGAGAGAGCCACATTAAGGGTAGGGGAGGAATAATAACAGTGGCCATTATTAGAAAGGGGTCTGCAGAGTGACCCCCATTAGGCTAATAGTCCTGTCCCCAAAGATTAACAGGGATGGGCATGATTAGAGGTTGTATAACTGCTTTTCTTCCCTCTGAATCACTACATGTTAGGGGATGTGTGCTTTGTTTGGCTGTGTGCACTTCCCTGATGCTGACAATTTTTTGTTTTTGAGTGACCCAAGGTCAAGTTTCTGGTGAGTTTTGATCACTAATGATTAAAATATCTGCCCCTGTGTCCAATAAGCAAGTAAAATTTTTGTTTCCAATTTTTAAGGTAATCATGGGTCTTTGATCAGTGATTAATTGGTTCCAATATTCTCCTGTGGCTCCCATGCTCCCAAAACTTCCCTTTCCCCTTTCCTTTCCCTGGGATTTGGGGACCCAGTTTGGTAAAAGCAGTAACTGAGCTATCTTTGATCCAGGGGGAAGAATATGCAGACTTTTACATTCCATCATAACTAACATCTCACCTTGGTAATTACTATCAATTACCCCAGTGAGCACATTAATTCCTTTACTGGATAGGCTTGATCACCCTAGGACTGATCCCACTATTCCCGGAGGCAGTGGGCCCCAGATCCCGGTTGCAACCCTTTTAGGGTCTTCTCCTTCTTTTAGCACTAATTCGTTGGGGCAGAGTAAGTCCAGTCCTGCACTCCCAGAGGGGGCCGCTCTGAGAAAGAGAACAGTGGGCTCTCCATCTGACTGAGGAAGGCCACTGGCGTTGCTGCAGTTTAAAGCAGGGCCTGGGACTGGCCCCTTATGAAGTTTCCTGCCTGATTACTTTGGGGGTTGCCGCCTTTATCAAATTTGGACTTGCATTGATTTGCTTAATGTTTCCCCTTTTTACAGCGGGGACATATAGAAGGGGGTTCTTTTCCTGAGTTACGTTGGTCTCTACTATTGGGGCATTCCCTCTTCATATGACCTGGCTCTTCACATAGAGAACAATATGGGTTTTTCTCCCTTTTCACTTTAGGAGGCTGTAATGCCATAGCCAATATTTTGGCTTTGTGTGTTTCAGACCCCACCAGTTGACATGCTTGTACAAGTCCCCCAACTGTGGCTGCCTTTCCTCTGATTGCCAGCATTGCTTGTCAGCAGTCAACATTAACATTTTCATAAGCCACCGGCAACAATAAGATATCAGTGGCTGGGGCATGACTAACTTGTCTCTTAATTGCCTGGGTTAACCGATTGATAAATTCAACAAATGGTTCCTGAGGCCCTTGTTGAACATTTATAAAAGATCCCTGTTGAACTCCGCTTTCAGGAATTCAGTCCAAAGCCGTGAGAGCACAGAAAGACACTTGTGCCTAGGCTTGGGGAACAAAACTTAATTGTTGTTGTACATTGGCATAGGGACCCCTCCCCTGGAGCATAGCAGCTGTTACGTCTTGCCCGGCCACTTGATTCTGTTTGGCTTGTTGTTTGCACAACTCATCATATTCTGCTTTCCAGAGGAGGTATTGGCTTGGCTCTAAAGTTGTTTTGGCTAGCACCGACCAGTCCCATGGGGACATATGGAAGTTGTCTGCTATGGCTTCAATTAATCCTTTCATAAATGGGCTAGCAGCTGTTTTCTCTAATGCTTTTTCTTGTCTCTTTATAAGCGTCAAAAGAAATGGGTTCATACAACTGATTGCCTTGTTGATCTTGCATTACCAGGCAGGCCAAGAGCTCCCCTTCTAATGCCGCTTGCCTAAGAGAGCATCCCATAGCTGTAGCATATCCCTTGTCCTATTTCCAATTTATTGGAGGAGGGGGCTCAGGCAAAACCTCTGTTTCCTCTTAGGTATTTTTGCCTGGTAATGGCCGGGCCAGGAGGAGGAGGAGGAGGCAGTAAGGTAGGTGACAGTTCCTCCTCCCTTCCCTTTTTAGGCTCTTCTTTGTACAGTGGGACCAAAGCAGCCCTAACTAAGGGCCATAACATTAGAGATGTTACTGGGGCCTGTTGCCCTTATGCATGATGTTGTTTATGATTTTTACCCACTTGTTCCCAGAGCTCTACATCTCGCATGTCTTCTTCTGGGAACCATGGGTTATAGAAAATAACAGTTTGCGTGAGGTCTCTTAATTGAGCCTGAGAAATCAAGGCTCTGCTACCTTTAAGCACCTGTTTCAATATTTTTATATATTGTTGCTGTTGAGCTGATAACTGTTGTCCTATGATGAAACCATAGCCTGAACAATTCCCTTGAACTTGGAAATCCCAAGCAGGCACCAATGACTTACTGACTGTGCGGTCTCTTCACCTTGGTTTTCAAGGGTTCTGTCACGATCCGTTGCAGCATTCCTCACATGGGGCCCCACCTGCCGCCAAGTCTGTCCTGCAGACTCTGGCCGAGTGACAGATGAATGAAGTATGCTAACACAGGTATTTTGCTTGACAGCTCAGCTAGGGGATTGCACTGCTTAACACCACTGACAAGAGTGCAGCCACCATAGGCCGGCAATGCTCACATTTATTTTAGTACAAATTTAATGAGAAAAGCTTGGAGCAAACACAATTTATGGGTAATTAACATTGTCAACCTCCAAGTAGAGAGCAGTCCTGCACGCAAATAATCAAAGGTTGGTTTCTGGAGACAAAAGTAAACAGATTTATCTAGATATGTTCCTTTATATTCCCTTGTTATGTACCCTTCACTCTCAGCCTCTGAATAAAAGAATTTAACTATCTTCAGCTAAAATCCTCTCCCAAAGCTTTTGCAAAACCTCCCAGCCTTCCAAGAAGGTTTGCATCTTTCCTATAATTTTTCCCACCACCCTGACCAATCTCCTACAGAGCAGGTGCAACCTGTTGAACTGGGTCCTCCTTCCCCCAGCCACCAAAGGACCAAGTCACAAAGTAGAATCTGTACTCCAGATGCAGAAAGCAAAGAATTCTGTAGCTCTGTCCTGTCTCCAACTCACTCATAAGGCCAAGATTCCACACCTGGAGAGGTGAGCCAAAAAGCCTAGAGATTATTGCCACTGCCCAGGACTGTTCTCATAAGGCAGCTGTGTCATTTTGAGAGAAGCCACTATTCCCACTCCTAGCTTCCATCAGTGACTTCAAGATTTTGCCCAGTGGGGAAAGGCAGTCCAAAGAATAGACAGTTCTGAAGCTTGCCCCAAAGGAACTGACTTCATTTGAAACAGTGTGTGGGAAAATTCAAGCCTGGAGATTTTGGTGATGATTAATTTAAAAATGCTAGTATAAGAGCAAAAGCTTAAACCACATGTCAGCAAGTTTACCAGAACAAATCAGGGAAAGAATGGTGAAAAGTCTTCCTGGGGTCAAACCAAATTGGTCTCAAAAACTATCTCTGCAAAGAGGCACACCTTTAATTGGCTAAAACTGTGGAACGATTATGCCACAGGACAATGTAAAAATCAAAAGAGCAATGCGATAACAATAGGGAAGCCCAACAGCTGGGTACAGTAACAAAAGGGCCAGACATCAGCTTTAGCTTTTTGGGATGTTTTGTGGCTCATATAAACTTTAGGATTTTTTTTCTATTCTTATGAAGAATGCTGTTGGTATTTTGACAGGGATTGCACTGAATCTGTAAATTGCTTTGAGTAGTATTATCATTAAACAATGTTAATTATTCCAATCCATGAGGATGCAATATATTTCCATTTTTTGTTACCTGTTCAGTTTGTCTCATCAGAATTTTATAATTTTCTTCATATAGATCTTTCACTTATTTGGTTAGATTGAGTCTTGATATTTTATATTTCTTGCAGCTATTGTGAATGGAATTGCTTTTTTGATTTCTTATTCAGATTGTATGCTGGTTGGCATGTATAGATGCTACTGACTTTTGTGTGAACTGAATTTGTTTATCAGTTCTGACAGTTTTTTTTTTTTTTTTGGTAGAGTCTTTAGGTTTCTCTAGCTATGAGATCACCTGTGAGTGAAGCTAATTTGACTTCTTTCCCTAATTTATGCCTTTTATTTCTTTTTCTTGCCTGATTGCTTTAGCCAGAAATTCTCCTATTATGTTGAATAAAAGTGGTGAAAGTAGGCATCCTTTTCTTGTTCCACATCTTAGAAGAAAGGCCTTCAATTTTTCCCTGTTCAGCAAGTTGTTAGCTGTGGTTTTGCCATATATGACCTTTATTATTTTGAAGTATCTTCCTTATTTACTCAGTTCTTTGTTTATAGTATAAGAGAACACTTAACAACTATATGTCAACTTATTAGATAATATATAAAATGGGAAACTTCCTAGAAAAACACAAACTACTGAAACCAAAGCAAGAAAAATAGAAAATCTGAGTTGACTTAAAACAAGTAAATGTATTGAATTTTTAAGCAAAAAATCTCTGATAAAGAAAATCTCAGGCCCAGGTAGCTCCACTGGTGAAATCTATAAAACATTTAAAAATAATTAATAGAAATTCTTCACAAACTCTTCCATAAAACACAAGAAAAGGGAACATTTTCCAAGTCATTCTAAGAGACCAGTATAACCCTGATATGAAAACCTAAAAATACTTACACATAAGTATATCAAGATAAGCACAAGATTTATTTACTGAAAATTGTAAAACATTGTTTAAAGAAAATAGATTGAAATAAATGGAAAGACATTTATTTTCTCCATGTTTGTGAATCAGGAGGTTTAATCTTGTAAGGAGTCAATTTTCCCCAAATTAAGGTATCAACCTAGTCCTTATTTGAATTTTTTTAAAGAAACTGACAAACTGATCCTAAATTTTACATGGAAATTGAAGTGATCAGAAATAGTCAAAAAAATCTTGATAAAGCAGAACAAAGAGGGCACACACTTTCTGAATTCAAAACTTGTTACGATGCTACAGTAATAATGACAGTATGGGCTGGGTGTGGTGGGTCATACCTGTAATCACAGCACTTTGGAAGGCTGAGGCAGGATTATGGCTTGAGCCCAAGAGTTGGAGACCAGCCTGGGCAACATAGTGAGAGCTTGCCTCTACAAAACTTTAAAAAAAAAAAAAAAACTCACCAGGCATGATGACACATGACTGTAGTCCCAGGTTCTTAGGAAGCTGAGAAGAGAGGATCACTTGAGTCAGGAGGTTGAGGCTGCAGTGAGTCATGATCACACCATTGCACTCTAGCCTGGGTAATAGAGCAAGACTGCCTCAATTAAAAAGAAAAACAACAACAAACCCATACACAATATGATATTGATATAAGGAAAGATACATGGATCAATAGTATAGAACTGGATCCAGAAATAAACCCATGTATCTATGATTCATTGTTCTTAGACAAGGTGCCATGATTATTCAATTGGAAAATACTTTTTTTTCCAACAAATGATACTGAGACACCTGGGTAACTGTATGCAAAAGAATGAAGTTGAATCCATATCTCATAGTCTTTACAAAAATTAATTATTTTCTTTACATGTTTACATTTAAAAAATTATAATCTTCAGGAAGTAAATTAGTGGTTGCTTAGGGTTGGCAAGAGGGTAAGCAGGATGAGAGTGACTGTTAATGGGCATGGGGTTTCTTTTAGGGGTAATAAAAGGCTCTAAAATTGATGGTAGTACCACATTGTGATTATGCAAAAGAAGTATTGAATTGTATACTTTAAATGTGTGAATTGTATGGTGTGTGGGTTATATCTCAATAGACTTAGGGAAATATATCACACACACACACACACACACACACACACACACACACACACACACACACACACATCCCCTGAGAGTTTATCCCATGGATGTTGAAGGTTGATGCTATTCAGTACTCAAATAGTCTCTCTTTCTACTGTTTCCTAAAACTATCCTTTTCTTTGAGGCGAAATTATTATTTGGTGCTATTTAATCTTTCCAAGGCAATTTTTAAAGTCCTATTAAAATAATTTGTATATATTTCCTTTCTGTAGATATTCCCAAGGGAAATGTAAGAGTCTGTATATGAACAAATAATTATTTCATTATGCATAAAGAAATAAAATTGCTGTTATTGGCAATAGAATTTAAAACAGCAAATCTTGGTTGACTTCTTCCCAAAGGTTAGTTTTGGCTATTTTTTTTCCCAGATGAGTTAGTAAGTGATTTTTACTGTCAGAACAATTATACACCTGTCAGCAATGATGATTCTATTTCTTCTAATTGATCTCCAGTGAATTCTTTGCAGTATTACATAGTTCTACTGTTAAGAAAAACACCAATGGTAAAACAAGCAAACTACTGCAAAAGGCAAAGAAAGCAGTGTAACTTGAGAATTTGCTATCTGGGACTATGTGGTCATTAGCTTTGATACAGAAAATTTTCCTGTCATTTTGAGATCCCTTACAACTGAGTCATTAGCTGGTAATAGGTATTTTATTAAAAGCATTATTTTTCCTTCAAGCAGCATCACTTAGAGTGAAAATTATTTTCCTGAAAACCAACTGAAACTTCATAGAACCCCTGCTTTAAATATATTGATTTTTAGTTAATATTTCATTGCATAGAGAAATGCATTGGTACCCAACAGAATAAAAGCATAACCATAAAAAGGAGCTATCAAGGTGTATAGCAGCAACCCAATGCTTTTCTCTGTATTTCCTGGAATTTAGTCACCCTCCAGTGTTGCAGAATCCTTCATCTTCAAACTTTGCTCAACATGCAGTACTGGGGAAATGGATCAAAGCAATACTCAAACATGCCAAGCAATGTCTTACTTCTCTGTCTTTTATCTGCAATAAGCTTTCTTCTCTTCCCTGACTGATGAACTTCTGTTAATTCTTCAAAACTATGAACACACATCACCGTGAAGCTCTTTATAACCCCTCCAAGCCACATGCACACCCCATTAGCAATCAGCATATATTCATCTTTATTGTGGCACATCTCAGACTAAGTGGTATGCTATTGCCAGTGTTATATTTCAAGCTTACCACAGTTCTTGGTCTATGGTATATTACACAAAAGAATTATCTTTCTTTTCCCGGAAGTCAACTTAACGTTTTTTTCTTCTTTGCCTGTTTCTACTATCCGTTCATTCCCAGTTTTTATTCTTTATTTTCTTAATGCATCCTTTGCTTCTCTATCTAAATTTTAAGTTTCATGAAAATAAAAGAGCGTATTTTCTACACTATGACATTTCTATGAAGAATCTAAAGGAGAAAAAACAACCCTTCAATTTGTGTAGCATTTTATAGTTTAATTACTGTACTTATATTTGACTTTAAGCATTTATAATAATCCTGTGATGTTATTCCATTTTGCTCATGGGGAAGCAGAGCTCCATCATTTGTCCAGACTTACATTCGGCCAAATGCTTACATGATTCCAGAATTGGTAACTTACAATTAGGTTTTCTTAATCCAGCCCAGGGCCTACCTCTTGTGAACAAAGATTTTTTTTTTCAATTCCATATTTATTGAAAAGGCCAGCAAGTGTGACCAAATGGTCTTATATCATTACACATTACGTGTGTATTTAAATCAAAACACATTTTATTGTGATTGTTCAACAAATATTCAATTGTAGAATATTATTTGAACCAGCAAAATGCTTGATACAATTTAATTCCAAAATATAAAATCGTTTCTGTCTTTACGTTTTTTAAAGGTTAGGTGCTATACCTACTTCTAGGAGAAATAGGTAAATCACAGTCTAATCTCATAAAAAGACTAATCTTTGGTATTTTTCACATAAAAATTATATATATTGACTGTATAAAATTGAGAAAGTACAAAAATATATAAAGCCATTAAGTCAAGACTAAACTGTAAACACTTGGTATATTTTATTTCAGATTTGTTATTAGTACCCATATTATATTGTTAATACAAGCTGTTAAATATTCTCAACAGAACTTTTGGGAGCCTAGGAAAGATGGTCATTCAGAGGTGTATTTTTTAAATTATTAATTACTATCAGTATTACAATTAGAAATCTAGCTCTCATGATGTTTTAAATTCATTTTGCTAACATTTAAGAAATTTATAATATGGCATATTTTGAAACTTATTTCTAAATTGTCTTTGATAATATTAGTCCCAGTAACAAAGTTTTTCAAGATCCCTCAATTATTTTACATTGAATTTATAAATTTAATGTACTTGATTTTCATTTTTAAGTACTTTAATTTTTCAACTTAACCAAAAAAAACTTTGGAAGTACTTAAATATAATGAGTTAAATTCACAAATATGAAGAATCTCAAGTTCTCTTAAATACAAGCTTAGCAAGATTTCTACTAAAAATCATAACTAAATTAATTACTCCGTTATATATGTTTTTGTTTTTGTTTTTTGAGACGGAGTTTCACTCTTGTTGCCCAGGCTGGAGTGCAATGGGGCAATCTCGGTTCACTGCACCCTCTGCCTCCCGGGTTCAAGCAGTTCTTCTGCCTCAGCTTCCTGAATAGCTGGGATTACTGGCGCCTGCCACCACACTGGGCTAGTTTTTTGTATTTTTTAGTAGAGATCTCCTGACCTAGTGATCTGCCCGCCTCGGCCTCCCAAAGTGCTGGGATTACAGGCATGAGCCAATATTTGTTTTTAAAGAAGGATGTAAACTCACTGAAATGACAATTCAAATTCTTGGTAGAAGTCTAAATCTCTACTTATATCATAGTCTTGAGACTTAGCATATATAAAATCTTTGTAAATGCTAGAATTATTATCTATGTTGTGTTAGTATCATTTAACACAATGCTTGGCATATGGCAAATACTTGGTTACATTTATGTCATGTGAATTAATAAATGGGTTAATATAATTGGCATAGTCTATTTAATATCTATATTATAACCAAATATGCCGATCATTTAATGTATGTGAATTTTTAAAATGAATGTGAGATGATTTTTAGTTTAGTTTTGGTTTTAGCATCTATTTAATTCAGAAAGCAATAAGACTTTGGGTATATTTTTCAAGAATTAATGGTCAGTCAATGAGGACTAATAACTGGGAACTTCTTGTGCACTCAACTCCTTCCTCTGATCATTAATCCTGCAGGGATTCTTTATGCCTTGATCATTATAGTTTAATAAGAGATGCCTATGTTACAGGAGGAAGGATAAAAAATGAAAGATCACCAGACTTCAACATCTGAGACCCAAACATTCACAAGACTCCATATTAATCAACTCTGGAGAGCAACATCTAAACTCAATGATGAGCAAAGAGAGAGGAGTTGATTGATTCCTTGAAGCAATTCTGTTTTGATAACCCCTTGATGTTGGTTTGACTCATGCTCCTGTCATCATGAAGCCCCCTATTGTGTGAACTAATTGAAACCTCACAAAATGGTGTCACTTGAATAGCATTACTCCTGCCTGATTGCAAGCAACTCTAATTCCCAATGTCAAGATCACATTTCACTTCACAGTTATATGGATCACAACATGAGAGGGATTAATTTCTGGTTGATTACCCTCTGCAGCTATAACATGAAATGCAATTCATAGCAAGTGGGCTCTTCGCATGTTTGCTAATCTGCCACATTGGCAATTGTTTTGAGGATCCTCTGAAGAATTCTAATGAGCATTTAAAAGAAAGTATGCTTATGAAATATAAGCCAATGATGCAAATAATGTTAAAAATGGTATTTTGTGAGATTATATTTTTGTGTGCTCTGTGTGTGTGTGTGTTTACAGGATTAATTCAATCAATACTCTTGCAGTTTGCTGAACACAATATTCAGTGTACAGTGCATTCAGATAAATCTTTTGGGGGATGTAAAAATTTAAGAAATAAAATTGTGACAAGTGATATCCTAGTGTAAGAAATAGGATGTTGAATAGCAAAGTTCCTTAAAGTATCTAAGAACTCCTGTAACGAGAGGTGATGGTATCCCTGGGGCAATCTCTACAACCAAATTTAGAAAGTTAGAACATTCACAGGATATTATCATAAGATAAAAAATTATCATATTTGGATATTTGAAGGAACTTGCAAGATTCCACCAAACATACACACGTAAGGCTTTTATTTAAAAGCAAAGGATATGTATGGCAATAGATAGTGCAGTCAGGTATCATTGGTAGAGAAACATTCTTAAAAGCTTAAGCTTTCTAGGGTCCTTATGTATACATGGAAACCTTTTGTCTACAGACTGAACCACCAAGAACTGTGCTGTGAAATCTTGGCTTCAAAAGAACTCAAAGTAGAAATTTCTAGTGAGTTTTCCCTCCTGCTGTCACAGAGACCAGCCAGGCTATCTTATCTGTTGTACCATATGAAGCCATCAGTAAACAAACTGACCCTACCCCATCCTTGTGGAATTTCCGACTTTAACAAGAACATGACCAATTACACTGCCCTTTATTTGACCAATTGTCAAAACCACACATCCAGACATTTCAGGAGATAAGCATAGTTTACCCATTTCAGTTGTAAAATAACTCTGTTCTTTAAAAATAGTAGCGGTACTGATAATAATAAGTTGCTGTATGACTTATCTACTGCTACTCTAACAAATTGCTACAGTCTTAATTGGTTAAAAAGCAACACAGATTTATAGTTCTGGAGACTAGAACTCCAAAATTGTTTCTAAATAACATATGTAAAAGGTCTAATAGAGTTTGTTCTATCTTACATGCTAAACAAATGAGAACTTTTCGTATCATTTTTGGGATCTTCAGAGTACGATATTCAACTATTTAAATTAATATTGTATCTTGTGTTTGTCAACAGTTGAATCTTAACAAAAATTAAGATTCAGTTCCCTATAAGTTGTCCTGTGTGTTTAATTACAGTATTTTAAAAAATCAATCATTATATTTATAGGAACTCATATATGAGACATCTTTATCTCCCCCACCACACGCATGCACACAAAATATATCTTTCCCTTGGTTAATCCACTTCTACACAATACCAACACAGCTGCTTTAACACTGAGTAATTCAGTAAAACAACTAGAATAATTTGGGTCCAGAAAACATTCACAAGCCATATTGACTTAAGGAATTGTGTGAATATTTAAGTAAGACCCCTGAAAAGTTGGACCTTTATTAAAGGTAGATAGTCTTCTGTTTTTCATTGAATAGGATTTTGTTTTACACAAAAAGCAATGAGTCAATGTTTTAGAAAACCTGTAGAAATTCTTACGATTTTATAAATAAGAATCAGAATATATTCCCCTTTAAGAGGTCCACTGTTAATTTTCTCTTGTCCTAATTCCTTTATCATCCTGGAAACATTGTAATTAACATACCTATGGATGCATTTCATCAGCTTTTTATGACTCTGACAAATTTGCTTCTAATAAACTATAGCAAGTATTTATCCAACTATCTACCACTATGTTGTGTCAATCACCAGATTCTTTACATTTTTTTAAACTGAAAAGAAATTTTGTTTATCGTTTGTTTCAAAAATTTAAAAGGGCTCAGCAGGCAATTTGCATATGTCACTAGTTTAACTGAGCAAGGATTAGCAAATTAAATCTTAATTAGCTAATTTTTGCATAATTTTAGGGAAATTATATGCTTTGCGCAGATGACAGGTGGGAGGTAAGACATTTAGCTTGCATTGAATTGAAGTCTTCTTTGACTTTATGAATTTTAATAGAAAAATAACATTTAACAGTGAAAATATGTGTCAAACTGAATAGAGCCTATCTGGAGCCACTAAAATAAGAAATTATTTTTTGAAAGAAAACCAGTGATGAGCATTTAAGTATTCCTAATAATGCATATATAAGAAATATTTTGAAATTGAAAAGGAATTTTTTCCAACAGGTTTTATGGTTTATAGTATGTGTTCTGCCTTATAATAATTAATGGAATGTGAATAATAATTCACAGTTTGCACATATAGTTACAATAAAGTCACAGTATTAAATCTGTATATGGGAGAGTAGGTAGTGCTGTGCCACAGTAATTATAATCGTACCAACTCACATGAGCAGGGGACTTGTGTGGCACACAGCAGTCTTCTGATGCTTTGACCTGATGCCCTCAAGACCAGCTTCACCTTTGTGCTGCTTCCTGTTTCTGGACTCTTTTCTCTCTACTCTCCACACTTAATCTTGTTATCAAATTATCCTTTAAAGTTCCAGCTGAACATCTGTATACAGGAGGACTTTACTTATCCTGCTCTATCTTACCAATGATCTAACTCCCTTCTGTGTCTCCATAGTTCCATGTGTATCTGTTTTTTTCAATCATTTCACTAATCACACTATACTACAATTGCTAATTCACTTCACTCTCCTTACAAGACCCTTGAAAGCAAGAACTATATTTGATCCACCTTTGCACCTTTTCAATGGGGATTTGTTGAATAAATTAAGAAAGGAACCTTTACTGTCATATTTTAACCAACCAATTTCAGTTTATTTCAGTTGTTTTATTGAAAATTATTCTCAAAATCATTTTTGAAAGAAAGCTATGAGTTTAATATTTTATTATAAGGACAAGTTTCCGTGACTTAACATTGCATTGTTTATTCTAGGCATACTCATGTAAGTCATGACATGCTTTAATGACTTCTGTATTCCAGTAGACACTAAGGTCAATGAAAGCAGAAACTTTTCTTTGGTAGCTGCTCTATCCTCAAAGCCAAGAACATAGCCTAGAATGTAGCAGGTAGGTAATCAGTAAATAATTTTTGAATAAATAAAGGAATTATTTAATGAAATATAAAAGCCAAGAAAAGACAGGAAGAAAAACAGGAAGGAAGAAAGGAAGGAAGGAAGGGAGGGAGGGAGGGAGGGAGGAAGTGAAGCATTACCAAACTTATAAAGGGCAGACCATTGCTTGATTTATTACCTAACAGGATGTTCAAGAATGACAGGCACATGTTATATATATTTTTGTTAAGCAAATAAATGAATGAATAATATCGAATACGATAATATGGATTACAATTTAGTTCAGGCATTTGAAATGATTTTTATGGATGTAGTTTTAAAAATCAGTTTTATGAATTTCTGCTTCAAGTACTTGTAATATTTCATAGTAAGATCTAATACTTATCCTGACTCCCACATTTTCTCTTTAGTTTTTCAATTTCTGCTTATAATTTTATTCTAATAGTTAATTCTGTAAAGGACACTACACGTTTTATTTCTGTAATAGATATTTGTATTTTATATGTTATTCAGACATTTTATTTTTGCTAAATATTTCTTTCTACTCTCATGTTTGGTAAGTTTGTAGTTATTTCCATGTGTTTGCCTCTAACTGTGTGTAAATAGTTTTGCCTTTTTTCCCCTTGATGAAAGCAAACAAACCTTATTGCTTCTGGTATGGAATATGAATTTAATTTAAATTAAATAAGGAAATAGCCTTGATATGTTGCTTTTAAAAATGCATGTCAACATTTGGCATTTGGATATTCTATGTAAATGCAAGCTTTTAACAGAATTTCAATTGAACAAATTATAGTTTTGACTGTAATTTATGGGAACTATGTAAATATCTACAACTTATAGCCAGTGTTTCCTAAATTATTCATGAATTACTAATTACCCTCTTTCAGCCACAGGAGATGCAAATACATTTTCACAGAGAAGAAATACTAAAAACTCCAAGGGCCATTTGGTTAAAAATAAATAATGACATTGAATGCTTTACCAACAGAAGGCGGCACCACTTGACATTGACCTGCTAATTTTTGATGTTTGATGAAACTATCCTTGTTTAATGAAAACTGGAAATTTTGAGAAAATAACCTTGGAATGCACAACTGGCCTTACATGAAGGCAGAATATGTGGTCATCTTCGTGAAAAGCAGCTCAGCACAAAAAACTTGAGTTTGATACCAAGCCCATTTGGATTTGATTCCTGCTTCCTGCTTCACCCCTGACCCTGATTAATCCCAGGACCTTGGGCAAGTTGCTTAAATTCTAATTTAATGTTTTTTGTTTTTTGTTTTGAGACATAGTCTCACTCTCTTGCCCAGGCTGGAGTGCAGTGGCACCATCTCGGCTCACTGCAACCTCTGCCTCCTGGGTTCAAGCAATTCTCCTGTCTCAGCCTCCCAACTAGCTGGGATTAAAGGCATCCATCACCACACCTGGCTATTTTTTTTTTTGGACTTTTAGTAGAGATGAGGTTTCATCAAGTTGGCCAGGCTGGTCTCCAACTCTTGGCCTCAAGTGATCCTCCCTTATCAGCCTCCCAAAGTGCTGGGATTACAGGCATGAGCCAGTGCACCTGGCTTAAATTCTATAAGCCTCAGTTTCTTCATCTGTAAAAGTAATATAATAATACCTACATCAAAATGTTCATAAGTTTAAGGAATTAATGTTGGAACATGGGTTCAGTGCCTGATACGTAATCTATTGTTTTAATGATGATAATTATATTCATGTGGAAGGTCTGATTTGGACTTAGTGAGAAAAAGTCGGATGGCCAAACACAGCATTTCCCCTGATACCATAGTAACTAATATTAGATTTTACATAGACACAAGAATTAATTGTGACAATGCTAATTTACCTAGGGGAAGAAAGATATAAAATTGCAAAACTATAGCATTTTAGCATGTTACTTCCCTATTAAATATTGAAAATATGGAAAATACAGGATTTAAAATCAAAAGATTTGGACTTGTGAATGGGCTCTACTTAATAACTTGATAACTTTAAGATTATTAGGTGAACATGGTAAGAAAATATGCTTCATAATGCTTTCATCATTCCAACAAACATGTATTGAGTCTCTATTACCAAATCTGTGACTCCTTTCCTTATGGTGTATAATATCTGTAAGGGAGATATTAATAAAAAATAATTTACCAAACATAATACTTACAAGGGTAGAAAACAAATTGTAAGCTAAAAATGGGTCAATAAATGGAAAAAATTATTTTATCTTGTATTTAATTATAGATTCTCAGAGGAGGCAACTAATGCTTGATCAAGGACTTAAAACAAATGGAAAGATATGTCACATTTTAAAATATAATGACTAAACATAAGTATAACCACTCTCCCAAAGTTGATTCATAAATGTATTGTGAAACCTTCCCCAAATCACTTTATTAATCAATTTACCTATTGCTATATGACACCCCAAACCAGACTTATTCTAAAATTTATATGAAAAATAATATTAAGAAAAACTCTAGAAAGAAAAAAGCAATAAAGAATTAACCCTACTAGATATTAAGACATATTATATAAAATCTTATTTATCAAAAGAATTGCATATTGGCACAAAAATAGACAGATCAATGGACAAATTTAAGTACAGAAAGAGATACAAATATATGTGGTGAAGATAGCATCTCAAGTCAAATGGAAAAGTGAACTTTTAAGTAAATGCAGTTGGACAACTGGGTAGCCTTTTAGAAACAGCTAAAGTTGGATCCATCCCTAATATTGAGAACCAAGGAAAATCCAAATGAATGAAAAATTTAAATAAGAACACAAAATCTTATAAATATTAGAAGGAAAAAAGAGGCTAATTCCTATATAATTCTGTAGTAAGGAACATTTTTCTATCTTTTAAAATCAGGAATCCATAAAAGAATGATGAGATAAAAATGCCATAGTCAAAGTCAAATAAAAACCAGGGAAAGATATATTACTCAAAGTATAGATTAAATGGTAATTTTCATTATAGATGAAAAACAGAAAATTATAGAAATTCACAAAAGACAGTTGAAAAATATCTAAAACTATAATGTACAGAAAAATATATAAATGGCTTATAATCATGGAAAATGATGCTAAACGTAAATGATTATCCGAAAAATTAAAACCATACTGAGATGACACAACTATGAAAGTCGCAAAAACACAAAAGTTGAGCAATACAATCTATTGATGAGACTGTGGGAAAACTAGTACTCTGGAAACATGGCCAGTAGGAGCACAAAATGGTACAGCATGCAGAGTAATTGTAGATATCTACTAAAAATATGAATGCATTTACCTGTATACATGATAATCCAACCTCTGTGAATTTACCTTAGTGACACACTTGCATGTACATGAAATAACGTATGTATAAGTTGTTAATTTCAGCATTTTAAAACTAATCAGTTAAACATACAATGGTCTAATCACTCTAAAATATTTTGTCATAAAAAAGAATAAGAAAGCTCTCCTTGAACTGACATGAAACATTTTCCAGGATTTACTGTTGAACTAAGAGAAAGGAAGAAAGAGGGGAACAATGAGAGAAAGAGGGAGAGGAAGAAGGAAGGAGGGGAGCAAGGAACAAATGCTGTATGTAGTATTGATTTAGTCTATTTTGTGCTACTATATCAGGGTACCACAGACTGGATAATTTATAATGAATGAAACCTTTTTTCTCACAGTTGTGGAGTCTGGGAAGTCCAAGATCAAGGTGCAGGCATCTGGTGAGGGCCTTCTTGCCACATCATCACATGGCAGAAGGGCAGAGGCAAAAAAGGGCCAAACTTACCCTTTTGTAATAACAGTAACCCTACCCATGAGGGTGGAGCCTTCCCAACCTATTCACCTCTCAAATGTCCCACTTCTTAATACTGTTACAATGGCAATTAAATATCAACATGAAATTTGAAAGGGACAAGCACTCAAATCATAGCAGGTGTGATGTCTTTTATATAAGAAAAAAATGTGAGAATAAATATTCATATTTACTTCTATCTACCTAAACTTTTTAAATGAAAGGATACACAGGACACTAATTAAAATGGTTATCTGTGGAAGCAAATGGAATGGGGTCAACAGAAATAGGTGTGGGAGTATGCGGTCTCAATATAGCAATTATGCAATCATTTTGTTTGTCCCCAACTCTATTTGTATAACATTTCAAATCTTCCAAAAAGTTGAAATAATAGTAGAATAAACACCTGTATATTTATTATTTAGATTCACTAGTTGTTAACATTTTGCCACATTTGCTCATGGGACAGATGGAGGAGCTCTTCAATGTGTCCTTCCCATGTAAAAGAAGTTTGTCCAGAGAGGTCCTCTTTATCACTTCGTTCCTTCCTTAATCCCTTTCTTCAACAAATAATTATTAAGCTGGTACAATGGGTGAAGAACTGTTCTAAGTGAGATGCCTTTGTAATCACTAGTGAACGCACCTGATCAAAATCTCTGTATTTGCCATGCCTTTTCTTCATAGATATCTTAAGGTGATGAGGCCCATAATCACAGGAAATCTTATTTTTTCTCATGTATTTTAGGTCTTGAATTTTTCCCCTGAGACAACTATCCCAATTGGAAAAATAATGCAAAAGGGAAATGTGACTATTCTTTGTTTTTGTTGATACCCAATTCTCAAAAGCTACATTAGATGATCCCAATGAATGCAGTCAGCAAGAAATTTAATAATCTTCTGAAATCCATGATGCAAACAGAGCCATTTTCTTCAGGTAGAGAACAGAAGCTTCCTTTGTAGAGAGTTGCTGTGTGGACAAATTCAGCTGCAGTTTCCTGCCATGCTCTTCAGATCTACATAACTCATATGATCATTTAAATGTATGAAGATGATGGCTCTCCTAATAGTACAGTTTATGGAAGGCATCTTTCTAGGTGAAATTCGAGTGGTAAATCTTAATAGGAATTTCTAGATAACTTGCAAGACAACCTTCTAACCCACAGAATAAAGCTGTGTTTCTTGTACTTGCCTGGGTTTTAAAATATCTCCTTGGGAGTTGGTTAATATATTGATTTTTTTTTGGCATCAGCAAACTCTAATTGGGTCTAGGAGTGAGGAGGCACTGTAGTGAGGTTTGCAGAGTCACTAGAGAGTTAAAAGTATGAGATTGCATGATCACTAGAATATAGGAATATATACATGGGATGTAGGAAGAAGGACCCTAGAGAAAGCTAAGTGATTGGCTAACGGGGAGGAAATGCGAAGCTTAACAAAGTTTTGAGGAAAGGATGGCCCTTGCTTTGTTATACTTCATGTCAGATATCTCAGTATTACTTAAGATGGTCTTGATCACTGTACACTGATTTAGTAGTCAAAAACTTCAAGCTTTATTGGCTGGTGGTGTGTCTTCCTCTTTTTCTCCCTTCATTGCTTATTTCCCTTTTTTTTTCCTCCAGTACTTTTAGAGAACTGTAGTCATCATTATTACCTGTATTGCTCTATCACTATTCAGTTGTCATAATTAGAAGCTGTCACAATTATCAGTAGGTCATAACAGGTGTTGAGGACTCTCCTATAATGAGATCTTGTATCACTGTGATGTAGAGAGACCAAAGGCCAGGCTTTGTGACTTGATTCTATGGATTATCCAGGATTAGAAGGAAGTTCTTGCATACACTTTGGTTACTACAGTTCTAGGAATAGTAGAGCTCTTAGTTCTTTTAGAATTCTCAGAGTAATAGTACTGGTCTCTGGTCTCACTTAGTCATCTTTTTTGTCTAAAATTTTAGGTAGCTAAAGCAGACATTTTTAAATTGCTTTTTTCATTTTAATATTGTGATTTAATTATACAAACTGCCTCCACCTAACATCAGTGTTTGCTTGACCTTGTCAATATTGAATGTAATTTCACTTCGTTTAATCAGGGCATACCATAAGAAATTTTCTGTACATATTCTACTGGTGGTGTGTGGAAACTGTAAGTTTGTATAATAGATAAATGAATAAGTGGGTGTCGTTAATTTGGGGATTGTGAATAAATCATTAATGAATAAGTATATTTTATAAATTATTTTTAATTTTTATATTTCCAAGCCAGTTCTTTATATAAGTGTAAAAGTTTTTTCTTCTGTTGATTTATAAATTAAAACTATTAACCAATATCTGTATACTTACAATGTATTCATCATCATGTACATAATTGAGGAGACTTAAATTTATCTCTATTATAAAAATTGCCACACTGGGAGTAATTATTTATTATCTCCAACACCCCTGAGTTCCTGAATGTGTCAAGGGTAGGAATTTGTTTTATTTATCTTCATATTACTGGTGCCTAATTCACTGCCTAGTTTGTAGTAGGTGCTCATTAAATGTCTGGTAAAATGAAAATATTTTGTGTTCATCTTTATGTATCTAAAGAGTTAATAATTTGAAATGATTTCCAAATAATTGTAAATGATTTTCACTTTTGTTCCAGTTATTTCTCTACAGTTGGTTATGTACCCCATATTACATCCTGTGCCTCATAAGGCTGTGAGTTCAAATGTGGCCATACTTTCTTTCTATACCCACATTTTCAACATGTTTTGACATATATCTCACACAGAGCTTCAGATCCCTACAAAGTTTCCTACTGCCAGTTATTTTTGGAAGACTTCAGTAGGTTTCTCATCAGATCCTGCTAGATGTAATCTTTTTATTCTAAACTTCCGGTAGGCATTTGCTACTTTCATTCTTTCCCTTTTTTATTATGGAGGGTGGGTCCCAGGATACATTCCATTCTCTTTGTACTTATTTCTAAGTATATAGACAAACATAGTATATAGATAGATAGATAAATACCTACATAATACATACATACAACATGCATACACACATACTTGCATACATACATAAAGATTGAGTGACCGTCTGTATACTGCTGAGTTAAAACTTTAAGTTCTCAGTGCCCTGAGTCTGCTTCCACTTGAGCAGGGCTCGAATTTCATTCATCTGGCTGGGAAGAGCATCTAGATGTTATGTTTTGCACTCCATTCTTTCTCTTCCAAGTCTCTTTCAGGTGCTAGGCCTCAAACACCCTCTTCTTACAGGTTTCCTCTTTCTGGGACACCCCTACCATGTAGGACAACTTTTGCCAATAATTACCTATGGATTGGAGGCAGGTCTAGGCTGTGACTTAAGTTTGGTAGAACCCACATCTTTGTTTTCATTGATTCAATTCACTCAACAATTAGAATGATTTATTGGGTGTCTACTCTATGCTGGACACGGGGATACTCTACTAAGCAAAATGTTAAAAAACACTGTGTCTCACGGAGCTTGCATTCTAGTGAAGACAGGCAGATATTAGGCATAGGTATTTACAGATAACAACTAATAGGCTAGAAGAAGATGAGACACATCAAATGCCAATAAGGGCTTTTGGATAAAAATAAATTGGAAAATGGGAATATAGCATGTGAGAGTGAGAGTAACTGGGGACATTATCTTTTCTATGATGACATTTGAGTGAAGACCTAAGGAGGTGAGGATGAGAGCTATGAGGATATCTGAATGGAGAGCCAACCAGAGACACAGGGGTGAAGGCCTGAACGTATTCAGACTAACCTAACCAGATGTGGTTTATGGTTAATCAGATTATTTGATGCTCTGGAGCAGCCACTTCTCAGTTTTAGTTGGACATAGATCTTCATTTCTAAAATCCTAGTGTCAAAGACCCTCAGCAAAATTATGAAAGCTTTCAACATGCTAAGTAATACTTAACTCGATCTTTAACTAGTAGGATTCGTTTTCATGTGACTAAACTTGAAATAAATCTTAATATGTAGTAAAGAGAGGTCTCAGTTCAAATTATACAGTCAAAATCTTCCACATATACTTAGATGTAGAATAAGAATAACAAACGGGAAATAAATTTTAGACAAAGTTTATATTCTCATTTTCTTTGAAAACATGTATAAATAGCAAAAGATAAATAATTTTTAATAATATGTGATAATTCTTAATAATATGTGATAATTCTTTTAAAAACAAGTCATAAAGAATGGAAGTATGGCACATGCGAGAAAAATATGATATCATTTTATTGAACTCTCAAAACAGCATTAAGGTTCTTAATGTTAAAGGCATATGCCTATTTTATATCAGACCACAGAGTATTACCATATCACCTTAACAAAGCATTTACATTATCTAATTCTCAGCTCGGGATCAGTAGCATGGGTGAGGGCAGGAGGGTAATATCACCAAATTCACTGGTAGTAGAAAGAATTTAAGAGCATGATGACATAATGGATACTATAGCAGTTTTAAAAATGTAAAGGCTGACACATGAACATTTCTTCCCTTATCCAAGGTTCAAAGATGTTAAAGAAATTACCTTGATATGCATTACAAAACTTTAAGTGGCATTTTGGAAGTAGTAAGGCAATTTTCCATTGTTTATTATAATTACCTGGATAGATCAAACTCCAAAATGGATTACATGTCTGAATTATCTACCTTAAATTTCCATAGTTTTGTTATTGTGCCATAATTGACACAATCATTCTAGGTAGTCTGTAGAAATGCATTTCTTAATTTTATGTTTTTATTTTCTTGAGAAAAACATTAAGATATCAAGGGATTAATGCTATTTATTCCTGTTATTTTAGTCATTTTCACAATATAATCTATATTTTCAGTACAAACAAAATAAAATCTTTAAACTTCACAGTCTAACCGGAGAGGTGGACACCAACAGTTCAAAAAATATAACTTATATGCAAGGACTTTAAAATCTCCTTAGGAAGATTAAATGTATATATAAATTAGGCTTCCATTTTGATGAAAGATAGCATGTAAACTGATGCTTCTCAGATTGCCAGTTTGCCTCTTAAACACTTCTAAAACCTGTGCTGTCATCTCAAGCCCCACTCTCTTATTGCTATAACTGTTTTTACCTACTTCATCAGAGCAGCCTCTGCATACTCTTCCCATCTCTGCTCCTTCAAGTTCCAACCATCCCTCTGTGAGCATGTCCCTGAAATCCCAGTGCCCCGGAAGGACAGCACTGAAACACAGTGGCTAAGGCAGCTGTAGCCTGAGGTAGGTATGCCAGGTCAACCTCAACCAGAAGCCAAGCTCCCAGGACATGAAGAAGGCCAGCCATGCAAACACTTTCTCTAGGCTAAATTGGTTTAGAATCAAGACTTCAAATGAGAAAAAAACTTTAAAAAATGCAAATATAATCACAATATGCCTCTAGGTAATATATATTAATGTTTTCACATAACAAACAAGATTAAGAGTAAAATTCTTATTCCAGTCTTTATTTCCTGCCACCCTAATATGTTTATTCAGCATTAGCCATTCTCACACAGCTTCCATTCTCTAGACACATATTTTGTATATCAGCAAACAACATATTACTCAGCAAAATTAACAATTAAATAAATAAATAATGAAAAACAAAACAAAACCTCTCTGTGACGTGAGACATAGTAAATCCTACTATTGGAAAGTGTTTATTTAAAGGCCTCTACTGCTTTAAATATTTTAAACATTTTTTTGATGGAAAGTTCTCCAGATTATTTTATTTACATAAACTCCAATAAACTTCAAGTGAGTTTATTTACATATGTGGACATTTGCATGAATACACATATGTAGACATTTATACCCAGTTTTATAACTTACAACACATTCTACTACACAGATTTTTTAAATTAAGGTAATACAGAATAATAAAAAAAATTGTTTTAAATGACAAAATGTGCCGATACCACAATCTTGGTGTAACCCATATTGCCTTTTAGATTCTGTGGCATCAGTTGTAATGTCTTTTTATTCATGCTTTATTTTATTTGAGTTTTTTCTTGGTTAGTTTAATTGTCAATTTTGTTTATCTTTTCAAAAAATCAACTTTTTGTTTTATTGCTTTTGTAATTTTTTAGTCAGAATTTTATTTCTGTGTTTTTATAATTTTATTTATTTGACTCATTTGGGGTTTGGTTTGTTCTTGATTTTCTCGTTCTTTCAGATCACCATTAGATTGTTTATCTGAAATTTTTCTACTTTTTGATTTAGGTATTTATATTTATAAACTTCCCTCAATACTGCTTTTGCTGTTTTGGTATTATATATTGCATTTCCATGTTTATTTGTTTTGAGAAATTTTTAAATTTTCATAATTTCTTTATTGACACATTGGTTGTTAGGGAACATGTTTAAATTTTGTGTTTTCATATAGTTTCAAAAGCTTTATTTGTTATGATTTCTAGTTTTCTTCCATTTGGTTCAGAAAATATATACATATATAATTGGGGTATGTTTTTAAATCCATTCATCTGGTCTATATCTTTTAAGTGGAAATTTTAATCTGTTTATATTCAAGGTTGTTATTGATAAGTGAGGACTTAGTCCTGTCATTTTGTTAATTGATTTTTGGTTGTTTTGTATATTTGCTTCTGTCTTCATCTCTTATCATTTATCATTGCTAATTGGTAGTTTCCTACAGTAATATGAATTAATTATTTTCTTTCTCTCCTTCATGTATTTGCTATGCCAGATACTTTTGCATGTTGTCATGATGGTCATTATCATCTTTTTACTTCCAGATATTGGATTCCCTTGAGCATTTCTTATAATACTGGCCTAGTGGTGACAAATTCCTCCAGTTTCTGCTTATCTGAGAAATACTTTATTTTTCCCTCATTTCAAAATAATAGCTTTGCTGTGTATAGTCTTTCTGCTTGACTTTTTTTTTTCCTTTCAGTAACTTGAATATTCCTGCATTGATGTCTGTGTGTCTGGTGAAACAATCACCTCTTTCAACTTTCTAGAGTAGCTTTTGTAGAGAAAGAACTTTACCTTCATTTAAGTATTAGTGTACTGGTTGGGAAGAATGTGGTAACCCTGTTTCTGGGTGAATGCAACGGTAGAGTTTCTGAGTTTTAGATTCTTATTTTCCAAGCTGTATTTGATGCATATACCATATAGTTGTAATCATAATTTATACTTGTTGTATATTCTGACTTTCTTAATATCACAGCTATTTTTATAGTGACAGACAACTTATGATCAATATTTTAATGTATGTATCATATTCGATAAAGTAGATGTAGTATAATTTACTTATCTATTGCCATATTGTTAAGCATTGAGGTAACATTAATTTAATGTTAAACATAACATATAAGCATATATGTCTATTCATATGTATACATTTACATATGTTTTCATATTTAAATTTCCTGGTCTTTATTAAATTGTTCAAATAACTTTATGGCTTACAATAAAGACAAATTACTTCTCTCAAATAATGTACAATGTGATATACCACCAGCAATATGTGAAACTTTTAGTATCCTTCAACCCTGGGTAATGCTTAAATTAACACTTGTATTTTTAAACATAAATTATTTAATTTAATAGGATGAACACCTGATTTCTGAAGCAAAGGGTATGGTACATAACATTTTCATAATCACCTTCCTCATCATTTGGAAGTTCTAATATTATAGCGACCTATAATACAGCAATACCTTTCAAAGAAATGTATAAATGTTTGACATTAAATGCTCACCTGTATTATATGTTTAGCATTTTTATCAATTTTGTGTAGTTATTCTCTTTCCCCAATTATCTATTCTTACTTTTATACAGCTGCCAGCTTTATTTTCACCTTCTATGTCCCAGTGACTCATAAAATAAATCACATCCCTAAGTTCATTAGAATATCCAACATGCAAAATGCTTATCAACAATATACAAGACATATCATCTTTCTATATGCTAGCCGTGGAGTCAACTATATGCTAGTCTTTCTTTGATTTTTCAAATTTAATCTTTATAGAAGTAAATTTTTCTTATACCTATCTTAAAAACAGTTGCTGTGAGAATAAATAGTATTATATGTAGGAAGGGTGAAGTATACAATATGAGATTTAATTAATTATAAGATTTATTACATATCTTATACCCATTTTTTCTCATCTTTTACTTTTTTTTTCCTCCCTACCTCCCATCTTTCCTTACTTCCCCTTTCTTCCCTTTATTTCTTACTTCTTTCCTTGATATTTCAAATTGCCTGGTTGTTAGCTGGCCCCAAATAGATGCACTTTCTAGGGAATAAATTACATGGATGTAAGTTAATGTTTCATCTGCTTTCCAATTGACCAACACTGTGAGCAATCTAAGGTCCACAGCTCTGATTTCTGACTCACAGAAAATGTTCCATCATGCTTTAAAAAACTTTATCCCAGAATTTTGTATTTATTATCTTCTTTTCTTGGCTTAGTTCGTTTAGAGTAAACCGTATTTCTTATTATGAAAATAATATTTATTGTAAAAAATAACAAAATAAAGAAAAGCTGAAAGAATTATATTTCATAACCTTATTTGAATTAACACCTAAAAACCCACTTTTAATACTTGGTCTTTCCAGAAATTTTACCCATTTTTTTTAAATGGGATGATCCCTCAGATAGCTTTCTAAAGATTTCCCTGAAGCAAATATTCACTGATGATGCTAAGATACTCCAGTTTCTTTAAAAAGTAGTACCTATATATGTTTGAATTTCCTAATGACATTGTGATTTGGCTAGCCAATTATAGCAGTGGGTGTATGTGCATTTGGGCATGTGCATGTGTATGTGCATGTGCATGGTTTTCTCTGAACTGATAGCACCAAACAGGTTTGGAGAAATGCCTGTGCAGTTATTCTTTGCTACCCTAACCCACTGTAGATGTTATGTTGAGTAATCCAGCCACTTCTTTTCTCCTTATCCACTTTATATTTCTGGACACCAAGCTTTTCAAATGTTTAAAAATGATTTGAAGCCTGATTCTTAAGCATGTTAATTTATAAAGTCTCTAAGCTGAGACAAATATTTTAGTACGTCTCAGTACATAGCTTTCTCATTTTCCTTTCAGGTCAGTAGATAAATCCTTCTCTTAATATTTCATAAATGCCAGGAATTAGTTAACAGTCCTTAAATACTATTAAATTAATCTCTTTTGTTCCTGACACAGTCTTTATTTTATTCTTTACCCCAGAAGATGTCACATTTGTAGATCATATTTATATTTTATCTGAAATACTGTGAGTGGTAGTTTCTTAAAAAAATATAGTGCTCTGTAGTGACGTCTTAACAGTCACTATGGGAAATTTTGCAACCTTCAGAAAGCCTATTCTTTCAAAACTCAGAAAATTCTTACCTAATAAATAGAGACCAGTGCTAGAAAGTAGCTAGTAAGTTAAACCACGTACTTCACTGATATTTAGGTGTACATTTTTTTTTCACATTGGAGATTAGTATTCTGATCTCCTCCCTAAATAGGCAACTTACAGAAGCAAAACAACCTATTGAAATTTTTTAAATGTATGAATTCTGAATGATATATCAAGTCATCTAATTTTTTATGAGGTCAAATTGTTGTTATTTATTTATTTTTTCCTTTGAATTCAATCATTGGGTTGCCTGGCATCTTAGAAACCTAGCTATGGCTTTGAGAATTTCCCCTCTTCCTCGTCGTCTTCTTTTCCACATGTTTTACCATGCTTTGGTTTTTCTTTCCATACTTTCTTTTTTTTTGAAACGGAGTCTCCGTCTGTCGCCCAGGCTGGAGTGCAGTGGTTCGATCTCTGCTCACTGCAACCACTGCCTCCCGGACTCAAGCGATTCTCCTGCCTTAGCCTCCGGAGTAGCTGGAACTACAGGCACCTGCCACCACGCCTGGCTAATTTTTTCTGTATTTTTAGTAGAGACGGGGTTTCACCGTGTTAGCCAGTATGGTCTCAATCTCCTGACCTCGTAATCCGCCCGCCTCGGCCTCCCAAAGTGCTGTGATTACAGGCTTGGGCCACCGCGCCCAGCCTCTTTCTATAGTTTTCTAAAGCATCGTACAAGGGACCCTTCTCTTAATATTAGCATTACTATTATGGCAATCAAGCTGACATAACCAAATTTATGTAAAACCATTGAAGTAAAATGGGCCACGTCATTATTATTATTGTTATTGTTATTTTGTGTACTCTATGACCACATTTTTTATTCAGATTCCATGACTATATTTCTATAATGGAAGCACCTAAGGAAAATGACTCCTAGTTTCTGCTGTATTGCTTTTGCTGCGGTGGAATGATTTCTATCAGACAACTGGATGCATTTGAAAATCTTCATATTTTCACCCTGGAAAAGTCCTATTAGCTAAACTTGCTCCTGTTTAGAAATATTGACCAAAAAACACAGTCCATCTTGTAAAGTTATACTAGACATTTACTAAACAAGTAAACTAACTTCAAGTATAGTAAGTTTATTAATTCCAAAATCTAGAAATGCATGCCATAAAGTAAGTTTTTTGTTTCTATTGTTTGAAGGCCAATTTTCAGCCATAATATTAAGCTTCATACTTCTGGAAGAGTAAACCAAGCAGAACAGCAAGTTAGAATCTGGAAGTAATACAACTATGGAGGATTCAAGTGGGGGCTGTGGGTAAAAATTTCTGAAGCCCTTTCTCAAATAAGCGGATTAAAGTGATTGTGAAGTTCCCAGCATATCACAAGTGGCCAATAAATATTGATTTCTTCGTTTTCCTTCTGTTTCCCATCATTTAAAATGCTTTCCATTTCTCCACCATTAAAAAATAGAAGTAATGTGAATGTTTGATGGTGTGTTAGTAAATCATTCTTAATTTTTTTTTTTACAGTTGGGGGTCTCACTATATTGCCCAGGCTAGATGAAAACTCCCAGGCTCAAGTAATCCTTCTGCCTCTACCTCCTGAGTAGCTGGGACTATAGGTGCATGCTACTGTGCCCAGCTCTATCCTTAATTTTGAAAGTTTACTAAAAAATGCTTATGTACTCTCAGGGTGAAGACAAAGACAATGTACTCCACCTTTTTTTTTTTTTTTTTACATTTTATTATGAACAGCTCAGTGTTATCCTTAATATATATTTGTTGATCGAAAATCTGATATAAAGTCAGTTGAAGGAGGTCTGAAAATATGAAGATTCTATAAAAGTACACAATATAGCAGTTTGCTAATATTTGGATGAAAAGTCTATCAAAAAGTCTATTATAGACTAATAAGTCTATCAAAACTGCTTTGGACTGTTCATTGTTGCACCACCATTGTGCCATGTACTCTCAATCCTCTCTTAAAAATTACTTCTGAAGACTGGTGTGGATTAATGCCTTAAATGCAGTATAAAATCAGATAATGTGGGAGAAGAAATCTTGAGTGACTTCTTTTAAATTAATATGCTTAAAAAACAACTGAAAAGATAATATTCTTCACGTTAATTGTCCCTGATACCCATTAATAATAGGTGCCTACATTATTGCAATACACATTCATTAACTATTAGGATTTTACAGTAGTTACATATCAAAACTGAATCTTACTGTGGCAATAAATTAGAATTAAATGAATATTAAATCTACACCTGGCTTTATTAAAACTAAAATTGATTACTTTGCTTTTGTCATAAAAAGTGACTTCTCTAAAAAATGTGATATATTTTTAAAAAGTACCAAACCAAGTATTATGATTCTTGGGTTTTAGTCTCGGCTGTACCACTCACTGACTGAGTGGCTTTAAACACGTCACTTGCCTGGCTAGACCTCCAACTGCTGAATTTTGAAAGAGAAATTTGACGTAGATTAATTTATATAATTATTTTTAACTTGAAAGTTCTGTAATATATAAACATACCCATGATTTTAAATTTTAGACACAAGGTGGCACTATTAGTAGTGATTTTAATTTGATCCACAAATAAAACTAGGGGAATTTCAAGATCTGTGTATCCAAAGAATAAATCTAAATATATGAAGACACTGTATCACACACACACACACACACACACAGTCTTGGTTATTTTTAACATCTGGATGAATGCTCAACAATTCAATCAACCAAATGTTTGCTTGACATCAAGATGATTGATTTTTTAAAATGTTCATGAGAATATTTCAGTGTTAAGGTATACAATCAAGAAATATTTGCAAAAATATATGCAAGATAAAGATTGATATTGGTGTGATTTCAACATAAACAGGAACTCCTAAACAAGATCTATCAATTTTATAGCATGTAAGGAAAGGTATTGAAATGTGAACAAATTGCTTAACTCAGTTTGCTATTAAATTAAAAAGAATGCATGTTGGTATGCAGACAATTTTCAAATGACACTAAAGGCAAAATTTTTTTTAAACTGGAAAGGTGTAGATGGTGCAAAGAATTTGAATTATAATCTCTAGAACATTTTTGTTGAAATTTTCCAACATCTTGCTACCACTTCCTAAAACACTCTCCACACATACTGAAGACCGTGAACTGTTCTGTGGCTAAATCAACAATATTACTTAATATAATATTACTTTTATAATAAACATATTTTTCCTAAAATCTGACTTCTTCCCGTTTATTATGAAGATTCTCAAATTAAATCTTTCATGATCCAATTCAAATACAATTTTTCTCCTTTAGTGTTTTTCCTGATACTGCAGGAAAGTCTCTCCTAAATCATTTATAAAATTCTTGTACTTAAAAATGTTGTAGATCTTAGCAGTCCCCTAGACCATATTTTTTGTTTTAGTGGTAATAAAACTGTGCTCCAGTGAGGAAGTATGATGGCAAGAAGCTCCACCTCTGATCAGCGATGGGGGAAGAAATCCAGTCCCAGTGTTCTTTCTACCATGTGCTATTTGTATGTTTCAGATGATAGACGGTGCTTTCCATCTGGAGTAGGAATCTAATCTACCTGGCTAAACTGTCAATTCCTTCTAGTAAAGAGTTTATGTCTTTTCTCTCATACTGTCTAGCATAGTATTTGGTAATGTGGAGGTGCTTAGGGCATACATTTGAATAAACAAATGATTAACTCTAATGAACAATTTTAATAAAATTAATACTCACTTCTTCCATATTTGTGCCCACTGCAGTGCTTCACTTCAGATAATTACATCTGATAATATTGTTTTACACCTCTACAAATCTATCTGTGGTGAAAAGTGATCATTTTTAAGTAGGTTTTATTGTGGGTTACTCTGAAATGGGTAATGATTACAAGCTCTTTGTGATTGCTCAGTGGTTATGACTCACCAGACCCCAGTTTAAATTCTTGCAACTGAATGAGTAATAAAGCTATGACTTACATCATCGTTGGTTCAAAAGACATTGGCTGAAAATATACTGTTCCCTGGAAAGGACTCTATCCTATGTTAGTTATGTGACTTTAGTAAGTGAGTCAATCTCCTTCAGCTTGTCTCCTCCTCAGTAGCCATGATGATGATAATTACTGCTCGGAGTTATTAATATTTTACTGACTAAATAATATACTATGTACATAGTCCTAGGAACATAGAAGTCTGGCACGTATGTTATGTAGATAATGTTGAAATCTTTTTCTTAGAACGAAGAAGATACAGAGGATGAATCAGTATATAACAGTAACAAAGGTAAAGTCCCTTTACCTCATTTCCCTCTACCAATTTTTGGTCAATTGTCAGTACTAAGCAAATACTTATGCAATGGCATCACCAGTCTTGGAAAACAATTACAAGGGATGTATAAATTGTAATAATCTACATAATTCTAGGTCTTTTTCTAATCTGTGAATGTAGAACCTTTGCAAATCCCACTCAAATTTTACCCAAGTGTTCGTGTGGTTCTAGCCAGAAGTTTTAGATAGGCTTACCTCAACTTTCTGATGTTCTCCTCAGTCTCCCTTTTTGGTGGTCTTCCACTTCTGAGGCCACTTGGCAGGGGAGTGATTCCCACATCCCCATGCTAACCTCCCACTGCCCTTGGCTACCAATGTTCAGTTTGATAGGGCACGTGTCCATGCTGAGGATTCAGCCTATGATGAAGTCAACACTGTTCCTCACTGCTTCTTCAAGGACAAGCACAGTGCTTAGCATGAAACAGGTTCTTAAAAATATTTACATATAGAATAAATGAGAGGGACCAAAGCCTTTCCTAGAAGCTTTAATATATTGGAGCTACACTGTGTTCAGCAGAAAAAGAAAAAGTGTGGCCCTCCTTTTCCTTCGCTGTCCTACTTTTCATCTGGGTTTCAAAAGTTGGATGGCATATGCTACTGTGTCAGAAGGTTTCTTTGTAAAACAGCTCCTTCAGCTTCTTCAGGCCCTTGTTCAAAAAGGCTGATGGCAAGTATGCTATTCCTTTCGGTGGCTTTTAGGCCAATGTCTGAGGAAAACGCTGCCATTCTTTTCTTTCACTTTCCATTCTAGAACTGGTGCTTTCTCCCAGCCCAACTCTACTAATATTCTCCATATGTAGAGGAAAAGAGAGAATTTACTTACACAGCTCGTACAAGTTTAGTAGATATGCCCAGATATATTTAATTTCCTAACTAGATTCAAATCTTCTCTGCTGCTGCAAATAGATATTCAAAAAGCAAATCAAAATTAAAAATATAAACTATTTAGAAATTAAAGAAATGCAAATATGGTTTTTAAAATTAAGAGATGCAGCTGTAACTGTACTCAGAGTAAAATATATAATTTTATGTACCTTAAAAATTATTACAAATAAGTCAACTAATTCAACTTTAGAAACTAGAAAACAAAACAAAAAATTATGATAGAAAAAAGCTTAATAAAGTTAAAAATTAATTTTTTGTAAGACTAAAATTAAAGTTAAGAATGAAAAAGATAAAATGTATTTCTGTAAAACCATAAAAATAAAAAAAATAACCTAGCAGGACTGACACAGAAAATTTTTAAAGTTAAAAAAAAAGGAATGAAAAGCATAAGGTATGATTATAGATACAAGTGAGATTAAACAAAATAATGAGATTTTGTTTGCATAAATATAGAAATAAATTAGAAATACATAAAATGGATTCTTTTCTAGCAAGACATAAATTATCGAAGTTGTCCCAATTACACAAAAATAATTTTCAATAATATTACGTGAAAAATACAGTGATGTGAAAGTATGGAAGGCAGTTTTTTAACTTTGAAGTAGTGAAACCAGTTTTAGCGTGACAAAACACAGTTGTCATAAGTAAAATAGTAACAAATTTAACTGCGTATCTATTAACAAGCAAATTTAAATATAAAACACTTCTTATGTGGCTAAGCACTATGCATAAAGTTAAAAACAATGACATGCTGAAAGGAAAATGTAGCATGTAGAACAGACATAGGGCTTTATGACACTTTTTTTTTCTACAAATAAAATTTTAGGAAAGATAAACAGTCAAATAGAAAAATGGGCAACATATGAACGAGCAATTCAGGAAAAAAATTGAAATTTACATGACGTGAAAAGATGCTTAAACTTACTTCACACCTCAGGGAAATACAAAATTCAATAGTAATGAAACATGCATTTTTTCCTCACAAAACTTACAATAAGTTTTCAGTGTTGATAGATAATATCAGTATTGACAGGGATTTGGGAAATGGGCATTCTCAGATGGTATTAGTGAAAGTATAGATTGGTCAAAATATTCTGGAGAGCAATTTGGAGCCTCAGTTAAAAATTAAAGTACCAATGCTCATTTTCAGAAATCTACCACAGTAAAATGTTTGGATTAAAAGTATATGTGGGTATGAGAATCATTGCAGCATTGTGGTAGTGTTAGAAACAGTGAGGAACTTAAATGCCAGTCAATTGACAAATAGTTAAATACTGTGTGTGGTGTTCATCCAGTGGAAGAGTACCACGGTCATTACAAAATATGGAGTACATGTAGGTAAACTAAAGTCAAAAGATACATAATGCATTTTGTTGGGAAAAAATCAAGTTGGAAATATATGTATAAGATAAAATTTCATTTAAAAGTATGTACAATCGTATATGAAATTATGTATCTCTTCACAGCACGTATAGGTTAATATATCCTTGAATAATGAAAGCTTCAAATTTATGTATCAAACAGTTAATGAACATTTCTGAAAGTTGTGATTGGAAGGAGAGATAAAGGGAAGGGAGAGTTTCACTTTTGACTTTATATACCTCAAAAAAAAAATGACAGATAACCAGTCATTTGAAATTTTTTTTCTCCAGTTTTCAAAAAGAAATATTTTAAAAAGTAAGTCATGGTGCTTACATGTCCTAACAGAGAGACGAGACCCAAGCTGTGAGCGTCAGTTAGGGGAGGTACAATGAATGCAGTTGGTTCAAGGGAGAAGTAAGTCTTCAAGTAGAACTTTGGATATGTTAACTGTTCTGAGGAAAAATAAGTATAGTTCTTTAAGTATTATCCTAGTTGACTTTAGACTTCATCTGTGGGATGTAGCGCATTTCTTTTCGGCTTGATTTCTATACTGTCTAATTCACATCGGTGTCCTTCCGATTTATAAACATGTTGCCTTTGCATGACACATGATGGAGATATTGTCTTATGCAATGTCTTTCAAAGCAAGAGTCTTCACATGTTCCTAGATTTTATAATCAGTTTAGTGATTCTTGATCAGCATGTGTTAGAAAATAAAATTGGTATGGACATAATAGAATGGATGGATGGATATTCGAATGGAATAGATTAGAGTGTACTATGTATAGTAAGATACTCTATTATTTCATGAAACTTTGGCTTTAGGTATGTGGTTGTGTGTACTAGACTGCAATGTAAAATTTATTCCTATTATGAGTCAGTGATAAAATGTTTGGAAGCCATTGGTCTCAATCCAGATCTAGAAATAAGTCATAATATAATCTTGTGGAAGCCTCTAAAGAAAATGTGATCTGTAAATTTGTCCGAGAGGGGTCCAAAGCAGGACTTCATGCTGGCAAATAGCAATTTTCATTATTTGGATTTCCATCATTATAGCAAAGTGCTTTCAGATATTGAAGACTGTTTTTTCTTTCTAACTTGTGATGACTACTTTAAAACTGTATACATTTTTAAAGTGTTTATATTTTAATGTTGTACCTTTCAAAATAATGTACATGGTGACATATTAGATAGTCCTCGAAACCATGGAAAAAACATTGTTACAGTAAAACTAGCATGGTCATATTATGAAAGAATGCAAAAGTCATATACATTTGTAAATGTAAGATACAAGACTTCAAAGATTTTTCTCCCCTGCAGTGGTCACTGCAGATTCTGCCCCTGAAATCCCAGGGGAGCCTATTCACTCTCATGTCCCAGGGGGAACTTCAGTGGAGAAGCATTGCTGTAAACCATTGTAAGCCAGAACCATAATTAGCAAGTAACACCTTTGCAGAAATTCATTGACACATAAATGAGAGTAGTAAGAAGTCTTTGAATAGAAAATAGGGAGGTAATAACTTCTGGCTATACTGTGCAATTTTGTTTTCAAGGAACAGAGTTCAATCAAATCACCTCAAGTACTGGGGATTTATTATAGAGATAAACACAGAAATAAGAACAACAAGGAGAAGAATGAAAACAGGAATGTTGTGGGTACTCACAGTAGCTCCATAGCTTGAAATGGAGCCTCCATGAAACTTAAGATGTAATTTTGGCACAAAGGAAGCAAATAGTCAGGGTATTTGTTACCATTGTGCTTCTCTGTTTCTGCAGGCTCCCATAAAACTATTTGGTCTTCTGGTTGTATTATTTTTGGTTTTTGCACGGTTCTGTATTCTAAATATAATGTCTCTTATAGTGTCTACTATTTCATTGTCTCTACTGCCTGCTAATTGCAAAATATGACTGACTGTCTGCCTCTTCAGTTCATATTTTGAGAGTGCATTTTGAGTGGCCTGGCTACTAAAGGTGCTTTCTGCCACCAGCTGAGTGTGATGTTTAGAAGTGCAGATTCTGGCACCCCATTGCCTGGTCCACAGCCCAACTCTATCTACAGAGTACTAGGTATGTGACCCTGGCAACTTATGTAAAGTTCTGTGCTCCAGTTTCCTCATCTATAAAATGATATCAATCTCATAGGATTGTTGAAGAGTTGATATATGTTAAGTGCCTAGAAAAATATCTGTAACTCATAGTGGGCCCTAAAAAAATGTTAGGTAGTAAAGTAAAACTTTTGTTGCAGTCTTTCTCAGGTTACTAGATAACCACAATGTGCAGAACGTTACTTCCTAATTCATATGAATGAGTATCTACTGTGTGCCAAGAATGGTGATAAAGCTCTTATACTGATAGGGGAATATAAAATAAAAGCAAGTAAAATCATATATGAGTGAAGTAATTTGAGAGAGTGATAAGCACAATGAAGGAAAGAAGGAGGAAGATTGGTGCTTTAGTGATTAGAGTGGCAGGATGTAATTAAGGATAAAACATCTGAGTTGAGACCTAAATAACAGGAGAAACTTGTTATCAGATAGTTGGCATGGAAGGCCAACATTTTAAGTAGAAGAAATACAGTCATGTTTTGCTGAATGATGGGGATATGTTCTGAGAAATGCGTTATTAAACAATTTCCTCATTGTGCAAACATCATAGAGTGTACTTACACAAACCTTGATGGCATAGCCTACTGCACACCTAGGCTATAAGGTATGGCCTGTTGCTCCTAAGCCAAAGCCTGTAGAGCATGTTACTGTAGTGAATACTGTAGGCAAGTGTAACACAATGGTAGGTATTGTGTATCTAAACATATCCAAATAAAGAAATGGTATAGTAAAAATGGGGTCTAAAAGATTTTTAAAATGGCATATCTGTATAAGTCACTTACCACAATGGTAAGCTTGCAGGACTAGAAGTTGCTCTAGGTGAGTCAGTGAGTGGTAAGTGAATGTGAAGTCCTGGAACATTATTGTATACCATTATAGAATTATAAACACTGTACACTTGCACTACACTAAATTTATAAACAAAAATGTGCTTCAATAATTAATTAACCTTAGCTTACTGTAACTTTTTTTACTTTATAAACTTTTGAATTATTTTTAGCTCTTCTGATTCTCTTTAAATAACACTTAGTTTAAAACACAAAAACATTGTACAGCTGTACAAAAATACTTTTTTATATCAGTGTACTTTTTTAATTTGTAATATTTTTTATTTTTTTAACTTTTTAAAGTTTTTTATTAAAAACTAAGACACACATGTACACATTATCTAGGCCTACACGGGGTTAGGATCATCCATATCATTGTATTCTACTTCCACATCTTGCCCCACTGGAAGGTGTTTAGGGACAATAACACATGTGGAGATGTCATCTCCTATAATAACAGTGTCTTCTTTGGGAATAACTCCTGCATAAACTGCCAGAGGCTGTTTTACAGTTAACTTTAAAAAAAAAATAACTAGAAGGATTACACTGCAAAATAAAGATAAATAGTATAATATTATAAATGCACAAATAACATAGCCATTTATTATCATTATCAAGTACTATGTACTATACATAATTGTATATGCTAGACTTTTATATGACTGGCGTTGCAATAGGTTTGTTTACACCAGCATCACCACAAACACATGAGTAATGCTAGGACTTTATGATGGAAACAATGTCACTAGGCCATAGGAACTTTTCAGCTCCATTATAGTCTTATAAGACCATGTGGCTGGTCATTAACCAAAATGCCATTGTGTGGTGCATGACTGTAGTTGCTAAAGCAGGAGTGGAAAGAAAGTCATATGCTGGGAGCAGAGCGAGCAGGGAGCAAAGTGGTGAGTGATAAAGTGAGAAGGATATGTAAGGCCCAATAATGTGGAGTTTTACAGACATTTTAAGAAATTTGCTTTTGGTACAAATGCAAATGGTAATCTATTAGAAATTGTGTAGGATACAATTTGTATTTGTTACAAAAGGTCCTAAGTGGTGAGATTGTGTGATTTATGTCTTTAAAAGATCTAGTTGCTAAAGTGTAGGTCAAAAACAGGTATTGCAGGAGTCAGGGATAAAGATGATGTTTTTTTAATGAAAGGTGAATGGAGAAAAGTGAAAATAAAAGAGAAGTGGAAGCATGTTCAATGTATTTTGAACTGGGTAGGATTTTCTTAGACTAGTTATGGGGATAAGAGAAAGAGAAAAAAAGAAGAAACGATGATACATAGGTATTTGGTTTAAGCAACTAAATGTATGTTGTGCCATTTAATGAAAGGAAAATATTGGAGGGGAAGAAATTTACAGTAGGAACACCAGGGGGTAGGGATTCAAAAGTAATATTTATCTATATTAATTTGAAATGGCTATTAAATACCAAAAGGGAGATAGTAGGGAGGATGTTGAACATTGGAATATAACTGAACCTTATTTGTGACATTAGAAATGGAGGAAAAAATATACATATATAGTACATATATGTAATCATACAATGTTATTACGTATGGCACTCATAGTCACTTGAAGAGATAACCTATGGAGTAGGTGGAATTTGAGTAAGAATTATGCCCAGGTCCAGGCTCAGAGGTCTTTCAATATTTGTAAATAAAGCAGAGGAGAAGGAACAAAGACTGGAGATGATGGTAGGTCAATGAGGGAGGATTATAAACAAAAAATCTAAGTCGGATGTAGGGGTTCATGCCTGTAATCCCAGCACTTTAGATGGCCAAGGTAGGTGGATTGCTTGAGCTCAGGAGTTGGAGACCAGCCTGGGCAGCACGGTGAGACTCCATCCCTACAAAACTTATCCGGGTTAATGGCATGCACCTGTTGTCCCAACTACTCGGGAGGCTGAAGCAAGAGAATCACCTGAGCCTGGAGAGTTTGGACTGCAGTGATCCATAATCACTCCACTGCACTCTAACCTGGGCGACAGAGTGAGACCCTGTCTCAAAAACCAAAAACAAAAACATGAAGAATGTGATCACGAATGCTTAAAGAAGGCCTACTGCCCCATGTCAGTAAAATAACCCTGTAGACAGGGTTGAGAGTGTGGCAATATTCTGAGGGCAACCTATTCTGCTCATTCCACTCCCAGGCTGGTCAAGTGCATACATTTTTTTTCTTTCCCTATGATACTGTTCACATATGTTCAAACTATATGAGGCAAAAATAAAAGCACATATCCACTTTTTAAGAATGATAGAGCAGAAGCAATTAATGTAGAAATTGATTACATCCAGAAATAACATCACTGGAGTAATTCAGAAGACACTTGTTGGTCTCTAAGCCTATAATATGTGATGTCCATTTATTTTTTAATTCCTTAAAGAACTTGTTCAGGTATTATGTTCACCATCTCTCAACCTAAATACTAATTGATTAATGTATTTTTTGTTTTACCATCGCAACCCACACCAGTGTTGGAGTTAAATGGGGAGCTATTTAATAACTTCAGCAGAAATTGCTTGTTGTAACAAATGCAATCACAACACCTGTTTAGGTAAGGTGTGGAGCGTAGGTTTGCAGCTCTTAACCCATAGATTGACTAATAGAAACAGAAGCAGCATTACACATTGGTGGCGGGGGGGATAGCAGGATTCCTCTTTGGAAATTTGATCTTGCTTCCTTTACTTGAGTCAGACTGTAAGGACTCCTTATAAAGGGAGTTTGTTAGTAAAAAATGCATTATGAGGCCCGTGCATGCAGGACTGCACAAGGGAAGAAAAAAGATCAAAGCAGCAAGACACAAAAGCATCTGAAAAGAAGGCAAGAGAGTTATATGTGAAAGATAAATTTCGTTCATTCTTGAATTTGCCCTGCTGTTGCCCAGTGAGTATCTAAACTCATATAAATGTATTCTCCTGTATTTGTAAAAACAAATGAACTCTTTCCTGCCTTCCTTCTTTCCTTCCAATTTACTGATTAATTGTGACGTGCCAAGAATTGCCAGGGCTAATGTTTTGAGCTGGTATGCTCACACATGTGTAAGCTCATGCAATAATGAAAATCCTACTTGATTTAGAGTTGTAATCTCTTCCCCCACCCTACATTAGAGAGGAAGACTGTAGGCGGGGTAGGTGGAAAGAGGCATATGACTGGCTGACAATTTCTCTTTGCTGAGATTAGTTCGTCCCTGTGATGGCCCTCTTGGACAAGTCCGCAGATCATCTGCTCTAACTCTTTCTTGTATACCTACAGCGGCTCCATAGAAAACCACATGTCCTTTTGCCCTGGGATCACACCGCCCCAATGCAGCAGGAACTCTTTTTTACTGCCAAAGCTGTTAACCAGACCACTACTCACCTCTCCATGATTTAGGCAGAAGTCAGATACCTTTTATGTGTTCAACTCACTCCCAAGGGCCTACATAGTTATTATTTTGTTTGTTTGTTTTGTTTTTAATGTGTAGTAATGGAGGTAAGATAGATTGCTAGTTTTTCGCAATACCTAGCAGTTGGTAGACTTCATTTTTTTCTTTTCCATTGATAGAGCTATTGATAACCATTGTTTTAAATAACACAGTAAGCCTAACCATCAAATTCATAAATGCATCTATTTTCAGTCTCTTCGATTAGGGCTCACAAAACTGACTTGGCAGGGAAGAGATAACCTTGTTTCATCACTTAATATTTTTAGTTGTTAGCTGGCACAAATCAACTCTGTGTCTTGCTACCTGTGAAAGTGAAGGACAGCGTGTACAGAAAATAGAGGGGAATGGAGAAAGGAGACTAATATTGAGAGCTCACCACATACATTTGTTCATATGTATTATCAGTTCTAATTTTCAAAACTGTACCAAGAAGTGTGTGTTATTATCCCCACTTTTACAGAGGAGGATAGAGTTATTTATAAATGGAGGCATGAAACTACAAGATGGTTAAGTATCTTTTTCTCTGCAGGCGGAAGTAGAGACAGTCTTGCTAATTGGATAACCGATCACATTATAACTGTTTTCAAAGCAAATAAGAGTCTATTCTTGATAGTGTAAAGGCGAGGCATATTCCTTTGTGTACTTGTCTTTTCCCTTTCATCTTTTAATTCAATTTTTTAAACCAAACCTTCAACTTGGAAAGGAGAAAATTCCCTTTTTGTTGAAATAAATAACAAGTCTGGAGGTTTAGCCACCTGATGTTCTTTGAAATGTCAATTTCAAGGGAGAAAATTAGTGTTGGAGAGCCTGGGACTAAATTTCAACTGTGCCTTTCTAAATTGTGCATGCAAATGGGCAATTAGACCTGCGATGGGTAATTGCATGCCTAAGTGAACCCTTCCACATGGAGCTTAGAAGCTGATTTTGAAGGTTGAATTTGTGGAAGACCTTCTAAATTTTTTCTTATGCTGAAACAGTCTATGAACGCTCATCCCCAGCTTCAAAAAAAGAACACCTGTCTATTCCAATGACTTTTCAGCAAAGTAAAAGTCACTTGAAGTGAAAAAGGAGAATGTGAGGAAGTCAAAAGTTATCAATATTCACTAAAATCTGTTTTACATATGATGCAATAACATTTCATCTTTGCAGAAAAAATTGAAAATCATGTAAGTTAAAATAAAAGTAAAATAGAATCATTAACAGACCATTTATCCATCCAGAAATACTACTGTTAATATTTTTGTCCTTATCTTTCCAATCTTACTAACATATTTATAAAATATTTATGTGTATACATAACACTGTGACAAACTTTTTACATTTAATAATGTATTTTATAATGAATATCTTCCATAATCATTTTATCACCTCTATGCTTTTCTATTTTAATGTATGTCAGTGTATGAAATTGACATACAAATGTTTAATGCTGATATTTCTTAATTTACACTATTATAAAACATTATAATAAAAATGCAGTGGTAAACATCAATGCCTGTTTATTTTTGCTTGATTCACTATTTTTTTTTAAAACTCATGCCTCTCTCATGCATTTCTGAATAGTGTTATTTTTTATTTGTGTCATATAAGTGAAAACTAACTCTTTATTATTGTTTTCGTTTATATTTCAGGCATAGTCAATCTCCTGTAAAAGCCAAACTTTCCTCTCCAGCTCAGCATTTCTCTGAGTGATTGTCTGGTTCTTTAAAGAGCCCTTTATCCCTTTTCTTAAGCATCGTCTATTAAGCATTTGAAATTATTATGCTGTGGAACACAAAATAAAAACTCCTACTGGTCCCATATTCTTTCCTTCATACTCTTCCAAATAAAGGAGTATAATTGTAAATATATTCAAAATTTAATTTAATTATATATACTTTCTTTCATGCATTTCAATTTTTTGGATCATAAAACATGATTACGTTTCCTTGAAGATTCAGGAAAAATCAAGGACTAGTAGTCTCTGAATAAAATGTCTTCCTTCCATCTATATGTGTATGTAGACACACACACACACACACAGATATATATGCATGTATATACATATTTATATATATGTGTATATATATGTATACGTGTGTGTGTGTATATATATATATATATATATTTTCCCCTCTAATAGGATTCATGCATTGATATTCTAGGTAGAACAAAAGGAAGTATTTAGTTAATACCAAGTTTAATATCAGTGATGAACATTGTAATGGTAATTTAATTTCACAAAGAACTACGGTCATAGGCTAGGTAATACAGGCATCAACAGTAAAGTTTCTTTATACACAAAGGCTTGTCAAAGTATGGAAGCAAATAGTTAATGTCCCATGTGTTTAGAAATAACAATAGTATATTCACTTTGAGAAATATTTAATCTGAATACAAGTCATTAGCATATGGATAAAAATAACTCTTTTTTAAAAAATAAAAATTTAAAACCACACCATTAACACTGAAAATAACAGGATAAACAGTATTTATTTTATAATTATTCCAGGGAAAGGATTAACTGATTGTGATCACTTTTGTAGAAGCAGCAGTAATCAAAATTCATCAATTCTGGAATTTTAAGTGAGAATGATGATTTCATAATATGATGAACCTGCCCATATATATTAACGTTTTATATACCACTGGAGGATTATGTGCCTTGAAAGCTGTGTTGATAGTGAAATATTTATTTCATTGATAGAAAATTGAGTATTGGCCAGATAGTCTTTAAATTGAGTTATTCTTTTACATAAAATGCTTTATAAATGTTATGTCAGGTTGTCATATTGCTTGTTTATTTTATTTTGATTTTTAAACTTTCAAGAGTTTTAAGTTCACCATTTGAACATCTAATTTAACTAATATAATATAAATATATACCCTAAAAAACCAGTACTACTGATTTTGAACAAATATATTTGAAAATTAAGTTTCTTGGGTTGTTTATATAAGATGCACTTCAACCATTTAGTCATCATTTGTTGATTTTTAATTATCTTTGACCATAACTTTGCATGAACATTTTCTATGCAGAGAAATAGCATCTTGCTTTCAAAATCTCTGGCCTTACACCACTCCACTCTTTCTGAATTGCACTCTGTAGCTCTACTAGCATTCTTTTCATTCTTTACTGATGCCTAGTTCTCTCACTTCAGGATCTTTCACTCAACTTTCTTCTGCCACTATCCTTCATCAGGCTATTTTCTATATATTATTTCTTCAGAAGATCAACTCTGATATAAAACTGTACATGTGGTTTTCATCGTGTGAACTTTAATAAATGGTGTATCTTTTGTACTGTAGTATGTACCATTCTATATTATTCAGTGCTGCCCTGTGAGATTCCAGAGAATAAAGATAATGTCTCTCTTGTTTGCCTTTGTACCTTCAGTCCCAAGCAGTGTCTGGCAGAGATAAAGGAAGAAATAAATATTCAATGGATAGTCAGTTGATGAATGGATGGAAAGATAAAGCAATAATATGAAAAAATGAGGCACATTTAGGAATTCTTAGGAGGCAGTGACAAAATGTACTCAGTATAGTTGATTCTTGTTTGCAGTAGTTATGTTCTATAAAGTTGCCACAAATGCTGAATTAGCAAACACTGAACCGTTGTTCCTAGGGTAATTACAAGGTTTGGTTCCTATGAGCATCTGGTCACAACATTTTTGTCAACAGATCAACATATAACTTTAATTTCTGTGTGTTTCCATTTAAAGACACTTTATTTCTTATGCATTACTAATTCTTTCGTATTAAGTTCGTGGCAACAGCACTAAAACTCATGCCGGAATAAAGATTATCTAACATCTATTTTCTCCATAAGGCACAACATAGCCTTCTTGTGAGTAGGTATAATAGATAGCACTTTAGCACAATGCCTGGGGGTCATTTTAGACAGCAAAATCACCAAGAAAAAGCACAAAAATGAAAAAAAAATTGCCACCAAGTAGACTTAAAAAAGGGAACTTGTTTCCAGTATGACAGCTGAAACAAGAAGAAAAGGGTTGACATGTTCCACCTTAGCTGGGTGTGTGCATGTCAGGCAACTCCGGTTTTTGCCACTTTGCATATATGCATGCTCATGAATGACTGTGAAAGTGCCATGAGTATTGATTTTATTTTATTTTTTTGAGGCAGGGTCTCACTTGCCCAGGCTGGACTGCAGTGGCACAATCACAGCTGACTGTAGCCTCGACCTCCTTGGGCTCAGGTGATTCTCCCACCTCAGCCTCCCTGGTAGCTGGGACTACAGGCACACTTTTAAAGTTAAAATAAATTTTAGCAATCAACAAAATTGCAAATATGGAAACAACAAATAATGAAGATTCATTATCTGGGCTCAGGTGATTCTCCCACCTCAGCTTCCATGGTAGCTGGGACTACAGGCATGCTTTTAAAGTTACAAATAAACTTTAGCAATTAACAAAGTTGCAAATATGGAAACAGCAAATAATGAAGTTCATTGTATTTGGTGCTAATGAAAAAATGTGGTCTCTGTAATCAAAGAGATTATAATCCAACTGAGGATGGGAAACAACAATCAAATGACTTTAAAACAAGGCAATAAGCAACATGAAGATGCATGAAGGAAGTGGCAAAGGCAAAGTGTGCTTTTTGTTGGTGATTTTGCTCTCTAAAATAACCTCCAGGCATTGTGCTAAAAGTGCTATGGAAAGTTGGAATGAGTGGTCACAACTGTAATCAGATGAGGCTTCATGGTGGAAGTATCCCGAGACCATACTTAAAAGGATAAGTAGGATTTTAAAAGAGAGATAAGATAGAAGAAAAATCTGGACAGAGAGAAATATCTTTGTGAAAAGAGCAAATGTTTTATAACACTTAATGCTATGGTCTGAATGTTTGTGTCTCTCCAAAATGCATATATTGAAATCTTAACCCCCAAGAGGATGGTATAGGCCTTCGTGAGATAATTAGGTGATGGTGAAACTCTCCTAGGTGGGATTAGTGCCCTTATACAAGAGAATCCAGAGAGATCCCTCATCCCTTCCACCATATGAGGACACAGAGAAAAGAAGGTTGTCTATGAACCAGGAAACAGGTCTTCAACAGATACTAAATATGTTGGCATCTTGATCTCCCAGCCTTTAGAACTGTGAGAAATTAATCTGTTATTTATTGGATACTTAATTTATGATATTCTATAAATGGAATAAGACACTTAGAAAAGCAAATTAGAAAAGTGTTGAAATAGGCCATTAGGAGGACAAACTGCTCCAGCAAGAGTAAGTATAAAAAATGTTAAAGTAAGGAAAAAAGTATTGTGCTGGAGGCAGAGGAAGGGAGGTTACAGAAAAAAATAAAAATAACCACAGAATAGTACTAATGAAATAGATCTAGGAATGTTTTCCACAGTTTATATTAGTTTCCTCTTGTTGCATAACAAATTACCACACACTGAGTAGCCTAAAACAACATGTATTCATTGTCTCATAGTCTCCATGGGTCAGGAATCCAGACAGACACTAAAGCTGAGTTCTCTATGCAGAGTCTCACTAAGCTACAAACAAGGTGTTAACTGGGCTGCGTTCACTTCTGGAGCTCCGGGTTCTCTTCCAAGATCATGTGGGTTTTGGCAGTCTAGTTTCTTCAATTTGTAGAACGAGGAACCCATTTTCTTGCTGTAGGCTTGGGGCTGCTCTCAGTCCCAAGATTCTGCCCATATGTCCCTCTCAGAGGACCTCTTCTCACTTCCTCAAGGCCAGATGGAACATCTCTTGCTTCAAATTTCTCCCTTTAAGCAAGATCTAAATACGACAATTTAGGGGGTTCCCCTGATTAGGTCAGGCCCACCCAGAATAATCCCTTTTATATTATCTCAAATTCAACTGATTAGGAATCATAATTACCTCTACAAAATTATTTAACCTTGGCCATATAATGTAACTTAACCACAAGAGTGGCATCCTATCATAATCATAAATCCTATTTTAAGGAAAAGGGATTACATTGCGGACAGAAATCTTGGGGCCCATCTTGAAATGCTGCCTTCCTTCAAAGCTTATTGAGTTGATATATGAAACCTTGCTGCCATTTTTTTTTTTGTATTTAATTACTAGTCAGTTATAACTTCCCCAGGGTCACCAGTTCCATTTTTACCCTTGTTAATGTGGAGGAGATCCCAAGGAAGAAACTTTGCTTTTTGTCTGTGAGCTGGAACATGGTTGGGGCTCAGTTTGGGATCTAATTTATGGTTAAATTGATTTGCATAAGAAAGGACGACAAGTCTCTAAAGAGAGGTTCCAAACAGAGAGAGGAGGAGAGCATTTCATCAGTGCTATGAGAAGGGGCGAGGTAGAGGTGGGCTGATGTAATAAGCAAAAGAATCTGGCTGTTTGCCACTTACAAAAAGAAGCCGGTGGGGTGCAGTGGCTCACGCCTGTAATCCCAGTACTTTGGGAGGCCGAGGCAGGTGGATCACGAGGTCAGGAGTTTGAGATCAGCCTGAGCAGTATGGTGAAACCCCGTCTCTACTAAAAATACAAAAAAATTAGCCGGGCATGGTGGCACACACCTGTAATTTCAGCTACTCAGTAGGCTGAGGCAGGAGAATTGCTTGAACCCAGGAGGCGGAGGTTGCAGTGAGCTGAGATTGTGCCACTGCACTCCAGCCTGGGCAACAGAGTGAGATTTCATCTCAAAAAAAAAAAAAAAAAAGCCAGTATAACAAGATTGAGGTTGATAAAAAGAGAGTATATTTTATTATCCATGGTAGCAAGGGGAAGAGTGGGTGTAATTCTTTCAAAAATTTTTCACTCATCAATTTATGGAAGGAATGCAGGGTTTTTAAGGAAAGGGTTTGGAATGCAAAAGAGGCAGGGTGTTAGGAGGTATCAGGTGGCCTGACGACACTGGTGGCTTGTCTTGAACTATTGTTTTATCTGGTGAAGGAGCTAGCGCCACTGTGGCTGGAAGCGTCTGGTCCATGTCAGGATATGGCTCCTGAAACTTCTAAGGAAATATATGACCAGATGAGTGAGTATGGTGTGAGCTTAACACACATCTAGGTAAATAAGGTGCATAAGGCTTGGGAGCATGGTATGGGAAAAGAAAGGGAGTGGAGATTCACAGCGCATTCAAGGCTACATTTGAAGATGAAAGGTGACACATATGCAGTCTGTCTCGAAGCTATATCATGAGACTAGAGGTGAGGGAAGGAGGACAGGGGAGAGGAAAAAAAAATAAAACATTGTTTGAGGCTAAGCTACTAAGTTGTTCAGTTACACTGAGAGGTCAGAGGAAAGGAGAAATGAGGCAGCTGTGTAGGATGAAGAGCGTTGGAAGAGAAATGTTGAAATGGGATTTCTGAGGCTACTTTGCTTTGTGTTTCACAAAGTAACCTCCTCCCACTTCTCTGCCTGAATTTTATCTTTAGTAAAATTTGCCCTGTTTTTCCTTGTATTGGAATTGGACTTATGTATAGGCTTTTATTTATTGTTATTTTGCTTTGTTTTGTTGAAGCAATGTCTAAAACTGGCTTCAAGTTTGACACTAGGAGAGATCATGACCAGTGAAAGACATTGTTAAATATGTTAAATACCATGTTTCTATCTATCATCTATCTATCTATCTATCTATCTATCTATCTATCTATCTATCTCTATCTCTATCATCTATCTACCTATCTATCTATATCTATCATCTATCTATTCTATCTATCTCCTTTTCCTCTACCTGCCCTAAAACCTCATTTTCAGGCTTTCTCTCTCTTTCTTATCTGTAAATAAATCTGATTATGACATTTTTCCCGCTAAGACTTTCCAATGCTTTCTTAGAATGAAATCCAAAGTCGTTCCCGTGGTTTAGAAATCCCATATTAAAACATGTGATAACTGCCCACCTCCCTACATTTCTCTGATACCACCCTCCCTCTATCCACTCTGCTTCAGCAGCCTTGACTCTGACCTTCCACTCTTTCTCGAACATGCGAAGCTCCTTGCTGCTGTGCCGGTTCCACACTAGTTCCCTCTGTGTGGCTGGCTTCTTCCTTTAGTCCAGATCACAGATTAAACGTTATCTCCCCAGAGAGGCCTCCCTTGATAATCCAATCTAACACTGCCACCAGGTCACTTTCTATCAAAGCACCCTATTTTAATGCTCTATCTAACACTTATCACCATCTGATATGTTTCTTGTTTATTTGTTTATTATCTGTCATCCTCCCTCCCACTCCTTCCCCTGGACAGGCCATGGGCTGCTCAAGATCAGGCAGCTTGTCTCCACCGATCACCAGTCTATCCCTGGTAATTAAAATAGTGTCTGACACATAACAGATGCTTTACAATTACTTGTTAATAAATGAATTCATAAGAGATTAGGACATATTAGGGGTATCTGTCAATGTTCAACAGCACATCTGAGAAATAACCAGAAAAAGTTTGAGATCCAGTTGACAAATAGTGGCACAGAAAGGAAACTTGGTGAAGAGAAAAGAGCACTCATGTTGCCTTTGAAATACTGGGGTTTTAATCTTCCCTCTGCAACTAATTTGCTGCTTGACCTTGGGCAAGGTCAAGGAATGCCTTTCAGAATGAAAAAGCAAGAATACTTATAAATACTTCTACATACCAAATCTGTTATATATTATTATCTGACTTTTATGGACGAGGAAACTAAGGCAGCAATAAGGAAACTCAGGTTAAATAATCTACGATTTGTATGTGGTAGAGCTGGTGAAAGCACCTGCGTTTGGCCTAAAGGTCTCTTCCAGTTCTGACATTCAGCCATCGTGAAATGCCATTATCTCCTCTACCGGTAGGACAGAATTTTCCTTAATCAGACATCTATCATTTTTTTTTTGTCCTGAACATTTTTCCACTTTGTAGAAAGGAGAGAAGGCTACACAATGAGTGGAAATTGTAACTGTAAGAGCCATGAAACTAAGTAGCTTTATTTTTCTTGTTTTTGTTTTTTTTAAAGAAAAAAGAAATGAAAGAAAGTAATAAGCAGAGGTAATATCTACAGAATTGTCTTTTCCATTATCCCTGAGGATTTATACTCTTTTAAAATAGCCTAATTTGTCTTTATCTAAGCATTTTTTTTCAATCTCCTACTGTTTTGTGTGTTAAATGCTTTCTAAATGATTTGTAAGGTTGATATTTAAACAACTCTTACACTGCCTAATCATATAGTTCACTCTTTTGAAACATCACCTTCTTTTCCAAATTCAATATCTTTATTTAGATGTCAAATTATGCTAGCATTGCCAATGTTAATTCAGCAGCAAGCAGTGATTATATCACATATACCCATTTTATTATTCTGCATTATTATTCTGCATTTCTGGTTCAGTGAAAAACCTCTCACTTACTCCGCTTGCTTTTTTTTGTTTTTTGTTTTTTGTTTTTTAATTGATTGTTGCTCTCTTAAGTTCCAGGCATGAGTCTGATTAGTTTAAAGTTTCAAAAGCAAAGCTGTTTCCTAAATGCGTAAGAGTCACTGTGACATTAGCAAGAGCTATTTGGGTCCATGGGTGAGTAATTGTTTAGTAACACCCTACTTGATTTCAGTAGAGCCTTATATTTTCAAGCAAATGAAATTCCCTGGGAGACCATGAGAGACAGATTCTTATCATCCCAGGAACTTTTGAAGAGTACACATACCTTTTCTAGTTGCTTCATAAAGCCATGAATTCCCTTCCTCATGATAATAATAACAATAAAAATACAATAGCAATAGCTAATTCTATGAGTATTATTATTTTGCTCAGTTTACATCTGGGGAAATTAAATTCAGTGAGGTTAAGTAACCTCAGTTAGTAAGGGTTGACTGGGGACTCTACTAACAAAATTTGAGCTCTGACTAACAGAATCTCAGATTGTAACCACTAGGCTTTATGTGTCCTGGTCTGCCCTGCCTGAAATGTACTTTCCTGTCTGGTTTCAATCTGGCCTGCCCAGTAGTTTCCTTTCCTTCATTCAAGAAACATATATTATGCATCTAGTATAAAGCAGTAGAGATAGAGCAATGAATACAGCTATCTATCTGTAAGCTGCTCTGGGGTTACCAGGGTGATAGGAAGAGATGCACATGGAAAGAAGCAGAGAGATATAATTACAAATTGGCAGTTTCAAGGATTGTTTTCAGAGTCTTTATAGGTTTTAGACCATGTGTTGAAACAATACTTTGGCCTATGGAAAAGGAGAACAACTATGGAATCATTACCATGCTAAGTACTGTACTAAATATTTGTATTTGCAATGCGAGCTTAATACAAGGAATGTCTGTCTCTTGTTCAGGTAGTGGGTATTCTTAGTTGGGCCATTCTCCTCCCAGCAGTGTTCCGTGACCCAGACTCCTAGGACCTTGGGCATTTTCAGTTTGTAAGTTGAAGATGTCATCTTGTCTTTGTAATTTGCAAGATTTCCCTAGAGGTCTCATTGCAGCCAGCAGAAATGGGAAAAGAGCAGAGAGGATTATAGAAGAGAAACTTTGATGGACCAGGATTGAGAGGGGCCTTGCATTTCACTGGTGAGAATTTAGTGGTATGAAAACATCTCATTGGTGAGAATTGCATTTCATTGGTGAGAATTTAGTGGTATGAAGAGGGGCCTTGCATTTCATTGAGGGGGCCTTGCATTTCATTGGTGAGAATTTAGTGGTATGAAAACATCTAATTGCAAAGGAAGCTGAAACTGTAGTCTGTCAGGGAGCCCAAGTAAATTTACAATAAAATGAATCACTGATATGAATGCCATAATACTACCAGCTAATATCAATCAAATCACCATCTCCAGAAAATGAGTCTATAAAGTAAAACTTTAATTTTGTGAAGACTAATCATCTGTTACACTACTTTTCCAAAGCCCATAGAACAAAAACGGAGAAAATGAGAACCCTTGCAAAATATTTTTAAGATGGTAATCAACTTATCCCCATAAGCCTTTGAGCTAGAAATTGGGATATTTCTGTGCATGTGTGCACGCGCACGTGTGTGTGTGTGTGTATACACACACACACACATATGTATACATATATGTATAAACACATACACACACATACATATATATACACACATATATGTATACACATACATATATACACACACACATATACACACACACACATAAGGGATATACACACACACACACACACACACACAAGAGATAAGCAATAGAATAAGACTTTTTTTTTTTTTTTTTTTTGGATGGGGTCTCACTCTGTTGCCAGGCTGGAGTGCAGTGGTGCAATCTCAACTCACTGCAACCTCTGCCTCCCAGGTTCAAGTGATTTTTCTGCCTCTGCCTCTCAAGTAGCTGGGACTACAGGTGCATGCCACCATACTCAGCTAATTTTTGTATTTTTAGTAGAGACAGGGTCTCACCATGTTGGCCAGGATGGTCTTGATCTCTTGACTTTGTGATCTGCCCGCCTCGCCTCCCAAAGTACTGGGATTACAGGCGTGGGCCACTGTGCCTGGCCAAGAAAAATCTTTTATTGAGCATTTATTCCATTTGTTCCCAGGTGCATTATGTAGGTAAATGTATTTAATAATTTTTTAAAAACTATCATTATTCTCATTTTACTGATGAGGCTCAGAGAAGTTAACAGAATTAATCAATATCACAGAGATATAATTAATATTGCCTGGATACAAATCCAGATCATTCTGTGCAAAGTTTATGTTCTTTCTACCACACCTAGCAGATTCAATGAGAGGCTGTAATGAAAATAAATTAATTTTACATATTAAGTTTACTTTCTTGCAAAAGAAGGAATACCAAGGAGCTTTGTTATATGAAAATTGAACCATTGTTTCATACTTACCTCTTAAAGAAGCTCTAACGAGTTACACTAGTCCCTCAAAGAATGTATTCACAAAAATTCTCATGTACTAAAAGTACAATAGCACATGGACCTATGGTGTAATTGTCCTCAAATACTCAGTTTAGAATGAGAACTCTCAATTTTCTATAATTGTGTCCAAGGAAACTTCAAGTCACTATCATCCCCTCCTGCTCCCTGCACTCTTATCACTATATTGGTTAAGCATTTTTATTTGAAAAACTAGAAAAATTAAAGAAAACCTACATGAAGTATATTTTTAAATGCCATATATTAAGGGAAAGAGAGTATCAATCTGAATATTGAGAGGTACCTTAAACCTCCATGAGTTATTTCTTTATATATTCAAAGACCTACAGACCACACAAGGCAGAGTTAGAGCTGATACTCATTACCAATTTTGAATAATAATGCCTTTCAAAATGCAGCATTTAGAAAAGCATATCTAGAATAGAGGATTTATCACAAATCTGTGACTCAGTTACAAAACTCATAAAGAGACAATGACAGGCTATTAAACTTTTTGTTTTGATTTGCCATTTGATAACAGAAGGACATGGTATAGTATTTTATTTGGCTCTGCACGTTATGTACATTTGCAAGCTGATGGAATAGCTCTCTGAGCTGAGAGGTAACTTGATATTCACAGCTAGCCCAATTTCCTGGATTAAATAGACCCTCCTCAAGGGCAAATACTATTCAGAGGCAAGATTGTCTCCCACTCCTATTGCTAAGTTTCCTGAGATTCCAGGGAAAAAAATAAGCTAAAAATAAATGAGTCCTATTGCCAGAATGTGTTTCTATCAACACCAGTCTGACTTCCACCCCTACCTGGGTATCTTTTAAGGACCTAAATATTAAAAATGTACCTTTTATAATTACACGGTGTACCATCATTTTGCTCCAAATTACCTCCCCCATCTCCTCACATTGTCATTCCCCTTTTTATCCATTATTCCTGAGATCATCTTTCCAAAAGAATATAATTTGTGTTTGTTTGTTTTAAGGTTAGGGACATCTTTCTCCACATATCAAGTAAAATAAAAGAGACAAATATCTTTCTATCCACTTTCTGTTCCGTGAGGGCAAGTCTTTGTAGGTTACCATTTATTTTTATTATTTATTTATTTACTTTTTTAAGACAGAGTCTTGCTCTGTTGCCCAGGCTGCAGTGCACTGACAAGATCTCGGCTCACTGCAACCTCCATCTCCCAGGTTCAAGAGATTTTTGTGCCTCAGCTTCCCAAGTAGCTGGGATTACAGGCACCCGCCACCACTCCCAGGGGATTTCTGTATTTTAGTAGAGACATGGTTTCACCATGTTGGCCAGACTGGTCTCGAACTCCTGACATCAAGTGATCCGCCTGCCTTCGCCTTCCAAAGTGCTGAGATTACAAACGTGAGCCGCTGCTCCTGGCCTATATTCCTTAATCTAAATCACTCAGGCCTGGAAGTTAGAGGAAATCTCTCCTAGATTTTATCTGACAGTTTTAGCTTCCCATGTTACTGTAAACTTAATTTTTCTACAAATTCATAGATATTTTATATTTTGATAGAGAGGATGTCGTAAAGGCTGTTTATTAGACACCATTTAAAGATGTATTGTTAGTGGTTGCCATATGAGTGAGTGAACGAATAAATGGACAAAATGAATTAATAAAGTAGCTAAGGTCACCAAAAAACTAGAAGACGTTTCGTCAGCTGGTGATGACACTGAGGAGAGGGCCGATTCTGTGTGCAATCACTGAGAAAATTACTGCAACTCTCCAATAGGCTTAGAAAGACAGGCTCATTCCTGAGCAGAATAATAGTATAAATGCCAACATCTTCCAAAACAAAAGACACCACTACAGTTCCTATTGTAAACACATTGTTTATCTCAAAATACTCCTGTTGATAGCTTGGCATTGGGAATAATCATTGCATAACAATACTCTCAAAAACTGCAAAAGAATAAGTATGAAAAATGAATGTTTCACAGATGATAAACATAAGTGCAGGCAGCACATTTAATATTTTAATTTAAAAAAACAACTTTTCTTTTGAATTCAAACTTCTAGAAGATTGCTTAGAGATACTCTCATCACTGAAAATGCAAGACAAAAAAAATCACCAAGTAGCATTGCTGTTTCAGTAGCAGATGAAAAAAAAAAAAAGAGCAAATATAATGAGAGATTCCAGCTAGGTACACAAAGACTGGGACCAGTTTAAAAACTAATAGAAGACAAAGACAGTTCAAAGCAGATAAATGTAGCCTAATGATGGCTTTGATGAGCCTTTGTCTCTTATCTCTTTATGCACAGTAAAATATGAGGAATTAAAAAAAGAGAGCAAAATCGTCAAAGACTTATCTGTATGTGTCACTAATGAGTGATGAGAACTGGAAAGACAAAGGATGAATTTCAGCAGTTTTGATGGGCCTTTATCAGGTATGTCTGTGTGAATTACAAAGTATGAGGCATGACAAAGAGTAGGAGTGGAGAAAAGGGAAGAGATATTTGATATGTGAAGAGTAATACATTGAGGAGGATGTGGGTTGGGAGAGCGATGACTATCTGATGGTTTCTATACAAATAATTAGATAACTGATTATCTGATGTGAATCTATCAGTAGAATCTGTACATCACTGCCAGACATATATTAGAACCCAAAGTCTTCTATAGAGAGGAAACCTGGGTATGACTCCACAGGGAAACACTCAAGCAATTTATTCAATAAAGGTAAGTCATGGACTGTCTGCATACCCTGCCATTTCAGTTTGTTAGACTAGATTGCATGGAGCCATTGACATGGGATAGTTCCCTTCATCCTTTTGCAGGCGGGAACTGGAGTGCACCAGCCCTGGGTCCAGCTGGCCACTTTGGTGCAGGCATGGATGAACTTCACTCACTTGAATCCACTGGGCTCAAACTTTCATGGGTGGGATGACGCAGGTAAGCAGGTGCTAGGGCCATGGCAATCGCTTTCGGGCTCTGGCCCCACAGCAGCGTCTAGGGGTGTGTTACAATTAATGCTCTTTTAGCTTTGCCATACATGGCTTCAGTGTTAAACTGCTCAGTGAAGAGTCAGTGTGACAGGCTTTTTGGGTTCTCGCACCCAGTGCAATCTGAACTCTTGTCCGGCAACCAGGAAGAATCAGGTCACATGCATGGTTTGAAAGGTGATGGATACGGAAGATTTTATTAAGTGGTGGAAGAAGGGGAGCTGTAAAAGGAAATGGAACAGGAAGAAAGTGATCTTTCCCTGAAGCCTGGCCATCTCCCACCGGGCTGCTCCCTGAAATCAAGCTGTCTGAAGTTAAGCCACATCTATTCATAGTCTCCCACACTCAATTGCTGCTTCTCCTCTGAACATTCAGCCACTTGTCTCTTTGCCAGCTGAGGTCTGGGATTTATATGGGCACAGGATAGTAGGGGCAGGATGGGCCAAAAAGATAACCCTTGGGTGGGAAAACAGGGATAACTGTTCTTATTTAGGGCCATGGTTTCCAGGATTGAGGGTGGGGCCTTTGCTGGGGAACCGCCCTCTTCTACCCAGTATTTTCCTGTCTCCTCTCATATCACCATCAGGCAAATGGGTCTTCAGTTTGTTATTGGAAAAGGAGTCTTGTCCCAGACCCCAAGAGTGTGTTCTTGGAACTCATGCAGGAAAGAATTCAGAGTGAGTTGCAGAGTATAGAGAAGTTAAGTTAGCTTGTAAGAGACTACTCTATTAGAGTCAGGCATCCTCAGAAAGCAAGGCGAGGAATGCACCACCTCGAATACAGTGCTTGCTTATATAGGATAATGGAGCTAAGAATAATGGCCTTACATGCTTACTTACAAAGGCTTGTTATCTGCTTGTGACAGGCTATTAGTATTGTCGTTCTCTTGTGTAACTATTGATTTCAGCAAGAATGTATGCGTAATTTTTAAAGTGAAACCAATTCTTAAAGAATTTTTTTGTTTTCAAGATATCAGAATATTTACATAAGCACTGGGTCTTTATTTAGCTGGTTAACATCATTAACTCATTCCCTCAACCATAAATATATTGTGACCAAGGATTCCCAACCCCCTGGGAATATAATCTAGCAGATTTGGCCTTATCCACCCTTTATTCAAGATGAAGTCACTCTGGTTAGGATGCTTCTGACAAGTTCAGTTAATTTTCCTTTTTAATATGAACAATTTTTAAACTAAACTGACAATTTCAGTCAAACTACCTATGTGTGCGGACATAAGCAAATAAACATTATGTGCTTTTGTCTATGAAAGCGTTGAGCTCAGTTGGAACCCTGGCTGTCCCATTTACTTGCTGTGTGTTCTCAAGTCACTTAACATTTGGAGTCTCATTTTTCTTAACTGTCCACTGACTATGATAATACCTATCGCATAAGAATTTATAAAAATGAATGGAAAAACATAAGTAAATGCAGAGTACTTTGCTATTACTTGGAGTAGAATGGGGTTGGGGAGGAGAAATGAATTGGTCTGTATAACCATAGTATAAAAATTTGACATTGTGGGGTGAGGAAGGGGATAATCTCTATTTGGGGGAAGAAACAAAGAGAAGAAAAATCTCTGGTGATGCCAAGAAAGAACTCGGGAGAAAATGTATCAATTTTCATTTAAGGGGTTTGCTTGAACAGGGGAAGTAGGATAATGCACAGTATTTATGACTCACTGTGGTAGTTTGCTAAGGCTACTGAAACAAAGCATCACAAGCTGGATGAGCAACAGACATTTACTGTCTCACAGTTGTGTAAGTTAGGAGTCTGAAATCAAGGTGTTGGCAGGGCCATGCTTTCTCTGGTGATGCTGGGGAAGGATCTGTTCCAGGCCTCTCTCCTGGCTTCTGCTGGTTCCTGGGCTTGTGGGAGCACAGTTTTAGTCTTCACATGGCATTCTGTGTGTGTGTGTGTGTGTGTGTGTGTTTGTGTGTGTATGTCCAAATTACCTCTTTTTTATAAAGACACTATTCATTTTGTCTAATGAGAGCCCCTCATATAACAATACAACCTCATCATAACTAGTTTAATCTGAATGACCTTATTTCCAAATAAGGTTACACTGCAATAAGGGGGTTAGGAATTCAACATATGGATTTTAGGGAACACAATTCAATCTCTGACACTCACACATACTTTATTGGTAGTGAATTTTTTTCTAGGAGAAATAAACAGGTGCTCTGTTCTCAAACCATGTTGATGAAGGAGAAAAATACAGATGGCACTGATGTGAAAGAATAGAACCTCAGGGAGAGCTGGTATGTAGGTTCTAGATATGAGATCCCTTCAATGCGTTGATTATAGCTGTAAACAGTTATTGAGAAGCTACTTTATGCTTCTTATGGCAGGTGTTGACAACTGCAATAAGATAGGACCTGGCCCTTTGAGAATCACAGGGTACAATGGTAGCGATACACCAAGAGATAAGGATAATGCACTGTAAGCTACAAGCCAAACTACAATGGGATCCCAGAAGAGTCATTCACATATTTATTTTCTTTGATTCCCCATGCTGTTGTTACATGCCTATTTTATTTCTTAGAAGTTATAAAATAATAGTTTGTCACCATAGGTATTACATGCTGAGGATATCTTCCTAAAAATCTTTTGTTACAAACCTAGAAAAATGGTATAAATATCTATGCTTTCATGGTCACTAAGTAGTGTAACTGGGTGTGGTTTTTAGGTCTAGGTCAATTTCTATAGCACCCCATTGTCAAAATTCCCTCCCCATAAGAATATAAATACTGGGCTGGGCGCGGTGGCTCACGCCTGTAATCCCAGCACTTTGGGAGGCCGAGGCGGGCGGATCACAAGGTCAGGAGATCGAGACCATCTTGGCGAACACGGTGAAACCCCGTCTCTACTACAAATACAAAAAATTAGCCGGGCGTGGTGGCGGGCGCCTGTAGTCCCAGCTACTCGGGAGGCTGAGGCAGGAGAATGGCGTGAACCTGGGAGGCGGAGCTTGCAGTGAGCCAAGATTGTGCCACTGCAATCCGGCCTGGGCTAAAGAGCGGGACTCCGTCTCAAAAAAAAAAAAAAAAAAAAAAGGAATATAAATACTGGAAGTTTTTTTTTTTTAATGTGAGTAAATTTCAGATCAGTTCTTCAAGATAAGCTGTAATTTTGATGTTAGAGTTATATTTCCATATTATACGTCATGGTGAGCATTATCTCTAATAATTTGGATATATTTGTGAAATGCTATATTATAAATATATTTAATTAGACATTTTCTTAGGTGAACTGAAAAAATGTTTCAGCCAAATTTCTGTGGTTCTTAAAATATAAAGGCAACCTGCTGGAGAAGAAAGAAAGAGGCCTACAGTGTCAAATATTTGTACTTTGTTTCGAATCCCCAGATTCTTCATGTTCAAACCACATGTGATTTATGGGAATTTAATTAATACTTCCTAAGTTTCAGTTTCTTCCTCAGAATAATAAAAAAATAATGCACTCCTCACATTTTATTGTGAGGCTTAAATGGTTCATTTAAGCCTCACAATAAAAAAAGTAAGTGAACTTTCTTTCAGTGTTTTACATCTAGCACACAAACAACCTTTATTATGAGTGCTTTGCAATTCTACTCTCACCTCCCCCTCCTCTGAATTACAATTTAACCTTACAAATACTACCCATCCCACTTGCCCATATATATACCCTTGCAACTTTCTTGGACTAGTAGTTAGGAAGTTTTAGCTACTATTTTGTGCTAGATTGAAACATTTTAGTCCATCATAAAAATGTTTTGGAAGCAAGATGTAATTACCCAGGCTGCCCTTTGGGCAAGAGAAGCTGAAAGAGGAACTCTGAACCACCATATGGGCTGCGCATGGTGGGGCCTATTGGAACCAAGCATTTAAATCCATTTCTTCCTGAGAACAATTAGATGAAACCATCCAATTCTTCCAGGAGCTTTGAAAATGATCACCTGTTGGACACAGACTCTAGGTAAATTGCTTTCATTTGAATACGATTTGGAATTTGTTCAACTAATCATAGTCTGTTAATTGCATTTTGGAGGAAGAAAGAAATTGAATGAAGCAACTGGTTCTTGTTAGATCTGAGCCAGCCGTGGGATTCAGCATGTGGCTACAGAATTCTACCTTGTTAATCTCAATAAAAGGCGGACTTTGCAAGCTGTAATAATTAAATCACCCTTTACAAAACAAAATAAATTCTGCATGGGAACATGTTATGCTCCATTGTGTCTGATTTTATATATATAATATATCCCTATTTACATTAGTCATCTTCATTATCCAAAAATCCCAGATACCAATAATCTAACGTATCTTGATTGTTCAGGGCCAACTATCCATGGTGTTTATTTCTTTAAGACCAAACTTTATTTTTTTAAAAGCAGTGTTAAGTTCATAGCAAACTTTAGTAGAAAGTACAGAGTTTTCTCATGTACACAATGCCCTCACATGCCTAATGATTTTTTTACCTTGGCAAAAAGGGAAATTTTGAATGTAAGGACAACACCACGTTCCACAGTTCTCCTTATGAAAATTTTCTGTAGTCTGGGCAGTAGAAAGGGCATGATTTTCTAATTATGTCAAACGCAGTTTGAATACCGGTTGTGCCAACTTTCCTTTTGGTTTGTTCATTTTTGTTTTTGTTTTGCTTTGTCCTGTAGAGACAAGGTCTTGCTTTGTTGTCCAATCTGGTCTTGAACTCCTAGCTTCAAGTGATCTTCCCACCTTGGCCTCCCAAAGTGCTGAGATTATAGGCATGAGCCACCACACCCAGCACCAACTTTCTTATTGAGTGAAAATATACCACTTCTCTAAGCCTCAACCGAAAATGGCCAATTCTTTTTTTAGAGTGATCATGGGACAAAATTAGCAAACTTCATATATCACGTTTAGCATAGTAGTGTTTATCCCACAGGGAGAAGCAGTAGTGCAGTGTTACTAAGCAAAATAGTAGTTTGGAGTGGGGACGGAAGAAAGGAAGAGCTGAAAAAAGACCTGTTGGATACTATGCTCATTACCTGGGTGATGGAATCAGTCATACCCTGAATCTCAGTATCATGCAATATATCCATATCCAAATCTGCACATGATTTTAAAAGTTGAAATAAAGAAAAAAAGAAACAGCAGTAGTAATAAAAGTATAATTATATCACTTTACTCTTTGGGTAAATAAAATCCCATCTTAGTCTAATTTTTCTTCCTTCTTTCTTTCTATGATCAATATTGATTATTATCTACCTCTCTTGACCTTTCTCTAAATGGTGATTTTATTCAGTACCTATGATTCGTATAGAAAGTACAAATGATCATTACCTAAAGCAGATTATAATGCACTTTATGGGATGTGAATAATACACATTGGTACTAGAAGAATGGAATTACTCAGTATTTCTTGCTTTGTTCTCATAATTATGAATATAAAACTGAATGACTGCAGAAAACTCATAAGGTACAATATCAAGAAGACAACAGAAATCATCTGCAACTCCAAAATTGAAAGAATATTAGAAGGCATTTTTCATCTTAGATTTTTTTAACAAATGTCCCAAAGGTAAGTACCATATGTGAGAAGTGCCCCACTCTTCTAAAGAGAGGAGCTGGATTCATCACCACAGCTCAGGACAATAGGTGACAAAACCCCACATGTTCTGAGAAGTGCTTTATGTATCACCTCCAAGCTTGCTGAGAGGTATCCAAAATCATTCCAGGATCCCTAGCTAACCTATCCATCACACACGTCCAAGCTATATGCAGAATAGTTAAACATTTTATTGTAATAAAAAAAGAGAAGAAAATTTACTGAATGAATTTCATAGGAGCAGAAGGCATAATAATGTTTTCCCTAACTCTGCCGTTGTGAACTGGACTTCTCAATTCCTGAAAATAAGAATTGCTGAAGAGCTATGTGACATGCCAAAAATATTGTTCAGTTGGTGTGGAAAGGAGAGCTGGCATAGCAGATTGAATATAGTAACAGGGAAAAGTAAAGCTCTTTTTGATTGAGCCTCTAGATGTCCAGCTCATTAATAAACTGGTTATATAATCAATCACATATACATACAAAGGTGAACTCAAATTACTGTTTTCACATAACATTATTATATAAGCATTTTGTTTCACTAAATAGTCTTTATTTTTAAAATCAATTTTGTCTTGTGGCACACTGAGTTTTCTTTTTTCCTGTTAAAAAATGAATGCATGAACAACTTTATCATGGCAATTATTTAGCATCTCTGGTTGTTTCAGTTGCATGGTTTACCAGGCCCAAAGCTGTAGCCATTTTTAAAGATCTGGACACACATTGCCAGCCTTTTCTCTCTAAAGGTTATGACGCTGAAAGGTCTTATCAGGTTATACTAATTGGAGATCCCATCAGGACTATATGATAGAACCACCACACCATAGAAAGCACTATGTAATAGGTGACAAAAAAAATCCCCCCAAAATTCATCATTTTTCTTCTTAGATAGTGAGGTTGATATTTTCATATCTATTTGCCTTTTGATTTTTTCTCTTCAAACAATTACCTTCTTGGCTTCTTTGCCCATTTTTCTATTGCAGTCTCAGTGGAGTTTTCAATTAATTTCTTAGAGCTCTTTGTAAAAGAAGAATTATAAACCTGTCTACTATATTTATAGCAAAACTTATCTCCACTTTGCCATTTGCTTTTTAAGTGTGTTTGTTTTATATTTCCCCATAAATTTGACTATACTTTTTAAAACACGAACTTACTACACGTTTAAATTCATTGTTCAAACATTATATGTTTATTCACTGGACCACTACAATGGGCCAATAAGGATGCTAATTCACATTCATCATACAGTTTAATCTTTGTGCATAACCTCTTTCGTAGATATTTTCAATATTAAAAATAAAATCTTAGATGCTGGTAAGTATACTGATTTATGCAGTGAAGAGTCTTAAAAGTGGAAATTATACCAACTTCTTATTAGGTGGTGCTCAGTGATTTTTCCATAATACCATAAAGAAATGGTAAATAAGTATTAAAATGCCCTGCTTATTTTACATGAACTAATTCATGTAATTTTCACAATTCTCAGAGCTATGTGGTACTATTATACTCATTTTAAAGATAAAAAAACTGCACTTTGAAGAGGCTAGATTATTTTCCAAGGTCAGGGAGAAGTAGAATTTGAACCAAAGTGGCCTGACTGAAGAGACTGTTTGGTAACATCTCTACTATGGAAACAAATTAAAAACCAGATAATCATGATCACAAAAGTGAAAATCGTTCTGCAAATTCACAGTGATCTAGCATTTACTAGGTTTGCAAATTATGGTTATTTGATCAAAACTGTAACACATCAGGATGTCTCTAGCACTTCAAAGTCACTGTTAAAGGGAAAAATGTCTTTATATACAATTTATCTTTTCATTTCTTATGAACAAAGTCTATCCACACCCTAAATATTTTATTTAGAGAAAAATGTTTGCAAATAGCACCCTAAAGACAATCTTGTCTCACCATTTAGAAACAAGAGAATGATCAAAGTTACATCGATTTTTTAAAATTACAAATTTTAAACTTCAGATGGTAAAACAGTTTATCTTGAAACACAAAAGGATAAAATAAATTATCTTTAAAATGTATTGGCAAGCCATTCTTCTGTTTACATCTCATTTAAATTTGATTAAAGTGTGTTTATCATTAACTGGACAAAAGTCAAACTTTGAAAACATTTCTAATGCTATTCTAAAGAAATAAATTATAGTAAGCTTTGTTTGAGGTGGTATTACGGTCTTCCCAGCCACTTTTGTATTGCTTAACATATAGTGGGTAAATGTGTCACAAAACACAGAATCTCTGTACATATTTGTTTACTCAAGTAGGGAAATGTCTTGATATCCACAGAATATAGGGATTGTGAAATGTATGATGTGACTTCAGGTTGCCTCAGACAATATGGACATTTGGGACCTAAATGATAAAGAGCTGGACACATATATTTAATAGCAATGTTATTTTTCTAACTTTTTCCTGTTCTTATACTGTCCTTTCTATTTTTTAACTATTAAAATCCTTTTGAAAATGGAAATATTTGTATTTCTCCTTTCTCTCACTTAGTACCTGCCAATTGTAATGGCTTCAATTTTAATGTTCAAGTCCCTTTTTAAAATAAAATAGAAAATATCTCTCTTGGTTGAGGGTGTATATGTTTAAGAACAAAAGCTTATAATAGCTTTCATTACTAGTGCTTTTTGAAAGCTAAGTGACATTAAAAATAACCTTCCTCATTGGATATCCAATAGCCATTAAAAAAATAAAACTAGCAAATTAAAAAAAAATAATTAAGAGACTGAATGGTCTTGACAAGTGCATTGAACAGTGTACCACACTGCAGAGAATGCCATGAATAATGAAGGACTGTCCTGGAACAATTAGAGAGGTGAAAGTCTGTGTCCTGGAAAATCATTGCCAGTGGTTATATCAATCCCAAATGTCTCTTTTTATTATCTACTTCTCTTTCTGTCACAATCAACATAATGTTAATAATGAAATAATGACTTTAAAGGAATGGGATGACTTGGAAGTTGGGGGCCTGTGACTTTCCTTAGACTCTACCATTTTTGTCATGCTAGAGCAGTCCAAGTCTCACAACTGCTAGGGACAGAAGAACATCTTATTTGGGTGAATTGATATTATTACTTTGTCTTCATGTTGCTGACCAGAGGGGCTCCAAGCAGAGTGAATCAGGCAAGTCCTGAACACACAAGTAGCCAGTCAGCAGACCGTGAAATTACCTTCACAGACAGCATTTTAAGGAATGACAGGGAAGGGAACAAGTATTTTGTTTTTTAATTTTACCATTTGCTAATTATGTATAGCTCATGTAATGCTCACTTCTGTCCTTTAAGATATATTACTATTATTGTTATTCCATTCTTATAAATGAGGAAACAAAGCTTAGAAAAGTTAAGTAATTTTGTCAACATATGTTCAATAATTAAGAACAATGTCTTTATTAATTCTCTCATTTATCAATTATATTTATTGAGCACTCATTATAGACAAGTATTGTTCTAGACCAGGAGTTGGCAAACTTTTTTGCTGTCAAGGGCCAGATAGTAAATATTTTAGGCCTGTGAGCCATATGGTCTCTGTCATATTGATTCGGCTCTGCCAGAACGGTCATAGGCAATATAAACAGGCATGGCTGTATTCCAATAAAACTTTATTTATAATAACAAGAGGTGGGCTACATTTGACCAACTCCTGTCCTAGACACTGACTATGCAGTAGTAATGAAATAAAGTGCCTCCTTTTACGAGCTTACATCCACTGTCAGGAGGTAGATGAGAAATACATATATGTTATATCAGGTGATGATAAATACATTAAAGCAAAATGTCAGAATAAGAGAGTCGATCATGACTCTTCTTTCATGATATTAATTGTACTCCATTCATATTAAGCATTGTTTCTAAGTAGAAACTGGGGTTCTTTTATTGACATGTTTAAATAAAACATTCTTTCAATTCACATGTCCCTTAGTTATTCTGATATAACCGTAAAACTTCGAAATATCCAATAGTTGATAGAGCAGAATTCCTAAGTTATATATCCGATGAGCATATTTTGGTGCTTAATTCACTTTTATATATTGTGCCTTTTTTTTTCTTGAAACTCTTTTTTCTTTTATCTTCTTTGTATGTTTGTCTTGGTTCTTCTCCATTCTAGATAGCTCTTCTCAAAATTTCTTTTTTAGACTTTTTAAGATTTTTCTCTTCTCATTTCTTACAGGCTAACCTTAAGCACTATTCTCAACCTATATTTTCTCCTTCAGGGACTCATTGTATCCCAAGGCTTTAACTGCCACAATTATAATCCCTTCTCAAGCCTCCATCTTTGGGACAAATTTACCTCCTGAATTTTGAATTCATATTTTCAGCTCTTGTCAAAAATTTCCTTTTACATTCCCCATAGTAGCCTAAAACTCAGCAGGCCAAAACAAATATATCATTGCACCCTATATCTCAATGTTGTTTCTTATTCTGTATTATCTTTTGCAATGAATAGTTCACCAATCTACAGGCCCTAATAGTTATCTCCTAACCTTTAGCAAAGTTAAAAGTAAGTTAACCATAATTATATAAGACTAATGGTGGTAAAAATTTACATGCTCAACCTTATGTTGTAGAAAAATCATAGACAGCCAGGCACGGTGGTTCATGCCTGTAATCCCAGCACTTTGGGAAGCTGAGGTGGGAGGATCACTTGAGGACAAGAGTTTGAGATTTGAGACCAGACTAGACAACATAGCAAGATCCCATCTCTACAAAATGTTAAAAAAAAAAAAAAAGTCAGGCACAGTGGTGTGCACCTAAAGTCCTAGCTACTTGGGAAGCTGAGGTAGGAGAATCACTTGAGCCCAGGAGTTCAAGGCTGCAGTGAGCTGTGATCACAGCACTTCATTCCAGCCTGGGCAACAGAGCAAGACCCTGTCTCAAAAAAAAAAAAAAAAAAGTGAATAGACCAAGCATTTGGCAAAAGTAGATTCCTGTCCCAGTTCTATCAAACAGTAACTAAATGACCTTCTTCAATTATGTAACTTCTCTAAAACTTTATTCTCCTGTCTCTATAACTGGGATAATCCCACCTTCTTCAAAAATGACAGTAAATGTGAGATGACACATAGACCTGTAATTCTGCTAGCATTGTATAATCCTTCGAAGAAATATTACATTCCTCTCATTCCCCCTCCTTTCTCTTTTATAATTTTTTAAACATGATCTTATTTGAGCTTGTAATAAGGCAGACAGATATGGACAGACAAAGATGAATAAAACTAGGTCCTTGTTTCAGCAACTCATTATTAAGTGGGCTTGTGCGTGTGTGTGTTTGTGTGGAGGGGGTAGCATGTAAATAAATAATTCAGTACAGTGTGATACAAAATTTTATGTGTTCAGTTCAATTTCCAACTCCTTTCCTTTCAAGGTCTCCTGAGTCTTGTGATTAAGTCAGGGTAGAAGTGGTAACACTTTGCGGGAAAGCTCCTGATTGTTTTCTTTGTAAACTATTACACATCTGCTTATCAAAATCTGCCACATCAAAAGTAATTAAATGAATAACTGATGTCAGACCTGTTTTGAACTTACTTATGAGGAATTGTCATGGAATCTTTTGTGACCTTAGGCAAATTAACTAAATTCTCTAATTTTGATAAAAATAATAGTACCTACTAAAAATAACTATGTTAAGAAATTAAATAATAAAGGTTATTTCTTAGTATGGTGAATAGCACACAGTAAGCACTTAATGGGATAGAACCATTAATATTGCTGATATGATTTTTAGATTGGTAAAATGCATTGCCCTTATTCTCAGCCTGAAATGGAATATTCCTGCAGTTTTTATTTCTCTATTTACATGTTGAATTGATTTGGTAGTTCTTTGATTCTCCCCATAGGATGAAACTAACGTACTCTTCTCTCTTCCAGTGAAGTAATTCCATCCAAAGCCTCCTACAGGAGTAGTGAGGGAAACATAGTCAGAAGTACTGAAAGGAAACTGTCTATGGCCCATGAGAATGGAAACACTTTAGTTGTTTGTTATGACCGTGTTGCGACTAGATATTCCCTTTTACCCATTGTAGTGTAGATAAAATAACAATGAAAATGGCACCATTGGGGAGGAAAACATATACCTCTGTAGTTCTCCTCTTCTTTGTCCCAGCCAGCCCCTCATTTATTTGACTAGGTAGGACAATTATCCTTCCCTCTAATCTCTATGGCTTGTGTTACTTATTTATTATTTGAATTGACCGTGAATCCTGGGACAAAGCATATCTAGGGCAATCAGGCATTGCTATGTACAGCACTCAGAAGGCATAGGCTATTGTGCCAAATGGTGGGTTGGTTGTTTTCATTAATAGCAATAAAAGCTACCCTGCAACCCCTTATATCTAAATATCTCCCCCAGATGTTTTGCAATCATTGTGTTAACAGACGTCTGCTCAAGCAGTGTGGGCAAACAAACTAGCCCTAATGATGGTAGAGAAGCACTTCAGGGAAATGCCTAAAATGTCTTCATTTTTAGTTTCACCAACCAATGGGATCTCCCAGAAGAAAATGTGAAACTCTTCAGCTGTTGCTGCTGTATTAGAATCCATCATTGTGTCCTGGACAGCAGAAATAGCTGGAAGACATGGAATAAGCTGGAAGATTTTTAAAAAGAGAAACAAAAATGAACAGCCCAGAGGAAGAAGGGATTAGTTAAACCAAAAACAAACTGTGAATTCATTTCCCTAGGGAGAGGCAACTTGGGAAAGTGCCTTTCTGCTTCATTCTTTGAAGCAAATGTAGAATAAATCATTGTGTCCGTGCATGAGGAGCAAGGTCCTGGGAGAGAGAATGCATATTCCAGAATTGGGCCTCATCATTAGATTTATGCTTCTCAAACTAAAACAAGGCTATTCCTGGGAACTGAAGGCAGATAACTAGAGGTATATGATGTGCAAAAAAAAATTCATACACACATATTTGAAGTAATTATATATATTTACACACATTTTAACATTATAAATATATCCAATAACTTAGTCTCACATTATACCAGTAAGGTAGGGTTTTTGTTTTTCTTATCTTTTCTATACCTAAAGGAATCAAGGCTCAAGGTAGTCTCACTTTCCCAAGGTCACATAGCCAGTAAACAGGAATTCGGGATTCAAACTCAGCCTGCTTCATTACAAAGCCTGATTCCTTACCTCCTCTGCAGAATCAGTTTTACTCAGCAATAAGTAATTTAAAACATATAATTTATTGAAACAAATTGGATGTATCTTGTGGCTGCAAATAATCATGGTTTTGTCTTTTTTTTTTTAATGGAACTTCAGACAATCTTCTGTTTCAGTGATAGCTTTCTTTGTCCTTTACTTTCAGACATAGGGTATGTATTCATCATCCCTACCAGCAGAAATACTTCTGAGGGAATTTTTGAAAAACACTATGCTGAAGAATAGGTAAAGCAAAGTCTAGGCCCATAAAGAATAAATGTATAAGGAGTATAAGGAGTCTGTGGTATAATTGGGGTCTTGAGGACAATTGATTAGAACTGGGAAATACTGTCTTTCCAGTTAGCTTCCTTGAAAAAAAGTTCCTAAAAGGAGTGAGGCATACATGAAAAAATAGCTGCATGGAAAAGAAAGTCTCCTGTGCTAACTCATTAGGCTACTTCCCAATGCCTTCATGTAAAACTCTGGTGCAGCTGGATTGGAGCATATGACTTAGGATCTAAGATCTAATGGGCCTCTTTGTCCCCTGCTAAAGAAAAATGACTGGGTTTTTTTTTTTTTTTTTGTATTTGAGCTTCTGTGTGGTCAGGAACTCAATGCAATAACTAGCATTGAGTTACACATAGAGAAGGAAGAGAGGCCTTGGATCAACTTATGAACTCAGGCATTTAGCAAGCACAGGAACTAAAAGAGAGACACAGATAGAGCCACAGGAGAGTGATCAACTTTTTAAGCCATGTGTGACTCCCAGTCAATGTACTGGATTCTAGAATGTGTCAGATTAGCAATTTTTTCCCCTTCTCTTGGGAACTGAAGGAGCAGAGAGGCAGCACACAGAGTGAGGCCAATGCCTGCAGCCCTTATTCCCGCAACGTGGTTTCATCTGTTAACCCAGCTCCATTTAGCAGCCATTCTTGCGATCAATAATTCAGAGATATAAATATTTTCCTTAGATGTGGATACTATTAGAGTTTTAAGAAACATTTGCCTCTATTTCCACTGGTTGCAAGTAAGATCTTATCATTGTCCTGTATTTCTGTAACTTCCTATGTCCCGTGAGATGGAAGGTTTAACCAAAGATCTCACAAGTCCCTTAAATGAGTAAGGACAATAATTAACTTCAAATCCACACTGTAAAATAAGCCAAAACTTCATGTTCCTTGATTCTAATTCTACTTCTTAAATTACTTCTTGCCATATTCCACTGAGAAATGCTCTAATATAAACTGCCCCATGTCCTTTCATAAATTCCCCCAAAAAACTTTCAAAAATCTAGATTTAAATAAATCTTCCTCCTCACCCCTGAAGTATTAGGAACGCCAAAATCTGTCCTTGATTATTCCTCCAGAAGCAGTCTCATTCCAGGCAGCATGGGCCATGTCTCCAGCAGTTACATCGTGGGTCATTTTCCCTTAGAACAGGCCTATCTTCTGAATACCTCTAATGCTGAAAGACTGAAACCCGTAGTCTCCTATGTTCATTTTTCTGGAGTTCAGTGATTCCACAGACATGTAAGTGTAGAGGAACCCCAGTTCCATGCCAACAAAATTTAGTATGATATGTAATTATTGCAGTAATAGACTTTCCCAAGCAAAGGCAATGCTTCTTTCTTGTTTTCATCTAAATATACTCCTATCTAGCAAAATAAAACATAGAGACTATGAGAGAGGAAAAAAGCAGTTACTTTTAGTTTCACTTTATTAAAATGTCATCGAATACATACCAGTTTCCTAAGGCCAGAGTGGGTTTTTTGTTTGTTTGTTTGTTTGTTTGTTTTTGAGACAGGGTCTCACTCTGTCACCCAGGCTACCAGAGTACAGTGGTGCGATCACAACTCAGTGTAGCCTCGACCTCCTGGGCTCAAGTGATCCTCACACCTCAGCTCCCCGCTGAGTAGCTGGGACTACAGGAATGCACCACCATGCTCAGCTAATTTTTAAATTTTTTTTGTAGAGACGGGATATTGTTATGTTGCCCAAGCTGAGGCACAATGTTGTCTGATCTTCAGAACAGTCATTATGATCACATGGGCTTTTCTCAGATAGTTCAAAAGAGCCTTTAGCTCTGCAGTATTTCTGCAATTGTTCCCAGGTCTATGCATTCAAAACTCCATTAATAAATATGTTATTGCCTGTAATTCTTCCCCAAGCCCTTGCATTCTATTAGTTTATGCTTGTTAATTTCCAAGGCTTTGATTAGCCTTCACACTTCAATAGCAGCACAAAAATTCCACCGCGCCTGCTAAACCTGGACCCTACTTGCCCTATACGGCTCTCTTAGATCTAGTTGACAAACATGATGGAAATGGGGTTGAGTGGGAGACATCTAGAAAAAAAGTAAAACAAACAAACAAACAAACTGAGCAATCAATCTGTGAAATCTCCTCTTATTCAGAATAAACGCAAGGACCGTAAGTCTCACACACTGTGGCTTACTGCCTTCCATAGCTATAGCTGAAGGTCCAGCCTGCAAGAGTAGATTCGAAACAGAATAGAGAATGGAATAACAAGATAAGACAATAAAGCTCTTCTAAGAACCAGTGTTTGAAAATCCTGTGACCAATGCTTCTGTGTGAAGTGTGAATTCTCCCCTGGGCATCTAATTTACGTCCACAAGAAGAATAGCTGCCCTTGTCCAAAGTCTGTAAGGAAAACTGCCCTACTTTCCCTTTGTTCCTCTAAACTACCAATTCTGTTCAGCCTTCCTAAATATAGGAATCTAGTGTCTCAGTGTCATCGTTTTCTAAATGCCCCTGAAAGCTATACCTATATTTTAGATATATATTTGCAAGCTTCTGTCTACTTCACCTTTCTATACATCAAGGTCACTGTAATGTGAGGAAAGACCTGTTCAAAGACCATCGCTCCCAGCAATTAAACAGATAAATAGAAAGGAAAAATGTGTGTTTTTCCTTCATACTTAGGACCAAACTGGCTTAGGATACAAACTGACACCAGGTCAATAGCTTAAGACAAGGTACCTTAGTAGTGGGGAAAAAAAAAAAGATGAAAGATAGCCAGAAAAAAATATCCGACTTGGCCTGAGGTGCAAGCTCTTGTTCAATTTATACATCCATCTATCTCTATAGAGAGAAAGAGAAGACTAGAAAAGGTATATGACAATGTGCACTAAATTCAGGGTTTGCTGGGATCTGTTGACCCTTTCGAGTAAAGAAGGAAGAAATAAGAAACTTTGCATGGAGGGTTGGTCACACCTAATAATGAAGATTTCCCAGCAAATGTCGTGGACTTTGAAAATCCACTTTGGAATTTCCTTTTTTTTTTTTTTTTTTTTTTTGAGGTGGAGTCTTGCTCTGTCACACAGGCTGGACAGCCATGTCACAATCTTGGCTCACTACAACCTCTGCCTCCCAGGTTCAGGCGATTCTCCTGCCTCAGCCTCCTGAGTAGCTGGGATTACAGGTGCATGCCACCACACCCAGCTAATTTTTTGTATTTTCAGTAGAGATGGGGTTTCGCCATGTTGACCAGGCTGGCCTCAAACTCCTGATCTCGAGTGACCTGCCCGCCTTGGCCTCCCAAATTGCTGGGATTACAGGTGTGAGCCACCACACCCAGCTCCTTTACTTTTGAGAATAAGAAGAGTGCAGGTGAAGAGGAAAGAAGAGAAGCTGAAGGTTTTTTTCTATCTCAAGTGGTAAACCTATGGCAGAGAAAGAATGTGAGAGCTATGTTGAATTTTACTGGATGGGACCTGGTGAATAAGAAGTGCATTAAGGCTTAGAGAATTGGGGAAGTTGAAAAACTTCCCCAATAACATCAAGTTTGTAAATGACAACACAAACATCCACTGATGCATGCTCTCATCTAACTGACAACAAAGCTTTTTTTGGATCTGTGTTTATAGGTTTTCTATTTTTTAGGATCAATTGGACATTAGAATTTTAATCTCTTCCTCTCTAAATATTGGCTTTATTTTCTCCCAAGCATGGACAATACCAAAACAAACAGTTTTGTGGGTAACATTCAGCCTGCAGTCTGGCTGTTTGTGACTTCTGCTGAGTCTAATAGCTTACAGTTTATAGTAAGAACATAAACGTATAAGTTCAGCAAGCAGGTTAAGAATATAGAGACAAAAACCTAGTTTCATGTTTTATGTAATTCCATATGGCAGTCTCTTGTCACTCATTATAAATATTCATAGTATACATTTTTTGTGACTGGCACTATGCTAGATATTGAGGATACAGTAATAAATAAAAGATAAGGTTTTTTCCTCATGGGAAAGAGACAAGATAAGAAGCAAATGCAGTTTAGTAAAATATGCATTTTAATGCATATTTAATATAATATTTTAATGCATAAAATAATATAATAATAATTTAAAAAAACAAGATTCTAAGGCAGAGCAAAGAAGTAACCACGCCTTAGAGGGTGATTCTTATTGGAACAATTGAAATCTAACTCGGGATATTATATAAAAGAGTTCAGCTCATACGAACTTTCCAAGATGTGGGAAATCATCATCCCTTCTGGAAACTGAGGTTGTGAACAACATGGTTCAATAGAATAAAGGGCTAAATGACAAAAGCCATGGTTGAAGAGCTAGGAAGACTCCACATCATGAGGCGCATGGAAAACCATATTGAGTCCGTTTCAGGTACGGTCCAAATTCTGAAGACAGTGAAGAATGAAGAACTTTTTGGGAGAAACACCACAATTAAGCTGATGTATTAGAATCATCTGTCTAGCCACAATGCAGAGCAATAGATTGGAAAAGTCAAGACTGAAGCCATGGAGAAGGCTATTACTAGAGTCAGAGCAGAGAACAATATGCCAACAATAGCTTCATTAATGGTAAATGTAAATGGGAAGAGAAGAGATGTTCTTAAGAAGCAGAATCAACAAGTTCACTTCGGTAGAAGGGGCTAAGGAAGATGTGTCCCCTTAAGGTGTCAAGAGACTGATAGAGATAGGAACAATGTATGGAAATACTTAGGGAGGGGCGTGCATCAGGTCTTGAAAGCCTTGCAATTTTCTTTAAAGTTCCTCAGTAGTCTCATGGCAGAGATGTCAAAGAGGTGGACTGATTCAGAATTCGGGCTTCATTGTACAGGTGAGTGGTTGGAATGGCATTGCATGAAGGCTAAGTTGGATAGAGAAGAAAAAGAAAACAGAAAAGATAACGAATAGGAAGCAAACACAGGGAGCTCTAGAGACCAGATGTCAGACTTTCAATTTCTGGTTTGGCTGTGAGGAATTTGGAGTTTGGAAGTCATTATTATTGACAACACAAGAAAAAAGCTGAACAAAATGGAATTCAACAACTCTTCTTAAGTCCATCGGATAACTGAGGTCACAGGGTATACCACCACCCCCAGAATTGAAGAAACAGTCCAGCAGATACAGAGAATCACAGCTTACCAGAACAGAAGTCTAGGACCAAAAATCTTGGCAGGAACGAGTGCCAGGGCAGGAAAACCTGAATTGTAATGGATGAATGGCTAGAGACTCAATGTGATTAAGTTGGAGGGTTCAAAACTCTGGGGGTGGGGGGCCGTCTTAGGGGTGCCCTCACCTTCTAGTGAGTTTTACCTTCAAGAGCTAAACCAGGCATGTTCTCACAGGCGTCACAAAATAGGATGGGATAACAAGCGGAGTAGCCATTTCAAAATATTCCCAGAGCATTCTGTTCTTAACAAGGCTTGTCCTCAAGGGAAACTACTTTGCCAGAACCTAACCCACTGGGTTTTCCCACAGTCTAACGGACCTGGGGAAAGGCAAATACCAGGCATCAGCCTGCTGTAGTCTTCCTGTCTCACCTAAGGGAGAAAACAAAACAGAAAGGCAGACTGAGACCTAATTGTAGGACTATTTGACAGGACGTCTACGTAAGGTTGAAGGTCCAGAGATACTAAAGAATTTCTTGAGAAATCTGAACTCAGAAGTTGGTGATCAGAGAGAAGGAGAGTTTCATTTAAGTTTTCCAAGGCAGACCAACAGTGTGGGTGATTCCCAATTCATAATGTATAATTTGTCAACAATGTCTAAAAGAGCATTTAGAAAAGGAATGAAAGAGTTGACCTGCAGATGGTGCAAGGCCCTTAGAAAAGCTGGCCAACTGGCCGGCCAAATAAAATACACAAATATTTAAAGGTAGCACCACAAAATAATGAAGCTTACCAAAATGTCTGTTAGTCTGGTTGTGGTGGACGTTCAGAAACTTTCTCACATGATTTTCCTATTCACAAAGGTCATGCCAGCTGGACGCGGTGGCTCACGCCTGTAATCCCAGCACTTTGGGAGGCCGAGGTGGGCAGATCACAAAGTCAGGAGATCAAGACCATCCTGGCTAACATGATGAAACACCGTCTCTACTAAAAATACAAAAAATTAGCCGGGCGTGGTGGTGGGCGCCTGTAGTCCCAGCTACTCAGGAGGCTGAGGCAAGAGAATCGCTTGAACCTGGAAGGCAGAGGTTGCAGTGAGCAGAGATCGTGCCACTGCACTCTGGGTGACAGAGTGAGACTCTGCCTCAAAAAAAAAAAAAAAAAAAAAACCTCATGCCATGCCATATATTCAGACATCACCATAGCAAAATCGGAGATAAAACTGTTTTATGGTAGTACAGGTTTATGGGAAATCTCCAAGGTTTTATTAGCTTGGGGGATCAGAATTAACCAGATGATGCTGTTCTTTTTGTTTTATCTCAGGTTGCAAAGTGTTATTTTATCTGTCTTTTGTTTCTGTTTTTCTTCCTCTTGTCTGTGGTGTGTGAAATACTTAGCTCTGTTGAAAACAGGGCAAAGTGGCATTTTTTGAAAATTCTAGGAGTTTCATTTCTGGTACAGAACTCACTAAAAATCTTGACAGTCATTAATCCTTCTCCATTCTAGTTGATCCTAATGAGCCCACAATTATCTGCATACTACCTTGTTCCTTGCAAAGAAACAATGAGAAGCAATTGCACACATCAATGGCTCTCTCCTTTATTTCATAAACGTCTGGAAAGAGGCATTCCTGTTCTTTGTCTATGGGATAGGCTCCTAAAATAAATACAACCACTCTAACACTCCTGATATAACTTATGCCATTTGTAATGTCACCCTGAAGCACTTTTAAGAAGCAGAATATAACAAAGCAAAGCCAGACAACAAAACAATAAATTAAAAATCACAGATCTATGGTTCTCTAGTACAGTTCCTATTCACTTGTTTAAATGAGGACTGTTTCCTGTTGTGGAATAATACGCATGGGTTTTGTGACAGTTAGCTGCTAGTTTTAAGTCAAGCTTTTCTTCTTGCCAAAATAATGATTTCATAATCATGGACGATATAGATATACAACAGATACATAGACAGATAGTTGATAGAGAAGGAATACAATAAATATAAACTATTAAAATACCTACAGTCAAGTATGATATCTACAAAATTGAGGGTGTTTAGTATATGTTCACCTATGCTGTTGGTTACAATAATAGGGAAGAGATTTTGTGTAAGGTTACCTAAATTCAATTTGTATTTGTTATAGAATTGAAACACATGAATAATATAAATGAGAGCTAAGGATCAAATATGACACAAATTATAAGCACTGGAAATGGAGGAGATATAGTCACTGACAGAGGCAGAGAAGAGAAAGAAAAATGAAAGTTAAGAGTGAAAAAATAAGAAGTGGGCCAGGTCTGGCCAACATGGTGAAACCCTGTCTTTACTAAAAATACAAAAGTCAGCCGGGCATGGTGGCGCTTGCTTGTAGTCCCATCTACTCAGGAGGCTGAGGCAGGAGGATCCTTGAACCTGGAAGGCAGAGGTTGCAGTGAGCAAAGATGGTGCCACTGCACTCCAGCCTGGGCGACAAGATGACACTCTGTCTCAAAAATAATAATAATAAGAAGAAATTAGTATATTTTGCTACGTTCAGTTAAGACTAGAAGTAATACAGAGATGAAAAGATAATGGAGACAGCTGGAAATAAGCAAGTACAGAGGAAAGAGAAGGATTCATGTGGAGAGTTCCACTTGTGAGTTATTAATAGATGGGAGTTAATGTGAATGCAGAAATTAGATTTTCCAAGTAGGACCAAAAAGAGAGAAAGGAAAGACAGGAAAATTAAAAAGAGATTTCTGAAAAGAACCGATGATGTGAGAAAGAGCAGTGAATACTCATTAGAACAAAGTTGAAGATTCAGTTAAAAGATCAGATAATGCAAATGAATCAGAATTACTCAATTCTTGAAAGAGGAGAAAGAGAATATGCAAAGAAGTAAACACAAGATGAAAACGGCCCCTGCCCATCCCTCACTCTTTGGTCCTGTAAAAAAATGTTTACCGTAAGCTTGGCATGACTATTTTTCACTAATAATAGCTTCTGTGATTTTTTTCTTCTTGTAGAGTGATTTCTTTGTCTGTCATACCATCAAAACCTATTTTTCTCCTGACAACGGTTTTAGAATTCATTCCCATCTCCATATTCCCATCATGCTGGCTCTTACTTTAATCTAAATTACCATCTGCCTTCTATTATAAATATTTCATTCTTGTAACCATCAAATATTATTGAGCACCCACCATGAGCCTGACATTTTGTTGAGGTCTAGTGGTACAGAAATGCCACCAAGGAGCTTATAATCCAATGGTAGCAGATTGAGATATTTGCAAGTAAATATATTAAATATATGGTGGCAAAAAGTCCCTATTAAATAAAGAGACAGAAAGGAGAGGGTGATACTTTTGTTACTGGAAAGGGGTCCTGGTCCAGATCCCAAGAGAGGGTTCTTGGATCTCCTGCCAGAAAGAATTTGAGGAGAGTCCTTACAGTAAAGTGAAAGCAAGTTTATTAAGAAAACAAAGGAATAAAGGAGTGGCTACTCCATAGGCAGAACAGCCCTGAGGGCTGCTTGTTGTCCATTTTTATGGTGATTCTTGAATATATGCTAGACAAGGGGTGGATTATTCATGAGTTTTCCAGGAAAAAAGTGGCCAGTTCCCGGAACAGAGAGTTCCTCCCTTTTTTAGACAATGTAGGGTAACTTCCTAACATTGCCATGGCATCTGTAAACTGTCATGGTCCTGGTGAGAGTAGAGTGTCTTTTAGCATGCTACTGCATTATAATTAACATACAATGAGCAGTGAGGAAGACCATAGGTCACTCTCTTCACTATCTTGATTTTGGTGGGTTTTAGCTGGCTTCTTTACTGCAACCTGTTTTATCAGTAAGGTCTTTATGACCTGTATCTCATGCAGAACTCCTACCTCATCCTGTGACTAAGAATGCCTAACCTTCTAGGAATGTAGCCCAAAAGGTCTCAGCCTTATTTTACTCCATTCAATATAGAGTTGCTCTGGTTCAAATGCCTCTGACAAATTCTACCTGAAAATTGTCAAGAAAAGCCATCAGAAAGGAAGTGAAGCTCTCTATGTTGTTGGAAAATAGAGATTCAACTAAGAGAGTGAGAGAAGTATAAAACCATAGCAGAGAAGGCATCATAAATAGAGTTTTGGACGTCTGCTGTGTTTGTTTGTCTCTAACATTTTGAAGGTCATTTGAGGGCAAGATATGAAACGCGCACGTGCACACACACACACACACACAAAATCTTCTGACAATTCTTTCAACTCACTCCCCTATCCTACTCCCAACGCTTTGTGCAATGTCTCATACATAGTAGGTACCTGTTCGCTATCTACTGGAAGAATGTACAAATGGTACTACAGCTTTGTCAGCTGCTACATATTGTAAAAATAAGAAATAAGCTTTCTTCTAAGTGAACAGTAACTGCCAAATTTTCTCTTTGCTGTATGTTTGTTAAGCTGCAATAATAACTAGGAACTCCTGCCAGCACCAGAATATCACATAAATCAATGCTCAAAAGCAATATTATTGTACACCATCTTGCTTTTTGGCTTTTATTTCAGGACTCCTGAAGTCTGCCAATGAATAGATCATTTATATTCACACATTTATTTTTTATAGTTTTCATAATGAAAACTAGATTCCTACCATTGCTGTATATGTACTCAGCTTTTGTAAGCAAGACTATGTAGAAGATGAGTTGCTCCAAGTTGTAACGCAAATTGCTTAGTGCACTAAAAAGACATTGCTTTTCTCCATGTAAATGTTTTATTTGCATTTTAAGACTCTTCTGAAACTTTATTAACCATCATTCTTTTATCTTAGTAATTTCCTCCTCTTGGAGTTTTGGGGACACAAAATAGAAGTATTTATTTCTAAAGTATTATTAATATTTACAATAATTTTAGGGGAAAATCTAATAAACAATATCATTGCAAGAGTAACAGAAAGCCAACATACACACACACACACACACACACACACAAACAGGAGAGATAGAACAGGGGAAAATCTAGAATCCTACTTCTCTAATAAACCAACTGTTTTCATTTACAATGGTTATTTTTAGACTTCAAATGCATTCATTGTTAAAGAACAACTGTGGAATTAATTTTATGTGAGCATAACAGTCAGTTTTATCTTTTCCATAATATAACCATCTTCTTGGGGATGAGAACTCAGATGGTTCCCAAGGTTCATCTTCTGTGCATTTTCTGCCTCTCAGCTCTCAGGCTGCTCTCAGAGGCCCCACCTAAGGGAAAATATTGTAGATGATTGCATTAGCCGACCATCTCAGATGCCTCAGCAACTGTTGCCTTTTGAGAGCAGCCAAGTTTTATTCGACACAAAGGAAGATGAGTGATTATTTTAAACAGAAGTAATGACTGAGAGATGGCACTGCAGTGTCCCTGACAGGGTGGATTCTAGGACCCACCTCCTACATATCATGAGTCTTGGGTAACTTACTTAACTTTTCTGAGCCTTATTTTTTTAAATTTGTAATACAGATATAATCATAGCACTTACCTTAAAGGGTTGAGAAGTAGTACATGATTTAACATTGCAAAATGCTTAGAAGAGTGCTAAGCACCCTAATTAACACTTAAATAGCAATTTTATTTTTTCTAAATCTGAACCATATTCTCCCTCTCTTACCTATCACCAATTATGCTTTCTTATGTGTGAAGAGAAATAATCAGCCAAGCATAGAATGTTACATGCACTATTAAATATGGATTCTGGTGGTAGTTGGCCATTTAATAGTAATAATAGATTCCTTCTGTTTTGCAATCTGATGGCACATAGCCATAAACAGTTCCATTTGGTCTGAGCTGTGCTAAAATCTGGTTGAACCTATTTCTCTATACTTGTCTCAAAGTATTATGAAACTCTCTCTTTATATTGGCAAGGAAAGTAAACATGACTTGGCAAAATAAGTACTTTGGTTCAAGTCCTAGCCTTATATTTTGCTAGCTCCGTGACTGAAAAGTTGTTTCCCTTTATGAACCTTATTTCAATCAAATAATGAGTTATCTTAAATAATCCATTAGGTTTCTGGGAGCTCTGTCTAAATTTTCATATGGATTAACCCATGTCAGTAATTTCAGGAACATCAACTGAGTCAAAAATCAAGTGGAGGACAAATACAAATACTGCTATGTTTCTTATGTTTAATATGTCATAACAACTTACCAGGAGAGTAGTAAAAAAGTCCAATTTTGATAAATAGCAGCATTTTCTGATTCTGAAAATTTCTTATTTTTATCTTAAGTCATCTATTCATTCATTTATCAATAATTTATTAAATCCCTTCTATAAACCAAACACTGCATTGTAGGAATACCAAAATAGAATTAGGATCCCTGACCTCTAGAATATGGGGCTCCTAATAGGTGACAAACACACATAAACAAATTATTGCAATTTGGTATGCTGACAGCTATGTTTAGTGTATGTGAAGGGGGCATGGAAACAGAAGTAGAAATCAATGGGCTTTAAAACCAGGCAGAATTCCCACTCAGCCATTTACAAATTATGTAATTTGGGGCAATTTGATTAATTCCTCAGTTTTGTTTTCTGAAATATAGCTTGACAGTTTTTTGTGTTTGTTTTGTTTTGTTTAATTTTAAGTTATTTATTTAAGCCATCTCCCACCAAAAGCTAAGAGATGGAAGATCAGCGTAGTAGTCATCGTTTGATACAAGTGAAGAAGGTAAGCTTAAGGTTCCCTGTACTTTTTCTGGTCTGTGTGCAGAGTAATGGTCCAAACCATTGCTTTGGTCCCCAGTGCCAGGGTAGTGACCCAGATTCTCTTTATTCACTTTCATAGCTAGTTGGAGGCCGATTCACATGAAGGTTACGGAATAAAGTGTGGTTACCATCTCTGCAGGGAAAGGACTTGAACTTGATCGGGAGATGGGAGTAGGCAATGAACTCAATGAACTCGGGCCTCTCATGCTCTCTGTGGTGCGACTTCAGGAACACATTTAGCAAGCTCAGTCCCATCCCAGGAGCCACACAGTAGATGAGGGCATTCCATAGGCGAGCTGAGCCCTCCTTGCCTTGGGCACCACTCAACAGAGGCCCCCAGCTCTGGGGATGACTGACCCAGCAGCTGAGAAGCCCAGCAGGCACAGCTGCCTCCATTTTCAACCTGGACCCGACTGTTTTTATGACTAATTATCTAATCTGTGTTTAGTCCAGTGCTCAGCAGAAACCCACCAAGTATCAGTTATCTTCCTTGCTGCCTTCTAAGCAAGGGTGGCCGTTGATCTGGGCCTTGAAAAGAATTAGTTTGTCAAGTAGACATAATGAAATGAGTATGGGAGAAGGGTGGGATGATGGTAGAATAATATATACAAAAACATAATTTTCTCTCTAGAGAGTGGTTCCCTATTACTAGAGAGGTAATATAGAAGGAATACTCTTCTCAACTTTCAAGGGAAGTGTATAGTATACAAGGTTATAAAGAGAATTTGTTCTCAGATCAAAAAGGGTTTCGCCTATCATGCTATCTTGTAGGCAGGGAGGAGGCATTGAAAGATGATGAGTATAGTCTTCTTAATACATATTCCTAAGATTATGTTTTCATTAATGTGGTGACTGGGTTAGAGGTTGGGACAGGAAGGAGGATGGTAGAAGTTGTTCCTAGATCTTTTTGGTTGACTGTGGGGAGTGGGGGAATAAAATATAGGAATAGTATGGAAAAAGTGAAGAGAGATAAACATTAACAAGGTAATATCTTCAGAAGGATTGAGTTTGGGGTGTGAGGACAAGGGGTAGTGTTAAGAAGTCCACTGTAGAATTTACTAGAAGTTTAGGGATGTAATTTTAATGTAATCAAAAGTGACAGATCCATGCTTTTATTTACCTTTAAATATAGTATTTTGGAGTAAGAGAGAGAAAATCAAACAATATGCTTAAAAGTAGAAGACTTGGTTAGGTGAATTAAAAGGAAAAAAACATTTTCAGTGATGAACTGTTGCTTATCATTTACAAATACTTTTTTACATTTTAAAACTAAACTACAAGTAGGAAAATTTCAGTTTCATGATAATTCCTCCTCTTTGAGTAGATTTTTATTAAAAAGTGTTTCCGAAAGTGAGTTTTGAAAAACAGCTCTTCCTTGGGTTGAAAGTAGGTATTTTATTAGAAGCAACAAAATGGATCCTTGGTCAGAGAAGTTTGGGAATTACTAGATCTCTTACATATAATCTTCTATGAGTTTTAGTGTGGTATTATGCATTCTGAATCTTCAAATAGAAAATATTTCTCAAGCTCAATTTTCTTAGCTTTATTTAAGTATGACTGACAAATAGAATTGTTTAAATTTTAGGTTTACAATGTGATGATTTGACATATGCATAGATTTTGAAATGATTACCACAATCAAGTTAGTTAACACACGTATCAGCTCACCTAGTATATTAGTCCATTCTCACACTGCTATAAAGAACTTCCCTGAGACTGGGTAATTTTTAAATAAAAGAGGTTTAATTGACTCACAGTTCCACATGGCTGGGGAAGCCTCAGGACACTTACAATCATGGTGGAAGGGAAAGAGGAAGCAAACCTGAACGTTTTCACGTGGCGGTATGAACACATGTGTCATGAACGCAAGCAGGGGAAATGCCAGATGCTGATAGAACCATCAGATCTTGTAAGACCTCACTCACTATCATGAGAACAGCATGGGGGAAACTTCCTCCATAATCGAATCACTCTCACCAGGTCTCTCCCTAAACACCTGGGGATTACAATTCAAGATGTGATTTGGGTGGGGACACAAAACTTAACAATATCACCTCGTTATCATTTATTTATTTATTTATTTGTGGTGAGAACATTTAAGATCTATTCTCTTAGCAAATTTTAAATGTACAATACAATATTGTTAACTATAGTCAACATGCTATATATTAGATGCCCAGGATTTATGCATCTTGGAACTGTAAGGTTATACCCTTTGACCAAAATTGTTTAACAATGGAATCTATTCTCATCTTACCCACCTTCGTCATTGTACATGTAATATTCTGAACTGCAGACTTTAGGAAATGCTGTATTGTTGAGATTTGTTTCTTTGCTTGGTTTTGTTTTTGCTTTTAAGTTGTATATATAGTGACTAAAAAGTTAACAGGTAAAGAAGACTTTATGATAAAAAGTATTTTTATCCCCAGCCCTAGACCCAGAGGCAGTCTCTCTTATTTCTGTTTTTAATTTTTCTAGTGACATTTTCTGCAATTGTAGATAATATATCTTATTAACTTAATTCATCAACTTTAGATAATGTCTATTGACTCCATAATATGAAGATAAGTATTCAGCTCACATGCCAGATTGCTCTTCTTCCTTTCTACTAATAACAAGGTTTGATATTTATATTACTGTTTTATCTTTTCCATTGATTACCATTGCAATCTAATATAATAATTTTATATCTGGTTCTATTCCATAAAGTTTTGATATTATCTCTTAATGCTATTTTTCCTTCTGCTTTCTGAGACTTATCATCTGATAGCTCCATTTTTATTTTTGCATGATCAAAATTCTTCATGTTTATCTTCTATAACCAAAGTCAATTCTTTGTGACTTTGTGCATTGCTTGAATACAAAAAGCCACAAAGTTGAAAATCAGTTAAGAGCATTTGCATTAGTATGACTAAATAAGTATCCTTCAGTGTTGGAACAAAAATAAATTTCCTTCTGTGGGAATCTAATGTCAAGACACTTTGGGCCGACTAAAGGAAAATGTTCCCAGAAACAGGCTTAAACTAATTCTTTCTTTTCTTTGCACTCTGTCAGTAGCCTGAAATCTATTGATATTTTAAATGACTTCATATTTGGGCCATTACCTGTTTTCATAATAATCATGGTTTTTTTTTTTCAGACTTTCTAATTACATTTTTTATGCTTCTTTTGCACCATTTGTTTTTAAAATATTATAATTTCACTTGAGATCCCAATTATGTTTTCTATTCTATCAAGTGACTCCTCCTACCTCCATAGTACCTTTCTCCGTCACCTGCATCTCTGTCTATTGAAGGCTTTTGTACCCCTGCACCAATAAGGCCTAGTGATTGTTAGTCTTACTACTCAGGCTTAATCCGAGGACTTCTCTTCATGGTTCTACTAGGCTGAATTCAGATTCTGTCTTTTATTTACCTTTTCTTGTTTGTATAGTTACTAGAGTATATCCTAAATCTTAAAGGGACTTTGTAAGGAAGTGTATTTGGAACATAAACTTTCTGAATACTTTCGTGTTTGAAAATAATATTGATTTATCATCATACTTTATTGATATTTTAGCCATGTATCCAACACTATGTGAAAATCAATTTCCCAAAAATATTAAAGATGTTGCTCCCATTGTTTTCTAGCATCTAGTATCATTAATGATTAATAGAAACTGATAAAATCTCATTCTTGTTGCTTTATATGTCACTGTTTCTCCCGCTTTCTCTCTCTCTGGAAGCATTTAGTATCAGTGCTTTGAAATTCACAAGGATCCACTGAAGGTTGGAATTTTGTTTTTCATTATTTTTATTATTTTTATGTACAAGTTTCTCAGTGGTCCTAGCAGTCCGATGATTTATATCTTGTCAACCACAAATAAATTATCATCTTTTCCTGTTTCATCATTTTCTTTCTATTTTTACTTTTGCTTCTTCCAAGGAATCCTATTGATATCATGTTGGACTTCTTGAATTGAGCCTCACTGTCTCTTATCCTCTTATTTTTTTCTATCTGTTTTTATTGCTATTATTATATATCTGAGAGATTTTCTTATCTTCACATTTAAGATCTTCTATTGATATTTCTTTTTAAATGTCTATAATCATATTTTTAATCTCTGATAGTGATTTCTTGTACTTTCTTCCCCTCATCACAGCAGTTCTCATTTTATGGTTTTAATATTCTCTCAATTTCCTCTATGTATATTAATTAGAAGGCTCTTTTAACTGTTGTATGTTTCTTAAATAATCTCTGCTTTTCTCCTCATGGTAAATATTTCTGTTTTGGATTTTTTGGTCATTTTCTATGGTACTAAATTGTCTCACAAACATAATGATTCTGGGTTCTGTGTTCACATTTAATTGTATGGTTTCCATTGTTGTTAGATGATTAAGGCTGCTTTCCAGCTACAGTGATCCTCTCAGACTCAGGTTTGTAGAATTCCCAGAGATGCATTTTTCAAAGGAACAGTTCATTATTCGGGGAAATAGGGGTGGGATAGCTAACTAGATGTCCTGGGAGAAAAAAAAATGTTTGGTCAGGATTATTCCTTGTTTTCCAGTTTCAGAGCTGTCTTTTGAAAGGATGTTGCTGTGACTAACATACTTGACAGTATTCCGTAAGTTTGTAGCTCTGCTGACTAGTCTAGAGAAACTTTATTATTACTAAATAGAAAATAAAAATAGTTGAAAATATTGAGTAAGAACAACATCAAATTAAATTTGTAACCCATGTATATCTACATTGGTGCAGAGAAGCCCCTGAGTCCATAGTCTAATTGTGAAAATATTATACTGAAAAAAGTTGAGATAACTGAGTTGTTCTCTTCTGATATCTTTTATTCTATTCTTTTTTTTTTTATTTTGGTAAAAAAGCACAACCTGAGGCCGAACCTCTAAACAAATTTTTTAAGTGTTTTATTAACTACAAATACAGTGTTACTGACAAGATCTCTAGAACTTTTTATCTTGCATACCTGAAATTTTATACCCAGTGAATAGCAACTCTTCATTTCTATCTCCCACAGCCCCTTGTAACCATTATTCTACCCTATGCACCTATGTGTTTAACTACTGTAGATACCTTATATGCATAGAATCATGCAGTATTTGTCTTTCTGTGAATAGCTTATTTTACTTAGCATAATGTCCTCAAGGTTCATCTATGTTGTCACATAAGGCAGAATTTTGTTATTAAAAGGCAGAATTTTGTTATTTTAAGGCTGAATAATATTTTGTTCTATTCATATGTAAGTATATGCCACATTTTCTTTACCCATTCATTCATTGATGAACATTTATTTTGTTTTCATGTCTTGACGTTTGTGAATAATGTTTCAATAAACACAAGAATGTAAATATCTCTTCAAGATCCTGATTTTTATTCTTTTGGATAAATATTCAGAAGGGGGATTGTTGAATAATAAAGTAATTCAATTTTTATTTTTTGAGGCACTTCTATTTTTTACAGTGACTGTACCACTTTACATTCCCACCAACAGTGAGCAAGGGTCCTAGTTTATCTGTATCTTTGCCAACACTTCTTATTAATTTATTTATTACTATTACTATTATGACCATTCTAACAGTTATGAGGCAATATCTCACTGAGATTTTGATTTGTATGTTCCTGATAATTAATGTTGTTGGGAGTCTTTTTCTATACCTGCTGGTAATTTGCATATCTTCTTTGGAGAAATGCCTACTCATGTTCTTTGTCCAATTTTTAATTAGATTATTTATTCACTTTTGGGTTTCATTGTTGTTGTTGTTGTTTTATCTTGAGTTGTATGAGTTGATTTCCCTATGTTTTGTATATTAACCCCTTATCAAATATGTAATTTGCAAAACTACTTTTCCCATTTCATGGTTTGCCTTTTCACTCTGTCATTTCCTTTACAATGTAGTAGCTTTGTGTTTTTATATGGTTCACTTGTCATTTTGCTTCTATTATTGTTGTTGCCTATGCTTTCAGCTAAGAGATCATTGCTAAGACCAACATCAAGAATGTTTTTCCTTATGTTGTCTTGTACAAGTCTTACAGTTTTAGGTCTTACATTTAAGTTTTAAATCCATTTTGAATACATTTTTATGTATGGTCTAAGACAAGGATTCAATTTTATTCTTTTGCATGTAGATATTTATTTTTTCTAGGACTGCTTATTGAATAGACTGTCCTTTTCCTATTTTGTATTCCTAGAACCCTTGTTGAGGATCAGTTGACTGTATATGCAGGGATTTATTTCTGGGTTCTCTGTTCAGTTCCATTGGTCTATATGTGTATTTATGCTGGTATCATACTGTTTCATTTTCAGTACCTTTGTAATATATTTTGAAATTAGGAATATAATTCCTCTAGTTTTGCTCTTAGTTTTCAAGATTGACTATCTGGGATCTTTTGAGGTTCAACGTAAATTTTAAGATTTTTTAAATTCTATGTCTGTAAAATGGGATATTGTGATTTTGATGGGAATTACATCAAATCTGTAGATCACTTTGGGTAGTATAAACATTTTAGCAATATTAAGTTTTACAATCCATGAACACTGGCTGTCTTTACATTTATTTGTGTCTTTTTAAATTCCTTTTGTTAATATTTTTGTAGTCTGTTATTTCTTCCTCATTTCAAATGGATAGTTTTGCCAGGGATAGTATTCTTTGTTGGTGATATTTTTATTTCAGCACTTTGAACATATCATTCCATTCTAGTCTGGCCTGCAAGTTTCCTGCTGAGAAATCCACTTTTAGTGTTAAAGAAGTTTCCTCGTAAATGGCAAATTACTTTGTTCTTGCTACTTTCAAAATTATCTTTTCGTCTTTGCCTTTTGAAATTTGATTACTGATTACAGTAGTTTTTTTCAATCTGTGGAGGATATGTTTCATTCCAAGACCCCCAGTGGATGCCTGAAACTGAACCCATTTGCCATCAGTTAGAACACATTTCTGTTCATGTCTTCTACCTACAAATTTCATGTCTTTTCATCTTAACTAAGCACTTACCATGCACTGTGTTATAATTTTTGCAGTTTGAGTTGGGACAGTAAAACTAACACAAATTTTTTTTTTCCCTGCAGTTTCATAGATAGAAGACTTGTTCTTACGATAGATCTTAGCAACCTCAGTGAACTTTTTTTTTCTTTCCTTAAGTTGAGAACTTTCACCTTTTTATTTAAAGGAAGTACTTCATGGTTTCTCTTCAGCATATCCGATACCAGCATCACTGCTCTTGTGCCTTGGGGCTATTATTAAGTTAAATAAGGATTACTTGAACACAAGCATCATGATACCACAACAGACTATCTTATAATCTTGGCTACTAGGTGACTTATAGATGGGTACTGCAAACAGTATGGATACACTGGACCTAAGGATGATTTATATCCTGGTGGGAGAAAGCTAGATGGCATGGATTCGCTCATACTGCTCAAAATGGCACACAATGGAAAACATAAAGTATTTATTTTTGTAATTTTCCATTTAATAGTTTTGAACCATGATTGAGCATGAGTAACTAAAGCTGCAGAAATCAAAACCATAATTAAGGGGGAACTACTTTAAAATACATCTTTCCCATTTGAAATTTTTCAGATTCTTGAATCAGGATGTCTAATTCCATTTCTATATTTGGGAAGTTTTTAGCCATTTTTTCTTTTTTCCTTTTTTTTTTTTTTGAGACAGGGTTTTACTCTGTCACCTAGGCTGGAGTGTAGTGGTGTGAATATGGCTGACTGCATCCTCAACCCTGTGGGCTCAAGTGATCCTCCAGTCTCAGCCCCTAAAGTAGCTAGGACTACAGGCATATGCTACCACATCTGGCTAATTTTTAATTTTTTTTTCTTTTTTTTTCTCTTTTTTTCTTTTTTTTGTAGAGGCTGCTCTCAAACTCCTGGGTTCAAGTGATCCTCCTGCCTCACCCTCACAAAGTGGTGGGGTTACAGGCATGAGCCACCATGGCTGGCCCATTATTTCTTAAAATATTCATGTGGCACTTTCTCTCTCTCTTCTCCTTCTGGAACATCTGTAATGAGTATGTTGGCTCACTTAACGTTGCTTTGTTGCTTTATTCCCTCTCTTTCATTCTGCCTTTTTTTTTTTTTTGCTTTTCTGTGTAATTTAAATGACTGTTTTTGAGTTCACTGATTTTTTTTCTTCTGCTTGACCAAGTCTGCTGTTGAACTGTTAGTTAACATTTTAGTTCAATTATCATATTCCTCAGCTCCAACATTTCTGTTTGTTTTCTATTTATTTGTTGACATTATTTTTATTATTTTTATTTTTTATTTATTTTTTAATTTTATTATTATTATACTTTAAGGTTTAGGGTAGTGTTGACATTATTTTTAAATGTATGGTTTCCATGAGTTTGTTGAACATCTTTATGATGGTTATTTTGATATTTTTTGTCAGGTAATTAGTATGCCTCTGTTTATTCTATCTAAGTTTCTGCAGATTTATTTTGCTTCTTTATTTGGGCCATGTTTCCCTGTTTCTAGGTGGACCCTGACAATTTAGGTTAATGTCTGTGCATTTGAAAAAAAACAGCCACCTCTCCCAGCCTTTATGGACTAGCTTCATACATGAATGAATTGGTGAATTGATCTTCACTAATTAGTCGAACTAGAGATCACAGGTGCCTCTCAAGCCTTTCTGTGACTGTATCTTATCTGGACATATGCATTTAAATTCCTAATTAGAGAAATTTGCTGATTTAGTTTTCCAGGAGTTCATAATCTCTTACTCTCTGTGGCATCTGTCTGCTGTGTCGCAGGTTCTCTGAAGCAGCAGCACACCATCCAGCTGGTTTTTGTTGTCGCTGTTCTCAGTAACATCCAGGCATCTACAGTATGCCATGTCTAGTTAGCACTCAAGACAGGCAAGACATAAATCAGTTCATTATGCATACATTGGACATATGTTTCCATTGGATATATGTTTCAGCCTTCTCTTTCTTTCTCCAGGGATAATCTATGAGCTCTGAGCTGTCCTAATTGCGCAATGCTAAGCTGGGGTGAGAATTTCTGGCAAGTGAATACATACTAATTCAAGCCTTTTCTTTTGTTTTAAGTGACTGTCAGGCATCCAGAGTTTGTTAGATATTGTCAGTGCTCCATGACAAACAAAACAGAAGCCAGTCCGTTGGGCAGCCTCTTGAAAGCTGGAATGTTGGAGGGATGCTCCACTGCTCTTCATCCCTTCTGTGGAGAAGCCTCCTGTTGCACCCTTTCCTAGTCACACAAAGCCATGCCAGCCACAGCAAACCACTTAGCACTTTGCTTTGTTCTTAGCAGCCTCCAGACATTGAAGCTGCACCCTTACCATTTATACTGTAAGTGAGATAGACAGAAACAGTTCTGGCTCCAAAATGCTAGAACATCAGATACACACTCAACTTATTTTTCTCCCTGAGGAAGAAGTCATGAGTTGGGTGTTTTCTCTTGGTGCCCAGCTAAGCTGGCTTCGGGGAGGGGCTGACACAAGTAAAGTGGAATTATTATTCTTACCCATTTTCATGTAGCTCTTCTGGGCTTTATGCTTTTTTGGGGTCCTACAACTTCTTAACTGGATTCTGGAGTTCTCATAAAGGTATTTTGGTCCCTATAACATTGTTAAATCAGCATTTCTTTGGGGGAATGAAGCCTGGGACTTACTATTCCACCATCTTCTTGATGTCACTCCCCTGATAATATCTTATAATTATTTCTATTATTGCCCTCAACTTCTATGTTATAATTATTTATTTAATTGCTTATATTCCCTTTTTTTAAAAAACTATGAACATCTCGATCTGCATGTCATATTCATTTTTGAGTCACTAGTGTCCTGCATACTGAAGAGTATGTGGCAGATACTCAGTGTTTGTTAACTGAATGACTAAATTAATAAGCCAACGAATAAGTGAAGACTTGAGTTTTCCACTTAACTACTCTTTGACCTCAGTCAAGGCATTTCACCTATCTGACCATCAGTTTCCTCATCATAGTGTGGAGATAAAATTTATTCACATGTATTTATTCTCAGAAGTTTTATAAATCCCAAATACTATTAAGATATACTTCTGCTTTTTGAAAATTGTCTGTACTATAGATACATAACTATTATTATTTTTCCATTGTCATAATTATAATCTTATCACCATCATTACCATTACCATCACTTTATATCAAGCCAGAATCTATTTCTATCACCTCAAGTCTCTCTCTCTGATAATAATTTCCAAGTTTACCTGATTAATGCAGATTTTTTTATTTTCTAACCTTCAATCAGTTATTATGCAAAAAATTCTTATTAAGATTTCTGAAAAAAATATAAATTTATTGAAATATAATGATGGCCTTATGTCATTGCAGAAACTCTACATGGCTTTAATGCAATACTGCATTTAGAAGATTTTATAAATAGTGAATGATTAACATAAAAAGTAAACATTTCTGTAATCATTTATACTGTTTAAAATACTTTCACACAAATTTATACAATTTAATAATCATAAGTAACCTGTGATAGGGTTAAGATATATTACTACTCCAATGTAAGTGATGAGGAAACTGAAAATGTGAAAGGGTAAGCAACTTGTCCACAGTTAATCAATAACAGAAGTGATAACAAAACTCAGATTTACAATCCCCTAATTCAGTATTATTTTATTATATGATACCTATGCATCCAGATTCCAACTTTGCCACCACTTTTGCTATTACCATTTATAACAGTAAAATTTCATCTTTAAAAAATAATAAGAGAATCAGAATTTCGAAAAAAATCAAAGGTACTTGGTATCTTTCAACTTATCCACCAGCTGTTCTTGCTTCTAATTTATAAAATGGTGTTAACTGGACCCCCAAATAACAAGGCTTTAGTGACAGATCGGAATTGCTCATTCTTTTCCTTAGCCAATTTTTATTCCTTGGCCAATGAACTAATTATTGAAGGGAACTTAGTTATGTTTTTCCCAGTTCACTTTTAGACAATAATCAAAGAAGCAGGAAGAAACGTGATAGAGTCTAGGGACAGTTATCGTAACTATTTTGCTTGCAGCTTAAAAGACATACAAAAAGGCAAAGTGGTGGAAAATGAGTGTTACTTTCCACAGGCAGAACATTGCTCAACTTATATGGCCAAAGAGCAAACTCATTTATGTGGAATCATTGTCTCCAGCAAGATCATTAAAGAAAATAACTTCTAGACCAGATGGAAATGTTAGAGAGTCAGACCTAAATTAGGGGAAACCATTGGCTACATGTGAATTCCAAGCTATATGAAAGAGCCTAATCTGATTACGTGTTTGGAAAATTGCTTTTGCAGTGAAATTTAGAACACACACAGAGACAGATAGCTTTGATAGGATACTGAGAGTTTGTCTCTAAGGGTTGACTCAAGAGTTACATTAGACCACCCGACTTAACCAGCTCTCTCTTTCCGTTTAAAGAATAACTACATTTGTTAAGCTATTTTTATGTTCTAGAATGTGTTGGGTGCTTTGTATATGTTACATCGAATCCTGGGAACAGACGTAGAGTTTGATATGAAGAGGCACTGAGTACTATGACTAAAAATAACAATTTTGATAATAAAAATAATTGTTAGAATACTTGTTGTAAACTTATTAAGTGGCAGCCATCAGTTTTTAACCTTCAAAACAGCTCTTTGTTGTAGGTGCTATTATTTGTATCCCTACTTAACAGGTAAGGAAACAAGCCAAAGAGATTAAGTAACTTGCCCAAGATTATATTTACTAAGGACTCAGAATTTGAACCCAAGCAATCTAGTTCTAAAGCCTGCACTACCAATCATGATGCTAGACTGACAAGAACTGAGGAGTATAGACTATCTTACCACAAAATAGGAACTTGATAATAACTTGTATAAATAAGTTAAATAAAAATCCTTAAATTCACTCAGGAAAACATGGAGGGAGGATGGAAAAAAAGAAGGAAGGATGGAAAGAAGGAATGAAGAGAAAAGTTGCCAAAAGTTACTCTATCTCTCTGACCACAAACTGATGTCAGATTTTCCCTAATAGATAACATGTCACAAAGTCAGATCTAGGTCTGGCCATATTGATAAGCCTATGAACATTCTAAATGTTGAACTTAAAGATGGCTTCTATACAGTGGATGTCCACAAGGCTAGGAATAAAATAATCTAGGCTAACATTTCATAGAGTGCCATGCATACAGAAAGGGCTAGGTGAATCCTGGAATACAAGTTACATCTTCACAGCTGAAAAACATAAAAAGATAAACACACATGTACCTCTCAGCATTGTTTTTTCTTTTTTAGCCTAAAGTTTTGGTAAATCAATTTTTTTGTATTTTATTTAGAAATAATTTCAAACTTACAGAAAAGTTGCAAGAATAACAACAGTACAAACAACACCTAATATCTTTTTCTTAAAGTAATCTGTTAACATTTTACTCAATTTGCTTTATCATTTGTGCTTCAATGTGTATTTCCTAAGAGCTGAGATAATCTCTTATATAACCAGAAACAATCCAAAATATATGAACTATGATAACACTTTTGACTAAAGAGACATGCATGATGAGAAATATTAAATACTTATTTTTTTATGTTATTTTGTTATGGAAGTTGTTTAATAAACCAAGTACAATGTGGAGCAGAAGCACATTCTCAGGCTTTTATCAAGCAACAGACTGGGCCAGGAGACATGAAGGCTGAAATCTAATGTGTTATATGAAATGAATGAGTTGTCAGTCTGACTCCTCCAAGAATCAGATGCCATGACATGAGTAAACATGTGATCACCATATTAGGGGAAAGGATTGTATGACTCGAAGTGTGAGGGAGCTGGAGAAGAGTCAGAGAGCCATCAGACTGAGATACAAGTCTGAGTTTGAGTGAAGGAGAGTGGGAGTAAAATTTAGGTAAAAGTGTCTTAGACTCCCATGCAGGCTGAGTTAGGTTCTGCAAAGCCTTTGGGGAGTTCTTGAGCCAAAGTAGTCATCAGATAGATCAGATATTTCCCAGAAATAGATCTGCCTTAGTAGCTCCACTTTACTCAGCCTCTGGCTGGGAACAGCTGAATGGGAGGCATATTCTTAGCACAAACAGAGATTCCAAAGCCAGTAGCAGGACTGGAGGTCTGTCATGCTTCCTCCTCCTTATAGCAGAAAGTCTTCTTGTCCCATTCTAATTACTCTCTTGACTTTTCTGAATATCATGTTTCTGCTATCAAACAAATTTAATCACACTGATCTTCCTCTTCATAGATATGTTTGATAAACAAAATGATATGGATAAAAGCACTTTGTAAAAGTCAAAATTCTATACCAATCTAGAAATCTTGTTCTTATTGTTATGAGAAGTATCCCAAAAGCTCAGCTGATGCAAGGAACTGGGAATAAAGCAATCTCCACAATGCAGTATCTGCACTTGGACACTGCTTGCCCAGAAGATTAACCTCAAGACCTTTTATTGAACATATCTCTGACTTCTTCTTGACTATCTCTTTCAAGGTGGTTTGCCCTAGGTTACAACTCTTGAGAAAGAAAATACTCTACTGCAGAGCAATAATGATAGTACAGAAATAATTATGCTTAGGAAGGGCCTGCAAAAATACACGATTATGTCTTCATAAGTATCTTATGATCTCATTTAGAAGCTTTCAAAGCAAATTATTAATAGTTGAGAATCTTTCTGTGCCTCACAGGGGGAGTTTTGTTTGTTTGCTTATTTGCTTAATAGAGGTTGAAATATAAGCAGTAACACTATATCCATAGAGGTGCTGTGATACAATGAGAGAAAGCACAGTTTTTGTTGCTCAGAATTCATGAATCCTGGATAGATTGTTTAAACTATCTAAGCTTCTATTTTCTCATATCTAAAATGAAATAAATAATATATACACATTCTATAACTTATATGAGCAATAGATACAGGCAAATTGTCTGACAGTTTCTGAACACATAATAAATATAGTAAATGGTGGTCACCATTATTCAATAAAGAAATGTCTGTTAAGTACCTACTAAGGATTAGTTGCTGTGCTAGATGCTGAGCATACAGTAGTAAATAGAAGAAGAAACTGTCCTTGCCTTCAAGAAATCTACAGTCTAATGAGGAATACAGACAAAGAGGCTATTTCTAAACAGCCTTTGATGGAGTGAGAACAGGCACCATGGGAATATATAGGTGGGACACTAATACAACATTGGAAAATCAAGGAAGTCATAGTGAGGAAAGACATTTAAGAAAGACCTAAGCCTAAGTAGAACTCAATCAACCAAAAGAGAATGGTAAGAACAGAGGAGAATTCTTAGCAGAAGAATCTGCATTTGTAAAGGCTTGGAGGCAAGAGCAAGCATAGTAAATTCAGGAAACTGGAAGAAAATCCTGTTGAAGATTGGAGGTGGGAGAGTAGTGGGGAAACAAGTGTGTGGTGAAAGCCTTTGAAATCCAAGTTAAGGGATTTTTATTGCTAGCCCATATCCATATCCAGATATTGACACAAAGCAGAGACTAAGAAATTGTTGAAGAAAAGGTATTATTTTTATCATGCTATTATATTCTTGAGATTCCCATTACCTTTATTCCAACGGCTTCTTTGAAAAGTGTATGTCACACAGAAACAATTCTCCCTGAAAGAGAATATTACATGTAAAATTTTCCAAAGTGGTATAAGTGTTACAAAATCTTTAAAGGTAGAATTATAATTTGAGTTTAGTATTTACTTCCAACAAATTGAATGGATTTTCTCAATTATCAAGTTCTAGTTTTCTCATGGGACTGTCAATTTCAGTTTCTTGTTAATTAAGAAAGTCTAGGAAAAGATTCCAAGATACTGTTTAGTTGGACCAACTCAAACCTACATGATCAGAGGTTAGAGCACACAGACACACACATGAAATCTTTCCAAAGCAGTTGTTTGAAGTGGTCCAGAAAGATCCACAAGCCACAACTTAGATCAAAGAAAAATTAGGGGTAATCTCCAAGTTAAGCTGAATTCCCCATAGGTATTTGTGGCAATTTGCATGTTTGAGGTTTGAGGAGACACGAATAATCAAGTGAGATGAAAACTGTGAAGTCCAAAACTGTTTACTGACAGAGCTTATTTCACTTTTCTCATGCCAGAGAGATGAAAAGATTTCCTCTGATTTTCTTTAAACTCTTGATCAACTTCAAAAAAGGACAGCTGGATAATCCCCACAGACAAGAGGAATTACTAACTCACCAGAAATACATAGACATGGGGACAGCAGTGTGGTTCTGAGTGCTAGCTATGTGACTGGTTGGTGTATCCGGCTATCAATGTCCATTTGTAAACTTTGCCTTTTGGACTTTTATATTAATTGACACCCTATGTTCCATCATCTCTGATCCACATCTGTTCTAATGAAGGGACTATGTAGAGGACTAACTAAGACTTGTGCATCAAATGAATATTTTAAAGGCTAGTCAATTACTTGTATGTTGAGCCATTTTTTTAAGCACATGTTTTCAATCGGGTAAACAGAGCCAGATCCAACTGTTGCGGGTTATAGTGGAAGTGTCAGTTTTTACAGTATAAGCATTGCACAACAAGGAAATGATGGCACCACATAGGAAGAAAAGCAAGGGCAGTCCAATATGGGGCAACTCAGCTTTGAAAAAGTTCGTTCCCTACTAGAAATATGCCCTGATCAGGACTCATTCTGACAGGTTTGTGCTTGGGAGGCAGACAGACACATCTGAGCATATAGACCTCAGCTTTGCCACTTCTCAGTTGTGTGGCCTTTTGTGAGCTATTTACCTAATATTTTCAGCTATGGTGGCCTCACCTTTGAAATGTAGAGAATGATAGCTAATTTCAGATTTATTTGAGAGTTCAATAAGATAATACATGTAAAATACCTAGTATGCTAGTCATTTATTTTATTGTATTATAATCTATTATTGTTACTATGATTATTATAATTATTAATACTAATATTAGTTATAGAAACATCACTTGATATATTTTATTCATTTAGCTGATATTCAAACTCTCTAAGTTCAGTTAGTTTGCCATAAAATTATCTAAATGCATAACCTAATCCATAATGTAAACAGTTGCAGTTTATTGGTAGAAAACTTACACACAGAGACACACATAAACACACAAACACACATAATTCTGGAACATAATATTCAGGTAAGGTGGATACATAAATTACAGCACAATAAAATTTTGAAATGTGAACAAAGGTAAGAAATCAAACAAAGGTAGGAAATCACAGATAATAGAATAATTACCTTTCCCTCCTGTAATAAAAAGATACTCAAGCTATAAAGATAACATTAAAGCTTAAGGTGTGTATTGGTGGCCTTTTAATTGTATATAGTTCAAGAAATAATTCCTTTTTTTTCTGGTGTAATTTTAAACACAGTTATCTAAACATAAAATATCTGATAGTTGAGTTATTAATTAGATAAGGTATTTCTTGAATGGTGTAAAAGAAATCAAGCAAACAAACAAAAATTTAGATTATTTTCCTCCTGGATTTTCTCCTTTGAGAATCCTCATTAAGTAGATACTTGAAAAGAGTGGATTCGAAAGACTGCATTTACTTTTTCTAATTTGCTAAACTAGGTCTAAATTTTCTTTATCAATTTACTTTATGTATTACATCAAAATACATGTAGTCATTAACTAGAGGTTTTAAAAAGAGTATAATAATATGGACAAAGGCTTATCTAACAGTAATATTCTATAGTAAAGTAATCAAATTAAATTCTTAGGAATCTGAAAACTGCTCATGACAGGGCTGCTACATTAAAAATGTATAGTTTATTTCTCATTGCACGAGGGCATTTCCCTAAATTATAATGTTAATTTAGCACTGTAATATAGTTATTCTATGCTATAAATATATTATTAGCTTAATCAATTTAATTTCTTTTCTTAACTTTGTATCCTAGGATGTGTTTAACTTTAATGGAAAACTCCTCCCATGGAATAAGGAGAATAAGACAAAAATGCCCTAGGTAAATGAGAAACATTGAATACTAATTTTCTGTAAAGACTACCAATACAACTTAAACATTTGTGGAATTTCTGCTAAGTCAGTAATAAAGTGCGATGTCACTACACTTTGTAACCAGAAAGACTGAATAAAGCTTGCTGAATCCAGTTACCTAAACTGAGTCATATTAGCAAGTATTTATTGAATGTCTAATTTGTGAAAATCAATGTTCTGAAACTACGAAGGATGCAAATGTAGAGGAGAGGGCATTTCTCTTCTTCCAGATGTTTTAAATTTAGATAAAAAGGAATGTCTTCTCTCTAGGCATTGGTAAAAAAACAAACAGAGAACAATATACAATCTACTGTTAAAATTGTATGTAAAGGTGATAGTGTAGAGTGCTATAGGTGGCACTGACTTCAGAGAGGGGAACTTTAGAGATGATGTTAGATATAATTAGGCGTGTTTAAGAGAGATGAACCCTCCAGACAGTGGCACAATGGGAACACAAGCAAGAAGCCAAGTGGTAACACGTCTGCAATAATATTGTATGGGAACTTTACTACATAGCACAAGTTTTGTTTTAGGGAGTGTTGCATAAGGCTTAACTTATTAATTCAGTCACTTATTGCCTACTTTTAAACTTCACCAGTGAAGGCTATGTTTAGAGGAGAAAATTAACATCAGTTAGCCCACAAATTTTATAGCCTCTTGAGATCTGGGTGTGTAGAAATATCCTTTTAATTTTTTTCTTTCCCACAATCTTAAACATATTATGGTCACATAATAAGCATTCTACAGAAATGCATTCAACAAAATTGAAATGGCCCTGCTTACTTACAGGTTGTCTACAAAGTCAAGTGTGTAAAATGTTATTAAGTTAAATAGTTCATTTGTCTCAAAAGGTCTGCTTATATCCAGAGGAACAGAAGTCTTTGGTAGGTTTTGTCTGTTGGTTTTATATTTTATTGAAAGCATTTAACTATATTTCAGCAAGGTAAACATAAAAGAAGGTTAAAAGGAGTAGTTTTCTAGATGGCTAGGTAGCTAGTATTTGACAGTATAAATTGAATCTGTTCCTTATCTCATAAAGGCAGGAGACACTGAGAATGAGTGAAGAAAATTGGACTTCTAAAATGATGAAATATTCAATAACTCTACTGGGACAAAAATCTTGTTTTTCATAACTTGATTTCTAACCAAATTTATGTTATGTGAAAAAAAACTGCATAGAAAACACTGCAGTCTCCTATTTCATTCTGAAACATATTAATAATAACAAAAACAATGGCAGCACAACTGCAACCATTATTTGGGTTTCTTCAATGTGTCCATTTTCTTCTAAGTGTTTTGCATGTTACCTGGACCCTTTACAATGACCCTATTTTCTAGACAATGAAAGTGAGGCCGAGAAAGGTCAACAAATGCCAGAGGTTCTCAGCAAGCATGGGGCAGTGTCTTTTTCAAATCCAAGGTCTGCTGGATCCCAAAACTCATGCTTATTCCCCATCAATATTTCTCAACATTTAATTATCATCTTAATGAGTTCTACTGTAGCTAGATATCACCTCAACTTTTTTAATTGTGATAAAGCGTACATAACATAGAATTTAATATTTTAGCCTTTTTAAAATATTCAATTCAATGGCAGTAAGTGCATTCACATTGTTGTGCAACCATCATCATCCATCTTCTGGACTTTTTCATCAACCTAAACTGAAACTGCAAATCCAATAAACAGTACCTCTCAAGTACCTCCTCTTGCCAGGCTCTAGTAACCACTATTTTACTTTTTGTCTCTATTAATTAGACTATTCTTGGTACCTCATATAAGCAGAATCATACAATATGATTTTTTCTTTTGTGTCTGGCTTATTTCAAGTTTCATTTATATGGTAGCATGTATCAGAATTTCATTCCTTTTAAAGGCTGAATACTATTTTGTTGTTACGTATATGCCACATTTTGTTCATCCATTCATCCATCATAGACATCTGGGTAATTGCTACCTTTGGCTAATATAAATGATGATCTATGTACATGATTGTACATATATCTGTTTAAATCCCTGATTTCAATTATTTGGGGTATATTCCAAAAAGTGGAATTTCTGGGTCATATAGTAAACCAAACTATTTATTATTTGCTTAAAATATTTCCAAAAATCACCTCATATAAATTAAATAAGTAAGTTTAAAGGATACTTTATTGTGATTGATATAGTCAGAATAGACTTGGTTATACTGAAGTAATAAACAATTCCAGGCTGGGCATGGTGGCTCACACCTGTGTGCTTTGGGAGGCCAAGGTGTGAGGATTGCTTTGGGCCAGAAGTTTGAGACCAGCCTGGGTAACATAGCAAGACCCCATGTTTATTTAAAAAATTTAAAAATTAGCTGGGTATGACGGCACACATCTGTAGTCCTACCTATTTGGGAGGCTGAGGCAGGAGGATTGCATGAGCTCAGGAGTTTGAGGCTGCAGTGAGCTATGATGTAGACCCTGTTGTTTAAACAAAATGTCTAGAATGAAACTGTATATATTGTGCTTATTCTTGATATCCCAGGGGAATCAGTGAGAGGAGGGGGAATTCTACTGTATGAAGTCAGTCAAGGATCCAGGCTGACAAAGACTCCAATATTAGCAACAGAAAGAACAGGAGAACTTCTCAGTTGTTATAGCAAAAAAAGATATTTCTGAAATGTCTCATGAAGGCAATTTCTGGCTTTATCCTAGGTATGACTCACATAATGTCTCAGCTCCTTGGTGAGAAATAGTCACATAGTTCTGACAGATTACAAAGGTTGGTGGGCTAGGACGTGGGGAATAAATACCTCTAGAGGAAGAAGAGAAAAGCATAAGGAGCGGGTATTATAAGTCTCAACCAAAACGTGAAACCAACATTACTTTCTTTACAGGTTATAACAAAAAAAATTCATCTATAGCTGTTAAAAAAATATTTTTCTATCTAAATTCATTTAAATTATCACCAGAGGTTTAAATGCTGCCTTAGAGAAATGAAGTCCAATCATTAAGGATAGTCTTTTATTGGTTACCTCCAAATAAAACAAACTATTCTAAGAAGTAAAAATAAAATAAGAGAATTTGGATGAAGAGGGAATGTTATTGAGAAGAAGAAAATAGTTCATTTGCTTATCAACTTACACAAATATTTATTGGCTATTAAGTACTACTCTACGTGCTGAGAATACAATAGAAAGAAATGGTCCCCTTCGAAGAACTTGACTGCTTAGCGAGAAACACAGACATTAAAATGAAAAATAGGCCAGCCGCAGTGGTTCATGCCTGTAATCCCAGCACTTTGGGAGGCCAACGCTCGTGGATCACCTGAGGTCAAGAGTTCAAGACCGGCCTGGCCAACATGGAAAAATCCCATCTCTACTAAAAATACAAAAATTAGCTGGGTATGGTGGTGGGCGCCTGTAATCTCAGGTACTCAGGAGGCTGAAGCAGGAGAATCACTTGAACCCAGGTGGCAGAGGTTGCAGTGAGCCGAGATCGTGTCACTGAGCTACAGCCTGGGTGACAAAGCAAGAACACCATCTCAAATAAATAAATAGATAAAATGAAAAATAATAGATGCAGTGATTATTATACAGGAGTTTTGGTGAATATAATAAAATATACGTAAAGTAGCAGGGGTAGGGTTCAAGAAAGTCTTTGATGTCGACATAAAATTTAAATAATGAAGATGTGTCAGAGTCAAGAAGATTGTTGGGGGATGATTATTTCAGGCAGAGGAAATACCATGTCAAAATTCCTGAGAGTGGGAAAGAGCAATGCAAATTTAAAAATAGTAAACAAATCCGGAATTTCTGGAATATATAGAACAAGAAAAAGTGTAAATCATGAGACAGAGATGTCACTGTATAATGTGCTCTTAGAAGAAATGACTCCTATTATGTAAGGGTGAGATGTCTTGCTTCCATGTTGTTAAGTAATTAAATGAAGTCCACGAGAGTGTAAATAAGAACCTCACTGTTTGTACAAATCTCAGCCTGCATCTGAACCCAGTTTTTGTAATTCCACTGGCTGTGTTTCCTACAACTCCACAGCCATCATCTAAACTGAATATCATAGCAGAATTTCTTTCCTTTTGAGAAATATTGTAGGAAAGTAAAATCTAGGTTATAGGAATAAGCAGTTGCTAAAGGTTGGGGAAAAAATCTTCAAAAGATTTCATTAAAAAGCATGAATTATAACATGGCTAATGAATTATAATGATTTAAAATTATTCACTCTTGGTAACTGTGAGAAACATAAAACAATGAGATATTTTGTCATTTTCAGTTGGCTAGTTTTGTTGGTGGTGGTGATGCTTTTGCCTTTTTGACCTCTAAAACACAGAAATTTTAAACATTAGGGAGAATGTCAATTCACGTAACTTTTTTGGATTGTAATTCTTATCAAGAACCATATAGTATATTTCAGTCTCACTTTTTCACCAAGTAATTGTTCCCAGAAATTTAATCCAAATAATCAGATATGTATATAAAAATTTAAATTATGTGTATCTAAATCTGTCTGTCTAATCTATATTCAAACATTGCTGATAGTGCCAAATTAGAATAACCAGATGTTTTTTGTTCACAAATTTATGAAATTGTGAATAGACAGTACAAATCATACTATAAAAGAAAATCAAGTGTAAATAATAATTGTTAAAAATTGTTAATTTGTGAAAAAACCCTTAAAATAGTATGCAGGGTATAAGATCAACTATATGAATGGATTTGTATGTAGAGTTAAATTCAAAGGCCGTATACCAAAATGTTAACATTTGTTGTTACTGTAGGAATTTTGACTTGCTTCCTTAGACTTTCCCCCTTAATTTTTCTACAAGTATTAGGTTGGTGTGAAAATAATTGTGGTATTTGCCACTGAAAGTAATGGCCATTTGAAATGCCACTGAAAGCAATGGCAAAACAAACAAACAAACAAAAAAACAATTATTTTCACACCAACCTGATAACATTAATTACTTTTACCAAACAGTACTTGGTTAGAAATCATGCTTATTACAGAGGGCTAGATGAAAAATGATAAAGCAATTGCATGATATATAGTATTAAAAATGTTTAAAAGAAATGTTGATATTCTGGAATAAATTCAGAGGACCATAAGCCTTTTAAAACAATTTCCATGCTGTTTATATATGCATATGCTACTATGTATACATGTGCCAAACTCCATTCCTTTCCTTCATGAATCTTTTCCTTGTTTACTCTACTCCTTCTAATAGGATCTGTTTATGGCTCCATCTTAGCTTGTTTCCATTGTCAATTGGACTACAATACAACGACACCACCTCCCAATAGACAGAGTGGTTGGAAAAAAAAAAAAAACACACCTGAAATGAGTCAAGCCCACCGAATTATCTTTTCTGCTATTTGGGACTCCAATTTATTCCTAATGAATTGAATATTGAGGCTGTGAGAAGCCAGAGCTATGGTGGATGTACATGTACCAAAGGGGAGAAGGGGTCTGCAGAAGGAGAGAATGGATGAAGTGATGGGAGAGAAACATGATGAGCAGCAGGAGAAATCTGAGTTCCTGCTTTACAGTTCCTGATTCTAGGCTTCATGAATCCCACCTAGCCCATGACATATGTATATCCTCCCAATTGTGTATCCTATATCCAATTTTCCTTTTGGATTAAACTACTTTGAGTCTACTCAAAAGATTCCAGTCTAAAACAATACATAATGATCACTAAATTATCTCTATTTTATTTACAAATGACTTAAATTTGGCCTCAGAATTACAGAGAAAGATTTAGCTTGAGAGTGCAGAGGATACTTTAGGGAGCTTCTAGGTAAATTTCCTGTGTAAAACATTACAATGATATGACTAATTTTTATTCATCTTGTTTTTGCTTGCCTCCAACAAAGAGGAGCTATCTCATATGATGGCTTTTTATATTTTAGTTTTTATTTTCCTCAATCTTTTTGTCAGTTCTTCAATAAATGAATATATTTGCAACATTCCCTTTAAATCTTTTTTCCATCCCTCTATCAACATAGATCTCCAGGGATCACCATGCTGCTAAATGCAGTAGTCAACTTTTATTATTCATTTTGTTTCTATTACCTGTCAGCCTTGATCTTGATTCCTATTTCTTTCTTAAAACTTTCTTCTCCAACTTTTGGGAGCACCCTTGGTCCTGGGTATCCTCCTCCTCTCTTGTTTCCTGTGATTCTCCACTGGCTCATCCTATAATCTGAATATAAGCAATGATGAGTATAGGCTCTGGATTGGGCCTATGCAAGTTCAAATCTTGGCTCCAACTCATATTACCCATGAAAGTCAGCACATGTAACAACTCTGTAAAAATGCTGATAGTACCATTAACTTCATCAAAGTATTCTTGTAAAAGAAATAACTCATTTAATGGTGTAAGATAGTGCCTGAGACATAGAAAAGGCTCAGTAAATAGTAGTTATTCTTTTTGTATTTCTATTCTTCAAAGCATATCATGCCTTTCTTTTCATGCTGTATTTTCTGTCTCAAAATGTTTTACTCATGCCCGAGGTTTTAGGTACTATTTTAATTCTTGAAATGTGTAATTTTACACCTCTAGTACAGACCTGTCTTTTGGGCTTCAGTCTTAACATTTCTAATTGGATCTCTCAAAGAAACCACAAACTCAGCAGGTCTAGAACAACACTTATATATTTTTTTCCCTAACAAAATAGGTTTTTCCCCCTACTTTCCCTTTGAATGGCATTATCATTAGCACAATGGCACAGGTTCAAAACTTAGGAGCCATTGTTTTCATCATATTTCTCATGTGACATGGTACCATGTAGTACAGATCTTAGTTGCTAAATATTATTAGAATTTATTCCCACTGTTCACACTGCTATCACCCCAGGTTAAGCCTCATCATTGTCTTAACACCTTAAAATTATCCCTTCCAATCTGTTTCATACACTTCAGTATAGTGAAGTATTTGTTGAAAAAAAAAAGTAAATATAATAATAATGCTCCCTTCCGTATCTCTTTTATTTTTTCCATTACTTTTAGAATAAAAAACAAAATCCTTAATATGCCACAAAACTTGGATGGATTGCCCAGGTTCCCAGCCTCAGGAGCAACTTCATTTCAATTGCTTCCTCAAGCTTCTGTGTTCTTGTCATTGCCTGTTTTGCCTGTGCTCAACTCTAGGGTCTTGGTCATGCTTCTCTTTTGACTGATAATCGCTCTCCTCCTCCAACTACTGTGTGTAGTTCATCTCTCCTTGTCTTCGGCTCTCAAATCTCACATGTTGTTTCTCAAGGACCTCGTCCATGATCCTCTACACTACATCAGATCACAACTATCTACATGTTTCCTACATAGTTTTTATCAAGTTTCTAAGTATATTTTTGATTATCTGACTAGCAGCTGTATCTCCTCTTAGACTGTAAGCTCATAATTTCTTCTCAAAAGCTGCTAAAGTATCTAGAATATAAGATATTCAAAGAGTATTTTTGAATACATGAATGATTCCTGCAAGATAAGTTGGCAGCCTGAAAGAAATTAGAATCTCATGGAGGAAGCTTAGGGTTATAGTGTCAGAATACTGGGTCCTTGGCTATGTCATAGGTTTTAATGTAATTTTGTTGATATTAGAGATTAGCCACAGTACTATAGTTTCCTCAGGAACAAACACGTCTTTCCTACTTGTTTCCTCAGTCAACCATTCCATAACTATTCATTAATAGAATATTGCCTTCCCAAAAGTACATAAAAGATTGCAAATATATCTGTGAACAGAACAAAGTTGACCCTATTTCTCTTAGAGCTTATAATAAAGGCATACCGTCCTAATATCTCAGAATCACAAGAAAGCAATTTTAATAAAGAGTTCCATGAAACACTAATCTTGTAATATATTCCAAAAATAAATGCACTAAGAAGTCTGAGCAATGCTGCACATAGTATTTCTCGCATGGAAATTCATTTTAAAATTAGCTCATTTAACGCTCTGAAAATGTCTGCAACAAAGAAATTATTTACATTTATGTAACCCAGATTTTTTTTTTTTTTTGAGACAAGATCTTGCTCTGTTGCTCAGGCTGGAGTACAATAGTGCAATCATGGCTCACTGCAGCCTCAACTTTCTAGGCTCAAGTGATTCTCCCACCTCAGCCTCCCAAGTAGCTGGGACCACAGGCATGTGCCACCATGCCTAGCTAATTTTTACATTTTTTTAAGAAATAGGATCTCCCTGTGTTTCCCAGGCTGGTCTGGAACTCCTGGGCTCAAGCTGTCTTCCCACCTTGGCCTGCCAAAGTGTTGGGATTACAGGCATGAGCCACCCCGCATGGCCCAGAATTTCTTAAATGTGTGTTTTGCTTGTTTGTTTTGTTTTTCTTTTTACCAAACTCCTTTGATGAGAAGCTTATTACTTCACAAGAGAATCCATTTTGTATTTAGACCACTGTTTTCTGTTGAGTCCAAAGCATCTTAGAATCACTGGATTCTGAAGTTTGGAATAATTAAATAGATAATTTTGGCTAATGGTTTATAAGCTTTCTTGACCTGCAGAGTCTATTTTTTTTTTTTTTTTTTTTCAGACGGGGTCTTTCTCTGTCACCCAGGCTGGAGTGCAGTGGTGAGGTCACAGCTTACTGCAGCCCCAGCTTCCTGGGCTCATGTGATTCCCCTGCCTCAGCCTCCCAAAGTGCTGGGATTACAGGCATGAGCTACCACACTAGACTGACCTGCAGAGTCCTTTTTTGAAAGAAAATTGCTTTGAAAATACAAACAAGCACGGTGCTGCTCTGGATGAAGCTGATGGTGAGATTTGAGCTCCATCAGCAAGGCTCCTTAGTGAGCTCTACAAAATATAGTTTGAAAATCAATGATTTTGTCTGACCCCATCACCTTAAATATCAGAAGATGGAAATATAAAGTGGCAAAGAACAATCTAAGAGCACATACCTGGTCAGATGAAGAGCAAGAATTAAAACAGGTCATTCAACTCCAAACCAGTGCTTTTTTCTTTCTAACACACAGCCGCCCTACTCAGGTTGTGAGTTGTGTGTCCTGGGGCAAGACAGAATTATAGGTTTCACTTTACTATGTGGCAGCAATACTGAACTCTTGTCTGCTGCTTAAACACCCCAAGCTCATTCTCACCCTTCAGCACTTGTGGGTCTGTTTGTTACCTGTCTGCCTGGAGTGCTTTGGCTGAGACCTTTATGCAGCTGGTCCTTACTTGTCATTTAGGTCTCAGCTCAAACACGTTGCCTCCTCAGAGATTCCTTTCCTGAGCACAGAGTTTTAATATTCAATATTCTATACTATAAATAATAAATACCATATTTAAACTTCTTTCTAACACTTACTGTCAATATCTGATTTTTATTTTGCTAATGTATTGGATTTCTTGGTTATTATTGATCTTTCACCAGAAGGAACACTCCGGGAGTCTTTCCTATAGATTCCTGAATCCTAGGACCAAAAGAGTACCCAGTACATATAGAGAGGCACTTCACAAATATTTTTTGTTTGAGTGCATAACAAGGCAGCACTGTGTGTCGGGGCTGCCTGCTGCCTTCGGTGGTAGTGAGTTGCTTGTCAAACAAGCAGAAGTCAAATGTACAGTTACCAAGAGTGCGGGATAAAGGACTCCAGAAGGCTCGGCCAGATCCTCTGAGTTCCCCTTTAGCACTGGTTTGTTACGAGCCAGAGAGATTGGGATTGTTTCTGCATGCAGAAAATGCCCTTGCTTTCCTCTCTGAAAGTTCAACTCTGATGCAGCCCGGTACTAAGTATTGCAGCAATTTTTGTCCCATATACAAAGATTAAAATATATACATTTTAGATGTTCCCCTTTTTAAATCACCACAAGACAATAAAACTGTATTTACTCTCATCTAAATTTTGTAAAATTTTCTTTACCACCCACATCAATAATTGTAGCTGGGGATACTTTACGAGTGAATTTTCATTTGCTTTTCACCATTCCCAATGTTGTCACATTATTTTAGGATCTGTTGATTGACTCATCTACTTAATACCAATTAGCTTTCTGCCCTGTTCCTTCAGTTCCCTCGCCAGGCTTCCTTCTTCACTAATGTCAGATTTTTCCTATTACAAATGAATAACTTTCTGCTCCTACTAATTTCCTGTGGCTACGGTAGTAAATTGCTTTAAAGATGGTGGCTAGAAACCAGAAGTCCTTAATCAGTTTCACTGGTTTGAATTCAAGGTATTGTCAACCTCATACTCTTTTGAAGTTTTATGGGCAAATATGTTCTGTGTGTCTTTCAACTTCTGGTGCCTGCTGGCATTCCTTAACTTGTAGCCTCACCACTCCAATTTTCAAGGCCAACAGCTTCAAATCTTTCTCTGTTCCATTTTCACATCTCTTTGTGTGTGTGTGTGTGTGTGTGTGTGTGTGTGTGTCCAATCTCCCTCTGCTTCCTTTTTATAAGAATTCATGTAATCACACGGGGGGCCTACCTGGATAATCCGGAATAATTTCTCATCTCAGTAGCTTTACAAGTCTTACGTAATAAGTTAGCCATATAGGAGTGGGTGATGGTGATGAATGCATGGTCGTTAATCTGTAAGCCTTCAAGATTATGGGGTTCTGTTTATTATCTTAAGGGGCCTAGATTTCTACCCTTTAAGCACCTTATTAATCAAGAGTAGAAACTTTCTTTTATATTTTGACCAAAATCTATAAGAAACCCCAATGTGAATAGCAATTTAAGGGCATTTTACTTATTCATAGTCATTTTTCAGGTCTCAGTATTTTTCCCCAGTATTTTTTTGAGGAAAACCTTCCACATCTCACGGATTATATATTCTGTGATATAATCCCTTAACATGTAATTCTTCTTCTATCATAATTCTCATCACTTTTCATTATAATTAATTGTTTAATGAGTCCTTCCTGGAGTCCTGAAGTGTAAGGATCATGAAGGCTTTCTTTATTGCTTTATAACTGAGATCCAGTGCAGTATCTGATGCACAATAGGTTTTTAATCAATGTTTGTAGTATGCTTTAACATAAAAGTCAGAGAAAAAGAACTCAGAACTCACATTAAGTTCCACAAATACCAGTACTCTGACATCCTGCACTGTAATGTTTTAAGATTTAACTTGCTCCTCATCTGATGAGATATCCCTGAGCTTCGCATAGTCACAATTAAGCATGGCACATCTGATGTACTGGTTTGTAGAAGTTTGTTTGTTTTGTTTTGCTTTTAGCAAACATACATAGGATCGAATTTGAAAATAGATCAGGGAAGAACTACACACTTTCTAATCAAAAACATATTCCCAAAGATTCAATTTTGTGTCCAGACATGGAAGGAGAAGCTATACTGTGATGGCTTTATCCAAATGATTTTGGTTGGCAGCACATTTTAATGTATTAATGATCTTCAATACGTTGAACATTTTATTTGACATATTTAAGTGGGTGTATTGTTTTAATTAAAGGTTTTAACTGACAAAATATGTTTTAAGTTAGTCATTTTCAGTCCTCCTGACTCACTTTTGTGGAACCATAAGGTGCCATAGAACTGTTTGGAAACCACAACTATAGACAACCCAGAGCAAGTAAAGAATTCTGGCTATGAAGATATATATGTTATTAACAGAAAAAGAAAGCATGGGTGAATTATTACATAAACAGATGTATAGAAAAAATATTTTTAACTATGAGTAAAAGTCCATATACAATTAAATATATATATTTATATAATCATATATATGATTACATAAAAATAAGAAACAGCTGGAGATCATTATCTTCAGCAAATTAATGCAGGAACAGGAAACTACTGCATGTTCTTCCTTATAAGCAGGAGCTAAACATTGTGTACACACGGACACAAAGAAGCGAATAGACATTGGGTCCTCCTTGTGGAGGGAAGGTAGGAGGAGGGTAAGAGCTAAAAAACTATATATCTAGTACTATGCTCACCACCTGAGTGATGAAACCATGTGTACACCAAACCCCAGTGACACAAAATCTACCCATGTAGCAAACCTGCACATATACTCCCAAACCTAAAATAAAAGTTGAAAAACACACAAAAAAAGAAAATTATACCATGCTCACTACCTGGGTTATGGGATGAATTGTACCCCAAACCTCAGTGTCACCCAATACACCCATGTAACAAACCTGTGCAAATACCCCATGAATCGAAAATAAACGTTGAAATTTAAAAAAGAAACAAAATTTTAATATGAAAAATTAAAAAGAAATATGACCAATTAGGAATAAATATTCCCAATACACACTGAAGGGAAAAAATTAATATTCTCAATTTATAAAGGACTTTTAAATATTGAAAAAAAGAGCAAAAATCCTATAGAAAAATTAGCAAAAAACCTTTAACAAACAATTCCCAAAAAGAGAAATAAAAGTGATCTTTAAACTTATTAAAAGGTGTTCAACTTTACTGTTTCTGCATGAGAAGAGAAATGCAAATTAATACTACAGCAAGGAACTAATTATCATGTTGTAGATTGCCAAACATTGAAAAACTTTATAATACAGTCCATTGGTTAGGCTGTGGGAAAATAGTCACTCTCATACATTGCTGGTGAGAATATAAAATAGTATAACCCCCATAAAGGTTGTACATATGTATTTACCTTTTGACCCAAAACACTCATTTGTAGGGATTTACACTAAAAAGACACCACCAAAAATGTGAAGTCACATATGCACAAATGTATTTATTACATCATTGTTTATATTTGCAAAATATTGGAGGCTATCAAAATATTTAATCATAGGGGATTGGTTAAATAAACTATGGTATGTATACACAATTGAGTACTATGTAGTTATTCAAAAGAATGAGAAATATGTCTGAACTAATATGATTTCCAAGAGATAAGTGAAAAAAAAGTACAAAAAAGCATATATAACATCCTACATTTTGCATAAGAAAGAGGTAAAAATAAGAAAACATAAATATATCTGACTATTTGTGCAAAAAGTAACACAAGAATGATAAGCCAGAAAACAATGGGAATTGCTTATTTATAAGGGATGAGGTAGGCAGAAAATTGGACGAAAGGGATAAGAAGGAAGTCATAATTTTTGTGTTCCTTTTTGTATAGTTTTGACCTTTGAAAATATATTAATGTTCTAGATATTCAAAAATAAAATTGGTAAGAATTGGAAGGAAACGACATAAAACTAAATTGAAGGGAAACACAGGAAGAAATAAAAAGGTTTAATCCAAGGTAATATTTTCATAGTATTTGACTATATATCCTCAGTTATGGGCAGTGTGAGTATGAGGAAGAAACGTCAACAAACACCAAATTCTTTTTAGGTAGTTTGGGATTTTGTTTAATTTTTTGGTAGTGGTACAGTGAAAGCAAATCTGAAAGCATTTTAGGTGTCTTATAGGATCAAACCAATGAATTAATATGCCAATATTAATAGGAACCAGGGTTTTTACTGTGATAGACGTATAATACAGACATAGAATGATAGGAGGCAAAAAAACAAACTAACAAAACCTTTTTTGGGTGATGGATTGGAATTTGAGGCATCAGTGTGAATTCATGATTTCTAAAATATGTATTTGTGTATATGTGTGTATGCCTGTTTCTGTGCATTGTACATTTGTGAATGCATTTGTGTGTGTGTGTATGTATAATTGGATGTATTTATATACATACACCTGCATGTGTTTTCTAGCTCCATTTGCTGACAGGGCCAAGAATCAAAGATACTCTGACAGTAATGAGTAAACCTCACTCCCAAATCTCTGTACTTAACACTATTTCATACTATCATGAAGCAGAGACCTGAGAGAAGAGGCTGACTTCAGGACTAGGCAGCGTAGGTACAAGATGAGCCTGGAATATCTTCTTATGCTAGAAAGTTGGGAAATACTTCAAAAAGTAATAGAAGCATGTCATAAGAACAGAGAAGTTAGCTTGATATGGCTTCCACTGCCCAAACCTGGGATAGTTTGAACACCAAAATATTTAAGTACAATACAGAATTATAAACCATTGAAAAAAATGGGAATTAATTTGGCCAGACTGAATAACACATAAATTAATACATCAATCAATGAAAGAGAAGGATTATAATAAAATGCTAAGTGCCCACTGGTTAAGGTGCAAGGAGTATATAAGTTAGAAAATTAACTTTTTGCATTGTCACAGTAAAGACTAGATTAGTAAAGAATCATCAATGGATGCTAATCCAGGAAGAAATTTTGATGAGGACATTTGCACGGTCTAGCTCTTTCTACACACACACACACACACACACACACACACACATACATACACACATACACCCCTATACACATATGTGTGGATATATGCATGTATTTATAACCATCCACACATACATTTACATGTATACACAGCACTTTCCTGATATTTTATATAGACTCTGTCACTGTGGTATCATGTCTCTTGCAAATCTTTTTGGCTTTTAAACCAACACAAGCTGGGCTAGATTTCACTATCCAATCCCTCTATTTACAAGCTCCTTATTCTTTAGCAAATTACTTAACCTTTCTGTTTCTTGGTTTCTTCATTTGTTAAGTGAACAGAATAGTCCTTACCTCATAGAAATGTAGTGAATATTAAAATGAACACCTACAAACACATAAAGCTCTAGAAAGGCCTAGCACAGGAAGATGTTGTTTGAGTGGTTGCTATGACTGCATTTCTATTACTGTGAAGGATGTTATTATAATGATGTTCCTTTGGGCCTGGTAACCTAGACTGCTTTCTTTTTGGCCTAGATCAGGTTCTCCGGGGTCTTCTCTACCTTGTCTAATGGCCACTCACTCTCACTCTTCATCTATAGCCCCCAGCAAGCATTTGAGCCAGGGTCATCACAGTTTCAACAGCTACCACTAAAGTTGTTAAGGGCTGGGATTTAAAGAAGCTGGACATAGCCATATTTTTGGGTAGTGAGACTCTCTGAGTAAATGTATCCGAAAAGAAAAAAAAAAAGAGAAATGTTTAGTTTGTGTACCAAGAGGTAGAACATAATATTAAATTTCCTCAGCCTTGTTTGTAATGAATCAGAAGCGGCCCTTCCCCACACTCTCAGCGCCAAATAAATCAATTCCTCAACTCCAACTTGCTCTTGACAGTGTCTTTAATCTGTGAACTAGGAAATGCAAAGAAATCTTGTGTGCACTCCTCTCCCTCCATCTGCTTGTGGCTGTCAGGCAAGCAGTCAGAAGCACTCAGTAACAGAAGCTAATTGGAAGGAACTGGTGTCCTCAGCTCCTTTCGTAATTATTGAAGTCACTCGCCTGGCATGGAAGAGAGCCTCTCGCCTCTACACTGATAAAGAGACTCTTCCCCTTCCTCATATAGTCACAGAAGCAAAACAAAGCCAAACAAAACTAAGCACTTTCTGTTTGTTTGATAAACCACAGAATTACTTTAAGGTTGAATAGCCTAAGCTTTAAGTTCAATTCAATTCAAATACATTTGAAAGCCTTTAAAGATGTGTCTAATTCACCTCTATGTCCCTGGTGCTAAGCGGAGTCCCTGACTCAAAATAAGCACTCAGTAAAGGTTGGAAATGTTCATTACTGAAACTATTATTGTTAACACCCATCGAGTTCCTACTACATATGTGACTTTGAAATGGGCATTTGTAAGTGAAAAAGTTTAATTCTTGATGTGCACAAACTTGGTTTGAAAGCTTAGCTCTGAAATTCCCAGCAATGACATTGCAGGCAAACCACTTCATCTCACTGAACGACAATTCCTGCTGATGCCATAGGAATTATATATCATTCACGAGGTGGTGTACGTTAAATAAGTTAAGTCTGTTAAAATGCCTACCGTGCTGGCTGGTATATGCTAAGTGCTTAATAAATGTTTGTTTTCCTCCCTTGCTTCTTAATATGTCGTAGCACAATATGAACCACTTGTCTCATTCATGACTAGTATCCTGTTTCAGATTTTTGACTTGAACATTATTAATTTAGGACAGGACACCAAGTGCTAGTTTCTCTCCCATCGCTGTGTATCACTTCCAGTTCCAACATCTCTTCTACATGTTTCATTTTCGAGAAAGGACATCCTTTAAATAGGAATTCAAAAATTCAAACAAGATTTTTATTGTGTCGTACTTATGTGCAAACACTGTGGCATGCCTTAGAGATATAGAAATGAGCATATCATGATTCCTTCCCTCAGGGAATTTGTTGTCCTGTTAGGGAGACAGGAACATACATATCCAACTCAAATACAGCATGAGTTTTAGATGAGAGATATTCTTAAAATCAAAGTGCTATAAAGTGCAGAGGATGGAGCTGCCAACTTCTTGTGTTAAGGAGCAGGAGAGTTGCATGAAGGAAGGATTCATATAGAAAATGGGCTTTGAAGGATGAGCTGAAATTTTCTAGGCTAGAGACAGACAAATGATCATTCTAAGAAAGGCAACAGCATGTGCAAAACTATCACAAAACAATGCACGTGATAGGAAATGAAAGCATCACGTATTTGCTGCCACATTGTTGCATGCTACGCCATACAGCAAAAGAGCACTACTAATGAGCTATGCAAGAGTCAGACATGTTTAGCAAGAAAAATGGGGTGGTGTGGAAAAAATATTGAAGACAGTTCATACTCTTTCTGAGGATAGAGTAGGGGTGTAGCTGCCCCCATCTGGGTGAGGCTTCAGAAGTTGGAGCTTTGGCAGGTTCAATGGTCATCTGCAGAGGATAAAAACCTTGAGGCTTACAACCAGCCTGTATCCAGGAGCTACAGAAGGGCCAACCTGAATTCTATCAACTTTTCAGAAGGCACATGCCCAGGATGGGATTTTATGAATCACCGGTCATGTTAGGTCAGGAATGAGAAAGGCTGAAGACAGATGGGAGACTGAGTAGGAACCTGGAATAACTGTGCAGATGACAAGGCCCTTCCTTAGGCTCTGCCTCAGAGGTAGTGGAGGAGGAGGAGGAAACATTTGAATGCAGATTTAGGAAGCCGGTGGACAGTGAATATAGAAAGTGAGTGAAACAGATAATTTGTGTACTTTAGTGACAGATGGCATGATAATGTGAAATGAAAAGGAACTAAGGAAATTTTATTTGAGTTTCTTAACTAAGCCCTAACTTGTTCAATAAAAACAAGGTTTTGTGTTTAAACAAATGATTAGAATTGTCAGTAGAAATGTAAACTGCAAGATAATTCATAAAGCTATATTTCCTAGTCTGTATACTTCAGTCCTTCTTTTTAAAAATGCATTTGGAGCTTACAACTTATAATTCAATAAATTCATAAAGTTAATAACAATAACAATTTTTGCCTGTCGCATGATAAGAGATGACAGCTGCCTTCTCAATCACATTCGCACTGAAGTGGAAAAACACTGAAAAAGTCACAAAAACATAATTTATAATGCTAATCAAACTCTCTTAAATTCTTATGAAACTCACTTTGTGTTACTTTCTCAAAAATGTTCATAAACTTAAATAGTAGTGATTATGGAATCTCCATTGTAATTTTAGCTGTTGCCAAGCTACACAAATTGACCATAATAGTTCCTCCACATAACCTAATGAACGAGACAGCATTTGGCTAAATAGGGCTAAATGAACAAAGTATTGGACCTGGGATTGAACAAAGTATTGGACCTGGGACTGCAGGATAGTGAAAGAAAAATTCATTGCCAGGCAGGAGCCGCATATGTAATAGACTTTGAACTTTAAAGATCCAAATCTATGTATTTACCTGTTATTCTGTAAATTGTTTCCAAAATCTTTTATTAAACTAATCAACAAACATCTATTGAATGCTTGCTGCTTACAGGGATTTTTGATAACCTAAAATACATAGTCCTGCAGTAGGCATTTCACCTGGAGTACAAAGCCATCTCTTTACAGCACTTAGGCCGTTTATATACTGTATGGAAAAGGTTCTTTATCGGAAAAGATATGAATCTAGCAAGGGTCCCTATATTATTTTATTCCCATTTGGTAGATGAGACAAAAATGAGTCTCTGAGAGGTCAAGTGATTTAATTGATCATAGTTACCCAGGGTTTAAACTTAGCTCAAATTTTGAGCTCTATATTCTTTTCCTAAGGCCTGCTACAGAAGCTTTAAGTAGCATCAGGGGCAAGGCCGTTGTGCATATTTTGTTTTCTGTTTGTAATGGAACTGTCTATGATTCCTTTATGATCATAGTAGTCAAAGACAGAAAAAGATATATGCAAGGAAATTCAGTTTTACTAAATGTGTGATTTTGTACAAATTATTTAACCTCTCTGAGCTTTAGTTTTCTCTTTCATGAAATGGGGATAACAACGAAACATCAGGATGAAGACTAAATGAGACTAATTTAGATAAAAGAATACATGGCTGAATGGATAAATAGATAGGTAGAAATAGGTAGGAAAATAAATAGAGAGAGAGAGAGATCTGAGACTACCACATAGCAAGCGAGTCTAAGTCTTAGGAAGAATATAAGATGCTTATTTAATAAAATTAATATGTATTAAGTACTTTTTATATGCAGGAACTATTCCCAGTGCTTTACTTATATTATCTTACATTAATATCTATAACTATGAGAAACCTTCCTACTACCTCTGTTTTACTGGGGATATAACTGTGATTTAGATTAGAGATATGTTGCCAAAGTTTTCACAACTATCAATGAATGAAGACAAGATTTAAATACTTGACTTTTTGATGTAAAAATCCACACTTTATGTTTTCCTGTAGTTTAAAATTTACTTTTATTTGTTAAGGGGAGTATATGTAACTTTGTAATTAATGTATGGGGAAAGCACACATGGACTTAAAATATATAATTAGGTATTATAATGTCAGAAGCCTAGAAATAGCTTCAAATTCTACATTGTTAGAAATGTTTATTCCCTGGTGCCATAAAGAAATAGCACTTGGACATTAATTTCCTCAGGAAGGCAATTTTTTTACTTTCTGCAGAAAGGGTACACTCCCCAGCAGTTTTGCCATGAGGGTACACTGAACAAAGGAGACCGTGTTATTTATAACCTGATGCATCCACCCTATTGCTGTGTCTAGTTTCCATTGACTGGAATGGGACCTCACATCCTGTATTTGTCCTGATTGGCTATCAACTTAGAACTTTTTAAAAGAGGCAAAGGCAGAAGAGAACAAAGGAAGGAGGAAGTAAATTGTGGAATGCTGAGAAAGGTAAAAACACCTTCAAATAAAGAAGAGGAACAGGCTATGACCTAATGCTTGCTTGGACCAGTATAAGCATGCCAGGGCAAATATTTAGGCTAAATTGTGGGAGCAATGTACTTTATGTTCTTACATAATGTTCTTACATAAAGTACATTGATTTCTTTATTACAGCTAGCAGATATTTAAGAATGTTAGCACAGGACTTTGAATAAATTTTGCTTCTAAGAGAAGTTACTATTTATTCCTAATTAGATGTGGAGGAAAGTCTTTGAAGAGGATCCCCTACTTTACTTTTTACATACATTCTAATAGATAGTGTTATAATTAATCAAATCTCATAAAATAAAATGCCAAGAGGTGTATTTTGCCTCTTTTGATAGTTCTTTTGACTGGTTATTATGGAATGCAATTGCTGTAGTTTCAGTACAGAAACAAACTGAGATGAAAATGGAGAAATATGGGAAGTTCTCTAGCCTAAATAAGCTTTAGGTCAAGTTTAAGCATTTGCAGTATATTTGATGTCTCTATTCCAAAAATGTTGGGAGCATCATAAGGTTAATGAAACTCCTAAGTTTTATAAGTCAAGTTAGTCTCTGTCTTTTCTTGACCTACAGAGACCACAGCTTTAGTGCCAACACATTATAAATCAGGGCTAGCAGGAAAGTGATGCCTATCAGTTTTATAATGTTAAAGCATTGTTTTGGTTCATTTCAGCTGCTATAACAAATTACTGTAGACAGGGCTGAAACAACAAACATTTGTTCTCATAGTTCTAGAGACTGTGAAGTCCAAGACACTATGCTAGGAGACCTGGTGTCTGGTGAAGGCTCATTTCATGGTTTATAGATAGCTGTCTTCTTTTTGTAGCCTTACATGGCAGGGAGCAGAGAGAAAGAAAGAAAGCTCTTGTGTTTCTCCTTATAAGAGCACTAATTCTATTCTTGAGGTTCCACCCTCATGATCTAATTACCTTCAAAAGGCCCCTCCACCTAGTATCATCACATCAGAGACTAAAATTTCAACATATGAATTTTATTTTGGTAGGGGCACAATATTTAGTCCATAACAATGATGGAATGTAGAATGAAAATGTTGTAGTGAAAAGAACAGTGGGCATAATCTTCCTACTTTGACCTAGTAGCTGTGTGGCTCTAGACACGTTATTTTCTCTCTGTGTCTCACGTTCCATGAGATTTAAGGTCAGAAATCACCAGATTCAAATCTTGGTTCTGTTCCTTAATAGCTTTTTGACCAAGGACAAAACATTTTATTTGCCCTAAATCTCAGCTATATCTTTAGTAAAACAAAATTAGTATGAACACATGCTTCATAGGGTTGTGAGGGTTAACCTAGGATAATATATGTAAGGCATTTAAATTTGTGTATTACATATAAGTGTATAATAAATGCTAGTATTACTGAACACATATTGTATTTTTTCTATAACTTAATTTTTCCCACTCTGTATCAGGCACTATTCTAATGTTGACTATAAGATTTATATGACTGAAAGCTATGATAAGGATTAACTTAAATAATAGACTAACAAGAACATGGCATTTAGGAGATAATCAACAAATTTTATATCGTGAGACTCAGTGATATATAAGTAAGATAAACACCTGAATAGGCATAATTTGGTTTAACAATGAAGAGTGAAGAAATACTTTATTTAGTCTTTCATTCATTAATTTCTTTTTTCTATTCAACAATCTTTATATTGTTGACCTGTGCCTAGTCTGTGCCTAGCAGAGATCCTAAGCACCAAATGGGAAACAAAAATTAATGAGACTGGGTTTCTGCCTTGTAGGTTGTGAGTTCTTAATCTGAAATCCAGGCATCTGTGGATGAGTTTCAGAGAGTCCACGAATTATATAAAAGAATAATAAATTTTTATGTCTCCTGGGGAAGCATCTGTCATTTTCATCTGCCTCTTCCTAGTCTCCCTAAGTGATTGCAATAGAGAGAAAAGGTGTATGTAACATGCTCCTAATTATAGCTTCAGCAGCACTATTGTTCCTTGGCTGCCTGGGCTTTGGACATAACTGGATTCAAACTCCAAATGCCTTCCCTAGTTGCTCTAAAACTTAACTTGAACCTCGGTTTCCACATGTGTAAAACTGGAGTAGTAATCCCTACCTCTCGGACTTGTCTCAATAATGTATGTCGAAGAAGTTCTCACAATGGCTGGTACTTAGTAGCCATTTAAAAGTAGTGGTTTCTCCCCCATTCAGGGGTCCTCCCACAGTGATGGCTGTCTCAGAGACCAGCAGTCTCAGAGATCAAAGAAGCTCAATCACAGCTTAATCACAGCTCATTGATTGATTAAATCACATTAGAATCCTTTGATTTCAGACACCAGTCACAGATAGGAGTGATATAAGGAGTTGAAACATGAACACATTGGTGGTAATCAAATCCAAAAACCTTGGCTCATGTGCCTAGTCTCTATATCATAATTTATATGTATCAATTAATATGTCTCATATTGCACCTGCCACTTTAGATCTAATCCCTGTCATAATTTAATTGGGTGACATTGTGACTCAGATCTCAGGCATTACAGAAACCAGCATGAGGTGGATATGTGACACAAGGGCATATTTGTTCCTCAAATGTTTTTCCAGAAATAGAAGAGACTGAGGAGCTTAGAGTTACACAGCAACACAGACTAACAGCACCTTATGAGGTACACCTTGCTGAGTGCCTCAGAAAGGTAAACAAATCTTGAGAAGCATAAAACAAAATTGTAATAGTGGTAGAAGGGTGTTTTATAGAATAATTAAATAAGTAACTGTGAGAAAATAATCACCTAGAAAAATATTGAATCATACAACATTATAATATGGCAAAATGCATGTTATAATCTTGCTAATAGCATTGCAGATCATTCTAATCGTGGTCTTATCTCCTTTTAGTGAAAAGTGGTAACAGCCTCCAGCACTCATACCATAAAGCAAGTGTCATAAAAGCCTACAGATTAGCTCACCTATGAATCCAGTGTGATCAGTGAAGGGCTGAACTGCATATCTGAGCTCTCTAGATGACAAAAATTTGGCATCTCAGGACCCAGACCTGAGAGAGATATCCCAAGAGTATATTAAATGGAAGGTTGTTTTCGTATTTTGAATCTTTCTTTTCTTTATAAAAAAAGTATGTTAAAGAATTTGGCATTTTCCAGTTTTTCAGAGTATATTAGTGATCATATATTTTCATGACATAGTGATATTTCTACTCATCACTGGATAAGGTCCAAATTATTTACCACTATACATAAACATATGTTTATATATATATATATATATATATATATTTATGCATATATTAGGGATGTAATAAATATGTGGAGACAGAAAGATGAATAACCATGTCATGGACTAGGCCTTCAGGGAGCTTCTTCTCCATTGGAAGCTGTCACTCAAATAATTATAATGGAGGTGGTGATAGGAATGGTAAACCTTGTGATGGGAACATCAGTGATAATATGAGATCATATAACAGAGACACCAAACCTAGATTCAGAGACTCAGAAAAAGATTCCTCAAAAGAAGTGACACCTGGACTGACCTTAAGGATGAGTAAAAGCCCACCAGCTGAACACAGCAGTGGGATCGAAGGAAAAGACTATTTCAGACAGATGGACTGAAGGACCAGAGACAGTGAAGCATGGGATGCATTCTAGAAAGTGGAAGAAATTTGGAATGAGTAAACATTAGCAAGTGAACAAAACATTACAAAGAAATAAAGGTAGAGAAAGAAACAGATTCCAGAGTAACTTTGCATGAGAAAATACATAAAATTGTGAATACAGCTGCTCTGGGAAAACTTCTCAAACCTTTATGATGATAAATGATCACTACTTCCTTTATCCCCATAGGTCTGAACCCTTGATAAACCTGGATTGAAGCACCTAGAGAAAAACAATTACGGTCTGATGTCTGCATGTTAGACATCAGATGGTCTTTTGGTCCTCACAAACAATCAAAGTAAATCAATCTTCAAAAGTCTTTGTGTAAAAAGGCTGAAAGAGAGACAATCATTATCACCGTAAAACCTCCATCGTAGCGAAGACAAATAATCAACAAATAGACAAAATAAGCATATAATATAGTGTTCATATTCAATAAAATACAAAGAAAATTAATGTTTGGTGCCAATTCAAGACAACTGGCCTAAAATGGGCCCAAAGAATAGCAGTTATCTAAAATTACTCTCACATTAAATCAAGGAGGTTCGTACATAGAATATCAAGAAATCACTGTAACTGGATCCAGTAAGTCCTAGACTTTTACCTGCTATGCACATTATATATATATATATATATTTATTTCTGTTTTGCTTTCCACTATTCTAATGCACATCGCAGAATAGATCATACCCTACCTCTCTGACACTATGCAGATTACAAATTACTTGGACTTAAATTTGAGAATTTAAACTGTTCTTCTTTTGTCATTTTTGCTATTCTGATAATAGAAACACTTCTCTATTTTATCAACTTTATTGTAATGTTAATTAAATAAATGAATAAAGGGCATGACATATTACAACCTAGTGTCATGCTGTGCTTTATTGGTTAACAACAGAAACTTAAAAAGTAAGAACAATGGCAAATAGAAAGCATATGAGCAAAACTAACAATTAACTCCATTCTTTTAGTCTTTTTCTTTTTAAATGTTTTTCTAGAGCAAATTAAATAACAAGAAATAAGTCCGATCAAAATAGAACTCTACAATTTACCCATTTGTTTACTAAGAGATCTTCATTTTTCTCATAACTACAATTGTTTTGTCTGTTTTAAGTGGTACCAAAAGATAATAATTTAACTCATGTCTCAGGTTTCAAAATAATTTGCCTTCTCTAGTATTATAAGGTTTAGAAGCATGCTTTCTTATCCAAGTTGTGCTTCCACATTAAAATTTAATGATAGAATTATTGCTTATGATCCTTCACATTTCACTCTAACCATTACAGACTATGATGCATACCTATATTTAGAAAGCTTTGTAATATAATTCAGTTACAGGAACTAAGCACAGATTGCATTTTCCCCCTGACCATTAATTCTATCTCAAGTCTTGGACAGAGACTTTTTAATTTTATATTTGTTCTTCAACAGTGTGTATAAAAAATGCACTAAAAGCTGCCGCTTTTTCAACAACACCATGGTCACGGTTAGTTAAATATTTAATTCCACCAAGCACAAGTGAGGGCATGCAACAAGCATGAACTGGACTATAAAACCACTGTGATGGATTTAGATCCCTTGAGTCCCTAGTGAGTTCTGTACTGATACAGTAAATGAGGGAGAAGTCTCATCAAGATGCAAGTTTAAATAGGAATCTGTCCTGCCACATCCACTGACAAGATTAATTATAGATCTCTGAACCTGATGTGTTTTGTTAATTTCTGGCATCATTTTACTAGTCTGCAGCCAAGCTGAAATATTAGGAGCGGCTTTAAATAATTCTGTTTTCCAGAGTGACACTTTTCTATATATTTTAAGTTTTGAAACTTACTGAGTCACCGATAAAAGCTTCCATTACTTATTTGCCATTAGTAGTTGCATCTGTTCTTTGAAATTGGGACAATCTTTTTGCAATAGTGGCAAAATGCTGAAAGAAGGAAAGGGCTCTCTCTATGAGAAAATTCAGCTATTTTCTATCAGGCATATGTCCTCAAATGAGATAAAAAGGCAATAAATATAGCACAAAGACACTTTGCCTTGTGAATAACATTATCTACGTTTTATAGAAGACCCAAATGGTATTTTTTTAAAGCTGAAATTTTGGCTTTAGTAGTGGCAACATGCTACACTATTTGTATATGAAAAGATGTTATATCCCCAAAGGGTTTAAAGCACAAGTTTATAGTGGGACAGACATGAAATTGAATCTGTATCAATGTTTACCAATCGGATAAAGTTATTTAATTTCTTTGATCTTTAGTTTTGAAGTTTATAAAATAAAAAAGATAGTACCAAATTTTGCATTTGTTATGATGACTAAATAATATGATACACAGAAAGTAATTATCACAATTCTTAGCCCATCACAGTCACTAAATATCAGCTTACAAGTAAAAGTGCTACTTCATAAAATATAAAATATATTCCTAAGATTTCTGTTGACACAGTCCTCTTAAATGTGAATCCAAGAAGTGAATGTTATAAAAATCTTCAGAGCACTGAACACTCAAATCTCTTTCTTTCATTGTGATCTTTGTGATGGATGCTTGGAGTAATATTTTATTGATACAGTGTTCAATATTGTTAACTGAAAAACTGCTAAGCTGAATCAGGTTTTATTTTTTTCTCCCATCTTCTCTAATCTCTAGAACAATACTATTAGCTGTGGGCTATAGTAAGATGGAGCTGGATTTTCTGGACCATCTTCATTTGCTCTCTCTTTCCACATCTGAGCTCGTGTCTCCCCATCATATGTACCAAGCTCCTTACTATCTTCAAGCTTCCACCACAAAAAAAGCCTTCCTTACAGGCACTATCTTGACCTACTTACTTTTTTCATAATTCCATTTTTCTTTTTATTATGATATTGACCAATATCCTCATGATGATGATGTAGAGAAAGATACTTTCCATTATCTGCTCTGGATTTGGGGGTGGACTGTCTAGTTGTATCTCAGTGTAGAGGAAAGCCAAGCCCAGGCACTAGGTCCCTCTTGAAAGGCAGATCACAGTCACTCTGGAGCAGAGGTGAAAGCAGTATTCAGAGTAGAATCAGGTTGACAAAAAATAGAAATCCGTAAAAAAATAAGGCGGTCACAAAGAAGTAAGGAATAATGTTAGGGAATGGATCAGACTCCGTAGTGGGTCAGAATCAAGTAATTGAATGGTGAGTATTATATTTAGAAAGTGTTTTTTTTCTTTATTGTATTATATTTCTTTAGGTTAGGAATAGACTTTAAAAGATTCAGGATGGACAAAAAGCAACAGGGTTATTGTCTTCAAAATTGTTATGATTATCATCATCATATTTTCAGAAAACAGAAGAAAACAGATTAGTGTTGCATTGAAATGGTTCAAACAATAGATTAAAATAAAACTTGCTTATTATTGTGCAATCTTTATTCACAGGTGATTTATTTTTTTAGATATAATTTGCATAATATAAAATTTTACATAAAATAAAATTTACCATATTAAGGGCTTCACTTCAGTGGTGTGTATCCTCTCCCTCTCCATATACCTAAACAATCTGATTGTTTTCTTATTATTTGACCATGTGTTGAAAACTTATGATAGTCTCAATCCAAATTTGACCCCTAGTTAATCAAGATTTTACTTAGTGTATTAGTTGCTTATTGTTGGTCTAACAATTTTGCATAAATTTAGAGTCTTTAGGGGAGAATTTTTTTCCTGGCCTTTTTCAATTTCTACAGGCCCCTGCATCCTTTGCTTATATGGTCCCTTCTATCATCTCAAAACCAGCAGCATAGCATATTCAAATCTCTCTGTGATGGTCCCTCTTGCTCCATCTGTTACTTATAAAGAACTTTCTGGTTATATTTGGGCCTACCCAGATAATCCAGAACAATGTCTCCATCTCAAGATCCTTAATTTAATCACATCTGTACAGTCCCTTTTGCCATGTGTGGGAACATTCACGGGCTCTAGAGACTGGAAGGTGCACATCTTGGAGGTGGGGAGTGGTTATTCAGCCTACCACACTGAGATTAATATTTATATTTTATATTGCATAAATAATATTGTGGTATTTATGTTCTTCAAGATCTTTAATCTATATGAAATTTTTTGAATACCTCTCTAAATTTCATGGCATACGAAATTTAAATAGCTCTTCTTAAAATGTGTGTTAATTACCTAGGGAGTTTATATTCTTCCAAGCTGTGTAAATTCCATCTGAAATGCATTCCTTTTTCCAATATATATAAAAGTATGTCTATATTCACATTATACATGAATTTTGTCTATGTAACTGAAAATATGGAAGTCTTTGGGAATGGCCATCCATTTCATTGATTCCTTCTTTCCTCTTCTTCCTCCTCTGTTCTCCTCCCCTCATCTTATCCCTTCTACCTTTCAGAGTACCTGGGATCTCCAAATTCTTCTTTTTCTCTTGTAGAAAGCAGTTCATCTTTAAAAAACATCAATTAAAAACTTGAAAAACTCCATCAAATTACATTAAAACAAGGGACCTCTATTTAAGAAGTTTCTGTGTGTATTTAAAACTGCTATGGCTATAGCTGGCAAAATAATGTTTTCTTCCAATTATAAATACAATGCTATTATTTATTTTAAATAAAGATTATAATCATAGATAATTCAAAGATGGTGCTAAGCATTTCTATTATTTGGGTGCATATTTGATATAGATATTTGAGTAACATCTTCCTGGTGTTCCTCACTTATTAATTTAGCTTGCTTTTATTAAGTATTCACTGTGTGCCAAACACTTTCTAACTGTAAATCCAATAATGAGAAATAAAACATGAAGTCTTGTTTCATTGGCCTATATCATTTTTAGTGATCTTCTTTATCCGTTTGCCATACATATCTTTGGTTTGCCTATAGCCTTTGGTGAATTGTCTAGTAACTACCCCCGGGTCATGGTGAAAGTAAACTGATATCAGTAGCAGGCTTGAGTTTGACACTACTATAAATGGTGTTCATTACCTTAATCCCAGTTGCCGTGTAAATAACCATGTTGAAATAAGATATTTCTGAGAGACAAAAGTGATTACCCCAATAAGCTTCATAAAGGCAAACACTGAACACAGTGAGATCTCAGAAATTTTAGTTTCTTTATGCATCCCCGGTGTATACGCACCTTGAAACCAAAGCTTTAAGCTCGGAGGTACTATGTCTCTCTGCTCAGCATATAAAAAGTGATACAAATTAAAATATTTTTGAATGATTACATAAATACATATATCAAATATGTGATATCTTTCCTTCCCAAATAATTTATACCAACTAGTCATCCAGAAAAATGATTATGATTTTTTTTTCTATTTTCATTTACTATTCATTTATTTCACAAGTATTTATCAGCATTAAGCTAGATTCTCTCTACTCTTTCTTTTGCATCTCCACATAAAACTGGGCTCAGTACACAGTGGATACACAGTAAATGCTGCTGATTGACTGAAAAACATCCTATAATGAGGCTATTATTATTGAAGTTTGCAGGTTTCTTTTCCTAATTTTAAAATGCCTTTTTCATTTTAGATCACCCCAGGTAACTGTCTCACCACATCAATCTATTGATTCTCACTGCATGGAGTGAAGAAGAAACCACCAGATCAGGTATGGTTTCCAGTACTAAAAATTATTCACTCAAAATTAATATGTATTATGCATTTCAGAGAGGAACACTAAAAATATTCTTACAATTGAACTTGATGCAATTGATTTTGGAAGTTATTAGAATTTAAAAGCTTCTTTTTTTTTTTTTTCAAACACAAGACCTCTTTTGTGGAAAAGAAACTATACAAGTACTTTTTGAGGCTTCTACATTGCAATTTACTCCACCTAGTAATTACCCTATCAACACATACTCTAAATGTCTTCAGTCACAGTCCTTCTAATGTAATCTGGGTGTTCATTGTTCTTCTGTTTGATATGCACTGGAAGCCCATGGTGTCTTCTTATTTTAATCAGTATTTGAATGCATTGTCAGTTGACATAAAAACAACAATGATTAGTAGGACAGATGTTTCCCTTAAATGTGAAAATGTAGGGGCCAAAACCACAAATTAACCCCAAAGCTCACAGTCTTAGCATGCATTTTTCAAGAAGGTGAGATAAAAATTATTGTCATGTGAAAATCAGGAACTTGTCAAAGTTGTAAAGATCTGTAACCTGCAAAATAATGTCATTTTGAAGTAGCTCAACTACCTACTCTGAAAAATGAACAAACAACTGTAGCATGTTGGTAAAATGAAATATTATTTACCTTTAAAGATGCTGAATTTGACAAAGAAATCAGGAGAAACATTGAAAAAAGAAACAGAATAAATAGAATTTCATGCCAGATGCATTAGCATATAATAGAAGGATTAGAAGAGCCTATGAATGGATTAACACTATTCATTTGTATAGTATTATTTTTATTAATACTATATGTTTCCTGTGCTTATTGGCTGAGAATGCTATAAAAATCAGTTGTTCATGACATTTAGTTATCAAAAAGGTAAAATCTTACAATAGCTAACAAATTTCTCTCATATTGGTCATGTTTATCTCCTGTTTCTACGTTTATTCCTTAGTATTTTTCATTGGAATTTCTAATTATACCTCATGAGAAAAATTTAAAAATACAGTGTTTTGCGTCAATGATTCATAGTTAAGGAAAAAGTTGAGGTCAAGGTCCTTCCCTTGTCTACTCTCTCTCTCTTTTTTCTGTAAAAACTTTATTTAAATAAATTTTGTGATAATTCTTTTTCTTCAACCTTCACAGATACTTGTTGAGAATAGATAATGAATAAAGCTGCAAAATAAAAATGCACAGCCCAGACTGGGGTTGTGTTGTTAGTTAGCTAACATCCCGAGAAACTGTTTCACCTGTGAAAGCCTGTATTAAGACAGAGCAGCTCTAAAACTCAATTTAGGATGCAAGTTACCATCGCTTCAGGAGTTCTAAGAAGATTTTCTGAATATAACAGTCTGAATCATAGGGCTCATTGTATGGTGATCCCTTATTTTTTGACTGAATTGCTTAAACAATTATTAATAAAAGGGATGAGTATCTTTGAATTATAAGGAGTCATCCAGCTACTGACCTGCTCAGAGTTTGTAGAAACACACTATCCAGGTCTCTTTAGATTATTGTGCCGTGGATCTAATCTGCTCCATTAAAGCTTTATTCATATGCAATTAAAAGATTAAAATGAAGCATCTTTGGAGTCAACACCCATTACGTAGTTATTAGTCTTCTCGGTCGAGGAGGTGGCATTACAATGGGATATCTGTTTCATCATACTTTCCCTATTTCATATCTTACCACCTCCCCAAAACATACACAGTTGTCGCTGCTTTTGACTATAGCCATTCACTTAGCATCTGCTGTTGTTTGTTTTAATGTCATTAACTTAGCTAAAGACTTTCAGCCAAGCTCACATTTGAAAAATCAAATAAGGAAATAAAGTAATAGTGTTTCATAGTGCATACCATTGCCCCTGTGATTCTGGGCAAACCTTAAACTCTCCTTCTTCCTACTCATTGGATGAAACTTCCCTGCTGGAGAAAGCCTAGCTCTTCTCACAGAGGGATTTAATATCCTCGTTTTTTTTAAAATTTTATTTTTTTTATGTATCAAAGAGATCTATATATTTTAATTGCTCCATTTGATAACTATCTGATTATTTGAATCGCCTCATAGGATAAGTACAACATAAAGTCATAGACAAGTAGACTTAGGTTCAAGTCCCACCCTTGCCTTTTACTACCTGTGGCTCATGAGCAAGCTAGTTAAATTATTTGTGCTAGAGTTTATGCATTTCTGGGTTGGGAATAATAATATTACTTAAAAGAGTTTTTCAAAGGATTGAACTAGAAAATACATTTTAAGCTTTTAATATACTAGGTGACACAGAGCAAACACTCAGAAATGCTAGCTGTATCATGAAATTGCTCAAATTATTAGATTGAGATACACACACACACAGAGTTAGCATAAGCAATAAGAATGGCTTATCTGCTTTCAAATCATTGGAATTGAAAAATTCTTAATACCAAAAGTGCATTGAATATAGCTTGAAGTTTGAAATTTGTAGAGTCTAAGGTCTTTATTGCTATTGATTATCATTATAATCACAGAAAGTAGTAGTACAGAATGCTCCATATGTGGAGCTCAATATTTGAGAAAGCCACGGTAAAAGTGACCACAGATATCATCTAGCCTAAAGATTTTTCAGACTGGATTGTGTTTATTTATTTTGATTTGGTTTGGCTTCTTCTGTAGAACTACATTATATTAAGAGTTCTATAAGGAGAGCTGATCTGTGTGGGGATGAGATTCTTGTTTGTTCAATTCTTGTCTGTTCAGTTCCACCACGAAGATCATTCTTCAGTTTGTTCTGATCTCCCAGTGCTTAGAAAACACAGTTTTAAGAACACTGACCTATTTCAGTCCTGTAATTTTTAGGATGGAGAAACCAAAGCTAGGAATAGTGAAGTAACATGCCCAAGGCCACACCGAAAGAGGGCAAGTCTGGGTATGCTGATTCCCATCTGTGGGATTGTTCTAACTCTTCAGTAGATTATAGTGAAAGTTTAGAACAGTAAATATGACTTTGGAAAATGTGGTTTTCTCTCCCTTTTTACCAATTATCTTTTAAAAAATCTTTTTAACTTTTTTAAAAATTTATTTAAATTTTTTTTAATTTCCATAGGTTATTGGGGAACAGGTGGTATTTGGTTACATGGGTAAGTTCTTTAGCGGTGATATGTGAGCTTTTGGTGCACTCATCACCTTAGCAGTATACAATGAACCCTGTTTGAAGTCTTTTTTCTCTCACCCCGTTCCCACCCACCCTTTACCCCTGAGTCCCCAGAGTCCATTGTGTCATTCTTATGTCTTTGAGTCCTCATAGCTTAGCTCCCACTTACGAGTGAGAACATGTGATGTTTGGTTTTCCATTTCTGAGTAATTTCACTTAGAATAATAGTCTACAATATCATCCAGGTCGCTGTGAATGCCATTAATTCATTCCTTTTTATGGCTGAGTAGTATTTAATTATACACACACACACACACACACACACACACACACACACACGTTATATACATATATATATATATATATATATATATATATATATATATCTCTCTCACAGTTTCTTTATCCACTCATGGATTGATGGATTTGTTTCACGTTTTTGCCATTATGAATTGTGCTGCTATAAACATGCGTGTGCAAGTATCGTTTTTGTATAATGACTTCTCTCCCTCCAGGTAGATACCCAGTAGTGGGATTGCTGAATCAAATGGTAGTTCTTTAAGGAAACTTCACACTGTTTTGCATAGTGGTTGTATTAGTTTGCATTCCCACCAGCAGTGTAGCAGTGTTCCCTGTTGGCATCCACTCCAACATCTACTATTTTTTTTTTATTTTTTGATTATGGCCATTCTTGTAGGAGCAAGGTGGTATCACATTGTGGTTTTGATTTGCATTTCCCTGATCATTAGTGGTGTTGAGCATTTTTTTCATATGTTTGTTGGCCATTTGTATATCTTCTTTTGAGAATCATCTATTCGTGTCCTTATCAATATTTTTGATAGGATTGTTTGTTTTTTTCTTGATGATTTGTTTGAATTTGTTGTAGATTCTGGATATTAGTCCTTTGTCAGACATATAGATTGTAAAGATTTTATCCCACTCTGTGGGTTGTCTGTTTGCTGTGCTGATTGCTCCTTTTGCCGTGCAAAAGCTCTTTAGTTTAATTAAGTCCTAGCTGTTTATTTTCATTTTTATTGCATTTGTTTTTGGGTTCTTCATCATGAAATCCTTGCTTAAGCCAATGTCTAGAAGGTTTTGTTCAATGTTATCTTCTAGAATTTTTATAGTTTCAGGTCTTAGATTTAAGTCCTTAATCCATTTTGAGTTGATTTTTGTGTAAGGTGAGAGATGAGAATCCAGTTTCATCTTCCTACATATGGCTAGCCAATTATCTCAGCACCATTTGGTGAAAAGGTTGTCCTTTCCCCACTTTATGTTTTTGTATGCTTTGTCAAAGATCAGTTGGCTGTAAGTATTTGGGTTTATTTCTGGGTTCTCTATTCTGTTCCATTTGTCTACGTGCCTATTTTTATACCAGTACCACACTGTTTTGGTAACAATGGCCTTATAGTATAGTTTGAAATCAGGTAGTGTGATGCCTCCAGATTTGTTCTTTTTGCTTAGTCTTGCTTTGGCTGTGTGGACTATTTTTTTGTTCCATATTAATTTATGATTCTTTTTTCCAGTTCTGTGAAGAATGATGATGGTATTTTGGTGGCACTTGCATTGAATTTGTAGATTGCTTTTGGCAGTGTGGTGATTTTCACAATATTGATTCTACCCATCCATGAGCATGGGATGTGTTTCCATTTGCTTGTGTGATCTATGATTTCTTTCATCAGTGTTTTGTAGTTTTCCTTGTAGAGGTCTTTCACTTCCTTGGTTAGATATGTTATTAAGTTTTTTGTTTTGTTTTGTTTTGTTTAGCTATTGTAAAAGGGATTGAGTTCTTGATTTTATTCTCAGCTTGGTTGCTTTTGGTGCATAGAAGAGCTACTGATTTGTGTACATTAATTTTATATCTGGAAACTTTGCTGAATTATTTTCTCAGTTCTTGGAGCTTTCTGGAGGAGTCTCTAGGGTTTTCTAGGTAAATGATCATATCATCAGCAAACAGTGACACTTTGACTCCTCTTTACCAATTTGGATGCCATTTATTTCTTTCTCTTGTCTGATTGCTCTGTCTAGGACTTCCAGTATTATGTTGAAGAGGAGTGGTGAGGGTGGGCATCCTTGTGTTCTTCCAGTTCTAAGAGGAAATCCTTTAAACTTTTCCCCCTTTAATATTATGTTGGCTGTGGGTTTGCATAGATGGCTTTTATCACATTGAGGTATGTCCCTTGTATGCTGATTTTGCTGAGAGTTTTAATCATAAAGGGATGCTGGATTTTGCCAAATGCTTTCTCTGCATCTATTGAGATGATCATGTGATTGTTGTTTTTAATTCTGTTTATGTGGTGTATCCCATTTATTGACTTGTGTATGTTAAACTGTCCCTGTATCCCTGGTATGAAACCCACTTGATCATGGTGAATTCTCTTTTTGATATGTTGTTGGATTCGGTTAGCTTGTATTTTCTTAAGGATTTTAGCATCTATATTCATCAGGGATATTCGTCTATAGTTTTCTTTTTTGGTTATGTCCTTTCCTGGTTTTAGTATTAGGATAATAGCAGCTTTAGAATAATTTAGGGAGGGTTCCCTCTTTATCTTGTGGAATAGTGTCAATAGGATTGGTACCAATCCTTCTTTGAATGTGTGGTAGAATTCTGCTGCGAATCTGTCTGGTCCTGGACTTTTTTTTGTTGGTAATTTTTAAATTACCATTTAAATCTTGCTGCTTCTTATTGGTCTGTTTGGGGTATCTAATTCTTTCTGATTTAAGCTAGGAGGGTTGTATGTTTCCAGGAATTTATCCATCTCTTCTAGGTTTACTAGTTTATTCATATAAAGGTGTTCATAGTAGCCTTGAATAACCTTTTGTATTTCTGTGGTGTCCATTGTAATATCTCCTGTTTCATTTCTTATTGAGCTTATCTAGATTTTCTTTCTTCTTTTCCTGGCTAATCTTGCTAATGGTCTATGAATTTTATTTGTCTTTTCAAAGAACCAGCTGTTTGTTTCATGTATCTTTTGTATTTTATTTTTGTTTCAATTTTATTTAATTCTGCTCTGATTTTGGTTATTTCCTCTCTTCTGCTGAGATTGAGTTTGGTTTGATCTTGTTTCCCTAGTTCCATGAGGTGTGACCTTAGACTGTCTGTGCTCTTTCAGACTTTTTGATGTAGGAGTTTAGGGCTATGAACTTTCCTCTTAGCACCACCTTTGCTGTATCCCAGAGGTTTTGATAGGTTTTGTCACTATTGTTATTCAGTTCAAAGAATTTTTAAATTTCCACCTTGATTTTTGACCTGGCAATCATTCCAGAGCAGGTTATTTAATTTCCATGTATTTGCATGGTTTTGAAATTTCCTTTCGGAGTTCATTTCCAGTTTTATTCCACTATGGTCCGAGTGAGTACTTGACATAATTTCAATTTTCTTAAATTTATTGAGGCTCATTTTGTGGCCTATCATGTGGTGTATCTTGGAGTAAGTTCCATGCACTGTTGAATAGAATACTGTATATTCTGTGGTTGTTGGATGGAATATTCTGTATATATCTGTTAAGTCCATGTGTTCCAGGATATAATTTAAATCAATTTTTTCTTTGTTGACTTTCTGTCTTGATGACCTCTCTAGTGCTGTCAGTGGAGTATTGAAGTCCCCCACTATTATTGTGTTGCTGTCTATCTCATTTCTTAGGTCTACTAGTAATTGTTTTATAAATTTGGGAGTTATGGTGTTAGATGCATATATGTTTAGAATTGTGATATTTTCCTGTTGGACAAGGCCTTTTATCATTATATAAATAGAGACATTATATAATGTCACTTTTTGTCTTTTTTAACTGCTGTTGTTTGAAGGTTTGTTTTGTCTAATATAAGAATAGCTACTCCTGCTTGCTTTTCTTGTCTATTTGCATATGTTTTCTTTTTCCACCCCTTTACCTTAAGTTTGTGTGGATCCTTATGTGAATCCTTTAGGTGAATCTCTTGAAGGCAGCAGATAGTTGGCTGGTGAATTCTCATCCATTCTGTAATTCCGTATCTTTTAAGTGGAGCATTTAGGCCATTTACATTCAATGTTAGTGTTGAGATGTGGGGTACCATTCTATTCATCATGCTATTTGTTGCCTGTGTACCTTGTTTTTTTTTTAATTGTATTTTTGTTTTATAGGTCCTATGAGATGTGTGCTTTAAAGAGGTTCTGTTTTGGTGTGTTTCCAGGATTTGTTTCAAGATTTAGTACTCCTTTTAACAATTCTTGTAGTGGTGGCTTTGTAATGGCACATTTTCTCAGCACTTGTTTGTCTGAAAAAGACTATATCTTTCCTTCATATATGAAGCTTAGCTTCGATGGATACAAAATTCTTGACTGATAATTGTTTTGTTTGAAGAGGCTGAAGATAGGGCCCCAATTCCTTCTAGCTTGTAGGGTTTCTGCTGAGAAATCTGCTGTTAATCTGATAGGTTTTCTTTTATAGGTTACCTGGTACTTTTGTCTCACAGCTCTTAAGATTCTTTCCTTTGTCTTAACTTTAGATAACCTGATGACAACGTGCCTAGGTGAAGATCTTTTTGTGATGAATTTCCCAGGTGTTCTTTGTGTTTCTCGTATTTGGACGGCTAGGTCTCTAGCAAGGCTGGGGAAGTTTTCCTCATTTATTCCCCCAAATCTGTTTTCCAGACTTTTAGATATCTTTTCTTCTACAGGAATGATGGTAATTCTTAGGTTTGGTCATTTAACTTAATCCCAGACTTCTTGGAGGCTTTGTTCATATTTTCTTATTCTTTTTTGTCTTTGTTGGATTTGGTTAATTCAAGAAGCTTGTCTTTGACCTCTGAATTTCTTACTTCTACTTGTTCAATGCTATTGCTGAGACTTTCCAGAGCACTTTGCATTTCTATGAGTGTGTCCATTGTTTCCTGAAGTTTTATTGTTTTTTATTTATGCTATCTATTTCATTGAATATTTCTCCCTTCACTTCCTGTGTCATTTTTTTGATTTCCTTACATTGGGCTTCACCTTCTCTGGTGCCTCCCTGGTTAACTTAATAACTAATCTCCTGAATCATTTTTTAGGTAAATCAGGGATTTCTTCTTGGTTTGGATCCATTGCTGGTGAGCTAGTGTGATTTTCTAGTGGGGAGTGGTGGGGTGTTAAAGAACCTTGTTTTGTCATATTACCAGAGTTGGTTTTCTGGTTCCTTCTCGTTTGGGTAGGCTCTGTCAGAGGCAAGGTCTAGGGCTGAAGGCTATTGTTCAGATTCTTTTGTCTCACGGGATGTTCCCTTGATGTAGTACTCTCCCCCTTTTCCTATAGATGCGGCTTCCTGGGAGCAGAACTGTAGTGATTGTTATCTCTCTTCTGAGTCTAGCCACCCAGCAAGTCTACCAGGCTCCAGGCTGGTACTGGGGGTTGTCTGCAGACAGTCCTGTGTTGTGAACCATCTGTGGGTCTCTCAGCCATGGATACCAGCAACTGTTCTGATGGAGCTGGTGGGGTGGCGAAACAGACTCTTTTATATTTCTTAGCTTTGGTGGTTTAATGGACTATTTTTTGCTGGTTGGCTTCCTGCCAGGAGGTAGCACTTTCCAGAGAGCATCAGCTATGGTAGTATGGGGAGGAACAGGAGGTGGGTGGGGCCCTAAAACTTCCAAGAGTATACACATTTTGTCTTCAGTTACAGGTGAGTAGGGAAGGACCATTGGGTGGGAGCAGGGCTAGGCATGTCTGAGCTCAGACTTCCCTTGGGCAGATCTTGCTGCGGCTACTGTGGGCAATGGAGATGAGGTTCCCAGGTCAGTGGAGTTATGTTCCTAAGAGGATTATGGTTATCTCTACTGTGTCATGCAGGTTGTCAGCGAGGTGGGAGAAAGCCAGCAGTCACAGGTCTCGCCCAGCTCCCACGGAATCTGAAGGCCCAGTCTCACTCCCACCATGTCCCCACCCCCAATAGCACCGTGTCTGTTTCCAGGCAGTGGGCAAGCACGGCTGAGAACTTGCCCCAAGCTACCTGCCTCTCAGTTGCAAAAGCAAGTATGGATTTCCTTTTTCCCCCACCTATGGACTCTGCATACCAGATTCATGCCCTTCCCTGAGTTCTGGCCAGGAGACTTCTTGATCAGTTCTAATTGTTACAAAGTTCAGCTGGAGATTTCCTTCTCCCTGTGGCCTTTTCCCAATACCTCTGTCCACCAGCCCAAAGGACCCCTATGAGGCCAGGCAGAAATGGTTTGGTAGGGGACCCAGCAAGCTCACAGAGCTTTTCCCACTGCTTCCTCTACCCCTGTATTTCAATTGGCTCTCTAAATTGACTCAGCTCCAGGTAAGGTCAGAATCTTGTCTCGTAATCTAGACCTTCAGTTTCCCCAGTGAGGGTGTGTGTTCAGGGGCAGATGATTTCTCTTTCCCATTTCCACAGTTTGGGCACTCACCGTGTTTGGGGTGTCTCTTTTGTCCTGCAGGAGCAATCTGCTTCCTTCAGAGGGTCTGTGGGTTCTCTTGGGTTTCCTGATTTTATTCCTGCAGTTATTTTGAAGCAAAGATTCATGACGCGAGCCTCCACACGCTGCTCTGTCCGAGTCAGAGCTGTGATCTAGTCCTGCCTCCCGTCTGCCATGATCCGCCTAATCCTCCCCACCCCCATTATCTTGTTTTGGTTGTCGCACGTATATTACAGCAACAGTTCTCCAACTGTGGTCCACAACTAGCAATGTATCACTTTTAAGAACTACAAATTCTTGGGCCGACCCCAGACCTACTGAATCAAAAACTCTAGTGGTGGGACCCAGCAATGTATGCTTTAACAAAATCTCCAGGTGATTCTGATATTTCACGACGTTTTGAAACCATTGCTTTTTTTTTTTTTAATTAGCTCCACATGTAAAATAATTTTGGTTACTTGTCTTGCCTACCAACAGCCAAAACACACCAGGAAAAACCATAAAATTCTATAAAGAAAAGAACTGATAGGGAATGAAACTAAAATTCACTGATCACCTACTGTAGAGCAAGCACTCTTTAATTTCTATTAGCTATCTTACTTAATCCTATAGCAATGCTGTGAAGTATGTATTATTATCCCAACTTTACCGATGGGAAAATTCAACTCAGAGAAACTAAATAACTTGTCCAAAATTGCTCAGTTAAAAGCTGCAGGTCTAGGATTTGAACCCAGATGCAGGTGAATCCAAAGCCTTAATGTATTGAAGCCCAGTGGCTTTCACACATAAATGGAGTGGAATATTTGCAACTTTAGGGGAAAATTCTTTCGTTTGATTTTTACTGTCATTATGGAGTGCTTTGATTTTTATTATACTTAGTATATAATATATATCTTTTGATGTTACACGTTTCTTGATGTTACATGGAAATAATAATTTGACACTCAGACATGAGTATGCCTTTTCTACTCATTTCCATTCTACTTACATCTATTTGAATATCAATTTCCAAATTTCTGAATACTAGCCTAACTGTGAAAGGCTAATAAATATGTATATGCTTTTCCTTTCTTTAGCATTTCATGTAAGAAATAAATATAGCTCCAGTGTATCCTATTTGGGGGCCTCAAAAAAGTTTCTGAAAAATGAATCATCACCTTATAATGCAGGCAAAATTATGTAAGTTTTATGTAAATGTAATTACATATAGGAGCAATTACAAGAATATGCACTGCAAATGTTGGAGCCATAATATAGGGAATTATAGGAGGAGAGGGTAATTATATACCATGTTCCTGAAAGCTTAAGCATCTAGGAAGAAGTTTATCAATTTTTATGTATGAAAGAAACATTACGTTTCTTATTGTGTTCTGCAGAGGGTGTGGTGAATAGGTGGTCTGATTAGGAAAATATAGGATAAGGAGACACTGTGAACATGAAGAATGTTCCCACTGTTGAAGCATCTCAGTTCCTGAGCGGTGAAGATTACATGTCAATTATAGACCTGGCTTATCTGTACTAGAGTTTGGTTTGCAGTGAATGGTCAGAGAGGGCAAATTCTCCTTGCTCACTCCACATTCTAGGGTGTTGCTTGTAAGAAAGTCAGTCACATAGTTTAGTGCCTAGTAAAGTTCTGGAAGATTGAACTTGACTAGACAGGTTGTACTATTGGCTGCCAGAAGAAAAAAAAATTATAAGGAGATAAATGCACAGAATTTAGCAGAGAAGTGGTTGTAATATCAGCACTTGAAGATTTATATCAAATATTGCATCTGAAGGGTGATATAGAGCCTGTATATAGGTGAAAAGATAAAAATAAGTTAATAATATCAGATCTGGAAGCCAAACAAAGCAAGAAATTCAAGTACTAAATCTTATTGAGGGACAGCTAAGTGTTTGTTTGAGAATTAGATCAGGTAACTTTAATACTTGAGGCTCAGAGTACACCTTCTTCCTTCTAGGACAAATGTGGCAATCAATCCAGTGTGCAAAGTCCCATATCTTATTCAAGATCTAGGCTTGTTCATTCTTCTAAGCAAGTATCCCTCCAGTTTCTTTCCTTTGCTTCACCTCTACTACTATTACCATACTCCATGCCACCATCATCGCCATTGCCTGAATGATTGTCTCCTAACTGGCCAGTTCACTAACACTTATTCTCTTCACAGTCTATTTTCTAGACTGTAGCCCAAGTGATTAACCCTCCAATCACTTTCCCTTGCTCTTAGGGAAAATATTAATCCTTAGCATGGTTTAAAAGATGCTCCATGCTGTTATCCCTGCTTACTTCTGTAGCCTCATCTGATCTTCTCTCCCCGCTGCTCTCTCTGCAACTCCACACTTTTTGTTTCAGTTTCTATAGGTGACATGTCTGCTCAGGTCCTTTTTTCCTAGAAAGCTTTCTTCATTGCCCTTTCCTCTTTTGGTCTTACAGATCTCAATTCAAACATTGCTTCATCAGGAAACACTTTCTTGACAACTCTCTACTGAAACACACACACACACACAAATGCACACATGTACACATTGATTAGATTTAGTTCCTATTATACTTCCTCATAGCTCTCTGCTTTCTCCTTCATAGAACTAATTAGTTTGCAATTGTGTGTTTATGTGTTATTTTAAATAAATGCTTGGGCATCCCACTAAATTTAATCTACATAAAGCAGGAACTACATACATCTCTTTTTTGATTGTATATATACCCTAGGGCTTAGGCCATTGGCTTGTATAAAGTATTTGCTAAGTAGATACAATACCAGAAGTATAAGTGACAAAAGGAAAAGTAGGTAAATAGGACATTCCCACAATAAAAGAAATGCTATAATTCATGTTATCAATAAAGTTAAAACCCACTGGATAAGAGAAAATATTTGTAAATCACATATCTGATAAGGGACTTGTATTAAGAATGTATAAATAACCGTTATATCTCAACAATAAAAAAGATGAATCACCAATTTTTTTTAAATGGGCAAAGAACCTGATATTTCTCTAAAGGTGGTACTCACATTCAATAAACATGTGAGAAAATCACACATCATTACCTACTAGGGAAATACAAATCAGAACAACACTGTGATTTTACCTCACACCCACTAGGATGGCTGTAATAAAAAACAAGTGTTGGCAAGTATGTGTACAAATTGGAATCATGATGTACTGCTGGCAGGGAATGTAGAATGATGCAGCCACTTTGGAAAGCACTTTGGCAGTTCCTCAAAATGATAAACAGAATTATGATATGACTCAGCAAATTTACTCCTCGTTATATACCCAAGAGAACTGAAAACATAACTTTATTCCAAAACCTGCACTTAAATGTTCATTATAGCAGTACTCACAATAGACAAAATGTGGAAACAACTCAATGTTTATCAACTGATGAATGTGTAGACAAAATGTAGTATATTCATACAATAGAATATTATCCAGCAATAAAACAGAATAAAGTATTGATACATGCTACGACATGGAGGAATCTTGAAAACATGTTAAGTAAAAGAAGCCAGTCAGAAAAGATGACAAAACACCAATATGTTCATATTCCATTTAATAAAATATCCAGAATAGATGAATCTACAGAGACGGAAAGTAGATTAGTGTTTGCCTAGAAGCAGGTAAAAGGAGAACTGAGAGAAAAGAAGGAATGACTGAAAAAGGGTACAGGGCTTCTTTTTTGGTGCTAAATATATCCTATAATTAGATTGTGGTGATGGTTGCGCAACTCTGTGAATATACTAAAAATCTGAATTATGTGCTTTAAATAGGTGAATTGCATCACATGCAAATTATATTTCAATAAACCAATTGTAGAAAAACCCAAAACTTTAAGTCATGACATGGAAAGATGAGTTTCGTATATTTAACTTGTGGGTACAGTGTTTGTATTTAAAAATAAAAAATTGTTAGCGCACACATCCACAGAAAGTAATACAGAACACCCGAAATGGTAAATACATGGCTGAATATTAAAGTAGTCTTTAATTAAAATATATTTAAAAGATAATTGATTGCTTAAAGCAAAAATATTAACAAATTAAGTAAGTATTTTGGGTTTTATAACATATGTAGAACTAACATGTTTAACAGTAATAACAAAAGTCCAGGAGGGGAGAAATTAAAGTATATTATTGTAAGATTCATATACCATATAGGAAATGTTATTATAGCACTTGAAAGTAGACTGTAATAAATTAAAGATGTATACTATAAAGCTTAAAACAATTACCAGAATAATAAAACAAAGAGGTATAGCTAAAAAAAGAAGGTAAAAAGGAATTTGAAAAAATATAGTTAATCTAAAATAAGGCAGAATAAACAGGAAAAGGCTAAAAAGAATATAGGACCAATAATGTTAAAAAAAAGCATGAAGATAGATTTAAAGCTCAATATATACCTAATAGAAGTGATACTCAATTTATCTATTTTTTCTTGAGTGAGTATATTAGTTCTCTATGGCTACCGTAACCAATATACTCACTCAAGAAAAAATAGATAAATTGAGTGACCCTATAACTATTAAATAAATTGAATTTATAGTTAATAAGCTTCCCATAAAGACATTCCTAGGTCAAGATGACTTTACTTGTGAATTTCACTGAAGATTTAAAAGAGAAATAGTATCACTTCTATGCAAATTATTGTAGAAAATTGAAAAAGAGCTACATTTCCCAACTAATTATTTCTGATCAACATTACCTTGATACCTAAACCAGACAAAAACATTACTACAGGCTAATATTCCTCATGAACATAAATGCAAAAAATCTTAATAGAATTTTAGTACATTTCATTCAACAATATATAAAATGAATAATACAGGCTGTACAATTAGGATTTATTACAGGAATGCATGGTGGACTTAACATATGAAAATCCTTAAATGTAACTTATTATATTAACTCATTAAAAAGTAATCCATATCATCATCTAAATAGAGAAAGAAAAAATATTTTAAAAATTCAACTTACTTTCCTGATAAAAACTCTTATTAAATTGACACTAGAAGCGAACTTTAAAGGCAAGAAAATGGTGAAAGACTGAATGAAAGACTATGATCAAGAACAAAGTAAGGATATCTGCCTTCACCACTTGTATTCAAACTTCTGCTAAAGGTTTTAAATCAAAACAATGAGAGAAAGTACGGAAGGAAGAGAGGGAGGGAAGGGAGGAGAAGAAACGGAAGATGAAGAAGGAGAGTGCAGTTTAAGAAAAGGGAAGGGAGGAGAAGGAAGAAAAAGAAGGAAGGTAGGGAGGGAGGAGAGAGAGAGAGAGTGCATGAGAGAGAATCCAGATTAGAATGGAAAAGTTAAAATTGCAGATGACAAGATTGACTGTGCAGAGAATTTTATGGAGACTACAAAATAGCTATTAAAGCTAAGAAATAAGTTCAGCAAGGCGTCAGGATACAATTGAAAACTGAAATGGATTTTTAAAAATACCATTTAAAATTGTATTAAAATGTGGAAAACTTTGGGATAAATATGACATGATGGAAGGTGTGTTAAGACTTGTGTACTGAGAACAAAAAGCATTATTGGAAGATTTTTTTAAAAAAAACTTAAGTGGAGAGATAATCTGTGGTCATGAATTGTAAAAGTAAATATTAAGATTTTAATCCTTCAGAAATGTATCTACAGATGCAATGAAATTTCAATAAAAATCCCATTAGATTTTTTTTTCTGGTAAAAATTATCAAGCCGATCCTAAGACTCGTATGGCAATAAGAGGTACCTAGAATAGCTGAAACAGATGAAAAAGAAGTGGAAACTTGGAGGAATTACACTGACTGACTTCATGTCTTATTATATGTTACAGGAACATAACAGTGTGGTGTTGGCATAAAGATAGACATATAGATCAAGGGAACAGAATAGAAATCCACAGATGTAGATCCATACGTTAATGAACAATCGATTTTTGACATAAGCAATTCAGTGAAAAAAAGCCTTTTCAACAAATGTTTTTGAAACAATTGGATATTCGTATGCAACAAAAGTGAATGTGGATCCATACCTCTGACTCTACACAAGAATGAACTCAAGATAGATCATTTATATAAATGTAAAATGTAAAACTGTAAAACTTCTAGAAGAAAACATAGAAAAACGTCTTTATGCCCTCGAATTAGGCAACAATTTCTTAGACACAACAATGAAAGCATAATCTGCGTAAGAAAATATTGATGAATTAGACTTCACCACAAATAATTATTTTTGCTCTTTAAGATAAACTACTAAGAGACCATTTAAAAACCATAGATTTGAAAAAATGTATGCAAATCAATTATCTGGTAATTGACTTTTTTCTGGAATGCATAAAAGAGCTCTTCAAATATGTTGTTAAGAAATGATAATAATAATAAGTAGACAAACGATTTCTTATGGATACTTCACCAAAGAATACATATGAATGGCAAATAAGTATTTCCTCATAATCATCAGAGAAATTTAAATTGAAACCACAGCAGAGGACTGGACACAACTATCACAATGTCTAAAATTAAAAAGAATGACCATACTGTGTGCCAGCAAGGATGTGGAGCATTTGAAATTCTCATGTACTGCTTGTTGACATGTAAAATAATACAAATTATTGGGACAATATTTTGGCAGTTTCTTAAAAATTTAAACACACCCTCCATATGACCCAGTTCTTCCAGTCTTAAGAATTTATTCAAGTGAATTAAATGATACATGTATAGAAGACTTATAGATGATTCCTTATAGAGCCATTATTTGTAATGCCCCCCAATTGGAAACAACCTAAATATCCATTAATAGGTAAATTGAATCTATAAGCAGTGGTATAGCCATACAATAGAATCATACAATAAAAATGAATGAACTACTGATATATGCAACAATATAGGAGAATCTCATAATAATTACACTGATATAAAGAAGCCAGATTTCAAAGAAAGAACAACTGTATGATTTCCATTTTTATGCAACACTAGAAAATGCAAACTAATCTATAGTGACAGAAAACAAATCAATATTTACCTAGGGAATCAGGGCCAGGCAGGAAAAAGAAAGTAAAGGAGAAACATGTGGAAATGATGGATATATTCATTGTCTTAATATTGGTGATGATTTCATGGTGCATAGTGTGAGTGTGTTTATGCGAGACTGAAACGGGCAGTGATAGGAGCCAAAGCAAGAGTGGCGTATAATGCTTTTCCCCAGCCTCCTCAGTGCCTTGGACTATAATCCTCTGGCAGGGAAGTGCCTTTGAAGGCTGGCTGTTAGAGTCTTTTCCTGTTATTTGCAAAGGTTACATTCCAAGACTGCCAGTGGATGCCTGAAGCCACAGATAGTACCCAACCCTACATATACTGTGTTTTTTCCTATATCTACATACCTATGAGAGAGTTTAATTTATAAATTTAGCACAGTAAGAGATTACCACTAATAATAAAATGGAACAATTATAAATACATATACTGTTACGATTGTTATATACATATATAAAACAACCTCAAAATATGATTTTTTCTGTTTATTAAGTTGAGAACTTTCATCATTTCTGTTAAAGGAAGCACTTTTTGGCTTCTCTTTGGCATATTTGAATTGCCAGCATCACTATTCTTGCACATTGGTGCCATTATGAGTTAAAGCAAGGGTTTCTTGAACACAAGCACTGTGATACCATGACAGTTGATCTGATAACCCAGATGGCTACTAAGTGACTATTAATAATAGGCAGGCAGAGTCAATGGCCTGAATATGCTGGAGAAAGGGTTGATTCACACCCTGGGTGGGATGGCAAAGTGAGATGGTGAGAGATTTCATCATGCTATTCAGAATGGTGTGCACTTTAAAACTTATGAATTGCTTATTTCTGTAATTTTTTTATTTAATAGTTTTGAACCTCAGTTGACCTCAGATGATTGAAACCCCAGAAAGAAAAATCACATATAAAAGGGGACTGCTGTGGCAGGCTAGTGACATGATTTGCATTTTAGGAACATAAATGACAGCCATGAAGGGGAACCACTGGCAACTCTCTCTCCCTGCCTCTCTCTCTCACACATGCACACACACACACACACACATTTTAACATGGTAATGAAATTGCAACAAATGTTTCAAGTAATTTTTGCAGGATTTCTGGTAAAACCAATTAACATACATTTGGAAAACTGTTGGTGTTAGCAACTTATTTTATAGCCATTAAAATGAATTGGTCCTCATTGGCATACAAGCTTCTAAGTGACAGAACAGTGACTTAACAAAAATCTATTTGATTTCAAAGCCCGTTTTTCTTTTAGGTACACTTCCCCTATCCCACCTGGATGCAAATCTCATTCCAAAGCTTAGTGGTGATGAAGACTCATAAATAAGAATTTTCTGAATTTTCCTCAAATTAGAATGTGGGCCAAGTGTTACCTGCTGTGATTGTTCTGAATGGAACAGGGCCTACTGTGAGGGTTCTAAATGGAAGCAGAACAGGTTCTACCTTCACATGGCTGAACCATGCAGTACCACTCATGGATCAAGTTCACACCTCTTTATTTGAAAACATGAGTCAAATTGTAAGATCACCTCCCAAGCTGTGTCAGAAAGTGATGAGAATGACAATTCTCTTTCTTGCTTGAGGACAATGAATTTGACAGGCCATGATGCCACATCTGGGCATAGTGCTCCACATTGGTTCACAAACAGCATTGCTAATCTAACCCTGATTAAGATTGTTTCTAAGCATAGCGAGAGTACAAATCAAGAATGCTAACCTAAATTAATTCAGCAAAGAATAGGTTAAACTCCAAAATTAGCAGTCTGTCTGTATAAAAAGCAGTTGCCTCTACACCATTCAGTTTGGAAGCCTTTAAAGGAATTTGACATTTTGACAATCTGAAGTGTCAGTCATTCACTTTGTGGCAAATGCATAGGAACCTACATTAAATGTGCCTTTTTGATTTTTTGAAACTATCAAACAAAAAACCCTCTTTGGACCTTGGCTAATAGTACTAATCAAAACTTTAATAATACACTTGTCATTTACTCTTTTTATTCTAAGTTGGATGGGTTTGGAGGCTGCTTATGTAGTTTTTATACAAAAGAATGAGCAATGAGTGTTTTAGTCCTGTTAAAAAATCATTTTTGCCAGCAAGGAAGAAAAGAGAATAAAGCTGGGCCTGAGAATTAAGAAATTTCGGCCGGGCTTGGTGGCTCACGCCTGCAATCCCAGCACTTCGAGCAGGTGAGGCAGGCAGATCACGAGGTCAGGAGTTCGAGACCAGCTGGACCAACATGGTGAAATCTTGTCTCTACTAAAAATACAAAAATTAGCCGGGTGTGGTGGTGCGCACCTGTAATCCCAGCTACTCAGGAGGCTGAGGCAGGAGAATCACTTGAACCCAAGAGGCAGAGGTTGCAGTGAGCCAAGATTGCACCATTGCACTCCAGCCTGGGCGACAGAGCGAGACTCTGTCTCAAAAAAAAAAAAAAAAAAAAGAAAGAAATTTCACTCTAATTTGGCGAAATTTTATTAGTCCTAGAGGGAGAAGTTCTCATTCATTAGTTTACCAGTTATTTATTGAGCCTACTGAGTATCATCATGCATTAAGCAGGATGTTAGGTTATAATAGGAATAGGTTAGACCCTGTCTTATTGTTCATTGAACTCACAGGTAGAAATAAGTAGTAGAGAATTAAAATGCATACATTGCTCTCAGACAATGCTAGATTCAAATACTGACTTCCTTGACTGGAGCTCTTTGACAAACTTTTTTGCATTCCTGTCTGTTTTTCTTATTTGTAATTAACAACAAGATAACAGCAACTATAATATAGTAACAGGAACATAACAGCAATACACTCCTCAAAGAATTTCAGTGAGGATCACATGACATCATGCATCCAAACCACCATTAACTCAGCAATCTCTACTGTGTGCATTATCGTTTTGTATATCATAAGTTATCACTATGGCATAGCTGGACGTATTGTGACATAGTGAGATTAACTGTGGGCCATGTACTTCTTGTGTGCTATTTTGTCTGGCCTTCATAACAATCCTTTATTATGCTCTTTTTAACAATCTTCTATTATTCTCATTATATCAATGAGGTAACTGGGGCACAAAATATTTAAGAAGCTTTCTTAAGTCATTCAGTTAATAAGTGGTAGAATCTGGATTTGATTCATATTCACTCTGGTTCTCAAACCTATGTGTTTTCCATTATACAATGTTGCTTTCTAAGTTAAAATCTTTAAAAAGTACAAAAATATTTGTTAGTGGAAATTTTTTACTACAGTTCTATTACTAACCAAATCTGCATATTTATATCAAGATCCAAATATAAAATCAAATTGTGAAAACAAATACATATTGCATTATTCAATAACACAATTTCCCAGAGTATTTTCCATTGAGTATGCTCTCATGCCCTCTCTTCTCATGATTTCTTTTTTTTTTTTTTTTTTTTTTGAGACAGGGTCTTGCTCTGTTGCCCTTGCTGGAGTGTAGTAGTGTGATCTGTAACCTATGCCTCCCAGGTTCAAGCAATTCTCATGCCTCAGCCTTCCAAGTAGCTGGGACTACAGGCATGCACCACCATGCCCAGCTAATTTTTGTATTTTTGATAGAGGTGGGGTTTCACCATGTTGGCCAGGCTGGTCTCAAACTTCTGAGCTCAGAGTGATCCACCCACCTTTTGCTTTCCAAAGTGCTAGGATTATAGGCGTGAGCCACCACGCCAGGACTTCTCATGATTCTTCATACAGATAAGTGTAGTTAAAATTTTCAGCCATGTTTATGGTGATTGCACTGCTGAGCCACAATTTAAGAGTATTCTGAAAACAAATATTGCTTATTTTTAAAATTACATGTAAAACCTTGTTTACCAAGCACAGACAGAATTCCCTTTAATAGGCTATGAAGCAGGATAGTCTGAGAAGACTGGCTTTATTACAACCTATTTTGTACAGTGGTTAAAGTGAAATCAGATAAGTGAGCTTAACCAAGGTCAGAGAGATTAGGACCCCAGGCTTCACCTCATTCAGTCTGTAGCAGGCTGGCTATGGGCAAGTTAGTCTTTCAGGTTCAGTTTCCTCAACTGTTGAGTAGAAACAATAGTACTAGCACCTGTGTATGGGGATTTTTTTTTAAGGATTAAATGAGATCATGGTGCAAATTAATTATCCAGTACCTGGCAAGTAACACTATTTAGAATAAACTGTGGGTGTGGTTCTTGATGCCATGTGCTTGTATAGGTCTCCACATCTAGCTCTTCTTTTCAAATCGAAGAGAAACATTCCACACGGATTGATAAACCTACGAGATGATTTCTTGATGTAAAATTTCCCTAGAAAGCTCTCCATTTTCAATTCTCTTTCATTTTTTTCTGAATGCTTCAGAGAAGGTTCTCAATTAGGCATTAATGCATGAAAACACCTGGCAATCTTCATATTAACAAAGGAGTTCAGTGTGAAAGACTAGCCTAGAGCTAGTCCCTCTGTGGCACACACAGGGAATGAGAGATGGGGGTTGAAAGGTGTAGGCCTAAGGGGTATCAAACCAAAACTAGACCTGAAATACTGAACTCATCAAATTGTTTGGTAGTCTATATATTTATAGAAGGCAGAACTCTTTCATCAAAAGATAATATGGGCTGGGCATAGTGGCTCACTTTGGGAGGCCAAGATGGGGGGATGCCTTGAACTCAGGAGTTCAAGAACAGCCTGGGCAACATGGAAAAGCCCTGTCTCTACTAAAAATACAAAAATTAGCTGGGCTTTGTTGCATGCACCTACAGTAGTCCCAGCTACTTGGGAGGCTGAAGTGAGAGGTTGACTTGAGCCCAGGAGGTAGAGGTTGCAGTGAGCTGAGATCACTCCACTGTACTTCAGCCTGGGCAACAGATCCAGACCCTGTCTCTGAATGAATGAATGAAGGAATGAATAAATCAATGAGTGAATGAATGATAATATGACCTAGCACCGAGATAGTTTTTAACACCATTCTCCAATAAAAGGAACCAAAGCTCCTTAAAGAAATAGCTGATTTTAGAGACAGGGCATGGGATTTACAAGATATACCTGGATCATCTTCTAGTGTCAGAAACTAAGGAATTGGTCAAAAAACAAAATTATGAGTATATATCCACAGAAACCAGCTGGAAGAGCTCCCAGTGGCCCAAGCTAGAACAATTTGAGCAACAAAATAAGTAATATTGAAGGGGTCTATACCTCAGAGTATAAAGTCTATACTAATAAAAATAAATGGGGGAGAAGAGACAATTCTCTCATACAGAAGAATTTAAAATAATTTGTATAATTACTTTTTCTCTACCCCTTAATGATGAGCTATGCTAAGTGACTTGCTTACAGAGAGAACAACAGGGAAAGCGGTGTGGCAGACGGAGTAGGCAGGAGGATAACTTTACAGTGGAGAATCTTGCAAGTGATATCTTAGAGAGCTGAGTATGGCTAGCAGTGTTAATGATGCCACATTAATAGCATTTGCCCTTGATATATGTTGAAAATGATATTCAGCTTTGGGGAGTGGTCTTCTTTTCCAGAACCCATAATCCCAGCCTAACCATAAGAAAAAAACATCAGACAAACCTAAATGAGGGAATAGTCTATAAAATGCTTGACTGGTAGCCTTTAAAACTGTCAAAATCATCAAGGAAAATCTGAGAAGTTGCTGTATCCCAGAGAAGCCCAAGGAGATGTGACAACTAAATGGATTGTGTTGTCCTGAAGAAAATCCTGGAACAAGAAAAGAACATTTAAGAAAAATGAATACAAGTCTGAATAAATAATGGAGTTTAGTTAACAGTGATATTAGTATTGGCCTGTTAATTGTGGCAAATGTGCTATATTAATAGATGAAGTTAACAAGAGAAAACTGGGTACAGATTATACTCTGTACTAATTTTGCCAATTCTGTAAACCTAAACTTATTCTAAAATAAAGTAGGTAATTTCGAAGGTATTCCTTAAATAACGTAAATAGCTTTAAGCTCAATTTTTAATACTCTCTTTTAAAATCATTCTCATTGTTCAATATAGTAGCTACTAAACACATGTGGTTATTGAGCATATGAAATGTGTCTAGCCCAAAATGAGATGTGCTTTAAAGTGTAAAATACATACTTCATTTAGAAGACTTACTCCATATTTGAAAATATAATGTAAAATATTCGCATTAATAACTTCTATGTTGAAATGATATTTCAGTCCTATTGGGTTAAATAAAATATCTTATTAAAATTGATTTTCCCTGTTTCTTTTTATTTTTTTAATATGGCTACTAAAACATTTAACATTTTATATGTGGCTTGCATGATGTTTAGATTGGATAGCATGCTCTAAGCTATTAACAAGGGCATGTTTGAGTATTTTTAAGGGACCAGATATATAAATGAAAAGTTTCAGCCTTTGGGGCAGATTTTACATATAGTTATTCATTTGTCCAAGATAGTGTCTAAGACCAGACTATGCCCTATGAAGAGTCTGATGCCTGGTCTTGGAGTCTAACTTCTCACCTCAGATATTGCCTACAGGGCCCATCAGCTGTGCTGCTAAGATTACCCCGTGCATTATTTTCCTCCAAGGATTCTCCGAGATATCTCATGGTCTGTATACACCAAAGACAGACAAGACAGCAAAACCTTCTTTCTCTCCTTTTGTCTAAAACCACAGGTTTTTCCATGAATTATGTGTGATTGTGTCCAAAACTCACAAACCCCATTGCCTGAAGTGGTGGTTTAAGTAAGTATAGGACTTTATTCGAGCTGTCTTCTGGGTTATTTTTGGTGAGGTGACTTTTTTTTTTTTTTTTTTTTTTTTTTTTTAACGAACAAGCTACCGTATTTTTTCTACCTGGAGAAGTTCTCATTCTTTGAGACCTAGCTCCAGGCACCTCTTATTGTCAAGATGTTCTCCTCCTAAGGTTCAATGTCCCTATGTTCCAAGAATACTGGGTGAAAAAAACACTGTGTTTTACAATGCTGCAAAATGTTCTTGTCAGGTTGGTAGAGATTTATTTTACCCACTCCATTTTGAGATCATTCGCAGAAACGACTGTATGCCTTCTATAGTAGAATGATGTGGGTAATAATTTTTTATGCTGAAATAAGTTTCAGTTCTTTATTTGGACAAACGTAAATCCAATGAATACTCAAATATATATTAGGCAAAACTATCAGAATAATATAAAATAGTAGGTAGCCAATAAATGAATGTATAGGTCACAGTGTCAATCCTGTATGTACGCATAGGTCAAGTTTCTTAAATATCATACACATAGGTCAAGTTTCTTAATATGATACTTAACTACTTAACTTCAATTACATTTATACAGATATGATTTACAACTTCCCAGCCCTTTCAAAATATACGGTTTCTCCCTATCATCTGCCTTATTGTCTGCCCCACTCTCTTTCTAAATTACTAAGTGATGCTATTTTACCCTGCTAAAGCTGACGATTCTCCTATACATGTTAATGGTTAGAATTAATTTTGAAAAAAATGGTAAAATGAGAGAGACTTTGGGTAACTTAAGGGAAGATAAATCAGTTCAGGCCTCCAGTAGACCAAAGGGAAACACAGGCCTGGTATGACAGCAATAAAATTACATTCCATAATTATACTGTTTGAACTTTGATGCACTCCTACTGTTTGGGAGAGGAAAGAAGAAGTTACTTGTAATAGAGCTAATAGAACCCATAAAAATTTTTAAAATTTGATAAATGTCACCATATATTATAATTAAGAACATCTATTTATCAGGAAAGCAAAAAAATAGACTAGAAGAAGATATTTGTAATACATATATCTGACAAATAACTTATATCTAGGCTATATAAACAATGTCTATAAATCAATAGGAAAATGGCAGACAAGGCAATGGAAAAATGAGCAAAGGACTTGGGTACTTCAAAAACAAGGATATCCGAATAGATATTAAAACACATGAAAAAGTACTCAAGTTCATTAGTCACCAGGTAATGTAAATTACAAAAAAAAAAAAAAATGCTATACTAATATGTACTCACCAGAATATAGCTAAGATGAACAAGATGGAAAATATCAAGTGTTGGCAACTGGATGAACCAGAACTCTCCTACTCTAATGGTGGGGGTGTAATTTGGTACAGCCATCTTGAGAACTATTTGACAATATATACTATAGGTGAACCTATATATACCCTCAGCAATCCAATTTTAGATATATCAACAGAATGTATATGTGTATTTGCCAATATTCACATCCTAGAATGTTTATTGAAACCCTGTTCATAAGTGCCACAAATCAAAACCTATATGAATGTCCAATAGTAAATGAATAAATTAGTTGTATGTTCACACAACAGAATACTATAAAGCAATGAAAGCAAGGTGATCACCAATTACATTTGCAAATGTAGATTAATCTCACAAAATTAATATTGGGGGAAACTTCAGACAAAATAGAGAACATACAATAAGAATCAATTTTATATTAAATTCAAAACGAGCTAACCTAATTTATGTTGTTGGAAGTCAGAACAGAAGTTAGCCCTGGGTGAGGGCTGGGAGTAGAGACTGGATGGGAACACAAGAGCTGTCTAGGGTGCTAGTTATATGTATGTTTTTAGTTGTAAAAATATATTAAACTATCCATTCTTGAAACATAAGCAAATTCCAATAAAATAATTTACACATACAATGCTACATTGCAAATTTTTGTCCATTTTAGGCACTGGGACAAACTAGAGTGCTAAACCATCCAGAAAGCACTCATAGGAGGTTGCATGGGAATGAAGCCTTTATACAAATCCAACAATAGTATTGGTTAGGGTTAGGAATAAGGTTAGGGTTAGTGTTAGTGTTAGGGTTAGAGTTAGAGTTAGGTTTAGGGTTAAAATTTAGGGTTAGGGTTAGGGTTAGGGTTAGGGTTAGGGTTAGGGTTAATGTTAGGGTTAGAGTTAGAGTTAGGTTTAGGGTTAAAGTTTAGGGTTAGGTTACAGTTTATACAGGTGTGCTTGGGCCAATCTGTAGTTAAGATTGATGGAGAGCTATTCCTGGTACTTTAGAACTCAGATACTGAGATCTTCACATGCATTATGTAAATTAATCTGCACAACAGTTTCAAGAGGTAGGAAATATTATTATCTCCATTTTACAGAAAAGAAATATGCTTGATTTGCCCAAGATCATAGTAGATTCACACTCCTCCCTGTCAATCTGACTTCTAAACCTGACTACTTAGCTGCCATGCCACAGTCTGTTTTTCTTATTATCCTTTTTACCTTAGATTCCCTGCTTTTTAGAGTAATATTTTCAGGGCAATTATTGACTGGTGGTGACTTATGGGCCTCTCTGCACAACTCAGAATCCCCTGGATTTAGAATTACAATATGAGATTTGTGTACCATGTTACTCTGTGTACCTAGAATACAGATTTTCTCATTATGCTGATATACCCTCTGCAAGCAATTAGGAATTAATACCTCATGGGATGTGTATTTACTGAGGAGTCACATTAACTCAATGATAGAAAGAAACTAGACTTCCTGTAAAGAAACTTGAATTTAGTTCCATTTTGTATCATCAAGTTGTGTGATTCTACACATAACATATGTATCTTCTGCGCTTCAGGTTTTGTAGCTGCAAGACGGAAAGAATAATTTCTGATTTGCAAATTGTAAGCTGGGCATGGTGGCTCATGCCTGTAATCCCAGCACTTTAGGTGGCTGAGGTGCAACGATCTCTTGAGCCCAGGATTTCGAGACCAGCCTGGGCAACATGGCACGACCCCATCTCTACAACAAAAACAAAATTTTATCTGGGCACTTTGGTGCACACTTGTAGTCCCAGCTACTAGGAAGGAAGAGATGGGAGGTTCTCCTGAGCCAGAGAGGTTGAGGCTTCACCGAGCTGTGATTGTGCCACTGCATTCCAGCCTAGCAACAGAGGAAGACACCCTGTCTCAAAACAAACAAATAACAAACAAACAAACAAAAAACAAATTGTTTTCTCTTTTACCTTTTTGCTTCTTTTTCTTGCTTTCCTTTATTTATGTATTGGCATTTTTGAGCACTTATGCTATGTTATATAAACCTGACAAATCCTGGTGAATTCTAAGACGGGAAACAGTTCCGAGTGTTTTTACTAACAGTCACGGTGAGTGGCAGGAAGCAGCAGCAGAGCCAGGATTTTGAGACCACAAGCTAACAAAAAGGAGCCCTTCTTTAGGAAGACACACACATACACCATTAGGTAAGGAAGTGTATATTTATTTGGAATTTAAAAAATTAAAACAAGTAACTTGAGATTTTAGGTCCTTCTTGAACAAGACATGCTGACATAGACACACCTATATGGACATGCGTTCTTATAAAAACTTAACTCCGGGCAGGCATGGTGGCTCACGTCTGTAATCTCAGCACTTTGGGAGGCTGAGGCAGGCAGATCAGTAGGTCAGGAGATTGAGACCATCCTGGCTAACACGGTGAAACCCCATCTCTACTAAAAATACAAAAAATTAGCTGGGCATGGTGGCGCACACTGGCAGTCCCTACTCAGAAGGCTGAGGCAGGAGAATTGCTTGAACCCAGGAGGCGGAGCTTGCAGTGAGCGGAGATTGCACCACTGCACTCCAGCCTGGGCAACAGAGAGAGAATCCGTCTCAAAAAAAAAAAAAACAAAAATGAAAACTTAACTCCTTCTATCTGCCTAGAACACTCTCTAACTCCCAGTCATTTCCAGCACTACAGTGGCCCATGCAAGTAAGAAGACCTGAAATTTAAGCAACAAAAACTTCATATGTCTGCCTCTGAAAAGAGATGAAAGATATTGCAGTGTGGTGGAGAGTTAGAATTCTAAGACAGCCCCAAGATCCCCACCTGCCTAGTTAACACACCCTGCACAATCTTCTCCCCTTGACTGTGCTGGGACTTATAAATGTAATAGATGTCACTGTCTGATTAGGTTATATTACATGGCAAAGGTAAAGGGGTTTTGCAGATATAACTAAGATCCCTAATCAGTTGATAGTGAATTAGTCTAAAAGGCAGATGATTCTGGTTAGACCTGAATCAAGTAAGCAATGAAAGGAGGAATGGGAAAGGTTCTCCTACTGCCCTTGAAGAAGCTGTTATGTCATTTAGGGGCTATGTGGCAAGGAACCATGAATGGCTGTGAGAAACAAAAAGCTGATGGGCAGCAAAAAAAAAAAAAAAAAAAAAAAACAAACAAAAAAAAACACACACACACACACACACAAGAAACAAACAAACAAACAAAAAACCCGCAAAACAAAACAACCAAAAAAATAACCCAGTGACCTGAGTTCTATGACGGTAAGAAATGGAATTCTGCTAACAACTATGTGAACTTTGAATGGGACCCTAACCTCCAGAAAGCAACACAGCTGGGCTGACATCTTGATTGCCGCTCTGTGAGACCCTGGACAGAGGGCCACAAAGAACTCATGACTCCCTTTTATGGGATTCAGTGTTTTGAAATGGAGCAATGTTATTTCCAAGGATCTTTTCAGCTCTGACAGTTCTATGAGTCTAGTGCTATCAGATGACAAGTTCCGTGAATGCCAACAGTACCCCTGGACTTTTTGAATGACTTAATGAATCGAGAAAGCCAGTTCTCTTTCAATTCATTTTGTTTTGATATTTTTGATTCTGTTTTGATATTTTCTTTGTACATAATGTAATAATAGAATAGCACATGATTCATTCTCAGAAATGCTCTATTAACTTAGATTAACCACACCTAAAACAGGAACCCTCTTGACCTGAGAGTTTTCATTTAGAACTTGCTGATTCAATAGAAAGACATCAAATTATATCCACTGTTAATTTTAAATTAACTCAAAGTATTTAATTAACACTTCTTCAAACAGAAAAGAAATAAAGATACTTTCCACTAAAGGCAATGAAGACCACTTAAGAGATTTTTGTAAATCAAATTAAAAACCTGTATCCATTCAAACTCTTTCACAATTAAGAATATTCATGGTAGAGATGTATGTAAAGCAATCAGTATCTCTGGGGAATGGTTGAGGGAGGGATACTAAGCAACATTTGATTAAATGTTGAAATTAAGTGAAGCTGAAGCTTTGCATAATTATAGGAGAACCCAGTTCTTCAGGTATATGTTAAAACAAGGAGGAAAAATATAAAACTCGTGAGTTCGCTAAAGACCATTCAATCAAATTCAACACGTCAGAAACCTCATCAAATATAAGGTTCTGAAATCTTTGTAATCCAGAAAAACAGTAGGGTTGGGTAGTGGACCCAGCCACTCTACCACTAGTTTGCTAGATGGTCCAGGCTAGGTAACCTAACATCTTTTGGCTTTGTTTTCCTCATTTTTACCAAAAAAATGATGTGCTATTCATATTAAATCAGCATTTTCCAAAATATGTTACAAAAACCACCTGCTCCTTTGGCTGTTGGTATGTGGTGAAACACACAGGGACCAGTTTTAAATGGCAAAATCAGTTTTAGAAAAGACTGAGTTAAATAGATTTAATATATACTTTTGAGCTTTTGTGAGGCTGACAGGCCATGTGAGTCTTACAGTGATTGCCCTGTCTGCTCATTTGACAAAAAGATCCCTGTTCTTAGATAATATCTGGAACTGTGTTGAACAGAACACATGTTAGGGAGCCCCAGATGAAGTGATCTCTACAGACCTTGCCAGATTGACATCCTCTGAATCTTGATCATCTTGTCTGTGCTTTAGCTCTAGGTACCTCCATAACCCTGAAAGGATGTTAATAGGCATAACGCTTTTGACAGCAATTTACTAAGTCTCCTTGATGAAGTCAAACATTTAATTAAATATTCATTAGTTTCAAAGCTGAGCCTTATTAACCATGGATTCATTTCAAGTGTGTATTGAAGAACCTTCCAAGTTCCCCTTATAGTTGCAGATGTATACACTCACTTATACTCTAAAAGTTAAAATTTTTTAATAATAATAATAAAATTCCTTTCAAGCGTTATGAATTCATTGGTCTTTTCCCTACTTCAGGTAGCCCCAAAGTGAAGACTGCCAAGTTGAGACAGAATTTATATAACAAAAATGGAATGTGTAGGAAAAAAAGACACTGTGGGAAGACCAAAGGCTTTGAAATGAGGGTACCTGTGTTCAACTCAGCTTCTTCACACTAACTGTGTGACCTTGGGCAGGTTAACTCACACACTCTAAGATGCTTTGTCCTCATCTCCAGTAATGGGTGTAACCAGGCTGGATATTTACTGAGTATTAACTAAAATTCATGAATTAAGTGTAGCTTTTTTATTTCTCGCAATGGGTATAATGTTTCTTAAGTGAACATCCTGAACCTATTAGGTGGTATGTCAGCTTAAGCTTGCTAATGAAACATACCTGATTCTTTTCAGGTTTAAAGAGTTTCCTTTCATTTAAAACAGTCAATTTTATGTAAAAGCTCAGTCTTAGAATTCTGTTCCTTTTCTTCCCTCTCAAAAATGGTGTTGGGGCCATTGAAAGGATAGTATTCTTTACTACTTAATGTTTGACACAGTTGAGAAGTAAAGGAGTAAATAAAATGACCAAAATATCACATTTCTTTAAATCTAAATAAATAAACCATTATTTTAAGATGCACCATTATTTAATATATTTTAGAAAAATAGCACTTCTAGTTAGTATTTGACAAAGTGCTGTATTATAATTTATAAATTTTATTTTTTAATTTTGAATGGGACTTAGACTTAATTGTTCATATATTTTTATCAAATATTGTTCTTAGGAAATCATAAAAGGAAAATGTGAAACTAATAAATTAATAAAATTTTCCTAAAGCATCTTTGTATTCTGAGATTAATTTTTTTTAACTCAGATAATCAATTTATGAGCTTTTCCTACACAATACTGCCCTATGTGCCATCAGGAGTCTTGATGATACAGGATTCTTAAAACAGTCTATTAAAAAATGACAACAACAACAGTGAACAAAATCTGGATGCAATAGTGCTAAACTTTTTTTTTAACTTTTATTTTAAGTTCAGGGGTACAAGTGAAGGTTCGTTACATAGTTAAACTTGTGTCATGGGGGTTTTTTGTACAGATTATTTTATCATCTAGGTATTAAGCCTAGCTCCCGTTAGATAATTTTCCTGATTCTCTCCCTCCTCTCACCCTCCACCCTCTAACAGGCACCAGTATGTGTTGCTACCCTCTATGTGTCCACATGTTCCCATCATTTAGCTCCCACTTATAAGTGAGAACATGTGGTATCTAGTATTCTTTTCCTCCATTAGTTTGCTTAGGATTATGGCTTCCACCTCCATCCATGTCCCTGCAAAGGACGTGATCTCATTCTTTTTTATGGCTGCATAGTCTTCCATGGTGTATATATAGCATGTGTTCTTTCTCCAATCTATCATTGATGGGCATTTAGGTTGATTCCATGTCTTTGCTCTTGTGAATAGTGTTGCAATAAACATATGTGTGCATGTGTTTTTATAATAGAATGATTTATATTCCTTTGGGTATATACCTAGTAATGGGATTGCTAGGTCAAATGGTATTTCCGTTTTTAAGTCTTTGAGGAATCACCACTGTCTTCCACAATGGTTTAACTAATTTACACTCCTACCAATAGTGTATAAGCATTCCTTTTTCTCCACAACCTCACCAGCATCTTTTATTTTCTGACTTTTAAGTAATAGCCATTCTGACTGGTGTGAGATGGTATCTCATTGTGGTTTTGGTTTGCATTTCTCTAATAATCAGTGATACTGAGCTCTTTTAAAAAATATGATTATTGGACACATGAATGTATTTTGAAAAGTGTCTGTTCTTGTCTTTTTCCCACTTTTTTATGGGTTTTTTTTTTTTTTGGTAAATTTAAGTTCCTTATAGATGCTGGATATTAGACCTTTGTCAGATGCATAGTTTGCAAACATTTCCTCTCATTCTGTAGGTTGTCTGTTTACTCTGTTGATATTTCTTTTGCTGTGCAGAAACTCTTTAGTTTAATTAGATCCCACTTGTCAATTTTTGCTTTTGTTACAATTGGTTTTGTCACCATCATCATGATATCTTTGCCCATTTCTATGTTCTGGATGATATTACTTAGGTTGTCTTCCAGGGTTTTTTTAGTTTCAGATTTTACATTTAAGTCTCTAATCCATCTTGAGTTAATTTTTGTATATGGTGTTAGGAAGGGGTCCAGTTTTAATCTTCTGCTTATGGGTAGCCAGTTATCACAGCACTATTTATTGAATAGGGAATCCTTTCCCCATTGCTTGTTTTTGTCAGGTTTTCCAAAGATCAGATTGTTGTAGGTGTGCAGTCTTATTTTTGGATTCTCTATTCTGTTCATTTGGTCTATGTGTATCTGTACCAGTACCATGCTGTTTTGGTTACTGTAGCTCTGTAGTACAAAGTCAGGTAGCGTGATGCCTCCAGCTTTCTTCTTTTTGCTTAGCATTTCCTTAGTTATTCAGGTTCTTTTTTAGTTACATGTTAATTTTTAACTTTTTTTTCCAGTTCTGTGAAGAATCTCAATGGTGCTTTAATAGAAATAGCATTGAATCTATAAAGTGCTTTGGGCGATATAGCCATTTTAACAATAATGATTCTTCCTATCCATGAGCATGGAGTGTTTTTCCATTTGTTTGTGTCATTTCTGATTTCTTTGACCAGTGGTTTGGGTAGTTCTCCTTGTAGAGATCCGGGTTAGCTGTATTCCTAGGTATTTTAATCTTTTTGTTGCTATTGTGAATGGGAGTTTGTTCCTGATTTGGCTCTTGGTTTGACTGTTGTTGGTGTATAGGCAATCTAATGATTTTTGCAATTGATTTTGTATCCTGAGACTTTTCTGAAGTTACTTATTTTAAGAAGTGTTTAGGCTGAGACAATGGGGTTTTCTAGATACAGGTTCATGTTGTCTGCAAACAAAGATAGGTGGACTTCCTCTCTTCTGATTTGGATGCACTTTATTTTTTTCTCTTGCTCGATTGCTCTTGCCAGAACTTTCAATGCTATGCTGAATAAGAGAGGCGACAGAAGGCATCTTTGCCTTGTGCCGGTTTTCAAGGGGAATGCTTCCAGCTTTGTTTGTGATACTGGAGATAACGGAGTTTCACCTAATAATTGAATGAGAAAGTCAATATGAAAGGCCTGAAACAGGTCTGACGCTCAATAACATAAGAAGCAGCCAATCTTGTTATTTCTTTTCTTTCTCTTCCTTCATTCTTCCTCAAAAATGAGAATTTTATTTTTCAAAAAATTGTGATTTACTCTTCACAACTCTGTTTCAAATATCCTGAAAGTTCCTTACAGCATATGTGATTATACAACAGAATCAGACTACATCGAAAGTGTTAATATTACAAGAACCTCATTAACCATATTGCATCACATAAAAGGCAAACTTATTGCAAGAAACCCCAGAAAACATTATAGTGAAGATCCATTTTACATGGATGCTGCACTTATATTGTTTTGAAACAAATTGTCATCCCAATTCATTCATCCATTTTTTCAACACGTATTTATGTTTGGGGTGTCTACTATGAGCACACAACTTGTTTGAAGTATAGAAATTAATATAATATTGTTCTTGTCTTCAAATAAACTATGCTTAAAAGTAAAAATTGGATATATAAGTAAGAATTTCTACTAAGTCATATACCTTGATAGATACCTGGATATTGTGAGAGTTTATACCCTGATAGATACATGGATATTGTGAGAGTTTAGAGAAATAGCAATTAACCATGCCTGGAACAATCAAGGAAATCTTCCAAGATGAGGCAAGGACAGATCTTGGTTCTAATGGAAAAGTGAGAGTCGTCCAAGGCTTCCAAGGTGTGGAGAATAATTTTCTAGGTTTAGATATAAAGTTTGTGTCTAAGAAAGGTATTGGAAAGGGCTAGAAGAGGAAATATGACAATATAACCTTTGCAAAGGTGGTTAACAATAAGGTATTATATATTAGAAAACAGCTAGATGAAAGGCTTTTGGCTGGGTGCGGTGGCTCACGCCTGTAATCTCAGCAGTTTGGGAGGCCGAGGCAGGCAGATCACCTGAGGTCAGGAGTTCAAGACCAGCCTGGCTAACATGGGGAAACCGCATCTCTACTAAAAATACAAAAAAAATTAGCTGGGTGTGGTGGTGGGCACCTGTAATTCCAGCTACTTGGGAGGCTGACGCAGGAGAATTGCTTGAACCCAGGAGGCGGAGGTTCCAGTGAGCCGAGATCGCGCCATTGCACTCCAGCCTGGGCAACAAGAGAGAAACTTCATCCCAAAAAAAAGAAAAAAAAAAAAAAAAGAAAGGCTATTGAATGTTCTCATCACAAAGAAACGATAAATGCATAAGGTGATGGACACACTAAATACTCTGATTTAATTATTATGCTACATATTATGTATTGAAATATCAAATTGTACCCTATAAATATGTACAATTACAATGTGTCAATTTTTGAAAAATAATTTGAGAATAATAATTAACCTTTATTAAACATCTGTTTTAAGCAGAACACTGTCACAAGCATGTTTCTTATATGAAGTTATTAGATTCTCATGACTCTATGAGTTACAAACTATAATTATCCCCATTTTACAGGATTTAAAACTGAAGCACCAAAAGTTGAAGCAACTTTTCCAAGATCACACTGAGAGCAAGTGACTAAGCCAGAGTTTTAACCAAGGCAGCTGGCCCTACATGCCATGTTCTATTTCTATTTTCCACTCTCTCATTGTTTTGAAGATGATATGGTACCATTGGAAATCATACCTCATATTGCATGCATGTTGGTGGTATATATCAAATTATTATATCATAGGGGATACATGAATAAAGATATCAAAGGTTGGTTTGGGAACAGAAATATCATAGCAAAGAATAATAAATTCAACATATCTTATATCTAAGTGTTTGTAGTGTCCACAGAAGGACTGTAGAGTTGTACGCTATAAAATTTGCAGATTATCAAGATCATAAATGCAGTTTTCGGAGGCTGAATATTGAAGAGTGATTTTTAACTCATTTTATTTAAAGTTATAATGTTTGCCCATGTTAGTCAGACTTAATTTCCAATCACAATCCTGCCTCTCACCAGTTTTAAGGCTTGGGGCAAATCACCTAACTTCTCAGCCATAAACTCAAATTTCTGCTCTTTAAAATTTATATATATATGACATATAAAATATAATCATATAAAATATATTTAATATATAAATATAATGTAATATAAATATTATGTATAAAATATATATTAATTATTCTCAAAGGGCTTTCATGATTAAATAATTTAATAAAATTCCTGAAACACTGTAGGCTCTTAAAAATTTTAATTGTCTTTTCTTATAACCCTACAGAATAGTTTTAAAAATATTTTTATTTGTCTAAGGATTAAAATGCTAATGACTTGCAAGCTGTAGCTTTTTTTCTAAGAATATGTTTTTCCTTTTTTGATGTACATCAAAAAATATTCCTTCCGCTGCAGTCATTTTGTTTAAAACTCAGTAACTTTGACCTTACAAAGTCAATATTGTTGTTTGCATTTCTTGAGTTTGGCAAAAAACAAGGTCCCAAGCACTGAAGCAAATCTTTTTCTGTCTCCCTTGATCTATTTTTCCTGACTTGAAGAAAATGTTTCATGTGTTTGACTCCTCTATTTATATCTCAATTCATAGTGTTACCAGATTTGCATGTTCACATTCACATTTTCATTTATAAGATTTATATAGAACATGTCCTTTGCATAAGTGTGCAACATAAAATACCGACTGTATATAAAGAATAAAATGCATTTCTTATCTTCGAATATATGAGCTTCAAACATAAATTCAATAATGACACTCCACTGAGGGAAAAAATGTTCCAAGTATTGCTGACAAATTGTGTGGGGACCTGAGAAACTGAAATTTTCCTAGAAAGAAGAGCAGTGGGTCAAGTCTTTTGGGAAAGAAAAAAGTGAAGGAGGCCCAGAAGTAGGTACAGTTAGGAAGAGACCAAGAAGATGGGGGTACGAGGCCTGCCTAAAGAAGAGTGACCAACAAATGCAAATTCTACAGAATGGCTAAGTAGTAGGCAGCTCCTTAAACACCACTAGTTTCACCATGTAGACAGGCACAAGGGAAAATGCAGAGAACAGAGTCCTCATGTTGTTGGAGATGGAAGCCTGAGGTGTTTTGGGTAGAAGAGGATAATTAGGCAAATATATCTTGGTTCTCACCCATTCCTGCCATTTGACTACGGGCATCTCCTTTAATCTTTCTGTTTCCCTAATTATAAAGTGGCTAAATTAATACTTTCTTTATGGTGCTGTTTTAAGTATTACCATTACAATAACATGTAAAGGATGTGACAATATTTTTTAGAACATCAAAGGTTCTCAATAGATGGTTGTGTTGTTTTTAGCATGGTCAACATTTTTAACCTACATTTAAGATGGTAAGAAAGAAATAAAAAGAGAGAGAGAAGGAGAGAAAAAAAGAGGCTGATTCAACTGTATGACTTTGACTTTTTAAGTCTTACTCAAAATCTGGTTGTGTTGTTGTTGTTGTTGTTGTTGTTGTTGTTGTTGTTGCTAAACACACCATAAGCTCGCTGTGGTATATTATCATTTTATTTTGACATTTTGCTTTATCTCCAATCCCTGAAACAGACTAATTCTGCTTCCCATTTCCAAGGACACTGAAAAGTAGTGGCTTTCTTATTAATAGTTCTGCTAAGTGCCAGCCAAAGTTACAGTCGTTCATCATTTCAAAGTAATATTTTTTTTCTTTAGTCTGTTGACCAAAGTTAAAAATTCTTTGCTAAAAGAAAATTTTAGAAAATTAATTTTATAACAATATTTTGCTCTTCCATGAAATTGGTTTGACCTGTGTAGATCTGGACTATATTCTGGAAATATTATGCATGTCTTGTAATGTCTATTAGATATCACTAACTACTCTAAGAAATAAACTCTCAAGTCTCAGTGTTTTGCTACAAGAGAAATTTTTTCTTGGAGATCAGTCTGCAGAAGGTGGAGGTAGAGGAGGGTTGTTGTGCTTGAAGAACCTAGTTGATAGAGATTTCATCTTTTTCAATATTTGGGTTTTAAGATCACCCTGGATTTTGACAGCCAGCTAGCATAAATAAATAGGAGACAATGAAGCAGTAGTCAGGGGGTTTTATGGTCCAGACCTGAAAGTGTTATTCATCTCTTTCATTCATATCAGTTGGCCAGAACTCAGTTCTATCTAGATTAGAGGGTCTCCAGAAATATAGTCTCGCTGATTTACAATTCCACACCACAAATAGGAAGCTTCAGTGGTCAGATTGCCATTGATGTCACAGTCCATATAGGACATGTTAATCTGATAGACATTCACGTTTTTAATGTGCTGAACATTCAGTTAAGAGCTCTGTTTGCTTAGGGATGAATGCACTCCTTTATTATACTGAGATTTGCTCTTATCATCTCAAATACTGAAAAGTGGCAGTGAGGAATGAAGCCCTCCCTTTATTTAGTGCCAAAGAGATGGGTTTAACTCATCAGGTTCTGACCAGAAGAGTCTTGATTATCCTCAGCTCTGGTTTCCTCATCTGTGAAATTGTGAGAGTAAGACAGATTTTGCCAATGTTACTTAAGAGTTATTTGACTTTTCTGAGCTGTGGTGATCTGTCTATGAAACTGTGAGATTAGAAAAGATCTTACCAATGTTTTATAAGGTCTGGAGGTAAAATATGTAAAATGTGCATATTAGCCATCCAAGTGTCTAGTACAAAGTGGATGCTTATTATTATTAGCTGCCTTACTGCAATTAGTTGCATTAATACTAAGTAAGTAATGACTTGCAAAGGCTAAATCATGGATAACATTATTGATATTAACAAGACAGCTGATAAACCATAACATCACTTTTATATCATAGGGGACACCTCGATGGTTTGTCATAGCCTGTTTAACATTGGTAATTTACATAGATGATTATCTTAATTTTTTCACTCAGCAGTAGTTCCACCTGGATTACTTTAGAGCTATGTTGACAAACAATGAAACTGAATTTTCATCGTTGCTTATAGTATCTAAATATCACTAAATACATTATTCAGTAAATCATTTTCCGTTTCTTTGAAGAACAAAATATTTGTGATCATGTGTATGGCATGTATTAACTTAAAGGGAACCTCATACACTCTCAGGCATTTGTTTTATTTTCCTAATACTTAAAATCATTGGAAAGAAGACCTCTTTAGGATTATTTTATTTATCTGACGTATCCAGTTATTGTTCAATATTTGAACATAAGAAAATATGTTAAATATGTACTGGCACCTTGTTCTTGGAAGGTATCTCTGATAGAATTAATGACTTTTCAGAGTAGAAGCAACTTCTGGAATGTGTCATGATGATTTTAACCTTCATATGTATTTCCTAAAGCGTAAAGTTAGTAACTAATTCCTCATTGTAGGAAGCATCCAAGCCTATTAGGATTTATCCTTTCAAAAATGTTTTAGCAATTTTTTTTCCATGGGACAAACCTGAGAATAGGCAACCTCTAAGCTCTATTTCAACTCCAACCTTAGAAAAATAATTTAACTTCTACCAGTTTTAGGCACCTTGTCTATGAAATGAAGGCAATAATACCAATAATACCTGCTACACAGAGATTGAAACCATTCAGAGCAGTACACGAACAAATTGGATGCTCTATGTATGTTAGTTCTATTTGAATCTAAGTTTGAAGATTCTATGATAGTATTAGAAACTTCATTTTAGAAAGCTTTGCATTTTTATTATGGAAAGTGGCTACCCTCTAAAAGTCACTAAATCTAGAATTCAAATAGAACACATTCTAAAGGAGACCATAAATGCTCCGTTTGCTTGGTACTGTTTACACATGTTTTCCAACACAATTTACTGGGGAATGAGATGAGATAAGTGGAGATGTTTGTTATTAAACTATGTTCCTTGAATTTTAGCTACATTAGTGAAAGCAGGTTTCTGGATTCTAAGTGCTAGAAAATGAATTGTTGAAGTGTGAAAGCGGAACTGTGTATTGAAAATTGCAGAACACGCAGAGCTGGCTGGTCTGTCTTATCAGAGAAGCTGGTTTTGTAAGAACTTAAGTGGTTACACCTTAAAGGCACCTCTACCTCTTTATTGGAAGCATTCTACCCCTTTATTTCTACCTCTTACCCCTGGAAAAACATATCCCATAGCTAATATGTTGTAAATGTTAATTAATTCAGTGCCATTTCTTACACTATCTTTTGCATTTTAATTGTCATATAGTTTAAACTGGTGACTATTTTTTCCAAACCCCAAACGAGGACACATGGTCTGACACTAGGCTATAAACTGTGCCAGGAGAAATATACAGGCTGAGTCACAGGCTGAAAACAAAGGACTTTACAACCGCTGAGAAACCTTATGACATCAACCAAGTCTCTTCATTCCTTGAGCAATATCCTCATCTAGAAAATCAGGAAAATATACATGACACGTGAGACTGAAATAAAATTTTAATTTTTCTATTCCTCTTTTAGATGTATGTGACATTCTGAAAGATATCAGTTCATAGAGAAATATTGAAGTTTCTCTAATATAATATAATATGTATAATTAGAAACTTACGGGGTTTCTGAGCTATTACTAAGTAGCCTGTTCTAGACTTATATTGGTGGGGTGAGAAAAAAGAGAAGTAAAATTAAAAATTACTAAATACTAGGTGTCAGCTATTGAGAAAAACCCTATATTTATAATAACTAATTTAATCTTTCTAACAATTATCTTTTGAACATTTCAATTTTATGGAAACAGAGAATCCAAGAAATCAAGTAACTTGTCCAAGGTCATACAAATTCTAAATGACAGTATCAGAATTTAAGCCTGGTCATGACCCTTTGGTGAAACCAAGTTAATCTTCTACCACTCTACAGTTTTCCCAAACAATTCAAATACATCGTTCCAACACGAACCAATTCTCACACACAAATTGTCTTAATTCAATTCAATTTTGAAACAAGCTACCCAGACTGGCAGACCCCACAGATAGTCCACAAGACTGTCACCACTTTAGATGTCAGCTGCAAATGGAGTGCCCAGGCTACCTGCACATTCTCCTGGCTAACTACAAATTCAGGGATCCCCTCACATGATAGGCAAATAAGTTTTGATAATTTGCTAAAACAACTCACAGAACTTAGAAAAGTGCTATACTGTACTTACAGCTTTATTATAAAGGATACAACTCAGGAACACTTAAATGAAAGAGATGCCTATGGCAAGGCATGGAGGAGCAGGTGTATGCAGCTGTGAGACCCTCTCTAAGAATGCTACCCACTCACACATCACCAGCATTGAAACTCCCTCAAATCTTTGTTTCAAAGTTCTCATCAAAGTTTCATTATACAGACAAGATGACTGCATCATTGGACATTGGCAACTGAACTCAATGTCCAGCCCTTTCCATTCCACAGAGGGAGGTTGGGGTGGAGCTGATAGCTTTAACCCTCTAATCACAGTATTGGCTTCTCTGGTGACCATCCCCTATCCTGAAGCTATCTAGGGGCCTGCTAAGAGTTACCTTATTAACATTAACTGAGATATTATTAGCTCATTATTAGTGACTCATTATTAGTAACAAAAGTCACTGTTGTCCCTCAGGAAATTCCAGGGGTTTTTAGGAACTCTCCTCCAGGAACCAGGAACAAAGACCAAATGCATACATTTAATTATATACCACAACCACCCATAATATAGATCACAGTAGGAGCTCTTTCTATCTAAATTTCATATGTTTACATTTACCAAACAGGGCTTCTTGGTTCAGAGACAAGAAATTATCTGAAAACGTTGACATGTTACAAGGTTGAAATGTATCAATCTAGGAAACCCAGTCCTTCCACCAGCGAAGACGCTCCTTTCTGAGATATGCCTGTTGGAGACCAATCTAGGGTCATGAGAGCACATGTATTTAATAGCCACTCTATTGTTTTTAGATGGTGTATTATAGTTTCATGATATTTAAAATTGAATATAGATAGGTATTTTAAACATTAAGGTCTAAATCAGTGGCTGAGAATATCGAAGCTAAGCAGTAAATTAGTTGAGATAAATGACTCCTTGAAGATGAAATGAATAAAAGAGTACATCCCCATGCTATCTCCATAAGGAAGCTATCAGAAAGAAGAAAATTTTTTATACATGTTTCAAATATAACAAGCTAATAGCTTGTTAATAGCTTGCCTAATAGCTTTCTTTTACTGCTAGGCAGTAAATTCACAAGTGTGAAGACTGTGCCTATATTATTTTTCTACTGTATTTCCAATACCTACCATGGCATCTGACACACAGCAAGAACTTAATAAAGGTTTGTTGAATGAATAAATAAATGAATCAGAGAGATATAGTTATGATTCAGAGAGAAATAATTTTGAATCTTAACATCTATATTTACTGTGACCTTGAACTACTTAACCTCTCCAAGCCTCAGTTTCCTGAATATTTATAATAGTACCATTAACATCTTTGAGTTATTGGGAGATTTCAATAAGACAATGCATGCAGTCTGCTTATCATAGAACATGGCAAATAGTATGTATTCAAAAGTTAGATCTTATTATTATTATGTAAGCCAAAGTTTAAATGATACAGAAGAGCAAAAATAAAGTTTATGACATTAAAATCTATAGTCCATATTTCTATAAGATGTTCAACATGTTATTTCATTAAAGCTTCTAGATTAAATTTCCTCCATTCTAATGATTATCTTGCACTTCTTAGTAGATATTCATGCTAATTGAATTAATGTATTAATGCATAAATAGAAATGCAATATTCAATTTCAACAAACAGGTACTGAGCATATAATACATGATAAATATAGTGATGAACAAAAGATAATCTCTGCACTAAGGATTTTGGAGTGTGTTTGTGGGAAAAATGTCCAAATTAATCTTTGCAATGAAGAATGAGAAATACTGTGTTGAAAACATTTAACAATCAATGATCACCCATCCACATACACAGAGCCAGCGTGAACTACCATGGGTATCTTTAGCATGGTAGGTCATAGTTCAGAAAACCTCTTCCCGTTCTTATTCCCTTTATTATTTGACTGTAACATTGCATATCTTTCTGCACTCATTGCTTGGGTGCATGAATTGAAGCAAAGATAATATCAGTGATTTGTCCAAGATTTTGCAGGCCAAGAAATGGTATCCATTCATTCTGAGTCTTTGTCTGGTGTCCCTATCTGTTACACACATCTCCCTTCATTTTGATCCTTTAGTAGCTAACAGCAGTACGATTTTTACTAAATGTATATGGCTCTATTTCTGCTATGCATGTATAGTTCTCATTCCATTAGCCTTTTTTCATTAGTCCATTTTATGTCTTTTTAAAAATTTTTGTGGGTATAGAGTAAGTATATATATTTATGGGATATACGGGATATTTTGATACAGGCATACAATGTGTAATAATGAGGATTAATTTGAAAGTTAATAAATCCCAGGCTGGGTGTGGTGGCTTACACCGTAATCCCAGCATTTTGGGAGGCAGAGGTGGGTGGATCACTTAACGTCGGAAGTTCAAGACTATCCTGGCCAACCTGGCAAAACCCCATCTCTGCTAAAAACACAAAAATTAGTTGGGCGGGATGGCATGCATCTATAGTCCCAGCTAATCAGGAGGTTGAGGCATGAGAATCATTTGAACCTGGGAGGCAGAGATTACAGTGAGTTGAGATCATGCCACTACACACCAGCCTGAGCAGCAGAGTGAGGCTATCTCGAAAAAAAAGAAAAGAAAATTAATAAATCCCTTTAAGTACTGTTATAGAGTGAGGACTGGGCCATGGGACTTAGAACTAAAAGTTGCAATGAGGATTTTTATTTTTAAAGTAAGAAGGTGAGCAGCATCCCTTGTAGAATGAGGCTTTACCATCAATATGATGAGACTAATAGTACACTTATCTCAGAGGGCTGCTGTGAAGATGATAAAAGACAATATATATGTGAAGCCCAGCATACAGTGTCTAGCACAAGCTGGATGCTCAACATTTATTAGTTCTCTTCCCCTTCCCTGTCAGGCTCTCCTGCAATTGAAAATTTCCACCGTATCTTCTGCAACTACACACACAACTTTAACGTTCAAGAAAATGCCTTTAGAACTCCACAGATAACATTATTTGGAAGTAGCATTGTAGAAAGCACACACACAGCAGGACTGAAGACATACTGCATTTTATTTATATAAGAAAGCTAATAGCTTCGATTATGTCTATAGAAACCCACCTTTCCTGGACTGCAGCCCAGCCTGTATAACTGGGCAGAGGCTGCACAATTCCAAAGATTTTTCAAATTGTTACAAATTAGAATCCATGAGGGAAAGGCTCACTAGAGGACATCACAGGCGAGGTTATCATTTTTCCCTTTTGAAGTTGGGCTTCATATCTTTTTCTCATTACAATCATTACTTTGAAATATGATTTTTTTAAACAGTAATTTTCTAGAACAAAAGGGATAATACCATATTTCAAAAGCTTTACTGTGAAATTAAACCTTTGAACTACTGTGAAAGAAATTATTCCCTCAAGGCTGCAAAGCTTAAAGGTTATTAAAAATTTAATTTTAAAGAAGGCATCCAGGAAAAAAAAAGTATATAAATGCTACTTAGAACCCAGATTGCCCAATTTAATAACTCCCATTGCTCCTTATTTTTAAATAATCTGGAAATGTGAACAAATGCACTCCATTTTTTTCAGTGGCTCATCAGTATGTCAACAGATGGCTGGCACTGCTCGTTACCATCATCTATTTTCAACTGGAGGCACATGCACTGCAGTGGCTCAGCTGGTATCTTCTGCCTCCCTCATTTAACAGAGGGAATAGCACAATCTAGAAGAAGCATCAGACACAGGATATACTGAATTGGGAGAATCCCCCAAACTCCAGATCTCTTGATTGTATTTGTAATTATTGTAAGAGCAAGTATCTAAACCATGGTATAAATGGCCAACGCTTCAAGGACTGGTATGATTAGAAGAGTTTCAGCTTCCTCATTTGTAAAATGAAAAGCATTTTTTTCATTCTGTGATATGGACATGATATTAGCACCTTCATTAAACAGGCAGTGTGTCATTAGGTTGCTTTTTGTACCCCAATTTCCTCATCTGTAAATAGGGATATAACAGTACTTATCTCACTTACATCACATGGTTGGCATGGATATTAAATCATTTTATGCATATACAATGCTATATAAATAGTTTCTGGCACATCATAAGCACAATGTATTATTATTATCATTATTAATTGTATTTCTATCATGTCCAAGTAATGTACTGCATTCTTAAGATACAAAGATAAAAAAAATAATAGTCCACGTCCCTAAAGGGCTCAAAAGTAAGTAGGAGAGACATATAAGCAAAGAAGATAAAAATTACAGCACAATAAGATGACAAAGCAAAGGTATGTTGAAGGTGCAAGTTTGTGATTTGGATCTGCCTGGGTGGTGAAGGTGTTGGTGGAAGATGTGATTAGGGAAGGCTTCCCCGAGGAGGTGCCTCAGGAGAACCATTCTAAACACCAAAGCGTGAAAGTTCATGGCACATTAATAAAGCCTATTTCTCAGGGGCACAGCAGAAAAAGAAATTACAAAAAATGATGGTTTTTCAACCCTGACAACAATTCAAAATCATCCATGAGGCTGCTGAAAAATACCATCTCCTGACCCATTGAAACACAATCTACAGGGCTGGGGTCTAGGTATAGGTGATTTTAACAACCTGCACACAGAATTCTGATACCCAGCTAGGGTCAGAAGCCACTGCAATAATGCATATTCAGAGCACATTGTCAATAGTAAGTCATAATACAAATGCTAGTTACCCTTATTACTGCTTTCCATGTGTATACTTAAATATGGTGATCTCGAAGACCTCTCTTTACATATACACTTTGTCAAGTATGTCCACACACCAGCGGAAGAAGTGGCAAGCAAGATCATTAATTACAAGCACAAGAAGTTGGACTTAAAATAAAGCTTTTGCCAAGTTGGAAAAATGACTGAACTTGTGCTTCAAACAGAGGCTATATATCTCTGTTTTGTTTCTTAAAAAATACCCAATATTAACACAAAGATAGTAGGCTCCAGTTACCCAACAAGAACCAGATTTGTCTCTTTTTGACAATATTCACTTGTTCTAGTTTCATCTGTAGAGTTTCTTACCCACTAATATGTTAACCTTGAGCTTACTGGAACTGCAAGTTCTTCCTACTAAATTATGTGCTCCTTGAGGACAGTGACAGTAAGTCTGCCATTCACTGTTGTTTCTCTAGCACCTGGCAATGTGCTTGTCATGTAGTAGGTGCTAGTAAATATTTTTTTAGTAAATGATATCTTGTTGAATTATTTCTTCCCATGGGCCTAACTTGAATGCCATTTGGCTCTCTAACTGAATGCGTTTGTAAAAGGGTTGCTTCTTGATATTCAGAGAGGTTAGCTCATTTGAAAAGGATATTTATGAGGACCAGTGACATTTCCCTGGTATTATTATAAACAATTATATTCAGTGTAATGCAGGCAAATACTTTAATTCTGTTTTGTGATTCCACACAAGGCAGGGGACAATGGCCATGTTTGCCCACCTAGGCTATCACCTCAAGCTTCTACCTCCCACATTAAGTTATTAAGATACATCCCGCTAATACACTCAGATCAGCCTATATTTGTAGCTGTCATTTTCACAGAAAGCCTATGATAATGGCCACATCTGACAATTTGTTAAATATTCTAGTATATTCATATGTGAATAGTTATATGAGTAATGATATACAATAAAATATTTATAACAAAAGATACATCCTGTTTCTCTTTAGAAGTCTGGATTTTGCCCTTTCTCGTATGGTCTAGAGTTAAGCAGAGCTAATCATTCATGACATTTTTTAAAGAAAAGTTGCAAAGACTGTGCAGTGTGTATAACATGTAATTCCTCATTAGTGTGACTGTTGCTCCCCTAAATGTCTAGTATGTCACTTAAAATGAATTTTCTCATTAACCTCAAACATGCCAACTTGTCAAATTATGACGAACCAAATAAGACTGTACCCAGAAATTGAGCTGCCATCATAGCACTTCTATGGTTTTGCCAATTAGTCTATAAATAACACATTTTTGAAGACACTTCAGAGTTTTGAAAAATGAAGGCACTTCTGGATGTTCTGAAAGACAAGAATAGCAAAAGAGACTATTCGAAGAAAAGGGAAGAAAATGATTTGCTCTTGTTAGAAGAAATGAAAATTATTTAAAGGAACAAGGGATCAGATGATGATATAGACGTTCAACAAATATTTATTTGATGTCTGATCTGTGCATTAGATTTTCTTAGATGTAGTAGGTGTGAATTACTAAACAAGTCACTAGGATTTTTTCTTTCAGTAGAAAATTATCTAGCAAATATTTATTACACCCATATTATGCATTATGCAAGACACCAGCAATGGAGTACAGAGATAAATAAGACAAATTACTGTGTTAATGGAACTCAAACTTGGTAGAGAAATAAGATAAACAAATATTTAGAAAAGGATTCGGGGAGGTAGTGGTGGTGAAATGCATGCATGCACAGAGGCAGAAGCGGGGCAGCTAAGGAAAGCAAGACAGGTGCCCAGATAGGAAGGATTTGTAAACTAGGCAATTGCTTAACATAATTCTGAAGTTCAAATGCCTAAAGAATAAAGATAACCTAAGAGGTTAATAATTTGATGCTTGTTTGAATCACAGTTTTTGAGCTTTCTCCAATGCATGTTTAGAGTATGCTCTGAGAATGGAATGAAGGACTGGCAGGGGACATGGATGCCGAAGCTCAATCTCTCGGCTGGTATGGAGAGCAATCCACTTTTGATTCCATCATACCCCCCACCATCTGACAAAAACAAACAAAGATGGAAAGCAACAGGACCCATCTACTCCTAAAGGCACTCTAGAGAGAAACTCTTGTGACTCAACCATCCCCCTAAGGGTTCTCATCCTCATGCTCAGCAGCTAGAAAATATTTTTCAACTACTAGTTTTCTTCTCCATGACAAGATTTCTGTCCAATACGGTTTGCTCCATTAAGTTTTATTTCCAGTGATGTTTTAGTGCTCTATGATATTCTTTTTTATAACTTTATTTTAGATTCAGGGGTACATGTGCAGGTTTTTTATATAGCTAAGTTGTATATCGTAGGGGTTTGGTGTACAGATTGTTTTGTCACCCAGGTAGTAAGCATAGTACCCAATAGGTTCTTTTTTGATTCTCACCCTCCTCCCACCTTCTACCCTCAAGTAGGCCCCAGTGTTTGTTTTCCTTTCTTTGCATTCATATGTACTCAGTATTTAGGTACCACTTATAAGTTAGAACATATGGCATTTGGTTTTCTCTTGTCATGTTAGTTTGCTTAGGATAATGGCCTCCAGCTGCATCCATGTAGTTGTGAAGGACATGGTTTCATTCTTTTTTATGGCTGCATATTATGCCATGGTATATATGTTCCACATTTTCTTTATCTACTCTACCATTGATGGACATTTGGGTTGATTTCATGTCTTTGCTATTGCGAACAGTGCTGCAATGAACATGTGTGTGCATGTTTCTTTATGGTAGAATGATTTCTATTCCTTTGGCTATATACCAAGTAGTGAGATTGCTGGGTTGAATGGTATTTCTGTCTTCAGGACTTTGAGGAATCACCAAACTGCTTTCCACAATGACTGAATTAATTCATATTCACACTAGCAGTGTTTAAGTGTTCCCTTTTCTCCACAATCTCATCAGCATCTGTTATTTTTGACTTTTTAATAATAACCATTCTGACTGATATGAGCTGGTATCTCATTGTGGTTTTAATTTGCATTTCTCTAATGATTAGTGATGTTGAACATTTTTTCATATGCTTGTTGGCTGCATGTATGTCTTCTTTTGAAAAGCATCTGTTCATGTCCTTTGCCCACTTTTTAATGATGTTGTTTATTTTTTGATTGCAAATTTGTTTAAGTTCCTTTTTGATTTTGGATATTCTAATATTCCTTGAATGCCCAGCTGTCTTACCCGTTAATATGGATACATAAAAAAATACCGAACAGTGAAAACAGTATGTGGCAAATTTTGTAATTTAGAACAGTAATTAAATGAGTTTACACCTTCAAGGTGGGTAGAACAATGCCTGGCCTGTAGGAAACATCAATAAAGGTTAGTTATTAGTATAACAACCATGACTACGGCTACTATTTCTACTATCAAGTAAGTGAAACAAGACACAAGCTCATACTTTCCATCCCCATCCTTAAATGACATAGACAAGCTGTCTTGTCTGCTAATGTGTGATCACATAAGAATAGAAAATGCATCTTTCTTATTGACTAATTTACGCCCAGGACTTTAGCAGTGCTCGATAAAGATGTGTGGAGTAAATTCAAGATTAAGCTAACTCAGTCCTCAAAACCCTTAGGTTTTTTTTTGAGTTGATATAGTGAACTAATGTTGTTTTCCCCCAGAGTGAAGTTGATACCCATTCACTCGAATTTTATATTGATTTTATCTAAGAAGATTCTCATCACAGAATAGGAAATGAAAATGAGGTATGAAATTAGGGGAAAAGGGAGAGAGGGAGAGACATTTTCCAGTGAATTAGATAGTGATGCAATTTCTGGCCTCCTTTTTGTTTGAACAGAAACATGATTTGTTTTATCCTTCCTTTTTGAAGAGTTTTGGGGATAAGACGAAGATTGAAAGTGCATGAGTAGGGAAAGAGGCATACACGAGCAGAGTCTGCAGGTGTAGAGAGTACATTTGCAAAGCCTTGTAATTCAAGAAAAGAGATGGGCACAGAAGGACAGCTTCATTTCGTTGATGAAAGCCAAACATAGCTCTTTGCAAATATTGTATTCACTTACTTTTTGAAGGGATAATAATAATAACAAATAAATGACATTCCCTGGCATTATTTGATCAAAAAGTAATCAGCGCATATAGCATCACATCTGAACTTTGTCTTAGCATATGTAAAATGGGGATAAGATTTCTCTCTAGGCCGGGCACAGTGGCTCACGCCTGTAATCCCAGCACTTTGGGAGGCTGAGTTGGGTGGATCACTTGAGGTCAGGGGTTCGAGACCAGCCTGGCCAACATGGTAAATCCCCGTCTCTACCAAAAACAAAAATATAAAAACTAGCCGGGCATGGTGGTGGGTGCCTGTAATCCCAGCTAATGGGGAGGCTGAGGCAGGAGAATTGCTTGAACCCAGGAGACAGAGGTTGCAGTGAGCCAACATGGTACCACTGCACTCCAGCCTTGGCGACAGAGTGAGACTCCATCTCAAAAAAAAAAAAAAAAGATTTCTCTCTCATGTGGGATATGGAAGCTGGAACAAAATATCATCCAAAGAGTTTAAGATACTGGACATACTAAGGATCCATGAATGTGAATATTTGTTGCTGTGTGCCTTTATTAATGACTCCTTACCTCAGGCCTGGCAGGGGACATTGATTAGTTTCATTTCACAGGTGAAGGAACATTGGCTGGGTGAAGTGAATTGGCCTGTTCTGCCCTCCTGTTTCCATCAGAAACTAAGAGCCAGGACTCTAATTCAGGGATTCAGTAAGAACGTTCCTTCTTCTGACATAAATTTTGGTAACCTCTTTTTTTAAGCTGAAGAGATTTGTTTATGTGTTTGCCAGTCTGGAAAATATATTTTTTTCTTTTTCTTATAATACATATTTTTAGAGTTTATTAGGCTTTTGTTTCAATTTAAGATGATTATTTTTGATGGTCAAACAGGAATCATTTCATTATGTATTAATAGTAATGATTTCTGTCCTAACATCTTCAGATCCCTAAAACGAAAAGGCTACTCAGTTTCAAAATAGGATGCAGAGAAAAACACACATGCATCCATGTAGAAGGAGAAGAGTCAGGGTGAATGGAAGATGAACAGTACCAGAGATGAAGGGACATCCCTGGAAGCTAGGTTTCTGGACAGCTAAATATCTGCAGAGTGACTGAACCAAGAGCAAATTTGTAATAGGTAAATTTGAAAGGAGCCATGGGGGCTTCTGTGTGGACAGTGAAAGGATGAGGCACAAAAATGAGCAAAGGAACCAATGCTGTTGCAAAAGGAATATGCTAAACATTCTAACTATTATTATTATTCAATGCCAAGATGTGTCAGACGTTGCCCTGTTAGCTAGGTACTTCTGATATGTTGTCTTTTACTTTTTAGTAATAAAGTATTAAAATTCCCAGATTAGCATAGGCACCAAGAGCACAATCTCTGAAGAACTTGCGTTTTTATGGGTACCCCACTTATCCACACAAGTACTGAGCTGGCTATTTGTGAAACCTGGAGTTTAACTTTATCTATAAGAGATACTGAAAAGTGTCATAGGTTATTGGGAATCAATAACTTGTCCCAAAGATCATTTATTTAATTTTATCCTGAGATGCAGCAATATGTATCAAAGGTTAGGAGATGTGCTTATGGTCCTGACTCTCGAAACTGTAACTTAGACACTTCACAAAGGCCCCTCCCATGTGTACAAGAAGCAGAGTGTACAGATAATACCCAAAGCCCTTTCCAGATCAAATTTCCAAATTCATGAGATGATTATCATTGTGTCACGAGGTCTCCGGACACGATTCCTGAAACAGCTCTGTAGGCCGCAGAGCAGAAAAGCCTTTCCTCCTTTAACGAAGGTGGCTGACCCTGCCTCAGGTGTGATTTTCCAGGCTGCTAGGTACAGTTGTGGGCATGTGTGCTTGGTCAGCTGATCAGAGGGTCTGACCTGAGGGCCTGTGTGTTCTGAATCTTGTTTACTAGATGCTCCTTGATTGAATGAGGGTTAAAGCAGGGCTGCAATTGTGATGCTTTTAATCTTCTCCAGTTTCATCACCTCCTACTCATCTTCATTGGCTGAGTATGCTCAGGAGTAAGGCAGGCCCTTAGCGTTGCCTAGAGGAGCTTCATTGAAAAGTGCCTCAGGCTTTCCTTACTGTAAAAATAAGGGGGAAAAAAAGAACTTCCTGTCTCTGCACTTGCTTCCAGGATCACAGCTACATAAATATCTAGGACTTTGTTAATCCTTCTTCAATAAATACCTGTTGCATATGGGCTTAATTGTCCAGAATAAAGAGTAAACTCCTCTGAAATCTTCAGATTTTTAATGAATGTTAGAAAAAAGACTGTTATTGAGTGGGATGGAATTATGAAGCCACTGTCTCACTTGTCTGAGATCATTTTGGTTTTGATTATTTTTTCTCTGAAATCTAGGATTATTCACAGTAGTTCACAAAACTCCATCAAATTTCTCTTCCAAAACCCCCCTGAAGTTCCAAAGAGATTAATAATGCCTTCCATGCATTAAGCAATAGCTCTCAGGTCTTCATTTATATCAGCGAGCATGTCAACTGAGCAAAGCCATGCATTTGTTTTAATACAGGTGATTAAGGAGATAAGGGTTGGTCAAGCCCTGCTTGAAATCCAGTGTGATTTATTATTTGTCAAATGTTTATTAATTTATTGTTATTCACTATTTACAGGGACAAAAATACATTATATCATCTACATTCTCAAGAATCTTTCTGACTTGGTAGTTGTTACAGTATCTCCCTTTAAATATCTTTTCCTTTGTTCTTTGTGCATTCTAATTCTGATTGTTCCAGTTATTACTTGACAACCTTGGACAGATTAATCTACTTCTTTAAATCGATTAAGTTCCTTAAAATTATAAAATGGGATATACTTGAATAAAATGAATTAAATAAGGAACATACAATTTTCTTTTAATTCAACTGAATTTAATACCTATTTATTGAGCACATATTGGCCAGACACTCTGTATATGTTATTTTATTTCTTTTACTCAATCACCATGTGAAGTAGGTATTATTCAGTCATATAGATGAGAAACTGAAGCTCAAAAGTGAGTAATAGGCAGAATTTGAGCCAAAGTTATTATGATTTCAGAGCCCTAGCTGCTTCCCCAGATATGAGTCATTGTTATTATAGGTTATCTTATTTTGCATTTTCAAATGTGGTCTTTCATTAGAAAAATACACCTCATTTTGGTTATGTCTTATGAAGTCAATTAGCCATGGAGTTAATGTCATATGCTAAATATCAATTAAAAGGCTTGGCAGACAGAGAGGAGGATAGATGGTGTTGAAAATCTGGGAAGTAATCTGAAAGAGAAAATGGAAAAAATATATATATATAAGATGAGCACTTGATCTGCCAGGGAAGCTCACACTAGAATGTAAGTTTTGAATGGAAACATTTGTACATGTTGAAAAATATATTCTCCTATCAGTTATTTCTTTATTTCCTCAATAGTCCTCCTCTCTGCTCCCCCCACACCGAATTTCTTCATTTTTGAACAATTCTGTCTTTGCTTCAGCATACTGGCTTTTTCTCAGGAATTGTGTTTTGTCAGCTCCCAAGCAGCTTAAACACCACCAGCATCAGAATCATTGCCATCCACAGAATGTGGTTCTGTGGTAGGACCTCAGGTACAGAGTTTACAGATAAATTTCACAAGAACATAGGGTTCTCATGATCATAATAATGATGGACATGATAATAGCTACTATGTTCCAGGTTCTCTATTAATATTAGTTTCAATCTCAGCTACTCGGGAGGCTGAGGCAGGAGAATCGCTTGAACCCGAGAGGCAGAGGTTGCAGTGAGCCAAGATCGTCTCCATTGCACTCCAGCCTGGGCAACAAGAGCGAAATTCCTTCTCAAAAAAAAAAATATGTATATATATATATATATATTCATTTCAAGGAATACAAAGATGGATTTAGAGACAGATTTCATCTTCCAAGGTACAAACATTTAAACAAATAATAGCTGAAAAATGATAAGGACAATAATTGAATTGAGCCATAGAAACACAAGTGGAGAAGAATCTACCTTGAAGAGGGCAAAATAGATTTACATATGGTATGATAATAGAAAAAATTTGAAAGGAGAGAATAGGAGTTTACCCAGTATAAAAGGAGAAGTTTGGACAATATAAGCTCACACTGAACAAATACAGGGTGACAGGAAGAAATCTGAACATGTTTCCACCTGACACATGAGCTAAAGGTGGGGAAACATCAAATATCACCTGCTGTAGAGTTGTATCTTAAATACAAAACAAAAATATTTTGTTTTATTGTAATAACAACACAATTTGATTTCAAATTATATAAAAGTATGCTTTATATATTAAAATGTCAGTAGATTAATCTATTTAATCAAGTTTCTTATTGGTTGACTATTGTACCAAACACTTAGCTAGTCACTGAGGATTCAATGGGGAATGAAGTGGACATGGTCCCTACGTTTGGAAAATTTATTATTTAATGGTGAAACAAACATTAAAAAACAGCAAAAAATTAAATAAGTAACATGTGGTCTCTAATGTGGTAAGTGATTTGATAATATTTAATACAATAAATGAAGGGATCATATTTCAACGTATTTGCCAATGACATTGATTATCAAAATCAAGAAAAAAAAACTAAGCTAGGAATAAATACACATAAAACTCAGCATAGGGGATAAAGGTAGAAAGTATCAAGTGTTTAACTTCAAAAAGAGATAAACCCCTGCTTTCGCATCAGGCTATAAGAAAAGTTTTGAGTATTATATTTGACCCAAAGCATAAACAGGATTAACTATGTTGATGCTAGTATTTGTTTTAAATTAATTCAGTGGCTTCCTTAAATGATTAAGGGCCTAAATTATAGGTATGATACTTTTACTCAGATACATCTGATATAGGACATTTGCTTCAAAATCCTGTATTTTCAGGATATTAAATACTAAAATATTAACAAAATAGGGCACCCTGGACCTACAAACCACATCATGTATAGTAATGGTTAACAAAATAAAAATGGTTCTGTTGCAGATTGAATGTGCCCAAAATCATATACTGATATTCTAATTCCCAGTGGGGACTTTAGGAGGTTATTAGGTCATAATGGTGTTGCCTCATAAATGAAATTAGTGACCCTATAGAAGAGACCCTAGAGTTTGAAAACAGTGGCTTGTTGCTGTACTAGTCTGAGCTACTTAAGAGGGTAAGGTGGGAGGATCACTGGAGCCCAGGAGTTCCAGACCACAGTGTGCTATAATTGCCCCTATGAATAGCCACTGCAATCCAGCCTGAACAATACAGCAAGTTTCGGTCTCTAAAAAAAGAAATAATAGTTAATTAAATTAATTTAAATAAAAAAGAGCCGGGACAGGCGTGGTGGCTCACGCCTGTAATCCCAGCACTTGGGGAGGCCGAGGCGGGCAGATCACAACATCAGGAGATTGAGACCATCCTGCCTAACACAGTGAAACCCTGCCTCTACTAAAAATACAAAAAATTAGCTGGGCGTGGTGGCGGGCACCTGTAGTCCCAGCTACTCGGGAGGCTGAGGCAAGAGAATGGCGTGAACCTGGGAGGCGGAGCTTGCAGTGAGCTGAGATCCTGCCATTGCACTCCATCCAGCCTGGGCGACAGAGCGAGACTCCGTCTCAAAATAAAATAAAATAAAATAAAATATAATAAAATAAAATACAATAAAATAAAATAAAAAAATAGCCCAGAGAACTCCTGTAACCCTTCTGTCACATGAGGACACAGCCCTTCTGACACATGAAGACAGCCATCTATGAACAAAGTAGGCCTGACTAGACACTGAATCTGCTGGCTTGATCTTGAACTTTCTTACCTTCAGAGCTATGAGAAGTAAGTGCTTTTTTAAAGCTACTCAGTTTGTGATATTTTGTTATAGTAGCCCAAAGGTACTAAGTTTCCCAAACTGGAGGCAGCATAGAACGGTTGTAAGACCTAGATCAGTCATACATTGTGTCAATCCAGCCTTACCTAGTTGCTGACTATACTTCCTTGAGCAATTTACCATCTCTAAACCTTAATTAGCTAATGTTTATTGGGGATAAAAATGTAACCTATTTCATATGATTATTGTGAAGATTTAATAATATAACACATATAAAATGTCCAGAATAATGCCTGTTATATAGTTCTATGATTTGAATATGTCCCCTATAAAGGCATGCATTGGAAACTTAATCCCCAGTGAAACAGTGTTGGGAGGTGGGGCCTAATGAGAGGTGATTAGGATGGGAGGACAGAGTGAATAGATTAATGCTGTTACCACAGGTGTAGGTTCATTATAAAAGGGCAAGCCTGGTCTCGTTTTCTGTCTTCCTCTTGTTCTTTCTTTGCCCTTCAGCCATGGAAAGATGCAGCAAGAAGGTCCTTGCAAGATGCCAGCCCCTCAATCTTAAACTTCCCAGCATCCAGAACCATGAGCTAATAAACTTATTTTCATCATAAATTACTCAGTCTATGGTAGTCTGTTATAGCAGTACTCCCAAACAGAAGTGAAAAGGAGAGATGAAGACTAAGAGTAGAGTCATGGTTAGAAAAAGCACAGAAACAAATCTCTTAGAGCCCCAAAGCTGCCCTGACTCCTATGGCACTTTCTTTCCTCATGGAAACATCTCCAGTATCTCATCAACACATCTCTTTGTGCTGCTGAAGTTAGTCCAGATTGGGTTTCTCCTACTTGCAATTGAAAGAGTTCTAATCCTGTTATTATTGTTATTATGATCATTGGTGAATGTCCAAGAAGGACACTTAAGCACTAGTAAGTTCTCAGTAAATGTTTTTGAATGACTTGAGTGAGTGAACTTTTCAAATCAATGAATCTGAAGATATTCTTTGAATTACTATATGATTTTGAAGAATGCTATAAAGCAGATATATTCAGAATTGAATAAAATACAGGACTGGAAATCTATAGAAAGAGGATGGCACAGAAGAAATAATTAAGTGTTTCAAGTGAAGTTGACTTAAATCCAAATTCCACCTTTACCACCTATCAGTTGGATGGCCTTGGGAAGTAGCTTTAATTTCTCTGAGATCAATTTTTCCAACTGTAAAATAAAGAAAAGAAGCACTCTCATATGATATTATTTTAAGTATTATCATAAGCATTTCGTATCCTTTTATCTTTTCCAACTATTAAGCTTCTAGGTGCTTTGATTGTTACATTGTATAATTATTCTTTGCATGAGACATACAATACTAATGTCACAAAGCCACATTCTAAAATAATGAAATTAATTCAAAAGACCACATAATAGATTCTAATTATACTCCCGTTTCTTTCAAAACTTTCTAGAAAAAAAAATGATTTGATGTCATATTTTAAAATTTTCTCTTAAATAATTGCTTTCCATGAATAGAATACCATATAAATACATGGAAAGACTCTTTAGGAAAATCTCAATAAATATCTTGGCAAGGTTTAATTATTGACTGACCACATTGCCTTTTTTGTTAATGACTCACTGCCCCATGAGTCACTTCTATACCCAATTTTTAAATGTGTTCCACTGGTAGCAATTTTCTTTGCTTATTTTAATATTGCTTAATGAAAGTGTTCGCACAGCCAGTAGTCAGAATAGTGAGGTTTGGATCATAGAATTACTGTAGCCCTTGCTTCCTTTAGAATGCTTATCTTTCCTGATAATCGAGGGTATTATTTCCCATAGACAGCCTCATGCTTCTAAGACATATTAGAAACTGTCTTTAACAATCATTTTCCATTACCAAGGGAATTGGGGATAATAGAATGTGTAGTCACTTTCAATTTGTGTCAAATTTTCTGATGCATTTGTACCACCAACATTTTATCAGCTTGTCACTGGAACAAATGAAGTTGCAAATTGCATTGACTTTTTTTTCATGAAATCTTTGAAACTGTTTATTTTTAACATGCCTTCCCGTCTGTCTTTTTTTTTTTTTTTTTTTCCTTCTATAGTGTAACAGGCTTTATTTTCAACTTTCAGGGTCTTTGTCATTTAGTGAGTACAGCAGACAGGCACAACAATTTTCTGAGGCTTGAAAGTTCTGAGGGAAGGGATTCAGGCTTTTAGGGCGTATTAAAGCTCAATGCAGATTGAAGCAATAAGCACGGAGCAATTTGATGAACTACCTGTAGGCAGGGGTGGAGAATTTCTGACACCAGGAAAGCCATTATGCTCCTGTTATGTTCAATAGCCCAGTTGGCCTAAAAGGTTACGAGTGATGTATGTTTTCATTATCTCCTGTGGGCTTGATGCCTCAGAGGACCCCAGATAGCTCATTCCGGCTTCAATTCTCTTCATTTGCACTATGGCTAGGTCTGTCAGATCAAGCCAATATGTTTGTGAGGGTCAGTTTGCTTTCAGAAATATTGTTCCATGATCTCTGCTATATTCTTCTGCCTGAAAATCTGCAAGGAGTTACCACTTGGGGAGTAACCGAAAGCTTTTAAAAAACGCATTTTGATTTCCTAGGTATCAACTGTCACTTTGAAAGCAATAATAGCAAAACAACATTAAAATTAGTTATCATTTATTGAACATATATTATGTGCCAGGTATGCCTTACAGACATTATTTTATGATATAGTCTTTACCACATCCCAGCAAGCCAGATATCATAATTTCTATTTTATACATGAAAAAAACAAGGAGACAGTAAAGGATTAAGCAAATTCACTAAAACCAGATTCCTAGTAAGTGTTAGAGGTAACATAACACTCAAACTGAGGTCAGCCTAACTCCAGGAAATTCCTAACAGTTGTAAATTATTTTAGTCCAATGTGGAGGAACTCAGAGTCTAGTTGGGGAACAATACATGTATATATAATAATGTTTTCATTAGAATATTTGTATGTTTAAAGGGCAAGAGAAGCAATATGTACTAAGTACTACTTATATCTATCTTTAGGGGAAGTAATTAAACCTACAAAAGTAGGGGTCAGAAAATCAATAAGGAGGTAACTCATCAGTGGAAACATATTACATGCCATAAAATCCTTGAAACAAAGGCTCAGACAGAGCCTTGAAAGAACCGAGTGCTGGGGGAACCCAGAAAGTCAAGGGCAGCATAAGAAAGAAGAACACTCCAATGTCTAAACCTGTCTGTGTAAGCACAGGATAAAGGCAAAAGTATAGAAGTACCAGGTTGTTGCTATCAGAGGATGATGGACCAAGGAAGACTATAAAGGACAAATTTCACTTCTCAATTTATAACAAAAGTTCAAGAATATGAAACTGTAGTGAATATATGAGAGTCATTTATTTTTAAAATAAAATGTGAAAATTAATACCTGCCTTACTTATCACCTGGCATGATTTTACAATAAGTATGCTTGATTTTACAATAAGTAATGCTTGACTGAGACAAGCATTACACAGATGAAAGTTATTGTCAGGATATGCAACTGAACTGCCCTGGTTGTGACTATCTCCTGTTGTTTTGAAATTACATGTAAATACTTTTTCCCAAAAGAACATGAATTAAAAGAAGTCAAGCTATATTTATTTTAATACTATTTCTTAGTTACTAATATTTCTTCATGCAATCATTCAACAAATATCCCACATGGCGTAAAAATGAGGCAATGCAGACCCCAGTATCTGGTGCAGATCATTCATATAAAAGCCCTCCCCAGATCTTAAGGGCTTGAAGTCAATTTTGCAGAGGTCTCCAATGCAAATATCATGGTGTTTAATAAAGAGCTGGAATTTCCTTGAGACTAATCTGATAATTACTTTGGTTTTCTTTTGAAAAAGCATGTATTCTTTCACTTAAAATGACCTTGTGTCATATGTGTTCAAAGCTTGATCTAAGGCAATGGGGTTTTATCCCATCAATTTGTCTTGGAATTGCATGCATTTGTTTTAGAATAAGGATTGTTCTTTCATTACATAGGCTATTATTTGCTTTGTCAAATCCCTCTTGGCCATGAGCACACTTTAGAAATAGGGATTCTTTAGAGATGCTGAGAAGGATGTTCTGCTAACAATGCCCTTTAAAAATCTAAGAAGACACTAAGGAGCTGGTGTAGCACTGTAAGGACTTACATAAGCAGAGTAACAAATCTGGGCAAATGAAGACACGTCCAGGACATATCCGGGTCTACAATTTCAAGGGCCTGTGGTAAAATATGCTGATTAATTACTTTTATTTTGGTAACACAACAATAAATACATGCCTCTTTGACATTTTAAACAGCTTTACTAAGGTATAATTGATAGAAAATAAACTGGACATATTTAAAATATGTGACTTGACAGTTGTGACATAGATTTATACTCATGAACTCATCACCATAATGAAGATGATAAACACACTCATCATCCCCAAAATTCCCTGTTGTCCTGTTGTAATATAGCTCCTATCCAATGGTGCCTCCTTCTTGAAACTCCTAATTTACTTTCTGTCATAAATTTGTTTGCAATTTTTACGATTTTATAAAAATGGAATAATGTATTCTGTTGTCTGGCTTATTTAACTCAGCATAATTATTTGAGGGCTCATCTGTATTGCAGCATGTGTCAGTGCTATATTCCTTTTTATTTCTGGAGTAGTATTCCATTGTGTGGATATCAGAGTTTGCGTATCCATCTACCTGTTGGTAGGCATAGATCCCTTAATTTTTATTACCTTTCATGACGTTTGGTCTCACAATCCCGATATTAGTAACTCCTTTCTGAAAAAGTATTTCAAAAGCTAAATTCTCTATTCTCTCCAGATCATAGAGAGGAAAATGACCTCTCAAGAATACTCAGGGACAGAATTAGGATATTTATAACAATAGTAATAGTCTGATGATACACATAGCACCAATTGAAATTGTTTTCTTTTGTTTTAATCTGAACATATCACTCATAATGTGCGCAACTATTTCTTTTGTTTCTTTCTCTTTTATTATTATTACTAAGCGAGTCAAGGGTTATAAAGATATGACCAAAACTCAAACATGACTGAATTTGAATGATTCACTTAATAATTATGTTTTTTAGGCCTACTACATGTCAGGCACAGGACTAGGAATAAAGGATTTTAAAAGATATATATTTGTTCTTTTGTATCCCAAAGTAGATTTATTATAAAGCTAGTGTCAAACTTAAGCTTTGGGGTTCTTTATATGCAGAGGCCTGCTCAAAGTGCTTAGACTTAGTAATGCATTCATATGGTCACATATTTTGTAGGATTTTCAAGATTAATGTATTTTAAATGTAACTGATCTGAACCTGTGTCCCTATGTACTCCAGCTTTTCTCCTACCATACAATTTTTTTCAAAAAAAGTGGCATTGGAGTTCCCAGGAGAATGTTAGAGATCCAAAGGGGAACTGGAGTTCAAGAGATAAATAGATACATACACACATACATGCATATACAGAAATTTAATTCTTACATACAAAGATATGGTTTGGACTTAGTAAGATAAATGCATGTGGTTCACAGTGACTTCTGTGTATGTTAACTGAAGACCAGTGTGTTAGTTTGCTTGGCATTGCTATAAAGGAATAAATGAGGCTGGGTAATTTGTACAGAAAAGAGGTGTATTTGGCTCACAGTCATGCAGACTATACAAGAGCCATAGTGCCAGCATCTGATTCTGGTAAAGGGCCTCAGGAAGCTTGCAATCATGGTGGAAGGCAAAAAGGGAGCAGACAGAGGGGACAAGAGAGAGAGAAGAAGGTGCCAGCTTGCTTTAAACAACCCACTTTCATGTGCACTAATAGACCAAGAACTCACTCCTTACTGCAAGGACAGCACAAGCCATTCATGAGGGATCCAGCCCAGTGGCACAAACACCTCTCACTAGGCCCACCTCCAACATTGAAGGTTCACATTTCAACATGAGATTTGGAGGGGACACATCCAAACCATATCAACTAGCTACCTCAGGATAGAAATACTATCTAGAAATTCTACTGCCCAGTGTGTATACTTGCCAGGCTCCCTGATCAAGAGATGCAAGTTTATAAACTGTCGTATAATATAAACATTGTACAATATAAATATATAAACATTTATACAATAAATATGTCTGTGGGTGCTGGACACTGGGAGGATATGGATAATGGAAAAAACAGTAGGTTTGAAATGGACAGGCTCAGAAGTATGTCTGTGTAAGAGTGTATAAAGGCATTTAAATAGTCTGTATGTGGGGATGTTTATATTTGTCAAACTTTAAAATTTCAAATTTAATGGGATTTCTTTTCTCCTGCTAAATAAATAATTACATGTTAACCTAAATTTATATTTATAATTTTGAATTATTTTCATTAAAGAGATCTCTACCAAAAACGTATGTGTACTTGAGGCTCCACAAAACTAGGATCTACCTCCGTTTACACATTAATAGTTCAGTGCGGGAGACAGGCTAGTAAACACACAATTAAGATACAAAGTTATTAAGGATAAAAGAAGAGAACCTCAAGTACTATAGGATTATACATGCCAGGAATATAATTCTTACTTGGGAGAAGAAAACAGGTTTCTTGGAGGGAGCGGTGTCAAAGCTGAGATGTTGTCGTGAGCAGGAGTTGGCCAAGCTAAACTGTATAGGTCCCTGTGTGTCTATAATTTCTGTATTGGGATTGGAGGAGAGGGGAATAAATTCACAGGAGGGTAATTAAAGAGATTTTTCCTTTACCCTTAGACATAAAGCTTTTAAAAATATATTGGGCCGGGCATGGTGGCTCACGCCTGTAATCCCAACACTTTGGGAGTCTGAGGCGGGCGGATCACTTGAGGTCAGAAGTTCAAGACCAGCCTGGCCAACATGGCGAAACCCCGTCTCTACTAAAAATACAAAAATTAGCCAGGCGTGGTGGCGGGAGACTGTAATCTTAGCTATCAGGACGCTGAGGTATGAGAATCGCTTGAACCCGGGAGGCGGAGGTTGCGGTGAGCTGAGATCGCACCATTGCACTCCAGCCTGAGGGACAGAGCACGACTCCGTGTCAACAAACAAACAAACAAAGTATATGGATGGGGTGGGGTGACATATGGTCAAATTTGCCTACATTTTACAAAGTGATTCCTGAGAAGCATTACTGAGGAATGCCAAGACTTCAGTCACAGAAACCATATTTTATTATGTGTCTTCTATAGCTGTTTCTTTCCCTCTAAGGCAGAGGTCCTTAATTCTCTAAAGGTAGTTTTCAAGGAGCGGTTTCAGAATACTGGGGTACTTAGTGAAGGTTCCTCACTACAGTGAATGGTATCTGGGGTTCCATTCTAAATACCAACACAACCTAGACCACGTGTGGTTCTTTCTCCATCCAGCCATTAATAACTTAATCAATGTTTGTTTAGTCAATCTAGGCTTAATCAAGAGTCAGAAATTCAGACTGATGTATACATTTACTACTATTTTATTTTTTCTGTGGGCTGGAACAATCAAACTCATCTTCTCAGTTTTCTTCGATTTACAATGTGGGTAGGAAATTCTCCTTTGGAGGGTAGTTTGAGAATAAAAGCATCTGATAAAAAGATTTGGTATAACGAAGCACCCAGAGTCAAGTAGGTGTTCAAATCTGGCATAGTGGCAAGCATCTGTAGTCCCAGCTACTCTGGAGGCCGAAGTGAGAGGATTGCTTGAGGCCAGGAGTTCAAGGATGTAGTAGAGTATGAATTGTGCCTGTGAGCAGTCACTGCGCTCCAGCCTGAGCAACACAGCAAGACTCAGCCTTAAAAAAAAAAAAAAAAAATGCAAGCAAGCGAGAAAAGTGTTTAATAAGTTTGAAATGATTATACACTCAAAAACTTCTACCATTTTTAATGAGAGACTCTATATCTGCTCTCAGGTATTCTTGATGATGTAGTCTTTGGAGAATGACTCTCAGAGGATTTTTTTCCTCTGAATGGAGAATGTTTCTGAATTAATTCACTTAATAAAAAACTAAATAATATCTGGAATTCCATTAAGAGAGTACTTTTACAGGTCATTGAAAGCCTATTTTATATGCCTTCTGAGATACTCCAGTATTTACTTAATATTCAGAGATGAACTACACCTTTTAAAGGATATCAGGACCATACTTCCCCAAGATACTATTCAAGTATAGCATGATCCTGGATGAAGTTTTGAGAAATGAATTACATATGAATATACGTATCACTCTGGTCTTCATATTGACATCTCTTGGACAAAAGTGACTTTCCAGAATGCCCAATTTTAATTTATTTTTCATGATGCAACAACAGTTGGCAATGTTTTTGGAGTGTGGAGCCATGGATGTGGTTTGGGACAATATCTGTCTAGCCTACTGCTGTTTCTTCTAATAGTCTTGCTATAAATATTACTGCTTCAGGAATGACTTCCCTTACCCTACAATCAAATCTCTCTCTTTTTGTCACGCTCTGTTGCTCAGGCTAGTGTGTTGTGGTACAATCATAACTCATAGTAACCTCAAACTCCTGGGCTTGACTGATCTTCCCACTTCAGCCTTCAGTGTAGCTGGGGCTACCAGAGTGTGCTACCGTGCCTGGTTATTTATTTATTTTAATTATTTTAAGGACAGGATCTCATTATGTTTCCCAAGGCTGGTCTCAAATTTCTGGCATCAAGAGATCCTCCTGCCTCTGCCTCCCACGGTCCTGGGATTGTAGGCATGTATCACCACCCACAGCCTGAATCAACTCCCTGTTTATATTCCCTTAGTTCTTGTGTCTTCTCCCTCATTGTCTCTTGTTATGCTTTGTTACCTATAGAACCTGGGTCTGTTTCTCTAACATATAAGCTTTGAGAGTACAGGCACTAAATCTGATTTTTTAAACACTATATTCCCTTCACTTCTGGCAGTTCATGGCACATAACAGGTGTTCAATAAATACTTAACAAGTGACTCAATGAGTATTGTATAAATGAATATTTAGTTACAAATCAAAGACCACAACCAGAAAAACTTGCCATCAGCCTTTTAGGATCCATTCAGAAATAGGAAGCTCTTCAAATTTTTAAGCTGAAGAAAGAGGAAACTTTGGGGGAAGCTTCAATAAAGGAAATTATGTGAGAAAAGGATAGAAAAACAATACTGACTTTTCTAAGCCTTGTGCTACCTTAAAAACAAAAATAATGCCATGCACAACTTAGTTTGCTCATCAAATTTTAGCATTTTGTTCACTAAATTGAAAAAATTATACAAACAAGTAAATATTTATAAATTGAATTTACTTTGAGATATTTTTCATCTTTGATATAAATTCAGTCCCAAGCTGCTGAACTTTAAAAATAGCTCTTACCATTTACTGGGTGATGATGATATGCAGGAGAAAACTTGAGCTTAGAAAAAAAATCATCCATGGCACCATAAAAAAGATAACGTTTTTAGGGCGGCTGGCTTGGTAGCCTTTAGTGACAGACACAGAAAGAGGAAGGCGAACCAGAGAAAGCAAATTTACATTTATTGAGCATTTATCACAAGCCAGTCCGTGAGATGGGCACTTTGAATGGATTAATTCATTTAATTTCCATACAATAACTTGGGGTTGATATTCCTATTCCCATTTTTCAAATGAAAATACTGTAATACTGGAAGGCAATTAATTTTTTATAGGACTCCTCTTAGTTAAGACAAGAGAAAGTGGAATTATAACTAACTTTTTCCTAGCCCAGGGCCCAGGGTGATGGCCTCATCATGGCTCAGGCAACCAAAAGAAGCTCTCATTTTTGAAAGAGAAGTTCAGCAACAGCCACATATCCTTGAATCTTTTCCATCCTATGAAAAAAGGCAAGGCCTTCAAAGGCAAAGAGTATATTATCATCTCTATTCTCTTAGGATCTGAACCAGTACTGTCCAATAAAGTGACCTACACGTGGAAATTACATTTTAAAATTAGCTATGTTTAAAAAAGTAAAAAGAAATAGGTAAAATTAATTTTAAAAACAGTTTCTTTAACCCCCAAATATATCCCCAACATTATCATTTCAACATATAAACTATATAACAATATTAAAATACATTCTGTTTCTAAATTTTAAATTCTATATTCTAAATTTTCAAACTGTGATGTTTATTTTATACTTGTAGCATATCTGAACCAGACACATTTCAAGTCTCAGTAGCCACAGGAGCACTAGTAGCTACCTTTTTGGACAGCACAGATGTGAAGAGTTCCAGGTAGGACTACTAATAAACCATCTCAGGCAGGAAAACATGAGGCCTTCTCATTATAAATATCAACACTGCCATTTATTTCCTACAGCTGACCTTCTCCCTGACTCAGTGCTGCATGGAGATCAATAACCTAGGTTTGAAGAATCAGGTTTCCATAAAACTCTGCTCCACCACTTATTGTGTGAGTCATTGAACAAGTTACTTAACATGTCTGATCCTCAGTTTTCTCATTTGTAAAATGGGGAGAATGATGCTTAGCTTATGAGGTGGTGATGAGTTCTGTATGAATCCTCTGGCATGTGGCACTTGCTCCGTAAGTAGAAGTTCTTCAAATTAAAACTGAATCTCATTTTCTTGTGTGTGGACTTTAATAGAGATTGAGTGTACTATTCTCGACACAGAACCCTTAAATAGTTTACTATTCCATACAGTGGCCCCACACCTTCTGGATAGATCTTTGTTATCATTCACAGGCCCTTCAGGATATAACATCATCTTGCCTCTCACACTTTCTCTTCTGCTGACCTCCTACGTTCTGTGGCTACAATGGATCCATTTCCATAAATGTATCATGCTTTCTCACACCTCAGTGCTATACCAATCATAGTGAAACTGAGTCATTCAGTCACTCACTCTCCCTTATTTGATAAAAATTGTTACGGGTCTCACACATGTTGATGTATTAATTATGTTTTCAAAAACATTGGAGTTCCTGCAGAATAAACTCTGCAGGCTAATTAGAATAATGGATAACCTTTAAAAAAACCCAATAGTCTACTTACAGATGAATTTGCGCTCTGTAGCACTGAGCTCTTTTAAAAAAAAAAAAAAAGCAACTAGAACAAAAGGAAACTATAGCCCTTCTACCCACTATTTTCTTCTTCCCTGTGGAAAGAGGTTTTTACAAGTCCCCACATAGTTTTTCTTAGTTTCTTCTGGTATCAGGCTAAATGCATGAGCCTCCTTGCTTTAATTCTAGAAATGCTGGAGGACTGTGGATGGTTCTTGGGTTTCTTCCTAATGGGGTATATACAATGCCTGCTGCAGTAGCAGCTCTGTGGTTAAAGCCTGGGACTCACAGTGACTCTCTATACTTCTAGCCATCTGGGAAGGGCCAGCTTCCTACCACTTCTCTCCTCAAAGCTGTTATCTTAGAATCAGGGTGTTTATCCTGAAAGAGCATATTTCCTATTTAAAACCCACTCAGAGATGGGATGGAAAATTTTGAGTAGAATTGCTTCAAAAGTTTTTCTTTCTGTAAAAGGCATGCTAAGGAAATCAGAAAATTATTCTCAATGGGTGGTATTGACGGATGTAAATGTACCATTTTATTTGTTGTAGGTTTTGAGCAACAACAAAGCAATATTTGCATTCTGGCTTGGATTTCCCAAAGGGAAGACCAAATCTAGAGTAAGATTATTGCCCACATTGACTGTCTTCTCCTCTCAAAAGTTAGTCCATAAGAAACTAAAGTTTAAGAAATATTTACTAAAATGTTAATCAAAACCTGAATTATAAATTTTAATATCAAAGTAAAAAAACATGGTATTCATATATTTTATAAATGAGGTCACTAACAAACTTGTGTTTGTGTTTATGCAATTTTTGTGCTAGTCTACTCTTTAACAAGTTTTGGCAGAAACCATGGGAAACAGAAGTATAAACAAGTTTGTGTACAATAATTTCAAATTTGTAAAATATTTTACAATTGTTTTAAATTCTTTCTTAATGTTATATTATGATCACATCTGCTTTAAAATATCTGTATGTTGCCTATGAGAAAGCTAAAGGCTTGAGAATTTAAGTGTTTTTCATGGGAGAACACAAAGTTTTTGGTTGAGCAGTAGATGTCACTTCAGCTAGTCTAACACATCTGTAGGAAAAACTATTTAATTACTAATTATCAATTGATGTGGCTAAGTACCAATTTGTAGATATTCACAAGACTTACTTTAAAAATATAACCTTCTTATTCTTTGGCTAGTGAAAATGAACTGATTTATAAAGGCAAGTGCCTTTGAGGCTATAAGTATGAACTTTATTTCTCAAAGAGATGGTATTTGTTGTACTGGAAAACATTATTTGATGTTGGTGTCTGATTCTCTAATCATGGTGTTACCAATTACTAGCTGGGTTTGACCTTAGAAAATTTCCTGCATGGCTCTGATCCTCACTGTCCTCCTCTGAAAAAAATCAATTCTTGATTCCCTAACTACTTCTTGATAGTTTTATGAAGAACAAATGCGTATGGTATGCAAATGTTTGTTGAAAATACTTAGAAAATATACAAAACATAAGGTGCCCTTACCACTCCTTGGATTAATGAGCTCGGTTAACTCAATGTGGCCTGATCAGATGAACATGGGCCTTCTTAGAAAGAGGTTATCATGATGTAGACTCCTGGCATTGACATTTGCTAGGTTCATGACCTAGGTAAGCTACTTAACTTTCTGAGCCTCACTTTCTTCATCTGTGGAATAGCCACTTTGACCTCACAGGACCATTGGGAGAATAATGTCTGTGAGAAATATGCTCCAATCCCCTAAGGGTGATTAATGTGGCAACCAAAAGAGACTCTTTGTAATTTAACCCACGGCCCTATGGCATGTGACACTGTTGTTGTTTTTTCTATTTTTTCCACACAAAAGCAAGGTAAATTCTACCTTTGATTTACAATAACCAACCTAAAGAGATTTTAGTATATTTCTCACCTGTGAGGTAGATAAATTACCCTCTGTCTTCTTAGTTGTCACCTTGACATTTCTCTCTTTCTCAAACCATTGCTTGTTAGCATATAGTAACAACATATGAGAGAAGAATAAACACTTGTCATGATTGGAAGTGGGGATTGGAAAATTAAAAGGAATGTAATCACAGATTCAAACTGTTGTTTTGTGTGAACACCTTAGGTGGCTGCGATAGATACAGGTAGATAAATAGATTGTCAAGTGGAATGTAAGTGAACAAACAAATAAACCACCACCAACAAGAAAAACAGCAGCAGCAAACAATTCCTGCATCATGCAGCACAGCGATCTCATATTTCCCTCACTGAATATTTGACTTAGGCATCATCAGAATTAATTTATATTACTCCAGAGAGGATCAAAGAAGCTGAGTTGCATTACTTATGTGTCAGTTGCCCTCATTTGCTTTTTAAAATTAAAAGTGATCCCCATCCCTGGAGGAACCTAAGTGATAACTGACTTAGGGCCTCAGAAAAGTCACTACTACATGTAACCCCACATTAAAGTAACTTCACCATTTCCCAGCCCCTCTAGATATGAAATATGGCTGCAGTTTATGAAAATACTTTAGCTAATGCACAACATGAGAAACCCTTCCATGATGGGAAAAGAAGTGATAGCTTAGTGTTTCTCAAAGGGGGCGCTACTGACATTTGGGTGGGAGGTTTTTCACGGGGGTGGGACAATCTTTCATTTGTAGGACATACCAGCACAATGAAGGATGTTTAGCATTCGTGGCCACCATCACTAAATTCTAATACTGTTTTCAATGCCTTTAGGCAATCACAAAACATACCCCTCATTTCCAAATGTCCTCTAGGAAGTGTTACTGCCCTTGTTTGAGAAACACTGAGATAAAGCAAGGAAAGGCTGGACATTGAGAGCCAGTTTTTGGAATCAGAGGGATTTGGATTTGATTCTTGGCCATTTGAATTTATTAGCTCCATAATCCTAATTACTTAATCTCTCTGAGCCTCAGTTCTAGGCTCAAAGAGGTTTAGTTTAGCATGTTGAGTTTTAACTTCTCTGAGCCTCCAAAATGGGGATAATAAGGCTTTCTCAGAGGCTTTGTAAGTTAATACCAGTAACGTCCTTATCACTATGCTTCATATAGAAGAAATGCTTGATAAAAGGGTAACTAGTACAGTCAACTGTGGTATTAATAGTGGTCCTGGAAGAAACAGGGCTGGTGGTAGTTGTGGTCTAGGTAAGAGAAGCAGTGGGTAAAGTGTGTGATGCTACCTGAATTTGAATTCCAGTGCCATTAGTTTCCTAGCTATGTCTTAGGGCCAAATTGTTAATACTCTCTATGATTTCGTTTTCTTATGTAAAATGGTGACAGTAATAGAGCATATCTCAATTTTTTGTTGTAAAAAATGAGTAAGTATAAATCCTATAAAGTGAATCAGGTTTAGAGATGCCTGAAAGTAGACTGGACACAGAAGGAGAGGAATGAATCATTTGACTTTCTGTTTCTCAAATTGTGAGCCACATTAGCTTCAATTATACTTTTTGTTCTGCTGGCTGCACAGTAAAGCAGTTAACTAGTCAATTTCTAAGGGAAGGTATGAAGATGCTATTGTTTTCTCTGGTAATTAGATCTGGCTCAGACTGTCTTCACTTGGAGGATAATTTAGTACTTAGATATACTCTAGGTTCTAGCCAAAGTAATTAGTTCTCAAAATACCAAATAGCTATGATTATAATGAGAACTTCTCTAAAATGTGGTCCAACAACATGAAGGCTACGGAGAGGTTATGTGTGAAATTCTAATGGGAAGGAAGGAAGCTGTTAATAGTTCACCTTCAACACAGCTACAGATACTTATATTTTTACCGATAAAGAAATTATCAAAATGTAATATTAACCACCTCAGGTATTATAAAAGTATGTAAATCATGTTAATGAATGGTAATTGCTAATTTGGCCACCTGATTTTCTATCTAATCCTCAAATTTAAAAAGACAACTGGGAGTTGACTTTTCAAATGAGCATTTAGGTTATGTGATTATTTTATATTGAATTTGCAACACTTACTCATAAATGTTTTGTTTTGTTGATGATCACCATATCATGTTGCTTTGCAGAAAATATAATTGTTAACAGATAGAGATGTGGTGCCCTAGAAGGCAGAGAATTTTCTTTAACATCAAGTCAATATTTTCTCTCGTAGGAGAGGAAGTCAGTATTCTCTCTCTTTATGAAAATGACAGGATAGTTGTAAAGTCAATTGTGATATTAATAGTGGTCCTGAAAGAAATGGTGCTGGTGGTAGTTGTGGTACAGGTAAGATAAGTAGTGTGTAAAGTATTTGAGATGTTACCTCTGGTGTTATACTACCTGAATTTGAATGCCAGTGCCACTAATTTTCTAGCTATGTCTTTAGGCCAATTTTTTAATACTTTCTATGATTTGGTTTTCTTATGTAAAACCTCTTCAGGTTCCATTCATTCCTCTCCAGATTCCATTCAACATTTGTTTATTGAGTGATAACCTAATCTAGGCTATATATTAGAGCTATGGACATAGATGAAATTGTTTATATGTGGCTGGGTGCAGTGGCTCATGCCTGTAATCCCAGCACTTTGGGAGGTCAAGGTGGGTAGATCACCTGAGGTCAAAGTTTTGTGAGCAGCCTGGCCAACATGGTGAAACCCAGTCTCTACTAATAATACAAAAATTAACCAGGCATGTTGGGGCATATCTGTAATCCCAGCTACTCAGGAGGCTGAGGCAGGAGAATCACTTGAACCCAGGAGGCCAGAGGTTGTAGTGAGCTGAGATCACGCCATTGCACCCAGCCTGGGCGACAAGAGCAAAACTCTGTCAAAAAAAAAAAAAAAAAAAAAAAAAAAAAGGAAAGAAAGAGAAAGAAAGAAAGAAAGAAAGAGAAAAAGAAATTGTTTATATTCACAGACTGGTTTGAGTGAATTATGTATTTCATAACTATACTACATTGGGATACGTGTACTAGAGAACAGAAACAGTTGCAGGGACAAGACATAGTCAGAAAAAGTAGAGATAGTAATGTTTTGGCATAAGTCCTGTAATAACACTCATAAATAACTCACAGATATTACGAAATTCCAGAAATAAGATAAATCTTTCTAGCCTTACTTCCTATTACTTCCTGGTATGCATACTATGCTTGTTGTTTAGTAAGGGTATGGGTAAACATAGACTTTCAGGTTAAACAGACAGTGATGGTCCAATTCTACCTGCCCACCTGCTAGTTGTATGGCCTTGTTCAAGTTATTGTACTTAGGTACACTTTCCTTATATGAAAACAGAGAAGACATAATACTGTGAAGGGTTATTGTGAAAATTAAATGAAGTGACTCTTAGAAAAGGAAATGGCAATAAAAAGTCAGAGATGAAAAAAAGTCAATGACCAAAAAATTATTAGCTGTAATTATTTATTTTATGATCCATAATTTTTTACCTTGTATTTTATTATGAATACACTGCATTTTTCTACTTTTGTTGTTCATTATATTTTACTCATTTGAAATACACATACTTTCTTATTTCTACTCATTGAAATTCAAGGTCTTAAAATGTTACCTTTTAAATGCATAAATGTAATACAGTCACTTGTGCCTGTATTACTTTCTTTCCCTCTTCAATACGGTATCTAATGAGGACAAGGGTGCATCTTATTAGTCAACATAGTACCTCAATACAAATTAGTTGAAAAGTGAATCCTCAATATTAATTTGTTGAAATAAATTTAGTCACAGACAGATAGTCACTGAGTTTCATTCTTGCAAATTTTGTATAGCTGCTCCTCACTTAATGCTGAGGAAAGGTTCTTGAAAACTGAGGCTTTAAGTGAAATGACACATGAGGAAACCAACTTTACCCTAGGCTATGTAAAATAGATATAAACAAGACTTAAGTTCCTAAGGCATATTTCTGGTCACGAAAACATCACCAAACTTCTAAATAAAGACCCAAAATACTACTAATATTAAAATTATAATAAATGTGAGCTATGTATACATTTAAGAAAGATTAACACAAATAATTATCCAATTTTTGATAAATCAGTGAGTGATGGTGGTTGTGGTGGGGGATTAAATGAAGGAATAAATGTTGCACAATTAATTTTTTTTTTTTGAGATGCACTCTTGTTCTGTAGCCCAGGTTGGAGTGCAGTGGCATGATCTTAGCTCACTGCAACCTCTGTCTCCCTGACTCAAGTGACTCTCCTACCTCAGCCTCCCAAGTAGCTGGGATTACAGGCACCTGCCACCATGCCCAGCTAATTTTTGTATTTTTAGTAGAGACGGGATTTCACCATGTTGGTCAGGCTGGTCTCGAACCCCTGACCTCAGGCGATCCGCCCGCCTCAGCCTCCCAAAGTGCTGGGATTACAGGCGTGAGCCACCTCGCCTGACTGACTGCACAATGAAAATTTTAAGGGGCACCTCCTATCACCACATGGCTTAAAATCAATCACAAATGTGGAGGGCTCCCTGAGTGCTTTTGCGGCATATTGTTTATGTCATGTATTTGTATGATTATAGCATACTTTAAAAAGTTTTATAATATTTTTTATTTGTTCAATCATTAATTTCCCACTCTGCTGATTGCAGCTCAGGGGCATGAGTGGCCAGCCCCTATCCTGGTATCTAAGGAAGCAAGGCAGGAACCATCCCTGGACAGGACACTATTCCATTGCAGGGCCAGTCACACACACATGCACTCAGACTGGAACAATTGAGACACACTGTTTCACCTAACAGGCACGTCTTTGTGGAGGACAACTGAGTACCCAGAGAAAACCCATGCAGACGTGAAGAAAACATGCAAACTCCACACAGACAGTGGCCTGGCTGGGAATCTATTTATTTTTTTCCCCATCAATCTTATAACAAAAAGACATTGAATGAAATGATGTTATTTAAGGACTTGCATTTTCATGCATTATACATTGATACCCCCAAACTATTTTCCTATAACAACTTCAAACTATGTCAGTTTAGTAAGGACACTTCAATCTACCCAACAATGGTTTTACCTACAAGCCAGCAATTCAGTGTTATTTACATTGACACTTCTGCTTGTAAGGCAATATCCATTTGTGAAATTATTTTAATATTTTGTTCACTTTGCTTTCATTATTTTATACAAATAGGTGGAAAAGGGAAAAATGAAATTGCAAAGACTGGGGAGAAGAGACATAGGTTTCATAAATTCAATAAAATTATGGAAAGTTGAAGATCATTAAGTTTGCCTCAACTTTAACCTCTTATCACGTCCTAAATGGCTTTAAGCTCAATCAACTGTGTGTTCAATTATAAAGGAAAAGAATAAAACTAAAATGAAAAATGTTAGAAAGATACCCTTTAACACATGCCCAAAAGATGAACTGTCACTAGGGATGTCATAGTAGGTTTCAGAAAACTAGGAATGGAACATCTAATAGAATCTGTACATCTTATGTTTGGCTTGTGAATATTTATCATAATGTTAAAGTTGGAAATTGTCTAATGATTCAGTGCTTTATATAAAACCACATATTGAATTGATATAAATATTAAATTGCCAATATTAAAGGTATATAGATTACCTTGTATCCAAAAGTTTTTCTCCCCTGGACGATGTTATTTTTATGTTGTCACCTTTGCTGATATCATAAAAAAATTTGTAGAGTTAGGGAAATATTTAAATAAACCACTTTTCTCTTTTCCAAGTATATCTCAGTTACAGATAAAGAAACAAATAAGACCCAGAAACTTTTGATATAATGATCATTAAATTGAAGCTTTTAATATATAGTCATTAAATCTCTTGAATTTTATTTTAATCTATATGATTATCATTGAATTTATACCTTTGTATTTTTGCAACACCTTTTTTTATTAATATGCACATCTTAATAAATGGTTTTAGACTGTCTTAGGAGAAAAGTTAAGTTTCCTTCATAGACTTTGCCATTCAAAAGCATACATTATTTAAATTTGTAAGATGCAATGTAGCTGTTTTATAGTGGAATAGTGCTTTACATACTTTAGTGTGAATATGAATCACCTGGGAATCTTGTGAAAGTGCAGATTCTAATTCAGTAGGTCTGAGGTGGAGCCTAAGATCCTGCATTTCCAATACGTTCTCAGGTGATGTTGCTGCTGCTGATCCTCAACTGTACTTCAATAGCAATTGAATAGAATGCTGATTATACAGTAAAAAACTTCTGAATTCAAACAACACATATACAATTAACTAGCTATAAAAACTAGGCTAAGTCACACTCATCCACTTCTCTCCATCTCTATTTGCTATGATCCTAGTTCAAGCTGCCATCATTTCTCAGCTTCGGCATAACTTAATTGTTTTCTCTGCTTCTGACCTTGCCTCTCTCCAGTCCACTCTCCAAACCACAGCAAAAATTATCATTTTGAAAAATGCTAATAGTATTCTATCTCCTCTACCTATATCTCCCTTAACATCTTTTAATAACTGTCCTCACAGAGAAAGTATCGAATTATCAACAAGACCTATAAATCCAGAGGAACTCTTGCCTTCTTCTCTCACCTCATCCACCCCTACAAGCCAATCATTCATTAGGCTCCACCCATGTGGGATTTCCCTTTGTTGGCCTAAGTGTGATTTTGAGGCTAGCAGAAATGTATAACCCAGAAACTGGTGAGAAATGAAGATTCTCAGGTCCTACCCCAGAAACTTCCTCTCACTGGACAGGGGCTCTCCCATAAAGAGAGAGCTATCAGTTGTGTTTCTTCCTGATTCTCCAGCATTTAAAACAATGCTGCCATAGTGTAGTTTCTTCATTTAAATATTTGTATGAATGAGAGAATAAGTCATTATAACCTCTATATTATTCATTTCTTCAGCTGTAAAATGGACAAAATATTATCTCCTTCTGAGATTACTTTGGATTTATTAGAGTATATGAAAGTAGAGAGCAGAATGCTTAAAGATATCCAATTTTTAAAATATTTTTACATAATCCTTTTTCCTAGACTACCTGCTTCTACTAAAACAATTACTCTTCACAGCTTTGTTTGTTAATTTAGTCACTCAAATATATAATTTTGGAGGTTTGCTAACACTATTGCTTCTTGAAATATTTTTCCCTAGATCTAGAACTCTAGCTGGTACACCTTCTAATCCATAAAACCTTTCCTGATTGCATCTGACAGTTATCTTCCAGTTCTTGGTGTAATTTACACTTTCCTCTTTTTAAAGCAGTTAAAACATTTAAAGATAATAAGTCCTTATCTTAGTTCAAAACTATGATATATTCATTATAGAAAAATACCAGAAATTACTGATGAGTAAAAACAAAGACCTTAGTCCCTACTGCAATCATGAACTTTCGTGATTATGTAACCTCTGAAGCTCTTCCAAATCCTTTAAATTGCAAACGTTGCTGTAGTTTGGATAAACGAACCTGGCAGTTATAAATTATGTAGGTAAGAATGTTTGATCACATTAATCAGTTGATACTGTGTCCTGTTAACATGAATTCTCCTAACACTTTATAATAGAGTATATTTAATTAAATGCATTCTGCAAGTATTTTTGTTTTAAAGAAATAATAAGACAATACAAGTGATTTGGATATAAAATTACATTGCAATTAGGTAACACAGTAGGGCCTCTGTTTTGTAAGAAAATTTGATCTGCAGTAGATTTCCTGTGTATTCTCTGAGCTACTTTCAGCTCTGCTCCCAAGGGAACTTTGAGATGCACACAGTTACTTCCTTTTGCTATTGTAAAACCAATTAAATTAATTTGTTGGAAACTTCATTGTCTACCAGCTACACTGCGCTAGATTAGATTCTCTCTGAATCTTTCTGAGTTTCACTGTGCAATGTGTATAGCACTTTGAATTTTAGTGGCAAGAACTGTAGTTTTTCTTTGCTTGTATAAAAAATAGATACTGAGGCCCAGCCTCAGTGGCTCACGCCTGTAATCCCAGCACTTTGGGAGGCAGAGGCAGGCGGATCATGAGGTCAAGAGATCAAGACCATCCTGGCCAACATGGTGAAACCCCGTCTCTACTAAAAATACAAAAATTAGCTGCATGTGGTGGCACGGCCTGTGGTCCTAGCTACTCCGGGAGGCCAAGGCAGGAGAATTGTTTGAACCTGGGAGGCAGAGGTTGCAGTGAGCCGAGATCACACGACTGCACTCCAGCCTGGTAACAGAGGGAGACTCCGTCAAAAACAAAAACAAAAACAAAAAAACAAAAAACAAAAAATGGATAGTGCGTACTCCTAAGAAACAGAGCTTTCTCAGAAGAAGCCTGCACTTACTTTGGGAGACTGTGGCATGTATTTTCTGTCACTTTAGTATCATTTAGGATAGGACAAAATTGAAAGAATATAGATTTTTTTTTTGGTGATGTGCACATTTCTGAATTTCAAGATTTTTTTTCTGTGTCCTTCAGGGAGAATAAATTTCTATATAGTGTCAAGATGCTACATAATGGGATAAAGAATTATAGTTAAGTGGGTGAATCTCATTGTGCTTTTTGTACTGTGTGGCATAATACCAAATTCCTCTATTCACTAAATAAACATTGTGTGAATACTGTCCTAAAACAGCCTGTTGGAGGATACAAAAGGATATCTAGAAAAAGCAGTTGAGGATTGGTTTGGATTATTTCAAGTGATACCAAAATATTTATTTTGAGGTAAATAGCCACAGTAGTATAGAGCCAAGAGGTAAGCACAGATCAAACATATTTAAGGGCTATCTAAAAATAATAAGGAATTTGGACATTTGTCTGTAGGCAACAGAGCAGGCTTTTCACTTAGGATGCTGTCATTGAAGAATTTGGCCATGATCAAAGTAGCCCTTTATGTAGTTAAATGGGGGTCTCTTTAGGCTTCATAGATTTTGCATGCTTGGGTTTCTATTTAGTTTGTTTTCTCTGATGGACAAAGGCAGGGGACCAGATTCTGTATTATCCTGGAAGGACTGTGGGAATGGGTCAAAGGAGAACCGAATTTGAACACTGACCTTGTCATTAACTAGCTGCATGGCTTGAGCCATATCACCTGTCAGGATTTCAGCTTCCCTATTTGCAAAATGGGAGGTAGAAGGCTGTTGGAATAGGTAATGTTGAAGCTTCTTAGAATGGTCACCTTTTATGATTTTTGTGACAATCATGGACAACTCTCGCCTTTTGTCTTTTAGAAGATAATCCAGACTGATATTCATCCCAGGAAATTTAAAACCCAAAGTATAGTTAAACATGACTCTGAAATACATTTTCACTTAAAAACAAAGCACCAGGAAAAAATGAGCTGCTACTACAAGTTAAGTGACTTTGGAATTTGGACAACATTGAGGGTTACTGCCCTAATTTTTAAAGTTTTTTAATGCTATTTAAAATTAAACAAATCAATGCCTGTTTAACATTTCTCATAGTTCTTCGTACATACTAAGAGCCCAATTTAATTATATTCCCAATAGAGTTGTTAAATTATGAATAAGCACAATTTAGTTTGTAAACTACATAACGCAGTGCTTGGGAACATACTGTATCCTCGAAACTGCTAGTTTCAATTCACTTATAGGCCCTTCTAAGTTGAGAGTATCAGTGCTACTCGGCTATGCTTTTTGGATGCCTTCCTGTAGGAAGTGAACCTTTTGTGCACCACAAGTGGCTGGACCTCAGTAATGGGCGGATGAGTGAGTCTGAAGATTGCAGGTTATGTTAAGCATAGTGGGGGGCAGGGTTAGAGGGTTGTGAGGGGAAGAGCTCTATAGAGGAAGACAGAAATGGCAAAATGTACTTGATAGCCTCAATTTGTTTTTACACACATCTCTCTGGTTCATAAATGAGGACAGAGACATTAATCTTAAAGTATACACGTGGAAGTGCTTCTTTTAATGATTTTCCAGTTAGTGTGCAATGTTCTCATCTGGTGCATAAGTAGATTTTATTGCAATGGCCAGAGCCCCTGCTGGACACGGATGAAACCTCAACATACACAAGGAAAGATGGAAACTCTCTTGGTGGAGAAAAAACAAAAAAAAATACTTTAAGAATAGGAAAAATAGGCCAGGCGCAGTGGCTCACGCCTATAATCCCAGCACTTTGGGAGGCGGAAGCTTGAGCCCAGGAGTTAGAGACCAGCTCGGACAACGTGGCAAAACCCTGTCTCTACAAAAAAATACAAAAATTGGCTGGGTGTGGTGGCATGCGCCTGTAGTCCCAGCTACTTGAGAAGCTGAGGTGGGAGGATCACTTGAGCCCCAGGGGTGGAGGCTGCAATGAACCGTGATTGCGCCACAGCATTCCAGCCTGGGCGATGGAGTGAGACCTCACGTAAAAAAAAAAAAAAAAAAAAAAAAAAGGAAAAATAAATTTCAACATCTGATAATAAAATTTTGCTTTTTAGCCAATGTAGGTTAACATTTAAGAGTTTGGGAAATAATATGACTAAAATGTGCTGGCCAAAATCTTTGATAAATTAGATTCATATTATTGGCTTTGCTTTCACTTAAGGTGGAGTACGAATTCTGGCTCTCCTGTCCCTCACTAACTCTACCATCTGAAGAAAACTGATTAATATCCCTGAATGTCACCTTCCCCATTTGTGAAATGAAGATATAAAAGCCTACTTGCAGAGTCACGCTGAGGATTAGATGAGATAACAACTATGCCCTTGCCTAACACCATACCTGTTGTTGAGGTGGTAATAAATTAATTTCAATCACTATAATGTTATAACCTCTGTTCCTTGGACAATTCCATTTCACTCTTCATTTCCTGATTTTTCCATGTCTAAAGTGAACTTTTAGGCTAGAGTATTTCTTATATGTATTACTCTCACATTCTACTCTTTATGTCTTCCTGTAATGCTATTTCAAGAGATGCTACCAATGTTCTTACTTGAAAAAAAATATGGAATTGTAGAAATTTCAGATACCCTCTCAGTAAATGGAAAAGATCTGAGGGCCAGTATGGCAGTGACAAGGAGTTTTTAACCTTATGTAATTGTCGCATTTGTCTATAACCCAAGCTACTCTCTCCTTCAGGAGATCCCGAGGCCAGAACAGAGAGTAAAGAATTATAGACATACCAGTTTCTTTTTACAGAAAAATCATGAACCATTTTGCAGATATTCCCATATGCTTGGTGTGGGGATGGTGGATAATTCTAACATCTGTCAGTCACTTCCTGTTCTAAGCCCCTTGTTCATTACTGGGACCCAGACATGGGGAAAAGTGCAGCTTCTGTAGTTTGAATTTTACTGCATTTTCCTGGCCACACGTTTTATTTTTTACCTTTGCTTTACTGCTTCCTGCAAGGACATTCCCCAATTGAGTCAGGTCTCTGCCCTTCTACAATGGATACTGACATTTAACTATCTGAAATAATATTAACGAGTCTCACAAGCCATTAGTTTCCCAATTCATTAATATAAAATGCTCTCAGGCTACAAACCATGATGCTAACTGGCATCTACCAAGCAAGTCACCCTGCTTCATAACACGGGTAGGCTTTTTTTTTGCAGCCATATTCACCAGATTTCATCTGGTGATCAATGCTTGAAAATTTTATTATTTACCTCCATAGCAAGCTTGTGAGTACTTTGATGATGTGTATGAAAACCCTATGTCTTTTTCAGCTTTATTTCTGCTATGATTGACACAGAAGATTTTTTTGCTAAGAACTATGATGGGCCCTTGTGGTGGAATAGATTTATAAGACATGGGGTCTGTCTTCCATTGAATCACAGTCTAGCTATGGATAAAGGTAGGTAATCTGAAAAACAAATACTATGATAAACACATTAGTAAAGTACTAGCATTGAGTATAGTGCTCAGAGCTTATAGTAGTGTCTCAAAATAAGTATAACAAGCCAAACTGAGCTCCTGAGCAACACGTAAATGGAGTAAGTCAGTTTTTCCAGGAAAGGGTAAGGAGTACTACATAAAAGAGGTAATACTTGACATGTACTCTGAAAAAGAAGTTTGGGACGTTCAAGTTTGTTGAAGTTTGTGCTTTTTCATACTACTTAAGTAACTCTATGGAAACATGGTTAAGGACATTGTGGCTTAAACCGTGGCCCCTTGTGGTGGAATAGATTAATTATTTCCCCTTTGAAATAATATATTATTCTTTCCCACTTGCTTCCAATGAGACTAGAAGATAGCAGAAGAAAAATGTAGGATAGCTAGATCACAGAGAACTTTGTACGTCATGTTAAACATTGAGAAGTTACACATTTACTCTTGTCTAGCCTGTTGCTTTTGCTGTTAATTTTTTATCCTAAGTTTGACTTTGTTATCAAATATTCAAGCTATGTTCCTATCTACTAAAGATGTTCACGTCAAACAAACAAAAAAATTATAGAAGATTCCCCATTATAAATCTATAGTCTCTGGAGTAGGTAATCTTCATTGGAATGTCAGAGAAATAAAGCCAGGGTCACATCACAGGGACCTAAAACGCTGTGTCTCCCTGTTTCTCCCCGGTAGTTCCATGCCAAAAATGGACTTTCGTACCAAAAATATAGAGGCAGTCTGCTATGGTGAGACTGCTTATGTTCCCCCCAAATCCACATGTTGAAACTTCGTCCCCAGTATGATAGTATTAAGACATGTGGTTTTTGGGGAGGTGATTAAGTCATGAGGACAGAGTCCTCATGAATGTTATTAGTGCCATTAGAAAAGAGTCCCTAGGGAGCTTGTTTGACCCTTCCACCAAGTGAGGACAGAAACAGGTGCTTGTCTATGAGGAATGGTCCCTTGCCAGATTCCAAATCTCCCTTTACCTTGCTCTTGGACTTCCCAGCTTCCAGAACTATAAGAAATAAATTTCTGTTGTTCAGAAGCTACCCAGTCTATGGCATTTTTTATAGCAACTGGAACAGTCTAAGACACAGTTCTTTACATTTAACCAAAGTCCTATGTGAGCTCTTCTAGAAAACTAAAATATCAAAGAGAATTATGCCTATCAATAATTCAGATCTTGTTGTAGATCATATAGGCATAATTTATAGGAAATATCACAACTCTATAGGAAAGAGGTCCAAATAAAGAGCACTGAGTTAAAACCAGACTGATATCTAAAATTGAAAGTTAAACTATAGATGCCTGCAACCTGAAAAAGAGGGAAAAACTTGAGTTTTAGGACAAAATATTTCCTTAATAACTGAATTCTGCCACATATTGTGTGAACTTAGGTGAGTCATGTAATCCAACCTGACCAATGAAATGGGATCATACTGCTATTGGTTTTATTGCCCTGACAGTTCTCTTTGTGATGACAACCCGGTGTCATATTTTTATATAAAAACCCTTGTAAAATCTAAAATGTTATTTAAATGCATTGTTTAATTTTTAGCTATGTGTTCTCTATGACACTTAAAATATGAGTCAGTCCATAAAAATTTAATAGACAAGCTATTTTTCAAAGCACCTTTGTTGTGTGAAGTGAGGTGCTAGCATATTGAGCTAGATAGTGTTGCACAGCTGTGAGTTCTTTGAATCACATGTGATTTTTACCTGCTGTGGGTTTATAGTGCACTGGAATTTTCAAGTACAGCCCTTTTGTTTACATTTCATAAGTAATATTATATTCTGTCTTGATATTGAGGAATTGCCACAGCTCTAACAATTCTGATTAAGTATCCTTGCAAATCAACTGCAAAAGAACCCAAACTTATTTTCCCATTTGCTACCCGAGCAAAAGGAGGAAAAAGTGGCCCATTTACTCCTGGAATAATACTATATTCCCCCCAACTCACAGATGAATAGATCTATAATGAAGTGCAATTTTCCTCAGGAAATAAACACCAGTGAGTGGAAAATTGAGGTTACAGCGTGTGCATTGCAAAGTAATAGTCACTTAAGCATTGAATCCAGCCAAAGGACAATTGGAAAAGATGAAGGACATTCAAATAAGAAGTAGAAACCTGGCAAAGGTTAAAGGGGGTCCAGTGGAAGCTTTAGAAAACAGGGATTGCAAGTGTAACAATGAAATGATTCAGTTCTGCAAGACAGAAGGGGTTGAGAGGGCAAGATACATCTTGGTTCGCGGTCTAGACAACAGTTATGTACATGCTATGGTCCAATGGGTGACCTCACAGGAGTAAAATAAAAAATAAGAAAAGAAAATTAATTCATGGAAATAGACAAGGTTAATAACTCAGCACAAGACACACAAGATCAAAATAAACTCGGTCTCCAACCATACCTATTTAGGGAATTTCATTGTTCTGAAAACACCTAATTCCACATAGACCATTTATTTATGCAACCAACATTTATTAAGTGGTCACCATGTGCCAGGCATAGAAATTCACCAGGGAGAGCAGTGAAGAAAATAGATGTAATATCTTTGCTTGCGCATCTTCAAACTAATGATTTTCACCTGCTTTCAATGAAATACACGGCACTTTGTTACTGAGATTACTAGTAGATTGAACCACAATAAGCTGTTGTTTTGTAGGTCAAATGCATTTAGGTATTGGCAATTTAAAAAGGTTCAGCCTAATATTATCCTTTGTATAAATTGTAGAAGTCTTTTAATAAATGTTCTTTGCCCTAAGAATATATTTTTATTACCTCTAACTAGCAGTTTCTTCTCACTTGATTTAAAAGGTCTCTACCTTTGCTATTGCCCTAAAACTCACTTAAAATTTCCAAATTAAATATTCTTTCATGTTATATAGGATGCAACTGTGGTCACCCTACTGTACCAAGGGATAAATATGATGCAGTACAGCTTTCTTAGAATTAATCACTGTGTTGAGATTCCTTATATCAGACACAGTTTATTGAAATCAGGTACCGTCAATTCAGAGTGGTATCCCTATTCTTATGCAGTTTTACTTTGTGAGAAAACCTTTTACTGAGATTTTTAAAGTTATATTCTGGAGTCATTCCATTCTTCCTTTGTCTAAGACCAAGACCTCCACTCTCAGCCTTTGGGATGTAGATCTTATCTACTCCATTGACCAAGATTGGGTTGCCAACTTCCCCCGTCATCAGCAGGATATTTGTCTAAAATTTCGAAGTGTGGTCCCAGACCAACAGCATCAGTCCTACTGGGATATTTCTGAGAAATATACACACCCAGTCTTCATCCCAGACCTTCTAAACAAGACACTCTGGAAGTGCAGCCCAGACATCCTGTTTAACAAGCCCTCCAACTGATTCTGATGCTGCTAACGTTTAAGAGCCACTGATCTCAAGGAGTAGTTCTCAGTCTCCTCAGATCTTAAGCATAGACTGTGGGTATGGGAAACAATTATTTTTGCCTTGACTGTTTCAACTACCTGGGAGAGAAAGGCAGAAATGCTGACTCTAAGGGTGGAAGATGTAGGAAGGACCTAGCAGTGGCCTTAACCTTGGATGGAAGTCAGGTAGGATTGAACAGTTGAGTACTGCCTGAAAGATCTGGGGATGGGGAATGTGGAAAACCATCCTGTCTGTGAGAACCAAGTGATGTGGAAAGGTTGTATGGGTGCAGCCCTGGGCGAGGGAATGTTTTTTCTCCAGTTAATCAAAAAATCTTGGGGTTGTTGAGGTAGAGGAGGTTTTTCTTTGTAAAATGACACCATTAGGTCAGAAGAGACACTGGTGACAACTCATTTGGTTTTCCTCTTTCTGAATTTTGTGTTCTTCCCTAGAGATGTTTGGTAGATAACTAACAGTGTGAAGGTCAACATACTACAAATAATCAAGCCTATTTGTGTATAGTAATTAAATTTATATTTCTTCTGCAAACAAAGATTTTAGATATTATTTCACCAGGGAATATCTCTCTCCTTAAAATAGTCTATTCTACTGTCATGTATGTGAGGCATTATGTGCCAATTTGTTCTTTTCCAATATCTAGGTTGCTAAGTATTTTTTTCTCTGAATGCATTGGGCAGGTGGAGGGACCTTTGGATTACATGGGGTTAGAGTCTGGAGGAAACCTTCTGTACTAAGAAAAGTTAGATTCTACAGGAGAGAAAAGAAGCAGGCTGTTCTAATTTAGAGTTAGGTTGAGGTTCTGAGAATGGGAAGCTCCTTAGCCACTAGTATAAAATCATCCGTGTTAACCATGCTTGTTATTTAACTATCTATAAGTGGGAAACCAGGATTCCTGAACATTCCTCATCTCAGTCTTTGAATGAAGTCAGTGGTTTGGGCTGGGATTGGGAGCGGGGAGAGAACAAATGAATGTGCATAAAATGTAATTTTTTGGCCATTTGTATAGTATCTAGTAAATTACCTCTTCTAGTTCAGTAGACTAGAAGAATCCATGTCTTTCCCCAATGTGAATTATTTACTTCTCTCTCAAGACTAGTTTGTTTAATATGAATAAAGTAATCTTTCTATTTACTTTAAATCCTTTACTTTAACCTTATAAAAAGCCTTAGCTCAGGGAACTCTTTTCAGTCTGTCTGGGGCTGACAGAACTGAGGAGGAAGAAAAGATTCTTTAAACGTTCCTCATTTGTTTTTGTTTTTCTTTTTTTTCCTTTTCAAAAGCACAAGTTTCCCAGCTTGCAAAAATTAAGCAGCCTAAAATATTTGATGCCTTATTTTGAAATGTCAGAGCTTAAACAAACCTTTCCTAAACTAACAACAGGTTTTTACTGTAGACAAATTCATAAGAGTTTCTATTACTTTTCATTCTTTTTAGTGAAGCTACATCCTCTAACCACCACCTAATTTCACATAGTTTGTGGTGTTTACCCTAGGGATGCCAAACTCCAGAGAATGGGATGGTATCAACGGTCAGGATAAATGTTTACAGGGAACTTTAAAATGATTGTTGCCAAATAGCTTCAGCCTTCCTAAGTGTCCTGAGGGGAGTATTTTACATTTAGATAGGCCTGGGTGCCTTAAGCAGAACCAGTTACCACTGAATCAAGATAATTTTCAGTAGTAAGCAAGCTTGGCTTTGTAGACTTATGTAGATGAAACAAATGAAATACGTTGGCACTGATGGCAATATTGAGCTCTCAATTTTCTCTGTGCTGTGTTGTGTTTTTATTGTCCTCATTAAACACATTATTTGTAGACAGCTTTTATATTTATATTTGCCAGGGCCTACAAATTGGCATTTATACGTGCAAGAGGCTTGACAGGCATTTATTAGGGTGTTTTCATATCTATCACTGTTAACACTGATGTCTGAGCCCCTGTGTTTTAAGCGAGTATCCTGCAGAATTTGTGTGGATTCACTGGCACAATAGCTAATAATAATAGCTGCCCCAGGTACAAAACATGGGCCTCTGAATTTTTAGTGTATTATTTCTAATCCCCCTCCCAACAGCCCTGCAATTTAGGTGTTCTAATCTCCATTTTAGAATGAGGAAGCTGAGGCTGAGACGTAACTTGCCCAACATCAAAAGCATGCAAGCAAGGTAGAGAAAGAAGTGAGGAATTGAACATGGGTTGGTGTAATGACAAATCCCGGCTTTTTAATTTGCGTCACGAGTCTCAGGTATCAGTGAGATCAGTGTTCAGAGAGAAGGTGAACTTTCTCGAGGTCCACTCACATGTTGCTACTTGCCAGTCTTATTGATGTTACACTGTGAGCCCCATGAAAACAAGGGCCTTGTCTGTTTTGCCCTCAGTTTCCTCCCTGTTCTCAGCACTATGGCTGAAATATCTATAATAGACATTTTTTTTGGTTTATAGTGGACAGGGAGTATGCAGTAAGCATTTTTGAATGAGTGAATAAACAAATGAATAAATTGGTTTGCCATCTCTGTCAATCAAGAAGGTATAGGATTCAGCCTGGGCTGGATTTCTAATTCTACATTATAGCTTCTTAGCTAAATGAACTTGGAAAAGACACTCTACTAAATCTCGGTTACCTTATCTGCATAAAGGGAATGATTTAGAAGATCAATTGGAAGATGAATGTAAAAACATTTAGTAAATTCAATGTAAACATTAATTGCTTTAGCTGTGATTTAATTTGCAAAGCCCTGGAAAATGATTTCTTATCTAGATCTTAGATTAAATCCTCCCATCTGCTTTTTGGTACCTAAAATCTGGCAATGATTTTCAAATATTTTTGGCTTTTTATCTTGCCCCACTCTAAGAAATATGTTTTTTTGTCAAAACCAGTCCACATATCATAAATGAAATTGCGACTAAAATTCAAAGAAATTTGTTGTGAAACAATATCTAAACCTATTTATTATGCATGTTTTTATGTTCTCTATTCAGTTCTGTTTTTTCTATTCAAATAAAATGCTGTTTATGACCCAATAAATTGCATTTAAGATCCACATTTTATTTGAAACCCATACTTTGAAAATACTGCTCTAGGGGAAAGGATCACTGACTTGAACTCTTTCATGTTGTATTATAGTAACACTGTCTGAGTTAAAAGATGGTGTCAGCGTCTAAAAGAGAGGCAGGAGTAGGTGTTTATGCATGTGATTGGGCAGTAACATTGATGAAGAAACAAATAATTACACACTGACTCTATCTATCCGTCTGTCCTTCCATCTGCCTATCTCACCTACCTGCCTACTACTTACCTAACTCTATAAATAAATAAATGAGTACAATACTCACATATGTTTTGTTAAGATCTCTCTCAGAATGCTTTTTATGATTTCCCTGCAGTCAGTGACCATACAGGCTTCTGGTGAGATGAAAAGTTCACCTGTTAATGTATAAATGCTGATAGTGACAGATAACAGGTGAATAATGACAATCTGTAAGATTTTTTGCAGTTTTAAAAAATTTAGTTCACAATTTTCTAGAATTTGTTACATGAAACATGCACTGCTTATTTAAAACTTATAGAATGCAATAAACTATATAGAATATTATCTTATTTATAGTTTAACTTAAAAGCCTTATAAATATCATGAGTTTATTTCTTAAGCAAACATACAAAACTGTGAAGATATATAAATATAACTTACCTGTGTATAAAAACTCTTAGTAAACATGGAAGAGATACATTATATGAAAGTACCACAATTTGTTTAGGCAGCCTTTTATTGATGGACATTAATAAATATTTCTGCAACAAACAACTTTATATAGCAGTCATTTGGTGTATATTCAAGTAATATATATAATACATATTTTGCCAAACATTGTAAAATTGTGTTCTATAGATGTGCAGATTTTATCCTAGCCAATAATATGAATACCTCTTTCCCTATATGCTCCTCAACACTGTGAATTACCCAACTTTTCTGTCTTTGGAATTGAGTGGGTTAAAAGTGGCATACTAGTTTAATTTAATTTAATTTAATTTTTTTTTGTTTTGGAATGAAACTGAACATATTTTCATGTGTGTGAGAGTCATTTGCCTTTGCTTTTATGTGAACTGTCTGCTTACTTTCCTTTTCCTATTATTCTCCTAGATATTGGATTTTTTATTTATTCATCTTTTAAAAACTTTAAGCTTTATTGAAGCCAATTTTCTATCTTCTCATTTGATGAGCTGAAAATATTTTTCTGTTCATTTATTCATTTTGCTTATGGTGCTTTTTGTCATCCAGTTACGTAGATGATTTAAACATTGTTTTAATGGCTTCTGAGTCTCGGATTATATTTATAAATGCCTTTTCCAATCTGATATTATTTTTAAACACCCCAAGCTTTCTATCAATAAGTTTATGATTTTATTTTCCAAAAATACTTAAAATGTTTGCTTCATTTAGATTTGTCCTACTACTATGAGTAAGATATAAATTGAACCAATTTTTCCCCAACTGGCCATCAGGTTTATATAGAACTTTTCACTGAATAGTTCATATTTTCGTTACTTATTTGTAATGCCATCTTTATTAGACAGAAGACTCCAATACATATTTGAGTCTATTTTTGGACTGTCTAATTTGAGACACTGACTCTCTATTTGCCATTATCATACTTCTTTATTGGAGCTATTTTTTAAGTTTTTAAATGATTATTGCTTGTTTTTTAATATAAAATTTATAATCAACTGTTTACTTTCAACCCGAGGGAAAGTTGGGTTTGTACTGTATTTGTACCATGATAAATTGGTAGAGTACCTTAGGGAGTGCAGGCATTGCTATGAAGTTGAATCCTCCTATTCAAACACTCAGTATGACTTTTTGTTTCTTCAAATCGTCTTTGGGTACTGCAGGAACATTTAAAATTTATCTTTGTATAAATCTTGACATTTCTTGTTAGATGTGTTATTAAGTATTTTATCTACTTAATTGCTGTTCTGAATGAATTTCTTTTCTTTTGTTATGTCCTTTAAGTGGATTTGGTTTGCATATATAAAAACTGTTATTTTATGTATTAATATTTTGTGCTCAGGCCCTCACAAAATTCTTTCATTAGTGCTAATAGTTTTTACAATCACTTCCTTGAGTTTCCACGTTTATAATCATATTTATTAGGTCCTTCTAAATTTTATACAACTCATTTCTATTCTCTAAATTGTTGGCTGCTATTTCCAAAAAGGATTAATACTAATTGTGATTATAGATATCACAATATACATTAATCTTCTTCTTTTAAGTATGATGTTGACTTTGATTTTGAGATAGATATGCTTTATAATGTTAGTGAAATATATATATTTGATATTTATTTTTAATCAAAAAATTCAAATGGCTTATAAGCATTCAGAGAAATGCTTATATAATTTGTCTCCTAGTTTATTAATATGATAAATTATAAAAATATATTTTTAATATTGATGAATATCCATGTTCCTGGAATAACATTTCTTGTTTATGGGAGAGCTATATATATATATATATATATATTTTTAAACCAGTAACTATTAGGGTTGGTATCATATGTATGCTTACTTCATTAAAATAATATAGGACTTTTTTTCTGTTTCTATACTTTAAGTTTTTTTAAATGATATTGGGATGAATTTTTAAGGTATTAAGACTTTTGCTCAATACTGGCATTTTTTTTCCAAATGTTAAGGAGTCCCTTCTGACTAGTCTGTGCCTATATGGTTGGATATTTTTATGATTACCCCAACCACCATCACCTCAAAACTATACTGAAAAAAGAGCTTTGGACAGGAGCAGTAGTACAGGCCAGAGCCTGATAGTGTCAGTGTGGAATTTTCTGGTAGTACGGGCCGGAGCTTGATAGTGTCAGTGTGGAATTTTCTGGTAGTACAGGCCGGAGCCTGATAGTGTCAGTGTGGAATTTTCTGGTGTGCAATCCCTCTGTTCCTCAGGGCGACACCCAACAAAATGACCATAGATCTCTTCAAGTTCCTTTTCTTCTGCTAAAATAATACCAATATAACATCAGTATAAGTTCCTCTGGAATTCCTTCAGGCTTTAAAGTTTTTGCCATGAAATGTCTAGGCTAAAATGGATTTTCTAAGATATCTTGTTTCGTGTAAGAACCTTGTATATATATTTGGATAGAATTTTGGATTCTATCAAGAATTCTCTCCTATATGTCCTGAGTTAATGCCTTTAAAGCAATGAGCATAGTACTTACCACGGGGTAAGTTCTCAATAAATATTATTATTGGTGTTATTATATCACTCAATTTTTACAAAACTCCCTGTGAAATAAAGTTGAGAAAGAGTTCTTACGCTCTCTTGCCTAAATCATACCTTTAGAATGTGGTGGCATTAGATTGCCAACCCAAGTCTTTTCACTCTGAGACCAGTGCTTTTCCCACTATATGTTCATAAATGGAGCACCATATACATGAATGAAGAAATAATGCCTTTATCATTATCGATTTAGTAATTGAAATTTAAATATCCATTGTTTTATAAATGTGGGCAACGAATTCAATAGTGTTAACGATTCCTCTCACTTTATCACCAATAGAAATAAAAATAATTTTGTATCATGTTAAAGATGCTGCATGTATATTGAGATAAACTTTATACTTTCCACTATTTTGAAATTGTATTAGTTATCAGTCCTGCTCTTGAACTTATTATTTGAATTACCAATAAATATTTATAATTTACTTAAATATAATTTGTTCTTTGCAAGTATATAAATGTATTTTATATTATTTTGAGAAAGGTGTCCATGGGCTTTACCAGATGGCCAAAGTGGTTGACATTACAAAAAATGGTAAAGAACTCCTGGTAAACAATTCTGTGATTGTATGGCCCTCTTTTCCTATTCTGTATTTTTAACAATATTTCACAAGGGATACATCATTGAGGGATGAATGTTCCCAACATCTCATTCAAAGGAAATTTGAGACATCCACACCTGATAGTTTCTGGCACTGAATTCGCTGAATTCTTCAGCTGGCAGAGTAACCAGATGGATTTTAATTGCCCAGTGAAGGGATAATTTTCCCTAAGAAATCCCACATATGCCAGTACAGCCCTGTGAGCTTGTCACAAGGCATCCGCCTTTGCCAACCTTTTCAGCCGGCTCCAAACAGGGTGCTTTTCAAAGGAATCCTGTGACAACATAAAGCAAAATTTAGTAAATGTCTTTGCTCGATAGGGGAAAAGTGAAATAAATAGCCAGTAAGTGCTCTAGGGAGAAGCTGCAGACAATGCTCTGCCTGCCGCTGAGCACGCTTATCAGTGAACACACAGCCCTTCTGCAAAATGGATTGTGCTTAATCGAATCTGATGCCTCCCCCTGAGGAGATTGGCGAGAGTATAGAGATGATCAGAGGTTGATGGATTGGGGTATATTCCGTCCTCCTTCAGATCACCAACATTTCCCTTCAATATAGTTCTTGTATTTTTACATTCCCTGCATTTGGAGTGATTTTTGATGTTCTCATAGTCAAAACCATGCTTTGCAGATAACTGTAGAATATGTGAAGCCAAGAGTCATGATACATAGAAATGTTTATAAAAATGAAATCACATTGTTACCAAACAGGCAGGGACCAGGATCAGTCATCTTTTCTATCATCTAAGGCTTCATTCAACTGATTAGAATTGTCCATTTGTTTTTAAAAATGAACAGAATTATTATTGCTTAGGTTCTGCTTGGGCATTTATATTTACTAAGGTGTTTGTATCCCATATCTAATTTTGTATGAGAGGAAATGAGTCTCAGGTTAAATAACTTCACCAAAGTTACACAGCTATTACAAAACAGGGTTGTGCTTTCAACTCAGTCTATCCATTTCTAAGCTTTCGTCTTTCCATTATATGCCTTTACGGTTTTTAGAAAAGAGAAAAATATTTTTGATGAAATTTTGGAAGGCTTCTTGAACTACATGTTAAAGAGATGAGTCAAAGTTGTAATCGAAGCAAAGAAAATAAATTTAAAATAAAGAACAATTCTCCTAGAAGCATTTCTCAGCAATAACAATACAAAGCAAAGTTTCCCATTTTAACCTTAAAGCAGGTATTCTACTTTGCTTTAAGTTTCTGTTGATACCTCAATCAAATTAAATTGGTTTTTCCACATAGCAATTTGGAGAAATATCAGGCCCATTGGGATCAAGTGAAAAACAGATGTGAAATAATATGCATTTTTCATGTGCCCCAAGGGTTGTGACATTTTCGATTTACTGACACTCTGGGGTAAGGAAAACATATCTATAAGCATGAAACCGAAGCTCCTAGTCTCACAACTTGGTTGCTAGAATAAGCTTGTTTAGGTAGGTGGAGAACTTCACTGAATATCTCGTTTAGAAATTTGCAAAGCTTGGACCTTTTTATACAATTGATCATTTTTGACAGCCAGATATTTCCTTGCTTGGGGAACAGCTGGCTTTAAAAAATGCTGCAACATTAACTCACTTACTTACCCATACCTACCAGTATAAATAATGTTATGCTGTTAGAGAATCTGGCGTAACAAATCCTATTTCAGCTTTTACTCAAATATAGGTATTAATAAAATGAAATGATGCTATGATATCCAGATCATCTTTCCCATGTGCCTAGTGTAAGATTTATTTGGCCATTCCTTAAATTGTTAAAAATAACCCTTGGCTATATGACATAGGGATTCATGGACATTTTGAAGGTCAGAGGGAGGTTTTTATAAAGCTTGTAACAAATGATTAATCTCTCAGTTATATGTTTGTTGTGTTATGTGTTTTTGTATGTTTGCTTGTTTTAACCGAGTATTAAACACTATAGACACCTTTACCCCTTACAGACCTCTTGGGACCCCTTGTCCTTTGGGGACTCTCTGCAGTTAAGATATTAACTAAACACTGGGGATTCAGCTGTAAGAAATGAAAAGCAAGGTGTTTGAGACAATTATGTATATATCCTTTCACTAGTTACACTGATGATAATGGAAATGATAATTCCACTCCATCTGGGCATCTAAAACTACCTGGGGAAGAAACTAAGCATCCCATGTCTCTTATCCACTAAAATAGCTCTATCATTTGCCTCTCAGCTGTCTTACTGAGCTGTCTCAAAGCCGTCAATTGCTCCACAACCTGTTGTATGAACTGGAGATAGTTCTTTTAAGTCACAGAGAATTAAACATCTACAATTTAATAATTTCTACCTATCACTTGTCTGTGCCCAGTAATATTAAAGGTCAGTACTTTAATTTTCACAATAATATTATTTAAAAAGTTATCAATTTTGTGGCCATTCTGTGAAGAAAGAAACTGTTGGAGTCATATGACTTGTTCAAAAAGATTAACTTTAACTCCAAAGCTTTGTTGGCCGTTACGTTAAAATTAACAGATCCCTTTTCAAGAAATGCCTCTCAAACTTTGAAAAGCTTCCATGTTGGATCTGCTGTCCATAGCCTGTAAGCCTCTTGAGAGCAGCCACAGAGTCCTCATAATCTCTGCATTCTAATCTCCTCCCACAGTACTGACCTGGGCTCTCAGCTGTAACCACTGCTGATTGTCAGTCTCACTTTGGATAGAGTAGCACTTTGGTCTCTCAAGTCCCAATTTCTACATCTGACCAATTTTCCAACTCATTTTTAAGGGAAAGTTCAAACTCAAAGATTTAGGAAATGTAAAAAGGCCTTCTTTGCCCTTCGTCTAGAACAGGGGTCAGCAAGTGTCTCCTGTAAAGGGCCAGATAATAAATACTTTAGGATTTGCCTGCCAGTTATGCTTTGGCTGTTGTTTGTATAACCCTTTAATCATGTAGAGCATAAGCCATACAAAAAAAAATGTGCCCTGGCTTGACAAATCCCAGTCTAGAATATCATATTCTTAAATGCATTTAAACCTAGTTGTTCAAGAATTTTAATTTGTTTATCTCCTTTAGCTCAAGTAAAGCCAAAGCTTTTATAGCAAGGCCATGTTTATTGAAACTGTTCAAACAGGCCTACCAGTAATAACAACAACAATAATAACAAAGTTTTACTCTTTGCTGATTATAAAGGAGATTTAAGCCATAACCCTAAGTGTCCCTTCCTATGTACTCTTGCAGTAAGCATCCTCTGGAGCTTCAACTGACATCTCTCCATCTGCACCCTCCACCACTAAAAGTCTGTCTTCTCTCAGCCAAAAAGGATCTCATAGCTTCTGCCTTTCTCCGTTCTGGATTCTTGTAGATTGGTGTCACATGTCACATAACATGTCACATAACAGTATTTTGGTCAAAGACAAACCACATAAGTGAAGGTGGTCCCATAAGATTACAATGGAGCTGAAAAATTTCTGTCACCTAGTGACATCTCAGCGGTCATAACCTTGTAGCATAGTTACTTTATTTTTTATAAATTTAGTGTAGCCTAAGTGTACAGTGTTTATAAAGTCTACAGTAGTGTATATAATGTCCTAGACCTTCACATTCACTCACCACTCACTCACTGACTCACTCAGTGCAACTTCTATTCCTGCAAGCTCCATTCATGGTAAGTGCCCTATACAGGTATACCATTTGTTGTCTTCTATGCCATATTTTTGCTGTACATACTTTATGTTTTAATATGTTTAAATGCACAAATACTTACCATGTGTTACAATTGCCCACAGTAACATGCTACAAATTTGCAGCCTAGGAGCAAGAAGCTATACCATATAGCCTAAGTATATAGTAGGCTATACCATCGAGGTTTGTGTAAGTACACTCTGACATTTGCAGAATGACAAAATCACCTAATGATATATTTTCAGAATGTATCCCCATTTTTAAGTGACATGACTGTAATAGTGTTCCCTAACTCTTTCTCCACTCCTCTGCTTCTCAGATTCTGTCCTTTCAAGCCGATTGTATAGATCAGTCACGAAGACCTTAGGAACCAGTCGGAAAGAGGAAAGCTCTACTCAGGGTAGTGGGAAGGGCTAAATTATTGCTTGCTGTGTGTGTAGTCAGGCTGGAGGGTGAATGGGGCAGGAGACTGAGGACATGTGGTAAATACAGTAATGTTACTGAATGTTATTCTATCACTAAAGTAATTATAAAATTATATGTACTACAAATTATATATAATGTTATAATTGTTTTTATTATATATATTATATGTGTAATAAATTGTTTTGTCTCTTCCACCTTCCATAATCTCTCACTCTCTCTCTCTCTCTCTCTCTCTCTCTCTCTCTCTAGATATATATATGAATATCATGGAAGGTGGGAGAGCCAAAAAAAAAAAAAAACTCAATAAAATCTTTCCCAGATAAAGAGGAGGTGGAATGGGGAAAGGAGATCTGGGAGATTAGGCAGATGGATGTTCTAGTCCTGGCTTGTCCATGAAATAGCCTATTTGTCTGCGTAGTCCTCTCCTGGACTTCAGTACCCCACCTGTAAAACAGTGATGTTGAACTAAAAGAACTCTAGTTTCTTCACAGTATTGTTATTCTATCAGAAAGAGAAGAAAAACAAGTTTCCTTGTCATTTAGTATATTGAAAATTCACTTCTCATTTTTGTTAAAGAGTTATCTTAATTTTATCTGTAAAACTGTAGCAGCAAGTTGTTCAAAGTCTATAGACACACACAAACACACACACATGCAATTTTTTTCCTCAGCTCCTAAAAAAGTTTATGATTGTTAATAGAACAAGTTGTGATTGAAGGTGAGGGGTTTGCTATTATTGGAGCTGCTGAAGGCAAGCCTAGGCATGGCTATAATAGAGTCGATAGAATTATGTGAATGCACCTCTGGAGAGCTCCACGTAGGATGGGTGAGATGCCCTGAGCATGTTTGCCGGTCTGCCTTTCAGATCTAAGAGCAAGTTACAATCTTTCGGATGGGTGATTATCTCTTCTTTAGTAGTTTGATTTGGAGATGGGATCAGCATGCTTTTATTATGTAGCTTCTGAAAACACTGGTCAAAACTAATTAAAAATATTTTTTTAAATGAGACTGAATTCTCTTCATAGTTCATACCATATCCAATTATTTAAAGATGCAATTACTTAAATGCTCATTTAATAAATATATGTCAGTGCTTTCTCTCCTCAGAGTAACAAATATGAGGAAAACAGTCACTAGCCTATACAGGTCAAGAGAAATTTAGTCTATCTAGTTATGCTATCTCCACATTACAATTCCAGGTATATAGAAATAATCAGAAAAATATTTTGATGTTTTTTCCTTGAAGAGTTAAAACTTAAACTAATAATTATTAATAACCCTAATGCCACAAGTGACAGTGAAATAGGGGCAAAGGGAAAATTACATTCAGGATGTAGATAGTTCAGAGGAAGTGAGACTAATTCGATCTTGACAGACCATAATAATGAAAACTTCAAATATAACGTGATGATCAGAATAAGACTTTGAACAATAGTTTTCCCAATTGACAAGCAAAGATTGTTCTACACACATGAATGAGTGTGAGGCCAGTGAACAGGTTGTCTGAACGGATTTGGCACACAGGAACAGGACTAAAAGAGGAGCAGGACACAGGGAGGTGCCACGTCTTAGAAAGACTAACAGCCAGGGTAAGGAAGTGAAAGAGTTGTTTGTATGCATATCGAGCTAACAGAAAAAGTAGCTAGCTGTTAAATGGTTAAAGTTGGAAGCTTATATGCCCAACTTAGTAAGAGAGAGGGAATAAAATGTTTCTATGGGGAGAACAAATAGGTGCCTATAGGAAAGACAAAAGGGTTTTAGGAGAACAAGTTGAAGTTATGAAAGTTGGTGAAAATGTTTGTGTATGCAGATGCAGGTGGTCTTACCATGACCAAAAAAAAAATCCCCTTAGAGGGAATTTATGACAAATTCATTCCTGGTTTTCCTCTTGGAAGAGGACCTGCTCCAAAGAGGGAATTTATGGCTGCCTCATTTAATTTTGAGAAGTTCCTGTTTTTAGTCAGATAACAGAGCTCTAAGAATGTTTCTTCATGTATCTGATACATCTCAAATGTCTTCAGCTTAACATAGTCTTCATAACAACTCCTAACAACTCTGGGGTTCCACATGGGTCACCACAGAAGCAAGTGACATGATCAAATTTTTCTACTAAAAAGATCCCACTGGCTATAGGGTGAGAGATAGACTGAAGTTAGAGCAGTAAGATTCAGATAAGTGAATTAGGCAATCCTGAAATAGCCCAAGTGAGATGTGATGAGGCCCTAAATTAGTAATATAACAGTGGGATTTCAAGCAGGAGTGAGAAATGAGATCATTGGAGTCAATAAAATTTCAGTTTCTAGAATTATTTTATAGGTTATATGTAAATGTGAGAAGTAAAAGAAAAAGGAAAGGGAAGTGCATAGGATCTTTATGACTTGTCAAAAGGTTTTCATAAACTTTATTTTGCTGTACAGAATTTAAGTGAACTCCACATGCTGAGGAGGTTTGAGGATGACAGAGAATGTTTTGAGTGTTCTCTCAGGAACAGGAAACTATGAGAGATTTGAGAACAAGTAGGTATTGAAATTAGATCTGTATTTTCAAAAGAGAAACCTAAATAGCAACATTAAAATTGGAATGGAGGCGGAGCATTGGAGGTAGGGTCACCAAGTGTTCATCAATTTAAACCCGGTGAATGTAAACTCATTAATACTTAATGTGAGTTAAAATTCAAGTTTGTGCTAGATAACTCATTACTTATTCAGTCATGACACATTTAAAGAACCACTAGACTAAAAACAGGAAGTCCCAGGGCTGACTATGCTGGGGAATTTCCTTCGATTCAATAGATAACCTAGTGCCTATCCACTGAGAATCAAGGACTGCTAGTGAAGCAAAACTGTTTCCTGGCAAATGCATACAGGATTGATGGACGAATTAGCAGCAAGTAAGGTAACCGTATGCTCATGGTAAAGGATATGTTAAAGTGGGAATAAGGAAAGGATATCAAACAAGGTCTGAAAAAACAGATTTGAACCTGTCTGCTGAATGTAAGGTGGGTTGATGACATTTCCTTCTCTAGAGCAATAAGAAAAATCAAACGAGGAAAATTTATTATGCCAATTACAACTACATTCATCTAGATCATTGATATGCATGTAAACATAGTGTAGTTAAAAAATAATCAGTGAACTGATGAAAAGTATTGCATCAATGAGGTAGTTAAGTTTATATCTTTCAGGAAAGATAAGAAAACCTTCGTGTTTGATAGCCATACTTTCTGTAAAACATCAAGTTCTATTCTAGAACTCGCAGTTTCTGTCCCAGTTACATAGTTCTACTATCCGGTCCATGGAAATTTATTATAATAGAGATATGTTACATCAAATTTAATACCAATTCTTTAGGGATAGGGCTAATTTGTTAGACATATGTGAGTCTCAAAGGCTTTCATTCCCTGAGTCTTTTATGTTGCAAACAAATGGGAAAATATGGTTTTAAAATTATTATTCACAATTGTAAAATAGTAGACATTCACAAAATACAACCCAAGAATTTAATCAGCATCAAGCTAGTCTATCTTTCCTAAAAGCACATTGGTAATTGGTAGGAAAAGAGTTTTAGAATGACTAAAACCACCTGCATTTCATCTAAAAAAGCTTCTCTGATTAACGTGAAAGAAGGTTCTGATTCATATAGCTGCCTCCCCATTAAAATGTAAATGTTTGGCATCCACCTACTCCTCAGTGTAAAATTAATCTCTTCAATTCAAAACCTTGCTTTCTCAGATATAATTGCCTCCCTATGTCTCCTGGTGAACCATAAATACAGTGGCCTGCTCCAGGAGTACAAAAGAATACTTTTTTACCTTGGGGATATAAAAGGCTTGGATTATCAAATGCTCATTTTTTGGAACACACACACACACACACACACACAAAATGCTTCTGCTGCTAGAAACATTTAAAAGCCACTAAATTAGAATATTAGGATATTTTTAAATTTATTCATTTATTTACTCATTGTTTCAACAAAAAACCTTGTCATATCTAATATGTACCAGATGTTGTACTTATATATGATACAATAAATCAAAATTATCCACTTTTCTGATTTAATCATTGACATCAAAGCCCACAACTATTATTGCTGCTATTACTGTTACCAGTACAAGTTGAAACACAGCCAACCTTCAGTATCCATGGGTTCTGCACCCATGCATTGAACCAACCACAGATCAAAAATATTTTTTTAAAAATGCATCTGTGCTGAACATGCAGACTTTTTTCTTGTCATTATTCTATAAACAATATAGTATAACAAATATTTACAAAGGATTTACATTGTTTTAGATTTTGTAAGTAATCTAGAGATGATTTAATGTATATGAGAGGCTGTGCATAGATTATATGCAAGTGCTATGCCATGTTATCTCAGAAACTTGAGCATCCATGGATTTTGGCATCCATAGGAGGTCCTGGAACAAATTCTCCATGGATACCGAAAGACAAACATACTATTACAACTACTACTGTACTATAGTACTACTAGTAGTATTATGCTAATTTCTTATCATTACATCACTTTATCCTTCGCAGTCCTATATACTGATGAATTATTGTTATTTTTTATTACTATTTATTTCTCCTTATATCACGGTCCTGAATGCTTTGAGTCAAAGGTGCTTTGGAAAAGCATCTTTCTCTGCTCAGACCATATGGCTTGGACCTCACTAGTTTTATCCTTTGACTGAAGGATAGATATCTGATTCAAGCATAGGAAATTATATCCAATGAGTAGCAAGTCTTGGGGATTTGGCATAAATAGGAAATAGGGACTCTTTTTAATTTGGGTTGCCAAACTGATAGAAGGTAAGCTCAGAACTGTTGATAGCCGTTGTTTGAAAATTCTGTCTGATAACAGAACCATGCAAAAGGAAAATACCTTTGTAAGAAAAGAAAAAGAGAGGTAGAGATAGACATAGATAAAGAAAGGGAATATATCAATCGTTTAAGTCCATGAAATACTTGCACCTTTCCACTGGCTGTTCCAATTACATACCAGTAAAGTCATGTTTTTATTATATCAGTTTGTGTTTAGTCTCTATTATTTGCAACCAAAATAACTGTGGTAACTAAAAATGGAAATTTTCATTGGTATTTTACAAATAGTGAAAGTAAGCCTTGAAACAAAAAGCCATTTTTGGGTCACATATTTACTAAATTAAAAAGCCAGAATTCTAACCCGGTACTTCCCAACGCCAAACTGTGTGCATTAACACCTCAATTTAATGATTCACTTATTCATAAATTTGTTTATTTATGTATGCCTTTATTCAATTTACCATATTGGGAAGATGGAAATGGGACTCCCAAGTATTGTCACATTTATGTTCTATACTGCAGTGAAAGATGGGGAAAGAAAATATATGTTAATCAGTAAAAGAAATGAAAAAACGTTTTGATTATGTCTTAACTTGAGTGTTACATTAAAAAAATGAATAAAACAACTCCCATAAGAAACTGTGACCTGAATCATATTTAGAGTTCGAATTTACACCGCTTCTGAAGTATTTGAATTATAAGCCAATAAAGCAAATACAAGCTTTCCAGATTGGAAGTCTATGAGGGCAATTGGAAAAGCAAAAGCAAAATTTATCAAGAAGAAAATAATTTTATCTTTTTATTTCTACAGTTTTTTTTACAAATAAAACACAGATGTGAATATAAATTCACAGTAAAAGTTATAAAACACGTGAGGAAAGAAAGAGTCAGTATAAACAACCAAGAAAAGAAGAGATCACTAATCTGATAAACTGGGAAAACACTAGAATAGAAAATGCTAAAATGATAATTGGGAAATATAACCTATAGATTGAAGAGAATTACACAGATTACAGTACAAACAGTAAATATATAGAAACTTAGCAAGAATGTTTAAGAGACACGGAGAACAGAAGGAAAAGCTCCAACATATATATTTTCAGAGTTTCAGAAGTGGAGAATAGAATGAAAGAGGGAGAGGTAATAACACTCCAGTAATCAGTTGATTTTTAACACCTTCATAATAAAGCTAATAGTAATTTTACAATGAACACTAACAAAATTATAACGGAGGATAATTTTCAATACTGATCAAAGACACAATTTCTGACTTTGGGGAGGCCCAATAGATCACAATTAGAATATAAAGAAATATACAGCAGGGCATATCATAGATAAACTAAAATACACCAAACACACACAAAAAATCTGAAGTGCAGTCAAGAGAAAAATTGAATTAATTAGGATAAAATGAGAGTCTTAAATTTGACTTTGCATTAGCAATAATGGAAAAGAGAGATCTTCGAAGTGCTCCAAGAAACACATGACTACCAGCTTGACTATTATTTCAAGAATAAGGATTAAATTGAAATACAGGAAAACAGCATTGCCACTTATAGCACTTTAAGAAATGCATTTCTAAAGGATGTATTTTTGAGTAAAATTTAAAGAAAGTATTCCGAACGAATATTTCCAGAAAAAGAGATGAGATGCAAGTAGGCATGGTGAGCAAAAAGAAGGTAGATAAAAAATTAGTTAGTTGAAATGAATGTATAAAATAATATTTTATTGGGTACTTAAAAGTTATAATCACCATATAGGAAATCAAGAATGGGTAAAATAACAGGTAGTAATAATTAAAGTCTTATAACATCTTTCAATTTTTCCAATTTTCCAAGGAGAAAAAAAAAGAGAAAGGATATCCAATAAAAAGATAAATATAATGTAGGAGGTGTAAATAGTAATATATGTCTATCGATAAGAAGAAGTGAGAACATGAAGTGTCTTGTGTTTAAGGAGTTATAAGCATTTTTCCAGGAAAGCAGGGAGCCAGTGAATCCTGCAACTATAACTCTATCTGCCTTTACCACCTTGAGTTATTTACAGGCAGTTCTTTCTGATTCATCCATGTCTCAACATGGACAACCCCTTGCTATGGTGATATATCTCAGTGCTGCAAGAGACTTAAAATGAAGCCAATCTTAGAAATGCTGATCAAGAGTAGATTGATTGCCTCTTGAAGACAAAAGCAATCTTTGCTTTGACTCTTATTTTTGTAATTGCCCCATGTTCAGTAGATGTTAATGAATGAACGAATGATCTCACCTGTTTTCTAGAATCTTAAATATTTAATCTTTCTCAGTTAGTAAGAATTTCTAATAGATGCTGCCATAATTCTGAATATGTCCCCCCAAATTCATGCATTAGAAACTTGCTCTCCAGTGATGCAGTGTTGGCAGGTGGGCCTGGTGGGAGGTGGTTAGGTGCCTTTATAAAAAGGGCTAGCAGGGGTGGATTCACTCTTCTGCTCTTCTGCTATGTGATGTCACAGCATTTGTCTGCCTTTTGTCCTTACACCTTAGGACAAGTAAGGATAGAGCAGGAAGGTCCTCACTAGATGCCATTGCCTTGATCTTGGACTTCCCAGTTTCTAAAATTGTGAGAAATACATTTCTATTGTTTACAAGTTACAGTCTCAGGTCTTTTGTTATAGCGGCACAGATGGTCTAAGACAGTTTCATACCAGATTTTGTAACCATAACTGTTATAGATGTCATTTTATTACTAATGAGAGTAATATAATAGAAATAAATCAAATTAACCTTTATCAAACATTTACTATAACCAAGACACCATATTAAAGATACAGTATCTCTTTGAATCCTCCTATATGCTTTATATGTAATATATACTCATTAATCCTAATTTATAGATGAGGAACTATAGGTCTTGAGAGATTAAATGCTTGCTAAAGGTTATACCAAAGGAGTAGTGAAGCAGAAATTCAAACTCAGGCATTTTGACTTCAGAATTTATTCATTATGCTATACTGTGCCTCAGGCCTTCCCAAACATATCGTTCAAGTTCATTGAAAGTCCATTTGGCTGTTTTTATGTTGACAAAGTAAAAAAGATTCATACAATCAAAGAGAAATGGCATTTTATTTGCATAGTTGATGAGAAAAACAACAACAGAAATCTAAGACCTGTTTGTTTAAAATGCACATATTCTGTTGTTTTCTTTACTTTAGGTATGTTTGTGATTGTCATTAAAAGACTGCTTTCTTTTATTCTCAGCCTTCAAAACCTCTTTGAATATCACTCTTCACTAGGAGACAAAAGCACTTTAAAAATAACCTCACTATGAAAAATCAATAGCAGCATTTAATCATTTAATCACCAATTATTTATTAGCACCCTCTTCTGTGTATGCAATTGTGTAGGCTATGGAATGCAATGATAAAGTTCCTGACCTGAAGGGTCATATTGATTAGTAGTGGAGCAAGAGGCAAGCAAGAAAGTATACTGTTTGGCACATAGTCACCATTTAATGAAATTTGTTGAATGATTGAATAAGGAAGAGGGTGTGAGATGGTGTGTGGGTTTCTTAGAGCTGCTGGATCAAAGTGCCACAAACTAGGTGGCTTAAAACAATAGAAAAGTACTTTCTTACGGTTCTGGAGGCTAGAATCATGAAATCTAGGTATAGCCAAGAACAGGATCCCTCCAAAGTCTCTAGGGAAGGATCATTTTTTGCCTCTTGCTAGCTTCTGACAGTTTCTGACTGTTCTTGTCATTTGTGAGCTTGTAGATGCCTCATTCCAATCTCTGCCTCCATCATCATCTAGCAATCTCCCTGTATGTCTGTCTGTGTTCAGATTTTCTTCATAAAGATACTCTTCGGATGGGTGCAGTGGCTCACGTCTGTAATCTCAGCACTTTGGGAGGCTAACACAGGTGGATCACCTGAGTCAGGACTTCTAGACCAGCCTGGCTAACATGGTGAAACCTTGTCTCCACTAAAAATACAAAAATTAGCTGGGTGTGGTGGCAAGTGCCTGTAATCTCAGTTACTTGGGAGGCTGAGGCAGGAGAATCACTTGAACCTGGGAGGCAGAAGTTGCAGTGAGCTAAGATCATGCCACTGCGCTCCAGCCTGGTCAACAAGAGTGAAACTCCATTTCAAAAAAAAAAAGAAAAGATACTAATCATTGGATTAGGCCCACTCTAATCTAGTATGTCTTCATCTGACCTTGATTACACCTGTTAAAACCCTATCTTCACATTCACAGGTACCAGGTGTCAGAACTTGAATGTATCTTTTTTGGGGGACACAATTCAATCCGCAACAGGGGCTATGACAAAGTCTGAATAGAAGACAAGAGCTCCCAATGTGTGTGTGTGAGGTTTGGTGGGGAAGTGGAGATGACTTTCTAAGGAAGGTGAAGCTTAGCTGAGATTTGAAATATAAGTAAAGTTTTTCCAGGAAATGGTGAAAAGTGGGGCAGGCATTGCTCGCTGAGGGAAGCACCTGGAAAGCTGTAAATTTCTGTTATTGTAATTGTGGATACTGGGCTTTAGCCCAAGAGGTTACCATGGCATTAAAAGAAGGAAGCCATATTCTATTTTGTGTTTAATTTTCTCAGCTGATCATCTTGTCCCTAATTATATAATTTAGGTTTTTCACATCTATCAATCTTTATGTGAAATTTATGATGATGCTTTAGCATAAAATCTTACAAACTTCACATCCTAATGAGAAGCCTGTGATACTCTGTCTGAAGTGCTGAGAATCAGAAATAATAATGCTTGCATCATGCTGATAATGAAGCTCTGCATGTTGAAAGTATTGACATTATTGCCATTTGTATTGTTATTCTTTAAATACTTGTGCCAAACTAAAATGAATTGTTTTTTGGTGGCTTTAAATGAGAAAACACTTAAAGTGAATTGCAGGTACAAAAAATATGAGATAAGGTACAAACTAACACAAAAGCAGTTAAATTTCTAACATAGGTGCTACTTACTGTTATTTCGAGCAATCAACAAACTTTTATTTATGGATTTCAAACATCTTTGACCTAAATGGTTATCCCTTTGCTTTATAAGAAGGATTATAAATGTTACCACTAATTTCCCGCTTAAAATATATAGGTCATCTGTTGAACAATATGGATTTGGAACTGGTAAAATAAATTATGGAATAAACCTTATGAGGGAAGAATAGTGCTCCATTAAAGCATTTTCAAAGGAATATTTCATAGCATATGAAAATTTTACTATATTTTAAAATATTTTGAAATATTACTTTGTATATTTATTGTATTTATTATATATTTATTGCAGAACTAACATTGGATCTTTATTTTGAAGTAACAGTTCATGGCATATTACATATTTTCTTATGCCATAAAGTATTACTTAAAGATCCAATGTTAGTTTTGAGTTGCAAAGGTTTGCAACTCAAAGGTTTGCAACTCAAAGGTTGAGTTGCAAAACTAACATTGGATGTCTATTTTAAAGTAATATCTGTATAAAATTAAATATTCCAAATAATAAAATATTATAAGTAATTTTTATTTTGTTTATACTGTTCCATATTTGTCGAATTTACCACCAGAACAACTTACGCTTAAATACGTTTTAAAACTCCAAAAGACATTTAAAAACTACAGAAAATGGAAACTGAAAAATGAGCAAAATTTCATCAATTTTAGTTGATATCTTGCTTATGTTAACGGGTAATGCAGAAGTGAAACAATGAAGACCTATGTAGGAATTTTGCTCATTTTTCAAGGACAGTGAGGGACTTCTTTGCTCATTAATTAATACAATTCAACTGCTGGAGGAGTATTTCCTCCATTTATTTTTGCTATTCATGATGTAAAGGCTACAGACATTGTGCATTTTAAAATTTATTCCGCTTTATTAATATTTTCTTCAGCACTTTTAAAAATCTACACAATTAACAAAACAATAAATCCCACACTGATTTGTAGACTTCACTGATGACTTTGATGAAAATGCTACTGCCACACCAATTTTCAAGCTCTCAACAAGACATAGCTGACTTCAGAATCAAGAAAAGATGAGTAGTGGGGCACAATTATAAAATAATTCCACTATACAGGGATAATAGATGTAAATAATCATCACATTATGATAAAATTATTATACAATAATGAATTTTGATTATTTATCACTTGTATTTATTTTTAAATTCATATAACTTAGTTTTAAATAATGGCTTTCAGTTTTGAAGAAAATTTAACTGCTGACTCTCATGAATTGGTACTGGCTGTCTCTAGCACAAAACTGGGTCTAGGAGAAAACAAACAGATTCACAAGTCAAAACTTAGGCAAAATGTACAACTAGTCTATACTTTGTTTCCTTGGCTATAAGAACATTGTAAAAATCAGGGATATTCAAACAATTGGTATATAAACATATATATTATACACAGATACATACATTTATATATACACATACATATGTATGTATATATAGTTCTACATTTTTACAAAGTTGTTTTGAGTATAGCTGAATATCATCAATTATGGACAATTAGAACAACAGGGAAATTAAATTGGAGCTAGAAGTGGAAAACAAATAGAAAAGGAACAGCAGACCAGTGTCTTGTTCCTCACACTGTCTCTATTTTCTTATCTGTAAAATGGGGTGATAATAATGGGACTTAACTTAGGCTTGAGGTTAAGGATTTAATGTAGGTGAAGTACAAAGAATGGTGCATGACACACAGTAAGAGTATTATAAGTAAATTAGTGTTTGCTCTGATGTATGATAATTTTCATTGTTTTATTGAAAAAAATCCCAAAATAAAATAGCTTTACATTACATTTTGTATATATTTTGACAGCACTCTCCCCACAATGTTGGGTCAATTTCAACTTCCGTAAGCTGTGTATGAGAATGTGTAGTAGGTTATACTCCCTTTCACATTGTAAATTTTCTTTTTTCAATTTTATAGGTGAAAATCATATTTGATTGCCTAATTTATATCTTCTGATTACTTATCAAGGTTGATACATTGTTCATTTGTTTTCTTAATTGAGACAGGGTCTCACTCCGTCACTCAGCCTGGAGTACAGTGGTGTGATCCTAGCATTGTAACCTCCAACTCCTGGGCTCAAACAATCCTCCTGTCTCAGCCACATGGTAGATGTGTGCTACCATGCCTGGCTAATTTAAAAAAATTTTTTTTTTTTTTTTAGGAAGGAGGGTCTCCCTGTGTTGTACAGGCTGGTCTTGAACTCCTAGCCTCAAGTGAGTCTCCTCCCTTGAGCTCCTAAAGTGCTGAGATTACAGGCATGAGCTACTGCAGTCAGCCCCTGTTTAATGTTTGTTACTTAAATAATTATTTATTTATAAATTGCTGTTCCATATCTTTGCCCATACAGGTATGAAAATTTAAAAAGTTTATATAATTTTAGAAACTTTTCATCTGTTATTCACATAAAAAAATTTGATTGGTTACATTTTTTGTTTTTTGAGTTTTGATTTTATTTATTACCTGTGAACATGAAGCAGTCACATTAAACAGCCAAATCAATCAGTATTTTATTTGTTTCTTCCTTTGTATAATGTTTATCATGACTTTCTTACCCCCAAAATTATAAAAATAAAATCTCTATATATTCTAAAGTACTTGGGGCTTTATTTTTTCAAATGTATATTTTATCTTAAATTGATTACGATATATGGTCTAAAATTTGACTCACCTTTTTTTCAAAATTTCATAAATGCATACACCTACAATTTTATTTTTGATTAGTTTAAAATATCAGTTATTACATATTAGAGTTTTAATTATATTTTTTTGGTAACTTTCTATTGAGCTCTATTACTCTACCAATGCCATCCTAGTTCTCCCTAACTTTGCTCTGTTTATGAGGCCTTTGTAACTTAAGTACATGGCAATAAAAGCAAACTCTAAAGGCTAAAGCACAATGCAGTTCGTTACTGGCTAATACTGAAGCACTTCATTTTAATACAAGCAGATTAGTTTCTTAAGGTATTTCGGTTTTTATTTTTGGTTTGGTTTTCTTTTTTTCCCCCTGAAAAGAAATATTCATCTAAGTTAGCAAATGATGATTGAGTTTTGGAAAAATAGACAGGGGTATTACATTGACTCATAGCATCTGTCATGGTATGCCTTTCACTTATTCATATTTAATGTTTTAATTGCATGGTAGAATATTTTTCTGTGTTAAGTAGATATTGAATCTCAACAGAATTTTTTCTTCCCTCAGTAGATATTTTAAGCTGAAAAGATACTTCTATATTTGGCTAAAAAGAGGTAATTAAAACTTTCTTCAGAAAAGCAATATGGTAAGAAGAATTCTGTTTTGTAGACTCCCAAATTATCATTTCTTATCTCAATGAATTAGTCTTAGAAGCTTTTAATCTAATTAATCCTTAACCAAGTGTAATACCATAGGGTGATATTTTGTGTTGCTGCCAGTGTGCATGGATTTAATCATGGATTTGCAAACAGATTTAGATAAAACCATCTCCAGCTGACCTATGCCTATTTGGGGTTTAAGTTGAGGAACATTTTAGTTAATTTAAATGTCTTATATTAATCTGTGTTTGTGTGCATAGTGTGTCTGCGTTCATGTACGTGTTTATGCACATTCATTTATTCTTTCTTCCAAGTTGCCTAGAAGTTCTAATATATTCTTCAGCATGCTGTAAATAAATCTATGTGAGGAAGAGAAAGAGATTATGTTTGGAAATTAGGAGATGTGGTCTTCATATTTATCTATTTTCTCTCTCTTGGATTAATTTTCTTAAAGTATAAGAAAACTGGATATCTAGGGCCTTTTCAGACTCAAATATATCATAATTCTAAGTTTAAAAATGATAAAATTTATTTCAAGAAGAAATCGTCGTTACATTATGAATGTTTCTGTCTTCCATATCTAGATCTGAGTTCTGAAGTCTTGCCCAAACGTGATTGTGGACATTTTCCTTTTCAGATGTTAACTCCAGACCTCATCACCAAAAGTCCCAACCGCTGGGATCACATTTGATGAAGGGGACCTTTGTTACTTAATTGAATGAGTTAAATTCTAATATCTTCCAAAACACTCCCACAGACATACCCAGAAATAATGTTTTACCAGCTATCTGGGCATTTTTAACCCCAGTCATGTTGACAGATAAAATTAACCATCAAAGGAATCCTGAAAACACATATTTAAAATGTATATGGAACACACCATAAGAATAGAAGAAATAATGGCCAGGCGCGGTGGCTCACGCCTGTAATCCCAGCACTTTGGGAGGCCGAGGCGGGCGGATCACAAGGTCAGGAGATCGAGACCATCTTGGCGAACACGGTGAAACCCCATCTCTACTAAAAATACAATAATAAATTAGCTGGGTGTGGTGACAGGCGCTTGTAGTCTCAGCTACTTGGGAGGCTGAGGCAGGAGAATGGCGTGAACCCCGGGGGGCGGAGCTTGCAGTGAGCCAAGATAGCGTGACTTCGTCTCAAAAAAAAAAAAAAAAAAGAAGAAGAAGAAATATTTAACATATAAGAAATGGGAAACATTTATTCATGGTAGTTACAAGCTACTATGTAATAGATAATAGAAAGATTTAAAAGAATGAAAACTGTATATTTAAAACACACAGCACATATAAGCCTCCAAGTATGGATTTTGGCACAGAAGAACGGTAATTCTTACTTTATTCCTCATTTTTGCAACTTTTTACTGTGGAAAACTTCAGAAGTATACAAAATAGAGATAAGAGAATAAAGGACCTCAGGTATCCATCATCCAGCTACAACATGTATCAGGTCATTTCATTTCTTAACCGTTTTGAATTATTTTAAGGCAAATCCCAAACATCAAAGCAATTTGTGTATAAATATTTTAGTATTTATCTCTGAATAAGTTCCTTTTCCACAAAAACAACCCAAAAACAAAATCACATCCAATTAATAATATTTTTTAGCTTTTTAAAAAAATTTTACTTTAAGTTCCGGGACACATGTGCAAAACATGCAGGTTTGTTACATCGGTATACATGTGCCATGGTGGTTTGCTGCACCTATCAACCTGTCATCTAGGTTTTAAGCCCCGTATGCATTAGGTGTTTGTCCTAATGCTCTCCCTCCCCTAGCTCCCCATCCCCTGGTATGCATTGTTCCCCTCCCTGTGTCCATGTGTTCTCATTGTTCAACTCCTACTTATAAGTGAGAACACGTGGTGTTTGGTTTTCTGTTTCTGTGTTAGTTTGCTGAGGATGATGGCTTCCAGTTTCATCCATGTCCCTGCAAGGGACATGATCCCATTTCTTATTATGGCTGCATAGTATTCCATGGTGTGTATGTACCACATTTTCTTTAGACAGTCTATCATTGATGGGCATTTGGGTTGGTTCCAAGTCTTTGCTATTGTAAATAGTGCTGCAATAACCATATGTGTGCATGTGTCTTTATAGTAGAAGGATTTATATTCCTTTGGGTATATACCCAGTAATGGGATTGCTGGGTCAAATGGTATTTCTGGTTCTAGAACCTTGAGGAATCAACACACTGTCTTCTACAACGGTTGAACTAATTTACATACCCACCAACAGTGGAAAAGTGTTCCTATTTCTCCACAGCCTCGCCAACATCTATTGTTTCTTGACTTTTTAATAATCATTATTCTGACTGGCGTGAGATGGTATCACATTGTGGTTTTGCATTTCTCAAATGATCAGTGACGATGGGCTTCTTTTTCATATATTTGTTGGCCACATAAATGTCTTCTTTTGAGAAGTGTCTGTTCATATCCTTTGCCCACTTTTTGATAGAGTTGTTTGTTTTTTTCTTGTAAATTTGTTTAAGTTTCTTGTAGATTCTGGATATTAGACACTTCTCAGATGGGCAGATTTCAAAAATTTTCTCCTATTCTGTAGGTTGCCTATTCATTCTGATGCTAGTTTCTTTTGCTGTGCAGAAGCTCCTTAGTTTAATTAGATGTCATTTGTCAATTTTGGCTTTTGTGGCAATTGCTTTTGGCATTTTAGTCATGAAGCCTTTGCCCATGCCTATGTCCTGAATGGTATTGCCTAGGTTTTCTTCTAGGGATTTTATGGTTTGGGGTTTCACATTTAAGTCTTTAATCCATCTTGAGTTAATTTTTGTATAAGGTGTAAATTTCAGTTTTCTGCATATGGCTAGCCAGTTTTCCCAGCACCATTTACTAAACGGAGAATCTTTTCCCCACTGCTTGGTTTTTGTCAGGTTTATCAAAGATCAGATGGTTGTAGATGTGTGGTGTTATTTTGGAGGTCTCTGTTTTGTTCCATTGGTCTATATGTCTGTTTTGGTACCAGTACCTTGCTGTTTTGGTTACTGTAGCCTTGTAGTATAGTTTGAAGTCAGGTAGTGTGATGCCTCCAGCTTTGTTCTTTTTGCTTAGGATTGTCTTAGCTATACAGGCTCTGTTTTGGTTCCATGTGAAATTTAAAGTAGATTTTTCTAATTCTGTGAAGAAAATCAATGGTAGTTTGGTGGGAATAGCATTGAATCTATAAATTAATTTGGGCAGTATGGCCATTTTCATGATATTGATTCTTCCTATTCATGAGCATGGAACGTTTTCCATTGTTTTTGTCCTCTCTTATTTCCTTGAGCATTGCTTTGTAGTTCTCCTTGAAGACGTTCTTCATGTCCCTTGTAAGTTGTATTCCTAGGTATTGAACTCTCTTTGTAGCAACTGTGAATGGGATTTCATTCATGATGTGGCACTCTGCTTGTCTATTGTTGGTATATCGGAATGCTTGTGATTTTTGAATATTGATTTTGTATTCTGAGACCTTGCTGAAGTTGCTCATCAGCTTATGGAGTTTTTTGGGCTGAGACAATAAATATAGAATCATGTCATCTGCAAACAGAGACAATTTTATTTCTTCTTTTCCTATTTGAATAGGCTTTATTTCTTTCTCTTGACTGCTTGCCCTGGCCAGAACTTCCAATACTATGTTGAATAGGAACGATGAGAGAGGCCCTCCTTGTCTTGTGCCAGTTTTCAAAGAAAATGCTTCCAGCTTTTGCCCATTCAGTATGATATTGGCTGTGGGTTTGTCATAAATAGCTTTTATTACTTTGATATATGTTCCATCAGTACCTAGTTTATTGAGAGTTTTTAACATGAAGGGATGTTGAATTTTATCAAAGGCCTTTTCTGCAGCTGTTGAGATAATCATGAGTTTTTTGCCATTGGTTCTGTTTATGTGATGGATTACATTTATTGATTTGCATATGTTGAACCAGCCTTGCATCCCAGCGATGAAGCTGACTTGATTATGGTGGATAAGCTTTTTGATGTGCTGCTGGATTCAGTTTGCCAGTATTTTATTGAGGATTTTCGCATTAATGTTCATCAGGGATATTGGCCTGAAGTTTTCTTTTTTTGTTGTGTCTCTGCCAGGTTTTGGTATCAGGATGATGCTGGCCTCATAAAATGAGTTAGGGAGGAGTTCCTCCTTTTAAATTGTTTGGAATACTTTCAGAAGGAATGGTACCAGCTTCTCTTTGTACTTCAGGTAGAATTCAGTTGTGAATCCCTCTGATCCTGGCCTTTTTTTGGTTAGTAGGCTATTAATTACTGCCTAAATTTCAGAACTTGTTATTGGTCTATTCAGGGATTCAACTTCTTCCGTTTCAGTCTTGGGAGGGTGTATGTGTCCAGGAATTTAACCATTTCTTCTAGATTTTCTAGTTTATTTCCATATAGGTGTTTATAGTATTCTCTCATTGTACTTTGTGTTTCTGTGGGGTCAGTAGTGACATCCCCTTTATCATATTTTATTGTGTCTATTTGATTCTCCTCTCCTTTTTTCTTTAGTAGTCTAAGTAATAGTCTATCAATTTTGTAAATTTTTTCAAAAAACCAGCTCCTGGATTTACTGATTTTTTTGAAGGGCTCCTCATGTCTCTGTCTCCTTCAGTTCTGCTCTGATCTTAGTTATTTCTTGTCTTCTGCTAGCTTTTGAATTTGTTTGCTCTTGCTTCTCTAGTTCTTTTAATTGTGGTGTTAGGGTGTTGACTTGAGATCTTTCCCACTTTCTGATATGGGCATTTAGTTCTATAAATTTTCCTCTTAACACTGCTTTAGCTGTGTCCCAGAGATTCTGGTAAGTTGTCTCTTTGTTCTCCTTGGTTTCAAAGAACTAATTTATTTCTACCTTAATTTTGTTATTTACCTGGGAGTCATTCAGGAGCAGGTTGTTCAGTTTCCATGTAATTGTGTGATTTTGAGTGAGTTTCTTAATCCTGAGTTCTAATTTGATTGCACTGTGGACTGAGAGACTGTTTGTTATGATTTCCATTCTTTTCCATTTGCTGAGGAGTGTTTTACTTCCAATGATGTGGTCAATGTTAGAATAAGTGCCATGTGGCACTGAGAAGAATGTATATTCTGTTGATTTTTGGTGCAGAGTTCTGTAGATGTCTATTAGGTACACTAGATCCAGAGCACAGTTCAAGTCCTGAATAGCCTTATAGATTTTCTGTCTCATTGATCTGTCTAATATTGACAGTGGGGTGTTACAGTCTCCCACTATTATTGTGTGGGAGTCTAAGTCTCTTTACAGGTCTCTAAGAACTTGTTTTATGAATCTGGGTGCTCCTATATTGGGTAGCTATCTCTTCTTGTTGCATTGATCCCTTTACCATTGTGTAATGCCCTTCTTTGTCTTTTTTGATTTTTGTTGGTTTAAAGTCTGTTTTATCAGAGACTAGGATTGCAACTCCTGATTTTCTGTTTTTTATTTTTATTTTTTGCTTTCCATTTGCCTGGTAGATATTCCCCCATCCCTTTATTTTGAGCCTATGTGTGCCTTTGCATGTGAGATGGATCTCCTGAATACAGACACCAATGGATCTTGACTCTTTATCCAATCTGCCAGTCTGTGTCTTTTAAGTGGAGCATTTAGGCCATTTACATTTAAGGTTAATATTCTTATGTGTGAATTTGATCCTGTCATCATGATGTTTGCTGGTTATTTTGCACACTAGTTGATGGAGTTTCTTCATAGTGTCATTGGTCTTTATATTGTGGTGTGGTTTTGCAGTGGCTGGTACCAGTTTTTCCTTTCCATATTTAGTGCTTCCTTAAGGAGCTCCTGCAAGACAGGCCTGATGGTGACAAAATCCCTTAGCATTTGCTTGTCTGGAGAGGATTTTATTTCTCCTTCGCTTATGAAGCTTAGTTTGGCCGGATATGAAATTTGGGGTGAAAACTCTTTTCTTTAAGAATGTTGACTATTGGCCCCCACATTCTTCTGGCCTGTAGGGTTTCTGCTGAGAGATCCACTGTTAGTCTGATGGGCTTCCCTTTGTAGGTGACCTGACCTTTCACTCTTGCTGCCTTTATCATTTTTTCCTTCATATCAACCTTGGAGAGTCTGATGATTATATTTCTTGGGGTTGATCTTCTCGTGGAGTATCTTAGTGGTATTCTCTTTATTTCCTGAACTTGAATGTTGGCCTGTCTTGCTAGGTTGGTGAAGTTCTCCTGGATAATATCCTGAACTGTGTTTTCCAACTTGGTTCCATTCTCCTCATCTCTTTCAGGTACTCCAATCAAACATAGGTTTGGTCTTTTCACATAGTCCCATATTTCTTGGAGGTTTTGTTCATTCCTTTGCATTCTTTTTTCCCTAATCTTGTCTGCATGTCTTATTTCAGTAATGTAGTCTTCTAACTCTATACCCTTTCTTCTGCTTGATTGATTCAGCTATTGACACTTATGTATGCTTCACAAAGTTCTCGTGCTGTGTTTTTCAGCTCCATCAGGTCATTTATGTTTCTCTCTAAACTGGTTATTCTAGTTAGCAGCTCCTGTAACCTTTTATTCATGCTCTTAGATTCTTTGTATTGGGTTAGAACATGCTCCTTTAGCTCAGAGGAGTTTGTTATTACCCACCTTCTGAAGCCTACTTCTGTCAATTTGTCAATCTCATTCTGTGTCCAGCTTTGCACCCTCCCAGAAGAGGTGTTGTGATCATTTGGAGAAGAAGAGCCATCTGGCTTTTGGAATTTTCAGTGTTTTTGCACTGGTTTGTCCTCATCTTCGTGGATTTATCTACCTTTGATCTTTGAGGCTGATGAGCTTTGGATGAGGTTTTTGTGGGGAGGTCTTTTTTGTTGATGTCATTGTTGTTGCTTTCTGTTTGTTAGTTTTTCTTCTAACAGTCAGGATCTTCTTCTGCAAGTCTACTGCAGTTTGTTGGATGCCCACTTCAGACTCTGTTTGCCTGGGTATCACCAGTGGAGGCTGCAGAACAGCAAAGATTGCTGCGTGCTCCTTCCTCTGGAAGCCTCACCCCAGAGGAGCACCAGCCTGATGGCAGCTGGAGCTCTCCTGTATGAGGTGTCTGTCCACCCCTGTTGGGAGTTCTCTCCCAGTCAGGAGGCACAGGGGTCAGGAACCCACTTAAGAAGGCAGTCTGTCCCTTAGCAGAACTGGTGCGCTGTGCTGGGAGAATCCCCTTTGTCAGAATCGGCCGCTCTTTTCAGAGCCGGCAGGCAGGAAAGATTAACTCTGCTGAAGCTGTGATCCCAACCGCCCCTGCCACAAGCCAGATGCTCTGTCCCAGGGAGATAAGAGTTTTGTCTGTAAGCACCTGACTAGAGCTGCTGGATTTCCTTCAGAGATACTTTGCCCAGCGAGGAGAAATCTAAAGAAACAGTCTGGTCACAGCTGCTTTGCTGCACTGCAAAGTCCAAACCTCCCAGTCTCCTTAGCACTGTCAGGGGAAAACTGTCTACTAAAGCCACAGTAATGGCAGTCATCCCTCCCCCGACCAAGCCAATAGTCCCAGGTCAACTCCAGACTGCTGTGCTGTCAGTGAGAATTTCAAGTGAGTGGTTCTTAGCTTGCTGGGTTCCAGGGGAGTGGGACATGCTGATCGAGACCGCTTGGCTCCTTGGCTTCAGCCCACTTTCCAGGGGACTGGACAGTTCTCCTGTCTCTCTGGACTTCCAGGTGCAGCTGGAGTATGAAAAAACTCCTGCAGCTCAGTGTCTGCCCAAACAGCCACCCAGTTTTGTGCTTGAAACCCAGGGCCCTGATGGTGTAGGCTCACGAGGCAATCTCCTGATCCATGGATTGCAAAAATCCATGGGAAAAGCATAGTACCCGTGGTGGGTAGCACAGTCCCTCACCACTTCCCTTGGCTGGGGGAGGGAGGTCCCCTGGCTCCGTGTACTTCCCAGGTGAAGCGAAGCCCCACCCTGCTTCTGTTCAGTCTCCGTGGGTTGCACCCACTGCCTAACCAGTCCCAAGGAGATGAACTGAGTACTTCAGTTGGAAATGCAGAAATCACCCATCTGCATTTTGTCTTACTGGGAGCTGCAGATGGGAGCTGTTTCTATTTGGCCATCTTGCCAATTAATAATAATTTATTCGAAATTAAATCTCTACACTAGAGGAGAAGCAGCAAAAGAAGAAGGAAGGAAAGTTGATCATTAAATATAACTCTCTATTTCTTTTTGATGTATGTGTATACATATTTTTTCTTTGTGTTTTACCAGGTTTTGAGTGAAATGTAGTACTTGAGTCTGAGTAGGAAAATAATTAGGTCAATTATGAGCCTGTAGCTAAAATACTCACTTCTTGACTCTTAGGTCAATCTCCCTCCTCTACTCCACATTAATACCTATATTTTAAGTATTTATAAACTTAAGTAATTATAAACTTCCTGTTCAGTCAATTAATGTTATTCAAAGTAGTTATGTTCTATAAATTAGCCAAGAATATTGAATTACTGAAGGCTAGGAACCATTGTTCCTAGGTGAAATATAGGGTTAGGTTCCTATGAGACTCTGGTTATATACTGTCTACTGATCAATATTTGACCTTGTCTTATGTGTGTTTTTGTTTAGAGATATCTTATTTAATATATATTTTTGATTCATTAATATTGACCTTATGGCCAACAGCGCTATAACTCCTGCCTGACAAACACCACCTAACACGTGTATTCTCTTCATAGGCACATTACAGCCTTCTTGCACTTAGGAACACTAAACAGCACTTCTCCACTATACCTTGGGCCCAATTTAAACAGGAAAATCACCAATAAAGAAGGCACAAACGTTCCAAAAATTTGGCATTAAATAAATATACCGTGAGAAAGACATTTATTTACAGCGTGAGGGCTAAAACAAGAAAGCAGGGCAACACCTTGTTCAGTCTGGGAACTTGCACGTCATATGACTCAAATTTTTTAAGCTGGGAACTTGCATATTACATGACAATTTTTTCCATGCTCTATACATGTATGTGAATGACCCTGAAAGGACAAATATTGATTTTGGAGTTACAAATAAATGTTAACAAGTAGGCAAATTTTCAAATATGGAATCCATGAATAATGAAGATTGCTTTTACAGTATGTGCATTTATATATGAATATATTTATATACAGATAAATTTAGAAGATAAAAATTGAACTTTGAAAATAATTATAAATATTGGATTAGGTCAAAGAAGGGGGAAAAATAGCAGAGCAACAAATAAATTTTCTATGCAGCTTTGAGTGAAATAGAGTAGGCTGAGACAAATCACATCTGGAATTGTTGAGTGACATCTCTGAGTCTGTTGATGTAGAAGGAGCTGCATGTTTTAGCATGGTGTGATGGAAAGAGATGACAGAACTCTGCTATGTTGTGACCTACCCTGGCATGTATTAATCACAGCAGAGTTTTACTACCTATAGCTGTTCAATGCGCACTGAAGTTTCCCCTTCAGTTCTGCCAAACTAATATTTCATACATGCTACCCAAAGCTTTTACCGTCTTTACTATCCAAGCGATCATTTCTAAGATCAGGGTAAACAAGTAATTTTCAATAGGACAAAGAGAATTTACATGATAATTCAAAAACTGCATAGCAGTTTGGGAATAAAACACCTGATCAGTGCAATTAGAATTTACTTCTTATGAAAATATTACATCTTCACATAGAAAACTGAGAATTAAAATTAAATAATTCTTAAGTGAGACAGATCAGCTAAATGCCAGAAAACTTTTGGACTCCACAATGGCAGAGAGAAGCCCACCATAACAGCAGCCTTTAAAGACAAAACAATGGACATACTTCACTTATTTCTTATAAAGTCAGTGGATCTCATTTATCTTCCATAAAGTTAGTTGGGAGAGAGAATAGTGGCCATGCAAACTGACCAGGACCTCATGCAAAACCATTTTAAGAGAGCAGGATTTTGTGTCTGAGAACAGGAGACATGGAGGCAATCATTAGACTGACTAATTCCAAAGCATTTAGTACTGAAGTTTGTTTCATGGAATGACAACTTGAAAATTTGAGGAGGTTTTTCCTGGAGATCTTCAAAGGCTCTTTGCTTCACTAATCTGATTCTTTGGTCAAGTCATTAATTTTTGCCCATAAGAGTAAGGGGTGTTTTAGCTCATAAGAAACTCCACAGTCAAGAAGCAGCAACTTGATGTGATTAAACAAGCTCTTTCCATGATAGGCTCAACTGAAGAATTTGGATAAATGCTAATTCTGTGATTTTCATATTTCAGTGATTTGGCTCTCTTATCAGTTCCCATTATGCTGACTTTTTTTTTTTCATAAAAATGAAAAGAAAATGAGGGATTGCAGTTCAAGTTTCCTCTTAATGTGATGGCTGCCTTCTGTGAGAGTCATCAGGAAGTCAGCTCACTCGAATTTTCAAAATCGACTAGAATCCATAATTACTGGTGTTGTCTGAGCCCCATAGTCTTTTGAGGTCATGAATTCTCCTTGGCTTTTACTCAGTCAGTGGGATTTTCTACACTTCTTTTCTTCCTTCTCCGAATACTCCCAATAGACTGAATTTATGGATTGCCCAGTTAGTTCCCCTTGGCAAAAAACATTTGTTTTTAGACTGTTCTGAGTACGTAGGAAGAGTAGGACCATCCCAATTTAATATAGAAACATGGCGTAGCATGAAACAGAGAGAAAAGAATTCTCATGTGGTTTAAGACACAAGTTTGATGGAGATTTCCAGGGGATTCAAAAGCTAGAAGCAACTACAGAGCTATAAATACTGTGAAACCAAATGGACATACGCAGCCTTCTCAGGATGGGGTTAAACTCTTTGCAGAGCTGTGGTTCACTGTTATGTAATTCTAAAGGGGCAAAGTAACCATACTTGTCACTGAAGCCTCTACAGTGCACTCTTAACAACAGTCTCCAGTTTCTCTTTCTAAAGAATGGACATTACTATTCAATCAAAAAAAGGATTATGATGTTTAATTATATGTGTCAACTTAACCGGGTTAAGGGGTACCGAGATAGCTGGTAAAACATTATTTCTGAATGTCCCTGTGAAGGTGTTTCTGGAATAGGTTAGCATTTGAATCAATAGACCTAGTAAAGAAAATCCCCTTGCCAATGTGGGTGTGCATTATCCAATCCTTTGAAGAACCACCTGAATAGAACAATGGAGGAAGTGTAAGCAGGTCTTTAGGTTTGGATTGAATTATATCACTGGCTTTTCTGAGTCTTCAGCTGGTATATGACATATGTCGGCACTTTTGGGCCTCCATAATGGCATAAAGCAATTCCCATAATAAATCTCCTTATGTATATATATCCAATTGGTTCCATTTCTCTGGAAAACTCAGACTAATACAAAGAGGCTATAGTTCCGGTTGGTGTAGCTAAGAAAATAACCCCTGTCTGGACAGACAAAATCCTTTTCTGTGTGTTTCTGTGTTAGAGTACTGCTGTCACTTATTACTAATTATGCTTATTAATCCTAGGAAAGTTTTATGAACACAACAGCTGTCTTTCTAAACTAGATGAATTGTCCCTGTATTTTCCCAGTGCGAATGCTTTATTTTTTGCAATTTTGTCTCTCCTTTTCTATCTCCTTTATGCTAGTAGAAATTTAGATCTCCTTTATTAAGAAGAAAGAAAAATAAATGAAAAAGTAGGGAAAGAAGAAAGAATATAAGGAGACTAAGCAAATATTAGAAATAACTTTTAGTCGTTGGTTCTGTTTATATGCTGGGTTACGTTCATTGACTTGTGTATGTTGAACCAGCCTTGCATCCTAGGGATGAAGCCCACTTGATCATGGTGGATAAGCTTTTTGATGTGCTACTGGATTCAGTTTGCCAGTATTTTATTGAGGATTTTTGCATCGATGTTCATCAGGGATATTGGTCTAAAATTCTCTTTTTTTGTTGTGTCTCTGCCAGGCTTTGGTATCAGGATGATTCTGGCCTCATAAAATGAGTTAGGGAGGATTCCCTCTTTTTCTATTGATTGGAATAGTTTCAGAAGGAATGGTACCAGTTCCTCCTTGTACCTCTGGTAGAATTAGGCTGTGAATCCATCTGGTCCTGGACTTTTTTTGGTTGGTAAGCTATTAATTATTGCCTCAATTTCAGAGCCTGTTATTGGTCCATTCAGAGATTCAGCTTCTTCCTGGTTTAGTCTTGGGAGGGTGTATCTGTCGAGGAATTTATCCATTTCTTCTAGATTTTCTAGTTTATTTGCGTAGAGGTGTTTATAGTATTCTCTGATGGTAGTTTGTATTTCTGTGGGATCGGTGGTGATATCCCCTTTATCATTTTTTATTGCATCTATTTTATTCTTCTCTCTTTTCTTCTTTATTAGTCTTGCTAGCAGTCTATCAATTTTGTTGATCTTTTCAAAAAACCAGCTCCTGGATTCATTGAGTTTTTGAAGGGTTTTTTGTGTCTCTATTTCCTTCAGTTCAGCTCTGATATTAGTTATTTCTTGCCTTCTGCTAGCTTTTGAATGTGTTTGCTCTTGCTTCTCTAGTTCTTTTAATTGTGATGTTAGGGTGTCAATTTCAGATCTTTCCTGCTTTCTCTTGTGGGCATTTAGTGCTATAAATTTCCCTCTACACACTGCTTTGAATGTGTCCCAGAGATTCTGGTATGTTGTGTCTTTGTTCTCGTTGGTTTCAAAGAACATCTTTATTTCTGCCTTCATTTTATTATGTACCCAGTAGTCATTCAGGAGCAGGTTGTTCAGTTTCCATGTAGTTGAGCGGTTTTGAATGAGTTTCTTAATCCTGAGTTCTAGTTTGATTGCACTGTGGTCTGAGATACAGTTTGTTATAATTTCTGTTCTTTTACATTTGCTGAGGAGTGCTTTACTTCCAACTATGTGGTCAATTTTGGAATAGGTGTGGCGTGGTGCTGAAAAGAATGTATATTCTGTTGATTTGGGGTGGAGAGTTCTGTAGATTTCTATTAGGTCCACTTGGTGCAGAGCTGAGTTCAGTTCCTGGATATCCTTGTTAACTTTCTGTCTCATTGATAACCACATGATTATCTCAATAGATGCAGAAAAGGCCTTTGACAAAATTCAACAACCTTCATGCTAAAAACTCTCAATAAATTAGGTATTGATGGGATGTATCTCAAAATAATAAGATCTATCTATGACAAACCCACAGCCAATATCATACTGAATGGGCAAAAACTGGGAGCATTCCCTTTGAAAACTGGCACAACACAGGGATGCCCTCTCTCACCACTCCTATTCAACATCGTGTTGGAAGTTCTGGCCAGGGCAATCAGGCAGTAGAAGGAAATAAAGGGTATTCAATTAGGAAAAGAGGAAGTCAAATTGTCCCTGTTGGCAGATGACGTGATTGTATATCTAGAAAACCGCATCATCTAAGCCCAAAATCTCCTTACGGTGATAGGCAACTTCAGCAAAGTCTCAGGATACAAAATCAATGTGCAAAAATCACAAGCATTTTTATACACCAGTAACAGACAAACAGAGAGCCAAATCATGAGTGAACTCCCATTCACAATTACTTCAAAGAGAATAAAATACCTAGGAATCCAACTTACAAGGGATGTGAAGGACCTCTTCAAGGAGAACTACAAACCACTGCTCAATGAAATAAAAGAGGATACAAACAAGTGGAAGAACATTCCATGCTCATGTGTAGGAAGAATCAATATCATGAAAATGGCCATACTGTCCAAGGTAATTTATAGATTCAATGCCATCCCCATCAAGCTACCAATGACTTTCTTCACAGTGTTGGAAAAAACTACTTTAAAGTTCATATGGAACCAAAAAAGAGCCCACATTGCCAAGTCAATCCTAAGCCAAAAGAACAAAGCTGGAGGCATCACGCTACCTGACTTCAAACTATCCTACAAGGCTACAGTAACCAAAACAGCATGGTACTGGTACCAAAACAGAGATATAGACCAATGGAACAGAACAGAGCCCTCAGAAATAATGCCACATATCTACAACTATCTGATCTTTGACAAACCTGACAAAAACAAACAATGGGGAAAAGATTCCCTATTTAATAAATCGTGCTGGGAAAACTGGCTAGCCATATGTAGAAGCTGAAACTGGATCCCTTCCTTACACCTTATACAAAAATTAATTCAAGGTGGATTAAAGACTTAAATGTTTGACCTAAAACCATAAAAACCCTAGAAGAAAACCTAGGCAATACCATTCAGGACATAGGTATGGGCAAGGACTTCATGTCTAAAACACCAAAAGCAATGACAACAAAAGCCAAAATTGACAAATGGGATCTAATTAAACTAAAGAGCTTCTGCACAGCAAAAGAAACTACCATCAGAGTGAACAGGCAACCTACAGAATGGGAGAAAATTTTTGCAATCTACTCATCTGACAAAGGGCTAATATCCAGAATCTACAATGAGCTCAAACAAATTTACAAGAAAAAAACAACCCCATCAAAAAGTGGGGCAAGAATATGAACAGACATTTCTCAAAAGAAGACATTTATGCAGCCAAACTGGCCATCAGAAAAATGCATATCAAAACCACAATGAGATACCATCTCACACCAGTTAGAATGGCAATCATTAAAATGTCAGGAAACAACAGGTGCTGGAGAGGATGTGGAGAAATAGGAACACTTTTACACTGATGGTGGGACTGTAAACTAGTTCAACCATTGTGGAAGTCAGTGTGGCGATTCCTCAGGGATCTGGAACTAGAAATACCATTTGACCCAGCCATCCCATTACTGGGTATATACCCAAAGATTATAAAACATGCTGCTATAAAGACACATGCACACATATGTTTACTGCGGCACTATTCACAATAGCAAAGACTTGGAACCAACCCAAATGTCCAACAATGATAGACTGGATTAAGCAAATGTGGCACATATACAGCATGGAATACTATGCAGCCATAAAAAAGGATGAGTTCATGTCCTTTGCAAGGACATGGATGAAGCTGGAAACCATCATTCTTAGCAAACTATCTCAAGGACAAAAAATCAAACACCGCATATTTTCACTCATAGGTGGGAACTGAACAATGAGAACACATGGACACAGGAAGGGGAACATCACACACTGGGGCCTGTTGTGGGGTGGGGGGAGGGGGGAGGGATAGCATTAGGAGATATACCTAATGTCAAATGAAGAGTTAATGGGTGCAGCACACCAACATTGCACATGTATATATATGTTAACAAACCTGCACGATGTGCACATGTACCCTAAAACTTAAAGTATAGTAAAAAAAATAAAAATAAAATTAAATAAAATAAAACAGATATTAATCCAAAAAAAAAAAGAAATAACTATTAGTTTGGTCAGGCAATTTTCTTGACATGGTCCATTGCAGCGTGACTTGTTTAATCCTGGATGGCTATACCTTTGACACTGTGGTGGCTTTAAAATATGTCCAAAAAGCTGATACTCTTTCTCTGAAGGAGTAGAGTCTAATTTTCCTCCCATGGAGTGGGGATCAGACATAATGACTCACTTCTAGCAAATATAGTGGACATTATTGTGTGTTATTTCCAATATTGGATAATAAAAGGCATCATGCCTTCTACCTTGCTGGTTCTCTTTTATCACTTGCTCTTGGGAAGCCAGTGTGTCATGGAAAGACTCAAGTAGCCCTGTGAGGAGGCCCATATGATGAGGAACTGAGGCCTCCTGCCCACAGTCAAGTGATTAGAAATGAATTCTATTGCCCTAGCCATCAGCTTGACTGCAACTTCATGAGAGACTCTGAGCCTAAACCACCCACGTAAACTCTTCCTGAATTTCTGACACATAAAAATTATGAGATAAGAGTTTGTTGTTTTAAGCCACAAATTATTGTGTAATTTGTTACATGATAATAGATAACTAATATACATACACTCACAATTTATAGCATCTATCCTAAATTTGCCTACGACATTTCATTATCTATTCAGACTAGCTCCATGAATTCTAAAGTTCTGACTTCATTATTTTTCTTCATGTCTTTAGTTTTACTGGTACAAAAGTAAGCCAAGCTTTTTTCTCCTCTGTGACTTAAAAGCTTCCTCAACACTGCTGCCTCAGGCCTCCCAGGCTTAAGTGCAAACTACACGAACAATACAATTTGGTTATTTAAATCTCATCCTCAAGAGAGTACCTGAGCAGATTCCAATTAAGATACTGTTAAGACAAAGAAAAGTGGCAAATCAAGTAGATTTGAGTGAAGATTAGATTTATATTGAGAAGATCTAAGTAAATAATAAGAATCATAATTATAATAGTTAGATTTTGTTGAACATTCATTATGTGTCAGTATTGATGCTAAGCATTTTATATGCTTTATTTACTTTAGTCTTCACTATAACCTTAGGAGGGAAGATATTATTTTATTTCATGTGTGAGGACATTAAAGTATAACAGTAAATAATTGATTCAAGGACATGGTTTCTATTAAGTGAAGCACAGATTCAAACTATCTTCCACCTCATTCTAGTCTGTGTACTCATTATCACTATACTTCCTTGCCCTCACTCTGCTATTAACAACTGTCATAGCCTTAAACAAATAATAAAAACAGTGTTAAGGACTGAATGTTTACATCTCTCCAAAATTCATGCGTTGAAGCCCTAACTCCCAAGGTGATGTTATTAGGAGGCAGGGGCTTGGAAACGTAATTAGATTTTATGAGGACATGAGGGTGGACTCCCCAGGATGGAGTTAACACTCGTATATTGAGAAGAAGAGATACCAGAGCTTCCTGTCATGGCCTTGTGAGAATATGGAAAGAAGGTGGCTGTCTGCAAACTGGGAAGAGAGCCCTCACCAAAAACCAAATCTGCTGGCACCTTGATCTTGGACTTCCCAGTCTCTAGAACTGTGAAAAATACACATTTTTAGTTTAAGATACCCAGTTTGTGGTGTTTTGTTATGACAACCCAAACTGACTAAGACAAACAACAATTATAGTAATGAAACCCAATAATAACTAATGTATCTCACATACCATTTAAGAGACTGTTGCAAGAAAAAAATGGGACTCTAACATTCTCCCCTATCCCCCAAACTGGAAAGGAGTTGAAAGACCAACGAATGACTTGGACAAGTCCAGCTTGATGAGTAGATGAATTTATTAGGACTTACATAAAGGGCACACCTGGACAGCAAGCAAGATAGCTCTAAAGATCTGTGCTGCCTCCCATCTCTAAACTGCTTTAAAGCTAATTTTCTGGCTCTTTTCCAGCTGTGTTTGAGCAATGAGACTGTTCATCTTAGTAGGTTCTCAAATACTTTCTGTGTTTGTTTCTCAAATGGGCACCATGGCCCAGCCTTCAGTGTTCAGGCGGCAGACATACACCCTTAAGAAACCTGGTGGGGGATCTATCTCACTACAGAAACTTTCTTCCCTGTGACCCCCACCACTTAAGTTCTTAATCTGAACCTTCTCCAACTCTATGGACTGTGAAAAAACAATTTCTCTCTTCCCAGTTTTCTCAAGTGATCTTTCTTTTTTTTTTTTTTTTTTTTTTTTGAGACAGAGTCTCGCTCTTTAGCCCAGGCTGGACTGCAGTGGCGCTATCTTGGCTCACTGCATGCTTCGGCTCACTGCACTCTCCGCCTCCTGGGTTCACTCTATTCTCCTGCCTCAGCCTCCTGAGTAGCTGGGACCACAGGCGCCCGCCACCACGCCCGGCTAATTTTTTGTGCTTTTAATAGAGACGGGGTTTCACCGTGTTAGCCAGGATGGTCTCCATCTCCTGACCTCGTGATCCACCCGCCTCGGCCTCCCAAAGTGCTGGGATTACAGGCGTGAGCCACTGCACCCAGCCTCAAATGATCTTTCTCACATTGTCATGGCATCCATGTTTCCTTGGCTCCATGTCTGTAATGCTGTTCCTGTTCCATATATGAATCTTCACATTCCTTTTAGTATAAAACAAATTCAAACCCACTTGAGTGAAGCATTTGTAGGTATAATTCACTTTGGCGAAGTTTTGTTTGTTGGTTGTTTCATTTTTTTTAAGTAGGAGAATGCCGAAATGAGATTAATAGTGAAGCAATGCAAACAATGTTAAAATCCATATTAAACATCCTATTTCTAGAATCCTTTTGTGAAACACTGAGAAATTTCACTGTTTATATTAGTTTTCTGTGGCTATTATAACAAAATACTACAAACTTTGTAGCTTAAAACAACAAACAACAGATATTTATTATCTTATATTTCTAGACGCTGGAAATCCTAAACTAGTATCATTAGGATACAAATCAGTGTGTTGGCAAGGCCAAAATCTCTCCACAAGTTCTAAGGGGAATCCATTCCTCTTATAGCTTCTGGTGGCTTCTGGCATTCCTTTGCTTGTGGTAGCATCTTCCTATATCATTACATCACTTTCTCTTCTTCATGTTTGTTCAATATCATTTTGCCCTTTTCTTATAAGGACATTTGTGATTACTTTAGGACCTACCTAGATAATCCAGGGCAGTCTTCCTATGCTGAGATTCATAATCACATATGCAGAAAACACTCCCCATTATTCCCCTCTTTTTACTTTTGAGATAGCATTTATAGGTTCTAGGTATTAGGACAAGACATCTTTGAATGGCAATTATTCAGCCTACTACACTGTTCTCTCCTAATTTCAGCCCATTTCTACTTTGTTGTTTACTCTTCTTGCTCTTACCCCTCTTCTCTTTTCTTAGCAGCTTCTCTCAAAGACTATTTGAGGAGAACTAAATCCTTTTATACCTATTATACAAAACAAGTAAATGCTCCTCAGTCCTTAGGAACAAATGCTCATCTGTTGAGTATTCACAATAGTCAATGGACAAAAACAAAACAAACAAAATGTTATAATACACAAACAATAAATGAACAAAAATCTTTTATTTAACAGAACCATAATCCCTAGGAAGTTAAAATTTATTTTCCTTTCATTACAAGTAATTATATCTTATATTATATCTCATTGCAATTTGAAATAATTTCAATATATTAATATTTTCATGCAAATTCTAAAATGAATGTGTTAGTTTCACTATTTTAAAGATGATACAAATGGGCAAGGTTGTACAGACAGGAAGAGGCAAAGCTAGAATTCTAAAGCAGAGCTACTTCCAAGGCCTAGTCTAATCACTAAGATTTACTTAGTGAACCCTTCAGGTTCAGTTTTCTAGACTGTAAAAAGAGATTAAAGTATTGTTAACCAAATATTTAACCTCAGAGTTAAATAAAGTAATTTAAATAAGGTAAAGCAAAAGTACCTTGTATATTATAAAGCATTATGCTAAAGTGACCACTGTTATATCCATAACCATTACCAATGTCACCATCACTACCCCCACCACAATCAACTATTCCACTATCATCACCGTTACTACTAACATCACCACCACTATCACCATCACCATCTACTACTGTTATCACCATCACCACCATCTCCATCATCATCATCATCACTGTTCGTGTCATCTGCCATCACTGCTACTGCTGCCATTAGTACCATTACCACTGTTACCACCATCATCACTACCACACCACAGCTTCTAACGCCACTGTTTCTTAGTGGGGTGCTGAAACTGGCTTATACCAGCTCATGAGATATAATTTTAACATCTCTTCCCAATTCAGCATTCACTGACGTATTGGCAGCTCAAAAGTAGGCCATGGTAGGGGTGTTCACTCCTTGAAAAATAGTCAAATGCTACAAACCAGGGATCTTAATGCTCAAGCACACCAAAAATGTCCACAACCAACACTTCTTAACTCACTACCACTAGTGAAACCACCACCGTCACTATCAGCACATCCATCACTACTGCCTTCATCTCTACCACCATCACCACCCCAATCCAGCTACTGCCAGTTATCATTCTCAACATCATCAACCCATTGTTATCATTATCATCTAAAAGATTAATTTTTATTTAAATATTTTACTTAAGTGAATCAGCATAGCATTGTGATTATTTAACTGGTTATGCATAAGAATATAATGTAAATTTTGGCCTTGGTACATGAGCCTATTGTAAGAGAGCATTGTAAAAACTTAGCGAGGAGTGTGTTGGGGAGGGAGGGAACAAGGGCCAAGCTCAGCATCCTTCCTGGCTGTGAAGTATGCTCTGATGTTTTGCTGGATTTACTAAGCAGGCAAAGTCTATCCAAACCAAATCCATTAAAACAATCCTGCTGGCACTCTATTACTTTGACATAAATTAAGCTACAGATTGCTTGAAAAACATTCACCCCTGGGCATAGGAGGAGGTGTGATGGATAAGACTGACACATGTACATACCAGGGGATGCTTGTGGCTGTGTGTCAGAAAACTCTCCCTTCACTGTGGCATTCGAAAGGACTAAAAAGTGAGTTGATTGTTGCTTAGGATGCTGCAAACAAAAACTTTTAAGTTTTCCCTTGGAAAATAAAAAAGGAATAGAAATCAGATCATAAGATAAGTAAGACTATTTGTTAAACACTTATGAAATCTACCTTTATAATACTGTATGATTGATTTTTTTACATTTTACTAATACACAGACTGAAGCTAAGATAAAGTTACAATAGATGGCAGGGTGGTGGTTTCTAGTTTCGAAGGCCGTGCTTTCCACTTCTTCTTACTAACTCATGTATGGGAGGGGAGAAAATATTTCATAAAACTCAATAGGCATCAAAAACAAAGTTAGGGCTTTTGATGTTTATCTCTATATTATCAAAAAATTGTGAAGTAGGCATTTCTATCTCTACAATTCAGAAAGTGGAGATTCAGAGATATTGTTACATTTACAAAGCAAGTCAGCTAATAAAAGCCAAAACTAGGATTCAGATTCATAGTGCAAACTTCTAAACACTTCCTACTATCCTCCCCCTACTCAAAACTTTGGCGATGTGGGTATATGTGCATTTACTGGGAATTGGGTCAGACTCTTTTGTAAGATGATTTAAAATGTCATTTGCTCAATAGCAACCTAGAATTTCTATTTTTATGTTATAGGCTATTTGGTTTGCTTTTTTTTTTTTGCTTCATTAAGTGCTTGCACTAATGTCAATTTGTGTTGTGTAGGTGGCTTTCAGGTTGATCAAAGAACAATATACTCTTGAAGACTGTGCTTAATCAAATCCATTTGAAATCTTGGGCTTATTCATTATTGTGAACATTAAGATAAATTATTTAGTTGACCTTTTCAGGTTCTTTTTAGACAATGTCATTAATTGTCTTAACTACATGGGTTTTTCTAACCCTCTTTAAAAACCGTATATTGATTCTAATTACCATTCCTTATGCTACTTGTATCTAATGTCTCAGTAAAGAAAATTGTATATTTTCTCTATTTATTCCTTTACCTAAAGCAAGATTTTTTGAGTGACTCATCTTCCCTTTAATCAGCTGTCACCTTTTGCATAATGCCAGTAGGAGACATAAACTGTCAATAATCACACGGTGGGAGGTAGTAGAATCAATTTAATTCCAGACTAAGGAATACTCGGTTGCTACTAATGTACGTGCAAGATGATGTTTTAGCAAAAATTATTTTTTTCCTATATCCTCAGTGTTTCTTCAGTGTATTCCTTTTTCTCTACTTTCATTGCCACTGTCTTCAAGAGAACTTTATTTCCTTCAAGGGAGTCCATGTTATTACTTAACATGGTCCTTATATGGGTTTGTATTCAGTCAGAATTATAGCATGACCAAGCTAGAGGTTCAGTCTTGAGCCTTTTCTGCATGACAGCAGGAAATGGCAGTATGCCTATAATAATGTGCATGTGTTCCTTCCTCCTGTACCATTTACAGTTATTTAAATGCCAGCTGCTCTGACACATGCACCATACTTTGTGCTGAAGATAAAGAGAAGATAAAGGCTCACTCTTGCCATCACAGACAATGTGGAAGGTAATATAAATAGAAATTCATTAAAGCATAACCAGTACTGTGTCCTTTTGTGATTACACAGGTCAAGCAAGGACTAACTTATCTTGTCTGTCTGTTTATGGGGAGTGTCGTATATGTAAGAGAGTTTGGGAGGCTATTACGCCAAATTTTCAGATCCTTCCTGATCATTAAAGGATATAGTCATTAACTAGGTGGAAAAGGGCAAGAGAGGGAGGAAAATTAATTCTGAAACATTTTACGTATGTGATATTATTTAATTTTCACATAGACTCTATTAATTAAACATCAATTATTACAACTCTAAACAGAAAAAACAAGCCTCAGAGAAGCTAAGCACTATAATTTGCCCAAAGCCATCACTTTGTAAGTGGTAAAGCAATGATGTAGTTCTATATCATAGGTTTGATTCTCAAGCCACTTTTTTTGCTGTCCCAATGGTTCCTAGGTTTTTGGATTTCCTGAACAGTAAAGTTTCTAAAAGTGGAAATTTATTATAGGCTTTCTAGCATCGTACTTTAGAAAATAATCATGTTAAAAATAACCGTTATCTATTAGAAATCCCATTTAACAAAATGGTTTTCTTTTAAATTAGCACAGACCTGTATAGAACAAGAACACAATCCTTTCCAGAAAGGATAGTTGGCAACCTTTCTCTCATACACATTTAAACACTACGTTATTCTAAAATTCATTTTCTTCAGACCTGAGAGAGCTATTTTGTGGATCAGCATTTGGGAATCACTGCAGTAGACTAGTGATACATACAAACTCGAATACTTATTTTGTTAGGAGACAGCCCCCACTTAGAGGGTGTCAATGTGCTAGCCCAAATGGCTGACTCCCCAGGGGCCCTGTGTTCCGATGTCCCGGGGACTCGATGTTATTTACAGATAAGTCAACTCTGTCTCTCTAACAAGTGTTTATTGTGTGCATAGCAGGGGAGTGGCAATCTTGAAGGCGGGAGTAAGCAGCCAGCCCTCTTTTTCTCCTCCTTAAGAATTGATGGTCAGAGTAAAAGGGAACAGAACTCCTACAATTAGGATTAGAAATGCCAGCTTTCCCCTATGGTTTATTGGGAGGAAGAAATAAAACTTGCCATGTGCCCCATGGAGCCTCTCAATATGAAGTCCTAATTCAAGTACTTACTGCCTGCTGCTCTCTGAATTTCCATTTAAAAATAATTATCAAAACCATATGGGTTAAAAGGGGCTGGGGCGGGGGCGGAGTCTCAAAATGGAAATATGTAAATTGCAATCACTTTGGCCTTTTGCATTTGGCTGACTATCCCCCAAGCACAGAGCTTCCCTCTGTGCCTTTTTCAGCATGGTTTCCCATGCTGCTGCCCCAACAGGACCCAGGCCACCTTTCCTCTGCTACCCCACTTGCTATCCCTCACTACAGCTCAGAGCAGTAGAATAGAGTGGACTTAGTTCTCTTGGTCCTAGTGGCTCTCTGCTCATTTTCCAACATCATTTTACGTTTTTCTCCTCCATGAGAAGTCTTTCCTACCTGCTTTCTCCACCTCCAGCTTAAATTACTGTTGACTCCTGTGTGTCTCCAATGTGTCCTATGCTAACTTCAGTCAGAAAAATCTCTATTACTTCATAAGTCCACCTGGCTGGCTGTTCCACTAGACTCATTATGCCATAAAAGTTAAATTTGCATAATAAAAAAACAAAAATAAACAAAAACATCCTGAATGGAAAGGCAATTGTATTGAGTGCTAACGACATCTTGTTCCATAATGATACTAACATCTTCATCTTTGGGCACTGTGAAGGCATAGCTTTTAGTGTGACAAGTACTACTTTTAGAGAATTTAAAGTAACACCAGCACTCTTTTATGTGTAGTGATGGTACTGTGAGTTTTTAATATACATTTCTGAAAGATTGGTTTTCACATGAAATTCTATCACAACTTAGCTCGTGGAGAATTATTTGTATACATTGTCATAGACATAGATTATGCCCAACCCTGAGCTGTCCAATGTAGCCACTGGTGATATGTCACCACATAATATGTGGCTAGTCTGAATTAAGTTGTGTTGTAAGGGTAATATTTCATTAATATTTTTATATTGATTTTATGTTAAATGATAATTTTAGGGCATATTGGGATACATACAAATTAATTTCACTGGTTTATTTTTACTTTTATTAATGCGTCTACTATAAAATTTTAAATTACATGCACTGCTCACATTTAAGACTCATGTATTTCTTTTGGACAGTGCTGTTCTAGACAGACTATGTAAGTGGGCCAAATTACATGGTTACATAGCAAGTTGCCCTTGAACCTTGGGTACCAAGCACAGAGGGTGGCGTACTTCAATTTCATTAATGCATGTTTATTTAGAATCTGCCATGCACCAAACACTGTGCAGAGTGCTGGAAATGTTCCTGCATGCACAATGTAAAACCTAGTAAGAAAAACATATTAAACAAAGAATAATTTGAGTACCTAATATGACCAATGTGGTGCTGGCACAGTGAGGTATAGAGAAGTATCTAAGCCAAAGCATGCAGCTTCAAAGATTTTTCAAAATAGCCAAATATATTTTCTAATACAAAGTGAAAATGTTTATTCCACAGTGTATTTGTTTTCACTCTTGCTATTTTTCTTTGTGAATATTTAAAAGTTTGTACTTAACTACAACTCTTCCAGAAAGAATACATTCTGAATACTTTGGAAATCTTAGAGCTTCACTTTAATTACTATGGGACCTTGGAATCCCAGCATGTCGCATTGCCAAGATCAGTTAGACTGGGTAGGCAGAATCCTGGACTCTAGGCTTGACTTTTCATGAGCCAGCTGTGCCATCTTGGACAAGTGCTTTCTTTCTTTCAGCCTAATAACCTGGTCTGTAGCATAAGAAGCCTGGGTGACTTCTGCAGCAGTTAGAATGTTTATTGTTGCCAGTGAAAGAGTCAAATTTGATTAGTTAGAATGTTTATTGTTGTAAGTTGAAGAGTCAAATTTGATTAAATAGTGGAGGTTATTTATGGGCTCAAGTATCCGGAAAGTCCAGAATCCCTCCACTGCCAAAGTCATCAACTTGATCCAGTAGATTAACCAAGGATTCCATCTCTGTATCTGCCTACTTCCTTCATTTACAGGCTAGGCAACCCTCACCTGGCTGCCAGCAGCATTCCTTGTGCACAACCAGTTTAAGAGAGTGACATTGCTTCAGCGTTCTCACTGCAAGTTCTTAGATTCTCCATGATTGGAGCAGCTTAGATGGCAGGCCTATCCCTAAACCAAACCCTGTGAGTAATGTGATACCCCGATTGGCTTAGTCTAGTTCATGTGTTTCACCGAGGGAACCAGAGATAAATTCAGTTTCTCTGAACTCACACTGATCCCTAAACAGAAACTGTAGCTGTTAAGAAAGGGAAACAGCGAAGTGGTTGATGTGAAGGCAACCCACAAATGATCTTGATCAAATTATTTAAACTCTATTTCACTGCATTATCTCATATACAAAATAACAAAGATAATGTAATACTCAATGCACAGGGTTATGGTGAGAGAGAAACAAAAAGCAAACGTGAAAGTTCCTGGCACAGTATGTGATTTACAGCAGGCATTTATATAAACGTTTCAGGCACTCATTTATTCTCTGTGTCTGTGAGCCTATAAATTCCTCATTTCACCATTCCTCACTATATTTGTCTCTAAAATATAAATATGAAAGCTTCTCTTTTGGATGATTCTGAGAACTCTAATGAGAATTCATGGGTAACAAATGTAAATTGTGTGAAACTTTTTATATATCAACACAATTCCACTTATTTCTCTCAGAAGCTAAACTGCTTTGGTCTGGATATTTGTTTTAGTGTGACTTACTGTCTAAAGATATATTAGTTTCCCTACATTGACTAATTGCCATTTCTAGCGATGCATCCTGAGAAAAATGTTTTCACAATATTCAGCAAACATGCACTGATTTCTCCTTCTGAACTTCCTTGTAAACAACTTATCAAGCCTTCCAAATTCAGACTGTCATTAATAGAGTAAAAACAGTGTAGTAATTTTTTAAACTGCTGATCTAGAGTAAACACCAAACATAAACACACGAGCCTTTCTCTGTGTCTGCAAACGTGCAGTATATACCCAAACGTGTAATCCAAATTATAATTATTACCAAAATAACCAGAAAATACATATTAGTTTTCCCCGAATTCTGTGAATGAGCTTCAGCTACACATATTGTTGCCCAAGATGATTGTATTTCAAAATGACTTTGAATTCATCTCCATTGAGATGACCCAATGTCTCCTTAATACAATATGTGCAAAAGGAAACTCAATGTTTCCCCACCCTTACCTTATTTTTCTTTTACATTGCTTATTTTGATTAATGAAACCACCAGCTTCCCAGGTCTTGAGACCTCAGAGTTATCATTGACACTTTTTTTTTTGTAATCCATATCTTATACTAGCACCTTCACCACTATAATGCAGATCACAAATCTATTTTCAGTTTCTCATCGCAGCTGCTACTTTCCTGGCATGTTGTAAAATGAATCGATAGGTCAAGGTGTATCAGAATGCCTCAAATCTAGTGGCTGTTTGCCAATGTATCTCCACAGCTGAATTCTGAAGACTGCCAGATTCAGCTTTATATCCCAGCATCTAGCACAGGTTCTAACACATAGTACATGCTCATTAAATATTGGTTGATGAGACAAAATTGAAGAGAGGTCTGATTTATCCAAGTGCCCCTGGTCTTTCTCCATTTGAAACCACACTGGATTTTGCTGCCAGATTAATTTTCTCAAAGCACAATTCTGTTCATGTTACTCCTTTAATAAACACATTAACAGCTACCATTTGTTTAGAGCCTACCGTGTTTCAAGGTTATTCTCAATAATCCCACAACAAACTGTCATTTCCATTTTCACTGATGAGGAAATTGAGGTGCAGTGAGGTGAGGACACAGGTTAAGCTCACAGTTCTCTAGGTGTGGGACTGTGTATTCCGATCTGTCTGACACCAGAGCCTGCGGTTTTCACTGTGCTACTTGCCTTTCTCTACTGAAACACTTCTATAATGCCTCTCTAAAATGACATGTTCTTTTAGGGCAGGAACTGATTATGAAAGAGCTAAGTTGTGAGCAGCTAGTGAGGTTTTGTTATTCAGAATTAGGTGGGTAGAGGAGAAGTAGGTAGACAGCTTCTCAGAGCTTGTTAGTGACGCAGAATCTCAGGCTCCAACCCAGACCTACTGAACAAGAGTCTGCATGGTGGCAAGATCCCCAGGTGATTTGTAAATACACTGAAGGTTCAGGCTCACATGTCAAGAAAACACTGATCGTTGGGCACTAGCACTGATTTACCCAGAACAAGTCACGTTAACTTAGCTCCTTTTTCTCATAGAATTGTCAAAGACATTTTTCAAGGAGACAATAGGGATTTTAGCAATGAATTGCATGAATATCTAGTAGCACATGCTAATAATTAAAGCCTTTTTTATAATAATTATTACTGTCTATAATCACATATTTCAAGTATGTTTACTAACTAGACTGGAAGTTTGAATGAGCAGGCAACCTGCGTGCTGTGTTCATTATTATTTCACCAGCGCAATGCACAGTAGCCAGGACATGGTAGGAATTCAATATAGATGTTCTGAATAAATTAACCAATTATAGGTGGTGATCTTGGGAACAAAATTTGCCCAAAATATGGCTGTGCTGATAAAAATATTTTAACTAATGAATGGGTACTCAAACCTGAGAAGAATTTTTAGTGTTCGGTGAGAGGGCTCTCCTCCACCCCGTATTTATTTAATCACTTCATCAAGCACATTGTAATCATATTTCTTAAGTTCTTGGATTACACCAACATGGGGAAAAAGTTTAACATGTTGGAGGACAGAGTAAAAACCCAATAAGGTATTTTAAAGATTGGAAAGATGGCCTGAATCACTGAAATAGAGGACTTGTGGCTTATGAAAATGAGTGAAAAGGTAGCTCTGTGTGAATATTATTCAAAAGTGTGATGTTACTACCCATAAAGATTATATAAGAAAAGGATGAAATAATAAATGTAGAGCATGCAAAGTGAAGCAGATTGCAGTTGCCTTATTTCAAGGCTCAGTGAAACTCCTCTGAAAAGGGCCGACTAGTAAATACTCTCAGCTCTGTGGGCACTAATGTCTTCTCTGTCGAAACTACTCATGTCTGTGGTTGTAGTGGGAAAATGGCCATAGGTAATATGTAAACAAATGAGTATGGCTGTGTTTCAATAAATTTTGCTTATAGATATTGAAATTTTAATTTTGCATAAGTTTTATGTATCATGGAATATTATTCTTTTCTTCATTTTCTATTCAACTATTTTAAAAATCTAAAAATCTTGTTTAGCTTATGATTCATACAAAAACAGGTGGCAGATCAAAGTTAGCACACAGGTCAAATTTTGAAAACCCTGCTCTATTCTATTGTAGTCTGATTCCACCTAGCATTTAGTTCTGACACCTAACATTTAGATAGAGGTGGATACACTGTTAGGTCTTCATATGGAGAGAATACCATGTGGATAAGACCAGAAGGCGTGTTACATGAAGAAAAGTAAAAAGAATATGGGATGTCTAGTTTGGAAGATAAAGGAATTTGAACCACATGGTTGTCACCTTTAAATATTTGAAAGTAATTAAAGAAACTATGAAATAAAGAAGCAGTGTATCACTGTGTCTTCTGGCATGAAATTTGGATTCAGAAAGACCTGGATTCAAATTCTATCTCTGCCATAGAATGTGTATGCTCTTTTGGACAATATACTAAATATTTCCCTGCCTCATTCTCCTCATTTATAAAATAAAATTATAACACCTACTCTTTGAATTAGCCTTTGTTATATAAAAAACACTCCAAAACTTGGTGGCTTAAAACAATAATTTATTATTTCTCTAAGTTCTGTGGATGAGCTGGCCAGATTTTCTGGTGCCTTTGCCTGGTCTAATTCATGGTGTGGCATTTGGCTGGAGTGTTAGCTGGGCTGGAACATCCAAGCTGCATTGATCCATATGTCTGATAATTGGTGCTGGCTATAAGGTGAGGTGCCCTACATTTTTTCCACTTCACCTCTTATCTCTCAGTAAGCCTAGGTTGACTTCCTTATTTGGTGGCCTCAGGGCAGCATTCCAAGAAAGCAGAGAAAGATCTTTTAGGGACCTTAGAAGCCTAAGGATATAGACCATGCTCATTGTTACTTCTGCCACATTCCGTTTCTCAAGATATGAGATTAGTCCCAATTTAAGTACATAGGAAAAGATGTCCCTATATCTGAATAGGAGGAACAGAAAGGCAAAAAGCAAAGGGGTACGGCCAGAGGGATTAGTCATTAAATATTGTCATGAAACAATATATACCTACATACTGCACTGTTGTGAGGGTTGAAAAGGATAATTTGTAAAGCACTTAACATAGTCCCCAGACCACAGTAATCCTTTGATAAATGGTGGCTATATAGATTTTTGGATCAGATAGATTTTTGGATAAAGCAAGGAATAAAGAATAGAGTTAGAGATGGCCCCCTTTGGAATGAGCTGCCTCAGGATGTAGTACCTTTGCCATCACGGCAGGTATTGAGACTGGCTGGATTTAAGATGAGAACTCAGAACTGGATATGCAGCTAGATAAGGGAATATTCAAGATTCAGTATTCAAAATTAATTTTTTAAATTTTTTATTGAATGTTGACAAATTATATATATTTATGGGATACAAAGTGATACTATCATATATGTATACAGTGTGCAATAATTAAATGAAGCCAATATATATATCACCTCAAATACTTATCATGTGTTCCCCCTGTCTACCTGAAACTTTGTTCATTGATAACATTTTTTCATTTCTTCTGGCCCCCATCCCTTGGTAACCACCATCCAGCTCTCTGCTTCTATGAGTTCAGCCTTTTTAGATTCCACATATAAGTGAGATCGTGTTGTATTTGTAGTTCCATGGCTGGCTTATTTTACTTAACATAATGTTCTCCAGTTTAATCCATATTATCACAAATGGCAGAGCTTTTTGAAGACTGAATAATATTTCATTATGTATATGCCATGTTTTCTTTATCCATTCATCCATTGATGACCATTAGATTGATTCTGTATCTTGGCTATTGTGAATAATGCTGAAATAATCATGAGACTACAGATATATCTTTGACATACTGATTTCAGATGCTGCGTTAGTCCATTTCCATGCTGCTGATAAAGACATACATGAGACTGGGCAATTTGCAAAGGAAAGAGGTCTAATGGAGAACCCACAATTATACATGGCTAGGAAACCCTCACAATAATGGCAGAAGGCAAGGGGCAAGGAGGAGCAAGTCACATCTTATGTGGTGGAGGCAGGCAAAGAGAGAGCTTGTGCAGAGAAACTCCCGTTTTCAAAGCCATCAGATCTTGTGAGACCCACTCACCAACAGGAGAACAGCATGGGAAATACCCACCCCATGATTCAATCATCTAGCACCTGGTCCCTCCCACAACACATGGGAACCATGGAGCCACAAGATGAGGTTTGGGTGGGGACACAAAACCAAACCACATCATTCCACCCCGGCCCCTCCCAAATCTCATATCTTCACATTTCAAAAGCAATCATGCATTTCCAACAGCCCCCTAATGTCTCAACTCATTTTAGCATTAACTTAAAAGTCCACAGTCCAAACTTTCATCTGAGACAAGGCAGGTCCCTTCCACCTATGAGCCTGTAATATCAAAATCAAGTTAGTTACTTCCCAGATACAGTGGTCGTACAGGCATTGGGTAAATACAGCCATTCCAAATGGGAGAAATTGGCCAAAACAAATGGGCTACAGGCCCCATGCAAGTCCGAAATCCAGCAGGCCAGTCAAGTATTGAAGCTCCAAAATTATCTCCTTTGACTTCATGCCTCAAATTCAGGTTACACTGATGCAAGAGGTAGGTTTCTGTCATCTTGGGCAGCTCCATCCCGGTGGCTTTGCAGGGTACAGCCTCCCTCCCAGCTGCCTTCCCAGGCTGTTATTGAGCATCTACGGCTTTTCCAGGTACACAGTGCAAGCCATCGGTGGATCTACCATTCTGGGGTCTGGAGGATGGTGGCATTCTTTTCACAGCTCCACTAAGCAGTGCCCCAGTAGGGATTCTGTGTGGGGGCTCTGACCCTGCATTTCCCTTCTGCACTTCCCTAGCAGAGGTTCTCCATGAGGGTCCCACCACTGCAGCAAACTTTTCCTGGGCATCCAGGCATTTCCATACATCTTCTGAAGTCTAGGTGGAGGTACCCAAACCTCAATTCTTGACTTCTGTACACTCACAGGCTCAACACCATGTGGATGCTGCCAAGGTTTGAGGCTTGCACCCTCCAAAGCCATGGCTTGCACTCTGCATTGGCCCCTTTCAGCCATGGCTGGAGTGACTGGGATGCAGGGCACCAAATCCCTAGGCTGAACACACCATGGTGATCCTGGGCCTGGCCCACGAAACCGCTTTTTCCTACTAGGCCTCCGGACCTGTAATGGGAGGGGCTGTCACAAAGAACTGTGACATGCCCTGGAGAGATTTTCCCCATTGTCTTGGGAATTAACATTAGGCTCCTCATTAGTTATGCAAATTTCTGCAGCTGGCTTGAATTTCTCCTCAGAAAATGGGATTTTCTTTTGTATGGCGTTGTTAGGCTGCAAATTTTCCTAACTTTTATGCTCTGTTTCCTTTTAAAAACAGAATGCCTTTAACAGTACCCAAGTCACCTCTTGAATGCTTTGATGCTTAGAAATTTCTTCCACCAGAAACCCTAAATCATCTCTCTCAAGTTCAAAGTACCAAATCTCTAGGGCAGGGGCAAAATGCGGCCAATGTCTTTGCTAAAACATAACAAGTCACCTTTGTTCCATTTGCCAGCAAGTTCCTCATCTCCATCTGAGACCACCCCAGCCTGAACCTTATTGTTCATATCACTATCAGCATGTTTGTCAAAGCCATTCAGTAAGACTCTGGGAAGTTCCATACTTTCCCCCATTTTCCTGTCTTCTTCTGAGCCCTCCATACTGTTCCAACCTCTGCCTGTTATCGAGTTCCAAAGTCACTGCTACATTTTCAGATATCTTTTCAGCAATGCCCCACTCCCAGTACCAATTCACTGTATTAGTCTGTTTTCACACTGCTGATAAAGATATACCTGAGACTGGGCAATTTACAAAGGAAAGAGGTTTAATGGAGAATTTACAGTTCCTTGTGTGTGGGGAGACCTCACAATCATGGCGGAAGGCAAGGAGAAGCAAGTCAAATCTTACGTGGATGGCAGCAGGCAGAGAGAGAGCTTATGCAGAGAAACTCCTGTTTCAAAACCATCAGATCTCATGAGACCCACTCACCATCAGGAGAACGATGTGGGAAAGACCTTCTGCTATGATTCAGTCATCTCCCACTTGGTCCCTACCACAACATATGGGGGCCACAAGATGAGATTTGGCTGGGGACACAGAGCCAAACCATCAGATGCTTTGGATATACAGCCAGTAGTAGAATTTCTGGATCCAGTGGTAGTTCTATTTTTAGTTTTTTGAGGAACCTATATACAGTTTTCCATAAGGGCTGTATTTATTTATATTCCCACTAACAGTGTGCAAAGATTCCTTTTTCTCCATATACTCTCCAACATCTATGTTTTATCTTTTTGATAATAGCCATTTTGAGAGGTGTGAGGCAGTATCTCATTTAATTTGCATTTCTCTAATGATTCGTGATGTTGAACATTTTGTCGTATATCTTTCGGTCAATTACACATTTGACCATATGAGTATTTTCCCCATTAAAAAATTCTGTTATTCATTTTTATTCTATTAAGTTGTGTTAGTTTCTTATATATTTTGGATATTAACATCTTATCAAATGTATGGCTTGCAAATATTTTCTCTCCATCTGTATGTTGACTCTGTTAATTGTTTTCTTTGTTGTGCAGAAACTTCAGTTTTATGTAATACTATTTGTCTATTTTTATTTTTGTTGCCTGAGCTTTTGGAGTCAAATCCAAAAAATTATTGCCCAGACCAGTGTTGTGGAGCTTTTCCTTCAAAATTCTTAATTGGAGTTTTTTCTTGTTTGTTGTATGAAGATCAATATCAATGGGGCACAATTTAAGGCAAACTGTGTGAAGAAATATGTATGGATTTTATTGCCAGTCTTAAAAATGAAGTTTATAGGAGGATCATGCAGAACCATTGTGAACTTTTCCTAGAGCTGGCAGTGAGCCATTCAGCCTTTAAAGAAAATGAAGTGTTGTATTAAGTGCTTTTGGTTTGTATTAGTCGTTTTGCCTTTTAAATTTCAAGAAGAAATAAGAAAGGATCAAAAAACCAAGAATAGAAATATTTTGAAAAATACCTGGTACACATAAGAAAAACAACTTTATCTAAGATATGAGAGTATAAGAGAGAGAAAATTTTTTTTCTCATTCTCCTTGTTAGAGTTGTTTCCTCATTGCTGAGATGAGGAAAGGAAGAGTTCCCTGACGAGCAAGGTGATTACAAAGGAACATCTGAATCTTTCAGTCCCATAATGAATATGGAAGAATAGAGAAAACAAGGCCAAACAGATATCTTATTCACATAGCTGTACCTACTTTGAAAGGTAGATTTCTTAATATTTTTTTCAGTTTTTTGCATGTGTTTTTGGAGGCCAGAGTTCACACAGGAAAACATTACCTACTAAATAATAAACAAAAGGCAACTTCAGTCTTATACTAAATAAGTAAATAAAAATGAATGAAGAAGCAAACAAATGACTGTTCTAGGTGTCATCAGTTTTGTACAATGTAATGGAAATTTTCATTTGTTCCTTAAAATCCATTCTCTCTGTCTTTCTTTTTGCCCAAGGAAATTGTCTGTACAGTCTGTAACAACAGGCTGTCTTTTCTCTGTCTTCTGATTGGGTTTAGTAAATGAAGATCACAGTTAGCAAACTGACGGGAGGGAAGACAGTGATCTCCCGTCCACTCTCACTGATACTACTATCTCTTGTGATTTCTCTATACTCGTCTCACTACTGTGTAAATCCTTTCTTATTAAAATATCTTCTAATTTACCCAGTTTTAATATGTCATCTCTTTTCTGTTGATTTACATAGAGTTCCTAAAATATCTTCTAGTCCATCCAAAAACTAAAAGTAATTTGTGACAGCAGACAGAAACTATAAAGGAATCAACCACTATAGCAAACATCAAAGCCATAAAACATTTTATTCAAATATTTTCGATCATTTATCAAAAACTATTTTTAAGTGTCTCCTATTTGCTCAATAGGCTAAGCTAAATAGTGTCTGTGAAAGCAGTTCATAGTCCAAATGTGTAGGTGGTCGTCAACCAATTAACCACACAAAGAAATGTATACAATTTATCAATATACTCTGGTAAATGTCACACAGAGAAGATGTGCCATAGCAGTCTAGGGGTGAGGGAAGGTAAGCCTGCACAGATTGTATTTTAGAGGAGATTTGATGGATTGTAGTCATTAACTACATGTGGAGGACTAGAAAGGAAATTCCAGGCAGGAAAAATATATGATTTTAGAGGTGAAGAGGTCACAGTCTAAGGATTGAAAGAAGGTTAGTATGGTCAGAGTTCAGAGAGCAAGTGAGATCACAGTGTTGAACAAGGCTAATGGAGTCAGGGCCAGATCATGGAGGACCTTGTTAATCATATTGAGGATTTTGGTTTGTATCCAAACAACAGCAGAGAGTCTTATGTCTAAATAAAAGAATGATATGGTTTTTATCTTTAAAAGGTTGTTCTGGCTAAAATGTGAAAACAGATTGAAAGATGGCAAAGCGAACAGGAGCATTAATTAGGAATCTAGCTGAGAGGCCCAAATGAGAAAGGATAACAGCTTGAACTAGAGAAATAGTAGAAAAGGTAGAAGAAAGATGATAGATTTGAGAGGTATTTAGAGGTAAAGATGATAAGTATTGGTAATTGTCTTAGTCCACTGGGCTGCTATAACAAAATACCATAGACTGGATGGCGGATAAACAGCAAAAAATTATTTCTGACAGGTCTGGAGGCTAAGAAGTTCAAAATTAGGGAGGTGACAGCTTCAGTGTCTGGTGAGGGTGTGCTTCCTGGTTTGTAGACAGAAACTTGCAGTTATGTGCTCACATGGTGGAAAGGGCAAGGCAGCTCTTTGGGGCTTCTTTTACAAGGGTACCTAATAATCACCCAAAAGGCCTCACCTCCTAATTCTATCACCTTGGGTGTTAGGAGTTCAACATATGAACTTTGGGGTGTATAATCATTTAGATCATAGCAATGATTGATTAGATTTAGAGAGGTGAAAGACAGAAAGATGCCACGAAATGTCCTTAAGTGTGTGATTGGCTGAGCTAGAAGAGATGGTTGTGCCAAGTTATAGAAACTAGACGGAGGCTTAGAGCTCTTAGGAGAATTCTGTATTGGATATGCAAACTCATCTGTATGAAGGAATATATCAGGTCCAGGTATATAATTTTGATCCTATAGGAAAAATAGAGTTAGAAGAGGACAGAACCCTGTGGTGTCGCAATGTATGGTGGCAGAGGAAATGAATATGAGCATGCAAATAAGACTGAAAAGGAGAATCCAGAGAGGTAGGAAAGAAACCAACAGTAACATCATGGAAGCTAAGAAAAGAGAGTGTCAACAATAATTAATATGCAAGGAAGCAAGTAAAATGGAGCAACAACAAACATTTCATTCTGCTTACCAATATTAGGTAGTTGATAAGAGTATTAGTTTGTTCTCATGCTGCTAATAAACACATACCCGAGACTGGGTAATTTATAAAGGAAAGAGATTTAATTGATTCACAGTTCCACAGGCCTGGGGAAGTCTCAGGAAACTTACAGTCATGTCAGAAGGGGAAGCAAACTCGTCATTCTTCACATGGCAGCAGCAAGAAGTGCAGAGTGAAGGAGGGGAAAGCCTCTTACAAAATCATCCCATCACATGAGAACTAACTCACTATCAGGAGAACAACACAGAGATAACTGACCCCATGATTCAATTACCTCCCACAGGGTCCCTCCCATGACAATGTGGGGATTATGGAAACTAGGATTCAAGATGAAATTTTGGTAGGGGCAAAACCAAACCATATCAATAAGGGAGCTGAAATCAGTTTGGAATTAATGAAAGGTGGAAAAGTAGATCATATATATATATATAGAACATTCGTTCAATGGCTTTAGATATTGAAGAGAGAGATGAGGTTTGCATGATAAGTAATGTGTCATTGAAGGACGATTTTTTTAAATTTAAATTTCTTTTCCAACTTTTAAGTTCAGGGGAGTATGTGTACAGATTTGTTCCATGGGTGGATTGTGTTACACCAAGGTAATGAACATAGTACCCGATAGGTAGTTTTTCAATCCTCACCCTGCTCTCACCTTCTACCCTCAAGTGGGCCTGGTGTCTATTGTTCCCTTCTTTGTGTCTATGTGTACTCAGTGTTTAGCTCCCACTCGTAAGTGAGATTATGTGGTATTTGGTTTTCTGTTCCTGTGTTAATTCTCTTGGGATAATGGCCTCTAGCTCCAGCCATGTTGCTGCAAGGAACATAATATTTTTTAATGGCGCACAGTATTCCACAGTGTATTTGTACCATGTATTCTTTATCCAGTCCACCACTGATGGGCACTGAGGTTGATTCCACATCTTTGCTATTGTGAATAGTGCTGTGATGAACATATGTGTGCATGTGTCTTTATGGTAGAGCAATGTATATTCCTTTGGGTATATACCCAGTAATGGAATTGCTGGGTTGAATGGTAGTTCATTTTAAGTACTTTAAGAAATCTCCAAACTGCTTTTCACAGTGACTGAGTTAATTTACATTCCCACCCACAGTGTATAAGTGTTTCCTTTTCTTTACAACCTCACCAGCATCTGTTATTTTTTGACTTTGTAATAATACCCATTCTGACTGGTGTGAGAATTAGATGGTGTCTCATTGTGATTTTGATTTGCATTTCTCTAATTACTAGCAATGTTGAGCATTTCTTCATATGCTTGTTCACCACATGGATGTCTTCTTTTGAGAAGTGTCTATTCGTCTCCTTTGACCATTTTCTAACAGGGTTGTTTGTTTCTGTTTGGTAACTTAAGTTCCTTATAGATTCCAAAAGAATCAATATTCTTAAAATGGTTATACTGCCTGAAGCAATTTACAGATTCAGTGCTATTTCTATTGAGGTACCAATGATATTTTTTAAAGAATTAGGAAACACCATTCTAAAATTCATATGGAACCAAACAAGAGCCTGAATAGCCAAAGAAATTCTAAGCAAAAAGAACAAAGCTATAGGCATCACGCTTCCCAATTTCAAACTATACTGCAAGGCTATCATAAGCAAAACATCATGGTACTGGTACAAAAACAGACACATAGACCAATGGAACAAGTTAGAGAACCCAGAAACAAAGTTGCACACCTACAACCATTTGATCTTTGACAAACTCAGCAAGAGCAAGCAACAGAGAAAGTACTTCCTATTCAATAAAAGATGCTGGGATAACCTGCTAGCTCTATATAGAATACTGAAATCAGACCCCTTATTTGCCATATAAAAAATCAACCAAGGAGGGTTAAATACTTACATGAAAAATCTAAAACTATAAAAACCCTAGAATAAAACCTAGAAAATACCATTCTGGATATCAGCCCTGGCAAAGATTTTATAACAAAGACTCCAAAAGCAATTGCCACAAAAACAAAAATTGACTAACAGGACCTAATTAAACTAAAGAGCTTCTGCACAGCAAAATAAATTATCGACAAAGTAAACAGACCACATATACAGTGAGAGAAAATATTTGCAAACTGTGCATCCAACAAAAATATAATGTACAGAATCTATGAGATTTATTTTTTTAAGTGGAAAAATGAGCATCTTTAAATTGTGATGAGAAGAATAAAGGGAGAAACGTAAGGGTTGAATATAAAAAAATATATAAAATTCAGGGAAGGCAAATGTGACAAGATCTAAAATCTAAAATGTAAGTAGAAGAAATAGCTTCCTTAAAATATAAATGGAAGGATAATATTTTATATCATCTGATATATAACGAGGAATGAGGAATTCACTTATATAATTTCAGAACAGAATATATACATAAAAAATAGATAGTTACAAAATAAAAACAATTAGAGATCATGTAAATAAAAAAATCACAGCTGCAGTGAAACAGAAAACTGAAAAGTAGACTTGATCCAGTTAAATAGTAAACTAATGCTCTGAAAGATTGAGTTAACAATTCTCCCAGATAGCAGTGCAAAGAGAAAAATGGAAATTACGAAAGAGAAGTTAAACGCTAAGGAGGACAGATCCAGAATTTCTATATCTATCTATTTTAAGTTCCTCAAAGAAGGGGACAAAAAAAATGAGAGAGAATCAATATTTAAAGAAATAATGGCTGAGAATGTTCCAGAACATTAAAAGACATGAGCCTACAGATTTAAACACTCCAACAGTTCAAATGGTGCTGAACAAGTCCATATGCATGTGCACATGCACATAGACGACTGTGCATACATGCATACATGCACATAGATGACTGTGAATGTTCACAATTCAGGGCATTTAGGAAACTAAACATGTATAGAAGGAAAAGACAGACTTGCAACAAATGAATACAAATTGTAGGCATTTGTCATTGATCTGGGTTCTAAGAGCAGAGTAAAATAAGGTACCTATCCTCTTGGCCTTTACTAGATACTAAGAGTTACTGACAAATTCATAAAAAAGCAGCATGTTAAACTGTGATGAGGAGAGAAAGATGCAAACCCAGGATATAGAAGTGCAATTTGTTCAGTGCTTTAAATTTTAGAAAGTTGATTTTATTCACACATTAACAAATAATTATGAAAACCTTTTTATCTGCAAAGAACTGCTCTTGATCCTCAGGTAAATGACAAAAGTAAAGAATGATATTTTCTGCGCTCATGGAAATAATATCTAGCATGGGTTCATTGTACACAACTTAGCCTGCTATAGGATCTCTTCAAAAAACATGGTTAATGACTACTTTATAGAAAACAAAGCCACCTTTTAGTATTTACAACCAGGTAGAGGAGAAAGTAGCTCAGCTTTTGTCACTACTATCTCTAAATGCTCGCACACTGAGTTTGGACCATGCAGCCTGGCATTCTGAACATCTGTGTTTCACTTACCTGCTTTCTTATGTTAAGGGCACTTTTTCTGACGTGCTGAGGCCATCTCAGAGTATTGTGTGTTTATTTACATGGGTCTCGCACAGGGCAGTATTCAAACAACTGCAATCACATGACTAAAAACACAGATGCATTGAACAGTTCATTGAAGTTGTTTCTTTCAAATAACTGACATTTAAAACTTTTACCTAATAGACAACAAAAAGCATATTTCCCCTTATATGAATCTTCAATAAACACTACAGGTACCATTTATGGAGCACCCATAGCATACAGAGAATCTTGTTTACATATTATATGCATTATATTATTTAATTATCATAACTCCTAACGTTGTTTATTTATTTGAGAAATAAAAATAATGTATTTAAGTTACACTACCCATTTTTGGCAGAACTGGAACCAAAGCCAACTTCCTCATGAAGATTCCCTTTGCTTTTTTTTTTAATACATTGCTCTGTGCTCCCAACTTTGTACTTTTCAAAGTGCTTTTAAAATAATTGGTTCTTATAATTTGCATGAAAATATTTTATGGTTGATATTGTTCATGTCATTTTGCCAAGACAAAAACTAATAATACATTTGGGAAGTAACATTTATTGAATACCAGTTGTTTGACATTTTGCTGCCGTTTTGTTGTTGTTATATTTTTGTTTCAAGGTCATTTACTATATTCTCACACTCCTCACTTTCTTAGGTATTATGGATACAAAAAATTAGACCATGTTCCCTTTCCCAATTATTCAAATAAATATTATGTTAAGTACATACATTTTAAACATTCTTATTTCTATTTGTTTCAGAAAATATTTAAGCTATATCTATCTATCTGTCTATCTGTCTGTGTATCTGCTATATAATATCTCTGCAGTCATCCAAAAATGTATAATTCTTTCAAAGAATGAATGATTTTGCCTGCCAATTATTTTTTATATTATAGCTAGCAAAAATAAGAGATGTTATAGAAGGGGAAAAATAGACAAATATTAAAATCTGAGGCTCAGAAACATATGGCTCAAACCTATCATTCTTATTGCATGCTTCTTTAAACCAGGTAATAGCATCACTGAGTTACGCCTTCTCTCTGGTCCTTTTCTCCATCTAAAAGAGATTATTCTGTAAGGCCTGAAAAATAGCAACTTAGAAAAGGATGTATAGACAGACTGCTCCACATTGAGCTCCTGTCTGGCTACAGTCAGTCCACTGTGGACAGGCACTGTGCCTTTGCTTTTCTCTCCAGAAGGGCCTCCTCCTCCTCTATCTTTTGACAGTGATTGACAGCTACAACAAGTTGTTGTGTCAAAGCTCCTGCAAGTCAATTAGGAAAATGATGTGCACTTGCTTAAAGATGATTGTAAATTGCTTCTGGCTGATCAGAATAATGAGTTGCAGCGATGCTAATCAACATTGGGCATATATAGTACCTTGTTCTCTCTATCAGGTTTGCAGCTGCAGCTAGTTCACCTAAATGAGAGGGTTTTCAAATTTCTCATGGGCTGAGGCAGGATGCTCACAATGAAGAAATCAGGAGAAGAGGTGAGGTTGGCCTCAAGAAAAAAAGGTAAAACAAAGCAACAATCATTTTGCACAGTTGTATAAGCCCTGTTTCTATCAGTCGCTTATGACTCTAGTTTATGGAAGCAGGAAGGAAGCCAACATTAGATAAAGCCAGATCCTTTACATATATGTAATGATATGTGATGGGTTTTATCATTGCACCTTCACGGAAGCTCTGTGAAGTGACTATTAATGAAATTGAAAATTTGTGCATCTATTCTATGAAACTGGCAGTTGTTACCAAGCCAATGGGTAAGCAAGGATTTAAATTTCACCTGTTTAATTTCAAAGCTCAGTCTATCCTAACAGTATTACCAAAAAATACTATCTATAGAACATCTGATTTAAACAATCCCCATGTACTTGTTTAAAGTGCAACTTGCTTGGCCCCACCCCACACATACTGGGTCAGAATCTCTGCGGGATGCATGTCACAAGTTCCAGGAATATCCAATTCTAACAAGTAAGTCCAGGTAGTATTCATATACACTAAAGCCTGATAATAATTTCACTTCACCTTCAGTATTCTTGCTCTCTCTCAAAATCTCAAAATTATATAAGACTCACCACAGTTAAGCATTTCAATTCATCACAAAGACCTACTAATTTGGCTTTATTCACTATATCTGAGAGGGTTTTTTCTTTAGAAAGTGGAGAAATATCATTTTAGTTTATTATTGCATAACCTGGAACTTTCTTATTCTGTCCTCTTTCTTACAAATTGCTTTGTGAATCATACTGGGTCCTTTTACGCAGTTTAAATGAGGCTTGGAACAAAATAAGGTGAAAAGACCTAAGCAACATCATCATACATTGCAATGTGCTTCTTTCAGAAAGTTATAGGTGGAAGAACACAGGACTAGAGGTTAAAAAAATAAATTTTAACACTGGACTTCTCACTGTTTCTGTAACCTATTGTCAATCCCTCTGGTTCATCTTTTTCTAATAATAATAAAAACCATAATTTATTAAGCTTACAAAATTAACTTTCTTTTCTACTTCGAATGAGGCATTGGCTTGCAAAAGTCAATTCAGAAATTGTTTGGCATTTCCTCCAAATATTAAATATATATGCACTCAAAAACTTGTACACATTATTCATTATTTCAAAAAATGGAAACAAATGTACATGAACTGATGAATGAAAAAGTAAAGTGTGGTATATCTATACAATAGGATATTATTTGACACCAAAAAAGAATGTAGTATGGATACATGATAAAACACGGATAAACATTTTGCTTAGTGAAAGAAGCCAATTCTAAAAGATCACAAATTGTGTGTTTCCATTTATATGAAATATTCAGAATATGCAAAGCCATAGAGAATTAAAGTAGGTTAGTGGTTGTCTAGTTGGGAGGGGGATGACAGAGTATGTGCTAATGGGTAGAGGGTTTCTTTTTGAGGTGATAAAAATCTAAAATGGACTCTAAAATGGCGGTGACTGCACAACTCTACAAATATACTAAAACTAATTGTACATTTTAAACAGATGAATTGTAAGATATGTTAACTGTATCTCAATAAAGCTATTTTAAAAAGTAAGGTATTAGAAAATAATATATTAGGCCAGGCGCAGCAGCTCACGTCTGTAATCCCAGCACTTTGGGAGGCCAAGGCAGGCGGGTCACAAGGTCAGGAGTTCAAGACCAGCCTGACCAGTATGATGAAACCATGTCTCTACTAAAAATACAAAAATTAGCCTGGCATGGTGGCACGTGCCTGTAACCCCAGCTACTCAGGAAGCTGAGGCAGAAGAATCGCTTGAACCCGGGAGGTGGAGGTTGCAGTGAGCTGATATCGCGCCACTGTATTCCAGCTTAGGTGACACAGCAACTCTCCATCTCAAAAAAAAAAAAAAAAAAATAGATTATACAGGAATTGTGCCTATGTTGTTTTTACTTGAAGCAGTTGTTCACAGCATCAGTAAGCTCTTTTATTATTTTTAGAACAGAAACTTATTAGAAGAGGAGCAATTTACAGTTGTTCTGAGTGTTAACTAAGAAGTCTGGAAATTGGAAAATATGCTAATAAAAATATCAGGGTCATTATATATGGTTTTGGAATCTAGGCCAATCAGTATTGGTGTGATGTAAATCAGTTCTCGAATGCCATGATAAAGGAAACTGAAGAAGGTCAAACTAGAATGATACTTGCTGGATGGATTGAAAAAGTGAAGCTTTAGCAGCAAGTAGAAAAACTGAAGCATCAGGTGCAGTAACTTATCCATTGAGTGAAAAGCTTCTTCCCATGTCCCTACTCTCAGAAATGCATTCTGAAATTTCGAAGAAACAAGACATTACACAAGTACATGGCTTCACTACCAAGGGGAAGGGCAAAAGACCATCTTTGATTTAATTCCAGGCTTCAGTGTCTAATTCTGTGGCAAAGATAGCTCATGAATTCTTTGTTCCTCTGCCAAGCTCAACAGGGATAAGTAGCCTTGCTCTGGGAATATGAGTTTGATGATTGGGTTGCATGAACCCTGGAAGCCTGGAATATTCATCTATTTTCACATTCTTCTGTCCCTCCTGACTGCAGCACTCCCCAAACCTACATGGAAGAGCTAAAATCAATTCTGGTAAATCTCATCAACTTCTAGGACACTGTGGTAGATTTCCTTCAGTTTAATCTCTAGCATTAACTGGAAGAAACATTTTCTTACTCAGTCACTACATTTGTCAAGAAATAATGCTATGGTTGAATGCTGCACGAAATGATAGAGATTAACAGTAGCACAATACTAGACATTTCTTTTTTGCTATTCTACTTAATGCCTGGTGTAACCTCATGAGGTGGATGTTGTACTCCTGACTTTAGAGATAAGAAAACTGAACTTTTGGGAGTTTAAATAACTTACTTACAGTTACATAGTCAAGAAATGGAGATGGCAAGAGTTCAGGCCTAGGTTTGTCTGATTGCAAATACTATATCCTTTCTATTGCTTCACTTTGTTTGGCTTTAAAGGTAAGCTTTATAAACAAGCTCATAACAACCTTAAACTTTCAGAAAGAGTCTTAGCAAATTATGGTTCAGATAGCAAGAAGGGCATGAATAAAAGTTTTGACACTGAAAAGAATGCTAACATGGACTAAACACTAATTAGGTGCCAGGTGATTTCACAACAATAACAATTGTGAATGTTAACTTTTGTTTAGGATACAGATGGGGAAAATAAGGCACAAGATAGCAAATTAACTTGGTAGTGTTCGCTTTTTTGCTTAATGGTATTCTGCCTGTCCCTAGAATCTATGTTCATTCTAATATTCATGCTGCATGTGTAGAAAAAGAATGAAAAGACTTGAGTTGGAAAAGAAAGAATTACAAATCTAAGTAAAGCCGCGACAGTTGATAGGGTACATATTGCTAACAGTATCAAAGGCCAATGTGAAGACCTTTAATTTTAATTTGTAAATACCTTTTCAAGAAATAAAGGAGTTTGATCTGCCAGAGTAGTTAATGTATTTGAGAGTGTAAAATTTATATTGGATTCACTGCCTCCAGGAATTCTACAAATTTTGTGATTCCATGCTCCTTATTCTACACATTTCTTTGTAGCAGATACTGACGTGTTCAAGAGCTGAATTAAAAGCCACATACCATTCAGAACTATGTACCATAGTACCACAGGATATAAGATTCTCATTCAACCTGAAGGGTAGGTGTTTCTGGGAGACCTTCTGGTGCAGACCATGTCTTGGTTATAACTTCAAGATCCAGTCAAAATTAGTAAGGTCCAAGACAGGGGATGGAGGGAAGATGATAAGGAAGGGGAGGAGTGTAAGGAGATAATATTATTGTTTAGTTACAACTTTACTCATCTATCAATAGGAGCTTTCTGGTCAAAAAAGGGTGGCACCACTTCCATTAAGATAGGCTTTAGAAGGTGGAGTAATTAAGCAAGTCTTATATTCAGGTAAAAAAGTAGACAATGGGAAGTCAAAGAGACTTATAATTATTGACTCAAGAGAAAAAAGTATGGCAATATTTTCCAAAGTGGGTGATGTATAAGGTAATTTACAGAGAATACATGAGTTTCCATGCTCAAATAAATTAGGAAAATTTATAGCTAATCAAAATTAAACTGGTTTATTCACTGTATGCCTTTTTATAACTTTTATTGCCCTAATATGCATTTTAAATCTCTAAGGGAAAAACATAATATGCAGTGTTTATTAAATTTATTTGATCTCAGATCACTTTTTTTTGTAAAGCAACCTAAGGAATTAATGTTCAAAGAGACAGAAATTTGGGAATCACTTGTTAAAAGAAAGGTCTTTGATATCTAACAATATTGGGCTAAATCCCAACCTATTAGGCATAACTGTAAAATCATGGGACAGTTACTCATATCTTTACCTGATTCCCCAGCTGTTAAATGAGAATGACCATAATACCCCAGAGAACTTCTGTGAGGATTAAATGGATATGCAAAAGCTCTCGACATAATACCTGGCTCAAGGTAAGCACTCAATACATGGTTGCTGCTATTATTATTGTTAACATATTTCAAAAAAAGAAACAGAAGCTTATTGTTATATTCAGTGAAGTGACATTAAGGAGAGGGGTATGAATCTTATAAATATTCATTTTGCACAGATGCTATACATTATTTTAATGCTAGCAAATTTAAGGTAGAGAAGTGAAGGAAATTGTGTTGAGATTCAGAAGGAAAAAAAGACAAAAAAACAAAAAAACAGTCTCCCAGTAAGAGGCCAGCCAGTAGCTGCTTTCTTACCAGAAGTGCTGAGGTGGTTAAATAGTGTCCCTATTATTGCAGAACTTAGTGCAGTTGGTGAAAAGACATCTAGATAATTAAGATGTTATGTTTTAATCAAGAGCAGGGTGAGTGCCAGAATCCACAACTTTAAGATGTCATTTCCAAAGGCTGACCAATAACAGCTTATAGAAAGTGTGGCAGGAATTGCTGGTTTTCTCCTTACCAACACTTTCCTCTAACCCACCTCTACTTCTTTTCCTCACTTGGATTGGATGGCATTGAAGACAGGGCTTTATGCCAGGGAATAACTCTTGGATGCGTTAATTATACTTTATCTTCTTGAAAAAAAAAGATGGATAGAGTTTGATGCAGCAAAGATAAAAAAATGATGGTTCTATATAGACTGAACATTTCTTTATGATTTCTGGATTCATTGCTTCTATAGTATTAAACAAATGAAATCAGTATTCTACCTTTAATGTGTGTTGATTACTAATTTGAAAATTAAAATATTCTAACCTGAATAGTCTTCGATCCAGGAAATCTATTATCTGTTTAAAATTACTATTTACTGGTTCTCCAGTTTCATTGCATTAACTCTCTGACTTGTTCTCTGTTTTTTTTCCTACCCCCATACTTTCAACTGAAAGTCACTGGATTAGTAGGCAATCTTTCAAGGACGTACTGTGTACATTTCCAATCCTATTAGTGCTCATATGATAATGCTGCAGTGTGTACAAGAGCTCTTTCAAACCAGAGGACACACATATTTTTGAGTGTTCGAATCTGTTCCAGGAGCTACCCCAAGAATGCTACATTTATATATCAACCATTATCAATATAAGTTCCTTTTAGATTACTGCTTATTTAGTTTATTTTTTATGCCTGTTACCATAGTTTCCTTTTTATTATAATAAAGATCGCTTCACCTTGGAAAGTTTCTTAGGATAGCCACTCTATGGGCTCAAATCCATTAGCGCTGTTTGTTAATTTGGAAATGGACCAAGTTCTTGGCCATAGTTTCAGCATTAAAAGTGCATCATCTTTGATGGGGAAGATAAAAGTAGTCATTGCTGAGGCTTTATAAAGTTGTTAGACTAGAATATCAAACTGTTTCACAGCTATTCTATTACAATCACAGACTAAAAATATCTTCTTCTTTCCTTGTTCTAAATGTTTTGATAGGCAGTGATGTTTTCACTAATGCACTCTTGTTTGATGGCTTTACTTTTACTTGTGTCAGTCTTGGAAACAGAAAAGGAGAATCAGCATATTTCTGTATGTATCATATGCCTGTCAGCTTTTACACTATGCCTCCTTTACAGACATACAGTTTAAGAATTTTAGAATTCATCTATTTCTGTCCCTTAATTTTTTCCTACTCATCACCAAAATAAAATTCAAAACCTTTAGTTCAAAATTTCAGATTATTCACAATGTAGCCCTTCTTCTGCCCTCCATCTCCTCATATTCCATGCTACAGACAAATAGAATACCCCCTGTTTTCAATACACACCATTTAGTAACAGCCTGCCTTTACAACTCTGTTATTTTGGTCTGAAATGCCTTCTACTCCCTTCTTTTGTCTGACTAAAATCCTACTGAGCTTTCTTACTCGAGCTCATATAATAGTCTTACCCAAACGAGCTCAGTTGTTCCATCTTCTGTTTCTTTTCATGTGTGTGTGTGTGTGTGTTTACATACCTGACTCTTCGACTGGACTGTATTTTATTTGAAAATAAAGATCAAATCTTGTCAATTATTCACGATCTGTCTCTAGTTCTAGGATGGAAATAAAACATTTCCAAATTTAAATCTCAGTTCCAACACTTATAACACTTATTCTATGTGCTTTTGAAAAGGATCACCGAACTTTCTCCTCCTCTGCAAAACTGAGGTAATGTCTAAATTGCCAAGGAACCCTTTCAAAAACCAGACTTTCCAGTTCTTTTAGATTAAAAAAGACTCATTATTCCCTTATGTGTAGAGATCAACTGTCATAAATTCTATGATCTTCTCTTGTTATAAACCCCAGCTTTGTAAATGCTGTCCTCCTGGTTCAGATCCTTAAAGAACTACATAATAACGGTGTTAAGGCTCTATAACAAATAAACTGATTATCAAATGGATTGGCTAAGTGTGAACTGTCTATTAGAGATTAATACTTATTAGCAAAACTACTAGTAAAACAAAGACATTTTAGAGTAATTAATAATTTACTGAAGATATCACTTTGTATCACTATCTAGATTGTTTTTACCATCATACACTAAGATGTTCCAATGGATTTAACTTATTTGGATGGATTGTTTTCAAGAGAGACAGTACTGTATACTAGATAAAATCATGGGTGCTGAAATTAGGCCTAGGTGCAAACTCTTGCTTAGCCACATTGTGGCTTCATGACTTTAGATAAGTGACTGAAACCCCTGAAACTTCAGTTTTTTCATGTGTAAAATAATAATCCTTATGATTTCTATTTTATAGTATGTTGTGAGGATTATAAAGAACATATAATTATAGAATTCAGAGTAAGTTGAGCACTCAACCCACTGTTAGATTTCCTGTAACAAAGTTCCTTCTCAAGCTCCACATTCATCAACTGAAGTTTACGTTGCACCAAACCGAAGATACATATGTGTGTATATATATATATATTTTTTTTTTATGGCAATCTTTATCTTTTGTTTTGTTTTGTTTTTTCTTTCTCTTTGAAGGACTCTGTTACACAGAAGCCAAAAGCATAAGATTAGATTTAGCCCATCCCTTTCCAGACCATAACTCAAGAGTTGCCAAGATCTGCCAGTTCTCCTTTGGCCAGCTCTGCTCCCGCACAGTAAATCCAGCCTCTGTGAGCAGTACCATATCAGGGCCACCTGTCATACCTCACTTCGATCATTCTCATACCATCAGCCTGACACTGCATTCTACTCCCTCCCTTTCAAATCAGCTTACATCCTACCATCAATTATATATATTCTGTCTCACAAACACATTTCTTCCTTTTTTTTTTTTTTGCCTTCTATGTTTTTACTCATTTTGTCCCTGGAGATTTCAATTTTGTCCTCCCATCCTCCATGCTGCTTATCAAAAATATTAATTCTCCTGTCTTAAGTTTTAATCTTTATCGAGTGTTTGCTTACTTTGTGTCAGCAGGTGTGCTAGGTGCTTTGACAAATGCTATCTAGCATATCTGCTTCTCACAACCACCGAAAACTCTCATTAGGTGAAAATATTATTATCCCTTTTTGACAGCGAAGAAATCAAGGCTGCAAGAGATTAAGCACTTTGCTAACAGTCATAATAGCTGTAAAGCTAGGATAAGTCCAGGACACTCTAATTCAATAGTGTTGTCTCTCAAGCTCTAAGAGAAACTGCTGTATTGCTCAGGATTCTCTAGAGAAACAAAACCAATATGAGATACACACACAAACACACACACACACACACACACACACACACACACACAGAGAGAAAGAGAGAGAGAGAGAAGAGAGAGAGAAATAGTTATTTTTGGAATTATAACAATTGGCTCATGTGATTACAGAGGCTGAGAAGTCTCATGATCTGCCATCTTTAAACTGGAGAACAAAGAAAGCTAGTAGGGTAATTTAGTCCTAGTTCAAAGGCCCAAGAACCAGGAAGAACAATGTTCCAGGATAGGAGAAGATGGATATCCCCACTCAAACAGAAAGGAAATTTGCTCTTCCTCTGCCTTTCTGTTCTATTTAGACCCTCAAAGGATTGGATGCTGCCAACCTCATAGGTGAAGGTCTTCTTTACTTGTTTACCAATTCAAATTTTAATCTCTTCCACAAACACCCTCATAGACACACCCAGAAATAATGTTTTACCAGCTATCTGGACATTCTTTAGTCCAGTCAAGTTGACATTCAAAATTAACTATTAATACTCCCTTGCCTTGAGTGACTTGCTCAAATTTTCCTTTTCCTGATCTTCTCTGGCAACTTTTCTTTTTTTCTCTAAGTCTGTAACCAATTTATATATATTTTACAGGACTTGTCATATCTTGTTTTCCAGTGCAGCTTTTGCATGTATAGCTAATCTTTCTTACTGCGTTTTTAATTTGATGAGAACTTACACCATTTCCTTTTCAACTTTTATTTCTTGTGGCGTCTTGCACAATCTTATATACAGCATGTATTCAGTAAATATAGAATTGAACTAAAATGCATTACATTGATTGCATTGATGCAGTGTTCACAGTTATTTAAAAGCAGAACCTGGAGTTGAACTCAGGTTTCTCCTAAAACACATTGTCCTTAAAACCTCATACTGTGCAGAGAAAACAGATGTGGATTTTGAATGTACCTCTGCCACTTAGCAGGACTGTGTCTTTGGGTGAGCCACTTCACCTTTCCTGATACATAAAATGGGAAAATAATACCTATATTGCAGGCGTGCTGTGGGAATTAAAATAGAAAGCATATGTAAAGCATTTAGCATATACTTGAACGCTCCTGGCAAACAATAAATGGTAGTTGCATTCAGTCTCGCCTTTGTATTACATAACGATATAAGAAGTAAAAACCACAGCCTTGTTTCCAGTGATTTTTTTTTTGAGACATTGAAATGAGAATGAGAAACTCCGAGTGAACAAACAGAATTGCTTGTAACTAGAGTGACTGTCAAGTCTTCTGTGAAGCATCAGTGACCTTAGAAAGCTCTCCAGGTATATTGGAAGAACAGTGAGGCAGTTATAAATTACAACTAAGACTGATAATCCCCACTTCAGTTTCATTCCAATTAAGCTTTAAGTAGTGGTTGACAGAAAATGGTTGGGAAAATTAAATAAATAAATAAATAATAATTAAAAAAAAAAAAGCTTGATCCAGAACAGAACATTAGCGTGAACCCAAGAGCATTGGGATTCAGGTATGTGAGGCTGCCTGTGAAGTGGCCGTCTTATGAAGAGTGACCCAGAGCAACTCTAACCATGAAAGACAAAGTGGCAACTAAAACAGGAGATAATATTCAGAGAAGGACATTCACAGAAGAGCCATCCCACTCTGTGTTTTACCCTGGCACATGAGGCACTTTGGTCTTCTCTATGAAGTAGGTATTCCGGTCTTCTGCCCCCTAAATTTTATAAGAAAGGAAATAGAGCAGATCATCTAATCTCTGCTAATAGGATATCCATAAAGATGGCTTCAGGTAGGGACTATAAGTTTACATTTTAAACAAATGAACAGTGCACTATGGAACAGAATAATATATCAGATGTAACTTAGAAATCTACTAAAGATATATTTATTCAACAGATATTTGTTGTATTAAAGTATCAGAGGAACAGACTCTGACTTATCAGAGGGACAGAGGTCATAGCTATTGAATATATACCAGGTATCAAAAATAATGTTGTAAATTTAGATATAGTATTAAAAAATATAACATGTTCTCAAATATCTCGTGGTATGTAGGAAACAAAGATAAATGAACAATTACAAATCAGTGTGAGAAGTGAGAAGTCCTCTGCTACAGAAAATTACTAAAATACCTTTTTTTTTTTTACATTATCTTAGGTATTATAGTAAAGTTTCTCTTTTAACCCATTTAATTTTTCTCAAAACTTTATTGGGTAGGTACTATTGTTTCCCCTAGTTTAAGATAAGAAATTCAAACAGAGAAGGGAATCAGATTTTGTGTAAGCAACAAGATATCAGAGGTGAAGTTTGAGCCTGGCTTCAAAGTCTGTACTTTTAAATTCTATATACACCATACCCTTAAGATGCTTTTGGAAATAGCGTTGTGAGAGAACATACAGTATATCAAACTAAATTAAATGCAGATAAACAGCGAATAAATTTTAGCTTATGTATGTTCCGTGCAATAGGTGGTTTATATTTATATTTAAAAATATGTGATGTTTTGCTGAAACTTAAATTTGATTGCATAGTCTGTAGTTTTATTGGCTGAATCTAGCAACCCTACTGGAATTAAAAAGGAATCTTGCCATGGCATAGGAGAGACCAAAGATAGAGATAAAATGTTTAAGCCACTTTATTTGATTTGGGAGTCATATTTTTTTTCTGGTTTTATTCCTTGGTTGCATTTTAAATTTATGTGGTAAAGATCATGTTGCACCATGTATTGTTTTCTGCCTGATTTCATTATTATTATATCAAAAGCATATTCTTATGCCAAGAAAATTGTGTAAAGAAGAAAGATAATAGAATGAAGATAATAGAGCATGTCTCATTGGTTACTCTAAATTAAATGATGTAATGTACCTAAAGTCTGGCTCTAATGTCTGGCATCTAGCAAGTCCCCAGTAAAAGGTGATATTGGATATAGCGGAGTTGTTATGTTGGTCATGAATATTAATGTTTTTGCTATAGTTATTACTGAAATAGTAAAGTGATAGTATTGATTCTCACAATAAAATCCTAATATAGCCAGGGCTGAGAAAATGATGATCATTTTCATGATGAAAAACTTATCAGAGGAACAGAGGTCATAGCTGTGACTCAGGTCTTCCCCATCCTAATTCAACTCTTAGTCTTATTATCATACATTTAGCATATATGGATATAATGGTTAATTTTATGTGTCAGCTTGACTGGGCTATCTCTGGGCTATATCTGGATGCCAGATATCTGGTTAAACATTATTTCTGGGTGTGTCTGTGAAGGTGTTTCTGGAAGAGGTTAGCATTTCAATTGATAGACTGAGTAAAGCCAATGGCCCTCCCTAATGTGGGTGGGTGTTATCCAATCCCTTGAGTACCTGCATAGAACAGAATTGTGGAAGGTTGAATTAACTCTCTTGAGTGCTTGAGCTGTGACATCAATCTGAAGCTATCTATAGCGGTCTTGTTCTCAGGCCCTCAGACAGACTGAAATCTATACGACTAGCTCTCTAACTCTTAGGGCTTTTAATTACACTGCTGGCTTTCCTGCTTCTCCAGCCTGCAGAATGTAGAACTTCTCAGCCTCCAAAATCTCATGAGCCTGCATCTTACATTAAATTTATCTATCTATCTATCTATCTATCTATCTATCTATCTATCTATCTATCTAGAAGCAAGTAAAAAGTCAAATGAACAAAACCCAAACTATCTATACATAAATTACACTGGATTTAATATGAATTATTCCCATACTGACAGATTGTTTACTAGTAAAAAACTGGTCAAAGTATAATAAGCCTATTAAATTCAGCTGATCCTGAAATAATACATTGTCTCACAAAAATTCGAAGAGAATGTGCGATAGATATTAAAGTAATCCTGGGAAACATTTTATTAAAATTAGAATGTTTAAGTGAAAATTCACTCATTCAGAGAATATATTTGAACATCTTTCTGTATTAAAAACTGCATTACAAATGGGACCTGTACACAGAAACATCAGTTTGGTTTATTATCCTTGAGGAATTTATAATTGGAGGAACGGAGAAACATGTGAAAGAAATAATCATGTCACCTGAATGACCTCAAACGCTGCAGCTTTCCAAGTACTCTTTCCTTAGCTATCCTTATGGTAGTCCCAGTACTCTTAGGTAGTCTAGTTCACCCTTCACATACTTTCTGAGGATCCTGAGACATTTGTACATTTTCTGTTCTAGAAACTCACAATCCCAATAATACTAAAATATATGCAGCTCCCTGGCAAAAAATGGCATGCCTCAGAGCCTTTGCTTATACTGTTTTGTCTGTCTAGAAAGCTCTGCCCACTCCACTACTTGGCTAACTTTGTCAATAAAGTCTTATTAAAGCCATTTCCTTTTCTTAGCCCATTCAGTCATTGCTGTCATGATTGATTTTTAGTTATTATTTATCAGATAATATACGTAAAAAGTAGCATGAAACGGGGGGATGATATAGGCTTAAGTGTTTACTCATCAGTGTGCCTATCCAGATGATGTTAATTACTATGTAGTTTCCCTTAGCCTAAGTTTTCTTATCAGTAATTTAAAAAGATATAAAAATTCTATAGAATTAATATATTAATAATATATTAATATTTTATAGAATTAATATATTATTAATATATTAATTCTATATAATTCTATATAATTATTATGAAATCAAATTAGAAAATCTGAAATGCTCCCATGAGGTGTACAGTACAGATTAATTCAATAAACAATAAGTATTATCATTTATTTTATTAATGAAGTCTGATGAGGAAGCTGATTGAAATTTATAAAATTTTGAATAGGCTGAATTTTAAGTAAAATGATTTTGTAACATTCATGTAAGGCATAGAAATTCTTCTGAAATTGGCCAACAATCTAATGGTAGCTCTTCCTACAGAATAAACAAAACTCTCTTGTTCTAGTAATCTATTGCTCTGAAGCGAATCATCTCAAAACTTACTTGCTTTAGACAATACCAGTCATTTATCTGCTCACAAATAAGGTAGAGGTTGGCTGAGACAGCCCTTCTTGGATCCACCAGACATCTGGGGAGGCATTCAACTGGGACCTGCAGGATTCACTTTCAATGTGGCTCACCCACATGGCCAGGAGTGCAGACCAGGACCAGCTGTTTCTCTCCACATGGGTTTCTTCAAGGACTTCTTGGGCTTCTTCAGAGCATGCCAGCTGGATTTCGTGAGTAAGCATCTTAAGAGACAAAAAATGGAGGCTGCCAGTTTAATAAAGCCTGTGCCAGAAACTGGTACAGCATCACTTCCTCCATACTCTTTCAGTCAAACAGTCATAGGGCCCAGATTCAAGGAGAAAAGCATAATCCCTACCTTTTGATAGAAACAATTTTCACTTGAAAACTTTGGGGGTATGTTTTAAAAGTATTACATCTCCCAAACCTCCTGGCAGTCAATGCCAGAGCCAGGATTAAACTGCAGGTTTATTTGATGACAAAGCCCATTTTACAAAGACTAAAACAGACCTGAGGAGAAATATAGCAGGTTTAAGTAATTTCCCATGGGGAAATGAAAACTCTGAATCCAAAGTCCTTAAATTAGCTACTACACTATGGTTCACAAGATGAAATGAACTGGTGCATGGCAGTGAATTTTTAAATTGTGATGCTTTCTATCAATAAACTCTTTGTAAGTAAAAGTAAATTCTGATGTAGACTTGTGGTTTTAGCCGTACGGTCTAGACTACTATTATGATCTAGAGAGGTAGTTCCAGTATCCTTTGTGGTTAGATTGGTCATATGACTGAACTGTAGCTAATAAAATATGATCAGAAATGATATATACAACTTGTAGCCATGAACATAAAACAATTCCACATGTTCCTCTATGGGTTTTGCTCCTTTCAACTTGGGAAAGGAGATGATCTCAAGGGCAACCTCGGGAACTATGAACTGAGGATGCCAGAGCTGTCACAGTCTTGAGGAATAATCAAATGGTAAAAATAATAACTTATGAGTGGCTAAATGATATTCAGGTTAAATCAATTCAGAGTCATCTGTTTCTTTGCAAACAATGACTGTTTTGCATATGTACATGTTACTTGGATTTAGACTTCATTGGGTTGTACTCTTTCTACAATTATAGCACATGGCTTTTCAGTTAAAATGGATTTTTCAGTGCTAGGTCATTGATATGGTTTGGCTGGGTCTCCACCCAAATCTCAACTTGAATTGTAATAATTCCCACATCTCAAGGGTGAAACCAGGTGGTGATAATTGAATCATGGGCGCAGTTTTGCCCATACTGTGCTCGTAGTAGTGAATAAGTCTCACAAGATCTGATGGTTTTATAAATGTGAGTTCCCCTGCACAAGCACTCTTGCCTGCTGCCATGTAAGATGTTCCTTTGCTCTTCCTTTATCTTTTGCCATGATTGTAAGGCTTCCCCAGCCATATGGACTGTGAGTCCATTAAACCTCTTCCCTTTAAATTACCCAGTCCCAGGTATGTCTCTATTAGCAACATGAGAACAGCCTAATACAGTTCATGTATGGATGGAGGGTAATAGACAGTTATCTATAGTTGGTCTCTTAAAGATACTAGGCTAGTGTGTGAGGCAACTTATAAAAAGAATAACTTTCAATAAGGTTTGTAAAACTGGACAAAGAGAAGAAAACTGGGATCTGGTAATACCTGGTGGATTTGAGTTTGGTTTGACTCTGAGCTTCCTAGCAGCTAAAACAAGAGAGAGAAAAAATAGCTCTTTTATTAGAAAAAATCATTTAAAGAATAAGTAACTATTTTGAATCTATCAGTTCAAACAACTTCTCCTGTTTTTGTCCATGAAACTAATAATATCAAAATATTAGTAATGTAGAAATGATCCAATTATGTGATTTATTCAATATAAATGCTATAGAATTTGCTTTAAAATTATTAAGTATTCTGATCAACTTTGGATATTTCATACAAAGTACATATTTTGAAGTGAGGTAAGGGGAAAGATTTGCTATAATATTACGTTAAAAAGAATGCTCTTTTAAAGGCTTTTAGGGTAACCCCCAACCCCACAGTGGGTATTCTTTGGTACGACCAACAATAAACAGTAATATTTATTGAGGTATGTATTAAGTACCTATTATAAGCCAAAACAATGTCAGTTTGTTAAACATTGCCTTCCTTACTAGGTAAGCATTATTCCCCTTGTGCAGAGGAAACGGAGGTACAGAGAGTTTAAGGGGATCGCTCAGTGTGTTGTCGTGAGTTTTGAAGGGTAAGCTGTGGAGTAAGCTTACCTCCGGAACGCACAGGTACTTTTATTTTGTGTGTACACAGCACCCCTTTTCTACCACAGAGCACAGAGTACATGAGAGCATAGAAGTCATAAGAAGAATGAAAGAGAGGAAACAGGACAAGGAGTGACTTAAGATGGAGAGGAAGAACGAGTAGTGTATTTGCAAAGGAAGCCAGAGCCTCCTTCTTATCTCACACTCTTAGAGGGCTGTGTTTTCCACCAAATCATCAGTCCAGAACTCATCGCTCCTTCTTTTCTGTGATTATTTCCAGGGTCTTACCTTGGAGGTACTTCTCAGGGAGAGCAGCCAGGTGGAATCAGCTGCTGGCTGTGTGGCTGTGTCCTAACTAGCCATGAGAGCCCTTTGGACACTGTGTCCCCTTCAGTGACATGAGAGTCCAATGAGGCAGTATTGCAGCCTTCCCCACACCATCTTCCCTGTAAACCCACATGTTTACTGTCTGCATCGACTATTTAACTCTTGGCTTCTGCTGTCTTGTATTACTATTGCACTGGGTAAATGCTTCTCCCTCTCCCCTCCCTTTCCCTTAGGGAGAGAATCATAGCATAATACATATATTGCTATGTATTCTTATGTATTCCTATGTATTCCTGAACCTTCTAGTATATACACTCCATGTAGTAAATGCTCACTGGGTGGAACTGTGTAAAACGGTACACAAGCAAGACAGGATTTGAAGACCTTAAGTTTTCCCATTTCACTATTCTCTCAGCATCAAAATGTGAGGATTCACATAGTGTTTTAGAATGTACAAGTGATTTCACTTTAATAATTTTATGCGATCCTCACAACAATCCTGCCAGGCAAGCCATAGTGATTATATCTATATTACACAAAGAGGAAACTAAATCTTAGTGTGGTTAATTAACTTGGCCAAGGTCCCATAGCTGGCTTATAAAACATTTCTTGCATGAATGAAGGAAAGAAAGAATGAGGCACAATTAGGACTTGAGATCAATTCTCTGTGACTTCATATTCAGTGCTCTTTCCAATATGCTGTTTTGTCACTTTGACATCTTGGTTAAACTAATTTCACCGAAGAATTTATAGCTTAAAATAATTTGAAATGACACAACTCAGTGGTGGTAGGAGGGACAAGGAAAAGAAGAAAGCACATTTTTATTTCAGGAAAAGATACTATCTTTCAGGGAGCACAGATGGGGCAAGCTGGTATGAGGCATATGTTTGGCAACTGGAATGTACATGCTGTCACACCCTAAAAGTAACACAGCATTGTCACTGCCTCCTCCACTTATTAGGTCAGCCTTTGAAGAACAAATTTTCTATTTTCCTTATTTTCCCCTCATTAAAGTCCTTGTAAATATAAGGTGAAAAGTGCCCATAAACCATTTCTGATCTTTCTCCCTCTCTCAGCTCTATGAATAGAATTGTCTTTTCCCTAAGCTTTAATCAGTGTCTCACTGAGTAAGTAGTGATAATCAAACCGATTTTTAATACTTTAACCCATTATACTTAATTGGGCTCTTAAGTTACAGGAATAAATAGAAACGGATGAACCTTTAAATCCCTCCTCACTAAACGCTGTTTACCTGACTCACTTCAATGAATCAATCTCCCCACGTAATTCTCCCCCTCCCTGCAGCCCCCTTGAAAAAAATAAGACCGCAATTAAATGTACGGTGGTGGATCATTTCTTGCTGGCAATAATTATATGGGAGAATTTGAATCTCATCAGAAGGTCTAATTTGAAGTAATAAACCTTCTTGCTAATCTTATACGTAAAGTCAACGATCCTGCTCTAATGCTGATGATAACGCGGCAGCCTAAAATAACAGACCGAGTGAACGAAAGATAACCATCACTCGAACTTATTTCTGAGCATGGGTATAAAACGCACTTATGAGGGAGACTGTTTCTAACTCTAAACGTTAGAAAAATAATTTGTTTAATGTGTTGAGTGTTAGAAAATATCACTGAAGACCCCAGACTAACCTTGAAGAGGTAGAATCTGGGCTGTGGTAAGTGACAGAAGTGCAGCTGGCGGAGACTGATGGTGTTCCAGGCAGAAGAGATGGCAGAGGCCAAGTCAGCAAGGTGAGAGGCCACACGGGAATGGTAATGAGTCTTACAGGACTCAGATATCTGAAGGGAAAATGAATTGAGGTGAAGGCAAGCCTTCTCATTTTCTCCACTTTTAGAAGGTTGCCTGAGGTGTTTCAAAGATTTGGCTGCAGGGCTGAAATGCCTTGGGTGATATATTTTTTTTCTTTCTTAATAATAAGAACAATTAAATGTGGCCCAACTGGAGAAAGACATGAATAGATCTGTGCTTTATACAGAGCTACTTTGGCTATAGAGTATAGCATAGAGAAGATAAAAATTGGAGGTGGGAGGAAACTGTTGCAATTATCTGAGAAAGGTGAGAGGCTATGTGGAAGAGTCCCTACTATGCTGTAAAGTTAAAATTCTCGAAATTGAGTGAATACTCTGTGAGAATGGAAGAATTTTTGGAACCAGAAAATGATTACAATTTCAAAGAGGAAGATAATCGCCTTTCTTATATACATAAGAGGAGAACCAGGTTGGAAAAGGGGGCAGTAAGAGGATTTGTCTTTACCAGAGTGATGTAGAAGAATGTTTCCACTCTCATGCAGAGATGTCAGAGGATGCTGGGCAGGTGGTGTTAATCATTACGAAGAAAACAGGGCTAGTTGTCAGTGGCTACTGGGAGACTAGAACAAAGCTGTGAAACCAAGTCTATGTATAATTATGAGAGAAAAAAGTATGCCGCCTTGAGAAGTGTCTAAATTTAAGGGACTGACAGAAGAAGAGGCAGGGAACAAGAAGCTTTCGTTTTCTCGAGAGTTAGGGAAGGGACCAAGGAAAGAGAAAGAACTTCCTGCTAAGAGTTCTGGTGAGAGAAAAGATGAGTAGATTTGGCAATTAGAAGACCACTTATCGTAAAATTTAAAAAAGTAAAACATTACAAAGGGAATTTTAGAAGCAAAGGCCTGCATGTTAAGATTTGAAACATGTCCTTTAGAAAGTTCATAGTGAACTTAAATCATTTTTACCAGATGTTCGACAGTGAAATGGAAAGTGATAGACCAGTGCTGGTGAGGCGTGCCAGAGGTGCAGGATTGCAAGGCAGATTTGGTTGCTATTTTGATTGCTTCCTTTGTTTGGCTATTTAATAGGATACTTAAATTTGTATATAAGACAAAGAAAATGATTTTTAAAGGGATTGGAAGCAACATGTATTACACATTAAAGATGTTTTATCGGTTAGGCATTTGTATTGACTCTCACATAAACAACCCAATTTAATCCTGACAGTATCAAGAGGAGTGTAGCACACACATGTTACAGTTGAAAATGATGTGCTGTGATGTCAAGCACTTTCCCAAGGAGATGCAGCTAATAGTTGCCAGAGCCATAATGATATTAGGTCAGTAATCAATTTTTCCTCTTATTTATTCAATCCACAAATTTTCAATGAGTACCAATTATGAGCTACATGCTGTCCTGGGCCCTAGAAGTACAGTGGTTAACAAGGTAGAAATCATCTTTGCCCTCCTAATAAGTTAGTCTTAAGGGACCGCCAGAGGGTAAATGCACTAGCTACCTCTTGATTATTCTAAGGTAAATAATTCACACAAGACAGGTTGAACCTGAAGGTATGTGAATGAAATATGGCATGGGAAGAGGATGTTTTCAAAGAATTATCTTTCTAAAAGAACCATTGTTACAGCTGTGACTCTGTGGCCTCAGAACTTGAAATACGGCCCATCTTTCTCCACCTTCAGATTCAGTTTTAGTTCTCTGAACCCTTCTCTCCTTCTCTTCTCTCCGCCTGCACTTGCATAACTCTCTGCTTTGTGTCTTTGCAGGTGTTGTTCCCTTTGTCTGGGACGCCCTCTCCGTACGTATTAATCTGGAAAACTCCACTTATCCCATCAGCCTCAGCTCTCACCTCTTCTGAGACCTTCCCTGACATCACTAGGCAAATATAAATGAGCCCTCTGACCATCCCCTTTGTACAGAACTCAGGTTTAAAAAATGACCCCATGAGAGAGTGTTAATATTTCTTCCCTCAACTAGAATCTTGAAGTCCAGAACCGTGCATTTCCATCCTTATATCAGAATGTCTAGCACACAAGAAGCACTGGAAAATATGTGTGGAATAAATAACTGAGCATGTTGATAAAGGAGCATATATTTTTAATATCCATAGAAGTGCAAATCTTTGCTGGGTAGCATTGTAGGAATGTTTTTCCACATGTCATGATGACATTTGTTTTGCATTTTAGTCCATTACCATAATAATAACTCTCCATTTGCAGCTTATGAATTTGAAAATAAATTGCCTTCCCTAGGAAATAGGAGAAAATACTATTAAATGGCCATAATTGTTATTACTTTAATAGTCACCTGTATATTATGAAATCTGAATAGAAAAATTCAACTAAAAGAACTGAAATGCTTAGTTCATTATTGAGTATGCTTTCTTGGTGGGATAATATTTTTACAGAAAATATTTTTCTATTCCATTAAACTGTATTTAACAAGAACATGAATATACTGAGGTAGGCTTAAAAATATAGCAGAGCAAGTCAAATGCCAAAAATTATCCCAGCTCTGGAACTAAAACTACACAAAGAAGGGAGTAATGACATTGGGAACAAGGGCTGGATGTGGCTTTGATTGCTCTCTGATACACATCAGTGCATAAAAACAGTCCACTATGTTTAGAATGTCTTCCTTTCCTCCAAAAACTTGGCTAATTCCCCTTCCACCTATTCCTCAAGGCACACCTATTCTATGAAGCTTTCCTCATATTCTCTCAGACAGTACTTCTATTATTTTGCATCTATCTCATTTTGCTACAATAACTTATAGGTCTATACTTTGCATTAACTGATGAGCTTCTCGAAGTTAGGGACATAGTCTTATTCATCCTTATATTCCCCAGTGCCTGGTATATTGCCTGCTCTATGGAATATGCTCAGTAAATATTGAAGTGACAAAGCCCAACCATGGTGCTAATGATTGGAAGTAACTCAGCCATCATAAAGTTTCTGACCTTATTCTGAATTATGTGTTTGGCTGGTTATAAGAAAACACTATATAACACATTTTAAATTCCTTGGAAACGGAGATCATATCATATTCAGCATTAAATTGCTATTACTAATTTTTTAAGAAAAGAAAGGTCCTCCCTGTACCATATACAACTATAACATCTATTAAATATTATTAATACTGTAAAAGAACTTTCTCTTTCTCTCCTGATTTTCCGAAACTCCTACCTCTCTATTTCAGTTGGTAAGTGAATTGTATTCTCACATAATGCATATATATGAGGAAAGATATAAATATTCATTTTTCTTCTTTTTTTAGTATTTAAGAATTGTGTTTTTGGAAGCACCTACTATGTGCTGAGTATTTTGCATAAATTACTAGTTTTCACAACACTGCAAGGCACGTATCATTTTGGAGGTTGAGAAATAATGGCTAAGAGATGCTAAATAATTTCAGAATCTGAAGTGTCAAAACACCTCTGAAAGAATTCAGTATTGAATTCAGCTGTGAGAATAGTTGGTAATAAAAATACTAACAATTGGTATGGTAGAGATATCAACAAATTACAGTAGAATGCTGCCCATCTCAGGGTTCTAGAGCTAACCTTATATCATGAGGAGGTATGGGGTATTGAGAGAGGGTTAGGCAAGGCAACCAGAGTTGGCATAGGCCACTCAAAGTTCTTGAAGCAGGAGCTATTTACCAACCTACAATATTTAGACCATACATATGTGTCCTACTAAATATCAGTTATGGTTAAGAGAAAAAAATAACATGTAAATAACTTTTAGGTAATATAGAGGAAAAGAGATTTCTTTTCTCATCTAGGTTCATAGCTGAGGTACCAAGAAAAAAGGCAGATTAACAAGAGGAAAGCATACACATTTGTTAAATATTAGTAATATGGTTTGGCTGTGTTTTTACCCAGATCTCATCTTGAATTGTAGCTCCCATAATTCCCACATGTTGTGGGAGGGAACCAGTGGGAGATAATTGAATCATGGGGTTGGTTTCCCCCATACTGTTCTCGTGGTAGTGAATAAGTCTCATGAGATCTGACGGTTTTATAAGGGGCTTCCCCTTTTGCTTGGCTCTCATTCTGTCTTGCTTACTGCCATGTAAGACGTGCTTTTTGCCTTCTGCCATGATTGTGAGGCCTCCCCAGCCATGTGAAACTGTGAGTCCATTAAGCCTCTTTTTTCTTTATAAATTACCCAGTCTTGAGTATGTCTTTATCAGCAGCATGAAAACAGACTAATGCAATTAATTTTACATAAGACAGGAGCCTTCAAAAATGAAGACCTAAAGAAATAAAAAAAACTGTAGGTTTTTATATTAAGTTTGATGAAGAGTAAATGATCATATCGATGTTAATTGGAGGACAGAAGGGTATGATCTAATGTAATAAGCTGGGAGGAACTTGGCAAGGCCTGTTCAGATTTCTCTTGGGGTCTCTAAGTCTTTGACAATAAGAATGTTATTTTCCTCCAGATATAGGAAGGAAACCCATGGCATGAAGGTTTTCTTCAGAGAAAATTCAGAAAATTCTTTTAGGACCTGCCTCCGGGGAGAAAATGAGAGCAATTTTCTTGCTTCTGCTGTTTCCTCAAATGCCATGGTGCCAAATTTTGGGATAGTGTGTCCTTAACTCCATCAGTAATTAGGCTACCCCCAACTTCTGAGTGGTAGTCATTTGAAAGCAGTCAACATCTAGATTTGCACATATCTTTCAAAAATTTTTATTCTCTAAGCTATCTTGGGGAAAAACCGAACAAAACAACAAAAATATATTGTACTCAAAAAAGAGCTCTTCAAATCAAAGGCCTAGAGATAGTAAGAATCTGATAATTCAAAAATCCTGAGGACAACTATGGCAACATTTGACCTGACTTGATTTAAGAGATTGGTACTGTTTTTTTTAAAAAAAAAAAAAAAAAGGAAGAGAAGATAATAAAAAACAATTATTTCACATATTCAAACTTGTACACCTACACTGTTACGGAAAATTTATCCCTAGAGAACTCAGAAGTTTTGAGCTATTTACCGTAAGAGAAAAAATAGCTTAATCATGAGACAGTTGTTTGTCTTACATGTTTTTAATGGAATCAGGCAAATCTTTTTACTGGCACCTTTTCCATATTCTACTCCAAGATCTCTGGTTGGGAGTTAGAATCCTTATGATCTAGCTCATAGCTTTTTCATTAACAAATGGTATAATCGTCAGATGAACACTACCAATTTCAGCCTCAGTATCTTTCTTATCAATAATTCAAAGGAATGATTTAGACAATCTTGCATTTTCTTTTCTGGTATGACATTTTTATTCTTTTGGATTTTTAAATTTTCCTCCTTTTATTCCAGGAAATTCCGTCTTCATTACCTGTGTTAGATATTCTTCCTAGTGCTATGAACTGAGAAACACTACAATGATGTAGACAGAGTCCTAGGCTGAGAGTCACATGACCTAGGGTTGAGTTCAAATTTTACAGAGCAACAAATGTGCAGATTGGAAAACTCTATTTCTAAATCAGCAATGTAGAAGAGCATATGCAATAGTCAATGCCTATATGTAGGAAATTTTAAGAATATTCTTTATCATTGGCTAATAAGAGAAGGTATATTCTAATAGCATAACTTCATTGTTTATTAATTACATGTGCATTTGGAGCATGCTATCTAATGGGGGAGGGAAAATAAAGCTAAGGTTGCAGTCCAGTATGATAATTCCCAGAAACATTTTATGCACATAGTCTTCGGGGATTATATGGGGATGTCTAAGGCCTTTGTAAACCAGATATCAGAAGACAATGAGTTTGAAAAGTTCCAACTGGAATGTTGTACAGAGCTTGGAAGATGACTAAAAGTTCACTGGATAGGTAAGGGAGGAAATGGCATTCTGGGAGAATACCTGCAAAAAATTGGAAGTATGAGACGATTCTGAGTTCAGGAGACATAAAACATTTTGAATATTTTGGATGGAAGAATCATGGGATGGTATAGGAGTGTGACAGGAGGTAAAGTTATACTCCAAAGAAAATTCTAAGCCCTTTATATAGCCAAAAGTATTGGATTCTATCTTGATGATTATAAGATATTGAAAGATTTTAAGCAGAAAAGTAACCTGATCTGGTGTTTCAAAACAAAAACTACAAAAAGGAACCTGGTTATGTCTATGCCTGAAAACTCTCCCCCCTCCATTATTAGATAAAGGGAATGTTTTATAGTTCCATATTCAAAATTAAAAAAAAAATTTTTGAATGTTTTGAATACACATGAAAACATTTTAATATATTCATGTTTAGGAATAAGAAGAGTTATAGAAATCTCCCATACAGAAGAATTCTGCCTAATTTTTGTAGATACTCTGCCCTCATGGAGGTGGTATAGAACTCCCCATTTCTTAAATGTAGGCTACACATAGTAACTTCTTTCCAAAGAGTACAGTATGGAAAGGAGGGGAAGGAGAGAGTCACTTTACAGTGAAGAAATCTGACAAATGCTACCTCAGTCAGGTAGTCAAGGTGATCATTAGCAATGATAAGTCATTTGATAAACATATACCTTTGATATGATGTGGTGAGAGAATGGTACTTTATCTCTGTGTTCTTCCTCTCCCAAAGCCATAACCCTGTATCTAACTATGAAAAACAGCAAAAAATCCAAATTAGAGAACACTGGATGAAGTATCTGACAGGCCTCCTTAAAACTGCTAAGATCATCCAAAACAGGTAAAGTCTGAGAAACTGGCCCAGCCAACAGGAGCCTAAGGAGACATGACAACTAATTATAATGTGACGTTCTGGATGGGATCCTGGAACAGAAAAAAGACCATTAGGTGAAACGAAGATAATATGAATAAAACATAGAGTTTAGTTAATATTAAAATATAGATATTGGTTCATTAGTTCTAACAAATATATGATACTAATGTAAGATTTTAATAGTAGAGGAAACTGAGTCTGGAGTATATGTGAACTCTGTACTATCTTTGCAACTTCTGTAAGTCTAAGGCTATTCTAAACTTTTATTTTAAAAAAGAGAGTTGCACGTGGACTTGGTTCACCGAAACTCTAAGTGCCATTTAGTGATCCATTAATGGATGAGGGAATAGAAATTATTATCAAGAAAAACAAAATTAGCATTATGAAGTGTGGCTGCAGAATATTGTATTAGAATGTGTCTTGTTTCCTGAAATAAATTCTTAAAATTGTGGATGCTCGGGGCTTTTCTAAGAGCATATACTTTGCGTGAAATGGGCACTAGACCAGGAGTCCCAGATCTTACACTGTGTGGCCTTGAGAAAGCTTAGTTTATGGTTTATATGTAATATAGGGATGAGAAATTCTCTGTCCATCTGAAAGTGATCTCATGTCAAAAAGTAGACCTTAGAAGCACTATGCCTATTTACAAAGAGCATTTGAGGCAAATAATTTGAAAACCTATGTAAGAAGTTTACAAATTGTAAAATGCCAAAGAGATATAAGAGGAGACCGTCTAGATTTCAATATCTAACTGTCTCACAGACACCTTTACCTGTAGTTTGAATATCCAAGCCGTAATCATCTTCCCAAATCGAATTCTGTATATACTGTCAAAATATATCCCTCATTTTCCTCGTGCCGACTGCATACTTCAGAATTTGTTAAACTATCATAGAAAATAATATTACATTTAATTTAATTTCAAGGAGATCTTCTAGTCTGCCTGAAAGTAGGCCCCTCTCCCTCTAAGGTATTCCTACATAAGAGGTGCACCTTGGGCCTCATGTGTGCTCAACACTAGTTGCTCAGGTTTGCTGTCCTTGCTGTCTGCTCCCTGATGACCCTCCTTTATGAAAATGAAACTCCAGTGTACACAGAAGTTTTTCTTCTTCACTTGTTCCAGTGAAAGGATGCAAACCACCCCAAAGAACCAAAGATCAGGTTATAATATTAATAATTATTTTATTGAAAGTCTGACCATAACAGAAAAGAAGTGCGATGCAGGGAATAAGTTACAGCTCAGACCCAAGCCAGGAAACAGCTTGGCGTGCCTTCCCCACTCGGACTTTCTGCCTCACCCCTGACCTGCTTCCAGTGGCTGGGCCTAGTTTACCAGCTTTTTTCTGAAAATGCCTTAGAAATCCCAATAGCTCAGAGTGAAAGTCAAACTAACTCCTGGCTCCAGAAGGAAAAGGTGACTTTTCTTCATTTTAATCTGGAGCCTTCTTTATCAGCTTGCTAGGGCCATCATAATATAACACCACAGACTAGGTGGCCAAAACAACAGAAATGTATTTTCTCTCAGTTCTGCGGCTAGAAGTCTGAGATCAATGGACTGGTTTCTTTTGAGGTCTCTCTTCTTGGTTTCCAGGTGGCTTCCTCGCTGTGTCCCTACCTGGTTATCCCCCATTCTGTTTTCTGTGTCCTAATGGCCTCATCTTAAGGGACACCAGTTATATTGGATTAGGGCCCATCCTAATGACGTAATTTTACCTTAATTACCTCGTAAAGGCTCTGTCTTCGTATACAGTAACATATCTGTGGGGACGCAATTCAGCCTGTAACACCTTTCTTCTGAGTGTTCATTTTCTGTGGCAGGACAGTTTTTGCTAGGATGTCTGATAGTATTGATAGGAATAGCCATTCCCTTCAGAGTTGACCTTATCCTCATGTATAGGAGTATGCTATAGCTCTGTAGTTTCAATTAAAAAAAAAATAGCCACATGATAGAAATAAGTATGTTATCCAAAGCTTCCAATCTTAACTGATAACACATTTTGCTACAAATTGCTTATTTTGGCTGCACTACAAGCCATGTAGTGTAGGCCCGTTTCTACACATGTAGGCCTGTTTCTTTTTAGAGTTTCAATTTCAAAGTTTTGTAGCATCTCCAGTTCACCTCTTCACCGTTGCACTTATCATGTAATATTGTAAGTATCTGTTTACTTGTGTGTTTTCTTAAGTAAACTGTGAACTCCTTTAGTGAGACTGTGTTAAGCCATTCTTGCATTTCTGTAAAGAACTACCAGAGACTTGGTAATTTATAAAGAAATGAGGTTTAATTGGCTTACAGTTCTGCAGACTTTATAGGCAACATGGTGCCAGCATCTGCTCAGCTTCAAGGGAAGCCTTGGGAAGCTTATAATCATGCAAAAGGCAAAAGGGGAGCAGGCACATCACATGGTGAAATCAAGAGCAAGAGAGAGAGAGAGGAGAGGTGGCAAGGGAAGGTGCCACACACTTAAACAACCAGATCTCAGAAGAACTTCCTCACTATCACGAGGAGAGCACCAAGGGCATGGTGCTAAACTATTCATGAGAAATCTACCCTCATGATCCAGTCACCTCCCACCAGGCCCCACCTCCAATACTGGAGATCACATTTCAACATGGGATTTGGGCAGGGACAAATATCCAAACTATATCAGGGACTGTGTTTTATGGACTGTGGAGCACTTAATGCAGTGTGCAACCCACAATCGGTGCATAGTAGGTGCTTAGTGGGATCACAACACAGTTCACTTAATGCTTCATTCAATAAGCACATATTGAACACCAACTCCTTGCTAGGCAGCATAATAATGGAGGAGAAAAAGCAACTCATCGTTTACCTGCCCTTATCTCTTATAATACTCAGTCTAACAACCCCAAGACAAGTTAATAGGTACTGTCTCCTTTTCTATGTGTGTTTCCTCATGGCAATAGAATTGTCATAGGTATCAAAATTCAGTTTGAGTGGCATAAAGGACAGAGCTATCAAATTAGAACAAGGAGATTAACTATTTGAGCTAGCTGGACCATGAATCTCTAAATTCTAGTCTCCACCTCTGCAGATTTAGGAACTAGCCATCTTTTTTTTTTTGTGGCTTCCAGCTTGGACATTCTGTATTATATAGAAAAAGTTGACATTATTGTGAGAGGAAGTTCTTGAGCAATTTCATACGTATCACCTGACTGAGGGTCTGAATGCTAAACACTAAACTATAGAGGGATTCTTACAATAGACTAGTACCCCAGCAAGAGCCCACAGGTTTTATTCTTTTAATTGAAGGTATTTCACAATTTTCATGCAGTCATTTGTTTCACACCTGAGTGATTTAGAATAACTCTTTTTGGTATTCCCAAAATAGGAGCAAAAAGAGAAACAAACAAAAAATCCTCCTCTACTTGTTCTATTGAACAATCTGCTCCTATTATATACCAGAAAGAATCAAAGACTATATTATTATTTAATTTTCAGACATACATTTTATTATGCAGTTTTGCATAAGATGTCTATAACTTTTAGGGTAGACCAATCTAAACCAGACTCCAAGATCTTTCCTATCAGGTCTTCTGAGGTTGGCCTGGATTCCCTCTTTCATATCACCAGGCCCAGGTGGTTTGAGGTACTAGAAGGTTCTGGTCTGAGTTGGAAGAACATCTGCCTTGTATTACCCTGGCTTCAAAAGATATTCAAGGGGTCAGATGTCAGAGAAAAAGCATGAGTTATGAGGCCTGTGTGACAAACCTATAACTCTAAGAACTAAGATAGAGAACTAACGATAATCATGTTCTGAAAGTATGAGACAAGATTTGTGGGAGATAAAAATATGACCAGCTTAGGAAGTCTTAAAATAATTAGGACACTGCATTTTTTATTCTACCCCCAACTTATCCCCCATAGAGCAGGTTCATCCATAAAAGTCTGTGATCCATATTATAAATCACTTGTTTTTTATATATAGCCCAATGCTTTTTTCAAGAAAATGGTTTGCTTTTTGGTTCGTAAATAATGTTAAACTTACAGAAAAGGTGTAAAAAAAAAAAAAGGTAGCACAAAAAGCAGTCAATACCCTTTACCCAGGCTAAGCTATTGTCAACATGTTACTATAGTTGATTTATAACTTCTGTATACTTTCTGGACATTTATAGATAAATCATACAAATTATGGACCTTTAACCCTAATGATATCAATATAGTTTTCTAAGAATAAGAAGATTCTCTTAAATAATGACAATACAGTTATTAACTTCTATAAATTTAATAATGATAACAATATTCTTATTTACTTTCTATAGTCCTCTTTTTTCAAATGGTCCAAGGTCAGCTTTGATAGTGTTTTTTCCCCATCAATACAATTTTCAGTCTTGAGTTGGATATTACATTTAGCTATCACGCCTCCTTACCTGTCTTTCAATACCTTTCTTTTAATAGAGGGGAGGATACTCCCCTCTATTAAATAGAGTGATTCCCTATTTGTTATTTATCTAATGTTTTCTCATGATCAGATTCAGGTTACGTGATGGTTTGTCCTTCTCAGGGTATCATGTCTAGAGGCGTATAATGCCTAAATTCTCATTAGTCATATTAATTTTGACTACCTATTCAAGGTATTTTCCAGTTTCCCCCATCGTATGATTGCTGTTTTCTTCCTTTGCAACTAATAAATAGCTGGTGAGGACATTCCTTAGGATCATAAAAATACCCTGTTTATCATAATTTTTGCCTAGATTTAGTATCCTTTGATGATTCTTGCCTGATACAGTTTTTTTTTTCTCCCAATGATGAGTGTAAAATGGTGATTTTGAAATGCTAGCACTTTATCCATATACATTAGTTGGCACTCAGCTTTCTACCGTAAGCAAAAGTCTTCCCTTTTCTTTTATGTATCTACCATCTATCTTATTTTTGTATCTATTTAAATGTATTTGAACTTAAGTGCCCTCTCCCTCTAGTCCATATTATATTATTCTTATATCAAAATGCTGACTTATTTTTGAAAAAGGGAAAGGCTTATTTTTTTTAAAAAAAGAGCTAGTCAATTTGTAATCTAATTTATACGTTAATTTGTTAATTAGCTCATTATTATGGTAATTAATGTGCAGTTTATGCCATGAAGTGACTTTGTGCTATAGATTGTGCTTTCAAGGAGCTCACATTCTAGGGAAATACATAAGTATTCTAGAAAATAATTTACCAACACCTTGTGTTTTTATTAAAGATCAATTAAAATACATGGCTTTTAGACTATTGTGTCTGACTTAATAGGAAAATATTGATATTTCTATATGGGTTGAAGATCGTATCCGTAATTTTCATAGATAAATAGAAACATTGCAATCAAACTCATCCTTCTCCATGAAGACGAGGGAAAAATTGCTCACTGATGTCATTCTGTATCTTTCTTAAACTATACAGTCATGCACTGTATAACAATGTTTTGGTCAACTATAAGCCACATGTATGATAGTAGTACCATAAGATTATAACACTGTATTTTTACTGTAACTTTTCTATGTCTAGATGCACAAATACTTACCACTGCGTTACAGTTGCCTACAATATTCAATACAGTAACATGCTGTAAATGTTTATGGCCTAGGAGCAATAGGCCAGACCATATAACCTATCTGTGTAGTAGGCTATACTATCTAAGTTTGTGTAAGTGCACTCTATGAGGTTTGCAACAATGATGAAATTCCCTAATGACACCTTGCTTAGACTATATCCCATCATTGTGCTATAGCCCATCGTTCTGAATACATGACTGTATTCAGAAAGAAGAAAGCTCCTAAATAAGATACATGGATGATAAAGCAGCTGCGTGTTAGTAGAATTTATCTTGATAATTTACACGATAGAAATTCTCTTTATGAAAGGCGTAAATGAGTTAAGAATTGGACACATACATTTTATAGACACTATTTCTAAAAAGTTGAAACTGGGCATCTCTGCATTTTTATAGCTGTGACCTTGACTAGTGCTGCCTTCCCATCTTCCTGGTTATCTAATGGCTTAGAACATTGGTGTAGTAGTGTAGAGTTTTGGAATTTGGGATCAGAACTAACATAGACTGAGCAATTCTGAAATGCTAGACTTCACTATGATTTCTTCTGCAACTATGTGAGATAGACATTTGTACCTATTACAGAGATGAGGAATCCAAGGTTCAGAGAAAGAAGTGACTTGGCAAAGGTTACAGAATTAGTAATTGACTTTACCCAGGACAGACTCAGTTCCTGCAAGAACGCTGACTTTTCTTCACTACAGAGCTGTATGAGATTTGGTATATAAATCCATGGTAACTAGATATTAACTCTTTTGCAACTGTCTTGCCAAGACTCCAGGCATATCATCAGAGAAGAGCCTATAGATGAAGACTATCAAGGGCCACCTGTCCCAATTCCAGAGACAAGCCTAACCCAAGGCTTACAAATCAGTGATCAGTGTGTATTGCACGTTATGCTTTCAAACTTCTTTCACATTCATCATTTAATTTGATCAGCAATGAATTTTATTAAAGAGAAAATTGTTTTATTAAATAGTTAACTTGATTTGCTTTCATTAAACTAATAGACAAGAGGAGAGCACAGAGGATAATATAAAACTCTACCAGGCTAAGGCCCTGGCTGGTTGACTCATTCTGTTGCTTTTGATCTACTACTTTTTGAGCTCCCCCAAAGCAATCATATTAAGCTGTGCTGTGTGTGATGCCTTGAGTCTCTCAGCTGCTGTAGCCAACCAGGTGCCGCCTGCCACTTGATAATTGGTCCACTGTCTGCACATGGGGCTTGACAGATCCAGCCTCATAATACGGTAGCACTTAATTTCAATGAAAAAACAAACTGGCAACCAGTTTAGACATGCAAGGGCTGGTCTCTCTTTGGTAGCAGCTGCTTGATAGAGCCTGTCAGGAGGTAGATGGCATTGGCATTTGGGAGTGAAGTCACCTTCTGGAGAAGTGGCTGTGTTTTCTCCATATGAGTCCATGAAATACTGGCATGTAGAAATGGTTTACAGAAACTACTTTATCTTTATGCATATGATATTTGTGATATAGGAAACATTTATTTTACCTTCATTGGAAAAGGAAAATAAAGTAAAAGAAAAAAATAGAAAAATTAAAAGAGGGTGTGAATACTTTCTGTGGTTGTTATTTTGAATATGTTACTTACATACCAAATGCCATGAAATCTGTTTAAAAATGTTCATTTGACAGCCATTTGGTTTTAAGATGGTACATGTTATTAACAACAACAAAAAGCAGCAATGTCATAGCAGAAGTTTGGCTAAGTGTTCTAACCCGTACTTATTGATAAGTGGGTGTGCTGTAGTCCGGGCCTTAGGGGACAACACTCTTCAGAGGCTAGATTCAACCCTGAGGATCCAGAAACATGGTCAGTATATCCAGTGATAATTATGTTCATGAATATTTGAGTCACAGAAACCAAGTTTATTTCTTATAAAATAAATAATGTGGTTAACCGGCTATACATATATCCCCACAGGGCTAAAACTGTAAAGTGTCCAGAATTCATACCAGCTAGTCAGAGCAATGACAGCTCCTCCAAATATTGCTTAAGATGCAACACCATTTTTTATTTGATTTTTAAGTTTCCTTTTGGTAGTTCTTGGCAGAACACTTTCGTGACATTTCCTCCAATGGGGTACGGTGGTAGTCTATTGCATCCACTGACTGTGGAGTCAGAAAATATCTAAATTCTAATTCCTATTCTGCCAGTTATTAGTTGTTTCACTCCAAGCAAGTAATTCCAACTACTTGAACTTTAGTTTCTGGAGGACTCGAATGGAAATAATATCTTAGGTATTTTCAAAGCTGTGCAGATAATGTATGTAAAACATCTACTACAGATCCTAGCACATAATAGGTATTCAATAAATGATGGCTATCCTTATCACCCCTGTCATCATCATCATCTTAAAAGCTTTAGTCTAATTTTAGACATATCTTCATTAGACTTTTAGATTCTACCTTCCTATTCTAATTTGGGAGACATTCTATCCCTTAAGGCAACTTCTGCTAATCTAAAGCATTATATATAGACTTTACAAACCTAACTCTCAGAGGAAAATGCATCACCTAGTTATAGGAAACCTTAATGTAATTAGACACACATATATCGGCCTATGTAAGGAGAGACAGAGAGAGAGATAGAAACAGAGTCTTATAATGGGAACTTATGCTGTTTATATTGACATTCCTTTATAGTAGATCAAATGTGACCAGAATCTAGGCATTCATTCACTTTGGAAAGAGTAGAATAACTACTGTTTATGTACACTCCTACCTGCTATACATGCTACCTCATTTTAATCTTCACAATAGCCCTAAAAGATTATTTCAGTCTTACAAATGTAAAAATGAGAATAAGCAAAGTTAATTAAATCTGTAACTTCATACAATTAGAGTATATTAAAACTGGGATTCAAACCCTAGAAAAGTTGCATTGTAATGCTTATTCTGTTGATGATCTCTTCGAAAACACAACCATTAAGCTTCGAGGTGATAGTTAATAAAGGGTCCTCATTTTTAACAATAGAGTCCAAAGAGGCTTCATTTCAGTTTGATATCAAGCTATGTTGAAACGTTGCATAAGTTCCCATGTCACCTCTGTGAAATAGAATACTATTTGTCTGTATTATGGATTTGGATCTGAGGGCCAGCTCCACAACCCTTACAATGTAAGCTCTACTGAGAGACTGGCGAAACTAATAGCCTTGAAAATTTTCATTATATTACTAACCAACTAGTGGCAACAACGAAACAGGAAATACAATTCTTGTCAAATAACCATTGAATATGACTTTGTTGTAAAAGAATTGATGTTTCCGTTAACATAATGACAACTCATCCTGTGCTTTATATCAACTGTTCTTTATAACGAAGAGCCAGAATTGCAGTGTACCTCTTTATTTGTTTGTTCCCTGACAAATCAGTAATATTTTACAAGTAGGAATTTTCTTTTCAGATCTTAAAATGAAAGACGATTTTATGAATATAGCACCATTTTAATAATAACTCTAGACTCTTAAGTGAATAGTTTACTTTCCCAAATAGAATAGTTTATACTTACTAAATGTGTGATCTAAAGAAAACATAGCATTTCCCTCTGAGACAATTAAAAATGCTATTTCTATGGTCATACCCAAGTATAAGCATATCTAGACCAATGACATATAAAATCACTTAATGTTTTTGATGTGCAAGGCACTCTCCTAGGGACTGCAGATTCAAAATATGAATAAAAGATTGTGTCTGATATTAAATAAATCATACTGCAGTGGGAATAAAAATTAATTACAGTATAATATAGTAATTGATATGCCAAAGATAGCTTAAGCTATAGTGAAATATATAGAGGAAATCATGAGTTTGGAATTAGATATTTTGGTATGAGTTCTTTTGAAATAACCAAGTGTATTAAAAAAACGGCCGTTGACTATAAAACACAGGAATAAGCAATACTTTCATTAAGACATTTTGGGGAGTGTTACTTATATCAAATTGAGAAGGTTTTTAGAAAGAAATAGTTTAATTGGAATAGCATCTAGTATTTTTTGAACACTTAATGTCCGTTAAGGACTGTGCCAAGTGCTTATTGCACATGATATTAAGTCATTGTAGCAGCCCTGTGGAGGGAGTGTTTTTGCTGTTTGGGTACAGGAATATTAATGTTTCATAGCAAATAAATAGAGAAGCTGAGATTTCAACACATACCTGCCTGAATTTGAAGTCTGGCCTTTAAACAAGATGTGCCAATGCACAACTTCAGATAGAGGTAATGGTTCTGGATGGGAGGTTTGGAGGCTAAGAACAGGTTCGCTAAATTAGGGCTTCATGTGACTGCTTAGGATTCCTGCAAACATTGACTTTGAAGCATCATCATCACATCATATTCAAACTTTGCATCTTGCTTACTGTGTGACCTTGCCTACCTTATTCATTGTCTCTGAGCATCATGGTTTTATCTATAAAAGAATGATAATGGCTGGGCACAGTGGCTCACACCTATAATCTCAGCACTTTGGGAGGCTGAGGCGGATGGATCATTTGAGGTCAGGAGTTCAAGACCAGCCTGGCCAAAATGGTGAAACCCCATCTCTACTAAAAATACAAAAATTAGCCAGGCATGGTGGTGTGCACCTGTAATCCCAGCTACTTGGGAGGGTGAGGCAGGAGAATTGCTTGATCCTGGGAGGCGGAGGTTGCAGTCAGCCAAGATCGCACCACTGCACTCCAGGCTGGATGATAGAGTGAGACTGTGTCTCAGAAAAAAAAAAAAGAAGAAGAATGATAACAGCATACACTTTATAAGAACACTGGGTGGTTTAAAGTAAAATGTGTATCAAAGCACCTATCCTGAGCTTGGTACATAGAGTTGATCTGTAGATGTTTGCTTCCTTCTAAGTGCCCTTTCCTGAAGATAATTCAGAAAAAGAGCTCTCTGCCTACTTCAGTGACTATGCCAAGGGTTTTAGAGCAGAGCATCTCAAATTCAGGAATCCCTTGAGAATTTTGTTAAATGCAAATTCCAATTCAATAGGTTTTGGATGGGGCCTGAGATTTTGCTTGTCTAATGAGATCCCAGGAGATAGTTACACTGGTCTTCTATGACCACATTTTCATCAACAAGGTTTGTATTGTTTATCTTTTGTGCTGTTATTAAGTACCTCCAGTTCCAAGTCAATTTCTTCCTGCTTACTTTTATACCAAACAAAAAACAGCTGTTTTCAGAATCACAGGTGGTGGTGATATTGGACACCTTCCCAACACACTGAATGCTTATTATTTAAAAAAAAAATTGAACAGGAGAAAAAACCTATATAAACAATTACAGTTACACTAGTGAGCATGCCTCTACTGCTTTGAGTTTACAGTGTGCAATCCCAGAATATTATAGCAGATATTCTTTGAAAGTCTACTATGTCTAAGGCAGTGAGGGAACAGAACCTCATGATGCTCATAAATTTGCAGGAAAGAAGAACAGGAAATTTAGTGACAACGGGATTATTTAACAGCATCTATAGTAGTCGTATAGTCAAAATCATACTACTAATCAATTAGTAGGCTTATTAATCAATGATTAGGCTACTAATCAATTGACCTTTAGTTCACGGAAAGGGAGATTACTTCATTAAATCAACCAAATCTAATCACATTATTCTTTAAAAGCACAGAATTGTCTTTAACTGGTAGCAGAAGAGGAAATCAGAGAGATCCAAAGAATGAAAAATACTTGCTATTGTGGGTTTGAAGGTGAAGAGAGCCATGTGAGAAAGCAGCCATTCACAGTATCTTTTAAAAGATTGTATTGATATGACTCAGCTCAGGATTGAGGCACTTTACCAGGAGAGGATAGATAATATGCTATCTACCTGTACTGTGCCTAATAAATCTTACAGCATCATCACTCCCTTCATCCTGTCAGTATCATTATTTAACAAAGATCCATAGTGGAAGTATGTTCAAAATCATACAGTAACATAGAGGTGGACATTTGTGTCTCCTGCAGAGGTAAGAATGAGGTAAGGGAAGACTTTCCAGAGGATATTATATCCTCCCAAGCATAACCATCATGATTATCTTTGTCATTGTCATGCATTGTCACCATCCTTACAATCATCAAATAGCATTATTTGACAACTTACTGCTTACCAGGTACTGTGCCAGGCAATGATATGCATGATCCCAAACAATTCCCATAACCTCATCATGACTTTGGTACTGTTATTATCCCCATTCTATAGACAAGAAAATGATGCTTACCAAAGTAAAAGAGTTTGCTTAGTGTTAAACAGCAGGTCCTTAATTCAAACCCAGCACTTACCAAACAGCCTATGATCTTAATCATGATGCCACTACTACCTCATTTCATTTGATTCAAGATAATTGATCATAACAAGTTTTATATATATGGCTGGAATGTTGTTTCCATTTTACAATTGAAGACCCTGAGGTTGATATACATTATTTTCCCAAGTAATTGGGTAAAATGTGAGAGCCATACTCAAAGGTTTCTAACTTCAAGTTTTACATTTTTCTATCACATTTTGTAGATCCTCAAATAAAAGTAAGATAGGCAAGTTATGAAGTCCATATACACATGCATTTATATTTGACATATGCATGCCAGAGAAACAGATCCCTTCATTTCACAGCCCACAGGTCTATAAATATTATTCTGCTCATTTCAAGTCTTTGAGTTAGTAATAGCATGGTCTGATTTTTATCTTTGGTTCTATTTTCCCTTTGAGCTTTATTTTTATTTCTCCTGCTTTTCTTGATTTTGGGGAATGATTTTTTAACATTATTAACTCTACAGCTTTTACTCACCCTTTGAAGAGATCCTACTGAGTAATGATCTTCTTTCACCTTCTGAATGCTGGAGAAGAAATTTTTATAAATATTATTGGCTGGAAGGGATGTTTATCTTTAGCTCAGGAAAGCATTATCACCTGTATCTCTTAGTTCTTTTAACTTTCTTTCCTCACTCTTTCTACTTCTTTGCATTGTCTTTCTTCTTACCTTTTCCTGTCTCTTTTTTTTTCTTTCCTCCGCACCATCGTCCCTTCTTTCTCCCTGACCTCTCTTCCTCTCTTGAATTTAGCAGGTAAACAGTGTATTCTCATTTAAAATTTCACATTTGGTTTTCTGCATTTCTAAATAGTGTTGTGTAATGAACTGGGCTTTGCAGTCCCAATGTAACCACCTAATATTTTATCTTTACCTTTTGTTGACTTTGTAATCCTAGGCAAATTGAAGTCTCTTAGACTTAATTTGCCCTTTTAAAAAATGGAGGTAATAATACCTTTTCCATAATACAGATACAAATCTAATATTGCCTGAGAGAAGGTACATAATGGAAAACTCTCTTCCAGTTAAAGAAAATATTTTAAAACTGGGGCCAGGCATGGTGTTAGGCATTCCTTTTTGTGTTCGTCTCCATAAATTGGTATGGCTCAATCTTGCATTAGATTGTAAAATTCCTATTGGCAGAGACTGCTTCTCAGTCATATTTTGTCCCAATTGCCCAACACAATATGTGATAGATGCTCAATAAGTAGGATGTTTGTTAAATGGAGCCAAAAGTGAGGCCAGATCAAGCCAAGGATGCAGACTTTACCATCAGACAGCCTGGGTGCTCTCGTTTCACTTTCACCCCCAAAGCAGCCTCTGCTACAAGGAAAGCATCCAGGTTGGTCCCTCTGCTGGTGAGAGATTGTTGGCAGCATTTCCCTCTAAATTGGAGAGTAGAAGAAAAGACTGCTCGACCAGCTGTCGTCAACAACTTAGAAAACTTAAATGTTTAGGCAATTATAAGTTTCCCATGGTGTTCTCTAATGTTCTTTTCAAAGATACTATTTTTTTAATCAACTGAACAAAAGCCTCACAAAAATAGCACAGTGCTGTACTCCAGCCCACAAAGATGCAGAATAACATGGTTATGCATTTCCACTCTGGAAATTTCTACATTGCTTTTGAGGCACTGCTGCCCACTCCTGACATGCTGATGCGCCCAGGGTCTCTGCCCTATGTTCCCAGAGTCTTGCTGACTCTACATTCTCTCCTTGAGCAAACAATAGTCATTCCATCTGACACCTCACAAATCTCTACACTTCTGATCTGGCTGTCCAAATTTACCCTACCTACTCATCACCTTTTAAATATTTTACAAATGTCTGACAGGCGCCTGAGTTCATCACAGGAATAAAGTTTATATTCCCCATCTAAGCTCGTTCTCTTTCTGTATTTCCTACCTTAGAGAGTAGCGTAAGCAGCCACTTAATTCTCACAACAGTCATACGAGAAGATATTATTATCTTTATTTTGCTCAGTAGAAACCTAAAACTTGAAGACATCAGTTAGATGTAAAGCAAAAGAGCCTGCCTTCAATCCCAGATCATCCTACTCCAAAACTGTGTCTCTTCCGGTAAGCTTTTCTAGAAAGGGAAGAACAGAGAAGTAGAAGGAAAAAAAAATTGTTCATCAGTGGAGCAATTAAGATCCCCTAGCTATTGCTTCTAGTATCACTCAAATGAACCTATGTCTTTTCCTGGATCACCCACCCTGCTAAATAAATAGCTTAAATTTAATGATATAATGAAATTGAAAATAATTGAAGTTATTTTATTTTATTCAATCACATGACATACCTTTTGAGATTACATCCGCAAGTACTCTCTGCTTCAGCCATTGCTGAAACAATTCCTTGTTAATAGAAAATAATTTCATACTTCTAGGATGGTATAATCAAAACTAATAGAAAGAGGAAGTGACAAATTGACCTTGTACTCAAATAAGTACTAATTTGAGAACTTTCTATGAGCAAAACACCATTCTTGCCTTACATGCAAGGCATAGATAAAATAGCGAAGAGATTTCAATATTATTTATAAAGATAAGGCGTTTTAAAAGTACATAGAACTGCTATTATCCTCTTTTTGTCATTGTCTAAATCATGAATGATGTTAAGGTTAGATGATATAGAGTCAGCCTAACATGGTACACTTAAAGGGAAGGGGGAAAATGTTAGGAGGATTTATAGGGCTTTGTTTGTGTTGCTAAGGGGTTTGTCAACTGTAAGAGACTATCTTGCCTTTTTGAGGTGGTGATTAATTTTTTGAAGACTTCTCTATTATCTAGGATTGCTATAATGTTCATTATTTAAACTATTAAGTATACCTATCTTCATAAACTTTGTATTGAGAGTCTGATGGAAATAATTCCTCAAAATCCAAATTGACTTTATGTAATGCAGAAAGTAATGGGCAATATTTGCTCTGCATAACCTGCCATAGGCAAAAAGATGCCTAGTAAAGGGAGAGGAGCTGCAAGACACTCAGATGGTTCTTCCTACAGACAAAACCATGAATGAGATCTCCATTGCCAGAAAGTTTTCTGCAGCTTTGAAGGTTCAAAAACATAGATCAATGGAAAATGTATGGGATTGAAAATCAGGTAGATCAGGGTTTGGACTTCATTCTGTACCCCTTTCTAATTAGTTACTTTGGGCAAGTATAATCATCTCTATGCTTAAGTTTCTACATTTTAAAAATGACATAAAAATTTATCAGTGACAGAGTTGTTGATGTTTAAATACTTGTTGTTGCTATTGTTAAGACTTTACCAAGTTCAGTGCTTCATACATGGAAGAAACTTAAGAAACTTAATATATGGAAGAAACGTAACTATAGCTCTTATATTGCTATTTGTCTGTCAAATTCACACTGTCCAAGCTTGAGAGATTACTATATAAAGCAGTCAAGGTATTAAATAGGGGCATATCCCAATCATGTAAACAAAATTTATTTTCTTTTATGCAAAATGTTTTCCTCCCCAATGTAGAGATATAAGCCAGGTTAGCAAACACATATAAATTATTAAGCATTAAAACAAAGCAAGACAGACATTGAAGTCCAGTTCCTAGGTATTTACTCAAGAGAAATGAAAATATGTGTCCACACAAATACTTGTGCTCAAATTTTCATGACAGATATATTCACATTAGCCAAGCCAAAAAATACAAATGTCTATGAACTGAGGCATAGAATTTATAAATAAATTTGGTATATCTATACAATAGAATAATATTCATTGAAAAGAAATTAACTATTGATATACACAAAGCATGGCTATAACTCAAAACATCACGCTAAATGAAAGAGACCACACATAAAACTTTATGATTTCATTTATATGAAGTTCTAGAAAAGGAAAAGCTGCATTGACAGAAATGATGCCAATGGTCATCAGGGCCAGGGGTGGAATGGGAATATATTGACTGCAGAGAAACATAAGGGAAGGTTTGGAGTATTGGAAATACATATTAATATTCTCTATTATGACTACCATTACACTACTATATACACTTGTTAACATTTATCAAATTGGACACTTAAATCATTGAATGTTGTTGTCTATAAAGCATATCTTAATAAAGTTAATGTAAAAAAAAAGAATAAAAATTTTAAGTGACTTTTTAAAGTCAAGCTCAAAGGTATTTTATTTCCTATTTTTCTAGTGACCAGATTGTTCTAATATGAGCAGATGTGGCCAAAACACGGAATCTCTCTGACATCATATCTCATGCCAGACTGGCCTTCTAGTGCCTACACATTATTGCCCTAATTTGACTGATGAGGAAACTAAAACTTGATGAGGCTATGTAGCTGAAATGTAGAAGAGCTGGCTGGACTGCAATCCCAGTTCCTCTCACTCCAAAACCTGTCTCTTCCAATAAACTCTACCAGAGAAGAAAGGACAGGAAGAAAAAGATGAAAAGTGCTATAACAAGAAATACACACACACACACACACACACACGCACACACATACACACACGTGGAATGCTGTAGGGATAACTTACAAAACCCTATTTGACCCCTAATATATTCCTTCTGTAACATTAGCTGATCTACAAGTAGAATTTCTTTTGCCTAAGTTGGTAATTAATGATGTTGGCAAACCCTTTCTCCTGTTTTTCCCAGAAACACAGCCAAGCTACATTTCCCAATGTCCCTTATGGTTAGATTGGTCATATGACTGAATTATAGCTAATGAAATATGATCAGAAGTGATACATACAACTTATAGGCATGAACATAAAACCCTTCCACATGTTCCTCTGTGAGTTTTGCTCCTTTCAACTTGGGAAAAGAGATGATCTCAAGGGTAACCTCGGGGACCACAAACTCAAGATGCCAGAGCTGTCATAGTCTTGGTTCAAGACTGGCTGTGTGGAGAAGAGCTTCTCCCTGCAAAACAAAACTCACACAAACACTACCACCAACTTATTCCTGTCAAACTAGGGCCTGTCATTAATATGAGCAATAAACAAACTTCTATTGTGTTGAGCTAACCACATTTAATTAGATCTATTTGTCACCATAATCTAGCCTACCCTGACTAATATAAATAGGTTAGAAGCAGTCTGCGTCCTAGTATTAACAGAAGAAAACCTTAAGCAAGTTAAGTTTGATAAAATTTAATGGATCAAGGAACAATTCACAAACCAGGCAGCCCTCAGAACCTAAACAGGTTCAGAGAATTCTGGTCTGCAACGTGGTCAGACAATATTTATGGATACGAAATGGAAATGAGGTACAGAAAATGAAAGTGAGGTACAGAGACAGCTCGATTGATTATATTTCAGTGTTTGCCTTATTGGAACATAGTTTGACCAGTTGGCCGCCTGCAATTGACTGAAGTTCAACTGCTGTGGTTGGCTGCCCCTCAGCTGTTTGTTATAAAAGTATGCTCCTAATTTAGGCTTTCAGTTTATGCACTAAGTTAGGTTTCAGTTTGTTATGTCAGGACTAGAGTATGGAGCATCCTCAGGCCAAATTTAGTCTGATATAACACTAGCATCATAGCAGGCTGAGTCTTTTAATTAAACCCTTGCCAAATCTTAGATTGTATTATTTCAGTTTCAAATTATGGCCCACTCTGAACATTCCATTCATAGTGAAGGAGATAGTTTGCCCTAAATCCTAGAAGTATCTGGATTTTGGCACTCATCCATGTAGAATTAGCAGCCCCTGACCCAGGATTGTCTTACTAATTTTGTGCAAATAAATTATTTCAAGGAAGAGTAGAAGAACCCTGATAAAGACTTATTCTTAAATTAAGTCTGTTAAGGCTCTATCTCCTAGAAAATCAAGTCAATTCAACGTTCTTAAATGTGACTGCTTCTAGTAGCAGGCCTCTTCCTCAAAAGGGGCATATGTAATATGAGAGGATTGGACTGCAGAGGGACACTAAGCTCCTCTGAGACAATGCTCAAATCACCCAGATTCAATTTTTCTTTCCTTAGACACTGTCCAGATACGCATTGCAAACATTGGTTTTCCTCTCTCTGCATTTTTCTCAGCTGCCATTGCTGACAACCTATTTTCTCTTAACATATTTTTCTTCTTTAGCTCAGCTGATATCAATGAGTCAAGTCTTGTTCTGGCTTGGGAACTATTCATTCTCTTTGAAGAGACTCTTCATATTTCTAAACCCATCCATTATATGTTGATTGTATCAGTCACACATTCTGTGTTCTCTGGAGACATTCAGACATTATTCAGCCAATGATTCATGCCAGCTCACCAGTATATAGATTAAAACATGTATACACACAACAAGAACTTAAAAAACAAAAGCCTTACCTGATTCAGTCTGTGTTACAGAAGTAATCAGCAAATGATTTGCTTATGTTTTCCTTTTGTTAGATAGTGTAATATAAAATAAAAAGCCAGTTAGATCTAGGTTCAAAGACTTGCACAAAACCTACTGGGGATGTGCTACTTGAATCAATTTGTTTGGACTCTCTTACCTATAAAATAAGAAAATTAAAACCATATGTTTTGGGTAATTATTAAATGTGCTAATTTCCTCTTTTCTCAGTTCAACGGAGGATAGGCCGCATTGAGTTTCCCATCCCTGTGAGTACATTACATTCTGTACTCTAGGTATTAGGTTGGTGCAAAAGTAAAAGCAGTTTTTGCCTAACTTATATTCACTTGTAAGGCATTTCTAGACGGTTCTTAAGTATCAGATAAAATCTCTGATGAAATGACCTGTTAAAATCCCTTACAAATTTGAGAGCCTGATGGGCTTTTGATAAATTTCACAGAAGTAGGCCAAGTATGAGAGAAACCTGCAATGTTGATCTTGCTAGAGTTTACAGATTGTGGGTGCCATTGAAATGACATGCCTATAACTAAAGAGCCAATGGGTGAGGGCCGTGATTCATCATGGCCTGTCAAATCCACAGTGCAAACAAAACTAATTATTTTTTTTTCTTTTTTTTTTTTCTTTTTTTTTTTTTTGAGATGGAGTCTCGCTCTGTCGCACAGGCTGGAGTGCAGTGGCGCAATCTCGGCTCCCTGCAAGCTCCGCCTCCCTGGTTCACGCCATTCTCCTGCCTCAGCCTCCCGAGTAGCTGGGACTACAGGCGCCCGCCACCACGCCCGGCTAATTTTTTGTATTTTTAGAAGAGACGGGAGTCTCACCATATTCACCAGGATGGTCTTGATCTCCTGACCTCGTGATCCGCCCACCTCGGCCTCCCAAAGTGCTGGGATTACAGGCGTAAGCCACCGTGGTTGCTGCATTTAATATTAGAATACTGGAACCCTCCTTACAGAATTAAAGGCTTTCTGTGGAAGAGGGAGTCATTGAGACTATATTAATTCAATCTTACAACAAGCTGTAATTTTAATTCCCATTGAAGAACGTGTTTTACAGAATATCTGATAATAAATCATACTAAGTACACAGAAAGCTTTCTAATCCTGGAAGTATATAAATAGGACCTGGATGACAGTTTCTTAGGGTAAAAATGGAGACGTCACGGTTAAAAGATAGGACATCACCTTGTGGCAAGGCTGTTCTAAAAGTAATTGTGTGACCTTGTGAAAGTCACTTAACCACTTTGACTTTTAGTTTTATTATCAATAAGTCACATTCATAATCCTTACCACAGAAGATTGTTATAAGGAATAGAAAGATCTATAAGGTACCTAGGCAATTTGTGTAATATAGCAGGCAGTAAAATATGGTGGCAGTAGTTATTATTAAAAAAATATTTCGGCTGGGCGCGGTGGCTCACGCCTGTAATCCCAGCACTTTGGGAGGCCGAGGTGGGCGGATCATGAGGTCAGAAGATTGAGACCATCCTGGCCAACGTGGTGAAACCCCGTCTCTACTAAAAATACAAAAATTAGCCGGGCGCGGTGGTGCGTGCCTGTAATTCCAGCTACTCGGGGGCTGAGGCAGGAGAATCGCTTGAACCCAGGAGGCGGAGCTTGCAGTGAGCCGAGATCATGCCACTGCACTCCAGCCTGGAGACAGAGCGAGACTGTGTCTCAAAACAAAACAAAATTCCTGCACTGAGGTGTGTCTTCAGAAAATCACTACCTCTGGGATCCTCTTGATTGAAATGATGGTAATGTCACCTGCTCTGTGTTGTTTTCGTGTGCATCAAAAAGACAACACAAATGCAATTGCTTTGCAAACAACTGTAAACATTCTGTAAACCTAAATAAGTTTTGCATTATACATGTCATTATTATTATCATTATTGTTGCTTTCAATTCTAAATTTGTAATTTTGGATAAAAAAACGAAGGAATCACTGATTCACATGGGAAATGATTATTTCCTCCAAGATTAGATTCTCCTTTCATTAAAAAAGCAAACAAAATATTGAGCCAAATCGTAAACAAGCCAAAAATCTTAGCGACATCTCTCACTGCAGTTTTCAGGGGGTAATCTATACTCTAATCTTCATGAGCAGGTTAGGTCACTTCTGCTCACCTGCTGAAAAGTCTCCACTCAATAACCCCATCACATTTCACTTGTGATACTTATCGAATCAGTCTAAATATCTTTCCCCTCCTCCTTTAACATCAATGCTTAGCAAATACATATAATAGCCCTTAACCAGTGTAGCTATTCTGGTATTTTAGTCTTTGGCAGTTTATGTTTTTTTCAATTAACATGTGTTTGTAACTTCCCTAATGTCTTATTTCCTGCTTAACAGAATCTTTGTTTCCTTATTTAGAGATGATTTTCAATATTCTTCATGCGGTCTCATTGAAGCCTTAGGGGATGCTATCATGAATATATTAGCAGTAAAGCAGTTTTATTTCCTATGACATCAAATGTATACTCTATTCCCCAACATTTTAAAAAGTGAATATTATAAAGCAGAACAATAAGAAAAGGCAATTGATTTTTGTAAGACTCAATCTTAATACATGGGCCCTAATGTATTAATTAACATGATACTGACTTATCAAATGAGGGTTAAAAAGAGAAATTTTAAATACCCTTGCCCAGACTGCGGAGTCCTAATTCAATTAATTGTTCTGCAGATTTTAACCGACCAGTAGTCATCTTTGACATTTTTGAGCCCACAAGCTATAAACAAATTTAAAAAACCCAAAAAGCTATATGAAAAATTAAAAAACAAAAACAAGAAGAACAGTCCCTTGAGGTTAATATTCATTTAGGATATTGTGAAATATGAAGTGTTCTCAACTGAGAATTCACTTCTCTGTAAAAAAACAAAACAAAACATAACAAAGAAACAAAGAAGAAACAGGCAAGCTCTCCAGAGAAACAGGTTAAACCAAGGCTGAGTTGAAATCTTCCTTTTTCTCCAAAAGAAGGGTCTCATTGATGACCTCCTCATGGCTTGTGTGTCCCTTCATTACTAGAAGCCTAAGATGTGAAGGGTAAATATTCCCTCAGGTAAGGAATGGAAACAGAACAGAAAGCCATAGACACTTGCCATTGTCTCTGTACACAAACTGTTTTGTTAAGCATACCTTACTTACTCTGTCAAGCAGGGGTGTCCAATCATTTGGCTTCTCTGGACCACACCAGAAGAATAAGAATTGCCTTGGGCCACACATAAAATACACTAACACTAATGATAGCTGATGAGCTTAAAAAAATTGCAAAATAAAATCTCATAATGTTTTAAGAAAGTTTACGAATTTTTGTTGGGCTGCATTCAAAGCTGTCCTGGGCCATAAGTGGCCATGTGCCACAGGTTGGACAAGCTTGCTGTAGGGCTTTTCTGCCTCATTGTCTAGAATAATGCATGACTGCAGCCTGTCAGTTTACCATTACCCATCCCTCCACCCATTCTGTCATCATGTATTCACTGAGAATCTACTGTTTGACAGGCATTGTAGGTAATGGGGATATAAAGATCCAGAAAGGATAGTACCTGTTTTAAAGGGTATACTTTGAGATATCTCAAGGGTAACATTTTTTTTGCATATGCTCTTACAGAGACCAAACAACAAATATGTGGTTAGGCGTACTATGTTGTAAAAAATGTAAGAGTGGGTAACAAGAGAAGTGGCTGAACATGTGTATATAGAATTAATTATAAGACACTTGGGCCAAACCGAGTCAAGCAGGTTTTCATATGGCTCAGTTTTGCAAATATTTTGACATACCAATTGTTTAAAGGAAGCTAAATACACAACATTTCCAAGCTTACTGAACAATGGGAATTTAGTTTGTTTTAAGTTTACTTTTGTTTATCATGGAGAAGTGACTAGGAATTATTTGGAAATTAAATTGCAGATGATAGGAAGCCATTGAGTGATTAGAAACCAGGGTAAATCATGCACAGATTTAAATTTTAGCAAAATACTCTTACTTCAATGGCAGAATAATTGTTATAAATAAGAGCAGTTAGAGAGGAGAGTAGTTAAAGTATCTAAACATTAGTCCAAACAAAGAACAAGAAAATTCTGCACTAAGGTGGTGATAGTTGAAAGAAAAGAGAATACATAGAGTGCTTATTGCTTTTCAGAACTTCTGGTAAGGTTGAACTATATAGGAACTAAGAGGACCAGAAAGAAAATAGGGGAGAAGATAATGTGTGCACTTGGACACATTAAATTTGATGAGCCTTGGGTATGAATGTTCAGCAGGACATACTGGCATTCTGAACAGGTGTAGGTAGAAGTGAAAATGATGGTAGTAGATGATATTTTCTGGACTTATAAAGGCAAGAGCCTAAACTACTTTGTGATTTTTGCAGAGTATTTAGGACTCTGATTAAGGAGTCTACCTGTTATACATTGGGCATTTATGACATAGTGTCTCTAGCTGTTCCCTTGTACAGGTGCTTTATCAAACTCACCTCCCATTCCACATGTGCAAGAGGGGAAAAAGAGCTCATACATCACTTAACCATTCACTCCAAAAAGCAGAATAAAAGGCTAGGTGCAATGCAAAAATCATTTTATAAGGTATAAAGCATACAATCTCCATATGTTCATGTTCTACTAAAGTTTTTTCTTATAAGATGATCTTGAAAACAATTTCTACATAGAGTAGGCCCTCTGTATTCACGGATTCCATATCTGTGGGTTTAATGAACCATGGACCAAAAATATTTAGAAAATTTGCCTCTGTACTGAACATGTATGATTATATCCTGTTAAGTATTATAGGTAACCTAGAGATGATTTACAGTATAGGGGAAGATGTACATAGGTTATATGCAAATACTCTGCCATTTTATATCAAGGACATGGAACATCTGTGGATTTGAGTGTTCACGGGAGATCCTGAACCCAACTGCCCACTAATACAGAGAAACAAATGTACTATAAAGTCTAGAGAAGAAACAAGAACAAGAAAAATGTTTCTACAGACAAAGGATCCTTGGAGACCTTTTTTCAGTGACATATGAAACTTGTTTTATAAACATCATATTTTGCTATGAATTCAGATTTCAAACAAGTGTTTTATGTTAACTAAAAAGATAAATTTTTCCTTAAAGTTTCGCCTGGCAAATGAGTTAAGTAAAACTGAGCATCAGAACGTAACAGGAATATTTGACTTTTAATTTATCTTCCTTGCTTTTATTTTTCAGTGAATGCCTCTAACTGCAATTTATGGTGGTGATGAAGGAAGAGGTGAGGATACGATTTCTAGCACAGGGGCAAGTTGGATGTGTAGAAATAGGAGCTCCAAGCTGCCTATATATTTTTGCAGTAGTGGAATGAGGTCTATTTATATTTTGGTGTTGCTACCAACTATCGGTATGACGATAGTAGAGTTCCCTCATTCCTCTAACTCTTACTCCCATTATCTGTAAAATATTAGACTACAAAGGTCCCTTCAGCTTTATGCTCATATAATTTAAACACAGCGTATTTTCTTTAAGGCTTCTATAAGTATCCCTGAAAGTTGGTTTAGAAAGAAATGTGATCAAAAATAACATACTTAAAGGGAAGAAATCTTTCTAATTCCTAACATTTCTCATTCAGAACACAAGACCCTACTGTACTTGCATCTATGGACCGCACCTTTTGTCTTAATAGTATTAATCTGAAGTAGTACTGACATTCAAAATATCCATCCCAGCAGAGCCATTTGCATTTTTTCTTCAACTTCCATTAGCATATTTCTGGTTATTATGATCGTTGAATTGTACCTTTCTGAAGCTGGAGTATAGACATTATTGCCAAGTTCCTACCTCAGTTTGTTTCACCTCCATCATTAATTATAGTTCTAATTAAATCAAAACAAACTGACTTACTATATAAATTTTAATTCTTATCTGAACATTTTCTTGGTTTAGTCTTTGATAGCATCAGAAACATACTGTAACATTAAAAATTACTGCAGTCCCCTTCTAATAGTTCCCTTTTTTGTTGTCTGTCCTCTATTGACTGCATACTGTATTATTTATGGCAAAAGGAAGGCTCACAGTGGAATTCTTGATTGTACTGTACCAATGTATAAGGTCAGTTGAACATCTGAATGTTTCTAAAATCCTTTGAAATTATGTCTGCCACATCAAAGGAATGTTGCTTGAGAAAAATGATAGAACCTATCAATAAGCACCAACATTCAGTCCCCTTTTAAAGATTTTACTTTAAATTTTCTAAGCAAAATTTGGTCTGCTTTTATAATACCAGAAAATAATCGCTGAGTCAGAAGAGCAGGTGGAGCAGGAAAACACTCTGGTTGCGGGGTGGGGGTAAGAAAATATCTAATAAGGTATGATTGGCATTATTACAGAAAAGGGGTAAAAGTTGGAGAATTGTGGGGGTGGATGTTGAGAGAAATGACCATTCTCTTTTCCCAAGAACTTTGACCAACTGGGTAATAAATGAATCATAGCTGGTGGCTGGAAGGAATGTTCTCATATATATTTTACTGAGAGAGTTCTATCTATCTGAAAGAGCATATATTATTGAAAACGTTATTTTTATACCATCTACAGCCCCTACACACATACATCAAAGCTAAGTGGGAAAAAAAGGAGTTAGTCTTAATCTTCAGAAAAGACAGACAAAATAAGAAACAAAATTAAGTTGAAAAAATAACTGTCTCTCAGATGACAATACTTTCCTGTTTTCTCAAATGCATTTTTATTTGGGGTTAGTGCAATTAATTCATGCTCTTTGGCCTGATAATACTCCCACACAAACTGAATTCCTGAGTGACGCAGAACTGTATCAAGTATTTAATCTAAATTCATTCACTACTTAAATATCATCTAGCAATAGGTGTTGTAGACATGTTAATGGGTATTGGACCCATTATAGATTTTGTAAGCAAGTCTTATTCTGAGTTTAATTCCATTTTGTTACCTAACTTTCTGTGATTCATGTATTTCTTGATCTTAATTGGTTGTGAGTTGTTTGAGGAAGGGGTCTTTTCCTTCACTGTTCCTGTGTCTCCAAGATTAACCAGTGTCTGGCACCTGGGGTGGACCTAATAAGTGTCAGTGGTATTCATGCACAGTAAGAATACTGTACACATCATCTGTATTTTTACCTCTTTCTGTCATACATAGAAGTAATTTATTTTCCTGGTATTGGTGACCAAGAATCTGTAAGCTACAAAAATTTTCCCTCAAGAAAGTGAAAGGAAGAAAAAAATGCTGAGCACTTACTGTCTGTTAGATTATGCCAGGGGTTATCAAATCTATTTTTATATTTAAATTATCGCAGCAACCTTGGCAGGGAAGTATTATCACTCTAGTTAACAAATGAGGAAAAATGAATTTTCAGAAAGATGGATTAACTTACCCTTGACCTTTAAATTCTTAAGTGGCAGAATCAAGATATATGTCACATGCAGTTTTCAGACTATGTGGCAACATAGCCATAGAAACCATCATGAGTGTGTGAGTGTGTGTGTGTGAGAGAGAGAGTGTGTGTGTTTATATATGTGGTGTGTCTAGAGACAGAGAAAGAGATAGAGTTAGAGAGAGCAGCTATCCTTTATGAAGGTCCTTTAAGTGATTTTGTTCCACTGATGGTCGGTTAACCAGTGCATCCTGTACTGATAATGATCCATCATGCTAGAAGAGAAATGAGGCCATCATCATGTCTTTCCAAACAGCCCTGAAGCAGTCTTCCTGTGCTCAACTTCTGGAATACTAGGGAGGACACAATCAGATGCTACCTAGCAGTTTAGACAGTCCCATAAATTCATGTCTTTTTAAAATGTTAAGTTCAGGGGTACCTGTACAGGTTTGTTATATAGGTAAATTTGTGTCATGAAGATTAGTTGTACAGATTATTTCATCACCCAGGAATTAAGCCTAGTATCCATTAGTTATTTTTCCTGATCGTCTCCCTCCACCCTCCGATTGGCCCCATTTTCTGTTGTCCCCCTCTATGGGTCCATGTGTTCTCATCATTTAGCTCCACTTATAAGTGAGAACACGGGGTACTTAGTTTTCTGTTCCTGTTAACTACTCGTCCGTTTGCTAAGGATACCATCTCACACCAGTCAGAATGGCTATTATTAAAAAGTCAAAAAATAACTGGTGCTAGTGAAGTTGTGGAGAAAAAGGAACACTTATACACTGTTGGTGGGCACATAAATTAGTTCAAACATTGTGGAAAACGGCGTGGCAGTTCCTCAAAGACCTAAAGACAAAAATACCATTTGACCCAACAATCCCATTGCTGGGTATATACCGAAAGGAATACAAATCGTTCTATCATAAAGACACATGCATGCATATGTTTATTGTAGCACTATCCACAATAGCAAAGACAGGAATCAATCTGAATGCCCATTAATGGTAGACTGCAGGTTGATTATTCTTCACTCAGACACATTGTGGTATCTTCATTTAAGAAGTTCACTCAAAATAGAATGTGTCCTATTTCCCCTCCATATTGAAAAAGAAATGCCTGTTTATCCCTTAAAACCTCTCTTAAATATGATCTTCCCATGACACCCTCCCTAGCATTCTCATAGTGTTGGTCATTTCCTCAGCACTTTCTACTGGTCTCTATTGTAGCATTTATTACATTCACTGAGAATATTTACTTGTTTGCCCCTCTTCTACAAGATATTCTGGCATGTTGTTTGAAAATATTCTTTCTACTAGGTAATATTTTCTGAAAGAAAGTGAGGACTGGTTAGGACCTCAACTTGATAAAGAATGGTCAGTGATCAGCATTTTATTAACTTTTTCCTTAGGCATGACTAACCCTTATGTAAGTCTCTATCTTGGTCTTAGGAAAAAAAAGAAAAATTAGTATGAAAAATTCTAATCTCATTCTTACTACTAGAAAGAAAAGTTAAGGCTTTTATGTTTATTTCTTCTTCCATGTCTGGAAGAATGAAGGAGCTGAAATAAAAAGTGTTAATATTAAGAAAATGAAAGAAAGAGAGGTTAGAATGGAATTGAATTCCAATCCTGACATTACCATTTAATGAAACTGGGGCTCTATAGAGCATACATAAAAATGAAAATAAAATAATAGTGGGACAAAATAATATGTATCTCACTGGATAATCAACCTTTACATAACCTAATATATTTAAAAGGCACTGACTTCAAAATTTGAGCTGAATGAAATTTTACTTTTACTTTTACCTTTTCTTTGATTCACCCTTTCATTCTTTGGCTCAGTTTCTCTGATTCAGCCATTTTCTTCTCCTTTAAAACACAACTGAAGGATCACCTCATTCAAAAAGTCTTTCCTAGCTGAACTAATAGAATTGGTGGGTGTAGATGGCAGAGGGATGGTCTTCTCTGTACAGCTATATGCCCTAGGATTCCTTCTGAAATATCGTCTTGTGCGGTCGTAATAGCTTATTATTTGTTTTCTCTAAAATCTATCTGATTGGAAGAACTGTATCCTAAAATACCACAGTTCCTAGAGCAAGGTAATTATTGAATCAGTATATGTTAGACATAACTAAATTCTGAGCCCCCACAATGCATTTTATCTTTATAGAGACACTTATGAACCACCTCAAATTTAACTTCTTTTGAGTATTTTGTTTCTCCCACAGTGTTTCCTAAATTACCCAACACAAGGTTTATATACTATGGCTGATCAGACAATGTTTACTGATGTAAAGAAATCTAGGGCGCTATAATCAAATGAGTCACTTCTTCAAACTACCAAAACAGATTGTATTCTTAACCATTTTATTCCATATGTCTTGATTTTTTTTCATTTTACAAATAGTAATAGAAGGCTTCAAAGTGTTTGAATTTTGAATTGTAATAAAGCAAGAATCTGAAGATATATACTCCTGGCCCTCCTCTATGCAATTCAACACCACAAGCATTTACTGCACAGTTACAGGATGCAACTGTCTACATCCGTAATTAATTATACTTTTAAACAATTTGAAGATGCTTAATCAAATGACAAAACTAAGTTATTAGTACAGAAACCATTTTTTTCTCCCAAGAGGATCACCTTTACCAAATTCTACTAGGTTTTATCATGACTAGCATGTCATTTTTTTCATATAAATCACGTGCAGTAATAACCATCTATAATCACAATTATTCACATTTTTATCCTGCTTAGTTGTTAGCAGAGCATTTTCACATGTATTCAATCTTTTGAAGGAGGAGAGGGATTCCTTTAGTTCCATTTTACAGATAAGGCAAATGAGTCTGAGGTACAGTTCTTTACAGAAAATTACTATGAATTTAGAGAGCAATGTCACGTTGGAAATCTTTCTTTACATAATCTTACTGAGATCATAATCTATTTTAACAATAAATGAATATCTTACTGTTTCTTCAACAGTAATGGCAGCATAACTACACAATTTTGATATATGTGTCCAATTTTTCTATGTTAGAAGCTTTCTTTTTAAATATCATTTTATTTTCATTGACTTTTTCCTGTTGAAGATTGACGTATGTGAGTGATTAATTTTGTATTAATTACTGTCTAATATCGTTATTGAAAATAACCATTGTTTAAATTATAATTATTATCTTAATAAAATACTCATTTATTCCACACACAGTTGGCTAAAATTTTGCTGATGCAATGCAGTTGCAGAAATGAAAATCCAGGGTTATCCCTTCAAGGAAGTAAATTAATGCCTCAATAGCAAGTCATTATTTCATTTATCATGACCATCTCTCATTACTTAATAGTAGCTCCTGTTGCACTGTGTGAGGAAGAATTATGAGGCTGTGTTTAGTCTTAATAAGAAAGGAGGTTATAATCAACTAGTAATATCTGCAGTGGGAAAAGCAGGAGAAATAATGGAACATAGGTTAAAAAAAATGCCTGGTATAGTGGATAATAATTCCTTGGATTTGTTGGTAACATTGTTTTGGTTTTCACAATAAAAACGTGCATACTTAAAATTTTCTAAGTAATATGTGCTCATTGAACAAAAATATAAAATACTAACTATGTTTAGGAATAAAATGGAAACATATTCCTCTGCCACATTTCACTCTGAGATGTCTACCATTCATGTTTGGTGATTATCCTTGTATAGTTTATGTCTATAAACATAAACATGCAAACAATATTCATACACTTCAGATTAACATAGATTATATCACACACATATACTTATCTTGGATATAGATAGTTTTTATTTTCTGGGAATTGTTTTGTAAGTTTTTTGGTTTGTTTGCTGTTCCAGTGCTAACCTTTTCTCTTCTTCCACCATCCCTACTTTACTTGGCCCATGTAAGCAATGCTGATATTTATCTGTGCTGATGGAATTACACCAATACATATCTACAGATATATTTAGATGTAAATATATAGATACAAATATATTATATAAATATATAAATATATTTTTATATATGGGTATATGTATAGTTTTTATGATTACTTGTTTAAAAACAAACATTTTTTTACATAGTTCACTACATATCAACATTCTTTATTTAACAAAACAACTTGAAAGTACCTTCCAGTTAACGGCTGAGCTATATTCTTTAAAGGCTTTTTGATACAGTTTACAAAGCACTTTGAAATCTAGTTTTTAATTTACCTTCAACAGAATAGTGAGGTAGTCAAACTAGATACTGTTGTTTCTTTTTTTTTTTAATTTCTTATAATGAATAAACTATAGTTTGGGGGATTAAGTGACTTGTCCAGGTGAAACAAATATTAGCTGATAAGAAACAAAGTTGTATCCAGGTCACCCTTTCCCAGGCCCATTGCCTTTCCCATTCCTATAGTAATTGCCACAGTTAACTTGAGGATGCTCAAGGGAAAGAAGGAAAGGTTCTGCATGAGAAACTTTTCAGTGAACTTATCCAAGGTCACTGTCAGGATGATCTATGTGGGAAGTACTGTTCTATTCATATTACAGAATAAGACTCTGAGATCAAAGTCTATAGAACATGCTCAACTTTTCCTACAAAGGTAAAGGCAAGTACTAAGCCTACTGTGTGCCAAATCCTACATTCTTTTTATTATAATATATTAAATTTGGGTCTGAACATTATATGTCGTTTACAATAGTTACTTAAAAATAACCTTCTAAGGCCAGCATTTTTATAATTATTTACCTTTTTACCTCCTTCTGGGAAATAAAGTTTTCAGAAACATAAATGCAGCAGAGATAGAGATTTTCTGAGTGATTGGCACTTGGTGCCATAGAAACAATAATAGTACTATTGATGAGACAGAGCACCATCCATCCTCACATTGTAGTCACCTTGGATCTACACTGAATTAACAAGAAAATATTTGTGGTCCAGAATTAGTACTTCTATGACTAAAGATAGTACATTTTATCTGTGCTCTCCTGATTTTTAAGGACCAGGCTGAGTGAGACTGAGGCAAAATCCCTGGGCAACTGCAATAATATCATTTATTTACAGCATATGAATAATTTTTAAAAAGCCACATGTATTATATAATTCTATTCATTACATGTAAGCCATGTACAATGATACAGATTTTTTGCACATAACCAATGTTACTATGTCAATTTTTCAAGGGCTTGTTAATAGGTGTGTATGTTCACGGGTATATGTGTGTAATACTGACAGACATTCTGGCTTTGTATTAGATGCCTGCGTTTTGTATTATGTAAAATTTATAAAATCCTAAAAAATAGTGGATGGGTGGTAAAAATAAAGGGCTGCTTCACCAAGAAAAAGTGTTCTGAACCTTAGGCTATAGGTAACTTAACATATGCCACTATAAATTATAGTCTGTTTGACCAATTTTTAAAATAAGATATTTTAGACCTATAAACAGCATAAAATGTGCTCTATTGTATTTATTGTTTACCATCAACAGAGTACCCAACCCTGTAAAAAACATAAAATTACAACAAACTGCCCAATTGTGTATAATAGATTGTGAAGCTGAGTACAAGTAGTTGTGCTAGGCATTATATCTGTGTAAATAGGCCAACAATATAGTGTTCAAACTTTCTTCATTTTTTTCTTTACTATTTAAATATACAAGTCTACAGCCACAAAAAGGGTAAAAGTGGTAGTATTTATGCATATGCTACTTAAAACATTTATTACTCTGTTACTTACTGTATCTAAGGCATTAAACTAGGTGTTGCCACATGCATTATCTCATGTGATGACAATATTATCTTCATGAAGTGGTCATTATTATTATCACATTACCAAAGAGTTAACTTACTCTTCCAATGACTTGTGGCAGAATTAGGATGCTGTATAACTCCATTTTCATACTACTATAAAGATATACCTGAGATGGGGTAATTTATCAAAAAAAAAAAAGAGGTTTAGCTGGGCGCAGTGGGCTCATGCCTGTAATCCCAACACTTTGGGAGGCCAAGGTGGGCAGATCACCTGAGGTCAGGGGTTCGAGACTAGCCTGGCCAACATGGTGAAACCCTGTCTCTACTAAAAATACAAAAAAAAAATTATACAGGCATGGTGGCAGGCTCCTGTAATTCCAGCTACTTGGGAGGCTGAGGCAGGACAATCATTTGAATCTGGGAGGCAGACGTTGCAGTGAGCTGAGATCATGCCATTGCACACCAGCCTAAGCAACAAGAGTGAGACTCTGCCTAAAAAAAAAAAAAAAAAAAAAAAAAGAGGTTTAGTGGTCTCACAGTTTCACCTGGCTGGGAAATCCTCACAATCATGGTGGAAGACCAAGGAGGAGCAAAAGCACATCTTACATGGCAGTAGGCAAGACAGCACGTGCAGGGGAACAGCCCTTTATAAAACTGTAAGATCTCGTGAGACTTACTCACCATCACAGGAACAGCAACAGCCAAACCTGCCCCCATGATTCAATTACCTTCTGCCAGGTCCCTCCCATGACACATGGGGATTATGGGAGCTATAATTTAAGATGAGGTTTGGGTAGGGACACAGCCAATTCATATCAGATGGGAAATCAAGTTTACCTGATTCAAAGACAAACCCCCTGTTCTACACCTTAGCCTGCCATTCAAAAAGCCCTAATTGTTACATCACTGACTGCTGATGTGAAATTGTGGTTATTCTAAAACATGAAGGGTCATCCCTTTTCAGATACAAATGTAATTCCTAAATAGCACTTTTTTTCTCTCTCTCTGCAGGGGTAGGGGACAGAAGATAATAAGGCAGTTGCAGTTGGGTAACATTATTAGTAGGTTGGATGTTTGACACAGCCCCAAATTCCTGGGAAAATTCCAACACAACCCTCATATGCTCCTTGGTAGAAGCAAATTATAAGTAATTTTTACAAGTTTCTATAAGAGCTAGCATTAATTGAGCCATTTCAGTACATGTAGTGGTTCAGGATTATATTCAGGATCTTTAAATGTTTTCTTTAATATACCTCCTTTTTAAAAAAGTATCTAAGATTTAGGGATTTTTGAAGTTCTGAACTTCATTGATAAGGCTATTTTTTCCTTTCCAACTTTTAAGCTCAGTGGGTACACGTGCAGGTTTGTTGCATGGAAAAATTGTGTGTCATGGGGGTTTGGTGTACAAATTATTTTGTTATCCAGGTAATAAGCATAGTACCCAATAGGTGATTTTTTGATCCTCTCCTTCCCTCTAACCTCCACTATCAAGTAGGCCTTGATATCTATTTTTCCCTTCTTTGTATCCATGTATACTCAATGTTTAGTTCCCACATATAAGTGAGAACTTGTGGCATTTGTTTTTTTGTTCTTGAGTTAGATCGTTTAGGATAATGGCCTCCACCTCTGTTAATGTTGCTGCAAAGGATGTGACTTTATTCTTTTTTATGACCACATACTATTTCATGGTGTATACATACGACATTTTGTTTATTCAGTTCATCGTCAACATTGAGCTTGGTTCCATGTATTTGCTATTGTGAATAGCGCTTTGATGAACATATGCATGGGTGTGTCTTTATGGTAGAACAATTTATATTCTTTTTGGGTACATACCCAATAATGGCATTGCTGGGACAAATGGTAGTTCTGTTTCAAGTTCCTTGAGAAATCTCCAAGCTGCTTCCCACAGTGGCTGAACTAATTTACATTCCCACCAGCAGGATATAAGCATTCCGTTTTCTCCACAACCTTGACAGGATCTGTTATTTTTTGACTTTTTAATGATAGCCATTCTGACTGGTATCAGATACTATCTCGTTGTGGTTTTGATTTGTACTTCTCTAGTTATTAGTGATGTTGAGCATTTTTTCATATGCTTGTTGACAACATTAATGTCTTCTTCTGAGAAGTGCCTGTTCATGTCCTTTGCCCATTTTTTAATGGGGTTATTTGGTTTTTGCTTGTTAATTTGTTTAACTTCTTTATAGATTTTGGATGTTAGACCTTTGTCAAATGCATACTTTGCAAATATTTTCTCCAATTTTGTACGTTTTCTGTTTACTATATTGATAGTTTCTTTTGCTGTTGAGAGCTCTTTAATTTAACTGGGTCACACTTGTCAATTTTTCTTTCTGTTGCAATTGCTTTTGGAGTCTTCATCATGAAGCCTTTGCCAGGGCCTATGTCAGGAATGGAATTTCCTAGGATTTCTTCTAGGGTTTTCATCGTTTTAGGTTTCCATTGAACCCTTTAATCCATTTCAAGTTGATTTTCTATGGGGTGAAAAGACAGGGTACAAGTTCAATCTTCTGTATATGGCTATCCAGTTATCACAGAGCAGCCATTTATTGAATAGGAAGTCCTTTCCCCATTGCTTGTTTTTGTCAACTTTGTCAAAGATCAAATGGTTGTAGGTGTGCAGCTCTATTTCTGGTTTTTCTAACCTGTCCCATTGGTCTCTGTGTCTATTTTTGTACTAGTACCAGGCTGTTTTGGTTACTGTAGTATAGTTTGAAGTCAACTAGTATGATGCTTCCAGCTTCGTTCTTTTTTGCTTATGATTGCTTTGACTATTTGCACTCCTTTTTTAGTTCCATATGAATTTAAGAATAGTTTTTGTTCCTGTTCTGTAAAAAAAATATCATTGGTAGTTTGATAGGAATTTATAGAATCTGTAAAGTGCATTACACAGTATGGCCATTTTAACAATATTGGTTCTTCCAATCCATCAGCATGGAATATTTTTTTCATTTGTTTGTGTCATCTGATATTTTTTCAGCAGTGTTTTTTAATTTTCATTGTAGAGATCAGATACCTTCCTGCTTAGCTATATTCCTAGGTATTTTTTTGTGTGCCTATTGTGAATGGGATCGCATTCTTGATTTGGTGTTAGCTTGGATGATGTTGGTGTATAGAAATGCTACTGATTTTTGTACATTGATTTTGAGTCCTGAGACTTTGCTGAAGTTGTTGATTAGATCTAGAAGCTTTTGGGCAGAGACTATCAAGTTTTCCAGGTATAAAATCATATTATATTCAAAGAGAGATAGTTTGACTTCCCCCCTTCCTACTTGCATGCCTTTTATTTCTTTCTCTTGCCTGATTGCTCTGGTTAGAGTATTATGTTGAATAAGCATAGTGAGAGTGGGCATCCTTGTCTTATTCTCATTCTCATAAGGAATGCTTTCAGCTTTTTCCCATTCAGTGTGATGTTGACTATGAGTTTGTCATACATGGCTCTTATTATTCTAATATATTTTCCTTAAATGCCTAGTTTGTTGAGGGTTTTAAACATGAAGAAATGTTGAATTTTATCTAAAGTCTTTTCTGCATGTTTTGAGAAGGTCATGTGGTTTTTATTTTTTAGTTCTGTTTATGTGATGAATCACATTTATTGATTTTTCTATGTTGAACCAACCTTGCATCCCAGGAATAAAGCCAGTTTCGTCATGGTGAATTAACTTTTTGATGTGCTGCTGGATTCTGCTTGTTAGTACTTTGTTGGGAATTTTTGCATCTATGTTTATCACGAATATTGGCCTGAACTTTTATTTATTGTGTGTCTGCCAGGTTTTGGTATCAGAATGATTCTAGACTCATGTGATAGGTTAGGGAAGAATCTCTCCACCTCAGTTTTTTGGAACAGTTTCAGTAGGATTGGTACCAGCTCTTCTTTATACATCTGGTAAAATTTGACTGTGAATCTATCTGGTCCAGAGCTTTTTCTAATTGATAGGTTTTTTTTTATTACTGATTCCATTTTGGAACTCATTATTGCTGTGTTCAGGGTTTCAATTTCTTCCTCCCTCAATCTTAGGAGTTTGTTTCCAGGAATTTGTTAATTTCTTCTAGGTTTTCTAGTTTGTGTACATAGAGGTGTTTGTAATAGTCTCTGAGGGGGTCTATCAATCTATTTATTCTTTCAAAAACACCAAATTTTGGTTTCATTGATCTTTTTTATGGTTTTTCGCATCTCCATTTTATTCAGTTCAAGCTCCGATTTTGGTAACTTTTTTTCTGCTGCTAGCTTTGCAGTTGGTTTGCTATTGTTTTTCTACTTCCTCTAGGTATGAGGTTAGGTTGTTAATTTGAGATCTTTCTAACCTTTTTATGTGGGTATTTAGTGCTATAAACTTTTATCTTAATACTGCTTTAGCTATCCCAGAGATTCGGGTATGTTGTATCTATAAGGCTAATTTAAAGAGTATCATTTATTGAACACTGAAAATGTGTAATCTATCACTGTAGTTGAGGGATAAAAGATATAATTTCATAAATTTTCACACTCACTGTTCATTGTGGTATATACTCTTCCATTTCATAGCTGAGATACTGATGTTCAGAGAAGTTAAGTATTTCCTCCAAGGAAACATGTCAGTAAATTGCAGAACCTGGATCAGAATGCAGGATTTGAAGCTCCAAAAGTTTGTCCCACAAAATGTGTGTGTGTGTTTGTGTGTGTGTTTGTATGTGTGTGTACGTGTGTGTGTGTTTAGGTAGGGGGCTGGATTTCATCTTGGTTACCTCAATGGTCTTTTAAATCCTTCACTGCATATTGATTATGTGTTCAGTATTCTAATACTGTTATGTCAGAATGGGACTGAAACTTACTCTATGTCCCTAAACAAAAATCAAAACGAATTCTTAGTTGGATGGTGCATTGCCAAAGATCTGTGTATCTTTCACTAAGACAGAAACTCAGGTGCAGGGATTGAATGGAGGTGTTGGTTTCCTTAAACTAACATTTTGGTACAGAACTTCACGGAAATGTATTTTAATTAATCAGCCACTTAACTACATATACTTTTTTAATATTACTCATGTGATAGTTATTTCTGATTGAACAGATCTGACGCTTAGTTATCCTGGTGTCAGAGCCAAAATTAAAACAACTTTCAAGAATTTTAACCTTCCTAGATCTTCAGAATCTTGAAATTGGGGGTAAAATTATGACTTTGTCCACTCCACACATTTTACAGATGAGTAAACTGAAGTTCATTCCTGTCTTAGTCTGCTTGGGTTGCCAAAACAAAAATACCATAGTCTGGGTGGCGTGACAACAGAGGTCTATTATTTATATTTATTTATTTATTTATTTCTCAAAATTCTGGAGGCTGAGAAGTCCAAGATAAAGGAGAAAGCATACCTGGTGTCTAAGAAGGGCTCCCTTCCTACTTGTAGCTGGCCATCTTCTTGTGGTATTCTCACATGATGGAAAGCAGAAAAAAAGAGAGAGAATGGAAGCTTCCTTGTGTCTTCTTAAAAAGGCACTACTCCCATTTATGAGGGCTCCACTCTCATGATCTAATGATCTCTCAAAGGCCTTATCTCCAAACACCATAACCTTGGGGGCCAGGATTTCAACATATGAGTTTTGGGAGAACACAAACATTCAATCAATAACAACATTCTTGCAGTAAAATTGTGAGGCTTTTAAGTACCTCACTCATGATTTGACCTTGTCTTCTATTCTTGTCTCCCTACTTTCCCATTCCTACCACTTAATTCTTGTGAAATAGTAAACTGCATAAAGTCCTTACTCCGTAAGAGTCCACCAGGCTGACACCCCCTCCTCTGTCCCAGCGCTTATCCCAGTGGTCCCTCTTTTTGAAGCCTTTCCTTGCCTTTCCCAGGACTCCATCTCTACCCACCTCCATGTTACCCCATTTTCCCCTAACACCTTCTACTGATTACTATGATAGCCCCTTCAGGGCTGTTTTTTATTTTCTAATTAACGTCTCAGTTCCCAACTTCTATGTAAACTCTTTGATGGCAGGTCTATGTCTATTATTGTTATCCCAGCCCAAATACAGCGTAATTCGTGAATCAATAGTTCATAAATGTATAACTCGATTTCAGTGTATCACAAATTAGACAGTTAAAGGACAGGGAAAGTATATTAGTTTCTTCCATGGCTGCCATACCAAAAGAGAACTTGGTTGCCTAAAGCAACAGAAATGCATTTATTCACCATTCAGGAGGCCAGAAGCCTGAAATCAAGTTATTGGCAGGAGTTGTTCCTTATGAAGGCTCCGAGAGACAAATGCCCCATGCCTCTCTCCTAGCTTCTGGTGATTGCCAGCAATACCTGGTGTTGCTTGACTTCTAGGTACCCTACTTCGATGTCTACCTCTGTCTTCACATGATCTTCTCCTCTCCATGTCTCTCTGTGTCCTATCCTCTTCTAATAAAAACACTAGTCATTGAATTTAGGGCCAACTCTAAATCAAGAGGGACTTAACATCAAGATCCTTAACTGATTAATTATATCAACAAAGACCTTATTTCCCAAAAATTTCACATTTTTAGGTTCTGAGTAGACACAAATTTGTGGGTACAGTATTCAACCCACTCTAGAGGGCTAAAATGGTATCCCTAGTCACTTTTTTTAGTGTTGGAGCTGAGACTATAAATCCCTATTTCCTTGGAGCACACTATCTCTTAGATGATTCATACATTCATACATTTGATTTAGTAACTAAAAACCACGAACCTGTTTGCTTTAGCGATTTGACAGACAGACAACCTCTTCCACAAATATCCTACTTTTCTAAATGAAATTAATGGAATTAATTTCCCATGCCCTGTCCTCTGTGTCTGTCTCTTAATGATTTTGCTAGGATGGGAAAGTTTGTAATTAACTACACAAACTAGGAGAGAGATGGGGTGAGTTAGAGCTGACTCATACTCTGGAGGTTGTGTATGGCTCTATGTACCTCTTAATACTTCTAATTCTCAAGGGTTGTAATTATCTCAAGATAGGTAAAACTATTTTTAGGAGACTTTTTTTTCTTTCCTCACAAAAAGAAGCTCTTCCATCCCCAGACTGTTTACTAAGCCATGAGACTCAGCACCAGCCTGTAATTTCTCTCTTCTCTCACCTCCTTTCTTCTGCTCTTCTCCTCTCTCTTAAACAGAAGTATAGAAATTGAGCCAATCTTGCAGTGTTCTTTTCATCCCGAAGAAAAAGATTCTCAAAACAAGCCAACAGATCAAATAAGCCACCTTAGGTTAAAATATTTTCAATTATTTACCCTTTGCTATAGTCTGAATATTTGTATCCCCTGCTGCCCAAATTTATATGTTAAAATCCTATCCCCCAAAATGATATTAGGAGGTTGGGCATTTAGGGATGTGATTAGATCACGAGGGCAGAACTCTCATGAATGGGTTGAGTAGCTTTACAAAAATGGCCCAGAGGAGTTCCTGTGCCCCTTTACTATGTGAGGACCCAGCAAGAAGTCAGTGGTCTGCAGAGAGGATCCTCACCAAAATCAGACTACACTAGCACTCTTATCTTGGACTTCCCAGCCTCCAGACTTGTGAGATACAAACTTCTGTTGTTTATAAGCCAACCAGTCTAAGATATTTTGTTATAGTTGCCCAAATAAACTAAGACATTACTTGATCCATTTATTTTCTGTGATGGCATTTCTCTTAACATTCTAGTCACTTTGAATTTTCATTTATATTAGCTTCATCCCATCTCTTTAAGGTATTTTTTATTATGCCCATTTTACATTTGAGGAAAGTGAGATTCAGAGAGTTGTACCATGTGTTCAGAATCACATAGCTAGTAAGCGGTAGTGCTAGGTTTCCAAACTAATTCCTCTGGTTTCTAGTCTCAAGCTCTCTCCTAGTTTTCTGTGTCTGTGTTAAGATCATCTCGTTTAGAAGCTTCATTGAGAAGCCTTAATCGTTCCACATTTTAATATTACAACCAAGATAAGAATAATACCAAGAAGGTCAGAGTTGGTCTTGGGAAATCCGTAGTTTCTTCCTGCTGCTCTACTCATGGGCTGGGATTTTTCTTGAACCTGACATAAGAATCGCTGATAATAGTACTTAAATGATCATCTATCATGAACATTCTTCAGGGGGTGTTTTGTTCTCAGTAAGTGGCCTGAAGAAGATTCCATGATTTCCTAGGCCAGTTTGATTATTGAGAAAATACATGATATCAGTCACTTCCACTTAATTATAAGCCAAAACAAAAGAAAACTCTCCCATTTTCTTAGAGATTTTAGTTTGGAAAGGACTCATTTTATTGGCACAACAATTCTATGTAGTGGGTACAACTGAGTACAGTTTTTAAATGAGCAAACTGAGTTTCCTTTCTCAGAGATATTTTTATTTAAAATAAGCTTCCTAATATTCAGATGAAAGTCTCTGTCTCCTGTTCTGTGAATTCCATTTACAGGTGAGCAACTGTAGAAATGACTAGGTTAAGTGCAGAAGCCCTTAAAATCATAACAAACTGTGGCTGTTTATATAACCTGTCTGTCATTATGGATTCTGGTAATATTGGTAGTAAAATGAAAGCAAATGTTGAAGCAAGAAAGACAGAGGGAGAGAGAGAAAGAGAGGAAGCTGAATCAACAAACTTGAAAACAGAGATTCATAAAATCATTCGCTTGATTAATGTTTATCACGTGTCAAAAACTGGGCTAGGAACTTGTGATACAGTGGTTAATAAGACATTGTCTCTGCTTACACTCTAGAGGGAAACACAAACAAATAATTAATTATAACAATGTATGGTGAAGGATGACAAAGAAGTAAATATATGGACTCATAGAAATCCTTAGCTGGGTTTTCAACCCAAACTTGGGAACTGAGCAGTCGCCCTGTCACGCATGTCCATGTGAAGAGACCACCAAACAGGCTTTTTGTGAGCAATAAAGCTTTTTAATCACCTGGGTCAAAAAAGCAGTCAGCAAAGGGAGATAGATAGGGGTGGGGCAGTTTTATACGATTTGGGAGGGTAGTGGAAAATTACAGTCGAAGGGGGTTGTTCTCTTGTGGGCAGGGGCGGGGGTCACAAGGTGCTCAGCTGGGGAGCTTCTGAGACTTATTGTCCAGGAGAAGGAATTTCACAAGGTAATGTCATCAGTTAAGACAGGAACAGGCCGTTTTCACTTCTTTTATGGTTCTTCAGTTGCCTCAGGCCATCTGGATGTATACGTGCAGGCTTGGGCTCAGAGGCCTGACACACCCCTCCTTTTACAGACATGGAAACTGTGTTTTAGAAAATGACACAGAGAGTACACCAAGGTAAGATATTGAGAGACAGGACTAGCTGGATTTCCTAGGCCAACTAAGAATTCCTAAGCCTAGCTGGGGAAGGAGACCGCACCCACCTTTAAACACGGGGCTTGTAAGTTAGCTCACACCCGACCTATCAGGTAGTAAAGAGGGCTCACTAAAATACCAATTAGGCTAAAAGCAGGAGGTAAAGAAATAGTCAAATCATCTATCGCCTGAGAGCACAGTGGGAGGGACAACGATTGGGATATAAAGCCAGGCATTTCGAGCCTGCAGTGGCAAGCCCCTTTGGGTCCCTTCCCGTTGCATGGGAGCTCTGTTTTCACTCTATTAAATCTTGCAACTGCACACTCTTCCGGTCTGTGTTTGTTCTGGCTGGAGCTGAGCAAAATCTGGCTGGAGCTGAGCTTTTGCTCGCCGTCCACCACTGCTGAGCACTGTTGTCGCAGAGCTGTCATTGATTTCCACCCCTCCGGATCCGGCAGGGTGTCCACTTCTGATCCAGCGAGGCGCCCACTGCTGCTCCCGATCAGGGCTAAAGGCTCGCCATTGTTCCCTCATGGCTAAGTGCCCAGGTTATTCCTAATTGAGCTGAACACTAGTCGCTGGGTTCCACAGTTCCTTTCCATGACCCACAGCTTCTAATAGAGCTATAACACTCACTGCATGGCCCAAGGTTCCATTCCTTGAAATCTGTGAGGCCAAGAACCCCAGGTCAGAGAACAAAAGGCTTGCTCCCATCTTGGGAGTAGCCGGCCCTCATCTTGGGAGCGCTAAGAGCAAAGACCCCCAGATAACAATATCTGGTATTTATGTTACTGGACCATAAGTTATATAGATGTTAAAGCTGGGAATTTGAGTTTGTTACTCATTCTAAGTTACTTTTACCCTGGTGCTTAAAAGTTTAGACCTTGTTTCATGGGCATAATGGAACTTCTAAAATTTCTGAAAATCCCAGTAGCACGGCTCTACTGCTGCATGCTCTGGTTTCTAAATTCTATCCCTAGTTAAATAAATGCAGAAGTAGTCAGTGGTCAAAGCTAGTTTCAATACTAGGTCTTCTTTCTCCATCTACTGCTCTTTCAGCTCTACGATTTATTCTAGCCCAGTGACTCTCAACTGGGTGTGATTTTGCCCCCCAGGGCACATTTGGCAATGTCTGGTAATATTCTTGTGATCACAACACAGGGTGGGGTAGAGGTGCCATTTGCATTGAGTAATTTAGCAAGGGAAGCCAAGAATGCAGCCAAACATGCAATAATGCACAGGACAGCCTCCACAAAAATGACTGGCCAGTCTGAAATATATAATTAATGAAAGAAAAGGTAAAAGAAAGTTTTATTCTGTTAATGTATATTTTATGATAACTAGAGCATTATGCCAATATTCAAATCAGCATCTGTTGAAAAGATTTACGTGGAAGCTGATATACACACATATATATCAGTAGTATGGGTTGGTTCTCCTTTAGTTTGTTTTATTATTTTTTTCTTTTGGAATACCTATATTACAGTGCCTAGCACAGTATGCAACACATATCAGGCCCTTTATATATATATTTTGAATGAATAAAGCATTATTGGATAAATTATTATTATTGACTGTCTACTACTCTTTAGCCAATTTATATATTTGCTCCCTAAATTTAAAAATAATCATTCAAAGAAGGTAATATCATCTGCACTTTTTTTTTTTTTTTTTTTTTTTTTTTTTAGAGACAGAGTTTTGCTCTTTCGCCCAGGCTGGAGTGATGTGGTGCAATCGCAGCTCACTGCAACCTCTGCCCTTGGATTCAAGCGATTCTCCTGCCTCAGCATCCCAAGTAGCTGGGATTACAGGTCCCCGCCATCATGCCCAGCTAATTTTTGTATTTTTAGTAGAGACAGGGTTTTGCCATGTTGGCCAGTCTTGTGTCGAACTCTGACATCAGTGGTCTGCCCACCTCAGCCTGCCAAAGTGCTAGGATTACAGGCATGGGCCACCGCACCGGCCCATCTGCACTTTTTTTTTTTTTTTTTTTTCCGAAGTGAAAGTAAGTTTATTAAGAAAGTAAAGGAAAAAAAGAATGGCTGCTCTATAGACAGAGCAGCCCCATATGCACTTTTAAGATTTAGTTTTATATCCCTAAAAGTAGCTACGTTGCTCTTGGAATTTCTCCAAAATTTGGGGAACTGATAAAAAGAGTTCCTGACGATCTCCTGGAAGACTGTTTTGTGTATTAACCATTACAAAAAGTAGTTGCTAGGTCAGGTGCAGTGGCTCATGCCTGTAATCCCAGCACTTTGAGAGGCCAAGGCAGGTGGATCACGAGGTCAGGAGATAGAGGCCATCCTGGCCAACATGGTTAAACCCTGTCTCGACTAAAAATACAAAAATTAGCTGGGCATGGTGGTACACGCCTGTAGTCCCAGCTACTTGGGAGGCTGAGGCAGGAGAATCGCTTGAACCAGGAGGTGGAGGTTGCAGTGAGCTGAGATCACGCCACTGCATTCCAGTCTGGAGGATAGAGCGAGACTCCGTATCAAAAAAAAAAAAAAAAAAAAGTAGTTGCTAGATCCACAGAATCTAGAAAGTTGTACAGCATTAGTATTTTTTTTTAACTAATGCTTATTGGTTTACTGCTACCATAAATATTTGTTACTTTAAAATTTATACAAAATTGGACTTCACTACCCTTACTCTCATTTAAAGTGTATCTCCACTGTGATTTTGGACTCAGAGCCTCTCCCACGACCAAAAATGTTAAAAAAATAAACAAAACCCCTAGAGTTTGTGACATTTCTTTTTGGAATACTTTCCTCATTTGCCAAATTCTTGTTTACTTTCAAGTTCTTTCTCTGTGTAAAATCAGATTGCAAAACATGAATATAATAGGACAATTTAACTTTAGCTTCTTACAAAAATGACTTTAAATGTTGGATAAATGGGTTTTGGTGTGTGAATTTGTGTTTGTGCCATACGCGCACTCTAAAAGCATTTATTTGGATAATATTTTGGTGCTTTTATTTTAAGAAGCATTAGAGGTAGATGTTATTCCTCATTTTATCAAATAGTTTTCAATTTTAAGGAGAATGGGGACTAATGGTAGGTTTTGATAAGTATTAAACACCAGCTCTGTACCAAGACTTGTGCTGGGTACTTTAGGTTCATGTATATTTTCATTTTTTAAATAAGCATGTATGAAATATGTTACTGTTTGAGCTTTAGAGATGAAGTTAAGAAATGAGTAGTCAATAAGCATATAAAATATGCTCAACTTCATTAGAAATAAGGTAAATTCATATTACAATGACAATGAACATTTTATCCATCAGATTTAAAGAAATCAAGATATCCAACTGTTGTCTAGAATGTGGAGCAATAAGGACTGCTGGTAAAAATGTAAATTGGCATTAACATTCTGGAAAACAGTTTGATATTATCTAGAAAAGTAAAAAATTGTGGGTGCTTGCAGGGATAATTTTTTTTATGAGTGCTTCATTGTGATTAATCCAATATGAGTACCTGTTGTGCTGTCCATCGGGCCTGATTGTTGGGGACGGGATTTATATACTTTTGACCCAGCAATCACTCTTCTAAGAATGTACCCTGTAGATGCTTTCACACATGTGCACCAGGAGAAATAGACAAGAATGTTCATAGAAGCATTTTTTTAAAATAGCAAAGCAAAACAAAACTGGAGAAAAAAACCAAAATGATTATTGCAGTCAAATGGTGAAGTAAATTGTCTTATTATAGTTACATACAGAATGCTACACAATAGTGAAAATTACTGAACTACAGTTAAATGCATCTAACGGGATAAATCTCAAACTCAAAATTGGGTGTAAAAAGAAATTTGTAGAAAAATGTGTTTTGTATGATTATATGTATGTAAATTTCATAAACACAAACACTTAAACCATGTCTTGCTTAGGATACACAGTTCAGGGGAAAACTCTACAGTAAGGGAATGGCTACTCTAAAAATTCAGAAGCTTGATTATTTCTGAGAGTAGGAGGAGCACAGGGGCTGGGACCTGCAGGAGACATCCAGGGTCTCCAATGGTATTGGTCACGTTTTGTTTCTAAAGTTAGGTGAATCTGGAATTCTGTTGGCATTATTATTTTTTCTTCCAACTGCATTACATATGCTCTTTTGAATTAGTTGTTAGACACAAACTAGTTTTACTGAGGTGAGCCTTAGAATGGTAGAATAATCTATCCAAGTTTATGCATGGAAAAGGCCCTATCCAGGACTGTGTAATCCAGAGGCCATGCTCCTCCATTTCATTTTTGGCTCTGCTCAAGGTGAAATTCTCCTGGTGCAGGACACAGGAAGAAATTGCCTCTTTTGATGATCATCTTATTTTCTTTTATCAGTGAAGGCTATGAGCCACGAAGTGTCTTTCTTTTTTAACTTTGCCACCAGAAAAATTCATTCTAATGTAAATGTTCATTTACAGAAATTAACTTATCATAAACATTTAGCCCCTATATTTTCCCTCTTGAAGTGATTTCTGATTTCTCACCTTAGGAATTGATTCATTGCAAAAATCTTATTTCATATATAGTCTAATATTGCAAATAATCTAAAAGATTTTCTTATGATTAGTGAATTGATATTTTACACAAGAAAACAAATAATTTAAAGCCATTACATTTTCTTTAAAGATATAACCTATTACCTTAAAGGCAGAATCCATTAAGTTCCTTTATTTTTCTTTTAATCTTTCTATAAGTCTAGCATGGATCTAAAACCAGTAAGTCCTCAATTTGGGATAAAACAGGTGTACAGAATTTGTCCTGAGAAAATGTACATATGCCAGCTGCAGTTTTACCTTTGGAGAATATGCCAAGTTGGTAAACACAAGAAAGCCTCCCCAAAATGAATCACCCACTGAAAAATATGTTGAGCTATAAAAGGCCCTACATAAATACATGATTATCTTTCTATGTATGGAGAAGGAGGTGGGAGGCAAGGAGCAGATGATAGATTGCGCTGAGTTATTTAGGGGAAGCACTTGGCTCTATTTCACCACAGATCTTCAGAAAGCAACTGAAGCCAGTTTAATGAAGCAAGTTATATGTAATTGAGGATTCAGCTTTTTCCATACTTTTAAATGTTTTTCTCAAGATAAGGGATGGTAACTCCAGCAATATGTCTGATCAATAAACCTCAGTGTCATTAGGAAAGTAGGAATTATAGTGGTTTACATATAGCACAGACATTCTACAATCCATATACAAAGGAAAGAGCAGACAATGAAGAATAAGAATGGCATGGTTTGAATCTGAGCTATGCTGTTTCACAGATGATTAGTTTCTTCATCCATTGAACTTAAGCTCTCTGATTCTTTATTTGCATATGTCTGAGATGGCATTAAAAACACATACCTTCTAGGACTATTACAAGGATTTTACAATTTGGTGTGAATAGAAGCTTACCATTGTATCTGTCACAGAGGCATATTTGGGCAGTGAGTATGAATGCTGTTAGTAATAGTCTGAAATAATTATGAGCTAGTAAGTTAATGCCTACAGTTTGTATACTTGAGCATTGATTAGTTGATTAATTGAGTGATGAAGTCCTTCATGTATTCGTTTTTTATTGGTTCATTAATGCATTTAACAGTTATTGGGTTCCTACTCTGTGGGAAGTAAATCTACTGTTTAGGAAATGTGAACCTCACAATATCACATGCATTATCTGGAATAATATATGAGAAATTAAAGTACTACTCAGATGTCAGTGATGCATTATATAAGCACTCCCAGTGATGAAAATTGTTATATTAATAACAGGGGGTGAAAAGCAATCACAATATGCTCATATACCTGAGTGGTAGCAAAGGTTGAACAAGGCAGGGCAGAGGATGGTGAAGCTAATCTAAGAATTCAATCTTATCTCCATGTTAGATCACAAGGCAATCTACAGGTATTAGGTTTTTTGTTTATTTTGGTCATTCGTTCAGTCATCTCACTCTATTCACCAACCTATCAACCCATCCATCAAATACTTATTAAACTCCTATTAGGTTCCAGGCACTAAGAATACAATGATAGGTTAATTTCTGCAAGGAACTCACTACCTAGATACAGAATGACCATGGGATAAATAATTCTTGAAAAACAAGTTAATTTGCTTTAACAACATGTTGTGTAACTTGGTGGCTATGAACTCAGGGTTTGTAGTCCTGAAAACCAAGATTTGAATCATAGCTCCTCCACGTAGTGAATTCAAGCACATTAACTAACCTTTCTTAGCTACCTTTTATTTCACCGTAAAATAAGAACTATAAACAGTAAGTATTATTCCCAGGACTGCTGTGCAGATAAAATAAGATAATCCATGAGAAGCTTGTTCCAATACTTGGAATGTCATAATTATGTTGGGTTATACAAAGTCCAGAGGAGTAAGTAACTTGACCTTGGTGTAGTGACATTAGAGACATTCTCCAGGATAGACCTTTAGAACTGTATGTTAAAAGTGAGTAGAATTTATTTCCCAGGTAGCAAACCAGGAAGTCATTTGCAGGAGATGAAGGAGTATTGGCAAAGGCATTGAGGAGTCTAGAGGCTTGGGTATAAAATTCTATTGCCATTTTGGCTTTTATTTTTCAAAGTCATTTGTGGAAGAGTAAGGAAAGCAAGTATCTGAAAAGCATAGTCGAGAGGGAGAGAGAGGGCTTGCACTTAGAAATGGGGACTTAACAGTGTTCTGGCGGAGTCCAAGTGATCTCTAGAAGAGTGTCACAGGGTTAAACACTAACTTACATAAATCAATGGTCATTATAATTAAAAGGGGAATAAACTTTTATTTCAAGCAATGAGTTCTCTGGTTTGCTAAATGAAGTAAGAAATTGTTAGATATAACTAGACATTTAAGTTGGTTTAATTTTTTTAATTTTATGTACAAGCTTGTCAGTACATCCTTTTAAAATATCTGATTAAATATAAGGTTTCTGATATTTAGTGAACTGCCAAAATTTAATAAAAAAGTAAGCTCTTCTCTGTGAGATGAATTGCACAGAATATATTGTATACAGACAAGCGGAATGTATCATTTGATATTAGAACAGGGCTCTTTTGATGGATCATAAAAATATATTTAAAGTGTGGTTAAGGAAGAAGAACAACATTAAACACTTGTAAATTCCTTGAGAGCAAATGTCTAATTCTGAATATTTACCACCAAATCTCTACCATAAGGCAATGAAGTCTATAAATACTCGCTGAGTGCTTAACTGTTCTGTTAAATTAAGATTTTAGAGAGTGGGAATATATTTTGATTTTTATAGTATCTAGAATTGTAATAGAAGTTTATGAAGTTATATTTTACCATTACAAGGTTTCTTATTTCTGAAGATATTAACAGTGGTTCATGGTCACAGAACCCAATTTGAAGGAGAATAAATCCAGTTAACCCTTGTATAGTATCAGACTTGCTGCTGCTTTTGATTCCTTGCAGATTTGTTTGTGTGTTTTCATTTAGCAAATATTTCAGTTTTTGCTATACAGCAGGCATCTATTAGTTACTAAGAAAGGTAAGATGCAAATGAAGATGTGAGCTGAACTTGCTCTAGGAAGCTGCAAAACAGGAACACTAGAAAACTATGAGGGAGAAAGTAGTAAGTACTGTGACAAGTCTAGATAAGGTACTGTGAAGTCCATTTATTCCTTAAGCAGAAGTATTCACAACTCTTTTAGAATCCATTACCCTCATTTTTTGTTATCAATGAAGAAAATAAGATCTAAATGAATTAATTTATACTGGTTAATCAGGCTTCCCTGTCATAGGCAGTCAAATTGGTTAGCCCAACTCACACTGAGAAACTTCTATGTGCCCAGATGTCTTTGTAATTATTTAACATAAATTAACACAACTAAGTAGGACTTGCACTACTTCGGTAGGTACTTTGATTATTCTTATTTTACAGATAAGGACACTGAGGCACAGAAAAGTTGAGCAACATGCACAAGGCCTCTTAGATGGCAAAAGGTAGAGTCATGATTTGAACCTAATTGGACTAGTTCCAGAGTCGATATTCCTACTTTATGTCACATTAACTCTCCTGGAAAAAGGCAGGTTTCCCACACTGGAACACAGACGATTTCTGGCCAATGTGGAAATGCCATCATAGATAAAAGTACAAGGTCCTATCAAAGCTTAGAGGAAGAAAACCTGATCCAGAATATGTGAGGTTGCAGGAGAGAAGTTCAGGTAACATCTAAGTTACTTTCAAGGACAAGTAGTAGTTGAGGAGAGAACAACATAAAGAGCTTAGCATAGTGTCTGGCACATTAAAAGTAGTTATGATAAGATGTTGGTCTGGACAGTTAGAGAAAAGCTGGGTCATGGCAGATTTTGTGTAACTTGCTGAGGATTAAACATTCATCCTGAGAGCTGCATGACTCCAGCTAATGCATTGAAGTAGTAAAGAGACAGGGTCAGATATTTATTTAAGATGGTCTCTGCCAATTCAGTCAAAGATGGGTGGGAAATGAGCAAACTAGAGGCAGAAATGTAGGAAAAAACTTGAGCCCAGCAGTACATTTAGTGTACGTGTTCAAGTTTCTTGTAACCCCAACTTACCACATAAGGGATGCCAATTTATGGCAAAGACACTGTTAGAAATTTTAACGTGTAATGAATGTCCCGATCCCTAGTAAGATCTCTTTTAGCGGTTACCCTGAAACAGAAAAAAGAAAGAAAAAAGGTTTTAGTAATCTCATGGCTTCCCTGAGGACCATTAGCATGATGCAATCTTTTACCTATAAATGTATGAATTTTTATTTTTAACTGAAGTGAATATAAAACGGTACATGTCACTAAAGATCAAGCTGTTATTCTTTAAAGTCACATAGACATTCTGCTAGAAATGGATCACCTCTTTGCACCCAAGTCTTCTATACAGGTTCACACGCCAATATTTTAATGTTAGGATATAAATTCAAAGGTGCTATATGTGAATGTGATTTTCCCCACATTAACACATATGCTTAGGGCATAGTTTTCATCACAAGTTCTTATGGTAAAAAGACGATGAAATATGTGCATCTTTTGCTCCTCAGAGCAGTAGAAAAACTATGGATCACAATTGCCAGGGGAACCTGACACAGCAATATATTATCCTTCTATTCCAGTGCCTTTTTGAGGTCGACAGACAAGATGCCTTTCAATTCTAGCTAATACAATAGATGCAGACATTTATCTTGTATATTGTACCACATGATCTAATAATCATGATAAGTATATTAGTAGGGCTATGATTATATCTCAAGTGCCTTATAATGCCAAAAGAAATTTTCCCTGTTCCTTGTATAAATTTTTACAGTAAAGTTCAACCCTGTGAAATAGAAAGGGTAAAAAAAATGGTACAACCGTTATACAGATAAAAATATTCAGTGTGTTATACAGATTTTTTAATGTGAGAGCGTAGATTATGTTCCTGAAGTCATTTTTGATAAGCACAGGATACCACACCCAAGGCTCTTTCTAATACATTGTGATTTAACTTCATATTTTTATAATTCATTTTTTTAGTTTTAAATTTTAAATAATTTTTAAAAACTGCCTCCCCATACTCAGTCCTACTGCTTAAAAGGAACCACTTTAACTCTGTTAATAATTTCTCTTATTACTTCTTGTTGTCATTAATTCCACGTCACCAGGTAAAATAAGTATACTGCTAATTCTTCAGTTACAAATTTCAGACATTTTTATTAAATTGTGCTATGAAAGGTGAGGACTGATTACACTTATCTACCCCTATCTTCCAAGATTAACAAGATTCCCTTGTGGAACAAGGTATTACAGGTCTCCTGGCTAGATCATTTAGGCCTCCTTTGTAACTTTTTCTTTTTAATTCTTAATCAAGTTTTAAATTTCTTTATTTTCTGTTCTGTTAATAATAAAATGAAACTAATACTATACTAAGTTGTATTTCCCAGAATCTAGAAACCTAAGATTCTAGAAGGATTGTCAAATTATGTATACTCTTCCCAAATCCAAGTCCTCTCACTTAGTTCAGGTCTGCAAAAGACTAGACATTGGCTGGGACTTAGCAGTATGTACCTTTATCTCTCTTGACTCTGGATTTCACACATGCAATTATGAAAGTGCCTACTAGGCAGAAAACAAATCAGGCAGAGAGGTGGTCCCTGTTCACCACCATCTTCTATTTCTTTATACTTCATACCCTCGGTTTTCTGATGGATGTGACACTCATTGTATGGAATTCTCATGATGTCCAGCAGTGTTCCTCTGAGAAGATTAAAATAAATAATGTCTGTGCAAGTGCTTTTTAAACTGGGAAGTTATTTACTGTAAACAAGTGTTGATCGAGCGATTAGTACCGTTGTTACAGTCATTACTTCATCCAGATTTTTTCTGGGCCTGTCTTAAAATTAAGGGCTCACACTCCAGGTAGGAACCAATCTTCATACTTTCCTGAGGGCTGGGAAATAGATTATAGTAGTACATTGAAGCCAATTCTAGGTCAGCTTCTGATTTCCTACCTTAAGTTAAAATTATGTATTATACTTTTTCTGCTTCCTTTGAAGACTCTGTAGCAGACCATGTCTTTATCTTCTCATATCATTATGAGGAAAGGCAGAGGATTTGATAACATCTTCAGTAACTCAATATTGGCTGTGGAGTATCATCCCATCTTCCCTTTAGAAATGAGGTAATTTCCTGGGGGAAAATACATGAGGATTTGCCTGGTTTGCTTTTAAATGATTCAAAGGCTTGCTCTAAATAAATCTCTCTAGAGAAAGCTCTAGCTTAAAAATCTTACCACCAAGGGCTGGATTTGCTGTTAGTTTCCTGCAAAATATCCGCTTACAAATAACAAATGCAATAGCAGAGAATTTTAAAGAATGACTGGGGAATTGCTGCTGTTACTTCTCAGTTATTATGATTCTCAAGTCTCTGGTTTGCTGTCTGTTATATTCTCAGTAGCTGGGTCAGTCTCTGCTGCTTGCAAATGGTCTAAGCTCTTGGCAAAGCCCTTACGTGTCTGCAATGCTTTTGAGCACTGTTGGGTTCCTTCAATCAAGGCATATGCCACCCAAGTCCCCACAAGCATTAGACCATGGCCAAAACCTCAGAATTGGTACAGAATTCCTTTCCATGCAAGAAATGTTATCAGTACTAACTACCTTCTCAATATTCTACCAAAGAAGGCTGCCATATTTTGTTCCACAATTTCTGTGGAGAAATGTAGACTTTTGCCTTGTAATTATGAAAATATTAATTATTCATACCATTTGTGATAAGCATGCTTGTCAGGTACTTGTATATGATTTATGTATGTTATTTCTAGTCTTCATAATAATTACTATCCCCATCTACAGAAGAAGAAATTGAGATTCACAGAGGTAAAATTACTTGCTCCAGATGACAGATAAAGTCCTAGAGCCAGCCTTTGAGAGTGGGACTATCTGGTCTCCATGCTGTCGTTTTTCCCATTACATCACACAGACACTGGAAATCTCCTTTCTATTTCAGTTTGGTTAAGAAAAAACTGTTTAGCAGATAAAGGATCTTTGGTGTCATTTGAGAGTAAATGATAACTTAGAATTTGGAAAAGTATATCATTGAAATTAATCATTAATTCATGGCACACCATATGTATCAGGGATTATACTAGAAACTGAGGATGCAAAATTGAATCAGCCATGACCCTTGCCCTTATGAGCTCATAGTTTGGTGGGGGAGGGGTAAAGGGTGTCATGTGCTTTCACTAAACTATTTGTGTTAGTCAGGATAGGCTAACTGCTATTACAAATAACTCCTCAACCTCAACAACTTAATGAAATAAAAGTCTCCCACTCAAATCACAGTCTAACATGAGTGCTGGATAGGGAATATAGGCTTTACTCTCATCAGTCATTCAGGGGCCCAGACTTCTTTTATCTTATGGCTCCACCTTACGCAGGTCCTCCTGATTGTTCTCCAGTCACATATTGTCACATGAGCATTCTAACTGTGAGGGAGGCTGGGAAATATTAGTCTAGCTATATGTCCAAGAAAAAGAGGACATGAATATTGGTGAGCACCAGTAATCTCTGTCACACCCTTCTATAGTCAATTACAATGAGAAATAAAAGATGGATATTGGTTGACCAATATGAGGAAATAAAGGTAGTTAGCCAGAGGGGCTGTTCTTCATTCATTTATTACACACACAATTCAAAGCATTTAATTTTCCAGTAATTTTGTAGACAGCTGGCCAAAAATAGGACACAAAAGTTTTTTTTTTTTTTTTAACTTTCACTCAATACAACACTTCTGACACCAGTTATGTGTGGTGTGTGTGTGTGTGTGTGTGTCTGTGTGTGTCTATGTTTCCCACACACTGAGCAATTTTCCAGCAGATACTAACTGGATGTCCTCCAATTCAATTCGATTCTGACACTATCTACCTGAGATAGCACCAGATCTCACAGGTTGAAGGCTCAGTCCCATAAGACTGAAATCCACTGCAGATGCCAACTGCAAATAGTTGGTTGCCACCTGTACTTTGACCAACTGGCTATAAATCGAGGCTTCCCATAATTTAATTAACTTGCTAGAGAAGCCCCCAGAATTCAGGAAAACACTTATGTTTACCCACTTGTTTTAAAGAGTGTTACCAAGGATACAGATGAACTGCCAGATAGAAGAAATGCATAGAGTAAGCCATGTGGTAAGGGACCAGGAACTTTCATGCTCTCTCTGGGCATGCCACAATCCAGGCACCTCTACAGGTTCAGAAATCCAGAAGCCCTGTCCTGGTGTGTTTTTGTGGAGGCTTCCTTACATAGACGAGATTGCTTAAATTATGCGCCATTGGTGATCTAACTCAAACTTCAGACCCTCTCTGGTCCTGGAAGGTGGGGGATTGGGTTGAACAACCCAACTCTCTAATCATGCCTTGGTATTTCTGGTTACCAGCCCGCGTCCTGAGGCTGTCTAGAGACTGCCAGCCAAAAGTCATCTCATTAGCATATAAAGGACACTCATCATTCAGGAGATTCCAAGGGTTTTAGGAGCTGTGTGCCAGGAAATGGCGGATGAAAGTCAAATATATATTTCATAATGTTACGCTAGGATTAAATGACTGAACAAGAAAAGATCATGGCTTTTATGGGGTTTATACTGTGGCAGAAGGGGGATAAGTCAAAGAAATAAGAAAACATCAGTTAGAGATACGTGAGATGAAGGAAATAGAGTGATGTGATAATGTCTGAAATGCTACTTGAGACTGCGGTCAGGAAATAAGATGTAAAGACAGAGGTCAAGGGCATGTGAGCGCATGCAGTGGGTTCAGAGAAATCAGTTGTAACTGGAATATGGTACATGGAACGTAGAGAGGGGTGGTGGAAAACAGGACGGCATACATAGGTTAAGACCAGATCTTTAAGAATTGAAAATGATAGGTTAAAAGTTTGCATTTTATTTTACTTTAAAATTTATCCACTATTCAACAAGAATCCATTACTACAGGCAAAAACACAATCAGATCTTGAAAAGCATTTACAGTTGAAGCAATGAATTGGAGGAGTTAAGATTAGAAGGAGGAAGGCCAAGCTGGTAAGTAAGCATGCTGACTTGCTCAACTGAGGAAGGAGCAGTGTGGGCTTAGGAAGGGAGATGAATTACAGAGACATTTCTGGGGTAAAATAGACAGAATTTGTTAACTAACTCATTGATGAAGAAGGCTCAGAAGTCAAATGCCTCTTAGATTTCTAGTTTAACCAACTTGTGTTCTTACTAACTGGATAGGTAGTATAAGGGGTAAGAAGGGGGCAGGTTCGGGGTGTGTTGGAAAAAGTTGGAGTTGGCTGTTCTGATTTTCTCCTTTATCATTTTCTTACTTATTTTACATAGAGGACAAGAATTCTTGAGAGTATTACAGCTGGAAACCGGGCCATATTTTTATTTAAATATTATTTCTAGTGGCTTTCAATACTACTTCTTTCATTCTACTGTGTCCTAGAGGAGAAGAGGGAACAGAAACAACCATAATACAATACTTACTGTGTGCTTGATACACTTGGCGTATGACCTCTTATTTTGTCCTCATTAGGAACTTCTAAAGTGGCGTTATTTCATTATTTTAGAAATGGGAAACAGAAGACCAGAGAAAATCTTGTCTTATGTCCCAAAAGAAGAGATATGATTGAGACTTGAATATAGGTCAGATGGAAGGAGAGGAAGTATTTGTGGTACCAGATAGAAGGACATCAAGATGATTTGCCCAAGAGTAAAAAAAGCATCAGATCAAGAATCTCAAACTGATTTCTAGGCTCCCTGTGACTATCCTCTCTCCCTTGTATGACATTTTAAATACTCATTGGCAGCAAACTAACAAACATGTTAGTGGTATCAGATCTCACAGGTATTTGGATTTTATTCCTCATTGTCATCACTGTAAAACAAATGCTATAGAGGATATTTTTGTTGCTTATATAATACTTATTAATTTTTATTAATACTTAATACTTATAATACTTGTTACTTAATACTTAATATTTATTATTTTTGTTCCCTATTAAATACTAAAATTAAGGTACTATTTAGTCTTCATAAGTGTTTCAAAGTACTATTACTGTTTTTCAAACTTTTCAAACCAAGAACTTTTTTTTTAGCCTACATAGATGAAATGTGGTAGGCTTACAGAAAAGAAAAGGTTGACTTAGTGATTACTTCAGTAGCAAACCAATTTTGCAAATAAATTTCAGCTAGCTTTAGAAAAATGAAGGTACATAATTACACAGGCAAGGAAAATCATGTGGGCTACCAGAAGGAGCACTGGAATGAGAGTCAGTAACTTACAGCTGTAGGACTATCTAAGCTCCTATTTTGTTCTTACTCATTTGTTTATTCATTGTCTTACTTCTTCAGTACCTTTCATATGCTAGGCACTGTAGCAAGTCCTGCAATAATAAAAAGATAAAAGACGTAGATAATCTACAAGGTTTTACTATCTAATATGGGCTACAAGGCCATCAATACACTGAAATAGTTAATCTATGTGTCACTTCATTCCTTTTTTAATTGAACAAATATTTATTGAGCACCAACTATGGTTCAGACACTGTTCTAGGCATTAGGAATACAATGGTATCTAATACAGAAAATGCCTTGCCCACATTAAGCATAGTTTTTTGTTTCTTTGTTGTTTTTTTTTTTTTTTTTTTTGAGATGGAGTCTCACTCTGTCACCAGGCTGGAGTGCAGTGGCACAATCTCAGCTCACTGCACCCTCCACCTCCTGGGTTCAAGCGATACTTCTGCCTCAGCCTCCTGAGTAGCTGGGACTACAATTACACGCCACCACACCCAGCTAATTTTTATATTTTTAGTAGAGACAGGGTTAGTCTCAATCTCTTGACCTCATGATCTGCCTGCCTCAGCCTCCCAAAGTGCTGAGATTACAGGCGTGAGCCACCATGCCCAGCCATAAATTTAAATAAATAAGTAAATAAATAAATAAAGAATCCTTAAAGAATCACCACACTGTCTTCCACAATGGTTGAACTAATTTGCACTCCCACTAAAAGTGTAAAAGTGTTCCTATTTCTCCATAGCCTCACCAGCATCTGTTGTTTCCTGATTTTTTGCTGGGTATATACCCAAAGGATTATAAATCATTCTGCTATAAAGCCACATGCACACATATGTTTATTGCAGCACTATTTACAATAGCAAAGACTTGGAACCAACCCAAATACCCATCAATGATAGACTGGATAAAGAAAATGTGGCACATATACATTATGGAATTCTATGCAGCCATAAAAACGAATGAGTTCATGTCCTTTGCAGGGACATGGATGAAGCTGGAAGCCATCATTCTCAGCAAACTAACACAGGAACAGAAAACCAAACACTACGTTTTCACTCATAAGTGGGAGTTGAACAATGAGAACACATGGACACAGGGAGGGGAACATAACACACCAGGGCCTGTCGGTGGGTAGGGGACAAGGGGAGGGAGAGCATTAGGACAAATACCTAATGCATGCAGGGCTTAAAGCCTAGATGACGGGTTGGTAGGTGCAGCAAACCACCATGGCATATGTATACCTATGTAACAAACCTGCACATTCTGCACATATATGGCAGAACTTAAAGTAAAATAAGAAAGAATCAATAGATATATATCCTAAGATCGGAAAGTGACAAAGTAATATGAAGAAATATAGTGGGTTGCTGTTTTAAATTAGGTGGACAAGAAAGAGACCTGAATAAAACGCTCAAGTTTTTTCCCTAAAATCCCAAGGATATTTAGGGGAAAATATTACAGTCAGGCAGAACAAATATAGAGGCCTGGAGGTGGCAGGAAAGCAAGGATGGCCAGAGTAGATTTAGTGAAGTAAAAAGTGATTAGAACAGTAATTTGTGGCTGATTGTTATAAAATTTCGTGAGCACCATCCCATTCTTATTCCATCTCCATTGTGAGGATATTAGATTTTATTCTAGGTGGAATGAAATTATTAGAAGATTTTCATTCCTCACTCAAATTGTTCAGAAAAAGACTACTAATAATGGGTATATGTGTATATATAAATAACACACACACACATGTGTGTGTATATATATATGTGTACGAAAAAGAGAAGTATAGAAAGGAAGGGAGGGGAGGGAAGAAAAGGGGAGGAAAAAAAGGAATGCCATGGAACAAATGCATTGAGATGTTAATAGGGAAACTGGATTCAAGGATATTGGAGGTCACTATACTATATTCGCAATTTCTCTGTTCATTTGAATTCTTTCATAAGAAATTATTAAAACATTTTTTAAATTGTATTGTATTCAAACGCTCATGGTTTTGGAATTAGAAATAACTTGGGTCAGTTGCCACTTTCAGATGGGTGACTTTAGATAAGTCACTTAACTTCTCAGCATCTCCATTTCTCTTATCTGCTAGTTAGCATGTACTTTGATGATTTTTTTGTGGGAATTCGATGTAATAAATATATAAAGACATTACCTGACACATAGTAGACATTCAATAAACAATGGCTCTTATTACAATGAAAGTTTTACAAATTGTCATAAGAATTTGCATTTTTTTCAGATATCAACATCTGCAGACAGCAACTGAAAATATGAAGCATACATTTCTAAAGTGTAGTTTCAGGCATCTGAATAATGACATAGGGAGAATTTGAGGATTTAATTAAGACCAACAAGCATCTATTAAACATTGTCTATGTTACAGTCAGTGTGCTTGGGAAAGGAGATTCAGAGACAAACGAAACACTTTCTCAATCCACACAGATTTTACAATATAGTGGATAAAGGAGAGAAGAAATCAGCTAATTTTTCTACAGCAGGAAGTAAGATATGACAGCAGTAAATACCAGATACAACGAAAGCAAGATTAAAGTTTTACCTAAACAACTTGTTGATAATGACATCAGCATAAACGAATAATATTAACTTATCAGGAACTTACCAGGAAAACACAGAAATATGCAAAAGATTTTATAATCAAAACATTTGTCTTGTTATTTATGTTGACAAACTTATGACCCCATATGTACTGAATGGAAGTTACTTTATCTTTTTTTTTTCTATTCATCTTTTTCTTATCTCCTTATACTGAAAGAACTCTGTAGATGATATAAGCAATTCCATTGTCACCCCAATGTCAATTTAAGATGGAGGTCATTGTTTAAGAAGTGTTTGGTCTTAGTTTTTGCAATGTCTATTCATATGTTGACCCCCATATGTGCCCTGTAGCTTTTGCTTCTCATCCTAATTCTGTCCTCTAGAACTGCATGCATGACACATAATTCCTTTCACAGTACAATCATTTGGAAACTGCTGCCTTCTAACAAACCAACCAACCATCTTAGCCCCCTAAACCTAGTAACTTCTATCACATCTGCATTTTTCTTACTTTATATTAAAAATCCATAGTTTCTTGATTTAGTTATTACAACATAGTTTCAAGATTTCTATTACTATGCCCTTTGTCTTTCTTTGAATGCTTTTCAGGATATTAATAACATGTAATAATATGGGATCAGGTTAAATATGACTCCCCAAACTGAATACAATTATTAAATTGATTTCTCATCAATATCAAGTGAAGTAAGAGTAACAACTCCCTTAATCTGAACATTGTGTTTTAGAATCAAATTCTGAATAAACAGAAATATGGCAGTGAGTCATTTAGTAAAGCCAAAGGTTTCTTTGGAAGCCCCTTAAATATATAAATCTGGTAAATTAATATTCTTTCATATATTAATTTTACTTAAATTGAAGAAAATCTCTCTTGCTTTCATTTTAATTATTAATTATTGTGTGCCAGACTTTCTCCATGGCAGGCACAGAGTGAAATGAGTATGAAGAAAATAACACTTTTGTTGATATGCTATGTTCAGTCCACCAGTTTTTGTAATGCCATGTAAGTGTTTTAATTATATAAATGTAAGCAAATTATTGTTGATATCATTTATAATTTTATTCGGAATGGCATTTGCTAACTTTATTTACTTTAAAACTTTAGGAAACCATCAAATTTAGCAGCTGCTTATTCTACTATACTTATTTGTTCTATATTGGCAAGTCTACTTCACCATGTATTATTTCCCTAGAATCGTGTGTTATGACAAATATTATTTCAAGATTTGGTTAGGGATGGTGGTGCTATGGTTTGAATTTGTGCCCTGAAAAATGTGTTAAAAACTGAATCCCAACACAACTGTGTTTTGACACGGGACCTAATTGGAGGTGTTTATTTCATAAGGGCACCACCTTCATGAATGAATTAATGCTGATTATAAAGGATTTAAGGCTATGAGTTCAATGTTTTGTTGTCTTGCAACCTCTCTTGCCCTTCTACCATCCACTATGGGATGATGCAGCATCGAGGCCCTCACCAGATGCTGTCCTTACAATCTTGGACTTCCCAGCTTCCAGAATCATGAGCCAAGTAAATTTCTGTTTATTATAAATTACCCAGTCTCAGGTATTATGTTACAGTAGCACAAAACAGTCTAAGACAAGTGGTATAAATTCTGTTCCTTGTTCATAACAATGGCCATCGGAAATCTACAAATAATCCCAAGCCATAAGAACTTAATGCCTCTCTTTAGTTAAAATTTCCATTATATGTATTAGGTAAGGTATTTCTAAGGTCACACAAAAGTACACCTACAGAATCATCTTTCTTTCTGAGCTACATCTCTCTTTGATTCATCTTGTCATTTACTGACTCTTTGATCTTTGAAAATTTAGCTACTTCATGGCCTTCTCCTATGAACATCTCCCATTATCTAATGGAAATAATAATAATCATAGCATACATTATCAAGTGCTTAGTATGGATTAGTCACTATGTTAGATGCTTTGGCTGCATCCTTACTGACCCTCACTAGAGCCCTAGAAAGTAGCTATTCAGAGTTTTCATTTTATGTATCAAGAAAACAAGACTCAAGGACATTAACTTTCCAGAGGTGGTCCATATAGTAAATGACTAATAATATTTGAACTTGCAAATTGTATACCACATTCCATGGCATTCAAGAGCCTCTGCAACACATTCAGTAAATATGCGCTGTGTTCACAATATGTCTCAGGCACGAACCCAGGCACTAGAGGTAGAACAGTGAACAAGGTTAAGGACACACACATTCAGGAAGCTTAGATTTTAGCAGGAGTTGGAAGTGAGACGATATAAACAATCTAGTAAGTAAATGAACAAGATAATTTCAGATCATCATAAATGCCAAGATGTAAATAAAATAAGATGTTATGATATGGTGTGTCTGGGGAGGCTACCAAGGAAGCCAAGGAAGACCCCTCTTACAAACTGAGATGTAATTGACAAGTAGGCCAAACCATGTGGGCCTCAGGGCCCTAGATGTTCTAGGTACAAGGGATGGTAAGTACAATGGCTATAAGGAAAAAAATGGTGGGAATGTTTAAGTAAAAAAGGAAATAAAATAGAAGGACAGAATTAGCACAGAATGGGCACTAGTTTCTACTGAACAAGCGTTATGACTGATAATGATGATTGAAATGGGGGTGGAGGGGAGCAGTAGAGATGAACAGCAGTAGATATATCAAGAATAGACTTTGGAGATTCTCCATTAGAGTCAAAGTGTGTTATCCTAATTTTAGTGTTTACCCTTCATGCACTCTAATCTACACTTATGCCAAGTAATTCGCCAACTCCACAATGTTATTCTGCCTTTCACAACTCGTTTGTTTGAAAAGCCTGTGGTACCCTGCTTCCAGAGATTTTTCTCGGATACTTCTACTTTTAAGTCACAAATTGTAAGATATTTCTATTGTGAAGTCTTTCCAAACCTCTCTTTTCCCTAGTCAGAAAGAATCAGTGTGTTTTTCTTTTGTCTTTTTATTATGACAAAAAGAATGGTTTCACTACATTTTAATCACTTCTACCTGGGAGTGTGAACTTCTTAAAGACAAAATTATATCCTACATCTTTGCAATGTAGTGCTTTGAGTATAGTAGAAGATGAGAGTTATATAATGGATTAAACTTGGTGCTCAAAAGGAGGAAAGCTGTCATTGACTGTCTCCAAATGATTCCTTTGCACCATTCTCTCACATACCCTCGTGTTCTTAACCTTTATCTCTTGGCTTTTGTAGTCATGGATTTTCCAAATCTACTACTTTTAAAATCACTACTGATCTCATAATAAGTGTTTTGAACTAGTTTCCTGTTGCTGCTATAACAAATTATCATAAACTTAGTGACTTCAAACACATGAATTTATTATCTTACAGCTTGGGAGAAGAGAAGCCCAAAATTAGTCTTACAAAGTTAAAATAGAGTTAGCAGGATTGATTCCTTCTGGAGACTCTAGGGGAGAATCAATTTTCTCGCCTTTTGCAGTTTCTAGGGGTTGCCTGCATTCCTTGGCTCATGGCCCCACATCACATCACCTTTTCTTCCTTTGTTTTTCTTGTCATATCATCTTCTCCCCTGTCTTTGACCCTCTTACATCTCTTTTATAAGAACCCTGCTTCCACCCAGATAATCCGGGATAATTTCCCCATCTCAAGATACTTAGTTAATTCATATCTACGAAGTCCCTTTAGCCATGTAAGGTAAAATACTTCCAGATGCTAGGGATCAGAATGTGGACATCTTTGAAGAGCCATTATTCTGCCTGCCACATATGTCTCACAATGTATCATCAGGCTTTAATTTCACTGAAATGTTTAGTCAGGAAACATCATTCCCTACTTTGTTAGAGTCAGTCTTCCTCTGGCCTTTGTGACATAGCCTGGATCCACTTAGCAGATTGTTTCTTCACATTCCTTTGCAATTTTATTTCCTTCCTCTACTATAGTAAAAGTTCATCTTCATAAAACTTTCTCTATCGATGACTTATAGAAAGAGTGTTATGATAGATATTTGACAACTAAGATGACAATAATAAGTTATTAAGCATCTAATGAGGGTCAGGCACTATTTTCTGAATGTTTTACATTCATCATAATATTTCATGCCTGCAATAATTTCATATTTTATACGGTCTGTCACTAATTTCATTTACCTGATGAAACAAACAGAGGCAGAGAGATTGCGTAACTTGCCCAAAGTCAGAGTTAATAACTGGAAATACTAAGTTCTCATCCAGGAGTTTGATTATAGAACTTGGGCTCCAGAATGCTGTGCCATACTTCCTTCTTGTGTGAATGGATAGCTTCTCGACTATCATGGCTTTATGCCATCGACTGAAGATCCACGGATCTAGTTCTAACCTGTCTCCCATTCTACTACTATGTATGCTCAACATTTACATTTAAATACCCCTTTTAATTAAAATTGCTCAGAAGTTATCATGACAAGAATGAAGCTTGAAATGGTTACCATTTATGGTATCTCTACTTTGTTTCAAATTCTGTAGTAGGTGCTATACCTAAATATGTATTTTCCTCGTTAATTTAGTTTCCTATATTATCTGGCAAGGTGATTGTCGTTGGTCCCATTTGACATCCAAGGAATCTTGAAGCTGAGGTATTTTAAGCAACATAGTACTCCGCCAAAAAATATTCAAAGTCTATGTTCTTTTATTTATGCCTAGGAACCTCACTTATAGTGTATCTATTCACAGATACTCCTCAATTTAACTGTCCTGTTTCTATCTTTCTAGTATTCAGCTCAAAACTCATGTTCATGTTTGCTTTTTTTCTCGATGACACAAATATTCATTTCTCAGACCAGTCATGTTTCCTCTGCAATATTGCTTCTACGGGTACATGTAACTCCCTACTTTCTATCTTGACAGTCAAGCACCTAATGAATGCTCCAGTTTCATCTTGCTTCCCCACTCCAATAGCTTCTAACTGCTGTCTAACATCTTATTCCCTTGCCTCCCCTCAAAATGACATTTTTTTCTTTACTGCCAAGTTTATATTCCTAAAGCATAAGTTCTATCATTTTAGTTTTCAGACTAAAAAAATGTATTAAGGTTTATTTGATACATTTCTCCCACAGTTCCCTATGTTTAGCTAAATTGGACTTATCAAATTGGATCGACACTTACCTTTTGGTCTTTTTACCAACCTTATTCTTTTTCTCATTTAATTTCTTCCTCCTGTGTAAAGGAACTTCTGTGTCTGTAGTTGTTCTACATGTCTGGAGTCCTATCAGACTAGGGCATGCCATCTGATTGCTTCTTATATTGGAAGTGGCACCAAAGTGGTGGTTTGGTAATGGTGGTGTTGGTAATAGTAGCCACAATAACTTGTGTTGAGCACATTACTATGTTCATATTTTATTTGAGACATCTGTTTATATATATAATCACTCCATAAGGCATAAACCTAGAGAGGTTGAGTTAGTTGCTCAAGGTTTAAAAAAAAAAGCAATAGTATTTTGCAGAGGTTCAAGTCTTTTTATTTCAATGCTTCAGTTCAGTTAACAACTGTATGATGCTTCCCTTTGTAATCCTAGGGACCAGGTAATATTACATAGGCTATCTATTCCGCATGGCCAGAGGCAGTTCAGTTAATGATAGAAATTCTCAGCAACAGAGAATGAAGCAAAATTTATTACCAGACAAACAGTACCAGATATTAGGTGTGAGGATCAATAAGAAGAAAAAATGGCTTAACATCTTCACAGGTCTCATTATGTGTCAGGAGCTGTTCTAATACTTTGCATGTATTACTTCATAATCCTCAAAACTAACTTATGAAATGCATGCTATTATTATTCCCATTGTATAGATAAAGATTCAGAGACAAAGAAAGATGTAGTAATTTTCCCAGTGTTTGATCCCAGGCACTCTGGACCCAGAATTCACACTCGTGATCACTATTGTATATTGCCTCCTATTTAAGTTAGCTTGAACACAGAAGCACAAGAAAGGTCGAGTGCTGGGCAAGCAGGAACATTTGGGATTACAAAATGTGAACTGCATCGTGGAACATGGTTCATTACTTACTCTGTGATGGAGGTGAAAAAATGGAGGGCTGATTTTGTATAAACTCTAGAGGAGAGTCTGATGGCTTATGGGGCCCTGTAGAATGCACAGTATTTAGTCTTCAGTCTTGTTTTCAAACTTTATTAAATCCAGGAAGCTGTGCTTGATCCCCTGAACAGAATACAAATTTTTCTTCCTTTGAACACCTTTTGCACTTTCATACAGTTCTTATGGCCAAAGTATAACATTCCTTTGTGGAGAAGAAAAAAGAAACTGAAAGCAGCATGGCAGCCCAGAGCCCAGTGGCTAGAGATGGGAGGGTTATACAAACATGATTCACGGAGGTGTGAGAACCAGGAGGATGCTTTTCACTTCTCAAGTGGTCAGAAACAGATATAGTCTTGCCAACCCAACGTAACTGGAGTTAGATAGGTAGGGTGCTCTGGTTCTGGATCATGTATCTGTCTGTCACTAAGAATGTCACTAAGCATGTCATTAAAATGCCATGAAACTTTTCAGGGTCCCAGTTAAACAAGTGTGAGTAGTGCTCCAATAACATAAGAGAACCAGGGAATTAACACTGAGGAAACAAGAACTGGACAATACTGGAATATAATGCTGGCCAGGCATGGTGGCTCACTCCTGCAATCCCAGCACTCTGGGAGACTGAGGCAGGAGGATCACTTGAGGTCAGGAGTTCAAGACCAGCCTGGTCAACATGGTGAAACCCCATCTCTACTAAAAACACAAAAATTAGCCAGGCATGGTGGCATGCACCCGTAATTTCAGCTACTTGGGAGGCTGAGGCAGGAGAATCACTTGAACGTGGGAGGTGGAGTTTCAGTGAGCCAAAATGGCACCACTGCACTCTAGCCTGGATGACAGAGTGAGACTCCATCTGAAAAAACAAAAACAATCAAAAAGACTGAAATATAATGGGAAAAATCAGCTTAATTGTAGGTCGGGTACCAGGCCTCAAGTTAAAAGTTAGACACTACATCTTATTAGTAAGACTAATATTAGATCCTACCACTTGCTAAGATGATGAAATAATTTACAATTATTATTAAAAAGTACCCAATTTAAAATGGGCAAAATATTCGAATAGATACTTCCCTGAAAAAGATACAGGAATGGCTCATAAACACATGAAAAGATCTCAACATTATTAGTCATCTAGGAAATGCAAATCAAGACCAAAATAACATACCATTTAACATCCACTAGAATTACTATAATAAAAAAAGACAATAACAAGTGTTGGCAATGATGTGGATAAATTGATACCCTTATAACATTGCTGGTAGAAATATAAAATGGTACAAGTGTTTTAAAAATTATTTTGGCAATGTCTGTAAAAAGTTAAATATAAATGTATCATGATCCTATATTTCTACTCCTAGAAATCTACCCAAGAAAGTGAAAACATGTCCAGACAAAGGCTTGCATGTAAATGCCTATAGAAGCATTATTCATAATAGTCAAAATTGAAAACAACTCAAATTTCTGTTTCTTAGTAATTAGATAAACGAAATCTGTTATATCACAAAATGGAATACTATTTAAGTAAAAGAAATTAGCAATACATGATAAAACAGGAATGCATCTAAAATATATCTGTGCTAAGTGATGGAAGGTAGACATGCAAGACCACATACTACAAGACTCTGTTTATATAAAAGGATCAAATCTATAATGATTGAAAGTAAGTTAGTAATTTCCTGAGACTGGGGATGAGAAAAGAAGTGGCTGCAAATTGCAAGAGAGAATTTTGGTTGTTAATAAAAATATTTAAAATTACATTATGTTAATGGTGGCAAAACTGCATTTAATATCAAAAGATAATTGAATTGTAGAATTCAGTTAAAAATGGGTAAATATTATAGAATATAAATTATTTCTCAATAAACTTTATATGTATATGTGTGTGTATACATACATATATTTTAATAGTCTAGATTTTGTAGATAATCAGTGACAAGACAAGGACTCACATTTAGTGTGCTGGATTCAAATTCCAGGTTCTGTAACTAAAAGTGGAATCCATTATAGGCATCTTTAACTTATGCAAATTCATGTCAAACACTCAGAAAACCCAATAAACATACAAATAAAACAAACATGAAGTGTTAGAATTTCTTGATTTATTCTATTATTCTTCCAGGCTTTGGCTCCTACTGTGTGTGGTGGAGAGAGGGGAAGAAACTGCAGCCAAAATGCAATAAAAATAAAAATACTACATTTTCAGAAATATTTCAATCTTTCAAAGAATTATTTTGATTGTGCAATGATTTGACAATATGTATGAATTTAGAACTTAACCTTCATGTAATATGATTTCATTATATTAAAAATTCTTCAGACTTTAGGACAAACCTATAAAAACTATGAATCGCGAAGGCCCGCGGCGGGTGTTGACGCGATGTGATTTCTGCCCAGTGCTCTGAATGTCAAAGTGAAGAAATTCAATGAAGCGCGGGTAAACGGCGGGAGTAACTATGACTCTCTTAAGGTAGCCAAATGCCTCGTCATCTAATTAGTGACGCGCATGAATGGATGAACGAGATTCCCACTGTCCCTACCTACTATCCAGCGAAACCACAGCCAAGAGAACGGGCTTGGCGGAATCAGCAGGGAAAGAAGACCCTGTTGAGCTTGACTCTAGTCTGGCACGGTGAAGAGACATGAGAGGTGTAGAATAAGTGGGAGGCCCCCGGCGCCCCCCCGGTGTCCCCGCGAGGGGTCCGGGGCGGGGTCCGCTGGCCCTGCCATCAGACTAACAGCGGATCTCTCGGCAGAAACCCTACAAGCCAGAAGAGAGTGGGGGTCAATATTCAACATTCTTAAAGAAAAGAATTTTCAACCCAGAATTTCATATCCAGCCAAACTAAGCTTCATAAGTGAAGGAGAAATAAAATACTTCACAGACAAGCAAATGCTGAGAGATTTTGTCACCACCAGGCCTGCCCTAAAAGAGCTCCTGAAGGAAGCGCTAAACATGGAAAGGAACAACCGGTACCAGCCGCTGCAAAATCATGCCAAAATGTAAAGACCATCGAGACTAGGAAGAAACTGCAGCAACTAACGAGCAAAATCACCAGCTAACATCATAATGACAGGATCAAATTCACACATAACAATATTAACTTTAAACGTAAATGGACTAAATTCTCCAATTAAAAGACACAGACTGGCAAATTGGATAAAGAGTCAAGACCCATCAGTGTGCTGTATTCAGGAAACCCATCTCACGTGCAGAGACACACATAGGCTCAAGATAAAAGGATGGAGGAAGATCTACCAAGCAAATGGAAAACAAAAAAAGGCAGGGGTTGCAATCCTGGTCTCTGATAAAACAGACTTTAAACCAACAAAGATCAAAAGAGACAAAGAAGGCCATTACATAATGGTAAAGGGATCAATTCAACAAGAAGAGCTAACTATCCTAAATATATATGCACCCAGTACAGCAGCACCAAGATTCATAAAGCAAGTCCTGAGTGACCTACAAAGAGACTTAGACTCCCACACATTAATAATGGGAGACTTTAACACCCCACTGTCAACATTAGACAGATCAACGAGACAGAAAGTCAACAAGGATACCCAGGAATTGAACTCAGCTCTGCACCAAGTGGACCTAATAGACATCTACAGAACTCTCCACCCCAAATCAACAGAATATACATTTTTTTTCAGTACCACACCACACCTATTCCAAAATTGACCACATAGTTGGAAGTAAAGCTCTCCTCAGCAAATGCAAAAGAACAGAAATTATAACAAACTATCTCTCAGACCACAGTGCAATCAAACTAGAACTCAGGATTAAGAATCTCACTCAAAACCGCTCAACTACATGGAAACTGAACAACCTGCTCCTGAATGACTACTGGGTACATAACGAAATGAAGGCAGAAATAAAGATGTTCTTTGAAACCAACGAGAACAAAGACACAACATACCAGAATCTCTGGGATGCATTCAAAGCAGTGTGTAGAGGGAAATTTATAGCACTAAATGCCCACAAGAGAAAGCAGGAAAGATCCAAAATTGACACCCTAACATCACAATTAAAAGAACTAGAAAAGCAAGAGCAAACACATTCAAAAGCTAGCAGAAGGCAAGAAATAACTAAAATCAGAGCAGAACTGAAGGAAATAGAGACACAAAAAACCGTTCAAAAAATCAATGAATCCAGGAGCTGGTTTTTTGAAAGGATCAACAAAATTGATAGACCACTAGCAAGACTAATAAAGAAAAAAAGAGAGAAGAATCAAATAGACACAATAAAAAATGATAAAGGGGATATCACCACCGATCCCACAGAAATACAAACTACCATCAGAGAATACTACAAACAACTCTACGCAAATAAACTAGAAAATCTAGAAGAAATGGATAAATTCCTCAACACATACACTCTCCCAAGACTAAACCAGGAAGAAGTTGAATCTCTGAATAGACCAATAACAGGAGCTGAAATTGTGGCAATAATCAATAGTTTACCAACCAAAAAGAGTCCAGGACCAGATGGATTCACAGCTGAATTCTACCAGAGGTACAAGGAGGAACTGGTACCATTCCTTCTGAAACTATTCCAATCAATAGAAAAAGAGGGAATCCTCCCTAACTCATTTTATGAGGCCAGCATCATTCTGATACCAAAGCTGGGCAGAGACACAACCAAAAAAGAGAATTTTAGACCAATATCCTTGATGAACATTGATGCAAAAATCCTCAATAAAATACTGGCAAAACGAATCCAGCAGCACATCAAAAAGCTTATCCACCATGATCAAGTGGGCTTCATCCCTGGGATGCAAGGCTGGTTCAATATACGCAAATCAATAAATGTAATCCAGCATATAAACAGAGCCAAAGACAAAAACCACATGATTATCTCAATAGATGCAGAAAAGGCCTTTGACAAAATTCAACAACCCTTCATGCTAAAAACTCTCAATAAATTAGGTATTGATGGGACGTATTTCAAAATAATAAGAGCTATCTATGACAAACCCACAGCCAATATCATACTGAATGGGCAAAAACTGGAAGCATTCCCTTTGAAAACTGGCACAAGACAGGGATGCCCTCTCTCACCACTCCTATTCAACATAGTGTTGGAAGTTCTGGCCAGGGCAATTAGGCAGGAGAAGGAAATAAAGGGTATTCAATTAGGAAAAGAGGAAGTCAAATTGTCTCTGTTTGCAGATGACATGATTGTATATCTAGAAAACCCCATTGTCTCAGCCCAAAATCTCCTTAAGCTGATAAGCAACTTCAGCAAAGTCTCAGGATACAAAATCAATGTACAAAAATCACAAGCATTCTTATACACCAACAACAGACCAACAGAGAGCCAAATCATGAGTGAACTCCCATTCACAATTGCTTCAAAGAGAATAAAATACCTAGGAATCCAACTTACAAGGGATGTGAAGGACCTCTTCAAGGAAAACTACAAACCACTGCTCAAGGAAATAAAAGAGGATACAAACAAATGGAAGAACATTCCATGCTCATGGGTAGGAAGAATCAATATCGTGAAAATGGCCATACTGCCCAAGGTAATTTACAGATTCAATGCCATCCCCATCAAGCTACCAATGACTTTCTTCACAGAATTGGAAAAAACTACTTTAAAGTTCATATGGAACCAAAAAAGAGCCCGCATTGCCAAGGCAATCCTAAGCCAAAAGAACAAAGCTGGAGGCATCACACTACCTGATTTCAAACTATACTACAAGGCTACAGTAACCAAAACAGCATGGTACTGGTACCAAAACAGAGATATAGATCAATGGAACAGAACAGAGCCCTCAGAAATAACGCCGCATATCTACAACTATCTGATCTTTGACAAACCTGACAAAAACAAGCAATGGGGAAAGGATTCCCTATTTAATAAATGGTGCTGGGAAAACTGGCTAGCCATATGTAGAAAGCTGAAACTGGATCCCTTCCTTGCCCCTTATACAAAAATCAATTCAAGATGGATTAAAGATTTAAACGTTAGACCTCAAACCATAAAAACCCTAGAAGAAAACCTAGGCATTACCGTTCAGGACATAGGCATGGGCAAGGACTTCATGTCTAAAACACCAAAAGCAATGGCAACAAAAGCCAAAATTGACAAATGGGATCTAATTAAACTAAAGAGCTTCTGCACAGCAAAAGAAACTACCATCAGAGTGAACAGGCAACCTACAAAATGGGAGAAAATTTTCGCAACCTACTCATCTGACAAAGGGCTAATATCCAGAATCTACAATGAACTCCAACAAATTTACAAGAAAAAAACAAACAACCCCATCAAAAAGTGGGCGAAGGACATGAACAGACACTTCTCAAAAGACGACATTTATGCAGCCAAAAAACACATGAAAAAATGCTCATCATCACTGGCCATCAGAGAAATGCAAATCAAAACCACAATGAGATACCATCTCACACCAGTCAGAATGGCAATCATTAAAAAGTCAGGAAACAACAGGTGCTGGAGAGGATGTGGAGAAATAGGAACACTTTTACACTGTTGGTGGGACTGTAAACTAGTTCAACCATTGTGGAAGTCAGTGTGGCGATTCCTCAGAGATCTAGAACTAGAAATACCATTTGACCCAGCCATCCCATTACTGGGTATATACCCAAATGACTATAAATCATGCTGCTATAAAGACACATGCACACGTATGTTTATTGCGGCATTATTCACAATAGCAAAGACTTGGAACCAACCCAAATGTCCAACAATGATAGACTGGATTAAGAAAATGTGGCACATATACACCATGGAATACTATGCAGCCGTAAAAAATGATGAGTTCGTGTCCTTTGTAGGGACATGGATGAAATTGGAAATCATCATTCTCAGTAAACTATCGCAAGAACAAAAAACCAAACACCGCATATTCTCACTCATAGATGGGAATTGAACAATGAGATCACATGGACACAGGAAGGGGAATATCACACTCTGGGGACTGTGGTGGGGTGGGGGGAGGAGGGAGGGATAGCATTGGGAGATATACCTAATGCTAGATGACGAGTTAGTGGGTGCAGCGCACCAGCATGGCACATGTATACATATGTAACTAACCTGCACAATGTGCACATGTACCCTAAAACTTAAAGTATAATAATAATAAAAAAAAACTATGAATATCTATCTTTAAGATATAAAAAGTCCATTAAATTGCTTGAAAATATAGAATACATATGTGGTGGAGCCCTAACTGTTGTTCAACTAAAACTACTTCTGTTTTCTACTGTAGAGAAAATAAATGTACCTTTAAGTGCTATTTATACTGTGGTACACAGAATAATGGCTCCAAAAGATGTCCACAACCTAATCCTCAGAACCTGTGAATATGTTACTTTCCATGGCAAAAAAACAAACAAACAAACAAAAAAAAACCATTTCTTATCTGCTTAAGTTAAAAATCTGAGATGAGGAGATTATAAGGACAAAGGTCTAAATGAATAAAATAGGGAGTCAGGAAACTCAGAGGAAGGGGAGAAGATATAATGACAGACCCAGATTCAGAGAAAAAGGAGAGTTGAAGGTGCTACACTGCTGGCTTTGGAGATAGAAGTGGCCATGAGCCAAAGAATGCAGGCAAATTCCAGAAGCTGGAAAAGGCTAGGAAATGTATTCTCTAGAGCCTTCAGAAGGAATGCAGCCAACACCTTTATTTTTACCCCTATAATAACCATTTCAGACTCCTGGCCTTCAGAACTGTACAATTATAAATTTGTGAAGAATGTCATTGGTATTTCATTGTATGACAATGATGTTCACTTTTACCACTTTCATTTAACACAGTACTGGAAGTTCTAGCCAGAGCAATAAGAAAAGAGATAGAAATAAAGTCCATCCAAATTGGAAATGCAGAGGTCAAATTGTCCTTGTTCATAGACAATTGATCTTATATTATGAAAAACCTAAATAATTCATCAAAAAACTGTTAGAATTGATAAACAAATTCAGTAAGTTTACAGGCTATAAAATCAATATGGAAAAATTAGAAGCATTTCTACATGCCAACAGTGGACAATGTGAAAAAGAAATCAAGAAAGCAATCTCATTCATAATAGCTACGAAAGAAAAAAATACCTAGGAATAAATTTAACCAAAGAAATGAAAGATATCTATAATCAAAACCATATACCAATGATGAAAGAAATTGAAGATGCACAAAAAATAAAAAGATATTCCATGTTCACAAATTAGAAGAAACAATATTGTTAAAATGTTCATACTACCCAATCAATCTACAGATTCAGTGCAATCAATCCCTACCAAAAAGCCAATGACATTCTCAAAAAAAAAAATTCTAAAATTTATATGGAACCACAAAAGACCCAGAATAGCCAAAACAATCCTGAGCAAAACAAAACAAACAGAAAAGCTGGAGGCATTTCACTACCTGATTTCAAATTATACTATGAAGCTATAGTAGCCAAAACAGCACAGTACTGGCAGAAAAACTGACACATAGACCAACGGAACAGAATAGGAAACCCAGAAATAAACCCATGCATTTTCAGTCAACTCATTTTGGACAAAGGTACCAGAAATATGTATTGGGAAATGACCAGTGTCTTCATTAAATGGTCTGGGAAAACTCAATATCCACATATAGTAGAATGAAACTAGACCCTTCTCTCTCACCATATACAAAAATCAAATCGAAATGGATTAAAGGCTTAAATGTAAGACCTGAAACTATGACACTTCTAGAAGAAGACATTGGGGAAGTGCTTCAGGACATTAGTCTCAGCAAGAAAATATCTTGATTAATACCTCAAAAGCACAGGCAAACAAAGCAAAAATTGACAAATAGGATTTCATCAAGCTAAATAGCTTCTGTACAGCAAAGGAAACAACCAACAAAGTGAAGAGGCAACCCACAAAATGTGATATAATATTTGCAAACTGTCCATCTGACAAGGGCTTAATAATTAGAATACATAAGGAACTAAAACGACTCAATAGCAAAAAACCAATAATTCAATTAAAGAATGGGCAAAAGATCTGAATAGATATTTCTAAGAAGATATGCAAATGACAAACAAGTATATGAAAACATTCTCAACATCAAAAATCATCAGGGAAATGCGAATATAAACCACAATGATATATCACCTCACCCCAGTTAAATGGCTATTATCAAAAAGACAGAAAATAAATGCTGGTATAGATGCAGAGAAAGGGAAATGCTTATTTACTATTAGTGGCTATAAATTAATACAGCCACTATGGAAAACTATGGCGATTTCTCAGAAAACTAACAATAGAACCACCATATGATTCATCCATTCCACTGCTGGGTATATGTCCAAAGGAAAAAAAAAAGCAAATCAGCATGTCAAAAAGGTATCTGCGCATCCCTGTTTATCATAGCACTATTCACAATAGTCAAGATATGAAATCAGCCTAAGAGTCCATCAACAGATTAATGAAAAGAAGATGTGGTACATATACACAATAGAATGCTATTCTGTCATACAAATGAATGAAATCCTTCATTTGCAACAACATGGTTGGAACTAGAGGACATTCCTTTAAGTGAAATAAGCCAGGCACAGAAAGACAAGTGTTGCATACTCTAACTCACATGGGAAATAAAAAATTGATCTCATGAAGGTAGTGAATAGAATGGAGGCTACCAGAGGCTGAAAAGGGTAATGGGGAGGGGAGGACAAAGAGGGATTGGTTAACGGGTACAAAAATACAGTAAGAAGGAATAAGATCTAATGTCAAGTAGCACAACAGGGTAACTATAGTTAGTAATAATTTATTGTATATTTCAAAACAACTAGAAGAGCAGATCTGAATGTTTCCGGCACAAAGAAATGATAAATGGTTGAGCTGATGCATATCCCAATTACCCAGATTTGATCATTACACATTATATACTTGTATCAAAATGTCACATTTACCCCTAAATATGTACAACTATTATGGATCTATAAAAATTAAAAACAAAGTAAAGGAATATCTGATCTGGTTTTCTTCACAAGTCTCCACCAAATATTTTGTCAGAAAAAAAATTAAACAAAAAAAGGCAACTAAGAAAATTCTAATTCAGATTAAACTTAATTCAATATGCTAAGTTAAACAATGATTTCACATAATTCTAAGGAATTGTCTCTTGGAAAAAAAAAATCTCCAATTGACTTCCTCTCCCCCTGTTTTCTCCCTAATACAATATTCATATGTTCAGTTTAGAAAGCCTTCAGCTCCAACTGTTCAATTATCATGAAATTAAATAAATATTAAGCATGAAGTTAGGAGGTTGGCACCTTTTGGCATTTCGTAAGCCCTCAAATAATGTCACGGTCAGTGCTTCTGAATTTCTTTTGGCCCTGGGTTCATGGTTACAGGAACCCTCAAAAGAGGAAGAATAGGAATGTAGTAATATAGAACCAGAAGCATCTGTCTCTTGTATTAAGGAAAGCAAAAGATCCTCTAGAGAATACCATCATGGTTCATTACCTTAAGCTGGATCCATTTCTATCTGAAAAAAAGAAGTTGGGGAGGGTGCACACAACATGTGGGAAAAACTGTGGGGCTTCTGTGAAATCATGGTGGTGGGGAACCTCAGGGTTCCTAGGCAATGCAGCCTAGTCCCTGGCGCAGTGGCCGTGGTCCACTTGCTGCTGCTTGCCCGCCTTTACCACTAAAACCAGGGCATCTCATTGTTTAGTTTCTTCCTTGGCTCGACAGAACTGTGGCTTGGATCTGCAGCTCCTCTACTAAACAAAAATTGTATCATCAATGTTAGCAACCTGAAAATATTTGGAAGAAAAATTTGTAGATGGCTCCAAAAGACCAAATTCTCCCCAAATATGAAGCATCTGCCTTCAAGTAACTGTGCCTATACACAGACATATTTATAGGCCAAATAAAGTTTCTAAACTATTTCTTGTTTTACAATGAAGTCAAAAAGTGGCTCAACATGATGTAGGATCAGTTGTACCAATAGCTTTTTTTCCTTGCAAATCCCTACAGTAGAAGGGGAAAATCAATCAACCAATCAATCAATCAGTCAATCCATCAAACCTAACTTTGTCAAAGTCTCTTCCTACAACAGCTCATTGTTAGGATTAGAATATGGGCTACACAAAAGTTCAAAGACATTTCTTCTTCTTCATTCCCCCATCTTCAACAGCAGACTGGGAGTGATCAGAACTAAAAAATGATTTTTTTCCTCAGAAATTTAAACGAGATGTTTTTTCTTCCCCACTTTCTCCAAACTGACACTCATGGGTGACAGTAACCCATGTCAAAAAACCTTTTATCACCAGAACGAAAACTGATAAAGAGAGTCTGTCAGTTTCCCTTTGTTCTCTATTTACAGTTATGAGGGAAAAATGATTTGTGATTATTGTAATTATATCTCTCCTTAGGACAGCTGCACTAATTACATAATTTTTTTAGCCATTTTTCTTTTTACAAGCTCTTACTTAGTCTAAATTGAAATGTATTTAGCAATTTTGTACTCAGTTACTTTTCAAACCTCTGTGTGGGTCACAAATTGAATGATCTGAGATCACTTAATGCATCAAATTTGTTCATGATAAGCATAAAACTCCCGGGCTTATATATTCACAACTGTGATGGAAAGAGTTTCGCTCAATAGATAGGATCTTCATAGATGTTTTGAGGGAGTCTGCAGGAAATGAGTTTTGGGCAAAATGTTTTTTAATCTGTAGTTACATGATAATAGCCATGAACCTTAGGAGTCAGCCTGGTATGTATTAGCTGAGTTAATATTACCAGCAACCTATTCCTTTCATTTTATGACTTTATATCACATTATAACTCTGGCTTTTTCTACTGTCTTTTGTGTATTCATCTCTTTTCTTTTGTATGGTTCTATTCTTCTGTTGCCTCCTCTGCTACAGAAACTACCAGGGGCCATAGAGGTAATAGAATATTGTTTCAAATTTAACATTTCCTTGAGATAAAATTTCTGTGTTGCTTGCTTTAAAGAATGTATTTTAAAAGCACTATTCTTTCTAAAAATAGTTTTATTTAGACAACATCATAGCAATTGCATCTAGAAATTTAAAATGTTCAGCATAGTAGAAATTGTTGAGAGAGGAAACACAATTCCACACCCTCCAACAGACACCTCCAAAGATAAGTAGACCTTATTGAAGAAATTGAATTTATGTTTTTAAACACTGTTCTTTACCTAGTATCTAAATAATTCTGCATTCTCAGAAAACATTTAAGTGTTTTATTTGTCATCCTATTGAATCTTCTCATCTATAAAGTGTGTGTTGTTATTTTCACTTTATGTATAAGGAAACTGAAGCTCAGGAAAGTGAATGAACTTTTCTGGCATCAAACAACTATTCAGTGAAGAAAGCATTTCAATGGACATCTTTCTGTCTCTGCATTACCCAAGTGCCTCTCTTTAATCCTCCTAAAGTCCATATGAACTTGGTATTAAGCCCCATTTACAGACTAGAAAACTAGTGAGAGAGAGACAGAGTTACACGCCAATAACCCCATGAACCACCCCCCTACAATTTTTTTTTTTGAAAGCGATGTGTTAGTAACCTTTATTAAAGTATACCTGAAGGAAAATGTCCATTTGTGTTTCAAATTTAAAAAATAATTCAATATATAAGAAAGTTTTCAAAGAACTCTATCCTATGCAGGGGCCCAGGATTATATCAAATTTAATGAACAGTTGAAAGAAAGAAGGCAGCAGGGGAGAAAGTTTGGATTATCACAAATAAATGAATTGTTTAGTTTACTCAAAGAAAAAGGAAAAGCAAAAGAGAGGATAGGTCCAAATGTTGTCAAATCAAACAATGACAAAGTGAGGTTGATTCCCCATGTTGTCTAAAGTAAATGACCATATCACCTTGACTGCTTATTTGAGAATAACAAAATCACATGCTCATGAATGTATTTATCCATATGAATTAAGTATTGAAAATATTAAGCTTACCACAATATTTCATGCTAACAAATAATAGGAAAATCAGCGTGTTTTTCTTTTCTCTGGTTTTTACGTTACCTTTTTGTGTTTTTATTTGCATTGACTTAAGACCTTGTGGATCCCACCAAATGACTGGATTGAAATGCTAATGGCCGAGCGGGGTGGCTCACACCTGTAATCACAGCACTAGATCACCTGAGGTCAGGAGTTCAAGACTAGCCTGGCCAACATGGTGAAACCCTGTCAGGTGCCTGTAATCTCAGCTACTCAGAAGGCTGAGGCAGGAGAATTGCTGGAACCCGGGAGGTGGAAGTTGCAGTGAGCTGAGATTGCACCATTGCCCTCCAGCCTGGGTCGACAACAGTGAGACTCCGTCTCAAAAAAAAGAAAAAGGAAAAAGAAAAATGCAACTTTTCTTTGAGATTGGGAGGTGGAAACGGGATCAGTTGGGTATTTTATTTTTATCTGTCATTACAAAACAAGAGCTTTATATACAATAGTTATTTCTCATAGTTGTTTCATAAGAAACTCACAGAAAGCAATTTATTTAGGGCAGTTTTCATTGCAAATAAATAATGATTTTGGCTATTCATGTTGAAAAAGGGTAAAAGGACATTTGGCACATAAAAAATAATTTTTTAAAAAAGAAAGAACAAATTCTAAAACTTGTGGAAAAATATTTTTATACATATGTATTGACAGAGTTAAAATACAAAATTTGGGAAAGTAAGAATTTAATTTAATTTTACATAAGTTGAATTCCCCAAATAGGTAAGCCTTTAATATTGGCATTAATAGGTTGCTCTGGGGAAAAGGAAAAAGGAGTAAAGGAGGAAGAACAAGCATGAGAAACAAATGATACTAATTCCCAAGTCATTTATAATCTAGCAAGGGAACAATAATACTCCCCTCAATAATTTAAACATATGTATCACTTAACCTTTTAAAATTATCTTGTCATGCCATGCTGCCCTATCAAAAACCATGAGTGACAGGCCGGACACTAATTATGTTTTTCCCCCAGTTTACGTATGAGAAGGGGATGGGGATCTTGAGAGATGTTACATGAGGGGCTTAGGTCACTCAGCAGAACCACAGGACAGAACAGGGACTTTTCCCCTCTTTGCATTTCAAAGGTTATAAATGGTATAGAGGAATTTAACATATTTGGAATGTTCACACACTCAGAGCCTTCCCTCTGTCTTTGAAATCTCTCATCTGTCCTTTCTTCTTTCTCCAAGCATGCAGGATCTTCAGAATCTTCAGAGAAACATAAAGACAACTGGGGCAGAGTGGTAATAATTTTTGTTTTCGCTGATGAAACTAATGCAAAAATATTTGGGAAAGCAATGACAGTTGAGTAAAAGGAGGAAGTTTGATTATTGATCATATCCACAGCAGCAGAGGTAGATCTTTTTAGAGTCTGCTTTACATCTTGCAGTAAGACAAGGATATTGGGAGGTCTGCTGAGGATACACAGGATAGACGGTGTTGCTCCCAAAGTTCATGTCCACCCAGAACCTCATAACAGGGCCTTATTTGAAAATAGGATGTTTGCAGATGTAATTAGGTAAGATGAGGCCATACTGGTTTTGGATGAGGATGAAATCTGTTGACTAGTTTCCTCGTAAGGAGAGGGGAGAACACATGGAGACATACACACACACACACACATACATACATACATACATACATACACACATACGCAGGGAAGAAGGCCATGTGAAGGTGGAGCTGGAGATGGGAGGGAAAAAGACACAAGACGAGGGATGCAAAAGATTTCTGAGAGCCATCAGAAGCTAGGAAGTGCCAAGGGCAGATTTCTCACTAGAGCCTTCAGAAGGAGCATTGCCCCACTGAAACCTTAATTTCAGACTTCCAGCCTCCAGAACTGCCAAGGATTGAATATCTCTTGTTTTAAGCCACCCAGATTGTGGTACTTTGTTATGGCAGCCCTAGAAAATACATGGAAACTAGAAAGAAGAAAAACAACAAGATCCTTCACCATTTTCAGAAAGTATACTTAACTGAGGAAAAGTATAGGAGGGAGGAGGGGATATGGGAGGAATAGGTGTGGGAATGGTTAGTAGAAGAAATTGCCAAAGAGAGAAATCTTATTTATCAGGTGACTCTAATGTTCCAAGCTCTCTATCTGTCCTTTTACATGTATTTTCTCTCTTGATTTAACCACAACCCTGTGATATAGAAAATTTTGACACCATTTTGTACATTAAGACTTAGAGAGACTAGTGTCTGGGTCAAAGTCACAAACAAATAAATGACAAAATCAAGAATCAAATCCATGTTTCCTGATTATTAGACTGGTGTTACTTTGCCTTAAGCCTGTAATTAAATAATCCAAGAATGTAGTAAATATTTCTTCCCTTGAGACTTTAAAAACAAGTCACGACACAGTAATAGGGAGCTCTCAGGAGGAATAGTTCTCTCTGGGCAGAGAGATGAAGTTGGATATCCTAATAGATCTTTTCCAAGTCTAATTATGCTCACTCTGTGAAAGGCGCTGGCTAAATGCAAGTTCATTATCATTTTATTCTAAGTTAACTGGAAAACAAGATTGATTGACATGCTGGAGGTATTCAACATTTATATGCAGGAAATTTAGGAGACTTTAAACACATTCAAAAAGGCATTTCTTAAGATAGCTCATGCTGCTTTTTACAGTGAAATACTCTGCACCAAAACAGATGCTTTCTAAAATTTCATACCGCTGCTCTTCCCAACAGATGACCTTAATGTGCTCAGGACCATGGAGGCAATGGGCAGCCTTCCTAACTTGGAAGGGAAAAGAAATACTGTGGCTTCTTATCTATTCCTCCGTGTCCACAGATAAATTTTTGCTCATTTTCATTGCTTTTCAAATGTTCCGATTCTGACCTCTATTCACAATGGAAAATAGGAACACTATACATTTTGATTGTAGTTTAAAGTATCTTCATGTAGTTTGTTTAATCCAATGCCTAGTACAACCTGCAATACTCATGTTTCAGAGAAGGAAGAGCATCCCACGATGAAAGTGACTTTGTGCAAAATCACATATGATGAGAGTTAGGATTGAATTCATAGCGTTGTAAGGCTATTTCAGTCCAAAAAAAAAAAAAAAAACTCCTCAGTTTTAACCAAAATAAGTTTAACATTTACTTTGGTTGTTTCTATGCAAAACAAAAGAAAACAAAACTTGGTAAAACTATGGAGTCTGCAAATTGTGTTTGTTATCCCCCTTTGGTGTTTCTGAGATGTATTCTAGGTATGTAGAGCTCTTCTAAGAGAAAACACATCCCAAGAAGAATAGATTCTTAAAAAATATATCTTCTTGAAGGACTGATATACCTCTCACCAGTTCATTCAGGATAATGATGTTTGCAACAATAAGTTTTGTTCCCTTCGTGTATATAACTCTCTTTAATATTATTAATTCCTGAATAATACTTGAAGTAATTATTTTTTGGGGGGAGTTTTTAAAGTCAGTAAAATAATTGTAAAATTGCCATCTTTTTGTACCCCTCATCTTGATATGTAAAACAATTTCAAAAATCAATATGTAGGTATACTTGAAGTGTGGTTTGGACACTAGTTATTGATCCCTACCTACGGTCCATGAAGCTCTAACCTAGAAGTGAATGGGAGACTTTCTGTGCTGATTCAACAAATTTCCTGAGTACAAAAGAAGCCGTTATCTTGAAAAGCATCCTAGATTTCTCTCATTTGCTTTCCAACACTGATCATTCAGTCCTATGGATTCTACTGCCTGAATATAAGTCAAGTGTACCAGTTCTGCCCATCACTCTGAACCAATGCCATTCAAGCCACTGTTTCTCATTTGGGCCAATGAAACTTATCTCTAGACCTCCTCTTTGTCATCCACCCTACACAATGCTATCAGAATGCCTATAAAGCTCAAAGATGATCACATCACTCAGGTGACTACAATCATTCAACAAAGCCCAGTGCTCTCAAGATAAAGTCCTTACTCCATACTATATGCAGCTCCCTTCATGTTCTGGCTCTAGTCCCAACTCTCTCTTCTCCATCCTCTCTATTCTGTCTTCTTTCCACTCCTCCCTGTCTACCACTCATTGCTATAGCAATACTGGATATTTTAATTCAAGGAAGACTATGGGCTCCCAAATCTCTAGACTTTCATACATACTGATTCATAAAATATTTATGGGTTAGGCTCAGTGGCTCATGCCTGTAATCACAGCACTTTGGGAGGCTGAGGTAGGTGGATCATGAGGTCAGGAGTTCAAGACCAGCCTGGCCAAGATGGTGAAACCCCATCTCTACTAAAAATACAAAAATTAGCTGGGCGTGGTGGCAGGCACCTATAATCCCAGTGACTCAGGAGGGTGAGACAGAGAATTGCTTGAACCCAGGAGGCAGAGGTTACAGTGAGCTGAGATCACACCACTGCACTCCAGCCTGGATGACAGAGTGAGATTCCATCTCAAAAAAAAAAAAAAAAAAAAAATTGTCCAACTGTGAAAGTTGCACCTGTTCTTCATGTTTTAGCAGAGGGGTCATTTCATCTATGAAGATTCTCTGAGTACTGACCCCAACCATGGCTCTTGCTACATCTTGAAGCATTTCATTATCTGAGTGTCCTCCTATGCTGTCCCATACAATCTTAGTTACTATCTGGTTAGTTGGTCCTTGCCACAATCACCTGTCATTTAGATCAGCGGTCCCCAAACTTTTTGGCACCAGGAACCAGGTTCGTGGAAGATAATTTTTCTACAGACTAGGGTGGGGATGATTTCGGGATGAAACTGTTCCACTTCAGATCATCAGGCATAAGATTCTCATAAGGAGCACACAACCTAGATCCCTTGCATGCTCAGTTCACAATAGGGTTCATGATCCTATGAAAATCTAATGCTGCTGTTGATCTGACAGCAGGCAGAACTCAGGTGGTAATGCTCGCTTGCCTACCACTCACCTCCTGCTGGGCTGCCTGGTTCCTAACAGGGGGCTTGGGGACACCTAATTTGGAATATAATAGTCAAAATTTTAGAGATATGGTTTGTTGTCTTTTTCACTGTAGCATCTAGAAGGTACTGAATAAATATTTCATGGATGTGTGAATGAATGACTAAAGTAGCATTTCTCAGGCAAATAATGTTTCATGTTAGAAATATACCAAATAAGACATACACCTTAATATGAATGTAATTATTTACTTTGGACAGAAAGATATCCCATACACTTATATTCTTTTAGCTAGATCTCCTTAGCTATTCTTTATTGTCTCCTCCTTCTCAATTCCATCTGTTCAGTACTGAATGTCATTCAATCCCCTACTTTATATGTTGAAACCCTAATCCCCCATTGTGATGGTATTTGGAGGTGAGGCTCTGGGAAAGTAATTAGGTTTAGATGAGATTATGAGAATGGGGCTCCAAGACAGGATTAGTTTTTTATAAGGGGAAGGAAAGATGAGAGTTCTCTGTCACTCCCTCTCCACTATGTGAGGGTAAAGCAAGAAAGTGTCCATCAGCAAGCCAGAAAGAGGGCGCTCACCAATAACCAAATCTGCTGGCACCTTGAACTTGAGTGTCCAGCCTCCAGAACTATGAGAAGTAAATATGTACTGTTTAAGCCACTCAGTCTTTGATATTTTGTTACAGCCGCCTGAGCTGACTGAGACACCATCCAATGACCCTAATACCACTCTTAGAGTCTCTGCACATCTGTGAGAATAAAGGCCTCTGAAGCTGGGGGTATGCCTGTGAATAGATGAGGCTGTTTTTAAAAGGATGCTGTTATATTCTTTGAGAGGAGCCATTTGCTCATCCTTACTCAAGCTGTCAAAGTTTGACAGTTACGGTCAAAGGAGTACCTGGAGCTTAAAAAGGTCAGGGAAGTAAGGCATGACCAAATTATTCCCAGATGGCTGAGGCTTGTCAATGTTATTTGAAATAATCTACACTGAAGATGCCAGAGATGAGTGCCTGCTTTAGCCCAGGAAAGTTCTGTGTTCATCATGACTTCTGCATCACTCCCTACCTCTTCTTGTTCCACACATCTCTCAAAGAAGACACCTACCTACTCACTTGGCACTCCTTCTAGACCTTTTCAGGATTCCCATAGGGCAAGCCTAGCTTATAAAAACTTCAACTTCTTAATTAGAGGAAAGGTTGTGAAGAAAAAGTCAGTCTTCTGGTGTTTAAATCGTGTCTCTGCCTACAGTCTCTCTAGGTGAGGAGGGAAGAATTGAACAAGGAAGAATCCCTGGCTTAATTTGACTTTTCATTTAAACAAAGATGAAAGGCTCTTTGCATTACGTTATTGATTTGTTTAACATGCATCTACCATGTGCCTACTCCATCTCAAACTCTGGGCTGGAAACTAGCTCCTTCCCTTGAGGATCTCACAAGCCAAGTGGGGATAGGGTAGGCAGGCAAGTGACAGAAAACAAACTATTAAACAGCATTAATAAGTGACTACAATTATTGGAACTGGTTCATTCATTAAATCAATAAGCATTTTCTCAGTATATACTAGGTATTTGGCTATGTGTTGAAAGCTGATATACTAAAATAATAAATGTAACATTTGTGCTCTCAAGGGACTTTCAGCTCTCAGTGGAAAAACCATGCTGAGATAAACGATGAGATTACAAAAAGAAACATATTAGAAAGGAATGAATATTTCATTTTCTAGGATGTCTGTTACTGACAGATCCATCTTGTCCCTGGATCCATCCTGTCTCTGGGGCAATAAATTGCCTATATACATTAAAATGATCTGATTATTGTCCTCTTTGGCAAACTATATGTTGCTCACACCACCTACACAAGGAAAAGGAAAACAGAAAAATATAGACTGGATTCCAGGAGTGCTGGATTCTGCTTTCCACTTGTTTTCTACATACCTGTGTGGCCTTGGAGGACAACTTGGATAGATAGCATTTTAGTGGTAGGGCTGGTGTTCAGAAGCAGAACATCATTCTCTGGGGGGAACTGCTGACAGCAAGCCAAGACCTCAACCTTGACAGAGCTAGGTTATGGATACAACATTGCCTCCCCAAGTGGTTCCAAAACCCAGCTGCAGATTAGTATCATCAGGGAACTCCTTAAAAATAGTGTTTCTGGGTGCATCCCCAGAAATATTAACTCAATTATCTGTGGTGAGATCAGGAATCTGTATTTGAACACATTTCCCGAGGTAATTCTGATATACTGTTTGCTTGGTATCACCAACCTTCAGTTCGAACACTGAACTCTGGCATGTCATTAAAGACCCTTCACAATCTGGCCCCAGCCTATCTCTAGAGAGAGGTTGCTTGTCATTACCATGCCACAATCCCGCCCCAGCAATCATAAACAACATGCACTCCAGACTAACTTTTGCTTTCCAATGCTTATACACATGCCATTTCCTCTCTTATCTTTCTTTTGTTGTTGTTTTTTTGAGATGAGTCTCACTCTGTTGCCAGGCTGGAGTGCAGTAGTGCAATCTCAGCTTACTGAAACCTCTGCCTCCCAGGTTCAAGCGATTATCCTGCCTCAGCCTCCTGAGTAGCTTGGACTACAGGCACCTGCCACCACGCCCGGCTAATTTTTTTGTGTTTTAGTAGAGACGGGATTTCACCATGTTGGCCAGGATGGTCTCAATCTCCTGATCCACCCCCCTCAGCCTCCCAAAGTGCTGGGATTACAGGTGTGAACCACCATGCCCGGCCTCCTCTCTTGTCTTTCTAAGCACATTAAACCATGGTTTCTTATTTCAAGACATAACCCAGGTTTCTCTTGCTTGAGAAACCATTCCTGACTCCTTGAACCAGCCTTAACTGGCTCCTTCTCTGTGCTCCAACAGTACTCTATTTAAATATAGAGTGTAAATACAAGTTTCTCCCAACTAGGTCACAAGCACCATTGCTATTTTTATTTATCTCTGTATCAAAATATCTAATAACTATTCTAGAAATATATTAGGTATTCAATAAGTAATTATTACGTGAATGAACAGAAACTAGGGAGTATGCGCAATTATCAAAACTAGGACATAACATCACAGCAGGAATTAAGTCACAGAAGGTCTGATTTAGTACCAATCTTGGGAAAATTGGGGCACTGGATAGTGTTTTCAGACAGGATAGAACCAGTTATGCGCTCAGTCTTTTATTAAGATATCCATCAAATAAGATTTGATAATATTTGGATGTGATTTTTAGCTGTCGTACCCCAACTAACTCTTTGCAAACATGATCTGTACTGTGAAGGATTGTTCCAGATTCTGGGCATAGTCAAATGGCCTCAGAAAGTGGAAAAAAAAAAAAAAAAAAAAAGAGAACAGGCGCTGTCCAGGTCATTAAGTGGAAAGTATGTCATCTATATTTGTAAGTTTGCCTAAGTTCTTATTGAATGTTTTTTTTTCATCTTCTTTCTCAACTAGGTTTGGGATGCTGCTGTCCCCTCCATATAGCATGGTAATGCTCACTTGCCTACCACTCACATCCTGCTGGGCAGCCTGGTTCCTAATGGGGGGCTTGGGGACCCCTAATTTAGGATCTCCTGATACAGAGATGAATATAAAATTGGCCATAGCTTTTTGATATGAAAATCTTACATTCAGGTAATTCTGGAGTTCAAGGCATCCCTGAAATGGTATATAGCAAACAAAACAAAACAAACAAACAAACAAAAACCAATATTAGCTTTTTGTGGGTATTAAGACTTTTTCCTGTATACCACACAATAAGATAAGAGAAAGTATTTTATTGTATAGAATATACTAATTAATACCCAGAGCCAATTAGGATTTCAAAAGACAGGTCTTCAGTAGAACAATCCCCAGAATCATAGCACCATTTTTCTTCATAATATATATTCAAGGTATGTGTATTCATGTGGATGTAGTTTAAGAAGGGCTGCCTTGAAGGCAAGGGCTCTAGGCATTCATTCTAAAATTACCACCAGGTCCTCATACAAAATTAAGCTCTCTGGTTAAATACTGATGGGCTTTTACATCAGTAACATTGGCTAATTCTCTTATCAATCTAGGTATCCAGTTGTTCCAGAATAGTTGCATCATCCACTTATAATTCTTTCTCTTTTCCTCTAGTATAAAGCATTATATCTATAAGCCTATGTGAGTAGATATAGATACATTTTATTTCATAAGGTACTGATGACAAATTTATAATTCAAGCTTTGTGTCAAGAAGTTGAAAAGTAGGTTTAGGGGAATATTGGCAATTGACCAGCACTGTTCTGTTCTGTGTGCAAGAGATGGGAAATATTGGCTCATATTATAGATACTTGTGATCCCATGCACAAACAAACCCATAACACACTCACATTATAGATATTTACTCTACAGCATTAGACTTTGTTGTTACTGGGTATCATCAGATTCAGCTTGGGAACCTGAGTCACAGACTGGGAAAATCACGCTCAGTCTTTGACTGCTTTTTAACTCAAAAAGCCATTAAAAAAATCATTGAGTCAATCAAGCAAAATATCTCATCTGATGTGGGCAAAGTGAGAAATATAATTTTATGATATCTTAAAAATCAGTTAGCATATAAATAAAGCTTTCACATTTCCAAAGTCATCATGAAGATAATGGAAACTTGAGTTGGTTCCAAAAGAAAAAAAATGAGGCAAAAGATAATTTATTTTGTATGATAAAAGTATAAAATAAAAGTTTTGGTGATTTTAACCATACTAGTGTCAACTAAAAGAGATTAAATAAGGACAGGTGATAGATTTTGTGAGCATAAGTTTATTATTATGTTGTTGTTTTCTAGTAATTTTAAAAGACCATTAGCACTAAACAATAGTGATCCTATGCTCTAGCAAATTGAAGTATAATTAGAATTAATGTGAGTAATAAATTAATTAGCTCTGAAATAAAAACACTGCCGGATGCAGTGACTCATGCCTGTAATCTCAGCACTTTTGGAGTCCCGGGCAGGTGGATCACCTGAGGTCAGGAGTTTGAGACCAGCCTGGCCAACATGGCAAAACAATGCCTCTACTAAAAATACAAAAATTAGCCAGGCATGGTGGTGCACGCCTGTAGTCCCAGCCACTCGGGAGGCTGAGGCAGGAAAATCACTTGAACCCGGGAGCCAGAGGTTGCTGAGATCATACCACTGCACTCCAGAAAAAAAACAAAACAAAACAACAACAACCACCAAAAAACCCCAAAAAAACCCCCACCACCATTAGGTATACATTGGTAAGACTATTTTAAATAATCTCAAAGTACTCATAGGCTCATTCATTCATTTATTCATTTTATAATACGTGTAAGCATGCCAAATTTCAACATTTTGATATAAAATATTTAAATGTATTTAACAGTAGCCCTGTAAATATATATTAAGATTTCACCCATTTGCCAGTTTGCTAGTTAGTACAATAAAAATTAGATTGTGAAGTGTTCTGTGATTACTTTGCAAATGTATGAGATGCATCTTTACAGAGATCTCTTGATTCTGAAGCCCAGACATTATTCCACATTGTTTTTCAGAATATTTTATCCATATACATTTCTCGGAAAGATTCTTTTAGCATAAAACCTTTGAAAATCCATCGTGAATTATCTTGGGATGACAAGTCTTTAAGATGTAATTTAATTGTGCTGTTTGTTTTCAATGATTGAAACAGTTGAATTAAAGAGAGGTAAAGCTTTTATTAAATGTCTCTTGTTAATGTATAATAAGTTAGAGCCAGTAGAGTTATGCAACTTGACTCAAACACCATTTTTCCATGATTTTATCTCATAAGTAATGTATTCTCTAAAATAATTTCCTGTCAGGGCCCCTCTAGCTCCCAGTCCTCTCAGCTTTGTTCTCCAGACACAGAGCCTGCCGACTCCCCTTTCAAAATTAGCACCATTCCTGTATCTTGAACCAATCTTTTCTTTTGTGAGGAAATTAAAACAGCCTTAGTTGAATAATTCTTTCAACATAGTATAAAGTCATCCTTTCAGAGGGGAAATGTCATGTGTAGTAGAACCAAATAAACTTAGGTTTCAATACCAACTTGCACTTATAAACTGTGTATCCTTGGATGAGTTATTTTTATTGCATCAAATCTATTTTCCTCTATGATAGTCCTTATATAAAATTAAGAAGGCATCACGTAGCAAGTGCTGAATAACGTTAGTTGCCCTCCCTAAATATTTTCACCACAATTATCAAATAAAATCATCATCAAGTTGTATTGTTCCGTGGTTACTTCCTAGATGATGATCAGCTTAGTATTACCCAATAACACCAAGTTTTGAATCTAAAGAAGCCTCATAGAATTCTGGAGCAGAAGTGTCCTGATAGGCATGGAGCCTGTGCCCCACTACCTGCAGATGTACCTCCCAGTTGTGTTCTTCCCAGTGCTCTGCTGATTGGATGCCTCTGTGTCATTAGACCATGTGAAGGGCCTGATGCAGGAAAGAGCTGAGAACCTTCCTTTAGTGGAAAGCCCATGTTGTGGGGGCATAATGAGTAAGAGACAGAGGGCAAGGCATAGCAGCTCACACCTGTAATCCCAGCACTTTGGGAGGCCAAGGCAGGTGGATCACTTGAGGTGAGGAGTTCGAGATGAGCCTGGCCAACATGGTGAAACCCCATCTCTTCTAAAAATATAAAGAAAAAAGTATCCAAATGTGGTGGTGGGTGCCTGTAATTCCAGCTACTTGGGAGGCTGAGGGACAAGAACAGCTTGAACCCAGAAGATGGAGGTTGCAGTGAGTCAAGATGGCACCAGTGCACTCTAGCCTGGGTAACAGAGTGAGACTGTGTCTCAAAAAAAAAAAAAAAAAAAAAAGAAAAGAAAAAGAAAAAAACTGCCTGAAATGAGATCAGACAAGTTTGCAGGAGCTAGGCCATATAGGTATCCATAGAAAGGAGATCAGATTTCACTCTGAGAGTAGTAAGACACAGTGGCAGAGTTTTAAGCGAGAAACAAGATTTGATAAAATTCTTTCTCTGGCCTTGTGGTTACGGGATTTGGATCAATTCATGCAAATGATTGAAGCCCCAGTTTCCACATCACAAAAGAGAGATGCTGATATCCCAGCAACTCAACCAACAGGATGATAGTGAAAATGACATCATGTAATACACATGAAAAGCCTTACCAACATTTGTAAAGTCGTATAAGTGAAATTCTTAATAATGATAGCTACTAGAAGCCATGTTTTGGCAAAATGTTATGAACCCAAAAGAAGAATATGGGCTCACTGAATATTTGCTTACTTTATTTTATTCAGTTGACTTTCTGTTACATAACATAAAGTTTGGAGGAATAGATTTCTGCTACTTGTGACACTCTTTAATCCTGGCTGGAGGTGGAGCAGAAGGCAACCCCACCCGGAGCATACAAATGGTTAGCGCTAGCACTCAACAGAGGACCACTGGGGAGGGAGGGCTTATGCTTGGTAACATCACAAATGGGCTGTTTTTCTGAAACTGCTAGAAGAATAGGAATTCCCTCTTTGCTGCTATTGCTTGGAAACAAGACAAAGGAGAGCTTGTGGCTTTCTCTTATTTATTTATTCTATTTATTCATTCATTTATGTGTGCCTTTGTTTATTCCACAAACTTTTTTTTTTTTTTTGAGGTGGAGTTTCACTCTTCTTGTCCAGGCTGGAGTGCAATGGTGCGATCTCAGCTCATTGCAATTTCTGCCTCCTGGGTTCAAGCGATTCTCCTGCCTCAGCCTCCCGAGTAGCTGGGGTTACAGGCATCCACCACCCCCCCCAGCAAATCTTGTATTTTTAGTAGAGACGGGGTTTCTCCATGTTGGTCAGACTGGTCTCAAACTCCTAACCTCAGGTGATCCGCCTGCCTTGGACTCCCAAAGTGCTGGGATTATAGGCACACAAACTTTATTGAGCATCTAGTTGATACCTTAGACCTTCTTATTTCACAGCTCTAAAAGAGGAGCTAATAACAATAATATTTATATACACATTTCAATATATTCCAGGCATTGTACTAAAAATTTGCATGTATTATTTTGTTTAAATTTTCTAGTATCCCCTAATGTAAATAGATATTATAACTAGGCACATTTTATATGTGAAGGATTTCAAGGTCTTTGGCCTGTCCAGATCACTTGGCTAGTAAGCATCAGAGCTGGACTTGAACTTGGCTCTATTTGACTTGAAAGACAAAGCTCTGAACCACTACATCACACTGGCACCAACCATAGTACAAGAGAAGATGAAAGGTGATAGCACATGTCACATGTTCTAGCAGTTTGGCATCTAGCCCCTCCAGCTTGTTAGAGCATGTCTTTTTCATCCTGACTTTTCCTGATTTCTACATCCAGGTAAACAAACAAACAAATAAAAACAGTTTAGCTTTCCAGCTAATTTTCTCATGGTGCAAAAACATTTAATGGGAAAAGTATAAATAGATAAAATAACTCACAATTCCATGGTATCCCATCAGCTTAGCTTGAGTTCCCAAGGAGTGTTTAGCATGGTGATGGCCAGCAGGATCTGAGGCCAGACAGCCTTTGTTTGAATCCTGGCTCTATATCTTACTAGCTGTATGACCTTTTTTATTTACATTCCCTGAGTTCAGAGATAATATTATATATCTCATAGAGTTGTTATGAGGATTAGTTGTGTTTATAATTCAAAGTTCTTGGTATGGTGATTGACACATAGCTAGTGCTGAATAAATGTTAATTATTAACATAGCTATTATTTATAAGAGAGGAGACCACCCCTCATATTGTCTTATGCCCAATTTCTGCCTCCAAAGAAAGAAGAAGTAAAAACTAAAAGGCAGAAATGAAATCCACAGGCAGATAGCCCAGCGCTGTGTCCTGGGCCTGGTAGTTAAAGATTGATCCCTGACCTTATCAGTTATGTTATCTATAGATTACAGACATTGTATAGAAAATCACTGTGAAAATCCCTGTCCTGTTCTGTTCCATTCTAATTACTGATGCATGCAGCCCCCAGTCACATACCCCCTGCTTGCTCAATCGATCACGGCTCTCTCACATGGACCCCCTTGAGTTGTAAGCCCTTAAAAGGGACAGGAATTGCTCCCTCGGGGTGCTCGGTTTTTGGAGACGTTGAGTCTGCCGATGCTCCCAGCTGAATAAAGCCTTTTCCTTCTACAGCTCAATGTCTGAGGGGTTCTTGTCTGCAGCTCATCCTGCTACATTTATGTGATACCAATGCTGTTTCAGTGGGTTCTAGTCTCAAGTTTGAAAGCAGTAAATAATTTCTTCTAGATATTATATTTACCCACATTTAATCCTCAACATCATAAACTTGAAATCTCACCTGCAGAATGACTTTTCTTCTATAGCCCAAATTCGTGTGTTCTTCAGCCATGTGATAAGTTGTCATTTGATGAACATTGACTCTGGTGCTGTGGTCACCGTACAGGTCTTGGTAGGAGGATTCATTGGGAAGGCAGCCTGCACTCACAGAGATGGCATCTTAGAGATGATGGCAGAGAGAGATAATCACATCACCAACCTGCTGGCTACAGAGACTGCAAGTCTGGAAAAACAGCTGCAAGGATGGGGAGAAGTGATGCTGATGCTGATAAAGTCCTCTGATGGGAAACAACCTGGTTTCTACCTGCCATGGTGTGGTTTCTTTGATGTTTCTCATTATCTACTATCTAGATCCATTTGGCTGACTACCTTGTTCCCATTCTGGTGCCTGGAATTTTTGGCTCCAATAAATGGACCACTGAACAACAGCAAAGATTCCATGAAATTTGCAGCAATCTGGTAAAAACTCGATGCAGAGCTGTGGGTTGGTGGAAATGCCTCTTCACACTAAAGGAAGAAAAACCTAAGATATACTTCATGACCATGATCGTTTCCCTTGCTGAGGTTGCTTACGTGGGACAGCAAGTCCACAACCTGCTTCTCACCTGCCTGATAGTGACTTCCTTACTATTGCTTCCTGGACTAAACCAACATGGAATCATTTCGAAGTACATTGGAGTGGCCAAAAGGGAGCTAACCAAACTTCTCAAACATAAAGAATAGAAAAATGAATAATTCATCTGCTTTATTCAGTGTGATTAATGGAGCACCCATTGCCCCTGGGAATGGTTTCTGCTGTACTATCTGGACACTAAAATATTACAGAAGTAGCTCTTTGCTCTCCCTTACTCTGCTCTTAGTTAATAGAAATTCAGGCTCGCCAAGTAATGCTTTGTGCATAGTGTCTTCATGTTGCGTATAGTTGAGTGTGTTCTTACCAGTTAGCCTCATGGACAACTCATTAGTGTGTATGACTTGTTTTGATTTTTCTTTCTCAGGTTAATTGAATTTTTGCTTTTAGACAACTTCCTTTTTATAGCGGTGAACTGTACTAAAGGGCAGTTCAAGTGACTCTGGATAATTGTGCAAGTTCATCTTTGCTTTTGCTAGATACAAGGTCTGTGGCTACAGGAAGCTGGTTCTACTGTTTGCTTCCACAGCCTGCTTAAAAAACTGTCTGACTTTGTGAATATAGAGACCAAGTTTACCACTTCTGATGAAGAGACCAATTAAGATTCATTCCTTATTCTGTTTCTTTCCCATGGGAGAAGAGTCCCCATGGAATAAAATGAAACTGATTCCATGCACTAGTATGAGTAGGTTTCTCCCTTGTGCAAAGCTTAGCAATTTGTAGGAAACTTTCATCTTTTTGTCCATAAAAAGGAATGCCTGACAGGCTTAAGCTTTTGTCCCATTGCACTTAGACTTGAAGTTAGTAAATCCTTAAAGACTTTTTAATAGCAGACTTCCAAAAGATTGCATTTAGGATTTCTAGCATACTTTTAATTTCAGATTTTCAACTGATTTTAGCTATAGTATACAGTAGGTTAAGACTCATGTCTATGACTTTAAGACCAGCAGTAAAGGACAGCAGTCTTCTGTGTTTAGGCAAAATTCATTTCAGTAGACGATAATCTTATCTGACTAATTTTTGAGACCAGAATAAGCCTTTTAAGGTAAACCTCAAAATTCTCGCTTTATGGTAATACTGGCCATTTTAGTCCCCTGGGTTTGGCATGGGAGATAGTGACTACACTGGAGTCTGACTTTTTTCCTAGAGATTTCTCCCTGAAAAATACAAGGGCTGTTGGTGAGAGCAGACTTGAGGTGATGATAGTTGGCCTCTGGTCTACAAAGATTTTGTAACTCCTAGGAAAGCTTCTTATAATCATTCTTAACTTCTTGGTAGCTAGAAATTTAGAGTAGTTGAAATCTGTAGGAATGAAATCTGTAGGAATGAGAGCCAAAAATGTGACTGACTTGGGAACAGTTCTTAAACTGATAAACAGGCTGTAATATAGTTTTGTGAATTTATTGCACCGATGTTGTACCTTGTGGTATATCTGTGACTATTAAATAAGTGTTGTTTTCTCCTCTTTAATATTGCTGTAAACAGTGGTGCCTATTGTAGCATATGTTTCATTTTTTAAAAAAAATTTCATAAGAAAGCTACCTTAATTTTACCTTACTTTAATTGTAAATAAGCCTGTCTTCCTATCTGGATTTTTTTGTGTATATGTGTTCTACTGCATGTATACACATTTTTTTGTGTATACATGTTCTACATAATTAACTACTTTTGCAGTTTTAATCCTTTATTATTTCTTCTACTTTGTTTTGTGTAAAAGGGGAAAAAATAAAAAAAGTTGGAATCTTAAAAAATAAATTAATTAATTAACATTGACTCTACATACCAGAACGCACAACAGGTGCTAGAATATAAAAGAAGTTGAATCTCTGCCTTCAAGAGGTACAGGGTTTAATGAACTCTGGGTGACCATTTAGTTATTTGTCAAGCCTCTGTGAAGGGTATTCTGACATTGAGTGGCAGTTGTAGTAGTTGACCTTCGGACTCTATATTGCAGAGTCCCCTTTGTGTTTTGTTTGTTTTTGTTTTTTCTTTTTTCTATCTCAGGCTGTCTGGCAGGCTGGATCAGGCACACAATAAATGAAAGCTTTTATTATTATCTTAGAGAGGCAACTTAGTAATATGGGAAGAGGTCAGATGTTGGTACTAGAGATCTGAGTTCAAATCCTAGCTTTATCATTTAGGAGTTGTGACCTTGGATCAGTTATTTCACTTCTTTGAGCCTCTACCTTTATCAAGGGAAGACTATCTAACGAGGATATTGTGAAGAAAAGTCATGATACTCATGAAACACCTAGCACAGTTCTGGCACAAAGCCGGGCCCAGCTAAGGCCACCCAGGGGTGGCAGCAGCAATCTCAAGCCATAACGCCACCAGGAGGAGTGGCCTTAGCTGCAGCAGCAGATGTGGCAGCAACTTTCTTCTCTTTGTTTGCTCAGATGCTGCCTTTATAATGGTAATGGAGTATTTTCAAATTCAAAGTCCATTCTAGAGATAAAGAAAAATGATAGTGGGTTTCCCTGTAATTAATGGCATTTTTTAGCATTTCAGTCAGATTATAAACAGGATACAAGATGCCTTCTATGGTGAATAACATGTCTTTCTAGTTTTCTAGATTTATGAATTTAGCCCATATGAAATTAATTATTGTGGGTGTATTACATGGATGTGAAACATCTGGAATAATAGGATTTTATTTTTAATAGACCTCTCAGGAGCTCGTGAGAAACATCCTTATAATAGCAACATATGCTGCGAGTTTAATGAGAACCATCACTGACAATTAATGGTTCTTGTGCTTTCAGTAATTTACACATTTTCAAATTTTATATTCTTTATTTTCATCTTTATGGTTTCAGTTTGTGACTTGTTTGAAATTAAAGCCAGAACTCCTTACAGAGGAGAAAAAAAATATTTATTGAGTGTATACTATGTGCCAAGCACTGTGTTATGTATTTTATATATGTGAATGTACATAAACATGAAATTACTTTAAAGCCTGAAAATAATCAGGCCATCTCTTTATTTACAAACAGGAAGCCTGAGGCACGTGAGATTAGTAGCTCATCAATGTGGATGCTCCAGTTAGAATTAAAGGTTGAATTTCTCTGTTCTTTCCTTCATAAGAAAAGAAAGTAGAATATTGTAGAAAAGATTCCCTTTTCTATAAATCATATTTCTGCTTTCAATAGTCCTTTTAACTTTATACATAACAACCTTCAAGTTATTCCTGGGACATATTGAGCTTAAGCTGATGTGGGCAAGGAGTTGATAAAGATAACTGAATTTAAACTTCTGATGTATTTCAAAACCTGGTCTGTGCTTGGTGCAAGGTCAGTCAAGAGCTATGGGAATATCCAAGAGGTGAATTTTCTGTTTTTCCTTGGTCTCTTGATGCTGAGAAAAGGAATTTTTACTGAGTACTGACTATGCACAATTCGTAGGTCAGCCATTGGATAACCTGGTTCTCTGAAGAGAAAGGTTCAGCCCAGACCCCAAAGCTCACCCTGCTGCTCTTCCCCCACGTTTGGTTCGGATTCTCTCAAATTAAATGTTATTGATGTATTTTAGGAAAATAACAGAAAGTGTACATGATGTGGCCACCAAACCAGAAAATGTGATTAGGGGAAGGAGAATAAATGGTAGGTACACTGTTGCATGGAGAAGGCAGAATTAGTTCCCTTCATGCTTCATTAACCTGCATTTAGTCATTGTTGCCTTTGTGTAAAGATAAAGGCAAAATTCTTATCTCAGTATTCTATCTTATGTCTTCACAACACTCATATTATTTGAAACAGTCCTGTTCAACTATTTAAAATCTTGAGTATTAATTCTTCCCCTCTTATGAATGTAAGTTCCATTTAGCAGGTACCTTTCCTGTCTTCATTGAACGAATGAATAAATATCCTTATATTCAAACAGGATAAATTCTACCTTATATCATATATTCATTCACTGAATCATTTAAAGAATGTATGTTGTGTGCTGAAGTAGGTATATTCACATAATACACGCACACAGGTACGCACAAATAATAGGCAAATTTGCATAACAAGTGAGGTAGTAAGCTTCAAATAGTGGTTGGACCTCTTCCTTGTTCCATGAACTCGGAAAGCTCCACAGCCTTTCTGAGCCTCTCTCATCACATCTATAAAATGCTAATCTATGCTGGCTTCAGCCTGCCCCAGAAACAGAATGTACGCTGTTGCTTCTGCCCTGACTTATGCCTGGACCACTGATAATCTGTCCTGGTAGAAAGTAGGTGATTTTCTCCTACTAAAACACAGCATCTAGACACAGCCTGCAGATCGCACACCAGATGCTCCCTTTGCATGTTTATAAGCAAAACTAGGCACTTTCAGGAGCCCCAGGACATGACAGAGATCTGTCCACTATCAGGTGTGATTGTGGGGCTAGACTGGCTGCTGTCTGGGCCCTTGGTTCTCCCTCCAGTCTCCACAGAGAGAGGACCCTGGTCCTCAGACTCTGGTCTGCTGTGGACCTGGCACATAGTAAGTCTGCTAACCCCTTTCCTGGAGTCCAGGCCCTGTGCTTGGCTTTCCAGGTATTACTTTAGTATCTCCAAGTTCTATAGGTTGGCCAAACCCCAGATGCCCTAACTCCTTCCATCTGATGCCTTAAATGCTGACATTTCAAGCCAAGCTTAAGTTTTTCTACAACTCTTCTGAATCTCCCAAGTTGAATAGCTGACAGATTCAGCAGAGCTGTAAAAAAAACTTAAGCTTGATCCTCCCTTATCACAACTAGTCTGGTGAATTTCCCTCAGTTACCATACTGTACTCACTACTGTTTCAGTACTATGTAAAGGGGAAAGATGGTTATAAACTGTGTTGCATCTTGTTTGTGTTTATGTGTATTTAGAACAGATCTAACAGGAGTCATTGAATACCCTTGCAAAATAAAGTCCCTTTGAGATGTGAAGAGTGTAATTTGCAAGATCAGTTGCAAACATTCTCCACTAATCATTAAATACAAGGTGCATTCACACCTCAAGTGGGTAGTTTACGCTTCTAGGGTAAGCTAAATGCAATAAACTGTAGACACATCCTTTCACTAACGATAGAAATTGCCTCATGCTGAACTTTAGCTCACGATATCCCTACACATGAAGACTGGAGCCACATTATAAAGCTGCTCTGGATTCTATATCATGAAGCCCAGAGTGACCTTAAGGGTTGAAGTAGTGGCCGGGCATGGTGGCTCACGCCTGTAATCCCAGCACTTTGGGAGGCCGAGGTTGGTGGATCACCCAAGGTCAGGAGTTTGAGACCAGCCTGACCAACATGGTGAAACCCCGTCTCTACTAAAAATACAAAAATATCCGGGTGTGGCGATGGGTGCCTGTAATCCCAGCTACTTGGGAGACTGAGGCAGGAGAATTGCTTGAACCCAGGAGATGGAGCTTGCAGTGAGCCGACACCATGCCACTTCACTCCAGCCTGGGCAACAGAGTGACTCCATCTCAAAAAAAAAAAGAAAAAGAAAAAGAAAAAAAAAGGTCTAAGTCGTAAAGATGCCTAATAAAATATAAAGTTTTCTAAATATATTTTCACTATTTTTTACTGACCCCACTTTCCAAAAAGAAGGGAATAAAGCTATTGAGATGAATAAGGCCAGATTATATTCATCTTATTATTATTATTGTTATCATTTTTTTTTTTTGAGACGGAGTCTTGCTCTGTCACCCAGGCTGGAATGCACTGGCGCAATCTCTGCTCACTGCAACCTCCGCCTCCTGGGTTCAAGCAATTCTCTGCCTCAGCCTCCTGAACAGCCGGGATTACAGGCACCCGCCACCACGACCAGCTAATTTTTGTATTTTTAGTAGGGACGGGGTTTCACCATGTTGGCCAGGCTGGTCTCGAACTCCTGACCTGGTGATCCACCCGCCTCGGCCTCTCAAAGTGCTGGGATTACAGGTGTGAGCCACAGCATCCGACCTCATCTTATTATGTCTTTAGTGAATAAAACTTTGACATATCCCTGCAGCCCAGCACCATACCTGGCACCAGGCAAGTGCTCAGTAAATGTTGGTTGAATGAAAGAATGTCAGCCACTGACCTTTTTTCCTTCATGGGTCATGGCAGCTGAGAAAGACCAAGGTCAGTGATAATGAGACTTCACAGCCTCATGGCTACAGTGAAAATTATGGAAGTGCTTTAGAAGTGAGTTATTTGAAGCTCAATGGGAAAAGATTCTTCATCTTCCCAGATCTCTGCTGTCACTTTACACAGAGAAATAAAGACTTATCTTGATAACAAGGGACATTCAGGGATAAGGATCCCGAATAGGGTCGGAGTCTGGAGCTCTGACAGGGCAGTTGGTGAAGCAGCTTGAATAACAGAAGAGTCAATCTTTAGAATCCTCCACAGAGGCTTAGAAAGATGTGTAAAGCGCTTGGGATTTGATTTTACTTTTCAGAGTTTTCTATTCTGCTCTTGTACTTACTGTCACTGAATGGAACAGAAAGCAGACCTGTTACAATGTTCAAGTTGTACAGTTTGTATGTGTTTTAAAGAAGAGGAGGAAAGTTGTGGAAGGCTTGTGAGAAGGATGCCTTTGTCTGATAAAAATGCCTTACAACATTTTGAGATGGAATGCAGAACCTGCTCGTCTTCCTTGGGGAACTGATAATGTACAATGAATTTGAAGATTTTCTTACAGTATCTGAGCAAGAGAAGAAATATACTAACTTTGCAATCTATGAAAATTTTTCACTCACTAGCTCTCTTACTGCCTTGTAGTAGGTTAACTATTAAAAATTATAAATGACACAACTGTTGTCCTTTAAAGGAAATGGAAAGGAGATAATATTTATTATGTGTCTACTATCTGTTCAACACTATGCAAAACATGTTGTAGTCCCATCACATTTGATACTCATAACCACCCTATGAATCAGATATATAATTATCCCTATTTTATAAATACTAAATTGAGACACAGGAAGTAGAAGTGGCTTATCTTCTGGCTCTGTCTATTCCTTATCACCCATCATAAGCACAATCTCTCTGAAAGTGTTCCATATCTTTACCTGATAAAAGTAAGTCATCCCTCCTCTGTGCCATCTCTGTCCTTTGTACTTTGCACGTGCTTCTAATGTTATATCTTGGTATTTAAATTAATTTCTTTTCAAGTCTTGTTCTCCCTTACTAGAGTATAAATCTCTAGATAGTCAGGGTTTTGTTTTTATCTCTGTATTCCTTGCATTGATCACAGAAATATTTAGTTTTTGAAGTAAATGCCACAGAGCCAGTTAGGCATGGAGTCAGAATTTAAATTTAACATCCTTTTGATTCGAGAAGCTCATGCATTTTTCATTATACTACGATGCCAAAACTTGAAGACAGACAGAAAGATTAACGTAATTATATTATTAAATAATGCACTTAATAATGCACTTAAATGCAATTATATCCAATTTACATACCTAATATAAATATACTAGGGTTATGAAATAGGTAGACAACTCATAGGTAAGGCAAACCTAGAAAATTTGCAGTGCAGAGAAAGTTTAAAGCTCATATAGTAAGTCTAAGAATATTGCTTCTGATTCACCAACTTATTATTTTTTTTTTATACAACTACTACCCGATAGTCCAGTGGGAGGTAGCCAGGTTAAAGCAGAGGGGATCCTGTCCTTAAGAAGTTTTCATGTAACTAATATGGTGCAGGGAAATGTGTGCATACCATAGTTGATTTTGTTTTGAGTTATTTCTGCCTCTGAGCTATGTCTTCCTCATGTTTAAATTGGTTCTATTAATACCCCTGAGGATTATCATGAAGACTAAAACAGATAACATATGCTATAGGACCTGGTGCCTAACATAGACAAAGATAAATCAATGTTACTTCTCAGTCCAAATGCAGATATGAATATGAATATGGATATGGACATAGCCTTAAATCAGAGGCTTTCAACAGAGATGGGTGGGGAGAGACTTTATTCTCCAGGTGACATCTGGCAGTTTTATGAAGTCATTTTTGGTTATCACAACCAGGGGTGTGTCACTGGCATTTAGTGACAGGAATACTGCTAAACATTCCTCAATATACAGAACAATTTCTCATAACAATAAATTAAATAATTCTCTGGCCCCAAATGTTACGGGCATTGAGTGTAGATACAGACATAGAAGTGCTAAGTATTACAAGTATCAGGTCTACTTCCGTGAGAGTGCAGATTTGGAAATGGGATGATACCCTGGCTCTGAATCTGAGATATTTATGAAAGAGCTGGGATTTATGTAGGCTTTGGGATTAAGTTAGGTAGAAATAAAGCAATTGAAATTCCAGGAGGCACTTGATTAATGGAGAAAAAAAGCATTCAGGCATCAGAGTCAACAAAATAATTTCCCCATCAGATGATAAAATCTGGAAGAGTAAGTGGAGAACTTAGGACTATAAAATAAGAATGTTGGTGTTGGAGGTGAGATGTGTGTATGAACAGGAAACGAGGAGCAAGATGTTAGAGGAAGGACAGCAATATAAACAGGGAAACATAAATAACATATATTATATTCCTTAATTCATCAAAAAAGAAAAAGAGATTAAAATATCAAGTGTTTTATACACACCAGAGACCTATCTAGGCAGTGGAAATAAAAACATAAATAAAGCATCTTTCCTAAAGTCATAATCTATTTTAGTGTTCCCAAAGTATTTTCTTGATGAAACTACATATTAAAACAAAGTTAAATCAAATGCTTTATTTAGGAAACAGAAGATTAAGCAAACTTAAACAGCCATTTTCTTAAAGAGAACTACAGAGACTGGAATGGGCTTATGAGCTATGGTATATAACAATCATAAATTTATATCTATTATCCTAGTTCATTTTTTCTTGCATATAACAGAATACCTGAAAGGTGGTAATTTATTTTTTTAAAAAAGGAGTTTCTTTCTTACTGTTTTAGAGGCTGAGAAATCCAATCTCAAGCGGCCACATCTGGTGAGGGCCTTCTTGCCAGTGGGGACATTCGCCAGCATCCTGAGGTGGCGCAGGGCATCTCATGATGAGGGGACAGCATGCTGGCTCAGGTCTCACTTCTTCTAATAAAACCACCAGTCTCACTCCCATGATAACCCATCAATCCATTCATCTATGAACAGATTAATCTATTCATGAGGACAGAGCCCTCATGACTCAAATCACCTCTTAAAAACCCTACCCCTCAATACTGCCACATTGGGCACTAAATTTCAACCTGCATTTTAGAGAGGACAAATATTCAAACCACAGCATCTGTGAAGCACTTCATTTTGAAGGAGCATCTTCCGGAGCCAATATTTAGCCAGGCTAAATTTAGAGAATACTATTCTAGCACCAGGTCTCCCACTAGGAAGCCAGTAAGAAACACTTAATGTTTTCATCATGGGATTGGAATTTGCAGAAACTGGCAAAGAAACCACTTCCAGTGTTTCCAATACTTGAAATTTCTAGAAGAAAGGCTTTATTTTATTTTGTTTTGTTTAATAAGCAAGAAGGTTAAGACAATTTGTGGTTAGCTTCTGGCATGTGTTTGGTACTAAATAAAGATTTTTGAATGTAGTTAAATGAGTGAGACACTAGGAGTGGGCTAACAAAAAAGAAGAAGATAAAAAAGCTTATGAAAGGAAAACGTGCAAAGCTTGGCAATAGAATGTATACATTGAATACAAAACAAGTAGGAAATTAAGGCTGAATAAGAGCTCATCTTTTATATTAGAGAAAATTATGGCTTAACTCATGAGATCATAGAAAAGAACATAATTGGGAAATCATATTAGAATAAAACCATCAGACTAAGAAGCTGGATTTTGATGTCTAAACTAGGTCACTAATTTACTGTGTAAACCTGGCCAAGGCCCTTAACCTCTTAGATCCTCACTTGGTTATTTATAAAACATAGATACCTATGCTCCCAGTGAGGATTAAATAGCCTTAATAAATATAAATACATATATGTAAATGCACATATACATATACATACATGTATTACACAAATATAATGCATACATATAGGTATATATAGATATGCACATACATGTAAAAGGAATTATTGTTATTGTAGCTCATATTCTAGACGCATAACTGCTTTAATTGAGAATTTCAGTGATATACACTATTAATTACTTCATTTTTAAAAAATTCATGGCTACTATAAAATGATTTTCCTAACCATATTTGTTGGTATCATAAATTCAACTTTTTTTGATATTCAAGTGAAACTAGGTTAATATGATTTGAATATTTACAATTAGTCATTATCAATTAATATAGTTTACTAAGCAGCAATTTGGTTCATAGTATCTGGGATACCAGATGCTGGAAGAATAAAAATCAGTCCCAGTCCTCTAGGAGATTATAATCTAAGGTGCAGGAACTGATGCCCAAGTGAGTGTTGACAACGGACAGCCCCAGTTGAGCATATTCCTTAAGGAAGTGGCATTATTTTCTCCCTGACAGCATCCTAAGAAGTGAATTCCACATTTCCTCATCATTGAAAAAAGAGCCAATCTGATGGGGAGGCCGTACTTTTACTTCATTCGAGGATTCCAATGACATCATGAGGTAGAGAAAACAAACAAACAAAAAAAAAAAACCACTCAGCAGAAGGGGCATCCGCGTCACAAACTGTTCAGGTTCTCCAGTGACCTCTCTGCAATTTGTGTAAAAATAAGGCTGCCCCCATTGGAATTCACAAAGTCCCAGGTTTCATGGGCAATTTAATGTGTGAATATAGGGGAGGGGTGGTCCTCGGGGTAGATGGTAGCTTGAGTAACTGATTTCAATAATCAGAATAAATGTTAGCTTACATATTTGTATTTTGAGGTATTGATGTTATTACACCGGTAACACACAGATGAGGACACAGAGTCAGTATACAAAATAATAATAGCTACCATCTCCTGAGTCTCTGCAAGGTGGCTAGAAGACTTCTAAGCACTATAGGAGAGATTTTTCTCATTTAATCCTCAGAATAGACACCGTATGCAGGTATTTTTAACTCTGTTAATGCAGATGAAGAAAGTGAGGCTCAGGGTAGACTTGCTTAAGGACACATAGCCGGTAAGAGACACATAGTGGATTTTAAACTGTTTCCTAGTGTACATTCTCATGTACCGCATATCTGATTGCACGGCTTCTCCTGCTTTTCTTTTCTGGATTCCTGTGATAGAGGAGGCTTCTAGCCTAGGTTAGGTAGTAGAGGTGTTGTAGCTAGAATGACCTATTTTAACACTATTAGTTATTAGGTAGAGGGAATCAGAAAGAGGGAAGAGGCCAGGCACGGTGGCTCATGCCTGTAATCCCAGCACTTTCGGAAGCCGAGGCGGGCGGATCATGAGATCAGGAGATAGAGACCATCCTGGCCAAAATGGTGAAACCCCGTCTCTACTGAAAATACAAAAAAATTAGCTGGACGTGGTGGTGGGCACCTGTAGTCCCAGCTACTCCGGAGGCTGAGGCAGGAGAATCGCTTGAACCCGGGAGGCGGAGCTTGCAGTAAGCAGAGATCATACCGCTGCACTCCAGCCTGGGCGACAAAGTGAGATTCCATCTCAAGCAAATAAAAAAATTTAAAAAATGAAAGAAGAGTAGTGGATAAAAGTGACCACAGTATGTTCAATGTCATTATTATTATTATTATTATTATTATTAAGACGGAGTCTAACTCTGTTGCCAGGCTAGAGTGCAGTAGCGTGATCTCGGCTCACTGCAACCTCCACCTCCCTGGTTCAAGTGATTCTCCTGCCTCAGCCTCCCAAGTAGCTGGGATTACAGGCACTTGCCACCATGCCTAGCCAATTTTTAGTAGAGACAGGGTTTCACCATGTTGGCCAGGATGGTCGAGATCTCGTGGCCTCGTGATCCACCCGCCTCATTCTCCCTAAGTGCTGGGATTACAGACGTGAGCCACCGCGCCCGGCCCAATGTCATTATTTTTTAAAAACTGAAAGTATGATTTGGGGCATCACTAAGAGAGAACACCATGCAATTTGAGGAACAGAGAAAAAGAAAAAAAAAGATTGTTTAGCCTATGAAAGGGAAGACTCACAAAAGCTATTACACACCTGCATGGTTTTCATTTGGAAAAAGAAATGGAAGGCAAAATAGACTTAACACTTATTAAGGACCCAGTCTGTATAAGGCAAATTCTTGGGTGGGTATGTTAAATTAATTTATAGATGAGAAAACTAAGGTTGTGAGATTTCAAGAGGCTTGGCTAAGGTCATGCATGCAACAGGGATTCAAACAAAGGTCCAACTTGCCAGCTTTCATTTTTTTTTTTTTTTTTTGGAAGCATTCAGTAATGAAATGCATGATCTTTGACATACTCAGCTCTGTGGTTTTGGAAGCGTTAAAGTTGAAGCTGAGGGACTATATGACAGTGGTGCTATCAAAGCAATTTTTGCACTTGCTAGGCTTTTAGAGTGATGATCTTCATGGTCTCTTTTAATGCAATGCAACTATTCCAGGAGCCAATGAATAATTTGGAAAGGTGGTACATACCAAGCAGTTTCCAGAGAGAATTTCATTGCATTGCCATTCCTGATATTAGCTACTGACACAGTGAGAATAAAGGGTTTGAATGAATCGTCATTGAAGTTGAGTCAATGTAATCCTTCAGAGCTGTAATTATTCATTATATACTAGTTTTGTATTTTGTGTGTTATTAGGGGAACAGACAAATGAAAGTTCTGTCCCTCAAATGATAGATTGGTCAGGAATTTCTTCTACCTGCTGGTCCTAACACTGAAGTAGCAAAACTATAAATAGGACCAATCCAAGGTCAGACATAGGGAAAAATATAGATGGTGTGTCAAACCATATTACATAGAGTAATACCAGGTTTGGGAGGAGACGACTCAGGAGCCAAATCAAAATAAGAAATGTCAGATAGCCCAGAATCCAAGAGATGATTGGAAGTCAGAATGGGTGTGGTTTAATGAGTTAACTCAATTCAACAAATATGCATTGACTATAGTCTAGTGGGAAAGATATACAGGTTAAAAATAATTAAAATATATTGCAATAAAAATGGAACCATAATGTATGTGGTCAGATACTACTTTCTCTTTTATTCAACATTATTATTTCTAGCATTCGTTAATGGTGTTGTGTGTAGTTGAAATGTATTCATTTTCACTACTGAAAAATTGTACATTGTGTGATTATATTACAATTTTGAACCTCAATATAATGCAAAGTAAATAATATAGTGCTAAAAAATAAGAGCACATATACTTGATATAAAAACAAAATGAAGAGAGTTATACATTTCAGAATAGTGATAATTCTAGGATAAAATGAAAAATTAGTCCAGGAAAGAGGCGTATATGTAGAAACTGGAATAGGTGTAATGTTCTAGTTCTCATATGTGGGTGGTGGGTTTATAGTTATTTATTTTAATGCTTCAGTATATATAGACATATAAGTATATGTATGAAGTATATATAAATGTATCTACATATAAATGTTACATATTTATTATATATATATGTATCATATATATACATAATAAAACATCCAAAAAATTGTAAAGTTTGAATAGATAGTGAACTGTAAAGACATATATGCATAGAATGCAGCGATCCAAGATAAGACAGAGGAATTGATTATCTTGGTTGGGTAGATGGTGAATAAGGGTTTTTTTTTTTTTTTTTTTTTGAGACAGAGTCTTGCTCTGTCACCAGGCTGGAGTGCAGGCATGATCTTGACTCACTGCAACTTCTGCCTCCTGAGTTCGAGTGATTTCCCTACCTCAGTCTCCCAAGTAGCTGGTAATACAGGCACGCACCACCAAGCCTGACTAATTTTTTTGCATTTTAGTACAGATGGGATTTCACTATGTTGGTCAGGATGGTCTTGATCTCCTGACCTTGTGATCCGCCCACCTTGGCCTCCCAAAGTGCTGGGATTACAGGCATGAGCCACCAGGCCCGGCTGAGATTTTTTGTTTTAAATGGGTTATATCTGAGTTGGATTTTTGAGGAATGCGTAAATGTTTACCTCATTCATAAAGCAAAGGCATTCCAGGAAAAAGAAGAAAAGAAGTGCCTGTCCTGGAAGACATGTTGTACACTTGTGCATATTATTTACCTTCCCCCATATAATATCTCTAACATCACAATATGTGTATATAATAATATATAATTGTTGAATAAATGAAGATATTCAGGATTGACAGATGTAGTGTCTGTAGTGTGTGGATGGGTGAATATGAGGAACCTGTTGGGAATAAGGTTGAAGAAGCAGAAAAAAAACTGCTTAAGGAGTTTTATTGCCTTTCAGAGGCTCTTAAGGAATAATACAGTGTTTTAGGTGGAGGAAAGACAAATTTGTCTTAAATGGTAGATGCTCTAGCTATATAATGTGAAGGATGACTTGGGAGTTGGAAGCATGGTGGTGGTGGGACCCTAGATCATAAAGAAGGAGGCTAACTAGGAGGGGGTGAACTAGTCCCAGCAGGAGGTGACAATGTGGAGTGGAGACAGCAACCTGGGAATGGCCAGGGGATCCTTTTCAAATTGTTAATGAGGAGCAGGACAAGGAGGCAGATTCACCAGCATGAAATCTAGAAAAACTTGCCAATCCCATAACATAATTCTCTTGGTCTTAAAAAGATACATGTCCTTCCCATAGTGTTTTTCAGACTTTACTGTTCTTTTTTTCAACCTCTTGGATTTTAGCTTTGGTTTGAATAAACAATACTCACTGGGCAACCTGTTTTAGAAGTGCATACACTTTTTGTGATAGCTTAAAACACATAAAAAATAAAACTGGCTAAAACTCAGGCCCTTCTTCTTCTCCTTTGCCTTTTTCTCCTCCTTTTTTCTTTTTGCAAATGCGATAAAGCAATGGTCCCCCAAAATAACTCTTAAAGGCATGAACCAAACATCATGGTTTTTTTTGTTCCCAACTGTGGCACATGACTAGTTTGGTATGCTGGCACATACCAGCACACATTTATTCATTCATACCATAAGTATCCGTACGTGCCCTGAGGGCACTGTGGTGTGCTGACAGTATCCTCCCTTCAGAGCACACCTGCTCATACTCCCAGATGTTGAAACTGTTGGCAGATGATGGTACTCAAGTGAATCCCTCTCTAGAAACTGCCTCCACCCAGAGAGCCACTTTGCTCAAGATCTTACCCACTCCCAGAGGAGAGCCTGCATTAATGACTGGTCAATGAGTTGGTTAAAATCCACCCATTTGCCTCAAGGTAGGACCACTCTGAAGAATTAATCCAAGTTTAGAATTCCCCATAAGATAGGCTAAGGCCGTTATTACAATTGCATTGCAATTCAACTACTCTCTTAGCCTCTTCCTTTGACCACAGCTGTGATCATTCCCAATAAACTTGTTGCACACAAATTCTCATCTCAGACTTTGTTTCTTATGGAGCTCAAACTAAGTTGCCTGCCATGTGCCTGGCATAGTGAGTATAATGATTCTGAAGTGACCACATAGGTGCAGAGACAAAAGTTGAAGCAGGAGCAACATTTAAAAGGTATGTGAGGGCAGATAACCGTGTGTGTGCACTGTGTGTGAATGATAGATACATTGATAGCTTTGAGAAGTAGATTGGTAAAATCCAAGAAGTTTCATGAAGGCATAACATAATCTTTTGAAGCCATTGGTATAGTATATTCTTATCTCTTTAAGAACAAGAGAGATATGCTTTGAGAATTGGCAACATTTTCTGTCCGCAGACATGGGTGCAGTCTTAGTTATCACTCTATTGAGGATTTACTGTGCCTCAAAGCCTTAATCTCAGAGAACATTGATTTACTCTTCAGAAATTTCAGGAGCTCTGCTGACATCCGGGCCAAGGGAAGTTTAACTTTGTATTGAGACATTTTTCTTTCCCTGTGTATATACACAAGGCAATGAAGGAAATAATATTAAAGGATGGCTGAGTTCATGGTTTCAATATATGAGGGTCACCTTGTTTTATATAGGCCACAAACCAAAGCTGAATAAAGAATGCTATTTGTTAATCAAACTGTGTGGGATTTTGCAGCCTAATTTGAGTGGGCAATATTCTTGCTCACAGCAGTCTAGGTTAAAACTTAAATGACAATGCATTATTATGCCAATTAAAAATTCAAAAATAAATGCAATATTTAAACCTGTCTTTCCTCATCAACATATACATACCCACTGAGTTTTAGAAATAACAAGAGAAGAGTTCTCCAAGCTTCTTTTTTTCTTCACAGCCCTTTAAAATGTCAAAGGCGTAAATGAAGCTTAGCCCCTACAATAAGAGCTGTTATTCAGCTGAATGATAAAGGGCTATCTTTTGTGTTAGATACTCCAGACTTACAATGGCATAAATGAGAAGCAAATACAAAAACAAAACAGGTGAAAGCATGCACTTCATGAAAGACAGACCCAGATTTCTATTACCCATCCTCCATTTACTCGATGAGTGGACTTGGGTAAATTACTCGGCTTAATTTCAGTTTGATCATCTGTAAAATGGGAAGAATAAATTTCTACTGAGTTGTGTGATAATCATGTAAGTTAATGCATGTAAAGTACATAAAGGGCAGAAGGGCATATAGGAAATTCTAATGTATAAATTTTTGAGTAGGTTCTCAAGATATTTTAAAGTATATGCATAGAAATAAATTCAAGATCAGACATACAAACAGGAATTTCAGTCAAATTTCTTATATGATAGCTTTTGAGGGGAGGGCACTGGGAAAGACTTGGGGTTTCTATATTTTGACTGGTGATTAAACTTTTGCCACAGTTAGAGCTTTAAGATTGTAGTTCAAGGCCAGGCATGGTGGCTCACGCCTGTAATTCTAGCACTTTGGGAGGCCAAGGCAGGCGGATCACGAGGTCATGAGATCGAGACAATCCTGGCTAGCATGGTGAAACCCAATCTCTACTAAAAATACAAAAAACTAACCGGGAGTGGTGGTGGGTGCCTGTAGTCCCAGCTACTCGGGAGGCTGAGGCAGGAGAATGGCGTGAACCTGGGAGGCGGAGGTTGCAGTGAGTTGAGAGCTGAGATCAAGCCACTGCACTCCAGCCTCAGCGACAGAGCGAGACTCCGTCTCAAAAAAAAAAAAAAAAAAAAAAAAGATTGTAGTTCAAGTCCTTGGCCCTTATTAAAAGAGAACTAAAATGGGAAAAGGTTAATACGGTGTGAAAGGCAGAACACTTGGATGGGCAGTAATGTCCCCTAAGTGGTTACTCTAGTTCTGCCACAAGCTGGTTTTGAGACACTGAGGAGGTCACTATATCACTGTGAGCTGTGATTTGCTCATCTGTAACACTGGCATACTCAATTGGGTGGTCTGTGTATGTGTGTGATAATACCTTAATTCCAACATATACTGATTTGCTGATGTTCTAAGTAACTATTCTCGTTTATTTACTGTGGCTACTTGGAAACAGAAATAGTCAATGCCTTCGTGGAATTTAGCATCTAAGGAGTCTAGGAAGAGATACAGGGGGAAAAAAGCCAAACAATTATAATAAAGTGCAATAAATAAAGTACTTAAATGCACAGGGAGAAACACCTAACCTGTTTTGGAACTATCAGAGACTTCCTTTTAAAGGTAGAGAACAGGAGAAAAGGAGAAGAGATGTCTAAGGTTGCCCAAAGGCCTGAAGATGAGAAAGAGCATAACTTAGGTTCTAGAAGCTGAAACAAGTTTTGTTTGACTAGAACAGATTATACAAATGTAAAACAGAGGAAATGTATGTAGAGAAATAAGGAATGGTGCAATAGTACATGTTCTCATCCCTCTTTGTATTCAAGGTGTTTAGTGATCAACAATGATTTTTGAATCATCAAACGCATGAGTGATAAATTAAACTTTCATCCTACTTTTCTACTTCATTGTAAATGAAAATTCTGACAGCAAGTTTTTATAAAGGATCCCTGGGGGAGAAAAAATCATTTGACATATTGAGGCTGTAAGGTACACCACCAAGAAAAAAAAAGATCTGTGAGAGGAGAAAGGAACTGATATTCATTTCTTAATACATTAACTCTGTATTTATTGATCCACCTATCATGTGCCAACTACTGCTCTAGCTCCCGGGATAATGGCAGTGAACAGGATATCCAAGACTCTGTGCTCAATGGAGGTCAATATGCAATATGAATCTTGTACATGTAGTGTCTCATGTACTGCTCATGGGAGGCATGATGTGTCTCTTCAAAAGGTAAATACCCTCTATTCTTTAATCAGGGCCAAGTGTTCTGTTTGTTTATGGCTTTGAGAAGGCTGTTCTGGCTGTGCTTAGATTATGTTACAGCAATTGTCATTAATTTCCCACGTTCACAAGTGAGAAAGACCTTCAACGTACACTCATGTGTTAATATGACATTAGTATTATATTTAGTATGTTTACTTAGTCATTCAAATTATAGAAAAGTGTGGCATATAATCTTTAATAACAGATTCTTTTTCTCTTTCTTTGGGCCACTAGGAAGTTAATATTCTTAGGTTGAAATGAAAGGTCTCATAATATGAAGAAAGTACAAAATTTGAGTTTATAATGCTACAAAATAGGTTCATTTTAATTACAATTTTGAGGAGTATTAAAAACGTTACCTAGAAAGAAGTTTGATTTAATGTTCTGAAAAGAATTGAGGAAGGTGCAATGTTTACATTTCGAGAGACTGGTTTCATGGGGAGAAACCCGGGGCTGAAAGTCAGGCTTCGGTTCTTATTTCAGTATTAAACTAACTTAGGTTGTGATGTTAGAAAAGTGATTGAGAGAGGAAAATGCTGACCTCCAATAATAGAAAGCTTATCTTCTAGAATCAGATATTGAAAAAAAAACTGTCAAATGAAAGAATTATTACCCTTGCTTTATGTCGGTACAGTAGAGTAGGATGAGAAAAACCAGACTTGTAGCTATAGTGAAAAAAAAAAATCTTCAATTACTACTAGAAGTATTATAGTGATTATTACTATAACTAATAGAAAAATTTTATTATTTTGTTAGAGTAAAGATTATAGGCTGGGTACGGTGGCTCACATATGTAATCCTAGCACTTTGGGAGGCTAAGGCGGGCAGATCACGAGGTCAGGAGTTCCAGAGCAGCCTGGCCAACATAGTGAAACCCTGTCTCTACTAAAATACAAAATTAGCCAGGCGTGGTGGTGGGCACCTGTAATCTAAGCTACTTGGGAGACTGAGGCAAGGAGAATTGCTTGAATCTGGGAGGCGAAAGTTTCAGTGAGCCAAGATCGTGCCACTGCACTCCAGCCCAGGTGACCGTGCGAGACTCCGTCTCAAAAAAAACAAAAAAAAAGATTACATATGTGTGTGTGTAAGTGCCATGATGCACACTTACAATATAATGTGGTGTTCTAAATGCTATTCATGCATTTAATAATTTAATCCACAAAACAATACTACAAATGAGATAATATTATTATCTCTATTTTGCCCGTGAGAAAACTGAAGAATAGACAGGTCAAGTAATTTTGCCCCAAGCAACACAATAAGTAATTGATGGGGCTAGTATTTCATTCTAGACCATCTGACTGTGGAACGCACACTAATAAAAAAATTATTTCAGGCAGAGTTTGCCAGAGATTAAATCAGCTTCTTGAACAAAGAGGGAGTTATTTGCACGTAACATTTTCAGGTGGAAGCAAGGTTGAACACTTAATGAAGGGCATGCAGGTACTGGATGAGTATTTGAGAAAGATAACCCCCTGATCCTGATATGTTTCCATTCTATATAAGCTACTCCAAGAGCAAATCAGTTTTGCCAGATTAGATGCTCAAAAATAATATTGGACTGAACCACAGTCATGCTCTTTCATTTTTACTAAATATGTACTTGTATCTGCTTGGGTAGAAGTGTCTTCATTTCTTGTTTTTACCTGTAGAGTCTAATAGAGACACTGTTCGTTGTGTAAGTGCTCAAAACATGCTTGTCATTATTCTTACCTCTACGACCACCAGCAAAGCCACTATTACTAGACAATGTAGTAAATTGAAAGGAACATTAGAATTGGAGCCAAAATCTTTGGTTGTAGCCTGAACACATCAGGTGCTAGGAATGTGACCAGGCCCAAGTAACACAAATTTCTTCAGCTTCACTTTTTCTATTTGTAAAATGTAGGTAACAATGGTGTCTATCTAACCAAGGTAATATTCTAGGGCCTAGAATCTCACTTTTAGAAATCCTTACCACCGTAAAGAAAGTTCAGTTGAGTTTTAAACATTATCCCTTAACTCCAAATATTGCTAGCAATTACAAGTATCCAGTATTATCCTTTTGAAGGCTTAAAAATGTTTCATCATCCTTTGTTAATTTCAGTTAAGCTATTTTTTTGTTTGTTCCTTTGGAAGCTTAAAGGGAATAGAACAAACATGGGGAAAAAATAACTGTACCCATCTTTCCAAAATAAATACTAGGTTTTCATTTACAAACAAAAAACACTTAAAATTTTTTTTTCCTTCACCATCTTTTTTTAGTGGAAGTTAAACATAATATATCTTACAATTAAAAGTGCTTTCCACTGTTTTTGCTGAGAGGAACCCAGAGCTGCTGGCGAATGACAACACCACTAAAGCTTTGAGCCTCAGCAAGATAAATCCTGGTGCACCACTTGCTGACAAGCCCAAGTAAGGACATAAAGGTGACAATAAACAGGCACCGGGAAAATGTGTATTGCTTCTGGGGAAAGGTTGTACTTGTCAATATTTCCTCAGGGCTTTGTTCAGTTTGCCGTCTTTTTGTGAATCATCCTTGGAAACGTGGATTCAAAACAGGTCTTCCAAAAATGGGTGTAGTGGAGTTGGAAACAAATATTGTAATTCTCAGTTCTCTTCATCTGGTCTATTGACTAAAAAAGGGAAGTACAAAAGATATACCTGTTAGTCCTGCAGAAAATCTTTCTGAATCATTTCAGGCTGCTGTAACAAAATACTGTAGACTATCTGGCTCAAACAACAGTTTATTTGCTCACACTTCTGGAGGCTGGAGGTACCAGATCAGAGTGCCAGCACCATTGAACCCCAATGAGGGCTTTCATCCTGTCTTATAGGTGGCCGCTTTCTCTCTCTGTCTTCACTTGGTGAGGAGAGAGTAAGAGAGTAAGCTCTCTGGTGTCTTTTTTTATAATGGCACTAATCCCATCATGGGTTCCCACCCTTATGACCTCAACTAAACCTAATTACCACCCAAAGGCCCTATCTTCAAATACCATCACAATAGGAATTAGGGCTTCAGCATAGGAATTTAGGAGGGACACAATTGAGTACACAGCAGCATCATTGCTGAATGAGAAGGCACAGCTTATGGTTTCACTCTCTTGGTATATGACAAAGAGACATATATATAAGGCTTTCTAGCTTCTGTATTCTATTCTATATTGTACATCAAGGCTTGGTGACTTACTGGGTTTTGAGAGTCCTATTAGAAAAAAAAATTGAAGATGCCTTAATTTAATAATAACAGTCAAATCTGAAAGGTGGAAGTTTGAGTGCCCTGGATTGAGAAGTCCATATCTGATTTCTGGAGAGGTGATTTATTTTTCTTTCCAGGGAACATTTTATTTGAGTTTTATTTGAGCTTCTCTAATAGTTCATGGACAGTCTAGAAATTAGCCAAAGTTCATTTCTTTAAAAAGTAGTACAAGATTTTAGAATCAATATGGATTTTTTTTTGAATTTTAGCAAATTTTATTAGTGAGTATAAATGAAAAAATCAAAAGCAAAATAATAGCAAACCAACTCCAACAATGTATGAGAATGATAATACAGCACAAATCATTCCAGCAAATACAGAAAAAAAATTGATAAACTTTAACACCCATTCATGAAAGAAATTCTTTATTTTATTTTATTATTATTATACTTTAAGTTAATATGGATTTTAAAGTTATAAAGAACTTGCTTTGAATTGCACCTTGTTGCTTCCTAGATTTATGCCTTTTAAACAAAGTTCTTAACCTTTCTTAACACATCGTATCATCTATGCGTTAATGATACCACCTAAGAGTGTCATTGTGTGGATTTAATGACATTAGAAAAACAAAAGACTAAGTAGAGTCCCTGGAATGTAGTAGATTATTAACAATTTAATTTCTCTTCTCCACTATCTTCCTGCAAAGATGCCCTTCTAGAATGAGGTTTTTCTTGTTAATGACGAAGTTTCACTCTCGTCACCCAGGCTGCAGTGCAATGGCATGATCTTGGCTCACTGCAACCTCTGCCTCCCAGGTTCAAGTGATTCTGCTCCCTCAGCCTCCTGAGTAGCTGGGATTACAGGCGCCTGCCACCATGCCCGGCTAATTTTTGTATTTTCAGTAGAGATGGGGTTTCACCATGTTGGCCAGGCTGGTCCCAAACTCCCTACCTCAGGGGATCCACCTGCCTCGGCCTCCCAAAGTGCTGGGATTACAGGCATGAGTCACTGTGTCCAGCCCCAAGATTTCTTATAGGAATAGTTTGTGAGAATTGTTATTTTAATTGATCTCCAGGTTGATGTGCTTTCCACAAATATTGTTGAGACAATTAGGTACATTTTTAGCCAGAAGTAACAGATATTCAAACTAACAAAGGCTTAAACAAATAGGGATTTACATTGCTAATGAAACAAGAAATCTGGATATAAACAGTCTGGGGCTAGTGCAGGGACTCCTTATAAACACCCAATCTCTGTTTACCTTTCTACTCCACTATTCACAATATTATTAGCTAATTGTCTTATATTCACAAATTAGCTTTCCTAGCAGCAGGCATCGCCTCCATGTTCAAGGCAAGAAAAAGATGGAAAGAGACACTGCCATTTGTGTCTGTCCGTGTTATCAGAAAAACAGGAGACTTCTAGAAACTCCATAATCAATAATTCCTTATGTATCATTAACTAAACTGTCATCTGGCCCTCTCTAGCTGCAAGAGATGTTGATAAAGCAGTAGGGAGATTTTTCAGCCTCCAAAGTGTAAGCTGGCAAGGGATACGTGATTCAGAATGCCTGTAACCATAGCCAATGAGTAGTGTCATATATATTTGGAAAACACTACTTACTCAGTTCAGTTCAATGAACATTAACTGTGGATCTACTAAGTGTCAGACGTTGTACTAGGTGTTGAGGCAACTGAGAATAAAACCAAAACAAAATATAGTCCCTCTTCTTCAAGAACTTAGTCACATGAGAGAGAGAAATAACAACATAGTTCAACTCTACTGAGAGAAATATTCGCAGGGCCACAATTCGGAACTCTAGATTAACCACTTTCAAAGGTTATTTTGGTGTAACCAAGGTCACTCTGTGCTGTTCGTCTGCATCATACTGCTAGTTCCTTCCAAGAGTGAGCAGGATGTTGAGAATCTACCTTTGTAATGACGACCGTGAAACATTCTCTGAATAATCAAGGATTCAGTTCTGTTTCCAAGTTGGGATTTGTTTGTTTAATTGTATTTCATGTCTCGGGAAATGTTTAAATCAGGTAGAAGAATTGTAGTAAGTCAATTATCTAGAACAAAAAATGTCTGACATTGTTTTTAATAAACACACTGAGCTCCTTTATGTCTCAGATAGTTAACAGAAAAAGTTATTTTAACAGGTCGTAGTTGGACACATTGCCATAGTTTGGATCCTATATGTTATCTTTGCCATAAGGCAGGATTCAGCAAACTTTGTAAAAGGCTAGATAGTTTGGCTTTCCAAGACATATGGTCTCTGTGACAGTTACTCAGCTCTGTCATTGCAATGCAAACGCACCACAGACAATATGAAAACAAATGATTATGGCCATGTTCTAAGAAAACTTTATTTACAAAAATAGGTGACAATCAAAATTTGGCTCATGAATCATAGTTTACTTATCTCTGCCATAATGCTGTAAAAATCTTGACTCTTTTGATTACATAGTAGTAGATGTAGTCATCAACTATAGTAATGTATTTAAGGATGTTTAAGCCATCTGAATACCATTTGCCACCATTTTGTAAGTTAAATTTGTTCTCTATCCCCAGCTCTATAAGAGAATGTATGTGATAATGCACATGCCAAGGAAACTTCTCTTTAAAAGAGCCCTGATGTACATAATTGTGTTCTCTCCAATTATTTTAACAGGAAAATATAGCCTATATTTTATGCCCAAAGCATTAACAAGATATTTTCTTTAACTTTTTGGGGTTCCAGTTGCCTCTTGTGTGTTGAATCATATGTAACACATAGGAGATGATACATTCTAGTTTTCAGTGCTGATACAGAAGTAGCAGCTCTGAAAACTCTAGAAACTTAGTGTGGCCCAAGACAAGAGAATAATATATGCAGGGCCCTAAGTATCAGGAATCATCAAACCTGAGGGTGAGGTCAAAATGAGAGGAAAGAGGTTAATGAAGAAACAAAGTCAAGCAAAGGGGACATTTATGCAATGCAGGTGGCCAAAGTTATACCTGTCCTAGCAGGTCTCACCTGAAGGGCTACAGAGCTACTGCCTAAGAGGGCGTGGTGGCAGGTGCTTTTCTGAGCCTAAAAGTGGGAGCTTGGGAGCCAGCCTGTGCTCTGTGACCATAAGAGAGATGGGTTTTGTGTGTGACCTAAAAAGTGACTTCTGAAGCTAATGTTCTGTGAAGTCTGCAGCTGTGATGGCTATCCTGGGCCATCATCTCAGGAGGAAGCCTGGTTCCTCACAGCCAGCCACACTCTGAACAGACATGGTCACTTCCATGCTTCTGTGAGCTGCCTTTTGGTCCATGAACTCCATCTGTGGCTATCGTCAATGTGCTCCAAGAGGAAAAGAGATCAACCCCAGGGCCTGACTCTGAATTGCCAGCCTGAAGGACTTGCCTTCTTTTATGGGCCAGGGAGAATTGCCCTGCTGTCTGAGCTTTTACCCTCTTTTTTATCTTAGAGTTAAAGATATAGCCATGTTTCTTCTCTCAGGCCACCTTGGACTTCCAGTCTATTCAGAAAAAGCCTGACATTGAATACATCACAGAATCATCTACTTGGAAAGTGACAAGTAATTTTCATAATAACACTATGAAGCATATGGCAGATCCTAAGATACCCAAGATAAGATGATATAATGGAAGCACAAGAGGGTTCATGACTTTTATAAGTAACCACAGTGGTAAACCTGGGACTCAAATGTAGGGCTTTTGTTGCTAGCAAATGTAGTGGTTTTTATCACACTATTCCATCAGGATGGTTTTCTCAATTCCATGCAATAAAATTTAAAACTATATTTTAAGTAACTGAATAAGTAATTTAAAAATGATACATAGCAACAAACCATATATAATATATTTAAATAATTTTATTTAATATTTTTGATAATCTATTTTTAAGGAGAACTTCCTTTTACTCTCTCAGATACAGTGTTAGTTATATTTGATAAATCATGGCATTTACTCTTCACCATCACAATAGGTATCATTATTGTCATCATTGGAAAAAGAAGGAAACTGACATTTAAAGAGAATAAGTTACCATAGCTGGTAAGAGGGCAAACCATTTTGCCTCATTCAATGGATCTACATCATTGCTCCTTTCCAATATCTGTCTTAGGTAATATTTCTATACATTTTGCAAGATCTTTCAAATTTCAATATGTAATTTATTCTCAAATCCTTGGTGGACTGTGTTCAATGAATATAATTGCAATAAAACTGAGGAAAAGGGAATTGATTGCAAATATTGGACCCACAGTTTGGTTCACACTTTAAGGCTGCCCAAGCCTTTCTCTTCACTGACAGTTAGCAATGATGGGCAGCTCCATATTGTGCTGTGAGGAGTCTACAAACATGGAATAATTCACAGTCATGAATGTAGCCAGAGTAAGGCCTAAAGAGACAAAGGGCTCTCTATCGTTCCAGCCTGATATCATTGAGAAGCAAGCCTCCTTCTAAACTTAAGTTATTTACTTTTTTTACATCCTGAGGTCTGGCACTTTTCAGGGCAACTGCATCTGATCCATTGCTAACATTAATCTGGGGAAAACAGATTAACAGCTGTTCTGTAATGGTAACAGGGAAGATAAAGGGTACTGTGTAAACATGCCACCCGCCTGTAACTAAGCCTGTCTCCCATCACCTAACCTTTGCTGTTCTTCTTTCTTTCACAGATGGTTTTCCTAAGAGAAGTCAAATTCCAGAAAAGTCTATATAAATTTTATAAAATTCCTATAGAAATAAAACCTAGGCAAGATAATGAATGTTGGCATTATATTCTATGGGAATTACAGATATCAATAATGAGTTGAAAGGTGTCGAAGCTTATTAAAAGGGAGAATGGAATCTAAGACTCAAGCATGCTTAGATTTGACCTAAATCCAGCTATTTACTTCTTCCATGACTGTGGGAAAATTATTCTTTCTTTGTAACTTTTAAGAAATTTTATTAAATGGACGCAATATTTTCAACCCTAACAGATTGCTGTAAGGCCTCACTAAGCAAATGAATGTAAAGTACCAGTTAGTATAGTACCAAGAACACAAATATGTTCCAGTAAATGTGAGACATTGTTACACCCAATAACAAATGGCCTTTCTTGTATGAGGCCAATGGGAAGGCAAGCATTATGGTAACGCTTTGGAAAATGGTTTCGCAACATATTTCAGGACCCTAAAAGATATCTTCTATATCCCAGTAATTCAGTTTCCAGGAATCTTACTTTACAGAAATCTCACCGTATTACTTTCCTAGATAAAATGCCTTAATAGTTCTATGTTACCCTTGGGGTGAAAGTCAGTGTCTCAAATACAGTCTTAAACTTGTCCTTTATGATCTTTGTGCTTGTTAATCTTCAACTTCATCATTCTCATTTCTCATTTTGAGTATCTCAAAATAATAAATATCTTTGAGTTCCCCAAAGGAATCATACACACACCATTCTAACTATATAAACTAATTTGTCCTTTTCTTTTTTACCCATTTTTTTTTTTTTTTATCCTTTAAAGTCAATTACTCCAGGAAGCCTTATCACTAACTTTTCATCTGGGTTATCTGACCTCCTTTGTACTCCTAAAGACTCCTCTGTGTTTCTAATTTGACATTTTCACCCCAGAGACTGTTCATTCGTTCATGTCCAAAACAGAATGTAAGCTCCACGTGAACAGGAAGACGGCTCTTTTGCTTTTGATTGTATCTCTAACACCTAAAATATCCATGAGTATAATAGATGGCCCATTTTTGTTTGTTGAAGGAATATAGGAAATAAATCCAGAACAATAAGAAAGGAGCTCTGGCCACTAAGACACTCACCACTGTGTTAATTAAAAGAGTAAAAAATTAGAACAAAATATCACCAAATTTTCCAAATAGAGAATGGATTAAACAGTGATTTTCCACGTGATGAAATCTAAAGCCAGTGCATTTTATATACAAAGATTTTATAAGAGCAAATGAAAATGATATAATCTATTAAGTTTAAAGAAAAAGCAAACTTATACATTTAACTCAATTATGGAAAAAAAACCCTGTTATAGAAGAAATAGACTGGAGGAAATATTCAAAAATATTAATGGATTTTGTCTCTGGGTAGTGAGATTATGAATGATTTTTATTTTTAAAACATTATCCTACATTGTCCAAATGTTCTAAATGAGTTCGTATTTTTCTTTGTTACTATTTAACAGAATTATATTTAAAACAATACAAAATATTCAACACTGGCAATGGGAAAGTTCCCCAGGGCAGGCTGGTGAGAGACTGAAATTGTGAGCTGGCAGCAGAGGCTGGTCAGCAGCAGCATGGATTAGTGTTTTTATTTATAAAGCTGCAATTTCTCCAAGCAAGACAGGCGCATCCACCTGCTGATTTATACGCCTTGTCAAGGGAAGCCAAAGAATGGTAATTCTCTGATGCTAAGCCTTCCTTTGGGATGATGTTTAGTCACTTCACTCCTAAAATGCTTGATCAATTATATACTACCTGTTGACACTCTAGGAAATATTTAAAATGAATGTCTTTCATGCAGGAGAACCCCACAAATCCAGTGATAGATACACTTTCTTTCCAAGTTCAAAAACACTCTTAACTGCACAGGAGCCTTGACTTTTTGGCTTTCAGTCAAAACACTTCCCAGGGGGAGTCATGGAGCTGAAAGGGATAAATTGAGTCCCTGCATGCTGTCTCGACCCATGTGATTATGGCAGGACCTCACTCAGCCTAGAATTGTCCATTAGTAAAATGGAAATAAGGGATTACATTGTGTAACAGTTTATTATTTGACTCATATGTGATATTAATTGTGAAAACACTTGTAAAGTTGAATTATTACTCAAATAGTCTACTTTCTGAGGAAGAGATTATCTTCTTGTTTTTTGTTTGTTTGTTTGTTTTTGTGTTTTTTTTTCAATCTGGCTCTAATCCTAACTAATCCATAAAGTCTCTGGAAGCAAAACACCAGTCTTTTATATCTTAAGTGCCTAACACAGTGTCTGATGCAGGAATAGTGTTCAAAAAGTTCTCATTCAGTTGATTCTGGATTGCTGTCCACCATTCAATGGCATAAACACCAAGTAATTATTTAATTCTTATTGTAAACCAGTCACTGTACAAATTCCAAGATAGATAAAAGTAGATTCTTCCCTCACAGCCTATAGGCCATCAAATCAATTGATATTGAACAAGTGAATACAAATGCGAGATGGGTTACATGAAGACTTGCATGGGCATTTACGTTAGATTTGATTGCAGGCAGCCAGGCAATGGTTTCCTATGGAGATGGTTTTGAAATGCAATCTTCAGTGATGAAAAGGAGTTAAAGCAGAGGAGCTTACATTCGGTTGGGTTATTAGGTGTGGAAAGAGCTTTGGGGGCAATGGTACATTTGAAAGCCCTGTTATGAAGTTCCATCACTAGCATTTTAGAAGTAGTCAACTAGACTGTGAGCTTCTCAACAACAGACACTGTATTCTTTTTGTCATTGTGTTTCTAATATGTTGGACAGTGACAGCACACTATGGTGGAACTTTTATAACTGCTTATTGAATGTGTTAGTAGTTTCATCTGGACACTCAAATACCCTTTCTGTCTTAAAAGGAAATTACAATATCTGGATCTAGGTATCGTACCACATTCAACCTTGAACTCTCTTCTTGCTAAAAATCTGACTGAAACAACTAACATGTGGTTAAAGTAGGCCAGGGGCAGGCAATTCACCCCTTCTTCTATATATTTTTCTGTGCAGAAATTAAGATATATAATCTACCTGGAGCATATTTCCATAGTCAACCAACAAAATCTTCTGTCTAGAGATTTGAGTGCAATGTCCTTGGCTTTTTTTAAATCATCACTTTTCTTCCAGTAGTTGTTTTAGGCATTGTTTTCCCTATTCATCTCTCCACTCCTGCCATGACATTTTCATACTACAGCTATCTTGTATAGTCGTTTATGTATTTGGGGCCTATTGGAAGGCACAAACCATTGCGATGTCTAAGATTTATTTATAGACTCAAAAAAAAAAAAAAAAACCCAACAACTATTTCTGCCCCAGTGGGAAACATACTACTTCCACTGAAAATATATGCTAACACCAAAACTGCACTATTTCTGTTACACCCCATTTTAAAATTTGGATTTGGGCTTTCCCTTGTTAAGACGGTATAATGGTATTTACCATAATGGCTGGTGGATTCAGACCTGAAACCAACCCCAGTTCTATAATTTTTACCCTGGGCAATAAATTTAACCTCTCTCTATTTCCTCAGTCTTCTCGCTTGACAAATGGAGATAATGATACTTGACAGAACTGTAGTGAGCATTAGATAAGATAATGCCTATAAATTTCTCCCTATAGCAAGTTCTCAGAAAAATTTTAGTGGTTTGTTGTTATCAGGAAAACATTCTAAGTGGGAGAAATAAATGAACAAGGAGAGAGTTGAGAGTGGGTTTTGGTGTGACCCATTACTGAGAGGTGACTGACTTATGCTGGAAAACAGTGAGAAGAAAAAGATCAAGGAACCTCAAAGCATACTGGGCCTTAAAATTTAAAGTCAGAATCTGTTGGAGGAACAAGACTACTAGTCTATTAGATTAGCTGTAAAATTTACTAGCTGTGTGACCTGGGAAATTCACTTAAACAGCGGAAATAGTACTGACCAAATAGGATATTTGTGAGGACTTAATAGATTAATTGCAGTTACAAAGCATGTATGTATGTGGTTGCTGGTAGTTTGCTTTGGCAAATAAAGCCGTTGAGTTGTAAATTGGTTTAAGCCTTGGTAAAAGATAATCCTAGGGAGGCATATAGGATGGTTCACAATTTTCAATTCCTAGATTTCTAGGGTTATAATTGGAATAAAAAGGTAATAATTGAATACCTCTAAGCTACTATCATTATTTCAAAAAGTCTAGCAGAAATTAGGCATGTCTCCAAAATAAGAAAATTCTGGAAATGTTTTACATTAGAAAATATTGGTTGTCGTATCTATACTAGGATTACAGATCAGCAGTTCTTTCCAGCTGTGATCAATAAAGACTAGGAAATGAAGTATTTTAGAACAAGGATAGATTTTGGAGCCTGAAAATAGAAGTAAGTCAGTATCTCAGACTGTATCCATGAAAAGGTGACCTAACCTTTCTGCATCTATAAAATGGGGACAACAATTTCTACTATGAAAGATTCTTGTCAGGATACAGTGAGATAATCTATATAAAGTGCCTAGCAAAATGACATGAAAAATTGTCTCTAAATTTCATTCCCTCCCATTCATTGATAAATGCAAGTTTAATATAATATTTCAAAATACAAGGTCATATGAGACAGAGAGAGAGAGAGAGAGAGAGAGAGAGAGAGAGCCAACATAAAGAATCCTCTGCACTGAAAAGCAAAAACAGATTGTTGGTGTGCATTGCAGCCAGGAAGAAACTGTAAATAATAATGCAGGAGATGGGAGACTAGTGACTTGTGCTACATAGGGAGAGGTCTGGATGGAGAGGTAACTCCTTTATGAGGAGGATTTAGGTGGAAGTAAAATCAGAGTTATCAGCACCATCTGACCTTGATAGGCCTGGAGTTGAGTTGGATTTTGAACCCAGATGGTATCTGACTCCCAAACATCTACTAAGCAACCACACAGGTTCTTCCATGTTCTATAAAAACAAGAAAGAAATTCCCTGTAAGTTTATATCTTAACACAATTCTTCCAAGAAAGCCTCACTAACAACCTTGTAAGTGGTGTTTGTTCAGTTAATCTTTGTTGAATGAATGACTGGATAAGGGAATTAATTGGGGCATGGATAAATGGAAGAATGGATGAGTAGCTGGGTGGCTGGCTGGCTAGCTGGGCGAATATATGCCAATAAATGGCTAACTACTTCATGCAGAATGTGTGGCTATGCCAAAAATAGATTACAAAGGAAGTAAAATGCATAATCTCTGTTACAGAGGAAGATCAATAAAATTGGTCACCTGAAACAACTCTAGAAAGACCGAGTCATTGTGAGAATCTGGTATAGATGGTAGAAACACTGATTCACACACGATTCATCCTGGAAGTGTCCTAAGAGTCCAGCCTTCTTATTTACAGATGAAGATAACCAGGAGGCAGTGGCATGCAGAGAGCTGCACAGTTAATATGTGACAGAACTAGTCAAACCTAGTTCTCAAGACAATTACCTGTGTAGTGCACTTTTGGTTATACCTATTCTATAAAGTAGTTCCAAACATCAAGGCAATTATTATTATTTTTTATTGCAGCCTCTTAGAGAAATAAAGTAATATTAGCCAAGGAGATTCAGGCTTTCTAAAGAGATGGCTCCTTTTGGATGAGCATGCTATACTCCCAGATAGGATTCAGACTCAGAAGCTGAATGCAGGTTAAAGAAATGTTATTGCTATTCTTATTTATGAAGTTATGCTTGAATCAACACAGACTAGAGAGTATACTTACCACATATAAATCTTTTCCTATTAAATGGAAGAACTAGACTAGTATTTATATGCATTCTTTAGGGATCACAGTTAGTCACAGTTTTTGAAAGTACGTGATTGATGATAAAACATACATGAAAATCCTGAAACATTCAAAATTTATGTACATGGCACAGGAAAAAATATACAAACAGAGGGACAGGTTTACAAATCATGCAATAAATCTGAAATAAAGGGATTTGATTTTCCCAACCTTATTTTACACTTGAGATATAAATGATTTATGTTATAAATCAGAACTCTAAAGTTCTGCCATCACAATAAAGTTTACAAATAACAACTCTTAAATTTGACTTACAGCTTTGTTTTATGAATTCTACCTATCTTTTATAATTTTGATTCTTCTCAGAATAAATTTTGTCATGAAGTTCCAACTTAAAAATGATGGTGATTGCAAGGACTATATTTACTATGTTATCATTATTGGGGAATTACCGAGAACCAAAAGTTTCTTTTTAGAAAGTTAAATTCTTGCATACTGTATGTGAGTGAGAAAATACATACCTTACCAACTAAAAAGGGGATATGAAATGTGATATGGTATTTAATAACCACTGAGCTACCTCAGCTTTCATAATGAGAAATCTCTCTGGAGACACTGATAGTTTAAATGGGCACAAGAAGAGACAAGTGAAGTTTCCTTCTGCTACGGCCGCCATGGTCAAGTAGCCCTAGACAGTGACATTTTCTACCCACCATGCCTGAGAACAGAGCCTTGACTGACTAGCTGGTAATATTTCATAGCAATCTCTAACATTAGCCTTACAGATGTGTAACAGCACAGCAACATCGTTCCACTATCCATAAGCCAGACGTATTTTGTTTCTCTTTCTTTTTCCTTTAAACATCAGAGAACTATGACTATATATAGTTCTTCAGTTAATGGTCATTATCATGGCTATCTTTTCCCAAGCATCTATTATGAGCCAAACACTGTGCTTGATATTTTCATACATTATATTTTTTAATCCTCTTCACAGTACCATGAATCAAGTTGCTGCCACCCAGGAAGCTGGAGATCTGAAAGTGTGCATGTCTTGCCTATGTTCACCCAGCCAATTTCTTGGAAAAGGAAGAGGTTTCTTGGAATAGCACAGGATGCCTCATGGTATTCTCGCATTTCAAGGGCTTTCAGAAGGGGTTTTGAACAGAAATACTTACAGGGGCCATGTGTGTTGCATAATTGAGTGATTTCTATGAGGTACATGCTCTACCTGAAGGGCTCAGACAGTGCTCTACACCATCCAGTTGTCACCTGTGGAAATAAGAGCTCAGAAGTTCCAGAATAGGTGTTTCAAAAAAGGTTACAAACCCAGTCTTTTCCATGAAAACATAATTTTTTAAATGATGACTCATGGTTTTGGATTTTAATTTTTTGTAAACACTGTGCTGACCACAGAATACTTAAAATCAGATTTTGCACAAAATCTGCTGCTTTGAGGCATCTGATACAGATATTACAAACTTTAGGATGACCTCTTTATGTGTAGATACTCATTTATTTACTTAATGTTGGAGGGTGTGGGTGTGATGATTCTTTTTGAGTATGTGGGGGATTTATCTGTGTTCCTATTATGTGGAGTTAACCCAATCACCATACCTCAGGAATTAATTTATAATATGTCTCAGCATTGTTTACATTATTTCCAATGGAATCAATAAATGGATTTCTTCTGTTTTCTCACCCTTATCAATCTTATCAGTGCTGTCATCCATCATTGTGAGTTTTCTCTGTGGGCATTATTGCTACCATGTAATTTTTCTGGGTCAATTTTGGTAAGTCTAAACTTTACCTGTACATTTTTAGCAAATGTCAAATTTCCTTTGTGTGAATTATTTCTCCTGGTTATATTATCTATATTAATTAATGTATTAATTGAATCAATCCTGCTCATTTGTATTTATGAATGAGCAAACTCCCGAAATCATGGTGATTGGCTCTCCTAGGATAATCCAGGGTTGCTTCATATTCTAGGAATTTATAAAATATCTCTGAGAACTTTGTATATTTCGGCCTGGCCATTCATACAAAAGGTAGACAGGATTTATTAGAGCAAGGAGAGTTCAAAGTTAGTGAAACTGACTTATCTATGCAGGTTTAAACATTCAGATATTATATTTCATTTTGCTCCCTGGGAAATGTAATAAAAGTTTCACTTTCAAAAGACTTGCTGAATGAGGAATGTAAAGTAATATTCATTTAACAAGTCTGACAAATAAAAGTCATGAAGAATCTGACAGAAATTGATAATTCCTATAATCTATTATTGCCTCTTCTTAGAATAAGATTATATTTTGTTTTAAATAAAGTCCATCTTGTCCATCAGTGTTATTAAAACATTGTCTGTAATAACTGCATCAGCCTTTCAGAGATAATACCTATCTGATTTAGCATTAATTCACTTTCAACTCCTCTTAACTCTGTGTATTTAACCTTTTTTCTTTTAATCTTGAGAAGTTTGATGTCTTAATATGATCATATTAACTAGAAGAAAAAGTTAGGTTTCTTGGAATTTATTTAATATTTGTGTTTTAAAGAGAAAATAGAACTTTCTTTTTTTTTTTTAGTTTGAGTCCTGTGACAGCCTTGGGAAATAATCAAAATCTAATACCACCGGCTTCATCCTTGTTCTGTGGAAAAAAACAAAATTTGATGCTGTATCTGAAAATCAAGCCAATTTAAATTGAGTGTATACAGGGCCTCTCTCCTTTGTTTTCCCTTTAATCATACTGGTACTGTGCTCTGGCCTTCATGTGGCTGATACGTTATTTCACAGTAGTCGGTTTGATGCTTTGCAAGGGTTTGCCAGTTCATTCAAAAGAGCATGTTCAACATCCTCAATTTCATGGAAAAATGGCCAAAGACAGAGTGACTTTCTACTGTGTCTTCTGTATTCCATTTATAGTAACCAATCATCATCATCATAATCATACTAATATTACCAATAATAGTTATTGCTTAGAAAGTACAGCATAGTAAAAGTGCCAGCAATTTATTTATGTTTTCTAGGGTCCTAAAAACTACACTGCATGGAAGGTAGAATTTCTCTCTTTACTTCATGATGAAAATCTAAAAGCTCAGAAGGTCTAGGTATTTGCTTAAAGTCTCCCAACTCTAAGATCATTGTTTCTTTCTGAGCACCATGGCTACATGTAAGTAAAGCTATTTTTTCTTAGTTCTCAGGAAACATAGTGGTACAGAGGATTTCTTTTGATATCTGGTCTTAAGCTCATAGACAGCTTGGAGATTTTTGTCATTGTTAGTGATTGAGCTGAAGAGACTTTCTACTTTTTGGAAGAAGGAGTTAACATTTGCCAAGTTTCTCCATTTGTCAGACCCTTTAAGGGGCATGGTGAACACCTGGATATTTAGTATATGTTATTCTAAAAGCCGACTTTCATTTGAGAAGAGTCTGTACGGGTCCTTTGCCCATATTTTAATTGGGTTATATGTTTTCTTGCTATTGAGTTGTTTTGAGTTCTTTATATATTTTGGCTTTTAACCCCTTATCAGATGTATGACTTACAAATATTTTCTCCCATTCTCTGAGTTGTCTCTTCACTTTTTTTTTTCTGCGCAGAAGCCTTTTAATTTGATGCTATTTGTCTATTTATGGTTTTGTTGCCTATACTTTTGGGGTTCCAATGTTGACTATATATCCAAAGAAACTTAAATCAACATGTCAAAGGTATATCTGCAAGCCCCTGTTCATTGCAGCATTGCTCACAATAGCCAAGATATAAAATTTGGCTGTCTATCAACAGATGAATTGACAAAGAAAATGTGGCATATAGGCCAGGCGCAATGGCTCACGCCTGTAATCCCAGCGCTTTGAGAGGCTGAGGTGGGTGGATCATGAGGTCAGGAGTTCGAGACCAGCCTGGCCAATGTGGTGAAACCCCATCTCTACTAACAAAAATAAAAAAATTAGGTGGGCATTGTGGCATGCACCTGTAATCCCAGCTACTTGGGAGGCTGAGGCAGGAGAATCACTTGAACCTGGGAGACGGAGTTTGCAGTGAGCCAAGATCGTGCCACTGCACTCCAGTCTGGACGACAGAGTGAGACTTCATCTCAAAAACAAAAAAAAAAAAAAAAAAAAAAAAAGAAAGAAAGAAAGATAAAAAGAAAATGTGGCATACATACACAACATAATACTATTTAGTCTTAGAAAAAGATGACAATACTGCAATTTGTGACAACATGGATGAATCTGGAGGACATTATGCTAACTGAAATAAGCCAGGTACAGAAAAACAAATACTGCATAATCTCAATTATATGGGAAATCTAATAAAGTTGAATCATAGAAGTAGAGAGTAGAATGGTGGTTACCAGAGGCTGCAGCTTAAGGAAGAAAGGTAACGAAGAGTTTTGATCTAAGGATGCAAAGTTTCAAATAGACAAAAGGAATAAACTTTTGAGATTTATTGCACAACAGAGTTGGTACAGTCAATAATAAAGTATTATATATTTCAAAATAACTAAGTAAATTTCAAATGTCTCACCATAAAAATGATAGATAAACAAGGTGATAAATATGTTAATTTAGCTTAACTGTTCTGCCTTGTATACATGTATCAAAACCTCACATTATATCCCATAAACATGTACAATTATGATTTGTCAATCAAAAAGAATATTAATAACACAATTAAAAATAAAAAGCTAATCTTTGTAAAGCAGTCTACTACATCAGCCACAGTTTCATATGCTTTACATTCATACTAAACTATCAAATTCTCACAATAACCCTATGGGGTAGGACTCTTATTACTCCTATTTTCAGGTGAGGAAACTAGGGCCTAGAGAATATAAAATGGTGGAGCTAGGATTTGAACCTAAACAATCTGGCTACAGAGCTCGAGTTGTTAAATGCTACATGACATCGTATCTTCATATTACAATTCCTACCCTCTAAGGGCTTGTACCTGTTAGACAAGAGAGATGAACACATAAATCAATTATGTCATGTCGCTAACATATTACACTTAATTTGCACAGACCATTATGGAATGATCCTGAAAAAGAAGAAACCCCTGGTAGAACCTGGCAGAGGCTGGATATAGTGAAAAGAGAACAGTAGCCAGGAGGGCATCTAACAGAAGCAGCACCTATCCTTATGAGCCTTAAACTATGAAAAGACAAGAGGGATGGGCCCTCTTGGACAACAGAAAAGATCTGTGGAAATGATTTTGAAATTTTCTTCTAATTCTACAGCTCTAAATCATTTAATTGCATATGCTCTGTTGTTGATTATATCTTGTATTTGAACTGTACTTTACAACTGTTATCTCTCTCGTCCAGTGAGGTCTGCAAAGCAAAAACAATCTTTCTGTCCTGAGAGATGCTGAAACTGTGTTAGAAGTAAGTGGTGCCACTACGATCATAGGCAAGCTAGTGTCAGAGATAAGGCTATGAGCTCCCAGTGCTATGATCTTTCCATTAGACTTTGAGTTATGTCAGGTACTCAACTTAGAAGTCACTATGTCCATAAAGGACATAGTGTCTAAATAATAGTGATAATTACTGATTACTAGATGCTTACAAAAGAGAAGGTACTGTGCCAAGCACTTAATATGCATGGTCTTTAAAAAACCTTAGAGTTAGTTACGTGATAGTTATCACTGTTCTAATTGCATATGAGAAAACTGAAATTTGGAGAGGTTATATAATTTTCCTAATACAATTACTACACCAAGACTGGTAATAAACAAAGCTAAGACTCAAGATTGATCTTCAGTAAGCAAATGGTTGCATTCGGTGGCCAAATCCAAGCTAGCATTTTAATATGTGTGCTAATACACAGCTATTAGCAATATTTGTGTTTGGTTATTTCAACTAGAAATTCTGGAATCTTATTTCATTTTTGGAATCTGACTTTTGCCTCAGTTACTGACTGCATAACAAAAAAAATCCTCAATACTCCATCTTCTCCAAGATATCTTCACACTTCTTCATAGTTTATTTTTAGATCAAAGGTGAATTTTAGAAAAACACTTTTGACAAATATTCTGTTATCTAATTTTTATTTTATCCTGGGAGCAATAGACAAACAACTTATTGAGCAGTGGTAAAGAAGAGACTGAGAGTATTCAACAGAGGCCTAGATTTTCATCCAGGTACGCTGCCGTGCTTGGAGCCACAGCACACATCCTAAATGTTATTAAGTGCATATCATGTTCCACTAATCACATGTTATCTTCAAAGTGTGAAATGAAGCCAAATATTATTATCTCCACTACACAGATAAGGAAACTGATGATCAGGGTAGTTAAGAAAACATTGTAAGATTATATGATTTGAGGTAGAGGGTAGGACAGGGTTCAAATAGAAGTCTCATTTACACCTTATGACCCTGCCCTGATACACATTTTATGATATTCCCATCCTTGCCATTTTCTCTGGTATGCCCCTTGTTAGGATATTCTTGATACCCTTGTTCTAACTTTAAAATCGTTTGAGCACTTTTTTCCTCCTTGGATTGCTGCTATTTCTTCAGCAATGAAGTCTGAGTTGGGAAACCTAAATACGAATTCTAGATGTATCGCCTACATCATATCACTTGACTGACTTCTCAGGGTCTCAGTGCTTCATCAATAAAATGGGAAGGCTAGGCTCAAGCTGTGTATCTCAAACTTGGCTGTGTGTTAGAATCACCTTATCACTATTGTTAATTTTATAAAATTGTACATGGCATGATAACTACACCTTAAAAAATGTGGTACATATATACAATGAAATACTATGCAGCCATAAAAAAGAATGAGATTATATCTTTACAACAACATGGATGAAGCTGAAGGCCATTTTCCTAAGCAAATTAAGCAGAAACAGAAAGCCAAATACGACGTGTTCTCATTTATAACTGGAGCTAAGCATTGAGCACACATGGACACAAAGAAAGGAAAAAAAACCACCAGGGCCCCCTTAAGGGTGGAGGGTGTGAGGAGGGTAAGGATTGAAAAAACTAGTTATTGGGTATTATGCTCATTAACTGGGTAACAAAATTATCTGCATACCAAACCCCCACCATGTGCAATTTACTCATGGCAAAAGCACCCCTTGAACATAAAAGCTGAAGAGAAAAAATAAATAAAAGAGACTTAAGAAGCAAAAAAAAAAAAAAAAAAAAAGAATTCATTTTCAGTAAGTGATACATACTGAAATACTCGTGTTCATTTATATCATTCCTTAGATTTGGTTTAAAATAGCATTTTTTTTAAATGTTGTAGTGAGAGATGAACAAGACTGGTAAAATGTCAACAACTGTCGAAGCTAAGTAAAGAGATATTCTACTATTCAGTCCATTTTTGTGTGTGGCTAAAGAAGTTTATGTAAAAAGTTCAGAAAATCACTTAGTAATCTATTAAAATACTTATGCGTAAGCCAAACCCTCAGAAATTTTAATTCAATTATTGAAGGTAAAAGGGTAGCTATGACTTAAGTATAAGTATCGTCTAGAAAGTTACTCAGGTGGTTCTAACAGGATGTCAAGATTAAATATTTGCCTGGAATTCTAGATAACTTACATGGTTTCTTCTAAATATAGTTCTATAGATACCAACACTTTTAGAAAAAGACACTATTTGGCTTCATCCACTGGTATGAGAGGAAACGCTCCACACTTAAAGGGGAGTGTTTTTGGGACCCAGTGCAACTTACCATAAAAGCCTTCCACCACTTTTCAAAACCCTGGCTTTCTTATCCATGACTTGAAAGAAATGAACTCAATCAAACTCTAATCACTTGATAAAAGCTGTAGCCCCAGGGGAAGATGAGAGAAGACAGCTGGTACATCTGGCTAAACTCAATTATAGCTGAGATATATTAGTCCATGCTCTCCCTGTGCTTTGTATAGGCCTGAAAAAGAAAGACATCTAGACATTGGGGTTTTCCATCTTCTTCTCACTCCTTTAAATGAGCCGAATAGTCAACTAAGATTATACTTTTGGATTCCTGCATATATACATTCATCTTTTTTATTCATTCACTTATCTCATTATTTATACATTTTTTGAGTAATTGCTATAAGTTAAGTTCTTATCAATTTTTTTAATGAGGAAATAAAGTAAAAGGAACGGACATGTCTTAAATGTACTGGATTAAGTCTTGTACACATGCCATTACTTTTATTCATTCATTTATTTATTTTTTGTTTGTTTGTTTGTTTTTGAGACAGATTCTTGCTCAGTCACTCAGGCCCAATCTCTGCTCACTGCACCCTCTGCCTCCCAGCTTCAAGTGATTCTCTTGTCTCAGCCTCCCAAGTAGCTGGGTTTTGTAGTCCAAAAAGTTTTGTATTTTTAGTAGAGACGCGGTTTCACCATGTTGGCCAGGCTGGTCTCAAAATCCTGGCCTCAAGTGATGCACCTGTCTCAACCTCCTAAATTGCTGGGGTTATAGTTGTGAGCCACCATGCCTGGCTGCCATTACTTTTAGTATCAACAAAAATATAGTAAAATATTATAGCTATATCCAATCTTCAGATGGAAACCAAGGATTAGACAGATTGAATAATTTTTCCAAGGTAACAGAAGCAGCAAATGGAAAAGCTGGAATGTGAACCCACATCTGTATCATCCTCTGGAGCTGGACTATCAACATCCCTACAGTTGCAGAGAAACAGTCTTTTCACTGTTTTCTTAACTTTTCATTTCTTTTCTTTCTTCCCTCTCCTGCTCTCTCTCCTTCTTCCTCCCTCCTTTCTTCACTCTTGTTACTCTCTATTCTTTGTTATTTATTTCTTAAAAATCTTCATCTGGTCTCTTAACTCCATCTTCTCTGAAACCTTTTACTCATGAGCCCATTTTTTGATGCTTCTTTATCCTCTCTCTAATTCCGCAGGCTCTCTTTTCAATTCTAGTCCCTTACTAGCAACCAGTGCAGAATTCTACTTGTATCTGTTGCCAAATTATTTGAATAATAAGAAATACAAGACTCTTAGAAAATCAGACAGGGCAAATTCAAGGAATAAAGAAACAGTTTGAAATGGAAATGAGCCTGAGTTTTGATTGCTCAGCAGAAGGATGTGCCTTGTAGTTCTGAATAAGAACAGTATTTCTATACTTGCCTCTACAGAAAAAAAAAAATAAAGAAAAAAAAAGAAAAGAAGTCACACGATTAGTGAAAGTTCCCCCCAGCTGGCAATCCCAGACTTTATTTCTTGCCTGGCCCTTGGTCTCATGAAGAAATAGCTTTAACTACTGTGTCACCAATGTTTCAAAGGTGGTTTAAGGAATTAGCCCTCTGTCCTTGGTCAGCTGGGCAGCATGGGTAGGACTGGAACTCCAGACTATAGTACTATCTTTTCATCTCCACCTGCTTGTAAAGGTTATCATGTGCTTCCAGACATGAAAATGGTTGGAGGCACCTCTGTACGTTTGTTTTTATATTTTGATTTATTTTCTACTATTTGTCTTCTGTAAATTATTTAATGTAATTAACCACTCACAATTTGGGGATTTTTGTTTTTGTTTGTGCTTTTAAAAAATTTTCCCTTTCATTTTTTAATATCTTAGTGTAAATAGATATCACAGATTTTTTAAAAAGCAGACCTAATGTACAGCTTAATGAATTATCACAAGGTGAATATCCTTGTAACCACCACCCAAGTTAAGAAATAAAACTTTTTTTTTTTTTTTTGAGACTAAGTCTCACTCTGTTGCCTAGGCTGGAGTGTAGTGGCGTGATCTCGGCTCACTGCAACCTCTGCCTCCTAGGTTCAAGCGATTATCTGCCTCATCCTCTCGAGTAGCTGGGATTACATGTGCCTGCCACCATGCCCGGCTAATTTTTTTTTTTTTTTTTTTTTTTGTATTTTTAGCAGAGATGGGATTTCACCATCTTGGCCAGGCTGGTCTTGAACTCTTGACCTCATGATCCACCCACCTCGGCCTCCCAAAGTTCTGGGATTACAGTCGTGAGCCACCGCGCCCAGCTGAAATAAAACTTTTAAAGCCACTCCGGATCTTCTAGAGAGCAGCAGATATGTAGGTTGTTTATATTGTGCCTGTACTACTTTATAAATAGGGGAAAATATTGTAACATAGGGGAAAATTTGTTCTGTTATGTATTTACTTCTGATCTGTTGCTTCTGTAAATTTACCTAAACTATCATCTGAAGGGTGATTCTTGATGTGTGCACTTTCATGAGAGTTTTAGCATATAAGTGAGCTCAGTGAAATTTGAGATTATGGTCGTCTGGTTCAAAGTTCTATCCCAATGCTTACCACATAATCTGATACATTACACACACATAATCAATAATTTGACCATATGTCAGACATAATTTCCTACTCCTAAATATTTATTCATGCCCAAGATATTTACTGGTGAGATCTAGTCTGTGCTTGACCCTGTCCTAGGTGTCAGGGGTACAAAAATACCAAAGATATTATCTCTGTCCCAAGGAGTTCACTCTCCTTGGAGTAATAAATGTGCAAGCAAATAATTACAATGAATAATTACTGTAAGTGCTATAATACCAAGTGAGATACTCACATAAAGGAAATATTGTGTGATTCTTCTGGGAAAGTTACATGAGTGGTATTTAAGATAGATGATGAAACATGAATAACAGTATGCAAAGCTGAGCAAAGTGAACTATATATTCCAGGAAAATTGGAGTATGTGCCAAGTGATGAAGATGTGAAACCACCTCACATGTCCTGGGAACCACATGTAGTTGAATACTGTTTATATGTTGTACGTTAAGGTTAGAGGTGTGAAGTAGGCCAAAAAAAATATGTTGAAGACAAAACCCGGAGTTCTCTTCCGCCATCGTAAGAAATTTGCTTTAAATGATATTAGCAACTGGACCTATCAAGGGCTTGCACGCAGAGGAGTGATATGGTCAGGTTTGCCTTTTAGAAAACTCACTTGAGCCTCAATAACAAATGAACTGAAGAGGCTTGAGTGAGAGACAGGGAGAGGCACATAGTAGCTGCAGTTTGTTTGGAGAACTGAACAATTACTGTGCGTGTGTGAGAAGATCATAGATTCTGGAAAGGTTCAGATCAGAGGAGGAGCAACTTTTAAGGCTAAGTGGATGAGTGGAGAAAGGGGGAGGATTTGTGGATAACTCAGGAATCTCCTGACAAAGTTAAAAGCCTATAATTTCCCTACCATATATTTTCTTTCTTCTGTGTTGTTTGGCTAGAGATAAAAATATTATAGCCTTAGGAAAAATCCTATCAGTGGAAATGAGAATTTTAAATAAAATCCAACCAAGTTCATAATTTGCCACAGCTGAGAAGATTTGTGTCAAAGCCACTACTTTCTGGTTAACTTCTTGTCTTCAGTCAGAAGAGCACTATTGGTAGAGTTTTATTGTGTTTTCTGAATGAACTTAGCTGTCTACAGGCCATAACTATGAGATTCTGAATAGTCACTCCATCACTTTCCCGGGGGGCAGAACTGAGCTTGGGTTCAGTGGAGGGAGGTGGTACCATGGCATTCTACCTGGATGTCCCCTCTGCAAAGTGAAATAGCATAAATAGTGTGGTGGGAGCAATCACGCAAAAAGGCCTGGGTTCAAATTCAGATTTGGCTACTTAGAACTGTTCCTTAACTATTATGAGCTTCCATAGACTCATCCATAGAATGGATGGTAATATCCATCACACAGGGGTCTTTGTGAAGCTATTGTGATGACTGTAGTAAGATATTGCACATAGGGTATTATGCCTAGCACCACGTGAGTGTCCTGTGGTGAACAGTATTGACACATTTAATCTCTCAATAATAGTTTGAGGTATTAATACTTCCATTTTACAGACGTGGAAACTGAGACAATGAGGTGTACTCACTTAAGACTACACAAAGGAGGAAGTGGAAGAATAGGTTTTAAACCCAGCTATGAAAGATGGCTGGCTAACTCCCATTTTGTCAAGAGTAGGAGCTCCTAACATCTTAGACTTTTGGCAAAGTGAAGCTGGTTGTTTTTCTAATTTGGACTGTAAATACTCATGATGCTAAAACGGAAGAAGCATTGGTAGGATATATAGGAATACACTGGAGTTGAAAGAAGAGAGAGAAAAAAACAGAGGGAGAAAGAGAAGGAGTGGGAAAAGAAAAAAGGAAGGAGGGAAGGGAAGAGAAGGGAAGGGTGGGAAGGGGAGGGGAGGGGAGGGGACCTTACAGAGAAATAGGATCCAGTGTGAATTGGCAAGGCACTTGTTAATTCTTTTAATCCACTAGTATGTTGGTGTCAGCTCCTAGGAAGGATCCATAGCCTTTGATGATGATAATTTTCACCCGGGGATTTTTTTTCCCCTGCAGGGAATGTCCAGTTTGCTTAAGGGACTCTCATTCCTGGCTGCCGTTACAAGGAGAAATATAGCTGTGGGATATGTATGTCTATAAGTGTGGATATACACATACACTCACTCTCTTACACAAACACACACACATGAATGCTGTGAAGCTTATACAGGAAAGTAAGAGTGCTCTGGCCCCACTGCTATCTGTGCTTTCTCCCTGACCCTGGTTTACTTCAAGAAGTCTGCTAATTACAATTCTAAATCTAAATTGATACAATTATACAGGCTTTTCTTGATTTAATTTAATTACATCTATCAGTTTTTTCTGTGAGAAGACTAGCCAAATTTTCATAACTCTATTATACCACTTAATTTTTACAAGAAAAATTTTTTGCATAGTGTTTGTCTTTACATAAATAGAACAATTCGACTTTCCTTCTTGTTTATTTAGCTTTAAATAGCATCTCATGAATCTCCATCGATGTATGTACCTCATCCCTCCTCCTCACCTTCTAGCTTCCTCTAGTCTTCTGGGAGCAGTGCCTTTTCTTTTAAGCCATCAAGGCTGAAGACATCTGTATCTTGGTAAACACATTTGTATTTTCTATCTTGTGTCCTTATATTGACATAAAAAATAAAAACCAATAAACATTTCTTATTTGACAACATAAACATCCCTCACTGTCAAGCCGAGTAGTTGTGCTTTCATTTTATTTTCTTCTTTTTCCGTTGACTATTACTCTGCTTTTGCCACTTAAAAAAAGTTCTTCCTATCTCGGTCAAAGGTTTATCTTTTATTACCTTCCACCAATAGCTAAAAATCATGACATATTGCATCTGCTTCAACTGTAACTCATGTCCTTTGTGGGAGAAATACACCACTGGGATGTAGACTGTGGGCTCTGGGGTGAATTACCATGGGTTCTTGTCCTGACCGTGAGGTTAACTTCGTGCCCTTGAGGAACATTGTGCTTCAGCTTCTTCATATTTTAAATGTGGGCAGGAGCAGCCCAAATATGTAGTATTGTCAGGAGGGTTAGATGAAATGTGTACAAAGGACTTCACATAGTTGGACACATAGTAAACACTGCATAAATGTCTTTTATTATAACATTTTATAGAAGTTTTTAATTATTTTTCAGTGGAAGGAGCATTTGCCTAATTTACCATGTCACTAACATTATCAAACTCTTTAGTCATTGTGTTGCTTGGACTCTATTTGTTTCAACTTTTTGATAACATATTTTTGGATTTCTAATTCTAATTTGGACTACTGCTGTTTTACATGCTTTACAACTGCCTTTTTCAGCTCTTCCAGGCAATCCACTCTTTCATAGTGGTCCGCTTCCCAGTACTTTGTTCTACCCCCTAGTTTGTTATGTTCACCAGCAGAGGTTCACCCATGCTCCCTGATCCTACAGTTCGTGGAATCTACCCACTGACAGTCCTTTCTAGTCTCTTCACTGTTGCTGCTTTAATTTATTCCTTTCACTTTACTGAGTTATCTACAACACCTTGTACTTGTTTCATGATTCAGATATAAATAATCTCCTTTAATCCTCATAGAAAGCCCAACATGTAAGTGCTATGATTTCCATTTTGGGGATGGAAAACTGAGGCACACAGGGAGTCAGAAACTTGCTTAGGTGGGGAGTGGTGGCCCATGTTTATAATCCCAGCGCTTTGGAAGGCTGAGGCAGGAGGATCAGTTGAGCTCAGGTGTTTGAGATAAGCCTGGGCAACATAGTGAGACCCCATCTCTACAAAATTTTTTAAAGAATTAGCCAGGCATGGAGATGTGTGCATGTAGTCCCATTTACTTGGGAGACTGAGGCAAGAAGGTTGCTTGAGCCTTGGGGGACGGGGGGAAGGGGGTTGAGGCTGTTGTAAATGAAAAGGAAAAAAAAAGGAAAAGAAAGAGAAAGAGAGAGAGAGAAAGAAAGAGAAGGAAGGAAGGAAGGAAAGAAAGAGAAGAAAGAAAGAAGGAAAGAAAGAAAAAGAAACAAGGAAGAAAGAAAGAAGAAAGAGAGAGAAAGAAAAAAGAAAAGGAAAGGAAAGAAAAAACAGAGAGGGAGGGAGGGAGGGAGGGAGGGAGGGAGGGAGGGAGGGAGGGAGGGAGGGAGGGAGGGAGGAAGGGAAGGACTTGCCCAGGTCACCCAATAGCAAGTAACAAAATCCTGATTACACTTTATGTTCTTTGGACTTGGCAGCCCTTCTGGGGAAAGGGCAGCAGTGATTTTTTTCTTGCTTCAGAGGGATCCTGGAATTTTAAAAGTCTTACTTAAATGCAAAGAGGGCAAAGGAGATTGAGGAGTAGACAGTACTATGTTAGCATATATACCTTGCTAAGGAAGCAGATCTGAAAGAATAGATACAAGTGTAACTGACTCACAGGCTGAGGAAAAAAGCAAGGGGCAGCATAAAAAGAACCAAAACCACAAAGACACTTTTGTTGCAAATCCTTTCTTTTGTGGTGACAGCAAGTGCCTGAATTCCAGCTGTGATTGTATATATTTCCAGAGAACAAAGCTTTATAATAGTATACTTGTCCCAACTAGACTGACAAATTAACACTTGCTGATGGTGGTCCACCCCTCTCCACCACATGGGGATGGCAGCTGTGGCTAGCAAGCATACTGATGGAGAGTTGCTATAGATTTTTTAACCTGGAAAATCCATTTTATATCTTCTATGTGCAGCCCTTAAAAAGATAAATAAAGTTATATATATATATATATGTATATATATGTAGAAAATATATTAGAAAGTGCATATACATATTTGCTGATTGATTCACCCAAAGTTTATTTTATCATAGCAAAATATGAGGTCTGTGAACAAAGCATGTACTTGTCAGAGAAAAACAAATGTTTATTCTATATAAATGTAAAATATATACCATATGTGTATTTTATATAATTGTATATGCTCTCATTATGTTCATATTCAAAAGACAAGAGTTGATATTATATGTACACAGACCTATAACTCTATTGTATGTGGCATATGGACATGTCTCCATAGCTTGCTCTATGTACTATCTATGTGTGTATATAGGTATGTATGAATCTATCCACAGAATATTACTAGAAAGAACAAAAACTTTAGAGTCAGATACATTTAGATTTAAAATTCAAATATCTGACTCAATAAATACAGAATTACGGGCAATTTACTTCACGATTTTAAGTCTAGGTTTCCTTCTTTGCAAACATAGGATAAGGAGAGTACCTATCTTAGGGTTCACCGGTATGCCAAGGAAATGAGAATTCATGTGAAGCGCTTAGCAAAGAGTTCGGCACGTAAGGCATAGTCAAAAAATGTTAACTGTGATCAAGATATTCTCATGCATTCAATTCAACATATATTTCCCCAGCATGTATTATGTTATAGAATATATATCACATATGCTTATAAAATATTTACAGATACTTGCACACAAATATGTATATAATTTATTAAGTATAATTTGCCTACTTATTTGAACTTATTATATGCATATGTTTGTAGTAGTATACATATGTAGATCTAACTCTAGTAAATTCAGGGAACATTAATTGAAAAATGTTTTGAGCCAGCCTCTGTAATACTTCCTTGGGTATTAAAATATGTGCTACACTTATAAAGTGTTTTTAGCATACTGAGGAAGAAAGATACATAAAGATATTATTATAATGCTGTATAAAATGCAATAGCATGGTATGTAGAAGAAGTGTGAGAGAATCAATTATTTTTACTAGAAGGACTGAGGAAGGGGTTTATAGGTTAGAAGACAATTGAAATGGGCTTTAAAGAATGAAAAGGATCTCATTAAGAATGGAATAGGAGGGAAAGGCAGAAGCCAGTTCAAAGGCAGGATAGCAGCTGAGTCTAAAAATAAAGATTAGTTCCGTTTATGAGTGACTTTTTCTGCCACCCAAGAAAGTTTAAACTTTATTCCATGTAAGTAATATCATCAAGGATCCAAGATAATCTGGATACATCTATGCTATAGAAGGTTGTCCTATACAAAAAGTAGGATAAGGAAAAATTTGTAAAAAATAAGATCATATAGGAAGGTACTGAAAATTTACAAAAGAATTATATTTGTGCAGTCTCTTACATTTGACAAAACATATTCATAATTGTAATTGATTTTCATGCAACCCTATAAGGCTTATCTATCCCTATCAGATTGTTAGCTCTTAAAGTCTTTAGTTTGCCTATCCCTGACTCTCCAGCTGTTTACAGAGCTAGAACAGAATAAGAGTAAAGGGTATTGATGGTTTGTCTGTGTCCCAACCCAAATCTCATCTTGAATTGTAGTTCCCATAATCTCCACCTGTCAAGGGGGGACAGGGTAAAGATAATTGAATCACGGGGGCGGTTTTCCCCTTGCTGTTCTTGTGGTAGTGAGTGAGTTCTAACGAGATCTGACGGTTTTATAAGGAGTTTCCCCCTTCACTCAACACTCATTCTTTCTCCTGCCACCCTGTGAAGAGATGCCTTCCGCCGTGATTGTAAGTTTCCTGAGGCCTCCCCAGCCATGAGGAATTGTCAGACAATTAAACCTCTTTTCTTTATAAATTACCTAGTCTTGGGTATTTCTTCATAGCAGCATGAGAATGGACTAATACAAGTATATAGATCGAACAAATGAGAGAGTGATTTTTTTTTCCCCCATGATAGAGATAGGAATGGAGATTTGGGAAACTTAGATTCTTCAGCAGCCGCATCTGCCAGCTTGCATGACAAATCTCCTCCCTTTAAAATCTCAAAATATCATCCTGTCTGATGTTTATAATGTTGTGAAAGGCTGAACACCAAAGACATAAAATAATTTTTTGGCTTGGACGCAAATCGGGCTTCATCAACTTACTATGCTTCCAGGTGTGCAGTATAGTATATGCACACGAGCGCGTTAGTTTCTTTTATCTTACAGACATATTTTCAAGGTCACTTTCAATAAATGTATGATAAAAAGTACTTAAAAATGTGGTATGGAAAGGGACAGAGCGAGAGGTAAAATCTGGACCTTCTGACAACAAATGAATATCTGTCAGTCTTGGGCAAGTTACCCAACATAGGAATGATTCCATATTTTTATCAAGTAATACATTGCTGTTTACTCGCATAGGGAGGATTACCATACTTAGCAAACTAAAATATAGAGCATATGTAAATTTCAAATCAATACTGGATACTTTTTAGAATAAGTATGTCCCATCTAATAAAGTGCAACCTTTCCCTGACATTTCTAAACCTATCCTGTCCATGCTCTTTTTGAGACCCATTGTAATCTCATCTGTCCTCATGCTTCAGCTCTTTTGTTGATACCCATGACATTTTAAATTTTATCTGTAGATGGAACCTCTTTCTTGAGCTCTGGTTAAATAGTCCTAACTATCTTTTGAAATGTCCTTTAATTTCTTTGCCACAAAATGATAATAATACTTCCTCTCTGACTAAGTTGCTGTGAGGATTTAATGAGCGCTTTTTAAAAGCATATATAATAATTCCTGGCATGTATCAGTTTGAACTATAGAAAATTGCTATTCTTTATAGGTTAAATATTGGTGAATTTTAATACTAAGCACTATATGATTGTTTGCCATCATTATCAGCAGGATTACAGTCTTCTTACCTTCCGCAAAGACCTAAATTATTTTATTGCCTCAGCTATGTGACAACACCCTAGCTCTCTACGAGAATGACCTATGTGCATGTGCTTGGCGTCCTAGCTCAGCACCTGGCACATGGCAGGAACTCAAGTTCACTTTCCAGGATTCCTTACAAACAGCCACCCAAATAATCTTTCTGAAACTCAAGCCATCTCAAAGATCATCTGTGGCCCTATTTATGAGATCATGTGGTAAAATGGAAAAGACCCTGATCTACCACTGACTAGCTATGTGCCCTTGGACAAGTCACTTCATCACCTCCCGCCATGCCATGAGATTTCCTGCCTCTTCCCCTTTACTGATACCTTGTCCTCTTTGGAATGTAATATCACCTGCATCCTGCCCCACAACTCTCCAATCTAAATCACCTCATCCTTCAAGCTCAAGCTGAAAATCTTCTTTTACACATTGTTTTTTGTTTATTCATGCAAAACTCTGTTAAGCATTAATCATATTCCAGACCTGAATATCAAATTCAGGGCACCTGGCATCTAACAGTGCTGGAATATTCGTGCACTTACGTTAGATGCCCTCACTTGCATTATTATATTTCAACCATGCTATAAACCTGTGGAGTAATTATGTTCCAAGTTCTCAGCTGAGGAAATTGACCTTTATTACAGTTGAATGAAGGCCAGGCACAGTGGCTCACACCTGTAATCCCAGCACTTTGGGAGGCTGAGGCGGGCAGATCATGAGGTCAGGAGATTGAGACCATCCTGGCTAACATCTCTACTAAACCCCATCTCTACTAAAAATACAAAAATTAGCTGGGTGTGGTGGCGCTCCCCTGTAGTCCCAGCTACTTGGGAGGCTGAGGCAGGAGAATCACTGGAACCCCGGAGGTGGAGGTTGCAGTGGGCCGAGATCATGCCACTACATTCCAGCCTCGTAACAGAGGGAGACTCTGATTCAAAAAAAAAAACAAAGTTGAATTTTTTCCCAATAACTCATAGTTGCTAATAAAATTAAGGTTCTAACTTTGTTGTGACCCCTTTTTACCCCCAATAGAAACTGTGTCCTCTCAAAAGAATTTTCATATACAGTGTGAACCTCAACAGTATTCTTTGCAAATCTTTCTGCAACCTGGTCTTTATGTGTTAGTTTTATTCCCTGGATTAGAAGTTTCTTGTGGCTATGAGTTACATCTGATTTAATTCTTTGTTTGTCTTGCTTCACATAGCATAATAATAAAAGTCACAATACTGAATAGCTATGAGGTACTAATACTGTACTATCAATTTTTCATTTATCTTTTTCTTTGAAACAAAATAAAGCATCATGCAGAAAATAGATCTATTTAACCTATAATTGTTAACTATTACTAATTTTATAAGACAGGAATCTGAGAAATAAAGTCCCTAAGCTACTAAATGAGGCACTCAGGAATTGAGCTAGATAAGCCCGCCTGTCAAGTTTAGCCCTTCCCACTCAGCCCTGTTGCCCCATTAATTTAAACAACAGCAGCTTAGCAACTACTTACATGCCCCACATGGTGCTCAGAGTTAAGCTCAAGGAGATGAAAAATTGCACATTTGCTTTGCCCTTGGAGTTTTGGAAACAGGCAATAGAAAAGTTGCACATTTAAAATGATCAACCATTTTCAATCATGACTTCCTTTGGACATACTGATTTTTTTATCCATTGATTTTTTCAACAAATATTTACTAAGATCTTAGTATACATCAGACACTATGCTTTAACAAACCAAACCTCAGCTCTACCCTCCCAGAGCTCACAGTTGAATTGGAAGACAATCAGAAACCAAGCGATTGTAGATGTGAGCAGAGTTAGAAAAGGCACCATACAGAGATGCACTGCAATGGCTTCAGCCCGGAAGGGGTGCCAGGGAAGCTGTCTGTGCAGAAGTACTGTGGAAGCTGCTAAGACCTAGAGTGCATGGGGTGATTAAGAAGAATATTGAAGGCAGAAAGGGAAGAAAATGCAAACCTACTGCAGTGGGAGGGAGAATATCACATTACAGGAAATAAAAGAATATTATAAAGTGTCTTGTATGAGGGGAAGAGGGGTTAAAGGGTAAGCAGGAGGCAGAGCTCCTTGCCACAGGGTTAAACAGTTTGGACTCTACCAAATGGTATGGATAAACTGATTCAAATACATCTTGAGCCAACCTAAGCTTTCAGAGCTACCAAAACCATAGAAAAACCAACTCTATTTACCTGTTTGTTCTACACGACATTAAAAATGCATATATATACACATACATTTACACATAAAGGTATGTAAAATTATCTAAAGGATTCAGTACTTGTGGATACTAATTGCGAGATTTTATTACAGATTTTAGAGACAGCAACAACCAGCTTTAATTTTCACAGCCCAGGTTGAGTTTTCAGCTTCACTCGACAAAAATATCAGCTCTCCTTTGTGTCCCTGAGTACATTTCAGGGCCAAGTCACACAAGAGAATGGGAATCGAGACTTACAATGCCATTTTCACAATTGCTTTCCTGATTATAATCATACCTCAAGATGTTATTCCAGAACTTAATTATTTTATTGCTCCTTTGTCATTTTCAAAGTGATAACAAATACAAAAAAAAAAGAAGTCTCATATGAGTACATGGTTTCACCGAGATCTACCGGGGATGTCTCTGGTATTTTTCCTTTTTACACAATCAATGTTTCCTTTAGTTAGAGAGGGGCTTCAATCTATCAGACTGCCGAGAGCACCCCTTTGAAATCTTCAGGGTGATAATTTAAGTGAAATAGAAACAGAGAGAGGAAAATGTCACATCCTTGGAAATCTTTTGTGATAAAGGATTTTCTTGGCTGTTTAATAAGATGGCGCAGAGGGGATCAGCATTACAATTAAGTTTGCAATCTTGTTGTACCTAGTGACTCCTTCTAAATATTATCTTCATTCTCCTTAGTTTCCTTGCAACAATAAGGCTGATAAATTCCTCTGACACTCCTAACCTTGTGAGAGGACTTATTTGGCCCTCAAGTCCCAACTGCATCTAAGGAAAATATTGTTTCTTTATTTAACTCTCCTTTTCCAGATACATGTCTGTAATTGAACAACAGTTACAGATAGCTTTCAAGATTCATTAAGATTCCTCAATTCCCTTAGACTATAGCAACTCTGGTAAGTGGAAAATACAGTGGGAAAACCAGAGTTTAAACTCAAGCAATCTTAAGTTTGAATTGAAATGTTGCCACTATTTAACTACAAGTCACTCAGCCCTTCTAAGTCTCAATGTTCTCCTAAGATTATTGGTCCTGAATGATAACATATGCAACATGCTAGTAAGTGCCCATATGCATAGGTCTAATCAATATATGAAATTGTCTTTTTACCCTCTAGTTCTCATAGTCTTCAGGAATGTCCTTCCCTTTTCACTCCTAGTTCAAGCCATTCTTTAGGTTCAGTTAAGTCCTACTCACGATAAGGATAATATCTGCCATAGATACAGAAAAGGATAAAATGTGAATAACCATTTTTTTCTGACCTTCAAGGATCTTTCCACCTAGAAAAGAGAACAAGTGTATGTATATCTAAATTAAGCACAAGGCTGAAAATGTCATCACTCTGTTAAAGGAATTGAGAATGGTGAGGGTAGAGGAGAGGAAAGTTAATTTCGGGTGCAGAAGACAGGACAGATTTTCTGGGAAGGTGTTATCAGATCTTACTTTTGAGGTATGGGTACAATTTAGACCAATAGAGATCATGGGTAGCAATAATACAGGCCCTTGGTGTGCAATTACAAAGTCCAAAAATCTTAAAACTAAAAGCATTTTCATAGCTCGAATGGTAGCAAAACCTAAAATACATGCTACAGCCTTCATTAATTTTACTTAGTGTGAATATTTATATGTTGTGCTCCAGAAATATTAATATATTTTGGCAAAAGAATGTTGTCTTAGTCCCTGATGAGGACACTATATAACATGCAATTACATTGGTTTATCTCTATAAAATACTTCTCTCATGCCCCCATGAATTCTTCCGTAGATCTGGCCATACAGGTTTTAAATAAGGGATTTATTGTGGTTCTTTACAATAGGCAGAAATAATAATACAATGATGTAGATATATGAAAATCCGGAGTATATTAAAATAATATCAAATCATCCAGTGTTATTGGAAAGATTAGTGGATGACTAGGATGGCAAAGATCATGAAAGGATTTCATTCCTTCAGTGAACTGTATTTATTGAGATATTTCTGTATTACAGTGTTCTTTTAGAGATTGAGAATCTAGCTGTGAACATACCAAACCATTGTAATATGGTAACAGGATTCCTTTCTAAGTTCCCTTTTGTTTCAGAATGGTAGCAATCTACCAGTGGTTTAGGTGGTGGTGCAGGGTAACGTGTAATGGAGGCATACAGAGGTTTAGTACTGTGCTTAAGCTTTTGATCCCATTACGCATCAGAGGCAAGAAACTGAAGTCAGGTAGGCTAGCATGAGAGTGTATGCTCATAACCCCATGACACTATTCTTTTTGTATTTAGAAACATGCAGGAGAGACATTAACTGTCTCTGTGGGCTTTGATGACGTGTCATAGAAGGCTTGCCATAGGCTGTATTACAAAGGATGAATAAGATGTGTTGCAATAGAGGAGAAGGTTGGGTTACTAGGTGGAGATGAGCTCTTCGATGTGGGCATAGGCAGGTAGCACAGTGGATGAGAACATTCCCTCCATAAGTCCCACTCTCTGGTTTCTACTCCTTATTTGGCCACTTACTGGTAGGTGATCTTGGTTAACCTTAACCTCTTTTATTATTATTATTATTATTATTATTATTTTTTTTTTTTTGAGATGGAATCTCGCTCTGTTGCCCAGGTTGGAGTGCAGTGGCGCAATTTTGGCTCACTGCAACCTCCGCCTCCCAGGTTTAAGCGATTCTCCTGCCTCAGCCTCCTGAGTAGCTGGGATTACAGGCACACACCACCACACCTGGTTAATTTTTGTATTTTTAGTAGAGATGGGGTTTCACCATGTTGGTCAGATTGGTCTCAAACTCCTGACGTCATGATCCGCCCACCTCAGCCTCCCAAAGTGCCGGGATTACAGGCGTAAGCCACTGTGCCCAGCCAATCTTAACCTCTTTTTATCTCATTTTTCTCATCCTTCAAATGGGAGTAGTAATAGTGCCTCCATTTTAAGGATTAAATTAAATGAATTGCTAGATGTCAATGTCTTGGGGCAGTGCCTGGCACATACAACTGTGACAAAGAAAGACAAAGTCCTTGCTCTCCTGTTGACTATTTGTGTTGCTTCTTTTGCCTAATATTTGCTACACTTTAAAATTATGCAACTATTTGTATTTGTTTAATACCTGTCTCCTCACTCCTCTGGAGATTGTAAACACTGTGACACAGGACCTACTCTGTTTTGTTCAGCATTATCCTTAATGCAAGAATCCTTTATATAGTAGGTCTCAAAAATATATGCTAAAAGATGAATACATAAATGCATGAGAGGTATAAACAGATAATTAATCAGCGTATATACTTTAACAGACAAGTCGTTTAGCTTTCCCTTATTCTTTGTCATTATACATTTTTACTTTTTTCTCGGAAACCTGGGGCACTGAATGACTTACATCTTAAAACTTTTTCTCCAGGGTGGTCTATTTCTGAGCTGAGCTCCTGCATTGATTTAACAAAAAAGGTTTCTTAATATAGACACCCAAGACTAATTGCATTGTCTAGGCACATTGGATAAGGATTTAATTTCACACATCACAAACGATCAGCATCAAATTGTCAGAGTCGTATTTTATACCTTCTTTATAGAGCTCTTCAATCTTCTTAGCCCACTTTCACAGCCCACTACTTTGAAACAAGGTTCAGTTAGAGCCTAATGGGGAAAAAAGAAAGGTAGAATGACAAAAGAGAAAGTATTAAATGGTCACTCCATCACTGATTTCAGGAAAGCATACATGTCCTGAAAAGTTGCTGTAACTTTAGACCCAGATTCAGGCAGTGTCCCAGGAAGCCACCTGTGAGTGTGTGCAGCTTCTAGGATCTGCTCCAATTTTATCTACAAAGGGTCTAAATGCAGGCTACAAAACAGAGCTAAACCCAATCACCTGGATCCACAGGAACTCCTGTGTTTTCTCCTTTTCAAAAGCCAACATCCTCTAGAAGTTCAGGGGCTAAATCCTTCCATCAAAATCACACAGTGGGTTTCTAAAAAGCAGTTGGAGTAAGAGACTTATCAGTTCTGCAATATGCCACTTTTCTGTTGGGTGCTTCTGCACTGCAACCAAAAGCAACAATTGCACTATTTTCTGATATTTCTCAAATCCATCTCTTCCTCTTCATTCCCATTGAATGTTTCTCTTGGTGAGAACTTCAACATTTTTAGATGAATGCTTGTTAGAATAGGTTTCAGCAGGCCTCCCCGCTTCTTCCCTTTCTAAGTATGCCCCCATCTCATCACCAGAGTATTCTTTCTAAAATGCAAATTTGTTTACAGCTCTTCTAACCACCAATCTTCCACATAGTGTAAAGTAAAAATGTTGGCCAGGTGCAGTGGCTCACACCTGTAATCCCAGCACTTTGGGAAGCCGAGGTGGGTGGATCACGAGGTCAGGAGTTCGAGACCAACCTGACCAACATGGTGAAACTCCATCTCTACTAAAAATACAAAATTATCCAGGCGTGGTGGCACGTACCTGTAATCCCAGCTACTCAGGAGGCTGAGGCAGGAGAATCGCTTGAACCCAGGAGGCGGAGGTTGCAGTGAGCTGAGATTGCCCCACTGCACTCCAGCCTGGGTGACACAGCGAGATTCCATCTCACGCACACACAAAAAAATGATTTTAGTGTCAGAAAATGTCCTTAAATTTGGAAATGGGCCACATTTCCCAGCATTTTTCTTCCTTTCCAGACTTGGTTCTAATAGCACCACATGAAAAAATCTCTGAACCCCCTGGATGCCTTGACGTCTTTCTCTTCTGTGGCCTATTACAGTTTGTATTTTGCCTCAATTGTATGAATCATTATTCTGACCTCAGCAATTCATTTGTTTGCCTTTTGTCTTTCCACGCTATGATCTCCTTGAGACTTGTGACCCATATGGTTCACGTAAAATGAATCAATTCTTTCTGTAATCAGCTAAGCTCACTTGTGCATCTTTAGTCAGACGTGAGTTGGATAGGCAGATATGACAATCTATCTAGATTTTCTCAGATGTTTGGGGCTTAACTCGTATAGCTTGTCTAGAAGGGCTTTGACTAATACAAGTGGGCTCTCCCTCATGTGGTATCTTCAGTAGGCTAGTCCAGGCATATTCTTAATGACAGTGTCTGGGCAACAAAGGAGCAGAAATGTTCAAAGTCTCTTGAGGCCTAAGCTTAGAGCTTGGCCAATCATCATTTCCATTGCTTTCTGTTAGTTATTAGCTCAGAAGGTCAGAAGGTCAACCCAATTAAAAGAATTTGGAAAATACGTTCTACTTCTTGATAGAAAGAGATACAAGGACACATGGCAAAGGCCATAGCTACAAGAACAGGTGAAGAATTGGGGCTATTTTGGTAAGCAGTCTCTTATATCTCTTGAGTAAACCAAAACATTGTTATGATTCTTTCCTGAGAATTCAGGACATACTGGTGCAGAACAGTGAACTGCCAATTAATGGTGTAATCTGGCTGATTTGTAGTAGCTATTAGAATATAATCTGTAATTGCTAAAATTTTCTAAAAGCAAAGGAAATATTTGCTGGGATACTTAGAGTTAGATAGCTCTTTTATGAACGAGTTGAATAACAAGAACTGTTGTCATTGATTATACGATAGCTAATACCTTATGGATTATGTGCCACAGGAGGTAGATGTTTTGGTTTTTATTTTGCATATAAGAAGAGAGAGTCTCTGGGAAGTTAAAGAGAGGCCCAAGGTCATGCAAGTGGCCCTTTTGGGAGAACCCAAGACTCAAAAACGCAGATTTTTAAAATTTTACTCTAAGTGTTAACCTCTGTCCCTGTATTCCTTTGGTGTTTAAGAGGCTATTTAGAGTGACTTACATCTAACCATCACTTACAAGGTGGTCATTATCTTAGTGCTAAAGGTTTTCAGGGAAGGAACGTTTATGTAAGAGATTTAGTTTATGTGAAAATCTTTTCCAGTTTACTCATCCTTGCAAGGACAAAAACCAATTTCTTTTGCAGCCATAGTTACTGTTTATACTTTCAATAAATTTCATGTTCTTCCTGCAGTTGATCAGATGCTGCTTTCTTCAGGGATGCCAATCAAAAGTCTGAGAGTTTATTTCTCTGAATAAACACTACTCTGAAAAGTAGGGAGGGGAAAGTTCTTCCTATCCTGAAAATTTTCAGCTCTTTGTTAATCCAAAAAGCTGAAAGTATTTCAAGTCAAACATGGCCACGTACCATCTGGCTGAGTTAGAAGTTTACTTAGTAATCTCCTTATCAGCCAAACAACTGGAAGTCTAGATAAGTCCTATGTGTAAGAAGCCAGTGTCAACTTGTTTCCACATAATAGCAGTGAGAAAAAATGTATTAGAAAAGAGGGAGTTCATCAGGAGGAATTAATTTGGGAATTTTGCTGGCATGCACTGAACTCTCAGTACTGGCGAGTTTATTATCGAGGGAACCAACTAGAGACTTTAAGGATGCCTTGTGTGTCATCCACCAGGAAGCATTATTTGTGTGTGGTTTTCAAAGTGTTTTCTGTACAGGAGTTTGTTCAAAACTCTAAAAAGTGATACTACTGTATTTTGCTTTATGCAATAGATATGTCACTGCAAAATTGCCTGCAAATTGATTTTTTTTCCTATTGTAAATGGAAATCTAATTGAAATACACTAGGGAGGAATTTGCTAGTTCAAGAAATCCTTGTATAGTGTGAAAATTGCTTTTTCTCTTGAGAATAAGTACTCCTTAATGTATCTATTTTGTGAATTTAAATTTTTGTGCAATAAGCTTCATGTAGCTGTGCTCATCTGCCTACCTTAGGGCACCTGGGAAAAATGCATTTACATCAATTTAGTAATAGGATTTTTCTGAATACCTCACACACCCACAAACTACATCAGAATTTTTCAACTTGAAAACATCCCACTTATTATCAAAGTGATTATGGGTACTCTTATATAACTCTTCAACAAAACTGACTAGTTCAGAGTCAAACCCCACCTCAAATTCATCCTCCAAATTACTGCTATAAGGCAGAAAGACATGATTGAGGCAGAAAAGTTGTTAGAGTAAATTGATATAGCAATTTAAACACCAACTCTATATGGTCATTCAGATATTTCCTTCAGTCAGTCAGATGTGGAAAGCAGTTCTGCATAAAAGAATAATGAGTTTTGGACTTGAAAGAACAGTGACAAGTCACTTAGCTCATTTAATCACCAGTTAGCTCATGTATGAAAAGCTTGGCATAGACCCTGCACATAGTTTGTATCCAATAAACAGGCTGTTGTTGCAATTGTCACTGGTGGCATTGTTATTGTTCATACTCTTTCAGCCAGCCTGCCATTCATTTCCTGGATGAGTCAGTGGCCAACCCTAGGCAGGAGAAGATAAAGGCATACTCTACAGCTCTTTGGCGCTTCCTGTTTCTCTGGAGTAGTCATTCTTCTCGATCTTTAGGTCTAATTTTATTCTTTGGCTTAGTTTTATGATATCAGTAGTTACTTTTTTTTTACTTTGATATGATAGCAGTTTTACTTTGATATGATAGCAGTAGTTACTTTTTTATTTGCTTTGTTAATTTTATAATAGCAGTAGTGTTTCTATAGTCTCTTGGCTTAATGCTGGGAGGTGACCTGCTCATCTTTAGACCAGTGATGTGGGCTTTGTGTCCTTTTTTATATGCAGATGCTCAGGCTTTGAAGTAAAACACTGTTCCATTTACTAATTGTGTGACTTGGGGTGAGTTATTTAACCTCTTTAATTCTCAGAGTTCCCATCTCTAAAACAGAATTCAAAAGACCTACTGTTAGATGTGTTGGAAAGATTAAACAAAATAATGAGTATAAAATATTTAGCAGACTGCCTAATACATAGGGAGCACATAATAAATGTGGTTATTTTAACATTCAGGGGGGACTGCTTATCATACCCCACATCCAGATCCCTGGACCCTCAATCATCTGATGACTATTTCCTTAAAGAGATTCTGGTATTTCTTTGTTTTTATGTCATTTTTTTCACCTTCAAGCATCTATAATAACATACATATATTACCATTCCTATTCAGTGATTTTTAAAAGTCTTTTAGACATTTTATGATGCTCTTAAAACTGTGACCCATTTAATCTTGCCAGAGAAATACATCTATAATTAAAAATGCATATGCTAGTTTTCTACTCAAAACTTCCTGGATTCAAGGCTATTTTTGATCCTGTCCCTTTTTGCTTCTCCAATCTCATTGCCTGCTTCTTATGTACCCCTGCTCCATGCTCAGTAAATGATGCCTGTTTCTCTAAAGTCTTCTTCTTTCAGACTTCAGTGCTAATGCATAGTTGGCTTTGAATGTCTTTCCTCCTCTCATTCTCTCAACAACCTCGTCAAGGCTCAGCACCTCCTCTCCTGTGACTCCTTCCTTGACTCCAGTTGGTCAGCAACTGAAGATGTGTTTTCCTCTTTGCACCATTTGCATATCAACATTACTATTCCTATCACATTGAACTTGATAGTCCACCTCGTTATTCTCTCATCTTATAATGCAGGGACTATACTTTTTAGCTTTCATATTCCTAGTGTCTGGCACAGTACCTGGTGGTACTAAGTTCCCACTCTCAACCTGAATCTCTTTTTCTCCCTTTCCTTATCTTTCTATGTGTATATGTGTGTGTATGCATGTGCATGCACGTACACACTTTCATTTAATAAGAAAGTTGTTCCATGTCATGTGATTTTATTTTCTCTAACAGTTACCACACTCCAGGGTAAATACCACATAATGTAAACAAATTAGAGGAGCTCTTATCTTAGCATTTAGTTCGTAGACACATATTCCCATGGAATAGGCAGATACTGGAACAGACATTTTCTCTAAATAGTACAATGTGCATTCGCAGCTGTAAAATCAATACACCATTTACTGAGAGTTAGCTTTATCTGTTGTGTGTGCTGTATTACAAATGACTTTATACAAATGTGATTGAGCTTGCCTCTCCAATTCATGAAAATTGTTCATTAAAATTATTTCTCATTCATACTCAAGAATGAGCCTTCAATAAACAGCATAATCTTAAGATTTAGTTTAAGAAACAATCTTCCCAAAAATGCCTTTGTTTAGGTTCTTGGGAATTCCATGTAGTCATCTATGCATTGAATTTGAACACATGCTATATTGTTCAAATGAATAATTATTGCTAAGAAATGCCATTGAAAGCTAATAGATTCAAAATAATTTTTAATTGTTAGTTTTATTTTATAGTTATCAACTTGACTATACAATAGACTATTATTTTTTAATTTTTAAACAAGGAGTAAAGGAATGCTTGCCTATAAGATATAAATAATTACGAGCATATTATTACTTTCCCTAATCACATTTTTATTTTTAAAATATTATTAATGGGTTAGGCGTGGTGGCTCACGCCTGTAATCCCAGCACTTTGTGAGGCCGAGACTGGATCACGAGGTCATGAGATTGAGACCATCCTGGCCAACATGGTGAAACTCTGTCTCTACTAAAAAATACAAAAATTAGCCAGGCTTGGTGGCATGCACCTGTAATCCCAGATACTCAGGAGGCGGAGGCAGGAGAATTGCTTGAACCCGGGAGGTGGAGGTTGCAGTGAGCCGAGATTACACCACTGCACTCCAGCCTGGGTGACAGAGCAAGACTCTGTCTCAAAAAATATATATATATATTTATATTTATATTAATAATAAATATTTATATTTATATTAATTATATATATTATTGATGGCCAAGGAAGCTTTATTTTTTTAAAGAAGTGTTTGTGTGTGTATCAGCAATTACTTCCTCATGATTTGTTTTGCATTGTTCCTTCCAGCCTTAGTCTACATACATCCATTTATGCATACATATACCCTTATTCCTAACCATATACTTTGAAACTATGAGGTTTTATATTTTCATATAAAATATACTTCACATGTCCAGAAGAACTTTTCTGTTTACTTGTCACATACTTTAATAAGTAAAACATTAACAGTACTATTGAATGACACTTCTTTTTTAATTTAATTTTTATTTTTTAATGTTAGATTTAAGGGGCATTTGTGAATGTGTGTTACATGGGTATATTGCCTAATGGTGGGGATTTGGCTTTTAGTGTCTCTGTCACTCAAATATTGAACATTGAATACACTAGATAATCTTTCAACCTTTATCTCCTTCCTACCTCCCCACTTTTGAATATCCAGTATCCGTTATACTACTCCGTATACTTTTGTGTACCCATAGCTTAGTCCTCATTTAGTGAGAACATGCAACATTTGATTTTGTACTTCTGAGTTAGTGTACTTTGGATAATGGCCTCCAGCTCCATCCATGTTGCTGCAAAGGACAGGAATTCATTATTTTTTATGGCTGCATAGTATTCCATGGTGTCTGTATAACACATTTTCTTTGTCCAATCAACCGTTGATGGACACTAGGATTAGTTCCATGATTGCCGTGGTGAATAATGCTGCCATAAGCATATGAGTGCAGGTGTGTTTTTTTGAAAAATGATTTATTTTTCCTTTGGGTAGATACACAGCAGTGGGATTACTAATGGTAGCTCTATTTTTAGTTCCTTAAAATATCTCCATATTGTTTTCCATAGAAGTTGAACCAATCTACATCTCCACCAACAGTATACAAGAATCCCCGTTTCTCCACATCCACAGCAACATCTGTTATTTTTGGCTTTTAGTAATAGCCATTATGACTGGTGTAAAATATCTCAGTGTGCTTTTAGTTTCCATTTCTCTGGTAATTACTGATGTTGAGAATTTTTTCCTGTGTTTCCTGGCCACCTGTATTTCTTTTTTCAAGAAATATCTTTTCTTGTCCTTAGACCAGTTTTTAATGGGATTGTTTCTCGTTGAGTTCTTTGAGTTTCCTGTAGATTGTGGATATTAGCCCTTTGTCAGAGGCATAATTTGTTTTCTCTCATTCTGTCGGTTTTCTATTTACTTTTTGATTATTTCTATTGCTGTGAAGAGGACTTTTAGTTTAATCAAGTTCCATTTGTCTATTGTTGTTTCTGTTGCATTTGTTTTTTGGAGTCTCTGTCATAAATTATTTGCCTAGGCTGATGTCCAGAAAAGTTTTTCCTAGGTTTTCTCCTATTAATAAGACTTTTATAATTTACATCATGTACATTTGCAAGTCTTACATTTAAGTCTTTAATCTGTTTTAACTTAAATTTTGTATATGGTGAGAGATAGAGGTCCAGTTCCATTCCTCTGCATATGGCTAGCCAATTATCCCAGCACTATCTATTGAATGGGATGTCCTTTCCCCATTGTTTATTTTTGTTAATTTTGTTAAAAGTCAGTTGGTTGTAGGTATATGGCCTTATTTCTTGTTTCTCTGTTATGTTCTATTGATGTCTATTTTTGTACCAGCACCGTGCTCTTTTAGTTTCTCTAGCCTTGTATAATTTGAAGTCCATTACTCATTATTGGTTTGTTCACGATTTCTAGTTCTTCCTGTTTCAGTCTTGGGAAGTTTTATGTTTTCAGGAATATATCCATTTCCTCTAGGTTTTCTCATTTGTGTGCATAAAGGTGTTCTTCTGAATTGTCATTTAGTTACATTTTATTTTAGATTTACTACATATGTATGTATCCGTAAGAAACTTTTTATAAATGTGTCCACCAAAATTATTTGTCTCCACTTTTTTATCACCCAGCATTAGGTATATGACATTCATATATGTTGAAGCATATGGCTATAGTTCACTCATTAATTCTGTAATAGTATATTGGTATAAGAATAAATCATACATAATTTAACCATTTTCCTGTTGATAGGCATTTGGATTATTTATCCTCACTGTTGTTAGTAACAATGCTGTTGTATGAGCATTTGTATATTTGTTTCTGGTATACATAAGCAATATATTTTCTAGCTATAACTCCATAGAGGTTAAATTGCTGACTGTAGGGTATGTGGATCCTCAAAGTTACATGATTATAGAAAATGATTTTCTAAAATAGTGGTATTAATTTTACTTCTACTAGTATAAGTTATTGCTGTTTTATAATCTTGCCAATGCTAGGCATTGCCAGGCTTAAGTAATTACTAACCTGGTGAGCATGTATAGTAATTATGTTATAATTACTATACAGCTTCAAATATATATTCAATTTATCAAATTTCCTGATTGTTAATATCTTTGATGAGTATAATCAAATTATTATTACTGGTGCAGTTAAGATTTTACCATTATATTTGATATATCTTATGTCATCCTATTTTATTCTTTTTATGATTCCCGATATAAGAACATGAATTTCTGTTAATTTTGAGAATATTGTGAGCCACTTTAAAATTTCTTCTTTTCATTCATGTTGTTTTATTCATCACCAAGCATGGTCTCTTGGTCTTTGTTGTGCTTACTAATTTGGAAGTTTGAAAGATGAAGAAGCATTAATCTAATAACTCCATTATGCTATTTTGTAATCCCAATTCTTGGATTCTTTTTTAATTCAGTATAATATTCACCCTATCATATCATTGTCATTTAAGAAACCCTTTCCTGTGCTTTACAATGTCTTTTCAATCTGTTTAATTCAGCCACTAGTGCCACTGAGCAATACCACTTGCCCAACACCAAACTGGGCTAGGTAGGTGGCTTCACAGTCACCACCTGGTTTGCATTAATGTTCAGGATAAATTCTACAATACATCACAACACAGTTTGAGGAACACGCTTCGTTCAGGACAGTTACAAAACAATGTTCACTAAGAAGACAAGACCTAGGTTTCCAAATCTATCTTTATCCACATGACAAGATAAATTGGGACCGTAAGCCTCTGCTGCACATGCCACATGTATGCATTCCACAAGAGGGACCTGGATCCCCTCTAACTATATACTTTTTTCATTCTATAGATATGAGAAAGTAGCCTCATCAATGGATGGGTGAAGGAACTACTCCGGTACCAAGTAGTCTGAGTTCACGTATCATTTCTTCAGAGAACTTGTTTGGAAATGCCAGCTGCCTCATCCTAGAAATGAGATAGGCCCTGTTAACAGAGAAAGGAAGGCACTGATCTCTCAGAGGATGGTTGTGAATATTGAATGAGATAGAGAATTAAAAAATGCTTAGTTCATGATAGGTATTGGGAAGCATTAGTTCACATTTCCCAATAAGGTGTATGTGTATAAATATATGCACACATTTAGGGTGTGGTATTCTGCCATTTATCACTAAAAACAGCAATAGATTGTGAAAACACCTTAGAAATTTTGACTCTCATTTAGAAAATACCTATCAATTTAATATAATTCAGCTCTTTACATTTTGCATGCTTCGAAGAACTTTATATAAGCCATCCCATTTGATAGTCACCGTGACTAAGGGAGGGCTAATATTGTCTCCATTATATAGAAATGAAAAATAAAGCTTAAGGAAGCAACATAGTTTCAATCTAAGTGAGCAAGGGAGAAACCATATACAGAGACCCCAGATTAAGGAAATGAAGGAAGAATTAATTCCATGTTTAACATTTGGATGAAACTGATTGGCAGTCATGAAACTGGGAATGATTCTATCACTTATAGGTCATGACTGATAGGACGTGCTTTAGGGCTATTTACTTATCCCAAAGTCTGATGAAGTTTCTTCTTATTTCTCCAAATTCTTGCCAAATACCTAGAAAAATATGTGCCATATCCCACAAAAGAGGCCAGATTCCTATATTAAAGTCTCTGTAAACTGTTAATTGTCTTGGAATTAAAGAAATACGCATCAAAACTATCCACTATTTGTCATACTCTAGTTAAAAGCCCCACTATAAAACTGAACCCAGAGTGGATATTTTATAGGAATTCACTCCTCAAGAGGTTCCCAGCTTTAACCTTGTATTAAGTGACACCACAAGAAGGCTACATGTCTGGTTCACATCATCTACTCCACTCCCAACCTCCTGCCAAAATTAGCTTAAATAACTTTGTTTTCCACCATACACTTGGTTTTTACTATGAACCATTTAAGAACCAGTCATACAAGGAAGGCCTTCGTCTTTCTCATAAATCTGTCATCTAGGACATTGGTAGTTACTTTGCTTACTGCTGTCATTTAATAGCTCTCATGGCCAATACTTCTCAGGCTCCAAGCCAGGAAAAGATATGGTTTTTCTGATAAGGAGGTCTTCCTCCTTTGGTTGGACAATTAAAACAATGTGTGATGGAAAAAAAAATATTGACTTGTTAGTTGATATCTATATGTTTTCATCCCAGCTCTACATGATCTTACTGAAATTATTAACATTTTATAAGCCTCGGGTTTCTCCTCTGTAAAATGCAAAATATGAGCCCTAAATTTCAGGAGTATTCTGAGAAACAAACACTGCAATGGGCTAACAGAGGAGTTTTGCAAAAATTACTAGCTTTTTAAAGTCTCTGCCATGTGTCAGAAACCGTCAGTTCCCTTGCACATATTATCTTTGAACTTCTCAGTAACACAAAGTAATTTTACTATCTCTATTTTATGGATGACTGAATTAAAGTTCAGAGAATAGAAGTAACCTGTCTGAAGTTACACAGCTAGTTGGCAGCTGAGCTAGAATTTAAAATCAGGATTTACTAACTCTGAAATTTGTTACTTAGTATTCCCCTGGACCTTTCTGCATTTTTTTTCTTTTGTCCTATCTGCTACAAAATTTTTAGCTAAGTTATATGGTCAGATACTAAAACTTACTTTCACCAAATTTTTAAAATTATAGTTCTATCCCTCCCCACTGTCCTGTCATGCCTTGTTTCTCTTTGGTAGGCATGGTCATGGGGAAGGCTTTCAGAAAAACAATACATTACGGTGCTTACAAAGTTAGGAGTATGAAGTGAGACACACTTGGGTTTTAGTCCTGGCTCCATTCTATTTTATTTGTGTAGACAAGATATTTCAGTTCTGAAATCTCAATTTCTCATATGAAAATATCTGCTTCATAGATTAGGGCAAATATGATAATGTATGCAAAGGGCCAGCATGGTGGCTGGCACATCATAAGCATTAAATAAATATCAGCAAGTATTATTATTTGATTATGTCAAATGTCTTTGGCTTCTTTCCCTTGTGCTTTTACAATAAGCCACTTAAAATGTTATCTGGAAATAAATAGGAAAATTTTTAAATGTCCTAAACTAAATAATAATAAAATGAGTCATTTGGTTTGGAAATGGGTTTAATTGAAGGGATTTGAAATGTAGCAAAAACACTGGAAATCTCTCCTGGGAACTAAAAGACTCCACAGGTGATTAATTGCTTTAAATGGCAGATTTAAAAGGAAGCAAAGAAAAGCAAACTTTCCCAAATGTACTGTCTGGGCAAATGGATAGCACTCTTCAACAGTAGCTGCCGTACAGGCACTGCAATCCACCCAGAAAGGTCTTGTAGGTCTGGTGGCCCAAGACTCAACCCAAAAGCACCCACTTGGTTTCAAATGTTTGGGGTTCAGCAAAGGTCACGTTCATTTAATGGGAGCTCATTCCTCTCTTGTTAGGAATCTTTAGGCATTAGGATTTATCTCCAGGTGATTCATGCCTATTTTATGCTGGCAGCCAGAGTAAGATGCAACATAAGAAGTCAGGTTAGCATTCAAAAGGCCTGGGCTGCAATTTTGTTTTTCCCTAACCAGCAATGTCACTAAGTCAGGCTTCCACTCTTAAATGAAGGTCATATCTCATAAGTTTTTATGGAGATCAAATTAGGTAATGAATGTGTTACTAAATCTAGTTGATCAATAAGATTTAAAAGTGATTATTTCCCCCGCGGAATTTGGAAATTGTTTTTTGCAAAGGACATAAGGTATCAAATATTTCACCTCTCCACATAAAATTAGACCACATGATGCATATTTAACATACCCTCACATTGAATGAAAGGCAGTATTTGTTACAAGCCAAACAAATAAACAACAAAACAAATATATGATGTGACCAGGGTTCCAGGATTGAAAGCTACCAAAAGAACTTTATCTGAAATTGTCCCACATCCATCTAGGCTTTTTGAATATGAAGGGCATTATGTCAGGGAGCACAGTATGTTGTAAGAAGAACTTGGTAAATTTTCTTGAATTTCCAGTTTTACTCAAATATTTAAGTGGAAACATTTCAGTATTAAAACTAGGAAATGCAAGTTATGAAGTAGAAATCTATATTTGGAGGGATTTTTGAGAGGTAACGTGAACCTGCAAAGAAATGAGATTGTGATGAATGGCTTTTTTTTGCTACAAAGTTATCTTGGGGTTCTTGACTTTCTTCTACCCTGAGAGCTATTTTTTTTTTTTTTTTTTTTTTTTTTTTTTTTTTTTGAGATGGAGTTTCACTCTTCTTGCCCAGGCTGGAGTGCAATGGTACAATCTCGACTCACCACAACCTCGGCCTCCCAGGTTCAAGCAATTCTCCTGCCTCAGCCTCCCTAGTAGCTGGGATTACAGGCATGTGCCACCACACCCAACTAATTTTGTATTTTATTAGAGATGGGGTTTCTCCATGTTGGTCAGGCTGGTCTTGAACTCTCAACCTCAGGTGATCCGCCCACCTAGGCCTCCCAATGTGCTGGGATTACAGCATGAGCCACCAGGCCTGGCCTCTGATAGCTATTTTTATAAAATCATTGTAATTGTGGCATTGGGAATGAGGATCAGATTTGGATTCAGCTGGCCAGGCTCAAATCTTGGCTACACCACTTGCTACTTTTGACTTCAGGTAAATGACATAACCTCTCTGTGCCTATCGCCTCATATGTAAAGTTGGGATAATACCACCTGTGCCATAGAATAGTCGTGAAGATTTAATTAAATAATGGAAAAATAGCACTTGTCACAAGGCTTGCTACACATAAAAGTATAAAAGCTTATTAAATATTATCTTCATTGTCATTATTGTCAGGGAGATAAAGGTGTGAGTGGAAATTCTGGAACACTTATTTTTTTCCTTCCAATATTCATGAAATAATAGACAAAAGTTTTCTACTAACTAGGAATTATATAGTCTCAGGTAGAAATGAATGGCCCATCCAGAGGGTTTAGTGGAAGAGAGTTCAATGGTTCAATAAAGAGGCTATTTTGAGACAGGTGCTCAGAGTTAAGGGGGCCACGGGGGCACAAAGCAGCAGCTCCAGGAGAGCAGCCATGGGAAGCCATTGCCACCCTCAGGCCAGTGATGGCTGACTTGAGGCCTCAGCTTGACTGCATTCAGGGACACTGCAATAGCTGGTAGAGCATTATTTATTCTCAGCCCTTCACACGACACGCAGCCCATTCCTTTTCTGCTAAAAGGGAAACCCAGGTGGTTTTGCTTTTGATTTTAATGCTTGGGCTGCCCCAGGTGTATCTGTGAGAGTATTTCTCGGAAGACACTGGCCTGTGAGCAGGTGAACTGAGTGGAGAAGCTCCACCCTCAATGCAGGCAGGCACCATTTAATTAGCTGCGGGCCTGGAGAGAAAAGGCAGAGGAAGGGCAAATTATTTTTCTCTTTCTTTTGGAGCCAGGATGTTTTTCTCCTGCCGTTGGATGTCAGAAAGCTAGGTTCTCCAGCTTTTGGACTCTGGGATTTGCACCAGATCCTGCCCCAGCAACCCCGACTCAGGCTTTTGGCCTTGAAATGAGAGTTATGCCACCAGCTTATTTATTTGTAAGGCCTTCGGACTTGAACTGTGCCACATCCTCGGCTTTCCAGATTCTCCAGTTCGGACGACCCTTTGTGGAACTTCTCACCCTCCATAATCATGTGAGCCAATTTTCCTGATAAATCCCTCTCACATCTCTCTCTCTCTCCCTTCCTCCTTCCCCTTGCCTCTCATGTGTATATACATATATATACACACACACCCCTCAGGTATCTAGCAGTGCTTTGCCCGTGGTAGACAATCAGTATTTGTTTACCTAATATACTAATTTATTAATATATCACACATACTGCCTCTCCTGTACACTCATGCAGAACAAAATGCACTCCATGTCTCTACAATTGTAAAACCTCAGAGTCCTAGAAACTCTTACGTGTAATTTACTTTCTAAACCACTTCTGTTTTTGATGTAATTTTCGAGGTAGAATGGGAAGGTGGTTAAGGAACTTATGAAGGTGGGGAGTTAGTATAGTTGTCTCCAGGAGGAACAGTAGTTAAATCATCTGCTAAAAGTAAGCAGAGTAACTCCATGTGTTAAGTTAGTGGTTATGACAGTTTACATAACCACTGCACTTATTTCTGTGATACAGTTGAATATTAGGCTCCTTGGCAGGCAAACCTACTGCGCTATTTGTTAAAGCCTTCCAGTTTATGTTTGAAAAGTCCTTGGTTTTACATAACAGGTGAGGCTCCCAAAAGTGTCTATTGTGATTGTTTTAATCACTTTCAAATACAAATTTGTGTTAATCACTTTCAAATACAATGAAAGAATTATTAAAAGAAAAATATTTTTAAAGTATACTAATTTGAAGGTCTCATTAAATTACCTGCAAGCACTAGAAAAACCTCCAGAGTATCAGTAACAAATATCATCATAGCCCATGTTAATTAAACCTCTATATTTCTGATATTGTGCTTACATGTTTCTGCTAACTCTTAGAAGAACCCCATGAGGAATATGCTATCCATTTTCATTGTTGACACAGAGACTATATATATATATAAATATTTTATAAATATTTATATATAATATATATTTATAAATTTATATATTATAAATATATCATATATGATATATGATATATTATATATGATATCATATATGATATATGATATATTATATATGATATCATATATGATATATGATATATTATATATGATATCATATATGATATATGATATATTATATATGATATCATATATGATATAATATATATTATATATGATATAATATATATTATATATGATATAATATATATTATATATGATATAATATATATTATATATGATATAATATATATTATATATGATATAATATATATTATATATGATATAATATATATTATATATGATATAATATATATTATATATGATATAATATATATTATATATGATATAATATATATTATATATGATATAATATATATTATATATGATATAATATATATTATATATGATATAATATATGATATTGTATCATATATATAATATGTAATATATAGTATATTAAATATATACAATAAATATATATATATTATAAATATATATATTTATATATAATATATATTTATAATAAAAATATATATTATATATAAAAAATATATTATATAAAATATAAATATATATAAATTGTATATATAAATTTATATATAATATATTTATATATAATATATTTATATATAAATATATTATAAATATATATAAATATATATATGAATATATATTACATATATTTTTAAATATATATTTATATATATTTATATATTTATTCATATATATAAATATATGTATTTCTCCTACCACTTCTGCCTTTCTGGAGAACCATGAGTAAAACAGTCCTGAAGGGGCAGAGGGAGGAAAGTATATTACCAGTGATCTCTGTAGCCATAGAAGAAAGCCACCCAATAAAAACTGACCAGAGAAGCAGCAGGGGTGGGAATAAATGCTTTGACATGTCTTCCTCCAATCCTATGACCTGTAAATGCTTTTTCTTGGCTGAATGCGATGGGACAACAGGAGAAAGAGGATCAAAGGAACCTGGGAATATAACCCACAGAGATCAGCCTCCCAGGACACACTGAGAAGGATAAGCAGAACCAAAGGAGAAGAACCGACATAGTTTAATATCACAAAGCCACCAATCACTGGACATGGAAAAGTACTGATTTAAAAGCAAAACTTATTTATATTGGATCCATTTCAACTACTTACTAATTAGATAAGATTAGATAACTAAACATTATGAATCTATTTCATCAATGAAAATCTATGATAATGCATTCCTCATTGGGTTCTCCTAAGAGTTGGGAGAAATATGTGTAACTAAGTACAACATCAGAAATATAAAGGTTTGGTTAACATTGACTACGATGATGCTGTTTGTTACTGAGGCTCTGGAGGCTTTTCCAGTGTGGCAGCTAATTTAAAGAGCCCTTTAAATTAGTGAATTCATTAGGTAAACAGTAAAATCCTGAGTGTCTACCATGGGCAAAGTACTGCTAGGTACCTTGGATGTAACAGTGTCCTGAAGCAACTTAGACTTTACTATCAGAAGTTTATAGGCTAGTAGACTTAATCATACAAATACATCCTTTAAATTGTGATACATGCTATGAAAGTCATTTTATGATTTTTTTGGTTTTGGTATATGTAAGCATACTTAAAGGGCTTTGAGATAGGATGACCAGAAAAGGCCTAAGGAGGGACACTTGTGACCAAACACTACAGAATGGTGAATATGATAGGCTGGGTTGGGTAGGGAGGGGGCTGGGACTGGGGACAGTTCAAGGGAAAAACAACTGTACAAAGGTTCTGAGGTTAGCATGACTGGAATGAGTTCAGTTTTTGTGAGGAACTGAAAGGAGCCCAGAATGAGCACAGCATAAGGAGCAAAAGTGTGTGTGTTGGGTAGGAAGGTGGGGTGGGGGGTAAAGGAAGAGATGAGGTCGGATGTAGGTAAGGACCCTGTCATGCAGTGCTACACTGTAAGCCATTGATGAGTTAGAAATTTGGTCTAAATTAAGAGAGAAACCAATGAAGCATTTCATGCAGGGAAGTAGTAGGGTCTCCAAAGGCTTACCCTGACTTTTTAGTGCAGAACAGATTGGAAAGGGTCAAAAATAAATGTGGAGACCAATTAGGAAGCTATTTGAATGCACAAGACCAGAGGTGATGGTGGCTTTGACCAGGTCAGTGGTAATGAGGTTGTCTTACATATGCATCAGTAGCAAATTTGATGAACCAGATGAAAACCTATTAAAAAGAAGGTAACATAAGCTATATTACCGGATTGTTGTAAAGATTGAATAAGATGTGTGCAAACATAGGGCAAAGCCACAACTATATACTAAGAACTCAAAAAATTTCCTCCGTTTTCGCGTATACCAGACTGTTGGTTTCATGAGGATATTTATGTTATTCTTGTTTGAATCCATCCAGTCTTCCAGTACTGTGTTTTTTGAATGACTACATATCACATGACTGCAAAATACTAAACCTTTTGGAAACAACATTCTAAGTCAGGAGAGAAAAAGCCTAGCAAACATGTTTCACTTCTAAATTCTTGATTTGAATTTCTTCTGTTTCCTCTTTAGACTTAGATACCATAATTCCAGGGGCTCTTTAGAGGCTGTTTTGTGGAACGCTAAAGGCTATCCAAAATTCAATTTTGTTATTGTTGTTGTTGGAATGAAACATCATCCTGCACTTGCAGAATTATCCTTTAAGAACTAGAAAGTGCTTTTCAAATGAAGATGCAGCCTGCTGATGAACTAGAAGGGGAAATGAAGGAACTGGATGATTTATATGTCTATGTGCAGTAGAGAGTGAATTGGCAAGATGCAAAAGGATGAAATACCAGAGTCTCTACCCCATCTTACCATACTTTTGTATTGTAAAATTTAACTTTCTTTTTCTTCAGAATTTCTTGGAATCATGTCAGTTAAAAAAAAATGGAGCTGGATCCGTGGCTTTGCTTCACTTTCTTCACAAGAATATAAGGAAGCTATGAAGCTGGGAATTTAATACCCATGATGTCTTTTAGAAAGGCATTGCCTATTGCATTGGGTTTTTTTTTTTTTTTTTTGGATGTTGACTCTACTCTGTAAATTACTTCATCAAATTGTGCATTTAAAAGCAATTGATAATTCTAAAAAAGCACTTTCATAAGCAACATATCTTAATTACTAAAGTGTCTGATAAGGAAATAATAAATCCCATGGTAAATCAGACCAATAACAAGTCAGAACAAAACTATTTCTAAGAAGGAAATGAACCAGTTTCTCTGGGTATAATACAGTGGAATTACTCATTATATTGTGGCATGACACTAAAGACAATATATTAGGTCAAATTTTGGATATAATCAGGAGTCTTTCTGAAAAAAAGTGTCCATGAAGCATATACATGGTTTAGGTATGAATCCTGGAGTAGAACAAATGGAAGATTATATGCTTTTTTATGATGCACTGTCTGTAAGCTATAGGTGAATAGAAGATGGGTAGATAATTCTTCAGTACTCCTGCTTTCCTGAAGTATTGGTGCACTCTTTAATAATAAGTCACTGTAAAAATTATAATGTCCACAGGTCAGTTTTTTATTGTAAGCACTGAACAAAAGAATGGAGAACAATCTTTGGCTGAGGTTAGGATCAAAGACTGCACAGAGTGTACAAGCCATGATTGCAGGCTTTGTCCATTCTGTGACTCTTATTATATCACAGAAATCAACCAACCAGTAATGATTTATTTGGTGTCAGGGTCGTGCTTATTCCCATTTAAAGTGCACTGAAATTGATAGGGAAAAAAATAACTAAAAGTAATAGTTGGTTCATGATATTCATTCACTAAATTTGTTGAATGTTATGAATGAATAAATGAAAGATTATTTTATTGCCTTTCGGGGAAATGTTATGCCTTTTCAAAAATTGTTGTTTAGACCATGTACATGTCGTTTTTACCAGAAACCATGTCTCATTCATTTTTATATCAGTGCTTATGCAATAGTTGGAACATATTAGATGCTTCATAAAATTAATTCACTAATAAATTCATATATGTATGTATTAAATGAGAACCTATTATATATGAGTCCCTATGCTAGGTGTTGACAAGGTACCTGTCACAGTCTCCAAAACTCTATAGCTACTTTAGCTAGTTTTCTGTTATTAATACACTGACCAACATAAGATGCAACTATTCCGTCAAACCATTAAGAAAAAGATAGACCAAACATTTACAACTGGTAGTTTTCCGAGGCCAAAATGTGAATCCTGAAGCCAGATGATAAATTTATTTATTCTTTACTTTTTGTAGCATTAAAATCTTAATTGTTATTCAGATATTCTACTAGGTCTACATACATAGTTAGCTAGCCAACTAATGATCAAGTGAGTTGGTTTTTTTGTTGTTGTTTTATCTTGGAACTTCATGAGGAGGGCCGTTATGTTGATTGAAAATCAGTTTTCAATAAGATAAACCATGGTCAACATAGCATATTGCCTTCTTTACTGGGAGGCAGTATGCAAAGTGTTAGGAGCATAGACACTGTTATCAGCCTTCCTGGGTTTAAGCTTAACAATACCCATATGACCTTGAACAAGGTACCAAGCCTCACTATGTATTTTTTGTGTTTGTGATGGAGTTTCACTCTGTCCCCCAGGCTGGAGTGCAGTGGTGTGATCTCAGCAGCTCACTGCAGCCATCCTCTCCCAGTTTAAAGTGATTCTCCTGTTTCAGCCTCACGAGCACCTGGGACTACGGGCATCTGCCACCATGCCCTGCTAATTTTTGTCCTTTTTTTTTTTTTTTTTTTTTTTTTAGTAAAGATGTAGTTTTGCTATGTTGGCCAGGCTGGTCTTGAACTCCTGACCTCAAGTGATCCACCCATCTTGGCCTCCCAAAGTTCTGAGATTACAGGTGTGAGCCACTGTGCCCAGCCACCTCATTATGTTTTAACATTCTCTCATATTAGGTAAAGGTATTCATGATGCTTACTTCACAGACTTGTAAAGAGAAAATACCACATGCAATGTACCTAGAAAAGTGATCAGTACATAGTAGATACTCAATAAACTTTAGCTATCATTATTAGCCATATATTTTTACATTGATTTTTATAAAGAATATAGATTCTGGGCTGGGTGCAGTGGCTCATGCCTGTAATCCCAGCACTTTGGGAGTCCAAGGTGGGAGGTTCACGAGGTCAGGAGATTGAGATCATCCTGGCCAACATGGTGGAACCTCGTCTCTACCAAAAACACAAAAATTAGCTGGGCATGGTGGCACGCACCTGTAGTCCCAGCTATTTGGGAGGCTGAAGCAGGAGAATCTCTTGAACGCAGGAGGCAGAGATTGCAGTGAGCCAAGATCGCACCACTGCACTCCAACCTGGTGACAGAGTAAGACTCTATCTTAAAAAAAAAAAAAAAGAATATAGATTCTGATATTCCTAGAGTTCCTCCTGATGATAGCTAGACAGTTCTTAGTTTATCAGTCACAAGAAGACAGTTTTTAACTAAAATTTTTATTTTGAGATACATTTAGATTCACATGAAGTTGGAAGAAATCATACAGAGAGATAATCCACATCCCTTACCTATTTCCCCCAGCAGTAACATCTTGTAAAATCATAGTACAATACCACAACCATGGGGTTGGCATTGATAACAGTTATGATGCAGTTCTGTCATTACAAAGACCCCTCGTGTTGCCTTTTATAGTCACTCTCACCCACCCCAACTCCATCTCTCTCTTACCAATTCCTGTCACCCACTAATTGGGTGACATCCCCATTTCTATAATTTAACTCCTTCAGCACCAGTTGTTTAAAAGGCTGTCCTTTCTTCATTGAAATGCTTATACAGTTTTGTCAAAATACAATTGTGCATATTTTGGTGGGTCTATTTCTGGGTTCTCTATTCTACTATATTGACCTGTGGATTTACCCCTCCTTCTTAACCACATTGTCTTAATAACTGTAGCTATATAATAGCTCTGAATATCAGGTAGAATTATTTCTCTCACTTCATTCTTCTTTTTCAAGTTGCTTTTAGCTATAGTGGGGCCTATGCCTTTCCATATGAATTTTATGATACCTATGTCTACAAGAAAACATACTGATATTTTGATGAGTCATATTATAACTATAAATAATTTGAGGAGAATTGATATCCTTACTATGCAGAGTTTTCCTGTTCACAAACACAATGCATTTCTTTTCTGATTTCTGTCAGCATTTAAAAATTTTCAGCATACAGATCCTATACGTGTTTAGTTAGATTTTAATCTAAGTATTTAATTTTTTATGTGCTTGTAAATGGTATTGTGTTTTTAATTTCAGTTTCTACATGTTCAATCTTAGTATATAGAAATCCAATTAGTTTTTGTGTATTGATCTTGTAAGATCCCGGAACTTTGCTGTACTCATTATTGGAGTATTTTTGTATATCCCCGGGATTTTTCTGTGTAAATAATCATGTCATCTGCAAGCAAGAACAGTTTTATTTTTTTTGAAATCTTTATTTCTTTTTCTTGTCTATTGTGTTGCCTAGAATTTTCAACACTGTGTAGAATAATAGTAGTGAGAGTGAATAGGTTTGCATTGTTCCCCATCTCAAAGGAAAAACATTGTCTTTCAATATTAAGTATCCTATTAGCTTCTAGATATGTTGTAGATTTTTTAAACTCAAGTTTAGGAAGTTACCTATTCCCAGTATGCTGAGAATTTTTATAATAAATCGGTGTTGGATTTTGCCAAATGCTTTTTTTGGTGTTAACTGACATAATGAGAAGATTTTTCTTTTTTTTAGCCCATCGATACAATGAATTCCATTGATTGCTTCTTGAATGTGGGACAAGCCTTGCAGACTATAATAATAAATACTTTTAAATTGTTTTAGGATAAGATGAGGTATTTCTAAATGTCTTTTGTGGAGCCATAGGATGAAGAACCAATAAAATAAATCTCGTTTAGTCATGGTGTATATATAATCATTTTTATACATTGCTGAACTTGACTGGCTGATATTTTATTGGAATTTTGCTTTCTATGTTCATACAAGATTTTGTTTTGTATCTTTCTTTTTTTGAACTTTTTCTAGTTTTGATGTCAAGGTAACAGGCACTGTTTCTTCCTCCTCTAGTTCTAAAAACAGCTGATAAAAATTGGTTTTAATTCTTTGAATATTTGGTAAAATTTGTGAGTAATGCCATTTGGGCCTGGAGATTTCTTTTTGGGGAGCTTTTTAATTACACATTTATTTAATGGTTATGGTATCATTATAGAACAGGCTATGTATTTCATCTTGATTGAATTTTGATTATGTTTCATGGAATTGGTCAATTTATTCTGAGTTGTTGAATTTATGAGCATTAATTTGTGCATAGTGGCTGCAGAATCTGTAGTGTATATCCAGTTTATTCCTGCTATTAGTGATTTGTGTCTTTTGTCTTCTCTGTCAGTCTTGCTAGAGGTTTATCAATATCACTGATATTTTTAAAGAAAATTATTTGGTTTTGTTGTTTTTAAGTTGTTTTCCTATTCTCAATTTTATTTTTACTATTTTCTTCCTTCTGATTATGTTGGGTTTACTCGCTTTTCTTTATCTACTTTCTTGAGATAATCAGGACAGTCTTGAGAGTTACAAGTGTTTTTATGAATAAATGCCCTGGAAGAGCAGGTGTCCACTGGGATTATCAGGCAAATTGGAGAGGGTTGTCACCCTAGTGATGACCTTAAGCAGTGGGACTGTAGGAATTAGATCCATGGCCACTTCCTTGTGTATCACAAGGATCCTGGATCAGGATATCTGGTCAGTCCTGATATCCTTTCACTTCTTGCATGAAGTTCCTCATTACTAATCACAAAGAGCACGAATTGTTATCCTGTGAAATTGCATAGTCCTGTCACTCTAACACACTCAAGTTTGGTCTGCATTGTTTTGGTAGCAGGAGATATGGGCTAACTCTTATATTAAGGTTTCAGGTATAGATGAAAAGTCAGAAATGGTAGCTAATATTTGTTGTGCCTCTGTTGTTGAATATGTTTAAATGTATAATTTATTCCTAATAACAATATTATGAGACAAGTATCAAGTCTACATTGTGTAAACAAGGAAGTTAAAGCTTGGAGAGCCTAAGTCCCTTGTATGACATATAGCAAATGGTAGAGATAGGATGTGAGGTGAGAATTAGATGCCCAACTCTATCCTACTAAAAAGCTTTCCAGTGCAAGCTGTTTGCATCAACACCTGCTAGCTGTCATTATATACAGAGGAGGGTGCTCTGATAATGTAATCAGAACTGTAGTTTCTAGAAAGGCCCTGGTGTATATTTAATCATGATGAGATATGGTGATGTTGGATTCACATATGTAGTTGTTTTGGTGACGGAAAATAATAAATACATTTACATTGTTTTAGGAAAAAAATAGATTTGTTAAACGTCTTTTGTGCAGCCATAAGAACCAATAAAGTAATATTTAAGCTATATTACCTCAGGACAGGGAGTTGACCATGTCCTAAACAATCCATTTTATATTTGTGAAATATTACCAACATGTATATACTCTTTAAACCATAAATTACACACACACACACACACACAGTCATAGGCAATAGGCATAATCAATGACATATCTAGACAAAATTTGGAGATTGAGATCTGAATAAGATAAGCAGTAGAGCCCAGTAGAAAATGAAGTGAAGGATTTGTATATGTAATTATATTCAGGGTCTACCAAAATGTATACAGCTTCATTTTATCTGCCTTAAAAGGAAACAAGTTTTACATTTTCCTTTCTTTCATTCATGCTAAGATGTACAAAAACAAACAAACAAAACACACATTTATTTACTTATTTACATTTAAACATTTATTCCACAGCTTTTACCAGGAAGTGCAATCAATTGATTAATCTGTATTAAGTGCACAGGACTTACAATTCACTCATAAAAAGACAACCTAATTTTCAAATGGGCAAAGGACTTTAATAGACATTTCTCCGAAGAAGATATACAGATGGTCAATAAGCACATGAAAAGGTGCCTAGCATTACTAATTGCTATGGTTTAGCTGTCTCCCCACCAAATCTCATCTCGAGTTGTATCTCCCATAATTCCCATGTGTTGTGGGAGAGACCCAGTGGGAGATCATTTGAATCATGGGGGCGGTTTCCCCCATACTGTTCTCGTGGTAGTGAATAAGTCTTATGAGATCTGATGGTTTTATTAGGGGGTTTCCGCTTTTGCATCTCTCTCATTTTCTCTTGCTGCTGCCATGTAAGAAGTAACTTTTGCCTCCCACCATAATTCTGAGGCCTCCCCAGCCATGTGAAACTGTAAGTCAAATTAAACCTCTATTTCTTCCCAGTCTTGGGTATGTCTTTATCAGCAGCATGAAAACAGACTAATACAGTAAATTGGTGCCAGTAGAGTGGGGCACTGCTGAAAAGATACCTGAAAATGTGGAAGCGACTTTGGAACTGGGTAACAGGCAGAGGTTGGAACAGTTTGAAGGGCTCAGAAAAAGACGGGAAAATGGTGGACAGTTTGGAACTTCCTAGAGACTTGTTGAATGGCTTTGCCCAAAATGCTGATAGCGATATGGACAATAAGATCCAGGCTGAGGTGGTCTCAGACAGAGATGAGGAACTTGTTGGGAACTGGAGCAAATGTGACTCTTGTTATGTTTTAGCAAAGAGACTGGTGGTATTTTGCCCTTGCCCTAGAGATTTATGGAACTTTGAACTTGAGAGAGATTATTCAGGGTATCTGGTAGAAGAAATTTCCAGGTAGCAAAGTATTCAAGAGGTGTCTTGTTGTACTGGTAAAGGCATTCAGTTTTATAGGGGAAGCAGAGCATAAAAGTTTGGAAAATTTGCAGCCTGACTATGCGATAGAAAAGAAAAACCCATTTTCTGAGGAAAAAATCAAGCCAACTACAGAAATTTGTGTAAGTAGCAAGGAGCCTAATGTTAATCCCCAAGACCATGGGGAAAATGTCTCTAGGCCATGTCAGAGACCTTCATGGCAGGGCAGCCCCTCCTATCATAGGCCCAGAGGCCCAGGAGGAAAAAGTTGTTTTGTGGGCTGGGCCGAGGTTCCCTGTGCTGTGTGTAGCATAGGTCCTTGGTGCCCTGCGTCCCAGCCACTCCAGCCGTGGCTGGAAGGGTTGAATGTACAGCTTGGCCTGTGGCTTCAGAAGGTGGAAGCCTCAAGCCTTGGCAGCTTCCACATGGTGTTGAGCCTGCAGGTGCACAGAAGTCAAGAATTTAGGTTTGGGAACCTCTACCTAGATTTCAGATATATTGAAACACCTGGATGCCCAGGCAAAAGTTTGCTGCAGCGGTGGGGCCCTCATGCAGAGCCTTTGCTAGGGCAGTGCATAAGGGAAATGTGGGGTCAGAGCCCCCACACAGAGTCCCTGCTGAGGCACTGCCTAGTGGAGCTGTGAGAAGAGGGCCACTGTCTCCAGACCCCAGAATGGTAGATGCACCAACAGCTTGCACCAAGCACCTGGAAAAGCCGCAGACACAATGCCAACCCATGAAAGCAGCCAGGAGGGAGGCTGTACTCTGCAAAGTCACAGGGGCAGAGCTGCCCAAGACCATGAGAACCCACCTCTTGTATCAGCATAACCTGGATGCAAGACCTGCAGTCAAAGGAGATCATTTTGGGGCTTTCATAAAAATTTGACTTCCCAGCTGGATTTCAGACTTGCATGGGCCCTGTAACCTCTTTGATTTGGGCCAATTTCTTTCATTTATAATGGCTGTATTTACCCAATACCTGTACCCCCATTGTATCTAGGAAGTAACTAGCTTGCTTTTGACTTTGCAGGCTCATAGGTAGAAGGGACTTGCCTTGTTAATTTGGGTTATTGGGTTCACGCTGAAATAAGTTAAGACTTTGAGGGACTACTGGGAAGGCATGATTTGTTTTGAAGTGTGAGGACATGAGATTTGGAGGGGCCAGGGAAGAACGATGTTGCTTGGCTCTCTCCCCACCAAATCTCAACTTGAATTGCATTTCCCAGAATTCCCATGAGTTGTGGGAGGGACCCAGGGGGAGGTAATTGAATCATGAGGGCTGATCTTTCCCATGTCATTCTTGTTACAGTGAATAAGTTTCACAAGACCTGATGGGTTTATCAGGGGTTTCCACTTTTGCTTCTTCCTCATTTTCTCTTGCTGCCACTATGTAAGAAGTGCCTTTTGCCTCCCGCCATGATTCTGGGGCTTCCCCAGCCATATGGAACTGTAAGTCCAATTAAACCCCTTTCTCTTCCCAGTCTCGGTTATGTCTTGATCAGCAGCATGAAAATGGACTAACACACCAATCATTAGTTAAATGCAAATCAGAACCACAACGATATACCATTTCATACCCATCAGATGACTATCATCAACAAAACCCCAGGAAATAACAAATGTTGACAAGAGTGTAAAGAGATTGAGACCATTGTGCATTGCTAGTAAAAATGGAAAATGATGTAGCCACTGTGGAAAATGTGGCAGTTCCCCCAACAAATCTAACATAAAATTACCATATGATCACAAATTTCACTGCTGTGTATACACCCAGAAGAATCAAAAGCTAGGTCTTCAACAGATGCTTGTACACTGCTATTCTTAGCAGCATTATACACAAGAGTCAAAAGGTGGAATCAACCCAAGTGTCCATCAACAGATGAATAGAAAACCAAATGGTGTGTACACACAAGGGAATATTATGTGGCCTTAAAAAGAGATGAAATTCTGACACACTCCGTGGCATGGATGAACCTTGAAGGCATTATGCAAAGTGGAATCAGCCAGCTGCAAAAAGACAAATACTGTATAATTCCATTTATGTGAGGTACCTACAGTGGTCAAATTTCTAGTAGCAGAAAATAGAATGATGGTTGTCAGGGGCTTGAAAGAGGGGAGAATGGAGAGAGATTGTTTAATGGGTATAGAGTTTCTGTTTGGGAAGATGAAAAAGTTCTAGAGAAGAATGATGGTGATGGCTGCACAACAGTGTGAATGTACTTGATGCCACTGAACTGCACACCTAAAAATGACTAAAATGGTAAATTTTGTTGTATATATTTTACCACAGTTTTAAAAACTTAACGTCTCTGCCTGTCTAGCACCCTCCCCTGATTCAACAGCATAAATCAACTTAGCAAACTAAAACCCAGTAAACTGATGTTTCATTTATTTCCTGAAAATGGTCTAAAAATTCTCTTTAGCATTTTATTTTAAAAATTAAGTTAGTTTGTTGGCTTCTCTACATTCAAAATTGCATGGGTTATTATTGAATGAGATAGCATGTCATGTAGATATTAAAAGTAGTTCACGTGTTGGGCACTTCTGTGCTTGGCACTCTACTGTTTTACACATGTTAGCTCATTTGTTCCTTACCACAATTCTATGTGATAGCTATCATTTTTGTCATGCACCAATAAGAAAACTGAGGCATGAGGTGTTTTAATACATTTCCTGAAGACAGTAAACCAGTGTATGGTGCATCCAAGATTTAAACCCAGGTAGTGTAACTCTAGAAACATGCCATTTATTCATTATCTGATTAGTTAGCTAGTGACCATGAACATTACTATTGATCTTTCTGAGCTTTTGTTTTTTTTTTGTGGGTAATTTTCTTACCTTTAACCACATGCCAGCAGTGTGATAAGCACTTTCATTCATTATCTCAAGCTTCTGTACCTCCAGAGCCTACAACAATACCTGGTACATTATGTGTGTTCTATTACTTTAAATAAATGAATAATGCAAAAAGAATATGTGATTAATAAGGAAGGAATGGAATTTATTTCCAATTCTGTGGCCAGAAGGCATTTGTATCTCCTTTGTGTGTCTAGGACCCATTGGAACGCAATGCAGCCAAGTTAATATTCAGACAAACTGCAAACTAATAAATATTAAGTTTCCCTAAGTTTTCTATTGCCTGATGGTACTTCACTGATGTCAGTACTGAAATGGGCCAGCTCCACATCAGGATGTGGTTGGAAGGAAGCTGTGTACTGATCTAACAAAGAAATCTGATGAAAATATGTTTCCACTGCATGATTCAAGGTGATAGTACATAAAACTGTATATACAAGCATACCTCTAAATGTAATCTGAATATTAAATTTTAAATTAGTGCTGTAGTTTTACCTCTAAAATGAAACTCAGAAAGGATGGCATAATTCCAAGAAAAAAAAGTTTGGAAACGTCCTTCCCATGCATTCCTTAACAACAACAACACAGGGAGGTGCTGTTTTAAAATAATTCGTGGGTCAAATAGAAACTTGGTGGATGTTGGTCACTGTTTTGGTGTAGTCTGTGGAATGGGTCAAAGGGGGATAGTTTTCACACTGAAGGAAAAAAATGAGTATTCTATTCTTGATGGTAAGGCTAATGAAAAGTAAACAGAGAAATAAGGCAATTTTGTCTCACTTCACACCAGAAGTGTGAAAGGACACATAGACAATCAGACCAAAAATAAATGTTTTGTTTTAAGTAACCAGATACTTGAGGCAAAAGCAATACTTTGTACCTTCCTGTGTGTAAAATTATCTATCTCATTCACCTAAAATTGGTTTTGTTACCATTATCGAGATACTTACAAAGCAATGGTTTTTATTTTCAGGAGAATAGTGAGTTCATTTCTATTTATTTGTTGTTTAGTTGGTTGGTTGACTGTTATGAGGGAGCAGGTGGGAAGGCTGGCTAGATAATTGTCCCAATCAATTACTTTTCTCCAGTGTGTAGGGTTGCTCTAAATAAGGATAGTAGAGTGATCAGGCAACTTACCAGGGTTGCCTGCCTCCCAGGTAATAAACTTCAAATCTGACAAATAGCCATGGGCATTTCATTCTTAATGCCACCAAAATGAATGGTGTCTCTCTAGTTTATTGGATGTTCTACATTAAAAAATGAGACAGAATGTGAGCATAACTTTAAATTATTAAAATGGAGAAGATTTATGTTCATACCTCGTGTAAACTAGTTTACAGGATGCATTCTAAAACATGTGAAAAACAGAATGTAGCAAAGTAATCATGCTAGTGGTCAAGGGAGATTTTGCTTAAGTTGTGTTTTTGTAATTTGTATAAAAATTTAATCTATATGTTGTGTTCACTAAAATAAACTAGAAATAATTAAAAATCATACATACTATGTGATTATGCATTTAGACATTTACACTTGTGTGTGTATTTGGGGAAAAAGACTACAGGTAAATACATTCATATTAGTAGTATTTCTGGATTGTGGAATTATGGTATTTTTTTCTTTGTACACTTCAGATTTACAAAACACTGGATAAGCAGGAAGAATTACTTTTATAATCAGCTATGATGGTAAGTTTGTTTGAGGTGCAGGCTCATTTTTCCCATGTAACAAAGGAGTGGGCCTTGTTTTTGTTTTAACTTGCATCAATCTGTTTATTTCATTTATATGAAAAGCACAAGGCATGTCCACGGTTCATAAAAAGCAAATAAAATAATTGCCCTTTACTCACCTTGCTCTCAATTCAACAAACTAAAAAGAAAGGATATTTATTGTGAAAGGCATGATTATCTATTCTACAAATGTATATCGAGAATATAGCATGTGCAAGGAATTATTCTAGGTGAAACAGGGAATACAGCACTGAAAAAACCAAAACAACTTCCTTTAAAAAGCTTACATTCTAATGGGAGGAGAAGACATTAGAGCACCAACTGCATATTACGCTAGAAGATAATACATGCCATGGAGATTACAAAAAATAAAACTGAGTACAGGAAATGATTTTAGAAAAGGAGTGGAATTTTAAAATGGCTAGTTGCTAGTCAGGGTAAGCTTTATTGAGATGATATTTGTTTTTCCTTTTTTGATAACATTTTTATAGCTTTATGTTTAATGAATATCAAACATACTGTCAATATTTAAAGTCTAAATGAGATGAATTTAGCATATACATGTGCCCATTAAACAATCACCGTGAAGGAGATAGTGAACATGTCCAACACGCCCAAAGCTTTCCAGTTCCTCTTTGTAGTGCACACCCATACCTCTCAGGTGTGAAGTATTGAGCCACACGCATACACACAAATACACACTGGGCTACCTCATTGTTTCAGGAGTATTTGCTCAAAGTGTTATCTTTATGTCCATGAATTGTCTCAGAACTTTATTAAGACTTAGCTGATATACATGTATATAACTATATTAGTACTACATTGTCTTAATAACTATAACTTTATAAGTCTTGAGACCAGATGTTGTTCTCCAAATTTGTTGCCTTTCATAGTAACTTGCCGTTGTAGGTCCTCTGCACATCTATGTAAATTTCAGAATTTTAGTTTGTCAATTTCTAAAAGAAATCCAGCTATGATTTGATTGGGACTGTTATAGATCAATGTGGGAAGAGTAGACATCTTAACAATATTGAGATTTATGACTTGTGAATTCCATTTATTTATTTGTAATTTATTGCAGCAGTATTTTTTAGTTTTCAGATGTTTCGCTTTTTTCATGTTTATGCCTAAGTACTTCACATTTTGATATTTACAATAATATCAAAATTATTGTAATATTATAAATGTTGTTTTAATGTTTTTCTCCATTAATTATCAGGTACCTTTAAATCATAATTTAATTGGATGATACAACTGGATTTTGAAAAAAGTATACATATATGTATATTAAAAATAATGTATTTTTTTTTCTGTTTGGCACACTGACTCTGCTATCATATCATGTAATAGTCCAAATTTACACTGTTGATAAAGACATACTCGAGATTAAGAAGAAAAAGAGGTTTAATTAGACTTACAGTTCCACATGGCTGGGGAGGCCTCAGAATCAGGAGGCAAAAGGCAGGAGGCAAAAGGCATTTCTTACATGGCAGTGGCAAGAGAAAATGAGGAAGAATCAAAAGCAAAAACCCCTGATAAACCCATCAGATCTCGTGAGACTTATTCACTATAACAAGAATAACAAGGGAAAGACCAGCCCTCATGATTCAATTACCTCCCTCTGGATCCCTCCCACTACACGTGGGAATTCTGGGAGATACAATTCAAGTTGAGATTTGGGTGGAGACACAGCCAAACCGTATCATATCATAATGTAAAACTGCACTCAATACCACTCACCCTGCTCTCAAGGACAATATATCAAAATATATGGCATGTTTCAGTTTATTTAGCCTCACTAAACTCTAAAGTTGCACTTACTTTTGGAAACCTGTAATAATAATATAAATGCCAGCTCACAGGCAGATATACGACTACATATGACAATTTTCTAAATGCCAATCTAACCATTTTTTAATTCTATGTTTATATTCTCAACGTTTCTCCTCCTCTTGAAACTCACTCTTTTTTAAATTTATTTTTTATTTCAATAGATTTTTGGGGAACAGGTGGTGTTTGGTTACATAAATAAATTCTTTAGTGATGATTTGTGACATTTTGGTGCACCTATAACCCAAGCAGTGTACATTCTATCCAGTGTGTAAACTTTTATCCCTCACTCTGCTCCCATGCTTTCCCCCAAGTCCCCAAAGTCCTTTGAATTATTCTTATGCCTTTGTATCCTCATAGCTTAGCTCCCGCTTACGAGTAAGAATATATGATATTTGGTTTTCCATTCCTGAGTTATTTCACTTAGAATAATAGTCTCCAATTCCATCCAGGTTGCTGCGAATGGCATTATTTCATTCCTTTTTATGGCCAAGTAGTATTCCATGGAGTATATGTATATATACCAGATTTTCTTTATCCCCTCATTGACGGTTGGGTATTTGAGCTGGTTCCATACTTTTGCAATTGCAAACTGTGCTCCTGTAAACATGCGTGTGCAAGTGTTTTGTTCATATAATGACTTCTTTTCCTTTAAGTAGGTAACTAGTAGTGGGATTGCTGGATCAAATGTAGCCAACTGATCTTCAACAAAGCAAACAGGAACAAAGTGTGGAAAGGGCGCACCCTATTCAACAAATGGTGCTGGGATAATTAGCAAGCCACATGTAGAAGAATGAAACTGGATCCTCATCTCTCACCTTACACAAAAATCAACTCAAGATGGATCAAAGACTTAAAGACCTGAAACCATAAACATTCTAGAAGGTAACATTGGAAAAACCCTTGTAGACATTGGTGTAGGCAAAGACTTCATAACCAAGAACAAAAAGACAAATGCAACAAAAACAAAGATAAATAGATGGGACTTATTTAAACTAAAAAGCTTCTGAACAGCAAAATAAACCATCAGCAGAGTTAACAGACAACCCACAGAGTGGGGGAAAATCTTCACAATCTACACATCCAACAAAGGACTAATATCCAGAATTTACAGAGAACTCAAATCAGCAAGAACAAAGCGAACAATCCCATCAAAAAGTGGGCTAAGGACATGAATAGACAATTCTCAAAAGAAGAAATGGCCAACAAGCATGGAAAAATGCTCACCATCACTAATTATCAGGGAAATGCAAATCAAAACCACGGTGCAATACAACCTTACTCCTGCAAGAATGGCCATAATCAAGAAATAAGAAAATAATAGATGTTGGCATGGATGTGGTGAAAAGGGAACAGTTTTACATGGTTGGTGGAAATGTAAACTAGTACAAGCACTATGGAAAACAGTGTGGAGATTCCTTAAAGAGATGATGTTTGAATAGCAACCTGGCAGAAGAGTGTTCCAAGCGTATGGAACAGCTTGTGTGACGACCCTGAGGCAGGAATATGCCTATCATGAGCAAGCAAAAACAAGGAGGCTAGTGTTCCTAAAACAGAATGAGCGAGGAGGACAAATAATAGGTGATGAGGTCAGAGGTAATCAGGGACCAGATACCATGGCCTTGAAGGTTATGGTAAAAACTTTAACTTTTATTTTGGTAGGAGGAGTGAGGTAATCTAGCTTAACATTTTAAAGTATCATACAGTTGCTGTGTGAATAGATTGTAGCAGGACAAATATACCAGCAGGCAGACTAGGTAAGAATCTAATGCAATAACCCAGGTAAGAGTTGAGGATGCCTTGGTCAGAGTCGCTAGCAGTAGAAGCAGTGAGAAGTGGTAACATTCTGTATATATTTTAAAGATAGAGCCAAAAGCATTTTTCGTCTGTGGAGATGGAGAGACCTTAAGAATGACTCCAAAGATTTTAACCTCAGCACCTGGATGGATAGAGTTGTCATTCCTTGAGATAGAGGAGAGCATGTGTGTAAAACGTTTTTTTAAAGCACAGAAAATTCTGGTACAGCAGTTTGACATGAGTTTTTAGTATTCTGTTGGAAATAATGAGTCAGCATTGGCTACACAAGTCTGGATTTCAGAAGAAAAAGGCTTTTGGGCTAGAAATGCAATTTTGGGAATTGTTGGCATATATAGCATTCTAAAATTTTGTGGACAGATGTCAGGACTTAGGCGTAAGGCATACCAGCTTTTAGAGTTCAGTTCGATGCAGTAAAATCAGCAAAGGGAACTGAGAAAGAGGACTAACCAGAGGGTAGGAGGCGTATTTAAAACTAGAAATGAAAATCTCTGAAGGAAGAGAGAATGATGAAATGTGCCAAATGGGGTCTGTTTGATATAAAATAAGAGGGAGATGAATTAGAGAGAGTAAATACAGACAACTCCTTCAAAGAATTATAAATAGGTAAGAAATGTGCCAGTAAGTAGAACAGAAAATGTAAGAAAAGGGAGAAGGCTCTTGTTTGCTTATTTTGAGAAGAAATAATAACATATTTGTTTACTCTTGGGAATGATCTAATAGTGAAAACAAATAGTAAAGGGGAAAGAGAATGTGGGGCAAAGTCATTGAATGAGTGTCCTAGTGCTTAACTGAGGTGAGTCCAAGTAGAGTGGCACAGATTCATGTAGATTCTTATAGATAGTGTTGGGATGGGTGGCAGTTCTGTTCTGTTTCCATTTTCTCAGTGCAGAAGGAGACTAAATTTCAGACTGTACATACATGTATACATTTAACACATTGAGCATGTTTAAATGTGTTCTGGATACTATCCTAGGCCTTGGGGTGATTATGTCATCAGATGTTCTTGCCCTCAGAAAATCTGCACTCTAATGAAGATGTATAATTAAATGAAAAAAAATTGTAAATGTTATGAGAAATGTCAGATTTCTATGGAAGTACACAAAAAGGGCATTTAATTCACTTGGCCACAGGTGGCACCAGAGAAATCTTTCCTCACAAAGTAATCTCTAAGTTGAAATGTGACTATTCAACAGTCACTATTCAATAGTGGTAGAGGGGCTGTGAAGGGCACTTCAGATAGAAGGAATAGGGACTGGAAAGGCTGAAATATGAGAGCTAATATGGCAGTTAAAGGAAATGCCAATGATGATAAAAGTAAAAAGGTTGATGGAAAGAGTAACTGAGGTTGAAAGACTGGCAGGGACAAGATTATGTATCCATGTAAAAGAGTCCGAAATTTCTCCTTTGAACATTTGGAAGGGACTTAAACAGTGAGAAGTTATGAACAGATTTGCGTTTACACTCTAGAAAGAGCCTTGGCTCAGGTGTGACAAGGGGAATGGAGTGAATTGAGGGGGAGTCAAGGAGAGCAGATTAGAGACTATTTCAGTAGTCAAGGTGAGAAGCGGTGTGTTGGAAGACTAGCAGTCATGGTGTTGCAGGAAAGTGGGTCCACTCCAGAATATTCAGGAAGAAGAATCAAGTGGGTTTGAGTAGTGATTGAATGTGGGTGGTTGAATAAAGAAAATCAAGCATCACTGACAGAATATGGCTTGGTGGTAACTTTAAATGAAGTAAGATAACAGAGGGTTTGGGGAAAAAGTGCTGGATTAAACTTTTGACAATACTGTGTAATGCCCAAGTGGAGTTTTGAAAAAGACAGAAATGAATCTAAAACTCAAGGGAAGTTGTTGTTTGATTGAAATTATAAATTTAGAAGTCATTGGCATAGCTATAACCCAGTTTCTAACCAACTACAAAGAAAAAAATAAAAACTTCAAAACAAAGAACAAATAGTCCAACAAATTGACATTCAGGTCACTGTTAACTTTTCTTATCACTAAGCCTGAAGGCCATTGTCCTTTTATTCAGGTTTTCCTTTGTTCTTTAGAGGGTGAATTAGCATATTCCTTTAATGTTTCCATATAGAATTCTCATGCATTTTGAAGTGAAAGGGTTATAAATGTCAGATAATTTTCCTTGGCATTTTTATTTTCTTCAAGTAAAGAACATTTCACTATAAAGCATTTATAATGAAACTGATTTTGTTGGTCATATTCTCCAGCTACTAATTTTCCATAAAAGCTTGCTTGGGGGGAAGAAAAGGAAAAACACTTTTTATTAGGATTTGAGCTAAACTAAGTTAGCTTGTTCATGGCAAAGGAGTCATTTATTGTTGATATGGCCTCGCTGCTGATGGTCTTTCTCCATAAATCTAGCATGTCCTGTGAAAGGTTAATGCTGCAGTTTAGCAGCCAATTGTATCCAAAGTGTAGTGAAAATTAGCATGCAGTTTTTTTTTTACTTAGTTATGTGTATGCATATCGAGTCTTTTTAAAATTCAGACTCCAGATAATCCAACATTAAATAAATAAAAATAATTGTGTCATGCACTATGCTAGTTTTATATTCCTAAACTCATTTAAGCTTCTCAATCGTACTTTTCAATTGGTATTGTTATCTTTAATAATGTAGATGAAGAAAATGCGTGCCTGAAAGGTAGGTCTTTCTCCAGAAGTGACAAATAAGTCATAATTCCCAAGTCCATAAAGTCAAAAAAATGCAAAACATTTTGGATAAATAATACTCTAGGAAGGCTTGAACATTCGTCATTGTGCAAGCAGAGGGTCACTGAGAACTGGCTCCGAGAATCCCAAGAATTTGTCTTGCTGTCCTTTTGTTTATTGTCGTTGTGTGCATTTCCCTGATGCTTTGGAAATAATTTGGAGTCTTTACAATGAAAGATGAGATCTTTATTGTGACGGGACAGCAATCTAATTTATCTCTGACACAGTTTCCCCTTTACCCAGCATAAATCGAGTGCCAGCTTAATGATGTCATTCCCTGTAATGTAGAATATCAAACAAGGAAGAAGTCATTTGGGGTCTGCACTGGGGAAAACAATGAGCAATGTCTTTTAGTTTCTTGTGAGCACCACTGCAAAGGTTCCTAAATTGATCCCTAGGGTTTCCAAAAGGTAGAGATTGAATGTTGCCCAGAACTAGTGTAACTAGCCTCACAGGATCATTCTAAAGATAAAATGAGATAATTTGAGTAATGAGATCTAGCATAGTGACATGAACTTAATATATTCTTATTTTTTTTCTTTCTATTTTTTTTCTGTTTCCAGGTTGGTTACTTCAGGCTAGAAAAATATCTTTGAACTTTGAAAGAAAATTTTGTGTGTGTGTGCGCGCACACGCGCGCAGCTTTGGCTCTCTAAACTAAAAGGAAAAGTATAAAATTTTCTCGTTTCAGTTTTCTATACCCTAACATCTAATTTCATCTAGGCCTGGAAAAAATAAAACAAACTTTCAAATCTGCTGACGTTAACAGATTAAAGTATCTGTGCTAAAAATACGTAAACAAAAACAGCAACAACCACAGTATTCTAATGAAATGTAATAAGTGTAAAATAAACTCACATAAAATAAAAAAAGACAAAACAATAGAAAGGAATAAGCTAACAGACGTTTTAAGCAATGTTACCCGATGAGAACGTTGAAGGAATTTTGGAATTTTCAGAAGTTTATATGAAAAAATGTAAGTTTAGGAAAGAGAGAAAATTATGGGCAGATACAGAAGGCATAAGCCATGTAGCATGTTTGGAAAACTTCACAGAATTTGACACTGGTGAAATAAAAAGGCCAAAATTCTACATCGAGGCTAGGTTCTGACTGTGGTCTTCCTTCTATGCAAAAGAACTGGACTCTTTTCTCAAAACAAGGAGAGCCTTTGGAGAGCTGTAATCATAGGAATGCCAGGATCTGGCCTAGCCTTAAAGAGTAATTTTGGGGTCAGGGTAGAGGTGCTCAAATTCAAAACCAAGTTTCGTTCTTGACTCCTTTCCACCTCTTGCAACCTCCCACAGCAAATGAACAAAACAATCCGTTCATGTTACTCATTAAATATATTTTGAACCTGCCTCTTCTTCTCTATCCCTTCTGACATAATCCTGATCTGAGCCACCATCACATGTCGCTTGGATGTTTTAACTTGGCTCCAACAATATTAATTCTGCCTAGGTGCTATTCTTGCTGATTGGGACACCTCTTCCCAACATCACCGAAAGACATCAACCTTGCCTTCCCTTCAACTTCAGACTGCATTTTCCCTACCCCTCATCATGCCTGCAGTTACCTATCCAATGCTTATCTTCCTGGCTCAACTGAAAATATGCAGGGGCCATGTCTTATTTGCTGGCAAAACCCATGTTTCTAGCATAGCACCTGTCATGTTGTAGATATTTAATGAGCTTTTATCAAACAAACTTGCTGAATAAACGAATAAAGTGACTTGCTGTTACTGTGCTGTTATTACTACAAAGTCACAGAAAACATCATCTCTTGTCCTCAGAGAACTCACAATCTAGCAGGTGAGAAAATAATGAGCAAAACATAAATCAATGTTTTATCCTCCTTCGTAAGGACAAGCAGGGGCCATGATAACACAGAGGAAAGAGCGAATAAAGAAAAGTCTTTGTGGCAGAGGTGAAATTTGAATTAGTTCTGAGAGGAACCATTGAGGACATTGTAGTCAGGCTGTCAGAACCTCAGGAAAAGGAAGGAGGAGTCAAGGTTGTGTGCAATATAAAATAAATCATGAATCACCCAATAATTACATATTTGAGTATTCAATAGTGACATCAAAAAGCACTGAGAACAGTAATAGGTTTTATTTCCCTGAAGTAGAAGTGTGAATTCTCCATACTGTGAAGGTGGTGTGCAGAGTGCTTACTTTGGTAGTTAGTGAGCCCAATTGTCTGCCAAACATCCTTATTGATTAATGGTATCGTGGTTTTAAAATGTATTGCCATACACATTCATAGTTCAATTTACTATATCTGATATGTTGCATATGGTATGTAGGTACCTTTGAGATTCATGAACATCTTACAGCATAACTGTTAATTTGAAGAAGCCTAATCTAAATGTTAAAATATATATCATGTATACATAGTAAATGTATACATGGTCATATATGTATAGTCACATGCGTAGAGTATATAGTAATAAGAATCCTATTATTTATCTTATAGCACACTAAATATTTTTCACATATTATCTAATATTATTCTCACAATATTCCCCAAGAGATTGATGTCAATATACCCATTATACAGATTATGAAACTAAAGGTTTGATAAGTAACATGTCCTTTATTTGAGGATTAGAACAAGGTATTGAATTCATGTTTCCAGCTCCATAGCACATTCCCTAAATTAATATGATCCACTGCCAAAATAGGTACAATTGATATTTGATGCCACACTAGAAATGAGGAAAAATATTACGGTTTTTCAATGCAATAAATGAGAGAGGCAATATTCTTATGGCATACTTAAGGCAGATAACAATAATGGTCCTTAAAATTTGAAGGCAGCCTCCTGCGTGTGTGTTGAGTTTGTTGGTTTTACTTTCAGCAGGAAGTACAGCCTGCATGACTAAGCTTTCCCACTGCTGTGATAATAATTTCAGGTATCAGAGGTGTACTGGTGTGCACTGATGGCTGGGTGTAATGCTCCTGGAGGCACACCTGTTCCTCATATTATGATCAGTCTTTTCTGTTGCCCTTCCATGTGTAAAATAGATTAAGCTTCCTTGGTATTGTCTTATAAAATATATTACAGAGAACTTAAAGTGAAATTCCTTTGTATTGCAGAATAAAGGAAAAAAGCCAGATGAGAGTAAGTGCAGATATGCATATTCTTTTCATGTTTGAGGGTTTATTCTTTTATTTAAAAAACATTAAAACATCTGTCCCACTCTAGGCCCTTTATATAAGTTGATTCATCCTTGCAGATCAGAAGGTCAGTGATAATAGCAAAAGTACAGGGATGTTTAAGACTTTCCCAGTAATTTTACAGCTCTCTGCTCTGTATCTCTTATTCTTTGCTTTTGTACATATCCATTTCCATTGGTCCACTGCTCCCATTTAGCTCATGAGACATCCTACCAGATGTGTGATCTGATTGGTCCCTAGGTTAAGCATACTGAAAGTTTTAGAGAAAGGCTTCATCACAGAACGCTTCTAGACTTAGTATGACTGCCTATCCTGATATTCTTCCCATCAGTGTGGGCAGATTGAACATATTAATAATGCTTGGTGCTACGGATTGTGGGAATAAAAGAAGACACATACGTGAGAAGAGGCAAAGCTTGTTTTGTCACTTATTTTATCAGAGCTTCCTAAGGCAAGGGAATCAGCCATCATCACTGTGTTAGCCAGAAACTCAAAGGTAGGCAGGGGAGTGGAAAACATCATAGTGAACAGAAGAGAAGGGTTCAGGTATGCTTTGATTGGAGGTGGTTGGCATGAAGAAGCTGCAGTTGCACTAACTAGAAGCAGGGCATCCCCTGTAACTGGTTTGGGGGACATACTGGCTTTTTCTGGTTGGTCCTGAGGTAGAAGCAAAAATAAGGGAAGCTATAGTCATTGAACAAATCCTATCTGTTCTGGGTCAATTGCTGAAGAGCTTTTGGTTTTGTTTCCTGGGGCTGATTGTTGCTGAGATTAGAGATCAGAGTACAGGGGTGATAATGGTTGGAAAGGGGAACTTTTATGGGGAAAAATCAAGGGAGGATTCAGCAATCCCCGTTTTTGAAGGATTAGTAGAAGTTTGCCAAATATCCAAACAAGGAAAGTGTGTCACAGAGAGAATAGCAGGCACAGAAGTGTAAAACAACAAGGCGTGTGAAAGGGGCCTTACTATATTGTGGAGTTTTGAGAATGTGACTAGAGCCAAGTCCCACAGAGCCTTATACACAAGGCAAAGGAGTTCAATTAACCCTAAAACGAATAAGGATCTAAAAGGAATTCACAGCCCGAGAGTAGTGCTGTCAAGCTTGCTAAGTGACAAAATATGCTGGATAGGCTGGACAGGGGGTAGCTGTTTTTGAAAAAGGCCTTGGGATATCTAGGACTCAATGACTAGAGAAACAGTCAAGCCAAGGTCAGTAACAAGATGCTGGGATGAACAAGTCAGGTAAAGAGAGGATTATAGGAGTATTGGAAACAAGATTTAAATTCAGGACATAGACAAGTCACGTGAGGTAGCACCACACAGAAACAAGAACGGGAAAGGCAGGTTAGGCTGGTTCAGCTCCAGAAGTCAGCATCTTGCGGTCATGAGGCTATTTTAAAAGGACTCCGTATGAACCATTCTGCTCATACTGGTAAACATCTTTAAAGTGCTGCTCAGCACCTGACATGAAAGGCTGAATTGGATGCACATTTTGAGTATGTAAAACTCTTTGCAAAGACAATTGTAATTGTCCCATTTCTATTATTAGTATTTATAATTACAACACAAGACATCAGTGTCCAGGGATAAATACATGATAAACAATATTAAAATGTTTAATCCAGTAGTTTTAGATGAGAATTTCTTTTAGCTAATGACCCCAGGTGTCATGCTTTAGAACAGGGGTTTGCACACTATGGCCCCAAGCAAAATCAGGCATGCACCATTTTTGAGAAGGTCTGTTGGAACACAGCCATATCTACTTATTTATGTATTGTTTATAGCTACTTTCACACTACAACAGCAGGGCTGAATCATTTCAACAGAAATTGTCTGTAAAGCCTAAAATATTTGCTATCTGGGTTTTTTTTTTTTTTCCCTCGAGATGGAATCTTGCTTTGTCACCCATGCTGGAGTTCAGTGGTGTGATCTTGGCTCACTGCAACCTCCACCTCCGAGGTTCAAGTAGTTATCCTGCCTCAGCCTCCAGAGTAGCTGGGATTATAGGCACCTGCCACCACGCCCAGCTAATTTTTGTGTTTTTAGTAGAGAAGGGGTTTCGCCATGTTGGCCAGGCTGGTCTCAAACTCCTGATCTCGTGATCCACCTGGCTTGGCCTCCCAAAGTGCTGGGATTACAGGCGTGAGTCACTGCACCTGGCCTGCTATCTGGTTTTTTACAGAAAAAGTTTCCCAGCCTTTGACTTAGAACCCAGAGCAAATGGAACAAAATGTATTCTAATTACTTGACATGAAAATAAACATAATACGTGAATCCTATCTTATGTGCATAATCTTCATAGGTAATATCAGTCCCATGGTGTAGATGAGGAAGGTGAGGCTCAGAGAGGTTAAGTAATATTTTGAGCAGCATATAACAAATAAATATCCAAAGTATGATTTTGACTTATGTCTAACTTGCTTCAAAGTCTTTCTACTTCGTCAGATTTTCCTAGTTGTAACTTGCTATTTAATTTAGTAAACATTGAATATTTACTTCCCCAGTACCTGGTAGGTCACTGAGGTAGGTTCTATAGAGGTAACTTGCCCTCAAGAAACTAAAATCTAGTGAAAGAACCAGAGAAGCAGACAAACATGGCAAAGCATGAACAAAGGCAGGCCATATAGGGTAATCAAGTGTAGAAGTTAAGAGCCTGCCTGTCTTGAAGCCCTGGATCTACTACAGGTAAGCTGAGCAACAAATCTAGTTATGGAATCTTTCTGTCATGCAATTTTTCATTAGGAAAAGATGATAGTTACTTGTCTTATGAAGATCGTGAGGAATAATGCATTATTTTATTCAATGCATACTACTGAGCATCTACTAGATACTGATATTGTCTGAGGCATTTGAACTACCTCCTTGGACAAACAAGCACTGCTTTGTAGAATTTATGATTGCCAGGGGAAGAGAAACAATAAACTGTAAGCATTGTTAATAAGTTAATTATATAAAATATTAGAAGAAAATGAGCACTATTGAAAAAAGATGAAAACTAAGTATAAGAGTATGGAGATCAGCAACATGGGGGAGTGGGGAAGGGGAACTGCAAATTAAATAAAGCCATCTGGGAGAGACTTCTTGAGAAGGAGAGTTAGGAGTGAAGACACAGAGAAGGTGAGAGAGTTGGCCATGTGCATAGCTGGCTGAGAGTACTCCCAGCATGAGGTGGTTGAGGGGAGCAGCTTAAAAGTCTGGGCCATGCCTGAGGTAATACCTGTACTATCCAAGGAGAGGTAAGTGGGCCAGAGTGGTTAAGATGGAATAACCAGGAAAAAATAATTCAAAGAAGAAGGATCAGAGGGAGTCTGGTTCATGTATGGCTTTAGGGGTCTTGTGAGGACTTTAAATTTCAATCTATCTAAATATCCTTGCAAGGTTTTAAGCAGAAAAAGATATAACCCACTGAATATTTAGAATAGTGCTTTACTTAGCTTATAGTAAGTGCTCAAGAAATATTAGTTGTAATTATTTTAATGTTGTTATCATGTTGTGTGTATCCCTAATGAGGGATAACTCATTGTCTATGAAGGAGGTCAGTGTACAAGATGAGACTAGAGAAGTAAATAGTTGCCAGATTATAATTAGTGTCACACCGAAAAGATTTTGTACTTGATTGTGAAGATGATAAGAAATGGAAACAATTTGAGACCCATGGTCACAGAAAGACTATGAGTTTAGTCTTGAGCTAACCCAGTTTGGCCCATTTGTCTCCTTCCTAGAAGACTGAGATAGCTGAGATGGTGGAAGAGGCAGTGGTTTGGTATCACGCCAGTTTGTGCTCTCCTTGGGGCAAGTGGAGTCCAATGGGAATGTGGGCTTCATTGATTCCTGATTTGTATGTAACTGGGTCAGGCATATACAGCTAGGAAATACATTATCTAAAACTTAAACCAGGAAGTCTGTCCAGATACCTTCTTCATTACTTTAGTAGAGTGCTTACCAAGCCTGCTAAACCTAGGGGTTGCAACTCCTTAAGCAGTGGTAAGCAATTCAACAAGACCAGGATTTTCAAGCCTGTCTGATTCAACTGAGATGATTTAGTATCTCATATTCTGGATTTCCATTACCAGTATATAATTCTTTATTCTTTATCAATTATTTATAATAATAATTATTACTATCTATTATTTATATTTTACACTATATAAGGTTTCACCCTTCTAATAACTATTTTTTCTGAATGGTAGTATACATTAAAGTTGGCTTACATATCATTAATAATTTGTTCATATAAGAAAAAGAAGGAGTGCTGGTTTATTGACAAGGTTATCTTCAAATAAAGACCTATCACTTATCACGGTGTTAGAAATTTTATGGCTCATTTAGACAAACCTTCACTGAAGGTACTTAAACATTTGATTTTATTAAGGAGCTTTCTGGCCTGAAGCAGCGCCATTCTACTGTTTGTCAACTATGAGGGTTAGCTAAATCTTTAGAGAGAAATATAGTATGTGGTCTTCAAAAGTCTCCAACTATTTTTATTTGAGAAGAAATAGAATAAGAAATAAAATTAAATTCATTTAATAATCATGCATAGAATGCTTATGATGTGTAAAACACTGTTCTATGCATTATAGGAGACAGGGACAAAGGAACAAAGTGTGTTTTCTCTAAGAGCTCATGATAGTAAGAAATAATATTGCCCTCAGTCCTTTACAAGTGTGCTCTTTAATCCTTACCCTGATCCCATGTGGTCAGTTCTAGAATTATTCTTAGTTGACTGACATAGAAATTGAAACTCTGAAAGGTTAAGTGACCTATGCAAGGTCACTCAAAGTTAGTGCCTGGAATTCAAATGAGAGGAGTCTGACGACAGAGTCCAAGACCTTAACCACGGTGTTGCTTGGGAGAGAGAGAATCGATTGTGATGTCCTTGAAATAGGGAAAACTATGCCGTTACAATAAAGGCAGAAATAATGTACAATCACATAAGGGATGAAGATATTAATTCTAACCAAGGCAGAGGGAAGGGGGATCTTAATTATGTAGGTAATATCTTGAATTATGAAAAGACATGAAAGCCAAGAGATTCTTGAGGTATTTCTAATGGAGATTACATTTTAGCAATACTTTTAATAAAGTTTTCATATGTTCAAATATTCCATGGAACAGTGAAAATTCACAGTTCTGTTCCTGGCAGTAGAAATTCATATTCTAATTCTAGGATTTCTATGGAACCATTAAAGAAAGCCTTTATATTTTTCTTATGTCATTTTTTAATAGTTACCATTAGTAACTGTCCAACTGCTTAAAGGCAGAAACTTGAATGTCATTCTTGACTCTGACTTTTCCCTGTCTTCTCCTTCAAATCTTTCACAAATGCCTATCAAATATATCTTCTGAAAGTCTCTGGGATCCTTCAAAGTTTTCCTTGCCCTCTGCCTCTCTTCAGAGTTACCACTCCCTCAGCTGAATAAATACAGCAGACTTGTGGTCGACATTCCTGACTCTTCTCTGTGTCCATTCAATATGATTATGTAAATTTCCTAATCCATTGCTTAAGATTTCTCATTGGCCTTTCATGATGTCCAAATGCCTCAACACGATTTAGGCAGTACTGAAAGACTGGTGCCTGATGCCTTCTTTCTAGCATGGTGTCTCATCATTCCTCTTTACCCCCTCAACGCTTCCCCAAACCTAGTCTGCACTCCGTGATCAGTCTATATACAATTTTAATAGCCTCCCATTACCTGTGACTCTTATCACAGGTTCTTTCTTCTGCCTGAAACGAGCTTTCTTCTGAAAAATGCCCTAGCCATTAACTAACCAGGCTAACTCTTACACATCCATTAGGTCTCTGCTGAAGCGTCATATTCATTGGGAGTTGTGTTCTCTTTTAAATTCCTCATGACCCTAGGCTTTGAGAAGACAAACTGTATCCTTCTTCAGTTCGTAATCAAGCGTCGGAATTATCTGATGATTTATATGATGGCAAGCTCTGTGAGTCAAGTCTTTTCTTCCCTAGAGTATGATTTTACCCACCATGTATGGAGAAAACCTACCAGGCTACCATTTAGTATACATATTTGAAAACACCGATAGTTGATGTACACTAAGTTCTGCGAAACCTGCAAGCTTTGTGGTGCCTCCGCTCCTGACAAAACAGGGGGTACGATAACCTGTAAGCATCACAGGAAAATACATAAATGGTCCCAAGAAAGTATTTATAGCTTTCTGAAATAATTCACCTGGAAGCCCTTTTCTTTACCTCATTCTTGCTTAACCCATGGTGTTGCTAACAAAGATAAATAATGCCATGACAGTTAGTAGTATAGGCAGGCTGACACATCTGAGAGAGAAAAAATGGCCATTGGTTGGTTCTGATAGTTTGTCAGAGGTTTTTCTTTCACTCATCAGACTAAGTATGGCAGCAATGCTGGGTGTGTGATTTATACAATTCTGTAGTGTACCTTGAACAGATCTTTCTTTTGAAGGAAAATGATTAACAACTATGACAGATCGCTTCCACTCAAGCATCAGAATCATCTTATGATTTATACAAGAGGCCAAAGAGGAGTGTATGGTCTTTGCTTGCCAAATAAAAAATAGGAAAAATTTTATGGGAAACATTATGTACTCTACAATTGTGGTAATGAACTCTGTTCAAGCTTTTGAGAGACGTGAAGGAATTCTTATTGATCTGTGACATGTGAAGGATAGGCTCACAGATGCTTGCTTCTGTTGGGCTCTATTGCAGGCAGAATGAAGGCATAGAATGAACATAGCCTTTGGGGTTAGAAAGACCTGGGCTAAAATATTGCCTCTGCTACTTTCTGATCGTGCCACATTTGGCAAGCTATTTTATCTCTATACGCCTCAATTTTCTCAGTTACAAAAATCAATATTAGTAACTAGCATTGAAGGTTATCATATAAAATAACAATGGAATTATAGAATATTTACAGTTACACAGATGCTCATGAGCTAATGGTGTTACAAGAACACAGGAATTTCTGATTAAATTACTTTCACATTAGTCTGCATTATGTAGTGAGAACCTTCCGTGTGCCAGGCCTTTGTTGATAATGGGAAATCAAAGACAAGTAGAAAATGATCCTTGCGTATGGGGAGCTTACAGTTGAATTTGGGGAAGAGAAAAAGCAACATAGTGCTGAAGGGCATGTATCTCTTCTGATAAACATGTTTCTTTCATAAAGACATCACAAAGAATCCTTGTAACAGAGGATTCTTATTCAGTGTACTTGTTAGAATTTTTCAGAGGAACAGAACTAGTAAAATAAAGAAATATATTTTTTATTATTAGAAAAATGGCTCTGCCCAGGCACGGTGGCTCACACCTGTAATCCCAACACTTTGGTAGGCCGAGGCAGGCAGATCACGAGGTCTAGAGATGGAGAGCATCCTGCCTAACATGGTGAAACCTCGTCTCTACTAAAAATACAAAAATCAGCTTGGCATGGTGATGTACACCTGTAGTCCCAGCTACTGAGGACGCTGAGGCAGGAGAATCGCTTCAGCCTGGGAGGCAGTGGTCGCAGTGAGCCAAGATCCCACCACTGCACTCTGGCCTGGTGACAGAGTGAAACTCCATCTCAAAAATAAAATTAGAAAAAAAAACTCACAAAATTTTAGAAGCTTGCAAGTTCTAAGATATGCAGCTGACAAGCTGGAAACCCAGAATAGCAAGTTGTAGTACAAGTTCTAGTCTGAAGGCCAGCAGGTCCAGACCCAGGAAGAACCAGTGTTTCAGTTTTAGGCCAACAGCAGAGAAAACCCATATCCCAGCTCAGGTAGTCAGGCAAGAGGAGTTATCTCTTACTCAGCTTTTTTGGGTCCCATTCAGGCTTTCAATGGATGGGATTATGTCCATTCACACTGGGGAGTACAACCTGCTTCACTCAGTCTACCTGCTGAAATGTTAATCTCTAGAGAAATCCCCACAAACACATCCAGAATCACATTTGGTCATATATTAGGCCACATTGTGGCCCAGTCAAGTTGGTACATTAAATAAACTATCACATTCAGGTTCTCGTCCACAAACAATTATTTGGGGGCCTTTTGTTTTGCCTTCCATGCTCCAGATAAACATGCCTGCTCTGTAGGGTAGCTGCCATAATGTCCTAACCAATACCCTGTCTCAATGATGATGAAAAGTTGGCCATTTAAAAATCTTGTATGGAGTTTAAAAATTATGATTTCTTTGAGGAACAACTTAGACACAGTTAAGTAACGTATTACTTGTATATTTGCTCATCCAACTTGTGACTGGATGTCTTAATTTTATCTTTTGTAACTCAAACAGAAGATGCTGTTATTATCCTGGGGAATTGGTGCAACAAGCAGTAGAAAAGAGGCTATGAGAGGTAAAAAATAAAATAAAAAATTCTTTAAAAAGGAAGGCAAAGTGGAGTGGTACAGCAGTAGTGTTGATTCCTAAGGAGATATTAGGGCGCTTAGTTAGTTTGAGCTTAATTCATATAATAGATGGTATAGTGATGCATATTAGGCAGAGTGGTATGTCCACGTGCAGCAGCAAAACTGAATGTCAGAGGGGTGGCAGCATTGTGTTTATACATGGCTTGTCAAGTTTAGAGAAAAGTCCTCTGAACTCTGAGTTAATATATGCAGGAAATGGTTCCCATTCCCTGGGGTAGAATTGGAAAATATCATGGCAATTGTTCTTAAATCTGACTACACATGAAAAGCTTTATAAAAAATGTTTGGGCCCTATCGTCAAAACAATTAAATCACTATCCTTCGGTGGAACCATTTTATTATGAAAAAAATTAAACAGCGAAGTTAAAAGACTATTAATGTGATATCTATATATTTCTCCTCTAGATTATACATTTAAAAGTTTGCTATACTTTTGTTGTCACATCTATCCATCTAGTCATCTCTCCATCCATCTAGTAATCCATTCTGTCTCTGATGTATTTTAATATAAACCTAAGCCACTAGAGTACTTCCCCATGAATAATCAGCTTATATATCATTAACAAGTGTTCGGTCTTATTTATGGGATTTTTCCTTTTGATATAAAATTTACATACAATGAAACACACAAATCATAAGCATTAATTTGCTGAGTTTTAACAAATGAATTTATCTCCGTAATTCAAACATCTAGCAAAAAAATAGAATATTACCAGGACTTCAGAAAGTCTCCTCTTGCCCTCCTCAAGTCGATTCCCTGCCTCTACTCCCTGGAGGCAATCATTATTCTAATTTTTTTTTTGCACCACAGATTAGTTGTTGCCTTTTTGAAAACTTCATACACATGGGATCAAATACTCTGTACTCTTTTATGCAAGACAGTTTGCATTTTGCATAATGTTTTTGAAATTTATCCATCTTGTTGCTTATAATAGTATTTTTCCTTTTTATTGCTGAGTAGGATTTTATTACATAAAAGGAGAATTTATCAATTCTCTTTTTAATGGGCATCTTGACTGTTTCTAGTGTTTGACTATTATAACTAGACCTACTAGAGTCATTCTTTTGTGGTCATGTTTTCATTTTCTTAGGGGTGGATTGCTAATCATGGGAGAGGTTTATGTTCGGTCTGTTCTTCCTGTCTTTGTGTCCATAAGTACGCAATGTTTAACTCCCATTTATAAACGAGAACATTCAGTACTTGATTTTTTTTTGCATTAATTCACCTATGATAATGGCCTCCAGCTGCATCTATATTGCTTCAAAGGACATGATTTCTCATTTAAATGGATGCCTAGTATTCCATGGTATACATGTACCACATTTTCTTTATCCATTCCACCATTGATGGATATCTAGGTACATTCCGTATCTTTGCTATTGTGAATAGTACTGTGATGGACATATGTGTGCATGTGTCTTTTTGGTAGAATGATTTATTTTCCTTCAAGTATATAACCAGCGGTGGGATTGCTGGGTCAAATGGTATATTAGCTTTAAGTCCTTTGAGAAATCTCCAAACTGTTTTCCACAGTGTTTAAACTAATTTACATTCCCACCAGTAGTATATAGGCATTCCCTTTCCTCCACAACCTTGCCAACGTCGTTATTTTCTGACTTTTTAATGATAGCCATTCTGACCAGTGTGAGATGGTTTCTCATTGCGGTTTTGATTTGCATTTTTCTAATGATTATTGATATTGAGCAGTTTTTCATATATTTGTTGGCTGCATTTATGTCTTCTTTTGAGAAGTGTCTGTTCGTGTGCTTTGCACTTTTTATTTTAAACTGAGTTGTTTGATTTTTGCTCCCTGAATTGCTGAAGTTCTTTATAGATTCTGGATATTAGACCTTTGTCAGATGCATACTTTGGGAATATTTTCTCCCATTCTGCAGGTTGTCTGTTTACTCTGTTGATAGTTTTTTGTTTTTTTTTTTGCTGTGATGATGATCTTTAGTTTAATTAAGTCCCACTGGTCAATTTTTATTTTTGTTGCAGTTGCTTTTGGTGACTAAGTTATAAATTCTTTGCCAAGACAGGTGTCCAGAATGGTATTTCCTAGTTTTTTGTCTAGGGTTTTTCGAGTTTTAGGTCTTACATTTAAGTCCTTAATACAGCTTGAGTTTATTTTTGTATATGATGAAAGGAAAAGGTCCAGTTTCAATTTTGTGCAAATGACTAGCCAGTTTTCCCAGCACCATTTATTGAATATGGAGTCCTTTCCCCATTGCCTGTTATTGTCGACTTTGTTGAAGATCAGTTAGTTGTAGGTGTGTGGCTTTATTTCTGGATTCTCTATTCTGTTACAGTGGTCTATGTGTCTGTTTGTGTACAAGTATCATGCCGTTTTGGCTGCCGTAGGTTTGTAGTATAGTTTTCTTCATGTAATGTGACGCTTCTGGATTTGTTCGCTTTTCTTAGAATTGGTTTGGCTATTTAGGCTCTTTTTTTAATTTCATATGAATTTTAAAATAGTTGTTTCTAATTTTGTGAAGAATAACATTGGTAGTTCCATAGGAATAGCATTGAATACATAAATTGCTTTGGGAAGTATAGTCATTTTAACAATATTGATTCTTTCAATCCATGAGTTTAGAATGTTCTTCCATTTGTGTCATCTCTGATTTCTTTCAGCAGTGTTTTGTGGTTTTTGCTGTAGAGATATTTTACCTCCTTCATTAGTGGTATTCCTAGGTCTTTTATTCTTTTTGTGGCTATTGTAAATATAATTGTGTTCTTGATTTGACTCTCAACTTGGACATTATTGGTGTATAGAAATGATGATTATTTTTGTAAACTGATTTTGTATCCTGGGACTTTGCTGAAGTTACTTATCAGTGCTAGGAGACTTTAGGCAGAATCTATGGAGTTTTCTAGGTATAAAGTCCTGTCAGAGAGATTTTCTCTTCCTATTTGGATGTCTTTGCCTTCCTCTCTTCCTATTTGGATGTCTTTCTTTCTTTTGCCTGTTTGCTCTGGCTAAGACTACTAGTACTATGTTGAATAGGGCTAATGAGAGTGTGCATCCTTGTACTGCTCCAGTTCTCAAGGGGAACACTTTCACCTTTTGCTCATTCAGTATGATGTTTGTTGTGTGTTCATCATAGATGGCTCTTATTATTATTATTTTCTTTTTGAGATGGAGTCTGGCTCTATTGCCCAGGCTGGAGTGCAATGGCAAAATCTTGGCTCACTGCACCTCCACCTCCCAGGTTCAAGCGATTCTTCTGCCTCAGCCTCCTTAGTAGCTGGGATTACAAGCGTGCGCCAGCAGACCCAGCTAATTTTTGTATTTTTAGTAGAGACGGGTTTTCACCATGTGTGCCAGGCTGGCCTCCATCTCCTGACCTTGTGATCCACCCACCTCAGCCTCCCAAAGTGCTGGGATTACAAGCATGAGCCACTGCCCCTGGCCTGATGGCTCTTACTATTTTGAAGCATGTTTCTTCAATGCCTAGTTTGAGGGTTTTTAACATGAAGGGACATTACATTTCATCAGAAGCCATTTCTGCATCTATTGATAGAATCATGTGGTTTTGTTTTTAATTCTGTTTTTTGGCTTGCATATGTTGAAGCAACCTTGTATTCCAGGAATAAACCTTACTTGTTCATGGTGGGTTAACTTTTTGATGTGCTGCTGGATATGATTTCCTATTATTTTGTTAAGGATTTTTGCATCTATGTTCAGGGATATTGGTCTGAATTTTTCTTTTTTCATTGTGTCTCTTCCAAGTTTTTTCATCATAAGGTGCTGGCTTTGTAGAATCAGTTGGGAGGAGTTCCTCCCCCTTAATTGTTTTGCAATAATTTTATTAGGATAAGTACTACTTTGTATATCTGGTAGAATGTGGCTGTGAATCTATCTCATCCAGGGCTTCTTCTGGTTGCTAGGTTTTTTATTACTGATTCCATTTTGCAACTTGTTATTGGTCTATTCAGGATTTCATTTTCTTCTTGGTTCAATCTTGAGAGGTGGTATATCTCCAGGAATTTATCCATTTTTTTCTAGGTTTTCTAGTTTGTGTGCATATAGATGTTTGTAAAAATCTCTGAGGATTTTTTGTGTGTTTCTGTGTATTAATGCCACCTTTTTCATTTCTGACTGTGTTTATTTGGATCTTCTTTCTTTTCTCCTTTATTAATCTAGCTAGTGGTCTATCAATTTTGTTTATTCTTTTGAATAACCAACTGTTGGTTTTGTTGATTTTTTATATGGACTTTTTGCATCACAATTTTGTTCAGTGCAGCTCTGATTTTATTGCATTTAATTTTTTTGCTAGCTTTTGATTTGGTGTGCTTTTGTTTATCTAGTTCCTCTAGGTGTAATTTTAGGTTTTCAATTTGAGATCTTTTTGACTTCTTGATGTATTTAGTGCTACATACTTTCCTCTTTACACTGCTTTAGCTGTGCCCCAGAGATCTGCTTTACTGTATTGTCTGTGTTTTCATTAGTTTCAGAGGAGTTTTTAAGTTTGTCTTAATTTCATTATTTACCCAAAAGTCATTCAGGAGCAGGTGGTTTACTTTCTATGTAATTGTGTGGTTTAGAGAGATATTCTTAGAATTGATTTCTGTTTTTATTGTGCTGTGGTCTGAGAATATGGTTGGTATGATTTTGATTTTTTTAAATCTATTGTGACTTGCTTCATAGCTGAGAATGTGGTCAATTTTAGAGTATGTGCCACATGTAGATGAGAAGAATGGGTATTCTGCTGTTATTGAGTGGAGTATTCTTATTCTATAGATCACTATTAGGTACATTTAGTCAATTGCTGAGTTTAAGAAATGAATATCTTTGTTAGTTATATGCCTTGATGATCTGTCTAACTCTGTCAGTGTGGTGTTAAAGTCTCCCACTATTGTTTTATGGTTATCAAAGTCTCTTCACAGGTCTCTAAGAACTTGTTTTATGAATCTGGGTGCTTATATAATTAGGATAGCTAAGTATTCTTGTTGGATTGCACCATTTATCGTTACATAATACCCTTCATTGTTCTTTTTGATTGTTGTTGGTCTGTTTTGTCTAAGACCAGCAATCCTTGCTCTTTTTGTTTTCTGTTTGCCTGCTCTTTCTCTAACCCTTTACTCTGAGCCTATGGGTGTCATTGCATGTGAGACAGGTCTCTTTAAGACAATAAACAGTTGGGTCTTGCTTTTGTATTCCTCTTGCCACTGTATGCCTTTTAAGTGGGGTGTTTAGTCCATTTACATTCAAGGGAAATATTGATATGTGAGTATTTTTCTGGGTCATGGCACTGTTAGGTGGTTGTTAGTAGACTTGACTGTATATGGGATGACTTCGAATAGAATGGGAGGCAGGTTTGCTCTAAGCAGTTCCCAGCTTGAATTTTCCCTTTAGCTTAGGATTTTGGGGGCTCAGGATATTTTCCTTTAACATTGTCTTTCAACTCTTTCAGCAATTGTTTTACTGTCTTTCAGCAATTGTTTTACTGTTTTCCTTAGATTGAGTTTCAGCCTTCTTCTGTAATTTGTTGAGCTTCCCTGCCATCCAGTTTCTGAATTCTATGTCTGTCTTTTTGGCCATTTCGATTTGGTTAAGAACCATTACTGGGGAGCTAGTGTGATTCTTTGGAGGTAAGGTTTTAGAGTTGCCAGAATTCTTGCTTTTTTGTTGTTTATTTCTTTGTTTGTTTAAATCTATGTGGGCTAATATTCCTTTACCTTTTGGCATTGCTGTCTTGTGAATGAGGATTTTTGTTTTTATGTTCTTTAATGCCCCTGAGGGTTTGACTGCGATATATGTTGGGTTTAGTTGATTGGCTTCATTTCTGGATGCTTTCAGAGGGCAAAGGCTCAGTTTGGCACTCCTGTGCTGCATAGTGTTACCCTGGAGGGCTGGGACCCGTGGCTTTTTTCTCTGGTCCCTTGAAGTCAAGCGCTGGCCGTGCTGGAGGGGCCAAGCAAGGTGCTTCCAGTCTGCTGGCAATAGCATTCTATTGGGGGCCATTGGAAAAAGCACTTTAGTAGGGTGAGGTGGGGCTCTAGACAAATTCACCCTAGAAGGGTGGTGAGAGGGGCCCACTGACAAAATCACTCTGGTAGGGGTCATCAGCAAAAACACTCTGAGGGGGCAGCTGAAACTGCACTATGAGCTGGGTGGCCAGGATGGTACCCTGGAAGGGGCCCACAGACAAGGGGACATGCAGATTAGACTCATTCATTTTACAAGGGAAAAATATCCTCCTCTCTCTAGGTCTAGTCATTAACAAAGTTGAAAGACACCTAGAGGAGTACAGAGAGCCTTGGGGGATGAGCACCCACAGCTGTTTTTCACTGCAGCTGCCCCTGCACCAAACCTTCTGGGCTTCATGCGGATTTGGGTTCTGTCTGACAACTCTCTGGGAAGATCCCCCTGCCAACACAAATGTCCACTGGGGTCATAGGGTTTCCTGCGGCTAGAATCCCAGAGGCCCATGGCAAGAGCAGGTCACTGCACAGTTATTTAGATACTTTTTAATATACTTATGCACCATTTACATATCTTCTTCTGTGAAGTAACTTAAAATGTTTGCTCACTTTTGATTGGGTTGCTTATCTTTTTACTATTAAGTCGTAAAAGGTTCTTTTTGTCAAAATTTTATACATGTTCTGGTTACCGGTCCTTAGTCAGATGTATGTTTTGTAAACATTTTCTCCCAGTCTGTGGCTTTTTAATTCATTTTATTCATAATATCTTTTAATGAAAGAAGTTTTCAATTTTGCTAAAGTCTACTTTGTCCTTTTGTTATGGTCACTGCTTTTTGAGGCCGATTTAAGAAAAATTCCTTTCTTAAATCTTTCCAGGTGATTCTAACTCACAGCCAAAAGGGAAATCTCCTGGATTATTGGAATCTGTGAAATTACCTGGCAAGCTATAGAGATAATCAAAACACAAAGACAGTGAATTTTGGAGAAATTAGTGTATCTTAGAGAAAGTCTTGAAAGACTTGAGTTCTCAGGCTTTGCCTCAGGACAGTGAGTTTATGGGGACTTTTTAATTTCAGACCCACTTAGAGTCTGTAGCATGCTTCATGACTAGATTATAATTATTTTAGATACTAGATAAGGTAGAAGTTAAAATATTAGGGGCTTCACTCATTACAATTAAGCAGGAAAAAGAGAATGAGATATTAAAATTCTCAAACTTCGGCATCCTAGCCCTGCCAGGAATAGATTCACTATATTGGCTCATATAATTTTCCTGTACTATTTGTATGGGAGAACTTATGGGAAGAACGTAAATTAAACCTCCAAATATGATTGCCAAATGTTAGATTAGTTTCGGCTTAATTTGTACTAGGATTACAAAATCAAAACACTCAGTAAGGAAAGACACATTAGGTCCTGATAGTAGTGGTTCTTACTTATTAAGTACTTAATATACATCAGGAATTGACAAACTGTGGTCATAAGCCAAATCTGTCCCACAGGCTGTTTTTTGTAAATAAAAATATATTGCAACAAACTAACCTCCTTTGCTTATGTATTATCTATTGCTACTTTTACACTACTAGGGATATTGAATATTTTTGAGTCAAATAATATAGGTGACAAAGTCAAAAATATTTACTATCCGTCCCTTTACAGAAAAGTTTGCTGATATACGACATATGTTAAGCTGTTTAATATGTCTATAAGCAAAATGTTTTATGTCCATTTCAAAGATGGAGAAATTCATGCCCCTGAGTTAGGTGACTCATCCAAGATAGTAAAAGGAAGAAATAGAATGTAAACTCATGCATGAATGGCCTCAGTGCATTTACTTGGACATTTATTTATATGTAAAATAAATGATATAACACAAACATGAGCAGAGCCTGAACTAACATTTTGCAATTACATGTTTAATATCACTTTCTTCTTTAAAACAAAGGGATAACCCATATGTAAGATACTGTCATGCAAGGCAGAACAGATTAGCAAAGTAAGCCAAACTCGTAGTAGGACAAATCTATAGGTAGAAGAATATATGTGGTGGGAAAAATAACATTTTATCCAAATCCATATAATTTGAACTTGTACTACAGCAGGCAAGGGAACCACTGCATGTGTAAAGATCAGACTATGGTTCAGTTTGCCTAGAAAGTAGATTACAAGAAGAGCTGCTGAAAATATAACAGAAAAGAAAGTCATAGTTAAAGCAGAGGAGATCTTGAATGCCTGCTTAGGACACTGCAATAAATGAAGAGCATTGAGACTTAAGATGACCATCAATTTTCCTAGGACTGAAGAGATTTCTGGGATACAGGACGTTTAGCGCTAAAACCAGGACAGTCCCAGTTTTAGCACCCTGCCCCCAATTACACAAACGCTTTTAGAGTAACATATAATGCATAGTCATAATCCTTCCTCACTTCTATATTAATATTTAATAAAGTTATCTTAGAGACTCTGAGGAAGAAAAGGATAAATTGAGTCAAATGGAATTCACTTGAGAATGATATGAGAATTAGCTTCTGAGTTGATTATCAATTATATTTCATTTTAGCAAATCCCAGCTTTACTGATATGCAGAATGATAACTATAGCAAAGGGTTATAGATCAGAGAGGCTAATTAATAAAACATCACTTTCTTAGAATAAAAAGGTGACAAATAATCAATCTCCTTCATGAATTGGTTTTAAGATACAGTTTTTTAATTAAAAATTATCTCATCTTATTTTTTGTTCTATGTTAATAAAGAGTTTTAAATTGTGACTAATATATTGGGTGTTGCAAACTTTGATTACTTAAGGGCACTTGATACAAAATAACATTTGATTTACTCATTTTTGCTCATTCAGTCACTCAGGGGAGAGTTTTTGAGAGCCTACTAAATGTGGAAGAAATGAAGATGAATCAAAGACAAATGCCCTACCCTCAAATAGCTCAGAATCCACTTAGTAAAAGAAATATGTGAACAAATACTATTAATAAAGAAACAAAGGGGAATAAAAGTAATGAATGTGTGTCAGGTTTTGTGGAAGAAGGGAATTATTTATACTTATATTAAATAGTTAGGAAAGTCCAGGGAGCTTGGACAGGCATGTGGTAGTATCCAAGTTTTGCTTAGAGCAGAAATAATAAATAAGATGGCAGAATTAGATATGACAGTCTATGCTGAATGAGTGGACAGGCAGCTGGGGCTTGATAGAACTGATGGGATATTTATTGAGGAATATAGTATAGCCATAGGATGGGTGTGGAACATGCAGAAAAAAAATGTGAATGTCAGAGCTGAAGAAATATCACTGTGGACTGAGCCTCAGGAGTAAGGCAGAGTCAAAAGAATCACAGGTGATCTGAAACTGGATATGAAAACAGGAAGAAATGGCAGAGGGGAATGTACATTAGGTGGCAAAAATTAGAATGCTAAGAACCTTGAGTGCTGGGTAAAGCTGGAGATAAAAGCATGCTTTTGCATTGTTAGACTAGCAGGTGCCGTATTTTTTATCAAAACATAATAATTGTACATATTTATGGAGTATATGTGATATTTTGATACTTGCATACAATATATAATTATTAAATCAGAGTAGTTAGGATATCCTTTGCCTCAAATGTTTATCATTTTTAATACTGAGAACATTTCAGATCTTCCAGCTATTTGGAAATATACAATAAATTACTGTTAACTGTAGTCATCCTACGGTACCACTGAACACTAGACTTATTCCTTCTATGTAATTGTATGTTTTTATCCATTAAGCAATCTCTCTTCACCCGCACTACTTCCCAGGCTCTAGTAACTGTCATTTTACTCTCTATCTCCATGAGATCAATGTTCTTTTTTTTTTTTTTTTTTTTTTTCTGAGATGGAGTCTCACTCTGTTGCTCATGCTGGAGTGCAGTGGCATGATCTCGGCTCACCACAACCTCTGCCTCCCAGGTTCGAGAGATTGTCCTGCCTCAGCCTCCCAAGTAGCTGGGATTACAGGCACGTGCCACCATACCCAGCTAAATTTTTAATTTTTAGTAGAGACAGGGTTTCGCCATGTTGGCCAGGCTAGTCTCAAACTCCTAACCTCAGGTGATCCACCTGCCTTGACCTCCCAAAGTGTTGGGGTTACAGGTGTGAGCCAGGGTGCCAGCCTGAGGTCAACTTTCTTAGCTCCCACATATAAGTAGGAACATATGATATTTGTCTTTGTCTGGCTTATTCCGCTGAAATTATTGAGCTCCACTTCTAACCACATTGCTGCAAGTGACAGGATTTTGTTCTTTTTAAATAACTGGATAGTATTCCGTTGTGTATCTATAACACATTTTCTTATTTATCCATTGTTGGACACTTAGGGTGGTTCCATATATTGGCTATTGTGAATAGTGCTGCAGTAAACATGGGGGTGCAGATGTCCCTTTGATACACTGATTTCCCTTTGGATAAATACTTAGTAGTAGGATTACTGGATCATATGGTAGTTTTAATTTTAGTTTTTTAAGGAAGCTGCATAGTATTTTTCATAATGGATGTATGAATCCACATTCCCACTAGCAGTGTGTAAGAGTTCCCTTTTCTTTGCTTCCTTGCCAGCTTTTATTTTTTGTCTTTTTGATAATAGCTATTCTAAATGCAGTGAGATGATATTCAGTTGTGGTTTTGATTTGCATTTTCTTGATGATCAGTGAATTTGAACATTTTTCATATACCTGCTGGCTATTTGCATGCCTTCTTTTGAGAAGTTTCTATTCAGATCCTTTGCCTGTTTTTAAGTGACTTTTTTTTTTGCTGTTGAGTTGTTTGTGTTCCTTGTATAGTCTAGATATTAGTACCTTGTTGGAGGAATACTTTGCAAACTTTTTTTTCCATTCTACAGATTGTATCTTAACACTGTTGATTGTTTCCTTTGTTGTGTAGAAGCTGTTTTTAGTTTGGTATAGTTCCATTTGTCTTTTCTTGGTTTTGTTGCTTGTGCTTTTGAAGGCTGGACCATAAAATCTCTGCCTAGACCAAAGTTCTAGACCATTTCCCCTCTGTTTTCCTCTAGTAATTTTATAGTTTCAGGTCTTATGTTTAAGTTTTAATCCATCTTGAGCTGACTTTTGTATATGGTGAGAGATAGGGGTCTAGTTTCATTCTTCTACATATGGATATCTAGTATTCCCAGCACCATTTATTAATGAGGGTGCCTTTTCCCAAGTGTATGTCTTTGGTGCCTTTGTCAAAATTGTATTTACAGTTGGCTGTAAATACATGAATTTATTTCTGGGCCCGCTATTCCATTTAATTGGTCTATGTATCTGTTTTCATACCAGTATCATGTAGTTTGGGTTACTATAGCTTTGTAGTATATTTTGAAGTCAGGCAATCTGATGCCTATAGTTTTGTTCTTTTTGCTCACTATTGCTTTGGTTATCTGGGGTCCTTTGTGGTTTTATAGAAATTTTAATACTTTTTTTCTACTGCTGGGAAGAATATTATTGGTATTTTGATAGCATATACCTTTTTGAGACCATGCTGGCACTCTTTAGGAAAAGTAAAGGTTTTCTTACTTTATGATCTGGCAATTCCGCTTCTGAGTATTTATTCCAAAGAAAGTTGTTATGTAGAGCCAGAAGAAGGTTTGCACAGGTTTTTTTTACATTTTATTTTAATGTTATTTAGTAGCAGAAATTTGAAAATAACTTGAGTGGGTGTCTACCCATGGGAGAGTAGATGGGTAAAATATAGAAGAGTGATATGTAGTGGTTAGAAACCATAAATAACAACATTGAAGGATCCGAAAGCATAGTACTTAGATTAAAAAAAACCTAGCAGGAAACAGAATGACATTTATACATAATTTAACTTTTATAAATTAAATATATGTGTGAATAAACCAATAGTCATTTCTTCATAAAGCAACTTATTCTTTTCTAAAAATCACATTGGTATGCAAAAGCATGAAGTAGAAAACACTGTGCTTGTGAAAACAATGTGTTTGGGGAACAAAAAATATTTTCCAGTGACATTAAAAAGTTTGAAATCTAATAAAAACTGCAGCACAATTATATACGTTAAGTGGTTAAAGTACATACATGTTACAATATGTACATATGAAAACTTTCATTCAGTTGTAGTGCCAGATGTTTATTTGTATGGCTCCTAACACAGACAGGGAATTGAGGTAGCTAGTACACATTTGAGGAGTGTGTATACATATGCTTTTGGTATGTTTATGTTTATTTGATGCTCCAATCACTGGAGTACAGTTTTCTGAATTCACCTAGTGTTTCTCCTGGACAGAATTCCACACAACATAAATTTTACATTATACTCAAATTGTTTGCTCTGTCAATGGCATGGAAACAAATTCACAGTTGCATAACAAGCATTATAGCAGAAATGACTGTATGAACACATGCAAACAAGTGGGAATAACACATTGTGAAAAGAGAAAATACATAAATATATAAAATAAGGGAAGGACCTTTTGTGGACCAGTGATAATAACTGATAATGTTCCCAAATTGAAGAGTATCATTAATCAACTATTTACAACTTTGATGTAGGGTGGGGGAAAAGTAGGGACTGGTGGCAGAGAATTTGGCCAAGGTGAGTATTTTATTTTATTTTTTATTTTATTATATTATTATTATTATTTTTGAGACAGAGTCTTGCACTGTTGCTCAGGCTGGGGTGCACTGGTGCAATCTCGGCTCACTGCATGCGCCGCCTCCTGGGTTCACGCCATTCTCCTGCCTCAGCCTCCCGAGTAGCTGGGACTACAGGTGCCCGCCACCACGCCCAGCTAATTTTTTGTACTTTTAGTAGAGATGGGGTTTCACCATGTTAGCCAGGATGGTCTCGATCTCCTGACCTCATGATCTGCCTGCCTTGGCCTCCCAAAATGCTGGGATTACAGGTGTGAGCCACCGTGCCCGGCCCAAGGTGAGTATTTTAGAGAAGAGTCCATGAGAAATTCCAGGGTGCCTGAAATTTGTTTTCTTGTATAGTGGGAACTAACCAAATGAGCTTATTAAATGAAAAAAGAGAGGTTTGCAGAGGACCTGAAATCTAGGTATTGACAATCGAGATGAAGAAACAGCTTTGCAATGGCACAAGAAACTAAGCAACACAATTGTATAGAACTAGAGAGAGAAAGAAAAAGAGAATTACAAAATCAACACAGATAATAGTTGATAATAAACAGGAAGTTGATCTCTAAATCCGCCAGACACTGAAGTGTTAATACCCATATATCTTTTTCAATATATGGCTCACTGAAAAGAGTGAGCAGATTGTATGGTCCAACATCACCAATGATGGGAAGCTATAGAGAATTCCCAATAATTTAGTGACTGCCACTTTACTTGATCATGGAACACAGAGGGATGGTTATGGAGAAACACAGAAACTGTAAAAGGAGATATGAAAAGTAGTCTGCAGTGGCAATAAAAATTGCAAATCCAAGGACAAAAGTGAGAAACCAGCCTCTAGATAGTAATGAACAATAAGATAGTGGATGGTAAAAATGAAAGGTGATAATGAATCACTTTTACATAGATGAATATTCACTGGATGATGTGGTTTAAAAGAAAAAAACATATATGCTTTCTGGAGATTGAAAGATACTGCAGTTGGAATAGACAAGCTAATATTTCCCCTTTGGAATAATGTGGGTTGGGCTACGGCATAGAAATATGCACTCCAATGTAAAACTACAGCATTTTTATTAAAAGCAAGATATAAAGACCACAAGAAACAAAGAATGGAAGGAGGGAATAGAGAGAGGGAGAACACTTATAAGGCCATATAACTTGAGATGGATGTGAAGTCATTTACCTGCTAAGTTCATATGATTATCCTCCGGTAACTCTACTCTCAGCTGAAATCTTCCTTGCCTCTGAAAAATCTAGGTAACATGGGCTTCAGATTCCCGTCTCATCTGCCTGGGCCTGCAGACAGCCAGGACTTCTCTGGATGTATCCAGGGTTCTGCTTTCATGATCACCTACATGTCTGGGCACCTGCTCTGTCCTGGGTCATCTTTGTTGACCTGCACTTGGAACTTAGGTTCTTCAAATTCCTTAAGTTTAACATTCCTAACAAATATCCTTATTAGACTATCTGTAAGATGTAGTGGTGAAACAGAGAAAGCTTTAAGTCCAAGCAACGTAAACAACTTTAAACAGAATAATAAGAAACCTTGCTCTTACAACATCCTCAGCTACCCCACCACTGCAGAGCTTCACAAACCTTTAACCTCATTAGGCTGTCTTTTTTTTCCCCTCCTCCCGCTCTTCTCTCATCAGGTATTTTCTTTATTTCTCTATTTCCAGTTTAGTTGTCCCATAGAGAGCATTTTGTCCCTCTTGTTGGAAGCCATGATGCCAATTAGCTAACACCAGAAATCATCAAAGTGTTTTTTTTTTTTTAAATACAAACACAGCCTCCTTCCTCATAGAAATTCTGGTTGTCAAAATGATAAATCCTTTCATTTCTTTACACTGATTTTTATGGATGGCAATGAAGGTTCAGCTAAGTTAAAATGACATATGCAAGATCACAAAGCTAACTAGGAAGATAAGCAAGTGCTCAAAAGCTGCTTTTGTTAATAAAAAGGAGAAGCAAGCTGGGTGTGGTGGCTCATGCCTGTAATTCCAGCACTTTGGTAGGCCAAGGTGGGTGGGTAACAAGGTCAAGAGATCGAGACTATCCTGGCCAACATTGTGAAACCCCGTCTCCACTAAAAATACAAAAAAGTTAGCTGGGCGTGGTGGCATGCCCCTGTAGTCCCAGCTACTCGGGAGGCTGAGGCCGGAGAATCACTTGAACCCGGGAGATGGAGGTTGCAGTGAGCTGAGATTGCGCCATTATACTCCAACATGGTGACGGAGCAAGACTCCGCCTAAAAAAATAAATAATAAAAGAAGAAGGAGAAGCCTATATTGAGCATTCCTTATGAAACAGGCCCTGTGCCAGGTGCTTCCATCAGTTAGCGCTACCCTGTGGGGTCAGATTATTCACATTTTACAGACAAGGAGACTGAGATGCAAAGAGTGTGGGATACTTTTTCAAGGTCATGCAAGTAGTATTTCACCTGTTTCCATTTTCTGGGTAATGGGGGCGAGGAAAATGAAAGAAAAATACAAAATAAATATTTGAAAGGGCAGTCTGCTGTAGAAATGGTTTGGTGATTGAAGGGCCATGGAGGTTTTATTTCAGTGTGGTAATCCTTGCCCAAATTTTTAGTGTTTTCTAGTTCATGAAATTGACGCATTTACCTCTTTTCCTGTCTCTTTTCTTCAAGTTTTCTGGCTATTGGGGGATCTAGCTATTTTTGGATTAGGGGAGGTAGGTAACAAAAACGATATTCTGTCTCTGGTTTGACCAGCTGCTCTCTCTCTCATTTCCTCTGAAAGGCTGGCAGTGTGAGGGTAGTTTGGGACTTCTCGGTCATAGAGGGGTCTTTGTCATTGATCCTCTCTCTGCATGTAGAGGAGAAGTGTGGCAGGTGGCAGGAGAAGCTACTATCTGCAAAAATTACTTTTAAGATGGGAAAGGACTATTTACATGTTCTCTTCTTTAGAAATTGGCACTATCCAAGGTCTATCATGGGCCTGGATTAGACTAAAATTTCAATATGAATAAGCTATTTTGGTGTCTTGGCAGGAGCCCACACAGGCTTTTGCACCACATGGCCGAGGCCATATTTGTGGCTCCAGCAGTTTCTTGGGGTCCTCATTTTCCTACAGACCAAGACCAGAGAATGAGTGATGCCCTCCTCTTGTACTTCTTCAGCACTGCAGAATGCAAATAGTCTTTCCAAGTCTTCCTTTCCCATGCCACCCCTGACCAGGTCACAGGAACTTTTCCTTTTAAAGGATTTATTGATAGATTCCTATTTTAGGAATAAGAGCATGGCCTCTGGGTTCAAAACCCAGCTCTGCCACTTCCTAGTTGTGTGACCTTGAGCAGGTTACTCAAATTACCTGTGCCTCAGTTTCCTCATCCATATAATGGGACCAGGGATGATAGTATCTATTTCATAGGTTTAATATGAAGATTAAATGATTTTTTTTTTTTTTTTTTTTTGAGACAGAGTCTCACACTATCACCCTGGCTGGTGTGCAGTGGCACCATCTCGGCTGGCTGCAACCTCTGCCTCCTGGGTTCAAGTGATTCTCCTGCCTCAGCCTCCCGAGTAGCTGGGATTACAGGCACCCGCCACCACCCCCAGCTAACTTTTTGTATTTTTAGTAGAGATGGGGTTTCACTATGTTGGCCAGGCTGGTCTCGAACTCCTGACCTTGTGATCTGCCCACCTTGGTCTCCCAAAGCGCTGGAATTACAGGCGTGAACCACTGTGCCTGGCTGAATGTTTCTAAAGCTCTTATAATAGAGCATGGCATATAGCAAGTATTACATAAATGCCTATTAGATTAAAAATAAAATATATAATCTCTGAGGACAAGTAGACTTAGGTATTTGAAGTCAGAACTTTGCCCAGCTCTGTGGGTTTGGGTTTGAGTCCCAGTCTCAGCTCCCCTAGTACTCCTTTCCCCTTTCCTGGTATGTGCACTACTTTAGAGAAATAAGTTTATTGAAATGGTGCTTAACTACTGATTTTGGGAGTGAAGGACTCTGTGCATCCTATTTATTATTTTATCCCCACTGCCTGGTGCTGCACTGTTAACTGAAGTCCTTGCCATTTTAGTCTCCTGTCTATACTGCAAATTCGCTTTTGGGGAAGTAAATAAAAGATTAGGAATCTGTCTCCTGCTTTTTCATCTCTGACTTCTTCTAAGAAAGAGCCAGGGGGATGTCTATTCTCGACGGAACTCCTTTCCCCATCATAAGTGAAAAAGCCACCCAGTAAGAAAAACAGAAGATTTAGCCCTTCCTATGGGGCCTGTGTCAGTTTAGAGTTGATCTGTCCTACTTGGGAATAATCCCCTGTCAGCTTTTCCTTCTGATACCTGTGGCGATTTCAAATTAGGGTGGATCAAGGTCATTCAAAAACCTTACACAACTCGTCCAGGGACCAGTGAGGTGGAACTGAAGAGTGTGGAAAATGTCCAGGTTATTTTGAGGAAACTTGGGGCTAAAAGATCTGGAGCTGCTTAGAGCTGCATAATTTCCCTGGAGAAACTTCTGGCAAGTGTTGCACCATAGGTAAGACCAAATAGCTAAGGCAATTTGGCTCCTCTTCATGGCCAAGAAGAAATGTGCTTAACGGGAGATAAACTCAGTGCCAGAACCATCCACAGTGGAAAAAAAACAAAACAAAATGTAGAGTAAATGACTTTGTGTATAACTGCCCATGTTGAAAATACAGACAGAGAAGCTTCAGAAAAGGCAGTAAAAAATCATTCTCATTAACAGCAATAGTGAATAATAGCTTCTTAAAATCATCAACTGCAGAATTTCACAGCTTTAGTGCAGAATCTTGCACTTAGAGATACTCGAGGAAAGTGCACGTTTATATTCCAATTTATAAAAAAATCTGTTATCATACAGGTTAAACTTAAACAAATGCAAATTATTGAATTCAGTGACGAACTCACTCCTTCCAAGCTTTCCTCACCCATTTTAGACACTGATGGTTGTCACCACCCTTTGATTCCAGAACATTGTGAAAGTTCTATGGAAACAGCATAGGCTTTGAAGTCACAAAGACTTGCATTCAAATGCTAGCTCCTTCATTTACTTGCATGACCTGAGATAAATTACTCAGCATTAGCAACCTCAGGTTTTCAGCTATAATCACTAGTGGGCAATTAGAATATCAACTTCTCAGAGGAGTTGGGAGTGCCAAATCAGGAAATATTATGAAAACCACATATCTCAGTTTCTTTCAGACACTAAGATCCAATCAATATTTCCTTCACTAATACTTAATTGTGGCACAGATACCCTAGAACAGTGGCAGTAGCCTGTGTGTCCTTTGTAAGAGTAAGTATCCAGAATATTCATGTGTTATTAGGCTTTATGATACATTTCATTGTAACACAAAGAGCAGAGTACTACCAAGACAAATGGACTTCCTTAGGGCTGCTACCATAGTTACTCTATATCTTATCTTACAAAGTGATACCAAAGGGGACAAGGGAAGTGCTGAGAAGGGAAGGGTGTGCTCCTTTTAGATGATATGGAAGTGAGGAAGGGCATAGTCCCTGGTTAGGGCTCCACCCTTGGGCCTGTGCCCACGGATCTAGGTGAAGACAGGCATTTTTGTTTTCCTGGCCAAATGTTGCATTTCCCAAGACCATCCTGGCTTGCCACACCCCATCCTGTGCCTATAAAAACCCGAAGATCCTAGCAGGCAGAGACACAAGTGGCTGGACATTGAGAGGAACATATTGGCTGAAGAAGACACAAGTGGATGGACATTGAGAGGATGTTGAGGGGAGCATGCTGGCAGAAGAGCACAGGACAGATGCCAGCACACAGGCAGCCCATCAACAGGTGGAACTGAGAGGTGACAACATGAGCAGCCCTCGCTTGCTCTACACACCTCCTCAGCCTTGGCGTCTGCTCTGGCCACACTTGAGGAGCACTTCAGCCCACTGCTGCACTGTGGGAGCCCCTCTCTGGGCTGGCTGAGGCTGGAGCTGGCTCCCTCTGCTTGAGGGGAGGTGTGGAGGGAGGGAGAGGCGCAGGCGGGAACCGGGGCTGTGCGCAGCCCTCATGGGCCATCGTGAGTTCCTGGTGGGCGCGGGCTCAGGGGTCACCACACTCGGAGTGGCCGGCTGGCACTGCAGGCCCAGGTAGTGAGGGGCTTAGCACCCAGGCCAGCAGCTGCGGAGGGGGCACCGGGCCCCCCAGCACTGCTTGCCCACCCGCACCGCTCTTGAATTCTCACCAGGCCTCAGCCACCTCCCCATGGGGCAGGGCTCGTGACCTGCAGCCTGCCATGCCCAAGGCACCCCCACCGCCACCCTGCGGTGGGCTCCCAAGTGGCCTGAGCCTCCCTGATGGGCAATGCCCCCTGCTCTGTGGCACCTGGTCCCATCGACCAGCCAAGGAGACTGGTGGGCAACTCCGCCCGTGGTCCTGGCGCAGGATCCACTAGGTGAAACCAGCTGAGCTCCTGAGTTGTGTGGGGACTTGGAGAACTTTTATGTTTAGCCGGAGGATTGTATATGCACCAATCAGCACTCTGTGTCTAGCTCGGAGTTTGTGGATGCACCAATCAGCACTCTGTATCTAGCTAATCTGATGTGGACTTGGAGAACTTTTAAGTCTAGCTAAAAGATTGTAAATGCACCAATCAGCACTCTGTCTAGCTCAAGGTTTGTAAACTCACCAATCAGCACTGTGTCTAGCTCAAGGTTTGTAGACACACCAATCAGCACTCTGTGTCTAGCTCAAGGTTTGTAAACACACCAATCAATGCTCTGTGTCTAGCTAATCTAGTGGGGACTTGGAGAACTTTTACGTCTAGCTAGAGGATTGTAAATATACCAGTCAGCACTCTGTGTCTAGCTCAGGGATTGTAAACGCACCAATCAGCACCCTGTCTAAATGGACCAATCAGCTCTGTGTAAAATGGGCCAATCAGCAGAATGTGGGTAGGGTCAGATAAGGGAATAAAAGGAGGCTGCCCAAGCCAGCAGTGGCAACCCGCTCAGGTCCGCTTCCATGCTGTGGAAGCTTTATTCTTTCACTCTTTGCAATAAATCTTGCTGCTGCTCACTCTTTGGGTCCACGCCACCTTTGTGAGCTGTAACACTCACCATGAAGGTCTGCAGCTTCACTCTTGAAGCCAGCGACACCACGAACCCACCAGGAGGGACAAACAACTCCTGACGGGAGGAAAGAACAACTCCAGATGCACCGCCTTTAAGAGCTGTAACACTCACCGTGAAGGTCTGCAGCTTCACTCCTGAAGCCAGCGAGACCATGAACCCACCAGAAGAAAGAAACTCCGGACACACCATCTTTAAGAACTGTAACACTCACCGTGAGGATCCGCGGCTTCATTCTTGAAGTCAGTGAGACCAAGAACCCGCCAATTCCGGACACAGAAGGAGGCAGAGTTTGGCTGGGGTAGTCGGAGAAGAGCCCAGGCTGTTGAGCGGCCTCACCCACTCCATCCCCTTCTGGCTTCCCCCATCTGCTGAGAGCTATGTCCACTCAATAAAACCTTGAACTTATTCTCCAAGCCCAGGTGTGATCTGATTCTTCTGGAATACCAAGGCAAGAACCCGGGATAAAGAAAGTCCTCTGTCTTTCTGACAATGTAGAGGGTGTAATTGAGCTGGTTAACACAAGCTGCCTACAGATGGCTAAACTAAGTTAGCACCATGTAACCCACGCCCACTGGGGCCTCAGCTATAAACATTCACCTCCAGACACTTCCATGGGGTGGGAGCTCCACAGCCTGCCCATCTGTATGCTCCCCTAGAGGTTTGAGCAGTGGGGCACTGAAGAAGCAAGCCACACCCTCATCGCATGCCCTGAAAAGGGGACCAGGGCACTTTTCTGGTCTCAAAATGAGCTTTCACATAGTGGAAAGTCAATAAATATTTGAGGGATGAATTAATTAAAAACGAATGAGCATTAATCCTTAATTAATAAGGTGTTATTGTACTTCCCTATATTCCATGGAGGAGGGGGAAAAAAACAAATAATGACAAGCTAATATTGGAATGTAAGGGAATTTAACTGTGCATGAACATGTACATTTAATTCCTTAGATATATTCAGGGATAAAGACTCAATAGAATACACATTTCTTATTTATTCTGTATCCATACCTTCAATCCTGGATTATAAGATTCTTCAGAAAGATGACTCTTAGGATGGTATACCATTACATATAAACAAATGTACATATTTATTGGTGCAGGAGGACATTGTCAAGTGGAGGATAGGGGAAGGACATTTCTATAGGCACTCAAACATCTGAGTTCTTGTCCATCAGTTAGCTATGTGAACTTGGGCAAGTTGGTTCCCTTTTCTTTCTTTTTCTTTTTTTTTTCGAGACTGAGTCCTGCTCTGTCCACCAGGCTAGAGTGCAGTGGCATGATCTCGGCTCATTGCAAGCTCTGCCTCCTGGGTTCACGCCATTTTCCTGCCTCGGCCTCCCGAGTAGCTGGGACTACAGGCGCCCATCACCATGCCTGGCTAATTTTTTTGTATTTTTAGTAGAGAGGGGGTTTCACTGTGTTAGGCAGGATGGTCTCGATCTCCTGACCTTGTGATCTGCCCGCCTCAGCCTCCCAAAGTGCTGGGATTACAGGCGTGAGCCACCGCGCCCAGCCAAGTTGGTTCCCTTTTTTGAGCCAGTTTCTGGATATAATTAAAAGATTGGATTTGATAATCTATAAAATATTTGCCAGCTCTAAAATGTTTGTAATTATGTGGCCAGGAATTTGGTTATGACACTTTAGAAACAGTCATGAATGCCTCTGTTTTAATACTTGACAACATACATACGATGATATAATATATATTTGTGTATTTCATTGGACCGTGAACTTCTTCAGGCTCTGGCTTAGGGCCTAGAACAGAGTAAGTCTTTAAAAATTAACTGAAATTCATTAATTATACTGCTCAGATATACCAATAGAGTTCACAAGTTTGAGTTGTGATTCAGTCTATATTTTTTTAAAAAAAAACAAGAACTAATGCCAATGACAATTTTCAAATGGTCTTAGATTCTATAATGTTAAGTGCACTTCAGGTAAATGTAGTGACCCAGAGGGTTAAAAATTAAATGATGAAAAATGGCTTAGTCGGCCATTTCTCAAACGACACAGGTATACACGGCTATAAGCAGTTCCTTTCTTTCTCACATCGGGTGATGCACAACACATGTGCCTCAGACTTTGAACTTGCTTCAGTCAACATTTTAATCTGTGGCTTGACTGAAGATATAGTGAATGGCTCATCGCATGCACAGGTGACAGAGATCTGGAAGGGAAAGCACATGTGGTTTCACACTGAATCACAATCCTAAAAGCTTTTAACAGGGTTACTTGATAAGACAATTTAATTCTCATAAAATACAGTTAACAAAGATGAACGTTCTACCCAGATTTCTACAAAACGAAATGTGTTGCACAGGTTCAGGAAAATAGGGCTCAGTGATTACAAATCTAAAATATCTTAAGCGTTTTTAAATAATTACAGTAGTAATTATGACAATAACAGCCATAATTTATTGAAAATAGTAGATCCCCCATATCTGTGTTTCTCCTTGATGTGGTTTTAGTTACCTGAGGTCAACTGCAGTCCAAAAATAATAAATGAAAAATTCCAGAAATCTACAATTTATAAGTCTTAGATTGCAAGCCAGTCTGAGTGGCATGATGAAATCTCCCACTGTCCTGCTCCATCCCACCCTGGACACAGATCATACCTTTGTTCAGCATATCCATATGTATGCTACCCATTCACCCATTAGTCATCAACATTGTCTGCTCCTGACATCCAGCTATCGACATCTACATGGATTGAGGACCAGAATCACCCCAAGCAGATGATTTTCCTTCTGATGTGTTGTCAGAAGGTCAATAGTAGCCTATAGCTACATCACAGTGCCTATGTCATTCATCTCCCTTCAACTCAACATGTAGGCTCAAGAAATGTGAGTATAATATGATAAGATATTTCAAGACAGAGAAAGATCGATTTCACATAACTTTTATGACAGTATATTATTATAGTTGTTCTATTTTATTACTATTGTTATTAATCTAACTGTGCCTAGTTTACAAGTTAAATATTATCATGGGTATGTATGTATAGGAAGAAACATAGTATATCTAGGGTTCTGTACTATCCATGGTTTCAAGCATCCACTGGGAGTCTTGCAATGCATCCCACATGAATAAGTGGGGACTACTGTGCTTACTATGTGCCAGGCACTGTACTGGACCCTACATCTCTTGAGTTTCAAGGCCAATGCCTTTTCAGTGTACCGTGTTCAAAGTTCATTTAAGACAACCAATGATAGGACTCCTACAATGTTATATGATTTTAAAATCAATTAAGACAGCTAGGCAGGTGGAATCCTGTGTTTTATGCTAGTGAAACTTGGTTGAAATTGTATTCAGGCTTAGATTCCACAATTTCATAAGTATATAGTGTGTGTGCTCCAGGGGAAAGTGAGGGGCCTAGCAACCTTATTTTCCAAGGATTAGCTGGGGAAAAAGTGAATAATAATCTGTATTAGTAGAGAGGGGAAATGATAGCTGTTTTTAGAAACTGAAAAGGCTATCGTGTGACTGTTGGATCAGGCGAATTTTATCTAGATCCTGAAGAAAGAAGCAGGATGTAGAGTGAAAGGAACAGATAAATGGATTTTGGCTTAACAGAGGAAAAAAAAAAACTAATAGTGAGTTCTATCCTAATACTGCCAAATGAATGAGAGCCCCATTGTTAAAAGTGTGCAGGGAAAAGTTGGACATTCGCTGATGGAAAAGGAAGACTGGAATTAATGACAGAAGAGATGCCTTAAGGTCAGTTTCAAAATAGTAATTTTACTATTCTCTGATTATATATTGATAGAGACTTCTTTAGAGTTTGCAATTAAAACCTTTTCTAATTTAGCTGAAGCTACTCCATTAAAAATCTGCTGGATATTTTATAAATACTTGTATAATCCCTGCCCTCTAAGATAGTATAACAAAGATATTTCTGCAAGTTTCTTGCTTTCAGTCATTTTAATTTATCATAAAAATTCTTTCTTTTCTTATTTAATTTTTTAAACGCTTCATGAATTTGCATATCATCCTTGCATGGGGGTCATGCTAATCTTCTTTGTACCGTTCCAATTTCAGTATATGTGCTGCTGAAGTGAGCACTATTTCTCATAGTGAGTCTAAGACATAGGCATTACTTTTTCACATTACTAGATGGTAAAACTAACCCAGAGAAGTTAAGCAATAAATCTAACATCATACTGTTAATTAGTAGTAGTACTATGATGCAAACATAATTGATTAACAATTCTAAACAATGAGTCTTCCTCCACATTTTCATAAAGATCTACAAATTAGAGTAATTTTAAAAAGATCTTCAGTTTTGTAGCTTTTTAAATAATAGAAGTCATAGTTTATTATCACTTTTATAATGAAAAAGGCATGTTGCGGGAAATTTGGAAAATATAGTAAAATTAAAAATAATAATAAAAAATAGAATAATATCCTATAACTCTGCCATCTGTAAAATTACTTCAACTATTATAGTGCATAATTGTGTGAGGTTTTTCATATGTATATTTCATGAAATATATAAATATATGATCAAAAATAAGTATTATGTATAAATATACACACATGCAAATATATAAATATATAATTTTTTAATATATATTTTTTTGAGATGGAGTCTCACTCTGTCCCCCATGCTGGACTGCAGTGGCATGATCTCGGCTCACTGCAAGCTCCGCCTCCCGGGTTCACACCATTCTCCTGCCTCAGCCTCCCGAGTAGGTGGGACTACAGGCACCCACCACCACGCCCAGCTAATTTTTTGTATTTTTAGTAGAGACAGGGTTTCACTGTGTTAGCCAGGATTGTCTCCATCTCCTGACATCGTGATCCGCCCGCCTCGGCCTCCTAAAGTGCTGGGATTACAGGTCTGAGCCACTGCACCGGCCTATAAATATATAATTTTTAAGATAAATGGGACCAACTACTCTGTGTTGTTCTTTGCTTTTCATGGGAAATACAATTTTGTGAGTATATTCTAATATCACTAAACATTTTTCTTTTTTAAATTATTGTTCTAACTGTACTGCATGCAAGTCCATTTTTATTTTCTCAACACATCAACAGAATATTTTATTTTATAAAGCACTTTTTGGTACTGTGGTTGGTTTTCATGATGCACGAAGGCCCTGAGACTATTCCGTAAAACATATGTGTCCTTTAATTTTCCTTTTTAAAAATCATTTTGTCTGTTTGTTTTAAATTTTAATAGCTTTTGAGGTACAAGTGGGTCTTGGTTACATGGATGCATTGTACAGTGTTGAAGTCTGGGATTTTAATGTACCTGTCACTAGAGTAGTATACATTGTATCCAATAGGTATTTTTTCATCCCTCACCCCCATCCAACCCTCCCCTCTTCTGGGTCTCCAGTGTCCCTTATACCACTCTGTATGCCTTTGTATACCCATATTTGTTTTCCCATTCTTAGGTTACTTTACTTAGGATTATGACCTCCAGCTCTATCCAAGTTGCCACAAAAGACATTTTTCATTCATTTTTATGTATTTAATAGTATTCCATGTGTATGGTACTATGGTTAGAGCAATAATTAAAAAAATTTAGTGATAATAGTCTATACTAAATGAAATATATATACCTTTTTTTTATCTACTCATCAATTGATGGGCGCTTTGGTTGATTCCATATCTTTGCTATCGTGAATTGTGCTGTAATGTATACATACATACTAGTGTTCTTTTTACATAATGAATTCTTTTCCTTTGCGTACTCAGTAGTGAGATTGCAGGATAACATAGTAGGTGTACTTTTCGTTCTTTGAGAAGTATTCCTGCTGTTTTCCAGAGAGGGTGTGCTAATTTACATTCCCAGAAACAGTGTATAAGTATTCTCTTTTCACCACATCTGCGCCAACATCTATTTTTTGACTTTTTAATGAAGGGCATTCTATCTGTGGTAAGATAGTGTCTCATTGTGGTTTTAATTTGCATTTCCCTGATGTAATATTGCTAAATATTTTTCTAAAGCATAAAGTTTATTTGCTTCAGCCTAAAGATATATTGAGAGGACATAAAAATCCATTTTTACTGACATGCTAGTAGAATTATTTCCCTGAAATATTGAGACTTGTGGTCAGTAAAAGGAATTTTTTGCTTCATCTGTCCTCAGGACTGAAGACAGATTAGGAGTAACTGAAAGTAGCCGCTGGTTTCCCATCACACTCATGCCTGCTTGATCTAGCCCCTTTCCAATAGTAACCTCACTCACCTACTCCTATCTAAGCACTTTGAACTCATTCTCTCTCTTGAACTTGCCAAATGTATTCCAAGCCTACATCTGAACACATGGCATTCACATGACTTAAAAAGCTTTCCCTAGATATTCATTTGGATCTCTGTTTCAACATCACCTCCTGAAAGGGGTCTTTTCGGACTTGCTTAGCCCCAGAAACCCTGACCATCCTTTCTTCTTTTCCATCACCCTACTTCCACCCTGCTTTATGTTTCTGTATCCCACTTCATTATCTACAGTCATATCATGTCAGTATTTGTTCCTTGGTATTTTCCTTCTCATTTATTAAATACAGGGGAATTACAATGCTTCGGTCTTATCAATAGTCACCTAGAATAGTGCTTGGCATAGAGTGTGTACGCAACATATGCTTATTGCCTGAATGAATGAGTGAGTAGTTTGTAAGGCATGCCTGGCAAAAAGATCCCATTTTAGTTTTAGTAAGTTGCAAAGTCAGGGGAGGGTTTTGAGCTGTTTCCTAGTCTTTCTTTATCATTGATCTAAGAGAGATTATTTAAGAGGCCTGAAGCTTAACATGAAAGTGGATTTATTCTTTTATACTGGAGTTTTTGTGGGAAGAACAAAAACCAGAAGTTGTCCTGAAGGAAGGCTAGGAAGAAAAGACCAGATTGTCAATATAATTGGGCTAGACAGAGAATGGGAGGATGAGACAGAGTCAAATGGGATTTTTTTAAAAAATGAAAAGATCCATTTCTCAGTGGCACCTGATAGAAAAATAAATCTTGGGAAGCTCACAAGGCCAGGTATAGGTGCTAACATTGCCTGTCTATAGATTTCATATCTGGAAAGTAGGTATATTTAAAAGCCCAGAGTAAGTGGAATGGTCTTATTTTTATCGGAAGAGTAATGATAAGCTCATTAATGTGTAAGCGGATAGGTGATACAAGCCTCAGAAGTATTGTATTGGCTTGCATTTTGAAGATCCTGTAAAAGAAAGTGCAATCAAATTGTGATTTTTGAGAAGGGGGTTATCCATCAGCATTAGAGTCTTGATAAGGCTATATAGGTTTCTTAAGAAAGACACTTCTTCAAAGGCGATGACATAGTTATCTCTCTGTCGTGCAGTATAATTGATAGCACTATTCAAAATTAATAGACTTTGGTGTGTAGTAGATTAATGGACAGTATGCTCAGAACAGAAAGCTTACCGCTTCCGGGATTTTAACCCACATCTAGAATTCAAATAACATGAAAAGAGAGGGATGGGCGAGGCCTCACGTCTGAGGATACAGCAAAGACCAACAAGTTTTACAACATGATAGTGGTCATAAAATGAGACTTAACAACCCCACAGTCCTGAAAGTGAGATAGAAAGGTGTTCAAAGGAAACCTGTGCTTCTGGTATGCATCATCCCTCCTATTTTATTACTATAAGTTTACAGTTCCCATTGCTGGCTCTGCCTGTGCTCTTATAAATATGGTAACATATAATACTTAAGAAATATTACATTAATGGGGGATTTCTATTAGTCTTCTATGACCTAGATTAATATTGGAACAGTTTAATAGACACAATCATAATGAGAACAAACCTACTAGCATATGTCATCAAAAGGAATGGTCTTTTTTTAGCTAGACTCGGGAGGAAATTAGGGTAAAAGAAAGAGAATCAAATCAGGGGAAAGCATAAAGATTAATGAAAATAGGGCCTAGACAGGCTGGTACTCTTACAGCAGCTAATATAGAAGCAGCAGTTCATCTTGTCTCTTGTGAGAACTAGACTGGGAAGACAGGGGGAAGGACCCATCTATGATGCCAGAGAAGAGCTCACCAAAGAGGTAAAATAGAATTTCTTCCTTATTCCTGATTTTCTAGCAGATAGATCAAGGACTTTGGAGGCATAGACATCTAGTTTAAGATTCTGGCTCTTTTATTTGTTCTGTGTGTGATGTTTGGACAGTCATTTAAACTCATGGGGTATTAGTCTCCTTATCCATACAGTGAAGGCAAGCAAACCAACTTTTAGAGTCACCATGAAGAATAAATCAGATTAGATATGTTAAGGACCAAACACAATGCTTGGAACAGGGCTGTCATTTACAATGTACAGGTTGTGCCCTGCACAATCACCAAAGAGTACCATTTGCATCTGTAGGACAAATTGTAAGCACTCTTCTGTGGCATACTCATACTTTTCATCCTCATTGAACACCATCTCTCAAGGTGTCCACTTTGAGAGTGTAAAATCAAGATGATCTGCCATTACCTTCTCAAACACATTCTGGTGATAGCAGTGATGAGAAATATAGGACACGGAAGACTTCTGAGTCAATGGCATGTGTCATTCCCTCCATCTAAAGTGTGGTTCTTGCCTCATACAGTCAGACTTTTTATGCCTTTTTGGGAAGTGTTCCCTGATGCTTTACATATTTGTTTGTTTGTTTGTTTTTTATCCCAAGCTAGATTAGCTCCCTCTCTCCCAGGTTCCCATGACCCTCTGCATTGACCTCATAGGCTCACTCTCACAGAGTACATGCCACATTGTATCATAAGTGTTACTTTTTATGATTCTATCACAGTACTGAGAACTCTTTGAACTTCTGACTTATCCCTGTATGTTTAGTTCCTAGTTCAATGTCTGGCACAGTTATCGCTCAGCATGTGCTTGTTAAATGAATCAACACACAGACTATCATATGCGAATACATTGCAATATGATCTTGAGAAAGTTACTAAACCCTTCTGAACTTCAGCTTCCTCATTTATAAAATGGGAGAAAATACATACCTAGAAGATATATTGAGCTATATAGAACACTTGGGCCAAGGTATTCACTCAATAAGTTGAGCAATATTTCATTATTATTATACTATTTTATGACCATATTCAGATATAATTAAATGTACCAAAAGTATGCCATTACTGAAAAAAATTTAAACAGTTGTTAAAAAAAAAACCCCATCTCATTGAGCCCCTTAATTCTTGGGGTTTCTGGCTTTACAAGGTGCCATTTGCCCTTTTCTCACAACAGGGATCCATTCCCCTTTGCCCTTTTTGTGAGTTCATACATTTATTCTGTCTGACACTCACAAATCCATTATGTTTAATGAATATCCCTTCTGACATCATGCTGCTTAAATGAGGCTAGAGTGCCTAATGATTTTGTTTTTAACAGTGACTTTGTGTACTCTATATTTCTAAAATTTAGCAGAGCTGATCATCATTTTAATATTCCTGAAATCCACATAGTAGCAGTTAAATTTGTACCAACGCTTTTGAGCATTGATCATATAAAATATGCAGGACTAGGCACTAAAGGGAGATACAAACATGAACATGGTCCTGCCTCTCTACTTGAAGTTCAAGGTCTCAGATCAAAAGTCTCTTAGTTAATATGCTGAGAAGAGCCACTCACAGTGATATTCTCTATGGCCATGAATCAGATCTCTTGAGTTAAAAAAACGTTACTTGGGCAGCTCGGACTACATGGTTTGAAAATAGATCTGAATAAGACATGCTCTGCTCTTGTGAATCAGGTAATTTAGTGATGAAAAGAGAGTGGAGAATATAAACATACTGTTTTAGTATATTAGGCTAAATGTTTTGGCTGAAGTAAGCACACAGCGTGTTGGTGGTAATAAGGTAAGAAGTAGTCAGACTAGAGATTAAGGAAAGCCTTAAAAAAGTGACGAAAGGAGGCTTCTTGAAAAGCCTACTAATGTAGGTTATCACATTTTGATCCTCGTGAGGATCAAAAGAAAAATTTATCTCAATAGTTGCCATAGAGTAAGTATTCATATTAGATAATTGTGTTATAAAATAACATTTATAAGCATCATTATAATTATTGAGTAATAATATGAGTGAAAATAGTCAAGAAAAGGGTACTCCAGGCAGAGGGAAATGGGAGGAAAGGCAAGGTATAAGGTTACTATAAATGGTTGTATTGAAGGAAAATCCAGGTAATGATTGACGAAAATCGAGTATGGATAGACTAGAAATGGGCAGGAGAGTCAGGCCAGAAAACCTAGATTTTTGTCCTGCGGGAGGAATGTTCTCATAGTGTTAAGGAAACAAGTGACTCAGTCAGATTTATTTTTAGAAAACCTGTTCAGCCACCACGTAGAAGACTGATTTGAGAAGTTCAAGACAAAAGACAGGAACACTAGTTTAGAGGTCTGTTACAATGGTACAGCTGAGAAATGAGGAAGGCCTGGACTTTGCACAGGGGTAGAAAAGAAAGAAGAGAATAAGCCATCGTGGAGACTATGAGTAGATGATACATGCTATTTATTTAATGACGTACGTGTTGAAAATAAAAGGGAGACAGAAGAATGAATGAGAGCATCAGGGTTTCTGTCTGGCTGTGTGATAGCAATGAAAGAGAAACGAGTTCAGTTTGGCCACACTGTCTTTCTAGTGCCAGGTGAACAGTTTCAGCAGGCATTTTCATATATGAATTGGAAGCTGAGACAGAACATCACTGTTGGAAATAGCAATTTGAGAGTCTTCTGCATATAGAGAGAATAACCTTAAAAGTAGATAAGACTGTGTGAGACATGCCTCTAGAGAAGGAAAAGAGGGCTAAGTAGAGGTTTGGACCATATATGGGAGAGGAAAGACTTTCAGCAGAAAAGTGGCAAGACAGGGTAGTTTTTAGAAGCCTACAGATGATAGCTGGCTATATCAGTTATCAGACAACAGTGTGTATAATAAACAACTGAGGATCTTGTACAAGATTCCCTGGCGCCACCCTAAGAAAATCTGATTGATTATGATGAAGCCTAGGAAACTGCATTTCCCAGCAAGCACCCAGGTGATCTGACACAGATGGTTCATGAATCCCACTCTGGGAAACACAGACCATATTACTGTTGGAGTGGGAGAAGACTGAACACAGGGTATGTGTTCATCAAAGTGCTATGCTTAATGAACTAGATGTGAGCCTCCTCCAGGTTTGCTTGGCAGGTAACCAACCGAAGAAAATTCTTGTTATCAATTTTCACTTATTTCCTAGACCAAAAATATCACCCAAACCAGTGTCAAAACCTCACACACCCAGAGCAGAGTTTGCAGACACAAATGAAAGTCAGGCTGGGGAAAATGAAGGAAATCCAATGCAATATATTTGTATTCTGTCACTGAGTCACTGTCTAATGTTGCTGTAACTATGATGTATAGGTCTATCAAAGCATGTGTTACCATGGTCTGAATTTCCCAACTGGAGAAAAATGATTAATGTAGAGATTTGCATTCGATGTGGTCTTGGACATCAATATTTCAGCTTAGGTAAACAGGAGCTTTACCTAATTTATTGGCTCTCATTATGGATGGCTTGTAGAAGCCAAATTCCCCCTCTGCCGCGAAAATGACCTTTCATGCTCTACAAATCAATCTAGAAGAAGTGAAGCAAGTTAAAAAATGACTTCACATGTCAGGGACTTAATTGTTGTGATTTTGACCCATTTTGAAATTAGTTAACATTTGCTTCAGGCCTCTGACTTCATACATTATTTATTTTCATCTTGGCATTGCTTAAGGCTCTTCATGTGCAATATGCTTATAACATGTGAGAATCTTTTTCGAAATATTGCACTTAAGTAATAGCATTATGATTCTGAAAATTGAAAGCCCAAAGTGTGTTCCCCACACACATACACGCACGTGGATATTATTTCAGGCCACACTGCTTTGGGGTACATTTTAGCTCTCCTTGGCAAAGTTTCTAGATGTTACAGCCAGCATTACAGAGCAATTTCCTTGTAAGAGTTTTACGTTGCAAAGTGTGTCAGAAGTTAATCAAAGGGCAACAATGCAAAAGTCTGTGCATATGGCTTCCTGGAGACTCTGGCCAGCCCATGCTGTCAGTCACTGTCAAAACTGTAGCACACAGGGGCGTATGGCACCTTTTTCTCTCCTGTGAGAAAATGTTTCTGACCACAGAGGTCACTGCCTTTATGGCATAAATCTATTAGCCTATTGTTGTGGTGTGAATCCCAAGGAGAAGGCATCTCGTCAGCTGTCTGGCTCAGATGCATGGTCTCTGCAGCTTCTTGCAATAAAGGGTCAAGCCCTGCATCTTGCTTCTGACTGTCAGTATCAGCGTGGGGCTTTCCTATCATAACCTCTGCATCTTGGTGAGTAATCACTTATGCTTGGCCTTGAAAATAACTATCCCATTACTTGTTCTGTGTAATCATGGGAGAGGAGTGCTTTTGGAATCATTACACAAGTTACACCTTCCACCCAGCCTGGGCGTCCTCACGGCTTGGATGGGGAAAGGCAATCTGTGAGAATGTTCCATCATGCCAGTGCCATATGAGGATAGTGATTTAGAAGCTGGAAGAAAGGCTTAGAAACTCTTATGTATTCCTGACATGGGTACCACCTTCTAATCAACTATTTTTTTTTTTATTCTTGACACCCATTTGAAGTTGAACAAAAACCAGTGTATAGATGAGACCCGACAGCTGTTTCCTAGATGTATAGAAATAACCATTGCAGCTGTCTAAAACTAGGGCATTTGCATTTGCATCAGTTTGGATTATATCTTTCATTAATTTGGGTCATAATTTATGTACAAAGCTCATAGAACAAAGAATATGCATGTCCAATGCAGCCTTTAAAAAAAAATCTTTAAGCACAAACATAGAAATTCCAGGGATTCTGTTCACCTGGTAAAATGCAGACTCGTTGAAGGTGATTTTCACTGTACAGATGTTAACTAAAAATCTACTACATTCACAGCAGTTTTTCGTCTGCTAAAAATCTACTCATCTTTCCAATTTTATTGTCACCTTCTCCATGAAGCTGTCTTCAGTTCCTGAAGTTAAAATTAATTGATATCTTCCCTCAGGAATTTGGAACCAAATTCATGGAGGCTGGAATTTGATGCTCTCATTTCCTAGTAATGCTCATTGAAGTAAATGCTGAACAAATGCTAATAGTATCCCAATGCCAATAAGAAGCAAGGAAGGGAGGAAAACATGCAGGCAGGCATATTTATATTAATTAAAAGTAGGTAGTTTTGAAACAAACATTTATATAATATTTTATAATTCAGAAACACTTTCTTTTTTTTTTTTTTTTTTGGAGACAGAGTCTCGCTCGGCCACCCAGACTGGAGGGCAATGGCATGATCTCAGCTCACTGCAACTACTGTCTCTTGACTTCAAATGGTTCTCCCATCTCAGCCTCCTGAGTAGTTGGGATTACAGGCACCCGCCATCATGCCCAGCTAATTTTTGTATTTTAGTAGAGACAGGGTTTCACCATGTTGGCCAGGCTAGTCTTGAACTCCTGACCTCAGGTGATGTGATGGCCTCAGCCATCAGACCCATTGCACCTGGCCTCCTATTAAATATAAGTTCCAGTTTTAAATAATTTCTTTGCTCATGCATATGAAATCGGCTATCAGAAGCAGCCAGGTCAAAAATTGAATGCTTTGCTGCTTGGACGTTTCTTCTACCAGATACCCCAAATCAGCAGTCCCCAACCTTTTTGGCACCAGGGACTGGTTTTGTGGATGATAATTTTTCCACATACTAGGGGTGGGTGGAATGGCTTCAGGGTGATTCAAGTACATTACATTTATTGTGCACTTTATTTCCATTATTATTACATTTGTAAGACACAGTGAAAGAATTATACAGCTCACCATAATGTAGAATCAATGGGAGCACTGAACTTGTTTTCCTGCAGCTAGATAGTCCCATCCATGGGCAATAGGAGACAGTGACAGATCATCAGACATTAGATTCTCATAAGGAGCAGACAACCTAGATCCCTCACAGGTGCAGTTCACAATAGGGTTCATGCTCCTATGAGAATTGAATGCCACTGCTGATCTGACAGGAGGCCTAGCTCAGGCAGTAATGTGAGCAATGGGGAGTGGCTGTAAATACAGATAAAGCTTCACTTGCTTGCCTCTCTTAACAGGCCATGGGCTGATAATTTTCTGTGGCTCAGGGGCTGGGGACTCCTGCTCTAAATTATCACTCTCAAGTTCAAAGTTTCACAGATCTGTAGGGCAGGGGCATAATCCAAACAAGCTTTTTGCCAAATGTGACCTTTGCTTCATTGCCAATAAGTTCCTTATCTCCATCTGAGACCTCCTCATCCTGGCCTTCACTGACTATTAGCATTTTGATTACAACCATTCAACAAATCTCTAGAAGTTCCAAATGTTCTCTTATCTTCCTGTCACCTTCTGAGCCCTCCACACTCTTCCAACCTCTGCCCATTACCCAATTCCAAAGGTGCTTCCACATTTTCAGGTATCTTTATAGCAATACACAACTCCTGGTACCAATTTTCTGTATTTGTTTTTTCTCACACTGCTATAAAGTAATAGGAGGTTTAAGAAAGGAGGTTTAATTGGCTCACAGTTCTGTGGGCTGTACAGGAATCATGGCAGCATCAGCTTCAGGGAAGCCTCAGGAAACTTAGTGACAGAAGGCAAAGGAGGAGCCATCACTTCATCTTGTCTGAGCAGGAGGAGGAGGGAGAGCCGGGAGGTGCCACACACTTTTAAACAACCAGATCTCAGGAGCACTTACTATCGCAACGACAGCACCAGAGGTGGTGTTAAACCATGAGAAACCAGTCCCATGATCCAAACACCTCTCACCAAGCCCCACCTTCAGCATTGAGGTTGACATTTCAACATGAGATTTAGGTGGGAACACAGATCCAAACCATATCAGATGAATAATTAAAATGATATCTTTAAGTCTGCTTTTTGATTACACGTAAATGTGAATTGGGACCTGGAAAAGAAATTAGATGATTAATTTAATAAATTCAAGACTCACCATCAAATACACTGATTAGTGATCAACATTTTTAGTTAGGATTATTATGTTAGGGTATTGAGAAAAAGCCAACCTAGGTGGATCATAACTAAAATAATGTCCTTTGCAAATCTAAGAATCCCCTTTCTCTTTCTAGTGGAAGTTTCTATGCCAGTTTTTTTCACATGATCCTAATGAAGATTGATTTCTAATAGTACTGTTGTATATATTTTATAACTAGCAAAGCATAAAATGTCTTCTTTGAACTGTTAAATAAAACATGGAAAAGCATTTATACTGAAGACATAAATGTAATGTTAGGGCTGTGTGTATTTGAATAAAAATGTTTACCCTGATAATTAAAACACATATAAAAGAAGATTTTTTAGTCTGACCTTTATGAATGTGAATTTGTATCTTAATGTCTGACATTCTTGGGATATTAAAATGAAACAGTCATTATACTAAATCATAATAGTTAAAATAATTTGGAGGTATAGAGCTCTAAAATCTTAGAGGAATTACAGGGTTTTGGTGAAATTTAGTTATACTCTTAATTATTTTATAAATAGAAAAGCATTTAAATCATAATTAATTTTATATAAAGAAAACCTACCTTATTACAATTTTTGAAATTATAAATTTTAATGCATTCAAATATTTTCAGTATTCTTTCATGCTATGGAACTTGCTCATGCCCAAGTATCTGATTACAGATTTAGGATTAGACTCATTGCTTCCATGCCAGCATGAATTTCAGTTGCTTATTAACATGTGGGTTATAACTTTGAAGAAGTCAGATCCTGGAAGATCATACACATGTTGCACTTGCTATCTCACAGGCATTCTGTAATTAGACTGGATTCATTTGCCAGACCCCTCCCTGAGCTAATGAGCTAAGGTACTGCTGTGTCTCTTTTTGTTAAGAAAATTGAAGTTAGAGATTTAACGACTCTAAAATGACTCTTGCTTCATTTTGCCAGGTCATTTCTGAAGGCTAGACTGAACGTGGGTCTGAACTCTGTAGGGGATTTTGAGTCACTTGATAAGAACATGATTTTCTCTTATTGACTTTTTGTTACTTTCCCAAAATATGAAGTGAGATTCTATTATTTGTACTGAAAAAAGTACCGCATGCTTTATATTACACATCTTTCTATTTTTCGTCCTACTTATTATGCTCCTGTATTTCCCCTTTTCCAGATAAGTCGACATTTTCACTGCACCGATTGGACTGAAAAGGCAAGATTGAATGAGGTAAGCCATTTGGGGGCTGCTGTGAACACACACACATTCAGCAATCCTGTGGTGAACAGAAATTTAACCAAGCTGGCTTTCTAGTTTGGTCTGGTTGCACCTTGTTTGGTCAGATTCTTGCAAAGGTCTGAGTTACATACAGCAAACATGCAGGTGGGTAAAGCAATTATTATTTTGATCCTTTGGCCTCAAATTAGTGAAGTGTGGTATGCCTATATGTACAGAAAATATATGGACAATTATTTTGTATTGGTTGGGATGCTGTTGAGTAATGGTAAGATTGTGAGAAAAGACAGCTAGACTGGAATTATCACTCAGGAATTTGTCTGCTGGCTTGAGAGGGAACTTAAGGGGCTATGATATATTAAGACTCTTCCTACTCATTTTGGGGGACAGGTGTGTTGTGGCATTCTTTTCAGCAAGCTGAATAGAAACAGTCTAGACACAACACATGCTTTGAAACTGATTCTGCATCAGGGGAAGTGAGAATGGATTGGTCAGGGCCAGAATAATGTGTTGCTCCAGTGAGTGTTGACTTCTCTGGTGCAATCCGAATTCTCAGAAGAGCCTTTAGGTACTGGCTTCTCAGTCTTATTGTTTCTGGTTTTGAAATTGCTTTCCTAGTGTAAACTAAATGACTTTTCTTTGAAGCAAGAAAATATGTAAGTAAAGTCTTAAAATTATGTATGCCTGTTGATTTACTTATTCAATTTAGAGTCATCATTTAAGGAAAAATTAAAAACTAATTTTAAAATTTATATGCAATATTTTTACTGTGGAATTATTTAAAATAATGAAACCTTGGGGAGAAAGCCCACTACCTAATAATTTGGAGTTTGTTAAATAAACAATGGCATAACCACATGGTGGAATATTATGCATCTGTTAAAAGTTATAATAGTGAAAAATGTTTAATCTCAATAGAAAATATAGAGGCAAGATATCAAGTAAGAATGCAGCATTCAGAATTATCTATATTGGGGCATGGCTTTGATTTATACCTAGACATTAGATGGGGAGAAAATACAATTTGTTCTCAGAGTTCTATTCTGTAAGATACTTTTTCTCAGACAATAATGCCAATTTCATAGGAATGTGGTACACATTTTATAAGTTGATGTGTACAAATTAATAAGCACATGTTATATCCAATAAACACTCATGCTGCTCATTTCTTCTCCTTCTTTATTGAACATGATTTTCTCAAGATAACATTACTTCCCATCCAGTCCTCCAAAGGCAAGCCCATCTCATACTGGATTCACATCCACCTGCCCATGCTTTTTGCTACCTAGAAAACCTTTCCAATACCTTTCTTCAACTTTCATGCCAAAACTTCTTTAGGGGTCTCTTGTTTCCACTTTATGCCTTGCATTCCTTTTCCTTAATTCTGTTATTCTTACATAACCAAATTAACTCCTCTGCATTCATAGCTGACTTTAGCTTTGGTGAATTGTTATTTTCTCTGTACCAACTCTTACCAGGTTGAGATGGGTGGAAAGGGTGAGGAGTAAGACACAAAAATGTCCAAGCTTAGGAATAAGGTCCTCTATTAAGAAGAAAACATCCTGTAACAGACAAGAGGAGCCAAAGAAAGGTAGGTTTTTCCTAAGTGGCTCCAGTGCAGTCTCTGGGCCTTGGAGGTCTGAGAGTTCCTCATGATGGCAACTCCCACCTCTTGTCTACTACCTAACCTTTCACATCTCCAGTGACTTAGAACCTCAGCAACAAAACTAACAGTCTCATCTGCCAGCCTCTACTCTGCTTCATGTTCTTTCTTATTCATGCTGGCTTTAATGACTTATATTCTAACCCTATTTTCTCTGTACCACTTCCATCTGACTTAACCCTATATTTCCTTATAATTTACTCAAATGCTATTCCTTAGATTAAGCTCTAAAAATTTTCAGTTGCATTTTCAGATTCCCTTACTATAATGTTAGGCCTGACTGTAATCCCTCTTCCTCTGAAATTTGTCCTCAGTCTCTTTGTACTAGAGACTGAGGATGAAAGATGAAAACTTAGTAGCTTAAAAATCAGGATATCACAGCTCTGCCTCTCTTCAGAAGTAACTGAACAACTTAAACAATGTTGAACATATAATAATAATAATAATAATAATAATAGTAATGTTCCAATGTCCATCTCTCTGTGGAGGTTAAATGGTTTTATATAGAGAATATCACGGTGCTGTCCAGTGGAATTTCACCATCAAACTAAGCTGTTTCCTGCCAAAGGGATTTTATAACCCTTCCCATTACTGAAAAATGTTGACTCCATAGGGTGAACCAAACAACATGGTGGCAGGTGTCTGTAATCCCAGCTACTTGGGAGGCTGAGGCAGGAGAATTGCTTGAACCTGAGAGGCGGTGGTTGCAGTGAGTCAAGATGGTGCCACTACACTTCAGCCTGGACAACACAGTGAGACGCCATGTCAAAAAAAATTACAATGATTTCCTAATAGCTAAGGATTAGGTTAGCAGTCTACAAACATAGAGCAACATGTGAGTTTATGAATAAGATCTTTCAGTAAGGAGGATACATCCTGGGGTAGACAAGATGGGTATGGGAGAAAAAAAGTTATTTCCCCACCCTATAACAAAAGACAGAGCAACAAAAGAAAAGCATAACAAATGTATTTAATGAAAATTTTATATGACATGGGAGTCTTCAGAAATGAAGACAAAGTTCCCAGGGAAAACTGCAAATTTTTACCGACAGTCATGCAGAAGTATGATTGGAGGACAAAAGCTTACGATCTAATGGCAATAACCTGAGGGGAGCTTAGCAAGGGCTATTTGTTCAGTTTCTTCTTGGCATCACTGCATGGCATTACTCCCTCTGGATATAGGACAGGACACCTATCATATGCCAATCTTCAGGGGAAGAAACCAGGAGAAGTCAGAGAGACCTTGATGCTTCCGCTATTTTCTTAATTTTGGAGTATCTCATTCTGAGCCCAACATGGGCAAAAGAAAAGAGAGTTATAAAGGAATGGAATGTCACTTCTGGACAGAGCAGATTTATTCTCACAGCCACAGATGGCTCAGGATTATGGCTAAATTCTTTAATGAGAAGAAACTCTAATTCAGGATCAAAGTCTACTGGATAGGCTTCAAAGTAACCTCATGTTTTACTTACAGGCTATTTGAGAAAGCCAACATTCTTCATGTGAAGACAAGCGAATGAAAATGATATATACAAAATATGCCATGAAAGTGATAACACTTTCTGCCATTTATTCATCATTGTCAGGCAGTGCATTGAGCACATGCATGGATTCTCTCATTTAATTCTATAAGAACCTCTGCAGCAGACACTGTTATTCCCATTATTTTTTCATATGAGAAAGCCTGAGGCTAAGAGGGCTGAATTAGCTTGCCAAAAGCCCCTAAACTGGTAGCAAATTGCTTTTGGATTTGAGTGCAGTGCTATTTAACTGTATAGATGAGCTTTTAATCAGAGGGTTATATTGTCTTACACATGGACTAGCTGTGAACCGTGGAGAAAGGATTTACTTGGGACAGTTAGGGAGGGTGAGGAGGCATTAGAAGGCCTCACAGAGGTGGAAAGTATAAAGGCCCTTAAGAAGTTGCAGGGAGCAGTAGCACAAACTGTCCCCCTAGTTCCTTCTCCCTCATAATCTCTATATGCACTTCCACCTGGTCGCTTCCAACCCTCAATATTTGTTCCAGGGAGCCCATACACATCTCTACCACCCTCTCATTGAGTAGCATTTTTATATATTTTGTTATATAGTAAATATTTCTCCCCTGAAGCCTCCCAACACTCCTCCCCTTAAGAAAAACAGTTATGCCTTGTTTGCTGCTTGAAATGTATGAAATATGATTGTGTTTACTTGTTGGGATTGAAACCAATCACATACAAAAATACCTTTTTAGGGGAGAAAGATGTTGGCCCTGCCTTGCATTCAAATAGCCGGTCTTTTCTGACTCACATTGAACAACCTTGAACAAATCGCACTCTCTCTGGTTTCTTTTTTCTGCTTCTGCTTACAGCAGCAGGGAGAAAGGCCACACAAAGTATGGTGCGATCACTCAAATATTAAAGCTTTTTACACTCTTTGCTTCTGTTCATTCTTTCTTTCCTTTTGATCTAACAAAACTTCTTAAATTATAAATTATGCAGGTGGAAGGGTTTTTTTTTTCTCTAAGATAAGAGGAAAATGTATGACTTCAAAATAAATGTTAGTGGAATAGTGCAGCAGACCACATCAATATTTTTATTTGGCATGTGGCATGGGATACCTTGAGGAAGATGCCACACTTTAGATAATTTTCAAAAGATTTTTTTTTTAATGTAGTGAAACAAAACGACTTCTCCAAACTGCTTTCAATAGCCATAAGAATTAATAATCAGTTCCTTTACGAAATCCAACTCTCAGTTTTGCCTCTTGAAGTTTTCCAATACATCAACAGGTAAATAATTAGTTTTAGACTTTAAAACAAATGCAAAGAAAATTAGTATCAAATCAATCAGGGTGTATGTAATACACGGGAGAAGGTAAAGATGGAATTTTTTTTATTATTATACTTTAAGTTCAGGGTACATGTGCAGAACATGCAGGTTTGTTACATAGGTATACACATGCCATGGTGGCTGGCTGCACCCATCAACTCATGATCTACATTAGGTATTTCTCCTAATGCTATCCCTCCCCTAGCCCCCCCACCCCCAGGCAGGCCCCAGTGTGTGATATTCCCCTCCCTGCATCCATGTGTTCTCATTGTTCAACTCCCACTTATGAGTGAGAACATGCAGTGTTTGGTTTTCTGTTCTTGTGTTAGTTGGCTGAGAATGATGGTTTCCAGCTGCATCCATGTCCCTGCAAAGGACATGAACTCATCCTTTTCTGTGGCTGCATGGTATTCCATGGTGTATATATGCCACATTTTCTTTATCCAGTCTATCATTGATGGACATTTGAGTTGGTTCCAAGTCTTTGCTATTGTGAACAGTGTCACAATAAACATACATGTGCATGTGTCTTCATAGCAGAATAATTTATAATCCTTTGGGTATATACCCAATAATGGGATTGCTGGGTCAAATAGTATTTCTAGCTCTAGATTCTTGAGGAATCACTGCACTGTATTCCAAAATGGAAGTAATTTACATTCCCACCAACAGTGTAAAAGTGTTTCTATTTCTCCACATCCTCTCCAGCAACTGTTGTTTCCTGATTTTTTAATGATTGCCATTCTGTCTGGCGTGAGATGGTATCTCATTGTGGTTTTGATTTGCATTTCTCTAATGACTAGTGATGATGAGCTTTTCTTTATATGTCTGTTGGCTACACAAATGTCTTCTTTTGAGAAGTGTCTGTTCATATCCTTCACCCACTTTTTGATGGGGGTTTTTTTTTCTTGTAAATTTGTTTAAGTTCTTTGTAGACTCTGGATATTAGCCCTTTGTCAGATGGATGGATTGCAAAAATTTTCTCCCATTCTGTAGGTTGCCTTTTCACTCTGATGGTAGTTTCTTTTGCTGTGCAGAAGCTCTTTAGTTTAATTAGATCCCATTTGTCAATTTTGGCTTTTGTTGCCATTGCTTTTGGTGTTTTAGACATGAAGTCCTTGCCCATGCCTATGTCCTGAATGGTATTGCCTAGGTTTTCTTCTAGGGTTTTTATGGTTTTAGGTCTTACATTTAAGTCTTTAATCCATCTTGGGTTAATTTTTGTATACGGTGTAAGGAAGGGGTCCAGTTTCAGTTTTCTGCATATGGCTAGCCAGTTTTCCCAGAACCATTTATTAAATAGGGAATCCTTTCCCCATTGGTTGTTTTTGTCAGGTTTGTCAAAGATCAGATGGTTGTAGATGTGTGGTGTTATTTCTGAGGCCCTTGTTCTCTTCCATTGGCTTATATATCTGTTTTGCTACCAGTACCATGCTGTTTTGGTTACTGTAGCCTTGTAGTATAGTTTGAAGTCAGGAAGCATGATGCCTTCAGCTTTGTTCTTTTTGCTTAGAGTTGTCTTGGCTATGCGGACTCTTTTTTGCTTCCATATAAAATTTAAAGTAATTTTTTCTAATTGTGAGAAGAAAGTCAATGGCAGCTTGATGGGGATTGCATTGAATCTATAAGTTACTTTGGGCAGTTTGGCCATTTTCATTATATTGATTCTTCCTATTCATGAGGATGGAATGTTTTTCTATTTGTTTGTGTCCTCTCTTATTTCCTTGAGCATTGGTTTGTAGTTCTCCTTGAAGAGGTCCTTCACATCCCTTATAAGTTTTATGCCTAGGTATTTTATTTTCTTTGTAGCATTTGTGAATGAGTGTTCACTCATGATCTGGCTCTCTGTCTATTATTGATGTATAGGAATGCTTGTGATTTTTGCACATTGATGTTTTGTCCTGAGACTTTGCTGAAGTTACTTATTGGCTTAAGGAGCTTTTGGGCTGAGACAATGGAATATTCTAAATATACAATCATGTCATCTGCAAACAGAGACAATTTTACTTTCTCTCTTCCTATCTCAATACCCTTTATTTCCTTCTCTTGCCTGATTGCCCTGGCCAGAACTTCCAATACTATGTTGAATAGGAGTGGTGAGAGAGGGCATCCTTGTCTTGTGCCAGTTTTCAAATGGAATGCTTCCAGTTTTGCCCATTCAGTATGAGATTGGCTGTGGGTTTGTCATAAATAGCTCTTATTATTTTGAGATATGTTCCATCAATACCTAGTTTACTGAGAGTTTTTAGCATGAAGGGGTGTTGAATTTTATCAAAGGCCTTTTCTGCATCTATGGAGATAATCATGTGGTTTTTGTCATTGGTTCTGTTTATGTGATGGGTTACATTTGTTGATTTGCGTATGTTGAACCAGCCTTGCATCCCAGGGATGAAGCCGACTTGATCACGGTGGATAAGCTTTTTGATGTGCTGCTGGATTCAGTTTGCCAGTATTTTATTGAGGATTTTTGCATCAATGTTCATCAGGGATATTGGCCTGAATTTTTCCTTTTTTTTATTGTGTCTCTGCCAGGTTTTGGTATCAGGATGATTCTGGCCTCATAAAATGAGTTAGGGAGGAGTCCCTCTTTTTCTATTGTTTGGAATAGCTTCAGAAGGAATGGTACCAGCTCCTCTTTGTACCTCTGGTAGAATTTGGCTGTGAATCCATCCAGTCCTGGACTTTTTTTGGTTTATAGGCTATTAATTACTGCCTCAATTTCAGATCTTGTTATTGGTCTATTCAGGGATTTGACTTCTTCCTGGTTTAGACTTGGGAGGGTGTATGTGTCCAGGAATTTATCCATTTCTTCTAGATTTTCCAGTTTATTTGTGTAGAGGTGTTTATAGTATTCTGTGATGGTAGTTTGTGTTTCTGTGAGATCAGTTGTGATATCCCCTTTATCATTTTTTATTGCATCTATTTGATTTTTCTCAGTTTTCTTCTTTACTAGTCTGGCGAGTGGTCTTTTCAAAAAACCAGCTCCTCGCTTCATTGATTTTTTTGAAGGAATTTTCGTGTCTCAATCTCCTTCAGTTCTTCTCTGATCTTAGTTAAGTCTCGTCTTCTGCTAGCTTTTGAATTTGTTTGCTCTTGCTTCTCTAGTTCTCTTAATTGTGATGTTAGAGTCTCAATTTTAGAACTTTCCTGCTTTGTCTTGTGGGCACTTAGTGCTATAAATTTCCCTCTAAACACTGCTTTAGCTGTTTCCCAGAGATTCTGTTACATTGTGTCTTTGTTCTCACTGGTTTCAAAGAACTTATTTATTTCTGCCTTCATTTCATTATTCACTCAGTAGTCATTCAGGAGCAGCTTGTTCTGTTTCCTTGTAGTTGTGCCATTTTGAGCGAGTTTCTTAATCCTGAGTTCTAATTTGATTGCACTGTGGTCTGAGAGACTGTTTGTTATGATTTCTGTTCCTTTGCATTTGTTGAGGAGTGTTTTACTTCCAATTATGTGGTCGATTTTAGAAAAAGTGCAATGTGGTGCTGAAAAGAATGTGTCTTCTGTTGATTTGGGGTGGAGAGTTCTGTAGATGACTGTTAGGTCTGCTTGGTCCAGAGCTGAGTTCAAGTCCTGAATATCCTTGTTGATTTTCTCTCTCATTGATCTGTCTAATATTGACAGTGGGGTGTTAAAGTCTCCCACTATTATTATGTGGGAGTCAAAGTCTCTTTGTAGGTCTCTAAGAATTTGCTGTATGAATCTGGGTGCTCCTGTATTGGGTGCATATATATTTAGGATAGTTAGCTCTTCTTGTTGCAGTGATCCCTTTACCATTATGTAATACCTTTCTTTGTCTCTTTTGATCTTTGTTGGTGTAAAGTCTGTTTTATCAGAGACTAGGATTGCAACCCCTGCTTTTTTTGCTTTCCATTTTCTTGATAAATCATCCTCTATCCCTTTATTTTGAGCCTATGTGTGTTTTGCACATGTGCTGGGTCTCCTGAACACAGCACACCGATGGATCTTGACTCTTTATACAATTTGCCAGTTTATGTCTTTTAATTGGGGCATTTAGCCCATTTACTTTTAAGGCTGATATTGTTAAGCGTGAATTTGATCCTGTCATCATGTTGCTAGCTGGTTATTTTGACCGTTAGTTGATGTAGTTTCTTCATAGTGTCAATGGTTTTTATAATTTGGTGTATTTTCGCATTGGCTGGTACCAGTTGTTCCTTTCCATGTTTAGTGCTTTCTTCAGGAGCTCTTGTAAGGCAGGCCTGGTAGTGACAAAATCTCTCAGCATTTACTTGTCTGTAAAGGATTTTATTTCTCCTTCACTTATGAAGTTTAGTTTGGCTGGATATGCAATTCTGGGTTGAAAATTCTTGTCTTTAAGAATATTGAATAGTGGCCCCCACTCTCTTCTGGCTTGTAGGGTTTCTGCAGAGAGATCCGCTGTTAGTCTGATGGGCTTCCCTTTGTGGGTAACTCTAGTTAGCAATTCCTCTAACCTTTTTTCAAGGTTCTTAGCTTCCTTGCATTGGGTTAGAACAGGCTCCTTTAGCTCAGAGGAGTTCATTATTACCCACCTTCTGAAGCCTATTTCTGTCAATTCATCAAACTCATTCTCCATCCAGTTTTGTTCCCTTGCTGGTGAGGAGTTGTAATCCTTTGGAAAAGAAGAGGCATTCTGCTTTTTGGAATTTTCAGCCTTTTTGTGCTGGTTTCTCCCCATCTTTGTGGGTTTACCTACCTTTGAACTTTGATGTTGGTAACCTTCGGATGGGGTTTCTGCATGGACATCTTTTTTGTTAATGTTGATGTTCCTCCTTTCTGTTAGTTAGTTTTCCTCCTAAGAGTAAGACGACTCTGCTGCAGGTCTGTCGGAGTTTGCTGGAGGTCCACTCCAGACCCTGGCTTCCTGGGTGTCGCCAGCAGAGGCTGCAGAAAAGCAAAGATTGTTGCCTGTTCCTTCCTCTGGATGCTTTGTCCCAGAGGAGCACCCACCAGATACCAGCCAGAGCTCTCCTGTATGAGGTGTCTGTCAACCCCTGCTGGGAGGTGTCTCTCCTTTCAGGAAGCACGGGGGTCAGGGACCTACTTGAGGAGGGTGTCTGTCCCTTAGCAGAGCTTGAGTGCTGTGCTGGGAGAACCACTGCTCTCTTCAGAGCCAGCAGGCAGGAATGCTTAAGTCCGCTGAAGCTGCTCCCACAGCTGCCCCTTCCCCTAGGTGCTCTGTCCCAGGGAGATGAGTGTTTATTCTATAATCCCCTGACTGGGGCTGCCACCTTTTTTCCAGAGATGCCCTGCCCAAAGAGGAGGAATCGAGAGAGGCAGTCTGGCTACAGTGGCTTTGCTGAGCTGTGGAGGGCCCTGCCCAGTTGGAACTTCCCCTGCGGCTTTGTTTACGCTGTGAGGGGAAAACTGCCTACTCAAGCCTCAGTAATGGTGGACACCCCTACCCCTACCAATCTGGAGCGTCCTAGGCCGACTTCAGACTGCTATGCGGGCAGTGAGAATTTCAAGCCAGTGGATAGTAGCTTGCTGGTCTTTGTGGGGGTGGGATCTGCTGAGCTAGACCACTTGGCTCCCTGGCTTCAGCCTCCTTTCCAGGGAAATGAATGGTTCTGTCTTGCTGGTGTTCCAGGCACCACTGGGGTATGAAAAACAAAAACAAAAACAAACAAAAAACTCCTGCAGCTAGCTTGCTGTCTGCCCAAATGGCTGCCCAGTTTTGTGCCTGAAACCCAGGGCCCTGGTGGCATAGGCACCCAAGGGAATCTTCTGGTCTGTGGGTTGTGAAGATTGTGGGAAAAGCGTAGTATCTGGGCTGGAGTGCACCGTTCCTCAAGGCACAGTCCCTCACAGCTTCCCTTGTCTAAGGGAGGGAGTAACCCTACCTCTTTCATTTCCTAGGTGAAGCGATGCCCCACCTTGCTTTGGCTCATCCTCCATGGGCTGCACCCACTGTCTGACCAGTCTCAGTGAGATGAGCTATGTACCTCAGTTGGAAATGCAGAAATCACCTGCCTTCTGCATTTATCTCACTGGATGCTGCAGACCGGAGCTGTTCCTTTTCGGCCATCTTATGGTTTTGTAGGTCAGAATTGAGATAGGTCTCACTGGACTAAAGACAAGGTGTCAGCAGGACTGCATTCCGTTCTGGAAACTCCATGGAAGGATTTTCTGTGCTTTTCTCAGCTTCTAGGGACTGCCTGCACTTCTTGGCTCATGACGTCTTCCTTCAAAGCTGGCCATGGCAGGTCACACTGCCATCTCCCTGACCTGCCTCCTTGGTCACATTCACCTCTCTGACTGATAGAATTCTTTTCTAGAATAGCATTTTCTGAAATACACCTGGCTAGTGATTTTGAAAAACTTTTCTTGTTTTTAAATTTAGTGACATGTAAGTGTACAACTTCCTTCAGGAAACCTTCCCTGGCTGTCTTGCCTCCTCAGCCTAGGTGGCCATCTTCTGTTCTCTCCTGCCCTGCTATGCTGTGCCTCAGTGGAAATATGAGTAATGATGGGGACTCTTTTCCAGGATATTTTCCTTCAATTCAGTAATATGAAAAGTTTAAAGGCAAATTCCAACCTATAAATAAAATGACAAATTTGAAAACAAGACCCCCAGTATTTATTCCCCTCTTTCAACCAAGAAACAGTGCTAAAATCTCATAAGAACAAGTTGGACCAAAATTTGTTTATGTTTGAACAAGTTGGAAATATACTGAGAGCAGGATTTTTTTCTTACTATGTCATTTCTGAATTAGAACAAAGAAAATAATGCACACTTGGAGTTAACAAATGCACTTTTCATGGGGAAAAAAACAAAACACAGATAACAACAAAATCCCTTAGATGGTCTTTCCATGCTGATCTTAAGCATTCCAATTTGATTCTATGCTTTATTTTAAGCTGTAAAAATATTGCTGTGAAATCTGCATTCCTGAAGAAACAGCTGATCTATGGTGCACAAACCTCATCAACAATCAGGACAAGATGTGACAGTAATGATGATGCTTCTTTATATTGGTATGGCACTTTACAGTTTACATACATTTTCAAATACCATATCTGAGTTAATCCTCATCAAAATCCTATATGGTGGAAAGGCTATGTTATTATCTTATCCCCATCTTCCAGATGGCAGAACAAATGCTGAGAGCTTTCTTTGGGATCACAAATGTGTGAATATCAGCTAGCTACAGCACTTAATAGCAAGGATAAAAGAGTAAGCCATTACTCTTCCATCTCAGGCTGGACCCTGCCAATCTCAGTTATTCAGTCCAACATCATTTCTTGATACAGATAGTTAAAATTTGCATTTGAATTATATAATTTAAGACAACAGCTGCAATTTCTATAATTCTACAGATATTTATTGAGCACCATTTTTGAGGTAGGGTACTCACTCACATTTTACTTTATAAATGTTTAAAGCTTAAAAGTAAGTATTATTCATTGAATTTTAATATCATTTCAAGCATTGGGAGAAAAGTTTTCATTTAGACTTATAAAACTCTACAGAGCCAGCATTATTATTTTCATTTTCTGCAATTTGCCCAAGGTAACAAAGGTAGAAAGTATCAGAGCCAGAATTTGAAACCAGTTCTCTCCAACTCCAAAGGCCATTTCATGACATTGTTCTGCCTCCCTGAAGATGAAGCAGGGAAGTCTTTTATTAACAAGACACTTTTGGGGAACTTGCGTATGTCTTTAAGGCAAAATGTGCTTGAAAATAAAACGCAATTTCCAAGTAGTAATCATGATCAGTTCACTATTGAAAGCAAGCTTGAAGAAATGCTGCAAACCAAACAGTGTCTTCTGACAAAAAAGCAGTCTGCAGACATGTGGTTGTGGTTCCACTTCTCACCCAGCAAACTGTCAGGCTAACCTGATTTTTTTTTTCCTTAGATTTTGTTTCTTTGAAATTGATGTCAACTTCATTCATGGTAAAAAAAAAAATTTGTTGTTCCATTGTATGAAGTCCCATGTTTGTGTACCTGTTCAACTGAATATGAAATGGAAGGGCTCGCTTTGTGGCATCCTTGTATATTTATATAAATTATTTCTAACTCAAGATGAATTAATTGTTTCCAAGGTCGTTATAATGGCAGAGTTCCTGCATCCTAAACATAGAATATGACAATGAAAAGAGTATGGGGCTTCAGGATCCAGTTGTGCTTTCTCTTTTAAGCTCTATGACCTTACAGAAGTTATTTCTTCACTCTGAACCTTGTTTACTTTTTATTTTTTATGTTGTTACAAAGATCAAATGAGCTCTAAGGTACCATAAATATGAAATTGTATTATCATTATCATCATCATTATCATTAACAAAACGATAGTGGGAAAAATCCTTTGATAAAAGAAAAAAAATTTTCAAAAAGTTTTTATGAACATTCAGATCAATTTATCCACCAGAAAAAAATAGAAACAACACTTACCAAAATGAATAAATCTGTAAAAGATTTCCATACAATCATATCTTTGTTTTCTCCCTTCTCCCTGTTCCGTATTACCTAAGGGTCACCTCTGAATTCCTCCATTCCTTTGCTTTCTAATCCTTTCACTCTAGCAGAGGAGGAAAGGGCAAAAGGATCAGTGTTTTGTGCTTGTTGCTGTTGGATAGGGTTCCCTGTATGGTGGAATAGGGAATGACAGACCAGGGAAGCTAGAATTTAACATGCAATTGATGAAGCCCCTCAGGATACTCAGAGATAAGAAAGAAGAATATGAAGCAAATACACTGTGGCCAAGTAACTTAAAGGTCAGGGGATGGGAGACTGTAGAGGAAAGATCACAGCACTGCAAGCGTGGCTGTAGCCCTCTTTCACTGCTATGAGAATAAGAGCTTTTTAACCTCCATGGTTCTCATTTAAACAGAGAACATCTCTTTATCTCAAAGGATAGAATAAGTATTATATGAATTACCACATACAAAATTGTTTTAAACCCAATAAAATTCTATGCAAATGTTCTTAGTGGCATCTCTATTCCCTTTACCTTAACCTTTTTTCAAATACAGCTTGCTAAAGCACAGACTGCTCAGAATGGTTTGTCTGTACTAGAGGCTCAGTACTTTTCAGGTATTGTTCACAGTGCTTTGCAAGAATTAACTAACTGACTTTTTAACGCACTCTTCTTGCAGGTCCTTAACTTGCTATTCCACACTCTGTTAAGTATGTATTTTTTTCCACCCTAAAAACTCAGGTTCAATAATATATATACATTTTTATTTATCCATGCATTTGTCTTTTCTATATAAAGATGCATATTGAAAGTGTATTCTAAGCTAGGTAAGATGCTGACTTCTGCAGACAAAGGAACTAGTCATTGGCAGTAGCAGCAATTACATTACATGTATCATGTCTAACATGATATACGTATATCATATATAACTTTACATGATAAAATTATTATGCATATGAAACCATTTTTGCATTGCCCATTTTTAAATTTCTTTCTTTTATGAGCAATTCATGTATAAAATTAGGATGACCTATCTACTTCATGGAAGTTTTGAGGATTGTTTGAGATAATGTGAGAAGTCCTTTCAACAGTTCATGACAGGAATAATTGCAAAATAAGTGGAAGTGATTATGGTACAGAGGAAGTGAAAATAGTTTTAATACACCGAAGCACAGTCTTTAAGTCAGACCCCCCCCCCTCCAAAACCTTTTATAGCCTTATAACATCTGAAAATATCATGAAATGATACTATTGTCATTTATGGTCTTCATACCGTCATCATCCTCACTACCCTCACTAGATAATCTCTGTATTCTATGAGGGATCTGAGGAGCAAGAAGAAGATTTAGCTTATTCAAGTTTACTTGGCAGCTAAGTGGCAGCCATAGGCTATAACTCCACATTTTTAAATTTCCAATTTCATTTGTTTTCCTCTTTCATAAAGCATTGTCTGATAACTACATCCCACAGAGTTGTACCTCCCTTCTCTGGACGCTTCTCACCTTCTTAATGTGATATTAGGCGGTGGCTGTATTACATACTTTTATTAAATTCATATGAGTTTGTAGTCACTCTTTTGGCATATTAGTCATATCTTCCTGACTTAGTCCATTCAGGCGGCCATAACAAAATGCTTCAGACTGGGCAATTTCTAAGCAACAGAAATTTATTTCTCACAATTCTAGAGAGTGAGAAGGGCACAATTAAGGTGCCATCAGTTTTGATGTCTGATGAGGGTTAGCTCTCTGCCTCATAGATGGTGTCTTCTAGCTGTGTTCTTCTATGAAGAAAGGACAAAAAGTGTCAAACTGGTCCCCTAAGGCCTCTTTATAAGGGCACTAATCTCATTCACAAAGGCTCTGCCCTCATGACCTAGTCATCTTCCAAAGGCTTCACCTATTAATAGGAGATTAGATTTCAACGTACGGATTTTGGAGGAACACTTACATTTAGATCATAGCCTTCTACCCGTGGCCTCCAAATTTATGCTCTTTTTACATGCAAAATACATTCATTCCATCCTAATAATCCCCAGCCTTAACACATTTCAGCATCAACTTTAGTCTAAGTTCAAAGTCTCATCTAAATGTCATCTAAGTCAAATACGGGTAAGACTCAAGGTATGGTTTATCTGGAAGCAAATTTCTTTCCAGCTGTGAGCCTATGAAATCAAACAAGTTATATGCTTCCAAACGATAATAGTAGGACAGGCATAGGATAGACATTTTCATTCCAAAAGGGAGCAATAGGAAGGAGGAAAGCAGCAACAGTAAGTCCAAAACCCAACAGTGCATACAACATTAAATCTGAAAGCTTAAGAATGATCTTTTTTGGTTTAATATATCCTACTTTCCAGGCACATTGGAGTGGTCCCTGGGCATCCAGGGCTGTGGATAGTCCCATTGCTGAGTGCAGCCCACATGGCAGTTCTCATAGGTTGGAGTTATGTGCCCATGGCTCTCCCATAATAGAATCACTCTCTAGTGGCTCTGCTGGCCTGGGGTCTCAGGGGCAGCCCTGCCCCTATGATTCCACTGGGAACTGACCTATTGGGACCTCTGTGTGATTCTACCTTTCTGTCAGTTCTCTTTGTGGGCCATTTGCATGAGGCTTCAGGCACCTCCATCCTTTGAAATCTAGGTGAAGGCAGTGACCACCCCGGAACTATATGTACTTGCATAGTGAGCTCCACATAGACACTGCCAAGATTTACAACCTATGTCCTCCAGAGCATTGGTCTGAGTTGCACCTGAGCCCACTTCAGCCACAGTTGGGGCAGACAAAGAGTGCAGCCATGGATTTCAGAGAGCAGAGAGTTGAGATTGTTCTACCCCAAGGCCCTGGTATTCCGGGCCGTTGACAGACAGGGCAGTCATGAAGATCTCTGAAATCATCTGCAGTCATTCTCCCACTGTCCTGGTAAATACCCTTTGGCTTTCTTCTATCCATACTAATCTCTTTATCAAATGATTGTTTGGCCACACCCTCGATGTTCTCCCCTGAACCTGTTTTCTCCTTCTTCACAGAATGAGAATTTTTCAAATCTTTAAGCTCTGCTTTCCTTTCAATTATAAATTCTATTTTTAGTTCATTTCTCTCTTCTTGCATTTTATTGTAAGCAGACAAGAGAAGCCATGCCATAGCCTCAACACTTTGCTTATATATTTCTTCCACCAAATATAGTATTTCACCATTCAGAATTTCTACCTTCACAAAGCACTAGGACATGGACACAATTCAGACAAGTTATTTGCCACTTTATAACAAGGCTCACCTTTCCTCCACATGTTTCCCATTTCCATCTGAGATGGCATCAGAATGACCTTTACCATGTGCATTTCTACCAACATTCTGTTCATACCCTTTTAAGTAATCCCTAAGAACACTGAAACTTTCTCTACGGCTCTCTTCTAAGCTCTCACCAAAATTGCCTTTAATGTTTTATTCACAGCAATGTAGGTTTTTCTAGCATATACCTCCAAATTATTTGAGCCTTTACCCATTACCCAGTTTCAAAGCTGCTTCTACATTTTTAGTTTATTATACCAGCACCCTGGTTCTAAGTACCAATTTCTGTTTTAGTCCATTTGAGTTGCTATAATAAAACACCTTAGACTAGGTAATTTATAAATAAAAAAAAATTTCTCGCTCACAGTTTTGGAGTCTGGAAAGCCCATTATCCAGGTGTCAGCAGTTTGGTGTCTGGTGAGGGCTAGCTCTGTGCCTCATGGGTGTCACCTTATAGCTGTGTCCTTCTATGGTGGAAGGGTAAAAAGAAGAAAACAAGCTCCTTCAGTCCTCTTTTCTACAGGCACTGATTTCATTCGTGAGGACTCTACCCTAAGGACCTAGGCACCTTCCAAAGCCCTCACCTCTTCATACCAACACATCAGGGATTAGATTTCAACAGATGAATTCTGGAGGAACACAAGCATTTAGACTACTCTGGTTATGTGTTTCTTCCCTCCAAAACTATGTTGAAATTTGTTTGCCTTCTTGGTGGTTTTTGTAGGTGAGAGCTTTGGTAAGGTGAAAGAGACATGAGGGCACTACCCTCATGGACTAGGAAAAGACACATTTAGTCCCCTTTGCCGCTTTGCCCTTCTGCATGTATTATAATCACCTGGAAGATTTTAACACAGATTGCTGGATCCCACCTCCAAAATTTCTAATTCGGTAGATCTGAGAAAGAGCCCAGAAATCAGCATTTCTTTCTTTCTTTCTTTCTTTTTTTTTTTTTTGTCTTTTTTGAGACAGAGTCTCGCTCTGTCACTCAGGCTGGAGTGCCGTGGTGCGATCTGAGCTCACAGCAACCTCTGCCTCCTGGGTTCAAGTGATTCTCCTGCCTCAGCCTCCTGAGTAGCTGGGATTACAGGCACGCATCACCATGCCTGGCTAATTTGTGTATTTTTAGTAGAGACAGGGTTTCACCATGTTGTCAGGCTGTTCTTGAACTCCTGACCGCATGATCCGCCCACCTCAGCCTCCCAAAGTGCTGGGATTACAGGCATAAGCCACCGTGCTCAGCCCCGGAATCAGCATTTCTAACAAGATCCTAGGGGTTGGTGATACCAGTGAACAAAAATGTTTGAGAACCATTGTTACTGACCGTCACTTCACAGTGCATTTGTAAAATATAATGTATACTTTCTAACTCAAATTTTATAAATTAATAAGAATCCAGGGAGACTTAAACTTTTTTAAAGTATTAGACTCTGAAATGCTGCAATAGTTACTAGATTCTATATTTGCTCGTTCATTGTTGAAAACTGTTCCATTAGTGACGCTAATGATGACAGACTTGGATGTGCAGTCAGAAATGAGTCTTGCCTGCAGTTCCCAATTTAAATTCTATGCCATCTAATGACCAAGGGCAAAGACTGATTATTTCAGTTCTGTGAACTTCACTACTCACTAGTGAACATCAATATTTTCATTAGTATCTGAAAACTAGGATCATAATGTTGTTCTGAATAGTTTTGTGAGCATTAAAAGGAATGATGTGTGGAAGCATGACCTGTTAACATGTGGCTGGTGCTCAGTAAATGTCCAAACCAATGAGAATCCATTCAGTGCTGACATCTCTGCAGATTAAAGATCCAAGTTCTTTTTAATTCCTCTATCTGTTCCACTCCTCCTTATTAGCGTGAATTTGAAAATTTTAAATGTAATTTGTAAAGCTCGAGGTTCCAGCTGTCTTAATTTTGAAGAATCTGCCTGTGCAAGGATTTTGAATAATGCAGAAAGTGGAAGACAGCAAGCTCCAAGAAACTTAAGGTACTATAGAATATTTCCAAGATATTACCCGTCTTTCCTAGACTTTTCTTCCTTGTCTTTGATATTTAGATAAATTAAAAAACATAAATATTTCTCTTTAGTTATGTTTAAGTTCCAAAATTGAACAGTTTTCCTCATTAGAATGAACCATTTTATGTAATAATTTAAAAATTATTCATAATAAAATACCCAGATTAGTGAAATAATAGTATGATGGTTACAAGGTAATACCTAATGCTGTTCAAATATAAATACACCAATGATAATGCCATTTTTTGAATATTTGAACAGCATGTTCCACATCCAAACTATCTTCTCATGTTTCATGCAGATTAATCATTTTAAGACATAGTGGAGGCTGGGCGCCATGGCTCACGCCTGTAATCCCAGCACTTTGGGAGGCCGAGGCAGGCGGATCACGAGGTCAGGAGATCGAGACCACCCTGGCTAACACGGTGAAACCCCATCTCTACTAAAAACACAAAAAATTAGCCGGGCATGGTGGCGGGCGCCTGTAGTCCCAGCTACTTGGGAGGCTGAGGCAGGAGAATTGCTTCAACCTGGGAGGCAGAGCTTGCAGTGAGCCGAGATCGCGCCACTGCACTCCAGCCTGGGCGACAGAGGGAGACTCCGTCTCAAAAAAAAAAAAAAAAAAAAAAAAAAAAAAAGACATAGTGGAATAGTGGAGACTAACATCATCAGCAAGATGTCAGAGGGCTGGACTTTCCAGCACTTGTCCTCCTACAGAAATATCAATTTGAACAACTATTCACACACAAAGTACCTACAGAAGAGTTATGAAAGCCATGTGAGAAATCCTAGTAGCTGGTGGTAGCAATACATTACCCACCTCAACCCTCACCCAATCCTAGGCTGCACAGCATGGATACAGATACCCTCTGCTTGAGGGAAGGAGAGGGAAGTGAATACCAGACTTTGCCTTTGTTCATAGTACCAAGACTGCCCCAGTAAAATCCAGCACTGGGCAGGTCCCCAAGGCCTGAGACTGCAGGCTGGTACTCACGGACTAAGCCTCCAGGCCTGCCCTGGTGCCCATATAGCCCCAGACTTTTGGCCCACCCCAGCACTAGGTCAGCACCCCTGGGTTCAGGCAGGAAGCCAGCACCCATGGTCACAGGCTTCACTTCTTCCCAGTATCAGACCAATCCATGTGGCCCCACTCTCCAGGCCAGCCCCTGTGGTTTCATGTTCCAGGCCTGCTCCAGCGGACTGAGTGTTTGGGCTTATCCCAGTAGTCCCTGGTGTGAGGCCAGCTCTCATGACCAAGGTTCCAAGTTTACTCCTACAGACCCGGTACCAAAGCCTACCCACACAGACTCAGACCATAGCTCCACCCCAGCACCTAGGTCCCACTAGGTGTTGAGACTTCAGGACAGTCCCTCCAGATAAAGGCTACAGGCTTGCCCTCACTCATCCAGGCTCTATTCACACCCTTGTGGACCTAATTAATAGGTTTACCCTAATGGATCCAGGCTTCAAATGCAACCCTCTGGACACAAGTTCCAGGCCCACCTACCTGCTGACTCAGGCAACAGCCCCGTCTGCCCAAGGAATCTAGCAGCAAGCTCTCTGATGATCTATACCAGATGGCCTATCCAGAATTTCTGGACAGGCTGACCGGTGAGGGATTTCTCAGACAAGGCCAGTCTGTAAAGAATGGAGTAATGCCAGGTGCAGTGGCTCATGCCTGTAATCCCAGTACTTTGGGAAGCCAAGACCGGAGGATCACTTGAGGTCAGGAGTTTGAAACTAGCCTGGCCAATATGGCAAAACCCTATCTCTACTAAAAATACAAAAAATTAGCCAGGCTTGGTGGCATGTGCCTGTAGTCACACCTACTTGGGGGGTTGAGACAGGAGAATGCCTTGATCCCGAGAGGCAGAGGTTGCAGTGAGCTGAGATCGTGCCATTGCACTCCAGGCTGGGTGACAGAGTGAGACTCCATCTCAAAAAAAAAAAAAAAAAAAAGAGAACAACAACAAAAAAGAAGAGTGGAATAAGTAACTCCTTCTTCAAAGGTGCAGACATCAATGTAAGGCAATAAGAAATATGAAAAAACAACAAAATATAAAACCACCCAAATATCACAGTAATCTTCCATTAGCTGATCTTAAAGAAATACAGTAGTCCCTTCTTATTTACAGTTTCATTATTTACAGTTTCAGTTACTCACAGTCAACTTTGGTTTGAAAGTATTAATTGTAACATTTCAGAAATAAACAATTCCTCAGTTTTAAATTGTGTGCCATTCTGAGTAAGGTAATGAAATCTTTTGGTGTTCTACTCCTTCCTTCCCAGTACATGAATCATCCTTTTTTCCAGTGTATCTGTGCTGTATACACTACCTGCCCATTAGTCACTTGGCAGTTGTCTCAAATATCAGATTGATCGTCATGATACTGCAGTGCTTATGTTCAGGTAATCTTTATTTTCCTTAATAATGGCTTCAAAGTACAAGAGTAGTCACGCGAGCAATTTGGATATGCCAAAGAGAAGCTGTAAAGTGCTTTCTTTAAGTGAAAGGGTTGAAGTTCTTGACTTAGTAAAGAAAGAAAAAAATCATATGCTGCGGGTATTAAGGTCTATGGTATGAACAAATATTCTGTCTGTGAAATTGTAAACAGTATATTGTTATAATTATTCTATTCCATTATTATTAGTTTTCGTTGTTTTTTTAACTTTACCAAATTTATAAATTTAACTTTATCAGAGTTATGTATGTATAGGAAAAAACAGTGTATATAGGGTTTGATACTATCCATGGTTTCAAATATTCACTTGATATCTTGGAATATATCCCCTATGAATAAGGGAAGAATACTGTAGAGATATACACAAAAAAGAATTCAAAATACTTGTTTTAAGGAAGTTCAGCAAACTTCAAGAAAATATAGGGAAATAATTCCATGAAATCAAAAAAACAATGAATGACCAAAATTCAAAATTTAACAGATTAAGATTATTTTTAAAAAATCAAACTCTGGAGCTGAAAAATACAATGAATAAAATAAAACATTCAATAGATAACATCAATAGGGAATTGATCAAGCAGAAAAAATATTTGTGAATTCAGACAGATTATTTGAAAATATACAGTCAGAGGAGAAAAAAATTATAAAAAGAAATAATGGAAAAGCTAATGAAATTTATGAGATAGCATCAAAAGACGAAATGTTAGAGTTACAAAAGTTCAAGAAAGGTAAGAGAGATTCAGAGGGAGTAGAAAGCTTATTTTAAAAAGAGCAGAAAAGTTTTCAAATCCAGGAAAAGATATACATAGCCAGCTAGAGGAAAGTCAAAACCCTCCTATTGATTCAATCTAAACAAAACTACACCAAGACATATAATCAAATGGTCAAAAAAAAAAAACAAAGATAAAGATAGGATTCTGAAAGCAGCAAGAAGAAAAAAGCAAATCACATCTGTGGGAATTTATATAACGGTGGCAGTAGATTTATCAGCAGAAATCTTACAAGCTAGAAGAAATTGGGATAATATATTCAAAGTGGTGAGGAGAAAAAAATCTGCCAACTAGTAATACTTTACCCAGAAAATCTGTTCTTCAGAAATCAGAGATAGGGTCTTTCTCCAACAAAATTGAGAGAGTTCATTATCACTAGACCTGCCTTTTAAGGAATGCTGGAGGGAGGTCTTCAAGCTGAAAGAACAGATTACTAATGAGTAACATAAATACATCTTAAAGTATAAAACTTACTGGTAAAAGTAAATGCACAGTCAAATCCAGAGTGCTCTAATATTACAATTGTGGTGCATAAATTATTTACATCTTTAGACACATAGACCAATGGAACATACACGAGAGCCCAGAAATAAACCCATTCATTTACTGCCACTGATTTCTGACAAAGATGTGAAGAATACACAATGAGGAAAAGGCATTCTCTTTTAAAAGTGGTGTTGAGAAACCTGAGTATTGACACACAGAAGGATAAAAGTAGATCCTTATCTCACACCACATATAAAAGTATACTCAAATTAATTAAAAATACAAATGTAAGATCAAAAGCTGTAAAACTACTGGAAAAAATATAAAAGCTTCATGACATTGGTGTAAGCACTGATTTTTGGATACAACACCAAAAGCACTAGCAACAAAAGTGATAATCGACAAATGGAATTACATTAAACTGAAAAGTTGCACAGCAAAGGGAACTGTCTATAGAATGAAGATACAACCTACAGAATAGGAGAAAGTATTTGCAAACCATACATCTGGTAAGGGGCTAATGTCTAAAATATACAATAAATTCAACCAAATAGCAAGAAGACTAATAACATGATTAAAAATGGGCAAAACATCTGAATAGACATTTCTCCAAAGAAGACATACAAATGACCAATATGTATATTAAAATACTCAATATCAGTAATCATCAGAGAAATGCAAATTAAAACCACAATGAGATATCACCCCATACCTGTTAGAATGGCTACTATCAAAAAGAAGAAAGATAACAAGTGTTAGTGAACATGTGGAAAAAAGGAAACAGTTGCACACTGTTGGTGGGAATGTAAATTAGTATATTTTTTCACACAACTTTTTTGTAAATGTACATACATTTGTGTAAATTTTTTATAAATTAGCCATTATGTAAAACAGTATAGAGTTTCCTTAAAAAATTAAAAGTAGAACTATTATATGATCTAGTAATCCCACTACTGGGTATATATTCGAAGGAAATGAAATCAGTATGCCGAAGACATCTCTGAACTCCCGTGTTCATTGCAGCATTCTTCACAATAGCCAAGACATAGAATCAACCTAATTGTACATCAACAGATCACTAGATAAAGAAAATGTGGTATATATGCTCAATGTGATACTATTCAGACTTTAAAAAAAGAAATCTTGTCATTTGTGACAACATGGATGAACCTGGAGGAAATGATGTTAACTGAAATAAGCCAGACACAGACAAATCCTGCATAATCTCACTTATGTGTGGAATCAAAAAGTTTAATTTACAGAGGCACAAATGTCAAAGGATACAAAATTTCAATTAAACAGGAAGAATAACTTCAAGAAATTTTTTGTGCAATGGGGTAACTATAGTTCATAACAGTGTATTCTGAAAATCACTGCGACTGATTTTGTGTTCTCAATACAAAAATATGTGAGGTAATGCATATGTTAATTAGCTTGATTTAGAATTCAACAGTGTATACATATTTCAAAATATGTCATCCATGCTAAATATATACAATTTTTATTTGTCAGGGTTTTTTTTTTAAAAAAAGCATAAGCAAAACTTGTATTATTTTAACCATTTTACAAAAGAGGAAACCTAGGTTCCAAAACACAAAAAACATTAAATGCATAAGGCTGGGCTTACATTGTTCAACAAGGCTTTTGTCATTTTTGTTAAAAACACAATCATGTAAATAGTGACAATATTTTAATTCTACAAATCTTTTTTTTTTTTTTTTTTTGAGACGGAGTCTCGCTCTGTTGCCTAGGCTGGAGTGCAGTGGCCTCAACTTGGCTCACTGCAAGCTATGCCTCCTGGGTTCACGTCATTCTCTTGCCTTAGCCTCCCGAGTAGCTGGGACTACAGGCACCCACCACCACACCCGGCTAATTTTTTTGTATTTTTAGTAGAGATGGGGTTTCACCGTGTTAGCCAGGATGGTCTCGTTATCCACCTGCCTCAGCCTCCCAAAGTGCTGGGATTATAGGCGTGAGCCACCGCACCCAGCCTCTACTGTCTTCTTTATCCCTCATATGTAATGCAGAATCAACTCAAAACAAGTACAACTCATCAAAAAAATATTATACAGCAATTGTACACAGAAACCACCATGTTTCCCGCTTTAAAACAGCAAGTGTTACTCATGATGTGAGTCTTCCGTGAACCTTAAATAAAGACTTAGAATACAAAATTAATAGTTGCTCAGTGGCTGTTCTGTGCCAACTACCACATGCATAGGCTGTTTTGTTTAATCCTTATATGAGATTACCACGTGTCATCCTGATTTTACAGGTGAGAAAATTCAGATATAGAGGAGAAGTACCATTCCCAAGCAGACCCAGGGATAAAGAGAAACAGAGTTTAGATAGGAAATTTGAGTTATGTGACTTGAAAAATAGTGTACTCTTTTCTCTGAAGCCTTCTGCCTCTTAAGGGGAAAATACATGATTTGTCAGGTTGACATTCCTTCCTTCCATGCCCCTTCCCTTTATGTGCTAAGAAGACCTTGCCAATCCCAGATGCACTGTGGAACCTGTAATATTTTTGCCATAAAAGAAAGCAGGCCTCCCTGTACCCTTCCTTTTCTCATGAAACAAACAGCATATTGTTTCAAATATATACAAGCCCAAGGGGATTATGTATAATAAGGAAATACAGAAATAACTGAATATAAAAAGAAAATCAGACAGATTAGGGGTAGAGGCCAGAATGCCTATAGATGTATTCAATTCAAACTAGTTAAATTTCTATGCCTTCTAAAAAGGTAGATGAGGAACTGGAGTTGTGAATTATTAAATCTAGGAAGGGCTGTCCTAAGGAAAAAGCTATCGCTTTTAAGGGTAATTGATTCACTGATCCCTAAAGGAAGAGCATTCTTGATTTTACATTGTCCAGAGAACTTTGAGCCAGTCTGCAAACCAATACTTGGATAGCATGAAGAAAAACTAGATGGGAATTGATAAATGAACTGACCCCTGGAAATATTGTATAGCCATTATCTGAGACCTCTAAAACTTCAACTAAGCAGGAAGACAACCAGAGCTTCTCCACTTTGTACATTAATTACCAAGCCTTTTCAGTGTTCTTTGGGATTACATTTTATTTTGACTTGGAAGTGTGGAATGGTGAGAAAGGCATAGCTTCAGTGTCAGACATAGGAAGATTCAAATCTTTTACTGCTACTTACCAGCCAGAAGCCAACATTTAGACCCACATTTATATGGCTCCAATGTCCATGATCTTGTCTTTGAATCATGCTGCCTCCAATAACAGACAATTTTTAGCAACCTGTTGTGATGTCTGATATCCCACCATTGGAAAAAAATGATAGTTAAGAAAAGAAAAACTAGTATTTATTGAATGCCTACATGTCCAGCACTCTGCTAGGTACTTTCATATGTAGTATCTCATATAATTGACATAATAACTCTGGTTGAAAGGAATTGACAGTATGTAGTTAATGAGTTGCCACTGGAATTCGGTTTTTGGGAGGCTTGATTTCGAAGACTAAGTTTGTTCTACCATAATGTGCAGACTTAGGATGAATCATCCTCTCAATTAGAATAATTTAAAAAAACCCACACATACAATTTGTAGAAAAACTTATACCAATAAATCCATGAATGTTCCCTGGTGATATCTGTAAGCTCTTTGAAGGTAGAGAGAGTTCTTTGTTACATCCTGCAAAGCATCTGTTGTGCTGTGAATGCACAAGAAATATCTAACAATAACAATCATTTAGAATTTCCTGGCCTCTGGGGTCTGTCTGAGCAATACTTGTTTGTAATTATGATATTTTACAGTTAAAAGGTCATGAATCTTGCTTTTAAAAATTATATATATATATATATATATATATATTCTCAGGGAGTTGAAAATGATGAATTGGACTAGATGGCTTCAGTTTTGCTGCTTTCCCTTAATTGCTTTAATTTATCTCAAGCAATGAAACTTAAAAAAGAAATTTAAACAGGTTTTCAGCAAAAGTGTGAATCAGTATTAGCAGTGCTTCCCAATTTTCTACACCCCTCCTTATAAATCTTACAATCCCTCTCCTCTCTTTGTCAAAAATTATTATCTGTCCCAATGCATAGATGAGAAAGTCCAGGAGGGGTATTGAGGGATATGGTGCAAAATATTTAGCTACACAATGTGCAATGGGATACTGACTAGAAACCTTGAAGAGGGATAGAAAAGGGCAAGGGCTCCCGAACCAGACACATCATCTGAATCACAGCCCCCACACTTAGGCATTGTGAGAGGAGGCTTACGCTTCTCTTTCCCATGGCTGACCCACGCTTTTGGATTTACCAACTTGGCTTTCTTTGGCATTTTTCTCCAAGATGGGACTTTTAGTTTAAATCTTCAGCTACCCACACAAGAACCTCCCATTGGCATCTCTGACCATCCTGTCCTTTCTTCCCACTTCCTTTTTCTGCATCTTCCTATTTGAGCTTCCTTCCTATTCATAATCTTTCAGAATACAGAGGAGATAGGGATGTACCTGGGGCTGGAGACCAAACTTTTGGCTTCCTCATCTAATTAGTTGGTTCATCTCTCTAACTGTGCCAATTATGTTCTTTCTTTCCTTCCTTTCCTTTTCTTCCTCTCTTCTTCCTTCCCCTCCCTTCTCCTCATTCTCCTGTCTTCTCTCCTTCCTTCTTTCCTTCCTTCCTTCCCTTTTCTTTTCTCTTTTGTTTTGTTTTCTTTTCTTTCTTTTTCTTTCTCTCTTTCTCTTTTCATGCATAAATGAGAAAATGGTACAGAAAATCTAGAGAAATAAGACAGGATTTATGGTGTCAAGAATAACTAGCCAGTCTATTGGGTACAAATGAGTAAAACAGGATGTAAAACCTGAGATGACAGTGGACTTGCGGTGTTTTCTCTTTTTCAGTTTTGGACATGACAGAATTATGTAGGTTTTATACCACTGTAAAACACAACAAAATCCTTGGCATATGCATCATATATTGGATAGTTTAACATGCTGTGCTGTGTATGTACCTGTGCCTGCCCCGCTACTACATCAAAATATGTTAGATGAAGCAAAGGCGCTATTAACTTGGGAGAGGGTGGAGTTAAAAGGGAGGCATATGATTCGCCCTAGATGATGATAAACCACATATTTTGGATGAAAGTAATGTGCAAAATTCAAAAGTTGGAAACACATCATTCAAAAGAGCAGATGTAGAGATCAATTAGTTATAAATTCCTTTTTTCTGAAATCTTTCTGATAGAATACATGGATTTCCTCATAGAAAATAAAAAATGTTATCACACATCTATGGAGAGTGAGAGAAAGAATATGAATGAGGAGAATGCCTAAATGAGAAGATTTGGGAAAAAAAAAAAAGGCAATAGGGCCCTCTAGATAGCAGTTGTGTGGGGGATTGAGGAGTTAATCTAAAGGTTACATTTTGGAGAAAAATGCTGAAGAAAACCAAGTTAATTAGTCTGAAATCATGTGTCAGTAGTGGGAAAGAGAAGCATAGGCCTTTTCTCCCAAGACATAAGTGTGGGAGCTGTGATGCAGATGATCCATCTGGTTCTGGGGCCTGTCCCTTTACCCATCCTTCTTCAAGGGTCTCTAGTACATCTGTGCATAAGCTTGATACTGGGAAGCCAATCAATTGATATCTGTTGAAGGAAAAGAAAGAAAGGAAGAGAAGGAGGGGTGGAGAACAGAGACAAAGAGCAGAATCAAAGAGCCAATAGGAAATATCTTCCAGGAAGAATCTGTTAGATACATCTTCTATTCCATGGACTACTATGCAACTATAAACATATTGCTGAATATGCATTATGCTTTAGCATGAAAAGATATTCATGATGTGATAAATGAAAACAAGTTAAGAACAGCATTCTAATGCCATATTGATTGTTTTTATAAAAATAGGTGTAAATGTGGACATAAAGATAGGAACTAAATAGACTATGGGGACTACTAGAGGGAAGAATGAGAGAGGGAGAGGAACAAGGGTTAAAAACTACCTATTGGGAACTATGTTCACTACCTGTGTGACAGGATCAATTGTACCTCAAGCCTCAGCATCACACAGTATACCCATGTAACAAATTTGCATATGTACCTCCTGAATCTAAAATAAAATTTGAATTATATACTCTGATGATGATGATGATGATGATAATAATAATAATGAAGTGAAAATATCTGAGAGCAAATGAGAGTGTTTCTAGGATATGTCTGGGCCACCTTTTTTCTAGGCACCTGTAGTATCTTTATGGGGGTTGGATGGGCTTACTCAAAGTGACCTGGAGGGAATGCTCACTGTGGTTATTTGGCAATCAGATGTCCTTCCCTTCCTCCAGTTGGAGCATGCATTCTGTCTAATTGCTTCCACAGCATCTTAGCCAAGGTGGCACAGAAGGGGAAAGGGGAGGAATGTTGGAAAAACAAAACGAAACAAAACAAAAACAGGTATGCAAAAGGGGGCCTGATTGGTCCCTACTCAAGCCAGCTGCTTAGTAATACAAACCCCATGTAAATATTCTTTTCCACCTTACTGAAACAATCATTTTCAAGAGGACTGATTTTAGCACTATCTCAATGAATAGGAAATTCTCCTAAGTATTTCAGATAATCTGGCTACTATGTGAAATACACATGAAACACAGTAAATTTTAGTGAATAAATGGGTGAGTAAGTAAGTGGATGGATGAATGAATAAATGAATGAATTGCAATTTACAATCAAAGTTCTAGGTTGCCATTTGACTACTTATAGTCTGTAGCGTTTTAGCATCTACCATCTTCCAAACTTAGTTGCTTCAGCAACAACAATAATATATCACTCTCAAAATTAAATAACATATAAAGTGTTCTTTAGGAACCTCGAGCACAATAAAGCCTTTTACTTACTTGTCTAAAACTTGTAACTTTATATTTTCCTAAAATTATTTTCCTTGAATGTATTATTTCCCCTAACAAGATTCTAAATTCCTTAAGAGTCTGTTGATAATCTGATTGAAAATCCTCTCTCTGTCTCTGTGGATGTGGGTGTGGGCGTGTGTATATGTGCATGTGTATTAAATTACCTTGCTCTGTAATTGGTTTCCAGTAAATGTTTTATTTATTTATCAAGCATTTACGTAGTACTTACTGTGTATCCAACACAATTGTAAGCTCTCTCTAAAAGTAACTCATTTTATCTCATCACAACCCTATGAGGAAGGTATCACTATTATTCTCTTACTACAGATGACAAAACTGGGGCACAGAGAGGTTAAGTAACTTGCCCAAGGCCACTCAGGTAATAAGTGAAGAAGCTAGGATTCTAACTCAGGCCCATAACCCCAAAGTGTATCAGTCAAATTTAGTGTTATCATTGGTATGTCACCAGAATGGGCCAAAAGAAAAAAAGACTTCTTTGAGTAAATAAGATAATATATAAAATTTATCGAGCAACTGCTATATTTTAGGCACTATTCTAGGTGATTCATATCCATTGATCTGGTTTAATCCTTTGAGGTAAATATCAACCGTCTTCATTATGCTTCCTCTCCCACTCACACAGGGAATGGTAATGTAAATACTCAGGGGAGACTCTATCTCCATAATATAGTGTCATTATAGAATATTTTAAAGTCATAATTAGATTTTGGATGGTAGCTAAAAAGTCCCTTATTTTATCCAGACTGGTTTAATTTATTTCTATTGGGGTGGGTACCAGTAGGGGAACTAGAGATAGAAGACGCAAATCACATTTATAGATTTTAAATGTAGATACTCGTTAATGCTGCCCTAAATATTTCCTTCAAAAGTCAATAGAGAAAACAAGTGTGTTTGCAGGTTCATATTTAGAGAAGCAATCTGCTTAGGAAAGAGAATGGGGCATAGAAACAGACAGCCCCAGGATTCCAATCTTATGTCACTCTTTTTAATTGTATATATTCTTAGAAGAACAACTCAACTTCTAGTCTCTTCCATAAACTGAAATTAATAATATGTATATACTAGAGTTGTAGCAAAAACAAATGAGATCATATAAGATAAATGTTACAGAAGAGAGCAAGGTAGAGAGATGAGCTCCTGCAAAGAGCCGTGGTGAGAAGCACAGTCTTTAAGAGACTTAAAGAAAGCCCACATCCAGGGGAGGAGTGTGGGGAGAGACCAAGTCACAAAGACCATGTCATTGCAGAATCTGATAGGCCATTGTGAAGGTTTATTTTGAGAGCAATAGGAACTTTGGAGAGTTTTAAAGGAGGAAGTGGCATGCTCAAGTGTGTTTGTATTTTTTTAAAAATTATCTGTTTCAAAGCATGTACACAAAAATTGTAAACTTTTACTTTTAATAAATGCCCATTTTGAGTTTCTACCAAGTATCAAGCACTGTATTAACATTTTTTCTGTGTATTACCTAGTTTAGTTTTCATAACAGTCCTGTGAAAATTTTAACCTAAAATATTTTACACTCTACAAATGAGGAAGTTAAGTAATTGGGATGGTTAATATTAGGTGTCAACTTGATTGGATTGAAGGATGCCTAGATGGCTGGTGAAGTGTTGTTTCTGGGTGTGTCTGTGAGGGTGTAGGTGTTGCCAGAAGAGATTGACATTTGAGTCAGTGTACTGAGATAGGAAGATTCAACCTCAATATTGTTGGGCACCATCCTACTGCCTGTCATCATGGCTAGAACAAAGCAGGTGGAAGAAGGTGGAATAAGTTTGCTTGCTGAGGCTTCTGGCTTCCTTATTATTCCCATGGTGGATGCTTCCTTCTGCTCCTCCTGCCCCTGGACATCAGAATCCAGGTTCTTTGGCCATTGGCCTTTGAAACTTACACCAATGGTTTGCTGGGGTCTTTCAGGCTTTTGGTCACAGACTGAAGGCTGCACTGTCAGCTTCCCTGATTTTGAGCCTTTCAGAGGCTAACTGAGCCACTACTGACTCCTGTCTTCTCCAGTTTGCAGATGGCCTATTGTGGGACTTTATCTTGTAATCATGTGAGCCAATTCTCCCTAATAAACCCCCTTTCATATATACATATATCCTGTTTTGTCTCTCTGGAGAACTGTGACTAATACAGATTTTGATACCAGGAGTAGGGCAGATTTCCCCCTCGGTGCTGTACTTGGGATAGTGATTGGGAGTGTTCGCAAGATCTGGTTGTTTAAAAGTGTGTGGCACTTCCCTGTCACCTCTCATCCGCCTACTCTGGTCATGTGAAGTGCTCATTCCCCCTTTGCTTTCCACAATGTTTATAAGTTTCCTGAGGCTTCCCAAGAAGCCTAGCAGATGCCAGCATCATGTTTCCTGTTCAGCCTGTGGAACCATGAACCAATTAAACCTCTTTTCTTTATAAATTTTCCAGTCTCAGGTATTTCTTTACAACAGTGTGAAAACGGACTAATACAGTAATAAAAAGGGGCAATAGAATTTGTATCCAGATTTATCTGACTTTAAGTCTTCTTGCTACCACTATCTGGCAAGCAGAGTCTCTGAACACTAGTTGCCTCTATAAAGGACTTGAGTGACAGTGGTGTAGAAGGTGAACAGAGGGCACCAGGAGTACAGGGTCACTGGCAGACACACTTTATTGTAACCGCCAGGAAGGCATACAATTGTATATCCCCTCTCCTTGGACACAGGCAGTACCTGCACCTTGCCTCTAGTCAATAGAATTATATATAAAAGACTTTGCTTTAGCAGACTGGAGCAAGAGATTATCTTGCTGGATTCAAAGAAATAAGAAGCCATGTCATGACAATGTTGTGTGTCAAAGAATTGTAGCCAGCCTCTAGTTACTAAGAGAGATGCCTGGCCAACAGCTGGCAAAAAACAGGTGTCTCAGCCTTATGATCTCAAGAAACTGAATTCTGTTAACAACTACCTGATATTAGGGGAGGTTCTGAGATCCAGAAAAGAATGTAGCCCTGTCAACGCCTTGATTGCCGTCTTGTGAGATCCTTCCTAGAGGACCCAGTGAAGGCTTGCCTGGACTCCTGACCCACAGAAAGCAGCAATTATAAACTAACACAGGCCCTGCTGTGTCAAACTGAAAGAAGAAAGAGTGGCTATTGAGAAGGGGATATTGGACCCAAAACTGCCCAAGTACCATGGGAGCCAGAATAACAAGAAAAGACACATTTTCCAGAGAAGAATCTCAGGTCAAGTCAGAAATAAGATGTAGTTTAGATTGAAAAATATGCCTGAGACATGGTCACCTGAACTGTGAGTAGACACAAAAATTTGCAGTTCCACATTTTCTGTTTCTTCATTTTCTTTTCTTTTCTTTTCTTTTTTTTTTTTTTTTTTTTTTGAGATGGAGTCTCACTCTGTCCCCCAGGCTGGAATGCAGTGGTGCAATCTCGGCTCACTGCAACCTCTGCCTCCCGGGTTCAAGCAATTCTTCTGCCTCAGCCTCTCAAGTAGCTGGTACTACAAGCGCCCATCACCACGCCCGGCTAATTTTTTGTATGTTTTAGTAGAGACGGGTTTTCACTATGTTGGCCAGTCTGGTCTGGAACTCCTGACCTTGTGATCTGCCTACCTTGGCCTCCCAAAGTGCTGGGATTACAGGTGTGAGCCACCGCACTCGGCCTTGTTTCTTCATTTTTCTAGACATACTATGCTTAGCTTGAAGGAATAGTTTTGGATTTCACTATATGTATTACAGAAAGATTAGAGTCCAGATAGTTACTTTTTTGTTTTTGGTAACTGCTTTTTTTTTGTTTGTTTTTGAGAATCTGCTGAATAAACAGTCTGAGAAGATAAATAATAGATACAGGTTTTATACAATATTCACAAATAGAAATATTGAGCCACTAACAGAGCATTTGCCCATATAACCAGAATGAATCGATTTTTTTCTCTTCTTTGAAAATATGATTTAACAACATACAAAATATTTGAACAATTAAAAACATTTTTCATGTATATATATTTACTCCAATCTTTGTCCATATGTATTTATATTTTAGAAAGTTACCGTCTTAGTGATAATTCTTTCAGCTAAAAGAAACATCAATCCTAACACAAACTGATTTATACTATAAGGCCAGTCATCTCATATCAGGAAGTCCAGAGGCAGAGTGGGTTTATTTAGTGTCAGCTTATTCAATAAAACAAGATGATAGAAGCATAAGAATATTTTACCAAAAAGGTGAAAAACGTGATCATAGAGGTCAGGGCCTCAGGTGTCTTTCACCACGGCAAACAAGCATGCTGAATGTTGTTTTTATTCTCTGGCTGCGAGATGGCTGTAGTGTGTCTAGGTATCACATACACATAAGGTGATCTCTCAAGGAAGCAGAGAGAGCCTACCTCTTCTTACAGGTCTTTCTTAAGACCAAGGTCATTTTCCATGAAATCCCCCATGAGATTGTCATGATGCCCTTTTGTCTAGAACCTGGTCATGTACATTTTCCTAAACCAATCACTGGCAGTGAGAATAGCATTCCCGTAAAGCAAGCAAACAAATTCAGAAGTTTGCTGCCTACGAGATAAGGCAGCAAGATAGCCAACAAAATTAGATAAGTCTGAAAGCAAAAAATGGATGCTGGATGGTGTACAATACAGGGCTCATGACTTTTCTATTTTTATTTTTTTATTTTTTTTTACTTTTAGAGAACTGCTTTTCTACATCATCTTAATAATTACTATTTTAATAACAATACAAAATACTCTAATGTCCATATATCATGATTTACTAATATTTCCCCTAATTTTTTATTTCATTTTGATAGACTTATAAAATAAAATGTGAGATGCAGTATTTTCTAACTTCCTTAATTTGTGCATTAGTGATCACCAGGGAACTAGAGTGGGTAGCATTATCCTATAAAGCAGGTTTAATGATTCTGAAAGAATCAGTTTTCTGTGAATTGAATATTAAGGAGATGATTTTATTATTTAAAATATCATCTTGGTATTTTAGTTAACCCCCAAACAAAGGTCAGTGAATTGTCTATCTGGGATTAAATTTACACAGAACTTTCAAGATCCATAATAGGTTGACTTCTCAGCAATTAACCTCTGGTAGCATTTAGTTGGTTTCTTTTAATGTAAGCTCTCAAGCGTCAAAGAGCAAATTTTTGGGAGGAGAATCCCAAAGTGTTTTTAGTATTTTAATATTAATACAATATATCCCACTTATTGAATACATACTACTTGTCATATAGTCTCTTATCATAATTAACTCTATGAAAATGACATTATTATAGCATTTTGCAGAGAACGACTCAGAGAATGTAAGTAAATTAAAAAAAAACACTCACTAGAAACTGGTGAAAATGAAAATCAAATCTAAGTTTATCTCCAACAAGCATAACATTCGCTGAGCTAAATTGCTCAGATTAGTAGCTACTCAATAAATAGTTTGAATCAGTGAATGAAAAAATTTTAAGCTCAAATGCATGTTTTTACTCCCCAGGATCATTAAAATGTGATTTTAAAAGTGCACCATACATTCTCTACAATTAAGGTACATTTAGCAGAATATGGTCTCTTCAGCTTAAATTGATTCACTTGATTTGGTTTGGTTTGTAGTAATAGGACAAAGTCTGGCTCTCCCTGGAGCTTTAAATAATGTTCCCAGCTCCCCTCCAGTCACCCTACCTAAAGTGTAGCTAATTAAGTAGGAAAAAGAGAAAGACCTTCTCCACAGGAAAGTCACTTTTTTCAGCCTGGCTGTTTCAGATGGAGTTTATTAGCAGAGTAGAAATGTAATGAAAGAAAGGTGACCATGGCTGACCTTTCTCATGAGGCACACAGACTGTAAGGCATGGAATTATTAAAAAAACCTTTCCAACTTTCCAACCTTGTTATGAAAAATTTGGGATTAAACACATAAACTCAGGGAGCCATGATCACAAAGCAAAACACTTTCAGTTCCCATTGGAAGATGAGCCAGCTTCTATTTTACGCACTCACTGACACAAATGCTTCCAGGATTTGGAGCGTGGTGTAAGTTATGTGTGTGCATGCACCCATGCATATTGTGTGTGTGTGTGTGTGTGTGTATGTATGTGTATACCTTACTTTTGACTCTCACATACTGATGATATATTATAATGATCCAATGAGTTCTATTCACCTATTGCTACTTGGAATCCCCATGCTCACCTGAGAATTACTGTCAGCAGATGCTAGACACCCCAGTACAGTTATTGATACAGATCATAAAATGGCAGGTTCTTCACAATCTTGGTCTGTTTCTCTTGTAAGCCACCAGGTACCTACCATTGCATCTGTCACTTAAGCATCCAACTGAATGGTTGAGAATTAAGAAAGTAGTTGAGAAATGTAAGGGAAGCAACACTTATTAACCTGCTGGGATGTGATAGAAAACTGGGACCTTGAAAGTTAAACAGCATATCCCAGATCAAAAGGCCAGTGGAGCTGCAATTTTAACTCAGGACTCAGATGGAAAAAAAAAGGCATCCAGGAATTTTTATAAAATAAAAACATTATTAATGGGCTGTATGATGTAGTGGCTCACCAAATTCACACAACTATTACCTATTCTAATAGATGTACAACATCCAGATGATAGAATACTGTGTATTATATTTTTAATTTTGGTAAGATCACATCTGAAATATTGGAGTTAATTTGGGTAACTATATTTATGAAATATAGAATCTGAGTGTACTGAGAAAAATGCTCAAATGCCTTCAGTACCTCTATATCAAGTCAAGGTATTGAAACAATCTTAGGAAGAATTTTCTTATGAAGGGTTGTGCCTTAGTCCATTAACAGAATACCAGAGACTGGGTAATCTATAGAGCAAGAGATTTATTTTTTATAATTCTGGAGGCTGAGAAGTCTGTCATTAAGGGGATGATATCTAGAAAGGGCCTTCTTGCTGTGATCCCATGGTGAAAAGCAGAAAGGCAAAATAGCACAGGTACCTGAGAGAGAGAAGAAAGGATACTGGAACATATCCTTTGGTTAGAAACCCTCTCCCACAATAATGACAATAATTTATTCATGAGGGAAGAGCCATCACAACCTGTTCACTTCTTAAAAGGCTCACCTCTCAACACTTGCTCTGGGGATTCAGTTTCTAATGCATGATGATTGGCAGACATTTAAACCATAGCAGCTTGCAATCTCAGACACATTTTAAGTCAAAAATCTTGCTTCCAGTGTTTCTTTAATGACTTTCCTGAGGTAGAGGAGATGATTCTGGAGGAAACAACCATCTTCTCTTAAGTCCAGGAAGAAGGCATGAGGACTAGTGAGAAGTTGTTTTAGGGAGGCTAATTACAGATTTATATCTGCTAGAATTTTATAAAAACTCTAAATATTAGCCGGGGGCAGTGGCTCACACCTGTAATCCCAGCACTTTTGGAGGCTGAGTCGGGTAGATCACTTGAGATCAGGAGTTGAAGACTAGCCTGGTGAACATGCTGAAACCCGTCTCTACTAAAAATACAAAACATTAGCCCGGCATGGTGGTGGGCGCCTGTAATCCCTGCAACTAGGGAGGCTGAGGCAGGAGAATTGCTTGAACCCAGGAGGCAGAGGTTGCAGTGAGTCGAGATCGTGACCTTGCACTCCAGCCTGGGCAACAGAGCAAGACTCCATCTTAAAAAAAAAAAAAAAAAAAGTCCTCTAAATATCGGACAACAGAAGGAAAAAGGAGAGAAAAAAACTAACATTCTCTTTTTCAAAACAAAATGTTGTGTTAAAACAGTCTTGTGAAAAAAAAAATCAAGTCATATCCATCTCAGTAGGGGAAATTAATGCTCAATTTTATTTTAGAGTACAGATAGTATCAGAGATGAACATTAACCCAGGTCTGTGTGGCTCCATGCTTATATTCTTGATTTCTAAGCATTAGCTCCCAAAACATATTTAAGTAGAAATTATTCAGACGGTTATCAGGGATGAGTTGGAAAGGGCCTTACATTGGGAAGCAGGTTGGTCTTTGTGACATCTTAGTCTCCAATCTCTGTTTCTTTAAATTTATGATGCAACTGGATGACATATATATAATAGACAAGGCTTAAGATGAAAATTGGTGCTGAAAATACAGTTTGGGAGGTTTTCATCTACCTTTATTCTCTCTGTATAGCTCTGTAAATGACTGGTGTTCGGATCCAGTGAGGGTATATACACCATGGACAAAATGTTTGAAAGTGCTCCCTCCAACCTTATTATAACATGGTTCTCGGCAGTTAAGCCACATGCCAACTCCAGAGTGCTTTTCTTGGTGTGAAGGTAATTAGTCTGGGATTAATTACAGAATTTTTCTGGCTTTATTATACAAATGCTCAGAGACAGTCTATTTTTTTTGAATGCAGTATACAAGACTGACTACATACAAATGTGCAGCATTGTTTGCAGGCATGAATCCATATAGATGAATAAACTTCCAAAAGGCTGAATGGCGAAGTCTTCTTGCTTGGTCCTTCCATCCCTGCCTTCTATTCTTTCCCCAAAAAATGTGGGCATATAAAAATAAGTACTATATTTCTTAGATTCGCCATGGACCAATTGGCCAAATTATTTGTGTGTCAGAAATTTATAGATGTATTGAGATTTTCCAAAACTGTAAATTCCCTTCTCTGAAATATCTAATACTACTGAGCATTCTCTTTTTAGACTTTTTTCATTGTTTCTCAAAATATATCAATTTGTTTTTCTTTTGTCTCATGTAACAGAAAAGTGAAACTGACTCAAATAATGAGAATACTGTCTGTCATATAATTCTCCGGTTATGAGAAGTGTAGAGGTAGGAACACAACCAGTGACAATTGTATCAGATGTCTGGCTCTGTTTCCCTGGATTCTCTTCGTTCTGCTCTTCTCAACGTCAACTTTTTCTTCAGAGCAGCTCAGATGGCCATGGAATGGCTACCAACTGTAACTGGGGCAATATGTTTCTTGGTTCATATGCAGGGTGAAGAAGAGGAAAATTCCCAATGCATGCCATGTGTTCTTATTTTCGGTTTTATAGGACCATCCTAGGTCGCTGGACTAATAAGAGTGTCTAGAGAAATGTCTCTCCTGATTTGGAATGATCTAGAATAATTAGAATTCACTTTTGAAGCTGTGAGTAGATTAAGGTTCCTCTACTTCACGTGAGAAGGGCAGAGTGGATACCTGAACATCATTAATGTCCTGTTGGGAAGCAAGAAAACGTAATGCATCCTGCACAGGCGACCAGCAGTGTCCTTTATGCGAGGTAACAAACTCTGCTAGTACCTAATCAGTCTCCTATGGTCTTTCCTCCTTTCACTGATTCTTCAGTGTTGGTGTTCCCAGGGTTCTGTTCTTGGACTTCTGTTTTTATTCTTGTGATCATTGGTGGATTTTCATAATATATAGTAGACACATTATATCATAGATATGTATCATGTACAGTGATTCAGGGAACAGACTCTGGAGACAGGCAACCTGAATTTGAATCTCAGTTTGATCACTTGATGCCTACGTCATGTTAAGAAATCTCTTAAGTTTTCTGAGACTCATTTTTTTCAAAGGAAAAATTGGGATAATTTCCTACCTCATAAGGCAAAGTTTTTTTTTTAAAGATAACAAAATATGTAAAGTGCTTAGAATATTTCTGTCCCTGTTAAAAAAGCCTCCTTATGATGCTTCACCCTCAAGAAATGTAGATATGAGCAAAGGAGGGAGTAAGAGAAAAGAAAAAAGGCATCACACCCTGTTTAACCATTTCAGGTTCAGAAGGGCAGTAATGATTAATGTCTTAACCAAGAAAGAACCTGGTTCCTTTATGCTCATTCTTTTAAAGGAGGAAATCAACATTTATTATGCTCTTCCTATATGCCAGACACTGCTAAGAATGCTTTAAATTCACCTTCTATGGTTTACTCTAAACCATATGAAGAAGCATTATCTTCATTGTTTTACAAAAGAAGATCCTAGGCTTAGAGAACATGAATATCTTGCCAAAGGTCAGTAAATGGTAAATCAGGATTTGAAACCTGCTTACTCTAACTTTGCTTGCTCACTTTTACCTATTCCCTAAAACTTAGTTTAATCGTTGTTTTCACCGTAAAGCCTTTTCCATCTGCTTCAAAAGGGTTCTGCAATTTGCGTCTTTGTTTGCTAAGGACTCTGCTTGCTGCTTATAATATTGTTGATCACATCATACTGTCATTGATTACTTGTGTGTGTCCCCTCACACACTTTTACCTTCTGTCATAGTCTCAGGCCACTGCATCAACTTCAATGAGCATTTGCTGAATGACCAAATAAATTAATGGTCAGACATGAGTGTATTCAAGCCCTATAATATTTTTTCTTTTATAACACTCAGATGTTTGGTCTTCCCTTTAGAAAAATACACCGAATTGGGAGAGAATAATGTCTTGGTATATATTCTGGAGATGATTCTAGTAGGCCAGGGATCCAAAGGACCTCAGCCCTTACCCTCTTCTCATCCATGCCTGGGATGTTGCAGATGGGCCAACTGAAGGACCAAAAGAAGTGACTGGCACAAGCTCCCTTGATGAATCCCAGCTGGAGATAAGCCACATATCAATTTTGTAACTCATGGTTCAAAACACTTGCACTCAAACTAAGACCTTCCTTTTAAACATTCTGCATGGCAGACACATCTAGTTACACCACTTTGTCAGATTATTTGGTTTTTCTTTGTAAAGCAGAAGAAAATCTTTTAGAAAGTCAAATTATAATAATAGAATAAAATATGTATATGTGTGTCTGTGTATTAAAATTTAACACAAATTCCCTTTAGCTATTTTTTTTAGCTAATTTTAGTCACACCTTTAGCTCTTTTTAGCTACCCCTTTCACTATTATTTTTTCTATTTGAAACCATTTTTTAATTTCGTTGTTACTATTACTAAATATGTACATTTGAGGAGCATGTATGTTATGTACACTTAGATAAGATTAATTTAAAATTGGGCCAAAGTTTCAGACATTTTATGGGACTGTGGGAGATGGGCTTAACTATAAGGTTTGTGATTATTTTTGAATTAATTTACAGTATATAGAAAAATGGGGTAACAAGGCAATTTTGATTTTCATGGTAAGCAAACACTCTCTAAATATCTCTGGCAGCTTTCTTTGTGAGGTGGGTAAGGAACACTTCTTAAACAAAAATGTTTGTGGATTTATTTTATTCCTTATATGTTGGATTATTCATATATTTATTAAAATAAAGCAATTTAGATGATTAAGTCATTTTTTATCAAATATTTGCTGAATACTTCCAGGCATTAAGCATTGCGCTGAGTAAAATCTTGTATGAGTCTTAGTCCTCATTCCCAAGGGAGTTTGTCATCTAGTAATACCAACTCTATGGATTGCAGACTACAGTTTGTAAAGGTTGTTGTTATTGTTACTTTTATGTGCATGAGAACATGTTATTTATAACAGTCTGATGAGCTAGGCTACGTAGGTGCTGTAAATATTTTTCATTTTACAAATTAAACGAATGGAAATTGAAGTGTCACCATTTTCCTGGGTCCTTGTAATCTCCCAGGCTAGAAATGAAGAGAGATCACCAGACGCTGCAGCAAAGAGAAAGAGAAGGATTTTATTTAGCTTGTGCACAAGGAAGTCAGTACTGCAAAAGCAAAAGGGCAGACTTCTCCCTTAGGATAGTATGTGCATTAGTTTTATAGGGCCTTTCTACAGAGATGGGTTTCATCAGCACATGTACAGGAGGGATTTTTCTAGTGCTCCTGCAGTGGCTTTACATGCTTCCTTATATATTGCATATAACAGTAACACTTTAAATCTCTACCCCGTGCATGATTTTTAGCATTAAAATGAGGAAGGGGTAACTATAAGTTGACATTTATAACTGTGCATGTGGTGTCCCAAGAAGTCCCTGTCTCCATAAAGTAGGAACTTGTGGGTAAGAGCTTCTTGGGTCATTATTTATTTATCTATTTATTTATTTATTGCTGATTGGCTGGAAGACAGATAAGCTACAGATCGAGTGAGAAGTTTTTTCTTTTCCTTTTTCACAAGATCACATCAAAATAGGAAATTGGCCAGCCTGCCTGTCTTACAAGGATGTTAAGTGAATTGGCCCCATGCATGACAGTTTAATGATATTGAGATTTGAACCCAAAGGACCTAGCTCCAATGTGTAGTAGGTTTATCACTACCATGTGCATCAAGCAGTCATAATGAAGGAATCTGTAATACTTTTCTATTTCTTATTTTATGAAACTGGAACCTCAACCCATCTTATTAGTATCAGTGGTTGAAAGCTAAAAAATAAAACTCACTAGATAATTCATTTTGATTATACAGCATCTTATTTATGATAGCATTGAAACTCCTATTTTACATATTAGTTACTACATTGGATTATACCTCTAGGGTTTTGTTTTACTGGTGTTGCTATCCTTACTGCCCCCGCCGCACAACTCCAAAATAAAACAAAACACAAAGCAAAACAAAACATCACTCCTGGAGCCTTAACACCTGGTGCTTACACAATAACAATGTATAAGTTGTATCTTTGTCTAAGAGGCAGTTTGTGAAGTGGTTAGAAAAACAAGCTTGGGTACCTGGGTTCAAACCCTACCTCTAGCACTAGAAAACTTATTTGTGACTTTGATCAAATTTCTTAGTTTCTCTGTGAGTCAGTGTCCCTGTCAAAAGTAGGGATGTGTATAATTATGCCATAGGGATATTGCACTGATTCAATAACAAGGTATCCTGAAACAGCCCACTGCCAGGTACTTAGTAAAATTTCTGTCCGTGATAGTTTCTGCCAAGAAGATTTTATAGCTGCTACCCATCTCCCCTTGCTTTTAGGATAATGTCCAAATTCTTGGAGAAACAGTAAGATGGGCTCCCAAATGTCTACACAACTTCTCTCACTTTGCCTTTGCCTATTCCCCCACGCTTGCCTAGACTCTAGCTTCAACCAGTCTAAATTTCTTTCACTTCTTCCTGTTTCTCTTTCTTCTTCCTGGTGATCTCCAGCTCTTGTGATTTTTCCTGTGATTATAGAAAAATCTCCTGGGGAATATGGATAAAATATAGATTCCCCAGGCCTCACTCCCCAGTAACCTACATCCTTTTAGGTTTGATGTGGGCCCAAACAATTTGCATTTTTAACAAGCACTCCTGGGTGACTTTGCTGTAGGTGGCCCGCCATTCGCATTTTGAGGAACTCAGCCTTAGCACATTTGCATGCATATTTCCTTTTGCAATTTGCATACCACTCCTACTTCCTGTCCTCAGGTCTTTCTGGTCAGGACCCAACATTGCTGTTTCTATCACTCTGTGAACTGCAACTCACATGATGACTGGGACCTTGGAACCATCTTACTGTATTTCAACCCTGCCCTGAAACCTCACTACATCTCAAGTTCCTAAAAGCTGAAGAAAACTAAGATTTTTCTTCTATACTACAAATCTTTCTGAGATGACTTGAAATGTCAAAGGAAACCCCCAAAACTATGTTCTCAGCATAACTATTAGAAAGATCTACGTGCCATTTCCTGGGAAATAAATGCTCACAACACTTCCTCCTTTATAGGAAAATGGAAGGTAGCAAAAGAGAAAAAATATAATGTTCATATAAAAACTGCAAAAATGGGAAATTAGAGCAAGGCCCTCACGTACCAGAAGTGCTGCCTGGAAAGTCCAAGAGTAAATGGTAGTTTGGGCTTCAGGTCAGAGAGGAAGGTTCTCTTTTGTTTTGAAATTGACCATACATTAACCAAGCACAAAGAAAAAAATGTCAGTAAAGGATAGGAATAGATGAAAGGAGATAAAATAGGGAGGAATGCAAAGACAAAATATTTATTAAATGTCACTGTTACTATTACAGACATTAATGTGTGTGCAAGTACAAGACCACCCCTGTGCAAGTTTGTACACACACACACACACACACACACACAGCTTTAGAGGAAAGAGGCAATCTTCATGTGAGTATTTTTAGGTATCAATAAAGGTTGTTCTGGAATAGTAGCTATGCTCATGACTACCAGCAGAGCATTAATTTTCTTGCTAAAAACAGAATGAATGTGTTTAATGTGAAATTATTGCCGCTTACATTCTGTCACTGACCAAAAGCAAGGCCTCTTTCAGCTCTCTAAAATTCTCTTTTCTATTTATAGCAAGAGGGCTAAACTACTTTGTGTTTCATTCCTAACTGGTTCATGTGAATGAATGATTGGATGAATGAATGAAATTTTCCAGTCTAAAAGATTAATTTAACTCATATTTCTACAGCATGCAGGGCCAGAGAATTAATGGATTCTGTTTTCTGCAGTCTAAGAGGAAGGAGGATTGTTTCAATTTTACCACAATCAGGGGGTTAGAGCACACACTGAATTTAAGAAAGCAGTTAAATCCCACCATTTAATCCTGTATCATGATTCTTAATCACATACTTTACAAAGATAGCTCTCCGATCATTCTATTCTGGTGAAAATTTGCCAGGGAAAATCTGTAACAGGGTCTGATTATTGGAAACTTCAAGTTTCTTCTCTGGCATACATTTTTGAAATAATGAAGACTTGAAGCCACTTTAACAATAGGTCTGATTTGACCCAACTGATTAAAAGGGTCAGTGGGAGTTCATTTTTTTCTCCCTTAGGAAAAATTTAAGAAAAGTAAGTGTTTTGTGCCTATATTAGGATATCTTTGTGATTAGAAGACTCTCACCAAAAGCAGAGCAAAATATATCTCTAGTGAAAGACCTTCTACTGCTAAACTCTCTCAATTATAATTCCTTCTTTGATACTAAATTGCACCTCTCCAGTGTATGCTCCGACTGTTGGTCTTCCTGCTCTCTCTTTAACAATATAGACTTATAAAATGTAATCATATGATGTGCTGCATTTTTTATGGAAATAGAAATGTGAACTATATACTCTACATAGAATCTAAAGAGATTGCCATTTTTGCAATTTTGTTTTGGCTAATAAGTGCATTCATGTATGCATGAGTGCAAGTAAACCTATGCTCACGTGAATATATATGCGTAGCTTGGGAGAAAAGGAGTAGCTTTTATTTCGGTATTTTAAGATATCAATAGAGGTTCTTCTAGAATAGTAGCTACCTTAATGGCTACCTGCTGAGAAGCTATATTCAATTGAGTTCAGGTGGTAAACCTTTTCTGCTATATTTATTTGCTTAAGCTATCTTTATGAGAGAAGGATTTGAATAATTATATCAAGAGTAGCTGAGAGCCAGTTGTGGTGGCTCATGCCTGTAATCCTAGCACTTTGGGAGGCTGAGGTGGGAGGATCACTTGAGACCAGGAGTTCAAGACCAGCCTGGGCAACATAGTGAGACCCCCCCCCCCCATCTCCACACACACACACACACACAAAGAGTGGTTGAGAGAGTTTCTCATTGCTGAGTACTTTGACCAGTATCAGCATCAGAGAAAACCACAACAAACAAATTTAGAAACCTAGATTAGGTTTTGAAAAAGGTGTTTGGAGCCAGAGAATCTTGGGATGAGCAATGATTCTGCCATTTACTGCTATGCGATATTGACTAAACTTTATTGACTACTCTAGGCATTAATTTTCTCACCTGTAAAGTAAAAGTAGTACTAGTGCAAAACTCAGATATTCAACATATGGGACGCTATTATTGTTATTTTATTTTACTCCTACTTGCTTGGCCTGCTGTCTAGTTCTAACCTCATCTGCTCTATCAAGTATTCTATTCTTGCCCACAAAATGAGCACATACATCCCGGCTTATAAATATGCTGTTTATTTGAATACCATTTATGGGTCAGCTGCTTGATTATTTTTTCCCATACTAATAACAGCCAATTCATTTCAAGCACCTCTTCTTTGCCAGGCCCTGTGTTAAATGTCTTACATGTATTATGCCATTCAATTTGTATAGAAGCTCCACAAAAGTTTCCAAAAGGAGCAACCAGGATTCAACAAGGTTATTTTCCAAGGTCACACAGTAGTTTGTGAACAAACTAAACCCAACCCAGAATGTTGTAACTCAAAGTCCCCGTCCTTTTTCACTGCACCTTTTCTCTTTTCAATAGTATGAAAACAAAAGTGAGAATCAGGTAAAGGATGGCTCAGACACCAGGCTAACTTGCAAAAGTCCACCAAATTCCACATGTAGCTAACAATTAGAACACAGTTTCTTTGTGTTTGCGTATCTCTTTGGATGCCTTTGGTTACAATTAATAGAAAATCTGATTCATAAATGTTTACCAAATAGGGAAATTAATTATCTCACCTACTACAAGACTAAGGGTAGGAGGAGTGCTAATCTTAATATAATTAGCAGTGCAACAATATCTTCAAGGGCCAAGATGCTTTCCATTTCTCCTCTCTGACTTCTTGGTGTAAGTTTTATGTTCAGGCTATAGTAAGATAGTCTCTGCATGTCCAGATGTCACATATGGATGCTTCTTCCTGTATCTCTTTCTTAGAAATGATGGCTTTTTCCCCAGAAGCCCGAGTAGATATTTTTAATACCTCATTGATTAAGATTGATGTATATGCCCCTTTCTAAACAATCACTAGCAAGGATATTTGAATTCCTATGAAAAGCTTAGTGAAAATGTTTGGAGTAGAATAGTTGCTGGGAAGACAACCAATGGACCGCATGTGTATATGGGCAGAGAGGGGTTAAAGTATTTCCATGTACAGAGGAAAATATCCCTACTTCTCTGCACATAATGTAGCATCTTATTTTATATCTGCTCCTACTTAGAAATAGGGGACAAATGACTGTCTGTTACAGAATTGAGAACATTTCTTCTAGCTCTTTGTGTGCATTATAGAATCTATTATATAATAAAAGTCAGATGTCTATGAAAACAGGAATGACTCGACTGTAGCCCAATTTCTTACCACATGCCGACTTCTAGTTAAACAGGGGTGGTGACTGGATAATTGGATAAACCTATTCAGGGAAATCACTTGAATAAAATGCATTACAGCTGTATTGCCAAAGTCCAACTCATAAAAGGATCATTAAACAGTGAATTTTAAGAACTGTAACAGATCTGATTGATGTTCACTAGAAGTTTTAGTGAGCTCAGATTTGCCTAAGTGAATGTCTTCATTTCTTTTGGACAAATACTTAAGATTGGTATTGCTGGAGCATGTAGCTAGATATAATGTTCTAAATAGGTGTAACTTACATCTTCACCAGCAAATCACATTCTCATGAATATTTGAGGTTGCTTTACTTTAAAAAATTTACCATTCCAAGAAATGTGTAGTAATATCTTATTCTGATTTTAATTTGCATTTCTGTAAGTGTTAATCATGTTGTACACTTTTTAATGTGTTTATTGGCAATTTCTTTGTCTTTCCTATTGATCTATTCAAGTGTTTTGACCAGTTTTAATTAGATTGTGTTTGTCTATTTGTAACGTAGTTGTAAATGTTTTTAATATATTGTGGATAAAAGTCCTTTGTCAAGTATGTTTTGTGAATATGTCCCCAGTCTATGACTTATATATTGATTTTATTTCAGAGCTTTTTGATAAGCAACAGGTTTAACTTTGATACATTCTATTATATCAATGTATTGGTGTTATTTTGCTTGCCTAAACTCTTTTTCTTTTTCTTTTTTGCCTGTTCCTACCTCACAGATATTTTTCCATATGTTTTTCTAGAATTTTAGCATTTATGTTTAGGTGTATATTTGATCTAAAAATATATTCTCCATACACTATGAGGTAAATATCAAGATTACCCCTGTACTTGATATGGATGCCCAATTGTTCCAGCACTAGCACCATTTGTTGAAAAAAATTTTCTTACCCTTTGTTTTGGTGACTTTGTAGGAAATTAATCAATTGTATAAGTGTTAGTCAATTTATGGTCTATTTATTCAGTTCTGTGTATTGATTTATCTCTTTGCTAATACCTCATTGTGTTGGTTACTGTAATAAGTTTAGAAGTTAGTATCATGAGTCTTCCAACTTTATTTTTGACATTAAAATTATATATTTGTCATTCTATGTTCTTTATATATAAATTTTATAATTGATTGTCAATTTCTACAAGAATGCCCACTGGGAATTTGATTGGTATTGTATAGATCAAAAGAGAGAGAAAGAGATCAAGTCAGAAATAATTGGTGTACTGATAATAATATAATGCAGTCTTAACAATATAATTTATGAATATACGTCATTGTTTATTTGGGTCTTTTAAGATAATCTATTTTCAGGATGTTGTAGTTTTCAATGTTGTTTTCCATTTGCTTATAGGTACACAATAGGTTTTGGTAAATTTACCCAAGTAACTTATAATCTTGCTAAATAAGGATATTTTTGTTAGATTTAAAAAATCAATTTCTATTTACATAGTTATGTCTTCTGTGAATATTTATACATTTTTTTTTTTGAGATGGAGTCTCACTCTGTCGCCAGGCTAGAATGCAGTGGCGTGATCTCAGCTCACTGCAACCTCCACCTCCTGGGTTCAAGGGATTCTCCTGCCTCAGCCTCCTGAGTAGCTGGACCACAGGCACGTGCCACCACACCCAGCTAATTTTTGTATTTTTAGTAGAGGCATGGTTTCACCATGTTGGCCAGGATGTGCTCAATCTCTTGACCTCGTGATCCACCTGCCTTGGCCTCCCAAAGTGCTGGGATTACAGGTGTGAGCCACCGCACCCAGCCATATTTATACTTTTTTATGCCTTTAATTTTCTTACTTTATCATACTATCTTAAAATATTAGTATAATTTTAAATAGAAATAGTGAAAGCACATTTAATGGGAAATCAGTCATTCTGTTACCATTACATATAATATTATTGTATAATTATTATATATGCCTGTTATCAGGTTGAGGAAATTCCTTTCTAATCCTAGTTTTCCAACAAGTTTTATTATGAATAGATATTGAATTTTGACAACGGTTGTTCTGTTCAACTCCTCTTTTCCTTTCTTTTCTGGAACTTCAATTATATGTTAGTGTGGTCACTTAATATTGTCCCACAGCTCACTGATCCCGTTAATTTTATTTCAATGATTTTGTGTGTGTGCATGCGTGCGCACATGTGCATGCTTCAATGTTGAAATTTTCTATTATAAGTCATTGCTTTCTTTTGCATTATCTGATTAGCCTGTATTTTTTAAATCTAATGAATTTTTATTTTGAGATACTAGATTTTTTGATTTCTAGAAATTTTCTTTGGGCCTTTTTTAAAAAATATATTTTTTCTCTGTTTTCATCATGTTTATGCTCTCCTCTACCTTCATTAACATATTTATTTACAATAGCTGTTATAACATTCTTAGCTACTAACTCTGTGATCTAGATTTGATACATTACTATTATTTCAAAGACTTTTTTGTGTATGTTCATGATGGATATTGTTCTCTGGTCCTCTTTATATATATTTACATAAAATTTTAAAATATTTATATTTATAGGCAAGATATATAATATATATCTTATAAAATATATATTTTTATATATCTTTTTAGATATTTTGATATCAGGGTAGCACTGGCCTCATAAATTGAGTTGACAAGTTCTTTCTCTATTTTCTTCTGTGAAACATAAGTTTATTATTAGTTCTGTTAGCCTGCTCAGATCTCTGTTTTAAACATTTATTTCAGGTTTGAAGGTACATGTGCAGATTTGTTACATAGGTAAACTCATATCATGGGGGTTTGTTGTACATATTATTTTGCCAACCAGGTACTAAGCCTAGTACCCAATAGTTATTTATTCTATTCCTCTCCCTTTTCCCACCCACTGCCCTCAGGTAGACCCCAGTGTCTGTTGTTCCCTTCTTTGTGTTCATGAGTTCTCATCATTCAGCTCCCACTGGGAACATACTGTATTTGGTTTTCTCTTCCTGTGTTAGTTTGCTAAGGATAATAGTCTCCAGCTCTGTCCATGTTCCTGCAAAAAACACTATCTTATTCTTTTTTATGGCTGCATAGTATTCCATGGTGTATATGTACCACATTTTCTTTAATCTATCATTGATGAGCATTTAGGTTGATTCCATGTCTTTGCTAATTTGAATAGTGGTGCAATGAACATTCATGTATATATGTCTATGGTAGAATAATTCATATTTGTCTGGGTATATACTCAGTAATGGTATTTCTGGGTCAAATGGTAGTTTGGTTTTCAGCCCTTTGAAGAATCACCATACTGCTTTCCACAATGGTTAAACTAATTTACATTCACACCAACAGTGTACAACTGTTCCCTTTTCTCTACAACCTGGCCACAGGCTGGAGAGATTGACATTTTGACTTTTCAGTAATAGCCATTCTGACTAGTGTGAGGTGGTATCTAATTGTGGTTTTAAGTTATTTTCTTAGTCTTGACTTCTATTTTATTTGTGCTGTGGTCAGAGAGTGTGTTTGTTATAATTTCAGTGCCTTTGCATTTGCTGAGGATTGTTTTATGTCCAATCATGTGGTTGATTTTAGAGTACATGCCATGTGGCAATGAGAAGAATATGCATTCTGCTGTTTTTGGATGAAGAGTTCTGTAGAAGTCTATCAGATCCATGTGGTCCATTGTGGAGTCCAAGTCCTGAATATCTGTGTAAATTTTCTGCCTTGATAATCTGTTTAATACTGTCAGTATGGTGTTGAAGTCTCCCACCATTATTGTGTGGGAGTCTACATCTCTTTGTAGGTGCCTACGAACTTGATTTGCCGGGTGCAGTGGCTCATGCCTGTAATCCCAGCACTTTGGGAAGCTGAGACAGGCAGATCACCTGAAGTCAATAATTCGAGACCAGCCTGACCAACATGGAGAAACCCTGTCTCTACTAAAAAGACAAAATTAGCGAGGCGTGGTGGTGCTTGCCTGTAATCCCAGCTACTCGGGAGGCTGAGGCAGGAGAATTGCTTGAACCTGGGAGGCGGAGGTTGTGGTGAGCCAAAATTGCACCATTGCACGCCAGCCTGGGCAACAAGAGCGAAACCCCGTCTCAAAAAAAAAAAAAAAAAAAAAAAAAAAAAAACAACTTGCTTTATGAATCTGGGTGCTCTTGTATTGGCTGGATGTATATTTAGGATAGTTAGGCTTTCTTGTTGAAATGAACTCTTTAGTATTATGTAATGCCCTTCTTTGTCTTTTTTTTTTTTTTATGTTTGTTGATATGAAGTCTGCTTTGCCTGAAATTAGGATTATAACCTCTGCTGCTTTTTTCTGCTTTCCATTTGGTTGGTAGATTTTCCTCCATCTCTTTATTTTGAGCCCATGGGTGTCACGAGTTGTGGGATGGGCCTCTGGAAAACAGCATATCTTGCCTTTTTATTTAGTTTGCCACTCTATGCCTTTTAAGTGGAGCATTTAGCCCATTTACATTCAAGGTTAATATTGATATGTGTGGATTTGATCCTGTCATTGTGTTGTTAGCTGGTTATGATGCTGGCTTGTTTGTGTGGTTGCTTTATAGTGTCACTGGCCTGTGAATGTAAGTGTGTTTTTGTATTAGCTAGTAAAGGTCTTTCCTTTCTATATGTAGTGCCCCTTTCAAGATTTCTTGTAAGGCAGGTCTGGTGGTAACAAACTCCGTCTACATTTGCTTATCTGAAATGGTTCCGCTTATAAGCTTAGTTTGGCTGGATATAAAGTTCTTGGTTGAAGACTTTTTTCTTTAAGATTGTTGAATATAGGCCCCCAGTCTCTTCTGGATTGTAGGGTTTCAGCCAAGAGGGCCGCTGTTAGCCTGATGGAGTTCCCTTTGTAATGATCTGCCCTTTTTCTTTAGCGGCCTTTAACATTCTTTCTTTCATTTCAGACGTGAAAAATCTGATGGTTAAGTGTCTTGTAGATGATCCTCTTGTGTAGAATCTTGCAGGGGTCCTCTTTATTTCCAGAATTTGACCGTTGGCCTCCCCAGCAAGGTTGGGAAAGTCTTCATGGGTGATATCCTGAAACATGTTATCCAAGTTTACCTTTTCCTCATCTCTTTCAGAAATGCCAGTGATTAGTAGTTGGCATCTTTACAAAATCCCATATCTCCTGGAGATTATGTTCATTCTTTTTAAAGTTTTTTCTTCAGTTTTTGTCTGAGTGTCTTATTTCAGAAAGCCAGTCTTCAAGTTCTGAGATTCTTTCCTCAGCTTGGTCTATTCTGCTGTTAGTACCTGTGACTGCATCATGAAATTCTTGCATTGTGTTCTTCAGCTGTGTCAGATCCATTAGGTTCTTTTTTATACTGGCTATTTTGTCCTTCAGCCCCTGTGTCATTTGATTGTGATTCTTAGTTTGCTTGGATTGAGTTTTGCTATTCTTCTGAATCATGATGATCTACTGACTGTAGATTGCAGCTTGACTCCTGGGCTGCCCACTGCAGCTCTGGGGTGATCTCAGGGTTTTTGTTCCTTCCCCAACTTGGAGGCAGAAGAGGGAAGGACCTTCATAGTGGTTGTGGCCAAGGGTCTTTTTCTTGTCTCCTGGGGATTCCATCCCAGAGGGATGCAGGTCAGCATTCGCTCAGGTCAATCAGCCTGGGATGGGCAGTCTGTGCTGTGGGCCCAAGCTCAGGGTTCCCTGTCATGATGAGCAGGGTGGGACCCACGGGAGACAAACTGGCCACCTTCTCCTTGAGTCAACTGCAGTTTGTTGGAGGTCTGGTTAAGGTACTTAGGGTCCTTACTCCTTCGTTAGTCTGAGGGTAGCAAGGGTACTTCCACGGCAGAGACAGTGGCACAGAGGCTTTCAGTTGCTCTTGGGGCCTCCACCCCCAAGAAATGCAGAGCCACTGTTACTGGGGGTGTTCAGCCAGAGAGGTGGGGGCAGCTGCACTACTGGCATGAGCTTGGGTCTCCACTTGTTGTGCAGCAGGGGGTCAAAGGCTCACAGGGAGGAGAGAGAGGTCTCCTCTCTGTATGGTGTCTGTGGTATGCTATACACTGGTGTAGCAGCCTCTTAGTTTTTTCCCCAGACCATAGGCAGCAGGGATAGAACTGTTATGGTGGCATTGGCAGACAGGCTGTTGTATGCCTCTGGGAGCCTCTTCCTGGAGAAGCTCCAGACTGTTACCAGTGGGTATGGTTAGCCATGGGTGTAGCAACAGTTCTACATTCATGAACCAGGAGCCCTGTCTGGTGAAGAGTAGAGTGGGGGTTCCGAGGGAAGAGTAGCTGGACTCCTCTCGGTATGGTGGCTGTAGTATGCTGGAGGTGCTAGCATGATGACTAGGCCTTTCGTTCCTTCTGAGGCCAAGGGCTGTTGGGGCTGTACCACTTCAACTGTAGTGAAAGAGGGGTTGTGGGTTGACGCTGGGATTTCCTCCTTGGGTAAATGCTGGACAGCCTGTTTGTGGTGATCATGCAGGAGCAGGATTGGTTGTCCTAGAGTTCCAGGGCGGGTGGCCCTGCCCAGCGAAGAGAAGTGAGGACAAGGATCTGCATGGAGAACAGTCTAGCCACTTTTCTGTGAATTGGTTGCTCTGTGCTGGGGGTCCAGATCAGCCCCTGGTCCCCACAGACTATCCCAAGCCTGGAGACAGCATAAGCAAGAACTGTAAGACAGGTGAGATGGCAACCCACCCCTCCTACTGGGAGCTCTGTCCAGGAAGTTGCAGAACTGCTCCTGGCTCAATAGCACCCGCAGGAGGTGGCAGGAAGCCCAGGCCTGGAGGACCTGCCCAGTGAGGAGATATGGGAATGGGCACCCACGTAACAGTCTAGCCACTCTTCTGTAGGGCTGCTGCTGTATGCTGTGGTTCCACTCCAGTCCCTAGGCACCTCAAATTTTCAGGTATCTGAAGGTATCAACAGTGAAGGCTGCAAAACAGCAAAGATGATGGCCTGACCCTCTCTCTGGGAGCTCCATCCCAGGGAGGTATGGACTTATTGCCAGCCCAAATGCACCTGTAGGAGGTGGCTGGAGACCCCAGTTTGGAGGTCCTGCCCAGTGGGGAGGACTAGGATCAGGGACCCGCTTTAAAAAGTAGTCTGGCCACATTTTCATAAAGTAGCTGTGCTGTGCTATCCGTCTGCTCTAGGCCCTGGTTGCCTCGTACTCTCCAGAGCCGGAAGGCCAGAACAACTTAGTCATTCAAACAACATAGATGGCGACCCACTCTTGCCTCTGGGAGCTCTGTCCCAGGGAGGTTTGAAACCTCTGTCAGCTGGAAAACACCAGTAGGGGTAGCCGGAGACCACAGTTGGGAGGTCCCACCTAGTGAGGAGAAACGGGGTTGGGGACCTGCTTAAAAAGCAGTCTGGCCATGTTTTTGTAGAGCAGCTGTGCTGTGCTGAGGGTGCACCAGTCCCCAGTTGCCTTGGACTCTCCAAAGCCCAAAGGCAGGATTGGCTAAGTCACCCAAACAACAAAGATGGCGGTCTCACCCTGGGAGCTCCATTTCAAGGAGGTATAATGCTGCTACTGGTGGCTGGCTGAAGTTCCAGGCTAGTGGATTTATTGTATGAGGTGCTATGGAAGCAGGGCCTGCAGACTGTTACTTTTCAGCCCCCTGGATTCAGCTCCTTTCCTAGGGATGTGTACAGAGGCCTAATTTCTGGCTTTGCTGGAGTTGCAGCTGCTTTTGCCTTGAAGTTGGGAAAGCCCAGGTATCTAAGTTTCCCCGTCTCCATGTGTGCGTGAGCAGCACATAGTTCTGTGAGTCAGACTGAAGCCCTGTGAGTCAGACTAGAAGAACCTAGTGGGTTCATGAGAGGATCCCCTGACTCAAGAGGTGCAAAGATTCCTGGAAGAAGCGTGGATTCCCAGGGTTGCTCATCCACTCACCTTTCCCTGGTGGAGGGAGGTTCCCCTGGCTCCCTGTCCCTCCTGCCCCTGGGTGTGCTGTTGTACTGCCTTGCTTTTCTCCATTCTCCGTGGGTTGAGTTGTTTCCTCAATTAATCCAAATGCATGTACCTGGATGTTTCAGTTGAAGGTACTGTGTTTACTCGCTTCTTCCATTTCTCTGGGTGAGAGCAGCACACTCTGGCTGCTTGTAGTCTGCCATCTTGGCTGCCACCCACTCTTCCTCTGTTCTCTGAAGTATTTGGAAAGCTTGGTTACATTTCTTCCTTAAATGTATGATAAAATTTACTATTAAAGCCATTGGGCTTGCAGTTCTCTGTTTAGAACATAGTTTAATTATAAACTTTGTATTAACATTTTAATTTAATATGCTACCATGGTTTTGTTTCTTCTTATGTCTGTCTTAGCACATTTTATTTTTCAAAAAACTGCCCATCTCTTAAGTTTATAAAAAAAACTATTGTCATAAATTTGATCATAACAATCCATTATTTTTTTTTTTTTAGTATCCCTCTAAGGCAAGTGGTGATGCTGCCTTTTCATTTTTGGTATTGGTAACTTGTACTTTCTCTGTTTTTATTGACAAATTCAACTGTTCTTGGTCTTTTTAAAAATTTTAATTTTATAGATATTTTCCAAAAACAGTCCTTGATTTTGTTGTTCATTTTTCTATTGTTTCCATTTTCTATTTATTGACTTCTAAATATTTGTTTATTGCTATTTCTTCTGTTTATTTTGTACTTAATTTGTTTTATTCATCTATATTTTAATAGAAGCTTATTTCATTGATTTGCAGTCTTTCTTTTTTATAGTGTAAGCAAATTTTAATATCAATATTTTTATAAATGGATTCCACAAATTTTGATATGTTGTATTTTTATTTTCATTTAGTTAAAAATGTTTTCTAATTTACTTGTGATATCTTCTGTAACCCATGGATATTTAGAAATGTGTTGCTTTACTTCCACATAATTGTAGAATTTCAAAATTTAATTTTGTCATGATCAAGAACATACTATATGTTATTTCAGTCCTTTAAAACTTATTTAGAACTGTTTCTTGGTATAGCATATGATCTTTCTTGGTTCGTATTTCAGTGTTTCTTGTGCTCTTGAAGATGATACACATTTGCTGCTATTTGAGTAGAATCTTCTGTAACTCTGAATTATGACAAGTTTGCTGATATTGTTCAAGTCTTCTCTATATTTACTGAAATTTTGGGGCTATTAACTCAATTAATAAAAGAGGGATTTTTAATGTCTCCAGCTATAATTTTGTTGATTTGTGTATGTTTTCTTCAGATTTGTCCATTTCTGCTTTACATATTTTGGCATTCCATTTTAGGCACATACATATTTATACACATCCTCTTGATAGATTGAGGTTTTTATCATTATAGCCTTCTTTAAGTTGCTAATAATATTTTTTGCTCAGAAGCCTACTTTGCTTAATACTAAAGCAGCCACTCTGGCTTTCTTAGGACTTGTGTTGGCATAGCATTTTTTTCCATTCTTTTATGTTTAATCAGTTTGTATCTTTCTATTTGTGCCATTGTTTTTGTTCTAGTTTCCTGTCTTTTAAAAAAAGTTATTTGAGTAAATTGTTGTTCCATTTTATTTAAAATATTGGCTCTTAAGTATGCATCTTTATATATTTATATTGCTAGTGGTTACTCTAGACTTTGCAGTATACATTTTTAATTTACTATAGTTGACCACATATTAATATTATGCCATTTCATATATATGAAGATTATCACAATACACTTCAATTTACTCTTTTCCTGTTCTTTGTGCTGTTGATACTGTGCTTAGTTTTATATCTGTTTCTGCTTCATGATAAATTGTTTTTATTTCTGCCCTAAGTAGTCCATTATCTTTTGAAGAAGTTAAGAAAAATACTGATTCAGGGCCCCAGCTCACATCTACTAGACTGTAATTTTTAAGGGTTTCAAAACTCCACAGTACTTCCCTGTTTAGATTTGTTGAAAATATTTTGAGCAGAGGAACTATATACTTTCATTTTTAACTTTAAAAAAATTGAAGCAAAGTTTGTGAGTAAGGGTAGGAAGACTAGTTACTATTCAGTTGAAATAGTTTATGTAATAAATGATGAGAACCTGAACTAGGGCAGTAGAAATAAAATGAAAATACATGAATAGATATTAGGGATATTTTTAAAGTTACCATATTTTTTCACAGATTAGTGAGAAAAGATAAAAGAAGGGGACGTTTCTAACACATTAGTTTTATAGCTCCAGAATGGGGTTGATAATAATGCTGCTGAAGAAGTAGGAAGGTGCGGCCGGGCGTGGTGGCTCACGCCTGTAATCCCAACACTTTGGAAAGCCAAGGCAGGTGGATCACCTGAGGTCAGGAGTTCGAGACCAGCCTGGTCAACATGGAGAAACCCCATCTCTACTAAAAATACAAAAATTAGCCAGGCATGGTGGTGGGCGCCTGTAATCTCAGCTACTTGGGAGGCTGAAGCAGGAGAATTGCCGGAACCCAAGAGGTGGAAGTTGCAATGAGCCGAGATTGCACCATTGCGCTCCAGCCCGGGCAACAACAATGAGACTCTATCTCAAAAAAAAAAAAAAAAAAAAAAGAAGTAGGAAGGTGTGTCAATGGAATAATGACTCTACTTAAACATGCATTTCATTTTGCAATATTCTGATGAACTATCAGGACCTGAAAATTAGCAACAAAAATGAGGCTGGAAAAAGATGATAAACATGAGACACATTTATCAGAGATCATTAACAATATTTGGTGTCCTATTAGGAGTGGGCAAAAGAGAGAATGATGATTCAAATATTACTCAGATGTTACTAGTTTGGATAGTGATGCTATTAATTGAGACTGAGAACACTAATGAAAGGGCATGTTTTGATACAGAGGAAGTGCAGTGATCAGTTCAGGTGGTGAATTTAACTTGTACATACTGATTTTGAAGACATACAGGTTAAAATGCCTATTGTCTGTATGCTCAAACATGTAGCCACGGTGGTTAGAAGAGAGGTGCAGTTTAGAAATAGAGATGGGAATAAATGAGATATCCCCAGGGAGACAGAGCGAAGTCAGAAGAAAAGGATGATTTAGGAAGGCCAATAAAGTAAACACAAGTGTCAATGAATGTAGAATAATTTAAACATAGTATGCCGCATTCTTTTATTAATGCAGAAAACATTACAAGCCACTTATTAAAATATCCAGGATAGAGTTGCTAAAACTATTCTTGAAGAATATATTTTAAAACATGTATTTTGTCTTACAGAATGATTTCTCCTTTAAAATTGTCACAAAACCAAATTCTGTAAGTAGTCTAATAGTATTACTTGTGAATATGATGAGGCCACTATCTCTTTTAGATATTGTTGAAATGTGCAAATATGGAATATACATTGATAATCATTTTATTGACTTTTTTGACACTTGTCTAACTCCGCTGATACCTTGCATATTACAAAACAAAAAAAAAAGAGTAAGTGATTAGTCCAAATGTTGAACAGATTGCAATATAGAAAAAAAAAACGTGGTTGGGAAAAATCTAAACAGTATGTGTATTGTGTGTGATTAGCTTTTTTCCGGTGTTGTTATTCCATGTCATGGCAGTTGATGTAATTGCATCTTGTGAATACATTACAACATGTGTTTCGCCCAGATGAAGAGTAATCACAACAAGTAATTTGAACTTGTCATTTGGTAGCATTACTATAAATGGCAGGAGAATATTTTGTTAAATCTTTATGACTGGGATATGCATTTTTGTAATCATTCCAAAAAGTTACTGGAGGTGGCAGATGTCTGAAAAAAGTCTTTCTGTTTGACTGTTTTTGTGCTTAAAAAACAAGAGAGAAGCAAAAATCAACCATAATGAACTTTTGGCCCTTCCGATTACTTTTCTGTGCCGATTACTTTTCTGTGAAATTTTAGTTTGAATGCACAGTCATCAGGAAGCCCGTTACATATTTACATGCTGCCCCCCGACCTGCCCCAACACACACACAGTGAAGGAGAATCAGAGCATGTAGCCATTTCTGTATTCCTTTGTATTTAAAACAAAACAAAAAAACCCTTTCAGGTCACCAGGTCTCTTCTGCAGTGTGCTTGTAGTTTTTAAGCACTCAGTGTTCTATCTTGTCTCCCTGTCTTGCTTTGGCTTCTTATGTATGGTTGGAATATCCTTTAGCTCTATTTCCTCCTTCCTTCTTTCTATTTCTTCCTTCTTATGTATGGTTGGAATATCCTTTAGCTCTATGTCCAGGGCTTATATCTTAGCTATTGTTCACAATTCTCTTGCAATGTGCTTGCCTCAGGCTAACATACGCTCCCTACATCTGTGCTTCTCATGTTATTCCCGTAGAACACTATGTGTACAGGCAATGGAGCTGCTAGTACATTCTCTTGCAGTTGCCAGTTACCTTACTAGTCTGACATATGACTATGACCTCTTTGTCATCAGGAACATTGTCCTACTCATCTTCCTATGTTCCCATTTCCTTGTACTATGCCTAGAACATGACGGGCATTCAACCCCACCACTCCACTTTCCCCCCTGTCCCTGGTCCAATTTCTTTTTTTATTACCCAACAAAATCGTAACTCTCCCTTGGGTAGAAGTCGAGGAGAGAGGGAAGAAAATAAATATGTGCTGAGCTCTATTCTCAGTACCATAAAGATTTACAAGTCCTATGGTGAGTTCTTTGTAACTAATGCAGAATAAAATAATTGTTCAATACATGCGTAAATAGAATCATCTAGTAGAAGAAAAACAGAACGGTAGATTTTCATAAAATTCTTTGTAGAAAATTATCATTTTCTTTCTGCCTTAAAAATACCTATGATTCTGATAGGCAGAAAAGATGCTGTGAAAAAGATAAAGGCTGGGAAGCAGGAAAACACAGGTCAAGCTGTGGTCAGGGTCAGGGATGGTACATTCTCAATGGTGACTGTGGGAACAGAGGGAAGCAAGGCTAAGACGTTCACTCAAACTGTGTGGAATTCGATGGATAAGGAGTCAGCTACAAATGTTGAATATCTGTATGACAAGGAATTATTCAAATTGCTATGTAACTGACATTATACAACACATTAACTTGGTGCATGTGTTTATAAATGATCATTTATTGTGAATATTTTAAACCCAGGTTATCAGATGCAAGATAAAATTATCAGACAAAATCATCTCTGGTAATTTTCAAACCTACCTATATAACAAGTGGTAGATTTTTGTTGTTGTTGTTAAAGTGGGGAGGGGGGAGGTGGTGGAAGAAAACTATTATAAACTTAAAGAAAATATATATTTATCACTAGTATATTTTGTTAATATAAATATATTATAATTAAAATTTCAGTATGTGTGCTTTGAAAAATTTAAACAATTACTGTCCTGTGTGTGTGTGTGTGTGTGTGTGTGTGTGTGTCCTGTCAATTTCTGTCATGGTGATCTTTGTCCACACATCTATTACAAATAATGTCAGATATAGTCAGTGAATGTTTTTATGAACAACTAGAAACAAACAAATCTGTCTGTGACCCAATGCCTATTAGTTGACAACAACCACAGCATGCTAATATTTGTTCTATTATCTAGTAGAAGTGTTACATGGGAACTTGATCTTGCCAGTTGGATCAATAGCAATATAGACATTAATTTATATACATGTGTATATGACAGCACCTTTCACTAATCTACTATCACAAGAAAAACATAATCCACAATATAAAATACAGGTGTGCAAGTACACATTGACACCCACAGACATATGCTTTTATGCTTCTCCTGTTCGTCACATTAATTATAAAAATTCTTACGATGTTTACAGACACTGATGTGAATACATTATTTGGCATTGAGTAAGTCATTTGCCCTCTTTATATCAACAAGTTGTCTATCTATAAAACAAGAGTTGTTTTATTAGATAATCTAAAAGATATTTTCAAGTTCTGAAATTCTACTGGTGATCACATTAAGATTTTTTATTTTACTTAGTGTCAAGTACAAGTCTCAGTTTCCAATTAATGCAGATTTTAGAGAACAAACAATGACTGTCTGAGTTCTATTCTTATGGATGGAAAATAATTGTTCTTAAAACTCAAAAATAGTCAACATTAGCCCTTTGTTTTTGAAAATTAACAGCAGCAGAAACTGCAAATCTCTATTGTGGAGCTTCATTTCCATCTCTGAGAGAGAGGCTGGCCACATCTTTCCAGGTGGCCCTGGGTTCATCCTCATGAGAAAAATGGAGATACTTAAAGTTTTAAAAAAATTCTCACCATTGCTGAAAAATACAAAGTACCTGCACACTGTAAGTATCTCTTATTCCAAAAACAAGATGACTCATCATCTTTTAAAAACTCAATTTGCTGAAAATTCTATTTAAAAAAACGATAAAGAACTTACTGGTCTTAATTCAAATAAATTTTGAAATATCTCATGCTATTCAATTTGTCTCTCTCAAGTACTGAGGTTTCATAATGATGTGTGTGTTCTACTCTGAATTATGTTCCTCCAAATTTGAATTATTCAGGTCCTAACCTCCAGTACCTGTGAATATGACCTTATTTGGAATAGTGTCTTTGCAGATATATAATCAAGTTAATATGAGGTCCTACTAGATTAGAGTGAGCCCTGAAACCAATGACTTGTATCCTTATAAGAAGGCCATGTGAAGACACGCAGAGAGATCATGTGACAACAGAGACAGAGATTGAAAAGAACAAGCCAAGGAATGCCAAGGATTGACAGCAACCACCAGAAACTAGAAAGAGACAAGGAAGGATTTTCCTGAGAGTCTTCAGAACAATTATGTCTCTTCCAACATGTACATTTTGGACTTCTAGCCTCAAGAACTATGAAAAAATAAATTTATATTGTTTTAAGCCACCCAGTTTATGGGTACTTAGTTATAGTTATCCTAAGAAATTAATACAGATTTTGGCACCATGGAGTAGAGCGCTGCTGTAACAAGAATCTAAAAATGTGGAAGTAATGGTAGAGTTATGTAATGGGTAGTAGCTAGTGGAGTTTTGAGACAAATTATAGTAAAAGCTTAGATTGCCTGGAGGAGATTGTTGGTAATAATAGGGATGTTAAAGTTGATTCTGGTAAGGACTCAGAAGGAAGGGAAGAGGATGGCAGGTAAAGCTTTTCTCATCTTAGAGAATACATATATCATTATAAACAGCAGGATGTCTTTAGAAATTTGAACACTAAGGGTGCTTCTGGTGAAGTCTGAGAGGGAAATGTGGAGCACATTATTGGACACAGGAGTAAAGGGGGCACTTCCTACAAAGTGACAGGGAACATAAATGAATTGTGTGTTAGTGTTAGATGGAAAGTAAAATTTATAAGTAATGACTTCAATATTTACCTGAGGAAATTTCTAAGCAAAATATGGAAGGTATGGCCTGGTTTTTCTGGATCACAGAAAATAGGGAAGGTGTGTCCTGTTTTTTTTTTTTTTTTTCCTGGAGAAAAAACTGCTAAGAAAAATAAGCCAGTGCCTGATGTCTTAGAAAATCCTTAGCCTATTCAGACAGCATGCTCAAAGGTGACTAGACAAACCTTTGCTGACAAAATTAGGTGTGACTTATGGAATAAATCAAGCATCTTGGCAGAGGCCAGGAATAGAGAGGGGGTTATCTAGGAAAGACCTGTGGAGAGCCCTCATGTCTCATGACATGGATGCCCCTTGACATCCACAGAGAACTAACAGGGCTTTTGAAAATGAATGATGTATATAAAGGAACACAGCCAGCCTGACTGGAGGGGACAGAGGAGATAGAATGAAAGAAGGCTATTGGACTTCCAAAATTCTACAATTAGGAGATGGACAAAGAAGATAGGGCTACCCAGAGAGGGCTCAGAGGATAGGGCACCCAGCAATAGAGGATTATTTGCACATTTTAAAATCTGATAGGATTTACTGGGTTTTGAATTAACTTTATTTAGTCCAGTGACTCTTTTATTCCTTCAATTTCTTTTATCCTCATTTGGAGTGAAAATGTCTGTCTTACACCTGCCCCAGCATTGTATTTGGAAGAAGATAGCTTGTTTTTTAGTATTATAGATCCAGAAATGGAAAATAATTTTGACCTAGAATGAATAATGCCCAGAGTCTTACCCAAAACTGACTGAGATGATGTAAGTAGTGAGATTTGGAACTTTTCAAGTTGTGATATTTAGGTAAGATTTGGCTTAAAAGTTCATGTTGGAATGAGTTAAGACTTTTGAAGATGTTGGGCTGGGGGAAATTTATTTTGTACGTAGGAAAGATGTGACTTTTTGGAGGTCAGAGAGAAAGTTTTACTGGGTTGAATTGTGTCTCCCAGAAAGATATGTTCAAGTCCTATCCCTTTGTACCCATGAATATAACCTTATGTGAAAAAAGATCTTTGCAGGTTCAGTCAAGTTAAGATGAGATACTGTAGATTAGGGTATCCCCTAAATCCAATGACTCTTTTCCTCATAAGTCACAGAGACACACAGGGAAGACAGTAATGTGATGACAGAGACAGGATTGAAAGAGCATGTGAAGGAATGCCAGCTACCAACAGAAGCTAGGAATAGGCAAGGAAAGGCACCTCCCTGGAGTCTTCAGAGGAAGCATGGCTTTTATGACACCTTTATTTTTACTTATAGCTTCCAGAACTATGAAATAATACATTTTTATTGTTTTAAACCATCCAGTTTGTGCTAATTTGTTATGGCAGCCACAATGGTGTTCACGATCACTTGAAAGTCTGTTAGAATGAGAAGTGACATCCATGAGCACATCTGAATTGGGCATCTACACCAGTTTCTCTTAAGAGAGAAAAACCAAACAACTGGTATAACATTGTCCATTAGGAATATAGGCTTTGATGTCAAACAGACGAAGATTGCTAATTCTACCTCTAATGTGTTGAGTGACATTACGAAAACTTTTATTTTTCTCTTCCGTCATCTATATAATGGTACTAAAAAGGGTCTTTTCTTTTTAGACATAAAGAGATTACGTACTATAAGATTCCTATGAGAAACCTAAGAGATTAAGTCCTTTGGGATAACACAACTGGTAGGATACAGAATCAAGTGTTGAGACTTCGTCTTTATGACTCTAAAGCTTGTAGCTCATTCTAAAGGAAATGCATAAATAATGAATACATGCTCAAAAGATCTGTGGAAACTCAAGGAAATAAAGTTTGTTCTGAGAGAAAAATTAGTGGAGCTTTTAAAAAATAAATAAACAAATAAATAATGGACTTAGAGTGGCTACTTACAGCCCAAGCAAAATTTTGATGGGTGAAATTTTAGGTGGCAGATACTAGATCAGGGACTCTGGAGGCCCATCAGAGCCAGCAGGAGCCAAAACTTTCAAAGATGTCAAGGCCCCTGAGCAGCTGGCTTGCTCAAAGGAACAGCAAATAGACCCATGGAATTAAATAAATGTGGTAGAGAATGAGACCAGAGAAGCAAGTCAAGCCAATTTTGCAGGATCTCATTACTTGCTGAGTTTCAAATTTATTCTTGTTAGTCAGGCATCATTTTTGGTTGCTAAGTGAGAAAGTAGCAAAACACATTAATTTTGGAAACAATTTTGAATTATTGTTTGAACAATAATTCAAATTCAGTTAATTCAAAGTATAAACAGTTTATCATAGTCTCAGTAATATATGATATGTTTTGTGGACTGAATGTTTGTGACCACCCTTCCAAACTCATATGTTAAAATTCTAATCTCCAATGTGTTGGTATTAAGAATTGAGGTCTTTGGTAGGAAATTAGGTCATGAAGTTGGAATACTTGGAATTAGTGCCCTTATAAGATGAGACATGAGGACTTGCACTCTTTCTCTCCTCCCACTCCTTTTCTCTCTCTCTATAATGACCACTTCCTCACCTCTCTCTCTCTCTTCTTTCTACCCTTATGAGAATATAACACATAGATGGCCAACCGCAAATGTGAATGAGGTGTCCACACCACACACCACATCTTCCAGCATGTTAATCTTAGACTTCCCAGTCTCCACAATTGTGAGACATAAATGTTTAAGTTGCCCAGCCTATGATAATTTGATATAGTAGACCAAACTGACTGAAGCAATACATAAGACATATATATCACAGGTAACATATGCTGTATTGATACTTTATATTTAAATCTATAAGGATTTATACCAAAATTAGAACCATGATTATCTCTGGTAATAGATATATAGATAAAATATACTTTCACTTTTTAAAATCTTTTTCTTTGTATGTTCTTTAACTTTTCAGTAATGACCTGCTCTTCATGTTGGTAACATGGCAAAAGTGAAGCTAGGGACAAACACCAGTGAGGAGAACCCTAGTAATAAACCAGGACTAAAACACGAATGCCCTTTACTTTGGCTGAGCAGGAGACAAGGATGAGATACATTTCCAAGGTAGAATTGATAGGATTTAGCAGTGAGTCACTGGGGAAAGATGTTAGAGAGGTAGAGCTAAAGACAACACAAAGATTCCTATTTGAGATAACAGGAAGGGAAGAGGTCCTGCTAACTGAGGAAGAGGTCCCAGGAGAAACAGGTTTAAGCTGGGGTCAAGCGGGGTACAGATAATGAGCTAAGCATTAGACACACAGAACTTGAGGTGACAGCCAAGCCGCCATGATTTTGAGAAGTCACAGGGTCTATCCCAGAGGGCCAAAGTGTTGAGATAAAAAGGGGTAAAAGAAATGGTAAGATATTTCCAGAGAAGGTTCAAAAAGCCAAATGATGATGAATATATTCATCTGGCTGGTAGTAAAATCTCAGAAACCTTGTGATGTAGATAGATTCACATGAATCGTTTTACTAAGAGATAAAAAGTGATGCACTCGCAGAAGAAGGATGTAATTCACAAATTATAGTTAATGTGCTGTAGGATTATTAGGCGCTCAGATGTAACTAAAAATGCAGTAAACTCAACCCCCTCATTATAAGGAGCTGACAAGCGACACAGAAAGTATGCTTGAAAAAATACATCCCTGCTGTTTGTCATGGTGTCGTCCCAGATGAGGTACATAAATAAACATGTCACTCACAGTGTTTCACTTCCTTCCACAAGACTGTCAGCAAAGTTGGGTAAGAGAACAAAATCATAGGCCTATTTATCAGAGTCAAACAAGTAATAGTAACAACAAATAAAGAACCCTCTTGGGCTCGATGTTCCACTGCTCTAGGTGAAGGGTGAAGGGCCCATGCAAGAGCTCAATGGCACATCTAGTACACTGCAATAAGGACTCTCCATCCTCATGGAATCACCTTCAGGGTCTAGTAACTGCATTGCTAATTTTGGCAGCATCCTGATCACAGCATTTTTTGAAATGCGTATTTCCAAATGGACATGTCAGCGTTGGAGACTATCTGGCATTTTTACTCTATTGAGTGACTTTATCTGCCAGAATAGTGGGCAGAGACCATGATGCAGATGAATGAGAGCTAGATCTAGTAACCTATGTGACTTTCTAGAAATTGCATACATTTTTGAGCCTCCACTTTATTTAATAGGGATTGTATAGTAATCCAAAGTTTGCTGAAAGAACTGCCTATAATAATGTATTCAGTGAGTCTAGAATGTCCTAGTTAAAGGCAGTATATTAAAAAAAAGTATTGTTTTTACTTCTGAAGGACAACTGAAATGACCAATAAGAGGCATTAAAACTAAAATATAGCATAAACTTGCAAGGAGAAAGATAACAGAACACAGGAAAAAGAAAAAAACAGGAAGCTGAGAATAGAAGCTGAGTAGTCATTGATTTAGCTGAGAAAAATGGGATCCAAAGCCATCAGTGAGGAAACTGAAAAGCAGGTTTGTGCCAGAGATCTCAAATCTCTCAAGAATTCCCAGCATGAGAGACCTCTGAAACTGGCATGAGGTAGGTGAGGATGGGATTGGTGGAAAGTGTCTTTAAGAAAATCTAAGGCTAGATCTCCTTATCCTCTCCTCCAGCCCATGTGCCTGAGACTCACTGTATCTCTCTCTTCCTCCCCATCAAATCAGAAGTTCAGATGATTTCTTCAAATCAGGTAAAACAAAATATGTCTACACTTGGGGACACCCAGCACAACTGAGGGTGATGGTGTGTAGTAAAAATAATTAACTGAAAATTTGCATCATGAAATAGAGCTGAAACCCAGCTTTCCTTCCCTAACTGATTTTCAGAATTCAGACAGCCAGCTTATATGTCTAGGCACACTTTGGAATTTTTTTCTCAGGTGAAATGTACTAGGTAAAGAGAAACACCTAAAGATACTGACTTTCAGAATACTTCCCAAAGACTCAGCCAGATTACACTGCATGCATCTGATGATGAAAAATTTTATTTACACAGAACTGGCAATCATCTTAATGCTCTATGCTTATGCACAAACAGACAGCCGAGAGTCACCAAACATATGAAAACCTTTTTTTATATGAAAGACCAAAATGAACAAGAACATGCAAATTGAGGAACAGAGACTATGCAAGAAAATAAGAAATTCAGTATAAAGTATCAATATTTCTCATGTATGGAAGACACAACATACATTACTCTAATGTAGTAGCCACTAGCCACAAATGACTATTTAAATATAAATTAAGTAAAATTAAATAAAATTAAACATTTTGTAGCAACAGCTACCTACTGAGTAGAACATATTGTAGAACATTTGCATTGCAGAAGAAAGTTCTGTGGGAAGTGCTGAAGAAAAGCAACAACTAGGAACAAACAAGAGCCTTCAGAAATCAAAAAACATAAACAGTTTAGTGGAAGGCAATTTCATAGAGAGGAGCAGAAAAATACAAACGAGAAAGGAAAAGATAAGCTTTGTCTAGGAGGTCCAAAACCAAATTAAAACTATGCCCAGAAATGGAATCAGAAAGAAAAGAAGTTATCTAAGATAATTCAAAGATGACATTCAAAATTGAAGGACATGCTTTTTCAGATTAAAATTCTGTTTCTGCAGCAGCATAGTGGATGAAATTGACCTATATCAATGTATACTGTTATAATATTTTATAATACTGAGAAAGAGAATTCTAAAATATTCCAAAATGGAACAAAAAAATAGGTAACATAAAGTTCAGAAATCCCAAGGGTTTTGCATGGATTTCTCAATAGCAACACTGGAACCAGAAGAGAATAAGACAGTGTTGTAACTACCTGTCGGGTTCTCCTTGCCTGTGGCCTAGACAGAGTCGATTTATCAAGACAGGGGAATTGCAGAAAAGAGTTTAATTCACACAAAGCTCTCTGTACGGGAGACCAGGAATTTTACTATCACTCAAATCATTCTTCCCAAAAATTCAGGGATGGGAGTTTTTAAGAATAATTTGTTGCATAGGGGGTTGGAAACTGGAGAGTGCTGATAGGTTAAGTGGAAGATGAAATCATAGGGAGTCAAAGCTGTCTTCTTATGCTGAGTGAGCTCTTGGGTGGAGGCCACAAGACCATTGGAGCCAGTTTATGGATCTAGGTGATGTCAGCTGGTGCATCAGAATGCACGGTCTGCTTGAAATCTCTCAAGCACTGATCCCAGGTTTTACAATAGTAATGTTATCCTAGGAGCAATTTGAGAAGATTCAGAATCTTGCAGCCTCCAGCTGCATGACTCTTAAACAAATTTTCTAATCTTGTGGCTAATTTGTTGGTCAGCAAAGGCAGTCTAGTCTCTAGGCAGGAAGGGGGTTTGTTTTGGGAAAGGGCTGTTATTGTCTTTGTTTCAAAGTCAAAATATAAGCTAAGTTTTTCCCAAAGTTAGTTTGGCCTACACCAAGGAATGAACAAGGACAGTTTGGAAGTTAGAAGCAAGATGGACTCAGTCAGATCTCTTCACCATCATAATTTTGTTATAATTTTTGCAAAGGTGGTTTTGATATCTTCAAAATTCTGAAGGAAAATGATTACTAACTTAGAATTCTATACACAGTCAAATGTATCTGGCAATGTGGGTAAAATAAGGATATTTTAATATTTCTTACACACTAGGAGTCAAAACCCTTTAAACACCCATTTTCAGGAAACTCCTAAAGGAGATATTCCACCAAAACAAGGAGTAACTCAAGAAAGAGGAGATGGGATTCTGAAATTCCATGACCCAATTCAAAGGAAGGAAAGGAAAAGGATAGGGAGAAGGGGAATGGGAAAGGAGGGAGATTCTAGTAAAAAAATGATGACACATTACAGAATGACAGCTGTCCAGTAAATATAGGAACAACAAGTATGTTTGGAGCAGGTGCAAGGTCTTTTGGAGAGATGTTCTCAAAACATTGAAACAGATGTATGTTGAGACAAACTGTAATCAGCTAGGCAAGGATTTGAAACTGAATTTTAAAAGAAGTTCTTAGAAAACTAAATAACTAGAAAGACATTAACTGTATTAACTTCAGGCAAAAACAATTTGGTAAAAACAGAAATAATTATAATAGAATTCATGGCAAAGCAGTAAACAGATTTCAGACAGCCAAAATAATGTAAACTCTGAATACTGAATTAATAATACTTAAAATAAAATTATACTGGGAGGATGGGGCAATGGAAATTGTGTGTTTCTATATTTAGAGGTAGAAAGAATATACGTAAAAACTATAGCCCAATCTTCAATAGTTGGAATTAAATATATAATGCCAGAAACTAACAGTCAATAAATAGCAGGATACTAATCTAATTTGGAGATGTGGAGGTAAAAGTGTAGTGTGTTTGCCTGGGTGGAATATGAATTGTGAGGAAGGGGAATTCAGAGTACCGCCATTTGCCATAATAAGTCTTATAAAGCAGTTTGACTTTTTAATTATGTGCGTGTATTACTTTGATGCAAAATTTAAAACATTAATAAAAGAGTTTAGCATGTTACATGGCATATATCAACTCTCAATAAGTGTTAGCCGAATCTGGTTCAGGGATCTAACCAACTTTATGATTACTATGATTAAACCTTCTCTTCTGTCAGACTACTCTCAAATACACACAGAAGGGTTTATGAAAATTTAGTATGTTCATGCTAATTTTTTCTATAGGCTTGAGATTGCATGCTAGTTTTATTCAGAGTCTGTAGCTCTATAGATGTATTTTCCTTTTTTAAAAATTTTCTATTATCTCTCTCATCGTCTACTTTCTCTTTGGCCTGTTTTAAGTGTTTTGTTTTTGGCTTGTTTTTAATAAGCAACTATTGTTTAAAAAACCAAGACTTTTGTTTTTGCATCTCCTGAAAATTAGAAGATGTGGCATCTTGGGACCACATTCTCAAACGGCAACAATCAACTGGAGTTGGGTGGTTGATTCCCCTTTAAATGGGTTACATGCTCTCCATTGTGCCACAGTCTTAAAACTTTCTTTTATCTTTTCCTGAATACTGCTTCATGCAACTGTATTACTCACCTAACTCAGGAGACCTTCGCATTCACAGCTTTCACCTAAAAAAATGAGGAGCCATTCTCATTCTGGTGATACTCAGTTAACTTTCAGGTGCATGTTTGCATTCTAGTGCAAATATGCTGACAGTTGGATATAACTGGAATTTTCAGAAGAGACTGTGGCTGGAGATACAAATGGTGGAACCCATCATCACAGGATAGTGTGATGTGCCTCCTAAAGACTTAGTGAGATTTCTTAGGAGCAAGCATGTGTAGCAGTGGAGAGCAGGGGCAGAGGCAGTGGGAGTGAGGGACTGTGATCTTTCAGGACCAGGAGGGTGGTTCTTCTCTATTCCTGTCAAAGGTGTAGGGAGTGGTAGTGATAACAAGAACACAAGATCTCTTTGGAATTATTTTCAATCCCTCCAAAGGCAATGTGAAGGTGAGGGAGGAGTATGATTTCAGGCTCTTTCAGCTTAGATTTATAGAGGACCTACTAGGTGGTAGCTCATAATGTATGTGGGTGACATGTTCATAAACAATTACAACACACTAGAGATATGGTTAAAAAATGCTAAGAAAGCACAGAGCACCAGCAGGGCTGTGATTTGGCAAGAATAAACAAAAAGACTGTGGGATTGATGGTGAAGAATATTTTGGCGATGAGGGTTTATCAGGTGGACTAAGGGGAGATATCACACTAAAAGTAAATTTTAGAGATTTAATTCACTCGTCCATTGATTCAATCACTTATTCACTTATTATTCTACTCAACAATTCCATGAATATTTATACAGGATATATAGAGCTGAAATACAAAAGACCCTATCCTCAAAAACTTGTAGTATGGAGTAAGAGATAGATAAAATATTAACAATTAAAGCCAATAGATGATAGAATAGCAGTAATTAAAAAGTAACAAGGATGCCTGACTCTTGATTGTAAAATTCCAGAGAAATCATGATTTCTCTGAGAATGCTTAACACTATGACTGAGCTTTTAAGGCTATTTACAATGAAGGATAAGGAAGAGGAGAAATCTAATGGGCTAAAAATACAATGGTCTGAGAAACTTAAGGAAGAAAATAAATTCAAGTATACTGAGATCTACTGAATCAAAGAGAGATTGGTTCTTAATAAAAACACATGAAAAAGTGCTCACCATCACTGGCCATCAGAGAAATGCAAATCAAAACCACAATGAGATACCATCTCACACCAGTTAGAATGGCAATCATTAAAAAGTCAGGAAACAACAGGTGCTGGAGAGGATGTGGAGAAATAGGAACACTTTTACACTGCTGGTGGGACTGTAAACTAGTTCACCCATTATGGAAGTCAGTGTGGTGATTCCTCAGGGATCTAGAACTAGAAATATCATTTGATCCAGCCATCCCATTACTGGGTATATACCCAAAGGACTATAAATCATGCTGCTATAAAGACACATGCACACGTGTGTTTACTGTGGCACTATTCACAATAGCAGAGACTTGGAACCAACCCAAATGTCCAACAATGATAGACTGGATTAAGAAAATGTGGCACATATACACCATGGAATACTATGCAGCCATAAAAAATGATGAGTTCATGTCCTTTGTAGGGACATGGATGAAACTGGAAATCATCATTCTCAGTAAACTATCGCAAGGATGAAAAACCAAACACCGCATGTTCTCACTCATAGGTGGGAATTGAACAATGAGAACACATGGACACAGGAAGGGGAACATCACACTCTGGGGACTGTTGTGGGGTGGGGGGAGGGGGGAGGGATAGCATTAGGAGATATACCTAATGCTAAATGACGAGTTAATGGGTGCAGCGCACCAGCATGGCACATGTATATCTATGTAACTAACCTGCACATTGTGCACATGTACCCTAAAACTTAAAGTATAATAATAATAAAATAAAAAAAAGAAAACAAGTTTCTGATAAGTAAAAAAAAAAAAAACTTTTAAAAATATATCATTTTTAACAATGTTGATGAAAAAGGTAAGATTGAGTAGACTTTATTTTACAAGTTTTATAGGTTTTAGATTGATTGGCAGAAAAGTAAAACAAACGAGGCTGGTCTAGATCAACATTTCCTAGAATACATATAGGTATGAGACATATATGATCATATTTCTGGGATCCTAAGAGTCTGTCAACTTTGAGACACCTCAAAAATATTTTTGGGGGAGAAGTGAAGGTGAGGCATTACCAATTTTAAGGTACAACTTAACTTTAGAAATATTAAAAACATGAAAATTGTCCAAACCCAACGAACAAAGACAGAAAACTTCATCTCTTATCTTCTATTCTCTACCTAAGCTCCCAAGCAAGGCAACTGGAAGGCCAACCTTCTCCATCATGGGCTTCCTCCTCAGTTTTACTAGTAGGAAGTTTTACTAGTTTTACTAGTTGTATAAACTTTTGAGTTTAGGATTTTGGAAGTTCAGGGTGGAGCTCTAAGAAGTCCTCTATGTAATCCCAGCACTTTGGGAGGCCTACGTCAGTGGATCATGAGGTCAGGAGATCGAGACCATTCCGGCTAACACGGTGAAACCCCGTCTCTACTAAAAATCCAAAAAATTAGCTGGGCGTGGTGGCACACACCTGTAGTCCCAGCTACTCAGGAGGCTGAGGCAGGAGAATTGCTTGAACCCGGGAGGCAGAGGTTGCAGTGAGCCGAGATCGCACCACTGCACTCCAGCCTGGGCAACAGAGCAAGATTCTGTCTCAAAAAAAAAAAAAAAAAAAAAAAAAGGCTTCTCAGAATTTTTACAGAGTATTAGATACCTAGGTAAGTGGAGAAGGTAGAAAGTAAATGTGCTCACTTTCAACTGAAAATGTTCCCCTTCCTTCCCCACTTTTGTCATGTTGATGACTCAGTTGATAGAATAGAATATATAGAGCAGAATTGATGGAGAACTTTGTGTAAAATAACTGTAAATGTTTCCCTTTCTGAGTCAGATTTGGTTTGGCATATTTACTACTTATCACAGCTGATTGATTACGTGCTCATTTTAACTTCTTGTGTCTTTTTTATTTTAAATTGCCCTAGGTTCTTTAAAAAAAGGGTCAAGACTACAAAGGGAAATACATTTTGGGGGCTGTTATAATTCTTAATTTTATGATTCTGTGTATCCACTACTAAATCCATTCAGAGGCTTTTCAAGGATTAAAATGATCCCATCCTTTAGAAATATAAAGTGTCTTTTTAGTGATAACCCTCAGTGTTGAAGAAAAGAATAATCACATTTTTATTCAGGCTAAAACTTTGATGTTTTGCTTCAGCATTGCAACATAAACACCTCATGTTTCAGAGTCAGACTGGCTGTTTTACATCCAGGCATCATGAGATATGAAAAGAAGAAAGGATTTAGGGTTAGGAAGAACTTGTACCTAACTCTGACTCCCTCATTTAATAGGTGAAATCTAAGTCAAGTCACTTATTTTTTTCTGGCCCTAGTTTCCTCACCTGTAAGAGAAGAATGGTTCTTAGCTCCCAGGAATACTCTGAGGCTAATGTGTAGTAACGAATGCCAAGCCTATATCTCCAACCCCCTTTTCTGCCACTTGTTGACTTACACTTGACCCTTTATTATTAGCAAAAGGGTTACAAGTGATTTCATCACATTGCTTCATAATTGTATGCCTTTGCTTTAGCAGTTTCTCACATTTGGAGGTCATAATCATCCCACTTCCTTCCTTCTTTAACAGATTAATTCCTATACACCCTATTAGCCCTGACTTGCTCCCAAATCTTGCTCCTTTGTGTTCTCTCAGCACTTTGTTCTTACCTTAAAGTTACATATTTATAGTTTGATTTAGAGGTCATGAACCATATTTTTTTTTCTGTATCCTCAGTGTCTAACAAAGTGCCTGGCACATGGAAAACATGCAGTTGATGTTAGTGGTCCCATAATAAAATCCATTTCAATGAGTGACAGTTATAGGAACTCACTGTTGCTGATAGTGGTTTTTTTTTCTACTTATCTACACACACACACACACACACACACACACACACACACATACACACACACACACTGCATAGACCCAGCTTAATGCCTTTTCAATTAAAAAATACCCAGTTAATAGAAAGACACAACAATGACATATATCAGTGAATGTAGTATTAATTATTACCATGGTGCTCTTATTAGCTTCTTCAGAACAGGCCCCCTCATGAGTATTCAATTTAGATTTTAAAAGAGCAAGGAGAAAAGTTATTGCATGCTAATTAGCTTTAAATTCCTCCTTTACATGGTCAATTGGAGATAGCAGAATAATGCCAACTGAACAGAAGAGCTTTGGTGAGATGACAGAGGCTAGAATTTTTAGCATCCCTCCCTCTAGCCTTTCTGGCCCAGCAGATTCCTTTGCTATCACTCATTCTATAGCTTCAGTGTCACAGGGTCAAGCTGGCCTCAGTGTGAACAAGAAACAATCTCACTGTGTCATTCATGAAGCTGACGTTCTGTGTGTGACAGGTGAGTTCTCCCTCAGTACCATAGTATGTTTCATATCAGTGGATGTGTTCCTTCTTTTTGTTCCTCTCTGTGTTTTCATAATGTCATGTACTTTTCTTATAAAAAATCTGTTTATGTTCTTTTCCTTCATGAAGACTGAGCATGCTGAGGGCAAAGATTGAGGTTTTAAAATTTCTTTATCCCTAGGGCTAATATATAGCTCAATACATGATTATGACTTGAGTGAATGAAGTAATTAAACATGGGCTGAATAATCAAATGGCCAGGAACATGTGTGGGAAAGTAAAGTATCTGATACAGTGATGTTGGTTCTCAACTCCGTGCTTGATTTGTGGAACTGCCAGTCCTTGAACTCCAGAGATGCAAAGCAAAGTGTTCTTCCTGCAAAATTCATCTACCGCTCTGGATTAATTCTTTTACTTGTAATCCTTACATGTTTGCAACACCTGCTTACGTGGACTGAAAGAAACCAAAAGAAATCCCATGCTATTTTTCCCCCTAAAGCCGTGAATCTTGAATCATCTCATGACTCAGATATCCTTTTCCTGTCCAGGGTTGAAGACACTCTAGAGAGAAAGCATTTTCTGCTCTCAAATGAAACTTCAAGTCTTACCAATCAAAATGCCATAAGAAAGCAGAATAGAAAGAAAAAAATAGTTTTCCCATATCCCTTTTCACTTCTCCCATTGAAATTCCCATCTGAGATGAAATGCCTGGGTAGGATGCAAGGAGAGTGCCATAACATATGGGCCTAGGATCCTTTACTGCTGTGCTACCAGGCAGAGCCCTCAATGAGAGGACTAGAGAGAGTAGAGAAAGGATGGTGTTCATCACCATCCTGTTATAAGGACTGCATGAGACACATCATCTTGGTTAACCCTTGGGACAACTCTTGAGGTAGGTATTATTATCATATACTAGTTTACAGATCGAGAAATTGAAGTTAAGTGATCTTCAGAAATTTGTTCAACGTCTTACAACTAGTAAATGGCGAAACCAAGCCTGAAATCCATTCATGGTTGGCTTGTTCCGAGAGACATGTTATTAACCAGCACACCATATTGCTCCCAGGGCAGAGTAGATGATTTTATTAAAATACTAAATACTACATTAAGTGCAATGTTATTTTTATTCTAGCTACATTAATGCTGAATTTGCTTTTAAAAGAACTGTGAACTCCAACCCCCAAGCCTAACATCTGCCAGAGCCTTATTTTTTCCTTTTATTCTTTTAAGAATTTTTCCAGTATCCTATCCATGTCTTTCAGAACATCTGTAGATTTGGGGTGGGCAGAGTTATGAAGGCTGATTAGATATCAGAGTACCACCTGTGGGTCTCATATCTGTTATTCCCTTCCTTGGCAGTCAAACAAAAACACAGAATAAAAGAAATAATGGAGAAGAGTCACCAGTATGTGCTTTGTGTTCACCGAAGAAGCAAGCAGACTTTGCATATTCCATTATGTATTTATTCCTCTGTCCTGCAGTGAATTGGCGAAAAAGCAGAGCAGTGTGTATGTGTGTTACTAAAAGTGATCAGAGGAAGGGAGACGGCACAGCTCTTCCTTCTGCATGGACAATTTATAATGACTTCGTGTCTGATAAAGAGCAGAGAGCCACAGAAGCTCTGGACCAAGTCCATAATCTCTCTGATGTGCTGAGCTCTAGAAATATTGAATAGTAGTAACAGGATTGAGGACCCCCACTACAGCGATATGTGCAAGTACATGGCCAATGACACAGATTTACAAAAACGGAGGATGACTCCCTATTAGCTTTCCTGAAACCTAATACGTTTCCTTTTCAGGGTTATTTTAATGAGAAATCATGTTTTAAATAGTATGTACTATAACCAACTCCCTGGTAGATGAAGGATGAACCAATTTTTCTTACTAGGGTGAATAATATGTCATTATCTGACCTCAACCAGTTCTTTCTCTTGCCGCTCCTCTTGTTCCTTGTGGGCTCTGTATTCCCACACTTCAGCCACTCTGAGCATCTCTTCCTTTCCTGTAGTGACCATTCTTATGATCTTTTACAGGCTGTTTCTTCTAATCATATCAGTTATTTTCCTTCTTTTTCTTTCTGCTCTGCCAAACTTTGTGACTGACTCCTCACCTCCCTAAGACATGAGTCCCCTCTGAAGTCTTTCTCAACTCCTCCAAAAGACATTCCCCCTTTTGCAGTCTCACTGTTCTGTGTTGGCATATGACATATAACCTACCAAAATATAAATAAGCCTAAGGTAGTGTTCTAGGGAGATGTAAAGAAGACCAATTTGGACCATGATCTTCAATCCATCTCTTCTAGCCTCGCCAACCTCTCAGTGTCTTATATGCAGTCAGCTATTTTGCACTCAGGCCCTTGACCCTGCTATCCACCATCAGGAATGCTCTTCCAGCTCTGCAAATAGCTGACCTTTTCCCATTCTTGAGATCTCAGCTCACCTGGCATCTCTGTACAAAGGTCTTCTGTTACTACTCTATCTGAAGTTGCCCACCTCAGTTAGCTTCCATCCCAACCACCACTACATTTCCTTCATTGCACTCAGCACAATCTATATGTCTCTTATTTATTGATTTGTTGATTCAAATCAACAAGTTGTATTGATTCATTGTATTTCTCCTCCCCTGGAACAAAGAGGCCTGAAGACAGAAACAATGTCTGTTTTGTTTACCTGTATATCCCTACTGCCTAGCAGCCATGCCTGGTAATTCAGAGATGCACAAATAAGAATTTACTTCTTAAAGAATAAACGATAAATACAAAGTTATTGAATAAACAAGCCAAAGGGAGAAGACACACTGGTGCCCATATGAGGCATACAATCTTGAAGATTTGGGGAAGGATACTTAGAAGAGACTTAGTTGTATAGGTAAATCCTATGTGAAGAAGATCGAATTTCAATTTGTGTTATATTATTCCTCACTTAAGGACCTGGTGAAAGCATTTCTTTTACTTTTTTCAGAAATAATGAAATAAATTATCCTCATACAGTCTTCTCTCCTCCTCCTCTTATTCTTGGTGAGGGCCAAGACCTCAGATTCTCTCTGCAAAGTGCATGTTCCTCCCTCACATTAGTCCTCACTGGAGTGTTATATAGACTCCTATTGCTGTTTATGCAAAGTGTCTAATTATGTTTTCACTCAAAGATCTTTCAAGTGCCAAGCTCAGGAGTCTTTGCTCACCCACACTAGCACTTCAAGGTGTTAGATACCCCCTTAGCTTATTATTTCTGGGAATGGCAGTAGCTTCTGCAGCTCTGCCTCATTCCATATTCTGATTTGAGTGAATACTTTGCTCCACATCTCCGTGCCCAAAGTCATACCCCTAGAGAGGACAGATTCACCTGAATCCAAAACAGATGCTTTTTTTCCTTTGTATTATGTTACATACTGGGATTCTATATCGTATCACTCATCTTTTGTTGTTATTTTTTTTTGGAGGGAAGAGAATATGTGAAATTATTACATAAAGTTCTTAGTGGGGGCCAGGATGTGTATTATGAATTTAATAGTTCGTTATCACATAGTCCTTTACCCCTGCCCCAACCTTCCATTTAGTATCACTTTGCCCACTTCAGAGCTGACCAAAGTGAGTAGAAAACGTATATATCTAGCCAGAAGTCTCACAGCTATTAAGTGACTGGCGATATAATTCCAGCCTATGTCTGAGACTCACAAAGCCCACCTTGTGTTTTAATCACTATACTGTTGTAACTAGCCCCAATTAAATAATACATTGAAAAGTTATCCTGCCAAATTCCCAGTGCCTGCTTTTGTCTTTGGATACTTGTCCAGTGTACTTTTAAAAAATAATTGTTACAACATCTTTACTGCTTGCTCTTCAGAAAGTTATGAAGGATGTATCATTCCCCCCAATATACTTATGATATAACTAATCTCATTCTATTCTGTAAACATTTATTGAGAACTGATTATGATGTAAGTAAATCACTGAGCAGTGGAGATATTTAGATGAATGAGACGTGGTCCTTCCTCTGGAATAGCTCACATTCTACTGAGAGAGACAATCGTTGAAACAGCTAATTACAATGATCCATGCAATAGTTGAAATAAAGACTCTTCAGTGTAGGAAAAGAGAAGAATGAGTTCTTCCAGGGGGAGCAGGAAAAACCTTCATTAGAGTAGATGATATCTGAAGTAAGCATTGAGTTTACTAACTTTTCAGGTGCCTTGCATGTATACTAAGTGGTTTTACAGCAGCAAGGTGTGGCTGTCTGAAGTGTCAGCAGTGTTTATGAAACATCACTGCCCCTGTGGTGGGCAGATGGTGTGTGTGTGAGGAAATAGAGGGGATGTGGTGAATAGGACTGAAAACACGGGCAGTTCCAGGGTACATCCTGCACTAACAAAATACAAAGTTTGGACTTCATCTTGAAGGCAATAGGGAGCCTTTGGAGGTTTATAAAGCAAAGGGAACCATTGAAAAAATATATAATGTAAGATGTGAGAAACTCCTGTTCCAACACAGGAACATAGGATCATAAGCTACAGGAAGCTAGGAAAACTTGCCCCCACTCCCCACATCACACCTCATCCAGGCTTTTTCCATCTGTGTTTCCACCGTGGATCTCTCCTGTTAGATTTGCACTATACAAAAGATGCCAACATTTTCAGCAGAGCAGGGAAGCCTTCTAGCATCCATAAGAGTTTGGGTCTTGCTGTTTCCTGGCCTTTGCTCCAATCTAGACTATCATTCTTGCTAAGGAATAAGCTGAAAGAAAGGCAGGGTGATATCAATTTTAAGAACATAGGTGGCTGGGTGTGGTCACTCACGCCTGTAATCCCAGCATTTTGGGAGGCCAAGGGTGGGTGGATCACGAGGTCAGGAGATTGAGACCATCCTGGCTAACATGGTGAAACTCCGTCTCTACTAAATATACAAAAAATTAGCCAGGTATGGTGGCAGGTGCCTGTAATCCCAGCTACTCAGGAGGCTGAGGAAGGAGAATGGCGTTAACCCAGGAGGCAGAGCTTGCAGTGAGCTGAGATCGCGCCACTGCACTCCAGCCTGGGCAACAGAGCGAGACTCGGTCTCAAAAAAAAAAAAAAAAAAAAAAAAAAAAAAAAAAAAAAAAAAAACCTAGAAAAAAAAAGAACAACAACAAAAAAAAAACAAAAACAAAAAAAACGGAACGTAGGTTTTGGAGATTAGCTGCCTGGGTTCACATCATGGCTATGTCACTACTTAGCTGTATGAACTTGGGAATGTTCTGTGAGCTCTCTGCCTTGTTTTTCCCATCTGTAAAATAGGGATCATTGTATAATCTACCTTGTGATGTTGAAGTGAGAATACAATGAGTTACTACATGAAAACTACTTTGAACAGTGGCCTGGCAAGTAATAAGTGCTCCATGAGTATTATTATTCTAGCAACCTGAGTTGGTTATGAATGACAAAATGCCAAGCTACTGCAGTCCTTACTGGGAAGATCTGTGAAGACAGAATTGTTGACTATGAAATATACTTCTTAGACCAGTGCCTAAGATTAGTGGCACTTAGTGAGCACTTACTATGCAGGGTGTATTTACATGCATTATATCATTTAACCTCACAACCACACTGTGATTGATGTATATGTATTTGTTTCTATGCTACATCATCTTTATTTTCTTCAAAAGGAAGAGGTTAAGCCACTTACACAAAAGCACACACATAGGAAATGTTAGGACAAGGACTCTAAACAGGTTAGTCTAACTGCAAATTCATTATTTTCTTTACCACACTACCCTACCTGTCAAGTTAGAGAGGTCAAACTAATTTAATTGTTTAATCTTCTATGATGAGAGCTGGCACATATGTACACAGAAAAACTGCTTTGTATTGTTGCTATAATTTGTGCTCCGTATGTTTATATAACAGATGTTTATCTAAATTCTTTCACACTTCCTGTCCAATTTGCTTCCCAAGCAGCATATATATTATTATTACCTTTTTATATGTGGTGAAATGAAGGAATCAAGATTTAGCCCTTTTCCTTGCCTTGAGTTGCTCTCAGTTGAGCCTTCTTGGGCACCTGTTAGAACTCTCACAGTCTTTTTGATGATAAGCTTATCATGGCTTTATCATTATTATAGACTCTTTGCTTCCTTGGTATTCCATGACAACCTCCTGCATTTACACACAGTTGTTTGCCAGGTGTCCTTGACCTCATAATGGAAAGGTCTGAATATCAGGGTGCACCCAAATAGAGCAAGTAAATGTGATATGAAAGTAATTAAAACATTCTTTGGATCTAACTCTTCAAGAGCTGTCATGAGGATCAGTAGGTACAAGGCTGCTATTTTTAGATCTTAACCTCATTGTGCATGTTTGAGATGGGACCTAATAAACTAGATGGACTGAATAGTACAGAAGATTCCAGTTTCACCTGACATGTAATTATCAGACATTTCAACTCTATAGTGTCAAGGTCTACATCGTTGAACTGGGGGTAAGGGGTGAGCAGCTAGCAATGCCATCTAACCATCTTAATGCCATTTTATCTACTAGTCAATGTCATATAATTCAATTTTCTAGAATATTATAGAATTCCTCTTTTATGGCATGCATTAAGGACAGTAAAAAGCAAACCATCTGGGCTATAGAACAAAACATTGATTAGATTAAAAACCATACAGAAAAATGTATGACTCTCTTTCACCTCTCATATCACCACACCTATTTTATATGGATAAAATCAACATAACATGCAGTCATTGAACATGTGCATGGTTTTTCTTGGGTGTCTACCAAACTGGATGTTTTCTGTCAGAAATACAAACACATTTTTCATATTTCACCAAGATATTGTCATCTAATGTGTAAGTATCTAGCTTATGTTATGTAAACATAGTGAGAAATACCTCTTGGCTTTTACTTTATTTAAGATAAAAAAACAATTTTAATAAAAATGTTTTTTAAATATTTAATTTATTTTCCAATGAAATTTTCAAAAAGGTTTATAAGCAAGGGCATATTTTAGTTGTGCTGACTAAGCAATGTATTCACCCATTTATTCACTCACCTAATGTGTAACTGTTCAATTATTAACTTCTATATAGTGCCTAATTTATGTCACAAATTGTTTTTCTTTTAATTTTTCAAAAAAAGGTTGGGTAGATATTATGCCCCATTTACAACTGAGTAAACTGATTTTCAGTGAAGTTTAGTTTCTCTAACATATAATTGAAAGTCACTAGTATCCAATAGATGCTGGCAGGATTTTAAAAAATCATTTTCATTCTGAGGAGCCGGGAAATTTGGTAACAGCAATTTGGACAAATAGAAAAAGAAAAAAAAATAGCCTGAGATGTAGCTCCTAACATGGATTTTATTGTGGCATAAAGAAAGGCAGTGACATTTCTAAATAATAAAATAGCTGAAGGACAGAAAAAAAATTTGAGATTTAAAGAGATAGCTTTTCCTAACCCCTATGTATTTTTAAAAGTTTTCATTTGAGCTATTTATTCATTCAGATAATATTTTTGAGAGTCTACCATATGCCAAACAATTTCCAGAAGATATGTGGAATACATCAGACACAAGTTAGAGTGAAAACACACATACAAGCACACACACACACACACACACACACACACACACACACACACACACAGCTTCCTGTCCTTTTGGAGGTAACATTGTAGCAGGGAGACACAGACAATAAATGTAATAAATATGGTAATTATCTAGTATAATAGAATATTATAAGTAGCATGGGGAAAAAGAAAAAACAAGAGAGCGAGCAGGGTATGGGCAATGAACTTGCCTGACACAGGACTGGGGAGGGCTGGGTAGTCATTGTGAGTAGGATGAGTGAGTAGACCCTATTGAGAACTCAACACTTGAGCATAAACTTTCAGGAGAATATGGTAGCATGGAGGATATTGTGGGAACAGCATTCCAGGCAGAGAGAACATCCAACACAAAATCTCCAAGTTGAACTCATACCCAGTATCTTCTAGTAAGCAAGGAGAACCCAGGAAATTAAAGGAAGCATAGTAAACATGAAGTCAGAGAGAGAAATGCAGGCAAATCGAGAAGAAACTTACAGGCCAAGGGAAGGAATCTTTCTTATACTTTGGAAATAGGGAGCCACTAAAGAGGTGTGGCAAGATCTGAATTATGTTTTAAAAGGCTGCTAATTGTGTTTTGACTTTTATTTTAGGTTCAGGGTTACGTATGCATGTTTGTTATATAAGTAAGTTGCATGCCACACCGGTTTGGTGTACAGACTATTTCATCACCCAGATAATAAGCATGGTACCCAATAGGTAGTTTTAAGATCCTCACCTTTCTCCCATCCCCCACCCACAAGTAGGCCTTAGTGTCTATTGTTTCCTTCTTTGTGGTTATGTGTAATCAATGTTTAGCTCCCACTTACAAGGCAGAATGTGTGGTACTTGGTTTTCTCATCCTGCATTAGTTTGCTTGGGATAATGGCCTCCAACACCATCCATGTTGCTGCAGAGGACATGATCTCATTCTTCTTTACGTCTGTGTAGTGTATATATCTGCCACATTTTCTTTATCCAGTCCACCATTTATGGGTATTTTTGTTGATTCTATGACTTTGCTATTGTGAATAGTGCTGCAATGAACATATATATGCATGTGTCTTTATGGTAGAATGATTTATATTCCTTTGGGTGTATAACCAATAATGGGATTGCTGGGTCAAATGGTAGTTCTGTTTTAAATTTTTTGAAAAATTGCTGTGTCAAATGGTAGTTCTGTTTTAAATTTTTTGAAACATCACCAAACTGCTTTCGACAATGGCTGAACTAATTTACATTCCCACCAACAGTGTATAAGAATTCCCTTTCCTCAGCAACCTCACCAGCATTTGTTATTCCGGCTACTAACTTAATAATGAGCTGCAAGGGTCAAGGATGAAATCAGGGAGAACACTGAGGGGCTATTGTAGTAGTCCAGGCAAAAAGTGGCAGTGAGTCTAGTGGAAACAAGAAAAATGGTCAGGTTCTGGATGTATTTTGGAGATAGAGTCTACTGTGTTTCATGATGGATTGGAAATAGAGTAAGATTGAAACCAAAGGACAAGGATAAGTCTAATTTTTTGTCTTGAGAAACTTCCCAATCAAGAGCAGAAGTTCAGTTTGCAGCATGTTAGCTTTGAGATCAAATACCCAACCTGTTTAATAAGTGGTTTACATATGAGTTTGGAGTTCAGCAGAGGGCGATGGGCAGAAATTACAAATTGGAGAGTCATGGCCACATACATGGGCTTTAAATCCATGAACCTAGAGAAGTCTCCCAAGAAAGTAAAGGCAGGTAGAGAAGGAGGAAGACCAAGGATTCAGCCCCAGGGGTCTCCAGAATTATAAGGTCAGGGAGAAATGCATTATTTAGTAATAGGAACTGAGGAAGAGCAAAAATAAGTAGGGAGGAAAACAAAGAATGCATTGACTTATTATGTAGGAGGCAGGGATTCACTGTTTAAATGTTGCTGATAGCTCATGGAAGATAACAGTACTGAGAACTGCCCATTAGATCTGGCAACAAGGATGTCATACATGACCTTCATTTAAGCAGCTCTGAGAACACAGTGAGACTAGAAGTCCATTTAGAGTAGTTTAACAATGAGGACAAATTCCAGAGAAATACAGATAATTGTTTTTTTTTTTTTTTTTTTTTTTTTTTTTTCAGACAGAGTTTCACTCTTGTCGCCCAGGCTGTAGTGCAATGGCATGATCTCGGCTCACTGCAACCTCTGTCTTCCGGATTCAAGCTATTTTCCTGTCTCAGCCTCCCAAATAGCTGGGATTACAGGCATCCACCACTGCGCCCAGCTAATTTTTGTATTTTTAGTATAGACGGGGTTTCACCACGTCAGCTAGGCTGGTCTCGAACTCCTGACCTCAGGTGATCCACCTGCCTCGGCCTCCCAAAGTGCTGGGATTATGGGTATGAGCCACCATGCCAGGCCCCGATAATTCTTTAAAAGAATTTGAATGCAAAGGCAGCTAAGAACTAGAGTGCTAGCTGTAAGATGAAGTTAAGTTCCAAAGAGTTTTTGTTTTATTATGAAAGAAATAGAAATAAGAAGTTATGCCAATGAGAGGAGTTTAATATAAAAGAAGAAAAATTCATGATGTAGGAGGGAGAAGAATTGCTAGGTTAGTCAGAAAGTAAATGGACTGCAGATGTGTAAATATGTCTGACAATAATAAGGTCTAACCTGGAGTCCACACTCATGATTTAGAGGGAGACTTATCAGTCGAATTGTATATTGTTTTTTTTTTTTCTCTCTCCACAGTCAGCTGCTGCACACATGAATGGAGCAGGTCCAGAATTGGATTAAACAAGAGTTTTGACATGTGAATTCTGCAAACAATGAGAAGGGTCAGGAAGTTAAGCTGGCATGCAAAGAAGTGATTAATATGTTTGCTGTGGAATTTAAGCTATATAAAAAGGGAACACAGGACTTCAAATGGGTGAGGAACAGAAATGAAGCTCTTAGATAAAGGAATAGGAAGACTTGGTGAGGTCAAAGGATTTTTGGTATTGGGAGTGCTGGAGGGAGTGAACTGGAAAGTTAAGATATCGTGGTCAGAGAGATGGTGCATGAATTTGAGGTCGTAGAAATATTGCAGTTACAAAATATAAGATCTATGGAGATCTAGATAGAAAGTGGTTAAGGTAGAGTGGAAGACAAAATCATTTGGAGAGAGGATTGAGGTCACAGAGATGATAGGTCAGAGTGTTTGGAAGATTATCTACATATAGATTCTACATATGTGTTTTACATATGTATGTGCATATGTATGCATTTTCATATCTGCATGTATGTGAATATGTGTGTGTATAACACAAGTGCTAAGACAGAGTAATATTGCAGAAAATGACAATAAACTAGGAATGACAGGTGGTGAAATCTAAAGGTAGGAATTTTCAGGGAGTGGGGTAGTAATGTGCCCATAAATATTTGTTAGGCTGATGCAAAAGTAATTGCGGTTTTTGCCATTCAAAGCAATGGCAAAGACCACAATTACTTTTTCACCAACCTAATAACAACCAGCTCTCTCTGGAGAACAGAACAGCTCTGATTTTTTGTCTGCCAATTTCCATGATGTAAATGACACCCTGGTGCCTCCAAGGTAGTAACAGAATGTTGTTAAAGACAGAGCTGGGAAGAGATAGGCACAATCAGCTCTCATGTGTAGGTTCAAGCCAGCCCTGGCATACCATTGAAGCAGGGTGTGAGAATAGTCTACAAGTGGCCATGAGGAGTAAGGAGACAAAACCCAGCTCTCATCCTAGTGGTACAGACTTAGAGGAGAATAAAAAGATCTTCACTTGAGAGGGGCTGAATGGGAAGCAGAGTCCTTGGAGGAATGGGAACAGTTTTTTGGTAAGAGCAAAAAAAGTGAAGGGTACATTTAGAGGATATAGGCAATTTTGATGATGATCAATCCTGAATTGCAGAGGGTTTAGTGGAGGGATTTAAAGATAGGACTAAGAGATTCTGCTATATGGAGATAAAAGTTTGGGAGATGAGAGGTGACCCATGCATCTGGGGCTTCTTGCAGTTGAGGATGAAAACAGCAATGGAAAGCCTCATTACGATGAGCTCTGGTGGCCTCAAACCTGCAGTGACAGAGAGGCTGTGTTAGTGAGCTTGGGCTCTGAGGTGTGTGAATGGGTTCTCCCTTGACCCCTGTCAGGGATAAATGTGCTCACTCCCATTGTGTGGGGGCCCTCTCACTCCCATCGATGGAGTTGAGATATCTGGGGAGGTCAGAGTTACTCAGATTGAGTGGGTACTCCTGGCCCATACATCACTTCATCCTCTGGAGACCCTTCCTTATCTCATTCAGTTGGATTATTTCCTTGTCATTTGTGCTCCTCAACCTTCAGCATTGCTCTCAAATCGCCTCATAATAATTTTTTTTAAAAAATTCACCTCACAGTTGTTCCAACATGATTAAAGTCCTCAAACGTAAGAATTTTCCCTTTACCTGTCTCTGTTTTGATAGGTCTATGCCATTCCTTAACACAATCCTAGGAAACAGCAGTCTTCAATAATGTCTACATAGGTCAAACATTGCCATAAGACTTATCATCTATTGAGAGTTTATTACGTACTGAGTAGTAAGCTAAGTGCTTTATAAACATTATCTGTAATCCTCAAAACAACCCGATTTTTTATGCCCCATTTACAGGGAAGAAAGTCAAAGTTCAGCGCATTGTCTTGCTCAGTCTCAAAAACCTAACAAACACAAGCACCAAGGTACTTCTGATTCCAAAGATCATGCATTCAGCTGTTTTATAAGCTCAATTTCTGAGTAAGACAACTGTGTCCATAAGCAAATCAAAAATAAGAGTTTTAGCACTTCTCAAATTTATGAGTTTGATAGCTCTGACCATACTCTGAGATTCTCAAGCAGGATCGAGTTTAGTATTTGTTATCCTAAAGGCGCCTGAACCAACAGGGTTGGATGGAACCAGGAATAGTCAGACTGATAGGGTCTGCCAGCTGGTTGCCACATATCTCGTTGAAAAACAATCTGATAAATCAGCCTAAAGATAAGCCACATGTTACCCTAAATCTGGGACAGTAACACACACTTAGCAGTCAGAAAGAATAAGATGTCAGTACCCAAATGCTAATGCATTGGTGCAAAATGTTTATCGTAGACTTTTTTTAAAGTCCGGAATGAAAAATCGAATCAAACTAATTAAAAAATAAAATTGAGTACCTGCTATGTGATGTGCTAGATATTAAAAAACTATGAAAAAGCTGTGGTCTCTGTCCTCATAAAAGTCAGAGCTTAGTAGAAAAGATAAACATGAAGTAACTATATTGTGATGTATGAATTCTTTTAATTGACAGAAACATCAGCATGCATACTGACAACATGCATTGGTAGCTACCGATGGTGCCTGTTTCAGAAAAAGATGAAAGATGAGCTTCCAAGTGGAAAGAATAGGAGGAATCTTCCTGGTAAAAGACAAAGCATTGAACAAAGGCAGCTAGCACGAAGGATAAGGTGTCCAGGGGTTGGTGATTCTTTATTGTGACTAGAACACTGGCTATAAGAATTGTAAATAATACACCTAGAAAGTTATGCTGGGCCTTGCACGCTATGCTGAGGGTTTGGACATCAAAGCTAATTTAAATCTTAAACTCTGTATCAACTGCTTACTTATTGAACTTCTGAGAGGGCTGAGCATTGCTGAGAAATGAGGAAGAATTCAGCCCGGTAGGAAACGATGTTTCTGTACCTGCAATGAGCTGAGGTGCAGTTTAGCGGGGACCAAATAGTAAACGTAAAACACTTAGAGAAAAAGTTAATTGCTGCAAAGTGTGTATTGTGCAGTAGGAATTCCAAAAAGGGCAATATCATCGTGACTTCAAGTCATCAAGGAAGGGCTCAAAAAGAACAGAATTTTTGAGCTAACCCCAAAAAGATAAATAGAATTTGAATAACCATATTCATGAATAATGTTTGCTTAATGTCTCTAATTTATAACCCAGGTGTTTCCAGTTTCACTTTCTTGTCATTACGACTTTGTGATAGACATAAAATAAAGATCAATACCACCACTTTGCATGCACAGAAGCTCATAGGCACTAAAGTGACTGTCATGACACTGCTAGGGTGCAATAGAGATGAATTCTTAGGACAGGTAAGGCTAATTCTCTTTTTTTTTTTTATTAAACTTTTAGGTTTTAGGGTACATGTGCACATTGTGCAGGTTAGTTACATATGTATACAGGTGCCATGCTGGTGCGCTGCACCCACTAATTCGTCATCTAGCATTAGGTATATCTCCTGATGCTATCCCTCCCTTCTCCCACCACCCCACAACAGTCCCCAGAGTGTGATATTCCCCATCCTGTGTCCATGTGATCTCATTGTTCAGTTCCCACCTGTGAGTGAGAATATGCGGTGTTTGGTTTTTTGTTCTTGCGATAGTTTACTGAGAATGATGATTTCCAATTTCATCCATGTCCCTACAAAGGACATGAACTCATCATTTTTTATGGCTGCATAGTATTCCATGGTGTATATGTGCCACATTTTCTTAATCCAGTCTATCATTGTTGGACATTTGGGTTGGTTCCAAGTCTTTGCTATTGTGAATAATGCCGCAATAAACATACGTGTGCATGTGTCTTTATAGCAGCATGATTTATAGTCCTTTGGGTATATACCCAGTAATGGGATGGCTGGGTCAAATGGTATTTCCGGTTCTAGATCCCTGAGGAGTCGCCACACTGACTTCCATAATGGTTGAACTAGGATAACAAATACTAAACTCGATCCTGCTTGAGAATCTCAGAGTATGGTCAGAGCTATCAAACTCATAAATTTGAGAAGTGCTAAAACTCTTATTTTTGATTTGCTTATGGACACAGTTGTCTTACTCTGAAATTGAGCTTATAAAACAGCTGAATGCATGATCTTTGGAATCAGAAGTACCTTGGTGCTTGTGTTTGTTAGGTTTTTGAGACTGAGCAAGACAATGCGCTGAACTTTGACTTTCTAAATTACAGTTCAAAAGGAAAGTAAAACGCCATTTGGACAAGAAACCAAGAAACCTGAAGCCAACCTGGCATCTTTTGGTGAACGGATGCTGAGACAAATTCACTTTCTTGCCATGAAGAACATATGCCTTTATTTCTGGTATACAGAAGTAGCCAGTTAATCTTTTCACTATCCTTTGTTTCCATCTGCTATGTAAGATACAAATATAGCTACTAGAGTAGGATATGTTATCTCTTGGGGAAAATAGATATATTTTCCCCAAATTTGAGTTTTATATACAGTGAGTGAACTAGAATTTCCATAGCCTGTTATATCAAATAGACACAAAGCCATGGACTGGTTGATCCCTTTTGACTCTGATTCTTAGGAGGCCCCTTGATCTGATTCTTCTGGAGAGAAGAAGCAAATGAAACTCTGCTGTTGATACTGTGCTTGGATGGTGGATGATAGGTAGAGAGGCATATTTTGTAGCTTCTTGAAATTTCTTATTCTTGTGACCCTTCTGGAGAACTTCAGAATAATAAAATAGGGCATTAGATAGACCAACCTGTGGTCTAATCCAGTTTCAGTGACTTGTTAGCCTTATGACTCGGGGCCTCTTATTTGTTATATTACAATGTCTACCTCACAGGATTGTCATGAGGATTAAATGAGAAAATGTTTCCACAGTGTCTAGTAAAGTATTTAGCATACTGTCTTTTATTCATTTATTTAAAACATGTTTTAATGGCTTTTTCTTTAGTTTGAATATGATATTCTAAAAAGTTTCCCAAAAGATGTATGAGTATAGAGACAAATAGTGAATGTTCTCCCCAGACATCTTGCAGAATTCTGGGTGTTCGTCAGTGGAGACAGACAGTGGGCCCCGTGTCCATAGTGTTCATGCTCTGGTAGAAGACACAGATGTAAACACACTTTAATTCTAAATTGATAAGAGCTGCAAGAAAATGGATAGGTCCTCTGATCGTTTGCAAGGGGGCTAGATAACCTGTTCTGCTCAGGAATACGGTGGAATCAGCTAAGTTTAATCTGAAGAAAAGAAAGAAGTTTGAGTAGGAAAATAAAGATCCCGGGATGCTGGGCCTTCTAGGCAATGCTGAGACCCAAGTGCATATGGGTATAAGCTTCATCGAGGCATGTGAGTGTGTTCCTGATCCTCAATAATTCAACAGAAGTGAACCCGAGACAAATGAACATTCTTCATTCCTGCATGTACATTTAGCCCTGATTGTCTTTCTTTTTTTAAATTATTTTTAATTATTATACTTTAAGTTCTAGGGTATGTGTGCACAACGTGCAGGTTTGTTACATATGTATACACGTGCCATATTGGTGTGCTGCACCCATTAACTCGTCATTTACATTAGGTATATCTCCTAATGCTATCCCTCCCCCCTCCCCCCACCCCACGACAGGCCCCAGTGTGTGATGTTCCCCTTCCTGTGTCCATGTGTTCTCATTGTTGAATTCCCACCTATGAGTGAGAACATGTGGTGTTTGGTTTTCTGTCCTTGTGATAGTTTGCTGAGAATGATGGTTTCCAGCTTCATCCATGTCCCTACGAAGGACATGAACTCATCCTTTTTTATGGCTGCATAGTATTCCATGATGTATATGTGCCACATTTTCTTAATCCAGTCTATCATTGCTGGACATTTGGGTTGGTTCCAAGTCTTCACTATTGTGAATAGTGCCGCAATAAACATATGTGTGCATGTGTCTTTATAGCAGCATGATTTATAATCCTTTGGGTATATACCCAGTAATGAGATGGCTGGGTCAAATGGTATTTCTAGTTCCAGATCCTTGAGGAATCGCCACACTGTCTTCCATAATGGTTGAACTAGTTTACAGTCCCACCAACAGTGTAAAAGTGTTCCTATTTCTCCACATCCTCTCCAGCACCTGTTGTTTCCTGCCTTTATAATGATTGCCATTCTAACTGGTGTGAGATGGTATCTCATTGTGGTTTTGATTTGGATTTCTCTGATGGCCAGTGATTAGCCCTGATTATCTTTCTCCTTTCTTAATTATATGAATAGATTTTCGGATTAAATAAGGTAGATATTTTATTTGTTTTCTCCGTCATTTACATGGTTGTCCAGAGATAGATTGACCACAATGATGAAGGCCTGGAATAATTCCATTTTGTCTTCTATATTATTTTGGTGTTTTGTTTCATGGGCAGATGCCTCATTGTGTAACATAGTAGTTATAGATGTAGTCATTACTTCAACTTTCCAGTCAGCAGGAAAAAAAAAATTGGAAAGAGGAACATTTCACCTCTTTTAAAAGGCTTTTTTTTCACAAATAACTCATCTATGTACAAAGGAGGATAAATGCATTGTGTATTTCAAGTGTTCCCACATTTTAGATGGGATCCCTGGAGAGCATAAAAGTTAAATCATGTGACCAAGGACACACAGCTAGTAAATGTCAGGGTTCATGTTCACATGCAAGCATTGTTAGCTCCAAATCCCCCTGTCTAAAGCACCAGTCCACACTGCCTCTCCTTGGGACCTGCTAAGATGGTGATACTTGTGTTAAGTTTTGAAAGATGAATAGGGAGCAGATCACTTAAAGAAATTGGAGAGAAGGGCATCTCTGGACGAAAACAACATCATGTGCAAAGGAAAGAAGGACTCAGGGTGCTCATCTATAAATGGAAAAGTTTATATCTTTTCTCACTGGGCTGTTCTGAATCAGTGAGATCAAGTGGGTAAGAGCTCATGTCCCAGTGCCTGCCTTTGAAATCCCGCATTGAAACTATGTTCAGAACAAAAACCAAAAGCATATCCGTGAAAGATTACACAAGAGCCTGTAGGATATACTAACCTTCTGTTAGGGGACAGCATAATTAAGGTTGTGTTAATGATGTAAGTGTTGATTTTACCAAAGCATTTGATGCGGTCTCTTTTAAAAATTTAATTGGAGACTTAATTCTAGTTGTCTCCTACATGAATTGAAAGATGGCCTGAGGAGAGCAATATAGGAAAACTCACACCAGCAATATGTTAACTGTAGAAAGGTGTCTAAATGGAGGACTACAATGATTTTTTATTGTATTTATTATCCTTAGAATTTATCTGCATGGATGACTTAGTGCAGACAAAATTTTGGTCACTTAAAATCACCAAACCTATATGAAGGATGCTAACGGGCAGAACTTCACTTTTTACCACCTCTATCTAATATTAGCCCAGTTGAGCAAAGTTTATCATATTTACCCTAGGGTTTAGAATCTTTCCTGCCTGCAGCTGTCTCACCCATACATTTGAGCACAGAATCCTAGAAGTTGAATCTGTCTTAGAGACCAATGCATTCAGGTCATTGTTTTATAGGTGGTCTCACCTGAGTTCCAGAAAAAGTAAGTAACTTCTCAAACATCACATGGGATCATTCAGGTTGGGATAATAGCGTAGTCTTTGGGTCTTTAAATTGTAGGCAAATCAAGAGATATAAGACCAGAAGTAAAGATTTTTTTTTTATCGCAGTCAAGGGCTGTTATAACATTTCAGAAGTAAACAGCTCGAAAGCCCCAAGGATGTGAAACCGTGAACAATGAGCAGAAGATAATCTTGAGAAACACATATTTAAGTTGTCTTTATCTTTGTCCTTATGATATTTAAAATATCCCCTACTTTCATGTACATTCCAATGCATTATGGCCATTTCTTTATTTGTGTTGCTGACCCTCCTCTTCTGTCCTGGTTATCTTTCATTTGCCCCTCCAGACCCAATGTTCACCTTTCTCCACCCCGCTCTGGTTCCCAGGAGACTGTCAGGTACGCATTTCCCTTGTCTTTCAATGTTGGTTTGGGTTCAGCTAGTGGTCAGCACTGGCAGGAGGTGTGAGAGTAGGTGAAGAGTAAGGTCACATCACCATGGTTACCTACATCCCACACTGTTAGCCACTCTCTACTGCACAGCCCTCCCCACATAACTCCCCTCTCCAGGGTCTAGGAGCATTCCTTCCACTTGTCTATTCATGGGTGGTAAAGACTCCTCAGGGTTACTAGCATTGATAAACTGCACTGTCTCGGGTTAGTTTCCTTAAAACCATTAAATAGCCCTTTATTTAAACTCTCCTTAAATTATACAGTTTGAAGGCACCATGTTCTTCCTGTCAGGACCCTTGCTGATACAGCTGATAACCTTGATATACCCTCCTGAAACAATGTGATGTTTCTTTCTAAATGAAGTATAAAGTTTTGAAAATATATTTAACTTTATTTTAATACACCACACATTAATTTACAAGTATCATTTCTCTCGATGTATTTATTTTCACATTCTGGTACATGTTTATATCTCATAACTGTTTCTTGATTAAAATTTGTAAATTCAGTTAATTAATATATACTCTGACTGTCCAAATAACTTGAGCCAGATACTGCATCTAGGAGCTTTTCCCTTCATTAGTTCATATTGTCTTCAAAATACTCATAAAATATATATTATACTTTCTATTTTATGAAGCTGAGTCCTTTCTGGGCAGGTTAAGTAACTTTTCTAAGTCTGAAGATCTGAAAATGGTGCCAACATGAAACCATTTAGCAAATAAACAGCTACCAGAATGACCTATAAAGAGTGACTAGCTTTGTAGAACTTCATCAGCAATATTAGAAAGAATACTCATTTTTCCCTCTGTAATAAGAGCTGTAAAGGGAGCAGGAGGAGAAAAATCTATTACATTAATATGTATGTACAAACTTCAGATGAAAAAGCTTCAGTGAAATGTTTTAAGTGATACATATGGGATGAAGAGAAGCTTTTTATCCATTTGTGGAAAATATATAGATGGAAGCAGCTTGATGGCTAAGAAGGGGTTCCAGGTTTGACCTCAGGACACTGGCGAGATGGATATATTTGGGAAATATGTTTAATAATTTTCAGTCATAGATTAATCACCTCTCCTTGAGATGTCTGTATGGCCTTCTAGACTGTTAACTCAAGGACAGGATCTATTTCTCATTTAATTTAGTATTTGCCTACTTAGCCCTCTCTACTAAGCATGAAATGAGTACCAGGAACTTGATTAGGAATATACATTTTATATATATATATATATTTCTTATTATATATATATAAAATATATACTCCTTGATTAGGAATATATATTATGTATATATTTATATATGTAATATATAAGGAATAATTGTATATATTATATATTTATATATAATATATTCATATAAATATATATTGTATATAAGGAATATATATATATAATATATATATTATATATAAGTTCCTGGTACTCATTTTCAAAGAAAAAGAGATATACATATATATATAAGATATATTAGGAATCTATATATATTTCTTTTTCTTTTTTCATATTATCCCCATGTATTGTTATTGAAATTCAGTGTTATAATTCTTGCTATAGTCTGAATGTTTGTGCTCCCACCAAAAAAAAAATGCATGTGTTGAAACCTAAGCTCCAAGGTGATGATATTAAGAGATCAGGCTTTTGGAAGGTAATTAGATCATGAAAGCCCTTTCCTCACCAATGGGAATAGCGCCTTTATAAAAGAAGTCAAAGGGAACTTGTTTGTCCCTTTCGCCACGCGAGGATTCACTGAGAAGGTGCTACCTTTGAAGCAGAGAGCGATCCCACACCAGACCCTGAATCTGCTGGTGCCTTGATTATGGACTTCCAAGCCTGCCGAAGTGTGAACAATGAATTTATGTTATTTGTGAATCATCCAGTGTAAGGTATTTACTTACAGCATCCCATAGAAACTAAGACGGTCCTCTTTCTTTTATTTTAAATCGATAAAAACTAGAAGCTCAGGAATTCTCTATACTGCACAGGGTCCAATTAATAGCAAGAGTGAAATTGCTTTATGTTGAGTAAATATATACCTAACGTAGCCTTATTATCACCTTTTTTGTTTCCATATTTGGATTTGTGTACAACTTTCCAAGGAAATTTGTATAGAAAACATGATTTAGGTGTGTGGCTATTCTCAAGAAGTCAGGAAATTTGGTATTCTGTTTACTTGAAATATATCAGTAATTCAACTCTCATACATCCAGTCACCTAGTCAAGCAACAGATGTTAGACATGAATTAGGTCTTAATCCCCATTGCAAAATGACAACCATTGATTTTTTTTTAAATGAGGATTCAAGAAGCATATTCAATGGCCCGCTTGTTACATTTCAATGATGAGTGAACAGCTTAGCACCAGCATAGAGAAGTGTTCCTTGCAATAAATGAGAAAGGAAGAAAGCTGTTTTTTCCCCCAGCTGACCATTGGTATGAGCTCAGTCAGCATTAGTATCACATTCGCATAGCATCTTGCAAATAATTTTGCCATATAGAGCATAACACCTCTTTCCAATCCACGACACACAGATAGAAGGCAAAATAAAGTGAACAAGAGGAAAGGGCAAGATTATCTACTTTAAAAGTGGGAGAGATGTGTCTTCAGAATGTCTGACAAGTTAAACTAATCATGAAGTACCCTATAGTTTAAGGACTCAAAAGCTAATATGTTGCTCCATCCTAGACCCAATGCTTACATAATTTCTTTTCTAAAGATAACTACATTATGGAAGAATAAACTTTAGCCCTGTTGTTGAAATTTCTTATCTAATTTTTCCTTTTTAAATAGAGACTGGGATAAAACTCCTTTGCTAGGATAAAAAAGAAAGAGCAGTATGACTGATAATTTTAAGCAATATACACATGGTATAAGTAGTTGTTTCAGAATAAAGTATTAGAAAACAGGAAAAATAGAATCACTCTTTAAGAGGCAAGGTGTTTTTTGAAACATTTATAAACCAGATGGTTGCTGAATATGGATAAACATATATTCTTAGAATTAAGTCTTGGGTAGTCCTGGAAAAGTTTCAACCTCTCCTGCACCCCAACCCCATCTCTCTCTCTCTCCAGCCAACCTCTTTCTCTCTCTTTAATCTTTAAAATGAGGCTAATAACAATGTTGCCTTCCTAGGACTGTGGTGAAAATTAGGTGAGTTAATAAATGTAAACCACATAAAATATAGATGATAAATGCCTCATAAAATTATTTTTATTATCACTATTGCTGTCATCACCATCATTTTTACAAGGAAATCTAGTAAGTAATATTTATCAGGAACTTATCATATGCTGGACCTCATACTAGATGTTCTGTATATTACTGCACTTAATACTCAAATCAGTTGTGTAATAAGAGGCAGCATGGTAAAGCAGAAGATCACAGATTTATAGCGAAAATATTGGGGTCCAGATTCTAGATCTACCACTTATTCTAAACTATGTGACTTTGACAAATTGCTTAAAGTGACACGTTGGTGAGAGGACCTGTAAAACTGAAATAATAATAATTGTTGTGATGATGTATTGATTGATGCAAGTGTCTATAAATATGTGCATGTATGAAAATACAGTCATGCATTACTTAATGATGGGAATACATTCTGAGAAATGCTGCATTGGGCCATTTCACTGTTGTGCAAACATCATAAAGTGTACTGACACAAACACAGATGGTATAGCCAGCTACACACCTAGGCTATGTGGTATCACATAGCCTATGGCTCCTGGTTAAAAATCTGTATAGCATGTTACTGTACCAAATAGTTTAGGCAGGTGTAACACAATAGTAAGTATTTGTGCATCTAAATATATCTAAGCATAGAAAAGATACAGTAAAAATATGATATAAAAGGTTTAAAAATGGTAAACCTGTATAGGGCATTTATATGAATGGAGCTGGCAGAACCGGAAATTGCTCTGGGAGGGTCGGTGAGTGAGTGGTGAGTGAATGTGAAGGCTTAAGACATAACTATACAATACTGTAGACTTCATAAACACTGTATGCTTAGACTACACTATGTTTATAAAAATAAATTTCTTTCTTCAATAATAAATTAATGTTAGCTTACTGTAATTTTTTTACTTTATAAACTTTTTAATATTTTTAACTCTTTGACTCCTTTGTAATAACACTTAGCTTAAACACAAATACACTGTGCAGTTGTACAAAAATATTTTCTTTCTTTATATCTTTTTTATAAGCTTTTTCTATTTTTTAATTTTTTGTTTTTCATTTACATTTGAAATTTTTTTGTTAAAAATTAAGACACACCTACATTAGCCTAGCCATACACAGGGTAGGATAATCAATATCATCGTCTTCCACCTTTACATCTCATCCCACTAGAAGGCCTTCAGGGTCCATAATACATATTTAACTGTCATCTCCTATGATAACAATGCCTTCTTCTGGAATAGCCTGAGGCTGTTTTACAGTTAACTATTTAAAAAATAAATAAATTGAGTATACTCTAAAACAGTAATAAAATATAAATAGTGAATACATAAACCAGTAGCATGTAGTTTGTATTATTATCACTATGCACTGTACATAATTGTATGTGCTATACTTTTACACCAGCATCACCACAAACATGTAAGTAATGTGTTGTGCTATGATATTACTATGGCTACCATGTCACCAGGCCATAGGAATTTTTCTGCTCCATTATGATCTTATGGGACCACTGTCATATCTGTGTACCATCATCGACTGAAACATTATGTGGCACATGACTGTATGTATATAGTGTGTGTGTGTCTAAAAGTCATCCCTTACATTGTAGTTAATCATATTACTATAATGACCTTATTATTAATATAATTGAGAAAAATGAGGTATAGAGAAAATTCATGCTATGCCTACATTCATAAAAAGCTGCGGAGGCAAAATTCCAGGCCAGGTTCATATAAGTTTCATGGCCTTTGCTTTCTTTACTACATAGCAATGACTCAGACGGTATATTTGCAGACTATAAGATTCAACACAGAATGAAGTAAAGGTTAATGGATAGCCTAAACTAATTTAACTTTCGCTGATCCCAATTTAAATTCAAATTGCTTTAATTTGGTTATCTTTGATCGCTTATAATCTTTAAGCCGCCATTGTTTTATGTGACTTTCTTGTACACAAACCCACTTATTATTTCACCAATCCAAAGAGAAGGTAATACATACTTCGTTTATAAGTTTTGTTTAACAAACTTATTAATACGTAAGTCCAGATATTCAACATTCTCATTTTAGCTACAATTTCTAGAAAAAAAATAGTACATAAAAGTAGGGGGAGAGTTCTATAATAATAAAAATATCTAGTATCTACATTGGTCTTAATATATACTCACCCTGTTCTAAGCATTTTACATGTATTAGTTCATTTAATTCTCACAAGAGCATTATGAGGTAGATACTGTTTCCCTTCCCATTTTACAGACAAGGCTACGGAGAGAGATATAAGTACCTTGTCCGAGATCACAAACCTGGTAAGTGGTTTAGCTAGATCCTGAACCTAGACAGTGAAGCTTCAGAGTTTATGTTCTAAATGTGCCAATTTTTAAGGAAAGTAGGCTATGCCTTTCTTAATTATTTCTAAAACTCAGTTCTACTGCATCGTTATAGCTGTCATTATTTTAATTCTGTTTGACTATTATTTACTGGGCATCTTCTAGGAGCAAAGTATAGCCAATCACACCAGAATAGAGAAAAATAACAATGCTACTTAAGGATTTGGGAAAGATGGATATGTAAACAAAGGGATAAATTTCAGAAGAATCAAAATTCCCAATCCCAGGCCTTCTTTGCCTTCTGTATTCTGCACCATTGGGAAAAAAATCTATTTTGAAAAGCTATATGCTTTCAACTAAAACAAAAATTGATTGGAAGCTTTCCTTCGTTTTTATTTTGGTAAGATACATTTGAGTCAAAATCAATACCCAGAAGAGCTCCAAAGAGAAAGAGATGTTCTCTGGGTACAAAATTCGTGAAGGAGTAATTCATCCCAGTGACAGTGAAACAGTCTCTGAGTGCAGCTTTTAGCAATTCAGCTTGTTGCAAAACCTTTTCAAAAGAGTACAGGGTTTCAAGAGAACCTCAGAGAGGGGGAAAAAAAAAAAACAAACCCAATTTATAAGTCACAGCTTTATCATAGGCAAATTCTCAATCCCTTTTTCCCTCCAGAGTTGAATCAATTGATTTGTAACCTGCTAAATACAAATAATTTCTCCTTCTATTCCCACAACAACCTCAAGTTTGGTAGCTGGGGTTTAACCAAGTTGTATTACAGCATGGGGACTCAGCGGTGTCTCATCCATGCGTCTGGTGAGTCACTCCTTCTTTGTGTATCCCCTTGTTCTGTTCATCAGTGATGCCTGACCTCTTTTTGTCAACTATTTCATACTCTCCTAAACTTTGCTGCTGAGAGTCCATCCTCACAGGTACTACTGCCTTGATTATTCATTCCAGGATTCATTTGTTTTTTTCATTATCCATTCACTAAACATTAATTAGTTGCCTACTATAGCAGACATTTCGCTAAGTAAGAAAAGTGCAGGAATGAACTAAAATACACAGTCAGTCTTGTAAAGCACAAAGTCATGGTGGCAGATAGATCAGTACAGTAAGCAACTTAAGGATTTAATAAGCTGTATGGTGCAGAAGTATGTAGAGAGTTACAGGATGATAAGGGAAGGGTGCCTTATGCTGGTTTAGGGTTCACAGAAGGCTCTTGTAGAGGGTAGCTCTTGAGCTAGGTTTTGGAGGATTAGCAGGAATTTTAAAAGCAAAAGAGAAGGTGAAGGACACTTCATGCAATGGGGTAGTATATGGAAAACATGGAGGTGGTGAGAAATGTAATTCTCTGAAGGCAAATTGAATTATACAGGAGAGTGAGGAAATCTCGAGAGACGGATACAAAGAATTACAGAGGAGTCTAGGCTTTGGCAGGGACTGGATCCTGGAGGGCTCTGTTCAAATCTGAGGTTTTAAACCTAAATTTGAAAGATGAAAAAATCATTGAAAAAATAATTACACTGAAGAGTGCCATGTTCAAAGTTTGCCTTGGAAATTTGGTTCTCCAGACCCCACTGCCATGAGTAGTGGCGTTGTGCCATGAGTTGTGAGTGTGCACACTAGATTAAAAAGTAGACCTCCCCTTGAGTGCTAGCTCCATCTCTCATTACTGTGCAGTCTTAATCCACTACCTTAGCTTTTTAAGACCTTATTCCCTCATCTGTAAAATGTGAAAATCTTCTACTTCTTAGAAGTACTATAGTAATGAACTTATGTATTGCTTTTCCAGTGCCTTGTATTTGTGTATTCACTCAGTTACATAACATAGTGATCACCTACCTTGTTCCAGGGACTTTTCTAGAGAATGTAGTTGTGAACATTGAAAAGTTTCTATGCTCACGAACTAATATTCCTGCAGTGCCTGGCACATAGAAGGTATTCAATAATATATGATAAACAAGTATGCATTGTCAAGTTTCTTTCTCTTTCCAAATTTATAGTTAATATTTTGCCCTCATAGAACAAGGGAGACCCCGATGTTCCAATTTCATTAATGGTGTTTGCATATTGCTGTGGCATGGGTGAGATAGCCTGGGGGTTTTGCAAACATTTTAGAGCATTAGTTTTAACTATACTTCCATCTGCTTTACTTTTTCATAGTGCTTGTGATTCCCTGAAATCCCTGTCTTTCTTTATTGGCTTATATGTTAGTTATTTGTCTTCCATTACAAGCTCCATGAAGGCAGGTATGGTATCTGTCTTGTTTCCCACTGTATTCCCAGCACAGTGCCTAGCTTGTGATGGATTCTCAGTAAATACTTGTTGAATGTAAATACCTGTGGTCTCATTTCTGGCACAATTTAATTGAAAAAAAACTTTTCTAGAAGGAATTTAAGCAACAGATAAATGGTAGGATTAGAAGGCCCTAATGCTTCCTTTCTAACAAGAATGTTCTGATTCAAAATTGTCAACCTCTGAAGAAACTTCTTTACCTTTAACATTAATGCCACTCTTCTAGATACTCAAATGTTAGGAGTTGGGGGTATAATCTTCTAAAGTAGACTGAGTACATAAAATGAATTCTAGAGGAGGAAAGAAGCAAGAGTTAGATGGTAAATAGCAACATTAGTAATGCTAGGCCACCTTATATGTCCCTGCATGAAATCGAATTTTCATGGTTTATATAGAGAGTCTATCTGATATGCTTAACTACTTGTAAGCTGTTAATATTTGCATATCACCATGGAATATAGACTCTAGCGAGGTCATTTAACAGTTACAGGGCAGAAACTTTCCATTTTGTTAATCACTTACAACTCTAATTTCACACTACATCAGTCCTTTTACTCTGGTCCACAGCTCTTGAAAATCTCATTCTAAAAATCTACGGGAAAACATCTGTTCACAATGTGCTGGAAGTGGCACCATAGACACTCCCCTAAAGTCAGACTCTTAAGGACCGGAGTAATACTTTACTTGCACTACTTTTCTGATCTTCACTTATATCACTAGGAATTTCTTGTCCTTTCCCTTATCAGCTGTCTCCCATTTGCCATTTCTAAGTTTCATTTCAATCTGCCATCTGATGACTTCTTCACAGCTATTATTTATCAAATTTTTCCTTTCCGGTTCTCAACTATGCCTCTCAGTCCAAGGGCTCAGTAGTCTAGAAACAAGTCTGCAGTTATGATTCTCAACACTCTCTGAGACTCCCTCCAGGTTAAACCATGGTTAAGATGCTTCCTAGATTTCAAACCAGTTACACACCCTAACGGACTTCCTCACAGAGAGAAAAAGTCAGAAAGAAAGAGGTCCAGAGGGCATGGGCCTCTTCCTGACATCATGCCCATTTGACTGACAAAGAACAAGTGCATGTTGAGTGTCATTTTCAATCCTTTAAAAATCTTATAAATTAGTGCAAGCTCAACACTCAGCCTTGACACGAGAATTAGGATACTGGCTATATTTTAGATGGGAAGCTTAGATATGATTTCTTTTTTAGAAGGCAAAACAACATGACAAACCAAGAGCTAAGCCAAGGAAATCAGACCTGTAAATTTGACCGTAAAGTCAATGAGTATCCCACTTTCATAACATTCAAATAAAGTAAAATGGCTTTGCACCCAGTTCTCACTGACATGTTGCTTCATCACTTTCATTTTCTTTGCTTTGTTCACTGTCATAAGGCAGGGTCAAGGAAAGATGATTCATCTGAATCCTGTCAAAGTACATTTGTTGCCAGCTACAACATGGTTCTGATTCCACAATAATATCATGATGTAATCTGATTTTTAAACATAAATACTACCAGTTACCGATGAAATATGGATTATGAGAAAGCCATCAAACTAATGGAAAGGAGCCCATTCTTTCTTCTCTTCCTTCCTCTGAGCTTCTAATGTTTTTCATTAATTCTTGGCATGTGGGCCAATTTGCTCAGATCATATCACCATTGTTTGTGGAGTGTGACTGTATTAATTGAATTCTAAATTTCTACTATTGTGCAAGATGGTTGTTCTAATGAGGAATGAGAGCCAGATATAGAAGAGTTATAACCACTAAAATCAGAACATTGGCAATTAAATGCAAATGTAAAAAGCAAATATTTTGCGGCAGTTTTTAAAGCAGGGTTGAATAGTGATTTTGTTTCCCAAATACTGATTCATGGACAACTATGGCAAATGTTTGTTACTTCCTACTCAGTATAAAAGAGTGAAATAAGAGAAATAAGAAATGTGATAAGGTGAAGACACCAATCAAATTTGAGTCTCAGTGTGAGGTCAGCACTCACAACCAACAGTAGTACTCAGATATCACAGCAATCATTTATGATGTCTTGAGCAACTGAGCAGAAAGTTGTTTCTCTTTCATGTTCGGGTTGCAAAATCTTTACTTAATAAATGATGAGTGGTAGAGTCTGAGACCAGGGGAGATATTTAAGCATGAGCGAGCTCCGTTTAATTTTTATTTTATATTGAAAAATATCCCCTCATCTCTAGAGATGAAAATAATTTTAAATCAAGTCTATACAGAAATGAAAAATACATTGAGCAGGAGAAGTAATGGTAGTCAAAAAAGTATGTGTTAAGTAGGATGGGAGAAAGGTAAAATGTGGAAAGCATGTACATGCAAGTTCCATTCAAACAAAGAAATTCTCTTAGGAAGTCTTCATAGGGTGGCTATGCATTTGCAGTTTCAAAGAAGATTGTGTCTCCTGGTGGGTAAAGAAAAAGAAAACAAAGAAACATGTGCTTGACATACACAATCACTTGCTGCCTCAGTTTTTGTCATTACTATCTTAATACACTATTTTCTCAACTGGAGTTTAATAAGGAGAGAATGTTACAAAAGGCACATTTAGATTCTACAGACATTTACTGAATATTGGTGCTGGGTCCTTTCCAATTCATTCTCTCACTTAATCCACACTTATGGCATATAGTGTGTATGTGCTGGCGGGGGGGCAAGTATCAACTTGATTTTACCTGTAAGGGACACTTAGAAGCCTTGTATGCCAAGGACCACGTAGCTAGTGCTTGGCAAAGCTGAGTTCTAGGCCTTCTAGTTCTAAGATCCGGATTTTTTCTTGAAGGACAGTTGCCTCTCAGTTGTCTCCATTTAATGACAATTTTATTCTGTCTGTTTCCTCATTTGCAAAATGGGATGAATATATATAGTTTCTGTAAGCATTATTATACCAACTGTATGGATGAAGAGATTGAAATATGGGGAGACCAGTACCTTGTGCAAGGTTAGATAGAGACAGAGTTGGGGTTTAAATGCAGGAGCTCAGCTTCAGAGTCCTTGCTCCTATCAGTAATATTGTTTCTTAGTATTTGATGCTACTCAGCACAAAATTTTCATGAGGATGAGGAGTTAACAAAGTTTTTGTCAAGTAGATAAGGCTCAATAAGTAACTGTTATGGGTGTTGCTGTCCTCATCTTTATATTGACACTTGAATATGTATATATATTTTATAAAATATATAATTACATTTTAATATACACATTGATTATACATATATAATAACTACTAATGAATAAGAAAACTGACTAGAACTTATTTTGTTACTTTCATTTTGATTATCATTATTATTAAAATTGCTTCTAAAATATCTTCAGTGGAATGCTAATCTCTTCAGATAAAGAATACAAAAAACTTTGTGAAGTGCACTTGAACATATTAAAAGCTCTGAAGTCTTGTAAAGAGAAAAGCCATTTAAATTGTTCAAACCAGGGTTTTAAGTGTGAAAGTACCTATGTGACATCATCAGCTTAGCAGATGCTGATAATTTGAACGTTATCAGTTCCCAGAACTCTCAACCACCTAAATCAACAGACTTACCTCTCTTCCAGGGTGCTACTGTGCCTTTTCACTGGGAGGTACTGCTGTTTGGAGACTAAGGGCCAATCCAGAATTCCCAGTGTTTATTTTTGCTACAGTACTCACTCAGGAAACTAAGTTGAAAGTCAAGTGGTTTCCTGAAGAGTAGGTGATAAGAATGATGTTGGATCTCCTGCAGAACATCTGACTTGAGCTCTGTCTGGCCTTAAGAAGTGGCAGTTCTCCGTAAAGAAAGAACGCCTGACCGCCTGGGTCTGGTCCATTTTACCTCTGCGACCTGTGGCAACATATTCACTGCTTTGTACCTGAGTCTTCATCTGTAATTGTGACATTAGACAATGTTGTTTTGAGGATTAATGGAGACTATGAAAAATGTTCTTTGTACATATTGGACACATGACAAGCTATGCAAATAATTTTATGTGATTTATTTTATTTTGAAATTTATATTTTTAGTTGCCATTTTTATTTTAGATTCAGGGGTACATGTGCAGGTTTGTTATAAGGTTATTTAATGTGATGCTAAGGTTTGGACTCCTATTGTTTCTGTCACTCAGATAGTGGACATAGTGTCCAACAGAATGTTTTTCAGCCATTTCCCTATGGCTTTGCTATGACATGACTTTTTTCTTTTTTATGGCTGTGTAATATTTCATGGTATATATATACCACAATTTTTGTAATGCAGTACACTACTGATGGGCACTAGGTTGACTCCATGTCTTTGCTATTGTAGATAGTACTGCAATGAACATACAAGTGCGTGTGTCTTTTTGGTAGAATTTTTTTTTTTTTTTTTTTTTTTTTTTTTTGCTGGGCAGCAGGGGATGTGCTCAATAATGGAATTGCTGGGTCAAATGGTAGTTGTGTTTTTAGTTCTTTGAGAAATCTCTAAATTGCTTCCCACATGGGCTAAACTAATTTGCACTCTTACGAGCAGTGGATAAGCATTCCTTTTCTCTGCAACTTTATCAATATCTGTTATTGTTTGACTTTTTAATAATTGCCATTCTGATAGATGTGAGATGGTATCTTACTGAGGTTTTGATTTACATCTCTCTGATGATTAGTGATGTTGAGCATTTTTTCATGTTTGTTGTCCACTTGTATGTCTTCTATTAAGAAGTGTCTGTTCATGCTTTTTGCCCACTTTTTAATGAAGTTTTTTTTTTCTTGTTGACTGATTTAAGTTTCTTGTAGATTTTTTATATTAGTCTTCTGTCAGATGCATAGTTTGCAAATATTTTCTCCTATTCTATGGATTGTCGGTTTGCTGTGTTGAGAGTTTCTTTTGCTGCTGTTTAGAAACACTTTAATTTAGTCCCATTTGTCTATTTTTGATTTTGTTTCAAGTGCTTTTGGGGACTTAGTCTTAAATTATTTCCCTAGGCCAATGTCTAGAAAAGTATTTCTTAGGTTTTCTTCTAGAATTTTTACAGTTTGAGGTTTTACATTTAAGTCTTTAGTCCATCTTGAGTTAGTTTTTGTATACAGTGAGAGGTAGGGATCCAGTTTCATTCTTTTGCATATGCTTAGCTAGTTTTCCCAGCACCATTTATTGAATAGAAGATTTTTTCTTCATTGCATAATTTTGTTGACTTTGTCAAAGATCAGATCGCTATAGGTGTGCAGCTTTATTTCTGGGTTCTCCATTCTATTTCATTGGTCTGCGTGACTGTTTTTGTACCAGTACCATGCTGTTTTCGTCACCGTAGCCTTATAGTATAGTTTGAATTGACCTCCAGCTTTGTACTTTTTGCTTAGGATTGTTTGGGCTATTGAGGTTCTTTTGTAAATCTATATTAATTTTAGAATAATTTTTCCTAATTCAGTGAAAAATGATGTTAATAATTTGATAAGGATAGCATTGATTTTGTAGATTTCTTTGGGTAGTAGGAACATTTTAATAATATTGATTCTTCCAAACCATGAGCAGTAAATACTTTTCCATTTGTTTCTGTCATCTGCCATTTTTTTTCAGCAGTGTTTGGTAGTTCTCCTCATAGAGATCTTTCATGTTCTTGGTTAAGTATATTCCTAAGCATGCATTTATTTATTTATGTATTTATTTATTTATTTATTTATTGTGGCTATTGGAAATGAAATTGTGCTCTTAATTGAGTTCTCAACTTGAAGGTAATTGACATATAGAAATGCTACTAATTTTTGTACATTGATTTTGCATCCTGGGACCCTGCTGAAGTCATTTATGAGGTCTAGGAGTCTGTTGGCAGAATCTTTAGGATTTTCTAGGTGTTGAATCATATCACCAGTAAGGAGAGATAATTTGACTTCTTCTTTTTTAATTGGATGCCTTTCTTTCTCTTGCCTGATTTCTCTGGCTATGAAGAGATTTCCAGTACTACATTGAACAGGCATGGTGAGAGTGGATATCTTTCTCTTGTTTCACTTCTGAGAGGGAACGCTTCCAGCTTTTGTCTGTTCAGTATGACGTTGGCTGTGGATTTGACAGAGATGGCTCTTGTTATTTTGAGGAATGTCTCTTCTATGCTTAGTTTCTTGAGGGTTTTTATCATAAAAGGATGTTGGATTTAATCAAATTCTTTTTCTGCATCTATTGAGATGATCATATAATTTTGTTATTAATTCTATTTATGTGGCAAATCATATTTATTGATTTGCATACATTGAACCATTCTTGCATCCCAGGAATAAAGTTCACTTGGTTGTTTTGAATTAACTTTTTGATGTACCGCTGGATTCAGTTTGCTGGTATTTTGCTGAGGAGTTTTGCATCTATGTTCATCAGGGATACTGACCTGTAGTTTTCTTTTTTTCGTATATTTTTGCTGGATTTTGGTGTCAGGAAGGTACTTATTTCAGAAAAGGAGTTAGTGAGAAGTCCCTTGTCCTCAGTGTTTTGGAATAGTTTCAGAATGATTGTACCGGCTCCTCTTAGTATTTCTGGTGGAATGTGGTTATGAATCCATCTGGTCCAGGACTGTTTTTGGTTGGTAGATGTTTATTACTAATTCAATTTTCTTACTCTTTATTGGTCTGTTCAGGATTTCTGTCTCGTTCAATATCAGGAGTTTGTGTGTTTCCAGGAATTTATCCATTTTCTCTGGATTTTCTAGTTTGTGTACATAGAGGTGTTCATAGCAGTCTCTGAGGATCTTTTGTAATCTGTGGAATCAGTTGTTATGTCGCCTTTGTTAATTCTGATTATTTAGATCTTCTCTCTTTTTTTGTTAATCTAGCTAGTAATCTATCAATCTTGTTTATCCTTTAAAAAAACTTTTCATTGACCTTTATATATTTTTTGAAGTTTTAATTTCATTTAGTTATGCTCTTATTTTAGTTACTTCTTTTCTTCTGCTAGCTTTGGGGTTCTTGTTTTCTGGTTCTTTCAGGGGCAAGGCTAGATTGTTAATTTGAGATCTTTGTATCTTTTTGATGTAGGCATTTAGTGCTATAAACTTTCTTATTAACACTGCTTTTGCCATATCTCAGAGGTACTGGTATGTTGTGTCTCTATTATCTCTTGTTTCAAAGAGCTTTTCTATTTCTGCCTTAATTTTGTTGTTTGCCCAAAACTCATTAAGGAGTCAGTTGTTTAGTTTCCCTGTATTTTCATGATTCTGAAATTTTCTCTTGGTATTGATTTATACCAAGGCCACTATGGCCTGAGAAAATGCTTGCTATGATTTTGATTTTTTTAAAAATTTGCTGAGACTTGCTTTAAGACCATGCGTGTGGTCAACCTTAAAGTATGTTTTGTGTGCAGATAAGAAGAATGTATATTCTTTGGTTGTTGGAGGGAGTATTCTGTAGATGTCTGTTAGATCCAATTGGTCAAGTGTCAATTTAAGTCTATAATTTTGTTTGTTTGTTTGTTTGTTTCTGCCTTGATGTTCTGTCTAATGCTGTCAGAGGAGTGTTGAAGTCCACCAGCATTATTGTGTGGCTTTCAAAGTCTTTCCTTAGGTCTAGAAGTAATTGCTTTATAATCTGGGTGCTCCAATGTTGGCTACATGTATAATTAGATTAGTTAAATCTTCCTGTTAAAATGAACCGTTTATCATTGTGTAATGTGTTTTTTGTATTTTTGTTGTTGTTGTTGTTGTTGTTGTTGTTTTTTAAAGGCTGAAGACCTCACAATAGAGTCAAGAATTTATTTAACTGTTCTCCTGTTGCTGAGCATTATAATGGTATGATGAATATCTTTTCACTGTAATGCCTCCCTATATTTTATTTTATTTATGTTTTTAATTTTATTATTATTATACTTTAAGTTTTAGGGTACATGTGCACAACGTGCAGGTTTGTTACATGTGTATACATGTGCCATGTTGGTGTGCTGCACCCATTAACTCGTCATTTAGCATTAGGTATATCTCCTAATGCTATCCCTCCCCCCACCCACACCTTGTAGTTCAAGGTCTATTTTATCTGATACAAGAATAGTGACTCCTACTCTTTTTTGTTTTCTATTTGTGTAATGGATATTTATCTATCCCCTTACTTTGGGCTTACGGGTGATGTTACATGTGAGATGGGTCTCCTATAGTGAGTAGGATGGGTCTTGTTTTTTATACAATTTCCCATTCTATATCTTTTAAGCGGGGGCATTTAGGCCATTTATGTTCAAGATTAATATTAATATGTGAAGTTTTATTCCTAGTGTTAGTGGGTTATTTTATAGTCCTGATTGTGTAGTTGCTTTACAGGGTCCATGGGTTATGCATTGCATGTCCTTTTGCAAGTATCATTACTTCACTTCCATGTTTAGAACTCCTTTAAGCATCTCTTGTAGGACCAATCTGGTAGTGACAAATTCCTTAAGCAATTGTTTTTCTGGGAAAGACTATAATTCTCTTTCATATATGAAGCTTAGTTTTTGTCAGATATAAAATTCTTGGCTGGCATTTTTTTTTAACAATGCTAAAAACGAGCCCCCAGTCTCTTCTGGCATTTAGCTTTCTTCTAAGAGATCCACTGCTCATCTGATAGGTTTTTCTTTACAGGTAATACGACCCTTTTCTCTAGCTGCGTATAAGATGTTTTTCTTTTGTGTTGACCTTGGAGAGTCTGATGACTATGCTTTGGGGAAGATCCTCTTGTATAGTATCTCGCAGGAGTTCTCTTGAACTCCTTGAAGAGATAGGATTTCCTATCTCTTCATGTTGACCTATTTAACAAGATTGGGGAAATTTTTCAGAATTATATCCTCAAATATGTTTTTCAAGTTGCTTACTTTCTCTCCTGACTCAGGCATGCCAATAAGTCATACATATGAACTGCTTTACATAATCTCATATTTCTCAAAGGCTTTGTTCATTTAAATTGTTTATCTGACTACATTGATTTGAAGGACTAGTCTTTGAGTTTTAAAATTTTTCTTTTCCTTGGTCTAGTCTGTTGTTAAGGCTTCCAATTGTATTTTGAAATTCCTGTAGTAAATTTTTTAATTCCAGAAATTCTATTTGGTTCTTTCTTAATATAGCTATGTCGTCTTTCAAATCTTGGATCATTTTGCTGGCTTCTTCATGTTGGATTTCCACTTTCTCTTGGGTTTTGTTGAGTTTCTTTGCTATCCACATTCTGAATTCTATATCTGTAATTTTGAACATTTTATTCTGGTTAGGACTTATTGCTTGGGAGACAGTGGGATCCTTTGGAGGTGATGAAACATGCTGGCTTTTTGTGTTGTCAGAGTTCTTGCATTGGTTTCATCTCATATGAGAAAGCTGTCTTTTTTTGAATTTGCTATCATTTGGATGCAGCTTCTTCATATTTTATTATTTTTTTCCTTAGGAGTATGACTGTTAAACATACTTTGTGAAATCAATTGGCTTTGCTTCAGGATGCTCTATAAGGCTTTATAAGTATTCCTTGGTTGCAAATAGTTTTATTCAGTGGCTTTCTGAGACGTTGCTTGTAGTTGGAATTTTGTTTGATGGTGTAATTCAGGCTGCATTCCAGAAGGTGGTACTTAAGAATAAAAGTGGTTAGGGGTGGGGGAAGAAGCAAAGGAGATGTGTGAAAAGGGCCTTCTCCCTGCACATTTGCCTTCAGTGGGGATGGAGCTGCTCTAGAAGCCCAGGAAGTAACCTTTTCCATTTCACACTCCTCAGGCCCTGAGAGGAAGAGCCATTGCTGAGTCTGCAACATTGCACTGAGGCAGGGAGTAGGGAGGTGGGAGATGAACCCCTCTCCACATCTGTTTCTGGGCTTTGGTGGTGCTGCCTTCAGCACATGGTTCTGTGCTTGTTTTCCTTTGACCTAAGGGAGGCTTTTGTGGGCTGTGCTCCCCCTTCCCTTAGGGGTGGACCATGCCAAGGGTTAGATATCCAGTTCTAGGCATTTTCAATGTCAAAGAGTCTGTATAAGTTCCTTGGTTATAGATAGCCTTTTTGTGGTGGCTTTCCCAAATGCTGGTTGTAGCAGCAATGTACTGGGCATGGGAGGAGGCTCATTGCCTCCTGTGGGGCTGAAGTGTCAGTGGTCTCAGGAAGTTTGTCTCATTCCCTAGAGCTGTGTGCTTATATCAGCGGATTTCCTGTCGTGTTGCACCATTCAGTCTCCAGGTTGTTATGGGAAAGAGTAGGCTGTGGCCAATGTGGACGGGTATACACCTGATCATTATTTACTGGGAGAATCTCCCTGTTGCCTCAGGCATTGGGCAGATCCATAGAGTGCACAGTGGTCTGAGCTCCCTGCTCAGTCCCAGGGGGAGAACCAAGATGGGTGTGTCAGACAGGGCAGGCTGGCTTAACGGGTCCCCTGATGGCAAGTACAAGCACGAATTCTCTGGGTGAGGGTGTTCAGTGGGTGGCCACCAAGCACTCAGAGTTGTGCCTAGGCATGGAGCTAAAAAATTTCTTCTGCCCCAAGTCTCTGCACTGGAAAGGAGAGAAACCTAAACACCTAATCTAGAAGAGTGGGTACCCCACACGCCTCAAGATATGTCTGATGTCAAGTGAAAAGAGCACCATTGCACCAAGATATGTTGTGCATATAATTTTACTTTCCTTCCTTTTCTTACTGAAGGATATTTCTCAATAAAATTCAAGTAAAGTAGCTAGAAGCAGAGGGATATGCTACCTGTATTGTGTCTGTATACAAAGAGTGATTGGATTTTAAAATGGTTGACTTGACACTTGGAGTATTAGTCTGTTCTGACACTGCTAATAAAGACATACCTGCAACTGAGTAATTTATAAAGGAAAGAGGTTTAATTGACTCACAGTTCCATATGACAGCAGAGGCCTCACAATCATGGAGGAAGGCAAAGGGGAAGCAAGAAATATCTTACATAGTGGCAGGCAAGAGAGTGTGTACAGGGGAACTCCCCTTTATATAACCTTGAGATGTTGGGAGATTTACTCACTGTCATGATAACAGCATGGGAAAACCCACCCCCATGATTCAATTACCTCCCACCCAGTCCCTCCCATGACACATGGGAATTATGAGAGGTACAATTCAAGATAAGATTTGGGTGGGGACACAGAGCCAAACCATATCATTTCACCCATGGCCCCTCCCAAATCTCATGTTCTCACTTTCAAAACCAATTATGCCATCCCAACAGTCCCCCAGTCTTAACTCACTCCTGCATTAACTCAGAAATCCAAGTCCAGGGTGTCTTCTGACACAAGGCAAGTCCCTTCTGCCTATGAGCCTGCAAAATCAAAAGCAAGTCAGTTATTTCCTAGATACAATGGTGGTACAGGCATTAGGCAAATACATCTATTCCAAATAGAAAAAATTGGCCAATACAAAGGGCTACAGGCAAAGTCCAAAATCCAATAGGGCAATCATTAAATCTTAAAGTTCCAAAATGATCTCCTTTGACTCCATGTCTCATATCCATGTCATGCTGATGCAAGAGGTAGGCTCCCATGGTCTTGAGCAGCTCTGCCCCTGTGGCTTTGCAGGGTACAGCCCCCTTCCTGGCTGCTTTCACAGTCTGGTGTTGAGTGTCTATGGCTTTTCCATGTTCATGGTGTAAGCTACTGGTGGATCTACAATTCTGGGGTCTGCAGGATGGTGACCCTCTTCTCACAGCTCTATTAGGCAATACTCCAGTGGGGACTCTGTGTGGTGGCTCCAACCCCACATTTGCCTTCCACACTGGCCTAGCAGAAGTTCTCCATGAGGGCCCCACCCCTGCAGCAAACGTCTGCCTGGACATCCAGGCATTTCCATATATCCTCTGAAATCTAGGTGGAGGTTACCAAACCTGAGTTCTTGACTTCTGTACACTCACAGACCCAACACCATGTGTAAGCTGCCAAGGCTTGAGGCTTACACCCTCTGAAGCCACAGCCTGAGCTGTATGTTGGACTCTTAGCCATGGCTGGAGCTGAAGCAAGTGGGATGTAGGGCACCATGTCCCAAAGCTGCATAGAGCAGGGTGGGGCCTGGACCTGGCCCAGGAAACCATTTTCTCCTCCTAGGCTTCCAGGTCTGCAATGGGAGGGGCTGCCATGGTCTCTGGCATGCTCTGGAGACATTTTCCCCTTTGTCTTGGTGATTAACATTTGGCTCCTCTTTAATTATGCAAATTACTGCAGCCTGCTTGAATTTTCCCCAGAAAATAAGGTTTTCTTTTCTATTGCATCTCAGTCTGTAAATTTTCCAAACTTTTATGCTCTGCTTCTTCTTGAATGCTTTGCTGCTTAGAAATTTCTTCCACTAGATACCCTAAATTATCTCTTTCAAGTTCAAAGTTCCACAGATCTCTAGGGTAGGGGCAAAATGCCACCAGTCTCTTTGCATAGCAACAGTGACTTTTACTCCAGTTCCCCAAAAGTTCCTCATCTCCTTCTAATACCAACTCAGCCTGAAATTTGTTGTTCATATCACTATCAGCATTTTGGTCAAAACCATTCAACAAGTCTCTAGGAAGTTCCAAACTTTCCCACATTTTGCTGTCTTTTTCTGAGCCCTCCAAATTGTTCCAACCTCTGCCTGTTACTCATTTCCAAAGTCACTTGCACATTTTTGGGTATCTTTATAGCGGCACCCTGCTACCCAGTACCAATGTACTATATTAGTCTTTTATCATGCTGCTAATACAGATATACCTGAGACCGTAATTTATAAAGGAAAGGGGGTTTAATGGACTCACAGTTCCACATGGCTGGGGAAGCCTCACAATCATGGCAGAAGGCAAAGGGGAAGCAAGAAATATCTTTCATGGTGGCAGGCAAGAGAGCCTGTGGAGGGGGACTCCCCTTTATAAAACCATCAGATCTCTTGAGACCCACTCACCATCATGAGAACAGCACAGGAAAACCCACCCCCATGATTTCATTCCCTCCCACCGAGTCTTTCCCACCACATATGGGGATTATGGGAGCTACAATTCAAGATGAGATTTGTGTAGGGACACAGCCAAACCATATCACTTGGCTCTGTCATAATGGCTAAGATCAATTGATTTGCTTACTAACCTTCATAAATATTAAAAGACCATTAAAAAGATGAAAATAAAGCCATTTTCCAAAGACACAGAAGTTGATCTAGAATTTGTATTGACATGTACTCTTTCTGTTTACTTCCTGACTCCCACCACTGCCATAGCCCTACCTCAGCCTTAATTTGCTTCCAAACTGATCATTTCTGAGTTAATTATCCATGTGTAGGCTGGCTCTGCATAGGAGTCTGAAGTCATAGAAATACTATGAAACACTTCTCATCCATTTGAAAAATAGCTTCCTCTTCTTGAGTACTTATGATGTGCAACCAGTAAACTAGGATCGCTATGTAAAACTGATCATAAAATCCTCACATAGCCTTTGGTGAATGATGAAACTAAAGCTAAGAGAAGTCAAGTGACTTGTTTAAGAATACACATGCTTAAGTTTAATTTCTAGGCCTTGATATTTTCACAATGCTTTGTAACCAAAGCAGTGGTGATGCCAAATGCTCCATCTCTGCCAGTAGAATGCATGTGCCCCTTAGAAGTGGAGGTTTTCTCGGATTCATTCTTCTATACCCAGTGTCTAGCACTCTACCTAACACATGGTGAGTATCAGCCAATACATGTTAGGGTAGCTTGAATGGTAATTGGGAAAGAACATGTCAGGGCCAGTATGACACTAGGACTATCTTTTATTACTTAGGACTAAGAAGAAAAGCACATTTCACAAATAACATATAAAAAACATGGGTTGGGAACAGTCTATACAGAGCCTAAACTTTAATCTCTAAATCAAGGAATACATTCTCATCCTAAAAGTCCAGTTTTCTTTGCCTTGTCTGTCAGAGACAGTATTCACAGATTAGAGTTAGGAAAAGCTAAAAAGATCCTCCTGTCTTCTTTCTTGCTAAGATACTTAAAATTGCTTATCAGCCACTAAAGAAGAACGTGTTTTACAGAATATGGCCACAGAGAAAGGTGTTTCCTCCCTGATCTTTACTTCTTTCTGAAAATGGCTTGTCATATTGTAACCTTTCAGTAACCCAGAGACAGTGAAGAAATGCATATGAGCTCAAAGAGGGAAGACGGAGAATGTAGAGAGCCTTGTCAGCCATTACACATTCTTTGGATTTTACTCTGTGTTGATGGGAAGAAACTGGAGGGGTTTGAACAAAGGGGTGACATGATATGCTTAACTTTATAAGGATTACCCACATATGGAGAATGGACTTTCAAGCAACATGGATAGAGGCAGGAATACTAGTTAGGGAGGCTCTGGGTAGAAGATAGTGATGTTTTGCCAGATTCTACAGGTGGAGGAGTGGGGACAGCAAGAGGTAGGCCTTTGCCTTCCTCTCTAGGATTTAGAAGTTTTGAAACCTGGCCAGGCACGGTGGCTCACACCTGTAATCCCAGCAATTTCGGAGGTTGAGGCGGGTGGATCACCTGAGGTCGGGAGTTTGAGATCAGCCTGATCAACATGGAGAAACCCCGTCTCTACTAAAAATACAAAATTAGCCGGGCATGGTGGCAGGTGCCTGTAATCCCAGCTACTTGGGAGGCTGAGGCAGGAGAATCCCTTGAACCCGGGAGGTGGAGCTTGCGGAGAGCCGAGATCATGCCATTGCACTCCAGCCTGGGCAACAAGAGTGAAACTTGGTCTCAAAAAAAAAAAAAAAAAGTTTTGAAACCCATGGATAGCCATTTTTTGTCCTGGTGATACGCTTCTGCATGTGTAATAAACCCAGAATGTGCTAACCACTTACATTGAGGATGGTGATGAAAAGGGGAAGAAATGATCAGGATAAAAATTAGTATTTGACAATTATTTTTCCATTACAACTGTATGCTTAATGAAGGGAAGCAACTTGTGTTTTTATTGTTTTTCTAGTGTCTGAATGCACTAGACATTCAATAGATATTTTCTACATGAATCAATAAATGATTAATAGGGCCATATGGAAACAAACCATTTATCAACAGAAAAGACATATGGTTTAAATAAGCTTTAGGTCTCTTTGCTTTTGGTTGATTTTTCTTGTTGTTCAATATTGTTATACAGCTCATTCAGTTATATCAAAGGTCAGACTAAACTAGCTGTGAATAAGAAATTTCTGAACTTCGTGGGCCTGTGCTGTCAGATTGGATAATAAAAATGACTATTAGAGGTGAATATTTGGAAAGGGGTGGTGCTGCTCATCTGGAATTTTACTGAAATGTCCTGTCTATCCTGTCACTGCCATGACTGAAGTCATATTTGAGGTAAAAAGTATCAAAATGCATTGTTTACTTTTCCAGCATGATTCATTGACTATGCAAAGAGAGTCTATTTCGTATTAGTGTATTTCTCTTTTTAAATTGTGGTATTTAAGTCTTCAGAGAGAGTCAAGATATTGGTGCTTAATTTAAGAGACCTTTCAGATGAAGTCCAATGTTTATATGCTTCATGAAATATAGTTCAAAGATGAAAATTGACTACAATGTAGAAAGATAATTAAATGTGGAGATTTATTAAGCAATTTCATTATTTATGGACACTACATAATTTTTTACAACTTAAATAGATATAGCTGTTATCTTCCTTATTCCTCTTCATGGGAGAATGTTAATGTGATTGCAACATAAAATCTCAGAAGAGTATTTCTTTTTCGATGTCTTATTTTATTGATCTCTGCTTTAAAATAATTTCATGACATTTTCTTCTTTGGGAAATGACCCATGAGGAATGAACATAATTGCTACACTTTATGTATTTATTTTCTGACTTCATCCCACATTTTAATTAATTCAAATGTAGCTATCATTTTATAGGTAACTCATTGTGGAAAGCACTAACCTGTATGGAACTCAGCTTTGAATTCAGTGATCCAAGCAGTCTCAGCACTGCCATTTACTAACTAGGTGAGCTCAAACAAGCCACTCGGCATCTGAGTTTTTCAGTTTTTAAGATAGATAAATAAGCCTGACAATGCAAGGTTGTTTTGAGGAATAAATGAGATTATATCAGCAAGTAGTAGGTTCAGAGTAAGTACTCACCCCATCACTAACAAGTGTATATATGCTCTGGTCATTTTCATAACTCTTGGCTAAGCAATTAGTGCTTAGAGTCCACTGATTCTGTTTACCTTGCTCATGATAAAAATCATTTAAATAAGAGGAAAAAAGGCATTCTTAGTACAGTGTGAAAGGATCCAACAAAGTTAAAATGAAATCAGAGTAAAACAATGTCTAAGCATTTCCAAAGTGTCCTTATTCAGTCATTAATATGTAAATTAAGTACTCATGATGGGCCAGTTTAATGCTAATAAGTATTAACTTTCCAAAAAGGTATAATTGATAGTCACTGCCAACTCACAGTTTCATCATTGAGGATTCTCAGTTAAAATGGCAGAGTTCTGTTATTTGTTTTCAGTTTAGTTTTACAAATGCTTGTTCAATACCAGTTACGTATTGGGTATGGCTCTAGTGCTGGGCACTCATTCCTTATGTCCGTGAAGCCTAAAGTGTGCTAGCAAAGGGACTGAGAGTAAAACCATCTGTTTCTCAGACATACATCAATGCTCCTAAGTTCTGGAGAATCGTAGTGTTTATACCTACACTTGTCTACAAGGAGGAGTCCTATAGGCCAAAAGTGACTCAAAACAACAACAACAAACTCTAGACCATATGCAAGTATTCACCTCATACATAAACCAACTCCCTGAACAACCTGGTAAGCTGCCATCTTAACGGTGGCTGTGCCTCCCCTCCACATTTCCCTCAGCCAGGAGGCTAGATTGTCCACAGAAAAAGGCTTGGCACTGCCCTCCTCCATCAGCTTTACCTCCCTGACATTCTAGATGAAATTTGGTCTCTATAGATGCATTGTTTGTCTTTTTCTGTGGTCCATCCATGTCTCTAGAGCTCACCACTTTGATTGGATAATTTTTGAATGGGCATTTTAGGACCACAGCACCTATTATATAAAAAACTATATCTTGCTCAAGTTCTGAGAAGGTATGCTTCAGGGCTTGATGCCCCCTCTTATTGGCCCAAATTTCAAGACATCTGACACGTAATGCTTTTTATGTTTGATTTGACATTCGTATCGTTTCTTTGTTTGATTCAAAATAGTGTTGCTATATTTTCCTCTGTATTTCATCCTTTTGGTGTTTTTGTTTATTTGTTTGTTTGTTTTTGAGATAAGGTCTTGCTCTTTTGCCCAGGCTGGAGTGCAGTAGTGCAATTATAGTGCATTTCAGCCTCAAACTCCTAAGTTCAAGCCATCTTCCTGGCTCTGCCTCCCTGGAAGCTGGGACTACAGTGCTACCATGTCCAGCTAATTTTTAAATTCTTTGTACACACACGGTCTCAATATATTGCCTAGGCTAGTCTGGAACTCCTAGCCTCAAGCAATCCTCCCTGCTTGGCCTACCAAAGTGTTAGGATTATAGGTGTGAGCCACTGCATCTGTTCTATTTTATTATTTTTACGTTCCTGGAGAGTTCTGATGGAGAATAAAGTAAAACTGCCTATATGCCACCATTTTAGCCAGAAGTTCACATAGACTTGAATTTAACTTCTGTTTTTATCACATATTACTTGCATTTGCACTGGAATAAGTCACATAGTCACACGACCTGAATATCAGTTTTCTTATCTGTATTCTAAAGGTAATTATATCTCTCATGCAGGTTTATTGTGAAAGTACAGATGTGGTATACACACACACACACACACACACACACACACACATACACATACACATTTACTTTGGAAAAAAATGGTAGCAATTCCTCTGAGGCAAAATGCAGTAAATGTTGTCACGGAGGTTAAGCTGCTTCTTCATCAGAACCCACCAATTACAGAAATTTAACAGGTATGTAATAAAAATATCTCATCTATGTGGAGCTGGCTTCCAGAAGAACTTTATTTTACAAAATAATAATAATTTTTCTCTTCCATAATTCTACAGTATTAAAAGATTTTAAACCTATAAAGCTTTTAGCCCAAGACCACTCATATAATGTGTCAAAGATTTGGGAGAGTGTTGGATTTCTCTAGCATGATTCTGTTCTGCTGTGGCACAACTAGACTTACAAATGGACTTTTACTGAGGTCCTCAGTAGATTTCTTAGTAAAGAAACATCAACTCTATGGTCAAAAAATGCTTTTTGATGATACATTAGGCATTTTGATTATAGTGTTCCACCTTTGCAAGGCTTAGAAAATAGGCTGCCAACCCTTGCAAGAAGACATCTGCTGCTAGCCACTGTTTCTCCCTTGGGCTCCAGAATTAAGGACCTGTGAGTGTTTGGGAGAAATATCCTAAAATGTTGATTCTCAGCTTAATTATCTTTCTAGTAGTGTAACATTTGGACTGTTTCCCTGCTCACCCAGTTGTGAGCATTTGCTGTCAAGTTTAGAAATTTGAATGAGCTTAAATGATAGTTCTCTAATTTGTGAGTTCCTGTTCACAATCTTGATTCATTAGTGTTCAGTCAGCATGGAATAGTTATCGAGGTACAAGGTACAATGTATATTATCAGTCAAATACAGAAGGAAAACAGGAATTGCAACATGAAAGAAAAACATCATAGATCTCAGGAGATTGACAGAATTCTTTCTTTTTCCATCAGACTACATCAAGCATTATCAATAATATGAGAATCACAACACTTATTCTTCTTTTCTAACTGTAAACACTGTATAAAAGGTAAAACAAATTTATAAAACTATCCAAGCTCTAGCAAAACTTTATTTTCAGTCCATATTTTCAGCTTTATAATTTCTAATTCATATATGTCAGCGTTACAAATGCAAGCAATACTTTTGAACTCACATATGAAGAAGGCAATATTATCTTCTATTTACCTAGCATTTTAATATTCATTAGCACTTTTTTCAAATCTTTTTCATTTTTTTTTTTTGATTCAGAGGAGTCCTGTGAAAAAGATATTAAAATTTCAATGTAAAGTGATTGAAACCAGGGCTCAGATGGCTCAAGGTCAAATAAGAAGTGAGAAATGTGAAGCCATACGATGGCTATATTTTCTATTTTCCTACCCTATATATCCCAGATCTAGACATTTTTCCACTAAAAAAGTAATTCCTAGTTCTACTGGGTTTCCATCTGGAGACTGGAATCTGAACAATAAAGAGAATGAATTCCAATTGTCCTTTTCCTTTATTTAGTTTATATTTATGGAACATTTTTAAAGTTCCAGGCACTGTAACATTTTGAGTACAATCTGTTATCTTCATCATATAGTTAAGAAAAATAAGGTTAACAAAAATTCACTTGCCCACAGCCCTGCTACTGGTGAATAGTAAAGTCTGGATCTACGTACCGGCAGTTGGCCATCTGTGTTCCTACCACTCCCTCCACCATGTCCCTCCTGCCAGCTACATCTCACCAAAGATGATATCTAGCCTTTGTCTGCCTTGTCACCAAGCAGACAAAGATAAAGGTAAAACCCTAACACTGAGGAAGTTGGCGTCAAATGCAAATTGTTAATATTTTCATATTTCATATATAGTGCTGCCATTTTGTCATTTGAGTAAAAAACTTACTGAATCTGAAATAAAACTCTAACAGTTCTTCAACCTCCAGGGAAATACCACAGTGCTTCCCAACCTAGGCTATATATTGGAATTACCTAGGTGCTTTTTAAAATACAAATCCCTACCCTTCATTATCCATCCATTACTCTAGGTGTGGGGCCTGAGAATCTTTGTTTTTAAAAGCTGCACAGATGACTTTTCTGTACTGTGACCAACTTTTTAGGGAGTCAATCAAGGACACAGTGATACCCGACAAAAAATGAATCATAATGATAATGATATTGATAATTTAAAAAACACATAATTATATACATATAGTGTATGTTCTTACTTTCACATAAAAATATGAAAAAGTAAAGTGTTCATCTAAAATTGCATATTTACTCTTTACATACATTTTTTCTATTACGTAAATGCTATTGTTAAAACAGCAACGAAAATAATAGTGGCAATTAGCAGTAATTAATAGTATAACTAATTAACCAAATACTGTGCCTAGAAAACTATAGCAATTTTTTTTATAATGTTTCTTTTTGTTGTTTGGTACAGAAATTTAGCACTTTTAAACTCTGTGTCAGAATTTTATATTTTATTGTCTACATTAATACATACAAAAATTACACAAATGTACAAAAATGTAATATTTCTTTATATGAGAGCATTCAAGAGTCCTGTGAAGTACATTATTAATAGAACTCATAAGACCAATAGCACTAATTAAAACAGATATGACCTATATTCAAGAAAAAAATAACAATGACGTGTTTCTACCTGTCCCATATTACAGTAGGATATTTTTATTCTTTTTGTTTCTTTTTCTAATAATACTTCTCTAAACTGCCTGCAGCCTTCAGGACACCTTACATTTATTTAATGTGGTGGAAAACTAAATGTAGCCATGTACAATTTACTTTATCCTACAGATCTGCTTTTATATAAAGTCCACATTTCAGTGATACCTGGTGTCTTTCTATTGTGATGATATCAAGCTAAATATACTCTCTAAAAAAGTATTTGAGCATGGGATAGTTAGGATTTTTACTTACCTCCAACAGTGGACTTTTAGACTTATAGGAACTTGTTTCCTGCTTTCCAAAAAAATAAATCCACTTTATATCTGCAGGTATGTTTTAATAGACTACTTGTTTGTTAATCAGGTCCTTTAATATCTATACATTCACCATACAGGCAATCCACACCTAAAAATGTTCATCATTTTAAAGCATTCTGAAGCACACTGGTTGTCATCCTAAGTTAAACCTCTCTTTCTCAGGGAAAATGGTTTTAGGCACTGAGGTAATTTGAGTTTGTGAAAGTGGGCTAAATTTTAAATAAATTATAGTTTTAGTTAAACTAAGAAACTCCTATTTAACTTGGCTTCCCTTTTCTGGTGACTTTCTGTCTTTTCTTTTCTTTTCTTCTTTTTTTTTTTTTTAATTTGTAAAGCAATCTTATTTCCAAACTGTGAGTTTATTTTTTACTGTATGAATTTTTGTTGCAATTTAATATAACATTAAATAGCTCAGGTCCAGCCAGTCCATCCTTTTCCATGTTCTTTACCACCTCTTCAAAGATCAGCAAACAGCTTTAGAGAAACAATAGGGAAATTTCTATTTTACTGTAATCCATTCTCCATTTTTTTTTTTTTTTTTTTTTTTTTTGAGAAGAAGTCTCACTCTTGTCACCCAGGCTGGAGTGCAGTGGCACGATCTCGGCTTACTGCAAACTCTGCCTCCTGGGTTCAAGCGATTCTCATGCCTCAGCCTCCCGAGTAGATGGGATTACAGGCACCCACCACCACACCCAGCTGATTTTTGTATTTTTAGTAGAGATGGGGTTTCACCATGTTGGCCAGGATGGTCTCAAACTCCTGACCTCAGGTGAACCACCCGCCTCGGCCTCCCAAAGTGCTAGAATTACAGGCGTGAGTCACTGCGCCCGGCCCCTTTCTCCATTTTTATCCTCGGTGTATTTCCATATTAGAGAAGAATGTTCCTTTTATTCCAAACTTTGAAAATAGTGGCAGGTCAACATTTAACATCTTTTCCTTGGCAGGTAACAACGATAGCCATCTTGCAGGCCCATATCTAAAGAGAGTTTGTCTTTCCATTTTATAAAGTAAAAAATTTCACGAAGTGCTTCTGCACATCTTGAGGGAACTGAGAAGTCATAAACTTTCTTTATGAAAGTGTCACTTTCTCAGGAAAACACATCATAACACTTCTTCTACATGGGCATAAGGTGTGCTGGACTTTTAGTAGACCTTTTCATTTTCTTTGGTAAGAAATGTGCAGGCTGAAGAAATCTTCCAAAATTTATAATCGTACTGTTTGCCAAAAATGTAGATGGATGAGCAAAATCTAGTTTGTATTTAAACAAGGTATTAATCATATTTTGTTTTATTTATTCTGCAGTTTTATTAAAATGTTCATACAAATTAAGAAAACAGTTTGAAACTAGTTTTCAAATCAAAGTACTTCAAATTGTTTCTGTGATTCTTTGTATCACCTTTTTTTTAGTATAGAAAACATCATTGGTAAGATAGAACAAAAACAGCACTATTAATGTGAGAAGCTCTCTGAACTGTTGTCAAAATGTCCCGTTTTGTTTGCCACAAGGCAATTTAGTTGCAATCTCTGAAATCAAGAACTGTAACTTTACTAAAGCAATCAAGAGAACCAGAAGATAATGTGTGTTCATTCATAGGATATTCCCAACTATTTCAACAACTGCTGTTTTCTACTGGGCACTGGTGTCTTTGGGGGAGATTTAACAACTTTTTATTATTTTAGATGTATTTATCTGTCTCATTCTGGGCTTGTGAATTTCAGTCTCACAAATTCATATCTCTTTCTTTCCATTCCCAATTCCAGATTATTTTTCCTTTCTGTATATTGTGTATATACGGAATGCTCCCTTAATCTCTTTTTTGTTTTGTCTTGTTTTTTGTTTTTGTTTTTGTTTTGAGATGGAGTCTCACTCTGTCGCCCAGGCTGGAGTATAGTGGCGTGACCTTGGCTTACTGCAACCCCTGCCTCCCAGGTTCCAGCATTTCTTCTGCCTCAGCCTCCTGAGTAGCTAGGATTACAGATGTGTGCTACCACACCCAGATATTTTTTGTATTTTTCACCACATTGGCCAGGCTGGTCTCAAACTCCTGACCTCAAGTGATCTGCCTGCCTCGGGCTCCCAAAGTGTTGGAATTACAAGTGTGAGCCACCATGCCTGGCTGTATGCTCTCTTTAGATAATTTACCTCCCTAATTCAGTTGTGTATGTCCTTCCTCCAATCATAAAAAGATCACTGTGGTTTAATTTTCTTTTTTGTTGCTATCTGAATGTTCTGGCGCTAGTATTGTAATCATTTTTATTTTTATTACTTGAACACTTAGAAAACATGATCACAATGTTAAACATTAAACTAACACTATCTTGATGCACAGCAATGAGTCATTTTCTCAGTCAATCAGAGACGGACTGTCACTCATGATTATGATGCACTTTCATTGCACACTAAAGTCACATACTCAGAGCAATGCAACAATGTTAACTGCAAATTATGGTTGCCGGTATCACTGGTCAGGGGAAAAAATAAACTATGAAAGATAATCTATGCCATATCCATTTGACACCAAAAAGTGTGTTGCTTTCAGCTCCCTCCCCCTCCTTTTTGCTACCGTATGTGTTTTATGCTTTTCTGGTGCCCTTCTACATCCATCTATGAATGCTGTGGCTTCTAACACCTTGGGAACCAATTTCTTGAGATGTAGGATTTACATTGCAAAACCCAGAATGGTCCCAGGTAATCACGATGATTGGTTACCCTACACTGTGAGCAGCCTGGTATTAGAGCCAGTCCTAGAATGTTTAGCATTCAACTTTCATCCCTCCATAGTAGTGCTGATCTGAGTTCCTTGTCTGATTTTCTGACTTTGTTCTGATTCCCTAGTGTCAAGTTGGCCAGAGAGGGCACCACGGGGGAAAATGGGATTGTCATGAGGGAGCTGCTCTGGGTTATGGGGCTTAGAAGATCAATTTGGCTAGTTCAAACAGAAGTTGTCTAGGAGATGATAAAGGCACTTATGATTATGATAAAGGCATTTATCATAATCAGGGTATAGTATGTCATGATATTCTGTACTAGCAATTAAGGTTAGGAGGTCATTTTATGATTCTGCCTACCATATGTAATTTCATTTTTCAAGCTCTTTGGCTCTCAGTGTAAGATTCTGAGACCCAAGTTAGGCAGACCAAAATACAGAAGTGCTCTTCATAGAATGAGGACAAGACAGAGAAGTGTATTTAAGTGGGTCCTGATTTCAATAGTAAACATAAGATGAGAGAGAGATTGCAATTTCAGTGACTCTACACATACAGAATGGAATGGCAGGGGTTAGGGTAAGTTTAAAACAGAGAACTGTGCTAGGCATGGCCTGGATCATTTTTGGTAAAGTGACAAGCTTATGGTATGTGAGGATTATCACTTTATATCTGCTTGTTATCATTTTATGTATATCTCTCTCTCCTCATTGTAAGCTTATGGAGGGTTAGGACTACATTTAATTTAACCTTGTCTCTCCCTTACTAAGCATAGTACCTTGCATTAATGGACAAATGAATAAATGAAAATCTTAATGCATGATTTCACGCATTTCTGGATCAATGCATACATGAAAAAGCTACAGTCAGAAGAGAGGACCAGGATGAGTCCGAGATGGGAGTTTCTCTGACTCAAACCTTCTGAAATGTATTTCTACTTAAAAGCATCACTGTTCAAGACTACCTAATAATTCTGTTCTTAAGAAACAGCCCACTTGACCTTAAAAGGTCTTTTTCATCTATTATTTTACCTAACGTGGGGAGAGGGATATTGTTTCTACCCAGGATCCCTTAATACCTGCAACACTGAAAAATCTTCAAATAAATGTTTTGCTTTCTTCTTGGAGAAAAATGTCTTCAAAATAAATGTTTTTCAACCTTTGTGGGCACGAGCCCCTCCCCTGCATAGATGTGGCCATGCTGTAGATTCCTAAATCCTTTGTAGGAATCACTTTTGGGAATCCTCTGTATTGGTTTGTTACTGTTGCAATAATAAATCACTACATACATAGTGATTTAAACAGCTAATACTTATTTTCTCATAGTTTTCATGGGTCAAGATTCCAGATGGGCTCAGCTGGTTTTTCTGCTCTAGGTCTCTAAAAGCCAAAATCAAGGCTTTTGACTGGCCTGGGGTATTATCTGATGGCCGTAGGGGAGGATCTTCTTTCAGGATCATGCAGGATTTTGGCAGAATCTGGTTCCTTGCTGCTGTAGGACTGAGGTTCCCCCTTCCTTGCTATCAGCTAGGGGCTGCTCTTAGCTTCTAGAAACCACCCTCTGGTTCTTGTCCACAGGCCTCTGCATCTCAGACTCAGCAACTGTATGTCTGATTTTTCTCATACTTGAAAACTGATACTCATTCTGTCACATCTCTCATGCTCCTAGCCAGAGATAATTCTCTCTTTATGAGGCTTATATGTTTCCTCTGGGTCCACTTGAGTAATCGAGTACATTCTCCTCATTTTTAGGTCTACCATAACCATAATTACATTTGTAAAGTCCCCTTTTGTCATGTAACATAAAATATTCACAAGTTCTAGTAATTTGGTTGTAAATGTCTTGGTAGGGGTGGGGGAATTTTGCCTATTGTATTCTCTATCTTTTGGAGCAGGTATACCGGGGAGCAGATGAAGATGGTGCATGTGGGGCAAATCTGAAGTGGATCAGGATACTAACTATAATTCATGCTCCCTCTCATGGATATTAATAGTTGATTAAATCTGTGTAGATTAGCTTCCCAGGCCCTGTAATAAAGTTTTCTCACTCAATGTCAAGCACTTAATGTTATGTCTCTTGCTCACTGACTTGATCAACATATACCTACCCTGTATATGAGACACCTTAAAAAGCCAGTTTGATAGAGTTTTTTGCCATCAAGGAACTTACATTTTAGTAGATAAACATAAAAATAACTAAATGCTTATAATACAGTGTGTTAAGTGATATGCTAGGGTTGAAACGTGGCAGATCTCAGGGACACAAGTAATGGCAGATAAGCCAGAAAAAAATTGTATTGGATGCCAATGAAGTGTCAAGAGGATGCCAATCAAGTGTCAAGAATATATATTCTTGACACTTGATTGGCATCCAATACAACATGCAATACATTATAGCATAGCCAAGTTTCTGATATATATATATGTATAGTCAGAAACTTGGCTATGCTATAATGCAGCTGATTAAGAGAGGAACATAACAGATTGTGAAGGAACTATTAACCAAGTATTTTATGCAGTGTCAAAGGCACAGAAAAGCAATAAGCACGTAGAAGGAAATGTCTCTGCTTAGAGAAAAAGGCAAACATATTTGAACATATGACATCTCTCTCCTTTGACATAGTATGCACTCGTATATTCTTGTTGTAGAAAGCTATGATAGCGTGACTTTAATGTGTAGGGACTTGCTTATGTGGTAGGTGGATTTAAGCTTTTTTTTTGGCTTAAATAAGACTAAATCCTCTTTTCAAATCTATTTCTTTTACTTTTAATTTTTCTCCAAATTATTTGGAGAAACTGCAAAGGAGTTTGCAGAACTCCTTTGTATTTTAGTAATATAATCTATTTATATGTATAGTTTAGTGTGATTAGTGACTCCTGATGCAATGCATGACAGAGCAATATTTATTACTATCTCCCATTGAAGTTCCTTTGGCTAGTCTTTAAACATTATTTATAATTGATGATCTGACAATCCTCAGCAAAGTGTCTGTCACAGATGATCCCTTGAGAAAGTCTCTTAATTCCTGTGAATCTCAACATCCTTATCTGTGGATAAGGGATTTTATTATATTGAAATCTGTAAGTATTATAATTATTGAGAGAATCATGAAAAGTCATTCTTGACAAAATAAAACATTTAATGACATTATATTGGGACAAAAAAGCTTAGTGGTAGGCACAAAAAGGGAAAATAAAATGTGTCATATGAAAATAGATGCTTGTAAATGTATATGCATATGAATATGTAAAACTTTATTGTGACAGACTAGTCTGTTATAAAACACATTCTCTCCCAATCCTCCTGACAAACTTTTCAATTATTTTAGCACTCACACATTCTGGGCATAGAATTTCAGAAGAACTCTTTTTTTCAATAAAAAAAAATTTCCAAGGGTTCGAATATTGCAAGTGGACTTGAATTAAATGTTTACTGAATTCTTCTGTATACACCAGAATTTTGGGGGGCACTGTGGACACAAAACTGAATGAGGCAGGAACTCTAACCTCACAGGATGTCACAGGCTGGAACAGAGGTTCTCTGCGCACACATGCTGTGAGGTTTTTGTTTTTGTTTTAAACAAGTAATTGGTAACTTAAGGTAGTTTATAAAGTGCTAGGATTTCAGAAAGATTTACATGTTCCTATTATAAAGGGCACCCAAGTGTCTCTCTACTTTCTCCACATTCTCACTTAGTGTTCCAATATGCTTTTGCATTGAAGTATTTTGCATTGCAGTAAATATAAGGCTACAGCTTCTGGGCCAGAAATTGTGCATGGACTATCCAGGGCAAGGCCACAAAAGTATCTAGACCCTATGAACATAATTTATTCTGTACATCAAAACTGGGAACCATAGCCTAGTGAATGTTTTCTGAAACAGTCCAGGATGACAAAAACACTTCGTCTCCATAGTGTATTTTTATGATCTTCATGATCATTAGTCATTTCAATCACAAATACATGTCACAAATCTATCAGAAACTCAGCAGCCACACCGCTTTGGGCCCTATGCATGACATCAAGATACCTGAACAAGACAAGCATGTTTGGGTCTACGTGAACCTTATTATGCTTTTTATTTTTTCCCTTTGGCTCTTGACCTGCCAGAGAATCACAAAAGAGGGAGATGCTAAGTAGCAGGTATAAATTTCACAAACATAGATTCCTATAAGGTGAAAATGTAACTATTTTTCTAAAGTGCATTGCAGTGTTTTGATACTAAATCTGAAGAAACTAAATCTGGTCACTTTCAGATCGATTCAGCTTCAGTGCAGTGCAGTGCCTCTTTGTCTATAAGATGTGTAATTCGATCACGTTCTGTTTAGATTCCTCTCCTGGAGAGTTTCCATCTTGCTTCTCTCTGGGGTTGACTGCAAGCTCCAGAGAGCTTACTCTCTTGCCAGCACAGTTTCCTTGAGGAGGAGCCCCTCTATGTAGGAACTTCATCTGCCTTGATGTCATACTGGTCTTCACTCCCAATTCAATCCACTGCATAGTCGTGTAAGGAGCATACTGAAATAACAAGTGGGCAAGCTTCGGGCACCCATGAGGGCCCCTGTCACTGGTCCCACATGGAGATGTCTTGGTGCCCTCCCCTAAACCGCAGTGGGAATTAACCACACCTTGTCTTTTTGATATACATTTCCTTGCCCCTGTCTTGCCATGACTATCAAAATTAATCTCTCTGTGTCATTCAGTCATACACTTGCTACAGAAAAGTCCAGGCTATAAGCAGTGACTCATCATTCTAAGCCTCCTCATTGACATTCACCTCTTAGAGGTGCAAAGAAGACTAAAGGAGGCCCATGTCCTCTCTTCTCTCTAATCCCTGAAATTCCAAAGGAAATCCTCTCACATACCTTCACCCCTCCCTCACCATCTGTCCTTGAGCTCACAGTGGTTGAGGCACAAAGACAGATCAACTAAGCAACTCTCCTGTGTCCCCTTCAACTGTTCCCTTAAGCTAACATGGAAGGGTTTTTCCATCTGAAACTGGGGAGGAAAGGAAAGATAATTTTGCTGGTGCATCTCCCTTTCAGATCTTACTGCCCCCCCCCACCTTATATCTGTATAAAGGCTTTCAGTTTTAGAAGTCCTCTGATAATTTCTCTTTTTAATTATTGTTTAGCTTAATGGTAGCCTTATTGTCACATCAGGATTATACATTGTTACAGGGAAGAAGAAGACATTCTTAAATGTCTCCAATTATTATTCTGCCATTATTGAAGCATATAGAAGGATGCAGGGTTAAGGGACTAAGGTGCCAATATTCTGTGTTCTCACAATACCACATCCAGAGTTCTGTAATTCACTTATCATGATCCAGTGAAAGCCTACTTATGCAGTTTTCACCAATAAACTGTAATTTCTTCAAGGACAAGGGAGCATGTCTTACTCATTTTTGTATCCTAGTGCCTAGAACAGTGCTTTGTGTGCATTGGTACTATAATTGCTACCATTTATTGAGCCCTTATTTTGTCTCTGCATTGAGTGGAAGGCTTTATGTAGCATGATTTCTTTTGATCCTTACAACCCCATGAGGCAGACAGTATGGCTGTGTTTTATGTCTGAGAAACTGAAGATCAGAGAGCTTGAGCAATTTTCCTCAAGGCAAAGAGATTACAAAAACTAAAGGCAGAGATCAAACCCCAGCTTAACCTCTATTTCAGGCTGCGTCTAAGTTAATGTTTGAGTATGAAAAGCTTATGGTCTAAATCCAAAGTTCTAAATGTCTGTCCCATCAGACCAAATGTTAGACATGTCTGGGAACACCCTTATAACAGGTACACTGTTGATTAGTGATGCTTGCATCGCTGTATCTAAAAAAATAGATTGTAAAAAACTTTTTATTAATCCATTGAATTAATTTACTTATATTAGAATACTAGAAATGACATTTCTAATTTTAAATCCTTTCATGACTTTGGTTTTTCTACCCAATTTAAATTAATAATTTCTGATTCCAAATTTCACTTAATGGAATACCTGTTATGTTTGAGGTATTGTGGATATGAAAGGAATAAGACCAGCCTAAGGAATTCCATAGTCTCGTAGTGGAGATAAACATATAAACAGAATCCAGTTACAGTTTATATGCAATCTAGGCTAGGCGCGGTGGCTCACGCCTGTAATCCCAGCACTTTTGGGAGGCCGAGGCGGGCAGATCACGAGGTCAGGAGATCAAGACCATCTTGGCTAACAAGGTGAAACCCCTTCTCTACTAAAAATACAAAAAATTAGCCAGGCATCGTGGCGGGCGCCTGTAGTCCCAGCTACTTGGGAGGCTGAGGCAGGAGAATGGCGTGAATCCAGGAGGCGGGGCTTGCAGTGAGCCGAGATCGCGCCACTGCACTCCAGCCTGGACGACAGAGTGAGACTCCGTCTCAAAAAAAAAAAAAAAGAAAAAAGAAAAAAAAAAAAAAGACAAACAAATGCAATCTAGAGCCTTTATGTAGGGTAGAAAGCCATCTCAAAGGAAATTCAACTTTATCTGCAGCAGGAAGAAGGAATGTGGTGGTCAAAAAATGTTTCCTGCGATGATGGTTTAGAGGAGCAATTTAGGCAGAAATATCAGCGAGGGTCTTGGTAGCCAAGCCTCTTTACGGTAGTTAGTTCCCTTAGAGATGTCATAGGAAATCCAGGGGCTGCCTTTTGCTTGGGACTCAGCAATGTGTGTGTGTGTGTGTGTGTGTGTGTGTGTGTGTGTGTGTGTGTGTGTGTATGAGCCATTAATTCTAGGGGCCTGAATCAAGACTGTCAATATGACTTTATTCAAGCACAATCATAAGTAATTAGCATACTATTTATATAATATTTATTCCCCATCTTGTTCCAGCCATCATGCAAGGCATCTTTCCTAAAAATATACAGCAATTTAAAATACTCATACTGAAAAATAGTGGAGGGGCAAAGGAAAATGAGGATTGGAATGAAACTATGAAGCCATGTATAATATTAATATATAAAAATTCTACTATTTAAGTCCTGTGTAATTTCTTTAATTGGGCCACAAGTTTGATTGTACGTTTTCAGCAGCTGGTACGAAAAGGGAACCACAGTTTCTAGTGCCCATAAAATAAAAATAGAAGAGATACTTAGAAGCAATGTTACCATTTATGCCTTGTATAGTGACCAGAAAAAAATCAAGCTAATATGTAATGTGATGAGCAACATTTTCAACAATATTCATATGTCAGATATTTTGATTAGGTTTTCGAAGCAGTATTTTTATACTACCCGTCACTAAAGATTGACCCCATCAAACTAAGGCACAGTTCAGTAGATACATGTCTCTCAAGATATGATGTGATATGGTTTGGCTGTGTCCCCACCCAAACCTCACCTTGAATTGTAGTTTCCATAATCCCCACATGTCCTGGGAGGGACCTGACAGGAGACAGGTTTTGCCAATACTGTCCTCGTGACAGTGAGTAAGTCTCAAAAGATCTGGTGGATTGACTGATTGATTGAGACAGAGCCTCTCTCTCTCACCCAGGCTGGAGTGCAGTGGCGCAGTCTGAGCTCACTGCAACCTTCTACCTCCTGGGTTCAAGCGGTTCTCCTGCCTCAGCCTCCTGCATAGCTGAGACTACAGGCACACGCACCACACCCAGCTAATTTTTTTTTATTTTTAGTAGAAATGGGGTTTCACCATGTTGGTCAGGCTGGTCTCGAACTCCTGACCTCGCAGTCTGCCCACCTTCACCTCCCAAAGTGCCGGGATTACAGGTGTGAGCCACTGGGTCCGGCCTATCTGGTGGTTTTATAAGGGGTAATTCCCCTGCACATGCTCTCTTGCCTGCCACCATGTAAGATGTGCTCTTGTTCCTCCTTCATCTTACACCATGGTTGTGAGGCCTCCCTAGCCATGTGGAACTGTGAGTCCATTAAAACTCTTTTTCTTTATAAATTATCCATTTCAGGCAGTTCTTGTTAGCAGTGTGAGAACAGACTAGTACGTGATGGGACAGTCCCTGCTGTGCATATTCTCGGCTCCTTTGAAGTGATCTAGTCATGGACTTCACTGTCCAGTGGAACGGAAGGACTAGAATAGTCTTCAGGTGATTCTTGATAAGCACAATTTTCTTAAGATTTGGGTAAAAATTGATGGGCAGTATATTTGAGGTTACATTCCATGAAATAGCTACCTGCACACATCTATTTTATGTTTTGGGGTGAGTTCAGAGCCATCTTTATTTTATTTTATTTTATTTTATTATTTTTATTTATTTATTTTTTTTTTATTTTTTATTTTTTTGAGATGGAGTTTTACTCTTGCTGCCCAGTGTGGAGTGCAGTGGTGTGATCTTTGCTCACCGTAACCTCTGCCTCCCGGGTTCAAGCGATTCTTCTGCCTCAGCCTCTGAGTAGCTGGGATTACAGGCATGTGCCATCATGACCAGCTAATTTTGTATTTTTAGTAGAGATGGGGTTTCTCCATGTTGGTCAGGATGGTCTCAAACTCCCAACCTCAGGTGATCTGCCTGCCTCAGCCTCCCAAAGTGCTGGGATTACAGGCATGAGCCACCGTTTCCAGCCAGAGCCATATTCTTTAATAGCTATCTGAACTGGAGCCAGGAATCACATCTCATGAAAAAGGAGAACATTGAGAAAATCATAGCCTAAATATAATATACAGACTTCATACCTCTAATTTTAGGAGGCTATCAAGCAGTATCCAAGGCAAAGTCAAGATGGTCAACATTTTTCTCAATATTTAGTGTTGAGCCGATTTCTGTGTTCAGGCAAATGGACAACTGAGAACTCAGATAATTCCAAATCTTCACTGGTCAAAATAATTCCAGTTTTTTTAAATTAATTCATTCACTTAGTCATTATACAGATGATGTGCTTTTAGCATCTAAGATCTTTAAATCAGGTGTAACTAAGCATTCCCCATCTCCCAAGGCTATTCTATGTATCCTTAGAATGATTAACTTAAATGATAGAATATCCTAGTATGTCCTCAAATAGATTGGTTGTGAAACATACAGCAAGATGATCAAATCAGTGACATTTCTGAATAGAATCATGAAATATAAACCCTTTATATGTTGGAAGATATCAACCCAAATGGGGCTTCTAACTCTTGATTGCTGACCTGTAGCCTTTCTTTCTGTAGAAAAATCTCTTGTAGTTGATGACGGTAAAAAGATAAGAGGAATGTCTGCTGCTGGCCTGGGTCCCCCCTGCTGGAGGTGTCTGGCAATGTGTTAGCTTGGACTGGTAGTTTGAGCTTGCACACTGGGAGGGGCTAATCAAATAGCAGCCTCCCACAAGGCCAGCAGGTCTGGCAGCTGGTGTTCCCAGTATTACTGTAAAACTTCCTTGAAGAACTGACCCTCAGTTGCAGCCTGTTTATTGACAAAGCTCAGGCTGGTTTTCTGCTGTTTTATTAGTCCATTCTCATGCTGCTAGTAAAGACATACCCAAGACAGAGTAATTTATAAAGGAAAGAGGTTTAATGGACTCAAGTTCCACGTGGCTAGGGAGGCTTCACAATCATGGCAGAAGATGAAGGAAGAGCAGAGGGATGTCTTACATGAGAGTGTGTGTGCAGAGAAACTCCCCTTTATAAAACCATCAGATTTCATGAGACTTATTTACTATCAGGAAAAAGACCCGCTCCCATGATTGAATTACCTCTCACTAGGTTTCTCCCATGACATATGGGAATTATGGGAGCTATAATTCAAGATGAGATTTGGGTGGGGACACAGCCAAACTGTATCAGCTGTTTTCTAGGGCACTCACTCACAGCATAACAATGTAGCACCTGCCTCACACTGTCAACTGCTACCTGTGGCCTAGGTGCATTTCACAGGATGGCCAGGGCATTGCTCTGAACCACGTGGGCTACAGAGCAAGGCTGCTTTAAACAAACAAACAAAAAAAGTTACCTAATTATCCAAAAATTCCTTGTTTCTCTGAGGATCTAAGTGATATTAAGGGACAGACTTTTGATAAATATCAATAACTAGGGGACAATCTATAGCTGGTCCTCAAATAGTGTCATTTCATTCAATGTAATTTTGTTATAACATTGATGAGAAAAAAAAAATCACTTCCCCAGCCAGGGGGTGGTCAGGGCACTGTCTGTGTGTAGTGCCTATCCCCCCCCATATTTGCGTGGGTTTTCTCAGGGTACTCTGGTTTCCAACCACATCCCAAAGATATGTGGATCAGGCTAATTGATGTGTCTACATTGTTCCTGTCTGAGTGAGTGTGGATGTGGGTCTACATGTGCCCTACAATAGAATGGCATCCTGGCCAGAGTGGGTTTCCAGCACCATTCCTGAGCTGCTAGAATAGATTCCAGCCTCCTGAGACCCTGAACTGGAAAAATTCAGTAAATAATATCTTACTTGTTTTTATTAATCTTTCTTATGTGTATATATTGCTCACATTTCTTTCAGTGTTTAATGTTAGAAGTATTTTGGTCTTTATTTAGAAGCCTGGTAATGTATTTGTGACAAGAAATATGCCGTAGCAACTTACATCAATTAGTCTATATGTCATTTTCCTAAAAGTAGCAGTTTCCAAGAACCTATGGATGACATTAAGTGAGAACTTACTTTATGTAACTGTGACTTGTTAGCCCATTGCCAGGCCCTGGGTGAGAAACTTCTATTCAAATGCCAAGGAAGGCTTAAATAAACCATAAACAAACTTTCTTTGATCCTAGCATGTTTCTGTTTATTATGAATCTTAAAGTACATAATGATGGTCAGCAGTGTAATAGCCAAGTCCCTAATCCACCTATTTCTAAAGCACGCTGGCCTGGGAACTCCCCAGGCTGCAAGAAACTAACACACACTATAGTTGAAATACCTAATGAAAATAGGTCAATCATCTGTGTGAGATGTGTGAGATGAAGAGCCACTGATGTAAACAAAAGAAGAGAGGAAGTACTTTGAATTGAAAAAGTTATTTGAAAAACATGAAAGATCAGAACTTGCCAATGAAGGTGACTCTTAAATAATTCTTGGGGCAAGAAAATTGTCCTTGGTTTCTAAATTTGAACTATGCTTTATTTTGTTCTGATTGTTTTGTTTACAAAGTAAGCTATTTTTAAGACCTAGAAAGAAAGGAGCATCTTATGTTGATTATCTTAATAATGTTAACAGAAGAGGTGAGAGAGAGGTGAAATCCAAACAATTGGTGGGACAGGGAGCAAGAATGAAGGTTCTAAGGTAGCAGAAGGATAAGCTTCTTGAAACATTCTTTGGAAAGTGTGTTTCATTTATCTGAAATTCTTCATGATATTTGTCTGGCATGTGGGAGAGGAAAGAGGGGCACTGGTACAGTGAAGCGCAAATGGAATAAATAATAGTACCTCCCCAATTCCAGCTTTCTCAAATTGGTGAAAGGAGCCCTGGGGAGAAATTTTCATTTCAAGCTTTTTAATATGTCCTTTAAAAAAGTGTGTGATTTATGTTGCCTCTTCTCCCTGTAGTTATGTTCCTAGGAAAATAATTAGCATGTCTAAAAGATTATTGTGCAGAGCAAATTGAGACTCCATCAGGACGTTTGAAGTCACATATGCAGGAATGCTCTTACATGAGAAGGTAGTGGTAAAGGATTTGGACTTAGGAGAGCTGGATTCAAGTTCCCTCTCATCCAATCTGAGCTGTGTGACAAGTGGCTTACTTTGCTTTGATTGCATAGAAGGACATTATAAGAAAAAGTCATATGAAGCTTGCTACAGAATTTACTGCTGGAATATGATCAAATCGAGTTTGCAACATCAGTGTCTCGTTTAGGAAATTTCTCTCTTGGTACAAACAGAGAAAAAAAAAAAAAGCATGGTAATGGTTTCAAGTGGCTATCTAAAAGCATGGGCATTAGGCAAATTTTACCCTGGACAAGTTATGTAAACATTCTAACCCCAATTTTCTCTTTCTGGAATGAGCATACTAATAATTGTGACATAGCATTGTTATGGAGAATAAGTGAGATGCTGTTATTATGTGGTGTTTAATGCACTCCCTCATAAAGAGTAGCCGTACCACAAATAACAGCCATATTATTATTCTACCAGTGGAATCATACAAGACATACTTAATTTCTCCAGCCATGAGTTGTGACAAATATAAAATACTGATCAGGGAAGCTCATTAGAGATTCAATGCCCCAAGGTTATGATTGGGGGCTGGTCATGTAGGCACTCACTGCCTAGCATGCACCCAAATTCCAGATGCCCAAACGGAAAGGAAGTATTCAGCATAAGCCACCTTGTCTGTACAAGTAATTTAGGTGTAGTAAACTACTTTTAGTTTGGAAACCCTCCAGAAGTCTAAGTTCCTAGAACCCAGCTTAAGGTCAACTTTGGAGGTGTTTCTAAGGATGCTGTGTCAGGCCTTCTGTGTTAACCTTTTCTTCCAATCTCCACTAGAAATTATTTACAATGTAGTGAATGTATGTTGGTTACTAATTTTTATCCTGGTTCTTCTTTATTTTATTTTGCTTTTACTTCCTGATTTATTTTAATTTTATATCTTATTTTGTATCTCCAAGCCATCTCATATATTTTTTTGAAAATAGTGGGTTCATAACAAATGTTTATTGAACGGATACATTAAATAAGATTACAGTGTGCTAAATAATAGATGTGTGACTTTGGGTCACTCGTGACCTCTGTTACTTTAAGTTGTCTCATTTACTCAGAACAAAAAAATGTCTTTCATAAGAAAAATCATGATGATGACATTATTATTAGTTATCTCTTTTTATAATCTATGGAGTTATTTTTAATATAAAAATAAGGAGCTAAAAATGTGCTTTATTCTTTACATCTATAAACACTTATGAACTGTTATAATTAATTACAATGCAGTGGTCTTGGGTGAGTCACCTGAGGAAGAAAGAGTAGCTGATCTTCCAGGTAATGAGGCCCAGCCACATCTGGAAGTTGGAGGAACCAGAGACTAGTTAAGTAGACGTAGATTGACGGCCCAGTTCTTCCACTTACTTGCTGTGTTAACTTGAGAAAGTTGCTTGACCTCCCTTCTGTGTGTCAATATCCTTACCTGAAGAATGAGGAAATATACTTGTTTAATAGAGTTTATTTAAGGATTAAATGAAATACTCAGTGTCTGACAAACAGTAAGAACTCAGTAATTATGTTATTTTTTGAGCTACGCCTGCCTTTGTACTCAGTAATTATGTTATTTTTTGTGCTACCCCTGCCTTTGTCATTCTCCTCTTTTGTTGGTTTTTAAGCCATTCACCTATGTAAATTCACCAGGCCTCAATAACTGTTTTACAGAATCTGCATGAGACTAGCTCTAAGGTTCCTCCTGGCTCTTACATGCTATGACTCCACACAATTGCCCTCTTTTTTCCTCCATATATTTGTAGCATAATTCCAGATCCAGGACACTGCAGAGCCTAAGAGAACAGAATTTGGAGGCAGAGTCTTTGGGAGATAGTTGGGTTTAGGTGTGGTCATGAGGGTTCGGGCCCTCATGATGGGATTAGTGCCTATATAAGAAGAGGAAGACAGATATCTCTCTTCCCACACACTTGGCACTGAGGACAAGCCATGAGAGGTCACAGCAAGACCACGGCTGTCTACAAACCAGGAAGTGGGCTTTCTCCAGGAGTCACATCTGTCAGCACCTTCATCTTGGACTTCCTAGACTTCAGAGATGTTAGAAATAAACGTCGTTTAAGCCACCCAGTCTATGGTATTTTGTTATAACAGCCCGAGCTAAGATATCCACCATTACTATGAAAGTTACTTGGAAGAGATTATCTGTTCTCCCACTGCTAGTTAAAAGCTCAGCAGGTCCCATGACTCTTCTGCTCACAGTCAGAAAGTTAGAAAATCATAAAGTTAGAAAGTCATAAAGTTACTTTAAATTAAAAACACAGTGTCAATAAGTCCAGTTCGAGATTTTTAACTAAACTCACACTTAAGCATTAAATTTCATCTTAAATTTACTTGAGGCGGAAGAAGCCTGAAGTTATGGTTGAAGACATGGCTGGCTTTCCTATTTCACCACCCCAACTTGTCAGCCAGTTTCTGACTAGCAAAGGTGATAGAGAGGAGTTTTACTTCGACTCATGATTTCTTACATTGGTGGTATACTCTTAAGACTTGCAGAGATTCACAAGTGTTGCTTTCCTTTATGGGCATGTTTGTAATTCCTCAGAGATTCCCATTACTGAAGACTTTTTTCCTGCAGTTCATATGATTCAGGTAAAAGCATCCCTCTTCCTGATTGTCATGTGTTCATTTAATAAACATACTCTATGAAGCCTGGCACTGTGGCACAAGCCTATAGTCCTAGCTACTCAAGAGCCTGAGGTGGAAGGCGTTTTAGCTGAGGAGTTTGAAGGCAGCCTGAGTAACATAGTGGATCCCATCTCTAAATAATAATATTAAAATATAAAAAGAGATAATTGGAAAATATCTATTTAGTTTTCACTGGAGAGTAGGAATTTGTCAAGTGGAGAAACCTTTCTTCAAAGATCTCCACCAAACCAACTCAGTCCAGAGAAACACGAGGCTCAAAGTCTTGTAGTTATAAGAAATCATGGTTTCTTTAGAGAATGTTGAGACTCGTAGTGAATTATGTTTAGATTTCTGATATGTGAAAGCACTCACATTTCCTTCATTCTTCCATGTAGTTGAATGTGTATCCTTAATTATTGTTTTGGGAACAAATGCAGAATGAAATGGCAGGATTGGAATCCCTGGGATACAACACTAGTCCTGTGGTTTAAACAAACAATTCTGTTATACAAGTACTCAGTTATCATTTCTATTGGAAATTATTATATTTTACTCCTATTCACTCTTAGCAAACATTCATTCTGATAGTCATAATGTGAAAAAATGATGATATAGGCATCAGGAAAAAATTGTGGTTTATTTAATTATGCATTATAAAAAAATCTTTCAGAAAATTAATAGGACCATTTTGGTGATTAAAAATAATTTCATGTTCTGATTATTCTGAAAGATTTAGTCTGTTGCTTAGCTCTTACAGGCCTTTCTAAAATGATGGGTTATTTAGATGGGTTATTTAGACTTTCTTAATAGGAGCTAATGGAACTGTTAACAGCATATACTGTTTACCTTCATGAGCTCCTCACTAACAAATGGCATGATGGCAAACAGCATAAGTAACAAAAGTAAAATATTTAATTATTTTAGCATCGATCTGAGCTTGTCTCTTTGTTGTAAAGAAGGCTACACAAGAAGCATATTTTCAGGTTTCTTTTTATTATTATTATTTCTACTCTGAAATTTCCAATGTCTTGAAGCAAAGGCAATATGAATACTGATTAAGAGCAAAGGTTTCAGATTCAGGCAGATCTGGGTTTGAATACTTACTTCACTACACACTTGCTATGTGACATTAGGCAAGTCACTAAAACTTTCTAAGCTTCAGGAATCTCTTATGAAATGTGGTGTATGAATTTTTCCATGGATTTCAGAAAAGGATAATATTCTATTACATTTATAAAACATTAAGTAGGGTGGTTGGCATGTAAGAAGCCTTCACTGAATATTAGTTTCTGTGATGATGATGGTAATGATGATGATGTTGATGATGGAGAAAGAGGAGGAAATATTTATAATCCTGAAAATAAATGTACTTTTAAAAGAATTTGATTATAAATTGATAAATTATCATTGTATATGTTTATGCAGTACAAGTGATGTTATGATTTATGACTACAATGTGGGATAATTAAATCAAGCTAATTAACAAATCTAGCACCTCAAATATTTATCACTTTTTGTGGTGAGAACACTGAAATTTACTCTTAGAAATTTTGAAATGTACAATACAGTATTATTGACTATATTCACTATACTCTGCAATAGATCTCAGAAAAAAATATATATATTTCTTCTGTCTGAGATTTTTTTTACCTGTTGACCAACATGTCCCCATTCCCTGCAATCTCCAACCTCTGGTTGCCACTCTTCTACTCTCTGCATCTATGAGTTTGTTTTTGATTTCACATGTAAGTGACAAACAAAAGCTAAGGGAGTTCATTTCCACTAGGCCTGCTTTACAGGAATTGCTAAAAGGAATTATTTAAGCTGAAACAAAAGGCCACTAATAAATGACATAAAATATACAAAAGCACCAAACTCAACTGTGTAAGCAATACAGAGCCATATAAAAAATGATCTAGGACTGTAATGGTGGCATAAACGTACTTTAAAGAGCAGAAGAGATAGGTGAGTGGTTCACAGCAGGTGGGATCTGGCCTCACTTAAGAGCCATATTATTTATAACAAAGGGATAAGCAGTGATGAAAAGTATCTGCCATTTTATAAACCATCCAATGGCTCTTCGGCTTTTTAGCCTTCTCTTCAAATGAATGAAGGCAATTTGGATATTGAGTACTGAGAAAATGGCACTCACAAATTCAGAGGTTAAACCAGTTGGCCCTTTATTTTGGAGATAAGAAAATGAAATCTCAAGAGGATAGAGTGACACCCTTAGCATCACTCAGAGGAACAGTGGTGAATTTAGGAATAATCCTAGTCCTCTGAATTCCCTCTGTTTTGGCCCTTATTCACTCCTTCAGGCATTCACTTTTGAAAGATAATTTACTCCAGCCACTGTTTTTGAAGCTAGGGAAACAAAGAATGAAGCAGTTGCAATGAGCACATATTCTCATTTGCTTACAGTCTAGTGGAGGACACAAACTATGAAAAAGAATTTTAAAAGTTACTGTAATTATTGAGAGTAAAATAAAACGCTATGCAGAAACTAAAGGGGATAAATTGACTGAAGGGTGTGTGTTGCTATTTTAGATGAAGGGTCAATAAAAAGCCCCTCTCAGGTGACATTTGAGCAGACACCAAAAGAAGCCGTCCAATGAGAGGATGGGGGAAGAAAATTTCCAGCAGAGAGAATGGCAAATGGGAATTTGGAAAATGGAATTAGAAAATACAAGTTGTTGTATTTGACTTAAACCAAGGAGGCCAGTATCACTGGACTATTGTGGATAAGGATGAGATCAATATGAAATATCACGGAGGCAAATCAAGTAAGTCTTGAAGGCCATGGTTAGAAGTTTACATTCAGGCTAAGGGCTTGGGAAGCAACTGAAAAATTTCAAAAGGAAAATGACTTGATCAGATCTATGTTTTTTAAAAAAATGATTCTGGCTTCTTTGTAAGGAATGAACTACTGATGACTTCATGGAAGCAGAGAGATCAATTAGATGATGAAGGCAGATGAGAAAATGGTGAGAAGTAATGCTAGTCAGCATGTTTTAGAGTTAGAACAGACAGGACTTCCTGATGGAGAAATCAGAGATGATCCCTAAGGGTTTTGTCTTAAGCAGCTATTACTCCCTTACTCTCATTTTTAAGCTCCTTTGTCTTCCCTCTGCTCTTTTCCTTCACAATTTTATTCAGACAATAGCTTCAGTTATCATCTATATGCCAACAATTCTCAAATGTGTATATGAAACCTAGTGTTTTCTCTTCTCACATTTAGTCTTATAAATCCAATCACCTTGTTTTAGTCTTTGGATTCACCAGAGAAATCTCAGGCTCAAAATGTTCAAACATGAGCTCATCATTTTTCCTAAAAAACTTGGCTCTCCTTCATTGCTCTCTAGCCCAGTGCAAGGGTCACCCATCCCTGCAACCAGACAATCCAGAAACCTAGGAGTCAGTGCTGATGATCCCTTTAGCTTTACCACCTCACATGCAATCTATAACCAAATCCAAATAATTTCCCTATGAACCACCACTTGAGTCCTTCCACTTCATTTCATTTTTACTAACAGAGGCTATGTCAATTGTTTCCCACTCTCACCTGGACTTCAGCACTAGCCTTTCAACTAACTACTCTCCTTATAGCCTCTGCTTCTGTCTTCTGATTCTCCAAATTGATGATTTTATTTTATAGCTCCAATCACAACTTTTAATTATAACGTGCTATATGTATTGACTAGTGTGTCTCCTTCACTAGAATGTAGTATCCTGTGGGATAGAGTACTTGTTGACCTATTATATTGTTCTCACCTAGCACAGTGCTTGGCATACAACAGTCCCTGGATAAAGACTGAATGAAGAATCATTCTACTGGTTTGACACACTACTAAGAGCCATCCTTTCCATACATTAAAAACACTGAGATATTTATTACACTACAACTATGAAATTATGACTAATTAAATAATGACTCATTAGTCATGAGAAGGTTAAAAAGAAAAAAATCCTGTCCTCGTTAAACATTTAGTTTAGTAGAAGAGAATAAATGTAGTCACAAAACAATAATCCAATAGACAATTTTCTAAAGAAAGGAATAAATGAAGTATAATCAATTGTATTTGTTTATTTATCTATTAAGTCAGAGAGACAAATACACAAAGATGCCTTTATAATACAGTCTATGAAAACCACTGGAGAAGCACTTCAACAAGTTTTTGGGAAAGTCAATAAGCTTTCTTGGAGGAGGTAACACCTAGACCAAGACCTAAAGGATGAAGATATATCCAGACAAATTTTGGCATATGGTAGCAGTATGACTAAGTTAGAAGTAGGAGCATTTGTGAAGTACCAGAGTGAGAAGAAAGCGTTAATTTCTGAAAACACTCCTAAAAATGAAAATATTTCATTATAGTTGGAGCATAATGTTTGAAGAACTGAACAAAGATAAAAAAATTGATTCAAGGGACAGATCATGATGACCCTAGTTGGTTGGATGCTGTGACTTCACCTCGAAGGTCTTGAAAAAGAAATGCAATTTTTGAAAGAAAATGTAGTATAAGTTTGAGAGATCATTTCAGCAGACATTAGAAACAATAAATTAGAAAAAAAGCAAGACTGGAAGGAGGAAAATAACTTTATTCATTTATTACTAATTCTTATTTAACTTACTGAATTTATTTAGCAAATACTTATTAATTACAACCTAATAGTAGGCATTGACCTCCAAGCTGGGGAATACAAGGGTGAAAAATATGTATGTAATGCCTACCCTCACACAGACACATAGAACAGAAAACCGTTCAAGTAATCCACCTAAAGGTCAAGGGAGAGACAAATGGGACCCTTTTGTAGATTTGTCTGTTTATACCCTTTACTTGATATTTTTGAAGATATTGGTGTTGATGGATTCAAGTCACGGTAGAATCTAACATCTGTAGTTGAATTTTGAGGGTCTGTCATTGAAACAAAACGGAATGCAGGTCTTTCCTAGAGGCAAGCAAGAAAATTCGGAGAAATGAAAAAGAACAAGCTGAGGCCTCTACCAAGCAGGACTAGACATGCTAAACAAGCCCATTGAAAAACTAATACTCAAAACCATCAAGGTCAAGGGAGCACAAATAATTCAAGTCTTGAAAGATGTGAGAGTGGAATGAGTTGATATTGGTAACAGTAGCAACAAGCAAGGCTTCCTGGAAAAAGCGACATTGAGTCTAAGATGAATGCAGGAGGAAGATAGGTGACCCAAAAATTTGGGCCTGTGATGCACGAAGACTAAGTCAGAAGCAGCAGTGTTTGCAAAGTACTGGAATCAGGAGGGAGCACTGGTTTCTAAAAATGTTTCTGAAAATGAAACTAACTCAATATGTACATAGGAGAGTACCTATCCATTCCACGTGTTTGGGAAGGAGGGAAAGAAAAAAAAAGAGATAGGAAGGATGGAGGGAAGGAAAGAACGACAGAAAATTTAAGATAGTGTGAATACCTGAATACCTAAAGGTTCAATTTTCAGGGAAGCTACTTGATGAAGTGGGGAAAAGAGGAATTTAATGTGGATCAGACACAAATTCCAATCTTAGTGTCTTTTTTTTTTTTTTGCCAAACTATGGCAGTTAGTACTGTTATTAAGTACTGCCTATGTCCAGACACTATTCTAAAGACTTTATTGTTATTTCATTTTGTTCTCACAAAAGCCCTATGAAATGGATATTATTATCAATCCAGTTTTTCACATGGGGAAACTGAGGCCCAGAGAATTTACTTATCTTGCCCAGAGCTATGTGGCTAGCAAATGGTGGAATCAGAATTCAGGCCCAGGTGGTCCAACTCTAGAATCCTTAATGACAACTTGAGGCAGCTTCCATGTGACCCAATGGGAAGAGGGGTGGTGGGATGTAGTCTGTTTTCTTACCTTGATTTAACAAGGAGTGAAAATTCTAAAAACTTTACAGACTAGTTTCTTTAAGTTTGAGTTCTCGTTATTGATAACATGAAAATAAAAAGTCACTTTAGGTTTTTGTGAGGTTTAAGCACATTATCCAGCAGGTAGTAGAGGCTGAATACATGTCCTGTGCCTTTTCCTCCCCTTTCCTTCTGACTTCTCACATTTTATTGTTTGGAGTGTCCTACGACTGACTCAGGAAATAGTGCTTGAATATCTACCAGATACAAAGCACTGATCTGGCACAATGGGGATTAGGAGAAGTAAGAAGTAATATTTAGGTTGATCCTCAACTCTAAGAATTTTTTTGGTGTTTTGTGTCTTTTCAATTCAGTAATAATTATATCTTATGATGACTTAAGATGTGCTACTAGCCCACTGGTTTTAGATCTAATAAAATGCTGTCTTGAAGGCCCACTTCTGCGTTTGTAACCCCAACCAAAGCGTGGGGAGAAGTATATCTGAAGATATCTATTGCATACATATGCACGAGCAGAGAAAATTGTACTCCAAAAAATCTCAGTGCTGTTTGTCAGGAAAGGCAACATTTTCATTTTAAGTACTCAGTAGCAATTGATGAAGGTCCCCCCCCACCTCCACTCAGAGTGAGTTTTCATTTTTTGTTATTTCCACAGCTGTACATATTTTATTCCAGCAGATGCAAATAGCACTTCCAAATTGGTCACAATTAAAGTGAGTGCAAAGTGTAAGGGAGGGTGAAGGCTTGAAAACAACAATCGCTCCCCAGAGCTGAGCGATCACAAAGCTCCTCTTGTTCTGACACCTCGCTCACTCCAATCATAAGCCTTTTCCACACATGTGGCCTGCTCAGCTGTGCGCACAAAATAAAGCCAGGCAGGATGGACCTGAAGACAGTATGTGGAGAAAGTGAACTGAGGGACTCTAAACACATATTCCCTGCATCTTTTCTTACACGGGGTTTTATGGTGGCTTGAGACACTGGTGAGAAGCAGGGGGTTGTGTAGTAAGGGTAGATGGCAAGGCCAAGTGCCTGCTCCCATACTCAGCTCCCTAAAGGCCAAACCAGAAATGCCAGTCTCTTTTATTACTTGTCAGCTCCTCACTTCATGCAGTGAACTGAGGATCAAGACACAAAACAAAACAAAAAACTATCTGTGCCTTCAGAAGTTTAAGAGTCAGAGAGAGGAGTAAGAGAGTATAGTGGTTGGATATTGGGCCTGTCTACCCAGATGCCTGGGACACCACTTGCCACCTGGGTAACCCCAGGCGAGTTCCCTCTTATTTCTAAGCTTGTTTTCTGCTTTATAAAGTGAGTAAAATCAATAGTAGCCACCTCATAGGAGACAGAAATAACACAGGTAAAATGCTGGCATATAATTAGCAACTAATTGGTATTATACCTAAGCCATTTTTAATGTTGACATTAAATTATATGAAATATGAACTGATGATTGTAACGTAGAGTATTTAATACAATAACAGAAGTACATACATGTTCCATTTATGGTTGCCTGAGGGTTTCAGGAGAGCTTTGGAAGAGACATATGCTTTGGATCTCAAAGAAGGTGTAGGAGTCAGCCAGAGGATGTGGTTAGGTTGGTGGGAGGATGGGAAGAGATGGTCCCAAAAGACAAATTTTGTGAAGTCATGAAGTGTGAAAAGTCACAACATATCGAGGGGACTGTCAGTTGTTTGATATGGCTTCAAACATGGGATCTAAAATGGCAAAGCGTGACAAGAGATGAGGCTGCAAGGGTGGGCAAGAGTCAGATCAGAAGGGTCCTGCCTGCATGTATTTCTATTTTATCCTGTACACTATGGGCAGTCTGCAGGTTGAAACTGACAAATAGTACAATACTGCGTGTTTATATGGATTCTACACTTGAGACCATTCACTCATCTGTTCTTTCTTTGTTCTGCTTCTCAAGATAACATCAACAGATATTTTAATCTCCTTTTTTCATTGGTAAAAACATTTATGAAAAAAAAAACCAGGGCCGGGTGTGATGGCTCACACCTGTAATCCCAGCACTTTGGGAGGCCGAGGCAGGTGGATCATGAAGTTAGGAGTTCAAGACCAGCCTGGCCAATATGGTGAAACCCCGTCTCTACTAAAAAAAAATACAAAATAAAATATAAAAAAATTAGCCAGGTGTGGTGGCGGGTGCCTGTAATCCCAGCCACATGGGAGGCTGAGGCAAGGTGAATCACTTGAACCTGGGAGGTGGAGGTTGCAGTGAACTGAGATCACGCCATTGCACTTCAGCCTGGGCAACAGTGTGAAATTCTGTATCAAAAAAAAAAAAAAAAAAAAAAGAGTTTAGAGCTTTGAATGCATCTGCCTCTTAAAGATCAGGGTATACTTCCCCAGACTTGTCCCTTTTCCTGAATCTCTGTTTGAGTTTCCTACAGCCTCAGCTACATAGAGCAAAAGCCTTCCTAATGCCTTGCTTTTTCTCTTCCTTTGCTCCAAAGTTGGTCACTAAAGTACACACCTCCACAATCACCACTTCCAATTCAGCCTCTGATGTGTTATTTGTCTATAAGATGTTATTATTTTATAAGATAACAGTATTGTCCTACTCAGCTTTTCTTCACAATAGAATTCTTATTAAAAATGCAGAAAAAAGGAAAGAAGGGAAGATAATCAGCATTAGGTAAACATCTCTAACAAATGTTGTAGAAAACTCTACCAATGGGTAGTAAAATTCTTGGGTGAAAGTTTGAATAGAAATAGAATTTTCATCATCCCAAAGTATCTCTCCATGATAGTTACCAACTTAAAAAATAACAACAAAACAAAACAAAAACAAACAGTAACTTTATAGTGGAGAAATTCAGAAGATACCAATTTAACCAGTTGATCAAGGTTAATATCACCATTAGTAAAATATAACAATATCATGAACCTCCTAATATGAAAAGGGCACACCATTATTTTTGATTAAAAAAAAGTATAGCTTCACTTCAGAAAACATCAGACAAATCCAACTGAGAATCATTCCATAAAATACCAATATTTTTCAAAAGTGTCAAGATTATAAAAGATGATGAAAGACTAAGAATCTATTATAGATTGGAAGAAATAAAGGCAAAATAACAACTAAATACAATGTGAGACATTTAATAAAATCCTGTAAGAGAAAAATGCATTACTGGAAAAACTAGTGAATTTTGGAAAAGGTCTGTATTTTAATAATATCGTATCAATGATAGTATCTCATTCTTGATTATTCTACTATGGTTACATAAAATATTAACATCAGAATAAATAGAGAAAAACAAGAACATGCTGTAATAGTTCTGTAACTTTTGTGTAGGTCCAAAATTAGTCTGAAATATTTTTTAAAAAAAGAGTGAAATACTCAACATTGTCTAATAATCTTATGACAGAGAACATAAATCTGAGCTTTGTATCAGGATCTAGTTCTTTCCTACCTCTTTGGGTTTGTTGTATACCTCTTCTCCACCTTTCCCTATTGCGCAGACTTACCATAGTTTCCAGGACACAACTCTTGCTTTCATATGTGTATGTTTATACAAGGTGTACTCTCTGTGTTGAATGCCCCAGTACATAACCTCTAATCAGATGCTAATATCCAGCCACATATCACATTTTCTTTCTTTCTTTTTTTTTTTTTTTTTTTTTTGATGGAGTCTTGCTCTGTCGCCCAGGCTGGAGTGCAGTGGAGTAATCTCGGCTCACTGCAAGCTCCGCCTTCCGGGTTCATGCCATTCTCCTGCCTCAGCCTCCTAAGTAGCTGGGACTACAGGCTGCCACAACGACACCTGGTTAATTTTTTGTATTTTTAGTAGAGACGGGGTTTCACCGTGTTAGCCAGGATGGTCTCAATCCCCTGACCTCGTACGTAATCTGCCCGCCTCAGCCTCCTAAAGCGCTGGGATTACAGGCGTGAGCCGCTGTGTCCGGCCCACATATCACATTTTCTAAAAATTCCCTCTTACTGGCCCTGGGGTTGGCCATTTCCTTTGGTATATCAATGCCTTCCAACATTTTCTTCATTGTGACACACATGCAAAGTGTTATTACAATACATGGTGCAAATAGAATGCAGCTTCTAGCTAGGGGTGACCAGCTGCAGCTCTGGCCATTCCAAGTACTAGCTACACACCTCAAGAGCTAAGAGGATTAGTAGCTGAGCCCACTGTCATGCAGCTGCATCCTACATGTGTACCGTACCCCATCATCTAGGAAGCTCTGCACTATGCCTCCATTGTTTTCACTAGTTCCCTCTAATGTTATACTTCTTACTCTGCACTGTAATTATCTGTCTTTAGATGTATCCCTGCCAATAAACTAGGAGTTCCTTGTGGACACTGGCCATATTCCAATCATCTCTGGATCCCCAGTGATAGAAGAATGCCTGATCGCTAGAAGGATTTTCCCTGAAAATAGGTTGACTAAGTGGATGACTGCATTGGTGAAAAAAAATCCCACAAACTTATCTCATTTGTAATAATCATGACCTCCACTCCTGAGTGTTAATCAAAATAAACATGAGACCCTTAAAAATTCCAGGGACACAGATTTTGGGCACAGGACAGTCCAGAAGTAGGCAGACATTATAGGTACATACCTTCTTTTAAAAAATATTAGTTTAGTTTTGTTTTTCCTAGGGGGTTATGGTAGTAGGTGATAGGGAGTTGGATAATTGGTATTTCCTATGTTATGACCAATTCCTGTTAAGGGAATAATTACAGCAGGCTTATTGGAAATCCCAGCCTAGGACTTTGTCTGTTTTGATTGTTTCTGAGCAAACAGACCAATGTACATAAACAATCTTTGCTCCTAAATTTAAAAAAAAAAATGTTTTACCTGTGTCCCTCTCTCCTCTGAAGAATAGCAACAAAACAGAATGAACCTTGGAGGTTTGCTTGTACCTTTCCTGATTGAGACTAGATGGCATCATTGACAAAACCTGAATCTGGATCTCATTTCTGCCCCTGGTATAGCTTTGGGTAAATAATTCAACCTCTTTCATTTATAAAAAGATTATGAGTCTTTTCATATTATTAACTTAATATTGTGAGGTTTTAGAGACAATGTGTTTTAGAGACAACATGATTAGCACAGTGCTTGCACATAGTAACTTCTCAATAAATGACAACCTTCTCCATTTCCCAAAGACTCACAATCTTTTCAGCCATCAGAATTTAATGTTCTCACTGCCTTCCTGCCAAAGGTCACACCCATCAGTCTTGTTATCTGACTTAAATGCCAGGTGGGAAGGTATATACACAGGGCACCGGCAGGAGATAAACCCATACCAGTTATTGGAGCAGAGAATACTCAATATTAAAAAATCATTAACTAGGTATACAATTGTTAATGAGATAACTGAAAAGGTAAGAGGAAAACATTAAGGTAGTATGGAGGTAGCAACTACAGAAAGGGAAGGGAGGAATTTGAAATTATGAATCCTTAAAAGCTCAGAGGAGAGGCAGTATGGAGCTGAAACTCAGACCTTTGAGGAAGGAGCACTGCTCTGCTGGGTTCGAGGTCTCTGAGCTCAAAGGAAGACTCCAGTGGGGTGAAACCCTGAGCCAAGAGGAAAACGTTCTGGTTGGCTAATGCTGGGATATATGAAGGGGGCAGGACAAAGCTGTTTCTGCAAGTGTTGAAAAAACTGCAGACTGGATTTAGCTGCTCTTCTAGGGGGAAACTGCTGCTGACAATGTGAAAAGTAGCTAGAGTTTGTGTGGCAGCAGAGAGGAGGCATGAGGAAGCAAATCTCTCCCAGTCTCTTTTCTTCCCCTCTAATATTTTGGTCTCCTCCTAACACCCCCGGCTGTCACAGCTTAACAGGGACCTGCTGGCAAAAAATAAAAAATAAAATTGTTTGAAGAGAGCTGGTCTCAGCATCACCAGTTAGAGTACACAGTGGTCAGATTAGAGTTGAGAAACAGTGACTTAAAGTTGCCACTAAAGAACCGACTCATAACCAAGCACCACTTGTTCCCCAATAAAATAAAATAATAAAATAAAATAAACTTGGAAATAAAAAAATAAAATTGGCAGAGAAGACTGTGGGAAATGGAGCATATGCAATAGGATCACTCTTTGTCTGCTTCAGATGTCCTTGCAATGAGTCTAATCCCATCTTTTCTAAACTGAATCTTCTACTCCTTCCAACACATGTTATAGAGATGCATCCAAGATCCCTTTGCTGAGAAGCCTAGCATAAAATCAGGAAAAATGCTCAATTTCTAAAACTTACTCTCTAGTGTGTTTCCATCCACGGCAGTCTTGACATTAAGGACTTTTTCTTCCTTAGGTGTCTTCCATGGGGCAGCACCAATCTGGGGCTTGCATTAAGTAACAGGGGGAAAGTAAACGAACATTGAGGGCAAGCTTGATGTATTCTGTTGTAGAAAACAGATCGCCTATCTTGCAGATAGACTCAGTTTGAATTTCTTTTACTTTTTGTGTCTCACTGGAGGGGACCTTGTTTTTGCTATTGTTGCTGTGAAAATGATAGTAGTGGTATTGCAAGGAGAGATAATCCAACCATTACACAGCACACTGTAAAAGATAATGCATATCTTTATATATTATTATAGTTGATCTTCAAATAATGTGACCTGGTTATCATGATTATGACCACTATACAGATAAGGAAACAGAGGTTCATGAAGTTTATGTGACCTGAACATGATTACAGTGTAGGGTCTGAGTGGGAATGTACAGTGTCATGGTAAAAAGAGCAAGAATTTGGGATTAAACCTCCTATGTGTGAATCACAGTTCTGCAACTTGCAACTTGAGAGAACTACATCATAATACAGTCATCCAACACTCCATTTTTGATCCCAAAATAAGGCAATAATATGTTCCTCATAATATTGTTGTAAATTTCAGGTGATACAAAACACTAAAATGGCTAGTACAGTACCTATGCAAAGGATATAGCTGTTATTTTGTTTCTTATTGTATTTATTAGTGTTATTGTTATGATGAGGACAAGGAAGATGATGGTAGCATACTTAACTAAAATTTTTACCCAGGATTTTGGTCCTGGGTAAAAATGTGTCTGCTACTCTCCATTATACTCTCCATAAACGTGTTGCTTTCCCCTCCCTGTCCCAGCATGTGTCACCCTCAAGTATCAGGCAAAAGAGTTTAAGTTTTACTTCTATCTACTTTTAAATAGAATCAGTCTACACATTCATACCAGTTATAACATTTGGATTGGCAACACCATCAAGTATCATATTTTAGTGTTTATATGTATAAAGAGAGACCGAAGGCTAACTAGCTACACTGTATAAGAAATGAAACCAAAACAGCTTTCCATTTCTGCAAAGTAAGCAGAGAAAACTCCATTAGCAACAACATACAGTCATACAGGCCGGCCTAGCACATCAGTGTTGTAATTGAAAGAGCTGATACAGAAACCAAAAAGGTGAGTTATGTTATTCACTTAGTGACTGGTAAGCACATAAAAAGGGTCACCTGGGAGGTTCAGAAACTGTGTGTAATTCTTTAGAGCTACAACAAGGACCTTCGCTTCAGTGGTAAGAAAAGGATGAATGAGTACAGCTCAAGCAAAATCTCTTTTCTTTTAGGAGTTTAACTGATTAGGCATTGCTAAGACCTTTGTCTCAAACAAAATCAGGAGTCAAGCCAGTAATACTACAGACAGCTCACACTAGTAATTACCTCTCTTACAGTAATGACTTTTTAGTGCCAAAACTTTACATTTCCATTTGCTCATTAGAGATTTCAAAATGCTTTGTGTGTTTTTTCACTTTTTTAGAAGTTGAAAAGGCACTGAGCTGTTCAAATGTTTTTATAATCAATGCTACTATTCATGAAATATTTAATCAGCACCTATAATAATAATACTGTCTGCCATCTGTTGAACATCAGGACACATCTGATATATGGGGGCACTCAGTACATATTCTCTCTAATCCTTAGAACAACCCTTCTAGGTAATATGGTCATTATATTGTATATAAAGAAACTAAGCCTTGGTGTTAATGAACTCAACTACAGTTACACAACTACTAAATAGCAGAAGTTAAATTTACCTCTCTAATTCTAAACACTGCATCCTTTATATGCTGTCGTATTATCTATAGGCATATAATTCCCCCAGTTGAGTAAGTGAAAATACAGTAATATATTTATGTCATGAGAAAACATTTTTAAGTTACATTCATTTTTGCTCAAAAATGAGCTTTCTGTCCATTTAAATTTTTTTATTATTTATTTATTTATTTATTTATTTTGAGATGGAGTCTCGTTCTGTCACCCAGGCTGGAGTACAGTGGCACGATCTTGGCTCACTGCAACCTCCACCTCCCATGTTCAAGCGATTCTTCTGCCTCAGCCTCCCGAGTAGCTGGGGCTACAGACATGCACCACCACACCTGGCTAATTTTTGTATTTTTAGTAGAGACGGGGTTTCACCATATTGGCCAGGCTGGTCTCAAACTCCTGACCTCTTGATCCACCCACCTTGGCCTCCCAACGTGCTGGGATTACAGGTGTGAGCCACAGTGCCCCTGGCCCTGTCCATTTAAATTTTTACTCCACCACTTATAAACTCTGGGACTTGGATACTGCGTTAGGCCTTTTGCACTGCTATAAATAAATAAATACTTGAGACTGGGTCATTTAGAAAGAAAAGAAGTTTAATTGGCTCACGGTTATGCAGGCTGTACAGGCATGTCACTGGCATCTCCTCAGCTTCTGGGGAGGCCTCTGAGAGTTTTTATTCATGGCAGAAGGCAAAGTGGGAATAGGCATCTTACATGGCAGAGCAGGAACAAGAAAAGGAAAGAGAGAGAGAATGGTAGGGAGGTTCCACATACTTTTAAAGGCCCAGATCTCGTGTGAACTCAGCAAGAGCTCACTTATCACCAGTGTGATGGCTCAAGCCATTCATGAGAGACCCACGCCCATGATCCAAACACCTCCCACCAGGCCCCACCTCCAACATTGGGAATTACATTTCAACATGGGATTTGGGAACAAATAACCAAACTATATCAGGTACTTTTTCTAAAAACTTAATCATAGTGTGGGTGCTGCAGTGGCTATCCTGGAGGACTGAGCATTAAATGGGAGATCTTCAGTTACCCTTATTGTGTATCCATTCATTCATTCATGCATCCCCTTCACAAGCTTTCTTTCAGTGAATGCCTGTGAGCCTGTTGCTGTCCTAAGCACATACTGAATGATTGATAATTGCTCTTCCCTTTTGTACGTCTATCCTAGAAAGTTGTCATAGATTGAGAAGAATTTCATCATGTCATAAAGACCATAGTACTCAGTTTGTTGCTGAATTGCCGAAGTCTAAGGTCAAAGAAAAACAGATTTTGATGAGCAAACTTGTGTGAAGGGGAGAGTAGTTCTTTGAAAGTTCTCCACTTCAAAAAGAAAGAGGTCTATTAACTTTAGGTTGTACGTATGTATGTTTAATACTATTAAAAAAAAAACCTGTCAGAGAAAGGACTTGGGAATTGTTCAACCAAATTTTGCAACAATAATTTGTGGTTAAAATCAGCCACAAATTAAAGCATTTTGAACATCTTTACTCGTTTAATTTTGACATAAAAATGTTCTGCCTAATGAATATTCAGCCATCACGTCTAGCATGGCATTGCATTTTTAGTATTTAATGTCACATTAGTCTTTAGTTTATAAATACACTACAGCATTTCTCATTCTGACCATTTGAAAACTACACATGAGAAATCTGAGCCCATGGCATGCTGATTATGGTGCAAAACCTTCTCTCATACTGAAATCCTCGAAAATCAAAGATCTAAAAGGAATGGATTTTGAGGAATAGGAATCTTTATTCATAACATCATAAGGCTAGAAAGAACCATCTGTTCTAAAACCTCTATTTCATAAATGAGAAATCTGAGGCCTGAAAGGCAAAGCAAATTCTCCATTCCCACAGCTAGATTTATATTAGTAGGAGGGGAGATTTCAGGTACTCCAACAAAGCTATAATTGGAAATTTTGGTAACAACAGTGAACAGTTGGAAATATAGAATCATGCTAGTCGGGGTGGAGCATAGGAGGGAAGGCAAAAGAAAAGGAACAGGGTGTGGTCCTGAATCTTCATCCATCTCCTTTGCGGCCAAAAGCCTCTGTGCAGAGTGAGGAATGGGATGACTCATGCTCTGATGCTTAGGTTCTATCCATTACACAACACTGCCTCTCCATATGGGAAAACTCTGGGTCCCATTTGCTTTATTTTTGGTCAAAATATAGTCTCCCACTTGACCCTGTGTGACAACTTTTTCAACGTCCTTGGAAAGTCACAATGGCAAAATGCACTACTTTTTATATTTCTCAAGAACTAAGAGATTAAGACTTGCTTTCATAGAATGTTTGTGTCTCTCCCTCCCCCTAAATTCATATGTTAAAACTATAATTGACCCTCGAACAACACAGGTTTGAACTATGTGAGTCCATTCACACACAGATCTTTTCAATAAATGTATGGGAAAAATTTTTGGAGATTTGTGACAATTTGAAAACACTTGACCTGGCAAGGTGGCTCATGCCTGTAATCCCAGCACTTTGGGAGGCTCAGGCGGGTGGATCACAAGGTCAGGAGAACAAGACCATCCTGGCTAACACAGTGAAACCCCATCTCTACTAGAAATACAAAAAATTAGCCGGGCGTGGTGGCGGGTGCCTGTAGTCCCAGCTATTCAGGAGACTGAGGCAGGAGAATGGTGTGAACCCAGGAGGCGGAGCTTGCAGTGAGCCAAGATCTTGCCACTGCACTCCAGCCTGGGCGGCAGAGCAAGACTCTGTCTCAGAAAAAAAAAAAAAAAAAAATTCACAGATTAACTGGAGAGTCTAGAAATATCACAAAAATAAAAAAAGATATGTCATGAGTGCATAAATTATACATAGATACTATTATATCAGTTACTACTATAATATATATACAAATCTATTATCAAAAATTAAAATGTATCAAAACTTATGCACACAAACACAGACTGTAGATAATGTCATTGGCAATCAGGAGCATAAACAAAGATTCAGTATCAAATCATAACTACATAAATTGTAGTACATTCTGTACCACTGTAATAATTTTGGAGCTACCTCCTGTTGGTATTGTGATGAGTTCAAGTGTTCCAAGTATGAGCTAAAAATGCCATGAGAGGCTATTCACCTCTGTAGAAGCAGTTTCTCTCTTTAGTAAATTGTGTATTACAGTAAAAGGTGATCTCTTAAGGTTTTCTGTATTTTCATTGTGTTTGGTGCAATACTGTAAGTCTTGAAGAACACCATGGGACCTATACAAAATGTTGTTAATAATGCTAGAAGTGCTCCCAAGAAGCAGAGATAAGTTATAACATTATAAAAAAAAGTTAAATAGCTCCATGTGTACTAGAGACTGAGATCCGCAGCTGTGGTCACCCACTATTTCAAGATAAATGAATCAAGCATAAGGATAATTGTGAAAAAAAAGAAGAAAGAAAAAGAATGAAAGAAAGAAAAAAAAGAAGGAAAGAAATTCATGAAGCTGTCACTGCAGCTACATCAGGAGGTAACAGAAACCTTGCCCTTTCTGTGAAATAACTTTTTATTTCATGTTGAAAATGCAGCTTTTATATAGGTGCAAGATTGCTCTAAGAAAGGCATACCTGTAGACTCTAATATGATTTGAGAAAAAGTGAAGTCATTTTATGACAACTTCAAGCAAAAGGAAGATGAGAATCTAAATATAGAGAATTTAATGCCAGCAAAGGATGGTTTGAAAATTTCGGAAAGAGATTTGCCTTTAAAAAAATATCAAGGCAAACAGGAGAAGCAGCTTCTGCTGATCAAGAGGCAGCAGAAGAGTTTTCAGACACCATGAAGAAAATCATTGAGGAGAAAAGATATCTGCCTGAACAGGGTTTTAACGTGGACAAAAGTGCCCATCTGGAAAAAAAAAATGCCACAAATGACATTTATTAGGAAAGAAAAAATGCAAGCACCAGGATTTAAAGCAGGAATGGATTGGCTAACACTATTCTTTTGTGCCAATGCAGCTGGGTTCATGATCAGGACTTCTCTTATTTATAAAGCTGCTACCCCTGAGCCTTTCAGGGAAAAGATAAACACTAACTTGAAGACTTTTTGTTGTCCAACAAGGCCTGAACAATAAGAATCCTTTTTTCTGAATTGGTTGCATGGGCACTTTGTCCCTGAAGTAAGGAAGTACCTTGCCAGTAAGATACTTTGCCAGTAAAGTTCTTTTAATACTGGACATGCCCCTGACCACCAAGAACCTCATGAGTTCGACAGCAAAGGCATGAAAGTGGTCTACTTGCCCCCAAACACAAGGTCTTCAATTTAGCCTCTAAATCTAGGGATCACGAGAACCTTTAAGGCTCATTATACAAGTTATTCTGTTAAAAGGATTGCCAACACCAGAGAAGAGAATGCTGATAGAAAGCACATCATGAAAGCCTGGAAGAATTACACCATTCAAGATGCCATTATTGTTATTAGAGAAAGCCATGAGAGCCATCAAGCCCCAAACAATAAATTTCTGCTGGAGAAAACTGTGTCCAGATGTTGTGCATGACTTCACAGGATTTATGACCAAGCCAACCGAGAAAATCATGACAGACACTGTGGATATGGCAAAAAGTTGGAAAGTAAAGAGTTTCAAGATATGGATCTTGGAGAAATTCAAGAGCTAATAGATACCACAGCAGAGAAATTAATAGAAGACAACTTGATGGAGATGAGTGCTTCTGAACCAGTGTCAGACTGTGAGGAAGAAGACACAGAAGAAGCAGTGCCAGAAAACAAATTGATAATAGACAATCTGGCAGAAGCCATCCAATTATTTAACACTGCTTTTTTCCTTATTTTATGACATGGATCATTCTATGAGACTGGCACTAAAACTAAAGCAAATCATGAATAAAGAATTGGTACCACATACAAACACTTTTCGAGAAATGAAAAAGCAACAACAAAAAAAGACAAAATAATGTGTATTTCTGTAAAAATTACATGGAGTGCGCCTGCCTTCTCTGCCTCTCCTGCCTCCCCTTCCACTTCCTCCACCTCTTAAGCCTCTGCCATTTCTGAGACAACACGAACAGTCCCTTCTCTTTTTCCTCCTCCTCAGCCTTACTCAATGTGAAGATGCAGATAAGACTCTTATGATGATCCACTTCCATTTAATGAATAGTAAATATATTTTCTCTTCCTTATGATCTTCTTAATAACCATTATTTTTCTCTAGCTTGCTTTATGGTAATCTGGAGAAAAATATATATATAATAAAATGATATATATGTATAATATATATGATCCATGTCCATTTAATGAATAGTAAATATAGTTTCCTTATGATTTTCATAATAATTTTTATTTTCCTGTAGCTTGCTTTATGGTAAGCTGGAGAAAAATATGATTATATCATACAAAATGATATATATATGATATATGTAATGATATATATATGGTATATATACATATCATAAAAAATGTGTGTCAATTGACTCTTTATGTTATCAGTAAGTCTTCCAGTCTGCAGTAGGCCATTAGTAGTTAAGATGTTGGGGAATTAAAAGTTACACAACTGTGTGGGAGGTTGGCACTCCTAACCTGCACATCATTCGAGGGTCAACTGTAATGAGCCACGTGATAGTTTTAGCAGGTGAGGCCTTTTGGGAGATAATTAAAGTCTGAGGGCAGAGACTTCATAAATTGGATGAGTATCCTTTTAAATAGGCCCAGTGGAGCTCATCCACCCCTTCCACCATGTGAGGACCCAGCAAGATGACACTATTTATGAGGAATGGGTCCTCACCAGACACAAAATTTTCCATCACCTATAACTTGGATGTTCCAGTCCCAGAGCTGCAAGAAATAAATGTTGTTTATAAGCCCCTAAAGTTATGGTATTTTGTTATAGCAGCTCTAATAGACTAAGATACAGCTTAGTAGCCACTTCCTGCTAGTGCTCTTTTTAGATTTTTTGCAAGCAATGACACATGGGCACTGCTACTTGCACACTCACTATTTGGTCTTCAGGCCAGGCTAGAACATTGGCCTGAAATCCCTTCCTGTCTCGTAGAAGTGGTTTGGACTACAGCAAAACTTAAGCATATGGAAATAACTGATGTTACCCAGAAGACAGCTGGGAGATATTAGCATATTAAAGATCTGGGTATAATTTGTTCAGCTACTACCAGCCCCAAGACTGATGAAAGCCCAAATCCCTCTCACAACTTTTATTCCCCTGTAGGAGCTTTTATCTTGATGCTTCTCTTTATCACAGTCATTTTTGTCCACTGAAGTTGTCTGCATTTTGCTTGGTATCAATCTGTGCAGAGATTAGAGCATTCACTGATTTCTCTAAGGACTCTACACATGCCAAACACCTTGTGGGTTTAATTGTCTCCAAAGTTCTGAGAAGTCATGGGGCGGAGTCACGTTCCTGCACCTAAAGCTTACTGTGTATTGCTGCTTCCTCCATTCTCTTTTCTGTTCTTTCCTACCTTTCCTACCTGCTTTGCCCTCAGGCACCAATTTCCTTTCTCCCTGTAGCATGCAGAACAGTTCTGCTCTCCTCTGTTCTTTACTTGGAAACCCAAATGTATCAAAAGCCTCAAGGGTCTCAACTGAAGGAAAAAGTAAGTCATCCAGTCAATATAATGGACTCTTCCTAAACGAGGTAGTAACATTAAGTGACAGCTTGGTCATCGATATGAACAACAAAGAAAGCCTTGCTCTCCCCTCGATGCTTCCACCTTTAAGCAGGTAATTTTTGTGTGGTAAGGAGTAGCCAACCCAGGAAAAAGTATTTCTCTTTGGTTAGCCTCTGGGCAGAAAGAATGAACCATGGGCTATTCAATATTGCTTCTATCTCCTAAAAGTCAAGGGTAAGAATACTAAGACCAAAGGGAGAAAATGACCATTCATGCTTAACTCTCACTGGACAAGAAAGTGGACAATCAGGAGGCCGTGGGCTCCAGAAAATTTCATCCTTGTAAATACTACTCATGATGCCATGCTATGAGGCATATATAATGACTTTGCAGTCTTCAGGGTATCCAAAACTAAATGACAAAAATTTATTTCTTTGCCATTGTCTTTAGCCTGAAGTATCTCACTAAGGACATCTATAAAAGTCTCCTCACATTGATGGGACTGGATGTACTGCACCACCTATATTGGTTCAGTTTTATGACTGCTTATAGACTCCCCTTACAACTCAATGTCTCTCTTAAAAGCCACATTAGACCCAGTCTGATTAACCAGTTTCTCTTTCTTCCTTGTAACATTTATTTTGCTTGGGTACACTCAGCCTTTCTGATCTTTTTTTCTTCTGATGGTACAAGAAGAAAGTAAGCGGACCCATTAGAAGATACAACTGACTCCCTATCTGTTCTTACTACTGGCTCTGCATACAATGTGTGACCCTTTTTTGGTCTTTAAAGAGCTTGACATTTGCCATCACTGGCAGGGATACCACTTTCACAGTGGCTGATGGTGCCTTCCTCAAAGGAGAGTAAAGAGGGGAGGAGGCATGACCAACAGAATCCATCTGTTAAATATGGTTTCAGGTGCTCACCTTCAGAAGGGGCAGCTGATTAGCATCAAGGATGTTTAGCAATAAGGAATGAGTAGATGAGCAATACCTATAAACTCTTAAGCAACAAAGAAGTCCTGACTGCAAGGAGCTCCATCTCAGGTCAAGAGCTTAGAGGTATGTATAAAATTTTGCTTCAGAATCCCCTTCTGCCCTTGGCCTGGCTGAGAATGTCATCTTTCACAATGTCAAGGTTTGGTTTGGTGCCTATGGCTCTACATTATGTACCTCTTGATATTATAAAAAGGAATAGCAAATTAATATGTGAGAATAAAGCTTTAAATGCACAAATTAAAACACAATTCATATTCAAAGGTATGGGGTATGAAACAGCATAGTGTGCTTTGGGGAAGAACAACTTCATTAGAGTTCAGGAGAGGACACAGAGGAGGGGTAGAGTGTCAATAGATGAAAAAAGAATCAGATCATGAGGTCCTTGTAGATTCATGTTAAGAAGCTTGAACAGCATCAAAGATCAATGGGAATTAATAAAGATTTTTAATCAAGGGATTTACATGATCAGATCTTCATTTTACACAGACTAATCAGGAGCTATGTAGAGAATGAATTGCAATGTAGCAGGGAGAAGGGAATTTGGAGACCAGATTAGAAAGCCTTTGGAGTAATCCAGGCAAGAGACAATAAAGAGACTAAAGGTAAGGTAGTGAGGCTGGCAAGTAGAAGTCTAATTACCTTTAAGGTGTTAAGTGAATGGGGTTTGATAATGTATAGCTTCGAAGAGAAGAAAAGAAAGACGGAGGCTGACATGGAGACTTCAGGCTTGGGAAATGTATCAGCTTGTATCAAATAGCAAAGGGCTGGACTATGAGCAGCAGGGCCTTAGCTGAGCAAGAGGCCCCTTGTGCATGCACCACACATGAGCTGCTAGTCTTGGGAAGCCTCAGGAGTCAGAGTGGAAGGTCTCAAATTTTAAGCCACTTGGCCTTGATTAGAAAAGTCACTCATTGACCAAAGAAGCAAACTGCCAATCCTCTTCCTCAAGTAAAAGTCTCCTTTGACTGCAAATTGAAGAGTGTTGATTCTAGGCATGACAGTGGGAAGCCACAAGGCCCCTCAGCTTGCTGAGATTATCTGCATGTGTTATTGTACACCCCCATTCCAATCAATGCAGGCAGAAAGACGTTCATTCTCAAAGACTATTCATTTATATGATCTTTAATAAGTGTTTCCCCTCTTACACCCCCTCTGCACTCTAATTTTAGGGTTAATTCACATGGAAGACATCAGACTTTTTCATTATATTAATTTGGTCAGGGCAATGATAACGTGAATTCAGAGTTTATTCAGGGAACAGTATGAATTCAGGATATAATTATTGTACATCCCTAGATGAATGACACCATTATATAGGAGTTTAATTCCTCCCTTATGCTCACATTCTATAGCCAGTCAAGTCACTGAATATGATTACTCCTGTCTAAATGTGAGTATGAGCTTTGGAACCAAAAAGGCCTATATGCATTGTGTTATAAATTAGAGTGTGACTTTTGGACTTAAACTGTGTGGTTTCAAATCCTAGTTCTACTACATAGTTATTCAGTGAACTTAGACAAATTATGTAAACATGTAAAACTTCAGTTTTCTCATTTATTAAAAGAAGATGGAAACACGAATCTCTTTTTCATAAGATTTTTAAGAATATTAAATGAATATTAAATAATACTAAATGAGGTTCATAAAACACTTAGAACAATGTCAACCACGTTACAGTCACTGCATCCCATAACAGTATTTATGTCAACTGTGAACCACATATATGACAGTGGTTCCATGAGATTATAATGAAGCTAAAGAATTCCTATTGGCTAATCACACCGTAGTCATCATAACATCACAGCACAATGTATTGTTCATGTGTTTGTGTTGATGCTGGTGTAAACAAACCCCCTGTATTTCAGCTGTATAAAAGTATAGCACACATAATTATGTACAGTACTTGATGATGATTACAAATGACTGTTACTGGTTTATGTATGTACTTTTTGTCATTGTTTTAGAGTATACTTCTTTTACTTATTATGAAAGATGTTAACTCTAAAACAGCCTCAGGCAAGTGGTTCAGGGGGTATTCCAGAAGAGGACATTGTTATTGCAGGAGATGGCAGCTCCATGTATGTAACTGCCCCTAAGGATCTTCCAGTGGGACAAGTTGTAGAGGTGGAAGACAGTAAAATACCAATGATCCTGACCCTGCATACACCTAGGCTAAGGTGTGTACCTTAGTTTTTAACAACAAAGTTTAAAAAGTAAAAATACAAAATGCAAAATTTTAAAAATAGAAAAAAGCTTATAAAGATATAAAGAAGAAAAATATTGTTTTATAGCTATACAATGTGTTTGTATTCAAGCTAAATAGTATTACAAATGAATAAAAAAGTTAAAAACATTAAAAAGTTTATAAAGCAAAAAAGTTACAGTAAGCTAAGGTTGATTATTAAAGAAAAATTTTTGCTTTGTTTTAGAGACAGGGTCTTGCTATGTTGCCCAGGCTAGAGTGCAGTGACATGATCATAGCTCACTCTAACCTGGAACTCTTGGGCTCAGTACATCCTCATGCCTCAGCCTTCCAAGTAGCTAGGACTATAGGCATGCACCAACATGCCTGGCTAATTTATTATCATTATTATTATTATTATTTGTAGAGATGGGGTCTTTCTATATTGCCCTGGTAGTCTTGAACTCTGGCTTCAAGTGATCGTCCCTTGTCTTGGCCTCCCAAAGTGCTCTAGGTTTACAGTTGTAAGCCCTGGAGCCTGGCCAGGAAAAAAATTATAAAATTCACTTAGTGCAGCCTAAGTGTGCAGTATTCATAAAGTCTACAGTGGTGTCCTGGGCTTTTCCATTCACTCACCACTCACTCACTGCTTCACCCAGAGAAACTTCCAGTCCTACAAGCTTCATTAATGGTAAGGTGCCCTATACAAATATGCCAATTTTTAATCTTTTACACTATATTTTTATTGTACCTTTTCTATGTTTAGGTATGTTTAGATACACAAATACTTACCATTGTGTTTCAATTGCCTATAATATTCAGTACAGTAACAAGGTTTGTAGCCTAGGAGATATAGGCTATCCCATACAGCAAGAAGTATATATAATAGGCTATATCCTCTAGGTGTGTGTAAGTACACTCTGACGTTCACACAACAAAATCACCAACAGTGCATTTTGGGATGTATGGCTGTCTTTAAGTGATATGTAACTCTACATAAATATATAATATAGATATAACCATGCTATATCACTTTATTATTATAGCTATTATGTGGGTTTGGAACATATGGTAATTAATCTCATCTATAAAGTGAGAGCCAGTATATCCACCTCCAAGATTTGTTATAAGAAATACATGAAAGTGGTGAATGAACTTAAAATCTAGCCTGCTCATTCTTCTAAAATGTAAACTTCATGAAGAAGAATGTTTTGTATGTTTTTAAAATTTATTTTATATCCCTCGATTAGAGAATATTGGCCTACAATATATATTCTATACATATTTCTTCAATGAATGTGTGGTGAAAGGCACAGAAGCCCTGAATTCACTGTATTTCCACTGCCATTGGTCTAGTTCAAATATGGAGCAATTCTCTCTTGAACTATCCCCAAGTGGCCTTCCGTTTTTAAACTGCTCTTATTGCTGTCACGTCAACATTGTTTATGCATATTTCTGAACAGTTTGCTACTTTTTATTTAATTTTTTATCAAAGTAAAACTCATTTTCAAGTGCCTTCATGGTCTTATCTCAGCATTTTTCCTAGGCTGCCTCAAGTCATTTCTTTTTAAATTACCTAACATCAGATAAACGGAAATATTTACTCTTTTCTAGATATTCCATACAGTGTCTTATACCTGAGTGTTGTTCATGTTCTTTTGTCTACAGCAGCTTAGTTTAATTGAACATTCTGTGATAAAGGAAATGTACTCCATCTGTGTCACTGAATGTGATAGTCATGGGTTACATGTGGCTGTTGACTGAGCATAAGAAACGAGGCTAGCTCAAGGGAGAAACTGGATTTTTAACATTATCTTCTTTAAGTCGGCTACCATATTGATCATCTTCAGTACAGATTATTGCATACCCTGCCTCTCTATTTGTCCCAATCCTCCATAACTTCACCAAAAAACACCATCTTCCAATGAGTTGGAATCGTTTTTTCAATGGCGATAGCCCTTTATCTCTAAACTGCTTATGACATACACTTTTCTACATTTAATTGCAGTTACATTGCTTATCTCCAATTCTAGACTATATGGAATCAGAGGGGAGAGACTCTATTTTCTATATTTCTGTACCTACTCAGTGCACAGTACGGAGTTCTCCAAAGTTTGAGATGATAATATCAATAGGCTGATTGACTATTTTATTGATTGACTGATTAAATAAAATATTTTGTTATTAATGTATTCAGTGAAAGAAAATTTAACCCCTAGTACTACTCGTCCTAGAAACCCCTCTTTTATCTAGAAGGAAACAGATTCATCACTTAATAATTATTCATTTATTCCCATTAATGTGGTACCCATATAATCACATGGTTAATCTGTCAAACAAACAAGCGAAATTTCATTTAAACTTTACAAGATAAATCAAAAATTAACTAAACATAAAAAGTGGTATTAAAGAAAATTTGTGGAAAAATGCTTTGAAATATCTTTAATAAAAAGACTCTTTGAGTGTTAAAAGCTGCCTATCATAAATTTTATTTTGAAAGAGTTTATTATTTATCAGTTACCCAGAAAATATGTATCCCCAATACATACCTAAAAGATGTATTTGCAACTTATACTTTTAGAACTACTTAACATTCAAGGAAATGTGAAAATCTTTATTTCCTGGTACCTGTAATGATGAATATTCCATTACATATTATGAAATACATTTGATATTTTAGCAAATATTCATATTTGATATTTTAGCAAATATTCATATTTGATAATTCATATTATAAAATAAATTTGATAATTATAACATCTAGGTGAGAGATTATAGGTTATTTGGAAATAAAAAACTAGTTCTTCCCAGCTTGCTATTTATTATCCCCAAATTTACCAACATTTTTTCGTATAAGCATGTATCAGCAATTTGTAAAATAACCATTCTTTATCCCTAGCACTAGCATTGTCTTTGGCATGTACATGTTAGATATGTAGTAAGTAATGTTTCACTTAATGAATGATTTAAAAGATGAATGGGTAAAAACTGTTATATATAATTTATATGAACATTTTGTTTATGTTTTTCGTGTATTATATGTATTTTATATATATACATAATGTATATACATATGTACATATATATTAATACACCAAAACATAAAATTTGTATATATATAATATACATATAGAACATATTAAGAATTCCTACCTACAAGTCAATAAGAAAATACATATAGCTCAATAAAAAAATGGGCAAGAGGATTGAACAGACACTTCACAAACTGGATATCCAAGTGAAATGGTGCTCAACATCATCATTCATTAAGGAAATTCAAACAAAACACTACTAGAATGGCTAACATTGATAGAAAATACCAAGCACTAGGGGTATAATAGTAAATAATAAAGATGCAATTCCTGCCTACATGCTGCCTAAGGTAAATAGGGTGATTCAGAAAATATAAAAGCAAGCTGGGTGTAGTGGCTCACACCTCTAATTCTAAGCCCTTTTGGAGGCTCAAGCAGGAAGATTGTTTGAGGCCAGGACTTCGAGACCAGCCTGGGCAACCAAGTGAGATCCCCCCCAATCTCTACAAAAAAAAAAAAAAAAAAAATTAGAAAAGAAAATATAAAGGCACTAAAAATACTGTGCAATAAGGTTTATGATGGGGAAGTAACCACAGCTATGAAAAGCAAAGACATTATTTTTCTTGGCTAGAGAACTTCATGGTAGACAATTATGGTACAGGTTAGACAACTGTCTCAAAAGGGGATCCAAAGCAGAAAACGAAAAACTGTTTTTGCACAAATGCTACCTTGGAATTCTGAGACCATTAAAATTCGTATACAATTGTCTAGTATTATTCCAGTTAAAGAGAGCCCTGCTAATTTTAGCCCTCTACCAGACTTTAAAAAAAAAACAAAAAAACAAACAAAAAAAAAACTTAGCTACTGTTGCAAAATGTGCTCAAGGAAATGAAATGGCAAGATAATTACAGTAGTCCCATCTTGGTAACTAGCTTGCAGTCATGCTTCCCTGGGACTTCTACCATGTATCTGGGTCTCTTTTGAATCTCAGCTTGTTTCACGTTCTTCTTAGAATCCATATTGATCATGATATGAACTCTGATGTCATTTAGGTAAAAAGTATTGTATAGAAAATGGAGAAAATGATCCCCCTTCCTTTTATACTTTATGAGTTTTTAAACTAATTTCTTTATTTGGATCAAATTTGAATTTAATCTTTTTTAAGGAAAAATATCTACTTACTAAGAAAATGTGTTTCAGAGTTTACAATGGCTAGAGACTTGCTGAATGTTTTCCTCAATCTCAGGAATGCTTGGTCATCAGCCCTCAAAAGGAAACATAAAAGTTCCTTATCTGACCGTGTGTTTGCGCACACACCTTCCCAAAGCCATTGAGTCCCTCCCTTTTCCTGCCATTCAAACTGGCCAGAAAGGATTCTTTCAAAGGAAAATTGTAACATTAGAAGTCTTTTACCCATCTTTCTCACTTCTCCACCAAGTTTTCAAGGGGGCTCCAGATTATTTATTGTACCTCCAGTTAATCTTGAATTAAACGTGCTAGTACGTTTAATTCTCCCATCCACCTTACGAAATGGAGAATATTATCCGTATTATGCAGATTAGAAAAACGATGCTCTCAAGTTTAACTGTCTTGTCCAAGACTTTCACAAGAGCTAGCTCATGGTAGAGCTGTGATTAGCAACTGAGTCTGATTCCAGACTATTATTTTCATTTCTACATGCTGCTTGTAGGGAAACAATTCCTTGAAGTGTGTTGGTCAGTTTCTTCATAACAAGGAAGTCCCCTGGGTAATTTCCTCCAGAATGGACTTTGAGGAGTACAACACTAAATATACCATAATATAGGGGTTGTGTTTGGAGACACACCTGTATGAGACTTTCTCTGTTAACTTTGGCTCCAGGTGACAGAGGTGGCCCATCCAGAGTTCATAGCTGAGGTATTTAGACTTCCTTAACATAGTATAAATGAGTTACAGCTTTATACCAGATTTGCACAGGGTATTTTGAACATTACTTGATTCAGAAAGTTTTAGGAAAGTAAATATTTCTTGTAAGCCATGATTCTCATACTTAAATACAAGGACTTTTCTTTGTAAACAGAATGTTGTGCAAATTCTTAAAATTCACACAAAACAAGGGGAAACTGCTCTGTGCATGCAAGGGGCCCTCACTGCTCCCGGTACCCATCAGCCCCAAGCCTAGCTCCTACCCATATACTTCCTCTGAATATTTACATTTCCATAGACAAGTACTTGAAAGCTACTTACTAAAACCAAATACAGTCAAAACAAGAATGCCTCTGCCATGTCTACCAATAATATCCACCATCTCAGTATGATTATTTGTAAACTCACTCTAATGATTTATTTTATCTGAATCTGTCAATCACAAAAAGAAACATACCCCTTTCCCAATACTTCTCTCCCTCTGTGTGTATATGTCTGTGTGTATGTCAGTGGGGAGGTGCGTTTTGACTATTTTGAAGCTTAAGATGTCAGAACATAGCAGAGACTGACCAGTTCAGTTGCCAAAATCTTTTTTTTTTTTTTTTTTTTGAGATAGTCTCACTCTGTCACCTAGACTGGAGTGCAGTGGCACAATCTCGGCTCACTGCAACCTTCACCTCCCAGGTTCAAGCGATTCTCCTGCCTCAGCCTCCTGAGTAGTTGGGATTACAGGTGCGTGCTACCATGCCCAGCTAATTTTTGTATTTTTAGTAGAGATGGAGTTTCGCTATGTTGGTCAGACTGTTCTCAAACTCCTGACCTCATGATGTGCCCACCTCGGCCTCCCAAAGTGCTGGGATTACAGGCGTGAGCCACTGCACCCGGCCTACAAAAATATTTAATTCTCATGTATCAGGTCTTAAATTGTTAAACAAGGGGCATTCTCTTTGTCTTGTCCTCTTTGTACATCTCTGACTTGAAACTAAAACTGAAACAATGTAACCAACACAAAGTCACAGAAATCGCTCTCTGTAGCTTCCTTTCACTCTCTAGAACATTCACCAATGCCTGATTAATGTCTGCATTCCTGTCTCCTAGCTTTAATCCCAAATCTTCCAGCACGGGATAGTAAGACAAGAGTGTTGATAAACCATACTTCCAATACTCAGAAAGTTTTGAGTATTCCTCCTTTAAATCTTCCTGAATCTTTTTATTTTCTTTAACATTATCACCTTAACCAAACATACCCAATACTCTTTTTGCTCAATGTGGTGAGCAAAAGGAATAGTAAAGGAATGATTTTTCCCTAGAAAGAACAACTCTTGATATGCAATTGCTAAATTGCATTGAGAGTCCAGGCTTCTCTGGGCCTTCCCTTGCATCCTCAGACAGTAATGATGTCTATCCTGTGCCTAGATTGTCTTCCTTTTTTTTGAAACGGAGTCTCGCCCTCTCGCCCAGGCTGGAGTGCAGTGGCATGATCTCTGCACACTGCAATCTCTGCCTCCCGGGTTCAAGTGAATCTCCTGCCTCAGTCTTCCGAGTGGCGGGGACTACAGTCGCCTGCCACTAAGCCTGGCTAATTTTTGTATTTTTAGTAGAGATGGGGTTTCACCATGTTGGTCAGGCTGGTCTCTAACTCCTGACCTCAGGTGATCCCCCGGCCTCGGCTTCCCAAAGTCCTGGGATTACAGGCTTGAGCTACCCAGATTGTCTTCTAAGGACTTCATAATGAGAGAATGTTTCCAGGTCAGGAACTCTTAATTTTGTTTACAGCCACAAAGGATAACTAAATGGGCTATAGAACCTCTATGAACTCTTGGAAATGATATGTACAGTTTTTATTTTATACTGGTATATACGTGTCAATGGGGGGCTGGATTCAAAACTTTTATCATTTGCTTAAAAAGTAATATGTGTTATTATAGTCAATGGATCCTAAACTTAGTACACATCAGGATTACTTGCAGTTAAAATATCTATACCTTTTTTATTTCCACTCCAGACTTACTGATTTAAAATATTTTGGTATAAATGTGGAACAAAAATTTATAATTTTAAAACTGCCCAGGAGATTCTGCCCAGTTGTCACTGATTCATGGACCAGGGATTCAAGGACTATGGAAAACAAACCATAGCCAATATGATAAGATTTGAGATCTGTGTTCAGAGGCTGGGATTGTTGACATTATTTATTTCTTCACCAGTCTTGGATAAGGTGATTTTGATTCTTAAATACCAGATGGAAAAAAAAGAGGAGATTAATTCTTGTCTATAAACCACCACTTAGTGTTTCATATCTTTATTTATGGTCTTAGAATTAAGTATTTTGCATTAATTAATTGATCCTCAATAAACATTTATTCAATAAATGAATAAATGAATGACAGGTGAAGAAAAACAAAATCCAAGTTATATTAATGTTATGATTAAAATTAGTATGTCCTTGAAATTACCTCCTAAAGGACAGATTTCATATGCAGATGAATTAATGAATAAACAGCATAAACATTTGTGGCTTATGTTTGAGATAATGAATACCGGATACAAAATGTTGAGCAGCACTGGTGAAAATCCTTTGTTGATGCCTCCAGCAGGTAACTATTCTTCAGCTCGATCAAGTTGTCCAGTCTTGGCTTCAGAGACTGTTGGTGTTTTATCTCTCTCCCATGTCAGAGAAAACCAGTATGCTGGCATGGTGTTACAGCACTGTAATTAAATCACATGACTTTCATAGGGACAGGGGCAGAGAAATTCTAGGCAGAAAAGGGCAGGTCCCTGACAGAACCCCACCTTCAAGCTGAAAAACCTAAAACCCACAGCCCAAAGGGAGAATTTATCCCTGTTTTCCTGCTCGAATGTAGCCTTTTCCTAAACCACTTGTGGCCCACCCCACCCCGTATCCTGTGCCTGTAAATACCCCAGACTCAACCAGCAGAGAGGACGAGCAGCTGGACATTGGGGACTATGGCTAGATGTCAGAGAGAAGTGGCTTGACATCAGAGGGACAGCTAGATGGCGTAACTTCAGATAAGAATCCAGCTGGAGATGGACTTTAGGAGATTACCTACCCACCTCATCCCCATTTCTGCTCCCCTTCCCATTAAGAGCCATTTTCACTGGCAATAAAATCCTCTGCATATAGCATCCTTCAAATTTATTTGTGTGACCTCATTTTTCCTGGATGCCGGACAAGAGCTCAGGAGCCACAAATGCAGATACAAAAGGCTGTCACACTGGACCTTTGCCCTCGCTGACGGAGAGCATCTGCCTCATGCCAAAAGACAGAGGGCCCACAGAGCTGTTAACACTTAAGCTGTCCATGGACAGAAGATCTTAAAAAGCACTGTAACACACACTCTAGGACTTCAGGAGTCACAGTCACCCCCCGCCTGGATATTGCCTTGGGGCCTGCATGAAGTTCACTCCTGCAGATGCCCAAAAATGCTCACTCCAGCTCCTGTACCCCCTTACCTGTGAGCTCCCTCCCATGAGGGTGGAACACAGTGGGTCTGAGTGAGTGGACTTTGATCCTGCTAGCACCAAAACAGCCAGCTGATTCCAGTGCTCATGCATTCTAGTTTCTGCCTCATTCTCTCGTGTGCTCCCTCCTGTGAGGAGTTGACTGTGGCAGGCTGAGTAAACAAGGCACCCCTGTCACAAGTCCTATGAAGGGGTCAGGAAAATATCCTGCTTCAGTTTTTCTGAAATTTTTGAGGATGGAATGCCATTTGTTGCTGTATTTTTTTCTCCCCCTATGGAGTTAGTGTCTGTGTCATTAGTTAATATAAATTAATTTATCACAGAGAAAGAAAATATTTTGTTGACAGAGGTATGGTCTGGACAAATTATTTAAACAATTCAAGTCTCAGTTTCCTCCTATGCCATGTGGGAAATATTTTATTTCCTTTTCAGTGTTGTTGTACAGAAGATGATATATGTAAGCCAACCAAATTCAATGCCCTGAATCTAAATATGTAGTGTTATTATTTTAGTAAATAAATGTGTTGTTAATAAGGCACTACTACAGTAAATGAATTGAATATCTATTTTAATAAAAATTATACTTTACAGACATGTGCATTTGTCTCCTACTTTTGTCCTCAGCATAAATCGATGAGTGGGTGGAGAATATACTGATCCAACTCTTTCACTCTGGGAAACTGAGTCTTAGAGTAAATTGACTTTCTCAAGTGATTTTTGCACACAGACAATAAGCAACAGAACAAGAACTTCAACCTAAGCCACAGAAGTATGTTCAATGTCTTTTTTGTTGCATTACACTATAGTCTGGGGAACTGAATAGATGTTTGTGAACGAAATTGAAAATAACATACTGCAGTAGTTATCACAGAAGGGATTCAGAAAAGCAGACATCCATGCTGAAGTGAAAAGGGAAAAAGCAGATGAGCTGCTCACGTTACATTATGATAGTAGTATGGCCAGTTAACTGGGTACCAAGGACACATGTATACAGAGTACCTGCTTAGCTGTCAGGTAGATCTGGGTTCTAATCCACGTTAAGCATTTGTTGTCTGATCTTGAGTGAATCTCCTCCTCCACTTTCTCAGGTTTAGTTTATTTAACTAAATGCAAAATGAGAATAATGGTACCTATTTGATTGGCTTATTGTGCACTTAAATTAGATAATATAGAGAGAAGATGGCTCATAGTAGGGGATCAATAAGTTTTAGTTACTGTTCTCATTACTTTTTTTTATTTTTTGAAACAGGGTCTTGCTCTGTTGCCCAGGATGGAGTGCAGTGACACAGTCATGACTCACTGTAGCCTTGATCCCCTGGGCTCAAGCAGTCCTCCTGCCTCAGCCTTCTGGGTACCTGGGACTACAGACACATGTCACCATGTCTGGCTAATTGTTTTAATTTTTTTGTAGAAATGGGGTCTCGCCATGTTACTCAGGCTGGTCTCAAATTCCTGGGCTCAAGTGATTTACCTGCCGTGGTCTCCCAAAGTGCTGGGACTACAGGCATGAGGCACTGTGCCTGACCCTCTTAAATATTTTGTGAATAGTTTACTTTAGTTAGAATCAATCTGAGTTTGAAATTATTTTTATATTTTTATAGATTTGTGATTTTGGACAATTTAATTTTTCTGAGCCTTTTTGCCTGAGTAAAACATCAACCAAAATATCAAAAACAGCAATAATAATACCTGCCCTAATTACACTAAAAACAATGATAAATATGACATAAGTTAATGGATATGAGATTGCTTTTGTACAGATAAATTGTTATACATATGTAGGTAGTTATATGGACAGAAATCCCTCATATTTATTTTTTTCAATTTTTCATGGCTCTGGGCTGCTAGGCTGCTAAAACCAGAGTGTGGATAAACAAACTTGTGTTAAATGGTAACCTCTTGCCTTTCACATAGATCGTTGCAACATATAAATGAAAGCACCCTTTAGAGAAACATTTCCTTATCAAGCCTGAACACACCAGGCCACCGAAATGGGAGTACAAATCACCCGCATTGGAAAAAGCTTTGTTAATTATTTTTAATAATACTTATAGTTTCTTTACGATTCCAAAAATAATACACCTCTACATAGAAAATTAGGGGAAAATATATACACTATAAAAAGCAACTGACCCTCCAAACTTAAAGAATATCTATTTTGCTTCAAGTATTTCCAGTCTTTATGAGTACACCTGGGCTTAGAGAGTTTAGATGATTTACCTTAGCTCTCAAGGGCAAAAAAATAACAGTAGAGCTGCCTCTGAATGGAGTGTAGCATTCTGTAATTTGTATATCATGTGTCCTGTGTGCTTTCAGCTGTAAAATGGTGGGGTTTGCCAACTCCAAGGCCATTGGGAGAAGCCCCCTTACTTCCATAGAATCAAGGAGTAAACCAAACCCCAAAGAGATTCAGTGACTTATCCTACATTATACAGCCAACAGGGAGGAAAATTGGGATATAAATATTGGTCGTGTGACTACAACTCCCAGGTGACTCTCCTTTGTCATCTCATCTGTCTTACCCAGCCTAATGGATAAACTGTGTGGAAGCAACAAAAACCCTTATGGCTAGGTTCAGAACTTGGTAGTTTATGTCTGATTGAATATCTATTTCCACCGATTCAGCAAGCAAACTCTACCTGATACTGAGCAAACTGATTTGTTTATAGACTTAGTTCCAGGTGTGTAAACTTGGGAACATGGCCTTCCTCTCTTGGTCTCAATTTAAACATCTAGAAAATAAATGTAAACTAACTGAGTCCTCTGTCATTTTGAATGTCTTTAGCCACATGCATTTTTTTTTTAAAGCAACTGCAGTAGTTTAACCAATAAAGATACTTATTTTCTCCTCACACTAGTCTGGATGTAGTTTGAAGGCCCAACTATGCCCTCAGAGACCCTTCTACATTTCTGCTCTGCCAAACCTTTGTGACACCCCTCATGATCTCAGAATATCTGCCTTGGTTCCAAGAATCACTTCAAGACAGGCCAGCCATTGGCAAAAGTACGACTATCATTTCTGTGAGTCTCTTCTTAAGGAAAGGAAAATTTTCCTAGATACCACTTAGTAGATTTTATCTCAGGTCTCACTTAGCAGAATTTAATCACATGCTATTTTGAAACTGATTATTGGCACAGCAAATAGTTGTCTTAGGGTATATACACACTTGATTTTAAAAAGTTATGCAGCTTTGCTCTCCAAAATGCTTGCAACTTTTTCTAGAAGATTACACATTTTTCTGGCAGAATATAAGAGGCTTTTTTTCTCACATTCACATATATATTTTTAAAAAATTCTTACACATCCAGTGATTAAAAAGTGGTAACTTGTTAGATGTTTTATACACACACACACACATGCACACACACACACATATTTCTATCAGATCCACAAAAATTAGTGAAGTTTTAAAATACTGTATTGATGAAACTATGGGGAAAGAACTGTCTCATGAATTGTTTGTGGTAGTTACATTAGCACAATTTGGGAAATAATTGAGGAAAAAACCTTTCAATATTTTAATGTTGTGTATCCTTTGACCCAGGCATTGTAATTGTAGCAATTCATCCTCCAGATGTACTTGACAAATATCAGAAACAAAGTATAGAAATATCTCTGCCCTCATGGAGATTATATTTCAGTGCAGAATTTTAGGTAGCAGGGAGGCATTAAATCACATCAATGAAAGAAACCACCACTCATACGTAAAACATGAAGCTACTTGCTGAACAAGGGTAAGTTCTATGAGGAAAGATACCTCACCCTTTTTAACAAATTTGTGGCTTTTTATTATGTGACTACACCATACTTTAGCCACTTCTTTATTGAGAATAATACATCCTGTTAGGGAAATATTTAATTATTCCTTGGCCATCTCAACAAGTAATAACTAAAACCAATTTTTAAACATAAGATGGGGAAGCTTTACAAGTACTGAAATAGAAAGATCTCCAAGAGGCATTGCTAAATTATTATTAGGGGAAACAATACTTGTATTTGCTTGTATAATGCATAAAATATTTCTGGAAGGATGTAGCGGAAATTAACTGCTGCTGTCTAAGGAGGTGGAGGCATGAGGTCTGGGTAGCTGTGGGACAGGAAGAAGAGGAAGATTTTTCACTATAATTATCTTTTTATTATGATATTTTAAAATATATATTCCTTTAAAAATATGTATTATGGTTATTACGTTGTAAAGGCTCTGCATTTATTTTACTGTTACTGAAATCTCAATATTATGTGGCCAGGCATGGTGACTCACGGCTATAATCCCACACTTTGGGAGGACGAGGCAGATGGATCACCTCAGGCCAGGAGGTTGAGACCAGCCTGGCCAACATGGTGAAACCCCATCTCTACTAAAAATGAACAAATTAGCTGGGCATGGTAGCACATGCCTGTAGTCCCAGCCACTTCGAGTGGCTGAGGCAGGGGAATTGTTTGAATCTGAGAGGCGAAGGCTGCAGTGAGCTAAGATTGTGCCACTGCACTCCAGACTGGGGGACACCGTGAGACTCCATCCCCCCCCCAAAAAAAAAAAAAATTAATGTTATTGAAAATCTCAACTTATACTTTTTGACCATTATTTGTCCTGATTCATAGGATATAATTTTATATTTTGAGTATTATTTCTGTTAAGTCATTAAAATATTTTATTTATCCTCTTAACTGTCTATGATGTTCTTTGTCCAATAGAAACCTTAACTTATAATCAAATTCATAACAACTTTCTTTATACTTTGTGTTTTCTTTTTAAATTGTGTTTTAAGAACTCCTTCTAAACCCCAATTCCATAAAGACAATCAGCCATTTTCATTCATAAGCTTTATATTACCTTTGAATCCATTTGAAAGTTAGGACCATATATGGTTTTACAAAAGTTTCCAACTTCGTTTATTCTAACACGTTTTTCTAAGCAATCGGTTGTTGACCTATTGATATGTGATGCCTCTTATTGGTCCTGTGTGAGCCCCAGGATGGTGGTTAATTCATGGTTCATCCATCATCATCACCATTAAGCCCTAGAATGATCTAGTCCTTTCAGGTGTTTCTTTCCTAAGCCTTTTGTAGCTTCCTTGCAGGCATATGTTTATCAGACCTCAGTGGAAGACCGTGCAGGACCCTCTACAGATCTCTAATGCTCTCTTTAAGCAGCTCTCTCCACTCCAGCAGTGTGTACTACAAACTCTAGCTACTTTGGCAGTCCAATTCCCAGCTCTGGCTTCTCAAACTGGGAAGCCTACCAGGGTCCACCTAAGTTCCCCTTCTTAGAGCTATGGTCTGGAGGCTCTCCAGGCAAAGTAGAGAGGCAGCCACAGGGTTCACTGTGTTTCCAAATTCTCAGAGATCATGGCCCTTCAATTCTTGATGGCCAAGATCTGACGGCCGAGTCCTCCACTTTGTTCTTTTTAAATATAATCTCTGTTTTTGCTGTACTTTTAAGACATTTTTCCAAGTTCCCCCCAAAATTTCACTGGAATTTTGAATAAAATTGCATTGAATTAATTAAATTGGCATGGTATCCTCCTTACAAAGTTAAGTAATTATACCCATGAATTTAGTAAGAAAGTTTATTTAGCATTTAAGTCGTTTAATAGAGCTTTACCTTTTTTTGTCTTCTTAAAGTGTCTCTTCTTTAACAGTATAATTGTTAGATATTTTAGATAGTTTTTGGTACTGTTGTAAATAGTCTAATTTTCCTTTTCATTTTATGGTTGGCTATTGGTGTAGGGGGACCTTCTTGATTGCATACACTGACTGTGTAGCTAGAAATTTTATTTACATTTTCTAATTAGTTTCAACAGTTTTTCTGCTGATTGTCTTTGATACCCTATGCACATCATACTGTTGATCTGTATGTAATTATAGTGTTGACTTCTCCTTTCTAATTTTTAAATTTTTTGCTTCATTTGATTTTCTTACTGCATTGTACACTGTTCATTGTATACCAAATAGTGTTAATGACAGCTGAAATCTCTTGTATATAACCTTAAAAGAAATGTCCTACATTTTTCGATTTCAGTGTCATTGTTTTTGTTTGTCATTAGTAGACAGCCATTAGCAAATAAATGGTGTTCCCCATTCAGTTTTCCCAGAGATGTTTCACATTGAATCAGATAGAGATGTTAAATTTTATCAAATTTATTTTTTCCCTTCCAAATCTATTGAGGTACTTGTGTATTTTCATGTAATAACATCAATAATTTTTCTTACATTGAACTGTTATTACTGAGCCTTAATTGTCTTTGGACATTATTTCATTTTGTTTTTGTTTCTGTTTTTATAATGTCTATTTCAGAAGACTGAAATTGTTTGCCCTCATTTTTATTTCCTTCGAAAGGGGAGGAGAGCTATCATGGTTACTTGGGTCTAATCTTCTGTCACTCAAACTTTGGGCTCAGCTCCAGCTTCAACAGCTACGTGCTTCAATGAGTGGTTTAAGATCTTTAGAAATTAATGTCCTCTTCTATAAAGATAGAGATCAGAGTCAGGAATAAAATTCTGTGATGTCTTGCCTTGTCAGTTCTTGAGAAGCTTACACAAGATATTCAGTCAGGGTTTCTTTTCTCTCTGTCTTCGCTTCCCAGTGAGTCCTATCCCTGCATCCTCACCACTTTTCTCAAACTTCATCTTGGAGATACGCTGTCTGGTTTTTGTCATGCCTCCAGGTTTTTGCATGTACTCTATCTCCTGTTTAGGACAATCTTCCTGCTTAAGTGAGAGTTGGTTGATTAATTATTAAAAATATTGCTAGTATAGGAAAATTGAACTTTATTTAAAAATTATCAGATAACTCACAGAACAGACAGAGAAAAGCCATAGCAGCACTATGAGTCTGGGCAGCAGGAACCCCTTGACCATCCTGTCCAGGAGTTACGTAACAAATCTACTCCCAAGTGAGCTTCGAATCACTTTGTTCTTCAGCTGCTGTGGTCTGAACGTGGTCACCAAAAATGCACATGTTGAAACCTATCTCCAATGCAATAGTATTAAGAAGTGGAGCATTTACGGGCATGGTGGTGCATGCTTATAATCCCAGCTACTCGGGAGGCTGGGGCAGGAGAATCGCTTGAACCCAGGAGGCAGAGATTGCAGTGAGCCGAGATCATGCCATTGCACTCCAGTCTGGGCAACAAGAGCGAAACTCTGTCTCAAAAAATAAAAGTGGGGCACTTAAGAGATAATTAAGATATGGGAGATTAGTGCCCTTATAAAATGGCTTGAGGGAGCCCTTTCCCTTCTACTGTGTAAGGACACATAAAATTTGCCATCTATGAGAAATGGGCCCTCATCAGACATCAAATTTGCTGATGCCTCGATCTTGCACTTCACAGCCTCCAGAACTATAAGCAATAAATCTCTGCTGCTTAGAAATTACTCAGTCTAAGGTATTTTGTTATGGCAGCCCAGATGGACTAAAGCATCAACTTAATATTCAAAATCCCTAGAGAAGGATTGTTGTAGGCCTATCATGTTCTTCACCACCTCTTGATGGGGTCAGGACACCTTGATGTATTGTCCCATCAAGACCAATTACAGAGGTGTAGAGGTCATTTTCTAGAGGAAAATACACCTTTTTTTTTCTTCTTTTTTTGTTTTTTTTTGAGACAGAGTCTTGCTCTGTCATCAGGCTGGAGCTCAGTGACACGATCTTGGCTCACTGTAACCTCTATTTCCTGGGTTCAGGAGATTCTCCTGCCTCAGCCTCCTGAGTAGCTGGGACTACAGGTGCGTGCCACCATGCCCAGCTAATTTTTGTATTTTTAGTAGAGATGGGGTTTCACCATTTTGGCCAGGATAGTCTCCATCTCCTGACCTCGTGATCCGCCCACCTAGGCTTCCCAAAGTGCTGGGATTACAGGCGTGAGCCATCATACTGACAGAAAATGCCACCTTTTAGAAGAAGGAATGAATTCTGGCAACCTCCCAAATAAGAAATGCTCACTGTGGTTTCCATGTCATTCCTTACTTACCTCCTATTTATTAATCAAGATCTTGTTTTGGAGACACTGCCTCATGAAAGAATGGATTGGATGCCCTGCTTTCCTATTTCCATAGTACCTTAGTTCTTCTTAGTGTAAACACATTCAGACCACAGTGTTGTGCTTAGTGGTTCCTAGACTGTTTCCACAGAAGAGATGACACTTGATTGCAGAAAAACTAACCTGAATGCTAACCCTAACTCTTGTCTTTCCAGATTGTAGCACAGAGTACTTGGCACATGGTGGGTCTTAGTAGTTATTTTTGTAAAGACAGATGGAAAGAAGGGGGAGGGATATAATGAGTAGGGAAGACAGAAGAAAGGAGGGGATGAAGAAAGGAATCTAGAAAACAACAAATGCTAATTCAATATGATGAAGAATTCTCTAAATGATAACCATTTAAAGAACTAAGCTGCCCTGAAGGTAATGGATTCCTCATTGTGGAAGTTCTTTAATTACTAGCCAGATAACATGTGACCCATAGGCTATCAAAGGAATTAAAATTCTGAAAAATAAACTACAGCAGATAACTTTTAAGATCCTTTTCAACTGTGAGAGTCCATCATTCCCTGATACAGAATACAAAATGATGAGGACTGGGGGTGGGTAGGTGTAGGAGGGCATATTAGTTCCAAGGCAACAATCTATATGCAGGGTGATAGAAGGCATTGGATTCTGTGCTTTTGTAAGCCCTCCCTGATTTTGTAAATGCCTGTAAAGGAAAAATTATTCTTTTCAATGCTTGTCTCATGAGTAGCTTGACTCTTACTTAATTTCTGTTAACCAATGCATTAGGAACATTAGGAAGTTTCTGGAATAAGATAGCTTTTCTATTTTTGGGTGTATATCACAGGCCTTAAAAAGATAAGAGAATATGTGCAGCTAACTCAAAAATCTCTCAGACCTCAGACCTCTTGGGATTTTAGTTTTCAACATTATCAAACCTTTGATATTTGGGTTTGTTTTCCACTGGCAAAACACTACTTTGATTGTTAAATGGATGCTGGGAATTTCAGATGACCTTTTTTGAAAATTAGTGTATTTTTAAAACTAATATTTTTATACTTAATATAAATAAATTAAAACTTGGCATTTTTTTTCTTTTGAAGTACACATGGATATAGTACTTACTGCCATGGGTCTGTATCAAATAGCATTTCAGTTTGCTTTATATGCAAAACTTTTAAAATGAAGAATTGAAGTTTTTCTTCAAACAACAAATTGCATAGAATTTACCATGTTTGCCTTACTGTGACACACAAAAAAAAACCTCGTCGTATATGAAATAAATGAGAGATTAGCAAATATTAAAACAAGCCATTTATTTACCCATTTCACACAAAAGAAAATCACTATGAAATGATTGTATGAAGTTGAAAAGACTAAGAAGAAAATCCCACAAAATACCGATAAACAAATTATCACTTTATTTCCCTTTTTAGATAAAACAATCTAGTTCACTCTCACAAATACTTGGAATTTAATCTGTAGTCTAGGCACAAGTACTTTAGTAGTATCTATTTGCAGTAGATAGGTAAACAATAAAAAATTTAGAGTATAGATGAGAATCTGGGGCTTAGAGCAAGGATAGATTATGGGATTTCTAATTGGATGGGACACATAGGGAAGTGCGTCCGGAAGGCAGAGTTCTTGGCATGTTTCTTTGGTGTGGCTTGAAGAAGGAGTGGTAGGATTCTGACAAAGGCTAAAGCCATGCTCCCCTCTTGCAAATTATTTCTTGGTTAGCTACTGTTAGAAAGATTAAACAAATTGCCCAAAGTGTTACTAAATGTGTTTCTGTGTGTGTGTGTGTGTGTGTGTGTGTGTGTGTGTGTGTGTGTAGGGAAAGACATAATTATATCTGGCTAGCATTTTACAAAGTGATTCACATTTATTACTTTATCTAATTCTGAAAATTATCCTGGAAAATAAGGGTGGCTAAAAGACATATTGTAGGTTGAATCACCTAGTTATTAATAGAACTCCAACTGAAAACCACATTCTCCTTCCACAAACTTGTCTCTGAGCCTCAGTCTTCTCATGTCTATACTACCTTGCAGAGTTGTTAAAGGATTAAATTAGAACACACATAAATGCTTGGTACATTGTGAATGCTTGAGAAAGTGGTTATTTGAAAATAATAGTAAATATGTATTAAAGAAGTAATGAGAAATACTTCTATCTCATTTACTTGATCTATGTAGACAGTGACTTCCAAGGTACCATACTTAGTTTGTACGTGACATTCTGGTTATACAAGGATGAATACTCTTGCCTGTACTCGCAATATACACATCAGTTAATCTTTGTTTCAGGGTTGTGTTGCCCTGCTGCTGACACCATCACTAGAGCAGGTCAGCTGTTTAGCTTGTAGAGAGAAAAATGCACCCATAAATGCATTCTGCAGACACACAAACAATGAAGAGTAAGGGAGAGTCAGCCCAAGAGAAGCAGTTACCGCTCTTCCGGCATTTTGCTCCATCTGACCTGGTAGTTTAAACTGATTGAGGGATTGGGGCTAATTCCTTAAGCAGTCAACAAAGGCACACGATGGAAAGTAGGGGTGAGGGCTGAGTGTCTACTAGAAGTCTATGTATCTATTTAGGTTTAGTATTTCACTCTCTGCTGAATCTAATTCCCACTAGGGTGACCAAAAATCCTGGTTTTCTCACACTGAGATAACTTGGTACTTTCCTTTTTATTTATTTATTTTTTTTGAGACAGAGTCTTGCTCTGTCACCAGGCTGGAGTGCAGTGGTGCGATCTCAGCTCACTGCAATCTCCACCTCCCGGGTTCAAGCAGTTCTCCTGCCTCAGCCTCCCGAGTGGCTGGGATTAGAGGTATGTACCACCATGCCTAGCTAATTTTTTTATTTTAGTAGAGACAGAGTTTCACCATGTTGTCTAGGATGGTCTTGATCTCCTGACCTCGTGATCCGCCCTCCTCAGCCTTTCAAAGTGCTGGGATTACAGGCTTGAGCCACTGCGCCTGGCCAGAATGTAGTACTTTCAATGCTAAAAATAGGAAAGTCCTAGCCCAACTAAGACAACGGGTTGGTCACCATACCCCTAGCCCAGAGTGTTAGGACCTATAACTTGGTGCTGCAGGCCCCTTTGTAAGCTCTTTGTCTCAGGCAGGCAGCTTCAACCCAACCTTCCAGGAGCCATCGCAGGACTCTTCTGCATATGAGCACTGGTTTCCTAAATTATTTTCTTCTTATTTACACTCCTTCATAATTTTCAGTGAGAGAAAGGGTTAATGAATAGATATTTGTAATTCCATTTAAATTTTTATCCCATATTTTCCCCTTAGACTTTGGCACCTGCTACCACTTCTGTGATAGCCTGAAACAAAGGGAATCAAAAAGAGCAAACAAATGTTAATGAGAAAAACTCAGAAACAGCTGAGATGCTTAGTTTTCAACAGCATTCTTTTTCCATAAACATGTGGACACATAGTTTTGATTTTCTCCTGAATATTTATAATATGGTTTTATTTTTTCTGATTAAAACTCTGTTGATATTTCTTGTGGTAGACTAGAAAAGTAAAGGCTGAAAATAATGCTAAGGTTCATTGAGTACCTACTATATGAACTAGACTGAGCATTCTCTTTTTTTTTTTTTTTTTTTTTTTTTTGAGACAAGGTTCTACTCAGTCATCTAGGCTAGAATGCAGAGGCAAAATCACGGTTCACTGCAGTCTCAACCTCCAGGGATCAAACAATCCTCTTTCCTCAGCCTCCCAAGTAGCTAGGACCATGGACGTGTGACACCATACCCAGCTAATTTTATTTTACTTTACTTCTTGTAGAGACAGGGTCTCACTGCGTTGCCCAGGCTGGTCTTGAACTCCTGGGCTCAAGCGATCTTCATGCCTCAGCCTCCCACAGTCTGAGGATTACAGGCAGGAGCTACCATGCCTGGCCTAGACTAAACGATTTCATCACATTAATCTGTTTACTATTTACACCATCTTTATGAATTAGGTATTATTTCTATTTTACATTCAAGCAAAATGAGGCACTGAGAGGCTCAGTAACATGTACCCAAGGTTAATCAAACAGCTGGTTAAAAAAAAGGGAGAGCTATGTTTTTGAGCCTCAGTGGTCCACCTTGAGAGCCCAGGCCAGAATACTTTCCCTAGATATGTGCTGTTGGCACCATCCCTTGCAGGTTCTTGGGCACCCAAACAGCCATGATGACCCATGGCCTATCAAAAACTGTCTGCATCTAATTTTCTCTTTGACAACTGTGAGCATGTTTTTCCTGTGTGCCTGAAAATTTTCAGAGGAGACATAATGAAGAAAAGATTCTCTGTCTCTTTTTTCCTATTTCACTAAAAGATGAATGTCCTAAAGAAATCTAAAGCGTATGATGATAAACAAAATATGCGTGTTTCTCCTGGACCTGTACCCTTCCTGAAGGGCTCAGTGAAAAGGGCACAGAGTCATCAGAGTCAGTATGCCCTAGGGTTAAATCTTAAATCTTAGATGATTGCTATTTTCGGGCCACCTCATCTTAGTAAGTTACTTATGCTTGCTGAATTTCAGTTTCCTCATTTGTAAAATGGAGGACATGATGCATACCACTGCCACTCCCCTGGTGTTGAGGCCTCCACTTCTTATCTCCTGCTTTGCACCCTCATTGGCTATTGCTCTGTTCATAACTGAGATAGTTGCGGAGATCCCTTACTCCTGAGTAGAACTTCTGTCCTGAATCCTTGTGTGTGTTCTCTGAACTGGCAAGAAAAACAGAAGGAAGTAACATTTATTAAGGTCTGATGCTGAACGTCCGATGCTACAGAAGAATGTTATTATTTCATAAAGACCTTATGTCACTTACAATGTGCATTTAGTTTTTTGCAATGGAAGTTCAACTACAATGGTTTAACCACTGTAGCAGTTTTAATTTAAAACTGCTACTTAACCAAGTTGCAGTTTCAATTTTCTACTGCAACTGGGAGCATTCCAGGGCTGATATGCTGGCTCCAGGATTCACTGGAGCTGCAATATGGCTCTCAGCCTCCATCATTGCCTCCACATTCCAGACAAGAAGGAAGAGAAGATCAAAGAACAAAGGGTGAATGCCAGCTGAGTTGGTCTGCATTTGAAAAGTTTTCTCCAAAGCTCCAAGGAGTGACTTTCATTTAGAATTTAATTAAGAATTGTGTCACAGACTAAAAAGGTGGCTGGGGAATTTTGTTGTTCAAGCTGGGCATATGGCCACCCTGAACTTAATTAGAGGTTTGTTAGCAAAGCAGAAGAAAATGGATATTGGAGAAGCTACCCAGAAATGTTTATAGCAGCATGTCCCAAATTCAGTGAGCATGCTGGTATTTTAATTACCTGTGTTTACATGTTTCAGAAAGAATAAGCAGCCAAACCCAGGTAACACAGTCACAGTGCACCTCTATCTACCTTTTTCTGTTCTACTACATCTTTCTTAATGGCCACTCTTCCTAACAAGGGTGTTCCTTCCTGAAATAAATTTTAAAAAAGAACATTTTATGTTTTTCTGGTCTCAACATGATAGAAGATTTGGAAATATAATTTTTCCATGTACCTTGTATATTCCAGGCATTGTTTTAGGTAGTTGTTTTCCCTGCTGATGATTCTCTACTCAGAAAAGCTAAGCATTTTTTTTATGACCCCAGGGGTGGTCAGTAGGACAGCTGGGGATCAACTGAAGGTGGGTCGAGTCCCTTCTGTGTATATCACACGGTGTAACCAACTAAGAGTATTTAAAATCTGGTAGAAGGAATCAGAATGATGAAACCATCATCAAGGTCTGTAATAGTAGAATTTCAAACAGTGGACTCATACTCTGGATGAGTAAATGGCTAAATGTGAATTTCTACACTGTTATACTTTATTCATCTCCTTCCTACCCAGGGCCCTTCCTTTCAGAAAAAACACTTCCATATTTGGTCATGTGTGATTGGTTGAAAGTTTTTGAGATTAGTTTCTCTGAATGTGACTTCCATGCAAACTCTAATCATACTTTCACGTGTTGCTCTTAGTCCTGCCAACCCACCCTGGCAAAGGAATAGGAAAGCAGATAGCCTCCTAAGGAAGCACTGGTGTGCTGAAAGAATGGGAGGGCATCTTGTTCTTCGGCAGACTGGCTGAGTCCTCATTCTTCCTCAGCACTCTGCTCTCCTTCCTTCATCAAAAACACCCTCTTGTCTTTCCCTAAATAGTTATGGATAATAAGTGAGGAAATGTGGATATTCCCCTTTTGTCATCATTAATAAACGAAACCCTCCAGAAATCTCTTACTGAGGTATGAAACAAAAGATGGCAAACTGATTACCATCCTCATTATTAGAATTTGGGCATGGAAAAATGGCTTCTTCTGGGATACCTTTGCCTTCTTTGTCTAGGACTACATTCCAAAGCAGGAGAATGTTGGCATAATCATACATTTCAATGTGAAAGGAAATAATGAACAATATCAGATGATTAGAACAAAATGTTAGCTGATAAAGAGGAATTTCATGGAAACTTTGACTTCACTTAACTTGTTGAAAAGTGAGCTATTAAACTGTTGTAGGACACTTCAAGTACAATTAAATGTGCCTCAATTTAAACATGAAACCTGACAGAAATAAATAATTGTGAATAAATAAAGGCATGTGGGCTATTTTAAGATGAATCATTAAAGCAATAGTAGAGAGAACTTTGGGAACCACAGATCTTATCCTCCTGTTTAAGCGACCCACTCAAGGTCATAAGTGAGAAGAGGCAGAGCTAGCCTCTTTATTTATTTATTTATTTATTTATTTATTTATTTGTCTGGCACTGTGTTACATATATGCTGTCATTATTCCTTAAAATAATATGAAAGAGGTACAACCATATCTACCATATTTCCTTAACTCTAAGATGTACATCTTTCCCAGACTCAGCAATCCTCCTACCTCAACCTCCCAAGTAGCTGAGACTGCAGGTGTGTACCACCACATCTGGCTAATTTTTTAAATTTTCTATAGAGATGGGGTCTCACTGTGTTGCCTAGGCTGGTCTTGAACTCTTGGGCTCAAGTGATCCTCCTGACTGGGCCTCCCAAATTGCTGGGATTAGAGGTGTAAGCCACTGTGTCTGGCTGCTGCATATCTTTTTATACTTTTTAACATCATTAAATTTGGAATGAATCTTACAAATTCCTAAATCTGATCTGTGTGCTGCTATTAAACTTCTTCTAGAGAAGTTTACTTCCAGTCATGTGGGGGCACTATCAACCTGAGCCCACTTTAAATTATCTACTTGAGAATTTTTTTCTTTTTTTTTTTTTTTTGGTGGCAGAAGTCGGGAGATGGTACGTACTGACAGTGTAAATACAGAAGGCAAAGCTGGCCTGAAAACTTACAGCTCATTTTTTTTTTTTTTGTAAGACAGGGTGTCGCTATCACCCAGACTGGTGTTCAGTGGCACAATCTTAGCTCATGGGCTCAAGCAATTCTGACATCTGCCTCCAGAGTAACTGCGGCTAATTCTTAAGAGAGACCACCTTCCCACATCACTACCAACACTGAGACAAGCACATTTCCTGGGTGTCTCTCATTACTTCCCTTACACTGAGGGCATAGCCCTTTGGTATTCCAGACCTATGTGAGTGGCTTCCATTAGACTCCTTAGCTTGGACATTTTCCTTTCTTAATGGCACACAAGATGAAAATATACCAGTGAATCAGGAAGAGCAGCATTACTACTCCCCTTTATATATACCAGGAAACTGAGGCTTAGAGAAGTTAAGTAACATTCTCAGTGTCACATGAAAAAGTAAAGTTGGGATTCAAACTTATTTCTCCTGATTTCAAATCCAGTGCACTATCTGGTGCACCACTCTTTACCAGGAATCAACTGTGTGACTTTGAGAAAGCTGTTCCCCTCTCTGGGCGTTGGTTTTCTCATGTAAGAAATGAGATGGGATTGAGTAGAGATTTTAGAAAGAAAGAAAGATTTTTTGCTTGCATATGTCTAACCCAGATGCTTATGCATTTTAATCATCTAGCAATCAAATTAACCTTAACAACTAGGCTTTATTTTATCTGCTTTTGCAGATGATAGAATAAAAACATGTGTAGAATATGTCCAAGGTCACACAAAGAGTGAGTGGTACAGCTGAGTTGAACCCCAATAAGCCTGACTCATAAGCCTGGCTGAGTCATGCTGCTTCTCAGAACTCTTGATCCAGTACTTTTCCCCATAAGCTGTAACTCCTTCCTGCAGTGTATGATTGCCACAGTCATATTATTGAGAAGTGACCCCTGTGGCACATCATCAGTGCACGTTGTATTTTTTGTATGTGGCTCATTGGCTATTAGGGGCTGCTCGTGTCCACCAGCTAGATTTGATCACATAGGCAGAGTCCTGGCGAGGACAAGAGAATGCACAGGAAGACAAATGGCAGGGTGAGCTCCCAGCAGCCTGACATGGTCATCAAAGACTTCGCCCTCTCTGCTGCAGCATAAACCCAGACTGCTACTATAAGGAGCTAGCACCTGAGGCTCTAGTTTGAACAGATGTCTTGATCCCTGCCTCGTGTAGATGTCCACACTAATGGGAGCTGCCCTCTGGATTTTTTCTTCATTAGAAAATGAGTCTTTTTCTAAAAGCTAGGAGATTCTATTTGTGCTGACATTTCTCAGCATGCTTACAAATCAGTGTGATTCCTGTGTCCAACCTTACACGTGGATGTGCTCCCCGCTTGGTTAGACCAAGTCTCAGGCACAGTGCAATTGGAACTGCAGAACTGAAAACGGATGCCTAAAACTGAAGGAGAGGTGAGAGGGGGTTCCTAGAGGCGCCTAGCTGGCTTCATTGTCTAGGAAGATGGCTCCTTCTCTCAGAGAGATTCACGTTAACAACACCCATGGAGATTGTTGTATAAGATTAGAATGCCATTGTATTAATCCACAATGACAGACACAACTACTGGAAGTTCAAGTCAGCATAAATCATCCCACAAACTCATGTATTTTTATGAGACACCCTATAAAATATTTAATAAAAGGATAATTGTTGAAAAGAGAAAATAACAAGGACAATTAAAACTGTGATATTAAGTTATGTTCTTGCCTGAGGCTCTCTATCCCACTTTAGTCAAGGGAGGAAAGTGGTTAAAGCATGGATAGTAGAATTAGATAAACCAGGGTTGGACTCTCATCTCTGCCACTTCTAGCCATGTTATATTTAGCAAATATTTGATCCTTATTCAGCCTCGATTTTCCCACTGGTAAAATAAAAATATTAGTATGACCTACCTCATAGAGTTGTGGGAATACAAAGATGTGTCATATGTGAAGGGCTTAGCACAGTTTTGGGCATGTCAGGGTCTCTTGATTCTTCAATGTCACTGGTTATAAGGAGCATTGTCAAATTTAGTAGCAGTTTTTCAGACACAAAGAAACTTACCTAAATTGAGTGTGCACATCGATCATAAGATACGTATTTCGTTTTGTTTTTTCCAAAACAAAAAGCAATGTGATTTTTTAAAAATAAAAGAATAATGGTAACAAACATTTAATATATGGAATTCTTGCTGTTCTTATTGTTGTTGTTATTACTTTTGTTGCAAGTGGGGTGCTTTTAGGCAATGTCCTTTGGTTGGACCCTCATCTTCCTGCATTGCACTGGGATTAGCACTGCCCAATCCCGCAGCTTCATCTCGTAACAGATCTTCTGTCTGACCATGCATATTCATGTATTATGGACTGTCTCTCTTCTGAGAAACTACTCAGTCATTCTCTTTGAGGAGACTCCAATAATTCTAACTTAATGTGCTGTTTGAAGAGGTTTGGTTAGAGAAGGGTCGAAAGAACAAGGCATGGGGAGTTGTAGATCTCTATTCCTGCTGCTTTTGCTCCTCTGCTTCACAGAGAGACTCCAGCTGAGCACTGCTGCTCTCTGGATGGTTCTCATTCTGTGACATGACACGTGATTTCTGTGGTCTTGTTCTTTTTCCAGAGGTTATGGACTGGGTCCCGCTCTACCTTGGTCATTGTAAACTGCATGATCTTCATCACCCTATTTCCTTTCATAACCTTCAGTTCCTTCACCTTTAAATTAGGATTCATTAGACCTCGTTCACAGAATTTTATTGGGGTTAAATAAAATACGATAGAAAAATAGCTGCTCACTGAAGACAGAGGTGGGGAGGTTATTGATGTGGTTGAAAGAGTAAGATGGCTCTGTGATGATGTAAGGATGAGTGTAGGAAGTAAATGGATACTGAATGGGGACACAGTGGGGAGAAAGGAATCCAGGAAGGAAGGAAGAGAGAAAGGAATCTAAGTAAGAAGGGGGAAATCCAGGAAGAAAGTGAGAAGGGGAAATAAGGGTCATGAATGAACAGAGGAGGGGTTTGGAGAGAGTTGACAGATATGTAAGAAAGTATTATTTAAGTAGGTTGTTCCGACTTAGAAGGGGCACACTCCAATTTAGCTTGGTAAACTTTGAGGTGGCATGACTTCAGCATTCAGTGAAAATGTGCATTATAAATAGGCATGTAAATAGCCCAGCATGGGGGCTGAAAGTTGGAGGCAGCTTTTGGCAGAGGTAATAATGAAGTGAATCCCATTAGTGATGGAAAGGCAATTAAGAAAAACCTCAATGAAGCTCCACATCTGAGCAACCAGCTGAAACATTGGGATTTTGGAGGAAAAAGGTTAAGCACCATGAGGCAGTTTATAATGACTTTAATTAGATAGAAAATGAATTGTTTTGCTCTTTTCTTTCCTCACTTTAAGTTTTCTTTTTAGGCAACAGAGCATCTGTAACAACACTGAGGTGCACTTGTCAATTGCAGGATCATATGTAGGAGGTGTTCAGCAAGTGAGTGATTTCATGATATGGTTATGCTCCCTACCAGAACAAGGGGATTCCAACCATTTCAGTTGCCAAACCCCAGTGGGTAGACTGTATAATTTGTTCATAAGAAGGATCTCTGAGGGACTTGAACTTACTATCAGGGCACTTAGCATTTAGCAAGACACAAGATGAAAATTGCTTTCAATCCCTCAAAAAATGTAACACATGGATTTTTCTATCATCTTTATTGATGCCAATGGAGGGAAGAAACATATATTATAGATTTGTTATGGTATGATATTTGAAATTACAAAGTAACACGTCTCATTCTTTCTGCAAAAAAGGAAAGAAAAATAAGATTTCCATTGTATTAATATCCCCATTGTACAGATAAGGAAAGTGAACCTATTACAGGTTAAGTGATTTGCCCAATGTCACAAACTAATAAGTGACAGAGACAAGACACAAATCGAGGCCTGATAAGTCTGTGGTCCACACATCCTCCACTTTACCATGCCTGACATAAATACATAACAGCTGGATGCACCCTTACAGGTGATCCTATTCAGCAAATGAGAAACAAATGTCTAGTGGTTTTTCTCATGCTGTTTAGTTTATAGCTAGGACTCAGAATCAACTGAGGGATCCACTGAGAAGAACTGAATGGATGTATATGAAGAGCGGGTCGTATTGCAATACTTTTCATTTTTCTGTGGGTCATAAAAGGATTTATTATTCCAATGATTGAAAGTATCAGTTATTTTTAGTTTTGAAAGTAACCTGGAGGTTGGACAATGCTCACCCAGCTGGTGGATAAATTTCCATGGCAACCAGTTATTAGTCAGAGATTGATTCCAGAGGCATGCTGTCTAGAGAGCCCTGATTCTCAACCCTGGCTACACATTGGAACCCTTGGGTAGCTTTTAAAAAATACTCTGGCGTGGGGTCTATCCCTAGAGGTTCTGATTTAATTGGTTTAAGGTACAGTCATGGCATCAAGATTTTGTAGGTTACTCAAGTGATTCTAATGTGCAGCTGGTTGAGAACTGCTGCTATGGAATGAGGTTGTTAAAGATGATATATGGTCTATGCTGTTTTCACTACCCGGGAGAACTTCAAGGAGTTTCAGCTATTCTACAATTCTAACTCCCTGCTTTTTCCTCCCCTCTCCTTCCTTCCTTCCTCCTTCCCTTCCTCCCTTCCTCCCTTCCTTCCCTCCCTTCCTCCCTTCCTTCCCTCCCTTCCTCCCTTCCTTCCCTCCCTTCTTTCCTCCCTTCTTTCCTTCCTTCCTTCCTCCCTCCTTTCCTTCCTTCCTTCCTCCCTCCCTCATTTCCTTCCTTCCTTCCTTCCCTTCCCTCATTCCACAAATATTTACTGAGCATTTATTTTTGTATATTGCCCAATGCCACCCCTACCACCATCAATATAGTTTGTTTATTTATTTTTTAATTTATTCTTTAGATTGAGTCTCCCTCCATCACCCAGCAGGGAGTGCAGTGGTGTGATCTTGGCTCACTGCAGCCTCCATCTCTGGGGTTCAAGCGATTCTCCTGCCTCAGTCTCCCGAGTAGCTGGGATTAGAGGCACCCACCACCAAGCCTGGCTAATTTTTGAATTTTTAGTAGAGACGGGGTTTCACCATGTTGGCCAGGCTGATCTTGAACTCCTGACCTCAAACTATCTGGCCACATCAGCCTCCCGAAGTGCTGGGATTACAGGCGTGAGCCACAGCACCCAGCCCACCATCAATGGAGTTTAAATCTGTTTATGTTTTCAACTCCATCTTCATTTTAAGTCCCAAAGTGAGGAAGTGATACAGAGTGTGGAACAGAGCAAGCACAGACACCCAGAACTCTCAGCTACTGAGACAGTGCCTTGTAGGGACCAAGGGAAAACTTCTTCCTAACTTCTGAAGGTCTGCTTAAAAATAAACTGACAAAAGGCAGATTAATAGGAGAAATGGCATTAGAATGTATTAGCATGCCTAGGGGAGAACCAAAGAGTGATAACCCCACCCCATGATGGGATACAGAAGCTTGTACATGTTGAGGTTACTAAAAGAATAGGGGCTTGAAGTACGGTCAGAAACAGGTTACGGCAGTAAATCAGGTTATAGAGTCAAGACAGGCTATGGAAGGGAGAGAAGAGAAGGCCTTACAAAGCGGTCTTGTTTGATAGACGGAATCTCACAGGTAGCAGCCCTCAAGAGAATAGATGGTAAATGTTTGTTGCTGTAGTTATTGTTGTTATTGTTCTTTTTTGGACCTCTAAAGGTGTGAGACTCTCAGTTAATCTTTCTTAGATCTGGACAAGGGAGGGCCTCAGAGACAGGCCGGCTGTATCAATGCAGATTTTCTCTACAAATTCACATCTCCCCCACAAAAGACAGCTTTGTAGAACTATTTCTGTCTGCAGGCCCTCTGAACAGCCGTCTCAAAATGTCAAAGACATATATTTTTGGGTGAATTTTTTGGTCTCCTTCAACCTGCGCCATTCTGTCCAGCATTTCAGAAAGCCCTATATTGAGTTTGAAACTGGTTGTACTAAGAAATAAGCTGATGATTCAAAATGCTTATGATTGCCCTGAAACTCAGTCATTAGAGTCAAATAAGTAACAGCCAATTAATCATTTTCTTGGCAGTAGCTGTTTTGCTAAAGGAGTGAGGAGATGTGGTTGTAATACTTGATCTTTCCTTTTATTAAAAGGTAAGGGCAATAGTGCAAGTGACAGTTCTTTGGGATCTGAATTTTTGGTCACTTCTTTTAAATTTATTTCTATACCTTTTATTAGAAAATACTGTAATAGGCATCTCACAAATCGTTGAAAAACTTTCTGATTCTGGTGTATTTCTGTGCTTTAAAAGAAAATAAATTTCAGAAGAAGGAAATGGAATCTCTTTCTTTGGACAACAGCACTGGTCACTGATAATTATGTTCCTTATGTTAAACATATGTTCCACAGGGGGAAACCTGTGGTGTGCTCAGTCAAGGGGAAGCATTTGGTGCAAGGCTTGGTGCATGGAGTCTAAAGGAAACCAGTCCCAATCCTGTGTGACTTGGCAACTTGTGTTTGAGCTGAACAAGCTTTGACATCTAAGGGCGGGTCTTGTTTGGGGATGTAGGTGTTTCTTTTTCTTTTCCTCTTCTTCTCTTTTAAAGTGACATCACTCAGTGTGGCAGCATCTGTTCTGCTGTTCCTTCCAGTTTGAAGTTGAGGACTGGGAAGTGTGAGCCCCAGTGGAGTAGGTCAAGCCTCAGTGAAGGGCTCTGATGCTAGAGATGGGAAAGGGAGCAAAAGTAGGACGCTCGGAAAAAGCTCAGACATACGATGTGAACAACAAGGTGGGAACTGGGAGAATGCTTGGGAGACAGGTTTCCTAAGCTTATCTCAGATTTCTATATTGATCATAGTATGGAAAACTAATTCCAAATCCCATTTTTTGGGGAGGTTTGATGCTATTAACATACTTCTCTTAGGAATTTCATGGTATTGGGCAAGTCCATTTTCTTTGTTCCCTGATGTCCTCTTTTGTAAACTGGGATTGGTGATTATATTTTCCACCTCACAGTCCCGGGTATTTTTGTTGCTCCTCTCAGTGACCAATTTGTCCACAGTGAATGATTTAGACAAAATTATCTCAATTTGGTGGTATGCACTTATTACTTAGAAATAATACTACAGTTTAATGTTTAGTACACGGAATCAAAAACAGTATAAATTGATGACTTAAAGCATCAGCTTCCTTTCTTTTCATGCAGTCCCTTTCTGTAGTGCCAAGCCTAGCATTAATTCCCATTGATATTGGTATAATTATATGATTTTTTATTCTATGAGTTGCTTCTTATTTAGGTTGTATGAGTGTCAAGTTTGGGCCATACCTTTTGTTTCATACCTTACTGTCATCAGCACCTTTCACCCGGAAAAGAAATGCAGTCAAGTGAGACGGGCTCTACCACAAATAAGCTATTATATATGGCATATGAAACTAATAGCTCGAGTGTATTTGAAGCTTCTTGTGATAACTAACTACATGGCCAATCAAAACAGAGGTGCAGAAAACAGTATTATTATCCTCTGTGTGCTCTGACACTTAGAAAGTAGATAGTTATTGCGAAACCACCCTTCCAGGTAAAGAGGATGCTCCTAAAATTTCCCCAGGATGAAACTGCATTGCTTCTAGAGAAGAAAGACTACAAGTGTCTGGTAATTTTTTTAGGCCTTTGGGATGGAACTGGGCCAGCAGGTTGTAGTATTGTGAGAGGTAACGGTAAATATGAAATGAGAAAGAATGTATGGGCATAGAGCAGGTATTCAGAATACATACATGAGTTTCTGGGGTTGAGGATGGGGAGAAAATTTAGGTTCCCTAGGATGGAGCATGTATGAATCTCCAGGAGGTCATGAGAAGGAAGAGAGCAAAGCAGTGCTGTGGACTATTCATTTGCTTTATGGTGAAACTTAATGCATATTTATAAAACACTAAAGGTGGGGATTACATTTTTTCGGTATAAAAAGAGGGAGCAGTAGTTGGGAAATGCTGGAGTGAACACTCCTCCAGTTTCTGCCTGCACCCTGTCTACTAGGCTTCAGCATGAGGCCAAGAGGGTAGGCAAGGAAGCCAACCTCAGACAGCAAAAACTACCTTCCCGCCTTTCTTCCAGGACTTTGTTTCTCCTATTTTAGTGTGCATCAGAATCATACAGAGGGCTTGCTAAAGACATAGGTGCAGATATTCATCCCCCTAGAACTCATAATGGGATTGGTCTTGGATGGGGCCTGAGGATTTGCGTTTCTAACAAGCCCTCAGAAGACGCCAATGGTGGATCACCGACTTGAGATACAGGTTTTGTAATATTGCTTCTTCTGCCCTTTCTCTATGCCCAAAGAGGTAGATATGGAGTGGGTTTAGAAGCTTCTCTGCTAATCAGCTTAATGAACTTAACCCCAAGTAGACCCAGACCTCAGACCCCCAGACTGTCACTTACTTACAAACATCTGAATTGTAGCTGAAACTCTGAAATTATTATAGATATGACAACTGAGGCTTATATAAATGAATTATTCAAGTTCACACTAGGTGGCAGAGATGGGATTTAAACCCACATCTCTTGACACCAGATGCAGACTCTTTTTAAAAAACCACTCATACTTAGGAGTTCTGGGCTGAATGATTTCTTATGACCAAGATTATAATTAAAATAGAAATTTACACCATAACTCCACTCTGGTGTAAACAGCAGGAAGTAAAATTAAGCTAGGGAAAGCTTATGACCCTTATTGTCAGTTAGAACATTGACAAATTTATTTCAGAGGCACTAAACCCAAGCCCGAACAGACTCATCTCTTCTGCTTGGCTTTATTTTACCTGCACCATCTGGCTGCATTCTGCCTTACCAAGGACCTCTGGATATTTTGAGTTGTTTTTCTTTATAACAAAAATAAAATATAACAGCAGATTTCATTATTGAGAGCAGTTATTTGTAAAAATCACTGAAATCAGTCACATACAGATTTACATTTTTATAACCATCAGTCTATTTGGGATATTAGTATACAGTTTTGTTCTCATACATCTGACTTCTTATAAATTTAGCCATTTATTCAAGAAACCTTTACAGAGCACCTTCTGTTTTGCTAGGAACTTGTGCTCCTTCTTGGATGATGATGTATTGATGACCAGGTGATGATGTGATGACCTCAGAGTCTTTTGAGGAGCCAGATTATATTGTAATTTAAGTTCTCCAACAAAAATATAGCCGTGAGGCATTGGGGAAGAGAAGGAAGAGATTAAATAGCCCTGAAGGGAATTTGGCAAATTTCCACAGACTTGGAAGCTTTTAACTTGGAACTTTTAGTACTCCATCAGTATTCCATCAGCAACCTGAAGATTGAAAATGGGTATTGCAGAAAGACTACCATCCACATGAAGCCAAAAACGCAAAAAAAAACTATGTGGCATGTTTAGGAAACATCCAAAAAGAAAAATGAGATGGAAGGAGAAATATTAGCTGGGGAGCATTGCAAGCTATGTTAGGGAAGTTGGAATTAATCCTAAGAGCAATAGGAAAACACTACATTGTTTTCAGCAGAGGGGCGACGCCATCGGATTTTCATTTTTAGAAAAATTTCTTTCTCATTCACTTCCTACCACATCTCTTTCCTTTTTTTATTACAAAGAAAAGGCAATTGATTTATTTCTTAAATGGTGACTCTGGTAACAATGCAAAGAACAGATGTTGGTAAAGTATCAAGGGGTAATTAAAGGTGGGAAAACTACATAAGGAACTTTTAACAGGTAAGAAATTGATTCCATGAATATCAAGTGCCTACTATGTACTGGATACTTTTCTATTATTCTAGAAGCTAGGAGTATGTTAGCTTATCAATACTCCTACCCCTCTTGGAACTTACACTCTGGTGTGAGAAGATAGAATATAAATCAGTAAGTAAAATACACATTATATATAATGCATTTATGTATACATAATATCAGGTGATGACATGCTATATATTTCATATATATAATAAACATATATACATATTTTACATATGTATATCTATCGATAGATAGCTAGAAGACAGAGATAGATACAATGTCAGATAATCTTATAACTGGGGGAGGCAGGCTGCAAACACAAGATTGTGACTTTGGGCTCAGCTTTCTATTAGGTTGGAGCAAAAGTAATTGCAGAAAACTAATTGCAGTAATTGCAAAAGTCAATCACAATCACTTTTGCACCAACTTAATACTTACCGCCCATCTTTGTAACCCTTGCCATGCCTAGCACAGTGCCAGTCACCAGGTGGCACTAGTCCCCCCAAATCTGATGAAGCAGCTACTCCTGGGGGAGGACAAATCTGACCCTATATCTAGCGCCGTGAATTCCAGTTTCCCTTTTCCTTCTCTGAATTTCAAAACTGCAAAAGCCCCTCATCATTAGCGGATATCTTGAAAACCTCATTTACAACATGTCCTCCAGTAACGGCAGCAATTACTCTTCATCATTATTTATACTAATTTGATGCTTCAGTGAGATTATTTTTATGCTTGTCCTTCCTAATTTTTTCTTTTTTTTTTTTTTTGTAAACTGTAAATGAGAATCAATGTAAGGAATTGATGTCAAGTTTTAGGTAGCTGTTAACATGACTAGGGTTATCTAACCTTATTATGTTGATTGTAGTTTCTTTTCTGTATCTTCCAGCAAACCCTCAAATTGATTTTAAAATGCTGCTATTGACCTAAAGATTCTTAACAACAGGAGGTTTAAATGTTTTCATTGTTATGTTTCCTGCCTATAATAACAATTACTATTCAGAGTCTGCAGCAGGGGATTGAATTTCATTGTAGGTTTCAGTACAGAAGCAAGGGCTAAGTGTCTCCTGGAGATACAGAATGAGAAGAGGAGCCACCTGGCATTCAGTCCCACCTTCACCCCTAGAATAAATCTGCTCAGTAACACTTCTGCCAGAAAGTCATCCAGTTTCTACTTAAATGATATCTGGGAGTTGGTGACCCAAAAATGAGCAAGAGAGCTTAGGGTGAAGGTTCAAAGCACCTCAGTGTAAGCTCTTGCTCTGTCATCAGTTTTGTGGCTTTCAGTAGAATGCCTCATCTGTTGAAGCATCAGTCTCTCCATCTGCAAAATCAGAATACTAGTCTCCATTTCAGAAAAATTATCTATCTCAAAAATAACTCAATGCTTGAAAAGAATCAGAATTCAATACATAATTTAAAATTATGTGTATGATTGTATCCTTGGGTGTGTGTGTATGGTATGTGGAGGTACCTTTCAAGGACCCTAATCTTACACTTTAGCCTTATTAAATATTTCTCCCACTTCACCAAATAAGTTATTGTATCTCCACTCTTAGGCTTACAGCAGGTACCAAATATAGAGACTGTGGCCTATAAAAAGTTATTTCCTCCTCCTTCTCCCCTCTCTTCTCCTTCCTCTTCCCCTTTTTTCTTCTTTATAGTCTTCCTGTTCCTTTAATTTTATAATTGAAATGTTCATTTATAGTAACTAAAACTATATGAGTCAGTGAAAAACATCCAACAAAATCTAGCTTGAGCAAAAAGAGATTTTTTAGAAGAATAGTGCAGATGCTCATAGAGCAATCACATCATGATAACTGGAACTTAGGGCTCAAACAACATCCTGATTTTCTCATTTCAGCTTTTTTTTCCCCCTGATAATTGGTTCAATTATTTTCTTATGCTGCAGACTTACTTTACATGTTAGAATATGTGTATTCCTAAGTTTTGCCCCTTTTAGGTTCAATCACCAAAGACCTTCTTCCACTATTTAGAATCTCAGCAAATGGTGTTAGTTGTCCCAAAGAGGGTCAGGTACCCATCTAGCCACTGCATTGAATGATGTCTGCTCCTGTGGACACTGTGTGTGTGTTGGTGGTGGTGGTAGTGGGCAGGGACGCCTACTGACCCTACAACATCCCTATAGAGTCGCCAAAGTGTGAAGGATTCAACTGAGATTCAACATATGGAGTAATTAACAATATTTGATTTTGTAACTTCTCCTATGTATCTCATATTTGAAATGATAATTTTTTCTCAAATCAATAAATGCATAAATAAATATTAAATGTCTGGCCAGATCATCAATAACATTACTTTTCAGTCAAATATCTCAATTTCAGCTATTCTGGAATATGAAGGGCTTTTATGGGGCATCCTCCTTGAACAACCAAATAAACTTTAGCTTTATCTTATAGCTGTCCTGTAAACCATACCAAACAAGAGACATACACCAAGTTTGTTGAAAATATATTTAGTGATGTTTTCTTGATGTGATGACTATTGTTCCAATTTATATAAATGCACATGACTCATTTATTGACAAATTTAATAATTGATTTAACTTTCAAGTGCTAAAGAAAGTTTTCAAACTTGGAAAAACAATAGTTGAATGATATTAATTCAGCAGTCAATAACTATAAAACATGATATATGCTGATTCTCTTCATAACCTAAGTACTTTTTATACATTTTGACATTAACCACCGCAATACGATCTATGCTTTAGATTATGGTTATATTGATGAAGAAAGGTTAGAAAGATTAAGGAACTTGCCCAAAGTTAGAAAGATAGTAAGTGGCCGGAGCCACTTTCTCTGGTCTATTTGGATCTAGAACTCTTAACCATCGTGTAAAATAGTGTCCCCTTGTAGTGCAATAATCCTGTGATAAAGTTTGTTAGGTCCTGAGGCTGTACCACCTAAAGAGACAGAAATCTTGTCCTTGAGCAACTTACAGTCTACAACTGTGCTTTCCAATATTGTAGCATATTGAGTAATCAAAATATTTCCAGTGCAAATTGAGATACTTAGTAGGTATAAAATGCACATTCAGTTTCAAAGACTTGGTACAAAAAGTGCAATATAACTCATAATTTTTATATTGATTATATATTGAAATTATGATATTTTGGATATATTTGTTAAGATATATTACTAAGATTAATTCTATCTTTTCTTTTTTTTTTTTAATGTGGCTACAGGAAAATTTTAAATCACAGACGTGGCTTTTGTTATCTTTGGAGTTGACAGAGCTGGTCTAAAAGACAAGTAAATAGGCAATTTTGATGTAGTATGATTAGAATTGCAAAAGACTTATGTCTTTTGACAAGAGAAGGCCTGAAGAATCACGAAGGTTTCCTGAGAGAAGTAAGAGCTATAGATGAGTAGTTATTAGACAGATAAAAAGAAGAAAAAATATTTCAGGAGCAGAAAGTAAAATGTTTTACTCCAGAAGTAAGAACTAGTTGAGCACATTCAGGGAACATCAAGAAATTCAGTAAAGTGCAAAGAGTGGGAAGACTGAAGTGGCAAATGCCTGTAGAATTATAAAAGAATTTTCATTATGAAAGACTAGGAGGTGTTCAGCACTGAGGATCTTGAATAGAAAAATTCCAAATATATCTGCATAAGGGAACTTTATCCTTTTGCTAAATAATTGCCCTGTAGTCACAGTCAACCCTGAACTCAGTAAAGAACTTTAAACAAGATTATTAGTGGCTACAAAGATTAAAATTTTTGACTTGTGTACACATCCTCTGCCTTTTGTCAAAGACAATTCTTGAGCCTAGTTTTCCTAAAACTATCTCTAAGTGACTCAAGGAAAAATACATTTTTTATTAGGCAACAACAAACAGCTTCTAAAATCCAGATGTGTATAGATGCTGGAGTAGATATTGCCTATAACTCTGGATGATTCTCCATTGCCTTCCATTTGCTCTACTTTCAAATTAATCATGATCTGAGTACACCCATTTCACTCCAATGGGAGGCATGCTAAGTTTCTTCTAAACTTGAGATTTTGGGATTGGACAGACAAGCCCTTCCTACCGCCACCCCCGCCCCCAACACCCACCCAAAAAAAGAGATTCAGGAAAGATTGTGGTCCTAGATTATCCTCCGGGAAGACAGGACTAATTGGAGAACCAGAAGGCTTTCTGGAGAGAAAACAGTAGAAAAAAAGGCACACACTTCCTTTTGCCTGCCTTCCTTCCTCCTTTCCTTCCTTCCTTCCTCTTTTTTTTTTTTTTTTTTTTTTTGATGGAGTTTCGCTTGTTGGCCAGGCTGGAGTGCAATGGCACGATCTCGGCTCACTGCAACCTCCACCTCCTCCCGCCTCAGCCTCCCAAGTAGCTGAAATTACAGGCACGCACCACCCATGCCCAGCTAATTTCTGTAGTTTTAGTAGAGCCAGTGTTTTGCCATGTTGGCCAGGATGGTCTTAAACTCCTGACCTCAGGTAATCTACCCGCCGCGGCCTCCCAAAGTGCTGGGATTACAGGCATGAGCCACTGCGCCTGGCCGAAAAGGCGCACACTTTCTAAAGTCTCCTAAAAGTAAGTTGTCCTCTGGGTGTCCCCAAAGCACTTTGTTCTTGCTTCCAGCTTATTCACTCTTGCCATTGTATAACAATTCCTTTACACATTTATGTTTTATCTATCATTGGACTGTAAGCCCCTTGAAATCTGAGTCCTTGCTGTAGCCTCTACGTCCTCGGGATTAGCAGAGTCCCTGGGACATCCCAAGTGGTCCAAAGATGTTTCCTTCAGTGCAAGAAAATGCAAATGGATGAATGAATCAATCAATTAATGTATACTTTGAAATCTTAGCTCTATTATTAACTTCCTAAGTGTACTTGGGTGACTAGGTTTTCCTGGACCTTTTTTATATTTTCACAAGTTATATGGGTTCAGAATTTCATTTTAGCCTCAATATTCTGTCCCACACATCAGTAATGTAAACTTCCAAGAGCCTCTCTCCTCTCTTCTACTCCTTAATTTTTAAGGAAAGAAAAAGCTAAAATAATAACAGTAGCAGCAATATATCTATATGTCAAACTTAAAATGTATTTAATAATAAAAATGTGCTAGAAGGTTTTTTATCCTTTAATTTTTTGTAGAGGCCCATTCTTTCATGAGCAAAGAAACAGTTTATCCACTTGGTTTTTAGTTTGTTAGAATATGTTATAAGTCCTCAATGACATTTAGATATTTAAAAATAATATTCAGGGAATGGAACCATGCAGTCACCAAAAATGATCAATGTTTTCTATCACATTTTATTCAGAGACTCTCAAGAATTTTCACAAACTATATGGATATACATGCTAATTCTTTTCATGTTTCAAACAATGCTTGTTACAGAAACACTCAGTGCATACCCTCTGAAAATACGTGAAATAAAACAGATACACTTGAAGTTATGGAGGGAGATTTCCCTCGGCTATATGCTACTTTCTAAATTCATGTATATTTGTGGAGTTCCTGACTGAGAGTATTTTCTATTTTCATTCATTCTTTCCAAAAGTTCCTGGGGATAATTCTAACTAGCATTTATTCAAGATCAATTTTAGAAGAAATAAATTACTATAAGACACAGCATTGTGAAAAATATCTTAAGTCACTGTTTTTATATTGGCTGCTTCCACATTCAGAGCTAAAGTTATTTTATATACTGCAATTAAGAGGAAATGGTGATATAGTGGTTTAATACCTTTTATGAAATTGCCATATTTCTGACATATCACATAGTTTCATGCCCTGAAAAGCTCTAGCATAGTAAATTACTCTGAGAATCACAGTGCGCCTATATCTTTGGAGAGTGGAAATTTTCATTAAATTTATTTATTCATTCTATGCACATTTACTGATCAACTAGGCTGTATCTAGATGCTATAATGCAAACATGAATAACAGAGCTGCTGCTTTCAAGATTTCAGTCTCGTCTTAATACACACACACACACACACACACACACACAGGCATTGACACCCACAGACATGTTGACACAGACATATATACATATATGTGTATACATATATATATACATACTTAAACAGAAAATTAGAATACAGTTTGTAGGAAAATTGAAACAAATTAGTAGGAAGGTAGGACACTGCCTCAATTAGAGGCCTTAGATAAGTGGGGCATCAAGACAGCATTAGGTATGCAGGAAATGTAGGAGATTAGGAGAAGACTGAGATATGTCTTTAGATGAGGATACAGGTTTTACACCCGTGGAAGAAGAGGGAAGGAAGGAGACTTGGAAAATAAAGTATCTTAGACTGCACTGTAATTCCAGAAAAGTTCAGCCAGGGCAAATCAAAGTCATTCACTGGAGGAATACTGCTTCCCATTAAGAATGGGAGTGTCTTAGTTTCTCCAGTATACTCTGTAATTGGCCTGTAGCAACTTGCACAGAACATGCCTCAACAGGGATACGCTGGTGAATCCAAAGGGGTAGGATCTGGGGCCATCAGTCCATCATATGCCCCAGAGCAGGTGATGTGACTGTCTCGTTTTCATGCTGCCCCAGACACTTAGTCCATAATAGGGGATTAGGAATGTTTTCCTGGAAGAGATATGGTATTGCGGTATCTGATCTAAGACTTAAAATTGGATAGAGATATGGGCAGATGAAAACTGATGGGGCAAGGTATTCCAGGAACAAAAATTTTATAGCTTGAGTTAAATCATAGAGGAGGGCAGGAGCTGGTTATGGAGGCAATTATTATCATTTTGATATTGGTAAAGCATAAAATATAAATAAAGAAGGAAGTAGTGAAAGATGAGGCTGGTGAGGTTAGGCAGAGGCCAAATAAAGAATGGATTTATGTTGTAATGTAATTATCCAGTAGGTAATGGGGAGCCATTGAAAGGATTTAATCAAGGAATGTCATAATTATATATAAATTTTACTAAATCACTATGGTAGCTGCTGAGGAGAATAGACGAGAATGGAGAAATCTAGATTCATTTGAAAACTGTTTTAGTAAGATAAGGGCCTGCATTAGAACAACTGTTGCAGGAATGAAGCAGAGGAAAGGCTACATGGTATATTTAGGATGTAAAATAAGATATGATTGTGGGATATGAAAGAACTGGAAATGTTCAACGATGACTTGCAGTGGTCTGCCTTAATCATCTGGATGAATAATGGTACTATTAGCCAAAATTAAAATAGGAATAAAGGAGAGCTATCAAAGAGTGTATACAATGTGAGATCAGTTGATTGAATACAGAACTTTTGGTAGCACCGATTTTCTTAGGCAGAGAGCAGAGAAAGAGCTCACAGAGAACAAAAAAGACACCACTAAAAAGACATGAAGAGACTGCAGACAACGTAGAATTGCAGGATGCATGGAAGCAATCAGGTTTCAAGAAGAAGGGAGTTCATTAACAGCCTGACCCAATGCTATGTTGGAGCTATTGCTACTGGCTTGTTAGAGCTGCTTCTTAAATTTTTAGAATTTTGCAAGTCAGTTGTTAAGGGAAGCTATGATGAATAATCCAATGATATAAACTTATAATAAAATTAATCATTTAAAAAGAGGTAGTAAATACTCAAAACTCATCACTTCTGAATTATTTTCATACATTTTATTACTATGTATGATCTCAAGATCATTTATGCCTCTTATATCTGATGGTGGAAATATTATATAATAGTGTCCACATCTCTTCCCAATTCTGTGTTTCGTAACAGCATATTGGTGGCTTGAAATCAACCGTGGTGGCAGTATTTATACCATGAGTGTTGGTAAATGCTTTTTTTCTTGGAGAGTCATCTATTAATAGGTTTCTGGTTGTGGGCAACCTAGCAAGCACAGTTTCCGTTTAGATGCAGAGGTGCAAAGTTAGTTCATTAGACGCAATTGATGCTTTGAGGCATTGAGCTTTATTCTCTCAGAAATTGATTGAGTTCAGCTACAGGAGACTTGAGTTTGTTTTTAGGCTCAAGACAGTGAATCAATAGGAAAGAAGAGGCTAAAACTACCCCAGATCTTGAGATAATTGAAATATTGTGGTTCTCCCATGGTTAAAGGTTTAAGAGGGGGCCCAGGTGAATAGGCTATCCTTGAGCAGAAAAAGAATCACTTTCTCTGTGGGCTGGAAGACATATCACCCAGTATAGATGTAGGTAGTGTGGTAGGAGTAAGGAATTAGTAGAGAATTGAGGTAAATGGGATGTGAGGTCATCGGGTATCCCTGATAATATAGGAGATTCAGTCATGTTCTGAGAGTAGGTTCAATTGGATTTAATGATAGCAGCTGCTGATAAGCACAAGGAAAAGGACCAATGGACATTGCCAAACAGCTAGCTGAGATTATCACCTTAAGTGTGCATTAGTGCCAGTCCAAACACCTGGACTCAGCTGCTGAGGTGAAGGCATGGAGTAAACAACACATGCTAGGTTTGGGGTTTTATGAGTGGGGAGTGGCAGAATAACAGGAACGAGAGAGTGTTGAAGATGCTGGAGGGAGGAGAGTTTAGATGATCAACTACAGGACTCAGACTTGGCAAGGGAGAAAGGAAGGCCCAGAGGAGATTAAAAGTCCAGCAGAGAGGAACAAAGATTTGCCAGGAGATCCTGGAAACTCTGGTTGAGCAAGGACAGTTACCTGGTTTGCAGACTCCCAGGAGGAGCTGGTTGTTCAGAGCAGTCAGAGGTCTAGTTAGGATAAAGGCTCCTCTTATTTCTGTAGAGAGCACTTCAGGACCCTATTTCAGTTTGGGGCCAGTGAGACAGATTGGATTACATACAGGCAGTAGGAGATCTAGGAGATCTAGTGAGAGTCAGGGGGAAAAAGACTCTCCTGGGCAGATTGTCATGAAGCTGGGTTTCTAATAGATCAGATATTGGGCCAGGAATTAAACGGAGCATTTGCAATGAATAAGTGGTATTTTTAGTTTAAACTTTGTGACCTATGACCAAAAGCAATAATATTTGACCTGTAGATATAGTGTTTAAATGCCAAATTGCAAAATCAAGTAGGTGAAAATATAGACACACACACATAAACACACACATTTTTCCCCAATTACTTGGCGACTCGGCATCCATTCAGAATCTTGGACTACAGTTGTCTTCTGTAAGTTTCTTTGACTGGGATGTGTTTTCCTGGACCTGGAATAAGGAATCAGGAGAAACATCAGCAACCTCTTTTGAAACTGGTTGTTCCATTACTATAAAACCCAGCTAGTAGCATAGACAACTCAGATCTGTATGCCTGGCCTGAATGATTAATTAGAGTGTAAATATATCATCTTTTTTTCTGTAGGACTGTTTCCCCTCTGAAGATAAGGGATTGGGATGACATGACTGTCACAGCCAGGGATCCTGTGTGTAGACCCCAATAGCAGGCAGCATAGCTGAACCTCAGATCTTAAACCTTTGTGTGTAGGGGTGTGTGTGTCTGGGGCCACATTGTCTCTCACCTCTGCCATTCTTTGTCTCTCCTTCTTTCGTACCTTCTCTATGCAGACTGGTTTCACCACCTAGTGATCAGTAACAGAAAATGTCTACCACCTCTGGATTTGCCCTGGCCTTATCGCTCCAGTTCCCGAATCTTTTGTTTACATTTTTGTCTTTTAATTCCAGTGCTGAGAAGGGAGAAATTCTAATTGGCTTAGCTTGAATCAGGTACCCACAAATCTGTGGCTTGGTGGCGAAAAAATCACTGGACATAAACATGTCAGAAATGAACAAAGGAGGCCCTTCCCAAGAAGGAGACATGGGCCACGCATGCTTCTTAAATATCTCCTAAAATGCCTTTAATGCTACTTTATTTTCTAAATGTGTCTCATTCTTTGCCTCTTTAAGCTTCTCCGTAGGTTTATGCTAAGTTTCTATTTCATTTGTAGGTACTTCCAGATGTGTTATTTTATAGAGCTCTTCATTATGTTGTCTTTCCCTGTCACGAGCTTCTGTCTGAATAGCACGTTCTTTTCTTTGTTAATGTCCTGTATTTAGCACAGGCTTAGCCTGGCACACAGTTTGTGTCATGGGAATGTTGATGGGTGGTTTCGTGACTCCCTCCTTTCCACACAGGTCTCTAGAGAGCACTGGGCCCAACATAGATGCTCACTGCCACAAACTCCTTGATTTTAAAATACTCAGCTGGATAGCTGTATTCACTACCACCACAACTACAGACACATGTAAATTATATGTGAAGATGGGACATGTATCAAGAAATAACCAAAAACAACAGAACATAAGTTCAGAGCAAGCTGATGAGAAAGCCACAGAGAAAAAGCACATGAGAGAGTTAGAGGCTTTGAATTCTATTCCAACTTTTACCTCTGATCTTACAGCAACTCTTTCTTTACCTTTTTCTTTTATCCCTGAAGACTGGCCACACACCAAGAGTGTAAACACATATATTATAAAAGGAATCAGAGAGTGATCTGAAGTACAGTAGGAGAAGGATGCCTAAACCAGCTTCGGGTGAATAGGGGTGTCAGGAAAAGTAACTCAGAGGAAGGGCCAGCAATCTCTATTAACTGTAACATATGAAATGAGCTGTAGCTGCTGAAACTTGAGACAGAAATCACAGACGCTGGGCATATTATTTTAGACATGTTTTCCCTGTGCCTGATTTTATAGCACATGGAATCACCCTCTCCCCGTCTTCCAACCTCCCCTGCTCATCCATAGATCTCCCTCACCCACCACTGGCTGTTTACATCAGATTCTGCTAGACGAAGAGGGAGCAATCTCCCAATTACTCAGACATCCCCTGGGCAATTCCAATGCAAGTTCAAGCTTGCTTCTTGCTCTTTCCTTGATAAGTTCTGACAGCATGTCTGTTCTGTCTTCCCTTCAATAGCCATCAAATATTGATGGGTGGAGCAGGTGTGCTTCCTGGGGTGCAGAAAAAATGATGGTCTGAGCTCTAAGTCCCTTTTAGGAGGATAATTCCACTATTATCTGGATGGAAACTTGGAACCATCTCTCTCATGTCATATTAGTGTTCTGGTGTGACAGAGTGATGCACACATACTGGTTCTTGAAAGACCCCCTGACAAACCAAGCTGGAGCCAAAAACAGTACCAACATCTTTCTTGAAGGCCTCTGCAATGCTTCTGCTGAAACAGGAGTGGAAATGCTTCCTGTACTGGTTATTAGCCAGGGCAAAGATTGCCATCGAAGGCACTGCTTAGAAATGTGTGAAGCACTTTGAGGTGTCTTGATGAGAAAAAGAAATTGCTACTGGTACTTAGTGCCAGGAAGCCAGGAGTGTATATAGCACAGTTGCTTGCAGTGAAGAAGTGCACTGCAGGAAATCAGCAATGTGTCTTCGATCAGGACTGATCTTCTGGGGAGTGCCCGGCAATGCCCAAGGTCTCGTCTCCTTCATGGCAGGTGTTTTTTTCTTCACCACATGCTAAATAGGTCACCAAACCCATTTTGAATCTGTCGTCTAAATCAGTGGTCTTCAAACCATTGAGTTCACACAGCCTACAGTAGAATTACAAAAAAATAACTGCACAACCCGTCATGCATTTTTTAGTCAGTATCTACAATTTTTCATGATAAATGTAAATGGTTGCGGGGGATGCACTTTACAGCACATTGTAAAAACTAGCATTTAAATGTAAAACTGTTACATCACTCTTCTAAATGTATTCAATGGAATCTAAATACTAGGGTGATTTTCATACCCACCATCATCCGTTTTAAAAATACATGAACAAGCTCTTTTATAACAAGAAGTCTTACTTGCTACTTTTTCTCCTTGAACTTGCATTTCCAATTCACTTCCCCTACAGAATTTTATCCTAATGTAATTTATTTGTTATGCTTGAAAGCTTTTATTGATTAACCTATCAAATGTCTCTAAAAGAAATATATATACATATATATGAATATTAGATATTTTCCTTTTCTTGGAACTTAAAACCCTAAGTGTTCATTTTTTTCTTCTAGATGCAACTATTACTATATTTATTATGTATACATTAATCAAAACCACATACCTATATTTTTTAACTCTAATAAATATTTAAATATAAAAGCAAATAATTAAATATAAAAGCAAATAATTAAATAGAAAAGTAAATAATTACATAAAAAGCAAAATTTTACTGGAAATGTATCTCAATCAGAGAAATGACTTTTTAAATTAGTTTATATATTCATGGATGACTATTACCTATGGATAGAATGAAACAAGATTCAATATCAATTCTATCCTTATTTTTCTATGTGCTTTCTAAATGTAAACACTAAACAATTTTTTCACATATGTGGATAAGAATGGATAGAGTTTGTCACAGAAAATTTCTTCAATTTTTTTATCTTTTTCTGAATAATATCCCAAAGATCATAGTGTGATAGTGTGATCTTTCATCAAAAAATATTGTTAATGATTCATCAGTTGACAGTTTTATTAAGTCCTTCTTCAATGTCTTTGAAAACAAAGAATAGACAACTACATTGCCAAAGGATTTATTACCCAGACTCTGGCCCTTCAATTTCGCATCTATTCAGTAATCTTTTGAGTTGTCCTTGTTTGGAGCCCATGAGGTTTTTTTCCTGCTGGAGCAATGCACCTTATGGAAGCTAGGGTGGGTAAGATGTCCTTATTTCTTTGGTAGAAAAGTATGTTTTCTCAAGGAAGATTAGAAAAAGAAAACTTATTTCATGTTTCCCTCAACCGTAATAGCTGCTCTAAGCAGCTGAGGTTTAGGAAAGATCTACATGTAAGTTGTGGCAAAAATATCTGCATTACCTTAGTGCCTCTTGAAGATGTATTTGGCTGCCTAAGTATATATATATATATATATATATATTAACTTTAGGTCCACAATTCCAAATAAATGTAAAATAATCTACTCTCCCTTTATTATTATTATTATTGTTATTATTATTATTTTTGAGACAGAGTCTCACTCTGTCACCCAGGCTTGCAATCTCAGCTCATTGCAACCTCCACCCCTAGGGTTCAACCGATTCTCCTGCCTCAGCCTCTAGAGTAGCTGGGATTACAGGCGCTCGCCACCACGCCCGGCTAATTTTTTTTTTTTGTATTTTTAGTAGAGACGTGGTTTTGCCATGTTGGCCAGGCTGGTCTCAAACTCCTGACCTCAGGTGATCCACCCGCCTCGGCCTCCCAAGGTACTAGGATTACAGGCATGAGTCACTGCGCCCTGCCTCTCCCTTCATTTTTATATCATTTGCTCTGTCTAGGTTCTGTCATCTCTCATCTAGCCCAGGAATTTTAAAAATACATTGTGAGAAATATGTGAGCCACATGTGTAATTTTAAATTTTCTCATAGCCACATTAAAAAAGTAAGAAACAAGAAAAAATAAGTGCTATTAATTGTATATAACATACTTAATGCACAATATACAAAATATCTTTCTTACATATCTAAAACTTAATAGTAATATATTTTATATTCCTTTGTATTTAAGTGTTTGAAATCCCGTGTGTCTTTTACACTTAACAGCATATAGTAATTCAGGCTACCCACATTTTAAGTGCTTGGTAGACACCCGTGGTTCCACTTATTGGCTGCCATATTACGTAGTGTAGTTCTATAGTGCTGATAGACTAATGATTTAAAAACACCTAGCTTTCCCTGGCTTTCCACCATCTTTCATATAAAATCCAATCTCTTTCACATGGCCTCCATTCCTTGATGAACTGTTCCCAGTTTATATCTCTATTATCATTGCTCACATTATTTCTATAAACTCCAGAGCACTGGGATCATTCTACACTGTGCATAGTGATTTCCCTTTCTTATGTGGTGCTCTCTCCACAGACCCTGTCCCACCAGCCCCTCTCCACCATCACCTCTATTCCGTGAGGTTTAATGCTTAGTGCAAGGGCTGGCATAGAAACTGGACTGAATAAATAAATTACTTAGTGAACAAATTACTTAATAAATGAGTTTAATGAATAAATCTACCCTACAAATGGACTTTTTTTTAAAAGCCAGCAATTATATTTGCAGAAAGAGAGCTTATAGAGGACATTTATAGTGTCTATTTTTGCTTAAATACAAAGTAAAATGCTTCTCTGGAGGGAGAAAGAAACCCGACTGAGCAATTGTGTCCGCTTCTCCTACCAGATTAGAAACGGGCCTGTGAAATGAAAATGAGCAGAAGCAAGAGGATGGCACCTTCATCTGTATGAGTGAAGTACTTTGCCAAGCTCTTCTCTAACATCAAGCTGCTCAAAGTGGGTTACAGACTATCTTTAAAGCAAATAGTTATCCCAAAGGGATAAGTCAAAAGATGCAAGTTCCTTTGACTATGCTGATACTTGCAGAGATGAGACATCTCTCTCCCTCATGGCTTTTAAAATGAAAGACATAATCAATAGCCCCAATATTGGGAGCTGATAATGAAGGCTGTATAGAGTCTCCCCTGGTACAGCTATTGATATCAAAGACTGCTTTGTCCAAAATTAAGAGATACTATTATACTGCAGAACTAGCCAAATTAGCTTAAATTAAATGCCTATTTCACGGCTTTGAATTCCTGCAGGAACCCTAAGCTTTCAGAAAGCTGCTTTGCTGCCTGCTCTTTCTTTTCAGTCTTTTGTTGTTGTCAAGGTACCTTGAGGTCAAGGTAGTTGTTAAATTTATCTTTGTTTCCTACCTCATACCACATAGAGAAGAATAGTGGACAACATATATTTATTGCATTAAATTAAGTTTAAAGTATCTAATGATTACTTAATATACAAGGGTATAAAATACACGTGTCAGGAATAGTACCAAATATGTATTCATTTATTTAAACAGAATAGCCTTAATATGCCTTAAAGCCTAGCACAGATCTGTGCTAGGCTGTGTTCAGATGTAGGCATACAATTATAAGTTAGACCTCTTCCTTACCCCAAAAACTTTAAAATAGAAAAAAGAGAAATCTCTATCCCTAGAGAAAGAGACAGAGAAATATACAACTACCAGAGAAATTCATGTAGCATTTGTTTAATAGTAATGTGATTTTGGGATTTCAGAGCGGGTAGAATTATTGTATTCCCAACACCTAAAGAATGACCAGCATAAAGCAGGTACACAATGGATGTTGAATCAATGGAGCAATGACTTTTTTCCTCCTCTTTTCAAAATATCAACCATGGTTTCCCTTTCTTCTCAAAGATTCAAGAAAAACAGAGGGAGCAAAATAGAAAGAGAAGGAAATTAGAATATTTTCTGCTTCTTTTTCAGGTTAACAATCCTAACCCTTCCCTCTGGGCTTTTCCATTGCAAAGTTTGACTAAAGTTCATCCCATCAACATGCCAAATGCCTCCCACCAACGTTATCATTTGGGACTCTTTTGGTGCTAATAAATTTGTTGGTAAAATTGGGGAAAAAAGTCTGATTTAGGAGAACAATTCAGTAGAATCTCTACTATCTAAGGAGCCTGAAAGTCATCACTGTATGCAGTCTACTAGTTGGGAGTTGCACAGGCATTGGGAAGATTATGACTTTGTTATTTTAAGAACTTGGCACATAAGTGATTTGCATGCAACTTTGTGTTTGCCTAGAAGAGCACGTCTACATATAGCAAACAGGGAAAATATAATATTTTGCTAAATTTCCTATCAAACACCAGGGTATTTGTTTCCCATCATTATTAATTACCCTGATATTTGTGAGCAAACAAGAGTTTTGTCTCTCTTGCTTAATTGAAATTTTATTATAAGCAAGCAGCAGAATTGGAAATGACCATATATGTATTCATATGCACGGCTACAGGCTTTTAAACCGTTTCTTTATTTAGTAAAGAATGACTGAATTATTTCTAAGTGGAATGCACTAATGCTGAGGAAAGGCGACCTATACTGGCTCTAGTTGAAGTCCTACTATGTGTCAGACCCTTTGTACTCATACACTATCCTATTAACTCTGTGCAATTATTAGCGCAGTTTAATTATCATCTTCATTTTGAAAGTGGGGAATCAGTGACTTAGGTTAAATAATTTGTCTAAGGTCGCATAGCAAGTTGTAGAACTAGGATTTAAGCCATAAAGTTGATTTGAATCAACTTTAAAATGATATTTTAAACCTAGGACCTTCCTACCTGAAAACAGTATACAAAGATAAGTATTGTTTCTTGTCCGTGTGTAGCTTCCTGTTAGTCTACATCAGCGGCTCTCAGCTGGGGACAATCGTGTCCCTCCAGAAGATATTTGGCATTGCCTTGGAACATTTTTGATTGTGACAGTCGGGAGTTGCTACTGGCATCTAATGGGTAGAGGGCAGGGATGCTGCCAATCCCCCTACAACACACAGGGCAGGCCCCTACAACACCCAATTGTCCAAAATGTGAATAGGTCCAAGGGAGAAACCTTAAATAAATGAAGATAGAAAATATCATATTAGCTTAAGTTCTTGTTGCTGCTAACAATAAAAACTGATAGTAACTACTTTAAATTTTTTAAAAAATAAGTTATTAGAAAGTATTGAAGTATGTTGTGTCATGAAAAGAGAAGTAAACAACTCAAGACTCAGGAGTCAATGGCTGTTTAGGAGTCTCAGTAACAGAAATGCCTGGGCTTCCTTCTCTGGAAAGCTGCTATGAACATGTTTCACTCAGTGCCTAGAGAATTCAATTCCTCTCTCTAGGAAAAAAAGAAGTTAGATTAATTCTGGTTGGGTCAGGCTACTGTGCCTGGATGCTTGGTGGAGTATGACTCACTCATTGTGCTAGAGACCATTTCTAAAAAAGGCAGCTTCCCCAAGATCAGCCTACCACCAACCTGTAGTCTCCTGACATGAGTCAGTAAGCAATATGTCACTTAAATACCTTCTTTGGATTTTCAGCACCAAATATTAAACATATAACTGTTAATATATTTTAAAACCCTTGTTGTTGTTTGAGATTCCAACTAAATGACCACTTAAGGCTGTAGGGACGTTGAGGTTTAACTTGATCTTTAGATCTGAAGCCATAATTTAGCTTCTAAGGAACGTAACTATATTTAGCTTAGCTCTTTAAGAAATTGGGCTTCATTCATGGCTCTCACCTTGCCTACAAAACTGTAAATCAAATTCTTTCAACCCAGTGGCACAAGGCACTACCATTTTAATTCAGGTTTATATTCAGCAAATGTTTACAGAACATCCATTATGTTTATAATCACGATGTTAAATCCTTATCTATTATTTCACTTAGCCCGCTAAGGAGAGGAAGACTCGAAGAGGGAAAGTAGCTTGCCCAGTTTCACATAGTTAGCACAGAAGCCAAGACTCAAAAACACTGGTGTGCTGGTTGAAGTCTTTTACCATCTTTCTCCTGCTTCAGTGTTCGGTCCTGTGACCTGAAGTCTGGCCCTCCTGACGTCTTCAGGGGTTCCTTGCCCTCTGCTCTCTGGTAGGGTTTGGCTGATGGGAGGTGACAAGAAGAAACGTGCTGGTAAGTGGAGAGAAAAGTTGGAGTATGTCTCTCCCCTTCCTTCTGGTTTTTTGGTAATAGCTTCTTTCTCTGTGACTACAGCTGCTGGTGGGTGCAACTTCCTTCATGACCCTGGCTCTCACAGGTCCTAAGGACCCCATTTTCTCCCTGTGACTTTTCAGGCATAATTGTGGGAAAGTTTTCTTGCTGTTGCTTGCCCACCTCTGAGTACCTCAATATTTTGTATTGTTCTCTTTAACTCTGACAGTTTTTATTTTTATTTTTATATTAGGTGTGGGGGTACATGTGAAGATTTGTTACATAAATAAACACGTGTCATGGGGGTTTATTATACATATTATTACATCACCCAGGTATTAAGCTGAGTACCCAATAGTTATCTTTTCTGCTCCTTTCTCTCCTCTCCCCCTCCCATCTCCAGTAGACCCCAGTGTCTGTTGTTTCCTTCTTTGTGTCCATAAGTTCTTATCATTTAGCTTCCACTTAAAAGTGAGAATGTGCAGTATTTGGTTTTCTGTTACCATGTTAATTTGCTAAGGATGATAGCCTCCAGCTTCATCCATGTTCCTGCGACAGGATCTCATTCTTTTTTTATGGCTGCATAATATTCCATGGTATATATGTACCACATTTTCTTTATACAGTCTGTCATTGATGGGCACTTAGGTCGATTCCATGTCTTTGCTATTGTGAACAGTGCTGCAATGAACATTTGAGTGTATGTGTCTTTATGATAGAATGCTTTATATCTCTCTGGGTATATACTCAATAATGGGATTGCTGGGTCAAATGGTAGTTCCGCTTTTAGCTCTCTGAGGAATAACCATACTGCTTTCCACATGGTTGCACTAACTTACACTCCCACCAACAACTCCATTTTCTCTGCAACCTTGCCAGAATTTGTTATTTTTTGATAATAGCCATTCTGACTGGTGTGAGATGGTATGTCATTGTGGTTTTGATTTGCATTTCTCTCATGATCAGTGCTATTGAGGTTCTTTTCATATGCTTGCTGGCCACATGTATGTCTTTTTTTGAGAAGTGTCTCTTTATGCCCTTTCCCCACTTTTTAATGCGGTTGTTTTACTCTTGTAAATTTGTTTAAGTAAGTTCCTTATAAATGCTGGATATTAGACCATTTTGAGATGGATAGTTTGCAAATATTTTCTCCCATTCTGTAGGTTGTCTGTTTACTCTGTTGATAGTTTCTTTTGCTGTGCAGAAGCTCTTAAGTTTAATTAAATCCCATTTATCAATTTTTGCTGTTGTCGTGATTGCTTTTGGTGTCTTTGTCGTGAAATCTTTGCCCATTCCTAGGTCCAGGATGGTATTGCCCAGGTTGTCTTCGAGGGTTTTTATACTTTTGGGTTTTACATTTAAGTCTTTAATCCATCTTGACTTGATTTTTGTATATGGTGTTAAAAAGGGGTCTTCTGCTTATGGCTAGTCAGTATCCTAGCACCATTTACGGAATAGGGAATCTTTTCCCCATTGCTTCTTTTTGAATCTTGACTATTTTTATGAACTGTCTTCAATACATTTTCTTGTCTTAAACCTTTCTGAGTGGAATTTTAGCTGCTGCATTCTAGTTCTTTGTCTGATATATTCTTTCTCTGAAGCTATGGGTGAGCTGTTCCCTGAATTGAGTGCCTCTCACTGGGGCTCTGAATGGGAGCCCCACTCAGGTATCTCGTGAAATGGTCTCAGTGCCTGAGATTGGGACCACAGCTTGGGAAATGTGATTTACTGTTGATAGGTTCCTAGAATATCAATTCACGGATTTTATCCAATGTGTTTTAGAAATATCAGCACTCCCTAAATGACTTAAAATATATATTTTCAATAAATATATGAGGTGACGCATGTATTAATTAGCTTGATGTAGCCATTCCACAATGAATACATATTTCGAAACAACATGTTGTACATGATAAATACATACAATTTTTATTTGTCAATTTAAAATAATTAATTTAAACTATATATATTTTTTCATTAAATTCTAATTGTGTTTATCTTGGCTGCTGAAAACTCAGAGCAAAATTTATCATCAATTACAGTAATTCTGTTTGTTTTTAGAGTATTTTTATTACCTTCTACTATTTATTTTTATTACCATTTTAGCATGCATTGTGTGTTTGTGTGTGTATATATATATTTAATATATTTCTTATGCTTTTTAAGGAAAATTGGTTTATATGTTATTTATAATAGCTTGGTGCAAGGGAAAAATGCTAGAATTGGACTAGGAACTCTGTTTCAGCACAGATTTGCAGAGTTAAGGTTAAGCTTTCTTTTCATTTGTGAAATGGGATTAATGTCTGAATTAACCCAATTTATGTTAAATTACTTAAATTTAAAATGGAATCACAAGTGTATTTAAAAAAATTTTTTATGACATTTTGAATTATGTCAATGAGAGGGATGCTATTGATGATATTCTTTTTTTTATTTTATTTTTTGAGAAAATGTCTTGCTTTGTCATTCAGGCTGGAGTACAGTGGCATGACCATAACTCATTGCAACCTTGATCTCCTGGGCTCAAGGGATTCTCTCACCTTAACCTCCTGAGTAGCTAGGACTACAGGTGTACCACCACCTGACTAATTTTTTTATTTTTATTTTATTTATTTATGTTTTGTAGACACAGGGTCTTGCCATATTGTGCATGCTAGTTTCAAGCCCCTGGGCTCAAGTGATCCTCCTGCCTTAGCCTCCCAAAGTGCTGGGATTACAGGCATGAGCCACCACACCAGCCTCTTGTTGGTGATATTTTTACTTCCAGTTAGTGGGCAAGCAAGGTGTGTTTTCAGAGATAGAGGACAAAACCTTTTGCACCTTGTTGGATTAAAGGCTGTCTAAAGAAAGCAAGGTAGAAGGGGATACCTAGGAATATCTACTGGAGAAAAAACAGGTTGAAAGTAGAATATGATGGCACTAGTGTAGTCTAATATATTGTAGGTGCTTTATAAATGTGTGTTGAATTAGTGAATGACTACATGAATAATAGGCATTGAAAACTACTCAAAAAAAAAGAGTGAAAGTCCTCTGTATTGACATCTGAAAGGAGTTCCTGTTAGTTATTATCATCATGTCCAGTGATTTTTTATGCAACCAGAACTCAGAATTCAAGACCACTAATAGCCTCTGGGACAGAATAAATCTAAGGGTGCCTCTTGGGTGGCTGAGCTGTGGTTAAGGAGGGAGAGGTAAAGAGGGGATGGGTAAAGGGGGAGAAGAAAGCTCAACTATTAGCCTGGGGTTCAAGTTAAGAATTCCTTCCATACTTATGGAGATTAGCATGAGCAGTGGCTATTGGCCAGGGTATCAGGATATAAATCCAGATAGGTACGTGCGCATGTGTTTATAAGGAACCACTTGTTAATATTTTGTTTTTTTTTTCATTTCTAGCCTCTAAACTTGGGAAGTGATAAATCTTACTAAGTGACAGCTTTTGGTTTTTATTTGATTTCTAATCTGAAAATGGAAATAATGATGACACTTCTAGAGTTCTTGTGAAGAATACACATTAAAATCCCTTCATTGTGTTTAGCAATCTAAAAGCTGCCACAGTTATAGTTGTTTTTACTAAGAATATAGTTTTCCAGGCCAGAGTAGTACAAGACATAAGTTTGACATAATGCTAAGTCCCCTGGAGTTACCCCTGACTTAATGACTTTTAATAAAAGAAAGAGGGACATGGTGATTTTAATAGGACTGAGACAGCCATGAAGCAGCTTCAGCTGGAACCTAAAAGAATAATGACATGATGGAGACTGACACTGAGGAATTTTTGTAACATCCTAAGTTGTGAGAAGAGCAAAACTGGAAGCCACCAGAAGGAAGCTGCTGTTGGAGGGAATTTTCTACAGATATAACAGCTTCATAGAGAAGAGAAAAGAGCCAGAATAAGAAGATTGCCTGTGGAAGAGAGTTTTAAAAATTCATAAAAAAACAAGATGACTGTTCCTGTGGAGTCTACTGAGAAAAAGTAATTTAAAACATTTTGTACATTAAAATAAAACTGGTGTATTATTTTGTTCTCATGCTGCTGATAAAGACATACCCAAGACTGGCCAATTTACAAAAGAAAGAGAGGTTTAATGGACTTACAGTTCCAAGAGGCTGGGGAGGCCTCACAATCATGGTGGAAGGCAAGGAGGAGCAAGATGCATCTAACATGAATGGCACCAGGCAAAGAGAGAGCTTGTTGTGCAGGGAAACTCACATTTTTAAAACCATCACATCTCATGAGATTTATTCACTATCACAAAAAAACAGCACAGGAAAGACCTGCCTCCATGATTCAATTACTTCCCATCATGTCCCTATCACAACATGTAGGAATTCAAGATGAAATGTCAAGGGGCACGCAGCCAAACCATATCATTCCACCCTAGGCGCTCCCAAACCTCATGTTCTCACATTTCAAAATAAATTGTGCCTTCGCAGTAGTCCCCCAAAGTCTTAACTCATTTCAGCTTTAACACAAAAGTCCACAGTCCAAAGTTTCATCTGAGACAAGGCAAACCCCTTCCCCCTGCGAGCCTGTAAAATAAAAAGCAAGTTAGTTACTTCCTAGATACAGTGAGGGTACAGGTATTGGGTAAATACATCCATTCCAAATGGGAGAAATTAGTTAAAATAAAGGGGCTACAGGCACTGTGCAAGTTCAAAATTCAGCAGAGCAGTCAAATCTTAAAGCTCCAAAATGACCTCTTTTGACTCCATGTCTCACATCTGGGTCATGCTGATGCAAGAGGTGGATTCCCATGGAGTTGGGCAGCTTACACCCTGTGGCTTTGCAAGGTACAGCATTCCTCCCGGCTGTTTTCACAGGCTGGTGTTCAGTGTCTGCAGCTTTTCCAGGTGCACGGTGCAAGCTGTCAGTGAATCTATCACTCGGGGTCTGGAGGACAGCAGCCCTCTTATCACAGCTTCACTAGACAGTGCCTCAGTAGGGACTTTGTGTGGTGGCTCTGACCTGACATTTCCCTTCTGCACTGTCCTAGAAGAGGTTCTCCATGAGGGCCCCATCCCTGCAGCAAACTTCTGCCTGGGCATCCAGGTGTTCCCATACATCTTTTGAAATCTAGGCAGATGTTCCCAAACCTCAATTATTGACCTCTGTGCACTTGCAGGCTCACCACCACATGGAAATTGCCAAGGCTTGGTGCTTATACCCCTTGAAGCCATGGCTCAAGCTCTACGTTGGCCCCTTTCAGCCATGGCTGGAGTGGCTGTGACACAGGGCACCAATTCCCTAGGTTGTACACAGCATGGGGACCCTGGGCCTAGCCAGTGAAACCATTCTTTCCTTCTAGGCCTCAGGGTCTGTGGGAGCAACTGCCATGAAGACCTCTGACATGGCCAGGAGACATTTTCCCCATTGTCTTAGGGATTAACATTCGGCTCCTCCTTACTTACGCAAATATCTGCAGCCAGCTTGAATTTCTCCTTGGAAAATGGGATTTGCTTTTCTATTGCATTGTCAGGCAGCAAATTTTTAAAACCTTTATGCTCTGTTTCCCTTTTAAAACTGAATGCCTTTAACAGCACCCAAGTCACCTCTCGAATACTTTGCTGCTTAGAAATTTCTTCCTCCAGATACTGTAAATCATCTCTCTCATCACCATCTGTGACCACCTCAGACTGGATTTCATTGTCCATATCAATGTCTGAATTTTCGCCAAAGCCATTCAACAAGTCTTGAGGGAGTTCCAAAGTTTCCCATATTTTCCTGTCTTCTTCTGAGCCCTCCAAATTGTTCCAACCTCTGCCTGTTACCCAGTTCCAAAGTCACTTTCAAATTTTTGAGTATCTTCAGTAGCACCCCACTCTACTGGTACCAATTTACTGTATTATTCCATTCTCATGCTGCTGATAAAGACATACCCAAGACTGGACAATTTACAAAAGAAAGAGATGTTTAATGCACTCATAGTTCCATGTGGCTGGGGAGGCCTCACAATCACGGTGGAAGGCAAGGAGGAGCAAGTTACATCTTATATGGATGGCAGTAGCAAAGAGAGAGCTTGTGCAAGGAAACTCCCATTTTTAAAACCATCAGGTCTCATGACACTTATTCACTATCATGAGAACAGCATGGTAAAGACCTGCCCCCATGATTCAGTTACCTCCCACTGGGTCCCTCCCACAACACACGGGAATTCAAGATGAGATATGGGTGGAGACACAGTCAAACCATATCACATGGATATAACATGGAATCTAACACACATTTTGGAATAAACTTCTGAAAAGTACTAAGACCATAAAGTCATATTGAATTTTTACTTTACCTCTTTGGGCTGTGGCTGCAGAACCTCAGCTATAGACATCTGTGCTTCTCCAACATGGAAAGCTTTCAAGGAGATGTTTGAGAAGCTCTGGTTTAAAGGCATAGGTTCTCTTGATTTTGGAATCAAGTATATTTACAAAGTGAATGATCTTGAACACATCATTTAATAGCTGTGAACCAACCCATTAAGTGGGAATAATAATTTCAACACGACTATTATGAGGATTAAATAAATGACTTTGACAAACTCCATGTATCTGGTCCACAATAGGGGCCAGCTTAGTTAGTTCTTTCCCCCTGATTCCCACTTGTTTATACATTGTTATAAAACCAACTGAAAACTAGTGATACCTCCCCTGAGTTTCTCAGTAGTAAATTCTTGGTTCAACTTGACTGTATTCCACAGCTCAGTAGGTGAGCAGTAGATGCAACAAAAAAATTATAAAATGCCATCTGTCTCTTTAATAAAAATGAGAAAATTACAAACATAAACTTCATTCATAAAATACAGAAATAATTAGTTCACTGCACTGTTCATAATATCCTGTTTCTCGAGTGCTCTAAACCAGGATGTTTCACTGAAACTCATGGCATTTATTGATCTAATTTATAGTTTTTTATTGTTTGTTAGAACCATAGATTATCAAGAGTAGACAATATTAGCCCAGGAAATCAGGATTCATCTAACAGAAATACAAATTCCATATATTCTTCACACATTATATTGTTTCTTTCAAGTTCAAATCAAGGTACTACAGATATTTGCAGGTTGAAATTAATAAATGCATGAAGTAAACAGATGAAATAAATACTCCCTTTTTGCTTCAAAGAGAGAATTCTAAATATCACACAAAAGCAGTGGATTGAGGGTAGTTAAATGAATGTGCTGCTTCACCTAGCAGGTTATAAAGTCAAGGAGCTCATTAATCCCCACAAGGTTACCAGTTTAAAAATGCAGGAAGGAAGAGACAGCACAGTATGCTGGAAAGCATCAGACACACCTAGGTTTCAATCCCACCTCTACCATGTAACTATTGCTTAAGTGTACAATTGACAGTGTCCTTGTTTACGAAAAGGGGCATAATAAATACTTGCTTATAGGCTTGTTGCCAAGACAGAATGACAGAGGTCTGCAAAGTGCTGTGCACAGTGTGTACACATGGGCTATATTCCATAAACGCAGCTTTCTTTAGTTTTTAATATGTTGTAATAAAATAAGGGATTATGGGTTGTCTATATTCTTTTTCAACTTTTTTAATCCATAAGATTCTCTCATTTTTCCACTTTTTTCCAAATGAAATCCTATGCAGTTACGATTAACTCCTCTTTCCCCACTAATTTTTTTTTTTCTGAGTGAAATCCCACACAGTTAGTCATCCTATGCAGCTTATTACATAAACACATTTTCTGCTGGACAAAATTTTATATATGTTTAGATATGTGCACACACACTCACAAATGTATTTGTTAAAATATTTTGAATAATGAGAAGTGAGGATAAGGAAGCTGAAAATATTAGTAATATAAATGAGAAATGAGAAATAACTTTTCAAGATGGGGACTTTTTGAGCTTGCTGCAGCAGCAGGGCTGGATCAGGCTGCTCCGAAAGTTGGGTGGGAGAAGTGCTGGGCCTGTGGGTGGGGAGTCAGGAGTGGAAATTCTGTTCCCTTCTGTGGAGGGCACTTAACTTATCTAAGTCTCAGTTAATCACCTGAGAAGCAGATACGTTGAGATTCCCATTTTCCTATGCTATTATGTAAAGCAAGGTATATCTCCATTAACTGTCAAAGCCCCATATTTTTAGCATGTAAAAGATTTTCTTAAACTGCTTCTCTCTGCCTTTTTGTTCTATAGACTAGTGAAATTTCTAAATTTCTAAATGTGTCCTTTCATTAAGGATTAGATATCATGTACCAGTACCCAAAATTATTGTCAAAAATTGTATCTGCATGATTCCCTGAGTATTTTATATAATAATCTTTATTAGGAATGTCAGAGTACAGCTGTTTTATATCTTACCAGACTGTGATATACATTATACCAATTTTCACCCCTAGAAATAGTCAGTTTTTGGATTTGGGGACCATCTGCTGCCCTGTCACATGTCACCTAGAGTGAGGCAGACAAAAATGATGAACTGGTAAGATTCAGGGGAAAGACCAGGGCACTTTGATCTCTCTCTCTCTCTTTCTCGTTTTCTCTCTTTCTTGCGTCTCTTTCACTCTCACTTTATTCTCTCTCCCTTAAAACTATATTTATGTAATAAAAAATGAGTTGATGTAGAATGTCACAGAACCAGATTTTTTTTAAACAGAGGCTTTACATAACACATTCTCACACCCCTCAATAAAATGAGTATTGTATAAGAGAGAAAATGTTGGTAAAAAATATTAAAAAGTAAGATTTAAAAACTGGGGCTTGCAAAAACAAATTTATAGAGAAAAGGAAACAGTGTAAACCTACTTAACATTCTAAGGAAGATGATCTCACCTTGAATTTTGGACCACCTGAAACTGAAGACTTGTGGAATCAAGGCAGATGCCTACCTGGAATCAAGGCAGAGGCCTACCTGCACTCAGTATTTATTAGTATCTTACATATGTAGTACCAGAAGTGCCATTTGAATTGCAAATTAAATGCTCTCTATATCTCTGATGATTCTTTAAACTCTATCAATGTTTTGAGCTATCTGCTTTTTTATTTTCCAAGTGGTTTATAGCAAAACTTTGATTAAATGATTAAAGAAGAAAGTTTTCCTAGGACAAAATAGAAAAGCTAAGATTGATGGTATAATTATAACCATAACAACAACATCTGTAATAGTCCGTTCTCACATTGCTATAAAGAACTACCTTAGACTGGTTAATTTATGAAGCAAAGAGGTTTACTTGACTCACAGTCTTAGAGGCTGTACAGAAAGCATGGTTGAAGAAGCCTCAGGAAACTTACAATTATGGCCGAAGGGCAAAGTGGAGGCAAGCTCCTTCTTCACACGGCAGAGAGAGAGAGCTAAGGGTGTAGTGTCACGCGCTTTCCAGTAATCAGATCTTGTGAGCACTGTATCACAAGAACAGCAAGAGGGAAGTCTGCCCCTGTGATTCAATCACCCACAACCAGGGCCCTCTTTCAACACTGGGAATTACAATTCCACATGAGATTTGGATGAAGACACAGAACCAAACCATATCAACATTGCCGCTGATTTCGAAAATGGCAGAGTTCTTTAAGAAGGAGCATGATGGATTCTGGACTTTGGAATCATATAGATCTGAGTTTGAATCCTATTTCTAACACTTCCTAGCTGTATGACCTTTGACAAGTTATAAAACTTTAGCTTCTTTTTACATAAAATAGGAATAGAAATTGTGTTTATTTTAGAGTTATTTTAATAATTAAATATGACTATATTTATTCCTTAATACTAGACAAAATGTCAGCATTATTTGCCCTATTTTTTATTTTATACAGATATAAATTATAGATAAGGAAACTGAGACGCTGAGACTTAAAAAGTTAATAAGGGGTGGAATCAGAATGTTATTTCTGTATTTTTACTTTATCTCATTCTCATTCTTTATATATCATCACAAATTGATACACTATAATTCAGCTTCTCCAGCAACCTATGGTTCATCAATAATCACTTTTAGTGACTCACACTGGAGGACAGATTTGACTGTACTTCTTGGGAACTATTAACACATTCAAAAAGGTATTATAAATATAGTAGAAACTAGCCATAGCATTATAGCTTGGGTCCAAAACAATTAATCACATAAAATATAGGGTTGCACTATTGTGAAGTTTTTGAGGTGACCAGAGTTAGCCAGTTGCTATGAATGACTGACTCGTGCCTGGGTTTTTATTCTGTGGGGCACATTATTGGAAGGTTTCACTGTAGAGTTAATTGTTTGGCTAAAACGTAAAAGATAATGTTGATGTGACGTAACTCTAAGGGGTGATGATAATAGTAACTATGGCAGGGACAGTGCTGCCTTTAACTCTGATAAAATCTGGCTTACCATGTGTCCTCATTCCTGGGACACACAGAGGAAGACTCTATTTCCCAGCTTCCCTTGCATATGGCTATGTGACATCTGGCTGATGGGATATGAGTGGGAGAGATTCAGAAAAAATTCCAGGAAGGCTTAGAAAAACTCCATGAAATTCTTCAGACCTTTATCCTTTTTGTGTTAACCTTGGAAGGCACAATAAAGATGGCTTAGTAATAGGATGGGAGCAGCTAAGGTCCCCACGTTTCTACTCAGGGAATTGCCGAGGTAATTAAAGGAGGTATTAAGTTTATAAAATAGTGCCCAGAGTGTTTTCTTTTCTATCTTCAATTAATTTGAAAGTTTACGTTTGTTAGGCAGGAATTAGATAAAATATTCATTCCCTTGTCATCACCATGCCACATTTCAGAAAACTGCTGCCAATTTAATGGCAATGATTCCTTGTGGCCGTGTGAGTCACTCAGAGAGACTTTTTCTAGATGAGGATAACCAAGGAAACACAAAGTATACATTATGGGTTTTGGTTTCAAGAACTATTTTTTGTTTGTTTAGTAATGAGTAAAATGACTCTTTATATTGGTATGTGTGTTAGTGGGGAAGTGTTACATGGAGTATAGATTATGTTTTTGTATTTAAAAAGTTCATATATATGACAGTTATATGTAAATATGTGATGTATAATATATGAGTGTATATACACACATACATCTACACACAAATTCATGTATAAATATAGTAACTAATGTAACCTTGAAAATACATTACATTGTGATGTGAAGAAAGAATTCAGAAAGCCTTCAGAAGCAGATTTTTTTTTTTTTTTACTATCTACAAGCATAAAAGCATAGCTTAGCACACTGATGAAAAGTCTTAAGAGGTATTTATGGCATCAGATGCTGTTTCAGAGAATAATTTTACTAATTTCACAACAAATAGTTCTTTGAGCATTTACTAATTACTAACAGCTTGATGCATGATTAGAGCAAGGTTTACAAAATATAAACACTCAAATACATGGGTTATCTTTTCTTATCACACTAAATTTCAATTCCCATTCAATTTTGTTAAAAAATAACAAACATATATCGAATGCCTTCAATGTGCCCGAGCATCTGCCATTAGGGAAATTCAAAAATGAATTATATAGCACTCCTGCCCAAAAGGAATTTATAAGCTGGGGGTAACACTAAGTACCATTGCTGTTCAATCTGCTTCTGTTTTCTCTCTTGCGTTTTGCGGAAAAATGTTAGCTTCCACCATGTTTCGTTGTGTGATGCCTTGTATCATGTGTCCTAGCAATTTACTGTCAATGACCTCTCCCAAACAGGCCTCCAAGCCTCCAAAAAATGGGAATCCAACTGTGTTTGACTGGCAACACCTCAGAAGGAAGGTGTTAATTCACTTTCTTAAGATTGCTAATTAAATATGGAATATTCTGCTTCATCCTCTTATTACAAAGAAGAACCAGTTCACTGCCTATTTTAAGAAAGGTCTTAAGCAGTTTTCATGTAGTCATTGTTGCTGCGTCTTTTAGCTTCCAGATCTGAAAAGCGAAGTTTGAAGAAGGCATGAGTGTACGTGATTTCTCTGTGTTTCGGGTTAGACTTTGAGTCAGGGGGACCTGGTGGATTTGGGCTCATATTTTTCTTGCTGTGGCAGAGTGCAGAAGACCGATACTTCCTTTCACTCTGTTCTTGAGTCACAAGCATGCTGCAGGATTAAAGTATATAATATATTAAAAACAATAAACAATAGCTATTAGCATTCTTAATATCATTTATTATTTATATATTACAGAAACATATCCCAATGTTTTCCCAATGTTTTCTGAACATAGTTCAGATGTTTCACATCTTCTCCCAGTGTTTTCTGAACTATGTAAAATTATATACCAGATATGAAATCCATATTGATGGATTCAAAGTATAGTTTGCTCCATAGGTAAAAAGGAAAACCTCTTAAATTATAAATGTGCTATTTTGTAGGATATTCTAACTAATGGCTCACTTCAACTCTTTGAAGTCTTTTTTCTCATAAAATTTACTTTTAATTAATGTTTTAAAAAGTACTTATATAACACATTAGTTGTCTTTGGTTCACACTTCTGCCATTTAATGATCCTTTAAAAATAATTTGTTGGTTTTTTTCCCTTTAAGGTTTTTAAAACAGAAACATTTATAAACAGAGCTATACAGGATGCATTTACAGTAAGGCACAACATCTCAAAGTGTGGTCTGCAGACATGTGGGTGTCCCTGTGACCTTCTCAGGAGGTTCATAAAATCAAGACTATTTCCATAATAGTACTGAGAAAATATTTCCCTTTCAAGCTGTGTTGACGTTTGTACTGATGGTGCAAAATCAATGGTTGGTAAAATTGTTGAAATTTTGCATTAGGGCAAAGGCACTTGAATTAGGGCAAAGGCACTAATTTCTATGAGTGTCATTGCATTTTTCAGCACCACTTTTTTAAAACCCAATTTTATTTAAGAATATCATTGATAAAGTTGTAGAAATTATCAATTTTATTAAATCTTTAAATAGAAGACACATTTTTATTATTCTGTATGATGAAATGGATATTCACATGAAGCAATTCTGCTGCATATTGAAATATGATGGATGACTCAGTAACAAAAGCACTTGTATGATTGAGTTATGAGCTGAACTAGCCACTTTTTCACGGGGAGTCATTTTTACTTGAAAGAATAATTGACAAACAAAATTATGGTTATTTGGACTTGGTTATATAGTAGAGGTTCTCTTGAAAATAAAGGAAGTGAGCCTGTTATTTCAAGGGAAACAATGACAATATTTGCTGCCAGTGATAAAATTCAAGCTACCAAGTAAAAATTAGAATTTTGGGAAACTTGTATTCACTACTCTAAGTTTGACAGCTTCCCAATGCTAAAAGACTTTTCTGTTGAGATCAGTGGTGATACTAGCAAATGTAATTTTGTGATGTTCTATTAAAAAAAAAAACGGTGAACATTTGCAAGATCTGGATAACTCAATGAATCCATTTTTTTCTAAATGTCTAATGCATAACATAAAACCATGCATGGGTAAAAGATCTATCAAAGCGTAAAATAGACCAGTGGATTTTAATGTAACACAAAAAAATTCATTGACATGTTTTCAGATTCCACGATGCAAATATTATCTAAGAAACTCTACTTGTCAAGATTTGGTGCAGTACCAATTATCTGTAAAAACTATTAAAATATTCCTCAATTTTCCGACTACATATATTTGTGAGGCTGTATTGTCTTTGTATACTTCAATGAAAACAACATATCGAAACAGATAGAATGCAGAAGCAGATTTGAGAATTCGGTTGTCTTCTATTAAGTCTAACAATAAAAAAATGAAAATGTTAAAGGCAACTTTATTTAGTATTTTGTTTTCATTTGAAAAACATAGTTATTGCTCATAAAATTGTGTAATTTATTTTGACATTTTTATAATACATTAATAAACACATTATTTTACAATTCTAAGCTTTAATTTCTAACATAGCAAATATCGAAAGATATAACCTACAAAAACCACAGCTTTCTGGAGGCCTCAATAATTTTTAAAAGTTTTGTAAAAGTATCCTGAGACCATAGACTTTGAGAACTCGTCTAGAAAACCTGGAAAAAAATGCAGAATTGGGTTGCAGGCTATATACAAAACAACTCTACTATCTGTTGACTGTTTCCCAGGCTGAGTTAATATGTCTCAGTGTCTTTACCAATAAAATGGGTATATTAAATATTCATAGGGCTGTTTTGCCACTTAAATGGCTTATTGTCATATAAGAAGTGTTAACAGCTGTTATTATGAACCAAGGCCAGGAATAACAAAACATAGACCCAGATTACAGTGAAGTTTATTACTATTATTGTCTGTTCAGATTGTTTAAACCATAATGATGGTTGCCTCCTGCCCTGGACATACTAATAGTACCTACTCTACATTTTCCATATCTTTTCACTGCTCCTTTTATGTCCAAATTCAATTCAGTCTCTGGATAGAGCTTCCTCCTAGAGACTTTACCTCAATAGCCAACAGTGAATCTCTTCTCTCCTATAGATGATTTCCATGTAATAATCTTGCATTTCCACCCATAAATCAAGCAGTAAGCAGTGTGCTAGCCCCTATGGGCAAGTGTCATGTGTCACACATTGTTTGTATTCCAATACTTTTTATGGCAGTGTAGGCCCTTCATCAAATCTGTGAATTTGGCTGAAGTCACTGACAATAATGAATTATTTCAGTAGCACTATGACTGGTTAAAAACAATCTTGATCAAAACTTGAGAGATAAAAGAGCAGCTTTGCACTCTTCCCTCATCCCCCTCCCTTCCATCTACCCATTCAACAACCTGCCAATCCATGTAACATGTATTCAGCATTAATATGGAAAACTTCATTTATTTAATTCTAAGATGTCAGTGATAATATAATGCACCATCAATTTAACCACTGCTTAGAAGAGAGGAAGAGGGAAAAACATTGAATAGATAATAAACATGATTCTTAAAAAATGGAGCAACAGTAGTATACATTTATCTGCATGATTGCAAGCAATACTCTTCTTTAGTATGACCATCAACATTTTAGACTAAACCTTCTTTTTAAGCCTAGAAAGTCTTATGCATGAATCTCTTTTAGCCACCAATTAGTGTGCAAAATATCACGGTGACAACTTTCTGTTTCCGATAATCTTTGCTTGTCATCAAGTCCGCTTTGTCAAATTTTAGGCTGATATAATAATTTTGAGACAAATAAAGAAAACCTGGATTTTTTCACATTTGGATGAACTTAGCATTTTGAAATTTTCTGTAACTGGATTACATATTACGGTAAGTGAAGTAGCTCTGTTTGCAAGTTAGCCAAAGGCTTTTGACAGATAGATGTTATGTTCCTGAGTGGTAGTCCTTCATGATGAATAAATTGGTCATACTAACCTCTTCTAGGGCTGAAAATACCATTTTCTATTCCCAGAAATGTGACAGTTTCTACTGACTGTAATTGCAATGCCTGCTGCGTGACAGACAATCTTTGGCATACACAATAACTGTTCATTTCAATGGACTTTTTAGCACTGTATAATCTTTCTGAAGACATTTTAAATGACAATTGGGGATCAAAATTTAAGTCAAACTTTAATTTTATATCATGTTAACAAAGTAATCCAAATCGGGTAACAGTAGTATGAACATAGGTATGAACACAGATATGAGCACATGTATGTCCACAGGCAAAGAGAAGTTATGTTGCCACACATTCTTCTGCTTAATGGCTGCATTTTTCTTTTTTACAAAAATTATAAAACATATTCCAATATCAAATACCTTAAAATGTAAAAAATATGTGTTTTTAAATCAAGGAACTATATGATATATATATATATATATATGTGAGAATACATATATGTATTCTGTGTGTGTCTATATATACACATTTACATAAACACATACACATAACATGTATGTATACTATATATATGTATATCCACACATACACACATCAAATATGTAGCCTACATTGTCTGTATAGCTGATATTAGATGTGGCATACACAGTGATCAGATGAGTGCGTTTGGGGTTGTGTATCATTAATGTCATTGTAGATCAAGAGTGTGAAATCCTTCCCTAAAAACAGCACGATCATAATAAGAGCATTCTAAGTGAGTGGGGGGTAATTAAATTGGTTTCTAAAAATATATATCTGTTGCTTTCCTGACAAAACACCTGACATAATGTTTTGGGGATAAATAGTCCTTAAGCACGAGACCTGCAGTTAGAGAAAAACAAAGAGGGTTAAAGTATCTTTAAGGACAAATTATGACAAGTTTTCAGTTCTGAAATCAGGCCACACAGAGGTGAGAAGTCCAGGAAATGTAAAGAAAAGTGAGATTTAGATAGAAAAAAATGAAGCAAGGTGTGGGGCAGATGTGCACAAGGGACTTCGTGAGCCTAAACACCTAGTATGCAATTTTAAATTGTGTGCTGTCGTGCATTATAACCGTCATACTTCCCTGTTTTTGGCCCCTCACCACTTGTGAGCACTGCTTTGAGATAATTAAGGAAAAGTCATTGTGTTTCTTGTTTGAGTGACAGAAAAAAACATCGAGTGGAGAGATACGAATACCATCTTGAAGGGAGAATTGATAAAGTCAGGGATTTAAACAGAAGCATAAATATGAAATAAGAGGCGACTAAAAAAACATGAGTTTCCTGAAAATCATCGAGTCAGTGGACTGGGGAAGTTTGCATTTCCCACTGAGCTAGAGATGGAGCCTCAAGGAAGTTTAATTTTATTTTACCAGATGTATAACATACACACAGTCAAGTGAACGCTTTTAAAATATACAGTTTGATGAATTTTTACACACACACTCATACAACCATCCCCAAGGTGAATATATAAAATATTTTCAGCAACTAGAAGGTTTTCTTTTTCCATTTCCCATTCAGTAACCCATAAGGGCTATTCACTATTTTCTATCAGTAAAGGTAAGGTCCTCAAGATATTTTATATATTTTAGAAGTAATTCAAATATAATGGAACAAGCTGACCCTAGAAAGATAGATGATTTGAGGACATCTTTGTTATTGCCATATGTGGTACAATATATTTAACTTTATGTATATGAAGTATTTACTCTTGGGTCATCATTTTCTCAAGCCCTTTAGCTGACAAGAGATAGATAGGCAAGAAGATAGATAGATAGATAGATAGATAGATAGATAGATAGATAGATAGATAGATAGATAGATAAATAGATAGAGTTATAGTTCAGCAAACTGAGGCACATATATACTATATGAGAGGTCCAACATTACTTGATTGTAAATGATGAGGCCAGGATTCAAATACAGACAATCTGATTTGAGCAAGAGAGCTTAACCAATACTGTCTCCCATAAATTTTCTGGTCCAATTCTTAGAGTTTTCAGATTTTAATTACAGGCAGCATGGTCTGCTAAGACTATTGAACTAGTCTTAGTAGTAGTCTACAGAGCAGGATTTAGCCTTGGCCCTGATATCCACTGAGCAGCACCCCAGACCAGTGATAAGCTTTACATATATATCTTTTGCTAGAGAAGTCAGGATTTTGTTTTGGGTCTCTCTGACAGAAGGAGCTCATGAGCTTTCTACAGAGGAAGTGAGGCTATAGTATGAGGTGAGAGAATTTTCATACAGGATAGGATTTTCTCTCACTACGATCTCTCTAAAACATTCCGCAACTGGTTCACTTACTTGGAGTTTTGCTATACAAGACCTGCAGCAAAATAAAATTAAAAAATTCATCTGATTTAAAAAGTATTCATGACTTCATCCTGGCTTTAGAGTTCAGAACATTTAAAAAGGGAGGATAACAAGCATTGCTTACCTTAATGTCATTTTTTACACACTTGAAGACTAAATGATATAATAATGGGGCAGAGTAGACTTTTGTGTCTGAAAGTGATATTATTATGTAAAGTCATGTTCAACGAATTGCATAGTTTCCACCCAAGGCTGCGTTGCCTTCCACACTGGGCTCACATCCTCTGGGTCATCTCAGTTTGACAATCTGAGTAAACATTGCCACCATTCAGTCTAACCTTGTGTGTCTTTCATCCCAAGCTAACCTTTTCAGGGCTATGAATCTCCTTGCTGCTTCTAAAGACAGCCCATAAATTCTTATTTTAACCCATCTCTTATTACTTCATCGAAACAAACACTTTTACAGGATATAAACTTGGGAAGTGCCAAAGCTAACAATTTCTTACAAAATTTTCCTCCACCACGGTTGTTTGGCTTAGCCCCTGTTCTCACTAATACCCAAAATCTAATAAGATAGATTCTGAGCCTTCTTTAGTTCAGAAGGATTCTGTCCTCCAGGAAGGTGGTTCTCCCTATTTCAGGTTTAAAATAAAATAGCCGAAGAGAAATGGATGGGACCATGAACCTAGTGATCAATTTCCTCCAAGTGGGAGTTTCTACATCTGAAAATTTCCAGGCCTCGTTTTCACATAACAGAACTTGATGTGAGTAATCATCAGAACGTGGATAGTCAGAGCAGTGAACCGGGAATCAGGAGGCCAGTGATAGGGCCCACGCTCTGCCCTCTAAAAATTGTCACTGACTTACTGTACATATTGTGCTGGGTTCCACAGGGTATCTGTCCTATATTTAGAGAGGAAAAGTGAGGTACAGAAAGAGTACTCAAAGTACCTGTTCAAGGTCATGCTGCTGGTCATATTCTTACTTTGTTTCAAACACCTGTCTGTTTAACACTAAAAGGCTGTGTTGCTTTCCCACACCCTTCCACACAGCCTTTGGTACACTACACAGTTTCCCTAATTCAGTAAAATATTTAGGAGTACCTACTACGCAACAGGTACTATGCTAAATGCTAGGTATAAAATAATGATCAAAATAGATTTCAAGCCAAGGGAGAAGATAGAGATTAGCCAATTAATCACCCACACAATTCACTCACCAGTAGCAAGAGGAGGTCCATTCAGCTGTGGAAACATGAATAGAGAAAAATTAATCAGACTGGTCAGGGAAGACTTTCTTGAAGAAATAAAAACTAGACTGAGAGCTGCAGGATCAAAAGGCAAGGGGAAAGATTGACATAAAAACATTCCAGGGAAACAGAACAGCATGTACAAAGGCACTGTGGCAGGAGAGATTACTGATGTTAGAAGACGCCAAAGGCACAGTGTGAGGCAATAGAGATCAAGGGTGAACAGGGGTTCAAAATAAGGTTTAAGAGGTTGATAGGGTCAGTTCAGACGGGACTTCATAGGTCCCTGTAAGAATTTCAGCCTCTACCCAAAGTGCTATAGGAAATCATCTAAATGTTTAATTACATTTAATGTAATCAACTATGTGTTTCAAAAATTTACATAGCCAAGAAAATCTTGAAATAAAACAAGACTGAAGGACTCATACTACTAGCTATGAGGGCCTACTATAAAGCTAGAGTAATTAAAAGAGTACAACATTATTGCAAGGATAAACAAACAGATCAATAGAAGGATTAGAGAGCCTGGAATCAAATCTACACATTTAAAATCACTAGGTTTATGACATAAGTAGCATTTCAGTGCAGTGGAATAAGCACAGTGTTTTCTGTAAGTGGTATTGTGTATTTTGTATACATATGGAAAAACAAATTTCAACCCTCTACCTCTAACCACATAAAAATCAACTCTAAATGGATAATAGATCTAAATATGAATAATAAACCAATAGCCACTCACAAAAAAGCAGCTAGAAAAAAAATGGGAAAAAAATCTTCATAACTTTGGAATAGTCAAAACATTTTTGAACAGAACATTAAAAAAAAAAAAACTAACCATAAGGAAAACATTGACAAATTGAATTCTATTTGGATTACGAACTTTAGCTCTTAAGAGACTAGAAAGGCATGCCACAGAGTATAAGGAACATTTGCAATATGTAGATCTGAAAAAAGAACTTGTATCTAAAACATATAAACTATTCTTATAAATCGTTCAGAAAAATACCAACAAACTTAAAGAAAAGGAGAGGAATAGTCACTTTACAAAAGATATCATTATTAGTTCACTAGAGAAATGCAAAGAACAGCAATGCAATTCCATTTGTAATGATTAAATGGCTACAATGAATAAGGCAAATAGTGTCAAGTGTTGACAAAGATATAGAACCACAGACAAAAATATAGAACCACTGTTATACAGTGCTGGTGGGAGTGTAATTTTCTACAACTTCTTTACAAACTGTGTAAAATTGTCACAATCATTTGGTAATTTGCATTAAATGTGCCAATTCTTTATCCCTTCTTGTGTCCACAGCCTTTACCGTGAGACTCAGCAGTTCTGACCAACTCCATGGTCACAGTGCACTTCCTTGCTCCTTCAGTTTGGACTCTTTCATGTGACATAACCAATGAGGTGTTAGCAGACATGATTTCATCAAAGACTTAAAAAAAAAAAAAAAAACCAAACACTTCTGTGGTTAGGTTTGTATTCTTATATGCCTCTGCCATTGCCATGATGAGAAGATGTTCCATGTAGCTTGAAGGATGAGAGACACAAGCAATACGTCACCTATGTCAATCTATGGATGCATGGCTTGAGTCAGAATGACCCATATGAGCCAAAGATGGAGCTGATATGCTCCCCTGCATCAGCCCTGAGATGCCATTTTCTTTATTTTTCACACAGTAGGTCAAGTATCCCATTCACCTCATTCTGCTTATGGCTTCACAGTCTCTCTACCTACCCTAGGCTTCAAGAAAGCATTCCCACAAGGCCAGAAGTATTGTATTACTGGGAAATATGTAACAAATCCTCTTCTGAGTATTGGGATCATCCTCAAAAATCATCCATGGTTCCCAAGTTCACACAGAATTGAGTCCAAGCTATGGTAAAGGAAAGTTCACAGGTGTGGGGTCAAATAGTTACACGGAAAAAATTCTGGAGTATCACTTATCAACTGACCTTGAGCAGATCTTATCGCTGTTCCTAATTTCAGTTTCCCAACACTTAAAGTGGACACAATATCATCTAAGTTGGAGGATGTTAGTGATTCAGGTGGTCCAGACAATCCTTGCCTTTCCTCAAATAGTGATTAAAATGCCTTCTACTTTTACAACTATAATCTAATTACTTCCTTACAATAACCGGACCCTGAGATACAGACCCTATTATTTTCATTTTATAAAATAAATAAAGAATAAAATATTTACACTTTATTTGTAAGGCAGTTGGGAATTGCAGCATGGTTGGAAGTCAGGAACCAGTTGGAAGGTAATTGTATTAGTCCAGGTAAGAGAAAATTGTGATGTAAACTAGAAAAGCAGGGGGAGGTGAAAAGATTCAGAAGATATTTGGAATATAAAATTGGCTGAATTTAATGATTGATTAGAAATGAGAGTGGTAGGGAGTGCATGGGAAGAGACAGTGGCTTGAATACCTTCATATTTGGAGGTACCTATCCCTGAAACTGGGCACCCATGAGGAGCAGCAGATTTACAGGGTGATAAGTTCATTATGGATAGGCTGAGTGGGAAGCTATGGCATGTCCAGATGGAAATGTTTGAAAGGCAATTGGATCAGATCTCAATCTTAAGAGAGATGTCTGGGCTAGAATTATAGAGTTGGACATTATCCTTATTTAGATTATTAAAGCTACTTCAAAAATATATTATGCCAAAAATTAAAGAATATATATATATATATATATATATATATATACATAATGAACTTTAGTTGTATGCATTTCAGTAAAGCACTTAACCCTTCTGAACACTAGTTACTTTGCCTTTTAAATGAGAAAAATAACATGACTTAACCTGCCAAAAGAGTTTTGGTAAGATTCCAATTACATAATGAGTGTGAAAGTAATATGTAAACTTTAAAGTGTTACTTAAATAAAATAACATTAGTTTCACTGTCATTAGCAGTTGATTGGAGATAACCTTCTAAGTGCTTGCTCAAGTCTCAGTGTCCCACTGAGAATTGCTGGGAACTTTATGAAAATAATATTACTTTGGGTTACTGTAGCAGTTTTTACAGCCAAACCAGGACAAAGTAGACAAAAGATTTTAAAAATTAAATGAGTAAGTTGTGTTATTATTTAAATGAAAACAAACATTGCAGGCATAGTCAGGCATCTTTTATTTTTAAAATGACTATGGTTTTATATTTACATAATAAGAGAACTGGAATTTGCTTTCTCTCAATCAGTAACAAGATTGGTAATTGAATAGAAGATATTCATATTCTTGGACACCTTCATGTAAAATGTACTCACAGGTAACTAAAGCAGTTGATTTGTTGTTAGGATTGTTAGCCAAGCCTATTAACTAAGATACCAGCCCAAACTGAAGCTTTTCACTGCCGAATGGTTCGTCTAAAGCCCTTCTTTATGGCACTAATTAGAGAGCAGGATCAGTTGTATATGAAGGATACTCATTTTGCAATAAATACATATTTTCAACATGAAAGAGTATCATTCTGGGTTCTCTATGACTGAGGACATATATTTCAGTCATTTAGAATTATTATATCAGGTCAATATGACAACTTTAAAAGAAAGGAGTAACTAAACATAACACCCGTCTTAGTCTGTGAATCTACTTTTTCAGAATATCATTCTGAAAAATGATTTCAGTTAGATCCCAGTTAGATCCCAGACCTAACTGGAACCTTAAGGTGCAGATTCTGTATTCATAACCTGGCTCTTTTTGAGCAGCTTGAAGCATAGTCCTTTCATTTATCTAAGATAGTCAAAGAGCTTGGAAAGTCAATCTCTTCCCTATCCTCTGAATTTAATTGAATTATACTTGTATGCACCAATTACAGTCCCTTTACCACTAAGAAACAAAAACAAGACCAAAAACGATTATGATAAAAATCTCAACTAACAGAGATGCTTGGTAGGCAGAAATAGAAAAGTACAAACGTTGCTTGGAGACCAATGAATGGAGCTCTGTGATTGTGCAGAAGCTCTAATTGCTAGCTGCATAATCTTGACTGAAGTTATTTATTCTTTGTGAGCTCTAATTTCCTAATTTATAAAAAGTCCATCGTCATCACTGTTATGATTCTCTCATCTTCTTCATCATCATCTCTGTCATTGTCATCATCATCATTTGTACATCACAAGATTTCTTACAAATTCAGTGAAAGAACATGGGTACAGTATAAATTTGATGCCTAAAATGCAGAAGGCTGGCTGGCACCCTTTTCTTTATTTTGAAGGCCAGAACGAGAGATTTGATTTGTAACAAGCTACTAGTTCTTTGGGCAAGCTTTGAAAAGAGACTTCTTAGTTGTTCAGCAAGAGAGAAAAAGAAGTGTGCAGAAATAGAGGGAGATTATAAAACCCATCTATCTCCAAATTTATCTTTAGACAGTCCCACGTGAAGATCAGTGTATCACAGGAGAAGTTAATCAGGCCAGCCCCATTAAGACCATTGCAGAAAGTAGCAAAAATTTGGCAGGAACCCTGGACAATGTGCTGGGAATCTTGAGTCATTCTTCAAGATGTGGAGTGGTATTTGAGTATTTTTGTGGTTACTGTTGTTTGATTTCTCTCTCTCTTTTTTTAAAGGAAGTGAACAAATGGGTTAACAAAAAGAAACAGCACATAAAACATATTTTGGTTATCTCATGTAAGACCTTGTGATCAGATGCTCCTGGCTTCAGGCACCTTTGATAGCAAGCTAGCAAGCTGTCTTTCCAGATCTATCAGTAAGTGTCACTAGTGCTGGTTTCATCTGTAGTAGGGACAGATCTGAGTTCTGCCTGCCATGGATTGAAATCACCTTTATTATCTGAGCTGTCCATCTGGTGAGTATGTTGTGTATTTGTGTGTGTGTTTTCCTTCCCATCACCATTTCCAATACTGAAGGTGAAGTAGGAACTGATAATGGAATGACCTTGAGGCCAAAAAAATGTGGAGTGAATAACGTCCAATAAAATGGACTATGACAGGTATTTCATAAAAGAGGTTTGCAAACAGATGACTTTTTACAAAGAAAATAAACTAACATTGCTTTGTTGTTCAGGTGCCAAAGTGATTTGCTTTTCTCTGCTCTAGCAGCTTCTGATTGACTTTTTCTCCTGTGAAAAATGAGGAAAAGGAGAGAAAAAGATTGCTCTGTATGAGTCATTCAATAAGAGGGCAAACTATTAATTGTTTTTTTTTCTCATTTTGCTACTTCTATTAATGCTAATGAAAAGAATTTCATTTTGCTTATGTTTCACAAATAATAGCCCATCATAATAAGAGTTAATATTTATTGAAAACCTATTATGTGCCAGCCACATTACTATTTTGTGCACATTATCTAATTCACACACTAACTCTGGGAGGCAACTAAGATAAAGGGATTTTAAGGAATTGGATGAACATTTAGTGGAATAAAGTTGAGGATGAAACTAAAGTCTCTCTGAAACCAAACAATTGTGCTTTAAAATGTTACTTTTATTTTATTTTATTTTTTAATTCTCACTGTTGCCTGATAGAGGCACTGTGCCAGGTACTAATAAAGAATGCAAAACTGAACAAGAGAGACATTCTAATCCTAAAAAAATAAACTCTCAGGGAAATTATAATAAATGTACAGGCATCAGAATGCTACAACCTGGAGTGAGGCAGAGTGGGAACCATCACAAACTGGAGGACATTAGACATATAAAGAGAGTTATCAATGCACAGAGTAAACCAACCAACTGAGCCATAGGGGAATGTAAACCCAAAGTATCTCTAGTTTCCAACTTTTTTCAAGAGAAGCTAAAATCTAGGTTTTATATAATCTTTTTCAAGTTGAAAAGTAATTATAAAGCTCAATCAATAGATAGATGTAGATACAAATATAGATATATCAAAAGACCATATAGGTCAAACTAAATATATCTGAAAACAGATTAAGCATTTTGTCCTCTAGTAAACACATGTAGAATAGAGAAAAGATTATAACATTGAAATTAGTTGCCCTGGATTTTATTCTCACTCCATTGCTTATTAACTTTAGGAAACTGGGAAAAATATTAGTGTCTCTGGGTACCAGTTTCCTCATCGGTAGAATGTAGAGACACTATCACAGATCCTATTAAATTAATGTAGATGATTAAATGAGATTAGATGTATAAAGCTGCAAATATAAATTTAGTGCACAGTTAACTTCAATTTGCTTTCTCTTTCACTGTCCAGCACAGAGGAGGATAGGTCCATAAAAGCAAAGTATTATTTGATTGGGAGTATCAAGAATTGCTTACAGAGAAAGTAGCATTTGAGATGGACCTCAAAGGAGCACTAATTTTTACGTAGGTGAAAATAGGGGAAAGTAACCCTTATGGAGATAACAGCATGAGCAAAATCCAAATGCAAGGATTATTTAATGAGTATTCATCTCTTATTTGAACAATGTATACTTTGGTATAAGCTTTTGGCTGGAGGTTAGACTTGGAGCATATGTTGTGACCATATTATAGAAGACCTTAAATGCCAGGTTATGGAGAATAATCATGATTAAAAATACAATGAAGAAGCACTGATTTCTTTTTTACATTATGGAGTGAAAGTATCAAATTGACCTTAGGAAGATTAATCTTGCAGCACCATATATAGTAGCTGTTAGTGAAAACCAGCAGTGGGAAGAGGGAGCAGGAGGTGACTCAAGTAGTTCAGGATATGGTCAGTGATCTACAGTAATGGAAATGGGGAAGGAAACCTAGATAAGAGCAATTATGAGAGGTCAGCAGGAGGGATCCCAACATAGGCAACTCTGTTGGTTGTTGGAGTTACTGATTAGGTAGAGGGTCAAGAAACGAAAGAAACAAATCTGACTTCAGACCTGGAAGGACTTAGTAGTTAGGGAACTCTGAAATCCAGGAAGAATCAAGTTCTTATTCTTCCATTTGCTGCCCATGTGACTTTGGGAAAATTACTGCACACTTTGAGTGCTAGCTCCTCCCTGTGTCAAATGAGAATAAAAATATGTAGCTTCAGTGTTGTTTGACAATTCAATGATATGGCATGTTTAACTAAGATAGTCCTATTATAATGTAGTGTCTCAAAAAATGTTAATTCCCAATTTCCTCCTTCACATCCAACAGACTGCTCCTTGGAGCAGTATATCATTTTCTTTCCTTACCTCATTTGCTTCCGTGGGAAATGCTAGACCCCTATATCATTCAGCTGTGATCCACTTGCTCGTTGCCTTATCAACAGAGGGCAGCAGGGAACTGAGGCTGGGTTTGAACTAACTTCATCTCAACAAGGAATGACTTGCTTTTTGGAATGACTAAGTTCAATGTTTCTTTCAAAATACCCAGAACTGTGTATATACTTAATAAATTGATAAAAATCTTGTTTAGCTGGGGCTTTGGAGAATGCCATAGAAAAGTACACACAGAAGCTCAAGAACCCAGGAAACTCAAGGGAAAATTAGACACCAGAAAATTTCTGTAACTTGTATACCACTCAAGCAGAAAATGAGCCTAATTTAAAAGCTTGTTCTGCAAGGTCTTGCACTCTGGGCATAAGAATCCTGACTCTAAACTGCCCTTTGGGTATAACTGGTTCATGTACTTTTTTGTGAAATCTGGGAGGAATTATTTTATGTTAATGAGGTGGGAGGTGGAGGTGGGACTAGAACCTGGAAGGGGGGCTTGGTCACCAGACCAAATTGAGGACAAGCTAAAACAGGGATGGAGCAGAAGCAGCTTTCCATAAGACACACCCACCATTTTGCCATGTCAGTTTACCATTGCCACAGCAACACCCGGGAGTTGGCAGGCAACACCTGCCCCTTTCCATGACAACAACCAAATGGCCCAAAAGTTACTACCCCTTTCCTAGAAATTTCTTTGTAAACCACCCCCTTAATCTACGTGTAATTGAAAGTGATATAAATATGACTGCAAAACTTCCCTGAGATGCTACCTTCTGCCTGTGAGAGGTAGCCCTGCTCTACAGGAGCAGTCACAAAGTTGTAACACTGCCTCTTCAATAAAGCTGTTTCTCCTTCCTCTGCCTTGCTCTTGAATTCCTTCCTGAGCAAAGCCAAGAACCATCACGGGCTAAGCCCCACTTTGGGGTTCACCTGTCTGGCATCATTAGGACTATGTAAAAAGCCTCCAAAGGCTTGATAATAATGTTACTGAATAACTAGATGCATTTTACAGCAAATTGAGCAGGTATACATATACATACATAAAAAGAAAAATTTAAAAAATGACTACCACCAAATACCATGATTTGTATCCTCACTCCACTATCCCCTCATAAGGGAACTGGAGCATTCCATAGCCCAGATAATCTAAGGGAAACACTCCTCTCTTGTTCCAGCACAGTTTCTTAAAAGTCTTTGATCATTGACTATATTCTGTATTACCTCTCGTTGGACTTTCTTTACTAAAGCTGACAAACTGATTGAAAAAAAAGATCTGAATTTCTCTATCTACAGTTGCTTGAGCTTTGGACTTGAAATACAAAGTCCTTAGTGATTATATTTCTATAGTGTTAGATGTTTCTGTGGCTTACTTGTTCCTACTTCTTGTGCAACCCTTGGCCTCAAGGAGGATCCTTCTTGTATCCCACAAACATACCTAATGCCTCTTCCTAGAACAGACCTGTCTCTTCTCAGTAGTTTGGTTGATGGGAGAGATGTTGGCATGAAAAAAATATGAGTTCTATGCCAAGTGCTACCTACAAAACCTGTTCCATTGTAAATAAGTGACTGGTTCTCAGACTAGGTTGCTAGATTAGTCAATCAGACATTCTACCCAAATACCCACTCAGGGATCTATTTCATGCCCACTTAGGCATGGGTTTTACTATGATTTTATATAGCCTTCAGATCCCCTACTGGCTTAAAAGAAACAGGCAAACAAAAAGTTACCTTGCAAAGCATTTGTAATTGCCGAGTGTCTGCCATGGGGCTGGCATATGGCTGCTGTCTCTCATCCATTCTCCTGCTTGCCAGTGAGGCCAGGCATGAAAAAAGCTGTCCTAGGAAAAGTTTTCATCTGACCAGACTTCGCTCTTGGAGGGCTGCACTTCACATCTGTTCCTTTGGCCCGAGTCATTGGCACTGACCAAAGGATGGAAAATCTACTTATCCACCTCAGGAGCCAAGAGGACAGGGAGAAAGCAGCTTTCCAAACAGAGCACAGGGCCAACTGGCAGGAGGCTTTGCATCTCCACTTCAGGATACAAGTTATTCCTGGCAGGTGAATATACTCAGGGCACTGCTAAAGCTAATACATTTTTTTTTTCTTTTAAAATACTCTCGAACTGTTGAACAGGGACGTAGAGGAATCTACTTGGATAAAATGCCTCAGACAAACTTATGATTTGTTATTCATAATAAAAATAAAAGCTAAAATTATTTGGTACTTAGCATTCAGCAACTGTGCTAAGCACTTCAATTATGTTATTCTGTTTAACACTCACAACAATGAGGGAGCTACACTCATCATACCCATTATTTAGATGAGAAAATAGATGTAAGGGGTTAAATGACTTGCCCTCGTGTTTACTCTTGGACAATGTATATATTTTTAAATCTTTCCAACGTTCTAGTGGATGTTTAAAGAGCTATGGAGTTGTGCAGGAACCTGTGCAATAGTCAGGTAAGATGCTAATGTGCCCATTTTACTGGTGAGTGAATGGAGGTTAAGAAAATGTGAGCGATAGTGCCACATTCCACTGCTAGGAAATCTTGGAACGGTACGTGCACTAAGTCTTCTTATTTCAAGTGCATTTTTTTCTGCCAGTAAAAGTGATGGAATCTTCAAAGGTTTTCTATGATAAAAGGCAAAGGAGAATGAAAATGAGTTAATTGAGGTAAGACTTACCTCTCTGAACCTGGGATTCTTCATCTGAATAAACAAATGACTAAAACAGGGACAAAAATACATACGAAGATCTCATGAGGATTGGAAAAAAATTCATCAAAGTTTCTATCACCATTTCTGGTATACAATAAGTACTCCAAAAGTAGGAGCTTTTTAAATGATTAATTAAAGTGAGAAGGAAACCCAAGGAAGCCAAAAATAATCAAAAGCATTGTTGGTCATAAATCTTTTATTTGCTAATTTGTTCACTGACTACTATGTGCAGTGGTAGTGGAATTCTTCCCATAGATCTGTCCCCATACCTCCCAGGTCCACATCTTTGTTGTGGATGAATGGGGTACGATTTTGATAACACTCCCCTCTCACACTGAAAGAGAATTGAAAGATGGATTCTTAGAAATGTGTTTTTACAAGTAGAGACCATTACTCAATGTATCACTCAAGATTAAATATAGAAAATAGGTGACACTCTAGATATTTTAAGCAAAAATTGATTTAACATAGGGAATCAGGAGTTTAAAATTTATTACATAGAAATAGAGTCTAAACTGGGCCTCCAGGAAAGACTTTCAAACAATCCAGCTGATCCATAATGGAGCTACCAATCCTGGGCTATCTCTGGAGCTGTCCCATACCCAAAAACCTGCCACCATTGCTTCCCCCATTGCAGACACCCAAACTATGGAACACATAAGCCTTTATCTGCAGACCAGGAAAAGAGAAATGAGTCCAAGAGGCATCTCCCAACCATCCAGGAAGCTAGGCAAGGAGTACCTTTGCAGAGAACCTTCTTCTCACATGTGCCTATATAGACACAGCCAAAAGAGAGTAGAGAAATGCTTTCTGTCTCAACTCTGACTTCAGATTTCGGGCAAATGCATCTGATGGATGAAACCTACTTTACATTCAGAACCCTAGTTACAAAGAAGTTTAGAAAAGTAGTTTTTAGTTTAGCTTTCAAAACTATCTCAAAAAAAGAATTATGTTTAGATGTTGAATGAACCTCTATGTTTGTTTATTTATTTATTTATTTATTTATTATACTTTAAGTTTTAGGGTACATGTGCACAATGTGCAGGTTTGTTACATATGTATACATGTGCCATGTTGGTGTGCTGCACCCATTAACTCGTCATTTAACATTAGGTATATCTCCTAATGCTATCCCTCCCCCCTCCCCCCACCCCACAACGGACCCCGGTGTGTGATGTTCCCCTTCCTGTGTCCATGGGTTCTCATTGTTCAATTCCCACCTATGAGTGAGAGCATAAGGTGTTTGATTTTTTGTCCTTGCAATAGATTGCTAAGAATGATGGTTTCCAGCTTCATCCATGTCCCTACAAAAGACATGAACTCATCATTTTTTATGGCTGCATAGTATTCCATGGTGTATATGTGCCACATTTTCTTAATCCAGTCTATCGTTGTTGGACATTTGGCTTGGTTCCAAGTCTTTGCTATTGTGAATAATGCCACAATAAATATACGTGTGCATGTGTCTTTATAGCAGCATAATTTATAATCCTTTGGGTATATATCCAGTAATGGTATGGCTGGGTCAAATGGTATTTCTAGTTCTAGATCCCTGAGGAATCGCCACACTGTCTTCCACAATGGCTGAACTAGTTTACAGTCTCTATGTTCATTTAATCATATGTTCAGCCACTAATACACATCCAATAACTTGATGAGTTTGGAGGTATGTATGCACCCATACAATCATCACCACAATCTATGCCATAAACATATCCATCACCTCAAAAAGTTTCCTCCTGGATTCTTTATTATTATTATACACACAATATATGTATGAAAACACACATATATTGTTTTTATCAATAATAATATATTAGTGATAACATATTAGGATATATTTCCTATCCTCTTAGAAAAATGTTAAGCATACAATAGAGTATTATTAACTATGGGCATTATGCTGTATAGTAGCTCTCTAGGACTTATTCATCTTGTATAAATAAAACTTTTTGCATTTAGACTAATACCTACCCACTTTCCCTCTTCACCAGCCCCCTGACAACCACCACTCTACTCTCTGCTTCTACCACTTTGACTGTCTTAGGTTCCTCATAAATACTGAAACATGTAGTATTTGTCCTGCTGTGTCTGGCTTATTTCACTTTGCATAATGTCTTATGGGTTCATCCACATTGTCACAAATGTCAGGATTGCCTTCTTTTTAAGGCTGAATAATATTTTATTGTATGTATATACCATATTTTCATTATCCACCCTTCTGTCAATGACCATTTAGATTGATTCCATGTCTTCACTATTGCAAAAGTGCTGTAATGATTATGAGAGTGCAGATATTTATTTGAGATTCTGATTTCTTTTTTTATTAAAAAAACACATCCAGAAGTGGGGTTGGCAAATAATACAGCAATTCTATTTTCAATTTTTTGAGGAATGTTCAAACTGTTTTCCCTAGGAGCTGCACCAACTAACATTACCACAACAGAGTTCTCTTTTCTCCACATCCTGGCCAACGTTCGTTATATTCTGCTTTTTTAAAAAATATATTTTTTATAGTAGCCATTATAACAGATGTGAGGTAATATCTTATTGTGGATTTCATTTACATTTCCCTGATGAATAGTGATGTTGAGCTTTTTTTGTTTTAATACACCTGTAGACCAGTTATATGTGTTCTTTGGAAAAATGTCTATTCAAATCCTTTGCTCATTTTAAAACCAGGTTATTTGTTTGTTTGTTTTTGGTTGGTTGGTTTTGTTTTGTTTTTGCTTTGGGGTTGTATGGGTTGCTCATATATTTTAAATATTAGCCTTTTGTTAGATACATGGCTTGTGAATATTTTCCCCCATTCCATAGGTTACCATTTCATTTTGATTGTTTCCATTGCTGTGCAGAAGTTTTTGAGCTTGTTACAATCCCACTTGTCAATTTTTGCTTTTGTTAAGAGTAGTTTTGGGATTATTTATGAAAAATCATTGCCTAGACCAATGTCAAGAAGTTTTTTTCCAGTTATATGGTCTTAGTTCTTAAGTTTCAGTCTTTAATCTACTTTAATTAATTTTTGTATATAGTGAGATAAGGGTCCAATTTTGTTTCTGTGCATGTGAATATACAGTTTTTCTAACTCCATTTATTGATGAGGATATTTTTATTCCATTGCGTGCTCTTGACACCTTTGTCAGTGATAGCTTGATTCTAAATGCATGGGTATATTTCTGGATTCTCTGTTCCATTGGTCTATATGTTCTGTTTTTATGCTAGGACCATGCTGTTTTGGTTAGTATAGCTGTGTAGTATATTTTGAAGTCAGGTAGTATGTTGTCCCCAGCTTTGTTTTTGCTAAAGATTGCTTTGCTATGCAGAGTTTTTTTTTTTATGATTCCATATAAATTTTAGGATTTTTAAAATTGTTTTTTCTATTTCTGTGAAAAATCCTTTTTAAATTTTGATACATATTATATTGAAAATGTAGATTGCTTTGGGTAGTTTGAATATTTTGACAATAGCTCTATTTCTGTGAAAAATGCCTTTGACATTTTCATAGGCGTTGTTTTGAGAGTGTAGATTGCTTTGGGTGGTATGAAAATTTTACAATATCAGTTCTAATCTATGAACATGGACTATCTTCTCATTTATTTGTGTCTTCAATTTTTTCGTCAATATTTTATAGTTTTTCGCTTATAACTATTTTAGATATTTTAGATCCTTGCTTAAACTTATTCCTAACTATTTTTATACTATTGTAAATGGGATTGGTTTTTAAATTTCTTTTTCTCTCAGTTTATTGTTAACTTATTTAAAAGACGCATTTGATTTTTCTATATTGATTCTGCACCTTTACTGAATTTGTTTCTTAAATCTTAACAGTTTTTTGGTGGTGTCTTTATAGGGTTTTTTACCTAAAAGATTATGTCAACCATAAATATATCTCTGTTATTTTTCCCCTTTTCAATTTAGATGACTTTTATTTCTTTTTCTTGCCTAAATGATCTAGCTAGGACTTCCAGTATTGTGTTTAATCGTAGTGGTAAATGTGGATATCCTTGGCTTTTTCCAGAACTTAGAGGAAAATATTTCAGTTTTTCATCATTGATCATAATTATAGTCTGTAAGCCTTTTCTATATGATTTTTATTGTGTTGAGGTAAGTTTCTTCTACATGAAAGTTGTTGAGGGTTCTTATTAATAAGGAGTGTTGAATTTTGGTGGATGATTTTTGCACATCTTTTAAGATGATCCTGTGATTTTTTTTTTCCTTCATTCTGTTAATGTTCTGTATGACACTGATATGATTTACGTATGTTCAACCATCTTTGCACCCAGTGGTAAATTCCACTTGGTCATAGTGTATAATCCTTGTATAATACTTTTAATGTGCTGTGAAATTTTGTTTGTTAAAATGTTATTGAGAATTTTTACATCTATGTTCATCAGGGACATTGATTGGCTTGTAGTGTGTGTGTGTGTGTGTGTGTGTGTGTGTGTGTGTGTGTAGTCTTTGACTTTGGTGTCAGAATGATGCTACCTTCATAAAATAAGTTTGAAAGTGTTCTTTCTGCTATCATTTAGAAGAGTTTAAGAAGAATGTGTTTTAATTTTTAAAAGTTTTTTAGAATTTACCTGTGAAGACATCTTTTCCTGATATTTACTTTGTTGGAAGTTTTTGGATTACTGATTCAATCTCCTTATTTGTTATTGGTTTTCCTATTTCTTGTAGATTCTATTTGTTATAGATTCAGTCTTGATAGATTGTATGTTTCTAGGAATTTATCTATTTCTTCCAGATTACCCATTGGCATATAATTATTCATAGTAATGCTTTATTATAATTATATTTCTATGGCAACAGTTATAATGTCTCTCTCATATTTCTAATTTTATTTCAGTCTTCTCTCTCTTTCTTTTTTCAGTTAGCCTATCCAAGAGTTTATCAATTTTATTTATATTAAAAAAACATTTCTTAGCTTTGCCATTTTTCCCATTGTTCTTGATTTCTATTTTGTTTATTTCTTCCCTAATCTTTATTATTTTTTTTCTGCTAACTTGAGGCTTAGTTTGTTCTTCTCTACTTTCTAGAACTGCAAAGTTCTTTTGTATACTTATGATTTTTCTTTTTGCTAAGTATAAGTATTTATTGCTTTAATCTTCCCACTTAGAACTGCTTTTACTACATCAAATAAGTTTTGGTATCTTTCATTTTCATGTCTTTTGAAATACAATCTTCTTCGTTCAAGAGTATATTGTTTAGTTTTCACCTGTTTGTAAATTTTCCCATTTTTCTTTTGTTACTGATTTCTAGTTTATTTTATTTTGTTCAGAAAAGATACTTGGAATGATTTCAGTCTACTTCAGTTTGTTAAGACTTTTGTCTCTTGTAACATAGCATGTAATGTATTCTAGAGAAAGTTCTATATACACTTGAGGAGAATATATATACATATATGTGTATATATATGTCTATAGACGTCTATAGACATATATATGTATATATACATATATATATATACACACACACATACATGTATACTGCTACTATTGGGTAGAATGTTCTGTGTATGTATGTTAGGTCCATTTGGTCCATAGTGTTGTTCATGTGCTGTTCTTATATTGGTTTTCTTTCTGGATGATCTATTGTTTATTTATAGTGAGATATTGAGATCTCCTACTATTATTATATTTCTGTCCATTGCTCCCTTCTGATCTGCCAATGTTTGCTTAGTATATTTAGGTGCTCTGATGTTTGCTGGAAAAATATATTTCCAGAGTGGAGGGCAGGAGGAGGGAGATTAACAGAAAAAATAACTACTGAGTACTATGATCAGTACCTGGGTGATGAAATAATCTGTACACAAACCCCTGTGATACGAGTTAACCTTTATAACAAACCTACACATGTAGCCCTGAACCTAAAAGTTAAAAATGAAATTAAAAAAGATAATGGAGAGACACAATACTACAAAAAAGAAAGTATATTTGTAACTGTTTTATCTTCCAATTAAATTGACCCTTTAATTATTATATAATGGCTTTCTTTGGTCTTGTGTGATAGTTTTGACTTAAATTGTATTTTGTCTGATATAAGCATAGCCCCAGCTTCTTTTTGTTACCCTTTATGTGGATTATCTTCTTTCATCACTTCACTTTCAGCCTAAGTGTGTCCTTATATCCAGAGTGAGTTTCATGGATAGCATGTAGGTGGTTCATATGTTTTATCCATTGAGCTATTCTATATTTTTTGACTAGGAACATTAATCAATTTACATTTAAAATAATTATTGGTGTATATGTGCCACATTTCCTTTATCCAGTCTATCATCGATAGACATTTGAGTTGGTTCCAAGTCTTTGCTATTGTGAATAGTGCCACAATAAACATACGTGTGCATGTGTCTTTATAGTAGCAGGATTTATAATCCTTTGGATATATACCCAGTAATGGGATCGCTGGGTCAAATGGTATTTCTAGTTCTAGATCCTTGAGGAATCGCCACACTGTCTTCCACAATGTTTGAACCAGTGTATACTCCCACCAGCAGTGTAAAATCATTCCTATTTCTCCATATCCTCTCCAGCACCTGTTGTTTCCTGGCTTTTTAATGATCGCCCTTCTAACTGGTGTGAGATGGTATCTCATTGTGGTTTTGATTTGCATTTCTCTGATGTCCAGTGTTGATGAGCATTTTTTTCATGTGTCCGTTGACTGTATAAATGTTTTCTTTTGAGAAGTGTCTGTTCATATCCTTTGCCCACTTTTTGATGGGGTTGTTTGATTTTTTCTTGTAATTTGCTTAAATTCTTTGTAGATTCTGGATATTAGCCCTTTGTCAGATGAGTAGCTTGCAAAAATTTTCTCCCATTCTGTAGGTTTCCCGTTCACTCTGATGGTAGTTTCTTTTGCTGTGCAGACTATGCAGCCATAAAAAAGGATGAGTTCATGTCCTTTGTAGGGACATGGATGAAGCTGGAAACCATCATTCTGAGCAAACTATCGCAGAGACAGAAAACCATACACTGCATGTTCTCACTCATAGGTGGGAATTGAACAATGAGAACACTTGGACACAGGGAGGGGAACATCACCCACTGGGACCTGTCGTGGGGTGGGGATCTAGGGGAGGGATAGCGTTAGGAGAAATACCTAATGTCAATGACGAGTTAATGGGTGCAGCAAACCAACATGGCACATGTATACATATCTAACAAACCTGCACGTTGTGGACACATACCCTAGAACTTAAAGTATAATAATAAAAAAAAGTAATTATTGATAGGTAAGGTCTCACTACTACATTTTTAAAAAGTGTTTTCTGAATGTTTTGTAGTTCTTTTGTTTCCCTCTTCCTCTCATGTCTTCCTTTATGATTAGATTATTTTTGTAACGATATACTTTGATTCCTTTATCTTTTAAAACATCTATTGCAGGTTTTGTCTTTGTGGTTATCATGATAAAACTTTCTTAGCATTATGATTGATAAAACTTTCTTAGGGTTATGATATTCTATTTTATAGAATGGTAACTTAGTATAGTAACTTAACTTCAGTCATACATAAAAACTATACTTTTACTTCTCCTTCCCAAACTTTATGTTATTAATTTCAGAATTTACTTCATTTTATGTTGTGAATCCATTAACAAATTTGTGTAGTTATAGATATTCTTAATACTCTTGTCTTTTAACTTTTATACTAGGTTTAAAATGATTTATTCACTACCATTACAGTATTATACTATTCTGTGGGTTTTTTTTTGTATTTACCTTTACCAGTGATATTTATGTTTTCATATGGTTTTGTGTTGCTGTTTAGCATATTTTCATTTCAACTTGAACAATTTCCCTTTGCACTTCTTGTAAGGCAGGTCTAGTGGTTACAAACTCGCTCAGTTTGTGTTTGCTTAGGAAAGTTTTTATCTTTTCTGTATTTTTAAATGACAGTTTTGCCAACTATAGTATTTTTGGTTGGCATGTTTTCAGCAATTAAATATATCATCTCAATCTTTCCTACTCTACAAGGTTTCTTCTGAGAAATCTGCTGATAATTTTGTTGAGATTCTCTTCTATGTTACAGGTCACTTTTATCTTGCTGCTTTCATCATTCTCTTCTTTGTTGACTTTTGACAATTTAATTATAAAATGTTTCAGTGCATGTCTCTTTAGATTCAATCTATTTGTGATGTTTGGCTTCATGAACCGGAGTATCTACTTCCCTCTCCAGATTTGGGAAGTTTTCAGCAATTATTTCTTTAAATAAATTTTCTCCCACTTTATCTTCTCCCTCTTAAACTTTCATAATGCTTAAATTGGCTTGTTTGATAGTATCTCATAGGTCTCGTAGGCTTTGTTTAGTCTTTTTATTTTTATTCCTTTGTTTTCCTTTGACTGGATATTTTCAATTGACCTGTCACTGAGACTGCTGCTTCTTTCTTCTACTTGATCCAATCTACTGATGAAGCTTTCTATTAAATTTTTCTATTCAAATATTGTATTCTTCTGCTTCAGAACTTTGTTGCTTTTTTACGGTCTCTATATTTCTTTTGATTTCTCATTTGTTTCCTGTATTGTTTTCCTGATTTCATGCATTTTTCTATTTATGTTCCTTGATCTTTTAAAAAAATTTTGAATTATTTGTAAGGCAGTTCATAGGATCACTTACTACATTTCTTTAGGATCAGTTATTAGAACTTCATTTTTTTCCTTTGATGGTATCATATTTTCCTGATTTTTTTTTTTTTATCCTTGTGGCCTTGCATTATTGTCTGCATATTTGAAGAAGAAATGGCTTCTTCTTGTCTTTGGAGATTGCTTTTGGCAGGAAAAGCCCTCCATCAGTCAGCCTAGTCAAGGATTCTAGACAGGCCAGCTAGTAAGATACTTGGGTGGGTCTGCTGCTGGGGTCTGTGGGATTGCTGTTGAGATCTGTGTACTGGTTGTTGAGAGCCCCTGTACCCTTTATTTTTGTTCTTAGCTACCTCTAGATGATGTAGCCATGCAGATTTCTTCAGTGTTCTAGATGAAGTACAACAGACACAGGTCTCTCAGATAGTGCCCTGAAAAGTTAGGCAGTCAAATACTCATTTCATTCTCTTTATTCACCATTAGATAATTCACAAACCAAGCGGATCTCTCTCAGCACTGTGCCATGCCAGCTTAGGGAAGGGGCGTTATAGGTAAAGTGTTCTTACTCTTTTCAACGTATCTTTTCTTTTTCTGTGCTTTACTGTTATGCTGTGAATTTCATGTGGATTCTGGAGCTCTCATAAAGTTATTTTTGTCTGTGGCTGGCTGTTAAATTGGTGTTTCTGTGGGGAGAAGAGGGCTTGAAGTTTTTTATTTTACCATTTTTCTTGTCATTTATTCTGCCCTATTCACTTTTTAACTCTGTGATCTAACTTCTGGAGTCATTAAGGCCCTATGCAAAACGGGGATGCCTATCTCCTGAGTTTTATGAAGATTAGCATTTTTAATGTATATAAAATAAATACAGCAGTAATGAACATGTATTTAATAATATTGTTATTGTTATTTTTAACGATAAACACTACTGTAAGTTTATTGAAATTTCATTTGCCCATTTCAGCTAGAATTGCATTTATTCAATATTTAGTTAGATTTTCAGGTAAATGTCAGAAAATTATGCTTGCACAAGAATTGGAGCAGATTTTTGTTTGAGAAGATTTAGCCTGGCAATGATAGGGAAAATAATGATCAAATAAATTGGCATGTACTATCTGGAATGTAGTAGCTTCAACGAAAAGCTGAATTTGCATTCTCTAGAAATAGAATTAACCTGGAAAAGCAGCTTGCTATTTTGTAGTGGAAAAATATCCCTCTTCGGTGACATTTTAAAATAGAGTAGGTAGTCCTACTTAGCATGTATCACCTCCTTAATTAAGTCCCTCACCTCCAGTCACATCAAAATTACTATGTTCATCCAGTTCTCTAACATACACAAAAATGTGTATAGAGGAAGCATTTTTTAGTGGAATAAGACGATACTTGGAATCAAAAAACATGGAGTTTAATGTGGGCTCAATGGTGACCTTGAAAAGTTTCTGAACCCCTTTGAGCCAACATTTTTGCCTATGAAATGGTGAAAAAATAAATAACCACTCATAGATTTTATATTAAAAATAAGCCAGTGTCTCTCAAAATATATGTGAGTTTTTGAAAGTGTAGCTTCTAAAGTCAAACTGCTAGGGTTTGACTCTAAGCTTTACTACAAACTGATTGACCTTGACCAAGCTATTGAACCTTCTTGTAGTCAGTTTTCTCATGAAAAAAAAATGGGCAAATTTTATGGCCCATAGGAAAATAAGACGATCATAAGATAATTAAATAAGAGCGTGCATATTAGACACAATTGTAGAGAAAGTGAAAAGTAAAAATAAAAATTATCATAATACTTATATTTGTTAAACTATAAAGCATTAGATAAACTATAAAATGTCCTATTTCATTATTCCCCTTTTCACATTGTGTTTAATGATGACTATTGTCCATTTCTGTCATCCTCCCTAAGATGCAAGTTCCCTGAGGACAGATGCCATGGCATATTCATCTTTGCCATGCCAGTACCCAACATGATACCTTACATAAAATAGAGGCTCAGAAATACCTGATAGAAAAATTAATGATTTTTGGATCACTTTAGAAAGAATTCAAAGGAAGTGAACTACACATTCATTGCACTTTCACATTCAGTGTTGGTGTTCTATGGCACATGCTATGAGAAACAGAAATAATAAGTGCAACTCTGTTGTTGACTTGAAAATTCTTATGAATAGATATTTAAAATGTGATAAAGTTTAATAACATCTGAAGTTACTTGTCATACCTATGATGGCCATTTAGGAGCTTGTATGTATATGGTCTCAAGTAACACATGTATTTCTTCATCCTTATAAAAGCAAACCAGGCAGGGAGTTAAAAGTCATGGCTTCTCATCTCTGCTGGCCATATATTTTCAGTATAATTTTTAGCAAAGTAATCAGCCTACCTGGGATTAAATTCTGTACCTGTAAAACAGTCTGTGACTTTACATCTTTAATGTCTCTAAACTTCCTTCCTCCAGGTGAATCATCTTAAAAGTCTCAGAATAGTTTTTCGATATCCTTTGTTATGATTAATAGTTAAGAAATAAATGTTGGGTTCTGTACAGGTATTCTTAAAACCCTTCAATCATTTTGGGTACACTCAGAATAAAACTCAAGTCTATTTTGGCCTACAAATTATTATGTGATCTAAACCTGACTACTACCACTCTTCCCTCTGCTCAGTGTTCTCCAGCTACACTAGCCTCCTTATCATTCCCTTGAACCTCAAAAACTCTGCCTAATTCTTTCTGCCTGAAAGGCTCTGTTCCTTAGTATCCACTTGGCTCATTTTTCCCCTTAAAGTCTTTTTGCTCAAATAATACCTTAAAGTTTTCTTCTCTTACTACCTTATCTAAAATTGTTCCCTATTTAAACCCTTTACACTGACTTGTTTTTATTTATGAATCACTTCTCTTCTGATTTGATTTTTTCATGTAGGCACACACTTGAAAAATCTGTGTTGCTATTTTTCCACATCCTCTCCACCACTTGTTGTTTCCTGACTTTTTAATGATTGCCATTCTAACTGGTGTGAGATGGTATCTCACTGTGGTTTTGATTTGCATTTCTCTGATGGCCAGTGATGGTGAGCATTTTTTCATGTGTTTTTTGGCTGCATAAATGTCTTCTTTTGAGAAGTGTCTCTTCATGTCCTTTGCCCACTTTTTGATGGGGTTGTTTGTTTTTTTCTTGTAGATTTGTTTGAGTTCATTGTAGATTCTGGATATTAGCCTTTTGTCAGATGAGTAGGTTGCAAAAATTTTCTCCCATTTTGTAGGTTGCCTGTTCACTCTGATGGTAGTTTCTTTTGCTGTGCAGAAGCTCTTTAGTTTAATTAGATCCCATTTGTCAATTTTGGCCTTTGTTGCCATTGCTTTTGGTGTTTTAGACATGAAGTCCTTGCCCATGCCTATGTCCTGAATGGTAATGCCTAGGTTTTCTTCTAGGGTTTTTATGGTTTTAGGTCTAACGTTTAAGTCCTTAATCCATCTTGAATTTATTTGTTCAACCCTTGTGGAAGTCAGTGTGGTGATTCCTCAGGGATCTAGAACTAGAAATACCATTTGACCCAGCCATCCCATTACTGGGTATATACCCAAAGGACTATAAATTATGCTGCTATAAAGACACATGCACACGTATGTTTATTGTGGCATTATTCACAATAGCAAAGACTTGGAACCAACCCAAATGTCCAACAATGATAGACTGGATTAAGAAAATGTGGCACATATACACCATGGAATACTATGCAGCCATAAAAAATGATGAGTTCATGTCCTTTGTAGGGACATGGATGAAATTGGAAATCATCATTCTCAGTAAACTATTGCAAGAACAAAAAACCAAACACCACATGTTCTCACTCATAGGTGGGAATTGAACAATGAGAACACATGGACACAGGAAGGGGAACATCACATTCTGGGGCCTGTTGTGGGGTGGGGGGAGGGGGGAGGGATAGCTTTAGGAGATATACCTAATGCTAAATGACGAGTTAATGGGTGCAGCACTCCAGCATGGCACATGTATACATATGTAACTAACCCGCACATTGTGCACATGTACCCTAAAACTTAAAGTATAATTATAATAAAAAAAAGAAAAATCTGTGTTGAACTTCTAATTTGTGCCTTGTTTTAAGATGGGTCCTAAGGATGCAATGACAAACTTATCAGACACAGGATGTGCCCTCAAAGAACTGAGTCTAGTAGGGAACACAAAAGGAAAGGTAATTATGATTTAGAGATTTGAGTGCTATAACGAGGGTAGACAAGGAGTCCTATGGAAGCAATAAAGGAGCCACATAATCTGGTTGAAGGTTTGCAGAAGGCTTCCTGGAGATTGTTGAATAAATGGACTATCTGAGGTTGAGTAGCCATTACCTAGGTAAAGAAAGATGAGGAGAAAACTTCCCTAGACAGAGGGAAGTTTAAAGATTCAGATGAGGAAAGAAAACTTTGGCACTGTTGAAGAAGTGAAGGAAGCTCATTGTGTGCTCATGTTATGTTTTAAGGGAGAAGCTCATGTTGTGTTTTAGGGGAGAAGTAAGTAAGGTAAAGAAAGAAGTTTCAGACAGTTTGAGATGTAGGAAAAGGGTAGACCATGTAACATATTAGAAAATTTGACATTATTACAGGGACAGAGGAATCATTGAAGATTTCAAAGAAGGAAATTGAATTGATAAGATGTGCTTATTTTAAAATTAAGATCCTATTATTTATAGGATGTCAAATGGACTGGAAGGGGTAATGTTCAATACACATTCTGCTGCAGTAGTACATGTGGGAAAAAATGAAGGCCAAGACAAAGAGCATGGTGGCAAGAATAAAGAAAAGTAAATAAATCTGAGGGAGGGGAGCTCATGAAAACTGTTTAGAAAGATGGCAAGAGAGAGGTGGGAATCGAGTATGGCATCAACATTTTTGGTTGGAGCCACAGGAATCATTTACTGAAGTATAGAACATAAGAGGACAGGTGAGTTTGGGTAGGAAAATAATAAGCTCTGTTTCATGACTCATGAAAGACCTCCAAAAGGGGATAGATTAAATATCTTCAGTTCCTTCTGCTAGTTATACATTTTTACAATTTTTTTATGTTGATGACGTAGTTGCCTTGTGTCTTGAATAAATCATCCTCTATGCATAAACTTGCATCATCAATATATTGAGTTTTTGGTAATTTTCTTACTTGCTGGGATCTCTAGTAAGTATTTAGGCTATCTTGGAATTTAGAGTGTTATAATTTAAACAGATTCACACATATTACTCTAAAAGGACATTTAAGTTTTTTAGGCTATAGGGATCTAATGAAAAATAAAATAAAACAGAGTTAACTGGACTTGGAGCTAGAATGACTGTAGGATACATTTTAGTTATGTACTATCACTATAGTTAAAAGTAGTAGGTTATGTACCCAAAAACTGTTTTGCACTGAAATAACTTTGGTATCATCAAGTAATGTAAGGAGCTATCACCATTTCAAATATTCCACTCCACTTTCCCAATAAATACATTTATCTTCACCATTATCTCTATCATCATTATAACCAGCAATTACTGCGCAATTATGCCAGGCACTAAGCATGATCTCAGTAAATCCTCAGAACAATCTTATGAGTTAGGTTCTATATCATGTCCATTTTGCAGGTGAGAAATTTGAATCTTGGAATATTTAAATATATTGTATAAGGTCAGAAGATAATAAGAAGTGGCAACTTAGCTGGGTGCAGTCGCTCATGCCTATAATCCCGGCGCTTTGGGAGGCTGAGGCAGGCAGATGACAAGGTCAGGAGTTCAAGACTAGGCTGGCCAACATAGTGAAACCCCGTCTCTACTAAAAATACAAAAAATTAGCTGGGCATGGTGGTGGGCACCTGTAATCCCAGCTACTCGGGAGGCTGAGGCAGGAGAATCACTTGAACCCGAGAGGTGGTGGTTGCAGTGAGTGGAGATTGTGCCACGGTACTCCAGCCTAGGCGACAGAGTGAGACTCCATCTCAGAAAAACAAAAACAAACAAAAAGAAGTGGCACCTTACTTTAAAACCAGGTCTGTCTGTATGATTTTGTATAAAAATTGTGATAGTCCATGGAAATGTGATGGAAAGAAGCTGTTGTAACTAACAATATATAGGACTTCACTGGTAGTACAGTCTTTTCCATATATACTTAATCATTTAATTCTACCTGTGAACCAAACATTTGTAAATTGGAGAGGAAACAGTGTCCATTCAGAGGGTCATTGTTAATAATATATGAGTTTTTTTGAGCATTGCCTAATAGAGTTAGTACCATGAGCATGCTAGTTGATATCTATCATCATGATCATTATTCCAAATTTTCATATGAACAAAAGAAGATGAGCAAAGTAACTTGCTAAAGATCACACAACCCATGATGATGAGAGAGTCAGGATGTGAACCTGTCTCTAGCTAGTCATAGTGTTAAATGATCTTTAAACAGAGCTTCATCATAAAGAACTCAGTACTTGAGTGGTAAATAAATGGTACTAAAATCCAAGTTTTATTACTGTTGTGCTGTTTTATTGATGATGACCATATTATAGGGTTATAAAATTGTGTTAAATATATTTGAATATGTATATATTTTCCTATCGACTCCAACTAAGTGGTATGTAACTCTCTGGGAGATTTAAATAGACAGTTAGCACATGCTCACACACTTAGTAAAAATGTCCATTTATGAATATGAAATGCAACCAACAGTGAAAGTTCACAAAGCTTTGAGCTTTGTAGAAAAGGGCAGGCATCTGTCTTATAATAATTGGAATTCAAAACACAGTATAGTACAGTTGTCATGCATCTGTTAAAGGCCAAAAATTTATTAGAGCAAATTAGAAATTATAGACATTCCCTTTGGTAAAGTAATCCCTCAATAATATGAAATATCACACGGAGAAAACTGTCAGATGAAGAACAATGATGGCAGACTACAGACAGTGAGAGATCTTTGTGCTCATGCAGTATTTAATATTGTTTGAGGATAATTTTATTACTTTGGTTTTTTCACTCAATAAATATTTCTTACTGCTTACTACATGTCAGGCAGTGTTCTACCTAACGATGATACCCAAACACTCACAGCTCTTGTCTTTACGGAGTTTACATCTCAATGGTTACTAACTAGCTTTGTCACTTCACCTGTTGTCAACATCCCTAAAATGGGAATAGTACAATTTACCACATGGGTCCTTTGGATAGTAACTAAGAACAACCAGATGTAAAGGCTGCCTATATACTTGCAAAGTGTTGTGCAAGTGTAATATATGTGTTTTCTTATCTGTAACATGTAGATAAATTTGTTTTCCAAGCTACCTCATAGTTTAGGTTGGAGTAAAAAATACGTGACAATATTACCACTAAATTCTTTATATTTAATATCTAATAAGTTGCAGATGTTATCCCAAATACTTTAGAATGTGTCTTTTACATCTTACAACCTACATAGCAGTAGGTGCTGTGACCACTTTCATTTATTGGATGAGGAAACTACAGTTTAGTGGGTAAGTACTTGAGATTCGTGAGAGAACCAGGCTTTGAACTCAAGGCTGTCTAATTCCATCTTGTGCTCTTGACCACTAGATTATGCTGACTTATAAAAGAGAATCATTTCAGAATAAGGGATATTAATATAACTGCAGAAAAGTGACATGGTACTTTTGGGTCTTAATGGTGAGAATTCTTTAAGCTGAATGTGTATAACGGATTGAGAACAAAACTACAGTTAGATAGAAGAAATCTTACCTAGTGTTCTCCTAGTGTTCTGTACTACAATAGGGTGACTATAATTAACTATAGTTAATTTTATAATTCAAAACAACTAGAATAATGGAATTGGGATGTTCCTAACACAAAGAAATAATAAATGCTTAAGGTGATGAATATCCCAGTTACCATGATTTGATCATTACACATTGTATCCATGTATCAAAATTTCACATGTACCCCATAAACATGTACAACTATTATATATCTATAAAAATTTTAAATACTTAAAAGCAGAATTAGTATGCTAATGAAACCCCACTGCAAAATCAAAGGCTACTGGGCACCATGAACCTTAATTTCTAGCTCTAATCTCAGCTAATTTCCTGAATAACTTGGTTATGTCATTTTGTGAAATAAGACTCCCCTCCCTAACCCCACCAACCTGGTTTCCTTTCTGCAAAATGAAAGGGTTTTACTTCCAGAACTGACAGTCTATGATTTTATCAAAAAATCCAACCATAATATAAATACATGGTTTGAAATAATTGGTATAAAGATATTTACTACAGTGGGATGAGGTCTGTAGTCCCTTTGGCCCCTATCTACAGGAGTTTTGGAGGAAGAACCAGGATCAAATGGAGTGCAAGCTGAAGTACTCCAGGGGAACTGTGATAGGGGCAGCAGGCCAAATGCCTGTGTGCAAAGGCTTATTAAACAGGGACTTGAGCTAGGTCAGTCCCCATCCCCAAGAAAACCCCATCTTGATCTTCAATACGGTAGAATCAATTAGAGATACTGAGTAACCTCTGGAAACTCTCTGGCTGGGGGCTGGATCACAGGCAGTTATAGGGCGATGGTTCAGTTAATGGGGTTTAATCCATGGAGAATAAAAGCTTCCCAAAGTGAGCTTTTAATAATTATAAGGAGTTCCTATGAAGTGCCAGTACTAGTAGAATAACAGAAAAACCAATTAGAAACAAAGTTGTAAGGCTAATTTCTAAAAAAGCCAGCATAGCACTAGTTGGTGGAAGCCGTGGAAAGCCCTGTATAGCTTATAAACACAAAGAAGCAAGCAATCTCAGCCCCCATGGGCTGGTATGAATGAAAACCTATCTATCCCCCTACATGGATGAGTACTGTTTTACAGTCTTAATTAGATTGGGACAGTTAGCTTCACCTATGCTTTCAATTGAAATTCTAAATCCAGACTCTGGCACTGGATGGCCTGAGTTCAAATTTTGATTCTACCACTGAATAACTGTCTGACCGTGGACAAGGTACTCACCCATTCTATACCTTGGTTTCCTCATCTGTAAGATGGGATTAGTAATAAAAATAAGGCAGGGGGATTTCTGCTTCTAGGAAGATGGCATAGATGTACTTTACCTGATTCTTCCCACTAACAACAATTGAAAGTCCTGGCCATTATACTTAAAACAAACATAAGGAGGCTCTGAAAGGTGGAGAGGAGGCAGACTGCCAAGGGAACTTGGGACCTGAATAAAACACAATGGTGAATTCCCAGGATTTTATTTTTGCCTCATATAGCTAAGACTTAGAACTGAAGGAGTTGGCAACCTTGAAATGCCAACAAGTGCAGACAAAAAAAAAAAAAAAAAAAAAATGAAGAAGCAGAAGAAGCCGCTCTCTCTAGACAAAGGACAAGGAGAGGGGCAGCCTAGAAAGATAGAATGCTTTTAGGCAATAACTGCTCTACTCCAACCAAATGCCACAGAATAAACAGTGGCCTTCTTTACTTGCCAATGCCAGAAAAGGCCAAGCAGGGACTCAGCATTTTCATCCTCATGAGGCTGTGATGAGGCACAGCAACACTGCCGCTGAGATGATGCCAGAGAAGATTGAATAGGGAGCTGGACCTTTCATCCCGGCTGGCAAGTAACAAGCCTCCACTATTCTACATGGTGTCAGTAGAGGCCCTCAGAGCAGACTGGACTTCCACTACAACCGACATAAACAAAGCATTCTTCTCCCTCTCTGCTGGGAGGAAGCAGAAGCAGAGGGGCCTATTGAAGAGTCAGATCTTTCACAATTTCCCCATGGTTACAAGGCCACCCCCATTCCACCATGGTCTCTGAAAACCACATGATAAGGTAGAAACCCACCCCTGCCTCAGGTGACAATAGAGGCCAAGTAGGGAATTTAGACTTTTTTTTTCCACCTAGAAGTATTGAAGAGTTGCCTCCACCTTCATCTGCTGAAGCAGTGTCAGAAAAAGCCAGGTATAGCAGAAGGTTTAAATAAGATCCAGGGTTCCAGAAAATATTACAAAAATATCCAAGTTCTCATCAAAAATCACTTGTCATATCAAGAATCAGCAATATCTCATAACTGAATTAAAAATGACAATCTATAGATGCCAATACCAAGATAACAAATATGTTAGAATTATCAGAGATTTTAAAGCAGCCATAATTAAAATGCTTCAAAGAGTAATTATGAATGCACTTGAAACAAATGAAGAAAATAGAAAAGAAACAAATTGAACAAATAAATCAAAGACGTTAAAAAGAACCCATTGGGAACTGTAGAACTTAAAAATAAAATAACTAAAATGAAAACAACAGAATAGAGGAGACAGAAGAAAGAATAAGTGACCAGGAAGACAGAACAGGAGAAATTTTACAATCAAAACAGAGAACAAACAAACTGAAAGAAAGGAACAGAACTCCAGAGCATGAGACGAAGAAGAGATCTAACATTTGTGTTATCAGAGTGCAGGAAGGAGAGGAAAAAGAAGGCAGGTATGAAAAATACTTAATGAAATAATTGCTGAAAAATTCCCAAATTTGAACTAGACATTAACCTACAGTTAAAAAAAAAAAAAAAAACTCAGTAAAAACGACACAGGCTAAACCCAAAGTAATCTATGCTATGACATATCATAATTACATTTCAGGAAACTAAAAACAAAGAAAAAATTATTTAAAGCAGGCGGAGTAAACGGATAACTTACTTACGGGGGGCAGCGGTTCAAGTGATAGGGAATTTCTCATCAGAAATCAAAGAGGCAAGAAGAAAAAAGCATAATATTTTTCAAGTACTGAAAGGAGAGAACCGTCAAGCCAGAATCCTGTGCCCTTCAAAAATATCTTCCAGGAATGAAAAGGAAATCAAAACATCTTCAGATGAAGAAAAACTAAGAGAATTTTTTAGTTTTTAAAATAGTTCCTTTAGGTATTACATAATAGATACATTGATAGATATGAGACAGGGAGAGGGAGAGAGAGAGAGAGGGAAAGAACAAATAGAGATGAATGGGCAGACACCACACTCATCTGGTATCATCATTTCAGCAATTCAACTGAAGTACAGAAACCTTCTCTCTCTGTAAGACCTTTTGCCTCAGTTATAATACAATTGTCTTAAGTATTTCTACTACATACATGTGGAACCACATCAGACAGTGTTGCCACTTCTGTTTCAGCCCTCAACTGTGATTTAGAAAACTCAAGTGAAAAAGGAAAGCATATTGTATTTGTTTATATTTTTGCTCTACGCTGTCCTTTGTTCATTTTTGATGTTCCAAAGTTTTCTTTCTATTTAGAGAACATCAGCCTAAGTCTCATGTCACATACAAAAATTTATTCGAAATGTAAAAAATAAAACTATAAAAACTATTAGAAAACAAAAAAGCAGAAGAAAATCTCTGAGGCCTAGGGCTAGTCAAAGTAGGTTTTAGACTTACCACCAAAACATGATCCATAAAAGGAGAAATGGATACATTAGATGTTATCAACATTAAAAACTTTTGCCCTGGAAAATACCATGTTAAGAGGATAATAACAAGCTACATAGTAGGAGAAAATATTTGTAAAGGACAATCCAACATAGAACTACTTTCTAAAACTAATATGAAGAACTTTTTTTTTTTTTTTTTTTTTTTTTTTTTTTTTGAGATGGTGTCTTGCTCAGTAGCCCAGGCTGGAGTGCAGTGGCGCGATCTCGGCTCACTGCAAGTTCTGCCTCCCGGGTTCATGCCATTCTCCTGCCTCAGCCACCCGAGTAGTTGGTACTACAGGCGCCTGCCACCACGCCCGGCTAATTTTTTTGCATTTTTAGTAGAGATGGGGTTTCACCATGTTAGCCAGTATGGTATCGATCTCCTGACCTCGTGATCCGCCTGCCTTGGCCTCCCAAAGTGCTGGGATTACAGGCGTGAACCACCGTGCCTGGCCCTAAAGCTAGTATGAAGAACTCTTAAAACCCAATAGTTAAAAACTAAACGACGCAATTATAAAATGGGCAAAATACATTAAGAAACATTTCACGAAGGAGGATATACAGATGAAAAATAAGCACATAACAGGGTGTTCAGCATCATTAGCCATTAGGGAAATGCAAATTAAACCATAATGAATATTACTACACACCTATCAGAATGGCTAATTTTGTTTTTAAAGTGACAACTCCAAATTCTGAAGAAGATGTGAAGAAACTGGATTACTGACATATTACTGGTAGAAATGGGAAATACACAGTCACTCAGGAAAACTATTAAAAAAAGAAACTCAACATGCTTCTATAATTTAGCCCAGCAATTACACCCTGGAGGCTTATCTGAGAGAAATAAAAACTTAAATTCACACAAAAACCTGTACATATAGCAGCATTGTTCCTAATAGTCAAAAACTGGGTGTCCATCAATGGGTAAATGGTTAAACAGACCGTGGAACATCTGTACCATGACATAATACTCAGCTATTAAAAAGAACAGACCGTGAGAGAGACACACAACAATCTGCATGAACCTCTAGAGAATGTACTCACTGAAAATAGCCAAACACAAGGGGTCACACACTCTATGATTCCATTCACATCACATTCTTGAGATGAAAAACAACAGAAATGAAGGAAAAGTTAATATCAGTGTTTCCCAGTGGCTAGGAAGAGGTTAGCAGGAAGGAATTTGGTGCGGTTATAAAAGGACAACATGAGAGATCCTTGTGATGATGGAGATGTCCTATATTTTGGCTGTATCAATGTCAATATCCTGGTTAAGACATAGTATTACAGTTTTGCAAAATGCTACTGTGTCCGGAATTGGTGGGTTCTTGGTCTCACTGACTTCAAGAATGAAGCCGCAGTGAGTGTTACAGTTCTTAAAGGCAGCGTGTACGGAGTTTGTTCCTTCTGATGCTCAGATGTGTTTGGAATTTCTTCCTTCTCGTGGGTTCGTGGTCTTGCTGGCTCAGGAGTGAAGCTGCGGACCCTCGCGGTGTTACAGCTCTTAAGGCGGCGCCTCTGGAGTTCTTCCTTCCTCCGGGTGGGTTCGTGGTCTCGCTGGCTTCAGGAGTGAAGCTGCAGACCTTCGCGGTGAGTGTTACAGCTCATAAAGGCAGTGTGGACCCAAAGAGTGAGCAGCAGCAAGATTTATTGAAAAGAGGGAAAGAACAAAGCTTCCACAGTGGCGAAGCGGACCCCAGCGGGTTGCCACTGCTGGATCTGGCAGCCTGCTTTTATTCTCTTATCTGGCCCCACCCACATCCTGCTGATTGGTCCATTTTACAGAGAGCAGAGTGGTCTGTTTTGACAGGGCGCTGATTGGTGCATTTACAATCCCTGAGCTAGACACGAAAGTTCTCCACCTCCCCACTAGATTGGCTAGATACAGAGTGTGGACACAAAGGTTCTCCAAGTCCCCACCAGAGTAGCTAGATACAGAGTGTGGATTGGTGCATTCACAAACCCTGAGCTAGACACAGGGTGCTGATTGGTGTGTTTACAAACCTTGAGCTAGGTACAGAGTGCCCAGTGGTGTATTTACATTCCCTTAGCTAGACATAAAGGTACTCCAAGTCCCCACCAGACTCAGGAGCCCAGCTGGCTTCACCCAGTGGATCCGCACCAGGGCCGCAGGTGGAGCTGCCTGCCAGTCCTGTGCCATGTGCCCGCAGTCCCCAGCCCTTGGGTGGTCGATGGGACTGGGCGCCGTTGATCAGGGGGCGGCGCTCATCGGGGAGGCTCGGGCCGCATGGGAGCCCACGGAGCGGGGGGAGGGTCAGGCATGGAGGGCTGCAGGTCCCGAGCCCTGCCCTGCGGGGAAGCAGCTAAGGCCCGGCGAGAAATCGAGTGCAGCGCCGGTGGGCCAGCACTGCTGGGGGACCCAGCACACCCTCCGCAGCTGCTGGCCCTGGTGCTAAGCCCCTCACTGCCCGGGGCTGGCGGGGCCGGCGGGGCCGGCGGGCTGCTCCGAGTGGGGGGCCTGCTGAGCCCACGCCCACCCGGAACTCAGGCTGGCCTGCAAGCACAGCTTGCAGCCCCAGTTCCCTCCGGTGCCTCTCCCTCCACATGTCCCCGCAAGCTGAGGGAGCCGGCTTTGGTCTTGGCCGGCCCAGAAAGGGGCTCCCACAGTGCAGCAGCGGGCTGAAGGGCTCTTCAAGCATGGCCAGAGTGGGTGCCCAGGCAGAGGAGGTGCCCAGAGCGAGCGAGGGCTGTGAGGGCTGCCAGCACGCTGTCACCTCTCACTACCATTGAAGAAAATTGAATGACAGATACAGGAATCTCTTAGACTTATGTCTTACAACTGAATATGAATATGTAATTATTTAAAAATAAAGTTAAATTTAACAAAATTATCCACCTCAAGGTTATGATTATAAAGATTAAATTAATTATTCTTGTAAAGTCACAGTACTGATTACATAGGTCTAAATAACTATAAGCTATTTTAATTTTCATTTAGTTTACTATATCAGTAAATGGAAAAGTGGAATAAAGCTAAGAGTATCCAGAAATATTTTCTAGAAATGTTTTAGTAAGATAGGGGATTTGTATCATAACAAGAGTTAGTAAATGCTGTTATAGAATTGTGTCAGTTTATTTATATTTGTTTCTTTCCATTCTGCACCATTCCATCAATAAAGAGTCATTCACTGAGCAGCTATTATATGTTAGGCCATCTTTTAAGATTTTATATCAGATAACAGTCTTACTACGGGGGAACTTATTTATTTATCAAAGTGTGTGTGCATGTGACTGTCGGGGCCTGGGGAAGAAAGGTGTGTGTGTTCTCAGTACTTAAGCAACATCAGTGAACACGACAGACAGAAATCGCTGCCCTAGAGAAATTTTCATTCCGGTGCCTCTGTTCACAGATTAATAGGGAAAATATACAAGTAAAACATAAATTACATTATAGCCTAGCAACAGGTGCAACAAGGGAATATGAAGGAATGATTTACCACCTCTGATGTTGGAAACTGGCCGGGACAGCATAGGTTCCTGATAGTGTCTTTGAAGGATGTATAGAACTTTACTAGGTAGTCTAAAGAAGGGACAGACTTTTGGAGTAGAACAGGTAACATGTGCAAAGCCACAGTTACGTAAGAGTCAACACAAAGTCAGAGCAGGCAATCAAAGACAAAAGCCAGGAGAGATGCCAACAGGAGAAACAGAGAGAGGGGAGAGAAAAGCAAAGTAATAAACCAAATATTGGAGAGCCTTGAAGGTCAACTCAAAAGAAGGCATTTTAAATTGATTTAGAAGGCAATGTAGAGGCAATGGAGCAAGTGTGGCAGGAATTGGCCAGCCACTATCAAAAAAGCTATCAAAATGTTCGGGCATGATTTGTTCTTAATAAACCTGTGGTACTCTAAGCCTGGGATTCCATTGTCCTTGGAACGGTCATAGATTTTGTTGGTTGGTAATTTTCCATTAGCTCCCTAATTACTGATGCACTCCAGGAGACATTCTCTTAGACAGGCACCCACCTGATTATGAGAGACTTCAGCTGATTTATGGTGTTTGTGAATGTCCTCTGCCTCTGTTTCTACCCTGATACATAGGGGACTTTTATTTATTTATTTATTTATTTATTTCTGCAAATCATAGAAAAAAATATTAGAAAAGCTGGCATTTGTAATAGGTTCATTTTAGAAATATTTCTTATTTTTCCTTGCATGTTAGGCTTTGTATTCATTTCAGGCTGCAGTGTTCTGCTTTTGTGAATGCCTTTCAGCAAAGTTTTCTGAATGTTGGAAATCCTCACTGTGTGTGTGTGTGTACGTGTGTGTGCATGTGTGTGTGCATGTGTGCACGTGCACATTTTAAGTGAATTACTCCAAATTCTAACATTTTTTCATAAGCTGCCAAATTCATTTGTTCATTCCTCATTCACAAGCAGTTTTTAAGCACCTACTAAGTGTTGGATACTATGTTACATACTCACGATACCCTAGTAGAGGGTGAAGTTTCTATTTTCAAAAAGTGCACAGTCCTGTGAAAAGAAAGACCAGGAAGTCTGATATGGTATGTGCTATAATAGATCTTAGTTCAATATGTTTCATGAGGGCAGACCTGGATACTTTCTTAAAATGAGGGCATTAGAGCGATTGCTTTGGAGGAGGTAAAATCTCAATTTGCCAGGCGATGAGGAAGAGGACAGGCATTCTGGGTCTTCTGGGCATGCTGCTGCAAAGGCAGAGAGGCCTAAGAGAGCTTGGTTATTCGCAAATCCATGAGAAGAATCTGGCTGATATGGCTGAATGTGGGTGTGAGGGAGGAAGTGATGAAAATAAGCTTAAGAAGGAGGTAAGGATTAGGTCCCCAAGAAAATTATATTCTTCTCTAAGGAGTGTGGACTTTATCCAAGGAAATGAATAATGACTCTGGCAGGGAGTCATTCTGGTTAGTTAGGTGTTAGGGCAATCATCCTGCACCTCCACCTTTCCTGTGATCAACCTGCATTCTCCTATGCACACCTCTCATCAGCAACCAAAGCTAGATCTCCCAGGTAACAAGGTATCAGTCTCTTTGTATTCCACCAAACTTCAGCTTCCCTCCCAGTGAGCAGCTTCTGAGCTCCTGCTGATTGTAGAGCCGGGAGATTCTGAGCTGCTGATTGATTTGATTTCATTCCACTATAGTGCATGTAATTTCATGCTTCCAAGTGAAAGACATTTTCTGAAAATTATTCAATCTCCCTAAATTACTTAGCTTTATATATTTATTCCCAGCTTCATTGGACTCTAAATAACCCAGTTTGGGAGAAAATGCTTGGCATGTGAAGCTCTGGTCATCACGATTCAACAATTACTTTGATTAGCTCTCTCAAACTGTTAGAAAATGCCCCAATGGAAAGAAAAAAAAGTAAAGCTGGGGGTTTGTTATCAGACCAAAAAGTGCTGCTTGCTGGAGATGTTTCTACAGCCTTCTGCAAGGAAAGTAGGGGCTTATTCTTATTAATAAGAAAGAAAAATACATTTTAGGAGTAAAGTGGCAGGATGCCCCCAAGGACATGGCCCTTCTTTTCATAGATAGATTGATAGATAGATAGATAGATAGATAGATAGATAGATAGATAGATAGATGATAGATAGATAGCTTTTAAATAAAATACTACATGTATTAATAACACTTAAAAATAATAACTGGCTGGTGTGGTGGCTCACACCTGTAATATCAGCATTAGGGGGAGGCTAAGGTGGGAGGATTGCTTGAGCCCAGGAGTTCGAGACCAGCCTGGGCAACAAAGTGAGACCTCATTTCTATAAAATAAAAATAAAAGTAAAACTAAAAACAGAACAGAGAAATCATTTAAGGAAACACTTTACCAATTCACATCATTGTTAATATTTTCAAGAACATCTTTTAAGATATCTATGTGTGTATAAACAATGATAGAGAATTTTAGCAAGTAAAACCACTTTTACATGCTGTTTTTTTTTTAAAATAAAACTTTGTTATTTTATAATAGTTTTGTATTTACTGAATAGTACAGAGAGTTCCTATATACCCCACACCTAGTTCCCTCTATTTTTAAAATCTGATTTTTAGTGTGGTACATTTGTCACAGTTAATGAACCAATATTGATATATTATTATTAAATAAAGTCCATACTTTATTCAGGTTAACTTAGTGTGAGAGTGAGTTTGTTTACTTAATGTCCTTTTTCTGTTCTAGAATTTCATCCAGGATACAGCACATTTACTCATCGTATTTCCTTAGTTTCCTTTTGGCTAAGACAGTTTCTCAAACTTGGGAAATCTTAACAGTTTTGAGAAATTCTGGTCAGATGTTTTGTAGAATGTCCCTCAGTCAGCATTTGTCTGATGTTTTCTCATAATTAGATTGAGGTTGTGGGTTTGGAGAAGGAAGCACAGAGGCAAAGTGCTATTTTCACCATATTATGCCCAGAGTATATAATATTGACATGACTTATTACTGTTGATGCTAACCTTGATCACCCAGGTAAAATAGAATTTGTTACGTTTCTCTATCATCAAGTTATTCTTCCCCACCCCTTTTCATATTATACTCATTGGAAGGAAATTATATACACAGCCCACACTAGGGAATCGGAGGTTTATCTCTACCTCCTTTAGTGTCTAACATTTGCATAAATTATGTGAAGTTCTACATATGAGAGGCGTATTTCTTCTTCCTTATGAATCGCTTATTTATAGTGTTATAGGGTTATGGGTATTTATTTTATACTCTGGATCATTATCCAACACGACTTTATATTTGTTTTGTTGCTCAGATTGTTCTCACTTTGGCCATTGAGAGACCTGTGAGTTGGCTCTTGTGTCCTTTGACATATCCCGCAAGTGCAGAGTGCAGGTGGTGTGTGCGTGTGTGTGTGTGTGTGTGTGTGTGTGTGTGTCTGTCTGTGTGTGTCTGTGTTTGAGCACTTCCCTTCTGGTTCTACAAGATGCCGTAAGCTCATTTTGTATAATTCCAGCCACAGGCATAGAATTGGTTATTTCTCCAAAGGGTCCTGATTCCTTTTATTGGAGAAATAGTTTTATAAACTGGGATCTGAGCACTTGGTATGCTTGTTGCTGAGATGTCATTGCTTCTAGACTTTTCCAGCTAACAGAGCAAATATATAAATATATGTGTGTCTATTAATCTATGTATCTGTAAATATTTCCATATGTAACTACTTATATTATCCATAGCAAAACATAAGTTTATACTGATGCCTCAAACTCTAATTCATTGCCACATATATCATTATAGCTCCTACTTTTGCTTATTTGTGGCCCCCCACTCTAACAGTGAGAAACCCAGCTCCCACTCTTTGCAATCCATTTACTTAAATGTTCAGTTCCAGTAAACAGGCACAGTGATTTCAGAACTGTGGATCCCCCCAAGTGAAATAACTTTATTAACTAGAATATAGCACTTATGTATAATTCATTTTATCTGTTATTTCTTAAATAAAAATAAGTATGTTGAAGATATTCTTTTAAGATAATGAATAGAGATGGAGACCTATCGTATTCTTTCAATATTTATGTATAGGCTCTGTTTGAGTAGATTGTGTTACATCTTCTAGGTCATTGTCATGATTTTGGCATTTTTTTCCTTAATGAGTTGATGTGATGGTTCATTTTAGATATCCACTTGATTGGATTAAGGAATACCTAGATAATCAATGAAGTATTATTTTCTGGTGTATTAGTGAGCGTATTTCCAGAGGAGATTGATATGAGAGTCTGAGTGGACTAAGTGGGAAAGGTCTGCCCTCCATATTGTCAAGGACCATCAGACGGGCTGGGGGGCTTGGATAGAACAAACAGAGGAAAGGTGAATTGCTTTCTCTCTTCTGAAGCTGAAACATACTCTTCTCCTCCACCCTTGAATATTAGGATCCCAGGCTCTCCAGTCTTGAGACTCCAAGATTTATGTCAGCAACCCCTTTCCCCTGGGTTTTTAGGCCTTTGGCCTTGGACTGAGAATTATACACATTGGCTTCCCTGATTCGGAGGCTTTTGGATTTGCAGTGACTCACACTACTGACATCCCAATGTTTCTCACTTGAAGACAACCTATCATGGGATTTTTCAGCCTCTATAATCACGTAAGTCAATTCCCGTAATAAATCCCTTCCCATCTGTCTGTCTGTCTGTCATCTATCTAGTCTCCTTTCCTGTTAATTCTCTCAGAAGAACTCTAATACAGAGGCAAAAATACTGTAAAAAGTGAGTGTCCAGTAAAGATTTGAAGGTCAATCTGGCTGTTATATTTAAAACAGACTGAAATGAGGTAAGGAAGAAGCCAAAAGACCAGTAGAAGTCTATTGCCTCCTCCAGCCAAAAGATGATAGCAACTTAGGCCAGGGTAGTAATGGTAAATTATTGAGAAGTGGTCATATTTTAAAGATTAAGCCAACAAAATGTGATGATAGAGTGACAAAGTGTATTAGAGGAATAGAAACATCAAGGAAGACCTTGACTTTACTCACCAGAAAGATAAGGGTATCAGTGCTTACATGGGGAAGCCAGGAGGGAAGGTAGGATGTGTTGTTTTATCTTGTTTTGTTTTGGTGGAAAGTGGTAATGATCAAGAAATAAGTTTTTGACAGGCTATTTTGAGATATTATTTTATACACTCAAGAAGATATAATCATTAACCCGTGGATGGCCACAAGATAGATGAAGTGAGGCCACAAGTACTCAAATAATTTACTTTATTTACATTGACTAAGAATACGTTAATGAGCCACTGAAAGAGTCTTAAGAGCTAGAATGTTCCTCATATCATAGGCTCAGCAACTGAGTTATCCTCCTCTTTATCATAACATCATTTTACCTTTGTGTAAAATTTATTCCAGTTCATTTCCAGACTGTCCCTCAAGGTGTACATACTGAGACCTCATGTCACCCAGAGGCTTGTCTTGTGATAGTGTCATGATGAGGTGGAGTCCCATAACTGAGGCATCTGGGAGTGCTGCTGATACATCTCAGCCTCATTTGGATATATTTTTCCTTATAGTTGAATGGCTTGTCTGTTATTTGCTCATCTCATACTGTAAGATCCTTGGCCATTTTATTTTGTCTGTTTTTTTTCAGTGTCATTGATAAATACATTCTGCTTTCATTAACTAATACAATATTTTTCCTCCTCTAAAATAGATTTTGCTTCAGGGCTATTTTGCGCAAACCATACCTGATATATGAGGATATAGGGTTTTTTCTTCAATGATCGATTTAATATTTAACACTTGTTAACTTTGGGCGTACTATATGACCACTCTGGTCTCAGGATTCTCATGTGTTAGATAGTGTTGATGGCAGTACCCTGCCCAACTACAAGAGTACTAATGGCAATTCATATTTTATTTTGATATTTTCTGATGACTTATACATCTGTCATCTAATTTTTGCTCTAATTCTGTGTGATAGGTATAAATATCCTAGTTCAAAGTAAGAAAACCATGACTCTGAGAGATTTAGAAACTTACACAAGGGCAATCAGGTATTCAGTCAACAAACATGTGTTCATGCACATTAATATGCCAGGAGCAGTTCAAGGTGCCAGTGATAAATAAATAATAGCAGAGGCTCACCCACTGCCATGTTTGCATATGGTAAAGAACCCAGGTACATATAGAACAAATTTAAATGCAATATGCAAAGCACCTAGCAGTCTATTTAACAAAAATTTTGTAAAGATTTGAGTAATATGAAAGAGTCCTTGTACCAATCAAGTAGAATATACTCAATAAATTTCAGCCAGTACAAGTGTCATTTAAGTAGTAGCATTTGAGGTAAGTATACTTATACCAATTATCATTTATAGAGTACCTACTAGGTTCTGTCAGTATTTTCAAATATTATTTTAGTTAGAATTCTTTAATTACAGCAATAGACACTGAGAAGTTGACTTATGCAGGGAAGGGAAGAATTCATTATAAAGGATACAGAGCTATCTTGTGAAATCAGCTCAAGGGCACCAGGCAGTCAAGCCTCACAAAAGCGGCAGAATCAGGAGAGGGGAAAGTATATGGAATGCAGAGTCTTTTTTCCTCCAATTCTGTCTCATTTTCTCTCTGCACATCTGTGCCATTGCATTTATTTATTTATTTGTTTGTTTATTTATTGCATGTTAACTTTATCTGCTACTTGGTCCAAATTCTTATACATTTGACCAAAGAGTAGAAAATATCCACTGTTTACCTCTCTAATTTTAGTTTAGGTTTCTGTTGATGCTATTGTTGTGTCTGTGTGGGTTTTTGTTTTGTTTTGTTTTGCTTTTAGTTTTGTTTGTTTTGTATATCCCTCCATTCAAAGATGAGTCCAGAATAAATTGACATATAACAGGCTCAATTCAAAACTCCTGATGAATGGCTCCTGAGTGGCCCAGTTTAAGGTCCACTCAGCTGTATTCTCAGTACACATAAGCTACGAAAACTTTACCTCCATGAAAAACTTTCATAAAGAGAAAGAGAAAACAATTTTAAAAGAAGGATGCATCATTATGAACTAAACACACAACTGCTGTTATGATTTGGATGTGTCCCCACCCCAAATCTCATCTTGAATTGTAATCCCCATAATCCCCATGTATCAAGGGCAGGACCCGGTGAAGGTAATTGGATCATGGGGGCAGATTCCCCCATGCTGTTGTGGTGACAGTGAGTGAGTCTCATGAGATCTGATAGTTTTATAAATGTCTGGCATTTTCCCTGCTTGCACTCACTCCTTCCTATCACCCTGCGAAGAAGATGCCTGCTTCTCCTTTGCCTTCCGCTGTGGTTGTAAGTTTCCTGAGGTCTCCCAAGCAATGCAGAACTGTGAATCAATTAAACCTCTTTCCTTTATAAATTACCCAGTCTAAGGACGATCTTTATAGCAGCATGAGAACAGATTAATATGCATGCAAAGGGTATATAGTATCTCTAGGCCCTAGAAGACCCCTGCAAGGTAGAAATATAGGAAGCACTTCCATTTCACAGATACAGAAAATGAAAAGTCTTGAATTTATTCATTAAATAATTATTGAGTGCCAACGATATACAAGACAGAGGGCTATGTGATGAGAAATGACAGTTTTTACCTTACAAAGATTGCTTTCTATTAGAGATTACAGTCATCAGATAAATTATTACATAGCAAATATTTAATTTCACTTTTAATGAGTTCTATAAAGAAGGACAGAGTATTTGAGAACATATCACAAGGGAAATGGACCTATTCTAGAGGGATTGTAGGAGCATGAAAAAATATTACCCTTTGGAAGTGAATTTGAGTTGAGTTCTACATAAAAGTTGAGTAGCAATAAATTAAAGGCTGAGTAATGTGTCAGGAAGCTCTCCAGATAGAACAAATGGCATGAAAAGCTGGAAAAGCCACATGGCCAGTATGAACAGAGTCCTAAAATGGAGATAGAGAGAATGGTGTATAATTAACAGCTGAAGTGGGCAGGGACTAGATCTGATGGGATTAAGAGTAGTTTAAAGAATTTGTTCTTTGTCTTAAGTGCACTGAATACCTATCTTTGAAGTCTTTAAATGAGAAGAGTAACATGGTCAATTTTTGTGTTTTAAAAATATCACTTGGACTTTAGTGTAGGAAATGAATTAAAGGAAGACAAGAATTGATGTGGAGAAAATAATTCAGAGACTGTTTCAGTGGCCTAGAAAAAAAGAGAATGGGATCTAGAATGATGGAAATGAGTAATAAGGGGTCAGAATACCATAGATCCTCTTCTCTATTCCAGTTTGTCTTTGTGAAAATAGTTCATTATGATAGACCAAGCAAAAGCCACTCAGATACAAGAGCAATGATTGAGCTGAAACTTAAATCTAGTTTGCCTAAATCCAAATGTCACTCCATCTTATGTGGTCAGGATATGTTTGAGATAATATATATTTTATTATTTATTTTTATAGGAAGATGTGGACCTAGTGGAAAGGCAAATAATACAGCAGCACAATGTTTAATAATAGTGAATCAGGAAGGAAAGAAAAATTGTCTCCTGGGACAGAAAATGTTGAATTCAAATTTAAAAGACAAAGTATTTTGCATTGCTTCAATATTCTCTTCCTTGCTGCTTTCTTTACTTTGCCATGAAATGTTATGCATACACACAGATTCTTTGTAAAAGAGATACCACTGTTTTTTCTACTCAAAGGGAACTTTCTCTTTAGCTTAAAAAAAAAGGTGCAGATGAAACACTGAGAAAAAAAATTATTAACCAGCCTACAGAAAACCCAGGAGCAGGCAGATGCAGGAGCATGTGCTGTATCTTTTATTTTGTAGCAATAGCCAAGGTTTTCATCTCTGCAGGGGTCTGTTCAGAAAATCCCCTGATCTTTAATGAAAGCTATCCCACTCCTGAACCCACTATTAGAGGAAAGCTGGTAAAGATGAAACTGCAGCCCCAAGAGACCAAGACATGGAAATCCTGAATACCCCAAATGCTTACTCTTCCCTTGGAAGGCAGTGACATATATTGGTTATGTGACCTTGAGCAAACTACTTAAGCTCTAGGTGCCTTAGTTTCCTCATCTATAGAATGGGGATAAAAATGATACTTTCCTTGTAGGGTTATGTTAAAAATATAATGGGTACCAAATGAATAATTGTTGACATGGGGAGAATATTATTTTTAAACTATTGATTATTTCATAGCTCAGGAAATGATGGAGGGAAATGTGATATCTTAGAGATGAGCTCCTGTCTCTTAGATGAATTCATGAGTCACACAGAATTCATAATCCATATAATTCACTACATAAAAAATACCATATCTCTAAGGAAAAAGATAATTAAGAAGTGGCCAAAAATTCCCCCTCTTCCCTTTCTCTCTTGACTCTTTCAATCAGATATCCTTCTCCACCTTTCCATCAAAATAGTTCCTGCCAGCCTGCCAGTGTCACCAATAACTGCAATATTGATAAACTCCAAGGTCGTTCCTTGGTCCTCATCTTACTTTACCTATCAGCAGCAGGTGACACGGCCATTTCTCTCTCCTCCTTGAAACATTTCCTCCATTAGTCTTCTAGTTCATCCTTCTCTCTGCTCTTTTTTTCATTTGCTTTCTTCACTTGCTCATCATCATCATCCCCCAGACCTCTAAAAGTGGGAATGTTTTAGGACATACTTCTCACTTTTATTCCACTTTCCATCTGTGGTTTCCCCTAGCTGATGTCATTCCATTACATGGTTTTAAATAGGATTTGTAACACTAAATGGCTTTATATCCCTAGGTGAAGTCTCTCATCTGCAGTCCAGACTTGTGCATTCAACTGCTTATTTGACATCACCACTTGTACAATTTGCTGTCTGATAGACTTCTCAAAATTAAGAGTCCCAGAATTGAACTTCCTATTCCTACCACCTCATAACCTGGCCTATCCACTCTTAGAAAATGACAACTTTATCCTTCCAGTAGTTCATGCAGATTCTTTGGAGTTATCCTCAATTCTTCTCTTTCTCTCTTATTCCATCCATCAGTTAATCCTGGTATTTCTTGCTATAAAATATATCTGCTTCTCATCAACTTTATTGCAACTGTATCTGCAACTGCAGATATATTGCAAATATATCTGCAACTCATCAATCATCTGCTATTCTGGAGCAAGCCAATGTAAATTTTTCCCTTGATCAGTTGAAGAGTCTCTTAACCTGTCTCCTTATTTCCACTTTGCCTCATTCTATCTTCAACACAACATAATAATCCCTTAAAATGTGAAGTCCTCTCCTCAGATTTCTCTAATACCCATTCATTTCACTTAGAGTGGATGTCTGAGGTGACTTCTGTGGTTCTCAGTTGTCCCAGACTCTAAAAGAAGTATAGCATCAGCATTTGCTTCTTATGAGGTCTTATCAGAAGAGCACTCTGTACTTCAGCACTTCTACTTCTCACCCCTCTGCATCTCCTCCTTATCCTTCCCTGCTCATCCTGCTCCAGCCATACTGGTCTTCTTGGCCTACCTATGCCTCAAGGCTCTGAGTTCTTTCTGCTTGAATTTTCCCTCAAGCCCTTCATATGACTTACTGTCAACTTGGCTGTAGATTCCTAAATCCCTAAGTATGGCCTGCTGTATCTACCCTAAATAAAATAATGCATTCTCCCTAACCTAGATGCCACTCCTGTATATATTTTTGTACAGGATATTTTTAGCATTCCAGGTATTGAATAGACATTGATGTGTTTCTTCCATTACTAGGGTATTAGGTTCATGAGGGCTGAGACTTGGTTCACTACCTCTGCCTGTAGTCAGTAGGTCAATGCCTGATACACGGAAAGCACATAAACAAATATTTGTTAAACGAATGAATGAATGAAGAATGTGATTCCTGCTCTTATAGACCTCACGGGTTTTGTTCAATAAGTTCAATCAACATTTGGGTACTTAATCCATGCCAGGTCTGGTTCTTGGAGCTGGGGATGTGTAAATGAAGGAAATGTGCCTTTTTCCCTCTGGGAACTGACAGCTTGCTGGATGAGATGGATAATTGTGTTGGCCTAGGTGCTCATTCTTCCACTAACAGCACCAAAAATGTAGGGCCTGAGAAATGGCTTACACATAGCACTTATTTTATGACGTTACCCAGTGAAAAGGGGTAGAGTACTGGGAAATGAAAGAAGGGGAAACAAAAGCTAATAGGAGTGTGTGGTGTTAAGCTGATTGCCCTGTGGGGAAATTGAGCTGAAGTCCACTCTGCCCTTCTGAGGAATGGTGTGGAAAGCATCTCAGAATGATGAACTGGGAAGCAAAGGAAGAGTGTTCATCATTCACCAGTTCCCCTTCTCTCACTGGTTGAAGGTTATTCCATGGCAGGTTAACTCCCTCATGCTTCCAGGGTGTACATGTGTATTAGTCCATTCCCATGCTGCTAATAAAAACACACCCAAGACTGGATGATTTATAAAGGAAAATGTTTCAATTGACTCACAGTTCCACAGGGCTGGGGAGGCCTTTGGAAACTTACAATTATGGCAGAGAAGAAGCAAACACATCCTTTTTCACATGGCAGCGGCAAGGGGAAGTGCTGGGCAAAACAGGGGAAAGCCCCTAAAAAAACCATCAGATATCATGACAACTCACTCACTATCAGGAGACCACCATGAGGGTGACTGCCCCCACGATTAAATTACCTCCCATTGGGTCCCTCCCATGGCATGTGGTGATTATGGGAACTACAATTCAAGATGAGATTTGAGTAGGGACAGAATGTCCAACCACATCATTCTGCCCCAGCCCATCCCAAATCTCATATCCTTACATTTCTAAACCCAATCATGCCCTTCCAACAGTCCCTGAGTCTTAACTCATTCCAGCATTAACCCAAGGGTCTAAGTCCAAAGTCTCACCTGAGACAAGGCAAGTCCCTTCCATCTATGAGCCTGTAAAAGCAAAAGCAAGGTAGTTACTTCCGAGATACAATGGGGATACAGGCATTGAGTAAATATGTCCATTCCAAATGAGAGAAATTGGCCAAAACAAAGGGACTGCAGGCCCCATGCAAGACCAAAATCCAATAGGGGAGTCATTAAACCTTACAGTTCCAAAATGATCTCCTTTGACTCCATGTCTCACATCCAGGTCACGCTGATGCAAGAGTACTCCCACAGCCTTGGGCAGCTCCACCCCTGTGGCTTTGCAGGGTACAACCCCACTCCTGGCTGCTTTCACAGGCTGGTATTGAATGTCTGCATCCTTTCCAGGCACATGTTGCAAGCTGTTGGTGTGTCTACTATTCTGGAGTCTGGAGGATGGTGGCCCTCTTCTCACAGCTTCACTAGACAGTGCCCCAGGAGGGACTCTGTGTGGGGGCTTTGACCCCACAATTTCCTTTCTTCACTGCCCTAGCAGAGGTTCTCCATGAGGGCTCCATCCCTGCATCAAACTTCTGTCTGGGCAACCAAATGTTTCCATACATCCTCTGAAATCTAGGTGGAGGTTCCCAAACCTCCATTTTTGACTTATGTGTACCCGCAGGCTCAACACAGCGTGTAAGCTGCCAAGGCTTGGGGCTTGTATTCTCTGAAGCAATGGGCTGAGCTGAATGTTGGCCGCTTTTAGCCATGGCTGGAGCTGAAGCAGATGGTACACAGGGCACCAAGTCCTGAGGCTGCAGGGGGACCCTGGGCCTGGTCCATGAAAGGATTTTTGCCTCTTAGGGAAAAATGGCCTGGAGACATTTTCCCCAATGTCTTGGTGATTAACATTTGGGTCCTCATTACTTATGTAAATTTCTGTAGCCAGCTTGAATTTCTACTCAGTAAACGAGGCTTTCTTTTCTATCACATAGTCAGGCTGCAAATTTTCTAAACGTTTATGCTGTGCTTCTTCTTGAATGCTTTGCCACTTAGAAATTTATTCCACCAGATGCCCTAAATCATCTCTCTCAAGCTGGGAGTTCCACAGATCTCTAGGGCAGTGGCAAAATGCCAGCAGTCTCTTTGCATAGCAAGAGTGACCTTTACTCCAGTTCCCAAAAAGCTCCTCATCTCTAAGATCGCCTCAGCCTGGACTTCATTGTCCATCCATATCACTATCAGCAGTTTGGTCAAAGCCATTTAACAAATCTCTAGGAAATTCCAAACTTTCCCGCATCTTCCTATCTTCTTCTGAGCCCTCCAAATTGTTCCAACCTCTGCCTCTTACCCAGTTCCAAAGTCACTTCCACATTTTCAGATATTTTTATGGCAACACCCCACTACCTGGTACCAATTTACTGTATTAGTTTCTTCTCATGCTGCTAATAAAGACATACCGAGACTGGGTAATTTATAGAGGAAAGAAGTCTAATTGCTTCACAGTTCCACAGGGCTGGGGAGGCCTTAGGAAACTTACAATCATGGCGGAAGGGAAAGCAAACACATCCTTCTTCACATGGAGGCAGCAAGGAGACGTGCCGAGCAAAACGGGGAAAAGCCCCTTATAAAACCATCAGATTTCATGAGAAGTCACTATCATGAGAACACTATGAAGGTAACTGCCCCCTTGATTAAATTACCTCCCACTGGGTTTGTCCCACAACGTGTGGGGATAATAGGACTATAATTCAAGATGAAATTTGAGTGGGGACACAAAGCCTAACCATATCAGCATGTGTGAGTGGCATGATGATGGATATTTGTCCCCTGCAAATCTGATGTTGAAATGTAATCCCCAATGTTGGATGTAGGGTGTAGGAGTGCTGGTTTAAGTCATGGAGGCAATGGTTCCTTACCATTACCATATGGTAATTTGTTACAGTAGCCCAAACTGACTAAAACAGACTTTGATGTGTGTAGCCATTATAAGCAAACTGAGTGGCTTATTTCTCATGGTTCTGAAAATTAGAAATTCTGATGTCAAGATGACTGCCTAATTGGGTTCTTGATGAGGGCTCTCTTCCCAGTTATGCCCTCATATGCCTTTTCCCTGGTGCATGCATACCCAGAAAGCAACTTCCTATCTCTCTTTTCATAAAGGCATTAATCATGAGATCTCCACCCTCACAACATCATCTCACTCTAATTACTCCCCCAAAGCCCTACCACCAGGTACTATCATAGTCAGGATTAATTTCAACATATATATATTTGGTGGGGGTGGGGGCAGTGGTAGAAACATTCAGTCCATAGCAAAGCCTTTGCCGATCTCTTCCTTTTTTCTTTATCAGATTGCAAAGGTATAATGTAAACATAGATAAAAGATGGTACTGGGTGTAGTAGCTACTCAAAATTGATTCTGAGGGTATTGGATTATAAGCCTAGCTTAGAAAGGAAAGACAAATTAAGGTTTGAGGACCAGAGAACACATTACATGAGTGCCTACTAGTTACAGAGACAGTGAGGGACACTAATGATGGAAACACGAATGACTTATGGTCCCTATCCTCAAGAAGTCTTACATGTGGAGGGAGCATCTTGCTAAATAATCAGTTGAGTAATATGATTGAGACATTGGAGAAAAGATGAGGTGATGTATTTTAATTCCATAAAAGCTTTTTAAAATTATTTGTCTTAAGTATTTAGCCTTATATTTTTGTAATAGATATAGTATTAAAGATCTGCTGAACCTTTGTACAAGTCTATCCTAAATTGGATTTGTAATACAAATAAGGGTTTTCCAGGTTATTATGTGTACCACTTTTCAAAATTCAGAATGTTTGTTTTGAGTACTACATTAATCATCATTGTGGATGAATGGATGCGTGGGTGGATAGATAATGTGAATTCCTCAACTTCACGATCGCTTTAGTCTAGTTATAGAAGAGAACTAAGTATACTGGTCTATGACTAACTCTCTTATTATGTAGTAGTTATCTGATAAGCATATGCAGAGAAATCTGAGGGTAAAGGAGGGAGGTAAAAGTTCTACTTTGAGCTGTGAGGAATAGATCTAGGAAGTCTTCAAAGAGAAATTGACTTTGGGGCTGTTTTTCAGTTGAAGAATTTCAATATATGCAGATTGGGGAAGGACATTTCAGGAACAGGGACAGCTGAATCAAAGGACAATGATATTTTCAAGAATGCTTCATAGGCAATGAAATGGCTACAGGTGGCTGCAGTATTAGGAACATGGCAGGGGTGGGTTGGAGGAGCCTGGCAATGCCAGCTGGGGTGAGATGGTGGCAATCTAACTTTCAGGCTAAGGAGCTTTATCTTCACATTGTTGGTTGTCAATTTCCCATTCTCACAAGGTGCTCTTCTACAACCAGTTACAAAGACAAATATGTCTGGTATATTTTTTGGAGGTACACATTGCACATTGGCTTATTAAAGCTGCTAACGAGTAAAGAAGCTGTTTAACTTAGTTTAAGTCCAGCATTTTTCAAAAGTCTCTAAAACAGGGAAACATTTATTTTTTTCCTCTCAACATCTATTTGAATCCTATGGAATATCACTGCAGGGAATACCTTGGAATTGAAGAGTTTAAAGAAAGAACCAGTGTGATCATTTTACCTTTTTAAATGTCACCCTGGTTACAGTGTGTGATATGGAGTGGAAACCATTAATTTGGAAACAAGGAGATGAAATAAGCTGTTGCTGCACTTTCTTCGGACAGAGAGAGAGAGAGAAAGCGGATGCACGTGCAAGAGAGAAGATGAAATGGGAATTGGGTGCTGATGACAGAAATGGGTAAAGGGGAGAGGTATGAGCAAGCTTTTTTAAGGAGATGACTTGTTGAGGTCGGGTGACTTATGGGCTTTGGGGAACAAGAGAGGGATCTTGTGTACCATTTATTTTCTGCATTGTGGAACTGGGTGAATGGTGGGGCCACTCACAGAATGAGTGCCACACATAGGAAGGAAGATGTTGGTGGATGAAAAATACACTTTGAGTTTACGTACCTGTAGAAAAGACACATTAAGACACAGAGAACCCTCCATCTTTCTGATAAATCATTTCTTCTGTTTTCTTCTTCTGCCAGTCCCGGAAGTCTCAATCTGCTTTTTCTTCCTGTGAATTATTCTGCAACCCTCATTCTCCAGCTCTCCTTAGTTCATGACCATTCTCCAAATATACCATGCACATTCACAGCTATGTGCATTGACTCCATTGTTCTGTCATTCCAGAATGACTTTCCTGACTGTATGTGTTAGAAATTGTCTTTAGCTCGCAGCAACAGACATCCAACTATAATGGCTTAAATTTATAGTGTATCTCATATGAAAACAAAAAGTTTAGATAATAAACAGTCCAGAACTGGTTTTGACATCACACCAACTTTTCTGCCTTTTGATCCACAGTTCTTAGCAGCAGCTTCTGTCCTCAGAGATACAAAATGACTCATGGAACTCCACCCATCACAATCACATTTCAAATAGAAGTATGAGAGAGCAGAAATAACCTACATATTATCTGTTTCCTCTTAAGAAGCCATTCCAATGTTCTACCTAACCATTCATGTTTACATATTATTGGCTATACCTAGATGTAAGGGGACTGGGAAATAAAATGTAGTCTTTTCCTGTAATACGTTGCTACTGAGGGAGGAAAAAAGTGAACGAGGGTGGTTTTTTTTTTTTTTTTAATTTGGGTTTTTAATTTTTCAAGGAAGAAGAAGGAAATATATACAGAAGAGCAGTCTCTGCCACGTTGACCTTCACCTTTTGCAACTCTTCTTAGGGTTGATCTAACTTTAAATCAATCACCATGTCCTTGAGAAGAACTTCTCTGAATTGTCCCCCTGCCAGAGCAGCTTTTTTCTTCTGAAGCAGGCGCATTACCTTCTGTTCAGCACTCATTTACTTTATGTTTTCCTTATCCTTTCTTGTACCTCTGGCTCCTTCCTGCAAGATTCTTGGGAGCAAGATCTATTTTTATATTAGTCCCAGTGTTCTCTTTTGATCTCTCTGAACCTCAGGACCTGATATCACCTCTGGCTCCTAATAGGAACTTAGAAGAAGTTGGGTCTAATTCATGGTTCTCAGACTCTAGAGTACATCAAAATCATCTGGAAGGCTTATTAAGCATAAAAATGGCTGGACCCTACTCTCAAAGATCTGGATTCACTAAGTCTTAGTCCCAGACTGAGACTATGCATTTCTGACAAGTTTGCAGGTGGTACTGGTGCTGCTGGTCCAGAGAGCACACTCTGAGAATCTTTTTTGTAGGGATTTCCTACAAAGGTTCTTCTCACATTACATCCCAGGGTACTTTCTTGGTCTCAGGATGGCTAGCTGTACATCTTTCTTTCTCCTCACAGGGCCCATTGTTTTCTCTTTTTTACTCTCACCTTTTTACAATCAATAAAAACATCTCAAACAAGTTCACAGTTTTTCAGCTGAGTAGGTCTTGCACAATAAGTGGGAAATGGGCCAATGACAGTCAAGGACATAGTCTGGACTCATCACAATACTCATAGTTTACATAGCCTTGCTTTTCTTTTTTTTTTTTTTTTTTCAGGTTTTTTTTCATCATGACCTTCACAGTGCTTCCCTCCTTCTCTCCCTCACCACCCAGTTTAGCAGTCCCATGCTACCAACTCCGCCACCAGCCCAGCTGAGTGTTAATTCTCTTCTGGAAAGACACGCTAGTCCTGATAAAGGCCCCTCATTGCTAGGAGAACCGCTAACCCCAACAAATCCTCCCAATGATGTTTATGAAATATTTCAGTTGAACTAAAAGGTTTTCTCCAGGCCAGTAATTATTGTCATTAACATTTAGATAAGTTGGCTGTTTCCTGCTCTATATTACTGTGTGTTCCATTGCCTCATAATGGAGTAAGATAGGAAGGAGTGAGGAATTTCAAACAAAATGGTCTTTGCTAATAAAGTTCAATGCCTCCTTTAGGATGCTTTCTGTAGTCCATGAAGCTAGCATCCTCCATAGTCACACCCCTCTCCTCTGCCTTCCTCTGGTGGGGCCCATGGTGATCCTGAACCTTTTTGTTCCCATGTATCCCTAGCCCAAAGAGGACTCAGCCTTACTTCTTCTTGTGAGCCAGAACAGACTCATCTGGGGTTCCAAGCTTAAATGGTTTTCCCACGTGGCTCCCTGGCTCTTATCCTAGCAATCAGGCCTAGAGTGAAGGACTGCCTTGCAACTTTTGAGCACTCTTTTAACTCTCAAAGCACAGGAAAGCTAAATCTCCTCCCAGATTTCTCAAACTCTAGTGGAAGTGCCTGAATCTGTATTCTCCACTTTAAAAAAATATATCAGACTTAAGTATAATTATAGCTATTATGTCCTTAATAGAAAGTCTAACCTGATGATGTACAATAGGCTTTGAGGAGTCAGATAAAAATGAGTTCCAATGTTTTATACGTTAGGTAGAGCAGGTTGAGAAAATGGAGAATTGGGTTCTAGCCTGCAGATGTGGAGATGGCCGTACATGACGCTTTAGCAGCCAGTTGGTGTTAAAGGGCAGGCAAGCTCCTAAAAAGTTAGTGTTCCTTGTGCAGCTCTTTTTGGGTCAGCGCTTTACAGAAGTGATGGGCACACAGGTTTACTAGGCTGTCATCATAAAGTGCAGTTTCATTAACTTCTAACCTTCTGCCTTCAAATGGTAGCACCCACTGACTTCACTGCCCAAACACAAGTAATTTTATCCCAATTATATTTTTAGTTGTTTACTTTTTGTTTTATATTTTGAAAGTATTTTTAAAAGTTGAAAAATAATAATTCATTAATTGTTAATCATTTTGACATGTTTGCTTTAAACATTTTTCTTTTATCTCTCTCTGTCTCTGACTCTTTCCCTCTCTTCACACCACACACACAGAGAGAGAGAGAGAGAGAGAGGAGAGAAGAGAGATACACACATCTGTTACTATTTTTGTGAACTAAATTAATTGAATGTGAATTGAATTAATGTTTGAGGTGATGGATAAGCTAATTACTCTGATTTGATCGTTACACAATGTATACATATATCAAAACATCACACTGTACCACATAAATATGTACTATTATTATATCTCAATTAAAATTGCATAAAACTAAAAAAAAATTAAAATTTCCTGGTGTGGGTGGCAAATTATATGGTTGCCCTATTATCATTTCTGCAGACATGACTTGTGTGACTTCCTCTCGGCCTTTAGCAATGTTGTGGGAGTTCAGGCTGACCTAGAGGCACAGACCTCAAGCTCCAGAAAGCAGTTTCCAGCCACTCACCATGGGATGGGCAGTCTATTGGCCAGGAGAAAATTTTAATAATTGAATAAATTGAAATAAGTTTCAGGGCTCAGAAGCAGGTTAATCTTCTCCGCAGAAGCCTTTACTCTGTACTGAAATAAACTGTTTGCTTCTGAAACAAAATTATTTTCACAACCTAATGTGAAAATTTTCCCCTGGCCAATAGACTGCCTACCGTGAAAATTTTCTCCTGGCCAATAGACTGCCTACCCCATGGCGAGTGGCTGGAAATGGCTTTCTGGAGCTTGAGGTCTGTGCCTCTAGGTCAGCCTGAACTCCCACAACATTGCTAAAGGCCTAGAGGAAGTCAAACAAGTCATGTGTGCAGAAATGATAGTAGGGCAACCATATAATTTGCCACCCACACCAGGGAATTTTATTTTTTTTAAGTTTTATTATATGTTAATTGAGATATAGTAATTGTACATATTTATGGGGTACAGTGTGATGTTTTGATACATGTATACATTGTGTAATGATCAAATCAGAGTAATCAGCATATCTATCACCTCAAACATTTATTCTTTGTGGAGAAAACCCAGAATCCTCTTTTCTAGCTGTTACTATTTTGAAATATACAATAATTATTAACTGTAGTCACGCTACAGTGCAATGGAAGACTTGGACTTGTTTTTCCTATCTAACTCTTCTAACTTTGTACTAATTGACCACCATCCCATAATCCCCTGATCCTTTCTACCCTCTCTAGCCTCTGATAACCCATTGTTCTATTCTCTTGTTTTTAACTTTTATTTTAATTTCAGGGGTATATGTGCAGGTTTCTTATATAGGTAAATCTGTCATGGGGGTTTGTTGTACAGACAATTTTGTCACTCAGCTATTAAGCCTTGTACCCACTAGTTATTTTTCCTGATCCTCTCTCTCATCCCAGATCCTCTCTCTGATAGGCCCCATTGTCTGCTGTTGCCCTCTATGTGTCCATGTGTTCTCATCACTTAGCTCCCAATTATAAGTGAGAACATGCAGTATTTGGTTTTCTATTCATGAATTAGTTTGCTAAGGATAATGGCCTGCAGCTCCATCCGTGTCTTACAAGGGACATGATCTCATTCTTTTTTATGGCGGCATAGTATTCCAAAGTGTATATGTACCACATTTCCTTTATACAGTCTACCATTGATGAGCATTTAGGTTGATTCTATGTCTTTGCTATTGTGAATAGCACTGCAATAAACATACACATGCATGTGTCTTTATGATAAAACTATTTATATTATTTGGGGTATATACCCAGTATGAGATTGCTGGGTCAAATGGTAGTTCTGTTTTTAGGCCTTTGAGGAGTCACCACACTGTTTTCCACAATGGTTAAACTAATTTACACTGCCAACAACAGTGTATAAGCATTCCTTTGTATCCACAGCCTTGCCAGCACCTGTTTTTTTTTTTTTTTTAATAGCTGTTCTGACTGGTATGAGATATTTCATTGTGGTTTTGATTTGCATTTCTGTAATAATCAATGTGTCGAGCATTATTTCATATGCCTGTTGGTCACATGTATATCTTCTTTTGAAAGGTGTCTTCAGGTCCTTTACCCACTTTTTAATGGGGTTGTTTGTTTGTTTTTTCTCATAAATTTAAGTTTCTTATAGATGCTGGATATTAGACTTTTGACAGATACATAGTTAGCAAATATTTTCTCCCATTCTGTAGGTTGTCTGTGTACTGCATTGATAGTTTCTTTTGCTGTGCAGACACTCTTTAGTTTAATTGGATTCCATTTGTCAATTTTTGCTTTTGTTGTGATTGCTTTTGGCATCTTTGTCATAAAAACTTTCCTTATTCCTATGTCCAGAATGGTATTGCCTAGGATGTCTTCCAGGGTTTTTATAGTTTGGGGTTTTACATGTAAGTCTTCAATTCATCTTAAGTTGATTTTTGTATATGGTGTAATGAAGTCCAGTTTCAATCTTCTTCATATAGCTAGCCAGTTATCCCAGCATCAGTTATTAAATAGGGAATCTTTTCCCCATTGCTTGTTTTTGTCAGGTTTGTCAAACATCAGATGGTTGAAGATGTGCAGCCTTATTTCTGTGCTCTTTATTCTGTTCCATTAGTCTATGTCCGTTTTTGTACCAGTGCCATGCTGTTTTGGTTACTGTAGTCCTGCAGTATAGTTTGAAGTTGGGTAGCATGATGCCTCCAGCTTTGTTCTTTTTGCTTAGAATTGCCTTTGCTGTTTTGGCTGGTTTTTGGTTCCACATGAATTTTAAAATAGTTTTTTTTAGTTCTGTGAAGAATCTCAAAGGCAGTTTGATAAGAAAAGCATTGAATCTATAAATGGCTTTGGACAATATGGCCATTTTAGCAATATTGATTCTTCCTATCCATGAACAGGGAATGTTTTCCCATTTTTTGTGTGTGTCATCTCTGATTTCTTTGAGCAGTGTTTTGTAACTCTCTTTGTAGAGATATTTCAGCTCCCTAGTTAGCTGTATTGCTAGGTATTTTACTCTTTTGGTGGCAGTCGTGAATGGAATTGTGTTCCTGATTTGGCTCTTGACTTGATTATTGTTAGTGTATGGGAATGCTAATGATTTTTGTACATTAATTTTGAGACTTTGAAATTTTGATGAAGTTGTTTATCAGCTTAAGGAGCTTTGGGACCAAAATTATAGGGTTTTCTAGCTATAGAACCATGTCATTTGCAAACGGGGCTAGTTTGACTTCCTCTCTTCCTGTTTGGATGCTCTTTATTTCTTTCCCTTGCCTGATTGCTCTGGCTAGGACTTCCAATACTATGTTGAATAGGAGTGGTGAGAGATGACATCCTTGGTTTTTACCAGTTTTCAAGGGGAATGCTTCCAGATTTTTGCCATTCAATATGATGTTGGCTGTGTGTTTGTCATAGTTGGCTGTTATTATTTTGACGTATGTTTCTTCAATACCTAATTTACTGAAAGTTTTTAACATGAAGGAGTGTTGAAATTTATTGAAAGCCTTTTCTGCATCTATTGAGACAATCATGTGGTTTTTGTATTTAGTTCTGTTTATGTCATGAATCACATTTATTGATTTGCATATATCAAACCTTGCTTCCGGGGAAAAAGCTTACTTGATAGTGGTGAATAAGCTTTATGAGGTGCCACAGAATTTGGTTTGCCAATATACTGTCTAGGATTTTTGCATCAAAGTTCTTCAAGGATATTGGCCCAGTGTTTTATTTTTCTTGTTGCTGTATCTCTTCCAGGTTTTGGTATCAGGATGATGCTGGCCTAATAGACTGAGATACAAAGGAGTCCTTCCTCCTCCATTTTTTGGAATAATTTCAGTAGGAATGGTATGAGCTCTTTTTTGTATATCTTGTAGAATTCAGCTGTGAATCTGTCTAATCCTGGCCTTTTTTTGTTGTTGTCAGTATTTCTGATTCAATTTCAGAGTCATTATTGGTCTATTTAGAGATTCGGTTTCTTCTTGGTCCAGTTTTGAGAGGGTAAATGTGTCCAGAAATTTATCCATTTCTTCTAGATTTTTTAGTTTATGTGCAGAGAGGTATTCATAATATTCTCTGATGGTTGTTTTTCTGTGGGGCCGGTAGTAACATCCTCATGTTGTTTCTGATTCTGTTTATTTGAATCTTCTCTATTTTTTTCTTTATTAGTCTAGCTAGCCATCTATTTTATGAAATTTTTCAAAATACTAGCTTCTGTATTGGTTGATCTTTTAAATGGTTTCTTATGTCTCATTTTTTTTCAGTTCATCACTAATTTTTGTTATTTCTTGTCCTCTGCTAGCTTTGGAGTTAGTTTCCTCTTGATTCTCTAGTTCTTTTAGTAGTGATGTTAGATTATTAAATTGAAAATTTTCTAACTTTTTGATGTGAGCATCTGGTACTATAAATTTCCCTCTTAACACTGTCTTAGCTGTGTCCCAGAGGTTCTGGTATGTTGTATCTTTGTTCTTATTAGTTTCATAAAACTTATTGATTTCAGCCTTCATCCATTATTTACCCAGAAGTCATTCAGGAGAAGGTTATTCAATTTCCACAAAATTACATGTTTTTGAGTGAATTTCTTAGTCTTGATTTCTAACTTGATTGTGCTATGGTCAGAGAGAGCGGTTGTTATGATTTTACTTTTTTTGGCATTTGCTGAGGAGTGTTTTGTCTCTGATTATGTGGTTGATTTTAAAATATGTGCCATATGGCAATAAAAAGAATGTATATTCTATTGTTTTTAGGTGGAGAGTTCTGTAGATGTCAATCAGGTCCATTTGATACAGTGCTGAGTTCTGGTCCTGGATATCTTTGTTAAGTTTTTGCCTTGATAATCTGCCTAATACTGTCAGTGGGGTGTCAAAGTCTCCAACTAATACTGGGTGGGAGTCAGCATCTCTTATTAGGTCTCTAAGAACTTGCTTTATTAGTCTAGGTGCTTCTGTGTTGGGTGCACATATATTTAGGATAGTTACATCTTCTTGTTGAATTGAGCAGGTTGCTCCTTGCCAGCATAACATACTCATTTTTCTGAGTCACTGGGGGCTAAGAATGAGTCCTACTGTGAGGTAGCCCCATGAAGGACTCCCAGCTTCCTTCCCCTTCAGTCCGGCTTCTGTGTCTTCCCTTCGTCTACTCCCAGTGCCTTCTCTTGGAATATCTGTTAGGAACACACCAGTTGTCCTTGTCCCTCCATAGCAGCTGTTCTACCTGGCTGTGTCTGGTCAGCTATCTTGCTGAGCTACATCCCTGTTCTATTCTCTAAGTCTATAAAATCAACTTTGTTAGATAACACAAATGTGTGAGATCATTATGTATTTGTTCTTCCATGCATGGCTTAATTCACTTAACATAATGCCCTCTAGGCTTATCTGGTTGGTAGTGAATGACAGAATTTCATATTTTTTATGATGGAATAGTATTGAATTGTGTATATATACAAAATTTAAAAAATATATTTATTCTCTGATAGACACTTAGGTTCATTCCATACTTTGGCTCTTGTGAATAGTGCTACAAAAACATGGGATTGTAGATATCTTTCACGTACTGATTTTATTTCCTTTGAATTGATTGTTTGACCATATGGTAGTTCTATTTTTGTTTTTTTTTTTTTGAGAAAGATCCATACTGTTGTCCATAATGGCTGTACTTATTTACATTCTCAACAATAGTGTACAAATTCCCTGTTCTCCACATCCACACAAGCATTTCTTGTTTTTTATTCTTTTGATAAAATCCAATCTAATTGGCGTGAGCTAATATCATCCTGGTTTTGATTTACACTTCTCTGATGATTAGTAATGTTGAACATTTTTCCATATACCTGTTGGTCATTTGTATACCTTCATGTGAAAAATGTGTGTTCAGATATTTTGCCCATTTTTGATCAGATTTTTTAACTATGTTGAATTGTTTGAGTTCTTTGTGTACTCTACATATAAGCCCCTTGTAAGTTTGTAGCTATTTTCTTCCATTCTATAGGTTGTATCTTCACTCTGTCGATTGTTTCCTTTCTTTTGCATAAGCTTTTCAGTTTGATGCATTCCCATTTGGTTATTCTTGTTGTTGTTACCTGTGCTTTTGAGGTCTTATTCTGAAAAAAAGCATTTCCCCAACAAATGTTATAAAGTGTTTGTCCTGTTTTCTTCCAGTAATTTTATAACTTCAGTTCTTACATTCAAATTTGTAATTGATTTTGATTTGATTTTTGTATATAGTGATAGATAGAGGTCTAGTTTTATTTTTCTTCCTGTTGATATCCAGTTATCCCAGCACCATTTACTAGAGAGACTGTCATTTTTCCCAGTGTGTATCGTTGGCACCTTTATAGAAAATTTGTTTACTGTAAATGTGTAAATTTACTGCTGGGAACTCTATTCTGCTCCATTTGTCTATGTTTCTGTTTTTATGCCAGTAGCATGCTCTCTTGGTTATTATAGCTTTGTAATATATTTTGAAATCAGGAAGTATGATGCCTCCAGCTTTGTTCTTATTGCTCAAGATAATTACTTTGACTATTTAGGATCTTTTGTGATTCCATACAAATTTTAGGATGTTTTTTACTTTTATAAATAATAGCATTGGTATTTTCACAGGGATTATATTAAATCTATAGGTTGCTTTTTGTTATATGTACATTTTAACAATATTAATTCTCCTAATCCATGAATATTTTTCTCTTTATTTGTGTCCTCTTTAATTTATTTTATCAATGTTTTATAATTTTATCATATAAATTTTTCACTTTTTTGGTTAAATTTATTCCTAAGAAATTTTTGGTAACTATTGCAAATGGGATTGTCTTCTTTATTTCATTCTAAGGTAGTTAACTGTTAGTATATAGAAATACTTTTCTGTGTTGATTTTGTATTTTGCAACTTTACTAAATTTGTTTATTAGTTGTAGTAGTTTTTGGTGTAGTCTTTAGTGTTTTCTAGGTATAAGATTATGTTATCTGAAAACAGGAATAATCCGACTTCCTCCTTTCAAATTTGGATGACCTTTTTTTCTTTCTCTTGATGAATTGCCCTGACTTGTACTTCCAGAACTATTTTGAATAGAAATTATGAAATTGGGCTTCCTTGCCTTCTTCCAGATCTTATAGGAAATGCGTTTTACTTGCCCTTACTTATGTGATGTTAGCTTTGGATGTGGTATATGGTATTAATTGTGTTGAGGTACATTCCTACCATACCTAATTTGTTGAGAGTTTTTAGCATAAAGGGATGTTGAATTTCTGTGTATAATAAAATAATCATAAGTTTTTTATTCTTGATTGTATTAATATAATGTATGATGCACATTGATTTGCATATGTTCAACCACTCTTTCATCACTAGAATAAACTCCACTTGATAATGGTGGATGATCTTTTTAATGTGCTACTACTAAATTTGGTTTGTGAATATTTTGTTGAGAATTTTTGCATCTATCTTCATCATGAATATTGACCTGTGGTTTTCTGTTCTTGTTTGTTTTCTTTTCATTGTGTTCTTCTTTGCTTTTGGTATCCGGGTGTATTATTACGTTCTCATAGTGCTGTGAAGAAATACTGGAGACTAGGTAATTTATAAAGAAAAAGAGGTTTAATGGACTCACAGTTTCACATGGCTGGGGAGACCTCACAATCATGGCGGAGGGTGAAGGAGGAACAAAATCAATTCTTACATGGTGGCAGGCCAGAGAGCATGTGCAGGAAAACTGCCCTCTATAAAATCATAAGATCTTGTGACACTTATTTACTATCACTAGAATAGCACAGGAAAAAAACCTGCCCCCATGATTCAATTACCTCGCACCAGGTCCCTCCCACAATACATAGGGATTATGGGAACTACAATTCAAGATGAGATTTGGGTAGGGACACAGCCAAACCATATCACAGGGTAATGCTTGCCTTAGAGATTGAGTTTGGAATAATTGCCTTCCCTTCAATTATTTGGAATAGTTTGAGAATAATTGGTATTAGTTCCTCTTTAAATGTTTGTTAGAATTCAGCAATGAAACTGTTGGATTTCTTTGATGGGAGCCTTTTTATTAATGATTCAATCTCATTACTCATTATTGGTCTCTTTGGGTTTTCTATTTCTCTATGATCCTCTCTTGTTAGACTGTATATCTAGAAATTTATCAATTTTTTTATGATTTTTCAATTTGGGATGTATCTGTTCATAATTATTTGTATTTTTGTAGTATCAATTCGTACTGACTCCTTTTTTACTTCTGATTTCTTTATTTAGATCTTCTCTTTTTCTTAGTCTTGTTAAAGTTTTGTTGATTTTGTATATCTTTTCAAAAAACCAACTCATTGATTTTTTAAAATTTATTATTGATCTTCTTTAGTTTCTATTTCTTATTTTTCTTTATTCATTCTTTTCCTCTATTGATTTTGGGGTTGTTTCATTTTTGCTTTTCTGCTTCCTTGAGATATGCTATTAGATTGTTTATATGAAATTATTGTATTTTCTTGATGTCAGTGTTTATTACTGTAAACTTCCCTCTCAGCACTGCTTTAGGTGTATTCCGTAGGGTTCAAAATGTTGTATTTCCATTTTTATTTATCTCAAAAAAATTTTTAAATGTATTTTACATTTCTTATTGACCTATTTGTCATTCAGAAGCATATTGTTTGATTTCCATGTGTTTGTATAGTTTCCAAAATTACTCCTGTTATTAATTTCTAGTTTTATTGCAGTCAGAATGGATACTTGATATGATTTTGATTTTTAAAAAATTGTTAAGGCTTGTTTTTTGCCCTAACAGATGGTTTATTCTTGAGAATATTTTATATGCAGTTCAGAAGAATGTATATTCTGCAGCTTTGGATAGAATTTTCTGTAAAGATTTATTAGGTTTAGTTGGTCTAGACTGCAGTTCAAGTCCAGTGTTTCTTTGATTTTCCATCTGGGTAATCTACTCACTGCTGAAAGTGAAGTGTTCCCTGCTATTATTATATCGAAGTCTGTATCTTCCTGTAGGTATATTAATATTTGTTTTCTATATTAAATTGTTCCCACATTAGGTGCACATATATTTACACTTGTTATATTCTCTTGCTGTATCGAGAACTTTATCACTATATAATGGGCTTTTTTACATCTTTTTACAGTTTTTGGCTTAAAGTCTATTTTACCTGATAAAAGTATTGCTACTTCGGCTCTTGTTTTGTTTCCATTTGCATTAAATATCTTTTTCACCCTTCACTTTATGTGTACCCTAACAGGTTAAGTGAGTCTCTTGTAGATAGAATATAGTTAGCTCTTTTTGCATTACCCATTTAGCCACACTGTGTTTTCTAATTAGAGAATTTATTCTATGTGCAATCAAAGTAATTATTAATAAGTAAGGGCTTACTACTGCTATTTCATTATTAGTTTTCTAGACCCTTTCTTTCTTACTTTCTTACTGTATTCTTTAATGGTTAAATAATTGTATTTTGTAGTATGTTTGAGTCTTTGCTTTTAATTTTTACTATATCTATTGTACATTTTCATTTTTGGTTATGATGAGGCATATAAAGAAATCTTATAGTTTAGCAAGTTATAGTAGAATGATAACAACTTAACTTTAATTTCAATAAAAGGAAAATAAACAAAAAAACCTGTTCTCTTTAACTCCATTTTCCCTCCATATTTTGAATTACTGATATCAAATTTTATATCTTATATTGCTTATCTCAACAAATTATTGTAGTTATTTTTGTCTTTTGGTCTTCATACTGAAGATACAAGTGGTTTACACACCAGGATTACAGTATTAAAGCGTTCTGAATTTGTCTGTATGTTTACTTTTACTAGTGAGTTTTATACCATCAGATATTTTCTTATCATATGTTAGCACCCTTTGCTTTCACTTTGAAGAATTCTCTCTAGCATTTCTTGTAAGAAAGGTCTAGAGGTGATGAATTTCCTCAGCTTTTGTTTGTCTGAGAAAGTCCTTATTTTTCCTTCATTTCAGAAGGATACTTTTGCTGGGTACAGTATTCTTGGTTGGCAGCTTTTTTTTTTTTTCTTCTTCAGAACTCTGAATATATCATTTCACTGCCTCTTGGCCTGCAAGATTTCTTCTGAGAAGCCTGTTGTCAGCTGTTTTGGAATTTTAAAAATATGTCACTTGCTTCTTTTGCTGCTTTCAGAAGATACTCTTTGTGTCTGGCCTTTGAGAATTTGGTTATAATATGTCTTGGAGTAGGCTTATTTGGGTTGAATCTGAATGATGACCTTTAACTTTCCTCTACTGATTATTTATATCTTTTTCCAAGATTGAAAATTGTTCTCTCATTGTTTCTTTGAATAAATACCCTACTTATTTTTGTCTCTGCTCCCTCTTGAACTCCAATAACCCCAAAATTTGCTCTTTTGATGCTATTCCATTTGTCTCATATGCCTTCTTGAGTCCTTTTCATTCTTTTTTCTGTTTTTCCTTCTGACTGTGAATTTTCAAATAGCTTGTATTCGAGTTCACTGATTCTTTCTTCTGCCTGAAAAACGCTTTATCTATTACATTTTTTACTTCATTCAGTATATTTTTCAGCTCTAGAATTTCTGTTTGATTTCTTTATTATTATTTTAGTCTCTCTGTCAAATTTCTCTGATAATTTTTTAAATTGTTTCTTGATGTTTTCATGAAGTTCACTGAGCTTCCTTTACACAGCTATTTTGAATTCTTAGTGTAACTGATCATACATCTCCATCTCTTCAGAGCCTGTCACAGGAACCTTGTTGTGTCCTTTTAATTAGGTCCTAATTTTCTGATTGTTCTTGATGCTTGTGAATATATCTACACATTAAAGAATTAGTTATTTATTCCAGTCTTTGCAATCTAGCTTTGTTTTTTCTGTTCTACTACAATGGGTCTGTCTAGTAATGTAAGCAGACTAACTGTTGTCAGGGCTCATAACCACTGAAGCTATAAATAAAAAGGAAGGTGAGGTTCTACTGCAAGTCCACCAGGGGTTCTGTTTTGCCCTCCAGAAGTCCTCCTTTCACCCGAAGGCAGCAGAGGCTGCCACCAACAAGTGGAGATACACATTTCCTTGTTTAATTTAGTGTGTAAAGAAAGAGAGAGGAAACCTCTCCCTTAACCAAGGATTTTAGTCCTGTCCTTCAATCATATTGGGCCGGTCTAGCTGAACTATACATGTGTTGGCTGATAGTAGTTGCTAGGGGAGTATCATGCTCTTAAAAAGAGGATTTTGAGATAAGGGAAGTTGAATTACTGTGTTTACTCTAAACTTTCAGTGCTGCACAATAGAACTTTCTGCAAAAAGGAAATGCTGCATTCTGCACTGGCCAATGTAGTAGCCACTGGCCAGATATGGCTATTAAACACTTTAAGGCTGCAGGAGCAACTGAGGAAATAAAAGTTTTATTTTACTTAATTGTAATGAATTTAACTTAAATAGCACTGTGGCTATTTATATTAACTACAATAGTGCTATTTAAATTAATTTAATTAAAATTAAATAAAATATTAGAGTAATAAAGTGACCAAGATTCAGGTTGGAGATGGACATAGGGTCTGACTCCATTGAGTCACATGGGCTGCAGTGAGGGAGAGAAGAGAACTCTGAGTAAAATTTAGGTCCTTTTTTGGAAGGAAGAGTTGAATATGTAGGTCTTCTATATCCTTGCTGCTCAAAATTTGGTTCATAGACCACAAACATGGTTATCATGTGGCAACTCACTAGAAAAGCAGAACCTTAGGCCCTGTATCAGATAAGCTGAATCATAATTTGAAACTTAACAGAATTTTCAGCTGTTTACCCCATGGTTTGGCTTAAAGACTTGCAATTTGAGAGACCTGGATTTCCAGTCTGGGTGTGCCACTAACCAACTCTAAGTGAATTATGCAACTTACTTCAGCTCTCTAAGTTTTCATTTTCCCACCTGATATGGCTTGGCTGTTTCCCCATCCAAATCTCATCTTGAATTGTAGCTCCCATAATCCCCACGTGTCATGGGAGGGACCCAGTGAGAGGTAATTGAATCATGGAGGTGGGTTTTCCTCATGCTGTTCTTGTGGCAATGAATAAGTCTCATGAGATCTGATGGCTTTATAAAGGGCAGTTTCCCTACACACACTCTCTTGCCTGCCACCATGTAAGATGTGACTTTGCTCCTCCTTCACCTTCCACTATGATTGTGAGGCCTCCCCAGCCATGTGGAACTGTGAGTCCATTAAACCTCTTTTTCTTTATACATTACCCAGTCTCATTATCTTTCTTATCCATGTGAAAACAGACTAATACACCATCTCTAAGAACACTACAATAAGCCTTGCCTAACAGAGTTATTACAATTTTCATATGAAATACTGTGCATAAAATTCTTAGCATAGTACAGAGCATCTAATATCTGCTCATTAAACTATAGTTTTTTCTAGCCTCCTCTCTAGGACAGAATATGTCTTATCCATGGAGAAATCCACACCCTGGCCACAGCTTTGCACATAACAGAAGTTCAATAATGTGGGTTGAAATAACAGACACAATAAATGACTGAGTGAATTCATGATTAGGTTGCCCAGTGCCTCATAAATTATAGATGGATCAATACATACAATGCATTATTTTAATGAATAAATGCAATTATTTTACATGTATAACCAGAGCAATATTTGATTTTTCTAATTTTATTTGAATAATTTCTTACCTGGTTACCTTACCTAGAACTTCTTTCTTAAGGAAAAAAAGTTAAAAGGTACATACTTTTTGTATGGTCTTTCCTATTGTCAGGTTTAGTTTATAAGGTGTTGCAAATATCCTCTATGGGCATGTTCTTTAGCAGCATTTGTAAAAGAAAAAGAAACACTCATGTGTCCACACTGTACATTAGGATCTTAACTTAGTAACACTACTGGTGACAGCACTCACAGGCAGCCTTAATGTCTTGTGAGGGAGCCCGCCTCCTTTCCCTCATAAGACAGGAGTCTTGAGCAGTTGCTTAAATTTTCAGACATTTTGTATCATCTTCCCAAGTAGACTGTCATCTTTCCAGCTTTCTGCAGCCAGGCTTGAAACTCTTCCAGCACTTCCTTTGTTCTCATCTTGTGAGACACAGTAGCCCACTTTGCAGTTATGTTCCTTGTACATTATTGTTAAGCCCAGTAAGATGAGAACTGCTGAGAATGTCTGTAGCCTAGTGTTGAGAAGTAGCAGATCCTAGCTCAAATGCCTGGAGTTGCTAACAGGCTTCACCAGTGATCTGGAATACAATCTTGGGTAACCAACAGTGTCTCTGACCCTCCATTTACTTATCTATAAAATAAACCAAAAACACACACATAAATAAACAAAAAGCCTATTTAACAATGTGTAAAATTTAAAGCTTTATGAAAGTGTAAGAAAGATATTACTTATTTCTATTCTTTATTATTATCTTTCATTTATTGATTCAAACATGCCTATTGTCCATCTGCTATGGGGATTATGCTATATAATGTGCCATAGTTAGAGAAATGACCAAATACAGAGTCCATGAACTCAATGACATAAAAGAGAAGACTATGAGCACCAAGAAGAGGCCAACTAGGGCAACTTGAAGTAGTCAGTAATAGGGCAACCTGAAGTAGTCAGTAAATACTTACTGAAAAAAAAAGGGGTATCTTTCTGGGCAAATTAGCTCTTGCCTAAAATCCCAGCACTTTGGCAGGCTGAGGCTGATCGATCGCTTGAGCTCAGGAATTTGAGACCAGCCTGGGCAATGTGGTGAAACGCTATCTCTCCCAAAAATACAAAAATTAGCTGGGCATGGTAGTGCACACCAGTAATCCCAACTTCTTAGGAGGCTGAGGTGGGAGGGTAGCTTGAGCCCAGTAGGTGGAAGTTGCAGTGAATCGAGATTGTGCCACTGCACTCCAGCCTGGGCAACAGAGCCAGACCTTGTCTCCGAAAAAAAAAAAAAAAGGTGGGGGGGGGCGGTATCTGAGGTCACTCTCAAGAAATGGGCAGAAATTAAGCAGACAAATAAGGGTAGAATAATTCAAGACTAGAGGAAGAATGGTGGATTCAATACAAATAGTTTTTAAATGTTGCCTTCTTTAAAGAAATGCATAAAGCTTTTTACCTATTTTAAATAAAAAGCAGAAAGTATGACATTTTAATTCCAGGAGGCGTTTTTGTCCGTAGCGTGATCTACTTAATTCAGACAACTGATAGAAATTAAATTCCGAAAAGTGCCCTAGTATCCCCAAGGCCACATGGATTGTTAGTAGCAAAACTAGTTTACTAATGCTTAATCCAGCTGTTTTCCTTACATAATGCTACCTCCTCAATCCAGAGGCCAGACGATAACTTAATATTCTTAGTAGCATAGACTCTTTTGTCAGCACCAAACACAAATGTACAACCAGTGCTCCTCAGCTGGATAGAGGTCACTTTTCAGCAGAATCTGTGTCATGGATGTTTGCTAAGAAGAAGAATTTTTAAAATTAGATCTGGGAGTATTTGGCATATTTCCACCTGGCACCGACACTCACTTAGATTACCAGAAATCTTAGGCTTAAGGAAAGCTTAATTAAAACCAAGTCAATGGAGCACTTTCTGAGGAACTAACAGGATTACACAAATAAACTGGGCATTTTCTCTTCTCTTTTTGCTGTTCTGTTACTCTGAACCGAAACTTTGATTAATCTACACCATATATATTTATTTAATCACCAAGTTTTCTTTATTGATTGTGTATAGGCAAACTAAGATTTTTTTTGAAAAGCTTACTATTTTGTATAACTATTATGTATGCTATGGTTATTAGAGGAAGATAGGGTGGATTAACTGCTGGATTTGAAATTCAAAACCTGTGTCTGATTCTTTGTGATAGAGATAACATATTGTTTGTGGTAATGAGGTGAAAGTACCCATTATGATTTTGGGCCCATGGCAGTGGATCTATATCTGCTAATTTTCTATATTCATTGCTAATATTTCTCTCTTAGCCTCACCTTCATCATCAATAAAATGGAGATAATGTCTATTTCTTTCTTTCTTTCTTTTTTTTTTTTTTTTGAGATGGAGTCTCATTCTGTCACCCAGGCTAGAGTGCAGTGGTGTTATCTCAGCTCACTGCAAACTTCGCCTTCTGGGTTCAAGCGATTCTCCTGCCTCAGCCTCTTCAGTGGCTGGGATTACAGGCACCTGCCACCATGGCCGGCTAATTTTTGTATTTTTAGTAGAGATGGGGTTTCACCATGTTGATCAGGCTGGTCTCGAGCTCCTGACCTCATGATCTGCCCGCCTCGGCCTCCCAAAGTGCTGGGATTACAGGCATCAGCCACCGCACCCGGCCATAATGTCTATTTCTTCTGCTTACCAAGAGATTATATAAAACTCATGATCTAGTGTGTTTGGAAATATGGTCTCAAAACTCAGAAGCCAATGGCATTATTGGCCACTTGAATTGGGACAGGAGTGTGGCAGAGTATCATGAACTACTTTGGACTGTGTGCCCAGAAAGACCTTTCCAAGGAGGTCATGTTTGAGCAGAATTCTGAATAGGAGAAGAAGCCAGCCATGTAAAGGATTGAGCATAGATATTCTAAGCAAGGGAAACAGCCAGTACAAAGGCCCCAAGCCACTTATGAGCAAGGCATAAATGAAAAATTGAATCCACTCGATTGGCATAATCAGAGCGAAGTGTGCAAGGAAGAAAGAATTTGGAGATTATATCACCAAGGTGTGTAGGCCATTCATGAAAAATGATGGTAGGGAGTTAGAAATGTTCTCTAGGGCAATGGAAAACCATTGGGGTGGGGGTGTTGAACCCAACTCTGTACCTGACTATGTAAATTTGACTAAGTTACTTCAGCTCTCCAAGTTTGCTTCTTATTCTATAAAGTGGACATGATACCCACCTTGAAAAATTATTCTGAGAATTACATTTACTATTCTATGTAATATATTTAGTACCTGATGCCTGACAGATACGCTACTTGTTACTACTGATTGTGTTGTTGTTGCTGTTGTTGTTGACACTGTCATTGTCATTATTATCATCCCATCTAAGTTAAGACAGGAATGACTACAGGGAAGAAGAAGGAACAGCAGAAGAGACAGGCAGATATGGCACAAAAGCAGATCCAGTACCACAAAATATTATTTTATTTCCAGATGTCAAATAAGCCTTATCATTCTTTGTCCACCCATTTCTTTTTACTTCTAATAATGGGACACCATGGCCTCTGACCTTATAAGGTACTGGCCCATGAATCCAAGAGTCAGGCAGGGAGCCTTCATGTCAGAGTATGTGGCAACCACCCAGATCACAATCCAGGAGGCCAGACAGCCCTTCTGGAAGCTGCCAAGGCTGACAACTTAGTCTTGGATGTGGATAACAGGTATTTTAACTAATCTGTCTTGAAAATAACAGTAATAGAACAAAACACATTTACTTCCTATGTACTCTTACTATGTTTTGTGCAGAAAATGCCCAGCAAGGCTTGGCTAAGTAGGAACCCAAGAGAAGTAAGCTGGGAGTGTTCCAGGTAGGATAATTTCCCAAATGTACTTTTTAGAGGTCATATTACTCTGAGGACAAATGCTTAAGCATCTGAAAATGTGGACATAGCAATCTTGACACTGACCTTGTGGTTAATAATCTTACCATCCTCCTGTCTTTCCTTTTCTCTACTTTCCTTTCTCTCTTCCTTCATTTCTGACTAACCTTCCCTTCCTTTCTCGTTCCTTTCTTTTCCATTACTTTCTATATTTTTATTTTTAGTTGACAAATAATAATTGTACATATTTATGGAAGACAGAGTAAAATTTTGATACATAGATAGTGTTAAATAATCAAATAAGGGTAATTAGTATATCCTTCACCTCAAACATTTATCATTTCTGTGCTTTGTGACTATTCAAAATATTCTCCTCTGGCTTGTGAACATATACACAAAATTATTGTTAATGATATTCACCTTACAGTGCTACAGAACATTAGAACTTAGTCTTTCCTTCTAGCTGCAACTTTGCACCCATTAAACAACTTCTCCTTCCTTCTCCTCACCCTTCCCAGCCTCTAGAAATCACAATTCTACTCTCTCTGTGAGCTCAATTTCTTTTGATCCTACATATGAATGAGAACATGTGGTATCTTTATCTTTCTGTGGCTGATTCATTTCACTTAACTTAATGTCCTTCAAGCTCACTGATGCTGCCTCCAATTACAGGATTCCATTGCTTTTTTACAGCTGAATAGTATTCCATCATGAATATATACCACATTTTCTTTATCTGTTTATCTGTCGATGGACATTTAGGTTGATTCCGTATCTTGACTATTGTGAATAGTGCTGCAACAAACATGGGAGTGCAGCTATTTCTTCAATACTCTTTCCTTTTCTTTGGATAAATACCCAATAGTGAGATTGCTCAATTGTATGGTAGTCCTATTTTCAGTTTTTTGAGAAAATGCCATATTATTTTCCACAAAGCTGTACTAACTTACATTCCAACCAACTGTTTGTAAGAGTTTAATTTTTTCCACCTCCTTGCCAGCATTTGTTATTTTTTGTGTTTTTGATGATAGCCATTTTAATTTGGATGAGATGATATCTCATGGTGGTTATTTGCCATTTCCTTGATAATTAATGATGTCGAGCAGTTTTGCATGTACTTATTGGCCCTTTGCGTCTCCTTTTTTGAGAAATGTTTATTCAGATCCTTTGCTTATTTTTAAATTAGATTATTTGATTTTTGCAGTTGAGTTGTTTTAGTTCCTTTTATAATGTGGATTTTAGTCCCTTGTTGGATAGTTTGCAAATATTTTTCTCCCATTTTACAGATTGTCTCTTCACTGAGTTTCCTTTGCTATGCAGAATCTGTTTCATTTACTATAATCTCATTTGTCTATTTCTCTTTTTATTGCCTGTGGTTTTGAAGTCTTAATACAAAATATTTGCCTAGATCAAAGTCCTGAAGTGTTTCCCCCATATTTTCTTCTAGTAATTTTGTAGTTTTAGGTTGTAGGTTTAAGTCTCTAATCTATTTTGAGTTGATTTATTTTTTATATGGTGAAAGATAGGAGCCTCGTTTCAGTCTTCTGCATGGATGTTCAGTTTTCCCAGCACCATTTATTGAAGATGTCTTTTCCCCAGTATATGTTCTTGCAGCCTTAGTTAAAAATCAGTTGACCGTAAATACGTAAATATATTTCTGCGTTCTCTGTTCCACTGGTGTATGTGTCTGCTTTTATGCCAGTACCATCCTGTTTTACTTACTAGATGTTTGAAGTGTTTATTTTATTTTATTTTTTTTCCGAGTCTCACTCTGTTGCCAAAGCTGGAGTGCAGGGGTGCAATCTTGGCTCACTGAAACCTCTGCCTCCTTGGTACAAGCGATTCTCCTGCCTCAGCCTCCCGAGTAGCTGGGATTACAGGCACATGCCACCACGCTTGGCTAATTCCTTTTTGTGTTTTTAGTAGAGACGGGGTTTCACCATGATGGCCAGGCTGGTCTCAAACTCTTGAACTCAGGTGATCCACCTGCCTCAGCCTCCCAAAGTGCTGGGATTACAGGTGTGAGCCATAGTGCCTGGCTGTTTGTAGTATTTTTGAAGTCAGGTAGTGTGATGCCTCTAGCTTTTTTCTCTGTAATCAGGATTGTTTTAACTATTTGAGATCTTTTGTGGTTCCATGAAAATTTTAGAATTGTTCTTTTTCTATTTATGTGAAGAATGCCATTGGTATTTTTATGGAATTTGTGTTAAATCTGTAGATCATCTTACATAGTATGATCATTTTAACAATATGAATTCTTCCGATACATGACCATGAGATATCTTTTCACTTTTTGTGTTCCTTCAATTTCTTTCACCAGTGTTTTATAATTTCATTGTAGATATATTTACCTCCTTGGTTAAATTTATTCTTAGATATTTTAAACATTTTTTATCTATTGTAAAATTGGATTGCTTTCTTGATTTCTTTTTCAGCTAAGTCATTATTGGTGTATGGAAATGTTACTGATTTTTGTATGTCAATTTCGTATCCTGCAAATTCACTTAATTTGTTTATCAGCTTAAGAGTTTGTAGACAAACCACTAGGGTTTTCTCTATATAAAAGCATGTCATTTGCAGAAAGGGAAAATTTGACTTCCTGTTTTCGAATTTCAACATCCTATATATCTTTATCTTGTCTAATTTCTCTGGCTAGGACTTCCAGTATTCTGTTGAATAAGAGTGGTAAAAGTAGACATCCTTGTCTTGTTCTAGTTCTTAGAGGAAAGGTTTTCAGCATTTTCCCATTCAGTATGATATTAGCTGTGTGTTTTCCTATATGGCTTTTATTGTATTGAGGTATGTTTCTTATATAGAAAATTTGTTGAAAGGTTTTTTGTAAATGAATGGATGATTAATCTTATCCAGTCTGCTTTCTTTTGCATTTATTGAAATGAACTTGTAGTTTTTCACCTTCATTGTGTTGATGTGATGTATCACATTTATTTATTTGTATATGTTGATTATTCTTACATTCTTGGGATAAATCCCACTTGATCATGATTTATTATCTTTTTGATGTGCTGTTGGATTCAGTTTGCTAATGTTTTTCTAGGATTTTTGCATCCTTGTTCTTCAGTGATATTGGCCTGTTTTTTTTTTTTTTTTTGTCATGTCCCTGTCCGGTTTTGCTATCAGAGTAAGGCTGGACTTGTAGAATGGGTTAAGAATTTCCATCTCTTCAATTTTTTGAAATAGTTTGAGAAGAATTCATGTTCTTTTTTGGAAGTTCCATAGAATTCAGCAGTAAAGTCAACTGATCCTGAGCTTTTCTTTATTGGGAGACTTTTTATTGCTGATTCAAACTTGTTATTTGTTTTTAATCTGTTCAGGTTTTCTATTTCTTTGAAGTTCAATATTAGAAGGTTACTCATGTCTAGGAATTTATCAATTTCTCCTAAGTTTTCTAATTTGTTGACATATAGTTGTTCATAATAGTTTCTAATTATCCCTTGTATTTCTGTGCTATCAGTTGTAATGTCTCATCTTTCATTTCCAATATTTTTGATTGAGTTTTCTGTCATTTTTCTTAGCCTAGATAACCATTTGTCGATTTTGCTTATTCTTTCAAGAGAATAAATTTTTATTTCATTGATCATTTTTAATTTTGTGTCTATTTTGTTTAATTATGTTCTGATTTTATTATTTATTTTCTACAGTTAATTTAGTTTGGTTTGTTCTTGCTTTGCTAGTTCCATGTGGTAGCCATTGTTAGGTTCTTTATTTAAAATCTTTCTACTTTTATGATGTAAGCATTTATTGCTGTAAACGTTCCTTTCGATATCGATTTTGCTGTATCCCATAGGGTTTGGTATGTTATGTTTCCATTTTTATTTGTCTCAAGAAATTTTTAACTTTTTATTTTAAATTTTATATTGACCTGTTGGTTATTCAGGAGCATGTTGTTCAGTTTCTATGTGTTTGTAGTTTCCAAAATTACTCTTGTTATTAATTTCTAGGTTTACTTTATTGTAGTCAGAATGGATACTTGATATGATTAAGATTTTTAAAAATTTGTTGACTTGTTTTGTATTCTAATCTATGGTCTATTCTGGAGAATGTTTTATACGCAGTTAAGAACAATGTGTATTCTGCAGCTTTGAACGGAATGCTCTGTAAATGTCTGTTAGGTCCTTCTGGTCTAGAGTGCAGTTTAACTCCAATGTTCCTTTGCTGATTTTGTCTACATGATCTATCCAATGCTGAAATATAGGTGTTGAAGTCATGACTATTATTATATTGGAATCCTTCACTCTCTTTTTTTCTAATAATATTTGCTTTGTATACATAGATATTCTGGTGTTGAGTGCATATATAATTGTTATATTCTCTTGGTGAACTGATACCTCTATCATTATATAATGATGTTCTTTTTCTCTTTTAATTATTCTTTGGCTGAAAATCTATTTTTCCTGACATAAGTATTGCCATTCCTATATACTTTTCATTTGTACAAAATGTCTTTTTCCAACCTTTCACTTTGGGTCTATGTGTGTCATTACAGGTGAACTGAGTTTCTTTTGAGTAGCATATATTTGGATCTAGGTTTGTTTAATCCATTCAACCAGTCTGTATCTTTTAATTTGGGAATTTAAACCATTTACATTCTGATTGTTACAGACAGATGAAGACTTGCTGCTGTCATTTGTTAATTGGTTTCTGACTGTTTTGTATATCCTTGGTTCCCTTCCTCCTCTTTTTAATCTTTGAGATTTGTTAATTTTCTGTAGTGATAATATTAGATTTTTTTTCCTTTCTCTTTTGTATACCCACTCTACCAGTGAATTTTATACTTTTGTGTTTTTGCATGATGATAGATACTGTCCTTTGGATTCCAGATGTAGAACTCTCTTATAGATTTCATGTTGGACCAGTCCAGTGGTGATGAATTTCCTCCATTTTTGCTTGCCTGGAAAATACTATTTCTCCTTCATTTCTGAGGGATAGTTTTCCTGGGTCTAGTATTTTTCACTGACATTTTTTTTTTCTCTCCCTCTCTTTCTTTCAGTACTTTAAATACATCATCCCATTCTCTCCTGGCCTGGAAGGTTTCTGCTGAGAAATTTGCTGTAAGTCTAATAGCGATTACTTTATATGTGACTTGACAGATTTTTTTGCTGTTTGTAGAATTCTCTCTTTAGCTTTTGACAGTTTGACTGTAATATACCTCAGAGAGGGTTTTTTTTGGGGGTGGAATCTGTTTGGAAATGTTAAGTTTCATGTATCTGGAGGACTATATTTCTTTCAAGACTTGGGGAGTTTTCAGCTATTATTTTATTAAATATGTTTTCTAGGTCCTTTTCAATTTCTTTTCCTTCTGGAATGCCATAATTTAAATAATTGTTCGTTTGATGGCATCCATATGTCACATAGGCTTTCTTCATTCTTTTTCTTTCTTCTTCTTTTTTTTTTTTTGTATGACTGGCTTATTACAAAAGATCTATCTTCAAATGCACAAATTCTTTCTTCTACTTTATCTAGTCTATTGTTAAAGCTCTGGATTATATTTTTATCATTTATTAAATTTTCCACTTCCTAGATTCGTGTTCTGTTCTTTTTTTTTTTTTTTTTTTTTTTTTTTCTTACAGATTCTCACTCTATTGCTCAGGCTGGAGTGCAGTGGAGTCTTGGCTCACTGCAACCTCCGCCTCCCAGGTTGAAGTGATTCTCATGCCTCAGCCGCCCAAGTAGCTGGGATTACAGGCATGCGCCACCCCGCCGGGCTAATTTTTGTATTTTTAGTAGAGGGGGGCCATGTTGGCCGGGCTGGTCTTGAATTCCTGACCTCAAGTAATCCACCTGCCTCAGCCTCCCAGAGTGCTGGAAGTACAGGCATGAGCCACTGTGCCCAGCCATGTTCTGTTTTTTTTTTTTTTTTTTTTTTTTTTTTTTCCGACAGAGTCTCGTTCTGTCACCCAACCTGGAGTGCAGTGGCACGATCTCGGCTCACTGCAAGCTTCACCTCCTGGGTTCACGCTGTTCTCCCGCCTCAGCCTCCCGAGCAGCTGGGACTACAGGCGCCCGCCATCATGCCCGGCTAATTTTTTGTATTTTTAGTAGAGACGGGGTTTCATCGTGTTAGCCAGGATGGTCTCGATCTCCTGAGCTTGTGATCCGCCCGCCTCAGCCTCCCAAAGTGCTGGGATTACAGGCATGAGTCACCGTGCTTGGCCTCTTTATTTATAGTAGCTATCTCTTTGTTAGATTCTCATTAGATCATGAATTGTTTTCTTGATTTTTTTGTATTGTCTGCGTTCTCTTGTATCTTACTGAGTTTCCCTAAGATCATTATTTTGAATTCCTTTTCAAGCATGTTATAATTTTTTTTTCCTTTGGAGTCTTGTTTTTTTTTTTTTTTTTTTTTTTTTTTTTTTTTTTTTTGAGACAGAGTCTCGCTCTGTCGCCCAGGCTGGAGTGCAGTGGCACGATCTCGGCTCACTGCAAGCTTCATTTGGAGTCTTTTATTGGAGAATCATTGTATTCCTTTGCCGGTGCTATGTTTTCATGCTTTTTCATGTTTCTTGTGTTCTTACATGGACATATGCACATCTTGTGCAACAGTTGCTTCTTCCAATTTTATGGGGTAGCTTTTATAAGGAAAGACTTTTTTCTGTAAATGAATCTATAGTGTCAGTTGATCAGAGAACTTTGGCTTTGTTTCTGGGTAGGTATCAGAGTCTTCATATGATTTAAGCTGTAATTAATCTCAATGGTATGTATGAGTTCCTCAGTGACTCTGGCTGCCGTTACTTGTGAAAGCTGTATTGATGCTTTTCTGGGAACTAGGTTGCCAGGAAGGCCAGGTCTTAGGCCCCTGAGTGCCATGTATGGGCACCAGCTGCAGCAGACCCTTGTGAGAATGTTCTTTGAATCCCATGGAAGTGTGTGAGATTACTGGTGGTGACAGCCTTGGCAGGCTGGTCCTCAGGCCTCCAGATGACATACACAGGCATTAGCAATGGCAGCAGCAGTCTTGGGCTGGCTGGTCTCCTTGCATCCCTGGGCAGTGTGTGCTAGCACCTGGAGTGGCATTAGTAGCCTAAATGGGCCAAGTTTTGGTTCCCTAGGCAGAACAATCAGGTGTGTGGCAATCCCAATGCTGGAGGGGACTGAGTCACTGTTAATGGCAGAGGCCTTGGGTGAGTGGCTCTCAGGCTTCATGGAGCAAATATTTTGGCTCCCTGTATTCCAAAAGTAGCCTCCCTGATGTGCTGACTACCTGTTGCTCAAGTTATAAGGTGCTTCCTGGGCTCAGGTACTAGGGACATAGCTGATACACTGAGTGAAGCTGATGTCTCAATGCTGCAGGCCTGTGAGTAGATATGAGGGATGTTGGTAGGTCCCCAGGGATTTGAAAATTCAAGGGTTATTGAGACCCAGGAAAAGAGGTAGTATGATATTGGCTCAGCTCTCAAAATAGCACTTTGCTACAGCAGCTTGTGATCCAGGAGTGGGTGAGACCCAGCATGAATTTCCTCTCTGGGACAATGTAGTCATGCGGACTCTAGGCAGATCCCTGTACTAAGCTCAGGAACTATAAGGGCCAAGGGGCTCTCTCGTAGGCGGTATTGCAGACATCTGTAGTTTGAATGTGGAGCATTGAGGATCTCTCTTTTACCTTTTCCTGCAATGGGGAGCCCCTGTTAGCTCTGAGCTGATCCTGGCCGGTTGTTTTTATTTCCTTTTTATGCTCTATATTTTCTTACTTTTATTTTCCTCTTTATTTCTCTTTCAACATGGCTTTGAATACTTATTAGGTGCTTACTAAGAAGCAGAGAGTTTTCTGGGCATAAGATATACTAACACTAATATCCCTGGATAACTAGATGCACATAAGGAAGAAAGCATCCTATTGTATATGACTTTGTAGAAGCACAAAGGAAAATGGGTTGATCTTATTTGGGGCATCAGAAAATCTTTACTCTTGGGTTAATTTTGGCAAGTAAATAAACTGACAGAGACAGGTAAATAAGTAAAATAGGTTTAAAGCCAAGAAAAGAGCAGAGCAAAGGCATAGAAGTGTGAAATACCACAAAGCATAGAAATAAGACTGCAAATAGGCAAATCAAGGAGCTTTTCAAATCATGCTAAGGAGGCTGGACTTTCTTAAGGAAGAAACGGAGAGCCACTAAAGAATTTTAAGTGAGGACATGATGTATTAATTCATTCTCACATTGCTATAAAGAAATACTTGAGACTGGGCAATTTATAAAGAAAAGAGGTTTAATTGGCTCATGATTCTGCAGGGTGTACAGGAAGCATGGCAACATCTGCTTCTGGGAAAGCTTCAGGGAACTTTTACTCATGGTAGAAGGCAAACGGAGCAAGTATGTTACATAGCAGGAGTGGGACCAAGACAGCAAGGGTGAAGGTGCTACACACTTTTAAACAACCAGATCTCATAAGAACTCACTCACTATACAGTACCAAGAGGGATGGTACTAAACCATTCATGAGAACTCTGTGATCCAATGACTTCCCTCCAGGCCCCACCTCCAACCCTGGGGATTACATTTTGACATGAGATTTGGGTAAAGACATAGTTTCAAACCATATCATATGACGTGATCAAATCTATGTTTTAGAAATAATACAGGGAATATGAAATAGAACAGGCCAATTAGGATTCTATTGCATTGTGGAAGTGAGCAGTGATAAATGTCTGTGTCTAGCCAGTGACAGAGTAGATGGAGAAAATAGGACAAAAAAGAAGAATATTTTAAGGTGGTAGAAATTTAAAATCTTTGTATTTGCTTAGATAAGAGAATGGCTTAAAGAAAGTGATATAGCATGATGACAAACTTTCTGACCCTAGAGTATGTTTCAATGTTAGCGACATTCACTGTAATGGGAGATGAGGAATGAGGAGCCTCTATACAGAGATAAGCAGCCATTTTGGGTTTGGAGTACTTGTGGGACATCAGTAAATACATAACTATATAAACCTGAGATTTTGGCAGTCTCCATTTTTAGATTTGTAATAGAGGATTTAGTTCTTGTGAGTTATTGATTTTGAAAATGTGTGTGAATCTTCTAGCAGTGTCTAGCACATCAACTCTTCTAAAATATTATCTCTTTCTTCTCCTTCGTGTGTGTGTGTGTGTGTGTGTGTGTGTGTGTGTTCTGTTGTTTTTAAATATATATTTATCTTTAGAGACTATCTGTATCCCTAAGAATTTTGACAAAAGAGAGATTGCCTCCTGGGAGTAAATCCCTAAGATCAACCATACACACATAAAAGGTCAGAGAAAAGATAAACAATAGTACTATCTTAGCTCCTTGACTGGCCTAAAGGTGATAGTATCTAAAGAGTACCCCCTTATGTATTTTATCAGTAAGCAGGCTTTCCACAAATACCTTCTGCCATTTAAAAAAAAAAAAAAAAAAAGGCAAAGGACTGAGGCCACAAGGCAGAAGAAAGGGAAGCTAGACAGAAAGATGAGTTGAGAGAACTTTCAGTTCTAGGTGTGAGGCCAGAAGAAGAAAGATGTAAAAGGGATTCAGTTAAGTTAAGAATACTGCCTGAGTCCCTCAAACGGCCCTGCCCAGAGGAGACACTGGGGTGAGGAGATAGCAGAGGAGCCCCAGAGAGGCTGGAAAAATAGAAAAAGATGCAGGCTGCTGTTCATAGTCCTTGCTTCATTGGAATGACCTAGGAGGTGAAGATCAGTAAGGAGAGATGTATTGAAAGATGAATCTGTAAAAAATGCAGACAACCCAGTGTTCACACTTGATCTGGGGCAGGGAGCACCAAAATGAAACACCCGCATATACATTTTTTGTTTTAAATTTTAAATTAGAAAGAAAAATATGTGCACAGCAACCAGGCCAACCACACTTGCTAGAAACTAGTAAGGGCACAGGGCCCCAGCTAGACTCCTTTTCTTACTGACATGAGATTACATGAACTTCCTTCTTTATCAAGAAGGGCCGGGAGTGGTGGCTCACTCCTGTAATCACTTTGGGAGGCTGAGGCAAGTGGATCACGAGGTCAGGAGTTGGAAACCAGCTTGACCAACATAGTGAAACCCTGTCTCTACTAAACATACAAAAAAAATTAGCCAGGCATGGTGGCAGGCACCTGTATTCCCAACTACTTGGGAGACTGAGGCAGGAGAATCACTTGAACCTGGGAGGTGGAGGTTGCAGTGAGCCGAGATCATGCCACTGCACTCCAGCCTGAGTGACAGTGCAAGGCTCACAAAAAGAAAAAAGCCATATTTGGGAGAAGGAGGAGAAAAGGAGATTCTTTAGAGGAGAGAAACAATACCGTTAGACTATTTCAGTCTTGAATTTGATCATGCAGTCTGTGATGGTCTGAATATTTGCATCCTCCCAAAATATGTATGTTGAATGTAATCTCCAGTGCAATAATATTCAGAAGTGGGGCCTTCAGGAGGTGATCAGGTCATGAGGACCACAAAATGGATTTGTGCCATTAGAGAAGAGGCTCGAGGATGCCTGTTTCTTTATTCCATCATGTGAGGATACAGTAAGAAGCCACCATATATGAGGATTAGGCCTTGACCACACACTGTATCTGTTGCGCCTTGATTTTAGGCTTCCCAGCTATCTAGAACTGAGAGCGATACATTTCTGTCATTTATTGATTACCTAATCCAAGATATTTTGATGTAATAGCTCAAACAAAGTAAGACACAGTCTCTCCAAAGAGAAAGATATGAGAAATAACCCAAAATAATTTGAAGAGAAAAGTGGTTAATTGTTAATCTCCCCTTTTGACCCCCTCTACCTCTGGAAAGAAAGGCTTGTGAGAATATTTTGATCATTTGTAGAAAAAAATAGTAGCTATATTCTTTTATATACCTTGGCAATAATGGGCAAATTTTAATCCCCACTAGACAATTATATAATAATAAATGAGCTATAAAAACAGAAGTTTGCTAGTCCCAGGAATGTAGCAAAAAAACGTTTTAGAAGCAAACAGAGCAGGGGTAGTCAGCAGGGACTGAAGAGGAGGAATATCAGTGTCCAGGCAGCAGCATTGCCCATCTCAACGGTGAAATGATTCCTGGAGGAAGAGGCACAGGAGTATGGCCACTGCACTTCAAGTATTTCTGACTTTGCTGGCCAGACCATTCTTACTGTGAGAATGCTGAATCTGGCTATGTTCCCTAGTGCTAGTCAGCATCCGAGTCAGTTAGCTCCCTTATTCAAATTCTATGCCCACAAAGCCACCCTCTTGATTATCTCTTGGCTCATCAGATTTGCCTTCAAGAAGTGGTGTTCGGGTCACAAACATTTTAGATCCTATCAAAGTAATCATTTGTGGTAAACTTGGACATGGTCTCTGGTTTTGATTTTGTTTTCCGTATAGCTTCAGTCCAGGGAGATAATTTGTGGATTTCCCAAGCACAAACTTCCTAATCTCAAGTAAGTTCCATTTCTCAAGCTTCTCTTCATCTCCGCTGCTATCACCCTCGTCCACACCACTTGTCTGCCATCACCTAGGTGGCTGCAGCAGCCTGCTGACGGGTGACCCTGCTTAGTAGGATTTGGACCTGGGACTTCTTGTTTATCTTTTTCTTTTTCTTTCTTTCTTTTTTTTTTTTTTTTGTAAGTGCATTTTGTTTTACCACTGCAGCTGTGTAGGAAAAAAAAAAGCTGATTTTATTCATTTATTTACCCCTTTATTCAATGAACAGAATGTCCCTTTTTTGGTTGAAAAGATATTCTAAGAAAAAAAAAAACCCACAGTGATATTATCTCTCTACATGCTAGAAACTATTCATCATCTTTCCCCTTTCAAACTGCCCCCCCCCCGATCTCTCAGCCTATGTCATCTTTTAATATCTCATTGGAAAATATCTTTTTCTTCATATTCAATATTTCTTTCTGCCGTTATGAGCTCTAACTAGAGGCCACAGTCTGTGTAAATGATTCTATATCAAATAAAGCTGGTTACATTGTATTCTCTGGAGCAAAAGCTGAACTTTGGTGTCTTTTCATCAAATCATATTTATTAAGATCTTGTGTTCCCATCGGTATGCTATTCTTAACAAATACTTCAAATATAAAGATTTCACAACCTCATATTGTGAGAGGCTTAAAGGAAATACAAGAAAAAGAAATGAAAACAACTGTTGTGTTATAGTGATGACCAAGTAGATCGTTTTATTTATTTTAAAATGCCCTCCATGTAGCTAATATATTATTTGATTAATAAATTGGGGAAAATTAAATTATGTATTTCTGCATCTCCTCCCAAGTTCTGACACCTTAAAAAGAATAAAACTAGCTAAGTTTTCAAATGTTTAATCATTCTAAGTTTTCTCTAAGTTTAACTTATCAAGTAATCCTTATTTACTAATGGTTACTTAAGAAGGTCACTGGGAAGAATAATCTCTTAAAAAAGAAAAATATAGATGCAAAAAATTGGTCAATATTCTTTCATTAGGTTTTTGTCAAATAATTTCTAAAATCTAACATTGCATTAATTAAGCTCCATGTAAGTCTTAATTTTCATAAAAATAGTTATCTCTATCTTACTTCTTGGCAAGGAATTGCAAACAGTTATCTATGTCCTTGGAAGCTGCTGTTTGCCTGTCTCTTTGCCCTCTGGTGTATAGGAAACAATACAACTTTGGGGATCATGGAGCTTTGACTTCTAATCCTCAATACACCACTGACTTAACTGAGTTGCCTTGGGTATGTTACTTAATTGTCCAAAACCTAACTTTCCTCATCTGGAAGATGACAAATTCTTTACCTTGTCAGGTTTCTTTTAAGATTAAAGATTTGGAAGCACTGAATTCATAGAAGATAATCAATAAACGGTAGAGTTCTTTTTAATATTGCATGCATTAAATTTTACATAAAAATGTAAATGCCTTCATACTTCCTAGAAGACCTTGTTTGCAGTAAAACACAGTTATAAAGTGCAGCTAATATAAGAGAAGTGGAAGATAATATCTATGAAAGAGAAGGAAAATATTTTAATAAGGAGATCTAAGTGTTAACCTAGCTCTTAGTTTCTGAGTGGGCCAGGCAAATAAGCAATTCTTAGGAACTAACAGGAGAATGTAAGAATAAAGAGAGAAAAAATGATTCCTTGCTAAAATATTAAAAAACAAATTTAGCACATGGTATCATAAACAGAAAATAAGCACACAAAACTTGGGAATAAATGCCTGAATCACAGCTTTAAAATGAATTAAGAAGCATTCTTAGAACACTTGATTTTTCCCATTTAATAAACAGAAGAACTTCATGCCCAAGATGAAGCTCTAGTTAGCATCCACACTAGGATTTGAACCTGGGACTTTTTGTTTATTTTGTTGTAAGTGCATTTTGTTTTGTTTTACCTCTGCAGCTGTGTAAAGAAAAAAATAATAATTTATGAACTTTGTTCTGAGGGAACTAGGTTCTAGAGAGTAAAGCTTGGTGTAGGTTTACCATTTCTCAGGACCCAATGTTTTGAAATATGCTGTCTTGTACCACCAATAGAATGTTTTATAAAGATCTAAACACTAACTTTCAATTTGAGACTGGCCACATTTTTTGAAAAAATTAGATATGGCATGTGATCCTTTTCAGGTTGCTTAGTGCATTTTCTGAAATGTGTGATTTAGAAAATTCACCATGTACAAAGTTTAGCTCTGCAAAAATAGTTCAGTGCGCCAGGATGTGGCCATGAATATGAGTCATTTAGATAAGTATAGGTTTTATTCATTCATGTAACACACATTTATTGGGTGCCTATTAGATTTAATTTACTGTTATAAACTTGGAGGGCGATGCAGTGATGAGGATAGCATAGTTGATATAGTTTGGCTGTATCCTAACCCAAATCTCATCTTGAATTGTAACTCCCGTAATTCCCATGTGTTGTGGGAGAAACCCGGTGGGAGATAATTGAATTGTGGAGACAGTCTCCTTCATACTGTTCTCGTGGTAGTGCATAAGTCTCACGAGATCTGATGGTTTTATCAGGGTAAACTCCTTTTGCTTGGCTCTCATTGTCTCTTGGCTTCTGCCATGTTAAGACATGCCTTTTACTTTCCACCATGATTGTGAGGTCTTCCCAGCCATGTGGAACTGTGAGTTCATTAAACCTCTTTTTCTTTATAAATTACCCAGTCTTGGGTATGTGTTTATTAGCAGCGTGAAAACAGACTAATACAATAGTGAACACTTTTGGTGACATCACAGCTTATCTAGAAAGGAGGAAGGATAAACAAATGTGTACAAAATATTGTGATCAGTGTCAAATATAGTTTAAACCATAAGATATGTGTATTGGTAGCTTAACAAAATACCTAGATATAAATGATCCATAGTTAGTTCAGCAGCCCAAAACAGCCATCAAGGACTGGTGCAGGTTGGGTTCCCCAAGAATCAGACTCTAAAATTGTTTTTAGCCTGGGAAAGGTTTACTACAGAGTACTTTGGGGATCAACATTGTGGAAGGAAAGAAAAAGAGGCAGCATTGGCACAGGGAGAAGTCCAATTGTTATAAAGGCCCAGGGAAAACAGCTGACCTTCAATGAGGAGTTCTGGAGACTAGATGACCTTTCAGAGCTCTCTTCCATTAGGAGGAAAAGGCTGCCATCTTAGAGATCCTGAGCCCATTAGTTATGGGATTTAGGACCTTAGGAAGGGACGCTCTGTGCTGCTGATACAATCCCTGAAGGGATCGACAGTTGAGGGCAGCAGCACTTCGAAGGGTGGGAGTAATTATCTTTCCTTCCTGCAGTGAGATCTGGACAGCATATCACAGGATCCCACACAGACACTTGAAATCTTCACATTCATTTCTCCCACCATCCTCAGCATGTTGGCTTTTGTCTTCAAAGATCTCTATTAACAGATGACATGAGAGCTACTCAGCTCTGAATATGACATTCTCCAAGAGCATACAAAACCAAAGCAAGCAAGAGAGACTGAAGGGGACCATCATCTCACATGCTTCTCTTATCAGAGGAATATCTTTCCCCGTAGGTCACCAGAACCCTTGTGCCTGTATGTCCCTGGTCAGAACTACTGCCAGAACAAAATCAAGGTTTGCTATCAAGGAAGACAGGAGCACGGCCATTGATTGGGTGGACTGGGTTGGAACTGGCCCTGGCACAATGGCCCACATGCAGTGGGGACTCGAAGGAGGGTCCCATATGAAGGGCAGAAAAGGGTGTTCATATGGGATCCATTTAAGACTTCTGTGTTCAGGTTTCTTCACAGGGTCATGATTCTGAGGCAAATTTGTAAAGGTTAACATTCTTAAGCCTCGGTTTCTTTATCTAAAAATTGGAATAATAAAGAAGTCAGAATAGATGGAAGATAAAGAGTGGAAAGCATGGCATGCTGTAAACTTAAAAAAAAATAGTAGTTGTTGTTAGTTGTGATAAGTAGTGTTAGTAATACTCCCTACTGAAATGCATTAGTGGAAATCCCAAAAATGAGGATTTAATACAAATGTTTCCCTAAAACATACCATTAATTCAAAGACGTGATAAAAATATTTCTTAATATGTTTTATATAATGATCTTTGCCAAGAAAATTTTCTCTGGTCATTGTCCTAGTTAAATGTTTTCAAAGAAGCTCCATGCCTCCTCGATAAATGTCAAACTCCTCACTTTAGCATACAACGTGAATTCATGTCCCCCTTTTGTCTTTCTAATTCATGTCTCCTACATGCTGTCATATAAACACCAGCCCCCAAATCCTGTAACTTCTCAAATGCATCATGGATTTTCTCACATGTTGTTTTTCTGCTTCAAATGCCACTCCACGTCTACTTACCTTAACACTGCCGAAGAATCTCTCTCTTTCGTAAGCTTCCTTTGACCTTCCCTCGTGCCTTGAGCTTGCCCTGCTCATATCACTATTAGCACATTCCACACATAGTCATTTTCATTTTTGTATCTTCATCATGAAACTCAGATCTCCTTGACGGCGGGAGCTATGTCTGATTCCTCTCTACCCACTAGGAGCATGTACCGTATTCTCAATAAATCTGTGTGGATTGAAAGAAGAGACTGTATGACACATCTCAAAAGATTTGTGTATATCCGTTGTTACTTAGAACAAAGAATCATGGCATCAGGCTGCCTAAGGCTGATCCTGGTTTTACCGTTTTCAAGTCATATGACTTTTGGCAAAGAGTTAAACTTTCTGTATAATGAAAACTAAATAAAAACTAAAAAAAAATTATAAAGGACATCTAAAAGAGTGTTAGGCAAAGAGCAAACATTTAATAAATTTAGTCATTATTATTCTTTGAGGAAGAAATCCCATGGATAGGAATATTCTCTGTTAACTACTGAGCATCAAATATTACTCTGACTTATTATGTGACTTCAAGAATGTGTACACAATTCCTTATGTCAGACATGTAATAGGATATCAATAACTATTGATTAATAATAATAGCTAATATCTATGTAGCACTTACTATGTGCTAAGCAATGTTTTAAATGATTTCACATACATTAACTGATTAATTACTATCAATACCTTGAAATAGCTGCTATTATTTTTCTCATTTTTCTAAATAAACAGACTGAAGTGCTGGGCGCAGTTCACAGCTGTAATCCCAGCACTTTGGGAGGCCGAAGCAGGTGGATCACGAGGTCAGGAGTTCGAGACCAGTCTGGCCAACATGGTGAAACCCCGCCTCTACTAAAAGTACAAAAATTAGCTGGGCATGGTGGTGCATGCCTGTAGTCCCAGTTGCTGGGGAGGCTGAGGCAGAAGAATCGCTTGAACCTGGGAGATGGAGCTTGCAGTGAGCTGAGATCATGCTACTGCTGTACTCCAGCCTGGGCAACAGAGCAAGACTCCATCTCAAAAAAAATAAAGAAAGAAAGAAAAGAAAAAGAAACTGAAGCACATGGAGTTTAACTGACTTACCTTGTTGGCAAGTAGCAGAGCTCTGATTTAAACTTAAGCAGACAAGCTACAGAATCTGTTTCCTTTGCCATTATCCTTATAGTGTTATAGAATCATGAATGACTAAGTGAATGAATAAACCTCATCAGTTAAACACATTCAGAAAATGGATCTATAATCTGTTCTCTAATCCAGTGATATTTTAAATTATCAATATCCCTCTATATTTTTCTCTCTTTTTGAGCAACCTTTTGAGTTGCTTCTACTTTCACTTTCCCCACAAATACACCATGAAGTGGAAATGAATTATGTGGAATGTGATGGTAGGACTGAAAAGGTTAATGTGCTTTTTACCTCTCTGAGTTTAACAATTAAGAATATACAGATTGGCTTATTAGATCAGACTGCTTTTGTGGCCTAGAACTCATGCTATTGCCAAGAAAAACCACCACTTCTGAGGTCCTGTATGACCCTGGGCCAGAATGATGTAGTGAAATGTTTAACTTTATCAGCCAACAACAGCAAAGTCAAAGAGCAAATCTGAAACATGGTAGGGATCAAAAGGCAAAGAATAAGTTGATAAAGTCATGAAAAGAAGGATAAACTGTAACCATATCTAGAAAAATGAGTCAGGCATTTGAATCATAAAGATCCATAGTAGACTGCGAAATAAACAGAAGCAGGTAAGAATTAGTGGTACCGTTGAGCCTATTGTGATTTTTCTGTGATGTCTGCTTAAGACATTGGGGAAGTTTCCAAGAATGCTAGTTTTGCCTAATAACCTCTTATACATTTGTATTCAATGAATTCATTGAAATTGTATTTTAAAATATTAACAAATTTAGACAGAAACAGAATGTCAAAAGGAAAGAGACCTTAGAAATCACCTATCTATCCCTTTCATTTTGAAATAAGTCAACCCGGACTGGAAAAGTTATGTAACTTGATCCACAGTCACTCAAGTCAAGTAATAAACTTTATAGCTGCTACAGAAAGCAAAATTTCCTTCTTTTCATCCTAAATTTACCATTTTTAATTTTCAAAGGTGTCCCCCCCACCCTACTTTGGGAATACTATGCTTGAGTAGTAAGTCAGACTTCCCATATAAATACCAGCCTTGTATGTAAAAATCCTTAACTTATAAAAAATAATTTTTCACCATCATGAACAGAAACTGTTTCATGAAAGAGCCATCCATTCATGAATGAATGATTGAATGAACATAATTTCAGTTACATAAATGAAGAATAGAATCATCATCATACCTACCTTCTGATTTCTGTATGGCTGCAAAATGTTTATTCCAAGCACAGGCAGCACAGCAAATTGGGGCAAAATTTGATTCTTTAGAATTCCAATTTCAGCCAGACACAGTGGCTCATGCCTGTAATCCCACACTTTGGGAGGCCAAGGCAGGAGGATCACTTAAGCCCAGAAGTTCAAGACCAGCCTGGGCAACATACTGAGACTTCATTTTGACTAAAAATAAAAATAAAAAAATTAAATACATTAGCTAGGCATGGTGGCACAAACTAGAAGTTCCAGCAACTTGGGAGGCTGAGGCAGGGGGATCACTTGAGTGCAGGAGTTCAAGCTTGCAGTGAGCTATGATTGCACCACTGCACTGTAGCCTGGGTGACAGAGCAAGACTCTGCCCCGCCTCCCCCCCAAAAAAGTTCATTATCTTCCTTATAGATAAACAGATCAAACAAGCTGATGCCATGAACTTCCAATGTGATGCAATGAGGAGAAAATATCACCTATGTAATGTTCAGAAATGAAAAGAAAAAAAACAATGAGAAAGCAAGCAAGTCAAATTGTGGGATATTATGCAAAATAAATCACGTGGACTCTTCAAAACTATCAATGTCTTAAGAGTTAAAAAAAAAAAAAGGGCTTGGTTGACTTTTCTGAATTAAAGAGACATGATGACTAACTGCAATGTACTTCTTGATTAGATCTGGGACTAGGAAAAAAGCTTTAATATTATTGAGACAACTGGATAAATTTGAATATTGAAAGTACGTTAGGTAACAAAATATCATTGATGATTAATTTCCTGAATGTGATCATTTTATTGTGGTTATGTAGTCCCTTGTTCTAAGAAAATATGTGCAGAAGTATTTAGAGGTAGAGTGTGTCCATACTTGTAACTAACTATAAAATGGTTCAGCCAAAAAAGAAATGTTTGTATATACATCTATATGCATGTATGTACACAGAGGGAGAGAGAGAAAACAAATGCAGTGAAATGTTAGATTGATCTAGATGAAAAGAATATGTACTATTTTTGCAACATTTGCTTACATTTGAAATTATTTAAAATAAATAGGGGAAAAAAGAGAATAAGTCTTAATACTCTAAACCGGTGTGGAAAACCTATGAAATCTGGCGCATAATAGGAAGTTTAGTAACATGTGGAATGAATGAATGAATAAACATTTCAGCCATATTCCTCATACCCACCTTCATATTTCTTCTTCACAATCTTTTAGGAGTCATAAATTCCATCATTAAAAATATATTTCTTTGGATTAATATCTTATATTTCCTGAGACCCCTAGTTAAGGTGTATATATTATTGGAAGAATCAATAACATTTTAATACATTCACCCTCCAGTTAAATTGAATCATTTTCTTTTCCTTAGAAAAATTATTTAATATCTCTGAACTTCAAATTTCTAACCTTTAAAATGGAACAATAACTTACTTACTGTTGTGAGTTAATCAAATAATTGTTTTGGGGATTAAATATGATAGTGTATTAACATGCTCACACTTAATTAACACTTAGTAAATGGTAGATATTACCATTATTATATATGTACAAATTCTATTTGCCTTCAAGCTGAATTCAAAGCCTATTATTACCTGGTCATGCTTTCCATATTAATTCCAGTATAATCAAAATATAATAATTATGGCTAAGAAGTAGTAGGAACTCTTGTATTCAGCAGTGTCATAAATGCTTCACATTCATAACATGATTTAATCACTGCAGCAGTCCTGCAAGTTATAACTATTATGATTTTCTTGATAAGGAAACTAAGATTTAAAGAAGATAATAAACTTACTCAAGTTGATAGTTGGTGGACGAGTCAAGATTTAATCCCAGTCCATCTGACTCCACAACCAGCGGCCCTTAACTAGTCCAGCATCCTGGCTCCAGATCTATACTCTTTCTAGCAAGAAAAGACTCTCTTCCAAACCTCTCTTAATGTACATGTTCATTATGTCATTAACAGTCACTCTGTTCAAGTCATATTCCCATAATAGATTGTGATATAGAGAACAGATGATCTAGGAGAAAATAGATAGATTATGTCAGAGGAAGGACCACGCTTGAGAAAAAGAAGTTCCAAATGCAAGTTTCAACTCCAGCCCTTTCAATTATGTAATTTTGAGAGTCAATTGTATTTTCCAAGCTCTAGTTTCTTATCTATTAAGTACAGCAAAAATAATCTCAATTACTGCCTAATGCATGTGTGTGAGGATGGGGGAGGGTATGGAGAAAATCATGCAAGGTAATGCGTAGAAACAACTTCGGTACACTATAAAATAATAACAAAATAATATTTTGCAAAGATAATAAAATTTATAAAAACCGAGAGAATATGTCATATGATATATGTATAATAAAAATGTGTCATATCCATACACAAACATACACATATGTAGATATATCTTAGAGATATGATAGGTTTTATTAAAGACTATTGTAATAAAGTGAATATTGCAATAAGTAGAATCATACAAATTTTTTTGTTTCCCAGTGCATATACAATTTATGTTTACACTACACTGTAGTCTATTAAGTGTGCAATAGCTTTATGTTAAAAAAAATAGATATACCTTAATTTTAAAATATTTCTAAAAATACTAACAATCATCTGAGCCTTCAGCGAGTCATAATCATTTTGCTGGTGGAGGGTCTTGCCTCACTGTTGATGGCAGCTGACCCATCAAGATGGTGGTTGCTGAAGGTTGAGGTGGCTATGGCAATTTTTAAAAATAAGACAATGAAATTTGCCACATCAAGTGACACCTTTCACTAAAGATTTCTCTATAGAATGCAATACTGTTTGATAGCATTTTATCTATGATAGAACTTTCAAAATCAGAGTCAATCCTCCCCAGCCCTACTGTGCTTTAGCAACTAAGTTATGTAATAGTCTACTTTGTTGTCATTTCAACAATGTTCACAGCATCCTTACCAACAGTAAAGTCTATCTCAAGAAGCCACTTTCTGTGCTCATCCATATAAAGCAACTCCTTATTCTTTAAAGTTTTGTTATGCGATTGCAGCAATTCAGTTCCATTCTCAGGCTTCACTTCTAATTCTAGTTATCTTGCTGTTTCTGCCACATCTGCAGTTACTTCCTCCACTGACATCTTGAACCCCTTACACCCATCCATGAAGATTGGAATCAGCTTCTTCCAAACTTCTATCAATGTTGATATTTTGACTTTCTCCTGTGAATCACCAATGTTCTTAATGGCATCTAAAATGATAAATCCTTTCCAGAAGATTTTCAATTGACTTTGCCCAGATCCATTAGAAGAATCACAATTTATGGCAGCTATAGCCTTATTAAATGTATTTCTTAAATAATAAGACTTGAAAGTTAAAATTACTCTTTGATCCATGGGCTGAAGATTGAATATTGTGTTAGTAGGCATGAAAACAACATTAATCTCCTTGTACATCTCCATCAGAACTCTTGGGTGATGAGGTGCATTGTCAATGAGAAGTAACATTTTGAAAGCAGTCTTTCTAAGCTGTATGTGAAACAGGAGGTATCAAATATTCAGTAAATTATGCTGTAAACAGATGTTCCGTCTTCAGGCTTTGTTGTTTATTCATAGAGCACAGGTAGATCATATCTAGCATAATTCTTACATATCCCAAAATTTTCAGAATGGTAGGTTGAGCATTGGCTTCACATTTAAGCCACCAGCTTCATTAACTCCTAACAAGAGGGTCAGCCTATCCTTTGAAGCCAGACATTGACTTTTCCTCTCTAGCTATAAAAGTTCTACATGGCCTAGATGAAAATTTGTTGTTTAATGTCATCATCTTTACCAATCGTATCTAGATTTTAGCTAGATCTTCTGGATAACTTACAGCTTCTTTATCAGGACTTGCTGTTTCACCTTGCACTTTTAGGTTAGGGAAATGGCTTTTTTTCTTAAACCTAGTGAAACAACCTCTGCTAACTTCAAACTTTTCTTCTGCAGCATTGTCACTTCTCTCAGCCTTCACAGAATTGAAGAGAGTTAAGGCCTTGCCCTGGATTAGGCTTTAGCTTAAAGGAATGCTATGGCTGGCCTGATCTTTTATTCAGACCACTAAAACTTTCTCCATATCAGCAATAAGATTATTTTGCTTTCTGTCATCTGTGTGTTCAATGGAGTAGCATTTTTAATTTCCTTTAAGAACTTTTCCTTTACAGTCACAACTTTGCTAACTTTCTTGAGTGGCTTGGCTTTCAGCCTATCTCAGCTTTCAACCTACCTTCCTCAGTAAGCATAATCATTTCTAGCTTTTAATTTAACATGAAAGACAAAAGCCTCCTCCTTTCACATGAACACTTAGAAATTGTTGTAGGGTTATTAATTGTCCTAATTTCAATTGTTGTGCCTCAGAGAATAGGGAGGCCTATGGAGAGGGAGAGATGAGGGAATGGCTTGTCGGTGGAACAGTCCAAATACACACATTTATTAAGTTAGCCATCTTATATTGGTGTGGTTTGTGGTGCTGAAAAACAATGACAATAGTAACATCAAGATCATGATCACTGATCACAGATCACTATAATAGATATAATTATCATGAAAAAGTTTGAAATGCTGCTAGTGTTACCAAAATGTGACAAAGAGACACAAAGTGGGCACATACTGTTGAAAAAATGGCACTTACAGACTTGCTTGATGCAGGGTTGCTGTCAAGCCTCTGAGCCCAAGCCAAGCTATCGCATCCCCTGTGACTTGCACGTATACATCCAGATGGCCTGAAGTAACTGAAGATCCACAAAAGAAGTAAAAATAGCCTTAACTGATGACATTCCACCATTGTGATTTTTTCCTGCCCCACCCTAACTGATCAATGTACTTCGTAATCTCCCCCACCCTTAAGAAGTTACTTTGTAATCTCCCCCACCCTTAAGAAGGTTCTTTGTAATTCTCCCCACCCTTGAGAATGTACTTTGTGAGATCCACCCCTGCCCACAAAACATTGCTCTTAACTTCACTGCCTATCCCAAAACCTATAAGAACTAATGATAATCCACCACCCTTTGCTGACTCTCTTTTCGGACTCAGCCCACCTGCATCCAGGTGATTAAAAGCTTTTATTGCTCACACAAAGCCTGTTTGGTGGTCTCTTCACAGGGACGCGCATGAAAGTTGCCACAAGCCAATTTGTAAAAAATGCATTAGCTGTGAAGAACAATAAAATGAGACATAATAAAATGAGGTATGCCCGTATCTTTAAGTAACCTCAGCAACCGGAACAGTTACAGTGTTCCTGGCATAGTGGTAGATTGTCCTTCTATTGACAGTCATTGTAACACCTTGATTCATGTCTTCTTAGTTTAAAAGAATTCGAATGAGAGACACACAAGAAAGGAGATGCAACATAATTTATTGCAAAAGACAAAGAATACTTTGAAAGTTAAGTGCAGAATAGATAGTGCACCCTTAGAAAGAGGATTCAGGGTGGGCTTAAGTACGAGACAGCCAAGACTGGCACTAGGGAGACTCCCTTTATGGGAGTCTTAAATAATTATTCATTAGGGGGTGGGAAGAGGCATTCCTCGTAAGCATGTTCTGGGTGGTCTTCTGGGTGCACCTGCACAGTAACTGCACATGCTTGTTCATATGTCATATGTCTCATTTGCATCTTAAATCTCCACCTGTGACAGACTTGTACAATTACTACTTGAGACCCTCACTATGACAGTTACTACTGTTACTACTTGAGACCATCATCATGAGACTGAAAGAAGGGATGAATGCAGAAATGAAAACTTAAGACAAAAGAAACTCTTTTAAAGGAAGGGGAACCGGGGAAGAAGAGAGCTCCCTGCTTCTAGTGAGCAAAGGCAGCCACTGAGCTTCCACAGCCCTTCCTATTTATTGGGTAACAACAGCAGGGAGGAGGAGGTAATGACTGGTCAGCTGCTTAATTAATCACAGGTTCATATTATTACTAACAGGCTTCAGATTTACCTGATCACAAGCAACACTGAACATGGGGCATGAATGCCCTCAGCATTCCTTCCGGGTGGCAGATGCAGTTTGTCTGTCTGCCAACATTCTGCTTTTATGAGAACAGTTTGCTGTTTGCTCATATAGCCTCCAGTGGTATACTGAGTTGATCATGACTCTCACTCTTTCGGCCTGTAACATCCACCCAAGAGCGTGTTTTTTACTATTAAAATGAGCAAAGGGTCAGTTTGAGGACAGGTGAAAGGAAAGTGTGCATGCTGTTTATGGGGGAAATTCCCTACTGAAGATAGCTTTGTTTGAATGAACTTAACAACACTGCAAATGCTGAGGCTTATTGAGTTGATTGTATGGTCAGCACTGTTGCTGTGTTCCAAGGATGTCGTCGCTCCCTTGACAACCTATGCTGCCTCACTTCTATACTTCTTACTTTTTGAGACTCAGTATCCTCAATGGTGTAATGAGGATATTATACCTCAGAGATAGCTAGTTATGAGGACCAAACCTACACAAGCAATGAAAAGTATTTAGCAAATTTTCAAGAATTTTTATCACCAGAAAAAAATATTAGCTTTACCACAATCCAAATCAATCAACTATTTACCTTGTATCAGTGTTTCTGGGCTGTTTTCGCTGATACCACTCAACTCTCCAATTCTCAAACACCAACTAGGTGTTCAACATTCAATTCAATTCTGAGACTGTCTCCCTGAAGTAACCAATTCCACAAATTAAACAGCTCCATTCCACAAGCCTGTCCCCACTTTGGACACTAGTCACAAGTCCCAGGCCACCTGTATTGCTGACCAGCCAGATATAAATCAGAAGTTGCCACAAACCCCTCTTCAGTTTCCATATTTGCTAGAGGGCTCACATAACTTAGTGTAACACTTTACTTACATGTACTGGTTTATGATAAAGGATACAACTCAGCAGTAGCCAAATGAAAGGGATGCATGGGGTGTGCTATGGGTGTGAGGGGCTGCACAGTTTCCATGCCCTCCCTGGGTGCACCACCCTCCCAGTACTCTATGTGTTCACCAACCTGAATGCTCTCCAAACATCTTTGGTCAGGGGTTTATACAACCCTATCTCCAGACCCACTCTGCTCCCAGAAGTAAGGGTGCAGGGCTGAAACTTCCTACCTTCTAATCATATCCTTAGTCTTTTAAGTGCCCAGCCTCCATCCTGAGACTATTTAGGTGCCCCACCCTAAGTCACCTCATTAGCATAATCCCAGGAGTGATTAAAAAGAGGCTCTTTATGAATAACAAAAATACACTCCTATCAGGAAATTCCAAGGGTTTTAACCTCTCAGTGCCAGGACCTGAGAAGAAAGACCAAACATAGTTCTTACGATACCACAGTGTTTACTCTATTATAGAGCTTCAAGAATGGAACATGTGGCAGATAAATTCTGAAGCTGGTAAAAGATGTGGAAATGCAGTTTTGATGCAAGGAAAATGATGTAAGCTTTCTACCAAAAGTTTTTTTTTTTTTTTTTTTTTTTTTTTTATTATCTTTATGGAGCAGTCTGAGTGCCTGTACGTTCAGTGGGGATGTGTTGCTACCTTTAGAAGTGCAAGGGCAACTGTAGTTTCCATTTCTAGCAAATTGTAAATTTGCAGACTATTCTGCAGAGTGAGCCATCAAAGGGTTGGGGTTCCAGGATTCTGAAACAGGCATTTTGAGCAAAATGAATGCTTGAATGAGCTTCTCCTCTGGGTCTTCCCCTACCATTCTCCCACTTCCAAGTAGAGACCCTCTTGCTGGCCTAGCTAAGGTCAGGCATATACCCCAGAATCAATCAGCTAAGGCCAGGAATGCAGAAACAAATTCTTAGCAATTTATCATTCCTATACACTAAGAGTCTAATAATTCTGGAGAATGGGACAATATTTAGGCCCAACAGGTACTATATGTGGTGGTTACTTGGCTTCTAAAAAAATTAAATAATTGAATAAATTAATTTTATTAGAATAAATTAATATTACTTGGGAAGTTGATAAAATAAGAATTGAAGTTGCGTATGCTTTATAAATATTCATGTGTGGGGTGTGAGTGTGTGTGCTCACATGTGTGTGTAAGTGTGTTTCAATCACTGTAAAGTGATAGTACCTATTAGAATTTTAGGTTACAGGTAAATGCACACTATGATTGACTTGATTCATGTCAGTGTAATTTCCTTGCAGATAGCTTCCATTTGTCAGAAATTAATGGGAACAGAATGTGCTATTGTAGATGATGAGTTTCCAAAGATAGCTTTTATGCCACTTGTCCAACTGGACAACCCACCTTGGCCCTGTTGGGTTTATTACTGTTCATTCAGACATTTGAAAATCTCTTGAAAATTCTCCTTCATACCAAGTGGAACCAGCACTTTCAAATGGATTTTATTTGACTTCTTATTAAACCACTATACACTAGAAAGAGTTTTCTTCCCAGAAGGGTTTCTGCATTAGAACTTATCAAGCCTCTATATAGTTCAATTCCTGATTAGCAATTTGTCCCCCTAAGAGCTTTAAAGATACACCTTTATATATCTGTAATTTCATCCCTTTCCCATTTTTCTTTTATCGGCACATTCAAATGTATTTTACTCTTATCTTAGATCTGTCACTCAGCATATGTCAACTTCGAGAGTGCTGGACTATAGCAGTAACTGTCAGTAATGTTTCAGACAAAAGAAAGAGAAAAAAAAAAGTCAGAATGCATGCATCAGATCTCAAAAAGCTGTCTGCTCTGATAAATAGCATATCCTAGTATGTTCTTCTAAATTATTTCCATCAGACAATCAAATGACAATCTATATTCTTGCCTGGGAGAAGAAAAGACATTTTCTTTGACTATATGTTATCAAATACCATGTCTAATCTATCCATATCATCTATCTATATCATATTTTCCTTTTAACGTTTCTAAAGCTTTTATTGAAGGCTTTTTTCTTTCCAGTTTATGCTCCCTAAACCTCATAACCTCAGCTCCACATTTCCTCTGTGAATTCTTTCTTACAATCCCTGCTTTCTGTCTGATATAGCAACCCCTCCACCCCACTTTATTTCACTCTCTGGTCAAACCTCGATTACTGTCCTTGTCACATTTCTTTGAAGGTTCTGATCATGCAAATGCCTCCAAAAGTCAACTGCAAGCCCTCCATGGCAGACTACAACTTGTCATGTGCACTAGGGGTCTGCTGCATATAAAAATATTACTATCAGTGACTAGTCACAGATACTTGCCTGCTAAATTGATAGCTCGTGGGCAAATAGATGGGTAGATGAATGGATACATGAATAATTGGGTTGCTGTCTGTAAGCATATGGGTGCTTTGTAAAAGTTTGTTGAATTGAATTGATCTCTACAAAATAAGTTAGAGGAAAATAAAACTTTTTAGAAAGATTACCTGTTAGTGGATTTGAAAAAGTAAAATAGGGGAGCTAAAAATAATAATGTACAAATTTAGCAGCTAAAACATAAATGAGAGAGTTCAGAGATATCTGCATCTGTTTTAGCAGAATAGAAATTGAATTTTTGCTCATGTAGAGTAACCAAAAGAATAAAATTTTCCTCTTTCAATGATCACTTTTAAAGGAAAGCCTAAGAAATGTGGGCTCAAATCATATTTGATATATTAATTGATAGGTTTTTTTGTTTTGTTTTGTTTCGTTTTGTGTTTTAATTTTTGTTTTATAACTTTCTTGTAGTAGATTTGGAGTCAAAAAAAACTTGGGTAGAAGTCCTGACTCAACTACTAACTAAAGGTGTGACTAAAATTGTGTTGTATACAAGCATTGAACAATACAATGCTTATTTAGTGCCTTCCACATGGCAGAAAACAGACTAAATCATCGATTCTCACAGCCATCTGATGAAGCATGCATTTTTCCACCTTACAGATGATAAAATTAAAACAGAATAGTTAGAAAAATTGCCCAAGGTTACAAAGCTACTGTATTAGTTTTCTATTGCTGCTATAATGAATTACCATAAACTCAGTGGCTTAAAACAATGAAAATGTATTATCTTAGTTCTGGACACAAAAAGGCTGCAGTCAGTTTCCATGGGCTTAAGTCAAGATGCTGGCACGGCTGGTTCCTTCTGGAGACTCAACCAGAGAGCTAGTCTCCTTGCCTCTTCCAGCTCTGGAGGCTGCTGCAGGCCTTTGCTCCTTCTTTGCATCTCTCCAGCCTCTTGCTTCTATCGCACATCTCCTACTTTCTCTTCTGTGTGAAATCTCCCCATTTCCTTCTTATAATGATCATATTTCAGGCCACCTTGATAATCCAGAATAAACACCCTATCTCGAAATTTTTAATGTAATAACATCGAATTACATTTCCTTACATTTTTGTCATGTAAGGAAACATTCACATGTTCCTATAGTTAGGATCTGGATATATTTGGAGGGCACTATTCAGCGACCCAGCTACTAAGTGCTGGAGCTGGGATTCAATTCTAGGCATTTTGGTGCATAGCTGGTCATAATTCTAGTATGCCATGCTGCCTCTCAGTAGTGGGGTATATACAGCAATAATTGCAAGAAAGAAGATGCTACTCAATCTAGCCTAATACAAGCAGGATAAAGTGAACCCCAAGGACAACGATGCAAGAGAACCTCAGGAAGGGTCTAAGCCCATTTATGGGAAAGCTTTAGGAGATATACTTCTGGGTTTCTCTGAATGTTTTAACTATCCTTTTTCTCTCTGTACTCACCTTTCTCTTATCTTTGCAGTCTACTTTGTGGGAAAGAATCACAATGCAGTTTTATGTGCTTCATTTCTAGCCACACATAAAACGCAATTTTGCCCTCTTTCCCCTGTCTTGTAAGTGACCACTTAGTCTACTCAAGTACGGCAGAGGCCTGGATGTTATAGTATAAATATGGTTTCTGGGTGAAGTAGGATGGTAGCTTAATCCAATTATCAAAAAAAAAAATTTTGTTTAAGGGTTGAGGCTTTGAAAGCTGAGCAGCATTCCAAAGTAAAAAAAAATCTGTGAAAGTTCCCTGAAGGTAGGGATTGTATACTTAACTTTGTTTTGAAATTCAGGAGAAATGTGACAGTATCTATTTAATTTAGCTCTACAAGAAATAACAGTAAAATTATGAAACAGCAGTTATCAAAAAGTAAAAGAGAGTCCCCAGGAGATTTTGGATGGTAACTCCCAAAATATGTGTGTTAGGTTCCTCCCTCCCTCCCTCCCTCCCTCCTTCTTTCTCTTTTCATTTCTTTCATTCTTTTATTTTCCTTCCTTTCTTCATTTATTCTTTATTTCTTTGTTCTTTTGCTTTTTTATTTGTTCATTTGTTACCTCACTGAGGAAAAACAAAAAGTCATGAAACTGCAAAAGGGGTCCTGAGGCTCTGTCCAGCAACTTTCATGATGGTTTCAGGTGCTCCGTCTGGGAGCTGTGGGGTCAGCTGAGTATACAGCTGAGGATGGGTGTCATCCAAGAAAAGGCAGCTCTGATTACATAAAAAGTTAGAATCAGGGCATGTATTCATGTCTTGAGATAGGTTAGAGAATTATCATGCGAAGCATTGGTAGAATAAGATCAAATGCTTTGGGATGGAGGGCTTGAATAAGACTCTTAACCTATGCATTCATAGTGACTGAGACTGCAAGCATTTAAAAGCATAGGATTGTGTAGGACAGTTTCTAAATGATATCTATTAAAATGTTGATAATAATAATAATAAAGCAAAGCACAACAAAACAACTATCACTGTCATGAATGGTAGTCATTGAGTGCTACTTATTTAGTTCAAAGATATTCCTAAGAATTCTGTGTATTAAACAAACCAAGATGTTCACAGAACTCACAACATGGATGCTTCATGGCAAGAAGAATTAGAATGCAAATTACCTAGGACTGTATTATTCAAAAAAGGGCAGTAGAGTCTGGTAAAAATGTACAAATTCTGGAGTCATACTTTGAATCTTTTTTCTCTTACTGCCTAGCTATATGGCGTTGGGAAAGATATTTTGCTTTTTTGAACATCCACTTTGAAGTCAGTAGGCACTCAACCAAAATGCCTTTATTTCTCCTTTATCCTCTGTCATAATCACTTTTTACATGGACTCCATACTTAATACCACTCTGAACAATGGCCCACCTCAACCACCTGCCCTCTATGGGCTGATCTAAAGTTGTCCTTAATACATATTGCTCAAAAAAAGCAAGTTGAGTAAATATCAAATGCTTAATGCAAATCTCTGCATTATCCACATATTCTGAAAGGCATTGACCCACGTATTAGTCTGTTCTTACACTGCTAATAAAGACACATCTGAGACTGGGTAATATATAAAGGAAAGAAATTTAGTTGACTCACAGTTCAGCATGGCTGGGGAGGCCTCAGGAAACTTATAATCATGGTAGAAGGTGAAGCAAGCATGTCCTTCTTCACATGGTGGCAGCAAGGAGGAGTGCCAAGAAAAAGGGGGAAAGGCACCCTATAAAACCATTAGATCTCATGAGAACTCACTCACTATCATGAGAACAGCAGCATGGAGGTAACTGCCCCCATGATTCAGTTACCTCCCACCAGGTCCCTCTCATGGCACGTAGGGATTACGGAAACTACAATTCAAGATGAGATTTAGGTGGGGACACAGCAAAACCATATCAATCCAATTATTCAAACCATCTGCAGGAAGTATGGCTCTTTAACAAATCTAAATTTTAGATAGAGTTTCTGCATCATAGAAGAAAAGGAAAGGTAACTCATTGGCTGAGGCTTAATACAAGCCTTCACAGGCAGCTCAGGCCACGACCATTAAGAAATTACGGTACTTGGAGTTACCCAGGAGGTGACTTGGAGGTACCCCATAATGAGACAGAAGAATGATTAGAGGGAATCTGTTTTTAATGAGTTTATTGGTTAGGAACAAGGGAGTTTGAAATCACAGGAGACTCAGTGTGGACACAAGCAGGTGTGAGTAGAAGGAATAGCCACTGGCATGGATGAAACAAAGGAAATATATAAATAATGTCTTTCAACAACCCCTGCAGGATTGCAGAAACACAGACACTTAGCAGGTTTTGATTGTATTATAAAAAGCATAGAGTATTTTCCATAGTTAATGAGCTGGGTTCAAATTTTTAATAAGATTGCTGGGATATCTAAAACCAGTATATAGTAAATAATATTTTATTGGGTAAATGTATTTACATAATAATAATGCATTCCATTTACTTATTATATATTATTTACCCTTGTTACTTTATAAAGATAAATTTGTATACATTAGAAAATAAAAAAAGATAGGCAGAGAAAATATATTGAAAAACAGAGAGACAATAGCATTGACAAGTAAATCTCGAATATAAAATTGACAAGAGAAGCAAGGAAATCATTAAAAATTCCAGAAGCTCTAGTTAACCTGATACATATAAAGAGAGAAAATGCAAACATACGCCATTTGAAATGGAAAGGGCAGGGAGAGTGGGTATCGAAGATACTGGGGAAATAAAAGTATTTTTTAAAAGAACTTCACAGGACTAACATATTTGAACATCTAGATGAATGAATACTTTTCTAAGAAAATAGTATTCTAATGAATACTAAAATAGACACCATAGGAGATAGAAAACCTAAGCAATTGACAAAATTGAGAGGTTGTCAAAGATCTATAACCATCTGTGTGCTAGATCTGGTTGGCGTTGTTAAGCAGATCGTGCACATCTCTTTCCACCTCTAAGTTCCATGGCATCCTCTTAGTAAGCCTGGTATCAGCCAAGGTGGAAATCTTTACACTGTAGAAGTCAGTACATGCAACAAATCAGGGATTCCCCACTCCTGCTGACAGCCAGTTATTAAACATTTACCGGCACATCACTAATTGTAGCTCTGAAAAATGCCAGAGACAGATGAATTCATTCAAATTTTTAAAGACAAGTCATTCTGTAATTTGAAAAATGTTCCATAGGGGAGAAAAATAGTTTCAGAAGCACTGCCCTGTTAACAAAACAAATCAAATGCAGAAAGCTTTAGACCGATCTTTCTCTTGCATATTTATGCAAAAGAAAAAAAAACACAAGTAAAATAAAAGCAAAGGCAGTTCCCCAGTTTAGTATACACTGATGCTACAGCCTCCTAGAAGGCAAGGGTGGTTCTGTAGTAGGAACTCCATTAATTCAATATATAATATTAAAAGGTCAGTTGAGGAAATATGAGCTCTGTCCTCAGGTAGCTTAGGTGAACAGATAATCAATTAAAAAGTAGCATAATTAAAGAGAAAAAAATATATGCTAACCGATTAGGATAAACATGAAAGATATTCTGAACTCCACTTGCTATTGATTCGGCTGCATATATATATTATATATATATAATATATATATGAATATACATGAATAATAAGCATAGCATATATAACAAACATAAACGTAAGTGTAGAAGCCTCCCGTTGTTTCAGTGTGAGGCAATATTTAATCCATATCTTAGAATATTTTCATTAACTTAAGCTTTAAGCAATTATAATGAAAGAAGAACAAAAAGACAAAGAAATAGCAGGAAAGTGGAGATGAAGTACAAGTAGGAAAAACAAAAAAGGAAGAAGGGAGAAAAAACAAAGGTAGAGAGAGAAAGTGGAAAAGAAAAAGAGAAGGAAGGAAAAACAAGACAGGTGGAAGGAAGGAAAGGAGGAAGGAAGGAAGAAAAGGAGGAAGAGAGAGAGGAAGAAAGGGAGGAGGGAAGGAAGGAAAGGCAGGAGGGAGGGAGGAAGAAAGGGAGAGAATGGGAGGGAAGGAGGGAGGGAGAACAGTGTTGAGGCTTTTTTTTTTTTTTTCCTACTTCCTAGTTAAAAAGCTCCTTAAGGAACAGAATCAGTTTTGATTACTTGGAAAGCATCATCTCCTTCCAATCCAGATAGATCCATTAAAACACAAAAATTCTGACTCAGCCCAGGTTCCACCAGTAAGGAGACAGTTAATGAAAAAGGAGAATGGAGGCAGCAGCAGCACTGAGGTTTGTGGTGGAGGCTGCTGGTGGGGCGGCTAACTCCTTGCCAAGTCAATCAAGGCCACCAGGGTCACAAGTGCCTGACCTCACTAGCCAGTGGAATGTGCCCCTGTTCTTCTGAATGCAACTAGTAATTGTCCTGGAAAGGTCTGGAGAAGGAAAAGGGGCAGGGCTCTTGAAAATAGCTTAGCATCTCTGGACAGGACAAAGCCTCCCACAGGCCTAGAAACCAAAGTATAATAAATAACCTTTTTCTTAAGCCAAAGAAGTCCAAACCAAAAGAGGAATAAGAAAAGAGAGGGAGATAATTGTCTCCAGATTTTTGTTTATTTCACTCATTTTACAGGAAATGCACTAGCAATTTTGGCTACCATATCCAGACAATACTAGATGTTTTACATGTATGAGTCTGACATCTCTAGGATATATTATCATTATAGGAGGAGAGAGGGGAGAAGGAGAAGCAGAAGTGGGGGTGGTAGTAATAGTTATAGTAGTGGCAGTATAGCAATAGTACTGGTGATGGTAATAGGTCAAATTATGGTTGCGGTTATTAGAAATCGTTCATTCAAACCTATTTAGAGTAAATATCCCCAGGCACTAGGTAATAAAAACAAGTGTGATAAATCTGTAGTTTGTGTATAAGGCAGAGAAGAAAGACTAAAAAGTTACTTGGGAAGATCTTAAATGATCAAAAGATTCTGAGAGGAAGAAACTCCTGGAAAATTGGCGAGAGAAGAAAAACAGAGAAGCAACAAGAAAGAAAAGTATATGACCTTTTAAATTGTGGACGTTGTCTAGGTGTTTGTTATGCACGGAATTGTGTCCTTCCAGAATTCATATGTTGAAGCTGTAACCCCTAGTATGTTAGAACCTGACTGTATTTGGGGAGATGATTAAGTTAAAATGAGGCTTCAAGGTGAGCCCTAATCCAGTAAAACCAGTATCCTTATAAAAAGAGGAGATTAGGGCATCCAAAGATGCCAGGGATGCATGCTCAAAGAAAGAAAGACCGTGTGAGGATGCAGCATGACAGCAGCCATCCGCCCACTCTTTCTCTAAGACAGAGAGGTCTCAAAAGCAACCAAACCTGCCAGCACCTCCATCTTGAACTTCTAGCCTTCAAAACTGTAAGAAAATAAGTTTCTGCTATTTAAGCCACTCAGTCAGTGGTATTTTGTTATAGCAGCCCTAAACTAATATAGTGCTCAAAATTAAATTTTTTGGATAAAGAGGGAAAGAGCCAGGGAGAGATGGAAGGAAAGAAAATGAAAAGGAAGGAAAAAACAAGGAAAAAAAAAGTGGAGGGAGAAAATCTGGTGTAACCTTACCTTATTAAGATAGCAAATTATAATTTACTTTCAGCTACGTTATATCATTTCAAAAGCAGATATTTCAGAATGTGGCCATGGCCAAGTTTTAAAATTTGGAGAGGAAGAAGCACATTCTTTCTAGTATGTGCTTATTTTAGAGGTTTAAATTAAAGCAATTTTTCATTCTTACATTCCTGTCTTCTTACATAAAGGATTATTTAAACACTGCAGAACTTATAAGAAGTCAAGGCCTACCTTGTTGATGCACGTGTATTCACTTCCTTCTACATTTATCCAAATGTTCATACACAGTCTCACGCACAGAGGATGTTGCTAAATACATGAATAATCCTCGGGATCAGGATGCTGACTGCTTAATAAAACCTGAATGATTTAGCAATTTTCCCATTTACCTTCCTATCTATTTCAGCTCAGTTTTCAGAGGGGGAAAATACTTACGATTGTAATATTAGTTGTTAGTTTAAAAAGTTACCACTTGCAAAATCTTTAAAGAGTTTTAAAAATCATTAAAGCATGAACGCATTGGTTACTCATTTGCTGAGCATTTGGAGGGCAGATCAGGAAACATAAAGATGCCACGATGATGAAGGTTGAATAATAGTTTGCTAAGTGCAAAGCATCATCCAAACCATGTCTTTAAGGGTCCTTCACTCCCCAGCTCATTGCTCTGGAGAACTATGCAATAAGAATGGAGTCAAAGAGACAGAAATAGAGGCAGGAAAAGTAAATAGGTGCTACATCAAAATGGAGTTGCAAGGGGACATTTCTGCCTGCCAGAATCCAACCCATCTTTCAAGATCCAAATAAAGGGAAGAAGCACGGCTCTACCAATTACCAGTCTTGTTGTCAGCTTTTCTTGGACCCTCTGCCTCTGGGGCGAGTTTCTTTTCTGCTGTTGCCAATGGGAATTCAGGCCATGCTGATTTCAAACTTTTTTTTTTCCTCTGCTGCTTTCTGAAACACTTTCTTCTTCAGGTATTCGTGACATCCTCAGTTCCCAGACCACAACAGTGAATGGTTTTGGAATCAGTGACTCCCATTATCTCTATCCCAAAGCAGAGAAATGAAACCCTGGATCCTCATGCCAAGGCAGATTTATATACCGGAGCCACTGTGACTTCTCAGTGTTCATGGCCCTCTATATTGCCAATATTCAAAGGAAACCAGAAAAGAGGGAAGCCAGAGCCCCGAGTCTATGCTTGGGCCTTGCTCTGGATGTTGAGGAAAGGAGTTAGGCACAGACGACCAGTCCAGGATGGACCCTTGGGAACACACGTTTTTGTGATGAAATGAAACTTGTATGGTATGACTTCAATTTAGGGATCAAAATATAGGAGAGAGAGAGCAACAGGGACAAACTGCTTCTGATGCTAGAGGAGGGACAGAGATCTTCCTGCTGTGATTAGGGACCTCTTGGAAGAGAGGAGTCATTGAAGCTGATCCTTGATCTCATTTAGACTTAAGTGAGGGCTGGTGAAGAATGATTTATCAGTTGGGATGAAAATCTTGGACACCAACAGTAGGTCATACCTATACTGGAATTAAAGGAACTAGAGGCCATATTACTAAACTTTTTTTTTTAAACCATCATCAGTCATTTTAAGCATTTACTGTGTATTTACTCTAGTCCTCACAATAACCCTAGGAAATAGACAGTATTATCTCAATATTTTTAAAATTTATATAAAATTAAGGGAGTACAAGTGCAATTTCGCTACATGGATGTATGGAGTACTGGTGATGTCTGGGCTTTTAGTGTAACCGTCTTCCAAATAGTGTACATTGTATCTATTGAGTAACTTTTCATACCTCATTCCCCTCCCACCCTTCTAAGTTTCCAGGGTCTATTATTCCACACTTTATGTCCATGCATACAAACTATTTATCTTCTGCTTATAAGTGTGAACATGCAGTATTTGACTTTCTGTTTCTGAATTGTTTTACTTAAGTATTATCTAATTTAAGAGACAAATGAAGGTTGCACAGCTATTCGGTCTCTATTTCTGCCCTTTGAACTAATACGTGCGTGTACTGAGATACAGCACAATTAATGTCATGATGAAGTGATATATAAGATTCTGAGGGAACACAGAGGAAGTCCTCCCTATCTCTACATAAGAGAGCAGTCACAAAGGAGACAGGCCTTCACCAAAAAGTAATAGTGAAGCACTGAGGGAAGAAGGCATATTCTAATCAGGGAGACATGCCAATGTTGTCATGAACACAGAATGTAAGGTGAAGAGCAGGAATGTGAGGACAGCAACTGTGAGCATAAGCAGTGCATGGCAAGATATTAGACCAAACCGTGGAGACATACAAGGTCCGTCACAAAGGGATTTCTATGCCAGGTTACAATTTGGCCTTAATTCTGAAGGCAATAGGAGTCAACAAGTTAACAGAGAATGGCCCTGGTTATGTTTTTCCTTCCTAAAAATCACTTTGACTACAGTGTACAAACTGGATGAGAGGAGTTGAGACAAGCAGCAGTAGATACTTAGGAAGCTCTTACAGGACTTCATGCAAGGGGTGCACAAGGTCAATGGGATGGAGATAACGGGAGAGACTTCAGAGACATTTAAGAAGTTAAAGGGGCTAAGCACAGTGGCTCACTCCTATAATCTCAGAGCTTTGAAGGGGCTGAGGTGGTAGCATCACTTGAGTCCGGGAATTTGAGATCAGCCTGGGCAACATAGTGAGACTCCATCTCTACAAAAGATAATAAAATTAGCCAGGTGTGGCAGTGCACACACCTGTGGTCCCAACTACTCAGGAGGTTGAGGTGGGAGGATAGCTTGATCCTGGGATGTTGAGGCTGCAGTGAACTATGGTCACGCCACAGTATTCCAACTTCGGTGAGTGAGAGTCTGTCTCAAAATAAGAAAGAAAGAAGTTAAATGGTCAGGACTCAATAAATACCTAGATGGTTGGAGTAGAAAAAGGGATTAAGTTTATGATGACTCATGACACTAAGGCATCTAGCTGTGAAGACCAGTTAGATAAAAGAATCATCAACCATATTAGGAAATTCCACTGATAATGGTGATAATTATAGACTCTTAATGAGTCTCATTGTCTGTAGTCTTTTTCTGCTTCAGTTCATTCTTCATAATATTTAATTTAGCACATTATTTTTGGTAATGCTACAATCGTCAAAACAATCAAAGTCTACTCTTTTCTTTAAAACTTGGCATAGAGAGAGGGAGAAAGGATAAAATGAAGTAATGAAGGAAGGAAGGAAGGAAAGGAAGGGAGGGAGGGAAGGAAGGAAGGAAAGAGGGAGGGAAGGAAGGAAAGAAGGAATAAAGGAAGGGAGGGAGGGAGAGAGAAGAGAAAAAAGAAATGTTCAACTCCAATTTAAAGCAAGAGATTGAGGCTTCTTACTTCAGTCTAGGTTTTACTGATACTTGAGGTTTAATAGTAAAAATAATATCAATCTCTAGTTATTGGGTCCTTACTGTGAACCAAGAATAATATTTGGCATTTTTTAATTAGTATTTAATAATATTAATAATAGTCCTCTTAAGAATCAGTTTATTATGTAATCATCCTATTTTTCAGATGAGGAATCATTTTTCAGATGAGGAAACTAAGAGTAAAAGGGGTTAAGTAATTTGGTTAAGAATATATATTGAGTAAGTGGCAATTCTAGAATTTGCATGCGGTGCTCTTGCTCCAAGGCCATCCTACTTCCGCTGTATTATGACAAATGTATTTACAGTTACGTTCAAAGGAGAAAAAGTTTATGTATATATCTTAGTCCATTTTGTGTTGCTATAACCAAATATCATGGACTGGGTAACTTATAGAGAAAACGAATTTATTTTATTTTTATTTTATTTATTTTTTTTGAGACGGAGTCTCGCTCTGTCGCCCAGGCTGGAGTGCAGTGGCGCGATCTCGGCTCACTGCAAGCTCCGCCTCCCGGGTTCACGCCATTCTCCTGCCTCAGCCTCCCGAGTAGCTGGGACTACAGGCGCCCGCTACCACGCCCGGCTAATTTTTTGTATTTTTAGTAGAGACGGGGTTTCACCGTGTTAGCCAGGATGGTCTCGATCTCCTGACCTCGTGATCCGCCCGCCTCGGCCTCCCGAAGTGCTGGGATTACAGGCGTGAGCCACCGCGCCCGGCCACGAATTTATTTTTTACAGTTCTGGAGACTGAGAAATCCAGGGTTAAGGGTCCCACATCTGCTGAAAGCCCTCTTGCTGAGTCATTGCATGATGGAAGGTGGAAGGGCAAGAAAGGGTGAGCCCAAGAGGGGAAGGAAGCTGAACTCATCCTTTTACCGGGAACACACTCTGGCGCTCAGTAACCCAGTGCAGTGAACAGGGTATTAATCCACTTATAAGGCCAGAGCCTTCATGAACTAAGCACCTCTTAAAAGTCCTGCCTCAACACTGCTGCACTGGGGATTAAGGATCCAACACATCAGCTTTGCATGACACATTCAAACCACAGCAGTGTCTAAGTGTGGAACTGATTTACAGAGGAACTCGGGAGAAAATGTGTCCCAGTATTCCCTTCATAACTCATAGCCCAACTCTGACAAGGTACAAAGACTGATTGATTTTTCACATGTTAACTGCATGCTCACCACCTGTATAAATACAATTTCTGGAACCCTAAGAGTGGCCCAAAACAGGTTCCATTTTTCATTTTGTAAAACAAGAACTTGGTGACTGCTAAATAGTACATGTTGACAGCTGGGCAGCAGAGTCTTGGAGCAGCAGCACAGGAAAGCATAACTGGTATGCTCAAAATGTCACTGAATTAGAGAGAATCCATCAAGACTGAGCTGACTGCATCTGGACAGTGGGATCATTTGGGGGATGGTTTCCAAAATGTCTACTCTTATTACTTTGTCCTTTCTCTTCAAACACCAATGCAAAAATCCCTGTTTTCAAATTGGTCTTGATAGTGTCTCTTCTCCACCTACTTTGTGGCAGCTTCCGGCAACAGCCCTGAACATACCCTCCTCTTGGATTTTTGACAGAGTCCAATATTCAGTTGCTTTTTTTCTGGCACTGACTTCTGAAGTATGCTTCTCGTTCAATCTTGCACTACCCCAGGGCAGCAGAATACATTTTTTTTGTTGCAGGTATACAGAGGGAGAAAATGTGATGGAACAAACCTTCACTGAATTTGCATACAAAGCTACAAATGACTGCTTTAAATTTTTTTTCCAACAGCAACTCTTACATGAACCAACTGACATTCAAGGTAGGTACTTACTTGGTAACCATCTCTTGTTCATCAAGACTCAGGATGGAGGGAGGGCAAGATGGTCAACTAGATGTAGCCAGGTGGAACAGCTCTCACTGAGGGAGTGAGATAACTGGCATGCTCCTAACAGATCTTGAGAGGAAAGGCACCGCGAGTGGATGAAGGAGAGGCACAGAAGCTGGGCTGAAGAGGAAATCAGGGAACCCTGCATGGAGCTACTGCACACTCGGACTCATACCCAGCACCCCGTGGCTTTGGGGGAATGGGTGAGTTGAACTGGCAAGTAGCAATCAGCTCTAGCTACAGACCTCTGGAAGTCTGGCAGAAGGAGACACCTTAACCATCATGAACAATGGAGTTGAGAAGGAGAGCTATTCAGAGAAGTGGTAGGGGGCAGCAAGCCCGCTGATGTGGAGCCCACAGGGTTTGGTTCAGGAGCATCTATAGTGGGGCACAGCCAGGGACGGCCATACCCCTAGGCTTGACTTGTTCCCATAGGATACTTTAGACCTAGAGAACTGTCAGTCCTGAACCCTGCAGGGCAGTCTTGCCTATCATATGAGGCCAGTCCCACCTGAGTACCCCTTAGTTTGCAGGCCTCTCCTGTGGCCCCAGTCTGGCCATACCAGCTTACAGGGCAGTCTTGGGTGCCCTGGGGGCCTGCACCATAGCTTCTGTACTGGCAGAGCATGCCTGACCAGTGGAAAACTCCAGCAGGGCAGCCCCCATGGCCACGCACCAGGCTGCCCACTCCCTCCCCATACTGCAGCTTCCCCCAGTCCCACAGCAACTCCCCACATCACTTTGCTGGTACGTGTCTATGTAGGCAGGTTTTGCTTTCCTTGCCCCACCAGCATGTGAGAGTGCGGTCCGCACCCCTCCCCTGCTGACAACCATTGCAGATAGAGCCTTGGTGGGTACAGAGCCAGCCAGTGCTGCCTCCACTGGCACCCTGCCCTTGCACTAACACTGCAAAGAGAACAGCAGATTATCCTCCATCCTGAAAAATCACTCCTGCTTGCAGGGCACAGAGAAGGCACCTAGACCTGGTCCCACCAGTACTTCGCCCAAGAACAAACACTACTTCCAGCATGACCAGGCACACAGTTCCCAGCAGGTGCCTACTGCACCCCCAGCTGTGTTGTCTCTGCCACTGTGGTGAACGTCCAAAGAGAGGCAGGCTACCCAGCACCCACTAACATTCTGCAACAACTGCCACTATGAGGACAAATTCCACTGTCACTGCACTGTGAAGCACTTTGGCTGTCACCACCCATAGAAGTGTAGTGACCAGTGGTCCAGGAGCACCTTGAACCCTACAGTGCAGTAGATTCCTAACCTCAAGGAGCCAGAGAACAAAGTTGGGGCCCAATACAAGTCCCCAGAGTTACAGCTTGTAGTCCAGGAGTTGAGAGCAGAGCACTGGCCCCTTAAAATCTTCCAGAAATGAAGCCAGTTGAATGAATTCACCTTATACCACAATCAAACCCTCAAGGTCATCAAGTAAGATGAAAGAAAAAAAAAATCCAAAGGTCAGCAGCCTCACAGATTGAAGGTAGATCAGCCCACAAAAATGACAAAGAATCAGTGCAAGAACCCTGACAACTCAAAACACCAGAGTGCCTTTTTTTCCCCCAAACGACTGCATCACCTCCCCAGCAAGAGTTCTGAACCAGGCTGAGATGACTTAACTGACAGCTATAGAATTCAGAATATGGATAGGAATGAAGATCATTGAGCTACAAGAGTGTGTTGAAACCCAATCCAAGAAAGTTAAAAATCATGATAAAACAATGCAGGAGCTGACATAACATGCAGCATAAAAAAGAACATAACCAACCTGGTAGAGCTGAAAAACACACTATAAGAATTTTATAATGCAACTACAAGTGTTAGTAGCAGAATAGACCGAGCAGAGGAAAGATTCTCAGAGCCTAAAGACTGGCTATTTGAAATAAGAGAGTTAGACAAGAATAGAGAAAAAAATGAAAAAAAAAAAAAAAAACTCAGCGAAATATAGGATTTTGTAAAGAAACCAAATCTATGCCTCATTAGTGTCCCTGAAAGAGATAGAGAGAATGGAACCAACTTGGATTACATATTTCAGAATAGCAACAATGAAAACTTCCCCAACCTAGCTAGAGAGGCCAAGATTCAAATTCAGGAAATGCAGAGAATCCTAGTAAGATACTTCACAAGAAGATTATCCCCAGTACATATAATCAGTAGATTCTCCAAGGTCTAAATGAAAGAAAAAAAAAATGTGAAAGGCAGCTAGAGAGAAAGGTTAGGTCATCTACAAAGGGAGGCCCATCAGACTAAGAGCAGACCTGTCTGCAAAAGCCCTACAAGCCAGAAGAGATTGTGGGACAATATTCAACATTATTGAAGAAGAGGAGTTCCAATGTGGAATTTAATATTCTGACAAACTAAGATTCCAAGCAAAAGAGAAATTAGATCTTTTTCAGACAAGCAAATGCTGAGGGATTTTGTTACCACTAGACCTGCCTAACAAGACCTCCTGAAGGAAGCACTAAATATGGAAGGAAAAGACTGTTACTAGCCACCACAAAAACACACTGAAGCACACAGACCAGTGACACTATAAAGCAACCACATAAACAAGTTGGCAAAATAACCAGCTAACATCATGAAGACAGGATGAAATCCATGCATATCAATACTAACTTTGCATGTAAATAGGCTAAATGCCCCAATTAAAAGAAACAGAGTGGCAAGCAGGAGAAAAAAACTAGCACCCATTGGTATGCTGTCTTCCAGAGACCTGTTTCACATGTAATGACACCTATAGGCTCAAAATAAAGAGGTGGAGAAAAATCTACCCAGAAAATGGGAGACAGAAAAAATGAGGGGTTGAAATCCTAGTTTCTGAAGCAAAACAGACTTTAAACAACAAAGATCAAAATAGACAAAGAAGGGCTTTACGTAGTGGTAAAGGGTTCAACTCAACAAGATCTACCTCTCCTAAATACATATGCATCCAAGACAGGGGCACTCAGATTCAAAAAGCACATTGTTTGGGACCTGCAAAGAGACTTGGATTCCCACAAAGTAGTAGTGAGAGGCTTTAACACTCCACTGACGATATAAGACATATTATTGAGATAAATACTTAACAAAGATATTCAGAATCTAAACTCAGCACTGGATCAAATGGACCTGATAGACATCTGTAGTACTCTCCACCCCGAAACAACGGAGACAACATTCTTCTCATTGCCACATGGCACATACTCTAAAATCAATCACATAATGAGAAGTAAAACACTTCTCAGCAAATACAAAAAAATTGAAATCATAACCATCTTTTGGACCACAGCACAATCAAATTAGAAATGAAGACTAAGAAATTCACTCAACCCCACACAGTTAAATGAAAGTTGAATAACCTGCTTGTGAATGACTTTTGGGTAAATAATGAAATTAAGGCAGAAATCAAGAAATTATTTGAAAGTAATGAGAACAAAGATACAACATACCACGATCTCTGGAACACAGCTAAGGCAGTGTAAAGAGGGAAATTTGTAGCACTAAATGGCTATGTCAGAAAGTTAGAAAGATGCTGGGCATGGTGGCTCATGTCTGTAATCCCAGGACTTGGGAGGCCAAGGCAGGGGGATCACCTGAGGTCAGGAGTTTGAGACCAGCCTGGCCAGCATGGTGAAACTCTGTCTCTTCTAAAAATACAAAAGTTAGCCAGGTGTGGTGGTGCACGTCTGTAGTCCCAGCTACTCGGGAGGCTGAGGCATGAGAATCGCTTGAACCCGGGAGGCAGAGGTTGCAGTGAGCAAAGATTGCACCAATGCACTCTAGCCTGGACAACAGAGCAAGACTCTGTCTCAAAAAAAAAAAAAAAAAAAAAAAAAAGAGTTAGAAACATCTCAAGTTAACAACCTAAAATCACAACTAAAAGAACTAGAGAACCCAGAAAAAAAACAACCAGAAAGCTAGCAGAAGACAAGAAATAACCAAAATTAGAGCTGAACTGAAGGAGAGAGACATGAAAAACCACTCAAAAGATAGACAAATTCAGGAGTTGGTATTTTGAAAAAGTTAACAAAATTGATAGACTGCTAGCTAGACTAATAAGAAAGAAAAGAGAAAAGATTTAAATGAACACAATCAGAAACAAAGAGAATGATATTACCACTGACCCTATGGAAATACAAACAATCATCAGAGAATATTATGAATACCTCTATACATATAAACAAAAAAATGTAGAAGAAATTGATAAATTCTTGGACACATACACCTTCTGATATGGTTTGGCTGTGTCCCTACCCAAATCTCATTTTGAATTGTAGTTCTCATAATTCCCACATGTCCTGGGAGGGACCCAGTGGAAGGTAATTGAATCATGGGGGTGGTTACCCTCACGCTGTTCACATGATAGTAACTGAATTCTCACAAGATCTGATGGTTTCATAAGGGGCTTTCCCCCATTTGCACAGCACTTCTCTCCCTGCTGCCATGTGAAGAAGAATGTGTTTGCTTCCCCTTCTGCCATTATTGTAAATTTCAAGAGGCCTCTCCAGCCATGCGGAACTGTGAGTCAATTAAACCTCTTTTATTGATAAATTACCCAGTCTCAGGCATTTCTTTATAGCAGTGTGAGAACAGACTAATACACCTACCCAGTACTGAACCAGGAAGAAATTGAATCCCTAAACAGACCAATAATGACTCTGAAATTGAGTTAGTAATAAATAGCCTACTGGCAATAAAAAAGAAGCCCAGGACCAGACAGATTCACAGCTGAATTCTACCAGCTGTACAAAGAAGAGCTGGTACCATTTCTGCTGAAAGTATTTCAAAGAAGTTGAGCAGGAGGAACTCCTCCGTAACTCATTCTAGGAGGCCAGCATCACCCTAACAGCAAAACCTGGCAGAGACACAACGAAAAAAGAAAACTTCAGACCAATATCCTTGATAAACTTTGATGCAAAAATTGTCAACAAAATACTGGCAAACTAAATCCAGCAGCGCATCAAAAAGCTTATCCACCAAAATCAAGTAGGCTTTATCCCTGGGATGTAAGGTTGGTTCAACATAGACAAATCAATAAATGTGATTCATCATGTAAACAGAACTAAACACAAAAAAACCACATGATTATCTCAGTAGATGAAGAAAAGGCTTTTGATAAAATCCAGTAACCCATTCATGTTAAAAACTCTCAATAAACTAGGTATTGAAGGAACATACCTCAAAATAATACGAGCTATCTCTGACAAACTCACCACCAACATCATACTGAATGGACAAATGCTGAAAGCATTCCCCTTGAAAACCAGCACAAGACAAAGATGCCCTCTCTCACCACTCCTATTCGACATAGTATCGGAAGTCCTCGCCAGAGGAATCAGGCAAGAGAAAGAAATATAGGGCATCCATATAGGAAAAGAAGGAGTCAAACTATCCTTGTTTGCAGGTGACATTATCCTATATCTAGAAAACCCCATAGTCTCAGCCCAAAAGCTCCTTAAGCTGATAAACAACTTCAGTAAAGTCTCAGGATACAAAATCAACATTCAAAAATCAGTAACAGTCCTGTACACCAATAACAGTCAAGCCAAGAGCCAAATCAGGAACACAATTCCATTCACAACTGCCACCAAAAGAATTAAATACCTAGCAAAACAGCCAACCAGGGAGCTGAATATCTCTACAAGGAGAGCTACAAAACACTGATCGTAGAAATCAGAGATGACACAAACAAATGGAAAAACATTCTATGCTTGTCGATAGGAAGAATCAATATTGCTAAAATGGTCATACTGCCCAAAGTAATTCATAGGTTAAATGCTATTCCTATCAAACTACCATTGAGATTCCTCACAGAACTAGAAAAAACTGTTTTAAAATTTATATGGAACAAAAAAGGCTGAATAGCCAAGGCAGTCCTAAGTAAAAAGAACACAGCTGAAAGCATCATACTCTCTGACCTCAAACCACATCACAGGGCTAAAGTAACCAAAACAGTATGGTACTTGTACAAAAACAGACACATAGACCAAGGGAATAGAATAGAGTGCCCAGAAATAAGACCATACACCTATAATTCTCTGATCTTTGACAAACCTGACAAAAACAAGCAATGAGAGCAGGATTCCCTATTTAATAAATGGTGCTGGGATAACTGTCTAGCCATATGCAAAAGACTGAAAATGAGCCCCTTACTTACACCATATATAAAAATTAACGCAAGATGGATAAAAGACTTAAATGTAAAACCCAAAACTATAAAAACTTTGGAAGACAACCTAGGTAATACCCTTCTGGACACAGGAATGGGCAAAGATTGCATGATGAAGACAACAGCAGTAAAAATTAACAAATGGAATATAACTAAACTAAAGAGCTTCTGCACAGTGAAAGAAACTATCAACACAGTGAACAGACAACCTACAGAATGGGAGAAAAATTTTGCAAACTATGCATCTGACAAAGGTCTAATATCCAGCATCTGTAAGGAACTTAAACAAATGTACAAGAAAAAAACCCATTAAGAAGTAGGCAAAGGACATGAACACTTTACAAAACAAGACGTACATGTGGCCTACAATCATATAAAAAACAGCTCAACTCATTGATTATTAGAGAAATGCAAATCAAAACACAATGAGATACCATCTCACATCAGTCAGAGTGGCTATTATTAAGAAGTCAAAAAATAACAGATGCTGGCGAAGCTGAAAAAAAAAGAAACACTTATACACTGCTGGTGGGGGTGTAAACTAGTTTAACCACTGTGGAAAACAGTATGACGATTCCTCAAAGGCCTAAAAACATAACTACCATTTGACCCAACAATCCCATTACTGGGTATATTCCCAAAGGAATATAAATCATTCTATCATAAAAACACATGTGCATGTATGTTCACTGCAGCACTATTTATGATAAAAAGACATGAAATCAACCTAAATGCCCATCAATGGTAGAATAAAGAAAATATGGAACATATACACCATGGACTACTGTGCAGTCATAAAAATGAGAGCATGCCCTTTGCAGGAACACGGATGGAGCTGGAGGCCATTATCCTTAGCAAACTAATGCAGGAACAGAAAACCAAATACTACATGTTCTCACTTATAAGCAGGAGATAAATGATGAGAACACATGAACACATAGAGAGGAACGACACACAGTGAAGTCTTCAGAGGGTAGAGGGTGGGAAGACTACTCAGGCTAATTATGGGAGTCCAGATATAATACTGAGGCACCCGTGCCTCAGTTTTCTCATTTACAGAGTTTAGATCTCAGTGATACCTACCTGAGATAATGTGGGAAAGCAATTAGAGTAGTATCCAGCAGATGATAGGTATTCACAAATGTATGTTGTATCACAGATGCATGCTGATATACTGATTTAAATGATAATTACTTTCGTTATTATTATTTACCAGCACTCACTGGATTTAGGCATAATTTTCTAATGTGTACAGGCTTTGTGCTTTGAATTTTTATCTCCTTTATTCTCTTGCTGTTTTTTTCTTTTTTTCTCCATTTCTTCCTTTTCTCCTTCCTTCCTCTTTCTGCCTCTCTCTCTCCTTTCTTCACTTTTTCTTTCTTTTCTTTTCTTTTACTTTTTCTTGCTTCCACAAATATGCCATGATCATAAATGATGTACACAGCTGTAGTCTAGATATGTGAGATACAAAAGACAAGCCAGACAGATCCCATTCTTAAGGAAAATGCAGTCTTAACAGAAAATAAGAAGGAAGAAGAAATATATTATCAACAAGGGAGAAAATGCTAAGTATCAGAGGAAAAGTCCAGCTAAATTTCTTTAGAATGCCATAAGTGAAACAGCTCACTTTAAAAGATGAAAGACTATTTCCAGGGGAAGGTAGAATTTAAGTAATTGATAATAATAACGACTCACTTTTTGCAGGCTGTAATGTACCAGGCATGTTACATACATTATCTCATTTAATCCTCCAGCCTTCCTTGATGATTTAACAGAAAAACCTAGTCTCTTACCTGCCAGTATCCCTCTGGGCTTTGACACAATGAGGTACAATATGCATATTTGAGAATGAAAGGAAAAGGCATTCAGTAAATCAAATAATGGGAATTGAGGCTCCAAAGAGGAAAGGTTTGTAGCATAACAGAAAATCATATAATCTTTAATTAAAATAACTTGAAAATAAATCAGGTAGGCACACACACACACACACACACACACACACACATACATATATATATGCGTGCATAGGCTCTATTCTGGGTTCTGTAAATTCTTCTAATTTAATAAACTTGATTCACATTTTGGGTCCAGGAGTTAGCTAGAACTACTTTTTAATTTCAGCTCTTCCACTCCCTGCTTGAAGGATTCCTAGCAGCTATTCAACCTCTCTAAACCTTAATTTCCTCATCTACGCAAAGTGCACAATTATGTCTTCTTCCAGGATTACTTTGAAAGCTGAGATGAAGTATGAGACATGCTTGTCAGAGGGCTTGGCATGTAGCAGAAACCCAACAAATGTAAAATGTCAAAAATGCTACCTGCTCTAAGGTTTGTTGTGAAGCTTATATATCACCTAGGATTGTGGCTGACAGATGTTGGGACTCACTAAATGTAGATTCCCTTTCTCCCCTGGGAAGACAATGTCAAGGAGGGAGGCAGGGGCTCTCAGAGCAGCTGTGCCATGTATGAGACTCCCTGAGGCACCAGGTGCCTCCAAAAGTACCCAGGTGTTGCCCCAGGTGCTGTCATGCCTGAAGACTGCAAGAGTGGAAGAGGCTCCTGGCACTTGCTGCTCCTCCTCGCTCTCTTTTAGATTCAATTCACCTAGCACAGCCTGAGCTGGGAAGGAAGACTGGCTCATGTTATGCAAAGTTTAGTGTAAACCTCTTTCTTCTGAGTGTAAATATTATGTGCCCACTCTATGTGCATACTTGGTGGAATTCTTTTTATTCTTTATTTATTTTAATTAGCTTAATATATTCAAGCCTGGAACTGAGCAAAGCTGGGAATGTCTTTTTGTTCCTAGCTATGCCTTGAAATAAGAACAAGGTAAAAATGAATTTCTGCACTCTAAGTTTGTGTGTGCTTCACTCAATCTATATATTTTTAGCTAAGACCATTGCTTATTATATCTCATAATAAAAAAGGAAAAAATGTGGATTTTAGAGTTCTCACATGTACTAGGCTCTGTGCTAGGTTTTTTCATAGTTTATTTAATTCTCATAACAGTTCTCTGGATGGAGAGTATAGGGTTAAGTAGTTTCTCTTAAGTCATATATCCAGGGGTAGCTTAAGCCAGAATTTAAAAATTGGGCAAATCTAGCTCCAGCATTCACATTACAATCATTTCATAAATGAGGAAACTAAGTCCAAGGAAATGTTATACCTAAGGCCATACCCAGTAGTTAGTGAAAAAAACTAGCATTCAAACACTGAACTTTTGACCTCTAGTCCAAAATAATTTATTTTCATATATGCCTACCTTCTTTTCATTAAAAAAAATTTATAGCTATGTGCAGTGGCTCACACCTATAATCCTAGCACTTTGAGAGGCCGAGGTGGGAGGATTGCATGAGCTCTGGACTTTGAGGCCAGCTTGGGCAACATAGCAAGACACTGTCTCTACAAAATTTTGAAAATTAGCAGGGCATGGTGGTATGTGCCTGTCATTCCAGCTATTCAGGAGGCTGAAGCAGGAGGATGGCTTGAGCTTGGGAGTTTGGCACTGCAGTGAGTCATAATGGTGCCACTGCACTCCAGCCTGGGTGATAGAGCAACATTCCAACTCAAAAAACCAAAAATTATACATATGACTTTGTCTCTACTATGTACAAGGTACTGTTTAAGGTGCAGGAGAAGATATAATAATGAAAAGTCTAACAGAATCCATAGCTTTAGTGAAGATAAAGTGGGGGAAGAAAATATAAGTACATCAATCACATAAATGTGAAAAATAAAAGATATCAAAGTACTAAGAGCCCAGAGAAAGGTGCAAAGGGGTGTTAGGGGAGAAACCAGTGAAAGCATAACAGGGTGACTCTTAAGAAAGTGGCCGGGCATGGTGGCTCAGGCCTGTAATCCCAGCACTTTGGGAGGCTGAGGTGGGTGGATCACGAGGTCAGGAGATCAAGACCATCCTGGCGAACACTGTGAAACCCCTTCTCTACTAAAAATACAAAAAAATTATCCCGGAATGGTGGCGGGCACCTGTAGTCCCAGCTACTCGGGAGACTGAGGCAGGAGAATGGCGTGAACCCGGGAGGTGGAGCTTGCAGTGAGCCGAGATTGCACCACTGCACTCCAGCCTGGGCAACACAGTGAGACTCTGTCTCAAAAAAAAAAAAGAAAAAAAAAGAAGAAAGTGACTGGGGACTATATTATATTTGATGATCAAGGAGGGCCTCCTTGAGGAGGTGATATTTAAACTGGGTCGTGAATGCCAGGGCAGAAAGTTGATGCAATAGTTCCAAAGCAGAATGGGAAGAAGGTAATAGTGTTGAGCCACATTCCTCCATCTCACCTGTTATGAACTGAATGTTTGCTGAGTGAATGATGCCTGAGCCCAGGGAGCAATGGAGAAACCTGAGGCAGTGAAGTCAGACATGTGGGTCAGGGTGAAGTCTTAGATTTTGTTGCAAGCACAGTGGAGAGTCCCTGGGACAATACATGAAGGGTTTTCACAAGCTCACTCTACTGTTGTGCAGAGAACAGATTGTAAAGGAACAAGTGTGGAAGTAAGGGGAAGAGTAAGGAGGCCACTGTAGTTTTTCCAATGAGAGAGGGTGCTGGCTTAGAGTAGAGGTGGAGAATAGTGAACAGATGTGAAATGCATTTTCAAGATAGAGTCAAAGGACAAGTATGTGTGTTCCATGAGGGTAAGAATTTTTATTTGTTTTATTAGTGTCTGTATCATTAATGCCTAGGACAATAACTAGCACATAGTAGGTGCTCAATATTTACTAGGTGATGGAATGGATTAATTGGAAGTGGAGTAAAGAAAAACTGTATGATCAAGAACAACTTGGGTTTTGGTTTTATCAGCAAGAGGGATGATTATGGCATTTACTAAGAATTTGGGAAACACTGGGGGCATGGGCAAGAGTTGTTAGTGATAATGTGATGTCTGAGATGCATCTTAGACATTCCAGGGGAGATATCAAGTAGGTCTCCAGTGTGAGAGTCTTTGCCTCTTTATTCTCATTCAAGGGTTAAGTAATGAAAGTGAAGGAGAAGAAGTGGATTTGAAGAGATGCAAAAATGTAAAATATTCATCTGGTGAGTTGAAAGACAAATGTATTAAAGAAGGATTGTAGGATCACCAGGAATTCTGGAATACCTCTTAGGATTTTTGGTCATACTTCTAAAGTGAGACCAGTCAGCAAAGCTGTGTGTATCTCCTAGAATGTTTAGTTGTCATGTGAAGAAACAGAGTTGGTAGGATAATTATATTTAAATAGATTTACATAGGTTTAGAGCTCTACCAGGAAAGAAGGGTGAAGGGAATATAATTAACTATGTTTGCAAAGGAGTGGTTATAGTGTTGAGCCACATGATCTCAGCTGAATAAGGAGGTAAGTAAGAAAAAGAGGAAATGGAATAGATAGAAAGCAAAAGGAGAAGTATAAATGATTTTAATTAAGATTAAGGAGGCCAGTATGGGGGTATAAAAGTAAGTGACCTGGACATGGAGGAAGTGGTAAAATAATTGTGGATGGTGGGGATGTAATAGCTCAGGCTGCCATAACAAAGCACTATAAACTGGCTGCTTAAAAACGAAAATATATTTTGTCACAGTACCAGAGACTGGAACTTCAAGATCAGATCACCAGCATGATTGGATGCTGGTGAGAGCTCTCTTCCTGACCTACGGTGGTGGCTGTCTTCTTACATGGACTTTCCTCACTGTGAACATGGAGAGAGATCTGGAGACAGAGAGAGACAGAAAGAGAGAAAGAGAATGTTTTTTCTTTTGTAAGGTCACTAATCCCATCATGAGGGCCCCACCCTCAGGACCTAACTAACCCGAGTTACCTTCCAAGGACCACATCTCCAAATACCACTATATTTGGAGTTAGACTTTCAAAATATAAGTTTGTTGTTGTTGTTGTTGGGGGTGGGGAGCAAACATTCCGTTCATAACAGGTGAGATGGAGGAAAAATCAATGGAGCTGAATGTAAAGAACAGAGTGAAAAAAAGCATTGAATGGATCATCCAAATGAACCTTAAAAATTGCTAAGAATTTTGGAATGAGTAGAGATGAAGAAGAAATAGCAAAGCAGGTGCTAAAATCATCAGCGAATGAGGAGATTGAAGAGGAGGCACGTAGTTGACAGCAATCAGAAAGATGATTGTGTGATAAAGTCTAATGTTGTCTATTTCAAATAAGTTATGTTTTTGAAGAAGGAGGAAGATGAAAATGTTTGAAAGAAGGGAGAAAGAAACAGCCACCTCACACCCAGTCTCTGATGTGGGAATAAAAACAAAACTAGCCACACTAAAGATAGTTACAGGGAAATAAGGTGTAATTGTTGGCCAGGTAAGACAAGAGGTAGAAGACAAGAACTTTGAGACAGCAGTTGAAAAGTTAGAGGAGTGTGCTGATAGGTGACTGAGTTCTAGGATGCACAATGCAAGACCAGGATGATGGTAGAAGACTGGGCGGAAACTGGCACTAGCAAATGTAGGGTGAGTAGCTGCTGTCCTTGGTCTTGGTAGTCTCCTGGAAGAAGATGGATAATTGTTTAATATAGATGATATTGTGCAAATCTTCCCTCCAGCAGCTCTTGGAGGTGTGATGGCCCAGAGCATGACAGAAGGCGTCTCGGTGATACTACTTCCTTAGAAAGCTGGGAGAGCTAGCCATCTGGGGGCTTTCCTTTCTTCTGGCCATGAAAAGGGTGTGCTAGTTCTACAGGGGATATGGTAGGACCTTGGGGTGGGGTGAAGGTAGTGTACTAAACGGGGTATTGACATAGCATGTTCTTTCCTGAAGGAAGTGGCTGTATGAGAGGAGAAGGCATGCCCATTTTTGTCAGGCTATGACTTCAGTTGCGTACTGAGTATTTGGTAACTTTAATACTTTGTTCTGTGTGCATGGTATAGATCCTGAATACAGACTGGCAAACATACTTCCAGTTATATTTAGTCTTAATTTTTCTATAGGCATGTGATGCGGTATACTGTAGTAGAATGATCATAGGCTTTAGAGTCGGGTGACTCTGGGTTTGAATTCCTCTTCTGATCTTTATTAATTATGTGGCTATAGCAGATATTGTTGATCCCTGCTTTCCTTATATCTATTAGTCCCTACCTCTTCAGTGAGTAACAAATAACTCCACTTACCTGTATCTGCAGTTCTTTGAATGAGCACTTTCTCTGAAACAGGGAAAGGACCACTCTGCCTAGAAGACTGGATGGGGCAGGGAACTAACATCCTTGCGACAGTCATTAAGCAATGGCTGACAAAAGTTTGTGAATGACACTTCAGTTTCATTTTCTCTCACTTGGGACAATCCAGTGAAACTCAGGTCTTACCATAGACTGTGCTCCAGTGGGTCCCAGTTTGGTGACTGCTGGCTTGATAAAGCACTTCTCGTCACAGACCTTCCCTTACTTATCTCACTGCCTGACTTCTACAGGTGTGTTCTTCCAAATAATCTACTTGTAATCAACTCCTTCTCTCAGTACCTGCCTCTGGGGAACCCAAACCAAGACAATAGATTTGTAAATTGCATAAATTATTTGAGCCTCAGTTTTCTCATCTGAAAACTAGGGCTAGTTATACTTTTTATTTCCCCCACAGGGTCATTCCAGATTTAAATTAAAGACTATGAATAAAGCACCTAGTATATTCCTTGGAACAGGTAGGCACCAGGTCAGTGAAAAATATTCTTCCCCTTTCCTCACCCTTCTAATTCTGCAGATGCCTCAGAGCAGAGACAGGCAATGACTGAGCAGGAGAGACCACCTAATAAGCAAGGACTGATTCTGCTGAAGATAACTTCACCTGTCTTGAAGGTGCCCCAAGCTGGTCTGGATTTTAGTAATGAGGAACTTGGCAGTAACTGGGGGCTTTGGCAGGAATACACTTAGGGACCGGGCAGACTTGTGGCAATTAAAAGTTGGTTTCTAATAATAAACGGTTTAATGTAATAAACTTAAATTAATAATACTTTAAGATTATTAGATGATAATAATAATGATGATAAGGTCATAATTGTGGTGTTCAATGCTGTACCAGGCAAATAGGAAAAAAAAATAATAATAATGTTTGCCTGTAGCAACCACAGGGGCAATGTGAGAAAAGAGGATTCTTACTTATGGGTAGTAGCTACTGGAGCTCTTTATTGAAAAAAGTCTTAGGTGCTAGGCTGAGGAGTTTCGTTTCCTGAAGGCAGAATTTTTTAAAACATGGAAGTGTAGCTCAAGGCCCATCCTGTCAATCAAAATATCAGAAATGAAACAAACATAGGAAAGGAGTTGAGTTACTGGTTTTTTTGGGCCTGTAACTATTGTGTAATGAGCCAGTTTTTTCTAAGTCCCTTCTAAATGTGGAGCTGGACATTTTCAAAGGCCAGTGTCACCTCTCAGGAATGCAGGAATAAGTCTCTGTTCTCCACATTTCTTTGTCACTGGGGCAATTTGCACGAAAATGGGATTTCTATTACTTCTTCTCTGCTTCTTGGGCTTATTTCTTTCTTCAGAGCTGAAAGTAATACCATGGCCAGCCAGCTTCAGGCATTCATAATTAAAAATAAGCGGGAACTTAAAAGAACTCACTGCAATTAAAAGAGTAACCTCTTGCATTCTGGGAGCTGAGGAGTCAACGTGATCTGTAATTATGTTATATAAAGTGTGACCATGAGCTCAAAGGCAAAGGCAGCAAGGCAAGAGAGCACCAAAGGAAGAAAGGAAGGGCCACTGAGATGGATCATTAAATTGTGGAATTAGGACACACACAGTGATAGATAAGCAATCTTAGCTCGATAGCTGGGCAGGGGGAAAGACTGAGAATGCAGGAGTCACAGAGTTCCTGGGTGAAGATGCTCTTGGAATAGTCTCTTTTTTTAATGAGTTCCATTATAGGTGTTAAGGATTCTCCCTCCCTCTTTTTCTCCCTCTCACTCCTTCAGCTTGTCTAGCATTGACTTTCCCTTTCTTACCCGGTGCTGTGGATCTTAAAGGTAACGACTTCCAGCCATTCCTCAATGGCCCACTGTAGCCAATAATCGCTGAGTACCTAGTAAATACCAAGCACTATAAACACAGAGATGAATAAACAATATTGTCCATGAAGAGCTCATAATTGAGGGAGAGACAGCAAAGTAATGCAAAATAACTATAAAAGAGTGGGATGAATACAGTAATAGACACATCTGCTACAGTACTCTGTAGATGTCATTGAGACCCTGCTTTGCATCAAGGGCTTTCTGAGTACTGTCTCTCTTTCTTATAATATCCCCATGAAATGAAATGTATTTATTCTGACTACACGTATTTAATGGCCAGTAGGTATCATGTATACGGCATTACTAGTAAGTATCATTGCCCAGAGATTTTAAGTGCCCTTAGTTATACAACTAAAATGTGTCGAGTCCAAGATATATCTGGTTTTAAGTTCATGCCAAGAACAGGAGTCATATAGAAGAAGGAGTGTTTGTTTCTTTTAGGAGAGGGCATGGGTTGGATAGGAACTGAAGAAAGGAAAATCACATAAGAGAAGACCTCACAGTGGAGGTGATGACTGAGCCAAGTTTGAAAGTTTTGCCAGAAAGTCCTGAATTGAATATAATAATGTAAGAATCCTTTCACCTCTATGATTCTATATTATTCTTTCCATTATACTTTAAAATGCTTCTTCTGATTTGTTTCCTTGATTATAGTAGAAATATCTCACTTATCCCTATTACTTGTGTGAGCCCTGCATACTCGAGATGAAACGTTAATCATCAGTATACCCAGAAATAGTTAATTTAGATACATTATTTAGGACTGAACATACTTTATATTCATTACAGACGATGAAGGTTATGTATTCCAAAATGGGAATACTGTTTTTTATTATTCAGTCATTTATTCATCACACACTCAGTGAATGCTAATGCTCACTTTGATCCCAGGCATTGAGCTTCCTAGAGTTCAAAATTATAATCTCCAACTGCCCACTGAACAGCTCCAGTTGAGTTTCAAGAGTCATCAACACCATGTATCCAAATCTGGCTTCATCACAATCATTCCAAAGCTGTTTCTCTTTTCATGTTTCTAGCCTTTGTTGGACATATCACCATCCATAGTGCTATCTAAGCTAGCATCTAAAGAATAAGGTATACATCCTATTTTTCCTCAGACTCTCATCCCAGGAATCACTCTCAGACCCAGATCTCCTTTTCCAGTGTAACTGTCTTTGCTCAGATCATCTCATCTCTTACCCCAACTTTCACAAAAGCCTGCTCACTGGTCTCCCTGACTCCAGGCTTTCCCCACTCCAACATTCCATTTCTATCACAGTGATCTCTGGAGTTTGCATGCATGACTGTTTCAACCAGTAGACTCTGAGTCATTTGAGGACCCATACGATGTCTTCCTAGCCATCACATATCCCAGGGCATGGGTGCTGGTATGCAGTAAGTGCTCAGTGAATGTTTATTGCTTGTTGGACTCTAGGGTGGGGCAGATGGAGAAGAAAGTGCCAAAAGATAAGGATATCAGTGCCAAACTACACATCTTCTTGTGAAATTATCTATAAAGAGGGATAAGTCAGGGTCTCTGAAAAGGGTATCAGTATACCTTCTTACCTCCAGGGGAGTGAATAGTTTTCTGTGTATATAACTGCCGTTTATCACAGGAATTTTCTGCATGAAACAAGTGAGGGGGGTGGATTGAGAAATAAATCAAAAGTAAACACTGTTTGAGCTCGTTATATAATATGTGTCAAGCTTAGAAGCAAATATATATCTATATCTATCTAGCTATATATACACATCTCCTGTTTTTAACCTTTAATAAGTCATAGAGCTAGAATGTGGTACAGCCAGGATTAAACCCCAGGTCCACATGGTTGTGAAGCCCTAGCTCTTATCAATGAGGGAAGACTTGTTTGATATGAGGCTGGTCCAACTGAACAGTTGAAATGATAAGAAAAGCCTGAGAGTGCCTGTTTTTCCTGAGTTGGTTCTTTTATGTGAGAGCATCATTCAGGGGCCTGGTTTGGGAGAGAAAGGAAGACTGGCTTTTGCTATGTGCTTGTATTTGACATCTCCATCCAAAATACCTGTTATGCTCTGAAAGTCATAGAAAAATTATTTGTATTTGGAGAAATTTGACAGAAATGGCACATCTCAAGATTAGAAGATGAAATAGGAAAGAGAGTGCTCAGAGAATGAAAGCAGAAGTGATAGAAAAGACAAGCCAGGGTACAGGCCAAAGGAAATAGCTATGTGGATCCCAGTCAGACAAAAAGGTTTCAGTCCAAAAGTGTGCAGTGTCCACTAAGATAAAATGTGCTCATATTAAATGAATTACAAATGTGAATGTTCACATCAGTTCTGCAACTTTACCTTAAAATACATAACATTTTTCTTAGCACAGAACTACTCAATAAACTATCAACCTCTACATGTCAGGCACAGGGCTATCCACCAGAAACACAGGGTGAATATGGCATATATAGTCCCATCTAGTGGAGGATGTAGACAAATATAATAAGGTTGACTGGAAAGATACTGCACTCTGGAGCAATGGCTAACTCTTCCCAAGGGAAAGGAAAGAAGAAACATGAAAGACAGCTAAAGCAGCTGTGTAGAATGGAGAAGGCAGTGCAGCTGTGAAGGACTGGATATCTCTTTCTCTGAGCAGTGAAGGTGGACATTGATGAGAACTGAATCCATTTAAGTAATTTACATTTCACAAATGTAGAAATAGGAGAACATAATAGGATGGGCTGATTATTGGGTTTTTGTTTAAAAGCCGTGCAGGGGGTCCTGAAATCAGTGCTCTGACACATTTCCCATGATAGTTTTACAGAAGAAGCTATTTCCTTCTTTGTAGTTAAGATGAAAAACCTTTAAATTGCAGAAGGTAGAACAATCATTTCTGAAAAGACAATGAAACACGAACAAGTACATAGCCCATTGATACTTTTGATGTAGACTCTCATTTTTAGTATCTATCAGATGTTTTAGACTTAAGTCCTAGCCCCGGTGTTGTAATGAGCAAGTCGTTGAAGGCCATTGATTAATTTCCTCATCAATCAGATATGTTAATCAAACACACACACACAATTAATGTTAAGGTTAGGGAAGAAGATGACTGGAGTGGCAGTCTTCCCCAGTGCCCACATCACTCCTTTACATTAGAATAGTCTCTCTTCATGTCTTTCTTTTTGACTGCATTCATCTTCTTGAGGGAAAGCATTTTGTCTAGTTAATCTTCATAATCCCATGGCCCTAGCACAGGGCCTAGAGTTAGCGCTTGGTCATTTGGTTATAAAGTCTATTGAACTTTAAGTTCACCAAGGAATCCTATGAAAACTCAGGCCAGAAGTGAAGAGGAGGTGAAAGCCTAGTCCAACCAAAGCCCCTCCTTTTGGATCTCCTCAACAATGTTTCCTTCAAAAGTTCTCCCAGTATCTCCCTAAGTTTTTCCAGGACAGAGAGCTCACTAGCCAACAATGTACCCAGAATCATTTCTGGGCATCTTTGACAAACAGAAAGCTGTTATCTGTACTTTTCAGTACTAGACAGAACTGGCATTGAAGCAACCAAGACTACAGAGGTTAGCACTTTATCTCTGACTGAGACACTGAGTGACCCGCCAGAACAGCCAGGCATATTTCAGGTCATTAATCACACAGGAAAGCTGGTCATCTCTTTGTTTTCAACATGTCACAGACAACCTGGAATTACTCCAGATGGACCCATTGACTTTGGAGAATTTTATAGTGCTGATTCCTTTTTCACAGAAGAGTGGTTTGAGTGATTATTATATCCTCTCAAAAACAGGTACATCTCCTGTCCTGAATTTAGCTTAGTGAAATAACTCCTGCCCTTCTCAGGAAAGAGTCTTCTGTAGCCACCTTTAATCTTGTCTTCCAGAGAGGATGAAATGTTCCAAGCGATGGGAAATTTGTGTTCCTCTGCATTTTCACTTTGTGTTTCCCTTTTCACTTCTCTAGTGTACATTTCCATAGTGAAGAAGCTGGTAATGGATGGGGCAAGGAGGCAGGAATCCTGTACGTCACTTGACCCAGAGATTCCTAGTACAGGGCGTGTGGCAAGTAAACCACACTCAACATTCTTTGGGGCCCACTGCCCTGGAGATATGGAGCCTGGTGAGACCAGAGAGAGACAGCAGGTTTAAAAGGGTGAGCCTATCTATGTCACATAGAATTCAGAGACATACTGTTCTCCAGGTGACTTTTTATTTTATTTTTAGAGTGTTTTGTGTACATACATATCTGGGACTGGAGGTCGGCTGGGAGCATGCAAGAAATGCAGGCTCTCAGGAATCAAAGGGAGAGATCAGTTTCCTCCATTTATTTTCTGTAAGCTAAACATTTCTTTTGTGGTATGGTTTTGGTTCCCTTCAAGGCCCAGTTCACCCCCTCTCAGTGTATTGCTGCTGGCCCTGAAGGTTAGACTTCCCACCATCATGAAGTGTTCTGACATCCCACTGCCATTACTTGTCTCACTAGAAGCCAGGTAATAATCTGTCAGAATTGCTGTGGCTTAAATGTGCCAATCACGTATAGCATTTATTTTTCCCATTGAGCTGTTAGTTTGTTTCTTTGGCTTGCCTTTAGCCACAGGCTGCGGGTCATATGATGAAGATGGTTTTATTGTTTATAATTATAATAAGAGCTGTTGCAGGATTTTGCTCACCCTTTAACTGTTACTATTACACAATACCATGATGGCTGGCCAGAACAAAGCCAGGCTGGAAGTACGGCTAGAATATTAGGAGTGGGGTGAGAAGGATGAACACTCAAAAATTCAGTATGGCAGGTGGGTTAGGCAGAGGCCATGGGAGTCATCCACATTTTAAAGGACAGAAAGACTTTGTTTCTCCTTTTTCTTATTTGTTTTTGTTTTTGAATGGTGAGAGCACTAACGACCCGAGTCTAGGTTCCACCAATCGAACTGAGGCAAACAGATCCTAGAGAGACAAAAAAATAAGCTGTCAATTTCAGGAAGGATATCAGTCAGGCTAGGTGTTCAAATGGGATAAAGGTCAAGACATGTAAACTGCAAAGTGCTTGACAAATCTAAGCTGATTTTACTATCGTGAGAATGAAGCCCAGGAAAAGTATCTGAGAAACCAAAATGCCTGGAATTACTAATGGCCATTATCACAACATGCTATTTGCTGTTTCCAATATGGCATATTTCCTGGTACATTAAAGCTATTTAATGAGCAATTTCTATCTTTTAAAGAACTCCTAGTGTTTTTTCTTAATTTGGAGACATGAATATGCCCAGGATGAGTCAAAGAATAACTGTAAGGTGAAATTTCTTAGGATTGAAAAAATTAACATATTCTCTCTCAATCACTCTATCACGCTAAGACTACTTTGGTATAATAAAAAATACATATTTTGGTCTTTGTCCCTGGCTCCTGGCAGAGAGTTCCTAAAACTTACACTTTCCTGAGTGGTAAGAGAGTCTTTGGTTATTCGTAATGAGCCCCTTTGGAACAAGCCTATGTCTATGCTAATATGGTGACTGAGGTTGGGCCACTAGATAGCCTCAAGATGGGAGCTGGTCACCAGAAAACCAATACATGATTTAAAAAGTGGAAATTCTCAGCCTCTTCTTCCTCCCCACCACAGGGAGGGAAGAGGGGCTGCAGACTGAGTTATGTAAAGTCTTGAATAAGGAGGTTCAGAGAACCTCTGGGCTGGTGAATACCTAGAGGTCCTGGGAGGGTGGTATGGAAGCTTGCCATGCACCCCCAACACTGCCCTTCTAATCACTCACATTTGACTCTTCCTGCATCCTTTTATAATAAACCAGTAAACGTAAGTAAGTTTATATAGTGTTTTCAAGAGTTCTGTGAGCCCTTCTGGCAAATTATTGAAACTGAGAGAGGATCAAGGGAACCCTGTAATTTGCAGCCAAGTTGGAGAGAAATATAGGTAGTCTGGGGACCTGGGATTTGCTACTGAGATCTGAAGTAAGGGCAGTCTTGTGAGACTGAATCCTTAAATCTGCTGACTTAAATGATGCTGACTCCAGGTAGCTAGTGTCAGAATGAGAGGGAACTGTTGTACACCCAGTTAGTGCTGGAGAATCAGAGAGCTGCAATGAAGCAGAGGAGACAGATGAACTTCTTAGGAGTGAAAGTCTTGGGTGCTTCCTCTAGCTTTGCCACTAACCTTAGTTGTGACACTTGTCACTGAAGGAATGATACTTCAATATAAGCTAAAACATGATAATGATGAGTATGTATTAGGGAGATAATGTGCTTACTATGAAACTGTATTTTTTTTTCTGGGAAATACAGACCTTATTCAACATTTCACCACCAGAGTTACATAACTTTCATCATTTTACTCACTTGCTCATAAATGTTTTGTGACTCCCTTCAGAATTAATAAAAGCCACTCAATTTGGCCTTCAGATTCCCCTGTCATTTTAGCTTTTATGTGTGTTTTTAGCCTCATACTTTGCTCTATCACATGTCTAGGATTTTGAAGTTGTAGGACCTCCTGATTTGATAGAAAATATAATGGCTTCATATCCTGGTTTGCTCAAGGAAAAGCGGTGGCCTACATACAATTAATGCCGCATGTGTTTCCCTCATAATATATTCTGAGTCTCAGTTTTCATGGCTGTAAATGGGATGTAAATGGCTGTAAATTCATATGGGATGAATTGTGTTCCCCCAAATTCGCATATTGAAATCTTAACCCCACTACCACAGAATGTCAACTTCATTGAAAATAGGTTCTTTGCATATAAAACTGTTCATGTTAAGGTATGGTCATAATGTAGTAGGATGAGCCCCTATTCCAACATGTCTGGTGTTCTTGTAAAAGGGGGAGATTTAGATAAAGACATGGAAGGGAGAACACAATGTGATGATAAAGGCAGAGGAGGGGGTGATGCTTTTACAAGCCAAGGAACACCAAAGATTGCCAGCAAACCACCAGAAGCTAAGGGAGAGGCAAGGAGCAGATGCTTCCAACCCTCGGAAGGAAGCGACCCTGCAGATACCTTCATCCAGGACTTTGAACCTTCAGAACTGTGAGCCAATAGATTTCTGTTGGTTAAGCCACTCAGTTTATGGTGCTTTTCTACAGCAGTCCTAGGAAACTAATATAGATACTAGTATCAAGTTCATTGGCCTGATTTTTTATTGTTTTGTAAGATTTGAAAGAGATAACCATGAAAATAAAGCACTGAATATAACGTCTGGCACAAAGTAAGTGTTCAGTATAAACATCTTGAATAAGTACATAAGCAAATGAATAAATATTCATTTGTACAAATAAACATCATTAAGTACATAAATGTATGTCTATTCATTTGTTTATGTACTTAATAATACATAAAATTTTATTTATGTATTTAATATATTTGATGTTTCCATTGTGTTTGCACAATTATTGGAGAAATGGAGATGTTGACCTGAAGGAGAAACATGCCAATTATTATAAAGGCCAGAGTCTATCCCTAGTGGCTAAGAAAGTTTGATATCTGTTTTTCTGTGCTGTTTTGAACTGTCCATACTCCAATATCAATGTTTGTGATATTATTTTTTGTTGCCTTTGTATTTTAAGGATATCATGCATGGAAAGGCAGCTTTGATTTAGGAAGACAGAAAGACTGAATTCTATTATCAAATGCAGTTATATTTATCATTTCCATCCAACTTGTCTGTTCTACCTGAAAAATCCTAGATAAGACTTTCATAGTTGGCAGGTTAAATAAAGCATTTATGAAGAACTCTAGATCTTTGCAAATCTGGCCCTTTTAAATACTTCTACCCTGAGAGTCTATACTGATCGCCTTATAAATATCAAAGTGCTCCAAGAAAGCAGTGAATGTTGGTACCTAAAAGTAATCAAAAGCCACATCTTGCACATAAAATTGGCAATTCTTAAAGAAAAAGAATACCTAATGATGAGGTTATGGGAACATGGGCTGGTGGGTGCTTAGAGTAGATTGAATTTTCAGGGGAGCAAATAGGGAATGTGTATCAAAGACATAACAATGTGTACCTTCTATAAGACTCAGCAATTTCATTTTTAAGAGTTGATCCTAAAGAAATAACATTAGATGTAAACAAACAATCATGCAAGGATGTTTATTACAATGTTGTTTATAAAAAGAAAAATTTAAATCAATTTAAATGGTTAGGAGTAAATTTTACATTAATTACATTTATTGTTAGATTATTAAAACCCACATAATGGATGTCTACACAAATATTGGAAATGTTGTCACTGAAATATGATCAGTTTAAAAGTACATCATTTATTTTAGCTGTATCTATCTATCTCTATTCATCTTGGAAGAAATTATATTTTGTTCTACCACATTTAACAGCAGGGCATGTTATACTTCTGTATATCTCTAAATAAAATTAATTCTGCTCCAACATCCGCCTACATGACTATTGCTAATTTCATTCTCAGACATTAGTGGGTGGTATCCACGGGATCCTACAGAAACCCCAGGCTTATGTGTTGCCATAATCTGGGGGAGTTATTTGGCTTCTTGTACCATTTTAGAGAGGCTCACCACCCAAGCCAATATTTTCCATTCTAATGCCAGTAGCTTCATTCACCAAACATGAGGATATTTTGCTGCAGCTTCAAAAACCATGACTCTTAGTGTGAACTCCCTCTTGCACTGCTGTACCGCTCTCTCAGGGGCCTTGCCACAGCTCCCAGTAGCTCCATGGAAACAGGACACAAATCTCTGGCACTAAGGGCCCAAAGTCTCCTTCTTGTCCTCAGGGCATCTCACTTGGTTCTCCCAGGTTGGGACCTCTTGCACATCTCAATTCCAAGCACCAGCCTCCGCAACCTTCAAGTTTAAGCCTGCTTAGTAGAGCCGTCTTCATTGAGTCAAAAATACCAATGCTACAAAAGAAAATCCCTATTTGTTGGGAGTTGTGGGATGAGATAAAGCAGAAAAGGTAGGAGAAAGAAGTTCATACCTGAAAGGACCCACTGCCGCCGTTCTTTTTTGGATTGGGAAAATAGATGCTGAAATCAGTTCTTTTGCTAATAACCCCATTTAATCAGCTTATTCTACACTGGATCTCAGTAATGAAATGACCTTTAGATCTTGCTCAGGCTTTTCCTTTCAGCAGGACCTAGAGCCACATGCTTCCATCTTTCTCCTTCAGTTTCATCATCTATAAAATGGGAATTTAAAATATGGCCTAATCATATGTAATAATACTTCTCAAATAGCTGTCAGACAAAGGTGAGTGTTTGCAAGCTTTATTGAAAGGGGCCTTTAGGGCCAATGCCTGTGGAGGAAAGAAAGCAGCTGCATTGAGCAGAGGGACAAGTTGGGCTGCAAAGCAGTTACAACATAACCACTCCCATAAGAAACTCTGAAACTGGGATTGCCTTTCAGTGGGGTCCCAAGTTGTGGGTGGGTAGGCAGCCCTTTATTCTCTCATATGAGTGAGTTATCTTATACAGACTGGCCCTGGAAGGAGGCAAGAATTTGAGAGGCAGTTCTTTATGGCTGAGGCAATTATTGGTGAAGGCTAACAACTGAGCACTCTCTGTAAGATAACATTCCTAACCTTACTAGCAGTTGGGAAATATGTGCTTCAGTCCTAAAGGGGAGCCCTGGAAGGAGCACATCCAAGACAGTAGCTAAATAATATGACATTGACAAAGAGAAACTGTGCCTAGCACCTGGCACATATTAAGAGCTCCATTAACATTAGAATGTGTGTGCTTCGGGTTCATTAATATGCTTGAAATGTCAAAGACTAAAACGTCAACAGTGTTTAACTTGGGGGTGGGACCATGGCTACTTGCTGTTTTCTCTCTGTTTTTCTATGCTTTAAATGTCACAATTGTCTATGTCTGAGGCTACTTTCCAACTACCTGGTACAGTTATCAGTGGATGTTATATTTACTAGGTGGCCAAGCGGTGTCCTATGAAGTTTGAAGGAAAAACATACCACCTTAATCAGGTTTCTGACTTACACCACTTTGTTACACTTGACCATGTGTTCAAACATATTCTCCCAACACTTTGTAGAATTTTGTGCTTCAGAGGTACCTCATAAATGTCTATTGAATAAATGAATCAAGGAAAATAAAAATGCAGTATCATCTCATACCCTGCTTGCATACATTTCTTCCCCCATTCATTCGGTAATTTATATTTTTATTCATTCATGTATACTTGCATTTATTAAATAATCATCTATTAAATTCACACCCTGAACCAAATATTAATCTAAGGGTACAGCCACTACTAAAGGATTAATGTGATGAAAACTCCAGACATCACTTGAGTTGATCAATTAAGCTTCAGTTATCTGTAGTATAAAGAAGAAAGTTAGTGTAGTTAAGATGGTAGAAGAATCAGCAGCATCACTCAAGACAGGCAGAGGTGTGAGTTTTGGGACTTATAAATCCTCACTTGGGGGATGCCTAGTTGCAAATGATACTATTTGTGTGAGTGAAGATCAGATCAAAGCTATAGAAAATTCATTTCTGCCCCACTCATATTCCAAGTTCAGCCTTATGTATACAAGAATAGAGCAGGGGTCTAGTCAGTACTCGGTTTGCCTCCTACCAGGCAAGTGTATTTTATCAAATTTTGAGTTGTGCAATATGCAACATGACTACAGAGTAAAGCACAGAACTACAACCCTCAGCATTGAAAATAATTCTCATTTATTACCCTCAGACTTCCCAGTCTGGCAACACTGGTCTAAATGCATTCCTAATCTTTGAGCTGCCGAACTAGAACAAGGATCAGCTACATAGGAGTCTCTGGACATCGTGATAATAGGCCTTAGGCCAGTTAGATGATATCTTTTAGAGAGTAACCATAACTTGAGATACCAAGACTTAAGATACCCAGTCTATTTGATGAAATAGAGGATATAGAACATATGCAAGAGTTACACCAACAAGACCCAAAAAGATAAGTATTCTAAGACAGGTAACAACAAGGTATAGTAAGACCTGGGTAAAAATAAAACTAGCACTTCATGGTGATAAGCTGAAGGGGGTGGTAAATAAACACTTAAGGGAGAAAGTGGCACTTTAGTTGGCTTTACTGTAAACATGAATAGGAGAGAGTATTCTTAACAAAGCTAATGACATGAACTAACCAAGAAAAATAGGCACTACCTGTAAATGCGAATAGGAAAGCCATGAAATAATGTATGTGAAATAGTTTTGTATCCTTTAAAATGTGAAGCACCACATTAGTTATTTATTATTATTGTTGTTATCCACGGTCTTCATCTTGTTTTGTGGAACAATATTTCAGTGTCCTATTTCTTAGGAAACATACGGAAAAAAATGTTGTTTTTCTTTGATACATGCCCACACAGGTCAGCCACTTTCTGATAATATCATGTCTATGGGTCCTTCCTAATCACATTTGACCTCTTCAGGTTACATTGTTGGCTTTCTTAAGCATTAAATAACTGGAAGAGAACCACTGGTTGAGGTCAGATTATTTATTAGGATCAATAGCTTTGAATGATTTTGGGTAGATGTGGTGCACTTTCCATTTGAAAGGTCAAAAATCTGTCAACTAGCAGTAAATGCTCTTAGCTCAGATAAGGCATGGTAGAATAGCATAAAATGTTGATTACACTATCCAGGGGCCATCTTGAAACAACCTCATTCCTTTGGTGTCTAAAAGAACCGCTAGATGGCACTGCTATTTCAAAATGGATTATCTTGGGAAAAAATGGACGCACCATCACCACCATCCCCACCATCCCCACCCTCCATCGTGTTAATGTATACATTATGCATGCAGACTGAACTCAGGTATCTGTTCATTTCACATCCAGTAGATTTTCTTATATAAGAAATGGAGATAGTGATAGCACTTAGTTAATGTTCTTGTGAGGATCATGTTCAATAATGGATAGTAAGGTATCCTGTAGATTCTAAGAATAAATATTAATTTGTCTAATTATTACCAATAAATGTAAGTCTTATGAGTATAAAGTTAATAAGAATAGAGAAGTAACTGATAATGATTCCAGCAGCTAAGCTTTATAAGTTAGTCACTAAATGAAAAACCAGTGACAAAGAATGAAGATATTAGAAAACTCCCTAAATTATTTATCTCAAAAGCCCAATTGAGAACAAAAATTCTCTCTCTCTCTCTCTCTCTCTCTCTATATATATATATATATATATATATGCATTTTATCCAGGATTTTATCTAAATATTGTGTTATGTGTTTATATCTCTACATAGCCTCAATTATACCTCTGGTCTTTACCGAACATCAGAAGAAAAACCCATGAGAAGATCACTTATGTATTTGTTGTAAAAAGTATTGAAAACATTATTCATTGTTTTACCTAGTGATCCTTTATATAACATCACCAGAGATAAGTTTGCATTGGAATTTATATAAGAAAAATGATAAAGAATCAGTCTACTACATTTTATCAGATCAAAACAGATAATGAAACATATCATGTATCTCCTTGGCTATCAAGAGACTCAGAACCAAGTTTAATGTTCATCCCAATATTAACTCTTATGGCTAACATATCCTGATGTTTCTTCTTTTTACAACTTGAGTCTGTTTCTTTCCAGAAACTGTAATGTGTGTTTGCCTTTGTGGTGCTCTACTGCAAATCCTTTTGAAGTGAATTGGAATATTAATAAATACCATCTGATAAAATATTTAAAATGTATAAAAATACCTTTGTCGATTCAAAGTCGCTATAGATTCATTTAACAATTTTTTTTTTTTTTTTTTTTTTGCACAATACCCTGCTGGGGTTTGTAAACAAAAGATACACATAGCCTTCAATTAGAAACTAACGTTTTCAGCCAGGTGCGGTGGCTCACGCCTGTAATCCCAGCACTTTGGGAGGCCAAGGCAGGTGGATGACCTGAGGATGGGAGTTAGAGACCAGCCTGACCAACATGGAGAAACCCCGTCTCTACTAAAAATACAAAATTAGCCGGGCGTGGTGGTGCATGCCTGTAATCCCAGCTACTCGGGAGGCTGAGGTAGGAGAATCACTTGAACCCAGGAGGCAGAGGTTTCTGTGAGCAGAGATCTTGCCATTGCACTCCAGCCTGGGCAACAAGAGTGAAACTCCATCTCAAAAAAAAAAAAAAGAAAAGAAAAGAAAAAGAAACTAACGTTTTCAGAAGGGTAAAATAGATCATACATTGGTAAATCACCTTGCATGGTATATTCTAATTTAGTGCTAAGATGAGTTTATCACAATTTACAGCTACGGTAAGGATATCATAAAAGACTTAGATATTTGGGCTGGAGAGATCTAGAGTGCCTTCCAGGGGAAGATGGCTTAAGTAGGATCTAAGGCTCATGAGGATTTAGATAAGCAATCAGGCAAAGGAATGGTAAGAAGAGGAGTGAGAACCTACCTGGTACCTAGGGAACAGCCTAATAATCTAACCAAAGTGTTTGTTGTGTAGTGTGAACATTAAAAGTCAAAATATGAAGGCTTGCACAAGACTAAGGAATTACTACTCCTTATATAAATGTAACTTTTGTGTAAAATTCAGGTTAAATTGAATAGCTCTTCATAAATGATGGCGCTCTAGGCACAGCACTTACCTACTGAACTAATTGCTGATTCCTAAATACCCTGGGGCTGCTCCTTGGGCTCTGCAAATAATTGAAAGCCCAGGTAATCAAATATGATCAGTGTGTAGAAGACATCCACAGCAAAACTCTGGGCAGCTGTTTTGAATTTACGTTTTGATGAGGTACAATTCAGCTGAATCTCAACCGTTCAAAAATATGCCTGTTTTTATGAGATGTCAATTTGTGTTGTGCCCAGGTTGGTATCCCTCAAAGTCAAGGTAAAATTTATGTTCCCAGTTGTCAGAAGCCTTTTTCCTTTGGATTATTCCATATACTTGGTCTAAAAAGTAATTGTTTGTTTATGAAATTGTTTTTTTCTATTCAGTATTTTTGGAGGATGGTAGGAAGGTATTAGGTATTGGTGAGCAAATTAAATTAACCAGGGTAGTTGATCGTTTTATTTACTCAACACATAGAGTTCTTCAGATATTTAAAATAATTATGCATATTTCCATAGCCCATTTTCTCTAGTTTTCATTCATCAACTATTTCTTAAAAGACATAGCTTTGAGCTGAAACCCTCAGAGCCATCCTTAGATACTTATTACTCTCCTCTGAACACATTTCTTTTGGTATATTTAGCATATTGGTAGATTTTTACTGTATAAAATACAAATCTGGTCTAAAAATTTCAGATGCAGATGGCCACAGAAGAGAACAGGGCCATCTCCTTTATTATTCCAGTTACTATTAGTATTAATTCATACACATTCAATTATTCACCACATGTTTGTTCAGTATCTACTATGCAGCAGGCACTTCAAGCAGGCAATGGTCTCTGCTCCCATGGAGCTTAGAAGCTGAAGGAAAGCAAGTTGCTAAGCAAATGGAAGTGCTATGCAGTAAAAATTTTGTGAAGGCTACTTTGAAAGGATGAAATAGTTGAGATGTGGTGGTCAGGTAAGTCTTCCTTAAAGAAGTCACCTTAAGTTGAGACTCAAAGAATGAATAAAAGTTGAAAAGATGAAGAGAAAATGGAAAAAAATAAATCCAGCTGTTTAGGAGGGGGCACACTATTAAACTCTCTGCACTTTAGTTCCCACATCTATAAAAAGAGAGCAATAATAAAGGCTATCATATAGAGTTATGGAAAATAAATGAGGAAAAGAAGTTAGAATAAGACCAGGTATGACAATGACTACACCAACTGTGTTTCTAGGAAGAGGGAATAACATACAAGAAAGTCCTCAAGGAGACATATGCTAGTCTTGGTCAAGAAGCTGAGCGAAGAGCAAGGTGGCAGAACACGGAGAGCAAGGGGTTGCATGATGCGAGAATGGAAGGAGAGATCATTCGGCCCCCCCACGTAAGAGAGCAGGGGCTTTTTGGAAGCTGCCTAGCAAAACAAAATGACCACCTAGGAGCCAGCAGCTCCCATTTCTCCCACCTGATCTTTAGCTGCTCTTGCTGTTGATTATATGACTAGGTTGTTGTGTGAATACTTTGTAAAGTATCTGGCTACTGATTTTGCTTCTCTTTTCCTATTAATTTTTATTTAATTTGAGTAATGACTAGACCATCAGAAATAATTCTTGTCCTCCTACCCTACGGAATTAACCTTTGATCTTCTTGGGCTTGAATACTTGTTGGTGTTTCACCTCCCTTTCTGCCTTTACCAAGCTCAGCTATACACAGTTAACTCCTTTAATCTTTTCTCACCCAGTTAGTCCCATTTTCTTAATCATTTTTGTTCCTCCCTTCACTACTCCCTTGAAAATTGCTTTATCTCATGGTCAATTTATCACATAGCCATTTAATGTTTACCAGGCACATAAACCCCTGAGTGGAAACAGCATTGAGAAGCACATTCGCACTCGCTGCAGCTTCTGCTTTTCTGAATATTTTGCTCTCTCTTGCCTTATAGATTGGTTTATATTCATATTTCAAAATGTTGAGTGCAATTAGCAGGATGTCTCTGTGTTAATGATATTGCCATCTCAACTATCCAATCTGGAGGGAGTGGGGGACTGATGCAGAGAGTATAGTTGTAAAAAGAAAAGAAAAGAAAAGAAAATACTAGACTGTACCATCAGACCCACCCCCATCTAACATGTGACGGGCCCAGCCCCTTGGATCTACAGTGTTTCTGTGTGTGGGAGTAGCTAAGCAAGTAGCTCCAGAGTCAGACTGACAGGGTATAAATCTTCACACTGTCGTCTTCCAGGACTGTGACCTTGACTAAGTGATTTAGCTGCTCGATGCCTTGGTTTATTTACATGTGAAATGAAAATAATAACCCTACCTCTGTGATAGAGTTGCTGTAAAGACAAACTGCAAAGTGCTTAAAAGAGAGCCTTGCAGGAGGTAAGGACTCAGCAAATGTGATTTTCTGTAAAATGGGTACAATAAAACATATCTCACAAGGTCATTGTGGTTACACACATACATTCAGACACACATATCTATGACATGTAAATCCACTAACAACTAGCTAATGTAAAATTTCTTAGTTCACTAAATGTAATTTATCCCTGTTTCACTATATCTGCTTTTATGAAGACACTGTGTAGAGTTAAACTTTTCAAAAAAAAATTTAAAAATAAAATCATCAGATGACTAGTGAAAAATACAATTGAGTGCTTACTGATTTCTTGGAGGAATGATGGCCTTCTAAGGTTTGAAGCAACAAAAGAAATCACAAAGAAAAAGATTGACATATTCAATTACATACAATTTTCAAATGTGGGCACAATGAAAAGATAATCATAAGTAAAATAAAAAGGAAAACAACAGATTGAGAAAAATATTTGCCCCAAATATGCCAAAATTATTGTGAAGATTAAATGAGGATAAATAATGTATGTGAAAATGCGTAGTTGCCTGTCAAATGTAAGAAAGAATGTTTATGTTAAATGTGCTCCAATTTATTGAGCAACTAATTCTCATACACCAGGTACTGTTCTGGGTTTTACATAGATATACACCTGATGCTAACTGGGCCTCCCTGTACCTTGAGATCTCCCTAATCTATGGCTTTGGGATAATCAAAGCCTTATTGGGGAAAATCCTATCAACCTTTGGTCATCTGTCTCTACATATCCCTTTACTAAGCTATGGGTCCCTGAATTTCCCTGGGGGCTCTCTTTGTACTGTCCCACATCAAACTCAGTCCCTGAAATAAATTCACTCTACATATATTGTGGAAATAGGAACTACATGGAAAATTTTGGAGTGTCCCAGGGTAATACAGGATGTCACTACAAAGCCCTGGCTATCTTTTGGCCTCCCCACTTCTATCACTCTCCTCTCCTCTCTTCTTCTCAGTAACAAATTGCTTCTCTTTCTCATGAAAAGTGGTTTCCCTTTCTTCTCTAAAGCCTTGAAGCCCACCTCAAGATGGCTAAGGTGGCAATTTCTGAAAAAAGAAAGCCTTCTTCCTAAGATAATTCTTATATTAGCCTTTAAGAAGATTAAATTGGCTGGGCACGGTGGCTCACGCCTGTAATCCCAGCACTTTGGGAGGCCGAGGAGGGCTGATCATGAGGTCAGGAGATCGAGACCACGGTGAAACCCCGTCTCTACTAAAAAATACAAAAAATTAGCCGGGCGCGGTGGCGGATGCCTGTAGTCCCAGCTACTCGGGAGGCTGAGGCAGGAGAATGGCACGAACCCAGTAGGCGGAGCTTGCAGTGAGCCGAGATGGCGCCACTGCACTCCAGCCTGGGCGACAGAGCCAGACTCTGTCTCAAAAAAAAGAAAAAAAAGAAAAGATTAAATTATCTCCATTTAATTATGCATATTATTTCAAATCCTCACAAACGTCTTGAAGGGTATGTCCATTCTCATGTTTAGAGGATGAAGAAATGGAGACAAGGGACCTAAGGAATTTCCTCAAAATTATCCATCAATTGTGGCTATGTGGTCCTCATAATCAAAGCAGTAGATACGTAAATAACTTAGAGAAAATATTTATGTCCCAAATGATTTGAACTATCAATTCTCATAATAGGAAACAGAAATTGTAATCCTTTGTTTCTATCAAATTAGTGTCAATACTTGTCCTACTGATAATAACAACAATAAAAATAACATCTGACATAAATTGAGTGATTTTTGTGTACCAGACACCATTTTAGGTGCTTTCTGTCTATTAACACATTTAATCCTCACAACAATCCAGCCAGATAAACACTTGGTTATTGCCATTCTATAGCTAGGAAACAGAAAGACAAATTGATTAAATAACTTGCGTGAGTGCACAAGCAAACTGAACCTCATAACCAAATAAGTACTTATAAGCTCAACATTCACATCAAATAAAAGACTTATTAGCACTTGCCATTGAAAACCTTTAAAAAAAAACTACAGAATAGCAAGTCTTAATTTTGCACCTTTAAAATTAGAAGATCTCTTCTTTAAAAATAATAATATAAAGTACTAGTGGCATTGTGATAAAACTGCATATACGTATGAGGTGAGTGGTCATAGAAATTTGGCCTTTTTTAGAGACAAGAAATGATTTATAATTTTTGACTGAATAATCTATCTCCAAGGAATTTATTGTGAAGAAATAGTTTTTAATATAAAAAGAAGGTATAAACCATATTACTCATTACAGCTTAAATGTCTGACAACTGGGTAAGTAAATATGGCACACCAACTCAATGGAATATAATGCAGTCATTAAAATTTCAATTATGGACTATGTATTTACATGAGAAAATATGTACCTATAATGTTAAGTAATAAAAATCAATGAAGAGAGTATGTATGTATTACTATTACTATTAAAATGATATATGCTTATGGATGAAGACTCAGCAATCAATATAAAATATATAAAATTAACTTATAAACGAGTGAAAGATGGATGATTTTTAATGCTCTAACTTTTAAATTACTGTCATGTTATAATATTATTTGCATATAACCCCAAAATTGGTAAACAATCTGGGGAATCCAAAAGAGGATGTCACATGGATGAGTTGTAACAATCTTGCTCTTGGAGAGGATCTAGTCTTGGAGAAGGACCTGATACTACTTTTTAGGTAGCAAAGACGCTCTAAGCTTCTACAAACCAAGTAGCCTTTCCAGCCAAGCTTTTACTCATTGTCTCTCAACAATTCTCTCTTCGAGTGACTTTCTGTGCTAGGAGTCATCAAAGGGAAACTGACACCCCTATCCTCCAATTTCCTTGAGAATTGCTAGCCTTCTGTGCCACCATTATAATGAAATTTGTCCTGTCATTCAGGTGTTCAGAGGCTGGGATAAAATTGAAAACCCCTGTAGAAAGAACTAAATCCTCCTGTCCTGAAAAATTCTTGTCCAAATCTGCATCTTCTCTCTAAATTCCTGCATTGCCCTGCTTTGAATCTCGAATTGTCTTATACATATATGCATTGTCTTCTCACATTGCTTGCAACCTCTGAGAAAGCAGACAGCACCCTGATCTATTTATTCCGCTGTCATCAAGTCGCAGTGACTTGCCTAACTTCTCTCCAAGCTCCAGTGCTTTTTCCTCTCCTCCAATCCTAAGGAAATCCTACTCAACCATCCACCTTCATGTGTCCTGTCACCTCTCTATGGAGTTTCCCAGAACTGGTCAGCCAGTGAGAGGAGCTCCTGCCTGTCACTGGCAGTAACACTCTGCCCACCCTTTGTTTTTGACAGTGGATGTTTAATTCTACAATGGCAATATCCTTGTAGTTATTGCCAATTGCAAATCAGTATATCCACCTGGTAAAAATATTGGATACAACCACATGAAGGAGAAAGTGAAAGCCCTTTTATTTATCCCCTCCCCCAAGACAAATACCATGGATATCAACATACTTTACATGTGCTAGTTTTATCAGTTAAATAAACTTTCATTACATGAAAAGTCTTACCAAACATATTATTTACTAATGTTTTTTTCACACATAAAATATCCTGTGAATAATTACCCATGTCAATTCATATAGCTATAGTTTATCCTTCTAAATAGATCTACGGTAGTTCACAGTCTGAGTGCACAGATAATTTAGTCAATTTTCTTCCAGTGGATATTGAATTCAGTTATTCAATTGTTTCAATTCTTTCACTGTTCTTAAATAATACTACAGTGAACATCCAATGAATATCTATCTATCTATCTATCTATCTATCTATCTATCTATCTACCTAGCTAGCTACCTACCTACCTATGTCACATCTTCCCTATTTATTTTTTTCTAGGATAAATGTATAGAAACAAAATTTATATGTCAATCAGTACACATATTTTGCATTTTGACATAAAACCACATTACCCAGCTGAAAAGTTGTGCCAGCTGAAATTCCTATAAGATTGTATCAAAGTCCTTAATTTCTTGTACTCTTGCCAGTACTGATTACTTCATATTATGTTTTAGTGCTTATTTCTCTGCTTTCCTACTAGACTGCTCTTATAAAGGACAAGGATGTATATTTATTATATTTTGATATTCAGTTAGGTTTTTTAAATATATATGAATACTTAGCTAATGTTTCTGAAATAAAAGTGAATATTTTAAAATGCTGGAATGTGAATTCAATTAAATATGGTCTTTTATGTATTTGAGGGAGATATTGAGGGACATTGGACCCAGAAGTATGGAAGCTTGAATTCTGGCTCTGTCTCCTGCTTACTATATCCAGAGGCTGGGCTCATAACCTCTCTGAGCCTCAGTTCCTTCTTCATTAAAATGAGCATAATAGTTCCTGTAAAATTCTTATAACAGCATTAACGTAGAGGAAGAATAGCCTGTAAAATGTTGCTACTCTAATCTTAAAAAAAAAAAAACCAGCATTAGTATCACCTGGCTAAAAATGCAGACTCTCAGGCTATCCCCAGAACTACTGAATCAGAATCAGCATTTTAACAAGATCTCCAGGTGATTCTTATTCACTTTAAAGTTTGAGAAGCACAGATATAAAATAATATGAAACATAGCATCAGATGCAAAGCAGGCAGACACTAAAGTAATAATGATGACAATGACAATGATGATGTGATGTATGCAAAGCCCGTCATATATAATAAATCATAGTTGTTATAACTTTTACCAGCTGTTCACATTTGGCTTTAAAATAAAAACTTGGGTTTACGTAAAATACTACATGTCTTTAATGTATACACAAGTTCTTGGGGTGTTACGTGATGTGCTATGTGGTGTAATGGATGTGATTTACACTCGGTGACTCATTTGGGAGGCAGTGGAGCATGGGACATGGGATCCAGAAAGAGCTGGATTAGAATCCTAGCTTTGCTACTCATTAGCTGACAGGTGCTGAGGAGATGACTAATACCCTTGAGGTCTGCTCTCTTCAGTTGGTTGTTCTGAGGTTTTTAACATTTTACCTGTACAATACCAGGAACAATACTTGGCATATTTCAGGGGTCAGGAATAATATCTACTGGACAGTTGCTGTGTGTTAACAAGTGCTTGGCAGTGTTCTAAATGGCCTTAAGTAATTTCATTGACTCCTCACAAAATCCTATAAGCTATTTGTTATCATCTCCATTTTATGGAAGAGTAGACGCCGAAAGATTAAGTAACTCATCTAAGGCCTCACAGCCTGTAAATGACATAGCCAAGGATATAAAACTAGGCAGTCTCATGTTATAGCTTCATTATCGCTTTCACCTCCTCTTTTTTCTCTTTTCTCTTCCTTCCTTCCTTTCCTTTCTCTCTCCCTTCCCCTCCTTCCCTCCCTTCCTCCCTTCCTTCCTTCCCTCCTTCCCTCCTTCCATCCTTTCTTTTTTTTCCTTTCTTTTTTAACATAATATTTCCTTTAGAAAGTGATATCCAGCCGGGTTTAGGAAACAATCTGCCAGGTGCAAATTTTTACTAAATATTTTTCAGGTAACTTTTTTTTTCTGTAGTATTGTCTGTCTTCCTGTTTTTCTCATCTTTGCTGTATCTGAAATTTCTTCCTTGATCACCTGTTGATAGCTAGGAGCTCTGTGTGACTTCATCAATGATGCTGCCATATACCAGAAATTACTAATCTGAAGTTTTTTTTTTCCTCACCATCTCATGTTTGACAGGGCTTTTAATACCTTTAAATTTCTTTCATATATGGACAATAAGAATTAACACACATGTTTTGAAGAAGTATCAGCCATTGTTCTAAGCAATTTACTTGCAATCATATGACTGAATTTGCAATGCAAAATAATGTAATTTGGTTTCTGTTAATGATTTTACTATTCAGTAGCCCTGCTGTCTTTCTTAACAGTCTAACTCTTCCCTTCTCATCTGTCCACTGAGGCTGTGATGAAAAAGTAACTCTCTGATGAATCAACCAGTCTCTGTGGTATGCTGAGACTGTTAATGTATTATTTCTCTTTTGTCATTATCATTCAGTCTGTATTTAACTGTATTTACTCAGTTATTTTCTATAACAGCTCAATAAGAAAGATACTATAATTATTCTCAATTTAGAGATGAAAAAACTGAGGCCAGAGAAATTATGTCACCTGTTGAAGGTCACACAGTTAGTAAAGCTCATACTCAAACCCAGGCAGTCCTGCAACAAAATCTAAGCTTTTAATCATTAAACCTCCTGCTTTCATTTTCACTCTTTTTAGTCTTTTTCCTTCCCAGCAAGTCCATTCTGCTACAATCAGTTGGATCCTGCATCTGGAATCCTGTGACTATGAATTTGCAATGTAAAACAATGTAATTTTGTTTTTGTTTGTATTCTCCCTCTTCAGTAGCTCTGCTGCCTTTCTTAACAGTCTGACCTTTCCCCTTCACATCTGTCTGTGTTAAAGCCACTGAGGCTGTGCTAAAAGAAAAAAGAGCCCTCTAATGAATCTGTCCATGTCCCTATTCTCTGTGGTGTGCTAAGACTGTTAATATATCATTTCTGTTTTCTAATTATTCAGTCGATTGTTTCTTCCTCTCTTTTCAAAAATCGACTCTCTTCCCATTTTCCAGATCATATAGCTTGTAAATGCTTTCCATTTATCTTTGCTTCTGGGTTCTAATTTGTTCCCAAAGTGCCAGCTGTCAGCATTTTGAGGCTCAATGTTTGATTTAAAATATTAGATCCTGCCTTTCTTTTCTAATGAAAAAATAAGTGAATGTTCACTTAGAATTAAGAGAGAAAAGTTATTTTTAAAAATATACAAGTTATTTTTTCCATTTAGTCTCTGATTTTATTTTTAGTGTAAAGTAAGCAGAGAAGATATTATCCTTCTTCATTTTTTTTAATAGATGAGGAATCTGAAGTTTAGAGGGATAATATCAGAAAGATTAAATGAATTATCAAAACAAGGACACTGGCATCCTGCTAGGTCCTCTTCTTTCTTTTTCTGCATGATATAGAGATAGAAAATAAGCTAAATGCCTGGCGTGGAATCCTCACTGTCCTTCTTAGCTTCTGTGTAGGCCCAGGTATACCATATACCTTTTTTAGGTAGGTATACTTACAAGTTAGGATAGAGAGGAGTAAAAGTTATATCACCCACACTTCAAAACAAGTTTGATATTAGGATAAGGCAAGTATCTACACATTTGTCTTCTGATTTGGTCACATGTGCAGATCATGCTCCTTTTGGTAGAAAAATGAAACATAGGGTTTCCCTGTGGCATTTGGTCTTGTAAATCTAAGACTGAGAAGGGAGTGAGGAGAGTTGTAGGCCCCATGGTATCTCTGTTCTGCAAATGATGTGCTGCCTTCTCTTGAATGACCAAATTTATTCATCCATCCAAAGAGATATCACTGTGCTTTTCAGTGTGTTTCCTTTAAATTAGTCCATTAAATTGCATTGTCCCAATAAGCCCCAAAGGTACCTTTGTGATCTAAAGGGAAATGATTTAAAGCAGTTATCATAATGCCTAGAATCCCCTACATGCTTAGCAAGAATTACCAAGAAAAGAGGGAACTCGGCAAGATAGGAACCGTTGATCACAGCAGACACATTGACTGGAGAGAGTAGTTGTGCTGAGCCTGGAGGTTTCCAAGAAAGTACTCTAGTAGGGTGGGAGGCAGAAGTCAGGAGATTCCAACTAACTGACTCTCTCTTCTGTAGATCTTAGATTTCTTATGTCAAAGTTGAGGTGTTGGACTAGAGCATCCCTGGGACTTTAGTAATCCGGTACTGGAGTACCAGTAACTGATGCACAGAATATATAGCAGGTATATTGAGGACCTCCATGGAATGCGACAACTTCTATGCTTCCTTTTTTAATGCAAATGAGACAGAGTGTAAGGACTCTGTGAAAAAAAGGGTTTTCTTTCCCTCTGGAGGGAAAATGAAATATTAAGAGGCTTTACTATTGCAAAGAAGTAGATAACAAGACAATTAGTGCCATTAAAAATGACAAGGCACCAAGCCCTGATGGATTACATGGCTTGGTTCAGAGGGTTTTTACAAGGGAATGGGAAAGTCCATAAGCAGAACCTTCCAGAAGACAGGAGCCCAGCATCCAAGCTCATGCTGGAGATCAAGAGACCTTCCCCCTACACAGACACCAAATGCTCTCTAGAGTCCGAAAGCCAGAACAAGGCCCATGTATGAAGGCACTGTGATGTTGAGGATGCCTCGGGTGATGTATCTACAGCTGGGTCTTCTCTGTGCTCCTGTAAGACCTTCTCTATCCCTTCATTATGCCACAAGTCACACAATTTCTTATCTGTCTTTGTTCCCCATAGGAATGTGACTGCTCTAGAGCAAAACTTTATTCATGTCAGGCATAGTGATTGGCACAGAGCAGAAGAATGTTTGTGGAATGAATGCATGAATGAATAAATGAAATAGAAGATGTGAGCCTTGGCCCTAGTTCCATATAAGCTCTCTCACAGAGATGCATGTTTTAGGGGAAAATATTTGGAACACCATTTTGAAATTAAGCATCCTGAAGAATATTTGCTTCTGTAAAAACATGGCCAACTTTGAAGGGATCTTAAGAATAAGATAACATTTGCAAAAGCAATTCAGGGAGAAAAAGCCCATCACCAAAAAAGCTGGGCCACTCTTAACAGTCATCACTTTCAAATGCATTCAAAATGTGATAGTCAATGTTGAGACTGGTTTTCCTGTACTTCTTAATTTATAGAAGAGGTAAAATTTAGAGAGGTTAAGTAGTTCAACCTTAACCTCAGGGCACAGCAGACAGGTTAGGGTTTTATCCAAAGTGTGTCTAAGTTCAGAGCCCCTTTTCTCTCTATTATGCCCAAAGTCTCTAACTTTATGAGATACTGGTCTTTTTATGCTGTTGGTACAGAAAGTAAGCTAGAGTCATGTCAAACAAGGATCCTGAGCACATCCAGCTTCATTTGTTGTTAATATTAGATGACAGTGGATATGAACGTGCTGTCCTTTGGCCATGGCTTGCCAGTTCTGAATTGGTTCCTTATTTTGGACCTTTGACCACTGTGTCTCAGACCAGGCCCATTCCTCAGTGGAGGAGCCTCGATGGAACTCAGAGTACAGAAGGGAGATGTATTACCACTCCCGTTGAATAGTGGGGAAACAGATTTAGAAGACAGGTGTCACTCCAAGGTCCCAGTGGCCTAAAAACAGAAAAGCCTGGAGTTGCCCCAGACTGCTGTCATTTTGTCCAATATCATTTCCACTAGTCCTCAGCTCAAAGCAACCCTGAGACATTGCAGATCATGAGGAGAGTGGGGGAGTACCAGCTATGGAGACAGATTCTCTTGGATCTAAATCCCGACTCTGACATTTATCAGTTATGTGACCTTGGACAAATTGCCTAATATCTCTAAGGCTCAGTTTCCTCTTCCATGTAATGAGGGAACTAATACCTACCTCACTGAGTTGCTGTGAGAATTAAATGAATCTGCGAATTAATTAATTTATTCTCTGCCTTGTTCCAGAAAGGATTCAAGGTGGCTTACAAGGACACAATAATCTAATTTAAGAATAGAGGAGAAAAGAAATAAGAACAAGACAGGCAGAAAGAGGAGTCAGTCCAATGCGATGGCTAAGAATAAGTGACTTGTGTTGCTCAAAGCTGTCCAATACCCAACCCCAGTAGGGAAACTTTGGCAGATACATTGGTTGTCATATTTATTAGGTTATAACAAAGCCATGACTGAAAGGGGAGCATGGCTATGTTTAAGATATAGAGTCCATTTCATGTTTCCATATCCAAGATATAGGTTCCAAGTTCCAGTTACTTCACTAGGCAATGGAGATCCATGTAGAAAAAGGCAGGCCTAACCCCTCCCCTCATGGAGGTGACAGTCTTCATAAAGAGAACACTAATAAGATGTATCGCTTCCATGATTTCATCATTACCAAGAAATGCAAAAAATACCTATGAGCTATATGAAAGTCCACGTGTTAAGCTCTGAGTGCAGTGTCTGGCACACAGAATGTGTTTAATATTCATTTGCCCACTTATTTAGCAAATATTTATCAATCTATCTATGTCTATGCATTTTCTAGATATGCCAATTATGCAATGGACAAAGAAGTAAAAATCTCCTACCTACATTTTAGTTGAGGAGAGAGACGATGTATAGGACCATTGAATGAAATATATGAGATATTGGATATTGATAAGGGAAGGTGGTAAAGGGCTCTGAGGGTGGTTTAGAGGAAATCCCAGGGGAGACCTCACTGAGAAGTCGATATTTGAGTTCAAACCTGAAAGAAATGAGAGAGGTAGCATGAAGTTTCTGAGGAGCATTTTAAGCAGAAAGAACAGCAAGTACAAAAGCCAAAGACTGGCATGGACCTGACAGTATTTGCTTGGTATTAGGCGAGTCTTTCAGTTGAAAGTAACAGGAACTCAACTCAAAACAGGTTAAGTAAAAACAATTTACAGGAAGAAGACTCAGGTGGTTCATAGAATCTGACGATGAGATTCAGGAAGGTAACCATCTCAGGAGCTCTGCAGTAACATTTACTATAGCCAAAGGAGGGTGATAAGTATGCTTTTCCCTGCCTCCTTTTGCATGGAAAATACCTAGGTACAAAGGTCATTATGGCTGTAGAATGGCACATGATATGATTGGCTCAGCCTGGATCATGGTCCTAGCTCTGTGATTCGGTTAGTAAAATTTGTCATCGAAATGAGGTAGAAAAGGAGCTGAGATAACAAAAACCACAGCCACCAAAAGTCTCGTGCAAAGTAAATGACTTGCCCTAAAAAAGCAGTTCTGTAAATGGCAAAAGTGGAGTCTGCATCCTTCTACGCCATCAGAAACCTTTCATATCCTAGTTAATTTGATGATTCTCTTTTCTGATTGATTCCCAAAAGATGTTTTGTGGTTTTCCTCCTCTTTACAGAGGGCATGCTGTTCATTGTCATGTGCATATAATGATCCCATAATTTAAAAAGCTTCATGTTCATGATGTTGAGTGGTAAGCTATAATTACCTCCCCTTTCTTGTCATTAGGAAATGCTATGAGATTTCAAACAACTGAAGAGTAGGCCACAAGTATACACAAAGTATCCAATAATGCACAAGTTAATCTAAGGCATGATTATTATTTGTAATAACAATATTTACAATTGAAAAGTAATTTAAGAGGAAAACACAAAAATGCATGATATAGTGAGGGGATTGTTGTGAGGTGTTTTGGAGAAAATAGGCATAGTCTTATAATGAGATAAGAATTAGGGGCCTGTTCATTCAGTTCGGTCATTTCACTTAGCATGTGACCATCTATCCCTAAGGATGGGCTGCATCAGTGTGCACATGTCCTCTGGCTTCAGCCAAAACAAAGCACTGGCAGGAGATTGGGTGAGGAAGGAGAATGAGATTTGAGTATTTATTTACCATCTGGGTTCCTACAGGGGCACCTCAGATTTTCTGCGTGTCTCTGAAGTGCTCTCTCATTTCATTTTCTCTCTCGGGGTTGGGAAAATAATTGTCCCCTCATGCCCCTTTAGTCCCAGGGGTGGTGATGATGACTCCCAGGTGTTACGAGCCCCTGAATGCTGGTCCTATCTCCTGTCCAAGTGTGTCTGTAATTTATTCCTTCTGGTGGGTTCTTGGTCTCGCTGACTTCAAGAATGAAGCCACGGACCCTCGCGGTGAGTGTTACAGTTCTTAAAGATGGTGTGTCCGGAGTTTGTTCCTTCAGATGTTCTGACGTGTCTGGAGTTTCCTTCTTCTGGTGGGTCCGTGGTCTCACTGACTTCAGGAGTGAAGCCGCAGACCTTCACAGTGAGTGTTACAACTCTTAAAGGTGGTGCGTCCGGGTTGTTTGTTCCTCCCAGTGGGTTCGTGGTCTCTCTGACTTCAGGAATGAAGCTGCAGACCCTCGCAGTGAGTGTTATAGCTCATAAAGGTAGTGTGGACCCAAAGAATGAGCAGCAGCAAGATTTATTGTGAAGAGGGAAAGAACAAAGTTTCCACAGCCTGGAAGGGCACCCCAGCGGGTTGCCGCTGCTGGCTCGGGTGGCCATCTTTTATTATTTGGCCCCGCCCACATCCTGCTGGTTGGTCCATTCTACAGAGTGCTGATTGGTCCAATTTACAGAGTGCTGATTGGTGCATTTACAATCGTTTAGCTAGACACAGAGCACTGATTGGTGCATTTACAATCCTTTAGCTAGACAGAAAAGTTCTCTAAGTCCCCACCCCACCCAGAAGCACAGCTGGCTTCCCCTCTCATAAGTCTTCATAAATGGTGGTTTTTATGAAACTCTCCTCAGTCCCAGATTTGAAAGACCATCTATTTCCTGCCAGTACACTGACACACACCCTCAATCAACTTCATGCTATCTTGCAGTACCTAATCATGGTATTTATTCTGCTTATCTCAGGTCAGGCGTGTCTGTGGAGAGATCTGTCCTCTTGTTTCCTTGCTACCTATGCGTCTTTGCTAATGTTCACTCCTGGAATGTACTCCGAGCCTCTATCTCTGTCTAAATTCCTCACTATTCAAAACCCTTCCATATCCTACAGGAAACTTTGTCTTCAATGCCATCTCCTATAGGAAACTTTGCCAAATCTACCAGCCAGAAGCAATCTTGCCTTTCTCTAGACTCCCACAGCTCTTTAGTCAACCTTTGTAATGATGCTTATTTCTACTCTGTATGACTTTTTGTTCGGCACACATATTATCTTCCTTAATTAACTAGATTCGTGCCTTCATTAATTGGAAGGCTAGATGCATGCCTTCAAGACTTGCATCCCAACAAGAGGCTAAAAGAATGCCTCATACATCTTGGCATTCAGGAAGTATTGTTTAATTGAAAGAGTGAACAAATTGCTAAATTCCAGTGATATCACTTACAGAGCTAATCTCAGGCAGTTGTGTTCACATTTTAATATATATTTATTGATCCTACAAATTCATTAAATATTTTTTATTTGAATTTTTAATATCACCTGTGCAGAAATACGTAAGGTCCTTAGAAAAAATCTTGAATAGCCCCTCCACACTGATTTCCAGAGGCACTGAAGTTAATTCTTTATTCTTAATAGTACTGGTAGTAACCTCAAATACAATTTGCACCCATATAGAGCTGTGAAGTTCTAACTTTGCTGGCTGTAACAAAATCATATAGGGAGCTTTGAAATGTAGATAAATTATTGTCATCTTAGTCTTCACTTCTACCCCAGACCCGCTGGATGGGCATTTGGGTGAGAGGGCTGGCTGATTTGAATTTTATCACCTTCCCTTTTGCTACTTTCGCTCAATTTTGGCTCTGCTAACTAAACATTTGTCCAAGAACTGGTATTCAGGAGCTGCTGTTTTAAAGTACAGTTTGGTAATAAAAACTTCTCATAAGGAAAATAAAAGGTTTACCTACATTTAATAAATGAGAAAATGGAGGTTCCAAAATGCTAAATCAGTTTGAAAACAATAAACATTTTGCAGAAGTAGGAATATTAAGGCTGAATAAACATATTAAAAGATGCTCAATCCTGGGTGTCAGTAAGATGAGGAATAGGAAGCCCCAGAACCTCCTTCCCCCATGGAGACACTGAATCAATGACAACACGGGAACCAGTTTCCTTTGTGATAAACCCAGAAAACAAGAGATTCTTGTACCTCATGCGAGCATGAAACCAGATGCATCAAAGCTTGTAGGAAAATTTGTGGCACTCATTCGTCATAGTCCCTCCGCTTGGTTCATCATGGCACAGAGAGAAAACTCTCATCTCCCAGCTTCTCAGTGAGGAGAAGAGAATACTGAAACATACATTTAATGTGCAGACTTTTGGGGGATCTGGACTAAGGGACTGGTTTTGTCTGTCTCAGTCTAAACACTGACAAAAAGGGGCACCAGGTTGAGGGTTGCTAAGAACAAAGGCAGAGGTTTAGGCAAGCACACACTCACTTGCTATAGCTCCTCTCCCCATCTAAGCGTGAAACAAGTGGAAGAAAACTCCAACTCTAACTTGACTCCAAGGAGGGAAAGTGTTGAAGTAGTGTGCATCCAGCATTTGGGCTTTGGGGGGTTTGCCTGAGAAGCTGGTTTATGTCTTATCTGTTCCAGTGCACTGAGGGGACCCAGCATACTTTAGATGCCTAGGAGTCATTGAGAATGAAAGAAGGCTGGGTGGCCCACTGCCGTAACAGATGGTTCATGGTACAGTAGATGGAGGCCAACACAGTTCAACAGCTTCCCCTTTGCTGGGGGTGGTCGGGGGAGATAAGAATGGTATGTGTGTTCCACATTCTGACTTTTCAAGGGGTTGCCTAAGGAACAAATTTCTCTCTGGGCCAGTATACTTTAAAAGCCTGAGAGCCTCTGAGAACAAGAGAACTGTAGTACCACAGCAGACATCAGAAGGAGGAAAAAATTATAAATGCTTGTAAAAGGAAATTAGCAATTCTGTATAATTGGGAACTTGTACACACACGTCCAGAAAGGATTTGCATCTACAGGAAAGGTTTGAGAGGCCCCAAAAATTTCTAGCCTGCTTGACTAGTGAAGGTCTATCTCTGTCCTAAGCCAGTCCATAGACTGGAAGTGTTGACATTTTCCAAATATGTGGATTCCAGCACAACGTTACAATGCACATTAAGAAACAGGAAAACATGGCTGAATGAAAGAAACAAAATAAATCTCTAGAAACTTGCCCTAAATAAATTGAGGTATATAAATTGGTTGACAAAGAATTCAAAATAATCATCATAAATGTGGTCAATGAAGTCAGGAAAATTATGCATGAACAAAATAAGAACATCAAAAAAGAAACAGAAAACGTAAACCAAACAGAAATTTGGGAGCTTGAGAGTACAACAACTGACATGAAATATTAATTAGAGGGGTTCGGCCACAGACTTCATCAAGCAGAATAAAGAACCTACTAACTAAAAAGCAGGTCATTTGAAACTATACAGAGGAGAAAAATAACAATAATAGAGAGTGAAGAAAGCCTATGAAACTCCTGGGAGACCATCAGGCAAACCAATACACACGTTTTGGGAGCATCAGAAGAAGCCAGAGAGAAAGTGTCAGAAATCTTAGTTGAAAAAATAATGGCCAAAAACTTCCCAAATCTGAAAAAGGAAGTAAACATCCAGATACAAGAGGCCCAAAGGATTCTGACTAGGGTGAACTGAAAGACAAATAACAGATTTCTTAGAAGAAAACTTTCAGACCATAACGGAGTGGGAAAATATATTCAAAGTGCTGAAAAAGAATGCCAGTCAAGAATATTGTGTCTGGCAAAATTGTCTTTTAAAAATGAAAATGAAATAAAGACTTTTCCAGATAAACAAAAGTTGGGGGGTTTATTACCACTATGCCTGCCTTATAAGAATTACTAAAGAATATCCGTTAAGTTAAAACAAAAGCACGCTAGCATACTACACAACAACACAAAAGCATATGAAAGTATGAAGCTTGCTAATAAAGGCAAATTTATAGAAGGCTATAAAATACTGTAATACCATAATGGTGGTGTATAAATCAATTTTAATGTTGGTATAGAAGATAAAAGGCAAAAGTATAAAAATATTTATAATTATAAAATATGTTAATGATTGTACGATATGAAAATACATAATTTATTGTATCAATAGCATAAAGTGTTGGGGTGAAGAGGTAAAAAAGCAGAGTTTTTGTATGAGATTGAGATAAAGTTCTTATCAGCTTAAAATACATTGTTATAACTACAAAATGTTTTATGCAAGCCCCATAGCAACCACAAAAACTACTCAAATAAGACAAAGAAGATACACAAAAGAAAATGAGAAAGGAATCAAAACATGGCACTACAAAGAAATTAAAACAAAAAACAAAACACAAAGGAATATAGCAAGAGAATCAAAGGACAGAATAGCTATAAGACAGACAAAATAATTTTTAAAATGTCAATAATAAGCCCTTCTGTATTCTGTATTCGTAATTACTTTAAATGCAAATAGATTAAACTCCCCAATCAAAAGATATACAGTGGCTGCATGAATTTAAAATATATATATCCAACTATATGCTGTCTACAAGAGAGTCACTTTGAAGGACACACAGGCTAAAAGTGAAAAAAATGGAAAAATATATCCTTAAAAATATTAAGCAAAAGATAATGGGGTGGCTACATTTATATAAGACAAAATACATTTTAGGTCAAAAATGATCACAAGAGATAAGAAAAGACATTACCTAATGACAAAAGTCTCAATTCACCATGAAGATGACAATATAAATATATAAATATGTATATATATATATATATATATATACTCAATATCAGATCACCCAAATACATAAAGCAAACATTGACAGCAATAAGAGATAGATAGCAACACAATAATAATAGCAGATTTCACTTTCAATAATGTGTAGAACATTCACACAGAAGATGAATAAACAAATAGAGGACTTTATAATAAAGACCAAATGGGCCTAACAGACATATACAGAACATTTCACTCAACAGCAGTAGAATACATATTCATCTTAAGCATGTACAGAACATTCTCTAGAATAGATCACATGTTAGGTCACAAAAAAAGTTTTTAACAAAGACTTTCAGAAGATCAAACTCCTACCAAGTATCTTTTCTGACCACAGTGAATTAAACCGTAAAGTAATAACAGAAGGAAAATTGGAAAATTCACAAATATATGAAAATTAAGCAACACACTGTTGAACAACCCGGGAATCAATGAAGAAAGAAAAAGGAATAAAAAAATCTTTAGACAAATGAAATGAAAGTACACTATATCAAAATTTATGGGATTGATGCTGCAAAAGCAAGACTAAGAGGGACATTTGTAGCAGTAAATGCCTACATTAAAAAGGAAAAATGGTTACAAATAAACAATCTAGTTTTATTCGAGTAACAAAAAAGAATAAACTAATACACTATAATAATAAAAATAAGAGCAGAAAAATAACATAATAAAGCCCATATATGAAAACTCCACAGGTAGCATTATACTCAATGATTAAAAAACTGGAAAGTTTTCCTCTAAGATCAGGAACACAGCAAAAATACCTACCTTCACCATTTCTATAAAAGATAATGCTGGAATTCCTACCCAGAGCAAGGAAAAAAAATGAAAGGCCAAATCAGAAAGGAAGTAAAATTATATTTGTTTGCAAATGGCATAAACTTATATGTAGAAAACCCTAAAGGTTCCACAAAAATTAGTTAAAACTAATTTAAAAAACTGATGAAGTTGCAGGATAAAAAATCAAAACCCAAAATCAGTTTCATTTATATACATAAACAATCCAAAAAAGAAATTAGGAAAATGATTCCATTTCCAGTAGAATACAAACAAAACAAAATACTTAGGAGTAAATGCAACTAGAAGGTGAAAGACATACACTGAAAACTCTAAGACATTGACGAAAGAAATTTAAGAAGATACAAATAAATTGAAAGATACTTCATGTTCATGGATTAGAAGATTTAATATTACTAAAATGTCCATGTATTAAAAATGATCTACAAATTCAGTGCGATCCCTACCAAAATTTCAATGACATTTGTTGCAGATATAGAAAAAAAATACTCTTAAAATTTGTATGAAACCACAAAGCACCCTGAATAGCCAAAACAATCTTGAAAAAGGAAGAACAAAGCTGGATGGCTTATACTTCCCGACTTTAAAACATATTACAGAAAGCTACAGAAATCAAAACAGTATCATACTGGCATAAAGACAGACACGTAGATACATAAACCTTTGTATATATAATAAAATGATCTTTAACAAGGGTGCCAAAATGACATATTGTGGAAAGAAGAGTCTCTTCAACAAATAATGGTGGGAAAACTGGATATCCAGTCAACAGGGTAAAAAGACAACTTATAGAATGTGAGAAAATGTTTGCAAACTATATATCTGATAAAAGGTTAATTTTAAAAATGCATGTTACTCATACTATTCAATTAAAAAATGATTAACATGCTTTAAAAATAGGCCAAAGAATTGAAGAGAAGAGACATTTCTTCAAGGAAGACATACAAATGGTTCCCAGGTATATGAAAATATGCTCAATGTCACCAGTTATCAGGGAAATGCAAATCAAAGCCACAGTGAGACAATGAGATATCACTGCACACTTCTTAAGATGTCTACTATCTAAAAAATGGAAGACAAGTATTGACAAGGATGTGGTGAAATTAGAATACTCCTACACTGTTGGTGGGACTGCACAATGGTGTAATTACTATGGAAAAACCAGGTAAAGTTTCCTCAAAATATTAAAAATAGAACTACCATTTGGTCCAACAATTCTGCTTCTGGTATTTACTCAGAGAATCAAAATCAGAATCTTGAAAAATATATTAGCTTTAATGTTAATCACAACATTATTTATAATAGCAAAGATGTGAAAACAACCTAAAAGTCTGTCAACAGATGAGTTGTTTAAAAAATATGTAAATACATATAATGGAATATTATTTATTCTTAAAAAAGAAAAAATTCTGGCCAGGCACGGTTGCTCAAGCCTGTAATCCCAGCACTTTGGGAGGCCAAGGTGAGCAGATCACCTGAGGTCAGGAGTTCGAGAACAACCTGGCCAACACGGCGAAACCCCATCTCTACTAAAAATACAAAAGTTACCCGGGCATGGTGGCCTGTACCTCTAATCCCAGCTACTTGGGAGGCTGAGATAGGAGAATTGCTTGAATCTGGGAGGTGGAGGTTGCAGTGAGCCAAGATTGTGCCACTGCACTCCAGCCTGGGCAACAGAGATTCTGTCTCAAAAAAAAAAAAAAAAAAAGAAAAAAGAAAAAAGAAGAAATTCTGCACACCGTATGATAACATGGATAAACCTTGAAGTGATTAAGTGAAATTAACCAGTCACAGAAGGACAAATACTGTATGATTCAATTTATATGATGAATCTACAATAGTTCAACTTATAGAAGTAGATACCAGCATGAGGGTTGCCAGGGCCTTGAGGGTGGGGGAAATAAGGAGTTGCTGTTCATGGCTATAGATTTTCAGGCATGTTAAATGAAAAAAATTCTAGAAATCTGCTGAACAACAACATACATGTAGTTAACAATATTGTACTACATATTTAAAAATTTGTAAGAGGGCAGAACCTATGTCACATGTTATTTGCCACAAAAAAGATGCTCATTCTGATTAGTAATTAGAAAAATACAAATTAATACCTCAGTGAGATATTAATTTATACTTACCTAACTGGCAAAAATTGGGAAATCTGATATACCAAGGTTTGGAGTAGATGGGATTCAAAGGGGGCTCATATGTTGCTGTAGAAGTGTACATTGGTTCAAACATTTGGAAAGCAACTTGGCATCATTGTGTACAGAACATCGCATTCTCTATAATTCAGTAATTATAATTCTAGACATATATTCTTGCCCATATGCACCAGGAGACATATACAAATAAAAAAGATTATAGCAGCACTGTTGATAATAACAACATAGAAACAACCTAAGTGTCTATCAACTAGAGAATGAGTTATATAATAAATTGTACTACAGTCACACAATGGAATGATATTCAGCAGAAGAAATGAGAGAGATTTACAGCTACAAAATGGATATTCCTTAGAAGCATGCTGAAGATAAAAAGCAAATTATTGAAGATTACTTACTATATCATTTTCATAAAGCTTAAAATTGAGCAAACAATAGAGATATATATATGTTCATTATATCATTATAGCTTTTCATTATATGTATATATAACTTTTTTAAGCAATGGGATTATTTTTAGAAATTAGAAAAATGTTTACCTCTAAGTAGTAATATGGGGGTCAGCAATTTAGATGGGAGGAAAATATAGATAGAGCAAAAGTTCCACTTCTTAAATAGGTTTAAATAGCGTGTTGGGTTCATTGGTTTTTATTTTATTACTTTATGACTTACATACTTGTCATATTTTCACTTTTGTATTTATAAATTATTAGGCTTTCAAAAAGTTAGTAAAAATAATGTGTTTTTTGTTTGTTTTGTTTTTGAGATGGTGTCTTGCTCTGTCACCCAGACTGGGGTGCATTGGTGGAATCTTGGCTCACTGCAACCTCCACCTCCCGGGTTTCAGCGATTCTGTCTCAGCCTCCCAAGTAGCTGGGATTACAGGCGTGTACCAACATGCCTGGCTAAATTTTTTATTTTTTATTTATTTATTTATTTTTTTTTTTGTATTTTTAGTAGAGTTGGGGTTTCACCATGTTGGCCAGGCTGTTCTTGAACTCTTGACCTCAGGTGATCCGCCCGTCTCGGCCTCCCAAAGTGCTGGTATACAGGCGTGAGCCACCACGCCCGGCCAATAATATTTTAAGAGAAGAGAGAAGAAGAGAGAGATGAAGGCAATATGACTGGATTGTTGTGATAAAGGAGAAGAGAGTTACAACAAGGAATTGGTAAGCAGGCAGGGACTTATGACCATGGAAAGAGTTTGGATTGTATTCTAACTTCAGTGGGAAGCCTTTGAAGAAGGTTAAAGAGAGAAACATGACGCAACATACACTTTCAAAAGATAACTATAGTTGCTCTGTGGACAACAAACAGAAGCATGGGCCCCATTTGGAGGCTACTGCAATGTTTCAGGGGAGGAATGATGCTTGGTGGCATGTGCTTGCTGATTAATGGATAAATGTGAGAGGTGAAAGAGAGTTGTTAGGCTTTAGCAATTAAGAAGAGTTTGGTATTACTGCGATGGGGAAGTCTAGAAGTAGAAGTGAGGAAGGGAATCAATAATTTAAAATTTTCAAATTATTTTCAGATGTGTGGGAAATACTTAAGATTAGGCAGTTGAATCCAATACGGGAGTTGATTATAAGAATCTTGAGCCTCCAAAAGGAAAATAGCCTAGAGATTAAAAACATGGATGTCTTTCACCAATGGGTGGAGTATATGGAGTAAATAAATAAATGGTAGAGTAGTAATAGAATCAAATCTTCACATGAGTCACTTATGTTTGGCCATGTTTATTAAGGGATTGTTGGGGGAAAATAATTAAATTTATAGTCAGAAAAATGGGATCCAATTTCAGTGCTCACTTCCCACTCCTCTTGATTAATACATAATTCACATTTAAAAATTAATTGAGTTTTCTTCTGTCTTAGATTTCCCACTTTAAAATGAAGGAAATTTAAACTACTATATTATAGCCTTTTGCGTTTATAAAGATACTTCATGTGTATTAATTTCTTAAATTATTACAACCATCTACAGAGGAATGTATTGTTTTTATTTCTCTTTTACTGACAAAGAAATTGAGTCAAAGAGTTCAAGTACATAATAATAAGTATATAAGGCTACATAATTAGATTTGTTGCAGAAATCAAACCTTTATCCTCTGAATTTTCCTTATACCGGTGATGTTAAAATAGGGTTCCTGGACCCCCGGCATCCATGCCACCAGGTAACTTGTTAGCAATGCAAAATTTTTGGCTCCACTCTAGACCTACTGGAGCAAAATCTTGGGCTGAAGCAGAGCAGTCTGTGCTTCATCCATCTCACCCAGTGACGCAGATGCTCATGAAGTTTCAGGCAAATGAAATAAACCACAGATAAGAAACAAATGACACAAAACATCTGAAGGGATTATGGCAAACCATAGGCAAAGCATAGTAGTATTGTTTTTTCACTCTGTTTTCTGCTATTTGCCCTCTGGGAGAGAAAATATTGAAGACTGAAATGTCAGCAAAGTTGACAGGAAGTAAGACAAAGAGCAAAATCACAAGGTGGCCACCTTAATAACTACCTACTAAAAATACCTAGAATCAATGGCTTGGCAATGATAATGATTACTTTGTTTTCCTTAAATGGTTCTTGATTTTTTTCCCATGTAAACAGTGATTGTGAAATTGAATTTCCATAAGTATGATAAAGAAAAGGGAGTGAAAAATTGTTTTCTGTGGAAAAAATATATATCTATGTACTATAAGCACGGCTCTGCAGGGTCTCATTCTGAGGAACTGTTGTATCCCCTCAGGGAGTTCCAGGGACAACACTAAGTGAAGACTGATTTTTCCTCTAACATCCCAATTCAGTTATTTGCACATAGTGAGCTTACATACAAATGTGGAATTAATGAATGAACATCCCACTAAGCACAGGCCTGGGGGTAAAGAGGTTCAAATTCTTCTAATTCTACAGAGCTCTTTCTAAATTATTATGTCTACGCCATCCTTTACAAACAGTCCAGAGTTAGGGAGAACACTGGCTGGTTGTGTGCAGGTTGAGATATGAGTTGGTAAGGTCCTGCCTAAACCTAGAAGAAACAATAAAATAGGGAAGGAAATAAGGATGCCTAGGAAAGGTGGTGTAGATGGAGTCAGTTATGAGGTCTCTGAGGGCAGCAATCTTAACTTTTTTGTTTCTCATTGTATACATTATTTCTAGGACATTGTTTCACACTTGATTAGCTAATTCATAAGGATTTGTTAAGGACTGAACAGAGGTTGTACAAAGCTTTATAAGAAGAAGCATTTCAAAAAAATCATGGATGAAGCTAAGCCTTCTTATACTCTAGCCTTAGAATTCACGGAGCACGACTCCTCTGAGAGTCTATTAACCAAAGATCAGTCATAGAGCCAGCTTAGATTTAAAGGTAGGGAACTATATGGGGACATGAATACCAGGAAACACGGTTTATTGAGGAGATGGGCATCCTTAGGAACTAGCTCCAATTCAAATAAATGCTTTAGGAGAAAACGATCTGGTCCAGTGCTAGAGTGTCAACATATGTGAAGAAGCTCATTTAGAACAGAATTCCATTATTAAGTATCTTTCAAACACTTAAAGGGGCCATAAAATATAATCCATAGAAATTAAAAAAAAAAATCTTCTGTTCCATCCTGAGACTCCTGAGAGAGCCTCACCTTCTTTTGCCAGAAACATCCTCTCTCTCATCAGCGCCATCCAATCCCTCTGTCATGCCCATCTTGTTGCGACATGACACCCTCCAAGTACTGGCATTGTGCTCTCCTGCCACACATAGCATCCTAGAGCTGTTCTTCTGGAAATAAATGTTTGCTCATTAGGATAATTTAAATTCCATCAAAATGAAAATTGTATTTTTATTATTTAGTGTAAGGATAGTTTTTTGTTTTGTTTTTAGCACAAAATATCTTCTGAGATAATTCATGGCTTGAAAATATAATAATCATTCATATGATAGAGTCTGACTATACTAAATATTTTTGCCAACACTCTTTGGGACAAAATAGAGATCTTATCTTCAGTACTATACTTTCCAGAGGGGCCTGTTCTCTCTACTCAAGCATGGGTGGTTGGAAACAACAATCTCCTGCCCCATCCCACCATGGTAAGGGTGCCATAGAAATAACTGAAGAATAAGGATGAAAGTGAAAAGAGCATCAAGGTAGGAGCCCAGGAATTCTGGTTTGATTATTGATCAGCTCTGTGACCATGAGTAAGTTTCTTAAATTGCTAGATAAGTGCTTCTGAGACTGTAATGTGCATATGTGCCATATGCTTACTGGGGATTATATACACATCCTGGTTCAGTAGCTCTGATCTGGACCTGAGATTCTACATTGCTAACCAGCTCCACTTGATGCTGGTTCATAAACCCTGCTTGGAGGAATAGCTCTAGATCACTATTCTCTTATTTAGGAATGGGGACAGAAATATGTATTCATCTTACTACTGCTTTTAAAAACCTTTAAGCTGGTCCTTTTTCTTTCCCCCCCCTTTTTTTTTTGAGATGGAGTCTTGCTGTGTTACCCAGACTGGTGTGTAGTGGCATAATCTCAGCTCACTGCAACCTCTGCCTCCAGGGTTCAAGCAATTCTCCTGCCTCACCTCCCAAGTAGCTGGGATTACAGGTGCCCACCACGACACCCAGCTAATTTTTGCATTTTTAGTAGAGATGGGGTTTTGGCATGTTGGCCTGGCTGGTCTCAAACTCCTGACCTCGAGTGATCCACCCACCTTCCTCCCAAAGTGCTGGAATTACAGGCGTGAGCCACTGCACCTGGCCAGCTTGTCCATTTTCTATTGAATGGTTGAATGGATGGATGGATGGATGGATGGATGAAAGGATGGGTGAATGAGAAGGTCCAGGAAAGAATTAGCGAAGTGTTCCCAAGGGATTTGAAGGTGGAGGCAGAAATATGAAGAAAAAAAATCAAAGCACATACTAACAATGGGAAAGGATTTTGCAATTCAGTGACTAGGTGAAATAACATTAGAAGGCTGTTTTTGCCATCGGATACAGTTTAGATCAGAAAAGAAGTTAGGGAGGTAATGTATGTAACCCTGATATGAGGTGCAGTGTTGCATCCCTTCATTTTGGGAATTACCTTATGGTCACTTCATTTCTATGGCAGCACTCATAAGCTTCTCCATTGGAGCCCATATCTTTTGGAGCCAAATGCATTTGGTTAACAATCAAGACTTGAGTGAGGATAGTATGACTTGAGTTGTTCCTTTTGGCAGCTTGTAGATTAAGAGGAAAGACATGTGATCTTTATAAACAGCCATAACCCAAGATAAAAAGAGAAGAAATGCACTGAAATTGGGCTATGATTATTTGCAAAAGGGGCAAGTTGAGACAGTCGCAGACTGGAGTTAGCTTTTGAATCAAGGCAGCTGAGTGAGTGCATAGAATTAGGGTATAGTCAGGGAAAGAATAGCTTGGGCAAGGTGGAAGAACATCCCTCAGAGATGGAAGCAAATATTATCCTCAATTTAAAGATAATGAAATTGAAGTTCAGAAAAGTAGAGTAAATTGCTGAAAATCATACAGCAGATGAGTGGTGTGGTCACAGTTCAAACCTAAATTTCCTGATGCCAAAACCCAAGGTCTTAAAAATTTTACCAGTGGCTTCTCTGAATTAAGGTGGTATCAAGGAATGGAGAGGAGGGGACAACTGTGAAGAAACTGGATAATAATAATACCAATAGCAAACACTTGTAGAGCCATACACTCTACAACCACCCTGTTTTACAAGTGAGGAAACTGAAACTCTGATAAGTTAAATCACTTGCCCAAGGTCATGCACCTGGTAAGGATTTGAACCCAAGCAATCTGGTTCCAGCATGTGTTTTGAAAATAAAGCTAAAGAAACGGGGAAGTGAAGATGATGAGAGTGTGATATCATCTAGAAGAGCTAAAGTCTTCCCGGAATAACTACAGAACTCTAACCTTTCTACTGTGAGTCTGTCTTCAGGCAGCAATATGATTCTCCTCTCCTCATTTTCCTCACTCTTAAAACAGGAAAAAAAAAAAAAAGCTAAACTAAAAAACAAACTGTAATTAGGATTCTTATCTTTTGAATTCAGAACAAAAATTAAAAAGCAGCTGAAAGGACTTCTTTAAAATGGAAAGAAAACTATTTTAGATTATAAAAGTATGCTAATTAAAAATGATTGATATGTTATTTTGTTAGTGACTCATGTTACCTTGTTACAGTTTCATTCATTTCTTGTTGACTACTGAGCTCACTAAAATAAAGAGATGAATTTAGATGAGATCTTAATTTTCCTTAGGATTTCATGTATGTTTACATTTCACTTTAGTTGTTAAGCCAACCTGTAAAGTTTACCACTATGTTTTATTTAATTTGAAACTAAAAAGACAATGAGAAGAAAAGAACTTGCAATCTGGCTGAGACATAGGGTCTTGTTTGTTGGTGCATGTTGACTGTTTATAATAATGAAAAAGGCCGGGTGTGGTGGCTCATGCCTGTAATCCCAGCACTTTGGGAGGCTGAGTTGGGCAGATCACAAGGTCAGGAGATGGGGACCATCCTGGCTAAAAATACATCCCGTCTCTACTAAAAATACAAAAAAAAAAAAAAATTATCCGGGCATAGTGGTGGGTGTCTGTAGTCCCAGCTACTGGGGAGGCTGAGGCAGGAGAATGGCGTGAACCCGGGGGGTGGAGCTTGCAGTAAGCCAAGATCTTGCCACTGCACTCCAGCCTGACTGACAGGGCGAGAAAAAATAAAAAATAAAATAATAATAATAATGAAAATTTTCTTCTCTTAGTATTAAACAAATAAACATCAAGGAAACGGAATCATTCTTGGCCAATTATGATTCTTGATAGGTGGTGGGAAAAAGTCCTCAGAACTAAACACTTTTCTGATTTTTTTGTTTTCAATATGAAAACAGGACTAGAGTTAAAATATTGGCTCTTGTTTTGCCTCAGTTACTTCCTAGCTTAGTGAACTTGGCCATGCTCTGAGCTTCTACTACCTTTGTTTCATGGAAACCTGCTTTGCCTTTTCCATAGGAGTTATATGAGTTATATGAGAAAAGATGACGTAGAAGGGTATGTTTTAAGACGTACAATGCCATAGAAATATGTGGCTTTACTGGTACCTCTTCTAATTTAGAAACTATTAGTCTATTGGAAAAGGGAAGTCATAAGCTGTAAAGGAAGGGACTGCCTCTAGGTCCCCATCCCTGTTAATGAGAGAGAATAGTGTAGTTGAAAGATTAGGAAGGATAAAACTGACTCACAGACTTACTTTACAGTATTTGTTCTTGACAATCTTGCTTGGGGATTATCTGTTTTTTTTTCTGTTTTTTTTTTTTTTTTTTTTAATGTTTGCAAGGAACTTAATTTTGGCTTAGTTAATTGATCTATTATTATTGTTTTTGTTCATTTTTACTCTATACTTTTCCTTGCTTCTGCATATTTGGGGTCTTAACTGGGTGCCGGAGGTCCTCAGCAAGATCCTTACACTCTGGATAGGACAAAACTTGAACATCCACTGTCCTATGCCATCATTAGTACTTCTGCTTAGTGCTCAGCCTTGTGGCAGCTGCTCTCTTCCAGGCTAAGTGTACACTTTTCTTGATTATGACTAGCCTAACACTTGATAATAGCCCTATAAGAAACTGTCCCTCATACGTTTATGGTCACCCTCTGAACACTTTCATTTTCTCTAGCACTCTGTCTCTCAAATATCATCCACATCAGTAGCCCCAAATCTAGTTTTTGCCTCTTTAGCAATGCTCTGTTTCGGGGTCTACTTTGCTGTACTGCAGTCCAGAAAATGGCCGTAAGCAGAAAGCTGGTGCAAATATTTAGCTCATGATGATTTGGTGATCATCTCTCAAGGAATACTGTCCTTCATTGCCTATTTTTCAGTGTCTAAAAACATTTTCTTCATAGATTTTAAGTTGTGTAGTTTTTGTTTTTGAGTTTCAGTGGGAAGGCAAGTTTAGTACTAGTTACTTTGTCGTGTCTAAAAGCAGAACACTGTGTTTCTAAGAACCAGAAGACTTAGGGTCTAGTTATAGATCAACTCTAATTTGTATCCTGTGCCTTTGTTTTTTTGCCCCATTGGTATTGGCATCATCATCAGTTGGTATTGGCACCATCATTGGTATCGGCAAGATCATAGAATCTTGGTGAAGCCCGATTTAGATAATAGTTATTGAAGTGTTTTGCAACTTAAACATGTATTATATAAAAATTATATAACATCAAACATGAATATTACTCACTAAGCATGATACTTAAAAGGATTAGTCAATATGCCTGATGAAATGAGTACTTCCTGGCACCTCAGAAGAGGAGCTAGGAGAAGAGAAATAAAATTTATAATTGATTACTATGTGTCACGTGTTATGCTTGTGGCTTTATTAACTTGAGCTACTCTTTATGACTCATGTTAATTTCATTCCCATTTTGCAGATGAGAAAACATAGGCTCAGAGGGGTTAAATCACTTGCACAGCCAACAAACAATAGATTCAAAGCCCTGGATGTTGATGCCAAAGCCCATGCTTTAAACTTGTTTTCCAAAGATGTCTTTTTCAGAATGAAGGGCTTCATATACACATCTAGATCAGATTGCTGAACCTCTGAGATTTGTCAAACACCAAATTAAATCCCGCCTATTATGGTATCCTGTTTTCTTCTCGGTGATGATTTTTTTTTTAACTTGTTAGACATTTATTGTGTTAATGGTTCTGAGGAGTGTGAAAATAATTAGTAATAACCACATTTTAAAATAGCAGCCACTCATTTGTGTACCTATGTATGTATGATTGTGTGTGTGCACATGTGTGTGTTTCTGGAGTTGCTGCTGAGTAGATCCTTTTCTTCCTTTTTGCACCAGAATTCTGGCTAGAAATACAACTATTAAATATAGTGTAAATATTACTACATTGGGATGTTAACATTTAAAAATTGTTCCTTGCCTTTTTAATATGTTTTGCTATTTTCCCTGCCTAATTATCATTCTTTTCAATGTTTATGTGTTAACATGACCTTTTTCTGATTCAATGCCTTCAACTGGGTCTCAATTGCTCACACTATCATACTTTTAAAATTAAATTATGTTCCAAAATGATGAGTGATTCATATCAGAAAAAGAAGCAGTGTGGTAGAAAGGTCATAACATCTGTTAGAACCTCTGAGCCATCGTTTTTATAAGCAAGAATCAGGAAACCTAAGAAAAAGTCAGGGTGTAGATATTGTTTGCCCATTACCATGCAGACACTGTGTTAGGGGTGCTTTCGTGTCCATCACCTCATTTAACATTTGCAAGAAAAGTTAAGGAAAAAACTGCTCTCCCCCTTGACAGTAATTGACTCAGAGGGCAAGCAAGCTTACACAACTCAGTGTGGAGGTGAAGACGGGTTTCATTTCCAGACCTTCCTAATACATAAGCCCAAGTTTGTTTGTTTGTTTTCGCTACACAAATGGCCTTTAAATGTCTTCTTAAAAGTAGAATCTTTTGGATGTCAAAGTTTGAAGAAGAAATCTAATACATAAAACAGCGTCTTTGGCAACAGTAGAGCAGAATTTTATGGTATATGGATGATTTTATTTGAGCTGCTCCTTCCCTCACTCTCTCCATTCACTCCACAACCCACCCCTAAGTTATCCACCTTAATTCCCAAAATGGCCATTTTAAACTTCCAAGCTCCCTTCTAAAAAGTAACAATTGGAGTAAATTAGTTAAATAACAATAATAAATTTTTATTTTTATGTTATGTTATAAATAATATAAATATATTATAAACAAGACATATACAATGTAAATAAGTACCGGTCTGCATTTCAAACTACAATTTTGATTCACCAGGGAGAGCTTAGAAAAACCTTAAACAAGGGCAATCCCTCATAGTGACTACTTTTCATTCATAGTACATAGTATGCTTACCAAACCACCTCTTATGTCACTTTAAAATCAATTATATATGATATGTAATACAAGATTGGTTGTTCTTTGTCATTCAAGTCTAAGATTTAGCAAGCATTTCTGAGTGTCAGTTATGTGCTAGACACGCTGCCACTCGCTCCCATGCTCCCTATCTTATGCACCTCTCTGAGTGGCTTAGTGTCACATAGTATGAAGAGGACAAGTCTTAGAATCACACAAATCTGTGGTGTTAGTCTAGACTCTGCCACCTGTTAACTGTAGAGATTCACAAGTTACTTGAAGTATTTGGTCATTCTTGCATTACTATAATGAAATTCCTATAAATATGTATCTGTAAATAAAAGAGGTTTAATTGACTCATGCTTTTGCAGGATGTATAGGAAGCATGGTGCCAGCATCTGCTTAGCTCCTGGCAAGGCCTCAGGGAACTTTTATTCATGGCAGAAGGTGAAGCAGGAACAGTTACATCACATAGTAAGAGAGAGAGCAAGAGGCAGAGTTGGGGAGGAGGTGCCACACACTTTTAAAACATAAGATTTCCCAAGAAGTCATTCACTATCATGAGGACAGCACCAAGCCATGAGGATTCACCTCCATGACCCAAACACCTCCCACCAGGCCCCACCTCAAACATTGGAGATTATAATTCAACATGAGATTTGATGGGGACACACACATATTCAAACTATATTATTCCGCCCCTGGCTTCTCAGATCTCCCGTTCTTCTCACATTGCAAAATACAGTCATGCCTTCCCCATCATTCCCTCAAAGTCTTAATTTATTCCGGTGTTACGTCAAAAGTCCAAAGTCTGAAATTCATCTGAGACAAAGCAAGTCTCTTCCACTTATGAGCCTGTAAAATCAAAAATAAGTTATTTACTTCCAACATAAAAAGGGGATGTAAACATTCAATAAATATTTCCATTCTAAAGTGAGAAAACAGGCAAAGAAAGGGGCTACAGATTCAATGCAAGTTTGAAACTCAACAGGCAGTCATTAAACCTTAAAGATCCAACATAATCTCCCTTGACTCCATGTCCCACATCCAGGGCATAATGCTGAATGGGGTGTATAGGAGAACTTCCAGTTCTTGCAAGGCTTTATGTAGCACTATCCCTGTGGCTTTGCAGGATTAAGCTCCCAAGGATACTTTCATATGGCTGGGGTTGAGTGCCTCTGGCTTTTTCATGCTGAGAGTGCAAGCTACCAGTGGATCTGCCATTCTGGGGTCTAGAGAATGGAGAGCCCCATCCCACAGCTCCACTAGGCAGTACCCCAGTGGGGCTTCTGTGTGAGACTTCCAACTCCACATTTCCACTTAGCACTGCTCTAGTAGAGGTTCTTTGTGAGGGCTGTGCCCCTCCAGCAGTCTTCTGCCTGGATACCCAGGCTTTCCCATACATCATCTGAAATCTATGGAGAGGTTGCCAAGCCCCCACAACTCTTGCACTCTGTGTACCTGTAGGCTTAACACCACATAAAAATTGCCAAAGCTTATGGCTTGCACCTTCTGAAGCAGCAGCTGGAGCTGTATCTGGGGCACTTTGAGCTGAGACTGGGGCCAGAGCAGCTGGGATGCAGGAAGCAGTGCCCTCAGGCACAGCCCTGGGCTCAGCCCAGGAAACCATTCCATCCTCCTAGGTCTCAGGGCCTGTGATGGAAAAGGCTCCTTTTTCAATCTCTGAAATGTCTTTGAGGTATTTTTTTCCATTGTGTTGACTATTAACACCTGACTTCTTTGTAGGCATGCAAATATGTCTAGCAAATTGTTCCATAGCCTGCTTGAATTCCTCTCCTGAAAAAGATTTTTCTTTGCCACATAGTCAGCCTGCAAATTTTTCAAAGTTTTACACTCTGCTTCCCTTTTAAACGTAAGTTCCAGCCTTAAGTCATTTTTTTTTTGCTCCCACATCTACTGTAGGAAGCAGCAAGGCCACATCTTGAACACTTTGCTGCTCAGAAATTTCTTTGGCCACATACCCTAAATTATTACTCTTAATTTCACGCTTCCATAGATCCCTAGGGCATGCACAGAAAGCAACCAAGTTCTTTGCTAAGGCATAGCGTGCATGACCTTTGCTTCAGTTCTTAATAAGTTCCTCATTTCCTTCTGAAACATCAACAGCCTAGACTTCACTGTCCATATTACTATCAGAATTTTGATCAAAACCATTTAACCAGTCTCTAAGAAATTTCAAACTTTCCTGCATCATCCTGTCTTCTTCTGAGCCCTCCAAACTTTTCTAACCTCTGCCCGTTACCCAGTTCCAAAGTCACTTCCACATTTTCAGGTATCTTTATAGCCATGCAAGAATGGCCTAATACACTTGATTAAGTGTCTAAGCTTGTTTCCTCATATAAAATATTGACATAGAAACAGCTGCCTAAAAAATTTGTTATAGAGAAGTCATTAAAATCATACCTGAAAAATTCTTGAAAAGTCACCATAAGTGCCAAATAAAATGTCATATTAGGCATTATCCCCATTTAATAAATGAAAAATAAACTGAGTTCCATGGTGATGAAGAGGTCATATAGTTCTGAAATACCATAGCTGGGGTTTAGCCAAACATCTTAAAATGTTCTATGTCCTAGTAGGTCACAGCTGAATTTCAGGAGTACATGGTCTTTGATCTTTCCTGTTATGTTAGGATATGATCATATTACTCAGAGCATCTTTTCATCTTGTCTCATTCCCTGGGACCCTGTCAGGTTTTGTTGTTCCATTTCTCTCTACATGTACCTACTTTAGAGAACTGCATTCCAAATTTGGCTTCTCCTAAGAATACCTGCGCATTTATTTAATGATAGCAAACAAATCCCTGATATGTCTTCTCTGGACTTAATGCTTCTCACTGCTTGACTGTCTCCTTCCCATTGAATTCTATTTATGGACTCTGGCCCTTATAAGAATCTTTCATGAACTTTCTGAAAATGAGTTTGCCGTCAATTCATCTATAAGCACTTATATTCAAATAGAAAAACTGTCTTTGAACCTCTTCATTTACATGGAAGAAAATGCATTCTCAAGAAAATAATTTACATAATATTTTATTTGAAATGATCATTTGCTAAACTTTTCCAAAGGCAAAGAAAAAGCTGGCTTGCAGCCCTCTTATGACTCAAAACCTTTGAAAACAGAAACTAAGAACTAGTTACCACCTACAATGAATTAAGCCTGTGATGGCATTTATCTCATTAGCTTCTCACAGCAAAGCTGAAAAATAGGTGGTGTTCCTTCCATTTTACTGCTGAAAATCAAAAAACCTCTGGCAGAGGTTCATTTGTGTTACATCTCCCTCCCAAAGCGAAGTAAATTGAAGGGAAAAGGGTCATGAAGAAACAGAAATCTTTGCCACAGATTATCCAAATCTAGAGCCAAGAATAAACATCAGAGGCACTCCAAATCAAAGTTGCTTTGCCAAGCCTGTCGCTAGTATATTTGGTGTCACTTAGCAGGCATGTGGCACCACAGAGACTTTCAAGTAATAACCACTTTTGACTCCAACTCTGGGAAAAAAAAAAAAAAAGAAAAGAGAAAGCTTCTGTGTTCTGAAACAGATCCCACGGTCCCATCAGAGCTGCCTACAAAGCTGGTATGGGAACTCAAGATGTGATTGATTAGCTGCAGTAAAAATGATGTTATTTGTAATCAAAACCATTTCAAGTCTTACAAAGATAATATTTAGACGACATGTATTTCTTTTTCCTCCTAGGATTTCTAAGGCAAGAAGAAAGACATGAATATTGGTATTTATTGAGTATTTACTGTGTGCCTTGCATTCCTCTGGCAATTTTATATGCATTAGCTATTGATCTTTGCATATATTTATTATCATTTTGGTTTTTTAAAATTGGGGTAACCATGTGTTTGAGAGGTCTTGAAACTGTTTGGAAGTCAGAGGTCACATAGGAACCACATAATGTAATGGTCAAGTGAGTGGATTCTGGTTGTTACTCCAGAGTTCGACAGGACTGGTTGGAAAAAGTAGTCTACCTCTTTTCAACTGTGTGACTGGAGCAAGTTCTGAAACCTCTTGACTTTACATCTTCAGGAACAAAGTGGGAATAATAACAGGGTAATTGTGAGGATTAAATAAAATAATACCTATGGAGAGCACTTACTTTCTCTGGCACATTGTAAGTGTCTGGTAAGCATTAACCAGTCAGTTCATGGGAGTGGGTTGGCATTAATGCCAGAACCAGGATTTATTTTAGTTTGATTCCCAAGTCTAACTCTTTCATGACCCCAGACGGTCTCCTAAAACAATTGTTTCTCATCCTGAGAATTCTTTTTTTTTTTCATGCACTACTTATAAACTTGATGGAGGCAATTTCCAATCATCAGTAATCTGAAATAGGCTTGGAAAATGACATATGGCCTTATATTAATATATTAAATCTTTGGTTGCCAAGTTATTTGCTTTAATAGTTTTTCCCCTCTATAGGTTGAATTGTTTTAAGTTCTGCAAATGTAATATATGCCGTTCTCTCTGAGTGCAAAAGCAATACAATAAGTATAAGTTAGAACTGGGGAAAGGAAACTGGTTCTTGAATTATCAGGAGGCATGATGCCCACCGTGACAGCAGAACAAAGTATGGAAAGGAAGCTTGTTGGCTCCAAACAGCAGAGGACACTAGCCTGCCTTTGGGAGACAATGAGGATTGGTGACACTGAGAGCTTCGTGGTAGACTTCTGCTAAGGAAAAGACTGGTTACTGTGACACACTAGGCATCTTTTAATTACCTCATTCTCTGTGCTTCCTTAGTTCCCAGTATGAGGTCTCAGCTGAGAACTTACAAAAGCAGGAAGCCAAATAATTGAGGCCTTATTGAGGAAAAAGAGCATATGTTTTGGAGTCAAAAAATTTGAATTTGAGATCTGAATTAAGCAATTACTAGCAGTATCACTATATGGAAATCATTTCCTCATCTGAATTTCCATTTTCTATTAAATGGAGGAAGATGGCAATAATAAAAATGTAGAACACAATTTATGTTTGTTGTTGATTTTTGATCGTTTTATTTCTCAGAGTTGTTAGGAACACCCCATGATATGATGGCATGAAAATATTTGATCTTGATTCAGGAAGTCAGCAAGTATTTATTGAGTACCTATGTGCCAGATACAGTGAAACTCTAAAATAATATACAAAAGAATTACTGTTTTTGTTCTGGTTGTGATATTGGACATCAATTGTTGCCCATTGACCGCAGAATAACAGTTGAATACTCATCCTGGCACCTGAGTCCTATCTCTAGCCTGTCGTTACATTTCAGCCACATAAAGACACATGCTGTCCCTGGTACATGCCCAGCCCAGTCATACCTCTGCACTTTCACCCATGCTGCTGTTTCTTCCTGAATGCTTTCCTTTTCTTTCCTAACTGTCCAAGCTATGCCCATGGCTCATATATTTGTATTGAATATAAACCCCAGGCAGATGTAGCCCCAAAGCTCATCTTTTTTTTTTTTTTTTTTTTTTTTTTTTTTTTTTTTTTTTTTTAGTGATATACGGCACTTCTTCTCAGGGCTTCTCAAACTTTAATAAATGTACAGATCACCTGAGATTTTGTGAAAATGCAGATTCTGAGAATCTACATTTCAAACAAGATCCTAGGTGATGCTGATGCTGCTAGTATTTGGATCACACTTTGAGCAGCAAGGTCCCAGAATACTAATTCTGAGCCCATAGTATTCATTGTCAAGGATGCACAACCACATTTTCTGAAATTAAAGTTTATTCGCAAATTCCTCTTTGCCAATACACATAACAAGAGAAGGGCATGGTGGTTTTAACCCAGTAAGAGACATGTGAGCATAGACAAGTCAGTTAGCCTACTTGAGCCTAGTTTCTTATAAAACAAGCACTATGCCCGTTCCTGCATTGCTTCCTTCACAGTGTCACCATGAGAAGTTTCAGCATACCGTGTGTCTAACTACCATGCAACCCTATTTAAAATAATTCTTTTCTTTTCACTGATTTTACTTTTCCTTTCATTGCTGAGTCTCTTTGAAAGCTTTTTCTAGGGGGATTGTTACTGAACTAACAACAGTGTCAAGAGGCAATTGGTGTTTTTTGGTTGTCAGAGCCTCTGCTAAATTAAAGGTAAAATATTCCAGAATCAAGACCTTACAAAGGAAATAAATATGCCTGAGTGTCCCTGATTATTATTGTCTTTTTCTCAAGCACCTTGCTTTTGGTACATTTCTTTCTATGTTTCATAAATTTGCATTCTCTCTCTCCCTCATGGCATAGAAATACAGGCTCTGAAGTCAGACATTTGGTTGAATATAGGCATTGTTGATTCCAACTGACTTAGCTTCACTGAGACAAACTTTTTTCAATCTGATAACCTATAAAGTAAAATTATTCATAATAAGAAGGAGGTGAAGGAAGAGGAAAGGGAGAAAAATGAGGAGGAGGTAGAGAAGGAGAAAAAAGCTGACAAAATTGTCTTCCTAAGTCTTGTGAAAGTCAAATGAGAACAGATACACTGTCTGGTTTGTTTCTGGGTTTAGTAAATGTTAATTTCTTCCCCAGCCTATCCTTAGCCACCCTTTATTTAACTTTTATCCTCTCTTTCTTTCAAAAATTATTATTTTTCTAAAAAAATAATTTTTATTTTAAGTTCAGGGGTTTCTTATATAGATAAACTTTTGTCATAGGTGTTTGTGGTACAGATTTCACATTGCTAGTTCATTCTTTTATCCATTCATCCATTTACTTCTACATTTATTTTTGGAAGAGGTAGGGTAAAATAAATTCAATAAAGATTAATTTCCACCCAAAAGCAAGTGGAAATTATTCTTTGTTGAATAATTGTTGTTCTACTTTATTCAAAAACAAATGTAGAAATAAATGGATGAATTAATAAAAGAATAAACTAGCAATGTGAGCTATAAATATAATACCTCACATTTTTATTTTGCTTTTCTATTTCTGCCTTTTTGAATCTCTGAAACACTTTCTTATTTTGGCTTCACAACATCCTTATGTTATTTTTAACCTTTCTTATGAGCACATTTGTTTTTATCTATGGTTCTTGTGTTCTTATGGCTTATCAATGTGACTGAAAACTTTGTAAAGACAAGGACTATTTATCTCTGAATCAGCTGTGTCACGTACAGTGCCTTGCATACAAGATTTCCTTAATAATGCTTGTTGAGTCAATGAATGAAGGACGCAAGGAAGGAAAGAAGGAAAAAAGAAGCAAGAAAAGAAGGAAGAGAGGACATGAAAATGATGTTACTCTTCTAGATTGAAAATTACATACCTTGCACAGTGTCTGGCACATAGTAGGTGTTCAATACCTATTCATCGAAGACATGTAATTATCAATTTTACACTTGGATAACTTCCCAAGTGTAAAGTAGGTAAGAAGAATTGTTGTCTTTTGGGGGTTACAATGACAAACACAAAAATAACCGGGGAAAATGGAGAAAGAGAAGCCATCTTTTTACTGGGCAACGATGTCAAGCTGTCATGTTAGTGTCTGCCTTGCTTTCACAGGCTAATGGTTGCCAGGGCAACAGCAGTGCCAAGACTTTGCATTCATGTAGTTTTCCATTGATAATTGCTAATGTGAACAAGTGCTGGCTTGCACTTTACACCTGCCTGGCTTGTAAGTCTACCTTAATTGGATGTGCCAAAATTGAGGAAAAAGTAATCTGCCCTTTCAAGACAACTGACAGAGAGATGAAGTGTTGTTTGGGCCTTTATTGTTACAATTTTGCTGACAAAATTACTATGAACTGTCTTCTCTGGATGCATAGCCTGCCTTTGTTGACAGAACCCTAGCATTTATCTTCTAGGGGTGGTATATTAAGTGAGGGGGAAACTGATGAAATGTTTAGAGCAGTTTAGTTGTAATTCACTTGCTTTTTTCAGGTGCAGTAAGAAGAGATGTGGCATTGGAGAGGAGCTGGAGGGGCATGAGAAATTAGGGAGGGGCAAAAGGATATGGATCGCCTACCGTGTGCAAGACATTGTGTTGACCTTTCTAGCACACATGGTCTTAACCTTCCTGATGACCTTGTGAAGCAGGTATTAATATCTCCAGGATAGAGATGTAAACACTAGCTTTAAAGGTGAATTCTTTCATTTAAATTATTAGAGTGAAATTAAGACATGTTGACAGCATTCAAACTCTGATTTTCTTGTGTTGTTGTTGTTGTGACAAAGTCTAACTCTGTCACCCAGGCTGGATTGCCGTGGCGAGATCTCGGCTCACTGCAACCTCTGCCTCCTGAGTTCAAGCGATTCTCCTGCCTCAGCCTCCAGAATAGCTGGGATTACAGGCGTCTGCCACCACTGGTTTTCTTAATGCTGAAATCTATTATTTTATCTATTCCTGGCTCTCTGTGACAGTTTGGACAAGTCACTTTCTTCCTAACTGTAACTTCCCCTCTTTTTTCTCAGTTTTGCTATCTAAAATCTTCCCAAAGCAGCTTACTCCCTCCTGCACCAGCAGCTCTGCTAACAGTTAAATATATTTACTCTAGAAAACATTTACTAAGAGCCTACCAGTACCAGGTACAGAGTTAGGTGCTAAAGAGACAAATGAGTAACTTATGGCTGTTTAAAAGGAGTCTACATCTCAACTCCAGATTCCATAAAGAAGCAGATGCATTCAGTTAGGTCCAGTCTGTTAAAAATGAAGAATGTTAGAATGTGCACTATTGAGCACAAAGGAGGAGGAGGGTTCAGTGAGGAGTTTTGGGGAAAGCTGAAATGTCAAAGGCTGATGAATTTTACTGGGCAATAGCACCCGCAAAGACTGAGAGGAGTGAAACAGCACAACCTGGGTGAAGAACTTCAGACCATTTGGTCTTTCAAGAGCAAAGGGTGACACTGGACATACTGGAGAAGTATGATTATAAGGCACGTCAAAGAGTGGGGAAATAAACCAGACATGGGAGAGAGAAGCTGTCTCCTCTGCAGGTACAGTCCTAGTTTAGGCTTTGCAGACCACATGTTGTTCTTCTTTTCAAAAAACTTCTACAGCCTGTAATACTATGTAATCCACTTTCACTGGTAGTTGTACAAAAACAGGCTGCGGATCACACGTGGCCCAGAGGCCATAGATACAGTTGGTGGAATCCTGCTTTATGGCGTGATCTCCAATCCATCATAATCCTGGTCACCAATATTTAATTTGTCAATTTTCCTTTTAAAATTAAAAGCTTAGTTAAGATCAATATATATTATTTCACATAATCTGTACTAAAACCTATGTTTAAATTATAAAGGATTAAAGATTTTTTAAAAATCAAGTAAACCCTGAAGGCAAACAAAAATACTCTTGAATTCCTGTATCCGTTTCTCATTTTCCATCAGGGATTTGTTATTTTTTTTTTAAGGTAAAATGGTTAGGCTTTTATTTGGGGTATAATTTAGCCCTGTAGTGCTCAAATTCTGTTGTACCTAAGAGTTAGGAAACACAGTTGCATACCTCAAATCATGTATACTGTTCCTTGTGTTTGATAGAAGGATTTTTAAGTTACTTTCGACTGTGTGAAATTTTCACCTATGTGTTGACTTTAGAAGAAAATCCCAGTAAAGATATATGTGTTATTATAATGGGACAATAAGTTCCCTGGCCTAGGTACTAAATCTCTAAAAGTGCAATGCAGCCTAGATTAGTCAAGGTCATTTTGTTGTTGTTTGTCTATTTGTTTTAGAAATCAAGTCACATACTAAGCAGGTGATGGACAAAACATTCTAACATGTTTTCTACAATGCATGATGACCAAACCATATTCCCTTCATTCTGTATAAGCGAGATTGTGTTATTATTATAGCTATTGTTTATTTCTAATTCAAAGGCAAAACTTTATATTTCTTTCTGTTTATCATGTTTTAACACCTCAGTAAAACTGTTGAGGCCACCTTGAATCCTGGTTTTATCATTCATCATATTAGAATCTATTATTCCTAATTATTCTAATTTCATAGAATTGTAGTGTTGGAGGGTCCTGAATTTCATCCATCAACGAGGTTTGAGTTGGCACTACAGTGCCTGTTGTTGAGCCATCCACCCTCTGCCCATGTACCTCCAGTAATGTGGAATGGGAAATGGTTATCAGTACCTCCCACTGCATTATTGAATAGCCCCAATTGCTTAAAAAAATGTGTAAATAAAAGAAGCAAATGCATTGGTCACCAACTATCAGCAATTACTGTATAAAATCTTATTCTCCAAACAACTAAGTGTAGTAAAGATTCTAATATTAACGTTACAGATGGGAAAACTGAGGATTAAAGAATTTTTATACATATGTTTCTCCAGCTGGTAAGAAGTAGAGTTAAAATTTACTGTTGCTCTCTCTTTTTTTTTTTTTCTTTCTTTACTTAAAGTTCTGGGATACATGTGCAGAATGTGCAGGTTTGTTACATAGGTATACATGTGCCATGGTGGTTTGCTGCATTTATCAACCCATCATCTAGTTTTTAAGGCCTGCATGCGTTAGGTATTTGTCCTAATGCTCTCCCAACCTTTCCCTCCACCTCCCAACAGGCCCTGGTGTGTGTTGTTCCCCTCCCTGTGTCCATGTGTTCTCATTGTTCAACTCCCACTAATGAGTGAGAACATACAGTGTTTGGTTTTCTGCTTTTGTGTTAGTTTGCTGGGAATTATGTCTTCCATCTTCATCCATGTCCCTGCAAAGGACATGATCTCATTCTTTTTTATGGCTGCATAGCATTCCATGGTGTAAATGTGCCACATTTTCTTTATCCAGTCTATCACTGCAGGGCATATGGGTTGGTTCCAAGTCTTTGCTATTGTAATAGTGCTGCAATAAACATACATGTGCATGTGTCTTTATAGTAGAATGAATTATAATCATTTGGGTATATGCCCAGTAATGGAATTGCTGGGTCAAATGGTATTTCTGGTTCTAGATCCTTGAGGAATCGCCACAGTCTTCCACAATGGTTGAACTAATTTACATTCTCACCAACAATGTAAAGTGTTCCTATTTCTCCCCAGCTTCATTAGCATCTATTGTTTCCTGAGTTTTTAATAATCGCCATTCTGACTGGCGTTAGCTGGTATCTCATTGTGGCTTTGATTTGCATTTCTCTAATGATCAGTGATAATGAGCTTTTTTTCATATTTTTCTTGGCTGCATAAATGTCTTCTTTAGAGAAGTGTCTGTTCATGTCCTTCACCCACTTTTTGATGGTGTTGTTTGTTTTTTTCTTGTAAGTTTGTTTAAGTTCCTTGTAGATTCTGGATATTAGATCTTTGTCAGATGGGTAGATTGCAAAATTTTTCTCCCATTCTGTAGTTTGCCTGTTCACTCTGATGCTAGTTATTTTAGCTGTGCAGAAGCTCTTTAGTTTAATTAGATCCCATTTGTCAATTTTGGCTTTTGTTGCCATGGCATTTGGTGTTTTAGTCATGAAGGCTTTGCCCATGCCTATGTCCTGAATGGTATTGCCTAGGTTTCCTTCTAGGCTTTTTATGGTTTTGGGTTTTACATTTAAGTCTTTAATCCACCTTGAGTTAATTTTTGTATAAGGTTTAAGGAAGGGGTCCAGTTTCAGTATTCTGCATATAGCTAGCCAGTTTTCCCAGCACCATTTATTAAATAAAGAATATTTTCCTCATTGCTTGTTTTTGTCAGCTTAGTGGAAGATCAGATGGTTGTAGATGTGTGGAGTTATTTCTGAAGTCTCTGTTCTGTTCCATTGGTCTATGTATCTGTTTTGGTACCAGTAGAATGCGGTTTTGGTTACTGCAGCCTTGTATAGTTTGAAATCAGGTAGCGTGATGCCTCCTGCTTTGTTCTTTTTGCTTAGGAGTATCTTGGCTATACGGGCTCTTTTTTGGTTCCGTATGAAATTTAAAGTAGATTTTTGTAATTCTGCAAGGAAAGTCAATGGTAGCTTGAAGGAAATAGCATTGAATCTCTAAATTACTTTGGGCAGTATGGCCACTTTGATGATATTGATTCTTTGATGAGCATGGAATATTTTTCCATTTGTTTGTGTCCTCTCTTATTTCCTTGAGCAGTGGTTCGTTGTTCTCCTTGAAGAGGTCTTTCATGTCCCTTGTAAGTTGTATTCCTAGGTATTTTATTCTCTTTGTAGGAATTGTGAGTGGAACTTCATTCATGATTTGGCTCTCTGCTTGCCTATTATTGGTGTATAGGAATGCTTGTTATTTTTGCACATTGATTTTGTATCCTGAGATTTTGCTGTCGTTGCTTATCAGCTTAAGGTGTTTTGGGCTGAGACGATGGGGTTTTCTAAATATACAATCATGTCATCTGCAAACAGAGACAATTTGACTTCCTCTCTTCCTATCTGAATACCCTTTATTTCTTACTTTTGCCTGATTGCCCTGGCCAGAACTTCCAATACTATGTTGAATAGGAGTGGCAAGAGAGGGCAACCTTGTCTTGTGCCAGTTTTCAAAGGGAATGCTTCCAGTTTTTGCCCATTCAGTATGATATTGGCTATGAGTTTGTCATAAATAGCTCTTATTATTTTGAGATATGTTCCATCAGTGCATAGTGTATTGAGAGTTTTTAGCATGAAGGGCTGTTGAATTTTGTTGAAGACCTTTTCTGTATCTATTGAGATAATCCTGTGTTTTTTGTTATTGGTTCTGTTTATGTGATGGATTAAGTTTATCGATTTGTGTGTGTTGAACCAACCTTGCATCCCAGGGATGAAGATGACTTGATCATGGTGGATAAGCTTTTTGATGTGCTGCTGGATTCAGTTTGCCAGTATTTTATAGAGGATTTTTGCATCGATGTTCATCAGGGATATTGGCCTGAAGTTTTCTATTTTGTTGTGTCTCTGTCAGGTTTTGGTATCAGAATGATGCTGGCCACATAAAGTCAGTTAGGGAGGAGTCCCTCTTTCTTGATTATTTGGAATGGCTTCAGAAGGAATGGTACCAGCTCCTCTTTGTACCTCTGGTAGAATTTGGCTGTGAATCCATCTGGTCCTAGTTTTTTTTTTTTTTTTTTTTTTTTTTTTTTTTTTTTTTTTTTTGGTTGGTAGGCTATTGATTACTGTCTCAATTTCAGTACTTGTTATTGGTCTATTCCGAGATTCAGCTTCTTCTTGGTTTAGTCTTGGGAGGATGTATGTATCCAGGAGTTTATCTATTTCTTCTAGATTTTCTAGTTTATTTTCATAGAGGTGTTTATAACATTCTCTGATAGTAGTTTGTATTTCTTTGGGGTCAGTGGTGTTATCCCCTTTCTCGTTTTTTATTGTGTCTATTTGATTCTTCTGTCTTTTACTCTTTATTTGTCTAGCTAGTGGTCTATCTATTTTTTTTAATTTTTTCAAAACAACAGCTCCTGGATTCATTGATGTTTTGAAGGGATTTTCTTGTCTCTATCTTCTTCAGTTCTGCTCTGATCTTAGTTACTTTTTGTCTTCTGGTAGCTTTTGAATTTGTTTGCTCTTGCTTCCCTAGTTATTTTGTGATGTTAGGGTGTTGATTTGAGATCTTTCCAGCTTTCTGGTGTGGGCATTTAGTGCTATAAATTTCCCTCTTAACACCACTTTAGCTGTGTCCCAGAGATTCTGGTACATTGTCTCTCTGTTCTCATTGGTTTCAAAGAACTTATTTATTTCTGCCTTCATTTCATCATTCTCCCAGTAGTCATTCAGGAGCAGGTTAATCAATTTCCATGTAGTTGTGTGATTTTGAGTGAGTTTCTTAATCCTGAGTTCTAATTTGATTGCACTGTGGTCTGAGAGACTGTTTGTTATGATTTCAGTTCTTTTGAATTTGCTGAAGAGTGTTTTACTTCCAATTATGTGGTCAATTTTACAATAAGTGTGATGTGGTGCTGAGAAGAATGCATATTCTGTTGATTTGTGGTGCAGAGTTCTGTAGGTGTCTATTAGGTCCCCTTGATCCAGAGCCGAGTTCAAGTCTTGAATATCCTTGTTAATTTTTTGTCTCGTTGATCTGTCTAATATTGACAGTGGGGTTTTAAAGTCTCCCACTATTATTGTGTGGGAGTCTCAGTCTATTTGTAGGTCTCTAAGAACTTGCTTTATGAATCTGGGGGTGCTCCTGTATTGGGTGCATATATATTTAGGATAGTTAGCTCTTCTTGTTGCATTGATCCTTTTACCATTGTGTAATGCCCTTCTTTGTCTTTTTTGATCCTTGTTGGTTTAAAGTCTGTTTTATCAGAGACTAGGATTGCAACCCCTATTTTTTTTTCCTTTCCATTTCCTTGGTAAATATTCCTCCATCCCTTTATTTTGAGCCTATATGTGTCTTTGCATGTGAGTTGGGTCTCCTGAATACAGCACACTGATGGGTCTTGACTCTTTATCCAATTTGCCATTCTGTGTCTTTTATTTGGGGACTTTAGCCCATTTACATTTAAGGTTAATATTGTTATGTGTGAATTTGATTCTGTCATTATGATGCTAGCTGGTTATTTTGCACACTGGTTGATGCAGTTTCTTCACAGTGTCATTGGTCTTTATATTTTGGTATGTTTTTGCAGTGGCTGGTACCAGTTTTTCCTTTCCATATTTAGTGCTTCCTTTAAGAACTCTTGCAATGCAGGCCTGGTGGTGACAAAATCCCTTAGCATTTGCTTGTCTGTAAAGGATTTTATTTATTCTTTGCTTATGAAGCTTAGTTTGGCTGGATATGAAATTCTGGGTTGAAAATTATTTTCTTTAAGAATGTTGAATATTGGCCCCCACTCTTTTCTGGCTTGTAGGGTCCCTGCTGAGAGATCTGTTAGTCTGATGGGCTTCTGTTTGTAGGTGTCCTGACCTTTCTCTCTGGCTGCCCTTAAGATTTTTTCCTTCACTTCAAGTTTGGGAAATCTGATGATTATGTGTCTTGGGGTTGATTTTCTCATGAAGTATCTTAGTGGTGTTCTCTGTATTTCCTGAATTTGAATGTTGGCCTGTTTTGCTAGGTTGGGGATGTTCTCCTGAATAATATCCTGAAGTGTGTTTTCCAACTTAATTCCATTCTCTCTGTTTCTTTCAGTTACTCCAATCAGTCGTAGGTTTGGTCTTTTCACATAGTCCCATATTTCTTCGAGGCTTTGTTCATTCCTTTTCATTCTTTTCTCTCTAATCTTATCTGCATGCCTTATTTCAGCAAGGTGGTCTTCAAACTCTGATAGCCTTACCTCTGCTTGATCGATGTGGCTATTGGGATTTGTATATGCTGCACAAAGTCTTCTGGTTGTGTCTTTCAGCTCCATCAGGTAATTTATGTTCCTCTCTAAATTGTCATTCTAGTTAGCAGTTCCTGTAACATTTTATCCAGACTCTTAGCTTCTTTGCATTGGGTTAGAACATGCTCCTTTAGCTCAGAGGAGTTTGTTATTACCCACCTTCTGAAGCATACTTCTGTCAATTCATCCCTCTTATTCTCCGTCCAGGTTTGTGCCCTTGCTGGAGAAGTGTGACTATCATTTGGAGAAGAAGAGGCATTCTGGCTTTTGAAATTTTCAGCATTTTTGTGCTGTTTTTTGCTCATCTTCATGGATTTATCTTCCTTTGATCTTTGAGGCTGATGACCTTTGGATTGGGTTTTTGTTGGGGGGTGGGGTGCCTTTTTGTTGTTGTTGTTGTTGCTTTCTGTTTGTTAGTTTTTCCTCTAATAATCAGGCCCCTCTTCTGATGGTCTGCTATAGTTTGCTGGAGATCCACTCCAGACCCTGTTTGCCTGGGTATCACCAGTGGAGGCTGCAGAATAGCAAAGATTGCTGCCTGCTCCTTCCTGTGGAAGCTTCGTCCCGGAGGGTCACTCGCCTAATGCCAGCCAGAGCTCTCCTGTATGAGGAGTCTGTCAACCCCTGTTGGGAGGTCTCTCCCAGTCAGGAGGCATGGGGGTCAGAGACCCACTTAAGGAGGCAGTCTATCCCTTAGCAGAGCTGGTGTGGTGTGCTGGGAGAATTCCCCTTGTCAGAATCAGCCACTCTCTTCAGAGCCAGCAGGCAGGAAAGATTAAGTCTGCTGAAGCTGGGACCCCAGGTGCCCCTCCCCTGAGCCAGGTGCTCTGTCCCAGGGAGATGAGAGTTTTGTCTGTAAGCCCTGATTGGAGCTGCTGGATTTCCTGCAGAGATACTCTGCCCAGTGGAGGAATCTAAAGAAGCCATCTAGCCACAGCCACTTTGCTGTACTGCAAAGTCCGAACCTGCCAGTCTCCTTAGCACTCCTTAACACTTTTAGCACTACTAAAGCCACAGTAATGGCAGTCACCCCAAGCTCAGTCATCCCAGATCAACTCCAGAGTGCTGTGCTGGCAGTGAGAATTTCAAGCCAGTGGTTCTTAGCTTGCTGGGATCCATGGAAGTAGGACCTGCTGAGTGAGACTGCTTGGCTCCCTGGTTTCAGCCCCTTTTCCAGGGGAGTGGATGGTTATCCTGTCTCATTGGAGTTCCAGGCACCGCTGGAGTATGAAAAAAAAAAATCCCTGCCGCTCAGTGTCTGCCCATACAGTTGCCCAGTTTTGTGCTTGAAACCCAGGGTCCTGGGCCCCTAGGTGCTTCATTATAGCTAAAGATCTTTTCTGATGTTGAACCAAAGTTTATTCCTTATATACTATGTTCATCTGCCCTCTGGAACATCACAGAATAAATTGACTTTCTCTTCCCCTGCCTTTAGCTGTTGGAGGGTATTAGTCATAGTCAGGATAATGTAGCAGCTGACAAACTCTCATAAAGAAGAAGTGGACCTGTGGAGGCAGCACAGCGTGTGGCTGTGGACACACATTTTGGCACAAGATAAAGCTGGGTTTGAATCCCATCTCTTGCACTCTTTGTAATCATGGTCAAGTCCTATCAGTTTCTGATCTTTTTCCCCTCCTTGGGTGTAAAATGAACAATCTAAATTAAAAATGTGAATGGAGTCTCTCCCTCCTAGTGGCATTTGCTATGAGGATAAACAGGTGATGCTGATGAGAACTCAGCAAGCTGGAGAGCACAGCCTTTTAGAGAATAATTGCCATGTAACAGTAGCTGTCCTGTCGCTCCTGAGTATTTTCTTCTCCAAGGTAAATGATGTATGTAGGGACCCTTTCAACAGCATGGCAAGTCTTCCTCTTTTCTGCTCACCCTACTCCGATCAGGCCCCAGTTTGTCTGTGTTCTATAAGGTGATGCTTATTATTTAACATGTAACTTTCTTTTTTATTTGAAAGGACCAAATAATAACAGCTCACAGTTTTAAGTCTTCTAAGTGCTAAGAACAGCTTAAACTCATCACATATATTATCTCTTCTCATCTTCATAATATTTCTATGAGATGAATGCTATCATTATCATCTCCATTTTACAGATGAGGAAACTGAGTCTCAGAAGGGTTTTGTAATGTGCTCAAGGTCACATAGGTAGGTAAGATTAGAGCTGGGATTTGCACCCAGGCAGGATGGCTCTAGTAGTGATACTCTTAACCCACAGGTTGTGAAGCATTACAGAGCAACCTAGGGCTTTGAGAGCAGGAGACTCACCTTGGACTCTCATTCTGAATGTGGCTCATCATTATTTCCTATTATATTTTTGATCTTCCCCAAATCTCCAATACTCTGTGTTTTTCATGATTTGACCTATCTTCCTCAAGAATACTAAATCAGGCCAGGCGCGGTGGCTCACACCTGTAATCCCAGCACTTTGAGAGGCTGAGGCGGGTGGATCACCTAAGTTCAGGAGTTGGAGACCACCCTGGGCAACATGGTGAAACCCTGTTTCTACTAAAATACAAAAAATTAGCTGGGCGTGGTGGCATGGGCCTGTAGTCCCAGCTACTCGGGAGGCTGAGGCACGAGAATCACTTGAGCCCAGGAGGCGGAGGTTGCAGTGAGTTGAGATAGCGCCACTGCACTGGTTACCAAGTGAGACTCCCTCTCAAAACAAACAAACAAACAAACAAACAAAGCATACGTAATCAGTTCCCACTAATATGAGCAAATTGCCTTTGTTGAGCCTGTTTTCCCATCTGTAGAATGGAGATAAAAGTGTATATACAACAAGGCTGTTATGAAAACTTAATGGAGTTATTCAATCAAAGCGTCTAAATCAGTATTTACATATTTGAACAATTACATATTTCTGTTCCCTTTTCTCACTGCATTAAGAGAGAATGATTGAGCAGAATAATTAGATTGTACTATGACATTTTATAAACTGTACAAAGGAAATGGATGTGTTGTGGTGGAAGTCTGGGAGGCCAGGTAGGGCTTCCCAGATTGAGAGGAATTTTATCTGGGTGCTGAAGAATGAATAGGAGTTATTCAGACAGCAGGGGGAGGAAGAAGGCCTAGACACAGTCACCTGGGAATAGTAATAGAAAAAGTGTGAAGAATACAGATATTGGCTTGTTTATCCATCTTGTTCATCTGTTTCTCTTAGAAAAATTAAACCTCCCATCACTTGTCTTTTTCTGCTAATTTTTGTGTAATATACCAGCAAAGTGATGAAAACAAAACAATTGAAACAAATACCTCTGCAAAACGCCATCCCAATGCATTGAGTGCTTTCCTTTTTTTATTTTTTAATCATTAACAAAATTCCATCAAACTTTATCTTTCTATTAATCAGTTATTATTGTTAAAAATTTAGTTTCTTTTTTAATGCTTACTACAGCTCATTTCACTTCATTAACTATTACTTTTACATACTGTGTTTACATTTTTTAAATTAAAAAAAATTCAAGGATAAACTATCTTGAAAGATGATTTAAAGTTACCAAGTTGTTACGTATGTAGACTTTGAATAAAATACCTGGATTTGAATTGCAGCAGTGTAAGTATTATCTTTGTCACCCTATGTAATTTATTTGAACTCTGTCCCAATTTTGTTTTTTGGATTTTTTCCTGCTAAATGGAGATTAGCAGTAACTGCTTCATGTTTATTGTCATGAAAATTAAATGAAATCCATATAAAGCAGTGAGCCTAGTGCCAAGCTACTAATGTTGCTTATCATTATTAGTGTATAATACCTATCAACTTTTACATAAATGTAAATATATGTGTGTATGTGTATATATATATATAATTTATTCTTAGCCAGGATTTTTTTTCTCATCCAGGAACAAAAATACTAGTTTCATTTTTTACTCTAGGCTTTTCATGTTTATCTTTCAATAAGTGTCTTATAGAATCACAGTGCTATAAAACGTTTTCATTTATTTGTCTAATTTGCTGAATGCCCACTTTGTCCTGAACTCTAGGCACCTAGGAAGCTTATGGTCTGGAGGGAGAAACAGACAGATAAGCATAGGATGACAATGCAATGTTATAATGACTACCAACAAGGGCTACACGAGGCTCTGTAGGACTCAGAACCCAAATGCTTCACTGTGGTCCACTAGATCATGATTATTGTGGCCCCAGACCATTTCTCCAACTGCTTCCACTGAGCCCCACCCCAACTCCACCTCCTCTTTGTTATTCTTCCCCAGCTATACATGCTTTCATCCGGTCCCCTTTCTTCTGGTTCCCATGCTCCTGTTGTGTCTTGAGCTCTGGGCACATGCTCCTGTTGCTTCCAGGAACCCCTCCCCCACTCTCACATATTGCCTTCTTCTCATCCTTCATCTTAGCTTAAATGTCATTTCCTCAGAGAGCTCCTATGCCATCCACTGGCCTGTTTCCCTCAATTTTCTCCACCAAGTCACCCTCGTTTTTTTCTTCTCAGGGCCCTTCAAGTGTGTACTTGTACCTTACTGTCTTTAAGCTGTAAGCTTCATGAAAGCAGAGACCATGTCTTGTGTTCATCACTGTTCATACAACACCTAAAGTATCTGGAAGATAGAGAGGGCTCCATAAAATATATGTGCATAAGATAAACATCAAGGAAAGTCATAGATGTCTTGGTTAATCTGAACAGATGAGGAAGAGTTTACCAGGGAGACAAGGAGAAATTAATGGTTTAAGTATCACAATTTGAATGCAAGCATACACATTTGAAAGACATTCATATCTCGGTTCAAATCTAAGCCTCGCTATTTACCAGCTATATGTACTTGGGAAGATCATCTTGATTTTATGGCCCACATCATCTTTATTTGTGAAATCGAGGCAATAACACCTAATTGTGGGATTGTTGTGAGGAGTAGACCTAAGATTTCAAGGTATGTAGAATACAAAAATAAATAGTATCATTATGTGTTTATTCAGACATAATCAGGAGAATCAGAAATTGAATGTACTGGAAATATTTCAGCACAGTTGCTCCTCACGTCTCAGTCTGAGAGTGAGAGACAGTGGTCTGACCTGAAACACTGAGGTGCTGTGAGGAAAATTGAATTGTTGCAAAGTCTTTGGAAGTACAAAGTGCCTACAGCAAGTTTTGAAGGTCAAAATTTACAGTTTGTCTTTCACGGTATCCAGAGGATGTAAAAATAATGGTTACTCCTTATTTCAGGTACTAGTCTACATCTGTACATATAGTAGCTCATTTAATCTTAACAACTCCACAAAGTGTTATTTCCTTGATTCTACAGATGAGGACACTGAGACACAGAGATGTTAAGAAACTTGTTCAACATCACAGAGCTAGTAAATGACAGAGCTGACTGTTCAAGGCAAGCAGTGTGTCAATGGCAGTACTTAACATGCACTCTGTACTGCCTGTGTGTGGCAGAAAGCCCTGTGGAATGGGAATATGACATACATAGGTTCAAATCCTTCCTCCACTGCTTACTAGTTTTGTGGCCTTGGACAAGGTTTTTAATCTTTCTGAGCCTCTGCTTCCTCATTAGAAAGATGGAAAATAACGACGTCTACTTTGAATGGGGTTGCAACATTTAAATAAGCCAGCATATGTAAGGTGCCAAGCTTGTAGCTACTGTTCAGTAGTAGGGGGCTAATGTGACTACTAACAGCAGTACTAAAATCCACTAGTTGGTCTTGACATGGTTGAGATTTTACAAGCCTTGATGGCTTTTAATTGAGAAATATGCATCTGTGACAGGTAATCAATACGCTCATTTGGCAGCCAGGTTCCAGATGAAATAAAGCTAAATGATGATGCAATTAGAATATACAAACAAATCCCCTGCAGAAGCCAAATAGACTTGACTGCCTTCTCCATCCTAATCATGTTGCCGTGTTTGGAATGCATCTGGAAGTCATTTTTCTCGGTGAATCTGGACCCAACTAAATAAACAGAGCTTCTTTTCTTCGTTTGCTTTACCTGCTTTCTCCTTGGAGCACAGTTTCCCTCCACCCAAGGTGGGACAGTGCGTCAGCCGGACTCCCTAATGTGTGAAGGACATTGCAAACCTCACTGACAAACACTGTCCCTTGAAATTCACTTTGTCATTTATTTTCTCATTGTCAGACTGAATGACAAAAGCTGGCAATTTTAATGGGGAAATAGTTCAGGAGGCAGGTTCTCAACAATCCCTGAACAATCTTTTAAAAAATATCCTTCTATTCTTCTTTATTGGAGTTTGTGAATTATTAAGTGACAAGGCTGTCTTGCGGTTCACTCTCACATACACTAACCTTCTCCGACTTTTTCTTCCAGTACTCACGACTGCAGCTTATTAACTGTAAATTGCATCATGACTGCCATATGCCAGTGAAGATAATAAACGATGAACTTTGCTAAATTTTAGTTGTTCCTAGTTCAAATCCTAGAATTTTACTTATTAGTTCTATGACTTGGGCAAGTAATGTTAGTCCTAGTGCCTCAGTTTCTTCATGTATCAAAAGAGGGTGATTATAGTACCTGATATTTGGTTTGGTAGGAGGACTTAATGAGATATATGTAAGGCTCTGATACTGGCTGGGACATAATGAGCTTATAACACGTGATAGTTGTTATTATCACCCTAAATTTTGAGTCAGATTTCAGAAACAAGAGTAATTCCAGTCAGTTAACTTTCTGTTTGGTACCTTCTGGTAGGCTTGGGATACCACAAAGAATATGGACTTCGAAGATACTGAAACTTGTATGATACGAATTTTGGCTCCGCCACTTCTGAGTGACCTTGGGTGAATTACTCAATGTCTTTGAATTTCAGTTTCCCCATTGTAAGCTCTTTAAAAAATGTTTGTGAATATAAATGTCTCTTCACAGAAATTTGAAATTTTAGACTTAGCTAAAGCAAGCAAAATTGCTGTTAGAGTCCACAACTCTGACACATCCATGAAGATCTCAACACCAGCATGATCTAAAACTGCTTCCAAAGTAGCCAGTCATAGGACCAATAAACTGGGAAGGGCCTTTCGACATCATCTTGTCTGCTGCATTCATTTTACAGAGAGAGAGAAAAAAAAAAACAAGGTTCAAAGGAATTCAGTGAGTCATCTAAGATGACACAGCTAGAAAAAATCTTCCCTCAAAAGAAGAACCCAGTTATACTGAAATGACCAATATTCTGTCCTAGTCTAGCAAAGCAAAACAAAAAAAAATAAGTAAAATGGTGAATTCAAATTTAAAATAAAGGTTGAAGAAAAGGAAGGGGGAAAAAAGGAAGGAGGGAAGGAAGGAAAAGAGAAAGAAGGGAAGGAAAATCTAATGGAGTGTGTGGCATCATCTGGAGCACATGCTGGTCCCGTGGCTTCGAGTATGGTGAGGCCAGCAGGATGGGGCGCTGAAGAGAACAGGACAGGAGGTGAGGCTGCAAAGACACAAATCCCAGCTCCACCTCCCAGGAGCTGTGCAATCTGAACAAAGGAACCTAACTTTTCTACCCTTCAGTTTCCTAATATCACCTTCTCTGTATGGTTGTTGCGAGGACTAAAGAAATGACTGGTGGCCAGGCACAGTGGCTCACACCTGTAATCCCAGCAATTTGGGAGGCTGAGGCAAGTAGATCACTTGAGGTCAGGAGTTCAAGACCAGCCTGGCCAACATGGAGAAACCCTGTCTCTACAAAAATACAAAAAATTAGCTGGGTGGGGTGGTGCATGCCTGTAATCCCAGCTGCTTGGTAGGCTGAGACAGGAGAATCACTTGAACCCAGGAGGCATAGGTTACAATGAGCCAAGATCATGCCATTGCACTCCAGCCTGCGTGACAGATCGAGACTTCATCTCAAAAAAAAAAAAAAAAAAAAAAAAAGAGAGAAAGAAACGACTGGTATAAAATTATTAGTATGTAGGCAAGTATTAGTACTTGCTGTAGCACATAGGAAATATTCAATAAATTTAGCTGTTCTTATTAAATGTGAATTTGATTATCATTTCTTTTTTCTGCTTTTAAAATAGTTGTTTTGAAATCATTGTGATATTTTATGTTTTCTCAAACACCATGGAGCTAACACTGTGATAGGTATTGGAAGTAATAACGGAAGAAGGAAAGGGCTTGTGGGAGGGGGTGCTGGAAAGGAACCAACACTAAAATGTATGCAGTGCATACTATTTGTGGGACATTGTGTGGGAAGCTTTACATATTTTCTTCTACTTAATTCTTGTCAAAGGGCTATGGAGTAAGTATTAGTGGTCTCATTTTACTGATGAGGAAAATTAAACTCTGAGCAACTAAATAATTTGGCCAAAGCATTTTTGACACAAGAGACTCTTTTCTCTTTCTTCCATGATACAGTCCCTGACCAGCGTAAGTGCTTTGGATATAAGTCTAATTCTAAAAGCACCAGCCTATATTCTTAGAAATCTTTAAAACGAAGATCAGAAAAAAAAATGTCTATTACTGGTTTTCTTGGTTTTTAGGTAAACTACTGTGAAGAGCCCTCATTCATTTTCCGATTCCCTTTTTCCCTTCTCTAGACTGTGAATCACCAGATTTAAAAGCAGGCAATCTTGGAATTTATGTATTTTTCTGTGTTTTCTTATTTTCAGGATAAACAGTATTGCTGCTCTGAAGACAGCTTGAGTAACATTGTTCTTGGACATTGATGGACTTGTCTGATTAAGGTAATATATATACATACATATATATATGCATGCATACATGCACACACATAGTACAATTTTCTTATACTTTTTTTCTATGCTCAAGCATTGTGGTTTGCAGAAACATGTTGATGTGTAAGGTGGGAGGGGAAGAGCAATAACTGAGAAACTAGTGTCCTTTGTCTTTTGTCTTGAGGAAAATCCCGTGAGTTTGAAAGCAGCATTCTCAACAGATCTCTGACAGTAGGCTTCGTCAAAGTTGGTAGAGATGACCAGCATTAAACCCACTGATTGCTTTGGCTTAAGTGGATTGGTTTTCTTCTTTGTGAAGGACTTTCTTAATCTAAGACTATTTTTCCACTTTTTCTGAAGCATTCCTTTGTAAAAAATCAAATAACATAACAATGTTTCTTTGACAGAAAAAATAAGTTAATGGATAAAATTTTCTCATTTTACAACTTTCTTTCTCCAGTTTTCTCTTGAGGCTTTGAGACTGGCTGTTATTTGGCCTCCTACGTGCACCTGCCAATGACCAAATTAATAAAAAAGTAGTGAATAATGTTATTGGAAAGACTCAGAAATAGCTGACCATGCTTAGGTCATGATATATATTTTTTAATAGATTTGAATACTTTGTTCTGGTTTTCTGTTGCATTTGTATGCAGCAATCTAGTCATACTTTCTGTTCATAAAAATTATAACTAGTTCAGAGATTGGGATTAACTGTGTCTTTTTCAGTGGAACTTTGCAACGATCATGGTGTTCTAAGGAGCATGGTGTTCCATGATTTCCAGGTGTTCTGCCACCTGGATGACGTGCAGAACCACAATTAAGGGTCATAATTTCCATTTGTGATTCCAACATGTGGATAAAGTATTTATTATTGTTGATTGTATTTCTCAGAAGCTCTTTATTAGCAGTTCTCACATGTAAGAAGGCACATTGCTCAAGTTTACCAGATGGAGAGTTGAGGCTTGCAACATGATAACCTATAGATAATTGAAGCCTGATTAGGCACATGGTAAACTCAAGTCATTATAAGCTTGGTGAGTTTGCCATAATGCTCCAGAAGTTGCTTTCCCTTATGGGGAAACTGTCCTCAGTAAAAGGACAAATGGATGACCTGGTCCTCCTCTTATAAAACCAGGAGGCTAAAACCACTTCATGACCACTTGTCTAGGTCTAGAAAAGAAACTGGAAAATTGATTAAAATATATATATTTATTGAGCAATTATTGTATGCTTTAGGAATAAGGTAAGAGGAGGCAGAGAGCCTCAGAGCTGATCTTTCAAATCAGAAGAGCCAGTTTATGGAAGGAGGGATTCAATATGTGAATCAGTGAGAAGCCTCCAAGGTAAGGTAATAGACTTGGGTAAGAGTTTTCCATCACAGAGATGTGGATGGTAAAATACATATCTGAATTCAGGGATCCAGTTTGCCTAGAAGGAAAGGGCAGAAATCAGGTTTTAAGAGGCTAGATAGAGAGAGAGAAATTTCATCAGGTAGCCAAACCATGGAGCTCCAAGCCAAAGTCCTTGAGAGTGGTCCAGGTATCAAGCAACTTAGAGATCAAATATAAATTCTATTAAAGAAAGACCTTTAGTTTCCCTTTTCGTCCTATATATGTGGTCAGTGTTGTCACAAAGGTTTAAATTTGTAGCAATGGGACAGAGAGCTCTAGGAAGTTAGTGCTTAGGAATTTCAGCCAATGACCTGTTGCAAATGTGGAACTTATCAGAGTTTTGAGCAAGTGAGGTTGCTCTTTATAGAACCCTTCCTTTTTTAAATTTTCTACCACTGAAATAGCTGTTGGTTGTGGTTCTGTAAATCAGTCCTAGCTGACACACTTAAGGGTAGCTTCTGCACAGTTCAGACAGGAACTGAGCTGCATCTCTTCCTGATCAACAAAATTAGGGAATTCATCTGCTACAAGCTGAGGCCAGCCCTGGGCCCCAATGCCAACAAACACAAGCCAGGATTCAATCACCTCTCAGCTGGCGCCAGGTGTCCCCAACCTTCAGTTGCATTTCTTGGCCTTGTCTGTCCACAGCATTGACTGAGGTGAACCTTCCTCACCCTGAGAAAACAAGGGGCCTTACAGAACTTTCTTTCTGGCTCTGCTCCCAAGAGACCTTCAAGCTCCTGAAATGCTGCATTTAAAGTTTTGCAACTCTTGCCCATGCCCATCTAAGAAAAGGCTTTTGGTTTTGCAGCCTGCAAGCAAAACTCTAAAATAAGACTATGGAAATAAAGCCAATTTACCACTCTCTCCCTACCAAGCACCACTTTTATAAATAAGGAATAGAATAGCCCTATCCCCCCATATCCCACACCAGCTCTTCCTCCCCTCCTCCTGGCCCCCGCAGCTCCCTAGCAGGCAATCTCTTTACCCCAGAATTGTCAGGAAAGCACTGGCTGACAGGTCATGTTATTGCTTCTGATCGCATTGGTCACATTGTGTAACATCTTAACTCCTACACTAATTCGGTAGATGCAGCTTGACAGGGTATAGCAGGGATGTGGTCTAGCTTCCCTGGAGCTGCATTTAAGACTCCTCTGCTGGGGACCCGCACAGCATTCAAAGCATTTTAGGGCATATTTCATGATCAAAATATGTGTAAGGGCAGCAGACTGTCCCTACCTATAGGGTTAGGTTCCAGGAAATGTCTGTGGCCATTCTTGTCTTCTTATTTAATGAAGGTTAAAGATCTTAAGTCAGTATAAGAAAAAAAGTATAAATGATATAAAATAAGTTTTAAGTCCTTAAAGGACTGAGGTTGCAGTGACCATCAGAAAGCATTTTCAATGCATTTTCATATTCAATAAAAGTGGTATACCAAGTCGAGAGAATGCCAATGACATTGTATACATCTCCAGTTTAAAATAAGAGGGTTGAACAAGTCAGTTCCACTTGTCATCCCTTGCCCAGGGGAAACTTTCAGCTTGCATATTTGTTTTACTTTATTGCAACAAGAGTATGCTAGGAGAAATGGAATTCCCTTCCATAGTATTGTGCTGTGGGTTCTATGCTAGGTTCTGCCGACAGAAAAATAAAAGAGATATGGTTGGTTCCCTGACCCCAAAGAATTCACAGCCTAGATGAGAAAAGAGAATGTACACAATGGTAACCCAGAGCAGAAGGCAGGTTGGAGAGAAAGGAGCTTAGAGTCAGGAGACCAGCAGATTGCTTCTGCAACATTCCAAATGAGAGGAGGAGGAGGGAGCAGGACACTCAACAAGGGCAGTGGTGACCGAAACGCAGAGAAAGGGACCAAGAGAGGACACATCTGAGTTAGGAGCACAGGGAAAGTATAGGTAAGGGGACAGCCAAGAATCTCGAAAAAAAATCAAGGGTCTAAGAAAATAGCTTGAATCTTCCAGATTAAAATGATTGCATTTCTCCCCCTGCTAGACCAATTTTCAAGGAGTTTGAGTCCCTAGTAATTCGTTTTAGCACCTTTTAGACCATTTGTAATGATCAATAGCCTGGATTCTTTAAGAAACAAGCTACTGATGAAATTGACATTTTAAAATATTGTTTTATTTCTTTTCTTTTGCTTTTTGTCCCAAAGTGTCTTGGAAGTTAGAAGGGAAGTGTGAGTCATATGCTGCATAGCTGAGAAGGCTGGAGGTACTGATGCTGTTACCAGATGATAGGAAATCAGGTTATAAGCCCTATTTGCTTTCCAGTGTCTCCATGATGTGACATTAGGAGGTGATGGCTGCAGTTACCGGAGACATTTGTTCCAATGATGTTCATAAATATACTTTGTTAGGCAGTTATGTCGAATCGACCTCCCCTCTCTTCCCCTCTCTGAGAGCAGGCTGCCTTTCAGCTGTTTGATTTCTCTCCCTGAGATAGGACTGTGCTGACAGAGAATCTGGAACTCAGGTGTGAGACGGGAATGTGAAATCTAACTGCAGTATGTGCACAGGAGGAAAAGGCAAGCTGGGAGGTGAAGAAGGACACTGGGAGTACCCTAACTCTATATGGGAATATTTGCGTTTGAGCTGAATGATGAGCTGGCTGAGAAGCTGAATGATGAACCGGCTGAGGTGGGAAGGTAGTCATTCAAGGCTGGTAGGTGATGGGCAAATTGGCAAGTCTCTTTCCCTTCTGGGTTGGGGCCTTGTTTTTTGGATAGGTAGAGATGGTGGGTTTATTACTTTGGGGATTCATGAAGAGCTCTGGAGAAGAGGACACATAATGAGGTTAGATACTCCTAGCTGTGTGACAGCTCTCTGCGCTTCAGTTTCTCTGTCAGATAAGCATTTGGCTACTCACCTTGCAAAGTTGTTTTAAGATAAAATGAAACAACATGGCATGTGGTTAGCCCAGTTTCAGGTATCAACCTAGGGCATGACCCTCAAGGATGTCAGCTTCCTTCCGCAACCCTGTTCTCTCCTCCATAAAGACGGTGCAAGAGAGATAGCAGTTTTGTTACAATGCAAACAGGCTCAGTAATGAAACTTACCTCAGTGCATGAAAGTGCACTGTGGGATGTACATGGCTTCCTGGGGTATCTTGTTAAAATTTAGATTCTTATTTAGTACTTCTTGAGTAGGACCTGAGATTCTGCGTTTTTAACTTGCTCTCAGGTAATATGGATGTTGCTGATTCATGGACTGCACTTTGGCAGTAAGAACCTACCAGGGATGGAGCTGGCAGGAGGAAATGTCCTTGCAAAGGAATCTGGACAGTTAAAGGAACAGTGTCCAAGGTTATATCCAGATGAATCAGGCATGGGGTGGGCAGATTCCTGTGGCAAAGGAAATTCCATTCCATTTTTGAGGCAAGATTGTGGATGACACCAGTCTTGAAATGACCTCGAAGCAGGAGGCCCTGGATAATCATCCCATGTGTAAAACCTCAATGGCTCCTGACTGCCCTTGCGTTAAAATTCAAATTCCTCAGCATAACTACCATACCCATCATGATCGTGTTTCTCCACATACTCTCTCCCTGTGCATTATGTTTTTTTCTGCATTTGGCCATGTATTTGCATGTGCTGATTCTTCTGCCTGGAAGGGTCTTTGCTCTTGGCTGCCTTGCCTACCTAACAAGCTCCTATTCACCTTTCAAATTTATTTTTAAAAACCAACTTCTCTGTAAGAGTTAAACATTCATAGCTTATATGTATACTAAAGTCTCTAACCATATTTCTGAGGATTGACGGACTCCAGGGCTGTCTATCTTCTCCCCACCCTGCCGCCGTAATCTGTGAGGTTCTTGAGAGTGGGGTCCTTGTTTAATTGTCTCTGTCTTCCTAGGACCTAGCACAGTGCTGGACAACCCCAGTCATTCAGTAAATTATAGTTAAATTGAAAAGAAGATTGGTTGGAGGAAACAGGATGGGTACGATTACAGCCTGCTCTAGGAGAGAACTTGTGAACATAGGGGGCTTTAACCAAAAAGTTGGAGGAGTAAACCAGGGAGGGCTTTCATCTGAAAGAAGGGATTGTGTACTCAGCAGAGTAAATTTGCATGCAGACTGTTGAATGCAGGTTGCAGGCATCCTAGATGAGAAGGGACCCCAGCCTTGTGGATTAACCTATTGCTGAGTAGAGTAGAGTGATGCTTTGTGATTTTCTGAAGTGCTTGTCATATGTACTACTGCTGAGCCCATTTTAACCCTTCAGGTTCTTTGCAGAAATAGGGTCCCTGTCTATCCTCCAGGTCTCACTCCCACTTAGGGAAACATCTGAAGTAGCTAAGGCCAATACTGACTTATTGAAACCCTGATTGACAAATGTGACAGGAAAAAGTAAATTGGGTTCTGCCCAGTGATGGAGAACTTGAATTAAGAAAAGGAGAACAGGAGAGATACTACCTCACCTCCTACATGAATTCTACCCTCTGAGCCCAAAGCTGGCTTCTTCAGTCCCTCCTTCCTTTGGAGTCATTCTCTATAACTACCTTTTCAAATTTGCAATCTAAGTCTCTCTATTCTGAAGTTAATAGTTGCAAAAGTATTAAGAGCTTCCTGTATGTAAGGCCCTATACATAGTGTGTTGCTATGTCTATTTTGTCTGAGCAATTCATATTGACAATTGATAAAAAACACTTCTATACTGCCCAGGTGGGGAAATGGACCCTAGACATGAACCCTGGCCTTACCATTTACAAACTATGAGACTCTAGGCAATTCTCTGTGCCCTCAGATTCCTTATGCATAAAATGGAAATAACAATACCTCCTTCATGGAGTTTCTGGAAGGAGTAGACAAAATACTACATTTTATTCTGTTGCCTCTTTCTGAAAACTATGCTTATGTCAATAATATTATCTCAAACCTATATCATACATTGAAATATATTATTAAGTTACCATATAAAAATGTCTTGTTAGGGAACGAAAAGCTACAAATATCAATGCAATAGAAGGGACTACCCCAAAATAGACCTAAAATGTGTAACAGGATCTAAAGGCCAGTGACTTAACACATATGACGTGCATGGCATTTAAAATAAACCAATCAATTTACAAAAGACAGAGCAACGCTTTGATGAAACAAAGTCGCCAAAAGGGATATTAAACAAGCAATTCATTGGGGGAACAATGTGGCCAATAAGTATATCAAAGGCTTTTCAGCCTCACTTACTGTTATTATTTTCTATGTAACGAAGTTGATACTTAGAAGAGGGAAGTAACTTTCCAAAAGTCACTGTAAGAGTAGGTAGAAGAACCCAGCATGAACCTGGTTTCTCTTTCAGTTGCTTGTCTTTTAAAGAATGTATAAGTGGGAGCTGAACAATTAGAACATGTGGGAGGGGAGGGGAACGACCCACACCAGGGCCTGTTGGGGGTGGCGGTTGGGGAGGGAGAGCATCAGGATAAATAGCTAATGCTTGTGGGGCTTAATACCTAAGTGATGGGTTGATAGGTGCAGCAAACTACCATGGCACACGATTGCCTGTGTAACAAACCTGTACGTCCTACACATGTATCCCAAACTTAAAATTAATTGAATTAAATTTTAAAAATTCAGTTCTTTGTTATTTCTGCTTCTTTTGCTTTTCCAAATGTATTTTGCATTAAGCTCTTTTTGGATTTTGAAAGGAAGACAAAGCAAAACAAAATTTAAATTCTCAGAATATTAATTGAAATTATAAAATGTAGACATTAAAATAGGAAATTGGAAAATTTAATAAAGATTTTCTTACTTGCACGTTCATCTCTTATTCTTTAAAATAATGTTTGTGGCCGGGTGTGGTGGCTCACACCTGTAATCCCAGCACTTCGGGAGGCAGAGGTGGGCAGATCACTTAAGGAATTCAAGACCAGCCTGGCCAACATGGAGAAACCCTGTCTCTACTAAAAATACAAAAATTAGCCAGGTGTGGTGGCACGTGCCTGTAATCCCATCTACTTGGGAGGCTGAGGCAGGAGAATACCTTGAACCCAAGAGACAGGGGTTGCAGTGAGCCAACATCACGCCATCACACTCCGGCCAGAGACCCTGTCTCAAAGAAATAAATAAATAACAATAAAATAAATAAAATAATGTTTGCGTTTACTACTTTTTCTATCCCAAGCAATATGTGGGGCACAAATGTGAGAAAAGTGAGCAGAATGTAACCCATGCCCTTAAGCACATTACCAATGCAGGGGGTAGAGACATATATAAATAAATAATTTTAACATTTGCTTTGTGTTTTTTTTTAATTATACTTTAAGTTCTAGGGTACACGTGCACAACGTGCAGATTTGTTACATATGTACACATGTGCCATGTTGGTGTGCTGCACCCGTTAACTCATCATTTACATTAGGTATATCTCCTAATGCTATTCCTCCCCCCTCCCACCATCCCACAACAGGCCCCGGTGTGTGATGTTCCCCATCCTGTGTCCAGGTGTTCTCATTGTTCAATTCCCACCTATGAGTGAGAACATGCAGTGCCTGGTTTTCAGTCCTTGCGATAGCTTGCTGAGAATGATGGTTTCCAGCTTTGTCCCTGTCCCTACAAAGGACATGAACTCATCATTTTTTATGGCTGCATAGTATTCCATGGTGTATATGTGCCACATTTTCTTAATCCAGTCTATTATTGATGGACATTTGGGTTGGTTCCAAGTCTTTGCTATTGTGAATAGTGCCGCAATAAACATACGTGTGCATGTGTCTTTATAGCAGCATGATTTATAATCCTTTGGGTGTATACCCAATAATGGGATGGCTGGGTCAAATGGTATTTCTAGTTCTAGATCCTTGAGGAATCACCACACTGTCTTCTACAATGGTTGAACTAGTTTTCAGTCCCACCAACAGTGTAAAAGTGTTCCTATTTCTCCACATCCTCTCCAGCACCTGTTGTTTCCTGACTTTTTAATGATCGCCATTCTAACTGGTGTGAGGTGGTATCTCATTGTGGTTTTGATTTGCTTTGTTTACTACAGCCAGTCATAGTAACGATTTTTACTAATTGTAGCAAACATTATCTGATTTATGAAATGCTCTCTGTGACTAATCATGGCATATGCACATGATAGAGAGTCACAACATTTTATATCTAAAACCCTTGGGACTTGATATTTCTTGTAATTCGGAATTTGAATAGTAATATAGTGCATAGTTGCGTATGTTACATAACAACTGCAGCAGGGTCTGGGGAAAAGCCCATAATCAAGCATATTAAAATATCTGCAGCAGGATAAACATTCACATTCAGATCTGTTTTTGCACCAAATGAGTGATGCAAAACATTCAGCTTTCAGAATATTTTGGATTTCAGAATTATAGACAAGTCTTATGGATCTATGATTTTTAAATTTTTAATATGTATCAATTTTATTTCTTCATCTGCCTTATTGCACCAGCTAGACCTACTTAAATAATATTAAACATGGGTTGGCAGAGTAGGCAAACTTGTTTTATCCCTAATTTGCAGATCTGCATCTCATGTCCCCTAATAAAAAGTTATTTGGTTGGAGCTTTAGAATAGGAATATTCATCAAATTAAGAAAGAATTATTTTATTCCAACTTGAAAAATGAAAATTACTAAGTTTTATCAAATGCAGTTAGGGAATATTGAAATAATCATCTACTTTTTTATTACTAGCCTGCTGATAAACTTCTATCGCATTACTCAATTTCCTCATATTGAAACTGGGTATGTTCCTGTTGGATTATTGAATCAGTAATATTAGCTTTTTAAGCTCTAATCTGAAGTAGTTAGTTGAAGGTTTTGAATCTATATTTATAGTTTAGGTTATTTGTTTTCTTTTTTGCGTAATATTTTATCACCTTTGGGGATCTGAATCAAATCTGTCTTGTGAAACAAATTGGATAGTTTTCCCATCTTCTACTCTCCAGAACATATTATAATAAATATATGTATGTATTTCTTGAATGCTTGAGTTTAATCACTGTTAAATCTCTCAAGATCTATGATCTTTCAGGCAAACAGTTCTTTAAGAGCTTTCTGCAATTCTTCCTCAGTTATTGGTCTGTTCTCATTTTCTATTTCTTCTGTAACTTTCAAAACTAGATTCTCTGTTATCAGATTGGGAAGATTAGAAATTAAAGGAGGAGGTGTTTTTAACCTGCCCAGCTGTGAATGCATATGTCTTTGCATCACTGAATTTATAACAGTTTTTATTTGCTCCTCTAATTGACTTTTTTTTTTTAACATGGTACTTCATTGTAAGAGATTTGATTTGGGCACAAATATTCATCAGTTTATCTTTCACTTTGGTGTCTTTGAAATGATGTCTTAAAGAACAACTAGATTTTGAGAAAATCATGTCTAAAAGAACTTGAGAGATTATTTGGTATAGTCTACTGATGCTAGAAATGGTGAAACTGAGGTCTCAGCTGGTGAAATAATTTACATGTTATAGTGTCAAGAACAAAACCAAGCTCAGCCCGGCTAATGGAGTGTCATTTTAAAATAAGCACAGCTATGAAACAGGTTACGTATATTTCTCTTCCTTGCTGGCCTCAGAACTTTGCCTACTCTTGACTCCCAAGTATTATATCCCACATGTGAGTTGGTGCATAGTACATGATGGTGTCCAGAAGCCTAATGGATGTGGCTGCCAGTCTTTCCACTCCAGTTTATGTCATCAAATCAATAATTTCTTCAATGCCAGCAGGCTATAGAAGGAAAGACAAGAGCAAGTCCCAAGAACTATCAATGACTTTCATTCTTCCTCCAGTTTATGTCTGCTCTTACTCATTGTGAAGCATTGCCTGAAGCCTAGTTGAGGGTTTTACCTATTAATTTTATTATTCATAATTAAAATTACGAAAATACCAAACAATAAAGCTTTGACTTAAAGGAGTAGGAACTGTATTATGCCAAGGTAAAGATTGATCTAATCGATTTTGAGGATGGCTGTTTTTGTTACACTGGATGTTCAGTGCCTGCCATCCTGTAAACTAACCATGACATCATGTTATGGTGAAAGCAAATGTGGGTTCTGAGACTTATCCTCGCTTTTATCAATAAACAAGGAAGGCACTTAACTGTGTGAATGCCAGGCCTAGAAAATCATTCAGTGAGTCATCTGATTCTTTCTCCGAGAGCTGGACTTACTGAAGCTTCTGTTGTTTTCATAGCATCCATGTGAGACCTGATTAGAAAACTTTTGTACTTTTAAGTTTTTCTGGGAGTACAAATTGTTTTGCCTGGTCCTTCATGCATAACAAATAAACACAAAATAATTAAATACATGATGCTGAAGAACAGGAATAGAGGTGCTGATTCCTTGTCCTGGGGATCTGGGGTAGCACAATTAGGCAGGCCAAGGCTTGAAAGGGCAGAGTGATTATCTGGAGGATACAAGAGAAAAGAGCCAGTAGGTGAGTGTAAGGAAGTCCTCCCTGGAAAATGCAAGGGATTGAAGTTTTTAAGTTTGATTTGCCATTAGTTTTAAGTGCTGCACCCAGCATAGGAAATGGGGAACAAAGCCAATGATATCTACAGAAGCAGAGAGTCAGTTAAAAAACAAAACAAACAATATAGAAAGTTAATAGGTGAGATATCTGTGTAAAATTATATAATGAGTGTAAAGCACTTAGGACAGGACCTGATAGACTGCTCAGGAAATGCTGGCTATTATTAGAACAGATTTTTAAATGTCCATCTCTTCCTTTAAAGCTGGGTGTCCAATGTATTGGCTTCCCTGGGCCACATTGAAAGAAGAATTATTTTGGGCCACACATTAAATACACTAACACTAACAATAGCTGATAGGCTAAATAATAATAATAATAATAAATCTCATAATGTTTTAAAAAAGTTTATGAATTTATGTAGAGGCATATTCAAAGCCATCCTGGGCCACAGGTTGGACAAGCTTGCTTTAAAGCTTAAAAACCCCTACAGTCTCTTCTTTTCCATCATCAAATCCTGTCAGATAATACCTTCAAAGTATTTTCCAAATCTGGTCAATTCTTACTTCTTCCAGAATTCCTTCTCCAAACTATCATCATCTTTTCAAAATCGATGTCCCTTTTTCCACCACTGGCTGCTGCAGTGCATCCCTCACCCAGAAAATCAGTTCAAGATGCTGGCTCACATGTTCTCCCATGGCTGCCCAGGTCACGGAGAAGCTTTCACGTACTTGTACCATGACCTGAAGGCTCTCTCATGATCTCACTCCTGGCCACCTTTCTAACTTCATCTCCTACCACCTTCTCTTATTTACTCTACTTTTCTTGTAGCTCTTAAAGAAAACCAAACTAGTTCCTACTCCAGGCCTTTTACACTAGCTATGTCCTCTTCCAGACATGTTTGTGTATCATATTGTCCCATAGTCCGGACTGTTCTAGTCTTCAAGATTTTATTCAAACAGAAGCTTCTTAGAGAAGATTACTCTGAGGTCTTATCCAAAATTCTATCTTCTGTGCATTCTCTATGCCTTTGCTGCTTTCTGTTTTCTTCACAGTGTATGTCTTTTCACCTTGGGAATTTATTATAAATTTATGTAGTTGCTAGTTTGTAGCTTCTCTCTCTTAGAGAATGTAAACTACATGAGGGCAGAGACTTGATCTATCTCATTTACAGTTGTATCCTCCAGGAATCAGAATAGTGGCATAAAGTAGGGAACTCAACAATTAGTTTTGAATGAATAAAAAAAAGATATTTCTAAGAATGAATGTTTGTATTTGGGATAGCATGCCAAATACAACACAATAAAATAAGCAGATGAAAGTGTGATGGAGAAGAGAAAATAAATGTTGGCAAATAAAAATTAAGCTGTAGGGAGGGTTTTCCATGACGTTCATTTTATAGTCATGTTTTATACACTTGGTAGATGAGTCAGATACTTGACTTTGTCAATATTTATTGACAACCTACTATGTGCCAGGAATTTTTAAAGACATAATTTTACACATGTGCACGTGCACAGACACACAGAAAATATAGTCTGCACATAATTATATATATAGTCTCTGTATATGTATGTATGTCTATATATGTGTGTATGTGTGTGTGTGTGTGTGTGTATAATATATACACAAATCAACTCTGGTCAACCCTGAGGGGTTGATGTCATTCTCCCCTCTTTATTTATCAGCTAGAAAGACCAAAACTCAGAAAGGTGAGGTTACCTGTGTATTTAAATAATGGTGTAAATAATACCAAAGTTCAGGCTTTTCCACACTTATGTACACATTTTGAAAGGTTTTATTTATAGCTCCACTGCTTTCTAGATGTGTGATATTATTCAAATTAGTTGGCACCCTTGATTTTGTTTCATCATTTGTAATATGAAAGAAGCAGATTTAGTCTGCTTATTCCAAAAAGTTGCTTCCAATTTAGAGGAAGTAATGAATGTGAAACACTGAACATGGAGGTTCACTGTGCTCACCGTGACAGGGAGAAAAATCGATCTTTAGTGAGAACACATTGAGCTAATATGGAAAGAGAAGCAGAGAAGACAGATGATAAGAAGGTCTTGATGCTGGTTGAGTCTCCTCTGCATCCAGTCATTCCTGAAGCCAGCTCTAATTCTTCCCCCTCCACCACTGGTAAATAGGAAATTTTCCTCTTTGACTTAAACTAGCCATGTAGCTGCTGTTCACAACTGAAAGCCTCATAACTAACACAGAGCCCTGCATTGACCTCCTTGGAGCCTTGCTGATGCAGTTCTCACCATGTGAGGAGCCCTTTTATCAAAAGTATACCTGACTCTAATGTCTAGGAGTGTAATGTTGAAAAACACTGAGTTTCTGCTTCAAAAAAATTCCAATATTAGTCAGATATCAGACATTTCAAAGAGATATATGCATGTTACATATATGCAAAGTGTTGTGGGAAATCAGAAAAGAGGACATTATATTTGCAATGAGACCTGAAGAATAAGTAGGGATCCATACTATCTTCAATTTGATCATGCAGATTTCCTTTTAAATCAGCCACTTTCACATTTTTTAGAAATCTGGTCAAAGCTTTAGAGGGTATCTCTAGGGAAAAAAAAATCTCCGGCCAAATGGTTGTTAGACTCACAGATTAGAAGCATAACATACCTTCCAATGCCACTTGTCCATGAGTTTAGTTTTCACTACAATGTTTCTTTACTTACTGGAATTCATAGACATCTTGCAGAAATAGTATAGCCCTTTCCCCAGAAAAATGTGCACCTACAGAGTTTCTCATACAATGTCATGAGTGCTATGACCCCTAATTGAAATTCCCTGCCATGTAGAATCAGCTACTGACCCCTTCGTCTGGCCTCTTTGTGGGGTCAGGACCCCTCTGAATCCCACCCACAGGCAGGTACTAAGTGTTTTCTGCCATAAGAACCATGGCTGGCCTGGCTGGGCGCGGTGTCTCACGCCTGTAATCCCAGCACTTTGGGAGGCCCAGGCGGGTGGATCACGAGGTCAGGAGATCAAGACCATCCTGGCTAACACGGTGAAACCCCGTCTGTACTAAAAATACAAAAAAATTAGCCGGCCATGGTGGCGAGCGCCTGTGGTCCCAGCTACTCAGGAGGCTGAGGCAGGAGAATGGTGTGACCCAGGAGGCGGGGCTTGCAGTGAGCTGAGATTGCGCCACTGCACTCCAGCCTGGGCAACAGAGCAAGACTCCATCTCAAAAGAAAAAAACAAAAAGAACCATGGCAAAAATAAATGGTGACTTGTTAAACAGCTTTATCATACGATTTGCCTTCTATACTCTAATGTCTCAAAGTTATAACTGACTAGATGAAGCTCATGAGGAAAATAACCCATTTGACTTGGCTTATACTTCCAAGAGTGAGCTATTCTCCAAGAAGCCAGAATCTAGCTCAGAAGCCTCTCTCTCAAACAAATGTGAGTTATGCAACTTCTGTCTGTAGGGCACTGTGCATTTCCTCTCCACTGCTGCACAAGATGCTTCTTAGCCGTAGCTATTGAATTAATCAATCAAATTTCATTTTTATTACACCATTCTGGAAAATCCACTCGTACCCCTTTCCAGTAATACTGAAAAGAAAAATAATCCATACCACTCAATTAAGAATAAAACATATGTCTTCTTGATGATGTCTGAGTGGTGGCAATTCCAGTGGTCATTGTCTCTTGAAGTTACTCAGCATTAAAGCCAAGATAGACTACCAGGGTGTACCTGCAAGCAGATAAGTTTCATTACAACCACTAAAAGAAAAAAGAAATATTTATAAAATAAGGGGTCTCCAGTGACCCAGTATCTATAGCCAGAAGCAATAATAATAATATGCATTTAGTGAGCACTTTCCCTTCTAACTGTTCAAAGAGCTGCACCAACTAATATTTAATTCACCTCCACCACAGCCATCTGATTTATAACTTCTCCAGGGCCCGGGACTTGAGTAAAGAAGATTACTCAGGCAGTCAGCAATGGTCTTGGCTGCTTAAATAGCCAAGGTTATACATTTACTGGCATTACAAGAGAGGAATCCAGAATCTAGAATAAGGGAAGGGATGGATGTTTTTGCTTGTATAGAATCAGGCTCTTTGTCAAGAGAGGAGTGCCCCAGAAGTAGAGAGCTCACCAAGAAGACTCCTGGGAGGTGTCACCCTGTAATAACCCAGCCATGGGTTGGCATTCTTAGCCTTATGGCTCCATAAACTCCACCTTGTTAATGGCCTGGAGTTGACGTAACTCAAGGGAATTGCCTGATCATAACCTAACTCATAATACACAAATTCAAATGAAATCAGACTACCTATCATTGTGTTCATCTAAAAGGCACAGATATTTCTTTGAGTGACTAAAGGGCAGTGTTTGCTCACGAGACATCTGCCTGGTTCTCTTGTACCAAAAAAACAAACAAAACAAAACAAAAAGCAAAAAACTTGGGAACTAACATAGTGATGGATGAATATAGAATCAAAGACCACTTTTTTTGTGTTCCTTGAAGGCAATTAGAGACAGTTATTCTCCCTCTTTTCTTCCCTATTTCCTTTTTACTCTCCCTCTAATTTTGTTTCTCATATCTGTGGGTCTTTTGATATGAAATTTTCTCCACCTGTAATACTGCCTTTGCTTACATATGTGTATGTGTGTGCACATGCACGCACACACACACTTGTAAGCACACATATGCACACACATACACACACACATACACTTTGGCCAACACCTATCATTCCTTAAATGTCAGCTTCCTATTAAATAATATCTGAGGCCCTCATACCAGGTTAAGTTCTATTATGTACTCCCACAGCACCAAACATTTCTCTCTTTTGTAACATTTATCATGTGGCATTTTAGTTAACTTTTATTGTCCATAAGATTGTAAGTTCCATTTGGGCAGAGATGGGTAGCATCTGGTTCACCATCCTCTCCATAGCACCTAACAAGGTACCTGGCATATCTGATATATATTGAGCTCTTAACAGCAAGAATACAAATTATAGATAACATGTTTAAAGCATTCAGATGTGCCAGGCTCTAGCCTAAGAGCTTAGCATGTATTATGTAATCTTCACAACTTGCATTTATGTACCATGGTCAGCATTTTCAAAAAAGGAAAATGAAAACTGCAAAGATGAAGTCACTTTCTTAGTTTGGGTACCTCAGAAACAAATTCTGAAAATAGGATTCAAGTGCAAGTAGTTTGAGAGATTTCTCAGGAAACGTCCATGGGGGAGTAGAGGAGTGAGACAGGAAAAGGAAAACAGCCAACAAAGGGTGCTTCATCTAGTCAGATACCACTGTGGGTAACTAGAACTCAATGCCATGGGGAAACGCCAGCAGCCAGCGCAGAACACTTACATGAGAGTTATCCCATCAGAAAAGCAAGGGAGATGGGGTATCTATATACCACCTTCCATCAGTCATTGGCTGAGATCTGCTAAGAACAGGTTTCGAGGGCATTATTCCCCAGCCCTCCAGCCTGCTGTGTGCATGCAGGCACAACAGGCTCCAGCCATCAGAGAGAGCACTGGAGGAGTTGGAAGGCAGGAGAAGCGCCCTTCTGTAAGAAGAACTAAGACATATAGGAAGATAGCAGCTGCCAAGGTACACACTCAAGTTTCATTTTTAATCAGGGACAACACTGGGATGGGAACCTGAGGCTATTTGACTCCAGAGTATACGTTTTTAATGACTATTTTCATACCTATAAGTTAAGTAAATGAATAAAAAGAAGGAAAAAGGAACAAAGAGAAGAAATAAAGATTATCAGGAAGAATTTTTCATGAGAGCTAAGATTAGCTCTGATGAAGCTTTTCTCTCCCCAAAGAGAAAATGCTTTTCTAGCAACTGGGGTGTTGATGCTTTCTGGGTTCAGTGTCTCTCTTCTTGGGGAGCATTGCACCGCTCTGTCAATTTTCTTTCTCTTTATACTTCCCCTGGTAAAGGAACCCCTCTGCTTTGGTGCTCTATGTTTTTCCTGGAGATATGATAATATGCTGATTTGGCTACAGTCAAGTCTTGACCTATCCTGGGAGCCGTGCTGTTTCTATGGTGATTGCCCATATATCAGCTGTCAGCTGTTATTCATTGATTTTCTTGGTCAAAAGCTCAGATTACTGAGGGCACTGTTTATGGTTGCCAGAAAGCCCTGTATCCTGCCCATATATTTCTTCTCTTCTATTCTCTTCCTCCCCTCATATTCATCATCTCATTCCATGCAGGCTTCAGAATTAGATTGCAGCCCCAAATTTAGTTAATCCATTTTATTGGTGAGATAATGGTGTCTCTCTCACAATGTGATAGCTGTGTCTTGAGAATAGTCATTTGTTAATTCAGTTCTTGTTAATCGAATCTTTTTGTAAAGCAAATAATCATGTCCTACAGGTCATCGTCTCAGTCACACCACTTAGCCAGTGCTTGTATACCATCTGTACATTTGTTTACTTGTGAAATGAAGCCTATGTCCAGCTCCACACATGTATATTGAGCACCTACTATGTGCCAGTCACTGTGGTTGTGACCAAGATGTGAATAGGATATTTTCCCTGTTTTTAAAGTCTGGTGGGAGAAACACATAAAAATGTGGCCAGGCACGGTGGCTCAAGCCTGTAATCCCAGCACTTCGGGAGGCCAAGGCAGGTGGATCGCCTCAGGTCAGGAGTTCAAGACCAGCCTGACCAGCATGGAGAAACCCCATCTCTACTAAAAATACAAAATTAGCTGGGTGTAATGGTGCATGCCTGTAACCCCAGCTACTCCAGAGGCTGAGGCAGGAGAATTGCTTGAACCTGGGAGGCAGAGGTTGCAGTGAGCCAAGATTGCGCCATTGCACTCCAGCCTGGACAACAAGAGCAAAACTCCATCTCAAAAAATAAAAATGAAAATAAAATTAAAAAAATAAAAGTGTGATGTCAGTACCTGGTGATATGCAGTATCAAATAGTTAAGCATGAGTCATATAAAAAGGATGTACAAGATAAAACAGCCTAAAGCAAGGAAAGGAAGTCAGAGAGGTTACAAAGGGACATAATATCTGTGGTATTGGGTTGAAAAAACAATCCAGCTTGTAAAAAGCCTAAGGTGTGGGCATGAATATTTCTTTCAGGTAATTTCGAAAGGTCCCATTGGATCAAAAAGTGGAGTGGCAGGTGGGTGTGCTTATCATTCCCCATTTAGACTCCTCTAATGCTCCCTCCACCAGTGTCAGTTCAACCCTGTGCCTTGGGAGGCCCACTTCTCTGAACTGCCTTTGTAACTTGAGCTAATTCCTCACTGAGGAGCCTGGTGAGTTAAACCTGGACTCTTTTGCCAGGTGAGATAACTGAACTTGATTCTACAGGCCGGTTGCATGTCAAACTGTGTTCCATAAACTACTCAGATTAGAGTGGGGCAATGAATCAGGGAGCAGGGTGCACGCAAGTGCTAAACTCTGCCTCTGCTGAAGTAGCTGTGCTTACTGGTGCTTTAACATGAAATTTGTGAGGCAGAATTTGCTGAACAAATACCACTGGAAGGAAGGAAGGAAGGAAGGAAGGAAGGAAGGAGGGAAGAAGGGAGGGAGGGAGAGAAGGAGGGAGGGAGGGAGAGAAGGAAGGAGGGAGGAAGGAAGGAAAGAAGGAAGGGAGGGAGGGAGGGAAAGAAGGAAGGGAGGGAGGACGGGAGGGAGGGAGGAAGGAAGGAAGGAAGGAAGGAGAAGGGAAGGGAGGAAAAGAGAGAGGGCGGGAGAAAGAAGGATCTCATGGTAATTTGCAGACATAGAATTTGAAAAGTTTGATTCTAGGGAGTAAAATTATCTTGTATGTAATTTAGAAAACGCCTTCTGGCATAAGAATAGAAAATGAAGTAAAGGAAGTGAAACTGAGAAAGGAAAATCAGTGAGGAGGCTATTGACAGACTTAGAAGAGGTGATGAGCCCTAATCTAGATTTGTATTTGTTGTTTTGGAGCGGAAAGATTGGAATCCAGGTACAATTAGGCGTACCGTCAGCAGGATTTAGTGAGGGATTGGATTATGGAAAAATAATAATAACATGCACCCATAGGGTTGTTGGAAAGGTCATTTTTATGAATGTGTTTTAAACTGCAGAGAGTAGTGGAAAAATTAATTATGAGTATTATTTCAACTAGATCATATCTCTCTTTATTCCCAGATAGCGTTCTTTCCATGCACCCCTCCTATGATTCATTGTAAATTGAGCTTTTCACTAATTGGATTTGTGGAAAGCAATAGAGAATGCCATTTGGCTACTTCCTCTTTAGGGAGTGTTAATATTCAAATCTCCAGGTCATTATTTAGAATACCCAGTTCCAACAAGGGAAATTTAAAGTTTCATCTCATATTAATCTCTAAAGCAAGCTCTCCTTTGCCTCCAGATGAGCAAATATTTGAACTGGAGAAAGGATCTTTTCTGCGACTTCCAACAAGTCTTTGACCAAATTATCCAATGGTGGTAGATTCTGATATCCTGAAGGGGCATATAAGAATATTGGCTTATACTCTATGTTATTAATGATAAGGAGCCTGATGATGAAGATGATAATGATAATGACTCTAATAATCATTATATTTACCATATTTTAATACCTATTGTGTGCCAGTAAATATGCTAAACACTTTCTGTACATTGTTTAATTTAATAATGCTCAATGTTATGATAATTTTACAGTTCAGAAAACTGAGGCTCAAAAATTTTAAGTAACCTAAATTGATTCAGTTGGTAAAATATAGAACAGAGATTTAATCCCAGCCCAGTTTTCCTTGTTCCACATCCCATGCTCCTTGTTCCTAGGCAGGTGAATCAAGTATCGAGGCTTCTCTGTCTCCTTACTCCCCAGTCTTACCAACTGAGGCACCAGCCTTATCTCCAGGCAGAAAGTATTTTCCCTAAACATTTTGGCCTTGTCCACACTAGAGTGGATTTTCCTGATTGGGGCCATCAATACACTGAGCAGACCTCTCTAAGCAGAGAAAGTGACAGGGCTTTACCCAAGAACAAACAAAATGACATTGTCTGTCACTCTCAGAAATGTAGGTTTAACGTGTCAGACTAGGCTAACTGGACTGGTGGGAGACTGGGACATCCTTCTGGCTTCTTATTAATGTGGATCTCAGAGAAATTTGAATTCTTTCAAAGCAGACACTAAAGCTATTTAACTGTGAGCTGAAACCTATGCACTGACATTGTATCTGGATCTTGGAGAGAATTAAGGATAGAACAAAGCCATTTTCTCATGAAGTTTTCAATTCTCCACCTCTACTTCTGAAGAGGTATATACCTCATCATTGTGTCTAGTTCCCAATTCCAGCCCTTTCCTTTCAGCTGCTTCAGAGTGGAGGCTCTGAATTCATCCCTGCTCAGCCATTTATCTACTATGTAACCTTCAGTAAATTTTCAACTCCTCTAACCTAGTATCCCATCTATACAATGAGAATAATGACCACACCTTAGTAATGGGCATGATAAAATTTTATCCATTCAAGTAAATCAAAATTTTGTTATACACAAAAAACCCTTGGATTAATACTTAACACTTTATGAGAGCTTAATACATATTAGATAATAATATTATAACATATATGCATGTATACACATATAAACATACACACATATATGTATTGTATATGTATATATTTTTAGCTGTTGAAGTAGAAGCAAAACTTAACAGAGAATGCCTCAATTTGGAGTGCTTCCCTTCTATGAGTTCCCTGAGTCTTCATTTTCTCAATTATAAAATGAGAGAGAACAAACACAACTACTTTGATGTGTTCTTGTTATCATTATGTAATATGTATAAAGAGTTTAGCAGATACCTGACATTTAATAAATAAAATTTATTATTCTGAAGAAGGATATGGAGGCTTGTAAAGAGAATCAAAGATGAGTCAAGGGGACAATTTTAGCAACTGTTATTTTTCCCCCTTTTCTAAGAATACTTTTCAGATGTTCTACTTCCTCATATGTAAAATGGGGACAATAATTACTTGCTGATACATATATATTTTATCAGGTAAATATAGATGACTGATATAGATGCAATTTATATAGATGTAGAGACATAAGTATAGCTATATAGACATAACATGGTTAAGTGGCTAGAACAGTGCCTGGTGTACAGTGGCTACTAAATATACCTAAGTTTTCCTTTTTCCTTCTTTCTTCCTCCTGTCCTTCTCACCCATTTTATTTTGCCTAAATTTCTAAGTTCTAGATGACTTTTTACTCTATTATAATGATTCAGGGTGTCATACTTAACCCCTCTGTCCACACTAGACTAATTAGACTCTAAAATCCTTGGAAATAAGATCAATGTCTGGTTCATTTTGTGTCTTTCACAGTACCTACCAGGTACCTGGCAGATAGAAGATATGCTATAGATACATGTTTGCTGTGGTTTGAGTGTTCTTCCCCTCCCAAACTCAGGTTGAAATTTAATAGCCATTGTAACAGCATTGGGAGATAGGACCTTTGGCAGAAGCAGAGCCCTCATGAATGAATTAATGCTGTTATCTAGGGAGTGAGTTCCTTATAAAAGGATGAGTTTGGCCCCCTTTTGTCTCTCTCTCGTCCTCTCCTTACCCTTCCATTATGTGGTGCCTCTTACCATGTTATGATGGCGCAAGAAGGTCCTTGCCAGAAGCCTGCACCTTGATCTTGAACTTCCCAGCCTCCAGAACTGCAAGAAAAAAATTTCTGTTCATTATAAATGATTCAGTCTGTGGTATTCTGTTATAGAAGCACAAAATGGACTAAGACAATGTTGAATATGTGTTGTTTATCAGTAAAGTAAGAAGATAATTCATGCTTACAAACTAAAGTGAGTGAGAGAAGGTTTTGAAGAAGGTTGTGAAAACAATTTTTGAATTGAGTGTTAAGAACCAAGCGTATTGTGAATGTTGACAACAATTATAAGATATAGAGTAGAAGGAGATGAGTAACATACTGATTGTCTACTGTATTTTAGGTTCTCTGCTACCCATTTTGACATACAATTACTTAGTCAACTAATCAACTTTATGACCTGGGCCATAACATTTTTCTTTCCCTCTAATGTAAGCCATACTAACTCACCACTACAACATTTTTGTACAGTTCCCTTTATATGTCCCTTATTTATGTCTATATGCCGTTTAGTATATACAGGTAATTATAGAATGGAAAAGGGATCTACAGTCCTACCAGACTATAATCCAGTGTCTCTGGTCATTTTCTTTTGTAATGTCTTTTAAGAATCTGATGTGTACAAAGAGTTTAAGAAAATACAGTCATGTGTTGCTTAACAAAGGGATACATTCTGAGAAATGCATTAGAAAATTTCATTATTGTGTGAACATTATATAGTGTGCTTATACAAACCTAGTTGATATAGTGTACTACTACCTAAGCTATATAATATAGCCTATTCCTCCTACGCTATAAAACTGTAAGCATGTTACCATACTAAATCCCATAGGTAATTATAATATGATGCTAAATATTTGTGTATCTAAACATAACTAAACATAGAAAAAGTACAGTTAATATATGATATTATAAGCTTATGAGACCACCCTTGTATATTTGGTTTGTCATTGACCAAAATGTTGTTGTGTGGTGCATGACTGAAATTGTTGAAATAAGTACTGATGTAACTTTGAGGGGACAGTCCAGCCAGGGTCAAAGACTGAGCAAAGGAATTATTTTGTGCCTCTCACCTTGAACTTGGTTGTGAAGACAGAAAATGTTTATAAGACTTAGGGATAAGGGGCTTTGGAAAATTATCTGGAGATGGTGGGAAGGTTCTGGGTTCTTAATTTCAATTTTTCTGTGTTCTTCCTCCTCCCACACACAATCTCCCAACACTCCACACCCTCTCAAAAGGATGTAGATATATATAGATATATATACTTTTTTTGCTTGTCTCCCTCAAAATAGCCTTGATTTATTTAGACATACTATGAAACCACGAAATAGCCGTGGCTCCAGTATGTTATGTAATACATTTTCATAGTCAAGCACTGACTAGTAATTATGATAATAACTTATATATACTGAGTGCTTCATATGTGCCAGGCACTCCACTGTGGACTCCCACGTTGTTTAGGCCTTGTAACAACCAATGATTTATGTACAATTATTATCCCCATCTTACAGATGAGGAAATTGTTGGTTAGTAAAATGAAGAAACCTGCCGAAAGATAACTTCAAACAGCAGGTTTGGGATTTGAACACAAGCACTTTGACTCCAGAAACCATGTAATTACCCCTTCTTTATACCTTTTTGCTGTAGAGTTATTCCAATCACCCAAACATTCACATTACTGTTATTGAGAACTGTAGGAGGCCAAGTGGTGCGTTATACAAAGAAAATGCAGGCATTAAAAGAAACAACCTATATCCTGAAGTCACGTAGAGTTTTAGAGCTACATGATGGTTGTTCTTTCATTCCTCCATTGGATCCTTCAACATTTTTGAACATCTATTATTTGAAAGGCCTTGAGCTGGGTGCCAGGGATATAAAGATGAAAGAACAGAATTCATATCTTGATGAGCTCCTAATCTAGTACAAGGAAGGGAGTTACAATGCATGGAACAAATAGAATGCAGGAACCAGCATGGCCCCATCTCCAGCCCCAGTCCACCCCATGGGGACATGGCAAACTTGTCTTTCTGAGGTCAGATACAGCTTCAGAAATCTTTCAACATGGAGCTCCAGTTGATATAGTGTACTACTACCTAAGCTATATAATATAGCCTATTCCTCCTAGGCTATAAAACTGTAAGCATGTTACCATACTAAATCCCACTAATTAATTGGATTCAGTATTTGAAATGGAACCTGTTTGCTACTATAATCTAGTAAAATGGCAGACATGCAGGCATATATGAGTGAGTGGGTACTCAAGGGGATCATAGAGTTCCAGGGTCAGCCCTTAAAGAGTATCCAATCCAACCATCTCACTTTTCAAATGGGCAAAAGTAAAGTCCAGAAACAAGTAGCAAAAGAGAATTAGGTCAAGAACTCCGGTTCCCCATGCCCTTTCCTCCACATCACAGTTCTCTCTTGCTGAAATATCCTCTACAGTGAAATGGGCTTCTGATGGAGTCAAAGAAAATGAGCCTGCACTGATGTCTGCAAATATCTGCAAAACCTTCCTGGGGGTGAGGAGGCCGATTGAGCTTGGGGTGAGAAGGCCTTTGGGGTGGCTTCCTAGAGCCTGGTGCTGATCTGCTAATTTTTATGCCATTTCTTTTAATTAACATGTAAAAAAGACAGCTCTGTCAGCTTGTGCCAAGTCTTTTGCGTCTTCAGCTTGGCGCACTGGGGCATGAACTTGAGATATCTGTGAGTGAAAGTTCACAATGCTAAAATGGGAAGTATTAATGAGTGGAACCACCATGCATGCACTTACCACGATCAATTTTCCACTTAGACAGCTTTTGTCCAGTTGCAGTAACTACTAACCGATCTATAATCCCTAATGGATTAAAGTGGAAAGGTCAGGAATCATAAAATCATCCATTTCCCACTCATTAATATTCGAGTGTGGGCTCCTGGACCTGCCCCAGGCTGCATCACAGTGAGAACTTATTTATAACGAGATTACAAGGAGATCAAACAGCCCAGACTATGTAGAAATATGGATTTGCATGTAGTTTTCTGAATGACTGAAGGAGACCATATGTGACAACATGATAGTTGTCAATTGATAAGAGAAATGTGGTAAAGAATCAGGACCAGGGTGAGGTGAGTGTGACCTTTCTTGACAAGTTTAAGAGGCTGCCAAAAAACTCAGTAATCAAGATAAATATTGCAATATGTTTTTAAAATTTTAAAATATTGCAATATATTTTTTAGATCTCCTAATGAGGAGATGAACTGGGATTGAGATTCCCAATGGTCTGTTCTTTTTTCTTTTTTTTCTTTTTTTGAGAAGGAGTCTCTCTCTGTTGCCCAGGCTGGAGTACAGTGGCATGATCTCGGCTTACTGAAACCTCCACCTCCCAAGTTCAAGCAATTATCCTGCCTCAGCCTACTGAGTAGCTAGGATTACAGGTGTGCGCCACCACCCCCAGCTACTTTTTGTATTTTTAGCAGAGACAGGTTTCACCATACTGGCCAGACTGGTATCGGACTCCTGACCTCATGATCCACCTGCCTCAGCCTCCCAAAATGCTGGGATTACAGGTATGAGCCACCATGCCCGGCCGGTCTCTTCTTTCTATCACACCTTTCTGTTACAACATGGGAAGTAGAAGCCTTAAAAAGGAGAAATTCTTATACAAAAACTGGACATTTATAAGAACGCTAAATAGGGAAAGGTATGAAACATAAAGATGAGCAAGAGGTTTAGTCCCTTTAACTTATCACATAACCCCAAGAAATATGTTGTATGCATTAAATACCTCACTAAATTAAAAAATATAAAGCCAGGGCAGAGGCTCACACCTGTAATCCCAGCACTTTGGGAGGCTGAGGTACGTGGATCACTTGAGACCAGGAGTTAGAGGTCAACATGGCCAACATGGTGAAACCCTGTCTCTGCTAAAAAAAACAAAAATACAAAAATTAGCTGGGTGTGGTGGTGTACCCTGTAATCCCAGCTACTTGGGAGGCTGAGGCATGAGAATTGCTTAAACCAGGGAGGCAGAGGTTGTAGTGAGCTGAGATAGTGCCACTGCACTCTAGCCTGGGTGACAAAGCAAGACTCTGTCTAAAAATAAGTAAATAAATAAAGTAAAAATATAAAGAGACACCAACAAAACCAGTGCTTAAATTGGGAGAAATTAAGAAAGAACTCTCAATATTGAGAAAATCTCACAGAGACAAAGATTTGGAAGAAACTAAAATAAAAACAGGTGAATAATAGTTACTTCATCTGCAAAGTGGGGAGAACAATTTCTAACTCAGGTTGTTGCAAGGGTTAATGAAATAGGGTGTGCTAAAGTCCTGACCTATATATAGCAAAGTAAACCATGCAGTTACTGTTCTTAATATTTTTGTTTGTAATCGGACAGAACTGCATTTAAATTCCGTGTTTCATTCATGCATGATTTTAGGAAAGTGAGCTTTGATCCAGGTTAGGTTTTTGAAATCTACAAAATGGGGACAAAAGATAAACATCTTAATTAAAAAAAAATAAGTATCATAAATATCTATAGCCACTGGCCAAGTGCCTAAAACGTTGCATATATTTAGGAATTGGTGGTAATAGTTGTTATTGTAATTGGGAAAGAAATTTGTTGTTTCAAACAATACTGACAGCAACTCTTTTTGCTTTCTAAGAGGAGTGGTAGGGTGAGTGATATCAGTAGTGAAATAAATCTCAAAGTTATCCCTGTCCTCTTCCAGAAAACGATGGAGGAAGAAAGAAGCGTGACATTTCAAACTCGTCATGTTTTGTGAGTGGCTGAAGGGTGCCCAGGTGTAGACGGTCCTTTCTGTTATCAGAGATGTTAATGAGTTTTGGATACACAAAGAGAGTCAGGCAGTAGAAAATTTTTGTTTTGATTCAATGTAACTTCAAAGCTTACAGAATCACAACCATCACCCAGAGGCATGTCTATATGTACACTACGCATCTGGATATTCCTAAACATCTGAATGGCTGACTACAGTTTGTGTACTTTTACCCAAACATTTGGGATCAATATGAGAAAATAGAAGACAGAATAATAACTTCAGGGAAGCTGTCAGATTGAATGTTTGTAATTGAAGGTTGGAAAAGTAACACCCGGATCTGCTATGTGATAGAAGAGCTGAGTGAACTAAATTGCCTGTGAGCCAATAAGGAAGGCAGGTGTGATTGTGATTATCAGTGATTTTAGTCCCCCTAATTGTTGTCAGGAAACCTGTGACATCAGAGCTAGGAGGAGAAAATGATTGACGTCTAAATGATGAGTTCCTGGAGCCATGTGTCAAAGACAGCCTACCGGGGATAATTCATTTCTGGATCTAGTGATACCTCACGTCTGGGACATAAGTGAATAAGCAATAGTTTAGCCATTTGACCTAATATCCAGGATTGGACATAATAGTATTATCTGGAATTCAAAATCAGTTACTAGTGAGACAGGCATCCTTGGATAAATAAGGTGGCACTGTCATCTGGAATTACACGCAGATCTTTTTGAGCATCTCATTAAAAAAAAAAAAAATCAGGCATTAACAAGGCTGGCAGCAGCCAAGCTGTGGACAATACTCCAAGAGTACCTTGGCTCAGACAACCACAGTGTTAGGGAAGGAAAGGACTTAATTTAAATTATTGCTACCAGTGTTCACAAACAAGTAGCCTGCATGATGAGTTAGTCTTCAGGGGATAGGTTGTCTTTGGTATGCTCTGCGTCAAAACAAAAAGTTGTATATAAATCCCTTGGCATGACTCTCCAGTTAACCAAGACCCCACCACTTTTTTCTGCTTTATGCCGGGTACCTTTACATGCTTGTTACAACATTACTGTGCCACTCAAATGATTTCAGTTTGCAAGTCCTGAAACTCATTTATTTGTTTGGCAGATGAGAAATCCGAAGTTCAGAAAATTTAATGTTGCCACCTATTTCAGGTCAAGCATATACCCAAAATGGGTCTGGATGACTCAATAAAACATTTATTCAAATGTGGTTTTTTTTTCACCTGTTACATGCCAGTGCCACTTTTAGTTCCTGACTTTATAAGATAGGCATAAAATCTGAATTTCTGGAATGTACAGTCTAGCGAGGGAAAAGCCCAGAAACGACATGGTACATGGTACATGCTCATTGGTCATTAGCTCCCTGAACTTTCATGCCTTAGGAAAACAAAAAAAATTACTATATACCTTTTTGTTGTTGTTTTATTATTTTGAGTTTCGTGTCTTTGAGCTGCTAATCATTGCAGCAGTAGCTGGAAATAGTCTTAAGTGGAATGAAGTGTTCATGGGGCAACAAAGACCTCCTTTACACAGGGTTGTCAGAGACAGAACATGTGGCTTCCACAGATGACCAAGAAATGTGATTTTACAGGAAGAATTTTAGTTTTTACCCAGAATTCACATACTAATAGACTATAGCTTAGGAAACACATTTCTGGCTGCTTGTGAGTTAGAATAATACCACTGAAAATTCTAGACAGGTACTTTCTATATATTTTACATACAGAATGTTATCACAGTCACCTCACAGTGTGTGTCTATTATTATTTTCATTCAACAAGATGAAGAAACTGAGGCACTAGAAGTTGGCATTTTCAAGTCCACGCAGCTAGTAAGCAGTAGAGCTGGGATTTAGATTCACATCTGTATGCTTCTGTTTCCACAGCCTTCCCAGTGCCCCACTTCAAGGTCCTCTCTTCAGTTTTGCCACATAGAAGAAATTGTTTCTGGGAGAATAGGCAGAAATCACAAGGCCACGGCTTTGCCTTTATGCTATACATTCCAGGACCACATTCTGGGGCCATGACAAAGGGATTGAGAGACTAGTGAATGCTGCCAGTTATTTAATTTCATCAGAGGAAGGCCAAAGCAAAAAAAGAAAAAAAGATTATCTTGTATCTCACATAGCATAACATTCTTTGCCCTGTTTTTTTTTGTTTGTTTGTTTTTTGTTTTTTCTGGTGATTGCAGCCTCTAATTATATATTGAACAATTGGGGATGTGGGAGGAAAGAACACTTTAGTCACTGCAAAAAGAAGTACCCTTGTTTGGTTGGGCACAGTAGCTCACACCTGCAATCTCAGTGCTTTGGGAGGCCAAGGCAGGAAGGTTGCTTGAGGCCAGGAGTTGGAGACCAGCCTGGGCAACCATAGTGAGGCCCCTTCTCCCTTAAAGATAGATAGATAGATAGATAGATAGATAGATAGATAGATAGATAGATAGATAGATAGATAGATAGAATCTTAATTAGCTTGGCATGGTGGCTGCTATGGTTGAACTAGCCACTTGGGCTGCTGAGGTAGGAGGATAGCTTGAGCCTAGGAGTTTGAGGTTACAGTGTGCTATGATTGTGCTACTGTACTCTAGCCTGGGTGACAGAGCAAGACCCTGCCTCTAATAAAACAAAAGCAAGTATATGAACAAAACAAAAGTACCTTGAGGTAGATGGACAGTTATTGTGTTTAAATTTGCTACAGCCCCTGGGGCTATGTGCCAAGGGGAAGACAATGTGGGAATGAGGAAGAGACCTCAGGTGACTTTAGGCAGGTGGGATTTTTTTATGAACCTCACACTATAAAAACCACCCATTTCCACCCCACCCGCAAGATGTATAGAACTACCATTGGCCTTCTAGGTGGTAAAATCTTTTCCAAGATTCTAGCAAGACAATGTTGGTCATTCTTGAATTTAGGTGGTGGTTTTATCTTGTGTGTGTGTGTGTTTTTTTTTTTTTCTGGATTTGGTAGTTATTTTATTGGTGTGATAGTAATTAATGACGTTTGTCAAATATTTTCAGTCTCTGCCTCTTCAGGGTACATAATAATCTTGATTTTTCTGGCTTCTTTATATTTGAGTGATGACAACTGTGCATAGATGAAGTGTTGAAAGCTGCACTCTTCCCTTTGATCCACTGGTTAGCAATTTAGAAGATAGTTTTTTCATTAATCTGGAGGCTTGAGTCACTGAAATCAGCATAGCCCATTTTCCTACATATCCCCCATAATGGACTTGTAGAATGAATACTATTAATATTTTGTTTATTTTAAAACCACTGTAAGTTGGAAGTTGTTACTGCAACAAAACCTAGCTCATCCTGAATGATAAAACTGAATGATTCAGAGAGACTGAGTGAAGTAATTCCAGTCAGAAGCCTCTTACACTAGAAGTTCCTAATGTGATCTTAAAGATAATGTGCTATGTTTAAAATAAATAGAGCCCTCTACTCTGAGATGACATTTTATTATATTTAATTATTCAGTATTATGAGCTTTTATTAGTCATTAAACTCAAGTGATTGTGAAAGTTAAGCTCAAATTTCTTAGGAAATATAAATACATTTAATGAATACTTTTTAAAACGATCTGTCCAGTAAAGGCAACATTTGTGATGGACTACAAACATGAACTTAGAATTACAGTTATAATAATGATGTCACATCTATACTTAGAATTTTTTAATGGCTTTCCTTTATACTCATGACAAAGCTAATTACTTAGCCTGAGCAAAATAAGTCTGTCCATGACAGGGTTCCACACTTCTTGCTCCAGCCTCTTCTCTCACAACCAGATGCACCTACTTGTGAATCATGAGTATGAAGTGCTTGCCCATCTCCTGTCTTGACACATGCTGTTGCTTTTCTCTGGAGCACATTTTAATTCCTTTGCCTTGTCACTTGGGTTAGTTCGTGTGGGCTGCTATTACAAAATACCATTGACTAGGTGGAATATCAATAACTGACATTTATTTCTCACAGTTTTGGAGGCTGGGAAATCCAAGATCAAGGCACCAGCAGATCTGGTGTCTGGTGAGGCCCTTCTTTCTTGTTCATAGATGGCATCTTTTTGCTGCATTTTCACATGGCAGAAGGGGCAAGGACCTCCTCTATCCCTAATCCCACTCAAGATGGGTCTGCCTTCATGACCTCATCACTTTCCAAAGGCCTCAGCTCCTCATATCATCACCTTAGAAATTAGTATTTTAACATATGAACTTGGGGATGAGTTACACCAACATGCAGATGATAGAACCACTCTTTACTCCTCCATCTTTCAATGTGGGTATAATTCCCTTAAGAAAACTTTCCCCCTCACCTGTACAGTAAGTCAGGAGTCTCAAAACATCCCATGCCTTTTTCTAGTATAGTATGTACCATAATGTGTCGAACTTATCTATTTGTTGGTTTACCCTCATTATCAACCCGTATGTTCCTTGAATATAAGAACTATTTTGTTGATTGCATTCCCTCACCACCCAACGCAATGTCTGGCACACAGTGTGAACTCAATAAGTATTTGCTGAACTAATAAAACTAACATAGTAAATGCTTTTGCGAACTTACATGCTGTCACCTAAGTCACCAAGTCATTCCTCGGCCAACACATTCATGAGTCTGTGTGAATTTTCAAAATAAGCATTTGATGCTATCATTTCCTGAATTAAATCAGGTACTTTCTCTTTTTTTTTTTTTTTTTTGTTTTGAGGCAAGATCCCTCAGTTGCCCAGGCTGAGTGCAGTGGCACAGTCATAACTTACTGTGGCCTCAACCTCCCAGGCTCAAGCAGTCCTCCCTAGTAGCTGGTGCATCACCATGCAGGGATAATTTTGTATTTTTTGTAGAGATGAAATCTCCCTATACTTCCCAGGCTGATCTCAAACCCATGGGCTCAAGTAATGCTCCTGCTTTGGCCTCCCAAAGTGCTGGGATTACAGGTGTGAGCCACCATGCCTGGCCAGGGACTTTTTCTTAAGTAGAGAATTAAAGAAAGCATAATCCTATTCCTTGCCAAATGTGTTATGCTATAAAAAGACAAAGAAGCATTAATGAGTTTTTGGAAGTGTGAATCTTATAAACAAATTAACAATCATTTTGATACAAGAGCATAAAATAAAGGTAGATATCAACGTATAAGGATAACTTTGTAGGAAAACACTTTAGTATACCCACGCTGCATGCAGGTTTTGAAGATACAGAAATAAAGTGAGGACAAACTTCTGTTCTCAAGAAGTGCAGAGTCCAGTGAGAAATAAAAAGGATACACAGGAATTCTAAAGAAAGAAAGGATGAGTGATAGATTAGAGGCACAAAATATAATGAGCACTCAGAAAAGGTAGTTGAATAAATGAATGAATTTATCATGTAAATTTATCACATCTGAACATCCAAGCTAAAAAGACAGCTACTGATGTTTTCCTGCAAACTGTAGTTCTCCAAAGGAAAATGAAAGCCCATCATAACAAGTACTAATTGGGGTTTAAAAAGGAAAACGAGGGGGGAAAAAGTAAAAATAAGCATTAGTTAAATATCAACTATTTTACGTATAAAATTTCCCTTTGTTCTACAAAAACGTCCCAGAGTCATTTTTTCTGAGACGATTTAAACACTTATTATAAAACTTTGCCCAAGATCACTCTGCTTGCCACTGATAAAGATGCAATTGGCATTCTGATCAGCTAGACCTCCCAGCCCTTATTGTGTCTAACACAACAGGATTTCTCAAAGTGTGCCTGATAAACCACGTACTTCAGAATTTCCTACAGATTATTATAGCAATGGGAAATTGCCAGTTTTATACCTCAGACCTAAAGAATCCAAATTTCCAGAGCCTGTCTGGGAATCTGCATAAAAACAAGTCCCCATGCATGGTTGTACATATGGTCAGAAGGAACCCTTTTATTGTATTGCATTTACTCCTGGCTGAACACCAAAGAGAAGATAATTTAGCCTAGCAGTGTGTGTCTCTTACTGGGAGATGAAAGAGACCAAGAGTTTACTCATCAAAACCATAAACAAATTATATCTATTATCTTTATTAATTGATTATAATCATGATAGCTACACCAGTAATTATAAAGAAAGAAATCTGCTCTGTGTTTCTAGAGAGTCAGGACCATGTCTCACTTGGTACTAAATCTTATTCATCTTTGATTCTCTTTAAAAAAAAAGTAGGTAACGGGCAGTCAAAATGGTAATTGAATGAATGAATGAATTTATCATGTAAATTTATTACATCTGAACAACTGAGCTAAAAAAAAAAAAACTACTGATATTTTTCTGCAAACTGTAATTCTCCAAAAGGAAAATGAAAGCCAATCATATTAAATGCTACCACTTCAATAAAAATCAATACTAGAATTGGTATGGGGTTTTGTTTGGTAATAAATGCACTTTTCCTCTTACCTGCTTCCAGTGATCCCTAACTTGGTGGTGATCTTTAATTAGGAGATGTCATACATTGAGTTCTCAGCAGTTACTCCAAATGCACTGTGAGTCTCCGCTGCACATAAGAAAAGCTGCAGATTCCAACTGTGAAACTGCAAAGTCCTTTAGCCTCTGGTTTGTACATGGTAGAAGACACAAGCTGTGACCTTGATAAAAAATTGGAGCATTAAAAAATGTTAACCTTTTACTATCTCAAAATTCACAGTATCCCAATCATCTTCTGCAAGACTTAGTAATATAAGGCACTGCTACCCAGACATTCTCACTTGGTTTTCTCGCAGCATCTCAAAAGCATTATGCCCAGAGCTGAACTCATGAGGCTTGCTTCTCCTATTTTCTACCTTTTTAATATCTCCATCATCCAGTAAGCCAGCCCAGCCAGAAATTAGGGAGCCATATACTACCCAACTACCATCCCTACATTTAGCTAGTCAGCAGGCCCTTTCCACTTATATCTCCTAAATACCTCTCATATCTGTCTCATCTGCTTTACCCTCACTGCTCTTATCTTTATCCCGGCCACCATTTTCTTTCCACCTGGATTTGCTTTTTTTCCTGTTTGGGGTCTTGTCATCTTGTAACCTATCTCCCACGGTGCTGTACACGTTTTTGGCACAGATCTTACCTATGTATATTATTCCTCAGGTTCAAATCTACAATAAAATCTGGTTTGGGGATGATATATAATGCACATTATGATAAATATGTATATACTGTTTCAAGTCAACCTGTCTTTGCACATACTGTTTTCTGTCTCTGAAATGCCGTCCCTTCTGTTTGCCTAAACAGTTTCTATTTATACATGAAAATCTACTCCAAGCAAAATGTAAAAAATATATATATTTACATTTATTTAATTGTCCTAACAAAATATATGCTAAGTGTAAAAAGAAGTTTTTATTCAGAGCATCATCACTGAATGAAGTTCTTGACTACTCTGCCACCACTTCCAAAGAGTCAGTCAGGCTCTGCTCTATCATAGCTATTTATTTTATGTGTTTTTTATCGTGGGACTGACTGTGTTGCTTTGTGACTACACGCTCATGTATTTGACTCCCAAATGTGTTTCTCTCAGGAAAGGCAGTAATTTTATTTTCCATCCCTTCTTTTTCTAGTGAAGTGTCTGGTATATAGCAGGCTTACAGAGATTTCCCAAATTTACCACATTAGTTCAGTAATACAATATATCAGTTGAAGTAAAGAAAAGCATTTTCACTCCCAAATTATTCAAGCAGTGGCCATTCCTAAGAGATGACTTCTCTCTTATGCCTAGATTTACATACTGTTTTTCCTGTTGAAGACCTTTTCATGATTAATATAAGCTGTAGGATAAAATTCAGATACCCAAGCTGAAGTTCAATGTGATCTATAATCTGGTCTCAAAAAGAATTTTCATTATCTCAAGCCCTGTGCTTGGCACAAAATAAAATTTTAATAAGAACGTGTTATGTGACCATTATTTCCCACGAAGGAATGCTTCTAAAGGAATCACTGGCTATCAGTTTAAGTAAACCACCGCTTCTTACGTTCTTAACCTCTAGAGAGTACACCATATAGATAGCTATAAGACTATCTTCTTACACATGTGACACCATGACTAGTACAAATATGAATTTAATTCTTAGTGGAGGATATTTGGCTATCCAGGTATCTGTCACATAAAACCCTGTGCTACCAGTATGGTGTAAAAGAAGAGATAAGCAGCAGAACGTACTGTTCAGCTGCCGTCACAGAAAGATTATGTGTGTCCTTAAACCTGTGAGAACATGGTCTCACAAGTATAATATAGACGTCTCAACAATTAATTCTATTAGAGGTTAAGGAAGTGCTAAGGACTATGAGATGATTAGTGAAATAACTCCCAAGTGGCATTTTATTTTGTTTCCCTGAAATTTGCTTTTAAAAAGCAAAATGAAAAAAAAAAACATTTATTTAATTGTTCTGAGAAAATGTATGCTAAGAGTAAAAAGAAGTCTTTATTCGGAGCACCAGTTGAGATAGTAAAAAATTATAAACAATCTTAATTTCCACAAATGGTGGATTTCAGAAACAAGTTAACCCCCATTCAATAGAATACTACACAATCATTAGGAATGAAGACAGAGACAAACACATATTGACCTGTGGTGGTGTTCTTCAGACATTTTAATAAAACATGTATAATATAAACTAATTTTCAATTTAAAAAATATGCATAATAAAAACATACATAAAAATACTAGAAAGATGAACATCAAAATGATAGCAGCTGCTATATATGGGTGATAGGATGATAGGCAATTCTTATTTTCTTCTTTTTCATACCTATATTTTTTGTAATGAGCATGTAATACATTTTTAAATACTCCTAAATTACAATACAGATGCATTACAATTTATCTTTGTATTTCTTTCCTTCGCTTTCTCCCCCCTCATATGACCATGCTTTTAAATAAGCCAGATTCTTTGAAAAACAATAAAATTCAGCCAAGAAATCAGTCATTTTGAAAATAACCATGTTTGCAGAATGCCTGGCCATTTGGCAGAATCCATCTGTGCTTGGGTTATTTCTGTAGTTGTTCTTCAAATGGGTTTTGTGAGCCCCCTCCAGAGACTCCTATTTACTATAGAAAGGAGTCATAACTCCTAGTGTGGCATTCAAGATTTTTAACAATCTGGCCCCAATGTAACCCTCAGCTTCAAGAGTCCCCAAATCAGCTCTTTCTGATCACATATGTCCAAGCACACAAAGAATTCTCAGCCTTCTTACTTTTACATGTGATATTCCCTCTGCCTGGAACATTCTTCTTCCCTGTTCTCTGCCCTACTATCTTGTTCATCCTCAAGGCCTAGCGCCAATTCCTTTGGCTTTGAATCCTCTTGTAGCCCCATTCCAGGCAAAATTCACTGCTGCTTTCATTTGTGCTTCTACCATGTTTCCAGTGATGTGTTGACGCTGGGTAATACCTGCTTATGAGAGCCGGTTGTTAAATATTCAGGAATTTTGCAAGCCAATTTACAAATTATTGGGAGTTGTTAAATTGGCAACTTGAAGCTAACTGCTGTGGAAATATTTATGCCATGAAAACTGGCAAACAAGATTATTCCACCTCAGAACAGTTTCCCAGCACATCATTGCCTTGCACATACTTTTATTACAGTGCATGTCCAATTTCACCTGTTTTACAAGCAAAGAAACAATCTCTCCTGTGAAGTTTGTGAGCTCACTGAGGACAGGGTCAATGTCTTCATTTTCCTATCTCTCAGAACATAGGAAGACTGCTTGGCATATGGCAGGTAATCAATAAATAACTGTTGAAATAGATCAAGTTGCTCTGAAACACATTTGCTAAATTGCATTTGGAATTAAGCTGTGATTTTTTTTTAATCCTTGATATTCTTGTTTCTCATTTCCAGAGCTAGCAAGATTTGGCTAAATAACATTCATTTTTATTAGCATTCTTAAATATTACAAAATAATTGACTTCTTCAGTGTGGCAGTCATGTTGATTAGAATAGAAAACTCATAAGTATATCTTTCTTTATTATCTATAGATACAATTACCCTCATATCTTTACTTCCAATAGCTTTGCTTAATAAAAAATCCAAGGAGAGCCTCAGGAAGGCATAATATGATTTTAATATACTTTGCTTCAGAGAACCTCTGATGGTTAATTAAGAAACTTTCATCTTTGAAGTAAAATTAGAAAAAAACTTATTAACTAAAGGATGCAGGGTCAGTAATAAGACAGCTTTCCTTTTGAACATTCCATTTAATCAATCCTGAGAGACTTAAGACAATTATATTTTATCAAAAACACAGAGAAATAAGCACCAACAGGGGACGCCAAGTGGCTTTGGGCATTTCTTACAAAACAGTCTTAGGAAATGATCAATCCCTTCCTAATCAGAGGCATTTTATGAAATGACGAAAAAAAAAACATTATTTACAAAGCCACAAGAGTGAAAATTACAGTCTGAGGATTAGGAGACTAAGTCTCTGAATTTGAAAAGCTGTCATGTTCAGGCCCATTCTCTCAACTGAAAGGCAGTTAAAAAAAAATACAGCATTCACCCATGCCTGTGTTCATCAGTGTGTCCACACAGCCTGGAGTTCTTTAGTTCACAGTCTTTTTTCTCCAGGGTATAATGAAAAGTGATCAGGCACTGAATTTAGACCAACTTGGGTTATAATGCCAACCGCACAACTTACCTACACACATAGTGACTTTACCTCTGTAAGCTTCAGTTTTCTCATCTGTAAACAGGTATAATGCTGACCTCATAAAGTTGCTATGAATTTTAAATAATATTGCATGTTTGATGTGAATAGTAGATGCTCATAAATATCACTTCCTTGGCCTCTGCCTCCTTTCACTCATTAACAGATTGTTTGAATGAATACTTCACTGTGATGGTTAATTTTATCTGCCAATTTGATTGGGGTAAGGTATATCCAGGAAGATGGTAAAACATTATTTCTGAGTGTGTCTGTGAGAGTGTTTTTTGCAAGATATTAGCATTTGATTGGGTAGACTGAATAAAGGAGATCTCCCTCACTGATGGGCGTGGGCATCATCCAATGAACTGAAGGCCCCAATGGAGTAGAAAAGCAGAGAAAAGGCAAATTTGCTCTCTGTGTTTGAGCTGGAGCATCCATCTTCTTCTGCCCTCAAACATCTGTGCTCAAGGTTCTCCAGACTCTGGCCTGAGACTTATACTGTTGTCCCCTCCCTACCCCCAAGCCCTGGCTCTCAGGACTTTAGATTTAGATTGAATTATACCACCTGCTTTCTTGGTTCTTGACTTTGCAGACAATAGACTGTGGGGCTCCTTGGCTTCCATAATTGCATGAACCAAATTTCTGTTAGAAATCTCCAAATATGTATGTATGTATCCATGGAGATTTACGTGTAATCTTCTGTTAGTTCTGCTTCTCTGGAGAACCCTGACTAATAATAATAATACACTGCTTTGTCCTACTCTTAGGTGGCAAATGGCACATGGTCACATATTTTCATTTAAAAGTAAGTACTCACTTCACTTCCTAGGTTAGAAATTTCCATGCTCTTAACATACTGTCTTCTGTTTGAGAGACTTTTATTCTGTTTTATAAAACCAACCACAGAAATATCAAATTAGTAGAAGACAACTTGTAAAGTAGAGAGCCTTGAATCAGGAGAAATAAAGAAAAGCTGTATTCTAACCCCAGGTCTGCTGTTGATTTATCATGTGTATTTGAGCAAGTCCCTCAAACTTCCTGACTCTAATTCATGCAGCAAATATGTATTAAATACCTGTCCTTTGCCAGGCATTTAGCTAGACACTAGGGATGTAGAGATATATAAGTCCTGGTCCCTGAGCTCAGAAGCCACCATACAAATAGGGAAGAAAATACATTACAAAATAAGTAAAATCAGATAAGCCTATACTGAAGTTGGCTACCAAGTGACAAGGGGGTGAAGAACATGATCCAGGGATCTTTAATGGGAGATAAGGATGCTAACACTTGTTTTGCTTTTCCACTGGGCTTTTGTGAACATCAAATGAAATTATGTTTATCAAAGAAATTTGTAAAAAGCAAAATGAATACTCAATTTTAAATGAAAATATGAGACCATGTGCTGTTTGCCACCTATGAGTAGGAAAAGCAGTGTGTTATTATTATTTCCCTTTGTGATGAGTGCGTAGTTGGTGCTAATAAATATATGATGAACGAAAGTTTGCAAAAATACAGAGATAGAAACATTTTAGAAAAGTGAGAGTCAATGCTGTGTTAAGATAGTTTGGGGGGGCTTCAATGATTTGGTGCATCTAGAGCCAAGTTTAAAGCATAAAAAGAACCTGTAGAAGAAAAAAAAGTATTCAAGCAGATGGAAAACAGCCTGAACAAAGATATGTATAATTATAACAGCAACTATGCTTTGGGTATGAGATAAAGGCCCGACGATGTGGTTCATGTTTCAGCTGCCATTTATGTAGTCCTTACAAAAACTTTGCAAATAGATATTATTATTTTTATTTTCCAGTTTAAATTCAGGAAAGTAAACCAACTTTCCACCATCACACAAAAATTGAATGTTAGAGATAGAATTTGAATCCACATCAGTTAGACTCAAGATCAAAAGAATGACCCAAGAATTATATACAATATAAACTGGTGGACTGGTGCTTCAGAGTGAATCTTCATCCTCATAGCAAAGTACCCTTCTGGTTTTCCTAGTCATTATTAAACTTATTCTTCCCTGTCTTTATTATAGGGATATCTTACTCAGTAATTTAAATCTTGATCTGATTTCAGAGAATGAATTCAGTAGTCATCCAGATGTGCAAACCAGCAACCTGAGAATCATTCCTTTTTGTTGTTGTTGTTGTTGTTGTTAATGATACTTTAAATTCTGGGGTACATGTGCAGAACGTGCAGGTTTTTTACATAGGTATACATGTGCCATGGTGGTTTGCTGCACCCATCAACCCATCAGCTACATTAGGTAATTCTCCTAATGCTATCCCTCCCCTTGTCCCCCACCCCCGACAGGCCCTGGTGTGTGATGTTCCCTTCCCTGTGTCCATGTGTTCTCATTGTTCAACTCCCACTTATGAGTGAGAACATGCGGTGTTTGGTTTTCTGATCTTGTGTTAGTTTGCTGAGAATGATGGTTTCCAGCTTCATCCATGTCCCTGCCAAGGACATGAACTCATCCCTTTTTATCACTGCATAGTATTCCATGGTGTATATATGTCACATTTTCTTTATCCATTCTATCATTGATGGGCATTTGGGTTGGTTACAAGTCTTTGCTATTGTGAATATTGCTGCAATAAACATATGTGTGCATGTGTCTTTGTAGTAGAATGATTGATAATCCTTTGGGTATATACCCAGTAATGGGATTGCTGGGTCAAATGGTATTTATGGTTCTAGATCCTTGAGGAATCCCCACACTGTCTTCCACAATGGTTGAACTAATTTACACTCCCATCAACAGTGTAAAAGTGTTCCTATTTCTCCACATCCTCTCCAGCATCTGTTGTTTCCTGACTTTTTAATGATCACCATTCTAACTGGCGTGAGATGGTATCTCATTGTGGTTTTGATTTGCATTTCTCTAATGACCAGTGATGATGAGCGTTTTTTCATATGTTTATTGGCTGCATAAATGTCTTCTTTTCAAAAGTGTCTGTTCATATCCTTCACCCATTTTTTGATGGGGTTGTTTTTTTCTTGCAAATTTGTTTCTTTGCAGATTCTGGAAATTAGCCCTTTGTCAGATGGATAGATTACAAAAATGTTTTCCCATTCTGTAGGGTGCCTGTTCACTCACACTTCTTCATACTCCCCATTGCATATGCTCACATAGCAAACAACCCTAAAATCCAGTGACTTAACACGATAACCATTTATTTCACACCTGAGTCTGAAGATTGGTCATTTAAGGCTGCGTTTGGCTGGGTGGCTCATCAGATGTTGTCTGGGTTCACTCACATGTCTTCAGGTCATCTGGTTGTTAGCTAATATAGAAGCTAATATAGAATGGCTTTGGTTGGGATGGACAGGGTGACTTGGCTTTGCTTTGCATTGCCCATTCTCAGAAGCTCAAGCTCAGAGTGAAAAGCTCAAGACCTGAGTCAAAAACTCAGCATCTGCTCCTGACCTCCTGCCTCATGCTACACCCTGAATTCTTCATCTCCTTGGTTGTAGTCACCCCCACCCTCCCTCTCCACATTCGCCTGCCTCCCAAACAGGGCTTCTGCACATTGTCAACCTGTCTGGAACACTCTTCTCAGCTCACAGCTCTTGGCTCATTGCCACTGCTTCCGCAAATCTCAGTTCGTGTGTCACTTGCTCATAGAAATTAACCAGGACAAATAACTCTCTAACAGGGTCTCCTGAGACTCTATACTCTCCTCTAAATTTCTTGTCACAGCTGCAATGTCATTTATATAATTATTTGAATAATTTCTGCTTTTTCAACTAGACTCAATGTTATATGTAGGCAGCAATTACATGTTTTTATTCACCTTTCTATGCCCTGAGTCTAGCTCAGTACCTGGCCATAAGTATTTAATAAATAAATGTCAAAATAAAGAAAGAAATATGTGAAAGTCACTTAGAATTTTTATTAGAAAACTTGGCTACTTAACTAATTTCTGAGCTTTTCATCTTCGCCTGTATTTGTGAGAACTTCCTAAAATACAAATCTAAACAGGTTATTCCCTAAATTGGATTCCTTAGTGGCTCCTCATCACAAATAGAAAAGTTAAGCCTCCTGAGAAAGCCCCATGGGGCCTCCCTGGTGTGCCCACTGTCTTCCCCTCCTGTTTTTGTTCATATGTGTCCCCCTCCCCACGTTACCCACTCATAGTTCTCATAACATACCACATCTTTTCTTTTGTACGTCTGTCTCTGCTACTCCCACTGACCTCTCTTCCTGCCTGGCCAACTCCAGATAGTCCTTTAACTATAATCAAATGTCACTGTACACAGGTTTCTCCCAACATGTTATCATGGCCCCAGACTGTGTGAGTCACCTCTTCCTTTGATTCAACAGCTCTTTTATAATCTTCCATTATATAATATATATAGCTCATCTCTTTATACTTCATTATAATGTGAGGTGTGCCTTTTTCTGATCCTTCTGCTTTATAGGGGGATCCACAAGAGAAGGAACATCTACCCACAACTTAAGATGAGATCAGTCACACAGCAGATGCCTAATATTTTTCAGATAGATGGATGGCTGAATGGGTAAATGAATGGATGAAGAAGGACCCATCATCTTCAGGCTTGGTTTGAAGGAGAAATAGAGATTAGTGACTCCAGAAATAGCGAGAGCTTCAAACTTACGGAGCTTAGGTGACATCAATCAAAAATCCATTTCAGGACTATTCTCCCTCTCCTCCAAATTTCTTCTTTATAAATCACAAGCAAGACTAAAATTACTGACTTTCTGGATCAGATAAAGAACTGAAGGTCACCTGCTATCTAAATTGTCATCTATCTGAAAGGCTTTGTGAGGGCAGAGAGGAAAGGGATTGCACCCTGTTGATAAGGCACAGTGACAGGAGCCTGGACTTTGGAGCTGGACTGCCCTGGTTCTGGATTCCAGGTTTGCTACTTGTTAGCTGGGTGACCTTGGATAACCTTTTTACCCATGATAGTTCTTCTCTTTAAAATGGGTATAATACTATACATCCAGCAGGGCTTTTGTAAGGATTAATTGACATAATATGTTATATTACTGAGTACCTTGCTGGCCCATGCTTAGTACTCAATGCATATTAACATGTTTCTTCCTTCGTCCCCTCCCTTTTCATTTTACAGAAAAATCTAAGACATCTTAGGATCATACTTGGCATAGAGTTGGGAAAATGTCTCCTTTTTCTAGTGGGAGAAGGACAGTGCTTCTCTCTGGATCATGTTCAGTATCAGCAATTACTTTCTCCTTACCTTCCATCTTGTCAAAAGAGTTAGTGTCAGGATTTCCAGGTTTGCATTTCCATTTTACTTTGCTTCTAAAGAGAATCTTTTAGATGAATAAGAAAAAAAAAAGGAAAGGAAAGGAAAGGCCTGAACATCCATTTTGTCAGAAACAGAAAGAAAACCTCCGAATTCCATTTTCTGCCAGAAAGCTGATTCAGCAGCTCGTCACCTTCTCCATCCCAGCTTCATTTATTTTTTCTTTATTTCAGGCACTGTTCTCATTATCCACAACATATCTTAGTCAGCAACTTTATCCTCCCCTTTTAAATAAGGAAGAGCCCTTTTAATCTCTTTTACCACCAATGACTTACTGCCAATTTGAGTAAGGTTGCCCTAATGAACCTGCGATGTCAGACCAGACCCGCTGCAGTGATTCTTAGCATCCCCAAAATGGGACATGGTGTGCCCCTGCCTACCCAAAGTCCCACCTCTTCCTAAGCCAATTATGACCTGCCTGGCCCTTTGTGAAGTTCCCATCACTAAGCAGAAGGCAGAGTCCTGAGTTAGTCTTGCTGCTTGAATAATTTGTGGTGTGCTCTGGGCAAATTATTGGTTTGTGCAACCCTGCCAAACGTGACAGTCTTTCACCCTTGGGATTCTGGGTTCTGTAACATGCTTCCTTGAACTCAACCTGCTTTTCTGAGACCCTGACACCCCAACTTAGCCTAGGCAGATGGATCAAGTTTGGACAGCCAGCCTGAGTGTGTTCACATCCCTTCTGTAGCCCTTTACTGGTGTGGCCTTGAGCAAGATAGCTTGAACGTTCTGGCCCTTAGTTCACCTTGTTTTTCCTGTGTAATAATAAGGATAAGACAGCCTTCATCATTTATTATGATGAATGAATTTTTTTAAAAAAAGAGTGACATAGAAAGAAAGTAAGAGGAAGAGTGAGAAAGAATGTAAGAGAGAGAGAGAGAGGAAAATGCCAAGCAGAGTTCCTGACACTTTGTGGATGCCAAAGAAAAGTTCATAGCCTCCAATTTCCCTTCCCACATCCCTCCATAAGGAAGGTAGACCTTCCTTTCTGCTTCCTCAGCTGATGCTGTGTAGTTAAAAGAACTTTCTTGAACACACACAATGTTATGTCTTATATGAAGAATATCTCTTCATTATAACTGTTAGTTTTAATAAGAACTGCTCTGTCCACCTGTGCAAGCTTTGTAGGAACCCCTTGGGTCAGGGTGTCTCAGAGATGGAAGAGTCCTACTGGACACTCAGCCTAGATATGACTTCCTCCGGGAGGTCTTTGTGAATAAGAACTAATTAGAACTGTAGTTGGGGTTGTACATAGCTGGTGCTTACCCATCAGAGCTCTTGGTGAATTCTAGTACAATTTCCTATTTCCTAGTCTGTCCTCCACACTGGATGCCAAGCTCCTAGAATAGGATAGGATGCTGAGCTTCTTTCAGTGTTTGGCATAGCCGGCACAGAATTAAGAGTGTTTGATGAGTAAATGAGTGATATAAAAGGAGAAGGCTGGAACTTGCCTAGAATGGTTGGCAAAAGTGACTGAGGGCCATTAAGCTAGAATAGGAACAAATTAAATCTTTGGCAAGAAAAACGACATTTATTTAACCTCTATTATAGTCTAGGAACACTGAGGTATTTCATTCACATCATTTCAGAGTCCTGTCAACTTGGATGCAATATTTTCAGCCCCATTTTACAGACAGAGAACAGAGGCACTGAGAATTCAAGTCACACATGTAACAGATCAGAGCCAGTAATCAGCACATCAGAAATTCAAATCAGGGTCTCTCTAACTGCACACCACATCATGACCTACAATTAATAATCCTTGTTTGCAAAGGAACAACTGTTCCTTCTGCTCTTGGAAACCAGTCTGAGAGGGAATGAATCTTTCCCTGTACTAAGTGACAACTTTTTGAAGAAAGCTTTTACCTAATGTGAAATGAAAACATTTTCTTTATGAGAAATATGCAATCCATATGTGCATTTATATTTCAAAGTTCCCAATTCAGTAGGACTTCTCTAGGCTGTTTTTGTCAGGGTTTGAAAAATAGCTCCCTGTGATTTTTTTGATGTGAGTTAATATAGTGATAAGCACCATAAAGTCTCTGGGAATAACACATCATTAATTTACCACAGAAAATAAGACTTCAGAGACAAGCCTCATAAGGGCTCTGTGGTTAAAGTAGCTTGGTGAGCAATGGTCATTTCAATTGACTGAAATTAAAGGTAAAAGGAATGCAACAAATGTAACAAATAATTATTTTATGCAGCTGAACAACACATAGCCTGTTTTATGAAGGACTCTTGAGCAAGTTGAAGAGAAAAATAAATTATTAGAAACACTTCATTTTAATGTGGGGAGACATTATGTTCTGAGAAGAGCATTGGATTCATAAGAGACCTAATTTAAATCCTTGCCTGGCCAATAATTAATTGTTTGACCTTGGGAAAGTAACTTTTCTTCCCAAGACCTTGATATCTTAATCTGTACAATTAGAAAATTGAATTCTAAGAACTCACCGGCCTTATCTGAACCTAACTTTCTAGAATCTCAAAGATTTCATGTCCTATAATATTGGAAACAAGAATATGTTCTCAGAGGGGAGCGTGGTTCATTTGGTTGAAAGTCAAGGGACTCAAGCAGCAGCACGCTCAATGATGATGCATGAACTTTGGAGTAAAACTGACCTGGGCTTGAGTCCTGGTTCTTCCGCTTTATTGGTCATGTGATTTGGGATAAATTTGTTCACCCTTTTAAGACCTCGTTTTCTCACCTGTGAGTTTGTGTATAATACTTCCTTCAAAATTTTGTCATGAGGATTAAATGAAACAAAATATATAAAACCACATACACAATACTAGTCACATGGTGGATGTGTAATACAAGGAAGCCTCTATTATAATATTAATAACCTATCTGAACGTCTCTCCTGGTGGGGGTTGGGATGTGCTTGTGGGAAGTGGATGGCAATGAGAAACTGAATCAGCCCTAGGTGGTGATCTGTGGGGTCCAGGGAGTTCTTATCCAGAGTTGAAAAGCTTGTGCACATGGAAAACCTGAAACAAGCCAGGAGTGTATGAAGCGAGCCAGGGATAGAAGTTAGGGCTGGGGTCAGAATTAGGAATTCTAGGGCTGGAATAATCAATTTGTAAATCAACAACAGACGGGTGGCATTTAAAGCCATGGAATGAATGGGATCACCCAGGAAATGGTTCTCAAGCCTGGCTACACATGGGAAACACCTGGGAATCTTTGAAACTATAATAATATTTCAGTCCTACCCTCAGAGATTCTTATGTAATGGGTCTCAGGTGCGGCCTGAACATTGGTGTTATTAAAAGCTTCTTGCATGTTTCTAATATCCAGCCAAGGTTGTGAACCACTGACTTAGGGAGAAAGCATAGAGAGAAGATATTCAAGGACTGAGGTCTGGACTACTCCCAACATCTAGAATCCATCAGGGAAGGAGGAGCCAACAAAGGAAGACTGAAAAAAAGCCATCTCTAAGGTGGGATGAAAAACACAGAATTCAAGGGGGGGAAAAATGAGTTTTAATAAAGACTATTCAGTGCTGCTGAGAGGCCAAATAAAATAAGAATGAAGAAGTGACTAATGCATGAGTTGACATGGAAGTCTCTGGGGGACAGTAAAGTGGAAGTTTCTATAGGGGAGTGAATGTGAACCATGTTTTTAACTCAGTTTTCTTCTCCCTTTGATGCCTAGCACAGAACTGGGCATATATTTGATGATGGATTTGTTGAATTGCTCTTAATCAGCACTTGGTACATTTAAAAACTGTTTCTGGAATGGGTCAAATTTTAGGGTAAAATAAATCCACCTTGATCTATAGGTCATTAATTCAGTGAATGATGAATGGATCACTTGAAAATGACCGTGTTCTCATTGTGATCTAGTTGCTGTAGTTACTATGCTAGATTCAGAACTGCTGTATGAAGCCATTTAGATTCCTTGAACTTCAAGAGTCACTGTTTACAGAGATTACAATGTAAAAGGTATCTCCTGGAGTCATGTGCATACAACCTGCGTACCTGTGCATGACAGTTCTGTTGCTAGAAAAGGATTTAGAGAAAAGTGAAAGTAAGTTTTATCAAGTGTCAATGGCATGCTACCACATTCATATACTTCAACATAACTTCACATCCTTTTAGAGAGTAGGGTTTATTATTTACATCTTATATATTATTATTAATGTGAAACTCTAAGGCGTCCTAGAATACACAGGTGGTAAAGCCAGATCTTATGCTAGGTTATTAGGTAACATTGCTTAGTCGTGGCACACTATCATACCCATTGAATGCAGCAGTGAGTATCGTGGTATGGCTCTAATACAGTATTATGGAAGATAATCCAAATTTAGTGAATATTTATTGAGTACCTACTATATAACTAGCATTGTTCCAGACCCCTTGAATCATATCATTACAAAAATACAAAAATTCCTGCCCTTGGAGAGCTCATAGTCTTGTGTTTATTACCATTATACCTACTGGCTCATTCTAAATATATATTGGTTTTAGTGACAGATTAGGTTTAAGTCCTGGTTTCACTACGTACTATCTGTGACATTATGCAAGTTACTTCTCCTTTCCATTCCTTTGCCTCTTCCGTTGTTCAATGTGGCACAAGCTTTGTTTAGACTTTTCTGGTGTATTGCGTTTGGGCACAAAGAAGGATCTCTGTGAGCAGATAACCCACAGGCAATAAAAAGGACTGGAAAAACATTCTGAAGGATAAATTTATCCTTCAAGGTAGGAGAATTGAGGCTGTGTTGGTTAGAAGGCCCAGGGTGTGCCCAGGGCTAGGCTAGCTATATAAAATGCTGCTGGTGCCAACATGGCTTCATCCTAACTCCCTTGCTGTAGACAAATCCCCTCTCTCCACACCAACTTCTCTCTCTTTCCTTCCCTCTCTCTCTTAAATTCCTTAATGTACATATGACTGTTTAAAGGGAGAAAACTAATAATTGTACTAGGAATGGGGGAAATAAAGGGAATGCACTTATGCAAACTTTTTATATTTTAACTTAAGATGTTAAATGTTAACTAATTAGATTGGTATAAGTTTAAGATTTATATGTAATCCCTAGAGCAAACAGTAAAAATATGAAAGAGATGTAGCTAGAAAGCCAATAGAGCAACTAAAATGGGATACTAAAAATATTCAATTAATACAAAAAGAAGGCAGAAAGGAGGAATAAAGAAAAAAATAAATAGATTAGACAAGTTTTAAAAAAGGAGAAAATGGCAGGCCAAATAAAACCATATGAAAATTACATTGTATGAAAGTACACTAAACTCTTCATTCCAAGGAAAGATTGTCAGGTAGGATAAAAGAGCAAGAACCAACTATATCACGTCTATAAAAGACAGACATTAAATACAAAGGCAAATAGACTAAAAATAAAAGACCAAATAAAATGTATCATATAAACAATAAGCATAAGATAGTCAGAGTTTCTTTAGTAATATTAGACAAAGTAGACCGCAAATTGAAGAGTCAGAGTTTCATTAGAGGCAAGAATGAAAACTTCATAATAATAAAAGGTGACTATAACAGGAAATATAAAATAATGAATATATTATTATTTATATATTATATATATACACATACATATAATAACAGAACTTCAAAATATAATACATTAAAACTTATATAAGTAAAGGGGCATATAAACAAATCCACAATCGTGTTTGGAGTTTTAAAATATCCTCCTCTCAGTAATTAGTAGGAAAATTAGACAAAACAGAAGATTAACTCCTTTAACCAAATTGGCATTTATTGAACAATCTCCCAACAACTCCACTAGATGGATGGACCCACTGTAAAATCACTCCGCATTAGGGCACTGTTTATTTTTTGACTCCATTATGCCCCTCCTCTAGCAGGAGTCATGATAGCGTTTGAGACCCCAGATGTCAGCATCAACTTGGACCCTGTATCCTCAAAAGATCTGGGGTACCTCTCTACAGAAGTTCACAGAAATTTTTTTAAAAAAAAGACCTGAGTATTCATCTTTCTCAGTTTAAAGTTACCCAATAGTCTGGGTGCAGTGGTTCACACCTGTAATCCTAGCACTTTGGGAGAATTACAAACAGAATTTGAGACAGTGTGAGATCCTATCTCAAAAAAATAAATTAATAATAGTAGTAATAAGAAAGTTTCCCAATAAATGGCTGTAAGTCCCTTTGGGGAAGGACTGGGAGTCACCATATATTTGCCATGATGCTTCAATATCCTTCTACATAGGGTCTTACTCAGTTTTTGGAATCTGGTTACAAGAGCTGGAGCACATCTAGAAACTTGGCAAGACATCATCACTGCCCATTGGTTCAGTTGTCCTCAGCCTTCTGCTCATTCATTCCTGATCTTGGTTGTATGTATTAAGCAGTGCTCCTAGTGGTTTCCCATAAGTCTCCTCTGTAGGTCTCTACAGGTGAGGCTCCCCTGGCAGCCATTCTGATTTTGCTTCCCCTTATGAGGGGGAATATACTCACTTGCTTCTGGAAGTTAAAAGCTTCGCGTGACCTCTACTATTGAGTGATTTTATTATATCAATTCTTGCTAGGCAGTCCAGTTCTGTAACAGCATCTAACCATCAGGGAAGTCTTCAGAGAACAGCTGTTACTGAGCTTCTCAACAATGCTCATGTCTCCCCATAACCAGAGTGTTCATTTTCACTTTAGTAAATGAGGAACATAACTAGATGGAAAGTTTTCCCATCTTAGGTAGTAAATATATTCTAGCATGCTCACTTATCTTTTGCCCCTTTCCTCCACAGTTTACCATGACAGTTCTAGCATTGGTTGATATTTTATACTGATACAAAGCAATGCTTGGCTCTGAAGAGGAAGTCACACAGTCTGCTAGTGGTAGAGCCAAACGTGCCTTAACAAAAAGCCCAACCTCCTTCATTATGCTAAAAAAAATTTCACTGGATGTTATTATGTTACACATCCGTTTTTATTTATGTTTTTGTTTGGTTGGCTGGCTAGTTTGAACTGAGTGAACTCTCTGAGAAATTCTGGTTTTTGTCTGTATAAATTTTCTAACCACCTAACTTTTTCAGAGAGATAGTGACACTTTAGAAGTATTTATAAAATAAAAAGAGAAAGGAAAAGTTGGTTCCAGAGGGTGTTATGTGTACTATGCTGTGATCGAAAAAATAGTAAAAATAAACTCCCGTTGTTAATTTGTGCGAGGGCTGAAACACGCATTGAAGACCATACACTAATCCATATGGATTTCCATTTTCTCAAAAAACAATAATCGTCTTAGCTTTGTCGGAGGGGATTTGAAGGCCACAAGTGCTGTGTGACTTTACTGGTTCTGTGCAGGATAGTTCACGACTGAATGGCCTCCTCTGGGACTTTGCTTCTGATTAAAATTCAAGAACAACACTGGCTCAAAGCTCGCTTACAGCTCTAGAAGTTAAAAAGAAAGTCCGACCGCATGAAGGTACAAGTGTGTTGCCCTCGTATGCCCTGCCTCAGGAGGCTCCAATAGCATCTACCTTGGGTCTGCATTTTCGCATAAAATGGTCCCATGTTACCAAATGTGTGCACTAGGCCATATATCTGGATCTGTACCTTCATGTGGAAACTGGGAGTGATAATCCCTAACTTGTAGGGTTATTGCAGGTACAATTGATATTTTGGGGCAGATAATTACTTGTTGTAGGGGGTATTCTTTGCATTGTAGGATGTATAGCAGTGTCCTTAGCCTCACTAGATACCAATAGCACCCTCTACCAACCAATGGAGATAACAAAAAATGTCCAGACATTGCCAAATGTCCCCTGGGGGACAAAATTATACCACCCCTTTACCTCAACATCCCATTGAGAAGAACCACTTGGTTGTTTAAGACAACAATAATAATAGAAAATAATAATAGATTTTTCTCATTGTGCTGGAGGCTGTTCTGAGGGCTTTACACATACCCTATCATTTCATCTTCACAACAGCCCTAGGACAGAGCTAGATAAGATGGGTACTCTTGCCATTTTGGTTTTATAGAAGTGGGTTATGAAGCAAAACGAAGTTAACTTTATCGATGTCAGGGGTGAACTCAGGTCATCTGTTCCCACAGTGCTCTAAACCCAAAGTAGGGTCCCGTAAGCAGTTGCAGGGTCACCTAGGAGCTTGCAGGAAATGAAGACCCTTAGGCCCCACCCCAGACACACTGAATCAGAACCTTTATTTTAACAAGGTGCAAGTGATTCACTGGTACATTAAAGTTGGGTGTGGTGGCTCACGCCTGTAATCCCAGCACTTTGGGAGGCCGAGGTGGGCAGATCACCTGAGGTTGGGAGTTCAACACCAGCCTGACCAACATGCAGAAACCCCGTCTCTACTAAAATACAAAATGAGCTGGGCATGGTGGTGCACGCCTGTAATCGCAGCTACTTGGGAGGCTGAGGCAGGAGAATTGCTTGCATCCGGGAGGCGGAGGTTGCGGTGAGCCAAGATGGTGCCATTTCACTGCAGCCTGGGCAACAAGAGCGAAATTCCGTCTCAAAACAAACAAACAAACCAAAAATCCATTGCACAGCTTCTGGAATGCAGTAGGTGCTTCAGAGAAACAGAACCAATGGGGTGTGTGTGTGTGTGTATGTGTGTGTGTGTGTGTGTGTGTGTGTACAGAGAGAGAGGAAGAGAAACAGGGAGAGAGAGAGAGATTTATTGTAAGGTGTTTGCTCACACAATTGTGGAAATTGTGAAGGCACAAGTCCAAAATCTGTAGATAGGCTGGCAGCCTGGAAACCCAGGGAAGAGAGTAAAGGCAGTCTGTTAGCAGAATTTCTTGTTTGAGGGAAGTTAGTCTTTATTCTAATCAGGACTTCAATTGATTAGATGTAGCCACCCACATTAAAAAGAAACTTTATTCAAAGTTCACTGGTTTAAATGTTAATTTCATGTGAAGAACACTTTTGAAAAACATCTAGAAGAATATTTGACCAAATAACTGTGCACCATGGCCCAGCTACATTGACACATAAATCAGCCATCCCAGTGCTCAATTTTTCTTAGCTTTTGTTGTTATCATTGTTAACAAGAGGAGAGTAAAGCCTGTTTTTTTTATTACAACTATAAATATTCAAGTTACAGTGTTAACAGTGTGGTAAGGAGAATAATTTTGTTGGTTTCAGAGTCCTGTGAGAACAAATTCTGATCAAATAGGGACTGGGTGGTGAAATCTGGGAAAGGAGAATGAATCTGAGAGACCAGTTGGATCATTAGGACTAAGTAACACCTCAGATCCAGATAGATTTTGGTGCTAATTCCCACTCTGAAGTTTCCAATCATGGCAATGGATAATGTACTCCACCAATGTGAGCATCCATTTCTTCATCTGAGATGAGAAATAACAACAAACACCTTGCAGGGTTATTGTCAGGACTGAAGGAGACATCATTCTAGTGCCCCTAGAATGCTGCCTGACACAGAGGCCCTGGGTGCTTCTGAAAATCTGCCTCTCACTCATCTGTCTATTCCTTACTTCTCTCCTTCCTTTTTCTTATGCTCCTTGCCTCCCTCCCTCCCTCCCTTCCACTCATCTTTGAAGAGTTAATGGATGCCTTTTTTTTTTTTTTAATTCTAGACACTATCCTAAGGCTGGTAGCACAAAATAAATGTATCAATAGATAAAAACATCCTACTTTCTGTAGTTCACAGCCCAGTAGGGGAAACAGAAATGCGAGCAGGTAAAGGTGATGTTCATGAAGATCTTGCCAGCATGGTGATGTATACATAATGCAATGATTTTTTAGAGGAAACAGAAATGCAAGCAGGTAAAGGTGATGTTCATGAAGATCTTGCCAGCGTGATGATGTATACATAATGCAATGACTTTTTAGAGGAGAAGTCAAGGGAATCTTCTGAGGGGGCCGTGTTTGAAAGGAGGCTTGAGGGCTGCAGCAAAGCTTGCCCAGCAGATGAGGGGAGAGGAAGTGTCCTCCACAGTACATGGCCATGGAAGCCTTTCCTGAGAAGAGTGCATGCCCTTGGGTGTGGATGAGGATAGAGTGGGGACATAGGGGAGTAGAAAGGGCCAGAGGTATGGCAGGACGGATCAACAGCTAGACGTTTCAGGATTAAAAGGGCCTTATGTTTCTTGTGTAGGAGTCTGGACTTTTACCAGTGGCCAATGGAGAGCCACAAAAAGAGGGGAGAAATATGGCAAGTCACCTTTGTATTTTAGAAAAGATCACTCTGCCACATACAGTAGTGTAGGAAAGTCTGGAGTCAGGGAGGTTCTTTAAGGCCCTCGCAGTACTTTTCCATGCCATTCTTAATACTTAATAAGTATTATTAAGTATTAAGTAGCCAAAACTTAAATAATAGGACTTTCTGAGGTAGCTTTAAATTTAGTAGAGGAAAAATTAATAGACTTAGAAAAGATGAATTAAAGTAGGCCATTATTTTCAGTCTTGCCTCAAGCATGTAGTAGTTTTTTTAAATAATTTCAAATTGTATTTCAGATGCAGGGGGTACATGTGCAGTTTTGCTAAATGGGTATGTTGCATGATGCTGAGGTTTGGGACACAATTGATCTCATCACCTGGGTACCAAGTGTCACACCCAATAGTTAGTTTTTCAACCTTGTCCCCCACCCTCCTTCCCTACTCCAATAGGCCCCAGTGTCTGTTGCTGTTGTTTTTACCCAGAATGTAGTATTTGTAGTATTTTTGGTCCAATGGGAAAGAAATACCGACTTGTGGATAAAAGTCCCACAATCAAGAGGCCAAGATCACAAAACAACAGCTTGTCCTAGGATGTTGTGAAAACATCTGGCCCTTCTGGCTCTGAGAACTAGAGAGCTAGCTCACCCACTACTAAGCCAGGGCCTTTCACTTATTCCACTTAGAATGACATGGGGGAGCACTATTGGGAAATGTGCCCTTCTCATGAGAAGTGGGTTTATTTCAGAAAAAAAAAGAAAAGAAAATGTCTCTGAAGAGATCCCAAAGAAAGTTCCAGACAACACTGTCCATCCCCTGTCTGCCACAGCTATTCTAAATTCCAACAACTTTCCTTTGTAAACATCCCTGACCAGTTGATCGTTTATTTTGCACTCTGGAAAAAAAAAAATGGCTTTCTCCCACTTCCTGAGAACATACGGTCTCTCCATGTCCTTTTTCCTCAGTTTCCTTTATTCCCATCTTTGAGCCACACCACACCCATGCCTCATCTCTTCTCCTTCCCTTATGTCTGAGAAGACAGTGAATAGAGTGCAGGATTATGGAGACATGCATAAAATTAGAATAAAATTTCTATTCCAGCCCACACTGCCCATGTAAAATTGAGCTTTGGTATTTGCTTCTTTAAAATAGGGAGATTAACCCTTCTTTTCTCAAATGGCATAATATATATGAGTGCACTGGACTGTAGTTATTAATATAAACAGTCATTCAGCAACCATCCTTCTATATGCACACACATACCCACATGCCCTTCATCTATGTGTGACTTACCCCCATCCTCCAAAATTATCTTTGTTAGGTCTTGCTCTAAGCAAGGTCATTAGTTTTTGGGTTGTTTGGGAAGAAGGAAAACAAAATTGAGATATTTTCTGCTGATTTTGATTAATAATGATTAATAAGTGATTATATATATATATATTGGCACTATGTGTCTGGCACTGTAATAAGTGTTTTCCACGTGTCATTTTGTTTAAATCTTCACACAACCCTATAAGATATGACTATCTGCCTTTTCCAGATGAGTAAACAAGCTCAATGGTATTAAATGACTGTCACAAGTTCACATAACTAAGAGTGAGTTAGACCAGAATTTGAGGCAATGCAACTGGAATCTAGAACCTCATTGCTTAACTCCCAGCTATATTATCTTTCCAATATAAACTGTTACTCCCCTTCTTCCATTTCCAATTTCAATTAACTGTCCTCTCCTTATCTATTTTCTTTGCCATCTCGGGCTCATGCACATTGCAAAGATTGCCATATATGTCATCCATTGATTGATTGACTCTTGAAATATTCATTAGGCCCTGCTATGTTCCAGACAGGCATGTCTGGAATAAAACAAAATAAAACGAGCAAACAAACAAATGAGCAACCAAACAAACAGGAAAACTGACGTATTTCCAATCAGGGTTGGAGCAAAATAGATATATATAATTGAAACCTTTTTGGTGTAGAGGCCATTTGAGTCATCTAGTATATCAAATGAGAAACTTACTATTGTTTCTAAATAATTCAATTGATAAGAGAATATAAATGTATTTTATTTCTGGAACCCATAATATATTTTTTAAAAGTGGAATAATTGTCTAGACTAGCCACTATGACTGTCTGCTGGATACTCACTTACTCACATTAGTCTTTGTTTTGGGGTACAGGGGTAATGGCCATGGATCTCAGCCTCACTGCAAGACTCACTTCTCTGTAGTAAGCCAGAGAATATGAGAGGTTATTTATGAGCATCCCAGAGAATGAAGAGACCACAGGGAAGCCATGCACTCTAGCTAAAGGAGCACTGGACAGAGAAGGTCAAGACCAGCTTTCATTCCTGCTCTCACCACTAACTGACTGTCTGACCAGGTACAAGACATACACCTGAAATTGGCCTCACTTTTCCTGTCATTAACAGGAGGAGGTGGATTAGATTTCACTGTGACATTATGACGCTCTGAAATATAGATTCAGCCAGGAGTTACAGGGGAAAAGAATCAAGGGAATGATGCAGAAAAGTATTCTAAACCCCTTCCTTTAACAAAGAATCAAGAGTTCAAAGAAAGAAATTGCACAATTCTTCAATTGGATAGCCAGGTTTGCAGCCCACCCTCACCTCTGGGACAACTTTGAATTACAGCTCAGCTGGCAGTCTCTGCTGAGGCAGGATTAGAAAGGCAGCAGAGAGATGTCACCCTGATTCAGAGAAGGAGGAAAGTTAGACGGGGATCAGACAGTATCATTATCTTCACAAATGTGATATCTCTTCTTGTCTGTGAGTATCTGGCCTACATCTCAGTTTCCGGAAACCCCAAATTCAGAATGGCACCCTTAGGGGGACTCTTTTCTTCTTGAAATGATTCATGCTTGAATAGGCTATTTTTAAAAGTTTACTATCAGGGTAGTAAATGATAAGACATTCTCATGCCAATTAACATCCTCTTGATAGCATTTATCTAAAAACTGGAAATTATTTGTTATTCCGTCCAAACAGGAGGAAACAATATTTACACAGCTATTATTAAATGTGAGAGCTCTGTCTGACTAACTACCTGCCATAAAGCCTTTTTCAAAATGGAAGTAGGTAATTATCTTATTCACACTTATTTAGCAAGCATTTTCCAACAGCATTCAGAATTCAGGGAAGAGGAAATACTTGCTCTTCCCTGAAGTGTAATGGGAGTTAGCAAATGCTTAGGCTTTGTTTGAGGGACCATTGCTGGGTACTTTGCTGAGAAAAACATCTCTGGGTCTCATAGACAAATATTCAAGTGGAGAAAGATGGTTAACGGAGGAGATGGGTGTGAGAAAGCAGTTCTATTGATTTTTTTTTTCCCTTTTCTCAAAGCTCAAGCGCCTTGGTGAATGGGAGGGGTATTTGTACATGAAGAGGCTACTTCAAGAAATTGAGAAGGCTTTCTCCTGCTTACACAAAGTGAGATATGGTGAAGTGAAGTAAGGCATGTAAAAAGAATTCACTTAAGACTCTCTCCAATCTACTGTTCATCTGCAAAGATGATAATGGTAGTATTTGCTACTCGCAAAAGTATTTTAGTGAGAATTAATCCCCCTGAGATGCAAAATCACACATTTTAAGACCATAGGAGGCAGCCTGGTACATAGAAATTAGTTGTGAGGACAGAGCAGTTATTAGCCTGTGCCTAGCCTTTGACTTAACCCACCAATTGCCTGGATCCTCTTTTCTTTGACTGATTGGCACCTCCCATCCTTTGCCTTGGTCTCACATTTACACATGGAGGTTTCAAGTAAAAGTGTGTTGCAGGTCAAAAGCTCCACAGTTAAAAGCATTTACAAATTTAAAAGATGGGTAATATATAAGGACACTCGAGGCATTGCTAGGATTCTAGCTTAAATTTTTTTTTTTTTTTACATTTTATGAAGGCTCTGTAAGGAGTGATTTTTATCAAATATGTAATGTTTCTTCTGCCAACTGGGCTACCTCTCTTCCTCCAGACCCCTTCTTGAGAGTCAACTGAATTCTTAGACTGGAACCAAGGTCATCAGAGTTTGACGATGATTTTCCGTGTTCTATATGATTTCCTTTCACTCATGCTTTGGTTTATAAGATATTTTTATACAATAAAGTCCCAGACGCACTACAGCTAATGAAGGTATGAAATATTCCAGGAGCACTGTTATATTAGTTACTGCGTTTTATCAAGTTCAAGACCTGAGACTCATTATCATCATCCCCATTCTACTGACAAGAACACTGAGACCTGGGGGTAAAGTGACTTGCACAGGGCCCCCTGGGGAGTAAGCAGCAGTGTCAGGATCTGAGCCCAGGGCTTTCTGGGCTAAACCCAGGACTACTCCCTAACACTATACTTGCATTTCACTTCACTCTGCTTAGACAGAAAGTCCAACGTTGCAGACAGCTCCCTGAGGTCAGTTTACTTCACTGGAATCCACCCAGCTCAGCCTCTGATGTGAACCAGTAGTGTTCCCTGAGCCACAGGTTCCAAAAAGCCATTTGTGCCCACAATAAACAGAGGTGGGAAAAAATTGAGTCCTTTCCCCACAAGTTTTGGGTTCTAACAATTATAGGAGACTTTAAGCTAGCTGAGAAAAAAAGAAACCTTACATTTTAAATGAAAACAATTAAAGAACTTCATTTTAATAATTCCAGAAATCCAATAGCTCTCAGACTGAACTCAAACTACAGAACAGATTTAAATATAAGCCCCAAGTTATTGATCAAAGTGACAATAGCCATTACAAAAACTATTACATGTTGAGCTCCTACTATGATCCAGGTAATTTACATATGTCATATTATTTAAGTCTCATGGCAAAGGTTTCTGCAGTTCTGACCTGTGAGGTGAACATTATAAGACTTATTTACAAATGAGAAAACTGAGAAGCATAAAAGCTTAGGAACTTACTAAAAGTCACAAAGTTTGTGAGGGAAGTTGTCATTCTCTCCCCTTGTCTGAAGCCCATTGTCATCGAATTATTCTGTTCTGCCTTCTTTCTGATAAATAAGAGTGGGGATCCAAATCTGCCTTCTATCTGCTATATTATAGGTTAGTTTTTTAGCTTTTTCTCTTCTGAGAGCAGATTCAGTGGAATTTCATTATTATGATGATTGAAACAAAAGGACATTATCATTCTGCATTTGGTGTTTCATGTTTGGAATGACATAAAGAAAAAAAAAGATAGCCTCAGGTTGGGCATAGTGGCTTACTCCTGTAATCCAAGCACTTTGGGAGGCCAAGGTGGGTGGATCACCTGAGGTCAGGAGAGACCAGCCTGGCCAGCATGGTGAAACCCCACCTCCACTACAAATACAAAAATTAGCCAGGCATGGTGGGGCATCCCTGTCATCCCAGCTACTCGGAAGGCTGAGGCAGGAGAATCACTTGAACCCAGGAAGCGGTGGTTGCATAAGCTGAGATCACGCCAATGCACTCCAGCCTGTGCGACAAAGTGAGACTCTTTCACAAAAACAAACAAACAAAAGCCCTAAATCCTCTAGCATCCACAGCATTCAGGGGACATTTGTCAATTTTTTTGGCATCTTGGATATAGATAAGTATTCCACAATGCACAGGATAGCCCTGGCAACAATGAATTGTCCAGCCCAAAATGTCGATGATGTTGAGGTTGAGAAACCCTCCTCTAGACGAATGCTAGGCACCTGGTAGGAAATAAGTAAGCAATGCTTACTCGTCCACCCTAGTTAAAATAGCACCTCCTGGTCCCATTGCATTACCATACTTACTGATACGATCTTGTGTACGTTTTTGTTTACATGGGTAGTATCTGTTTCTATAACTGAGATTTAAGCTCTCTGAGGATCAAGACTAGACCTGCTTAGGCCACAGCAAGTAGAGTAGAAAGTGAGTAAAGGTTTGTTGGCTGGGTGTGGTGGCTCATGCCTGTAATCCCAGCACTTTGCAAGGCCAAGGCGGGGGGATCACGAGGTCAGGAGATTGAGACCATCCTGGCTAACATAGTGAAACCCTGTCTCTACTAAAAATATAAAACAATTAGCTGGGCATGGTGGTGGGCACCTGTAGTCCCAGCTATTCAGGAAGCTGAGGCAGGAGAATCGCTTGAACCTGGGAGGCAGAGGTTGCAGTGAGCCGAGATCATGCCACTGCACTCCAGCCTGGTGACAAAGCGAGAGTCCATCTTAAAAAAAAAAAAAAAAAAAGATTTGTTTACAGTGAATGAATGAATGAAAAAACATAGGGTGAAGAGGGTGAAGAGTTAAAACAAGTCACACCCCCCTTATAAGTTAATGCAGAGACCGCATCTCTCTCTCTTTCTCACAAAGTATGTTGTGGACTTTGAGAGCCTGCCCTGGCTATAGGACATTAAACACCACACATTTGGTCTGGAATTCTTTATGCTCTAAAATTTTCTGGGCAATTTCACAGATCCGAATAGTTTCATTAAGCCTCAATGCTACTCTGTGGTTTTCCTAACTAACCACTTAACTTTTTCCTAGGATTCTCATCACTCATGATTCAGGACTGAATACTTATAGCTACAGGTGCTTCTTGCTTCCATGGGCTGAAAATTTTAGAGTCAAGCACCTTGAAGAATTAAGATCCCTCTGAGACTCAAGCATAAGAGTTAGACACCTGAGGCTCAAGATATTCCAGCATCCAACAAAAGGAGGAGGATGAACAACATGGCAGCCCTCATGTCCGGACTGCTGATTGAGGGAGGGATCCAGGGACAGTGTGGGTCCAAGGTGGCAAGAGCCACTGGGGCTTGTCAGAAACTAAAGCTGGGAGCCCACAGTGAGTCAGAAAAAGGGGAACATGTGAACACAGTGGGCAACTGAGGGGAGGCAGGTGACAGGGAGAAACTGAGATCAGGAGAAATGTAGGCCCAGGGATGGATTTAAAATCAGGGCCTGGGTGCCTGAAATGCACCAAGCATGGAGGCAAACCAGGACCTAGTGTACTGGAGAGGAAAGAACAGGTTTCCAGACATAGGACCAAAGGCGTGGAGGAATGCATGGGAAAGGAAGATTGAAACAGAGTTCACGTATAGTGGGACATGGATTGTGCTAGGTCCTTTAAGCAGTCTCAAAAAGTAGGGTTATACTCGTTTCCTGGGGAAATGAAAGTTCAGCTTTAGAGAGATCAACTGGCTTACTTACAGTCTATAAGATGGCAGACTCCACGAGGATAGGAACCAGACCAGGTCAGCATCATGCACTGCTGCATTCACAGTACAAAGGTCATGGTGGCTGCACGTAGTGGGAACATGGAAAGTTTTTGTTGGGTGAATGGCAGGAAGGTAGCATTCAAAATTTCATCATCAGGGTAAAGCTCCTCCCTGCACTTGACTACTTTCCTAGCCAAAATCAAGTCATACATCAGAGAGAACTTAGCAAGAGCAAAAATGTTTCGGCACCAAGTCCTGTCCAAAATGAATTGTTACTTCCATTTCCTCCAAGTCTGAAAGGCGCAGCACTTGGCTTTTGCCACTTTCCAGAAGATCCAGTGATTTCACCATTTCTCTCAGTTTTGAAGAGAAGAAAGCAGTATTTTAAAAAAGATTTTTTTGGGGGTTGGGGGTGGGGAATTAGAATGGTTTTTAAGCAACTTAATAAAAGGCTGAAAGACGAACATTAGTTTCAAACTCCTCATCCATTGCAAATTGGCTTGTGCCATTTCCAAACTACATAAAATTATTTTGGGAAAAAATGATAAATGACAGTTATTCCATGACAGCTTTTTCAAAGATCAAACAGGGACCCCATACTATCTTGCTATGAACACTTCATAGTTATAAACTTGAACTTTGTTTTTTCAATTTAATTAATTCAAAATGTATTTATTAAACAGCCCTTCTGATTAGGGCAGAAAACAGTAAGACATGAGGGTGCGAATGAAAGGATCCACTCAGCATGTATTCTCTTAGAGCACTCACCCAGGAGAGAAACACTAGCAAATCAAGAGGGTGTCCACAGAACCAGGGCATGCCCAGACCATTGACTCATGGATACAAGTAGGGTTACAGTATCTGGGGTAGCTTAAGTGTCATTGGTATCTGTCAATCTGCTGGCACAGAGCCTCCCACTTTCTACAAAGCCTTTGCAAGTATTTCTGGAAAACTCCAGGCTATACTCCCTTGTGCTGTTTAGCAGTTGGAATCTGGTAGCCACTGCAATTCTTTGGTTGAGTGTTGACACCGATGTGCAAAACTATGCAGGAGCATCTGGCAGAGTAAGGGAACTTGTTTTCTTTCTTTTCTTTCTGTTCACTTCTATAAGCAAGAGTCTGAAACAAGACTTCTTCTGTGTTCCTCCCAAACCACTTCCAAAGTTTTTAGTTAAATATATCTTTTATTATTTTGCTTATTGTGGTTTAGGGTAGTATTTAAGAATACAGATGTTGAAGTCAAATTTCTGAGAATCATATCCCGGCTCCACTTCTTACTAGTTGTGTGACTTGTGAAATTACTTCTTCACCTATACGTGAGGATGATAGTAGTACTGACTTCATAGTATTGTAGTGAAGATTAAATGAATGAATATATGTAAAATGCTTAGTATAGTGCCTGACACATAGTAAGCACTATATTAGTGTTACTTATTATTAACCTTATTATTCATGAAAGATTAGTGATCATTATAAATAATAGTTACATTAGTAGAGTACTTACCATGTGCCAGCTAATATGCTAGCATTTTCTGTTAAATCCCCTCGGTAGCCCTTGAGGCAGGAATTATTGTTATACCACGTTTACAGCTGAGGAAGCAAGGCTTAGAGAGGTAAATAACTGTGCAGAGGCACACCGGTAGCACATGAGTCCCGATCCTGGCTGGTGGACTAATACCAGAATCTATGCGTATGAGTGGAGCAAGGTGGAGATAGGATAAAATGTCAGCCATTTGCTGCATTCATAGCCTCTACCTCCCTCCAGAGACTACAGTGGGTTTTTTTTTGTTTGTTTGTTTGTTTTCTTTTGAGATGGAGTCTTCCTCTGTCTCCCAGGCTACAGTGCAGTGGCGCGATCTCGGTTCACTGCAACCTCCACCTCCTGGGTTCAAGCGATTCTCCTGTCTCAGCCTCCTGAGTAGCTGGGATGACAGGCACCCGCCACCACACCTGGCTAATTTTTGTATTTTTAGTAGACACAGGGTTTCACTGTGTTGGCCAGGCTGGTCTCGAACTCCTGACATCAGGTGATCCGCCTGCCTTGGCCTCCCAAAGTGCTAGATTACAGGCCTGAGCCACTGTGCCCAGCCGAGACTACAGTCTTCATCCTGAGTCACGTTCATTGCATCCTGAGTCCAGCTCCCTATACCTGAAGAACTTCTATGTGTCTATATGTTGTCTCAGGGGTCATCCAGGAGGCTTTTCATCCAGGAAGCATTCCCTAATCTGCTTAGACCTAGGTTAGTTGGATCTCCAGAGCACAATTCTTCCCTTCTTTACAGCACTAATTCCAGGGCTCTTGATTGTCCCCTTATTTGCCTTTCTCCTTCTCCAAATTTTGAGATCCTGCCAGGCTAGAATCAGATTTCATTCATCCTTGTTTTTCCGGCACTGAGCTCAGAGTCAGGCATAGGTGAGAAGTATGATAAACTTTATTATACAAATGAACTACTTATTTAATCTTTATGATGACACCAGAAGGTAGGTTTTATTTTGCCTACTCGTGTATAAAGAAACAGAGTCCTAGGTGGGTTAAAAAAACTCAACTAAACTCACACGGTTAATAGTCACGTTTCAGTGGAACTAAGACCATCTCCCAACAGCATTATATTTATCTTTGGGCTAAGGTGAAAAAAATACATATCTTAAGGTGGATTAGATACATATCTAGAAGGCTGCAGCCCTATCTCTCCTCCATGATTGAATTATACCGTAAGTTTTCTGAGCTCTGAACACTCAGAAAACCCTGAGGAGCAGTATGTGGTCAGAGACCACACAGACAGTAGAATGGGAATGTTATTGATAAAGGCATCAAGTAAATTCAGAAAGGGTTCACCATAATTTAAAATACAAATCTTTTCTCAAATTCACTCATCACAAAGTATCCATTATAAATCTGAATGTTCTCTTACCTTCAGGGAATGGTCCAGCATAAAAATAAAATTGCCATGGAGAATTGGGTTTCAAACGGCTGACAATGGGATCATATTTGCTGACCTGAAACAGCTAGAGGCAGGAAGAGTAAAAACCTTGGTCTTACTGAGCTCTGTGGGTCCCATCCAGGGAAATGAAATGCCAAGAACATATTCTAAACGCAGATGTATGTTCATCAATAAAAGACAAGTTTAAGTGCCAAGAACTAAGTAAAGACCGGGGTGGTACCAGTGCAAAGAAGGCCCTCAGTGTTCACAGGTAATGATGGAAGAGTTTCCCCAACTCACCCACTTTGATGGAACCTTGCGTGTGTATTGAGGGAGTGTTAATATACAAGGCCTTGTGGGAGTACTTTAAGGTACAAGCTGGAACACACAGAACAAACAGGGCACCGAATTAAAATGTTTCAAATGCTGTTTTCTTTAATTCTCACAATATTCCTATGACAGGTGCATTATTATTTTCATTTTACAAATAAGGAAGTTGAGTCTCAGGGACGTCACCAGCTTGTACACAATGAAGCAAGAATATGGTCCCATCTGTGCCCTACCTATATCCTCATTGTCCTAAAACAACAAATAAGTAAACCAATAAAACTAAGAGTCCTAGCTTTGAGAGGGCTAAACCCCCTAAAAACGACCAAAGGTTTTCAAATGTGGAGTAGGTGCTTCCCACAGAGAGCAGTTTCAGCAGCAGTGGGACCTAGTTTGGGCTGTCAGGATAAAATTCACTTCACTCTGGTCTCTGTTGTCTCTGTCTCTCTGTCTCTCCCAACCCTTCTACTCCTCTCCACACAGAGCACATTTTTCAGTTTGCCAAAGATAACTTCTCACTTTCTATAACTGGAAAAGAAAAAGACTGAATATGAGTAAGTGAAGCTTTTTAAATGCAAGACTATTAAATACTAGCTTTTTAAAATGAGGTATTGCTGCTATGTTAATATGTCGTTTCTCATAATGGCTTGATGATGGCACTAATTCAAGTTGCTTCCTGTTGAGGACTAAGTTTATCAATCAGCCAAAAAGCAGCTATTTCTAGAGTATGTCAAAGTCGTTAAGCTGAATATAATGTTTAGAGCCATGGTGGTTTGGAATGAGGGGCCTCCTGGGAGTTCTAGAAAGATAGGTAGTCAGAAGACCTGGCTCTGAGTCCTAGTTCCTCTCCTGAAGAATTCAAACCTAAAATTTGGAATGGATAAGATAAAGGATATAAAAAGTGTGTTGTAAACTAAAAAGTGAAGGGAATTTATGGAGCGATTATGTTGCAGCTCTCAGTGGCCCAAGTCATGGCCACTGATAAAATGAACCTTATTCTGTAAATCAATTGACCTCTCCATTGGTGAAAGATAGTTTTTCATAAAAATCATTAAGTTCCTTCTTTTTCCAGCTGATAGTTTCATGTACATTTTTAAAAGTCAGACTACCTCTACCTAATCCCCAATATTCACTCATTCCTTTTTTCTTTCCATCCTAAATCTACCTCACAAAATGCAGAGCTGTATTATTAACAAGGTTAATTATAGGACTAGAGTGGGTGGGCTCCACAGAATAGAAGTGAATGGAATGGTTAATCATGTTAGCTCCAAGTTTGCATTATTGATGCATTTCATTGTTCTCCTAGTCACACCCTGTGTCAACTGAGCCCTAATGTGGATAGGTGGGGCTGGAGAAGTGGAAAGATAGGGAGAAATTGAGGGAGAAAGAGAATGGGGTAAGGCTGGAGTGCGTAAGATAAAGTTCTTAACTTGTAAGTAGCTGCTCACAGATTGGAGAAGACAACATTGTTGCCCAAAATAAAATAAAATAAGTGGCTCCAAAAATAAAACAAGTCCTGCACTACTCTAAGCAATCTGCTTCTCTTTCTGAAACCGGTATAATAGCCCATCCCTGGGCATCCCTTCCAGTGCATATCCTGCCTTGGCCAAAAGGTCAGATCATTGTTTTGTTTCAGTACTATTTTCAACAGGAAACAAGCGCCATGTCAAAATTAGATAATTCAAGGCGAGTTTAATAAGGAAAATATTTTAAATTATGGGGAGGAACACTGTGCAGCATCCCAGGCTAAGGACAGCCAAGATGTTACTATCCTTAATCCTGGAGTAAGGAGGAAGAGAAACATTACTGGGACCAGGCAGGAGAAAGCAGCGTTGGTGTAAAGATCCTTTAGAAGGATCAGTAATGTTGGTGGAAAGATAAGACCTGTCCAAGATGGCCTGTAGGAAGAGAGCCTGAGAATAAGTAACACAACTTCTCTCTCTCTCTCCCTTATTTCCTGCCGGGGCATCCATGGGCAAAACTAACCAGAAACCAGGGCATAGTGGAGACTGGTGGGTAGCCAACAAAGGCCAGTCACCTGGGCGGAGAGCAAAGTGGAAAGGGATAGAGTGAGTCTGCAAGGACAAGCAAAAGATATCTAGGACAGACATTTATGCTGGAAACACAAAGAAATGAAATTGTTTCCACTCTAGGGGGAGCTTCAATGAAGAGTTTGAAGAAAAGTAAGCCATAAAAGGGCTCCCAACCCCGAGAATGTTGGTAGGAATTTATTTCCATTTTTCTGTTCCCTCATCAGCCCTTTCCTGAGGGCCTCCTCTTTGACAAGCAGACTTGAGCCCTAAGAACCCTGGACAGTGGGGATGTGTAACAAGACACAATCCTTACTGTCTATGAACTCAATCTGATTCCATCAAAACACACGTCAGTAGTGAACTACAATACACAAAGCCCCCAGATCTTTGTTTCAACTGAAACTTCTTCTCAAGTATCTGAACACCAAGCTCATAAAGCACAACTAGATCTGTCCATCTTTGCATGTGTTTCAATGGTAACTGGTTTGGACAGCAGCCTATGTTCATTAGGCTTAGAAACTTTCCATGTCAGTTAATTTGATTAATATCAGAGAAAACTCAATTAGATGTGTCAACTTTTTGCATATGACATTTAATATCTATTAAAATGATGTCACCTCCATCAGCCAGGGGCCCTTATTTTCAGTTTCTTCACACTGTCAACTTGAGAATGCTAAACACCCAAAACACCAGAAATGAAAAATGCATTCCTATCGTTCTTTCTCCACATTTCTTAAAGCCAGTCTAACATAATGACTTGAAAACAGTTTTCATGTTGATTTGTTCCTTACTCCCATTTTCCTAGAGAACCATACTTGAAAGAAGAATATACAAGGCTGAAGGCTAATTTTCCAAATAGTACTAAAGGGAAAGACAAGAAAGGAGAAGATTCATAGGTAGGGAGAATAATTCGGTTAGAAGGTTTATGTGGGGTATATTCATATATCTGACTCTCATTTCCAAACTACCATACAATTTCTAAGGTAAAATGAGCCTGTAAACTCCACACACACACACACACACACACACACACACACAATGATTGCAGAACTTAATCAAATGAAAAACTGTAAAACTCTGTGTACTAGTGGAATCTCTCCATAATAGAAGCTTTACAGCTCTAGATGAATTTACTATAGGATATGTACTACACATGGAAATGTAACAGCATCATTTCAAAGCAGAAATGTTTATAAATCTTTGTATTTAATGTCTGTGTTTACTTTGCTATTCCACAATGAGTTCTAATTCTTGTGCCTATTCCACAATTTAAATTCTATTAGAAAACTCAAATAATTGGCTCTTAAGAAAGTATATATCAGATTCATTTGGAAGATTTTTTTTCAAAATACACACACTTAAATCCTGATGCAGTAAATTGAGGTGGGCACTTAGAGTCTCTATTTTGAAACATATACACAGGTAATTTTAATGGACACTGCCAGATAAGAAAGAATGCACTAGAATGTCCCCACATATTATTCCATGCTAAAATACTGCCTAATATTCCATGCTGTTTCATACTTCTGGGCATATTTTTTCATGCTCTTTGTGAATATGTTTCCATTGAATGTTTGCCTGACAAATATCTAATATTTTCCTGAAGTCTAAAAACTTTTTTGAGTAGTTTTCTAACACCAAAAGACAATTTACTACTCCATCCTCTGCATTTTTCCATACTTTTAATATTTCTACTATCTTTTCATTTTGTTATGTGAGTGTTACTTTTCTTTCTACCAACCTGTCTATGAGTTTCTTGAAGGCAGGAAATGAGTCCTATCTTTGTAACCCAAGAGACAATGTCTAGTACATGCTTAATAAATGCTTCTTGAATACAGTTGAATTGAGCGAGTACTGACTATATTTAGATTATCTATTTCTTTTTTGGCTTGGTTACTCATAGTTAATCTCCATTCAAGGATTATTTATGTAATGCTTATGAATTTAGAATTATTTATGAATTTATGTGGTTCAGTCTAATTATAGCAATACATTATTAAAAGAAAAAGAAAGCAAGAAGTCCCCCAACCAAAAGCAAAACTCATTCTAATTTTACTAACATCTACAAGACAGTAAATGAAATTCAGTTGAACCAATGGCATGACTTGCAGATTTTTTTCTCCTCTCACTATCTCATACTTGCCGCCACCTGAGCCTTTTTTTCCTCCCCATCCTTCACTTTCCCTGGCACCCTAACCAACTGGGGTCATCTCTTTTCCTTCCTTTCCTCCTTTTTTTTACTCTGTAAAAAAAGGTTCGCTCTCTGTTCCTTTGCTCCTCTCAAATTTAAGAAGCCAGATGTCATCCTTGCCCTCAGCGTTGTCTTTCCAAAAATTGAGACAGTACCTCTGTGGTCTCTATTCCATACTTTGGTCCGTGACTTTGGACAAACTAATAATTCTCCCTTTGCCTGATTTTTCATAAAGAGATAGTCCTCTGAGACTTTTCATTTTTGAGGTTTGTTTATAATTTCAAAATTTTTTAAATGTTCAAATAGGGTTATAAAATTTGTGACATATTTTGAATATTTATGTTTTATGAATGAAGCCATTTAAGATAGAAATGTAAATGGGTTCCAAGGATGATTGTAGAATTCATAAAAATCCTCATTTGTGCAGTGTGTTCTGACAGTAGCACACACGTTGAATGTCACTTTTTTAAAAAAATACATCTGGTGTATTGTACATCCCTGTGTCTGAATGTCTAACCTCATCTACAGAGAACATCAAAAAGCCTTCATTTTGAGATCATTTGTAGAAGAACAACTCACACCAAATTTTCCTCATGACCCTAACTCACTGCTGCTAATAAAGATCATGGAGGAAAATACATGTGAAAACATTTTGTGTCAAATCTGGATTCAAATCATGGCTCTTTGACTTCTTAGTTTTTTTTTTTTTTTTTTTTTTCTTGTCTTTAGCTGAGGATTGAGCTTTCACTTCCAAAGAGGGTTCTCTTACCTTTGAAAAGATAGAGTTACGTTTTCATTCCCTGAAGGGTTACTGTTTCCAAAGAAAAAAGCATGGATGGAATACTGACAGGAATGCCTGACCAGAACAGGAAAGTAAATACCAGAGGGTCATCTGAAAAGGCCTGGAGTCAGATGACTTATTTCCAGTGACAGACAGGTTACTCACTGGCTATATGACTTCAGACAAGTTACTTAGCCTCTCTGAGACTGGTTTTTCTCATCTGTTAAGTGAGCATTATAAAATAATGCATTTCACATGGCTGTTATGAGGATTAATTGGGAGGTTATGCATGAGCTTATTAACTCAGTACCTGTGTAGATTAAATATTGAAAGAGAGAGAGAGAGTGTATGTATGTATATTTAACACCATCTGTGGATCTGCCCTTGCTTGGAGACCTGGCACACTTAGAACGAGTGAAAGAATGATAAAAGGGTTAGGGAAGGGTTTGGCAGTGACAACCAATTGAGGATTAGTTAGACAAGACTCCAGTATTACTATATGAGTTGTACTGTAAGGTGTTCAGTAAGGACAATAATGATGTCACCGTTGTCTGTTTACTAATATAACCCAAGCACCTGAAAGAGTGCCTAGCACATATTAGTGCTCAATATTTTCTGAATTCCCCAATGCGAACTAATGTGCCATCTTGCATACAGTAGGTCTTCAATGAATGTTGCAGAATCAAAGAATAATAGTAGCTGTAACTAACACTTACCAAGCTTTTATTATGTATAGTTTCCTCTTCTAGGCTCTTTATGTGTATAATCTCTTTTAGTTTTTACATTCACACTGTGAGGTAGGCAGCTTTATTATTCCCATTTTGTAGATAAAAGAAATTAGATACAGGTAAGTCACTTACATATTTACACTGCTAAAAACTGGTGAGGCCAGGAGTTGACCTCAGCTACTGGGAACCAGAAGAAATGGGACTTGGAAATTCTGTCCAGCCTCTCTTCTTCTAGTTTAAAGCTTAATAATATCTATAAAAAAAAAGTAACGATTTTGAAATAGGAATAAGGTTCAATTTGCTCATCTACAATTAGAGATCATAACACTTATCCTCCCTATCAAAAAGAATTATTTTGAACATCAATTAAGTTAATGTGAACTACTATAAAATATATTACATTTTGCATTCTCTATACTGTAATATAACTAAAAGAACATCGAGTTGGGAGCTCACAGACATTCAAATGTTGGCCCTTTTTATTAGTCTTATGGCCTTGGGCAAGTCAGTCTGCATTGCCTTTCTTATCTGTAAAATAAGAAAAATTATATGACTTTTGGGGTTACGATAATCACAAATGAGTTTAAAATGTGAAATAATCCAAAAAACATTGCTAAGCACATATAGGGTAGGCAAGAACTAAATGCCATCTCTTTTTATGTGGAGTGGTTTGATGGTCGGTGCCAATGATTAATTAATCAGTGAATGCTTTAGTTTTTTTTTTTTAATGTAACAGGACTATGATTAACACTCCTTGAGTACCTATTAAGTGCACATCTCATATAGAAAAACTCAAGAAATATGGCTCCTTTACATTTTCACTCCCCATTCCTTTTTTAAACCACTTTATTTATATATGAGTGACATATAAAAAGCTGTACATATGTAATGTATACATCTGGAAAAGTTTGGAGATAAATATTTGCCTGTGAAATCATTACCATCATTAGGGCATAAGTATATCCATTACCTCCACAAGTTTCCTCTTGCCTGCTTTATTATAATTATTGTTTTTGTTGTTTGTTTTTGTGGTAAGAACACTTTAACATAAGACCCTCTTAGCGTATTTTAAGTATGCAATACAATATTGTTAGCTATAGACACTTTACTGTATACTAGACCTCCAGAATTTATATCCTGCATAACTGAACCTTTATATCCTTTAACCATTACTTCCCCACATTCTCCTCTCCCCAGCCACTGACAATGGTATTCTACTCTCTGCCTCTATGAATTTGACTATTTTAGATTCTATATATGAGTTTATAAATCTGTTTTTGTCTGACATTATTTTACATAATGCCCTCCAGGTTCACCCATGTTGTAGTAAATGATAGAATTTTCTTCTACTTCAAGGTCAGTTAATATTTCATTGTGTGTTTATACCACGACTTCTTTATCCATTCAGCCATCAGTGGATATTTAGGTTATTTTCATATCTTGGCTATTGTGAGTAGTGCTGCAATAAACAGGAACGTGCATATACGTCTTCAATATCCTAACTTTAATTTCTTTGTACATATACCCAGAGATGAGACTGCTGGATCATACGATAGCTCTATGTTTAATTTTTTGAGGAACCTCCATTCTATTTTCCATAATGACTGTACCAATTTACATTCCTACCAACAGTGTACAAAGTTTCTCTTTTCTCCACATCTTCATCCACACTTATTATCTTTTTTTTTTTTTTAGTAATAGCCATCCTAACCTGTATGAGGTGATATCTCGTTATGGTTTTGATTTGTATTTCCCTAATGATTAGTAATGTTGAGGATTTCTTTCTATATTTGTTGGCCATTTGTACGTCATCTTTTGAGAAATGTCTGTTCAGGTCCCTAATCCACTTTTTAATTGAGTGATTTAATGTTTGTGTGTGTGTGTGTGATGTGTGTGTGTGCATATTTTGCTGTTCAATTATATGAGTTTCTTGTATATTTTGGATTTTAAAGCATTGATGAAAAAAATAAATCAGACACAAATAAATGGAAAGATATCCCATGTTAATGAATTGGAAGATTCCATATTGTTAAAATGTCCATACTACCCAAAGCAATCGACAGATTGAATGAAATTGTCATCAAAATTTCAATGGCATTTTTTACAGGAGTAGAAAAAAAATTAAAATTAATATTGACCATAGAAGACTCTGAACAGCCAAAGCAGTCTTCAGCAAGAAGAATAAAGATGAAAGCATCACACTACCTGATTTCAAAATATACTACAAAGGTATAGTAATCAAAACTGTAAGCTACTAGTATAAAAACTGACACATAGACTAATGGAATAGAAAGGAGAACCCTGAAATAAGCCCCAGTAGATACAGTCAACTAATTTTCAAAAAAGAGTGTCAAGAATACGAAATAGGAGAAGATAGTCTCTTAATAAATGGTGCCAGGAAAAGTGCACATCCACCTGTAAAAGAATGAAATTAGGCCTTTTACTTACACCATACACAAAAATCAACTCAAAATGTATTACAGACTTAAATGTAAAATCTGAAATCATAAAACTTCTGGAAGTAAACATGGGGAAAATACCCTTGATATTGGTCCCAGAAATGCTTTTTTTAAAATACGGCACCAATAGCACAGGCAACAAAAGCGAAAAATAAACAACTGGTATTATAGCAAACTAAACAGTTTCTGCACAGCAAAGAAAAGGATCAGAAAATGAAGAGGCACCCTACAGAATGGGAGAAAAATTTTGTAAGCCACACATCTAATAAGGGGTTAATACTTACTTCCTTAGGATACCTTGGAAGACCTGTCTCTTCTGCCTCCTCAGTGTAGTATGCTCCCTGTGACCTCATCTAAGCAGCCCTCTGATTGCTTTCTGCCTCATTATTTGTAAAAGCAGCGTATGCTTCCAGACTTCTGTTTTAATGAATATTTATGGTATAACTCACAGTGGTGTGAGGCACACAATAGCTCCTTTTAGCATTGTTAAAAGATCTTGAATTTTGTGTACAGTGGGGGCAGTATTAGTGTCTATTTTCCCTGGTTGCCATTAAGGAAACGTACACTGTAAAGTTTAGTGGAGTGAGACTCCAGGGACTGATTCACTCAACACAGAAACACCTTTGCGAAGGCTTGTTTTTGTCTTTCAGTTTCACATTTTGCTCCAAGAAAGTGCTGATCCCATTTGGCTTAAATATTAACTTTAGAACATTTTAGCAACTCATTAAATCTCTTTCTCACTTCACTTGCAGGTGGAGTTCATTATAATCAAACTAAAGGGAGTCCTACACTAAATACACACACACACTAACACTCTCCTTGCAAGAAGCACGTGATAGAATTTGTATTCTGTGTGTAGACTACTGCTTCTTAAAACAGGGAAATTTTCCCTTCCTCAACCCCAGGGATATTTCGTGATGTCTGGACATTTTTGGCCATTACAATTCAGAAAGTGCTACTGGAATACAATGGGTAAAGGCCAGTGATGGTACTAAAAACCCTCCAATGCATAGGAATATCCTTTACAAGAGAGTACTATTCAGCCCCATTTGTCAATAGTGCTAACGTTGAGAAAAACTGGTATAGACTAAAGAGAAACTGTTTTATCAATGACACTGCTTCTAAGGCTATGTATGGGCCACCCCTGAAGAAAACTATTGTCAACCCTCCACCAATTTATTCTGTAACCACGAGGAGCCGATGACTGATGTTTAATGTTTTTTTAATACATAGAGGACTAAGTTTGAATGCTAATGCCACCATATTTTAGCTATGTGACCTTGGATAGGTAATTCACTTGTCTGATCCTCAGTTTTCTCACTTGCAAAATGATTTAAACACTTTTTCTTTAATGATAATACCTACCTTGGAGGTCTGTTACACAGATTGAATGAAATAATGTATTTATAGCCATAAAAGTATCTGGTACATAGTAGGTTTCCAACAATTACAATTACTATGTCTTTATAATTATTATATAAACTGAAAAGATCACTGAGACCTTTAATAAAATTGCCCTACTCACTACATGTATTAAGTCCCCATAAAGACTCAGGGATGCTCTCTACAAGGGGACAACTTGCAATAAAGGCAAGCACAGAGTATTATATTAGCACCCCAAAGGAGCACATAACCTTACTAAGAGTAGGAGAAAGACTTGCTTAAGGCAAAGATGCTTGAGCTTAAATTTTTATGATTCTAAGTGAGTCATCGAATATAGTCTTAAAAAATATCTTCACTTATTCTACTTTCTCACTGATCTCAGTCATTTATTCCTTCAACAAACTGTTACCATTAGCAATTGCACTGATGGTTTAATTAAAATTTGAACATCCCATCCAGTTTCAGCCACCTGCTGTCTTTTATATCCACTCATATTTCAAAAGCACAGAGTGTTTCTTTTTTTTTTTTTTTAAGTTGGCCATATCTGTTGTGCTTGGGAAAAGAAGCCCAGAAAGGCTGTGATGATAGAGCTTGGTGAATGTCCATTGATCTAGGTTTATGGTACATATGTGACTTTCATAACCCAGAAAGTATAGGGCCAGAAAGGTATCTTTAATTGCAGCAATTACAGGGAAATATCTACTTGAAGGTATTAACCATTAGTGGCACAAGGTCAGTTATCTCATTACTTATGAATCTATTTGTGTTCCTTTTTAGCAACTGAATAGATATTTAGATCAATGTATTCTTAGCCTGTAGTTTCCAATTCCTTATAAAAATTATTGAACTAACATTGGAGTGGTGACTTATTTTAAAATGAAAAATGGTATCTCATTCATGTGGTCACTAAATAATGATATTCCTGATTTACATCTATTTTAGAAAATTAAAAGAAGAGATGAGAATTCAAACTGCCACAGAACACAAAAGTGTTTCGCAAGATTAAGTTTGGTAATGACTCCAGGGTTTCTCACTAAGGTTGGAGTTATTACTGCTATGCCTTCCTTGACTTGTATTCAGCTATGGGTTTGTGGAAGACACATTCATTGTATATATATATATCTGTTTCTCATGCTTTCCTGTGAACTCCTTAGGGGCAGAAACAGAATTTTAATCATCATTGTGTATCCCATGTTTGACACTATGCCTGACATACAACAGGCATTCAATAACTATTTATTGAAAAAATGATATGTTTATGGACCTATATTAAAACCCAGGACACTGAAGACACTGTCGTTCTTTATCCAGACTCCTCTTCAGGACTGAGGGACTTATTCCCGCAGAATACTGGGAGTGTGGCTGGCAGATGGCCCCCGCATTCCAACTTCTCACAGGGATTGCCTGGGTTAAAGAGAGTCACCTCTCCCAAGGCCCTGACCCCTTCCCTGGGCAGCTGTATCCAGTGGTGGGTCCACGTATGGGTACAACAATCTGGCCCTCCTGACTTAATAGGGGCAATTCTGAAGGGCTACCCCAGTTCCAGATCTCTTGGTGGAGAAGGTAGCCCTTTGTTTTGAAGCATGGCAGACTTCTCCCTCTCCTTGATAGGGCTCCCTTCCTTTCCTTTTCATGGTTATTGATCCCCAGGGTATTCCTTAAAACACCTCCTGCAGGCTAATATCCACCTAAGAGTCTTCATCCTGCAGAACACTCGACAGGCAACAGGGTAAGAGCCAGTTCAACAATGCAAATAAACACATATTGATTAACTCATATACACAGTCACTTTCCACCCCCTATCTCACTTAATCCTAGTAACCCCCTGTGGTGTTAGGTATTGCTGTTTTTATCTCACAGAGGAGAAACGTCTGCTGTGAAATATTAAGTGACTTTGTCAAAGGTGACAACGTTATAAAAGGGGATCTTTGGGACTTAAATTACGGTTTTTCTGACACCAAAACACCAAGCCATTGTAATTTTGACTATAATGTTTGATGTTAAATGCACTGAGAGTTTTCTTTTTTGACTAACAGAATAACAATAGAAACCTGAAGTTACTTAAAGAGTTTCACATCTTTAGGGTAATGTGTAGTATTCATCCCAACAAGTAAGCTTATTATAACAGAGTTGTGTAAAGTAAGCTGCTTGTAAGTGCACATGACTGACCTACACTTCAAAGAGTATTTACCATGTGGAAATGTATATTTCAATACTTGCAGAGGTTCCTTGACCCAGAACTTTGACAAAGAGATTTGTTCATTCATCCAACAAGAATTTGTGAGCATCCACAATTTTTCAGTCACAATTCTAAGCAGTAGTGACTAAATATGCAATAAGATGAACAAGGCCCTCTGCTGTCATGGGTCTTACTGTCTAGTGATGTAACAGGTAATAGATTAGCAACCATATTATTAAAGGTAGTTAAAGAATATGATACATGCTATAAAAAAAAGAGAGTATCATAACAGACAGAAACTGAAGGCGAGAAGCAAATGCTTTATAAGGATGCTCAGGGGTGGCCTCTCTGGGGAGATTCTATTTAAGAAAAGTCCTGAGAAATAAGAACAAACTGTCCCTTTGGAGAGCCTGGAGAAAGGGTTGCAGACATGAAAAACAAGTGCAAATACCTTGAGAAAAGGAAGAAATGTGGCCTGTGAGTGTGCCCAGAGTACACACTTTATATCCTTACTCTTTAAATTTTTTTATCTTTTTATTGATACGTAGTAGATATACACATTTTGGGGGTATATGTGATAGTTTAATATATTCATATAATTTATAAAATCAAATCAGTGTAACCAGGATATCTATCCTCATAATTATTTGTCTTCTCTTTATGCTAGAAATATTTGAATGATTCTCTCCTAGCTATTTTGAAATAAACTATAGTCACCCTACTGATCTACCAAACACTAGGTCTCATTTCTTCTGTCACACTGAACATTTGTACCAATTAGTCAACTTATTTTTATTTCTCCTTCCCCACCTCTGGTAAGCATGAATCCACTGTCTTCAAGAGGCCTACTTTTTTAGTTCTCACATGTGAGTGAGAACATTCAATAATTATCTTGCTGTTCTTGGCTTATTTCACTTAATATAATGATCTCCAGTTCCATCATTTTACTGCAAATGGCAGGATTTCATTCTTTATGATGGCCGAAAAACATTCCATTGCGTACATATACCACATTTTATTAATCCATTTATTCATCGATGAGCTTTTAGGGTTGACTTCATATTTTGGCTCTTGTGATTAGTGCTGCATGAGGGTGCAAGTATCTCTTCCATGTATTGATTTCTTTTCTTTTGGATATATATCCAGCAGTGGAATGGCTGGATCATATGATGATTCCATTGTTAGCTTTTTGAGGGACCTCCATACAGTTCTTTATAGTGGCTTTGCTAATCTATATTTCCACCAACATGCAGAAGAATTCCCCTTTCTCTACATTCTTGGCAGCATGCATTATTTCCTATCTTTTTCATAAAACCCATGCTAACTGGGGTGGATTCTAACTGGGGTGAGAAGATACCTCATTGCAGTTTTGATTTGCATTACTCTGATGATCAGTGGTGTTGACAATTTTTTTTTCTTTTTTTCTGAGATGAAGCCTTGCTCTGTCGCCCAAAGTTTGTCAGGTTGGAGTGCAGTGATGTGATCTCGGCTCTGCAACCTCCACCCCTCAGACTCATGCTATCCTCCTGCCTCAACCTCTCGAGTAGCTGGGACTACAGGCATATACCACCACACCTGGCTAATTTTTTTATTTTTAGTAGAGATGGGGTTTTGCCATGTTGGCCAGGCTGGTCTTGAACTCCTGACCTTGGGTGATCCACCCACCTTGGCTTCCCAAATTGCTGGGATTACAGGCATGAGCCACCGTGCCCAGCCTGACCATTTTTTAATGTATAATATATGTTGGCCATTTGTATATCTTCTTTTGAGAAATGTCTATTGAGATCTTTTGTCCATTTTTAATCTGATTATTTGTTTTACTTATTTATTTATTGCTATTAAGTAGTGTGGGCTCTTTATATATCCTAGATGTTAATCCCTTGTCAGACAGTTTGCAAGTATTTTCTCCTGTTCTATGTATTGTTCTTTCACTTCATTGATTGTTTCTTTTGCTGTACAGAAGCTTTTTAGCTTGATAAAATATCATTTGTCTATTTTTGCTTTGATTGTCTGTGTTTTTGAGGTTTTACACAAATATCTTTGTCCAGACCAGTTTCTTGTAGCATTTCCTCAATGTTTTCTTTTCGTAGTTTCATAGTTTCAGGTCTTAGACTTAACTTTTTAATTTATTTTGTTTTTATTTTTGTGTATAGTGAGAGAGAGGCAAGTTGTTTCATTCTTCTTCATATGGTTATTCAATTTTCCCAGCACCATTTATTGAAGAGACTGTTCTTTTCTCAATGTATGTTCTTGGTGCCTTTGTCAAAAATGAGGTTCTGTAAATGTGTGGACCTGAGTTTTCTTCTGTTCCATTGGTCTACGTGTCTGCTTTTATGCCAGTACCATGCTGATTTGGTTACTATAGCTTTGTAGCATATTTTGAAGTCAGGTGTGTGATGTATCCAGCTGTGTTCATTTTGCTCAGGGTTGATTTGACTATTTATTCTCTTCTTTGACTTTATTCACAACAGTTATCCCATCTGGCATTATGTATTTATTTGTTTATTATCCATTTTCCTCACTGAAGTGTAAGTGCCTTTAGGCAGGGACATTTTTGTTCACTGCTGGAGAAGAGTGTCTGTCACAGAAATGTTACTCAATCATATGCTGAAGGAATACACAGAAAAGAGGTCCATGAATTGGGGTCCTCAGTGAGCGAGATGAAGAGTGGGTCATAGCAGGCAATAGGCAGAGTATAGATTATGTTGGTGTGTAAATCACACTATTAAGTTGGAATTTATTCTAAAGGTCATCTTGAAGGGTTTTATGTGGCACAGTGATTCGATATAAATTATGGCTTCAAAACACTAGCTACTTTGTAAGAAGATAAATAAAATAAATCGGGTACTTTGTACATAGCACATGGAAGATGAGCAAGAGTGAAAACAGGAAAACAAGTTAGGAAGTTCTTAAAGTAATGCAGCAAGAGAGGAGGAGAGCATGGACTAGAAAAGTGGCTAAAAGGAAGGCAAAGAGGATTGGAGGGGCTTGGGGTCTATTTCAGGGACAACAACAGGACCTCATGATGGACTGAGTTGGAGATGGGGAGGAAAGAAAGAGAGAAACTAAGAATTATCCCTTAGTTTTTGGCCTGAACAACCTAGTAAATTATAATCTTGTTTATCAGACAAGACTGGAGGAACAATCATTTTGTATGAGGAAGTGAAAAGCTCTGTTTTAACCTTTGGGATTTTAGGGACTATCAGATATTTAAATGAAGATGGTCTGTAGGCCTTGAACATAAAAGCCTGGAAGAGAAAGAGATCTGGGATTCAGTTATATATGCATGTGTGATTCCTAAACCGGTAGATGGTACTTAAAATCATGGAACCAAATGAGATTATTTAGAGAACGAGGTAAAGAAGGCCTAGACTCATTCTCACAAAGTCAAATGGAGTAAATACCCAGGTGACTATTTCAGCCTCTTCTCTAAGCAGGTGACTTAAGCAGATGTGGAAGACAACTTAATAGGTGATCCAAACGCCAAAGGTTCACAACAAAAAGTAGAGAACCACTGATCTACATTAACACGTGAAGGAATAAGAGCTGGCTAGGGAGGAAAAGGACATGAGAAAGGTATTGGACAATTTAGAAAAATTATAAGACCAAAAGATTAGAGGCCGAAAGATTAGCATGGCAGGCACATCTATGCCATGATGTCACTTTGGTGGTTTGTTCTTTCTCTCTGTTGATGTAAGCACTCAGGTTTACTTCAATTGCAAGTCTTTATTAATTAATATCGATAAATGTCTGTGCCTACAAGATCCTTTAAATGCCTGATAGTAATTACTCAAAACTACCAAAGGGCTTTCTATCTCTTTGTTTGCCTAGCATTAAAATCTTCCCTGACCCTACTCTCTGTCCTGATACGAATGTTCTGTGCCCTGTTGTCATTTCTACCAAGTTCTCCTGATTGAGTTTCCATGCTTTTCTATGGGAGTGAGCATGGCACACTCCTCTTTGTGGGAAGAACAACTTCGTTGAGGTTCTAGCTGCAAAATAGTCCCCAGCATGCAATACCATGTTATTTCCCGTGTAGTGTAATTTACTACTCTTTGTGTATTAGCATCTCCAGGACAACCCTATTTAATCTCTTTAGTCTACATAGCACCTGACACAGCAAACAGCTGGGTAGGTGCTAAATAAGTACTTGTCGAGTCATTAAAGGATTTATGCTTTTGACTCACACATCTCCCTCCACCTCACACGTTAACTTAAAAAGAGCTAAAGGTGATTTTTGAAGAAATCCAAACAAAGTGTGAGCTATAAATTAAAAAATATTCATCCCCTTAACAATACTATAGACATTCATATTGTTTTCCATGTTTTTTCTTTGAATAATCTAAAAAATGTAATTGTAATGTATGACTCATCTATATGTTAACACTATTTGACCTTACAAAATAGTGCATTCTTTGAATATGTCTAGACCTACTACTGATAAAATTCACTCCATTTATTTATATAGGATTATTAAATAAATATCTTTAAAAACAGGCACTTTATAAACATCTTAGTCCCTTTGAAGGTTATAATTGTTAATCATTGATCATTCCTTCTGGCAGGAAATCCAGGATGCTGGTACATGGCATAGAAAGTAGGCTACTCAGGTAATTCAATGTCTAAGGAATTAAGGCTAAGATCTATCCCTGTCTCTGCCCCTACTACAGAGCTCAACTAATAGCAGTTGCTTAATAAGTATTTCTAAGTAAATGAATGGAGAGACAGTCTCATAAGAGTTTCAGGTCCTGCTAGCAGTGAGAGAGAATGTAGAGCTGAGAATCCAGGTATATCTGTGTGGGAGTGTGTGCATGTGTTTCATCAGGAGGAGGATGGCACCAAATCAAAGGGAACAGAAGGTACTGTCATAGCCAAGAATAAGAAAGCAGATTGGTTCCACATTTTGGCTATTATGAATAATGCTGCAATGAATATGGAAATGCTAGTATTTCTTCAATATACTAATTTCACTTCCTTGGAATACCTACATATCGATAAGTGGGATTTCTGGATCTTATGGTAGTTCTATTTTTCATTTTTTAAGGAGCTTCCGTATTGTTTTCTACAGTGGCTGTACTAATTTACATTACCACTGCTGGTGCACAAAGTTTCCTTTCTCTCCACATCCTCATCAATACTTGGTTTTTTTTGTCTTTTTATATAATAGCTATTCTCACTTGTGTGACATGATATTTCACTGTGGTTTAATTTTATTTTCCTAATGATTAGTAATATTGAGCATTTTTCATATACCTGTTGATCACTTTTAAGTCTTCTTTTGAAAAATTCTATTCATGTGCTTCGCCTACTTTTTGTTCAGGTTATTTGTTTTCTTGCTATTGAGTTGTTAGAGTTCCTTATAAATTTTGGATATTAATCCTTTATTAGATGTATGGTTTACAAATATTCTCCCCCAATCTGTAGGTTTTCTCATCACTGGGTTGATTATTTCCTTTGCTGTGCAGAAGCTTTTTAGTTTCATGCAATCCCGTTTGTCTAACTTTGCTGTTGTTACCCGTGTTTTGGGGGTCATGTGCAAGAAATCATTGCCCAGGCTGGGCATGGTGGCTCACACTTGTAATCCCAGCACTTTGGGAGGCCAAAATGGGTGGATCACCTGAGGTCAGGAGTTCAAGACCAGCCTGACCAACATGGCGAAACCTTGACTCTACTAAAAATGCAAATGTTAGCTGAGTGTGGTCGTGTGCACCTCTAGTCCCAGCTACTTGGGAGGCTGAGACAGGAGAATCACTTGAATTGGGGAGGCAGAGATTGCAGTAAGCCGAGATCACACCACTGCACTCCACCTGAGCAACAGAGTGAGACTCCTTCTCTAAATAAATAAATAAATAAATAAATAAATAAATAAATAAATAATTGCCCAGACCAAAATTATGGAAATTTTCCCCTATGTTTTCTTCTAGTACTTTTACAGTTTCAGGTCTTATCTTTAAATCTTTACTCAATTTTGAGTTGATCTGTGTATATGGTGTGAGATAAGGATCCAATTTCATCCTTTTGTATGGGGATATCCACTTTTCCCAACACGTGTACTGAAGAGACTATCCTTTCCCTGTTGTGTGTTTTTGGTACCTTTGAAAAAGATCAATTAACCATGAATGTGTACATTAATTTCTGAGCTCTCTATTCTGTTTCTTTGGTCCATATGTCTGATTTTATGCCAATAATATGTTGTTTTAATTATTATAGTCTTGTAGTATATTTCCAAATAGAAGTTTCCAATAATGGATGAATGGATAAAGAAAATGTGGTGTATTTATATACAATGAAATACTATTCTGCCTTAACAAAAGGGAATTCTGTCATTTGCAACAATATGGATAAACCTGGAGAACATTATTAGAACCTGGCTAAGTGAAATAAGCCAGGCACAGAAAGACAAATACTGCATTATCTCACTTATAGCTGGAATCTTTAAAAAGTTGAACTCAGAAGTAGAAAGTGGAATGATGGTCTAGGAAAATGATGATCAAAAAGTAGAAAGTTTCAGTTAGAATGGGTAAGTCCTGAGTATCTATTGTACAATATAGTAACTATAGTTAATAATACTAACATATATTTAAAAATTGCTAAGAGAGTAGATCTTAAATGTTCTCACCACAAAAAAATACATATGTAAGGTGATGGATATGTTAACTAGCTCAATTTAATCATTTCATGATACATACATGTATCAAAATATCACATTGTATACCAAAATTGCATAGAATTTTTATTGGTCTATTATGCCTTAACAGACAAATAAGCTGAGACTGGGAGAGTAAACATCAGGAAAAAAAAATGAGAAGGCAGTACATTAAGAGATTGGGAGAAGGAAACCCAGGGATAAGAGAAATCCTGCTTGAGTAGCTGATACTGGGTTGAAAATTAAAAACGTACTTTGAATTGAACATGGAAGTACTTACATCAAGTCTAGATAAGTGAGGCTACATAGAGTTTAATCACCAGGTTAGACACCTCAAAATATTGGGGTGTAATTTTTCTTTTGTGATAATAAGAATTATGCTATGTAGTTGTTTAAAAATTGTATTAGACCAGTGATGATAGGTGGATCCTCCAATAAATTAATAGTGTTCATTCAGCAGCAACATTTACTGAGTATTCACTATGGAGTTGGCACTAGCATTGGCACGGGGGTAACGTTATGCACAAAAGGAAAATCTCCTGTCCTTATGGAGTTTCTACTCTAGGGATATGGTTGATTTGTTGAAAATATGAAGCTCCCAGGCTACCTGATTTACACATGAAGAAAAAAAGCATATTATTATATATTTGTGCTACTAAATATTAAACTTTTGGCAAATTTTTGTTTAATATTGACAATGATATCTATTGACCGATGTCTGCAATTCTGTGTGACATAGGAGTGCTAGAGGTTTAAATTTCAGAAATGATTCATATCCCGAAAGACCAGAAATAAGGGCTAGATATTTTGTAAACTGAAAATTTAAGCACACGGCCAACATATATGGTAGACATTCAATGTCAGTTTACCTCCTTTTATCTTCTATTGCATTTTTTCCATATAAACTTATGAGGACTGCTGCTCTATTTAAAAGAGAAAAATTAAAACACCCATATACAAGTACTATGAGAAATAAGTTAAAAATATGTATTAACAGGATTTATTCAAGTGGATAACCTAGTTCAACCCTACTTTAAAGAAAGGCAAAAGGGAGAAAGAGATCCTCTTCAGACATGATTAACTGTCAATCATTTTTCTGTTAGTGGCTCAGGGGCAAAGGGAAGTGCAATAGTTTTGATCCTGCTGATTAAATCAAGAGCACATAGGTTTGAAGGGCAAGGATGGAAGATTAAGTTAAATCACAGAAATTCAAGCAGAGGAAATAACAATTAAGCTGATCAGCGTATCTTCTGCCAGGGAAAGGGAACATTTTGAAAATACTACCTTTTCACCAGCATGGTGTTAACAATCCAATTTTGTAAGTCCCATTCAATTCATTCATTCAACAGGTATTTATTAAGCGCCAAGTATGCAGGAGAAACTGTTCTAGGCCCTGGGAATGCAGCCATGAGCAGTCAGGCATAGTTTCTATCTTCATGTAGCTTATAATATAGTTTAGGGAACAGACATTAAACAAATACATACATAAAGTTTCAGTAGTGATACCTCTTAGAAGAAATAAAATCTAAGTTCAGAAGTCCCGCAGAGATTTTTGTCAAAATCTTTTGGTCAAGCAAGTTATTAAGGCCAGAGGAGATTCAAGGGGAGGATAAATAGATTGGGAATCCACCTTTTAAAAGGATGAATAGCAAGAACTTAGAGTCTTCTCTAATCTACCGCAGATACCTTTAGAGGTTATAAGCAGAGGAGTGATGAGGTCTCACATTTTAAAAGGATCACTCTTATATGAATATAATCAACTGGGGAGAGAAAGGTGCAAAGGTGAAAACAGAAAGATCAACTGTCCACACTTAATCCTAATTTACTTCCAAGTTTTAGACATCTTGACTCTCATTAGCAGAGTTATGGAGAAAAAGAGTAATATGACTGATAGCACTTGGCTCAGGATTACATATCACTGATTTTTCATGTGGGATACAACACATGATACAATTTCATTCACTTGTTCACCAAATATTTTATGAATACCTGTTATGTGCTAGGCACTGCAGACACCAACGGGCAGACAGAGCCCTTATCTTCAAGAAACTTGCCATCTATGGGGGAAAGAGACAAATAACTTGCAAATTACAGCATGCTTTGTAAACGGTGTAGTGTTCGTCAGATTTTTGGTTTCTCAATGTTCCTTGTAAAATTTCAACCTGATTATCACTCTTTTCCAAAATATAAAAATCCACCCTTTTCCACAATATTGGATAGTTACTCTCCAGATTCTCTGTATAGATTGTAGCCTTGAAATTACTTTTTTTACTGATATTTATAAAAACTCTAATTAGCAAACTAGTGATTTGTCTGAAGTGTATGGTATTTTCCCACCCCTAAAGGAGTCATGTGGAGGGAACTGAACCACTAGAAGCCTATATTTTATTTTGACCGTATCAGACTAGAACCTCTCCTGAACTGCACTTAAGTTGCACATTTGTAGCTTCTTCACTTAATAAAATTATTAATTCTTTAAGGTCCATCTAAACATGACACCTCCTCCGCAAAGCCTTCCTTGATCCTCCTCAAACTCCCACAATAGATTGTTTACATTTCTGTTTGGCGTGTATTCAATTACCCCTTTTTATATAATCAACGTCAATCATTAATAAAGTAAAGGGGTTGTAAAACTATAATTTTTAAGCATCTGCTATGTGTCACGCACTAAGGAAAGTGAAGTTCATACACTTCTCTTAGAGATAGGTAGTATTACACCAATTTTGTAGATAAAGAAAATGAGGTTCAGAGAGTTTAAATGATTTTACCTAGAATTACAAAGTTAGCAATTGATTATAAGATCCACATTTCAAACTCAGTTCAGTTTGGCCCTTGTAGTGCATTGAATACTTGCCCTCAAAAATTCATGTTCGCTCACAAACTTAGAACATGACCTTATTTGCAGATGCAATTAGGAAGAAAATTAAGATAAAATCATACTGGTTTAGGACAAGTTGAAAATCCAGTGAGCATTTCCTTATAAGGGTCTGAAAAGAGTGCGCAGAAAGAAACAGAGGAAAGAGGCCGTGTGAAGATGAAGGCAGAGACTGGAGTTGTACTGCCATAACCAAGGGAACTCCAGGAGCCGCCAGAAGCTGGAAATGACAAGGAATGATTTTCCTTTAGAGACTTCAGAAGGATTATGACCCTGCTGGCACCTTGATTTCATATTTCTGGCTTCCAGTATGGTGAGAGAACAAATTTCCATTGCTTAGAGCCACCCAATTTGTGATATTTTGTTAGGGTAGCCCTAGTAAACTAATACAGCCTTAAAACCATTTTCCTTTCCTTTTATTTGCACTTCTTTTCACTTCAGGACTCTAATTTGCCCTAGGACTTTAGGGTTATCTTTAACCTTTCACTTTGAACTTGCAACAGTGCCACCTCACCCCACCAACTGCTTCCTGAATAAAAAAACAAAAAAGGTAGCAATGAGAGTGGGAAATATTTCAGTATGAATTTTGTTACAAGCTGCAACATTCGACTTAAGCTAGGATATTTAGAAGGGAGAATTTACTGGCTCATCACCAAATGGAAGAAGAGTAGGAATGTAGGAATAACTCCGATATGACAGGGACCTGGCTCTGGAACTGCACCAAGTTCCTCTCTTTATCCTCCATCTCTACTTTCCTCAGCAGCTTGAGGGACAGCAACATCCCGCCACGTTAAATCACCATGAAGACAGAGGCTTTTTTCTTATTTCCAGCATGAAAATTCTTGGGGAAGGTTTGTGATTGGCCCATCCTAGATCAATCGTTCACATGTGTATCAAGGAGGTAGCATTCTGAGATTCACTATTTCCACTAGGACCACATGATTTTAGTAGACAGAAGGAACATTTTCCCAAGAAGTAGGATGCTGTTATCCAAAGAGAGGTATGTATTTGAAGCAGATATGGACACAGATATCTATATAGATAATGTCCATGTAAATGATATCAACTACATCTGTTATTAAGACTTCTGCTTGCAAAAAGTGAAAAATAGTGAAGCCAAAATATAGACTTATTGAATATACATTTCTAGAAGCCACTCAATACCTGTGTCAATAAAGATGTTAGAATCTATTATAAGCCTTCTTTTCAAAAGGGCCAGTGGCTGGCAAGAGCTCTTTTGAATAGATGTGTAAATGCAAGCAGTAAAACTTTCATTATCCAGATTATATCACAAGGACTTGCGTGGGCGGCAAGAGCGGTTCCAATAAATAACAGCGATGTGATCTTTTTCCCAAATATCGCAGATTGCAGTATCGTCAGAGCTAACTTCCTCTCTGCTTGCAAAGAAAGCACTGAGCTTAACAAAAGAGAAGAATGAGGAGAAGGAAGAATTGTTTCCTAGCAATCTCTGATTCTCATAGCATCAGGGAGGCTGGTGGGGGCATAAGACAGAATCAAAGGGCCAAGTAGTCCAATTTCCTTGGAAGGCCACTCAAGTCTTCCTTTTGCCAAACTGAGGACAAATCCCCAAACATTTATACCTTAAGTGGATTTTGTCATTTATTAGGAAGATGGTTTGTGTCTAGAATCCAACCAACCTTAGAAAGGTCCTTCCTCTAACACACAAATAGAGATCCCCCGAGACTGAAAAGAAGTGGTCACAGATAACAAACACTCTCTAGGAACAGAATTGACATCAGGCTCAACGTGTAAGAGCCAACTCATGAGTCCACTCCCGAGCAAGCCTTCGTTTGTGGTTGCGTAGCACTTTGTAATATCCCCAATATAATACATCTCAAAACATAACTGCCTATTTGTGTTCTTCCCCACTAGGATGAGTTTCTTTAAGTTAGAGATCTTTCCTTCTTTATGTTTACGTCCTTGGTGTCTAGCACCATGCTTTGTCCATTGTAGTTTCAGTAAAAGCTTATTAATTTGTTTCAGTAAAAAGTAGAAAGAGGCAGGGAAGTGAGAAGAGATGGAGGGAGGAAGTTAAGCTAATTTTTCTATTTACTACTACAAGAGGAAAATACGTAAGCAGAGAAAGAGGATTAATAGAAAATGATTGTGTATCTTGTTCCAAACACTTTGATAAGCAGTTTACTTTTTTTGCCTCATTTAATCCTCCCCAAAGTACCTCTATTTCCTGAATTCTTTGTATGATAAGGCATAATATTAATATATATTCCACTGGAGTGCGTACCATTATCTCCACTTTGCAGATGAGAAAACTGAGGCTCTGAGAAATTAAGGTCAGGAAATAGGCACAGTTTTTTCTGTGTCAGTCCACTACAGATTTTAGATAATGTGTAAAACTAAATAAAAAGTACCATAAATATTAATTAATAGCTACATAGTATGCCATGGTGTATATGAGCCACATTTTCTTTATCCAGTCCATTACTGCACATGTATACCCATGTAAGAAACCTGCACATTCTGCACATGTATCCCCAAAACTTAAAGTTATATATATATGTGTGTGTATATATAATATATATAATTATATATAATATAATTTTATATGTCATATAATCACATATATAATTATATATATATATAAATGGGACAAGGGAGGTGTCTTTTTAGTTAGAAGCCAACCTGGGCTTCCTGTCCACCTCTGGCAGACCTGAAGGCCCTGCTCTTTACCCATCACCACACTTTGTCCTGGGGAGCAATATAAACAACAATCCCAAAATGGTGATGGCATGATGACAGAATGAAAGCATAAAAAGAGGATGCCCGGAGGGGGTGGTTTCTGGTATTGTTGATATCTACTTGGGTGTTTAAATGATTTTCAATAATCTAGGACTTGGTTTGATTCATATGTGGATAGGTTATCACACAAAGGAATGTTAGAGCATCAATCCAATGGGAGAAGCCATACGCTGAGCCCCATTTCTATCCTCCAGTGTAATAAAATAATTTGCCATTCTGTAAACATTACATAATTACCGTTGTATTTGGATGAATGGGTCCGAGGCCACTGAAAGTTTCCTGGCTTCTGCCAAGTGGTCTCAATGCTGCTGCTTTTTCACCTGAGTATCTTTGTCAAGTCCAAAGAACCACCTCCAGACTAAAGTCTTGCCAATGACGGCCTTCATTTGTGGCAATACTGGTTTTTACAACTTAACATGTATATAAATGTATTTGTGTAATGTATAAAATATTATATATAAACATATCTATGTACGTGTATATACACATGCATATATAAAACTTTATACACACACAAACACACACACACACATTTTTCCTCTTAGCTTCAGGACTTTCTTTGACTGTCTGTTCTAGACCATCCTGTGGGTTTTGGGATCATGGGGAGCCCCTCCACTTCAAAGGCCTAAAACTCCTGTCTCTTTCTAGCCTCCTTCCAGCTCTGAGACTCCAGGACTCCCATTATATCCATTCCCATTCTTTTAGTTAACAACTCTACACCTAATTCTAAACTTATTCCTTAGATTCATGCTGAAGGGCTGAGAAATTTCTGAAAAGCTGGCTTCTAACTGTACTATATATAAACTTCTTAAGTTCTGTTTTTGACATTTCATTAAGATAGATAGTGGGTGGTTGCCTCATATGTAACAATCTCATCCACTTATTTTTATATACATTTCTACAGGTCTTTCATTTCATGGAATAAGGTGAATATTGTGGTAAAGATGATAATACTAGTGATCAAAACAAGTAAAAATATAAAAGTTATTGGACTTTCACTCTGTGCCAGGCACTGCACTAGGTGCATTTAATATTTTATGTCACTCAATCCTCCAGAAATCTTGTGAAGTGGTAATTATTATTCTCATTTTAATGACAAAATCTGAGGTTCTGAAAAAGTTAAGTTACTTGTGTATGCTGATTTGGTCTTAAAAGAGCAGTGGAGTTTAATCTATGTGATCTAATTCTAAGTGTCAAATTTCTCCACTATCCCCACAATTGTCTCTTAGCTTCTTTATATTTTATGAGGTCTTCCTACTTAGAGGCTATAAATACAGTAAAGGTCTTATATCTTTCCATTGCTAATAGGAGCCACAAGAACAAAATGATGAGCTTTGCTGAGGTAAGGACTATGTCTTGGTCACTGAGCACTTACTATATGGTGATAGAGGACATGACACTAAGCAAAAAGTCCACATCCCTGCTATCCTTAGTCTTACTCTCTAGTTGGGGAGATGTATTAATTGACAAATGTAATGCGTGCGGGGCTTAAAACCTAAATGACGGGTTGATAGGTGCAACAAACCACCATGGCACATGTATACTTATGTAACAAACCTGCATGTTCTGCACATGTATCCCAGAACTTAAAATAAAAAAAAAAATTACAAAAAGGAATAAGTACTATAAGGCAGGGATCCTGATGAAATGGAAGGGCCAGAGACATAGATGGATTCGTGAAAGTAAGTGTTCAAACATAGGGACAATAGATGAGGTGAGAACTGGGTGGTTTTAAGAACTGAGCAAGACCAATTCTTAATGAACTGGCTGGAGTTCAGCAAGCTAATTGAAGAGTGTCTCAAGATTAGACAGGAGGTAGGCAAGGGCCAGCCCATGTCAGGCTCTAGGAGAGTGGATTTAATCCCAGTACCTTTCAGGAGCCATCATCATATTTTAAATAAAGATGGACATGATCTATGTTTTTGAAAGACCACTGTATTGAAGACAGATGGGGTCTGGGGACTGGCAAAGTGGAGGCAGGGAAGCAAGTTAGGAGGGTGCAATGATTCAGGTGAGATGATAGCAGCTTCTGCTAATGCAATGGTAAAAACAGTGGGCAGGTCTGTCTTGTTTGCCCCTGTATTCTTAGCAGCTAACATTGGGAACATGCTCTGTAAGTGTTTGGTACATAAATAAATAAGTTCATGACGCATTTTAAGGTCTCATTAAGCCTATCAGCTCTCATCTCACCATGTATCTTTATAATTAGGCTGGTTGACCATATCAAATCAGTTTTTTGTTTTGTTTTGTTTTTTGTTTTTTGACAGAGTCTCGCTCTTGTCACCCAGGCTGGAGTGCAGTGGTGTGATCTTGGCTCACTGCAACCTCTGCCTCCCGGGTTCAAGCGATTCTCCTGCCTCAGCCTCCTGAGTAGCTGGGATTACAGGCGCCTGCCACCACGCCCGCATCTGGCTAATTTTTGTACTTTTAGTAGAGACGGGGTTTTGCCATGTTGGCCAGGCTTGTCTTGAACTCCTGGCCTCAGCAGTTATTATTACTATCATTACCACTATTATAATTGAACACATTAGGTGTAGATTTTATGTGGGACACTGAGCCAAGCATGGTATATATATTATTTGGTTTAATCACCCAATAGCTATGTTTTTAAGACATTTTATCCCCATTTTACAGATGAGGAAACCATAGCTAAGGATAGATTAAGAGCAAAAATTTATTCAGTCAAATATATCAATCAGTAAATTAGTGAATATTTTAGTTAAAAGTTTTTTTAAGGGGACTAATTATGAAAGAATAGACAGAATATAGGGGAACTATCAAAGACAGTCTTACAAACCTGAGGGTTAGCAGAAGAGAGCTGTTATCACCCTAGTTCTGAAAGCTTGAGGGAATGGATGGGAGGTTACTAGAGCCTGGAATGAGAGAAAGGCATGTAGAGCCCATCTTGGAAGGAACAGTAACACTTGATCAAGGGACATGGCCAGCCCTGGTGGTTTTTTCTGGGGAAATATTCTGACCTTACTCTTTTTTCTTCCACTGTTCCCTTCTTCAGGCTCCCCTTTGGCTGAGCTCAGTGGAACCAGAGGGCATAGGAGCCCTAATAATATAGCCCTTAGGGGCCTTCTCCTTAGGGCAGAAAGCAGAGTGGGAAAGGATGGATGGCAGACATGAAGAGGCAAATGGAAGGTATCTAGTATATAGACCAGTATTTATTAAGAACACACCATATATCAAGCACAGGGCTAGGCCTTGGTGAGACAGTAAGCCTTTCCAGCCCCTGTCCTCAACAAACTTTTTTACAGAATGATAAATCATATGACAGAGGTAACAGAGGATGCTTTACAAGCAGAAGGAGGGCCTCTAGCCCAGCCATGGCAAGGGCAGAGGAGGGATAGGAAAGGTCAGGGAAGGCTTCCTGATGTCAACTCTATGAAAACATACAGTCAATAATCAGTGGAACCCAAATACTAAACCAGGAGGTGTAATTCTAAAACCAGGGTTATATTCATTACCGTAATTTCTTCCCCTCCCTCCCACCCCACCTTCTCCCTCAGCAATCTGGGCTAATAGATAATGTGCACGAAACACATGTAGACACAACTACATTTGTGGAACAAATGACTTTCTACCTGAGGTATAAAATCGGCTTCTAAAGTAAGGGAAAGCCACGCCCACTTATTTTATGAACACTAAAATTTTCCCATATCCTCACTAATATAAGCACTAATGTTTTTAGGGGGCATGCAGTGGGAAGGAAATGCCACCACATTATCTAAGGGACATGGATTTAAATCCTAGCTTTGCCACTTCCTAGCTTTATAATCACAGGCAAATCAATTAACCTCCCTGTTCTTATCAAAGATTATTGTAAAGGATGAGAAAGCACTCTGTAACCTTCAAAGTTTATTATATGTAGGTATTAAAAATTAATATTGAAGGATTTTTTCCCTTTTACTTGAAATTCCTGAAAGGTCCAAATTTTAATGTCTCAATTCCTTTTATTTTACCACAAAACCACCTGAGCCCTAAACATCGATCATTTGATTCTTTGAGACCTAGGATTTGTCTGTGATTAGAAATTTTACAGTGAAAAATTCTGCTGCAACTTTCCTGAAGTGTTGTTTCCAAGGGTCAGTTTTCTTGAAAAGATTTGTTCAATTAACCTGCAAGTAGCTGCTCACCTATGGGTAAATTCCAGGGAAAAAAAAAAGATATGAGTATATGTATATAACTTCTAACATTGTGGTTGGGTGGTCTGGTCTAAGAGGAAAGGCCAAGCGCTGCAGATGGCAGATGAATGTTGGAGCTCCGTGCCTGAATTTGTTAGCTGCCTTCTCTTCTCTGCAACAGCCACCTTTACCAAGGGGATAGGGCTGAGCAGAGCAGACCCTTTGCCTCAGAACTGCTCCTCACCCACTTTCTTCCCAGCATTTCTTCTCCACGTCTTGCCTCCTTATCAACACCTGTCTTGCTTGACCTCAGATTAACAAGCAGGCTTTAGTTCTTATACCAGTATTGCTGGAATTTGTCATCATTTCAGTACTTTTCCATTGTACTTGGCAACATCTAGCCTCCTTGTTGTCCAGTTTCATGCTCTAGCCCTGACCTCATGATAGGGATTTCATGCTTCAGTTTCAGCCCTGAGTACCTTCACCTCTTTCCCACTGTATGATAAGGACAAGGCACTGAATATGTAACCATGGTACATCCCCAAACCTCCCTGAGACTTTTTCTCCCCAAGGTGGAAGTTAAATTCCTTCTTTATGTGAGACTCTGTGAGTCTGGATTTGCAATCATCTTCCTTGTTGCCAGACACTATATGGTTGTTTTTCTAATATATAGAGAATGGAGAGCTGGCACTGATCCCAACTGACAAGAATGCTATCCACCCTATGCCCTGTACCTGTTGTCATGGAGTAAAGCTCTGTTTCTAACCCAATGACAGAAATATCCCATTTATAACTGGGCCAAACTAATGCTTATTCATTTATTTCATTTGAATGAGATGCTTGTTTTGAAACCAGGAAGGCAAAATGCAGGTAATAAAAAAAAAACCCGGCGACTGCTGTTTTACATTTTTTACTGTATCCTCTTCCTGCAAAGTCAAAAGTGCATTAAAAAGTAATATCGTGCTGAGCTCAGACATATGCAAACGTCTCTAGATATCTTGTCTCAATAAAGTTTATAGAATGCATTCCCAAAGGTCTGACAACAAAACAGAATAAATCGCAAGGCTCATAAAAACATAATGCATGCCTTTTTTTTTTCTGCTTACATAAACACAAGCAGATGCAATGAGGAAGGGAGTGACTGGGCTTGAGAGTTGGCCCCTTCTCACAACGGCCTCTTTTATCATTAGCCCCAATGCAGAATGAATTATCTCTGAGAGACACAATCATGGAGACATAAGGAAAGAGGGAGGGTGTGAACACAAATGGTGTAGATCTTTCAATCATTCTTTGGTTCATTCATAAATTACCTGGTCAATTTATTATTCAACCTTTCAGCCAAGTTTTATTGACTACCCACTCTGTGCCAAACATACTGTTAGGCACTCTGAATACAGAAGAAAACCAGACAGTCCCTGTTCTCAAAGAATTCAGTCTTGTAATAAAGAAGCATGTGGAGAAAAACTAACCACAATTAAGTGCTATAATTGGAATAGCATTGCTTTACATTTTCAATACACTGATCAGATATTCATATTTGGGTTAACTCAAAAATAGTTATTCCCAATTTGGCAAGCCAGAATGTATTATCGAATGTAAGAATAGCAAAGTCTAACATGTCTGAGACACAATTGCTTATATTTATTGAGCACTTGCATTGTGCCAAGCTCTGTTCAAAGCACTTTATAGTGTTAACCCTGCAGCAAGCCTAATGATTAGGTACTGTTATTTCCAAATTTACAAATGACGATGCCAAACCTGAGAGAGGTTAAGTGACTTGTGCAAAGTCAGATGGCCTCTAAGTGGCAGAGCCAGGATTTGAACCCTGGTAATTTTGCTCCAGAAACTGCAGTATTAGCCACTTTACCCCACTGCTTCTCATGTCTGTGCTAAGCAACATCCCGAGTGTGTAGGTATTATTTTCCCCTGTGTTGGCTAGTCACTGGGCTGATAAGGGGAGAAGCAAGAATTTGTAGGGCGGCTTTCGCAGGGGAAAACATTGTCATCCTTTATATTGAACATCAGGGACCACTCCGAGATGGAGAGAGAAACCTCATTTATTCACTTACCTGGATTCTTTTTCTTAGGTTGACTTCTAGAAAGAACTCACATTGAGGCAGAAATGTCATATAGCTTTATTATGTTAGCAATTTCACGTCATGTTATATCAGGATCTTCCTGTATTAATATTGCTTTTTTCCAAAAGATAACATTACTGCTTGTTTCCATCAAACTTAACTCTGTGTTTCCTGTAAATACAGCTTCTGGGCTGGTTGCAGTCATGCACAAACATGGCAGTCTCCACATGCAGGAAGCCCTGGCCTCTATTCCCCACAAACTGAATCCCACTTATAGGATCGTAGTGCTCCTAAATTGGAAGAAAAATAAAAAGAGAGCTAAAGGAACATTTGCCAATATTTGTATGCAATGAAAGGGAATTATTGTGCCCTGAGAAACCGCAAGGTACCAGGTGTAAGTACTTTACCTACATTTCCTTATTTAATACTGAGTATTACTTCAAAGAGTACATTACACATACTCATTTGACAAATAAATGCCTAAACTACTATCAAGAAAAGTGGAAAGAGTTGCCTAATGCCACACAGCTAGTAACAGAGCTAGTGGTCTAGGGGACTGCAAGGCCTGTACTTTGTCCATAACACTCTATAACTTAAATCCAATTAACTTTAGCCAAGTCTAATTTCCTTTAAACTCCAGAGTGCAAGCTCATTGCCATATGCTTCAGGCTTAAAGAATTAGCACCCCACCATGATGACCAATGGGCCAATGCTGCAGAGTGTCGTTCCAATATTGCTTGGCATAGGGAAGCAATGAGGTGTTGGAGTAAAGATGCGGTTTGCTCTTCCCCTCCAAAACTACTCCACTCCGACAAAAGAATTGAGTATAGAAGCCTAATTAGCTCAGCATGCAATTCTATCTACATTCCCCATTTTTCTGTAGGCTTCTAAGAGAGCTCTGTGGGAGCAAAATGCACACTGGGAAAAATCAAAACCAGCACCTGAAAGGCCTCACCACATGGAATCCTGGTGCCAGGGAATACCTCTAATAACCCAGTCAACTGATGCCTTTTATTGGGTGTGATTATAATTTTTCACCCTAATTATTAATTTCATGTGTCAAGCAGAAACAGAGAAGTAAAGGGGGAGTTAAACAAAGGCAAAGGTGGTTAAGTAAATTATGTTGACTCTCTGAAATAAATTTACAGTATCTTCCATGTTCATAAAGAAGGGGAAAGGGAAAAGAAAGGGATAGCATATGTTATGTCTACCTTAGACTCCATCCCATCTTAGGCTAGAAGGCACATATTTCTACAAGCTGCTGGAAGGTTTTACTGGAGCTCATCGACATACAACTGCTATTATCATCAGTAATTAAACCATTACAATGGTGGGCAGTGTGATTTTTCATGGGAGTTTTAATTTGCATATTCAATGCGATTCCCAGGCTTCTGAAAGTATTTAACGTTGAATTACAGGGTAGTTGTGAAAGTCTCAACAGGCTGGTTGAAGCTCTTCACTGTGTGCCTGAAAAGATGCCTTGACATAATGTTGGTTTTAGGGCTCCTACCCCTCTTTCTAGAAAGGCAAATGCACATATGCTTTGATTGTGCATAGACACACTGGTGAAAGTTCCTACATACAGAATCAGCCATATAAAGGGTGGTTGGAAAAAAAGTTTTCCTAAGGAAAGGAGAAAGGGGAAAAACTGAAATGGTTCCTCACCTGCTATGCATCAAGCTGTGTGGGCTTTGGCATTTGCCATACCCAAACTCAAATGCTAGCTACAGCTGTTCCCAATATTCTTGGTCCAGATATTTAAAGTTTGTGTTAGTTTTACTGTATTAAAATATATTCATATTTTAAGTTTGTTTTGCAATATGTCTTGGAAAAGAAAATGTATAAGAAATATTAGAAAAAGACCAATAAATATATATTCTATTCATTTCTTTATGGATGTAATTTATTTCTCAATAAAATACCAGGATAATTTTAACACCATTTATGAAAGAAGAAACCAGGTTTCCTCCGGACATGTGACTAACTTTCCCAAGCCTGGATAATCAAAGTTCTTTTTATAGTTTAGACAGGGAAATTCCTAGGGTGGGTAAGAGCTTCGGGCTAATAATTTCTGTGGAACCCCTGTCTGGATAAACATATTGAGTCACCGAATTCCTGTGCCCACATAATTCCTGCAGACCCACCTCTTGAAATCCCACTTGATGATGGTCGTTAGTGGCGGCAAAAGCAATAGAGAGACCTTCCTTGTTGTCTTCATCAGGTCACCATGAAGATGAAACATGAGAAGAATAACCAGGAGGGTTCCAGAGACAGTAAAATCTGTATAATGTAAGGTATTCTGTCACTGTAATTTGTCACATCTCCTCTAAATAGCTGGATAAGGTCTTTTCTTTCTTCAGCACGATGCTTGCCAATTTGCGGTTGGTACAGGCCTCCACAGAACAGAGACAGAGGGTGAGGAGTCTCAGGCACCACTTCCCAAAGTGTGATCTGGATGACACTAGGCTTGTCTTTTTTTTTTTTCCTTTTTCTGGAGAACGGGGTCTCGCTATATTGCCCAGGCAGGTCTCGAACTCCTGGGCTCAAGCTATCCTCCCGCCTCTTAGCCTCCCTGAGAGCTGGGATTACAGGCGTGAGCCACCGCGCCAGGCGACACTAGGCTTGTCAAATGTTCTATTAATATTAAGTTAAACAAAAATATAAAGGATTGGTGGTGAAATGTTTAGTTTATCAATATGTACATTAGCACATTTAAAACTACAAATACATTTATTTCAAATATATTTGAAATATATATAGCTTTTCAAATATATTTGTATTTTATGTTTATTTTGCAACATGTCTTGAAAAATATATATGTAAGAAACATTAGAAAATGAACTGAAAACCTTTTCAAATAAAGAAACCATTACATGACTGTTTTGAGCCGTAGATCCTCTTGTTTATGGAACAACTGTTATGTGTCAGAGGAACACTGTTACTTAAATGGTTAGGCCTGGGCTTGTGCCCCATTAACACCACACTGGTGTTGAACAAATACTCAAAATGCAAACCTGTTGTTTACCTAGTTTTAATATAATATGTTTTTAACTTTTAATATAATACTAATATGGTTGGGTTTATGTCTACCATTTAATTTATTTCATTTTTTCCATCTATTTTTAATTTTTCTTTTTTTCTATCTTCTGTCTTCTGTTGTATTAATTAAATATTATTTTAGAACTTTATTTTAATTTATTGACTTATTACCTATTTTTTTTTTAATGGTTGTTCTAGGGATTAAAGGATACATCCTTAACCTCATACTGTCTACTTAGAGTTAAAATTGTACCAGATTATTTAAGAACCTTGTAATTCTACTTAACACCTCCACTTTCCGTATGCTAGAGTTGTCATATGTATTGTGTCTATGTATATTGTAAACTTCACAACCCAATTTATATCACTTTTTTCTTTAAACAGTCATATATATTTTAGAGGAAATATAGTCTTTTATATTTACCCACATTTTACCATTTCCAGTGTTTTTTATTCCTTCTTGGGTTTTCCATCTGTTGTAATCTTATTTCTGTCTTAATAAACTCCCTCCAGCATTTTCTGTGGTATAGGTCTGCTGGAGGCAAATCCTGTCCATTTCCATTTATCTAATACATCTTTATTCTCAGCCTGCTTTTGAAGAGGCCATAGTTGTCATTTGCTAGATACTGCTTTTTGGTCTCCCTTGACCTCCAGCATTGTGCCTCGAACACTGTGGTTCATATATTGTACAGACTCTGGATTCTGTTATGTTTCTTTGAATATATTTACTTGAAGTTCATTTATTTCTTTGACAAACAATTAACTTGACTGAACTCAAACTCCAAACTTTAGCCTTCCTCTGGTATGCATCAACTGAAATCTCTGTTTTCTTCTTTTACTCATGTGAGATGCTTGGATCTACCTTGTACCTGCATAGTTCAAAGATTAAACAGAGATTTGGGCACATTTTATGTATAGAACCTAGCCTTCGTGTTCATTGGCTTTCTCCTTTCTTGGATTTTTTCCTTCACTTTTACACTATTGCTATCACAATAACCCTTCTCTTCTGGTTCTTCAAGTCACTAAAATGATATGTTTTCCAACTGAGTTTTACCTACCGGGTATGACACCCACAGGGCCTGTTCTTAGACAAAAGCCATCAAAGATGGCTCAAGAATAAATACCTCCCTCGCCATATCTGACTCCTGTTATTTTCTGTCATATGCCTTCAGGTTTTTCTTTTCCAGAGTTTCCTTTCCAGAGTTTCCATTTTCTTTTCCAGAGTTCCAGAGCTGTTATCTAATAACATTGGTCTGATGGTTATCATCAGTTGGAACTACTCCTGCCAAGATTTTAATGTGTATACTTATTCCTACATACATCTTATTGTGACTCCCATGTAGGGCGCACTTTACAGTGGAATGAACATTTGAAAGCACAAAGGAAAGAACAAGAAGAGTCTGAGTGGAGGAGAAAGGGATGTTTTTAATCTTGGCGAGATCGAGGCGTATGTGCGTGTGCATGGCCATAGGCCACTGCAATGAAGTGGGTAGAACTCTGGACCAGGAATCCATGGGAAGCAAGGACAACATGGTTACAGCCAAGACATCTGGAACAGCAGAGGTTCCTTTGATATAGGGTGGCCAGAGTGTGTTGTGGAGAGGTTTGGAAGACAAGTTTTATTACACAGACGGTGTTTCAGGTTGTGCAGAGATTTTAACCTCATCTTAAGGAGTTGTACTTATATTCATAAACTCATTGATGAGTTTAAAGCTGAGAAATAACACAATCTCATGAGCATTCTAGTGAGTTCGCTTTGACAGCTATGCAGAATGAGAGAGGAAAAAGGAGAGTAAGACCAAAGACAAAGAGGCCAGCTAGGAGGTTTCTGCTATATTCAAACAAAAGGCAAACTGATGAAGTTCTAGCATAGATATTTATAATGTGACAGGAAAGCTCAAGATAGAGATAGTAATTTTAACTGAAAGAAACCGGAAGTAATTCATGATAAAGATAGCATTCAAGTTACAATTGAATTTTCTGGTGTTACGGACTAAATACTCTCCCCAAAATTAATAGATGGAATCCTTAACCCCCAACGTGATTGTACTTGAATATAGTGACTTTAAGTAGGTAAATAAGGTTAAATGAGATCATAAGGGTTGGGCTCTAATTCAATAGGACCGATATCCTTAAAAAAAAGAGGAAGAGATACTGGGGACATGTTGCACACCGAGAAAAAGTTCATTTGAGTACACAGCGAGAAGGCAGGTGTATAGAAGCCGAGGAGACTGGCCTCAGAAGAAACCAACCTGGTTGGTGCCGTGATCTTGGACTTATAGCCTCCAGAGCTGAGAAAATTAATGTTCTTGGTTTAAGATACCCAGTAAACTGGTATTTTGTTGTGGCAACCCCAACAAAGTAAAACATGAGGGTAGTTCTTAACGTTTAGCCATTCATCCATTTGTAAACACTTCCATGCCTTCGATAATTCTTAATTGAAATCAATTATTTACCAGAAAACGTGCTACATGCTGAGCACATAAATGAACACGACATAGTAAATAACATATAAATAATCTCCACTTCCTTCCTTGTCATTTTTCCGGCTCTCCTTTCTGGTTTCATTCTTGTTCTTCCTCCTCATACTATCAGCGATAATAGCACTAGTATTTATGCTGTCCGTGCAGTGATGATAATCATTAGCACTGGTCAGGAGCACCATCCAAGTGGAGGAAACCTGGTTTAATTACCCCCAACCTGCAGTGCCCAGTAGCTGCCTCAATCTGTACATTTCTGATAGCTGTTTTGGAAAATGATCAAAGTTATCTGTTGAAATAACAACTCACAGGAAGATAGTACAATGCCAAAGCGATATTATTATGCTACTTTTCAGAAAAATGTAAGTGTTGAGGATGTTTATGAGCATTTGTAATCACCAGCCATTTCTGTTATGGTCACTGCAGGCAGTCTTAACTTGAAAGCCATAGAAAATACAACGAACCAAAGATAACATTTCTTTATTCCAACCCCTGGCTGTCTTATCAGCTAGGATATTTTCAGAGCGTGTATATCCCTATCAGTGCTGTTTAAATACATGGGAAATTTTTGGTGTCCATGATTTTTCTTTTCAGTGACTTATCCTCAGTGAATGTAGCTAAGGGATCAGATTCACTCACCAAGCAATTCTGTTATAAACAACCTGTTTCAGGGGGGCAGCCTATTGCAATGTTCAGAGAATGGACTTTCTAATTAGGTAGATGTGGGTTAATACCTGTTGGTCTTACATGTTCAGTAGTAAGTTCACTCTTTTGAGCATTGATTTTTCTCATCTATACTATGAGGATTAATGGCATACTGTTTGTAAAGCATGATGCCTAGTACATGGTAGGTGACTCAAAATTATTATAACCCTTCTTCCTGCTTATCTACAAGCAATGTCACTAGGTTCCTAACATGTCCTGTGGTTAAGTCGGCTTGAATTATGACAAGATTAGCTGAAGGGAATTTTCTCACCAGTCTGATCACTAAAAGACCCAGGGGGCTGAGGTTGGCTCCATTCAGCAGATACGTGTTGTGTTCTTTATAAAGGCACCAACCCCTTGAAGGCACCTCAAACCTCATTCTCACCCAGAGAATTTGATATTCATGCTGCTACATCAAAAGGTTGGGGCAGCTATTATGTATTAAAATGTGTCATTTTAAATTGCTTTTTTTTGCTAGCACTAGCAATATAGATATTGAAATTTCTTCAGAAAGTGCTTATCTCATCAAGAGTAAAATTATAGTATATGAAATACTAATTACAGTATTATGAAGAAGGTTGAACTCTTCTGTGACATTCTATTAGGAGAATACTAATTTTCTCTCTTTCTTAAGACAGATAGAGCCACCCATTATAAGAAATGTGATCCCCCATCACTTTCTCTATCCCCCAGTGCCATTTTCACAGAACAGCAGGATAAGCGCTCAAACACTTAGTCTCAGTCTAAGTCATCTGCACCATTCTATCTGCTCCCAAGGGAGTACCAGAAATTGAAACCAAATATGCCCCAAACTGAATGCAAATGCAGTGAGAAATATATTAGAAAGGGAGCTCTAACCAGTCTCATACATAGACTATTTATATGAATGTATTCATATACATGCATTTAAAATTAAATGAGTTAATATTTGCAAAACACTGTAACTTTGCCTGTCACATAGTAAATGCACATAAAATATTAGTTGCAATTATTTTATCATGATGATGATTTCATGTAATTCGTGATTACCTAACACATAATTCCTTTATTCCCGTTTGCCAATATAAATGACTTGTCTGAGATCTGACAGCTAGCAAGTTAGGGAAATAAAGATTGAATTTCGATCCCTTGAACATATTTCTTTATTGGTCATCCCTTTACTTAACCAATATTGAGTGCCTGCTATGTGCCAGCCACTGTTCCAGTGCTGGACACATACAGATATATAGGACTTGGTGCTTCTTCCTGTGGAGTTCCCTCTCTAAAAGAAAAGATGGGCCAGCAACCAGCTGCTGCAATGCCATCTGGTCAGAGCTGTAGCTGGCAGCCTCTAGTCCCAGCCATTGGGGAGGCTGAAGTGGGAAGATTGCTTGAGCCCGGGAGGTGGAAGTTGCAGTGAGCCATGATCAAACTACTGCACTCCAGCCTGGGCAACAGAATGAGACCCAGTCTCCAAAAAAAAAAAAAAAAAAAAAAAGAAGAAGAAGTGTAGGAGCACAGCCACAGCCACAACATCCCTGCTCTCCTACTTCACGGGGTAGGTGAGGACAACAGAAGGAGGAGCCCTTTCCTCTCTAGGCTAGGTCTACTTATCTGGACCCATTGTATTGTCTACTTGTATTCTATTATCTACTTGTCTAGATCCATTGTATTGTCTGAAAAACAAGGGTATTGAAGTGGTTGATATATATGGCCTTCCTTAAGTCAAAATTTTCTATTTCAACAAAGAGTTACCTGCCCAATACAATGCTTTTTTTTTTTTTCCAAGCAGTTCTGAAAAGTCTGAGCAGAGATATCTTACAAATTGAAGTATAGGCCAGGTGCCATGGCTCATGCCTCTAATCCCAGCACTTTGGAGGCCAAGACAGGTGGATCACTTGATCTCAGGTGTTTGAGAACAGCCTGGGCAACATTGCAAAACCCCATCTCTACCAAAAATACAAAAAATTACCCAGGCATGGTGGCACAAGCCTGTAGTTCCAGCCACTGGGGAGGCTGAGGTGGGAAGATTGCTTGAGCCCTAGAGGTGGAGGTTGCAGTGAGCCAAGACTGAACCACTGCACTCTAGCCTGGGCAACAGAATGAGACCCTGACTCAAAAAAAAAAAAAAAAAAAAAAAAAAGAGATACCATCTCACACCAGTTAGAATGGCAATCATTAAAAAGTCAGAAGACAACAAGTGCTGGAGAGGATGTGGAGAAATAGGAACACTTTTACACTGTTGGTGGGACTGTAAATTAGTTCAACCATTGTGGAAGTCAGTGTGGTGATTCCTCAGGGATCTAGAACTAGAAATACCATTTGACCCAGCCATCCCATTACTGGGTATATACCTAAAGGACTATAAATCATGCTGCTATAAAGACACATGCACATGTATGTTTATTGCGGCACTATTCACAATAGCAAAGACTTGGAACCAACCCAAATGTCCAACAATGATAGACTAGATTAAGAAAATGTGGCATATATACACCATGGAATACTATGCAGCCATAAAAAATGATGAGTTCATGTCCTTTGTAGGGACATGGATGAAATTGGAAATCATCATTCTCACTAAACTATCGCAAGGACAAAAAACCAAACACCGCATGTTCTCACTCACAGATGGGAATTGAACAATGAGAACACATGGACACAGGAAGGGGAACATCACACTCTGAGGACTGTTGTGTGGTGGGGGGAGGGGGGAGGGATAGCATTAGGAGATATACCTAATGCTAAATGACGAATTAATGGGTGCAGCACACCAGCATGGCACGTGTATACATATGTAACTAACCTGCACATTGTGCACATGTACCCTAAAACTTAAAGTATAATAATAAAAAAAAATTGTAGGGGGCTGATTTATTGTTGCCTAAAGTAAAGTTTCCAACCTCATTCACATCATGAGGCACATAGATGATGATGACACCAGCATGGGACACTTGAGTAAGGGGCCAGGCTCTACCTCCCCTGCATAGTTAAAGGACTCAGGAGATCAATATCTTGGCACATCAGTTGCTCATTTGGGCCACACCCTTGTGGCTGCTGGACCCCATTTGGAGAATATTGGGTTTAAGGATGATAGGAGGAAGAAACCCAGTTCTAAGGGATGGTGTAACCAGGTGGTTGAGAGCAGTTTCAAGCCTGGAAAACAGTATCAGCTCTGCTTCTTACTGTTGTGTGAACTGAAACAGGTTATTAACAGAGCACCTCTTTGGTGCTCCATGTCTTCATCTCCACAAAGAAAGTGGTAATTTGTCTCACAAAGCTGTTGCAAGAACAGAACGAGTTGAGTGATTAAAGCTGGTGCATAGTAAGTGCTCAGTAAATGGCAGTTTTCTTCACTGTTCTTCTCTCCCAGATACAAGCATGGCCAGGTATTTTCTTGGACCACTTTCAAGCTCTCACTTTATTTTGACTTATAGCAGTATTATTATTTTTGAGCATTCAGTTGTCTTCTGATATTCTAAAAATTAAATAATCCAAAAAGGAGAAACTATTCTGACACATACCCAGGATGAGCTGTAACAATTAGAAATTTCAGGTTTTTCAATTCAATAACCTTTACCAACTTACTTCCCATTGCACAGAAGTTGCAATTGTGGAAGATTTATTTAAACTCAAAAATGCTCAATGGGCTATGCTATCATTGCTTCTGTGCATATAATCCACGGCTCGTGTAGTGCGAACAGGCTGAAGGAAACTCTAGTTTAATGACCAAGTTTTATAATGATGTATTTTTTGCTTCTCAAATATGGAACATTTTTATTTTAATTTTTCTGAATTCACTTTTAGTATTATAAAATTGCTACATGAACATGATTTAAGAAGTTAAGTACTACTGGGAGGATGAAAGGTGGGGAGAAAAAAAGTTATACCTTGCTTCACCTCTCCCCCGACTTTTAGACTTGCACATATTTGAACTATGCACCTTTTTGTGTGTTTCCACTGTTAATGACCACTATATAAGCAAATTACTTATACTACCATTTTTTGATTTTTTTTCATTTTAGACACTTTTTTACTTCTCTTTTCGTAGATGAGGTTTTTACTCTCATCCATATACATTTTCCCTTTTCCATCTTCCAAATTGTCACAGTTTTTGGTTAAATCAAGTCAAAGATTTGATAAAAATACAATGAGTAGAAAAATAGATGCTGTTCACTTCTATTTCGAATTATATATATATCTATTTTATTTTTATGTTACTCTAAGTTCTGGAGTACATGTGCTGAACGTGCAGGTTTGTTACATAGGTATACATGTCCCATGGAGGTTTGCTGAAACTATCAACCCGCCATCTAGGTTTTAAGCTCTGCATGCATTAGGTATTTGTCTTAATGCTCTCCCCCACCCTTTCCCCCAACCCCTGGACAGGCCCCAGTGTGTGATGTTCCCCTCCCTGTGTCCATGTGTTCTCATTGTTCAGCTCCCATTTATGAGTGAGAACATGCAGTGTTTGGTTTTCTGTTCCTGTGTTAGTTTGCTGAGGATGATGCTTTCCAGCTTCATCCATGCCCCTGCAAAGGACAAGAACTTATTTTTTTATTTGTTTTGTTTTTTTTTTTGCGACGGAGTCTCACTCTGTCACCCAGGCTGGAGTGCAGTGGCATGATCTCGGCTCACTGCAAACACTACCCGGATTCAAGTGATTCTCCTGCCTCAGCCTCCTGAGTAGCTGGGATTACAGGCACCCACCACCACGCCTGACTAATTTTTGTATTTTTAGTAGAGACGGGGTTTCACCATGTTGGCCAGGCTGGTCTTGAACTCCTGGCCTCAGGTGATCCACCCGCCTCAGCCTCCCAAAATGCTGGGGTTTCAGAACTCATTCTATTTCATGGCTGCATAGTATTCCACGGTTTATATGTGTCACATTTTCTTTATCCAGTCTATAACTGATGTCCATTTGGGTTGGTTCCAAGTCTTTGCTATCATAAATAGTGCTACAATAAACATACATGTGCATGTGTCTTTATAGTAGAATAATTTATAATCCTTTGGGTACAAATTATTTTTATTTATGGGTTTTCTATATATTTATCACCAATTCTTCAGAAATACTTCAACAATTTTTTTACATTACCACATCTTTTAAATATAAATAACCTATGATTTTCTTTTCCTCTATGGTCGCCCTTCTGTAGAGCTCTCTGTTTTCCTGATTCAGTATAACTGATCATATTCTCATCATCTTAAATCTTATTACCCCACTTCTGGGAGAGATACCTTATTTCCTGAATCATACACATGCTTCTTTATTTAGTTCTGTATTTTTCTGAAGTATACCCTCTAATTACTAGAGGATGCCTGTAGTTATTAAATAGCTTGCTGAGAAATTTATTTTAATTCTATTCTTATGTCTGACTGAAAGTTTGTCTGATACTAGACATCCAGGTTAAAAATAATGTTTCTTCAGAAGTTTGAAAACATTTCTCTATTAATTTTCAGAGTTTATTATTGCTGTTGAAAATCCAATTCCATTCTCATTCCTGATCCTCAGTAGGTGCTATGGTTTGAATATAATCACCTTCAAAATTCAGGTGTTGCCAATGTGATAGTATTAAGAGTTGGGGCCTACAAGAAATAATTAGGCCACAAGAGCTCCTCTCTCATGAATGAGATTAGATGCTTTTATAAAAGAGTCTGATAGAGATCAGCCATTTTTGCCCTTCTGGCTTCTGCCATGTGAAGATACAACATCCCTCCCTGCCAGAAGATGCAGTGTTCAAGGCACCATTTTGAAAGCAGAGACTAGGCCTTCACCGGATGAGGAATCTGCTGGTGTCTTGGTCTTGAACTTCCCAGCCTCTGTACTTCATAAATTACCCAGTTTTGAGTATTTTGTTGTAGCAGCACAAAATGGACGAAGATAGTAGATGGAAGCTTTTAAGGCTCTTCTTTTTATTCCCAATGACCTTCACATGAATATTTCTCTACCTATTGAGATGGGCCCTCTGGGCCCACAGTCTGGAGACTTCTTTTTTTACTTTTTTGACAACATATTCTATTACTTCTTTTCTAATTTATTGGTCTCCATTGACAAAGAAAAAAATAAACAAGTAAGGACATTTATTGTATTCACGTTATAGCAATAGGAAGAGCACCCTAGATCCCAAGATCAGACAGTCTTGGCAGGGTGTTCTTGCCTTCTACTTATATAGTGAAGAATAGACAAGCTATAGATGAGCTGATTTATAGCTGGTACTGTTTTTGCAATCAGCAGAAGACTCGGTCAGTCAGTCAAACTAGAAATATTTATCTCTGGGTCTAGTTAGTTGCAGAAAAACAAACTTCTTCTCTCTGTTACACATCTATTTGTTGGATGTTAGAGCTCCTCAAATGATCTCACTTTCTTATTTCCTATGCTGTCTTTCCACATTTGCTTTTTAGTTCAAATTTTGGAAAAAACAATTGGAATCTTATTTTTAAATATTTTTTCATATAAGCAATCATAATTTTAATTTACTGATTTTTAAAAATTTTCTCCAGTTACACCTTTTTTTCATATCTTGTACTTATTTCAAGATTTCAGCCTTATCTTTTATCTGTCTAAATATATTATAGTTTTATTTGAAATTTTAATTCTATTTTTCTTAGAGTTCCTTTCCCTTTCCTCTCTCTCTCTCTCTCTCCCACTTTCTCTCCACCCCCCCCACCTTTCTCCTCAAATTAAAGATATTCCTTCATTAAATGCTACTTCATATTTAAATATGAGTCAGTAAAAAGCAAATTAGAGATTCCCTGTGTGGGAGGATGGCAATTGGGGAACAGTAAGCCTTAACTTCTCTGCTTCACTTTAGAGAAATGAGATGACAAACAGGTTTTTTTGTTTTGTTTTGTTTTGCTTTTTGCCTGTTTTTTACCCATTATCTGCCCCCAACCCAATTGGAGAAACTCCATATGTCATTATCTGTGTGTCATATCCCTGAACTCTCTCTTATATTTTTTCCAGAGAGGAATCTTCCAGTCTCTAGCTTTGAAGATAACTGCCTTATTCCTTGCATTTAAGAGCAGGGAGAGAAAGGAAGCTGAGAGCGCTACCATTACCATACAAAATGGAGACATTCACTTCATCTCCCTATGTTTTTGGTCCCACATCTGACCTCCATCCTTCCCTGTGCCTGCTGCACTCAAGTTCAGAACCTCTAAGGTTCAGTTCCTTAGCATATAAACCTCTGGTCTCTTGGGACTGGAGGAACAGAGAGAGAAGAGAATAGGAATGAAATAATGTCTGACCACGGGAATACAGAAGACAGAGGGGATATGAAGAAAAACTACTCTACACACAGTAGTTTCATTTCCATCCCTCCTTCACTGACACCTTCCCAGGTGCCGTAAGCTGCAAGTCTTTCCTGGGCTCCTAGGGAGGATCCTCTGATTTCTCCTTGAAATATCCTTCTCCAGGTTTAGAGGGTATAATGACCCCTGCTCTGCTATGCCAGTTATTACTCCTTCATCCACTTTCAAATTTCTAAAAGTTCATAGAAATCCCTTGTCTGCTCTTGTCTCCTCATTTTTCTCTTTGTAATGTTGCTTTTTTAGCTACTAAAAATTTCCTTTAATTTTATTTTAATAGAGTTTGGGGAGAGAGAAAAAATAAATGAGTATAGTCATTCCATTCTGTTATAACCACATTCAAATGTGACATTTATTATCTACTTATTTTTGCTTTTTCACTTTTAAAGACACATTTAGTAGTCATTGAGTGACTACCATAATAATAAAAGTATAAGAACAACATTAATAACTTTCATTCTTAAAGTAATATAATATTTTAGAATTTTAAAAGCTCTTTGGCATTTAATCCTCCAAGTGGAGTGGATGTTTTTATCCTTATATTACATGAGATAATTGAGGTTAATAGAGTTTAAATAATATGTGTATGGCTGCATAATTAGTTGATAAAGGGCCTAAAACTGGAACTCAAAATTCCAGACCTTACTCTGGTAGTATTTTGAAGACATTATAAAGCATTTTGCTAAATACTTGCATGAAGTGTAAGCATAAAAAAGTACAAACAAGAAGACCTGAATTTTGCCCTCAAAAAGCTCTTAATGTAAGAAGAAAAGTATAGTAGCCCCCTTATCTACAATTTCACTTACAGTGGTTTCGGTTACCCATGGTCAACCATGGTCCAAAAATAGCTGAGGACAGTACAGTAAGATACTTTGATAGACAGAGTGGGAGAGACCACATTCACATAACTTTTATTGCAGTATATTGTTGTGTTTGTTCTACCTTATTGTTAGCTATTTTTGTTAATTCCTTACTGTGCCTAATTTATAAATTAAACTTTATCATAGGTGTGTATATATGGGAAAAATGTATAAATAGGATTTAGTACTACTGATGGTTTCAGGCATTCCCTGGGGTTCTTGGAACATACCCCCTGGGGGAATAAGCAGGAACTACTATATATGATATTTTAACTTTAATATAAAAAATAATAAAATAAGCCTTTCAACATTAATAGGCTGTGCCTCTAAGATGCTTAGAGATTGAAAGAGAAGGGAGATTGGTCTAATTAGAAAGACCTAGTTAAAAAAAGTGAGTGTTTGAGCTTTGACCGTAAAGAATGGGTACAATTTTGATAAGCAGATAGAAGAAAGGGCTTTCCTGGATGGGAGGAGAAAATACACAAGTAACTGGTGGGGGCAATCCCCAGCGTATTACCTGAACTAGTGAGCTGGTTGCCTGTTGCAGGATGAGTGGACAAATGGGATTAGAAAGGGAATTTAGAGAAATATCATGGAAATCATGGATGTCTTGCTAACGAATTTAGAACTATTTGATTTCAGAAAAAGGAAGTAAATGGAGTGACATAAAAATATCATTGCTTTTTCTGTTTTTCTAGCAATTATTTTTTCCTAAATTTCACACTTTCTAAATGCAAATTCAATCTTAATGAGAAAGAACTAGCAGTCTTGTCTCTGAAGTTGGTTTCTTGCACTTAGAGTTGTGAGAAATGTGAATAGACTGAGAAGTTAGGGGTGGAAGAGGCTTTAACTACTACTAAGTCCATCACCCTCCCTCACATGCACAGATTTCACAGATAAGGAAACTGAGGCTCAGGAAGACTATAAGCTATAATTGCTTTCATATTTATCATAATATGTAATTTTCATTTCTGCCCACATGATGACAATAATAACCTATTTTTTAATACAATATAATCCTTACTTTCTAACCATTAGGATTAGGTTTCTGAAAAATGTCATGGAGGAATGGTTTGTATTTCAAGAATTAAGACATTATGGAAAATAAAGACTTAGTAGCAAGGAGATCAGGAGTAAAACCTAGGAAAGGTTTAATTTTTATGTTCACTGAAATATAACAGTAAAAACAGAACACTCAATATAGATAGCACTAATGATATTTTATGCATGCTAAATTAGAATGGCCTCTGTGCAATTAATTTTCATTTACTAACTTTTGGAAGTTTCAGGGTTTCAACTCCCTTGCAGCCTCTAGGATAGCCTTGTACATTTGTTTTATGGGCATGATGAAGGGCAAGAGGCATTTGGTTTTGTGACTTTCCTTCACATAAATGGTAATGTCTTTCTGTTTTTATGATTATAATATTTCAAAATTTCAAAAACACATAGGAACTATGAATATTTGAGATGGAAAAAGTTCTGGGTGATTGGTAAGTAGCTGGGCATACTTCAGACACCAAGGTTGTATTCCGAGCTTGGCTACTGAGAAGTTCAGTTCAAAGTTTTCATACTTAGCCTTAGGGCTCTCTCTCTCAGCACACAGAAGCTTCTACTTTTTTTTTTTTTAATCTTGCCCAAAGCTTTATTACAAAAAACAAACAAACAAGCAAAAACACTTCAGTTCCACCTCTATGTTGACTCTTTTGATATTCCCAATCCTTATTTGACTCTCCTCTAATTACCCTTGAGAGTAGGTTCACTAAATTTCCAAGTACTCAACTCAAACTTTTATAGTTGTTGTAAAGGTATACAAATGCAAATTCTTTACGGAAAATCTTTGTGGAAGGAAAGTTGCCATTGGAATGGATATTCCAATCATAACTCCCCATATGCTAGCAACTCAAATATTTCTGAGGCACTGGAATAAGAGCCCCAGTGCATTATTTACTTGAAAAGCATCCACTCCACCCCTTTCAGCAGATTGAGATAAAGCTTAGAAGACAAAAGCCTTGGAAATTATTTCAGTTACCATAGGTGAGAAACTCATCCAGGTTGAAGACACATGCTTGGTACAGAAAAGACACTTGGGGTCAGGGGAAGGTGGCCACACAACTAATCTCAGTAGGTTGATCTTTAGCCTAGTTTGCTTAGGAACAAAGCTGTACCACTGACCCAGCAAAAAACGAAAACAAAAACAAAAAAGAAACATGTCTCTAGAGTCTCTGTAAAAATAGCATATTGTAGGCAGTCAGTAAGTATGTGCTGCTCAGGAGATGATAGGACACTTTTTTTTTTTTTTTTTTTTTTTGACGGAGTTTTCTCTCTTGTCGCCCAGGCTGGAGTGCAGTGGTGCAGTCTCAGCTCACTGCAAACTCCGCCTCCCAGGTTCAAGCAATTCTCCTGCATCAGCCTCCCGAGTAGCTGGGATTACAGGTGCCTGCCACCACACCCAGCTAATTTTTGTATTTTTAATAGAAACGGGGTTTCACCACATTGGCCAGGCTGGCCTCGAACTCCAGGACACCTTTTTTGACTGTTTATGAAGAAAGAAGCAGCAGCTATAAATGCTGCTACCTGCTGAAGCATTTTCTGAGAAAGATAAACCCTGGGGATTTTCAGGGGAAGAAAGTTAATAGGCAGTTTAGGGACATGTATCTACTTATTTACACCCTTCCCACAACACATCTGTTTTTGAATCAGAAAAAAATAATTTGAACACAATCATCAATGTTAAGAGTTTTGGAAGATGTTTCAAATCTGTGATCTCACTGAACCAAATCACAGGTGTTCTTAGTAAGATAGAGCCAATGTTATGATTCCCTTTAGGTAGAAGGAGAAAATGAGGCTCAAAAAAGGAATGGAACACATTCAGATGCATATACACCATGTGAACCCCCATACATGTGTGCACATGAGCACACTTGCACACAGTAAGTCCATTATTCTGCCATCTCAACAGTAAAATATGGCCATGGCATAAGACACTGGGCCACTCTCCAGAGCAAGCCACAGGCTGGTGTTCCATTTCCTGAGATGCCTTTGTGTAATGTGAGACAGAGGGTCTAAACAAGGTACAAGCCAGGATTTTGAGAAATAAGCAAGAAGTCTTTCCTTTACCACAGTTTACATTTTTAAAATTTTACTAGTACTTTTATTGAGTTATAATTTTCATAGAGTGAAAGGCACAGAACTTAAAAACATAGTCCCATGATTTTTGACAAATTAATTTATACGCATAACCCACAGCCCTATCAAGACACATGACATTTCTATCAAGCCAGAAAGTCTCCTTGTGGCCCTTCCCAGTCAATACTTCCACCTCCACTGGCTTTCCTTTTAATGACTGGGTACTTCTAAACAGCCAAGATAACATTTTTTATTATTGTTCATAGCAGGTAAGCAACTCTGGGAAATTCATCATCAGTTTCTAAAAGTAATCTGTAAACCACCTCCAAATATTTTTCTCTTAGGTAAGTTACCAGAACCTATTTATTTTAAAGATATTAAACTCTTTCCCATAATCATTTTTCTAGTCTGCTAAGTATAATGCCTTAATTGAAAATATATAGTATGGTTTCATACAAGAGACAATCATTGTACATGCTTATTAAATAAACATGCTATTTAACTATCTCATCCACCCTTAACATTGACTCTTACTTTGTAAATATATAATGCATTATATGTTGTATTTCTATGCCACTGATGGCTTTGTTAAATTTTTAAAAATTATTATTAATTTGATTTGATGTTAACTCTTTATTGCTCAGATCCTACTTTCTCAATGGTGTTTTTAGAAAACATCTAGCAGAAAAGGTGGATAAATGTATTCTTTGGTCAATAAATGACTACCACTTTGAGATAGATTTTCTTCATAGGAAAAAACTCTTTAAGAAAGAATCAGTGAATGCATTCTTACCGAAAATTGTTAAATTGTTTCTTAAGCATGACTCTTGAGCATTAGTTCAAATGAAAGCATAGATTTTGAAAGATATTTGATCAGAGGATCAAGTAAATTCTGAAATATTCAATTTCATTGTCTTTCTTTACCTTTAATTGCATTGCAGATGTCTTATAAATGTGTGATTAAAATATGAAAAAGTATGTCAGTAAGTAAAAATTCATCACCTCAGCCGGAAGTGAAGAGTATGTATCACCAGCCAGAGGCTATCATCACCACTTCCAAAGACAATGAGCCTCATTGAACTATAAGCCATTCCAGCAATTATAGCTGTTTCACTCACTGTTGTGCTCTGAGAATCTAGTTCAGTGCTTGGCACATACAAGCGCTCAACATATGTTGAAGAAATAACAAAATAGGTGTGGACAAAAACTGGTCCTCATCTGTCCTTAGTCCATTCAAGTTGCTATAACAAAAATACCATAGACTGGGTAGCTTAAACAACAAGCATGTAGCAAACATTTATTTGTCACAGTTCTAGAGGCCGAGAGGTCTAAAATCAAGGCACTAGAGATTCAGCCTCTGGTGAGGGCCAACTTCCTGGTTCATTGATGGCAATCTTCTCTCTGTGTCCTCATGTGGCAGAAGAAATGAGGAAACTCTCTGGGGTCTCCTTTGTAAGGGCACCAATCCCATTTATGTGGTCTCCACTCTCATGACCTAAACACCACCCAAAGGTCTCAGCTTCCTATACTGTCACATTGGAGGTTAGGATTTTAACATGTAAATTTTGGGGGCATATAACATCAGTCCATAGCATCATGCAACATTATACCTCTGTTATCTATCATACCTGCCACATGAAAGCTACTCAATATCTTATTGAATAGAATTAGCCACACTTAAATGGTAAGGGACTGAGAAGGCATGGGAAATGTATCTGAAGCCACATATCAGAAAGAAAGATGTTTTAAAATCATTTTGTTCAAGGCAGTGACTTAGTACTTTGCAGGTCAGTGAACAGTCAGTATGTACTATGACATATGTTGGATTTGGAAGCTTACTCTGTCACCTATTAACCATGCGACAGGGGCAAGTGTTTTAGCCTTTGGAGACTCATATAATGTAAGTCTGTGAAATGGGATTAAAATAACTCACTGAGATATGAAGATTAACTGGGAACTTTCATGGGAAAGTTTCTGCACAATGCTTGGCACAAAGTGGTTGGGACACTCTCTTCTTCCCTTCGTCTGAAGGAGTAGCTTTCTTTAAAATGTGGAATACTCGTGAGATTATGAAAAAAAGAGTGAGGCTGAACTTAGCGCCTTCCACCTTGATTTATTTTCTGTCTGTGACTTCTAGTTCTATTTTCTTACAGACAAATGTGAGTTATTACTCCTATTAGCACTGCTGAGCTGTTGCCACCATGCTAGAGCAGACTGGACTCACTCTGAATGTGTTGTTAAAAGCTCTGCCAGCTGAGTGCATCCTGGGTTTCCTTCACAAACCATAGAGTTTCTGACTATGGGATCTCACAAGCACAGTATTAATCTCAAGCCCTAGCCTGAAGTTTTGGTCATGCCAATATGAGATTTGGCAGGACCATCACTGAAATAAAAGATTAAGTTGAAATAATATGCAGTAATCCAACCTAAGCCACTGACTAAAAGAAGAATCCATCTCTGATAAAGAACTGGCTATTTTATAATCAGCAAAGGGACCTTAACCTTGTTCATTCTGAAAATATTTTTCAGGTACTGATAACTCAAAGGGAATACTTTTTTAAAAATTTACACTCCTGGATAAGGGAATTCATTACATTTGTATACTATAAGTTCAAGAATGATTTACTCACAATTTAGTAATGACTTTGTGGAAAGTACAGTAAAATGTGTGAGCAGTTTTAGTTATATATATTATTTGTTGGACTCTAAAGTATTCCACAGTTGTTTTGATATATGCCTGTTTGGGGTTAGCAATGTACTTTTCTGGATAAACATCACATAAGGATTACACATTTATCTTCTCACCAAAACAGGCTCCTCTACTCCTTTAGTGTATGTAAAAGTGACTGGTCACCTTTTTCTCTTAAGCTAAATCTGATAGTTCTGGCTTTGCTCATTTGCTTTCTAGCAGCCTCCCCATGTTAGCCTTGCCACATGGTCAGTCTTCTGTTTGGTAGGTTTTATAAATCCTAAAAGTTCTAGTTCAAAAACAGTTCTAATAAACCAAGCATAGATAATTTCATTCATTTCTTCTGAGGATGTAGAATTTGCATCCATTTTTTCAGCAGCTGTCAAAATTGTTGCAAAAGCCTGTGAATAGTACACAAGGTTGATTAGCCTGCGACACTCTAGGTACAATTTGTATGCTATGCAGATGTCTGGGGTGATATTTGGAATGCACCCTTCTTCCCTTTTCAGTGCTTCATTCTTTAGATAATAGTAAGGATTGTTGAGTGCAGTATGGAGGGCAATTCACGGAGCAGCATTAAATGCCTACGAAGGGCATGGGCGGCGCTGAAGCACCCCACCTCATGGAGGCTGTGTCTCAGGAGGCAGAAGGTATTCTCTCACTAGACAGTCATGAAGTTCACAGCCTTTTCTCTGAGTACTTCAAATTTGGTTTGCTTTTTACTTCTGCTTAACTCCTTCATTTCCAGTAAAGACTTCTGAAGATGATAGAGGTCTGCCTTCTGAAGCCCCTTTGGCTATGAACCAGAAGCATCTTCTACCTCTTTGGTTTCATCGAAGCTCTGAAACTGGGCCAGGAACTCCTGTATTCTCTTAGCTGTGCTGCCAAGGTGCTTTTCACAAGAAGATATAAAAACCTCGAAACATTTCTCAAGTATGGTCATCAGTTCATCCTTTGCCAACATCTTCAGCAGCTGCAAGACTGATGCATACTCCTCTGAATTCCGGATGTTCTTTTCTAAACATGTGCGGTACAACTCTCTGATCTGTCGACCTAGTGGATACTTGGGAAGAGAAGAGGTGAACTTATGAACACATCTCAAAACCAGAAAGTAATTCATATGATAAACATGCAGGTTTTCTAGTAATAATTGTGTTTCCTCCTTCAAACATCTCTCACTGGTCAAGAGCACAACTTGCTTTTCTGAAGCTTGCTTTTCCACATATCTCCTAAAAGATGGAAGACGTCAGATGTTTTCACATTGATTATTTGATTAAAAATTTATTCTTCTTTTGACTTATGGAAGATTACAGCACAGGACACTTAAGGGCTGGGAACAGAAATGCTCTAATAAAGAAAGTTGAAGCCTTTTATAAAGTTTTGAATCGAGAAATCATGATACAAAAAGATGTTGGTCAGAACCTGCAATACTTTTTCATTTATTTTAAAGGGAAACTGAGTTGTAAGAAGTAGCTTATTGAGTACCATAGTCAGATGCTCCTTGCAAGACAAAAATTGGAACAGTTCTATGCACAACAGAGATGATACTGCATGAGGAAACAATCGGTGGTTGATAATAGATGTGGCGATTCCCACAATGAGTATTAGTGGAAATTCATGCAGATGTTGACTGCTGATAATTATGAAATCTTGCAGTACTTTTGTGGCAAAGCTTTCCATATCCTTTAAGGTAGCCAAAACAGGAGGAGACTGCCATTGGCTAGAAGTAGTCCTCTTTTTGCTTGGCATTTTTGGATCTGTCTTCTGTGTGACAGTCATGTACCAACTGGAAAGTGAATCCATTAAATAATGTGTATTTCTCTGGGTGACCTGAACGCTTTCCCCCTCTTTGGATTTTAGATGTACACAGCAGTTCATTAATTATGAGACCAACTTTTGCAAAAAATGTTTCATATCTGGACAGTCTTTAGCTTGCGATGAGACTACATATGGTGTGACTTTATTCTGAAGGGCCTCTGTTAGACTTCTGAATGTTAAATCATGATCTGTGACTTTCACACCAAGAACAAGAGCAGCAGTTGGAATTTCTCTGAGTTTTGTTTGACAGCCCAAGTCTCTTGAATTCTTCTGGAATCCAGAATGAGATTTTTGCAGAAATTCAGTTAGATTGTCAAACAAGTTTTTATTTAATTCCTCTTGTAGTGGCTCATTTTCAGATTTCATTTGCTGCCATATCAACTAAGTTCCAAATTGAAGCTTACTGTCCTTAGGCTCATTTTTCCCTTTGTTAAAATAGTCCTCCATTGGCACAGAGATCTTTCTCTTTTTGGAGTTTGGCTTAAAAACAAAGCAGCCCTTAGACACTGAGGAGGTGGCCATGGTCTTACTGGCTCTGTGGATACCAGATGAACCGGGAATACCTTTTGACTGTGATCCCAAGGGGAGAGTGGAAGAGTACAGGTTAAAGAGAGTACTGCAATTTCAGAACACTAGTGGATTCTATTGTCCTTTTGCGATTAGACTTATTTCAGGGTCATAACAGGTATTTTCCTGATGGTACCTGATAGGACACTTTAAGTACATATATGAGGGCACTAGCATTTTGAGCTGCATGGCCTGGTCTTACTGACCTCTTTTAGCCCAGAATCTTTAGTGAAGATACTTGCCTCTTCCATCACATCCTTCCATGTAGCCCACTTCCCAGTTACACCAGTGCACACCTGATGGCTTAGAAACCAAGTCCATCTAATACATATACCCTCAGCTCATATACACCCTTTTTCTTTGGTATTCCTACCTTTGCATGTACTAGTTTATAATTCAGAATATTCTCACCATCTTTTTTTCCTGGGGATATCTCTCACTTCCTTTGAGACTCTTGGCTCTTCCTCTGACCTCCCATAAGACACTCAGCTTATAGCTTTATAATAGATTTAGCTTGTTCTGTCTTCCTATGTAGAATTTTTACATGGCTGAATGTACACAATGGATAAAGAAGTGAATCATAATAGATACTCAACAAATATTTGTGAAATACATTAGGGTTTTTTTAAAAAAATTAAGTACCAATCCGGGGCATAAATTAGCATAATTTGTGGGTGCTGGGAGGGGGAAAGGATAATAAAGATACAGCTAAGGTAAGAAGATTGACTACATACCTCTCTCTAACTTCATGGGGTGGAGACTTTCTTCTTTGAAGTTTTTTTTGAGATGGAGTCTCGCTCTGTTGCCCAGGTTTGAGTCAGTGGTGCGATCTCAGCTCACTGCAGCCCCTGCCTCCTGGGTTCAAGCAATTCTGCCTCAGCCTCCCGAGTATCTGGGATTACAGGTGCCCACGACCATGCCTGGCTAATTTTTGTATTTTTAGTAGAGACAGGGTTTCACCACATTGGTCAGGCTGGTCTTGAACTCCTGACCTAAGGTGATCCGATGGCTTTGGCCTCCCAAAGTGCTGGGATTACAGGTGTGAGCCACCATGCCTGGCCCTGAAGTTTTAACATATAATAAAAATCAAGATGAACACTGACCTTGTACTAAATATCTTCTATCAACCTCTTATGAAATAGCAGTCACATTGCCAGTTAGTTTATCGCATTCTAAGCCCCTACTTAAATTGTAAATAGTAATTCATATGCATTTGCCTGGTGTTTTATGATTTCCTAAGTGCATGTATATCTATGATCATGGAAGTTTATATAATGTTAACTGCACAGACTTCAATATTTGCTTGAATTCTAATCCTGGCTGTATCATGTATTGACTTATAACCTTGGGCAAGTCTATTAACTTCCCTGAAACTCTGTTTCCTTGATCACAAAATGCAAATAGAACATTTCTTATAGGGCTGCTGTGTTTATGAGTGGATCACTAATACACACTACATATGTTGCATTTATTTTTGATTCACAGGAAGCACTCAAAAATGTTAACAATAATGTGGATAATGATCTTTTTTGAATTTTACATACAAGTCTGTGAAACAAGAAGAGATTTTATTATCCTCCACTTAGTAGATAGAAAAATTGAGACTGTTATTATTAAACTTCTAGTGCGTAAGTAACTTTCCCAAGGACCCAATTACAACATGAAGGTAGAAATTGTATCCCAGGTTTTCAGATTCAGAATTCAGCATTTTTCCACTGTAATAGATTCCCTACAACCTAAAATACTGTCTCATTGTTCTTTCTTTGGTTTACTGCTCTTTGTAGACTTGGCTTAAATTTGTGAAAGGCAAGTGTGAGGGAAAAGAGGGATTTGTGTTTAAATGAAATGTGGGTGTGAAAAAAAGTGAATTTAGCCATTCATCCCTACTGAACAAGTTTGAAGAAAAGCAATTTTCCTATTCTCTGCAAACCATTCCCAGTTACCATGAACAGTCAGTGAAAAAAATATATATTGGTTCCATTACTTTATTAAGCATCTTTTGAAAGGATATCAAAAGAACTTCATTTATAAAATATTGTAAAGGTATGAAAACATTACCAACTACAAAGATAAATGGTTGAAATGAAATGGGAACTGATCTTTTTTGACAAGAATTCCTAGTTTGATAACCCTGGCTGTTTTTCCCTTAAATGTACCTTCCGAGGATTTGGCATTAATCAAACCACATTTTAAATATACTGTTACATTAAGTAATGCACATTTGTCCTCAGAGATAATGCTGAGTCTTTTTTACTCTTTATCAAAGCACATTTTAATTGACTGGGAAATTAAGAAATACATTCCTTGCATATAATATGAAGAAATATGTTCGCAAAAATAAATATTATAAAAAGAGGTTTATACCAAAAGCATATAGCTAGATCTAGTTGCAGAGCTATACAACTTGGCTCTGTTTGAGACTACATCTAGTTTAATGTAACTTGGATCAATTTTAGCAACTAGAAAGCACTGTAGAGAAGACATCAGGATTTTATACACACACACACGTTGTGTATATACAGATATATATACATATATATTTGAAGAGAAGCAATTTTCAAATATATGTATTGCAACAATGTTTACCCTCTTGACCAGGAACATTAGATTGCATCTGTGTATTAAAACATGACGTGGAAGTAGCTCCTGTCTGTAAACCGTCCTCAATCTGTTAAGCCCTATTGATCTCAGAGAGGTGATGGAGAAAAGAGAAGTCATCCCTCATTCTAAGACTTTTACTAAAAAGACTCCATATCCAGGGCATGGTACTATATATCATAATTTTATTTTTAAAAAAGAGACAAATGGCAAAAATAAAACTCTGCTCTTCTTTTAAAGATCAGAAATTCTAATCAGTCGCATTGAAAATTAAATAATAAATAAAAAACAATAGCATCAATGATTTATATCTGTATCGTGCTTTACCATTTTCAAAGAGCATTTATAGCCACTGTTTCAAGTGGTCCTCCCACCAACACTGTTAAGCAGGATTTAAGTCAACACTACTCTGCTAAGATATGACTAATGAAGTAGATACTACTATTAGTTCCATTTTACAGATACATTTTACAGAACATTTTTTAAAATGAGTTTCTGAGAGGTCAAATGATGTGCCCAAAGTTATGCTAATAAGTGGTCCAGCTTAAACGTGAATCCATTCAACTTGAATCAGAGCATGGTGTTGACATCATTTGACAGTGAGATTTTTGAATCCCACTGCGCTCGTTGGCAGGGAAAGCCTAGAAGTCAGCAAAAGTCATTTCTCTCGTAAGTCAAAATGGCATAGCCAGATTTTGACACTTTTCAAATTAAATGCTTTTCTGTGTTACTATTGCTTATTGTTCATTTCTTTACCACACAGCACCCAGTATAGAATAGCATACAGTACACTTAGTTAACTATCCATCTCTCTCTTGAAACTTGAGTTACACACACAATTCAGGGCAAGGGCCCAACAGTTTATCATGTGTTCCCGTTACAAGATTTTAAATAGTAATTTCTGATTCTCTTTCCAGCCTTAAGATGGCATCCAGCCAGAAGCAGAGTGTTCCTCTACCTTCAGTAGACAGTTTACAACCTGAACCCCTCTTGGCATTAGTCCTTGTTCTGACTTGAGCATCAGCTCACACTCAGAATTCTGAGTTGGATGCCTATTTTTAAAGCTGAGGACACCTCTTCCTGAGTTTTCCTACGTTTCAGCAGGAGCAAGGTGTATTAGTCTGTTCTCACGTTGCTAATAAACACATACCTGAGACTGGATAATTTATAAGGGAAAGAGGTTTAATGGATTCACAGTTCCCCATGGCTGGGGAGTCCTCACAATCAGGCGGAAGGCAAATGAGGAGCAAAGTCACATCTTACATGGTGACAGGCAAGAGAGCTTGTGCAGGGGAACTCCCATTTATAAAATCATCAGATCTCGTGGGATTTATTCACTACCACAAGAACAGTCTGGGGGAAAACGCTCCAGTGGTTCAGTCATCTCTACCTGGCCCCATCTTTGACACATGAAGATTATTACAATTCAAGGGGAGATTTGAGTGGGCACCCAGCCAAACCATATCACAAGGTAACTTCTCTCTGCCTCCTTATTGACTCTTCTCCATAGCAATCTGCACCTGTTAATCACTTCAAGAATGAACATCTTACCATTATTCATGTTGCCTTTGGAATTATACAAGTTGGTTATCCTGCTGGTGGCACTGTGGTGGAAGTGTTCTGATAACAGGCACCTTTTCACACTAGGTAATGTTCTAGGTAATGTGAATCTCATGGCTGTTACACAAATAGGTAAACGGAGGTGCCAACTTCCACTGTGTGCTTTAATCATTCAAACTGCAGCCCATTCCTGACATTGGGCACTTGGGCTGTCTCTTCCTGATACATTCATCTCCGTGTTTTTCATTTCATTCCCTTTTTCTTCTGATCTAATATCTCTATCTAGTCATGAAATTTACTTTCTCACAGTCCGCTGATATCTATAACTTATCTCTAATGCAAATTACAGTCACTTTTCATCCCTTAACTCTGCTGATTTCTTCATCCACTTGCTTAGCAAATATTCAAAGGTTCAAAATGATTTGACTTTTTAAAAATTAGTAAACTTTATTTTTAGAGAATTTTTAGGTTCACAGCAAAACTGAGCAGAAGGTACAGTGATTTCCCATATATCACCTAACCCCCATTGTACATGGCTTCTTCCACTACGGATGCCCTGCACCACGGGAATACGTTTGTTACGCTCAATGAAGCTACATTGACCCATCGTTACAACCTGAGGTCCATAGTTTACATTAGGGTTCGCTCCTGGTCTTGTACATTCTATGGGTTTTGACAAATATATGATGACATGTATGTGCCATGGTAATATTGTACAGAATAGTTTCATTGCCCTAAAAATCCTCTGTTCTCTGCCTATTCATCCCTCCCTCCTTCTTAATCCCTGCCAGCCACTGATCTTTTCACTGATCTTTTTACTGTCTCCAGAGATTCGCCTCTTCCCGAGTGTCATACGGGTGAAATAAACAGTATGTAGCCTTTTCAGATTTGCTCCTTTCACTTAATAACAGGCATTTAAGGTTCTCTCTGTCTTTTCATGACTCAATAGCTGATTTTTATTAGTGAATTGTGAATGAATTCCGTTGTCTGGATCTACCGCAGTCTATGTATCCATTCATCTACTGAAGGACATCTTGGTTGTTTCCAAGTTTGGCAGTTATGGGTAAAATTTTTTTTTTAAAAAAAACATCAGATAGGGGCCTGACACTCTGCTGGGTACTGTTATGTAGACTCTCTTAATGATTCTCAGACTCCTCAAGGTGGTTAACTATTTGGAGAAGCTAAGGCTCGGAGAAGTTAAGTGACATGACCCAAATCTCCAAGTTGGTGAATATAATTGTCAGGACTCAAACTCCATGTGTTTTAACATGGAGTCCACAGTTTCATCAGCTGCCTAGGGGAGGGGATTATTACCTCCCTGCCACTCTCCCTTGCTAATGGTAGACATTGCTGGTTAGCTACAACATATTTGCTTGTGAAGCCTAATTCAATACAAGCTGTCAATAATAATCAATTATCATTGGCATACATGATGAAACCTAACTGGCATCCTTGACCTGGCCATGAAAGAGTGTCACATATCTCCTTAGAGCATAAGCATTCAATCTTTGACAACATTTCGGCTGACACCAATGAAGTATGGATTTTATTATTAATATAATGGCCTAATTCAGGAAGAAGCTATATACCCTTATGGTCCTTTTAATAACTTTCTGGTACATTAGTAATAATGCCTTAATTCTGTTAACTTATTGAAATTCAGTTCTTACTAGCCTTCACTCCTATCTTCATGCCTATGCCTAGCTACAGGCAGAATGTTCTAATATTGGGCATTTTCCCTTTACATAAAAATGCTTCCCACATATGCAAGGAAGAGTCGAGCTTCGGTTACCAATGCATGTAGGAGAAAGTGCCCATTATCATTAGGATTGTAGACCAGTAGAAAGACCTCGGAAAGCACACACATTCTAGAGTGTTGTGTGTTGACACTTTTTTACCTTTCCTTGAGGTTCTCAGTATATCGGTGCCACCTAATTTTATATTTTCTGCTTTTAATATATGACTCCAATCATGTCACTTACTGGGAAGGATTATAGTTTTGATGTCTGGGTTTATTGAAATCTCAGAAATTTCTATTGGAGGCCCAGTGTTTTCTACACCATGCAACAATTTGCTACAAAATTAGCAGCTTAAAACATTATACATTTATTATCTCATAGTTATGGATCAGGAGGACTACAGGAAGAGCTTAACTGTGACCTCTGCTCAGGGACCTACAAGACTACAATCAAGCTATTAGCCAGGCTTCATTGTTATTCACAGACTTGAATAGGGAAGAATCTGCTTCAAGCCTACTCAGGTTGTTGGCAGAATTGCAAGTGAGTCTGTCATGAGAGAGTTTTATATGATATAACTTAGTCAAGGGAGCAATATTTCATAATATTTTTATGTTCTATTGGTTAGGAGCAATTCACAGGTTCTGTTCACTCAAGGGGAGAGGATCACACAAAGACCTGAATATCTAGAAGAAGGGAGCATGGGACCACCTCAGTCTGTCTACCCCAAGAAAGTAGCTTAGGGTGATAGGAAGAGAATCAGTGAGACTCCAAAATATGAAATATTATTTAGAGAAACCTAGAATAGATCTTGATGACAACATGACCCAGAATGCCTGGGGAAAAGCGAGGTGTATGTGCATTCCCATGAATGCCCATTAGGTGCCAGCTACCATTCCGAGAAGGAGAATTCAAAGACAAGAACATTCTTCTCTCAAGATGACATTGTCTAGACAGGAAAATAAATAAGTAAACACAATAAATAGCGAAGCAGGATGTGGTAAGTATGTGATAAATGCTATGATAAAAGTAGGTAAAATTACTATAGAAGCAAAGAGGAGGGGGATGTGATAGGCTGACAACAACCATAATGAAAGGCTGCCTAGAATAGGTAATATTGGGCTATGTTTTTAATAACAGAAAGAAGGTAGATCACCATATAAAGTAGGTGTGTGTGAGTGTGTGCATGTGTGCATTTCTCATATGGAACAGACAAATGTAAAATAACTAAATACAGAAGAAGTAACATGAGATGAACAAACTTGTGAAATAATTGGATACCTTCAATAGAAATCTATGATCAACATGGCTCAAATACAGAGTGCTCTAGGGAGTGGAAGGTAAGGTTAGAAAGGTCAGTGAGAGCTTAGTGAAGAACAGCCCTGCTAGAATATGCCAGGCCATTGGGTCCAGACTTTATTTTCAGAGAGTGGGAAATCCTTAAAACTTTTCACCAGGTAAGATGTATATTGTATGTATTAAATTCCCCTTCTTCCAGAAAGTTTTCTTCTAAAACTTATCTGAAGGAAATAGCTTGAATAAGTGCACAAGAAATTTGATATAAGAATGTTTCTGATTTTTTTTTCTTACGAAAATGTGAGAGGTTGAAAACAATTGCGTAGGAGGGCTTTAAAATACAGTATGCTATATCCATTGGATGGACTATTATATAGATCTTGTGATGACATGGAAAGATATCTGTAATATGTCATTAAATAGAGAAAGCAGATTACAGAAAAATATGAAGAGTACAATTTTAGCAGTCTAACCACATGTAATTTTAGATGCATTAAAAATATGGAATGATAACATTCAAATCATTCAATATCCTCAGAAATTATATCCTTTTCATATGTTTCTGTTTGGTTTGAAGTTTTTACAATAAGCAAAAGCAATATAGGCATACCCATTTTGAAAAAGAATTTTATATCAGAAACATCACTGTAGCATATTGTAGGGATTGATATGGAAGAGTTTGTTAGTTGGAACAAAAATTGAAGGCACTGTAACAAAGATACACAAATTACAGTGTTTCTGACAGATACATTGATTTCCCTCTTGTGTAACAACTCGAGTAACATCCAGCTCTGTGTCCACAAATCCACCAGGGACCCAAGCTGACAGGGCAGGTGTCCTTTCCCCAAAACTGGTGTTCAAGATTTTCCGGTTCTTGCCATTTCCAGAAAATGGGAAGGAAAAGGGAGAAAAGAGTCCCGGACAAGATTCTTTCGTTGAAATGACTTGGACCCTGTACACATCACTTCCTCTTATGTCTTATTACTGAGTTATAGAATTAACTGAGGGTTGGAGGAAGGGTCGACAATCAGCAATCTGCCACAAGGAGCAAAAAAACTCTAAATAGGGGAGATTGTTTTGCAGCTTGATGTAATCATCAAGCTAAAAGATGAGTTTGTGCTTTTGTTATTATTACTTATCTTTAAATGAGCTTCCGGTGCATATAATTGGATTAACTGTATTCCTTGTTTCAAAATATATGTTGATCATTGGTTTATACAAGTTTCTCACTTGCTTTTTTGTTTATTATAAAATAAATTGCTGCCCTAAATAAAAATGAAATTGGTTGGGTTTTGCCACATAATAAATCATTCAAAAATCAGTGGCTTCAAACAAAAATGATTTACTGGTTCATGATTTTGTGGGCTGGCAATTCACCTGGGCTCACCTGGGTCATTCCTCTGGTCTGGGCAGGTTTGGCTGGATAGTCTGAGATAGCCTCATTCACAGTTGTCTGGAAGTTGTTGTGGACCATTGGTTAATAGTCAGCTGGGGTTACAGAGGTGGTGGGTCCAGGTTTTTCTACCAGGCTAGCTCAAGTGTGTTCACATGACAATGACTGTAGTGTTTCTAGGAACAGCAAGAGAGAGCTAGCTCAATGTGCAAGCACATTCCAAGTCAGTGTCTATCATATTTGCTCTTACCCCTTGGTCAAAGCCAGTCATTTTCCAGGCCCATAGCCAGTGTGGGAGAAGAATATCAAAGGTGTGGATACACAGAGGCATGGACACCTTAAAGCCATTACTACAGCCACCTACATAATGGAAATCCTGTATCTACACATGCAGTCCTCCCCCATGCTAATAGCTCTTACTATATTGTACATAATCATACGTTCTCCACTTGACTGTTGTATAATATTCCACTGAATTAATATACCATATTTTATTTATCCTATGACCTGGGGATGGTATTTGGGTCATAAACAATTTTTTTGCTACTATAGACAGTACCACTATGAACATTCTTGAACATGTCTTCTCTTACACATATAAAAATGTTTTTCCTTCGGTATATCTGGGGGTGAGATCATGAATATCAAATGTTGTGAAGTAATGCCAAATTATTTTCCAAAGTGGTTATACCAACTTACGTTCTCACCAGCAAAGTATAAAAGATCCTATTGATCCACAATTCTCCATAACTGAGCATAATATTGAAAGGCTTCTTAAGTTTTGCAATGAGATGGGTATAAAGTCATACCTCACTGTGACATTGATGACAGCGATCACATAAACTGCCCTTGGTCCCAACCCTTAACAGCAAGACGCTAGAGCCTGCTTGATTTCCTGTTCCCAATCGTCCTCCATCTCAACTCCAGCTTCTCTTGTTTCTCTGACTCCCTCTATGATTTAAAGCCCACAAGGCCCCATAACCACCCCCAATATAGCTACAGCATAAAGTTCCTTCCAAATATGAAATTCTTCTTTTCAAAATTTCTTTTCTTTCAAAACTTTCTTTCTCTGGCCAAACAACAGGGGGTTTGGAATTGGACAAGCCTGGTATGAATTGCACCTCCTGTACTTAACTAGCTATGCAACCTTTAACAATTTACTTAAAAACATTTCTATGCTCCAGCTTTCTCCTTTGTAAAACAAACATAACAATTCTATTTTGTTGTGAGCGCTATACGTGGTGACATATATAAAGAGACATGCAACAAACAGGTGCTCAAATTTGGAAGTACTGCTGATGACTGGGCAACCCTCCTGCTGGGTTCTTGGTTGAAGGAACCAGCCTACTGCCCCATCAAGATTAGATAGACTAGCCTTGCCTGTGGTTAAATAGCTATTTCAGTATTCATTCATGTCAAATAAAATTGTGATTTCACTGTGGCTCACAAAACGATAGTCAGATCTAACAAATTCAATCAGTTAATTTTTGGACAAAGTCTCAATGATGATAATGTAGATCATTAATCACTACTCCACCTGCACATGAAATATGACAGATCTCAGTGTCAGGCATTTTCACAACTAGCATTAACACCAAGGAAAATACAGTGATTAAGGTCCTTCAGTGCTGTTTTGCTCCAAGGAAGTGAGGTGGCCCCTGGGGGATATACCAGGAAGTGTGTGCCCCCTGGGGGTCAGGAGACATGTCTTACAAACCTGGCTCTGCTGTGAGCATATTGGGTGATTGTAAAAATATGTTGACTTCTCTAGGTCACATTTGATAAATGTTTGTTGAGTTGAAGTGAATTGTATCTGAAAAATGCCAATGTTGGACTAAGCCATCCCCAGTATTCCTGAGGAACCCCTACACATTCACACCTCATTTGAAGCAGCAGCTTCTCCTACATGAAATCTTTTCTGGCTGTTCCAGAGTGGCAAGCCCCTATTCAGGAGCACAGAGCCTCCTATTAAAGATCTTTTCAAAGGACTCAACACCATAAAGTGGTCCAATGATGTTTACGGGAGATACAAAGGTGGCTGTAGTTTCCCAAGAATCCACACTTATATTGCAAATGTCCTTTAGAGGCTAGGAATTTATGCATGGCCTGGATCCTATGAATGGCTCATGGTGAGTGAGGCACAAGCTCCTTTGCTGCATTCCACACCACTCTGCCTGATGTTACATGGATCTGCCTTATGGATGAGTGGCTCTTCTCTGGGATAATCTCATTATTTGAAGTTAAGTCAGACACTGATGCTACAGAAGCCTTGATTTGTGTTTAGAATATTTGTGTTAGAGGAATTGTTTAAAGATTTGTCATTTTAACAGACCAAAACCCAGATAGGCATAAAAGGAATGTTAAAGCATAACTATATCTCCTCAATATAGCGCAGTGCAATAAGGTTCTGAACCTGTAGCTCAAGACTAAGGTCCTAATTCCAGCTCTTCTACTGATAGCATGTATAATTTTCAGTGAATCGCCCCTGTTTTCTGAGCCTTAGTTTCCTCACTTAGAAAACAAAGATAATAATATCTGTTATGCCTCTTTTGTGGAAGCATTTGAAACTCAAAGGAGATAATGTATGTGGTGTTGCACTGGAAGTTGTTGTTACCTTGACCCATCTCCATCTGTGTCTGCAGTGGTCCTGGGTCCCCAGTTCATGGGAGCCCTCACTAATCTTTAGCTGATGGGACACTGTCATAGCCATCATCTGGATACTTTGTGTTTACACAGCACTTACTCAGAGGAGCTGAAGGCAATGGGGCTTCTTTTCTGCACAATCCCGAGGGGTACTCTCATCCTATAATAGCTCAGAGCTTGGACATATTTTGTAAGATAATCAGCTGAAACTCTCTTCTGCTTGGTTTCAGCCCATTTGCCCCTGCCACATTCCCTGGGACCAAACTTCTGTCTCCAACAGTGGGGAGAGCAAGACTAATGCCAGATTATCTAATTACAGAAGCTAAGACTATTGCTGCCATACATGATGCAAATATATTTTGATCAGGGTCCTAATACTGATTTCTGGGATGTCACGTTGCATTAGTAATATGCAGCCTTTTCTCCACCTCGTGGCATGGGATGTTCATTGTCCCGTAAGGTGGAACCAGAGAGCAACATTCTGACTGTGACGTGAAGGATACTTTTGTTCCTTTGCAGACATATACCATAGTGATTAAGAATATATATTTTGGGTTCGAAGGGATTTGAGATAGAACTCTATCTTTGCTATTTATTAATTAGATGACCTTCCACAAGTCACTAAACTTCAGTTACTTTTTATGTACAATGAGTTAATAATATATACCCTCACAGGACTGTAATGAGTATTAAGTTACCTAATTTATATAAGGTATTTAATACAGTGGTGCATAGAAAGAGCTCAATCTTAGTATGTATAATTATTACTATATTATCATGTAAGTTACATGATCTCATTCCCAACTTGGGTTTCCATTATATTTAAATCCAGTTTACTTTGTCAGTTAATTGAACAATCACATATATGCCTTCTTGACAGGAAGTCTGATATCATCTCTTAAGTACTATTCTTGTATTCCATGTCTCTGCTATGAATTGTTCAAGAACTTTGGAGTGTATAAAAATCAAGAAAGGGCCAGGCGTGGTGGCTCATGCCTGTAATCCCAGCACTTTGGGGAGCCAAGGCAAGCAGATCACCTGAGGTCAGGACTTTGAGACCAGCCTGGCCAACATGGTGAAACCCCATCCCTACTAAAAATACAGAAATTAGCTGGGCGTGGTGGTGGGCACCTGTAATCCCAGCTACTCGGGTGGCTGAGGCAGGAGAATTGCTTGAACCCAGGAGGCAGAGGTTGCAGTGAGCTCCGATTGCACCATTGCACTCCAGCCTGGGCAACAAGAGTGAGACTCCATCTCAAAACAAACAAACAAACAAACAAAAATCAAGAAAGATAACCAGGCTGGTCACAGTGGCTCATGCCTATAAATCCCAGCATTTTAGGAGGCCAAGGTGGGAAAATCACTAGAGCCCAGGAGTTTGAGACCAGCCTGGGAAACATAGCAAGACCCCAATTCTTAAAAAATAAAATAAAATAAAATAAAATAAAATAAAATAAAATAAAATTAGCTGGACATGGTGGCACCCACCTGTAGTTCAATCTATTCAGGAGGCTGAGGTGGAAGGTTCATTTATGCACAGGAGTTTGAGGCTGCAGTGCCGCTACATTCCAGCCTGGGCAATGGAACAAGAACCCATCTCTGGGGTAAAAAAAGAAAGAACTCACCTGCCATGGCTTCTGGCAGCCAAACTGTGTCACCACAGAAGACTGGTTTTGCACAGCTTGAGATTGCCCAGTGCCATGGGGATGAATGTCCTTGTGAACCCATCTTGGGCTTCTTCGCCCTCTATCACATTCTCACCATTTCCCCTCCTCTGAGTTGCAAGGTGGAGGGGCTGACTAGGGGACTAAGGAATTCCCGGGTGTCTCTGTCATCTGGCTTCTAACTGGCTTCAGCCAATGGAAGGCACTGGGAGGAGATTAGAAGAAAGTGAAAGGAACAGTCAGGCTGTTTCTCTCCCTTCCTCTCTGCCTCAGGCTCCTGGATCAGACAACACTTATTTTCTTCATGATTTTCCCTGCTATTTCTGATCTCTGGATCATCCTGCAATCCTCTGCCTGACTCTTTAGCTACACCCCCATCTGCATAACAAATCCTCCACATTAAATTCTCTCTGTCATAAAGACTGGAAGTGGTTTCTGTTTGCCAGGTTAGACCCCTACTGTTATAATTTGCTGGATTCCCTGCTAGTACTGTGGGGGCCTCCTATATTTGCTCCAAGGTTATAGCTTTCATTTGCCACATGTAGATGCTCATCTGGATTACATAAACGTGACACTAAGTCAGAGTTCCTGAGACCTGAAGAGCTGCCAGCCTTATGATTGCATAACTAAGTGATGCCACCAGCCAAGAGCTCTTCTAAGGGACCAGCTAATACTGGTTACTGAAAATGAAATTGTACCTCCTCCTTGACCCGTGCAGTGTTTAATCAGAGATGGTTTAATCACGTACCGCTCTATGCTACCACAATTCCCTGTTCATACTTCTGTTGTAGCACTCGACAATTTATCACTGTGTGTGTGTGTGTGTGTGTGTGTGTGCATTAGTTTATCAATGCACATCTGGTGGAAAGTGAGCCCCTTGAAAATTGGGATTTTATCTGTATCCCATGGGTTATCACAATGCCTGCCTCAAAAGAGGTATTCATTATATGTTTAATAAATAAAGGAAAAAATAAACAACTGAGTGACATTCATTAACTAATGAGTAGAGGAATGAAAGAATAGATGAATAAATGAATGAAATTCAAGGAAGCAAGTGAAAGAGGAAGACAGGGCCATGCGGGATGTCTAAGGAATTCACAGCTTGGAGGTTCCAAGCCTGAGATTGTTGGTGCTCATGCTTTAATATCCCACCCCAGAGGCCTGCATAACAAGTCTGTTTGAAAGAACAAATGAGAAATACGAAACCCCTTTTTAAAAGTTATGAGAGCTTTCCGAAATTATAAAACTGCAATTCAAGTCCTGCTGCCCCAGTCTGCCTTCCCTGCTGGCTCCACCTCACTCAGCTGTCTCTCAAGGAAGGAGAGCAGGGGGCTAGCAGGAGACTGACAACTAGGGATTGCCTACTAAGCCCTTCAGTCCTCACCACAGAGATGGCTGGGGGTGTTCTTCTCCCTACTTTACAGATGATGAGCTGTGCATAGAAAAAGCGACTTTAAAAGAAATTGTCCAAGATTCCCTAACTAGTAAATGGCCCAATTTGGATTTGCACTCAGATCTCTGCAAAACCCAGAGGGTCCTTTTCCTACCCCAGTAGGCTGCCTTTACTGCAATGTGCAGAGATGTGATTTTTCTGTGCAGCTCAGGGGAGGGATGTGGCTGGATGACTAGCTATTGCTAGACAGGGGACACTGCTTTGGAAAACGATGTACTCCATGAAATTGAAAATGGGAAATAATATATATTCCAGAGATTTCTACCAGGTAGCTACTAAAAACCTCAGCAACATAAGTGTACAGTTTAATCTTTTAACAGTTTAATCCTCTTTTAGGTGGTTTCTTTTTAGGCCAATTGAATTTCCCCTAGAGAAGCTGCCTGTGTTCCACCTGTCACCCCCTGGATTCCACAGCACCTGCCTCAGGAAGGTGCCCTATCTATATCTGTTTCTTCCATTTTTGCCTGTGTTCACAGGGTATTGGTCAGGAGACCATTGCCCAGACCACTGGAAATGCTCTTAATCATTTCTTGACTCCCACCCTCACTCCCTCTCCTGCTAATTTGTCCACTGGTGCAGATCTTGCAGCAGTCTATGGTGATGGAGAAATCAGCCATTCATTCTATTGCTCCCTTACCCATTCATTCATTTGTTCCATCAAGTCTTCCTACGCCCTGGAGGTACACAGCACCAGTGGAGCAGGCAAACTTGGACACAGACAATTATGATATCACATTCTAAGAATTTTCACAAAGATAACAGGATATGGGAGCACTTGGAGGGAGCAGTTATCCCTGGCAAAGTGGAGGAATGCATTACTGAGGAAGAAATTTTCCAGTTGGTCTTAACAAATGAATTAGAGTTGCTCCCGTGCAGAAGGAGAGAGAGAATGGATGCACGTGGAAGAAAGGTGTTGCAGCCAGATACGAAGGTTGGAGAGAGGATGGGGTCATCCATCCGGAGCCTTCCTCCACCTTGTATGGAGGCAGGAAATGAGCCTGGAGAAAGTAGTTGTGAAGGCAGCTTGAACTCAACCCCATACACAGAGGAGGCCATCAGATTCTAGGCATGATCAGGTGTCTGAAGTGCTACTGAGGATTTCTTTGGAAGGACCTACTGGAAACAGACATTCCTCTTCCCTATTTCATTTTTCTTTTATCCTGAATTGCTGCTCCCTGCCAGTCACATGGTACCTATCTTGGAGAGCAGCCAGCCAGGGCAAAATGCCTAACTTCATCCCTGGCGGCTGCAGCATCTTCATTAAATCCAGAAGCCCAAACCATTACATGTTTTAGATACAGCAAAGCACAGGGGAAGAGTACAAAAGCTAAGTTGAGTCCTTGCCCTAGTGCTTACAAACACAAAATTTGTGTCTTCAGTCTCAACTATCCCACTCGAAATGTTCTCACTTCTGTGTTTTTGATCACACTCCCCTACCTACAACAAGAATTCCCTTCTTCCTGCATATTCATCAGGTCCATATAAAAAGTTTTCTAAAAAGAGTAAAGGATGTGATTGTCCCCTTCTTTACACTCTCAGAACACTTTACCCTATGGAAGTCACTTCTGCCTGAAGATGTACTCATGTGTAATAGAAGAGGATAGTCTTGCCTGGAATGCAAACTCCACATACCAGGGTCACCATCTCTACATTTCCTGGACGTAGGTAACACTTGGCTTTCAATAGCTACATAATTACTGTGAAGTGACGTAAGCACAGACCTAGGATCTAGTCAGGCCTGGTTTCAAATCTTGACTGTAATACTTCCTAAGCACCACTTATCACTAATGAGGTCATTTGACCTCTAATTCTCAAGCAGCATTGGCAGGTTAGAGATCATGGAGGTAAAGCTCCCAGCCGATTCTCAGGACATGGTGGGGGCTCCACAAATGGTGTCTGCTAATAAATGTCCCTTTTTTTCCCTTCTCTTCTCTTTGCCACTTGCAACAAGGGAACTTATATTTTCCTGATATACTGGATGACGGTGGGATGAAAATCTAAAAATCAAAAATCTAAATAAAATAGATGACAGAACTCTTGTAGACCCTTTCATCCCCATGAAAAATGATCACAGGGAACTAAAATACATAATCAAGGGGAGAGAGAAATGTCATGCAAAATTTCCATCTCAAAATAAAAGGCGAGCTGCACCGCATTCTTCCCCATAATCACATCGTGGAAACATGTGCAACACTGCATCAAGCCTGGAGTGTATTATGAACCCCTGCAGACACAGAAATTTTGTGAGCTGTAGGTTGCAGAAACCCACAGAGCTGGGAAAGCAGAGGTTTAATGGTATTTTAAATGTTTTGACTATACAGGAGGCAGAATCTGCAGTCTAATCATTTTCAAAATACTTGATGCACTGTAGGCAACCATGGGACTTGCGTACTCCCCAGCAGTCTGCACCTAGAATGGGGCAAGTTATAAGGGAAGAGAAGGGAAGGAAAGGGGATGGCAAGCATATGGAGCACCTACTATGTGTGTGGTACGCTCCCTCGGCTACTTCCCTTAATCTTCCCAGTATCCCTGGAAGGTAGGTTTTCTGAGCTACACCTCTGGTCTTAAAAGGTAGCTGATATGAGCTTCTGAGAGTTATGAGAAAAATAATTCTAAATCTCATTTATGTGTGAAAGTTAAATCATTCCATACATCCATGTTCATAGCAGTGGTATTCAAAATAACCAAAGGGTAGAATTAACCCTACTGTCTATCCGTGGATGAATGGATAAACAAAACACAGTACTTACATGCAATAGGCTGCTTTTCAGCCTTAAAAAGGAAGAAAATTCTGACACATGCTATGATATGAATAAATCCTGAGGGCACTATACTAAATGAAATAAACTGATCATAAACAATCAAATACTGTATGACTCCACCTATATGAGGTATCTAGAATAGTCAAATTCATATCTCCTATCAAGAGTAGAGTGGTGGTTGTCTGGGGCTAGGGGAGGAGAGAATAGGGAGTTGTTTAATGGATAGAAAGTTTCAGTTTTGCAAAATTAAAGAGTTCTGGAAACTGGTTGCACAACAACACGAATATACCTAACATTACTAAATCATACACTTAAAATTGGTTAAGAGGCTGGGCACAGTGGCTCACGCCTGTAATCCCAGCACTAGAGGATGACACAGGAGGATTGCTTGGGCCCAGGAGCTTAAGACCAGCCTGGGCAATATAGTGAGAACTTGTTTCTACAAAAATACCTTTAGCTTGGTGTGCACCTATAGTGCCTGTATGCCAATATCATGTGATTTCGATTATTATAGCTTTGTAATATATTTTGAAATCAGCTAGTGTCATGCATCATTTAAGCAACATCTCATAAGCTACAGTTGTACGTCCCTTTTCTTCCTTGTCCCTTTTTCTCCATCTTCTTTTCTCTTCTCTCCTTTATCTCTTCCTTCCACCCTCTCATTCATTTGTTCTCAAATATTTGCCAGGGTAAAGATCCAAATATTAAAGTCCCTGCTTCCCAGGAGCTCAGAGTCCAGTGTGGGAAAGAGTTAGAGCAGGAAGAAGTGTCAGTGTGTCAGTTTGTATGCCAGTATTATGCTGTTATGATTATTATAGCTTTGTGATAGATTTTGAAATCAGCTAGTGTGATGCCTACAGCTTTGTTCACTTTGCTTAAGATTGCTACGGTTTTGTGGGGTCTTTTGTGGTTCCATACAAATTTTAGAATTTTCTATGATTGCAATTTTGATAAGCATTACATTGAACTTATAGATCACTTTGGGTAGTATGGACATTTTACCAATATTCATTCTTCCAGTTCTTGAGCATGGGATATCTTTCCATTTATTTATGTCTTCTTCATTTTTTTTCATTGATGTTTTATAGTTTTCAGTATACAGAATATTCAACTCCTTGGTTGAATTTACTCCTGAGTAATTTTATGCTATTATTAATGGGATTGTTTTCTTTGTTGCGGGTGAATCTTTTCTCAGGGGGCAGAGTGTCACTCTGTCACCCAAGCTGGAGTGCAGTGGCATGATCTCCGCTCACTACAACCTCCAGGTTCAAGCAATTCTCCCGTCTCAGCCTCCCCAGTAGCTGGGATTACAGGCACTTGCCACCAGGCCCAGCTAATTTTTGTAGTTTTAGTAGAGACGAGGTTTCACCATGTTGGCCAGGCTGGTCTTGAACTCATGACCTCAGGTGATCTACCCACCTCAGCCTCCCAAAATGTTGGGATTACAGATGTAAGCCGCCATGCTGGGCCAAGATTGTTTTCCTAATTCCTTTTTTGGAGAGTTCATTGTTAGCATAGAGAAACACATCTGATTTTGTATGTTGATTGATTTTATATCCTGCAACTCTACTGAATTTGCTTATCAGTTCTTGCAATGTTTTGGTAAAGTCTTCAGGGTTTTTATAATGTATGATTATCTCATCAGCAAAGAGAGACAATTTTACTTCTTCCTTTACTATTTGAATACTTTCTCTTTCTTTTTCTTAACTAATTTCTCTGGCAAGGATTTCTAATACCACATTGAATAGAAATGGTGTGAGTAAGAATCCTGGTCTTGTTCCCGATCCTGAAGGAAAAGCTTTCAACTTTTCATTGTTGAGTATGATGGGCTTGTGATACATGGCTGTAATTGTGTCAAGGAACATTTTTTCTGTACTTAATTTGTTAAGAGTTTTTATCATAAAAAGATGAATGTTGTCCAATTTTTTTCCTGCATCTATTGAGAAAATCATGTTCATTGTTCTTCACCCTATTAATATATGCTAAAATCTATTCTTAAATTATTTACACACATCTTCTTATTGATATTCTAGATGCACTGTAAGTTTTGATATTCAAGATGCTTTATCACTAAATAAGCATACAGGAACCACCCCACCATTTTTCCAGTGCGGGTAGATACGACCTCCTTGGACAGAACTGGCACTTGCCTGCCTGGTTCAGGCCCTTGTTTGATCACAGGTTTCTCAGGTTTTCCAGGCTAGTTATAAAGTCCTGGCCTCAAGTGATTCTCCCAACTTGTCCTCCCTAAGTGCTGGTATTACAGTTTGAGCCATTGCACCCGGCCAGAGATTTGCTGTTTACTCCTCTACAGGTTTCTCATCAGCCTGCCTCTCTTCTGTTACCTCATTTGAAGATTACCTACTCTAGACTAGATTCTAGATTCCTCTGGAGCCCATGAGAGCTGCTGTGTGTCTTGAATATCACATTGGTTTGATCAACCTGAGCCCCAACCCTTTAATCTTTATTCACTCCAAACACACATTTGGGAAAGGGTACAGTGCTCAGGAAGGAAATCAAGGCTCAAATAAGTTGCCTCAAATCACTGAGGAACAGCAGAAAAGCCAGGAATATAAAACAAAGCCTGTCTGGCTCTGAAACTTGTATTCTTGCTTACGTACAAAGATGTTTCTATAATCCAGTGCCTTACACAAAGTCATACAGTCAATGTTGCTTTAATGGTTTTATGTTTCTTAGAGTAAAATACCTGAGTAAAATAAAATACCAATAACCTTTCACAAATAACTGATGAGCAGGCGTGTTAGGTTCCTTTCTTATTGCTGAAGAAGGCACATTGAGGCATAGGGTAAAAAATCATTTTCTGTTACTAACCAGCAGTGTGATCTTGAGCAAGTCATTTACCTTTTCTGGTTTACAGTGATTACTTCTGCAAAATGAGTGTCTATTACTAAGTGATCTTTGAGGAAATTCCTAATTTGTGCCTTTGGTATCCCGAGCTGTAGCCAGTCTCTGATACTCCGAGCCAAGGACAGCATGATGACCAGCGTAGGTCCCCTAACCCTTTTCACCATGGATGAATGCTCCTCTGGAAACAATGTCATTTCTGCAGAAAAGGGCAGGCTTTGTCAGGCTGCCACCCAGAATATCTTCTATCTCCTTACTTCCATGAGCAGAGCAAATCAGTCTCTGTCACATGAATATTTCTTCTTTTCTCCCCAGACATAGCAACGTGGTCTTTACACTACAATAACTTTGAGTTCTTTCACTCTTTGCTATAGTCAAGGGGATTCAAGCTTAACTCAATGTTATTTGGGCATGACATGGCATCATTTAAGCAATATCTCATAAGCTATGGTTGTAGGTCCCTTTTCTTTCTCCATCTTCCTTTCTCTTCTCTCCTTTTTCTCTTCCTTCCATCCTGTCATTCATTTGTTCTCAATCACTTGCTAGGGTAAAGATCCAAATATTAAAGTCCCTGCTTTCCAGGAAGCAGAAGTGTCCACTGACAGTTTGTGCTGGTAGAGGGGAGGGCAGGGTTAGTTTTGTGGCAGGAGCTGAGGGAGACAGAATGGAAATGTTTCCAGGACAACTGGAATGTTGAGATGGTGATGAAAGCTAGAGGGGATGTTTGCTAGGATGATGGCAGGTGCCATGGGGGTAGGGAGGGCTTCCCAAGTGGAAGTTTCAGCCTACACAAAGGCACAGAGGCAGGAACACTAGCAAGAAGCACAAAGGGCAGGCTGAAGAAGCAAGCTGGGTTCATTGGCAGGGTCCTCTGAGGTGCCAGGGTTGCCTTTCCCTATCCTGCTCACCACGCAGGGGAACAGCTTTGCTTCTAAGTCACTTTCATTGTATATACATTTTTTTCTTTTTTAAAAAGGTCTCTATATATTCTTGTTATTCATGTGTACATGCATGCGTATGGGTATGTGTCCTATAAAATACTAGGGGACCTGGTTTTACGTATGTCTCTTCTGGTGAGGAGAGCCCACTTCTGCATGCGAACTTACTCTGGGGCATGAAATTTAAAGAAGCAGGGCCTACCACGTGATGGGGATTCAATAAATATCTGCTGCACAAATGATGTTAAGAGTTAGATTCTTTCTACCTAACAGGTAGGTTACCAAAGAAAATAAAGAACAATTAGGAGAGATGGCATCTCAGGACGCAATGGTTACGGGTCAGATCTATGAGTTCCTTTGCAGATGGAGAAACTCTACTTTGCCAGCCTAAGGCACAAGGAGACATGCTCAAGAGGGCAGATTCATAAGAGACTGAATAACTTCGGCCAAAAATGTCAAACAGTTCCTCTTTAACAAGAGAACTGTTGCTCACACTGTATATCCCATATGCTGATTGCATTTGATATGTGGCTAAAGAAGAGGAGGAGGGGGTAGGAGAAGAAAGAGCAAGAAGGGATGATCAAGTAGAAAGACGACAAGTTTTATGATAATAAAGATAAAGAGTGCTCCTACTGGGCACTTTGCTAATTAATAATAATGAGAATGATAGTAATAATGATTACAACCACAATAATAATACTGAGCACTTAGCAACTAACATGCACTGAATGCTACACACTGTTTTCTTTACGCGCCTTATTTAATTTCGTTACTTCTCACCACAACCCTGTAAGCTAGGCATAGATTGGTATCCCTGTTTTGTAGATGAGGAGAGTGATGCTTAGAGAAGTTAAGCAAGTTGCCCATTGTCACACAGCTAAGAAGTGGTGAAGCAAAGATTTAAACTGAGATGTGATTACAGAGTCTGAGTGTTTTACCCAGTTTACTGGATTGAATTTACAACTTATGGCTGAATACATTGACAAGTTACAAAACCTCTCTCAGCTTCAGTTTCTTCTTCTGTAATAGAAATCTCAAATCTATTTCCTTTGCAGAATGTTGTGACAATTAAAAATGCTGGTGGATAGGAAAGTGCTTCAAAATCATTAAGCACTTTATAGAGGGAAGGTGATATTATTGATATCACTGATTAAATAATTTTTGGAGAATCTGTATATTTTATATTAAATAGATGCAGCCTATATGTTTATGTGGCTCTCCCATGTCACTGGGAAAAAAAAAGGAAGGAATATTGAAAAGTGTATTATTGCAGGTTTACCATCTTACGATGTGCCAGTCACCATGCCTAGCACCTTACATGACTGTTTTTTTTGACTTTTATAAGTTTATATTATAATTTTTAAGTTGTCACACCAACCCTATTGTCATCCTCATTTTGCAGATAAGGAGACTGTGTCACAGAGGAGTTAAGTAGCTTGCTCCAGGCCCCAGCACTAGAAAGTGATAGAGAAGACTTTCAATCAGAGCAACTCAGACCTTTCCCTTAATTACTACATAGCACTGCCCCTCCAATCAGCAGAACAACAATTAAGCTGTTAAGATTTTCAACAGAGTATACAAAAAAAGAGTGCTGTTTATCCTTTTTAATGCAATTCACCTGACACACTTAGAAAACCCATTGGATGATCCAATTTATCCTGACAAAAGGAGAAGAGTAATTAGTTAATAACAATTGATTTGGGCACCCTCCATTATCCACAGGAGGCTGATCAATCAGTCAGCCTCCCTCCCCATCTATGCTACCCCTTATTCATAACTAATCACACCCCATATAAACATCATTAGCTGGGAGGTGCATCCCCACTTCTTTTCAATTTGAGCTTAGAATCACTATCAGCCTCATCTGGTGGGGGAAAAAAAGAAAAACGAAGAAAATAAAATTTTAAAAAAAGTAGAATTCACCAAGCTGTTGAATAAGCCAAAAAAAATAAATTCTATAAAAAGGAAGTTTTATTTCATTGTCTTCAAACCTACCTTTGTACGCTGTCAGTTCTGTGATTAGCCAGCTGTTTAGTTAACTGGAGTATCGATCTGCCTGTCACACATTCTTTGTCTGTTGGGAACAAGGAAAGGTGCTGACCCTTCCCAGGAGGCACTGGTGACAGGTCTGTAATTTGATGATCACTTATTCAGGAAAGATTTCACTTTGTTCCTTGATGTACATCCCGGCAACTGGTGTGCCTTTGAGGCCTCTAATAATGCCAACGTTCACCTCCTAAAAGCTTCAGTGCAGGATAAAGCAGAAAAACACAGGAACCAATTTCAGTCTGTCCAGCTTCTCTTTCATGTGTTCTTACCAGAGATTAGAAGTTATTGTGGTTCCACTAAAAAAATAAAATAAAAATTATTTATTATGATTTGTGGTTTCTCAGAAAAGTAAAAACAGGCAAATAAACTTTTAGTGCAGAGGGTAGCCAGTTGTTCCAAACTCAGAGGATATTTTTAGATAAAGCAAAATGCGTCTGTGTGGTAGCTATCAAATTCCCTGGCTTTGGTAGCAAAAGTGGCATGCTGTGTTCAGTTTTAAGCTCAGAGCTTGAACAGAGAAAAAGGAAAACATTATTCCTCCTATAGCTTTGTGTTCTTAGCACAATAGAACAGAGATGAGTGAGCCCGGATTTGTTGAATAGTAGGAATTATATTCCAACAGTGTGGGGTTTAGTAAAACCTACAAATACGTGTTTTATCCTGCATTTTCATTCGGACTGGTAAGCCTCTTGACATTTTAATAAAACTTATGATAGACTGCTGATTAAATTATATTAATCAAAGTATTGGCAAGGTAGTTTAGAATAGAAGGAAAATATGCAATTTAACCTCAGACTGTGAGTTCTAGTTACACAGTGAATTGTTCTGTGGCTTTTGTAATCTTGTTACGTATTTAACCTCAGTTTCCTCCTCTGACAAAAGTGGGTAATAATGAGATTGATGGGATGCCTACAAGGGTGCATGAGGCAAGTCAATGTCTTCTTGTTCACTGCTGGAAAAACACTCTGGACCCCCAGCAGCTCACCATGGTTCCAAATACCCTATCTGTGGGCACTGTCTATTTATTCCTAAAAGAGGGCATGAGTGGATACATATGCCTCTATCTAATACCAAATATTCTCAGTGAACTTTTTTATTCCAAGCTGTGTAAGGATGGTGGTAGGGATGGAGGACAGCAGTAACCTCTGCATTTCCAGGTTATGCATCATTGGCTCATGCATCAGACCCTGGTCTAATCAATCTAGGACAGGTAGTCTGCTTATTTTTGCTTGAGATCCACATCCCAAACCACAGTGACTCCTCAAAAAGAATCTCATGGGGCTGGCATCTTCAGGAGGGACCTGTGAATGTGGCAGGCACTGATAGCTTCACAGACCCTCCAGATCCTCATTTTTCCCTATTCCTCAGCCCCGCTTTTCATGGCTCCGTCCCACTCTGCTGCTCTCTGTTGAGCTCCATCCAGCTTTGGGCTTACTCCCTGAACAGGACACAACTTTCATAGTCAGTTCTCAGGTTCACATACCCAAATCAAAGGCAGCCAACAGCTCATCACCTCTCCTCTGCTCTTGGAAAGACTGGAGGAACACCATCCATTCAGGCCTTGAGTTAGCAGTTGCCCCCTGGGCGTCCCAGACTTCCCAGACAGGCTAGGTCCAATCCACAGCATCCACTGTAGCCACATCTTGATCCTTCTCCTCCTCCTCCTCTTCCCTTCTCATCTCCAGTGAATGGCTCCTCCAACCCCGGAGACACAAAAACAGACCCTCGGGAATCATGTTTAACTCCTGTCATAAAGATTTGTTGATTCTTTCTCCTTAACATTTCACCTCTCCAGTTCAGGACACCAGCATTTATCAGTGGTTATATCGCAAATAGTCTTCACTGGGTTCCCTGATTCTTACCTTTATAGGTCACTACCTGACTGAAAAGCCTTTGGTTACTTCTTATTAGCTTCAGGGTAAAACCCAACCCCCTTTGAAGGGCTTGCAAGTGTCCCTACAATTTAACTCTCCACCCCATAGCTTGCATCTTCTCTCCTCACATCTTATCCTCTTGCAAAAAAGAACCGAAGCACAGTGTCAAATACAGTCTGCTCCCCCTCACTCAGATGTCCCTACATGCAGATCCCTCATCCTATTTATTTGTTTATTTAAAATTTTTAAATGGTATGTACTATGCACCAGATATTTCACAAATGTTACCTCCTTGAAGCATCAAGACTATATACTATGGGGTAGTTTTCCAGGAAACTGGAACAAAGGGAAGAGAGAATAAACACCTTGCCCAGGGTGATTTATCTAGTGAGTAGCAGAGTCAAGGTCTTTAACTCAGGCAGTCTGCCAAGAAATCATTCCTCTTATTGTTGTAGTTCACCTAGTTGCTACTTAATTTTTAAAAGTTAACCCACATATTATTAGCTTCTAAAGGAGGCTTTACCAGGTCATTTTTCTCACAACCATTGAAGGTTTAATATTCAATCTTCTGTATTCTCATATAATTGTGTCTGTATCTATCATACAGAATATTATGTGTATAATCATAATTATCCTTTCATTTATTTGTCTCCCCCCAAAAACTACCACACATGCACACACACCATCAGACTGTGAGTCCTTTGAAGGCAGAGGTCTTTTTTTTTTTAAGTCATTTGTTTGTTGGTTGGTTGGTTTGAGACAGGGTCTCACTCTGTTGCCTGGGCTGGAGAGGCAGTGGCACAGTCCTGGCTTACTGCAGCCTCACCCTCCTGGGTTCAAGTGATCCTCTCACCCCGGCCTCCCAAAGTACTAGGATTACAGGAATAAGTGACCATGTCCAGCCAGCAGATGTCTTGTTTTATCAATGCTTATTATCCCCAGAGTGAATTCCAGATAAACCCTTCATAGTATGCCCCCAATAAATGTACAAAGCCCTCCGTGTATATGCTATGTATTCTAAACTTGCAACCACCTTGTATTGATTATTTCGCCAAGAAAAATAGTGACTCCAATGTGGTCTGTGTAATCTTTAAAAGGGGTTAAATGTATTTCACACACATCAGGATTCTAGAAGATTTGATATTTAACACACTAGGGCATTTGACTCTACCAAATTAAAAATGTAATGTATAAACTATAATTATAACAAAGAGATTTTATACTGACACTGTAAGTTGGTTTTGAGTTTATCTTTTATTTATAATTAACAAATTGACTTTGTAGTTTTTAGAATGAATACCAAATAAGAAAGTTTTAAGCAAAAGAAGAAAATGTATAGCTTGTCCAAAATCAACAGAATCAAAATGCTCACTTTTTATTCCTGAAATTATTTAGGAAAATATTTACTTCAATATGACTTTCAAATTTAACTGCCTAAATGTAAATTTAATGTTACATAGATTTTTTTCTTCCATTCCTTTGAAGGTTGTTTGAGTTCCTATCTTTTTGGCAGTGCTGTGGGAGAGGTACAACCTTTGAGTTGCACAGATTTGTAGTGAAGATACAGCATGTGTACAAATGCCTAAAAAAGCAATTAACACGTGCAAATCAATTCAGAGTTTTCACAGGATCTGATCATTGTTACCTCACCTGAATCTTTGTGTCCTAGGAAAGCTAAGCAGAACAACAACAACAAAACACCAGATGAGGCAAACTGGGACTCCAACATGTAGCAAAGCTGACCCAAGCTTCACAGACGGAAAGTGGCAGGCCGTTGTTCTTACACTACACTTTTAGTGCTTTTTAATTCCTCCTTTCTATAATGAGGCAACCTGTAATAATAAAACAGACAGGTAGTATTCCTTTCCCACTCTCTTCAAAATTAGTTGTGTCTGGAAATAAGAAAAGTAGTCATAATCATTAGAGGGAGCTTTATAGTCTATCTTGACACTCTATAGCCATTTTCATAAAACTTGTCCTTAGCTTATAGATATCTAAGGATTATTCTCCATTCACAGTGTCACAGGGTAGCAATACAGAGGCAGTTCCATGTCATACAGTCACATTCAAACTATGGGATCTTAATCACACACCCTTGTCACTGCCTGACCCACTACTCCCTGCCTCAAATACCTGAACTGGAACGATTCCTCCTTTATCACACAAACTGTTACATCTATATAATGGAATACTATTCAACAATAACAGGGAATGAACAACTGAAACACACAGCAACATGAATTCTGGATTAACAAATGTATTATGCTAAGAAAGTGAGAGAGGCTAGACTCAAAGGGCTACATGATTACATTTACACAGAGAATCATCATTCTGGAGAATGTAAAACTAAACAGACAGAAATCAGATCAATGGTTGCCAGGGATGGCAGGTGGGGATAGAGGTAGTTTACAAAAGGACACAAGGGAATTTAGGGGGTGATAAAACCATTCTATATCTTGACTGTATGTAGCTACATGACATTGTGTATGCCCAAAACTAAGCCTTACAAAAGAATAAATTTTACATTGTGTATCTCCAAAGAAGAGAAATCTTCTTTAAGGTTGGTACAGGTTGAAGAGTCTTTGTGATGAGTTTAGGAGTCTGGCCTCAAAGAACCTCTATTGTTTCTCTCAGGGGTTTCTGACTATAGTCAACTCCATTTGAACTCAGAGGGGAGATAACACTTTTTAAAGATAGAGTCACTGTATAACATGGCATGTCTCAAATCACTTTCCTGAATTCTAGATGGTGATTTTTACACCTTGTGTGCTTCAAAAGAAACACCTGAGGGAACTTGTTAAAATGATTCTAGTTCCAGATATTCTGATTATTTAAGTCTGAAGTGAGGCCCAGGAATTTTGATAGAGAAGATTTTACTACACTTAGAGAAGCATTACCTAGGGAATATAAAGGGAAAATAAGCCAGATAATCTCATTTATGCAACACGGTATAATGATTTGCACACTGTGGCCTCTATGACATGGTCTTCCCAAAATCTTCTGTCAGAAGCTGCCCTCCTCTACTTCTGAGGAGTGTTTATCCTAAAAGATGAACACTGCAAGAAGCAGGGCTTTCCATTCTTGCCAGGCTAAGACCTTACTCCTGATTCCTGGTTCCTATATGAGAGGTTTCTTTTCCCTGGGATAGCTAATATAAAGATGATACTTTGCCCCTGTGCAAGGGGGTGTGACCTCATTAAGCCACCCATATCAGAATACAATAAATCTAACATGCACCTTGGAGGGATATATACATGACCAGAGGTCATTGTATTCCAGGGAGAAAAAAAATCAAGGCACAGGTAAATCTTGAAAACCCTTGGTCTTGTAGTTGAAAGAATACAGCCTTTGGAAAAAAAAACAACTTGAGTTGTATTCTGTCTCCATCGCTGGCTGTACACGTGACTTTAGAGAACTCACATAAACTTGAACCTCAATTTTTTTAATAATGGAGATTATAAAACCCACCTTCCAAGAATTATACATAAGTTTTGGAAAAGGCACATGGTTTTTTTCTTTCTTTTCTATATATTTTTTTATTTAGGCATAACTCATATATAGGAAAGTGCCCAGATCTTAAGTGCATAGCTTGATAAATTTTTGCACAATAAACACCATAGAACTATCACACAGTTTAAAAATATAGAACATTTCTGGCACTTCAGAAGGCTTTCTTCTGTCTCTTTATGGTCAGTAACCTCCAAAAGGTACACACTCTTTTGGATTCTATTACCAGAGATTATATTTCCAACTCATAAGTTTTTGATAAATATCAATGTCATTTTTATGACAGAGGGTTAGGTAAGTGTCCCTAAACAATGAGCAGATGCTTCTTAAACAATAACCCCATTGGAAAGCTAGTAAAAAGATGTCTGGAATCAGTGACACATTCGAGGTTGCTTAAATCATCCTGGGAGATCTTAGGAGTGAGAGGAGAGGTCATAATGCTGGGTTCATGAAAAGAAGAAAAGTGTTCACCTTGCTGTAAATCCATGTGGAAGTGAGTCTAGCCTGAGTGAAAAATTGTATCTGACACCTAATGGAGAAAAGCATGGAGTTCATGTAGATTATTAAGGAAAGCAGATAGACAGATGCAAAGCTTAGAGAAGAATATTAAATGATTTATGTGATATGGCATATGCAATTGTGCAGTAGGTTAGCAGAATTATCTGAGCTTCCATACTCATAGCCTTCATGATCTGTCTCAATTTTACCTCCAAAATGAGTATTTTAACCATTATTTTCTTCTCCAATTTCTCCAATCACTACTCTTCTATTGGCCTAAATGGTCCCATCTTAAATCAACCCACCTTGTCCACAGGATGATTACTCTCAAAACACATCTGATCATGTCATTCCCCTACTTGAGAACTTTTAATGACTATATTTCACTTGAAAGGTAAATTCCAGTCTAAACACAATGTATAAGCCCCCTGCTTAACTTCCATCTGATCACTGAGTCTGCAATCCAAACACTCCCTTCCATTCATTCTAGACTAGCCCTCCACTACTGTTTTCTATACTTTTGGGCTTCCCCGACTCTTCCATTGATGCTCTTCCTGTCCTCTAATAAAATCCTAATCCTTTAAAACAAGTTCATGACAACTGTCACTCTTCTGCCAACACTTCTCCCACCCAACTCCTCTTTTATCAGGCAGAATCCAATTTGCTGCACTGTATCTATCCAAGGCCTTACCTTTATATAAGTCAGGTAGCCTTTATCACACTGTTCTATATTTACCAGACTTTCGTTGCATATGCTGGCTCAGCTGTGAGGCAACTGCAGGAAAGAGGAAGAAACCGCGGACAATCTGCATTATATTAAAGGGGCTGAGTGATTATGGAAGCTGACTTCCCAGTGGGAGCCACCTGCCAAAATCTCAGATTACAAGAGTGGGTGGTAAGGATCACAAATTTGGCCTTAATGAGGTTTGGCATCATTCTCTGAGGGGTTTAAGTGGTGAGTACGACATGGCAGCCAGGATCTGTAGGTGGAGGTATGTGGGGGCGGAACTCTAAGAGGGCTCCCATGACATCCACCCCCAAACCCCCACTGTACATGCCCAGTATACCTCTCTGGATGAGGGTGATGAATTTTACTCTCATGATTGGGTTTTGTTATATCATAGTCAGCCATAAAATAAAGATATTACCTGAGTGGGCCTGACCTAATCACATGAGCCCTTTGAAAGCAGGGTGATTTCTCTGGCCATGGAAGGGGATGTCAGAGAGATTGGAATAATAAAAGAAATTTGATAATGCAGTGTTGGGCTCCTACATTGCTGGGTTGAAGGAGCCCATAAGGCCATGAGAGTGGCCCCTAGGGACTGAGTCATAGCTACTAAGAGAGTGGAGACTTCAATCCTGCAATTGCAAGGCAACAAATTCTGCTAACCAATTGAGTAAGCCTGGAAATGAACCTTTTTCTAGTAGAGCTTCTAAATGAGGAAGCAGCTGGCCAACACCTTGATTTTAGCCTATGAGACCCTGAGTAGAACGTCCAGCTAAAATCTCCCAAAATCATAACTCATGGAAACTCTGAGATAATAAATGTGCTGCTTGAATCGCTTAAGTTTGTGGTAAATTGTTAGGCAGTAACAGAAAACAAATACAGGATGGCATTTGTAGTCCAGCGTGGTAGGAATTTTGTCAGTCTTCTCCACGATTTACCTAGATTGGTATAATGCTGAGCTGACAATTGAAGGTTTAGAAAGCAGTCTATGAGCGAGAAGAGGGACTGGCCTGAGTTATGTGAATTAGGAGCTCTGGATAGGGCTCTAGCTCCATTTTGAGACTTGGGATGCATTCAGGAAGCATAAACTGAATGAAAGGTGAAGAAATAAGGATAAGAGGAAATGAGTTCACTTGTTGGGTATAGGAATGCTTAGGATTACTTTAGACACAGGGAAATCAGTTTACAGCAGCCAGACTAATGCCAGAACCTGCCTGCTGGAGACACGGAGGTCTTCTCTTTCTACCAGACCAGGCTATTCTTGGCTGAATCAGCTGTGTAAATATCTTCAGTGCTAAAGAGTGGGGAGGGCTGAAAGAGGTAAAGACCGACAGTCTCTGCCCCCCACTGGAGTGTAACTTAAAAAAATTATCTCTAGAGGACTATATCTCATTCATCTTTGTGTCCTTAGCATCTATAGCAAAATCTGGAACAAGTAGATTCACACTGTTAGTCAAGAGGGAATTGTAGAAATCCCATGTGTTGTGGAATTGAAAGCCACTAAATGACCCATTTGCCCCTTTCATAATTTATTGTGCTTTAATGGAAAGGCTATGAGGTTTGTAGCTAGACAGACATGAGTTCAAATCTTGGTCACCGTTATTAACCTCCCTGAACTTTATTCTCCTGAGTCCCTGCTGCTTTCTGGGTTTTTGAGATGGACAGCACCAAGCAGGAAAAAGTTTGGTTACTTTTAGCTGCTTCAGTCAAACTCGTTATGAGCTTTCAAATTGAGGAGCTGCTGAGTTAATCCAAGAAATAGTGTTGTAATCAAAACAAATATGTGGGCTTTGTTGATTCTCCTGCATCTATATGGCAGTTATATTCTTGTTCTTTTAAGGTGAGGCTACAACCACATGAAATGATGGGCTTTAGGACATCAGCCATGGGCATAGCAAGAACACAATAACTTATAATTGTTCCAGTATCCATCAAGAACTTTGCTAGTTTCTTTACCCCAGCTAAGTATGTGAACTAGGGTCAGCTGGTAAATCACTCCAACTCAATTTTCTCATCCATAAAGTGGGGATAAAAATAGTATCTGCCTCATAAAATTGCTGGGCAAATAGGGTTAATATTTGTGAAGCATTGTGGTACTATATAAGCTCTAGATAAATAGAAATAGCTCTTTATTTTCATGACAACCCATAGAGTTAAACATTACTATACCTAAGTTGTCAGCAGAGAAATCAGAGTTAATAGAGAAGGTAGGAGATTTATATTAAAAGAGAAGTAACCAACATAAGGTAGCATGCATGTATTTATACATGAAAAATCAAGCCTTGATTAATATCAAATCGTTACACATTAGTTCAACACCTGTTGAATACAAAGCACTGTAAAATGTAATCATATTTGCCATCTCTAATTGTAATGTTGAAAATGGTGCAAATGCATTCATTATTGGGCTTTATTTTGTTCAATAAAAATCAATATTTGGAATATAAATCCTAAGAGCCAATGTCAGTTTCTTCCTGGAACTCTAAGCTGAGCGCTTGTAAGACAAGACAACAATGGCCTGTAGGTGGCCAGTTGTCCTGTACAACATAAAAGCCAGAGAACAATAAAAAAACCCTACAAGTTTTATTCCACACACCTTATTAGCATTCATTTCCTATGGATATCAGCCACAATATCTTAAACCATGCAAAACCTCACAACTATTATGAATACTAAAGAAAGGAATAGGTATACTCTTATATATATTTTAAAACAGTAACTTATTAGGTTGTTCTTCACTCTGAACTCAAGCCGCATGAATGAGCCTATTTATGTTTCTGAGTCTCAGACAGCTCCCTCAGACACATTAATGGATGGGGCTAGGACAGGAAGGTAGCACCAGCACTGGCCAGCATTAGTCCTGAAGTCCATGGCTGCCAATGGCACTGCATCCAGGCGCTGAACAAATATTCACTCATTTGTTCATTCACTTATTCTTCCATTCAAATATAATCTGTACCAACCATATCAATAAAAACAACAAAATCTAACCTCTATGTGTCAGGCACCATGGGTAAGCACTTTCCCTGCATTATCTCATTTTATCCAAGTAGTCACTCTCTGGGAGTACTATTTTCTGCACTTTAGAGATAAAGAAACTGAAGCTCAGAGAATGTAAATATCTCACCCAAGGTCATATAGCTAGTAACTGGCAGTTCCAGGAATTAATTTTGTTTTGTTTTGTTTTGCTTTACTTCGGTGCTTACTCTTTTCTTAAGCACATTATATATTCAGTCATGAATGCATTTACCCATTCATTCAACAACACTGGGGCCTACTAAGTGCCATGCACTGTGCTCAGAGCTGAGGAAACAACAATGATAAAATCCTTGCTTTTGAGGAGATGACCATGGATTCAAAAACAACGCAAGGTGATGTTAGACATACTAAATTATATTGGATTCGATTAGATGGACTTAGAATTGAATTGAATTGAATCAAATTGAAGTCATGTTTATTTCTTATTCAGAACTGATAGGATAGAAATAATAAAGCTCTCTTGCTCTAGAAGTGGTCACCATAAAGAAGTGAGTAACAAACCATTCTTGGACTCTTAAGAAAACAAAGTGAGACTAATCTGTAAAGGGTAGCAGAGGCAGTTTATGTGGATGCAAAGAACATCTGACCCTGCGGTTCAACCTACAAAATCTGGGCATTCATTCTGCCAACAGACCCAACCATTGAACTTAACGTTAGGATCTCAAGAATATGTAGTGGTCACTGTTCTCAAGGATCCTCAGCCTAGTGGTGGACAGGTAAAGAGGGAAGTCCAAAAGAGTGCTGGGCTTCAGGATGTCTCTCTAATTGATTATATTTGAGTTGAGTGAAACCTGGAGGATAAAGGGTAGGGCAAGGAGAGCTGGCATATGAAATGTTTTGGCAACTACATTTTTGAGAAAATTATAAAAGAATGAAACCAAAGCTCCAGCTCTGCTCTGTAACTAACAAGGTGCGATAACCCTGATGTCCCAGAAACAGTAAGGGCTTTACAGAGAAAACATCATTCCATTTCTGTTCTTTCAATTTAATAGTTATGTGACCTTGTACCAATTAGTTATCCATTGCCTAAGTGTTCTCATCGGCAAACTGGGGCCAATAACATCTACTTTAAAGAGCTTAATGAGAATTAATAATGATCATGTGTGCAAATACACCAGCACATTGCTTGACACAAAGGAATAGCTCACCAAATATTAAATATAACCTCCATTTCTATTATGCACAAAAAATTGGCCACCAGAGACCTGGAGGAGTACCTACTTAGCATCTCCTAAGCTACATTCTATAAAACAGGAGTTCTGGGGACAAATATGTTTGGAAATCATTGTATACTATTGCTCTCACTCCTATAAGAGTCACGGTGGATATCAGCATGTAACAGTTCTGCATTACAGAAACATCTTCAAATGTGTTTTCCCTGACTTTTCTGTACTTTTTGATCACTAAAGCCCTTTATCACTTAACATTAGGTTCTCTTTGTTACATCACCCTATTGTTTTTTGCTTTTTTAATTTGCTTGTTTTATTAATGAATGAACAATGAATGAGTGAATTTCATAGAGCTATTTGATAAAAACAATGCCACCCCTTACCCCCAAATTTGATATGTTACAGTATCAGATACAAGATTCTGGAAGAGCTCTTTTGACTCTGAGGAAACTGGATATTCTTTTGGGAATACCCGCTTCTCTTAATGAGTTCTTGAATCTCAGAGCAGATGATTTTTCTTTTACTCATCTAATTCACTATTCATGGCGAATTCTTAAAAGCTGAGTTATCTCCATTACTATTATGGATTGACGTGTATTATTATTATTGCTTTTGTTGTTGTTGTTAACTGTATATTCTCAGATGTCCCTTTTGTGAATAGAGATTCAGAGACTTAAGTACTCTCTGGAATTTAGCCCCTTTCAAGATCTAACCATCATTTGAGATAGTTTCTTATGGAGACAGGAGTACTATCCTGATGTAGTAAGGGGGCAGGGCACTCTCTGTTGCATTTAACACCTTGGTAGCAGAACCCTTGCACTACTGCAAAGCATTCTTAACCCAACATCTCCTGGGAGGTTATTAAGAACCCTGAGAAACAAGAATCTAGGAGGCAGCAGAAGCAAAATATTGGAACTACTAGTTCTCATCCTAGTACTGTGATTGATTGGCTATATGGTCATGGGAAAGTTAGTTATGTTATCACTTCAAAACTCAACTTTTTCAATTATGAAATCGATGTGGTACTACTTGGCCTGCCCACTTCACAAAGTTGTTTTCAGGCTGCATTAAGAAGTCAGAGTGCTGAAAACTGCAAAATCTCTAGAAATCCTAAGAGAGAGTAAAAACAGTACCACCCCCATGCCCTAGATAAAGAAAATGAAGAAAAACAGAGTGTCAGTCTTGCCCAAACTCTCTCAGCAGCAAGATCCTTTCTTTGGGCTTCCTGTTGGCTGGCCCAGTGTGTAACTTCTGCAGCTCTGAGGCTGTCTGGTCAGCTGCACAAAGTCATCCCCGATTTCCCTTACTTCCTCAACTTACAAATCCATGCCATCACAAAATCCCATAGATGAAGCTTCCTTCTCTCCCCTCTCACCTTACTCAACACTTCTGTCTTAGTTTGGGTCTCTGTTTTTCTCATCTGACCCTTTTGGTGCATGAACTTCCACTCTGCCTCAGAGCTGGGAAGCTTCTTGTCCATTCTTCACACTATGGTGGCCAGAGTTATCATTCCAAAGAGCATATCTAACCATGCTCTGTTCCCTGAGCATGCTCTGTCAGACAACCTACATCAGGAAAGAGGGATGCTCAAATGGGTAACTGAAGAGTTTGGTGCATGGGCAAGTGACAGAAGTATGGGTAGAGAACTTGGAAGGAGTTGTGGCTGTGGGAAAGAAGCTGCCCGTCAGAATTTTGGACCTCAGCACAGAAGTGCAGACATCACCAAACCCTGGTCCCCCGGGGAGTAGCAGGAAAAATAAGTCCTAGGCGCTATCTTCTCACCCTTTGCTTTCCTGTTGGTGCCTCCTATTGGCCAAGTAGGAGCTTGAGTAACTAGGTTTGTGAAAATCATCTTCCCAGAGCACACAGCAGGGCAGGGAAGAATAGAAATGGAATCTGGAGAAGCAAATGAAAATATCCAGCATGCATGCGTTCACTTGTGTGGATCCATGACTTTACTCAGGAAATCCCTGCCGCCTTTCATGCCCCTTTTTCCTAGAAAACTATAGACCCTATAGTCCTCTAGAGATCCAAATCCTAACTATGGCATGCTCCTAATTCTTACCTAACTGCCATTTCAACTGCAAAACTCTTATTCACTACCCTCTATTAGAATTAATCACTCTGTTGTGCCCCACTCAGCATTTAGGCTTTAGAGAGAAAATGGTTGACATGAAATTCAAGCTCTCCAACTTGTTAGCTATGTGACTTCAATCAAGTATTTAGCTACCCGATACCTCAGTTTCCCCATCACCAAAATGAGGTAATTAGTGACACTTTCTGTAGGGATTTGTGATGATTGCATGGTATGTATTTAATCCCTGTGAAACATCTAGACAAATGTCTGCCACGTGGGAAGCACTCCAGAAATGAGAGTTATCATCCTGTCATCACTGAATCTATCACAGTCTATTTGGTGGTGTGATTAACTCTGTATAGTCTGCTCCTCCAGTCGCTTACGGGCAGATACTTCTCTTACCTTGGATACTTGACATTCAGCCCAGTGTTTTGCACATAGAACTGCTTAGTAAATATTTATGGATTTGAATTGAATTGAAGACGAAGCAAGGTAGACTAGGTGGGTGAAGTCAACCCTATTTTTCTTGCAATCCTTTGAAAACTCCAATCCTAGCATTTTCAACCTGCCAACAATTGACTAGTATTGGTTTACAGAAACTGTGCTTGTTAAAGCCAGGAGTTATCAAAGAGCCTTAATAGATATCTCTTAAGCTGCGTGCATTTAAACAAAACCCTGATTGAGAGCCTGCACGTTCTCAGTTATTGGCGTCTGGAGAATCAATGCAAATCTTTATGCCATCATCATTTTCCTTGCCATGTTACTACTTGATCCCTGATCTCCACAGATTTCAAGAATAATAGAAATAAGGTGTATATGTCTGCTCTTACATACTCCTTGTTTAGTTATAGGCACAATCTAGCTTGAGGGGAAACAGGAGAGTATGTCTTCCTCCAAACACAGTCACCATTCAACAGAAATTTTTAGGCAAGATATTGACCTGGTGGTTGTTAAGACTAATGTAAAGTTAAAGAAAGCAGTGACTCTGAAACACTGGAGCCAATGAATGAAACCTTTTGCATTTGCTCTTATCCTCTCTAACATTTGGACTAGGCTACTCCCACCTGACCCCACTCACAAACGTGTTTGCCCTGATGGAAGAGCCTAGCTATGCCTCTGGCTATAAAAAGACAGGAGCTAATGTTTACTGAGAACGTACTATGGACAATAATTTATGTCAAAAACTTTATACATCTAATACATTATTTTTTAAAATTATGTGATGTGGCATTTTTATATATTGGGAAGTATGCTACAAATAGCACAATTGGAGAGCCTATGTGGTCTCAAGCACTGTGCTAGTGCTGATAGTGCAGTGGTGATCCATGTAGATACTGTTCCTGCCCTCATGCCCATTATAATTAAGTGGTTCTGCCATAGCTTTGTTTCTGAGGACATTCTCATTATTTGAAAATTATGCTAACTAAAAACAATTATATTGATGTGAAAAAGAGGGTTACAAATTCGAAAGTTTTGGATATATAAAAATAAAGTTTTCCTGCAGAACATAATAATGACATTGTTTTCTAGATAGAAACTATTTCGTTATTGCAAGTTGAAAAACTATAGCTATTCTGAATGGATAAAACCAAACTTCCTCCTTTGGGAACTAATCACAAATGTGCAAGGCACACATATGGGAAAAGCAAGTGGCTGAATGTTTCTGAAATATAGAGTATAAAAGGAAAGGAAACTGAAGCATTTACAACTATAGAAATAGATTTGGGCCAGTCAGGTGGTGCTTCAAATGGGGAGTGTTAAATTCATTTCTTAGTCAAGTCAAGCAGGAGCCGTGAAGGTGGGTAACACCATTAAAGCACTATTTGAGGATGTTAATCTCATGGTTAAACAAAAACAAAAACAAAGGGCCAAACAAAAGGATCAACGTGGAAACAGAGGCAGAGAGCAAAGTAATCATCCAAATGAAACAGCAGACCCAGACAGGGCAGGTGCAGCCATGCACGTTGATGGGCTTGCCAAGGGCACGCTTGTGCAGCAGGAGCTGTTAACAAGGTATATGAAGATCACCTGTCGAGTTTGTTAACCATATAGATTCCAGGATCCGACTCCCAGAGAATCTAATTCAGAAGCTGCCTGGAGGGGCAATGAGACTGAACTTTTAAAATGTAGTCAGCGTGATTCTAAGGCCAATTTTGAGAAATATTAATGGAGTAAATAAAGAAAGCTAATGGCAGAACCTTGAGGAAAAAACTGTTTTTAATGAAATGAGAAGGAAGAGGAGACAGCAAAGGAAATAAGGAATGACATGAAGTAAGAGGAAGGAAAAGAAGCATGCAGTAAGAATTTCAAGAGGAGGTTTTGGCAAACGCTACAAACTATCAATGAAATGAATATGGACAGGAAACAGAATAACACCAAAAACTGTAAAGGGTGAGTAAACCAGTTGGAATTGCTTACAATATTCAATTTTATTTCTTTTCTAAATATTTCTGAAGTTGAACTAATATTCTTGTTTGGAGCTGTAAGTTGATAAGATTCAAAAGACCAAAAAGAGTTTTTTTCCCAAAATTTTTAATGAAAACATTAAAACACATACCATAATTGAAAAAATGTATAAGTACTATATAACCACCACCTAGATTCTGCCATTAATATTTTATTTACTTGATTTATTAGAGATATATATATATCTACTATCCCTCTATTCACTAATCCATCTGAGTTTCAGTACATTTCAAAATTAATTGCAGATGTGAACACTTTTCTCCCTAATTCGGGATGCATAATATTTAACTTGAGTTCAATATTTGTTTACAGTTTTTAATGTAAGATTTGCATGCAACATATAATTAAGTGTACATTCAGTTAGTATTGACAAATGTTTGCACCTGGGTAACCCAAACACCTATCAAGACATGAAATATTACCATCATACCCTTTCCCAAAGACGAACAATATCCTAAATTGTTTCACCCTGTCTAAATGTCTCCTGTTTTAGAATTTCATATAAATGGAATTATACAGTATTTTATCTTTTGTGTAAGGCTTCATTCACCCAGCAAAATATTTTTGAGATTCACTCACGTTGTTGAATGCATTAGTAATTTTATTCGTGAGTAGTACTCAATTACATATCAGAGTTTGTTTATCCATTTTGCTATTGAAGGTTACCAGGCTGTTACCAATATTGAGCTATAATGAATAAAGGTTTTATAAAAATTCTTGTACAAGTCTTCTATGAATGTTTGTTTTTATGCATATTTGTCCAGAGTAAATACCTAAGAGTGGGGGTTTTTATATATCTTGGTCACTATCCTTTGTTAAATATGTTTTGCAAATTATTTTTCCTGTTTGTAGCTTGCCATTCATTTTCTTTATGGTATTTTTTGATGAGCAAAAGTTTTTTTTTATTTCAGTAAAGTCTAATTGATCAGAGATTTTTAATGCCTATCATTTTCAGTGACGTGTATAAAACATACTTACCAACCCCCAAATTATAAATATATTTTCTATTTTCCACCAAAAGTTTTATGTTTTTACCTCTTTAAGCCTATGATCCCTTTTGGATTAATTTGTATATATTGTATTGGATGTTAATATCATTTTGTCTCCTACATCAAAATCCAGTGATTTTAGCACTACTTGTTAAAAAATTTTCATTTCCCATTGGATTACTTTGGTAAACTTTCCCCAAAATTAATTACTTTATAAAGGTAGCTCTATTTCTGGTCACTCTTTGGTTTTTTTGATCGGTCTATCCCTATGCCAGTACCACACTCTGTAAATTATTGTAGTCTTTCAGTAAGTCTTAAAGTCAGGTAGGGTCAACTTCCCAAGTTTTTTCATCTTTTTCAAGATTGATTTGGATATTCGTGGTGCTTTTCATTTCAATATAAATTTTAAAATTAATCTGTCAATGTGTAACTCTCCCCACAAAAAGCTTTCTGGAATTTTGGTAGAATTGAGAGTTTAACAAAATTGAGCCTTCAAATCCATTTATTTATATCTTCTCTAATTTCGCTTCACAGTATTTCATAGTTTTCAATGTAGAAGTCTTGCAAATCCTTTTGTTAGATTTATTCCTATTTTGTTTTTAATGCTATTATAAATGTGTTGTTTTAATTTTCTAATAGTGCAGTGCTAGAATGTAAAAATTGGTTTTTTGTATATTAGTCTCGTATCCTATAATCTTGCTGAATTCAGTCATTAGTTTTAGTAATTGATACAGTTATTAGAATTTTCTAAAAAACAGCCAAGTCATTTACAAGTCAGTATGGTATAACTTCTTCCTTCCTTTTTGGTCTTTTGATGATTATTATTATTATGATTTTTACCTGATTACAATGCCTAGCACCTCCAGTAAAATAATTACTAGAAGTGGCAAGAAGTGACACCTTTGTCATGTTACTGATCCTAAAGAAAAGTGTTCAATATTTAACAACTAAGTATGATTTAGCTAGAAGATATTTCTAAATGCCGTATATCAGATTGAGGACGATATATTTTATTCATGGAGAGTTTTTAACATAACTAGTGTTGGATTTTAACAAATGCTTCATCTAGAACTATTATTATAATCATATCCCTGTTTTACCTTTTATTCTTTCAACATGATAACTTACATTGATTGGTTTGTAAATGGTAAATGTAAATGTTAAATAAACCCTCAATTACCGAGATAAACTTCAGTAATTATGATGTGTTATTATTATTAGATATTGTTAAAATTGACTTGATAATAATTTGCCAAGCATTTTGCACCTATTTTCATAAGAGGAATTATATTTATTATGTCCTTGTCCAGTCATGATATTGGCACTATGTCAGCCTCATTAAGTTGAGATGTCTTTCTTCCTCTATTTTCTAAAAGAATTTTTAAAGGGTTTATAGCATATCATCATTACATGTTTGATATAATTCACAATTAAATGATCAGAACCTGGAGTTTATATTGTGGGAAGAGTTTGGATACAAGTTCAACTAATTTAACAGATACCAAAATATTTATATTTTTGTTTCATTTTGAGTCACTTTTGATAAGTTTTATTTTTCAAAATATATTTTCATTTCGTCTAAATTGTCTAATTTCCTGGCGTAATGTTATTCATAAAATTAACATATTAGACTTTACATTTAATTTCTATTATAGGCAATTTATATTCTCTCTCCTATTTACTCGATCAGTATAACTAAAGATGTAACACTTTTGTTGATACTTTCAAATAACAAACTTGCTTTCTACTTTATTTTTCTGGTTTCTATTTAATTTATGTCTCTTCTTAATTTATTATTTCCTTCCTTCCACTCACTTTAAGTTTACTATACTCTTCTTTTTTTAAGCTGCTTAAATTGGAATCTTAGGTTATTGATTTTTAGATCTGCTTTTCAACTTAAGCATTTAAACATATACATTTTCCTCAAAGCATTGCTTTAGCTGCAACACACACATTTTGAAATGTTGTGTTTTATTGTTATTTGGCACAAATTTTTCTAATTTCCCTATGATTTCTTCTTGACCCTCGGGATTTATTTTTAAATTTTTAAGTATATCTAAGTATTATGAGTATGTTATTTAATTTAAAAATATGATACTCTAGCTATCTCATTGTTATTGATTTCTGGTTCAATTCTAATGTAGTCACAAAACATATTATTTATTGTTTAAATCCTTTTAAATGTATTTACTACATAGACCAGAATATAGCCCATCGTAGTGAATACAACATGAACACTAGGAAAGAATGTGTATTTTCTAGGTGTGAAATAGAGTGTTCTATAAATATCTATTATTTCAAGGGAATTAGTAGTGTTAGTCTCATTTTTTATGTTTTTACTTTTTTTCTAATTATTGTATCAATTGCTAAGGGTTGGATGTTATAATCTGCAAATATTATTCTGGAGATGTTCATTCTCCCTTTAATTTTCCTTCATCTAATTTAAAGCTCTTTTATTGCATAAACATTTACAATTGCTATATTTTCCTGGTGAATTGACTTTTATCATTATGAAGTGACTGAGTCTATGTTTGGTAATGCTCTTTGTTTTGAAGTCTATTTTGTCTGACATTAATTTATTCATTCTGGCCTTCTTATGCTCATTGTTATGTGATATTTGTCTATTCATTTACTTTTATCCTATCTGTGTCTTTACTTAGCCATACTGGAAGACATCTTTAGACCAATAAAGTTTTAAGTTTTCTTGAGTCATTTACCCAAATCAGGTCAAACTTGCATCTTCAGAAAAGTGTATTTGAATGATTTGAATCAATGCTACGTTTTGCAGCAGATATATTCTGCACTTAAAACTTTATGATGTAAAAGGACTCTTAATCTATTTGGGTCTTCGAGTCTTCCAAGGATTAGAAATCCTTGTGTTTAGGAAGGAAATATAAGAACTACTCTAACCATGCTCTCATAAAAATTACAGACCGACATAATCTCTTGTGCAGATACTAATAGGTGAAGCTAATAAGTCAGCAGGTATTTTAGACTCTAAAAGCATAGATAACGGAGAGGTGCAAATGTCCCCCTGAAACATAGCTCATAATTGGAAAAAGAAAAAGAACATAGTTTCACTGAAAAATTAATTTAATGTACAATTAAGAACTAGTTAAGGATAACTAATTATACCTTTGAATTTATACTCAGCCCACAGCATTTGCTCTAAATATCAAATATAAAATAGTGCTCGCTTACATTTTATTTGGACTGAGCTATTTTGAGATGATTAATTTTTTAATCAAAGGCTCTGGAAATATGCTATTCTTTCTACAGGGAAGCAGGGCATGAAAACTTCCACCTTGAACTCAGGAAAAGTATCCAACAAGAGTTTGGCACAGTTGTAGCCGTCTAATGCTTACTTTGTAGCAGCCAGCATGAATTAAATAAACCATAATTCACAAAACAACCAACAAGAAGGACAGTATTGTGAGAGTTAGTAAATAAATAATAAATATAATATCTAACATTTTTCAAATAGTTACCGTGTACTAACACTTCACCTGAATTATCTCACAGTATTCAAAGCTGCCTCGTTGCATGAATTCTACCATCCTCGTTTCACAAGGGCAGCTTTCTCAGCTTGGCGAGATGACTTGGTGAATTGCTGATGGAGCCAGAACTCAAATCCATTCTATTGCATCACTCAAAATTCAATGCACCCTGGGTGTGTTAGAAAACCTGAGTAGAAAAGTCTTCCAATTATAATATATGATTACAAATTATTCTTTTTAGAGTGTTTAAAGATCTGAAAGCATGAGAGGAAATGGGAATGTGGAATCATTCATATGCATGTGGAAATATTTATGCTGAAAATGGAATGCTGACTTCTGGGTGTGGTAGAGAAAACCAATGTGAAAATATGTGACTTTTCTATACAAAGACCAGTCAAATAATTCATGAATTTGTTCATTTAATTCAATGAGACATTGTATGTAGACCGTCTATGCCATTTATACTTGAAAATGTATTTTTTATATTTAATAATTGATACTGTATTCAAATTTTTAAAAAACTCATTACATATAAGGTTCATAAAACAATGCCTGATACAAAATGTATGCTCAGTAATCTTTATTATAAGGAGTGGCAGAGGCTCTAATCAAAAAGGATTTTAAAAGAAAATTAAACCAGGAAAAATAAGTGAAGAGAGCATCTACTAAGTGTAGATGCTATGTGTAGGTGCTATGTGATCTTATGTATATTACTTTCATTCTGACAACAAAATTATGATAATAACATCCATGTGTTCAGAGACATGTGCTATTCTATTCTGTGAGCTCTATCCACCTTGGCCTCCCCCGGACTTGAGTCAGAGAGACTGTCAGGCTATCCTTTGCTGGAAACTCCCCAAACAGTAGACTTTGGTAATCACAGTGCTCATCTCATCTGCTTACCAACCATCTTTCAGGGAGGGTCCTTGTTCTTTGTTGGTTGGGATCCAATTTCCTAAAAAATGTTGTTTCATAGTTTTTTGTTGTTGTTGTTTGTTTTTAGTTGTTTCAAGTAGGTGAGTGAGTTTTGTCGTCTTTTACTCCATGTTGAGTGGCAGCAGAGACTCAAACTGTGTTTTTTAATTAATTGCCACTTAAAAATAACAATCAGCCAGAGATGAGCAACAGCTGTTTCTTCTAGACTGCTCTTATACTTCCCACTTCTCCAGAGCTCCCACTTCTGTGTGTATCCACACTTTCCCCATTTTTACTCATTGAAGTTATCAGCATAAGTGGACTTGTGTGAACCTCCAGCTAGAAAGTAGCTAACATTTTTTAAGTTACTATGGTAAGGAAACTTACATATTTTATCTCATTTATATAGAGCCTCACATGGAGAAAGGATGGAGACAAATATCAAAGAAGTATATGATGCCAAGTTTAATTAGGAACCATCAGAATTGAGATTTAAACCCGGATCTGTCTGATTCCAGAGTCCACACTTTTTCTAATATGATATACTATCTCCTAAAGAAGGTTAAAGTGGTTAAAAAAATTTAAGTAAGGATGAGTCGTTAGGATCTGTAGGAAGCAGGGGTGGAAGAGCTTAACCCAATCCCTGACCATCCCAACCTAAGCTCAGACTTCAGCTGCTGAAGAATTCTTACAATGTAAACACTTTCAGAGTTTAACAAACCACAAAAGGTGTATTCAAATTGAACAAGTCTTATATTTAGAACAAGGTGCCACAATTGAATACTTGATACTTTCATATTTTAAGAACTGTGTTCACAATATATTCTGCTACTCAAACCAACATTTATATTTGTGTGTTATATTCTGTTCTAAAAGTTAGGATAGTTTCACAAAACTAGTAACATAAAGACTGCAAATCGTATTTGTTTAAAATGTCTTTCCCCCTTCCAAAATGTTTTTTCACATATTTCATGAGTAATTCAAATATGTAAGATTGCGTGACTTCATTATGACTAAATACTGAATGCAGGCTAATGGCCTTAAGAGGGAAGACAATGGGAACTTCCCTGGATTATCTAGCTGTTTCATGCTTGCTTCAGTTTCTTCATGTCAATAATGGTCTATTTAAAGTTTTGTAGTCTTTAAATCCCTTTCATTAGTGTTTTCATATGAACAATATGGGTTTCATGTCTTCCTCCATTATAGCATTGTAATGTTGTTCAACACTACTTATTAGCATGCCACATTCTTTCATTAAATTGCAGTCCCCTCAGGAATAAGCATAAATATAATTCTAACTTCATATTAAGGGTACTGATTTTGTTAAAATGAAACTGAACTGAAGGATCTTCTTAATTTTTCTCCTAAGAACAAAATAGACCTTAAACACTTCCCAAGAACAACTATAGAATTCAATAAGTGTGGCTTTGTTCATAGGCATGAGCTGATTGGTAAAATGCAAGCATCGTTGTATAATCTAACAATTTTGTTAGTAGCTAATGAGGGTTAGTGGAAAGCACATGATCTTGGAAGTCATATTAGTTGTCACTAATTAATTTGGGAAAGTTATGTACCTTCATTCACTTGTTCATCTGTGGTTATTTTTAAATTTGTACTTTTTGCTGGGCATGTGCTGTGCCCTGGGATAGAATGGTGAGCAAGAATGTGTTGTTTCTTCCTTCACTGGCCTTTTCTGGGAAGCCGACCAGGTCTGTTGGGGAAGACGTGTGATCATGTAAGTGTGACATGTTTGCAACTGTTAGAAGAACAAGGGCTCTGGGTCACCTAGCAGGGTCACGTGACTCAGTCGGCGGGGAGCATAGGGATGACTGCCTGAAAGAAGACAAGGCTGAAACTTGAGAGATGAACTGGAGTGACAGGTTAAGCCAGGTGGAGCAGGCAGAGTGATCAGTAAAAGCCCAAGGACATAGAGGCTTTCACAGACTGACAAAGAATGTTTACTTTTTTCATTCACCTCAATAGCTACTGCAAAGAAAGTGATGTTACAGCCACATCTCTATCAAGATTACAACCTTCTTCAGGAGCACATTACAGCGGAGAATTCCTACTATGTGCCAGAAGTTACAGCCACCATTTTCCATTTGAATAGTGAACTCATTTTATCTTTGGAAAAAAAAATGTCAGGGGGAAGGAATGTTTTACACATAGCAAATCATTTCATTTTCACCTTATCCCAATAAGAAAACTATGGCACAAAGAAGCTAAACAATTTGCCCAAGATCACTTAGCTAGTAAATGGCTGCGCCTGAAACAGACCTACATGTTCTAAATTCTTAACCAGAATGAGTCTTCCAATGCTGACTCGCTTCTTTACTTGCAGATAAATGTGAAACACAGCCCAAGCAGGGCAGCTTATCTGGACTTTAGGCTCTAAGTGAGATGGGCACAGAGTTTACATACAAAAGACCTCAGCAATGAATTACCAAGAGAGCTGAACAATCATGGGTATGGTTGTTTGCTAACTTTGGGATTCTGCTGCCTCACCAACTGCCACCCCCATGGAAAGCTTTATTCAGTGGACAGAAGGGCTTCCCAGGACCTGAAAAATAAGGAGATCACCTTCCTCTCTGCCATAGTAAGGAGGCTCTTGATATTTCACCCACCATACAAGAGTATGTAGGGCACATTTACTTGTCCTACAATGTCAAGACAACAGAAATTATTTCCTCTGTTATATAGATGACAAAATGGAAGTTCACATAGTTTAAATACATTCCTTAAGGTCAGATACTGAACATGGGCCAGCTTTGGATTTGAACTAACCTAGTGCTAGCTGAACAACTGTTCTTTTTCTCTGGATAGTTTCAAAGTCCTAAAAATCATTTGTAGTAAATAAAGATTCGTGAGCGATGAGTTTGCTCAACAAGGTGATGTTGCTGAATATGATCCTTTCTTGCAGAGTCATTCTTAGTAAAGTAAAATTTCTGGAAGTCCTATAATAAAGAGAGCAGTTTAAATTAAAGCAAGTATTTTACAAACATGTTTGACTACTAAAAGTCTGTTTCCCCTTCTCTATTAAATGGCAGAATACGGCTTACCTCTTGGAGTTTTAGGGTGATTAATTGAGTTAGAATTAAAAAGGAAATTTGCTGCCAGACAGTGCTCCTAACTAGCAGTGGCACTTGATGTCTCCTGCCTATACTTGACTTTCTTACTTTTCTAAGACAAATAATAATGTCTATGCACTGAATCGTTCTGAGTTGAGTGGAATCTCCACAGCAGTTCTTGGTACATTGAGTTTGCTCAATAAATATTCTCTTCCCTTCTTCTAGTTCACATTGCTGTCTTCCATGTTCTTCTTTCATTCTTCTTTCCTTGTGGCTGGTGTTCTTCCCTTCTTTGTCTTAGCTCCTCTTGTTCCTGATACCCCTGTCCTTCCACATGTCAGTTAAGCACTAAATGGGACAAAAGAGAAGAGGAAGATACCTGAAAATGGGATTTTTCTAAAGTAACGTGGATACTTTCCTTACCACATCCTTGAAAAACTGACATAAAACAAAAAATGTCAAGTCTGTACCTCTTTACCCTTGGAGATTTTTTTCATTTCAGCCATTTGGAAAAGGGCACATACAGCACCTCCCAGCTACCTGCACATTCTGCAACAGTGAGCACAGCAATCGTGTCATCTCTCTGAGACAGATCACAGGATCCTCAGCTGAAACCTCCAAATTTGTATTTACTTGACCATACTCTGGTGGAAGTTTTGTGTTTTTTAAAGTGGGTAATGGCAATATTTGGAATCGTATAGCCTGGCAACTGTAGGACTTTAAATAGAGGAAACTGAGCAAGCAAGGTCAACTAGTGAATAAAACTTAAAAGTCTTTGAGACCTCTTAGTGATTTTACCAACTCATTTTTGTCCTTGGCTGGAGGGTGCTTCTTTGGGATCCTAGTTATATATAGTCAGTGCTCCATATCTGTGAATTTTGCATCTGTAGATTCAACCAACTAACTGTGGAGTAAAAATATTTGGAGAAAGAATATTTCAGAGTTCCAAGAAATAAGACTTGAGTTGGCCACATGCCAAATTCCAAGTTCTAAGTTGAATCCACACAAATGAAGTGATATTTATGCATTGTATTAGGTATTGTAAGTACTCAAGAGGTGACTTAAAGTATATAGGAAGATGTGCATAGGTTATATGCAAATACTGTGTCATTTTATAGGAGAGGCTTGAGCATCAGTGGATTTTAGTATCTGAAAGGAGTATTGGCATCAATCCTTCACAAATACCAAGGGATGACTATATATGCAAAAGATGGATGGGAGGGTAGAATAACTTTGTGCAGGGAAAGAGGTCACGGGTGAGGGTGACACACATGGTAATGATTTAGTAGTCAGTTACCTAATACGCTTCTGCATATCAACCCACCTCCACGTTACCAGAGGATACTAGAAAAATGGTCTTGGAAGCTCTATGACTAGGCAGGACCTAGTTTCTGGGATAAAAGCTAAACCTATGGACAACCAACCTTTATGTTAGACAGATTTTTATTTGAATACTGGTTGTGTACCTTGGCCAGTTACAAACCACTCTGGAGACCAGTTTCCTCATCTGTCAAACTGTGACCATCATGCCCACCTCACAGAGTACTTTGTAAATCCATGTAAAAGTGCTCAGCAGAATGCTGGTACAACATATGTACTCAAAATATGTTAACTGGATTAAATTGAAAGGAAATACTCTAGCACACAAAGGCTGATCCACAAAACATCCTCACGGGGTGGCCACTGCTTCAATGTCCACAGAAAGGCAGAGCGGGGGAAGCAGGAACCTATTGCTTCAGGCGATGGGTCACTGCATTTTTAAGCAGTGGCAACTATAACGGAAGCAAAGTCAAAATTATTCAGGCCAATTTAAGCAAGATGCTTTAAATATGGACCCTTAATTGTTTATTTTCTACTTTTACCTTTGTGTGTCAAATAAAAATGCACTGTAAAATTTCCATGCCAGGATATTTCAGGATAACCTCCTCAGAAAGTCATGTTAATTCCACTCTAGGAGGGAACCTCCATACCCTCAAAGATTAGAAAGGAGTATCCAACCCTTCAAGAGAAGCTTATAGTTAATGACAGCTGCTAATTATTGCCTTTATTTCCTTCTGGATAAAAGGAATAATGTCAAAGACTTGAAAGAAATTAAGGTGATCTACCAGTGGGACAAACTCAGGACAAAGTAAAACCCAGTCACCCAAGAAGGACCATATGGAACAATTTAAATATAATGCATGTGATGGATTTCTGCAAAGGCTGGCTACAGAAAGAAGGGAGCAGACAAGCATAGATAGTGCTTCTTATTTATTCATTCACTCAAATAGCATTTGTTTACAGGGTTTGTGGGAAGAAAACTAACATTTATTTGTGTCATTCCTTTTACAAATATTTATTGAACATTTACCTTTGCCGGGCAGTGTCCTGGGACCTGGGATAAAGGAATTAACAAGATAAATGAATTCCCCACTCACATGGGGCTAACATTATAGTAAAGGGAAAATATCAATCAAGGTGAAATAGGAAAAATTTTCAGATAGGGATAACAGCTATGTGAAGAATTAGAATAAAGTCATGTGAATATGAGTATGTTGGGATTACTTTACATAAAGTACTCATGGAAGGCTGGAAAGAGCCAGACATGTGAATATTAGAAGAAGAGCTTTCCGGTCAGAGAAAATAGCTAACATAAAGTCCTTGTGGCAGTAGGGAGCAAGCTTGTGTCTTCAAAGAATTTCTTTTTAAAGGCAATGTGACCTGGGTGCAATGAACAAAGGGAAGTGTTATGTGATGAGGTCAGAAACATAGGTAGGGCTGTGAGATAAGAACTTTATGTTTTCATAAGCCATAGTGATAAATTTGTCTTACTCTAAGTGCCATGTGAGTCCTGGGAAAGGATCAGGGCTGGTAATGTGGATGTGTCTTTCCACAGTGTTAAATTTATGGGGCTGATTTTCTGTTCCTGCCTTAGTTTGCTGAAGATAATGGCATCCAACTCTATCCATGTCCCTACAAAGGACATGATCTCATTCCTTTTTATGGCTGCATAGTATTCCATGGTATATATGTACCACATTTTCTTTATCCAGTCTATCATTGATGGACATTTGGGTTGATTCCATGCCTTTGTTATTGTGAATAGTGCTGCAATGAACATATGTGTGCATGTATCTTTATAATAGAATGATTTATATTCTTTTGGGTATATACTCAGTAATGGGATTGCTGGGTCAGATAGTATTTTTGATTCTAGTTTTTATTTGCATTTTTCTAATGAGCAGTAATGTTGAACTTTTTTTCTTTTGTTTTTTGGCCACATAAATATCTTCTTTTGAGAAGTGTCTGTTCATGTCCTTTGCCTACTTTTTAATGGATTGTTTGTTTGTTTTTGTAAATTCAAGTTCCTTGTAGATACGCTGTATGTTCCTACTTGTAAGTGGGAGCTGAACACTCTGAGAACATAAGGACACAGGGAGGGAAACAACACACACTGGGGCTTGTGGTGGCAGCAGGGGTTGGCTGGGGGAGGGAGACTATCAAGAAAAATAGCTAATGCATACTGCACCTAATACCTAGGTGATGGGTTGACAGGTGCAGCAAATCACCATGGCACATGTTTACCTGTGTAGCAAACCTGTATGCTCTGCACAAGTATCCCAGAACTTAAAAAGAAAAAAAAAAAACATTGTGGGGCTGAATGAGAGGACAGATGTAGAGAAAAGGGCCAAGGAGAAAGACCTTGGTAGTTCACCATTCAGAGATAGCAAAGCAGGAGGAACAGGGAGGTAAGAGGAAAATCAGCAGACTGTGACATCAGTGAAGCCAGAAGGAGACATTTCACCATTGAGAGAGAAGTCAGCATGTCAATCACTGCTGAAAGGGAAAGGGACAAAAGAACAGAGAAGTGACCACTGGGGATGATTGATAACCTTGGCATGAACAGTCTTTAGGGATGGTGGAGGTGAAAGCTTGATGGTAATATAAAATGTAAAGTTATAAAGGGTAGGGAGAAGCTATAGAGATCTCTTTCAAGAAATTTTCTAATTTTATGGAAAAGTTAGCCATAGTTGGAATAGAATGTAGTGAGATAAGAATTTTTTTAAACCAAAGAAATTATCAAGTGAGTATTTATTTTGGTGAGTTAATATAAATTATCTAGAAGGGAGGAAGAAATTAATGACTCAAAAGAGGGGGGAATAATTTCAGCAGTAAAGACCTTGAGATAAGGAGAAGGGTTGATATCTAGAGCACTGGAGGGAATGACCTTCAATGCCTGCTCTATATGCAGCCCTTTACAAAGACCAAATCCTCGAAACCACCCTATATGGGAGATAGAATCATTACCATTTTATTAGTAAAGAAATTAAAGAATTTGTAAAATTAAGATCCTGTAATTATCACTGGTTCTTCCATGTATGGAATCCAGATACCCACCCCCCAGCCCCAAACAGATGTGACAGTGGATCTTTCTGCAGTAATGTTATCCTCCCATACCTTCAGAGACCTGGTCCTTAGCTAATCCTGAAGTGTTATCACTGCAGGATACCCAGCTAGACCAACTCTGTTGTTCCATGAACACCAAACAGCTTGTCCTTTATAGTCTGTGTTATGTTTTTATGCAACATGCTGCCTCTGGACACCCTCTTCTCTCTGTAGCAAACCCATCACCCATCTCTCCTACATCTGGTTGGTTGGTATTCATCCCTCAAGACAATTCAAATGTCCTCTCCTCCACCTAGACGGCAGTGATGCTGCCTTTACTCTTTTGGTTCTAGTTTTGCCTCTTATAATACAAACTTATCTGCATGTACTGTGATGGGAGATCCTCAGCTAAACTGGGAGAACCATGAGTCGGGAAATCTGTGCCCAGCACAGGACTTGACATAATGTGGGATATTTGGTAAATATTTGTGGGAGGAGAAAACGAAAGAAGATCCATTCTTAGCATAATGATTGATATATGTATTTGCTTCTAAAGTGATGCAAGTACTTCAGAAACAATCTGTCAGGTATTTTCATCATAACATTGTCATGGAGAAGTGGAAACTCCCACCTTTAATATTTTTCCCATTTGGATACAAGGTTTATCCCCATCCAGGGCAAGAAACTGAGAAAAGGAGAATAGGAATCTCCTTCAGAGAAGAGATGGGTTCAAACTCTCAGCCCAGGTGCAAATTGTATTCATATCTTTATCCTCTGAAGAACATGGGTTATCCTACCCCATCCTATAGTCTAAAATAATATAAAATTTATACTCAACCAAGTGATAGTCACAAGGACAATCATCATTTTCTAATTTTAAGAAATAATTTTAGTTTCAGTTGAACTTCAAACATTTTGTAATATAAGAGGAAATTCAGTAAATTGCCCAGTGAATGATAACAACAATAATCTCTTTTGTTTGTATATTCCTTTGCCATTCTTAAAGCAGTTTTATGAACCTGTTTCTGAATACTATTTTCATTAACTATGAGAAAGTAAAGGAATCTAAGTTCCAATCTTCATGTGGCCACTAAAATTAATCGTTTGAGCCATGCAGGGCAAAGGCTATGGTTTTCATCTTACAAATCAGAGGCAGGAGGCTGAGGATGTCACACAGGACTGGGGCATAGGCTTTCCAACTTTGGGGCCAGAGCCTTTTTCAAAATAAAGATACTTATTTTACAAAGGGTGAGATAAATCATTGACAAAACTTCCATAGGTTAAAGTTACAGTCTGAAGAGCCCAAGTCCAAATATGAGTTACCGTTGCATAATGTAGCAATTCGAGGCCCCTTAGATGTAGACATTAGATAATGCATCTACAAGAAAAAAAAATCCAGAGGTTAAACAATAATCCTCATTCACGACAGTAGAAATAAAAGTCCATTGAAATAAACAAAATTGTACAATCTCCAGCAAGAAAAAAATTTGAGCTGTCTTGTACTACTTCTAACTCCATAAATCTGAATTGTCCTCCTTAATGCACCATAGACTCAGAAGCAAAGACAGAAATCCAAGGAGTCCAGCAATCTTTTTATATCAGAATCAAGTAGGAATGTGCTGTGCTTTTAAAATGTATCACTTTATATTAAGAAGCTTAAGGGGTGAATAACAAGCTCATAAAATGTTAATAACTATAATAACTGTAGCTTCAGCAACACCTTTAACAGTGTGGAACTGTCATGGGACCAGAGATAGTAAAATGCCCTTGGGAGGGTAATGGGCACTGGGAAGGCTTGAGTGGACTGATGAGCATTTTAATCTCCGCCTCTCCACCTTAGTCACCTTGGACTCGATGGGATCTAGGCTGTGGCCCGATGCTTTGAAGTCAGTCTCAGGTGCCCTATTATTCCTAAAGAAACAGGTGGAATTACTCAGTACAGGAACAATGAGCTAGAAGTTAAAGCATCTGAGTCATGGTGCTTTCCTGACACCAGCTCACTGGGTGGCTTTCAGAGGTTGGCCTCTCTGAGCCTCAGTATCCATGTCTTTAAAAAATTTCAAAGTACTGTTCATTCACTTACTTTCAACTCTATGAGTTAAATGCCACTATTATCCCTATTTGAAAAATGTTGAAGTCATCTAGTTTAGATAAGATCATATGGACTTCAAGTCTCAAAGGCTCACTGCCCCCCTCGTGTTGATGTTCTGTGAGGCATTGAGTCAACAGTCAAGGCAAAAACAATGTCTTCAGTTGGAGAGTGTCTTGGAAAATATCTTTTGTGAAAAGAATATCCTCTTTACTAACTTCTCTAATAAATATAATTTTTTTAACTTTACCAGCAGCTTGTTTGACCCTTAACTGTAAAGGCTCAACCTCAGAACGAATCCTCAAAATTCAGATTATGATTCTAAAACAATGTGTCTGACTGGCCCCATGCTACTTTTAGTGGTAACAGAAAACATAAATTTCATAAGATGGTAAAATGAAAACTAGATTTTATCTGTTTTAAAAACATGACAAAGAAATTGCTTTTTTAAGGGTGTTTTCTTGCTTAGAATGCAAGAAGTAAAATCTAAAGCTGGGCAAACTGATAGCCATGAAGGGAAGTAAACATCTTTATTCAGGAACCTTTATTCAATATTTAGTCTTTTTTCAGCTTACAAAGCCACACTGCTGGCAGGGGCTTCTCTGCTGGATAGGTATGTACCTGGGAATATTTAGCTCAAATGGGTCTACTCCGGCTTCCCCAACTCTATGTGTTAATCTGATTTCTGCCTTATTATTGCCCTCTTCTCTAGCATAAGCCACCTGGTGGTGTTGGTAAGCTTTCTGGCAATGTCTATAAAAGGCAGTTCAGAGCTAGGTTAGGAACACTGGCCTGAGGTCTCACAGTCTACCCTGGAAACCTCATAAAATACCAGCCCCATGACCTTTGCCAAGTGACTTGACTGTTCCTTACTTTGCTTTATTGGCCTTGCTATCTGGGAGAATAATACTAGTAGCTACTTTTCATGGTTGTTTTTAGGATTAAATGAGTTAATCCACCTACTTAGAACAGTGTCTCAAACAGAGAAAGCACTTAGATGTGAATTAGTATTATGGAAAGAGTATGCGCACTGGAGCCCAACAGAGCAGCATTTAAGTGCCAGCTCTCCCTTTATTAGTTGTGTGGTCATAGGTAAATCACCTTCCTGCTTTAAACATTAATTTCCTCATTTGTAAATTAAAGCCTCTGTTACCTGTCTTGAGAGTTGTTGTAAGCTTTATATGGAGTACACATAAACCACCTAGTACCTGACAAAGAGTAGACCTGCAATGGTAGTGATTAGTGGCTGTGGCTGCGGTATGGATGGGCGGTGGCAGCATTGGGTGGTGGGGGCAGTGATGATGGGTTGGGAGTGCTGAAGGTGACAATGGTGTTGGTAGTGATGGTGCCAGTTTTGTTGGCACTGGGAATGGTGGTGGTAGCAGTGGTGTGGTGGCAGAGATGGGGTGATAGTGGTGACGTCCAAGATGGGGGTGATAGTGGTGGTGGTGGTAAGGACGATATAATTATACATCTATCAACCAGGTAAGAGTCTAAACGCATCCAGGGTGGTAGGTGATTCTTTCTCATGTTGGTGTCCTCTATGCTAATAGACACAGGCATGAAACATGTTAACGGCCTCATGCAAGTCAATGAGAAGTTGAAAAGGCCAGACCTGGGCTGGGTCTGATCCTGCATTTCAGATACCCTGAAGCAAGTGGTATTTTGTATTCTATAGTATCCAAAGGGGAGTTTAAAACTGGATTTAATGCCAGTCCTCACCAAAGGTCAAGGGTGTTTAGTTCAACTCTTGTTGTCCAGGATAAGGTGTATGAGTAGCAACAGGAAAATCCTATGGGAATCATTTCAAAGCAAGTTTCCAGACAGTGATAAGGAGTGCAGGGAATACTTATATATATTAACAGGATGTATACACTTTAAATATAACCTGAAGTATCCTCTCACAAGAGACTATATTCTGTTACTGCCCCAAATAATACATGTAAATACTTTGATGAAGGATTGCATAAACAGCTCTCAATGTATCAGTTAACAGAATTATTATGATTAATCATTACATTATTATCATCATTATCTGGCCCAGGCAGCTGGGTTGGAATTTAGAACCAAATCCCAATGCCAATTCTATTAGGAACTAGGGAGGCTGGGGGAGTAAAGTGTCATGAGTGGTGAAGACCTTGGAAGCAGAGGCAGCAGTAGCAGCTAACAGGATACTGAGGCACAAGCCCCACCATGCAGACCAGACCATCAAGATATGGAGTGATGGAAAGCTAAGACTATGAACACAAGTGCCTGGCTCTTCCCTCCCACCTTGCTTTCATAGGACCACTTGGCAACCCAACCAATCCCAGACCTCCTGCCATTTGTTCTGGCCCTACTATGTACTCCCTGCCCTGACCAGACCTGGCTGGACCTTGGGTTCTGTAATTGAGCAGCACTGGGAAAGCCTAAACAATGTCATAACTTTGCCAAAGAAAAACCAGGGGCTATGACCCAATTTGGGCAGTACCATAGACGTGTCAACAGTTAAGTCAAATGGGAAAACTCAGAAGTATACTGTTAGCTGCAAAGCATTTCCCTTACCACTGAGGAAGGCAAAATCCCTGGCTGCTCCTACAATATTATTTTTTGTCAAAGGTAACAGTCTGAAAAAATAATGGTAACAGATTATGAGCATGCACGCCCCAGTATTTACTCCAAATACATGAGCAGAAATATGATGTGAACCATGAATCTTTTGTGTAAAATACTCTGAAGATATCGGCTATAAAAGTGGGTGTGTGTTTACATATCTATACAAAAACATTTGAACAGAAGGTAGCACCAGTGTTTAAAAGCCTTATTAGTCACTGGGGACTTTTCCAAAAATATAAAATTAACTATCTAATGGAAAAAATAGAATTTTATATTATGCATGCTTTTAGAAATTGGCTTTTGGGAGTAATATTATTTCACCTTTAATTGTTTTCCCCAACCAACCCAATTATCCTTCCACAAATAACATCCCCTGACCTTAAATATTATACTCCCTTTCAATTCATGATTGATGGCTTTAGTGTCTAGACCACAAGTCAGCAAATTGCAGGCTATAGACCATATCTGGCCTGCCACCTGATTTTGGAAATAAGGTGTTTTTGTTTTGTTTTGTTTTTCCTTTTTTTTTTTTTTTTTTGAGACAGAGTTTTGCTCTTGTTGCCCAGGCTGGAGTGCAGTGGTGTGATCTCGGGTCACTGCAACCTCCACCCTCCAGTTTCAAGCGATTCTCCTGCCTCAGCCTCCTGAGTACATGGGATTACAGGCACCCGCCACCACGCCCAGCTAATTTTTGTATTTTTAGTAGAGACGTGGTTTCACCATGTTGGCCAGGCTGGTCTCAAACTCCTGACCTTGTAATCTGCCCGCCTTGGCCTCCCAAAGTGCTGGGATTACAGGCATGAGCCACGGTGCCCCGCCCAGAAATAAAGTTATATTTTAACATAGCCATGTTCACTCGTTTACATATTACCTGAGACTGCTTTTGTGCTACAATGGCAAAGCTGAATAGTTGGGACCGAGACTGTATGGCCTATGAAGCATACAATTTTTAATCTCTGGTCCTTTACAGAAAACGTTCGTCACATCATGGTCTAGACCAATAGTTCTCAACATTGCATATTAGAATCTCGTAGGAAGTTTATAAAATTCCAGGACATAGGTCTTATCCTAAATTAAGTCAATATTTCTGGGGGTGGAACCCCCCCCAGTATTTTTCAAGTCCCTCAAGTCGTTATAATATGCAAGCAAGGCTGAGCATCGCCACTCTAGACAGCCCCTTATGTTGCTACGGCCTGGAAATCTGGTCCAATAGAAATGCTGTCTGAGCGTGAGTTTCCTATCTATCAAATGGGATTCAGCACACTTACTTCACAAGTAGGTCCCCAACCTTTGTCATTTTCTATTCCTTAAACAAACTTCAGACAAATAGCTTCTGCCTTTCTAATGTCTTTCTCACAGTTCTGTAAATTTTCATTGCAACAAAGAATAAAGCCCCCAGTAAGCATTGATAGACTCTAACACTGTCCTTTAACCTCCGCTATTGGACCTCATCAATGAAGGCTCTCCCAAGGTTTCGCTCAGAGTTCTCTGTAGGCAGTCCCCATCATAACACCGACTGTATTGATGGAGGGGACACAGATGGGGACTAGAGAAGTGCCTCCAGGTAGCAGAAGGCAATGAATATTCAAAAACATTTTATATGTAAATGAGAAGACTTATATAATAATAAATGTGATTCTACCTTACAAAGATTTCCTTGTAAATAATATTTCTATCTTTAGATTTTGGACCAGCTAAATCAGTGGATCTCCAGACTGAGGTAGGGATGAACAACATTCAGAATCATAACTATGGCACCAGTGCATATCAGAGAAAACACGGCACTCTTCACGCACACCCCATGAGAATCATGAGGATCTAGTTCTACTCCCAGTTCTGCTGTTTCCCATCTGTGGGACTCCCAAGCTGATCAGCACCATGTCCTTGGACTTCAGGGTCTCACATTTTAAAAAATGTGATTATATAGAGTTTGATCACAAAGTTTCTGAGAGCCCAATTTGATGAGTCTGTGCACCTGATTCACTTCTAGTAATCCACCCTATCACCAACCCTTTCTGACCACACCACACTCCACCCACATACGGAGTCTTTGGCTTATGTGCAGTTGTAGAGCAATCCATTCAATCCTTCATTTGACAAGTTTTCTTCTGACAAGCACTTGAGCCTCTTCTATGATCTGAAGGTTGTTCTCGGTACTGGGGACCCTAAGATAAAAGAGATAAAAATTCTGCCCTCATTGAGCTTACTTTCCTGTGGTTGATGTAATACGCAAATCACTAATAATATCTTACATTACAGCGTTATTTGATTTTTTTTCTTTATAGCAATTCAGTACAATTACTATCCACATTTTATAGATGAGGGAAGGAAATCTTAAAGAGGTTTTAGAGCTTGTCCAAGGTCTTAGAGTAGGGTCTTTAAACTTTGTGCTTTGGATTCCCTGTCACAAACATGATCCACCAGGCCTATTGATTCTCCCCTGCCAATAAATATTCCTATCTCTTAGCTGGTAATCTTTAACAGATTAAGGCATTCTATGTCTTATACATAATGGCACATTTCCCAATATGTTAAAGAATCATTTCTCTAGGTTGCCGCTAAAGCCTTGGCAGAAAACACAGTGCCAGGGAAAATGGGGATTAGAGCAAAAACACAAATCTAACAAGTTGAAGCTTACTTTTGGTCCTGTCTCTAACCTTTTCCCAATCTCCCATATTCTGTAGTTGAACCATACCACATTGCTTATATGGCAAACTATATTTTCCAAATGCCTGCTCTTCTAGACCCTTGCCAATATTCCATGAAGAGATGGCGTCTGTGGCATCTCACCTTGTCCTTGTGTGGACCTAGTGACTTTCTCATCTAATAGATTATGGCGGATGTGGTGCTATATGACTTCTGAGACTCTCTCTGCTTTGACTCTTCTCCTAGCCTAGATACTCCCTATTTATTTTTAAACATCACTTCACCTGGGAAGTCTTATTCAATTTTCTAAGTTTGGGTTTATTCCTTTCCTCTGGAAATCTCTTCACATACTTACCTATTTAATTGTTTAAATTAATTGTGTTTAATTGCCTGTTGCCCTTTCCTAGACTGAAAACACCTTAAACGTTGGAGCTATATCTTGATTGTATCTCCTACAGCCAGCACAGTACCTGGCACAGTGTGAGCACTTAACAAATACTTGTCCAGATAATGAATCATGCAAGTACAGGATGAGCAGACACAGTGCAGGAACAGGTTGTATGGAGAAGACTTTTGGAATTTAGTTCCTGGCAAGCCTGTTAATTAGTGAGAAATGAAGCAATGTCATCAAAGACTCTAAGGTACATTTAAGCTGCATTAACTGGACTTTAGTACAAATAAGGGAGGCGATAATCCTGTTCTATCAGTTTTTGTTCTAAATACATCTAGAATGTTTATTTTCTGATGACATCTTTGAAAATATTCTTTTTTCATCACTTTTTAAGATAAAAAACTTTATCTTGAACAGTAGTTGAAAAAATAAGGCAGATTTTGCCTGGACAATTAAAAGTTCAAGGAGGACTGGACAGCATCTTCAAATCCCTGGACAGTTGTCCTGATGAGGAAAGAGAAAGCTTGTCCTGTTTGATTAATATGTAATGCCAATGACAGGTGTAACATTACTGAAATATATGATGTTCCATGTACCCTCTAGCAAGAAAGACATGTTTACCTGAATTATAAATGTATAATCTAAAGGATGAACACTTTCACATCTTTAATGAAACATAGGAAAGCCTTCAAATTTAAAAAATATTGTTGTGTGTGTTGAGAATGGTAGAGAGGTGTTTAGCTTTCATACTAATTAAGGCTTATTTTGAGAATGAATGACACTGCAGAGGCAAGAAATTGGTCTTATGATCCAAGGATGTGTTTGATTTCTGTCCTATAGGAACAGACACAAGGGAAGTGTCCCGATGTCCTTGGGAACACTCACAGACTGAATTTTACCAGTTCCTGAATATCAGCCTTCATCAGGGTCCTACCAGGCTTCTAAGTGTGAGTGCTCAGTGCATTAAATTATCATCTATAAACCCTCATTACATTCCTAGTAAAATGACTGCTTATTCAAAAGCAATTAGGCTTACCATGTAGATAGATTACCATTAAACCTGAATTTTCCATAGCATTGGCATTGATATAACTCTACTGCAGACACTTCCAGACCTTTCAAACTAAGAAAATAAAGGGGCAAAGGAACTGATGTTTATCCGGTAGGCCTGCTCTAGGTCAGGTACTGTAATTAACACTTCTCCTCACCACACAACTTCCTGAGATGTTAGCTATTAATATTTCTAGTTCTCAATTGAGGAAATGAAGCTTTCAGAGGTAAAGTCACTCCCCTGGAGCAGCCCAGCTACTAGAAGCTAGAAATGCAATTTGAATCTAGTTCTACCTAACTCCCATAGCCTGTATTCTTCTCACACAACCCTGTCCCTTTCTTTTGGCTGGTGAGTTCTGAGAGCAAACTACGCTGTGCTTCAGGGAGTATAGACTTCACGCTGGGGGAGAGGAATAGAGGAGAAAAGGCACATATACAAATAATGTAATTCAAATAGGAAGTTATGGAGTATAGGAAAACAACAGGAACCCAGAAGATAACTCGAGGAAAGAAAATGTTTCTTCTGCGGATGGGAAGATTTTCTTTAAAAAAAAAAAAAAAAAAAAGTCTTGAGAAGTGGAAGATGTTTTAAATAAAAATGTGACTTCACAGAGAAAACCTCAACAATCCAAAAAGTTATCACCTGGAACCTCTGACTTCTGCTTCTGTCTCCAGACTGTACCTTACTTTCTTAATTTCACCTCCTTCTGTGGCTTCGTGGGGAACCGGGCCTCAGAATAGGAAGCTGGCTTAAATATTAGACTTGAGCTCATATTTTTGAGGATTTTAAATAATATTGCAATATTAAAGATATAAATATATATATATAATGAATAATAAATACCCCTCCCTTTAAGAAATAAAACATTACCAATATAGTTGAAGCCTTCTGTTTCCTTCCCTGATGGCATTTCCTATTCTCTCATTCAGAGGAAAGTGCTATCCTATATTTGGGATTGATAATATCCACTTATCTATTAATATAATTGCTACATGTGTGTATATGTAGGTACTTTATATATTTTTTGTTATAATAAATTGGAAATGGTACTTTATTGTGCTATACTTTCTTTTGGTGGTATATAGGAATAAAGTTGGTTTTTACGTGTTGATCTTATATCCAGAAACCATAGTAAATCTTATTTGGATAATTTGCCTGTAGATGTTTTTGTATTTTCCCTAAAACATGTGTTTGTGTGTTTATGCATACATAGTTTCATACATAATATTCTAATGCAGCTTTTTTTAATCAACATTTGTAACAATCATTTATACCAGTGAGTATAACTATAGTACATTTTCACTTCATTTTGTTACTACATATCATTTCATTGATCAAATATATTGTCATTGATTTGTTCATTATTTTACAGGTCATTTCAATTGCTCTTATAGCTTTTTTGTGTTTTAAGTGATGGGTTTTGTTTGTTGCTGACACCCTTGTATGTGAATCATTGCATATCAGTTAGAATTTCTCAGTCTAGGGTATATGCCTCAGAATTTAATTTCTGCATATGAGTTCTTATTACTCCATATTTTCACCAACACTTAGAATTGTAAGACTTTTTAACTTTGAGCCATCTGGTAGATAAAATATATCTCAAAGTAGTTTTAATTTTCTTCATTCTGTTTACCATTGAAGTTTAGCATATTTTTATTTTTCTTCATATGTCTCCTGAGAATTGCTTGTTCGTGTTATTTGCTATGTATTATGGAGTCATTCAATAATTTGATTTTTTTAAGCCTCTTTATTTTCTAGGTAATTGTCTTATGGCTTTCAATGTTCTCTTTCGATAAGGGTTTTTTTAATTAAATGGAGTCAAATTTTCCCTCTGATTTATGCATATGTCTAGGTTAATCTTTCAAACACTGGGGTTTAAAAAAAATCTTCATTTTCTCCAAAGGCATAAAGTTTACTTTTTTGCATTTGAATTTTTAATCTATCTACAGTTGACTTTCGTACTGCAAGTGAACTAGGGATCCAATTTCATTGTTTTCCATATGTATGACCAATTAGCCTTTCACACACAGGTATAGTAATTGACTGGCTTGTCATTACGTCCTGCATTTCAAATATTCCCTCTGGGATTGCTCTCCTTCACTTAAAGCACATCCTTTACATTTCTCTAGGAAAGGGCTATTGGTAGTCACTCTCTTTCTTGTCTATTTTTAAAAATCATTATTTAACTCTCATTTAAAGATAGCTTTGTTGATTACACAATTCTAGATTGACTATTTTCTCTCAATTCTGAAATATCCTCTTCTGGCATCCATTCTTGTTAAGTTCACCATCTGTCTAGTTATTCTTTTGCTCTTTTATTTTCTCCCCCTCTGGCTACTTTTAAGATTTCCTGTTAGTTTTTAATGTTATACATATTCTTCATGATATATCTGGGTATATATTTTATTCATTAACTTAGAATCCTTTTGTTTTCTAACTCTGATTTATTTTTAATTAGTTCTGGACCATTCTCAACTGTAAAACAATACCATATTGCCTCTCCCAAATTCTCTTTATTCTCTTCTCTGTGACTACTGTTAAACATATGTTAGCCTTTCTTTTTCTGTTCTTCGTGTTCCTTAACTTTTTCATCTTTGTTTTTGTTTATCTGTACTGCACTCTGTATAACTTCTTCAGACATATTTTCCAATTCACTAATAATCCTTTCACTTGAAACTACTCTGCTCCTTCACAAAAATATAGAGAGTTTTTTTATTTGGTTCTTTGTTTATATACTTGTTTGGTTTGGGGTGTTTTTTTTAACTATTTTATTTCTGGAAGTTCGACGTACAGTTTTACATCATTTAATGATAGGGATACATTCTGAGAAATGTGTCTTTAGGCAGTTTCGTTGTACAAACATCATAGAGTGTACTTACACAAACCTAGATGGCATAGCGTACTACACACTTAGGCTATATGGTACAGCCTACTGCTCCTAGGCTATAAGCCTGTACAGTATATTATTGTGCTGTATACTATCAGTGGTTGTAACACAATGGTAAGTATTTATATATTTAAACTTATCTCAACATAGAAAAGGTATAGGAAAAATATGGTACAAAAGATAAAATCTAGTATATCTATATAGGACACTTACCATGAATGAAGTTTACAGGACTGGATGGCTCTGGGTGAGTTAGTGAATGAGTTGTGAGTAAATGTGAAGGCCTAGGACATTACTGTACACTACTGTAAACTTTATGATCACTGTACAATTAGGCTTGGCTAAATTTCTTTTGTAATGTTTTCTTCAATAAATTAACCTTGGCTTACTGTAACTTTTTTACTTCATAAACATTTTAACTTGTTTGACTTTTTGTAATAAACACTTAGTTTAAAACACAAACACTTTGTACAGTTAAACAAAAATTTTTTTGTATCTTTATAAGCCTTTTTCTATTTAAAAATTTTTTACTTCTTAAATTTTTTTTGTGAGAAACTAAGGCAAAAGTGGGCACATCAGCCTAGGCCTACACAGTGCCAAGATAATTGATATCACCATCTCCCACCTCTATATGTTGTTTCAGTGGAAGGTGTTCAGGTTCAATACCTGTAATCTCCTGTGATAACAATGCCTTCTTCTGGGGTACCTTCTGAAGGACCTTCCTGAAGCTATTTATAATACATATATGAGTAGAAGGAGCACACTCTAAAATAACAATAAAAAGTATAGTATAGTAAATATTAGGCATTAGGAATTTTTTACCTCCATGATGCTTTTATGGGACTGCCATTGTATGTGTGGTCCATCATTGACTGAAATGTTATACAACACACTGCATATGGTTCTTTTCAAATACTTTGAACCACTTATATAATCATATTCCAGTCTCATATTTTTATTTCACATTTTATTTTTTAAACATTTCTAATATTCTTATATTCTATGTAATAATCTCATAATAGATTATGACAGAAGTGGTGCTATGTGACTTCTGAGACCCTCTCTGCTTTGGCTCCTTTACTGTCCTAGCCTGGACAATTCCTATTTTTATTATAATTATTATTATTATTTGAGATGGCATCTCGCTCTGTCGCCCAGGCTGGAGTGCAGTGGCATGATCTCGGCTCACTGCAACCTCTGCCTCCCAGGTTCAAGCGATTCTCCTGCCTCAAACTTCTGAGTAGCTGAGATTACAGGCGGGCACCACTGCACCTGGCTAATTTTTGTATTTTTAGTAGAGACGGGGTTTCACCATGTTGTCCAGGCTGGTCTTGAACTCTTGAACTCAGGTGATCCACCCACCTCGGCCTCCCAAAGTGCTGGGATTACAGGTGTGAGCCACCGCGCCTGACCCCCATTTATTTTTAAACATGACTTCACCTGGGAAGACTTACTCGATTTTCTAAGTTTGGGTTTAGTCCTTCCCTCTAGGAATCTCTTCACAATCTTATTGTAGAATGTTATCATATTGTGTTTAATTGCCTGTTGCCGTTTCCTAGACTGAAAACACCTTAAATATGAAGTCTCTGGTATCTAATTCTGCAATTTGTGTTCTTCTCATTCTTAATGACTTAGTTTCTCTAAAGCAAATTTACATTTCCACTACTACCAGGAATCCTAAGGCACCACCAACCCAAGATCACTTTTAGGACATTTTATGCTTGAGGTTTCACAAACTACACAGCATAGTTTCAAATTCCAAACCTCCTTGAGGTATGGCCTATAGTTACAAATTCTCAGGGACATTTTTTTTCTCTACCCTGAGAGCCAATGCCGACACAGAGTTCTTCTGTGGCTTTCTTTGGTGGCAGCCTCCACACCCCCACTCACAACTGCCCTTATTGGTGATGTAACCTCTGAGGTTCCAGATGTATGTAGGAGTCCTCAGGTCTAATTATGCATCCTTTGTGGCTCTGAAGCCATTAAAACTTAAGACTCTGGATACCCGGTCTTGGCAAATACCTGCAAGCTAACCACTCAGCATTTATTTATCACTCTGGTTTTCTCCCTCTGTATTTGTGCTCTCTGAAAATTTCTTTGTGTGCATATGCAAGAGAGAGTGACTGTAAGTGCCAGTTAGTTTGGCCATGAATTTAAAAACTGTTTACTGTTATTAATGCAGTGTCGAGTATTTTTAGAGATTTTAGAAAATCTCACCTATTGTACTTCATGTACCTGTTTGTTTTACTAGCTAAGGTGATTGATTCACTTTTGATATAAATCGGTACTTATAGCACAAAGAGTTTTTTAAAATTAAACAAGAATTTATTTGGTTATTTCTGCATGGCATACATTCTGTCACCTAAAAGAACTCAGCTTTCCAGCTTCATCTAGAAGCTGAAGACATAATATTCTAATAATAACCCTCACTCAGAATTTGGCATACATGTTTCTTCCGCAGTTAACCTCCCAATCACTTTATATAAGTAGGGCCCCACACATATACCTACATCATTATTACCTACCAGCACTCCTCATTTCCTTCATTTTTTTAATATGCTTAAATTACTCATTTTCTTAGTTAGTGTTTGTTACCTCCTCTGGAATCAAATAGGCCATAAGCTACATAAAAGCAGGGATCATAAGTGCTTTATTTACTAGCATTTCACTAGTATCTCAGAGAAGGTATGGCCCATAGCAAAAACTAAATTGTTAATTAACTGAGTGAACAAATAAGTGAAAAACTATCTGTTTTATTTTTATCTATCTACTCAGTCTTCTTTGCTAACTCTTTTTCTACATGTTTGTTGAACAAATGAATAAAAGAAAAAGAATGGCTGGGTAGAGGAATCATTAAATAACATGTCCTTCCCTTACCCTTATTTGCCATTTCCAAATAACATATTATAATATAACCTAAACCACAGTCATCTAAACTGTTTCTCCTCTGTACAATTCAATTTGTTTTTCAAACCTTTCTCAAGTAACAAAAATATTAACCTGGCGTTACAAGCCCGTGTCTTTCTCTAAGTAGTCAAAAGTAATAAACATACAGTAGACACGAATGAATACTTCTAGGCAAATTTTGTGTTGTTTTTATGATAAACTCGTTTATTGAGTCTGTGGCCTTCAAACTCAATTTTCATTTTTCATACTATTACTATCTAAATAACTGAATGACTAATAATAACAAGGATAATTATACAAAAGTGTTATTCAATTCAATTCATATACCAAGACCTTGTAATCAGTTCTGTTAGTACATGGCCATCATAGATAAGGAAACTGAGGCTCAGTGAAGTTTAGTTCATTGTCCAAAGTCATAGAAAGTTACTGAGGTGAAATTGAGTCAAAATCTTCTTCCTTCTGATGCAGAGCTTACCCCAGTACCTTAAAACTGGGTGATCAACCAGGTGATCACAGTCCCAGGAATTTGTTGTACTCTGCAACAAAGACAAACTGTGAGGGAAGAAAAGGTGGTCAAGCAGTAGACAGTGCCCGAGAACACCTGACCCCTGTGTGCGCACAAACTCCCATAAACTCCTGGCAGCTATTACCCTTACTGCTTTGACCTGAGTTCAGAGTTAAACTCACTGTGAGTGTGGAAAGAGAGGGAGAAAACAGACTTGCAATTTACTAAGGGTTCTATATTGCACCTCCTGAAATGCCCTGCAAGCTCAACGAGAAAAACTGGAAGTAATAATTTACTTTGTACCAAGAACTGCGCTCTGTGCTATATGTATAATGATTGCATTTAATGTACACAATAAAGAATATAAGGTAGAAAATATCTCAGTTCACAGAGGACCACTGATAACAATGCTTCAGTCACGTAATTGGCAATCGGTGGAGTCAGGATTTGACTCAAGTTCTTGTATTACATCATGATGCTATTGGCATCATGTTATGGGTATCATCTAAAAGAAGAGAGGTGAAAATCTGAAGAAAGAAGCTTGATCTTCTCCTTAGAGTCCGGGAGGGCAGAAGAATAAAGACAGTCCTGGGCCTAATGGTGCCTGTCAATGTATATTTATTGTGTATACTCAGGCCCAACACTGCAAGATGCTAATAGGAATGAAGTCATCTTCTGATCTCTCATTGCACTTTGTCTCTGCTTCACCAGCATCGAGAATACTGTGTTACAGTGATTGATGAGAAAAACCTACCTTTGTGTGGCACTCTACACTTTACAACAGACTGTCAGGAGTTATGCCATTTGATCTAATTTAAGAGCATGCTTTATCTGTTCTACTAGACAGTTCTCTCTTTTGAATCATGTCTGATTCAACTTTGTACCTCACTATGTTGACCTTTAGTGTCCCAAGTCTTAACTAAACAAAGACATGACAAATAACAGCAACTCCTAACTCTAGAATAGGTGTCTTTTCAGTTTGCTTATGCTTAAGAAACAGCAAGCAAATAAATGTTCAGGGTATTTTATAATTGCCTCCTTCCAGTGCAGTGATCGTTTTAGACACAAGGCCATTCTTCACCTGGCTGTAAGTCTAACCAAACACAGTATCCCACCAACCATTTTCAACCTTTCTGGGTATAAGCAAAGACTCAAGTCCCACCCAAATTGGCCCCATTATTTGATCAGTGGGTGGTGAATATGCATCCTATCCAAGTTCTGAAATAGAGTGAGGTAGGCCCCTGTCCGAATTTTCTTCCTTTTCCCAAAAGCCTGTGCCTCCCCAGGTTCCTCTGAGCCCCAAGGCATGACAAGGCCATGGTGGGTGTCAGGCTTTCCATGAACAGTCTGTGTTTGTGTCCAGTGGCCACTGCTGCAGTGCTTGCGTGGTCTTGAGTGTCAAGGAGCTTGGGCTCTCCTCTAATTGACTATTCCAGACCTAAGCATTGAGCTTTAAATTAATAGTGTTACGGATTAAATTGTGCCCCCTTCAAACTTCCTATGTTGAAACCCTGAGTCCCTGTATCTGAGAACGTGACTGTATTTGGAGACAGTGTCTTTAAAGAGGTAATTAAGTTAAAATGAGGCTCATAGGGTGGGCCCTAATTCTTCTGACTGAAGTCCTTACAGGAAGAGGAGATTAATAAACTTAAAGAGATGCCAGGGATGCATGCACACCAAAGAATAGCTCTATGAGAGCACAGTGAGAAGGCAGCTGTCTGCTAGCCAAGGCAAGAGTCCTCAGAAGAATCCAAACCTGCTGACATCTTGATCTTGGATTTCTAGCCTCCAAATTTCAAAGAAAATAAATTTCTGTGATATTTGTTTGTGGTATACCCAGTCTGTGGTATTTGTTATGGCAGCCCTAGTAAACTAGTACAAAGAGAACTCAGCAGACAAGCCCAGATGTTCCAATTTTGAAATCCTCAGATGCATACTTTTTTTTTCTAGTGTTTCTAGTGTATCCTAGTGTACCTCTAGGATATAAAAGCAAAAAGGTGGGAAGCAGAAATTGGATGGCACAAAGTATAAAGCAAGAACTATGGAAGTACATTGACAAAGAGAATAATGAGAACTGGTGTGATCAGGGAAGAGATTCTGGAGGTTACATTTCAGCTGGATCTTGATTGATGGATGAAATCTGCAGAAAAGGGTCAGGTTATATTGAATAAGAGGAAATAATAGGAATCTTTATCTTTACACGCTTGATAAATGATATTAGGCATGAAGTGCTTCATAGTTGAAGTAGTAAGAAGGAATGAATGGCTGTAAGATGGGGATTCCTTCAAATATGTATTAAGAATCTACTATGGTCTGGGCTCGGTGGCTCACACCTATAATCCCAACACATTGGGAGGCTGAGGTGGGCAGATCATGAGGTGAGGAGTTCAAGACTAACGTGGTCAATACGGTGAAAACTCATCTCTACTAAAAATACAAAGATTAGCCAGATGTGGTGGCATGCGCCTGTAGTCCCAGCTACTCAGCAGGTTGAGACAGAAGAATCGCCTGAATCCAGGAGGTGGAGGTTGCAGTGAGCCAAGATCATGCCACGCCACCGCACTCCAGCCTGGGCGACAGAGCAAGATTCCGTCTCATAAAAAAAAAAAAAAAAAAACCCTACTATGTGCCAAGCATTGTAGTAGACACTAGAGGAACACAAAAGAGAAATTATCATTACCCATGAAAAATACATATGTCAGAAGGGGAGACAAGCATGTAAACAATGATTAGTAATAATTAGATAATATTATAAATGCCAAAACAAAGCAGAGTGCTAGGAAAACAAACACAAGAGAGCCTCTGCTTCACTCTGAAGCAGGGTAAAGTGAAGCAGAGGATGCATCACCTATGAATTGACACCAGTAAGCCTGTGAGGAAGGGCCAAGGATGAGGACTCTACATGACAAGATTCTTTGAGTAAAGGCCTCTGAGGGAGAGGGAACACGGCAGGATCCAGATTCCAAAATCTGGATGTGTGTAGGAGAGAAGTGAGTGAGACCAGATGATGATGATCTAGAGTATTTTCTCTCTAGTTTCTTTATTTTTCACTTGTTTGTGCTTATTTAACTAATATTTATTTAATTGGCAATAGAGTTTCCCAAAGATTAGCAGGGCTGGCCCCAGACCCAGTAGATAAATCAGTGCATTCTTTGGTTCCTGAAGCTTCCCAAGCCTCTCATCCACTGCCAACTGCCCTCTCCAAACCCAGTGCAAAGGCTTCAGCACCTGAAGGGAATAAAGAGGTTGTATGAACCAACCCCAAATGGCAGCCTTACACAGAGTTTGGAGTTCTCAATACTCACCTTAGTATCTTAGGCTATCTTTGAGCAACTTTTTAATATTAGAAAGTATATCCTTATTTAGAACAGAAGTGTATATATTCTTTTAATATTTATTGAGCAAATGCTATATTCCAGTCACAATTATGACTTCAGGGGATACAGAGGCTCTCGTGAGATTATTTAGCTCAGAAAGAAAAGAGTTATTTCAGTTCTCCTCTCTAACGTGGTGCTCAGTCCCCCTTTGAGGTCTTGCATAACTATTGTATGCTTTGCCATTTTCACTTGTGTACCCTCAAGAATCCCTTCAGTCATAAGCCTGGAGTGGTTTTATTACTCTCCCAGACTTACTTCCCTTTACTTGCCTACTTTTCATACACAAGAGCTCCATCGCCCACTCACCCTGCAGGGCTGCAACTTCACAGTCTGCTCCTCCTAGCGAGTAGCTCGATTTCATCTTTGGGTACTCTTTGGTATCCTCTACTTGAAATGCCTTCCCCTTTTATTCACCTTATGAGCTCCTTTCTTCTTTCTCTGTTATGTTCTTGGTGTACTTTGCTCTACACATGGGACTGTAACTGTTTACCTTTACTCTAACAATTTCCCCAGGAATTGGTATATCAGGGCTCAGTCAGTGTTTATTGACTTAACTTACAGTCTTCTCTTAGGTCAAGGGAAGACCCTAATGAGACCCACTAAGAGGTACACCATTGAGCAAATGCCTATGCCATGCCATGGCTGATGCCTGAGCATCACTTTGGCTTCCCGTAGCAGGGTTTTCTGACTTCGTATCCTCTTCCAATCAGCCAGGCCTCTTAGCCCTTCAGCTTTCTTTGCTTTTCCTGCTCCTCTTTCCTTGAGATTTAGAGTTCTCAGAGCGGCCTTCCCCACATCACAAAAGGGTCACAGGATTGTGTAATAGTATTATGAAGGCCATCTAGCTAAAACCACCCTCAGTCTTTGCTATTCTACTGCTCACACACTATGTGGAATATAAGACTTTCCATCCACTCTCCTGGGCATACTGTATGGAGACAATTGCTGATGGCGTCCACTTTGGAAACATCCTGGAAACATATCTGGAATTTTTATGGCATTGGCCTCTTTTCAGTTTCTCTCAAGCAGTGGAGTTCTCATTATCTGCCCTCCAATTTTCCTTTACCCCCTGTCAATCACTTCTCTGTGGTTCACAGAATAAAGCTGAGCTTTAAGCCAACCAGCCGTGATTTTCTTTTCTTTTTGTTGTTGTTGTTGGCTCTCTTGCTATTAGCAAAAGTCTATTTACAAACCTAGAAGCCTAGACTCTGTTGTATTATTTCTGAATATTATCACCCAAGCTCACTGCATATGGAGTGCTTGTTCCACTGTCTTCTATGGTCAGTAGGAGTAAAACCTATGGAAAAAAAACCCACCTGATTTGATATGAAGAGGTATTTACCCTACAATAGTAAATATTCAACAATGGCTAATTTTTCTTGAAAGGGAATCAGTTTCATTAATTTTCCTCGTAGAAGTGATTAAATTTTAGAGTAGCCAATATCTTATCTAGAGGTTATAAAATGGTAGTCCATACACCAGAGTTGGACTGAAGATTTTTTTCCAGCACTGAATTTTAAAAATTTTGTATTTGAATACCTATAAGTAGCACCCATATTCTTCAGTTCACAAAGGCCTCCATCACTGCCTATTGTCACCGCCTATTGTCACCTAAAACATCATCCACATGCTTGTGGAGGGCATTTTAGCTCTAGTCTTACCCTCTTCTTTTGATGATCAGATAGCAGTGGTCATTTGCTCAAAGTTACATAACTAGTTAGTTGCGATGCTGATACTTGAATCAGGCTGCCTACTTCTAGTGCAAGGCTCATGTCCTTTAACCAAAATCTATCCCCCAGTACTTCATATAGAAGGATAACCTGAATTGGAATTGTCTTGGTCTGTGGGAGAAGAGTCACATTAAAAGAAATACTCCAAATTTCACTCTTATCTAAACTTGCATGCACAGGACCTCCATTCCACAGTGAAAGCTGACCCAGTTAGGTCTCAATGTCCTCAGTGGAGGGGGGCTTACATGTGCCCCAAAACTCTTTGGTTAGCGGTCACCACATGACATTTGGCACATTCTTCCTCACACTGCTGTGTCATTGATCTGCTCTGGCCACAAGGCCATGAGAGTGATTCATAATTGCCATTACACTATACCATATTTATGCCAAAGGTGTTATACACCAGTGTTCCCAAACCTGAGCAGCCTTGGATCTTGCTTTTTTATGCCCAGCATGAAAATCCACTCCTTAATCACCACTTCCCATGATGAAATCTGTGACGGCAGTCACATATGGACCTCTAGCTCCCTAACTTCACTCATTCTACCCCAATATGTCAATCCCCTTGAGTGTCATTCAGGACCCCTTGCTGCTGTAATAAAGGGCCATGCATGGAGGAAAAATGGTTTTTATTTTCTTCTCTGAACCTCTTTAGTCCCATCTCTACAAGAGGGATGATCGTACATCCCTCCCAGAGCTGTTGTAAAGAGTCTATGCAGCACTATGCATGAAAGTGCTCAGCAAGCCGCAGCCTGCTGTACAAATGTGAGTTGTATAGTCTGTGGGTTTATAAATCCTTCTGTTCTCAGCTTCCACTATTTACCAGCATCTCATGTTTATTCTTTTTTTTTTTCTTTTTTGCTCTGTAGCTATTTTTTCCTTCAAAAAACAAACATGATATTTGAAAGCTGAAGTATTCAACTTTGCATAGCTCCTAGGTGATTAGATGCTTGGTAAACATCACAAGTCTTTTCCACGTATACCAATTTCCAATTTAATTCAACTAACCACCATTGAACATTTATTACTAAACCTGTGCTAGGCACATGTCTTTTCTGCAAAATCATTTAATCAGGCCTGGAGCACATTATATTTTACTATAATGTCAACCTGACATTGACATGAGCAACAGCTGAAGCTGAATGTGCTCACATGTGAGCACATTCTGTGAAAATACTGGGAGTCGTAAGACATAGATTGGAGCTTAGCTCACTACCAAATCACTGTGTAAACTTGGGAAAGTGTTATAAGTTTTTTGAGATTTAGATTGTTCATCTGGACAATGAAAATATTACACCACGGTGTTATAGTCAGGAATAAATGAGATCCTGTAAGCAAAACATATAACAAATTTTAAAAACCTCTTTTTATATTTTAAGAGAGCTGATATTCCATACAAGTCATCCTTTTTAAGTTTTATTTTCTCATTTTGCATAAAAATCATTGGCAGAACTGAATCAGTCTGTGAGATAATCTGCTGAGATACAGCTGCTCTGCATTGTATTAGTCTAGGTCCTCCAAGAAGCAGACCCTAAACCAGATTAAATATATAAGGATCCTTTATTTAAAAGTCAAGAAACAATAGATGCTGGCAAGCCTGTGGAGAAATAGGAATGCTTTTACACCGTTGGTGAAAATGTAAATTAGCTCAACCATCGTGGAAGACACTGACGATTCCTCAAGGACCTAGAACCAGAAATACCATTTGACCCAGCAATCCAATTACTGGGTATATATACCCAAAGGAATATAAATTTTTCTACTGTAAAGACACATGCAATTGCATGTTTATTGCAGCACTATCTACAATAGCAAAGTCATGGAACTAACCCAAATGTCCATCAATGATAGACTGGATAAAGAGAATGTGGTACATATACACCATGGAATACTATGCAGCCATAAAAAGGAATGAGATCATGTCCTTTGCAGGGACATGGATGAAGCTAGAAGCCGCATCCTCAGCAAACTAACACAGGAACAGAAAACCAAACACTGCATGTTCTTACTCATAAGTGGGAGTTGAACAATGAGAACACATGGACACAGGGAGGGGAACAACACACACCAGGGCCTGTTGGGGGTCGGGGATAAGGGGAGGGAACTTAGAAGATGGGCCAATAGGTGCAGCAAACAACCATGGCACACGTATACCTATGTAACAAACCTGCATGTTCTGCACATTTATCCCAGAACTTAAATTTAAAAAATAAAAATAAAAGGATCTCATTAGGAAAGAAGGCTGTTTGAGAAATAATAGAGAGGTTACCAGGGAATACTAAGACAGCCAACAGATCGCAAGAAAATCTGTGACCAGAAGTGAAGGAGAGAGGGAGAGAAGTTTGAATGGAAATATCCTTGACTGCCACACAATCTAAGTGAGGTCTGGCAAAGCTACTGGGGAGCCCTCAAGCCAAAGTCAGTTCAAAGGAATTTCAGTATCACAGGAACTAGTTACCTGGAATAGTAGCCTTAGTGGAATACTAACTGAATAGAATAATAACCTTCATGTCCCTGCCATGTTCAGTCCTTGAACTGGAACAGCCCATGGGAAACACAGTGTTGGAGCTAACTCAGCAATGGATTTCAAAGAGCAGCAGCCGGGGCCTTGGCTGGGCAGGGGCAGCCCAGCCAAAGCCCCATGTTGGAGGTCCCTGTAGTTGAAGGTCCAAAGGCACGTTGTCACAGCATCCTCCTAAGGTTTACGGGAAAACCCAGGCACTGCTTTGCTGTCTCTTTAGCACTATTTGTTTTTATAGATCTATTTCAACACTCTCATCTCATTTATTTTCCCTTTCAAGTGAGATTTAAATAAGCCAAAGATTGACAAAGCAGTTGCATCTGTTCAGCAACACAATGGGTCAACCCTGACTTTGTGGTAATGGATTTGACCCAATATTTGGTGATGGAATCCAGAGGGTGCTGACATCTGGGTGGTAGTACTGCCACCACTTCATAGAAATGACCATTGATTTGGATTCATTCAGAACTGGCTCTGTTCTTGCCCAGCTGCATAACTTTGATAAAGTAATTTAACTTCCCTGAACTGCTTTCCTCTTTTACAAAATGGACATAATAATACCTACCACAAATAATCCTTCTGAGAATCAAATACTATAAAGTACAGAAGAGAACCAGAAATTTACCAGGAACAATTCAATTAAACGAACTTAATAAATCACTTCTATTTTTAACATTACTGTCACTATTGTATGTGATCATCAGCCATATAATAAGCAGGAATTAATGGGATCTTTATGTAGTATCAATACAGCTAGTATTTGCAGCTGTCCCAGCATAGTGGTTGCCACATGCCAGGTATTCAAATAACTAGCTTCATTTTTCTTCCCCCTCACCCCACCAATTCCTCTAACAATTTTTACTTCCCTCTAGAAGAAGTATTTTTCTACTAGTGCACATTAAAACATTCTATCTTTCTGGTAACCATTTGTTTCCCTTTTTCCCTTTTGGGCAACCATAGGCAATAACATATTTATGAGTACTTCATAAACTCATTCAATACTCTTTTATTGAGGATTTGCTGAAAGCCTAGCTGATGCCAAACAGCAGAAATCCAGATGTATGTATAATTGTTCTTGTCCTTAAGAAGCTCACCATCTGATGGGGGTGAGGAGGAGCCAGGGTGACAGAACCGTAAGTCGCCTGTGCTTTGAACAGTAGACGATCAAGGGGAGCATAGTCCAGTGTTGGGGGTTATGGGGTTGTCAGAAAAAGTTGCTTTTTGTTTTCTCTCTCCTTCTCCCACCTCTCTTCCCCTGTCCTCATCCCTTTTTCCTCTTCTCCCCTTTCTCCTCTTCTACCTGCTTCATCATCATCACCATTATTTTTCCAGGTAATGTTTGTTGACCCAGAAAACTGTCAGGTACTATGTTGATTTCTTTATGCATATTAACTGAATTAATTTTTGTCTCACTATTATGAGGTATGTGACTTTATTGTACAAATGAGGAGTCTGGAGAAGTTAGTTACCCAAGACTCATACATTTACTTACTAGTAGAACCAGGATTCGAATCTTGATAATTTGACTCAGTGACCCACAGACTTAACCACTAGATAAATGCAAAAGATGCTGAGGCTGGATCATTAGCAATGAGAGATTCAGCAGGTGGACAATCTCAGGGGGAGCATGGTAGGTGGAAGGAAAAGCGTGTGTGCACGCAGGCACAGAGACAATGTAAAGCAACCTCATCTTACTTGTTAGGTGTCAGGTATGACACCTAGGAAAGTGACTTACACATAGTGGACTTTCTGTAATAGCTCTTGGCTGAAAAAGAAATAAAACTGTGCATGCTCTTTGGCCAAGAGTCCATCAATATCCCACCCCCTGGATATCTCTCGAGTTCTGTATCAAGTCTCACCTCAACTAGGAAGCTTTCTCAGACTACATTTGCACACAGTGACTTCTTCCATATAATAACACATTTCTGTAACTCTCTCAGGTGGCATTTAATTATAAGGCATCTTGTGTATTTGATAATTGTCATGTATATATGACATATGGACTCTCCAAAAATAGAGATCATGAGAAGCTGTGTGATGGAGTGGAAGAAGCACCAGTTTGGGATCAGACAGATTTGCATTTGAAACACCCTCTGACACCTCTGTTCACCAGCCGTGTGGCATGGGGACAAGAGCTTACATTCTCTGGATCTTATCTTTAACTTTAATGACAATTAAGTAAGATAACATTCCTGAGACCATGTAGGCCTGTGCCTACCATATAGCCCTGCAGCCAATGCACATTTATTTCTTCTTATGCTGCTTTCCTCACTCACAGTTTCTCAGATGAGGCCGTTTGTAAATATGCTGTAAGGAAGTGTTACAACACCTTGAGAACTGGGTAAACCCATTTCCTTATGTCAAAGACCACTGGTCATCTAGTCAAGCCAGAGGGGAATCAGAGTGTTGTGCCCCAGTAACCGTTTCTCAGAAATTAAGAAACAAACAAGGTGCCATCCCCAGTGTCAAGCAACTCTTCTGATAGCTAATAACTCTCTGAGTGCAAGTGATGAGGAGAGTCCATGTGCTGCTATACTTTGGTTTAAGCAGTGGTTTTGGGAAGTGTAAAGTATGCTTGCTTTTCCCATATTATGATTTGAAATGTTGTCTATGCATTTGAAGTGAATTATGCATTTCCTCACATATTAACTCATTTGTTTATTCAGTAAATATTGAGCACTTGCTCTGTGCAAAGTACTCCAAACCTAGCTGAGACACACAATTGAAGGGACAAGGACTCTGAGTAGCAGTGGAAAGTCTTTGTCTCCAGAATCATGCAGCCTCGGTTCAAACCCTGACCAAGCCCTCACTAGTTAGGCAGCCCTGGGAAGTCGCTAAAAACCATCTAAGACTTAGTCTTATGTGTAAAATAAAGATAGTAATAGCACTTGCCTAATATGGGTTACTGTAAAGATTCAAAGAAGTAATCCAAACAAAATATTTAGCACTATTCCTAGTGCACAATGGGCATTTAATAACTGCTAGATGTGTGTGTGTGTGTGTGTGTATGTGCAATATTCTAATTTTTTAAAGCTCATAATTTTTTAAAAAAAAAACTTCTAAATAAAAAAGAAAGATTGCTAATGGTTAGAGAGATGTAAGAACATCTTTTAATTTGGCCCCTGAAGGAATTTGCCATATGTTCCTAGCTATAATTGTGGTAAAAAAGTCTTCCTTAATATAACATTTCTAGGAGCCCAGAGGCAATTACTTTGTCAGGAGTTGTAGGTGGCAGGTGGGCAAGGGTGAGTGAGAAAAGCTCACAGAAGAGATGGCATTTTGATAGGGAAAGTTCTTCATGTCAGAGAAACAGAAGAGAAAAGGAAGAATGAAGTTATACTGTTATGAACTGTCAAGCAGTTCAATTGTTCAAAAAATTGCAAATGTCCAAATGTTGGAGAATTCTAAATGGCCAAAGTGGCTGGAGTGTCATTTCTAGGGTCAGTCAAAGAAGAGGAAGCCTGAAATACTGACTGAGGCAAGATTGATCAGGGGGTTGGATGCCGTAAGTATTTTGATGCAGTCTACAGATTCTCTAGCCATATACTTCATTTTCCATATGGGAAAAGGCTTCAGAGGGAAGCTTGAGAGGTTGGCTCTTTCTGATTTGCACTGCTTTATTTAAAAAGACACTCCAAAAAAGTGTCTTAACACGATTTATTGTTTTATAATGCTGTTGGTTAAGCTAGCACTTCTGCTTCATGTTGTGTCGGTGGGGTACTGGCCGAAGGTACTGTAGAAGGTACAAAGTGTTCTTGGTTACATGACTGTAGCTGGTGCATATCACCCACTGGGAGCTCAAATGCAGTAGCTACCACACCCTTAGTCCTCTGCCATGTGTGCCTCACCACGTGACTGCTTGGGCTTCCTCACAGCATGGCAGTCTCAGTGTAGTCAGACTTCTTATTTGGTGGCCATCTTTCCACAAAGTGCAAAAGTGGAAGCTTCCAAGCCTTAAGATTTAGTTCAACAAGTGGCAGAATGTCAGGTCCACCACATTCTGTTGGTTAAAACAGACCATGTTTAAAAATATAGCTTATGATTAAAGCATCACAGGTTCAAGGGGACTATACTACAGCATGCATACTGAGAGAAGTAGTTTACTGGGGGTCATCCAAGGAACAATCTACCACATTAAATAACTTCCAAAACTCAAAACCTGTAAGCAAATAGTACTGCTGGAATTAGAACCCAGGTCTATTCATTTTCTTTCAAAAATGTTCATGATGCCTCCAGGCATGGGGTACAACCTTCCCATTGCCATAGAGCTTGAGTAAAAACAACTATTGCTGAGCAGCTATATCCAACTATATACAAATAATCATATTCTTTGTCCTAAGAGTCCAATGCAGTCACAGTTGTCTTTGTAGATAGCAACACTTTGACCTTCATGGTTGAATGAGGAAATTAAAAAAGCCCTTAGATAACTAAGGAAATTACTAGTGACACAGAATCCACTTTTGATTTCAACTGCCAAAAATATCATTAAAAACAGTTACCATCTTCTGGCCAAAGTTTGAGAGCTGTTCAATGCAGGACTAATGAACATGGCACTATTGATCTTCTAAGACTGTGCAAGACTGATCAGTATCATAGCTATAAATTATATTTATGAAGACATTCAAATAGCACACAATGATTACTTTTTCTCATGAAAGCCATGAGTAGCTGCAGAGGCATCCATTTTGCACAAGGTGATAGAATTACTTCTTCCACAGTTATCTGACCAAAACAGTAAGATGGATATTCATCAGCAAAAGGCACAATCTCATTTTGTTGACTTGGTGGTTTCTGCTATGTCTTCTTTCTTGCATGCTTTGTCTCTCAAAAGAAGACACTATGTGAAATCATTCTTCATTTAGCCTTCATCTAGCCTTTATCTTTTTAGTAGCTTCTTTTTTTTCTTTAATTTGGTGATTTAGCAAACCAGATCCTTGGGAAGATGTATTTAAGAACAAGAAATTAAGCTAAAGGAGTCACAAATATTCAAAGGAGCGTATGATGGGAAAATGTCTATGATCAAACAGAAAAATCTCTAGAAATCAGGTCAAAGTCCCATTTTTCTGGTAAAGAAACTGAGGCTCTCACTTGTGAGGTAACTTGCTCAAGATTATACAGAGCACACTTGGCCTGGCACTGCCTGGCATCTGATTGCCTTTCCTTTAGAGGTCAGGTTCTCCTCTCCATAGAGCTTTGCCTTTTTCATCCTGTAATTTTTCATTTTAAGAAGATGAAGGATAAGAAGGATTGTGCTATTGTATGAATATTTGTGTTCCCTCCAAAATTCATAAGTTGAATCCTAGCTCCCAAGGTGATGATATTAAGAGGTGGGGCCTTTTGGGAGGTAACTAGGTCATGAGGGTTCTGCCCTCATTAAAGTATACCTTACAAGACATTACAGGGAGCTAGTGTCTTGGATGGAAGTGATTCTCTTCCATCATGTGAGAATGCAGCTAGCAGGTACTATTACCACGGAACTTAACCCAAGTCACAGAGCACCAAAGTATGCTAGTGGCAGCGAATCTGTATGGATCTGCAGCAACCTCAATTCTTGCTGCCTCAGGCGAAAGAGTTCAACCGAATAGCATAAGGCAGAGTGAGAGACTGAGCGAATTTTAGAGCAGGAGTGAAAGTTTATTAAAAATTATAGAGAAGGAACAAAGTACACTTGGAAGAGGGCCAAGCAGGTGACTTGAGAGAGTCCAGTGCACGGTTTAATTTTTGACTTGGAGTTTTATACGTTGGCATATTTCTGGGCATTGCACCCCCTCTCCCCTGATTCTTCCCTTGGGGTGGGCTGTCCTCATGCACAGTGGCCCACCAGTGCTTGGGAGGGGCCTCATGCACAATATGTTTACTGGAGTTGTATGCGTGCTCGCTAGAGGCACTCTTCCCTTACCAGTCAAGTGTTCCTAGAGGAAGGTCAAGAACCAGCTAAACTGCCATTTTGCCTTTTAGTGCACACACTTGAGTGCCCGTCTCCTGAGATCTTATCTGGAAGCTGCTGATCACCAGTTTCAGGTGTTTCTATCTATTGGGAGACTGCCGTTCCCTGGCGCCAGCTGTGACCAATTATTATTTTAGCGACACAGTTTAACAACCCCCTGACCATCACCTGATGGTTGTCTGACATTTGTGGTTGGGTGGGGAGGGGGCCTCTTCTGCCCTGCTCATGTCTTACTAGCTACCTACTGTAACAGTATCATCTATTAGAAACAGGCCCTCATTAGAACCATATCTGCCAGGACCTTGACCTTGGACTTCTAGCCTCCTGAAGTATGAGAATAAATTTCTTTTATTTATATGCTAATACTTTATAGTGTTTTGTTATAACAGCCTGAACAGACTAAAATAGGCTGTGTATGAAAAAAGGCGGGTACCTGGATGTCAGAATCCAGGGTTTCAGTCTAAGGTCAGACACTGAATCATTGTGTGGGCTTGGACAAAGCATATAACTTCTCTGGGCCTCAGATTCCCCCATTTGTAAAATCATGTTTAAACTAAATGATTACTAAGATCTTGTTAAGCTTAAAATTCTGATTGCCTTTTCCTGACTAGCTCTGAGGAGGCTTGGGTCTATGGAGGCTGTATTAGAACATTAAATTTTAAAGGGAGTTTAAAAAAAAAAATCACTGCAAACCTGCAGTTTAAAAGAGACATTTACCCCCACAGAAATGGTTTTTCTGTGGTTGCAGAGGTCAGCAGCTGTGGGAGGCTAATGTAGGTTGTCTCTGGCTCATTGGCAATCATGAGGCTTGATACGCATTTGAAAAAAACTAAACACTCCTAATTACCTTGAGAAAGGGATAACTCATTATAAGTGCACGCTAAGGAACTTCAGTGACATTTATTCCACATTTGTGTACAAATAGATTACATTATTTAACTAAATCAGTTTGGGCAGCTGGAAGCTACCCGTATTCTCATTTATCCCTGCGGAAGATTGAACAGTGATTAAAAGAGAATACCCCTTTAATTCCAGATGTCACATACATTCCACAAGGAGAAGGTTTTGTAAAACTCCGTGATTATAGTCTTACATGAACCAAGCATCTTCTTTAATGCCACAGCTGAATTTAGAGATGGGGAGAGGCGCTACAAAAGCCAGAAAATCCCATTTTTGTGGCCATCTGGGACAAATCAGTTCTGGGTTTTTTTCCACCTTCATTAGGAAATATGCCACTCCACACCCCCTTCCTAACATGCCTAAGATTATCATAGTTGAAAACCAGAACCTTCTGTTTGGTGGTTTGGTTCCTTAATTTGGCCATCTGGAATTCCAGGTAGCACATGGTTTTAAAGTGTGAGCTTTCAAATGGGAACAGGACAACAAGGGACAACCTACCATTTGGAACACCTCAATTCTTCAAACCTTGGACACTGTGGGTTTTATTTACTCTTCTTTTTCCCCCCATTTTGTCCTCAAGGAGGCAGTTAAATGGATTATATTTGAAACATCCTTGTCCCCATGGTATAGAGAATCTGTTTCTGACAAAAGTGACTGAATGCATTTGACTTGATATGGCTCTTGTGACAGCAACTTGAAAATAGACCTGGAGAAACTAAAACTTGTTAAATACGTATTTATTATGAGTCAGACAGTGTGAGGCATGTTCCTTAATCTCTGTTAATTCTTGTAACTGTCTGTGGGGTCAGCTCCATAGGCCTTATGACCTGTGCAGTCACATAGTACCCAGGCTTAGAAGGACCCCACACTTGATTTAATGTGCTGTTTTTGTATCTTGAAATTTTTAATAATTTTTCAACAAGGGCCCTCGCATTTTCACTTTGAAATGGGCCCTGCACACTAGGTAGCTGGTCTCAACTGGCTGGATAAATATTATTATTTGTGTGTGCATGCCTGTGTTTAACAGATTGAAACATAATAGTAATAAAGCAGCAGCTCAGTTGAATCTCAAATCTACGTTTGCTAGACACCAAATCATATGCTCTTTCCTCATTACTTTTCTGAAAAATAAAAATTTGCAAATTCATGGCATTGTTTCAAAAGACTCACTGAATCTCTACTCAACACATATTCTACCCCCTCATCTTATGAAACCACTCTACCCAGGAGAGCAGAGGTAAGGTGGGAAATACTAAAATGGTAATCAATGTAATAATAACAACAATAATAAACATATTTCTGCAGGCTTACTCTGTAATTTGTTTTTTCACATTTATACATCTGGACATGTATAAATTATGTGGCCACACATGAGAAACTAGTTACATTTGAGCCTCAGCAAACCATAAATCTAAGACAATAATTTTTATTATTTTAAATTACAAAGTCATTTCTGTCATACATCTAAGTGAGCGAAAGTGACTGGTGTCACATCACATCTTTCTCAAAAAGAAAAAGACATTTCAGATGGTAAATAAGTCAGGCTTAAATATTAAGTGTTAAACTTGAGGCAAATTCAAAATAGTTGGATTTCTTTTTCTCTTAGAAAAAAATGTGTCATCCATTTAGGATTCACATACTTTGTGCTGTGTTCAACACTTTAGTGTTGAAACACAAATTTTAAAAACTACATAAGTAATTATACAAAAATTAAGCAATAATAATATGCATTCACGAAATACATATTGACCTCCTGCTATGTATCAGGCACTAATTTCACAAAGAGAATACAGAGATTAATACACTGATTAATCAAATATTTATTAAGTGCCAGTGTGGGCCAAGCACTGTGGAGCCATTAAAGGTACATTAGGGATACAGACCTACCTTCATGGTGCTACCAAACTTACTATGATGTGTGGTGGAAAGGGAATAAAATGTGAACTTTCCCCGTCCTCTAAAATGTTAGTTTCATAGGAAAGATACACATTTTTAAAAAATATAAATAAAAAATATGAAGTGAGATATGCAAAATGAATGTAGAAGATTTTGGAATCATATTTATTGGTGGACTTAGTCTGAGCAATAGAGATGTTTCCCTGGAGAGGTCACAGCCAAGTGGGGTAGGGGAGAAAGACTTACAAATAGTATCAGAATAACAAATACAGTAGTCAATTAGGGAACCAACAACAAGGCATGGAAATTCAGAGAAAGGAGCATTTGATCCAAAGTGGTAGGCTGGAATCAAGGATACCATCCTGGCTCTTTAAGAGGCAGCCTTAGAGTTTAACAGGGAGTCACCTTTACCCCATCACCCAATTGAACCTCAACTTTCTTCTTGGCAAAATAGAAGTTGGAGGGCAAGGAAGGATGGTCTGTGTCATCTACAGGTTTCCTGCTAGCTATGAGAACTCTGTGACTTAGTGATTTCAAGAGGTACTCTTGATTTCAAGAGGTGATTGAATAAGATTGAAAGAAGGTGGAAGAAATGCCTGACTAAGGGAAAAAGTCACAAAAAGCTTGTCTAGAAAAATGCATGACACATTTTAACAACAGCAGTAGCCACGGTAACAATAAAGCATTTGCCAAAGGTAATGGCAGGCACTGCATTCAGTTTCACATGCTTGTTTCTCATTCTCACTGCAGTGACATCATGCCTTAATTTGCTAATTTCATGGTGACTAATGTATAGACACTCAATATCTTTTACAATATGGCTTTTTCCTGGCTGCTTCCTCAGCTTTGATCATCCTCATGCACCAAGGCAGCTGTTGCAGCATTGTAATTGTTTTTTATTGATACATAATACATATTTGTAGGGAACATGATATTTTGATACATGCCTACAATGTCTAATGATCAAATCAGGATATTTAGGATACCCATCACCTTACACATTCATCATTTCTTTGTGTGGAGAACATTTCCATCTTCTCTTTGTTGATAAAAAAGGGTCAAACTCTTTAAAATATTTGGAGAGATTTATTCCTAGCCAAATGTGAGGACCATGACTCACGACATAGCCTCAGGAGTTCCTGAGAATATGTGCCCAAGGTGATTGTTTTACTGCTTGATTTTATACATTTAAGGGGGGACAGAATTTATACACAGACATCAATCAATACACGTAAGGTATACGTTGGTTTGGTCCAGGAAAGTGAGGACTTCCAGGTCATAGGTGCATTCAAAGATTTCCTAATAGGCAATTGGTTGAAAGAGTTATTATCTAAAGACCTGGAATCAATAGAAAGGAGTGTCTAAGTTAAGGTAAGAGGATGTGGAGACCAAGGTTTTCATTATGCAGATGAAACCTCCAGAAGTTATTATGCAGATGAGAACTTTAGAGTTCTTGGCCGGGCCCGGTGGCTCACGCCTGTAATCCCAGCACTTTGGGATGCCGAGGTGGGCGGATCACAAGGTCAGGAGATCCAGACCGTCCTGGCTAACATGGTGAAACCCTGTCTCTACTAAAAATACAAAAAAATTAGCCGGGCGTGGTGGCAGACGCCTGTGGTCCCAGCTACTGGGGAGGCTGAGGCAGGAGAATGGCGTGAACCCGGGAGGTGGAGCTTGCAGTGAGCAGGGGAGGCTGAGGCAGGAGAATGGCGTGAACCCGGGAGGTGGAGCTTACAGTGAGCAGAGATCGCGCCACTGCACTCCAGCCTGGGCGACAGAGCGAGACTCCCGTCTCAAAAAAAAAAAAAAAACAAACACACACACACAACAACAACAACAAAACTTTAGAGCTCTTATCAGACCTAAAAAGTGCCAGACTCTTAGTTAATTCTCTCCTGGATCAGAAAAAAGACTTGGAAAGGGAATGTAATTCTCTACCGAATGTAGATTTTTCCCACAAGAGACAGCTTTGCAGAGCCATTTCAAAATAATACATTTTTGGTTAAAACACTTCAGTTTCTTTCAGAGCCTGCTATCATGTGATGCTATACTACAGACAGGTTGGAATTTGGTATCTTATTGCTACACGGGGTCTGTTTTGTCAGTCTCCAGATCTGTTTTAATGTTAATACTGGTCAGTTGTGCCTGAATTCCAAAGGGAGGAGGGTTAAATGAGGCATATCTAACCCCTGCCCCGACCCCATCGTGGCCAGAATTAATTTTTCCGGTTTACTTTGGAATGTGCTTGACCAAGAGAGGGGTCCACCAGTCAGTTGGGGGGCTTAGAATTTTATTTTTTATTTACATCTCCTAGCTATTTTGAAATAGACAATATATTGACGATAGTCACTCTATTGTGCTGCCAAACACTAGGACTTATTTCTTCTGTCTAACTCTATGTTTGCACCCATTAACCAACCTTTCTTCATCCCAGCCACCCACCCTCCCCAGCCTCTAGTAACTATCATTCTACTCTCTACCTCCATGAAACCTACTTTTATAGCTCTCACGTATGAGTGGGGAGAAGCCATATTTGTCTTACCGTGTCTAGCTTATTTCACTTCATATAGTGACCTCCAGTTCCATCTATATTGCTGCAAATTACATGATTTCAGTTTTTATGGTTGAGTAATATTCCATTGTGTATATATGCCATGTTTTCTTTATCCATTCATCAATGTTATCGATGGACACTTAAATTGACTTCATATCTTGGGTATTAGGAATTGTGATTCAATAAACATGGAGGTGCAAGTATCTCTTTGACATGCTGAATTATTTTCCTTTTGATATCCTTTGGATAGATAACCAGTAGTGGGATTGTTGCATCAGATGGTAGTTCTATTTTTAGTTTTTTGAGTAACTTCTATGCTGTTTTTTATAATAGTTATACTAATTTATAGGCAATAAACCTGAATAGACATTTCTTAAGACGTACAAATGGCCAATAGGTACGTATATTTTTTTAATGCTCAACATCATTAATCATCAGGAAAATGCAAATCAAACCGCAATATCATTGTGCTCCAGATAGAATGGCTGTTATTAAAAAGACAAAAAAAAATAGCAAATGCCTGTGAGGATGAGAAAAGGAGCTCTCCTGCACTGCTGGTGAGAATATAAATTAGTGCATCATGCTTCTGATAGCTCTGCCTCTAGCCCACTTTCCATGTTGCAGCCAAAATTGCTTTACTGTGATAAAGACCTGACTAGTTCCCTGCTTTAGAAACAAAGGAAGTTTTCCACAGAGTCCAGGATAAGGGGTAAACACCTTCCCTGGCAATCAATATTCATCAATGTTGGACCCAACCAACAGCCTGTACCCAACCCACCTTCACAAGCTTACCCAACACACCATCGTGTGTGATAAAAAGAGATTAGAAATCAGACTTGGGCCTACATTCAAATGATGAGTCTTAAGTATCTGAGCTACTTGGGGAAAGTTAATTCACTGATTTGAGCTTCAGTTTCTTCATCTTTAAAAAGTGGTTTTAAATGAGAGAATCAGAAAGACAACAGCTCAGCTCTAAGAATTTGGTACATGGCATGGGAAATGCAAAGAGGGGTACAGTCACTGAAGCACGACACCTTATCATGGCAAAGCCCCCGAGGCTGTATTTTGGAGTTTTTCTGGAATCTTGAATTAGTCCCTGTCTTAAGTAAAAACGTTTAGAGAAAAAGAGAAGGATGGACACCGCCTTAGGGTGGATATCTAGCCGTTCCTCACTTATGAGCTATGTTGTATTACAGAATTTCTCTCCATTCTGTACTGTAAGTTTCTTAAAAGAATAATATTTAACCCTCTGAAAATCTTTTTTCTGTAAAATGAAAATAATGAAAAAGTAGGTATCTCAAAATGTTGTTGTGATAATTAAATGACATCCATATAGATGCTTAGAAGGTACCTGCCCAGCCCATAACAATTCCAGAAATGTTCATGAGACTTTTACAATGTTAATAGCCTGAAGCCACCCATTCCCCACTCTAAGTGCTCGGGCATGGGTGAAGCATGGTCAAGATGGTACAGGGGTCTGGATTGCTTGGCTATGGTTATAGTAAATCTCCTCATGAAATTGGACTCAGTTCTCCCTTTTTTTTTTTTTTTTTCTTGAGACGGAGTCTCGCTCTGTCGCCCAGGCTGGAGTGCAGTGGTGCGATCTCTGCTCACTGCAAGCTCCGCCTCCCGGGTTCACGACATTCTCCTGCCTCAGCCTCCTGAGTAGCCCGGCTACCGCGACCAGCTAATTTTTGTGTGTGTTTTTAGTAGAGACGGAGTTTCACCGTGGTCTCGATCTCCTGACCTCATGATCCGCCCGCCTCGGCCTCCCAAAGTGCTGGGATTACAGGCGTGAGCCACTGTGCCCAGCCAATTTTATTTACAACTTCAGAAACATGACATTGTTTGCATTTCTGAGAACCCAGTAGAACTGTGATTAATGTTTTATAATTGATGATAGTTCTATACCACTTCTAAGCATTCAGTGGTGTTTCCTCCAGGTTGCTGAGGCCTGACATTGGGATGCAGGGGTAGCATATATGTTGGATGGATCCTGGGGAGCCATACGGTGCCCTTTCCTCAACACTCCTCTTCCTACCTGGCACTGTGCTTATGTGCTCAGCAAATCTCTTTCACTGTAGGGTGATGCAGCTAATTAGAGTGCAAATAGCCTTGACTTAGTAGTCACATAGTACTGCTTCCTAAACCAGATTTGCTTCTTATTAGCTGTATAATGCAGGGTAAATATTTAACCTCTCTGAACTTCAGCTTTGTTATATGTAAAATAAGGCCATCTAATGTGTGAGCATTACATAAATTTGAGATGGCAATATCTGTAATGTACTTTGTATGAAGTATGGTATATGCTCAGCTCTTAATGGTAACAGATAAACTTCATTTACTATTAAAACTTCCCGTTATAACATAATATTGCCTCTTCATTTATAACACTTTATCCTTGGTGCAGGTGAATCCATTTTGACACAGTCAGGTGGACCTTGTGTTCTAGATCCTGGTGGCATCTTCACTATCTTGCTTGCTAGTACATAGAGTTCTTGTAACAGGATACAGTGTTCTTTTATCAGTCCTATTCCTGCATCCAGAGCTTCATTATGATTCAGTCAGCATTCAAATTTGGTTCAGCACATGAAACATCTGTTCACTTAGCAGATCAGCCCCTTTCCCAGATATTAGTCTAAATGAGTTCTACTGTACACATTATTTATCTTTCCCCCCGCCCCCAGCAACTGCCTAAATAAACATTTGCTCAATATGGAGCAAGTCTTTCAATTGAAGAGAAAAAATGATCTATATTTTGTAATCTCCCCCAAGGCATTTTTTCTTCTTTTAAAAATGCTTCCATACAAAAATAAAAGCATCATTGTTGTTATTTTCTACTGCTATACTGTCAGAGGACTATACGGCTTTCTGTGGATTCAGGAATGCATTACCTAGTAATACTCTGAATATAGGTGGCGTTCCACATAGTTCAGGTCAGTAAGCATTTAATGAGCACATATTTAGTTCTACGTTCTGGTAAAAAGAGCTGTTGGTACAGACCATGCCTTTGAGGGGCTTAGAGTATCTTGGAGATAAATGTATAAGAAATTATTACAGTGCTACTTGTGGTGGTTAATTTTGTTTCAACTTGAATAAGCCACGGAGTGCCCAGATAATTAATCAAACATTACTCTGAATATGTCCATAAGAGTGTTTCTGGATGGGATTAACATCTGAGTTAGTAGATTGAGTAAAGCAGATTGTCCTCTCTAATGTGAGTGGGCCTAGTCCAATCAGTTGAAGGCCTGAATGGAACAAAAAGTCTGAGTAAGAGGGAGCTCTTCCTCTGAGTTTTCTGAGCTGGAACATTAATCCTTTCTGCCTTTGGACTCAAACCAAATTAACAGCTGTCCTAGATCTCTAGCCGGCCTGACTCACCCTGCAGATCTTAGGACTTATAAACCTCCATAATCATGTGAGCCACTTTCTTATAATAAATTCCTTTCTATCTATGTATGTGTGTGTGTGTGTGTGTGTGTGCATTCCATTGGTTATGTTTCTCTGAATAACTCTTATGCACGGCTAATAAATTGTCTTTAAATTTAGAGAGTATTAAATCTAGACTGTAGCTCTTCCAGGCTATGAACGGCTAGAATACACTAACTAGGTCAAACATTTTAGGCTCCCAGGCACCACCTCTGTGTTGTGAAAGAAGACTTGCCTTCTAGTCTCTACATGATCACTTACTAGCTATATAGGTATTAGGTGCAGTTATATCAGTAGCACACCAATATTAGGATTGTTTTCAAAATCAAACATGATAATATATCCTAAAACACATTATAGGTCATCTTGCATAAACATTAGGGTTTTAGTAGTACCAATACAGAGTTGTCCAAATTTCTTTTTCTGAATTTTTTAGGTCTTCATGAGGTTAGAAAGGGAGCTGTAATCTAGAAAGAAAGAAAAAATAAACTGAGAGAGCTATCTGCTGACAAGCTATACTCAGCCCAGGTCTATAGCAAAGCTTGCCAGTGATTACAACCCATGACCAAGACTCTCTTCTGTCTATCCCCAGTTGCCCACCTTGAGTAGAACATAACATCTCTAAATTTGCCTTAAATAAATACATAACATTTATTACTTCATGAAAACTTTGTTTCATTTTTTCCATTCAATAGCAGCACATTTCTGAGCAGCTATATGAAAGTAAATGGTAAATGGATGGTAAAAGCCATTCTGATGAGGCCTCAGACAGAAATGACTAACAAGGTATTGGAAACTGGATCCTTGTTACATAGTTACAAAGAACTTGGCAGAATTGTGTCCATGCCCTAGAGCTGTATGAAAGGTAGAATTTAAGAGTGATGAACTGGGATATCTGGCAGGAGAAAGTTAAGCAATGACTCATTCAAGGGGCTGGATGGTTTCTTTTGGATGCTTACAGTAAAATGAGAGAAGAGAGAAATGATTTCCAGGTGGAATTTATAATTAAAGGGAAAAAACATTAGAAATATTTGGAAAACTCTTAAGCTGGCCATGCAAAGAATAAAAAAGCATATTTTGGACCATTTGGTGAAGAGATTGATATGGATAGAAAGATGCAAGGTTTCATTTATCAAGACAATAAAAGCATGACCCTCAAAGCATTTCAGATATTTTTGAGGCAACCTAGGATCTTGAGTGCAAGGTTTCCAGAGAGGTGCCTGTGAGACCCCAGTATTTGCTACCCAGGGGACTCTGCTCCTTGAATTTGTACAGTACTCCTTGGCTGCCCCAGCTATGGCTCAAGGGAACCCAGGTTCAGCTCATGCCAGGTATAACTCATGTATGCCACAGCTCTAGAGGGTACAAGCAGAAAGCCTTGGTAGCAAACACTTGGAGCTGACTCTACAGATGCAACTGTGGGGCTATGCAGCCTCCACCTAAGTTTCAAAAAATCTATCAGACAGCCTTGGGGTCCAGGCAGAAACTTGTCATGAGGCAGAGCCACTGCAGAGAGCCCCCACTATGGCAATACCCTGGGAGCCGTGGAAGTGGGGCCACTCCTAAGATCCCAAAAGTGTAGAGCTACCAGCATGCAGCATCAGCCTGGGGGAGCTGCAGGCAGGAGACTCCAACCTGTGAGAGCTGCATGGGCTGAGCCCAGCAAAGCTGTAGGGGTGGGCTACCCAAGGTTTTGGGGGCCCAACCCCTGCCGCTCCTAGTGTGTTCAGGAGACAGCATATGAAGTGAAAGATTATTCCTAAGCTTTAAGATTTAATTTTGCTTTCTCTTTTGGATTACTTGGAGCCTGTTATTTCTTTCTTTTTGCCTATTTCTCCCATTTGGATTAGAAATGTCTATCCTATACCTGTTTCGCCATCACATTTTAGAAGTATGTGACTTGTTTTAACTTCACAGTGGGAAGGGAATTTGCCAAAGGATAAATTGCAGCTTGAGTCTCACCCATATCTTATTTTGATGAGACTTCGGACTTTTAAGTGGATGCCAGAATAAGTTAAGACTTTTGGGAGTATTGGGATGAAATGAATGGATTTTTCCCTGGGCTTACATTTTGGGAGCCAGGGGCAAAATGCTATGGTTTTAATGTGTCCTGCAAAGTTCATATGTTGGAAACTTAATCCCCAAAGCAACAGTGCTAAGAGTGGAACCTTTAAGAGATGATTAGGTCATGAGGGCTCTGCCCTCATTAATAGATTACCATTGTTATCACAGGAATGTGTCAGTTATTGCAAGAGTAGATTTGTTATAAAAGTCAGTTCAGTCTGCTCTTGCTCTCACATTCCCTTGCCCTGCTGCCTTGCATCATGGGTTGAAGCAGCACCAAGCTCCTCTCCAGATGTATGCCGACAACGTTGACTTCTCAGCCTCCAGAATGTAATACATAATTTTGTTCTTTTTTATAAATTACTCAGTATCAGGTTTTCTGTTACAGCAGCACAAAATGGACTAAAACACCAGATACTATGGTGAAAGGGCTAGCTGATATGGACCTCAACAATAGTTATAATTTTCTGTGTACTCATTTGTGTGAGATATTTAAGCTAGAACTAGTAATGTTACTAATTTTAAAATTATATCAATAGTTATATAAATGTATATCAGATATGTAATAAAATTATTAAGTTATTTATATAATTTAAGATTTATATAAACACATCTTAAATCATCTTCTCTGTTGATTGTCTTACTACAGTTTAAGTATCCAATTTGCTTACAAACCCACTTCTGAATCAGTATGTTCTCTGAAAGAGTTTCATATTGTGGTACAAACTTCATTTTAAATAAATTTTACTGAAATATTACATACACACAAACACAAATCCTATATATACAGCTCAGCAAATTTACAAGGGGACTCCCACTTAAATCAACATATAGAACGTGTAGGCGCCGAAGCTTTACCCTGGTGCCTTTACTCATCATTAGCCTGCTGCCAGTGTTAACCATTTTTCTAACTTCTATCACAATAAGGGCATTGTTTTTAAACACAAAAGCTAGAACTTGACAAGGATTCCAAACAGAGATGGGGTGGTAGGATTAGCTGACATTTAAGTCCTCTCTATTCTTGGGATTCTATGATAATTTTTTTCCTGTAAGTCACTTTTATATCATTTTAGTATAGCCCTGTGACATTTCTTTCCCAAATATAATTTTGTTCCCTTTTAATCTCTACCCTTTCTCTATCCCTTTCTTTTATTATCCATTCTAAATATGTTATTCAGAGAACTTGATATTAGTAGTACTGTGAAAAAATCTCAAAGCCCATGATGCACTGAAAATACACTTTTGACATTTAATCATGAGTAATACAGCAATATCACAGAAAATTTGGACAATAAGCCAAAAAATGCACCCATAAGCCAACCATCCTAACAAATTACCATGTGAATTTTGCACAGTGTTTTCAAACACGTAATAAATTATTATTTACATTAGTCAGCAGCCCTGTTTATGCCACATCATGAGCCTTTCCTCATGTAATAATATAGTGAGTATAATGATTAGTGGCTGCATAATACTGCAGTAAGCAGATACATCATACTTTGTCTGAACAGCAATTTCGGTGGCTTCTCATGTTTTATCAGCATAAATAAAGCTGAATTGAGTATCTTTTTGCATATACCTGTGTTCTTCATCTGTATTACTTACGACAGATTCCCAGAAGTATGATGGTGTAAGTGCACGTTCATGTGCAAGGGAGCACAAACGCTTCCAGCTTTGCATTTTGCTGGGTAATTAAAGTAGAGGAGTGATAGATCCCCAGAAGCAGAGATGTTGATTTCATGAACTTTTCTGATTTAAAAATCAGAAAACCAATAAGCCATTTCTACCTAGACCAAATCAATTACTTAGGGACTCAGACATTTAACTTAAAACATGGCTCAGGGCTAAACTCTAGTATAACTGGGCTATAGTTGCCACTGTATGCTCAACTGGTAATTTCTCTGTTCTTCCTAGTTTGTAAAATAGCCATCCAACTGGCTTACAGTCATTATTGCTGCAACTTGAGATTTCGGCAAAAATATATTTTGTAGAGTATAAGGCCTGAAAGGAACCCATTTAAAATTTCAAAAATGAATCAAGTTAAGAGAGAGAAAGAGAGGAAGTAAAACTGCAGTGAGGTGAATGGAAAGAAAGGAGGCATACAAGATACGTCTTTTGGAGTTACAGAACATGGACGTTGGAACTGATTTTCCCAGGGATAATTTTAGTATATTACTTAAGCTCAGAAGCTCTATTTATTTTATAGTTTCTTGGACTCTAAGCTAGATAAAAACTAAACTTTATTAGTTGATTGATTTAATATTATAAAATCAGGAATCAATTTTGTTGACACTTAAATTTTATCTAATTAGCTTAATAGAAGTGGTTTCTTTAGAAGAAAGAGCTAATATAATTAAAATTTAGAGGAAACACAATGTTTACTGAAAATTTCAGAAACTGTCTCCATGTGTAGGCTATTTTATTCGTGAAATGTATTACTTATTTGATAGACTATCCGTATTGGTCCGTTCTCACGCTGCTATCAAGAACTACCTGAGACTGGGTAATTTATAAAGGAAAGGGGTTTAATTGACTCACAGTTGCACATGGCTTGAAAATCCTCAGGAACCTTACAGTCATGGTGGAAGGGGAAGCAAACACATCCTTCTTCACGTGGTGGGAGGAGAGGGCAGTGCAGAGCGAAGTAGGGAACATCTCCTTATAAAGCCTTTTATAAAACCATCAGATCTTATGATAACTCACTCACTATCACAAGAACAGCGTGGTAGAACTGCCTGCATAATCGAATCACCTCCCATGAGGTCCCTCCCTCAATACATGGGGGATTATGATTTGGATTACAATTCAAGATGACATTTTGGGTGGAGACACAGCCAAACCATACCACTATCCCTTATCCCTTAGAGTCCACTTCCAGAGGCAAATATGACTGTATTCCCGGAATGGACCAATGGAGATGATCAGAGAAGTCTCATATTAGCATAAAACAGTTGACTAAGTCTTGAGATTGGAGTAGAAGTTCATCAGTGCAGTAAAACATCACTTATTTAATGAATCATTAGTCTCTGAACACCTCTAATTATCCAGATATTCAGCTTAGGGCTTGGAACAGGAAAATATAAAACACAAGTCCTCAGGAACATAGGCACATATCCACAATTACAGTGTATTAGGGTATAGGCTCGAAAAGAAAGAAAGGAAAAGAAAGAGGAAAATAAGTACTGGGCTTGGAGCTCCCCAGACAAAGTCAGGGTTCAGGGAAGGTTTCCTGGAGGAGTCTTACTGGAGCTCAGACTTAATAATAAGTAGGCATTCGTCAGGTGAATTTGAAAATGGGTAGCTTTCTGAACAGAGAAGGACAAAAGCCCTAGCATATCTGGGGACCCTGGAATATCATGGGAGGCAGAAAGTGTGTTATATCTCATAACCAAGACAGCTCCTAACTGACTAAGGGACACGTAACATATAGGGCATTGATACGCACTGTACAAAAGAGCCAGCAGGCACTGAGATATAAAGAGCCTTGAATCTTAGTATTTTTGCAGTAGAAACTGGAAAGTCAATGAAGGATCTTAGACAAAGGAACAACAGTGTCAGGGCAAATGTTAGGTAGATCACTGTGAAAATAGTGTGGAGAATATGTTAGAAGGTATAGGACTAGAGGTAGAGAGAACAATGAGGAGGCTGCAGCCTTGGTTCTAAGAAGGGAACATCAAACTTCATCTGTCAAAGCCAGGTAGTAAATATTTTAGACTTAGCAGAACATATGTTCTATATCACAACTACTGAACTCTACCAATGTAGCACAAAATCAGTCATAGACAATACATACATCAGTAAATGTGGCCGTGTCCCAACACCATTTTATTTACACACAGTGAAATGTGAATTTCAAATCATTTTTGGATGTCATGAAATATTACTTTTCTTTTGATTTTTTTAAGCCACTTAAAATGTGGAAAACATTCTGCTGTTTCATAGAAAACAGGTGAACACCTCAACTAATACAGTTGCTGTAAGAAGGCAGCTAAGTAAATGGGTTTGAAAAGCATCTGCTATAGGACTCAAGAACTGACCACTTTTATCTGGTTAAAGAGGATTATTTTCAAGGATAACTCTCAGTATTGTGGCTTCAGCACTAGGGGGGAAGGTGATGTCTCCAATCCGATAGTAGATCCAGAAGAAAGAAAAGGATTTAGGCATAGGAGGACACAGAGGCTAACAAGTGCTTTTTTGTTTTTTCAGTAATTCAGTCTTTAGCAACTCTGGTGTATGACATTCTCCTGAGGGAAATATTTTAAATGTTGTGTGCCTTAAGTAATTTTTTTTCACTCTTGGCAAGCACTCGCTTACAATTTTGGGTCAAAAAAATACTTTTACTATAGAAAGTATCTGAGAGAAATTAATGTTCATTACTAATATCAATCCTTTAGAATATGTCACCTCCTTTGACATTTTCAGAAAACTGCCTCAAATAAGCCCCAAATGCAAATATGACCCATATGCCAATGCCATATATCTGGCTGTGTACACACTGCATTAAAAAGCTCTCTCAAGCTAGAATTTTTTATCATTCCTGCATGAAATAACTCTCATGAAATAATTAGGAGGTACACAAACTAATGATAAATGTTAGCTTTTGGAAATGGGTTTTGATGAAATTATCATAATCTGATTATGCAGCTTCAAAGAACCTTTCCTAAGCTCGATTTTTCCTCGTCTGATCCAATCTGCAACTGTCTATGGCCAGAACAGCCTCTGCATGAGGATTTATGATGAGGGCTTAGAACTGCCAGCAGAGTCACTTCTCCCTGAACCATAAATATTCATGAAGGAGAACAGGTACTCTGCATGGCTTCCTGCCTCTTGGGTAACCCCAACATTTTGGTCAAGGCCCTATACTACTAAATAAAGAGCAATAGAGAATTTTCAAGTTGTAAAATAAATTACAATTTCTTTTCAAGTATAGCAAGGTGGAGTTGTATGGTGGATTTATGACTCAAATAGGCTGGGATACAGGTCTAGTCCTTCCTTTTACTTAACTCTATGCCTTGGTCAAGTTACTTAACTTCTCTAAGCAGATAAAAATAATCCATGGAAAGCACTAAGAAGGGTCCTTACTACATAGAAAATATGACATAATAATAATACTATTACCTATTCTTATTTTTACTACTGTGTAAATTACTAAAATCTCAGGGTATAATTTCAGATAAACATATTGTTAACAATGTTTTTATATTAAAACTTACAAAATCACTAGAAGATGAAAACAATCAACTATTTTTGTGAGCTTACTATGCTTAAACTTGGCCGTTTTTCATGTTATTTTATAACAACCCTGCAATGAATTAATATATTATTCTCATTTTATAGGTAAAGAAAATAAAGCTCTGAGGGATAACTATACTAATATCATTATACTAGTGAGGGTCACCTAGGCTCTGTTGCGATAATAAAAGGACCACACTTCTACATAGGAGTTAGAAAAGGCTTTCTTATGGTCATATAACTACCAAGAAGTACAATAACATGTTACATTAGTGTCTTAGTCTGTTTGGACTGCTATAACAAAAAAGCTTAGACTGAGTAATTTACAAACAATGGAAATTTATTGCTCAAGTTCTTAGGCTGGGAAGTCCAAGATCAAGGCACTAACAGATTTGATGTCTAGTGAGAGCTGGTTTTCTGCTTCATAGATAGCACCTTCTAGCTGTGCCCTCATGTGCTAGAAGGGACAAATAGGCTCCCTCAAGCCTCTTTTACAGGGACACCAATCCCATTTGTGAGAGAGGAGCCCTTATGACCTAATTATCTCCTTAAAAGCCCTACCTCTTAATACCTTGGGGGTTAGGGTTCCATATATTAATTTTGGGGGGACACAAATATTCATCATAGAAATTAGCATTTATTCCTAACTGTTGAAAATAATGATGTATTCAATAATAGCATTTTTGTGTGCAAAGCAGCTCTCTGTTGTAAGTTGAGCCAAAATGACAATTCCTGTTTACCAGATGAGTAAACTGAGACAAAGAGTCTCTTTCTTAGGATCTCACACGTTAGTATCAAAGCCACGTCCAAACTCCAGGAGTCCTGATTCCTGAGACCGTAATATGAATTCTGTATGCCAATATTGCCTAAAGTGTGTTAGTTGAAAAAGAAGAAAATTCATCTTTGGACTAAATATATGTGAGAAGTAGAAAACTGCCGTAAATAAAGAAGCAAATGGTTTGTTTCAGGAACTCCCAAAGGTCTGAAGAAACCAATGCATTTTAAGACTTTTGGTGAAGCAATACATTTTTTTTTCCAAACTTATATGACCCAAAACCCTTCCTCTTAGAATGTCCCATTGGACACAGCTCACTCTTAAGGAGATGCTGACCCTTTATTATACTGCCAGCACTTTACAGAATATCAACTACCTGATCCTTCTCATCTTCTTTCTCAAAGAAATCTAGACAAACAGTTGTTGCTTTCTGCAAGTGTGGGGCTTCAAGTGTGGGATCCTGCTTCAGTATCCTTTGGTGAAGAAAGGAAATTAGACAACTTGGATATTCCCCTTCACTTATTCTTCCTTTTCTCTCTCACACACTCACACATACAACAAATACATCCTGTTCGTTTTCTAATCAGAATTCCATGCTAAAAGAATCATCTTTCTGTTCTTACCATGTTTGTGAAACACAGGCCTCTTCGTACAAAGATAAAGAAAGTTTCCATTCTTTCCACAGATTACCTGTCTTTTGAAATGCATTTTGTGGTCCACTCAGTCCATTTCCAGAGTATGAAAAGAACAGCACATGGTAATTAAGACAGTCACCGCATGTGCAACACTATAATAATAATGGTCAGGATTAGGGACCCAATTTTGCCCATGTTTATTTGCAGATGTGTTCATTTTGATCTGCATATCATGCTGTGGTGCTTGTGTTCAAGGCTGTCATAATGTGCTGTGCATGTGTTATATTTCCAGTGACTTCTTTCTTTGCTGGCACCAAGGAGCATCTGATTCAGTGGGAGACAAGTTGAGGAGCATTGCTTCCACGCCATTCCATCTTCCCTACCTGGTCACTGGCCCCACATAGACAGGTTCTCTCAATCCAACCACAGAATTCCTCACCACAAAACACTCACTGTTCTCCAAACGAATGTCACTTGTAATAATTGGCCAACATTTTTATTTTTTTAATCTGTATCTATTATGATGTTATTTTAAGGCAACAGATTTTATGCTTAATTAACTGATAAAGTAGCTGAGGCTAAGAGAGATTAAATAATTTTCTCAAGTTTCCATAGCAGGTAAGAGATTTCTCTAACTTTAAAGCCAATGTTCTTAGCACCCCAAAAAGAGACAATGGGGTCTCATGGTTAAGATTGTGGATGTTAAAGTCAGAGTTCAACTCCCAGCCTTACCTGTAAAAACGGGATGTCATCTAGCTTCCACACTGCTTGAGGGATTGACTGAGTTTCACAGACCTAATATCTCTTTGTGGTTTAATAGTGACTAAAGACAATAAATACTAGTTCCTTTCCTTTTTAAATTATAATATTAACCTGACCTAAGTTTGAAAGAGTATTGAGCTGACAGGTAATTTTTTTTTCTGCTGCTTCTTGCATTTTTATAATTTATAAATTTTAATACTGATTATATGAGACAATACTAAAAAAAGTACATATATATGCATATACATCCACATATATCCATTCATTCATTCATTCATTCATTCATACAAAATATAAGTGTAGCTACCAAAGTGGCCTCAACTAATAATAAAAGGAAATGTGGGAAAGTAAGTGATATTTAGCTTTGGGGTACTGAATCCCTCTCTTTCTCATTTCCATTCAAACCGTAACCTATTCGCAAAGAGGCAGTACTGAGTGTTACCGCCTTATGGGGTAGAGTACAGGGAGTGACTGTGCTCCTCCTTCAAAGCCCACTCCTGATTGATTACTCCACAGTGCAAATGTGAGCTCCTGGGTTCCCTCTCTCTGGACAGCAGAAGAGGAATCCTATTTCTTGTTGAGGAGTAAAGAATGTATCCTTTATTTCTGGAGTCTCCATTTTTATAGAGCCAGTTTGTAGGGTGGATGGGAGGCAAGACACTGAATTTGAAGAACCAGAGCATCTTCTCGGCACCACACTGCAGAGAGAATGATCAGAAGAGCTGAACTCTAACTGTGGCTTCCCCTGACCTTGCTGGCTGTCTCTAAGCTATGCACCTCAACTCTCTGAACTTTAGTTTCTCCATTTATAAAATGAGGATATCAGTAGCAACTTGATAGGATTGTTGAGAGGACTAAATGAGTTATTGTAAGGATGAGCAGCACACCAACAGCAGAAATAATTATAACATGGCCATCATTTCCTTCAAATTAACACTGGAGATCCCAATTTCATGGAGCTTTTCAATATTCACCTCAAATTCTTTGAACGAACATAGTCTTCAACCTGTTTTCTCAGCTGGAGTGGTTGCAAATCACATTTACCCTTGACTTCTAGAAATAAAGAACCGCAGTATGTCACATTCCTGAAAGTTCCTCTGAATGGCTTTCATGAGTGCTGTGCGTCGGCCTCTCACTCTGTGTGTGCTACAGCCTGTGCTGTTCCATGAGTGCTCTCATTCAGCCCTAACAACAGCCATACAAGGTGGCCACTAGCACGGGCCTTGTTTTCAGATGAATAAACCGAGGCACGAAGTTGGGTTGGATAACTTGTCCAAGGTCAGATGCAGGTAGAGCCAGGGTGAACCCTCAGGCCCCCTTCCCCAGAGCCCAGTGTCTTTCCTCTGTTCCATTCTGCCTCTTCAGAGAAAGAAATCCAGAGGGAACTGCCATGTGCTTCCTGTCATTTCTCTAAATTTAGACGTGAAAATTGATTCTGAATAGGAGAAGAGAAGGAAAGCTCTACTTATCTGTGATTCACTTCCACAAATGTTCATAGGTCTTGAAGGGAGGCAGCCAAACCTGTAACAGAAAAATAACCATCAGAGACTCAGACCTTAAGGATAAGTCATTTTATATGGATTAAAGGGATTGATTTCTTGGTATCCTTTCACAGATGTTGTTTATGAGACACTTACTATGGGTAAAAATAAAATGCATACTTCATCAATATTAAGTTGTCATAGCATCTCAATATAAGCTGTATCCTGAAAGTCCCCATTCCAGGTCTCATTCTCCTCCGGCAAGTTCTTTTGCTTCTCAGAACTCATTTTACTCAACTGCAACACAAAATGAGCCACTGAGGCACTTTCAGCGTTGGTGTTCTGTGGGTCAGCATTTATTGGTAATTTACTATCTTGCTTACTTCCCCCAAAGGATACTCAGTGACAAAGAAAAACATCAACACATGAGTAGAGTGGGTAGTTAAAGGAAGAATCAGAAACAATACAAAGAAAGAGGAGATAATTATACCAAAAACATGGATAAAATAATTACTATAATTGAGCAATAAATAACATTGTAATTTATCTAGGCCTTTAATTAATTAGTCTGCAAGTTGGTACCGTTTTGTCTGTTTGCTCTGGTTCCAGTCTTGAATAGTCATTATAAGGAGGATGTAGGAAAACCAGCCTCAGACTGGAGCAATGGGGTAGCTGGGGGGAAAATGCTTCCTATTATCACTAAATCTCTAACCTGATCCCAAGTGGTAATTGAGTTCACACACTGAAAAATTCAGAGTGAAAACCGAAGTCTCCCAAACCACTGCCTTGTTTGCAAAGGGACATTTCTCATAGAAGCCTGAGAGTTCAGCTTCCTCCATGCACAGGCGACCTCCTCTGATGCCCCTCTCTTGCCTGCCTTGGCTCATAGCTATGCATGCTTCTCTGCTGCCCCTCTACCCTGGGCTATGAGCTTGGGGACAGGAATTTCTGGTTCATTTTCACAGATTATTTCAAAAATCATTCCTGTATAAATGCATAATAGCCAGAATTATATGATGCAGCCAACCCAAATTGCACAAATTGCCTATTTTATTCACCCATTCATGTATTCCACAGACATTTATAGATTCTCCTACATGCCCAGGCCTGTGCTAGGCACAGGGGAGCTCATCCTAGCAAGACTGGCAAGAAGCCATCACTTAGAGTAGCCCAATAGGTCCTCTAGTAAGAGTTCTTCAACCTAAGCACCACTGACATTTTAGGGCAGGTAATTTTTTATTGTGTTGGCTGTCCTGTGTATTGTAACATGGTTACCACCACCCCTAACTTCAACTGATTAAATTTCAGTAGCAACCCCCCACCCAAGTTGTGACGGTCAAAAATGTCTCCAGAAATTGCCAAATGTCCCCAGGGGGGCAAAATTGTCCCCACTTGAGAATCACTGTAGTAGAGCAACCCAGTGGGGCTGCAGGTCATGGAGGAGAGAGTAACATGATATCGCCAACTCTAGGTTAAAGCACAATACAATGCCATGGTTAAGAACACAGACTCAGAGCCATATGGTTGGCATCTGAAACCTGGCTTTCCTCTTTCTAGCTGTGTGACTGGGAGACAGTGATTTAACCTCTCTGTGCCTCAGTTTACATATATTTGAAATGTGGATGATAACAGTAATTGCCTCCTGAAATTGTAAGGGGTACAATAGTACATTGCAATGGGCTATTTGCCTGCCCATCTCCACTCTAGTCAGTGAACTTCTTGAGGGAAAGAATCTGTGTTTTCACCTCTTTTTCCTTACCCAGAACTACTTTGCTTTCATGCTAGCTTTAGTGCTAATAGAGGAATGTGAAGCATTGGATTTTTCTGAGTTCAAGCCCTGGGATTTGAAAACCCTGGTTGTTTCACCCAATTACTAAGCCAAGTTGCAGAGATAATAGCTATAAGGAATGACCAATAACAATTCAGGCTTGTTTAGAGAAATAAGGGAATTAATTGATGTGAAAATCCTTGTCACTAAGTATGGCACCTGATATATTCTCAAATAAGTGTCTGAATCTGAGAACAGATGCTAGGGGGTAGAGTGGAAATGACTCCCACACTTCGTGTTGTCCCACATAGACAGATAACAGTCTAGATTGTTTCCCTGACCCAGGAGAAAGCATCTGCTCTATTCCCATGGTCAAATGGAATAGTTAATATCCAACCAGCCCTGCACCAAGAAAGTATCACATATGCTCTCGGCCAAGGAGCAGATTATGATAGCAACCTATGTATCTGCCCATAAGGCTACCAGTACCAGCTGTAGGTGACTTTAGTAGGCCCAGCAATGGGGATGGCAGGAGATTTCTGTCCACTTCCCCCCAGCAGTTTGCCCATCCCACCTCAACACCTCATTGCTTCACCTGTACTGAATTTCTTTAGCCCAAACCATTCACTTGTTCTCATTTTCAGCTAATAATTTATCTCCCTAGAAGTTCCAAAATTGACATCCTTAAAACTCCTAGTGGTGGCCCATCATCCAGCCTTAAGGTATCCCACCTTCACATCTGGCCTTTGTCAACTTCTCCAGCCACCTTCTCGCTGCACCTCTATGCACCCCATTTTCCAGACACAAGGAAAAGCATCTAAATAATTTTGCACAGCTATTTCTTTTCTCTGGGATGGTCTCACCTCCCCGTGTCTGTCCAGAGACTGTCCAGTTGTCCTCAATGTGGCTGCCCTGTCACCTCTTCCTGCCTGTTCATGGGGCAGAGATGCATAACCTGTCCTAGGGGCTCTCCCTGCTTACCATGCTCACCTCTACTCTCAAGCCTGTTGCTGTATTACCATCTGCTTATGCCTCTGCTAGATCTCCTAGGCCATGAGCTGCTGAGGGCCTGGTCTAGGCTTTCATTTCTCTTTGAAAATCCAGTCTGTGGAAGCCATCCTTCTTTCAACTCCAACTCTTGCACGTCAGTGCTGTCCCAACTCATCCCTATTCATCAACCCCTTCCACCAGTTTCTACAAATAAATGTACCCACTCCACCAGTTGTGTGACTTTACAATTTTATTGCAGTTTTGCAGGGGCATGGGGAGAGGCCTCAGCTCGGACTACAGTGTCCAGCTCTAACCTCCCTGGCGATCCCATTTTCCTCCCATTTGCCTTCTTTCCTTTCCTCAGCAGATTCCTGTTGTGATTGCACGCAAAGCAGCTTTATCAAATTCTCCACCACCTTGGGAACAGAAGATACCCAATTTCCCTAGGACCCTCCTGCCATAAGCAGAATAATTAAAGCATAACCCAATATAGTGAGTCTGTCTCTGGCAAAATAATTTGCCTCCTGCTAAGAGAATAAAATTTTTCTTTGACACATTATACCTGTGTTCTCAGTGGCCAGTATAGGACCCGACCTGAGATACATGGTTATTCAATGTGTGAATACATTAATTTATAAAATGGTATGTATGAAAGTTATTATAAACTGAAAAGAATCTACATCATTGATAAATTATATTATTTACATAACAATTAGTAACAAGTAGCCCTGCTTTGGGCATCCCTTTATAAGAAGAGGATAAGAGCCCAATCAGGACATCTCAGATTTCTCCTAAGTTTTCTTTCCTTGCTAAAGGAGGCAGTTGTTCATGCACTCTGGTATGACTATGGCAGGAGAATCTATGGCAAGAAGGAAGAAATAACCCATTTGGGTCACCATAGAGTGAGAGTATTAGCAGAAATGAAGCTTCGTGCTCAAGGAATAAAAAAGGCATAGATTTGTTTCTTTCCTATCATGTTATGAGGAAGCACAAGCTAATTTATGGCAGGAGGCCACATGGTGCTACAGAGAGAGTAACGGGATCAGAAGCCAGTCAGATCTGATTTCAAATGTGACTGACAAATGCATTGCCACACTGTGCCTCAGTTTCACCTTTAGTAAAATGATAATGAGATTATTCATCATTCATCTGAGAAAGAGAATCCTGGAGAACCAAATTTTCTACCTTTATCAGAGTTTTCAATACAGATCTAAGTAAAGAGGACACAAATCAAAGAAACCACTATTAGTTTAGACATTTGTGTCAAACTGTGGCCTGGCCCAGCTCTGGAGATTCTGGTTGAATTATACATGAGACATAAGGATGACCTTGAGCTTTTACATCCAGAGCTTAGGCTACAAATGGGAGGAAGCAGCCATACGGAAGAACAGAGAAGAGACATATAAGGGCATGAATTTCAGGCAGAGCATGAATCCCAAGACATGTCATGCAAAGAGGGAGACACCTTCCTCGGGGAGATCCCAGCAAGTTTCTTTGCTTGGCACAGCAAAAGCATCCATAACCACCAATGTGACTTGGCTTATTTATGTCTTGGAACTAACTGATTCTGCCACCGTAAATAATAATGAAGAGACACATACACAAACTTTCTCTCTCTCTCTCTCTACACACACACACACCCACACACACATACACACACACACATACATACACACACTCACATGTTTCTTATTCTCTCCCCCCTCCTTTTCTTCCTCACCATTTCCCTCCCTTTTCTTATATCCAGACTCACAAAGAGAGTGATCATGAATGAATTACCAGTCACTGTCGAGTGTAGAATGTCAGATTTTCATGGTAGGCTTTCAGCCTACGGCTGTCATTGAGTCAGTCAGTCTGTGGCCAATTAGCTGCAGCTGGGATAAAAAAGGAATCATGGCATAGTACAACTTCCTGCAATAGGACTTCAGGATAGAGCACATATTATGGGTTATCTCAAATGCCTAACACAAGAAAACAAAATAGTGAACATTTCGCCCTCCACTGACTGATATGGTAAACTGGTGCAAATTAGAAGATGGCACCTCTTCTACCAATAAACAGAAAATTGTTTAAGAAATATGCAAATCTCTGATAACCGTGAAGTACATCTGCCCTCTGGAGTTGTAAAGTTCAGTGTCACCGATTTTATAAGAAACTATACCTTATGGTATATAGAGTGATGGTTCAATGACAGCCTCTCCCTGTCTCAGCTCATTTCAACTCATCTGAGAAGTTCGAAGTTATGCTGCCTTGAAGACTAGCATAATGGTTAGAAGTTCAGTCAACACCATTTAGATTTGGTTTGAGTCCTGACTCTACCATTTACTATATTTACCATTGACCTTGGTAAATACTTAACTGTTCTGAATTTCAGTTTTCTCATCTGTAAAACAGTGATTATGATAGTACCTACCTCATAGGTATTATTGTGAGGATAAAGTGACATAATGCTGCAAAGGACATATCACAGTGAACTGCATGCAGCAATACTCCATGAATGGTATTATTTGCGGTTCTTATGGTGTGGATGGGAGCAGCAGCAATATGAGCCTAGAACCATAGACCTATATGGCTATCACAAAGGTTCTGAAGTAACTGCTTTTCTTTCCTTCAAGACAGTAGCCCCACATACCTTTAGAACAATAAAAGTTAGCATATCTGACTGCTTAGTGCCCTGGGAAGCCAGCCTGTTCTCATCTGGGTCCAAGCACTCAATTTCTCCATCCTCCCCTCCCATCAGTAACTTAGGCCTGCTCCCAGTTGTTTTGGCGTTATCCATGTTTTCCCATTCTGCTTGGTCTTGTACAGACATCACCCTCCACTGAGAGGCTCACTTGTTGTAATGCAGTGCCCTGAATCAAAAACTTCTCATGGACCAGGTTCTTTACATAAATAATTTCATTTCATCCTCAAAACAACATTTTACTGGTTGACCCATTTCATAGAAGAGTATTCAGAGGTATAGAAGAGGTTAAAAATAACTTCCTAAGCCATTCTGCTGGCAGATAACTGAACATGTACATGCAATAACTTCTCAAATTTCACCTTCCATGCCCATTCTGCACCCCCACCCTTTGGGAAACAATGCTGAAAGTGATGATGACAAGGACGATGTTGATGACGACAATGACTACGATGATGACAATGATGCTTTCTTACAACCCTAATTACAGCAATTTGGCAATCTTACTGCTCACAAGACATTTTCATAAACAAAGACCTCTCATCCACAAAGAGAGATTAATCTTGGTGGTTGGAGGATGGTGGCTATACTCTCATCAGCCTCCCAGCAGGAAGCACCTTAATAAAGCACCCAAGTCATACTCTAACCTTCAGTTCTATGAATATTTGGCCAGGAGCTGTGTTCTGAAACTCCTCCCAACTCATTGCCATATGACTTTGCCCCTTTCAGTCTCACCCTCTTCTAGAATAAAAACCTTTGCTTCTTCTGGAACTTCCTTATTTTGGTTCTCAAATATAAAATATTCACTGAGTACCTGTCTTCTCCTTAAGTTCTTTATTATCTCGAAAGAATTTTGGGCTGCTGTCTCTAAATGATGACAAACAATTATAATATCAGGAAATTGTGGTAGATGATTGGTTTATTTTACTGATGTTCCCACTGGCACCATCACTACTGCCAAAAGTATGATTTATTGTGAATTTGCTGCATTTCTCTTCATTTGGGACAAAAGTAATATAGGCTTCCAAAAGTCACATATTCTATCACTAAAGACATGCTTTTAAATTCCAGTCTAAGGAAATCATTTGAAAAGACCTAATCCTTTTAATTTACTGGCTCAACTAAAGGGATCCAATTGAAAATTTTCTTATATTCCACAAATGCAGCTTGCTCTGAGTATGAAGACCTGCGCTCGGCCCCGGGAATGTAGACATAAATAAGACATGATCCTGACCTCAAGAAAGACATATTCTACCCAGCCACAAAATTGTAGTGACTAAAAGGGGCTTAGGTACAGTCTAGAAAAAAGATACTTGAGTTTCAAAATTAGAAAATTGGGCTATAGACAAGGAAATTAACTGTCTCAAGACACTTCTATAATGGATGGTAGAGCCAGGATTACAACCCAAGCTTAACATCTTTACACATTATTCTATTCAGTCTCGCTATAAAGATTTATCTTAGCATCTTAATCATCTCAGTTCTGTCTAATTTCAATTTTAGTATGCATGCTGCTCAAGTGAGCCATCGAAGCATGACCCTTCACAAGCTGCTTCTCTGGACACCATCCCTCTTCCTCCAGGCCAGATGGGTGCTACTCATCTGTGCCCCCAGTCCTCTAGGCTTCCCCTATCACAGTACCCATCAAACAGTTCAGGAACTGTTTCTCTCTTTAGTAGACTCTAAGATTCCTGAAGACATAGGCCAGGTCACATTCACTTCTAGCTTCCAGTGCTCAGCACGGAAGTTGGCATAAAATAAGTGCTCAGTCGGGGTTTTTTTTTGCAGAATGAATAGAATGAGCACTTGAAGAAGTAAAGTCAGACCAATCCTAAAACTTGTTTTTGATTGTTTTGCTAGCCCTGCGAATCATGTCTTTACTGACATGATGACAGAAATTCTGGAGAAGAGAGGTCACTGTATATAATATCTTCAGTTGCAACATCTTTATGCTCCAACAGAGTCAGGGTTACCATTATTAAATCCATAGGGTAGGAAAAAAAAGAAGAAGAAAAACCAAGCTAAATAAATAAAGTTATAGCCATACCAGGAGGTTTATTTTTAACTTACTGTATTTATTTATGCCTTGCATCTACTATAAATGAAATCAAGTGAAGCCTCAAGACAGGACTTTCTATTTTGTTGTTTTATTTTTTTCTAAAATGAAAAATTATAAAGCAAGTAGGGGAAAAAAAAGACAGAGCACATCTGAGATATGATACTATGTTTCCAGGAACTTCATCAATTGTAATCATAATATTAGAAGAGGATACGTTTGAGAGTCAGAAGACCTGGGTTCTTTGTTTCACTCTGCCACTAACTTGCTGGCTAGCCAGCCAGGACTTTGAATTAACTCTTGTAGGCCAGCAGTTTCTCAGTCTGTCAAATGAGGAGTGTGGACTAGATTGGATAATTTCTAAATCCCATACAAGCCCTAAATATATAAGTACCTTTGCTTTCATCAATGCCTTCATGGAGCTAGAATCACTGGGAGGTGACAGCCCAAGAGCCATTCCCAAGGGCCGGTAATAATACCACCTTTGCTTCTGCTGCAGCCGTTGTGAGGAGCCTTAGAAGAAAAACTCCCTTCTTCCTTTGATCTGGTAAAACAAGCAACTTGATTTATTTAAAATAGAAATACTTGCCATTTATTGGACCCTTCCTTTGTTGCCAGTCACTATGCTAAGTACCTTTTATACATTATTTCATTTAGTCTTCATAACCACACCAAGAGGTAAAGTCTGTTTTATTGCCATATCAGAGAATATTTCATATGGGGAAATAAAAACTTGAAGTGGAGTAATTTACCCAAGGTCAGAAGGACAGAAAGTGGAAGAGCCGGAACTTTGAACTCAGTGTTCACCAAGGCCCTTGCTGTCAACACTGCAGTACGTTCTCAATGTTTGAAGCCCAGATATCTCTCTGGAGTAAGTCTCCTGTTGTGCGAATGCTTTTGATGCAGGCTTCATCCTGGGAAGTAGGAGTATTTGTAGTATCTCACAGTTGGGAACCAGTACCATCAAGACTTGGACTCCGGGTTGAGAATTGGGATTTATCTTGATGGACATGGAGGTCCTCTAGAGGTTCCTAAGATATCCATGGTTTGAGATTTTCTTTCACATTTACTGTGAATGATGGTCTTCTCAAGAAAGCCACAGGTCTCACTGCTCTTTGATCTCTCTACACCTCATTCTGCCAAACATTGAATGACTCCCTTTTTTCCAAACACCACTCATAGTTTGTCACCTCCAAGCCTTTGTTCATATTATTCCCTTATGTGCTTCCTTTTTTATTCCCATTCATCCAAGCCCTACACAAGGAGCTTTTGAGCTCCTCCTCTGTACCTTCTTTCATGAGCCTGCCACCGCATCACCAGGAATAACTCATTTCTTCCTAGGTTCTCATAAATTAAAGGAGAGAAAATAGGTTTAGAGGTAGATTGGAAGTAAACTAACCTTGATTACTACATATTATGTGCCAGGCAGTATGTTGGGTATTAACATGTGCTAGCTTTACTCTTTTCAACCACTCTGCAAGTAAGATGACTATCCTCATAATGATGTGAGACTCCAAGAGATGTTGAAAATTGTCCAGGGTCACAGAGTCAAACTCACTGGTGGGTTCAAGATTCAAATGTAATTCTTTTTGACTCCAAAACTCAAGTTCTTTATAACACATTACATCTACACCTACAATAATTTTCACAATAACTTTTGAAGGGTAATTCTTTAATATCCCCATTACTCAGACATGAAAACTCCAATCTGAAAGTTAAGAATCTTACCCAAACTCAAACAAATTTACAAGAAAAAAACAAACAACCCCATCAAAAAGTGGGCAAAGGATATGAACAGACACTTCTCAAAAGAAGACATTTATGCAGCCAAAAGACACATGAAAAAATGCTCATCATCACTGGCCATCAGAGAAATGCAAATCAAAACCACAATGAGATACCATCTCACACCAGTTAGAATGGCAATCATTAAAAAGTCAGGAAACAACAGGTGCTGGAGAGGATGTGGAGAAATAGGAACACTTTTACACTGTTGGTGGGACTGTAAACTAGTTCAACCATTGTGGAAGTCAGTGTGGCGATTTCTCAGGGATCTAGAACTAGAAATACCATTTGACCCAGCCATCCCATTACTGGGTATATATCCAAAGGACTATAAATCATGCTGCTATAAAGACACATGCACACGTATGTTTATTGCAGCACTATTCACAATAGCAAAGACTTGGAACCAACCCAAATGTCCAACAATGATAGACTGGATTAAGAAAATGTGGCACATATACACCATGGAATACTATGCAGCCATAAAAAATGATGAGTTCATGTCCTTTGTAGGGACATGGATGAAATTGGAAATCATCATTCTCAGTAAACTATCACAAGGACAAAAAACCAAACGCCGCATGTTCTCACTCGTAGATGGGAATTGAACAATGAGAACACGTGGACACAGGAAGGGGAACATCACACTCTTGGGACTGTTGTGGGGTGGGGGGAGGGGGAAGGGATAGCATTAGGAGATATACCTAATGCTAAATGACGAGTTAATGGGTGCAGCACACCAGCATGGCACATGTATACATACGTAACTAACCTGCACAATGTGCACATGTACCCTAAACCTTAAAGTATAATAATAAAAAAAAAAGAATCTTACCCAAACCTACAAAAAAGTTTCACAACTAGTGGGATCAAAACAGTTGGAAATTAGAACCAAGGTTATACAGGCTTACCTTGTTTTACTGTGCTTCACTTTACTGCACTTCATAGATAATGTGTTTTTTACAAATTGAAGTTTTGTGGCAACCCTTCATCCAGCAAGTCTATTGGCCTCATTTTTCCAAAGTCGTGTGTTCAGTTTGTGTCTCTGTGTCACATTTTGGTAATTCTTACAACATTTTAAACATTTTCGGCCTTATTGCTGATATGGAGAAAGTATTAGTGGTCTAAATAGAAGACCAAACCAGCCATGACATTCCTTAAGCCATAGCCTAATCCAGAGTAAGGGCCTAACTTTCTTCAATACTCTGAAGGCTGAGAGAGATGAGGAAGCTGCAGAAGAAAAGTTGGAAGCTAGCAGAGGTTGTTTCATTAGGTTTAAGGAAAGAAGCCACCTCCGGAACATAAAGGTGCAAAGTGAAACAGCATGTGCTGTTGGAGAAGCTGCAGCAAGTTATTCAGAATATCTAGCAAAGATAATTGAGGTTGACTACACTAATCAACAAATTTTCAATATAGAAAAAGCAGCCTTTTACTGCAAGAAAGTACCATCTAGGACTTTCATAGCTAGAAAGAATGCTTGGCCTCAAAGCTTCAAAGGACAGGCTGATTCTCTTGTTAGGGGCAAATACAGCTAGTGACTAAGTTGAAGCTAATGCTTGCTTACCGTTCCAGAAATCCAAGAACCTGTAAGAATTTTGCTAACTTTATTCTGCCTGTGCTCTATAAATACAACAACAAAGTCTGGATGACAGCACATCTGTTTTACAGCATGGTTTGCTGAATAGTTTGAGCCCACTGCTGAGATCTACTGTTCAGAAAAAGAGATTCCTTTCAAAGTATTACTCCTCACTAATATTCCTCACTAATATAACTCAAGAAATCTAATGGAGATGTACAAGGAGACTAATGTTGTTTTTATGCCTGCTAACACAGCATCCATTCTGCAGCCGATGGATCAAGGAGTAATTTTGACTTTCAAGTCTTATTATTTAAGTATGTTTAGTAAAGCTACATCTGCCATAGATAGTGATTCCTCTGACAGACCTGGACAAAGTAAATTGAAAACATTATGGAAAAAGATTCACCATACTGGATTCCATTAAGAACATTTGTGATTCATGGGAGGAGCTCAAAATATCAGCATTAACAGGAGTTTGAAAGAAGTTGATTCCAACTGTCACTGGTAACTTTGAGGAGTTGAAGACTTCAGGGGAAGGAAGTAACTGCAGATATGGTGAAAATAGCAAGAGAACTAGAATTACAAGTGGAGCCTAAAGATGTGACTGAATTGCTGCAATCTCATGATAAAACTTCGATGAATGAGGAGTTGCTTCTTATGGATGAGCAAAGACAGTGGTTTCTGAAGAAAGAATATACTCCTGGTGAAGGTACTATGGACATTGTTGAAATGACAACAAAGAATTTAGAATATTACATAAACTTGTTTGATAAAGCAGTGGCAGGGTTTGAGAAGATTGATTCCAATTTTGAAAGAAGTTCTATGGTAGGCAAAATGCTACCAAACACATCTCATGCTACAGAGAAATATCTCATGAAGAGTCAGTCAATTTGGTAAGCTGATTATTGTCTTATTTTAAGAAATTGCCACAACACCTCAACCTTTGGCAACCACCACCTCGATCAGTGAGAAACCATCACCAAGGCAAAACCCCTCACCAGCAAAAAGATTATAACTTGCTGGGCCAGGCACGGTGGCTCACACCTGTAGTCCAAGCACTTTAGGAGGCCAAGGCAGGTGGATCACGAGGTCAGGAGTTCAAAACCAGCCTCGCCAACATGGTGAAACCCCATCTCTACTAAAGATACAAAAAATTAGCCAGGTGTGGTGGCACGTGCCTGTAATCCCAGCTACTCGGGAGGCTGAGGCAGGTGAATCACTTGAATCCAGGACATGGGGGTTGCAGTGAGCCAAGATCATTGCACACCAGCCTGGACAACAGGGAGAGAATCCATCTCAATAAAAAAATAAATAAAAAATTATAACTTGCTGAAGGCTCAGATGATGGTTGACATTTTTTAGCTGTAAAGTATTCTTTCTAAGGCTTTAAAACTTGATACATAATAATTGTACATATTTGGAGGGTACATGTGATATTTTGATACACGCATACAATGTGTAATGATCAAATTAGGGTAATTGGGATCTCCATCACTTCAAACACTTATCATTTATTTGTGTTGAGAACATTCCAAATCTCTCCTATCTAAGCAATAAAGTATTTTAAATTAAGGTGCACACATTGTTTTTTAAAATAAAATGCTATTGTACACTTGATAGACTATAGCATAAAATGAACATAACTTTTGTAGTCATTGGGAAACCAAAAAAAATGTGTGACTTAATTCATTACAATAATCACTTTATTGTAGTGGTCTAGAACTGAACCCGCAGTATCTCTGATATATGCCTATACTTCTCTTGCTATGCCATAGGAGTATATTGTGCATTATATTATATAAAGTTTCTGTGATATCATGATAGAAGAAATACTTATTTGGTCTTCTTCCTCCATTCTTGACACATACCCTTGAAATTTCCTGAGTGATAGGGGTGAGAGGAACATCTTTTGTGATTCCTAATAAGGCCCTTTCAACCATAACTTGAGTATATATTAATGTGGTGACTCTTGGAAGACGGGAGCTGGTTGTCAGAGGAACCAACCATGTGGTTAGAAGGTTGGAACTTTAAGCCCCACTATCTGGCCTGGGGTGGAATGAAGATTGAGCTAATTACCAATGGCCAGTGATTCTATCAATCATGTTTATGTAACGGAGCCTCCATGAAAACCCTAAACAATGGGGTATGAGGAGCTTTTGGAACAAGGTTCTGGGAGTGGAGTACCTGGAGAGGGAGTCCCGGAACCCTCAAGTTGTAACCAAGTCACACAAAAGTATGGGTAACCTGGGGACCCACTACTTGCAATTGGCATCTGAAGTGAGAGGCAGTCTTGTGGGACTGAGCCCTTAACCTGTGGGGTCTGCACTAATTCCAGGTAGTGTCTGAATTAAATTAAATTGTAGGGCACCCAGTTGGTGTCCACAGAGAATTAGAGAATTGCTTGGTATGGCAAATCATCCATTTGGTGTCAGAAGTGTTGTGAGTATAGAAAAAAAGTTTTTCTTTTACTCTCAGACACTCCCTAGCTCTCCGAGAAGACTGCACTTCTTGAGGGCAGGAGTGTGCCTTTTTAATTTTGCATCTAGAATATAAGGTCTTTTTTTTTCAACTTTTATTTTAGTTTCAGGGGTACATGTGCAGGTCTCTTATATAGGTAAATTGCATGCCAGAGGGTTTGGTGTATAGATTATTTTTCCACCCAGGTAATAAGCATAGTACTTGATAGGTAGTTTTTCGATCCTCCTCCTGCCTCCCTCCATTCTCACGTAGGCCTCAGTCTCTGTTGTTCCCTTCTTTGTGACCATTTGTACTCAGTGTTTATCTCCCACTTTTATGCGTGAATATGCAATATTTGGTTTTCTGTTCCTGTATTAGTTTGCTTAGGATAATGACCTCCAGTTTCATTCCTGTTGCTGCAAAGCACATGATCTCATTTTTGTTATGGCTGTGTAGTATTCCATGGTATATTTGTACCACATTTTCTTTATCCAGTCTACCATTAATGGGCATTTAGGCCTATTCTATGCCTTTGCTATTGTGAATAGTCCTCCAATGAGCACACGTGTACATGTGTCTTTATGGTAGAATGATTTATATTCCTTTGAGTATATACTCAATAATGGGATGGCTGGGTCAAATGGTAATTCTGCTTTGAGTTCTTTGAAAAATCACCAAGCAGCTTTCCACAATGGCTGAACTATTTACATTCCCACCAGCAGTGTAATTAGTGTTTTCTTTTCTCTGCAACCTTGCCAGCATCTGTTTTTTTTTTAGCTTTTATTAATAACCATTCTGACTGATGTAAGATGACATCTCATTGTGGTTTTGATTTGCAATTCTCTGATGATTTCTGATGTTGACCATTTTTTCATATGCTTTTTGGCCACATGTACATCTTCTTTCAAAAAGTTCATGTCCTTTGCCCACTTTTTAATAGGGTTATTTGTTTTTTTGCTTGTTGATTTGTTTAAGTTCCTTATAGATTCTGGATATTAGACCCTTATCAGATGCATAGTTTGCAAATATTTTCTCCCATTCTGCAGGTTGTCTGTTTACTCTGTTAATAATTTATTTTGCTGTGCAGAAGCTCTAGTTTAATTAGATCCCATTTGTCAGTTGTTAGTTTTGCTGCAATTGGTTTTGGCATCTTTGTCATGAAATTTTTGCCTATTTCTATGTCTACAATGGTATTTCCTAGGTTACCTTTCAGGATATTTTAGTTTTAGACTTTCCATTTAAGCCTCGAATCCATCCTGAGTTGATTTTTGTATATGACGTAAGTCAGGGGTCTAGTTTCAATATTCTCCATATGGCTAGCAAGTTAACTTAACACTATTTATTGAATAGGGAGTCTTTTTCCCATTGCTTGTTTTTGTTGGCTTTATCGAAGACCAAATGGTTGTAGGTATGCTGCATAATTTCTGGGCTCTCTATTCTGTTTTATTGGTCTGTGTATCCGTTTTTGTACCAGTATCATGCTGCCTGGGCTACTGTGTAGCCCTATAGTATAGGTTGAGGTTGGGTGAGGTAATGCCTCCAATTTTGTTCTTTTTGCTTAGGATTCCCTTGGCTATTCAGGCTCTTTTTTGGTTTCATGTGAATTTTAAAATAATTATTTCTAATTCTGTCAAGAATATTATTGTGAGTTTAATAGGGATATCTTACAATCTATAAATTTGCTTTTGGCAGTATGAACACTTTGACAATATTGATTCTTCCTATCCATGAGCATGGAATGTTTTTTCATTTGTTTGTGTCATCTTTGATTTCTTTGAGCAGTGTATTGCAATTCTTCTTGTAGAGATCTTTCACCTCCATGGTTAGTTGTATTTCTAGATATTTTATCCTTTTTGTGGCTATTGTGAATGAAATTGCATACTTCATTTAGCTATTGGCTTGGCTGTTGTTGGTATATAGGAATGCTAGTGATTTTTGCACATTGATTTTGTATTATGAAACTTCACTTAAGTTGTTTATCAGATCAAGGAGCTTTTGGGCATAGACTATGGGGCTTTCTACAAATTGAATCATTTCATCTGCAAACAGGTATAGTTTGATTTCATCTTTTTCTATTTGAATGCCTTTTATTTCTTTCTCTTGCCTGATTGCTCTTGTCAGGACTTCCAGTAGTGTGTTAAAGGGAAGTGGTGACAGTGGGCATCCTTGCCTTGTTCCAGTTTTTATTATTATTATTATTATACTTTAAGTTCTGGGGTACATGTGTAAAATGTGCAATTTTGTTACATAGGTATACACATGCCATGGTGGTTTGCTGCACCCATCAACCTGTCACCTACATTAGGTATTTGTCCTAACGCTAGCCCTCCCCTAGCCCTCCACCCGCCAAGAGGCCCCGGTGTGTGATGTTCACCTCCCTGTGTCCATGTGTTCTCATCATTCAACTCTCACTTATGAGTGAGAACATGTGGTGTTCGGTTTTGTGTTCTTGTGATAGTTTGCTGAGAATGATGGTTTCCAGCTTCATCTATGTCCCTGCAAAGGACATGAACCCATCCTTTTTTATGGCTGCATAGTATTCCATTGTGAATATGTGCCACATTTTCTTTATCCAGTCTATCATTGATGGACATTTGGGTTGGTTCCAAGTCTTTGCTATTGTGAATAGTGCTGCAGTAAACATATATGTGCATGTGTCTTTATAGTAGAATGATTTATAATCCTTTGGGTATATACCCAGTATTGAGGGGTCAAATGGTATTTCTAGTTATAGATCCTTGAATCATCACACTGTCTTCCACAATGGTTGAACTCATTTACACTCCCACCAACAGTGTAAAAGCATTCCTATTTCTCCACATCCTCTCCAGCATCTGTTGTTTCCTGACTTTTATCACCATTCTAACTGGCATGAGATGGTATCTCATTGTGGTTTTGATTTACATTTCTGTAATGACCAGTAATGATGAACATTTTTTCATATGTCTGTTGCCTGCAAAAATGTCTTCTTCTGAGAAGCGTCTGTTCATATCCTTTGCCCCCTTTTTGATGGGATTATTTGTTTTTTTCTTGGAAATTTGTTTAAGTTCTTTGTAGATTCTGGATATTAGCCCTTTGTCAGATGGACAGATTGCAAAAAAATTTTCTCCCATTCTGTAGGTTGTCTATTCATTATGATGACAGTTTATTTTGCTGTGCAGAAGCTCTTTGATTTAATTAGATCCCATTTGTCAATTTTGGCTTTTGTTGCCATTGCTTTTGGTGTTTTAGACATGAAGTTTTTGCCCATGCCTATGTCCTGAATAGTATTGTCCAGGTTTTCTTCTAGGATTTTTATGGTTTTAAGTCTTACATTTAAGTCTTTAATCCATCTTGAGTTGATTTTTGTACAATGTGTAAGGAAGGGATCCAGTTTCAGTATTCTGCATATGGCTAGCCAGTTTTCCCAACACCCATTTATTAAATGGGAATCTTTTCCCCATTGCTTGTTTGTGTCAGGTTTGTCAAAGATGAGATGGTTGTAAATGTGTCGTGTCATTTCTGAGGCTTCTGTTCTGTACCATTGGTCTATATCTTTGTTTTCATACCAGTACCATGCTGTTTTGGTTACTGTAGCCTTGTAATATAGTTTGAAGTCAGGTAGCATGATGCCTCCAGCTTTGTTCTTTTTCCTAGGATTGTCTTAGCTCTGCAAGCTCTTTTTTGGTTCCATATGCAGCTTAAAGTAGTTTTTTTTCCAATTCTGTGAAGAAAGTCATTGGTAGCTTGATGGGGATAGTGTTGAATCTATAAATTATCTTGGCCAGTATGGCCGTTTTCACAATATTGGTTCTTCCTATCCATGAGCATGGAAAGTTTTTCCATTTGTTTGTGTCCTCTCTTATTTCCTTGAACAGTGGTTTGTAGTGGTTCTCCTTGAAGAGGTCTTTCACATCCCTTGTAAGCTGTATTCCTAGGTATTTTATTCTTTTAGTGGCAATTGTGAATGGAAGTTCACTCCTGATTTGGCTCTCTGTCTGTTATTGGTGTATAGGAATGCTTGTGATTTTTGCACATTGATTTTGTATCCTGAGACTTTGCTGAAGTTGCTTATCAGACTTAGGAGATTTTGGGCTGAGACAATGGGGTTTTCTAAATATACAGTCATGTCAACTGCAAGCAGAGACAATTACAATTTGACTTTCTCTCTTCCTATTTGAATACCCTTTATTTCATTCTGTTGCCTGATTGCCCTGGCTGGAACTTCCAATACGATGTTGAATAGGAGTGGTGAGAGAGGACATTCTTGTCTTGTGCAGGTTTTCAAAGGGAATGCTTCCAGTTTCTGCCCATTCAGTATGATATTGGCTGTGGGCTTGTCGTAAATAGCTCTTATTATTTTGAGATACATTCCGTCGATACCTAGTTTATTGAGAGTTTTTAGAATGAAGGGGTGTTGAATTTTGTCAAAAGCCTTGTCTGCATCTATTGAGATAATCACGTGGTTTTTGTCATTGGTTCTGTTTATGTGATGGATTACATTTATTGATTTGCATATGTTGAGCCAGCCTTGCGTCCTAGGTATAAAGCCAACTTGATCGTGGTGGATAAGATTTTTGATGAGCTGCTGGATACAGTTTGCCAGTATTTTATTGAGGATTTTCATATCGATGTTCATCAGGGATATTGGCCTGAAATTTTCTTTTATTTTTGTGTCTCTGCCAGGTTTTGGTACCAGGATGATGTTGGCCTCATAAAATGCGTTAGGGAGGATTCCCTCTTTTTCTGTTGTTTGGAATAGTTTCAGAAGGAATGGTACCAGCTCCTCTTTGTAGCTCTGGTGGAATTTGGCTGTGAATCCATTTGGTCCTGGACTTTTTTTGGTTGGTAAGCTATTAATTGTTGCCTCAATTTCAGAACTTGTTATTGGTCTATTCAGGGATTCAACTTCTTCCTGGTTTAGACTTGGGAGGGTGTATATGTCCAGGAATTTATCCATTTCTTCTAGATTTTCTAGTTTATTTGCATAGAAGTGTTTATAGTATTCTCTGATGGTAGTTTGTATTTCTGAGGGATCAGTGGTGATATCCCCCATATCATTTTTTATTGTGTCTATTTGATTCTTCTCTCTTTTCTTCTTTATTAGTCTGGCTAGTAGTCTATCTGTCTTGTTGATCTTTTCAACAAACCATTTCCTGGATTCATTGATTTTTTTGAAGGGTTTTTCATGCCTCTATCTCCTTCAGTTCTGCTCTGATCTTAGTTATTTCTTTTCTTCTGCTAGCTTTTGAATTTGTTTGTAGTTGCTTCTCTAGTTCTTTTAATATTGACATTTGGGTGTCAATTTTAGATTTTTTCTGCTTTCTCTTGTGGGCATTAAATGCTATAAATTTCCATCTACACACTGCTTTAAATGTGTCCCAGAGATTCCGGTACATTGTGTCTTTGTTCTCATTGATTTCAAAGAGCATCTTTATTTCTGCCTTCATTTCATTGTTTACCCAGTAGTCATTTAGGAGCAGGTTGTTCATTTTCCATGTAGTTGTGTGGTTTTGAGTGAGTTTCTTAACCCTGAGTTCTAATTTGATTGCACTGTGGTCTGAGAGACTTTTTGTTGTAACTTCCATTCTTTTGCATTTGCTGCAGAGTATTTTACTTCCAATTATGTGGTCAGTTTTAAAGTAAGTGTGATGAGGTGCCGAGAAGAATGTATATTCTGTTGATTTGGGATGGAGAGTTCTGTAGATGTCTATTAGGTCCGCTTGGTCCAGAGCTGAGTTCAGTTCCTGAATACCTGTGTTAATTTTCTGTCTCGTTGATCTGTCTAATATTAACATTGGGGTGTTAGTCTCCCACTATTATTGTGCGGGAGTCTAAGTTTTTTGTAGGTCTCTGAGAACTTGCTTTATGAATCTGGGTGCTCCTGTATTGGGTGCCTATATATTTAGGAAAGTTAACTCTTCTTGCTGCATTGATCCCTTTACCATTATATAATGGCCTTCTTTGCCTCTTTTGATCTTTTTTGGTTTAAAGTCGGTTTTATCAGAGATTAGGATTGCAACTCCTGCTTTATTTTTTTTTTTCCATTTGCTTGGTAAATATTCCTCCATCCCTTTATTTTGAGCCTATGTGTGTCTTTGCATGTGAGATGGGTCTCCTGAATACAGCACACTGATGGGTCTTGACTCTTTATCTAATTTGCCAGTCTGTGTTTTTTAATTGGGACATTTAGCCTGTTTACATTTAAGGTTAATATTGTTATGTGTGAATTTGATCCTGTCATTATTATGCTAGCTGGTTGTTTCATCCATTAGTTGATGCAGTTTCTCCATGGTGTCAATGTTCTTTACAATTTGGTGTGTTTTTGCAGTGGGTGGTACCGGTTGTTCCTTTCCATGTTTAGTGCTTCCTTCAGGAGCTCTTGTAAGGCAGGCCTGGTGGTGATAAAATATCTCAGCATTTGCTTGTCTATAAAGGATTTTATTTCTCCTTCACTTAGGATGTTTATTTTGGCTGGATATGAAATTCTGAGTTGAAAATTCTTTTCTTTAAGAATGTTGAATATTGGCCCCCCACTTTCTTCTGGCTTGTAGGGTTTCTGCAGAGAGATCTGCTATTAGTTGGATGGGCTTCCCTTTGTGGGTAACCCAACCTTTCTCTCTGGCTGCCCTTAACGTTTTTTCCTTCATTTCAACCTTGGTGAATGTGACAATTATGTGTCTTGTGGTTGCTCTTCTCTAGGAGTATCTTTGTGGTGTTCTCTATATTTCCTGAATTTGAATTTTGGCCTGTCTTGCTAGGTTGGGGAAGTTCTCCTGGATAATAGCCCGAGGAGCGTTTTCCAACTTGATTCCATTCTCCCTGTCACTTTCAAGTACACCATCAAATGTAGAGTTGGTCTTTTCACATAGTCTCATATTTCTTGGAGGCTTTGTTCATTCCTTTTTATTCCTTTTTCTCTAATCTTGTCTTCTTGCTTTATTTCATTAAGTTTATCTTCCGTCACTGATATCCTTTCTTCCACTTGATCAATTTGGCTATTGATACCTGTGTATGCTTCACGAAGTTCTCATGCTGTGTTTTTCAGCTCCATCAGGTCATTTATATTCTTCTCTAAACTGGTTATTCTAGTTAGCAATTCATCTAACCTTTCTCAAGGTTCTTCGCTTTCTTGCATTGGGCTAGAACATACTCCTTTAGCTCAGTGGAGTTTGTTATTACCCACCTTCTGAAGCCTACCTCTAATCAGTTCATCAAACTCATTCTCTGTCCAGTTTTGTTCCCTTTTTGGCGAGCAGTTGTGATCTTTGGAGGTGAAGAGGTGTTCAGTTTTTGGAATTTTCAGTCTTTTTGCACTGGTTTCTCCCCATCTTTGTGGATTTATCTGCCTTTGGTCTTTGACGTTATTGACCTTCAAATGGGGTCTTTGAGTGGATGTGCTTTTCCTTTCTGTTTGTTAGTTTCCCTTCTAATTGTCAGACTGTTCTGCTGCAGATCTGCTGGAGTTTGCTAGAGGTCCATTCCCAACCCTGTTTGCCAGGGTATCACCAGTAGGGGCTGCAGAACAGCAATGATTGCTGCCTATTCTGCCTCTGGAAGCTTCATCCCAGAGGAGTACCTGCCAGATGCCAGCCAGAGCTCTCCTGTATTAGGTGTCTGTTGGCCCCTACTGGGAGGTGTCTCCCAGTCAGGAGGCACAGGGGTAAGAGACCCACTTGAGAAGGCAGTCTGACCCTTAGTAGAGCTCAAACGCTGTGCTGGGAGATCCACTGCTCTTTTCAGAGCCATCAGGCAGGGACATTTAAGTCTGCGGAAACTGTGCCCACAGCCGCCCCTTCCCTCGGGTGCTCTGTCCCAGGGAGATGGGGGTTTTATCTATAAGTCCCTGACTGGGGCTGCTGCTGTTTTTTCAGAGATGCCATGCCCAGAGAGGAGAAATCTGACAGTCTGGCCACAGCAGCCTTGCTGAGCTGCAGTGGGCTCTGCCCGGTTCCAACTTCCTGGTGGCTTTGTTTACACTGTGAGTGTAAAACTGCCTACTCAAGCTTCAGCAATGGTGGACGCCTCTCCCTCAACCAAACTTGAGCATCCCAGGTCGATCTCAGACTGCTGCTGGGCTGGCTGCGAGAATTTCAAGCCAGTGGATCTTAGTTTGCTGGGCTCTGTGGGGGTGGGACCCACTAAGCCAAATCACTTGGTTCCCTGGCTTCAGCACCCCTTTCCAGGGTAGTGAACGGTTCTGTCTTACTGGTGTTCCAGGCACCACTGGGGTATGGAAAAAAAAAAAACAACAACAACAACTCCTGCAGCAAGTTCAGTGTCTGCCCAAATGGCTGCCCAGTTTTGTGCTTGAAATCCAGGTTCCTGGTGGGGTAGGCACCAGAGGAAATCTCCTAGTCTGCGGGTTGCAAAGACTGTGGGACAAGTGCTGTATCTGGGCCGGAGTGCACAGTTCCTCAGGCTCAGTCCCTCACAGTTTCCATTGGGTAGGGGAGAAAATTCTTTGACCCCTTGTGCTTCCTGGGTGAGGCAATGCCCCTCCCTGCTTTGGCTCACCCTCTGTAGGCTGCACCCACTGTCCAACCAGTCCCAGTGAGATGAACCGGGCACCTCAGTTGGAAATGCAGAAAGCACCTGCATTGATCTCGCTGGGAGCTGCAGACAAGAGCTGTTACTATTTGACCTTCTTGCCAGCAATGCCTTGTTCCAGTTTTAAAGGGTAATGCTTTCAGCTTTTGTCCATTCAGTATGATGTTGGCTGTAGGCTTGTCATAGATTGCTCTTGTTTTTTGGAGTATGTTCCTTCAATGGTTAGTTTGCTGAGGGTTTTTAACATAAATTGATGTTGAATTTTATCAGAAGTCTTTTCTGAATCTATTGAGATGATCATGTGGTTTTCGGTTTTAGTCCTATTTATGTGATGAATCACATTTATTGATTTGTATACACTGAACCAAATTTGCATCCCAGGAATAAAGCCTACTTGTTTGTGGTGGATTAACATTTTGATGTGCTTCTCTATTCAGTTTTCTAGTATTTTGTTGAGGACTTTTGCATCTGTAGTTTATCAAGGATACTGGCCTGAAATTTCCTGTTTTTTTATGTCTCTGCCAGGTTTTGGTATCAGGGAGATGCTGGACTCATGGAATGAGTTATAGGAGTCCCTCTTGCTCAATTTTTTTGGAATGCTTTCAGTAGGAATGTGTATTAGGCTGTTTTTACATTTCTGCAAAGAAATACCTGAGACTCGGTAGTTCATAAAGAAAAGAGGTTTAATTGGCTTATGGTTCTGCAGGCTGCACAGGAATCATAAAGGCATCTGCTTCTGGGTAGGCCTCAGGAAGCTTCTAATCATGCTGGAAGGCAAAGGGGGAACAGGCATGTCACATGACCAGAGCAGGAGCAAGAGATAGAGAGGGGAGGTGTTACACACATTTAAACAACCAAATCTCATGAGAACTCACTCACTATGACAAGGACAGTACCAAGAGGGATGATGCTAAACCATTCAGGAGAAGTCTGCCACCATGATCCAATCACCTCCCACCAGGCCCCACCTCCAACACTGGGGATTACAATTGAACATAAGGTTTGGGTGGTGACACAGATTCAAACCATATCAGAATGATGCCAGCTCTTTTTTATATATCTGGCAGAATTTGGCTGTGAATCTGCCTTGTCCTGGGATTTTTCTGGTTAGTAGGCTTTTTATTACTGATTCAGTTTTGGAACTCATTATTGGTGTGTTCAGGAATTTAATTCCTACATGGTTTATTCTCACATGATTGTATATTTCCAGGAATTTATCCATTCATTCCAGGTTTTCTAGCTTGTGTGTATAGAGGTGTTCATAGTAGTCACTCATGGTTTTTTGAATTTCTGTGGAGTCAATGGTAATGTCTTTTTTGTCATTTTTTATTGAGTTTGTATGGATTTTCTCTCTTTTTATTTGTCCTGCCAGCAGTCTATCTTATTTTGTAATAATTCTTTCAAGAAACCAACACCTGGATTTGTTGATCTTTTGTATGGTTTCCTTCAGTTTCCTTCAGTTTCCTTCAGTTCAGCCTGATTTGGGTTATTTCTTGTCTTCTGTTAGCTTTGGAGTTGGTTTGCTCTTCTGTCTATAGTTCCTTTTGTTGTAATGTTGGGTTGTTAATTTGACATCTTTTTAACTTTTCGATGTGGGGATTTAGCATTATAAATTTCTCTCTTAACGTGACTGTAGCTGTGTCCCAGAGATTCTCGTATGCTGTATCTTTGTTTTCATTAGTTTCAAAGAATTTCTTTGTTTCTGCCTTAATTTCATTATTAACTCAAAAGTCATTCAGGTGCTGTTTATTTAATTTCCACGTAATTGTATGATTTTGAGCAATTTTCTTAGTATTGATTTCTGTTTCTGTTGCACTGTGGTCTTAGAGTGTAGTTGTATGATTTCACTTTTTAAAAAATTTGCCGAGGATTGTTTTATGTCTGACTGTGTAGTTGATTTTAGAGTATGTGCTGCATGCTAATGAGGAGAATGTATATTCTGCTGTTTTGGATTAGAAAGCTTTGTAGATGTCTATTAGGTCTGTTTGGCCAGGTGTCAAGTTCAGGTCCTGAATATATTTGTTAGTTTTCTTCCTTGATGATTTGTTAAATACTGTCAGTGGGGGGTTGATGTCTCCCCATATTATTGTGTAGTTATCTAAGTCTCTTTAAAGATCTCTAGAAATTTGCTTTATGCATCCGGATGCTCCTGTGTTGGATGCATATATATTTAGGATATTTAGGTCTTCATGTTGAATTGAATCCTTTCCCATTATGTAATGTCTGTCTTTGTCTTTTTAAATCTTTGTTGGTTTAAAATCAGTTTTGTCTGAAATTAGCATAGCAACCCCTGCTTTCTTCTGTTTTCTGTTTGCTTGGTACATTTTTCTCTTAGAATAGCAAGGCCTTAGAGAACACTTGGTTTTGTGTTTCCCAAACTTCCTTCATTCAAATATCATCTGTAGTATTTAGCTAGTATTTAAATTCGACTGACTTTTTTTTACTTAAACATTATATCACTGCAAAAAACAGGAAAGCAGTATCTCTAAAGATAAAAATAAATACAATAACATCATTATCTTATGCAATAGATAGCATTGCTTGAAGTTGTGAGTCTGTTGTCTATTTAATATATATATATTTATATATAAATTAGGTAATGAGTGATCACACACAAAATAGAATGATTCTGAAAATGTACCAGCACCAAAGTGAGCCTTTCTCCTTGATATCATAAGAAAGTATTAGAAATAATGTAAAGTGGGTTGAAAATGTTTAATGTTTTAAATCATCTCCACTCTCCCCAGTGATGCTCACTTTTTCCCACAGAAATCCTGATCATCCACCACTTTAAAGAAGTGCTGTCCCTTGCTCAAAGGCACACAGCCAGTTGGGGGAGAACCAAACAGCAATATGTCTCTTTCAACCACATGTGCTTATTTCAACCAGCCACACACTTTTACCATCCCTGTCTCATGTTCTCTGTTTTCATTCCATCAAGAGGCTTAAATAGGCATTCAGCAAGTCAAACACAGCCCTTCACACTCCTTGTTCATTTATCAAGAGGCAGAGGAGGCAATGCCTGCCCATACTCTCCATGCCCCAAAAACAGTCTTTCTAATTTAAGAATAATGTCTAATTTCCTAGGTGAAGACGGGACTTAGCCCTTTCTGATTTATTCATTTATTTTGTTATCTCAGGGGTCTTAGTTCCTTTCTCTGCTAACTACTGGTCTGAAACTTTCTTCCTAAAGTACCGTCTTGTTTGCATTTTTAGGTTTATAAACACAGTATGAGAATTTTTTTTCTATAAAATACCTTCGGGATTTTCCTGTCTGTGGCTTCAACAACCACATCTTCTAAATGGAAGGCAGAATGGGCAGTGGAGAACAATGCATGAAGAGTTTAATGTCAGGAGTCCTTGGCTGGCAACTCAACTCTTCCGGGTGTGTGCCTAACATGAAGGAAATCACAGCCTCTCTTATCCTTTCCCTCACTCCAAATTAGAACTAAGTGCTCTCTGGGCTTGTATAACGCACTGGGAGTTTGTGAGGATTAAATCACACTCAACATCACATTCTCATATTATCCTTTTTTTTTTTTTTTTTTTTTTTTTTTGAGGCAGGGTCTTGCTCTGTCACCCATGTTGGAGTGCAATGGTGATGATCTCAGCTCACTGCAACCTCCGCCTCCTGGACTCAAACGATTCTTCCACCTCAGCCTCCCAAATAGCTGGGACTACAGGTGCACACCACTGTGCCTGGCTAATTTTTGTATTTTTGTAGAGATGGGGTTTTGCCATGTAGGCCAGGCTGGTCTTGAACTCCTGAGCTCAGGTGATCCACTTGCCTTGGTCTCCCAAAGTTCTAGGATTACAGGTGTGAGCCACTGCACCCAGCCCTCACATTATCCTTTGTTTAGTGAGTACTTACTCTCTCTCTCTCTCTCTCTCTCTTAACTTTGACCTGCATCAGGGAGCTTAGAAATGCAGAAGAGCAAGCCCTCCCAGAACTATTCAGAATCTGCACTTGAACAAGACCTCTAGGTGACCCATGTGTACATTACATTTTGAGAAGCTCTGCTCTAAAGGTCCACATAGTACTTCCTGTTTCTCCTCGAAGTGATTCTGTTGCCATAACAAAGTATGATGTCATCCTCTCTCCTAGGTTCTTTACTTTCCTTCTGTTCAATATTCGGAAAAAAAAAAAATACAGAGAAATAGATTTAAAATAATTATGTTGTTGCTCTATGTCTCCCTCCTTATCCTGCTGCTTGTTAGTCATAGAACCTTGAGAACTGTACTTGATCTGAGTTTTGTTTATTTTAGTTTATTCATCTGTAAAATGGGGATTGTAACCCTTTATCCTCAGTGTGATTGTACCACACACACACAGTTATTGTCGTACCTGGAACATGGTAGCTGGAGTCACAGAGTAGTAGTCACAGAGTCACTTTCCTTTGCTTCCCATCGTATGGGAAACACCAGGTCATTTATTGTGAGAGGAAGGAGTGCATCATTCCAATGCCAACCATGCACTTCAAATCTTTAATTTGGGTTGTGAGTGCCAGATAATTTAGTTGACATCAAATCAGTGCTTTTGTGAGTGCTTGTCCCAATTAACAAATCAGCTATGAAAAGGTCCTGGCAGATGAGGCACTTCTGCCTTGCCCATGTCTGTTCAGGATGCCAGCTCAGTGTGAAGCAGATTCTGGAAGAGTCAGAACCTTGGGTGAGCAGAGAAAAGAATAGGAAGAGCCCCTGGAGTGTAGACTACTCTGGTCACATTGGCTGGTACATGTCACAGTTCTTACACATCTCAGGACCCACAGGGAAGTGCACATTCATGGCTTTTTCTCTACTGCTCTCAGCATAAAGAGGGAATAATGAAGAGAGAGCAGGCTTGGTAGCCAGAGAGGCATGAATTCTTGTCCTGGCTCCACTAGCTATGAAACCTTGGGCAGATTACTAAATTTCTCCACATCACAATTTTCTCAACCAGAAAAACAAAGCTAACTGTTTTGACCTTACAGGGACGTTGTGAGGATTAAGTGAGACCGAGTATGTAAACATGCCTAGCATGATGCCTGAAGCATTACTGCCTAATTATTACCAGGCACTTGGAACTCAAGAAATATTTGCTCCTCTTTTCACTCATCAAATTCTACCCAGCCAGCCAGACTTAATTTTAAGCCCCATTTCTTCCATTTCCCATTATGTAACCTTGGTCAAGTCATTTTACTTCTCCCAGTCTTAGTTACCTCCCTGGAAAATGAGGGGAGCAATATCCCCCTTGCCAGGTATTTGTGAGGACTAAGGAAATGCAAGCAAAGCACTGGTACCTGGAAGACACAGTAGAGGTGTCATTCAGGAAACTGAAGCTCTTATAATTCAAGGAAGCACAGCTCGTGCCTTGCTTCCTCTGTATGCCTTTTATAGTTCTCCTTTGAGTCCTCCTTACCTTCGGAAATCTTTATAACTTGCAGTGCTCAGGTCCAGAACCTCTTTACTCTATATACTCCCTATATAGATGGACTCATCACATCACATCACAAGGGTTTAAATGCCATGTACACCTGATGTCTTCCACATTTAAATCTGCAGCCTAGACCTCTTCTCTGAACTCTGGACCCATAAATTCAACTAATTCTGCAACTCCCACTTATGGAAATTATAAAATAATCTCAGATTTAACATATCCCAAATTGCACTCTTAAATTCCGTCCACAGCACCACCAAATCTCCTCTACTCCCAGTTTTCTCCCTTTTCAGTGTCTTAGGCTAAAATTACAGGAGCTGTATTTGTCTTAGCTCTTTCTTTCACCCCCACATCTAGTCACCCACACTCAATGGTCATCAATGGGTCTTCGTAATGTCTTCAAGACTCTAAGATATTTTTATAGGTTCAACTTCAATGCAGACGTAGTCTTCAATTTAAAAAGTGTGGCAGGGAAATGAAAGAAGACAGGATAAGAAGGACATAGATACAAAAAGATTAAACAGGTAGGTAGCAATATAAAGGAGTGCCCAAAGGGATGTAGCAAATCAGGACATGATTGAGAAACATCCAGACCCGGGATAAGGTTAGGTTTTTGGGGTAGGGCTTGGCAGTGGGAAGCTTGTGTGCAAGTCGGTGGTATTGGAGACAGGTGAGTGGCACTTCCTTGAGGAAGTAGTCAGTCTGTCTTAGAGCAGAATGCTTTTCTGGGGACCTGGCCCAAAGGACAATGCTTGCTGAGTCAATCAGGGCACTCCTGAACCTGCAGTGGGACTCTATTCCCAGTAAGGGAGCTATTCCCAGTAAGGGAGCTATAGTGAAAGGAACTGAGATAGAAGCTAGCCACAGGACTGAGAGTGGGCCGCAACTCTGTGAGCTTAGGGTTTCCCTCAAGCAGTTCTAAGGCACTTTAAGAAATTCCAGATCCCACCCTTCTCCATCCCCAAAGTGCACAGCCCTAGTCCAGAGGACCACAGGAACTGACTGGGTGAGACTGACCGTATACTACGTATCTCAGGAGGATCCATTTATCAGCTTTTATGCACAAGCAGGTGAAAAGCATGATTCATCCTCCTATAAGCCTGTGGCTTCCGAGTCCTCCTTTCCTCCCCTCTAGCTGCCACCAGCCCCATCTTCTCATTCTCCTTGACTTAGCCCCATCTGTTTCCTTTGAGGCATAATAGCCCCGGCATGGGCTCGTGAACTTGGACAGGGCCATGAGCATCCGTGTTGAGCCGTCAAGTCCCCAACAAATAACTTCCTGAGGGTCTATTTATTTTCTGTTTCATCCCAGCAGGGCCAGGGTCTATAAATTATAGTTGGAATTCAGGTCTATTTTCTAGGTCATGGGTGTGTTGCATATCAATAGTGGAGGAGAGAATCAGTGTGTTCTGTTCTGCAGAGTCCATTTGCCTACTGTAGTGAAACAGACAAGCTCAGCGGGCAGCAGGCCCCGTAGTGGACTGGCAGCCATAAACCTCTGCAGTGGACAGGAACTGCAGAGACTGGAGACAAATGAGCTGCTTCTGAGCAGACCCGGCACTTCTTTTACAGGCACTGAGAGGCTTTCCATGCAGAGTGAAAGCTGAATTTTGCTAAAGGCAAATCTAGTGCTTAAACTGGGCTTGGTATTCTATTACAAGTGTGTTTAAGGATCTGGTGTGTGCATTGAGCATTCTGGAGCTTTATAGCACTGTACAAACATAGAGACAGCACCCAGCAACAAAAATCAGAAGGCTTTTGGGTCAAAACTGCTTGTAAATCCCAGCTCTGCCCCTTACTGTGGGACTTTAGGCAAATTGTTAAGTCTTGTTATCTCATATGTGAAAAGACCCAGTGAGGCACATTTTATTATATGGATAAAACAAGGTGAATCAAAGTGTCTGATCCATAGCAGGCAGTCAGTGACATAGAGCATGTTTAAAATCAGAAATACTTGTGTGGAAATGCCAACAAACCTTAGGCTCCAGCCTAGCATGAGGATTTTAAAGGAGGAACTTGGAGTCCACTGTCACCAGGTATGAATTTTGGTTCTTCGACTTACTGGTCAGGTAAACTGGGGCGTGTTATTTACTTTTCCATTGCTGGGGATCATAATAATGGCGATCTCATAAAATTGTTGACATGACTAAAAACATGATACCCTTAAAGCACAAAGCATAGAATCTTCTGCATAGTAAAACCTTAATAAATGCGAGGTACTATATTTTGACTGGCTAACCAAAAGTCTTAAACTTAGCTTAATGAGATGTATTTTAACCAGCCGATCCCATGTGTATGTAATTTATGGTTGCAGATTTATTATTGGAGGAAATAACACTAAAATAATCTTCAGTTGAATTGTTAATCCAATTGAGTGGAACCTGGCTTTATTGGCTTAATTAGGAGTACGGGTGCTGGATGCTGTGATGGATACAAAGATGAATAAGGAGTGAGAATAAAATTGATTTACCAAGCACTGTGCTAAGGACTCTCATATGGATTATCTCATTTAATCTTTTCATATAGTTTATATTAGTTCTTTTAGGAAGAACAATTCATGGTAATTGTAGAAAGTTTGGAAAGATAAAAAATATAAGAAACAAAAATTAAAATCACCCATAACTGCTGTTAGCTACTTGCTATATTTCCCTTCTGTCGTTTTTCTGTGCGAAGTGCATGATATAGCTAAGCTTCAATTCCCTCATCTGTAAAATAAGGATAACACCCCATCATCTAGGGGAGGTTGAACAACAGATGAGGTCCATTAAGGAAAGGGTCTAACAGTGCCTGGCATTTAGTCTCAATACACTGCTCTTTCCTTCTGTTTCTGTCACATAAGAATAATTTCTTGAGAGGCTGAGGTGGGCAGATCACGAGGTCAGGAGATCGAGACCATCCTGGCTAACATGGTGAAACCCCATCTCTACTAAAAATACAAAAAATTAGCATGTGATGGCATCATGTCTGTAGTCCCAGCTACTCGGGAGGCTGAGGCAGGAGAATTGCTTGAACCTGGGAGGCAGAGGTTGCAGTGAGCCGAGATCACATCACTGCACTCCAGCCTGGGCGACAGAGCAAGACTCGGTCTCAAAAAGAAAAAAGAAAAAAATAATAATTTCACAGGTCTCTTAAAACTAACATACATACACACACAGACACACACACACACACACACACACACACACACACACACACACACACACGTATGCCTGAGGATAAGGAGGTGGCCTTTCAGAGGGGCTACAAAGTCCAGGGATAGATTTGGACCATCTCCTAGAGTGCCAATTTTGTGAGTTCTGATAAAAGGTATGATTTTTACAATAAAAACCCATGTAATTGTTGGGATGTAAGATTCTTGACAATTTTTGAGATCAACTGCAAAGAAACATTGCACTCATGGCAGGCCAGCTCGGGCTCAGACCCCAGCCACTCGGACATGCTTTCTTCTCTTTGGTCATTATGGACCCTTCTGTGGGACAGTTTGAAAGCTACTGCTGAAGGATCCTGCATTGTGGAAGGGTTTTAAGCAGAGAACTAATGTGGTCAGAATTTAGACTTAGATCACTCTGGTGGTCATGCAGAGGGGGGCTTCAAAATAACCACAAAGGAAAGCCTACTAGAAAGATAGTGCAACTGTCTGCATAGTAAATCATGAGAGCAAGAACTAGGAAAACAGTGGTGAGAATAATGAGAAGATAGATTTGGAAAATTTAGAAGTCAGAATAAAGATCTTATTGTTCAAATATGGAGAAAGAGTTGTGTGAGGGGAATCCTATAACAGAGACTGCGGATGTGGAAAAATGACACAGTACACATGATCATTATTACGATATAGTAAAAGACTATTTGCTTTGCAGCAAAATTTCTCAACTGTTCTTCCTCCTTAATTAAAGGGAAACTTAACTTATATATATTACAAATAAATTACAAAACAAGGTCCCTATTTCTTGAAATTACTTCCTGTTTCCCTGGAAATTATTTTAAGACTTTTATTTTCCCAGGTATGCCAAAAGTTAGCAACTCCCTGCTTTAATCACTGACTTTTAGGTCAGAAGGAAAGTGCAGCTTTGGGGAATCCTTAGACAAGAACTGCACAGTCCCAGGGCCTCTGTAAAAGAGATTGCACTTGCTGGTGTAGTGAATGTGGAACCACATTTCAGGACCAAAGCCCACTGGTGCAAGGGCACGTTTACTTTCTGACAATATCAGGGCAAAAATTAAACATTCATAATATGATAATTAAGAGCTGAATAATTTAAACCAATAAAGTAGATAGTGTGATATCTCCGGCATGAAACACAGTTGAGGAAAAATAACAGTATTTGTTCATTAGCTGTAAGCTTGGACTATGCAGTGAAAAGGGAACATGTTTTCTCTGTCATGATTAGAGTTTGAAATGAAAATGTACTCCCAAATCCACAGACATTCAACAGGAATGATGTTGTATGAAGAAAACATTGACATGGGACCAGGAATCCAATATACAGCTCTCCAATCTCTCTGTGATGAGCTGTGTGACCTGGGGCAAGTCACTCAACAAATCTGTACCTCTGTTTCAAATTCTGACATTGAACACGCATAATTCTTGTTTTGGTTGTAACACAATTTCACAGCTAAAAGACAGCAATCTATTATTATCACACCTGATACAGAACAGCCTTGCAGAAAGCCTACTGTGGGATTCTACTGACATGTCCTCTACTATGACATGTCTACAGTGACGCTAGTCTGCTTTCCTGTAACACTTAGGTCACTGTGATAAGGGAATGAAACTACCTAATAAAGCAGATGCATTGACAAGTCTATCAAAAATCCTAAATCCACTTTGCAATCTCTGACAATCACAGTACTGTCACAGTCTCATCATGATCAAAGATATCATCAGAGCCCATTGTAATCACAGGTAGACAGAGGATCAGAGGAAACAATCATCTTTTCCTTTCATTTCTTTATGAGGACTCCCAAAGTCCTTTTGTTGGGTTTAGGGCATGTTCTCACTTACCATCCTTTTAACTTCACTATCTTGCTTTGAAGATCCCAGGTTCTATCCTTTTGATCTCAGGTTCTAACTCTGGAAAGTACCCAAAGACTCTCCTAGACCTTCTTGTAGGTAATACTTGAAGAAAATTGGTCAGATAGAAGAAAGGAGCCCCATCTCTAGGGCTTTGCCTTCATTTCCCTTCACTGAGGAATGTGTATGTTGAAGTCTAAAGTTTTAGGAGAAGAGTCCTAAAATAGAACCACACTGAGCTTCTGCTATTATCTGTGAAGCCAAAATAACTATAGCACTCTCACCATAGTTTGCTATGAGAATTAAATAAGATAAAGTATATATTGTGTTTGGTACCAATGCCTGGCACAGAGTCAGGGTCAACACACAGCATTTGTGGAGGTTGTCAAGATTGAAGATAGACTTTGTAGTGGTAAACACATGAGTAAGGCTTGGCCCTGCTTCAGGGAACTTAGTATAATCAGAGAGAAAGTCTTGCAAGTGACTGAAGTATAAAGAGACCTAAAATGAACAGCTTTACAGACACAAGCAGGAGGAAGCATTTCGCCTGAAGATGGGTACGTTTCAGTAGTTGGAGGTTGAAGATTGAGTTTTCCTAACCTGAGGGAACAGCATGAGCAGGGACAATGATGTGTCTGTGAGTGATGTGTTGAAAAAAGGTCACAGGCCCTCTGTGGCTGGAGCATGATGGGCCATAAATAAATCGTAAAGGAAATGTATGTGGGCCCAATTACAGGATGCCTTAAATGCCAGAAAAAAATTATTTGAACCCTGATACAAAATGGAGAGCCATTGAATGGGAGAAAGGTAAGGGTGTAATCCAGGGAGATGAATTTTGGCAGAAGTCCCCCTTTAGGATTTTTTGGTGTCATTGTCAAGCCTCCCCCTGTCTCCTCTGATAATCTGCCATTCTCCTAGCTGGATATCTCAAAGCCCAAATGGCACACAATATGTGCATAATAAATATTTGTTGAGTAAGTGGTTAAATAATCATCATGAACCTTTTTCTCCTCATTACATCAAGAAAAAAGAATATCCATGTGAACTAAGTGGTTGGCTTGGGACGGAGAAGAGAGTTCCCTTTACGGCTGTGTGGTTGACGGCTGCGGGAAGGTCACCTAACCTCCCTGGGCCTCATTAGCTCTCAAAAATGGACGAAATAAAGACAACTCTCCTCTCAGAGTTTTAAAACAAGGAAACCAATTAAAATTCCATTTGCAAAATCTAAGGGAAAGTACTAAAAGCCAGTTCTCAGAATCCAAGGTTGATTATATATATCAGTCTGGTTGAGATGGCTTGGACCTCTCACTTGTTTTTTCATGCCTGCTCCCTTATTAAGGGGGTGAAGGAAAAGATGCCCTTGTAACGTGTTTCTTTCCACACAAACCACACTTTGAAAGATTTTATGTATCAAGTAACCTGCATTTATTTAGCAATAACTAATTTTTCTCATTATTTTTATTAATCAAAGATATAGATCAGCGAATCAGGGTTTACGATGTGCAACAGTAAGCTACCACACACTAATTTGATATATTCTGGCCAAAAGCAAAGCAATTTGTCATTTTAATTGACCTTCATATGAGTAAATGCATTATTTGTTAGCCTTTTTGGAAGGTAGAAAATAACTTTCAGTTCCCATTACTATCTTTAAAAGTCTTAAGTATCTGGAATTCTAGGTTGAATGTCAAAGGTGAAGGGTTCAGTTATTCTACTTGTAAACAATAAAAGAAAAAGGGAATCAAGCCAGCATTGTGAAACATATCTGAAGACACTAGTGAAATTTATACCATTTATTTATGTATTTATTTTTTCAGTTAGCCTGTCCTGAACACCAACTATGGGCTAAGTACACATGATAAAAGATACAGTCTCTGCCTTGAAAGAGTTAATGGTTTGCTTGCTTGTTTGCTTATTTATCTATCTATTTATTTATTTGAGACAGAGTCTCACCCTGTCACCCAGGCTGGAGTGCAGTGGCATGATCTCGGCTCACTGCAACCTCCACCTCTTGGGTTCAAGTGATTCTCCTGCCTCAGCCTCCGCAGTAGCTGGGATTACAGGTGTGCGCCACCACGCTCAGCTAATTTTTGTATTTTTAGTAGAGACGGGGTTTCACCATGTTGGCCAGGCTGGTCTCCAACTCCTGACCTCGTGATCCACCCGCCTCAGCCTCCCAAAATGCTGGAATTACAGGCATGAGCCACCGCACCTGGCACTCCTTTATTAAGAGGATACTAACTGTGCACCTATTGTGTTTTAGGTGCTGTACTAGGCACTAGACATCTAAGATAGAAGATATTCCTTCAAGTCGTTTATGGTTTAGTGGTTTAACACTTCATTCACACAAGCACACCCAAAGAACATGAAGAACTTTATCAGCATCACAGGCTTCTGATGATAATAATTCTTCCTGTGGGAGTAGAGGCAGAGAAAAACCTCTGTCAGGGACTCTCAACAGTGGGATGAGGGAAGAATGTCTCTGTTAATTTATGGAAGTGATCCCCCACCCCCAACCTAAACACACACTGTACAACGCACTTAAAGTGATTCCTATATGCTTTGGGCACCACAGAGAATCACCAGTCCAATGGGAAGAATGGATATGGCAGGACTTGTCTGGACGGGGGACACTGGAAATTGATGGGAAGACTACAAGGACAGAATCATTACAGTCCAGAAGAAAAGTCCTGTGCCTCTGGATTATGAGAGTGAGAATGAAAAGGGAAGACAAATATGAAAAACATGCCCCAAGTAGAGTAGAAAGCATTTGGGACATGCATGTGAAGGAAAGAAGGGGAGGTTTAAAGTCTTGATGACAGGGAGTTTGATCAGAATTGGGAGATTCCTTGATCTGAATGAGGACTGGGAGCTTGGGAGAAGAAATGGATGACAAAGAGGAGGAGGAAGTGATGTATCAACTTTTAGATGGTCTCTGTGATATAAAAGACATGCAATTTTCTGAGTATGGCCTTTCAAGCCAGAATGAAATCATGAATCTGACTCTACTCTTTGTGAGTCCTTGAGCAAGGTACTCTACCTCTAAGCTACCATTTCCTTACCCATGAAATGGGGTTGAGAGAGCTTGCCCCACAAGGTTGCTATAGGGTTACTGTACACAAGGGTGTAAAGCACTTCCACATAGGAGCTGCTCAGTGAGTATGTCCTTCCTCCCCTTGTGCTAAGTAAGGATGCTTGGAGAAGAAGCCAAGATGTGTAGGGTTGTACATAAGCCACACCTCTTGAACTCCTCGTAATTCCCAACCAGATCTTCAGAATGGACCATAGAGTTGTTCATACCTATCTCAACAGTTTCTGTCCAGCTTTTCTCACAGGACCACCTGATGATTTAATGTCCAGCAAAGACTAGGTTATTAAGCTCCGTCGTTCCCTTCGGTTCGTCTATGCCCCCACTAAAGACAAGCTTACCTTCTGCAGCTCTGGCCACTAGCGATATGTCTAAGGTTTTTTTTTATGGACCATTCCATTAAGTTACCTGCTATGTCCATTGTGACTTTTGACACCTTCAAATGAGGCCTTATTTGCATACCTGATGAACTGAAGAATTTCAAACACTATACGTAAACCAGGCGGGCTGCAAAGAAACTGGAAAGAGAGGAGTTAAGAGTGTGGTTTGGCAGGAGACTACATCTGAGGACTTGATAATGAAAAACTGTAGAGAGCTTTTAATGATGAAATTCAGAAGATTTGAAAGGAGATGAAGTCAGGAGAATGTCCTGTGGCATTACTCCAATCTTTTCACCCTTTCTCTTGCTCCAAGTTAGCTTAAATATTTCAAGCAATTATTTTATGATCCCCATTACAACTTCTTTTAGTTACATTATATATATTTTTGGCCAGTTAGTTTGGGAGAGTTGTTTGTCATTCATGAGCAAAAGATTGTGATTTTAAAACTGGGTTTGGAATTTGGCTTTTCAACTTATTCTCTGCTTACCCTGGAAAAAGTCACGAAGTCCATAAGGGGAGTGGTATGTGATTAGCCTTAGGTTTATCTACAAAATAAGGATAATAACCAACTCCACTCTCTGAGATTAGTAAGATATTGTCATGAAGTTGTTCATATTGATAGGTCGTTTATATGTAATTATGTCTTGTATTTCATTCACAGTGTTTTAAGTGCTACTTACTATGTAGCATCCTTGATCAAATCTGACAGTTGTATCTGTTTAATTGGTCTTTTCAAAAACTTAGTCTTATTTTCTCTAGCATGTCTTTGTTTTCTTTTTCTATATTAGTATATATTATTTTTCTTATCTCCCTCTTTCTGCTTTCCGATGGAGTCTACTATACTTTTTCTAACATTTAAATTAAATGGTTAGCTAGTTCATTTTAAGCCTTCTTTTTTCCTGTTTTCTTTTTTTTTTTTTTTTTTTTTGAGACGGAGTCTCACTCTGTTGCCCAGGCTGGAGTGCAGTGGCGCTGAAAGCTCAGTTCACTGAAAGCTCCGCCTCCTGGGTTCATGCCATTCTCCTGCCTCAACCTCCCTAGTAGGCAGGACCATAGGCACCCACCACTACACCCTTAAGCCTTTTTTCTTTAAGGTAAACATCTAAAAGTAAAATGTGGTACCACTTTACTTAAGGTGGTACTTTACTGTTTACTGAAGGTAAACATCTAAAAGTAAAGTGTGGTACCACTTTGGCTGTAACCTGCAAATTTTTATATGTAGAATTTTATATGTAGGATTTTAATTACATGTGTATATGTGTATGTGTGTGTGTATATATATATAATTTCTATTGTCTGTTCTTATCCTATAAGTTATTTGGAAGCATTTTATTTTTAATTTCAAATGTGTGGGGATTTTATGTTTACACATCTCCTTAGTGACTTTTAATTGTATTGAGATCAGACAATATGGTCAGTATAATATTAACTTTTTCTGATGCAGTGAGATGTGCTTTATATAGATTGATACATGATCAGGTTTGTAAATGTTTCATGGGTTTTTGAGAATAATGCATATTTGCTAATTTTCTAGGTAGAAGGGTCTATATTTTTTTTTAATAAAACTTTTTAATTGTTGGCTAGATATTCTATATTTTGTCATTTTGGGTAGGGTTTCTGTTTCATCTATCAAAAATTGAGAGAAGTATATTCAATTTTGTCGCTATGATGGAATTGTCAATTTTTTGATATATTTCTATCAATTTTTGCCTTATACATTTAAAATTATTCAGATACATGTATAATATATTTTGTTATATGCATACAAGGCTAGGATTGTTATATATTTCTAGTGAAGAATTTTTGTTATCAGGTAACCTTCTCTGTTCTCAGTAATATTTTCTTCCTTAAGATGAATACCTTAAGTTATATACATTTGGGATTAGACTTGTTTTAACATCTCATTTTTGCTTTCCATTTGTCCTATTTTTCAAAACTTCTACTTTCTTGCTTTTTGTTTTTTGATTGAAGCAGTTGGTTGGTTGGCTGATAGGTTGGTTGATTTACTTATTCCACATCCCCCTCAACAAACACTACTTTGGAACATACATATTCTTTATCTATTCTTAAGTAGTTGCTTTTTTTCACGAAGTGTAACACAGTGTAACATTAATATTTTAATCTTCAAGACAACTGCATGTATTTTAACTTCAGTCACTTCCACTCAACTAATTTACATGTTATACTATTTTGGTTTGGTAATGTATAACTCTTTAAATAATACTTTATTATTATTCTATACAGACTATTTCTGTTGATTTATCTACATATTTATCAATTTATGTGCTTCCATTTGTTTTTCTCATAACTTCCCTGTAAGTTCATTTTGTTTTCTACTAAATTACAACTTTAATTAAGTCCTTTAATTAAGGACTGTTGCTCAGCTTTCAGTAAGCTCTGCTTTTGTTTCTTTAAAATTTTATTTTATCCTCAACCTAAGATAGTTTTTCTGGGCACATATTTCTAGGTTGAGATTCATTTGATCTCAGCATTTTAAAGTTACTATTTCAACATATTCTGGCTTCCATCATTTCTTCTATCAGCCTACTCGTAGCTCTCTCATAAGTGACCTGGCTTTTTTCTTCCCATTGGTTACTTTAAGATCTTGATATCTTTGGTATTGTGCATTTTCATGTCATCACGGCTAGATGTCGGTTTCTTTTTATTTATCCTGCTTGATAAATTGTATGCTTCCTGTATCAGTGAATTCATATCTTTCATTCATTCTGAAAAATTTACAGTCATTTCCTCTTCAAATGTTTCTTCTCCAATCTATTCTTCTGGCATCCCAGTGTATATTAGATGATACTGATTATGACTTCCATATCCCTTTACCTCTCTCCCTATTTTATTCCTGTCTCTCTGCTGCATTCAGGGTAACTTCTCCAGCAGAGAAATAATTTACAGTGGATCTTTTTCTGGGTGTCTGGTGATGCTTGATTGAGATTCTACATTTCATTGCATTTAATCTGTGGAAATCCTGGCCTTTATTGGGACATTTTCTTCCCAAGGATGTGTACTTCCTTCTGCTTGGGACCACTCTGATCCTACCTACCATTGGCCCTAAACAGCATTTTGATTCCAGTAGAGATAAAATTAAAATACTTTGTATTTTCTGTCTCTCTGTTAAACTTTTATTATGTCAATTTTCAAATATTCATAACAGTAGAGAGCATAAGTCCCGATGCCCCCTGCTTTTATTCCTGGAGTCTAAAGCAAATCCCAAAGAGCATGTCATTTTGTCCCACAAGTACATCATAATGAAATGAGTTCTCTGACCCTCTTTGCAGAACATGCAACAGGGATGTGACTTGTTTGTTTGGTCATCAGCACTATTCAAACCCCTCATGGGAGGGGGAGCACACAGACTGACGAGTCCAGGAACCAGGGCAAGCACCCCTGGGCTCCTTCCGCATGGCAGCATCAAGGGGTGGTAGCCTGAAACTCCTGGATCCCAAGTCAGTGTGTGCTACATTTTGCTCTTTTAGCCTTGCCATCCAAGGCTCAGTGGACCCTCTGCCTTTTTGCGAGGGCAGAGGGCCAGCATGACAGCTTTCTGTATCTTGAGCTCTTGTCAAGCATCCTGGAAGAATCAGGTCACACACAGACTCGAAGGATGGTGAATACCGGGGGTTTCTTGGGTGGTGGAGGTGACTCTCAGTGGGCTAGATGAGTTCGAAAGGGGATGGAGTGGGACAATGATCTTCCCCTGGAGTTTGGCCATCCAGTGGCCAATTTTCCAACCGTCTCCAGCTAAACTCCTCCCAATGTTCCGTCTCTTCTCTCCTTCTCTGCCACTCTTTTGATGGTCTGCTGTTCTCTTTCTAGATCCAGGGGTTTGGGGCTTATATGGGTACAGGATAGGGGTCCACGGTGGGCCAAAAGGCAACTTTGAGGCGTGAAAACAGGAATGCCTATTCCCATTTAGGGCCGCAGTTTTCCAGGCTTGAGAGTGAGGCCTTTGCTGGGGAACCACCCTCTTCTACCCAGTATTTCCCTGTCTCCTGTCTATATCAATAATGTATCAAAAATAATAAAAAGGACATTTTTATATGCCACAAATTTAATATTATCTAATAATCAGTCACATATGTAAGTTTGTCTAATTTTTTAGTTTGTTTTAATCAGAATGCAAATAAGGGCTATAGTTTTTATTTGGTTGTGATGTGTCTTCATTCTCTTTAAGCTAAAACGTACCCCACCTTCCACCTTCTTCTCTCTCATTCACTTATTTGAAGAAACCAGGCTTGTGTTCTGTATAATGCCCCACAACTTGGATGTGGCTCATTGCTTTTTTGCAGTATGGTTACATTTGTTCCTCTGTCCATTTACTCTTGAACCTTCTCCAATTAGGGTTTCACACCCAAATATGCCACAGCAACTGCTTTACTGAAGATCACCAATTATTCCATATTACTAAATAGAATAATCAATTTTCAGACTTAAACTTACTTAAAATATCACAGCATTTGTTTCCATTGATCACTCTATCTTCCCAGCAATGCTTTCATCATTTAGTATCCAGATCACCACCTTCTTTAGATTTACTCTTACCTTCTTTTTTCCAGGCTCCAGGGCTGGTTCCTCCTCATCTCCTCAGTCTGAATGTTGGAGGCTCCAAGACTCAGTGTTTGGATTACTTTATTTATTCTCATTTCCTTTAGATCTGTTTATTTGTTCTTATTTAGCCCCTCAGGTTAAAATACTATCTGTAGAGCTGAAATATGAATCTGCTTGTATCTGGTTTTAGAGAGAGACCACACTGCCTACACATAAGCTCTCCTGCCAATGTCCTCACCATTCTGTCATTTTACATTTGACCCCTTTTTGGTCAAATGTAAAAGTACACATTTTTTGGCAGAACATCTCATATTTTGATTTCTTCAATTTGGGGGAATTAGTAGGTCTTGGAGTTTTCTCTTTAATTCCTTAAAAGCAAGCAATATCTTTAAATGGAATATTTTATCTAGCATCTAGTTGTTTTAAAGTAGGACCTTTCAGGGTGTCTGGTCTACTATACTGCCAAAGCAGACGTCTGAGTTTAGCAGTGTTCACATACCTAACATTTCTGGACCATTGTTTTGTATTTATTCTTAGCTATTGGACTCCCTTCCTTCTTTTGAGCCTAGGTTCCCCAAGAATGTTAATAGGAACAATTGGCAAATGGAATCCAGGACTTCAGTTGGAAAGAAACTTAAAATCCCTCAAAGCTAATCACAACTTGCTTTTTGAATCACCTCTGCATCACGTTCAAGTGGTTGCCTAGCCTCCCTTTACATTCATCAGTGATAGGGACCTCACCATCTCCTGAGGAGCCCATTGTGGGGGCTGGCTAGATAGGTCCAAAATTGGAAGCACAGGCTATCAGGGAGGGCAGTCTAGAATGCTGAGGTACAAGCTGAAGCTGCTGTCCACTGGTAGAATTTATTCTTTAGGGAAGCCTCAGCTCAGCTCTTAAGGCCTTTGAACAGATTGATTCCTGCCTTGCTGAATTAGCTAGGATAATCTCCCTTACTTAAAATCAACTGGTTGTAGATGTTAATCGTAACTACAAAATACCTTCACAGCAAGACCTAAATGAGTTTTTGATTGAATAAATGGGGACTTGGGCCTAGTTTACTTGACACACAAAATTGGCCATCACAGGAGCTTTCTCTGTACCGGCAGCTATGTCAGGCATTTATATATCTTTATATATTTTAATGGTCTTTGAATTAAGTATCATTATTCTTATTATAAAGATGAGAGAATTGCAACTCAAAGCAATTGATTATTTTTTATTGTTACTAATACATGTGGGGAAACTGAGACATGAAAAGATAAAATAGCCTTCAATACATATGCAAAGCCCTGAGCAAAATACCCATTGCATTATTAAATATTAGTTCCCTTACCAAATTGTTCTTTTTTCAAAGCTATGTTCATTTTAAGACAACTGCTAGTAGTTGTGCCTTCCACCAGGGAGTGAAATGATGTTTAACACACTTGCCTAGGGTATGTTTGCAATGAGAGTGTGTGTGTGTGTGTGTGTGTGTAAGTGTGTGTGTGATGGAGGGGGTGCTTTGTAGGATGGTGCTAGAGTAATAGCACAGCTAGAATGTAAGGCTATATTCTTGCCTTCACTGGGATGTTGCTCCTGTCTTTGGAAATGCTTTGAGCTCCTTGAATTAGTACAATATGTTATTGTATTTACTGAATTTATTATTGTAGAGACAGAAAATTCCTCAGTGGCTTCTTTTCCCCAATAACAAGTCATTCTCCACATGCTTAAATTAGGATAGTTGGAATACTAAATACATAATCAGAAAGTCTAATGTGTTTTATGCATGTTCTCATAAACCCTTGGGATGTATATCAGAGGGCAGAAGGGATGATGGCAGCGTAGGGTCTGTGCTGAGACTGGGTCTGAAGGATGATGGGGTAAGGAGGGAGAGAGGTGAACTTCTTTGCTTTCGCTGAAATCACTGGGTAAATATGGCCAGACATAGTGGGTTTGTTTAGCCCAAGTGTCTTATGTAGTCATGATTGATCACAATTTTCATAATAAACATAAATTTTACAAATAGATTTGAGCATATTTACTTCAGTAGGCATAAAAAAGGCCTTCTGAAATTAGGGTTCAGATAGGCCCTGAGACTTATTCATCTCCATAATGAAATTTTGCTTTTATATACATTTTGGCATAGTATTTAAAGGTAAAACAAAAACTGAAACCTATGATTTCATAAATGTGTAATCAATATTGTGAATAACCCATTTTGTGTAACACTCTACAGTTTACAAAACTTCTACACAATATGGTGGAATGGGAAGAACACTATACTTGGAGTAATACTTGGGTAGTAGGTTGTGTTACTGCCCGTGGTGTTCAGCTCCTGGGAGAGGGCTATACACCCCCATTGTCTCCCCATCACAGTGTTGCAGACTTGGCCATGTGATCTTCTCCAGCCAGTGAATTGTCTATGGAAGTAGAGCGTTGCATGGCTCCATTCTCTGTCTTCTCTCTTTTCTATGAGATAAGCCAGGGCTGTGCCTTTAACCTGAGGCATAGAATTGTATGGATTTGAAGCCAAATCACAGCCAAGCAGCAGTAGGCAGTAAGTGAGGGAGAAAAGCTGCTAACATTTGACGGGTCATCTTTTCACACAGTATTATTAATGTAAAGATCTGGATTTGATTCTGGCTCAACCACTGATTAGCTGTAAATCTCAGGGAATATATTGAAACTATAACAATCAATTCCCTCACCTGTTTCTGTAGATGAGTAGCTAATGCCTACTTCACTAAGCTACCGTGGAAAGTAAATGGAAAAGCTATAAAAATGGCCTAGAATAATTCCTGGCATACAATAAATAGTTAACTAACTCTCATTAACTGTGTCTGGCACACAGTAGTTACCCTCATCAAAATGAGTATCTTTTTATCTAGAATTTCAGCCATCAGTGAATGGCTAACCATCATAAAAGACAAAGATTCACTTCTAAATTTCTCTTTCTCATCCTTCTTCTGTGATCCTTTCCTTCTCTGAGTAAAACCTAACTTTCTTTAGGGAGGAACTAAAACTACATTTAGGTCCTGTAAAAATAGACATTTGTTCTGAGGCTAAAATTTTATGAAAGACAATGTGTTTAATTTCTTTTCAGAGAGCAGTGTTTTTCAAAATACAAAATATTAGATCCAATCTGCAAATTAATCTTACAAAAGATTGAAAATAAGCTACAGTTCAAAGTTTAAATTGAATAAACAAAACCATCATCATCTTGTGAGATTTTTTAGGCTGAAGAGGTAACCTCCCTGGAAGAAGAATAAACCTAAGGCCACTGCATTTTATGCATGTTCTCAAGTATGAAATATTCAACCTGAGAATAGGAAATGGCAAATTCATGTACATAATTGCACTGTACAACTCATCTGTTGAGATTCCCATTAGAGAAAACCCAGAGTACCTTGAAAAAGCGGCCCACACAAGCCGGGCCTGCAGAAGACAGGGAGCTGAGTTCTGCCTGCTCTGGGGAAATGCAGAGGAAGGGCTGACGTGCTCTGGTTTCCCTGGAGACCCCACTCTTCACTCTTCCTGAGATGAAGTCTCCTTTGCCACCCACCCTCAGGCAAAGCCTACACAGTGGTCTCTGCCCCAGGTCAAACTGCTTGTGGGTTCACCTAGGCTTGAGACCCTTATGCCAAATCCATCATGGAAGGAAGAAAGAAATGGCAAGGAAAAAATGTTTACTAAATAATGACCATGTGCTTTTCCTACCCTGAGTGCTAAATACTCAATATTTTGCAACTTAGACTTTCATTTCCCAGAATCTGAGTCTTAGCCTAAGAACCTTTCAAATATTAATAGTTCCCAGCTACCTGATAATCTTTAACATCCTTTTATGTCTAGGATTAATTAATTTCAAGAAAACAAAGTATCAAGAAGCAATACAATTTTTGAAAGTACTAATAGCTATGACTGATTAAAGCCATTGATATGAACTTGGAGTTTTATCCATTTTACAGATGAAAATTAGAGACTTTGAGGGGTTAAGAAACATGCCCAGGCCACACAGGGAATAAGGATCAAAGCCACAGCTTACAGTTTGACTTCAAAATCCAGGCTTATTCTTGTATATCCTACCGAGCTGCATGGCCATTTTACCTGATTAACTGCTTGAGGAAGCATTTTTGAAAGCAGTGAAAGATGAACTTCATTTGTTCCTTCTGAGGTCCGCTAGAGGCAGCAGGTTAAATGAGGATATAAAAACTGTCTCTTGTGAATTGTTATGCATTTTGTTTTAAACAAAGAATTGGCTTACTTCTGTAAATAGCATAAAGAAGTATTTTATTTTTATTATTATTCATTAGAATGATCACAGAAACGGAAGCTAGAATGCTGAACTTCTCCAGAGGAAAGGCTGATACAGTTCACCCGAGGTACTGCTATTCAGCCAAATTTTTCTCATTCTGCTCAAACACAACCTACCCCCATAGTCTTTATGGTTGCTCCCCTAGGAAAAAGTTGTTTCTGCTTCTATGAAACATTAATTTTAAAAAACCATCAAGCCCTCAAGCCCCGTCTGTGTCAACAGGGTTTATTTTTCAGTAAACACGTTAGAAACCAGTCTTCTTGTCTTACAGTGTCCAAAACACTCTTTCCTTAACTTCTCCTACAGATGCAGGCACCTGATCCTACCTCTTAGGGGAATTATAATGAGGGGTGGGGCAGTCTCCTCTCCTGAATATGGAGAGTTAAGAAAATCACTTTTCCTAGAAGTTTCACCCTTGAAGTTTATGGAGACTTACTGGGGCCCTAGAGTCCCATGAACCTCCAAGATGGTGAAGTTGAGTCACTGCAATATTGTCTATATCCTGTCTGCACCAATGTCCACCATAAAACAGATCCAGTCTTAATGAGACAACACTCTGTCTCATTAAGGAGAAGGGAGGAAGGCACGTGCCAACTTAGCTTATCTGAGTACCTTGCTACTTAGAGCGTATCTGTGGACTAGCAGCATCAACATCACCTTTGAGCACCACAGAAATGCAGACTCTCAGGCCCCACCTCCGATGAAATAAATCAGAACATGCCTATATACAAGATGCCCAGGTTATCTCTATGCTTACTCAGATTTAAGAAATACTGCCCTAGACATGGGCTGTTTACTGTGGCTGCATGTTGTTGGTACTACCCAGAAGCTTTAAGAATGACTGATACGTAATCCATGCAGAGTTGATTTAGGGAAAAAAAAAGAATTACTGATTCCTGGTTTCCACCCTCAGAAATTCTGACTTAATTGACCTGGGGTATGACCTGGAATTTGGGGTGTTTTTTTTTTTTGAGACGGAGTCTCGCTCTGTCGCCCAGGCGGGAGTGCAGTGGCGCGATCTCGGCTCACTGCAAGCTCCGTCTCCTGGGTTCACGCCATTCTCCTGCCTCAGCCTCCCGAGTAGCTGGGACTACAGGCGCCCGCCACCACGCCTGGCTAATTTTTTGTATTTTTAGTAGAGACAAGGTTTCACCGTGTTAGCCAGGATGGTCTCGATCAGCCCGCCTTGGCCTCCCAAAGTGCTGGGATTACAGGCGTGAGCCACCGCACCTGCCCGGCACTGGGGTTTTTAAAAGCTCTCTGGTTGACCCTAATGTGTAACTGTATTAATCCGTTCTTACGCTGCTAATTAAGATATAAGTGGGACTGGGAAATTTATAAAGGAAAGAGGTTTAATGGGCTCACAGTTCATCACGGTGGGAGAGTCCTCAGGAAACTTAACAATCATGGCAGAAGGGGAAGCAAACACATCCTTCTTCATATGATGGCAGGAAGGAGAAATGCCAAGCAAAAGGGGAAAAGTTCCTTATAAAATCATCAGATCTCATGAGAACTCACTATCACCAGAACAGCATGGAGGTAACTACCCCTATGTTTCAATTACCTCCCACTGGGTCCACCCCACATGGGGACTGCAATTCAAGATGAGATTGGGATGGGGACACAGAGCCAAACCATATCAGTAACCATAGTTAAAAACCATTCCAAATTCCTGAAAAGTCCAAGCATTGATTATTTTAAAACAGAGGATGAGGTGATCTGTTAAGAAGTCAGTGGAGGAAACTGTGAGCTATTATCTGGGGTTTACTTGGTGCCTGGTCCCTTCCATTGGAAAAAGAGGCTCATGCCACATGTGAAATGTGAAAGGAGAGAAAGACTCAACATCTCCTGGGAAGATTAGTCATACAATAGGATGCTGATGCTCCAAAATCTCCAATCAAAGAAAATCAAGAATAAAGTGATTAAGGAATTGAAGAACAGGAAAAAGCTTGAGGGTTGAAACCTACTAATGAGCTTCTATTCAATCTTACCTAGTTCCTGTGACCAACAGTCAGCCAGATGTTCCTGTAACTCAAATATTTTCTCTACACTGGCATTATATAAAATTCTCTTCTATGGATCATAAAATACTCCACACAGAGAAATCTCTATCATCAACAATTTTACAAGGTTTATTTTCTTTTAAAATAATAGGGCTTAAAATGCCTGCAATGAAAAAAACTGTGAGAAATACAGGTATTTTCTCAAGTCCAGCTGAAAGTTTAAGACATACTTATCCAAAATGAATTCACCAAAGAAGCGAGAGTAAAATGGAAGAGAGGCCACTTGCCTAACTGGGGGTCCCATGGGGCCCTATAATTAGAAGAACAAAGTTGTATAGTGCTTCTGTGACTGATTTATTTCCCCTGGACCACTGATGGCATAGTTTCTTTAGCAAATATTCTCTTTGAATATATTTTTCCTAAAGTATTATTTCTGTATCAAACTAATTCCAGAATTGACCTTTTGCGAAAGGTATTTAAAAACCAGTGTAAAAAAAGAGAAATGTCATTTTCCTATGTATTTGACTGTGCGTGGCACTGAATTTAAGAATCCTTTACATTTGAAAGGACACTTTTTAGACACTCCCAGACATCTTGGGTGAAGAAAGTTTTGAAATCAGGAGGAGCTGGATAACCAGATAAATATAAGTTTAAGAGAGCATGGGCAACAAAGTGTTGTTTTTTGATGCTATGTGATAATGGATTCTCCCTCCCCGGAACACCTGGGGACACATTTTTCAGAGGGCTGAACTCTAATGGAAGTTTCTCCCTTTGATGTGTTCCCCTCCCCGTGCCATGTAGAGTGGGGTGCAGTCCTCCAGGCTGATAGGTTAAGATTTAAGATGATCCTTTCAGGAGTTCTTTGTTTCTGTAATGTCTTTGTACCTTTTCTATAAGTTTAAAATTATTTCCAAACAAGAACTTTAAAATCTTAAACATGTAAATAAGAAAAAAAAAATTGATAGAGTGTGACCTCTTCACTTCTAACACTATATAGCATTTTGGAAGATCCAGATCCAGAACGGCTGTATACATTCTCAACCTGTACTTATTAGGTTGGTGCAAAAGTAATTGCGGTAATGACAAAAGCCACGATGACTTTTTACCAGCCTAATAGAATGCCTCATACCACAATGTCTTTAACTTTCTTACATTATTGGTGACTTATCTGAACTTCTACTAGACTGTGAGTCCCTCTGAGGCAGGAACCATGTCTAATTCATTTTTTATCACAAGTACCTAGAACAGAGCCTGGCACAAAGCAAGTGCTGTTTATGTAATTGGGAAAAGAAGAAGACCAAACAGAGCTTAGCAAAGTAAAAAATAAAACTGAAAAGAAGACACAGATAGTGTGCCAAGGCAAAGCAAACAGAATGGTGGCTTTTTTGAAATTCTGTATATGAAGAACTTGTGAGCCAAGTAGAGCTATTCAGGTGGAAGAAAAAATATGTGCATGTTTTGAACTACTTTTTCAATTTATTTAATGATTAATAGCCTGTGCAGGTAGAAAATTTCACCTTGAGTCAGTAATAGTAGGTTATAATTTTTCTATAATTTTTCTGTTTTATCTAATTTTTAAATTTTGGGGGGTAATGTATTTTAAAACAGTATCCCCATTTAAATTTTCTGATCTATGCACTGTTTTATTACCCTTTTGTTTCTAATCTACTTCTTTGTGTCTTGTTTTCTTGATCTATATTGCAAAAAGTTTCTTATTTTGTAATTTTCTTGGTCTTTTCAATTTGCAAACTTTGAGCATTTTATTCTTTTCCACTTTATATTTACCTTTTGTTTCACACATTTTTGTTAATATATTTTATTGTTACTTTCTGTTATAGGTGTTTATTCTCTTATTGTTTAATTATCTTAATACTGTAGTTGAATGCTCAGCTAATTTTCAGCCTGCTTCTTTTCTAATATAAGCATGTAATGGCCATAAACTCCCCCCAAGAACTGCATTAGCAATACAACACAAGTTTTGAAATGTATTATTTTTATTATCATCCATTTTTAAGTATATTCTAATTTCCACTCTATTTTTTCTTTAATTCATTAGTTAATTAGAATTGTGTTTTATAATTGTCAGCCTCACAGTGAATTTATAATTGTACTTTGCTATTGATATTCCTTCTTTTTTTGCATCATGGAAAGACATTGTATTCCGTGATACTGATTCATTAGTATATATTGAGATTTGCTTTGTTTTATAGTACACAATCAACCTTTTGAAATATAACATGTATGCTCAAAGAGAATATGTTCTCTAGTGTGGTTAATTAGATCATGCTTGCTAATGTTTATCACTACTAGAGTTTTAATAATTTTTTATTTCCTTCATCTATGAATTACCAAGAAAATTTCATTAAAATCTATCAAATATGACTATGGACTTGCCAACTTCTCTTTGTAGTTCTCTCAATTTTGGCTTTACATATTTTAAGTCAACTTTATTATATCACACTCCCTGAGAGATCATTTTACTTGTTATATGATGACCCTTTATTCCTAGTAATTCATTTTGCCCTAAAGACTACTTTATCTGTTATTATATCTATACCAATTTTACTTGATCAGCTTATATTTTTTCTAACATATCTTTTTCTCATATCTTTATTTTTAGCCATTTTGTATTTTTATGTTTTAGTTGTGTCTCTTGTGAAAAGTCAAGTTTAGACTATTTATATTTATTATGTAATATATACTATGTTATATATTACATAATAAATACATTTAATACAGAATGTTATATATTACATAATAAATACATTTATATTTATTATGATTATTATCTATTTGTTTAACATCTTTCTTCTCCTTGGTTTCCCTCCTTTTTTAATCTTCTGTTAAATTGATAAAGTTTTCTTTATTTTGCCTTTTTTACACCCTTCAATTTTCTAAGAATGTATGCATGCTTTTTTTCTACTATTTTGTTGACTACCTTAACATTTTTGAAGTTAATCAGTATCTTCACCATCCTTTCTAGCAGCATAAGGATCTTAGAACACATTGTGCCAAGTCATTTTCTTCTGTATCACCTACTATTGTTCTCTAGTATTTTAGTTTTCTGTTTTACTCTCCCTAAATTAAGTATTATTGTCGTTTGTATAATCAGTCTTTATGTTAGGCTTATCCATGTGTTAACCAGACTTTATACTCACCATTTCTTTATCTCATGGCTTCATTCTAGGTTCTATTTTCTTTTTCTTAACATATACCCTATTATAATTTTCATTTAAAGTTTTTAAGTGAAAAATTACTTCAGTTTGAATGTAACTACAATCTTTATTTGTCTTTACTTTGGAATGAACTTTATCTGAGTATAGAATTCTGTTGTAATAATTTTATGTTTTCAAGCCTTTAAAAATACTATTCCATTTTCCCCTAGCCTCTTGTCTGCTAATGAGAAGTCATATCTCAGATTAGCAGTAATTTCTTTCTAAGTAATCTGTCTTTTTAAAATGTTATCTTAATGATTTCTCTCTGTTTCGGTATTCCGTAATTTTCTATGCTAGTTCTAGGTCTAGGTTTATTTTGTTTATTCTGCATGAAGTTCACTGGACTTTAAATGTAAGGGATAATGGCTTTTGCCAGTTTTACAAAGTTCTTGGTAATGATTTCTTTAAATATTGCATCACCCACACTCCCACATTTCTTCTATTTTCTATTTTCAAACTACTATGAGAAATACTTTTGGATTTTCTTACTCTTTTTTTCTATTTTTCTTTAATCATTTTTGTATTTTTAGTCTTTTTTTTCTCTCAGTACTGCATTCGGAACAGTTTCCTTAGATACATTTCAGTTCACTTTCTCTTTTTCTGTCTCTAATCTTTTGTTTAATTTTTGGTAGTCATGCATTGCATTTTTTTGTATCTAGAAGTTCTACTTAGTTCTTTATCACACCTGTTTGTTTTATTATTGACTTATAGTTTAAATTTATTTTTTAATATTTGTAATTATTTAAGTATACTTAATTTATTATTCTTTTTACATTCTTCTATTAACAGTGTTCTCAGGCTACTAATCATTGTTATTGAAAGATTCTCTTTGCAGAAGTGCTTTTGCATTTTTTGTCTACCATGCATTGAATGAGCATCGCTAAACTACAACCAATCATACTAATTTTTCAGCTTGAAGTTTCCTGATGCAAAGTTTACCCCCCTACTTACATTTGAACCTCAAATCTACATGAAACATAGATTCAAGATTTAAATATTTGTCTTTTTTCTCAACTAGAGTTTAGACACAAGCTACAACATGAACTTGCACACAATCTCTCTGCATCTCCTCTGCCATATGGAAAACTGTTTTTTTTCTATCCCATCCTTTACAGCCCTAGATTTATACAAAAGTCTGGGTTAAAACTACCTGTCTCATGCAGGACCAAGATATCATCTCATGTCTTCAAGTTGTAATGAAATATTATAGAAACTGACTCTATTCCCATCCCTGTCTTGGCTCCAGGCAGCTAAATTATCAGCTCTCAGATTGTGTTCAGCTCTCACTGCATTTCCTGAAACTGAAGAATTAAATTTCTTTATTTCAAACTGAGCTTAAGCATACAAAGAATTCTTTTTATCTTTTTTCAGTTTATATACATGCCATAACAGGGGTTGCTAATAACAGGAAGTTTCTCAAATTACATCGTTTAATAGACATATTGCCAAAACCAGAAAATCCTTTTAGTGGCTTTTGCATTGTCCTCCACCTGTTGCTGTTATCTTCTATAATGTGTGTGAGGAAGGATAGGAAGGGAAGGGAGGAGTACGAGGAGAAAGGAATAAAATCCCGGCAATTATTAGTCATATATGACAGTCCTTGTCTGATCTCTACCTTGTCATATAGCATTTGGCAAATTGTGTTTTCCCTTTGAGTCCCTCCTATATTTTCCATTCATAAAATAATAGATTTATATAATAACAACAACCCTTGTTGAGGACTCAGAGTATGCCTAGCACTGTGCTACATGCATTATATTATTATGTGCATTATGCTATATATGTCACACAAAAATCTTCTAAGAAAAGTATTATTGTCTCTATTTTTAGATAATAAATTGCAAATATGGAAGGTCAAATAATTTGGTCAAAATCTCAAAGCTGTAAGTAGCAAAGCCACGATTTGACCACAGGTCTGTCTGATTCTAAACCTCTATCTTCAGCCCTGTGTTACTGTCCTCTTCTTATTTTCTATCAAATATTCATGAAGATTCCTGTCATCTCTAACCTTCTCCGGGTCTCTAATCAGTCTTCAATTCCATATATATGTATAACTTTCATTTTTCACCTAGTCTTGTTCAGGGTCTCAATGTTCTCATCTCTGCACATCTAATTCACTTCTTGTCCTTCTCACCCCAGGTCACTGCCATGTATAGTTATTGGCTGAATTAGTATTTTATGAGTGTTTTAATATAGGCTTCTTGAAATATGGTTTCTGGAAGGCTGGAAATGATTCTACATATATTCATACACACACATCACAACAAGACCAGACATGATGTACACTGCTCACTGCCGAGAGCTTCTTTGCAGGAACGAATTTGGGTTTTTTTTTTTTTCACAGGAACTTCCAGTGACTGAGATCAAAGATACATTTAATTTCCTCTGAGTGGAAATGGCCCTTTCTCTGTATTTAGATGTTTTGTAATATAGCTCCTTCGGCAGTAAAATCATGACAGGCAGAGAAAAGAAAATAAGCAAAGCATATCAGAGCCCTAGTGTTTGTTACAGAGCAGATCTAAAATATTTTATTGTAGTTCATTCATTGCTGCAACCTATACATTTATTAAATAGTTATTGGACATTCATTTGCTTGCTAATTATTTATTGAGCACCAAGAATTTTGCTAAGCATTGAGGATAAACTGGGTGAAACAAACATAGCACCTGTCCTTGTGAAACTTACAAACTGGTGGAGAGATGAACAGTGAAAAACAATCTCTCAGATAAGTCTGTGTGCACACAAACCGTGCTAGCTGACATGAAGGGGAGGGCTAGGTAATGACTGGGTATGGTGAGGATGGGGAGCCAGGGAAGGCTTCTCTGCACAAGTGAGTTTTAGGCTAAGCCCTAAAAGATAGAAAGAGTCAAGAGAAAGAGCATTCCAAGCAAATGGAGGATCCTGAGAGAAGGCAGAGATCACTACCTTCAAGGAAATGGTAACAGACTCACAGGCAACCCAAGGTGAAGCTGAGTTGCTGATGAGGGATAAGATCACATTCTAGTTCTTTAATCACATTAAGAATTTTGTTTTCAGTCTCAGGAAAACCCACTAAAAGTTTTCCGCTGGGGTGTGATTTTACCTGTTTCATATTTTTAAAGACCTCTCAGATTGTGACATTGAAAATTGACCACATGGTATCAAAGTAGAAGGACACAGAACAATTTCAAGATTCCTGCAGTGTCCAGGCATGCAGTGGTGAGAACTTAAACTACAGCAGTGGCGAGAGGGATGATGGAGCATGACTAAAGAGCTGGCGTGGAGTTAGAATGAAGAAGGTGGATGCCAGATGGGATGTGGAGGGAAAGGGTGAGGATGTTTTTGAGGATAAGTCCCAGGTTTCTCTCTCAGACAAGGTTAGTGGAAACACCAACTAACAATGCATACTAACATCTATTATAGGTAAGACCTTAAGCTAAAAGCTAGAACTGGCAGTGTAGACAAGCAGCTTTTACACAGAGCCAGGTACTTTGTGTGTATGTATGAAAATTTCAAATAGCTAATATTACTGAGTGCTTACTCCCTGTAAAGCACTGTTCTAAACATATACATATATCAACTCATTTGTCATAATTACAGCCATTTGAAGTGGGTAATATTATTCCCATTTTACAGGTGAGGAAACTGAGGCACAGAGCTATTAAATACCTTGCCTGAAATCACTCATCTAATAAATGCAGACTTCAGATTTGAACCCATGTGCTATAAAGCAGCATCCATGTTCCTGTCTACTTCACCACAGCCCCTTTTTTCTAAGGAGATTCTAGTCTACAGGAAAACCCAGAAGCCAACAATATCAGAATATTGTGAGAAAGAGCATAATAATAATAATCACTAACATTTACTAGGCAGAATACAGCAATGAACAGGGTGCTGTGGGACCCAGGACAGAGACAGGTGTTTTGTTTTGCTTTTTTTGTTTGTTTTTTGAGAAAATTGCATTCAAAGAATGTTTTTAATAGAGTAGGAATTTACTTAGAACACAAGCCCTTACTTACTGATTAATGTCTTTTAGGCAATGGCATTCTCACCTCCATAACGCCAGGACCTAGCTTTGGCACATGGTAGCTACATGATAAATGTTTCATGAAGCCAACTGAAATGAAAGTCACCACAAACGAGGATGCTGCCTCATGACACTTAAACTCCTCTTTGCTTGTTTTTACCAGGTAATTTCATTTCTCCACCCTCCTGTAACAAATAAGACAAAGACAATGGCTCATATTCAGGAAGAATAACTTTCCCAGGTCAGCATTAAAGACCAGTCTCCAGGGATGTGTTTGATTGAAATGCAGGAGCTGTGCATTTTTTGGTGAAGTTTGCCTCTAAAAAAACTGCAGTGAGTTTACCTGTAAACTAGCATTGCTTATTATTTTCATTATCAGCCAGATTTTAGAATGCTATTTTTAAAAATAAAGTGCATGCACATATATACACAAAAGTTGTCCCTTCCATGCTAGCCACATTTGAATGAGACTTCCCAGGAATTTACACACAAAAGATTTCACATTATGTAGCCTGTGTGGGTGGTCAATTACAACTCTGCCAAAATCGAAAAAGAAACTTTAGGAGGATTACGAGCTATTTTGTATACTCCCAGATGACCATGTCTACTCCCTCTGCAAAACTCTGAGAGGCTCCCTTTGTGAAATTAACATGTTTTGTCACATTGTGGCAGACCTTGACTGTCATACTTTACTCTCTAGGGTACCCTTAACTTGATCAAAGCAAATCTTCCTTTCTTATTTCCAACTGCCCATTACTTAAGAGAAGCCTATTGATTTGCCCCTGAAATTACACACTCTTATTTTCAAGGCTAGGGAATATCTCTGCAAGTGATGAGCAAGGAGATTTGGGACAAGGTAGAGTGAAATGAGTATTGAATTATTTTGTTCAATCAAAAAACAAAACAAGCAAAAACACACATTGAATACCCATTGGTAGTGTGCTAGGTGACGGCAATAGAAGATGAAGCTTCTTTATTCAAGCAACTCTAGGTCTTGTAATAAAGATAAGTATAGAAATAAATAATTTTAATAACATGATGGAAGTGCCATAATCAGGGTAAGGGTAGGGTGCTTTGGCAATATGCCAGAGTGATGGAAATGGTACAGGCTCTCTGAAAGAGATGATGAGTTGATTGAGTCTAAAAACAAGAACAAGCAGGAGTTAACTAGGTGAACACCTTTCTAGGTGTGGGTTTTGAAGGGCAATCAGGTCATAGGTCAAGGAAATAGTGAGATATAACAGTCAGAAAAAAATGTATGTGGGCAATGGCTCTAGCAGGATTGTCGGGTATGAGGGGACTTCAAAAAGTACATTAAAAAATGGAATTAAAAGGTAAAAATAAAAACATATAAACTTTATTTCTCAATAGAAGCTCCATCAAGCTTAAGTAAGACACTTTTGTAAGCAATGATACTAGCTATTTAGTCCACCCCTGAAGAACCAGAGTTTCTGGGAATTTAACCATATCAAAGCAGTCTTTTTGATATTGTCAACTGAAGAAAAATGAGTGACCTCTACAGATGTTTTAAGAAACAAAAAGAAGTCGGAAGGAGCCAAATCAAAACTGTAAGGTGGATGCCTAATGATTTTCTACAGAAAATCTTGCAAAATTGCCCTTTTATGATAAGGAGAATGAGCAGAAGCATTGTTATGGTGGACAAAAACTTTTTGATGAAGTTATCTTGGGTGTTTTTCTGCTAAAGCCTCGGCTAACTTTCTCAAAACACTCTCATAATAAGCAGATGTTTTCATTCTTTGGCGCTTCAGAAAGTCAATAAGCAAAATGCCTTCAGCATCCCCAAAAAACTGTTGCCATGACCTTTGCTCTTTTGACTGGGCAATTTTCACCTCTTGCTAGCTATTGCTTTGATTGTGCTGTGTCTTCAGAATTGTACTTGTAAAGCCACGTTTCAGGTTCCGTCATAATTACTTGAATACATGCATCAGGAGCTTGATCACACTTTTTAAAATTTCCATTCAAATCTCTGCTTTTATCTGCAGTTAATCTAAATGTAATGGTTTTGGCATTCCTTAGCATTTGTCCATTGAGTGGACAGTTTGCTCAACTTTAATTTCTCAGTCAGAATTATGTAAGCTGAATCAATTGAGACATCTATGGTGTTGGTTATTGTTTCTGCTGTTAATCATCAGTGCTTTTCAATTAGAGCATGGACTAATTTTTCCTCACTAATTGATGTGGTTGGTCTGGCCCTGTGGGCTTCATCTTCAATACCATCTTATCCCTTCTTAAAATGAATGATCCATTTGGAGTCTGATGATTTCTTTGAGGCATTGTCCTTATAAACTTTCTGTAAAACATCAATGATTTCAGCATTCTTTTACCCAAGCTTCACCATGTATTTGATGTTTGTTCTTGCTTCACTTTTGGCAGAATTCATGGGCTCTCATATTGGCTGTTTTCAAACTGATGCCTTATCCTTCTTAGTATCTCAAACTAGATCCTGTTCAGACATGTTATAACAAGTTAGTATGAGTTTATTTTGATGCAGAAAAAAGTCTGAAATCGGTGCATAGTTTTTTCATGAAGCAGAGATGCATTTTTTATGAAGTTTTTGAAGACTCTTCGTATGTGTGAGGGCAGAAGATGAGGCTATGGATAAGGGCTAGTGAGAAAGGGCTCTGTAAACTTGGCTAAGGAGTTCGAATGCTATCCAGGTGGCATTGGGAAGCCATCAAAGAAAGGTAAGTAGCAGAGTCTCAGAGTTAGATAATTGTGCTTAGAACCATTCAGTTACCACTGATGGCCTTCATACAAGGCCACAAGTGGTCCTGAGTCCTCACAAGGATCAGAGCACTGGGAAACAGAAAGAAGCCTTAAATACAGTCCTAATCAGAATGTTGGGGAAACATAGAAACCTTGTCTACAAGATTTCAGTAGAGAACGTAAGGCAAAGCAGGGAAAGAAATTGCAAATTTTTAGTCTTTTTAGGGCATTTCTAAGCTATTTCTTATAATAGTTGTTATCTCAATCTTATCAATATTTTATAAGAGTAACATAGAGATATCTTGGAAAAATTCAGATCTAAAGATGTATATTTTTATCTGAGCTACACTATGTATTTTATAAGTCTACCTATTGGGTCAAACATATTAATACCACACTGACAAAATTGCAAGGTAGTTTTCTTATAAAATTTTTCAGCAGAATATATTTAATGCCCTTCACAGACATCTAATGAAAACTGCCATCATTTATTTGGAAATGTATTATGAGATTTGTCCCCTCCATGTTCTCAAATGATATTTCCATACCAGGCATTTAGCTCTATGATTAATATTTTTTCATTTAAATTCTGTTTATTTTTCATATTGTGATGTTTTACTATACCCTCATTGGCCCATTGTAATAACTGACCATGTTTGCTTAGCAAGAGAGTAAATGTTCATTTGCATATGTCTTGTTCCCTGCTAGAAGCTAGAAGGTGGCCTTGCCCTTTTGCAAGCTGCTTTGTTACTGTTGTCCAAATGAGTATACGTTAGAGGGTAAAGAGCTGTATCCTGAAGGTGCAAACCTCGTGTCTTAATATTTCACTCTCAGCTCTATTCCAAGCCAGATTTCTAGAACTATGGTTGAAGTAAATGCAAGGCAGGGGTGAGAGATGGGAGATTTACTCTTGTTTTCAGTCACAATTGCACTTTTTCAGCATACAAAAATATTTCTGAAAATAGCTTCAAGCCAACATTTGATAGGGATGTATACTGGCTCTTGGGAGAATAGGGAACATCCCTATTCTCCCAAAAGAATATCTTAACATCTTCCTAACATCTCCGCTTCTTAAAATCTGCTTCATTAAATCGGATAGCATTAGGAGAAATACCTAATGTAAATGATGAGTTGATGAGTACAGCAAACCAAGATGGCACATGTATACCTATATATCAAACGTGCACATTGTGCACATGTACCCTAGAACTTAAAGTATAATTTTTAAAAACTAGGAAATTTATTTATGCGTCTTTATATCTTTAGACGTGCCAATGAAAAGCTGTTATCTTTGGAAGTCAGAGCTATTCCATACTTCGTTTAGGTAACAAAAGCCAACCTGGGCAACATAAAAAAACCCCATCTCTAGGAAAATTTTTTTAAAAACTTAGCCTAACATAATGGCACTCACCTGTAGTCCCAGCTATTCAGGAGGCTAAGACAAGAGGATTGCTTGATCCCAGGACTTTGGTTATAAGGTGCTTTATGACCACACCACTGCACTCCAGCCTTAGTGACAGAGTGAGACCCTGTCTTATTCATACATACATACACACATACATACATGTTGCCTTAGGATACATACACACTCATATGTCTTAGAACGTGGAAATATTTTTTCAGCTGTTTAATTGCTAATTACCACGCACATAGTATGAATTTGAAAATTTGTGTAATTCAGTTTTTATACTAGTTATAAAAACCTGGAGCAACCTGTGCGAAAATATATTGTACCCATAGTAAAATATTTTTACGCTAGGTATTTGACTATATTTTAATACCATTCTAAGGATGTACGTTTGTTACTTTGACTTATGCGCATACTTATTTCTGCATCCAGGTGTATAACATGCCCACCAACAAATGGCAATAATGTAACCAAATAGAGATAAGCTGTGGTCATTTGTCAATTTTTTAAAACCATGCTTGAATATCTGATAGTAATCTCAAACATGCTAATGCTTACTACCTGCCCCAGTATGCTCTCCAATCTATGCTTCCCCAGCCTTCCCCATCTTAGTAAATGGTACCACTACTTATCCAGTTGCTCATGCTGGAAGCCTTCCCTCAGGTCAACCTTGACTCCTCCCTCACCCTGCAACCAATCACCTGCAATCTTTGTCAATTTTATCTTCAGAAGAATGTTAGCAACATTCTTTTTTCTTCAGAAGAATGTTAGCAACATTCTTTTTTCTTCATCCCTATGATCATTACTTGTTTATTATTTTTTAGTGTCTGCCTATTGCAGTTGAATTAAAATCCAAAGTTCTCCCCAAGGCTCTGTAAATTTCATTTGCTACTCTTCACATCTTCTAACTCTGAGCATGTCAAGATCTTTCACGTGTCAGATCCTTTACACATTTTTTTTGCTTCCTCTTGAAATCTGTGTGCCCTGAACTTCTTGGCTCTTGTCCATCCTTCAAGTCTTAACTTAGAACTTACAGCGAGGCCTTCCTTGTCCATGCTCCCTCTATCCAGCCTACCCAATATGTTTCTTTATCTCACGGTACTTATATTGATCTTAAGTTACTTATTTTTTTAACTTGTGCATTTTATGTTTACCCTGATAAACTATCAGCACCGTAGGGTAGGAATGATATAATGTCTGTCTTGTTCACCAGCTTGTGGCCCACACTGCGTATTGTACCTAGCAAATACCAGAACTCAAAAGACAGATACCACTGAAGAAATGAAATATGCTAAGAGCAGAAGATAAAAAAGGAGTAGAATACAATTTCTACCCTCATGGAGTTCACATTCTATTAGAGGAGATAGACAGGGGAACACATCATCAAAATATCTAGAGATAAGACCTCTACGGGAGATGAATTCAAGGCACCAAGATGGTGAAAAATAACTACGTGAATAATATAAAGATATTGGCACTGGAGACAGACAAGTAGGTTGAATCCTCAATTATAATTTTGTTTTACGTTATTTCTGATTGTTTGGGCAGATTACTTAACATCTCTGAATAATACTTTATACATCTATGAAACAGAAGGTATTTACTAACAAAGAGATACTGTGAGAATTAAATGAAATACACCACGTAAGGTGTTAATACCCTAAGTAATAGTAAGTAAGTACTTTAAATTAGTAGATTTTCCACTGCTACTGCTGCCATTAAGAATGATGTCTGTTTAATTAGTTAGTGTAATCCTGGAGCTCAATATAATGTTGAATTAAAATATTTTACTTTCAAACCAATGTTGTGTTTCTGCTACACAGAGATTGGCAATTAAAAATTCAGCTCAGTATCCCCCTTTTCTAAAAAGTCCTCTCTATTTCAAAATAGTTTATCCAATCCTCCTGTGAGTTATCTTTGTGTCTTATGATTAGGAGCATGTTGGTGTTTTTAAAAGCCCAAAGAACTCTCACTGTTCTTCTGTGCCCAAATATGAAAGCAAAGGAGAGACTAACTGAAGTGTCAGCTTTACAACTGTGTGAGAAGTTGAAGACATGGTTGAGTATGTTAGCCTCACGAATATCAAAATAGACATAAAAGGAGGAGCTGAAGAGCTGCAGGCCTTCCAAACTTCTCTAATGGTAGGGAGCAAACCAGAGAATGTGCTCTCTCCAAACAGGTGAATTCCAACGGGAGAAGATGAAGAGGAAAGTGGCTGGGCTTGGCATCACATGGTCATTCTTCCATCCAGGGCTAGAGGTAGAGGATGGAAAAAAAAAATCCAAAGATGTTACAGTATTGATATCTCTCTACTTGGAATCATGAAGCCAGTGAAGAGGGCTCTTCCCCAGTATACTGCTACCAAGACAGCCAACTTCAGCCTCCAGAACCAGCAGGCCCGGGTTTAAGCCCTCACTCTGCCACTTGTAACTGATAACATTTCAATCTCTCTTAGCCTCCATATTCTCAAATGTAAAATAAGGATGATAATAATAATGTCTACCCCATAGTATGGGGCTAAAGCAGATGAACTTGGGTAAAGCACTTACCATTGGATTTGACATATAATCAATGTTCTTATTTCTTAGCTAGGATTATTTTACTCTCTGCTTGAAATTGCCTTCTTGGAGGAAGAGCCGATGAAAGAGAAAAGTAGATATATACATGAATAAATACATGCATTAATTAAAATGCTTCAGAGGAGTTGTCAGGAAAGTCTTCATGGAAGATGAGACTTGGCCAATATTTTTTTAAGAATGGGCAGGATTTCTCCATGTGGACTGTGGGTCTTACAGAAAGAAGGGACTGTCAGGGTGGCATTATAAATTTCATTGCTCTTGGGAACTTTTGATTTCGTGGGTCTTGTCCTCTGTAAAATAAATATATATATATGTTATATAAATATGTTATATATGCTATATATATATAACATATAATTATATCTATAACATACATATATTTATTATTATATATAACATATAATTATATGTTATATATAACATATATATTTATTATATATATATAACATATATGTTATATTATGACCGCATTGGTATAAAGATAAATATAATCCAAGGTGGATTATATTGTTTTTCTTTTAATTAAAACATTTTTTAGCCCCTAAAAGTATCACGGGCCCTAGACACTACACCTACTTTGCTTAAATAATAGGTGAACAAAGGACAGAGACACAAGAGGAGACACAGCTCAGAATGTTTGGAAAGCCATAGGAGGTGTGATGTGATGGCAGCTTTTTAAAAACGACTTATTTAAGGAAGATATTTTGCAGCAAAACTCAGTATTTGTTATAAAAATACATACAATTAGCATACATTTTTAGCCAGGGCAGGATTAGGGAGGCTTCTACATGGTAGGCCAGACCTGTGGGTGCCTGCCTGAAGGACATGCAGACAGTGATAACAACGTCTCACAAGAGTCAAGAAGGGATCAGATTTTTGTAACTGAAAGCTTGCTCTAAAGGACAGATTGAAAGAGGGTGAGGCTGGATGCAGAGAGCCCGCCAGTAAGGACAGCTGAGATCATCTGACCCAGAGATGGAGAATTTAAAAGTAAGGATGTGGCACCTTGAGAAAGGCAGGAGACAAAATATTCTGATTGAATGGTCTTGACACAACACCTTTTGTGTCCATTTTATTTCAAGGATAAGAAAAGAAAATGAAATAGAAAAGCCTCTTGTTCTCCTACTCCCAGTGCAATTTACTTAATTCTATACAAATATACGTAAATTGTCAACTTAGCATAGAGGATGTTTAAATGTGGTATGGAACTGGTTCCAGAGTCAGCTAAGTTTCTGCTCCAGACTCCCTCATTTACCAGCTGGGCCCTCTGAGACAACTTCCTTAATCTTTGTGATCCTCAATTTTCCCATCTTTAACATGGGAGTGATCATAATACTTGCCTCACAGGATTATTGTAAGAACTAAATGGAAGCAAGTATATGTAAAATGCTTAGAACACTGCCTGCATACAGTAAGCACAGAATAAATGGAGAACCTTATAAAAACATACTGTGAAAACTATGTCCTTTTCCTATAACGTTGAGGGAAGAGATGCAAACACAAAGTTTGTTTAAAAAAAAAATTGTATGTGACTTTGAATTTGAAGTCCCTCTCTCAGAAAGCCAAAATTCATAGTTCCTTTCAGGTATGTATGTGTATGACAGACACATCTTATTCCTTTGGATTCATATGGCTTCTACATTCTATTGTATCATTGTCTGTTCACATGACCCTGAGTGTACTGTCCTGTACCTTTAAATCACCTTTCAGGTAATGATTTTTAAATATTGCAAAATATTCTATCATGGATAACTAGCAAATGCTGGCAACCTCCAGGGCTGTTTTCTAATTAGATCCTATGGATTTAATATTTTGAGTTATTTAAAACTTCTCTATCTTATTCCCTTAAATTTCCCTTGGTCCTCTTTTTGCTTCTAGTTTACTATTTTTGCAAAGAGAATGGGTGGGGCAAGCACGCACACACATCTAAATCCTTTGAAATGTCTACCGTCTTCCCAGAACTCTGAGTGGTGCAGTAATGAATTGCTTTGAGGTTAAGTTATCTGACTGTCTTGTTATGAGAGATCAAACCTGAAGGTGTGTGTTTGCTTCCAATTAACACCAACTCTTGGGATTTGAAAAATCACGTATTTCATTCATTAACCTTCAGAATGGCATTCAGAGGGGAGAATGTTTGAATTTACAACTTACAAATTATAAATTTATCAAAAGCAATAACATTATTATAATACTCATGTTAGGGGCCATTAGTATCCTTAGTCTCTACTGTACATCACAAGGAGACCATGTCTGCCCTGAGGACATCTTCTCTAATAATAAGAATCTTTTATCCTCTACAGTAGAGAGAGATTTCCACATACCTTGTCTCTTGTCATCTTCACCATAGCCCTGGAAGGAAATAGGCCAGAGGTTATCATCCTCATGTGATGGATGAAAAAAACTGAGTCTTAGAGAGATCAAGAGACTTGCCCAAAGTAACAGTCTTCCAAAACGGTAAAACTAGAACTTGAAGTCTGAATTTTTACTTCTGAGTCCTCTACTCTTCCCACCTCTCCTCACTGCTTTCCCCAGCATTGAGAGGCACAAAATAAAGAGGGTCATTATCAGGCCAAAGTATAAATTAGGCAATTTTACCTTGTGGCCCAAGTCGGACACATTAAAGTTCAAATGTCAAATCTGCCACTTTCTGCATTAGTGCACTTGGACTACTTAAACTCTTTGTTCCTCAGTTTTATCAGTTTTATCAACAGTGATCACAATGCCTATTTGTAAGGCTGAATCATCTAGGATTATTTCAAGAGAAGGTGATAGAATATGTGACTAAAAGTGGCTTTGGCAATAAAAACTTTTAATTAACTCACATAATAAGAAATCCGAAAGTCGGCTTTTCCACATTGACTCATTGTGTAGCTCAAAGGTATAAGGCTGTCGCTCAGCTTCTCTGTTTTGTTTCGCTTTGCTTTAATTTCTCTTCATGATTGAAATGGCTGTCATGGCTCCAAACTCAGACCCTCATATGGTAACACCCACAGCAGGAAAGATGGAATTGGGGGCTCTCCTTATGTATCTTTTGCTCTCTTTTTATTAGATTGGTACTGGGGGAGAAGGTGAGTGTGTCTTTTCCAAAACTTCCAGAAAACTCTTCTTTTAAATCTTTGGCTAAGCTGGACCTTATGCCCATCTTCGCACCAGTCACTAGAAAGAACAGTGGGTCATCGTGGTCAGTTTGGACTGCCCATAAATTGTCTTCTAAGGCTAGGTTTGGAGCCCCTCTTTCTTAAACACAATTCAACGTACATATGAAAAGAAAATGTAGGTTCCATGAGCCAGACCGGAGGATGGGACAGTGACTAATAAAGAGGTACCCAGTTGGTCTGCCACAGAAGATTGTGTGTTTTGTGATTATTAAAGAAGTTAAAAGTAAAGAACCTAACATAGCAATAGACATATAAAAGGTCTCAGGGAATGCCTGACATCTTCTTTACCACTTTGTGGTTTAGATCAGTATTTACTAATTTTGTGACTTTGGGCTCACCATTTAATTACACAAAGCCTGTTCCCCATCTTCAATTTGTGGATAAGAATTGCTATTCAATTGAGTTGTTGAGGGGGTCAAAAATTAAATAATATCTGGAAAAGAGTTTCCTAAGTTATTAAGTGCTATACAAATGTAAAGCATCATATTTAACATTTAGAGTCAACACTGCAAAGACACTTAAAGCAGGGTCAGACTGCAGCATTGCAGTAGACATACGTGAAAAGCAGATAGTTGATACTAAAATTTTCACGTGTTTGGCAACGTGATACAGATAATATAGAATACCAATCATGTCATTGTTTTGCACATTTAAAAATAACGTCCAGCTTTTGTTCTGGGACACCTTGTATCTAAATAAAGTGTAAGACAAAACAAAAGAAAAAAATTCTGTCCGTTAAAACTAACACACAAAAAAGACTAAGTTTTTTGCTGCTTTCTTTATCCGAATTTGCTCTCATAGTTCAGCACCTAAAATTATTAATGTTAGTTGGCTTTCTGTTCCCCGCGTCTTTATGCTCCAAGACCAAGTAAAAGGGGCAAGGTTTTTGACATGTAGATGCAAGAGGGCCTACTTTATCTTAGATGGCTTAAATGCATGCATTACCTTTAATGTTCTTAACCATTTTACAACATGCTTATTTTTATTCCCATTTATAAGGTAGAAAAACCACAGCTTACTGAGATTCGATAACCTGTTAAAGTTCCATAGCTAGCAAATGAGCCCAGATTTTGACTGAATGCCTCCCACCTCTAAAGCTTATGCCATTTCCACTGTTTCTCTACTTTGTCACCTTTTCCATGAAGTCTTTTCCAATCGATATCATAAAGGTGATATTTCACCTCCTGGTTTCTTTGCCTCACCCATTGGTAACATGAATTCTGCAAACACTTAGTTTACACTAGAATTTAATTTGAGAGAATCTCTATTAGTGTCACCCTCTGAAGCTTGGAATGCACTGAAATGTAGCCCATGTGCAGCACATCCACAATGCTTGGGATACAGAAATATTATTTGGAACGTGATCCCTGGGACAGAGATGTGGATGACTGTCCTATGATGCGATCTTAAAATCCACATATTTAGTCTTTGGTGTTTCCAGGAAATAACCATATCTTACATGCTGAGTCACCTTATTTAATACTCAAAATATTCTGGTGGGATAGGTCTTGTTATAATTATTTTATAGATTAAAAAAGTACAAAACTGAGACTCAGTGACATTCCTAATATCACTCATTTTAAAGAATGTGCTAGTTATCAATTGCCTTATACTGCTGCATAACAAACAACCTTTAAAACCCAGTGGCATGCAACAGTGTTTTCACATATCAAAATTATACGGGGTTGACTAGATGAATCCACTGTCTAAGGGTTGACCAGCTGGTGGCTGATCTAGGGGGAGGGCCATGCCAAGTTACATAAGCAAAAGTTATGCTTACAAAGAAGTGTAAAAAAATCAGGACCATTATTATAACCCACTACTAGAAAGTCTTAAAATATCACTTATGTTTCCCAATTGTTATTTTAATAGTTATGCTCCTGGGGCAAAAAGCAAGGTCACCTCTATAGGGATACTTTAAATTATAAAGCCTCCAGCAATGGGACAACCAGACCCCAATCTACTCTGTAAAGCATTCCCTCGTTGTTTGGGGGAGCTCCTGAGCTTCACAAGAGTTTATGCTCACAAACCAATCCTCCTGTCACAATGAGACGAGTGACATCCAATACATTCTTCCTTCCCTGGAAGCCAGCTAAAAGAGTCTCCCTATTGCTACTGTTGAGGATATCCCTAATCATATTACCTGGGATTCCACCAAAAGAGTTCTTTTCTTTCTAAAGATACCAATTCCAGTTATGTTAGATAGGTGTCAGACTCTGCTCAGAGGGAATATGAAGGCCCCCTCTTCAGTTCTGTGCTATGCTTTGACACCAAGACCACCTTAACTCTCTCCGAGTCTGCCCCAGGCCTTGCACTTCTCCTCTCTACTCCTCATCTCCTTCAAGAATTTTACAAGAGAAAGGATAAAATAAGGCCAGACACTGTAGCTTATGCTTGTAATCCCAACACTTTGGGAGGCTGAGGCAGGAAAATCATTTGAGGCCAGGAGTTTGAGACCAGCCTGGGCAACATAGTGAGATCCTGTCTCCACAAAATACTTTAAAAATTAGATGGGCACACTGGCACATACCTGTAGTCCCAGCTACTTGGGAGGCTGAGGCAAGAAAATAACTTGAGTCAGGAGATTGAGGCTGTAATAAGCTGTGATCACACCATTGCATTTTATTTAGCCTGGGTAACAGAGGAAGAACTGATCTCTTAAAAAAAAAAAAGAAGAAAAGAGGTGAGCAGCTTCGAAACACAGCTCCAGCTTAAAGAAAGAATTTATGATCTCAAATGTAACAGCTGCCTTAGGGTTTAATGATAGCTTCATGCTGTCCCAAGACAAAGGGTGGGCAACTACCTCACATTTGCATTGCTACAGGGTCTATTTTTTATTTAACAGGTTTTTATGTAATACCTACCTTGGGGAAGCCCAATGTTAAGCCTGGTTCATTGTGATAATTTATCCTAAAGCAGAAAAAGGAAAAAAGGAAAGAAAAACAACCTTTGTCCTAGAAGTAAATGCAATTCTTTACTTCTATAGGCTCAAAACTTTAAATTTTACTTAACATTCTCTGTTCTGTTTACACTTATCTGGACTCAGATTTGTATCAAATTTTTAAAAATCGTAGGGTCCAGTGTTGGCTAAGATACCTACTTACAAGTGATAAGAGTTCAGATCCTAATTTGAAGATGTGATGCCAAGGTAGTTTTTGTTAGGTTGTTTTGCTTGGAAGTCACCACCATTGAATCAGCTTTATTCATTTCCTCAGCAAGAGGACAATTAGGTATTAATTTGCCACACCTCTTAATTATCTGTGACTTATGACTTAGAGGTTGATTGTTTTCTCACATTGGTTCAGTAATGTCAACATTAATCTCTTCTTCAGTGTGCTAGGACAGCTTCCTTAGCATTAAGCATCCCATCTCTATTTAATCCAGAAAGCATGGAAGGAAGTGGGAAGGAGATGCCCCCACCTCTTTTTTTTTCTTTTTTATTAGGGAAAGCAAGAGCTTTCCTAAAATACCCCAGCGAACTTCCACCTAGATGTTTGTAACCTAAACTGAATCCCTTAGCTACCTATGGCTGAAAGACAGGGAATTTAAACAGTTAGCTCATCTTACTCCTAAAATAGAGGTGACAAAGAAGGTGGTGGAGACTGGATGCTAACATAGCTGTACTGGTATCTTTCCCAAGGACTGATATTGCCAGGGACAAAGGCATCACAGCTCAACTCGGAGTTTCAACTCTGGATTGTTTAAGTTCACATTGAGACAATAATCTTGACACTTGGGTTTGCTGGGAGAAAACAAAAAGGAGATATTCTCTAAATTATCAAAGTTCTCCTTTATATAGCAATACCAATGCTTGATCAAGTAAGGCAGGATGCTTTCTAACAACTAGGAAAGGAAATAAATATCCAAAGACCAGTAAGAGACTCAAAGGTTAATTTAACACTCCCTAAGCCCCTAGGCCTTGGCCAAGGTTGAGGGAAACAGAGTGATGGAAAACTTGACAGAAATTCTGGATAAATTGAGAGAAGATCCTCCAACACCTGAGCTGATGCCTGACTCCAGCCTCTTGCACCTTGTAGAGAAATTCTTATGTGGGCCCCAGACTGGTTACAAAGATATACATGCTACACTGATGGTGTAGGAAGAAATTGCAGCCAGAACCAGATTTTAGATCTAGTTAGGCTTGGTAAAAGTAGTTTTCACAATTTCATAAGGTAATGTTAGTATAGTAAAGCCTTCAAGGATTTGCTAAGTTTTCACTTGGGGCTTCTGAACTTGGTTGAATAGTGACCCTCAAATTTATATTATTCTAGAACTTAGAATGTGACCTTATCTGGAAAAAGGGTCATTGCAGATAATTAAGATGAGGTCATACTAGAAGAGGGTCAGCCTATAATCGAATATGACTGGTGTTCCTATAAGAAGAGGAGAAGAGACACAAAGAAAGACACACACAGAGGGAAGATGCAAAGACACACAGGGAGAATGCCATGTGATGACAGCAGAAGCTAAGAAGGGGTAAGAAACAGATTCTTCCCTAGAGTCTCCAGTGAGGAGACCATGGCACTGCTGACACCTTGATTTCAGACTTGTAGCCTACAGAACTCTGAAACAATACATTTCTGTTCTTTAAGGCACCCAATTTGGGGTTCTTTTGTTATAGCAGCTCTAGCAAACTAATACAGATTCCTACAGCCTTATAGTACCTTATGTTAGACAGGCTGACACCACCACTGCCTCAGGCACCTCTCTTTCTGTCAACCACTGAGTGTTACTCAACCAACTGAGGCCTCAGTTTCCCCAAACCTTCAGCCTAGTTCCTGAGAGGCGGGGACCTCATTGGTGCTCTCCTTAGCTGGAGTGTCCATCCTGGTGGAGGGGAAATATAGCATAAGGAGCACAGGAAATTGCCACCTTCCCCTCTCTACACTCATGTGAGGATTCTCCAGTAGCAAACCACATCCCAAGAATTCCTCAAGGCCAGGCACATGGCATGCTTAACCATTGATATGCCCCCATCATCTTTTACTCTCCCTCTATTGCAGTTGACAACCAGTGCATCACCAATCCCTGTTGTTTCTACCTCCTTATTCATCTCTTCTAACCTCCTTCCCACGCTGCTCTCTGCTTTTGCTCCATTTCAAATATTTTTTTCTCACTTCTCAATGGGTATCCCTGCCTCAAGTCTCACTCTTCCTAAATCAGTCCTCCACACTGTAGCGACAATCTTTCTGTAGCAAAGGTTTCAACACTCAGTCTTCCTGTGCAAAACCCTTCAGTGTCTTCTCACTGCCTTCAGCTCAAAATCCAAACACGTTACTGAATCTATGCCAGTTTAGCTTCTCCAGGAAGTAGACACCAAGATAGAATGACAAATATACAAGATTTGTGGAGGGAAATGCCTGCGAGGGAGAAGGGGAAGAGAGAGCAGGCACGAGTGGGAAGAGCATCAGATCATAGTGCAGTCCTGACACTATGCAGGGGGAAAGGAAAGGAGAAAGTGTTGAGTAAGAAGTGCCAAAGACACTCTCACAGGCAGTTCTGAGAAAGTTGTGGCCATTTTAACTGGGAAGCCTCAGTGCAAACATTGCCCGTTAGAGAAGTCCTATGTGAAGTAGCAATGGCCCAGCTCTGATACCCCCACCATGCCAGACATTGGCTGGGAGCATGTCCGGGAGAGTATGAACTCCATAAGAATCAAAAAGTGTTACAGTCAGTGGCTCTCAGTGAGTTAATAGTCTTTGCAGCAGGTTATTTTTTGGAGGGAGAACTGAGCAGCCTGCTCACAGGCCTGCCACAAAGTCAAACAAAGGGTGTCCATCATCTAGTCCTTGCTAACATCCCATAACCCACCTTTTACAACTCAATGGCATAGACCCTAGGTCTGGCTATGCATCAACTGGTGTGTGCTCTATCCTCGAGCTTTGATACCTCCATGCATATACCACTACTCTGCCTGAAATATCCTCCCTTCTCACTACTCACCTAGTTACCTGGCTAACTCCTATATGTCTAGCTCTGTTTATATGTCTATTTCCTACAACTAGACTTTGAGTTCCCCAACGGCAAAAATTTTATTTTTCATTTATTAACTCCCTATTGAAAAACACGAAATCTTCAACTTGCAGAGAGTTTAATAAACGATGAATGGATAGATAGATGGATGAATGGATAAAAGATACCCCACCCCTCAATATCATAAAGTCCCAATGTCAGCGGAAACGTTCAGAAATAGCATAGTCTAGCCTTTTGCAAGAAACTTCTTATTCTATCTTGGATAGGTGAGAATTTCTGAACCATTTTAACATCAGCAGAGATAGAGATTTCTCCAGTACTGCCAGTGAGAATGTTTCTTAATGTCTAACCTCAATCTCTCCTAATGCTGCTGTTAAGCCTAAAACCCAAATTAAGAGTAATGCCAGCAATTTTTAGTCAACAACTTATCGCACTCATTCTGAAGGAGGAAATAGATCCATTATCCTTGAAATACAAGCAAATAGCTGACCAGCATAATTGTATCTGTCTACACAAGTGACAAAATTAAAACTAATGTATGTACCAGAGCAGGACAATTAGCTTAGTGTGAGTAATCTGGGTTACTTTTATACTTCCTCTGACAGACCCAATCATCTTTTGTTTCCACAAATGTCTACTGCCTCCTTTGGAGTCATCAGTACCATCCGTAGCTGATAATGTGCTTGAAGTCTTACAAGAAGGCTTGGTTTTTATTATAACAGCCATGTTCCTACATTGGCACCAGCAGCCAAGATAAAAGCTAACAAAGGATAATCTTCCACAATAAACATAAAAACAGGATCATAATGACTAATTTTGTTCATTGTTCTCTCTGTAGACATCAGAGACTATTTCTGTGAACTATTACTTCTTTAGTTAGAATTTAGCCACTGGCAGTGTGCATATATGAGTGGGATCCAGGGGAGGAAGAAAAATGGAGAGGGCTCAGTGCTGTGATTGCATCTGGCTGTGGACACACAGGAGGCACTATTTAGGAACTCCCAGAGGTCACTGGGGACAATTGACAAGGAAGTCATGAGACTAATGAGATTTTATAAAATTTCTTTGGATCAAACAAAAGAAACAAGAACACCGCAAAATCAGCATAAAGAATCATAACCTTACTTTAGGTCTAGATGGAGGAGATCTAAGTTATCTAAACATCTGGCTTCTTTCAATACTACAAAACATGAGAACACATTCCCTTTCGAATATTCTTTTTGCAGATCTTCATCTAGTAATGCCACTCAGATGTACAGGACAACCCACAGCTGCACATTTGGGCAAGATGACATCATCAGGAGAGCTACTTAAGAACTTACTTATGATAATGTTGGAATACATGAAAATTGGTATTATGGCATTAGAAAAAAATCAAGAGCACTAGATCTAGATAAGGGCCCATCTTTTCAAAGGGTCTCCCTTGTGATCAACTGAAGAGTCTACCAGACCTTCTTTACAAGGAGTTCTTGATATGTCTAGATGTTAAAGGAATAACTTCTATTTTCATCAGTTCACATGATCCTTTGCCCTTTCTCTCTCTCCTCCTTCTCTTCCTTTTTTCCTTTTTTCCTTCCTTTTCTCCCTCATTGTCTTCTTCCCTTTTACTTTCATTCCCCTTCGAAATTCTAAGGCCCTGTTATTTTGCAAGTATCAGAAAATTGGCTATTTGGGGAGCAAATATTTTTCAGCTTGTAATTCTAGAGATACATAAATATAATTATTGACTCCAAGAAGAGGGCTCCTTGGCATCCAGAAGAGCCACCAGCCATTTCGAACATTGCTGAACAGCTGTTGTGTATCTGGCCCTGGGCTACGTGCTGGCGCATGGAGATGAGTAAGAGTTAGTCCATGCCATACTAAGTGCAGTGGGACAAGCATGGTGTTAGAAGCATATACAGCTACAATGTGTGTGAAGGAGAAGGACATAAGCCTTCCTTCCTGGCAGGTATTTCCAAGAATTCCTTCATGGAAGTGATACTTGAGGTGAACTTTGATTTAAATAATAGTTGTTGGTAAAAGAGAAGGAAAAGAGATTCCTAGGCCAATAGCATATCATGAGCAAAGGTACAGAGAAGAGAAATAGGAAGCTCAATATTAGTAGCTTGTTAAACAAGGAATTGGTAAACTGAGGCTGGGAAGGGAGACATGATCCAGGTCACAAAGAATCTCATGTTTCTCCTAATAGATTAAATTATTAAGCTATCAGAGCACACCATGAGGAGTCACTGAAGCCTTTTAAGGGTAAGAGTGCTATGATCTAGTTATTATTGTAAAGAATCACTCTGTGAATAGTAGAATGGATGAATTGGAAAGGAGAGAGCATAAAGTCTCAAGGCAGGGGCAACACTAAAGGAGCTATTGTAATAGCTCAGAGGAGAGATGATGATTGCTGAATCAAGTAGTGGAAGTGAGCATGGGGATAACTTGAGAACTGTCCAGGACTTCACAACCAACGGAACATGGGGCTGAGAGAGGAGAGGGTTCTGATTTGGGAACTGTTTACTGAGAAGAGAAATACGGGAGCCAGAGAAAATCTGAAGTGAGGGGGAAAAGGGAAGAAGTTGAATTTAATTCTGGCCATGCCAAGCATGAGGTGATGGGGAGAAGCCCAAGTAGAGAAGTTCAATAGACAGTTATTATTGGTCAGCATTTGAAAAAGGAGATTAATCAGGAAATAGATTGTGGAGCCAACAGCATGTACGTGGCCTTGAAGTCCTGAGGATACATGGGTCATTATGTGTGGAAATAACTGCATTTTCTCATCTCGGGTTAAGGACAACCAATTCCTTCTTTTTCCCTTATATAATCACTGATATGAATAGAGTCCTTAACAGCCCACAAAGCACTTTCATAACCCTTATTTTATTTGAAACTTGTCCCTTATACAACTCTCATTTGTACCTATTATCATCTCTGTTTGCATACCAGGGAGATGAGTAGAGAGGTCAAGTGATTTTCTCTAGGTCACACAGTTAATAAGTGGAGGAGCTAGGGCAACAAGCCTGGATTTCTGCTTTTAAATTCTTGACAAGTTTAGGTTTCATTTCTTGTTTTCCCTCCTAACACCATATGTTGGAAGAAATGTCTTGTGTACCACTGTGTCATGCTTGGCATACTGTCTAGCACGTAGCAAACAACAGTCATGTCACAAGTTAATATATTTTATTTTTAAATTATATTCCTGTGGATAATTTCCTCTAGGTTTATTTTGAAGCAAACAGTTTTATAGCTCAAAGGGATAGTAACTTGAACCAACTAGTCACTTATTCCTCTGTGTGTGAATGACACTGTTTATTCTTCTACCACAGAGCTTGACATACTGAATGATGACCCTCCCACTATTTCCTGCATTAGACTGCGAGCTTCTGGAGGGCAAGGCTACCATGAATTAATCATTAAATACATCTCTCCCTGCTTATTTAAATGATTTTAATGGCTATGTCCTTCCCTGACCCATCACTGGCAAGGGCCACTTTGATATTCTCTTCTGAAACTTACATAAGCCTCTCTTGCAGTAGTTAGATTACTACAGTGAAATTGTTTGTTTGCACCTCCCCTAAAAGAATGTAAGCTCCTGAAGACAGAGATTATGCCATTTTATATCTGTTTCCCCAGTGCTGAGATGCAAACAATTATACTGCAGCAAATTAATTGCTGCAATGGGGATCTATGCATGGTATGAAATCAATACCTGTTCACTGAATAAATGAATGGCAAGTGCAAGATAAATTGAGTTCTAAACTGTCTGAGCGGGAACCTTAGAAAATATTCAGTTCCTCCTCTTTGTTTGCAGATGAAAGAAATAAGACCTAGAGAGGATAAGATAACATTGAAAGGTCCCACAGGTCCAGTTAGTGGCTCCAAGACCCTTGTTTCCATATTTTGCAGAGAATGAACAAAGGCGTAGAAAGCTGGGAGGGAAAAAGTACATATTAAAAATATTCCAAGTCTGCAGCACCGAGTAAGGCATACAGAAAAGGGAGGAAAAGGCAAATATAAAATAGAGTGTAGCTATTATTGTCAATTAAGACAAAGTAAATGTATAAAGGAATTCATTATTTCAAGTTGAGGCAGCCTTTGACTGAAAGAGTGACTTGAGAGCTTAAAAGCTTCTGAAAGATGTATATCCTTTTAGCAAGGCAACAACAAACCCAAATCACTTTCAGTGTTTACATTTCAACATAGTATTAGAAGTAATGTTTAAACATTACAAGGACAAGCAATGCCAGTTGCAATTATAGGGTGGCTTCCCTGGTTCTTCCTAGAGGATTGTGAGAGGTAGAACTCCCAGAGATAGAATAACTGTTAACAATAGCCCATGTGCATTGAGTGGTCAGTACATGCCAGGCACCATCATTAATTAATTCAACCTTATAACAACCCCACGAAATAATATTGTTATCTCTATTTTCTATATAACAGAACTATGGCCCGGGTTTTCCATGGTCACACAGTTGGAAAATGAGGGACACCAGGGTTTACTCCAAAATATTTCTGATTCCAAACCCATGCTGTAAACCACCCTAAGGATGATGAAGACTAATCTAACCATTCCTGCTTGCCAGAATCCCAATCCAATGGCCTCTCCCATGGGCTGGAAATGCCTTCCTGGGTTTTTCCAGCCTATTCCTTTTCACAAAAGTAGCACTGACACATGTTTCAAGTTTCTGAGAAAGCCATTAGGCACTTGAGACATAGAAACATTTGAAGGAAATTAGGAAGAGGAAGAAATAAGAATGACAAAAGATCTATAAGTCACATATGTGTCTCTGGTAATTAAGAAGGTAATAATAATTAACTTTGAGCACTTTGCAGCCTCTGAAGGAAGGACTATCCAAACTCAAATCCCATTTCATCCTCACAGCAACTGGGAAGAAGTCAGGAACAGTCTTCTTTCCCTATTTCATAAAAGAGGAATCTGAGGTTAATGGATTTAAACTGTTGCCCAGGATGAGCTAATAAAAGCGGGGCTTGACTTCAAGGCTTCTGGACCCATAGCCCATGCACAGCCGTGGAAGGCAACACAATAGCCTGAGTCGTTTTCAATATCTACCTTTTCTGAGTTCAGGACAGTTGATTATCTTCCTAGGTCAGGGTGTGATTTATGCTAATAGGCTTCTGACTTTTCAAAAATTTTTCACTCATATGTGTGTGTATATACATGATGTAAACATGTTAAAATATATATATATGAGATATATCTCTCTCCAGTGACTGTATTAGCTAAGTCCTAGCTGCTGTAACAGAAACGCCCAAATCTAAGGAACATAACATCATTTCTTTATTTTATTTATTTATTTTTTTGAGACAGAGTCTCACTCTGTTGCCCAGGCTGGAGTGCAGTGGTATGATCTCAGCTCACTGCAACCTCTGCCTCCTGGGTTTAACCAATTCTCCCACCTCAGTCTCCCAAGTGGCTAGAACCACAGACATGCGCCATCGTACCTGGCTAATTGTTTGTATTTTGAGTAGAAATGCCATGTTGGTCAGGCTGGTCTCGAACTCCTGGCCTCAAGTGATCCACCCACCTCAGCCTTACAAAGTGCAGAACATCATTTATTTCTCACTCAGGTAGGGTGCAAAGACTATACTTAACTGGTAAGCACCTCTCATCTATGTGCTGACTCAGGGACTGACACTTTAATTTTATGGCTCTACCATGTTCAACATGGGGCTTCCAAAATCATCATGCTCATTTGCTTGAAACCAGAAGAGAAAGAAAGAACAAGAATAACAGAATTTTTATGTTCTGAGCCTAGATGTGCCAGTCATCCTTCTAGGCACATTCCTTTGGGTGGAACTCAGCCATACAGCATCACCAAAAGGCAAGGAGGTCTGGGAACTATAGTCCATCTGTGTACTCAGGAATATGACTGACTGTAGCCTTCCTCAGGCATGTTGAACTTAAATAAATCTGAAATCTGTTAAGATTTCCTTCCTCTAGTCAAGATTCGATTAAATTTTTTTCTTTACTTTTTTTTTTTTTTTTTTTTTTTTTTTTTTTTTTGAGAAGGAGTCTGGCTCTGTCACCCAGGCTAGAGTGCAGTGCGACAATCTCAGCTCAATGCAACCTCCGCCTCCGGGATTCAAGCGATTCTCCTGCCTCAGCCTCCCGAGTAGCTGGGACTACAGGTGCATGCCACCAGACCTGGCTAATTTTTTATATTTTTGGTAGAGACGGGGTTTCACCTGTTGGCCAGGCTGGTCTCGAATGCCTGACTGGAAGTGATCCACCCGCTTTGGCCTCCAAAGGTACTGGGATTAGAGGAGTGAGCCACTGCGCCCGGCCTTAATTATATTTTCTTAAGGACATGCCCAGTTCTTCAGAAGCCATCTCCTAATGCCCCACCTTCCTTTCTGCAGGTGCCTAAGCCAATTACTACCATGTTCTCTCCCTAATACATGAGATTTGGCTACTTGAAACCTCCATCTAGAGAATTTGTAGTAAGAGAGTCTGTGCATATAAGAAGAAAAACTAATTTATTGAAGTTTATATGAATAATTTCTATTTTTACTAATATAAAATGGCAAAAAGTGGAATAGATGTGTTTATTCCATTTGACAGAAATGTCACATTATTTTTGTAATACTAGATTGAATTTGACTTTGATGTTCCTCCACCAAACTGACAGGCAAGTCAACCCAGTCATTTTGAGAGCTTCTTCTCCTTTCACCTTCTCTTCACCGTCCCTTCCCTGAACCATTAAAATGCCTCCTAATAGGCTCATTGCTGCAGTCTCCTAAACTGCAGCCAGAAGACCCTTTTCTCAAAACCTTTTACTCATTGCTTCCCTTGCTTACCTCCTGCCTCTTTCTGCTTCATACTTTATGTTCTCATAATACCTGCTCATACCTCCCACTTTTCATGCTGTTTCTTCTGCTAGGCATGACCTTCACATATGTCTTCATTTCACTAAAATAAAGCGGTGCACCATGGTGACTATCAGTCCTGGTGTCAGATTTCTGGAGTTCAGACTCTGGTTCTACCACTTACTATTCACTTGACCCTAGCTTACCCTCTTAACCTTCCTTTGCTGCAATTTAGTCATTCATAAAAATGAAGCGATAATAACACTAACATCATAATGTTTACATAAAGATTTCCTGAGCCAAGACGTGTAAATGCACTTAGATTACTGCTTGACACACATTTAGTGCTTCACAAACCTTGCCTGTCATTATTAACTCCTACTCAACCTGCACGATTCATATGAGGCATCATCTCATCCCACTTTTTACTTGATTTTTATCTCTATTCTCGTGGGCTGGATGCATGCCTGTCGGTCATAGCACTTCCCATATTATCTCAAAATTATCAGTTTAGGTATCTTTACACCAAAAAACTCTGGGGAAAAAGGACTATATTTTATTTACATTTTACTCTCAGGGATAAAATAGTGCTTGGTATATAGAAGGCGCTCAATAAATATTGACTAAGCTTTATTTATAAGTTTAAATGCTATCCTCTAAAGTTACACCAAAACATGCAAAGCCATAATGAGCTATTCAAAATTTTCTATTTGTAAGTGGCCTACGAGCTTAGCATGAGAGCATATTGGTGCTTAATATGAGCAACAACCAAATGATCCTCCACAGATATAGCAAGCACTGGCTTCTATATTATTGGAAAAGGAACTCAACCACTACCATTACACTTGATGGTAAGCAGTAGGAGATAGAGACATGTGGTTTGTACTTCTAAACAACAAACCACCTTACATCAATAATTTATAGTGATTTTCTGCATAAAGACATAATCAATCAATTTTAGTTAAAAACTCTTGGTAGATTTAATTCTATATATTGTACAAAGTAAGTTTTTCTTATGCATAATAGTTTCAAATTCACATATACATTTCTCACGTACACATAATTTGTGTTACCCTGCATAGTCAGGAATAGAACACCTCAATAACTCAGACATAAGTTGATTTTCATTATGATCTAATTAAAATGGTAAACTTCAGACACCTATGCCTATAGCCCACTGTACTCTTCCATTTATTCACATTCTATTTTCCTCCTGAGGAGAAAGATAATTAGGGCAAATGTTACAATCTGCAGGAGAGTCTATGTTAGTTGAGCCTCACAAAGAATGTCATAATAGTCCAAGCTGTCCAACAAGTTATTTGCTAGGTAGTGAGTGGCCCATCTATGGAAGAATTTAAACAAGGCAAGGAAGACTCTATAAGGGACCTTAAAGAAGGGATTCTAGACAGAAGACGTTTGAGCTAGATATATATTCAAGCTCCTACCAGCACCACCAAGGGTGGAAAATTCTATTATTCTACACTTAACCACTACCTAAGATTATTCATTAAGTGTAATCAGAAAGGAGGGTGTAATTACTGCCTAACAGGGTGCCGAGGGTGGGAACCTGAAAAGTCAACCTGCCTTTGAGGCAAAGGATATGTGTAGGACCGGGACATAGGCACAAATCTGAGTAATGAAGAGTCAGGTAAATGCAGAAATGTAGAAGAATGAGGCAAAGGTCTAATGAGGGAATATAGAGGGGCCAGGATTCTTTTTAGTAGGAATAATATTTATTGAATGCTTACTATGTGTCTAGAATTTTGCTCAACACATTACAGGCATAATTTCATCTAATCTTTGCAATGACCCTCTGATCTAGTTACTATTATTACCTGGGTTCAGATGAGGAATCTGAGGGCTGCCCAATCCCATATAGTTCTAATAAGTAATGGAGCCAGGCCTTAGCTCCAAATAGATCTGTCTGACTTCAAAGCCATGCGCACATAAGCCTTCTCCTAAGCAGAGCTAGTCTGGCCTTTACTTCCTCTAATGCAGGAAGTGTTGGCTGCACAGTGTGTGGAAAGACTGATGGGGCTTAAATACACAAAGTCCTGGGTAAAACCTACAGGTGTGGGAATCCTTTCCACACCTGGAACCTGCTTATGTCTGCATAAACCAGAAATCACTTTCTGACAGCCAGACCTGACTCAAAGGTACATTTTGTTTGACTCATAGTGTTCTTTAAAATGTGTTCAACCAATATTTTGTTTGACTCATAGCATTCTTTAAAATATATTCAACCATTATTAAATTATCAGGTGTGTCACACAAGATTCTAGATTTCTAGTGTCTTTTGAAAAAGCAAAAAGAAGATCTTTCAACACTAAGCCCTCCACTGCTTGGAGCTGAGAAGCAGCTGCCCCCTTCTAACAGGGTGTGTTTATTCCATTTCACTTCAGTCCCCACCATTCCTTCTTGTCTCCCTGACTTTGTCCTATGGGAGTCACTAACACTCCCTGTCTGGCCTCACCAGGCATTTGCATTTGAGATCCACAGAAGAGACCAACAATACACAGCAATGCTAAAAATTCTCCAGGTATTCCTGGTTCTTAATAAGATGTCTACTTATGCTATTTTTATTGTTATACTTCAAATATTGCTATACGTAAATATAAAATACATGCAAAATAAATGTCAGGTTTAGCTTTTTTTAAATAATGCGTTTTTAACCCAGCATTTTTAAAAATGTCACCAGCTATTTCAAGGTTCACATATAGTTCAGGCAACCTCCCCCATGCAAGCCACTTAACTCACCATCCGTCCTCCCTGCTCCTCCGACCTCATCTGCTGATAGTATAATCTGTCTTACAACCCAACATAAATTCACTACATAAGTAATTTTTCCCCCAAGGCTGTTTTTCCATGACCATGTACAAGTAAATTGCTTATTTTTTTCTTCCCCAATGTACAGCAGAGGTCACCATGACTTCTTGCACAATTTGGCTTCCTTAAATACAAACGCAGGTGCTTTCTCCATCAATACTTTAATGTCACCTTGTCTGCCATTCCCGTCTGGTTTTCATCTGTGACCATGAGAGAAGTTACTGGGGTAATTCACCCATGTTTCTCAGGTGTTCTGTACCACTGGAGTAAGAAGGGAGCTTCATGCAGAGGCAAAAAGGAGACAAGGAATAATCCACGTTTAAGTCAGATGAAAGAAGGAGACATATTTCAGGGAGCTGTTGGGCTGAGTCATCTCCCAGCAAAATTGTGAATCTTATTAAGTGTGTGTGTGTTCTTCTCTTCATTCATTTATTCCTTGAAATTATCTCTCTCTTTTTTTTTTTTTTTTTAATTTAGACGGAGTCTTGCTCTGTCACCCAGGCTGGAGTGCAGTGGTGCGATCGTGGCTCACTGCAACCTCCACCTCCCAGGTTCAAGCAGTTCTCATGCTTCAGCCTCCCAAGTAGCCAGGATTACAGGTGCACACCACCATGCCTGGCTAATTTTTGTAATTTTTTAGTAGAGATGGGGCTTTACCATGTTGGCCAGGCTGGTCTTGAACTCCTGACCTTGTGATCTGCCCGCCTCGGCCTCCCAAAGTGCTGGGATTACAGGCATGAGCCACTGCGCCAGGCCGAAATTTTTAATTAAATGTATGTCAGTGCATTAAGATATTTAATTTTAACAGAAATCTTATGTTGTAGTCTTGCTGTTCCAATTCGACAAAGAAGAAATAGGGATTTACAGGAGTAACCTGCCCAAAGTCACACAGCTATTAAAGTGCTAAGAAAAGAATGTGAACGTTAGGCTGACATAGAAGCCCCCAGTCTTAACCACTCCACTGTTTGGCTTCCATTTGTGCCTTGAGGCATTTATATAAGATAAATGTCACCAATCCATGGTGGTGGGTGCTGTTAATAAGGTACTATAATAAGGTAGGCCGGGCATGGTGGCTCACGCCTGTAATCCCAGCACTTTGGGAGGCTGAGGCGGGCTGATCATGAGGTCACGAGACTGAGACCATCCTGGCTAACACAGTGAAACCCCGTCTCTACTAAAAATAAAAAAAAATTAGCCAGGCGTGGTGGCGGGCACCTGTAGTCCCAGCTACTCAGGAGGCTGAGACAGGAGAATGGCATGAACTTGGGAGGCAGAGCTTGCAGTGGGCTGAGATCATGCCACTGCACTCCAGCCTGGGCAACAAAGCAAGATTCCATCTCAAAAAATAAAATAAAATAAAAATAAGGTACTATAATATGGTACAGTGTGAGGCTTTCTCACCTTTCCCCTTCTCTAAGGAGACCTAGGACATTCCCTTCAGGGTTTGTACTCACCTTTTTGCCCCACTACCTTTCTCCTCAACTTGCCTCATTTATCTATATCTATATCTATATATCTATATCTACATCTGTATCTATATGGAAGCTCTTGTGTTTTAAAATTTGTATAAATTTGTGAGGGACAAGTGTAATTTTGTTACATGCATAGATCGTGTAGTGGTGAAATCAGAGCTTCTAGGGTATTCATTGCCCAAATAAAGTACATTGTACCCATTAAGTAATTCCTCATCATCCAACCCCTACTCACTCTCACCCTTCTGAGACTTCATTATCACTCTACACTATATGTCTGTGTCTTCACATTATTTAGCTCACACTTACAAGTGAGAACACACAGTATTTGACTTTCTGTTTCTGAGTTATTTCACTTAGGATAATGGCCTCCAGTTCTATCCACGTTGCTGCAAAAGATATTATTTTATTATTTTTTATGGCTAAATAGTATTCCACTGTGTATATAGGCCATACTTTTTTTAAAATTTTTTTAGTATTTATTGATCATTCTTGGGTGTTTCTCGGAGAGGGGGATTTGTCAGAGTCATAGGACAATAGTGGAGAGAAGGTCAGCAGATAAACACAAGAACAAAGGTCTCTGGTTTTCCTAGGCAGAGGTCCCTGCGGCCTTCGGCCCTGTTTGTGTCCCTGGGTACTTGAGTTTAGGGAGTGGTGATGACTCTTAAGGAGCATGCTGCCTTCAAGCATCTGTTTAACAAAGCACATCTTGCACCGCCCTAATCCATTTAACCCTGAGTTGACACAGCACATGTTTCAGAGAGCACGGGATTGGGGGTAAGGTTATAGATTAACAGCATCCCAAGGCAGAAGACTTTTTCTTAGTACAGAACAAAATGGAGTCTCCTATGTCTACTTCTTTCTACACAGACACAGTAACAATCTGATCTCTCTCTTTTCCCCACATTTCCCCCTTTTCTATTCGACAAAACCGCCATCATCATCATGGCCCCTTCTCAATGAGCTGTTGGGTACACCTCCCAGACGGGGTGGCGGCCGGGTAGAGACGCTCCTCACATCCCAGACGGGGCGGCCGGGCAGAGGTGCTCCCCACATCCCAGATGATGGGCGGCCAGGCAGAGACGCTCCTCACTTCCTAGACGGGGTGGCAGCTGGGCAGAGGCTGCAATCTCAGCACTCTGGGAGGCCAAGGCAGGTGGCTGGGAGGTGGAGGTTACAGTGAGCCGAGATCACGCCACTGCACTCCAGCCTGGGCAACATTGAGCACTGAGTGAGCGAGACTCCGTCTGCAATCCCGGCACCTCAGGAGGCCGAGGCGGGCAGATCACTTGAGGTCAGGAGCTGGAGACCAGCCCGGCCAACACGGCGAAACCCCGTCTCCACCAAAAAATACAAAAACCAGTCAGGTGTGGCGGCACGCGCCTGCAATCCCAGGCACTCGGCAGGCTGAGGCAGGAGAATCAGGCAGGGAGGTTGCAGTGAGCCGAGATCGTGGCAGTACAGTCCAGCCTTGGCAACAGAGGGAGACCTTGGAAAGCAGGAGATGGAGACGAGGAGACTGTGGAAAGCGGGAGACGGAGACGACGGAGAGGGAGAGGGAGAGGGAGAGCTATAGGCCATACTTTCTTTATCCAGTCATCCCTTGATGGACACTTAGGTTGATTCCATATCTCTACCAACGTGAATAGTGGTGCAATACACATACAGGTGCAGGTGACACTTGCCTCTTAACCCTACTGTAGGGGCATTGAAAGCATCACAGGAATCCAAGCCATGAACGCTTTTGATGATATCACTCTTAGCTTGTTGAAATTTAACAGAGGATCAAATTAACATCAGCCAAGTGCTTTATGGTTCACTATAGCTTAAAGGTCATCCTTGCCACCTTTTTTATTAGGTGGGCATTATTATTACAAACATTTTATGGAAAAAAAATTGACAGAGGAGCAAAGTGACCTGCAAGGCCATGACACTTGGGGAAGCTGCTTATATTTAGGTTCAGGAAAAATATCGAGTCTCACTCAGAAACTATCTTCATGATAACTATCTTCTTTCAATCTTCTACTAGATCATTTTGATGGTATATTACCTCAAAAATATAAAAACCTGGCCGGGCGCGGTGGCTCAAGTCTTTAATCCCAGCACTTAGGGAGGCTGAGGTGGGCGGATCACGAGGCCAGGAGTTCGAGACCAGCCTGGCCAACATAGTGAAACCCCCGTCTCTACTAAAAATACAAAAACATTAGCCAGGCATGGTGGCGGTCGCCTTTAATCCCAGCTTCTTGGGAGGCTGAGGCAAGGAGAATCACTTGAACCTGGGAGGAAGAGGTTGCAGTGAGCCAAGTTGATGCCACTGCACTCCAGCCTGGGTGATGGTGGAGACTCCACCTCAAATATATATACCTTTCCATTATGAACTCAGTAACTTCTGAGTCACAAGGTGGGCCAAGTCAGGTACACCAAGGTAATTCTCAAGCCCTCATGACTGAACATGATGGGGCTTTTCTCCCACCTGCTTGTCTCAAGCCTTCTTCCATTTCTTTTTTCTTTCCTTCTCCCCCCATACCTTCACTCCTCTAATGGAATTCATGTTCCAGCCTTCACTTAAATGAGCAAGTGTAATATTGCAGAAAAGAGCATGATTTTCGGATTCTGCTGGATCCAGGTTTGATTTCCAGTTCTCCTGAACACTACCTGTGGATACTAGTCCCCGATTCTCTAAGACAGTGGTTCTCAAAAGTGTGATGCCTGACTCAGCAGCATCAGCATCACCTGTGATCTTGTGAGAAATGCAAATTCAGAGGCTCCACCCCAGACCTTCTGAATGAGAGTCTTCTGGAGGCAGAGCTCAGCAATGTATAGTTTAACAAGCCCTCCAAAGGTTTCTGGTAAATACCACAGTGTGAAACCACCACCCTAAAAGACTTTATTCATCGACTGTGTGTAGTAATACTTGCTTCACAGAGTTTCTTTGAGGATTAAATAAAATAAAACAGCTAAAGCACACAGCCAAGTGACTAGCCCATAAGAGATGCTCAAAATATGACAGTTTTCCATAGCGGTTGGAATAGACTGGTGACAAACAGAGATATTAAATGCATAGCCATACAACTGTTGGAGAGCTCATCATATCCTACATACAAGTAAATATTAGCTCACATCCCTAAGCCCTCAAAAGCACCAGGCACCTCTCCTGCCAACACAGGTGACCAGGGAGCAATGGAAAGCTTGAGTTTCTTTTCTAAGGTCCTTTACTTCCTTGTTCCTCAGCACTTCAAGGCTACCAGCTCTCTATTGCTAAGTCAAGACCCAAGTCATCTACATGTGTGCATGGTTATTTTGGTTTTGCAAAACATAATTATTAAAGAAAATCTAGCTGGAACTAGGTGCAAAGAGCATGGCCAGCAACACTACACCGGAGAAGGATATATATAACTCATGTGAAGCAGGCCAAGTATTTCCATGGCATTTGCTAATAAATAGGTTCCCAGGGGAGGGCAGGAAAAGCAGTGAAACAAACGGATTCATTGGATTTGAAGGGGATCTAGCTGAAAAAGATCAGAAGTTTGGACAAAGTTGTCAGTAAAACATGCGCAACTAAATATTGAAATGCAAATATTAAAAATACTTCTCAAGTCCCTTTTTGGTCGGTGATCTTAAGAAGATTTTCATAGTCCACATCTCACTGGACTCCTACAAGGGTTCAGAGAGGGAGACATATTCTGTATTAATTGTTTACAGAAAAGGAGAGAGGTAATATAATTCAACCAGACCACACAGCTGGTAATAGGACCTAGACTCAAACACACATACATCTATTTGTTCTGTTTGGAATACCTTCCCCAGTCATCGCCTCACCCATTGCATTTCTAATCTGACTGGATCTTTTAGGATCAAACGCCAAATTCTGCTTCCTCCCAAGTGTTCCACCTTGTCTCTTTAGCAAAAGGAGTCTTTCCTTTCTCTCCATGTGCAGAGGTTCTGTTCCCTGGATTAATGTATTAACTCTTTCATTCCTGTAGCAAATATTTGCGGAATGCCAAATATGACCCAGGTTCTCTTCTAGGCACTGAGGTTGTGTGCAGTTGCCATTCTGGTGTATGACATGGACGTTAAGCATATAACATACGATAAATTATATGGCAACGTAGAGTGTGTGGTACATGCTATGAAGGAGGAGCAACATGCTAGAAAGAGAAGTAATTGAGATCTACTTTTGACTTGAAAGTCAAGGAGCTCTCCCTGGAAAAATATTTTTTCCAGCTGAGATCTGAAGGACATGTAGCAGCCAGCCAGGTAACAAGTGGTGGGAAGAGCATTTAAGGCAGAGGGAACAGCACTTTGAAGACCCTGAAGTGCATGGGAGAAACCAAAAGAAGTTTGGTGGGATTGGAGAATGATGATTTAGGGTAACAGGTAAGCCAGGGCCTTATAGAGTACATTTAATAAGCCAATGGGGAGCTACTGAAGATTCTTAAGCAAAGGGGAGACAATCTGATCTGTGTTTTGGCAAAAATCACACTAGCTTGAGTAAGGAGAATGGATTAGAGGGAGCAAGAATGGTATTGAGGATAACAGTTGAGAGGTTATTGCGAAGTGCAGGCAAAGAGCTTAGGTTGAGGTGGGAGGAATAATGGGAAAGTAGATGACTGAGGCATCTTTTGGAGATTGAATAGGCAGCACATGGCAATGGACTTGATACATGGAAAGAGGAGTGGAAGAAATCAAGAGTGACCACAGCATTTTTGCCTTGGGCTAAAAGATAGATGAACAGAGGTGACTTTCACCCAGATGGGGGAAATCTAGGGAGGAGTGAGACTAAGTGGAAGAAGACACTTAATTGTTCTTCCATTATGGTGCTAATCAGAGCATATTTTCCATTTCAGCTATATGAGCATATATTTTATGTTTTTATACATCCTAAAGAACTAAGTCTTGATGGACTTTATTCATCACTTATCCATCCACTAAAATTCCACTAACACAGTCCCTGGACCATAGTAAGAGTTCAAAGAATATGTATGATTTGGTTGGTTGGTTGGCTTAATAAATGAATCCAAATAGCGTTCATCCCAATGCCTGGAAAATGGCAAATGCTTAGTAAAAATGTTAACTATTGTATTCCACAATAATAACATGCCTTTTGCAAACTGACCTTGTATCTCCCAAAAGCTTCCATGAAGAGTAAATGCAACATAGTTTAGCGAATAACAAAATCCCCAGGTTCTGACACATTTACCATTTAACAAAACACTGAAGCTCCTAATTAAAAAATAATAAGCTTGCATATTATGGTGACACAAGCATAGCGGGGCAGTTGCATGTGTTACAGCTGTTACTCTGCTCTGCAAGGTTTACCCTCAGAGCTTTCAATTAAAAGCAACACTGAATTCACTCCTCACACCATATGCAGATCCTGAAAGCATTTTCTTCTTTCTTTGTAAAATGTTAGATAAAAGAGTGGAGAAAGATGTGTGAGACATACACACACACACCACACATTCAGCAACCAGGACTACTCTCATAAAACCTCTCATTTCTACCTCCCCATCCACCTTGTCCTCTGATTTGCTGGGTGACCTTGAACAACTTTTCTAATATTTTTGCACTTTTGTGTGTAATATTTTTAAGTGCAAAAGTTGGTGTCAATTTGCCTAGCTGAGATCGGGTTCAGAGGAGTTAACACTGTCCCCAAACACTATCATGCTGATATATCATGCCAAATGTAATTTTCATATTCATACTAATAATAGAGTAAATCAAATGCCATGGTAAGTTAATAAATTTAATTCCATCACATTACCAAATGCTTGCAAGTTTTCTAATAGAGACCATTCCAGTCTGAGAAATATAAAAAATAATCTCTATAATGCAGGGTTATGGTTATTCACAAAAGGGTGCTAATTGTATATTTTTATAGCTTGGGAAGCTCTGTAAATGGGAATAAATGGGCCAATATATCATGGTTTGAGAGGTTCTGAGACCTGCCTGCTATTGACCATACTGCTTCCCACATCTTGTCACACCAACTGAAGGTTTACTTTTAGCAATTTGAGGCTGTATTGTGAAAGACTGTGTACTATCTACTTATTCTATTAGGAAACATCACATAGAAATGTGATTATTTCTGAGACTATCTCAGTGGAATATAAGCTCCATAAGGTCGTGGACAATATCTGACTTACTCAATAGCATATCAACAGCAATCAGTTGAAATACGTATCACATAGTAAGCACTCAATAAAACACTACGAGAAGAATTAGTGCATTCATGAAGGAGCATAAAAGAGACAGGTGGAAATGGGCAGATGTGAGTTCAAATTTACCGCTTAATGGCCATGTGATCTTGACTAAGTTACTTACTCTACCTGGAATGTACTTTTTGAATCTTCAATATCTTTCTCAAAAGTTTTTGAGAATTGAATAAGGGAACGTGTGTAAAACACTTAGATTAGTGACTGACGTACAATAGGAAGGCAAAAATTTCAGGACCCTTCTACCCACACTGTGAATTTTGGTTCAGTGGGAACCAATTCAACACACATTCCAAAACCTAGTAGGGTCATGCAGAGACAAAAGAAAAAGTGCACTACCGTCTTTACCCTCATGGGTGGTATATGCTCTTGAGAACATAAAACATCAACCTTAGACTTTTAAACCAGTACTTTCCACTCCCAGAGAAGAGAGGATTCTGCCCAAGTCTCTGCACTTTGGAGGGTCCCATTCTGGCCCTCCTCTGGCTGTGACTTTCCTCAAAGGGTGAGGATTCTGTGGGACCAAGGGGACATGAGTACTCAGAGCCCAACTTCTGGTTTATACTCTGTATATACAGAACCCCAAACTTTCTAAGCCACATAGTGCAATCCTTCTTCCAGAACCTGCATAGACCTGTTCTGGTGTATATTCCTGAGTTAAGACTGCCAAGTCACGTGTGTGGACCCCTTACAAATGGAAGGTGGTCAAGGGGCAGGGATTTGCAGAGAAAACAGAGGGTACTTGGGCATGAAGGCTGAGGGGTCCACACATGAAGATACACATGCAAGGGCCTCTCTTTGGGAGGATTATGTAAGAAAATGAAAGTAAATAAGAAACATAAAGACTGGCACATTGCAAGCATCCAGTAATATGGGGGAAGAGTATAAAGATGAAATAATCAACTTATATCGAGTCAAGCCAAACAGATGGAAAGGAACAAGTTTCAAGAGGAAGTGGCATTTGAGAGCTGTGAAGAATTTGGATTCGAGAGATGAGGAAATGGGCAACCCAAACAGATGTTCAAGCAAACTCATGAATTCAGAAATTGTATGATTATATGGTATTGGGAGAAGGGTGAGTGATCTCTTCTCAGTGATACATCAAATGTATAGAAAGATATCCTAGAAGGTGAATTTTAAAAAGCAAGTTTGGGTGAAGTTGTTTTATCACTGCTGTAACAGTTTACCAAAAAATGAGTGATTTAATGCGACACTAATTATCCTACAGTACTGGAGGTCAAAAGTCTGATATAAGTCCTAAAGGGCTAAGATTAAAGTGTAGACAGAACCATTTCCTTTTGGAAGCTCCAGGGGAGAACTTGTTCCTTGCCCCTTTCAGCTTCTAGAGGCTGCCAAAGTTTCTTAGGTTCTCATCTCAATCAGTTCAATCTCTGCTTCCATGTCACATCTCCTCTCTGGTATCTCTTCCTCCTGTTTTTTTTCTTATAAGGACGCTTGTGATTACATTGTACTCACCTGATAAACAAGATAATCTCCCTATCTTAGGATCTTTAACTTAACCACATCTGCAAAGTCCCTTTTAGTGTATAAGGTAACACATTCACAGGTTCTGGGGATAGAGATGTGAGCATGTTTGGAGGCATTACTCAGTCTACCATAGTGGTCAAGTCTTCAAACATGAGATAGAGAAGTCATCTGAATTTTGTTTTTGAGAGAAAGATTTCCATTTTATTGACAGGAATCAGCCATGTGGGTATAAAGTTTGCCAGAGAATGTGCATGTGTGTCCATTGTGTGGGGAGGGATCTGCCACGACTTCAGGGGCACAGAGATCACTTAAAAAGCCCTAACTCACCTCTAGATGATGACCGCTATTTGGGGATTCTGATTCAGTGTGGTCAAATCGTCTAATTTTTCAAATAAATCTGGAAATTTGTATCTTTGTAAGCAATCTTCCAATACTTGAATGTTAATTCTAGGTTTGTGTAATTGTTAACTGCCCCCTCCCAAAAAATGCATTGTACAGGATGGTTGTTTTTGTTTTGTTTTGTTTTGTTTTATCATAAGCCTAAGTATTCTGATATGAATAGTGAAGGGCCTCTAAAATTTTTGAGTAGTGGGGGAAACAAGATTTGAATTGTGCTTTTAGGAAGCTCATTACAAGCTACCATAAGGATAGACTGAGAATGTCCAGTTAGGAGAGCATTTTAGTAATCCAAGTGCAGGATTCCCAGCATCCAAAGTATGCCAGGGACAATTGAGGTGGGGATGAGATGAGGTACAGGTCAAGAAAGCAGTTTAGTAAGGTAGAATTGACAGGAGTTAAGGAGCTGACTGGACAGAAGGCAGAAAAAAGACAGGAGCTGAAGATAACATCAGGGCTTTGAGCGAAGGAAATGGAATAATTTGATTCATTTCCTTATCTGCTGGGGCAGTATGTTTGGGATGCTTTGCAGAGATAACATTTGTATGATAGCAAGAATGTGTGTTGATCAAGAAACCTAAATCCTGTGTTGGCCCAACCATCCTTTCAGTAACTTGAGGTTCCTGGAATAAATAGATGTCTGAAGAGGCAAAGCAAGACAAAGCAACCCTTTAATGTCACTTAGAGCTGTGGCCTCAAATTCCACATGGCAGAACTTAGTAAGCAGGCTAGAACACATGGACGGTGTATTGTTTCTATACTACTTAAGGTTAAATAGCCTTGAAACCAAGCAAATCCTAAAACTATTGCGGCTTCATGCAATACACAGACCCAATTATCTGTACCAATAGGAATGATAGGCCAAAAAACAACATCTATTAGTGTTCAAGAAAAAGGAGTAAGCAAGGAAGCATAAGAGATGCTTGACACAATCCAGGGGTCCTTTTACCACCCCAGTCATGATGCAGACTCAGCCTTTAGTCATGTAATTGGAAAGGATTAGAACAGAGGAGAAAAAGATCAGGAGAATGTAGGACAGCTCACAGATATGCTATTAATATAACCATTATCACTTGCATTTTGAAAGAACTCCCCACAAGAACAATGACCAATTCCAGTGTTCTGGGCACCAGTGGAATTTGGTAAACCTAGTTGAAGATTCTCCCACCATAGAAGTAGAGAAATAGGTGTGGGGATAGAGAGACCAGAGAAGCCTTAAAATGTGCCCCAGAAACCACTGTTTCTTATCTGTCAAACTCTGAAAAACAAAGTGGAATGGGGTTCTTTGCTGTCAACACGGTCAAAGTCATGGGACGAGGTCCACAAGAGTTTTATAACAGAGGCACCAATAAAGTGTTGTTTCAACATTCAACAAGGCATTGTTCTGAGATGAACCAGTGTATCTTTTACATTTGAGTTGGATCTTGATGAATCTGTTGGAATTTCTCAAGGAACAGATGCCTAGCAGACAGTACGTGGTAGGCAAAGAAGAATGAAATGAAAAATGAGGAATTTCTAGAAGAGGATACACGGTGACTGAAGCTAGAACAGGATACTGATCACAAAGGATTTGTTGTGGATTAGAAGCCCACAGGCACTGGGGAGTGGTTGAAGGTATACGACTGCCTTACTGATAGTTTAGAGGAATCACACTAGTATGTGTTTTTAGAAGAAGCACACAGGTGACTTTCACAAATGTGACTTTTATCGTAGTGCAGGAGTTAAGTATGCCAGCTCTGTCTCCTCTATTTGTTCGATCTTGGGCAAGTAACTTAAATTTTTTGATGGTGGTAGGTGCTTGTTTTGTCTTTCAGACCAAGGTTACCTTTATGTAAGTAGCCCCCTCTCGCTTCAACTCTGGTTCTGGGCTGTTGTGCAGGATGCCCACAGGTCCTAAAAAGGATGTTGCATCAGGTGGCCAAATTCAGAGAGCTCAGAGCCTCATGGATGGCTCTGCAAGGCCAACTCCTTTAGAAACAGTGAAGTGAGGTCAAAACTGCAGAGCCACAGCTTTCTTGAGGCTCTCCCCATGAGCTGGGGTGGAAGAGCCTCGTGTGGCCCTGGAGAGACAATACATTCTGTTTGTGCCCCAGCCCTGGGGATTGACTTGGCTCTGAAGGACAGAACAGAATCGGCATTTAAGAGGCTCTAAGAGCTTCCCTGGATGAAGCCTTCAGAATCTGCCTCATTGTTTTAACCTGGTCCTCAAAGCACAGACACAAAGAACAGCATGTTCTCCAGCCCTCTCACAGAGAAACAGTTGGATGGTGAGTGAGCAATGCAAAAATTATGAGGAAGGATCCACTTGCCTGTGCTTGCAAAGTAAATTTTGTCCTTGAAGTGTATGTTTACCTCCTCATTATGTTTTGCTTCTGGTCTCCTCTTCAAAAAGGAACAATTTAAAGAAATGCTATGTAACTAAATAACAGGAATGGGGGTGGTTAAAGCACTGAGGAAGAAAGAAGTAGGTTAGAACTGGGAAGGGAGAGCCAGAGAGGAAACTAAAGAGAGCAAGAAGTAACACTTACATGGCACTTTGCATTTTATAAAGTGCTTTCACAAGCATTATTTCCCTTGGTCTTTATGTACTTACAAAACACAAAAATTTCACTTTACATTCAGGGTAACTAAGATCTAGAGAAGTTAAGTACTTGGCCAAGGCTTCACAGCTATCATGTGACAGATCCAGGATTTAAATCCAAGTCATTCTTCATTCACCTAGACATGCTAGGAATTTTGTTCCTTACTGACTACACAGAGAACTCCCAAGCAGTTGGGGAACTAGAGGAGAAGAAACCAGATCATTACTATGCACTGATATCACGGTGCCTGGTAAATAGTAGGCACTCAACAAAACTGTATGCTGAATGTGCCACTATGTGAAGAATCAATAAAAACATGAGATCCTACAGGAGTCCAGATGAAAACGTGGTTTGCTATAGTTCCCCATTCCTTTTTCTTTGGGAATTCTAACTCTGAACACCTCAGTGCCTCCCACCCCTTGTCCTAAGTATGATTCTGACTTGTTCCCCTGCCCCCTCCAACACACAGAAATATGACTCATTAGGGGGAAGAATCACCTACCTCTAGTCTCCCCTGTCCTCTGGGTCCAAAAGGGCTCACACCGGCTAGGAGTAGCACTACAGCCCAACTCTCCCAACACCCAGCCTTAGCTGATCAACACCAGGGTGACAGTGTGGGACTTCCTTTGTTGTCTTATCATAGTGCAGGAGTTAAGAATGCCAGATCTGTCTCTGTTTGTTTAACCTTGGGCAAGTTACTTAAACATTTTGTATCTCAGTTTTATTATCTGTAAAATGCAGGTGTAATAGTTCCTATAGATTCACTACCAGGCTGTTGGAAAGAAGAGATGAGACAATACATACAAAGCTCTTAGCACCAGTGCCTGGAACACAGTAAGATTTCAATAAGTGTAGTTACCGTTGCTATTTTTATCTGGCATTGTACTTTCTTAGCCATTACCCCAATGCTGATTCAGTGCTGTAAAACTAACCTAGCTCAGGGTGCACTTCCCGACTTTCTTGGAAATAGTCCTGGCATCAATGGCCTCCCTATTTTTCTTCTTTCTTTCTTCGTCTTTCTGTCTTTCTTTCTCTCTTTCTTTCTTTTCTTCTTTCTTTTTCTTCTTTCTTTCTCTTTCTTTTCTTTTCTCTCTCTCTGTTTGCCTCTTTCTTTTTCTTTTTCTCTTTCTTTCTTTCTTCTGGTGGTTCTGGTGCCCAACGATTGCATTCTACATTTGTTTCAGCCCTGTAGGCCCATCCTGATATTCCAGAGTTCCTGATGCAGTAGTCAAATTAGTGCTTCCGAGATTTCCTGACAAATCAAATAGAAATAGCCTAACACTATGTTGAATAGGAGTGGTGAGAGAGGGCAACCCTGTCTTGTGCCAGTTCTCAAATGGAATGCTTCCAGTTTTTGCCCATTCAGTATGATATTGGCTGTGGGTTTGTCATAAATAGCTCTTCTTATTTTGAAATATGTCTCATCAATACCTAATTTATTGAGAGTTTTTAGCATGAAGGGCTGTTGAATTTTGTCAAAGGCCTTTTCTGCATCTATTGAGATACTCATGTGGTTTTTGTCATTGGTTCTGTTTATATGCTGGATTATGTTTATTGATTTGCATACGATGAACCAGCCTTGCATCCCAGGTGATCATGGTGGATAAGCTTTTTGATGTGCTGCTGGATTCGGTTTGCCAGTATTTTACTGAGGATTTTTGCATCGATGTTCATCAGGGATATTGGTCTAAAATTCTCTTTTTTTGTTGTGTCTCTGCCAGGCTTTGATATCAGAATGATGCTGGCCTCATAAAATGAGTTAGGGAGGATTCCCTCTTTTTCTATTGATTGGAATAGTTTCAGAAGGAATGGTACCAGCTCCTCCTTGTACCTCTGGTAGAATTCGGCTGTGAATCCATCTGGACTTTTTTTGGTTGGTAGGCTCTTAATTATTGCTTTAATTTCAGAGCCTGTTATTGGTCTATTCAGGGATTCAACTTCTTCCTGGTTTCGTCTTGAGAGGCTGTATCTGTCCAGGAATTTATCTATTTCTTCTAGATTTTCTAGTTTATTTGTGTAGAGGTGTTTATAGTATTCTCTGATGGTAGTTTGTATTTCTGAGGGATCGGTTGTGATATCCCCTTTATCATTTTTTATTGCATCTATTTGATTCTTCTCTCTTCTCTTCTTTATTAGTCTTGCTAGCGGTCTATCAATTTTGTTGATCTTTTCAAAAACCCAGCTCCTGGATTCATTGATTTTTTGAAGGATTTTTGTGTCTCTGTCTTCTTCAGTTCTGCTCTGATCTTAGTTATTTCTTGCCTTCTGCTAGCTTTTGAATGTGTTTGCTCTTGCTTTTCTAGTTCTTTTAACTGTGATATTAGGGTGTCAATTTTAGATCTTTCCTGCTTTCTCTTGTGGGAATTTAGTGCTATAAATTTCCCTCTACACACTGCTTTGAATGTGTCCCAGAGATTCTGGTATGTTGTGTCTTTGTTCTCATTGGTTTCAAAGAACATCTTTATTTCTGCCTTCATTTCGTTATGTACCCAGTAGTCATTCAGGAGCAGGTTGTTCAGTTTCCATGTAGTTGAAAGGTTTTGAGTGAGTTTCTTAATCCTGAGTTCTAATTTGATTGCACTGTGGTCTGAGAGACAGTTTGTTATCATTTCTGTTCTTTTATATTTGCTGAGGAGTGCTTTACTTCCAGCTGTGTGGTCAATTTTGGAATAAGTGAGATATGGTGCTAAGAATGTATATTCTGTTGATTTAGGGCGGAGAGTTCTGTAGATGTCTATTAGGTCCGCTTGGTGCAGAGCTGAGTTCAATTCCTGGATATCCTTCTTAACTTTTTGTCTCGTTGATCTGTCTAATGTTGACAGTGGGGTGTTAAAGTCTCCCATTATTATTGTGTGGGAGTCTAAGTCTCTTTGTAGGTCTCTAAGGACTTGCTTTATGAATCTGGGTGCTCCTGTATTGGGTGCATATATATTTAGGATAGTTAGCTCTTCTTGTTTAATTGATCCCTTTACCATTATGTAATGGCCTTCTTTGTCTCTTTTGATCTTTCAACAACATTACATAATGTTACATATGTAACAAACCTGCACTTTGGTTTAAAGTCTGTTTTATCTGAGACTAGGATTGCAACCCCTGCCTTTTTTTGTTTCCTTGCTTGGTAGATCTTCCACCATCTTTTTATTTTGAGCCTATGTGTGTCTCTGCACATGAGATGGGTTTCCTGAGTACAGCACACTGATGGGTCTTGACTCTTTATCCAATCTGCCAGTCTTCATCTTTTAATTGGAGCATTTAGCCCATTTACATTTAAGGTTAATACTGTTATGTGTGAATTTGATCCTGTCATTATGATGTTAGCTGGTTATTTTGCTCATTAGTTGATGCAGTTTCTTCCTAGCATTGATGGTCTTTACAATTTGCCATGTTTTTGCAGTGGCTGGTATCAGTTGTGCCTTTGCATGTTTAGTGCTTCCTTCAGGAGCTCTTTTAGGGCAGTCCTGGTGGTGACAAAATCTCTCAGCATTTGCTTGTCTGTAAAGGATTTTGTTTCTCCTTCACTTATGAAGTTTAGTTTGGCTGGATATGAAATTCTGGATTGAAAATTCTTTTCTTTAAGAATGTTGAATATTGGCCCCCACTCTCTTCTGGCTTGTTGGAAGTTCTGGCCGTGGCAATCAGGCAGGAGAAAGAAATAAAGGGTATTCAATTAGGAAAAAAGGAAGTCAAATTGTCCCTGTTTGCAGATGACATGATTATATATTTAGAAAACCACATTGTCTCAGCCCAAAATCGCCTTAAACTGATAAGCAACTTCAGCAAAGTCTCAGGATACAAAATCAATGTACAAAAATCACAAGCATTCTTATACACCAATAACAGACAAACAGAGAGCCAAATCATGAGTGAACTCCCATTCACAATTGCTTCAAAGAGAATAAAATACCTAGGAATCCAACTTACAAGGGATGTGAAGGACCTCTTCAAGGAGAACTACAAACCACTGCTCAAGGAAATAAAAGAGGACACAAACAAATGGAAGAACATTGCATGCTCATGGGTAGGAAGAATCAATATCGTGAAAATGGCCATACTGCCCAAGGTAATTTATAGATTCAATGCTATCCCCATCAAGCTACCAATGACTTTCTTCCCAGAATTGGAAAAAACTACTTTAAAGTTCATATGGAACCAAAAAAGAGCCCACATTGCCAAGACAATCCTAAGCCAAAAGAACAAAGCTGGAGACATCATGCTACCTGACTTCAAACTATACTACAACGCTACAGTAACCAAAACAGCATGGTACTGGTACCAAAACAGAGATATAGACCAATGGAACAGAACAGAGCCCTCAGAAATAATGCCGCATATCTACAACTATCTGATCTTTGACAAACCTGACAAAAACAAGAAATGGGGAAGAGGATTCCCTATTTAATAAATGGTGCTGGGAAAACTGGCTAGCCATATGTAGAAAGCTGAAACTGGATTCCTTCCTTACACCTTATACAAAAATTAATTCAAAATGGATTAAAGACTTAAATGTTAGACCTAAAACCATAAAAACCATAGAAGAAAACCTAGGCCATACCATTCAGGACATAGACATGGGCAAGGACTTAATGTCTAAAACACCAAAAGCAATGGCAACAAAAGCGAAAATTGACAAATGGGATCTAATTAAACTAAAGAGCTTCGGTACAGCAAAAGAAACTACCATCAGAGTGAACAGGCAATCTACAAAATGGGAGAAAATGTTTGCAATCTACTCATCTGACAAAGGGCTAATATCCAGAATCTACAAAGAACTCAAACAAATTTACAAGAAAAAAACAACCCCATCAACAAGTGGGTGAAGGGTATGAACAGACACTTCTCAAAAGAAGACATTTATGCAGCCAACAGACACATGAAAAAATGCTCATCATCACTGGCCATGAGAGAAATGCAAATCAAAACCACAATGAGATACCATCTCACACCAGTTAGAATGGCAATCATTAAAAAGTCAGGAAATAACAGGTGCTGGAGAGGATGTGGAGAAATAGGAACACTTTTACACTGTTGGTGGCACTGTAAACTAGTTCAACCATTATGGAAGTCAGTGTGGCGATTCCTCGAGGATCTAGAAGCCATCCCTTTACTGGGTATATATACCCAAAGGATTATAAATCATGCTGCTATAAAGACGCACACGTATGTTCATTGCGGCACTATTCACAATAGCAAAGACTTGGAACCAACCCAAATGCCCATCAATGATAGACTGGATTAAGAAAATGTGGCACATATACACCATGGAATACTATGCAGCCATAAAAAAGGATGAGTTCATATCCTTTGTAGGGACATGGATGAAGCTGGAAACCATCATTCTCAGCAAACTATGGCAAGGACAAAAAACAAAACACCACAAGTTCTCACTCATAGGTGGGAATTGAACAATGAGAACACTTGGACACAGGGCAGGGAACACCACACACTGGGGCCTGTCATGGGTTGGGGGTAAGGGGAAGGGATAGCATTAGGAGATATACCTAATGTAAATGATGAGTTAATGGGTGCAGCACACCAGCATGGCACATGTATGCATATGTAACAAACCTGCACGTTGTGCACATGTACCCGAGAACTTAAAGTATATATATATATATATATATATATATATATATATATATATATATATATATAACAGTGTGACATCATTCTAAAGCCAAAATGGAAAACCTTCTTCCTTTGAACATTTAAACTTGCCCTCCATCTTAGGAGATATATAAACGAGAAAGTTTCTCCTTTATTCCTCTTCTCTCTTTTTTTTTTTTTTTAACAGTAAGCAAAATTCTCTAGGCCTGGATTATCTTAACATACACATTTGGCCAAACTTTATTATGTAGCTACATTGTATCAGGAATCAGTGAAAAATTGATCAAGAAGAGTTCTCAGCCCTCATAGTCTACTGTAAGAAACAGATATTTCCTCTAGGGCACAATTTCAATGGAAAGATATACTAATTTATATTGTGTTTATAACAAGATGTCTCAATTTTTTTGAAAAAAGAAGCAATTAATAAATGAGCAATAGAAAAATAGTTTGTATCACTGGCTTTGTAGTCAGCTGGATCTAGGTTTAAATATCCATTCCTAAAATAGCTCAGTATTTCCTTGAGCAAACAACCTTTTAATCCTCAGTTTTCTTATCTGTAATATATGTAATAATACCACACACAGGATTGTCCTGAGGATTAAATAAGATAGTGTGTGTAAAAGATTTAGGGCACCTCAACGGGAGCTAGATATATAGTTTTATCCTCCTTATAAATGTATAAATTAAGCTCTAAACAAAGGATCGCATTAAAAGTTATAATAGAGTCATATACCAAGTGCTATATCCCAAGAAAATGTTCAGGAACAAAGGTTTAAGGTTCTTCTCTTGAAAGATAATTAGGACTAGGAAAAGCAGATCCTCCTTTGAATGAGAGGCCTTTGCAAGTACGGCAAGAGAATGTGATTTGAGGAGGCCCCAAATGTTAGTCCAGTTACCATCCTAATTGGGGGACACCTCAAGTGACCAGGAATATGCCTGGCAAAACATTGCTCCTCTGCTAATCGGCTCTCCCTTTGTCAGGTATGGCTGCATATTTTTCTAGGCCCTTGAAGATAGAAATGGATCTTAGGAGAAACCTACTTTCCATTTTCTCCCACAGCAGAACATGCCCCTCTCAGGGAAAGCCCACTAGGCACCTAAGGAGTTGGCCTCTATCACTTTTAGAAATATCCAGGTCTATATATGCAGATTGTAAATACATGCTTAGGCTGGGTGCAGTGGCTCATGCCTGTAATCCCAGCACTTTGGGAGGCCGAGGTGGGTGGGTCACGAGGTCAAGAGTTCAAGACCAGCCTGGCCAATATGGTGAAACCCCGTTTCTACTAAAAATACAAAAACTAGACGGGCATGGTGGTGCATGCCTGTAATCTCAACTATTCGGAAGACTGAGGAAGAATTGCCTAAACCCGGAAGGTGGAGATTGCAGTGAGCCAAGATTGTACCACTGCACTCCAGCCTGGGCAACAGAGTGAGACTTTGTCTCAAAAAAAAAAAACAAAAACAAAACACACACACACAAAAACATGCTTAGAACATAGGCTCCAGGAATTCAAAATAAAACTTGTTTGTATACAGATAAAGCTTTTAAAAAAGCAGCTATATTTAAGTACAATGTAATCAAATAATAAACTACACATAAAGTGTGCAATTTGATAAGTTTTGAGATATGTGTGCACCCATGAAACATAATCAAGATAATGTACATATCTACTCCTTCAAAAAGTTTCCTTGTGCCTCCTTGTAATTCCTCCCACCTGCCACTCCCTGTTCTTTTTCCATTCCAGGCAACCATTGATATTCCTTCGGTCACTGCAGATTAGTAAACGGAATCATTCAGGTTTTTTTTTTTTTTTTTGGCTGTTTTCTTTCACTCAGCATAATTATTTTGAAATTCATTCATATTGGTCTTTGTGTACATAGTTAATTTTCTTTTAATTGTCAGTAGTATTCTGTTGTAGGGATATACCACAATCTTTTATCTATTTACTTGTTGATGGATGTTTGTGTTGCTTTTAGTTTGGGGCTATTATAAATGAAGCTGTTATGACTGTACATGGATAGCTGTTTGTATGGACAGTCCTCATTTCTCTTGTGTAAGTACCCTAGGGTAGAATAGCTGAGTCATGTGGTAGGTGTATGTTTAACTTATTTTGGAACTGCCAAACTATTTACCAAAGTAAATACCGTTTTATATTGTACCATTTTATATTCGCAGTAACAGAATAGGAGAATTTGAGTTGATTCACATGGTCATCAACATTTAGTAGGGTCATGTTTTTGGATTTTAGACATTTCAATATGTATGATGATATCTCCTTGTGATTTTAATTTGCATTTTCCTACTGAATACTAATGTTGAGCATTTTTTCCTATGCTTCTTGGCCATTTATGTATCCTATTTGGTGAAAAATGTGTTCAATTTGTTTTTACTTTTAAAATTTGTCTTGTTTGTTTACTTATTACTGAGTTTTGGTGGTTTTTATTTTTATTTCATTTTATTAATTTATTTTTTTGAGATGGAGTCTCACTCTTTTGCCAAGGCTGGAGTGAAGTGGCGTGATCTCAGCTCACTGCAACCCTCCACCCTCTGCCGCCCATCCACCCAGGTTCAAGCGATTCTCCTGCCTCAGCCTCTCAAGTAGCTAGAATTACAGGTGTCCACCACCACATTCATCTAATTTTTGTATTTTTAGTAGAGACAGTTTTCACCATGTTGACCAGGCTGGTCTTGAACTCCTGAACTCAGGTGACCCACCCACCTCGGCCTCCTAAAGTACCAGGATTACAGGTGTGAGCCACTGCACCCGGCCTTGATGGTTTTTAAAAAATAAATTCTGAATATATGATGTATCAAATACATGTTTATATATATTTTTCCTAGTTTTGCCTCTTTTTATTATCTAAAGAGTGTCTATTGAAAAGCAGAAGTTCTTAATATTAATGAAGTCTAATTTATCAATTTTTTTCTCTTATGAATTCTGCTTTTGATAATTTAAGAACTTGTTACTTAACCCATGGTCAAAAATATTTTCTTCTATATGTCTCTCTAGAAGTTTGATGTTTTACATTTTACATTCATATCTGTGATTCATTTTGCATTAATTTTTCTATATTGTGAGGAATGAAACAAAATTATTTTTTTTTTGTATATAGCAATCTGATAGTTCCAGCAATGTTTGTTGAAAAGACTGTTCTTCCTCTACTAGACTGGCTTTGCACCTTTGTAAAACAGTAAATCGGCCATATGTGCGTGAGTCTATTCTGTTCCATTATTTTGTATATCTTAATGCCAGCATTACACTGTATTCACCACATTTATTTCTATAGATTTATAGTAAGTCTTAAAATCAAGTAGTGCAACTTCTCCACCTGTTCTTTTTCACAGTTGTTTTTGGCTTTAATATTATGCATTTCCATATGAATTTTACAGTAATCTTGTAATTTCCTACCAAAAATTGTGCTGAGATTTTGATTGAGATGGTGTTTCATGTGTAAATCAATTTGGCAATAATTTACATCTTAACAACTGAGTCACCCAAACTATAAACATGGCATAGCTCTCCATTTATTTAGAACTTCTTCAATTTCTGCAATATTTTATAGTTTGTGGCATATAGGTCTTATGTATTTTTCTCAGATTTATCCTAAGCCTTTCATATTATTGAAACTATTGTAAATGGTATGTTTTTAATTTTTATTTCTTTTTATATCATTAATATATAGAAATACAACTGATTTTATATTGATTTTGTATGCTTTAAATTTTACCAAATTTATTAGTTCTAAAATATTGATTATGGATTCCAACAGATATTCTACATAGATGATTATGTCTTCTCCAAATAAAGACATTGTTACTTTGTACTCTCCAACCTGTTTATCTTTTCTTTTTCTGGCTTTATTCAATAGGCTAGAAAGTCTATTATAATGTCGAATGAAATTCTATTATACTGTCGAACAAGACATCTTTGCCTTGTTCCTAGTTATAGGATGAAGAATTTAGTCTTCACCATTAAGTATAAGCTGAACTTAGGTTTTTTAGATGTCTTTTATTAGTTTGAGGAAGTTCCGTGACACCACAGCTCCTGTCTATTCCACCTTGCCATTGTGGTAGTAATTTGAATTGCTATAGCATATTCTCTTTCTTTTAATGGCACCAAATTCTTAAAGTACACAGGGTATTGCATGGAATGGGAACAAATAGGCTATAGATCCGTCTTTCTAAAGGAAATGAGAGGAAGAAGGATATTTAAATTATGCCCTAGAGTCACAGTTTCCAATGATGAGTCTGCAAAATTTTAATTCCAAAGAAGTTTGAACTTTTAGCCTTTTGTTCCCTCTGCAAATTCTGGTCACATTCTAGACATTTCCCTCTGCCTCTTCCTCAACAGCCCCACCCCCTTACAAACATGCATACCCAAGCAATTGCCATGTAGTATTTTACTTACTTTGTCTCACTTTGTTTGCTTCTCTCCATTCTTCTGCCGTGCCCCTTATTCAAGCTGCCACTTCAATTGTGCAACAGGCTCTTTATTGGTTTCCCTCCTTTCTACCTGCCTCACCCCAATCTGCCATTCCCCAAAGCCAATGATCTTTCAGAAAATAAAATACAAACTTGTCACTCTCATCTTTAAAATTATTTCAATGACTTCTGCTTAGCAGAAAGCTCAGAATCTTCATTGCAGTTCTCACAGAATTGCATAGTCTGGTTTCAGCCTCAGTGAAGAGCTAGTGGCTTTACCAATACTCTCTGCCTCTAATAGTATGTACTTCTTCCAGTGGGAGACTTATCCCATTAGAAGCTTAGTACAGTAGCTAGGTCTGTAGGTCCTGAAGTCAAACTGCTTGGGTCCAAAACTCTCTTCCACCAAGCCATGTGAGGTTGAGCCCTTACTAAACCTTTCCATGTGTCAGTAACCCTGTTTATTAAAACAGAATTAAAATAATGCATAACTTAGAAGGTTGTGAGGGTTAAATGAGATTTGTCACATAAATACCTTAAAAGGGAGGCTGACACATAGTCAGAATACAGTTTTATTTGTTAAAATGTGTATTCCTTTGTTATTCACCTCAAATGGGTTGCAGGAAGTAGGCGTGAGGATTAAATGAGACAATATAGACAAAATTCCTAGAAGAGTTCTGGAACGGGGTTGGCTTTCTGTAAGGGATGTTTTGTTTCTTTCCTTCCTTTCAGTCTATACCAATCCCCGCCTCAGGACCCTGTTTTCCCCTAGAAAGCAAACAGTTCTTTGTTGCAGTTATGCCCACCTCTTTCAGGAGTACAGATGGGGGACCTCGAGTTTGAGAAGACAGTAATTGCAGAGGAGTTTGTCTTTGTGAATTTTATTAGTTGGCACTTTTATTTCTAAAGCAAGAGCTTTGTTTTGTTGTTGTTTGCCCCTCTTCCTCCCCATCTCTTTTCTATGTGGTTGCAGCCTTTAAAGGCTTAATTAGAGCAATAAAAAAATACCAATTTCGCGTTTTCCTCCTTTTTAATAACAAGTAAAAGTTGAGAGCCAGCTGTGGGTGAACGCTATTTGAAAGCTGCTACCAATCTGAAGTTTCATTTTTCACTGCTTCAAGGCACATTTGAAAATTAGTGCTGACACATGCAAATGAGTTTGTGACGGAAGAAAAATACATGTATGGTGCAAGGTGCTCTGAAGACTATTATGGGGAATAAAGAGGCTTGTGTGGGAGTTTCTGCTTGATATCAAGGGGGTGAATAAAAATTCAGATTCTCTCATCAATTTTCCTACTTAGAAGGACCCTGGGATTTCTTTGATGACAATCCCTAACTGTACTTGGATTCTTCAGTGTTCCCTTCCTGCAATTCTCTAGCCAGAGCAAGCCTTCAAATTTTTCACAGGATTGGTAGCTTCTTCCTCAGTAATCTTTAGCAGGGTATAAATACAAAGTTGAATTTTTGCCAATTTGTATGATGTCCTGAAATAGTTTCATAGTTTTTTAAATTAAAATAATAAAAAATTAAAATTCTTCAGTTTTTCTTCAAAATTTTCTGGCTAAGAAGTGTCAACAGGAAATTGGAAATCACAATATATATGCACTTTTAAAGAAATCTAAAAAAATGGAGTGTAGCCAAGGACAGGTGACAAAGATGGTGAGGAAACTGGAAACCATGCCAGGGAGGCAGGAAGCTGACAGAAGAAACTGAAGTTGAGTAATGTAGAAGAGGGAAGGGTTAAAAAGATTGCTTCAGACTGACATAGCTTCGTTGAAGAATATCTTGGCAAAGCCCCCCACCCTTTCTATCTGGCAGCTCCTGGGCCCTCTCCCAAATCCAGGCCAGCTCTCCAGTATCCCCCTCCCTGTCCTTGTTTGCAACAGAGATTCCTCCAGCCATCACCCTTCCACAGCTGTCTCCTCCCCAAAGCTTAGTCTTAATATAGTGCTGTGGTTAAGAGCAAAGTCTTCAACATTTCATGGTTCAAGACCACACTCCACCACTTATTACAGAGTTACTTTGGACCACCCTCCATTTATCCGTATTTTAGTCACACATTAATTCATTTAACAACTATTTATGCAGTCTTAATCTGTGTGTCACTGACTCTCTTAACTTCATTCTTGTCTAGGGATAATGATTGTCCCAACATCACCTGTGGTTACAAAAAGTAGAAATAATGCCCATAATGACTGGCACATGGGAGGTACTCCCAGAATGGTAGCTATTATTAGGGTAATCAATATCATTAGCATTTTTGTGTTCCCAAAGGTGAACACATAGGTCCTATGTGTTTGATAGGTTTTATAGTTGATCCATTCTAAGAATGGATGAAAGAGAGTAAAGTAAGTGAATTGCTCAGCCAGGTGAGCAACAATGTGAAGAGGAAAAATATTTGGTGGAGAGGTAGGAAAATGGAGAAGACAGCGAGACGGCAGCAGGTGCTCTAGGCAGCTAAGGCATACAGACAGATAGTCTTTTCATCTGATGTACTGCAAGTCTTCATTTCTTTTGTGGCTATTTTCTATTGCAAGTTTTGTTTTGTTTTGTTTTTAGCCATTTGTGTAATGTGTACAGAACAAATAGAGCTGTGGCTTTGGTTTGTCGTTTTTGTTACTGGTCTTGTATCTCTAACAGCCTGGTGATCTTTCCCTCTGCAGCCTGTTTTTCCTAGAATGCTGTGATGAGACATCAGGATGTTAGGGCAGTCTGTGAACATGCTTATTGCCATCCTTGATCACCACCCCTGCACCAATCTCTTCCTGTTGTCACATTTTTTTCTCCCATGGTACCCTGGTCCCCTCACATCACAGGCCTGCCCTATTGTATAGTAACCTGTGTACTTCTCATAGTCTCGCTCCACTCTGAAGCCAAAAAGTTTAAGAGCAAAATCTCCAACTTGTTTTGTCTCTTCATTGCCTGAAGTTCCTGGAATGTTGTAGGTGACCAATCACCTTGGTCATGTATTATACTGCATAAAATGAATATATATATTATACTGCATAAAATCAAATAGGCTAGGCTGGATAGGACCATAGAGAATAAATAAAACAGGACAGGACCAGATTAGGTAGGGAAGGGTAGAATAGAACAAAATAAAACTCAAGGCTGGCCAACATTTGTAAAGTAGGGCATACTGGTATTGAAAAGGAAAAGTTACATTAAAAATCTCTGGAAAAACTCTTTTAAATGGGTTACTTATTAGATCAGTGGTGGTGACAAATTCTAATAGAAGAATCAACCATATTGATAAAAGGTTTTTTGCTTTTGTTTTATTTGTTCTGTTTTTGTTTTTTTAGTCCATAGGTTTGAAGTGCTGGTGATCATTTCTTTATTATTTTTGAGCCTATATAAGCACCTTGGACGTATATAAATAGCCTAAGAGAATGTAGAATTGGTAATAGACCAGCTGCTACCCAATATTGCCCTTTAGCTATGCTTTCATTTTATTAGAATATAATAAGCTCAACTGAAAATGTTTTAATTTGTCTGCATTACTTAACAGCCTGGGAATAATTCTAATTATTATTGAGTTTATCATTGTGACTATGGCACATTCTTTCTTTGAATTCCTGGAGACTATTTAAGATGCAAATGGTGCTGGCTTTATGAATAATTTGGGGGATGAAAGATTCATAATTAATTTGACCCCTCCCTGCCAAATATATACACACACACAATAAAACGAAATGATTTCTTTAAAATGCAAAATGATTTACATGAACATGGAATGAATACTGTTATGTATAGCAAAATGTGAAGCATGGTTTTTGGCAGTCATGCAAGGCATGCTGGGTAAGCATACAATGGCCTTATAGGGACAGTTGGGAAGACGAATGCTCAGTGCTCACAGAAAGATGTGATTGAGAAAATTGACTATATACAAGGACTAATCAGAAGAGGGAGACAGAGGTAGACACATCTGAGGGGAGCCATAGAATGAGCATCAGTTCAAGCAGTAGATAGTAGTTGAGGCCAGGTAGGTAGCAACAGATGTTAACTAAGATCCCGGTTTCTAACCCATAAATGATCCAGCAGGTTCCATCCCTGGGAATGGAAACCGCAAGGACCCAGCAAACAAATGAGTTGGGTCTCAGTTGCAGGAGCAGCTCTATGAGGAACAAGGAGTCCTAGGGAGGAGGAGAAAAGTCTCATGCTGCCTGGCCATGATGGGCTCAGGGTCATAACCCAAAGTCTCAGTTTTCTCCCAGCCTGTTATCTGATGAGACTGAAGTTCCTCCCCATGAACTGTCCAGGGCTGAGCTTGTATGTCAGTGTATCAGGATAGTGGAGACATAAGAAAGGGCCTTAGGACAAAGGTCGGTCATTACACTTAACTAAGTACTCAACCCATCATTCAACAATTCTCAGATATGGTTGATCAGAATCCCCATACCTAGTTCCTCGTGTGGAGTCCAGGAGTCTTCATCTTTAAAATACTTCTGTCAAGGAGATGCTACTAATCAGCCAGGTCTGAGATCCCTGCCCGCGGGGAAAACCAAGTTTGTTCGCTAATACCTGGGAGTCTCAACAACCTTACTTTCACTTCTGCCAGTGACTCCTGCAGTTATCTTTCCTTTTAGGAAATATTACAGGAAGGAAATATTCTGAGCCTCCCAAAGTTTCAATGAGCAGTATTCTAAACACACCAGAGGTACATTGAATCAGAATGTCTAGAAGTAGGGCTCAGGAACTTCCATGCCTAAATTCCCCAGGTGACTCTTTCTGAGAACCGTAGTGCAGAGTGCCGGCATCTTGGACATAGGGCCAGGAACTTCCCTAACATTCCTGGCATATGAAGATGCAAATGTGTATTTAATTGATTTTATGTATTGTGGCTTGTTTGTGATTGTTCATTATTTATAATTTATACTTGACAACTTGCATAAAAGAGCTGAGGGAGAGAGTTGGGGAGGCAAAGCCACTAACAGGCATGTGATGCCTACTATATGCCAGGGACTGTGCTGGGTGGTGTGCCTATATTTTCACCATTAGGGCTTCATTGATGTGTCCAAGACAGTGGCAGGCAGAGGGCCTCAGTGATGGGTTGGTGATAGGCTTCCCCGGGGAATAAAAACCATATACTTGATCATAGCACTTCCTCTACTATGGTCATGTTTAATTCAATAAATGATTGACTAATAATAGTAACTAATTAATAACTAATAGGCACCATGCTAGTTGCTGGGGATAAGTCAGTGAATAGAATAACCACGGAGTCAACAGTCCAGTGGGTAAATAGACAAAAACCAAGAGTTGTACAATTAATCAGTTAAAATTATAACAATATTACAAAGAGAAATCACACAGTCCTTTGAGAACAAAGACCAAGTGTACTGACCTGCTACAGAGAAGGTCAGGGGAAGTTTCTATTAGGAAAGGACATGAAACAAATGACAGGCTTTATTACAGTTAAGAAAGGAAAAGCTGTTTTCTGGTGAAAATAATGTTCCTTTTCATTTTACTTAAGCATTTTCCCACCCAGTAAAGGGCTAAGTGATGGTTCTTTCAACCTACCTCCTAGATCAGAGCGGGTTTTTAGAGTAGCGCTAGCCTCATCCAACTGCCCTCTACTCCTGAGGCATTTGTCTGTGCTGTCTGCCCCCAACCCCTGGGACATTTGCCTGGGACATTTGCCCTCAACACCTGGAGCACCCCCATGACTGTTTGGAGCCTGGTGTCCTGATGGCCTGCCTCCCCAGCTTCTCTGGGCCTCACCCCAACCCATCATGACATTCCCAGCGGCATCTGCTACTTGAATGGATTCTCTATTTCTTTTAATGCTTTCCTCCATGGGGACACACTAACTCCATGTCTCAATTCTCAGACTCCTACTTCTGCTCTAAAAGGATTTAATTCCATTTCATTCATGCAGTTAATATCTGTGAGGGTCTACTGAGTGTCAGGTTAGGGTCCAAGATAAAAAAGAGACAGAGGTACTGACATCAAAGTTTTCATAGTCTAAGAGAGGAGAGGGATGTAAATCGACAACTTACAACGTAGTATGGAAGGTGTGAACATAAGCAATGAAGAAGATGATCATAATGATTATGATGTTAGCCAAAATACATTAGACACTTATTCACTCACAACATCAGATAGTTTTTGAGCACTTACTATGGGGGCGAAAAGTATTGGTGAATAAAACAAACATGGTATATGCCCTTGTGACATTTAGAAGAGGTGTGAAATGCAATAAACAAGACAAACAAATACAATCATAATTGTAAATTGTGGTAAAATCAATGAAAGAAATTAACAGAGAGCAGTGCTTGAGAGTAATGTAGAGGGGATCCTATTCGGTTAATCTTATTCAGTTAATGTGGTTTCTACTAGGAATTAGAACTCCTAGGTAAAAATCTGCCACTTCTGGACTCTGTGATTTTAAGCAAGTTACTTAGACTCAGTTTCCTCAAAATAAAATAAATAATATTCAGGTTTACTGTAAGAATCAAATAGGATAAAGTTTGTAAAAGAATTAGATAATTCCTGCCCTGCATAGTAAGTACTCAATATGGTTGTCATTGTTATTCTTTACATTGTTACATCATCTCTTCAGTTTACTTTTAGTCTTTTTGAACTTCCAATGCCTCTTCCATAAAATGGAATAAACCATCTAGCTCAGAGAGCTGAGAATATGTTCCACATATTGTCAGCTGCTCTGTCTGTGTAATATGATTATGAAGGTGTTCATATGACTAACATAATTTTTGACATCGGTCAAGTTCAAAATCATGCTACCTATAGCAAGCAATAGTGAATGAAATGTGTTTAAAATGTATATGTCTTCCATAAGAATGAGTTGACATAAGGCTGTGATATTCAAGACAGTAGATGTATTAGATAGCACAGGCAGTACAAAGATCGTACATTTCCATCATCACAGAAAGTTCCGTTGAACGATACTGATATAGGAATTCCAGACACCAAAGAAATGTATTGATACAAGGAATTCTGTACACCAGATATTAGGGGTCAGGTAGGCTTTTGGAGGCCATTTAAATCTTTCCTCCTTTGGAATATGTGATATTAACAACTGCCCACATTTGTCAATCATCTTCAGCTTTCAAACCACTTTCACCTCTTAATTCATTTGTCCTTAGGGCTACCCCTGAAGAAGGCAGGAAGGATATTATTATCTCCACTTCACATTGGAGAGAAATAATTAACAAGAATAGTAGTAGCAGCTGCTAACATTAACTGAATGTTCACCTGTGTTTGTAGGTTCATGGTGGTGCTAAACACTTTCGTGTTTTTAATGAGATAATGAAGCTCAGAGAGGTAAAGTGGCTTTCTCTGGACATTCAGTAAACTGGAGATACGTCTTCCAATTCCTAGCTCATTGCTCTCCCTACATTCTGTCCTTTTCTTGAACAAGTTGAATTCCAGCTCTCCATTATTGCAGAGACAAAGTTCTTGCAGCCACCAAGTTGTCAGAATAGGGTGTGCAATAGAGGCTTGGCAATCAAGGTCACGTCGAGCTGAGCATCCTTTCCATGCAGCTTCCAAATGGCTGACCCTCTCTCTGCTGAAACAATGCAGCACATGAAGATGAACTTTAATTCACATTCAGCCTCAGTGTTTCTGTCAACAGCTGCAGAAACAGCTGTTCCCCTCTTGATGCTACCCTCTCCCCCTTTTCCCCAGCTAATTGCTACCAACTAGTAGAGTGGCTATGAATATTGTAGGTCTTATCCCCTTCAACAGCTTCTATCAAGCTGTTATTATTTCAGGCCCTTCTTGTTCAAGTAGTAAGATCTATTCTGTTTGAATGGTTTGAATGGCTAATTCTGTTGTTGTTGTTGTTGTTGTTGTTGTTGTTGTTGTTGTTGTTATGGAGTTTCACTCTTGTTGCCCATGCTAGAGTGCAATGGCACGATCTCGGCTCACCACAACATCTGCCTCCCAGGTTCAAGCAATTCTCCTGCCTCAGCCTCCTGAGTAGCTGGGATTACAGACATGTGCCACCACACCTGGCTAATTTTGTGTTTTTACTAGAGACAGGGTTTCTCCCCATCGGTCAGGCTTGGTCTGGAACTCCCAACCTCAGGTGATCCGCCCACCTCAGCCTCCCAAAGTTCTGGGATTACAGGCGTGAGCACTGTGTCTGTCCTGAATGGTTAATTCTAAAATCTAATTGTTGAGTATTTTAAACCCCACTCAACACACTTCAAAACACCATATTGTATTTAACTTGAAGCACTCCTAAGCAAGAATAAACCTTAAAAATAGTCACCAATCATCTGAAATATGGTTATTAAGGGTTTCTTGTGTGTCAGACACTGTGCTAGGTGCTAAACCTACCTCTGAATTTATAGTCCCCGAAAAAGTGTACAAATAGAGGACCATGTGTCCTATGGCTAAATACTTCATGGTTATAAAAATCAAGCTAACTGTTAAATAAAATCTTTTTTATCCCTCACCACCTTTGACAAATTTCATTAAAACCCAGATGGTATGGTTCTAGTTTAGAATTATTGGACTCTTCAAAGTTTAATGATGGACTGTGGCAGTGTAGGAGAACCAGCCCCCAGCCCACCTTCTGTCTCTTCCCATCCACACTACAAAGGGCCTCAGTTCATATGCCAATGGACACCTCCACCCACATGTCCAAGCTCCATCCACACTTTTATATGTAAGACTCCTTTACGACTCCTTGAAATGAAGGAGCATACACCAGCAGGTATACGCTTTCTGCTCTTGGAAGGATGGATGCAGGGAAGAGGCCTATGTCAGCTTGAAGTCATGTGAGCAAAGAGATGTGGACATATGTAATACCTCGCTGAACATCAAGTATATAATAAGACATCAATAAATAATAGCTATTATTGCTACCATCGTAGACAGAATGAACTACATACAGTTTATTTAAAAGCTGCATAAACCATAGTATATACAACAAAGCATAAATACTACGTATCGCTTTGGCTTTACCTTAATTCCTTCTCACTAAGAATCTAGAAGAATTCCTTACTCAGAAATAGCAAAGCATCAGTCCCTTTTCTCTTTTTTACTAGCCTCGTATTATCCTGATCCTTTATTATGTGTCAGTCCTCTTTTTGGGTCCCTGCCTATGAACATCTTCCTACCTCTATGGACTGGTTACATTCTGGCATTAAGGCTTGATGCCAGTTCTAGCTAATTCTGTTATTTTCAATGGCTCAAGTTTTCACGTAAAATACAGAGCTTTTAACAATTGCACTAATATAGCTCTAGCTAATACTGTTTCTCATAGCGTAAGTGCTATGCTGGAGTACAGAAATTCAGACTCTCTGCTCATTCCCCACTGCCATCTCAGCCTTTTTCTGTTTCCTTATAATAAATCATGAAAATAGATTATCTATATCTCTATATTTATCTAACTATTTATATATCTATGTGTGGTATATATATGTAGTTTATTTTTTGTTGTCCTTTGAACTGGGGGAAAAAGTACACATACATGTATATTTTTCTTAATTTAATCTCAACACAATATTTTTTCTGCAGTTAATATTTCTGTCTTAGAGAACCTTGGTTATAAAGAAGAGAAACACAGTCAACCTTGTTTTAAAAGTTCTTTATTTTTTTAATGGATAGAAGGGAATTTCATAGACCCCAAGTATAGAAAATCTCTCCTCTCTTTCATTCTTTCTGAAGTATTAAATAATCATTAATACTTCTATTTAGTCGTAGATCCCTTATTTTGTTATGGGAAAGCTTATTTTAATAATTTTGAAGTCTTTTATGTGGCACAACACACTAAGCTACAAAATCATGGGACTTTTTGTCAGCGTGTCTTGGGGGCATCCCAAGACCTTGAACCATGGTGAGAAAGAAGACCAATGTTTCCCTAAAATCTGATACATACATCCTGGGTCCCAGTCTGTGAGTGTTACACACATCATCTCCTTTCATCTTCACAGTAACCTAGGGAAACAAGGCACAGAGACTTATGATCCCTGTGAAAGATGATGAAACTGATGCTTCTAAAGTTTAGAGACCCATCCAATGTCATATGCCTCATAAGTGGAATCTTAGTCTGTTTGCTTGGAAACCCCTGGCTGTAATATCTTACTGTGTCACTACATAAAGATTATTTGTAAAACACTCATCTCCTTTTAAAAATGGATTATTTTGTATCAGTAAATCACTGAGAGAGAGCAATGTTAGAGAGTCTATGAATTAAAAATTCAGATTTTTCTTTCATAAAGACTAGATTTTATCTTATATCCTATTTTAATGTTCATTTGAGGCCAGGTGTGATGGCTCACACCTCTAATCCCAGCACTTTGGGAGGCCAAAAGGCAAGAGGATTGCTTGAGACCAGGAGTTTGAGAGCAGCCTGGGCAACATAGTGAGACCCATCTTTACAAAATAAAAATGAAAAAATTAGCTAGGTATGGCGCATGCACCAGGAATCTCAGCTACATGATAGTGCTGAGGTGGAAGAATGGCTTGAGCCCAGGAGTTTGAAGCTGGAGTGTACCATGATGGCACCATTGCACTCCAGCTTGGGCAACAGGGTGAGACCCTCTGTCTAAAAATAGAAATAATAATAAAATAACAATAAAGTTTGTATGTTCTAGGGTAAGGAAGAAGAAAGAATCCCCTAGAATATGAGTGGCTTGCTCTTCAAAAATGTGACTAAGCCGGGCGTGGTAGCTCATGCCTATAATCCCAGCACTTTGGGAGGCCAAGGCGGGCAGATCACCTGAGGTTGGGAGTTTGAGACCAGGCTGAACAACATGGAGAAACTCCGTATCTACTGAAAATACAAAATTAGCCAGGTGTGATGGCGCATGCCTGTAATCCCAACTACTTGGGAGGTTGAGGCATGAGAATCGCTTGAATCCGGGAGGTGGAGGTTGTGGTGAGCCAAGATTGTGCCATTGCACTCCAGCCTGGGCAACAAGAGCAAAACTCCATCTCAAAAAAAAAAAAAAAAAAAAAAGAAAAGGTGACTTAATGCAGGCTGAAGTTGCCATTGTATCTATGCTAGAAATTACATATTTAATCTTGGTTCACCCTTTCTTCTTCCTTGACAAAACAGAATTCTATTATTCAACATTGAATTTAACAACTTTTACCAAGCATCTTCTCTGTGTCTAGTGCTATGCCCCACATGGGGTGAACCCTGAACTGAACGGTCTTGCACCTAAGTGTTTATGGAGATGAGAAGAAACTTGATCACATTCTCTCTGTTACTAATAAAATTCTACAATTTATAAAATTTATTAGCATTCTTTATAAGTCTGAGGAGGATAAGAAAGTGGAGTTTAATGCAGAATAAATAGCCCAAATCTGCAATATTAAAAATTATCTCCAGCTTTATTGTGCTGTGGGAAAGTGATGGTAAAGGGGCAGTAAATGTTCCTTATTTAGCTCTCTTCATGTTTAAGTGCTTCTCACACTAAAGAATAATGGCCACACAGGCCTGGCAGCATCTAAGAATGATAATCACTATTTTGAAGTCTCTGAGTGGGGATTCTGGAAGCAGGAAGGGGAGGAGAAGAGTGGTTAGTGAATATAGGTAATACAGTTACATGACTTAATCCAAACTCAAGCCCTAAGACAAGTTCCCAGGCGAAACCTAAAATGATCTTTCTCTTCCTCTGAAATCAATTTTTGTTTAAAAAAAGAAAAAAGAAAGAAATCCACTGGCAGTGTTGATATCTTCACTACAGATATCCTAGTTCATTTTGTGTATGAGCGAGTTAAAGCATTGCCATTGTAGTTTCCCCGTTTTCATGCTAAGCCTTTAAAGAGAAGGAGATGAAGACTTGAAGTATACAGTTGATTCTCGAGCACCTACAGGGCATCATTCTTCAAACATAGCCACTGCCTGAAGACTCAAGTGCAGGGAGTGGCAGGAGTGACTGCCATTTACTTGCTGTGTGACTTTGAACAAGTCATGCACCCTCTCTGAGCATCTGCTTTTTCATCTGTAAAATTATAGCTCCTGTATGTGTCTTGCTGCGTTGGAGTGTGCAAAGGTGATACTCAAAAGATTTAACAACTTGTGGGTCATGGGTACTGAGTAATCAGAAGGGATTTGGGCCTTGGTATTAGAGCAGGGTCTAAAGTCCTCCCCTGTGCCTTGTGTCATTCCTTGGGTGTTGAACTAAGAGAGGTCAAGGGAGTCCTAAAGAAGAAGCAGGGTGACCAGGAAACAGGAATGGTAGAGCGGAGAGCAATCAAACATGTTGGGGCAACAGCTATTTACCAACGTCTACAAAAGTATTTGAATATTTGAACAACCAATACCTCTATTTCTGTGCATACCAATTAAATAGCTTAGTATTGAGGATCTAAGAATTAAATTAGCTCATCTATTAAAGTGTTTAGCATTTGGCCCACACAGCAGAGTAGGCACCCAGAAAATGTAATTTGCTTATTCCTTCTCCCTTCCTCTCCCTGTCTATCTCTCTGTCCACCATGGCTTTCCATGCTATGCAGCGGGCTTATTCCTTAGCCATTGGGCTAAATGACCTGTCTCTTTTTGCAGTAGATTTTTGTAGGCATAAATGTTGCAGGTTGATTCCTAAAACATCTGAGTCAAAATTCTTCGTTGTTCTTTTGCAAATACAATTCCATACCTGCCTTTAAATTCACGGTGTGCTCGAGATTGTCCGAGACTAGAATTCCCAGGGCATGAAGTAGCTCTGACATGGTAGAAAGCAAAGACCCCAGGAATCAACAGACCAGAGCTTGATCATGACTTTGACACTCTAGGCAAGTCACTTTCCCTCACTGAGTCTCAGCCTCTCACCTGAATAAAAGGAGGAAATCTAGCTGAGATTAGTGGTACTGAACCTTAGCTGTACATAGAGTCCCCTGGGAACTTTCAAATATATTAATGCCTAAGTGCCACCCACAGAGTCTGATTTAAGTGGTCTTGGATTAAGCCTGAACACTTGGATTTTTTAAGCCCCTTGGGTGATTCTAATGCATAGCAAAAGTTGAGAACCTCTGCACTAAATGATCTCTAAGCTTTAACCTGGTTCAATACCCTCAATTAGGCTCTGATCCTACACATCCTTAAAGCCCGTCAGAAAACTGTATTCATGTTGTTTACTCTTAATGACCTGTGGCAATAGAATACCTGAAAACTCATGAATAAGAGATCTTTAGGATTTATCCGATATTTATAGCTTCCATTGCTTTATCACCAGAACTTACTTGTGTATGTGTCTGGAAATTTTTGTCATTTTAGTTTGGTTTATTGACATTTGGCTAATACAGACAATTTTTCAGACCTCAACTAACATGGTGATTTGTAGTGACTCTAACATCTCTGAGTGTATTAATGCATTCTCATACTGCTATAAAGAACTACCTGAGACTGGGTAATTTATGAAGAAAAGAGATTTAATTGACTCATAGTTCTGCAGGATTAACAGGAAGCGTGACTGGGAGCCCTCAGGAAACTTAAAATCATGGCAGAAGGTAAAGGGGAAGCAAGCACATATTTACATGGCAGCAGGAGGGAGGGAGAGAGAGAGCAAGCAAGCAAGAGAGCAGCAGTTGGTTGAAAGTGTGTAGCAGAAAGCTATACACTTTCAACCAACCAGATCTCATGAGAACAGCCAGGGGGATGTCTGCCCCATGATTCAGTCACCTCCCACCATGCCCCTCCTTCAATACTGAGAATTACAATTCAACGTGAAATTTTGGTGAGGATGCAGAGCTAAACCATATCATTCAGGCCCTGGCCCCTCCCAAATTTCATGTTCTTCACACATTTAAAAAAACAATTATGCCTTCCCAACAGTCCCTCAAAGTCTGAACTCATTCCAGCATTAACTCAAATGACCAAGTCTGAAGTCTTATCTGAGACAAAGCAAGTTTCTACTGCCTATAAGTCTATAAAATCAAAAACAAGTTAGTTACTTCCAAGATATAGTGGGTGTATAGGCATTGGGTAAATGCTCCCATTCCAAAAGGAAGAAATTGGCCAGAACAAAGGGTTTACAGGCCCTCATGCAAGTCTGAAAACCAGCAGGGTAGTCATTAAATATTAACACTCTAAAATGATCTCCTTTGACTCCATGCCTCATATCGAGGCCACACTGATACAAAGGGTGGGCTCCCAAGGCCTTGGGCATCTCCACCCCTGTGGCTCTGCCAGGTATAGCCCCTGCAGCTGCTTTCATGGGCTGGCATTGAGTGCCCGTGGCTTTTCCCGGCACAAGGTACAGCTATCAGTGGATCTACCATTCTAGGGGCTGGAAGACAGTGACCTTCTTCTCACAGCTCCACTAACTAGTACCCTAGTGGGGACTCTGTGTGGGGGCTTCAAACCCAAATTTCCTCCCAGCACTGCCCTAGTGGAGATTCTTAATGAGAGCTCTGTCCCAGCAGCAGACTCCTGCCTGGACATCCAGGCATTTTCATACACCCTTGGGAATCTACGCAGAAGTTCCTAAACCTCAGCTCTTGGCTTCTGCACACCCACAGGCTCAACACCATGTGGAAGCCATGAAGGCTGGGGGCTTGCACCCTCTGAAGCCATGACCAGAGCTGTGCCTTGGCCCCTTTTAGCCATAACTGGAGTTGGAGTGGCTGGGATGCAGGGTGCCATGTTCCAAGGCTGCAAAGAGCAGCTGGGCCCTGGGCCTGGCCCAGGAAACCATTTTTCCCTCCTTTGCCCCTAGCCTGTGATGGGAGGGGCTGCTGTGAGGGTCTCTGAAATGCCCTGGAGACGTTTTCTCCATATTCTTGGCTATTAACATTTGGCTTCTCTTTATTTATGCAAATTTCTGCAGAAGGCTTGAATTTTTCCCAAGAAAATGGGTTTTTCTTTTCTACCACCTGGCAAGGCTACAAATTTTCCAAACTTTTATGCTCTGCTTCCCTTTTAAATATAAGTTCTAGTTTCAGATCATCTCTTTGTTCACACATAGGAGCATACACTTTTAGAAGCAGCCAAGCTAAAGTGGTGGCTTATGCATGTAATCCCAGCATTTTGGGAGGCCAAGGTGGGTGGATTACTTGAGGCCAGGAATTCAAGACCAGCTTGGCCAACATGGTGAAATCCCATCTCTACTAAAAATACAAAAGTTATCCGGGCATAGTGGCACATGCCTGCAATCCCAGCTACTCAGGTGGTTGAGACACAAGAATCACTTGAACCTGGGAGGCAGAGATTACAGTGAGCTAGGATCACACCACTGCGCTCCAGCCTGGGTGACACAGCCAGAGCGAAACCTTGTCTCAAAAAAAAAAAAAAAAAAAAAGAGCCAAGCCAACTCTTGAATACCTTGCTGCTTAGAAATTTCTTCTGCCAGATACCCTAAATCATCTCTGTCAAGTTCAAAGTTCCACAGATCTCTAGAGCAGGGACAAAATGCTGCCAATCTCTTTGCTAAAGCATAGCAAGAGTGACCTTTACTCCAGTTCCCAATAAGTTGCTCATCTCCATCTGAGACTATCTCAGCCTGGACTTCATTGTCCATATCTCTGTCAGCATTCAACAAATCTCTAGGAAGTTCTAAACTCTCTCACATCTTCCTTTCTTCTTCCGAGCCCTCCAAACTGTTCCAATCTCTGCCCATTACCCATTTCCAAAGTTGTTTCCACAGTTTCAAGTATCTTTGTAGCAGTGCCCCAATCTTCTGGTACCAATTTTCTGTATTGGTCCATTTTCACACTACTGTGAAGAACTACCTGAGACTGGGTAATTTGTTTTAAAAAAAAAAAAAAGGTTTAATTGACTCACAGTTCCACAGGATTAACAGGAAACATGCCTGGGAGGCCTCAGGAAACTTACAGTCATGATGGAAGGTGAAAGGGAATCAAGCACATCTTTACATGGTAGCACGAGAGAGAGAGCATGAGAGAGAGTAGGGGGAGGTGCTACACACTTTCAAACAACCAGATCTCATAAGAGCTCTATCATGAGAACAGCAAGGGAGAAATCTGCCCCCTGATTCAATCATCTCCCACCAGCCCCCTCCTTCAATACTAGGAATTACAATGTGAGATGAAATTTGAGTGGGGACACAGAGCCAAACCGTATCACTGAGGAATGACCAACTGAGAGCAAAATTAAGTTACTGGTGGTTATAAGTGGTTGGCCTGACAAAATTGTCTTCTCTTAGCTAAACTCCTCTCACTAACTCCTCCTATTGCTGTTAACAGGGCATTGTGTAGAGGGCTTTTTAACAGAATTAAATAGACTTGCATGTGCCTGATGGACAGTTTTAGGAGAAAATGGTGAGACATTAAGTATATAAGGTAAGCTCGTCTGTAATGGTATGATGTTCAATGCATGTTGATTTCTCAAGTGACTTTAACAAACTGATTATCAGCAGGGTTGTGGGAAACAAGGGCAGGGCTGGCCAGTTTCAGATGCAGCTCTGCCATTGACTGTCTCAGTGCAGAGACCCTGCACACAACAAGCGCTGCTTCCTGTCTACCCTTTTATGCAGCAATTAACACATCAGAGAATATGAAATGGCAGCCTGAGAAACATGAAGAATCTCAGAAGAATCTCAGAAGAGTAGACTTTAAAAGGCCAAGCAAGTAATCTCATATAGTTCTCTCAAAGATGAGGAAACTGAGCCCAGGGAACTGAAGCAATGTTGTCAATGTTACATGGCTAGTTACCTGGCAGAGCTTGAACTTGAACAAAGCTCACCTGGCACAGAGCCCAGGGCCTCCTCCTGTGTATCACAACAAACCAAATGGAAGCCAGGACTGTATTCAGCTGTGAGAAAACCCCTGATACACTGGCTTAAGACAGTTATATAGTTTTTGAATATAGTAAAATCAAAGGTAGGTATCTGGGGCTGGTGTGGGAGATCCATAATGCCATCAGGGACCCAGACTCTTCTCACTTCCTTTTCTGCCATCCTCAGCATGGTCCCTGGAGCCCAACTACCTGGGTTCAGATCCTGCCTTTATCACTTGTTAACTCTGAAACCTTGGACAAGTTACATCACCTTTCTGTGCCTCAGTTTTCATATCTTTAAATAATAATTGGCATAAGGTTTTAATAGTTTTATCTATAGAAAGTGCTTAGAAATGTCTGTCTTAAAGTAAGGGCTATTTTATGATAACTTGTATTTTTATGGTTGTGGTTTCTGTTGCAAAGCAGTTGCAGTATCATCAGGCATCATACCTGCTTGCTAGAGAGAAAGAAGGAAGAAGAGTCCTTTCATTGCCAGACTTTGTCTTTTTATTCAGGAAATGAACATCTTTATTGGGGACTTCAATTTGCATCTAATTGGCTAGAACTGTGCCACATGTCTACCCCTACCTGAAAAAATAATGTGGAAGATCACATATTTTAGACTAGGCACAATGCTATTTTAAACAGAACAATGGGCCTATTAGTAAGTAAAAAGGGTGAATTGATATTATGTAGGCAATTCTCCAGTGATCTCATAACTACTCAACTTTGCCACCTAAAAGGTGTGTGATCTTGGGGATATTGCTAACTCAACTAATGCCCAGTCTTCCTAACTATAATTTCGGATAACGATCATTGCTTTACCTAACTCAAGGGTGATTTGAAGATTAAATAACCAATGCATCATAAGGCAATTTATCAGCTCCAAAGTGATCTGCAAACACATTATTTAGTTACTTTACCTGGTAGTAAGAGTACAGCCTTTGACCCCAAATTATGCTCAATGATACAGATTTGGTGGTGTTCCAGAAATAAGAATGAGAATGAATTTAACTCATTCATTACGCCATGGGAGAAAAAAACAGGTTGCTCCAAAATGCCCAATTTCACTTTCACTCCCCATGAAACCAGCTGTCATCCTGTGGCCTATCCAGGAGAAAATCTCTGTGGGTGATCTATGGGTAGGGAGGACCAACCAACACTAGAAGCAGGAGATACCATGGAAAACTATCTTTATCTCTTTCTATAAGACCCATTAGATAAAGGCTTATTCTACAGCTCTTAAAGGCATAAAAAATAGTCTTATCTACATTGAAAATACTGAGAAAAGTCTTTTATATCCTGACAGTCAAAATGGTTAACAAGTGATATTATGTAATATATACAAATATATAAACAAATCTATGGATGTTTTGTGTGTACATGTTTTATACTGCATGTGAGCATACACTGTATATGTTTACTTATTTTCCCCCTCTCTGTGATGTCTACTGTGCTGATGTATGTGCATTAGAACATGCAATCTTACAGTAAAATTATGTCTGGCATTATCAAATCCAGTTCTTAATATTTCAGTCTTAGAACTCAGCTGCTCAGAGATAAACTGTGTTGCTTCCCTGGGATGTAATGACTTCCCTGTCACTAGAGGAATTCAAGCAGCATCCGAATGTCAATTTGGTGGAGCTATGGTAGAAGAAATTTAAGTTTCAGAGGCTGAAAGGGGTTGCAGGGTAGGGGAAGACTAGATTACATGACCCTTAAAGAGAACTTGGAAATTTGTGAGTATAAGTGAATAAAACATCATCTCTCCTCATTATACAGATATGGACCTAATCTTCAATCTCATTTCAACTAAATGTGGATATAGATACGGATTTACATTATGTTGTATTATATTATATTATATATTTATATTATTTTATTTATATTCTGTTTTATATTCAATAGAGAATAAGCTAATTGATGAAAAGCACATCTTGCCTTCTCTAAGGTGAAAAGGACTGTAGAGATCCATTCAATCTAATGCAGTCATTTTACTGATTGAAACCAAGTTTGAGGAAGACACAGTCAAGGTCATTCAGCTAGACAATGTCAGAGAATTTTTCATTTCCTCTTTCAAATGTACATTCCAAAATAAAAATTCTTTATGAGGGCTAGTTTCAGTATCTATAGGTATATCTCTGAAAGATGTCCCAGATAAATAAGTAAGTCTAGTAAGTTCATAAAGAGATGAAATCAGGAAAAACTTTTTTCAAGTGCTCTATCTTTCAAAAAAAAAAGAAATTAGTTGTCTTGGAAAGTTAGGCATCCTTCTTCACTGTAGATCCTCATTCTGAAAGTAGACTGAGAAAAGGTTGTTGTAAAGAGGACTCCTAGAATGGCTGAGAATATATTAGTTAAAATAATGCTAAATGCTGTGACACATAAACTATATATAATATGCAATTTGTTTCTCATTCATGTAAAATCCATTCAGAGGCAGGGACTGAGACGCTCTGATCCGTGCAATCATTTCAGAACTTAGGGTAATGGGGACTTAACCATCTTCAACATGTGACATCCAATGTCACATGGGCAGCAACATCCCAGAGAAGATAAGAGAGGAGGGTGACAAGATGTTTTCACAGGACAAGCCTGGAAATGATATATATCACTTCCTCCTGTGTTCCAGGGGCCAGAACCTCAAATACATAGCCACACTCAACTACAAGGGAGGCTGGGAAACATATTCCAGCTCTTGATGACCAGGAGAAAATTGAAAGAGTCTGGTAGACACCTAGCAAATCCCTACTCCAGTGAATGTGGTCTACATGATCTTTAAGGTTACATCCACTCTTTTCTGTGTTTTTCATCTTTCATATCTCCATTTCATTTTGTATATATTTTTCTATCTAATCTTATAGTTCACTGATTCTCTTTAGTTGTTCTAATCTGCTATTAAATAATTCCATGTTTTTCTTAATTTCAGTTTCTGTATTTTAAAGCTCTAGAATTTCCATTTGGTTATTTTATAGAATTTTCAATTTATGCTGAAATTATTACTATTATCTTTTATCCCTTGAATGCATTCAGCATAGCTATTTTAAATGTTCCTATTATTACAATTCCATTATCCACATTCCCCCATAGGCCTGTTTCTTCTGCTTATTGTTTCTACTGATTTTTAGTCCTATCTCTCATCTCCTCCTATGCTTTATATATATATAAAAAATTTTATATATATATAAAAAATACATTATACCAGCATATATATATGCATATAAATATATATATATGCATATAAATATATATATATATGCTGGTACAATGCATTTTTTTTCAGAAAATACATACATTAGCTTCTGGCTCATTAATTTTATTAATAAATATTATTAAATATTATTAATTTTAGTAGCTAGCCTAGGTCAATCCAATTTGAAATCAGTATGTCATATTGTCTAGTCTTTAAAGCTAGACTTCATTCTCTTGGAGGGCAAATGTATTTCTGATTTACCTTTACTCCCAGAGTATAGACTTTTTTAACTCCTCAACTGGAATTAAAGGGGTGTATCACAATGACACCCCCTACCTTGAGGGGTCTGAACTCTTATTTTTAGCCTTATTAGTTCCATGAATCTGCTGAAAGCCCTATTTACAATTTCTCAGTTTCTTAGATCCCTGTTCCAGAACTAGCAGACACTTGTAGTGAAAAAACTACTTCAGGCCGGGCGCGGTGGCTCACGCCTGTAATCCCAGCACTTTGGGAGCCCGAGAAGGGCTGATCACGAAGTCAGGAGATGGAGACCATCCTGGCTAACACAGTGAAACCCCGTCTCTACTAAAAATACAAAAAAAAATTAGCCGGGCGTGGTGGCGGGCGCCTGTAGTCCCAGCTCCTGGGAGGCTGAGGCAGGAGAATGGTGTGAACCCGGGAGGCGGAGCTTGCAGTGAGCCAAGATCGCACCACTGCACTCCAGCCTGGGCGACAGAGCGAGTCTCAGAAAAAAAAAAAAAAAAAAACTACTTCAAATACCAGGCTTGTTTCTCCCAATCTCTTTGTTTTCCAGGATCTTAGACCTATAATTTTTCAATGACTTGGAAGGTCTCCACTTCCTTCAAACTATATTTTTGTTTGTTTGTTTTGACTTCGCTTTTCTAGTTATTTTTAACACGATGGTTACCAATTTTATGTCTATCTGTCTACCAATCTGTTTGTCTATAACCTGTACTGCAAATCATACTTTTCCCTTAACAACAGACCTTCACCATTTTTCCATATCTATATGTAAATATCCACCTCATTCTGCTTTTATGATTTCAGCCTATTACATTGTATAAATGTAGTTCCCTATTGATGGACATTTAGGTTGTCAACTAAATGTCACATTGTGTGTGTGTGAATATATCTATAAGATAAATTCTAAAAGTGAAGTTGCTACATGTTAGCAAATTGTCTTCCAAAAAGTTATACCAATTTACATTTCTACCAAAAGTGTATGAGAATATCTGTTTCTCCATAGGCTTACCACCACTAGATTTTACCCAACTTATAAATTTTGTAATCAACTTTTAATCATGCTTCCAGATTCCATTTTTTCCCTTGCAATCCAGTCTCCCTGTATGGACACATACATTTATAAATCATAAAACCTGATCATGTCTCTTTTCTCTTTAAAACCTTTCTGTATTTGTTTTTCCTCCCCATAGCCAAAGGATCATGTTTGTAAAAAAAATCACTCACTCTCCTCTCTGCTACTTCCCAGCTCCGTCTCCTGTACAACCCCATGGACTAGCCATATTAACATTTTCCTAAATATATACACTTTTCCGCAAATGGCACATCTGCATATTCTCCTCCTTCTCTCTGGAATACTGTCCCATCTTTCACCTATATAAGAAAGGATAAACTTCAACATCCAGCTTATAGGTTACATGTTAACTCTTTTGATAAACTTTTTCCTACAAACCTCACCTTCCCCCCAAATACACAGAACAAATGGTCAATTTTTCCTTTCTTTACATAACCATTGTTCATTATAAATACCTCTCTTGTAGCACTAAAAACACTGAATTATATAACTGTTCATCTGTCTGCCCACCATTATGAGCTAGTTGAAGGAAGGGCCCATATCTCATCTTCCCCATTCCTAGGCCCAGCAGAATGCTTGACATAGAGAAAGAACTCAAAAAAAATTTTTCAAAGAATAGATGCAGCGCATATTACCTCTGTAAAACGCCGTCATTCAGCACAAGTGTTTTCACAGCAGCTTCCGAGTCCTCAGAACTGGGAATACTTGAGCAAATTTCTGTTTGACCTAGATTTAGCATTCAAATCTCAGTGTGGGCATACTAAACCCCAAGAGAGAAACAATAGAGGATTGAGTTATTAGATAGAATTCATACTTTGGGCAACAGTTTTCCCTTCAATACCTAAAGCCATTTGTGTTCAAATTTAGACCCTTAGGGTTGACACAACAAGTGTACATTTTGGTAGTCCTTATTCTACAGCTTCCATCAAAATATGCAAATATGTTGAACCTGGTTTGACCTCTGGCATGAGACCTGCCATGTGTTTACTCTTTGTATAGTCCCTCTTGAAATATACACTTATTTTTTAGACAGATTTTTTGACAGGCAGGGTTCTTACCCTGTTGATAAAAAATATGAGAAGAAAAGCACAAGTGATTCATTTGCTTTAGGAAAATGAATCTGTGTGCTTACCAAGGAATATTTTATCACCCCAAGGACAGAACATTTCCAGCCTATTTCAATGCTATGTAGCGCAGGGAGACTGTAACAACACCAGTGAGGATTATGATCTGTGACTCATCTTCTCCCCTAAGGGACTCTGATTTGCTATACCTCAGTGGCTAGTCCATTTGGTTCCTAGTGCGATTCGATTCTATTCCTGACTAGATGCTCCCATCTAAACAGTAAGACAACATCCATCTCCTCAGATGTCTAGAGACATGATAATGACTATGGTAAATATGGTTTTAGTATTATTCATTTGGATTCAATGCAGCTCCCAGAATCAGAGGAGCCTGAGATGTCAGGGATTTTAAAGGCCTTTACAGTTCTTGAATTTTCTCTACAACATCTCCACCAAGTGGTCACACCACCTTTATTGGAGTATTTCCCGTTATAGGCAGCTCATTGCCTTCCACCATGTGATTGAGGAAGTTCTTCTCTCATGTCAGTTCTGAAGAATCTTGTTTCTTGGTGATTTCTACATGTGAACCCTAAGAGGAAATCTAATCTTCTTCAGAGTTGTTGTCCTGGTTTTACACCTTCCAAATGAGAACCCTCCAAATACTTGAAAGTCTTCTAACATGCATGCTGAGTCATTCATTCTCCCACCTAAAACTTCCATGCTTTTTTAAATTTCCCTTGGAGACTCTGCTTTTGAATCTTCACCATATCATTCATTCAGTAAGCTAAGAATAATGCTGATTTCTGCATTATCCCAGCTGTGTCAAAGGGCCCATTGGATGGATTCCTTGATGGATATGCAAGAACCAGGAAATGGGAAAGGAGAGGAGCAGATTCTTCCATTCTTTCTTCCTAAAATAGCCTTTAATAACAGATCCTCTATTCATGCAGAGAGATTTCTAAAACTCCTTTTTTTCCATCTCCTCTTCAGTGGAATGGTCTTTTACCTCCTCCTTATTATGATTTTGCAGAGACTGCTTAAATACCAGTTCTCCTATGGAGGCTGTGTGGGTTTCTGTGAGTTCTTGCATATTAAAAAGGAATTGAGTGAATATTAAATCAAAAACTTCAACAAGCATAGATGATGGAAAATTTGGTGTTTGGGTGTCAGTTGGATACAGAGTCAAATCCTGATTCTGCTTCTTGTTTGCTGTGTGTTCTTAAAAAAAACACTTTGTCTCTCTGAGCCACAGACTTCTTATCTGTAAAGTAGAGGTAATCCCAATTATCATGATGGCTTATTACAAATTAGTGATAATATATATATAAAACTTAGCACAATTCCTGGAAAACAGCAGATGCTTAATAAATAGTAGATTAAAGATTATTCTTCATGTTGTAACTTGGTTCCAATTCCAGATCTCTCATAAGGTGTAAAATCCTAGAAAACCATTATTCTCACTTCTAAAACTGGATAACAATTGGACCTAACTTCTAAGGGTGTTTGTTTAATCGGTTGAAATAACATATCCGTTGAAAGAAATTCTCACAATTTATTAAATATGATAGATGTTCTTTCAGAAGTAAAAATTTATGGAGAAAGACTCTGTTTAATTTAGCTTCATGTTCCCACCACGAAGTCTGGCACACAGGAACTTTCTATAATACTCTTTCTATAATACTCTTTACTTTCTATAATACTTTCTATATTACTTTCTATAATACTCTTTCTATAATACTCTTCTCATTGCCTAACTTAAAATGTTAGGCATTTCTATAATACTTTCTATAATACTGTTCTCATTGCCTAACTTAAAATGTTAGTGGCCTTCTATCTTTCTCTGTAAGCCTACATACGTGACCAGGAGACGCAGTGATACTCCAGGGCAATGGTGCCCTGTGGAGGTAGAAGTGAGAAGAAGTGTCAAAGTATTCCCTCCAATACCAGACTCTGCCCTCAAGGAGTTCCCCACCCAGTACAGGGAACAAGATATCAATAGCTAAGTACATTACAGTATTAGCATGAAGGCATGTGTTGGGGATAGTGTAAAAACAAACAGTCAACTCATGGAGGAAACATTAAGAAGAAGGTCGGTGATCATATAAAGCCTAACACAGGTTTTTAATAAATGAATAGGAGTTGGCTAAGCAGATCAAGTAAGGTGGGCATTCTTTAAAAAAGAAAGCATTTGCAGAAGCATGGAGCTGTAGTAAACAGGATTCTTTGTTCTGGGAAGAGCAAATAATTTCCTAAGACTAAAATGTAGGATAACATCAGGCAGGAGAAGCTTGTGGGGCCAGACATGAAGGGACTCATGCTCTCTTTTAGGGAATTTGGATGTTATCCTGCAAGTAGTGGGTTGCTAATAAAGGTCTTTGGTCAAGAGTGAACTCATCTGATTAGTACTTTAGAAGTACTTTGCCAGTGACTTTGTGGAGGCTGAATTGGCACAGAAGGAAAACTGATCATCAGAGGACCTCAATTAAGACTGTGTTACTTTACCTCCTTCTGCTCCTAATCCTTAATATATATGAGTCATTTGTGCATAAATTCAGAGTGTCAGCCATTTGGCAATAAAACTCCAAAAGAAATCAGAATGCCTGGAGAGATAATTGTTGCATTTTATTTCTTGTGTTCACTGCTACTTTGGCAGGCCCCAAAGATAAATAGAGACCAGAAAAGTAGCACCCTTGCCCCTTTCCTCCTCCCGCTCACCTAGAACACTTGCTCTTTTCTCTGTACAGACTGCTGGAGATTTCTGGTCATTAGACTTGGCTTCATCCATAACACAACCAGCCACATTGTGTGCAGTCCCCTTCACCCCAATTTCTGTGTGTGTTTGTTCATGAAAGGCCTTCCTGCCCTGGTTTCCCTGGAAGGGAGTGTTGGAGTATGAGGGTTGTTTCCATGATCACAAACTTCCAAAGCCAAGAATGGCTTGCTCCGGGACATTTCTGGAGAAGGTCATGATCTGTATGAGTGTGCAAGCCATGCTTGAGCTACAAGCTTTGTAAACCCAAATCATTACAATCTGGTGTGTTGCAAGCCTTGAACAAGGCCCAGTGTTTGTACATTTGGACTGTGTAATATAGACGCTGCATGCATCAGGACTTTTTTTTTTTTTTTGTCAGGGATGTGATGTGTAGTTTAGTAAACTTTGTCTCTAATGATCTTGCCTCAAAGAGAAAGCTTTGTGATAGTCAAGATATATGAAAGATGAGTCCATTCAGCAGATCTGTTTGTACCTGCCATGTGCTAGAAATATACATCGAATAAGACCAAGACATTGTCCTATACCTATGTGCTAACATTAATAATGGCTACTCTATATTAAATGCTTACTATATATCAGGAGCTGTGGAAGATGCTTTCCAATTGCTATCTAGTCAATCTTCATAGGAACTCTATGAAAGAAATCCAATTATTAACTCAATTTCAAAAATAAGAAAGCTGAGTTTTAGAGAAGTTAAATATCTTGACCAGGTTTACACAGCCACTAAATATCATAGCTGGAAACCTACCCACATCCATCTGACTCAAATGTCTGTGCTATTTTCATTGGATATCCTGCCTTAAGATGCTGACAGTGAAGCGTAAGAGAAGCATGTAAACAGAAAAAGTGCAATTTCAAGTGGTAAATGGGGATCTTAAAATGCCAAAGGAACATAGAAGAAGGGTCCTGTGATGTCAGAGAAGGCTTTGATGAGGGAAATATGTTCCAGCGGCATTCTACCTGTAAACACAAGTATCTAAAAAAAGAAAGGGGATGAGTTTTTGATAAAGGGTATGCAAAGGACTGCCATTGTGAGACAATACATAGTCCATGGTGGACATTCCATTGGCTGCCATCATGAAGAAAGACCATGAGAAGTTCAGGCTGGCAGGAATGGATGTTGTTTGAAAGACAGTGACAGATCAGACTGCAAAGAAAGTTGGGGGGCAGATTTTGGAAGGATTCTGTACAAAGTAATGATGAATTTGTATTTCAACCTGTAACCAAAATTTCTTCCATGGATTGGTTACAGAACCATCTGATAGGCCTTTTAAAAATATAAATATCAGGCATCAGCCCAGGAGACTCTAATTTATTTGAACAGTGATTCTCAAAGTTCAGTATTTATCAGAATCACCTGGAGCATTAATAAAAAATACAGAGACCTCACCTCTGTATGTTTACCAAGTTTCCCAGATGACTCTAATATACTCTAACACCTGAGAACTACATGTCTAGGATGAGAAATAAGAATCTGTTTTTGTATACATTTTCTAGGAGATTTTTATATGCTAACAGATTGAAGTATACAGACATAGACAACAGAAACCCACAGAAATCTTGCTATTATTGCTTAGTTGACAATAAAAATTTTAATGATAAGTCTTTAAAATAGCAATATCATATTAAGGCTTAAAACAACATTAATGTCTGATATTAGAGAAGGACTTACAGATTTCAGTGTACCATAGCAGACTCCATCACTTTACCTGTAAAATGAGAATAATAATGGGATCTATTCCCTGCAGGTCTTACAAGGTTAAAAATAAGGCCTTATTCCTAGGCAAATACAGATATGCTTTGATTCACTGGAGAATAGTTTGCATTTTATAAAAATTTATACAGATGTCATTGTATAGCATGTCTTCTATTTTGTGTCTGGCTTCTTTCTCTCAGTCTAGTTGTTTTGATATTTATTCTTGTTCTTCTGTGTATCAGCCTTTCATTCCCTTTTGTTGGTGAGTGGCATTGCATTGTATAGATTTGTGCCAGGGTTTGTCCGTGCATGTGTTTATGGACATTTGAATTGTTTCCAATTTGGGGCTATTTCAAATAAAGTTGCTATGAATGTGTAGAAAGAAAGGGACCATGTGTGCACACATGCATGTGTGCATGTGCATGTGTGCATGTATGTTTGTGTATGTACAGAATAGTGACTCATAGAGTCCTTCTTCTAACACCTCAAACATAGCACAAGTACCAGCCTCTTCTACTGTGTAATTTCCCCAATCCTACCTTGGTAATATTCCTTAACTTTATTTCATTACATCTACCCAAGCATTTTTATGATAAAGAAAAGAATGAAGGAGCCATCACTCTATCTTTAAATTTAGGAAGCCTAACTTTAAATCTCTGTAGCTCATCACCTTCTCTCTGTCCTAGCTTCAAAATTATTCTAACACACCTTATTATTTCTTCAAGATCAAAATCACACCCTTAGCCTATTCAAAGTCTGTGAGTTGGTCTAGTGTGCTTCATCTTCTACACTCTTCCCCAAGGATCCAACCATCTAGCACCTCTAAAATGCTTGCTATTTCCTGAAAGAAACTTGCTCTGTCTTGTCACTAGGTCTTACATGAAACGTTCTTCCCATCTGATCTGCCAAGTGAACACTTTGCTTGACATCACTTCCTCTGTAGATCTAACATCACTTCCTCTGTAGATCCTGACTCCTCAACAGTGAGGCACTTGCTCTTCTCTATTTGCACAGCTCTCTGTACACTTTTTTGCAGCAGTGCTTATTATGCTGCACTGGGATTGATGAATTGTACATATCTATCCCTATCTTTGTCTCTCTGTATTCCCAGAGCCTTACACAGGATCCAGCACATTAAAAGTACCCAAATACTAAGCCTGCTGTTAGTTAAATTTCAAGTTAATTTCTAAAACCCCAACTTTATCACAAAGATGTTGCAATCATGCTTTGGTTTCTGAAACAATTGATGATTTGGTAAAACTAGTCAGTGACAACCTAAGCTGGTCTCATTTCCTGATCCAAAATTGGTCCTCACAACTTTCTCTTCTCCTGGTGATGATTCTTCACTCTCACTGGGGGAACCTCTGAGATTTCAAAGGGGCTTTCCATCTTGGGAAAATACCAATGTGTATTTTGGGTAAGCCATTACATTTCTTGCCTGCGGCAAGACTCTTTGCCTTAATTGGGATTCAGTTGCTCATGTCAGTTTTGAAAAAGCAAGTACATTGGCATGAAAAAATACTACTCAAATCTTTGGTGTCCAATTAAAAGTCATTGAAGTCTGCCCAGACAAATAATTTCAGCAAAGACAATCTAGGCAGTCAGTCAACAAATATTTAACTATTATGAACCAGGTACTTTTCTAAGCTGTAAGGCAACAAAGCAACTGTGAGAAGCCACAACTTCAAGAAACTTCCAACTTGGGGGAAGAAACAATAAGCAAATAGATACATGAAAAATGCTATAATCTCAGATTTTGAGAAGCGCTATGATGGAAACAATATTGGAGGATCGTGGTGGAAGAACTGTCTAGCTCAAGGAGGGAAGAAAAGGATTTTCAGAGGAGATGACATTTGAAACCTTTATAGAGAGAAGTCAGCTATATAAACATCTTAGAGGAAAGCACTCCAAGTGGAAGGTACAAGATCAAAAGCCCTGAAATAGGAATAATATTGGTATGCTCTTGGAGCAGAAAAAGCCACTGTGGCAGGAACATAGTGAATAATTGGAGATGTAGACAGGTCCTATGTCTGGACCTACTGTACCCATAAAGAGAAAGTGAGTAGAGGTGAGAATGGAGATTCAGGCAGGTCCAGACATAGGGCTGTGAAGACCACCATAGTAAAGAGGTAAGATTTCATTCTGGTTGCAATGGGGAGATATTACAGAATTTTACAAAAGTAATGTGATCTGCTTAATAATGATTAATGTTCCTTCCCCCTAGCTGCTGTTATGGAGGATCAGTGATGGGAAGGTGGGTAGAGAAGAGCAGTCAGCAGGCTAATGATAGAGTCCAGTGAGGCATGCTGGTGTCTCTTAAACTAGTATTGAAGATGGTGGGGGAAAAATCACATTTCAGTTTGGGTATTGTTTGCTTTTGTTTTATTTATTTATTTATTTTTATTTATTTATTTTGGAATTTGAGCCAACAGAACTTAGGGTTAAAAATTAAGTCTGAGGAAAAAAGAGCAATCAATAATTACTTCTAAATATTTTTGTTGGAGCAGCTGAATGAATGGTGGAGCAATTTACTCAGATGGGCAAGGCTTGGGGAATCTGTTTTATGTGTTTTGAGGTCGTGAAGAATCTGTTTCAGTCATGTTCTCTGAGAGTTCTGTCCGACATCCAAGTAGAGATATTTAGTAAGCAGGGGTAAATCAGTGTATTATTGGGATTTAAAGCCATGCATAAACACGAGATCTGAGAGAAAGGTAAGATAGAGAAAATAACACCATCTAGGATTGAGCCCAAAGCCTGCTAACATTCAAAATTCTGGCAGAGAAGAAGGGTCTAGCATGGGAAAATGAGAAGCAATAGTCTGTGAGAGAGGATGACAAACAGAAGAATGTGATGTTATAGAAGCCAACAGAAGAAATTCTTTCAAAAATGGAAAAAAATGGACAATCATGTGTGTAAATGCTGTTGCAAAATAGAGTGAGATAAAGATAGAGAATTATTAATTTGTATAAGATCTAGATCTCTACTGAACCTCAGCGCCAAACGAAAAGAACAGGAAGTTGTGAGAGGTGAGAGGGATTAATTAGGCAAAGTGATATTGGAATGGGGTCAGAAGAGATCTCTAACAGGGTATAACATACAAGGAAGGAAATGAATTATGAATAGCATTATCCAGGTGAGAGTGAAAGAATGTACCCCAGGCAGAAGGAACAGCATGTGTGAATGCTATAGATGGGGAAGAGACTGGTATATTCCAAGAACTAAAACCCCGATGTGGCTAGGTTGTTTTTAGCCAGGATCAGAGTGGAAACAGACGGGGCTGACAAGATGAACAGGGACCAGATCATGCTGATCTTTGTAGCCCACAATAAGAAGTTAGTTTTCCTTTTAAGCTAAGTACACTAGATGATTTTTAAACACAGAAGGCATAGTCCTATGTATATTTCTTAAAATATTATTTGAATGATTATTACTGCTTCTGTGTGGAAAACAAATTGTGAGGAGGCAATAGTGAATGTTGGGAAAACAACTAAGAAGCTAAGACAGTAGTTTAGACAAGAAATGATGGTGTCTTAGGCTCCAGTGCTAGTAAAGGAGATGTAAAAAGGGGAAAGAATCAACTATATTTGGAAGTTGGAATGCAGATTATACAGCCAGATGTGCTGGTGTGTACCTGTGGTTCTTGCTACTCAGGAGGTATAGGCAGTAGGATTGTTTGAGCCCAGGAGTTCCAGGCTAGCTTGGGCAACACAGCAAGAACCTGTGTCTTTAAAAATACTAATATTAAGCTTGCACAGTTTTAAGGAAGAATAAAGGTGATAACACATGGTAAATGTTCAAGGCAACCATAAGATCTGATACAGAACAGTAATTCAATGAATTGTGAATGTACTTTTCTCAATTTCTACATCCATCAATGTTCCAGACACTGGACTGAAACCCTGGAGTTGGAAGGGAAAGTTCGCAAAGCATCATTTCCTGCATTTGGAGTATACAAATGCAGGAAAGCAAGATGCCTAAGAGAATAGGCTTTGAAACCACAGAGGTTGAGTCTTGAATCTGCTACTCACTAGCTGTGTAATTGGAACAGAGTCTTGCACATGGTAAATGTTCAATAATCTTTGGCAGGATAATTATGTGACCTTAAGCAATTTCCTTAACCTTATTAAATAAGCATAGGCAAGAGAAAGAAGTAAAAGGTATCCAAACTGGAAAAGAGGAAGTCAAACTGTCTCTCTGTACAGATGATATGATGTTATATTTAGAAAAACCTAAAGACTCCACCAAAAAGCTCTTGGACCTGATTAATATGTTTGGCAAAATTGCAACATACAAAATCAGCATAGAAAAATCAGCATTTCTATATACACCAATAATTAACTAATATCCCACAAATATTTTATGTTGTATTCATTTTCATTCAGTTCTCTCTTCAATGTCCCTCTCAATTTACTCTTTGACCTATGGAGTATTTAGATGTGAATTATTTAGTTTCCAAATATTTGAGGAATTTTTAGAAATATACGTTACTGATTGATAATGTAATTCCATTGTGATCAGAGAATATATGTGGTATGACTTGAACCTTCTTAAATTTTTTTGAGATTTGTAGTATAATTTAGAATATGGGTGAGGCTACAAAATGTTCCATGCACACTTAAAAAATTGTGTATTCTGTTATTGTTAGTGTGTCTATAAATGTTAATCAGGTCAGTTTGCTTGATAGTTGGTTGATCTTCTAGATCCTGCTGTTTTCCTTCCTCCTCATCAATTATGGAGAGAAGAGTATCGAAATAGATGGCTATAATTGTAGATTTGTTTATTTCTCCTGCAGTCCTGTTTTTGTTTTCATGTATTTTGAATCTCTGTTGTGTGAATAAATATTTACAATTCTAAGGTCTTTTTCCTGAAATGACCCCTTTATTATTACAAAAAGTCTTTCTGTTTCTGGTGATGTTCTTTACTCAGAAATATACTTTTTATGATGTTAACATATACTACACTTTCACTACATCTTTTTAATATGATTAACATGACAATTTTTCTATCCTTTTAAAACATTTGTGTGTTTAAATCTAAAGTGGGTTTATTGTAGACAACATATAGTTTGATCTCTCTTTTTTACCCACTGTGGTAATCTCTGCCATTTAATTGGCATTTCATTATTTAATGTGATTATTGAAATGAATAGATTTAAATCTACTAACTTGCTATTTGTTTTCTCTGTCTAATCTGTTCTTAATCTTTTTCTTCTTTTTCTGCCTTCTTTTAGGTTAATTGAATATTTTATTATTTTATTTCTTCTGTTGACTTAGCTATAATTCTTTTTTTGTTATTTCTTGCTTTGGAGTTTAGAGTATACATCTTTAGGTTATCACAATCTTTTTTCAAGTAATATACCATTTTATCTAGTAAAATGTATATTTTCTTTACTTGTTATTTATTTTATATTTGCTAAGTTGTTTTTTAGAGGATTTTGAAACTAAGAAAAAGAAAAAAAAAAGAGCAGAGTACCTTTTCCAGTGCTTTTCGTTGCTTTCTATAGATGCAGATTTTCTTCTGGTTTAGTTTTCCTTTGTCTGCAAGATTTTCTTTAGTATTTCTTGTAAAGTAATTTTGCAATTAACAAATTATTTCACCCTTCTTAGGCTGAAAAATCAATATTTTTATTTCACTGTGGCAAGATTTTCACTGGATATATAATTCTGGGTTGATAGGGTGTTTTTTTTTTTTCTTTCAGTGCTTTAAAGATACTCTGAGATCATTCATGCTGGTGTTCATTTGTACGTAATCTTCCCCACACCTGCTCATTTTAAGATGATCTCTTTATCTGGTTTCCACCAAGTTGATTATTATATACCTTAGTGTATTTTTTTTGTCTAGTTAATTGGTTTGAGGCTCATTGTGCTTCTTGGGTCTATGGTATAGGTTTTCATAAAAATTGGGGGAAAAATAGCTGTTATTTCTTCAAATGTTTTTTCAGCCAAACTCCTTTGTAAGTACTCCAGTGACACAAATATTCAGCCACTCAACATTGTTCCATATCTCTCTGATGTTCTGTTCATGTTATTTTCAGTATTTCTTTCAGTGTCTTGAGTTTACACTTTTCTTCTGCACTGCATATTTATCTGTTATTCCCATCTAGTGCATGTGTGTTTTCTAACTGTCAGACATTGTTTTATTCCTCTCTAAAAGTCTGCCTTGTGTTTTGTTGTATCTTCAATCTCTCCTTGACATTCTCATGCTTTCTTCTACCTTCTGGGACACAAAGAATATTGTTACATTAACTGCTTTAATACCTTTTCTACTAGTTCCATCATGTGTACTATTTCTGGGTTGGTTTCAGTTGTTTGATCTCATTATCAGTATCATTTTTCTGCTTCTTTAAATGTCTGGTAATTTTTTATTGGATGCTACTAGTTATATATTTTATTTGGTTGATGGCTGATTTTTTTTGCATATATATATTTATATATATATAAAATATATATATTTAAACTTTATTGTGAAGTACAGTTAAATTACTCGGAAACAATTCTCTTATTAAGTTTGCTTTTAACCAGGATTAGAGGAGCCTTTAGCCTACTGGTAATAATATTATTTTGCCACTAAGATAAAATTCTTCTGAATACCAACTATGAGAAGTTTTTACTCCAGTTGGTGGTAACACAAACTATTTCTAGTCCTGTGTGAGATCCGCTGACTGTTTCTTATATTCCTTTTAGGTAATGCTTCCCTGTCGTTGGTAGTTTCCTTACTTGCACATCTGATCAGTACTTAGAGACTGGAGATAAATCTCTGGAGCACTCTCTCTAAGCAGCTCTCTTTTTCGCTAAGCAGCTCCCTTTTTTTCTGGTATCCTGTCCTGTAAACTCTATTTTATCAACTCTTGGTGTCCTCAGTACTCTGCCTTAGGCCCCATGCTGATGTTGTGGCTAGAAACTCCCTCCAAACAGTAAGCTGGGACAATTGTACAGCTCACCTTGTTAGTTTCCCCTCTATCACTATTTTGTACTGCCTGATGTCCAATGTCTGAAAGCTGTTGTTTTATGTATTTTGCATAGTTGTTTTAATTTATTTTAGACAGGAGGGTACATCTGGTCCCCATTATTTTACTTTGGCCAGAATCCACAGATTTGAATTTTATAGTCTTTAATGCTAGATAAGACATTTACACATTATCTTCTAAGGCAGACAATAGGAAGTTGTTGAAGGCTTTTCAGCTGGGAAGTGTAAGATGTGTATTTTAAGAAATTAGCCCTGATAATCATGGAGAAGATAGTTTGAAAGTGCGAGAAGCTAGAGTCGTAGTTGTTATACATGATAGATTCTAAGTAATTATTTGTTGGATAGTTGATGGAGAAATAAAATTAAGTTGAACACATGAAGTAACAAGATCATCCTGAAAAGTTGAGTGGGATATTCAGATACTAGCTTTCTATACAAATTCAGGGAATAAGAGCTCAAACATACCAGCTTTCACTTATAGTGGGGAGGTGAGAATTACGTTAAGTGCCTTCATTGATTGCCTTGCCTTTGCATGAAAAAGCATAAGAGGAGTAAAAATAAATAAAAGGAAATTAATAAAAACAGGCCTGAGGCTAAGATTTGTCAAATTCACAGCAGGATAAATATTCATTTTTTAATGGAGACTTTTTATTATTATTAAAGTATAAGTGATAATTTTACAAGTGTTACTGTATCTTCCTCTCTTGAAAACCACTGGGGGAAAAAGGCAGGATTCTGATATCTGCCAAATTTTGTTCATTTGTAATCACATGTATCCCCACACTTATCCTTCTCAACACGTGGTACATAAGATCATTGATAGGAGAAAAAAATATGTCCATCAATACTTTCTTACTCAGGTCTAAATTCTGCTCTCATAGACCATAAAATTAGACCGAACAGACACTAAGAGAAACTACATTTGTGAACTACATTGGCAGGACCCCCCAGGGAATAAGAAGCCTATCTATTATTTATGTTTTCTACTTATATTATTTGGATTTTCTAGATGAACCCAAATACAGTGGCCTCTGGGCACTCCAACACAGGAAAAGGCAATGATTTATTGACATATAATGTTAACAACACAAAGATAGTGTGAAACAAATATGGTGATGAGGAGTCATAGCCAAACTGCAGACCAATGGGGATAGTGTATTGCATAAATAGGAGCAAATTCAAGTTGTTTTCATTACATACACACAGAGCTAGCACCAACTTAAGAACAGGGAGCCAGGGATGTGATGTACTTTGGGGAAGAAAAGATAAACCGACTTTGAATATCTCAATTAGAATATATATGATCTGAATGACAGCTGTCATTTACAGATCTCCTTGAAATCCATTCCCTCTCTGGGGCCTTACAAGGTGAGTAGGAAGGTTTCCGTAATTGCACAGAAAAAGAAACTGAACTTTAGAGATGATAAGTGATTTAAAGTCTCATCTGTCTAGTACTTTTGTACACAATCTCTTCCCCTTGGTGTTGAGATCTAACACACTATCAAAAACCCCTGTTGCTCTACTATTAGTGGACTCTCACAGAGAATCTATATGAGAGAATCTCTATCTCATAGAGACCCTATGGAGCATAGGGCCTCGTATGCTCCATTTGAAACTCTCATATTCTATTCTAAGACTTCAATTTGTGCCCAGTTACTTTCTACCTGAATTGACCCTTTAGCATAGCTATTTGGACTGAGCTGACCCTTCACTTAGATTGTACTTCTGACTTGTATAACCCACCCTTCTGGCACACCCCTTCCCTGAGCTCTGAATCTCAGGATCCCAGCCTGAGTTCTGCACGCCTATGAAAGGAGTTGAGACACTTGGAGTTATAGGATTTAGCAGTAGAAACAGCAGGGACTTTCGAGCCAAGACTAGCCTATGTTTAGATCTTAGTTACCATGTTTGGATACTTACCTACAGGATATACACCTGGGATAGGCCATTAAATCTCTTTGAGCCTTAAGGTTATCCTCTGTAAAATGAGGGTATTAATTATTTCAAGGTTTCTCAACATCAGCACTGTAAACACTTGGGGCTAGATCATTCTTTGCTGTGGCAGCTGCCTTATGTATTATAGAATATTTAGCAGCATCTCTGACCTCTATATAGTAGATGCCAGTAACACCACTCCATCCTAAGTTAGCGAGATCAACAATGTCCCCAGACATTGCCAAAAACCCTCTGGATGGCAAAATTGGCCCCAGTAGAAAGCTACTGGGTTATTGTAAGTATTACAAATAATATATATGAAGTTTCTTGCATATAGTAATTGCTTAACACAAGGAAGCTGTTACTATCAACATCATCATTATCAATATGACACAGCTAGGAAATGCCAAGACTGGATCTCAAAATCAGGTTCTCCTGCTCTTAATTCTTCTAAAACAATGGACACAAGTGTATTTGAGAAAATTGGTGAAATCAGGAATAAAGTGGTGGTCTGTGGAGATTGATTAATAGACACTCAGGACCATGAAGTCGAGCAAACTTTTAGACTTTATCATGTGGGCGGTGGTGAACAAATGACTTCAGAGCATCAGAAGGATATATACAAAGATGTGTATTATTAAATGTAGGAAATAAAAGTTTCCTTTATTAAACAATTTTTTTTTTAGTGGGGAGGGTAGGCATGGAGAAGGAAAATGATGGTTCTTACTTTGAGGAACCAGGTCTCAGAAAGTAGAAGAACCTGAGATACTCCAGAGAGCTACGTATCAGGAAGCAGTGGATGGTCTCTTCAGGATGCCACAGCTGGGTTGAACGAACAACTACTGCTTTTCAGCCTTTGAATCACTCTGCTTAAGTTAAAATTCCCAGGAAAGAGTATCTAGTTTGCATAAAGCCCATCTTGTGCACACTCTGTCCAGGAGAAAACTGGGCACCTCAGAAAAGTAAAATATCTCGACATGGCATTTAGGCTTACTGTGATCTAAGTCCAGGGCTGTGCTTCCTACAGCTGACTCTCTTGAACCAACAGACTAACCAGGGCTCAAACACTGGGAAAAAGCAGTTCCCATCTGAGAATTGAAGAGTTGTTAGCAGGGAAAGGAAAATTCTGAGTAGATAAAAACAATAGCCATCCCTCCACTTCAGAGAAGTAAAAGAGCTGGAGATGGGAGTATGACTGGAAGTGAGGCAAATGGTTAGAGCATTTTCCCCCAATTCAGAAACTAGGTGATGAGCTTGATTCAGGTGTAGACAGTGCATAAGGCAATACAGAAATGGACTAAAAGCAAAGAAGCTGACATGTAGACATAACAATCCATATTCAGAACCCACCTATTAAACACACCCTTGTGCAGCATGCCAGGTTTTGATCTGGCGTTCTGGGAGAAAGAAAGAAATCTTATTCTCCTCTGAACTAGGATGGCAAGGACAAAACCTAAGGAGCCTGAAGACAATGGCTTCACCACTAGAGAATTAGGAAGGCCACTCTGATGTGATGTTTTTTAGAAGTTATGGTGAATATCCCAGAATTCATGAGCAACAAGAATAGTCTTTTATAATAATGACAGAATCAAAGATTGCATGGGTCAGGAGAAAGTCAGAAGACTTGGCTGAGTGAGTCAGAGGATAGTCAGCTGTAGGAAGCACAGCACTGGATATAGGTCAGTGTTAACCTAGATGCCATGTCAAGATAACTTACTTTCCTGAGATTTGGTTCCCTCTTAGAAAATGAGATAGTATTGATTTTTCCAAGATTATTTTAAATACACTTAGCACAATGCCAAGCACATGAGAGATGCCCAATACGTTTTACTCAACTAGCAGGGAAAAAATTCTAGGTAAAGAGCACAGTGTGTCCCAGGGCTTGGCAGGCAGGAAGGAAAGAAAGACTGATTTGCATAGACTCCTATCTGTCAATAGTTCAGTGTGACCAGGACAGTGGTCCTCAAATTTTTGGCCTCAAGACCCTTTTATACTCTTAAAATTTATTATGAATTGTTTATGTGGGTTATATCCAGTAACATTTACCATTTAAGAAATTAAAACAAAGAAACTTTTAAAAATTTATCAGTCATTTAAAATAACAATAAGCCTCTTACATGTTCACATAAAAAACATGCTTCATAAAAAGATATTTTTTTCAAAACAAAAGTTATTTTATAATTTTTCAAGTCCCTTTAATATCACTTAATAAAAGACAGCTGGATTATCATAGCAGCTACTGCACTGAGTCTGTTGCAAAAAGTACACATCACATAGCCTCTGGAAAACTCTGTAAATCCATGAGACTATGGGAGTGAAAAGGCAAGTAGCATCATAATATTATTAAGAAAATAACAGGTTTGACCTCGTGGACCTCTTAAAAGAATCTTGGTGACCTGCAGAAATCCCTGGAACACACTTTGAGAACCTCTGTGCTAAACCAAGGGGTAGGAGTGGGAGGACCATAAGAAGAGAGAATACCAAAGAAATGAAGCTGGACTGGTATTTAGGGGTAGATGAGGAAGGACATTGTTGGCCTACTGAGATGTTGAGATTTGATCCTAAAGGCCAATGTTTCCCACACTGGTGTTCAATAAAACATTGTTCTGAATGATATTAGTAGCAATGTGCTGAAAAAGATGCTTAATAACCAAAAAGTTTGGGAAATTGTATACACTGGGTCCCTTTGTAAGATGTACAGTTCACAGACCACATTCAAGGCTTCTAGGAATCCTACAATTAAAAATTAAAAAAAAAAAAACTTCATGCACAAAGCAGAGAAAGAAAAGAGAGTAAAAAGGGAAAGAAAAACATAAAATAAGCAAAAGAAATTATAAAATTTAAAAAATAAAAAACGAAAAATTGGCTTGAATACGAGGGCTTATGCCTATAATCTCAGCACTTTCGGAAGCCGAGGCGGGAGGATCTCTTAAGCCGAGGAGTTGGAGACCAGCCCAGGCAACATAGTGAAATCCTGTCTCTACAAAAAAACATTTTTAAATAGCTGGGCATGGTGCGACATGCTTTTAGTCCCAGCTACTCAGGGGTTGAGGTGGGAAAATCATCTGTGCCCAAGAGATGGAGGCTGCAGTGAGTCATGATTATACGATGCCTACACTCTAGCCTGGGTGACAGAAGGAGACCCTGTCTCAAAAAAAGAAAGAAAAATTAAATGTCTATAACCTGATGTTTTCCCGACTTACTTGAGCAAGTAAAACTGCTTTCATTGAGTGTCTTTTTACTTCCCCAACAATGTTGTTTGCTAGACACTGTACTTGGAAAGTCCTCATCTTTCTGTGCTGGGGTGGTATGAAAGGTTTTAGCAGAGAAGTCTCAAGTCAGGGTTATGGTCACAGAAAATATCTCCCTTGATTTTTAGTGAAGATTAGGTTTAAGGATAGAAAGTCTGGATACAGGAGAATCAACTAGATGGTTATATATATGTGAGAAGTGATGATGATTGAACTAAGGCTATAAGAGGAATAAAGAAGAGAGAGGCTGGACTTAAAAAATAATAACATTTAAATCAGTGGTCTTCACAACACACTGACCTGATCCACTGCAATGCCATAAGAAAACATGAGAACTTCTCTTTGCTCCTTTGGTATAAACTTTTTTATTACTATTTTTTGTGTTTGTTTATAATGCACCTAATTCATCAGACCAATCACAATATTAAAATCATAGGAACTCAGATGACACAAGCACTGACTGATCAGAACAGGCATGTGTTTGGGGGCTAGAGCAGGGTAACCCTGATGGTCCAGTGTTAACCCTTTAGTTGCTACCACATGGGGAGGTCTGAAGCTTCAAGGGAGGGATTAGAGCAGACACAGTGGTGAGGAGAAGAGGATATAAGAACATCTTGAAGCACTGAATGGAACAACTGATGTATCATAGCAATGTGTGCAACTATATATCAGCCAGACATGTATGTCTTTGTAAATATGCATGCATACAAATATAAAATCTATCCCTGGAATGTATGATTTCTAAAAAATGAAGATTATGGATCTCATTGTATGTGGAGCATGCTACCAAGGGCTTTGCATACTATTCCTGGCGTGGTGTGGTCAGTGCAACAGACAGAAGAGGTGTTGCATTTTGCACCTCTCATTCAGATCACTATGCCTCCATTGATACATCCAAGACCTCATCAGTTGATTCATAGCAACGCAGATCCAACACTCAGAGACCTGAAATTTTTGCCCATCTTCAAGACTAGCTTTGCCTCTTTTTCAGGAACATATACATGAACACAGGATGGGGGCTCTGAGTGTACATTTTCATTCCTACGTGAAACAACTCCAGGAAATGTGTGCCCTGAGCTAGAGTAAGCTCCCTTGTATGGAAACCAGTCTGGCTTCACAGAGGGGAAGGGGATTCCGTCGGGGGTGATACAGCAAGTGATAAATGCTGCCTTGGACTATTGCAAAGATTTTTTGTATGTTTTCAGCTTGGTAGTGAAAGCATGCACAGGGCTCTAAGGGAGTGATTATGAAGTTGAGTACTCTGCTAAGTTAGTGGCATAAGACAGATGGTCATTGAGTGTGTTGGTACTCCTTCATTACTGGGGGGCCTGGGTGGTGCAGCAGCCCCCACCCACACCCCACAGTTGAGGCACATGCAGCTCCAGGACAGAGCAAGAGCTGTGGCCTGCTGCTTATTAAGGAGGCCCTCGGTTAACCAGGCCTTGAGCCATCAGGGACCCTCCAGAGTCAAATTGCCTGGGTCAGCATCTTAATGCCTTTTGGGTGAAAGACAACTACAAGGGAATGTGGCTTATTTAAAAAGAAGGAGGAAGACAAAGAGAAAGAAGAGAAGTAGCAGCAGCAACATTAAAGAAAAAAAAATCCATTTGAACTTTATTCTGGATAAGATATGAATGTTAGTGTCTAACAACATGTGCCTAAAAGTATGTTTTGAATGCAGTAGGATCTTGTTCTTTTCCAGCTGGAAATCACAGCCACTGGGCTCAAACTGTCCATTCCACAGATGATGAAACTAAGAGCCAGAGAGGGGCTTGACTAAAGTCACGGAGAAGGTTATGGGAGAGCTGACACTGAGACCTGAACTTCCTGAGTACCTATTCAGTGCTCCTATGTCCTTGGAAAATTTGGGGGGAGGAGTCTGATGCAGTTGATTTGAACTTTGGTTTGTTGAGAGAATTTTTAAGTGTTTTATAGAAGAAAGTCCATGCTACTTGAAATCAGAAAACTGAGCCAGAAACACTAGGATAGTAAATAGGAAGGTGTATTAGTTCATTCTCATACTGCTATAAAGAACTACCTGAGGCTGGGTAATTAATAAAGAAAAGAGGTTAGTTGACTCACAATTCCACAGGATTTACAAGAGGCATGGCTGGGAGGCCTCAGGAAACTTACAATCATGGGAGAAGGGTGAAGGCACCACGTCTTCTGATGGTGGCAGGAGAGAGTGTGAAGGGGGAAGGGCTACACACTTTTCAACAAACAGATCTTTTGAGATCGCACTCACTATCTTGAGAACAGCAAGGGGGAAATCCACCTCCATGATCCAATCACCTCCCACCAGGTTCCTCCTCCAACAATGAAGATAATGATTCAACATGAGATTTAAGTGGAGAAACAGAGCCAAACCATATCAGAAGGCAACAGGCAGGTCTCCTGCTTGTCAGTTTCTGCATTTGTAAAATGGAGAGAATCTCTGCAGTATGTACTTCACCAAACACTGCAAGGACTGCTGGGAGTCATAAAAAGGAACTCATCCTTGCTTGTCTCCACTCATGACCTTTCTCTAGAGCAAACCTCATGAGCACAAAGGAAAGCCTGTAAACTTAGCCTTTTGGGTCCTTAAAACTATCTTTCCCCCAAAAAATGGCTTCTAGACACACATAGACACACAGACATACACATGCACACTTCCTTCTGACCTAAGACATTTCTCATTTGATGAGAATTTTGCATCAGTTGTGTTTAACTGCCTCACCTACCTATTTATCGGTGCTGATCCCTCACCTACTCAACGCCTATGTGTGGGGATAGTAACTTAACACATGAGCCCTATGCCTCACAAAGTGCTTTCACATCTCTTACATTACACAGCCTTGGTAGACAGGCAGCTCAGGCTTGAATGCCAGCTCCATTCTTAAATATTATTATACTCTGAAAGCCTCAATCTCCTCATCTGTTAAAACACAGACAAAAAATTCATAGTAATACTGACCTCAGAATATGGTTATTAGGATTCACAGAATTATAATAATGACTAACATTTATTAAGAATTTCTTCTATGCAAGGTACTGTGCTAAGAGTTAAGGGACATGAGGTTAGTTACCTCTTTAATTTAAATGAGATTATCCATGTAAAAGTACCCAGCAAATGTACTTACCATAGTGCCTGTCATATAGTATGCAGTAGGACAAATGTTAGACATTCATATTATCGCTGCTGATGATAATGACAATGGCACTCTTATGCTTCACAAAAAGAGTCTCAAGAAGGTGATGATTTTCAAAGAAAGAAATTGATTTTCAAAAAATTTAAGTCCCTTGCCATGATTATGTGTCTTCTACAAAAGAAATGAGGGGTGGGCCATAGGTGCAGGAGAAAGAAATAGAGGAAAGGTAAGTTATGCTCCCAAGGAAAGTCACACAATGCCAGCTGGTCAGCAAGGAATAAACTTTAGAAGTTCAGCACACCTGGGTTTAGCTGTGGGTGGTTTCCAGGACCATTGCAGGAGCATTCTCTATAACCATAGAAGACAGACTCCCTGAGCACCTGCTCACCAGCCCTGTTCGTAAATGTGACAAGAGAAGTAAACTTCATTTATATCCTTGAATGGCACCATGAAGCAATCAGCTGTGCTGAATTTAACTCCGTTTCCTGTTTGGGACACTTCCCTTAAAACTAAGTGCCCTGCTAAACAGTTTTTTAGTCCATACTTTTCAAATACACAAAACAATATTTTTCTACTCAAGATTCATGTGACACTGATGTATTTTTTCACATTTACTGGACACATACTGTGTTCCACGTGCTTGACTGGATGTTGGACATGGAGAGATGCAGGACAAGCTCTTAAAGACCTCAGAGCCTCATAGAAGGACAGAGATGGAGGCCTATTTATTACAATGGGAAAGGCCTCGACTGCTAACCAAGGACTCTGGATATTAATTGGAGGCAACAGGGAGTCACAGCATAATTTTAAGTGAGGACTGGTAGGATCCAATTGCAAGAATGCCTTTGGAGCCATAAGAAGGTTCTTGTCTTTATCCAGGCAAGAGAGGGCAAGTGCAGAGACAAGCGGGAGAACATCCAGGAGAATAGAGCTTGGTGACCACTGCATTTGGCCAGCAAGGAAGGGGAACTAGTCAGGGATGTATATAAAGACAACTCCTTGTCCTTCAATGTCTTGTTCAGCAAATATTCTCTAGCTGCTAACTATGTGCCAGACCCTGTGCTGGGGGCTGAGGACACAGCAGTAAAGCTCAAAGACAAATGCTAGGATAGAGAGAGAGAAAGGGTCGTGGAAGCAGAGAGGAAGCAGTGTCTAAGAGATACCTGAAGGATGAGTTGAAATGAACTAGATGAAATGAGAAGGCAGAGGGAGAGTGTTGCAGACAGATAGTACAAGACGTAGACAAGGAAAGACTCTGGGCAGAAAGTTCAGTGAGTGCTCCAGAGCCTGGGTGAAGCTCAGTGTGGATAATGCAGAATGGGAAGGGAAGAGATGAAAAATGAGGATACAGAAGGTTTTCAGGGAAGTCAGGAGAAGCAGAATGAAGAGAGGATAACCTCCATTTCCCCCACCCTACCACATGTTTCCATGACCCTACCTCACTTTCTGGGATCCTCAAAGGGACCAGACTATCTGGTGATGGAGTTGGATATTAAGGACCACAGGCCTCGTAGCTGGGGTGACCACAAGGAATCCCTTTTCCGTCTCCTTCCCCTTCTCCTTCCCTCCTTCCCTTTTTCTTCTCCTCCTCATCCTCCTTCTCTTCCTCCACGTCTCTCTCTGTCCTTCCCTCTTGCCACCCACATACACCATGCTTTCTCTCACCTCTTGGCCATTGCAACTACTCTTCCCCTCGCCTGAAACACAGTTTCCCCAGGAACTCCTTCAACTTGCTGCTCAAGCATTATGCCTTCTCCGAAACCCTTCCAACTCCCGAACACTCTGAGTTAGGTACTTTCTCCACCACGTTCCTATAGCCAGCCAGCCAGGAATGCTCACTCTCATAATTGCTGTCATAATTCCTGTTTGTCTATCTCTCTCTCCCCTAGGCTCAGAATTCCTTGCCAACAGTGGCTGTGTCTGATATGTCTTTGAATCTTCAGTATCGAACTCAGTGCTTGGCATATTTGATGTTCATAAAATGTCTGTTGAAAGAATAAATGAATCCAGGACTCATGTTTCTAATAAGTATAGAAATTTCTCTCTTACCCCGCATAAGTCTTTCACATCCCTGGTCATTGGCAATACTAGATGAGGATATGCTATTTGAGTAGCCTAAACTTAAACAATGATAAAACTACATTACTGCATGTTTACTGAATGTCAAACAGACTTCTAAGCGCTTTGTGTTTACTAACTCATTTAATTCTCACAACTTTATAACCATTTGGTAGGTGAGGAAACCAAGGCACAGAGAGGTTAAGTATTTTGCTCAAGGCCACACAGCTAGTAAATGGTGGAACTGGGATTTAAACTCCAACAATCTAACTTCAGAGCAATACAGCCTTAGTAAGGCAATCTCACGTCCATCATCTGACTCAATTAATGTATCACAAGATAGTAATACCTACGTATTTATTATAATGAAAGAAATCAAGAGCCAAATAAGTCAAGTTGTTAGCTATAGTCTCCAAAGAAGGGATACCCAAGATGCGACCCTTTCCAGCCACTTCTTGCAGCCATGCTTGGTTCCTGTATATGCCTAAAGACCCCCATTTAAAAAAAAAAAAAAAAAAAAGGTTTCAGACCCTGGCCCTATCTCATATACCATCCTGGCAATCTGAGTAAGATCTCAAGGGGGAGGAAATACTAAGGACATCTAATGTCTCTTCAGTTTACAGCCTAAAGTAGAAACAGAATCAATTTCTCCATTTTCCTCCTTTGAACCCCACCACATTTCCCCCATTACCTTTCAAAGCTGAAAGGAGTAGCACCCTTGAAGAAATTGGTACTCCCCACACATGTTTCCTCCCAGCATGGAATAAAAAGAAAACAACTATGATGAGATAACTTTTTGTTTCTACTGTCAAAAAATTCTGCCCATTAATATGATAGTTTGATTTTCTCCTTGTGGTTGCCATTTTATCTCTAATCTGTATTTCTCTTTCTAGAGGATTATTTCTGATTTGAGAAGGGAGCTTTGAGTCACCAAAGCATTGCTTTGTGACCAGTATCATTGATCTTGCTGGTACCATGCAGACCTCTTGTTCCATATGAGTACACTGCAGTGTTGCTTGTCTTTATTTTTTTTTTCCTTTGGCTTCCATTGAACTTCATATAAATAAAAGCAGAGTCAAACTCTTTCCAGATGCAATAATAAGAAAGAAATACTTTTATCTCAATGTCTTCAAGTATTAACAGAAGTAACACTTCTGTTAACAGTTAACATAAAGGAAAGTTTAGATTGAGGAAGTAAAAATGAGAGTGGGGGGAAAGAACCTAAACATATTTCTCATTCCTATTTGTGATTTGGATACGAACATTGGCTTCAGGTTGAAATTTGGCCGCCCAGAAGTATTTTAACAAAAGTAATCTGAAGCAATGAAAAAGGCAGTTTTCCATTTTTATATAAGCAACAGGAGTTTTTAAAAAGGCAAGTAACAAAAAAAAATCAAAGCATTATTAGTTTGGGGATTTTTATTATACTCTTTTAACTAAAGGAATAAAAAGTTTCATTTTTCAAGGGGAAAATCTGCAGACAGTTCTAAGCTTCAAGGGCAAAATCTGCAGACAGTTCTAAGCATGGATGGCCACAAGAAAAGCCATCAGAAAAAATGTGAGATGAAAAAGTCTGGTTCTTATGCTCATGTCTGGTGCGTGGAGTTAATAGCTAATCATTAAAACAAAACATGTTCACCTATGTTGTTTTTAAAGAAGCACATATTAAGCATTTATATTGCACTAAGCACTAGAAGTCTTGATGAAAAAATAAGGAGAAAAAGATAGAAGACATTACTTCCACTTTCAAAGAAAACTAAGAGCTATGCATATGTACAAATAATACATGGTAGAGATGAAGTAAAACTGGGCTGTGCTAAGTGTGAGAGTGGAGTGGAAAAAGTAGTGGCTTTGGAGTCAGAGAGACGTACGTTCAATTTCCAGTTTCAAACCTGTATGAGTTGACAATTTTCTTATATTTCTGAGCTCCAGGCTATACATCTGCAACATGGGAACACATGCCTTGAAGAACTGTGAACATTTAATAATATGCAATATATGTACAGCACCTAGTCCATTGCCTGGCTCACTACAGGCATTTGGAAACTCACTTCTTAGCCCTCTACTCCTCTGTGAGCTGAGTAAGGGAGTAGTCAGTATAATGCTCAAATATCGTTCTCTTTGCAATGATTAAACAGAAGCAAATAAAGAGAATGTCAGTGGCCAAGATTGCATTACCTTGTGGTCAAGACATAGTGACACAGCAGGCAAACAAACAAATACATATAAATAAAAATACAAGGAGCTAGGGTTTGAATTGGGGCCTGTGTGTATCTTCTGACTCTATCAAAACACCACTTTACATAATTCAACAAGGCCCCGATGCCCAATATTGCAAGAAACTGCCCCAAAATGCCACATTTAGTAGGGGGAAATGAAATATTCGTATTCTTTTTAGTATTTAATATTGTTTTCTAAGTTTTGTACAAAATAATACATGGAGAAATACTTTTACTGCTACCGTCAAATTTTATTTTGTTCACTGAAATGACTCTTTAGGAGAGGCTTTCTGAGGGAATTGAATAGGAGGGGACTAGTAAGGAACCATAAAGAGACATCTGGAACTTCCCCAGTGAGGGCCTGTGTCTGCATTCAGGAGTGAGAGTTTCCCCAGGAGAGGAGACTGAAAAGACCTGGGAAGGCAATAGAAGCACAGAGACAGGAAACCTACATGCCACTGTATGCTAGCAATGAGAAGGAGTGGGCAATATCAATGTGGTTTTCCTGCTAAAACAACCATGAATAATGAAGGACATGAGGGTAATCAAAAAAGGGTAGTGAGTGTGATTTGCCATGATGATCGTCAGTGGGGCACCCCCATGGAAATACCTGTGACAGCAGTAAGGGTGAGGTGTTATCTAAGTGCTTCAACAAATTTACTGCGTCTATGCCAGGCTCAAGTAGAGGAGCCTGTGAGGTAGGCATTTTAGTGCCTATTTCACAGGTGAGAAAACTACAGTTAGGAACTGGAAGATCTGGGAGTCAAAAGCAAATTGGATACACCTGAGCTTGGCGCAGCAGCGCACGCCTGTAATCCCAGAATTTTGGGAGGCTGAGGCAGGCAGATCACCTGAGGTCAGGATTCGAGCCAACCAACATGGTGACACCTCACCTCTATTAAAAATACAAAAATTATCTGGGTGTGGTGGCAGGCGCCTGCAGTCTCAGCTATTTGGGAGGCTGAGGCAGGAGAACCTCTTGAACCCGGGAGGCGGAGGTTGCAGTGAGCCAAGATCATGCCACTGCACTCCAGCTTGGGGGACAGAACAAGATTCCATCTAGGAAAGAAAAAAAGAAATCGGACACACCTGTGATGTGAATTCATGCCCTGCTACTTTACATCTGTGTGAAGTTGCTGAGCCTCAGTTCTCTCATTTATATAAAAAAAATTTATATAGCAATCACTTTGCAAAATTCACACAAACACTAGAGATGGTGAATATGGTATCTAGCATAATCCTCGGTATGGAATGGTGTTAAAGGCTCTACAAAGGTACACAGCAGATGCTAAACTAGAGATGATGAGTGAATGGATGAATTGATGGCTGGATGAATGACCAGCTAGATAGAAAGCCACTATAAACTAGCTAAAATATAAAAGATGATAGCTGAACATCCAGCTAGGGATCTTTTATTTTCTCATTATAGCTTTGAAAGAGTCCTGAGGGTAGAGTAAAACATATACAATCAGTCCCATTTGAAATATGGATAAACCCAAAGTCTGAACTGAAATAATTTACCCCAAGTTCATTCAGCTAATTTAATTATTCAAAAAACATTAATTAAGCACCTGCTCTGTTCCAATTATTGTGGCTACAGTAACAAAATAAAAACCTCTCCCTACATGGTGCCTACATTCTGTTGGGAGGGGTGAGGAGATAGACAATAAACAAAACAAATAATATATACGCTTCGAGAAGCTGGGGCAAAGACAGGAATCTGAATCCCTGGGGCTGCAAGATTACACAGACTGAGCTAGAATCTAAGACTATACATGTCTACCATGACCCTTTAGCCTACCCACAGATTCTCAAGTAGCATGATCAAATACCTGCAGCCTCAGCAACTGCTTTCTGAACTCAATTTTGTTTCTCTTGAAATTGCACATTTAACTGTGGCATGCATGTGGCAGAGGTGGTACCAAAGTGCAGAGGTCCCTCTCTCTGTTAAAGCTTGATCCCTGGGAGCCCTGAGAAGAGCTGACCTCAGGGCCTTCGGACCAATGAGGAAATTGGGGTCATTCTTTGCTCTATTGTGTTACATTAGCTGCATTGTGGTTTCATAGCTTCATGGAAGTGAAGCAGATGGAATCTCTGACCTTGGGTGCCGACAAACTAAAAAATAAAAAATACTCCCCAAGCTACATGTGTTATTTGGCTCATATCACACCATAAAGACCAGACCCTGACCAACATTCAAAAGTGATGACAATATGTTAGCACCAATGTACGCTGACTCTTTTGTTAAGTACTTAGTTTACACCCAGTCTTGTAAGGAGGGATCCAAACTGCAGAGAACCTTATGGTCTGCATCTTTAAAACAAAGATATATTGAAAATTCCTGCCTCCTAATTATCTCTTAATTTACTCACTTCTATCTGTTCTCCACCGCCATTATAGTAGATCATCATGTCTCTCTTGAATTGTTTCAGCAGCCATCTATCTGGCTGGTTTTCTGGCTTTCTTCTGTGGTTTCTACTGCCCTACAGAAAAAGTACACACTGATTAGCATGGTTTGCAAAATACTTCAAGCCTGGCCATTTCCAGATACCAGCCTCACCTCTAGTCTTTCCCTTCTTTGCTTATGCCACAGCCATACTGAATTCCTTGTAGTTTCTCCAAATACACCATGTTCCCTCTAATGGCCAGATGTTTGCAACTGGGATTTCCTTTCTTCTACTCTTCAGCTGGCCAACTCACACTCATCAATTCTTTCATCCTCTCTGTTGCCTCCTAACATTTTATGTTGCCTCCCTAAATTCTCTAAGACCAGAATGGTGGTTCCCTCTATGTTCTCTCTCATATAACTTGGCTTTCCCAATCAGTAAACACTGGTTGAAAAAAGAGCTGAATATATGTAAATAAATGAATCAGAGAATCATATTTTGTAGAGAATCAGTATCAAAGTTGCATCCTAGAACCTCGATCACCAATCTCTCTTTTCTATCTAACACAAAATTAAATCTGCCCAACCACTTAAGTGTGCTCACCTACCTTTGTGGGCAGATATGTGGGTGGAGGATGGTGCCTTTGCCCTGGGCATTTTGTTGCCCATGAGCTTTTTCCTCACAGTCCTTGACTCCCACCCTGGTGTTGTATCTATTCACTTGCCATAGTGGACTTGGACCTCTGCAGTTGAGTCCTCGTCTTTTCTGCTTCAACTCACAACTAGGGCTTCTCTGAATTTAGCTCCCTGGGGAAAATGTTTAGTTTCTTAGATGGTGGGTTAGAAAAAGCACTGGCCTCTGTGTGTCACTGTCCCAGCAGGTGTGCCAGGGTAAAAGTCTAGGAGGTCCTTTGCCACTATACATCTTCTAGAAATAGATTTACAGAGTCTTAGAGTGTTGATGATAGAAAATCCTCAAAGATTATTCAATCCATACCTTGATTTTATAGATGTTTTTCTTCCTGCCTGCCTTCCTGCTTTGTTGTCTTCATTCCTTCCTTCTTTCCTACGGCACCTATTGTATATCAGGCAGTGTGCTCAGAATTGGGAGTTTAATCAGGCAGGAATAGATTAGACACAAAGTTCTTTAGCTTACAAAGTTCATAGTCAGCCTAGCTAGGCCCTCAGACAAGTAGCCAGACAATTACAACACCGTGTGCTGAAAGAGGGCCTATTTGGGCTGGGTGCAGTCGTTCACACCTGTAATCCCAGCACTTTGGGAGGCCAAGGTGGGTGAATCACCTAAGGTCAGGAGCTCGAAACCCACCTGGCCAACATGGTGAGACCCTGTCTCTACTAAAATACAAAAATTAGCCAGGCATGTTGGTGGGTGCCTGTAATCTCAGCTACTCAGGAGTCTGAGGCAGAAGAATCGCTTGAACCCAAAAGGCGGAAGTTGCAGTGAGCCGAGATTACACCACTGCATTCCAGCCTGGGTGACAGAGCCAGATTTTGTCTCAAAAAAACAAAACAAAACAAAACAAAACAAAAAAAGAGGGCTTGTTTGTTTGTTCATTTGTTTCGCCATTTTCAGGACATACGGCATAGGAATAAGAATTTCTCATTTCCAGTTGGTATAGAATAGTTGTGCTCTACTCAATATCATGTGTTCATACACAGTGTCAATTAAGATTAAGAAATTAGAACTTAGTAGCAGGTATGAAGTTAATATGGGTGTCCTTTTAACCCCACAGACTTGAGTCCCTATCCCAATGTAGGATTCTGTCACCTTCGGTGTGCCAGAGTCTAAGAGTCATCTGGACTGGGGCTTGAGCACCAACTCCAGGATCACAGCCTGAATCATGCTTGAGAATCTGCCTCATTACCCTACAGTTTGTCATTATACTCAGAAAACAGCAGATGCTAAATAAACACTTGTTAGACAATGTTACCTTGTTTTAAACACTATTTCTCATCTTGACCATATTTACTAAACTTTTTTCCAAATGCCTTTTGGCTTGACTAAAAACGTTTAAGTGTATCACCAGAAGTCAAAGATAAAGAGAACTAACGTGTTGTCAGATTTTATACCAGCTCCTGTGTCACTTATACTGTCTCATTTATTCTCACTGCAGTCTTCTGAATTGTGTATACACTGCCCCATTTTTCAGATGAATTAAGGCCTGTAGAAATTTGGTGACTTTCCTAACGTCACACAGACAAGTCTGTGTGACGTTGTCTTTAGCCGTTCAACATGTGCTCTATCATTTTGGGATTGGTTTACACAGCGTTGTGGGAATAAGAACCCTGGCTTTTCAGGTTATCATTTTAATAAGACAGAAATGATTTTTATGTTCAAATTCTGTTCCTTCTGCTAAAATAATTGGTCTCATTACTTCAAATGCAAAGCCGGTGTTCAATCTTCTATCATATACCTAACATTTACTTGCATTTTTTATTTAAATTATATCTCCAAGGCCCTTTCTCTTCCTCTCTGATTAGAAAGACCCTTTGTGCTAACTTCTGAATTTTGAGAGCACTGAATTTTGATTATCTTTCATTTTTTCTTTTGACTGGTATCAAGAACACCCCCTTCGCCTGATGACTGCTAAGTAGCAGCATTTCGCATAAGAACCCCACCACCCTCTCTGTGGGACCATCATGCCTGGGTTTCTTGAAGTGGCACATCTTCCCTTTTTGCCCACCTCTGCACCCCCAGCATATTAGTCAGGCCACTTGATTTTAAGTTACAGGAACCAGCCTGAGGTAGGTTAAGCAAAAAAAGTGGGACTTATTATAAGAAAGAAAAAAATACATCTTATGACAAACAAGGTCAGAAATGCAGATGAGGATGAGAAAACTATCTGGACTCTCCAACTCTTATCTCTGCCTCTTTCTATGTGGCCACTTCATTCTTCTCCCTGTGAGAGCTGGCTTACTTTGGTCTCTGATCCACATGGAAAAAGGCATAATTATTTCCAGCTCCCAAATGCATCTATGACGATCCAACCATCTAAAAATAAATAAATAAATAAATAAATAAATAAATAAATAAATACATACTAATTTTGTTGGTCTAACTTCCAAATTTATGGGGAAAGAACTCTGAATGGACATGATGGCAACATCTAGTCTAAGCAGCTGTGGCCAGGAAGAAAGTATTCTTGCTGAAAGAGGTGGCCATAAGCCTACACTCTGGAAGCAGGGGGCAGGAGAGATCATTGTAAACTGAGTAGACTCTGAAATAGGTCCACTACTTCTTCTAATTAAGTTATCCATTTTCTGAGAAGTCTCCTGACAATGAGAAGGGTGAATCCAGAATCAGAGACTTGAAGACCAAAATGGCAATTTGCAGTGGCTACCATGGGGACTTGGCAAGGTGAGAATGTTGTAGAATGAGGGCAGGGCCACATCTTTCTGCCCATAGCTGTGTTCTTATGTCCAACTTGGTAGCTGGCACCCAGTGAAAATGAGAGAACTGTTTGTTAAATGATATGTAAACTTCAAGGGAAAAGCAGTGTTCATCATACCTCCTAAATGGTGGGAAAGAAGAGTAAGAATGAAGAAAAAGGTGAGAAAGAAGTATTTCCCATGTTAACATTTTGGAGATGGCATTGGATTGATAAGAGTGACACGTAGCACCTGCCCTGCTCCAAGAGGGGACTAGATAAGCATTTTTAGTGTCTGGTATTTTGAAAGTGGCATCAGTGATTGGAGGAGTCTTTTTATGGCTGTTGAGGCAAATCCTGTACATAATACAGGAAGCTCTGTATATTAAAGAATGTAGGTTTGCAATGGAAAACTTGTCTCATATGGGAAGACTGGAAAACAGTGAACAATTCCATGAGCTATAAGTAAAGACTATCTTCACTATAGAAAACTTCATGTTCTAAAAATTTACACCTATCTCATTATTTCCTATAGCAATCTAGATCATTGAGATGGAAATATGGTCAATTATAAACACATACCTGAGTGGATAATTTGTTTTCTTAGAGGTTCTTCAATTGTTTTACTTTTTATTTTTATTAATCACTGTGTCTATTTGTAAGGTATACACTGTACTCACCTGTAAGTTATGTGCCTTGTTAAATAAATGTAGATAAGTAGTTCTGTGGAGTGTGGTGTTAGAAAGGGGAAATAATAAACACATCCTTTAGTTAGAAGGAAAGTGGGTGAGTTCTTTTGTTGTTATTTGTTCTTAGTCAAGTGACATTCCTACAAATGAGAGACTGAAGTCAGTGATCTCTAAAATATGCTTATGTGCTATTATATTGCAATTTTTTAACCAAAAAGTTGAGAACTTTTTCTCCTAAACTATTTAGGAGAAACATTTCTAGGAAGCAAATCTAAGAAGTAGTCCTAAGTACGAGAATGACTTGTGGGAAAACAGAAACAAAACAATCTTATTGTGTCATTGTTTATAAACAATTGTTTATAAACAAGGGAATTAAGAAAATAACCAAAACATTCAACATCAAACCAAAGGTCACATGAATTCAATGTATTTTCCAGAGAGAATATAAGGTGATATAAAATTATAATTTTGAAAACTATGTAAAAACATGGAACTTACACAGTACCGTGCTCACTCCACAATCCCATATACTTACACATGAACTAAGGCTGAAAGAAACGTATCAAAATGTCAATACTAATTGCATCAGGACTAATAGACCTGTTTTCTTTCTTTATTCTACTTTCTATATTTCTGGTCTGGTAATGTCATTTAGCATAACTGAAAACAAAATATTAGATAAATAATGCCAGCAAAAGTTCAACCAGAAGGAAGAATAAAGAGCTAGTGCCCAATGTCAAGCACTTTATTTGCTTTTAAAGATAAAGGATTTAAGTGTGTGTGGCAAAGAGAACAAGATAACATGCAACCACAGGTTAGAGCTGTAACACGTGATCAGACTGAGGAGGAGATGTTAAAGAGCTGTGATCAATGGGAGGACAATTAACCCTAATTTAACATTCATCTCATGTGCTTCCATAGAAGCACAACATCTAAAATAGGAAGATGATGGTGCCACTCTACCTTGAAACAAACTACACTTGAAACATGAATCAACTGGAGTTTATTCAAAGAAGGCATAAAAGATGGTCTGGGATTCAGAAATAATAAACTGGAGGAACTGGGGATATTCAAGTGAAAAAAGAGAAAACTCAGGGATTTAAATTGCTCTAGAGGGAGAGGGCAAGATGGCTGACTAGATGCAGCCAAGTGGAACAGCTGCCACTGAGGGACCAAGATGACTGGCTCACTCCTAACAGATCTTCAGAGGGAAGGCACCGAGAGTGGATGGAGGGAGGACACAGGAGCTGGGCTCAAGGGGGAGGAAGCTGGGAACCTGAAAGAGGCTACCATTCACTAGGACTCATTCCTGGCCCCGAACAACTCCCAGGGAATGGGTGAGTTGAACTGGCCAACAGCAACCTGCTCTCACCACCTGCCTCTGGAATCCAATCAAGAGGAGACCCCTTGACCACCATGGCCACTCATTGATGCAGAGAGCTGCTTAGAGAACTCATAGGGGCAGCACATAGCTGATGTGGAGCCTAGAGGGTTTCGTGCAAGAGCACCTGTAGCACAGCACCACCAGGAAGGTCCATCTCCCTAGGCTCAACTTGGAGACATTAGCCATAGGAGATATTAGCCCTAGGGACACTGATGGACCTGAACTCTGTAGGGCAATCTTGCCCACCAGACAGGGTCAGTCCGACTTGAGCACCCTTTGATCCACTGGCCTCTTCTGGGGGCCCAGCCTTGCAGCACCTGCTTGCAGGGCAGCTTTGGGTCTCCTAGGGGCTACATCATAGCTCCTGCATGGGAAGATTGTCCTTGATAGGCAGAAAGATCTAGCAGGGCAGCCCCCATGGTCAAATACCAGCCCGCCTGCTCCCTCCCACACTGCAGCATCCCTGGGGCCCACAGCAACCATGCACATCACTTTTCCAGCATGTATGTGCGTGGACAGGTTTTAGCTTTCTCACCCAGCCAGTGTGCATATGCCCTGCCCTGCCACTGCTGTTGTGGGAGTGCACTTTGCCCCCACTCCCCACTGGACCACCACTGCAGTCAGAGCCTTGGTGGGCGAGGAGCCAGTGAGCCGCAACCAGCCACAGCCATGTTAGCACTCTGCCCTTGTGTCAACACTGCCATGAGAGTAAAACAAGGCCCAGAGAACAGTGGGTACTCCCCACCCTGAGAGACCACCACAGCCTGTGGCACAAAGACAGTGCACCCAGACCTGTGCCTAACAGTGTTCTGCCCCTTTGCTGACACCACCACCAGCGTGACCACATGCATAGTTGCCAGCAGGGGCCTCCCAACCCCGCAAGCTGATTCTGCCACTGTGGTGAACCTACACGGAAGCAGGCACACCAGTACCCGCTAGTACCCTGCAGTGGCTGAGAAGCATGCACCTCACTGCGCTGCCACTGCTGCTTCTCACACATGCAAATGAAGATGGATCCCACTGCCACCACTCTATGAAATGCTTTGGCTGACACCACACATCAGAATAGTGACCAGTAGTCAGGGAGCACCTTGGCCAAGAAGACAAAGTTGGGGCACGAAACAAGTTTCCTAGACCACACAGTCCAGGAACTAGGAGCTGAGCATTGGCCCCCTAAAATCTTCCAGAAATGAAGCTAGTCGTCTGAATCCACCCTGTACCACAATCAAACCCTTAAGGTCACCAAATAGGATAAAGGAAGAAAAAAAAAGACTATCCAAAGGTCAGCAACTTCAAAGATCAAACTACTATCTATAAGAAACTTAAATTTACAAGAAAGAAACAACCCCATAAAAAAGTGAGCAAAGGACATGAACAAGCAATTTCCCAAAGAAGACATACATGCATATGAAAAGAAGCTCAACATCACTGATCATTAGAGGAATGCAAATCAAAACCACAATGAAATATCATCTCACATCAGTCAGAATGTCTATTATTTAAAAGTCAGAAAATAAAAAGAAGCAGGTGCTGGCAAGGTTGTGGAGAAAAAGCAACACTTTTACAGTGTTAGTGGAAGTGTAAATTAGTTCAATCTTTGTGAAAAACAATGTGGCTATTCCTCAAAAACCTAAAAACAGAACTACCATGGGACCCAGCAATCCCATTACTGGGTATATACCCAAAGGAATATGAATCATTCTATTATAAAGACATGCACATGTGTGTTCATTCCAGCACTGTTCACAATAGCAAAGACATGAAACCAACCTAAATGCATATCCATGGTGGACTGGGTAAGGAAAATGTGGCATATATACACCACAAAATACTATGCAACCATAAAAAAGAACGAGAGCATTTCTTTTGTGGGAACATGGACACGGCTGGAGGCTATTATCCTAGGCAAACTAATGCAGGAACAGAAAACCAAATACTGCATGTTCTCACTTATAAGTGGGAGCTAAATTATGAACACATGAAAACATAAAAGGGAAAAATAGAAACTGGGGCCTATCAAAGAGTGGAAAGTGGGAAGAGGGAGAGGATAAGGAAAAATAACTAATGGGTACTAGACATAATACCTGAGTGATGAAATAATCTATAAACAAACCCCAGTGACATGGGTTTCCCTATATAATAAACCTGCACATGTACCCCTGAACTTACATGTTAAGAAGTAAATTGCTCTAGAGTTGCTATGAAGAAAAGGGAGGATACTGGCTTGTAGGGTCACGTGGGAAAGAATTATGACCAATGAATTGAAGTTCTTGTCTGATCAATTTCAACATAAGAGCTGTGCTGCCTCTGGGGAAATTAAGTACCTCATCAGTAGAGATGCACAGTATGAGTCTGCAGAGATGAGAATGTTGTAAAAAAAGAAATGAAGGACTGAACAGCAGAGGATAAAGACCTTTAAGGTCCCTTTTAGCTCTGAGGTTTAGTGGTCTCAAGAACTCCAAAATTCCTCTTGTTACTGATTTCTAGTTATATTCCATTGTGGTCAGAGAAGATACTTGATATACTTTCAATTATTTTGAATTTTTAACACTAGTTTTGTACCTTAACATATGGTGTATCCTTGAGGATGATCCATGTGCTGAGGAGAAGAATGTGTATTCTGCAGTCATCAGATGAAATGTTCTGTAAATATATCTATTAGGTCCATTTAGTCTATAGTGCAGATTAAGTCTGATGTTTGTTTGTTGATTATGTCTGGATGATCTGTTCAATTCTTAAAGTGGAGCATTGATGTCTCTAGCTATTATTGTATTGAGGTCTATCTCTCTTTGGCTCTAATAATATTTGCTTTATATATTTTGGTTCACCAGTGTTAGGTACATATATATTTATAGTTGTTACATCTTCTTGCTGATTTGATACTTTTGAACTTCTTTGTCTCTTTTTATAGTTTTTGTCTTGAAATCTATTTTGTCTGCTGTAAGTAGAGCTTCTGGCTGGGCGTGGTGGCTCACGCCTGTAATCACAACATTTTGGGAGGCCAAGCCAGGCAGATTACAAGGTCAGGAGTTCGAGACAAGCCTGGCCAACAAGGTCAAACCCATTCTCTACTAAAAATACAAAAATTACATGGGCATGGAGACGTGCACCTGTAATCTCAGCTATTCGGGAGGCTGAGGCAGGAGAATAGTTGGAACCCAGGAGGTGGAGGTTGCAGCGAGCCAGGCTTGCACCACTGCACTCCAGCTTGGGCAGAAGAGCAAGACTCCATCTCAAAAAGAAAAAAAAAGTATAGCTTCTGCAGTTCTTTCTTTTTTTCTATTTGCATGGAATATCTTTTTCTTTTTCCATCCCTTTATTTTCAGTCTCTGTCTTTATGGGTGAGGTATGTTTCCCATAGGCAACAGATCATTGGGTTTGTTTTCTTATCCATTCACCACTCTGTGACTTTTGTTGTTTTTGGACTCTGTGCCTTTTGATTGGAGAGTTTAGTCCATTTATATTCAGTGTTATTATTGATAAGTTAGGACTTTGTCCTGCCATTTTGTTACTTATTTTTGATTGTTTTGTGGTCTTCTCTTTCTTCTTTCTTTTATTCCCATCTGCCATTTAGTGAAGGTGATTTTCTCCGGTGATATGATTTAGTTTCTTGCTTTTTATATTTTGTATATCTATTATATGCTTTTTAATTTGAGGTTATCATGAGGCTTGTAAATACTATCTTATAACCCATTATTTTAAACTGTGACAACTTAACACTGACTACATAAACAAACTAATAAACAAACTAACAAAGCAAAGAGAAAACTAATAAATTCTTTTTCCCCTGATTTTTAGCTTCTTGTTGTTTCTATTTATATTTTATTGTACTGGGTGTATCTTGAAAAGTTGTAATTATTATTTTTGATTGGTTTCTCTTTTAGCCTTTCTCCTCAAGATATGAGTAGTTTACATGCCACAATTATAGTGTTATAATATTGTATTAGGCCGTTTTCATGCTGCTGATAAAGACATACCCAAGACTGGGAAGAAAAAGAGGTTTAATTGGACTTACAGTTCCACATGGCTGGGGAGGCCTCAGAATCATGGCAGGAGGTGAAAGGTACTTCTTGCATGGTGACAGCAAGAGAAAATGAGTGAGATGCAAAAGCAGAAACCCTTGATAAACCCATCAGATCTCATGAGACTTGTTCAGTACCACGAGAATAGTATGCGTTCTCCCCCATGATTCAAATGATCTCCCACCGGGTCCCTCTCATAACACGTGGGAATTATGGGAGTACAATTCAAGATGAGACTTGGGTGGGGACACAGAGCCAAACCATATCAAATATTCTCTGTTTTTCTGTGTACTTACTATTACCAGTGATTTTTGAAACTTCAGATGATTTCTTGTTATTCATCAACATTCTTTTCTTTCAAATTGAAGAACTCCCTTTAGTATTTCTTATAGGACAGGTCTGGTATTAATGAAATTCCTCAGCTTTTGTTTGCCTGGGAAAGTCTTTATTTCTCCTTCATGTTTAAAGGATATCTTTCTGCATATACTTTTCTAGAATAAAAGGTTTTATTTTCCTTCAGCACTTTAAATATGTCATGTCAGTCTCTCCTGGTCTGTAAGGTGTCCACTGAAAAGCCTGCTGCCAACATATTGGAGCTCCATTGTATGTTACTTGTTTCTTTTCTCTTGTGTCTTTTCAAATTCTTTCTTGATCATTGATCTTTGGAAGTTTGATTGTTAAATACCTTGAGATAGTCTTCATTGGGTTAAATCCACTTGGTGTTCTATAACCTTCTTGTACTTGTGTACTGATATCTTTCTCTAGGTGTGGGATGTTCTCTGTTATTCTCCCTTTGAGTAAACTTTCTACCCCTGTCTCTTTCTCTGCCTCTTCTTTAAGACCAATAAATCTTAGATTTGCCTTTTTTAGGCTGTTTTCTGATAGAGGTCTAGTTTTTTTCTTATCTGTATGGATATCCAGTTTTCCTAGCACCATTTATTGAAGAGACTGCCCTTTCTTCAATGCACATTCTTGACACCTTTGTCAAAAAGAGTTGACTTTAAATGAGTAGATTTCTTTCTGGGTTCTGTCTTCTGTTTCATCGGTATACATGTATTCATTTTTATGCTAATACCATGCTGGTTTGATTACATACCTTTTAATTTATTTTGAAGTCAGGTAGTGTGGTGCCTCCAGCATTCTTTTTGCTCAGCATTTCTTTGGCCATTCTGGCCCTTTATTGGTTTTATATAAATCTTAGGATTTTTTTTCCTATTTCTGTGAAGAATGTAATTAATATTTTTATAGGGATTGTACTGAATCTGTAGATTGCTTTGGGTAGTATAAGCATTTTTACAATATTGATTCTCCAAATCCATGAATGTGGAATATCTTTTCATGTTTTGTATCCTCTTCAATTTCTTTTATCAATGTGTTGTAGTATTTATTATTGAAATATTTCACTTTTTAAAAGTTTATTTCTAGGTACTTTATTTTATTTCTAGCTATTGTAAATGGGATTACTTTCATGGTTTCTTTTCCAGTTGTTTATGCCAGACTTCTAACATGAGTTAAGAGTCAAGTTCAAGAAAGTCAGCTCAAACAGGTCTTATCTAGCAAAATAATTTTTGATAATTAAACACCAGAAACTCAAGCTAGAAGACTGAAGAATAAACAATCTTGAGAATGGAATGGGTTTAGAGAATTAAGAAAAGCAGTTTACATCACAAGAAGACAGACTCTGGGCCAAAAAATGCAGAGCAATTATTTGTAATGAATTTAGCTAGGTCCCTGGCATAAAAATGCTTGATCATGACTAAATTATTCACTTGTCCTGTCTTATGCTGATTCATTCAGTCCATATAGTAATGCATCAGACATTTATTGAGCACTTACTATAAGTCAGGAACTCTACTAGTTACTGAAAATTAAAACAAATAAGATATATAAAAATATCAAACAGTAACCTGACACCATTTAGTAAACTGTCACAACCTAAACTTCTAAATGCTAGGTAAAATTAGAAATTAGATGCTGCAAGAGGCTGGTGGGTGTGCACCTGAGTGAGCCTTTGGTTGCCAAAGGAGCTTTCTAGAGGAGACGATAACTGCATGAATCCTGAGCATGAACAAAGTCAGGCAGGCAAGAGATTTTTGTAAGAACGGGGAGGCATGTTTTTCTAGGCAGAGAGATCCTCATACTCACAGGCCTATGGGTGATGGCAAATGTGTGAATTTCTACAGATGCAAATGAATTAGTATATCTGGGTGGAGACACCAAGTTGGGATGAAAAGGAAGCTGGGATCAGGTCCTGATGAGCATTATAAATCCTGTTAAGATGTCTTGCCTTGACCCTCAAAGTGGGAAGCCTCTTCAAGCAAAGAAGTAATTTGATGAGATGTGCTTTTTAGAAACAGGGAGAAAAAAAAGGTATTTAATATTCCAATAGAGGGTTTTCATTCAACTTTTATTAGTTAGTTTTACTGAGGGCTAGTATTGGTCTCTACTCACCAGAAAAGATACCTGTATAATATACGTATGAAGTTGTAACTGAAGAAGTAAAACCAAGGCAATTGTAATACACACTGTTTCTCTCTGTACCCTATACCCAAGCCTGCCTTGAAATATGGTTCTATCAGAATGTGTCCAAACTGTACCCCTTGCATAAAAATATTTTCATCTCCACAAAAGTGATAACTCTTTTCTTCCTTATCTTTATAGATCAATGTTCAATGGAGCTTGGATTTGTCATGGGTCTCTGGTGACAAACATTGGTCATATTGGTGAGTTATATGGTTCTTCACTTCTCATTTGTCACCTTTTGTCATGAGCCAAGTTATGGTGAAAGCTTGATTTGATTAATTTTCTCTATTCTTGGGTCATCTTTATTCATAATTTTCAAATCTACCCCAAAGTCTTCAGAGTTCTGCCCACACCTGTATCTAGTATATTACTCTGGATATATAGTTATAACATACACCTTTAGAGGTATACTTCCCTTGGGTCATAGTTGCATTGTGGAAGAGTTGTATATAAACCAAATGTTCATGAAGCATATATAAAATGTAAATCCCCTAGAAAGCTTTTGTGTTTGAAGGAATCCTGTTACAAAGTGACAAATATATCTGAAAAAGAAAATCACTTTTTTGTCTTGTTCAAAAACTGATCATTTATTCACATTGCAAATATACCTGATGTTCAATAATGAAATTTTGCTTCTGTAACTCCTTTGGTTTGATATGTTATTGAAATGTTGGTGACAAGATGAAAAGCTTACCCAAGATTGGAAAATAAATCAAAGGGCAGACATTAAACCAGATATTTTAAAACTTTCTGAAAAGATTTCTGACCTTCACATAAGCTGCATTCTAATGGAAGAATAGAATATGTTTCCAGACATGTTATCTATTCTAGTCTCTTCTTCAGAGCATGTTTTGTTGTTTTTGTATGGGATATTGTTCTTTTTTGTGTGAGGGAAAGGTTGATTTGGAGTTTTGTTTATTGGGAGGCACAATACCTAGAGTTGTGTGATAAGCTGGTTTTTTGTTTCTATAAAAAAAAGAGTTGATTCTGGAGACTGAGTTGTTTCTTGTTTTTAGCACAACATATTTCTGGATGCATAAATGCAGATTGGAAATAATAAATGTACTCAGAAGGCACAGTTAACATAACACATTTTTTTTCATACCCACACATTTTGCCTTGTACAACTAGCAATAATTTGGGGAAAACAGAAACAAGTCCAAAAAATGTAATTCACTTTACAGCAATTGGTTTCTTATTTATAGTTTTCCCCATACTAACACCTTTGTCAATGTTTTACTGCCTCTTTATATACTCTTGGAAGGACAATTTTTGGATTTTTCTGAGGCAGCCATGATTTTCTATCCTATTGTTTCCACTGTTACATTTGCAGTAACAAACCTTGTGATTTTGGTTGAGAACATAATGTCTGTATATGTCCTCTAGCAACCTCTCCGCATTTTACTCCATCCCTTCCCACATTCCCATCAGCACATATCACAAATTCTTTACTATTTTTATTTTTGGTTCTAAGCCAATTCCATTTCTATTTCTCCCATCCAAGTACAATGTAATCACTTTTGGATTGTCAGCACATTGTTGAAAACATTGGTATACTCAAATCCTTTTCATTTTTTAACAGCATAAAAAACAAAATCAGAATTTCAATTACCTTTGAAAAACATATTGTGCACATCTTAAAATCCCAAAATGCCACCTGAAATAAGTTGCAAGGAATATTTTAGTTGTGTTCCTCAGCACACCTGCAGGAAATTATTTACACCCTTACCATACTGTTTAATCTGGTTCAATTGCAAACATTAATATAGAACAGAGCAGCAAATAAATGGTCAGTACAATTATGTATGTAATGGGGAAATAATATTTTATTTCCTCATTTGAAATCAGTTTTTACTTTTTGGTAAGTGAGATAGAATGATTTGTCTGTAATCTGGACAAAAATATTTCTGCCAATACTCTATTAAAAATAGAAAGAAAATAGTGTTCTCAACACACAAGTGATTACCCTTTTAGCTGATGTGTTTTGCTCTTTTTTCCTTAGCTTTTTGAATGGTCTAGTAAATTCTAGCTTTCCAAAGTGAGACACTTAAAATCTAAAAGAAGTAATCTAAGAAGCACAGTCAATGAATGTTTCATTTTACGTTGAGGCTAAAGTTTCTAATTCTGGATTTTTTAAAAAATACATTTTCTCATCTGGTATTCACCTTTAATGTTAAATATTCTAATAGCTACTTCATAATTCATATCTGGTTAATTTTTAAAATTTCTGCATTGATGTGACATGAATGCTGTCAAAATTAAATAATTTTATATTATCCTTTAGTGGTATCAGTATCACATTCTACATTTTTCGTAATTCAGGAATTGAGCTACTAGTATCTGTATTAAAATGTATAATAATATCAGAAGTACACATCTTTCTCCTTAGTGCTAAACCTGATTCTTTGTCAGTTTAACCAATTTAAACCAGAAATCTGGTTTTCTGGTTCAGTTCTGGAAAATATAGTGTTCTAGTTATTACCTTTGCCCATCAGGCTAGGAAAATTGGGTTATTCATTTGATGGTGGAGCCTCCAAAGATGGATATTAAGGAAGTTGTGGGCTGACAAGTATTCTACTTGCTTAACTTGAAAACAAAGTCAACTATGAAACAGACCATTAATTCAATAATGGTGGGGCAGTCATTGGCAGGTAAGGGAGTGAAATAAATGTGAAAATTAGCTAAAAAAAACTCCTGCTCTACAACATTAATTTACCCATATACCCATCATTTATTTTAAGTGTCATGATCAAAATTTGAATCTAATCCTTCTTAACACTTAGAATTCTTCGGAATCCCTTTTGGCCATCTGCAGTTAGGCATTGCATCAGGGGCTGAGCCTAATTTACATCTCTTGTCCTCTTTAACACCTTTGCAATTGACAGTGCAATTTCTTTTTTTTTTTTTTTTTTTCTGAGGTGGAATCTCGCTCTGTCGCCCAGGCTGGAGTGCAGTGGCACGATCTCGGCTCACTGCAAGCTCCGCCTCCCAGGTTCACGCCATTCTCCTGCCTCAGCCTCCCGAGTAGCTGGGACTACAGGCATCCGCCACCACGACCAGCTAATTTTTTTGTATTTTTAGTAGAGATGGGGTTTCACCGTGTTAGCCAGGATGGTCTCGATCTCCTGGCCTCGTGATCCACCCGCCTCGGCCTCCCAAAGTGCTAGGATTACAGACATAAGCCACCGGGCCTGGCCCGACAGTGCGATTTCAAGGCAAACGGAGGAAGACCACAATTTGATCTAGATTAGCTATATGGTTAAACTCATGGCTCCTTTTTGTTATTCCCTTAATTAAACTAGTTATCTCTAGAGATTAAAAAATTTCTGTTTCAGCCTAACCTTCTACCAGATATCATAGGCACCTAAGTTGTAGTTCTTGAAACGTTGCTTATCCACATTTATCTTTACTAGACTTGAAAATTCTATGAAGCACTCAAAGGTACTTGGTGCTTTCCAATGCCTTTAATTGCATTGCTTGGAATGTGCCAGTTGTCCTCTGCAGGCATTAAATTTTTGCTATAACGTGACATCACAATGCAGTCTTGCTGAAGCCATTTTGAGCAATTATTATACATCTAGATTTAATGTAAAATTTTAACCACATATGGTGCTACCAATGCAAATATATCAACTCAGCTGTTAGTCTGAACAGATCTACCTGCTGTGCATTGCCAAGTTCATACATGTATAGGCAATAACAACTCTGTCACAAATTATTCCTCTTTCTAGGAGCTAAAGAGTTATTTTCTGACATCCCTTGTAATATGCATTCCAATTTCAGAATAATTAAAATGTGAAAAGGTGTTTCTCTTAGAATTAAGGAAATAGAGCAGTTAACATTTCAAAGGACCAGTATCTCCTGTATAAACATAAAAATGGACTTAAGCTTTCAACATTCACTCTAGTACCTTCAGAGGTGTCACCTAAGTCTCTTCCTCTCTTTTGTTCTCATCCTTATCCTCTTTGATTTCCTTTCTCCCTCTCACTCTCCTGAATAGTTGTACATGTATGCCTCACTCCCTGTTTATCTTTCTGAAAGAAAATAGAATTGTTACTGTTTTTGTGATAATTTTCATTACAAGGTATAATACGATTGCTTAGAATGGTGGTATCTCTTTACTGTGAGTCTGTCACTGGGATGACCATACCTTTATCCCAGGACAGTCCATGTACAACTCTTGTTTCCATGTAATTATGAACAGGACTCTCTTCAGCTCTAAAAGTGTCATTTGGTTGATAAATTCCATGAATGATTAAGAGTCACAAACCAAATCACAAAATACTTCCAGCTGAGCAAGTGACTATGAAGTCCTTATGTCCATCAACACAAGCAGCTGAAGACTGTGGAAGTATCATTTTCCTCATTTTGGAAAATGAAGAAACAAACTGAGTATAAGTTACCCAAGGAAACTGAAGAAGGGGTTAGGGGACCTTAGCTGGGAAGGTGACAAGGACTCTTGCAGACAGACCTACTGGCAAGAAATAAGGTAAATAGAAGCAGTAAGGAGGCAGGCCTTAAAATGAGAAGGCTGGAAGCCAGGCAGGGAGTCCTTGGTTGTGCACCAGCCCTGTGGGGCTCAAGTTTAACCCTTGTAGGGTCAGAAATCTGTTTTTAATGAATATCACAGTGACTTGGGTGCCTCTGTTTTTCTCATTCTATTCCATTGGTGTTTTTCTCAGTGCTTGGCAATGTTATTTTGAGAGCTCAGAGGCTCTCCACTATGCAACAAAGGCCTTTCTCTACCCTGAGGCTAGATTTTAAAAGCAGAACATCATAGTCTTGGGAACTGGTTCACCTTGGGAGCATTAGAAATCCCAACCCCAAGGGGAAGGCAAGACTTTCCAGGACAGAGTCCTCCTATCTAGATACTTTAAAACTGTGGCAGGTTCTGCGTATTGTGTAACAAGGAGAATATTCCCTTACTGTCTTGCCCTCTGCATTTGCCTCCTCTTTCCCCAATCTTCCTTCCACATTTTTCCCCCATTTTGTCTTCCAGTACTGCCTAGCCTCCTTCAGGCCCTCTCTCATCAATAATTGTACTGTACTTTAGATAGAAGTTGATGACCCCACTCTTTGCCTCTTAATTTTAATGATAAGCAAACTGAATATTTTAAACTGTCTCTAAATGGAATCAGAGGAAATATTATGTTGATTTTGAACCAATTTTTTAAATTTTATTCTTAATCATATGTCACTAGCTCTTTAGGTACAAATGGCCCTTATTCCAGTGTGCAGGCTTTTAATGATCTTCTTTTTTTTCTCTCTCTCTCATAATTTGGTTATGCCTTCTAAACATGAGACTTTAAAACCAAGTTCCATAGAGAAGGAGACCAGAGATTGATTACTAGGAGTGTGCTGCATTTTGTGGAAAGGATTGTGTGCAGGCAGCAGGGAGTTCTAGAAGCCATTCAATCCTCTGTTCAACCAGTATTTACAGGGTTCCTGGTGGTTCAGTGATGAAAAAGATGATGAGATAGAACTCAAGGATGAAACAAAAGTCAACAAACAGCACAGGTATAGAAGACAGAGAAATCTGGCTTCAAAGGCTGACTTTACCATTTACATAGTATAATCTTGCAGGAGTTCTCAGCTTCCCTAGTGGGAATGAACAAGACTACTGAGAGAGAGAGTTAAATGGTTTATTCAAATTAATTTTGTATATTGGGTACAGATTGATTGTTATGATTTTTTGTTTTTGTTTTTGGTACAGATATTGAGTTGTGGCATATTTGTTAAAAAATAACAAATTTTTTGGCTATTAACAAAAAGCCCTAAAAATAACAAATTGGGGAGGATGTGGAAGAATTGAAACCCCATTTACCATTGGTGGGAATGTAAAATGGTTATACCCCTGTGGTAAACACTATGGAAGTTCTTCTTTTTTAATTCAAAACAGAATTACTATATGATCCAAAATTCAACTTCTGAGTATATACTCAAAATAATTAAAATCTGGGTCTCAAAGAGATATTTGTACATCCATGTTTATTATCAGCATTATTACAATAATTAAAATATGGAAGCAACACAGTGTCCAAAGACAGAAGAATGGATAAGCAAAATGTGGTATATATGTATAACAAAATGTTATTCAGCTTTATTGAAAAAGAAATGAAGTTCTGACGTATGCTACAACATAGATGAACCTTGATGACATTATGCCAAGTAACATAAACCAGTCACAAAATGACAAATACTATATGATACCACTTATATGAGGAACTTGGAATAATCAAAATCGTAGAGACAGAAAGTAGAACAGTGGTTGCCAAGGCCTAGGGGAGGGGATGGGGAGTTATGATTTAATGTATACAGAGTTTTAGTTTTATAAGACGAAGAGTTATGGAGAAAGATGGCAGTAATCATTGCACAGCAATATAAATATATGTAATGCCATCAAATAGTCAATTTTAGGTGGTTAAGATAGTAATTTTTTTATACGAATTTTACCACAATAACCACATTTTGGAAAAAATGTTTGTTTTCCTACTGGATTGATTTGTTATCTTAAGAAATAAAATGACAGCGTAAATGAGGGTCTAGTCCATGTTTTTTATTCTATACCATTGATCTATTTCTTGATCATTATGTAGTATCACACTATCTTGAATACTATGGGTGTATAGCAAATTTTGAAATCAGGTAGCATTAACCACGTAACTTTGTTCTTTCAAGCTTTCTTTGGATACCCTTGCATTTCCATGTAAATTTTAGAATTGGCTTGTCAATCTCACATCAAAAAGTCAGAAAAATTTCAAATTAACAACTTAACATCACAACGAGAAGAACTAGAGAAACGAGCTAACCCCAACGCTAGCAGAACACAAGAAAACCTAAATCGAAGCTGAACTGAAGAAAATGGAGACGAGAAAACCATACAAAAGATCAATGAATTCAAGAGTTAGTTCTTTGAAAGAATTAATAAGATAGATAAACTGCTAGCTTGAAAGAACTAATAAGATAGATAAACTGCTAGCTAGACTAATAAGAAAAGAGAGAGGGAAAACCCAAATAAACACAATCAGAAATGACAAAGGAAACATTATCACTGACCCCACAGAAATACAAAAACCCTCAGAGACTATTATGAACACCTCTATGCACAGAAAATCTAAAAGAAATTGATAAATTCCTAGAAAAATAAAACATCTCAAGATTGAACCAAGAAGAGATTAAATATCTGAACAGACCAATAATGAGTTCCAAAATTGAATCAGTAATAAATAGCCTACCAGCCAAAAAAATACAAAAGCCAGAAGGATTCAAGCTGAAATCTACCAGACGTATACAGAAGAGCTGGTACTATTCCTCTGAAACTATTCCAAAAAAATTGAGGAGGTAGAACTCCTGTCCAACTCATTCTATGAGGCCAGCACCATCCTGATACTAAAACCTGGCAGAAACACAACAAAAATAACAACAACAAAAATAAACTTTAGGCCAGTATCCTTGATGAACATTGATGCAAAAATCTGCAACAAAAGACAGGCAAACCAAAGCTAGCAGTACATCAAAAAGCTAATCCACCATGATCAAGTACACTTTATCACTGTATGCAAGGTTGGTGCAACATATACAAATCAATAAATGTGGTTCATCCCATAAACAGAACTAAAAACACAAACCACATGATCGTCTCAATAAATGAAGAAATGGCTTTTGATAAAATGTAGCATCCCTTCATATTAAAAACTCTCAACAAACTAGGCACTGAAAGAACAGACCTCAAAATAATATGAGCCATCTATGACAAACCCACAGCCAACATCATACTAAATGAGGAAAAGCTGCAAGAATTTCCCTTGAAAACTGGCACAAGACAAGGATGCCTTCTTTCACCATTCCTGTTCAACATAGTATTGGAAGTCCTGGCCAGAGCAATCAGACAAGAGAGAGAAAAAAAAAGGGCATCTAAATAGAAAAACAGGAAGTCCAACTATCCCTGTTTGCACACAATATGATCTACATTTTGAAAACCCGATAATCTCACCCAAAAGCTCTTTAAGCTGATAAACAACTTCAGCAATTTTAGGATACAAAATTAATTTACAAAAACGAGTAGCATTCCCTTATACCAACAACATCCAAGCTGAAAGCCAAATTAAGAATGCAATCCCACTCACAACTGCCACAAAAAGAATAAAATACCTAAGAATACCACTAACCAGGGAGATTATAAACCTCTCTAAACAGAATTACAAAACACTGCTCAAAGAAATCAGAGATGACACAAACCAATGGAAAAACATTCCATGTTCATGGATAGGAAGAATCAATATTAAAATGGCCGTACCGCCCAAAACAATTTACAAATTTAATGCGATTCCTATCAAACTACCAGTGATATTCCTCATAGAATTAGAAAAAACTATTTTAAAATTTAAGTGGAACCAAAAAGCCTGAATAACCAAGGCAATATTAAGCAAAAAGAACAAAGCTGGAGGCATCACATTACTCAGCCTCAAACTATACTACAAGGCTAAAGTGGACAAAACATCATGGTACTGATACAAAAACACATTGACCACTGAAACAGAATAGAAAGCCAGAAATAATGCAACACACCTACAACAATCTGATGTTTGACAAAATCAACAAAAAACAAGCAATGGGGAAAGGACTCCCTATTCGATAAATGGTAGGGGATAACTGGCTAGCCATATGCACAAGACTGAAACTGAACTCCTTCCTTATACCTCATACAAAAATCAACTCAAGATAGATTAAAAAATTAAATGTAAAACCTAAAACTATACAAACCTTAGAAAATAAACAAGGAAATACCATTCTGGACAAACAACCTGACAAACATTTCATGATGAAGATGCCAAAAGCAATTCCAACAAAAACAAAAACTGATAAATGGAACCTAATTAAACTAAAGAGTTTCTGAACAGGAAGAGAAACAATGAGCAAAGTGAACAAACTACAGAATGGAAGAAAATATTTGTAAACCATATATCTGCCAAATACCTAATAACCAGCAACTATAAGAAATTTAAACAAACTTACAGGTAAACAACAAACAATCCCATTAAAAAGTGGGCAAAGGACATGAACAGGCACTTTTCAAAAGAAAACATGCATGCAGCCAACAAGTGTATGAAAAAAAGCTCAACATCACTGATCATTAGAGAAATAAAAATCAAAACCATCATGAGATACCATCTCACACCAGTTAGAATGGTTATTATTAAAATATCAAAAAATAACAGATGCTGGCAAGGTTGTGGAGCAAAGAGAACACTTATACACTGCTGGTGGGAATGTAAATTAGTTCAGTCATTGTGGAAAGCAGTGTAGTGGTTTCTAAAAGAACTTAAAACTGAATTACCCTTCAACTCAGCAATCCCATTATTGGGTATATACACAAAAGAATGTAAATCATTCTACCATAAAGACATACACACATATGTGCATCACAGCACTATTCACAATAGCAAAGACATGAAATTAACCTAAATGCCCATCAATGGTAGATTGGATAAAGAAAATGTGGTACATATACATCATGGAATACTATGCAGCCATAAAAAAGAATGAGATAATGTCCTTTGTAGCAACATGGATGGAGCTGGAAGCCATTATCCTAAGCAAACAAATGCATACAGAAAACCAAATACCACATGTTCTCCCATATAAAATGAGAGCTAAACATTGAGTATATATGGATACAAAGAAAAGAACAACAGACACCAAGGCCTGTTTAAGTTGGAGGGTCAGAGGAGGGAAGGGGAGGATCAAAAACTACCTATCAGGTACCATGCTGATTACCTCAGTGATGAAATAATCTGTACACAAAACCCCCAGGACACAAAATTTACCTGTATAACAAACATGCACATGTACCCCTGGACCTAAAATAAAAGTGAAAAGCAAAAAGAAATATAATGACACTTTGGGAGAGTTGCTTGTAGTTTGGCATGCCAGAAGTACACAGTAGGGGTGGGGTCACAGGAGATGATGCTGCAAATATAGTCAGGGCCCAGATTATAAAGTTCCTACTTCATACCTGCTATTAGTAGACAATAGATCAGGCAAAGGAAGTTTGGCCAGGTTAGAGATACTAGGGGAAAAAAGCTTTCTTGGATTTATTGTATTGAATTTACTTGGATTGTATTGAATCTATAGATCAATGTAAGTTGAGTTGTTATCTTAAGAAATTGAACACAGTATATCCTTCCATTTATTCAGATCTATTTTAGTTTTGCTCAATAACATTTTGTAGCTTTCAGTGTAAAGGTTCTCTACATCTTTGTTAAATTTATTCCAAAATATTTTATGTTTTATAACATGTAAATGAAACTATTTACATATTTACTGCTATAAATTTTTAGTGATTTTTACATGTTAACATTGTACCCTACTATTTTGCTAAATGTACTTATTAGGTCTAATATATGTATTGCAGTTTCCTGTGGATTTTCTGTGTAAATGATTATATTAGCTACAGATAGAAACAGTTTTACTTCATCCACTTTATTAACTTTCCAGTATTTTTATTTGTTGGATCCTTTATTCATTTCCTATCTAGGAGACACAACCTAGAAAAAGTATTCAGTATTTTCAACCTAGGAAAAGTATTCAGTATTTCACCATTAGGTATAATAATTGCTACAGGGTTTCTGGTGGAGTCCTTTATTAGCTTATAGAAATGTTCATCTATTTTTAGTTTTCTGGGACTTTTTTTTTTAACATGAATGGATTTTAAATTTTGTAAATTTCTTTTTCTGCATCTATTGAAGTGATTATCTGATTTTTCTTCTATATTAATATAGCAAATAGCATTAATTAAGTTTAGCATGGTGGGATTAAAACTTACATGATTATGATATATTATTCTTTTTTTCTATTACTGATTCAACTTGCTAATCTTGTTAGGTATTTTTGCATGTATGTTCATAAGGGATATTAGCCTTATTTACTTTTAATATTTTGTCAGATTTTGGCATTATGGTTATGCTGGCTTCATAAAACAAGTTGGGAAGTTTTTCTTCTCTGTTTTGTGAAACTACTTATGTAAGATTGGTTTCAGTTCTTTCTTTAATGTCTGATAGGATTTGATAAGATTTAATTTTATTTATTTATTTATTTACTTATTTTTTTGAGTTGGAGTCTTGCTCTGTCACCAAGCTGGAGTGCAGTGGCTCGATCTTGGCCCACTGCAACCTCCAGCTCACTGCAACCTTCACCTCCCGGGTACAAGCGATTCCCCTGCCTCAGCCTCCCAAGTAGCTGGGACTACAGGCACGTGCCACCATGCCCAGCTAATTTTTTGTATTTTAGTAGAGACAGGGTTTCACCATGTTGGCCAGGATGCTCTCAACCTCCTGACCTCATGATCCGCCCGCCTTGGCCTCCCAAAGTGCTGGGATTACAGGCATGAGCCACTGCACCCAGCCAACTTTGTTTCTTTTTTTGTTGTCTGATAGAACCAGTAAAGCCTTCTAGACCTGAAGTTTTCTTTGTGAGAGGATTTGATAACGATTTAATTTCTTATTAGAAATAGGGCTATTCAGATTTTCTGTTTTTTCTTATGTCAGTTTTGGTAAACAGTATTTTTCAAATAATGTGTTGAATATGTTGTTGAATATGTGACATAAGTTATTAATAATATTCTTTTAATATCATTTAAGTATCTGTAGTATCCAAAATAATAATCCCTTTTCTTATGTTTGATATTGATAATTTGTATTTTCTCATCCTTTTCCTTAATCAGTCTAGCTAGAGTTTTACTAAGTTTCTGAGTCTTCAAAAAACTCACCTTTGGGCTTTACTAATTTTAAAAATTATTAGCCATTTTCTATACACTTTATCTTAAACATATTATTTTCATTACTTTCTTTTTTCTAATTTTGCATTTATTTTGGTGTTCTTTTGGTGGCTTCTTACAGTAGTCTCAGGGGTCATTGTTCAGAGCAATAACTCTCTAAACATTGCTGTTGTTCTGTCTTGCAAATTCTGATATGTTGTATTTTTATTCGAATTTAGATCAAAATGTTTTCTAATTTTCTGCATGATTTCTTTTATCCATGTATTATTTAGAAGTATATTTATTATCAAATATTGTGATATTTCAAGGTATCTTATTGTTATTATTGACTTCAAATTAATTCCATTGAGATCAGAGAACATACTTTATATAAATTTAATCCTTTTTAATTGTTTTAATTTCTTTAATTTGTAGCTGAAAACATAATCACTCTGATGAACACATGTACTTGAAAAGAATGAGTATCTTCTAGTTACAGCATAGTGTCCTATACATATTAATTAGGTTAAGGTGTTTGATAGTTTTGTTCAGAACATTTATGTCTTTTATTTTTTCTAATTTCTGAGAGAAGGATGTTAAAGTCTCCAGTTACTACTGTAATGATCCACTTGTTCCTTTTTGTCAATTCTAAATGTCTTCTTGATGAGACCTTTTATCATTTCATAGGGGCTTTCATGTCTGTTTTTTGTTTTTATTTTTGTTTTTGTTTTTGTTTGATTTTTTTTCCTGAGACAGGGTCTCATTCTGTTTCCCAGACTGGTGTGCAGTTTTGCTATCATAGCTCACTGAAGACCAGAACCCCTAAGCTCCAGCAATCCATAAAGGGGCTTTTTATTTTTTATTTTATAATTATTTTATTTTTTGTCCTTAATAAAGCTATTTGTCTTGAGATCTATATCAGCCAAGGTCCAGAAATCACACAGAAGTGGAACAGGGCAAATTTAATCTAAGGAATTGTTCGGTAGTAACAGGAGATTAATTACTAAGGGGCAGAGCAAGCTCTACCATGAATGATGAATGGCAGGTACAGAGAGCAGCTACTACCTCTGGGGCTAAGGAACAGTACCTAAGGAAGAAACACATTTTGAACAGGGCCGGAAGCATGAGACTCAGACCTGGTTGGAAATGTGAGTTTGGCACATTGGATGGCAGAGAAGTTCATGGAGGTACAAACTGGAACTGGCAGCACAGTAGGGTCCTGACAAAATTCACTAGGAAACTACTCACTGAGGTGTCGCTGGAACTCACTGGAAAGGCACCTACTGACGCACCCGAAAGAGTCATTGGAATGTCAGCTGGTGCAAACTGGCTAGAAAGCTGCCCAGAAAGTTGCCACTAAAAGTCAATGGGAAACGAGCACCACTGGATGTCTTGCACACACACTACTGGCCACTCATGCCTGGGAGAAAGAAGAAAAGTACACCAAACCCGAAAGAAAAGCCCTTTCCTCCTACCGTGTCCCTGCAGCACCCTCTACTGACATAACGTAACAAAGTTGGCAATGGTGAAATATTTAAAGTCCACCTACAGTACCATAAAGCAGGCCAAAGGAGGATGGATTTGGAGCTGGGAAACAATAAAATTGATAACTGGCGAAAGCAGTAATCTGTTTGCTACAAAATCAGCAAGTCCAGCTGTTTATGTTTACTGTTTACGTGGTTATCTTTTTCCATCCACTTACTTACAGGCATTTCTTTTAGGTAGGATATAGTTGCTTTGCTTCTTGCTTTTTTAAAAAAATAAATTCTGTTAATTTCTGGGTTTTAATTGAAGTATTTAGTCCATTCACATTTGTTGTAACTATTGTCATGGTTGAATTTAAGTCTGCTAGTTTGGTTTGTTTTCTGTTTGTCTCCTCTCTTTTTGCTTCTTTGTTCTTTACTGCCCGGTTTTTAAAATAATTTTTAGAATTCTATTTATTTTATCTTTTGGTTTTTTTAGTTCTCTTTGCATTATTTTCTTTTTCTAAAAGAAATCTTTTAGTGATTGCTCTGGGGATTACAATTTATGTCCTTAACTTTTATCTCTACTTAGAGTTAATAGCGTAATACATCATAAAATGTAGAAACCTTGTAACCCCATATACTCATTTATCACCCCTTCCCTTATGTTATAGCTGCCGTAATATAATAACTGAAAATATTACAGTCCTAAGACAATGCTACAATTTTTGCTTTATTTTAAATAAATTAAGAAAATCTAGTATGTTATATTTATCCAGATACTTAAAATTTCCAATGCCTTTTATTCCTTCCTAAGGACAGATGTTTCTGTCTGGTATCATTTTCCTTGAATCTGAAACACTTCATTATTTCGTGTCATGCAGATCTTCTGACAATAAATTATGTTGGTTTTATCTTTTTTGTTTAATTGTTGTGAGGGGTTCTTTTATTTGAGATGGGGTCTCACTCTGTCACCCAGGGTGGAATGCAGTGGTGCAATCATAGTTTACTGCAGCCTCAAAATTCTAGGCTCAAATAATCCTCCTGCCTTGGTCTGCCAAAGTGCTGGGATTACAGACATGAGCGACTGTGCCTGGCCTGTTTTGTTGTAAGATATCTTTATTTTCACCTTTATTCTTGAACGAAAATATCATTGGTTATTTTTATTCTGGGTATTTTTTTAACACTTTAAAGATAATTGCACGACTCTCTGGAATCCATATTTACTGATAAGAAATCAGCAAGATTTTGAGTTATTATTGCCCTTTATGTAATGTGTCATTTCTCTCTGAGTGCTCCTAAGGTTTCTCTTTATTTTTGGTTTTTAGTAATTTGACTGTGATTTCCCTAGATGTGAATTTCTTTATATCTATCCTGCTTGGCATTCTCTGAATTCTTGAATTTGTAAATTTATGTCTTCTCCAAAGTTTGGGAAATTTTAGCCACTAACCCTTTCAACAATTTTTATTCCTTATTTCTTTCACCTTCTTCTGAATGTCCAGGAGACCTTTTGTTATTTTCCCATAGTTCCTCAAGTCTCCTCTCACTTCTTCAATAATATTTTTACTCTCTCCTCTTTAGTTTGCATAATATCTACAGATAGTTTCCTCCGTTATCTGCAATCTACTGTTAAGCGCATCCGGTGAATAATTATTGCACATATTATACTCTTCAGTTTGATCATTTTCATTTTGTTCTTTTTATTTTTACAGAATTTTGTTTTTTTTTTTTTTGGCAGACACATCCTAGAGGTCCACATTATTTCTTTTGAATATTTTCTATGTTTTATTTTTATTTTCTTGAGACTGTTAATTTTTTAAAAATCACAGTTATACTGAGATATAATTCACAGAACATAAGATTCACCCTTTATAAGTACACAATTCCGTAGTTTTTTTTAGCACATTCACTGAGTTGTGCAACCACTACCGCTATCAAATTTCACATCACTTTTTAAATAAACTTTTAGGTTCAGGGGTACATGTGCAGGTTTGTTACGTGGGTAAACTTATGTCACAGAGGTTTATTGTATAGATTATTTCCTCACTTAGTACTAATCTTAGTACTCAATAGTTATTTTTTCTGCTCCTCTCTCTCCTCCCACCCTTCACCCTTAGGTAAGCCCCGGTGTCTGTTCCCCTTGTGTCCATTTGTTCTCATCCTTTTGCTCCCACTTATGAGTGAGAACATGTGGTATTTGGTTTTCTGTACATATGTTAGTTTGTTAAGGATAACAGCCTCAAGCTCCACCCATTATCTCATTCTTTTTTTATGGCTGCATAGTATTCTATGTTGCATATGTACCATATTTTCTTTATCCAGTCTGCCATTGATAGGCATTTAGGTTGATTCCATGTCTTTGCTATTGTGAATAGTGCCGCAACAAGCATATGCTTGCATCTGTTTTAATGATAGAATGCTTTATATTCTTTTGGGTATATACCCAGCAATGGGATTGCTGTGTCAAATGGTAGTTTTGTTTTCAGCTCTTTGAGGAATCACCACACTGCTTTCCACAGAGACTGAACTAATCCACAGTCCCATCAACAGCGTGTACGCATTTTTCTCTGCAACCTCGCCAGCATCTGTTATTTTTTGACTTTTTAATAATAGCCATTATGTCTGTGAGATGGCTAATATTAAAAATAATAAATATTTAATAAAATAAAAAATAAGATTTTAATAGAAATAAATTTTTAATTTGATATTTAAAAATTTAATAAAAATAAATGTTTGATAATCACCATCTCATGGTCAGAATGGCTATTATTAAAAAGATGTGAGATGGTATCTCATGATGGTTTTTATCTGCATCTCTCTAATGATCAGTGATGTTGAGTTTTTTTCATATGCTTGTTGGCTGTATGTATGTCTTCTTTTGAAGTGTCTGTTCATGTCCTTTGCCCACTTTGTAATGGGGTTGGTTTTTTCTTATAAATTTGTTTAAGTTTCTTACAGATGCTGTGTATTAGACCTTTATCAGATGCATAGTTTGCAAACATTTTCTCCCATTCTGTACATTGTCTATTTACTCTGTTGATAGTTTCTCTTGCTGTGTAGAACTCATTTACTTTAATGGGATATCACTTGTCAATTTTTGCTTTTGTTGGGACTGCTTTTAGCATCTTCATCATGAAACGTTTGCCAGGTCCTATGTTAAAAATGATACCGCATACAGTGTCCTCCAGAGTTTTTGCAGTTTTTTGTTTTACATCCTTAATCCATCTTGTGCTGACTTTTCTATATGGTGTAAGGAAGGGGTCCAGTTTCAATCTTGTGCATGTGGCTGGCCAGTTATCCCAGCACCATTTATTAAATAGGGAGTCCTTTCCACATTGCTTTTGTCAGCTTCGTAGAAGATCAGATGGTTGTAGATGTGTGGCCTTATGTCTGGGCTCTCTATTCTGTTCATTGGTCTATATGTCTGTTTTTGTATCAGTACAATGCTGTTCTGGTTACTGTAGCCCTGTAGTATAAAGTCAGGAAACACGATGCCTCTGTTTTGCTTTTCTCCACCACCCCCCCACCCCGCTACTCTTTTTACTTAGGATTGCCTTGGCTATTTGGGCCTTTTCTTTGCCTCCATATGAAACTAGAATTTTTTTTTTCTAGTTCTGTGAAGAATGTCATTGGTAGTTTGGTAGGAATCACATTGAATCTGTAGATTGCTTTGGATAGTGTGGCCATTTTAGTGATATTGTTTCTTCCTATTTATGAGCATGGAATGTTTTTCCATTTATTGTGTCATCCTGGATTTCTTTCAGCAGGCTTTTGTAATTCTCATTGTAGAGATCTTTCACTTCCCTGGTTAGCTATATTCCTAGATATTTTACTTTTTGTGGCAATTGTGAATGGGATTGCATTCCTGATTTGGCTTTTGTCTTGGCTGTTGTTTGTGTATAGAAATGCTAGTAATTTTTATACATTGATTTTGTATCCTGAAACATTGCTGAAATTCTTTATCAGCTTAAGGAGCTTTGGGACCAAGACTATGGGATTTTCTAGATAAAGGATCATGTTATCTACAGACAGGGATAGTTTGACTTCCTCTCTTCCTATTTGTATGCCTTTATCTCTTTCTCTTGCCTAACTGCTCTGGCCAAGACTTCCAATAAAACTCCTATGTTGAGTAGGAGTGGTGGAAGAGGGCATCCTTGTCATATGCTGGTGTTCAAGGGGAATGCTTCCAGCTTTTGCCCATTTAGTATGATGTTGGTTGTGGGTTTGTCATAGATGGCTTGTATTAGTGTGAAGTCTGTTCTATCAATACCTGGTTTGTTGAGAGCTTTTAACATAAAGGGATGTTGTATTATCTTGAAAGCCTCTTCTGTATCTATTGAAACGATCATGTAATTTTTGTCTTTAGTTCTCTTTATGTGATGAATCACATTTATTGATTTGTATAGGTTTAACCAACCTTGCATCCCAATGATAAAGCCTACTTGATCATGATGGATTAGCTTTTTGATGGACTGCTGGAGTCAGTTTGCTAGTATTTTGTTAAAGATTTTTGCATCAGTGTTCATCAAGTATATTGGCCTGAAGTTTTGTTACTGTTGAATCTCTGCCAGGTGTTGATATTGGGATGGTGCTGGCCTCATAGAATGAGTTGAACAGGAGTTCCACCTCCTTGGTTTTCTGGAATAGTTTAAGCAGAAATGGTACCAGCTCTTCTTTACACATCTGGTAGAATTCAGCTGTGAATCCTTCTGGTCCTGGGCTTTTTCTGGCTTTTTTTAAATTACTGATTCAATTTTGGAACTTGTCATTGGTCTGTTTAGGGATTCAGTTTCTTCCTGGTTCAGTCTTGGGTGGGTGTATATGTCCCAGAATTTATCTATTTCTTCTAGATTTTCTACTTTGAGCCTATGATGGTGTTCATAATAGCCTCTGATGGTTATTTGTATTTCTGTGGGGTCAGTGGTTATTTTCACCCTGTCATTTTTAATCATGAGTATTTGAATCTTCTCTCTTCTCTTATTAGTCTATCTAGTTTTATATATCTTATTAGTATTTCAAAAGACCAGCTCCTGGATTCACTGATATTTTGAGTTTCTTGTGTGTGTCTCAGTCTCCTTCAGTTCAGCTCTGATTTTGGTAATTTTTTTTGTCTTCTATTAGCTTTGGGGTTGGTTTGCTCTTGCTTCTCTACTTCTTTTAGTTGTGATGTTAGATTGTTAACTTGAGATCTTTCTAATTTTTTGATATGGGCATTTAGTGCTATAAATTTCCCTCTTTGTGCTAGCTTAGCTGTATTGCAGAGATTCGTACATGTTACATCTTTTTCCTCATTCATTTCAAAGAACTTCTTAATTGCTGCCATTGTTTCATCATTTACCCAAAAGTCATTCCAGGGCAATTGATTTAATTTTGATGTAATCATATGGTTCTGAGCAATTTTCTTAGTCTTGAATTCTGTTTTTATTGCACTGTGGTGAAAGAGAGTTGTTGATATGATTTTAGTTATTTTGCATTTGCTGAGGATTGTTTTATGTCTAATTGTGTGGTCAATTTTAGAGAGTATTGGCATGTGGCAATGCAAAGAATGTATATTCAGTAGTTTGAGGGTAAACAGTTCTGTAGATATCTATCAGGTCCCTTTACTCTAGTATTGAGTTCAGGTTCTGAATATCTTCATTAATTTTCTGCCTCAATGATCTCTAATACTGTCAGTAGGGTGTTGAAGTCTCCCACTGTTATTGTGTGGGAGTCTAAGTCTCTTTGAAGGTCTTTAGAAACTTGTTTTATGAACCTGGGTGCTTCTTTGTTAGGTGCATATATATTTAGGATAGTTCTGTCTTCATGTTGAATTGAATCCTTTACATTATGTAATGCCCTTTTTTATGTTTTTTTTTTAATCTTTGTTGATTTAAAGTCTGTTTTGTCTGAAATTAGGATTGCAACCCCTGTTTTTTTCTGGTTTCCATTTGCTTGGTAGATTTTTCTCTATCCCTTTATTTTGAGCCTGTGGGTGTCACCGCATGTGAGATTGGTCTCTTGAAGACAGCATACCATTGGCTCTTGCTCCTTTATCCAGTTTGCCACTCTGTGCCTTTTAATTGGGATATTTTGCCTATTTACTTTAAAGGTTAGTATTGATATGTGTGGATTTGATCCTGCCGTTGTGTTGTTAGCTTGTTATTATGCTGACTTACTTAGGCAGTTGCTTTATAGTGTCACCGGTGTAGGTACTTAAGTGTGTTTTTGTAGTGGCTGGTAATGGTCTTTCCCTGTTTAGTGCTTGTTTAGGATCTGATGTAAGGCAAGTCTGGTGACAACGAATTCCCGCAGTATTTGCTTTTCTGAAAAGGCTCTTATTTTTCCCAGCTTATGAAGCTTAGTTCGGCTGGATATGAAATTCTGAGTTGGAATTTCTTTTCTTTAAGAATGTTGAAGGCTGGGTGCAGTGGCTCATGCCTGCAATTCCAGCATTTTGATAGGCTTAGGCAGGCCATCACTTGTGGCCAGGAGTTCAAGACCAGCCTGGGCAACATAGCAAAACCTCATCTGTACAAAAAAATACAAAAACTAGCCAGGCATGGTGACAAATGGCTGTAATCCTAGCTACTCAGGAGACTGAGGCACGAGAGTCACTTTAGCCTGGGGGATGAAGATTGTGGTAAGCCAAGATTGTGCCACTGCACTCTAGCCTCGGTGACAGAGTGAGACTCTGTCTCAAAATAATTAAATAAACAAAATAAAAATAAAAATAAATTAGAATGTTGAATATAGGCCCCCAATCTCTTCTGGCTTTTAGGGTTTCTGCCAAGAGGTCTGCTGTTAGTCTGATGGGCTTCCTTTTGTAAGTGACCTATCTTTTCTCTCTAGTGGCCTTTAGCATTCTTTCTTTCATTTTGACCTCGGAGAATCTGATGATTATGTGTCATGGGATGATCTTGTGAAGTATTTGTGGGAGTTCTCTGCATTTCCTGAATTTGAACCTAGCCCGTCTAGCTAGGTTGAGGAATTTCTCATTGATGATATCCTGAAATATGTTTTCCAAGTTGCTTCCATTCTCTCCGTCTCTTTCAGAGATGCCAAGGATTCACAGATTTGGTCTCTTTACATAATCCCATATTTCATGGAGCTTTTGTTCATTCCTTTTAACCTTTTTTTTCTTTATTCTTGTCTATCTTATTTCAGATAGCCAGTCTTCAAGCCTTGAGACTTTTTTTCAGCTTGGTCTGTCCTACTATTAATATTTGTGATTGCATTACAAAATTCTTGTAGTGTGTCTTTCAGCTATATCAGATCGGTTATATTGTTTTCTATACTGGCTATTTTGTCTTTCAGCTCCTGTATCCTTTTATTGTGATTCTTAGCTCCTTTAGATTGGGTTTCCATGTTCTCCTGAATCTTGATGATCTTTGTTTCTACCCATATTCTGAATTCTAATTTTGTTATTTCAGGCATCTCTGGCTGGTTAAGAACCCTTGCTAGAGAACTAGTATTTGGTCATTTGGAGGAAATAAGACACTCTGGTTTTTTGAGTTGTCAGAGTTGTTGCACTGGTTCTTTCTCATCTTCATTCCTTCAGGCTTTGAAGTTGCTGTCCTTTGGATGTTCTTTTTTTCTTTTATCCTATTTGATGACCTTGGAGGTTTGATTGAGGTATAAGGTGGGTTCAGTCAAGTGGCTTCATTTCTGGAGGATTTTATGGGGCCAAGGCTCAGCTCCCAACTCCTGGACTGTGTGCTCTAACTCTGAGGGACTAATATTGGGCCCCACTTTTGTCCTCTGGCTCTTCAATGTTAGGAACCTGCTGTGCTGAAGCAGCCAAAGTGCTCTTGGACCACTGGTCACAACACTCTGATTGGTGGTGCTAGTTAAAGCACTTCACAGGGCAGTGGCAGTGGGATCCATCCTTGTCCTCACATGCTAGCATCAGCAGCGGTGGCAGCACAGTGGCATGCATGCTTGTTGGCTGTGACAGGATGCTAGCAGATGCCTGAGTGCCAGATGCCTGAGTGCTGTGGCAAGATGCTAGCAGATGCCGGAGTGCCATTCTCCGTGCTGGCATTTGCAGCAGTGGCTGTGGCAGCATAGCTTAGGGGTTCAGTGGGCCCCTGCCAGCACCTGTGCACACATTCACACCAGTGGTGGTATTAGCTTGGGCGCAGAGTGCTGGTGGGCACAAGACTATATCCATTTGGTTATTTTTGGTAGTTTTTCTTTCTTTATTGAGATTTTGTGTCTCTTTATTCAGCACAGCATATTTTCCTTTACTTCATTGAGCATAGTTAAAATAACTGCTTTAAAATCCTTATTTTCTCATTCCAACACTGGAGTAATTTCAGGGTCATTCTCAGTTGATTGTCTTTTCTCTTGCAACTGGGTCAAAATCTCCTAATTTTTGGTACATAAAGTAATTTTGGATTTTATCCTGGACATTGTGAATATTATATTGTGGAGCCTCTAGATTCTGTTATAGTCTGCAAGAGTATTGGCATTTTTGTTTTAGCAGGCAATTAACTTTGTGTTTCGGTCAAGGTTCTCCAGAGAACTCAGATAACTAATAGGATATATATGAGATATATATAGAGGATTCACACACTCACATATTATAATAAAAGTTTTACTTTAAGGAATTGGTTCACACATTGTGGAACTGTCAAATCTGAAATCTGTAGGATAGGCTGGAAGCTGGAAATGCAGGCAGGATTTGATATTGTACTCTTGAGGCAGAATTAATTCTTCTTCAGGAAACACCAGTTTTTGCTCTTAAGATCTTCAACTAGTGCACGAAGCCCACCCACATCATCAAAGGTAATGTCCTTTACTTGAAGTGAACCTATTTTACATGTTAACCATATCTACGAAATACCTTCACATTATCTGTACATTAGTATTTGTTCAAACAACTGCATACTATGGGTTAGCCAAGTTGATACATAACACTAACCATCACACTTGGTCAGACTCACCCACTGCAAACATTCACACTGGCGGTTGGTGTGTGTTCTTTAAGCCTTAGATACAAACTACTTCCAGTGTGCCCCACACATGCAGGGGTAAGCCAGGGACTTGGAAAGAGTTTAGAAACAGAAGTCAGCTCCATGTCTTTTCCAGGATTCCTTCCTCATGTTTCAGTGGCTGTGGTTAGCCTGAACTCTGTCATCTGGTTCTTTACGCTGGAAAGACTGTGGGTTTTGTATCATAGGTTTACTAATTCTGCATAACTTATTTGGTCTATCCTCAGGATAAAAGCTGTAAAAATGAAAAAAGCATACCACATGCTACTACCTTCTTCCAAACTATTTCCCTCCAGAATCTACTTGTAATTTCTTTGTCATTTTTCAGTACCTTAGTTCATTGTTGTATTTTCATTTTTGTTTTTATATTTATCCACAGTTTACAGTGGCTATCTATGGAAGGATAAGATCTGGTAGGAGTTTGGTTAGCTGTACTGGAAACCAAAACCTATGTATATCATGGGCAGTAAATAAAACATGAAAAAAAGAGCTTGGCGCATTTCTAACGCACAGTAAATGGTCAAGAAGTAGCAGCTATTATTACTACACTACTGCTACTGGAATATGAGTAGCTGGCAAAGTGACTATTGTGGTTAACTATTTGTCTCATAGCCAAACTCGAGGTGACTCTAAGTGTTCAGAGATAGGCAAGTCCAGATTCCTCGGGAGATCATCCCTAAAGAGCAAGGCAGGGAGTCAGGATCATAGCTAAGTTTGTTTGCAGGGCAACTAGTGCTACTGTGGAAACTGATGTAGCCATCTAATTGTAAAGATAGGACTAGTCTAGAAATTTTTCAAAGAGCTTTAAGAGAAGACTGGGGCTTCAGGCACTCAAGGCTAGACTACAGGCCCCCTACTTAAAAGTAAGCTTCCTAAATGCATGAATTTTGCCTGTTTGATTAATGTCTATATCCCCAAGGTCCAGTCCAGTGGTTGGCACATAGTAGGCACATCACAAATATTAACTCAAAGAATGGAGATCAAAGTTTAGAAAGCAGGATCCACCAAGTGCCTACTTGCTGATAAGTTTGAAAATGCTTTTCTGCATCAGAAAAGGAGAGAGCTGAGTCTGTGAGTAGGACAGGTGACCAGTAGCAGCAATGGAAAAAGCTGGAAAGGGCAGACCAACTCCTCCACAGAGCTTCCATCCATCAGCTCAGCTCAGCCAGAGGATATATCTTCTACCTCAGCTTGTCCCAGGGCTGTAAAACATGGATGCTGTATGAGGGCCTGTGTGCAGCGTCTGCTTGAGGTCTCATCCCCATCTTGAAGCAGTTTTGGATCATTTGTGTCTTGGCACCACAAAAATATGGGCTTTGCCAAACCCTCACTTTCTTTCATGTTTCAGCCCTGACACCCTAAAAAACAGTCTTAAGCCTATTGATTCTACTTCTTCATTTTCACTTATGTCATCAAAACATTCACTTTAAACATATCACTAGCAATCAAAGGAATTGTCAACTGTTGGTTAGGGTGATGAGTCAGCTCAATATGGGTTATTTTCCCAACCACGGCACTGATTTCTCTGTCACTCTCACATCCCCTCAAGCTGTCCCAGCCACAAAATCTTTGCACTGAGCCAGTAGCATTAACCCTTTTTTGAAGCAGTCTATATTTTAAAAAATATTTGCTCGTTGTAAGGGATTAGGGAAATTCAGATCAATATAGATAAATCAACAGAAAATACCACCACCCAGATAAGCACAGTAAACATTAATCCTTCCTTTCCATACTTTTTCTCTGACAACATATTTTTATGCAGTTGAGATCATGGTACAAGAGTTTTGTGTCTACTCTTTCACTTAATATAAAAAGAAATTCCATGTTATTAAATATAAATGTATATAATTATAATGCCTGTAATCATTCAGTCAAGAAAAATCTTGGTTGATGGCCTGCTATGCATCACTCACTGCAGATGTCTAGCAGTGAGGACAAAACCTCTGTCCTCTAAGGTAAGCTCTGAGCTTACCCTGTAGAGCAGGAGACACACAGTGAGTAAATGACTATGGCTGTAAGTACAGTGAGGAACACTAGGGTGGGGTGAGGGACCAGTGTGTTGTTTGAAGGAAAGTGTATCTGAGGAGGTGATGATTTCAGCAAAGTCCTGGTGAAAGTGAGGCTTATAACACTGTGAAATTCATGAACAATAATTCACATAACCAACAACCTGACATTAAACATTTAGCTTGCTCACAAAATTTTGCTCTCATCACTGCTGAGCACTTTGAGGTCAGCAAACATTCTGAGCTAAGGCACTACTCAAAGTACTCAGTGCTACTCACAGAAACTAAAGCTGCCAGAAATATTTGAGCTAAACAGAGGAGAAAAGGGAAAGAAGACAGGACGTCAGAAAAACACAAGGGCAGGAACAAAGGGATAAGAAAAATAGAGGGGAGGAGAGGATGTGCACGTGTGTGCCCGCATACATGATACAATGGTACCTACATCCATGAGTAATAAAAGAAGGGAATGGAGAGAAGGTATTTTCCTGAAAGACCAAAGTAGCAGAAGTTTCTGTCTTCTTGGCCAAAATAGGACTACATATAAAGGAATACGGCTTTCTTACGACAGCCTAACATAATTTTAGGGAAATTCAGATCAATATAGATAAATCAACAGAAAATGCCACCACCCACATAAGCACAGTAAACATGAATCCTTCCTTTTCATACTTTTTCTGTGACAACATATTTTTATGCAGTTGAGGTCATAGTGTAAGGTTTTGTATCTACTATTTCACTTAATATAAAAAGAAATTCCACGTTATTAAATATACCTGTTGATGTTTGACAAATATTCTCTTTTCCCCAACATTGCCCTCCTGGTCTCCCTTGTACTGCCCTCTTAGTTGCAAATGGCTAGCCAGAAGTAACTGCTTCCTTCTTTAAATTTTCGAAGAATTTTAACTCTGTCTAGCACAATGCTTGGTAATTAGGTAAAAAATAAAAAAAAAAACTATTCCCTGAATAAAAAAACACCTTAAGAATGACACTGTATCTTATATAATAGTTATATATATGTGTAAGTAAGCTTCATAAGTGCATGAATTTTGCCTGTTTGATTAAAGTCTATATGCCCAAGGTCCAGTTCAGTGCTTGGCACATAGTAGGCACATCATAAATATTAACTCAAAGAATGGAGATCAAAGTTTAGAAAGCAGGACCTACCAAGTGCCTACTTGACGATAAGTTTGAAAATGCTATATGGGTTAACATATATATATGGGTTTACATATATATATATATGAGTTTACATATATATATGGGTTTACCTATATATATGGGTTTACATATATATATATGGGTTTACACATATATATATGTATATATGGATTTTTTTCTGTATGGTGATGTCAGGCCCTTGAGAAACAGTCCTTCATCTTCTCTGTTTCCTGCATTGGGTGCAGTACAGAAAATTCTGTGCTAAGGGAAAAAGGAAGAAATGGAGGTACGGATAAGACAAAGACAGAGTCAGAAAATGCAGTTAAACTAAGATCATTGCAACAGGGTCCAGGAACTCCACAGGAATGAAAAGAACAGAGAGTTGAGCAAGACAGAAGCCCAGGGCTACCCCACACCAATGGGCACACTTTAACCTTGAGCCATCCTCTCATCTAGCCCGGAGGCTGCCTATCCACTATTGCTGGGGCCAGCCATAGGGCCGGGAAAGTCTGAGCTGCAGTCTGAGACAGACAGCATCTCTGTGGAACAAATGATGTCTGCCAATTTCTTCAGAAGCTCTTTAATGCTTTTAAGTCCCTTATTGTAATTAGAACCCCTTCTCAGGTGGTCACAACCTCCCGGGAGTCCCCATAGCAGCAGACATCCAAGGTGTATCTGATCAGCTTCATTTGTTACCTGGTTCAGTATGGTCAAGGCAGCAAGCTGTGTTACCTGGCAAGGTGAACTGGTGCTCAGGGGCTACACAGAGCTGTATAACTCGATGGCCTTCTAATTTGTGGACAGCCATACCTTTTCCCTGCTTTATTCCTATAGTCACAATGCCAGCAACACGCCATCATGCATAGCTTGCACACCATATTCAGTGCATGCTTACGCATTCCTTAAAACTTCTGAGTGGGATACTAGGCATGTGACTTAAAATAGCTGACATAGGCCAGGTGCAGTTGCTCACGCCTGTAATCCCAGCACTTTGCAAGGCCAAGGTGGGTGGATCACAAGGTCAGGAGTTCGAGACCGGTCTGGCCAATACGGTGAAACCCCACCTCTACTAAAAATAGAAAAATTAGCTGGGCGTGATGTCACATGCCTGTAGTTCCAGCTGCTCAGGAGGCTGAGGCAGGAGAATCGCTTGAAACCAGGAGGTGGAGGTTGCAGTGAGCCAAGATCACGCCACTCCATTGCAGCCTGGGTGACAGAGCAAGACTCCATCTTAAAAAAAAAAAAAAAAAGTAGCTTACGTAGATTACACACAAAATTTCTCAAGCTTATTTGGAATATATTTCTGCTGTTTGTACCAATTTCTCCTTTAGCCTTCTTACTAAAGCCCAGACAGGCAATTTTGTGGACTAATTTATAGCATATGATTCACACTGAAACTAACCTGTATTTGAGCTATGGCTTTGCAGGTTCTTTGCTTTGTGATTCTGGTCTGGTTACTTAATCTTTCTGTGCCTTATTTGCCTCACTTCAAAATGAGGAATCATAATGCCTCAACCTGTGGTGAGAATTAAATAAAATTCCTAATATACCTATAATGCACTCAATACATGGTGGAAATGGTGGCAATAGTTGATGTGACTGTTTTTGTTGTTATATAATTATTTCTCTTGCACTGGTACCAGATAGGCCTTGGCTTTCTCCTTCTACATATGATCAATGATTAGTTCCTTAGCTCAGTCATAAGACTTCATTATTACCTTATTTATTCTTCAGTATAACTGTGAAAGGGAAATAGTGCTTCATGTTGGGACAGGCAGAACTTCCTCCTGGAAGAGATGGCCTTTGTGCCAGCTCATGAAGAAGGAATTTGATTTCATGGCAGGACAAAGTGAGAAGGAGAGCTAGACAAAAGGGTTGTTGCTGCAGATCTCCCTTCAAAGTCCACAGGCAGTAGAGCTGATATGGTTTGGATGTGTGTCACCTCCAAATCTCATGTTGAAATGTAATCCTTAGTGTTAAAGGTGGGACCTAGTGGGAGGTATTTTTATTATGGGGGTGAATCCCCCACGATTGGCTTGGTGCCCTCCCTGTGGTAATGAGTTTATGAAAGAGCTGGTTGTTTAAAGTGCCTGGCACCTCCTCGATCTCTGTTGTTCCCCCTCTCACCATATGACACACCTGTTCCCCTTTGCCTTCTCCGTGAGTGGAAGCTTCCTGAGATCCTCACCAGAAGCCAAGCAGATGCCGGTGCCATTCCTGTACACCCTGCAGAACTGTGAGCCAATTAAACATCTTTTCTTTATAAATTACCTAGCCTCGGGTATACCTTTATAGTAGTGTAAAATGGACTAACACAAAGGCCTAGGTATAAGGTTTGGCTCTTGGTCTCCATCCTGAAAGATCTAGCAAGCTTGTCAATGACCTTTAATGCCATTATAAATATGATGCACTTCAACACATTATAAAGCTTGTATTAAAGAACTACAACAAGTTGGTGATAACGGCAGAGTTCAATGACTATAAAGATGGGTCTGAAGTAAGATGACGGGGTTTGCGGGATACAGGGTGCATTAGTAATGTTTTGGGTGGAAGCGCCATTAATCACAAGCTACAGCTCTATGTTTTTATAGTACTTAAGCATTCTCCTAATGGGACTTCACCTTAGGATCAGCGACTTTTTTATAGTCCAAACCATCTGTCTATAACTCAAGCTATCTCTCATGCACGCGCATGCACACACACACACACACACACACACACACACACAGATACATACAAACACCTCTCACAGAATCAGGCTTCCATGCCAAGTGACTTCTTAATTCGTGATTTTTTTGATACGCCAGACAACTCTTGTGTCTCCCTTCCAAAATAATAGAAGTACTGAGTGAAATTCATATATTTCTAAGTTAGATCAATCAAACCCTGAAAAAAATCAACCAAACATTTCTCTGGAGAGTACTTTAATTTCTGCTTGTGAAAGCATAATTCATTTGCAAGTATGTGCTAAGAGTAATGCATTGCTATGTGAGTTGCTACTCACAATCGAAGGCATGTTAGGAGAGTGACTCTCAAATATTTGTTTTAAATTAAATGAACCATGTTGATTTATCTGAAGGTTTTTATCTTTTTTCATTCTAGAACACCTGGAAATATTTTTGCCATACATGGCAAAGCAATAGCAAATATTTGTGCGTCTTTTGGGTTTGTAAATCTGATTGCTAATATTTTTACACCCAAATGAAGTTGGTAGAGGCAAATAAAATAAGCCTGAGACTGAGAACATGAGAGGATACTTCAGCAAAAGCTTAACAGTTTGCTGAATGATGGTTGGTGGCAACAATGATTAATATAATTATTTTGTTTTTAATCTAATTTTACACATGGCATAGATGTAAAAGTCTAATAAGGGTAGAATAAAATAAAAAGTAACTCTCTACCCACTTTTATAACCCCACTACCAAGAAAAAACATTTTTTAATTTCTTTGTTTTTGGTTCTTTGATAATTATAACCATAATGCTAAATAATGTTTTTTCTTTATGGTTTTATTTGATGGTTCATCCTCTGTAGACTGTGCCTTGGGCTGTTTCCTTTAAAAGAGGAATTTGGTATACCTGTATTTCCTTCTACATATCCTCCCAACCTCCTGAGGTTTTTATTGTTGTTACTATATTTTCTAGTCAGTTTTGCTAGTTGTTAACTTTATGACTGAAAATACTAAACTTAAAACTTTCTTTAACTCTCATTTTAGCTAGAATCAGTTGATTCACCAGTCTGTGAAATAAGGAAACCAGTTCTTCTATGGTTTCCTCAATCTTTCCTTCTGAATTTAATCACCTGTGCTATTATTTTTACTTTGTCAAGGTTTCAGGGTTGCCAAGTGATATTCAGGATGCCCAGTTAAATTTGAAGTTCACATAAACAATAAATAATCTTTAGAATAACTATGTCCCAAATATTGCACGGCACACATTTATACTAAGAAAATATTTGTTCCTTATCTGACATCCAAATTTAACTGAATACCCTACATTTTTATTTGCTAAATCTGGGAATGCTATAAGGTTTATAATGTTTCCATTATCTTCTGAAACTGAACACAGTAATTTCTTGCTTTATCTTTAGACTGGTTTAAAAAACTGAACACATTTTACATTTTACAACCTTCCTTTCTACTATATAACAAGCTCAGCTCAGGGCATACGATTCTAGGAGTATTAAGGCAAAGTGCGTCTTACATTTGATTTAGTTCATCTATTTTATTTTATTGAAGAGAAATCTCCGATCCAAAGATGATAACAGGTTTACACAAGACCAAAGCAAAAGTTGGAAGCAGAGATTTTCTTCTCTTTTTCCTTATTATTTCCTTCCTCACCCCAAATTTTCTGATTTTTCTGTCCACATCATGTTTTAAAGACACAGAATCAGAATAAGAGTCCAGAAAGGAAGGTGATATTAACAGCTTTCAGGCATTTCTCATTCTACAATGATGGAAATTTTATACTCACTAGGGCGCACCATCGCAGAGGATGTACCGTCGCAGAGAATCTTTCCACAGCTGGATAGATCAGGGTCAAATCTCAATTCTGCTGACTGCTCCGCAACCTTGGGTAAATCCCTAAACTCTCTGAACCTCAGGCCTGATAAAGCCTGCTTTGCCATTGTTGTTCAGATTGGCTGAGATAATATAGGTGGTATCCTGAGCATTGTGCATGATTAAGCCTAGCAGGTGCTCAGTAAACAGGAACTGTGACTTTTACTGAGGGGGTGAGTCAAATTACTAATCACATGTATTGCACATGATACATGAGATCACATGATACATAAATGAAAACAGACTCAGGATGAGAGCAGAGGTTTCTGCCTGGGAAGTTTACAGCTTTTTCAGTGCCCTGTTTCACTAGACCTATACCCTTATTCCATACTTGATTATTTCTGATGTCTTTATGCATTTATTCCACAAAGTATGTACACTTTAAATTCTACTAGGTGTTATTTAACATATCTTAGTTTTGCCTTTTAAATTTTTGTTTAAGAAACTCATTGATCCCTGGCCTTTTCTCTTTTGTTTATTTATTTAATAAATATACAAGAGTCTCCTAAATGAACACATGGGTTTTACTGGCCTTAGCTGGATTGAAACCTGAGGGAAGGTCTCCCAGCTTCTCTTTTTGGGTGGTTGTAGCAGCCACCTGACCTGTTTCTTTGCCTTGTGTCTCTAAGCTTTCAGTCTACCCTCCCATAAACCCATACTGCCCGCAGAGAGATTTGTCTGCACTCCAGAGTCTCTCATAACACTCCTCTGCATAAACCAGCCACCAACCCAGCAAGTCCTACTGAAGAGAGAGCCTAGACTCCATGACCTGGTGTTAAAATGGTCCCAACGTGCCCTGAGCTTCACCTCCCACCCCAGCCCCCAATCATACTTTGCTCTGAAGAAATCCTCATCCTTCTCAGAGCATGTCACCTTCACCTTTGCTCTGCTCAGATGCCATACTTCCGCTTCCCGTGGATGCTTAATGCCCTCTGAATGCTTAATGCCCTCTTCAAATGTCATATTTTTGGGGGCACTTCCTACACCTCCCCTGGCAGGGTTAGTCACTACCTTTTTCATAGCTCTCTTTTCATATATTCAGATGTTCAGTGGTGCCTTTGTGATATTATTTATCAAATATATATCAGGACTATTAAGTCACTCCGAGCCCAAAATCTGGCACCCAGGCCTTCTTTTGGAGAGGAGTACCTGTCACCAGCTTATTTCAGCTGTGAATGATCAGCTCCTCTTCCTTCTCCTATACACAGATTATAGAGTATTCCAACAAAATCTAGTCTTCAGCCTCTGCTGCTATACCACCTGTCATCATCCAGAGTGAACCAGGCACCCCACTCTACAGATACACTACCAATTCTGGTTTCCATCCTGCCAAAGTTATGTTACCAAGTACAACACATAGGTCTTTTATTTCACTTACCATGGCGGTAAAATTTTATCTTTTTTGCCCCCTTGCATTGCCTATTAAACTGGGACATCCTCAGATCAAAGACTGAGGGTAAATGTTTTGTTTTTTTGTGTAATCCATTAAATGTCTAACCTCTGTTAGACCCGGTTCACAGTAGACTTTCAAATGTATAGGTGAATGAGTGAGTAAGTGAGTGAGTGAGTGAATAAATGAATACGTAAAGGTTATGGAAAGTCTGACCTAATAACTAATACATCATGGTGACACTCCACATGAGCCAAAGCCAGCAGTTCAACATCCCCAAGCAAAAGAAATAAGAACGTTGTTTCATGTCATAATAAGTAGAGCATGTCAGAACTATAATCTGTCTTTTCTACTAAAAAAAAAAAAAAAGTTTAATAAAGAATTTTCAAAGCTGTCTGTCAGAAAAGTGACCCTCCAGATAGGTAATAAGAGAGCGGTGACACAGTTGTCAAGGCGTCAACCCCGGGGTACTGAGCTCCAGGACTGATGGCTCCTACAAAGTTTCTGTGACCAGCCCAAGGTGGTGCCTGATAGATATGTCACTCAGCGAACAAAGCAACTGTGGATCTGTGGGCTTGATGAAGCCAGAGGCTCCTGCAGGGGACAGTGGCACGGCAGGCTTGGCTTGGTCTTGAAGAATCTCTTGGCTTAGAAATGGGGTGTTAAGGACTGTTCAGTGCCAGTCATTGAGAGGAAGCAGGAATGTCGATAGAGCTCTGTTTTTTGATTGCCTGCTGTCTGCATCATTTCATGTCATCCTTACAGTTATTGTTGTCCGTAGATCAGCATGAGTTATCCCATTTCACAGATGAACAGATTACCCAAAGTACCAAAGCTGAGTTTCTGCATTGTCCAAGCATGCTGTAAGCATGTGGATAGCATACAAGAGCTGAAAGCAGGAGAATGGTATGCTAGACCTGGGCATGCTGCTTACTCACTGGGTGATCCAGGGTCTCTGAGCCTTCGTTTTTCCAACTGTAAAATGAAGATTGCATCAATCATTCTTACAAACAGTTTCTGTGAAAATTAAATGAGATGATAAGTGGAAGCTTTTTGTAAATGAGAAAGTGTTGTCATTACTATCAGCCTGAAAGTTCAGCATCCACATTTTGGAATGTGTACAGTTGAAAGAGATCAGTTAAGTACAGGAATATATCTGACACATAGTGGCTACTGTTAATTTAGCCAGAGTTTCTAAGCCTTGACACTATTTTGGGACAGATAATTCCTTACTGTAGAAGACTGTCCTGTAAAATGTAGCGTATTTAGTATCATGCTGACATTCATTAGAAGCCAGTAGCATCTATTTTCCCCTGACCCCTACCACAGCTGTGATAATGTCTTGAACATTGAGACATGGCCTCATAATAATCCTATGAGTTAATATTAAGTAAGTAGTACTATCCCCATTTCATAAGTGAAATGAAATTATAGAGGGTGTAATTAAGGTACCCAAGTTCATACAGAAGGTGAGTTTCTCAGATTCTAAAGCCCATGACTTTCATTCTTTCCCTGCTGTAACAGAAGGAAAGCTTAGCTTGGGCAGCTTTGGGTTAGCTACAATGAAAGAGTTGCCAAGTGCCAAAACTGGTCCAGTCCCTCAGGAGCAAGTACATTTCTCTATTAGTTAACAATATGACTTATTTGACTCTTTATTTCTTCCATTATCAGATTTTAGCTCATTATAATGTTGATATTTTTAACACTGACCTTGAAAAATCGGACCCCAGAAATCATTGAGTTTCAGACTCAGCAACAAGGATTCAAGTCCTCTCTTATTTAAAAAGCCCATGTTCTTGCCTACCACAGCTAGCTCGTGACTACATAACATGTGATTTTTTAGCAACCAGGACTTTTCTACTTTATGCTGCATTCCATTAATGAAATGCACACTGTGAACATGAAGATGCTGCCTCCCAAACAACAGTGGTGCCCCCTTCCTCATCTGTGATGAGAATAACGGTATGATAGTTATCATAGTTCATGTGACAGCTATAGAAAGTAAAACCAGGCTTTGTCACCTTAATATAACTGATTGAAGGACTAATTTTAAGCCTGTGTAAGTCATGTCTGACCTCAGTTGGACAATTTTAGACTTAAACCTGCCAACTGTGTGCTCAGTTGTGCAAGAGAAGAGCCAAATTCGAGGTCATGTACAAAATAAAAGGACTATATATCAAAAGTTATGTCTAAAAAGTAAGATAAATTAGTGAATTTAATGACTTTTAGCTGTTAAGAGAATGTTCTTATTTTACAAGTTTTTTGATTAACATTCTCTTGCTTCAGATTTCACACCCGTTTTCAAGGACCTACAACAGATGTAGGGTATGCTGTTTTCTCGGGTGACCTCTGATCACATCTGGCTTGAAGGGCCCAAATTTCAAATTCCATACACCCTTGGCTTCCTCAGTCTCTCTCCCTTTCCCTCTTCCTCTCTCTCTCCTCTCCCCTGACCTAAAAAGTGATCAGCCAGCAGAGGACTTGGGGAAAGACTCTCATGTTGGCACAAGGAGTGAATGTATTATGAGATGGCATCTGTCTGGTAGCACACTCAGAACCTGCCTGCAGGCTAGATGCGATAATACATCTGGCAATAGGAAGAAAACTCTGTGATGAAAATGGACAAGCATCGTCTGTGTCCTATAGAGATGAAGGGGGAAAAATATAAAGCAAGCCAAAGGGATTGTGCTGTGGGCACTACATGAGAAAAACCCACATTTTATAAACCCAGACATGGACAATACAACTCTATGCTTTGGGAGGGTTTCTTGTTTTGGAAGAAAAGAACATTCAAGTAATGTGGGCTCCCAGTGCCTGAGCCTCTTTCTGTCAATGCCTCTCTGTTAGCCAGCCATGGCCTACTTCTCCTTGTTGGTTGGGACTGAATTTTAATTGGCTGCATCACCCATGCTTTTCATCCCACCTCTTTTTAGAGGCTTGCAAAGAGGTTAAACAAATTCACCCCATAAGTGGCTGGTTTTACTGAAAAGCAAAGTACCTGACCTATTGAGATGCCATCAGGATGAGCCCTTCCTTGTCTTTCCCCAAACCCCTTCTCATGGCCATGCTATCCTCTTGCTTTAGAAATGTCCTATCAGCTTAGTAGTCTCTGCCTGTAGACAGAGGGAAGTGGAAACAAATATTGATTCAGGAGATTAGACCCACAAAAAAGAAGAGAGTCATCTTACTGCCAGCCAAATAGGACATTGACCAATAAATCTGCCAGCAGGACAAGGTAAATCTTGTACCCAGTCAAGAAAGACAATGGTCTGGGCCTTTGCTGTGCCAGGGAGGAAGTGACTTTTTACACTTGAGTCATCCTCTGCTAAGTGAACTTGAGTATGTGGTGGCAAGAAGTTGCTGAGTGGTGGGTAGAGCACTGACTGTTCTGATGTTTATGAACTCCTTTCCAGGGGGTCACTTGGCAGGATTACAAAACTGAAAAATTTCCTTTCCACCCTATAAAACTGAGCATCACCTGGTGCCAGACCCTATCCTGGGCACATAATAACGATGTCCTTTCCTGCCCCTAGAGGACCCCACACTCTATGGAGAGCCACGTATGCAAGAGAAGGAGAAGGGAACCAGAGCGTACACATTCAGTTGTTCCGCAAATATGAAATGAGTACCTTCTTGAGTCACAAACTAATGTAGACCCTGGGGAAAGAGGAAGAACAACACAGCAACAGCCAGAATTTCCTCTATGTCTGGCACTGTTTTAAGGTTTAAATGATCCCTATAACATGTCTATGAGGCAATTATTATTAGCCCCATTTTACATGTGAGAAAAACGAGGCAAGAAAGTTAAGTAACTTGCCCAAACTTACCCAAGCTAATAAATGGTAGAGCTGGAACTGAACACAACAGCCTGGGTCCAGAGCTTTAAAAAGAGACTGGAGAAGACGTGTGGGATATTAAACAGGGGCGTTTCTCAAGAAATCGTATTTGAGCTGAGAACCTGAATCAGCAGAACAAGGCAGAGGCTGACCATGTGTCAGACTCTGCGCTGAATATTTTGCATGTTTTCTTACTTATTCCTCACAACAGCCCTAATCAACAGATAATAATAGCTCCATCTTCAAAAAAAAAAAAAAATGGAAGCTCATGTTTAGGTAAATTTGCACTGGGTGCGTGATTTTTACGTGGCAGAGTTGGGATTTGTGCCCAGATATTTCCAACTTTAAAGTCTATGCTTTATCCACCTGCCCTGCTATGCCACAAAATGAAAAAGGCTGCCATAGTTCTATCTAAAAGATTTGGAAGCGCATGTGTGTAGATATGTCTTAGCTTGGACAGGCTGAATGAAGTCAGTCTAGCAAAGAAATACAGAATGAGTTGGCCTGTTTTTTTTAAAGGGGGTGGTGGTGCAGGAATTCTAGGAAGCACACAGCACAGGCAAAGGTATAGAAACATTAGGATGTGTACAGAAAACAGTACTCTGGTGTGGTTAGAACTATAGGCAGGGGTAGAAAGTTAAGAGAAAAAACTGTAATGGTAAATTGGGGCAAATTTTGAAGAACATCAATTCGTGCATTGAGTGGCACTTAAGATAAACTACATTGAGCACTGAACATTATAATAAAATCGCACTATATCATCATGCTCATGGAATGCATTTCAACCAGCATTTATTAAGAACCCCCTACATGTGAACTACTAAACTAGGAGCTCTGGTTAAAATAAATGCTTCCGGTTTCAATCTGTGCAGCAAAATTTCTGTAATGTACATTAATCTACTTTTTGGAACCTCAAAACTATGCTGCCCAAGCAGGACTCAGCCATTGTTTCCTGGCCGAGGATCTTTCCTAGGGTCACCAGATTGAGTGTCAATTTTCATTTCAGAGTCTGTGGATCTAGGAGGAGAGAAGATTGGAATGAAAATCTGTATTGACCTCAGAGCAGTGTTTGGAAGCTGCTTTTCTTAAAACCTGATATCAGCATGTTTTATTCTGCTTTTCCTTTGTCTCAGGAAAAGAACAAAATGAAGCAAGTGCAGAGAGCATTTCCCATAAATAGCAGAGTCTGATTAGATAGTAACTGATCAACCACAATTTCATCATGTATGTCTACAAGTAATGGTAGAGTACCTCACAAGGCTTGTAGTTATCCTTCTTCAGCCTGTTTCCTCACCTATAAAAAGGGGATAATAACAGAGGCTACCTCATAAAAATGAATAAGATAATGTATGTAAAGTGCTTTGGTGTGTATAAAGTACACAAGCACATACTCAACAAATGTTAGATTAAATAATGATTAATAATCATATCAAGTATTACTTTTAAAGTCCAAAGAATAGAAGTTGAGAGAAAAATTTGCTAATTGGTAAATAATTATTCCCCTTCTCAGAGACGAATGATCCCGACCCCATTCCAAGCACATACACACGGTTATCACATTTAATGTTAAAACCACACTGAGAGGTGGAGGAATTCTTATCTCATCCCAAAAGTGAAAAACCTGAGGCTTATAAAGTTAAAGAGAAACTAAGTAGGTGTTGTTTGGCACTTGGTTAACATACAAGATATTCATCTGTTCACTTAACAAAATGTTTTTGAGTGCTTCCTGTCTCTCGTGCAGGGCGAGGCTATGCTGGGTATAAAATTAAGAAGGAAACTGACATAGAGTATTCTCTGGAGGAACTCAAAACCTAGTGAAGAAAACAAATCGTGATCTGCTTTATGAAAAGGAAATACCAGGTGAGAATAATTTAGAAAGGAAATGAAAGTTAAAGGAAAGGGAATCCAGGCAAATGAAATGGGATGATTGAAGGCCCTAAGTAGGAAAGAATTCCATACTCTCTTGGAAATGATGAAGGGGAAGGTGGGTGAAGCCAATGAGCTACAGGACAAGTAGTGCACTCTAAAGATAAAAGAAAGGGAGCAGCCAGATCATATCAGCCCTGTTAAAAATTTTGTGTTCTGAATTAACAAAATTGCTTATGGAATTTCTTTACTACCTTTTTGGACACTGCTGGATATGAGAATCTAGTTTGAGGACTTAGTGGATAAGATGGCATATAAGTCAAGATGTATTCCACTCTAATTAAAAGAAAATTGGATTTATACTATCTAAGCAAACCATATTTTTAAAAAGTCACATAACCAGAAATTTGGAGATGAATAAGAATTGTCAAAGGCAGAATTTTTATAAATTTCTTAGCTTTTCCCTCAAGCTCATCATATGGCTTTTGTAGCTCCCAGCATTGCATCTGCATTCAAGTCAGAATCAAGTAAGGGGATGGCACAAGGTTATGACAGCTGCATCTGTATCATTTTATCAGGAAAGCCAGAGCTCCCTCAGATACATCCACAGAAGATGTATGCTTGCATGTCATGGCCCCAGAAATGACTCACATGCTACTCCTACTTGCAAGAGACTCTGGGAAAATTATTGTTTGGCTTTGAAACTTCAACAGTATGAGGAAGCAACAGGCAAAGAGGTTGGAAATAGCTTCTGCTTGGTCAATTAAGATGTCAGCCATAAATACTGTAACAGTAAAATAATTTCCCTTTACTAATAATCAATAGTTAGCTAGATGCCAATAAAAGAAAGTCAAAACAATAGACTAATGAACAGAAGACTTGAATAGCTATGTCACAGAGAAAGAAAAACAAATGGCAAATATTTTTTAAGTAATTAAGAAAATGCAAATTGAAACCACAATGAGATCTATATAAGCAGTGCCAAATGGGAAATATCTAATATTGCCAAAGATGTAAGGAAATGGAGGCTTATTTACATACTGATTGTGGAGTACAACTAATATGGAAAACAAATTGGTATTATATGTATATACCTATGACCTAGTCCACTACTAGTAGACTACCAGACAATTCCTACGCACTTGCATCAGGAAACATAAAAATTTCCTGGTAGAATTTTTATGAAATAAAAAAGGAAAACAAAAAAATTTAAATAACTCAAATGTCCATCAACAGGAGTCTAGATAAAGTACAGTAACCTCACACAATTGAATAGTATACAGTAATAAAAATTTTTAAATACAGTATGTATAATAACTTGGATGAATCTTATAAATGTAAAATTGAATAAAAATCTCACAAAAAAACTTACAGTGAGAAAACATTATTATAAGATTATGTGATTCAAAATTTTATTATCATGCTTTATAATTTACATATACCTTACCTACAGTTCTTTATGAGAGTCCATACTGTCTAATAAAAAAATTTAAGAGAAAGCAAATATATTAGTCCATTCTCACACTGCTATAAAGAACTACCTGAGACTGGGTAATTTACAAAGAAAAGGGGTTTAATTGACTCACAGTTCCACCTGGCTGGGGAGGCCTCAGGAAACTTACAATTGTGGTGAAGGGAAAGCAAGAAATGTCTTACATGGAAGCAGGAGGGCTTGGGAGGACTGCTACATCGCTTTAAACCATCAGATCACATGAGAACTCACTCACTATCATGAGAACAGCCTGGAGAAACCCACCCCCCCATGATCCAATCACCCCCCACCAGGTCCCTCCCTTGACATGGGTATTACAATTCAAGATGAGATTTGGGTGGGGACACAGATCCAAACCATATCAGCAAGTCATCAAATAGTGTGAATAATATAAAACAATTTTAAATTTATAAATATGGAAATAGAGCTATATACAAGCATATACAATACCGCATGTAGATTAACATTAACATATTTTCTTTGGAAATGAAAATTAAAGGAAGGGGAATCCAAATTCTACAATGGATAAGTATGATTTTAATAAATAGAAAAATATAGAAATAAATATTACTGAAAAATTTTAAAGCATTGCTCTTTCATTCATTAGTTCTAGGAACTGAAAATTCCCATTCAATTGCTACTGAGTTCCTCAAATTGGGCTTTTGTAAATATCCCTGAAAATTGACAAATTTATTTTAATCTGTTTAGTGGCTTCTAAGGTATGTTGTTCAGTAGCTTGAATTTTCCCCCTAATCTGTCTCATCTTTTAGAGGAAATAGGTTTCTAAAATATTTTTGAATGATGATAACAGATAAAGATCTTTTATCCAAGATGAGATCAAGTAATGATTTATCAATATTTAGGGGAAAAAGCATTGCCTCTATACTGTTTAAATACTTTCATACTCTTCTTATAATATGGGAACTTGTACTTATGTCATGGATACTATCTGTGAAGAAGGAAAAAAATAGAAAATTAGAAAATATGTTCATTGGCTTTTGCTGCATATTACCTAACTCAGTGTTCACTACCATGGTTAGTAAAGCCCTTCATACCTACAGGTTAGATAAACTTCCCTGTCTTTTCTCTCTTCACCAGAGCCACAGGCTTCAGAATCAAAACCAAGACTTGAGGTTCAGTGATACCCAATTTTCCCAAGAATAAGTGTTTCTTTTAATGTCATAACATACCACATCAGATGATGTTATTATCTCTTGGTTAGAAAAAAAAGGAAAAATAGATACAACAAATTCAAAACTGCATTAATCTTGTATTTTATCACTTATAACCACATCTCCATGTATATGAAAACATAGCTCAGATATAAGCCAGGGATACTAATTTTTTAGGTGGCCAACAATACTTGGTGTCTGTGTGGATCACCACACCCCTTCAATGACACCCTGAGATGGAGAACCACACACACAAGGTGGAATCCACTCTTCTAGTCCAACCCACTCGATCTGAGCATTCCCTGGGACAAGAAATGCTAGCTGAAGTCCGGGCGCGGTGGCTCATGCCTGTAATCCCAGCACTTTGGGAGGCCGAGGCGGGTGGATCACCTGAGTTCAGGAATTCGAGACCAGCCCTGCCAACATGGTGAAACCCTGTCTCTACTAAAAATACAGAAAAATAGCTGGGCATGATGGCGGGCGCCTGTAATCCCAGCTACTCGGGAGGCTGAGGCAGGAAAATTGCTTAAACTGGGGAGGAGGAGGTTGCAGTGAGCTGAGATCGTGCCATTGCACTCCAGCCTTGGCACCTGGAAAACAACAGCGAGACTCTGTCTCAAAAAAGAAAAAAAAAAAGAAAAAGAAAGGCTGAGGAAGAGGTATATGAAAATGGCCAAGTTCCCCTGAGGCTTCTTTCCTTCAGAGGAAACTATTCCTTCAACTCTTCCTGATGAATTTGGTTTCTGGAATCCTACCTGTCCTCCTCTGAAAATGCTTTGGTTTGTCTACTGCTCTAAAAAGAAACAGATCTCTTATGTCCTGGCCAGGGTCAGGCACAAAGAAGTGGTTATCGCTCTGATTCTAGGCACTACCTTTGATCTATGAGGAAATTATAAATACAGTCATCCCTTTGTACTTGTAGGGGATTGGATCCAGGAAATGCTACCAACCCCCTTTCCCCCACAGATACCAAAATCCATGGATGTTCAAGCACTTTATATAAAATGGCATAGTATTTGCATATAACCCTATGTACTTCCTCGTGTATACTTTAAATCGCCTCTAGATTACTTACAATACATAATACAATATGAATTGAAGTTTGCAGAATAAAGGTAATTGCCAGTGGAAGAAATGTTTTTCTTTGCCCCCAGCACTTCTGAGCTGCTTCTGACCTGACCCTTCCTCCAAGGTAAAATCCCAGCCATATGTCAGCCCATGAGGAGTCAAGTCTCCTAGGGAAACAGATCCCACGCTCAGATGGAGAAATCGAGGAGAATTGCATCAAGAGAGTAATAAGGAGTTTTAGGCAGAGTAAGGAGAGTCAACAAAAGATGGAAAAGCAACCCAGAGCAACCCTGAAGGAGCAGTTTGGGAAGGGTGAACCTGTGGGGTGTTCCTGAGACTCTACTAGGTGTCCCCAAGGCCAAAACTATTTCATAATAATACTAAGACATCATTTGGCTTCTTCGCTCTCATCATCTCATGAGTACATAGTGAAGTTTTTGGACACTACCTGACTTGTGATGATGTCATTGCTCTCATGGCTAATGGAATATACATCTGTGTATTCTTGTGTTTGAGTATTTCTCAGTCTTAATTTCTAATACCGTAAACATCAAGAAAATTAAACAAAAGCTCTTTGGGGTTCCTCAACCATTTTTAAAAGCATGAAGGAATCCTGACATCAAAACATTTGGGAAATGTTGGGAATTTGGAGCTGATGTAGAAGACACCACCTGACAGGACATGGGCAACCACCACAGCAGGGAAGGTAGGGAGGGAGCCGGGGAAATAAATTCCCTCCGTCCAGTCCACTGACAGTGCCTCCTATTGGCCAAACATAATTCAAAGCCAGAAAGCAAGGGTGGCTATTTTATGAGGCACAGATCAGGGTGGGAAATGGATGTGGAGAAGCTAGTGGAAAATACCCACACATTTGGAAATTGGAAGAAAATTTTAAAAGCAAGAAGAAAAAGGAGGAGAAGAAAGAGAAAGGGGAGGTACGGGGAAGGGGAAAGGGGAATCTTTTAAATTGGGATCTAGAGAGAAACCCTCCAATAACAACTCCTGTGCACTTTGCTCCAGGAGGATCTGGGTGCAAATTCTGACAACATGATTTCCTCAGTGTGGTTCCTTGAGCAAGTTAATGGATCTGAGGCTCAGTTTCCTCATCTCCAACACAGGATAATAATAGATTCCAGAGTACAGATTGGCCAACTTAGTATACACACTGCACCTAGTATAGACTCCTAGCTAGTGTTAATTTCCCAGTATCCGCCCTTTGCAAACTTCTACAAAGAGGCTCTAGTAACTCCTAAGGTACCCTGGATCTTACTGGGGGCTCTGTTTTAAACCACAAAGACTGGTACTCTGATCATTTTCCTCTCTTTCAGAGGGTTTATAGCCAGGTTAACTATTCAGAGTTGTTAGACATTTGGAGTGAAACAAAGAAGACTCAATAAAATGATATATTAAATCTCTGAGAATTAGTCCATTAAAACAACTGACTTTTAGAATCCCAAGATTTTTTTTAAGACAAAAAGACAACAAAATTTCTGCAGGGTTTACTGATTTTCATGCTTTCCCCTGCATTTCTATCATCTTTCACTGATGCTCCTGACTTTCTGAGACATCATAGGAGTGGGGGGCAGGGGGTGAATTTAGTGAAACCAGTGCAGAGCAGGCTGAAGCTATTTTTGCTCCACACTGGTTTTCCTGACCCTCACCCCAGAATCTTTCTGTTTGCAGAGTCCCTCCACAAAGCTCCAGTCCCTACAGCTCTTTGATTCTTCCATGGGATGTTCAACATTAACACATGTTTGAAACCTGCTGGGAGCATAAGCCCTGCTTAATGGAAACAAAAGTGTGATTAAGGAGATAATCTGGTAACTGTCAGTCACATTTTGCAAAGTTATTATCCAGTTGCAAATGTCTGAGTATTAGAGGCTCCAGTTTTTTTTTTTTTTCAAGGAACGTTCATTGCCTGTGGCTGCAAGTGAAAGAATGCTATTTCCCCATTTTAATTAGTGGTGTGTGTGTGTCTGCAGTTCCAACACCTTCATTTCTACATCTTTCCCACTGCCACCCCCAGCTACTTCTCTCCCTCTCTCTGTCCACACACACACTGTCACACCCTGTACGTGGATATAACATAAAGTTAAAATCGGAAACACTTTAGTAAAGAAGCAAAGCCCCTCCAAAACAAGCTCTAGGCCAAACTGCAAATTTGTGATGATGACATGCAGTTATTCAATTAAAGATCAGATGGAAACTGGGCAGCCAGTTTACCATTCCAACTGATGGATGGGATAAGGGATTGCTGGACCATTGTGGAAATGCAAATGATTTTTAACTCCAAACACTCAGGGAAAATGAGATTAATTATGAAGCTGCTTATTCCTCTCATTAGTCAAATGGTAAATAGATGATAGATATGGCGGGATGAAGGGATGAAGGGTGAAGTGTGTCCTGGTGGATATGTTGTTGATTTTCTTGTCATTGACTGAAAAAAATTAGCAAATAAGACACTCTTATTCCAATAAAGCAGGGTGAACAGATAGGTCCCCTTCCCCTCTGTAGCCACCCTCCCCACTGACTTGTCATCTTCATCATCAACAAAAACAAAAGGACAAAATATAGTAGGAGAACCCAAGTCTTAATAAAACATAGACTGGCCAGGTGCAGTGGCTCATGCCTGTAATCCTAGCATTTTGTGGGGCTGAGGCAGGCAGATTGCTTTGAGCTCAAGAGTTCGAGAACAGGCTGGGCAGTGTGGCAAAGCCCTGCCTCTACAAAAAATACAAAAATTAGCTGGGCATGGTGGTGGGCACGTGTAGTCCCAGCTACTCAGGAGGCTGAGGCTGGAGAATCACTTGAACCTGGGAAGCAGTGGTTGCAGTGAGCCAAAATTGCACTACTACACTCCAGCCTGGGTGACAGAGTGAGACCCTGTGCCAAAAATAATAATAATAATAAAAAATAAATAAAAGTAATACATAGAATTAAAGGAATTGAGAGGAAAGAGTCAAAAGTAACCCTGAGACTTCTCCTGGCTTGGGTTGACCAAGTGATACCATCACCTCTGACAGGTAAATCAGGAAGATCTGGATGTGAGGGGAAGGTCACGAGTTTAGTGTTGGACACGTTGTGTTTGAGATGCTTTGCGAATAGCCACATGGACATGTCAAACACATATCAAAAATGAAGGGCCCAAAGTGAGGAGTGGACTCAGATCTCAAGATACCTGACACCACTGCAGTTAATTATCTGCTCAGTGTCTGTCTTCCTGAAAAATTGCAGGCCTTTCTATTCACCACCATATCCTCTGTTCCTGGCTCAATAAATGGCTGAGGATGGAAGGAAGGAAGAGAGGAAGGGATGAGGGGAGAGGGGGAAGGAAAGGAGGATAGAGAAGAAGAAGGTAAGGGAAGGGAGAAAGGAATGGAGATCTAATGATTAGGTAGGCATTAGTGATCATCAACTTCTACTCCATTCAGCAGTTATTAGGCTATGGGTATAAAATATAAACCAGCTTCTCAGATTATTTTATCAATCCTTACCACAAATGAAGTGAAAGAAAGGAAACTAACATTTGTTAAGTATCTACTGTCAGGAACAACAAAATCCTAGTATTTAGTCTACCTTTATCCCCTGCTGGATCTGCCAGGGTATTGTTTAGCAGTTGCTGAAGGTGCCTCAGCTTGCTGGGGTAGTCTGGCCTCTCCACCTTCACTCCTTCGTGGATGTTGGTTAATAAATGGACTGCTCTAACTTACTGCCTTTTGTTCCTTTACATCCCCCCTCCCATCTTCTGATCTGAAGCTGGTATGTTCTCTTTTTGTTTTTAAAAAGATTACAGTGCATACTTCTTTTTTCTTCCCTTTGAATGAATCCTCTTGTCTTCTTCTAACTGCACTGAGAAGCCTCTTTCATTGTTCTGATTAGTCTCTACACGTTCACTGGTCTGTCACACTTGAGAATATGAATAACTAATAGAACCCTGCCTGTGAGTCTAACACATTCAGAAAATTTTAAAAAGGACAAAGTCGCTTAATTTTGGGATTGTGCTTAAAATACTGTCAAGGAAGAGCATTTGCTGGCACTTAACAAGATAGAAAGTACTGGGCTAGACACTTCTTACAGATCATACCTGGTGTAACAGTACAATCTAATTTGCTCAGTATCAGTTTACACTTGTCCCAGTAAGATTCTTAACAGGACCAATACCCCCAACCTACTTCTCACATGTTCCTGTTTAAATGATAAATTATATATGCATTCCTAATCACACTTCATTTTGTAGACCTCTGAGTTGATACCATCAATAACTTCATATCAGATGAGGCAACTGAGGCTCCATTAAGTCATTGGCCTCAAGCCTGACAACTCATGTGTCAGAATCTGGATTCTAATTTAGGAATGACTAGGTCTAAAACAGGCTTTCCAACATGCCAGGTGTAATTCAATATGAATTCACAAGATGATCAAAGTTCTTGGTTTCCAAATAAAACACGTTTTTGTGTGTGTGACCATGACGTAGTAATTTCCATTCTGCAAACAAAATGAGTCTACACAGAAATGTTTTTCTATTATTAATGTACACCTGGCAGAGTTTTAGTCAGGATCAGCCCTTTATAAGATTGGCAAAGATAAAAAGTTTGGCTTTCCTGCCTGCCCCAACTCCTCACTGTATCTTCTATCCACCCCCTAACTCCTCTAGCCCCTGCTCTAGCTCTAGCTCCTGCTCTAGCTACTGCTCTAGCTCCTCTCCAGCAAAACCTAGAGAAATACACAGACTTTGTCAGCAGAGAGACCTGAGTTCAAATCCCAAAGCCACTGCATATCCACTGTATAACCGCAAGCAAGTAACACAGCATCTCTGTCCCTCAGTTTCCTCCTGTGTAAAATCAATACCACTATCTACCTCCTAGGGCTGTAGTAAGGACTAAAGATGAGGACATATAAGGCCCTCATACTTAAGTACCAACAGATGGTAGATACTTAACAAATATCAGTCCCTCCTGGACTCAGCAATGATCTGACATTCCACCTCAATTTAAGAGAATAGGATTCTCTTCTCAGGGTCTTTGTTAATAATGGGCTCACTTAGATTGAATGGTAGACGGAAAGACATGTCAAATATTCCAGGCTAGTAAAATATATGGGTGCTTGGTAAAGGGTCCTCTAAGTAATTCACTCATAATGTTCTCTGTTGTTGTTAGTACTATTGTTTACTTGTTTGTCTCCCGAAAAAGAAAATAAACTCAGAATGCATGATTATGTCATGTCATATATCTCATTAGGGTGTTATCTGTGATGACTCTTGATGAATAAATAGAATTTTATCCAGGCCAGGCGTGGTGGCTTACATCTGTAATCCCAGCATTTTGGGAGGCTGAAGCGGGAGGATCGCTTGAGCCCAGGAGTTTGAGACCAGCCTGAGCAACATAGGAAGACCCTGTTTCTACAAAAAATAAAAAAAATTAGCTGGGTGTGGTGGCATGTGACTGTAGTCCCAGCTACTCTGGAGGCTGAGGTGGGAGGATTGCTTGAGCCAAGGAGATTGAGACTACAGTGAGCCACAATTGCACCACTGCACTCCAGCCTGAGTGACAGAGACTCGGTCTCAAAAAAAATTAATAAATAAAATAGAAGACATGAAAAAGGACTGTGTGGTATGAAGAGCAGGTGCAAAATTGTGTAGTGTTGAAGAAGCTCCGTTAAGAAGACAACGTGCCTAGACTGTTAGGTGAACTGGGATGACATGATGAATCACACTTACTGATCATGTACCATGTGTTCAGCTCTGTGCTAAGCACTTCACCTGGATTATTACACAACCAAGCTTCACAATAACTCAGTATGAGAAATATCCTTATTGTTCTATTTTGTACATGGTAAACTAAGGCCCAGAAGGATTACACACCTAGCAAGCATCAGAACAAGAATCTAAACAAAGACCTTCTGATTGCAGTACCCAGGCTCTTAGCAGGGGTTGGAAATGAAGCTGCTGCTGTATGTTGGGCTCAGACTATGGGGGGTTCCTGTGGGTCAGAGGAAAGGGTCACCTTTCACTCTGGAGGCTCACGTGGTAGAAGGCTCTCTAGGTGCTAAACCAGAGCAGGCAGAGAGTAGACAACTGTTGAATTTAAAAGCAAATGAATTTTCTAATTGACTTAAGCCATTCCTGTTTCTGGCTTTGTGGTAGTTGCCACTGCTTCTCAAATTACTTCAAGAGCTGTTGTGAAATTCTCAATGCAATCTCCAAAGAAAATCAATTGAAAAACACATATTTGTTCATGTGAATTATTCATGAACATTAATATACTTAAGTATATATGAATTTAAATTAGTTTCATTTGGAGTTTTTTAAACATTTCAGAGGTACACATACACAAGTTATTCACAAGTTATTCATTCAACATTTACTGTATGGTAGAAAACAAGTAGATGCCTAGAAACTAATAGCTTGGTAAACAACAACAATAATAATAATAATATTAACAATAGATATTTCCTGAGTATTTTCTGTATTCTAGATACTGTTCTCTGTATTTTACAGATATTAACTCAGTTATTCTTCATAAAATCTCTATTTTTACCATTATCCCTATCTGAAAGACAAAGAAACAGTAAATTGTTCCATAGAGAGAGCCCAAACTGTTTGTCATTAGAGTTTAAGTTATTAACCCTAATGGTATATATAGTAGATTCATAGTACACATTCACTGAATGAGTAGACCAAATACTTAACAAAATAATAATAATTAATATTTTTTGTAAGATCGTGTGTGTCTTATTCAGAAATAACGTATCTAAAGGAACTTAATTTCTGCTAGTAGAAGTAAGCTATGAATACCAATAACACACTACATAGCCATTTGCAAATATGATTATTGTAAGTATTTATAACAGAAATTAAAAGAGGAAAGATTGATTCTACATGGAGAGATTAAGATAGTTCATAGGTGAGGTGACCCTAGACCGAGGCTTAAAGGATTTATGTGCACAGAGATGGGGGCTGGAGGGACTGAGGGGAGAGTGAGGGTTCCAGTCAGGGAGATCCCTGTAAGAAGGAAAACAGTGATCCTGTATGGAAAACATGGAGCAGTTTCCTTTAGCTGGAATGTTGATGCTTGAAGCACCCAGTGACCTTTCTCTGTTCTCCTTCCTTTACCTCTGTTATCAATTAAGACTGCATTCAGCTACAAGTATGCAGAAAACACAAATACAGTAACTTACACACAGAAGGTTCATTCTCCTCACATGACAAGAAGTCATAAATGGATGGTTGTTAGCATTGGTGTAGGCTAGTAGCTTCCCAGCGTTGGGCTGGCATCTTTGTGCTTCTCTTTGCCTTTTCTTCATGGTTGTGAGTTGTCTGTCCCAGCCTCAGGCATGATCCACGAACTTAAGGCAGGAATAAGGGGCAGAATGAAATTGGACCACACTGACTGGGGCTCTTCCTTTAATCTTGAGTTTAAAAGCATTTTCCGCATCCCCCAGCAGACTTGTGCTCATGTCTTATTGGCCTGAACTGTGTCACGTGGCCACTCCCAGCTGCAAAGGAGGCTAGGAAAGACAGTATTTAGAAATTCTATAGTATAAGCAGAAAAGAGAAAATGGGGTAGAAATGGAAGCTGGTTCAGCCAATCAGCAGTGTCCATCAGGCTCTAATAATGATAATATTAGCAACTATTCCTTACCTGAGGGCTTCCTATGTGCCCATCATAAGCTAATCACTTCCCATACATTTATCTAATTTAATATGACATTCATTACAAAAGATCTGTGGGAGAGCTATTATTATTTCCATGTTACCAAGATTCACCCAGGTTCAGTCATTTTCCCAAGTTCAAACAGCTGCAAAGGGGCAGAAGCGCAACACTTCTAGGCCTGCCCTTAGCTAGGATACATTCCCACCTCCCTTTATGATGGTGATCACTGACTGATCCTCTGCAATGTGACTAGCTTTGCATGTTTGTCACTTCTATTGATTTTCACAACAGGTCTGAGTTGTCAAATATTACTATTTGACAGATGAAAACTTAAACTCAGCAAGTTTACATGACTTGCCCAAGGTCACACACCTGCAGGTGACTGAGCTGAGATTCATAACCCAGGATGATTCATTCCAAAGCCTGTATGCTTTCTTCTGTGTTGTGCCACATTTTTTGTGAGACCCCATTAGAAAATGACTCCAGTCTACCCCATTCAAAATACCTCCCAACTATCACTGCTCTCCAGTCCACGGATACTTACCTGCCTCAGGCCCTCATCACATCGTAATTAGACTATTCTAAGAATCTACTAAGCAGCCTTCATACTTTTACTTTCTCCTACCAGATCTACCTTCCTAAAATATAAGTTACATCATGTGGCCCGCTTCTCTGCTCAAAAACCTCCATGGCTACCCACTGCCCAATAAAAGAAGTTCAAGTTTCTGAGCCAAATCTGGCCCTCACCAACTCTCCTTCCTTTCCTTCCATTATTAGTTACCTTCTACTTTTGACTTGTCCCCTAATGTTTATTGCATGAAGACTGGTCTTGCCAAAGTACAGATCAACTCAATTCAGCCAGTTCATGTGCCCAGTCCAGTGGGATCTTGACAGATGGGAGCCTAGTTAGAGGTGTAAAGAAAAGACTCACCATGTGGGAGACACAGCAGGCGTAAAGGCATGGGATGGAGAGGATGAAGAATTTAGTCAGTCCTCCCACTGGTCAGGTGTGGCTGCAGGAAGAATGTTGTACTGGAAGATCACAGGGGAAACTTCTGCCAATTAATGTGTTCAAACTGGGAGAGAAAAAAAAAAAAAATCATATCGTCATACCCAGCCTTCAAGCAGTGCGTACCAAACTCAAAAGTGAATCTTTGGCTCATGGTCATTATCTAATGATTCTAAGTCTCCCAGAAAAATCAGTCCTGTAATTGGCATCTTACAAATGAAGTTGGTTGCTAGAGATAAGAGAGTCAGGCCCTTCTTTCCCAGTCCCTCCCCATTAGGGAAAAGAATTCAACGTGGGCATAATGGAAAGTCTTTAGCATCTGAACAGACGTGGGTTTGAATCCTGACAGTGGCAGCCTCGGGCACATAAGTCACTCCACCTCTCAGAGCCTCAATTGCCTCATTTGTCAAAGGCAGATAACTGAGCCTATCAATGTTGTCACAAAGCCTTGAGAAGTTTGAGGGAGGAAGAGTGGAAAGATCAGCATTCAAGCACACCCAACTCTAATCACTCTGAAGCCACATGGTTTTTGTGGGGAAAACTGCTACAGAGGAGCCTCTGCAGACCTAAAAAATGTCAGGGCAAGAGTCACAACCAGTCTGGAAAGGCACTTAAAGGATGCAATTTGTTTCAACTGGCTTGGTTTTATGTCTAAACAGGGAGATAACTTACTAAACCACACTCATGACAAGGAAGCCAAACTGCTTATGCATGGCAGAATACAGAATTGCTCGCTAAGGGTGATTTAATGGAACTAGGAATATGCAACGCAGCCACATCAGTTAAGTGCCAGACTTAGACTGCTGAGCACAGATGGGCCAAATTCTGGGCTTAGCCCTGCTGTTAACTAGTTCTCTGACCTTGTACAGGTCACGGCCATCTCTCTGCCTCCTGTGCAGCATCTATAAAATGGACACAAAAAACACTATTGGCTATGAGAATGAATATGTGAAAATGTTTTAATTACATTTAATTTTAATTATTTTGTCATAAAGTCATCTTAAAATGTGAAGTGGGTTATTGATGTTGTTATGTTGGTCCTTCATAGAGTAGTCAAAGTCATAGAAAAGCCCTTCATAAATATTTCTGTCCTCAGGAATTCACATTCTAGTGGGAGAGGCTGACATGTGCATAAATCACTCTAATACAAGGTAAATAGTGGTAAGGACCATAGGAAAGGTACAAGCCAAAGGCCCTGGGGACATGGGAGTCAGGAGATTACTTTTCAATAGGGGGATCTGGAAAGGTTTTGTGAAGGAGACAGGATTTGGGTTGGGCCTTGAAGGCTTAGGAGAGCTTTGATTTATATCATCTTGTCTTGTGACTCACAGAGCATGCAGAGCTTTCTCCTCTCAATTGACTCAGCTCCTGAAGGGTAAAGATGTTGACTTTCATCTGCCATCACTGGCTCCCCAGTATAGGGCTTGGCAACCAGGCAGTGCTCTGTAAATGTTGTCTGAGTCCAGTTAATAATTATGATAGAAGGAGAAGGAGGAGGAATCAGAGGAGGAGGAGTTATAGGAATAATATGGGTAGTGTTTACTCTTCGTGGAGGTCACGTTCTGCGTCAGGTGATTTAATGCATTGTCCCACCTGACCCTCCCAACAACCCCGAGCAAGGCGTTATCATCACACACCCCATTCCCCACCCCCTGCTCCAGATATGAGGGAACTGAGGCCCGGGGGGCGTGCTGCCTACACCAGGCCTCATAGCTAGTAAGCAGTGAAGTTGGCTTCACATCCAGGTCACTTGAGTCCCAAACTCACCAGCCATGATATGATGCAGCCAGAAAGTGAAGACAGCACTCCTGGATAGTTTCTAAGAACCATAGATCCTATGACATTTCCAGTGGAAACAGTCTTCCAGTCTAGCAGATGTGTATGTCAGGGCTTCCCAGAGAAACAGAACCAATAGGATATAGATAGATAGATACATACGGCCGGGCGCAGTGGCTCACACCTGTAATCCCAGCACTTTGGGAGGCCAAGGGGGGCAGATCATGAGGTCAGGAGATCAAGATCATCCTGGCTAACAAGGTGAAACCCCGTCTCTACTAAAAATACAAAAATTAGCCGGGCATGGTGGCGGGTGCCTGTAGTCCCAGCTACTTGGGAGGCTGAGGCAGGAGAATGGCGTGAACCCAGGAGGTGGAGCTAGCAGTGAGCCAAGATCGCACCACTGCACTCCAGCCTAGGCGACAGAGCAAGACTCTGTCTCAAAAAAAAAAAAAAAAAAAAAAAGGATAGATAAATACATACATACACGATAGAGAGATAGATGAGATAAAGACTTTCTTTTTTTTTTTTTTTTTTTTGAGACAGGGTCTCACTCTGCCACTTAGGCTGAAGTGCAGTGACGCAGTCATAGCTCACTGTAACCTCAAACTCCTGGGCACTAGCGATCCTCCTGCTTCAGCCTCCCCAGTAGCTAGTACTACAGGCATGTGCCACCATACCTAGCTAACTTTAAAGTTTTTTGTAGAGATGGGGTCTCACTATGTTGCCCAGACTGGTCTGAAACTCCTAGCCTGAAGGTGTCCACCCACCTTAGCCTCCCAAAGCACTGGCATTACAGGTGTGAGCTACCACAACTGGGCCAGAAATAGAGATTGTTTTAAGAAATTGGCTAACAGAATTGTCAGAGCTAGCAAGTCCAAAGTTCATAGGGAACGTATGGAAACTCACAGGGCATGCTGGAAACTCAAACTCACGCAGGATTTACACATTGAATCTTGAGGCAGAATTCCTCCTTTTCTGGGAAACCTGCTTTTGTTCTTAAAGCCTTCAATTGATTGGATGAGTTCCACCCGCGTCATGGTGTGTAATCTGCTTTACTTAAAGGCAACTGATGGTAAGTGTTAATCATACCCACAAATACATTCACAGCAGCATCTAGACTAGTGTTTGGCCAAACACCTGGACATCATAGCCTAGCCAGGTTGACACAAATATTAACTACTTTAAGATGTAAATAAACAGGAACCCCAGAAAGTTTTTTATATTTAGGCACTTTATCTCCTTTTTTCTTTGTTTTTAGTTAAGGTTTTCAGAAAGAATGCATAAGAACAACAAAAAGAGTTTGAAATTCTATGCACTTTTAAGGAAAAATATCTTTTTCTCATAAAGTGAAGACTGTTTTTTAAAAATTTATACAAGGGTAAAAAATAAAGGGAATAGAAAATGCCAAGGTTTGATTTAAACATCAAAATATTTTATGCATGTTTAGTTTTAGATTTCACTACATGGGCAAGGAAGAATGCTTGACTCTCCTGGTGTATGTGTGGTAACCGTTTTACATAGAGTTCTAGAAAGTCAGTGCCAGGAGAAGATCTTGGGTGTCATTTTGCATAACCCCACATTGTTACAAATGGGGATACCAGGACCCAGAGAGGGTAACCCAATGGCACAGCATGGCAGAGCTGGGGCCTCATTCACCAGGCTCATTATCCAATTTTGTTACAACAGAGAAAAGAAAAACACACATGAAGCCCACATTCTTCGGTATAGAGTTGCATGAGCCTCACTCAGGCCAGCTGTGAGCCAGATGTCTGCCCTCCCCAAAGGGGCTGCCTGAACAAATGAGGGAGAAGATGAGGACTGCAGGGTGGGGTAAGTCCCAGCCCCCACGGGAACAGGACAAGCTGCTGAGTACACTCAGTGCTGACCTGGGTGAGGGAGACCTGGATGTCCCGGGAGAACATCAAGCAGTCCATGAATGGAGCAAAGCTGTCAAGACAGATTCCTGGATTTTAGTCTCCATTTTTCCCTCTCCTAGCTCTGAGTTGTTTTTCTGGGCCTCAGTCTTCTCTACAAAATGGAGAAAATAATGACCTAACTATATAAAGGCAGATAAATCAGAAGATCTAGATTTGAATCCTGCCTTTTTCACTTAGAAATGATTTGTCTCTGGGTAATTCACTTAGCCTCTCAAACCTCAGCTCATAAAGAGGGATAATAATAATTCTTGTTTAGGATTTAAGGAGAGTAACTCATGTGAGGTGTCAATCACGTAGGTCCCCCAGAGTAGGCACTCAGAAATTATTCCTTCCTTAATTCATCCTTAATTCTCTAAAACCAAATTCCAAAGACCTCTGCTTCCCCAATCTCTCCCATCGCACTCTAAGACCCACTCAGTGACCCCTCCTTCACCACCTCTCCACACTAATCAAACATTCAACAATTTATTAAGGAACTACTGGGTGGTGGGGACTCCACTGGGCCCATCCCTGCCCCCTCAGAGCCTGCACGCTGACCTCCACGCTGCAGCCTCAGCCATGGCCCACAGCCTGGGTGTCCCCTGGAGATGCCGTATTTTAGCTTCACCTTGACAGTACTGCTGACAGTATTTCCAACCTCCAGCCCCAAGGCAAAAGCACTCGCCAACTCTCCCTTGTGGGAAGGCTAGGAGCCTGGCAGGGAGGGGGTAGGAGAGGCCTGAGGGTAGGTCCTGACAGCTGGTACTATTGAAGTATTGATGACTTCCACCCACACTTTGTAATCTAGGAGAGGCTGCCTTTGCAACTCTCACCTAAATAGTAACAGGGGCCCAAAGAACACTGTTAGCTCTGTTGAGGGATCTGTGAAGTGAGTTCCTCCGGATCTTCTTTCCTGTCAGGTGAACTGTCCATGGTCTCTGCAGGGCCTGAACCACCCCTGGGCACTGTTTGCCCATGGCATGGGCCTCATGTGTGCAGCACCTGGGAAGAAGCTGATTATAATCTGGTGTCTGAGACCTGGCAGCCCCAGACTCTCTTCCGTGAGTCAGGCTCAAGTCTGAGCACATCTGTGGTGCCGATGTTTGCTGCATTGCTCGAGGAAGGTAGGGAAATGAAATCAACACTTTATGTGTGAGCTGGGATGCGGCTGAGAAATCATTTAATCCAATCACTCATTGTGGGGGCCTCTGAAAGTTTCTGTTGCTCAAGCTTAGAGTCCTTTCCCAGGCCCATGCTGGCAACCCTGCCTTCCCTTCCCCTCACAGTCCCAGGGCCTCATCCTGCTTCCCTCCCTCTTTAGCGTGACCACAACCCACTTAGCTGGAGAGTAGGATGCAGGATCCAAAGCAACGTATCCTGCACTTCCACACAAACCATACCCCAAATAGACAAACAGCAAGCAAACTCTGCAGATTTTCCACCTAGGACATAAACTTAGGTAACCAAGTAACCAATGGGGGAAAGCCCCCAACCTCCCATGAGCTGAGCCTCCTTATGGTCCCTGGTCTGTTGTTCCCAGTGCCCTCTGTGCTAAACGTGAGGTATGGGAGTCCCCTCTGTGTTCATTTCTGGAGGCTGAGGTCACCAAACCTTCTCCCCTCTGGGGGACCTAAAGTGAGGCCTCTTTCCAGAATGAGGCCAGAGGAGACAATCCAGAGCAGACAATGGGTTCCTCTGGCCTCCAGGCAGAAACCTGATTCCCCTTCCCCATAGTAATTACCATCTCTGGGCATCTTTTCACACCCCTTTATTTTAAATATGAGAAACTAAGGCCAAGAGGAGTGAAGAGATTTACCAAGATCCCACACTCTATGGATGCACAGCCCAGGCTAGAAACCTCAGCCTTTCTACCTCTTGACTTGGCTTTTTCCATACAACTTGGCCTTGGCCTCTCCTAGCTATGAGCTGCTTTTCCATACAACTTGGCAACTTGTTGGCCTGAGCAGTGTCCGAGCCCTTCTATTGGTTAGTTTTGCTCAGTTCCCTAATAAGGCTCCAACTATTCTTTTTGTTTAAGGGATAAAGTCCCAAATCCACCTTCCAGGGTGGGGCATAACACTGTCAAACCATTTAAGCATCAGTTCCCTTTGATCTCCTTTGAGGGCAGAGTTACTAATTCTCAATACTCTTATTTTTCTCAAAGCACCAGGAAAAGCCAGCCTTATCTAAACCACCTGTTGGAACACACATCATGTCACTCTGCAGAGGCAACTGGGTAAATCTAGCTTCCTCTGTTAGGTTCTAGGCTAAGAGGAATAGTGACATTCACTAGCAAAATGTAGTAGGATGAGGACAGAGAATGGGTTTTGGAATCAAATATAAATGTAAAGCTTGGCTGAGCATTTTGGTATTCTGTGACACCGAGAAAGTTACCTAATTTCTCTGAGCCTTGGTGTGTTTCTCTATAAAACAGGGATACAGATATTTACCTCTCACGATTAGTTCAAAAATTTATGAGGTAATGTATATGAAGCACCCAGCTTCCTCTGCATTAAATAAGAATTTCTTTATTTAGCTCTCCCCACCTACCCCATAGTGGGATTTTTTAAAGCAATAATAACTTGACTATTTATAAAGCACATTTTGGGTGGGTGTATGTGTACACGTGCATGTGTGTATATGTGTGTATATGGTCTAGACCAACCTTGAAGGGTGCAAATGGGCTCCACAAAAAGGCCCTGTTGCTTGATGACAAAGACCCCCTACCCTACAAAACAGAGACCCTAATTTTCAACTGCCTCCTACCAGATGTATTCCCTAGCACAAGTCACTAACATCTTTTCCCTTCAATGTCATCACTCACAAAATACGAGTCATACTGCTTTCCTCATAGTATTGCTCTAACAGAATGTAAAATATTAGATACCATGCACCTGGAAGGGGTTGTTATTCCCTAGAGCAGCACTTACCAAAGGATGTAGAAATAATGCAAAAATAGGATTCCCTATTTGGTGGTAAGTTTAGGAAACACTGGGTTAAAAAGATTTTTTTCTTGTAGACCTTTTCTCCATGCCTTTAATCTGCCAATATGCATTAGGAATCTCTCAGACTGGGATGCATTGCACCACATCTCCCAAGAATATTTGACTACTAAACTTACATTTGGAAGCTGGTATCATGGGCTCAGTGTTCTACAGGACATGCTTTGGGAAACACTCTGAGACATGCTTCAAACTGCCTCCACAACCCAGAGAATGAAGGATTCGACTGTTCCATCTTACCTGGATACACAAAGCAATAGTGAGAACTAATTTAGTAGCATAAAGGATAGCTTTTAAAAGCAATTCCTTCTGGCAGCAGAAGTAAAGAGCACAGGTACCAAGTTTTAAGAACCTGGAGCCACACTGTAATGGCATTAAATGAAGGTGTCATTGGGAGGCCCAGTGAGCCCCAAACAATTACGGAAGGTTTCAGCTTAGAGGTGGCACCCCCTAGGGCAGCTAAGAGGCTAAGAGGCAATGGACTCAAAATGGCTGGATTTCCTTTTTTTTTCTACATTTTTTTTTTAAGGTTTAAACAGCATGGGGGAAATGTAAAAGGCAGAACTTATAAAGCTACCACTTGGGAATGAAAGCTGGTCAGAAATTACTATGAAAGGCCTATATAGCCTTTTGAATGCAAGCAGATAAGTTCAGTATCTTCCGTGCAAAAAGGATCCTTCTGAAAACCAAAACCGTCATATTCCCAGGAACATATGTGGCTGGGAAGTGTGGTACTCATCACAGCTCTGGGCTTTTGCACAAACTGTATCCTCACTTGAAATGCCCTCCTTCCTCATCCAGGTGTGGCAACTCCCCCCTCCTGCCCCCTGCAACCATCACTCTCTTTCACCTGCTATTTTTTTAACTTTCACTTTAAGTTTAGGGGTACAAGTGCAGGTTTCTTACATAGGTAAACTTGTATCATGGGGATTATTGTATAGATATTTCATCACCCAGGTATTAAGCTTAGTACCCATTAGTTATTTTCCCTGATCCTGTCCCTTCTCCCACCCTACATCCTCCACCCTCCAATAGGTCCCAGTGTATGTTTCTCCCCCTCTCTGTGTTCATATGTTCTCATCGTTTAGCTCCCACCTATAAGTGAGAAAATGCAGTATTTGGTTTACTCTTCCTGCATTAGTTTGCTAAGGATAATGGCCTTCAGCTCCTTCCATTTCCTTGAAAAGGACATGATCTTGTCCCTTGTTATGGCTACATAGTATTCCATGGTGTATAGGTACCATATTTTCTTTATCCAGTCTGTCATTGATGAGCATTTAGGTTGATTCCATGTCTTTGCTATTGTGAATAGTGCTGCAGTGAACATGCATGCATTTGTCTTTATAATGGAATGATTTATACTTCTTTGGGTATATACGCAGTAATGGGATTGCTGGGTTGAATGGTATTTCTGTCTTTAGGTCTTTGAGGAATTGCCACACTGTCTTCCGCAATGGCTGAACTAATTTATACTCCCACCAACAGTGTGTAAGTGTTCCTATTTCTCCACAACCTCACCAACATCTGTTACCTTTTGACTTTCAAATAATAGCCATTCTGACTGGTGTGAGATGGTATCTCATCATAGTTTTGATTTGCATTTCTCTAATCATCAGTGATATTGATATGTTTTTCATTATTGTTGCCCACATGTAAGAAGACATACATATGGCCAATAATCATATGCTGTTTTAAATCAACATATAATCCAACTGTCCACTGTCTCTTCCTTCTCCTGCTAGCCCTGAACACCTGCTCTACAACCACTACCAAATAAATACACTGTATATAAATATCAGGAACAAAACAGAATTTACTGAAAAGTCCACAAAGGAGAGAGTAAAGAGAATGTACACAGTACATCCACAGAAGACTGCTCAACAGGTTTTTTGGTTTTTTGATACGTCTTATTTCCCCTTAGCAGGCCCTCTGCCATGCTTTTTCTGAAGACCCTCTTTTCCATTTTACCCCTTTATATAGTATATAGCCTAGCTAGCTTCTGTCTTTCATTCCTAGATCTTAGATATTAAAGGCAAGATTCTAACAATGCAGAAGAGTGGAAGAAACGCAATCATCGAAGTCAATATAGAGCTCGCTTCCAATCCTGGCTTAACAGCTTCCTAGTTGAGGGATCTTGCACAAGTCACTTTCCATTTCTAAGACTCCATTTCCTCTTGGGGGATATGGGGATGATAGTCCTATTTTGCCTAGTGGTTTTGTGGATGAGAGAAGAGGAATATGAAACGCATAGCATGGTGCCTGGCACAAAGCAGGCTCTCAATGAATTGCAGGAACAATGATGCAGAGAGGAATTGAGAAGGGTCTGAACCCATATGGTGGCTGTTACAATGGGAAGGCAGGGACAGGTGCATGAGACATTGTGTCTCAACACAGACTGGGGCTGTGCTGGAGTGAAAGCAAGTGATGACAGGTCTCTGTTAAAGAGATTAAGTGCTTGGCCTTGCATGAAGCTCGGAGTGCCAGTCATGATGCGGCTTGACAGCTGAGCATCAGGGACTGCTGTGAAAATAAGCCAGGTGTCTCCCAGGGCCCACCCTAGGGATAAAAGGGCTGAATTAATTAATTAAAATAATAGTTGTAGAACTGCTTGATGTTCAAACAGATAAATGACAGGGCCATCTAATTGGTGAATGTGGATAGAACTGTTAATAAATGGCTTTTTGATTGTAAGTTCTAAATGTCTCTTATAAAGTTATGGTTCATTTTAAATGTGTATTTGTGGCTATGTGTGGCTTCATGCTGCTTTATAGAGTGACTGCTGAGGCATAAAGTTGACATACCTTGCTTTAATTTTTAACCTGGTCACAACACGGCAAAGAATAGCATATTGTAATACTTGGCTCTTCCAGAAAGCAGAACAAGACAGGATAGTATGAAGGTCTTGAATGCTAGCCAGTACTTTGTCATAGAAAGACCTGACCTTCAAATTAGACAAAGAAACATCACAGCCCTAACTCTGACCCTCAGGAGTATGAGTGAGGCCATATTATTCAACCTCTCTGAGTCTCAATTTTCTAATCTATGTAATGGGTACAAAAATTCCTACCTCTCTGGGTTGTACTGAGGCACAATTAAGATAGCCTAAGGGAAAGCAGGTGCCTGACATATGATTGATGTTCAGGACACTTCATTTGACTTCCAGAGAGATCAGATTTACAGGATTTACATTGCGAGGCTTTATGTTGGATAGCATGAGGGAGACGAGAAGACTGCTCAGAAATTTACGTATGGCTGCAGATGTCTACGGCTTGCTGTTGAGAGTAGAGATAGGGCACAAAAGTCAAGAGTGCACACCTGGGAGTCAAATACCATTTCAAGGCTTTGGTGGGCTGAGAAGCATGACTATAATATGACAGTGGAAAGAAATATTATTTTTTAAAAAGGAGGAAGAAGAAAATGCTAAGGAAAGAGATGGAGGGACTCAGGGTGTTAAAAAGCTGGTGTCTACACAGTGTCAGTAGAAGTATGAGGTAAGGCATTTGGGTTGTGGAAAAAAGAAAGACTCAGAGGTGATAGTGATGTAGGAATGAGCTGCTGAGGATGCCGCCTGCTCATGGACAGGAATCCCTGATATAGAACCCAGAACTGGCACATGGTCCAGCCATAGCAGAGCCGCCAGTAGCCTCTGGGATGCTAGGAGGACCACAGACACATTTTTCTCTAGATCATTTTACACTCAAAAGGGAGGACCCAGAAAATTGCTCCTGGGGCCCCACCTTAGGGCTGAATAGTTCAAAATCATTGACAGTGATACACACATGACATGAGTTTTAGTAGAAACAAACTGTCACATGGAGTTAAAACAAGTCAGGACTTCCAGCTTGAGCCCTTCTGCATTCTAGGTGTCAGGAGAGCAGATGTTTAGAAATTAAGTATAATGCCCAGCCTCCAAGTAAACAGACTCAAGGTGTAAACAGAGGTTTCCAACTGTACCATCTTGAGTGGCCGAATAAGGAAGAAAAGGCTGCATGTATACCTGCATAGTCACACAGAAAGCCAAACTGCTAAGCTCATGATCTGTCATTTTTGTTGTCATGGAAGCAGCACAGACTCCAGAGCTGGGCATGCCTGGGTTTGAATTTTAGACCCATTAATATGAGCTATGTAACCCCTGGCAAATTCTTTAAGCTTTCTGAGTTTGTTTCTTTATGCATCAAAAAGAAACAATACTACTAATATCTCAGTGTCGACATAGGGTTAAATGATATACAGCAATATACACAAAATGCTCTACCTGTGCCTGGAACATAGAAATTGCCCAAAGTAAAACGTGAGTCTCTTTCCCTTTCACTTTGTAGGATTACTTGGCACATACAGTGAAGGAAAGCCACCAATAGGCAGGCCACCTTTCAAAAGTGAGTCTGAAAACTTTCTCTTGCCCCATGGGCAGGATAATTGAGGGGCAGTGTTTATCCTGACTGTGTCTTGAATGGTGGAATTGACAGTCTGATTGAGGAAATTATTTTGGACATAACTGTGTTAAAGATAAAGGCAGAATTTTTCCAATCACACTGTTCAGGAAGCCATCAGTCTTGTTGCCCATACACAAAGGTCCTGCAATGAAGGATAACAGAAAGCCAATGGGGAGATGCCAGCAGGGCCCAAAAGAACCTCACTTGCCCACTTGGGAGAGTGTACAGGGTGCTCAGGTCTCTATACTCTGATCTGCTCATCAGCCCCTCTTTTATTGGATCTCTCTTGCACCACATTGTTTTGGTGCATTTAATAGCTTTTGTTTGTTTGTTAGGTCAGTTCCTTCAAGGAATTGGAAAAGGCTTGGCAGCCTAAGGCCACAAATGCAACCTCAAAGCATAGATCCCATATAAATTCTGGCCCAAGGAGGCAGACCACTGGAGAAGGAGCCAGGGGTCCTGGACCTCGTCCTCACTCTGCCAGTTTCTTAGCTCTCTGACCTTGAGCAAGTGGCAGAAAATCTCTGATCCTTAGTTTCCTCATCTGGAAAATGGGGGAAATAGTGTGTGTGTGTATTAAGAGTGGGGGTGGGGGTTGTTGCCAATATTGTCTTAAAGTAGAGTGGTTGTAAAACCTACTCAAATGTGAGAAATTATGAATTGCCAACATGGCGAAGTTGAAACCCTAGCTAAAATGTATTGTATAACTGTCATGTGCCAGACATTGTTCAACATCCTTTATATTTTTAATTCTTCACATTTTACCTCCCCATTAAGTAGGTCCTATTATTATTCCCATTTCACAAGTGGAGAAACTAAAACAAGTTAAATAACTCATCCAAGGCCACAGAGCTGGTAGGGGTCAGAGCCAGAATTTGAACAGAGGTCAGCTGGCTTCCAAGTACTATAGGCTTTGCTGCTTAGCTCTACTTTGGAGATGGGCAGAACTGATTGTTAACTAAAGACCCTTCACTTATCTGATGTTTTGCAAGCCAAATCGTTTAACTGTTCTGACCTCAGTGGCCTTATTGACAAAGTAGTGGTGCCATTCCCCCACCTCATGGAATTGTTGCAAACAGTAAATCGGGTCAGTGTGTGTAGCAGGTAAATTAATATGAAATAAATTGATATTTCTTCCCCCATCTCTGCTCCAGGAAGGAAAGACTAGCTATGGCTCTATAAGTCTTGGCTTATCTAAGGGTGGACAACAAACCAGTAAAAAATAAACTAGTAAAAAAAAATGAATGAAGAGTTATGGACTATAATAAGTACTAGGAAGTAGAACCAGGATGATAATAGAGAAGAACATGGGATGCCTACTTGGATAGGGTGGTCAGGGAAGCACCACTGAGGAGGTGATAAATCAAGTGAAAAACAGTGGGGATTGTTTTAATCTTGTAGCAGAAGTTGGAGAATCTCTGATGATGACTGAGGCAGCTGGGAACTCTGGAAAGATTTTGAGAAAAATAATGGAATGATGATGACATTTCTTTTGGCTGAGGGTGGTGGGGCAAAGTATCCCATGCGCATTTTTGTGTATAGCTGAGGGCCATGAGTGGAACATTATAGCTCCAAAAGGAGTCTGGTTTCTTTCCCTCTCTCTTGCTATCATCTCCCATTATGTGGCAGTAGCCATGGAAGTACGTAAGATTAAAGCCTTCTCCTTTCATTTGGAAAAATATATGCCACAGTGAATCAACACTTCAGCTTTTCCCTTCCCACCAAAAAAAAAAAAAAAAGAATTTTAATTTTAACATGAAAATTTGATGAGCCGAATATACAGCATCGCCTGGGTCGATATCTACATTTCAAATGCATTTACTGTCATTACTGAAAAAAATTTCCACTTGGTGAACCATTAAGACAAAGCGCTGAGTAAATTAGCTAAATCATGCCTAGGGTAACCGCTCTGCAGGGCTTGCTGGAAAAAAACCCTCTTCCTGCAAGTGATGATTGGTAAAAGAATGATACTGGAAAATGACTTCTCTAGGAAGGAGAGAGCTGCTATCAGGAGATCACTAAAAAGGAGGCAAAGATTTGAGGAGGCATAGAGAATGTATTGAAGTGTGAATAAGTAGACCTCAGTGAGTTTCCCTTCTGTGTCACCAACCAGCTATGTAACCATTTATTTCTAAGTATACATTGAGTACGTACTATGTGTAAGGCAGTGTTCTAGGCACTAAGGATTTAGCAGTTAGCAAGTGAACTACACAGACAAATGCCTGCCCAGCTGGGGCTTACATTCAGATAGAAGGAGATCATTGTGGACTGAATGTTTGTGTACCTCCTGCATGCGTTGAAGCCCTAAACCCCAATGTGACAGCATATGGAGATGGAGACTTTAGGAGGTAATTAGTATGAGATGAGGTCATGAGGACAAGGCCCTCATCATGGGATTTGTGCCCTTTTAGGTAAAAACATCAGAGAGTTTGTTTGCCCTCTCACTCAGCCATATAAACACTCAGGGAGAAGGTAGCCACCTGTCTGCAAACCAGATAAAGGGCTCACGCCAGAACCTGGCCATGCTGGAACCTTGACCTCAGAGTTCCAGGCTCTGGGACTGTGAAAAACTAAATCTCTGTTGTTTAAGCCACCCAGTCTATACTATTTTGTTATTGCAGCGCAATCTTACTAAGACAAATAGTAAATTGTAAACTAATATTTAAAATGTGTAGTATGCCAACTGGGAAGTATTATTGAGTAAAGGAAAGGGCAGGAGATAGGAAATGCTTAGCAGTGGATGGTAGGAGGGGAGAAGTGATTTTAAATTGGGTGACCAGGGGAGGCCTCACTGAGAAAAACCCATAGGTAGTCACAGCATAAAAGTTAAAAGCATAAGCTTATTAATTTTTTTAACTATCTGTCATATGGTTCTAAATCCCAGATCCACCCATGACCAGCTGGTTAATATTAGGCCGGTAGTTTGCAAACTTTAATCAAATTTTGGCATTCATCAGAATTACCTGGAGGGCTCTTTAAACACATATGGTTGGGCCCACCCCAAGAATTTCTGATTGAATATGTCTGGAGTCAGCTGGAGAGTCTGCATTTCTCCCACGTTCCCCGCTGATGCTGATGCTGATGCTTCTGTTGCAGGACTGAGACTGTACTTTGAGAACCACTGCAACAGAGACTAGATGCTACTCAGAACCTCAGCTTTCCCAGCTGTAAACTAGAAATGCCAATACCCACATCCTAGAGTGGCTGTCAGCACCTGGCACACTGCTGTCAATAAGTGCCAGTTGCTGGTCTTGTGATTCTTGTCTAGGCCTCAGTTTCCTCAATTATAACATGAGGCCCTTCACTAGAAGAGGTAGCTTTGTGCTAAGAATGAAGGCTCAGTACAGGGGCTCCCAGAATGTCTTAAGGTTTGGGGTTACAGAAAGATTGCTGGAAGAGTTGACACAAAGCTGAGTCTTGATGGGTGTCTGGGTATTAGCATGGGTGAAGAGTACAGAGGAGGAACTTGAAGAAGGCATTCTGAGCTGAGAGGGCCTTGTGTGCATAGGTTCTGCAGTGAGGAAAAGCATTGTATGTCCAGGGAACTGCAGACTTACGGTGCATGTGTGCACTTATGGTGCCCCACTGAGAGAGGAAAAGCTTGTATGAGGCCTAGCAAAGTGGCTTGGTTTTATGCCGAAGCCAAGAGGGGCCAGTGAAGGGTTTGTGCAGGAAGGAGAGTGAATCCTGCTTAGGGTTCAGAGTGGAAGTGATTCCTAGGAGTAGTGTGGAAGAAGCACTGAAATAGGACAGGTGTGTCTGGAGGCCAGTGAGGAGGCCAGGGCCACGGCGTATGGTGGGTCAGGTTGTACACTGCACTATAGTCCCTGGCTGGGAGAAAATGGGACCAAAATCCAGCCCCCAAATGGCTCCCCAGGCAGCTCCAGCATGGGGCTGGGACTACACAGAGGAAACGCAGCTCCTTCCAATTTGCCCAGATGGATCACCATGTTCTAATTTGGTAGCTATAGACGCTTGGCAGTTGTTATCCAAGAGAGGCTGAATGATGCCATTAGCAAGTAGGGATTGAGAGGAGGGCACTTTGCTAAGAAAAAATTATAAGTAGAAATTATTGGACCAACTTCTTTTTTTAAGAGATAAGGAGTCAAGGCCCAGAGAGGCTGAGTACCTAAGCTGATATCACACAGCTCACAGGTGACAGAGCCGGGATGAGAACTTAAGTTCCCTGTCTCTAGGTCCTAGATTCTTTCTACAAAACCCAAACAGCCTAACACATCTCCCCAAAAGTCTGAACCACAGTATTGATAATGATCATTTTACAGGCTGATGCTGGGCTAGGTGTACTGGGCCAGATGCTTTCAATATATTATTTCATTCAATGCTCTCACCTGAGCTTCAAGTCAGGCATTTTACAGATGAGAGAGCAAAGGCACAAAGAGATTAATTTTTCCACGTGTATCTAGCCACATTCATCATACCAAATGAAAGAAGAGAGCACCAACCCCCAAACCCATGTTTCTTCCACTTATGGCTCGGCATCATACAGCGTGAATTTCTCCTTAGATAGATGAAGGAAAGAATGTAAAGTACTAGCTATGCATGGAACATGAGTTCCTACAGCTCTGAGCCTCACTTTGCCCTGGTGGTAAATGCTACCAAGGAAGTCTCTCCTCATGGGTCACTTCTGCCCATGTAATCATGGCATTCATAAAGCCTGGCAGAACAAAGTTCTGTTTATTTTTAAGCGCATTTATGACTGTGGCTGCTATATGAGTGTGGAATCCATTAAGAGCCCTCTCAAAGGACATGAGATTAGCTTGCAAGGAATAGCTTGCCAGTTGTCATTTACTTCTGGGATGATGGATGCAGATTGGAAAGGTAATAAAATACATATATATGGTTCTACTATGTGCCAGGCACTGTAATAAGTCCATCATCAAACAAGACAGACATAACTCTAGGCTTCATTGTGCTTACTGTCTGGAAGGCAAAGCCATTTTGAACAGGTAATTCCAAGTAATCACACTGTACAGTAAGCTTCCCAAGGACAGGAGTCTTCATCTGTTTTGCTCATTGATGAAGCCTTCTGATATAAACAGGCAGAAGTGACCCAGGAAGAGACACTTCCTTAGTAATGTTTGTTACCAAAGCCAAGCAAAACTCAGAGTTCAAATAATTCAGTCTCCATGAACAGCTAGCTCCTTTCTTTATTCTCCAGAGAGAAATTCATGTTGTATAATGCCTGGTGTAAGCAGAGGTAGTGTGGGCTTTGGGAGTCGAGTTCTCCTCTATCATCAGTTGCTATGATGAACTTAGCTGGGTAAATGTGGAAAAACTCACCTCTCTGTGCCTTTGTTGGCCCAGAGTAGTTTCTCAATAAACATTTGTTTTTTTAAATGAATGAACAGAAGAATGAATGATGTATAACGGGCATTTCAACTGGGGACATACAGTAGATACGCATATGAGAGCATAGAGCCAGTATATTTAACCTAATCTTGTTTGATATTAAAATGCATTCATATGTCTTCAAGGCTGATGCCATCTAAGGTGAGCTCTTGAAAACTCAGCAAATTAGAAACCAACCATCCTGCAAAACGTGTTGCAAATGCCACAAACTTGCATTCTAGCCACACTTTCAACTTCTCCCACTCCCCAGAATATTCCTTTCTTGCCTCCATGACCTTGAGATTGCTCTTAACACCTCCTGGTACAACTCTCCACATTACCTGTTCTGGCAATCTCAGATTTATTCTTCCAGGCTCTGTTGGCACTTTCTCTGGGGAGCCTTCCATGATTCCTGCTGAGCGAGTTAGTTATTAGCTGCTGGATTTTCTCAGCAGCTCCCTCATGTCTCTATTGCTATAGATATAGTGTATCCTAATTGGCTTGTTCATGTGTCTGTATTTCCTCATTCATCTCTGCATACTTCGTGGCTAGAAATGAGCCTGCCTGTAGAGACTGGTTGACTGGACCAGTGGATGGGTCAGTGGGGAAAGGGAGGAGTGAGTGGGTGGATAGATGGATGGATGAAGGCTTTGCTTTGTGGTCAAGAAGAAGAAAGCCATCCTGTTATACCTAACATGTCTTGAACATCTGCACAAAGTTCTAGGTGCCCACAGTCTCAGGTTGAATCACTGCTAGTTCACACCTTTCCCAGCTCTCCTCTCCAGTCCTCAGTCCCCACCCCATAGTTCCCTGGCCCTGTGCCTTTTCTCTTCCACTTTGCTGGGAGCTCCACCTGGCTCCAGAATGCGGGGAGACATACCTTATTGCCTATTAAAACACAATACTGATTCCCTCGGCCAAAATGAACATGATATTCCTTCCCCCACTGAAGCAAGATTAGAAAAACAGAGCAGGGAAGAAAAGGTTGCTAGTACTTGGTACCACTTTTCTAAGTTGCTCTGTGTATCCTAAGTCTTTTCCAGGCAAAATTGATTAAGTAGATGGTAAACTGACCACATAGTCAAAGTATTCTTTTCAAAGCCCCAGGAACTGAAGAGTTCTGAACACCCAAGTGCTTCCCAAACACAGTGCATTTGACAGAAGCTGACCCAAGTTCCTTAATAGAATCACAAAAGATTTATCGTTTCAAAGACATTTAGAAGTCAATTCTAAGGTTCTTAGACTGCATCAAACATGTGTTCCTTTGTTTGCTCACTTTCAACAAATATTCAATGGCCCCAACTAGGGGCTGAAAAATACAAATACCATCTCATTGACTGGAAATGACAGACAGATTGATCTATCATCATATAAAGTGAGAGAGTGAAACTTAAGTTCCTAGCACAGAAACAGATATGTGGTAGGCACTCAGGAAATGTGTTGAATGAATAAATAAATGAATAAGCACTAAACAAACCAAATGAAATTCTAGTACCTTTCTACAACATCACAGATGTTTGAGAAAAGACATTTACTAGTTCTGTCACCCCACCAATAAAAATTATTTTTCTTTATGTCACATGTCCTGAACTCTTTATCCCAAGAGGGCTTAGAGGCCCCTTCCTCCTCCTTCCCACTGTCCTAGTCCATTTATCTTGTGGTTCAATCACCTTATTCTAAGACAAATGGTCATTAGTGTGTGTTTCCCCATCAGGCTCTGAATGCCTTGAAAACAAGGATGGTCTCATTCATCTGAGTATCTTCAGCTTCTTCCACATGGCCTAACCTAGGGCAGGCACTCAGAAAATGCTGTTGAGTTATTGTTAGATCTTCTACTATATCTGAGAGGGAAGGAGGGAGGATAGCGGGAGGTGTTTGTTATTATTTCTATCATGCAAATGAAAGTGCCAAGACACAAGCCTCTCCAGTGACCTTTCCACACAATTACCCCGTGGTAGGGCTAGAAGTGGGTTCCGGGTCCTAAGGTTGCTCTCTGGAGGTCTGCAGTCCTCTCCCCCATGCTGCAATCTGGGATCTCATCTCAGGAAACACAGTGCTTGTTCTTTGTTTAGGAAATCTTGCTTATAGACCTGAGATGGACACTCACGTCCCCAGAGCTTGCTTAGAGGTAGCTATTGAGAGCTAATGAGTTGCTCATGACCATAGTTAAAAGAAGGTAAATGGTAGAGCTAGGATTCAAACCCTGTTTGATCTAATTCCAAATCCTGTACTCTCTGAACTACTCCTCTAAGTAGTTAATTCCTCCCTCCTCTGCCCCTGGATTTCCTTTGATTCTAAACTTCAGTGCTGACCCAGAAGGTCTAATTCATTTGCATATTAATTGAATGTGGTCTGAGAGAAGGGTCACTGGTTCCAGTGTGCAGTCTAAAGTCACATTTTAAAAAATGCTGGATAAACCAATGTGTCATTTGCTGGTTCTTCCTGGTTAAGGGAAGTAGAAAGAGAAATAATTAAGTTACCTGGGTGTTTGAACTTCGATGTTGAGATTACTAATTGTTAAAGGCAGGAAACTGATTATGGAGGGATAGGAACTATACTAGTACATCAAAAATCCCTGTTTGTTGCAGACATGGCAAGGGAAGTTATAACTGAAGAGGAGGATGTATATAATTAAATGTCAAAACATATTTCGAAAAATGGTTTTGAACTCCTCAAATCTCCTGGCAGGATGAAAAAGAGAAACTCTTTAATAAAGCTGGTTCCACCTCACAGAAGGCCACTAAGGCATTGCTGAACAGCAGAGCCCTGAGGAGGGAGACAGTCCCACCGTGGCAGCGTGTCCTTCTCTTTTCAGTCAGATAATAACAGCTAAATGTAGCAAGGCCTTGCCACATGTCAGGCACTTAAATACATTATCTCATTTGATCTTCACAGTTTCCTTTTAAAATATGACTTTCTCCCATTCCATAGATGAAAAAACTGAGGTTCAGAGATATTGAGCTGTGTATCATTTCCTTTCCCTTCCCTCAACTCTGCCTCAGCCAGCAGCCAGGCAGTTCCCACAAAGGTTCTGCAAATTACCCAGGGAGGTGAGAAAGATATCAAAAGAGACAAAACTGATGACTTCAGTAGACCAGGGTTTAAATCCTCACTTGCCAGTGGTGGAAGTTTGAACAATTTAATCTAGCCTCTCTGGGATTAATCTTCCTCATTTGTAGAACAAAAAGTTTGCCTGGATTTTCAGGGCTCTTGTGAAATATATATATACGTGTGTGTGTGTGTGTGTGTGTGCATGTGTGTGCACACGTGTGTGTATATGTGTTTGACTAGCATATAGTAGATATTCAAAAAGTGAGTATTGAATTCTCACTACCAATTAAAACTGGTTAATTCCCTAATTTTTCCTGAGAGCGAATGAGAACTTTTTGTTTCTTCCAGTGGAATGATTTGGGTGTGGGCTGTGCCTCTGCCACTTGGTAACTATGGGGCTTGGGCCAAGTTATTTTACCTAGCAGGATCTCAGTTTCTCAAATCATTAAGTGAAACTAATAACTACTCTACATGGTTATGTCGAAAATCAAATAAGACTCTTGGGTAAGAAATTAAGGGAATGTGTGGGCCCTCATGAAAGTTCTTCTCTGAAGATAACTATTTACCCCCTTTGAAGTAATGGATAGCTGTCACTCTCAACCTTTCATGAGTCACAAACACTTTGCAAACTCAGGGACAGTCATGAGCTCTCCTACCACCACCACTGCACACACACACAATACATATAAGGGATACGTGTACAATTTCAAGGGTTCATTGACCCCTCTAAAACCCACTCATGATTCTCCAATGGAACCTTTGGTTTGACCCTGCCTGCCTCCCTGTCCTGGCTCCAAACCTCTCAACCTCTTCCTCATTGTGGAGGGTAGGGTCCCAATGTGGCTGCTGATGCTTATTTTGGGGATCTACTGGAATACAACAGGAAGGTAGACAGAGCAACCACAGGTATGCGCCAAACTGGCTATTAGGGAGGGGGACCAAGAGAGAGAAAGAGAGAGAGAGGGAGGGAGAGAGAGAGAGAGAGTGTGAGCTAGCAAGTCCTGTGAGACCTAACACACCTTTACAAAGCACTCTTTTCTCCATCCTCTCCTTCAGAGGTATTGTGACAAAAGAAGAGAGAACAGGAAATAGGGGCATGTAAGTGAGACAGTACAGAGTTGCAGTCATGTAAGATGTAGAGATCTAACAGACTGCAAGAGGAGTATAGTAAAGTAACCATATGTGATAATGGATACATTAATTTTCTTGACTATAATAATCATTTCACTACATATATGTATATCAAAACATCATGTTGTACACCTTAAATACACACAATAAGACAAAGAAGCTGGGTGTGGTGGCTCACGCCTGTAATCCCAGCACTTTGGGAGGCCAAGATGTGTGGATCATGAGGTCAGGAGATCAAGACCATCCTGGTCAACAAGGTGAAATGCTGATTCTACTAAAAATACAAAAATTGGCTGGGCATGGTGGCATGCACCTGTAGTCCCAGCTACTCAGGAGGCTGAGGCAGGAGAAGCCCTTGAATGCAGGAGGCGGAGGCTGCTGTGAGCCGAGATCACACACCACTGCACTTCAGCCTGAGCAACAGAGCAAGACTCTGTCACCAAAAAAAAAAAAAAGAAGAAGAAGAAGAAGAAAAAGGAAGAAGAGGAAGAGAAAGAAGAAGGAGAAGGAGGAGGAGGAGGAGCAGGAGGAAGAAGAAGAAGAAAGAAGGAGGAGGAGTAGGAGAAGGAGAAGAAGGAAGAAGGAGGAAGAAGAAGAAGGAAGGAGGAAGGGTAGAAGGAGAACGAGGAAGAAGGAAGAAGGAGGAAGAAGAAGAAGAAAGGACCAAAGAAGGGCTAGGGGCAAAGGAGAGCTTTCTCCACAAGGCCTCCAGAATGTATGGCTAGAACTAATTCACAGAAGCAGAAAGGAGGTAGAGTTCCAGTGAAGATGAGAACTGAAGCCATGAGCTCCTCCAAATTGGGAATTGTGCCTTACATTGGTCTCTGTCACTGATGGCCAGCACACAGGTATGTGGAGTCAGTGGATGGATGGATGGCTTTCTAACTAGTTTGAAAAGTCTGAGGATGTAGACCAGATTCAAGTACCAGAGAAGAGCAGAATGAGACATCCTTTAATTCAAAGTGAGGTCCCAAAAGTCTTTCTAAGAGCCAGCTATATCAAAATTACCTAGGCCATTTGCTTTTTAAAAAAATACATAATTTCCCTAGCCCCAGAGGCACTGAACCAGAATCTGCTGAAGCGGAACCAGGGATTGTGTGTGTGTGTGTGTTGTGTGTGTGTGTGTTGTGGTGTGTGTGTGTGCTGTGGTATGTTGCAGTGTATCTTTTTTGTTGTTGTTGTTAAATAGAGGCAGGGTCTTCTTCTGTCTTCCAGGCTGGAGTATAGTGGTGGGAGCATAGCTCAGTGCAACCTGGACTTCCTGGGGCCAAGCAATCCTCCAGCATTAGCCTCCTGAGTAGCTGAGACTGCAGGCACCTACCACTACACCCAAATAATTTTTTAATTTTTTAAGAGATGGAGTCTTGCTATGTTGCCCAAGCTGGTCTCAAACTCCTAGGTTCAAATGATCCTCCTGCCTCAGCCACTCAGAGCACTGGGATTACAGGTATAAGCCACTGTGCCTGGCCAACTGTGTCACTCTGTCACCAGGCTGGAGTGCAGTGGCGCAATTTCAGCTCAGTGCAACCTCTGCCTCCCGGGTTCAAGAGATTCTCCTGCCTCAGCCTCCTGAGTAGCTGGGACTACAGGTGCGCGACAGCATGCCCAGCTAATTTTTGTATTTTTAGTAGAGACGAGATTTCACCATGTTGGCCAGGATGGTCTTGATCTCTTGACCTTGTGATCCACCCACCTCAGCTTCCCAAAGGGCTGGGATTAGAGGCGTGAGCCACCGCATCTGGCCAGGTGTGTCTTTTCTAAGTAATTCTTATACCCTGACTTGGGCACCATGTTTCCACTTCCTTTGTGAATAGAATGTGGTCGGAAAGGGTTTACCTTGGTAGCATGATTAACCTGGGTTCAAGTCTTGTCCCAGGCACTCCATAGCTACATAATATTGGGCAGGTTGCTTGAGGTAACTGAGCCATAGTCCACCTCATCTCTACAATGGAGATAAATACGTGGTTAACCTCGGAGAACTGTAAGGGTTAAATAGGATGTTGCACACAAAATGCTGAGCCTAGGGCTTGGCACAAATGACATTTTTAGTATTTGTTAGGTATTGGTGGTGATGGCAGGGCTAATAATAGGGAATTGTTAAAGCATTCACAATATCCACAGGATGTCAGCAAAGCAGATGTTCATAATTCCTGATTTAAAGATGAGAAAACTGATCCTCACTATGGGCTTACGGCTCAGTGATGGAGCCAGGATGTGAATCCAGACATACTGGCTGCTTTGAGAGCCCTGACTCCTAGCTGATGCTATTTAGCCTCCATGGTAGAAATACTTGCCAGAGTCTGGAGCAGAACTAGGATACATACACAACATACTCGAGAACACAGATCAGACATGGCCTGGGTGGAATTTATAGTGGAGGGTGTGAGTTGGATCAGGCATGCGGGGAGGAAGAACTGCTTTCATAAGGAGCCCCTCTCCCTTGTGGACCTTGGAATGGACTTGGCCGCTCATGTTAAGTGACATGCTGACACCACTTGATGTAGGCAGATAGCTTTATTAGATGAAGGGTCAAATGCAATAAAATGCTTGGAGGCTTTTTAAAAAACATTAGAAACATTTACCATGACATTATTGACAATCTGGTTAATAAGCCACCTGGACTAGAGTAATACTGCTGGGATCAGCAGCTTTCCCTCCGATATTGCCTTCCCCTTCTCTTTCTCTCTGATCCCAAATATTTGGTTTGTGCCTCCTACCTGACGGTTATTAGTCTGCCTTGCAATGGAAGATGCTTCCTCTCCTAGGTATGAGGTTTCTTCAAGGGCAGGAGCTAGTTTTGTTTGTTTGTTTGTTTTCTTTTTTGTTTTTGTTTTTGTTTGTTTTTTGAGACAGGTTCTCATTCTGGTTGCCCAGGTTGGAGTGCAGGGGCGTGATCTCGGCTCACTATAGCCTCAGGTGATTCTCTGACCTCAGCCTCTCGAATAGCTGGAACTACAGGCGTATGCCACACACCCGGCTAATTTTTTGCACTTTTACTAAAGATGGGGTTTTGCCCTGTTGCCCAGTCTGGTCTCTAATTCCTGGACTCAACCAATCCACCCACCTCGGCATCCCAGTGTCCTGGGATTACAGACAAGAGCCACCACGCCTGTCCAGGAACTAGTTCTTTTCCATCTCTGTTTCTCCAATACTTAGCATAGGTATTGGCAATGAATAGCTCTGTATAATGAACTAACATAATGACAACTTTTTAAGCATACATTTTTATTGTCTCCACAAATGAGTTTGTTCCTTCCATTGTATATATTTTTATATATTTTGGGTTTTTGTTTGTTTTTGTTTGCTTTGGAGACAGGACCTCACTCACTCTGTTCCCCAGGCTGGAGTCCAGTGGTACGATCTTGGCTCACTTCAGCCTTAACCTCCTGGGCTCAGGCGATCTTTGACCCACCTCAGCCTCCTGAGTAGCTGGGACCATAGGCATGTCCCACGGTACTCAGCCAATTTTTAAATTTTTTTGTAGAGATGGTGTATTGGTCCATTTTCATGCTGCTGATAATGATATACCCAAGACTGGGAAGAAAAAGAGGTTTAATTGGACTTACAGTTCCACATGGCTGGGAGGCCTCAGAATCATGGCGGGAGGCAAAAGGCACTTCTTACATGACCGTGGTAACAGAAAAATAAGGAGGATGCAAAAACAGCAACCTGTGATAAAACAATCAGATCTCATCAGACTTATTAACTACCATGAGAACAGTATGGGGGAAACCGCCCCCATGATTCATATGATCTCCCTCTGGGTCCCTCCTATAACACGTGAGAATTATGGGAGTACAATTCAAGATGAGATTTGGGTGGGGACACAGCCAAACCATATCGTTCTGCCCCTGGCCCCTCCAAATACATGTACTCACATTTTGAAACTAACCATACCTTCCTAACAGTCCCCCATAGTCTTAACTCATTTCAGCTTTAACCCAGAAGTCCACAGTCCAAAGTCTTACCTGAGACAAGGCAAGTCCCTTCTGCCTATGATCCTGTAAAATCAAAAGTAAGCTGATTACTTCCTAATACGATGGGGTACAAGTATTGGGTAAATACTAATCCACTCCACTCATTCCAAGGAATCGATTTTAAATCTCTGGCTCTCCCTAACACAATAGCCTAATGTAATAATTCATGAAAGCATAAACTCCAGCAATTAAGTGAGTCTATCTGAATCTTGTTGGGTAACCCAATGATTTTCTCCTACGCAACCCATCCCTACTCTCTGGAGGGCATATGTATTAGCAAAGGCATGCTCCTGTTAGACAGAAGGCTTGAGCCTATCGTTTTGGCCATGAAACAGTAATCCTCATTTTTAAACATCACTTTAAGTTCAAAGGTAGTGCTAAACCGACAATAATTTAATTCACCCTGAAAGTGAGCATCTTTGTGTCTCTCTGGGCCTCTGTGTTCTCATATATATAATGGGGGTAAAAATACTACCTGTGTCCCCTAAGATTGTCATAAGGATAGAATGAGATAAAGCTATTACTAAACAAAACCATATGCGCTTCTAAGGGGAGCAGTTCTAGCTTTCTCAGGCTTTTCTGCTTCTTAATGTTGCCTCCTGGGTAGTACACAATTGGAAAGGCCACCTTTATTCATATAACATTTAATGTGTGTCTACTAGACACCTTCGGTGAGAAAGATACAAAAAGCACTGCCCTGTCTGCCAGCTCCATATCTGTTAAAAGAGAAAAGCACAAACTTTTGAAACTCTAATGGGAAGTACAGAATGACCCCTGCTTTGGAAATAAAAATGAGGAGTTATCTTGGAAAGATTCATAGTGCAACTTCAGACCATATTATTGTTCACAACATTCACGGTCTGTCCAGGGGAGGACTATACTTCCCCGCCCCATTAATGGCAGGCTTAGTCATGTGATTTATTTAACCAAGGAAATGTTATTGGAAATGAATATGCCATTTCTGAGTAGAAGCTTGAAGACCCAGTATATGATTACCCATGTTCTCTTTTACCTCTACCCTAATAATCAGCATAGAGCTGAGCTGCACTTGACCTGCAGTGGTTGTACAGAAGGACTGAGAGAGAGAAAGAAAAATAAAACCTTCTGGTACAGTAAGCCACTGAGATGTCAGGGTCATTTGTTACTGCAGCATAATCTATCCTGTTCTGACAAACACAGAATAAAAGAAAGACAAAGGAAACTCAATGCAGAGGAAGTGGCTGAAGCAAAGTTTTGGAGGCAGATTGAGATATAGTTGTCCAGTAGAATAAAGTTTTGAGGACTGAGTATATACTGGAAAAGTAATGGGCCACCAAAATTTTGCATGGCCAAGAATGCACACTCAAGGAGTTTTTACAGTAGGGGAAAGGAGGATGGGGAGATATTTGTCAAAGGATACAGCTAGATAGGAGGAGTAAGCTCTACTGTTCTATAGCTCTGTAGGTAATAATATATAGTTTCAAATAACTAGAAGAATGATATTGAATGTTCCCAACACAAAGAAATGATAAATATTTGAGATGATGCATATGCTAATTGCCCTGATCTGATACATACACTTTATGTATGGAAACATCACTATGTAACTCACAGATATGTACAATTATTATGTGTCAATTTTTTTAAAATAAATTCATTTGAGTGGGAGTGACAAGATCAGGAATGCTTCTTCTATGCCAGAGCAAAGTATAACCAGATGACCTTGCAATCGATCCACCAGCCAGAAGGACTAAGAAGGCTGCAAACTAGAGTGTGTAAACATTATTGGCTTTGAAATTATTGGCAAGGTAGCTGGTACAAACCCATAGCAGCAGAGCCCAGCTTAAACCTCAGCCCAGAGTTATTTATGTGCATGCCCACAGTAGTCTAATTACTCTGTATCAAGTGTCATGTATCAAAATACCCTTCAAGATTATAACAGGTTTAATTAAATTCACAGTGAAATCCACTTAAGATGAGCTAATTGGGTAGAACCTGATTTTCCTTCCCACTGCATCTGACAGACATGAGGACATCCTAGGGAACGAGCAGCACATAAAAGGATGCTGAAGGAGGCAGAGGTCAGAAGCTGGTGCTATGGGAGCAAGACCGGGGCCTGGGCAGGACTGGGGTTTCCCAAAGGCAGGAATGGGGAGTTGGGAGAGGCTGGGGACAAGCCCAGTGACAGTTTCCCTTCCTACAGTGGATAGTATTCCAAATCTGCTCCCAGCCCCACCCTTCCTCAACTCAATGAATAATAACTCCAGTCTTCCATTACTCAGACCAAAAGCACTGGAGTCATCCTTGCCTCCTCTTTCTTTCCCTCACCCCCTACATCTGCTTCATGAGCCAAACCCATCAGCCTCATGTTCAAAATATGGCACCATTCCCCTGCTTCTGCCCTGGTTCAAGCCCTACTTCATATTTCACCTAGGTGGCTGATGTAGCCTCCCAGCCAGTCTCCTGAACCTCCATCCCTCGCAATCTGTTCTTGACCCAGCAGCCAGAGCGATCTTTTTAAAGCCTAAGTCAGATTATGTCATTCCTCTGCCCAAGACTCTCCAAGGGGTCCCAACTAAATCCAACTAAAATTCAGCCAATGGCCTTACAATGACTTTCAGTGTCTCCTCCACAAACAAAGCACACTTTAAAATGAGGGTGAAGGTACTGATGGCCAAGCTGCTTCATTTTTCCTATGTGAGGCAAGTGCTAGATTTCTGGACAAATACTGGTCTGAACTGGACTGCTGCTTGACACAGGCATGAAGAAGATCATTTTTGCTCTCAACAAGTTTCCAGTCTTGTCAGCAAGAAAAACACATAAGCCCACTAATATGGTTTGACTCTGTCTCCCCACCCAACTCTCATGTCAAATTGTAATCCCCATGTGTCAGGGGAGGGGCCTGGTAGGAGGTGATTGGATCATGGGGATGGATTTCCCCCTTGCTGTTCCTGTGATAGTGGGTGAGTTCTCACAAGATCTAATGATTTAAAAGTGTGTGGCTTTCTTTGCTCTCTCTCTCCTGCTTCACCACGATAAGACATGCTTGCTTCCCGTTCGCCTTCCGCCACGATTGTAAGTTTCCTGAGGCCTCCCAATCATGCTTCCTGTTAAGCCTGTAGAACTGTGAGTTCATTAAACCTATTTTCTTCATAAATTACCCAGTCTCAGGCAGTTCTGTATAGCAGTGTGAGAATAGATTAATACACCTACACATTAGAGAACAGTGTGACCCCTGGCGAGGTAGAGACAAGCACCAAGTTTTAAGGGAGTGCAAAAAAGGAGCACCTAGTCTGTGGGGAGTTCAGTTTTGATGGCCATCAGTTTTATTTCAAGTTTGTCTTTTTACCAGTAATATTCATTATGAACTAGATAACGAAACTAAGCTTTTTTGTTGTTAATTCATAACTAATGAATTAACAATATTACTCATTACTGTCTACCTGGCAGACATTTCAGGATCATACTTATGTCCAGGTTGGCCACATTGTATTTCTAATCCATAATTCCAACCGCTCTGCATACCACAGATTAATTGCCCCCACTGCTGATGGAGAAAAGATCCTAGTGTGATCAAAACAGTGAGGGCAAAGTGTTATGACCCAAACAACAAGATCAAGATGCTGTGTTTTCCAATGCATCTGTGCTATTGCGATATTGAGTGAGGTGTCTGGCTGGGGAGCTGGGCAAGTCATGACAATCAACTCCACAGTTCAGAGGTTCCCCAGACTGTGAGAGGAAACTGTGCCAGCCAAAGCAAGATTCCATGAAGCCAATTACTCCAGGGATGCTCATGAGCAGACACCGACCCCACTGCAGTTGATATAAAGGGTTGGCCTTGGCACTCATCACATAGTAGATACTCCCTCAATACTAATAGGTCAGAGCTCCCCCCTCCCCAGACTCGAGCTCCTCCTCAAAGGAGATGGGGATGCCATGAATGTGCTTTATTCAGTGTAAATGTAAAACTAAAAGCACTCCACTGTCCCTGCACCTCTGCGTACCTGCACACCACTGGAATAGCAATAAAACAAAAGAGCAGCATGCCCTGTTCCCTCCCGTGAAGCCACACAAAGGGCAAAAGAGCCATCATCACAGCCCTTGAAGAATCAGAGGCATGATGAAAATGGTGACAAAATTTCATTTTGTCATTTTTTTCCATCACACAGTGGTTTTTTTTAACTTCTGCATACTTTGTCATTAATTATAAATCTGTAAAGTTTGGTAGAGATATAAAAATGTATGCACATGCCCCTCAAAAGGGAAGGAAAAATTCCTTTCTCTTTCTTCCTTCCTTCCTTCCTTCCCTCCCTCCCTTCCTTTGTTTCTTTCCTCTCTTTCTCCCTTCCTGCCTCCCTCCTTTCCTCCCTCCCTCTTCCCTCCCTTCCTTCCTTTCTTGCCTCCCTCCCTCCTGCCCGCCCTTCCTTCCTTCCTTCCCCCTCTCCCGTTCTTTCTTTCTTTCCTCTCTTTCTGCCTTCCTCCCTCCCTCTTCCCTACCTTCCTTCCTTTCTTCCCTCCAGCCCTCCCTCCTGCCCTCCCTTCCTTCCTTCCTTCCTTCCTTCCTTCCTTCCTTCCTTCCTTCCTTCCTTCCTTCCTTCCCTCCCTCCCTTCCTCCCTCCCTCCCTCTCTCCCTCTGTCACCCAGGCTGGAGTGCAGTGGTACAATTATGGCTGACTGCATCCTTGACCTCCCGGACTCAAGTGATTCTCTATCCTCAGCTTCCGGAATAGCTAGAACTATAGGTGTAACACCCATGCACAGCTAAGAAAATTTCTTGTAAGAAAAAAAAAAGAGCTTCTGATTCAGCAAACATGTCTCGAGCACCTACTATGTGTCAGATGCCTTCCCGGGCATTTTAAAATATGAAACTTGAGAGCCATATAACTTTTTGTTCAAACCAGGATGCTTTGAAGTTAAAAGGGGGCAATATTAATAATAATGTTTGGCTAATAGGCATAGGCCAGGACTGTCCTGGGCAAACCAAAAGATTTGACTCACTAGCTGTATCTCAATTAATGTTTTCAGTGACACTAAATGATAAGTAGTTTTTCCTCCCATTTTAACCAATAATGACCTTGAGGTTCAGAGAGTTTGTATTTCCAAAGCTGTGCATTCAATCTAGGTTGTTCTCTCTAAAAGCTTATGCTGGCTCCATCTTACATGGCGAAAGTAACCATGATACAATACAAAAGTGATAAAAGTTCAATGTAAGATGACAGAAAAAAAGGAAACACATTTAACAGGAAGAATCAGGGAAAATATAATGAAGGGATGGGAATCATTTCTGCCTACTCCTGAGAGGCAGATGGGACTCACACTGATGGAAGTAGAGGCTGCACTTTCTAAAGTGGTAAAGTAGGAGACAGGGGAGAGAGGTTCAGAAGCTGTGGGACGTATGCAACAACCTACCAGGTAAGGCAAGTTACCACCACGAGATGGCCAAAGGAAAGCAGCCAAATCTTAGTAATTTAAGTGACCTTTGACTTTTTCCCTCCACTCCCTGAGACATAGAAGCAGGACCAGCTACATAATTTGCAAGTTCCAGTGCAAAATGAAATTACGGAGACTTTTGTTCAAAAAATATTTAAAATTTTAATGATGGCAGAAGAGCATTAAATCTAGCTTTGGGCCACTCTAAGCATGGACACTTCATGCAGCTAAATAGATCGCATGCTGATGAAGCCAGGCCTACACAGAAAGTGTATTTTGCCTAAGTTTTCAGCTGATTTGAGTAGAGCAGAATTAGCCTGAAACACCCACTTTGGTCTTAGCGGCAGAGAGGATGGAAGGTGAACACCTGCCCTCCACCTTAGAGGAGTGTAAAATCCCACATAAAACCCTGATTGTCAGTTTGGAAATGTCTCTTACCAAGGCCCCATTCTTTCTTGCTATGGGCCTGGCAAATGAAGAGGAACTTCATGTTACTGTTTTTCTGATACTTTCCTTCACCTCTCCTTTCACTCCCATTGTGAGGAGATGTGTCTTTGGGATGCAGTTTTCATATTGAGATCTGAAGCTTCCAAAGGGCCTATCGCTGGTGCCTCTCTATTCTCTTCTTCTCTCCCTTTCCCTACAAATAGCCAATTAAAAATCTGCAGATGGTGTAAGGAAATAATGATGAATGAGGGGAGATCCTAAGGCATCTTTCATAAAGCAGAAAGGCGGGCTCAGCTTCTGATCCCAAAAGTCTACGATAGACCCAGGGGCTGCCATCTGGTGGGCATTCGATGGACAGTTCCACTCCACACCCTACCTCCCAGGAAGGGAGATGCACATTTGCTACAGATCCCATACTGCAGTGCCTGGTGTTCAAGGTCTTCCATCCTACCCACCTGTCCTTGCTTCTCTCCTGTCATTGCCTAAGATGGAACTCAGGCTCCAGCCAGGCATTTATTCCTAAGTGTTCCCTATGTTTGGGCCTCATCACATTGCTCCCATTGCTTCCTCTTTTGGAAGTGCTTCACCTACATTAATAGATAGATCCTTTTCATCTCTCAAGGCCTAATTCAAGCACTTCCACTTAACTTTTACCTGAGAATTCAAGTAATCACCTGCATTAATGTCCTGGATTAAACATTTCCACCTCTCTCCTGAGTTCTTCATTGAAATGACAAATCTCTTTTTGAGTTCTCTAAATTATTGGGAACTCTCTTCCTTTACAATGTTATGGGCCCATGCCTATATCAGTTAAAATGATCTATTACAAATATCTGATAACTCCAACTCATACAGTGATAAAAGGAAATATATTGACCAATAGGCAGTCTCTCAGCTTTCCTTCCATTGGGCTGGCTCCACTCTCAGATTGCTTCCCTCATAGTAGCCAGTTGTTTGCAAAAGCTCCAAGCTTTATATCCTTACTTCCAACACCAGTGGAAACCAAGATCTCTTCAATTCCAAGACCTGGGATTCATATGTTCTCTCTGGTAAGAATTGGTTGGATCAGGTGGCCACCTCTGAATCAATTTCTGGAGCGATCTTCTCTGTCCTAGCTGTGGGTAGAGCCCCAGGCAAGCCACATGGCCCATGAATAGAGAAAGATGGAGTTCTCTTGCTCAGTAGAAAGGGTAGAAGCTGGTCCACAAGTAACCTATCTCCCTTGCTAGATTGTAGGCTTCTTGAGACAGAGACTATGCCTGTCATCTTTTATTTATTCATTTCATTCAACAAATTTCTAAGGCACCCCTACTATGTTGAGGCATTTTGGTAAGCACTTTGGATTTTTAAAATGTTAGATAGATCTCTGTATTCAAAAAAACTGAAAGTCCATCCATTCAATACACAACCATGTGCTGGACCTATTATGCAGCCAAGTGGTATATTAGGCATTGGAAATACAGCAGTTAACAGCACACACCATCTCCGCCCTCATAGACATAATCAAGATACCAAATCAAAAATTACAAATAAGCAAATTGACAATTGTGCTACAATGAACAAAGTATTATGATTAATCAAGGTGCAGAGCAGTTTGGGAGCAGACAAAGTCATTTGACCCAGCTTGTTGCACACGTGAAGGTGTAAAGCCAGAAAGACTTCCTGGAAGAGGTACCACCTCCACTGAGTCATGTGGTATTCAAGGTAATCCCCAAAGTGTTTTATTCAGTGTCTGGCATGGGATTGGTTTTCAATAAATGATTGATGAATGAATGCATTAATATTAAAAAAGTTCAAGACTTTCCAAAGTCAGGAAGGACAACTGAATTAATTAAGTCCTAATCACAATAATTCACCCCAATGGAGGGGAGAAATGTTCATGGAAATTTCTAAAAATCACTCATTTTTTTGTTTAAAATCCATCATGATGTTTGCACATCCTAATATTTTGCCTAAGCCAATACTGAAAGGAGTTTCCATTTCATGCCCTCACTGGAGTTGATCAGAAGCAGCCAGAAGGAACTTGAATTAAAGGGGAAAAAAAATCTCAGACTGAAAATGATATGAGTAATAGATTAAGTAGATAGATTATTTAGGGTTAGCTGAAAGTTAATTGTATTCAAGGAAAAATCCCCCCAAAACATAATGAATTGGCTGTTACTGCCTCAACTATAAAATCAGTATAATAACTACTTTATAGGGTTGTAGAAATTAGAGATTAATGAATGTAAAGCCCTTAGCTCTGATCTAACACCTAATATTTGCTGGAGCTATCATAGCCGCTGATGCCATCATTACTGTTGTTTTTGCTGTTGATGTTGTTATGGTTCCCAGATACATTGCATTCAGTGTTCTCTCTATCCACGACGTTTCTTCACCCAGAGCTCTTTTTACCACCATGTTAATTCCTATTCATCCTTCCACCAGTATTGCCTCCAACAAGCCATTCCTAACCATCCCCTTCTCCAGAATGGTGAGATGCCCTCTTTGAGCCACTCTTGGACATAAGCACTGATCACACTCATTTGTCACTGTGCATGTGTCTATCTTTCTTACTGGCCTGAGACTTCCCACATGGTACATATTCGATTTTTCTTTCAGTCTCCTTATAGTTGCTGGCACACAACTTCTCCTCTGTGCATATTTGCTGAATGAATGAACAAGCTACAGAAAATTATGTATTAATAAAATATTATAACCAGAAGATACTTTGGAGACCACTTTATCCAAACTGTTTTAATTATGAGGTAAAAGAAAAGCAATGATTTGTCCAGGGTCACACTGTAAGAAAGAGGACAGAAGTGGCCTTAAAACATGAGTATTCCTGGTCTTGACAGCCCTAATCCAGGGCTTTCTCTACGTACTAACCTTCTCTCCTGAGCCTAGGAGAGAACTGCCTTGGGTTTGAACTGATTAGGCCAAACCTAGTGTAATTTTTTTAAAAGTATAATCCAATGGACAATATATCTGGGAAAAAACAACTTTGTGGACAAGTGAGTTTTGGAGGAGTTCTATATCTTATCCTCCTTTAGATTATCAGTGCATTTCAACTCACTGAAGGCTTTCAGTAATGAGCTGTGTTTAATTTTTTGAACAAAATTTGACCATAGAATCCCTCCCTCCTTATTGTTTTTCTTGTCTGCTTTTGTTGGTTGGTTTTTGTTTTATTTTGACTTTTAGTTGATGCATATTAGCATCCCAAGCACTCTGGATGAATTGTCATCTTTCATTGCTATGGAACATTACATCTGGAGACAACCTTGGGGAACATCTACTCCTACTTCCTCATTTTACGGATGGGGAACTGAGGTCCAGGGTGGTGAAATGGTATTACCTGTGTTGTATAGCACAAGTAGTGGCATATCCTCTGGTTGCTTTGGTCAAAAAGTTGTCTGTTACTATTACGTGTCTACAATTCTCCCCAGATGGTTAAAAGCTTAAACTGTGGCAGTTTAAGGAGTTTGAGCTGACTTTTAGGGTGGGGCAGAAGACATCATCTGCCTGAGGGAGGAAGTGACTCTGATAGGCAGGTGAGAGTCAGCTCCTCTCCTCCTACCGTGGTGGTCTACTGTTCTGGGCCAGGTCATTGTTGTCCATTACAATCTAATTTCCCATATTTACAGAGCACTTTTCTATCAAGGACTTCTGATGGCTTTTTCATAGTATTACATTTTTTCTTATGATAGTTCCTTGGATGACTTTTGACATATGGGGGAAAAATATTAAAATTTAAAAAGTTAAAAGCCTTGCCTAAGTTGTCACATTTAGTCAGAAAAGGAAATGGCACAAAAATCTTGGTATCCTGAAGACAAGTTGAAAACTCTTTTTTAACTTCTTCTACCCCTGGCACATCCTCCTTCTCTTTATTTTGTTCTAACCCCAGCATTAGGTGTGTGCTTTCCAGAATCTCTAATTCCCCTTGACTGCAGTGCCCTTTCCTCTTTTCAGCTTCTCAAAGTCCTATTCCTACTTCAAGACTTAACTCAAAAAGCTCCTCCTCTATTAAACTTCACCCCAGCCATGAACTTGGCAGCTCACTTCCCTCCAGGTTGGGACTGATCATATTTTGCCTAAAATCTTAAAACTTTAGTTCCTATTTAAGTCTTAGTCTCACAACTAGCTTTTTAGGTGCAAGGTCTTTTCTTACTCTCTTCTGCATCTCCGTTAAGGCAAAGGCTTGGAGTTTAGCAGAGCTCAAACATAGCCTTTGAGCTAGAAAGACAAAATAAGACTCAGAGTATATACTGTCTGGTTATTCTTCTCTGAATTTCAGTTTCTTCAAGGGTGAAATGGGGACAACCATGCATAGCCTGCAGAGTTGTTAAGACCAAATGAGAAAACATGAGTAAGTGCTTTGCAAAGTGGGTTAGAAAACATTCAGCAATCAATGACTAATAGCGGCCAGCTTGAGGCCAGCATCATACCCCTCGAGCACCCTGGTACACATATATGCACACAACACGTCACATACTCTATACAGGTTGAGCATCCTTAAATTTGAAATCTGAAATTCAAAATGCTCCAAAATCTAAGACTTTTTGAGTGCTGACACAACACCATAAGTGGAAAATTCCACACCTGACCTCACGTGACAGCAGCAGTCAACGTGCAGTCAAACATTGTTTCCTGCACAAAATTATTAAAAATACTGTATACAAATATCTTCAGGCTATGTATTTAAGGTATATATGAAACATAAATGAATTTCATGTTTAGATTCGAGTCCCATCCCCAAGATATCTAATTATGTATACATAAATATTCCAAATCCAGAAAAATCCAAAATCCAAAACGCTTTAGGTCCTAAGTATTTGGAATAAGGGATAGTCAACCTGTATATCCACTACCCTGCAACACTTACCACTTTTCTTGGTTCTGGCTGTACACTATGTCCACAGTGTTCTGTATCCCATTTTAGCATTTTTCATTCCACTTAACTAGTCACTGTTCATGGGCCTGTCATCCCCTTGGATCATGTCTTTGCATCTTCAGTGTTTACAGCATAGTAACTAGCTCACTGTCAACACTCAGTAAAGGACTGATGAGTGAATGAACGAATGAACGAATAAAAGCACCTATTTTCAATCTTAAGAAAAAACTCACAAAACTTTACAAAATAAATCTCATTTAAAATGCTTTTCCCTGTGGGTGCAGTGGCTCACCCCTGTAATCCCAGCACTTTGAAAGGCCAAAGCAGGAGGATTGCTTGAGCCCAGGAGTTTGAGACCAGCCTGGGCAGCATAGTGAGACCCCATCTCTACAAAAAAAAAAAAAAAAAAAAGGCCAAAATTAGCTAGGCACAGCGGCTCACGCCTGTAGTCCCAGATACTAGGGAGGCTGAGATGGGAGGATCACTTGAGCCCAGGAGCTTGAGGCTGCAGTGAGCTATGATTGTACCACTGTACTCCAGCCTGGGTGACAGGGTGAGACCCTGTTTCTAAAACAGAAATACATGCATAAAATGCTTTTCCAAAAATAATAGATATTATTTCCCCCATTAACCTTCATGTTTAAAAGAAAGCTTATATACACCTATAGACTGTTTCTTCCTGATGAGCATTTGGCATACCATCCATGCTTACACATCCATAATTGGATGTAGACGTGCCATAACACCTCTCTGATTTGCAGATCTGGGACCCCAAAACTCCAGTAGCCTGAGTGTATTCCCAAATCCACAGATAAGAAGAAAAAGCCTGTGAATTTTTGAGCAAGCTGCCTCAAAGTTTATTAAGGTGTAGGTGGAAGGGACTAACATTTATGAAGCCACTACAGGTAGTGTCCACTGTGCTTTGGAAAAGGAAATCATTTGGTGGATACCCCTCAGGTTTCAAGCCCTGGCCCAGACATTCTCATATACATGATCTGACTTAATCTTCACTATAATCCCGTGGGGCAGTTATTATCCTCTTTTCCAGATAGAAAATACAAAGCAGAAAGAATTCACAGGGCAGGGAAGTGGGGGAACCAGCATTTGAATCCAGAGCCAGCTGTCTCCAAAGTCCATGCCTTTTCTCTCAAACCACTTCACTTCTGATATCTAGAAATCCCACTTTTGTACAATCACACCTTCTCTGACAGCACTAGACAGATGAGACTGTGTTATACATACCCTCACACGCAGCTGCAGCTGCCCTTACCTGTGATACATCAAAAGCAGAGGCCAATCCATGGATCACAGGTGTCCATTTCTCACTTATAATTGAAAATTACCTTTCATGTTTTTCCCCACCACAGTAAAACTGCTCCATATTTATTTCATTATTATTATCATTTTCATCATCCTAACGATTATTCAGTATATACCAAGTGTCTCTGATGAAACATGCAGGAGATGAAAAATCCTTGGGTGGGTTGGCATGCTTCAAATTGTTAGTGTATTATTCATTAGTGTATTAATATTGCATGGACTGTATTTTTATATGCAATTTAAGGAACAGGTAGTTTAAAATGGGAATGAGACAATATTATTGGATCAATCAGAAGCCCGAGCTTTCACTCAGAGCTTTTAAATGATCATTCCGATCCGTTGGGTGAGACAATATGTTGTCAGAAATGTGATGTATCCGCACTGGGATATTTTCAGGAAAGGAAAACACATCTCAGCCTAGAGAGGGTGGGACTATTAAAGTAAATGCTTTTTTGCATTATGCAAACTCAGAGAAATTGGGTGAGGTCCATGGTCCATCCTAGCAGGAGCTGGTCTCAGACACTTGGACCACAGAAGGGAAGGTAGGTGTTGAGGTTGCCCTCAGGGCTTGGGCCTTGGCACTCCCAAGTCTCTCAAGGCCTTCTTATGCATTTTTATGCAAATCTTCACTTTTGTGGAACAAAAAGCAAAAATGCATGTGATTATTACAATTTGGGAGATCAGGAGAATAAGGCCCTGTCAATCCCTCACCCATATTCAGGAAATTCTCAGAGAAAAGGTAGCTATATAATATCCTGACACCTATAGTCTCCTTCTCAGGCACTATTTCACTTAAAACCCTCAAAACTCCTCAAGGCAGGGAGCACAATAGGATCACCATACTTCTTATAAATGAGAAAACTGAGGCCAATATCATCTGAAACATTTATCTGTTCTTCTCTTTAAAATCTGCTTCAGGGAAGTGTCCACTATCAGACACCCCTAAGGCGCTTATGTCAAAGGACTGCCCTTCCCTGTGGCCTTGAACTTGAACCTCTCTCTAGATTGCTGTGGAAAAAGCAGCTCACGGTTGAGTCAGAAGTTCTTGTTGAACTCTCAGCTGAGGGGCTTTGGACAAGTCACATCCCCTCCTTCTGAGTTAATGACTTGTATATAAAATGAAAAGGCTTGACTTTCAAGAGTCACAAACTCAAATGCCTTGAGGAAGAGATCAGCAATGAGAATCAGTAAATCAGAATGTATAGATAATAGGGGACTTTAAGTATTTAGGAATGATAACAAAGCCAGTGTAAGCTCTAGACTAGAAGGATCCTTTTAGAATTAGCTCCTACATAAGCAATCTTAATTACCAAATGAGCATCTTAAAGTTAGTGCAACATCTGTAAGTATGTGGGGACTACAGAATGAACCTTCAGAAACCCTACGCAGGCGTTCACTCTTGTGGATATCCCTGAACCTGAAGTCAAGCTAAATACTTGATTCAAAATGATCAATGTAGGCATAAGATTTCAAAATTGGAAAGAGCATTGTCAGTCATTTAACGTAAACTTCCCACTTTATAGAAGAGAGAACCAAGAACAGGAAAGAGAATGAGGGCTGGGCGCGGTGGTTCATGCCTGTAATCCTAGCATTTTGGGAGGCCAAGGTGGGCAGATCACTCGAGATCAGGAGTTCAAGACCAGCCTGCCCAACATGGTGAAACCAGATCTCTACTAAAAACACAAAAATTAGCTGAGCATGGTGGCACACACCTGTAATGCCAGCTATTTAGGGGGCTGAGGCATGAGAATCGCTTGAATCCGGGAGAAGGAGGTTGCAGTGAGCTGAGATTGTGCCACTGCATCCCAGCCTGGGTGGCAGAGTGAGACTCTGTCTCAAAAAAAAAAAAAAAAGGAGAAAGAATGGGACTTGTTGCAAAGGGGCCTCAGAACCCTGCCCACATCCTCCAGTCAGCCCGAAATCTCCAGAGTAGGCAGTGACAGCCAACCCTGCACCAGCCCTGCATGTACCTTCTCCCCCAACTCTGGGTCCATTAGGCCCATGAATGCAGGAACTAACATAGATGCAGGGGCGGTAGGAAATGGCTGCCCTCGGAGCCCCATAAATGTTCCTGGAGAGCTGAAAGAGAGAGAGACTGCAACAACCCTCTTGTCTAATTACTGCTGGCTGTAAGGTAATTTATTGTTTTATCACTCTCTCTGATGGCAGGGAGAAAGGTCTCTTAGGTCCTGTACTTCCTGAGGCTAGAACCACATGGCTCTATTATATGCAGTGGACCCATATTTGCAGGATCATCCATTTTGACATTGCCCCCACCAGTGTTCATTAGTTCATTTGTTCATTCATTTATCCATTTATTTATGAAATGTGCTTTGTTAGAGTCAGTTCTCATGGTAGGTTGTGAGAAATGGGAGATGAATGAGACAAGGGCCCTCATTAGCATCCAAGGGAAACAAACTTCGTATGTACTGAGCATCCACCCTACGCCCAGCTCTGTATCAATGAATGCTTATTGAATCCTGATGTAGGAGTTATTACTATCTTACAGATAGGAATCTGAAGCTCATAAAACACCTTGCCCAGTATCACCCAACTAGCAAGTGATCAAATTGTAGGTCCACCTGGATTTGTTTCCTGCTTCTCCCCATGAAATATCACAGATATGCAAAGAAATAATTACAAAACAGAAATGCTCAAATAGAGGCTTAGTTAGGTGGTCCAGTCGGGGGTACCTATTCCTTTACTCTGACTGCCACCTTCTATCGCCCTTCCCCAATCCCAATTCCAGGAAGCCAGGAACAGCCGGAGAACACCATATTAATTGAGCAGGGCCTCTCTGCTACTTGGAAAACTGTTTATTTACCTCTCAGACTGTTCCTAATCTGTTGCAAAGACTGTCATCCCATGACCTCACCTATGAAAAGGACAACGAGAAAAATAAACAATAACAGCTTCTTTGCAGTAAGCAGTTTCTTTGTTCCAGGCATGGTACTTGCCAAACATTATCTCTGAACCTCCCAACAGCCTTATGTCCATAGCTCCAACTGATAGATGAAGAATACAGCCTTAATTAGGATATCTATGGTCATCAAATATTAAATGTGTAGTCCTGGATTCCAGTCAACCCCAGTCTGTCTAACTCCAAAGCGTACCTCCTCTCCTCTATGCTCTGCTGCCTCTTAAGCAATAGCCACAGTTGTCATTTAATCAGTGACAACTATGGGCCAGACACAATGTGTGCGTTTTTTCCGTAATACACCAAGCTTGAGAAATTAAGTATTTTTCCCTAATACAACAAGCCTGAGAAATTAAGTATTTCCACTTAACAAGAGTACAGCTAAGGCTTGGACAGGTAAAACCACAGAGCTAGTAACTTGAGTTCCAAACTGAAGATCTGCTTATCTCCAAAGACTAAACCATCCAAAGTCCTTGATCTTGACATTTTCCCACCCTACTGTTTTAGGGAGCAAGGGCTCTCCCCACAAGGCAGACCCGAGCACCCCTCCCTTGCACTGTAACCCAACCCAGGCCCTCATAGACCTCATTTAATAGATTATCTGCTCACATGGGTGCCCCTTCCACAAACACTCTCAGGTCTAGCCAAGCCTAACCTTCCCTCTGTCTTACCCCCTCTCCAGTTAGCAGCCTTCTCTCACCTTCCTTCCTTCCAGTCCAAAGCTTGCTGACTTTAACTTACTCCTTCCCCTTTGCCCTCCTCATTCCTACATTCCCTTCAATCCTGTTTCTGTTGCTACAGACCTGCTGAGGCCGCTCCTTTAAAGGCCACCAGCAAACTATTGCTCATGAAATATGAGAGTGTGTAGCCTCACCCTCACTGACTTCACTGTGGAATCACCTCTACCTGAGTCACTCCACCCCGTCGAACATCGCCCCTTCATTGATTTGCTGTGACCCTGCATTGTCCTCTAACCCAACCAAAGATTCTTAGAACTAGATGGGATTTTAAATGTCTGGAAATGAAACTCCCTCCCACCCAGAGCAGGAATCCCTTTCACATCATCCCAATGTATAGTCCACTAGCTTCTTCCAGAGTTCTCCCTGTGATGAAGATTTCATTATCTTTGTCTGTTTAATAACTATTATAATTTATTCATTCTCAGGGGTTCTCTTTTTGTATTCCCATTATTTAAGTTTTTAATTACAGAAGCAATTTATATGCATTCTAATGAAAAATGAATAAGTAAAAATCTAATATTTACCCTTCATCTCACTCCCGTTTCAACACCTTACATCATAAAAATATACATATGTGTACAAAGTGTTGTTGCTCTTATTTGTTTTTACCTTCAAAATCACAATATGCATTACTTTTGCTTTTCTCATTTAGCAGTATCTTGCAAGAATGCTCCAGGTCAAAATTTATAAGAAGATATAAAACTAACTCATATAATAGCTATATATTATTCCATAATACATATAAATACACTACTATTTACTCATGATTCCCAGAATAATGATTGTCAAATGGTTTTCAAGTTTCTTTTGTTGTTTTGTGCTGTTTGCTGCAATAAATTTTATTATACATAAATCTTTTCATGCTGGTATTTTTTAATGTAGGATGGACCCACATCTGGGGACAAATGATATGTGTAATATTAATTTTAAAAGATATTGTTAGGTAACTTTACAAAACTGTTACTAATTCCTCCTCCAACCAGCAGTTTATGAGACTACCTGTTGCCCTTCATTCTCCCTATAAGCAGATATTTTTGCTGTCTACAATGTTTGCCAATCTAGATAGTGAAAAGTGGTATATATTGTTGCTTTAATTTTTATTTTCCTGGCAAGTCAAAATGATCCTTCACATGCTTATTGGCCATTTAGATGATCTCTTCCATGAATTGCTCGTGCATAACTTTTGCCTATTTTAAAAAATTAATTTGATTTTCTCCTGTCAATTCATGAGATCATTTTGTACACAGGCACATTAACTTAGGTCCCTATAACCTTATTTCATAGGTGTTACAAATATTCTTCCAGACTATCATTTGTTTTGAGTTTTTGCCCTTTGTTCATAGTTTGGTCACATTACAAATTTTAAATGTTTATGCACTTAAATATATTTATAATTTCCTTTAAGCTTCTGAATTTCTTGTAATGCTTAGGAAGATTCCCATAACTCCCAAGGTTGTAAAAATATTCTACTAATTTTCTTTCCTTTTTTATTTAAGTCTTTTTTTTTTTTTTTTTTTTTTTTTTTGAGACCGAGTCTGTCTCCCAGGCTGGAGTGCAGCGGTGCCATCTGGGCTCACTGCAAGCTCCGCCTCCCAGGTTCACGCCATTCTCCTGCCTCAGCCTCCCGAGTAGCTGGGACTACAGGCCTCTGTCACCATGCCCGGCTAATTTTTTGTATTTTTAGTAGATATGGGGTTTCACCATGTTAGCCAGGATGGTCTCTATCTCCTGACCTCGTGATCCACCCACCTCGGCCTCCCAAAGTGCTGGGATTACAGGTGTGAGCCACTGCGCCCAATCCTATTTAAATCTTTAATGCATTTGTAATGCACCGTACATGGTATGAAGTAGGAGATTTCACAGTCATATTGCTTGCTGGGGTTGAGCCCCAAACTGCCTTCCTACCATCTCATCCCTGAGTCTTGCCTCTGCCTTCCATGCTGCCCAGCTCAATTTCAAAATCCTGAGCTGGACCCAAATTTCTCAACCTTCCCCCACATAGGTTGAATCCCTAGCCTTTGGCTAGATCCAAAAGAATCCCATTGGGGAAGACTTATGACATTTTATTTTAATTGTGGTAGGATTTTTTTTCTATTCTCTCCTCTACATTGTAAGTTTCTTAATGGTGTGATTTCCCACTGAAGTATAGCAAACCCAAATAGCAAATACTTGTTGGGTTGAATTCCCATCACCACGTTTAAGATGTCAGCACCCTTCTCCTCCTGAGATCACAAAAGCCTCACCTATGCTTTCAGGGGCCAGAGCACATCTGAAAGTGTTTTGTGCCATTTGTTTGGGGATGGGCACATGTGAAAGTGCCAGTCAATTAAGCCCTTTTGGTTTTCCTTGGAATGCTTGCTAAAATCATAATTGCATATTAATTTGCCACTCAAGTGGGTTTTCATAATTGCAGCTGGGGGATGGGGTCAATATCCCACATGTCACTTATATCTAAGGAAGGAGGAGATGCTACTGAATCACTGGTTTCTTAAGAAAATGTTAAGGTGGGAGCCTAACAGAAAGCCTTCATTTCATCAGCCCTCAAAGGCCTGATGGGTATCACAGCGCCTTGTTTGGTACCTCATGACCCCTAGTCCACTGCTGTTTTCCTCACCAACACTCAATTTCTTGGCCAACATCCAAAGATGATGGGAAGAGGGGGTGAGAAATGTTTAGCTTTCCCTTTCATAGGCCAGCACACAGAACTCAGGGAGCTAAAGAGCCCTACCCAAAGTTACACAGTGTAATCCATGTCTTGTAGTTTCTTGCTGTTTCTCTGTCTTACCTCTCTCCCTTTATCTCATAATTGTGATATAATATAAAAACCACAAGCCGTGACATCATGCCAACCTCGGTTTGGATCCTGATTCTGCCCCTTTACTAGCTTTTTCACCTCAGTAGGCCTTGATTTTATAATCTGTAAAACATGATTACAATAGAACTTATCTGAATTAATTAAAATAGGTCAACTTTTACTGCAATAACAAATATCCCCCAAACCTCAGTAGCTCATTACACATACCTTTTTATGGTATCTGATGTAAGTAGGGTAGTCTTCCTCTACGATGAAAACTATAAAACATTAATTAAAGAAATTGAAAAGGACACAAATAAATAAAAAGATATTCCATGTTCATGGATTGGAAGAATAATATTGTTAAAATGTTCATATTACCCAAACAATCTGCAGATTCAATGCAATATCCACCAAAATACCAATGACTTTCTTCACAAAAATAGAAATAACAATTATAAAATTTGTATGGAACCACAAAGGACCCCGAATATCCAAAGGGGAAAAAAAAAGCTTCAAGCATCTCACCACCTGGCTTCAAAATATACTACAAAGATATAGTAATCTAATCAGCATGGTACTGTCATGAAAACAGACACATAGATCATTGGGACAGAATAGAGACCCCAGAAAAAAATCTACCGCAAACCTTTATTTCTGGACCCTACCCCCAAAGAACACAGGCTTTGTATTACATTTTATGAGAAACCTTCAGGAGATGGTGCTCTGATCCAGAGGTGGGAATTTCTAGAAACAGATAGGAGGGAATGGTAGAAAGAGTGCTGATTTGGCCATTGGGGAGGGCTGAGTTCTGTTCTCACTGCTCTCTGTGTGACTTGGGACAAGCCATTTCCTTTCTTGGGTCTCATTCTCTTACCTGATTCTGGAGTCAAACTGCCGGTATTCAGATCTATGCAAGATGCCTCAGTTTCTTCATCTGTAAATGGAGATACTAATAGTTCCTACCTTATAGGGCTATCGTGAAGACAAAATGAATTACTAACTCATCAACATTATTATTGTTTAAATAAGTTATTAAAGCACTGTTATTAATTAAATAAGTTATATGTAAAGCAGTTAGGACAGTGCCTGTAACACAGTAATTATTCAATTAATATTAGTTCTTATTGTTTGTAATATTATTATACAACTGGAGATTTGGCTGGAAAACCTCAGAGTTCCTTAGACAAATGCATTTAGCCAGTTTTCACTGACTCAGATGTGACTTTGTAAGGCAATTCCAGCTTCTGAGACAACACCTGGTATAAAGATAAAGGGTCTAAAAAGTGCTAGAATCAAAACCAGCCCATGCTCTTCTCTCCTATCACTTGTTTACAGTTCACAAATCTTGCTTCCCCAACTGTCTGATATTCTTGAGGCAGAGGCTGGGCCTGCCATCTCTTATCCCCAAACCAAGTGCAGAGTCAGGCACCTAGGACATATGCAATAATTCTTTGTCAAATGAGTTAATGGAAGAACAAACCAACAAGACTGAAGAAGACTCAGTGCCCCAGTGAGCTAAACATGCAAGGAGGGATTTCAATGACATCTATGTTCTCTGTCGTGGTAACATGCTAATGAGCTGGAGAGATCTGACTAAATTGCGATTTCCCAAAATGAGTTAATTAATAAACTGATTCTGGGATGATTAACAGGGGGGGCACAGTTAACATGATTTTAATGGGAAAGCGTCAGTGAAGCACAAACTCATTAGCGCAAAACTATTTCCTGCCCCAGCAGGCTTGTCACTTACTACTTTTTATGGAGGAAGCTGGAAAAGCCACACTGATAAGGATTGAGCTCCTGAGCAGCCAGAAGTCCCTCAGGGCAGCACACACGACTGAAAGGGATTGTGCATGGTGGATTCTGACAGCACCCCATATAGGTGAACTCTCTGCTGATTTCTCATTGGTTGCAATGAAGTGTCTGTTGCTAATAACTATGCTTAATTTATTAAGTTTCATGTGACTGTTATTGAAGAAAAGGAATACAAAATGTGTATAAACTAGTTCTGATTGGTTTCCAAACATTGAAAAGTAATCATTGTAGTGATAAGTATTTTTATAATAATTAATGTTTAAAATGCACTTTCCTTTCCTTATGTGTAAAATTGAATTATAATATTATTTCAACTTTGAAGGGTTACCAATGAGAATCAGCACTGATCATTAAAAGCTGCCATTCTCTGAGTTCCTGCTGCATGCCAGGACCTTTCCTGCAGATGACCTAGTGAGTCCATCAGAGATTAACCTTTGAGTTCCAGAAAGAGGCCCAGGTGCGGATTCTTTTTCCTCCAAGTGAAGGGATTTATACAGAGAACACAGCTTTACAGGCGCCTCCTTCCCTCCTCAGGCCCTAAAAAGAAGAAAAGGAGGATCTTTAGCCAGAACATAGAGCTAAGGGTTCCACTTCTCACTCCTCATGACACAAACTGCCCACTCTTATGATAGAAAAGGGGCTGTGGAGATGTCCTGGCAGCCTGGAGTTCCCCAAGAAACCAGCCCCGTCTCATCAACAGGAAGAAAATGGCATTTCTGAAACCCATCTTGAATGCTACTGCCAGAGCTCAGATCTGGTGCATGCCTTGTGGCTCAGGCTGCAGAGAAAAATTCATGAGTGATCTGGGTGTGGATTTGATCTTAGTAAAAGTATCCATGTGTCAGGACTGAATGACCCAGATACAAGTATAAACCACTAACCATACTAAAATAGAGAACTAAAGTCAATTTCTCACTCACATTTCAAAACATGCTTTGCCTAAATTGGAAAGGCTGAAATATAATCTGTTACATCAGCATCAAGTGTTAGGTCTACAGGTTCAACTAAGAAGCAACTGGTGGCCAGAGAAAGGAAGTGCCATGGCCAAGTGCTCTTTGTCTGGGGGTGAGGACACAGGTAGCAAAAGGGGTTTGTCCAGAGTCCCCAAACAGGATAGCCCAGTGCTGGAAGTGCACAGTGAAAAATTGGCTGAGGTCACTGTGCTCAAGGTGGCTTGGAGAAGACAGGACATGGACACCGCTAGTTCAAAGGAGAATACAACAAGAATCTTAAGTGAGACATGAGTAAAGAGTGCTGCAGATGTGGAGGAATACCATCAGCCATATGTTGTTGTTATGGTTAGGTGAAGTATTAGTAGTTGGGGGGTGTGGGGAGGTATGTTACTATTTGTTGAGTGCTTGTCACAGACCACTCTCCATGCTGAGAGCTCTGTTCTTCTCCTATCTCATCCTCACCACAGCCTGATGAAGTAACTATTAATATAAGCCCTGCCTTACAGAGGAGAAAACAGAGGTTCAGAGTGGTTAAGTAACTTGCCAATATTTCCAAACCAAAATATGAAATCCAACATAGACTCCTGAGTCTCCACATTTAATTATTATATCAAACATTTGTGTGACCAAGAGATCACCTATGGGTCCCCTGCCCCTTAACATTAATATGAGACTGGCTCAAAAGCCCATCTAAATTCTGTGGAAAGCACATTTTCACTGAGATTGTCACAAATTTCATCGTATCTATTCCTGCCATTAGACCCTAAACAAGTTCCCCCTCGTGCCTGAACTATGGTTACCTGTGGAAATGCTTGTCTCTGGGTCTCTTGCCAAGCAGCAGACCAATTTCCAGAACTTATCTGAGCCCATTATGGCATGTGGCAGGTAGAGTAAAATGCATCTGGTGTGATAAAAGCTTCCTTTGAGTTCTGTGTAATCCTGTGATTCAATGAAGTGGTTGTGTAACTATTCATAGAGACAATTTTAACATTCCATCTAGGAAAAGGATACCTAAATGTGTAAACAGAATCAGAGGCCACAAATTAAACTCTTCCATCAGTGGTTGGAAGACTGGACCATAGCTGCACTTGAACTCATCCACCAAAGGTTGGAAGACTGGACCATAGCTGCACTTGAACTCTTCCACCAAATCCCTTCAAAAGACAAAACTCTCTCTCTCTAGAGGTCTTGAGGCTTAGCTCAAAGCAATGGCTGCAAGCTTGAAATTTGTTTTTTTCTTTTATTTAAGCTAAAATGTCATGTAAATTTTGATATCTACTGCATAAAGCATGTCTTTGTTTTGATATAAAAATAACACTTTATTTCTTGTTAACTTACTTTTTTCCCAAATAGGGATTGGGGTGTGGGGGCAGTATATACCAGGAAATGTACTTAGAGCTTCACAAATGCTATTACATGTAAATCTCACAGGAAGGTATTATTAATCCTATATTTTTGTTGATGAGACAAAGCTGTATAGTGGTTGAAATGTTCACCCATTGTCACACATTAGAAAGGGGAGAAGAAGAATTCTAAGTTCAGTTTGTCTGTCCTTAAAGTCTGCTCTCCTGAAAAGGGTAGGTGCTCTGTTGACTTTATATGCTTTGCTGAGTATCCATTTATTTACCTGCCCTTATTGAATGAAATCTCTACATCTAATTTAATAAAGTCACTCCAAGCAGTGAGCTTAACTTAAGAAAAAGATAGTGTGACAATTCGGTTTGCCGTTAGAACTTGGGGGCCTATGTAATCCAAAAGATCATTACATCAGATAAAAGATGGTCCTCCAAATCAGTCCCCAGAGATGCTCTATCAGGAGCCGTTATGCACGTGGACTTACACGACCTGCGGAAGTGCCTTTCTCCAGCTCCGATTCAAACTGCAAACCCAGTTTTTCAAGGCATCACCAGGGCATATAGCCTGGGCTTTGATGGAGTGAAATGCACCTGATAAAATAAAAAGACTTTGCACAAAGACACCCTGAATCAGATAATATGGATCTCAGCAAGTTGTCTGAAATCCAAGTATGAAAATAGTTCAGGCAATTTGGCTACAACTTGCAAAGTGAAACAAGCCCCGTGTATGAAAATAGATCTCTTTCCTCACATGCCCGATCTCATTCCTTTCTGAAAATTTGAGGATCACTTTTCAAACCAATGGGAAACTTTCAAAACTAGAAAAGAATACAGTTTCAGAGGAGCAGACACCTGTTCTCATCTTCAGGGTTGAAGTTGACAATAGTATGTTGGGGAATTGTCAGTTAATTCTAGTCCCTTAGCCCTCTGCTTCCTGTCCTTCACCACATATCATGGGAAGGAAAAGGTTATGGTAAGACAGGCCTAGGTTCAAAATCCAGCTCAGCCACTTTTGTGCTATGTGGTCTCAACAAATTCCTAAACATTTAGCACGGTTTTTTTTCTCCCCTTAAAATAGGAAGGACAGTGCTTCCCAAGCAAGATGAGTTAGAGAATGAAATATGGTAGCAGAAAAAAAGCTCTTGGCATATAGTAGGTGCTCAAAAAATTCCAGTTCCCTTGCTCCTCTAACTACACATCCTCTATTTTCATACCTCCTACCCTTGCACAGACTGTTTCTTTTGCCTAGAATGTCATTTGTTATTTTCTACCTTGAAAAATCTCCCTGATATTATGTGGCCCAGCTCAGAAGTCGTTTATTCAAGGAAGTTTACTATGTTCTATCTTCCACTCTTAGTCACAGAAATTATAGCTTCTACTTGCATCTCAGCCGCCATTAGTCCACACTTAGAACAGGTGATGAGTTAGGAAAGCTTACATGCACCAGGAGCAGCAGATGCACCTGCTTTTCCTGATTCATTTGGCCTGCTATAATAGAGCAACTTCATGGCACAAATGACTAGCAGGGAAAATGCTGACCAAGACTTCCACAGCTCTTGTGCCTTTAGTCGTGGATCCATTAATGCCACAAATATTAATTGGGTACCTACTGTGGGCAGACCCTGTGGAAGATGAAAAGATAAAACATTTTTAAAAACTCAGCTGTGATATAATTCATTGCCTAACAAAGGATTATATGGACAGAAGTGACTAGAGAAATTCAGGTAGAAAGCCAACGAAGTCCTAAACATGGCTCAGACAGAGTGCTGTGGGAATTGATAGAGGAAGGGAAATGAACATACATTCAACATCAAGTTTTTACCAGGCATTGTGCAAGGTATATTTACAAATGCCATCTGCCAACACACCTAAGAAGAAAATGTTATCCCCATTTTACAAATTATAAACTTGAGACCGAAGATGGTTTAAGCAATATACCCAAGGATATAAGGCTAATAATAGTGAACTTATCATATAAACCCATGCTGACTCCATGCTGTTCTCCTTTACTCCCTGAACTCTAATTTGAAAGTAGTCGTGATAACCTGGGAGCAATAATTGCAAATCTAAATGACACCATTTCCTTGATATTTGAAAGGACAGCAATCATTTCAACCCTAGCAGTTAGACATAGCATGTAATGACCTGTTATTAATATGCTGATACTATGCATTAGGTTCTCCAGGTCAATACTAGCTCATTTCATCATAATAAATGAATGTTCAAGTCAATGTGGCCAAAACTCCCATTGCCTCGCTCTCAGTACCTACATTAAGGCAGAGCAGATCATTTCCTCTAAGGCTGAACATTACCCTCCACCCCATTTCCAAAGAGCCAGGCCTTCAGAGAAATATGCTCCCCTTCACACACACACAATAATCCTTCAGCATTTCATCTTTCTTGACAGCCAGCCAATCCATCACAGGGCCCCTTTCATAATTTGTATTGCTTTGCATTTATCCACAGCAAAGCCCATTTGCAGACCATCATTCGCACTCTTGGTCATTTTTAATGACCAGGAAAACTGTCATTTGGAGTTGACACAGCTCCAGAGCATTCAAGTGAAACTCGAGGGTGTTCGTCCCACTCACCTTGAAGGCTCTAAGATCAGCCCAATATCAGTGGCTTTAAATAAGTCAGCCACAAAGGAAATTGGAACTTCTCTCTCATTCTACAGGTCTGAGCTCCTTGACCCATGATACTGTATTCAAGGGAGTCCTATAGAAATGAGCACAGGTCACTAATTGGCAGGCTGAAGCTTCATCTGGCTCACAGAGGGAATGTGCTTAGACCATGAAGTAGTTTTCATTATAGCTAGTTGGAAAAATGAAAAATTTTGTGAGATGTCACATACAAATAATATTTTCTACTTTTTCCTTGGAACCTGATTATGTGGAAGAGCTGGACCAATATGCCCACCTGAACATTGTCCTCTGGAGCTGATGGGCAGCTTCTCCTAGATAGACAGGACCCCCACTTTCAATTCTATTTTATTCATATGCTTTAGCCCTTATGTAATCAGCCCCTTTTGACATTTGAGTGTGTGCTCTCTAAGTATAAAAAATTGATGTTCAAGTCTTGATTCCCCTGGCAACTAGCTATGTGGATTTGGGCAAGACCCACTTATGCTCTGCACTTTAGTTTCTTTATTTGTAAAAAATGATGGAGTGATTCTATTCATACTTCTGTAATTTGGGCTAGACACTCTGCTAGTTACTAGGATACAAAAGTAAATTAGAAATAATACTTGTCCCCAAGAGGCTTATTATTTAGGATAATGCACGTAAACAGTATATTTCAAAATCATGTGTGAGTGTGCAGGAATGTCAGGCTGCAAGGGGCCCGTAGGACAGTCATCCATTCTAAGATAAGGGAAACTAAGGCAGACTGCCTAAGGAATGATGCTTGAGCAAGAACCTCATGGAGGAGAGAATGCATGCCAGGCATGTTCAGGGAACAAGCCAAGGTTTATTCCTGTGTTGAGTCAAAAGAGCAAGAGCCAGGAAGATCTGAAAAGCCTTAAGTGCCTAGTCTAAAGACCTTAGACTTTTAGTCTCTGGGCAATGAGCAATCACTGAAGATTTTGGAAAGGATATGGAAGAGATATGACCAAAGGAGTGTATCGAGAAAGTCAGTGTGGACAACACTGGGCACAAGGGCTCCTGCCTTCATGGAACTCCTAGGCTTTGTTCATGAAGTTTGCCTGAGTCAAGAGCTACAATTCACTCTCAGAAAGTATACTACCATAGACCTGATATTTCCAGCATGTGACAGATCTGATGGAAAACTTAGGCTGGAGGCCAGGTGAGTACACATCACGGGAAAAGATCTTCAAAAGCAGAGAAGCATTTGAATTATAAGAAATTCTAAAGATCCATTTTACTGCAAGAGAACATTGTCTTGCTTATGCCAGATGGTCAAAACCACTAGAAAAGAGGGGTGAACAAGAAAATTTAAAGCAGGGCTTGCATTACAAACATGAAGGGGCAGACACCTAGTAAGTAAGCAAATCAATGAGAAAAATAAGTCAAGCCAATGATGCAAGATAGGAATAGAATAAAATACAATAAGGTAGTATGATAGAGAATGACTGAGGAAGACATCATTTGGTAGGGTGCTGAAGGGAAGCCTGTTTAAGGTAGCGTCATGGGGATTCAGACCTGAAAGATAAGGGAAACTCAGTTTTGGGAAGACCTGAGGGAAGAACATTGCAGATCACACAATCCACCAGGACCTGTTCATGAGCATTGGGAAGAAACGGAGTCCAGAGCAAACTGTGGAGCTGCTGTTGTTGTTGCTATGACTCCTGGCAGGATAGGATACAGAACAGTGCTATAGGGAAGAGTCTCATAGCCATGTCTCCAATAACTGAGGAGAAAGATCTTTACTGATTCTCCAAGCTATTAATGAAAACTTCTATGTTCTGTTTGAATTATGAAAGAATGCCAAGACAAAATATACTACCCAAAGAATGCTTTTATCCCCATCTTCTTATCTCCCCATTCTACACCATATTCATATCAAGGCCATCCATGTAGGAACTGGATGGAGATCCTGGCAAAACTCAGGTCACATCTTAGATTAAGAATGGGGTTGGCCACACTTAACTGATTAAGGATATAACAGACAAGGAAGAGTCAGGAAGTCAGGATAAGAAATCAGTTCATGAATGTCAGATAAACAACTTGTGTGCATCACCTTCACCTCTCTTGCTCATGGCAGACATTATTATATAGATCATGGCTCTCTTTCCTGCTGGGACCAAATGTGACCTCAGAATCCTTCCCAACTCATGGCTCCAAGCAGCCACCATAAATCAACCAAACTTGGAACAAGAGATTAAATCTATTTGTTAGCCTATACCTTCAGCCATTCACTGAAGCAAAGCAAGACATTCTGATATGGCTAGGTGGAAATGGAAAAAATTGTGTCTTACCAAGTAATGGATGCAGAGATACCCCTGTTCTCCATTCCATCAAATACAAACACACACACACACACCTGCTTCACTATTTATTTATTTATCAGCCTGAATAAAAAATGTCCCCATGTCAAAGCAGCTATGTAGAGTAGTTACAACCTTGACACCTTCAAGGAGGGGCAGTCACTAAGTCAGATGGAGTCCCAGTGTTACTGAATCTTACCATCTTAGCTGCTGGTGGTGGAAAGGACATAAGTCAGCCAGGTAAAATTCTGTATACAGTGACTTAGTTATTAGGAAATCAGGCTCTAGAGCCAGATGCCCAGGTGTGGATTGGCTCTGCCCTTTTATAGTTGTATAACCATGTTACCCAACCTCACTGGGCCTCAGTTTTGTTAAGTGTAAAATAGGTGAACAATTATGCCTACCTCACAGGTCTTTCAAAAGGATTACATAAGTTAATGCATGTAAAGTGCTTAAAACCATTCCTAGTATAGAGTGAGGGCTTATAAATGTCAGAGTATATAAGTAAATTAAGATAAAATGGAATTCAGAGCTGAAACTCAAGAAAACTAGGTGGGAAATTTGTCTTGGAGCAATGAGAGGTCTTGCCACCTGAAAGGACACCCAGGAAGAGCAAGGCAGGGCCCAGGCTCCAGAGGGACCAGCTTGCCACTGAGTGTGGAATGAACATAGGCTCCAGGGTCGGGCAGAGCCAGATCATTTGAACTCAACTCAGCTGCTTCCCAGCTGAGTGACTGTGAGCAAGTCACTTGCCCTCTCTGAAGCTAAATTTGTGACATAGGTACAGATATTAATGCTGGACTCTCAGCTTTGATGTGAGGATCAAACATGAGCATTAAGCCTGGCTCAGAGGACATAGCAAATGTGAGTTCCTGCACAATAATGAAGGCCTTCAGGGCTGGGGAAAAAGAAGAGGATTGGGTCGGGGAGGATGAGGAAGGAAGAGAAGTGATCTGGTGCCTTGATAGAGACTGCAGGCCACTAAGAGTCAGGAAGGTGCAGACGAGGAGGCTGAGGCAGTTGCCGGCAGCCCAGCACCAGAGTGTGACAAAGTCAGAGCCAGCCCTGGAGTCAGGGCCATATGCTGCAGAGTCCCATGACATCAAGCTGGATCCTTAACCTCTCTCGGCCAAGGGCAGAGAGGGCAGAAGGGGACTGCATGTGCAGGCTGCAAGGCCAGGGAGACAGGAGGACGTGGGGGGCTGGAGCTGTATTTTTTGTAGGAACTGAGCGGAAGGTTAAGAGAGTGGGTCCCTGCACGTTAACCACAGTAACTTCAATTTTAGTGGTTTTATAAAGATCTTATCTTTAAATAAAAGATAAGATCTTCCTACTTTTTTAAAAGGATGTCAAACACATTTGAAGCACGGAAACATTGACTTTTAGAATCATAGCATAACCTAGAATTAAGAAAATGTCTTAAGAACTATCTATTCTATCTTCCGAAAGCAGGAAAGTGCTTCTCTGCTACCTGCTAGGGATTTATCCAGCTCATTCTTGAATATGTTTGCTGACAGGGACATCACTACCTTATAATGCAGTGTGCAGTTCCTCTAATTGTTAGAAAATCCACCCTGTCATCCTGAGATGAAATCTGTCTTTCTCTGACTTCTATCCATAGCTTTTGTTCTGCCCTTGGGAAATTGGCTCCTGTTGTCCACCCTGCCAACCCCGCTCCCCCAGCAGACTAAAGAACACATTTAGTCTAAAGAATATGCCCACTTACATCGTTTTCCTTCTAAAAGTACTTCTGTTGCTCCAGGGTGAGCTTACTGAGGGTAGAAGCCATGCTGTGCTTACCTCTGTATCTCTGTCACCTGGCACAGGGGAAGGGCTCGATACATGTTTCATGAGTATATGGACAAAAGAATAGATAGATAGATGCTCAGGCTCTTATAGAATATCAATTCAGCATTTTCATTTTATTAAAGAGCCACCTAAAACCCAAAGAAATTTTGTGAGTTACCTAAAGATACTTAGGGTCAGAGCCAGAATTAGCATCTAGGTTTCCTGATGCCTATATGATATGATCTCAGAACGTGAGCCAGGACCCTGGGAAATGTGGTTTGCAAAGGAGCCTGGAAAGCATGGTTTGCAAGGATCAGACCTCTGCAATCCAGAGCAGAGCGGGAGAATGATTCTGAAGGTGCACAAGCCAATGACCACACAGGCACTGGAGCCCCCGTACACACTTCACAGTTTGCTAGTCAATTCCACAAACCCTTATTAGTACATATCATGAGCAAGGCTCTATTCCTGAGGAGGAGTCCATGAGGACCAAGTCTCGTACTTGAGGAATGTGCCTTCATGACCAGGCTGTGCTTTGTGCTATTTCAGAAGTGTCAGCAAAGTGCTGTGAGAAGGGAGAGGAGAGACTGATTCATTCCACTTGGGAAGATCTGAGGTCTCCTGGAACAGTAGGCATTTGAGTTAGCTGATTGGAGAAACTGTGTGAGCAAAAGCAAAAAAAATTCCTGAAAGGAGGAAGTGGGATGAGGCATGGCTGGAGTTGTCAGGGACCGGTGGTTGAGTGATAAAGGATGTTACAAAGACAGATTAGGGCCACCCCACAGAGGACAGCCTCAAGACCCATCTCAGGACATTGCCTCTTTTCTATGCCAGGGGAGTTATGGAAGGGTTTTGGGCAGAGGGGCAATGTGGTGAGACCCATGTTTAGGAATACTGTGGGCAGCCTGTCCTGAAAGTCTGTCCTACAATTTGTCAGCCAAGCCAGGGCTGCTGCAGAGAGTCCTTCCTGCATCTGCATGAGGAAGGCCAGGTCTGCCAGGTTTTAGCACCTGTGGCAGCCTTCGAGGTGGCTCTACACTCCAGACCTTTAAGATTTCCTGAGCTTTTAGCCATTGAATTGAACAGATACCCACACATGGATTAAGACAACACAGGAAGCAGAAAACTTGATCATCCTCCTCTCTAAGGCTGGCAATGAAAGATCTGACAATAGCTGTTGGGACACTTTCCCTGCTGGCCGCACATGTACTGCAGGACTGAAATTCCAGAAGCTGTCATTCCATTTGGTAACAATTTTAGCCTGTCACCCCAACTAACTCCTAGCCCAGTGCTCAACCCAAAACAAGCAAGCAATAAATTGAGAACCCTTTCTCTTCCCCTCCTCCAGGACAGGAAGCAAGGCATACCTGACTTTGTTTCTCCAGTGCTTAGTATTGCATAAGGGCTTAATAAGTATTTGGTGAAGGAATACGTGGGTAAAGGTTGGCCTTGTACTTGTGACCTTTGAACAAATTATTCAAAGCCTCTTGACTCACTTTTCTCCTCCCTTTCTTCTCAAGATACATCTTTCCTTTTCAGAACATATGACCCAACTTCAGTAACTAGTCTGTGACTCATGATTCTGAAGATAAATAGAATACTGTATGCAGGTTGTTCTGAGTGGTATAGCTGCAAGGTATGGTGGAAGTACAGAGTTTAAAAAGAAACCACAGAGGTGTCTTTCCATGGAGATCTATGTTTTCTCACATTTAATTAATACAGAAGTCAAAGTGCTCTGGAAACACTCATCATCACTGCATAAAGTGGCCTGGGAACTTCCGCTGGAGCTGATAACCTAGAGAAAATGAGTCACAAAGGTCTGAATTAAGAGCTAGAAGGAACATTAGAGAGTGTCATCATGACAGTGCCTTGCAGAGCACGTAAAATGTTGCAAACCACTTATTCACATACCTGCAATGTACACATTTGACCCCATTATGTTCCAAAGTTAAATATTTAAGGTGGAATATATATACATACTGACATTTACTACAGAATTATATGAGACACATGGTAAATCATTTGTATGTAGCATCTCAATCCTCACAATAACCGTGTAATTATTTAGCACTTATTATACAAGTAATTTTACTTGTGGACTTGCCATGCCCAAACAGAGACTTAGAGTCATGATAGCCCAGTGGCAAAGTGTGTGGGCTCTGGAGTGAGAAGAGCTGGACTTCCATCCCTGCTCTGCCACGGCCTAGTTCTTTGAGCTTGTGCAGTTACCCAAGCCTCCCGGAGCCCCATTCCCTTGTATATAAAATAAATAAAATCATATCACCCTCCTCATCACATTAGGAAGGATCACTGAGATAATCCAAAGAAATGTTTAGGATAGTGTCTGGTATGTGAAACATGCAAGAGGAATATTAACTATTATTGTTAAGTAACTTACCCAAGAACACGTGGCTAGTAATGAGAGGGAATTGAACCCCAGCCTGCCTGAATGCAAAGCCGTGATGCTCCGTGCTTGATTACTCCCTCTTTTCTCTCTCTAGAGCTTTGTGTTACCTTCATTCTATCAGGTGAGAAACTTGAGATGCCAGGAGGTTTAAGAACTTGCTCAGGGCCACAAGGTTGCTTTGACAGGGACCACAGGAGAACCTAGGTCTTTTGATCCCAACTAGAATTTCTTGCTCTTCATGACATCACCCTGCCTCCCTAATCTGTGGGCAACTCTGCTGTACATTCAGGAAAAACAGTGTTCAGAAAGGCTAAGCAACTTCTCTGGTGATGTCCAATTATTAAGTGGCAAAGCTGGCGCTGGCACCTAGGTCTCAGCCCTCCTCATTGTCTCTCAAGTATTCTTTCCTATGCAGTCCACTTCATCACGTCTCAGAGATCCTGAGTGGAGAAAAGTGAACAGAGATAGAGACAGGCAAAGAAACAAACACAGAAATAGAGACAAGCAGAGGAGTAAAGACAGAAAGAAAAAATACAGAGAAAGAGGTCTGTAAGCTAAGAACGTCTTTTAATCTCTTTTCTTCTGGGAGGTCCTTAAAATGATGAAAATTTGGTAATTTTTAGGAAGAGGAGAATGAAAAATAATATGATACCAACTGCTTGTGCAGTTCTTTAGCAAGTCTGGATAAATTTGAAGAAGTAGTGAAATCACTGAACACCGAGAGGGAAATTGTGGCTCTGTCACTCTGAAAATGGTTCAAACACTTACCCTCTATACCTCACAGAGAAAGCCGATGCTGCGGTGAGCATTATTCAGGTGCCCTTGTGCAGTTGAAGATGTGAGAATCAACTAATTAAACACCCAGAACTGTGAAGACAAGCATTTTGCAAATGCAGGCTCCCATTACTTCTCGGAGTTACCATGATCTCACCTGGACCTGCTGAACATCAAAGGTGTCCTAAACAGGAGAGGCAAAGATTTCTAAGCTTTTGCCTGCCTTGATGCAGAGCTTACCAAAATGGTGAGGAGAAGCAAGGATCTGAGTAAGCCAGGACATCAAACTACCTCATTGGAAAATAAAACTTGGGGGCTTGAGTTATATCTCACCGGAATTTTCCTGTTGATCTGACACTCATGATTTATCTTTAATTGGTACTTACAAAATGCTCCATTAAGCAGCACTACTCACTGTTTTTCACATACAAGTGCACGTCCTCACCCCTTTGTCTATGCTTATATTTATTTCTTGGCCTGACGTGCCCTTTCTGCTCAGACCCACCCCAGTCCCGAATCCTTCTATCAGGGCTCAGTTAAGATACCCCTTCTGCACAAGGAGACACTGTTCCACTAGCTGGATTCAGTCTCTCCCTTCTCTGATGTGCATACCATCTTCAAGTTTCTTGTGGCTCTTGTAACTTTGTTTTTCATGGAACTGTACAAAGAACACAAGAACAGTGATAGTCCATGCCAAGGAAATAAAAGATGTGGTTTATTTTACATGCAATTCAATGAATGTGGACTTACTATGCCCAGGGGCCCCTCCTGGCTAACAGTCCTGCCAGAGACTGACCCAGTTCAGGGAACAAAGTCAGCTATTTTTTACAAGGGGTAGCCACTGGCTGGATCAGAGCAAGTATCTAACCCAAGAACTGCTTGCTCATTGTCCAGCTAGAGAGTCATTCATTCATTCAATAAATATTATTTGAGTGGTTATTGTATGTCCATCATGTAGTAATGTGTCTTTTTCTAGACACTGGAAATATAGCTGCAAACAGAACAGGATCTCTTCCCTCTTGGAGTTTACAGTCTTGAGTAGACTACAATAAACAAAAATAATAATACATTTATAATACATTAATTCTAAGTACTTTGGAAAAAGAGAAAGCAGAGTAAGGGATTTAAAGGCTCATGGGAGGGAAGAAGGATACCATTATATCTAAATGGCCAGAGAAAGCCTCTCTCATAAAGCAACATTTGAGCAGAAACCTAAAGGAGATGAAGAAGTGAGCATGATAATTTTGTGTGTCAACTTGACTGGGGTATGGGGTACCCAGATATTTGGTCAAACATTATTCTGGATATTTCTATGAGAGTGTTTTTTGATGAGTTAACATTTGAGTCAGTAGACTGAGTAAAGCAGATTGCCCTCTCTAATGTAGGTGAGCCACATCCAATCAGTTGAAGGCCTGAATGGAACACAAGGGCTGAGCCTCCCCCAGTAACAGAAACTTCCTCCTGCCTGACTGCCTTTGAGGTGGGGAATCAGTTTTTCTTGCCTGCAGAGCTGAACTGAAACATCAGCTCTTCTGCATCTCCAGCTTGCTGACCACATATTGGGACTTGTCAGTCTTCATAATTGCATGAGCCAATTACTTACCAAACATCTCCTTCTCTCTATTCATACATCCTGTTGGTTTTGTTTCTCTGGAGAACCTGACTAATGTTGTGATCCATGTGGGTAATTAGAGGAGCGATTCAGGCAGTGGAGATAGTAAGAGCAAATATCGAGAGGCAGGTGTGGGCTGTTGTGGGTGGGGAATTGCTGGGTGGGGTGCATGGGAGATGTGGAAAGCAACAAAGGACAAGGCCGGAGAGTCACAGGAACCCAATGGCAGAGGTTCACGAAGGCCGTAGGGAAGACTGAGTTCCACTCTGCATAAGATGAGGATTCCCTGAAGGGTTTTGAGCAGAGGAACAACATGATCTGACATATGTTTAAAGGTCTCTGGCAGAGGTGAAAGCAAGGGGGTTGGCTAAGAGGCTGTTAGAATGACCTGAGAGAGAGATGATGGTGCTTGAAGCAGAATGGAGGTGGTGGAGTTGGTGAACAGTTGTTGATTTCTAGATGTAGTTTGAAGCCAAGAGTATCTGAAAGTGGATTGGATATGGTGTGGGATCAGGGAAATCTCTCCAAGTGATTTAGCCTGAGCATCTGGAGGAATGGAAGTGCCATTTGCTGAGGTGGGTTGAAGGAAGCATAGGTGTGGGGGTGAGGGTCAGGATCTAGTTTGAGCTGCCACTGGACTTTAAGAACAGGCTGTTGGATATGTGAGGATGGAGATGCGGGAGGAGGCCCTGGCTGGAGGTGTAAATTTGGGAGTCATCAGTATATATGATGTTTAAATCATAAAACTGGATGAGATCATCAAAAGGGAGTGAGAGAAAGAATGGGAGAGGGCCAAGGACTGAGCCCCGAGGCCCTTCCAACAGGGAGATCAGCGTTCTTCCATGCAAGGGTTTCAACTCATTAGTGGATTATGAAATCACTTTGGTGGATAATGAGCAGTACTTCTAATTGGATAGAAAAGAATGGAAAATATCAGAGTACTTTGAATGTAACATTGTTTCATAAAACGTTTTTCAGTTATATATGTTTCTAAAATGTGTTTATATATATGTGGGTGTGTGTGATTGTATATCTGTGTGTTTGTGTCTGCTATGTGTGTGAATTTACAGCTTTACCTTATGACATGTATGTATACATGCAACTAGTTATAATACATGCTTTTTTACGATGAAAAAAATAATTTTTTTCATATGTAGACATCACCATTTTCAAGGGCCAGTGAGGTATCCTAGCAGCTGAGCTCTGCCTTCCTGGGGAAGTGAAGATGAGCAAACCATCCTCACTTGCCCCTTTGGGTATGGACTAGGGAAGTAGGGAGAGCTGGCCTGTCAGCACAAGGGAAGACTGAAGCAGGCAAGCCGAGAGCATGGAAGTCTCCACAAAAGAGAAACAAAAAGTCAGAATGCCTACTCCCTGCAGCCACCTTTATTTCTGCCAGCTTCTGGCTCCATTTCAGGTCATGCATAACACATGGGTTTATGCACAAAGACCTATTTTTGGTATCTTCCTTAAAGCAATCAAGCAAGCTGATCCCAGTAAAGGGGTAAACCCAGCAACTAAGTTCACTTCTTGACTGCTCCATTTTCATATCTGTAAGGTAATGCTAATACTATCTTTTTGGGAAGGTTATGAGGATTAAAAAGTCATTTGATCTCTACCAAATGCTCAGCAAATGCTTCATGGAAGACAAGCCAGCTGCTGCTCTTCTGTGCCCTGCAGTTTTCCTCCCACACTCTGCCTCAACATCAATCTCCTTGGCAGCACAGCCCACCCTCTGGGCGAGCCCAAGGCCTCTTCCACCCTCCAGAGAAGAGCCCTGAAATGACCCATGCAGGCACATACAATCAGGGGTCTGGAAACAAGGTGAGCCTTTCAAGGAAAGGAGGAAAGGGGTAATAAAAGGAACTGGACCAAAGCTACCACTGTCTTCCCTACCATGCCTCCTCTTCCTGATTGTCTAATGCCCCCAACTGCAGCTGGCAGGGGAAGATAGACACAGGGTTTCCTCTCCCAAGAGCCAGAGGGAGAACAGGAGAAGGGAAATGCAGAAGGCTTAGAGGATTAAGTGGCTCTGAAGTAGGTCTTGGAGGAAAAGGATTGGGCCATCTTACCCAAACACTTTCCCCTACCAAAAAGTCTATATGCCTTTGTAAGGTCGGAAGTGACCCAAAGGTGGCACAGGTTAGAGGAAAGTGGTTTCAAAATGAATGGGCTTCTATCCCTTCCTCTATTGCAGACCTTAAGCAACAGGTACCTGAGGAGCATTTGAAAGTCACGCATGGTTCAGCCCACATTATCAGGTTGTGGTGGGACTTAGGCCTGCACCTCCTTATTTTCCATTTTTGATTTTTCCACTGCATGATGCTGCTTCAGCACTTGCCACTTGCCAACGCCATCATTTTACAGAAGAGGAGCATCCATGCATGTGTATGTTTGGCCGGGGTGTGTCTCTCTGCGTGTGGGCCTGCACAGAGTGCTCAGAACCTCCCAGGGCCACCTGACCCCCACCGACCAAGCCCACAAAGCCCATTCGTTATGGTTGCAGTGGCAAATTCCTATTGAACCTCCTTTCCCGAATCAAAGACAGGGTGCCAGACTCCACTTGCTGCCCAATGCGAATGCACCAGCTCTCCAGCAGGAGGCCAGGAGCCTGAGCCATGCTCATTCTTGTTCCTCTCCGCATGGCAGCCACTCCTGGATGAAGGAAATTTGCCCTGCCTGGTTCCTAGTGGGTGCGTGCCTCATCACGTTGGGGGAACCAGCAAAACCAGGTTCTATCATTCAGAGTTTAATTCCAGAATGAACTCTTTCCTTTTTATTTAGTTATGTAATCTTTAATGTTCAAGCTGTAAACCTCAAACAACAGTTTCAGAGGCAAGCCCTGATAGTACTCTCATGTTGCTAAATTGGCCCAGAACCATCCAGCTGTCAGCTCCGCCAGGCTTCAAACACCCTTACACCTAGATTCATCCTCTTTAGTGTGGACAAATATTGTATATTTTAATTTGCAACATTGGCATGATTGTGATAAAAGGAACTTCTGCTTATGTAAGTCAGATTATGCCTAGAATATCAAAGAATTAGGCCAAACCTTGCCTTGATCATCCCAGTCACACCAATTGCCTCCTCTAAATTATTAGTGGTGCATTTCTAAGTATTTACTCACAGTCTCACTGTTACGTGTCTATTTCCAGTTTATGTGTTAGCCACTCCCCTCTGGGCTTCCATAGCACTTCACATACACCTCTGTGATTCCATTTATGACACTTTGTTGATGTTTTCTGTATGTATCTGTCATTCCACACACACACACCAAAAAAAACCCACACAACACAAGCTCCTAAAAGCAGGGTATAGATATTATTCATATCTGTGTCCATAGCACCTAACACACAGTAGATGTACAATAAATTTTTTTTAGTCAAATAAATTTGTCAATTCAGTTCAACAAGCATTTATTGAGTATGTACTATATTCTAATCACCGTATTAAGTGCAGACGATTTAATTATTCCCCTACCTTAAAGAATCTTACACTCCCAAAAGGGAGAGAAATATTTAACAAAATAACACAGACTGTTGAGTATAAAAATAGAAGTATGTTCAAGATACAGATTTAATCCAATTGAAGGAGTCATTAATTTTTTGTGAAATAATAGAGACATTTCTGGGAAGAGAGGATGTCTGAGCTGGGTTTTAGAGAATAAATAGGATTTCATTAGGAGCACAGTGGATCGGGGTAGGTGAAAGGGAAAAGCATGAGTAGACAAAGTAATGGTGTTAACATAAAGTAATTAATGGACTACCCCAACCACGGTGTACATATCTTGAGGTCAGGAATAGTTCTACTGTGCTGTGAGCACAGTGCCAAACATCTAGTACATTCTCAGTGATTTGGCTGATGACAGTAAAAATTACTTAAAACCTCCTACTCAGGACAAGTCACAGTCACACTGCAAAACATGCCTTGGGAACTGTCAATAATAAAATAAGGCCATTTGGGAAGATTGTAGATATGAGGACAATTGATATCCTTCCTTTTTTTTAATTCTTCTTCCTAAATACAATTAAATCTAATTTAACATCTTAAGCAATTTGTTCAAATGAGCCAAACTGCCTTCCAGTGCTGAGGAGAACTCCAGAGGCTGCAGTGCACTGGAATTTAACTGTAGAGCAATCCAGTGGATAAAAATGAATTAGCCAGGGAGTGCCAAGAGTTATGTGATCAGAAAAGATGCTTCACAGGAAGATGAGGCAATTAAGGATTTAGTCTTAGAAAAGACAGCCAGGGAGAGTGTCAACTAATGTCTCAGTTCCATCATTCAGACATGGAGCACTCTTGGGGGCTCACTTCCTATGTGCAAGGCTTTTTGAGGGCTAATGAAATGAGAGAGGTGAGGCCTGTTTCCTTTAGAGTGCTCATGCTTAAAAGAACTAAGTGTGATTATAAAGAAAACAAGCACTTTTTTGAGCACTCTCTGAATGACAGCCATTGCAATGAGTGTGTCCATCATCATAGTTCACTTCCTATTCAACACTGTGACATGTGGTTAGCCCCATTTTACAGATGGGGAAAGCCATAGTTGGATAGGAGTGCCAGATGAGCATAAAGACAGGAGTTGGTTACGAACTCCACACAGCACAGTCTGGAAGGTGGCACAGAGGAAGTTATATCTTACTCAGTCATTTATTTAAAAGACTTTCAATAAGCAACTACCAAGCTCCGTGGCAGATACTGGGAATATAATCATGAAGAATGAAAGATATGGCTCCTGTTATCATGATGCCATCAGGGAGAAAAGTTGTATTTCTTCAAATAACTATACAAATACTTCAAATTAGGATGAGTGGTCTAAAGGAAAGGGGTATGGTTTACTGAGAGAACATGACAATGGACCTGGCCACCTTAGAGCGGGTGTCGGCAAAGACTCCCTGAGGAAGTGATGCTTGAGCTAGCAGGAGAGGGGATTGGGAGGGGCTTTGTAGAGTGTGCGGATGGCAGCATTAAGCACTGTGGCATGTACCAAAAAGCCCTGTTGAAGGAAAGAGCATGACACTGTCAAGGAACTGAAAGTGGGGCCAGAGCCCAGAAAGGCATAAAGAGAGGGGTTTCTGGGGAGAATAGAGTAGGGCGGGGGTTAGGGGCAGGTGCTTCAGGGCACACAACCCATATGGAGGGTTTTGATCTTGTTCTAAGAAAACTGGGAAACCACTGGAGGTTATAATCAGATGGGTGACACGAACTCGTTGGCAATTTGAAAAGATAACCCTGGCTACCGTGTGTAGAATGGACTAGAAGGGTGATCACATAGATGCCTGCTCTTTCCACTTCTACTGAACATGGGGCTGGAAGTCCTAGCTAGAACAATTAGGCAAGAAAAAGAAATAAAAGTGTCTAAAATGAAAAATAAGAAGTAAAATGGTCCCTGTTTGCCAATGACTGGATTTTAAATATAGAAAACACTTAAAGACTCCACAAAAATTGTTAGAACCAATAAACAAATCCAGTAAAGTTGCAGCATACAAAATCAACGTACAAAAATCGGTTGTATTTCAATACACTACCAAAAAGCTAACTGAAAAGGGAATTATGACAACAATCCTATTTACAATAGCATCAGAAGGAATGAAATAAACCAAACTAAGAAACTGAAGGATTTATACACTGAAAACTACAAGCACCACACTTCCTGATTTTAATATTACAAAGCTACAGTAATTAAGACAGCATGGCACTGACATGAAACAGACATATAGCTCAATGGAACAGAATAGAGGGCCCAGAAATATCACATTTATGGTCAACTAATCTTCAACAAGGGTGACAAGAATATGCAATGGGGAAAGTATAGTCTCTTCAATACATGGTGCTTGGAAAATTGGATATCAACATGCAGAAAGAATGAAGTTCGACAATTATCTTTATTGGATAATTTATTACACCTTAAACAAAAATCAACTCAGAATGAATTGAAGATTTAAACCTAAGACATGAAACTGTAAAACTCATGGAAGAAAACATGTTAAGAGTGTAGATTTAATGTTAAGTGTTCTTATCACAATAATTTTTTTCAAAAATATGCAGCAGAGTAAGGACTCACTCATAATTTTGCTAACCAGAGGTAACCACTCTTAATTTTCTTCTAACCTTTCTTTGTAGATTATTCACTTTGTTGAGATCATACTGCATACACTATTTTACATTCTATCTTTAGTATGGATTCCTAGATGGGGAATTATTGGGTCAAAGGATATGAACATGTTTTTTCAGGCTCTTGAAATCTATTGTAAAATTGCTTTTCCTGAATAGTTTCACCAATTATATTTTCACAAAAAAAGGTATGAAAAGCCACTTAGCTCATTAGCATCAAATGCAATCCTAACATAAAAATAGACAATTCAATGGAATGAGACACCCAACCAGTCAAGTACTAATTCATAAGAATTACATAAAAGTGAAAAGTTTACATAAGTGCCACAATAAAATTAAGAGACAGACAATGAACTAATTTAAAATGTGATAAATATAAAATATGGCAGGCTATCTTTAATATAGAAATCATTTATACAAATCAACAAGAAATGCAGATCATCTTGGGAGTGTAAAGTAGTTCAACCATTGTGGAAGACAGTGTGGTAATTCCTCAAGGATCTAGAACCAGAAACACCATTTGACCCAGCAGTCCCATTACTGGGTATATACCCAAAGAATTGTAAATCATTCTACTATAAAGAAGCATGCACACGTTTGTTTATTGCAGTACTATTTATGATAGCAAAGACTTGGAACTAACCCAAATGCCCATCAATGATAGACTAGATAAAGAAAATGTGGCACGTATACACCATGGAATACTATGCAGCCATAAAAAAGAATGAGTTCATGTCCTTTGCAGGGACATGGATAAAGCTGGAAACCATCATCCTCAGCAAACTAACACATGAACAGGAAACCAAACACCACATGTTCTCACTCATAGTGGGAGGTGAACAATGAGAACATGTGGACACAGGGAGGGGAGCATCACATACTGGGGCCTGTCGGGGGATAGGGGGAAAGAGGAGGGATTAGGACAAATACCTAATGCATGCAGGGCTTAAAACCTGGATGACGGATTGATAGGTACAGCAGATCACCATGGCACATGTATACTTATGTAACAAACCTGCATGTTCAGCACATGGATCCCAGAACTGAAAGTAAAATAAATAAAATAAAATAAACACAGATCATAATAGATAAAAGAGCTAAGGACTTGAACACACTAATATTCTAATTTATTGTCATATTCCAATTTCAGGACTCCAGTATTCCATTCCAGTATTCAATTCAGAGAACAGGACAAAAGTAAGCCTTAGGGCTATTAGGGCTCACCTCCCTGGGTCTCTAACATATCAGCTAATTTGAGCAATGCTCATATATGGAACTGGAAATTACTAGCAGTTTTTATATTCTGAATAAAACCAAATTCCTTCTTCCATGGAAAAAGCCATGCTTAAGATGACACAAGGATCATGATATAAATAAGTCACATAATTTGCTACTCAAAAAGAGAGAGAAGCAAAGGAGGAAACAATAAGTAGTCTAAGAACAATTCCAGCAGAACAAATGTCTATTCTTTGGTGAAATGCAAGGTCTGCTGCTGCCCACTTCCACAGTTCCTGGAGTGGAGCTCATGCTGTCTTAAAGATTTTAAGTGTTTTCTTTAAAATTCTGGCTTAGAGGGCATGAGAAACTGAAGGAAAAAAAAAAAAAAAAAACCACCCAAACCACCAAACCACCCCATGGTTCCTGGATGCCAGATTGCTGTCAAGAGTCTGGGCTGTGTGTAAGTTTGAGAAAATTAGTCTTCCTAGAAATAGAAATCAGAGTCAGAAACATATTCTGTTTTGCAGTATATTTTATTATGTAAACTGCACAATATCATTTATGTAAGGTTGTAATCAATCACCAAGCATGTATTGAAGACCATTCAACATCAATCTAGGTAAATGGGGCAACTATGGCAATAATACAATATAATTATAATATTATATAATATAGTATATATTGTAATAAGGTACATAGCAATAAGGCTATGATCCTTGTCCTCAAGAAACTCTGAATATTTGGGAGACAACTGTCTGAGATTAGAACCAGAAGTAAAATAATGGACTAACTTCTACAGAGTACTGCTGGAGTTCAGAGACAGGAAGTTCAGAGTACTGTTGGAGTTCAGAGGCAGGAAGAAGAATGACAAAAGACATCGTAGCAATTTTGGAAATCCTCATGGAATATGAGGAGATGAGCTAGGCTTTGAAGTAAGGACAAGACTAGAGGATACTATCTATCAGTATTGTATACCAGGACTATTTTTTTTTTTCCAGACCAAGATGGACGCACATCTATTTGCCCAAATAAATTAAGTAGCATTCTGAACATGATGAATAGTTTGGCAGGAAAAAAACATTCCAGTAAATGCACGGGCTGACCCAAAATGGTCCCTCCACTGGAATATGGAAAATGAAAAAAGATATATTGTTTTGGCTCTAGCCTATAAGGCATTAATAAACAATTGGCATCTATTTTTCCTTTATTTATTGTTTTCATTGTGATAAAATATATATAATGTAAGATTTCCCACTTTAACAATTTTTAAATGTACAGTTCAGTGACAGTAAATATATTTACATTTTTGTGTGATCATCACCACTAACCATCTCCAGAACTTTTTCATCATCCCAAACTGAAACTCTGTACCCATTAAACAAGAACCCCCCATTTTCCCTTCCTCCAGTCCCTGGTAAACACCATTCTACCTTATGTCTTTATGAATTTGACTCTTCTAGGTACATGATATAAGTGGAATCATTCCTTTTTTGTACTTTTGTGGTGACTATCAGTCAAGGTCCCAGGAAGAAACAGATGGCACACTCAAATTGGGTAATTGTGGTGAATTTAAGAAAGGCATATGTGCAAAGATTTGGACAGGTTTAAGAAAACTACAAGGGAGGATGTGAATCATATGACTAGCAAGAGCAGAGAGCTGTTTCCAACCCTAAGCCTAAAGGAACAGTTAAGGGGACCCAGAAAATATGGCTATGTGGAGAGGGCCCCTGACAAGAGCTGAGCCCTTCCTAAAAGGCTGCAGCCAGTGCCCAGTGACCAGCAGAGTGACAGCCAGGGCAAAGACACTCTGACCTCGACTTCACGCCTACCCTTCACCCTCCTGTTGTTGCCTCCCACTGGCCAAGCCAAGGCCAATCAGACACCACAGGTCAAGAGAGCCCACTGCTGCAGTCCACAGAGGGGCAACCTCCATGAGTACAGGCAGGGTGGAGAAAAGTGAAAGTGGATCTGGGAGTCAAATGAAAAAGGTTCAGCCTAGTAAGGTCCTTTAACATACACTGGGCATACAATTAATGTGATTGGGCCAGAGTTTGAATATGCAACAAATTAAGAGAAGAATGATGTAAGAAAAAGAGAAAAGTAAAAGAGAATGAGAAAACACATCTCATTATCTGTCAAAACACAATAAACACCAGGTAGGTCAAATAGATGGGTTTAATAATAGGACAATGAGTGTGAAACCCACAAAGCAACTATTGCATTACCATAGACAGCCAGAGGTCAAAGATTCCTAATCTTGTCTGCATCAGTCACATCATACATGAGGACTCTGAGATGCAGAAGAATAACCTGTGCTATTCCAACACTCTCACTACCTGAAGATTTTTAAATCAGCAGTTCTCCTTAACCTCCTGCTAGCCCTCAGTTCATGTAACTGTGACATTGAACTCATTTATCACTTTGACCAGCATCACCCCCAAAACCTAGAGGGTCACTTAATTTTCCTAACCTTTAGTCTCCACATATATAAGTGTATTTGTCAACTATGAAGCCCACTGTGAACATAAAGAGATGTGAAAATCAGCATTCAGTGTTGTGAAAAAAATGAGGAAACTCTGGCAGGCAATAATAGAAACTAGACAATAATACTAAGTCCAATTAGCTTTGGAAGGATGAGAGGGAAGGCAGAAAAAAATCATTTTGCAAAACCTAGCAGAATCCATCCGTATTTCCTTGTACCAGGCATGGGACTGTGCTGTAGATATAAGAAAGTATCAAAGGTAGCCCCTCCACAGAGCAGGAACTTCCAGTTGAAGAAAGAACTCCATAGACAAGCAGGAAACTCACAACAACAGACAAGTCATGTGAGTTCGCTGTGGAGGTAAACCCTGAGGGGCCATAGGAGAGAGAAAGCCTCCAAACTGCGGGTTCTGAGTGTTCACAGAAGGCTTCCTGGAGGAGGAGGGAGTTAAACCAAATATTGAAAGGAAAACAGGATTTGGAGAAGACAAAGAAAGCATTCCAGGTTAGCAGTATGCATTGAAGGCAAGCATTCTCCTTTATTCCTTTATTCATAGAGTAAATATGTGCTCTTTCACTGTTCGCTGCTCTGGGTTCTCAGTGCTTCTGTTCGGGAGCAGTTGGTTGGATTCTCCTTCCCCATCAAGCATCAGGCTGAAGTGGAAAAGCTATCAAGTCACTCCAACCACCTGTCCTTTAGTCAGAGGCTGGAGCCAGTACTCATGAGTCCCGCATCTAGTCCTCGTCCTGCCCCCTATATCCTTGGGAAATTCCAGAAAGCCTCATGGAAGCATGAAGGTGATGCCCTCTCTCTGGGCCTCAGTTTCCCCTCTGGTAAAATAAACTAGATGATCTCTAAGGTTCCTTTCATCTCCATCATTTTATAATTGTTGCTTCTGAAAGCTCACTCACCAATGCTTGATTATTGAATATTCTTGTCATGATATCTATTTTTACACTTTCTCCTCTGCATGAATATTCCTTTTATGTTCCAGCAGTTCCCAGTGTCTTTAGAGCTCCAATTATGCTGTGCTCCCTCTCAGACTTTTAATCCATCTATTTCAGCTACCTAGGATTTGTACCCACCCCTCCTCAACCTGGCTGGAAAGCTTGCCTTGACATCTTGTGACAAACTCAAGTGCTCCTTCCTCGTTTCCATTTTACTTTTTACATTTATGCGTTTTATCACCCATTGCTGAGCTACGTCCTTGTTGGGTTACCCTTTTCTCTCTCCCACAGGACCGTGAGCTCCTTAAGACAAAGGGCCTTCCACCAATCATCCCAGTCCTTTCCCTCAGCAGCAATTAGCCCAGGGTTTAGTTGAACCCTGTTTAATGAGCACACGCATAAATGGAGCTTTTGTGGTTCAAGGAACAGACATCCCTTCAAGTTACCTGCACTGGGCATGAGAACTGGAGTGCAGCCTGAACGCCTGCAGGGCTCTATAGTCTCTCTCAGGATGATGCCTCCCTTCTCCACACATCTGCTCCCATCCTCCCTTCCCACTGAGCCCGCCCACATGTATTTACACCATGGCTTCAGCTCACTTACTGTTTTGTGTCTGCCTAACTTCTGCTTGTGTGTGGCTGTCCACACCTCTCTCATCTTTCCATCTGAACGCTCGGCTTCAGCTCTTGTCATCACAAACAACCTCATTCCCTGGGGGCTCCTTAGTTCACATTCTCAAGAGAGTAAATGGTACTGGCCCAGCTTAGCATCAGAATGGCTAATGGGTCATGCACAAGCCTGTGAATTCCCTACTCTTGATTATTTCAAACAGCACCATCCAGAGGACAGGATCATATGTATAACTCAGGGGTGCAGAGGGCCAACATCTTCAGCCTGGGCTCTAAGCAGAGCAGATCTGACCTCTAGAAAAGATCCATGTTGAGTCATCAGGACTGACTTCCTCCTCCAACTTCAGGCTAACATACTACAGAGGACTATATCCCAGGTTCAATTTGCAAGCTCCAACTCTGAGAATAAGAATATGGAGGCCAAGTGCAGTGGCTCATGCCTGTAATCCCAGCACATTGGGAAGCCAAGGTGGGGGGATCACTTGAGTCCAGGAGTTCAAGACCATCCTGGGCAGCATGGCAAAACCCCATCTCTACAAAAAAAAAAAAATACAAAAATTATCTGGCTGTGGTGACACACGCCTGTAGTCCTAGCTACTCAGGAGGCTTAGGTGGGAGGATCACCTGAGCCCAGGAGGTGGAAGTTGCAGTGAGCCGAGATTGTACCACTATACTCCAGCCTGGGCAACAGAGTGAAACCCATGTCTAAAAAACAAAAAGAATATGGTAAGTGATTCCCAAATAAGAGATGTTCCCAGATGTAGCTGCCAGAGACATCATTAGGTAAGCAGACGCATCAGCCATGGAAACTAGTTTCATGAAAGACCTCATTGGCCAGAAACCTTTGCCCAGCATCATGTATATCACCCAGATGCTAGCCAGCCATGGGGTCTGCAGCCTTGGGACATGCCAGCAGTACACCCATCTGTTTTGAAGAGAATCAAATGTTGTAATATCTGATTTTCCAAAATTGCTCCTGGAAATGAATATCAGCCATCTTCTTCAAGCCCTGGTGAGGCTTTGGCCAAATGCGGTTGGAATGCAGAGGCAGCAGCAGCAGCAGGGAGAGGACAGGGCCCGCAAGCTGCCTATGCTCCTAGAGTCCGGGGCTGATTCGAAGATTGATTCAGAGAGGGCCGTTTGTCATAAATCGTTCCTCTCCTCACTCGCAGCAGGGGGCCAGCTGCTGCCGGCTCTCTCAGCATGGAGGGCACAACTGTGGATTTAGAATGTGAGGAGAGCAGATGGGCGGCCTCTCAGCATCTTGAGGATGGCTGCCAATTTGGGTTTGTGTTGCCATTTGATCTATTTTTTTTTTCTCCTGATGCTCACATTATGTGATCTATGAAGCAACGTGGTGTCTGGGAAAGAGCACTGGACTGCGAGTGCATTCCTTGTTGTTTTTTTATAAACATTTAAGCTCTAGTCTATAACACGTCTTGCGTTAACCTCAGGTGGCCCTGGCCCCTACCCTGGAAGAGCTCACACTCCAGGTGGGGAGGTAAGCCAGAAAGTAACCAGCATACAATATTGCAAGTGCTGTGCTAAGCACAGGACCCTCTAAGTATGTGGAGTGGGGGACATTCATCTCAGAGCAGGGAAGTGCTATCCACGGAAGGCTTCCAGGAGGAGGAGATGCCTCAACAGAGAATTGAAAGGTAAATTGAATAAGGACCTGCCAGACTGAGGGAGCAAAACGAACAAAGGCCCAGACATACACAAAAAAAGCATTCTTTCAGTATTTATTCAGTCTGTCAGAACATGGGTAGAGCCACATGCTATTCTGCATTACTAGAGAATAAACAACGAGGCGAGAAGCTGCAGGAGAGAATCCTGGAATAGTAGGCAGCGGCCAGGTCATGCAGGGCTGTCTTAGTTCCTTCAGTAAAAAAATATATATATACCTCATACTGGATGGCTTATAAACAACAGAAATTTATTTCTCACAGCTCTGGAGGCTGAAAAGTCCAAGATGGAGGCACCAGAAACATTGTTGTTTATTGAGAGCTGGTTTACTGGGTCATAAATGATACCTTCTTACTGTGTCCTCATTTGATAGAAAAGGCAAGGCAGCTTTCAGAGGCCTCTTTTATAAGGGCACTAATCTTATTTGTGTGGGCTCCATCCTCATGATCTAATTACCTACCAAAGGCCAGACCTCTTAATACTATCACCCTAGAAGGTAGGATTTCAACATATGAATGTTGGGGGGACACTAACATTCAGACCATTGCGAAGGCTTTGAATGCCAGCCTTAACTGAGGGTTTGCACAGATTGTGGGTCATCAGTTGGATCCCCAGACAAGTAAGTCACCTGAACTGTCTGAGCTTCCATTTCTTCCACTGTGTAACAGGAGATCATAAAAGGTCCCACAGTCACTTTGCAGACCGTGGATGAGATCATTCATTCCTTCATTAACAAACATTTGTTTAGTGTCCCATGTGTGCCAGACATTGTAGAAAGACTAGGGATGCAGGGATGAATAAGACATTATCACCACATTTAAAGTGTCCACTGTCTAGAGTGGAGGTACCCGCAGGAAGAGCTAATTAATAAATCAATAAATTAAGGTCAGAACAAACTAGAAGAACAGAAAGGGCAAGGGAACTGGCATATAATGTATGGGCAGGCATTGTGCTAGATGTTTGGGGGATGTTATGCTATTTACTCTTCCCAGAAGTCCTCTATGGTAAAACAAAAGGCACAGCTACCAAAATATCCCGTCTCAGTGGCCAACAAATTTCACAGAAGATGGAAACATTGGCCCAGGACTCTGGGTCAGGCTTACTTGCTTAGCCAGCCAAGGTTGGAAAACTGAGTCTTTTACAAGATTCAATGTAATTCTTTCTTTTTATTCCAAGCATTTGCTTGTTCACTCTTTAAAAGAGAATATTCATTTGCTCCCGTGGCTCAATGATGAGAGCTTGATTTACGGGAGTCATGAAGAACTGCTTGAATATGCTTTTGAGGCTGGGTATTTTTGAGGTGAAGGCAGTTTCATGCTGAGATACCTGTTGGCAAAATAATTCATGCACAGAATGGAAACAATTTTTTTTAAATTAGGATTTTGTTTCATGGAATATTTATCACATTTGAGGCTATGTTTTTGCATTATTTTCTTGTCTCATTGCAGACCTGTGATGCAGAATTGAGCTGTTGGAATTCTAACAAGAGCCACCATTTTAAGCAAAATTTATTAATTAGCTTTATCATTAATGATGATAAAACATTAAGTCATCTTTTTCATTCATCCATTTGATCATTCATGCAATAACTTAGCAAATGTTTACTGAGCATCTAGCAAGTATTAGGTACCATGCTCAGTTCTAAGCATATGGTGATAAGCAAAACAGACATAGTCCTTACCCCAAAAGGAACTTGGAGTCTACAGAAAGAAGACAGACAATAAACAAATAAAAGTGCATATATGATTGCAATTGATATGTTGCACATCACATGCAAATGATACATATTATGCTTGATATGATACACAAATACAACATACCTTGAGAACATAACAAAGGGAGATCTGACCTAATTAGAGTGCTTAGGAATGTTTTCCCCCAGGTAGCTGCCTTTAGGCTGAGCTCTGAAAGACGAGTGTGAGTTAGGTGATGGAGGTGAAAGGTAGTCCAGGCAGAAAGAGCAGTATATTATAAATTCCCAAGGCAGAAAGGGGCTTACATTGATATGAAAGACAGCCAGTATGGTTGTTGAGTAATTAAGAACTTGAGGGGAAAGAAAAGGGCACTGTGATTGGTGCTCATTGAGCAAGGTGGGCCAGGGCGGATTAGAAAGGGAGGAGCAAAATGGAGAAAAACAAAGTATTATGGTCAGTTGGTTGTCCTTTTGGCCAGCCAGTCAGCAACCAGATCAAAAGTCTCATACTCAAATTCTACTCACCCTTCAAGGAGTAGCTTCAATATCACATTCATCTACTTTGGGAAAGGATGCATTACACAGTCTCTTACTAACAGATTCACAATGCACATTAGGATATCAACAACTCTGAGAAATCCTGTAACTGAGACATTTATTTATCTCAGCATTTCCCTAACATGATAGACTACAGAAACATATAAAACACTAGTGTCCCCAAATACATAGTTAGGGAATTGCTTATTTAGGGGACTGGATTGAATTCTCACTGTGGTGTTTAATAGCTTGGTATCTACGAACAAAATTTTTAATTGCTCAGAGTCCCAGTGTTCTCACCTATATGGTGGTAATGTCAACAGCTGTTTCATCCTTATAGAAAACCTTTTGGAGGAGAGTCATGCTGTCAGGCTGCCTTCTGTGTACTTAGAGCAACTAACAGGGACCAGACATTCAAGCACCAAGGAGCAGCTCCCCCTCTGTGAATTCTGTTGCATTTACTTGCATAAAGCAGACCACAAGACAAACCAAGAGAGTTTCGTGTAGTGGAAAAACATGTAGAGTAGAAATCTTTTGGAGGTTTTCTATAAGGATGAAATAAACAGCACATGTAAAAAGTCTCTATTTCAATGCCTGGCACATACTAGTTGTTCAGTAAACATTAATTTCCTTTCTTCCATGTTCAATAAAACAGAATAGGTCAAACTTTAGATAATCTTCCCATTGTAAATTACTGTAAGACTAGAAAATTTGCCAGAATTTTCTTAAGAACCCATCAGGTTCTGAGTGCAAAGAATGCAAAAAGATCTATATTGAATCATATCATCATATAATTCCTGAACTCAAAGAATAAAGAGAATATCATCTTAATGTTTCCAGAGTGAATAAAAGACCACATACAAAGAATGTGGAATCAAATTGGCCTCAGACTTAGTGGGAAAACCAGTAGTTGGATGACAATGGAGAATTGTTTTTAATACTCTGAAAGAAAATCATTTTCAAGCTAGAAATTTATGCTAAAATTATCATGTAAGTTTAAATGAAAAACCGGACTATCAAAAACTCAAAAAAAATTAACTCAAACACCCTTTCTTAGGAAAGTAAATCAAACATTAAATTATATCATAGAAAGCTTTGGGCTACAGAAGATGGAGAAACCAACACATGAGAGCCACAAAAGGCCTTCCTAGGATGATGGTCAGAAAAAGACCCCAAATACCTGCTGGGTAGCCACCCTCGAAAACAAACAGTTCAAGATGAAACAAGACACATGGATCCAAAGGGATAATCCTCAGGGGAAAAAGTGAAATTGATATGTTTGAGTTTATAGAAAAATTACTGATAGGTAAGTGACAGAGTTATTAGAACATGTGAAAGAAATTAGAGCTAGTTTAAAGTATGCAAATAAAACGGCAATTATTACCTTTAAGAAAAAAAGTTTAATACAAGCAAAGAAGCACAACTTGGCTCGCAGGATGATCATAATGTCATAATAGAAATATTTGTGACTTAGGAATTAAACTATCTTGTAATCATGCGGATGGTGTGAAAAGGAAGTGGGGGAAGAGAGCTCATTCTCATCTAACACTCAAGGAAGTCAATATATAAAGCTTATAAATTATAAAACAGCAATATAAACACGTTATTTAGCAATTTGGAGATCAATACCAAGAACAACAGTTAGAAGAGACAAAGAACAGGGATTTGTGTTTTCTAAGGTATATGTTTTATACTATTTGACTTGTAAAAATATGTATGTATTACTTTGATGAGACTTAGTCTTTTTTTTTTTTTTTTTTTTTTTTTTTTTGAGATGGGGTATTGTCCTGTCACCCAGGCTGGAGTGCAGTGCTACAATCTCAGCTCACTGCAGCCTTGATCTCCCGGGCTCAGGTGATCCTCCCACCTCAGCCTCTGGAGTAGCTGGGACTACAGGCATGTGCCACCATGCCCAGCTATTTTTTTGTATTTTCGGTAGAGACAGGGTTTCACCATGTTGCCCAGGCTGGTCTCAAACTCCTGAGCTCAAGCAAACTACCCGCCTCAGCCTCCCAAAGTGCTGGGATTACAGGTGTGAGCCACCGTGCCCAGCCTTAGCGACTTAATCGTAAAAGAATACAAATAATTATCTTAAAAGAATACAAATAATTGCTATAAAGTAACGTTACAGTTATGTAAAAATCATGTGCGTGCGTGGGCAAGATCTGGAAGGACACATAGCAAAAGAAAACAGTTTGACTTGTTCAAATAATGTTATCCAAAGATATTAAGAATCTAAGTATAGAAGTCAGACTCACCTATTGAAAGCCATCAACTGTGATACAGCATGTCTTTGATCCTTACTTTCCTTTGCTGTAAAATGAGGATAAAATTAAACCTTTTTCATGGGAGTGTTAGGAGGATTACATCAGAGAATACATGTAAAAAGTGCTTAGCATGGGTTTTGGCCCATTGTAATTACTAATAAATGATAGACTTTGTTAAAGAAGGATGAAACGGGCTGGGCATGGTGGCTTAAACCTGTAATCTCAGCATTTTGGGAGGCTGAGCATTTTGGCAGGAGTATTGCCTGAACCCACACTGGACAGCATAGCAAGACCCCATCTCCACACACAAAAAAATTTAAATTAAGCTGGGCACAGTGGTGGGTGCCTGTAGTCCTAGCTACTCAGGAGGCTGAGGCAGGAGGATCACTGGAGCCCAGGAGGTCGAGGTTGCAATGAATTATGATCATGCCACTGCACTCCAAACTGAGTGACAGAGCAAGAACCTGTCCCCCCCCCCAAAAAAAAGGGGGGGAAAAGAAGACAGGGAAGAAAAGAGTGAGATTTTGTTCCACTTAAATCATGAGAGGAAATGCCGTCGACAAAGCTTCCCAAGCTGCATGTCTTCTGGGCAAGCTGTCCTCTTAGTGACCATCTCCTTAAAGGGACCTTGTCAAGGTTGACAAGCTCAATTTACTATACATTAAAAAGAACTTAACTTGTTTCCTCTGTTCCAAAAAGGCTGTCAGTGCCTGAGCGAGGGTCAGCTTCACAGCAAGGTTAAAAGACTTGCTCAAGGAAAACACTCCCATGGTCCAGCGCCTCCCTAATCATTCCATTTTGTTTTTACAGCATCCAAGTTCTCACTTGGAAAATGCTTTTTAGCACACATCCCCATCAGTTAAGACCCCGATCCCACCAGGTGAAAGTTGTTCTCTGGGCGTAATTAGGCTCTGCCAGGCTTCCCTCCCAGGAGAGTCATGCTGTCAGGCTGCCTTCTGTGTACTCAGAGCAACTAACAGGGACCAGACATTTAAGCACCACGGAGCAGTTCCCCCTCTGTGAATTCTGTTGCAATTACTTGTATAAAGCAGACCACGAGACAAACCAAGAGAGTTTTGTGTAGTGGAAAAACATGTAGAGTGGAAATACTTGGCTTATAAGTTGTGAAGTCAAGATTCAGAACAGGATTCCGCTGACTTCAAATCCTATTCTCGTCTCCAAATACCATTCTGCCTGGCCTTCAAACAGGGTATCAAGCAGCACGAATAAGTGGAAAGAATTTCTGTGTTTATCATCCCAGCTTTTCCACTTCCCAGTTCTGCAACCTTGAAGAAGATCCTTTATCCTCCAACTCAACTCTCAGTTTTGTCATTTATAAACATGGGATAATCATAGAGTTGGTCCTTGCCTTGGTTGACCTCATGATCAGGCTCACCAAAGTGGATCTGAAATGTACAAAACCTAAGAGTAGAAAATAGCGATGCCAGCCAAAGAGCAGATAATGGTAACCCTCTTCCCAGGCTTCAGATGGCTTGGGTCTGCCATACCCCTTGCCAAGGAAAGCCAGACACATCAGAACTGGTCACTGGCAGCACGCCTCCGACTCCCTGTTTTAAGCAATTCTCCGACCTCAGCCTCCCGAGTAGCTGAGATTACAGGCACGCGCCACCATGCCCAGCTAATTTTTGTATTTTTAGTAGAGATGGGGTTTCACCATGTTGGCCAGGATGGTCTCAGTCTCCTTAATGATCCATCCATCTTGGCCTCCCAAAGTGCTGGGATTACAGGTGTGAGCCACTGCGCCCGGCCGGCTCCCCTCCTTCTTAACCAAGCCAATTCAATTCCTTTCTCACAATCTGATGCTCAATTCTGCATAGCTCCTGGATTTGGACAGCATCCACCAATGAAAGTTAAAGACATTTCTCTGGCCTATTTTGGAGCAACAGCCCAGGCCAGAGGACTGGTGCCTGGTCACAGGCCCCCGGTGTAGGTCAAGGGTTTCTTCATGTTTAGGCTGCTCATTGCTGCCCTTCAGAGTATCATGGCTCAATCTCAGTGGCTCCTGCCAACCTTGCACCTCACAATTACGTTGAAAAGTTTTCTTGCCTAGGGCCCCTTTTTGGTTTTCAGAGTGACAACTGCATGACCGATTATTGATGAAAGATCGGTGAGAATGGAGAGGAAGGAAAAAGAATGGAGGATGACTTCAGGAGGAAGGACGGAAATGAGGGAGAAGGGAAAGTGAAGGATGAGGAGTACAGAAAGTGACAAGGGAAGCAGAAGGCAGGGAAGGGTCAAGGAGGAAGGAGGGGCAGATGACAGTTTCTGTTTTGCCTGGCCCTCTCTGTGCCTTGGATTCGGAAGCTTTGGTGTGGCGCTGGGACATAATGCAACAACCCCTGGCTTTGGCTCAGACCAGAGATTCAACCCCATGCTGTTACTCACTCAAGCGAGTCTTTGTGCCCTCCGAACCTCACTGTCCCCATCTGTAAAACAGGAATACCACTTTTATCTGCTGCACAGGAGTGTCTTAAAGACTGAAGTTAAGGTATGAAAAGCTAGGACAAAGTACCCAGCACAGATCCAGTGCTCAGTGCATGGTCATCACTATGAGGATGATGAGCTCCCTAGGGCCAAGGTGGCTGTATTGATTACAGGACGCCAGCTTTCACAGACCCCACAATGCTGCTGTGTGCTCTGCTGAGAAGCAGCAGGATTCCAACCTGTCCTGTTTACTGTTTTTCCTTTGGAGAGAAGCTCTGCCCTCCAGTCAACTTTCCTTCTTTGCATAACTTTTTTTCATTAGTTTTGCTGCAGTTGTTCAGCAGGGAAACATATTTTTAAAAAACTTATGCACGCTTCTGAATTAGTATTTGAAAGCAATTGTAAATTCATAAGCCAAACCGTAAGAGGAAGTGCCACCACCTCAGAGGACATGATGTTACAGCATCTGCATTTCCTCTATGTGTACACACAAATGTGTGCTAGAGACGGGGGAGAGGTGGCCTGGAGACCATGTGCATACTCACAGGTAGAGGTGACATCAATAACTCCAAGACCACTTTGTTCACCCCCATATCCCAAAGAACCCTCCAAATTCCCAGCTCCTGTGTGCAATTAAGTACATTAGATCAGCTGCTGTAATTGAGTTCAGTTCAATTTCTCACTTCAGAGTTGGAAAATTATGTGTAAGGAAAGATTCACATGCCTTTCTAATGAGCCAGAGTTGACAGGAGAAAGAAAAAAAATGAAAGAAAACTTCTGATCACTCAACCATTAAACAAACGTCGGCGACAGTGCCAGTCTAATTACTAGGTTACTATGGGCTTCTGGTATTTTCAAAAACAACACCCTAAGTCAGTAGGCCTCCACACTCCAGACATCAATGGCTTCACCCCTTCACCCCCTGTGCTTCTGACAAGAGACTGGCCCCTGAGTGAGCAGTGCCCTGACACTCAATTGCAATAGCTCTGACCACCATCTGTGAGTCCCCTCCACAAGACACTATGCATCTTATTACCATCAGCTCCTTTACTCCTCTGGTCTTCTTGTAGTGTAGGTATTTAAAATACAGAGCAAGAGCTCATAGCAGCACAATTTATGAGAGACAAAAGGTGGAAACGACTCATATCCATCAACAGATAAATGGATAAACAAATTGTGTGAGACAGACAGACACACACACACACAATGGAATATTTTTCAGTCACACAAAAGAATGAAATTCTGATGCATACTACAACATGAATGAACCTTGAAAATAGTATGCTAAGTGAAATAAACCAGGAACAAAAGTTCAGATATTGTATGATTCCACTAACATGAGATATCTAGAATAAGTAAATTTATAAAGACAGAAGGTATATTAGAGATTACCAGGGGATGAGAAGAGGGAAAATTGAGAAGTTCTTGGTTAATGGGTACAGAGTTTTTGTTTGGGGTGATGAACGAATTTTAGAAATAAATAGCCATAATGGTTGCATAATATTGTAGATGTAATCAATAGCACAGAATTGTACACTTAAAAAGAGTTAAAATGGCATGTTTTATGTTACATATATTTTATCACAATTAAAGAACATTTTTGAAAAATGCAACAGAAGAAACAAGCTCAGTTAAGCCACTGTCACCTGAGATTCAATTGACTGCCAATGACAGAAGATGCAACCCAACTGACTTACAAAAAGGGAAAATTCAGCTGGGCACGCTGGCCAAGTCCCAGCACTGTAATCCCAATACTTTGGAAGGCCGAGGCAGGTGGATCACTTGAAGGTCAGGAGTTTGAGACCAGCCTGGCCAACATGGTGAAACCCGGTCTCTACTAAAAATACAGAAAATCAGCCAGGCATGGTGGCACATGCCCGTAGTCCCAGCTACTCTGGGAGCTGAGGTGGGATAATCACTTGAACCTGGGAGGCAGAGGCTGCAGTGAGCCAAGATTGCGCCACTGCACTCCAGCCTGGGTGACAAAGTGAGACTTTGTCTCAAAAAAAAAAAAGAAAATTTACAGGCTCAAGTAATCTGAACATTCTAGGGGCAGACTGGATTCAGGAATTGTGCCAGATCTTTTCTTTTTGCCTGTCCAGATCCACTTGCAACCCTTCTTCTCCCTGCACTGTCTGGGGAGCCCACATTGTCCAGGCCCCATCAACAGGGCTTTCACAGCCTCTGGCTTCTGGTTGGGTTTGGCCAATGAGAATCTCCAACAGAATCCTGGAGGAAGGAGCAATCCAAAGTCAGGATATTTATTTCCCTGGCTCCTTCCCTCCAGTGTCCCTGAATCCAAGGTCACTGTTTCTCTCAAAGTGGCCCTCTTGATTAATCCATCTTGAATTAATTTTTGTATAAGGTGTAAGGAAGGGATCCAGTTTCAGCTTTCTACATATGGCTAGCCTGTTTTCCCAGCACCATTTATTAAATAGGGAATCCTTTCCCCATTTCTTGTTTTTGTCAGGTTTGTCAAAGATCAGATGGTTGTAGATGTCTGGTATTATTTCTGAGGGCTCTGTTCTGTTCCATTGGTCTGTATCTCTGTTTTGGTACCAGTACCATGCTGCTTTGGTTACTATAGCTTTGTAGTATAGTTTGAAGTCAGGTAGCATGATGCCTCCAGCTTTGTTCTTTTTGCTTAGGATTGTCTTGGCAATGTGGGCTCTTTTTTGGTTCTATATGAACTTTAAAATAGTTTTTTCCAATTCTGTGAAGAAAGTCATTGGTAGCTTGATGGGGATGGCATTGAATCTATAAATTACCTTGAGCAGGTTGTTCCTTCTATACCTTGGGTAGCATGACCATTTTCGCTATATTGATTCTTCCTATCCATGAGCATGGAATGTTCTTCCATTTGTTTGTGTCCTCTTTAATTTCTTTGAGCAGTGGTTTGTTGTTCTCCTTGAAGAGGTCCTTCACATCCCTTGTAAGTTGGATTCCTAGGTATTTTATTCTCTTTGAAGCAATTGTGAATGGGAGTTCACTCATGATTTGGCTCTCTGTTTGTCTGTTCTTGATGTATAGGAATGCTTGTGATTTTTTGCACATTGATTTTGTATCCTGAGACTTGCTGAAGTTGCTTGTCAGCTTGAGGAGATTTTGGGCTGAGATGATGGGGTTTTCTAAATACGTCATCTGCAAACAGGAACAATTTGACTTCCTCTTTTCCTAATTGATACTCTTTATTTCTCTCTTGCCTGATTGCCCTGGACAGAACTTCCAACACTATGTTGAATAGGAGTGGTGAGAGAGGGCATCCCTGTCTTGTGCCAGTTTTCAAAGAGAATGCTTCCAGTTTTTGCCCATTCAGTATGATATTGGCTGTGGGTTTGTCATAGATAGCTCTTAATATTTTGAGATACGTTCCATCAATACCTAGTTTATTGAGAGTTTTTAGCATGAAGGGCTGTTGAATTTTGTCAAAGGCCTTTTCTGCATCTATTGAGATAATCATGTGGTTTTTGTCACTGGTTCTGTTTATGTGATGGATTATGTTTATTGATTTGCATATGTTGAACCAGCCTTGCATCCCAGGGATGAAGCCAACCTGATCGTGGTGAATAAGCTTTTGGATGTGCTGCTGGATTCAGTTTGCCAGTATTCTATTGAGGATTTTGCATTGATGTTCATCAGTGATATTGGTCTAAAATTCTCTTTTTTTGTTGTGTCTCTGCCAGGCTTTGGTATCAGGATGATGCTGGCCTCATAAAATAGGTTAGGGAGGATTCCCTCTTTTTCTATTGATTGGAATAGTTTCAGAAGGAATGGTACCAGCTCCTCTTTGTACCTCTGGTAGAATTCGGTTGTGAATCCATCTGGTCCTGGACTTTTTCTGGTTGGTAGGCTATTAATTATTGCCTCAATTTCAGAGCCTGTTACTGGTCTATTCAGGGATTCAACTTCTTCCTGGTTTAGTCTTGTCAGGGCGTATGTGTCCAGGAATTTATCTATTTCTTCTAGATTTTCTACTTTATTTGCATAGAGGTGTTTATAGTATTCTCTGATGGTAGTTTGTATTTCTGTGGGATCGGTGGTGATATCCTCTTTATCATTTTTTATTGCGTCTGTTTGATTCTTCTCTCTTTTCTTATTAGTCTTGCTAACAGTCTATCAATTTTGTTGATCTTTTCAAAACACCATCTCCTGGATTCATTGATTTTTTGAAGAGTTTCTGATGTCTCTATCTCCTTCAATTCTGCTCTGATCTTAGTTATTTCTTGCCTTCTGCTAGCTTTTGAATGTGTTTGCTCTTGCTTCTCTAGTTCTTTTAATTGTGATGTTAGGGTGTCGATTTTAGATCTTTCCTGCTTTCTCTTCTGGGCATTTAGTGCTGTAAATTTCCCTCTATACACTGCTTTAAATGTGTCCCAGAAATTCTGGTACAGTGTTTCTTTGTTCTCATTGTTTTCAAAGAACATCTTTATTTCTGCCTTCATTTCATTATTTACCCGGTAGTCTTTCAGGAGCAGGTTGTTCAGTTTCCATGTAGTTGTGCAGTTTTGAGTGAGTTTCTAAATCCTGAGTTCTAATTTGATTGCACGGTGGTCTGAGAGACAGTTTGTTGTGATTTCTGTTCTTTTACATTTGCTGAAGAGTGCTTTACTTCCAACTATGTGGTCAGTTTTGGAATAAGTGTGATGTGGTGCTGAGAAGAATGTAAATTCTGTTGATTTGGGTTGAAGAGTTATGTAGATGTCTATTAGGTCTGCTTGGTGCAGAGCTGAGTTCAAGTCCTGGATATCCTTGTTAACCTTCTGTCTTGTTGATCTGTCTAAAATTGACAGTGGGGTGTTAAAGTCTCTCACTTTTATTGTGTGGGAGTCTAAGTCTCTTTGCAGGTCTCCAAGGACTTGCTTTATGCATCTGGGTGCTCCTGTATTGGGTGCATATATATTTAGGATACTTATATCTTCTTGTTGAATTGATCCATTTACCATTATGTAATGGCCTTCTTTGTCTTTTTTGATCTTTGTTGGTTTAAAGTCTGTTTTATCAGAGACTAGGATTGCAACCCCTGCTTTTTTTTTTTTTTTTTTTTTTTTTTTTTTTTTTTTTTTTTTTTTTTTTTTTTGCTTTCCATTTGGTTGGTAGATCTTCCTCCATCCTTTTATTTTGAGCCTATGTGTGTCTCTGCACATGAGATGGGTCTCTTGAATACAGCACGCTGATGGGTCCTGACTCTTTATCCAATTTGCCAGTCTGTGTCTTTTAATTGGGGCATTTAGCCCATTTACATTTAAGGTTAATATTGTTATGTGTGAATTTGATGCTGTCATTATGATGTTAGCTGGTTATTTTGCCTGTTATTTAATGCAGTTTCTTCCTGGCATTGATGGTCTTTACAATTTGGCATGTTTTTTGCAGTGACTGGTACCAGTTTTTCCTTTCCATGTTTAGTGCTTCCTTCAGGAGCTATTTTGGGGCAGGCCTGGTGGTGACAGAATCTCTCAGCACTTCCTTGCCTCTAAAGGATTTTATTTATCCTTCACTTAGGAAGCTTAGTTTGGCTGGATATGAAATTCTGGGTTGAAAATTCTTTTATTTCAGAATGTTGAATATTGGCCCCCACTCTCTTCTGGCTTGTAGAGTGTCTGCCAAGAGATGTGCTGTTAGTCTGATGGGCTTCCCTTTGTGGGTAACCCAACCTTTCTCTCTGGCTGCCCTTAACATTTTTTCCTTCATTTCAACACTGATGAATCTGACAATTATGTGTCTTGGATTTGCTCTTCTTGAGGAGTATCTTTGTGGTGTTCTCTGTGTTTCCTGAATGTGAATGTTGGCCTGCCTTGCTAGATTGGGGAAGTTCTCCTGGATAATATCCTGCAGAGTGTTTTCCAACTTGGTTCCATTCTCCCCATCACTTTCAGGTACACCAATCAAATGTAGTTTTGGTCTTTTCACATAGTCCCATATTTCATGGAGGCTTTGTTCATTTCTTTTTACTCTTTTTTCTCCAAACTTCTCTTCTCACTTTATTTCATTACTTTGATCTTCAATCACTGATACCCTTTCTTCCACTTGATCAAATCAGCTATTGAAGCTTGTGCGTGTGTCACGTAGTTCTCATGCCATGTTTTTCAGCTCCATCAGGTCATTTAAGGTCTTCTTTATGCGTTTATTCTTGTTAGCCATTCGTCTAATCTTTTTTCAAGGTTTTTGCTTCCTTGCAATGGGTTCAAACATCCTCCTTTAGCTCAGAGAAGTTTGTTATTACCAACCTCCTGAAGCCTACTTCTGTCAGCTCATCAAAGTCATTCTCCATCCAGCTTTCTTCTATTGCTGGTGAGGAGCTACAATCCTTTGGAGGAGAAGAGGTGCTCTGGTTTTTAGAATATTCAGCTTTTCTGCTCTGGTTTCTCCCCAACTTTGTGGTTTTATCTTCCTTTGGTCTTTGATATTGGTGATCTACAGATGGGGTTTTGGTGTGGATGTCCTTTTTGTTGATGTTGATGCTATTCCTTTCTACTTGTTAGTTTTCCTTCTAACAGTCAGGTCCCTCAGCTGCAGGTCTTTTGGAGTTTTCTGGAAGTCGACTCCAGACCCTGTTTGCCTGGGTATCACCAGTGAAGGCTACAGAACAATGAATATTGCAGAACAGCAAATATTGCTGCCTGATCCTTCCTCTGGGAGTTTCGTCTAAGAGGGACACCTGCCTGTATGAGGTGCCAGTCAGCCCCTACTGGGAGGTGTCTCCCAGTTAGGCTACACGGGGGTCAGGGACCAACTTGAGGAGGCAGTCTGTCCATTCTCAGAGCTCAAACACCGTGCTGGAAGAACCACTGCTCTCTTCAGAGCTGCCAGACAGGGATGTTTAAGTCTACAGAAGTTTCTGCTGCCTTTTTTCCAGTTATGCCCTGCTCCCAGAGGTGGAGTCTACAGAAGCAGCAGGCCTTGCTGAGCTGCAGTGGGCTCTGCCCAGTTCGAGTTTCTCCAGCCACTTTATCTACTCAAGCCTCAGCAATGGGCTCAGACTGCTGCGCTAGCAGTGAGCAAGGCTCCGTGGGCATGGGACCCACCAAGCCATGCAGGGGATATAATTTCCTTGTGTGCCATTTGCTAAGACTTGGAAAAGCGCAGTATTTGGGCGGAGTGTCCCGTTTTTCCAGGTACAGTCTGTCACGGCTTCCCTTGGCTAAGAAATGAAAATCCCCCAACCCCTTGCACTTCCTCGGTGAGGTGATGCCCCACCCTGCTTCAGCTTGCCTTCCGTGGGCTGCACCCACTGTCCAACCAGTCCCAGTGAGATGAACCAGGTACCTCAGTTGGAAATGGAACCAGGTGCCTCATCTGTCTTCTGTGTTGATCACACTGGGAGCTGCAGAATGGAGCTGTTCCTATTCGGCCATCTTGGAACGGAAATTGCTCAGTGTTTTTTTGTTTTTTTGTTTTTTGGAATGCAGTGGTGCAGTCTCGGCTCACTGCAACCTCCACCTGCCGAATTCAAGTGATTCTCCTGTCTCAGCCCCCCAAGTAAGTGGGATTACTGGTGCCCACCACCAAACCCAGCTAATTTTTTGTATTTTTAGTAGAGACAGGGTTTCACCATGTTGGCCAGGCTGGTCTCTAACTCCTGACCTCAGGTGATTCGCCCACCTCAGCCTCCCAAAGTGCTGGGATTACAGGTGTGAGCCACCACACCCGGCCCATTGCTTGGTTTTAAGTTTCAGCATGGTAACAACAGCTGCAGCCCCATGCAATTCTTAGTTTCAGAACCCATAGGAAAAAAAAATGAGATTCTCTTTCCCGAAAGTATCATCAGAACTCTCATTTCCTCTTATTGGTTCTGAGCATGCCACTTGCACCTCCCTGAGCCCATCACTGTGGCCAGAAGAAGGCTCTGTGCTGCTAGGCTTGGTCACGTGCTGCACCCTGGAAGACCAGTGTGGGAGAGAGCAATTCCCCAGGGAAATGCCAAGGGACCATTACCAAAAAAGAAGGCAAATGGAAGCCACTTGGCAAAAACCACAGCTGCACAGCAGTCTCTTTCTCACAGCCAAAAGGAGATTCAAACTTAGCTTGCCTGACTCCAAGCCCCCACTCTGCCCATATTCTACTCTTTCCTCAGCTACTTGTCCCAGGCAAACGTTTGGCCACCAAGTTGGGTCTAGGTGTGAGACAGAGGTTTATGTAAGTGTTGGAGCAAGAGTGATAAGAACCGTGCTGATGAGGAGATAGGGCAGCCCAAGCTAACCTAGAGAAGGAGGATAGAATGAAAGAAACACACCCCTCCAGGTGCTCCAAGCATGGACAGCTCTATCATCTCTCATATCCCTGGCACATGTGACCCCGGCATCTACCACAGAAAAGCAGAGTTGGGAAAGGAACAAATGTGGCAAGAATATGAGGAAGAAGTTGAGTTTTGCCATTAAAGTGTGACGACTGGAAGCCCGGGTGACAGTTGGCTCTCAGGGCAAAAACTTGGAAGTGATGAGGATGAGTGAGCCTCAGAAGCCAGCAAGACCTGAGTCAGCACCAATGGGGCGATTTGCCTGAAAACTAAGCTTTAAGACAACACCCAGGATAGTTAGGATGTTTATTTTATTGGCGCTAATTAGGAACAATTAGAAGTGTTTCATAAAATACTTACCAAGCTCTGGCTCTGGGTGTGGCATTAAGTATACAATGGCAAACAAGACAGAGTTCTGCACTGAAGAAATGTGTTTAGGGAGAGGGGCAGGTAAGTCAACAACAATTCCAACTTGGACATGCAGTGCTATGATGCAGTGAGGACAGGGGGCTGTGGGATCCCTGATGGGGGCCACCTGACCATCTGTGAAGAAGTCATGACAGGATCCCCAGATAAGGGAACCCCTGAGCTAAGTCCTGAAGGTGAATCCAGACTTCTGTATAGTTGGAAGAACTGAGAGTTCTAAAACTTGAATTCAAAGCTCAGCCCTGTCACCAAAGCACTTTGAACCTTTATCAAGTTGTATAATATATGGACCTCATTAGTAAGATGGGATACCCCTGCAGTAGTTATTTTTTGAATACTACCAGCCCTGAACTGTGTTGAGTATCTTTCCCTCAAAGTCACATAGCACCCTTTGTGACCCCTCTCAGTGCACAATTCATCCATTCATTAAACATTTAGTGGGCACTATGTGCCAGAGAGGATGAATAAACTCTCCCACACTTCATTATCATTACCTGTTTCCCACTCTGTGCTGGCCATCCTGGCCCCCACCCACTGCACTGTCAGAGGCTCTAAGGTAAAGGCCATGTATTATGATCCTTAATGCCTAACTCAGAACTCAAGAAATGTTGTTTATAATGAATGAGTGAATACATGAATAAAAGAATTAATATATGAACTAAATCATCTCTAAGATCCCTCCCATCCCTAAACACCACAAAATCCTTTAAATGGTAAAGCACAGATGGTCTATATGAGGGACCTGGGAACATGGAGAGGTGCCTGACATGAGCCAGGAAAGGCTCCTTAGAGAAGATGATTCTTCAGCTTTCAGAATATCACCCACGCCAGACGTAATCTTTAGCCTTTAAACAGGGTTTTTTGATTTGGTTGTTGATAGAACAAATAGCCTACTGGCTTAAGGCTAAGCTTATAGACTTAACAGCCATTGCAATAGAGGTTGGTCCAAAACATTCATGATTTCAAGGGAGAAAATAGCTCTTTAGTTCTCTTTAATTTTATCTTCCTTTTTAATTATAAAAAAAATTACATGATCATTATAAAAATTTGGAAAATTCAAGCAAATTTTATCCCATCTGATAATTCAACCACTGTTAACATGTTGGTATATTTCTTTCCAGGATACTTAAGCACTTTTTTATCTGCATATAATATTATTGATAATTTCTTTCTAAAAATTGTTCTGCCTGATTTTGCTTAACATTACATCATAAGCATTTAACCATGCCATAAAAATGCCTTCCTTAACATCATTTTAAATTGCTACAGAATGTTCCATCCTATATAGATGAGTCACAATTTACATAACCAATCCCAGATCAGACACTTAGATTATTTCCAATATTCATTTATACTGAACAGCCCTGTGATAAGCATGCCTGTGCATAAAGCTTTATTTGTATTTCTGATCAGGTCCTTAGGACAGATTTGTGGAAGTGGAATTACTGGGTCAAATGGCATGAACACATTTAAGGCTCTTGCTATTCAAGGTCAGGTTCTTTTCTAAGTGATGCTGCCCAGTGTAGACTCCACCAACAGAGTATGCGGGAACTGTCTATCTGCATTGGTCACTTTGTGTTTATTTTCTCTCTCCTCCTCTTAACTTCACCTGTTTACCCTGTTACCTCTTTCTCATCCTCTAAAGCTATCTTCCAGGTCAGAGAAACCTGGGGAAGGAATAGAAGGGAGGCTGCATTGATTGCAATTAGACCCTTCTCCTCCAACCCAGCAGGGAAAGTAAAGCTACCTCAGGCCCTGGAATTTTAATTAACCTCCTAGCAGCAGGAATTTGATCCCTAAAGTTCGTCATGGCTTTGAGCTCAGTGCCAAGCCCTCATGAGAAAAAGAGAGAGACTGTTGAGGTGATTTGTAGTAGCTCCATTTGATTGTGCATGTAGGAAATGGTCTGGGGCAGTGATGAGTGGTGGTCACCTTCTGAACAGGGAGGTCACATGACTTCCTATTAGCTCAGGAGCAGGGAATGAAGAAACTCATTGGACATACAGAAAATTATTCAAGTGGCCTTCCCAGGGCCTCCATCAAATATCTCTGTGAAACATGACTAAGTTTAGATCCAGACATATTCCATACGTTGTCAAGGACCAAGAGAGGCCAGTTGTTATCTAGCTCAGATCAAAGAGACTGGAGTCTGGCAATCACAGCCAAGAGAAGCAGAGCTTAGAAGGAAGTAAGAGGCTGCTGCAGTCATAGACTGTTAGAGTGGACACCTCGGTTATAAATGACAAAGAAGACTCTGGGAAGGAATGTGACCATCCAAGAATACCAAGCATTTAATGGTAGAGGCCAGGTGGGAACCAGATACCGCAACTCACATCCAGTGCTTTTTCTGCATTGTGCCTATATTTTGTTAGGAGGGAGTTGGTCCTTGGATTATTGTGGAAAAAGCTGTAACAAATGCCTGGACAGAAAAGTACCCAAGAGATGCCACATTCCTCAGTGGGTTAGACCCTCCCCCTCCCCCTCCAAGTTACTGTGACCAGCAGAGATGCAAGAAATTTTACACATATGGGGTTACATTTCTGAAATGCAATTCTCCCTGAGCTCCAAGTCTGGTGGCACTCTTCTCTTTCTAGGGCCCCATCCCCAAATTAGACACATGCTTTTGAGAGTAGAGGATGCCGAATTTAGACCAGGCAAAACTTCTGGCTTGTATTTCTTCTAAATAACTTTATAGCAAAATTGGATCTGCTTAGCGAAAAGTTACCACAAAGACTGACCGACAAAATCAGAGAGAGATGAACATGGATGTCCCAGCCTAGGCTCTGCCACTTTGTAGCTACTCACTGTTTCCAACCTTAGTTTTCTCATCTTTAAATTGGAGGGGACACACTCCTGTGTAATCTTCAGAGTCATTGTTGGAATCAGCTGAAATAATGTGTGTGAAAGGTGTTTGTAAGCTATGAACATCAGCCAGGCATGTGTTTGAGTAAAAAGAGATTGGAAGTGGGGGAGGAATAGTGGCATTCGGCTAAACAGTATCTGTCAACCATCCCTCCCTCCCCTGCTCTGGAAATCGTCCCAACCCATCTTGTGGCAGCTGATCACTTAGAGCTGTGGTTTCCAACTATTTTTTTTAAAGCACAGAATCCTTATTTATAAAGGATATTTAATGAGACCCCAAGTATGAACTTGATAACAGTAGTATTGCTTTGAGTGGGTCTAGATAGTGGGGAGGTGGGACAAAGCCACATCTTTATTTTTAACTTCTTAGGGACTAACTCGCAAAAGTTAAAATATTTGTCCATTTATTCTGAAGACACTAACACACTTAAATACTTGAGTTCTGAATAGCCTAAGTCTGCATCTTACCACTAAGGGATCTGGGAAGGGCCTCTGCTAGCTTTGAATACTTGCACTTAAAGTCATACCTTGCGAGGTCTTCATGTTTACTTTTAACCAGTCAATGCTTTATTACTCATTCATTTATTCATTCACTTAATCATCTCATCATTTGAGAGCAAGAGATTAGAAAGTCTCTTTAAGAGTAGTCAAGTATCTCATCCACCATACAAAGCAGGTTGGTATAGAAGAAAGAATTTTGTGTTTGAATTTAAATGAATCTGGTTCCAGATTTGTCTTCAACTCCTTATTGCCTGGCGAATCCTGAAAGGTTGAGGCTAATCCTAATCTCCTAATTGCTCCAGGCCTTGGTTTCCTCAATTGTAGAATGCCTACCCCTCAGGATTACATATTATAAAAGATAGTATAACTCCCATTCCCCCCAGCCACATCTCAGGAAATGCTCTCGGAAGGTGCAAAAGGTCTTAGTCCATTTTCTGTTGCTTATAATAAAATACCTGAAATAGGGTAATTTATAAAGAAAAGGAATGTATTTCTTACAGCTCTGGAGGCTGAGAATTCCACGGTTAAGGAGGCACATCTGGTGAAGGCCTTCTTGCTGGTGGGGACTCTCTGCAGGGTCCTGAGGTGGCACAGGGCATCCCATATGAGGAGGCTGAGTGTGGCAGCTTAGGTCTCCCTTCATTGTCTTATAAAGCAGGGGTCTCCAACCCCTGGGCCATGGACAAATATGGGTCTCTGGCCTGTTACAAACCAGGCTGCACAGCAGGAGGTGAGCGAGAATTACCACCTGAGCTCTGTCTCTTGTTAGATCAGTGGTGGCATTAGATTCTCATAGGAGCATGGACCCTATTGTGAACTGTGCATGTGAGGGATCTCTGTTGCATGCTCCTTATAAGAATCTAACTAATGCCTGATGATCTGAAGTGGAAGTTTCATCCCAAAACTATCCCCCTGCTCCCCACCCCATGGAAAAATTTTCTTCCACAAAGTATCCTAGTTCATGTAGCTAGGAAGAGGCTTAACTCAGCTCTGTCTTTCTCCTGAGCCTCTGCTTTGGGCATCACACATAACTGCCTGTAGTGGAGTGAAGTATGTGCATCAGGCTGTGCTTGGACAGTCCTTCTCCAGTACTTGAAGAAGGACAGAGAATGACCATCAGGTATCCAGGCAGAAAAAGCAAGTTGGAAAAAAAAAAAAAAAGCAGACGTATTCCACGACTGCGATGCTGTGATGTGGTCCAGGAGCTCTGTGGAGTAGAGAGCCTGAGAGAGGCTAGAGTTGGCTCATGGAGAGGGCACACATGAAGCTGAGATTGTGGAATATGCCCAAAGACATTAAAACATCGTTTAGGGGTTTTAATCAGGACAATGGCACCAGCAGACTTGGAAAGAGCACTCTGGCAGCAGTGTGGAGGATGGATGGAAATGGAGAGAATTCACATGGTGATATGGTTTGGCTGTGTCCCCACCCAAATCTCATCTTGAATTGTAGCTCCCATAATCCCCACATATCATGGGAGGGACCCAGTGGGAGGTAACTGAATCATGGGGCAGGTTTTTTCCATGCTGTTCTCATGATCATGAATAAGTCTCATGAGATCTGATGGTTTTATAAAGGACAGTTCCCCTGCACAAGCTCTCTTGCCTGCCACGATGTAAGACATGGCTTTGCTCCTCCTTTGCCTTCTGCCATGATTGTGAGGCCTCCCCAGCCATGTGGAACTATGAGTTCACTAAACCTCTTTTTTTTAATTAATTACCCAGTCTCAGGTATTTCTTCACAGCAGTATGAAAATGGACTAATACACATGGGGAACCACTTAGGCTATGGTAAGTCTCTTGGTCAAGATTCCCTTCTGCCACCTGCCACCTGCTAGCCATCTGAGTGTGGGTCTGTTATTTCCCCTCTCAGAGTTTCAGTCTTCTCATCTGTATATTGGAGATGATGTACTACATACCTCATGGAGCTGCTGTGAGGCATGAAGGAACATGACTATACAGTACCTGACACTCATTGAGTGGTTTGTATTTTGTAAATAGAGGTAGAGAGAGAGGATTGGTAATGAAAGCATTTCAGAAGTAGAATTTAAAATTTTAGCTACAGCTTGAAGAGATAAGAGTAGGAGAGATATTCAAAGAATCTTCAATGTCTGCAAGAAACGGTGATGTCATCAAGGAGAATGTGGAATTAGATACCCCCTGCCCAGACAGAATCCTGAGCCAAACAGCTCTTGTATCAAAAGAACTTCACTTGCCCTGCTCCCCAATGGCCATGTGCTAGGTTAATTCTACTTCACTCCAGACCAGGAATTATGCTTTGGATTTCTAAAATAATATTGAGAATGTCAAGAAAACCTTCATGTCATTTCTCTACTCTTTTATAATGATTATTAATCATAACTAATATTTGTATAGTACATCCCAGTTTACAGAAAATTTTCATCTATATTGTATCAGAGATAAAAGAAAATTCATCACATGTAACTGGCTTATTGAACAGTCTGAACTCAGCAGGCCACAAATATAAACAGGTTTTATATTTTCTCTAATCACCACCTTCAACCGTGTTGTCAAATCTTCCTTTCTCACCCCTTAATGACAGCTGAGGCAGATTTCATACTTTCCTCGTTGCTTTCAGGTCTAAAAGTGCCCAGCCTCATTTTAAACTTCAATCTAATCTCCTATTTAATGCTTATCTCATCCTCTCCCCACAAGGGCTAGGCAGGCCTTGGCCTAACCAACTTGTCATGAAGATAACAGGGAGGTAAGCATGCCCATAATGGAAGATGGAAGGAAACAAGTTTCTGTTACTTATCTGGGTTCTGTTGTGAGCTTCTCAGGCTGGGCACAATGTCCTGTAGATGGCAGATGTCCAAACACTGGAGCTGCTGTGGACACAGGTAAGAGTTCTTCAGGAGCCAGCAGGGGCAGCTCTCTGGTGAGGAAGGAAACTCACACCTTGGCCAACCTCTTCGAAACCTGCCCTTCTGCCCCAGCTTCCATCCAATGTGATCTACCCCATGGACTATTACAGCCAGTCCTCACTCCCAGCAGCCAGTCTTTTAGATAAGACATACCAGATGGCTGTAGATTGGCTGCTTTCCATGGTAGACCCTTGACTCTGAGAAAACTCACCCCTCCTTACCATTCCACACACGGAGAGTGTAAGCTGCCCAGCTGCTACCCCTTCTCTGTTCTACTGTTGACTCCATCCCTCTCCAATTGTCTGTACCTCCTGCTCAGATGGGCATGTAGTACACCAGTGAAAGACTTCCCTAGTTCTAAGTCTGTTTCTGCAGTGAAACAGACTCACAGCTAGAGAAGGAGAAATGTGTCTCTGCTTCTTGCTCATACCCCCAGTCTTTACAGAGGATTCTTTCACCCTGTGCCTGGGCTAGGCTAACGACACAGTTGAAGGACTTCCCTCTGTCTCCCTAGTCTTTCTAAACAGCTGGCAGGGTGAGTGGGGGAGGAGGTCAGGTTGGAATGTGTGATGTGTGCCCACCGCAAATTTTCCTTAGAATGTGGCACTCATCATCCCTTTGCTTCTAGCTTTGGGTTCTGGTAGCCAATTCTTCACTCCCCATTCAGTTATTCAGGTTGTAAGTGTTTGTGATTGTACCTCACCCTCCCTTTCCCTTTCCTATGGTAGAAGGATTCAGGTTTGTAATATTAGTTCCAGGGCCCTCCTTTTTTGGGGCAAAGCCAAGAAAGGCAGAAATAGGAGAAAAGTGAGATCAGGGAGGTTTCACAAGCTGTTTTTTATGAGAGACTCTGGACACAATGGTGTACAGAAGGAGAAAGTCTTGGAGAAATGGTGATGTGTGAAAGATATTGAGAAATAGAGTGATGGAGAAAGAAATGTTTCAATAAAGTTTGTTGTTAGTTATAAATATATCCTACACTTCATGTATTTGAGAGAGTATTTGACAAAGAGCTAAATGGCTTGTCAATTACTTTGACATTTGAAATATAACATTGAATGGGGTTAGGTTTCAGGCAAGTTACATTATCTTTCAGAAATCATAACTCTAAAAAGTTGGTTATCATTCCCACTTCTAACATGTGGAAACTGAGGCGTAAAAGTTTGAAAGAATTTCCTAGAATAAGTTAATAAGGAGTAGATCCCAGACTCAAACTCTAGTGATGGTCTAACTTTAAGTACCAAAATGTTTCTACTGTATAATACTGCTACTATATAATATTGAAGAGAACGCTATGACCTCTTATAAATACTGTCAAATTCCAGATGGTATGAGGAAAAATCCTTCCAAAAATGGTAAGAATGTATCCAGGTTGATGTTGGGGATTCCCCAAAATTCATTTCTATGAGCTGAAGTTGAGGATACTCTGGAAGCCACCTTGAGAAAGCAAGCAGTCAGTGCTCATCCTAAGAATGTCCCTGCTCCTGTCCCACAGCCACTCATGAGCAGAACTCAGAGAGCTCTGTCATAGCTACCAGGGCCAGTCCTCTACCTCTGGTAGGACCACCCAGGAGCCTCTTCCAGAGAGATAAGGAGCCATTCCATGGAAAAGTAGAATTTCAGACTCCATTTAAAAAGGCAGGCACCTGGAGAGTGGGTGCAGGTTCAGTCCACAATGGGAGCAAGTAGGGAAGATACAACAGCTTTCCAAGGAAATAAAGCAATCGAGAGCTCAATAAGGTGGAAGAGCTGTGAAGAGCCATTCAAAGCTGTGGCTGTCACCAGTACCCAGGAGCCATAATTGAAGTCTGTATTGATGTTCCTTGGGCTACAGGGCCCACCTCCATGCCTTTGTAGAGGTTGTGCCTCCAGAATTGTTCTGTAGCTTGGCTGAGACACAATCACACTCTGGGCTGGAGAACATTCTAATGCAAAGTGCGAGTCTTGTCTTAGTGTTGAAGAAACATATTCACACAGGCTTATTCAGTCCTTTTTTTTCTTGATTTTATTTCTAATTCAAACAACAAAAGTACCTGGCTACATACTACATATACATATATTTAAACTATATATTTATGTTAATTTGTATATCCCATTAAATGATTACTGTTTCTTACAGTTTGTATTCTTGTTTTTCTTCTTGTTGTTTTTAATTATATATGCTGTATACCAGGTACTTTATTAAATCTCATTTGATCCTTATAATAGCCTTGGGTGTCAGGAATTTGATTCCCAATTTTTAGATGGAGGATCTAGGAACCATAGCACACTATAATCTTTCTCAGGCTTCATCTTATAATACCACGAGACTGATGCTTTAATACAGATGTGAGATGTGGATACAGCATCTTCCTATGCAACAGCACTTTGCAATTTACACAGCTCAGGCACTCCAACATCTGGCTGCACAGCAAGTGTTGGCAGAGACCACAAGGAAGAGCCAGAACATTTTTGATTCCCCTTGGCTCTATGAAATGAGATAGGGAATCAGGATATCACTATGGTTGGTTTGAGCTGGTCAAAGTTAAAAAAAAAATTGCAAAAAAGGAACCAAGATCTTTAGAGATGACTCTTCTCAGACCTTTGTCCCATTCCTTATCTTCACCAGGAGTCAGGGAAAATAGCAAGAAGATAATCATCCTTTAACTGGTCAGGGCACTGTGCAGTCTTCTCATGTGTTTCAACATCCATCATGCATTCAGTTTTTATGTCAGCGCCCCTGTGCCCCCCAAAAGCAATGCAGAATTATGAACTCCATTTTACATGTGTTTCTTAGAGGCCTAAAATGACTTGCCCAAGATTACACACTGAATGGTAGAGCTGGAAGTGGCTGTTGTGTCTGTCCTGTTTGTGACTTTTTTTTCTGTTATGATAGATAAATCCAAACATGCTATTCTCCAGCTAAAAACCTTCCATTATCTCAGAAATATCTCTAAACTCAGATATTCCTGATCCCTCAATACCTATCACATTCTGCCACTTGCCTCAACCCCACCTCATCCAAGTTCAAGAGTTTGCCAACAGAGTGTGGCTCCCTAGGTACATTGTGCTGTTCCAGTTCACCAAGCCTTCACATCTCATGTTTCCCTGCCCAGGATAATCCAACACTGCCAATGTCCCCAGGCTGTCCGGGACACCACTGCACTCTCAAGATCTAGAGTGCTCATCTCTTCTTCCAGGCAGCCTCTTCCCTTCCCTTCTGTTGTACTCACTTGTACAAGTCGTTTTCTTGTTGGAGTATTTATTTCATATTTGAGCTGAAATGTATCTGCCTGTAGCTTTCACTCATCTGTCTCTTGGGGGAAATATCTACAATAAGTCTATACCCTCTTTCTCCAACAACTTTAATAGTTAAAGACCTCAGTATTGCCTCTTTCAAGTTTATCCTCTTCAGATTAGATATTTCATCTCCTTTCAACTGGACACAGGACGTGAATTCAAGTCCCTCATCATCCTGGTCACTCTTCAGGGCACACACTAAACTACTATAGCATTTGTGCAGAAAAGCACACAATATTCCATGTGTGACCTGATTAGCATGTAGTGTTGGAACCAATATATATCGAGCTGCATCTAGCATTCTGTCATCTGCTTTATCAACATTATTTCACATTAATCTTCATTGAATAATATAACGGTATTATTATATCTCATTTACCTATAAGGAAATTGAAGCTCAGAAAGATTAAATGACTTGCCCAAGGACACACAGCTGGCAAGCAGAAGAGCAGGAATCCCTACCCAGATCTGAACAACACCAAACCCATGCTGTTTCTGCTACATTTTTAGGATCATTGGACTTGCTCTAGATATTGCACTTCAATTAATTCAGCTGCACAAGGGAATCAAATGTAAAAGCCACAGCCTTATTTTTTTTCCCACTCTGCCAAGTATCTCATGATCATCTTGAAATTACTAGAATCCAGATAATTTTAAGCTTTGTGAAGGTCAAAACTGTGATCTCAGTTCCCCTCTCCAAGAAAAAATAATCGGTGTTTCCCATCTCATCTTCCTTTCTGCATCTCTGTTATTGTGCCAGTTGCTGAACAAACATGCCAGCTAAAATAGTCACATCTTCAGCAGTCTCCATCTGCTTTATTGGTTTCTTTAAATAAAATATTACTATGATGAATAATACCATCTAATTGTAAATGTGCACATCACAGCTCAGATACTGCTGTTTTGAGTGGCTTCCCGGAGTGCCCTGATGGGGACCGCAGACCTCAATGGCTCTCAGAAATGCCATGAAATGTCACTTGGACAGGGTCCACAGTCTACCTCTCAGCCATACTAAATACCAATATCAATGTCCCCCACTGTCTATTACAGCCAACACTGTTCAAGGATTCAACTAATAGGGTGTGATATGGCTGTATTCAGACACTTTCCACTACAGCACAACCATGCAATTAAAGATGAATGGCTAGGTTAAGTAAGTAGGTAATTAAATAGAGGTGTGAATGGATGAAAGCGTAGATGAGAGAATGAGTGGATAGGCAATTAGGCAGTTGGATAGATAGATTAGTAGAAAGACAGGATGAATCATAGTTGAAAGAAGGAGGAAAGGGAGGAAGAAGAGAAGGGAAAAGGAGGAATGGAAATTTTGCCCAAAACCATGATGTCCATGAAAACTTAGAATTTAAGCTATGGAAATTTAAGGGGCTATTTGATAATGGTAATAATAATAGAAAACTTTGAATATTTACTATGCTCCAGGCACTGTGCAAGCCTGTTACAAAATCATCTCATTTACTCTTCCCAAGTACTATTATTACTCATATAAATGTAGATGTAAAAACTGATTAAATAGGACCAAAATACATTTCCCTCTTCATATCCACTCTCAACCAGTTCTGTCATGTGGGGTCACACAGACCAAGTGCACTGCCTATTCCCAAGACAACATTCCAATATTTAAAGTCAACAAACATTTATTGAGGTCTCATACTATTCAAAGATTTATGTTTGATGCTAGAGATTTAGGGGTAAATAAGACCTAATCCCATCTCTCAAGGAACTCAGTGGTGAGACAGGAGAGAGAGATAAGTTAGCAAATTCATAGATTACAATGTGCTCTGTCAGACAGCAACACACCAAGAGTGTTTAGAAATTCAAGAAAAGATATAAAGGTTGCTTCCTTCTCTAGGAGGAACTTCTGCTTCCTTCTTACCTGTAATTTTCCAGACTGGACATCATCCTCTGGGTAGCTCCAGGTTATCTACATTTTTCTCAGGATGTGATTCCTGGGAGAATCTGATTAGAAAGGAGAAAGACTGTCAAAGAGAAACATCTCTTGCTCCACCTCCTATCCCTTTTTCTGGGATAAAATGCTCAAACAAAGAAGACTAAAGGGATCTCAGATCTCCTAGGTTATATGCTAGTTTGCTCTACACATGCACTATTGGCCTCAATGACCAACTGTCTCCACTCTGCTAGGAATCAGTAGGAGCAAATAATAGCATGTAGCCTTTTGCCCATCTATTTTGTCCATTTATGTTTTAAATAAGATTTCCTTTTCTAATTTCTAACTCAAATATGTCTTAATGAAATGTTTTACATTCAAATCAATACCAAGTAAATGCACTCTACCTTGTAATGATGAATTTCTAATAATGACAGATTTTTAGAAAATTAAAAGATTGACCATGCATTCCCAATTAGTTGATGATTACTAATGTCTACATCTGCACTTTTCCACATAACTGAATATGATAAAATTAAAGACACAATTGTCTCAATATGAATATTATCATATGTCATATTTTCTCATATTGATTTATGGGGTCAGGTATTCGTAAAAAGCTATAGTGAGTTATCTCTTGAAACATGCACTTTAAATAGTATAACAGTAATATTCCTCCCTTGTCTGTGTTCCCTGTGAAAGCTTCAAAGCCCTGCCCAATTTTTTTTCCTCTCTAAAGTTTTCTTAGGCCCATGGTTCTCAAAGTGTGGTCCCCAGGCCAGCAGCATCAGCATCTCCTGGCAACTTGTTAGAAATGCAAATGTTTAAGCCCTACTGAATCAGAAACTCTGGAGGTGGGGCCCAGTAATTGCTGTTTTAACAAATATTCCAGGTGATGCATGCTCATGTTTGAGAACCACTGCCCCAAAGTAAGGGGTCTTTGGGCAGTAATCAGGTCACTCCTAATCACAAACATTGATAGGGGACCTACTGTGAGACAAGTCTTGAACTAGGCACTGGAGACATAGAGATAAATAAAACACACAATATGTCTTTAATGAACTAACAATCCAGTAGAAATTACAAAGATGTCTAACTGAGCAAAAAGGCAGAATAGGATAGTACCATGCAGCTTGACCAGAGCTGGGCAATAGCATCATCTCTCGGTTTGTTTGTTTTTTTTTAATTATATAGCAGATGCAGGAAGTCCAAGTTGGATTCCAGGAGTCTCTCCCTGTTTGAGAACACTGTGTTGTGGTAAAGAGACCAAGTCTGGAGTGAGACTATGCTGGGTATAAGCCTTGCCTTCACCATTTGTTAGCTGTGTGATCTCAAGCAAGTTGGCCATTCTGCTCAGCAAAAGAATGTGGTATAGGAATTATAAGAATGTACTCTGAAGACCAATTGCCTGGGCTTGAATCTGAGCCCTATCGCATACTAGTTGTGTGACCTTGGGCAAGTTACTTAAATTTTCTGTGCCTCAGTCTTCCCATCTGGAAAGTAAAGCTGCTTCATAAAATTATCCTAAGGATGAAGTCTATTATATGTATGAAGGACTTAGAACAGTATTACAAGCTATGCAGGGTTTGTGGCAGTGATGATGATGATGATGATGATGATGATACACCTCAAATGGAAAACAAAATAACCACACCTATATTACAGGATTGTTGGGGCAATATTAAATAAGAAAATGCAAACACAAAAAAATATTTTATGTGGAACATGCTCACTCCATTTCTATCTGAGGATTTATTTTACTTTGTTTTTCCTCCTTGAGCATACATCTCCCCCTGAAAACGAGCAATGGCTGGTCAAGGGAGGTTCAGATATCCCCAGGTCTACCTAGTGAAATAGCATAACAGTAACATCTTAATATCTCCTCTTAATACTACTTAACTTCCCATGGCCTTGGGTTCTGACTGTGCTGTGTACACTATATCTCCTGAGCCTTGGCAATTCAATTGTAAGCACTTCTTTTTGAAGAATAGTCTACCCATACTTCTCAAACTTTATCAAGTATGTGAATCATTTGGAGATCTTGTTTAAAAGCAGATTCTAATTCAGTAGATCTGACAGGAAGCCTAAGAGTCTGCGTTTATAACAAGCTCCCAAGTGCTGCTGGCCATAGGCCACAAATTGACTAGCAAAAGTGTAGACAGTTCCTACCAGGCCTTTCTACACAAAGTTTCTTAATACTGTCAAAACTTCCACAAGTGGCATCCCAAATGTTGTCAGCCTCTTCATCTGAAGTCACTCCAGCTTCAGTAGCAAGCTCCTAAGACCAGAATAGATCCCTGGAAGAAGCACTGGACTGGGAGGCAGTAAGCCTGGTTTCAAGTTCTACCTCACTTTTTTATAAGCCAGGTGGCCTTGAGAAAGTTATAACCTTTCTGAGCATTTCCAAGATTTTCCAACTATAGCTGCTCATATCCCTGACCTTCACAAGGTGTTGTGAAGGTCAAATGAAATATTGCACATGAAAACACTTTGAAAAAGAAAGGCACAGTACAATAGAAAAAGATCATTGTCAAGCTTACACCTAGCTTTATGCATAGTTTATGTCCTTATTAGCCCCTGAACCAGAAATCTGTGGCATAAACTCCCTTTTGTCCTTTCTCATACTTCATCCATTCTTGGATTTGGAGATCTCTGCATTGGTCAGTGTTCAACGGTAGAAGAAGAATTCACTCTAGCTGGAAAGCAGAAAGGGATGTATTATACAAGGATCAGCAAACTACAGGACACAGACCAAATCTGCCTGCTTTTATAAATAAAGTTTTATTGTAACACAGTTGTACACATGTATTTATACATTGTCTAAAGCTGCTTTCTTTCTACAATGTCAGAGTTAAAGGGTTATTACAGAGAACATATGGCAAGCAAAACTTAAAACAGTTACTGTCTGGTCTCTTTCAGAAAACGTTTGCCAACCCCTGGCTTGCAGAATTACTAAGAGCTGAAGAAACTGAACCTAGGCTTAGCTTCCAGGAATAATTCTTAAAATCTTACAGCAGAATTGAGCTTCTAAGAAAGTGGCTGCCCCTACTATAATCAGGAAGATGTAGAAACAGGAAGTTGCCTAAGAGAGGAGGAAGCCACCACTGCTTGTGCTGGCTCCAGAATGTACTCTACCTTTGCTATGATTCAAACAGATGTCCCACTAGGGATGTCTGCTGTAGCCACATAAAAAATCAAATGCCTCTATGACTATCCTTGCCAGCAAATAATAATAATAATAATAATAATAATAATAATAATAGAAGCCCGTTTGTATAACATTTCACCCTTGTATAGATGTATCTTAATGGTGGAGATCCAGCCACAGGCATTCTGAGGAATGTAGTTTGTAGCTTTCCGAGATCCATATTATAAGAAGGCATGATAGAAGGAGATTGAAATGGATGTTGAGCAAATCAGTGTCCATCACAGTCATTGTCTTAGTCAGTTCAGGCTGCTATAACAAATTACCATAGACTGGGTGACTTAAACAACAAACATTTATTTCTCACAATTATGGAAGCTGACAAGTCCAAAATCAAGGTGCTGACAGATCCAGTGTCCTGGATGAGGACACTTACTGGTTTGCTGACAGCTGTATTCATGTTGTATCCTCACATAGCAGAGAGAAAAAAGAAGAGGAAGCTCTCCTAGCCCTTCCTTCTTGTAAGGGCACCAATCTCATTCATGAGGGCCCCACCCTTATGACGTAATCACCCCCAAAAGTCCAAACTTTTTAATACTTTCACACTAGGGATTAGGATTTTGACACATGAATTGGAACACAAATATTCCATCCGTAATAGTTCTCAATCAGGAACAGGTTCTGTTTGGGCTCCATTCCACAAGAAGTGCTAGTTTTATAGGCTTTCCAAATGAGGATCCAGCATAATGGTTCCAAAATTGTTTGAATCTCTCTCCCAACAGCATCTGAAGGAGCTCTGTAAAATCATGGCTTTATAAGCTCAAGTAATTATTGATAACTGAAACCATACTATGAAAGGAGCTACCCAGAATAGATCACTTAACCATAAATATGTCAGTGCAATTATGAATAACTCAAAGGCAAACCCATCTACAGTAAGGCCCCTATGAAACCCTTAGACAGGAAGCTGCGCTAACATTCTGTGCTGCTATCGCTAACCTGATGAGTGACTTGGGAAAGTCTCTTGTCTTCCCTTAGCCTTGGCTCCCTCTTGACAAGGAAAAGTCTGAACTGAGTATTTTCCGAGGTCCCTTTCCACTGTAAAATTCTGACTCTCATAATATATTGGTTCCCAAGAAATAATGGGGTTAAAAAGTACATTGAACTGAAGCAGCTATTGTGAAAATCCAGGATTTCATTAGCTCAAGAAAGAGGAAGCCTACAGCTTCAACATAATAAGAGAGCCACACTTTGTGTACCAAATTAGTAAAAGGACCTGTGTCCTAGAGATTATGTTTAATGCCTGCCACCAGAACAGCCTTTTCTAAGGAAGCACTGACCTGTCACCCTTGCCTGGGGGTGTAGCCACCCCTTCCCAATGCCTCACTCCCGCTCTGTCTTCCTTCAATTTTATTCTGACAACTGAAAAGATGACAGTCACAAGGTGGGTACAGCCCAGGAAGATAAAAACAATGTGAAATGCAGAGATTGGGAGCTTATCAGCCAAACAGGACATGGGATATAAAAAGTAATCAACCTAAAGCTCTTATCAAAATCTCTCCTAGAGAAAGGTTTTAAAATTCTGTCATTGCTCAAGGAAAAATTATCAGATGATTATAAAGGAATTTCATTTGCTATGCATTCTGTACACAGAAAATGCACACATTCATGCTAGAGGCTACAGGTAGCTTGTCTTGAGAATTATGTCTGAAAATGTTAGATAGCACACTCTTTACAACTAATATATAAATTATTCACACGTGCAAGCCTAGTACATTATAATAATTATAGTATGCCTTATAGTGTTCCTAAATATACTAGGTATGTTATAAATGTTGTTTCATGTATTCCCTTCAATAATTCTGTTGTGCTAGACATTACCATCTCCATTTTTCAGATTAGGAGACTGAGACTCAGAGCAGTTGCCCATAGTAAAAATGCCAGACCCAAGCTTCATATCCAGGTCAGTTCACCTCCAAAGCCCATGAAACACTTACAGAAATCAAAACCCTTCAGCTTGGATTTCCTTCTAGCTTTATGATAAAATCCAAAGTATACCACCCCAGCCATCACACACACAGGAGTATAGTATAAAAGAAAGCTTACTCACTCTCAGTTCTACCAGAGAAAGAGGAAAAGACCAGGGTTGAGCCTCAAGAACCACAAAGGAGGGAAAGGGTCAGAAAGAAGGTTGGAAAGAGAAGTGTTATCTGTAGACCCTCTGAAGTGAGACTGATTTCCCACCATTCACTCCTCCTACCTTCCCCATCTTCAAACTATTGTTAAATAGTGCCATGAATTGAAATATGATCTCCAATTTATACATTCAGCTGTTTGTCCCTATGGAGCAATCTGTCTTCTTTAATTGTTCAAAGCATTCCTGATGCAGTGAATTTAGAGTCATGTTGTGTTTAAGCAAAGCTAGTTTGAAAGTTTTCTTAACTACCTGTCAGCAAATCTATCTAAGCACATTAACAGAAAAAAGGAATACATAGAGCAGCATTCTGGAGCCAGAAGGTACCCTGGGCATTCGGACGAGCGCTCTTACATAAAAATGAAAAAAATGAGGACCAGTCAATGGGTGAGACCAGATTCTCTTCACCACAAAGTCAACAGCAGAGGCAGGACAGAACTCCAGCTCTTGATGCCATCCCAAGGGCTCCTTCCATCCTGTTTGGCTCATAAATTGCTTGTTGCCCAGAGAAAGCTCGAATCAAGTAGATTCAAGCTCAGCAAAAGGAAAGGAAGATGATGGTTGGGGATTTTTGATGGCAAGGAAAATGCTTAAAAGATTAAAGCACAAAAAGTAAATATCAAAATTGTATTAAAAATCAGAATTCAATTATGGTTTAAAAAAATGGCAAAGTAACTTAAAGGAAATAGGCCAATGTGTCCATAGTGATCATTTCAGAGAGGTAACATCATAAATGAATGTTTCTGTTTATTAACACCTCTGTATAGTTTTGAAATATTCTGCAATGAATATATATTAATTTTATTGCCAGAAAAAATATAATGTCCCCTGCTGAAAAAATAGAGATGAAGACTGTGGAAAAGGGTAATGTCTTCTGAGAGCTGAGCTTCCCACAGGCTACCCTATGAGTGGTTGAAAGAGGCAACCCCTGCCTTCAGCCCCGGAGGCAGGAAGTCTGAATTCTTTCCTGGCCCATTTGAAGCCTAGGCAAGCCGCTGCCTTGTCTGGGCCACTTTCCCCAGATCTGCAAAATAAGGAAGCTGAATTTTCTGAGTTCTAAGGTTCTTCCTCACTCCAGCATCCTGTAGAAAAGCAGTGCTGCTTGAAAGACCCAAACCCAAAGTGTGAGCCACCCTCAGCCTCCAGCCATTCAGCCTTGATGATCACAGGGGCTTCTCTGGTGTGTCATCCTTCAATGACTTGGATGCAGGCAGGCTAGCTGGGAAGCACAGCCATGGAATGCAGCAGCTAGGGAGGTGGTATCCTGGGGCCAGGGTATCCAGGTCACTCTATGAGCTCAGTGGGCCGCAGAATGAGAAAGCTCAGGAAGGGGACTGGAACCCACACTGAGAGGGCAACATCCCCCAGGGTCCTTGCCTGACTGAGCCAGAAGCACCTTGGAGACCACTGACACAGTCACCTTACCCTTGGAGAGACTCCAGCCAGCGGGCTCAAGACCTTAACCTGAGGCCTGGAGGACCATAAGTTCATTGCGGAGGATAAAAAGGAATTATCAAGTAAAATGTGTCTCAGTCCATACATAGCTCACACATTCACTTCTTCCAAGGAGACTATCCCCATCCTTACCCAGCCACCCCCAAGTTAGACCACACACCCCTCCCTTGTTCCCCTCACTGTCCTGAGTTTCCCACTCTACACTAACCATCCTGTGTAGAATTGTTTCATTGTTTGTCTTCCACACCACACTGTGCACTCTTTCAGGCTGAGTGAGGCTTCATTCTCCCAGCACAGAACCTGGTCAGTATAGATCAGGGCTCAGCAAACTATGGCCTGCAGGCCATATTTGGCCAGCGCCTGGTTATGTAAATAAAATTGTGTTGGCATACAGCTATGACCATTTGTTTACATTTCATTTATGGCTGGTTTTGCACAACAGCAGAACTGATCATTTGCAACAGTGACCATTTGCCCACAAAAACTAAAACACTTATTATCTAGCCCTTTAAGAAAAAGTTTGCTATTAACCAGGCATGGTAGCACTGGTCCCAGCTACTAGGGAGGCTGAGGAGGAAGGATCGTTTGAGCCCAGGAGGTCAACACTGCAGTGAGCCATGATCGCACCACTACACTGCAGCCTGGATGCCAGAGTGAGACCTTGCCTCAAAAAATCAAAAATTAAAATTAATTTTAAAAGAGTTTGCTAATCTCTGGTGCATTAGTTTGGCAGGACTGCCATAAAGTACTACAGACAAGGTGATTTAAACAACAGAAATGTATTTCCTCACAGTTTTGGAGGCCAGATAGCAAAGATCCAGGTGTTGGCAGGGTTGGCTTCTTCTGAGGCCTCCCTCCTTGGCTTGTAGATGGGGTTCTTCTCCCTATGTTCATGTGATCTTCCCTCTGTGCATGTCTTTATCCTAGTCTCCTCTTCTTATAAAGATGCCAATCATATTGGATTAGAGGCCAACCTAATGACCTCATATTAACTTAATTACCACTTGCTTAATTTACTTAGCTTCCTTAAATTTACAAAGCCTCTTGAGGCTGATTTCCACAGAACTAGGGATTAAAGACCCTATCTCCATACACAGTCACATTCTGAGATACAGAAGTTTAGGACTTCAGCATACGAATTTGCAGAGGCCACAGTTCAGCCCTTAACATCTCATATAGACCCTCAGTAAATGTTCCATGAGCTGAGCCTTTTCACCCAACACAATGATGAGCATGTAGCTTATGCTCAATGAGATTCTCTCTTCTTTGCCTCAACCGTAATCCAAAGAACTTCCTTAAATTTACAATGCCTCTTGAGGCTGATTTCCACAGAACTAGGAATTAAAAGTCTGCTTATTTTAACATCTTCCAACATTCATTTACTGGCTTCTGGAAAAGTCTTTCCCACCCTCAATTGAGTTCTTTCATAGGTTGGGGCATTTATATGTTGTATGTTCCCCAATCAAAAAACCTCTTCTTACATTTGAATATTGACAACAGGCATGTGGAAGCTGAAAAGAAAAGGCAGAAAGCCATCATGAAAGTGCTACCACAGAGAGCCATGCCCAGACACCAATATAAAGAGTGTGATGCAATTTTTACAAGTCTTAATTGTGAAATGCCAAACACTCCCAACACAAAGGAAAGTCAAATGTCACTTATTCCCATGATGTGTTGAGAGGTGCAGTCCCAAAGCACACATTTCTAATGCTTGGCCAAGAGCTAGGTAAATAAATGGTGAGGGCAAAATGCCACAACCCCCCAGCGAATGGGCACCCATGCAGAGGTGGCACGACCAGCCAAAATGGCATGTCGGAGGAGGCTGTTTGGCCCCATGATGTCCCTCATTTGCCACCTGAGAGGCAGCAGGGCCCAGAGGGTGCTTGACATGTTTCACATCCTGGCTTCATTTCTTACTAGGAAGGGTCCTTGGCCACATTGTTTAACCTACTAGTACCCACTACACTTGGCTCCTCTGAAGGTCAAGTGCATTGTTCATAAAGCATTCAGCACAGTACTGGTTCCTGGAGGATTCTTGGTGGATAGTAATTCCCTTCCTGCAGCCAGCCCTACTGCCATCTGCTCGGCCAGCCCACAAGCACCTCCACACCCCAAGCCACACCTAACTTCTCTACTCCCCAGACACTCTGTAGACTTTCCTTCCTTCATGCCTTTACATTGACTGTTCCTTTACCTTGGAATGCCCCTCCCACCATAACAAACTGCTTTTTGTCTTTAAAATCCCACCTTGAATATTCTCTCTGTGAAATCATTCTTTTTTTTTTTTTTTTTTAATTTTTTGACTCTCCCACTTCCGTGAGTAAAACTAATCCCTTATTCCCTGTACTTCCATAGCCTGTGTTTCTCCAAGGCCTAGAACAATATGGGCCAAGTGTTTCTGGAGCGAATGATCCTGTGGCATCTTGGGCATACCTTTGTTTTATAACCTGGAGTTTTTGAATATACTAGATGTCAGTCCTTTTTGCTAGAATGTGATTTTATCAAGGATACCCTGGGGATTTTCTGCCTCCAAGACCTGACACTGGCTTGATAAATGGTGAAATTTATTTTCATTTCTAACCTATGGTTCTATGGTAGAATCAGAGATGTGTTAGAGAGAGACATAGGGTGCTAACAGGCATTTAGCATGTTTTTCTTGGAAGGTGAAGCTTGTAAATAATCACAGCATATGCCGTTTATTGAATGCCTACCTATAGGCATTTTTGCAAATGTCCTACTGTTTAATCTTAGCAACCCCATTGGTTTGATACCATGATCTCCTTATGGAAGGCCACATAGCTCACTATTTAGGAGTTGGGTTTTGCAATCAGACAATCTGGGTTCCACTGCAAAAATAAGTGGGTGGTTTTAAGTAACTCAGTTGGTCCCCCTCTCTGCTTCAGTTTCTTCATGTGTAAAATGGGAATAGAAATAGGATCCAATTTATAGGGTTGTTATAAGGAATAAATGAGATAGTATATAATAGGAAACACATGAGATTATGCCTATAAAAGACCTGGTACCTAGTAAGAACTCGATGAAGATAGCTGCTATTATTGCTATTGTTATTATCCATTTCATAAGCAGGTAAGCTAGATTTGGGCCCAATATGCCTGACTCTGGCAAACTCATTCAGCGTGGCCCCAGCAGGTGGTTTTTTCAACCACCAACCCTTTTAGAAAAGGTAATAAAAGTCTGGGTGTGGTGGCTCATGCCTGTAAACCCAGCACTTTGGGAGCCTGAGGCGGGGGGATTGTTTGAGGCCAGGAGTTCAAGATCAGCTCGGAAACATAGGAGACATTGTCTCTACAAAAAATATAAAAAAATAGCTGGGCATGGTGGCACATGCCTGTAATCCCAGATGTTTGAAAGGCTGAGCAGGGTGGATCACTCGAGCCCAGGAGGTTGAAGCTGCAGTGAGTCATAATGGCACCACTGCATCCCAGCCTGTCCAACAGAGTAAGACCCCAATGAAAAGAAAAAAGGCAATAAAATGGAAGAAGAATTTTGGAGGCCAAGTGTATTCGTCCATTTTTACACAGCTGATAAAGACATACCCAAGACTAGACAATTTACAAAAGAAAGAGGTGTAATGGACTCACAGTTCCATGTGCCTGGGAGGCCTCACAATCATGGCAGAAGGTGAAAGGCATGACTCACACGGCAGCAGACAAGAGAAGAGAATTGTGCAGAGAAACTCCCCTTTTTAAAACCATCAGATCTCATTAGACTTATTCACTATCAAGAGAACAGCACAGGAAAGACCCACCCCCATGATTCAATTATCTCCCACCAGACCCCTCTCACAACATGTGACAATTATGGGAGTTACAATTCAAGATGAGGTTTGGGTGGGGACAGTCAAACCATATCACCAACGTGGGAGGATTGTTCTGAAAAGAACATGAGAAGATTTCTCACTCATTCCATTGGATAACGTGGATTTCTTTCCAATTATCAGCAAAAGAAAATTCCTAAAATGCCAAATTATTTCTTCCAAAGTTACCCTGTCTGAGAGAATTACAATCTCAAGAGGAGGTTTAGTTTAGTTTTCTGGTTCAGACCAGTCAATACTCAAGAGGCAAGGAGGCAATGGTGATTTACAATTAGGGTGATCATAGGACACAGTTTAGCCAGGAGAGTCCCAGTTTACCCAAGTTGTCCCAGTATAATTTTTAATAGCATGCCCTTTCATTTTCAGAAGTGTTCCAATCAGGGCAATAAATTAAACGGTCACCTATTTATTATGGAATAAGGAAGTATCTTGGAGTCACAGAGACCTGAGCTTAAATCCTGGCTCTACCACTTACTAGCTGTGCATCGAGGGTAATTCACTCAACCCTTCTGAGCTTCACATTCTCCTTCTGTAAAATGAGTTCAATACTACATGTTTTCTAGGGTATTATACATATTCCAAAAATGCGCAAACTATGGAAAGCACTTGGCACACAGTGGTTCCTCCATAAAAGTCAATTCTCTTTCCCTTACTCTCCTATTTCCATATTCACCAACCCTATATAAGTCAGAAGAATGCGAATTCTTATTTTGTAGTTCTCCAAGTACCTCTTTTGGGTATATATCCATTTAATAGTTCAGTTCAACACATATGAATGGAGAAGAGCATTCTATATTCTAAAGGTGATACTGGCATTTTCACAAATGTCTCTAATACTAGAAAACTTATAATAAGCCCTAGAGACCAAGTACAAGAGACCAGGGGCTCAGAGCAGGAAGTGTTGTTTGGGCTGCCTGAAGAAAGTAGCACTTGGGGGATGTTCTCAAAGGATGGGTATGACTTCAACAGGCAGAGTTAAGCAAGGATATTCCAGGTGAAAGAGATAGCCTGAGGACAGGAGAGTATGGCATGCATTCAAGGAATGGCAGTAGTCCAATTTAACTGGAATTTTAGATAAATTGGAAACAGACTGTAGAAGGCCTTGAAAGCTAAACTAAGCAATGGGGAGCCACTGAAGGTCTGTGAGGAGAAGGTCTGGTCTCCCTGCTGCTGAGCTCTAGAAACAGTTATCTGGCTGCTGTTGAGTAGAATTGATTGCAGGCAGTACAAAGAGGCAGGAGGTGGTAAATCCAGTTAAAAAGCCATTGTAGTAGCACTGTTTAGTCAACTTTACATCAAAAGTTTGGTTCAACTTCCCCCTCTTGTCCCTGACCCTGCAGATCCAAGAAATCAAGTCTCTACAAACAAGATTCTATCGAACAATTTCTCTCATTTCTAACCTTATATCTTAAGATGAAATTAAATTGATGTTGTCCAATTTCTGTTCACAAAGCCAAGCTGGTTGTTAGACAACTGGTCAGGAAAAATTTTGAAGAGTTCACATGTCACTTAACTCTATGACCAGGTGTTTCTATGATAGATGACATTACGTCTTGTTTCTTCAACAAATTTTCTCTCATTTTTTATGTCTCTGTCTTTATCCTTCTAGTCCCTACAGTGCCTTCCTCTCTAGGGTTTAGGTCAACCCTAAAACATTGACCTATGACGCTCTCAGACTTACTCCCTGAGTTGTTCTATTTCACAAAGTGTCATAGGCTAAGTTTCTCCCAAAGCAAAGACTAAGGCCATGACCTTCACGCAGGTAATTTATCTGGGAATGTGATCCCAGGGAGCAGAAATGCAAGAGAAGGGAGAAGGAGAAATAAAAATTAAAATGTGATCATTGCTTAATCACTACTAAAGCAACTGGTTCTCAATCCTGCCAGGAACTTCCCAGAAGCCTTATAAATTACAAATCAGAATTACCTGCCCTGAGACTTAAGGGGAAGTAGCATTTATCCATTGGGTCCTCTCTCCCATATTCATCAAGGATGGCCCCACAAGTGTTAACTTCTCTGAAGTTCCTAGCTGCATATATGTAAATAGAGCAGGTTTTATAAGATATCCTGTTCCATAGTATCCAAGAAGTCCCAGGGAAGGAAAGAAAGGTAGGTGGCATGGGGCCTAAGGTGAAATGCTGTCCAATCATACCTACGCAAAGCTGCCAAAGCCTGCAGGAAATTGGTCACCAGGGCAGTGACTGGTGTAAGAAATTGGGCCCAGAAGATGTTGGGGCAAGGCCCCAGAGGCATCCAGTCTGTAAACTTAGTCCAGGAAAAGGCCTTTCCACCCTATGGTGATTGCACTCTACCTACAGGTGGAGAGGAAGCCACTCCAGCAGCAGTGGCTCCTGTGCAGCCCTCTTGGATGGCCAGAAATCCCAAAAAGCAAAACTCAGTTATACATGAGGAAAAAATAAAAATTGTGAGTTTCTGAAAACGATTTAATAACAAAAGTACCATATTTTGCCCTAAGTTTGGAACTTCTTTATACCACAACACCAATATCTTTCCTGCCTTAGTAAATGCAGTATCACTGAATCTTTCCTGTATATGTTCATAGTACTGCTATTATTCTAGATATCAACACTCACAGATTTTTTCTCTTTTTCCATATAAATCACTTATTGATGTCACTTAATTCTATCTACCCAGTGTCATTCAGGTACCTTATTTTTCATTCTCTCTGCGATCACTCAAATGCAGGACCTTGTTAACTACCCAATGGACTTTTTAGGAGCTGCCTTGATTCCATTTTCTTTTCTCCTGTAGTTCAGTTTTCTTCATCTGTAAAGTGAGAATAACAGTAACCACAACTTTATAGGACTTTTATGTAGCTAAAATGAAGTCTATGAAATAATGTATATGAAACACCTAGCTTAGCAGTTGGCATTTTGAAGTGGAGTATTTAAGACTGGGTTTGGCAGCAAGTAACTGAAAAAATGAAAATTACAGGGACTTAAACAAGTTACAAGTAGAAATTTCTTATTCCCTTTCTTTTAAACATGAGTATTTCTCACTTTCAACTATGATGTAATTGCTAGTACTAGACTAGTCTTCTTTCAGTAAGCAACTAGAAAACCAAAAAAACTATATGAAGCAACTATTTTCAGTCATTGGACAAAGGCTGTGCATGACTGTAATCCTTGAAATAAGGGAAACAAAGAAAGTGAGACTAATGATTTTCCCAGATTTATGCCTGAAATCTTTCTCCCTGGAACAGAGATGGGGAACCCAAGCAGAGTACAACATCTTTGTAAAAATGAAGTTTAGGGAGGCTAAGGCAGCTGAAATTTTCAGAGTGCTGTACCAGAGAAAAAGAAGCTATGCAAAGAAAACACTAAAAACTCAACATAGGGATCCCCTTGAATTTTTGGCTTAATACTAAGCGACACAAATGTAGAATGAGATTCCACAAGGCAAAGCAAAGAACAATGAACAAAAAGAAAATAACTATGGGAAAAGCTATCAGCTGAACATCTCCCAGAGTCTGAAGGTCATTGAACACTTAGTAAATATTCAGTAGAGACTCTAAAAAGATCACACCTTAGAGAGCCAGACTATCCTTAGAGAGTAAATGCTACTCTTGATCTGCCACAACAAAATTTTTCAGACTCAAAGGATCAAGCTAATTTATACATAAATTAATTGCTTGCCAATATTGAACTCAATGCATAACATGCATAATATCCAGCACCCAATAAAACTTATCAGACATGTAAACAAACAGGAAAATGTAACCCATAGCCAGGAGTCAAATCAATCAATAGGAACAGACAGAGAATTTACAAATATTTTGGAATTAACAGAGAAGGGCTTTTAATAACACTATTATAAATATTTTCAAGGATTTTAGGGAAAATATGAACATAATGAAAAGAGAAATGGAAACTATTGAAAAGAAAAACAAATAGAACTTCCAGAGCTGAAAGCTATAACGTCTTTTTTTTTTTTTCAAAACAAATAAGAGTAAAGATCTTTACTAAATTTATTCATTCCTTGGTGTCAATGCTTCCTGAATTTTTCTTTTTTTTTTTTTCTTTTTTTTATTATTATACTTTAAGTTTTAGGGTACATGTGCACATTGTGCAGGTTAGTTACATATGTATACATGTGTCATGCTGGTGCACTGCACCCACTAACTCGTCATTTAGCATTAGGTATATCTCCCAAAGCTATCCCTCCCCCTTCCCGCCACCCCACAACAGTCCCCAGAGTGTGATGTTCCCCTTCCTGTGTCCATGTGATCTCATTGTTCAATTCCCACCTATGAGTGAGAATGTGCGGTGTTTGGTTTTTTGTTCTTGCGGTAGTTTACTGAGAATGAGGATTTCCAATTTCATCCATGTCCCTACAAAGGACATGAACTCATCATTTTTTATGGCTACATAGTATTCCATGGTGTATATGTGCCACATTTTCTTAATCCAGTCTATCATTGCTGGACATTTGGGTTGGTTCCAAGACTTTGCTATTGTGAATAGTGCCGCAATAAACATACATGTGCATGTGTCTTTATAGCAGCATGATTTATAGTCCTTTGAGTATATACCTAGTAATGGGATGGCTGGGTCAAATGGTATTTCTAGTTCTAGATCCCTGAGGAATCACCACACTGACTTCCACAATGGTTGAACTAGTTGACAGTCCCACCAACAGTGTAAAAGTGTTCCTATTTCTCCACATCCTCTCCAGCACCTGTTGTTTCCTGACTTTTTAATGATTGCCATTCTAACTGGTATGAGATGGTATCTCATTGTGGTTTTGATTTGCATTTCTCTGATGGCCAGTGATGATGAGCATTTTTTCATGTGTTTTTTGGCTGCATAAATGTCTTCTTTTGAGAAGTGTCTGTTCATGTCCTTTGCCCACTTTTCGATGGGGTTGTTTGTTTTTTTCTTGTAAATTTGTTTAAGTTCATTGTAGATTCTGGATATTAGCCCTTTGTCAGATGAGTAGGTTGCGAAATTTTTCTCCCATTTTGTAGGTTGCCTGTTCACTCTGATGGTAGTTTCTTTTGCTGTACCGAAGCTCTTTAGTTTAATTAGATCTGATTTGTCAATTTTGGCTTTTGTTGCCATTGCTTTTGGTGTTTTAGACATGAAGTCCTTGCCCATGCCTATGTCCTGAATGGTATTGCCTAGGTTTTCTTCTAGGGTTTTTATGGTTTTAGGTCTAACGTTTAAGTCTTTAATCCATCTTGAATTGATTTTTGTATAAGGTGTAAGGAAGGTATCCAGTTTCAGCTTTCTACATATGGCTAGCCAGTTTTGCCAGCACCATTTATTAAATAGGGAATCCTTTCCCCATTGCTGGTTTTTCTCAGGTTTGTCAAAGATCAGATAGTTGTAGATATGCGGCGTTATTTCTGAGGGCTCTGTTCTATTCCATTGATCTATATCTCTGTTTTGGTACCAGTACCATGCTGTTTTGGTTACTGTAGCCTTGTAGCATAGTTTGAAGTCAGGTAGTGTGATGCCTCCAGCTTTGTTCCTTTGGCTTAGGATTGACTTGGTAACGCGGGCTCTTTTTTGGTTCCATATGAACTTTAAAATAGTTTTTTCCAATTCTGTGAAGAAAGGCATTGGTAGCTTGATGGGGATGGCATTGAATCTGTAAATTACCTTGGGCAGTATGGCCATTTTCACGATATTGATTCTTCCTACCCATGAGCATGCAATGTTCTTCCATTTGTTTGTATCCTCTTTTATTTCCTTGAGCAGTGGTTTGTAGTTCTCCTTGAAGAGGTCCTTCACATCCCTTGTAAGTTGGATTCCTAGGTATTTTATTCTCTTTGAAGCAATTGTGAATGGGAGTTCACTCATGATTTGGCTCTCTGTTTGTCTGTTGTTGGTGTATAAGAATGCCTGTGATTTTTGTACATTGATTTTGTATCCTGAGACTTTGCTGAAGTTGCTTATCAGCTTAAGGAGATTTTGGGCTGAGACAATGGGGTTTTCTAGATATACAATCATGTCATCTGCAAACAGGGACAATTTGACTTCCTCTTTTCCTAATTGAATACCCTTTATTTCCTTCTCCTGCCTAATTGCCCTGGCCAGAACTTCCAACACTATGTTGAATAGGAGTGGTGAGAGAGGGCATCCCTGTCTTGTGTCAGTTTTCAAAGGGAATGCTTCCAGTTTTTGCCCATTCAGTATGATATTGGCTGTGGGATTGTCATAGATAGCTCTTATTATTTTGAAATATGTCCCATCAATACCTAATTTATTGAGAGTTTTTAGCATGAAGGGTTGTTGAATTTTGTCAAAGGCCTTTTCCACATCTATTGAGATAATCATGTGGTTTTTGTCTTTGGCTCTGTTTATATGCTGGATTACATTTATTGATTTGCATATATTGAACCAGCCTTGCATCCCAGGAATGAAGCCCACTTGATCATGGTGGATAAGCTTTTTGATGTGCTGCTGGATTCATTTTGCCAGTATTTTATTGAGGATTTTTGCATCAATGTTCATCAAGGATATTGGTCTAAAATTCTCTTTTTTGGTTATGTCTCTGCCAGGCTTTGGTATCAGAATGATGCTGGCCTCATAAAATGAGTTAGGGAGGATTCCCTCTTTTTCTATTGATTGGAATATTTTCAGAAGGAATGGTACCAGTTCCTCCTTGTACCTCTGATAGAATTCGGCTGTGAATCCATCTGGTCCTGGACTCTTTTTGGTTGGTAAGCTATTGATTATTGCCACAATTTCAGATCCTGTTATTGGTCTATTCAGAGATTCAACTTCTTCCTGGTTTAGTCTTGGGAGAGCGTATGTGTCGAGGAATTTATCCATTTCTTCTGGATTTTCTAGTTTATTTGCGTAGAGGTGTTTGTAGTATTCTCTGATGGTAGTTTGTATTTCTGTGGGATCGGTGGTGATATCCCCTTTATCATTTTTTATTGCATCTATTTGATTCTTCTCTCTTTTTTTCTTTATTAGTCTTGCTAGCAGTCTATCTATTTTGTTGATCCTTTCAAAAAACCAGCTCCTGGATTCATTAATTTTTTGATGGGTTTTTTGTGTCTCTATTTCCTTCAGTTCTGCTCTGATTTTAGTTATTTCTTGCCTTCTGCTAGCTTTTGAATGTGTTTGCTCTTGCTTTTCTAGTTCTTTTAATTGTGATGTTAGGGTGTCAATTTTGGATCTTTCCTGCTTTCTCTTGTGGGCATTTAGTGCTATAAATTTCCCTCTACACACTGCTTTGAATGCATCCCAGAGATTCTGGTATGTTGTGTCTTTGTTCTTGTTGGTTTCAAAGAACATCTTTATTTCTGCCTTCATTTCATTATGTACCCAGTAGTCATTCAGGAGCAGGTTGTTCAGTTTCCATGTAGTTGAGCAGCTTTGAGTGAGATTCTTAATCCTGAGTTCTAGTTTGATTGCACTGTGGTCTGAGAGATAGTTTGTTATAATTTCTGTTCTTTTACATTTGCTGAGGAGAGCTTTACTTCCAACTATGTGGTCAATTTTGGAATAGGTGTGGTGTGGTGCTGAAAAAAATGTATATTCTGTTGCTTTGGGGTGGAGAGTTCTGTAGATGTCTATTAGGTCTGCTTGGTGCAGAGCTGAGTTCAATTCCTGGGTATCCTTGTTGACTTTCTGTCTCGTTGATCTGTCTAATGTTGACAGTCGAGTGTTAAAGTCTCCCATTATTAATGTGTGGGAGTCTAAGTCTCTTTGTAGGTCACTCAGGACTTGCTTTATGAATCTGGATGCTCCTGTATTGGGTGCATATATATTTAGGATAGTTAGCTCTTCTTGTTGAATTGATTCCTTTACCATTATGTAATGGCCTTCTTTGTCTCTTTTGATCTTTGTTGGTTTAAAGTCTGTTTTATCAGAGACTAGGATTGCAACCCCTGCCTTTTTTTGTTTTCCATTTGCTTGGTGGATCTTCCTCCATCCTTTTATTTTGAGCCTATGTGTGTCTGCACGTGAGATGGGTTTCCTGAATACAGCACACTGATGGGTCTTGACTCTTTGTCTAATTTGCCAGTCTGTGTCTTTTAATTGGAGCATTTAGTCCATTTACATTTAAAGTTAATATTGTTATGTGTGAATTTGATCCTGTCATTATGATGTTAGCTGGTGATTTTGCTCGTTAGTTGATGCAGTTTCTTCCTAGTCTCGATGGTCTTTACATTTTGGCATGATTTTGCAGCGGCTGGTACCGGTTGTTCCTTTCCATGTTTAGCGCTTCCTTCAGGAGCTCTTTTAGGGCAGGCCTGGTGGTGACAAAATCTCTCAGCATTTGCTTGTCTGTAAAGTATTTTATTTCTCCTTCACTTATGAAGCTTAGTTTGGCTGGATATGAGATTCTGGGTTGAAAATTCTTTTCTTTAAGAATGTTGAATATTGGCCCCCACTCTCTTCTGGCTTGTAGTGTTTCTGCTGAGAGATCTGCTGTTAGTCTGATGGGCTTCCCTTTGAGGGTAACCCAACCTTTCTCTCTGGCTGCCCTTAACATTTTTTCCTTCATTTCAACTTTGGTGAATCTGACAATTATGTGTCTTGGAGTTGCTCTTCTCGAGGAGTATCTTTGTGGCATTCTCTGTATTTCCTGAATCTGAACGTTGGCCTGCCTTGCTAGATTGGGGAAGTTCTCCTGGATAATATCCTGCAGAGTGTTTTCCAACTTGGTTCCATTCTCCCCATCACTTTCAGGTACACCAATCAGACGTAGATTTGGTCTTTTCACATAGTCCCATATTTCTTGGAGGCTTTGCTCATTTCTTTTTATTCTTTTTTCTCTAAACTTCCCTTCTCGCTTCATTTCATTCATTTCATCTTCCATTGCTGATACCCTTTCTTCCAGTTGATCGCATCGGCTCCTGCGGCTTCTGCATTCTTCACGTAGTTCTCCAGCCTTGGTTTTCAGCTCCATCAGCTCCTTTAAGCACTTCTCTGTATTGGTTATTCTAGTTATACATTCTTCTAAATTTTTTTCAAAGTTTTCAACTTCTTTGCCTTTGGTCTGAATGTCCTCCCGTAGCTCAGAGTAATTTGATCATCTGAAGTCTTCTTCTCTCAGCTCGTCAAAGTCATTCTCCGTCCAGCTTTGTTCCGTTGCTGGTGAGGAACTGCGTTTCTTTGGAGGAGGAGAGGCGCTCTGCTTTTTAGAGTTTCCAGTTTTTCTGTTCTGTTTTTTCCCCATCTTTGTGGTTTTATCTACTTTTGGTCTTTGATGATGGTGATGTACAGATGGGTTTTTGGTGTGGATGTCCTTTCTGTTAGTTTTCCTTCTAACAGACAGGACCCTCAGCTGCAGGTCTGTTGGAGTACCCTGCTGTGTGAGGTGTCAGTGTGCCCCTGCTGGGGGGTGCCTCCCAGTTAGGCTGCTCGGGGGTCAGGGGTCAGGGACCCACTTGAGGAGGCAGTCTGCCCGTTCTCAGATCTCCAGCTGCGTGCTGGGAGAACCACTGCTCTCTTCAAAGCTGTCAGACAGGGACATTTAAGTCTGCAGAGGTTACTGCTGTCTTTTTGTTTGTCTGTGCCCTGCCCCCAGAGGTGGAGCCTACAGAGGCAGGCAGGCCTCCTTGAGCTGTGGTGGGCTCCACCCAGTTCGAGCTTCCTGGCTGCTTTGTTTACCTAAGCAAGCCTGGGCAATGGCGGGCGCTCCTCCCCCTGCCTCGCTGCTGCCTTGCAGTTTGATCTCAGACTGCTGTGCTAGCAATCAGCGAGACTCCGTGGGCTAGGACCCTCCAAGCCATGTGCGGGATATAATCTCATGGTGCGCCATTTTTTAAGCCCGTTGGAAAAGCGCAGTATTCGGGTGGGAGTGACCTTATTTTCCAGGTGCCATCCATCACCCCTTTCTTTGACTTGGAAAGGGAACTCCCTGACCCCTTGCGCTTCCCGAGTGAGGCAATGCCTCACCCTGCTTCAGCTCGCGCACGTTGCACGCACCCACTGACCTGCGCCCACTGTCTGGCACTCCCTAGTGAGATGAACCCAGTACCTCAGATGGAAATGCAGAAATCACCCGTCTTCTGTATTGCTCACACAGGGAGCTGTAGACCGGAGCTGTTCCTATTCGGCCATCTTGGCTCCTCCACAGCTATAACGTCTTAAAAGAGTTTACTGAATAGGCTTGCCAGCTGATTGGATTTAACAGAAAATTAAAAAAAAAAATCAGTGAACTTTAAGGTAAGACAATAGAAACTCTCTAAACTGAATTACAGAGAGAATGAAGACTGGAAAAATAATACAGAGCTTTAGTGACCTGTAGGATGATATAAGCCAATTTAACATGCATTTAATTGAAATCCCAGAAACAAGGTGTGAAGGGGGAGGAGGGAACTAAGAAAACTTGAGTTCATGATGGCTTTAAATTTTCCAGATCCAAGAAGTCTACACACTAAAGAAGGAGAAATACAAACCATACCATTGCACATCGTAATCAAATTGCTAAAAATCAACAATAAAGAGAAAATTTTAAGAGCAGTGAAAGAAAATGGCATACTCCATAGAGAGGGACAAAGATAAGAATTACTGCAGACTTCTCATCAGAGGCAATCCAGATCAGAAAGCAAAGAATAACATCTTGAATCTGCTGAAATAAAAGAAGTCAGAAAGCAGCACAGTTCAGTTGTGGTGGTACATAGCATCAGGCATCTGAGCACTTTATCTCTTATTGATTCACCACTGTCAGCACAATGCTTCCACCGCAGTGCAAGGTGCCTACTCAGGCTTCAGCTAACACATCCACGTTCCAGTCTGAAAAAAAAGAGAGAGGAAAAATGGCACATTCCCTTTCTTTAAGAGTACTTCCTTTAAGTAGCGCACAAATATTGAGAGGAACTTAGTTACACAGCCACACCCAAAGACAACAGAGTCTGGGAAATACAGTCTTAATTCCAGTGGCCATATAACCAAATAAAAATCTGGGGTTCCATTACTAAAAAAGTTGGAGAGAATGGATATTAGAGAAAACTAGCAATTTTTGTCATGAATATGAACACATTCAATAAATGTTAATTCTTTTTTTGATGCTGCTGATAACAACGTGTGTAACCTTGAGTATCAACAAATCCTCAAAGATAAAATGAAGGAATTAGAATAGATTACCTATAAGCATCCTTCTAGTTCTGACCAGCTTTGTGCCTACCTTGTTGTTGGCATAAGGGGCCATATAGTAAGTATTCTTCCACTAGACAAGGAGTGAACAAACTATGGCCTACAGACCAAATCTGGCTTGCCACCTGTTTTTGGAAATAGTTTTATAGGAAGACAGTCACATTCACTTAGTTGCACATTGCCTATGGCTGTTTTCATGTATGGTAGAGTTGAGTTCTTGTGAGAGTGGTTATATGGCCAAACAGCCTAAAATACTTATACTATGTGACCCTTTACAAATAAAGTTTGCCAATTTCTACATTAGACAAATAAATGAATTCATGTGACCAAGCAATTTAAGAAAACATGGCTTTTAGCAAAGCGTGTCTTTCTTCTCTTCTGTTCATTTCTTCTTTGGTGTATTTTCTATAATTTGAAAATGAATACAGTATGGCCTTAATTTCTGAGGATTTCAAAAGAAACACATGCAGATACTCTGCCAAAGAAATAAATGATGAAGTGTTTTCTTAATTCTTGAAAAAAATCTTTCATCTGCCCTCGAAATATCAGGTTTTAAACACAGTAAGCTTTCTCCCCAGAAATTATCCTGTTAAAAAAAATTGTTTTGGAACATATCCCAAAAAAGTGAACATATACAGGATAAAATCTTGGCAAAAATTCTCATTATAGTTCTGCATTTGTGGAACATGTTCTCACATCAAGGAAAAGGATTATAGCCCAGGCAAACTCAAAAAGAAGAGTAAGCCAGGCAGTATCTGTCTGGGACTCAGTCTAAAGAAAACCATTCACTAAAAGGACTGGTCCCTGAAGCAGGTAACAAGAAGTTTAAATTATATGGAATTCTTTAAAAGGTGGCAAATCTGGGGCTGCTCCATGACAGCTGAGGCACGGCAGCCAAAATGCCTATCAGCACTGATGTCCAGGGTTGTTCGTATGGTTTATAGAGGACCTGTTTCAGTGGATTCTCAGGTAATGCTGGACAGGGACCACCATTCTGGGCAAGGTTCTGGAAAATACCAGTCAATGTGTCCTCTCAACAAGGGACTGGAGCAATAATTGGGAACCATGAAAGAAGCTCAATCCTTGATACAAGGCCAAAAGGCATTCATTTGGTGTGGGCTGCTTCTTAATGACTACACAGCAACCTGCATTGACCCTCAGGAGCACCTAGTAGTAGAAGGAACTCATTCTCTGGGGTCAGATAGACCTGGGTTCAAACACCAGCTTATCTCTCCCAACCTGTGAGGCCTAATGCAATGCATTTGTCCTCTCTGAGCCTCAGTTTCCTCATTTGCAGATTGAAAATATTAGCTGCCCTGAAAGATTGTTGACACTCCTTTAGAGTGAGTGCTCAATAAGTGGTAGGTGCTGCGATCATCACCACCACCACCACCACCACCATCACCATCATCATTATTCGGCGGTCAAGGTGCCTGGCCTAACTGGCAAGGTTAACCCCCCTGGTAGGTCAGCTATTGACTAGGAATAGCTTGGGAGCTACAGGCTGAGCCAGAATGCTATAGATGTCGGTGTCCGTAGAAAAGTGGCACTAAAGAAGGCAGAACCTGAGGAATATGGTAGTAAGATTTCAGTGTCTCCTGAGCTCTCTAGAAAGACTGGCTGAGCCCTGGGATCAAGTGTCCACAGTAGTGAGTGGACAGAGAGGCAGGTGTGTTAGGGAATGCTATCGGCAGTCCCCTGTCCCAACTCATTTCCGCTGACAAAGGGAGAAATGCACTCGCCTCCCTCATTCTCATTTTCTAAATTTACATGCATGGTGTCCAAGGCTCCACCTCATGCCCTTTCTGGATTCTTCAGACAGGTCACCTCTGCCCTCAGATGTCATTATGCCTTTCTTCCTCACTTCATTCAAGTCTCTGTTCAAATCATATTTTTTTCCGAGAGGCCAACTGTGACTTAAAACGGGACATCCATCCTCCAGCCCTCACTCTGCCTCCTTAGCTTGCTTAGCCCTCATCATTTCCTGACATAGTATACATTTGTTTATTGTCTATGTCAACCTATTAGAAAGCAAACTCCATGAGGCTGGAGACTCTCCTTTGTTATCTAATTTCTCTGCACCTAGAAATGTACCTGAAATATAGTAGACAGGCAATAAATATCCATTACATTAAATATTTGTTGACCAAATATATCCCACCTGCCTCCAGAATAAGAAGTAGTTTTAATTTTTTTTTTAAAAAAGGCCAATTGACAGAGAGTAGAAAAACAAATATCTTTAAAAGAAGTAATGATAGAAAAAGAAGGGAAATAATTATCATAGAAAACTTAAGGTATGGACACTATTACAGTTGAAAACATATTACAGTTCTCTATTACCTTGACAGTCAAGGCCAAAAGAGTAAAGGAAAAGCAATAATAATCAAAGAAGACTTCTTTTTCCAGAAAAAAATACATCTTAAGTCACTGATTTTCAAACTTTTCAATAGTGAAAACTTTTTATCCATAACAACACCATACCAAGCGCCCCAACAACAACAAAAAGCCTATTTAGCTCCAATGTATTTTTTAAGTTCAAAATGTAGCATTGACTTATTAAGTCAAAGAGAACAATGAGGTTGTGAAGCTACAACCTTAAATCAAATTCAGCATTCATTTGATTTTCCTACACTGTGTAGCTTTGCCAGTCTTGAGAATGTCCTTATTTGCACAGATAAGTAGCTGCAAATGGCACATTTTTCATAGCTTGCCTCACGATCTCCGGCTGCCCCTCAAATCAACTGATGCACAAACTTCAAAGAGGAGCCGAAGGAAAGTTTCTTTTCAAAGTTGAATCACTGATGACCTCCAACGACACCTGTATATATTTTTCACATGAATATGAAGGACAGAAAAGGATTACCCAAAAGTTCCAGTGAAAACAAAAAGATTCCTAATTCAATAATAGCACACAACAAAACATTTGAAATGTGCTTGCTATTTTTACTCTGCTGTCCATTTTGTTATTGCAGGAGAATGCCAAGAATAGAGGCACCCGGGTTTTGCTAGGAATAGATCACACAACTCTCTTCAGCACACCCCATGCGATAGGGGTGAACCATCTCACATGGGCAACATGCACAAGCCTGACTTTTAAAAACAAAAAATTCAGGGATATAACTGCCTGATCAATGACATGTGTGCAAGAACTTTGGAATATGCACTAAAAGACTCTGCAGACCAGGAAATCAGCCCTTCATCCTTCACATGTGCTGCACGCCTGTGTGTATGCGTGTGGCTACCCTCACATATATCTTCTAATATTTATTTTTAGGGTTTAAATATTTGATTAAGCTGGAATTTATTTTCACAAAAGGAATGAGGGAAAGGTCCAGCTTTACTTTTGTCCTAATAACTAGGCATTTGTCCCACCAATATTTATTGAAAATTTTATTTCTTTTTAACTGCCTTCTTTGATCATTTATGAAGACTGGATGCATTGACTCACACTTGTAATCCTAGCAGTTTGAGAGGCCAAGGCAAAAGGATCACTTGAGCTCAGGAGTTCAAGACAAGCCTGAGCAACGTAGCAAGACTCCCTCTCTACAAAAAATAAAAAAGTTAGCCAGGCATGGTGGTGCATACCTGTAGTACCAGCTACTCAGGTTGCTGAGGTGAGCCTTGATGGTGCCACTGAACTCCAGCCTGAGCGACAAAACTAGACCCTGTCTCAAAAAAAAAAAAAAAAAAAAAAAACATATGTTTAGGTTCTTTTTTTTTTTTTCTTATTGTATAAGAAAACACAAAACTTCAAATTCAAATCAAGCACTTGTGGAACCCTGTAGCATCTCTGTGGAATACTGAGGTTTTTAAGTTAGTCGTATGTTAGTACGCTTAATTGAGCATCAGGCTGAGCTATAGCAGAGCCCTCAATACTCAGCCATCAAGCATACTATGGAATCTGAAGTATTCCATACTGCCCAATACGGGGATTCCAGTCACAGAGTCCCAGTCAGAGGGTCAGCCAGATGCTATTGGAACATTTTTAGGACAAGACACTCACCACCTAATATTATTGTCTGTTTTAAAGTTGGTTAGTGTTGATGGTTAGAAAATTCTTTGATCTATTCCCTTAAATTTCTACCAATTGATCTCATTCCGTTATCTACAAACCACACAGAACAGCCTTAATTCCTTTCTTATATGACCATCTACTTGAAGACAGAAACCACATCTCTCCTTGGCCTTCTGTGATTCATGCTTTTAATATCCAGTTCTTTCAAGGGATGCTGGGAAATCCAAATGGACAGGGGCAGAACTTGTAAAATTAGGTGTTTGTGGTAGAGAGTCCTAAATTTAGGGTTAAAATAGCACTTTGAGTCCCAGGTGTGTAACTCTGAACTAATCATTCAAAATCCCTGAACCTCAGTTTTCTTACCTATAAAGTGGGTATGATAATCATTAATATGATTACTATCAACATGAAAGAGATTCAATACTGACAACGGTGGAATTGACAGCATCACAAGACTTTGCCATAGAGGGAATAAAAGGTGAGAAGAGATCTTTCTCTCTTCTGCCCATCCCTACAATCTCCAGATTCTTACTGCTCTGACTTTATACCTAAGTAATATTTTTTACTTTCCTGAGATAGAGAGGGAAAAAATCATGCACAGACAGAGTTTCATCGCTGTGTCTGGGGGTAGATTTATTTCCCATCTACATAGGACAATGTTTGCAACAAAATAAAAATGCGTTTTCTTCTCACTGCCATTGGTCCAAGTTTCCTATCTCACATCCTAGAACTGATGCCAAATACTGGTCACAATGATCAGGGCTGAAAAGAAGGTAGCCTTCATCCTTCTAGGGTTTGGTTGTTTAACCCTGGGCAAGGGAACAGCCTGGTAGAACAAGTCCAGACAAAATGCGCATGTTGTCCTGCTGGCTTCTTTAAAGGAAAGCATAATTTTACTCACACGTGTAAGGAAATAGACACAGATTGCTTTATTGGGTTTACTGCCTTGTTTGCAAACAAGACGGTTCGTAAACTTAGTGAGTGCCATTAAGGTTTCAGAGGAGGAAGCTGTACCCTGAAGTTTCCTGAGGTTCCTGAAAGTACTTCACGCGCACATCATATTTTGAGAGACTCAGCCAGCTTGAACGGTGCAGTAGGTGTTTCCCGGTACTCAGTGGCTTATGAATATTTAAAGGTAATAAATGTCACATTAAGTGTTTAACGATCTTGTTTACATGTAAAAGTCCTTGAGAAGGGTCTGTTAAAGTGAAACTGATACCAATTTCAAAATGTCTTTATTCTTTTTTTCTTTGGGGACAAGAAAATGTCCTTTAATACAGTAGGGATTTGCGGGATGCTGAATCCCAAATTTTAAAAGTAGTATGAGTAGGTGTTAGGATTTGTTCTGTAGCATTTTAGTGGTTTTCAAAAAGACTTCTTTCCACTAATACAAAGACAAAACTTTAGAAGGAAACTTCACCCCACTTCAACACTTGCCAGTTTTCTAGAATTGATCTAGTTACAGAAAAAAAGAATCCAATTTGTGGTGAAGAAACCTTGGGTTTTAGCTTGGATAGAGCTGGGTTTAAACTCTGTCTTTGGGCCTTATTTCTAGGTAATCTAGGGCAAATCCTTCAACCTCTTTGAGCCTCAGTCCTCCTTATCTGTAACTTACCTCATTGATCAGCTGTGAGGTTCAAATGGTATACATTGAATTAGCTAGATTAAAAAGTAACTGACACACAGATGTTGCCTCCATGCTTGTTGTAAAATTCTAATTACTAAATATTCACTGTGCAACCTGCTTTGTACATGAAGACTAAAACTCCAGCAAATGAGACAATCAACAAAATGTACAGCACTCCAGACATTCAATAAAATATGTTCCTATAGCTTCCACATGAGAATATAGGTGAAAGTTATCAAGTTCCATCAATTTAACTAGTTAATGTGTTGCCATCAACAATGCTCATATCAGCCCGAGTTAAGAAGTCACTGTTGTAGAGGAAAGAACACTGAGCTTGGAATCCAACAATGCGATCTGAAGTTCTCTGCCATTATCTGAATGAACTTCCCTGTGAAACTGCTCCTCTCTGAGCTCCAGAGCTCAGTTGCCCTTCTATGTACCAGGAGTGAGGATAACACCTAGCCATTAATGTTGACATATGAATCAAATGAGAAGCTTGCATAAGCTGGGATGTCTTCTTGTTTTAGTTTATCGATTGCTGCACAAAAAATCACCACCCGACTTATTGGCTTGAAGCAACAAGGTTTATTATCTCATAGTTTCTGTGGCTTAATGAAGTCCTCTGTCTCAGGGTCTCTCACAGGCCGTAACAAAGCAAAGGGGATTTACACATAGCGTGAAAAACAGAGGGCAAGGATCATTGAGAGCCATTTGAGAAGCTGCCTCCCACAGTCACCCAGATCTGAAGGTTATCATTTACATCACATTATGAGCATGCCTGTTTTCCTCCGTAAAAACTTTGGCCTGAACTCCTGTTGGTCTTATAGGCCAAACCATTCAGTTGCACTCTTATTTTACTGCAGCTTGGTCTACAAAAGCCTTACAATAAGAATACATACTATACAGTGGAAATGAGTGCATGATAAAATATAAAGTAATCTGTAACATATATAAAGGCTAAAAGTCAAAAATTGGGGCTGGAGGAAGAACACAAATATAAATTCTAAATGAATCTATAAAGATCTCTCAGATCTGGCTGTGAGCTTCTTGGCAGCCAAAACCAAAAAAGAGACCCAGTTAGTTATATAGTTCTAGTCATCTGAGAAAGAAACAGAATCGTTTCTCAAGAGACAGAAAGTATATATTTCCTAGCAGTTTATACGTTTTTTTAAAAAATCCTTATGAGGTGCACCAAGCGATGTAGTGAATAATGACTTTAACAGCTTCCTTGCAAAAATGCAGAAAACAGTTTTGTAAGGCAATTTTTGTATCATTTCTCAATAAAAGCCTACAGCATAGCTGCCAAATGCAAAGGAAATAAGATACAAATGCAAAGCTTTTTAATGGTTTGATTTGATCCAGAAACAGAATGAAGAATGCCTGTGATGTCAGATAGGTCTTATCTTTAATACCAAGCCCAGATCATCAGTAGTGACCGCCCAAGGCACTGTAGTGAGGATCAGGAGCCCTTATCTGAGTCCAACAGGAAAGAGTGTGGCAATCAGTTAGTGATGTCTGACATGGGTGCAGGGATGCGGAGGGATGGCACAGGCTCTTTGTGTACTGACCCTGGTCTGGGGCAGAAATCCTCAAATTTCTTTTGACCAGAGGACACTAATGTCAGTCACAACTCACTATATCCCAACTAAATATCTTATCTCTATCTCTTTCCTATATTGAAAAAGAACTCAGAAATAACAAAGAATTAAGAGAGCAAAAATAACAACAAAAACAGAACAAAGCATTACTTAGACAATAACCAATCAATGGGAATAAAATTTAACAGAAATTCCAACATACTATATTTCATCAAATCTAAAATGACACCAATATAAGCCTCACCACTATTACCACCAAATTCATGCATGTATGTACATTATTAAAGAAAAAAATCTCCACCAATTAAACTGTGGCACAATGCTTCTTTAAGATCTGTGCATTTTAGAAGAAATAAGGCATATTTTGATTGGTAAAAGAATATCAGCAATTAAAAATTATACCTAATTCAAGATGGCGTGGACATGCTCTGTTGACAAAAGGGTGCTGTGTTTCTGAAACATTACTGGGCCTCCCTCTACTTGTGTGTGCACATACTGTGTGCTCAGTGCTGAAGGGATAAGCCTCTCAACATCTTGTCTTATTTATTCTTCCATGTAATCATTCAATTAATACCTACTATGTGCGTGGTCTGGTTCCAGGTTTAGTCTAAAGACTATGTTACAGATATAAGGGAGCTGGAGACTAAACCCAGATACTCTTATATTTGAAGCCCCAAATTCCATCTTCTTCTAAGTTTGGTTGGTTTTGTCTCCCTTTCTAGGAGACTTTCTCCCTTTCTTGTAGGCTTTTATTGAGAAATGGTCAATAAAGTTGTGACCATTATTATTCACAACTTTCTAAATAGACTTTTTAAAGACAAAGAACTTTTGTATAATTGCCTCAAAAACAGATGCAGATGTCTTAATTTAGAGACAAAGTGAAAGTTTTAATATAGGTGCCTAGTCCATAAGTAAGTAAATAAGCAAAGTTGCTGCTTTTTCAGTCTCTGAATTCTCTGCAAGTTGTGATTAATCAAAGGGATGTGCCTCCACTGAGCACTGTTAATTAGTTGGACATTTAACATGGAGACCTGACAGCAAGGGAGCTGCCTGCCCTGTGCCCCACTGTGCCTGACTCAGGCCTGCCTGGGGTTGCAGGGAATGAGTTCCTCTGCACAGTCAAGAATCCCCACCGATCCAAATAAGGCACCCTGAGCAAGCAGTGTTCCCTACAAAGGAGTTGGATGCTGGGGCCTGCAAATGCAGAGATAAGAGCCAGTTCTAATAATCCTGGGAGTGTTTCCTAAAATACTTCTGCATTTGACACTCTCCCAGGTATATACATTTTTCCTCCCATGTTTTAAAAGTCCAAGCCAAGAAACTGCAGTCTCTGAAGGTGACCTCCACAGAAAATGATGACCAAGAGAAGCAATTCAGCTCCACCAGCTCTCTCTGGTCCTTATGCTCTGGTAGGCACCATGGCAGGTCCTCAGAGGGACCCAGGAATGGTGTTACGGAGTGTCTCCCCTAAGGAAGTATGTGATCTAACAAAGAAGTCAGACAAGTGACCAAGAGGAGAAAAAAGGAAATACTGCAAATTACAGTTTACATTAACAGTAGCCACTTTTGCTTTCTAATTGGGTGGATCCCAATTTTATTTATTTATATCAGGATTATCTCATTTCTAAATTTCTTCTTTGCCCTTGCTGAAATAGGAGGAGAGGCATGAACCCAAATTCCAAAGTCCTTGCCAACTTTTTGTTTCTGCTACATGATTAGCCTGGAGTAAATGGCCCATTGTTTAACAGAGCATATTATTGAATCTTTGGGCAAGACTGGGCAAGGTGAGTCTTTCAAGATGGGAGAGGGGGAGAGGAGAGGAGAGGAGAGCTGAAGGGAGCAAAGCCACCTGAAGGAATAAACCCTTTCATCACTTCCAACCTGCAAAGTTTGCTATACTCACAAATGCCTTGTGAGCAATGATTTAAGGGAAAATCAAGTGAAAGGAGGTTCTGTTCTCCATCTGGAGATTAGAGAAAGAACCAATTAATGATGAGGTGATGGTAAACCTAAAGTATCAGAGACAGGTCTCAATTTAGAAAGTTTATTTTGCCAAGGTTAAGGACATGGCTGTGACACAACCTTAGGAGGTCCTGATGACATGTGCCCAAAGTGGTGGGGGTACAGCTGGTTTTATACAGTTCAGGGAGACATGAGACATCAATCAATACATGAAAGATGTACATTGGTTTGGTCTGGAAAGGTGGGACAACTTGAAGCAGGGGCTTCCAAGTCATAGGTAGATTTAAAGATTTTTCTCATTGGCATTTGGTTGAAAGAGTTATTATCTAAAGACCTAGGATCAAATAGAAAGGAATGTCTGCATTACGATAAGGAATTGTGGAGACCAAGGTTTTATTATTCAGATGAAACCTCCAGGTAGCAGGCTTCACAGAGAATAGATTGGGAATGTTTCTTATCAGACTTAAAAAGTCTGTTCTATCAGACTTAAGGTCTCTATATTGATGTTTATGAGGCATATCTGACCCCCACTTCCCATCATAGCTTGAACTAGTTTATCAGGATAATTTGGAATGCCCCCAGCCAAGGGGAGAGTCCCTCAGTCAGGGGGCTTAGAATTTTATTTTTGGTTTACATGATCTATTCACTGAACTTATTAAGCAGAAACAGAACCTTGGCAGCAGAAAAGACTGAGAAATCCACATTCTCTCTTCTGTCTGTCACACACACACTTAAAGTCATCAGGGAGCTGGAAGGGATATGGGGCTGCCATTGCCATGGATGGGGTTCGAGCCAACTTATTTTGAATGTCAAAGACAGAGAACAGCAACTGGCTCTTGGGTTATGTATAAAATCAACTAGAATGTAGACCAGTGAAGTGTGTGCTAAAGAAAAAGGCACACAACATACTTCAGTTTTTTGTTTGTTTGTTTGTTTGTGTTTAGAGACAAGGTCTTGCTTTGTCACCCAGGCTGGAGTGCAGTGGTACAATCATAGCTCGCTACAACCTCAAACTCCTGGGCTTAAGCCATCTACTTGTCCCCCTACCCCAAAAATTGGGACTACAGGCATGTGCCACCATGCCAGGCTAAATGCAACATGCTAAATACAACTTGCTAGAAGAAGCCCATCACTCATTCTAGACCATGAGATGTGTGGACGGGGCAGTTAGGCCTTTAACCAAGAAGCCTACTGGCCAGTTTTTGGCAATTCTCTCCCTTCAGAGAAATGGGGAACATTCAACTAGTGAAGTTCATGGTTCAGAATTCAGGCTCCAAATTCAAAGTCCCAGTTTGTCAAAGTCAAAGTCCTGTGCCCTGAGCCAAGTTGTTTGAGTTTTCTAAACCTCAGTCAGATGTGGGTGATTATGATTCTGAGCATTAAATGAGATGATGTAACGTGGTTCACAAAGTATTCTGCATACAGTAAATAATCCCCGAGGGCTGGTTTTTCTGCAGCACCAGCTGGCCTCCCCAGGGTTAGGCTGAAGATCATTAGCCACAGTTAAATAAGCAACTCCTGGCTGCTGCTCACCTGGAAGACAGGTATAGAGGGTCGCCCTTGTGAGAAACTACTCCATCACAAATTAGGGTCTGCCCTTGGGCATTTCTATTTGGCCCTAATATTATAAACTACTGTTTGTTTTCTCTGTACAAGGTGTCTTCAGATGTCTGACATACCTTTCCCACACAGGCAGCATGGGAATGGGGTTTTCCTGGAGGATGACTGTCAGTTGCTTTGAGGAATCTTCAAAGGCAGCCAAGTTAAGTCCATGTCAAGCCTTATATTTTAAGCCAGACCATCCCAAACAAACTGGTCAAACCTCATGCAGGCACTTTAAAGTTATGCAGTAACACTCCCACAGAAATAAATTCAATTCAATTTTTTTATTATTATTAAATTATTACTACCATCATCATAAAAAAATCATCATTATCATCCAAGGTATATTAGCTTCCTAGGGCTACCATAAAGTACTGCAAATTGGGTGAAGCAACAGAAATGTATTCTCTCACAGTTTTGGAAGCTCAGAGTCTGAAATCAAGGTGTTAGCAGTGTCGGTTCTGTTTTGGAGGCTCTGCAGGAGAATCTCTTCCATGCCTCTCTCCTACTGTCTAGTGGTTGCCAGTAATCCTTAGTGTTTTTGGCTTGTAGACGTATCACACCAGTCTCTGCCTCCACCTTACATAGTGCTGTCCTCTGTGTTTGTGTGCATCTGAACTTCCCTCTTCTCAAAAGGACACCAGTCATTGGATTATGACCTACCCTAATCTAGTCAGACCTCATCTTAATGAGATTGCATTTTTCAAGGACCCTAATTCCAGATAAGGTCACATACACAGATTTAGGTGGACATGGATTTTGGGGAAACACTATTCAACCCAGAATACAAGGCAATACCTGTTTAGGAAGTTCCAAATGCACAGCAAACATTGAAGATGGTAGTGATGGACCACTACGAGTCTCTTTGAGATTTTATGACCCACAAAAATTTCCTCTGTGTGACCTGGTATGGGTTTCATAGAGGGAAAAAACCTGAGATCTCAAAGTCACACTATAAATAGGGTTCTTATCTAGGACACAGGTCCTTATCTCCAGTCCATTGCATTTTCCTCTACCTCTGCTGCATCTCCCAGTATTAGAATACGCATTATCATTTATGTTTCAGTGTGTGAATTCAGTCAGGTTTAACACTCTTTCTTACTTACAAATCGAAATAAAACACTTTGTAACTCATGATTGGCATGAGGATTAAATGAGAAACTACACAGCTAGAAACATAGTAAGTGCCCAATTAATGTTAGCCAATATGATAACTGCTTTTCCACCTTCAATGTCCTCCAAAATTTATAGCACAGAGCAGAATGCACAAGTAATGATCAATAAAACTGTGGAGTGTGATAACTCAAAATACATTATTGTTCTAACACTGACATTACCAGCAATGCCATCACAATATTTGAGGTTGGGCTCCATTTAATTCAGCAGCCACTTACTGAGCAGTTCCTTTGCATCAGTCACTAGCCTAGAACTGAAGACAGCTACAAACTGCTACAAAGTGGAATAAGATACAGTCTCTGCCATCAGGGAGCTTGGAATATTCTGGTGTATTGACAGTCACCTGCCATTCAAATCATAGCATGCTGGGTGGTATGGAAGGTAGCAAAGTATGATGCTTTGGCAGAAAAGATAATATGATAGACTCTGCCTACTACAGAGAAGAGTTTTTACAGAGGTGCTATTGGAATGGGGCCTCCAATAGAAGTAGGAATTTGTTGGGTGTAAATAACATCTGAGGCAGAGAAAGTAGCAAAGTCATCATGATATGAAAGTCGGGGTGGATTTCAGTTGTAGTAAAAACAAACACATGGTATATGATAGGAGGAGATGAAGAGATCAATGGGAAATGGAAAGACTCAGCTGAGCCCGTTTGTGAGGCTCCTGCTTGCTGGAGCAAGACAGAGATGATGACAAGACCGTGCATGTCTGACCCCACCTGCATTTCATTTCCACTTCTGCCACTTGCCAGTGGAGTTCTTCACAAAAGTTGCTCAGCTTCTTAAAGACTCAATATCAGCTACAAAATGGGAATTAAAATGTCTTCCACATAGGGTTGCTATGCAGATTTAATAAGAAAATGGAAATAAAGTTTTAAGCCCAATACAATAAACAGTAACTACTGGTATTTTGTATTGAAATTTCATTTTTGAACAACAATTAATTCCTTGAACAGACATTGATCAGTTACTCAAGGTGCTGATTTTTTTCACCAGGCAATAGAAAATCACGGGAGGTTTCAAGCAAGAAATTAATGTCAGGCCTTGTGCTGCAAGACTACTCCTAAAGGCAGCCAGAGGCTGAAAGGCTGGGAGAAGATGCAGATGTCATCAGGCTAAGACACTGGCAAGGAGGATGGGAAGCTAGGGTGGAGAGACTAGATAACAATGATGTAGAACTGTCAGGACTTGGTGACTGAGTGGATGAAAGGAACATAGCTAGGATGGCCTCCATATTTCTAAACTGGAAGACTAAATGTCATTAATGAAGGCACAAAACTCAAGAGGGAAAGACAGTTCTGGAAGGGAAGGTGATAAGGTCAGTTTTAAGCATCTTGACATGAGGGGGTCCACAGAAGAGCTGGGGATGAAGATGCCCAGCAGGACATTGGCTCTAGAGCTAGTGGCATTGAAGCCATCAGCACATGAGTGGTAGCTCACGCCTTGGCAGGGAAGGTACACACCCATCCTAAGCATACAGAGAGGGAAGAAAGGCAACAGAAACCTCAACTGAGGAAGCCCAACACTTAGGAAGTGCGGAAAAGCCTCTGCAGAGGAAAGGACAATGGTCAAGTCACCTCTGACTCTACCACAGAGTCTGTCTGCCTCTCATTGTATTTTATAGCTGAAAGGACCTACAACTAAGATGTCCTAAAAGTCAACCTCTTCAAAAACAGATGGAGAAACAAACAGGAAATGTGACTCACCTGATATAACACATCACAACAGAGCTGGTGGCAGGACTAGAGCTAAAGCCACCTGACCTTCAGTGCAGGGCTCTTTCAACAGCCCTGGCTGCTGTTCTGGCCTTGACGTGACCAGCATGGAGTTCTCTTCAATCTGGGTAGGGACAAAGTGGGCTGACATTCTCCCCTACCCTAAAGCAGCCCCGTTTCTCTCAGTCTGAAGGGATTACCTGGTGATAGCTTCCAGCCAGCTAATGAACCAGCAGTAGTTGTCTGCTGTGACTTCTTAATTTCCCGCAAATGTGAGTTCCCGAGACGTGGCCACAGCTTCAGGCAAAACACATCGCACTCCCAGCAAGAAGCCCGGAAACCAGGGCGAGACTGATGGGGATCCTGGTGTGCAATCTGTGACTCCGTACTTGAGTCGAGCCTGGGGTTTATGATTAGAAACCAGAATAGGCAGGATGATCAGTATTTCCTTCTCCTGCATGTAAAGTCAAGACTGTCAGAGAGCCCTGCCTCTCTTAAGATTCCTGAGGGCACTGAGTAGCAGCAAGTGGCCAGCATCCATGAAGGAGTTCACAGGGACTCCCTACTTCGGCCTACGCATTCTCAACCCTGAGGTTGATGGGCCAAAGGAAACGTGGATTGGAAACTTAACTGGCCTCAGAGCAAAGCACTGCACTATACTAAGCCGCACTGTACTGTACTAAGCAATCATTGAAGGCTAAATATGTGATCAGACTAAACCTCTGTGACACATCGCAAGTATTTCGTGAATGCTTGAATAAATACAGCACCTCTAGCTCCAATCTCCCTCCTAACTTAAAAATATGATGGTGTATGTGACATCTCTGTTCAAATATCTGAAAGGCATCCATAAATTAATATCTCCAAAAGTGAACTTGTGACTTTTACCCCCTGCCCACAAACCTGGTCCTCCCATAGTCTCCCATCTTGCTGAATGGGAAGCTGTCTCGGTCTAGTGGCTCAGGCCAAAAACATAGGAGCTACCTTTGGTTCCTCTCTTTCTCTCACTCCCCATATCCTCCATCAGTACTTCCTGTTGGTTCTTCCTTCTACACATACCTAGAATCTAACCACCTCTCACCTCCTCCAGCACTGCCAATCTAGTTGGAGCCACCATCAGCGCTCTCCTGTCCCCAACAAATCTCCCCTGTAACTGGTCAGCCTGGCTTCACTCTCCTGCCACCCAGTCTGCTCTCCATCCAGCAGCCAGAGTGAGCCATCCCAAACCAAAGCAGATAATGACGTTCCCTATTCCCATCCTCCAAAGTTTCTGCACTGCTGTTCCCTCTGCACAGAACAAGCTTCAGATATTGAGATGGCTCACTTCCTCCATTCATCTGGGTTTCCCCCTCACAGAGGCCTTCCCCAAATACTCTAACATAGCCTCCCAACACTCTCCATCCCTTTACCCCATTTGACTTTTTTCCTGAGCATTTGTCTCTACCAAATCATATGTATTTATCTGTTCATCATCCCCACTAAAATTTAAGCCCCCCAAGGGCAGGGACTCTTTCTGTTATGTGCACTGCTCTATCATCATCATGTAAGCAGTGAGTCATGCACTGAGTGTTCACTAAATACCTGTTAGAGGAAGAGAGGCACAGAAGGAGGAAGAGAGGGAGAAAATACGGTAAATAATATGCCATATATGAGGTCATTTAACCCTCACAACAGCTGTGGGAAGAAGGCAAGTCTTGTTCCTACTGTACATTCCCCAACAGAACCTAGCAGAATTGGGCAATGCACACGTAGTAGGTGCTTTTTCCCTACCTTTTGATTGATTGGTCAATATATAATCAGCAGTTTTCACTCTGCCAATGACCTTTCATGTTAAGAAAACCGTATAGAAATAATATTTCAAAGAGTTATTACTGGATACTTCTTCTTAAGCAATATTATGTTGACTGGTAATCGATAATAATAATTAAGGAATATCACTATTCCTTAATTACTTACCTATAAAAGTTTAGAATTTTAAAAAGTACATTCAGATCATTATCTTGTGATATTCAAAATAACTGTGGGAGGAAAAAGGGGGGAAGACTGGGTTTTTCCTATTTTTTAGTTGAAGTCACTAAGGTTCAGAGAGGTTAAGTGCTTAGGGAAAAGCCCCACAGCAAAGTCATTAGTAAAACCTGAATCTGAGTCTAAGCATCCTTACCCCTGCATCATGATTCCTTTATGCCAGAAATAACTGTGTGATCACATCAGAGAGCAACATAAAGTCCTCTACAGTATTTTATATACTGCCTCCAAATGCCTTGGTGAGATGGTTTATTGAGAAAGGAGGCTTTAGACCAAACTTGACCTGTTATGCTGGGTGTTAGAAAATGGCTATCTCTAACAACAATGTGACCAGAAGAGAGACACTCATGTGTCACTTTATAAGGACTGATTTTTTTAAACCATTACAGGAGACATTGCAAAAGATGATTTACTTTCTATTAGTAAAATGGAACCAGAAATTATTTAAAACTGCCATCAATCATGGGATGGAGAAGTCCCTCTACTCCCCCTACCAGAAATGAAGGAGGATTGTTCCTCTGAATTAATGATGTGCATTTCCAACTGTAGCCTGGGCAGAAAGACAGTAACAAGAAATTAATTAATATAATACATGACCTGTATTGAATGAGACTGTTGCCATTTCTATAGGAGACATCCCTCCTCTTTGGAATATCCCAAGATTATTTAGCAATAACATTCATGTGAAAATCCTGAACAATTCATTTTAGGATTTTAATTGTCAGGAAGAATACCAAAGTCATGCTCCAACTTACATAGCAACTTGTTTTTTTATTTTGTTAAAACAGGGTGATACAGAATTGTCTCATAGTTCTGAAGTAACCACATGAATATACCATTGCTTTTGAGAATGCATTATTCTTATGTGAAATAGATCTTGCCCTATGCCCTCAACCTCTTTTGTGCTATCGGATGAATTAAATTCATACTGTCTTAGTGTTGAAATTTTGAGCTGCGAGAGCCCTGAGAGACCATCTATTTGAAACTCCTTGGTTTCCAGATGTGAAAGTAGAGACTCTGAGCGGGTGGGGGTTGCCTTGGTTTCCTCTTTTGTCAAAGGTAGACTCCCCTCTCTTCTTTCTTTTCAACTTTTCAGCAATGTGGCAAGGTTCCCACGACATGAAAGAAAAGGACAGGTACTGCAAGAAGCATTCAGACACATTTAAAGCAACAGTCATAACCTGAAATGATCAATATCCACACATACAAAATTACCTTCCCTTCTTTGCCCTGGCATTTCAAGACACATAGTCCAAGATGAGAGCAAGAAGGACAGAAAGACACAGATGCACAGTTCTTCCAAGAAGGGGAAATGATGAAATATTGATAACAATCAATTAGAAAACAAGAAACTCTTAGGACAAGAAACAATAAAAGGAAAGGCTGACAGCAAATGATGATGTAGTATTTACTATGCACAAGGCACTGTTCCGAGAACTCAAGAACTTTACATATGTCAATAAGCTCATAGTCCACTAAGGCAGGTTTTATTATCATCTCCATCTAACAGATGAGAAAACTGAGGCTCAGAGATGCAAAATTCCTTGCTCAAGGACACTAAGCTAGAAAGTCAAGGATAGGATTTGAACACACAGCTCTCTGCACTGGCAGTGATATTCTTAACCACGATACTACCTTGTCTTGTTGGTCAGTCAGAGCTTAGTTCATCCCATCCTCTGGAAGTAGCCACTGTCACCAGGTGAAGAACACACTCAGAAAAATGCTAAATGCCACTGAACACCTTATTTTCACATTTTCTTTTTCTGAACAGGACATGTACAATAGTAGGGTAAACAAATCTAGAGAAAAGAAGAAAATGGGCAGGGCACAGTGGTTCATGCTTGTAATCCCAGCACTTTGGGAGGCCGAGGTGGGCAGATCACCTGAGGTCAGGAGAGTTCAAGACCAGCCTGGCCAACATGATGAAACCCCATCTCTACAAAAATACAGAAATTAGCCAGGCATGCTGATGGGTGCCTGTAATCCCAGCTACTCAGGAGGCTGAGGCATGAGAATCACTTGAACACGGGAGGTGGAGTTTGCAGTGAGCCAAGATCATGCCATTGCACTCCAGCCTGGGTGACAAAACAAGAGTCTGTCTCAAAAAAAAAAAAAAAAAAAGGAAGAAGAAAGAAGAAGAAAATGGCCCTGCATTTACTAAGCTTCTCCTATGCTTCAAGTGCATCATATATATCCTCACAACACCTTCATCCAACAGATGAGGAAGACAGAGGCTCAGAGAAGTGAATTACCTCTCCCAAGGTCACACAGCTAGGGAGTGACTGGCGACGATTTGTTCTGCCTCTACCTAGCTCTACTATCCTTGCTCTTAACTGCTATGCTATAGATTATTTGTCTCATTTTTATGCTGGGTTTATCAATTATGTGTCACATGTATAGGGCACTGTTCAGGGCACAAGAGCAGCTACAGAACTGCCCTTTAGAAAGGTATACTGGGCTGGGCACAGGTCAGCTGAGATCCCAGAATGACATTTGGCTGTCTTGGGCTACCCATGAGGCCATCCATGCCCTGGGGTAATTTCTGCTGCATCACACTCCTCTGTGAACAGCATGCAAAGCTGTAATTGTCCAGTTAAGCCTTGTTTGAGACCTAAACTCCTCGTGGGGTAGACCATTCTTCTTATACAACTCTCCCCACTTCTCCCCTCAACCACAGGGAAAATTACAATTATTAATCTCCATGAAGAGAAATATCAGACTTGGATTCCCTTACCACGGATCACCATTATTCACACTTTAAATATTTGGTAGAGCTAAAATGTTGAGTATAGAAATAAGTTGCCGGGAAAGGGAAGGGCCAGGACTGTTGGGTACTGTTTTCTCCTGGCTAGGGAGCCACGATTGAAATACTTACCCACCTGTTGCTTTGCAGATTCAAGATTTAATGTGGACTTGACTCTAGCACATTCTAGAAAGAGGGTGATTCTGTGCAATGGGCCTTTGTGGTGGTATGCTTTTGCCTACATGTCCTTCCACCCAACCACTTTTTCCCACTTTCCTATCCTGGTAAGCTGTACCAGGCTCTTCAAGGACAAGCTCCAGATCCACTTTGTGAGACTTCCAGCCACAGAGCATACCAAATGTATGTTCTAGGGAATTCTGTGTAACTCTTCTGGAGTCCTGGTTTAAGCATTGGTTTCCCCAACATCCAGGACCTCCCTGAGGGTAAGAACCTACTCTTCCTCTCTGTGCTGGAGGGGCTCAGTCCTGGATGGCACAGGCAGCACCCTTACAGCCAAAGACATTTAAGGTATAATGATCAGCTTGGAGAAAAAAAATCAGCAAAGGACAACAGAATGAGATCAAAGAGGTTGTTTTTAGGTCAAAGGCCTAACTCTGCCTGGTAAGCCACATATCTTACATTCTTGACTAAGGAACTTTTGAGACACATGGTGCAACAGAAACATTTATTCTTCACCAGACTGGGCACAGTGCAAATAGAGGGAAAGTCATCCGAATTGACTTGAGCAAACCTGATAATGGCAGTAAGTTCTTAGGTGACCCATGGCATGCCTTGGTCACTGTGCTTCTCAAATCAGGAGCCATTTATCTAGGGGAGACCAGCTCACAATCTTTCTCTGTGCCTGTTTCCTCCTTCACAAGATGAGAAATGGCAATCACACTCACACACACACTCATACATACACACTAAGACATACGCATATGCACACTCACATTCCCACACACCCACACACGCACACACTCACACGTATACACACTCATCCACACACATCCAAACACCACACAGAATTGATGCCAAGCTTTAATATGATACCATCCAAAAAAAAAACATTTTCATGAATGGCAAAACTAAAGCTCCAGGAGGCTCAAACTAGTATTCACCAAGTATCCCGCTGACTAAGGCATTGTCTAAGTGTTGCCACTTATAATATCTCATTCCATTTCCTGTCAGGTCTATGAGGTTGATTTTTTTTTCTTCGCATCTTCCAGAAGTGGAAAAGAGGCTCACTTTTAAAGCCAGGAAGCCACAATTTTTAATCTAGACCTTGTGTCTCAACAGAACATTTTCGCTCACACTGCAATGCTTCCAGTGGGAGTATTTCCACTTCACAATGTTTCCTAGAAGTCTGGAGGAGCAAGCGTACCACAGGCCAAGCTCCTGCCATCTAAAAGACTCTATTCAGGAGACCACGGTGCAGAGGGAGAACCAGACACACAGTCCTGAAAGGACTTAACCCTGGAACATGAGGGTTAAGTCTGTAGCCTCTCAACTCCCTTCTACCTCTTACCAACTGGGCAGCTTCTGAAGAGTCTGAAGTCTCCCCATCTGTACATGAAGAAAACAACAGTATGCACCTCCAAGGATCTGGCGAGAATTAAATGAGACAATCCATTCAGTTTAGCAGTTTACCATTTGGCATATGGTGAATGCTAATATCAACTCTCATTAACAATGTTAACTATCGTTTGCTTAGACTACAAGGTCATCCACGAAAAAGGAATTGAGACCCACAGTGTACAATGTGAGGCAGCTATCTGAAGCCTGGACATCATATGATTTGACGGGAAGGGGGCAAAAATTGAATAAACCCCTAATATGAGTTCATTGCATACCTTAGTCAGGGTCCACTTCATTATGTGTTTGGCTTTGGTTTGATTTATCATATTTGGTTTGTCTGGGGGCTTCAGATCTCCATCTGAAATATTGTATTCAGTAAGGGTTGTTCATAGGGATGGTGGGGTGTGATTGGGTGTTAGATGAAAGTGCCAAAAAAGGGCAAAAAAATTAACATTAGAAAACGCTTTCAAGTATTCAAGTCTATATTGCAGATTTATAGCCAATAGCTCATTTGACCCTCAGAGCAATGCATGCAGCTAGGCAAGAAAAGTAACTTTATACACAGTTTACATATAAAGAAATTTGTACTTTGAGGAATAAGGTGAAAAGAGAAGGAAACTGGGAATTATTGAGCAAATATTAGATAGTATAATTTATTCAACAAATCATATGTTAGTGGCCACGTGAGCTAGGCACCAGAGATACTGTCCACTGTCTGCAGGGAGCTGATCATGCTACACTTCCTACACTCAGGGAACCTGTTACCCAGTCTGATAGGGAAGCACAGAAGGAAGATAAGTCATTCAATACAAGGAACTGAGAACTTTGATAAATAGATAAATAACATACATCAGAGTAATCAAGGAGGCTTCACAGAGAAGGTGACAGATACATTCTTGTAAAGCTTGGCCAGGTGAAGAGCCAAGAAGAAGGAAGAGGCTTCTGGGCGCGGTGGCTCATGCCTGTAATCCCAGCACTTTGGGAGGTGGATGTCAGCGGATCACTTGAGGTCAGGCATTCAACAGCAGCCTGGCCAACAACATAGTGAAACCCCATCTCTACTAAAAATACGAAAATTAGGGGGCATAGTGGTATGCACCTCTAATTTCAGCTACTTAGGAGGCTGAAGCATGAGAATCACTTGAACCTGGGAGGTGGAGGTTACAGTGAGCTGAGATCATGCCACTGCACTCCAGCCTGCGTGATGCAATGAGACTCTATCTAAAAAAAAAAAAAAAAGGAAGAGGCTTTCCAAGCGTATGAACAGCAAAAACTGCAGTCACCCTGTGGCATGAAGATTGGAACCAGCTCTGAGTCCTTGAAGTTTAGGGCAAGAAGTAGGGCAGGTAGACCATGACATGGACAAGTGGAGGGATTCACACTTCCATCACTTACAGCCCCATGAGTTATCCTCAAGAGATAAGATGTGTTCCTGTAGATGATGGGGTGCATTAGATCGTTCTAGCAGCTGTATGGTGGTTGTAAAAGAAGCAAGGAAAATAATTAAGGCTGAAGGCAGAGACGCCATTGTGGAGGCTGATGCAGTGGTCCAGGAGAGAGCAGATGAAAATCTGAACCAGGGTGGTAGCAGTCAAGATGGAGAGAAAGAAGGATCCAAGGAGGTAGTGTTGGCAGGGCTTGGTAACTGCCTGAACGTGGGGAGGGGTACAAGGCCCCTCATTCATCTCAAGCTTCCCATGGTGACTTCCTGACAATGTCACCTTGGAAAAGAGCAATCAGATGAAAGATTGAAAATATAATAGGTGGAAATTTTACAAATCAAATCTATAAGGACTCAAAAGAAGACAGAGACTTGAGATGTTAAATGCTGCTTGTTTTTCAGATTTCAGCATTGAAAAGAGTGTTGTTGGATGCTTTAAAGCTCCATGTAAAAAATATCCACTCAGATAGAGATGTATGGGCTCCATAAATTCCTAGTCAATTTCTTCAAACCCAGAACACATTTTTAAAATATGAAGGAAAAAAACAGGTGAGGGGAGAACAACATTTTATGCCAATCATTTTATAAACAACCTGACTTTGCTGATGGGAAAATAGACCTTGAAAAAGTGCAATTCATCAATACAGCAGAGGTCAGACTCCAGTAAATAAAAGAAAATTACTATAATTGCTGATAAAATGCAGCTTTTGTCATTTCATTTATGCATTTCAATTGCAATTAGATTAACAAGGATTTCAAGGGGGAAAAATTTCCATTGCAAACTACTTTTCAGATTGAACAAGCAAAGAGTTTCAGAAATAACTCAGAGTCTACAAGCAAGGACCCAGAGGAACAGACAGGGCCAAGTATTTCTTCCATAATCCTCAAGTCCCATCTCCATTGAAGAGACATTCAGGGAAGTGGGGTTAGGGGGAATAAGAGAGCAGTCCATTTGGGGCATAAGCAATAAAGGGGTCCACTGTCTGCAGGGAATTTAAAAGCAGTGATAACAATCAAAAGTAAGAATGCTTTTTTTTAGTCTCCATATTATTCTGGAAATCCTAAACAATGTCAGTGATAAAAATACTCAGGAAACCTCTACTCCTACCATATTCCCTCCTTAGAAAGCCAGTTAGTGGGTGCAGCGCACCAGCATGGCACATGTATACATATGTAACTAACCTGCACAATGTGCACATCTACCCTAAAACTTAAAGTATAATAATAAAAAAAAAAAGCCATTGCCTAAGTCAATGATTTTAGGCCAACTGTAGTTTGATGGTGGGCATCATACATCATTTATCCACTCATCAAGTTGAACATAATGTTCAGCAAACACATGCATCCCACTTTATCCTCTTCATTATCCTATGCGGTAGCTTTTATGACTCCTGTTTTACAGTGAAGATCCTGAGGCTCAGAAAAAAACTTGCCCAAAAAATCTAAATCGTAGGTTTAAAAAATGAGAATTTGAATGTAAGGCTGTTTACAACTCCAAAGCATGTGGTTTTTTTCACCTTAGCAGCACTCTGACAATAGTTGGTCCTATGTACCACCTGTACCATCTGGCCTTTTCCTAGAGGGAGAACACTGCATCTCAGTGAACAAGTTCTACCTGGCTCCCCGCACCAGGCTTCCCTCAAGATAAGTTAACCTTGGGGACTGGGCTAGAGTGGAAGCTGGTGGAGGAAGGTGGTTTAAGATCCCATATAGAACTAACTTAATTTTTACCTGACATGCAATCCCTTCAAACTGATACTTCTGTATTTATTATGGAAGCAAGATATTTCAATGCCATTAGAAGAAAGAGCAAAGGAAAAGAAGAGGAATAAGAAAGACTTTTCTAATGTACTGAGATATGAAGATCTGACTCAAAGAAATGATGCTAAAAGTCAGACAGACAAGGATCATACAGAAAAGAGCTATTCATGGAAATGGGATACATTTAACTCACCAACATTCCCAGAGTGTGTATATTTTGTGCCTAGGGTGCCAAAGGGCTGAAAACATAGTCATGATAAAGTCAGGATCCAGGGCCCAGAGCTCACGTTCCAGTGAAGGGCTTTTCGTTCTCCCTCCAACACAAAAGATCATGTTCACATAGGTAAATCCCTAATCCCTCACCCCTGCCCATCCCTGAAGTAACCAAATGTTTATAAAACTACCAAAAAATGGTGAGGAAAATTTCTTTAAAAAATTAACTACAAAAATTATATCTCACAAACATTACAGTAATGTGTAATTGTGAACAGATTATCAGTACCACTCTGTGGACTAGGACATAGATAAAATAGGTCATATGCAATTGCTGATTCACCAGCTGTTCATTGTTTATGAAAAAAAAAGGCAATAGATGCAAGTAAGGAAGCTCTGCCTAAGGTTCTATGGGAGCCCAAGACTAATGTGATTGCTTCCAGTTAAAGAGCTAGAACTGTTCTCCCAGAACTAGTGGCCTTTGATATGAGTCTTGATAGACTTTTGACAAATGTATCTGGGAGAGTAAGAAAACGGTTTCAGGTGGAAGGAATAGCTTGACGCCCAACAATTAGACGTACAAAACCAGACAAATCTAAGATAGAATTAAGAGTGTGGTGGATAAAAGCCTGAAATTTTGAATGCCAGTACAGTCCCTACATCAATCACAATAGTCTCCTCGAGACATCCTAATACTAAAGCCTGGCAAGGATATCACAAGAAAAGACCAACATCCCTTCTGAAAACAAACACAAAATTCCAACCATCAGCATACAGAGGCATATTAAAAGGATTCTACTCCATGACTACATGTGATTTATCCCAGGAATGCAAGACCGATTCAACATATGAAAAAGCATATGATAAAAATCTAATAACCTTTCATGATTAAAAAAAAATTCAACCAACTATGAGCAGAAGGGAACTTTGTCACTCTGATAAAGAGCAACCACAATCCTGACAAGATCAGTGTACAAAAAACAACTGCATTTCCATACAACTTGCCATGAAAAATCCAAAAATTAAGTTAAAAACAATTTCATTAAAATAGAATCAAAAGGAATAAAATATATAGGAGAAATTTAACAAAAGAAGTATACTCTGAGAACTACAAAACATTGCTGAAAGAAATTTTAAAAGATTTAAATAAATGGGATCATGTTCATGGACAGAAGACTTAATTTTGTTAGGATGACAATACTCCTTAAATTGATGTATGAATTTACACATTCTCTAACAGAATTCCAGCTCACTGTTTTGCAGAAATTGACAAGCTGATCCTAAAATTTATATGGAATTGCAAGAGACCCAGAATCGCCAAAGCGATGTTTAAAAAAGAAAAGTAGAAGAATTCACAACTTCCCATTTCAAAACTTACTACAAAGCAATGGTAATCATGACAGTGTGGTACTATCACAAGGGTAGACATTTAGATCATTGGAATGGAATCAAGAATCCAGGAATAAATCATGAGTCTATGGTCAACTGATTTTTAGCAAGGGTAGCAAGATCACTCAATGGGAGAAATAATAATCTTTTCAACAATTGGTGTTGGGGCTACTGGATGGCCACATTTTGAAAAAACAAAAGAAGTTGGATCTTTACTTCACACCATATATAAAAATTAACTTAAAATGAATCAAAAACCTAAATGTGAGATCTAATACTAAAAAACTCTCAAAAGAAAACATAGCAGTAAATCTTCATGATCTCAGGTTTGCCAAGGGATTCTTAGATATGATAACAAAAGCACAAGCAATAGAGAAAAAAAAACAGATAAAACTGGCTTCAACAAAAGTAAAAGCTTTTATTCATCAAAGTGAAAAGAACCTACAGAATGGGAGAACATATTTGCAAACCATGTATTTGATAAGCATTTAGTATCCAGATTACATGAAGAACTCTTACGACTCAACAACAGAATGACAAACAACCCAATTTATATAATGGGCAAAGATTGTGGATAGACATTTCTCCAAAGAAGACATACAGATGACCCCAAATCACATAAAAAGATGTTCGATATTACTAGTCATTAGGGAAATGCAAATCAAAACCACAATGAGATACCACTACACACCCACTAGGATGGTTATCAACTTTTTTAAAGAAAAATGTTGCAAAGGATGTGATGAAATTGAAACCTCATACTTTGCTGATGGAAATGGAAAATGGTTCTGCTGCTGTGAAAAATTGTTTGGAATTTTCTCAAAAACATATTATTGAATTATTATGTAAGCAAGTAATTCCCTTCCTAGCTATAGACCCAAGAGAATTGAAAACAGGTGTTCAAGCAAAAACATGCACACAAATTTTCAGAGCAGCATTATTCATAAAAGCCAAAAAGTGGAAGGAATCCAATTGTTCACCTACTAGTGAATGGATAAGCAAAATGTGGTATGTCAATACAATGGAAGAGTATTCCACCACACAAACTACTGATACATGGTACAATATGGATAAACCTTGAAAACATTATGCTAAATGAAAAAAGCCACACGCAAACGGCAGCATATTGTATGATTCCGTTTCTGTGAGATGTCCAGAATAGGTAAATTCATAGAGATGGAAAGCAAATTCGTGGTTGCCAAAGGCTGAGGGGGAGGGGAAAATGGGAGATGACTGCTTGATGGATATGGGTTTGTTTTTGGTGTAATGTAAGAGCTCTCAAATTAGATAATGATGATGTTGGACAACATTGTAAACATACTAAAAGCCACTGAATTTTCCACTTTAAAATCTTTAAAGTAGTGAGAAAAAAAATGCACTGGTAGGGTGAGAAGAGGTAGAAGACACTACCCACAAGGAAATGCCAGAACAGTTGGGAGGCTATGATATGTACATAAAAAAGGATTAGTCATGCCAAAAAAGTCATCAGTCAAAATCCATGAGAGAAATCAGAGGAAAATAAAATCTCTGGCTAAAATATAAAAAAAGTATGAGCAATTCAGGAGCAAAATTAGAAAGCTAAGCATAGACTAAGAATATTAGCCACAAACAAGACAGGTGATTGTGTGTGTATGATGTACTCATAAATAAGCAAAAAACGACCGTAGAAAAGGTATAAAAGCATGAACAGAACAAAAAAATACAAGAAGGCTGTAGATGTGTGAAAGATGTTCAACCTTTCTCTTGTAATTAAACAAAGGCAAATTGAAACAAGATGCCATTTTTAGTTCATCAAACTGCTATTGTAATAATAATAATGCTGTAATAGTATAATAAGGCAGGCATCATAATACATTGTTTGTATGACTATAAACTTTATAATACAAAAAGGAATTTAACCATAGTTATCATGAGCCTAAAAATATTCAAACTCCAAGATGCAATAGCTTTTTAAAAATGAGATATGTAAATATGGACTAAAACACAAGGATTTTTCATTGCAATATTATTATTTTTAAATAAAGTATTCATACTTACTGAAAAACTTTCAAGCAATAACAAGTACAAAAAAAGTGAACAAAACAACCAACCAACCAAAATCTTTTTCTTTTTTTAAAAAATTTTTGAGACAGGGTCTCACTCTCTCGCCCAGGCTGGAGTGCAGCAGCGACATGATTATAGCTCACTGAAGCCTCAACTTACCAGGCTCAAGTGATCCTCCCACCTCAGCCTCCTGAGTAGCTGGGACCACAGGTGTGCACCACCATGCCCAGCTAATTTTTATATTTTTAGTAGAGATGAGGTTTCGCCATGTTGCTCAGGCTGGCCTCAGACTCCTGGGCTCAAATGATCCAACTGCCTCAGCCTCCCAAAGTGCAGGGATTACAGGCATGAGTCACTGCGCCCAGCCCCAGCCAAAAACTTATGACCATCATTAAAATAAATAGCCATGATTAAAATAAGATGACAAGGCCGGGCGCCGTGGCTCACGCCTGTAATCCCAGCACTTTGGGAGGCGGCCGAGGCAGGCGGATCACGAGGTCAGGAGATCGAGACCATCCTGGCTAACACGGTGAAACCCCGTCTCTACTAAAAATACAAAAAAATTATCTGGGCATGGTGGCAGGCGCCTGTAGTCCCAGCTACTCTGGAGGCTGAGGCAGGAGAATGGCGTGAACTCGGGAGGCGAAGCTTGCAGCGAGCCGAGATCACACCACTGCACTCCAGCCTGGGTGACAGAGCGAGACTCCATCTCAAAAAAAAAAAAAAGTGACAACATTTCAAATTCTTTTTTGAACCTGCATACAGAAAAATAGGTGGCTGAATTTGTTTGGTGTTTGGATAGATGGAAATGATCTTATAAAATAGCCTTATCTAATGCTATAATCAGGAAAATAAACGATTTCACTTATTTTAGTTGATGTACAGAAAAGAATAGAAATTGAAATAAATCTGGGAGATCACTAAACTTCAGATAAGTATTTCTGTACAAGAGATTTCATTTCTAACAATCCCCTTTAAAATACCGTGTTCATTTCCTAGGGCTGCTGTAATAAACTGCCTCAAACGAAGTGGCTTAGGACAATAGAAATCTATTGTCTCACGATCTTGGAGGTCGGAGATCTGAAATTAAAGTGTCGGCCTGACCCTCTGAGGGTGCCAGGAAAGGTCTGTTCCAGGCCTCTCTCCTAGTTTCTGGTAGCCTCAGTTTTTTGTTTGTTTGGGGGTTTTTGTTCTTCTGATGGCCATCTTGTCACTGCGTCCAAGTCTGTGCCCAATATTTTTCCTTTTTGTAAAGACACCGGTTATACTGGATTAGCATCTACCCTTAAGACCTCATTTTAACTTGATTAACTCTGTAAAAACCCATCTCCAATAGAACCACCTTCTGAGGTGCTGAGTGTTAGGACTCCGGTGTCTCTATTTAGAGGGACACAATTCAACCCATGATAAATATATATATCAAATAAAAAATCTTTTTTAAGAAAAAAAATCCTAAAAAATTCTTGAGAAGTTTGAGTCATTATGTTTTTAACTCCATGGTCCAATTTTAAACACTACTGATTGACCCTTTGCTGCTAAAGATGAAAAAAATAGCATTTTTATAATCCTTCTCCCACCCACCCCCTGCCCCCAGCCTTATTTTCCAATATTTTGGGAAATTTTACTTTGACAGGATTTGTAATGTTTAAATTCTATAATATAACAATGACTTCTATAGTTGTTTAGCTTTTGTTTGAAATATTATATTGAAATAATTTTAAAGTGCTTTTCCTTATTTTTTGGTTTATTTTAATGTTTAAAAAATTGAATGATAACCTACAGTCCTTTACCAAAGCATATCCATTCTAGAATTCTTTGTATTGGTTCATCTTATGGTGGCTGAATTTCATCATCAAACAGCTTTTTTTTTTTTTTAACAGAGAGTTCAGAATTATAATCTCCAAGTTCCTAAGAGCTTGAAAATGGAGTATTCCTCTGTTGCACCTACGTATACAGGGCAATTTGGCTGAAGATAGCAATTTTGGATCACACTTTCCCCCCGGATCATATAAATGCTGTTCTACCACTTTCTGCCTTTGAGTGTGGCATGAGCCTTTCTTCCCTGTCTTCTCCATTCCAGCCATCCATGGCTAGATTTCTGTTGAGTCATTTTCTCTGGAAGGGTTCATGGATGCTGAGTCCTTATATTTCTTTTTGAATGTCTTCTTTTGCCTTTGTACTTCCACAGTAATTTGGTCACGTATGATAAGGTTTAGTCCCTCTGACTTTCCCTCACAACTTTTTAGGCATTATTACCTTCTGGCATTGAACACCTTTGTGGAGAAGTTTGAAGTGAGCTTTACTCTCCTCTTGAAGATAACTTTTTTTTCTCTATTTAGGCACCAGGAGAATTTTTCCTTCATTATTCAACCTTGGAAGTAACAGGATATTCTCTCTTGCTTATCATTCTGAATTTTTTTTCCTGGAATATGGTATGCCCTTTCAATCCTTAAAAAACAGGATGAAATGTATTTTCTACTGCACTTGTTGGAGTTCTCTTCAGCAGAGAGACCAATTATTCTTACTTTTGAATCAATTTTGTCCTTCATGTATATTATCTTCTTTCCAACTGCCTTAATCTATGTCTTTTTTCTCAGCTTTCATCAATATTCTAGCAAACCTTTTCTCTATGTCAGAGATATAATTTTTGGCTGTCTGGTTTAGTTATTTTTGTTTATAGTTTATTATTTCTGTAATAGTATAGTTTGAGTCCTCAATTTTCTTATCATTGAGTTGTCATCTCATTTCTCATCAATGAGTCCTTGTTTCATGGAATTCAGATTTTTATTAAGTTCTTCTGTACTGCAAAATACACAGTGTAATTTCTCTTTTCCTTGGGATATATTTTCATTCAGGTTAGGTTTTTCATTTGTCTTTTGCAAACAATAGTCTCTTTTGTTTATTTCTTCCAGCCTTTCTTTCCTTTCTTTCTTTCTTTGGGGGTCGGATGGGGTGGGGATTATATGTTTCCTTAGTTGCCACACGATTTCTTTTCATCTTTCTGGACATGGACAATTTTTATTTGTTTTTATTTCTTTCTGTTTCTGTGCAATGTGGTTAAATTTTTCTTGACTCTCTTCTCATTATATCTGATATCTGCTCTTCTTGAACTCTATATCAATAGCTATAGTATTACAAGATTAAGAACTTTTTGGTGGTCTCGGGCAGTGCTTCCCAATGTTTCGCAACATGAACATAATGTCCCAGAAAAATCGTGAATCAGGGAAGACTAGCTCCTTGGCTTAAGGGATAGTAAGTAGAGGCCGTGAGGCTTTCCTCTGGACAGCCTGCTCACATCCCACATTCTCATTCTGGTCCCCTCCAGATGTGGGATGATTAGTGAGAGACCTCAGCATTTTTCTGAGTCACTCCTTCTCCCCACTCTGGCTTCTGACCTGATAGAGTTAAGAACAACACCAGCAGGGTCAAAATCTTTTCTTGAGGTTTATGGCATTAAGTTGTAAACCTTTTTTTATTTGGTGCTACTGATGATTGCAGGGAAAGAGATGAGCAGACTTTTAATTATCTACTGTTCATTTAGTCAAAAACTAGGTGACAGCAATTGTTCAGCTGGCTTTATTTTGCTCCCTTAGTTAGAAGTTCCATGTAATTATTTATATAAGTTAAAAAGTAAAGTATCAAAGTACTCAATAACAGGATGCTAAATAAATTATAGTAGATCTTATGACAGAATATTAAAGTATTAAATATATTTTAGAAATTAAATAAGAAAATAAAATTTTAATAACATAATAAACAGTAGATCAAACAACGTGTGTAATATGACCCATTCATGTTTTGATTATTCATATATACGCACAGCATGCATGTGTGTGTGTGTGCGCACGCGAGCACGCATAAAATGCAAACAGAAAGATTTAATCAGTATACACGGTTTTTAAACCTGGATGGTAAAGATTTGGTTACATGCGAGCTGGAAAGCTGAGAAGCCAACAGGGAAGAATGAGGCAACTCAAAGATTAACAACAGCCAGAAGCAGAAGATCCCCCTCTAAGGTCAAGAAGAGTCCCTAAGGAGTGGTCCCTACATGGGAGACGTCCCACAGAGTAAGGCAGCCTCTGCCTCCCTCCTCCAGCCAGTGCCCTCCACTGGCCAAATCCAGGGGAAGCCAGGAGGCTGGGGTCAGAGGTCAGCCCCTGCCAAATAGAAAAGAGGAGAGAAAGTGTCAAGAGACGAATCCAAGAGCACACAGGCCCAGATCCACCAGTTTCCTCTTTCATAGACAGGAAACTGATTTTGTTGGCAAAATCACAGCTGTAGAGCAAGTGTCAGGACAGAGGCTCACCCAGGTCAGCCCCTTCTTCAGAGATGGAAGGATACCAGTTAGGGCCCAAGGAAGGGTTACTAACTATATGTACGCATCAAGGACATGGGGAGGTGGGGACACTGGCCATCTCAAGCATTGTCTAGTGGGAGACCAGGTGAGCAGGGGCCAGGAGGCTGCAGATTACTCAAACTGGGAGAGAGACTGGGAGGCAGGAGGAGTGTTGTTCCCCTTGATGTGGTGGGAACAAGCCTGACTGGTCTGGCGACTCACGGGAGCGGGTGTGCAGTCAGCTCCATCTTCATACCTCTCCCCCACCCCACCCCTACCTAAGACAGGAGGCAGGATAGCCATTGCTTCCTGCCCAATGCACATCTAGAAACACCTTAAGTAGAGGCTGTGAGAACCAAACCTGAGAACACCAGGCATAGGCTGGTAGCCCCCGTTCCACCCCCAAACCACGATGCCCCTCATGTGGGATTTCTCAGTTATCTGCCTCATTTTTTCCCTCTCGTTCTTTGCAACTGTGGAATTCAGTGTGGGATCATAGCCGCCAAGCAGCCTCCTTATTAGCATCAGAACTATAGTCAAAACACATTATGCTTGGCTAATACATTTTATTTTTTATGTAGTGGAAATGCCATCAAAGCATAGTTAATCGGAATTGAACTAAGTCATAATTGGAGCCTTTGTGCGCAAGGAAGATGAATTATTTTTTATTATTGCAAACAGAAAATGTGCCAATTGTAACTTACTTTTTTAAGTAAATAGCAACTGTTGCCCAGAGAGGTGTGTACCAATGTCACTGGCTACCCAGTGTGGGCCCCCCTGCCCAGTGTGGTTAGTGCCAGATACCTATGTCCATGGATATTGCTATGATGAGAAAAATGCACTAATCCAAAGTGAGGCCCTTCCTAGCTGGGTGACTTCTTGAAGCCTTTCTCCTTCTCTTTGAGAGGGGGATGATGACACAGGAACACAGAGGGACTCTGAGAAGCAAATGAGATGATCCATCAGAGCTGTAGGTCTCTAGTTAGTCCATATTGGAAAGGAATTCAGACCCAATCTGGATGATACACCATGACCTGTCTACTGTCTCCATGGTTCCCAACCTGGCTATTCATCAGGAGTACAGGGAAAGCCTTTTAAAAATACAAATTGGTACCTCATTCCTACCCAGGCTGTATCAAGCTCTCTAGAGGTGGGGCTTGGGACCCTGCAGGGATGTTTGCAAGCTCCCCAGGTCCTAAAGCATAGCTGGGCTTGGGAACCACAACACTAGCCCTCATTGCTCCTCCTAGTAATGAGGAACCACCTCATACACCTGTGCGTATCTCCAACAGACCTGGACAAAACAAGCCTATTGCACCTTGACAGAACTAGAGACCTGTTACATAAATATAGAATCACTCAAACCAAGGTCATGCAAATATGTGCACACATGCACACATGTATGTACCAGAAAATCTTCCATCACCAATCTGCTTATCTCTTATTTACTGCCCTGCCTCAATGTCTGCAAGAAGCTGTTGGTATTCACCTCTGGGGACTCCTCCTCCTCATAAACAATAGTATGGAGATATTTTTCTTCTTCTCCATAGTATATGTAGAACAATTATATTTTGCATTACCCTGTGATGAATGTAGGAATTATGCACTGGACAATGAGTCTGATGAACCCGACAGTTTCCACCATTGGCAATGGTTCATGACCCAGAATGGCCCTACGTAGATGCTCACTCAGCCCTGCTCTCCCAGAACTTCCAGGCCCAAGATCAGATACAGGAGGGGAAAAGATAGGCCAGGTCTCCTAGGGCTTTTCAGGGAACTTTGAAAACTGGCATGGAACCTTCCAGAACTGGCCACAGCTTACAGCTATCACTCCTAAACACTTATGAGTCAGACACTTCATATGTTGGATTTCAACCCTTAGGCATAGATATTATTATTTCCATTTTAAAAGATGAGGAGAATGAGGCTCACAGAAGTCAGGGAACTCGCCCAATATCATGGCATGTAGAATTGTAGCAGGAACTGAGCTGACATTGAAGTGTTCTTTCCATTTTGCCATGCTGTATTTCCCCAGGTATGTGCATCTGCCTCAGAAGAGCAGGAAACACAGTGGGAAGGGGAGGAAAAGGAAACATCCCAGAAAGGGACACCTTATACCCACTCCCTGAGTCACAAACACCTACCATGGGACTTTGCAAAGGCTGAGCCAGTTGAGTGAGAACTGTCACTGGGGGAAAAGGATAGGGATTCAGGAAGGAACATAGGTTTAGAGTCATGTCCCAGTTCCCATATTCCCTAGCTGTGTGTCCTTGGGTAACTTAGCTATTTTAGGCTGCTTGCCCATGTGTAAAAATGGGAGTAATATTTGCCTCATGCATTTTGTAAGGATGAGAAAAAATATACGTGCATGTTTAGCATGGCATAGTTAGCATGTAGCAGGTATTCAATAAGCAATAGCTGACATTTTCAGTGGTTGTATAGTAATGGAGTAAAATGCCTAAGGTAGTGCCAGGCAGATACTAGGTGCATCATAAACGTTATTTCTCCTATGTCTTCTCCTGGGACCAAGACCCCATGATTTCTGCAAGTAGAGAGTCTGAAGGCCTGGATTCTAGTATTAACTGTACCTCATACTGGCACTGTGACATTAGGGGTTGATATGGTTTGGCTTTGTGTCCCCACCCAAATCTCACCTTGAATTGTAATAATCCCCACGTATTGTGGGAGGGACCCAGTGGGAGATAATTGAATCACGGGGCTGGGTTTTTCCCATGCCGTTCTCATGACAGTGAATAAGTCTCATGAGCTCTGATAGTGTTATAAAGGGGAGTTCCCCTCCACAACCACTGTTGCCGGCCGCCATGTAAGACATCCCTTTGTTCTTCCTTCATCTTCTGCCATGATTATGTGGCCTCCCCAGCCATGTGGAACTGTGAGTCCATTAAACCTCTTTCCTTCATAAATTACCCAGTCTCCAGTATGTCTTTATTAGCCACAAGAGAACAGACTAATATGGGGTAGTCACCTCACCTCTCTGGACTCTATCTTTCCTCTCTCAATTTAAGAAGTTGAGCTACATGTCTTGGACAGTTCCCTCAGTTCCTAAGAAGGTGCCAGTCCACATGTGTTGAATCGCATGGAGGGGCATCTGTGCCCCATTTCATTGTTTCCAGAATCAAAACAGGCAGGAATTGTTTTCTGCAGACTTCTGGAGTCTAGCAAGAGTTGGCAGGAATGCCCCTGTAGTAATTATGTCAGGCTCCTCACTACCCACCCTTGGTCTCTAACTGTCAGGAAGAAGAGACCTGACAGTGAACCTGGTCAAAAGAAACTATGATTTGGTTATCCCCCCAAAAAAGAAGAAAACACTTGAGATGTTACAGTTGGGAGGCAGGCAGACAGCCATTAAAAAATAAAAAAGCAAAAGAGGGCAGGAGCTTTTCAACATATATATTAAAAATATTTAAGGCTAGCAAATGATTTACTTAAGTCCAAAGTGATTTCTAATGTTTGGTGGTTAGCGACTGGATTCCTGGGTTCTGTTTTTAGTGGTCTTGTTTTAAGCACAACTTTCTGGTATTACAACTTTTTAAAACATCCAACACAGAGGGAAAAAGCCTTTTTTTTTTTTGTCTTTTTTTTATTTTTTTCTGTAGCCAACTTGAAAGTAATCACACCAGCTCCTCGCCTGGGCACTGTCAACACATCTAGCCATTCTCTTCCTCCTCCCTGCATTAACCCATCTGTTTCCACCCATCAGCTCTCTCCCCACCCCTTACCCCACATTATCACTCCTTCTACCTTGGTGGCTTCCTGTGAGTCCCCCCACCCTAGGTCCTATTTGCAGCTCCTCATCATAATTGCTCTACATCATCTCCACTGTAGCCAGAAGTTGAGGCTGACATTCAAGGGGAGCTTTGAATGTCCTTTTGCTTTATTAAAACTACTAGTTCTTTTTATTGTGTAGCTTTGCCAGGATTATTTACCTGGGTAATAAAGGATGAGGACTCAAGAAGGTGGGAGGGGAGGGGAGTTTAGGCAAGGAATGAGGGTTGTCCAATGACCACATGGGTGGGAGAAGGCAGAGGGAATGGAAAACAAACAAACAAAAAAATCTGGCCACCTTAGAGTGTTAGAAATGCTGGTGTATTTAGGCATTTGTAATTTCTTGAATTGATTTCCATTCTGCCTCACCCTAGGAAGGACTTGAGGAAAATTACAAAAAACGGACATTTACAATAGACTTAATAAAGTAATAAGGAAAGGGATGGAGGAGGAGAGAAATAACAATTTCTTTAAATGAAATAGGAGAAAACAAATATGTGCAAAACCTGGCACCTGGGCTTTCAGGCTGCCAAGGATCAAGGAGGAATGTGATGATTTCTGTAGGACTCCTTATCACAGCAGGAGAACAAGTGACCATTCCTTGGGAAAGTGATGCTTTTCGTATACAAAACTCAGAGAGAAATTCCTGATGTAGGGCACATTAGGAATTTAGGAAGTGATCTGCAAGTGTGAAAAGATAATGCAAGAGGCTGCTCCCTGGGAGTTTTGCTAAAACCCAAAGCCTTGGACCTGCAGAGCAACTCAGGGAGGGCATGCAGGGGTTACCATGGCAGCCAGCCAGTGAAACTGTCCTTTCAGTCAGGCAAATAAGAATTTTCTACTGTCCAGGATTTGGGGGGATGGGGAGAAGGGAGGACCTTTAGCTTGGATAACATGGAAAGAAAACATCTCCTGATGTTGCTTAAGCATATGCCATATCAAAATTGAAAAGTTTTGTTTCTGCACATTTATAGCAAAATTATGCCATATTTATTCTCTGGCTTCATTCATCTCCTGGCAGACCACTAACAGTCCCCAGCAGTTTGAGAAGCACTGAATGAAAGGTCAGAGTGGGCATTGCTGAGCCTCCTCCTGCATTCCATATTCTGGGAATCAGGGTTTGGGAAATAACTCTGCAGCAGAGTTGGGTGTGAGCTATTCAGATGGATGAAAGTCTAGCCACATCTAACCAAGGTGGCTCTTTGTCTATCCCCATTTTACAGAGGGGGCAACTGAGGTTTGAAGAAAGTGAATCACTTAGGAGGCAAGATGGCACAGAAATGAAATTGGTACTCAAACAGCATGTCATGCAGCCATGATCACAAGGCCACAATGTCTATGAGCCTTCTAAAAGGCAGGGTGACAGAAGAAAAGATGTTTAACCCACAAGATATCCATAAGGTTGAACACAAATAGTTCCCTCCAGAAACACAACCATCTGTGATACTAAAAACACAAAGGTCTCCTGAAGATCCTCCAAATTATAGTATATGAAAGCGATTGGAAAACCACAAATGCTGTAAAAGTCACATCTTTATTATTGCTTATCAGGTAAATAATGCTAGTGAATGCAACAGATAAACCCCAATATTTTAGTGACTTAACATGGCAAAAGCTTTTTTTTCACGTCACAGCTCAGTCTGAGTTGGCAAGGAAAAGCAGCCATCATTCAGGGACCCAGGCTCTGTCCATCTTGTGGCTCCACCCTCATTTAAGTCCTCTAGCAAGGTCCCAAGGGGGAAATTCTAGGAGCCACACCTGAAAGTGGCACATACCCCATCCACTTGCATGCCATTGGATGGCATTCAGTCACATGGGCACACCTAACTGCAAGGAAGCTAAAAAACTAGCATAGCCATGATAATGGTGAGCACTAGCAGTTCTGTGCCGCAAATTTCTCCTTGGCCCATGCTCTTTTCTCCCTCCAGTAATCCTATGGGTCTCTGTGGCCCTAATACTCTTTCGTCTGTCTGCCATGCAGCCTCCTGCACAGAGTCTTAGGGAAAATCCGATGTGAGAGTGATGTGAACACACTTAAGTCCAGGCCCTGCAAAATGAAGGGTACCCATGTCCTTCAGCTCCATGTGGCCCGATTGGATGGTTCTCGAGATTAATCATACTTTGCACTCTCATGAATCTACCTCGGTGCAGTGTGCTCACATCACTTTGCCATCATTAATAATGCAGACACACCCCAGGAGGCAGGCACATGAGAGCAATGAGGAAACAGAGGTGCAGACAGAGGTTAAACATCCTCCCAAGGAAGCCTCGTAAAAGTGTGCAAACCAAGAGTGACTCTTCCAACTTTAAAGTTATTAATTCTCATTCTTACTGGAGGAGAAAGCTTTCTGGAGCACTGAAAGAGGAGACAAGACAGGAGGCTTCTCAAACAGGACCATACCAGGACTGGCAGCACTCCCTCCTGCAACCCTGCATGATTTAAATCTAGCTCTCATATTTGCTAGCTCTGTGGCCTTGGGCTAGTTACTTAACATCTGTGAGCTTTCTAGCATGCCTGTTTTCTCATCTTTAAAATAGGTTAAATAATACGTAGTCATAAAGATTTTGGGGGGATTCAATAGGGTAGTCTCTGCCCAACACCTTTATATCTAGAATGTGCCAATAGGGTAGTCTCTGCCCGACACCTTTATATCTAGAATGTGCCAAATGCCCAAAAGATATTCGAAGGTGATAATAAAGATGGTGATGATGATGATGAGCATGTCCAAACACCCTGTCCAATCCAAATGCTTTCATCTCAAATATCTTCAAGAATAAAAGGTATTCTCTACTGCTCTTGTAACATCCACAATTTGGGCCAATAACAGAGATCATATAAATCCTTGGTGATTTACTAAAGTTGCATAGAAAACTGGGTGACAGCCTGAAAGTCCAAATAGCAGGTTATGATGAGCTGGATTATGAATCTGGCTTTAATTTATACCTCTCTATTCTGTCTTCAGACACAAATCTCCTCTCAGACATACCAAACTGAGGATTGGCCAACTATGTGTTTGGTTATGAAACCTCACAAAAGTGATTTCTCTCTCTGCACCTCTGTTTCCTCATCTACAAAATCCAAGTGATAATTGTTCTTGCCTCCCAGGATTGTTATGAGGATTAGATAAAAGAATGCATGTTATGTGCCTGGTGCCATGCAGGGCATATCTAGAATGTGAGCTATTTATATAGCAAAGCTAATTGCAACTTTCCCTGCTGGAGCCAAAAAGGCTTTCAGGTAACCAGACCCTGGGTGATGCTGAGGATGTAGACCCAGGCCCTTCATGACTAACTGGACTGATGCTTCCCTAGCTGGATCTCTCAGGGGGCAGGGTCCATATTCAAGGCAATTCTGTATCCCCTGCAGCATACAGGACAGATGCCTGGCATTTGTTCGTGGAGAAAGAAATCAGATAAATGACATGACATAGGTGTCGCACCTGACTGATGATCATAACAAGACACTTAGCATTTAATGAAGTTATGCTAATGCACCTTTATGTCTGGAATACACCAAATGCCCAAAAGATGCTGGATGATAATGATGACGGTGATTCGTAGCTCTAAGCACTTTGCCCATTTCAAATGCTTCTGTCTCTAGAAAACTTTAAGAAAAAGGTATCCTGCACCACACTAAGCACTCTACAAACATAATCTCAGTTATTTTCACCCTCATAACCCTGCAACAAAGTGATTATCTCCATGTAATAGATGAGGAATCTGGAGTGCAGGGAGCTCAAACCACTTGCCAAAGGTCGTACAGCCCTACATGGTGGTGCCTGTGGGCCTGCAGAGCTTCAGCTCTTCCCCACCCCTCTGCACTGCCCCCACCAAGGCAGATTGGCTGCAATCCCTGCAGCTGCCCACGGGACATGGCCCTTGAAGTCTGCAGTTGCTCAAAGTAACTGAGGACTGATGAATCCAATCCCCACTCAAAACCTTGCTTTCACTATAGCCTCAGGCCAATAGTTTAATCACCTCATGTTTCAGTTCCTTCATCTAAAAGCAAAACCTTATACTTATCTACACACAAGGGTACTGAGAAGATTAATCAGATGCTCCAGAAGTGCTTTTAAAATGAAAAATATGGATTATTTGCATTATTATTTTAATAGCCTTGGACTCTGTTATCTCCAGTTTACACAGAGGTGAAGAGCTTGGAAGAGGGAGATTGGTGAGATTCATTTACTTCAGCCTTATTCTCTGAACCAAGCAGGGAAAACACAGACATCTCACCACCTGCGTTTAGGATGGGTCATCCCAGGCCCAGCCTGGGTGTGCCATGGCACTGAGGGCCAATGACTGCCTATGGCAGTTTGAGAAACTGACATACAAAGAACCATAGAACAGCTGCTTCCTCCCTCCCTCTACAGCTATGATGCAAGCACACCAAGGTCAGGAGCCTTCTCTGTCTTTGTCAACATATCCCCAGCACCTAAAACAGGGCTTCCTATGGAGTGGTGCTCACTAAATATATGTTCACTAAATGAATGAGTGATTGAGGGAGGAAGTGAGAGAACAAACAACAAAACAAACCAGAAAATGTCAGAGTGAAGAGAACACACGAGGAGACTCCCTTTGCCAGAAAAGAGCAGCAGAGGAGTCTTCCAATGGCCGTCCACATGACAAGCATCTACCATGCTGCAAGCACTGTGCTAGGTGCTCAGAGAGAAGCAAAATTTGACAGTCCTCACCTTCAAGGAGTACTCAGACTAAGAAAAGGAGCTTCAAGTTTACCGACAGTTATGGCAGAGTGAGTTTGGCTCTGATAGACAATTAGAGTGTCACGTAAGCCATTAATTTCTCCTGGAAGGTCAGGAGGGGAGGAAAAGTAGCATTTTAGCTGGACCCTCATGAAAGAGCAGGAGCTCCAATGATGAGGTAACGATACCTCCTGCCATGGAATGGAAATTCCATGAGGGCAGGGATTTTTGTGTGTTTTGTTCACTAAGGCATTCCGAGTCCTACCTTAGTACCAGGTACATAGTAAAACCCTATGAGTGAATATGTATGTGTGTGTGTGTGTATGTGTGTGTGTGTGTGTGTGTGTGTAGAGTACACATGCATCACAGACAGGCTAGTTAGCAAAAACAAAATTGTGAACTTGCAAGCAAGGGAATCTCCTGTACGTTCTCTCTACTCCAGCATTTCCTGGTTCACTTTCTTGTTTGCTCTCTCACTCATTTGCACAGGATGGTCAAGTATTACTTTTTTCTACAGTGAGATAGAAACAAGGGAAGGAACAGGTAAAATGGGACAAGTTCAGAAGGCCTGGAATACCACACACTGAAGAATCAGGGATGTTTCCTGTACTCTGTCCTTCCATATTTCAATTTAATGTTTCAAGCAAAGGTTTTTTTGCTTTTGTTTTTGTTTTTGTTTTTTCTCTCCAAAGGCTTTCTTTCCTCTGCCAGGCCTGAGGGCATGCTCGTAAAATGTAAAATCTGTTTAAATAATTAAACCTGTGGCTGAAAGCAGTGGTCAGGGTAGAGGACACTGGCCTGTGACACCGTAAATCACTGCCATTGCTGGTATGTGGCAGAGCCCAGAAGCGTCTGGGAAAGCCTATGAACAGCCAGGCCCTGCAACCAGAAGTGCCGAGTCAGCGCTCCTCACTTGGTTTGGGATGAATTATGGAGAAGAGGCGGGACACTCGGTGCCACCAGCCCTCTGACAGCGGAAGCTGCTTTGCTGATGGACAGCAGGAGGTGTTGACACCCCCTCTGCTCCGCTTCCCTCTTCAGCATCAAGTCGGCTTCCTCTTCGCCCAGCTGAAGGACCAGGAGTAGGAAGAGGAGACTGACATATGAGGGTCTCCACTCAGAGACAGGCCGTGCTAATTCCGGCTGGGCCCAAGCAGCTGCCCTTCTGCCCCTGAGAAGCACAAAGCCCCAGAGTTCTGTGGAGACAGAGGCTGAATCAGGGAGAACTTAAGAGAGAAAGGAATGGAGCAATGGGGCTGCCTCTACTGTAAGGCCACTGGGGCAGGGCCTTGTGCCCACGACTTTGTCCAGGCACTCCCGTCCACTCGCTGGTTTGGAATTGGTCACCTATGACGTGTGAGGCTCTTCACATACATGATTCCAAATAGCGGTTCGGAGTAGGCACCTCATCCTAGACAAACCAGATCCAACAGCCAACTCTGCTCATTAGCCAGGTGAATTTGGGAAAGTTATTTGACCCCTCTGCATCTCAGTGTCCCCATCTTTAAAATGGGATAAATAATATAGTGGTTGTGAGGATTAAAAGAGGATTACATACACGTCAATCATTCAGAGTACTGCCTGGCTCATAGTAAGTGTTATATAAATGTTAGCTCTGCTGGCCATCCGGTTAGGAAATCTTCACCCAACATCTATCTGGCTGTACGCCAAGCTTTGGAATACAAGCTTCATGGATAGCCTTGCTCATCATTCATTTAACAAGTATTAACAGCACCCACTACATATTAGACACTGAGTGAGGTATTTGCTCTGTGTTATCTCACTGATTCATTTTTACAAGCACTTATTGAGGGTATACTCTACAGCAGGCTGGAGCCAGGGATTTACAGCATATGGAATCCCACTAATGCTCCCTATCTTAGTGCATTCAGGCTGCTATAACAAAATACATTAGACTGGGTAATTTAGAAGCAGTGTGAATTTATTGCTCACAGTTCTGGAGACTGAGAAGTTCAAGATCAAGGTGCCAGTAGATTCAGTGTCTGGTGAGGGCTGCTCTGTGCTTCAAAGACAGCAATAGCGCCTTCTAGCCTTGTTCTCACACGGAAAAGGGGCCAGCATGCTCCCTCAGGACTCTTTTTTTTTTTTTTTTTTTTTTTTTTGAGACAGAGTCTCACTCTGTCACCCAGGCTGAAGGGCAATGGTGCAGTCTTGGCTCACTGCAACCTCTGCCTCCCAGGTTCAAGCGATTCTCCTCAGTACTCTTTTATAAGGTCACTAATCCCATTTGTGAGAGCTCTGCCTTCATGACCTAATCACCTCCCAAAAGGGTCCACCTCTTCATGCTCTCACATTGGGATTGGGTTTCAACATATGAATTTGGAGGGGACACAAACATTCAGACCATAGCACTCCCTGTATTCATTCTTTAGGGATGCCATAACAAAATATCACAAACTTGAGTGACTTAAACAGCAGAAATGTATTGTCTTACTGTTCTATGAGCTAGAAACCTGAGATCAAGGTGTAATCAGAGTTAGTTCCGTGTGAGGGTTGGGAGGAAGAATCTATTCCATGCCCCTCTCCTAGCTTCTGGCAGCTTGCTTGCCTTCTTTGGCATTCTTTGGGTTGTAGATGTATCACCCTAATCTCTGCCTTTATTTTCATATGGCATTCTCCCTGCATGTGTCTGTATGTCCAAATTTCCACCTCTTATAAGGACATTAGTCATATTGAATGAGGACCATCCTGATGGCCTCATTTTAAATTGATTACCTCTCTAAAGACTCTATCTCCAAATAAGGTCACATTCTGAAGTACTGGGGATGAGGACTCCACATTTCTTTTTGGGGGGACACAATTCAACCCATAACACTCCCCAACAATAATCTGCTCTGTTAAGTGCTGCACATACATACCCTGTTTCACTTAGTCAATAAGCATTTGCTCTAGTGGAAGCCACACCAATGTGATCTCATGCATTCACCCACTCCTTGAACAAATATTTCTTCCTTGACTGTTCCAGACTCCATTATAGGCACTTCACAGACAGCAACACAACCTACAGGGTGGTACTGTGATGTTCATTTTACAGCCAAGGAGTCTATGTCTTGGAAATTCAGGTCTACCTCAAAGCCTACAGTCCTCCCAAGGTAGCTGCCACCTCCAAAATTTAGGAATCTTTGCTTTTTCCTATAACCCAAGTCAAGGGAAAGCCATGTCCCCCATTCTAGGTGTCTTAAGAGTTACAGAATTGTTAATAATACACTGCTTATACTTCAGAGCAGCTGAAACAGCCAATAAAAAAAAAAAAACTGCCCACAAATGGACAATTTCATTAATTGCTTGGAAAACTAAAAATAGCCTCGCAGTGACTAGCCAAGGGGGGCATTTGGTGGCACCGTCTGTCTCCAACACAAAAAGGGAGTGGGAAATTGCCAACTCTGGCAGAGGCTTAGGATAAAGGCAGTGGCAGAAAGGACAGAAAAGTTCACCCTTAATGAGAAGTGACCTTCATAACTCCCTGGGTCTCCCTAGAGTTTCTTTTGTAGAATATTACATTTTTCCATATCTAATTCCAATCCATCTGTCTTATCACTAGTATGGAAATATTAATAAAGAGTTTTGTTTAGGTCTTTTATTTATTAAATATGTATGAAATGATTTTCTGTTCTTTCTTCCCCATTCTTTTCTCTTGTTTTGTAGAGTCCTTGATATGTGTGTTAATATCTTTAATATTAACATAACAGTGGCCAAGGCTGACCCCTTGGGCCCTTTGCTACGTACAGACCCCTTGTAAGGGGGCTGAGCACATGCCTCGCAGTCCACCATGGGTTGTGGCTGCAGCCGGGACTGGCTGGTGGCTTCTCCCTGTCACCTCCCTTCCTGAGCTGGCCCGAAGCCTCAATCCACAGCTTGGTTCCTCCTGGTGCCCCTACGGTTCACCCCCATAGGCCACTCAGATGGTTCACCCCACCATCCCGCTTTTTTTCACCTTGTTCCAGGCTAGGAGCAACTGTAAGGGCTGAGAATTTGTTTGGTTTCCCATTGCCTTTGGTTCTGTTTTGTCCCTACCTGTAGGCTTAGCTTTGACCTCAACCAGGCCTCTGTGTGTACTGGGAAGCCAGTACAAGCCCTGACACATTCTGGAATTTGAATCCTGGGTCCTCCTCTCACACGTTCTCTGCCCTCACGCAAGGGAATGTGCCTCTCTAAGACAGTTTCCTCAGCCATAAAACAGAACTGGTGATGTTCAAGTCGCAGAGTGACTGTTGGGATTAACCAGAGGAAATGCTCACAAGCACACATCAACGGCAGATTTGGTTACCAACACATAATAATAGAGTTCCTGTTAACACTAGCCTTTATCTACTTTGGACTCCACATTTTATCTGGTAGAAAAAAAGGCATATTCATTGCCTGATTTAACACAACAACCAGAAGAGAGACTGGAGCAGGTATTATAACCCCCATTTCACAGAAAAGGAGACTGAGTCTTCTGAAATATCACGAGGCCAGAACTGGAAGGGACCTGAGACATCCTTGGGTCCCTTATACAGGGGACAAAACAGTGGCCAAGATAGAAGGGGATTGCCAAGGTCAAGGTTAAAGCAGGTCCCTAACTCTCTGTCCCAGGCTTTCAGTGACCCCCAGATTTTCAGATGCTGGTTATATGCTCAGTGGTCACATGTATTTTAGCTCATCGTTAAATTATTTCTTCTAAAAATGCTAATGAAAAGTTTGAGGATAATACCATTGAGAAAGTCTGAAACTTTTGTTAAGCAACTCAAATTCAGAAACCTTTGTTGGGCCGGGCACGGTGGCTCATGCTTGTAATCCCAGCACTTCGGGAGGCCGAGGCAGGCGGGTCACCTAAGATCAGTGTAAGGTCAGCCGAGAGAAAGGAAGAATAGACCCAAAGTCAGGCAAGTAAGTATATTAACCTACCAGCTGCTCCACCACAGACAGAGGAGGCAGCAGCAAGCTTACAGAATGAGGGGTTTATATTGGGGAAGAGAGTTTGAGGGAGTTCTTTGGTAGGGCCATATCCTGGGGTTGTTTGCTGGTTAATTTTGCCACATATCACCTTGTGATGTTTATAACAGGAGGGTGTAGGTAGTTTGTTTATGCTTCCCACGACCTCCCCCTGTGCAATCTGGATGGTTTGTAATTGGGGTTTGTTTATCATAGCGAGGTCTGATAAGTGAAGTCTGCTGGGTTCACTGTGGAACCTAGATAAGGGCTTAGAAATGTAAAGAGGCTTGGGGGAAGGGTGGGCAGCAAGGAGAGGTTTGCAGGGAGTGTCGGCGGTACCAAGAAGCTTTTTGGGGCAGTTTGTCCTTAACAGTCGGGAGTTCGAGACCAGCCTGACCAACATGGAGAAACTCCGCTCTACTAAAAATACAAAATTAGCTGGGTGTGGTTGTGCATGTCTGTAATCCCAGCTACTTGGGTGGCGGAGGCAGGAGAATCGCTTGAACCTGGGAGGTGGAGGTTGTAGTGAGCCAAAATCGCACCATTGCACTCCAGCCGGGGCAATAAGAGTGAAACTCCATCTCAAGAAAAAAAAAAAAGAAAGAAAGAAACCTTTGTTGAGCATCTGCAGCTACTCTCTCCTCACTCGCCCCAAGGCAGCCAAGGTGGCTCCACCCTGACCTGGGAACGTGCCAGTTCCTTTGGGTCCTTGCTCAAAGGTCACAACCTCAGGTTGGCCTTCTATAACCCCCTATTTATTTATTTATTTATTTATTTATTTATTTTTTTTTTTTTTTTTTTATTTGAGACAGAGTCTCGCTCTGTCACCCAGGCTGGAGTGCAGTAGCACAACCTTGGCTGACTGCAGCCTCTGCCTCCAGGTTCAAGATATTCTCTTGCCTCAGCTTCCTGAGTAGCTGGGATTACAGGGGCATACCACCACACCAGGCTATCTAACTCTCTATTTAAAAGTGCAACCCTTTCTTAATCCCTCCCTATCCCCCTTCACCTTCAAAAATGTTATATTTGTTCACTTATTTAATTATCCCTTTTCTCCCACTACAGTGTAAGTTCCATGAGGGTCTACATTTGTGTCTGTTTTCTTCACTGCTGTATCCCTAGGACCTAAAACAATGCTGGTACTTAGGAGATGCTCAGTAAATACTTGTTAAGTAAATGCATGAACGAATGAATGAGGGAGAGAATGAATAAATGAAAGAATCTATACTGTAGCAGACCATTGGTGCATAATTTTTTCACAGAGTGCCATGCAAGCACAGATAGGGAACAGCTGCTTGAAAGGGGAAAGTCTGGGAAAACTAAAGAGATGGGACCTTATTTTAGTTCTTCCTTGGTGTTCGGAGGACTGAGCAGGAAGATGGCACTCCAGGCCAAGGGAAAAGCAAAGTCCTGGCGTCGGGAAACAGGATGATATAATTTGCCAGTGACTATTTCCAGATAGCTAAGGAAGCTTTTCTAGTGTATATTTTACACACTGCAAGATGCCCCTTGGTAAAGGACTCCCTTATTCTGTTCAGAACAAGACAGGCTGGAGATTCACAAGTCACAGAAAGACCTGGGTTCAAACCTCAGCTTAGGCACCTCTTAGCTCAATGTGCACTGTATTTCTGTTTCCCTAACAAAAAGGATGAAGATAATAAGTGTGGGGTTGTTGTGAGGATCAAGGAAATAATGCATATAGGGTGCTTATCACAATGCCAGGTACATATGGAGTCCTCAAAGTGTGGCTCTAGTGTAGTGGCTATGAGTGCAGATTTCAGAGCCAGAATGTCTGGGTTGGAATCTTAGCTCCACTGCTAACTAGCTTGGTGAACCTAGGTAACCCGCTTAACTTCTCTGTGCTTCAGTTTCCCCATCCACAAAATGAGGATAATGATAGTGCCTGCCTCCTAGAACTATGGGGACTAAATGAGTCAACAGAAACAAAGCACACAACAGAAGTAAGTGCTATGTTAGTGTCAGCTGTTGCTCAAACTAGGAGTCCATACTGTTTCCTTTTTTTTCCTTCTCATTCAGCACCTTTGGTACGTACTGTTTTCCAGGCAGCCTTGCCTGTGGTTAACTGGAACGCTTTTGTATCAGAAGTTAGCATAATAGAAGTTCTAAGAAGTCCCACAACAAATAAACCTGCTGAACCTCATTCAGTATTTTTCCCATAATAATTTCCCCACGGAATGCTGCCCCCACCTACTAAGAATCTAAAGGCATATTTTCTAGGGACACACCTTTGAGCACTGTTGGGCTTCATCCCTGGGGTATTTGGGGTGGGGGAGCTAGAAGCTCAAAAGGTTGATCTTTCTGGCCCTGGGAAGCTCATAAGGATGTAAGAAGGGCAGTGACCCCATGAAATTCACATTTGAGAAGGCCGCCCTCTCAGGCAGCCCCTGTGGATTGGAGATGGGGCCTAGACCAATTAGAGGGCTGTGGCAATGGTCCTGCTGGGGGAAGAAGGTTGAAATCAGGGTGATGGCAGTGGGCTGGAGAGGAAAGAGTACATAGAAGAGTTATTTGGAAGACAGAATGGTCAAGGACAGAGCAAAGCAGGCCAGGCTGAGGGAGACCTACCCCAACACCAGACTATAGAGGCCATATTGATTCTAGCAAACCTAACCCTGAAGGGACAGCCTCTGGGTTTCTCACAGCCATGCCACTGATTATGGCAGGACTGGAGAGTGATCTCATGTAGGACCCCAGGGGAGGTCACTCAAGATGACTCTGAGGCTCCTTCTTACATAATTTGTCTCAAGGACACCCTGGAAGCCATGAGGAAGGAGAGAGGAGCTAGATCTTTGCTAACCTGAGCACTGGGTCACAGCTGTTTTTCTTTTCGTGCCCACCAAACTTTCTAACATGTTACACATACACCCTCACCTTGTCTTTATCACCTTCTCGACACCTACACCTGTTCCCTCTGCTCAGATTTCCGAGGGGCACAGCACACAGGAAACGCCAGCTTACATGGGAGAAAGATCTTGGACCTGGAAGGTCAGAGCCCTGGGTTCGAGGTCCACCTCCTGCCCTTCCTAGCCATGTGCCCTTAGGAATTCAATTCATCTCTCTGGGACTCAGTTTCCCCATCTGAAAAATGGGGCTGATAATGCCTCGCTGAGTTGTTGTGGGGTTAGCTAAGATGCCTGCCAAGAGTCAGCAGATGGCCCAGCAGCAGAACATCATCAGCTGACGTTGATTGAGTACTTCCTACAGGTCAAGCACATTTATAAGCGTCTTCCAGGTTTTTTTCTCACTTAATTGTCAACAGTTATGTGGTGGCACTTTTCTTACCCCTACTTTACAGATGGGAAACTGGGACTCAGAGAGGGTGAGTAATTTGTCCAAGATCACACAACTAGTGAGAGGCTGGGAGGCAAACGCAGGGACTCTGGTTGCACTTTTCCACCACTCTGCTGAACAGATGCTCCTAAGGAAGCAATGACAAAGACAACTGTGATGAGAACTTACTGGAATAATGACCTTAAGGAAGTTATTTCATACCTCTGAGGCCCACTGTCCTCATTTACAAAATGGGAACACCATGAGAGCTGAGTTCCCTGGTGCTAAGAATTGCCAGCGGGTTAAACACCAGCTCATGCAGCCAGCCCAGGAACCAGTGACTGCTGTCCCTCCCAGGCTTTTTTAGCTTCCAGCAGAGGGATGGCTGCTGCTATCAGCAATGCCTGGAATCCTCACCATGAAGGGAAAGGAAGCACAAAGGGCTGGGGTTGAAAGTCACAGACAGCCCCCTGGGAGCCCAGTCCTCTGTGGTAAGGCTGCCTTCCAGCTTGGCATTTTCTCCTTGCACTTCTGTGGCCAAGCACTAAAAATAGCCTGCAATGGCTCTGCAGCCAGCGGAGTTCCCCACCAAAGACTCTCGCCCTTTATGGGCGGTGATCATCAGCTTCCTTCTGACTGCCATTGGCAATTAAAGCACAGATTATCTCGGCAGAGGCTGTTCCAGAACCCAGGCTGAGCCTGCGAGTCACGAGGGAGGCCACTGATCCAGCCTCCCAGCTGAGTGGTCTCCAGGCCAGCTGCACAGCCAGAGGTTGGCCAGCATCCTGTCTGTAAGAAGACTGGGGGTGGAAGTGGGGGAGATGGGTGGAGAAACCAGGTCACAAGAAGAAAGGGAGCTGGGGCCAGAAGAGAGAAAATTAAGGAGCCTAGGTGCTTTCTTCCAAACCAAGAACAGTCTTAAGCCAGAACAAAGCGGACAAGTCAGAGGCAGGAGAATGCTAATTAGCATGGTCCTACCAGCCACCCATCACTGGTAGGCCATGTCCTATAGATGTGCATGTTGTGCACATCACCAAGGTACCCAGGCCAGGGTGGTAAGTGAGGCTGAAACCTGCAAACTGGGTCGCTTAAAAGAAGGGGTAACTTTACCTAATTCACAAAAGGTACTCTATGGATTAGACTTGGCCCTGATCATTGGATATCTACTGTGTACCTGGAAGAGTGTTAGCTATGTTCTGTTCTCTCATTTAATCCTCACCTCAGCCCTTCCAGGTAGGTCTTATTTCCCCATTTTGCTAACAGCCAGAGTTTAGTCACATGCTCAGGTAGACAGACCTAGTAAGTAGTGAAAATGGATTTTGATCCCTGAGCCTACCAAGTAAAAAGCCTATGCCATTAGCACTCCACCATTGGAGTTAGTTGTAACAACAATCATCGTTTGATTATTTTACCAGCCATTGTGTTGAACATTTTACATCGATTCGGTTCTCTAAATAACCACTCAAAGTAGGAAAGGTCATCTCCATGTTGTAGATGAAGAAAGCAGAGGTACAGGCAGGTTAAGTACATTGTTCAAGGTCACCCGTAAATGGCCAAACTGGGATTCAAACCCAGGTTTCTCTGACTTGACAGCCCTACTCCTAACAACTGTAACCCAAAGGCCATCTGAAGTCCATTAGTTAGTCCTGTAGGAACTACACAGAAATGGACCTGAATGCCCCTCATTTATACCTGAGCCCTCTCCAGACGCCCCTACTTCACAGCTGGCCCTGATATCCTCCGGTCCCAGCAATGGCTCTGCTTGCCTTGGCAGGCAGAGGAAGATCAGCAGTGATTGGCCATCACTTAATGGGCATGTGCTTGGGGGGGCCTTTCCTCCCCAGGTGTGCTCCATTCTAGCCCAGTTTCAGACATGAGCCTTGAGCTTTGGTTTTCCCCACAGTGTGCCGTATACTTTATGGAGGTCTGAGTGATAAGAATGTTTACATCACAGTAAAGCAAATAACGTCCAAGGGAACAATGTCAAAGGGCTCCCCAGCATTTGAAAGCCTGTGGCCAGTCCTGTTCAGGGATATCCTCCCTTACCACCATCCCCCGCGGGCACCAGTGCTCTGCCAGGATGCACAGTCCCTTCTCTGTCTTCATCCTCCTCTACTCTGTCCCAATCCAAAATTTCCTACTAAAATCTTATGCAAAACAGTATAGCTTGGTCCTTTCAGATTTTCCCTCAGATTCTTCTGCACCCCCGAAGGAAGTGGCCTCCGAATGTATTTTCTTAAATAAATACAACTCTCCCTCTACCGTGAACTCTGGTGCCAGCTGTTAAAATATATTTTTTCACTCCTTTGATATACTGCCAAAGATGGAACAGGCTGCTCCCCATTCTCCAAAAAAGGAGAAGCAGTGTTTTCCCCACTAGAGATAAGCAAACAGAAGCAGGGCGGCCAGACCTCAACAATATCATTCAAGAACAAAGGCTCTAGAGTCAGACTGCCTGGGTGTAAGTATTGCTAAGCCTCAGTATCCTCATCTGAAAAATGGGAAGAATACTAATACCTCACTTATTGGTAATATCTACCAATAACCACCAGGTTATTAAAAGGATTAGGTAAAATGGGTAAAGTGCTGATTATAGTGCCTGATACGTAGTAAGCCTATAATAAAGATGAACTATCATTTTCTGTTCATATATTATTTTCTCCTAATCCTAAGACTTTCTAAGACTCTAATTTTGTTCACTAGGGCCTTTCTTAGGACCTGACACATAGTAGGTATTTGATAGAATAAATAAATAAATGGAAGAAAGGATGGATGAAAAAATGAATAAATAGCAGGAAGATTGTCCTATACACCAGAAGGATATCATGAAGCATTCTTAGTACTTTATTTTCACTAAAAAAGTGAAAATTTGATTTCACTTTTTCACTAATCACCGTGTGTGTTTTCTTGTTTGTCTGGTGTTGCAGACAGAAGAAAGTACAGTCAGTTCTGCTATAATGCCACATTCGTGTTCTTTTTTTTTTTTTTTTTTTTTAGTTTTTATTGATCATTCTTGGGTGTTTCTCGGAGAGGGGGATTTGGCAGGGTCATAGGACAATAGTGGAGGGAAGGTCAGCAGATAAACATGTGAACAAAGGTCTCTGGTTTTCCTAGGCAGAGGGCCCTGCTGCCTTCCGCAGTGTTTGTGTCCCTGGGTACTTGAGATTAGGGAGTGGTGATGACTCTTAAGGAGCATGCTGCCTTCAAGCATCTGTTTAACAAAGCACATCTTGCACCGCCCTTAATCCATTTAACCCTTAGTGGACACAGCACACGTTTCAGAGAGCACGGGGTTGGGCATAAGGTTAGAGATTAACAGCATCCCAAGGCAGAAGAATTTTTCCTAGTACAGAACAAAATGGAGTCTCCTATGTCTACTTCTTTCTACACAGACACAATAACAATCTGATCTCTCTTTCTTTTCCCCACATTTCCCCCTTTTCTATTCGACAAAACCGCCATTGTCATCATGGCCCGTTCTCAATGAGCTGTTGGGTACACCTCCCAGATGGGGTGGCGGCCGGGCAGAGGGGCTCCTCACTTCCCAGACAGGGCGGCGGCCAGGCGGGGGCTGCCCCCCACCTCCCAGATGGGGCGACTGGCCGGGCGGGGCTGCCCCCTACCTCCTGGACGGGGTGGCTGCCAGGCGGAGATACTTCTCACTTCCCGGACGGGGCGGCTGCCGGGCGGAGGGGCTCCTCACTTATCAGATGGGGCAGCCGATCAGAGACGCTCCTCACCTCCCAGACGGGGTGGCGGCAGGGCAGAGACGCTCCTCAGTTCCCACATGGGGTCGCGGCCGGGCAGAGGCACTCTTCACATCTCAGACGGGGCAGTGGGGCAGAGGCGCTCCCCACATCCCAGATGATGGGCGGCCAGGCAGAGACACTCCTCACTTCCTAGACGGGATGACCGCCGGGAAGAGGCGCTCCTCACTTCCCGGACTGGGCGGCCAGGCAGAGGGGCTCGTCACATCCCAGAAGATGGGCGGCCAGGCAGAGGCGCTCCTCACTTCCTATACGGGGTGGCGGCCGGGCAGAGGCTGCAATCTCGGCACTTTGGGAGGCCAAGGCAGGCGGCTGGGAGGTGGAGGTTGTAGCGAGCCGAGATCACGCCACTGCAGTCCAGCCTGGGCAACATTGAGCACTGAGTGAGCGAGACTCCGTCTGCAATCCCGGCACCTCGGGAGGCCGAGGCTGGCAGACCACTCGCGGTCAGGAGCTGGAGACCAGCCCGGCCAACACGGCGAAACCCCATCTCCACCAAAAAATACGAAAACCAGTCAGGTGTGGCGGCACTCACCTGCAATCCCAGGCACTGGGCAGGCTGAGGCAGGAGAATCAGGCAGGGAGGCTGCAGTGAGCCGAGATGGCGGCAGTACAGTCCAGCCTCGGCTGGGCATCAGAGGGAGACCGTGCAAAGGGGAGACGAGGACCGTGCAAACGGGAGGGAGAGGCAGAGGCAGAGGAGGGAGAGGGAGAGGCAGAAGAGGGAGAGGGAGAGGGAGAGGCAGAGGAGGGAGAGGGAGAGTCAGAGGAGGGAGAGGGAGAGCGAGAGCCACATTCGTGTTCTAAAAAAAATCACTGTACTGTGCAAATTTACCCACTAAAAAACACATGTTTACGGGGCAAATGGGATTAGGGGCATAACACTCAGAAACTTCTCCAGTGACACATTTAAAAAAAAATAGGAGCCCAATAAAAATAGCAGCCCTGTCTTAAACATATTTAATAGTTAAAAATATAAGTACTGTAATAAATATGGCACTTGACATTGATAAAGATCTGCAGTTTGCTTGTGGAAGTGGGCGTCAGGAAGACCATGAGTAATTGTGAGGTGGTGGGAGGAGAATCATCTCAAATGGGACAGAGTTGGAACACCAGATGTGGATGGGTGTGGAGCCTCACATGTACAGTGATCTAAAGTTACTGTGAATGTTTGATGTGTATGTGTGTGTGCATTTTGTGTATTACACAGGTCTGTTCAGCTGGGTTTTTGGCATTCACCTAGTGTTTTTCAAGGGGGGAAATTGTCTTATATTCACATCGTTCCCTAGTATAAATTGCATTAGAACAAATTCATAGTTTCAAAACAAGCATTATAGCAAAACTGACAGGGTGTTTCGATATTTGTATTTTCCCGCTTGTTAGCTATCTTACTGTTTCTGCTTCCTACAAAACAGAGCACTAAATTACTTATGTCCCTTCCCTCCAGTTATCCATGCTTTCAACAAGTGCCTATTGAACATCTACTAAATGCTAAAACTAGAAACGCAAGGACAAAAGTACAGATCGTCCCTAATTTCACAGAGTTTACTATCTCAAGACAGAGCAAATATGAAGCAAGATATTTGCGTAGTAGATGGTAAGTTCGACCCCTTGGCAGGGGCATTTCTGAGCACAGTAATGCCCAGTTTCCCTCCATGTCTCTCTGTGGGAAATTATAGGTAAGAGCACTGTCTCCTGCTGATGGTTTACATCAGAGGTACCCGCCCTTACAGAATTGGAGTGCCAGGTTGGCAGAGAACCCCACACTTCCTAGTGAAGACTGGACATGTGCTACAAACCTGGTACAGCACAGGAGAGCTCATTTGGAGGGTGGGTTGGTCTTGAGTGAGTTTAAGTTTTTCCCATGCCCCAAGAAAGGGTCTTCATCATGCTAGGAACTTTGGGCAATGCAGTAGCAATTTACTTCTCACCTGGTTTAAAAATCTTCAAGAGCTTCCCTTTTCTTTTAGTACAAAATCTGAACCCCTCACTATGGACTAAAAGGTCTAATCGGATCTGACTCTGGCCTAACTTTCCAACCTCACTTCACCCCACCCTCTGCTCTTTCTCTAAAGTCTAGCTGCACTGGCCCTGTCTTTGCCACTCATCACATTGCGTCCTCTGGGCCTTTGCAGCTGCTGTTCCCTCTGCCTGGAGTGCTTTTCCTTGGACTGATTCACTCTCATCCTCTCTTCAGAGAAGGCTGCCCCAGTTGTTATCTCATCAAAATGTCTCTTTTATTTGGAATTTTGATCATAATCTGTAAATGCCTTGTATATTTTACTTTTTTTTTTTTTTTTTTTTTTTTCAAAAACAGAGTCTCACTATGTCATCCAGGCTAGGGTGCAGTGGTGCAATCGTAGCTCACTGAAGCCTCAAACACCTGGGCTCAAGCAATCCTCTTGTCCCAGCCTCCCAAGTAGCTGGGATCACAGGTGCATGCCCCCACACCAAGCTAATTTTTTTTTCTTTCATTTTTTTGTAGGGACAGGGCTCTTGCTATGTTACCCAGGCTGTGCCTTGTGTATTAGTTTCTTGCAACTATAACACATTACCACAAACTTAGTGGCTGAAAGCAACATCAATTTATTTTGTTATACTTCTGAAAGTCAGAAGTCTAAGACGGGTGAGTGGAGCTGCACTTTTTCTGAAGGCCCCAGGGGAGAATCATTTACTTGTCTTTCCCAGCATTCAGAGCCTGCCTTCTTTCCTTGGCTTATGGCCCCCTCTCATATTCAAAGCTGTCAATCAAATCAGTCTGACCTCTGCTTCCCTCTTCATGTCTTATTCTTTAACTCTGATCTTACTGACTCCCTTTCCTAAAGGTTCATTACATTGGGCCTGCCTAGCTAAAATCAGGTTAATCCCTCCATCAAAAGACCCTTAATTTAATCATATATGCAAAGGGCCTATTGCTATGTAAGGTAAACTTTACAGGTTCCAGGGATAATGATGTGGACATCTTTGAGCAGGTGGATCACCATTTACCTAGCACACCTTGTTCATTTCTTTGCTTACTTGTTAATTATCTAACTACTACACTGTAAGCTTCATGAGATAAGGGTCTTCTTTGTCCTATTCACTGCTGTTTCCCTAGAACCCCACATAATTCCTGGCATATAATATGTGCTTGGTAGGTATTTACAGAATAAAGCAATTGATAGTTGGTAGTTTGAGTAAAACTACAACAAATTTCAGGTTTTAAATCACATATAGAATATTGTGTGTGTGTATATATATATATATATATATATATATATACATACATACACATTTTTTTTTTTTTTTGAGACAGAGTCTCGCTCTGTTGCCCAGGCTGGAGTGCAATAGTGCAATCTCGACTCACTGCAACCTCTGCCTCCCAGGTTCAAGCGATTCTCCTGCCTCAGCTTCCTGAGTAGCTGGGATTACAGGTGCACACCACCACACCTGGCTAATTTTTGTATTTTTAGTAAAGACGGGGTTTCAGCATGTTGGCCAGGCTGGTCTTGAACTGCTGACCTCGTGATCCACCCGCCTTGGCCTCCCAAAGTGCTGGGATTATAGGCATGAGCCACTATGCCTGGCAGAATACTGTGTATTCTAATAAGAGGAGGACAGGCACACTAAATTTTCTCTGAACTTTGCAACTAGCTAGCTGTGACTTTAGGCAAGTCACCTCACCTTTCTGAGTTGCTGTGGTCATATCCGTATAATTGAATATGATTTAAAAATACATTCCTCAGATATTGTACAAATTGAATAAGATTATGACTAGGAAAAGCACTCAGAAAATGCAAAGTCTTCAGTTATGATAATTACTGTTACACGGATTATAGATGAGCAAGGCTGGGTCTAATGGGGAAATTACTTACATAAATAACTAATACAAGGCATATGTATGCTTTACTAGGGTTATTGGGTGCTGAGGGAAACTTTAATGAAGAAAAGGCTCATTCCAACTGGGGAAACTAGAGAAGATAGAGTTATGACTATTAGGGAGTGACCCAAATGGTGGCAGGGAAAGAAATGAATGGTATAAGATTATTGCAGGGGCTGGACGTGGTGGCTCATGCCTATAATCCCACCACTTTGGGAGGCTGAGGTAGAAGGATCACTTAACTCCAGAAGTTCAAGACCAACTTGGGCAACACAGCAAGACCCCGTCTCTAAAAAAGAAAAGAAAAAAAAAAGATTGTTACAGGGAACCAAATTCAAATAAGTCCCCTGAGAGTGGCCAAAGCAGAAAAGGGCGATGCTGGAGGACCCGTTTGCAATGACCATCTGGCTTGTTAGAACTGATAAAAGGTAAAATGAGAAATCTACGTCTATGGCATTAAATTACTCCTCCAATGACCAGGTCTGTGAACAGCAGACTTTCCTTGCTGCAATCTCTCAAATATCCAAAGACATTATTTCAATTTATAAAGAAAAGTCATTTTAAAACGCCACTAAAAGCAGGCTTCAGTGAGAAATGTTCAACATGGCTCAATTACATTATTAAATCTCATTTTATTATGTGTTATGAAGGGCAGTATGGTATTCTGCAAAAATGAAACAGGCTTTGTTTTGTTTCTAACTGGGGAGTGGGGACAAGGGTATTCACTGTATTCATCTTAAACCTTTTTAGATTTTTTGAACATTTTGTAACACATTTAGAAGAATTAAAAAATAAATAGACTCTGGAGGCAGACCTGAGACCAAATATTGGTTCCACTGCTTCCTGGCCGTGTGACCTTGAACAAGCTATTTACATTTCTGGGCCTCAGTTTACTCTTTTGTAAAGTGGCAATAATCATGACTACCTCACAGGTAGTTGTGAGAATGAGAGGTAATGCAGGTTAATATTTCCTATCCATGCCGCAGAATCAAACTCAATGAATGTTTAGCAAGAACTAAGTAATGTCCAAGAGATAAGAAAATCATTCAGAGAAGCAAATCCTGGTGGAATCAGAGATGCTGTTGTTGCTGTTATTCCACAGTGATGTACAAGAGTCATTTCCTTCTCTGAGCCTGTTTTCTCTTTTAGAAAGCACAAGTGTTTATCTAAGATTGCAGAGTAGCAAAAAACAAAAAACAAACAAACAAAAAATGCTCTTTTGCTTGCCAGCCTCAATCAAAAGCTATAATCATCTGGGCATTTTGTGGCAAAGATGCTGAAGCCATATCTGGATTCACTAGAGAAGACATATCATCAGTGTCTGCCATGGGCAAGGTTGGGGAAATGGCAGCATGAAACACTAATATTTGCTCTCCAGACTTCTGGGGAAAATACTGACAATGTCACTTAATGACAGCCCCTCTTCTGAAAGTGTTAACACATACGCACACAACCCACCACCACCGCTAGTTCTTTGGGCCAAATTAATAACTAAATAGCTCTTCTGAATTTTGAGAGCTATGGGTATTCTCCCTTATTGCACTAGTGCCTTAGCTGATAGCAAGTGTTTGTCTATGTGACTCTGTCTGTTCCTTTAAGCCCTGAGCTCCTTGAAGGCAGAGGCTAAGCCCTAATCATTTTTCTAAAACCGCAGAGGAGGCAGCATATCGTAATGGAATGAGCTTTCACTCTGGTCGGCTTCCGGTTCCCCCACCCCAAGAACCCTCAGACCTCAGACAAGTGATTTAACATCCTAAACCTCAGTTTCCTCATCTGTAAAATGCAATGAGAGCTTCTCTTGGAGTAGTTGTGGGAGCCAAAATGGGGTTGGGATTGAGAGACCAAGTAGAAGGCCACCCCAAGATTCAGAGAGGGGAGAGGAAGGCCTATGGAGGAGCAAGGATGGGCAGTGCACTGAGTCAGGAGCCAGGAGCACCAGGACAGATCCAGGGTGAGGCTGGATGGGTTGGCACAGACCCGGGGGATGAGGCCCAAGAGGTGAGTGGAACCAAACTCTCCACTGAATGCACTTGCCACCTCTTTCCTGTTACCCTTTGTAAGCCCCTCCTCAACTCTTGGGAGCATGTATCTGATGCAGGCTTGAAGATTGGTAAGAATACTGACTCAGGTTGGAATAAGATGACCATGACTGGTTTTAACAGCAATGAAATTTCCAAGCCAAGCGCAGGTGGTGAAGTGGATACAGCTCCCCAGAGTTGCCTTTGCTCCTCCCGGAGGCACCAGAGGTCAGTGGTCTCAGCAGCCTGAAAGGATGGAGAAATCTGCGGTTCCAGGAGCCACAGTTCCCTAGATGGGAGGCTTATTTCTTCTTGGATTGCAGGACCTGCTGGAGGGTCAGGGAGGCGGGCTTGGCTAAAGCCTACCACAAGGGGGAGCCCAAGAGGCTAAGGAGAGGGTGGCCGAAGCCAGGTGGGGAGAGGGAGGACCAAGGACTACCTGAGAAGGTAGGTGGCTGCCTGAGTCCTGGGGCACACTGGGGTTGCCCTCAGAGAAGCTACTCTGTCTCAGGCGCAAAGACCGGGACCGGGCTTACACCACAGTGGGCAGATGCAGGAATGGGATAGGATGCAAGGATGCAAGGTGCCGGTTTGAGAGCACATCCCGCCAAGCTTGTCCAGGCCTGTAAGGTCAACCCTGGCTTTCCCAGTACCCTCTTGCAGAGAGGGTCGGCTAGGCTTAAATGAGCAGGATGCGGCCGAGGCAGAAGCAGGGGACTTGATAAAGGCCCCACAAAACAGTAATATTTATTTCCCACAAGTATGCCATACATTCATCCACGACGGAGAAACAAGATTTTGTTCCACTTAGAGCGTATTCTTCTTAATACTGATGAGTTGTAAGATGAACATTAGTGGGACATAAAAATTACGATCATGATAACAACAATAATAAAAAAGGGTTTAAATTCGTACAGCACTTTCTACTTTACAAAATGCTTTCTCATTCATTAGCTCGTGTGAGCCTCATAATAGCTCCCTGAGGAAGGCAAGATGACTATCATTATTCCATTTTATGGATTAGAAACAGGCTCACAGAGGTAAAGTGATTGGCCTGAGATCACACAGCTGGTGGGGGCCTGAGATCTTTACCCCAAGTCGAAGGCTTTTTCCAAAGTCTTCAGAGAGAGGCTTAATCACCCTCAGATCTCTGCCTGCCCTGAGCCGTCCTTCCAGAGGACAGCATGGGAGACATCCCGGTAAGCCTAGTGAATGGACCATCAACCCCACAGTCTGGCTCCCACCAGCCTCTCTGTTAACAAGGAGAGATCTGGCCCGTTAGACCTGAAACACATTGCTGGGTACTGTCTCCACCAAGACTGCTCAGAATATAAGCAAAGCTAACTGCAGAAGTTCCAGAATTCCAACCTCCCTCTGTAACCGTTTGGTGACGATACTGTCATCTTCAATGACAGCTGCATGTTTCACCCCTTCAGGAACAAAGTTGCTGAAAGTGACAGATATCAAAGTTGGGAAGAGCAAAGCAGAGAGAAACATGGAGAGACGGACAAAGGATGAGAGAAGGTAGAGAGGGTAGAATTTGGAGAAGAATAGGAAAGAAAGCGCAAATAATGGAGAGGAGGTGAAAAGAGGTAGGAGAGAAAAAGAGAAGAGAGAAAAACCCAGTTTGAAAGCTAAAGGAGTAAAAGTGAGAGAGACTCAGAGAGAGAGAGAGAGAGAGCACGTGGCTTTGAAAGTAGCAAGATGGAAAGCATTTATTAAGAGTGGCTTAAATATCTTATTCTCCAGTCCCAAAATGTAAATTTCCCTTTTCCTTGTGAGTTAATCAGGTTTAAACCAATTCTAAGACCTGAAGGGCTTGGCTTAACTGCAACAAAGAATATTTCCCATGGAGCTGACCTCTGTCCAGTCAATATGTAAAAGTGCCAGAGGACAGGAGATTAAGGAGATGTCCTCACACAGGCAAGGCCAGCCAGTTTTACACAAAAGGTCACTCTCCGTCCTCAGTAGGGAAGAAAGCTGCACCAAAACAAGTAAGAAGGGTCCCCTAACATCCCCACAGTTTGTGACTCAAGAGGCCAACAGAACCACTTCCCACATCCTCTCGGCCTCCTGTGCCCCCAGAACCATGTGGCAGGCGTGGAGAAGGGCTCACAAGCTAAATTTTCATGGACTGAGAGATTGGGGGTGGGGCAGAAGCCTGGGGGGCCGAGTTCTCCTGCATATTGGGGCCATGTAGACATACCCTGCGAGATGGTAATAATTCTAATAATTGCTCTAATAATAAATGCTCTTATTTTGTCTCATCTGGTCTTTACTATGCACTACCCCATAATGGATTTCTTCCACTCAGGACTCCACAGGCAAGTGGCAACAAGATGGAAGCCACATGGCATCTTATGGCCTAGCTTAGGAAGGTACCTAGTATCACAACCAGTGCATTCTGTTAATCACAAGTGTCCTACCAACCCACCGAGATTCAAGGACAGAGAAATTCAAGTCCAGCTCTTGATGGGGAGGGAGGACAGCAAAGTTCTAGAAGAGGATGTCAGATGAGAGATATTAATGTGGCCATCTTTGGTAAATACAATCCACTAAAACTCTTAAAATACTTTTTTCTCTCTAATCAGCACCACAATTCTATAAGGTAGAATTATCCCCCATTTTAGGGATGAGGAATCTGATCTTAGAAAAGTTAAGCAATTTACCCAACACAGCTCAACAAGCAATTAGCAGAGCAAGAGTTTGAACCCAAGTAGATTCCAAAGCTCCTGCTCTTCTTACTACATTTTATTGCTTTCCTAAAATAAGAATTAAAATGCTTACACACAGCTCTTATAGTCCCTACTATATACCAGGCAATGTCTTAAACATTTTTGTTCTCTATTGAAAAAAAAATTGCTACTATTTATTGAAGTTACTATGTGCAAAGTATTGTGTCAAATACAGAAGGTGTTGTATCCAGTCCTCAGAACAACAGCCATAAGAGGCAAGAATAATGCCTATTTTGTAAAAGAAGAAGCTGAAGAGAAAGATGATATACATTACTCAAGGTCACAACAAAGTGAGAAAGTTCCTCAGCTAGGAACCTACCTTGTGTTTTCTGAAACCAGAGCAGGTTGGCAGGCAGTGAACAGTGGGTGGGAACCACTGGTTCTGCACCAAGACTATGAGAGTACAGAGGAGATTCAAGATTTCTTTCCGAGTGGCCCAAACTTTGCTGTAGGGGAATGGTGCAGGAGCTAGAGGAGCCTGTGCAAAACTGGACAGACACCCTGCATCTCACTTCCAAGTAATTTCAGAATTTTAAGATATCAGAAGATAACCTTACCTTCTCTGAGCTAGACAACACATAGGGGTAAGAAAGTAAATCAAAAGTATCCCCGCCCTCAAGGGGACTACCAGTCCAGGGGGAATATAAGATGAACACACCAATAAGTAAAGGTATGGAAGAGATTTTAAGAAGTACTGATGTAGAGCATAAAGAAAAAGGTATTATTGAAGGAACAAGAAGGAAGCAATCTGTCTAACTAGAGAGATTAAGGAAGGCTTCTTAGAAGAAATGGCACTTGAATGAGATCTTGAAAGACAAAGAAGACTTAATAGTACAGAGATAAAAGAACAAATTATTTTCTTCACCTCCCACCTCTACTCCTTTGCAGAGTCTTAGCTTCAGAGAGCTATCTCTTTAGAGATGATTAAATCAACTAATGTGTGAGTGGCTGGTTGCTTCATAAGATATTTTCACCTGGGGGAACTCAGAGCAGGCCAAGAATCCTGTTTGCCTAAAGGACATAGAAACTCCTGGGGAAAATATTGAAAGAAAGCTATGTAACCTCTACCCAAGTTCCCAAAATGCTAAGATTTAGACCTCACCCCACCCTTCCCCCCAAAAGTGAGATTGTATAAGCTAAGACCCTTGCTTTCCAAGAGTGGAAATTGCCAGAGACACATAACCCCCCTTGGAGAGCAGTCAGTGGTCTAAAAGGACAGCTATTTATCTCCATGCTAGATTGTGGCCCTCACATCTCATCTAGCTCAGTTTTGCAGTTCTAGCCGTATTTTTTCCAAGACAACTTGTTGTCTTTGACTTGTTGACAAAGAAAATAATGCTTTGTTCTTTTATGTGAAAGAAGTCATTTAATTTTCATAGACCTCAGTTTGCGCAGCCATAAAGTAGGAACAATCTAGAATTAAATACTACATTTATGTGGCACCTGCCCAATCTCAAGCTCTGTGCCACCAGGTATTAATTAAGAACTCCACCAAATGACAATGATTTATGCATACTTTTAAAAAACTTCTTAAAGATTAGTTTATAAGCCACCATGTTCCAACATCTGGCTTTATCCACCTTTTCTTAAGATAATTCTAATGTAACGTTGATTTATTTTTTATTTTATTTGTATTTTAGAAATTTTGAAATATGAAAATGTAAATACCAGAGGGATTTATATACATTTTAAAATTTAAAAATAAAAAAGAAACTTTTTCTATAGATAGCCAGGAAAATTGAGGCAAAAATAAAATATAAGTAGCAAAAAAAAAAAAAAAAAAGAGAAAGCTCTTATGAACTAACACAGGAACCAGAAAACCAAATATCTAATGTTCTCACTTATACGCAGGAGCTAAATATTGAGTCCACATGGACACAAGGAAGGGAACCCCAGACACTGGGGCCTACTTGAGGGTGGAGGGAGGGAGGAGGTTGAGGATTGAAAAACTACCTATGGGATAATATGCTTACTACCTGGGTAACAAAATAATCTGTACACCAAACCACTGTGACATAGTTTACCTACATAACAAGCCTGCACATGTACCCCTGAACCAAAAAGTTTGTGTTTTTTTTAAAAAAAAAAGCTTTTACATAGATATCTTAAAAGCACATCAAAAATCCACCTAATCTTGGAATCTTGAGGAAAAATTATATAAAACATAAATTAAGAAACTATAAAATTAGATGATGCAACAGTTAAGCTTGGTGACCCAGGCATGCCAAGGACCTAATGTTTCTGAGACATGGGACAGAGGCTTGAAAGTTTTACAGGGTCTGACTGTATTCTCCATAGCAGGCCGCTGATAGCAATCCCTGCCTTTGCGGAGCAGCGTAAGAAGCCCATGAACAGGGGATGTGAGGGTCGTTCTGTTAGCGTTTTTGTTGGCCTGTCCTTCATCAGCAGCCGATGCTATTGATCATGCTGGTGGGAGAGGTAGCGAGATGGCCACTATATTATCCTCCTCATTTTTGAGACTGAAGATTTGTTGATCCCTTAAGAGTGGAGTACTAGAAGAAAAAACAAGTTGGTGTCCCAATCAGCCAGTTTCAAATTTCCAGCTGTGGCATTTTCTAACTGAGTGACCTGGGCAAGCCACACAACCTCTCTGATCCCCAGTCTCTGTATAAGTGAAATAAAGATGTTGTGAGAATTAAAGGATACAGTGATGTGAATTCTCTTCAGTAGAGGGTCCTCGCCATGCAAATGGAGACCCCTCAGTTCTTTTTGTGGAATAAGGAATGATTTTAAGGAATAAGGAATGTATGTCAATCCATACATAACACATTTACAATTCTTTTAATTATTCCAGGACGGGAAATGAGGTTAAAGTCAGCAGGCAGTGTTGGGAAAGCGCCTGGGAGCTGGGTCTGGGCCAACAGACGGTCCTCCTCCAGGAAGTTGTGAAATGTAGAAATGTAGCTTACCTAGAGATTTTGGAGCAAGGGTTAGATTGCTCTCCCCCGCTTGGCTAAGTCATGGTTCCATGGGGAGAGGGCTGGTCCTTGGTGGCTGCCAGAATCTCTTTAAGGTATTTGTGGCATAGCTGGCATTTTTCACATCTCAATTTTATCAAATCCTCACATTAACTTTATGAAATAGTTGTTATTATACCCATTGCACAAATGAGAAAACTGAAACTCAGAAAGGTCAAGTAACTTGCCAAAGATCACAAAAGAATGGAAGTCAGACCTCTTTCTGTCCCTTCTCAGGAAAGATGTTTCTTGATGATTGAGGAAACTTCTAGAAGTAGAGTTTCCCAAAGTGGCATTAAAGCATGGCTTTACATGATTGAGGCCAATTGTTAAGCAAGCAAAACATGTTCTGCCAAATGGATATAGTCCTGTTTTGGGGCACCAGGGTACAGCCCTAAAGGCCAAGCTGAATTGAACTCACTGGACTGGATTATTTCCTGGAACCCAAAGCATTAATCTTCATATTCCTAGTGGCCATCTAAGTACCTAGCACAGCACTTCTCTAAGCCTCAGTTTCTTCACCTGTTGAAGGGAGACAATACCTGTGCCTACCTTATACTGTTGTTAGAAGACTAAATGAGTTTCTATATGTGTATTAGTCAGCCTGGACTACCATAACAAAATACCATAGACTGGATGGCTTAAACAATAGACGTTTATATCTCACAGTTCTGAAAGCTGGAAGATCAAGATCGAGGTGCTTGCAGATTCAATTACTGGTGAGGGTCCTCTTCCTGGCTTGCAGAAGGCCACCTTCTTACTGTGCCTCACATGGCGGAGGGGAAGCCCTCTTTCTTTCTTCTTCTTCCTATAAAGCCACTAATTTCATCATCAATGCCTACCCTCATGACCTCATCTAACCCTAATTATCTCCCAGGGGACCCATCTCCAACTGTCATCACATTAGGGATTAGGGCTTCAACATATAAATTTTGCAGGGACACAATTCAGTCTATCGCAGTATGTAAAACTCTTAGAACAGTGCCTGCCATACGGTATGTGTTGGCTGTTACTATTATTATGTATTATCATTGACTGCAAAATCCACATTCTTTTCACTATCCTATCCTGCCTCCTATATTGGAGTGATTATTTAATATAAAACCCAATGCAAATGTAAAGAAAGGAAGGAAAAGGAAGAAGGAGGGAGGGAAAAAAAGAAAGCAATCTGACTACACAGTGGAGGATGAGATTATAGTCAGGGTGCCCATGTAGGTGTCTATAGCTATAAGACAATCCAAACACATGTTATGTGAGAGGATAGAGTAGGGGAGCACATAGCATTAAAATTCACTTGTTCCTCCCACCTCCTCTGAGGAGAGATGTGGCTTCATCCTGACACGCAGGAGTAAGGGGAGCACCACCCTGAGAACAGGCAGACCTAGTTTCTAGACCTTGCCAATGACTTTGTATACAGCCTTGGGAAAAGCACGTATCCTTCCTGAGCTCTGTTTCCTCGCTCACTTAAAGAAAGGATTGGGGTGATTATTTTGGAAGTTCCCTCCAAGTCCTGTGACAGGAGGGAACAGGGTGTAGTGGCAAGGCTGCAGACTTTGCCACCAGGCAGACCTGGATTTCAGTACTGGCTGTGGCTCTTACCAGCCGTGTGACCTTGATCTAGTCATAACCTCTTCGGGCCTTGTTAATTTCAATAATTTGACTCAGCACCTCAAATAGTTTCCTCTTGTTCCTCACTCACTGAGATTCCCTGACTTCTCCAACCAAAGGCACATCCACTGTGCCTCAGAGAGAGAGAGACTTTGCCCCTGGAGAAGAGAGTGAGCCCACTTTTATTTTCCTTCAAGTATTTAGGCCCTTTCATCTTCAGCTTATTTGAAAAAGCCACGAGGACAGCTTTCAGGCAAGTTCCCAGACACTGCTGTTTTGAAAGCTCATGAATGACGAGCGCATTCCCAAAGTCACCAGGATCCAGCCAGGAAATTTCATTTCCCTACATGACTAAGCCCCTCCCAGTTAGCTTGCAGATGCTCACACCTTTGATGGCCCTTTAGACAAAGTGAAAGCAAAGGCAGTAAGATCAAAGACCAAAGACTGGAGGGGAACTGTTCTTAAGCTGCAGACACTATAAGGAAGAAAACCAAGAAAATCCGAATTACTTCTGGGGATGCTGAGGGAACACACGGGGGAGGAAGTTTGGATACCTGTAAGAACTTGGGGATAAGGAAGGCTCCGTTCTGAGACTCAAAATGCACAATCATCATCATTACATTGTCTGAGCAGGATGTCTGGGGTGTGATCCAAAAACAACTTTATTCAGTGTGCTCTGTATGGCTAGATCTACCCTGTCCCCTCGGATAAAATCTAAGGCAGGTTCCATCGGGTAGCAAAAAGTCCTCCAGTCACTTTCCCCACCAAAAAAGGCTCAGTTCAGTAATCAGCATAAAGTGCCCCATGTAATTGTTACAGTGTCCAAATCCATTTAAAGTGAAAGCTTCTCCATCCCCTGGCTTGAGCCTGCTCCCTGGTGGCCCTCTGCATTTGAAAGGTGGTGTTCTGGTTGCAGCTGAAGGGAGGAGAGGGAGGGGCAGCACAGTTCTTGCCTGACTGGTACTCTTGCAGGCTCTGAAGGCACATCCCGGCTGGCCAGCCTCTCAGAGGGCACATTCTTGGCTGCTTCTGAGCCCTCAGTGCTAGGAAGGGTCACCCACGATTCTCTTAAGCCAGACAAAGACCCCTCCCCTGGCTGATCATTTAGGACTCTTTTCTCAGTCCCTAGGTGTCATCTTTTGCTTCCTTCTGCTTGTCCCTAGCTCCTCGTGGTGCCCCTCATTGTCAGTACGTGGGACCACCCTGCTCTCTTTCTCAGGTAGCCCATATACCTGGTGCTGAGAAATTCTGAGAAGGCAGGTGGCCCCTTGGTCCAGCACCGTCTCTTTGCTCCTGTCTGCTCAGTAGCCAGCCACAATCTCTTGCCCTTTAGATTTCTCAGATGTGAGTTGAACATCAGAGTAAAGTGTGCCCAAGCACCGCAGAGACATATGGAGTTCTCTGAGTGGGCTCCTGGAAGCCTTGTCCCTAGGCACAATGAGGGAAGGACATCACCTATCTCTGGGGGCGAAGCTGGAGCCCAAAGCTCACTGGTGGCTCCCTCAAGAATACCCTCCAAATTTTCCTAGACCACTGCAATTCTTTTAAAGGCAGGGGTCTGTGAACAGTATGTCTGACCAATCAGCCCTATTGGTCTTATACCTTACTTGATAACTGGGAATATTGGACACCCTTTCTCAAAATGTTTTAGCAGAAACAAAGACATGAAGAGTCCTTTGTTAACCTCTGTTACAAAACAACCCAAAACTGAGCAGAGCAGAGTCAAAAATGGCTCATTCAGCAAAATTTTAACATAATCTCACAAGAAGTATTTCATTTTCTAAAGAAAGAAGGTGTATATAAACCACAGTGTTAAAAATAGTCAGTGTTGGATGGTGCATCAACGGGCACTTGTTATATTATTCACTGTAGTTTTGAAGTTTCTTGAAAGAAAAGAAAGTCCATATCAAATAAAAAAAAACAGAAAAAAGGTGTTAGTTCATTCATTCTTTTTTTATTATTATTTTATTTTTTGAGACAGAGTCTCGCTGTGTTGCCCAGGCTGGAGTGCAGTGGCCGATCTCGGCTCACTGCAACCTCTGCCTCCCAGGTTCAAGAGGTTCTCCTGCCTCAGCCTCCCAAGTACCTGGGACTACAGGCATTCGCCACCGCACCCGGCTAATTTTTGTATTTTTCATAGTGACAGGGTTTCACCACATTGGCCAGGCTGGTCTCGAACTCCTGACCTCAGGTAATCTGCCCACCCCAGCCTCCCAAAATGCTAGGTTTACAGGCGTGAGCCACAGCACCCGGCCTCATTTATTTCTTTATGCAACAAACATTTACTGAGCACCTACTGTAAACACTGTGTTGGGTACTAGGGATCCAATGACTAAATGTCCTGGGATTCTGCCCTCCGGGAACACAAGGGTAGAAGCACTTGGGAGCTTTTACATGGAACATATTTTTAATACCATGGCCTCTCAGTATGCATGCATTTAACTTAAGCAGTGTGGTAGGCAGAAAAGGGCCCCCAAAGATGTCTATGTCCTAATACCCATACCTGTGAATATGTTGCCTTTTATGGCAAAAGCAACTTTGCAAGTGTGATTCAATCGAGGCTATGGAGATGGGACATTTTATCCGGGATTATCCAGGTGGGCTTGACTTAATCACAAGAGGTGTAATAAGTGAAAGAGGAGAGTCAGTGGAGATGTGAAGTGGAAACAGAGGTCTGAGCAGGCAACTTGCTGCCCTTGAAGGTGGAGGGGACCCAGAGCCACAGAATATAGGCAACTCCTGCAAGCTGGTAAACACAAGGAAATGGACCCTCCCCTGGCACAGCCCTGCCAACACCTTGTTTAGCCCGATGAGACCTCTTTTAGACTTTTGATCTCCAAAACTGTAAGATAATAAATTGCTATTGTTTGAAGCCATTAAATTGGTGATAATTTGTTATGGCAGCAATACAAAACTAATATAAGTAATTTTAACTAAAATCATTCAATAAAGGAAAGGAGGAGGAAAAAATGGAGAAAGTGAAAAAGAAAAATGATACGTAATATAAAGATTTGAAGTAGGGCAGCAATTCTGCCTATCTTTCTGCCAACGAGAGGTGCCCCAGAGCAGGCCTGAAGTGGGGTACATGATGCTTTTTCTCTATTTGGTCTCAATTTTTTAATGTAAACGTCTTGCCACACTATATAGCTTTAGGGAAGTCTTGAGGGCAACGATGCTCTATGCAATTTTATACATATTTCCTGATTTTTTAATGTAAGCCCTAAACAGATGACATTATTCTATTGGAATTGAGAGGCAGTTGACTCTAGTGATTAAGGGTTTGAGCTGTGGAATCACACAGACCTGAATTGAGTAGCTCGTCGGACCTTTACTAGCTATGTGACCTTAGACAAGCTACTGCACCTCCCCTGGCCTCAGTTTCCTGATCTGTAAAATGCAGAAATAATGGCACCTTCCTCCTTCTTTGTGGTAAGGGTTAAGTTAGATAATGTATATAGAGTGTCTCGCACACAGTAAGTTTCCAATAAATGATTGTAGTTAATACAATTCAAATTATTATCAGGAATATCCCTGTTGTTGGGACAGAATTGCTCTCCAGTGGCTAATTTGATAATTTGCCTCCTAGATACTTTGCCTGCCTCTACTATCCCTTGCACAAGCCCATTATTAATAGGCTTCCCATTCTTATTTGTTCAGTAGACGAAGTCTTAACAAAAAATTGGGTCCTGTGGGGAAAACAGTGAAAAGTAGATCCTTCATAGTGAAAAAGATACCAAGGATGTCATTATTTACAAATATGATTCAACTAACATATAGAAAGAGGAACTCATGTACCCAAAGACAGCACCACAGGAAGGCAGACAAAGGACTAGAATCTGGGCCTCCCAGCTCCCTTCTCACTTCCTTTCCAGCATGTCACCCACATATAGACAATGTCTAATTACAAGACTGCTTCAAAATTATAAAATCAGACTATTGAAATCTCATTAGAGACCTCGACAGAGACCCTGTTTTAAACTGGGGTAAGTGTGTGTATTCCTTGTGCTGTCCCTTGGTGATTTGTATATATCCACTTATCTAAATCTGACTCCTAAAATGAAATATGCAAATATCAGATGTCAAATACCAAAAAGATTGAGTCTTTTCCACTTATCCAACCTTCCAGGACCCTTTGTTGCCATTATTTTTTTCCCCTGCAGAAATGTACTATAAGAACAAACAGACAAAACAAACAAAATTAGCTTTTCTAAGGTGGACACAAGGTTAAGTTAAAGAGGCAGCCCCTTTTAACCAGTGATCAGGAGAGCTTCCGTCTTGAAAGTAGTCCCTTCTGTCCTCCACCCCCAGGTTGTCCACAAAACAACATTGGTTCTGGACTTCTCAATGGGGAAAAGTCTTTAGCTTTTTCAGTTGAAATTTGGAAATAATCCTGAGTCTTTTGGGGACGAATCTGATGAACATACTGAGTGGCCAAGTGGGAGACACTGAATTCTCCTTGAGTTCCTCCAGATTCTGCCCGCTCTGGAGGCTCTTCTGAGACTCAGAAATGAGCACCCTGGAAGCTTGTCCCAAAGGAAAACTCCCAGCGTTTTGAGCAATGGTAAAAGCTTGGGAATTTGATTTTTTGCTTAGGGGAGAATTTCAAAAATAATATCCACGTTTGCTGAACACAGTACACCTAGGGGAGTCTGCCAGGCATCTCCTGTAAATGTATAATCCTCATAGCTATCCTTTCATGCAGATGTCATTATTGTTATTACTCGTGTTTTGCAGATGGGGAAACTAAAGTTAAGAGAGTTTCAATCATTTGTTCAAGGTCATACAGACAGGAAAAGGGGAAGTCAAGATTTGGAATTGTATCTCATGGGGTCCAAAGTTCATGCTCTTAACCCTACACTGTTCTGCATGGGAAGCTCCTACAAACCCTAACCACCAGAACACACTGATGTAGAAAGAGAAGGAAGAAAACTTCTTGAAACTTTATGATCATGTTTTGGTGTCTCCAGTTCACTCATTCAACAAATAAACTTAAGTACCTACTTTGCATGGAACTCATGATTAATGTGAAGTATTGAGCAGCAAGCAAAACAAACCCAGTCTCTGCCCTCCTGAAACTGAGAGTCTAGTCAAAGAGATGGACATTAGCACTGGAGCTTTTTAAGGAGAAGAGCAACATGATCACCAATTCTCATTTGGGAAAGAGCTCTCTGGCTACAGTGTGAAGTAGACATGACCCATGGAGCACCAGGTTCAAAGGAGTTTTTTTAAAAAACAAGAATTTATATCTAAGAAAGTCAATTTCTCCCTTCCTCCTCTGGGCTGCCCCACTTTTTGTTCTTCTTGTTTTTACATCAAACCAAGTTGTTTTCCTTTGATTTCCAGGTCTGTTTTCACTTCTTGACTGTGAGCACTTTCAGTTTAGAGTTTGTCTGCTTTTGTATCCCCAGCATCAAGCATATTGCCTGGCACACAGTTGTTTCTTATGCATACTACCTGACATACAGTTGTTGCCTGGCACATAGTTATTACATATATGTATTGCTGGCTCATAGTTATTACATATGTATATTGCCTGGCACATAGTTGTTACATATACATATTGCCTGGCCCATAGTTATTACATATATGTATTACCTGGCACATAGTTTTTCCCTGGCACATAATTATTACATATACGTATTGTCTAGCACATAGTTATTACATATAAATATTGCCTGGCACCTAGTCAATACGTACACCACACCTATTGCCTGGCACATAGTCATTACATACACCACACCTACTGCCTGGCACATAGTTATTGCCAGGCCAATGACTATGTTAAACGAGTGACTTCTTACTGCCCATAAAGTTGAATTATATGTGTTGCTATTTAATAGATAAAAAATATATAGTTTATAAAAGGCTTTACCTGGGGTGTGTGTGTGTGTGTGTGTGTGTGTGTGTGTGTATCTTTAGTTAATCGTCTACCAACAATCCAGAGCACAATCACTTTTAGCCTCCAGGCCTTACTGGACATTCCTTTTGTTTGCTGTATGGTTGCTAATGTCAATCACATAAAAAGGCTTGTTAGCTACCAGTGGTGTAGGAGATGAGTCTCTGTTGATCATGCTAGTGGTCATTCCATGATTGAGCTTTTAATTTATAACAGTTGATTTCTCTTTAGTTGATTAAGAAGGATATCATTTAAATTTAGTAAAGTGGAAAATTGTGTTTGTGTTTATTGTTTTACTTTCAAAGCTGATTCTCAGGATTTCTTCCCTTTTTTTTTTTAAGAAAAGCCCTTTAATGTGCCAAAAATCATAAATAAATATAACCTAATCAAAAATCATGGTGAGAATTGAAATGTCAACATAGACACAAGCTTCTCATTTGCTTATTGTTGATCTTAATTAAATACAACATATGTTCACATTTTTAAATTTCATATACATTTTAATCTATTCTTTTCTCAGTTTACAATTTTAGTTTTTATGTTGGGAACTTCTTATCTTATATTCATCACATTTTAAGGATCTTAGTCCCAGATCTTTGTGATCTCAGTTTTCTTCTACCCATTAGTCTAATCTCCTGTGCCTTCCTCCATTTATTCATTCATCCATCCATCCATCCACCCATCCATTCACTCAGTCAGTCAGTCAATGAACACTTCCAGAGTTCTTCTTCTTTCCCAGGTGCTAAACCTGAACTGAGAAAGGCACAGTCATTTGTAGGGAGCTCGTACTCTGCCAAACAGAGCAGACCAGGCCTGCTCGTGTTTTAGTATCAAAATACAGAACACTGTTTCAATGAGAACATTCACACTGGAAAGCCTCGACACATGCCTGCCTGGGTGATTCAAAGTGCTAATGACATTAGGATGACATTGTACTTTCCCCTTTCTGATGGTATTGCCAAAAACTGCTAGAAAAGTTCTAATTCCAGCCTACTTCCTTGGAATGCTGAGAGGATGAAAACACATAATGAATTTGAGATGTTTTAAAACCTGTAAAGTTCTGTTCCAGAAAGAGTAATTTCAGCAGCAACACTTGTGAGACTAAACTTTAGAGTTCATTCAGAGTTAGAGGCTCTTCTACCTCATAGAGTTGGCTGGGATGGAAAATGTCACCCCCACTTTACAGATGCAAAAAAGAGGATGACTGAGGGAATCTCCCATAATGCACATTTATCCATTGCTATAATTGATGATAATAATTTCGCGTGTCCCCATTTCCGTGACTTAATCACATGGAGTATTTTAAAGCAGTTCAATGTCTGGTGCATAATAGATGGGCAATGAATGTTCCTTGAAACTGACTTCCACTAGCAGTTTTGAATATCACTCTACAATCCCCACCCTCCCTCCAAGTGATGGGTGTCTTTCTGGAAAGACCATGGAAGAAAGGATTAAAGAAAGAGAGATGTTTGGCCTCCTCCCAAAACCTGTGATTGTCTGCCATTTACATTGGTATGTCACCATGAGTAGTGACGTGTGTGTAATTTTTACTTATACTAGCTTATAACACCATCTGCTTGATGTTGCTAACGATTTACTCTTCAAATTAGAGTAGATTCATGACTACTATGATAAATGTCACTCTTGCTCTTGAGTGTTCAAAGGGTTTTTTTGTTTTGTTTTGTTTTGTTTTGGAGGAAGGCAAAGGGTAAACGGATAGCCAGGCAACAACAGGCTGAATCTCTTTATTTCCCCCACTTAGCCTTATCTTCAGGTCTTGGTTTCTGGTTTTGGAGCTGGCAGAAAGAGGATCTCAACATCAAAAGGCAGTGATGTTCTACGCCAAGAGATTCTGGCATGAAACCTCATGGGCTACACTGTCCCCACTCACCCGCTCACCCTGGGTTAGTGGAATGAAGGAAGAGGCCTGAGCACTGCAGAGTAGAGCTGGGGGAAGACTGTCTGTGGAGGAGAATCCTGAGGAATGGAGAGCTCCCAGTCCAGTGCGTGTTGGCCAAAGAGGGGCTACCTCAGGATAAGAGATAGGCAAGTAGGTGAATGAGCCTGTGGAAACCTCAGCCCCAAGCAGCAATATCACAGTCCCCAGTGAGCTGTCCACACATGGCTGAGAGCTCAAGAAGCAGCCTCTAGCTACTCCCTAGCTAGGGAATTCAGGGATCTAGAATGCTGAAGGGGATACTGAGTCAGATCAATAAAAAGAAGATTGCCTAGAATCTAGGCAATCTATATCTTTGGCAACAGAAGCAGCTGTAGACTCTTCTACTGGTGGAGAGAAGTCTCCTTTAGCCCCCTGGCCTGGAGAGCTGACAGCAGGGTCCAGACTCCCTCTGGAACCTTCTGACCATCTCCATCTAGACTGACGCCCTCCATGCCTAAAGCATACCTGCCTACCTGGCCTTGGCTTCTCCTCTCTCCTGTATTAAATCCCATATTGGGTGGGCACAGTGGCTCTCGCCTGTAATCCCAGCACTTTGGGAGACTGAGGTGGGCAGATCGCTTGAGCTCAGGAGTTTGAGACCAGCCCTGGGCAACATGGTGAAACCCCATCTCTACCAAAAATACAAAAAAAGAAAATTAGCCAGGTGCAGTGGCACATGTCTGTGGTCCCAGCTACTGAGGTGGGAGGATTTCTTGAGCCCGGGAGATAGAGGTTGCAGTGAACCGAGATCGTACTACTGCACTCCAGCCTGGGCAACAGAGTGAGACTGTCTCAAAATCAATCAATCAATCAATCAGTCAATTCCGTATTACCAGTTTCACATCATTTGCTTTTTCATGGTTTACTTCCTTGTTTGCGGGGGAAGACATTCTCCAAAAGCTTTCTGAAACAAGGTATATGAGAGGTAAAAATTTTTGAAGCCTTGAATATCTCAAAATGTTTTTATCCCACCTCACGCATAGAATTCTGAGTTGGAAGTCATTTCTTCAGAATTTTTAAAGTATTACTCCTCTGTCTCAGTTTCTAGTGTTACCACTGAGCAACTGGAAGACTTTCAGATTCCTCAGCTCTTGTCTGAGCTTACTCCTCTCTGGAAACTTCTAAACTCTTTTCTTTGTCCCCAGAGTTGTGAAATCTCACAATGATGTGTCTTGGGTGGGTGTATTTTTATCCACTATTCTAGGCACTCAGTGGGCCCTTACATCTTGGAACTCATACCATTCAATTCTGGAAACATTTTTTAATTATTTTATTAATGATTTCTTTACTCATTTTCTGTTTTCCTTTCCGGAACTCCTATTATTTAGATATAGAATCTCCTACATCAGTCTTCTCACTTACTTATCTTTTCTCTCATACTTTTCACTTCCTTGGTTTTGTTTTGTATTTTGGTTTAATAAGAGATCTCAACCTCAACTTCCAATCCTTCTAATGGGTATAATTTCCCTGAAAGTTTTTCTTTTCACTGTCCTACTCCCTACATGGATTCCATCTTCCCCAAGTCTCCTTTCTCTGTTTTGGTCTCTGTCTTCCATGCTAGTGGCTCTCTTCAGATATCTGCCCATATTTAAGAACTGGGGATGAGAAGCTGGTTGAGCTTGTAGGTGGGGCTTATCACTACAGTGATATGTCACTGCAGAAGAGCCAACCAAGCCAGTGCTGGGAACACCCAATGTCAGTCCCTTTGGGTCTTCTTGGAATGAGTCAGATAAACTAGACTTTCAGAGAAGATCTTTACAATACCCTGTGTGGTAGGAAGAATAATGGTCCCCAAAAAGGTCCATGTCCTAATCCTTAGAACCTGTGAATATGTTACTTAACATGTCAAAGGGGGCTTTGCGGATGTCATTAAGTTAAGGCTCTTGAGATGGGGATATTATTCTGGATTATCCAGTGGGCTGGATCATCCACTGTAATCACAAAGGCTTTTACAAGAAGGAAGAAAGAGTGGCCGGGCAGGGTGGCTCACGCCTGTAATCCCAGCACTTTGGGAGGCCGAGGCAGGCGGATCATGAGATCAGGAGATCAAGACCATCCTGGCTAACATGGTGAAACCCCATCTCTACTAAAAATACAAAAAAAAAAAAAAATTAGCCAGGCGTGGTAGCGGGCACCTGTAGTCCCAGCTACTCAGGAGGCTGAGGCAGGAGAATGGCGTGAACCTGAGAGGTGGAGCTTGCAGTGAGCCGAGATTGTGCCACTGTGCTCCAGCCTGGGCGACATAGCAAGACTCAGTCTCAAAAAAAAAAAAAAAAAAAAAAGAAGGAAGAAAGAGGCTCCAAGTGAAAGATGTGATTACAGAAGCAGAGATTGAAATGATGAAGGGTCATGAGCCAAGGAATGTGGGCATCCTCCAGAAGCAGGAAAAGGCAAGGAAACAGGTTCTCCCTCAGGGCCTCCAGAAGAGACAGCTCTACCAACACCTTGACTTTAGTCATTAAAACTGATTTTGGACTTGTAACCTCCAGAACTGTAAGATAATAAAGAGAAGTCACTAAGCTTGTGGACGTTACAACAGCAGTAGAAACCTCATACAGCCTGTGGCTGGGAGCTGGCAGTGGGATGGTCTTGGCTTTCTACATGCAGATATATACACACATCCTTTGTTCAGTGGGGTGCTGTATTAGTCCATTCTTGCACTACTATAAATAAATACCTGAGACTGGGTAATTTATAAAGAAAAGAGGGTTAATTGGTTCATGGTTCTTCAGACTGTACAGGACACATAATGCTGGCATCTGCTACGCTTCTGGGGAGGCCTCAGGAAACCTACAATTAAGGCAGAATATAAAGGGAAAGCAGGCTTGTCTTATCTGGCCAGAGCAGGAGCTACACACTTTTAAACAACCATATCTCATGATAACTTACTCACCCACTATCATGAGAACAGCACAGAGGGGACAGTGCTATTCACGTCCATTCATAAACCATTCATAAGAACTCCACCCCCTTGATCCAATCACCTCCCACCAGGCTCCACCTCTAATACTGGGGATTACAATTCAACATAAGATTTGGGTGGGGACACAGATCCTAATTATATCAGGTGCCTTGCCTCAACTGTACCTGGTGTCCTTCAGCCCAGAGAAATTCTATTGCTCACTGATATGGTTTGGCTGTGTCCCCACCCAAACCTGACCTTGAATTATAATAATCCCTATGTGTTAAGGGTGGAGCCAGGTGGTTATAATTGAATCATGGGGGTGGTTTCCCCCATACTGTTCTCATAGTTGTGAATTAGTTTCACAAGATCTGATGGTTTTATAAATGGGAGTTCTTCTGCACAAGTTCTTTTTGCATGTCACCATGTAAGATGTGACTTTCCTCCTCATTTGCTTTCTGCCATGATTGTGGGGCCTCCCCAGCCATACTGAACTGTGAGTCAATTAAACCTCTTTCCTTTACAAATTACCCAGTCTCGCTGGGCGCAGTGGCTCACACCTGTAATCCCAGCACTTTGGGAGGCCAAGACGGGCGGATCACGAGGTCAGGAGATCAAGACCATCCTGGCTAACATGGTGAAACCCCGTCTCTACTAAAAATACAAAAAAATTAGCCAGGCATAGTGGTGGGTGCCTGTAGTCCCAGCTACTCGGGAGGCTGAGGCAGGAGAATGTTGTGAACCTGGGAGGCAGAGGTTGCAATGAGCCAAGATCGCACCACTGCACCCCAGCCTGGGCGACTGAGTGAGACTCCATCTCAAAATAAATAAATAAATAAATAACCCAGTCTCAGGTATGTCTTTATTATCAGTGTGAGAACAGACTAATATACTCACCCTCTCCAGACAATAAATCTCCAGCTTTCCCCAGGGGGGGAAGGACCAATCTCCCAGAAATGTGAAGCAAGGGAGGGTTCTAGAGATCTGACTGCTCTCCTCCCCTCAGTTCCAGATATACCTGAAGCTGCTAATTCCTGAGCCATTTGCAGGCTTGGCAGTAGAAATTAGGATGATTATTGGCTTTCCCCACCACTGACTCAGAATTGGGCTTTCTACAGTCTACTGTCACCTGCTCAAATGCTGCTATTATCTTCTCTCCCATTCTCCCTGGCTTCATCAGATTGTGTCTTAGAAGTCTCCATACTTCCTTCCACCTGATTCTGGGTCCCAGGGGATCTTCTGGGGTAGTTTATGCTCACACCTCCTCCACCTGTCTCTCTCACAATGCCACACTGCCTCTCCGCTTACTTGGGAATGTCTCTTCTGAACAGGGTCACCCCACCTACAGCCCTTCCCCTTTATTTAGGCCACACTTGCTCAGAGCCAATGCAGCAGTATGCCCCAAAATGGTTGTAGTCATTGTTAAAATACTGAAGTGCCTCCCTGTTGAGTATGAAAAGCCACTGTTTCTAATCCCCCCAAGTTCCTCTGGCCACCACAGATGCTCCCTGGCTGGATTAGTTTGCTAGGGCTGCCATAACAAAATGCCATAGACTGAGTGGCTCAAACAACAGAAATGTATTTTCTCACTTCTGGAGGCCAGCAGTCCAAGATCAAGGTACAAGATGGGTTGGTTTTGGCTGAGGCTTCTCTCCTTGGCTAGAAGATGACTGACCTCTTGCTGCCTCTTTGCATGGTCCTGCCTCTGCGCACGCCCACCCCTGGTGTCCCACTGTGTGTCCTAATCTCCTCTTATAAGGCCACCAGTAAGATTGGATTAGAGCCCATTCTGAGGGCCTCATTTTACCTTAATTGCCCCTTTCAAGGCTCTATTTCCAAATACAGTCACATTCTGAGATACTGGAGGTTACGGATTCAACACATGAATTTGGAGGGGTCACAGTTCAGCCTGTAACACTGGCCTTCTGTGATTCAGGCCTAGGATTCTCATTGCCCCATGTCCCCACCATACTTGTACTCACATATCTGGAATAGCAGCTCTGAACCTGTCACATTCTTAATTTCTCACTGCAAGCCTGGGCTATGAAGCCAGTCCTGCCAAGACAGCCACAGCCCCAGGCCCCCTGCCTTGAAGCATAATGGGAAACCATGAAGCTGTTTGTGTTTCATGTCATATTTTTATGTCCCAACTGCTAAAAATATTTTAAAATAAAATGAAAACAATATATACTGTACACATATACTGTATATGACTCTAAAATAAAAATTCTCATTTGTTCCCTTGAAGATTTGGCCTACTTCTGTTTACATTTTAGGATTCAGTTAGTAAAGACAGTAAAAAAATCTTTGGACAATGACCGTTCATAGCCTATTCACATAAGCTTTTAGAAAAGACTACAGAGTGTGGAAAACCTTCATGAGGAAGCGTGTTATCGCGGATCAAAGCAGAGATTTTGGAATCAGACAGGCCTGCATTTAAATTCTGCTTCTGCTTCTTATTAATTATGTGACCTTGAGCAAACTGCTGAACCTTTTAGTTTCCTCATTTATAATAATACCGGGCTCATGTGGCCACTGTAAGAAACAAGTGAGATAATGTACACCCAGCATCCACACAAGGTCTGGACAATAGAGTGGGTGGCTCGAGAAATGGAGGCTCCCTTCCCTTTCCCCCTGGAACCGCAGGACTTCAGAGAGGTGTACACTCCCACCAGTCAGACCCCCTCCTTTCATCCCATCCCCAAAGTGGCACCTGGGCCCTGATCTCCTTCTGTTCTTGATAAAATCCTTCATCCACTTTCACCCAATGAAGAGGGTTTGTGCAAATCCTATGTTAATAGATTCCTTTGACCAATTCCTTTGACCAATTCACTTGGCAGGTTTTACATTTGAAAGACTGACAGCTTCCCTCAGCCTTTCTCAGGGGGCCCTGCGGAGGGTGTGGAAACCTCTCAGAGATTAACTTCTGCTTCCTCAGCCCCTCCAACTAGCTCCCTGTGAGCCGAGGGAGATTCACCCCTGGGCTTCACCCCTTCTTCCTTACCCCACCCCCAGAGTAGGTAAAGGCAGACTTGCTGACAAAGTTTAGAAAATAAATGTAGAGGAGGAGGAGGAAAAAAGTGGACATTACAGAGCCCCACGCCGCCTTTGTTAATCTCATGTCGGTGACCTCACTTAGTCTTCCCAACCCCCCAGTGTGGCCTACATCATTGGAGGAGACTGAGATTCAGAAAGGTTAATTAACCAGCGCCAAGTGGCAGAACGAGCTTTGAGGCCATGTCAGTGAGACTGAAGCCAAGCCCAGTGTTCTTTCCAGTGTTCCCAGCTGCAGCCTGGGACCTCAGCTCTCCCTACAATCTCCCACCTGACATTCCTCTGCCCCTCTCTTAGGGCATCCATCATGTTCTTTCATTAGATTCCTTGAGGACAGACAGGTCTTCTGTCTTTGACTTGTTCAGGACAGGAGGGGTGCCTGATTCTTTATTTTCTTTCCCCCACAGTGCCAAGCACGTTGTAGGCACTTAGGATGTGTGTGTAACATGAACCGATGAAGAGTTAAATAAATGAGTGCATAAATAAATGAACATATAAGCTAACAGACAACATATCTATGAATAAACGAAGTTAGAAGTGGTTGACTGGATATGGGGATAAATGGATGGATGGATGGATGGAGGAACAAGCACTTGTAAGAAAAAGTAAATAAGTTTTTCTCACATAGGCAAAAATGAGTGCATGCACGTTAATCAAGTGCATGGATTGCATGGGTGTAGTAATAGGGAAATGAATGAATATGTCAATGAATAATAATATAAATGAACATGTAAATTAATGAGTCAATAAATACATATATGAATGAGTAATATTAAGTGGGCAAATGAACACATGAGAGTGAATGGATAAATTAATAGGTAAATACACTCATGCAAGGAGGAATGAATGAATAAACACATGAATGGACTGATGAATGCACACATGCAGCAATGAAGGAATAGCTGAGTGAATGAGCCAACAAATGGGTGAATGAAAGCCCTCTCTATTTTCCCAGATGACACCACCCGCTAAGCACAGGATTCAGAGGGCCGACTGAGATTCCAGGAGACAGTATTCAAGTTGGTGCTAGAGGTCTGGGGTGGGATTAAAGATTAGGGCCCAACTGTGCATAGACTGCATGTGCTGGAATTCCCTGTAGTATCTGCCACATCTCCTAAGAACCAGACATGGAGGTGGTTGTCAGGAGCCCACTGGCTCCAGCAAGTGAGAATTATGGGTCATTCCTCCAGGGAGCCTCCAGGCACAGGGAGTCCTACTCTACCCAGTGTTCCCTTTGTCCTACTCTCTACATTCCCACCCAGCGCCCCACTCCACAACAAGGCCAGAGCACAAGCAGGCAACCACAGACAAGGAAATTAATTCTTAGCATCTAAGAACAGCCTCCTTTAATGAAGAGGCTGCTGCAATATCTTTGCAACAAGCAGCAACCCACATGTTTGATTACAACAGGTTGAGCGATTCCATGCTCCCCAGTGCCAGGGCTCAGGGAAAGAGGGAGGAAAAACAACAAAACCTAAGCACTAAGCAAGAACACACACTTTCTGACACAACCAGCCTGTGGTCCTGGCTCTGTCCAAGTTGAAAGAGCTATAGCATTTCTTGCCGAAGAGCTCAGCCTCTTAACTCTTCTTCCTGCCCATTGCTGAGCAATGCTTTTCTTTGCTTCTTTTTTTCTTTTTCCACTTCAGAATCAGCCACGATGGGTTTTGAATGACTGACACCTTCTCCCTTCTCAGCCCTGGGAGCCGATTTGGTCAGGATTGTGGCAAACCGGTATTTCAGGTCCCCTTGGCAACCCCCAGTGCACTGTCTCCTGAGGATTGAGCTTCTAAGGGACTGCGAGGAGACAAGACTTCTGGGTGAGCATCCACACCTTCCTCTTTGTTTCTTTGCTGCCCCATTCAGCATAGGTCACTGTTTCAAAGAGAGGAGAGGTTGGTTGGGAGGAAAGGCTGTCCTGGAAGTTAGGAATGGCACATAAAAATGAACACACTATGCTGTGTTCCTGCTGCTAGGGGGAGAGGGAGCAACATGAAGATTCCTAGGAATGACAACTTACCATTTTCAATTTTCACCCTTGTCATTGCTTGTCTTATGATGCAACCTTAGAGTAACACTTGCCACTGGACGTTGGGGTGCCTTTTTGGCCTGAGACGTTTGTCAGCCATTGAATTAATCATCCCAGCTTTCCACTTGCACCAGAAGGATTTGTCCCTGCTCGCAGCTGGGGATGAGCTGGAGGGGAGGGGACCTGTGCAGCCTATGCGCTATCTCAGAATTGCGGAGACAGTGCTGTGTTTAGTGTAGCATGTTTCATCTCCACCCCTGGTTTCCTTTTTCCATGAAGAATTGCTTAAAAATTATGTATTTTTTTTGCAAAAAGGGCTTTGAACACAGCACCAGGAAGGTCTACATAGCTATCCACCCTTATTCCCGAGTTCAACTTTGGGATTTGTTTGGGGAAGGGGGTACAGAGGGATAAAGGCGTCAAGAGAAAGACATTGGTCTTGGTAACTAACTCCAAACCACAGCCACTGACAAAAACAGTGATGTGCAAATTACTGATTTTTATTGGACACTTTGGGGAATATGGTTGTTTGTCAGGAAATGAAAGAGAATGTTTGTGCTTATAAAATTATATGGAAAATCAATGTGGTGTTAAGTATATTTTTCAGTTATTTGAGTCAAGGACTGCTCTCTAGCCAATTCTAGCAAGCACTAAAGGAGACAGACTTCCTGAAGCCCAGCCAAGGGGCTGAACAGAAAGGCCAAGCTGTGGTTCATTGCTGTTCTCTGTCACTTGGGGAAATGCCTGGGGTGGGTGTGAAGGGACTTCTGGAGCCATGCAAAGTTGCAAATGTGGATGTTAGACCTTCATTATTAACAGCAATGCTCAGGACTGTGCTAAACAGAGCACTCTGAAGTCTAGACCTATTTCTGGTTTTCCTTTTCTTGTGCTCCAACGCAGGGATTCTAAGTACTGAGCCCCTGTCACAGGTGGGGTGATCCCTGCAGGAGCTGGGAATTCATAAAAGCATGCTGCATGGGAGGAGAAATGGGAGAAAATGGAAGCCCCACCTTGGCTCAGTGGTTCAGGAGATGCCTGTCATTAGTAGAAATGGGGTGTTTGGTGCTACTAAATGGACCTGTGGTTCTGTCTATCCCTGGGCCTTGGACAAGGATATGAAATGAGAGTGTAGAACAGCCAGGGCCTCTGTCCCTTTGGAAAGCACTTGACACTGCACCCTTGCTGGGGGTCTTTGACATGAAGGAATTAGTAAGAGTAAGATGCTGAGCAATCTACACAGAGCTCTTAGAAGATGAAAAATTGACGGTCAAGAAGCTACCAACAAAACTCACCTGTGACTATAAATGTTTACCAATTGATAATGTGATTACTTTTAAGACACTGAATTGGAAGCCTACAGTCTTCACTGCCATTCCTTCACTGTGTAACCCAAGGCAAATCATTGGCTTCTCTGGGCTTTGCATCCCTTTGTCCATGTACTTTCTTTTCACTAGGTCTTGCTCTGTCGCCCAGGCTGGAGTGCAGTGGCACGATCTCGGCTCACTGCAACCTCCCCTTCCTGGATTCGAGCAGTTTCCCTGCCTCAGCCTCCAGAGTAGCTGAGATTACAGAAGCCTGCCACCACGCCTGGCTGATTTTTCTATTTTTAGTAGAGACGGGGTTTCACCATGTTGGCCAGGATGGTCTCGAACTCCTGACCCCAAGTGATCCACCCACTTCAGCCTCCCAAAGTGCTGGGATTACAGGCGTGAGCCACTGTGCCTGGTCTCCATGTACTTTCTTATAAGGAGCTTCTTAAGACCTTATTCCTCTAAATTCTGCGATTTTATGATGAGGGATTCTTATTGACTAGTGGAGATCACAGCTCAGTGGATAAAGATGGGGCCTAGACTGAGAGGGAGGCAAACTTTGTTTGTCGCTTACTAGGTGTATGTTGTAGGCAGGTCACTCAGCCTTCCTATGCTTCCGATTCCTCATTTGAAAAGTAAGTTTTTGGTTAATGTGTCGGTTGATTGGTCTTTCTTCCATCAGTAGAGTTGTGGTGAGAATAGAATACACAGTAGTACACGGCAAATAGTGAACACAGGGCCTCCACCACAGATACATGCTAGCTGTTGATGTTACAAAAGGGGGTAAAGAAAACTACTTTCTGTTAAATACTCTTTTTTTTAACTTTTATTTTAGGTTTAGTGGTACATTCGCAGGTTTGTTCTATAGGTAAATTGTGTGTCGTGGGGCTTTCACCACCCAGGTAATAAGCATAGTACCCGATAAGTAGTTTTTCGATCCTCTCCATCCTCCCTCCCTCCCTCCACCCTCAAGTGGTCCCCAGTGTCTGTTGTTCCCTTCTTTGTGTCCATGCGGACTCAGTGTTTAGCTCCAGCTTGTAAGTGAGAACGTGTGGTATTTTGTTTCTGGTCCTGAGGAACACAACAGATTTTAACAGTGTCCTACTGCTGAGACTTACAGGAACGGTCACAAAAGTAAATAATAAATTCCAACTAATTATTATCAAAGACCAAAATGATCCCTTTGTAACTGCAGAGTAGATCCAATCAAGGACTACATTAAAAAGATAGTCACAGCAAAAAACCCAGAAAAATAAACAAACAAAAAAACACTGGCATTCCACTTTTATCTTTTCCACTATGCGTCAGTTTCATCATCTGTGAAACGGGGGAATAATGACCAAGAACTGTTGAAGAGTTACTTGTTGTAATATCTACAAAAGAGCTTTCACACAGTGCTTGAGGCACTAGATAAATGGTGCCAGTTGTTATGCTGACATTATTTGAAATTCCTGATTTAGAAAATACAGATCAAAGTATAAACAAAACCTAATGCTGTTTTTAACATAACTTCCTTGAGACTTGGGCTCTGTTTTCTCCACAAGGAAGTTTCTCAGTGCCTGTCTTCTTTCATTTACTCATTCACTCATTGTTTTCTAAAGTGATGGGTGGAGATAACTGAAAATATTATCTAGATTTTACTTAAGTATTACAAATTTCTCAAGGCTTTAAATTGTTTTGCAAACACTATCCCCAAATGTTACTGCTCATTTCAGCAACAGAATCTCCTTGCCAGAGAGCAGCGAGATTTGGGGGTGAACTGTCTCTGGCTGACAGGACACAGCTGGCTGTGATTGTGAAGTATGGCAATTTTAGGCCCAAAGAAGTCTTACAAAGTATTTGATAATACAAATGAGAACCACAAATCCTTTAAAAATACAGGCCATGATTGGCCTCGTTCTCATTTCTATTAGTGTTGAAATAGATCCAATAAGATGCCTTCAGAACCTCAAACTAATGGTTAGATTCTATGCCTCATTTCAGAGCCCAAGGATATGAGTTCGTGTGCATACAGATTAAGCCAAAGTTTCCAAAAAGAGAGTATAAGATGTTCTAAAATATTTTAAAATATACTTATCAAAGTTAGGTGATAAAAATACCTCTGCCTGGTACATTATTTTCAAATGCACTTGCAATAGTATTTGCTCATCAGTTCTGTCCTGTGGATTTCTCTGTGAACCTCTAGGAGTCGCTTCTTCCTTCATGTGCAAGGAGACAGTATTGTGTGCTTCCCCCAACCCCACTCACTCACTCACTCACTCACTCACTCAGTGAATTACGAATCCCTTATATTATGTTGATTTTTCCTCCAATGCAAAAACATTAAGGAACAACAGTTTAGGTTATTTCTTAGCTGGGTGTGGTGGCTCACACCTGTAATCCCAGCACTTTGGGAGGCTGAGGTGGATGGATCACTTGAACCCAGGAGTTTGAGACCAGCCTGGCCATCATGGTGAGACCGCACCTCTACTAAAAATACAAAAATTAGCCAGCCATGGTGGTGTATGCCTGTAATACCAGCCACTCAGGAGGCTGGGGCAAGAGAATCACTTGAACCTGGGAGGCAGAGGTTGCTGTGAGCCGAGATCGTGCCACTGCACTTCAGTCTGAGCAGCAGAGTGAGACTGTCTCAAAAAAAAAAAAAAGTTATTTCTTTAGAAGCAAAATATGTTATGATCTCAATTATGAGGAGGAAATAGGACCAAAAACAAATAAATAAAAATACCATTCTAAGGGTAGAAATACTATAAAATTTGAATTGTGGTCATCTTTACCTGGTAGAACTATCATTTTCTTATCTCTACTTTTCCATATTTTCTAAATTTTCCATGATATACAGACATTATATTTAAGAAAAATATTTTCATATTTTTAAAAGAATTGTTATATAAAGTAAAGGTGCTTTTTTAGAACAGCATGTTTCTACTCATCCAAATAGTAACTAACATTTCACTTTTGTGGTGGCAAATGTCTCATGTGCATCATACCTGACTTTTAAGCAAGTATTCAAAATGCATTTTACAGTTTACTACTTTCATGGTACGCTGACAATAACCAGGCACGCTCTGATTGGCTTAGCTTAACTTTAGCTCTGCGTTCAGGCTTAATTCTAGGAGGTTCATATCCCCAGACTCTGACTCAGCAGCTAAACTATGTGATGGACTCTGTGTGCAGAGTTGTTCAGGGAAGGAGTCTGTGTTTAGACTTTCTTGGTGGGCCTTCAACACAAGCTGCCCAGATATTTTTTTTCTTATTTATTAATAACAATTGTTGGAATTCTTTTCTGATTATTAAGGCAATGCACGTTCATTATAGAAAACATTGAAGTTAAATGGAAAGAAGAAAATAAAACACCCACAATACCATATTTCCTCCACCAAGAAATAATCACTGTTGCACACTTATGAACTTCCTTCCTTTTTGTGGGTATGTTTATAGGAGACATTTTAAGCAGCTAAGATTATATTGTATATACGTGTGTGTGCCTATGTATGTATACATATGTCATGTTTTCTAATGTCATTACAACTATTTTTTACAACAATTTTTGTGCATGCATAGTAATACATGTACCATTATTTAGTGAACCAATTCTTTTTCCTGGACATTTCAGTTCTCTACCATTCCAACTTTTGTTAATGTAAATAATGCTGTGATAAACATATATAATTAATGTTTCTGTCTTTGATTATTTCCTTAGCATAGATTACTAGAATTGGAATCAATAAGTCAAGGAACATCAATATTTTAAAAACTTTTTATAGTCAAAGAAATGCAAAGTTGAACAGTAATGAGAGGTGAATTTGTGTATATCAAACTGAAAAAAACATTTCTCACATTACAAACATTAGGAATTATTTTTCTTTTTCACCTTTGACATATTGATATATGAAAACTAGTTCTTTAATATTGTTTTAATTTTCATTTCTTTGATTATTAGTGAGATAAAACTCTTTCATGTTTATTAGCTGTTTGTCTTTACTCTTTTATGAATTTTCTGTTTATGCCCTTTGTCCATTTTCCTACTAATTTTTTCATTATTTCATAAAAGATCAATCTTTATGAAAGATACTAGGTCTTTGCCACTCTATTAAAAAATATTTTCTCAGTGTTATTTGCCTTTTATTTTTTAATGAATGTTTTGGTACACAGAAATTTAAGCCTTACATAGTCAATCTATTAGTATCTTTCATTACGTTTTCTTCCACTTATCATCCTTAGAAGTACCTCCTTATTCAGAGATCAGAAACTCACTTTCAGCATTTTTGAGTTTGTTTGTTTGTAATATTAAAATAGGGTGTGACCTGTGGCAAGGGACAAAATTCTGTGAATTTTGTCAGGTAACTAGGGCTTCAAGAGGCTCTTTCTACCTCTTGCATCATTAGAAGAAACTGAGCATTGGCTTTCCATGGTGCCCAGTGGGTCTGGAGATACAGCCACAGGACAGAGTAGCAAGCTGGGATCTGCTAAAAATCCAGAACAGGAATTTTTTTTAAGTAAGTAGGCATGGGGGTTTCAACCATCATGTAGCAAGTGTAATTCTAAATGTTAGTGACTGGGAAGTCCCATGGCAGCAGGGCCTCCACAGAAGCGGGCCCTAAAAAGTAAGTCTGAGAAAGTATGTCTGTGTGTTCTCCTTCAGTGAGAAAGGAGAAATGTGGCTGTGGTCTCAGGTGGCAGATATGAAATTAAATGATTCTGAATTAGAGCTTTGCTCTGGGTCACATCTGACAACTCGATTTTCCTCTGTCATTTTGAGGCAATGGTTTTTAGCTCGGAGCTCTGTCAACAGTGAATTCTGCATAGAGGAAGAGATCAGAGTCCCAGACCAGTAGATTAGAGGGAGGTGGTAGAAAGAATACGGGCTTTGGAGCTCTACAGACCAGAGTCTAACACTTTGCTCTGCCAGCTCCTAGCCATGTGGCTTTGAGCCTTAGTTTCCTTTCCTATAAAATGCAGACAATCAGAGTCAGCCTTCGTGGTTACTCCGAACAGTACAATGCCTCACATATAGCGTACTCTCAATGCATGGGTGCTTTGAAAACTAATTGATTTGAGTCTTGTGAGTCCTAGGTTAAAAAAGCAGAGGATCGTGTTTGCCAGTCCACCCAAGAGCGTTCTCATGTGCCACCAAACTACAGGGACTTAATTTCTCCAAGATAAAAATCAAGAGACCTGATTTTGGCCTGAAAAAGGATTTGTTTGCTTCCAATTGATGAACTTATATGAAAATCTAACAATGGTTTAAAGGTAGAATTATATCCAGTTGTACATTTAATAAAATAATTGAAAAAAGTAAAATTACAGGAAAAAAAGAAGTGTCCCAGAAAATCAGGCATGCCTTCATACACAGTATTCAGTGCCTTTCACATTGGAAACTCTTCAAACCTTCTTAGAAGGTAGCCCTGTTTTTAATTGACCTGCATATTATCTGAGTATAGCTTGCACATGTGATAATACTGATTCAATAAGTTGCTATAAAGAATTACTTTATTTTGGGAGGCATTTATTATCACTTCTTTAAACTTATGTTTAAAAATCTCTGTGGCTTTATGTATTAGGTAGAATTAAATAAGAATAAAATAATGGCAAAGCTAAACTGCAGCTCTTTATTGAGTAGCTAGCTAGGCACCAGGCACTGTGCTAGTTCCTGAGACAGAAAAAGGAGCGTGTGGAGATGGTAGCAGGAAGGGAGTACAATGGCACCAAATCCATCAGCTTTGCCATTGGGAGTTCAGTTATTGGGGAGAAACATATAAATGTGAATATCTCAATGGTGATGTCAGATCCAAGTAAAACTTCAATCCCTCCACCTCCTTTTGAGCACTTTAAGAAATAGTATTATTACCCTTAAGTATTTATGAATTTGAATTATATGACACATGTGAGAGGCAGTACATAAATTTAAAAACCCAAATCCAAGACCTTTTGAGTCACTGCCTCAAGGTTTAGATCTTTGAAAGTACAAGACCTTCAGAGTGTCAAAGAAGGAAGCCATAGGGATGGTACCAGGTCAGTCCCCTTACTCTATTAATGCAGGAGCCAGGGTGCCCAGGAAGCCTCTGTCCCCGGATTCCTAGTGCTCCTCACTCCAGTCCTGGGAAGAGCACCCTTGATACCCATATGCCTGCAGCAAGTGGGTGGGGAGGCTGTGAAGAGCCGAGACCTGAACTCCACCCGTTCACTCTGTGTAACCTACAAGAAGTTACATGTCCTCTCGGATCCTGAGTTTTGTCATTTGAAAACAGGGATAATAAAAATCCCTGAAGACAGACATCCAGGGATGCTGGGAGGAACAAATGAGAGGATGTCTGTGAGAGATCCTTGAGAAGAGAGCTGCAAATGCACGTACACTTAAGGCATCGTTAAAACGACAAAGCAGGGGATAGGGTCCTTGGCACATATCAAATACTCTGGTTTCAAATTATCCATGAGTGCTTCCAAGTCATGCAAAAGCATCTAGTTTTTTTATGTTTCTGTGCATTTCTAAATAGCAAATGGGGTAGAGAAAGCTCCTATGTGGTTGACAGATCTTTACCTGATGCAGTAGACCAGCACCATAAACAAATTTGAGTCTAAATAAAGGGAAAAGTATCATTTGAAGGAGGAAAAAAATGGATATTTCTTAGAACACTGAAGATATATGTCACATTGTTTCCACGCCCTTGGCAGCTGGAGAAGCCCTTTGTTCGTCTGAGAATAGAATAATGTATTATGTATAGGTTTACTCATAAAATTAACATGTTAGGCATACTAAGTTTAAAGGTGCCATCTATTCACACAGTGTTTACACATTTAGTAATTTAATTTACTTTAAAAAATCTTTAGTGTGGTCATGAACACCTGAAGGAAGTCCTCAGCTCCTTGTCTGTGACCATTTGGGAGCAGTTTGCAGAAACCTGAGCCCACCAGAAAGCGCCAGCATTACAGGAAAAAAAAAAAAAAAAAAAAAAAGCCTGGATCTTCTGGATTTTGTGTTCTCACAAGTGTCAAGCAGATTCAGAAATCACTGATTTTAACAAATGGTGAAGTGGGGGTAAAGTGGAAGAAAAAATGTCTTTTCTGGAGACAACTTTTGCCACATGAAATCTAGTCCAATCAACCTCACTCAGAAATATATGTTTCTTCCAACACATCGTTTCAATTCATACTTCCACCATCCCTATCCCACCCTCATCAGAAAATCTAGCAGCATAGAAATGCTTCCATATGCTAGAGGCTGGGTTCCCCAATTTTGCTGAGGGGGAATGAAGAAAAATGTAGTTGAGTAGCCAGCTTTCATAGAGGAGTAAACACTTTGTTGCAGCACATATAGATTGAGTAATAGCAGCCCTCGGAGTTCACCATAAATAATTTTGCAAGCCTGCAGGCCTCGGCTCACTGCTTATTGAGGTTTTGCCACAAAATGGCCTATTAGCATGGATTTAATTATAATTTACATAGATCATGGAAATAATCCTCGACCATGAAAATAAGGCTCAATGATTCTGAATTTAGAAATATTTAAACTGGGAGTCCACGTATGGCGGACAGTTTGGCATCAGAAACACTGGAATCTAGTCTCTGCTCTCTGAATCTAGCTAATTGAGTGATCTTGGACCAGCCACCACATCCCTCTGGGTCTCAATTTTATCAATGAATTGTGGAGATAATAGTAAAAATATCTACATCACAGAATTAAATGAAATTGAGTCAGCAAAAAGCACTTTGCCACCTGTCCAACATTAAACAGATATCTATGCTGTTGTTGATATAAAGCGGAGAGTCCACAAGTACAGTGCAGAGAACTAGCTTTAGAGCCAGACTTTCTGAGAGTCACTCTTGATTCCAATTCCTTGTGTTACATTCAGATTTTCTGGCTCTTGGCTTCTGTTTTGTCATCTGTAATATTGGGTCATCAACAACTCCTATTTCACATTGCTGAGATATGCATATGGAAGAATCTGCTAACTGTGAACCACTCCAAAGGGACCATGTCTACATTTGCTCTACATGGATCCTCATTCCTTAGCACAGTCATTGGTATGTTGTAAATACACCACAAATATATATATATATACACACACACATATTCATATACATATGATGATTGTTATGTTACATATTATCTCAGAACTCAGGGCAGGGCCAGGTAATATGTTGTTTCCAACTGTAAATCTCTCCAATTCAGGATTAGGCAAGTTATTACTTGTTTTATCTCTCAATGGCTGTTTCTTCATTTCTTTTCCACGCTCAGATTTGGAAATGTAATCAGAGAGGGGAGGGAATACTGTTCCATGCCAGCCTCATGATTTGCCCAGACATACAGCTACTGAGTAGTACAGACAGAAGTGGAACTCAGGTCAGGTTAACACAAAACTCTCCTCTTTTCTTCGTTCATGAATGCATTTAACAACCTGAAAGTTCAACTGTTGCCAGAGGAAGCCCAACACAGAGTAGGTGCCAGAACTGGCTGCCTTCATTTATGAGCACAGTGCCCACTGGAGGTAAAAATGAACACTACTCTTGGATTTCAGTACTCTGGCTTACTCTAGATAGTTAGGAATTATAATCACGCATTATTTTGCTTGGTTGTAGGTAAACAGTTCTCCGTGGCCCAGTCTTGGGAAATTATTTTAGGGAAAATTCAAATACCTGTCTTAAACATCTGAATCATTCTACTGCAATAATTTTCTAATAAAAATATTTATTGTTAGAAAAAATTTACTAAGCCCCGCCCCTGCACTTAACAAAATCTGTGACAAGCCTTCTAAATAGATGCTGTTCTCAATTTGATACTTCCAAAGACATCTTAAGAGGAAATAATCAAATCGCCAAACTTCCTCCAGCTCTACCCTCTGGCAAATAGATTCCATTTTTTCCCCTTTTACCCCAGCCTTAGACATATTTGTTGATCTAACTAGCAAAGTCAAAGTAGTTCTTTTCTTTAGATAGCTCTGCTAGCTTCACTAGGAAAGCATGTTTGGGAGGTTTCTACATTAGCCATTGGTTTTCTTCTACAGGAGATAAAAAGAAAATTCATTTATTGTCACACGTGGGTTTTCACTTTAAAATGTGCTGCAAGCAACTGAACATCATTTCATTTTATCTAATTAATGGCTACCATGGGTTAAGTACAGCATTCTGCTTAGAATTCTGTGCATAGGATAATTACTACAGATACATATACAAAATGTTATTGATACAATATAGTAATGGGAGTTTTTACAATATTATGCTTTTAAAGCCTTTTAGGAATACCATGGTCATGTCTAGTAAAGAGCAGTGTGAAATTAGAATTTTAAAATGCTAATATGGGTATCAAATAAAGCTGAGCATTAACCCTTGCCCATGGCAGATAATATTAGATTCATCGTTATCCTACTGTTCTACCTTGACTAGATTTGTTCATGTGTCTCAAAATTTATTTATTAAGCATGCGCTAGGCATTAGACACACAGTAGTCAATAAGACAGGCATCTGCCCTCCTGAAGTTTGTGGAACTGCAGGGAAGACTAATATTGAATAAGCAGCTACTGGCAATGCTGAATGTTATTTTCTTTAAAGGCAAGTATAACAGTCAAAATTAAATATTCTCTTTTTCTGAGGCTGTTACAAATACCATTTTCTGGACATATGCTCTTTCTTTGCCTAGAATGTCTGGCTTGGCTTCCCTGTGAAAGGAATCTTGGAGACAAACATGTTGTCCCGTGTGTTCCCTGACCCCCAAAGCAGAATTAGGGTCTTTGCTGCACTGTGTTCCCAGAACATGATTCAAGCCCTTTTATTAAGAGGCTATTTAGTGCCTTCTAAGGGATTTGGCCCTGAAGTCAGTCTCCTTGGATTTGAATCAAAGCTCTTCCACTTACTAGCTGTGTGGCCTTAAATAATTAAATTAGCCTCTGGCCTCCACTTCCCCATCTGCAAAATGGAAATTTATAATAGCATATAACCCTGAAGATTGTTGAGAGGACTAAATAAATTCATCAACTAAAAAGCACTTAAAACAATGCTGGGCATGAGTATATGCTTAATAAGTGTTGGCTCTTGCTATCATACCACTAATTAATACTTTATATTTAGATTGGAATTATGTGCTTAACATGAGACCCTCAATTTACTCATCCCTCCATTTCTAGCACTTAGCACAGGGTTTGGCACACAGTAGGTGCTCATATAATATTTGCTAAATTACTGCAATTATGGTGAATCCTTATAACCATGACGCACGGGGCCCAGATCAAGGAAACTTGGGTCAATGCCATTCTAGGAACTTGGCTTATGCCCCACATATGATTTTGTTCCATTTCTTGGTGAATTACCAGTAAGAGGAAAAAAAGTATGTGTATCTTTTGGACAATCTCTTGATGTGCTCCTTGGCTCTTTTATTTAAATGCACGTTCGCCTTGGGTTCCTTGGATACCATAGAAAATAACTGACATTTCTTTAGATTCAGTCAACACATTCTTTGAATGAACAAACAATATCATGCCTCTCTTATTTTAATTATGCCAAGCTGCATGTATGAGAGTCCTACAACACAATGCAATTTTATATTGTCAAGTGCCTTTCATCTCAAGCTGCATCCCTGGCATTCAAGTTAAATAATAAATTATACAGCACAAGGTGTTTAGGGAGGAGGAGAGTTAAAGGACCAAAACAAAGGAGGAAAGCTATGAGAACAGAGGACCTATAATCAGATTTTTCAGGGCCTCCAGCTCTCCGTCCAGTTGTGATTGTTCAGTAACGTTTCAGACAGAATAACTGGAATGGGGATGTGGTTTAGCAAATGGCTTAAACAATGGTTTTGATTTCATGGTGATGACACAGTTGCACTGTATTTGTCGTGCTGCTTTGGAGCTCTTTATGTACCATGCAGCGCTTTCTATTTAGAAGAACATGTCTCAACAGACAAAATGCTGTTCCCCCTCTGTGTTGTCAGAAGAGAATTGAAATGGCAGTGGAGAGTTCTGATGGGTACTGCGGAGTCCATTCATGTCTGAGAGTAAGAGAATGAGAGATCTGATACTGAAATAATGAGAATTAATTAACATTTATTGATACTCACTGCATGCCAGGCATTATTGTATGTGCTCCAAATACTTTATTTCAGGGGGTTAGCAAACTATGACCCATAGGCCAAATCCACCTGCAGCCTGTTTTTGTACAGCTTGAGAGCTAAGAATGTTTGCATTTTTAGAAGATTGTTTAAAAAAAGGAGAGAAGAGAAATAATAGATAGAAGAAGAATATGTAACACAGATCTTATATGGCCTGCAAAGCCTAAAATATTTACTTTCTCTTTTTTTACGGAAAAGGCTGCTGATCCCTGCTGTGTCTCATTAATACAGCCCATGCAATGATGTGAAAATTTTATTATTCCCATTCTATAATTTGGATACTGAGTCTTAAAAAGGATAAGTACTCCCCTGATATTACACAGCTCGTCAGTATGATAGCTGTCCAGGGATCACAAACTCAAATACTTACAGGACTTGAGTAATATAAATGAATAATGTGGAACCAGTAGGAGCTGTGACAGTGCAGAGGGCACATCCCCCTTTTAAAAAAGATTGCCGCAGTGCAGCTCAGCCAATAGTGGCTTTGCAGTAATGGTTGACCCATGTTGCCTAGATTTTCTGATCTTTCAAGAAAAGTCAGAAAACCAGATTTTTATGTAAAATCTCCTAATTTTTAAATGTTAGTAACTGATTGAAAAATTTTAAAATACTCTATTGATTAAGCAAAGCATGTGTGTAGACTGAATGAAGCCCAAGAGCCTCCAGTTTGAAGCCTTTATTATTATGAATTCAGCTGGTATAACCCCTTCACTTTACAGTGAGAAAACTAAAGAGTTGAAAGGAAGGGTGACATTTAAGTAAGATTACAGAGCTAGTGATGGGGGAGCCTAAGCTATTTGCCTTTACATTTCATTTATTTATTTATTTTTAATCAATTAATTATTATTTTGAGACAGAGTCTTCCTCTGTTGCCCAGGCTGGAGTACAGAGGCATGATCTCAGCTCACCGCAGCCTCCACTTCCTGAGTTCAAGTGATTCTTGTGCCTTAGCCTCCCAAGTAGCTGGTATTACAGGTGTGTGCCACCATGCCTGGCTAATTATTATTATTATTATTATTATTATTATTATTTGTGAGACAGAGTCTCGCTCTGTACCCCAGGTTGGAGTGCAATGGTATGATCTGGGCTCACTACAACCTCCATCTCCTGGGTTCAAGCAATTCTCCCACCTCCGCCTCCCGAGTAGCTGGGATTACAGTCACCAGCTATCATGCCTGGCTAATTTTTGTATTTTTGTAGAGATGGGATTTCACCATGTTGGCCAGGCTGGTCTTGAACTCCTGACCTCAGGTGATCTGCCGCCTTGGGTTCCCAAAGTGCTGGAATTACAGGTATGAGTCACTGTGCCCGAACTGGCTTTACATTTTAACTCTCTATTGAGCACTGCTCTAATTTCTATTTAGTAGAACAGTTGTTTGGTAAGTAGGAATAATTTCTTATAGACTTATCTAAACCACTAGGTGCTATTAGAAGATAACAGAAAATCACATAGAATGGGAAGGTACACATTGAAGGTCATCTAGAGCCTCTTTCTCCTTATAGTTTTGGAACAATCAGAGAGGGTTGCTAAAACGCCCAAGGTCACACAGCTAAGTTGGGGCAGAAGTGGGTCTCCCACCTCAGACTCAGCTTTATTCCAGTAGTTTCCCTTGCCTCATTATGAACTCTGAATCTTTGAAGTGCCTCTCCAATGTCTCCTTTACTATGCCTTGTGTCATACCCAGAGTATGGTTCTAGTTGAGCCTAAGCTGAGATTCACCCCTCCCACCCAAGTTGGAAGTTGGCCTGAGTTAACTTGCTTTCAGGGTGGTGAATTCTAAGAGAGCTGAAGCAGAGGCTAGTGAGAGAAAAAGGGAGGCAGAATGACAGCATTTTTTCAGCTAGTGAGAGAAAAAGGGAGGCAGGAAGACAGCATATTTTCCCAGGACAGTAAGGCTACAGGCAGCAGCTGACAGCGCTGTGTTCACAAGGGAACCTGTGAGATCGAGAGCACAAGTAATGCTGCTTGGGGCCCAGGCAGCCCTGAGTGGAAGAGGGGCTTCTTGTTTTTTTTGCAGTGAACACAGCACAACCCTGCTGAGGGCTGGAGGGAAGGAACTCGATGTCTTTCCACACCTTAAGGCTCTTGCATATTTCAGAATACCCAGAGTTAAAACTCCAGGCATGGTGTGCTCAGAGAAGGCCGTAGAAGCAGGTAACAGTGAGGGTCTACCTTTGACTTCAAAGGTGGTGGAAAGTAGCGAGTATCTTGCAGTCAAAGCAGCAGAGAAGGCTAAGTGTTTGAGACATGCCTGGGCTCCTGGGGAGAGTGTGCAGTAGGAGAAATGATTTCTGAGGTTCTGTTTATGCATATTATGCACATAGGGCAGGACGACAGTGTGATGGGTACCATCACTGTTCTTGTGGTCCCATTTGTACCTGGGACAAATTAGGTTCCATATGATGTGGCCAGCATAGAGAGTACAGTCTGGGCACTACTCGAAGTGTGGTCCTGGGACCAGCAGCATCAGCATCACCTGGGAGCTTGTTAGAAACGCAGAATTGCAGCCCCACACCAGAGCTACTGAGCCAGAGCTGCGCTGTATAACAAGATCCCCTGGTGATTTGTGATGACAGTAAGGTTTGAGAAGCTCTGGCCTCGGTATTAGGAGTAACAGCTCTAAAGCCAACTGTGGGTTCTAATCTAAGACCTGCCACATCTTTGTTGTGTGATATTGACCAAGTGATTTAACATTACCACACCTCAATTTGCTCATTTCTAAAATGAAGATAATAATGGTTTTTATTTATAGTGTTGTCGTGATGCTTAATTGAGATAACCTGTAAAGCACAGTAATTGAGGTACAATAAGCGCTTAGTAAATATTAGCTACTATCATCAATTATTACTTTCTGCAATCCAGGACTTCTTACCAAAGCATTTGTAGAAGAGGATTTTCTAGTTCCCTACTGTTGCCTTACCACTTCCCTTAGTAACTCAATGAGCTGTCCACCCCAACACAGTCTGCCAGTAATTATAATATTAAAAACAGCATAGCTGCTATTGATATTCTTCAAATTATTAGAATCTGAAACTACAGATCAAACATCATCCCAGTTATCCTTACAATAACCAGATAGGCAGATGTTATTAACTATATTTAAAAGATGATGCCACTCTGGCTCCCGGATTCATCTATAATCCTGTAAACAGCGGAGCCACAGTGCTTCTCAGAGAAAGAGCTCAAGACCCTTGTATGGGTTGAATACCTCTTAAAATACTGGCCTGGAAGAAGAGTTTGAACTTCAGTTACACACAGAGGAAGAAACACACTTCTACCTCTGTTCTTTCCCTAACACCTACTAAAATGACAGAGAAATGATAAGAAAGCAGAAAACTACAAAGGAAAAAAGAACAAAAGAGAAGACAATAGCATTTTGGAACTATAAAGCAGATGGACAAGAAATAATTGACAGGCAGACCTGAGAAAGTGAAACCTAAGCTATCAGTGGAAAACATCCAGAAGGGGTCTGATTTTCATTGCAGAGCACTAGGAAACCTCAGAAATGGGAAGCCTCAGGCATTTCTGAAAGTAGGGGCCTGGGTGGGGTTGGAAAAAAGGAAAATTGGTTGTTTGTCTTAAGGTTCCCTTCTCCGTTTTGTTTTCCTGAGTGCCTGCACTGTCAACCCCCAAGGAGAGGACTGGAGATTTACTGACTATAGTAAGTGAGCCTGAGAAAGTCTGGACTTCTGGAAAACAGCTCAGCTAAAGGTAGATACACTGTGCTTAAAAAAAGGAACAGGAGAAGTAAATGAAATCTGTATAGAAATGGTGAGATTATCTCCCAATGGTGATAGTCTCAGCTACTCAGGAAACCGAGGAGCGGGGGAATCACTTGAGCTGGGAAGGTGGAGGCTACAGTGAACTGTGACCACACCACTGCACTCCAGCCTGGGCAACAGAGCAAGACCTCATTTCAAAAACAAAACAAAAAACTAAAACAAGCTTCTGAAAATTAAAAATATGACAGCAGAAATAAAAATGTCTACAGAAGGATTGGTAGGCAAAGCTGAGAAAATCTCCCAAAAGTAAAACAAAGAGACAAAAATGTAGAAAATAGGAAAGAGAAGATTAAAAAATTAGAAACAGTCTGAGAGGTTCAATATCTTAGTCAATATCTGAATAAGATGACTTTGGAACTAGAGAACAAAGAAATTATCAATGAAATAAACGAATTTCTCAGAGTTTCTAGAGTAGAAGAACTCAGCCACAGTTCAGCACATTGGATGAAGGAAGACCCACACCGATCCTCATATAATTTTGAACCCTGGGAAAAGGAGACCATCCTAAAAATTTGCAGAGAGCAGGAAAAATAAAAAGGCCACCCAAAGAGGAGAAAGAGACAAAATTCCGTCAGTTTTAATAAGCAACGCTGAAAGCAAGAGACAATAAAACCATCAAGGTCATTAAAATAATAAAGAATGTACTTTCAATCTAGAATTCTATAACCAGCCAAAGCAGGTCTCAAAAACTTTACCTTCCATACACTTGTTCTCAGCATAAAGAGGGAAAAAACAAAGAGGAAGATACAGGATCCTGGAAACAAAAGGTACAAATACAAGAGAGAGATCCAATAAAATCCCTAGGAATACGGTGGCAAGGGATCCTAAAACAAGAACTATGCAGCAGGACTAGAAAGTAAGGAGCCTATATTGGGAACAGTTTAGACAAAAGGAAATAAAATTTCGGTGAGAAAGGGAAGGGGAAGGGAGGGGAGGGGATGGTAAGGGAGGGGAGGGGAGGGGAGGAGATAGATTGATATACTGCAATGTACTGAGAGAAGATTTATAATTTGGTAGTTTGGGGATGAAATAGCAATAGGTACCTAAAACACTAAGCAAATATGAAAGGAAAAGAGGCAATTATTAACTCAAGGGAAAACAAAAATTAAAACAATATAGTACATAATAGTACACTACATGGCTTAGTTGAGAGTAATTTTTCACACATAATAATGACAATACTAACGTTAATAAAAATTCTGATGTAAGAGCATTGAAGATATAGGGAAAAGGGAAGTGTCTATAAAGAGGAAAAAGTTAAATGATCATCTTCAATAGTAGGAAGTATACTGATAGTTTCTAACAATTAAAGAATCAAGAATATAGTAGAAGTAGAATATTTAGAAATATGGAAATAAAATTTAGAAGAAACAGCTCAAATAGTTAAAATGGTTGCCTCGGGGGAGACGGAATATTAGGTGTAGTTGGATGGTGAATTGTAGGTCAGTGGACTCTGTTTTGCATTAAATCCTTGTGTGATATTTAGCTTTTAAAATTATGTTTATGAATAACTTTGACAAAAATAAAGTTGAAAAAGAAGTACTGGCATTTTGGGCCTCCAAGTCTTATGTTGAAGAAAGAGGGCTCTAAGGATAGCAATGGAAGTAGCAGGCAGAACATTACTGGGTCTTCTTGTCTTCCTGAAAAATGAGAGAAAACATAGTAAGAATCATCTAGAGATAGAGAGGTAAGGGAGAGAACACTGACCAAATCAGGAGCCCTGAGTTCTAGCCCTGATTCCATCATATGTGATCCTTTCAAACCTCAATTTTCTTATCTATAAAACAGTATTTCTATTCGATCTTCCTCACAATGCTGTTGTGATGATCATGAAAGATAATAGATGTAAAATGCTTTGTAAATTGTAAAGCACTCCACAGATGTAATGGATTATCATTATTCTACCCACGTATAAGATTGGCAGACAGTTTACTATATTATAATTTATACCATCTGGCTTATTTTTGTTTTTTTTAGCAAAACTTTTCTTATAGCAAAAATAAAATGAATTCCTTATGGAAATGTTTAAATACTAAAAAGCAAAAAAAAAAAAAAAGAAACTAAAAATTCATTTTAATCTTATTAAGAAATAACTACTGGTATTATACATTTGGTATATATATAAGATTATTTTCCACTGAAATATATATTATGACTATTTCCCCAAATTACATATTTTTCTACAGCATCATTTATTATTTGTGATGGAAGAAAGGAGCGATAGATAGAAGACTGATAGGTTAAGTAAAAACTGAGTTATAAGTTTTGTATAAACTCACAGCAAATTTTCTTTTCAAAAAATTACATATATCCTAGCCATTCCAATAGAAAAAGGCTAGAAACAATACCAACCCAGTGGCGATGAGCAACTCCTAGTAACAAGACTGTGGTTTCTAAAAACCATTTCCCATTTAAAAAGAAAGGAGGAGGTCCTGGACAATTTCACGTCTGGCTTAGGAAAGATATAAGATTAGCCTAGAACATCTTTTCCAGAAAGAAAGAAAGAAAGAAGGCTATCAAACACCTGAGAATCAATATGAAGATGTTTGCCACAGACCAAAGATGGGACAATTTGGACATCAATATATAAATGAAAATATATTAAACATATTTAAATACATGAGCTCATTACTGATTTATAAAATAGAAACACACACACACATAGCTTGCCTCTGGAAGATTCTTTTTTTTTTTTTTTTTTTTGAATGAATGAATGTCTGTTTTTATTATTATTTTGGGGGTGGGAGAACAGAGTTGACCTTCCTATAGACTGGTGCCTCTCTGCTGGGGTGATTTTGCCCCCCAGAGGGGACATTTGGCAATGTTGGAAGACATTTTTGTTTGTCATAATTCGGGTAAGGGGGTGCTACTGGCATGTAGTGAGTAGAGGCCAGGGATGCTGCCGAAAGTTCTACCACATGCCTGAGAGTGGCCGACAATAAATCATCAGGTCCAAAATGTCCATAATTGTCAGGACCAAAATGTCCAGCTGAGGTGAGAAACACTGCTGTAAAGAGACAGTGAGAAATAGGATTGGAGGAGGAGGAGCACACTTTATACCACACCTTTAACGTCCCACAAGTATTTTGGATTATTTCACAGGCCGTTAGAAAGCCAGTGAAGGTTTTTGAGTAGAGAGGATGATGAAGGTCATGTTTAGGAGGATTAATCTGGCTGTTGTATGCAGGATTCATTAATGGGTGGGCGGGACCGCCTCTGGAAGATTCTAAGGAACCAACTCATTCTTTGGAAATCTGGCAAATAAAGTGAAAAAATCAAACATTTATCCTGTCCTTTTGGGTAACCAAATAGTTGATGAGAGGAAGTTTCTTTTTATTGAAGTATTCCTGTTAAAAGTAAGGAAGCAATGATAGAATATCATCAGTTTGCAAACTCTAGTGAGATGATGAATGTAGGAAATGAGCATCAAAGGCTGCTAACAATACAAAGACTTGTGAAAGTACACAGTACCATCTATAAAGCAGTCTTGCAAAAAAAATTAACTCTGAATTGGATTGAGCCTCTAGAATAAATTACAAGTTTACAGGAAATATAAGACATAGAAGAACATGTTAAACCACACCAGAAGGCTGCAATCAATAACCTGGATTGCAGGAAACTCTGCAGGACAAACAACCCAATCTCTTTAAAAGTAATGTACAATGGGTGCAGCGCACCAGCATGACACATTATACATATGTAACTAACCTGCACATTGTGCACATGTACCCTAAAACTTAAAGTATAATAATAAATTTAAAAATAAAAAATAAATAAATAAAATAAAAACTAGACAGAAGCATTCTCAGAAAAAAAAAAAAGTAATGTATAAGCAGGGAAAAGAATAGATGGCTGAAAACCTATAGACAGAGACTTAAGAGATAAATCAACCAGTTGTAACACATGGAGTTTGTTTGGATCCTGATGCAAACAAACGAAAAAAAGAGAAATTTATGAAACAATCAGGGAAATTCCTTCAAAATAATGGGGGTAGGGAAGGGTGTAGATAAAACAAGATTGGACATGAATTGACAATAATTAAAGCTAAATAATTGCTATAATCAATTTATGGATTTTTTTATTTTGGGGGAAATTTTTCATAATACATTAAAGAAAGGTCACAAAAATATTATGACTCCTTTCCAGATTCATTAAAAATTCTTCTATAACATGATCTATAATGACTGTATAATACTTCATCATACAATTGTGTACCATAATACATTTGATCATTTAGTAGTTTCTTGACATTTAAATTGTTCCCAATTGGCCTCTATTGCTACTAACACTGATGAAACCCCTTTATATAATTTTGGGGGTCCACCCATCATTATTTTCCATGAATTAACTTCATTAAATGTAGACATAGATACCTAGGTCAAAAGCTCCACACAATAAAAGGTTTTGAGTATATATTGCCATATTATTTTTTGGAAAGGTTGTACCAATATATACCCATTGGCGGTATAGGTAAAGTTAACTGTTTTCTGTACATGTTATTCTTCTCTTACATTTTCTCATTTGATAAGCAAAAACAAAACAGAAAAACTCAATGTTTTTGTTTCTTGCATTTCTTGGAGTTATTAATGATTTAAATATATGTTACATGCCTAGCTGTATATGTTTATGGTAAATTAGCTTTTTATGTCCTTTGTGCTTTTTTTTTTTTTTTTTTTTAAGACACAGTCTCACTCCATCACCCAGGCTGGAATGCAGTGGTGCGATCTTGGCTCACTGCAACCATCACCTCCCACCGGCGATTCTCTTGCCTCAGCCTCCTCAGTAGCTGGGATTACAGGCACCTGCCACCATGCCTGGCTAATTTTTCTATTTTTAGTAGAGACAGGGTTTTCTTTGTGCACTTTTTTCTTATAAATTCATGAGACCTTATTATATATTAAGAACAGTAGCACATTTTCATGTATGTTTCAAATACTTCCCCCAGATTTTTGTTCTTTGTTGATTTTTATCTTGGATTTTAAAGTATACAAACATTTTATTTTTTTATACACTGACATTTTTCTTTACAATATCTTCTTTATCATCTTACATTTTAAAAGGTCTTCCTTCTTCACATCCAAAATCATATACATTATCACCTATGTTTTCTTTTCATATTTTCCTTTTTTACATTCAGTGTGAACATTTTTAAAGACATACTATAGCCCTCTCCCAATGGTTTGTCAGTTACCTCAATACATCAATTAAAATGTGTATCTTGTGAAACTAATTTGAAACTTCAGTTTCCTCTGGGTTACTTTAATAGTCAGCAGACTTGATAGTGATAATATAATTTAACTTTTGTGAGCAGCTACTATGTGTCTTACCTTGTTTACTTGCTTGAGATTTATTTAAGTAAATATATCATAATCACTGTGATCTCTGTGATTAAATTCATACGCTATGTCTATATAATAAAATAGTATGCAACTTAGTACAGCCATTATGAAAAACAGTGTTAAAAGAAAAACTTTAAATTTAAAGGAGTTTAATTGAGCAATGAATGATTTGCAAATCGGGCAGGCCCCAGAATTACAGCAGATTCAGAGAGACTCCATAGGTGCCTCGTGGTCAGAACAAATTTATAGACCAAAAAAAGGGAAGTGACCTACAGAAATCGGAAGTGAGGTACAGAAACAGCTGGATTGGTTACAGTTTGGAGTTTGTCTTATTTGAACACAGTTTGAACATTCAGCTGTGTATGAGTGGTTGAAGTGTGGCTGCTGGGATTTGCCAAGACTCAGCTATTGCTATAGGCGCTTACTCCTAAGTTAGGCTTTCAATCTTGTCTACCTGTTAAGTTAGGTTACGTTCGTCCATGAGGACTCAAATATAGAAGTATGGAGTCCTTCTCAGACCATATTTAGTTTGCTTTGACAACAGTATGGAGGTTTCTCAACAAAACTAAAAATAGAATTACCATATGATCCAGCAATCCCACTACTGGGTATTTCTCCAAAGAAAAAGAAATCAGCATATCAAAGGAATGCCTGCACCCTCATGTGTATTGCAGCACTATTCACAATAGCCAAAACATGAAATCAACTTATCTCTCCATCTACAGATGAACAGGTAAAGAAAATGTGGTATATATACACAATGGAATACTATTCAGTCATAAAAAAGAATGAAATCCTGTCATTTAGCAGCAATGTGGATGGAACCGGAGATCATTATGTTAAGTAAAATAAACCAGGCCCAGAAAAACAAATGTCTCATGTTCTCATTCATACGTAGGAACTAAAAAAATGATCTCGTGGAGGCAGAAAGTAGAACAATAGTTACTAGAGTCTGGGAAGCATTGGAGGTTGGGGTGAAGAGAGGCTGGTTAATAGAAACAAACATAAAGTTAGATAGAAGTAGTAAATTCCAGTGCTTCATAGCACAGTAGGGTGGCTATAGTAAACCATAATTTCGTGTAGATTTCTTTTCTTTTCTGTTTTTTGAGACAGAGTCTCACTCAGTTGCCCAGACTGGAGGGCAGAGGCATGATCTCAGCTCACTGCATTCTCTGCCTCACTCAAGCAATTCTCCTGCCTCAGCCTCCTGAGCAGCTGGGACTACAGGCACCCACCACCACGCCTAGCTAATTTTTTTATTTTTAGTAGAGATGGGGTTTTGCCATGTTGGCCAGGCTGGTCTTGAACTCTTGGCCTCAAGTGATCCACCCTCCTCAGCCTCCCAAAGTGCTGGGATTATAGGTGTGAGCCACTGCACTCAGCCCATTGAGTTTATATTTCAAAATAGCTAGAAGATCTGAAATGTTCTCAACACAAATAAATGATAAATGACTAAATGACGTGATGAATTATCCTAAATACCCTGATTTGATCATCACATATTGCATGCATGTATCAAAATATCACATGTTCTCCATAAATATGTACAATTATTATGAATCGATGAAAAAGTCAAATGTCTTTTAAAACATATGCAAGTATGAAAAGTAATACACCAATTTCCAAGGTATTACACACATATATACACCTATTTATATTTAGATGGATAGATCTATTTTTAAGATATATTATACATGAAAAATATAATGTGCAAAACAGAACAGTGTATAAGTCCTAATTGTCCTACAGATTGATAAGGCCTTGAAGTACTGAATTGCAGTCTGGTTTGGGAGTAGTAAAGAATTGATTTTCTAGGGTTGTTGTAAGGATTAAATGTATGAATATGTGTAAGGCTTTAGGTCAGTGTCTGACACGTCATTTACATGATCATCATTAGAATCACCCTACAGAGACTCTGGTCATTTAGTGGAGGCTCTTTTGTTTATTCTGTCTGTTTCATTCTTGATTACCTCACCCATGGTCGTCTGGACGAATATGCAGATCTAATGAAGGCTGCAGAATTGTAAGACTAAGAAATGGATGTAATTTACTTTCGCAGAAGACTAGCACCTGTCACCTGATGCATGAAAAAGGCAAATCCACATGAGTGGCAAGGAAGTCTGTTAGGCAAATGATGGGAAGAGATAGGACAAAAAATTGGCGCATCCCTTTTGGAGAGCATCACATGGCATTAAGCATGCAGGAGAATGCTTTAGGAGAGCTCTTTTTGAGGAGAACATCCCTCAGAAAGAAACATTATGCAAGCAATGTCAGCTGATACACTGCCTCTCTGTTGTGAGAGTGGAGGCTGACCTAATCAGGGGGATGCTTCCACCACGGAGTTTTGCCAGCTCATTACCTTTGACCACAACAGATGCTGCTATTTTCTGATCAGTGTTTTCCCTGCTATCTGGGAGCAAATGTCAGTGGAGGAGTACAATCTGACATCAGAACCATTACAGGCTCATCTGAATTTGAGCCCCATTGCCCAAATCATATGCCCTCAAAGGCAGAAAGTATACCGTTGGCATGGAGATGGAGTAAATTTGTGTAAAATACCCCCTATCAACAGTGCATAGGTATATATATGTTCACAGGCATTCCACTGCTTAGGAAGGAGGGGAGCCCACATTCATTCATTCATTTTAGAAATATTTATTGAACACTTACTTTGTGGCAAGCACTGTGCTAGGTGCTGGGGATCACAACAGTGAACAAGATACTCCTGGTCACTCCACTTATGAAACTCATATTGATTGCAGTTGGGCAGATTTAAAAAGTAAAATGAATGCAGAAACAAGTAACTGCAGCTTCTAAAATATACCATGAAGGAAATAAACAGGGTGCAACCACATAGAGTAATGGACAAGATTAGCCATACCATAAAATGTATTGCCGTTCATGCAGAGCTCACTTCACTGCTAGTATTATTATTACTATTATTTGAGATGGAGTTTCGCTCTTGTTGCCCAGGCTGGAGTGCAATGGCACAGTCTTGGCTCACCACAACCTCTGCCTCCCAGGTTCAAGAGATTCTCCTGCCTCAGCCTCCCAAGTAGCTGGGATTATAGGCGTGGGCCACCACACCTGGCTAATTTTGTATTTTTAGTAGAGATGGTGTTTCTCCATGTTGGTCAGGCTGGTCTCGAACTCCTGACCTCAGGTGATCCACCCACCTCAGCCTCCCAAAGTGCTGGGATTACAGAACTGAGCCACCATGCCCGGTGCACTGCTGGTATTATTAATTGTATCTGTCCATCCATCCATCCATCCATCCATCCATCCATCCAATAAAGTGTGGTAGCTGAGAACAATCCAAGGTGGACTTTGGCCTTGCCATTTATTAGTTATGTGACTGTATAATTTGCTTAACTTCTCAGTTTTCTGACCCATAGATTAGGGATAATAATTATATCTACCACAAAGTATAGCATTACAATTTAAATAAGATAATGCCTTTTGCTCATCCCCTGGCAAAATGCTCAATGCATGCTAGCTGTTGTTGTTATTAGCATTCATTTCTTCACTCAGTGAAGGAATATTTACTAAGAACCTGTAAGTGCCAGTACTTTGCTAAACATTTCAGGATGAGGGGTGAAATGGAGGACAAGCTCCAATCATTTCCCTTTTAGGGAATATGTATGGTGAACCCAAGCAGAGGCTTTCCCCTTATTTTCTATGAGATAATTCAAAAGTCATTGTTAATCACCAAATCCCCAAACACTAGCTTCTAATTCCTATAAGACAGAAAGACAACTCACAGGTTAGACAAACCTCACAGAAAGACAGCTCACAGATTAAATGGAGTCAGTCAGACAGAAAATCACCACCAGCCTCACCTCTTGGCTTTTAAAAATGGGGCTATGCTGGGAAAGGCAAGTGGCTTGGGAGTTCTGGAGAGCTGGATTCTGATTCTGATTCGGCTGAGCCAGAACCTCACAAGCCTCAGTGTGTTCACTCTCCCTCTCTAGTTATCACAATTCTATGTGATAACACACTGTGGAAGCTCCAGGGCCACACAGAAGGCTCTTCAAGAATGTCTCTTATTCCTTCTTTTAGTTCTAGCCCCTGCTCTGCCTCTTTGTTTGAACCTCTCTGGGTCCCTCTTCCTCTTGGTGCACACTGGAAGTAGGATTCCAGCAGGCGTGGGTACAAGGATTGAGTCAATCAACAGATGCGGAGGCCCTTTGAAAAGGTGAAAGGGCTATGCTGTGTAAGGTGTTATTATTATTAGGTTGGGGAAATTACCCACAGGGTAAATATTTCTGTGAGACGAAAATCAGAGATGCAGATGTAACCTCACCAGAGAACTATTTACAGCAACTTTTCCAAAGACCGAGACTATCCTCTGGCAGGCACTTTTCTCACCCTCTAATTATGGAAGTTTGATGGCATTTATCAGTAGGTGTCCAAATCCTAAGTAACCAACTTGCATATTTGATGTGGTGTCAGACAACAGGCATGAGGCATTGCCTCTTGCTCCTCAGTGTCTTCTTGCTTTGAAGTACTTACTCCCTGAAACAATTTTATACTAACTGCTGGACTCTGAAGGGAAGGATTTTTTTGCAAATAAATACATTTGCTAATTAAAACTTGCCCTTTAAAGACTCACATTTTCTTGACCCCACTATATGTTTTCTTTTGCTTGTAACATATCACAGAATCAATAAGGGCAATGCAAACATCTTTAATATATACAGTTTCAACAGCTCTCATAATGTATCTGCCTCCATAAGAATGCCCTCTCCCCCTCTCTAGCCCAGCTACTAATTTCCCCTGATTTGTTAAATGCCTCCTTATTTCACTCTCAGAGATAAAACTCAAAACGCAGTTACTCTTCAGGGGGAGTGGGAACGGTGGATTGAAAAGGGATAAAGTCAGGGGAGGGGGAATGATCATAGCCATGTCTTTGTGTTTTTTTAATGGCAGCTTTAAAAAGTTTTTATAATGGAATAATGAATGTTTATAGTAGGAAGATTATAAAATACCAGAGAAAGTATAAAGAAGAAAATATATATTATTCATAACCCCATCACCCAGAAGAAAACACGGTTAATATTTGGCATTTTTTTCTTCAGACTTTTCTGCAAGAGGGTTTTTATGTAGCTAACAATTTTGAATTCTCTTTTAAAATATTATATATGACAATACTAACTTTTTTATGGCACGAAAAACTGCAAAAACACTTTCGAGTAGCTGCATAATATTCCAACAAAGGCTGTCCTCCAGTTTACTTATTTTATTTGACCATTTAGGCTGCTTCAATTTTTTTCCCATTATTACAAATAATGTACTGTCATTATATCCAATCTCCTGTTTTTCTGGGTAATACGTAGAGCTGGCTGTTTGGAGGTCTTAGGCTGAATTTTACAACTAGTGTTTCCTATGGCACAGAGCAGCCATATAGGAGAATCTCAGGTTAGCTATAGAGTTAGATTATAACATGGTAGCAACTGACCTTTTTTCCCCCTCTAAAATTCTCCCTGAATTCTACTTCCTCCTGAATACTCTTGACATCGCAATGAGTAGTACCACCTTCCATTGAGATACCCAAGCTTGAAAACTGAGTGTCACTTTGGGCTTCTCCTTGCTACCCCCGTCCAATCAGAAATCAAAATCATCCTCAATCTCTCTCAAATCTCTCCTCCCTTTTCTGGCTTCATTGCAACTGCCTTAGTTTCCCTAAATGACCTACTTTTTCCTGCCTCTAGTCTTCCTAAGTCACCCCAGTTAATCCATTTCTCTACACTGCTGCCAAATCATCTTTTAAAAACACACTCAAGATCACATCCTTCCTCTTCTTAAAAGCCTTTATTAACTGTCTACCCTCCTTCTGCCCCAGTACCTGAACTTTCAGGATGTTTGGCTCCTTAGCCTCCTTCAGGCCCTGTCAAAATCCAATCCTAGACTCTAGGACTCATCTAGACTCCTCCAAGACCCTCCCCCAATATGTCCAACTCTGCTATGAGTGTCTCATGCTTTTGTCCATGTCATCATACTATTGCCTGTACCTAAAAAGCATCTCCCCTCCTTTCACGGTCTAGCTAATTCCTTGCCTTCAAAACTCAGCTCAAGGCCAGGTATGGTGGCTCACACCTATAATCCCAGCACTCTGGGAAGCCTAGGCCAGAGGATTGATGGTATTTGAGACCAGCCTGGGCAACATAGTGAGACCTCATCTGTAAAACAAACAAACAAACCAAATTAGTTTGGCGTGGTGTGGTGGCACATGCCTGTGGTCCCAGCTACTCAAGAGGCTGAGGTGGGAGGATCACCTGAGCTCAGGAGGTTGAGGCTTCAGTGAACCAAGATGGCACCACTGCACTCCAGCCTGGGTGACAGAGTGAGAACCTGTCATCTCCTATGGGAAGTCTTCCCTTACTCCCAACAATTCCATTGGGCATCCCTCATGATTAGATTCAGGTTATTCATGTCTACCAGGAATATCACAGAAGTGATATGTCCTTCCCAGTGCACTATATCAGGGGCCACATGATGTCTATTTGTCACATTCCTGCTAATACTGATTTTAATCACTCAAGGTGGAGTCTTTCAGGTTTTCTATTGAAAAGTTACTATTTTCCCCTTTGAAATTAATCAGTATCATGTGGGCAGATACTTTGAACCTATATATATTTTTTGTTTCTCAACATACTTTCACCCACTACTTTTAGCACCTGGGTCTCATTTTTCTCACTGGTCAAATGAAATGCATAGACTGAAAGTGATTTGCAAAATTATCACTCTCAAAGATCCCTTTCTTATACTCCCTGTCTTGGATCTTCTGTAATGAAAGAATTTGTCCACCAAACCAATGTTACTCCTTCAGGTACATGTGTCTCATTTTCTCAGTGTACATTCATGAAACATGCCTACTGAACTGTAAGCTCAGAAAACAGGGCCTGTTTGTCTCACCACTGAATGCCGAGACCTATCACAGCACCTGCCACAAAGTAGGTGGTCAACAAATATTTGTTGAAGGACTAAATCTAACTGCCAATCACAGCTGATGCCCAGCATTTGATGTCTGCAGTGAGGACACAAAGTTGATAAATGCTATTCAAAGGCAGAGGCTTGACATTTTAGTTAATCTCAGAGGCTTTGTCACTGGTCACTGTACACTTATCATAAAGATTTTAAAAATAGATTGGACAGATTGTGTGGAAACTTCCCACCCACCCCAACCCATCCCTGCCTTTCTGAGATGCCCTAGTTATGAGATGTTGAAGGGGCATTCCAGCACCCCACGTTTATAATCTGTGATGCCTTTATAATCAGCATATGGCAACTGGCTAGACAGTCTCCTCACCACACAGAAGAGTTTTCAAAATAGCCTACCCCTCCTTTCACATTTATGTGAAATTAGCATTGTCACATTTCCTCCTTCATTGACTACTTTAGATCAGAGAGACACACTGTAGCAGAAGATCATGAAGGAAGTTGTCTTAAAGAAGGAAACTAACATAAATTAAGCATCTCATATACACCCAGTGCTTTCTTTCCATTGTTCTCTCTTTTAATCCTCACCAAAACTGGTGAAGTCGGTATCATCCATTTTATAGATGAGAAAACTGAAGCCGGGTAAGGGGAAATGGCTCGCACTAAGTCCTTTAGCCAGCAGGCAGCAGGGCTGGAGTGGGAATTCTTCCAGTCTCTTCCCCAAAGCCCTTCCAAGTTGCCACTCAGTCAAACTACCGCTCTCATCACCTAAAAATGCCCTTCTCTTGGAAATGTGCTTGCCATCACGATCCAAACATTCGAGGGACAGAAATCTCTTGGACCGCAATCACTGCTATTTTTTTTAAGTGATTGTTATCACGATTCAGTAGCTGTTACCATGGTTTTGGGGAAGTTGTCCGAGGAAGGAGGGCCTTTCTTTGGGCATCTTGCATGCCTGAAGAAGGAACTCAAGATCTCAGCTCTTAATTACTCTGATTGTGCTGCAGTAGCAACTTGAAAGAGACCGTCCCTAGAAAAGTGTTGGGGTGGGGGGTGTGGAGTAACATCCAGCGAGCAGGCAGAAGGGAGGCCCTGGGCGCCAGAGAGACCCAGGGAAAGGCGAAGAGGAGGGAGAGGGGACGAGACCGTGCTACGGGGAGCCTGGAGAGAAAGCCAAAGGAGGAGGAAAGAACAAAAGGCAAGAGGAGAGGAAGTACAAGAAAGTCCAGAAAGGAAAAGAGAAAGTTTCAGAAAGGGGAAGAGAAAGCAAGCAAGGAGGGTAAAAGAAGAAAGAGACCAGAAAGATACCGAACTGAGAGAGCTCGGAGAACTCGAGAAAGCAAAGGAGGTAAAAGGAGAGAAGATGGAGAAGGCGGCGGAGAGGAAGGGGGAAGGAGACAGAGGAACCGAGACTGGGGTGAGGGAGCGGCCGCGCGTGGCCCCCGGAGAGGCGCCCATCACCTGCGTGGCGCCCCCCCGCGCCGGAGTGCGGCCCTGCTCCCAGCGCCAGTGCGCCGCGCGGCTCGCCGGCCTCGTAGGATTGGCTACCGCCTCCCATTCATGTAACCTGCGTGTGCGTGTGCGTGTGTGTGTGTGTCTCTCTCTCGCTCGCCCTCTCTTTCTGTGTGTAAGAGAGCGAGGGTGGGGGACGGAGGCAGGCAGGCGAGCAGGCAGGGAGGGGAAGAAGAGAAGGGAAGCTATTAAACACACACACACACACTCACACACGCGCGCGCACACACCCGCCCCAACCCCCCAGAAGCCTCGGGATTGCAGCTGTTTCATGTGGGGCAGCAGTGCTGGCAGGGACGCCGGCCGGGAGCGGCCGGGAGCGGGAGCCGGGCGTGCGCGCGCGGCTGGAGGCTCGCTGGGGCTCCGCTCCCCGCGGGAGCTATTGTTGGTCTCGCTGGAGCTGAGCGCAGAGCCCGGACCTTCTCCTTCCTGGGCGCCCCGCTCCGGCTCGCGGAGCAGAGGAGCCGCGCCGCCGAGAGAGAGAGGAGCCACCGGCGCGGCGCCTTGCCTCCCTGCCGCCGTCCTCCCCGCTTCCCCGGCGGTAGCAGCCTGCAGCCACGGTAAGGCGGCGTGATCCGCTCTACGGAAAAGCGCCTTGGGGACCGCGGCGACGCCTCGCCAGCTCCATCGCCCTCTGCACTGCTGGCCCGGGCAGGGTTCGGGTAGCTCACGCGGCTGCCGAGGGCTCCGGGAGATGTTTGCTTGCTCCCCTGGCCCAGGAGGAGGGAGGCTAGGGCGCGGGTGGCCGAAGAGGCAAGCTGTTCTGGAGCCTGGAGCCGCCGCAGCCCCCGGAGCCCGCCGCAGCCCCCGGAGCCCGCCGCGGACTGGAGCCTGGGAGCAAGGGTTGGGGGAGGGCAGGGAGGTGGGAAGCGGGTGGGAGGGAGGCGGCGCGCCCCAGGTTCGTCTGCCTCTCCCGGATCCCGTTCCCCGCCCCGGCCCGGTCGCCTGCAGCCCCTCTGCAGACTAGCTCGCCCCAGGCCCCCGTCGGGCGCTGGAGGAGCCCGCGAGGCGGCGCCGGGCTTCAGCGGCTGCAGCCTGCCCTGCGGGGCAAGTGCCGGCTGCAGCAGCCCCGCACGGGCGGTGGTTGGAGCTCAGATCCTGGAGATGCGACCCCAGCTCCTCGCCCTCTGCAACCCGCGGGGGCCCGCCTCTCCTCACCGGGCGCCCGGCCGCGGTATTGATGTTCGTCTAGGAGCCAACTGAGGCTGCAGCCGCCAGATGGACGCTTGGAGGGCTCCCGGGTGTGAGTGTGACTGTATGACTACTCTCACCCCCAGCTTCGGGAAATGTGCTCTGGGTTGAAATGTGATCACCGAGCTCCTTAGTCATTTTAATTGCCATTTTTAAATGCGGTCGTTACATTGGAGGAGCAGACGGGAAGGTAGTGGGGCGGCGTGTGTGTGTGTGTGTGTGTGTACACACACACGCAACCGAGGAATACACAACCAACTACTTGGGTGAAGGGCGGGGGGTTCATCTAGTGAGTCCTTGGCGGGGGGGTCGGGCGAGTTAGCTGCCCGCTGCCCGCCCCTTCTCTGCCTGCCCCCGCCTAGGCGAGGTTGGAAAGTACTGGAAATTCAGCTGCGTGGTCCTTAACTTTGGAAATTGGCTCCGCTTTCAGGGCAAAATGTTAAGGCGATTTATGCACCCGCGTCCATGTGGATGAGTGTATTACTGCTCAGTTGGGTGCAAGCCCTCAACAGTACCGCGCCAAGCCCCCACCCGATCTCTAACTCCCTCCCACCCCCTAACCGTGGAGAGAGGGTTTATAGAAATGCAGTTATCTGTAAACCATCGACGCAGTGAAAGGGGCGCAGGGAGGCAGCCAGAGTTTTGCCGGAACCTGCATACTGGCTTGGTGTTTGTAGCACACGAGATCACCCCGCTGCTTTGTAGAAGGCGGTGGTGGGGCAAGCTCCGGATTCCGATCGCCGGGGTGGGGGGTGGGGGGAAGAGGGTGCCCATGTACTGAGCTCTGAGGCCGTGTAAGGAGAGAGATCTGCTGAGCGGCATCGCGGGCAATTACATAAGCTGCCTCGGTGATTACCCGGAACTGTGATGCGAGCTCCCGGTTCTCGAAAGACAAGCCTGAAAGTTTGCCTGCTTGGGGAGTGTAAGTACCGGGGCGCCCCCACCCCGGCCTGGGTAGCTAGGATACGCCTCGCACCACGGCGCCCACTTGTGCGATGGGCGTCGGGTGCTGATGCTGCTGTCCCCAAAGAACCGGTTACCGAGGCAGGGACTAAGTGGGGGCATCCGGAATTGATCGCAGAGGAGGAGTCAGTCAGAACTGAGGTTTCATTGGGTCTTCAGAGCTCTAAGTCTTCTCTCGGAGGTGTTGGAAGGCCTTCCAGGGATCGCCGTTTTCGGAAACTGACTTGGTGTCCTGGGGAGCCCCAAAGCCCCTCTTTTCCGCCCTTCATGGGCGCCCCTCCTTGTCTTTCACGCCCTGTGCCCTTCACGTGTTTAGAAACCTGCCCGCGGTGCCTGGTCCCCCTTGGAGATGCCCAGGCAGCCCAGCCATCCAGGCCTACGCTGGCGAGGGGTTAGAGGGAGTAGAACGCTGGCTCTGCCGGGCTGCCACCCTTACCTACACCTATTCCTGGTTTCCTGCGCTAGCCCGGCGCTGATGGGGACGGGATGGGGCTGGGGTCGGGTATGGCTTCCGTTCCTTCGCCTCTCGCCTCTGCAGACAGCAGTTTGCTTCTGTTGCGTTTATTCTCCCCGTTTCGCCGCTTCCCTCCAGCGCCGCAGCCTGTGTATCACGTTGATGGGCTTTGATAGAGAAACCACAGTAAGAGTATGCTTTTAAATCTTGATTTTCGTCTGTAGAGGGATAAGCCACCCCAGCCCTGACACAGCCGTGGGGAACGCTGAAGTCTGGGACACATTGGCCCTGAACTCCCTTCCCCCCAGCCCGCAGTCAGGAGATGGTGATGTGCATGGGTGGGGAGTGTTTTGTTTTTGCCACATTCCAGCGTCCTGAAACCTCTCGTCCCCTCCCACTGAAATCCCCGATCTGTCTGAATCTGTTCCTTGCTGTAAAATAAATCCTCCCTCCCGCAGACCTGTGGGGCCCTTCGGATTTCCTGCCGTTGCCATGATCCTTAACAATGCGATTGAAAAGCCAGTGCTCGGCTGGAAAAAAATCCCCAGGTGCCAGCCGGCCGCGCCTTGACCTTGCTGAAGGAGCCTTTAACCCGGCTGCCAGAGGGGCTCTGGTCCAGCCGTGGGAATCCAGGAAGAAGGAGGGCGCCCCGGAGGCGGCTGGGTTAGCTCCCCGGGCAGGGCGGGAATCGGGTCGCCGCGGGGACCGCAGAGGGGGAGGGGATGGGACTCCGCGGCAACCTGTTTCCCGGCGAGCCGGGCCCGCGCATCCCAGCTCCCTCGCCCCAGCCCCTCGTGGCCCCGCCTCCCCCGCCGGCCTCCAGTTGTCTTCGTGGTACGGGAGTCGGCCGCGACTCCCTCGCGCTCTCCGCCGGAGTCCGCGGGACGCCGCCAACTTTGGGCTCCTCGGTGGCCGGAGCACCGGTGCGAACCAGCGGGGCGGCCGGGTGGGCGGGGCCTGGGCGGGAAACTGGAGCCGAGAAGACCGCGTTCCAGGCCAAGTTCCAGCCGCAAGCGCCGCGCGGCACAGTGCAGGGTCCCGGCCGCGCCTTTCTCCCCTCCCCCGCCCGGCCGCGTTCCTGCGGACTCACAGCGCGCTCCGGGCTCTCTGCAGTTGGGCTTTCAGCGGGGGAGCCCTTCTCGTCAAAGTTACGAGGGGTGTTTTCACTGGTGGTGACAGTGGGAACTAGTTTTCTGCGCGCCTGTGTGTGTGTGTGCATTTGTGTGTGTATGTGTTGGGGAGCAGAGAGATTTGCAGCGAAGTCACACATAGCACAAAAAACAGGTTTCCCCTTTCCAGGTGTTATAAGGGAATGCTGAGGAGGAATCCGTTTTCTCCGGTGAGGGTGTTGACGGGAAGCCCTTCCACTTAGTGGAACTGGACCTGTTGGAGCTGATTGCCTGGAGTGAACGGGTGTCTCCTTTAGCGGCACCTGTGTGCCGTAGGTCCTTGGAAATGTTTGGGGAACTGAAAGTCCTCAAGATATTCAGCCAGGACTTAGGGCATAGATGTTTGTGTGCTTTTAGGGGGCTAATTCGGGGAAGCTTTTATTTCCAGCATGTGTCTTGAACTGAGGGGAGGGCAGGGTGCGGAAGGCTTGTGGAATTGCCATCTTCTGTGGTGGGGGAAGGGATCAGGGACGGAGAGCTTTGGTTTTCTAGAAAGAGTTCTTGGGTTCTTCCTCTGCTCTCATCTTGTTTTCATCAAGGCCTCTGTGGGTGGAGGTAGAGTGGTGCGGTAAGCGGATCAGCCACCCTAATAGACCGGCCTTGACCAGTGCGGATGCCAACGGGCAGAACTAGTTCTTGGTCTGAACAAGAACCATCAAAGGATAGTTCTATAGTGAGTGGAGTGGCCTGGAATATGAGGTAGAAGGCTAGGTGTTAGAGTAATGGGTTCCCACGGATTCTCTTCCAATAGAATCTGATTCTATTTGGTATAGTCTCCTCAATCTTTTGTGGTTTTGTGGGAGTATGGATGTGACTTTAATCTCTTAACTATTGGGTTGGAATCATGGCTCTGTGGCCTTAGGCAAATTGTCTTTGGAGCTTCAGTCCTCTCCCCTGTAAAATGGCACAATATTACTTAGTTTGCAACACTGTCAGGTTTTTTTTTATGATCCAGTCTATAAACTTTATTCAGATTTTTCCAATTGTCCCAATAACGTCCGTTATAGCAATAGAAAATCCTGGCTTATGAGTTCATTCAGCTTTTCATGTCTCTTTAAACTCTTTTAACCTAGAACATTTCCTCATCTTTTTAAATCTTTCATATTATTGAACACTGTCAGTTTTAACATCGATAAGGCCTCTGGCATACTGTGGTTCCTTCACAGATGCTTGTTCCTTTCTACCTCCTTATCCCCTTCCAGGAAGCATCCTGCATTTGTTGGGTGGAGATTGGGCAGAGAAATCAACAGCCCCAAAAGAACCACCAACCTTGCATCCAGCCTATTTAAAACCAGCTTCAAATGCGTGAAATGAAAATTTCTTTTCTTTTCTTAGGAAAGTCATTTCCAGTTTTGTTAGAATTTGTGCTTCATTGAGTCCCTTTTTCTGACAGAGTTGCATCCTCATGCAGATTGACATGTTACATAACCCGATATTTCCAAATCAAAAGTTACAAATAAGGGAAAAGAAGGTGATTAGGAATTAAAGATTGTTGGGCAACACAAGCAAAAGACTCAATTTAAGATGCCAGCTCACACTCTAATTGTGCTAGAGGTTGAAGGAAAATGAGACTTGATAAGCATCAGTGGTGCAAGTCTCCGCCCGGGGTTCTCAGCCCCTGTCCTGGTCTAACAAACAGCTACACAGCCCCAGCCCAAACCTTTTGTAGTTCCTGTCCCGGTAACTTCTCCCACATCCATTAATCGAAAAAGTTAAACAAAAGAAGAATAGGATTTAAATCACCTCCTTGCAGATTTGATTCCAAGAGCCTAGCAGGGTAAATCAATGTCAATTCTAGATCTAAGGGGCCGATTTTTACCTGCCTTCTTACATGGTCTATCAGCTTGGCTTTTATTGTAACTGAAAGCTGAATCACTCCATCTTTGCTTTGCACTGACAGATGGGCTGTGGGGGCCACTTTGAAAGTAATATGCCCCAGTTCTCAGGGAGCCAAGCAAACATGGATCCCTGAATGTTCTCTGTATGGAAAATGTCTAATGAAGCCATGTAAATATATGTGCCTATTGCTTCCGGGGTTATATATTTATTACTTTTTTTTTTCTTTTACAGTCTTTATTCTAATGACCAAAGTAATATGTGCTCACTGTAGCAAATTCAGGCATTACAGAGAAAAGCAAAGCCAAAATGTTCCACCACATTTTGGGTTGTACCTTGTGACTTTATGAATGTAGAAAAAATGATGAGATCCTAGTATAGTGTTTTGAATGCTTATTTTCATCTAGTGATAAAGCATGCAAAACTTTTCATGCTCTCTTTTCCTCCTACGGTGACATTTGTAATGCTACATAGACCCCCAATGTTATAGTATGACAGATATAATTTAATGAGTACCTAATTTTTTGACTTTGTGTTTATTTTTTTTTATTATCATAACAAGACTGTGGTAACCATCCTTGTACATACTGTGTAGTTTTAGTATTTCCTTAAGATGAATTCCTAGAAAGTAGCATTTCAGGGTTAAAGGCAGATACCATACTAAAGCTTCTGTCACACATGAAAAGCAGTTAGGTAAACCATGATGTCTCTTTCATCTTTTTAACCAGAATATGGCTATTTATTTTGCAGTCCCTTACAGGCTTGGAAGCCCAGGTGGTAGAAGAAGGCAGGGGTGACAGTCAAACTTCAAGCAGGGAATTTGCATAATTTTGAGCTGTTCTGCTGAACTGATACACAAATTCTTTTTCCAAGAACATTTTTCTTCCCTGGCTCTTGGAATCATCACTTTCTGGAGTGCTTCAGCCAGCAATGGAGTTGAAATATGTAAATATGTTCCTCAGCGTTGTAGGTGGGGCTGGCTCCATGGTGAATGACAAATAGTTCCTCCGAGAAGAGTGTGTGTCTTCAGCATTTGCTGAGGCTGTGGATTTCCCCCTCCCACCTTTCTCCTTCCGTTTGGTTCAGAGGCCTTAAACTGGCCTGGGAGATCTTACAAAGCAAACAGTTGAGACTCTACCCCACAGCAAGCTTATCTCCACCTGCTGTATGGCATTTTACTAGGAAAAATCAACCCAACGGAGTCTCCCTTCACAGTTCCAGGGCCCAATCAATCAATCAATCAACATGCCTACATGCTATTTTGAAAGTGGAAATTGTTAGGCATCTTGTCCCCTCCTTGCATGGTTCAATCAATCAGAGGGTGCTTTTGCCGTTACCCCTTCTCAAGTGTGGGATTTCTGTGACCAGAAAAGATGTGTTCCCTGTAGTTAGATAGCTAGTCATCTGACAAAGAATTCAGTGGAAGCAGTGGGGGAAGTCCAGTCCTCCCATTTCCAAGGTGCCCCCATGCTCAGCAGGAGACATGAGGAGTTCCTTTAGATCAGGTAGAGAGGTCACCTCAGGATTGTTTCACGGTGTGGTCACCACAGAGGGAGCCCACTCTGTTGGTTGCTGACTCTGACTTCAGACAACGGTTTAGATGCTGCTTTGATACTTATGCCACTCTAGTTTCACTAGGGAAGGTGAAGGGGTGTTTCTGTTCTTTGTCATGTTCTGAACATCAAATCAGAGCTTTTCTTTCATTTGGAAAACAGAAAGGAAACAGGCCATATGGGATCTTCATAGCAGTGGTCAGCACCCCGGTTCCCTTTTCCTGTGTGTTCTGCACTGGCTTTACACAATGGCATCACTGTAGCCTCACCCAGTAGTGCAAAAGGGTATCAGAGGCAATTGGTTAATCATTAAAATCCTTAAGAACATTAGGTTTTAAGAATGTTTTTCTTTGAAAGTCGATTTTTCTCACTGTGGGATGAGTGTTGATTTCTGAAAGGCTGGTCTTGCACCCCTTGAAAGTCAAACAAAAGGGTTGCAGTTAGTACATTTATGGCCTGGGGTGAACCTTGCCAATTCCTGATTCCAGTTTTCCTCACTATAAAATTGGTTTGGGAGAAGAGAGTGGTTTCCATGTCTTCTTAAGTTAGTGCAATCTCAAACTCTAATGTGCACACCCCTAGTTCTGGGATCTTGTTAAGATGCAGATTCTACTTCATTTGGTCTGGGGAGGGGCCCAAGAATCTGCATTTTTCGCCAGCTCCCAGGTGCTGCCATGCTCCTGGTCCATTGTCCACACATGGAGTAGCAATATTTCAAGCTATCTACTGCTCTGACTTTATTTCAGAAAGTCATAATCATGACCCCTGGATGTCAAGAGGAGTTGCTTATATTTGTAGAATGACACTATAAAGGGATGTGCCCATTCTTTCATTTTAGATTTGGGGAATAATCTTTATTTCCACAAACAGTGGAAATAAAGTGCAGAAGGGCGGCATCAGTCCTCTCATCCTGTGATCCTATAGGAGATGGAAAATGAGGCAAGAACAAAACAAACACATACTCAATGCTTTCTGTGTGTCAGAGAAACCGAAGCTCAGTAAGGCTGAGCCCAGGGTCACACCACTAGAACTAGCATTTGATGGTAGGCCTCTCTGGCTCCTAAATCCTTGTTTCTCCTAGAATGGCAACTTTGTAACTTTCAAGAATATGCCATGTAATTCAAACTGATAATTTAGCAAAGTGTTTCCCTTTAGAGGTCCTTTTTCTGGGCCTACTTTGAAAGTGGATCAAGACATGTAAAAATTTGCATCATTATCATGCAAGCAATTAAAGTGCTTAAGAGCTTAAAAGCAATTTGTTCAAGTTGGTTAAATATCCACCCTCCCCAATCTTATTTGTATTATTAATTTACTCATCAAACTGTGACATCAAAACTATTGTGAAGGTAAATTTCAGTATACTCTGTTCGGTAAAAAACTTTTAAATGTGAAGGGCTTGTATTGATGAGGTCCACAGTGAAAGGATCCAGTTCAGGGCGAGTCAGAGAAACCAGATTTTTACTAAATAAACCCAGCTCTGCTTTGACCTCAGGATGAGAACTGATCATTTAAACGTTTTAGTAACGTGCAATTATTCTGAGAACCAGTCAGCAGTGCAGCTCTTTGCAAACATTAATTAGCTGACCCTCACATCATCCCACATGACAGATAAATAGCATTCACGTTGCATTGGAGAAAACAAATGGACACACAGAGATGAAGGAGGAAGAAGGCAGCTCTTGCCTTGAAAGAAATGTGGTAGAAGTAGGTGGAATTAGAAGACCACGTAAGTTTTTTACTTCATAAATATTTATTGAGCAATGCACTAGACAATCTAGAGCTATTCTATGCAATATAGTAGTCACTAGTCACATTTTAAACTAAATTTAATTAAAATGAAACAAAACTAATCATTTATTTCCTTGGTTGCACTAGCCAGATTTCAAGTGCTCAACAGCCACATGTGGTTAGTGGCTGCCATACTCGACAGATAGAAATGATAGAACATTTCTATCATTGTAAGACATTCGATTAAGGTTGGGATTAAAAAAAAATGCAAGGATCCTTGCCATTATGAACTCCAATGTAAAATTTCCTAAAACAATAGCTGACACATGGCAACTACTGAGTAATTCAAGTTGTGGTTAAGTTCTTTGGGCTAATGGTTAGGGACCCAGCTTCTGGAGCTAGAGGACTGAGTTCATTTCCTGGGTATGCCACGTACTGAATGTATGACTACAGGTAGATGACTATTTAAATGATGTATGACTACAGGCAGACTATTTGAATGCTCTATGCTGATTCATGCTGCTATTTTTCACTTGTCTTACTAGCTGAGATTATTTTTAAGGCAGTGTTGGATCCTGGAGAGGGTGCTGGGAGACAGGTACTCTCCTTTGCTGCTGGTTGAAATGCAAATTAATATACCCTTTTAGGTAAGCAATTTGGCAGTAACTGTCAGTAGACTTCGGAACACTTATTCCCTTTAGTCCAGTATTCTGATTCTAGGAATCTAGCCAAAGAAAATAATCAGAGATGGGCAGAGAAAATTTAAGAATAAAAATGTTCATTGCAGTGTTATTTATAAAAGAGAGGAAAAAGGTAAACAATTGGATGGAATAAGTAAAATGTGGCCAAGCCTAGCAGCGGAATATTATTCAAAGATTACGTATTGTTTTGAAAATGTGTTTTGTGACAAGGGAAAATGCCATGATAAAAATTATGTTTAAAAAATACTAAACACTATACTGCTAAACCCCAAAAGTATTTTTAAAAGTAGATATTTGTTGAAGCAGGACTAGAGAAATAAAGTACTGAGTAGTAGCTTATGAATTAATAGAATTTTTGATGGTTTGGGGAAGATTGTTTTGACTTTTTTCTTTATTAAGTTTTGTGTTTTATTTATTTATTTAATTTATTAACTGAACTAACCTAAGAAAATTGGCAACGGTGCGTCCCTGTGCTCTTTCTGCTATAGAATGCCTCAGAGACTCCTAGCTGCTCCTAACCTGTTTTCTCTAGCACGTTTGGAACTTCTGGCTTATCTATTCTAGAGTTTGTCTGCCTTCAAGTCCTAGATGTTCTTTCTAATGTTAAAACTTAATTCTCTTTATGGCCATTTAAGTACATTTCTACATGTAGTAGGTGATTCTGACTGAGCAGCATGGGGTATTGCAGAAGACATCAACTTCAAAGATGGAAAGAACTAGATTCAGACCCTGAACCATCATCACCTCCTTGCCATGGGACCTTGGGCGACCCTTCTGTTCCTCAATGTCCTCATCTATAAAGAGGGAAGCAGTAGAATCTACCCCATATCTCATGGCTGTGTGGATTGTGCTCACTTCAGTGGGACATCTGGCACATATGGGTAAATAAAAATGCAAATGTCTTCCATGCCTGGGGTGCAGCACCCTTTAGAATGTACACTCCTTTTGTGCTTGTGCCACTCTCTTGAGATTGTAGGATCATCACTCTCCAGAAGAGGGAGAGTAGGCATCATGTGGTTACTCAACATGACCCCTGCCATAAGGGCTTGTGAATGGCAGGCCCAGGACCTGGACAGATGTCTGGCTGACTCCGAGTCTTGTGCTCTCTCTGGTACAGGTTTGGAAGTTCTGTTCCCATCTGGGCCATTGTATTTTGCTTATTGGTTTCCCTGGGCTGCACTTCATTGTGGTGCCATTAACCCCTCAACATTTCCCAGCCTTGCTACTTGTTCCTCTCAAGGAATAAATAAAGCAGACATTCCTTTTTTTTTTTTGCAGGTTGAATGATTGAAACAAACATGCCTAACTAAAAAAGTAGCCCAACGCTGCTAAGTGACAGCAGCCGAGCCACATTCCAGGAAGAATGTAAACTGCTCACTAGTGGTTCAGCTCACTTTTTGCCACCTTGAAACAAGGTCTCCTCCCAAATTTCACCTCTTGGTGGCTTGAAAGAGGCACTAAATTTGTCATCAGCTACAACTCCCAGTTCTCACACTTTCTATCTGTGGGACCTTGGTCAAATTACTTAATGTCTGTGTGCCATAGTTTTCTTTTCCATAACATTGGGATAATAATAAGTCTTTGGCAGGGTTGTTGGTAGGATTATCATGCAGTAATCTTTGTGACAGTGTTGTGAGTCCTTGCCATCCTTGAATCAGCACCATTATTTCCAAAGCTTTAGAAGTAATTTATTGAGGTACCACTAAGTCACTGCTTCATTTTTCTCTGCTACTGATGGTTCTCCCATATATTGCAGTTAAGTCCATATAAGACTAAGGCCATATAAGACAGTGAAAAAATGCCAACAGGTTTTGGGTTGAATTCTCTGCTTTGCTACCTACTAGCTGTATGCATTCAAGCAAGTTCCTTGGATTGTCTATGCTTCCATCATTTTTTTTTTCAGTTAGAAAATAGAAGTGTCTACCTCCAAGGGTTGTTGTGGGATTCATGAAGTAGCTTGGGTAGTGCCTGATAATCACTGTCTATGTGAATGGTAGCTCCTGGCATTGCTCTTTTCCCCACTATCTCCCCACCTCTCAGCTGCTGGTCCGCTGGCTCCTGCTTCTGGACCCTGTCAGCACAGTCCGGTGGCGAGTGCAGGTTTTTATTGGGGAGGAGGCGGGAGGGGGAAGGATGTGAATAGAGGGAGGTTCTGTAGGAGTCTATTGCAGGTTATTTCAGGTCAGACTCTGAGAGGACTGCTAGCTTTCTTGTCCCCTGAAAATAAAGTTGCCTGTAGACATAGAAAAACCAAAGGGCTCTAGATTGAGACAGCAGATCCTGGCTCAAATTCCAGCTCTGTTTCTTTGCCACCTTGTACCAGCTTGATCATGTTAAAAATGAGAATGATGTTACACCTGTTTCTCTGAGCTGCTGTCAGGCACTAGATTTAGAGTTACTTGACCCTGGCCATGCATTAGAATCACCTAGGTGCTTTTTACCAAAGACTAGCACCATGCCCCCACCACAGATTGCTCTACAACTGTTCCAGGTGGGAACTAGTCATCAGAACTCTGTAAAGCTGCCCAGGTGATTCTAAGGTACAGCAGGGTTGAGAAATGCTGCATAGAATAGAGCCTTACTAAATGTTAGTCTCCTCCATTTTCAAAGCAGCATAAAGGGATCTTATATTGAGTAATTTATGTACGAGGTGAGTGACCTAATTTGTTTGAGCCATGGGACTGCAGATGTGGTAATCAAGGTTTCTTTCCCACCCCTGCCGTCGTTTTTGGCAAACTGGGGCATTTGGGTCAGAAAAGTGGCCTTCTTACTCAGCCTGTCCTCTTCTCATTCCAACACAGCTGCCTTCTGAGTGCTGGGAATTGCCTGGCCCTTGCCTGGAGATGTCATGATAGTCCTTTGACCTACTTTTGTTTCTTTTCTGTTCACTTCTGGGCTGTGCCCCATTAACCATTCATGCACAACCGTCCACCAAGCTGGCAAGGCCTCAGCATTCTTCAAGTGGAAGAGGGAATGCTTGATTTCTGTCCGCATCCTATAAAATGCTTATCAGATGATAATAGCTTTCCAGGGTTAGTGACAGAGACTTAGCATGACCCAAAGGCCTGGAGGCTCTTCACTTATGCATGATTTGGTGATTTTACATCTCTTAGACAATAAATTTTTGGTTGAGAAGTACTTCTACTCAGCGGTCTGATTTTTTCTTGAGATCTTCTCAAACCCACCTCAAACTGGGGAAATGTGTTGTATTTTGGAGAGGGCTTTTAACATTTAATGTGCATAGGTACCATCTGAGAACTTATTGAAATTCAAGTTCTGATTCAGTGGGTGGGAGCATGGGCCTCAGCACCTGCATTTCTGACAAGCTTCCAGGAGATGTTGATGCCACCAGTCTAAGGCCACACTTGCCTTAGCAGAGCTCTAAGACCTTGGTCTTCCTTCCTGCTTCTGCTTTCTCCTTTTGCCTTCTTAGGTCCAGGAGCATCGGATGCAGACTGTCCTTGAGTGAATGGAATCTGTCAGTTTTGTGCAACTGTTTGTCAGTATTGTTGTAGCCTCAGTGGAGGCAATTGTAGTGTGAAGTAGACAGAGTAAATAGTGGCCATTATCATCATGCCGTGGAAAGATTCCAGTTCCACGTATTATGTTATACTCTCCAGGCTTCTTTTATATCTTCAAGCACATTAAGCCTCATGGCACATTGTGGAATAGGCAGTGATTTTTATTACTAGGATAAGTATTACTTTGAAAATTTTATAACATTTATTATGTTTTTGTTTAATGTGGTTTTCTTCTGATTATGACAATAATGCATATAAACAACAGAAAATTTAGGAAACCTAAGATAACACAGAGAACAAGAAAAAGAACCCATAATCTTGCCATGGAGAGGTAGTTTCTCCTAACCTTTTGATTTTCTTTCCAGTATTGTTTCTATGTAAAATCCTAATTCTCACCACTACCCTCTCCCACCATAATTTGGAGCACATTACACACATTGTTTTGCAACCTTAATCTATCACGATCGTTTCCCCGTTCCATTAATTTTTCCTCCAACATGATGTTTAATAGCTATGTAGTATTCCCTCGTAAGGATATACCATTATTTATTTAACTAATTTTCTACTGTTGTTTTCCATTTCTCACCACCATAAATAATGCTGAGATCAACATTTTCATGTACTTGTCTGTTTATTTTCTTCAGTCCAATTTCTTTACTTGAAATTTCTAGGTCAAAGATAATGCAGCTTTTTAAAGCTTCTGACAATGTGCTGATCCATGATGGGCCTGTGGAAGCATGGAACCAAGACCAGGGTCCCTCTAGTCTGGTAGTAGTTTGACCAGGGAAGTTTTCATCATTCTTGTGTTGTGTAGGGAGTTTCATCATTCCCATTTTGTGTCACCAGGGTACCATGGTGGCACTGGAGAAGCCCTGAGCAGACAGTCCCCTCTGCCACTTCACCTCCTGGTTCATGTGTGCTGAACTGCATCACACAGGGGTAGATGGTCACTAGGTCATTAAGATTGATCTAGACCATATCTTGCTTCCTGGATCTGTGAAGGTATCTGCAGTTTTAAAGGAGAGAAGAAAAGGGGAATGAAAGGTACCAATACTGTGTCTATCAAATTCTAGATTCATATATCCAACTGCCTCCTTGATATTTTTATTTGAATAATCTCATATGCGTCTCACACCTAACACATCCGAAACTCATCTTCCCTGAAAGACCTGCTTTACTGGCAATCCTTCCTAGCTCAGCTAATGGTAACTCCGTCCTTCTGGTTCACAGGCCTCAAATTTTGGAGTCATCTTTGACTCCTGTTTTTGTTTTCATACCTTATAGCTCAGCCGTCAGGAAATCATATTGGCTCTGCTTTCCAGCCATAACCTCACAGCGGACCACTCTTCATGCTCTCCACTGCTACCACCTGGGTTCACCCCGATCTTCTCTCATCTGGCTGATCACAGGATCCTCTTTGTTGAATTGTGTGAGGCATTTGGCCTATATTATCGCATTTATTCACATGGAGCTGAGTAAGGTCTTGTTAGTTCCCATTTTCCAGAGGGGCAACAGGGACTCAATGAGGTTAGACATCCTGCCTGCGGTCACTCTACCAGTGAGTCAGGGAGCCAGGGTCCCCTACAGACATCCACCTGGCTGTAAAGCAAATGTTCCTCTCCAGGAGGTGCTGGTTGTAAGTTCATGAGCCATGGAGGGGATGGAGAACTTGAATATCTTATACCTGGTGGGAGGAACAAGATACACACCATCTTTTGATGTTGTCTGAACTTGTTAGCTAACATTTTTAATAGAAGATGTGTATCCTCTTCTCACATCTGCCTGCACTGATGAACAAAGCCTTGTATCAAGAATTAATTTTGGAAGGAGATACTCCCTTCATAGCCTACCCCTGAAGGTGGGAAATAGTGTGGGGAAATTCATTCTAGACCAGAGTGTGGGTGATGGTCTCAAGGCCTCAAAGTAGGTTTCTGAAAGACCCCCACATTTTGGCACGTGTTTGTGCACAGGTGTGTGGGCACACACCTATAATTTACAGCACATTCCTAGAACTTTTCAAGTCAAAATATTGCCTTGTTCACTCTTATGGTTGTTATTTCTTGATCTGTTGTCATCACATGTCTCACTGTTCTTTCCCCTCAATAATCATGGAATTAAATTCACTTGTTCAGAAGTGGACCCCAGAGGCAGGCAGGCAGGCAGAGACCAAAGAGATGTCACAGAGCTTATACCAGAGGGATGGGAGCCAGGTCCACGTGAGCAGGTCCTGCCACCTCAGATAGATAGGCCATTTGTGCCCCTACTGTGTGCTAAGAGGCACCTACTTTGTGCTGAGCACAGCAACTCTGCCAACAGTCTTGTTATGCTCCATCACTGACTATGTGAGTAGTGTTGCCAGGATTTGAATTTGGATCAGTCTGGCTCCAAGTCCGTGTTCTTCTACTTCACTTTTCTAGGACTCAGGAGAACATGGCCAGGAGTTTAGGGCTAGTCTCTTAGTAGCTAACCAGGAGTCTTTCCCCAAAGGCTCCAGACACTGAGATATGCTAGGGATGTGGGGAGAGCTGGCTTTAGTTCAGCATCAGCCAGAACATCCCAGAAGGGATTAGACAGCTTGTGGAGGGAGTGAGCTCCCTGTCAATGGAGGAGGGCAAGCAGTGCTGTCAAGTCTATTAAGAAGCTTCCTGCAGGGAGTGAGAAATTGGACTCAATGTCCTCCTGAAAGGTTCAGCTACAGAAAGGCTGGGTCCCTTTGGTAGACTCCTCACCTTGATCCTCAGCACCGTTGTTAAGTATACTGATTAATCCAATCAGTAAGGGCCTGCTGAGTGAGCCGGGCTCTGGAGTAGATGTGATTCAAGACAGAAAAGCAGGAGGGTATGCCACTCAGATCTCAAGGCACTTAGGATCCAGTTAAAGGTACTATTAAGACATTATCAGCTGAAGAGTCAGACTGACCTAAGTTTAAATCTGGTCTGAGCCACAACTAGACCAGGCTTTCTCAACTTCGGCACCCCTGACTTTTTTTGTGTGTGTGAAATGGAGTCTCATTCTGTCTCCCGGGCTGGAGTGCAGTGGTGTGATCTCGGCTCACTGCAAGCTCTGCCTCCCAGGTTTATGCCATTCTCCTGCCTTAGCCTCCTGAGTAACTGGGACAATAGGCGCCCGCCACCACGCCTGGCTAATTTTTTGTATTTTTAGTAGAGATGGGATTTCACCGTGTTAACCAGGGTGGTCTCGATATCCTGACCTCATGATCCGCCCGTCTCGGCCTCCCAAAGTGTTGGGATTACAGGCGTGAGCCTCTGTGCCGGCCTTTTTGTTTTTTTTTTTTTTGGAGACAGGGTCTGGTTCTATTGCCCAGGCTGGAGTGCAGTGATGTGATTAGGGCTCACTGCAGCCTTGACCTCCTGGGCATAATTGATTCTCCTGAGCTTAAATGATTCTCCCACCTCAGTCCCCCAAGTATAAGAGCTGGGACTACAGGCATCCAGCCATCATACCTGGCTAATTTTTGTTTTGTTTTGTTTTGTTTTGTAGAGACGAGGTTTTGCCATATTGTCCAGGCTGGTCTCGAACTCATGAGTTTAAGTGATCCTCCTGTCTCAGCCTTCCCAAAGTGCTGGCATTGTAGGTGTGAGCTACTGCACCTGGCCAACTTTGCCACAAATGACCAGATAATTCTTTGTTGTAGGGGGTGAATCACGGATGTTGGGCAGCATCCCTGGCCTCTATCTACTAGATTCCAGTGCCTTCCCCGCCAATTGTGACAACCAAAAATGTTGACAGACATTGCCAAAAGTTCACTGAGCAAAGAATTGCCAAGATTGTCCGTCCCTGGTTGGAAGCCACTGGACTAGCTTGTATGACTTTTGGCAGACAAACTAAACTCTTGGTATTAGTTCCATCTTTTTTAATGTATGACAACAATACCTGCTGTAAGAATGAAATGAAATAGCATTAATCAAGCTTCTACCAGGGAGCCTGGCACAAAGTAGACAGACACATCTGAGAAAGAACCTTCACACCCAGGTTAGTGGGGGAGGCAGGGAAGCTTCACAAAGTGGGAAGCATTTGACATCAGACTTGAAGGATGAGAACATATTTTCAAAAAGGACTAGAAGTATTGTGATTATTATTATTCCTCCTCCTTCCTCTACCCTTGCAGGCCTCCTCTCACTTGCTGGTCACTCCTTCTTCTCTCCTGTAAAAATCAACCAAAGAGACTCTTCTAAATCCTCAGCTCCTGGAAACAGGAGATTTGGTTCTGGCCTCACATTTAACCCTCCCTGCGCCTGCTGCTCCAGGAGTGCATAGACTCGCCCCTTGTTCTGGAGCAGGCCAAGAATGACCCGTTTCCCCACCTTGTTAAGTATGAATTGGAAATTTGTATCCATGCAGTTTCCTTGCAAAAAAAAAAAAAAAATGCGCTTGTAAGCATTCAGAGCTGGCTTGAACGAGACAGGAGCTACAAATGCAGTTGAATATTTCATGAAGACCCTTTCAAACCATATGCTCTGCTCTTGTGGATGGTATGGGGGAGAGAGCACAGGCTACGAGTCAGACCAACTCGGTTTTAGCCCTGACTCTTTAGTGGAACTTTGCCGTAGGAAGTGTCTTCACTTCCCTGGGCCTCGGTTTCTTCATCTGTACAATGGCGGGGGTGGGGGTTGCAACTGATTTGGGATATATTGTGAGGGCTTCAGGAGATAATATAAGTAAAGGATCTGGCAGGGTGCCTGGCACATGGTAGGTGCTTAGTCAATGTTACCTTTCCAGTTGGAATCTTTCTGTTCTCTTCCCAGTATCTGTGCTTTTAGGGACAGCATAGTCTTTCTGGATGACACAGGCCAATGGCATGGGACTCCTTGGGGGATTGGGTTTAGGACAGCCTCCCGGCCTTCTCCTTTTAACTTAAGCTTTGGGATTGGGCCCGGCATCCTTGGAAGGCTCACCAGTTGGTCTACTTTAGAAGACAGGATGTAAAGAATTCCCTCTGATTCAAATGGCCCAGCTGAGCATACTTTCAGTTTAAAAATAAGTCGGCCTATCAGAAGGCTGTTTTAAAATGTAGAGGTGACAAGCAAATGCCTGCCTTACCTTGTACAAAGAGGAGTGATTAGAAGAGCCAAAATAGAAGCCCAGAGAGGCTCCTGGGCCACAGTCCCTGCCCCAGGCCCAGACCCAGCCTTGGGTCAGACCCTCCCTCCCTCTGTTCTACCAGGGAGCCAAGATTGCTGTAAGGAAAACAAGAGGAGTGTGGTGTTTTGTAACTATTTTTATACCTACATCAGACTTGATGTTGGTGCTTCTGAATTATTTAACATTTTTCTTTCTCAGCTGGCCTCTCCAGCGAGTTTCTCTCTTGGGGTGGAGGGAGTTGTTTTTTAGGCACTCATGGAGGCAGACAAACATTGACTGCAGGGCCTCTGCTTTTTTTGGGGAATGACATTCTTAGGTATCCTATTATGAATTAGGGGCCTCATATTAAACATAGGTGACAGGTATTATAGATGACAGGTATCTAGTCTCCATGTTACAAACAGAGAGGGTAAGTAACTTGCCCAAGACCACACAGCAGGAAGTGAAGGAGTCAGGATTCAAACTCTGGTCTTTCTTACTGTAGAGCTGGTGCTGCTTCTACTGAGCTGGACTGCTGCTGCTCTGTCCTTTACTCTGTGTGTGTGTGTGTGTGTGTGTGTGTGTGTGTGTGTGTAAGAACCATGTGGGTGATTTAATATGGTACTCCTTAAGCTAACAGGCCCCTGTCACCATTAGCTTAAGGAGTACCAGATCAAATCACCCACAAACACTGTGGAGGTGAACAGAGTTGAGAAGATGAGCCTCAGAAGGTTGAGCACTGAGAAGCAGGGATGTGGTTCCCTTGGTTATTGCATCCTGGGGGAATGGGAAGATTGTCGCAGCCCTAGCAGGAGGTCCCTTCATTGCACTTCACAGGCGCCACGTGTGGGGTGTACGTTAAGAGCCCTTCCCTCACAGTCTAGCCACCCTCTTGAAAGGGGTATCTGCACCTTGGGCCTCATTGAAGGGGGTGATGATTGGCAGCTCTAAACCACCCCGACAACAGGAGGGAATGAACTGGACTCTTATCTGCTGCCTCTCATAATTAAAGTCCATCATAGACTTTTAATGGTCATTTTGAAATAGACATCCTGGTTTGAAAGGAATCCTACTGTAGATGGAGATCAGCCTCCCTGCAGAAGCACTGTCTTGCTGATAACTGTTTTTTTTTGTTTTTTTTTTCAGAGCCAGGGAAGATTACACATTTTCCTTGTTCCGTTCCTTTAGCTCCTATTTAATTATTGGTGACCTCGAGATGACTCTCTTTCAAGCATTTTAAACTCCTCATTCTACCTTGTGTGAAAACCCCGTTAGAATTATAATATGAACTCTCTCTGGGAGATAGGCCTCTGCAAATTAGCTAGGGACGCTTATTTCAAAAGTGCCCATCGTTATAGTTTCAATAAAATTCACTGGGGTAAAGCAGTTGTTAGTAATGTTAATAACAGCTGTATTTGGATAGGAATGCACTTTATGACTATATCAAGCGATATCACATTCTGTTAAATAAAGTAATATTTGACACAGGTAAATTCCTTGATATTAAATTTCAGATAGCTGTATGAAATACTAGGTTCTCCTTCACATACATATGGATGAAAGTGGCCCTACCTTTTTTTTTGGGGGGGGTGACTTTATTTATGAAAACATATAGACAAGGTAATGGAATGATATTCCAAGATAGCCTCTTATGTGAAATAATTTGATTTAAAGCTTTATAAGCATTGCAAGAATTGACCAGTGTGCTTTCAAATGCCTCTACTTGTGATTTTGCAAAGAGGAAAGCAAAGGGAGAGTAGGGAGAGTCACGTTTAAAAAATAGTTTACACATTTAAAAAATACTCCCTACCAGGTACCTTTGTGCACTCCTCGACTCATCTAACGCACACACAAGCACTCTAGAAGCCTGGTTTTCACTTACAGCAAAGCTAAGTGAAAGCTTTGGAAGGTTTGGAAAGCTTTGGAAACTTCTGGAAGTTGAAGTATCATCCCTGAGGCTACACTGCTGGTGGAATTAGCATTGAACCTGGGTTTATCTGACTCTGGAGTGACTGCTCCTACCTCTGTCCCATCCCAGCTCCAGGGACTAGGTTTCAAATATTTTTTCCGTATTGTGTGGATGTGTGAGCATGTGGAGGGGTAATAGTTTTTTCTTTTTTCCTTTTCACCATGGGAGCAAATAACCATCCCCCACCCCCCCAAAAAAAAAACTGGTTTGTGTCCAAATAAGTTTGATAAATGCCAAATTAGAGAGGTTAATGTATTTTCATGCTGCAGAAAGTCTCAGAGTCTTCACTATGCTTATGCGAATCTCCAAGAGAGGCATAAATAGCACATAAGAGTTCCCAAACTTCTAATATGAGTTTTCTTTTTTCTAAAGCAAAACCATTTTTAGCACTCTCACAAGAGTAGGGTTTCTTCAGAAGCTCTTTGGGAAGTGCTAACTTTGTGGATTTCTGAATCTGTAGGGTTCTGATTATGGTTCCTGTCTTAGTGATATGGTCCAAGCAGGAAGCTTGGAGAGTCCTGCAGGGGCTGAGTGTTTCCCTCTTGGGAGGCTGCAAGCTGCCTCTCTTTCTGACATCTTAGTCGTTCAGATAAATGAAATGCGTTTTTGTTCTAACCCTTCCCAACCTATTTTATGGAAAACATCAAAGTATTTAAATACAAAGAGTAAGGATTTAACATGTTAAAAAAAATGTATTTCAAATGATCAGGAGGGAGAAAACCTTTACCGTAGATTGGGAAGGATTTGCATCCCTGAAGGAGCTAAAAGACAAAGATAAGCTTTTCAAATACATATATGGAACAAAGAGAACACAGTAGGTTGGATTCAAAATATTTAAATCTGTCTTATTCCATTAAGGGAACTTTAAAATAAATGGTTTCTCATTCATTCATTCTCTCTCTCACTCACACACACATGCACATACACATAAAATATCACATAGGAAGTCTCATACTCAAACTCCCTCCCTGCACCCACCTTGTATCTTAAAGGAACTAAGGAATAATTTGGCTCACCTAGGTAGCTGGGGAAACTGAAGGCCCAGAGAAGGGAAGGAGTTTGCGCCAACCCACGAAGCCAGTTCATGGGACATCAGGCCAAGGAGTGGAGATGTGGATGATGTCTGACATGCTTTGCACCCCTACTGTGTAGCAGACCTAATCTCTTTACCTCCTTACAACCAACCAGGTTATGGGTGTTATCTTCATTAAAGCTGAGGAAATGAAACTAGGAAATGTCAAGCAACGTGACCCATGGCTGGTAACTGGCCTCATAGTGGGATTTGAGCCCATGCAAAGTACATATCACACTGTCAAGTCCAGAATGTGAGTTTCCTTTTTGCCAATCTAATTTAACCATCTCATCCACTATCCATCCCTGACTTACTAGACAAAGCAAGGTATCCACCCAGTTACCTTCTGATGAGTCAGGAGGGAACACATCCATCCCTGTGCCGTGGGTGCTAAGGGTGCCATTGGGAACATGGAGGAAGGGAGCTGACCTCTTACCTGTGGGTGTGAACAGCTCGACTACCCCGTTCCCAAGTGCTCTGGTGGTTTATAAGCAGTGAGGTGAGTCACAAAGCAGACAAAGGCCACTGACTCAGCGGGTAGAGGGAGGTGCCCTCAGTTCTTGATTCAACATTGCCATGACTTGCTGGGAGTGGTTTTTGATCCTTCCATGTGTTTTTGAAAAGCCAGGTAGGCTTTTCATCTCCTTCACCACTTTAGATGCGAGTTTGTCCTGGAGGCAGGGAAATGGCTCAGCTGCCCTCGTGGGCTTCTGTCAATCCTATGCTTCAAACAAGTATGAGCTAAGCCTATTCTAGATGTGACCTGGAATATAAACAATCCAATGAGTTTGACTTCCTTCAGAGGTGGCACCTGGAGAGGCCATACATTTATTCAAGTGATGCCACCATTGCTAAACACAAGGCTGTATGCCTCTTTGGGAATTTGGGAGTTCAGTCATTCAACTAATATCTGTTAAGAGTGTCCAATTTCCGGGCACTGTAAAAGTGCTGGGCAAAGTCAGAGGAAAGCCAATCCCTGCCTTCAAAGAGATGACAACCTGTTGGAAGACACAGCCGTGTAATGGAGTAATTGGAGTGGGGTGTAAATGTACAGGGGACATACAAGAGCCACCTCTGCATGGGGGCAGTCAGGCAGGGTCTCACAGAAGAGGTGAAGCATGAACTAACTGTACTGAAGGGTCATCAGAGTTCACCAGGGTGACCAGAGAGGACATTCCAGTTGCAGGGAATAGCATATGCACATCCACAGGAAAATGAGAAATCATGTTTCAGTTGGGCTAGAGCAGAGGATGTTGTGTTGGGTGGTGGAGCCATATGAGGGAGAATAGATTGGTGGGATTCATAAGAGCCAGAATTGGCGTTTAGAGCCAGCTTGTAAGCCACATGATTGGCTATGACTCAACAGATAGAAGTGGCATCTTGCAACCATTAGTATCAGTATTCTTGTTGTTTTCATGTCCTGCATACTGTAGTTTCAGTGTTTTTGCTTGTTTAGGGAAATCCATTATACCCTAAAGAAGCAAGTTGATAAGAAATCCCCAAAGAGAGATTCTAGGTAGGTGCTTCTCAGTAGAGGTTTCTGTAATGATGGAAATGTCCTGCATCTCTGTCCTCCAATAGGGTAGCCATTGGTCAGATGCAACTGTTGGACCCTTGAAATGCGGCTAGAATAGAATTTTAAATTGTATTTGTATCATATATAATTTATGTTACTTATTATGCATCCTTGTTTGTCACATTTATGTTTGCTTTCTATTAGGCAGTACTAGTCTAGTGCGAGGAGACAGACAATCCCACTACTGATACATACACCATTTAAAGTATACTGTAGGAAAAGGGCCTTCCTTGAAGCCTGCACCCCAGCCAGGAAGAGTGCAATTAAAGAGTGACAAGATCTGCCTGGAGGTCAGTAAGAAAGGCTTTCAAGAGGAGAGAACTTCTTATTACTGGGCTCTGAGGGTTTTGGCAATCTCTGAGTAGGGAAATGTGGAGTGATTCTTCCAGAGGAGAGAGCATGAGAAAAGGTGTGGAGGTTCCAGAAAAGCACATACCTGGGGGATATGGAGTGGGATGAAGCGACCTCAGGAAGAAAGAAGGCCACAGGGAGCTTGGATTCTATTCTGATGAAGCAAGGACACTTTACATAGATGATGTCACATTGCAAGTATGAGCAGGGATGTCATGAGCATTATCCAGGACTATAGGAGACATACATAGTGTTCTTCAAAGGACAATGTAATTCTTTGGACATGGGGCATAAACACCATGGTTCAAAGCCAAGCTTTTAGAGGCAGAATGCAAAGTTGAAACTTCTTCTACTCAGGTACAGCTCTCTTTGCTATGTGGTAATGTTTACTACCACTGTGGTCATGTTTACCAACCACTCTTGTGGTTGGTATTTCCTGTAAATCTTTAAGTCCAAACAACGGCATCTGGGCACAAAAAAGGATAAGAGGGACCAGTCCCCTTTGAGCCATCAACAAACAGCCCAGAGGAAGACGCTGAAGTCCAAAGAGGCTGGCTGACCTGCTTAAAGCTGCTGAGCTTTCCCTTGCACTACACTGCCTTGCCCTTGGTGCCAGGACTTAGTCTCTGGGCTAAAGGAAACTCTAGACATGTTTTCAGTGCTCACGTAAGAGTCAACGCGTGAAACATACCTGCCTTTAAAGAGCAAAAGTAAAGTTCTTTTAAGCCATTTCTTCAGCACAACATAAATGTGCTAAACATTGACATTCTTATGCCAGCCCTTAGATTTGAGACTCTCAGTTAACTACTTTCCAGATATCTGTTTTGCCCTTAATGTTATACAGTATTGAGATATTGATCAGGACCTCAGCCACAGTGTATCTTGGCTAAACTGTCCTAGGTTTCTAGCAAACAAGGAATGACTGTGTGAGTGGCAAGAAAGTGTTGATGTTACAGTTGCCTGTAGTGTCTGTCTTTTTTTTTTTTTTTTTTTTTTTTGCCATTGTCTGGTTATATACCAAAATCCTAACTGTACCTGAGATAGAAGACGCAAGCTTTGCACAAAAGCAGTGTTAGTAGCAGGCATACCCTACAGGATTTGGAGCAGAGACCTGGAGAGAAACCCTGAGCCTGCCGCCAATTAATTTGTGACTTGAGGCAAATTACCTGACCTTGTTAAGCCTCAGTTTCCCCATCTGGAAACCCGGATCTTAATACCATCTCGTTAGGTTGTTATGAGGGTGAGATGATACAGTGCATGTAAAACTCTTAGCATCATATCTGTCACATATTAGAGTTATACCTTAATAAACAGAAACCAGTAATGTTAATTTTACCAAATTTTTATGTTATAGCTAAAGAGTTTCTTTTGTCAAAAAAGAGGCACATGAAAGAATGCTCAGTATCATTAGTCATTAGAGAAATGAAAATTAAAACCGCCACAAGATACCACTTCAAACCCACTCGAATGTCTAAAATTAAAAAGACTGACCATACACGTGTTGGTGAGGATATGGAGCAACAGAAATGTAAAAGGAGACTACTACTTCAGAGAACAGCTTGGCAGCTTCTTAAAACCATAAATACATACCTGCCTTGTGACCCAGCCATTCCACTCCTAGGTATTTACCCCAGGGAAGTGAAAGCGTATTTAGATACAAAGACCTGTACAAGAATGTTTGAGGCACCTCTATTTGTAATAGCCAAAAATTGTAAGTCACCCAAATGTCCATCAACACGTGAATGGATAAACACATTGTGGTATATCCATAAAATGGAATGTTAATTAGCAGTAAAAAAGGAATAAATTCTTGATTAGCCCAACAACATGGATCAATCTCAAAATAATTATACTGAGTGGAAAAAGCCAGACTCAAAAGCATGTATACTGTATGATTCCTTTTATGTTAAATTTCACAAATTGCAGAGTAATCTATTGTGATAGGAAGCAGGTCAGAGGTTGCCTGGAGAGGGTGAAGGGGTGGGAGGGATTATCAAGGGGGATGGGGAAATTTGGGGGATGATGTGAATATGGTTACTATTTTGATTGTAGTGGTGTTTTCACAGTTGTATACTGATATCAAAACTCATCAGGTTGTGCAATTTAAACATGTACAGTTTATTGTATATCAAATATAGCTCAGTAAAGTATGTTTAAGTTAATGTTCAGTACAAGGAAAGACAAATCACATCCTCATGCTGGAGTTTGTTTACAAGATGATGAGTTCTCTTCAGATGCCACCACAGTGAGTGGAGTTTGACTCCCAGCCCCAGCACTCACTGTCACCTTGGGCAGGCTACTTAAGCTCTCTGAGCTGCAGCTTTTCCATATGAAAGTGGAGATGGTAAACCTACATCACATCATTCCTGGGGCCTTTGAAGGAGTTAATATACATAAAGCCCTGAGCACCGAGTCTGACCTATAGTGGATGACCCAAATGCTTGTCTATAATGGTAGCATTATTTATTATTTTCAGGTATGCAGAATACTTAAATACCCTAAACCACCTGTAAATGAATGAAAATTCATGTGAGTCAACCTGGGTGAAAACCAAAATGCACTTTACTTCTTGGGGGCATAGACATGAGTGCTTCCAAAGTGCTCTGAAACAGTTTGTTCTTTTTGGTTGATTAAACATGCTTTAATTTCACAGATCCCAGTTCTGTTCAGCAGACATTCTTTGAGGATTGGAAGGACTTCCCAAAGGAAGTGATTAATCATAGAATCTTAGAATCGGACAAGAGAGAGACAGTCTTAATGCAACCCTGTCATCTTACAGACATGGAAACAGAGGCTGAGGAAGAAAGGTGCCTTGTCCAGGGCTGCAAAGTGGTGGGGTGAAGAGGGAACCGGCCTCCTGGCCCCAGTCAGCATGCTTGCCCCTGCACCACGAGGCCTCTGCCCTAAGCCAGGCCGCTTTCCACAGATAGAACGGTGGCAAGGTCAGCTGAGGCCGTGTCTAAATGATCAGAATTAATGGATTCTGAATGAATGAGGTTTTCTGCCCGAGTTTTAGGTTCAAGGAGCTCAGGAGGCACCCGGCCAAGGTTTTGACATTTTTTGCCCATGATTCAGGCAGGGCTGCTTGGTTGGGTTCCATGTCTCTACTCAGCCCCTCTCTCTGTGATCTGTGTTTCAGATCCATTTATATAAGACAGCTTTGGGAATTACTGTTTTAAAAAAATGAATAAGCAAGTTGTGTTTTTTTTGCTTCTGCCATAACATATAGGGCTCAAAGAGTTACATCTGTTTCCAGTAGCCAGCAACTTGGAACAGTCCACTCTTAGAGGCCCAATTCCAGAAGACTGGCACAGAAGAAGCTTTCAGCAGCAGGTTGATACCCTTCTCGAGTTTGAGTTGGCATGTTTTACTTGTCAGCATAGGCAGTAATAAGGCATATTCAGATGGCATCTCTATAGCCACTCTTTCTTCTGGTCCTTGGACCAATACTCTGGGATTGGGAGGCAGGATGATTACAGTCCCTTGTCACAGTGTGGAAAGTGAGACTCAGGTTAGTTCAGTGGCTTCTCAAGATCACCAGCTACTGTGCAGCAGAGGTTGAATCCAGGTCTTCCAGTGCAGAGTCGAAAGCTCTTTTTACTATTCCAGGCCAGCTATTCTGGGATATCTCTTAGGGCTTTGACTTTGAAGGAAGTGCTTTTCCAGTGCGTGCATGTGCATGTTTGTGTGTGCGTGTGTGTGTGTGTGTGTGTGTATCTGTACACGTGTGTATATGTGTTCATGTGTGTGTGAGTGGAGTTGCAGGGCAGGACCAAGGGATCTGTCTCCCTTTGAGAGCAAAGTCAAGTTGAATTTTGAGGTATAGAGATAAATTATATGTATCTTGTGTTTCTGTTACTCTTTTTTTTCTGTTCTTAATATAGGGTACATGAATAAGCTCCATGCAGAGCCACAAGGAATTGATCTTTCTTTTTCTTAAAATATTTGCCGTCTATGACTTATCAGTGTGTGCATGCATATGTGTAGATATATATTTTTCTCCTTTTTTTTGCAGACATGATTCTTTTTTACATACTTTAGCATGCCACTTCTAAAAGCAAGGACATTCTTCTACATAACCACAATATGATGTTTATTCCTAAGAAAAGTAATAATAATTTACAGTTATCATCTAACTTCTAGTCCATATTCAGATTGCCCCAATTGTTCAAAAATGTTTTTATGGCTTTTTTTTTCTCCTAAACTAGGATACAAACAAGATTTATGCATTACATTTGGTTGGTATGTTGAACCAACATTCCTAATAAGCAGTTTTCATGAGCTAGAATCATCTGCAAATTAGGGTGAAACAACCCTCTCCAGCTGAGGCAGCTGTTAGGGGCTGGCCGTGAAGGTCTCATGGGAACCTTGTGTTTTCTCTCTCATGTCTGCTGACCAATCAGTAGGAGGAGCTGGACTCTCTGTGTTAGGATGGAGCGTGCCAGGGAGGCGGGGAAAGGGAAAGGCAGAGCTGCCTAGCTTCTTGCTGGAAAAGGCTATGGAGTCCAAGGAGCTGAAACCTGCAGTCCACAGCCAGCTTCTTAGGAAGCAGGGAGTTTTCCCAAAGGAGTGGTGAGCAGCCTGGAGTGTGAGCCTGTAGACACCTTGGGAACTGGGGACAATTGCTGGGAGATTTGGGAATCCTATGTGATGAAATGAGGGCAGATTTGGAACACAAGGTGCCCAGAATGTGTGTTTTTACTCTGACTTCATTTTCTGATTCTCATTCTAGTTTTTGGTTACAGCCCTTTGAAAATGAACCTGCCCTTGTGGACATAAATAAATAGGTTTTTATTTGCAGTAGCCTGATTTGATGGCCTTTAGTTATTACCACATCATTAGGACATGCTGTAACTAATGCTTCACAAAGGTACCCACCATGGGTGCCTCTAGCACCTGCCCTTGCCTTTGTTATGTAGTGACTCATATCTGTGTCTGCCTTCCTTTCTGGACTGAGTGTTGTCTAGTTCCATTCTTAATGCTGACACAGTGCCTGGCTGTGGTGCAAAGAAGATGCTCATGGAATAGGCTGCAGTGATCCAGAGTTGTAAGACAGAATGTTATGGGAGCAGATAGGAGAAGAAAAAATAAATGAATGAATGGATGCATGCACGAAAACATGATAATCAGGAGTGTTTTCCAAGAGGTCAGTAGTTGGAAGTTACTGGGAGATGGGATGAGTATTTATTTGATACATATTTATAAAGTATTTTTATGCCATAGTGCTGTTTTAATCACTTTATAAATAATGAATTTAATTTTCTTACAAACCTAGGAAGTAAGGACTGTTACTTTTCCTACCTCGTATGTGAGGAAACCAAAGCATAGACAGGTTAGGTGACTTATCCAAGGTCACATGGGTAGTAAGTTGGAGCTGGGACTTGATTCCAGATAATTCAGCTCTAGAGTCTACTGTTAGCCACCTCACTCTGTGTGGAATGGGGTTGGGTGTTCCAAAGTCAGGGAAATCACTTGGTAACTGGTGGACCCCAATTGTCTTACGAGGGCTGTTGCTAAGGCTGTCCTGGGCTTACAGACAACAGAGGGTCTGTCACCCAGCTGGGCCATCGTGAGGGAGCTGGCCATCTTTGCCATTCCTGGGGCCTGACATCTCACAGCCTGTTGGTTATCCTTATACGTGGCAGGCTTTCAGTGATGCGGATGCTTCTTGAGAATGCTCTTGGGCTTTACCAACCGGCTAACTTGCTAGCAGAGCTGGGAAGGCTGTGTCCTCTTGGGGTGTTCGGGAGGGCTCCTGAGCTGTCCTGGTGGTGGCACCCAGTCCATGCCAGGCCTGGCCACCAGGGCCTGACTTCTAACAGGAAGGCTGAGCCAGTGCAGCTCTGTTGTTGTGGCTGAGCCAAGCATCAGTGCTCTGCTAGGCTCCTTTGTGAAGCTGGAGTCAGGGATATCGGCTCCCACTACCATAGAATTTCCTCTTGAAGATGAGCATTTGTTGATGTTTAATAATGTTGTTCAGTGGTTTGAATTGCTGCCCAATACTTGTCTTCACACATTGACAGAGCTGAAATAGGACTATCAGAGGAGTAGCCTTCTAGAGTTGGAAGAGAAGTGAAACATCCCATCCACTCTGTTAAGGCTTTGATCACTTCCGTTGAACAAATTCTTCCTGAGCTTACAACTGTGACTGGAGATGAGATAGAGGAAACCAAAAACCAAAAACCCCAAAACCTCAAGGAGCTTGCAATCTGTTGGATGTCCCTCTTTCCAGCTTTTGGTGGAAAGAAAGACTGGAGGGAGAAGGGCTGTAGCGGAAGAGCACCAAGAAGATGCAATAAATGACAAGGGGGAAGAGAGGAAGGCTGCAGCGCAAGGCCAGGAGGGTGGTGTAGTCTAAGTGCAGCATAGGCTTTACAGACCTAGTCCTGATTCTTGCTTCTACTGCTTACTTGCTTCACAATGGAGAGCAAATCGCTTCTATCATGTTCTGAGTCTCAGTTTTCTCAACTGTAAAATGGGCTAATAATACCCCCTGGAAGAGTTTGTGTGGGATAGTGCCTAGGGCATTGTATTAGTTATCATCAAACAAAAGCAAGGGGAGAGCCATTTAGCACAAGGGTTTATATTGCTACACATCTCAGCAGGCTTTTAGGACAATACTCAGTCACAGCCACTGTAGCCTCTAGATTTCTAGGGAGCCTAATGAAAATACCATGGCCTGGGGAAGATCAAGGGTTCAGGAGTCAGGCAGGCTGTGTGTCCTACTAGCCCAGAAGCTTTAAACTTACCCTCTCTGAGCCTCACTTTTCCTATCTGTGAAATGGCCAAGTAGCCTGGATAGAAGGGCCAGGATCTACCACATGGAAGCAGAAAGTACAAGCTAGTAGAGAATATGGGTGCTGGCCCTGTAATGAGTGACCATATCCACTTGAGTGTGTGTTTGTATGTGTGTGTGTATGTGTGTGTAGAGGGGCACAGGGATGATTAACAAGGACAGAGGTAGGCCTGAAATGGAGAAAGATTCTCAAAGAACCCTCCCTGTAGAGTACAGGACTTACTATGGAGGTTTAGAGAGAAGGTAAGTGAAAGAAACGGGCAAGCAAGAAACTCACACTTATTAAATGCCTACCACGTACCAGGCACTTCACATCTCCTAAGCTCCTAGCCTTCACTGTAAACTCATCAGGCAGGCAATACTATTCCTAATTTTGAGATGGCCTCAGGAAAGGTCAGAGAAGGCAAATAAATTGCCCAAAATCACAGCTCTTTGAATTCCAAAACTCTTTTCATATACACTTCTCTGCCTGTTCATACATATGTGTTAGGACAGGACTATATTCTGGGAAAAAGATGGGAGTTGATATCAAGTGATAATAGTGTAATTCCTGTTTATAGAAACAATTGTAGGAGGAAGCCATTTCAAAGTGGTCATTTAGTCAGTTAATATGTATTGAGCCCCAGTCAGGCACAGTTCTAGGTGATGGGGATGCAGTAGAACCAGTCTGTCTGCCCTTGTGGAGAACTGAGAAGAGGAAACAAGTAAGTTCAGAAAGTGATCAGAGAGGAAATTAAACAGTGTGGTATGATGGAGCACTGGGGAGGTGCTGGGGACCTTAGATATTGTCTTAGTTTGGGTTCTTCCTAAAGCCCTGAGAAAAGGATTTGAGTGTAGGTAACAATTTGCAAGGTGATTCCAGGAAGCCTGCTGAGAAAGTAAGGAAGTAAAATGGGAAAGGAAGGGAAGCTAATAGAGCAAGCTTGTCCAACCCGCAGCCTGCAGGCTCCATGAAGCCCAGGATGGTTTTGAATGCGGCCCAACACAAATTCGTAAACTTTTTAAAAACTATGGGTTTTTTTGCTATTTTTTTTTTTAGATCATCAGCTATCATTTTAGTGTATTTTATGTGTGGCCCAAGACAGTTCTTCTTCCAGTGTGGCTCAAGGAAGCCAAAAGATTGGATACCCCTGTAAACAGAGGGTAATTTAATGATTAGGTTACCACTGTGGGCAACTAGAGCTCATTCCTGCTGGGACCCTCAGAGGGACACTGACACATTTGCTGGACTACTGTTCCATCAGGGGCCAAGAAAGCTGGGGTATGTATCCACCTACAGATGTTCCTCATTGGTTGTGGAGCCTCCACCTCCAGAGAGTCCCAAAGCAGAGAAATATGTGTCTGACTTGAGTTAGGAAGCATTTATGGAGTGGAAGCAGTCTATGGAGGCTGCAGGTGGGTTGAGGGCATCCGTAGTGTCTGCTACAGCTGGTGTGCGTGGTCAGGCAGACTGCATTTGAGCTGAGACCTGGACTAGAGGGGGCAGCTATGGAGCAGCCAGAATGGTTCCTGGGGGGCTATTCTTCCACCCTCCTTCATGGGAACCTGCAGCTCCAGGAGTTAAAGTGCATCAGCAAAGGCCCAGCTGGTGAAATTCCCTAGCCACGCTGGATTCCTGCCGCCCCTCATTCCATTTTGACCCTTCTCCACTGGGTCACACAAATGTGCCTCACTCTTACGAACCTGTGAATAGCCTTAGAAATGTATGCCTCATCAGATGATTTCAGTCCTGCTCTATGCCCCAGAATCTACCTTTAAATGCTTTAAACACTCCTAAACAGCTCTAAAATGTGCCCAAGTGTTCCCACCACTCTACCACACAGCTATTTTTAGCTCCAATGCCAATTTCTATTCCTTAGTATAATCTTTTTTTTTTTTTTTCTGGAAGAGAAACTCACAACAAAATTTATCTCTACAGCTTATTCTAAAACCACTAACTCTCACGCGCATGCACACACACACACACACACACACAAAATATCCCTCATAGACAACACTTTATAATTCAGGCAAAGGAAGACCAAAAGGAGAACTTAATACTTCTTATTTATTCCATTCAACAGTAAAGTGCCTTAAAAAGGCCATGCAATTATATTGTTATGTGATAATTATTAATTCTGCTATGAGCTTCCACTGAGCCCAGATCCCATCAAGCACCTCTAATTTTGCCTACAAGTCCTTCTGTACCACCTGATGGGTGCTGGGAAAAGAGCTGCCCTTCTCAACTCCTGGCATTTGGCTTTGATGGGTTTCCACTGCATATGCCTTCCTTTTTCATCAGCCACCATTTTCTAACATCTTTATGCCTAAAAAAGACAAACTTATTGGGAGGAAATATCACAATCCCCCAAAATGCAATTTTCTTCCTTTCCATCTCCAATAAAGCATGTAGTGGAAAAGTTATTAGACATTTTTCCTAGTGGATTGTCAATAATATTAACAAAGCCAGTGTGTTGAATACCTGTATATGCCAGGTATTTGGGAGATTATTACAGAGGTTACATATTCTTATTTAATGTAATCCTCAAAACGATTTTATTCAATAGTGATATTCTCTTTTTTAGATAAGTAGCTCTGCCTCTGTGACTTGCACATAAAGCAAATGGAAAAATCAAGGTTCCGACCCAAGTCTGTCTAATTCTAAAGCCCACGAACTCATAACCTGGCATTTCTCTAAGTGTGGTCTCCGGACCAGCAGCATCAGCTTCACCTGGGAGCTTGTTAGAAATGCAAATCTTGGCCAGCATCCAGTAGAGTTTTTCCTAAGTTTTTCTCTAGGATTTTAACCAAAAGGAAAAGAAAAGGAAAGATGGCTGGGCACAGTGGTTGGCCCAGCATGGTGGCTTACACCTGTAATCCTGGCACTTTGGAAGGCCAAGGTGGGCAGATCACTTTAGGTCAGGAGTTCGATACCAGCCTGGCCAAAATGATGAAACCATGTCTCTACTAAAAATACAAAAATTAGCTGGGCATGGTGACCGGTGCCTGTAATCCCAGCTACTTGGGAGGCTGAGGCAGAAGAATCACTTGAACCTGGGAGACAGAAGTTGCAGTGAGCCAAGATCATGCTCCTGCACCCCAGCCTGTGAGACAGAGCAAGACTCTCTTAAAAAAAAAAGAAAAAGAAAAAGAAAAAATGCAAATCTTCAGGTTCCGCCCTAGAACTACTGAATGAGAAACCCTGGGGATGAGGCCCAGCAATTCCTGTTAACCAGCCCTCCAGGTGATTCTTAGCACAGAAAAGTTTGGGAAACACTATCTTCACCCATTTGTTAACTACTGATAAAGAGTTCAACTAGTAGATGAACTTTGAAGGAGGTTAAAATTTTCCCCTCTTCTTTGTGAATGTAATTAAAGTGATACAAATTTCAACAAATGTATATTTTTCTTCTAGAAAGCATGTCTTTTACATTTTGGGAGGTTTTAACTTTCTGTCACCTATCCTGATTTGTATCTAGGTCTCGCTACTTATTAGCAGCAGGATCTTGGGAAAGTTACTTAACCTCTGTAAGCCTTGGTTCCAAGTCTGTGTATTGCAGGTGAGCAGGATTCTTGTGAGTATTGAGTCAGGATCTACAAAAGTGCTTAGCATGATATCAAGCATATCATAAGTATCTAACAAATATTAGCTGATTATTACTAATTACATGATTGGTTTGCTTGTTAGCTATTATTAGTAACAGTTTCTAAACTGTTTAATGCTTTTAAATTATATCCCTCATTAAGACATCCAGCATCAGTTTTATAAAACAGTTTTCTATAACTGGCCTAACTTTTAAATCCTGCCATTCTTATGTTTGACTCTTAGCAGTAAGTAGAATGATCAGAGTAACTGTCTGGAAAAGACCATCAATATTCCCATAAAAATTATTTATGGAAATCTGACACATAGTAGGTGCTCATACATGTTTGTGGAGCAATGAATTGAGTGAATGATCAGTCCACACAGGCCACTTCTAGTCCAAATATTGGCCCCATACACTGACAGGTTGGGGGTCAGGGGCAGGAAACTGTCTCTTGTTCTCTGTTGATGGGCCCAGCACAGAGCATAGAGCCTGGCACAGAAATAGATTGTCAATAATTACTTGATGATCAAATTTTTTTGCTTTCCTTTTGATACAGATATGCTTTGTTTCCTTAACCTCTTCTATCATAATATGCTTTGGGATCTGATAAAGAGAGATCAAAGTAAATATATATTTCTCTCCCTGTATACTCTGCTGCCCATATTTTTTTAAAAATAAAGTTTTTAAAGAGTTATCAAATAAGACTTAGGAGCCAGGAGACCTAGATTCTCCGTTCTGCTTTGCTGCCAGGCTTAGATGTGACAAAGGCCTGACGCTTAACTCTTGGGTTCTTTTATTCCTGTGTAAATGGAGAAGGCTGGACTAGATAGGTGTTTTCCACGGGGGACTGGGACCAAATGGTTGTGTGTGTTACCTAAGCACGGTGTTAAGTAACATTGGATCACATGGTGAGAAAGTCTTGTTTCACTTCCTCTTTAATCTTTCTGATTTAGTGGAGGAGAAAGCCTGATTTTGGCACTGGTAGGTATTTAATACCTCACCAATGCTTGTTCATCTCCCTGTTTAACAGAGACCTGAGTTTAGATGAGGAGGCAACAGTATTCACCTTGTTTTGTTCATCATATTCATTTTTTAACCTTCTTTTTTCTATTCATGAAAAGATGGTGTTTTTTTTTCACTGAAGATAATGAGATACATTTTCCTTTTAAAATAAATTGATTCCAGAAACAAAGAGTCAGTCGAATGTGAAGAAAAAATGCACTAGGTTAATAATAGAGCAGATAGGCTGGGGGTGTGGCAGAAATCCAAAAGATGGAAGGAGCCTCATGCCACAATGACTGTCAGCAAGTCTCGGGTGCTACAGTGTAGGGAGAACAGAACCTTGTCTTTGGTCAAGATTGTATGTCTGCACAGTCAGGCCAAGAAACATCAGCCCTGGTGCGGTGGTTAAGGCTGGAACCACCAAAGCGAGCCCCCACTCCAACCTGGAGATCACCGTAGAGATTCTGGTCCCAGCTCTGGGGCAGGGCCAGATGTGTGCATTTGTAGACACCTCCATAGATGGGGTTCTCGCCCATCCGGAGTTCCAGATAAGGACATGCAGTTAACAGCACATCTAGGAGCTAGTTTTTTTTGTTTTTTTTTTTTTTTGAAATCACGATGCATTCAGAGAAATTAGATGGACAAAAATGTTTACCACATCATTTTTATATGCGTTAATCATTGGAACACACCTACCTGCTCCACATTAAGGTAAGAGTTAGTTATGAAATCCCTGGACAAAATATTGTATATCTATTCAAAATGATATATATGGGGAACTGTAGAGATGCAGAGAAACGTTTATGGTACAATGGAAGGTGGGGGGAATAGTAGACAAAATTGCATCTATAGCTTTATTTCAACTATGTAAAAGACATAGAAACAATTACAAGTAAACATGTTAGAGTGTTACTGGTTGTTATTTCTAGCTAAAGTGATTATGTGTCTTTCAAAAAATGCCTTTTTTTTTTTTTACATTCTAAGCCTTCTTCTACAATTCTAAATGTTGACTATGCTCTCCCTTTCCTGTCAAATGACGAGCATCAATCAGACCTAATTAAAATCCTGTTTCTGTCTTGACTAATGTGTGACCTTGGAGAAGTCCTTAACTTTGTGATCCTCAGTTTCCCCCACTAAAAATTGGGAAGAGTTCCTTTCTCATGGGTTTCTGTGAGCAGTAAGTGAGATGATGCACGAGAGACACTTATGAGGGTGCCTAGCTCATAAGCCTCCGAAGAAATAGTACCTGCCATAATAATAATGTTAATAATAATAATAATGTTATTGTTGTTATTGTTTTCCTCATTATTACTACTAGTGAATTTGAAAGGCATAACAGTTTACTAAACCAAAGAGTCAAGCTGTAAAAAATGTAATTCTGAAGTTCCTCCCCTCTGCCTGTTGCATAAACACACGCAGGCATGCAGAGTGACATAAGTCAACAAATGCACATGTGCACACAGTCTTCTCTGGTGCTGCACACTCCCCGTGCTAGGAGTTTCCACATCCACAGGTTCAGGAACAAGAGGACCAGCTTCATCTGGTCCTCTTTGTCTACTATTTTGTCTACTATTCCCCCACCCCCCGCTGTCTTCTATTGTACCATAAACATTTCTCTATGGCTCTACAATTCCCCATATATATCATTTTGAATAGATATACAGTATTTTGTCCTGGGATTTCATAACTAACTCTTATCTTAATGTTGAGCAGGTGGGTGTGTTCCAATCGTTTGTGCATATAAACACTTCCTGAGGCATCTTTTATCTGTCAGACTCCTTGCTCAGCACACGCAACATTCTTTTTATTTTCTTTTTCTAAAAAAAATGAGGTAAAATTCACAGAACATAAAGTTAACCACTAGTCATTCTAAAGTGTACAATTTAGTGGTGTTTAAAACATTCACAGTGTTGTGCAACCATCGCCTCTATCTAGGTCCAAGGCATTGCATCACAGCAAAAGGAAACTGTACCTATTCAGCAGTCACTCCCCATTTCCCCTTCCCCAATCCCCTGGCAGCCTCTAGTCTACTTTCTCTCTCTGCAACTTGGCTTTTAAATTTCTCTGCAGCCACACATAAAATTTAACCCTTATGTTTTCTTAGTTGTGCTCATTGAGCTTTTTCCCCTTTGCCATTTGGTTAAAGATCCAGTGAAATGAATAAGTGGACTGAATCCCCACTTCCTTGTTTGGAAATTTTAGGTTCATTGCAATTGAAACCAAAATGTCTGTGTGAATTCATTTAAAAAGCAGATTTTCTTTTCCACAAAGGATTTGGGACTGTTTGGGGCTTAATTATTATGTCAGGTGATCCAGCTTTAGTCCAGATGAGGACCCTTTGGAAGAAGCTTTGCCATGAGGGCAGCAGCTTCAGCGGAGGGTCAAGGTCCTTCTGAGCTGGGAGGCTGAAATGGAACACATGTGGCTCTGAGCCAGTGAAGTGCTTTCTTGGGACTGCCCTGCTGTCCAGGAACTGAAGCTGGGTTCAAATGCTGACTGTCATTCTCTGGGCATGTGACCATGGCCAAGCTAATACACATGATGAGCCTCAGTTTCTGCATCTTTGAAAGGGTGATCATTGTGAGTATTTTGCAGAGGATTAAATGAGATAAGACTGGTGAACCACCCCCACCACCCCCCTCAACCCCCCGGATTTTTTGGCCTCATAGCTTTGCTTCTATGCATGAAGTGCTGAATGCCATTTCTGGTACTGACTCAGATTCTTCATGTGCCAGGCTGGGTACTGACTTGTGGAGTGGATAGTGGTTGAGGGAAGACAACTGGGGATGGGAGGAATGGGAGAATGTGAGTGTCGAGGGGTGGGCTACCTCTTGGGCACTGGCAATTACATGACAGTGGAACAGCATTGCAATTTAGTTTTGTGTTTTTCATTGTAACCCAACTGGCAACAGAACAGTGATGGGAGATGGAAAGGTTATCAAATTTGACTAGTGAGTTGCCCCTTTTGGTCCCTTCCTTAGAGTAAGCCTCAGTTTCTTCATCTGCAAAATGGAACTATCAGTGCCTTCTCTGACTACCTCGCAGAGTTGCTGTGAAGAAAAAGTGAGATAAAAATGTACCTGAAAGCATTTGTAAAATGTAAAGTGCTGTATAAATGTAACTGATTATTGTTTCATTTAAAAGACATGGTTCTGTTGATATCTCATGAAAAACAGTGCTAGTCCTCCCATTTAGTCATGGCGACAACCTTTTTGTCATAAATGTGCATGGGAGAATCGTTGGTTAGTAGGTGTTTTCCTTTATCCAAGTGGTCTGAGCTGGAAAATATGGAGAATTCCTTCACTAAAGGGCCATATCTTTTGACTCTACTGACAGCATGTCATGTGGAACTCAAAACTGCCTTCGTGAATGCAGATAGATTGCATCTATTAGCTGCCTCTTGTCATCATGACCTGCCAGAAGGGAAAATAAAATGTGCCTACAAATATTTCAATATTTATGTTGTGTGAAGGTTTAATATTCATTTGGAGCAGTGAATGGGGAAAGAGAAAAAAAAGTCCACATCCTTTACTTTGGAAATTGCTCAGTTCAACAAGAATTCATTGAGTACCTACTATGAGCTAGTGAGTGAATGATATGCTAGTGTCTACCAAAGAAAGACACCAAATTCTAATATTGACAACTTCATGTTTGCATACTTTGTCAGAAGCCTTGGAGAATCCCAAGGTCAGGAGTCTTTGCTCATTCCTATGGGGAAACTGATGAAATCTGCCCAGAGGTTGGGGAAGAGGGAAGTAGGTGAAATGGCTGCAGAGGAGAGGTGTTTGTAGTAAAATTGGGGAAGAGAGGAGAGTAGGAGGGGGTGGATCAGACCTCAGAAACACACTCCTACCTGTTAGGATGTAGGTGTGTGCTTGCACTTGTGGGTGGGACCAAGAGACAGGTGTCAGTAGCCTGGAGTTATAAAAACCAAAATGCACTGAATAATTGGATGGGAAACCACACAAAAGAAAAGGACTCTTAGCAAGTGTATTTTTTCCAGCAATGCAAAAGTGAATTTACAAGCATATTGTTGTAGCTGTGAAGGGGCAAGCTCTACTAAAGGGATAGATGATACATGAAAATAAGTTGTAAAATTTATGTTGTTAATCGAAGAATATGTTGATAATTTGTGTCACTGATATTCAGTGTTTTGAATATGTTGTCATTGTCATTTCTCATTATGTAAAAATAGAATAATTTTACAAGTTCACTGGTGACTTCATTCCCCTAACCCTATTTTTTCCCCAATAAGGTCCTAAATTCCTCAAGCCTGACTTCTCCTGCCCCAGGGGTTTTCAGAAACCTAACCCCCATGGTTGGCGAGGGACTGCTGTGTGTGAAATGGTAACTGCCCTCAAGGAGCTTACAATCTAGCTGGGGGTAAATGACTTGCACATGAACACAACTAGACTGTGAGCTTCTAGAGGGCAGGGACCTTACCCTAGTCATCTCTCTTCTCACCCTGCACACCCTCCCTGAGGGATCTCATCCATCCCCATGGCGTCAACCACCACCTGAGGACCCTCTAGGCCTGAATTGTCTCCTGAGTGCCACACCCAGCTCTCCAGCATCTTCAGTGTTCCTCCCCGGGTGGAATGCTCCACAGCACTGCCAACTCAACCTGCTCACCAAAACCCAGCTTGTCATATCTCCTCTGGGCCAGCCCTGGCTTCCAGGCTCCTGGACTTGGTCCCCCAGATCAAAGATCCAGGGGTCACTCATTTGGACTGAGCTTGATGGAAAAGTGCTTATGTTTCAATGTTAAGTAAACTGGGGAGCCTATCAAATGTATAGACATGATGAACTCATTGATGTTAAGTACATAGATGGAAAGAGAAATGCTTCAGAATGTATTAGTGGTTGCCTCTAATGGTGAAATAATGATTGACGTTTTCTTTTTCTGACACCCTTGTGCTTTCCAAATCTCCTGCAAAAAGTATTTATTACTTTTGTAACCAGCAAAAATGCCTAATAAAAATGATTGACAGGTCTCCATTTGAGTGTCACCTTTTCTGGGAATTATCGTTTATTCCTTTGCATCTCAAAGAGTCTGAGGCTCCAGGGTTAGACAGCCTCAGCACGTGTGCTTACCCTGTTGGGGAACTTGTTGCACTGTGTTCTTTCTGTAAGTCGGCTCTTCCATTAGTCTGTGAGCTCCGAGAGGGCAGGAATCATGGTTATTCATCTCTCATTTCCAGTGCCTAGCACAAGGCTTGCATACATAACTGCTCAATACATGCTTGTTCTTTAAAGGAAGAGAGGGAGGGAAGGAGGCAGGAAAACAAAAAGGGGAAGGACACCAGAATTCTCAAATGTTATACCTCCATGGATCCCTTGTATTATTTCCTGTCCCCAAGATCCTTTGTTTATTAAGCTTTTGAATCTACTGTACCACTGATTTTTCACTCGGTAGTTTGAATTTTTCTGTCTTTTAGTAATCATAGGCCTTATAAATCCCAATCAGAGCTTCTCAGGGCCAAGTCTGGCATATGTCACCTGCTGTCCCAAGTCTGACTTGGGCAGAGTGCCCCCTGCCTGACACCTAGGTCATGGCATGCAGGGCTATCTCCAGTTCTCTGGAGCTGAGTGTACCTTCTGGAGCTTCTTTTAAAGTGGAACAATGGCAAACTGCAATGTCTGTGGGAGGAGGAGAGCAAGGGAACAGATAACATAAGAAGAGAAGTGACAATTGCAAACTTCAATTGTGTGTTTCCTCTGTGCAGGCACTGTGCTATGCATCAACACGCACTGTCCCCTCAGCCCTCACAGCAGCTCTGTGACACAGGCACTATTACAATTGCCATTTTGTAGGCAAGGAAACTGAGGCTTAAAGATGCATTAGATGGGGAAACTGGAATTTGCACTGATTGCAGAGCTTAAGTCCAGCACTGCATCCCTCTTCTGAAGTTCCAGGAAGAGCACAGGGAGGAGATGGCAAGAGAGATGCCTGTCGGGAGAAAGGAGCAGTGTTTGCAATTTCAGAGCCTTGTTTGGGGATGTGCCAGCATAGAGGAGTTTAGCCCGGAAGGCACAAAGCCCTTCACAAAGTCTGTGACACTCCTGAAGTTGTAGGCAATTTGTTCCAGGTATGTGCATTGTCTGGGAAGGTCTTCAAAGGAGTCTGTGTGGTTAAAAAAAAAAAAAATGGTTAAGGAAGCGGACCATGGAGCAGAAAGTTGCAGTGACTGGATTCTGGCTCCAGGCTGCAAATTTAACCATTGAATATCACCCAACAGGATGGATATGGGGATATGGTCTTGTTGATAAAGCATCTTCCTCACACAAGACTTGGAGAAATAATCCTGGAGGGTGTGTGTGTGTGTGTGTGTGTGTGTGTGTGTGTGTGTGTGTGTGTGTGTTGTGTGTTTATGTGTCTCCCAGGTATTTAGAATCAACTGATTACCAAATCAATCAACAAATATTTATTCTAGCAGAGACTTGATAGCTCTCTGGTTTGTCAGGGTTGTTTAAAGAAGGATTTCTGCCTTGGGTGGGAGTTTGGGCTAATGAGATAATAATAATTACCATTTATTGAGTGTTGGTTGTGTGCCAGCCAACTCTGCTGGGCACTTTATATACATGATTCCACTTAATCCGCACATCAACACCGACAAGGAAGGTTTTATAACCCATTCTTTACAGAGAACGAACTCAGAGGGTTTGAATGTCTTGCCTAAGGTCATAGTAATTCAATCTATGTAAGTAGAGGAGCCAAATTTGACTCTACGTCTGTTTCCAAGATTCCACATGTTCCTGTTTCTCTCTTTTTTTTTTTTTGATGTGAATGTATGTGTTTCCACCAGAACTAAGATCCATCAAATTATCAAATTAATAAACAAATGTATTCAAGCAAGACTTGATGCCTGTTAATTAGCCAGGCTGTATTATAAGGGAGCCTTGCTTTGAGTAGCATCTTGGACAAGATCGCCTCCAAGTTCCTCTCTAATTTTAGGGTCTCCTCTCAAATTCCAAACAATCAGTTTTAAATTTTTCTGATAAAAACTTATTGCTCTCCCACTCCCCAGTTCTTCTTCCTTGGCTATGGTAGCAGGGACCACAATTTTTCTCTGCCTTCCTAACAGATTAGTCCTTGTCCATAAGCATTTCAAATAAGAAGAAAATACCCATGTAAATATGGGAAACAACTACTCATTTCAGCTGATTCTCCTTCCCCAGAGAAGAATATGGAACCAGTAGATTTCTGCTCATTGAAAGAGTTGGAACTCATATTCTGTGCCTGGTGGACTGGCTTGCCTTCAGGAAATTGCTTTCTAATCAGAGTGAGAAATGGCACAAAAAATGCTGGGAATCATTTGGGTGGGTGAGATCTGGGGCTGTCTTTATGTTTCTGCCTATGGAAAGTCATGATACAGGGTAGTTACAGTGACATCTCCCTGCTGAATAAATCCTGTTCTTTTGTAATGAAGCATGGCAGCCAGGCCTAGCACACTTCCCTCTGCACACCATCCTGCTCAGGCCTCTGTGCCTCGGCTGTGCTGTTCCTTCTGCTTGGAATGCATTCACTGTGTCCACTTAGCCAATTCCTACCTATTCTTCAAGCCTCAGTTCCAGTGTCCCCTCGAGGGCAGGCAGTGCTTTCCCATCTGCCCTAGGTCCACTCTACCAGCCTCTACTTGGGCCCCCAGCATACCTTATCTGTCTTCCATCTCCTCAGTTCTAGAACCTAACACACTGTGGCACTCTTTTTTTTTTTTTAAAGCATCTGACTATCTTCTATCACAGGGCCAGGTACTCAAAATATATTTATTGAATACAGTTGAATATATTCTGTGATCATCCCTGATCATGTTAAGTTCTACTGGGTCCATACTATTTAGTAGCCTAACCCAGGTAGGACTAAAACTAAGCCACTTGTTTGTGCAGCAGTTTCTGATTACAAATGGTTTATATTCCTGTCCGCACTCAGTGAAGAGGAGCTACCACTGTTAGTATTTCCATAATGTGAATAGATGAGAAAACCAAAGCATAGAGAGGTTAGATGGTCTGCCCAGGGTCATGCAGTTTGTAAGTTGCAGTGGCCCACAGCCCAGCTCTCTCTCAGGACCCTGAGAGGTAAGGCTGGATGAACATTGCTGACTGTTAAAAGCACCTGACCACTCAGCCAGGTGAGATGTGCCCACCCCTACTTGTCTGCTGCTCCTGAAGATTCACAGGTAAATTGAGCCTCTTCTTATTGGATTCTATTTTGAACTCATGGTGCTGGGGGTTGTCCCAGATTAAAGGACACATGAGGTGGGGAGTTGCAAAGCATAGGAAAAAAAAAAGTAAAGCACAGAATGTGTAGCAAACTTGGGCCACATGCTGCATTTTCTACCTTCTGTCTGCACTGGATTCCTTATAATTTGTCTTGCACAAATTGGGATAAATACAAACAAGCACACATATGTAAATTCATTCATTTAAAAAATAATCTTTCTGAACCTTAATTTTTCCTCACTGGGAATGATAATGTCTTTTGTGCAAGGATGTCACACAAATTTAATGAGGAAACTCATATAAATGGGCCTTGCATGGTGACAGAGCTGGCATTTCCAGACTGTTTTCCTTCTAACTTTCTACCATGCAACCTCTATTTGACAGTATCCGTGGACTGGTTTGCTGATTGCTCACAAGCCCCAGAAGAAAGGAGGGGGAAAAATCATACAAACTGCCCTAAGTTTTGGGCCACTCAGCAGCCAGCCCTCCCTAAAAATTCTGAGATAAGAGAAACATTGCCAGTAGAAGTACTGTGATCCCCCAGACCTGAGTGCCCTTCCTGGCTTTTGCCTTCCTGGCTCACAAAGCCTCCTAACCCTTTGCATTCTCTACTTACTCTTATTCTGTATCTGGTTGCTGGGGTATCCTTCCTTTTTGACCATGAGTGGCAGTTGCCTCTGGCCTGTAAAGGAATTATTCAGATGCCAAAAATTTGGAGATAGCCAGGTAACTCAGGAAATGGTATCAGGAGAAGAAGCAGGAGTGACACATCTTTGGGGTTCCTGGGTAGCCATGTAGCACATAGTTGGAGGGGGCAGGCTTTGAGTCACTCAGAACTGGGTTAGAATCCTGATTCTGTGGCTTACTGGTTTTCCAGCTTTGTTCCAGTTACTCAGTCCCCTGGGCTTCAGTTTCTTTACTTACAAAATGGGGATGTTAATAACAGTAATACCTATAACTATGGGGCTATGTTGAGGATGAAATAAAATGATGTATAAAAATCAATGAGAACACTGCCTGGTACATAGTGGGCTACAATGAATTTTCTGTCCTCAGCCATGACTAGCTGGAATGGCCTTTTCCTCCTTAGCTCCTGCTTTTCCTTGAATCTCATCCCTTTGAGTGTTCTGCCCTAACACGTCAAGCCAAATTCTGTGACTTCCTCTTCTGAGGCCCAGAGGTCTGCCATCTGACCTATAGAGTCCCTGCACCTGCGTCCTTGACTGGGTTCTGAAGCCCCCTTGACACAGTGCTCAGGAGAAACTCAAAGAGGAAATGAAAGGCAGAGTCCCTTGTATCAATGACAGCGGCCCAGGCTCCCTCAACCTTTGCCTTGGCAAACCGACTCAGACAGTATTTTCATTTGATTCTGTCTTTCTTGGCTTTGGTTGTGACTCATAAAGCTATTCAAGCCACTCTATTTTCTCTGCCCCTGAGAGACTAAATGGTCCTATGGAGTGTGAACCAGAGAGGAGAGAGGTCTTGGGAGACCCAGTGGCCACCATGCCTGAAGGTTAGAGGGGAGAACCATGCATGCGTCATACAAAAGAAAGGGAAGTGGATGCTTTGGCTTGGCCGCTGGAGCGCTATTATGCCTCTAGCCATTCCTTTGCCGGCCTCCCAATTATGGCTGCAATTTGGCAGCCATTTCCTTGCCCTGGGGTGGAAGGGGTCCCTGCAAAGGTATGAACAGTTGGGCTGCTTTGGGAGCCAGGAAGGCAGAAGTGACCATTTAGGTCTGGGGATCACTGGGCTTCTATTAAGAATGGTCCTCTTGTCTCAACTTTTAGGAGGGACTGAACCCTGAATGGCCCAATTTTGTGTGATATTTTTACCTCCTACTTTCTGGGACTTGCAATAATAAAGTAATCAGCAAACCAACCTATAGCTACTCCTTGAACAAGAACTAGATATAAAGCATGATACAAAGAACCATGAGAGATAAGAAGCTAGGATGGGGTAAGACACAAATTTAAAAAATGCCTAATTGGACCATACAGTGGGGGAGAATATTAAGACTCATACAGTTGGAGTGGTTGGAATTCTAAGAAGCCATTAGGCTGGTCAAGAAAAGCTTACAGAAGGATCAAGCTTTCATCTGAGTCTTAAAAATGTGTTGGCCATGAAGTACTAGAGATGGATGGGAAGGACATAGGCATGGGGAAGGTCTGAGCAAAGGTGCATCCAGGAAAATAAATGCATGAGGACTTGATGTTTGTTGCACACCTGCTGAGAGCTAGACACTTGGTATGCCTACCAACTATAAACTAAGACTAATATTATTGCCTCCATTTTACAGATGAGTAAACTGAGGCCAAGGAGCTCCAACTAGCTCTTTGGCTGCTCAAGAACAGGGACAAATATGTCTTACTTATCTCTGTATCCTGAGTACAGAGTTCCAGAACAGGCCTCTGATAAATATTCACGGATATTAAAGGCCATAAAGCAGAGCCAGGATTCAAACTCAAAATCCCCCCAAGGCCTGTGTTATCCAGTTATTGGAGTGAGTATGAAAGTGTTTCTAAAAGAGGAGCGGGCAGTAAATGTCCAGAGAGGATTGAGGGGAATTCTGAATAAAATCCAAGAGGTAGGACCTGATGCTATACCTTCTGGGAGCCATAGAAAGCCCCTGGGCCGAGTAATCCGATGCCTGTGGCCTTTTGGAACTTGGGCGAATTTGTCAACAACAACACGGAGCTGGTGACCGATTGAGTGGGTCATGTTTTATCCTCTTACTGCATTTCCTCAGAGCACCCTGTATGCCCGGTCCTCTTCAGGAATGTGTTCCTTGTGGCAAGTTCTTGTCCAAAGTATCCTCCATCTAGACTGTGAACTCTGTGCAGTTAGGAATGGAGTCTGTGTGATTCACCCCTGGATCCTCAATGCCTGGCCCTGGAATATAGGAGGCACTCAACTATCACCTGATGTGTCAATTTTAGATAACGATGGTTGGTACCTATACAGATCATTTCCAGAGGCGTCTTGCTGACAGCAAGGGATTAGAAGGAAAATAGCTGATGTGAAGAGATGGCAGGAGATGTAGGCATTCAGGGAGGAATTAGTTGTTTTTTTCTCTGTGTTGCAACACTTGGCTCATCTGTTTGGGCACCTTCTCCCTCTCTTGATTGGCATATTAGCTTCCTACAGCTGCCATTGCAAAGTACCACAAATGGAATGGTTTAAAACAACAGAAATTTATTTTCTCACAGTTCTGGAAGCTAGAAGTCTGAAATCCAGGTGTTGGCAATGTTGGCTCCTTCTTGGGGGCTCCAGGGGTGGAATCTGTTCCATGCCTCTGTCTGGTTCCTGGCTTCTGGTGATTGTGACACTCCTTGGTGCTCCTTGGCTTGCAGCTGATAAGTCCAGTCTCTGCCTCCGCCCTCACATGGGTATCTTCTCTCTATATCTTCATGTCTTCACAGGGTGGTTTCCCCACTCTGTGTGCCTGCTTGTGTCTCCTTCTCTTCCTATAAGGACATCAGTCATCCTGGATGAAGGGCCTGCCCTATTCCATCAGGACTACACCTTAACTTACATCTTGATTACATTCACAAAGACCTTGTTTCTAAATAAGGTTGTATCCACAGGTACCAGAAATTAGGATTTCAATATAGCTTTTGGAGGAACATGATTCAACTCTCAGTAGTTTGTTATCACGTATTAGTGTTAAACAAAATAATACCTCTATATGGTGTTTTATGGGTCATGCGACAGTGATGATTGCATTAAATTCTCACACTAACCCTAAGGGTAGCTGGCATAATCAGCCCTATTATATATTCTGAAACTGAGGTTCAAAAAGCGATTTGCTCAAAATTATACAGTGTAGAATTGACAGAAGGAGGAGGACCTGAAGCTGGGACTTACAACTCATATATTGTTCTCTCGCCTTGTGCTTCTGACCTTGGGAGCTGCTGGGATGCGGGGATAGGCATGCCACCCTCCTCACATCCCCACAGGGCTCACAGGATGCTTGAGGAGAACCAGGTGCTCTGTAAATACTTGTTGGCTTGAATTGCATTCAGAAGCTCACCCTTGCTCCGGAGAGAACCTTCAAGGGTAGCAAACAATGACTTTTACTGAACATGTCAGAGAGTGTAAGCCAAATTTTGAGAGAACTAGGGTTTAGTGAGTCTGTGGGCATTTCCGCAGGTGAGGTGTTGAATTCACTGTACCTCATTCCAAGCTGCGGGGAGCCAGGGTTCAATTCTCACTTTCTTCCTTTCAGAGAACAAGCCTGAGGCCCCTGCCAAGGCTTCTTCTCCCCTCTCGTCTGCTCCCCTCCCTCCTTCAGTGTCACCCTCTTCCTCCAGGCCTGTTCTTACTCTGATGCATCCTCCAACCCCCCACTGCCAGAGCCAGACAGCCATCTGCTCCTCACTCCCCCGTGTCTCCGATGGCCCCAGGGCAAAATCCAGACTCCTGCTGACTGTAGCAGGCACTGCATCCTCTGGCAGCACCACCTATTGGAACACACCCTCACATTTGTGTATGACACAAATTGTGAAACACACCGAGTCCCTTCAGTAAGACTTGGCTCTTCAGTGGTGCCCATATGCATCGTGGAGTGCCCGCCTCTGCTCCTCTGGGCAAGCGTTCTGAAATCCCTGTTTCCTCAGCCTGCCTTTTTTGCATTTCAATCTCATTTGCCATTGTTAAAATAAAGGAGCTGACCAGAGGGCTGACGCAGTCCCGTCAGTTTAAGACTTCAGAAGTGGGAAACAGCAGGTGTGCTTTTGCCCCTTGTTAGGCTATAAGAAGCCACTCTGACAGCCACTGAGGACTGAAGGATGGCTTTGCTGTTTTCCCATTTTGTCTTTAAAAGCATCCTGTGAAGGTGCTAGGATTAACTTAGTGTGAAGATGAGGAAACGGAGACCCAGAGAGATATCTGTCTAGGAACTTGCCCAACGAGCTGAGTTTGAATATCGCTTCCACCAGCTGCCAGTCATGTAGTTTTGGGCAAATTTCTTGATCTCGGAGCCTCTTCTTTTTTAACAGGAGGATCTCTGAGACTCCTCTTATATTCCACAAGGCTGTTTCGAGGTCTAAACCCAGTAATCTACCTGGCATACTGTAAGCACTCAGTTGACTGTAGCTGGATTTCAGAGTGGAAAGAAGGGAAAACCGTGACAGAAAAATAGCTACAAGGAAAAGAGGTCAGCAGCCTGGAGGGTGCAGAAGAGGCACGAAAAGGGGAGTTATCAGGCACTGTGGGGGGTTTGGGGAATGACACTAGGGCCTGATAGTGCTCAATATTTGGTGTCCAAGATAGGAGCCAAAATGGATTTCTCACTAAATTCTTAGTTGTGTCTTCACTCCCTTGCCGTATGTGGATCACTCTGTCCCTTCGGAATGTTAACATGCTGGGAAATTCACGTGTCATTTTGGTCAAACGGAGAGAAAGGGAGAGATAAAGGTCAGGATGGGTGACTGAAGCAGCCCAAGAAGGAAAACATGTTTAGGAAGACCTTAAACCCTGCGTCATGCTTTATAAGTCTGGAAGATGACATTCAGAGGGGCTCTGTAGCTTGCCCAGAGTTGCACAGCAAGTAGGTAGCAGAGACTAGGACACCTGTTTCCCAGGACCTATTTATCCCTGCTGTGTCACAGCGATGCAGGACAGAAGGGGCAGGGCCCAGGCAGCCCAATCTGGGAAGCCGGGACCTGTGGTTGATTGCCTATATCCTGGTTTCCTTACCCCAAATCCTTGTGATCCAGGAGCACACAAAGAAACATGTGGGTGTATATTCTCCCTGCGACTTTCCTTTTCTAAAGGGACTTTCACTGGCAAGCAACCCAGCCATCCTGGCTGCTAATGTAACCTGTCACTTCAATGCCCCAAGGCCATCAGCAATTCACAACGTGCATATCTCCTAATTAGCCAATGAAGTAACTGTTCCATTTCCCTTGCTCCCTCTGCCTCCAAGTTCACAATATGTTCTCTCCTGCTCAGCTTCAGCTCATGTCTTCTGTGTCTGCCCAGAACTTCCCTGTGAGCAAACATCATAAGGAAAGGGTTATCTTGGGATGTAAGACAGGGGATTAAGGTTTCCGCTCTGAGACCCAGCTCCATCTCCAAACCCATCCTTAAGAGTTCCTGGGGCTAAGCCACTGTGGATGTTGGCTGTCCTTGACCTCAGAACTGGATTTTTCTGTCTGAGAACAGGCTGATGGAGTCTGTGTTGGTTATAAGTAAATGTTTTCTGTAATATCAACTGCATGAAAGAGGAAAGCCAATTTTATTTCTTGGATCCCAATAATATATTGATTTTTTTTTTCAAAGAGAAATAAAAAATGATTTGGCTACGCCAAACCAATTTTCTGTATCTTTTGGTGGAGGGGAACAATAGGAGTGCTCACAGCTGTCCCATAGAAATAATAAATGCATGTCCACAGTCCATCATTGAAAGCCCTTGGGGTGAGGCGTGTTTCAGAATTTGGTTTGTTTTTAGATTTTTGAAAGGAAATAGGGTGCATATACTGTATATTATGTGATACGTCTGAGGCTGTGCTCCATAATCAAAGCCATTAATTTCTCTGCAGCAAAATGTATGATTGTACACACTAAGTAGGAAAGATAAAGACAGTAAATAGCTTCACATTACTTCATGTCAGGTTTTTCACCCAATGAGTTATTTAAAAAACCCAACATTTTGGTTTTAGAATTTTTTGAGTGTCAGGATTGATAAGGGCCTGTGGCTCTCTGATTAATATTTGCTACTTTACTATATAAATTCATAGAGAGATGAAGATTGCCTGTATGAGACTGCATAAATCAATTTTCAGTAGTTCCCAAAGACATGTGGACCTCAGGTACCCTAGGGGAGCCTGGTTCCACTTGGCATCCCACAGGCTAGCACAGATCAGGCCCTGAGGAGGGAACTGAGAAACACTGGGTGAGTAAATGCGTCTGCAGGCTCACTGTTGGCACAAGGTCTGTTGGGTCCCAGGAACTGGCCTACTGTTGAAATTATGATGGAAAAAAAAAGGAACTATAAAACAATAGCAATAGCTCACCCTTGTAGAACTCTTACTATTGCCAGGCATTGTTCCATATGCCCTACATATTTTAACTCACTGAATTTTCATGACTACACTATCAGGTGGCAACTATTTTTAGAAATGACTCCCCCAAGTTCACATAGTAAGTGGCAGAGCCGGGCTTGGCACCCCAGCATTTTGGCTTCTGAGTTCACACTTTTAATGACACTGCCTCTTATGTAAAAACCATGTCCACTAAAGCCAGGCTCAAGCAAACAAGAGTTAGACTGGCAAGAATGAACCTCCCTAATAAAATAATATGCATTATTGAATACATACTGTGTGCTAGGCTCTATACTCAGCTCTTTGTATTATTCTACTTAAGCCTCTAAATAACTATATAAAGTAGAGTTTCATCCCCCACTTCCCAGGTGAAGGACCTGAGGCTCAGCAGTGGAGGACATGTGGGGCAGGATTCAAACCCAGGACACATTGGCCTGGAGCCAAGGATCTTGGAGTGAGGTCACAGATGCTGGCCTTCAGGAGCTTACATGGAAGCCCAGGGACTAATGTGGCATTCTGAGAACAGCTGGAGCCAGACCGATCTCTAGGTTATATGCCAGCATGTTGAGGAGGACTAGAAAGATTCTGAATCGGCCTCTCTTTCCTGACCCTGTGTTCTTGGTCAGTTTCACTTTCTCTGTGGGCCCCAGCTTCTGAAAAATGAGGATAGCAGTACCTGCCCTGACTGTCATAGTGGGTGATACTTGTGATTCAGGGAGCTAAAGGATATTAAAGCACAATTTGGTTCTTTCTGTTCTCTTGTCTATGCACAGAGGTGCCAGGAAGGGAACTATCTCCAAGTACTGTAGAGAGCAAATGGCATCTTTTGGAAGAAGAGCAGAAGGGGAAGGGACTCTAGCCCTTTCCCATTAACTGTGCTGGCACAGGCCTTGGAGTACCCCTCCCCCAAGACAGGGAAGGGATGGTGCTGGTGGCTCTGTCTGGTCTTTGGTGGTCCCAAGAAGGTCTCCTGGACCCCTCTCTTGCCCTGACCTCCTATGCCCATTGGCTGCCAAGCCCTGCACTATTTCCTCTTCCTTTAACCTCTGAGGTCTGCATTTCCCACCCCACCTTCATTCCACTGCTCTGTGTTAGGCCTCACCTGCCCAAGCCAAGACTAAACGATGGCTGCTTCCCTGGCCTGCCTGTCCCCAGTCTCTCTTCCTCAAATCTATCACCACACAGCTGCCAGAGTCCTCCTCTTAACAAAAACCCACCATGTTACTTTTCCATCAACTATAGCAGGAGTCAGCAAACGTTTTCTGGAAAGGGCCAGGTAGTAAATATTTTAGGCTTTACAATCCAAGGGGTGAAATTGAGTCTATTATGTGAGTACTTACCTAATAAGAGAGAAAACACATTTCACAAATCTGTATTGATGACATTCAAAATATAATAATAATTGAGTACTTTTTTGTGACACAGGTCTACTGATGGGAGAAATGGAACTTCTTTTTGTGGGGGATAACATTTTGCCTAATTGGAGTTTGCTTAATTGGAGTTCATGCTCCCTACAATGAAATTGATTGCAAATATTGATCTGTAAAAACCATTCTTAGTTCTTAGGCCATACAGAAATGGATTTGGCCTGAGGCCCATAGTTTGCAGATGCCTGGACTATAGCAATGCTTCTCAACATTGGCTGCATGCTAGAATCACCTAGGGTGCTTCTAAGAAACACTGATGATGGGACTCGGGGCCTAGACCCATTAAACACTTATGTCTGTGCTGGGCACAGTGGCTCACACCTGTAATCCCAGCATTTTGGGAGGCCAAGGCAGAAGGATTGCTTGAGGCCAGGAGTTTGAAACCAGACTGGTCAACATAGCAAGACCCTTCTCTACAAAAAAAAATTAAAAATTAGTCAAGCGTGGTGGCACATGCCTATAATCCCAGCTACTCAGGAGACTGAGGCAGGAGGATGGCTTGAACCCAGGAAGTCAAGGCTGCAGTGAGCCATGATTTTACCACTGCACTCCAGCCTGGGGGATGGAGTGAGACCTCAAACAAACAAACAAACAGACTAAAAAAACCCCACTCGTCTCTGGGCATGAGGGCAAGATATCAGTATGATTTGAAAGATGCTTCATAATTCTGACCTGCAGCCAGTACTGAGCACTGCTGGCCTATAGGACAGAGGCCAAGAACCTTCCCTGATCTGGTGCTGCCAACCTCTCCAACCTCTTTTCCTGGCTCTTCTTGTGTCCAGCCTTTGTCCAGCAACACCAAGTGGTACTTTCTTATTTCTGGGTTTGGCTCACACTGTTCCCTCTGGGAATGCACACATCCCAGTTTTCCTCCATTAAGCTTTAGCTCTGGTGTCCTCCTCTTCTCCAGGAAGATGCCCTCTCCTCTCCAGTTTGGGAGTCACTTGTATTTTGTCATGCTTTAGCATGCCACACTGTGCATGGAATTGCTCATTTACCTCTTGGAACCCTCCATGACTGTGAGCTCCATGAGGGCAGTGGCCACATCTCATTCTTCTTGGATGCTTTATAGCTGGCATCCCATCGAGTGGTGCTCAGTAAACATTTGCCAGAGGAATAAAGGGATTAGGCACAAACTAAGTAGCCTGGGAGGAACTCCTGCCTGTGTGCATGAGGCCCCACTCTTACGCCCAAAGGAGCCAGATCTAGTGGGGGTGGGAATGAAGGTATGGCAGGAAGTGGTTGGTTTCCTATTCCTGGTACAATAATCACCAGTTTATTTTCTGGGAATCTCATGTTTTCTGTAACTTGCATTTTCTCACATTGTGACTTGGCACTTGTAAAGCAACAAAGTGGTTTCCCTTGAATTTTTTGGTTTTTTGTTTTGTTTTGTTTTTGGTCTGTGAAGAATTTTGCTGCTGAAAAACTGAGTCCCTGTGTGGTTAAAAGGAAAGAAAGTATGGTTGCTATATTGGCATGCAGCATCCCACTGCATTCTTTCTGTAATTTTAGTGCAGTCCCCACTGTCACTGTTTCTGAACCAGCCTTGCTCTGGGGTCGATCCTTGTGTTGAACTCACATCTCTGTTGCTGGGGCCCAGGCCTGGCTCTAACCTCAGTGAAGGTGGCAACTGTCTCCTTCCATATAGAAACTCCCAGAACATTTCAAGACTATTTGTGAAAGGCCCTGTACCACTTTTCACACTCAAAACATCTTCTGTTTATTCATGTTTTGAGTTTCTTTGTTTATTTTGTTTTATTTTCTGAGACAGGGTCTTATTGTCACCCAGGCATGATCATGGCTGACTGCAGCCTCAGCCTCTTGGGCTCAAGCAATCCTTCCACCTCAGCCGCACAAGGAGCTGGGACCACAAGCACATGCCACCACACCTGGCTAATTTTTGTATTATTTCTAGAGATGGAGTTTCACCATGTTGCCCGGGCTGGTCTCGAACTCCTGGGCTTAAGTGATCCACCTGCCTTGGCCTCCCAAAGTGCTGGGATTACAGGCATGAGCCACCACACCCAGCCTGTTTGTTTATTTTCTAATGTTCATAAGGGGAAGAGACTAGGTCTCAGGTCATAAGAGGTTATTAGAGAGTTTCAATAGGGAAGGGAAGGGAAGGGAGGTGAAACTCATTTATGAAGTACATGCTATGTGTGTTCCATATGTAAGTGTGGGTGCAAGCTTCCCCCACTGTCATCCTGCAACAACCTTGCAATATATGTGGTATTATACTTCCAACTATTACAGAAGAGGAAACAATGCTGGGTAGATTAAATGCCTTGCCCAAGGTCATACACAGTTAAAAGGTGGAACAGCCAAGTTTGTGTGTATAAACTTTTTATGGACATAATATAGCATAAAGAAAACTGCCCAACTCCTAAGTGTATAGCTCAGTGGATTTTTCATAAAATTAACATACCAGTGTAACCAGAACTTTAAATAGAACATGAAATAGAATGTGATCCCCCCTCCCAGTCTCTATCTTTTCCCTTACTTCTTGCAAAGTTAACTGCTATCCAGACTTAGAATACTATAGATTTGGTTGGCCCATTTTATAATTTAATGTATATGGAGTCACAGAGCATATACTCTTTTTTGTCTGCTTCTTTTACTCAACATTGTGTTTGTGAGATTTATCCACGTTGCTCCATAGAGTCGGAGTTTATTCATTTCATTGCTGCATAGTATTGCCGTTTGTGAGTATACATAATCTATTTATTCACTCTGCTCTTGCTGGACATTCGGTTACTTTCTAGTTTGGGGCTGTTACAAATGGTGCTTCGGTGAACATTCTTATGCATGTCTTTTGGTACTAATTTGGTCTTGGGGTGGAGTTTCTGGGTTATAGGATATGTATCTGTTCTGATTTAGTAAGTACTGCCAATTTTCCAAAGTGATTGTAGCAAATACCCAGAAGTGCATGAGAGTTCTGATATTTTTGCTCACTAAAAAAATAAAAAATTTTTTTTTTGCTCACTAAAAAAATAAAAAATTTTTTTTTTGCTCACTAAAAAAAAAAAAAAATGAACACAACGGCCGTGTTCATTTTAGCTATTCTGGTGGTTGTATGGTTGTGTCTCATTATGGTTTGACTTGCACTTCCCTAGTATCTACTGAAATAGAGCACCTTTTCATGTGTTTACTGGCCATTTGGATGTCTTCTTTTGTGAAATGCCTGTTCAAGTCTTTTTTCCAGATCAGGTTGTCTGCTTTTTTCTTAATTATTTGTGGGAATTCTTTATATATTCTGGCATCAATCATTTGCCAGATATTGTTAATATCTTCTCCCATTCTGTGGCCTTTTTATTATCTCAGTGGTGTCATTTGGTGAAGATAAGTTCCTAATTTTAATGAAATTCAGTTTATTAACTTTTTTCCTTTTTGATTAGCACATTTTATGTCTTGTTTAAGAAAGCTTTGCCTGCTGCAAGGTCAAGAAGACATTCTACATTTTCTTGCAAAATCTTTATTGTTTTACCATTTAGATTTAGGTTTGTGGCCCATTTGGAATGGATTTTTGTGTGTAGTATGAAATCGTGGTCAAGGTTCATTGTTTTGCATATGGATAACCAATAGACCTAACAACGTCTATTGTAAAGACTACTCTTTCCCCACGGTACCACAGGGTCACCTTTGCCATAGATCAGGTGGCTGATCATTTGTGGGTCTGCTTCTGGACTCCTGCAGTTAAAGTTTCAGGCCAGGGCTATCTGATTCTAAAGTGTATCTTCTTTTCGTTATTCTATAATAGAAAGAATTTGAGTAAATGATTTTGGAACAATCTAAGGATGAAAGAACATAATATGCTGTTTTTTTGAGGGGGATTGTTCTGTGCTGTTTAATAGAGACACAACAGGTACTCAAAGTCTCAAATGGCAAGTGGGGTTTGGAGGGTGCAGGTGTGTGGTAACTTGGAGGGAGGAGGGGCACAGGGATCCTGTGTCCACAGACTAGGAGAGATGGTGTTAGGAAAAGTGCTGCCAACAGGCTGGAACTGTGAACCAGGACCTTTGAAAAGCTCTGGGGATTCCCAAAGGATAGGGGAAAAATATGTTTTTCACGGAATAACATGGATAAATCTCACAAATCTTTCTATATTTTCTATAGCTGTAAAGTAAAGCAAATTTACTTTAGAAAAGGGGTTATTTTTTGAATAAGAATTTGTAACAGTTAGATTTTAATGAGGGTATTTTAATTCATACTTAGGCATTATTAGCTCTTCAAAATCTTGTTCTAACTGGGTAATTAATTGCATTTTTGATTATAGAAGTTAATCCATATATACTCTCATCTTAACAGGGGATTACTTTTTTGTAGATGAGGCACAAATAGAGTGTTTAATAACCTAGCTTCTTTCAGTCTTCTATGATTGAAAAATCTCCCGATCTAAAATATGTGATCTGAATGAACATTATTGACCATCTGGTGGAAATTACCCAAAATGTTGACAGTGAACTTAGATTAGTGGTTCTCAATCTTGGCTGCACACCATGAAGGGAACTTTGAAAAAAATACTGATGCTTGGGTGACAGCCCCAGAGGTTCCGATTTGATTGGTCTTGGCAGCAATCTGGGCATCTGGATTCTTAAAAGCCCTTTAGGTGATTATAACGTGGATCCAAGGTGAAAGCCACTGGCCTAGAGAGAGTTAATTCACTCTCATGGAACTAGCCTTTCTTTCTCTCCAATGCCACTTTGGGCTGCAACCCTATGTTGTGCAGCCCACATCATTGCTCGGTGACCACAGGCTTTAGAATGTGCAGTGATTTTTCATGAAAGGGTGGCTCCTGACCATGCATTTTATTTTATTTTATTTTATTTTAATTTTATTTTTTGAGACGGAGTCTTGCTCTGTTGCCCAGGCTGGAGTGCAGTGGCGCCATCTCGGCTCACTGCAACTTCTGCCTCCTGGGTTTAAGCGATTCTCCTGCCTTAGCCTCCCGAGTAGCTTGGATTATAGGCACCTGCCACCACTCCCAGCTAATTTTTATATTTTTAGTAGAGACAGGGTTTCATCATGTTGGCCAGGCTGGTCTTGAACTCCTGACCTCAAGTGATTTGCCCACCTCAGCCTCCCAAAGTGCTGGGATTACAGGCATGAGCCACTGCATGCTCCGAGTTTTGTGGGTTATTGTTAAGCTGACCATCCATTTTAATGCCTCACTGTGCAGGTGGGAAATCCGAGAGTCAGAAGGAAGAAGTAGTTTGTGCATGTTCATGCAGCAGGTGAGTCAGTGATAGACTGGGACTGAAATTCAACCCCCCCGCATCTCAGACCAGGAGCTCAGAATCTGGCACGGTCAGCAGAGGGGTGAGGATGATGAGCAGCATGGGGAAGTGGGTGTCCCTGACTGGAGGGAAGGACACCAAATGGGGATGCTCTGAAGCCCACAGATCAAGTGCGAGGCTGGACGCAGACCAGGTGCTCCATGACTGTTGTTGAATGAAAACAAGAAGCATGCCTGCACAGCATCGTGTTATTACTATCAATGTTACTCTTCATTTCGCAAAAGAAATACTGATTAGGTCCTATTGAGGAAAATGAAGGAATTGTATGGATTCAGGCCCTCTGCTATGTTCAGTTTCTATTCATTCCTCCACAAGCTGGGTCTAAAACACTGTAAATTAACACTGCTGTGGCACTGAATGAAATTCCTGGTCATCAGGCTGGCATGTGTGCCTGTCTGTCTGGCTGGCTGTTTGGCTGGCTGGCTGGTTAGCTGTGTTCTAGCAGATGAACCCATGGGGAAGAAAGGAAGAGGGGGCAGGTTATCTTGATTCTAGTGCAGAAGGTTTCCTTGGTTGCTTCATAGAAATATGGGGCTCAATATTCTGGCAGTGCTGAAGGGCAGGGACGTGCCTTATGTGAACATTCATTTCTGTGCCGTGGTTTCTTGTTCAAGGCTTGACACACAGAAAGCAGGGCAGGTTTGGTGCATGAATGATGAATTGAAAAATCTCTATTATTCTAATATTTTGTTGATCAAGGATGTCAGTAATGTGGTGTTTTGTTTTAGACTACAGTAAAAAAATAGAAACACATGTATATATAGTGGGGAGTGGGAGGGGTCAAGAGGAGAGAGAAACAGGATCAGGAGCTCCCCACCGGCCATGAGCACCCTCCCTGGCCCACAGCTTGCATCTCCAGCACCCACACCTGGCACAGAACATGAAGACACACCAGTGAGGTGGTGATTGAGCAGGTTTACTCCTTACTGAGTTTGTGGCCATGGGCCTGAAATATCGCAGCTCCCTTCCTGATTTGCTTCTTGTCAGATTCTCATCAGAAAATAGAATTCATCCCAGATGGTCCAAATAAAGAGACTTGAATGAAGGAAGTGTTTTGTGGAAGTGGAGCAGTCAGGGTTAAGGGAACAAATAAGAGATGTTGAGGGCACCTGGGGGTGGAACCAAACCACCCAGGTCTAAAGGGGCAAGGCAAGGAGAGAAAGTGGTATTTCTGAAGCCGAAAGAGAGCAAGGCCTGATGGAGAGGCTGCTGTGGGCAGGAGCTGGCATTGTAGTGCTAGGCAGCACTGAAGCAAGGCGGAGGCAAGGCTCTTCCCCTCCTGCCCTGCCCTCTCCTGCTAGTGCTTTCTGTTGGCCAAAGCCAGTGAGGGGTGGCCAGAAAGGGGACTCAGAGGGTACACCCACTTGACCAGCCTCCTGGGCACAGAGCAGGGCAGAAAGGCAGAAGATGGATGGCGGGACCAGGGTGCAGTTGGAGAAGCCACAGCACACTCATGAAGGGAAGGGTCTGTAGGGGCAGAGGGAGACCCAGGAGGCCACAGGCAGAGCGTGCCTGCTCGCAGCCCCTGGGGGCTGTGTGCTTCAGGGAAGTAATTAATACCATATCCAGGAATCTCATCCCTGGACCCATAATTACATGTACAGGAATTTTTTAAAGGGTTGATGCCAGTGGTTTTAATGTCTCATAAATATTCTTCCAAGGATTCTCCCCATAGAGAGGAGTGGTTTCATTTCTCAGGCTTGAAGCCAGCTCTGAGCCTTTGAAGAAGAGGCTCCCAGCCCCTTCTCGGGAAACAAATCTCACGGTAGCACCCCTTCCCCAGTGTCCTCCTCCCCCTCCCTACCCTCCATCCCTTTTTCCTGCTTCACTGAGGACTCAGGTCTCCATGTTTACAAGATGTTCTGGACTTCATAATTGCTTGGATTCTGCCACATAGGAGGCTTCCTTCAGGAAGTATTCCAGGATTGCTGCCAGTAGACTTCCTGAGGCTGATCTCTGCAGGGCATGGGGGATTGCAGATGCTGGTAAAAACTTTCTTGAGAACTCCATGTTTGCTCATTTTGACTAAATTCTGGACTGAGAGTGGCATGTACATAAGTAGGAGGCTTTCATTCCACCGAAAGCGAAGCCTGCACAAGGCAGAGGAAAAGAAACACAAGACAGAAGGAACAAAAGAGCATGTGTCTGAAGCCCCCAGGTTAAGGAAGGGTGTTCACAGAGACCACCACCTCTAATCCCCAGAGAACCCTCTGGCATGGCCACTGCCAATTCCCTCAGTTGATTTGGCTCAGGTGTGGCTGGCTGAAGGCTGCCCGGCCAGATGAGTTACATTTGAATCTTGGCCCTCCCCCTAATGAGCTGTGTGTCCTTGGGCAACTCCCTGTACCTATCTGATTTGCTATTTTCTCCTTTGGAAAATTGTGTTGTAATTATGTCTAAGTTGAGATAATTTATGCAAAAATATTCTACCACCATATCTGGCACATGCCAAATGCTCCCTAAATGTGACCTAGTTTGAAACCCCACCTTGGAATGAACCAAAGCCTAGACCCTCTTGTTGTCATTGAAATTTGTGTATAGCCCGTCCACTGTCAAGGCCTGTTCAAGGAAGAGCAGTGTGGTGTGTGGGCTCTGGAACAGGATGGCCTTGGTCCAGATCCTGCCTCTGCCACTTACTCACTGTGTGGTCTGAGGGAAATCACCTAACCTCTCTGGTCCTCAATTTTCTCACCTGGAGATAACATGAGTACTGACTTCATATGGCTGTCAGGAGGAACATATGAAATAGTGAATGCTCAGAGCTTTGTACCGTGCCAAACAGCGCTCAAGTGAACATCGGATATCACAGTACTCCTTGAACCCATCCAATTCAAGTATCCCAATGCTTACTGACTCACTGTCTACCTTGCACACTAGATGGGCTGCTCATTTGCACCCTAATACCTGGCCCCAAATTCGGTCCAGAGTTTAATGAACTCAATTCGGTCAACGGGTTGAATGAACGCTTGAGTGGTGAGCAAACGTTGGGGACTCTTGAAACACAGGGCTAGGTCCTGTGTGTTAGCCACTGCAGAAGCCATGGTTACAACAGACAAGGAGCCTTGGAGCATTTTAGAAACCTGATGCATTTAGAAAGCTGTGCACACTGGTTCTTTCCTCCTGGATTTTTTTTTTTTTTTCCAGGCCATTTGAGCTGTGGGACATAATTGCATCATTGGCTATAAAGACTGCTTTCCTGAGGGGGTACTTGTTTAGAAGTTCCAGGCTGGACTTGGCTACCCTTGATTGACCACTTGAGAAGCCTGATAATGGCAGGGAATTGGGCTACCTGGGGAGCACTGTTGCCAAGGAAAAAAGCAAGCTGCTGTAGCAAGGAGGTCAGAAGGGCTATCTGACCTGCACAGATCATGCACTCAAGAGTCAGGGCTACAAGGAGCCTGCCAGAGGCCTCGGAGGATCTAGAGAGGCCTGTTGTGTACTAGGCTCCTGCATTTGGGGCCTTAGTGTGAGTTATCTCCACTAATCCTCCAAGAATTCTACAGGGCAGTTATTCTTATTCTCACCAGACAGTAGAGAAACCAAGATTGAGAATGGCTTATGGTCACACAGCCCCAAGCCTTACTACACAGCCTCTATTCTTCGATCTTCCTTACAAAGCTTCTGGCTTGGTTTTCCAGTCTGCACATCCAGGAACCTCCAACATTCAATTCTGAGTAATGGGTCTATTGCCTTTCCGTAAGAATGAAACGAATTTGATGAACATTTCTCAAAATCTGTTTCCTGGAACAAGCATCCTTGGAGTGCTTGGCTACAAAAGCGTTCTGTGATTAAACACATTTGGGAAATTCCCCTCCTTCTTGGAGGTTCACAGTGTGCATTCCCAAGTTCAAGATTCTGAGAAGTCCTGCAGTAAAGAAGCTATAATAAGCCAGCTTTTCCCAAGCTTATGCGACAAGGAATCTTTGCTTTGTTAATGCTTATTAACATCCTACAGAGCCAAATGACTCTTCAGTAAACACTGAAATAGATCAATCAGCCTGTTCCCAAGACCTGACTCAGCAAGTGGGCCCCCAAGGATGGAGATTCTCCCATGATACCACCCCAGTCCCTGAAATAGCATTGGATTCCCGCCTCCAGCATTCAGAAGCATAGTGCAGCCTTGTGTTGTCATTCATTCTCTTCCTCTCTTCTTTTTTTTTTTTCCCTACACTGTCTTGATGTGGAAAATGCCCATGTGTGCCACTCCCAAGAACTATTGATAACTTATGAGAAATCTTGAAGGCAAACAAAAGGTGTTTAGACAATCTTGCTTTGCTTTTCTCATTCAACGTTTGCTGCATTTCTGGAGATGTTGCCATCACACCTCCTTTTATAAAAGGACATTGGGAGGCTCATAGCTGCATGTGTTGGGGGAAGGAGGTTCTGTAGACAGAGAACAATTGTCCTGCTTCTCTCTGCCCCACCAGCCCTGCCCTCACTTTCACCCCCATTATTGACTGCCCTGTGGAGACAGAAAAGGGCTGAAGAGCAGACGAAAGTGGCTGGAACTCAACATGTCTAAAGCAGAGCTCTTGATCCCCCAGCCCCTGACAAGCCACTCTCTCCCTCAGCTAATCCCCATCTGTAAGCAGCACCACCATTGGCCCAGTTCCTCAAGCCTAAACCCTAGAAGCTGTCTCATTTTTCCTCTCCCTCACCACCCTCAGCCCATCCACTGTCAAGGCCTGTTCAAGGAAGAGCAGTGTGGTGTATGGGCTCTGGAACAGGATGGCCTTGGTCCAGATCCTGCCTCTGCCACTTATTCACTGTGTGGTCTGAGGGAAATCACCTAACCTCTCTGGTCCTTAATTTTCTCACCTGGAGATAACATGAGTACTGACTTCATATGGCTGTCAGAAGGAGCATATAAAATAGTGGATGCTCAGTGCTTTGTACAGTGCCAAGCAGCACTCAAGTAAACGTCAGATATCACAGTACTCCTTGAACCCATCCATCTCTCCATCTCAAATTGGACCACCCTGATCCAGTCCATTGTCATCTCTCCCTGAACCACGTCAATCGTATCTAAAAGGGGTCCTGTTTCCACTCTGCGCTAGTACAGTCTCCACACAGCATCCAGAGAGGTCTTCCGACAACACGGCTATAACAGCCCCACTCCCCTGCATAAAAACCCTCAAAGTAGGTTTAGCATCACAATTAAAATAAAACTTAAACAACTCAGGCCTGACCTGGCCTGGGAGGTAGCTCTTTGACTTTCCTTGTGCTGTTCTCAACCTAGTCCACTGCTCCAGGCACTCTGACCTCTGCTCTGTCCTTGAACCCACGAGCCTTTCTCTCCTCCTGGCCTTGCATATGCTGCTACCTATTGCTAACCCGTCCAGCACCCTCGCTTATAAAGGCCTTCCCCTGGGCCTGTCTCTGCCAGCAAAATGTGCATTTCCTCACACTCTCATTGTCTTATTTTCTTACCCCTACAAGCACTGTAACCTCTATGAGGGCAGAGGCTTGGGCTTACCAGTGTGTTTGCAGAAAGAATGCAGAAGAAGGAATAAAGAAGGACTGTGTTACAGGTTTCCTGAGCCACACTTTCCTCATTTTCTTTCTTTCCTTTTTTTTTTTTTTTTTTTAACAGACAGGGCCTCATTTTGTCACCCAGGCTGGAGTGCAGTGGTGCAATCATAGCTCACTACAGCCTCGACTTCCTGGGCTGAAACGGTCCTTCCACCTCAGCCTCCTGAGTATCTGGGACAACAGGTGCACACAACCATGCCTGGCTCTCATCTTCTTTCTATTATCCATATTTTACAGGTGAGGCTGCTGAGGCAGGGAAGGTTAAGACATATTCCCTGTGCCTCCCAGTTCATTAGTGGTGGTTCGAGGATTCAACCCCCAGCAGTCTGGAGCCTGCACCTGCCCCTTCTCTGCATCCTGTGTGAGTGGAAGCCCAGTCTGGACATAAGGTGGAGTGCGGAAGTGGTTCAGAGCAAGGCATGCCCCCAGCTGACAGTCTGGACCGGGATTCCAGAAGAAAGACCTAGATTATTCCTCCCATGCTCCTCACTTAGCTGGGCAGCCATGCAATGTTCCTTCTCCACCAGTCTTGCTCATTTTCATCATCTTCTTTCCCCTGTTCTTCCCCAGTTGCCCTGTCAGGAGCGTGATCCCCACATCCAGACTAAGGCCTTGGCAGGGACCAGGATAAAGAGCCAGAGAAGGGCCCCAGGCCCCCTACTCCATTGGCCCCTACAGGTGCAGGACAGATCTGGGTGGCGACAGGTCTCCAGTGCCCAAGATCCAGGCATGCACAAGATTTCCTATGAGACAGAAAAGCACTAGTTCCTGGGGAGAAACAGTTGCCTTTCTAACCTTGACATTTTCAGGTGGTACCAGCAGCTTTGTACTTTAATTTGCCTTTTTTTAAAATAAAAATTTTAGACCAGTGGGTCTAGAAAAGTCAATTCTCAAGGAAGGCACGGAGAGTAAAGATGATGAAATGAGAGGATGTTCAACTGTGTTTAGTGTTTGAGCCTGACCTCTGTATTATGGGAAAGACACACTTACTGGGAAAATATCCTTGGCTGGTTACAAAAGGATGGGAAAGGTGCCCTTGGCAGAGTAAAATATCTCTATTTTTTTTAATTGTATTTTGTTTTGTTTTTCGCTTGTGTTTCTTTCTAGAACGTTATAGCTTTCCAGTAAATCACATCTCCACTTTCTAGGGAGTACAGAACACTTTTCTTTTAGGGCCACATTTAACCCATCCAGCTTCCCTCTTGGGAATGCTGTCCAGTACTTCCCTTGCAAGTGAAGGCTTAGCTTGGTGACTGGCACATAGTGAGCACTAGGTTAGCACTGACACTTATTTGCATAACAAAAAAGGGAGAACAGAAGTAATTTACATGGAGCGACTGCTGTGTGCCTGTCATTATACTAGGGATTGCATGTATGTGTCCCTCTTAATCCTCCCAACCACTCTGCAGGTGCGAACTGTTATTCTCCCATCTTATCAGCTAGGGAAAAAAAGGCCAGAGAGAGAAGGGACTTGCTCAGGGTTAGCTGTGAATGAGATGAAGCCTGGATGAGAATTCTAGTTCTGAGAGAGAGAGTTTCAGAGCTGGGATGACATGCTGGGTGTCTGGACCCTCAGAACCATCCACTAGCCAGCTGCATTGGTTTCCTGTGGCTGCTATAACAAATTACCACAAACTTGGTGATGTAGAACAATAGAAATCTCTTCTCTCACAGTTCTGGAAGCCAGGAGTTCAAAATCAGTATCAGTGGGCTAAAACAAGCTTTCAACAGGGCTGTGCTGGAGGCACCGGGGAGAATCTGTTTCTGCCTCTTCCAGTTTCTGGTGGCTGACAGCATTCCTTGGCTTGTGGCGACAGTACTCCAAACTTTGCCTCCATCTCCATGTTACCGCCTGTGTGTTTGTGTCAAATCTCCCTCTGCCTCTTTCATATAGGGACACTTGTGATGGCATTTAGTCTCCAACCAGCGAATCCAGGATAATCTCTTCATTTTAAGATTCTCAACTTTATCATATCAGCAAAGATCCTTTTGCCAAATAGGATAACATGTCCCTGTTCCGAGGGATAGTACCTGATATCACTGGGGGCCATTATTCAGCCGACCACACCAGCACTAGGGGCTGCATAGAGAATAAGCACAGATCCTGAGATTCTGAGAGTACATGTGGAGAGGAAGGAGGAGGGGCTGAGTGTGAGCTACTCTGAGGGGACATACCACCCTGGCAAGGGCAGGATAGGCAGTTAGCAGTGGTGCCATTCTTGTCCTGGGGGAGGGACACACACATTGCCCAGCTTCTAACAAGAATTAAATTGGAGATGTTGGGAACACTGTTCGTTCATTCATTCATTTATTCATCGAAAAGTTATTGAGCAGATATTCTGTACCTAGCCCTCGGGAGCTCATAGATAGGTCAAGGGACTATTATATAGACTATAGCAAGTGCTGGGATAGAGAAATGTGCTATCAAGAAGGGAAGTCTTCCAGTAGCAGGCCAGGCTTAAACTGAGACTGTAAGATAAGTAGGAGTGAGGCAGGTAGCCCCAAGACAGAGAAAGGACACTTTAGCAGAGCAGCATTAGCAAAGCTATGTGATCAGGACTGAACCTGTTTTCTACGTGCTGAGGTTGCCCAATCGTTCATTTTCGGGCTGAGACAAATCTTGGGTGAGGACATCAAGAGACAGGTATTTGATCTTGTTTTGAGTGCACCTACTATCTTTGTGCCTCATATCCCTCCCTCCATATAGGTGAAACCCACCAAAGGAGAAGGGACAGCTTCTGCAAGTCTCTGCAGCTGACAGGGCTTGTCTTCCATTGGATGCGTTCCCTGTTGTACTGTACATGTGGCCAGTAGTGTGCAGACAGGCAGACTGGCCAGCAGTGAAGTCTGAATGCAAACTGTCTGCTAATTAAAGGCTTGTCAGGTCTAAGGAATCCAGTCCCCCAGTGTTCTTGGTGTTAACACACCTTTTCCCTTAGAATGTAAAAGTGCATCCTGTGTTTCTCACTGTTTGAGTAGTTTTTCAATGCCCTTAGGATAGAAAGCAGAGCTGCTTTCCTCCCCTCCCACTGCGGTGATCCCACAATGCTAAACTTCCTACTGCCAGCCACACCGCCCCCTTCTAGAATGCCTTGGGTTTTTGCATACATATACCCCTCATCTGCGACACTCTTACTCCCATTCCGACCCCATCAAATCCTATGGCCTTCAGGTCTCCACTTAAAGGTCACTTCTTTTATTGCATTTATACAGCTTTGGTTAAATATGTGTATGTCTTAATTGCTTCACATTTTTCTTCCGAAGGGCAGGGGTCTATGATTATTTTGTTGACCCCGTCTATCCTACGTGGCAGGTATGTATTAGATATATATGTTGAGTGAAAGAAATAATAATAACAAAATCAAATAAAATTTCAGAAGTAAAATACTTAACAGGAGGATAATCATACATTCACTCTAGGTAATATTCTTTAACCGTTAAATAAGTTTTCAGTGCATTTTTTAAATTAGAAAAGTTTATTATATTGAATGGAAAAAGGATAGAGAGCTATGCACAGTCTAATTTCAAGTTTATAAAATTCATGTATATTCACTTGAAAATCTATCAAAATATTGGCTATGGATTGTGAAGCTATAGGATGACTGTTGTTTTTGTCCTACTTTTTTCTTTTTTCCAAATTTTTAAAATAAGAACATATGACTTCTGTAATAAAAATAAAGTATCAATGAGGCTCCTTTGAGCCATCTGCTATCTTGGTCCTTCCTCAAATGCAGCTTTAATCTTTTACACACATTACAGGCTCACTAGGAATGAATTGGAGGCCCCCACTAGAATGATTTAACCAATCAACTTGTTCATTAACTGTCATGATATCTTCTGTGTGTTAGACAAAAGATTTAGAATAATCCTTATTATAGGCTGGACAAAGGAAATATTTGAAATCCCTCTCTCTCATTTCTTTCCAGTCTTTCTCATGGAATTCCCACAGGGACTAATGCCCAGAAAAAAGGGCAAAGTGGCATTAGAGTCTTTGAAAGGAGAAGGAGTTCAAGGCGTGCCCGTCGTTGCAGCCAGAGCAGAACTCCCATGAAGTGCGTGTGTGTTTACTAATTACCCCCGGCTTGCAACCGCATTCACCTGCTTCGTAAGCACTTTGGGACTCTGTTAAAACTTCACTGTAGTAATGCCTTTCTCTAGACTATAACTATTTTAGAAATTAACCCATTATCATTTTTTTCTCTTAAACTACCAAGAGTAAAGCTTAATAATAATTTCTATTAGTGAGCCTGTGAAAAAACTAGGATCCTCATATAAAACAAATTTTAGAAAACTTTTTGACCAAGCTTATACCATGACTTAGTGATATCATTTTTGAACTCTTCAGGATATAATCCAAGGTTTATGTGTAGATATATCTATATCTATATATCTATATATAGATATATATAGTTGGAAACAAGGTGAAATTAATATCTGACACTAAGGAAATGGGCTTTCCAGTAATTGTGCTCACTCAGTGGGCTAAATGCAACCATTTGAAATGCTAGTTTTAAATAACAGGAGTCAGTATGTAAAATGTTTATCGCCTTAGTTTCTATGTCAATGTGTGGGTGTGTGCAAATTTATGTATAAAGATTGAGGCGACAAATGACTTTGCCACATAGGGACACAGATGTCCTCCCCACACCCACCTCAATCCCTGCAAAAGTATGGGTATTGCTATTAATTATGTATTAATAGCCATGTGTGTTGGAGGCGATTTGGAGGGGTCATTGTGGTCATAGCATGGGAAGATTGATCTTCGAAGATTTCGGTCCTCAAAGAGTGTCTTGAATTTTATCTTGGTAAATCATCAGATGACCCTTCGTGCTGGCTTGAATTCATGAAAATTGTCATCTCCTCTTTTACTTGTTGAGCTCTGTGGATAAGTATTGATTGTTCCTGGTCCATCACCCCAGGCTTGCCTGCATGCCCCCCTCTCCTACCTGCTTTCCTGCCCCAGCCTTGGATGGCCCTCACCCCAATTGTCCTGGAACACTTGCTTTCCTCTGCCTGGGAATGCATGAAAATGAAAGTAATCTCTAGTAATCAGGCCCTTGAGCTTTGAAATAAATATATTTGCCTTTGACTTAATGATATCTTGGAGCTTACTTTTGACTCTATGGTGAGTCAGGCCTTTATAGAAAACAAATATATTTTATATAACATTTCATATAAGGTTTTTAATTTTCATTTTTTGAATCAACTACCTCACCATATGTTACCTTTTAGATTAAGAAAAACGTTTTCATTTTTTAAAATGATAATTTGTATTGCTGGAGAAGGTACAGGAATTTGATAATTTCATATGATCTTTCGACCTCCTTCTTCTTTCCTTCACTGCGTTTATTTGCTGATTCTCTTCTCACCTTCTCTTTGAAATGCCTCCTGACTATCCATCCACCCACCCACCCATGTATCTACCCATGAATTCATTCACCTATCCACCCATTTATCCAACCAGCCAGCCAGCCAACCTTTCAAGGAGCCATCCATCCATTCATCCAGCCAGCCAGCCAGTCACCCAACCAGCCAGCTAACTATCCACCCATGCATCCATTCACACCTTCATTCATTTATTGATCCATCCATCCATTCATCCATCCATCCAGCCAGCCAGCCAGCCAGCAAGCCAGCCAGCCATCTATCCACCCATGCATCCATCTACACCTTTATTCATTCATCCATCTATCCAGTCAGCCAGCCAGCCAAGCATCAACCCACCCATGCATCTATCCATCCATCCATGCATGCATCTAACAGGTGCTGAGTATCTACTGTTTATCAGATACTGTTGTATCAGATACAGCAGTGAAAAAGGCAAGATTCTTTTTCTTTACATATATTTAATGTCTTTAGATATATATATTTTTCATAATTAAGAAAAACTCTGCCCTAATGAACAAAACAGGCCCAAACTTCCTATCCTAAGCATTTCATTGTCTCTTATCTGCAGTTTGAATACAGCTCCAATAATACACTTTATTGGCTGCACGGTTGATTCCCCAGCAGGCTGTGGAGTCCATTTGTGTCCACAATGCCTTGCCCAAGTCACCTTGTCCAAGTCAGCTATATCCACAGTGCCAAGGCTTGCCATCCATCTCCCTTATGTGTAGTTCTCTAAGTTAATTTGAAAGAAGGAGGAGAGTAATGTAGAACCTGATATTTATTGAGTGCCTACTGCATGCCAAGCCCCATATCTTCATGAGCTCATATATCCTTCCAAACAAGATTCCCCCCTCCCCTCCCATTTCACAGAAGAGGAAAGTGATGCTTAGAGAAGTCAAATGACTTGTCCACATTCTCAAAGCCTGGTTGTTGCAGACCAGCATTCACACCTAGTTCTACCAGATTCTGTTACAAGTCCTCTCTGCTGACATTATTGGCTCTGAGCAAAGGATCAGTTTCTGGTTTCACACATTAGTAAGGATAGCAGCTGAGAGATAAGCTCCATCTCCCTACCCCACATCCTTGCTGATTTTCTGTAGAAACTCTGGAAAGGGAGAGCCCTGGTTCTTCTAAAGGAACAGGGGCTTGTGTGGTTCTGACACAGCAAAGTCATTCACTTCTGTAAACATATAATTTTAAACTCCCTTTCTTGCAGATTCTCTTATTACATTTTACTGCAAAAGAAAATGGTTCTGCCATCCAAATCCCATCATACGGGTCTTGACTGTATTGTAAACCCTGGGATGTCCATCTAATAAGTATTGGATTGACCCTTTGAGACTGAGATTGGAAAAAATAAAAATAAAATCACCACTCAAAATATATATCACAAGCTGGGGTAATGATACAAAAGTCAATCTTTCTATTCCAAACTTTTGGTGACCCTTCTAAAAGCTCATGAAGTTCATCTATACACGAAGGGGATAGAGGCAGGGCAGGAGCACTGCTGTTTGGGCTCTCAAAGGATTTCTTTCATTTCCTACTCCAAATTCTATCCCTGACACCTTGGGCTCTCTTCCTCAGTTCATGGCAGCTGCCATTCACACCTACCTCTTATCTCTGCTCACTTTGTAAATGGTGTTTGGGGACCATTTGCCCCAATCGTCAGGAGAAAAGGTAGCTCTGAGCTCAGGAAGTAAAATAAAGTCTCTTTCTTCAGAATTACAGGGGGCTGGTGATGTAGGTGATCATATTTGCTATGTGCATTCCCCAGGGGGTTTCTTGACTTCACTAGTAACAACAATTATCATATTAACAACAGATCTTATTTCCTTTGTGAATTTTCTCAAGGAACTCATGGAATTTGGGAACCACAGTTCCCTAGCTTGTCTGAAAGCACACCTGGGGAGGGGCATGGCTAGGGGAAGAGAAGCAAAGAGATCTGGGATGTTGTGAAGGGCAAACTCTTCAGGCAGATTTTATCCTTCTAGAATATGTGATAAGGAAGCCCATGGGGGCTGTGAGGATTCCTTGGAGAACTAAAGCCAATGGTGAGCACTGTGTTTCAGGGCTTGTTAGGATCTTGTCTTGGCCCATATCCCAAACTGGTAGAGGTGATTTTTTTTTCTACATGTCAGAGTCCTAGAACCAAGCCCACAACACTCCCAGCCGGTGACCAGAAGCAAGCCCAACTCTTCTCCAGCTGCAGTAGGCATCACCCAGTGCCTCCTAATGGGCCTGAGTGGGAATTGCTGTAGGCTGTGCACCTGGGACAGAAAGCACATGTGTACTTACATTGACTAGGTAGTGCCACATTGCTTTCCTCCAGTGCTACCCCAATCTGCACTCACACTGACATGAAGCCACCTGTATCCTCTATCCCTGCATAGCTTCTGACACTTGGGACAGAGCTCTCTATTTTTGCCAATCTGCTGGGTGCACACATAGCTTATTGTTTAATTGTTTTTGTTTTATCCTTTCTTTGACACTACATAAGTTTGAGTATTTACATAAATTTGTTGGCTTTTTGGGTTTCTCTTCATTGAATTACTTCTCCACATCCTTTGTCCATTTATCAATTAGAGTTCCTGACATTTTCTTGTCAATTGGAAGGAGTTCCTAGTGTATTATAAATACCAATCCCTTGTCGCTTTTAGGTAAGTATCTTTTCCCAAACTATGTACATCTATTAATTTTTTAAGCAAAAACGTTAATTCTGGGATTACCAAATTTATCACTTTTTTTTTTTTTTTTTTTTTTTTTTTTTACCATAGGAGTTGTGCCTTTAGGAGTTTTAAGAAGTTATTTAGGAGTTTTAAGAAGTTATTTAAGAAGTGACCTCCAGGTCACAAAGATATTCTTCTATGTTGTTTTCTAATAACTCACAGAGAGGACAGGAGCATGAGGCTCAGGTTCCTCCCAACAGAAGCCCCACGCTTTAGGAATTGCAGATGGACATGGAGGATAAAGAGTTTTGTTTTTTCTCCTTCAGAGGACCTCATAAGCCAAGGGGAAGGCAACTAGGCAGAGAGGGCTTTAATTAAATTTTCTATTTTTTAATTTTTCTGAACTTCAGGGGTGCTTATACTTCGCATGATGGAGGGAACAGTTAATGAGTGCAGGTTTCCCCCAGGAGGGCTGCCACCACGACGGCTTGAGATGAGGCGGCCAGCAGCCCCCATCTCTACTCCAGTCTGATAAGCTGTGGTGTCAGGCACAGAGGCACCCGTGAAGTTGGAAGACAGTGGAAAGGAAGAAGGTGACAGCCTGTGCTGTCATGATAATGTCATGGTATGGAGGGCCCTGGCCTCCGTCGTAGGGGGCCCATGTGAAGGGTTGGCCTCCATGGCCTGTGAGCAGGAGCCTGGCTCAGGGAACCTGGGGCCTCTATTCTTGGCTGGGCTTTGCTTCCTGGGGCCATCCCTTGAACACATCACTTCTACATGATGATGAATTCTAGAAAATTAAAGCAGGGCAGGGGGAGTTTGAATGTCACCCTTTTTCTTACTGATGAGGAAACAGACCCAGAATGAGGAAGCAGCTTACGGAAAATTGCATGGTTTGTGGGCTGGAGACCCAGGGCCAGGGCTCCAGCTGCTTCACCTGGAAAAATCCTGGACTTTGGAGACAGACAGTCCTGGGTTTGAACCTAGCTCTAAGAGCCATTCATTAAATAATTTCACAAATAAAGGTGATGTTTGCCACCATGGTCAGTGCTTTAAGTGAATCTACTCAGAGTTGTGAAATCTTGGGGGAATTTGACCCAGTCACAGTTGAGAGAAGTTTCTGGAAGGATATGGGCTAAGGTCTACAGATGAATAAAAGTTAAGCTGGTAGAGAGGGAAGAGCTTGTAGGATGGACAGAGGGATGGTTGGATGAGTGACATGAGCCTGAGTTTAAGAGGTTGACTATTTCTTCACCCTGTCCTCTCTCTTAGCCTGTGAAGGCTTGCTGGTAAATTGCTAAATCTGGCAGAGAATGAGGAAAGGAAGATCTCTTTCCCTGGCTATCAATTGTTTGAGTGTTTCACTTAAAGTTGAGCACCTGTTCTATTGAAGTGCCCACCTCTGTTCCTCTCCATTTCTTTGAACCCTATCACTGGTCCTTGGGAAGGGTAAATGCAAAAGAAAAAAAAAGTGAAAGCAGTGTTAATCATGCTGAAATGTAATGCGCCCCTCTGAACCTTGGAAGATGAGAAATTATACATGCTGATTTCATCCGCTACTTAACTTGGGGGTGACAGGCTGCAATTGAAGAGGCTTTGGCAGGTTAAGTGCTGCAAACCCTTGCCCAGGCTCTTAAGCATCTCTCGGAAACCTCTGAGACTGGTTGGTAATTTGGTGGTGTCATTTGGAGTGACTCCTGGCCCTGCCAGCTGCAGGGACAGTTCCCAGTTAAAAAAAAAATGATTTCATTCTCAGCTAGGATGTAGTCTGTTCTTTTGTTGTCTGGGGTCCGGAGACTGTTAAGGGAAAAGAGAGTGGGGAGGAGATTCTGCAAAGAAATAAAAGCAGACAAGAATGGGCTTGTGTACATTGCAACCACCAAAGCCCCCTCAACAAAGCTTCATCATTACTGGAATCAGGAAAGAAAAGGGAGAAAACGAACATTTATTTGACATTTACTGTGTACCAAGTACCTGTCATTCCTGAACGTATTGACTCCACACATCTTCGTGAGACAGCTGTTGTTATGTGGAGAAATTAGGCTAATTAATTTGCCCACTACGATGATGACAACAATGATGACGATGGTGATAAAAGCTTATATTTATATGGCAGAGACTATTATAAACTCCTTATCTGCATTATTCAGTCCTCACAATAACCCTGTGGGGTAGGTGCTGTTATGATCCACATTCTTCAGATGAGGAAAATCAGGCCTAGAAAGATAAAATAACTTGCTCCTTAGCTGGTAAATGGCAGGACTGGGGTTCAAATGTAGGCAGATTGCCTGCAGAACCTGTGCTTTTAACCACTAGGATGGAAGTTGGAAAGCAAGACTGACATAGTTTAAACATCCTTGCCCTTTCAGCCACACCTGGCTGTCCCATCTCATACTGATATAAATAGTATTACAGGTGAGCATGTATGGAATGTTAGCCAAGGGTGGCCTCTGTACTTGGTTGACATTACTGCGTATTTAATTCTCACTGTCTCTGTCGAGGTTGGTGGACACTGAAGCTCAGAGAGGTCAGCTGATCTGCCCAGGATCACAAATGCTAACTGTGGCTCTGGGCCACTTTTTAAGCTACATGGTTTCACTTGCTGGCTTATTTCATTAAACATATAAAATAATTCCTGGAGGCTTGGTCTGTTGAATGAGCAGTGATTCAACAAACTGAGTGGCTGCTCTTGGCTTCTCTGTGGTGGGAGACCAATGAGCACAGTGATGAGACTGACCCAGTCCTGCCCTGGAGGAGTCCCTAGTCTTGGGGTGGGACTCTGGCGTTGGTGCCTTCCTGCCCCGAATCCCCAAGGGCCACAGCGAACTCACATAGTAGGACTTTGCCTCTTTCAACCCCATGCTGGTTTCCTTTTGACTAAAGAAACAGCAGCCTCCACCTGCTTTAGTCAGATTTAGATGTAGCAAGTGATTATCACTTATTATTGCTATTAATCTGACACAAAGGAGGCTTGAAACTCTTGATCCTGAGAAATAAAAGACCCCACCACCCTGCCAAAAGAAAGATCAATAACTTTGCAAATCGTTGCTTTTTGAAGGCTTCAAGGAAGAAGTTGTGTTTTTTGGTCAAAGCAGGCCATTTGAATGTCACGTTTGTTCTGTCTCTCTTCTTTTTCTTTTCTTCCAATAATTTGAGTCAAAATGATGATAAAACTGCTCTATTTTTAGGTAGTTTCAGCAGGTTGTTGACACCTTGGATTAGCATAAGTCAGTTATTTCTGAAGCTCCTTTATATTGCCAAGACAACTATAAGCAAGTAAATAATTATATATTTTTTCCTTTCACAAGTAGCTATGGACAAAACGATGGCAATTCTTTCATTGTACCTAATCAATAACATATGTGCATCAGAGATGGTGTGATATGTATTAACTCTTGGCAGAAGGAATAGGAATTTAAAGGAATCATTTTCATAGACTCTCCTGGAGAGGGAAAAGAAGAGGGAGAGGAAGGGGAGGGACAGAAGAAGAGAGAGAAATAAAAATAATCTTTCTGGCTGACTCACAGGTGGTAGCTTCTTGTAAAGGAATCCTCCAATGAGAGTACCGGGGATTCTAGCGGCCATGCATATAAGGTCAGAAGGTAAGAAAGAGAAAACAGCACGTATTGAGTAGGTTTACCTTTGTAGGTGTTCACCCATAGATTCACTTAATCTTCTCAATTTTGCCATGTGAATTAGCCCTTAGTTTCCCAATTTTACAGATAAGGAAATGGAGCCAAAGGCCCAAGAAAAGTCTTGTCGAAAGTGATCCAGCCAATTTGTATAAGAATGAGGATGTGAATCCAGGTTCAAATAATTCCAAAGTTTAGTGTTCATCTTTTGTAGCACATTTTTGCCCAAGATATGTAAATGATACCTATTGTATTATTATTTTCTGATCCAAGGAGGAAGAAAATATTGATAAGTCTCAAATGAGAGCTGTGAATGGGTGACTAGGCTTTCACTGATATATAGCCTTCTGGCAGAGCTATAAAATGAATGATAGGAACTTTTCTATAATGACTTGTATCACTCATTCATTCATTGATTCATCCACTGTTTATTGTGATGTGATTTCTCCTGTGTTTAGATCTATTTTAACTTCTGGCTACCCTACTGGGCCTAGAAACACAAGAAAGAATATAGTACCTTCCCAGGCCTCAAGGAGCTTACAATGAATATGGCAGAGACAGGGAAGTTGACTGCCAGGCACCGTACAGTGGAGCAGCACCAGGGAATTAACACCTAATGTTAGTGCCCAAAGAGAAAATTACCTATTGATTACATTACCTTTGGAACTCCATGAATTGCCCCTGAAGCAGAGAGATCACACTGTGAGAGGAGCACCCAGTCCCCCTCATACTTCCTCAGGACATCCCCTAATCCACAGCCTGTGCACTGGCTGCAGGGGCTAGTAAGCCCTTAAACCTGTGAATCACTCTGTCTGCCACCTCCTACAAACTGTATAGTAGCAGTTGCATAAGGAACACACACCTATGACGCACATTTCCCTTGCAGCTTGGCAAATGCCATAGTAAAGTTTATTCCAAGGGCCTTTAGGAGCCCAACCAGCCTGGGTCTTCCTCAAGAAGGTGACGCAAAGAGGGCATTCCTGAGAAGGGTCTTGGAGAAGGACTGGAAGGCTCTGCACCTCCGCTAATGCTGCCCTGAGTCATCGGTGGAAACCCTTTCACAGCATCAGAGCTGGGGATAAAACAGTTATGGGGAGGTCTCGTGGAAAGAATACAACCTATAAAATGGCCACAGAGTGCCTGTTTTGCAGACTGTTTTAAGGATTAGACAGGTTAGTAATTTAAAGGATCTAGCATGATAGCCACTAGCTTACTGTGGCTCTTGATCACTTGAAGCATGACCTTTGACCTAAGCATGGGCTCTATTGCTTAGAGCCCATCAGTGTCTTCCTATTGATTTCAAAGTAAAGTTTAAAGTCCTTAACATTTTCAGACCTTATATGATCCAGCTCCTAATGCCTTACCCCACCACAGGTTTTTTCTACCCTTGCCTCTACCCGCACCGGGCATCTGCATGTTCCTCAATCATACTGGGTTTCTCCAATGTCACTTCCTCCATGGAACCTCCCAGACCCCCTGAGATCTGGTGGAGCTGCCCTTGTCCTTGGGCTTAGCTCCTCCTGCTTCCCTCTGTGCCTGTTGCTGTCATGGTAGAACACTAACCTATGCAGTAGTCAGATGCTCATGCCTGTCTCCCCACTGCCGTGTAAGCTCCAAAGGGCAGTAGCTGTGGCTGTCATGTTCATCATTGTGTCCTCAGCGCCTGGCCCAGAGCTTGGCAAAAATGTTTCTGGAATAGACAATGGGATTTAGAGAAGGCTGGTCAGAAGGCAGCAGGGGTCAGCCTCTTGTGGGTATTTGCCTTCTGTCTCTGGTAGGATTTTAACACCCAGGGACTTGGTTATTTTAAAAATCTCTTGATTTCAGAGTCTCCCAATTAAAAGATCCTGGAATCATTCATAACACAGTTGCTACTGGGAGCTTTTCGGCTGTCTGATTTTTTAGGGGCTATGATGGGCCTAAGGAGGAGGAAGAGCCCATGGGCTGGGATTTTCCTTCATCAAAGACCAGCAAACTCTTTATTCTTTAGGAAGAAAGTTGTCACAACAAAGGGACACTTACCTAATGTGTAATGGGTATTTTGGGGTAGATATAGTGCTTATCCCAGCTCAAAGCCTCTTGGGGCTGCAATTTTTAGTGCCAGGAGTTGGAAGACAATTTTCTATTTATACTTTGCTAAATCCTTGTAATTACATATATTTTCCTGAAAGTCTGAGTGGCAATCCCATATTTATCCTCGCAATCAAAGCCATTGTGGATTATCAGGTAAATACCTCATTAGTAAGATTTTGAAACATGTCTCCCAACAGTTTTTGCTTTCTTCATAAAAACAACTAAATTTTAAAGAAAAAGCAATGTTTCTGTTGTACTGTAAATTCCTCTAGCTAATTTTGATTATCCCTATCAAATGCACTTGAGAGAAGAGATTTACAAAGTGGTAAATTATGAAGACTGATATTTAAAGCAAATGTAGGACAATTAGTACAGTAGACAGGACCACTGACATGAGTGTTAGACTGGGCTGGGGTTAAACTGTCACTGTGGCATTTACAGATGTGTAATGTGGGGCCTCAGTGTGATAGAAGCCTCAGTTTTCCTGTTGTAAAATTAGGATGAAAATACTTCAAAGAGTTACTGGATTAAATTAGATAGTGCAGATGTCATGTAACAGATGTTTAATAAGTGCTCATTATTTTTTGTTTTCATTGTTAAATAATATCATATAATATTTCATTGCCCACTAATAAATTGGCCTCATTCAGATTTTTACCATAGCTTTCCCATACCTACAGAGATTTTAGGTAGAGCTACATGAATTTTGGAGCCACCTTCTGACGGAGACATCTGGGTTTTTTTTTTTTTTTTCTCTGCATATATAAGCATAGATGTATATGTGTATGTATTCTTTTTTTTTTAAATTATACTTTAAGTTTTAGGGTACATGTGCACATTGTGCAGGTTAGTTACATATGTATACATGTGCCATGCTGGTGCGCTGCACCCACTAACTCGTCATCTAGCATTAGGTATATCTCCCAATGCTATCCCTCCCCCTCCCCCCTCCCCACCACAGTCCCCAGAGTGTGATATTCCCCTTCCTGTGTCCATGTGATCTCATTGTTCAATTCCCACCTATGAGTGAGAATATGCGGTGTTTGGTTTTTTGTTCTTGCGATAGTTTACTGAGAATGATGGTTTCCAATTTCATCCATGTCCCTACAAAGGACATGAACTCATCATTTTTTATGGCTGCATAGTATTCCATGGTGTATATGTGCCACATTTTCTTAATCCAGTCTATCATTGTTGGACATTTGGGTTGGTTCCAAGTCTTTGCTATTGTGAATAATGCCGCAATAAACATATGTGTGCATGTGTCTTTATAGCAGCATGATTTATAGTCCTTTGGGTATATACCCAGTAATGGGATGGCTGGGTCAAATGGGATTTCTAGTTCTAGATCCCTGAGGAATCGCCACACTGACTTCCACAATGGTTGAACTAGTTTACAGTCCCACCAGCAGTGTAAAAGTGTTCCTATTTCTCCACATCCTCTCCAGCACCTATTGTTTCCTGACTTTTTAATGATCACCATTCTAACTGGTGTGAGATGATATCTCATAGTGGTTTTGATTTGCATTTCTCTGATGGCCAGTGATGATGAGCATTTTTTCATGTGTCTTTTGGCTGCATAAATGTCTTCTTTTGAGAAGTGTCTGTTCAGCCCAAAATCTCCTTAAGCTGATAAGCAACTTCAGCAAAGTCTCAGGATACAAAATCAATGTACAAAAATCACAAGCATTCCTATACACCAACAACAGACAAACAGAGAGCCAAATCATGAGTGAACTCCCATTCACAATTGCTTCAAAGAGAATAAAATACCTAGGAATCCAACTTACAAGGGATGTGAAGGACCTCTTCAAGGAGAACTACAAACCACTGCTCAAGGAAATAAAAGAGGATACAAACAAATGGAAGAACATTCCATGCTCATGGGTAGGAAGAATCAGTATCGTGAAAATGGCCATACTGCCCAAGGTAATTTACAGATTCAATGCCATCCCCATCAAGCTACCAATGACTTTCTTCACAGAATTGGAAAAAACTACTTTAAAGTTCATATGGAACCAAAAAAGAGCCCGCATTGCCAAGTCAATCCTAAGCCAAAGGAACAAAGCTGGAGGCATCACACTACCTGACTTCAAACTATACTACAAGGCTACAGTAACCAAAACAGCATGGTACTGGTACCAAAACAGAGATATAGATCAATTGAACAGAACGGAGCCCTCAGAAATAACGCCGCTTACCTACAACTATCTGATCTTTGACAAACCTGGGAAAAACAAGCAATGGGGAAAGGATTCCCTATTTAATACATGGTGCTGGGAAAACTGGCTAGCCATATGTAGAAAGCTGAAACTGGATCCCTTCCTTACACCTTATACAAAAATCAATTCAAGATGGATTAAAGATTTAAACGTTAGACCTAAAACCATAAAAACCCTAGAAGAAAACCTAGGCATTACCATTCAGGACATAGGCGTGGGCAAGGACTTCATGTCCAAAACACCAAAAGCAAAGGCAACAAAAGCCAAAATTGACAAATGGGATCTAATTAAACTAAAGAGCTTCTACACAGCAAAAGAAACTACCATCAGAGTGAACAGACAACCTACAACATGGGAGAAAATTTTCGCAACCTACTCATCTGACAAAGGGCTAATATCCAGAATCTACAATGAACTCAAACAAATTTACAAGAAAAAAACAAACAACCCCATCAAAAAGTGGGCGAAGGACATGAACATCTGGGGGTTTTGGGGAAAGGGAATCAGACTTGGGCAGGGAAAAAATAGTGAGATTATGAGGGAACAAGAGGAGAGAGAGACTACAGAGGAACCATTTCCCCCAGGCCTTGTCATCCATGGCAGGCCCATTGGGCCGGGGGGTGCTGAGATTTAAGGAAGGTACATGTGTCTGTCGTATTCACTGCTTCCTCTCCAGTGCCCATCAGGTACAGGCTCAGGCTCATGCAGTTATGGAGCATGTGTGTGTTTAATGAATAGTTTCCATGACAGAGCTAAGATTACTCATCTTTTCTTTTCATAGACAGTATCTCCTCAATGATGTAACTTAGGTAAAATAAGGGTCACCCAAAGCATTTTTCCATCTCGATCAGCAAAGTAACCATTCATCTCTGGGAATATGATGGCATTCAGAAGGTGAGAGCCAACAGCTCCAAGTGAAAACATCAAAGTAATTGAACATTACGTTGAAGGACCAGACCCAGAAAAAATTCTTTCAGCTTATGCGTCACTTGCAACCAAGCCAACAAACTCACGGTCATTTCACTGAAACAATAAAGGAAGGAAATCCCAAAGTGCTTCTAAGTAGCAAAGATTGGTGTATGAGATGAAATGTATAGGATATACTATATAAAAATTAGATGGATAGAATAGATTTTTTCCTAAGTATGTGCAATCTATTATTTTTAGTATCATTTAGTAAAACAACATGAAGAAATTTTATTAGTTTATTCATAACTTTGGTCCCCCAGCTCAATCTTTTCCAAAAGAATTACTATGATAATTATATCATATGAAAATCTGCAATGGCCAGACTCTGTGCTGGACACTTTACACCCATTGTTTCATGTAACCCTCACATTGCCTCTGGGAGATAAGTGTTTCATCCCCATTTATCAGATGAGGAAACATGAGTTTCAGAGACAGCGGATAGTCACAACAAACTGCACCGATACCACACAGTTGGGAAGTGGCACAGCCACAAGTCAAACTCAGGTTAGTCAAATTCCATAGTTATTACATCGCAGGTTATTTTCTGATAATGTAATACCTTTCCCAGTTCCACATTTTTTTACCTTCCGGTTGGGAGAAAGCCTCCCAAGGATGAGTTCTAAACTTAAATGCCTGTAGGAATTGGGCAGGTAGAGCAAGTGGGCTGGATGGGAATGGAGAACACACAGCAATTGCCCTAAAAGGGGCAGCTGCCGCTGAACTGCAGCACCTTGTGGTCAGAAAGGAAGGTGAGTGTTTTGTCATTATACCTTTTATTGTTCCAAGAGAAACTGGAAATCTAGATTTTTAATGTAAAGTTTTATTATTTTAATATATTTTCAGTTAATTTAATTAAAAGAAAAAAGCAACTGTACTAGCCAACAAAACATATCAGGAGTTGCAGTCCACCTGTGTGAGTCAGTGTCCAGTGATCTGCTTGTCATCCACGTCAGACTAGTCGCCAGTCAGGCAATGTGCTTGTTCCAACATTATTGCCACTGCTGACATCTTAGAGCTCTCTCCCAGGGATATTCTTTGGAACAAGAAGGTGGGCCACACCAGAAAATCAGTCTAAAAATAACGGTTAAAGCTCATTGACTGCTACGTATTTGTAAGCATTTTGTCTATGTTAATTTCATTTAATCCTCCAACACTCCCATGGTACACTATCATGCTTCTCTTACTGGTGAAAGAACAGGTTCAGAGAGGTTGAGAGACTTACCCAGGGTCACAGAGCTACAAAAATAGCAGAATAGGACTTGAACCTAGGTCTGGCTGGCTTCTAAATCTGTGCTCTTAGCCTCTGCCCTGTACTGTCTCCCACAGGCTCTATAAATACTGATGAGCTGCCCCAGGCATTGCTTTGTTCAGTTCCTGTTGTTCCCCAGGATTGGATGTCAGAGAGTGTGGGAACTTGTTCTGGAAATGAACACCTTGCCTGGAAAAGCATCAGTCTTCCAAGTAAAGTGCTCTGTGCATCATAAAACCTTCAATTTAGCTCCATTATATTTTAGGTCCATGAGGGATAGATTGCAGTTCCTGACTTCCCGCTGATTAGAGCATCCTATTTCCGTGTATACGGTACCTATTAGATGGTGCATTTTGCAGAATTAGCTCCCTGATGAACAGGTATTATTTCCCCCTCTGCTGACATGCAGCAGCTGTCTGCGCTCATTGTGTTCAAGCCTCTGCACCTGAAATTGGGAAGTGAGGTGAAATGGTGCAAAACTCAGCAGTTACACATCTTACCTTCAAGCTTAAAGATGTGTAAGACCAGGTTCTACTGATTGCATCTCTTTTGCTACTTATATGAACTTGGACAAGCCATTTTATCAGTCTTGGTCTCTATTTCTTCATCTCTCAATTGGAACAACCCTTTTTCCTAACTGGATGCAAGAATCTCATCCAGAAGGCCTCCCGAGATACATATGATATTGCTCCAACATCTGATACTTGTCACAAATATGTACTGTGTTGAGGCACACAGGGCCTAGTTTTTAGAGTGGACTTGTAAGTAAACATATGTTACTTGCATTTCTATGATACAGGTTTTATTCTTCTAGGTGACTAACCAAATTGTCCTGACACCATTTACTGAAAAGTCTATTCTTTCCTCCTATTGATTTGACTGCCACTTCCAGCATATTTGAAATCCCACAGATACATAGTCTCTGTATTTTTTTTTTCTGTTGTGATATTTATTTTCCATCTATATCACACGGTTTAAATAACATATCTTGCTATTTGGAAAAGCAACTGTACTTTCTTTCTTCTTCTTTTCAAAGTAGTCTATTTGTGCCATTCAGGGTCTCTGCAGGAAATAGACAGCACTCTCAAAAGGGGTGACTGAAGAGTTCAATGAATGGACTATTTACAAAGGTGTGGATAAGGACAGGGACTCAAGAAGCAGTGCTGAAGCCCCCAGAGACTAGCAACACTGGGAGTGTGACAAAACTAAGTCTAAGGGGTGAAGAGAAGATACACATATTAGAACCTAGGAAAACTTGCTCGATGGATGAGGATTCATTGAAGGGTTTGGAGCTGATGATGAATTTAGTTCATACTTAAAAAATAATTATCTGACATTGTGGTAGGGACGTGAACTAGTCCAGCAGAGAACTGTATTTGAGGCTGGTAAGAATGAACACTCTAAAATCATGAATCTGACACAAGTTACGTTTACTGCAATAAGCACAAAGGATCCCTTTCCAGCTAAAGACACCAGAGATCGGGGGATGATCCCTGAGTTCAGCCTCTCAAACTTCCCCAATTTCTGCAGCGGGGTGGCACTGATACTATGCCTGCTGGATCTCATACCTTCACCCATGTCATTCCAAAAGTCTAGCATAATCCTCTTAAATATCATCTGGACCTGACATCTGGGTTCTAAGGCCAATGCTACCAGCATCATCTCACTACATTGTCACAGGTTGCATGATAATTGCTAGGCATCAGACATGGACAGTCACATGGAGCTCTGTAATACGACCAGTGTGTAATAATGCACATTTGGTCTGCTGTATCACAGGCTTAGGGCATTGTGGGCAGGGCAGGAAGAGATCATTCAGAGACAGTTTTTAGTACATTCTGAGACATGATGGGTTGATATTTCTACAACACATTTTGCATTGTAGTTGTGGGTTAAATTTAAGAAATTCCCCTCTTCACTTTAAGATGATCGCTCAGTATATAACAAGAAGGTCTTATTTATAGCCTGCTCATCCATAAAGTTACCCTTAAATAAAGTCTGGAGAGAATTGGTAATTCACACGGCTAAAAATCTGACAGTCTATTAAAATACCAAACAGAGGCATTTAACTCCATCATTGTCACTGGGATATGCTTTTGTAGTTGAAGTGATATCTCCTGGCACAAATGACAATTTTCAGCGTGATTTTATATCCTTGATTTTGAAGGAAGGAATATGGTTGGTGCAGCACCATCTTGCGTGCTTCTTGGTCATACCATTGATGACAAGCTTGATCAAAGATAAATTCCTACTCCAACTGAGGAGGGAGAGGTTCCCTATGTGAACAGAATCAACACGCTGATCCTAAGTAGGAAGAAATGTCATGTGCCTTTCTATTTCATTCATATATTCTTTCTTTCTGCCTGATCACATACATTATTAGGATTTTAGGGAAAACATTCTGAAACTTATGAATTGTACAAGAAATTTTTGAAATCAGTTTAACAAGCATTTGTTGTATGCCCAGCCCAGTATGAGAAACTGGGATTTGGAAATGAGAATATGTAGCTCTTGCTCATGGAATTAATTGAGAAGTCAGACACATAAATGAACTATAATAAAGCAGAATAAATATTATCCAACTGCACAAAGTACCATAGGGACCCACTGAGGAAGAGGCTGTGGCTCTGTAATGAATAGAGGAGGGATGTTCTTTGTGTTTGAAGAGACTTTGATGCTGATGATAACTTTTATCTAAGTAAGGATAGAGTTGGAGGTTATCAACCGTACATGCTATGCGTACAGTTTGTGTCCTGCTTTCCCCACATGGTGACATAAGCATTTTTCATCAGGCCCATGAACGACTGACAGAGCTTCCTGCCTCTGCTTCGGGTCCTGAGCATCCCTGTCTGGCCCAGAGCATCCCTGTCTGGCCCAGAGCTCTCTGGGGATACCACCTCATAAGCTGCCTGATAATCATGGCTTTCCAGGCCTCTGATCAACAAGATGTAACTTTTAAAAGTTTTTTAAAAGTCTGATCTGCAGTTTTCCTTCTCTCTAGGTAACTGCCCTGCTTTTCTTTACCCATTGCCCCTATTTTCACCCTCCCCCCTTCGACCTCAGCACTTCCCAGCAGACTTGTCCTATTAATTTTTATGAGACTTTTATGCTTTTGTTTTGTTTTACTTTTATTAGAAAATTTCAAGCTTATGCAAAACTAGAAGTGACTATAATAACCTCCTCATGTATTCACCACCCAGCTTCAACAATGATCAATATCTGGTCATTGGATTATTTTGAGTCAAATTCCAAGACATCCTATTATTTCATCTGTAAATACTTTAGTGTGTATCTCAAAAAAAGATTTCCCCACCTTTTAAAAAAAAAAAACAAAATTTGGATGATGTGTAAGAATTCCTTAATAGCATCAGTTATCCAATTGCTGTTCATATTATCCTGTAGAGTTTTACAACCAGTTATGTTTAATACTAGATTCCTTCTTTTTTTAGTGCCTTAGTCTATCACCCAGGCTGGAGTGCAGTGGTGCAATGATAGCTTACTGCAACCTAAACTTCCTAAGTTCAAAGAATCCTCCTGCCTCAGCCTCCCAAGTAGCTAGGACTACAGGTATGCACCATCATGCACAGCTAATTTATTTTTTCTTTGTACAGATGGGGTCTTGCTATGTTGCCCAGACTGGTCTTGAACTATTGGCCTCAAGTGATCCTTCCACTCAGCCTCCCAAAGTGCTGAGATTACAGGCATGAGCCACCATGCCTAGCCATAGATTTATTCTTATGCCAAAAAAAAAAAGCCTTTTTACTTAAAAAAAAGTTTGCAAAAATATAATAAAAAGTAAAGGTGTTTTTCGTTTTTACTACACTATCATCAGTATCTAGCTCGGTGCCTGGCCCATAGTGGTTGTTCAGTTAGTATTTATTGAATGAATGGCAGGAAGGAGGGGGAGAGGAAGCTAAGAAGTTAGGAAGTTAGAGGTCAGGAAGGAAAAAAAGGAAAGGAAAGGAAGAGGGAAGGAAGAGGGAAGGAGGGAGAGAGGGAGGGAGGCAAGGGAGGTAAGGGAGGGAGGGAAGGAGAAGGGAAGAAAGAAGGAAGGCAGGCAGGAGGGAAGGAAGGCAGGCAGGCAGGAAGGGAGGAAGGGAAGGAGGGAAGGAACGCTTAGCCTCACTACCCACATTAGTTTTTTGAATGCAGCTTCTTACAAAGGCATAATTTGGTACTCTGTGATCACGCTGTGCATACAGTTTGTGTCCTGCTTTCCCCACATGGTGACATAAGCATTTTTCATCAGGCCCATGAATGATTGACAGAGCTTCCTGCCTCTGCTTTGGGTCCTGAGCGTCCCTGTCTTGCCTAGAGCTCTCTGGGGATACCACCTCATAAGCCGCCTGATAATCATGGCTTTCCAGGCTTCTGATCAACAAGATGTAATATTGGCATTTACTCAGCTGGCACTGTGCTAAAGGTCATTTTAGTAATATTTATCATTTAATTTGCTGAAATTGTCAATCCTATGTTTGGGGAAGGGGGCAGCTTACTAAGTGGATGAAGAGCTAATAATTCTAAGGCACCTGGGAGGATTCCTTATCTAGCAGGACTGCTGTGATGATAGCCCTGATTTTACCAGAGCCCAGAAGCCTTTAGGAGGAGAGTGCTGTAAAGGAGTGATATTTTGGGGGGTAGCCCTAGAGCATGGTAAATAAAGCTCAGGGCATGGTAATTACGACGTTAATATTTCAAAGTGGAAACATTTCCATTCCATTTAATCTATTTCCATCTCTCAGTTAGCCTAATGCATAGTGATACACTTGAGCTGTTTTGATGTTCCAGGAATTGAGTGTTCTTGTGGTATGTTTTACAGTCCTTATTTACCTATAAACATATGCCACACTTGGATAGTTGTTGCTACAAGTGGGCAAGATAATTTAGGGGTTATCAACCAAAGGCATACATTTAACCAAAAAATAAATTGTCATCAATTCTATTTGTCTCCCCCATCTTTATTTTGGAAGGTTGGAAGAAGTTGGTGAATGGTGATTGTTTTTGAAATGATTTAGTACCTGCTGTACTATGGGCAATACTGTCTTCCAATATGACTTGCCTGTTTAAAATTTGGCCTTTAAACATGCTTTGAGAACTGCAAAGTCAATGGGTTATGATCAGGTTGGGGTACCACCATGTTCAAGAGCAGGAATTTTGACAAAGTCACATTTGCAAAACCCCACATCATCATAGTTGGATTGAGGCAGAATGCTAGGTGGGAGTGGACAACACCCCCAGGTGAATTCAGAATGGCTCAAGTGATTCCCTAGGAAACTGGATAGGGATTGTCCCCAGGTTAGGTTTTACAAACAGAATGCTCTCACAGCAAGTCAGGCTGATGTAAGAGTTGGCTATGAAAGTGGCCTCAGGACAGAAGGAGAAATATTCTGAACCAAATCTGCAACACAGGCATCTTTGGGGACAACCTAAAAGAATGTGTAGCATTGGAGATCATGCCATTGCTTTGGGAACTTCCAGGTAAGTCTCCAGTCCTCAGACAAGGCATGTGCCAGTTACTGCCCTGTTTAGTGGACCACTTAAAAGGAGGCTGCCCACAGTCACTCAATGAAGCATCTTGCACCATGTGGAATGTGGCACCAGCACCTCATTTGCTCTGTCTCCTAGCCTTTTGTTGGGGGCAGAGTGAAAGAAAAGAGGGTCTCTGGCCTGGGACAGATTTTTATTGTTGGTAAAATTAAGATAACACCTTCCCACCCAATTCCCTCCAGCAGCATACTGAGGTCTGAGAAGTAGATTCTCTCACTAGAATATGGTAGGCATCAAAAAAAGGAAATCTCTCATATTATAATATTCATTATGGATATATAGTGTGGAAATGATTGCTGAGAGCAAGCACCAGATCAAAGACAAAGGACCAAAAAATGGCATTATTCTATTAGATATAAAAATGAATAGGAATCATTCTGCAGATTTTTTTTTATCCAATACAATAACACTTCCATCATTTAGGACTAATAATAGTGATGATGATGATGATAATGACCTTGACTCATTTGTGAACACCATTTTTTACAAAGCCCTTTCATTATCTATTATCTTTCTTGATCCTCTGAATGACCCCACTAGATAGATATTACAGGGCTAATTATTTCCATGTGATAAAGGAGAAACTGTAAGCCCAGAGGGCTTCTGTGGCTTAACCAGGGTCAAATGGAGAATAGAGTCAAGCTAGAAGCCTGAACAATTCCAGAAGTGGTCTTTCTCCTAAACTGTGCTATAACCTAGCCCCACGCTGTAGTAGTAGTGGTGATGACTCTACACCAGGCACTGGGACAAACATTTCACATGAATGTGCTTGTTTGATCCTTACAGCCAGCCAGGAGGCAGATTCAATTAGTATCCCTTTTTAGTAGATGAGGAACTTGAGGGAGGAGAAGGTTGTCACTTGCCTAAGGCTACCCAACTAGTTGGGGGGACTTGATCCAGGGCTCCCCTCTTGACCACTACCCCACACTCTTGCAGAAGAGGTTTAAATATAGAAGGGAGAGAAGTTCTAGGTCCTCTCCTTGGATTCATGTCCAGATGCAAGGCAGGGATCTGCTGATGGGCACCTACACCTTGCATTCATCTTGCCCAGGTGATGGTCATCATCCTGACCACTGATGAGATCCACCACTGGGTGGCTCACAGTGCTACTGCCTGGGGTGAGTCTGTGGGCCCTCGAGGCAGTAGACCTAAGTAATATGAAAGAAGTTCTGCCTTGGGCCCCTCAAACCCCTGGGATAGGAAATGTGCTCCCATAAGAAGATCAGAGTAATTTTCATTTCTAATATCTTGACAAATACTGTATTGCATAAATTTGTTCCACTGAGGTTCCGTAATTTGTCACTGTGGTCTCATGTGTCAGTGTGAGCTGCAGCTCTATTAAAGCCAGCTAGCTATATGACTTTGGCTGAGGTACTTACTTTTCTAGTCTCAGTTTTCCTCTTCTGTAAAATGGGAGGCTGTGACATGTGTCTCACCATGCTCACATGATTTTGCTGCAGACTGTGAACAAAGGTTCTCTGAAAAGGAATTTGAGGGAAAGAGACTTTATTCCAGTGAACAGTTTGTATAATGGGAAGACATGGCCTTTGGTGTAAACAGAAGAAGGTGTGTTCCAGAGAACAGAGAGGGTTCAAGTGTTTTGTCTGTTTGTTTGTTTGGAGATGGAGTCTCGCTCTGTCACCCAGGCTGGAGTGTAGTGCGTGATCTCGGTTCACTGCAACCTCTGCTTCCCAGGTTCAAGCAATTCTCTTGCCTCAGCCTCCCGAGTAGCTGGGATTACAGGTGCCCACCACCACGGCTGGCTAATTTTTGTATTTTTAGTAGAGACGAGGTTTTACCATGTTGGCCAGGCTGGTCTTGAACTCCTGACCTCAGGTGATCTGCCTGCCTCGGCCTCCCAAAGTGCTGGGATTGCAGGTGTGAGTCACCATGACTGGCTGAGGGTTCAAGTTTTATAGCAAAAGTTCTCACCTAAGTTCACAATCAAGTCTGTTCATGCAAATGAAGGATTCAAACTTGCCGAGTTTTGATTGGTCAACATGGCTGAGCCCTGATTGGTAAAGGCAGGTGAGCTCTAGTTGGTTCAAGTGAGCTCTGAAATTCTCAAAGTTCAAAAGGTTTGGTTTTGGTTTTTAGGGAACTCTTGTCAACAAATGGCTTCTTGGCTCTATTTTAAATGTAGACCCAGTTAGCCACTAGGGATCCACCTTGAAGGATTAGCTCTTTCAGGTTCACATTTGTTCACAACATCAAATAAAATCATACATATGGAAATTCTTCATAACCTACCAACACACTGCACACACAGAATATTATTTTATTCATGCCAGCTTATCTTTAGGATAGACTTAAACTTTTCAGACTTCAAATTCTTTTTTTGTTTGTTATTGTTTTGGGGCTTCTTTGCATATGACGTAGGGAGAATTATCACATATCTGTGCAGCTTTAATTTTTCAGCAACACATAACCAGGAAAGGGATGGATTGAGGGTCTTTGTTTTATCCTCTGAAGCTACTGTATTTCAGACCTCTTTGGTACATAGGAACACTTAAGTATTTGGAGGCAGGCTGATGGGTCACCACTGAGTCTTTCTTTTCTAAGTAAAAATCACCAGCTCCTTCAACCACATTACTTATTTTAAGGTAGAGAAAAATATAAATTTAAGCTTTGAAGCAGACAGACCTGTGCTTGCATTCCTAGGCTTTTTGTATCTTTGTGTGACCTCTTTGAGCCTTGACATCCATTCTCCCTTGTTAAATGGCACCAAGTCCTTATGAGAATCAAAGAAATGAAATAAAATGAACTTGCAATAGAGTGCCACTCACCAAATGTTCATTTCCCTTGACTTCCTTCAAGATTCCCTGTAATGCATTAATCAGGACACTGGGTAGGGTTCATCAGCCAGCTCTGCCTTCCCCGAAGATCTCCGTGTCCTGTCCTGGAAACAACGTCAACTTAAAATAACGTTTATAATACAAAGATGCCATTCAATGAGGGCTTACTATGTGCCAGGCAGAGTGTTAAGGACTTTTATGTAGCTTTCACTTTTTAACTTTATTCTCTATCTGTGCAATGTTATAAACTGACTTTGTAAGTGGAAAAACCAAGGTCACAACAAAAATAAACAATAGGTCTGCATTTAGCCTCTGCAGATGAAAAGTGGTGAGTCTATGTTTTGCCCCAAAGATTGGCAAAATTCTTCTGTAAGACTCACAAAGTAAATATTTTGGGTTTTGCAGGTCATATAGATTTTGTCACAACGACTCAGCTCTGTCTTATAGTGGAAAGCAGCCATAGAGGCTATGCAAATAAATGGACGTGGCTGTGTACCAATAAAACTACATAAATAAACAAAACCTGGCCAACTGGATTTGGCCTGCAGGCTTAAGTTTGCTGACCCCAATGGTAAACCCTCTTTTTTTTTTTTTTTCCCCTCCTTTTTCTTCTATTTTAATCACATATCTCTGGCTGGTTGATCATGAGTATATCCTTTGTAGCCTTTCTTGGCAGTGGATATATAAGCTATAAGCTATTTTTACAGCTTTTCTGATTTGCTTGATTGATTATAAGTGTTTTTCATGTACCAAGCGTCACATCAGACTCATTTATAAACCATGATACATTAGAGATCGTCACACTTCTAGGATGGCATGTTTGTGGGGTGACAGATGAGGCTTAGGAAGTCTAAGCAATTCAGAGTCTGGCTTGTCAGGTTCAAGGCGAAAACTATTTTTTTCCCCCAAAAACCACGTTAAAAGACAGTCCAGAAGTGAGATTGCTTAGGTCAGAAAGCCTTCCTGGACTTGACCATCAGGATGTAGTCTCTCCCTCTCTACAAATTATCAACCAGAAGCTGGGCTTTCCCTGTAAGATCTGTTTTATCAGATAGATTTAAAGGGAAGGAAAACCCCCCAAAGAAAACAATCTCAATTCAACTAAGACATAAGGTCATGGAATGTCAATGACGATCTGGTCCAGGAGGCAGATGGCCATCTTCCTCCAGCCCTCAGCAAGTATTTCTCATTGGTGCCTCGTGCTGGTTAAGCTTTGTTTTCCTGCCCCATAAGGTAAAAGTATTTAGGGCCCAAAGAGCCCTACATCCTTTCCCCCTGCCTGTCCCCCTACCTGGGAGACAGCTTTATCCCAACATTTAAGAAGTGATCTTGTTCATAAATTGCCAGCCTTGCCAATGAGGGTACCCATCTGCCTGTGTCTCTCTGTCATTTTTCTGTCCCTGTCTCTGTCATTTTTCTGCCCCTGCCTCTTTCTCCGGCTCACCTCTCTTTCCCTCACACTGCCTTTTTATTTTCTACTTCTTAAGAAAGAACTTGGGCCTGGTGCACAGAAAGTCCTCAAAAACCATAATTTGTTGCGTCTCTTTTTGTGTCTCCCATCTGTCTGCCTATTTGTCTCCCGCTCTCTTCCTCCCTTCTTCTCTGTCTCCTTTTTCTTCCCTTTGGAATAAATGCACAGAGGCCAGAGAGGAGGCTGCTATGGGACTCCACAGCTGGCCAGCAAAGAGAGCAAGGGGCAGAATTTTCCCCTTGCCTCTCTCGCCTGCCCAGGCCTGTCTGTTGGGAATGTCCCACTCCTAATCTTCCATGGGGGTCATGCACATCCTTCTGTCAGCAACTGGCACAAATCAATTTGCTGCAGGCAGTCATGCTCCGTGGCTCTCTCTGTTCCCACGATGTCACCCAGGCAGTGGTGTGAGGAGCCCATTTGGAAGGAGCAGGTCTATTGGGTGGGGTCTGGGCATGATTGGGGCAGCAGAGGGGAGGTCACTCTTGGCTCCATGGGAACCCAAAGCCTCTGTGGCTCTAGATGGTTGTGGTCTTACCCTTGCCTATGTGACTGGTGATTGTGTTTGGGTCAGGCGTTCAGCTGAAACCAAGAGCTGGCTGGCAGTCAGGGTCACCCCTAACCATATGCCTCTCCTTCCTAGCCCTCAGTGCTCTCTGCTCCTTCCAGCCTTCTAATTCATCCTGGCAGCAGCAGGACAGGGAAAGAGTGAGACATTGGCATGTTTTGGAGATATTCAGGAACAAGACTCCAGAATTCAGTGCCAGCCGAATTATTTTTTCTTAGGTATTTACTATGCAGCACATATGTTTCCTGAATCTTTTATACATGTTATCTCTTTTCATTTTATGAAATAGGTATTATTATCTTGATTTTACAAATCAGAAAACTGATGTTTAGTTTGGATTTGAGGGGGCTGAGGAAATGAGGAACTAGAAGTGACTCCCAGTTTCATTTGTTTCCATGGCACCCAGCACGGGGCTCTTCACCTCCTTGGCTCCAATCTAGGCTTGTTGAACTATTGCACTGAGTCACAAGTGATTAGGTAGACGATCATGCCCTCAACAGAAAAAAGGGATGTCAGAGGAGAAACAAGTTTGGGATGGAGAAGATGATTGGTCTGGATGTTTATTCCACAGAGAGAGATTTATTTATTTATTTATTTTTATTTTTTATTTGAGATGGAGTCTCGCTCTGTCACCCAGGCTGGAGTGCAGTGGCGCAATCTCAGCTCACTGCAACCTTCACCTCCTGGGTTCCAGCAATCTTGTGCCTCAGCCTTCTGAGTAGCTGGGATTACAGATGCCTGCCAATCACGCCTGGGTAATTTTTGTATTTTTAGTAGAGAGGAGGTTTCATCATGCTGGCCAGGCTGGTCTCAAACTCCTGATCTCAAGTGATCTGCCCGCCTCAGCCTTCCAAAGTTCTGGGATTAAAGGTGTGAGCCAACGTTCCTGGCCTCAACAGAGATTTACTGAGTATCCCCTCTATGGCAGGCACTCTCCCAGGCAGTGGGATAGACACTAAATAAATCAGACAAAAGTCTGTGTCCTTGTGGAGCTTGCATTCTAGTAAGGGAAGGCAGACAGCAACACAATCAGTGAGTAGATGATACCATATATGAGAAGGCAAGAGTGATAGGAAGAAAAACCAGGAAATAAGGAAGGTTGTGATGAGGAAGGCATGTCTATTGCAAATTAAAAGAGGGTAAGATTTGAACAAAGCCTTAAAGGATATCTCCTTTCAGGGGGAAAACCTTAAAAATACCTGCGGGAAGAGCATTCCTGGCAGACAACAGCAAGTATACAGCCTTGAGGTAGGCCCATGACTGGTGCACAGGAAGAAAGTGAAAAGGAAGGAGAGTATGGCCGGGGAGGTCAAGCAAGGAGGCGAGTAGGAAGGCAGTGAGGTCTGAGGGGGGTAGGGGAGGGGTCAGGCCACATAGAATCTTGGAGGCCAGTGTGAGGATTTAGCTTTTACTCAGAGAGCATAGGGGGTAATTGGAGGGTTCTGAGCAGAAGAATGACATGATTGATACACTTTTTAAAAAAATCACTCTGACTGCTGGGTTGAGAACACCCTGAAGGGCGTGGTAGTTGGGAGCAGGAGCAGCATCAGAAATTAGAAGTTAGAAGACTGTGACAGGGCCAGGAGTGGTGACTTATGTGTGTAATTCCAGCACTTTGGGAAGCTGAGGTGAGAGGACCACTCGAGGCCAGGAGTTCGAGACCAGCCTGGGTGACATAGTGAGACCCCCATCTCTACCAAGGAAAAAAAAAAAAAAGAAAAAATTAGCCAGGTATGGTGGTGCACACCTGTAGTCTTAGCTACTCAAGAGGCTGAGATGGGAGGATCACTGAAGTCCAGATGTTCGAGGCTGCAGTGAGCTGTGATTGTGCCACTGCACTGTAGCCTAGGTGACAAGGTGAGACCCTGTCTCAGGGGAAAAAAAAAAAAAAAAGCCAAGAAAGGAAAATAAAGAGGGCTGTGACAGTATTCTGGGCAAGAGGTGATGACAGCATGGACTAAGGTGTTAGCAGTAGAGGTTGCTGGAATTTGCGTATGAGGTGCCTGGGTGGGAAAGACAAAGGTGATCCCTAGCAGTGGTCAGTATGGAGTTGGCAGCTAATTCATGATTGTTGATTAAAAAGAAGAAAATCTGGGAGGTTGGAGACCTTTTTCTTAGTGTGTACTGGAGAAGCAGCCCCGTTCTGAAGCCCCATTCTGAAGACTTGGGAGGCACAGTTATGTGTGAACTTGTCTCATATTCCTCACTCGTCTGGAAGTTTCCTGAGGGCAGGGACTATGTCTGCTTTATCCCATTAGTCCCAGTGCCCAGCCCATGGGCCAGCACACAGTAAGCGATAGCAGGTGGGCAATGTGATAGAATGGGACACGAGAACTTGATCTCCACGCACTCTCCTCGTCCTCCGGTCTGGCTTCCTGGATCCAGACATGAGACTTGGCATTATCACAGGCTGGGATAGAGAGAGTATGAATTCTCCTCTAGGCCCTACTATCTAACTGCTGTGTGAGTCTGGACTGTGTTTCTATATCTATAAATTGAGGTTTCAGATATTTATTCAGCAATATTAATAATCTCCGCCTGGATTGCATTCCAGAGAGAGCTTTCCTGGCCACTCAAAACAAGTCCCCTAACTCTCTCTCCCCTTTCCCTGCCTTATTTTTTCCACAATACCTGCCAATATCTGAAAACATTGTCTGTAGGTGTACATGTGTGTGTTGCATTTATTGCCTGCTAGAGCATAAACCCCGTAAAAGCAGAGGTTTTTTTCTGTCTTATTCACTGCTAAACCTCTGGCACCTGGAATGGTGTGTGCTACATAGAAAGTGCTAAATATGTATTTATGAACGAAGGAATGATTGATTGATTGATTCTGGGGACTCAACAATATGTAGAAATGTGCTTTGCAAACCACAAAGGGCAAAGCAAATGAAAGGTGTTCAGCTATTATTATAAATCTGCTGCACACTTTAGCATAGTTTTAACTCCTCCCACAGCATTTTCCAAGGAAACGTCGGTGAAATCTTTTTTTTTTTCTATTTGGGTTTTCTTCAAAAACAAGAATTCTGACAACCTAATTTAAGAGACTTCCTAGGTGTGGAATTCAGTGATGGATCCTCATCTCTTAGCAACCTCACATAGGAGCTGCTCACCAGGTAAATGGGGTGACAATTTCAAGTGGGTGTGCTAAGTGTCAGGGATGAGACAGGTGTTAGGAGGAAGGATGAGACCTTCCCCAGCCGGTGGAGGGGAACAAACCTAAAGCAGGAGTCGGGACCCTGGTATCGTAGTCCTGGGCAAGCCATTCCCCTTTGAGCCTCCTTTCCTCCATACAGTGAAGGGGCTTGGCAAGATCCCTTCCAGCTCTAGCATTCTATGATTGGCATTTCCAGTTAGGCTCTTCGATAAAAACGATCATTGATTGGGCAAGTCCCTGTGTGAAGCACTTTATTTGTAATATTCCATCTAATCCTAATTTTAAATCTGTAAGATAGGATTATAATTATCCCCATTTTCTGGATGAGGAAACTGAGGCATAGAGAAGATAAGGTCACTGTTCACATGGGCTGCCATAACAAAATACCATAAATTGGGTGGCTTGAACAACAGACATTTATTTTTCACAGTTTTGGAGGTTGGAAGTCCAAGATCAAGGTGCCAGCCAATTGGGTTCCCACTGAAGACCTTCTCCCCAGCTTGCAGATGGCCTTTCTCTCTTCCTCTTCTTATGAAACCACTAATACCATCATGAGTGTCTCACCCTCATGACCTAATCTAACCCTAATTACTTTCCAATAGGCTAGTGTCCAAATACCATCACAGTGGGGGTTAATTCAACAATGAATTTTGTGAAGATGCAATCATTCTGTCTGTAACTATTGCATAGCTAGCAAGTGATAGAACCAAAACTTAACTGTGATCAGTAGCTGGAATTTTGACTCTGAGGCATCTTGTATGATCCCTGTGTTTTGGTATGGGATACCAATGAAGGAGATTCTGCTGTGTTGGAAAAGTTCTTTGGGAGGCAACCAGTGTTTGCTATGAGTGCCACCTCCATGCAATTGGGCACCATGGCAGTACTGCACACCACTATATCCTCGGTGTAGCCTTATACCAGAATGTGAAAGATATTCAATCAGTGTCTATTACATAAATGAACAGATGGCTCTGTTAAAAGACTAATGACTAAGGTTGGGCACAAAAGGCTCAAAAAATGGTTTTGTCCAGGTATCCTGGGAAATGGGGCCCCTTGAGTCTTATCAAAATAAGTGAGAGGATAGATATAATTAAATATCTGATTTATACTACATTACTCCAGCTGCATGTTCCTGTTTTTATAGACAGGGAAATGGAGGCTGAAGGAAGCATAGGTCCCTATGCTAAGCAGCAGAGAAGCGGCTTGCCAAAGGTCACACAGATGTCTGGAGAGTGTGGCTGTCTGCAGGGCTCCACTGCAAACAGTGTAATATCAAAGTGCCAAGAGAATGAGGTCCTCCCTGGGGAGGCACTGAGCCCCCACCTTATACCTCCTCTAGTGGGGAAAGAACCCTGGCCCTAAAGTGAGTCAAGTGGGTCTCCATCATCTTTGAGTTCATCATGGGGAAAATAATTCAGCCAGCCTTATAGCCTTGTCCTGAGGTCCATGGCCTATTAGGAGTTCCTTGAATGGTTAAGAAAATGCAGAGGAAGCCATGAGGGTTTGGTATAAGGCGGCTCTAGAGTCTCCCTACAGGACCAGTGTAAAGGCACCGTGGTGGTGACTAGTAGGGTATGGGGGTAAGAGGCTGAAGGACCTGCCTGGAAGCTTTATTTATGTAGCAGACACACTTTTGACATGGCCTGCATGTTTATTTGGTGGGAGCTGGCACTAGTGAAGTTTACATGGAAGCTAAAACACTGCTCTTCCCCAACCCTTAATAATGCCACCTTTGATTTTGGAAGCGAAAGAACAGTTTCTAAGTAAGACGCATCCCTAGTGATGAGCAAATTGGTCTGAAAGGAGAAAGTGAAACCCAGGATAGAGCTTGGAGGGGACCTGTGTGGTAATGGAGGCTTCTCCAAAGGCAGTGGTTTGGTGGGAAAAGGAGAGAAACCCCGAACCATGAGATCAGGACCTAAGAGAAAGCAGAGATCACAGGAATCTTTTACATTTGTTCAACTAATACTGTATGGTTGCAAATCACTTTCAGATACTTCATTTTCTGAGCTCTTCACTTTGGCCTTGAGGCAGTTGGGGGAAAATGGTTTATGCCCATTTTACAGATGAGGAAAGTGTGATTGTCAGGGCTTAAGTGGCTTTCCCAAGAAAGTTACCAGGAGAAGGAAAGTGAAGCGGATTTTTAGAATTCCAGCTCCAGCTCTCCTTTGCTTCCCTATAATGAAAGCAGGTGACTGACACAAAGAACTTGGCTTTGGGAACAGGGACATGGTAGAACTTTTTGCAGAGATGGCAATAACAGTAATAAATAGTAATTACTAATTACTCGTAATAGAATAAACGTGTGTATGGGGTGGGAGGTGGGGGTTGAAGCAGCAGTTTCAATGTGTGTTCAATAAACACATGTTTATTACTGTTCCTAAGGCTACCGCTGCTGCAGCTGAAAATGAGTGCCTACGGTGTGCCAGACAGCATGATAAGCATCTGTCTGCATTAATTCTCAAACACCCCCGAAGGCAGGTATTGTAATTCTCATTTTATAAATGAGGTAACCTAGGTGGAAAGGAGAAGAGACTTACCCAGACACTGAGGTACTGTCCGGCTGACATCGAAGCTGTGTGGCTCAGACTCTTAGCACCTGAATCAACAAATGGCATTTGTATTCATCATGCTTAATGATCATCACCGCGAGGAGGAGAGTCAAATGTTCTCTGGGGGATTACAGCTGCTGCATAGTGGAATGAGCTAGAATGGACTTCGGAGTTTTATTTGGGAATGTCTCCTCTTCAGCCATCTTATGCTTTTCAGACGGAGATCAGGTCGTCAGGATTGAAGGGATAGTCTATTTTTCTGTCAACTCTATGGAGACGTGATAATTACACATTTTTCTTTCTGAAGAAAGACCTGAGAATCTATTTCAATAAGTTCCCAAATAATGATGCTGATGGTTTGTGAACCACACTTTGAGTAGCAAGGGTCTCATCTCCAAGCTCCTCATAGCTCAAAAACTGTTCACTTGGAAGTCCTATTAAAATACATTCCCACCTGTGTGTGCTGGGTCCTCAGATGTGGCCAGATAATTGAAATTATCGGTAAGGTATAATAACAGATAATTTATTAAGCACCTGTGATTTGCAGGGAACTTCTCAATAATGTATGAAGTAGGTTATAGTTTTGTCTGTTTACAGATAAGGAAACTGAAGTTCAGAGAGATAAGCTTACCTGAACTCCTACAGCTAAATGGTGAAACTAGAATATGAACCCTAGTCTTTGCCCCTCTGAAGTGTGTGCTTTTTCCGTAGATTCAAATTATGAATATAAACTACCCCAAAAGTGAGAGATTAAGCCTCTTGATACACTTGGCCATTATTTCGCTTGTTATAGAGATTACATAGGTGAAACGTGTCTTGCAAATTGTCAGGACTTTGTTGATGTTAATTTTTGTTATTAGTAATCAAATAACATGGAATTTAATGACACTAGTAGCATGGAAAAATGAGAGAGGGAAGTGTGTAAATCAGTATTTAAGCAAAGCATAACATTTGTAATAATGCCACGTAAATTCAGGAATAGGAAAACCCAAGAACAATGAATATCCATTGAGAAAAAGCCCATGACATTAGAGAAGAATAAAACAGAAAGAAATCCACCCGTGTTTCTTGGCTTTGCTCCCTCCCCTTTGGGTTCAGAGAATAGAATTGAGACAACACCAAAGGGGGTGGGTAAAGAGTTTGAACAATGAATACACATTACCAGCATCCGCTGAGTATCTTGTTAACATTAACCTGATGCATTGCAAGTGAGCTGCAGTTAGAACAGTAATTACAGTAAATAGAATCCATTTGGAATTCTCAAGCAAATATGAGTGGGGAAGAAAGATGGGCTGAAAAAAAATCCATTACCCTTTGGAAGTTATGGAAGCTTTGGATGGCAGCGATTTCTACTGTGAATTGCATCTGACTAAGAAGCGACAACATGAGTGAATCTATCTCAGCTCTCAAGTGCATTTAGATGGTAAATAAGATGAATTACCTAACCATTCCAGCCAAGTGCAGTTTCCTGAAATATTTGTCTTGGCAATTTAGGTAGAAAATTTAGGTAAAATGGGGCAGATGGCCTGATTACTCTGCTTCCTTCTTTGCACTGCTGGTTTTTCCTGAGTAAAATGAAATATTGTCATTCTGGAAGGGTCAAAAGGAAGGGCCCAGCGTGAGATGGAAGAAGACAGGGAAGGATTCTGAGACTTTCAAAATGGTCTGCACTCTTGCGTGTTGGTCAAAGAGAAGTTTTGTTTTCAAAGACTCCAGTGCCAGTCTACCTGGTCAGGTGCATGCAGACCCCTTCTGGGGGTGTCATGTACTCTCTTTCTGTAAGTTCCATAGCTCCAAACCAGCTTGGCTGGGGCAGTTTCATGGGTATGAGATCTCCTCATGGGCCTGTGTCTTTCTCATTCTCTGGCTCTTCCCTCTCTGCCCGAGTAGCGAGTGCATGCCCAGGTCAGACTCCCTTCTCTGACTTCCTCACCTCACCTCCCCTAGCCCATAGGGAAGAGACGTATCTTCCCTCAGCCTCTGGTTCACTAAAGCCTCATGCTTTGAGCACCCCCTCTGCCACCTGTGTGAGTAATGGTTGAAAAACTCAGGAGTACTTAGCCTGGAAATTGGGAGACTCGGGCAGTATGAGTGAGTTTCCATATGCTCATTCATTTATTCAACAAATATTTATTAAGTGCCTACTGTGTACCAGGCACTGTCCCACCTAGGTCTGGGAGTAGCTGGAATGCATTTCCTCATTGTGTGATCTGGGATGCTTCATTGATAGGAGAATGCTTTAAAATAGGGAGAAAACACTGATATCTGAAAGGGAGAAATGCTAAAAGCAGCATCTCTGTGAATGCAGCTGGGAAGTATCTTGGATTTCCAAGACCTCATCTATGTTCTTTGTGCCAGCTAAGGGGATGTCCACCCTGGCAGACACAAGCCCCTGCAGATCCAGGCTCCTGCAGACCCAGGCATGAGCCTGGGGAAGCAGCCCTGCCTCAGCTCTCAGAGTTCACCCAAAGGACCCCAGATGGCTGACCTTCAACATCTTGTTGATTGGGTGCCAGGACAAGAACTAATTAGTACTGGTAACAAGCTTGTTCGTTTTTCAGAGAGCACAGAGAAGAAAGTGGAGATGGAAATAATGCTCTGGTCTCAACCGATTTTTTTTTTTTTTTAAACTTAGCTACACTGTATTTTCTTTAGACCATATTAAGCATTGGAGTCCTTTTTAAAAAGGTGAGTCAGGGCCATTTTTATCAAGCATCAGCTGAATTCCCAACACTCTACTATCTGCTTTATATAGGTTAACATTGCTACTTTTTTAATGCTCACAAGAACACTGTGAAGGAGGGATTTTTTTTTTGTCATACCCATTTTATAGGTGAGAAACTGAGACCCTGAAAGCCAAAGCTCAGGCTCTGGAGCCAGCAGACCTCTGTGTGTGACCCAGCTCTAACATTTTCCATTTGTGAAACCGTAGGCCAAGCTGCTTCACTTTCCTGAGCCTCTGTGTTCTCATCTGTAAAATAGAATGATTTCAAATATCTGCATCATAAGGTGAAAAGTGATAAGGATCACTTAACCATAATGCATGTGAAGCACCTGCTCCCATGCTGGGCACAGAGCACTTAGTGGTCAGTAAATGCTCTCTTCTCCCTCTTCCAGGGGCCAGGAGGAGGAAGCTCCTCATTCCCATCCTCTTGTGCCCAAGCTATCCGTGCTAGGGGTCGGCTGCAGAGAAGGCTTACTGATGCTCAGGGTGAGCTGCGTGTGCCAGTGCATCAGAAGCCCACCACGCTTCAGGGCAGGGCCACCAGGCCATGGAGAGTCAGTCTGGCCACCACAGAAAAATGAGTGTGGTGGACTTATCCTCAAACAACTGTGCAAACACCCGCCAGAGGCCGAGTTTTGGACAAGGACAGGAAGTGAAGTATCACATTCATGCAAAGCTGCAGGGCGCCAGGGACGCAGGCAGGGGGAAGGGAGCTGCACTGAGAACTGCTGAAGGTAATGAGCCCAATTGGAATCCAGATGACGCCAGGCTGGCTTCCTGGCCCTGGAGCCGAGGCTTAGAGCAGAATTTCTCAGCCTCACCTGGACTTTGGAATCACCTAGGGAGCTTCAAAAAATACTCATGCCTGGGTCCCACTCCTGATGACTTTGAGTTAAGTGGTTTGGAGTGCAGCCTGGGCATTGGGATGTTGTAAAACTCCCCCAAGTGATTCTCTGTGCAGCCAGGACTGAGAACCCCTGCCTAGATGATGGGTTTGGAGCCCCTTGGATGTTCAGCTCCCAGACACACAAGAGACTGAAAGAGGGAGGCCACGCAGTTCCTTATTTCTGTGTGGCCCGCTGTACTCCCAGCCACCATCCCTCCCACCCTCTTCGCCTCCTCCTGCCCACTGGCTCTGTGGTCTTAGCCACAAAGTCCATGTTCCACATTTTCAGAGCCTGCCTTCCCCATGGGACTTTATCTCTTCCGTGCCTCTGCTCACCCATGTGCGCTATTGCGAAGCCCTCTCCTCATCTCATCGCGGTCCATGCAGTCACACCTACCTTTGACAATCACAGGCTGGCTTCTCTGGTCAACTCTCCTCATCTCAGCCCAAAATGACCTCTCCATATCTGCATTCTGGCAGCACAGAGCTTGGACAGCCCCCCTGGTACTTGGGCCAGGCAGCTTTATACTTTCTAGTGGGGTGCAATAGCTGCCTGTGGGGTCTCAGTGTCCTCTGTGATTGTGGGGAAAGACCACCCACCCAGTGTGCTGCACAGCTTTGTTCATGGCCCAGAGAGAACAAGAGCAGCATTCACATTGCACCCAATGCTTCTGTGTGCACATTCTCCTTTGTCCTCACCAGGGCTTCTTCTGGCAGTAGGATTCTTATATCCATTTTACAGATGAAGAAATTGAGGCTTAGGGTATATTTGCTGGAACTCACCCAGAGTTATAGTCTGGACTATAAGTCCTGGACTCCTACTTTACCACACCACCCATAAGGAAATGTCATAGAGAATGTGAAATAATGTGCTTTAGGTCATTGTTACAAATAATCTAGTTTGATGAAAAGTTCTAGTTTCCAAGGGCAGACATTCCATTTTTTACATCCTTCACACAAGAATTCACTGAACCTCTCAGAGAGCACAGAGAGGCCCCAATTCAGAGGTCTGCTCATTCTACAGTTGTTGGAGGCCCAACATCTACCCTTTTACCCTACTTTCTGGTGGAAGAGACCAACGCTTACATACATAATCACTGTACAGTGTGTGCTGAGTTCAAGTTCTAGCTCTGTCATGTTCATGACCTGTATGACTTTCTTGGGTCAAGTTGCTTCACTTCTGTGCTCTTCAGTTTCCTCCTCTGTAAACTGGGGATCTAGTACCTGCCCAGCTGCATTGCAGTAAGATTGAGTGTGATAATGCCTGTGTGGCACTCAGGATAGGCATGGCATGTGGAGGGCACTGGATAAGTGCTGGTCATGAGGAGCTGCAGCATGGGCATGGAGTTGCAAAGGATCCCAGAGGAGGCAGAGGGAACCCTGCTGACAGATCTCAGTTTCCCATCGCTGCTATGACACATTCCCACAAACTGAGTGCCTCCTAACTACACAGGTTTATTCTCTTATAGTTCCTGAGATCGGAAATTCAACCTCAGTCTCGCTGGGGTAAAGGCGTTGGCAGGGCTGGTTCCTTCTGGAGGCTCCACAGGGAGAATCCATTTTCTCACTTCTGTCAACTTCTAGAGGTGCCCGCATTCTGTGGTTTGTGGTCTCTCCCCAGCCTCACTCCAACTGCCTGCTTCACAGATCCTACACTAACTCCAAGTCTCTCACTGTCCTCTTATAAGAACCCTTGTGATTACACTGGGCCCACCTGGATAACCTCCCCATCTCAAGATACTCAATCACCTCTGCACAGTCCCTTTTACCATGTAAGGTAACATATTTATAGACTCTGGGGATTAGGACATAAGCATTTTTTTTGTTGGTGGGGAGGCTCATTTTTCAGCCTACCACACCAGGGGAGGGAGTGCAGGAACGATTTCCTAAGGAGGCACATTTCAGATGGGTCTGAAAGAATGAGTAGGAGTTTGCCAGATGGATGTGCAGGAATGGGTCTTTCAAACAGAGCAAGAGCATCAAGGCGTAGAAGGAAAGCCTGCCATGGATAGAGAAAGGTAAGGAGTTCATGGCAATGGGAAAAAGTGGATATGAGAGAAGGAATGATGGGCGGGAAGGCCTTTTATGCTGTGACTCTAGAAGCAAACATGTGTGCTATGGCAGCAGCTGCCAGAGTCCTCTCTGCGGTATGATGTCCCGTGCAGGGAATCTTGACATTCCACCCTGGCCCAGTCCAGCCAGCCTCAAGAGTATCATTTTCCAGCTTGTAGTGTGTATGTCTGGCCATCAAGAGCTGGTGGTCCCTGGGGCTGTCACATTTGTCTCCATTTTTTTGCCTTCTCTGCCAGCACCAAAGCTCTGACAGAAGGGCCCTCCAGACTCCCCCTGACCCCACCTCCCTGGGCTGGGCTCCCAAGACACAGCACCTAGAGGATCAACTCCAGTGATGGAAGACAAGACCCAATGCCCCTTTATTGGAAGCCATTTTCCTTCTCAATATCTTCAGGAGAGGTAGACCAGCAAAGTGACATTTCCACTGAAATAATTTTTCAATTTCTTGTAATAGGACATGAAAGTCGGCCCAGGGAAATTGATTCCATTCGAAGCTCCCTTTGTAGGACACTTTATCTTCCATTGCGGCCTCAGTATTTCAGCAATTTCTAAAGCTCGAGGAAGTCTCGTTTAATATTTTTTTCACCACCCTGGCAGAAGGCTTTTGTAGCTCAGCTGAATGGCTCTGCTGACCTGTCACTTCCTCACGTGGCTGCCTGTGGCCCCCACCCATGCCTGGTCTGCCTACCCCACATCCTGCACCCAACCACGGGGAGCAGCTTGGCAGCTTCCCACGCTGTCCCCTCTGTGCCCCCAACAGGGCTGATTTATTCTCATTCTTTACTCTTTCTCCTTCATCCCTCCTCCTCTCTTTTCCTCTCCTCCCTTTTCTCCTCCATCTTTCTCTTTTGATATTGCATTTTTCCCATTTTTTTTCCCTCTCTTGCTCCTTCATGTCTCTTCCTTCTCTCCCTGTGACTCTTGCCCTGGGATTATAGCTATCACTTAACCATGGGACCCAGCAGTTTACTCGGTCTCTCTGGGCCTCAGCTTCTTCATCTGTAAAATGGGCATAATAAGGTACATCTCACTGGGATGATGAGGATTCCATAGTAATAGTAGGGAGAGAGGGATATGCACAGGAGCAGGGAGCAAGTGCTGGGCCTGCCAGCTCTGCACAGGAGCCCCTGACCTTGGCTCTGGTTCATAAAATAAAGAAGGATGCAGTACTGCAACCAAACTGTGCAGTGTGATACTTTTCAAAGACACAGCACTTTTCAGTTTACCAGGACTTTCCTGACCTATTACCAAGTTTGATCTCCACGACAACACTTTGATGGAGATAGAGCAGGCATCCTAGCCGGCTCTATAGATGAGGACCTATGCTCACAGAATTCGAGTGATTTGTCTGGTGTTCTGTCATCTGCACTTGTGTCATCTGCCTATTGATTCTGTTGTTCTTTTCTCACTGGATCACGGAATGGGACACCAAAGGACAGCCCCGTCCAACAATCCCCTTCTTGGCCTGCCACTCTCCTGATGCTGGAGTTGGAGTACAGGGAAAACCACTTTCTGCTGGATCTTCCTGGCACTCAGAGCCCCAGCTTTGTGACTGTGTTGTGTTTGAGGTTTGAGCAGGCGTTGCCAACACAGCTCCATCATCTCCCGCTTCAAGGCTCAGCCTTTGAGTTTCTAGCCCCAAAGTGAACTGAGTCAATCTCCAGAGTAGTCTCAACTTCCATGCTTGTCTTGAGTCAAAGCCCATTTGGATGCCCTGAGCAGACATTACTCTCAGCTGGATGGCAGCATTCTCCTCCACAGTTGAGGAAACTGAGGCTCCGTGAGTGTGACTTGTCCAAGGTTCAGCTGGGACTTTGAACCTAGGTCCAGCCAAAGACTTCAGGCCTTTTGGCCTCAGGAATATCAAGCGACTGGCTCAAGGTCACCCAGAAAATTTGGAATTCTTGTCTCCCTAGGCTGCATTCCAGAACATTTTTCATTCCATACTCTATTTAGGATAGTTTGGGGAGCTTCTGTGAGACCCTCAGGCCTAGAGCCAGGGCTAAGGTGAAAGAAGTTACAATTAGTGTAAAGTCAACTTTCCACCGGCTCTGGCTGCCCAGTGATGGAAGGGATGACCTCAGGTCCCTTGGGCAATTTGGGCAAGGGCAGAGGTCACTTGGAGGTGCCGAGGAGGGAATTCCAAATCTGCTGTTTGGGTGGCAGTCAGGGGCCATCCCGTTTCAAGGATTAGATTGTCTGCTTACTTCCCAGTGCTGAACGGGAGTTGAACCCAAGCTGACAGCAGCTGCTTTTCAGAAACAATTCCCAAGGGAGAAGGAAATGAAAATTTGCCCCACTAGAATCTGGAATCTCAGATGCAGCAGCTCTTCTTCTTGTCTATAGGTGAGGACATGCAAACCTCCCTGGTTTTTATTGTGGTTGGAACATGCTGGGACTGCTTAATCGATTCAGTCATTCATTTGACAAACATATTTAAGCATCCGTTCTGGGGTAAGCCCTGCTCTAGCCTGTGGCGGTGCAGCAGTCACCAAGCTGGCATGATCCTGTCTGCACAGCACTCACATTCTAGGGGAAGAGACAGTTGAGAAGCAGTCATCCCAAATACGTGCTTGCGCAGGACCCTCTCTTCCTCTGAGACTTGGTGGTTAGTCATACAACTTCTCACAGTCTCAAAAGCAGTGAGGGGCCATGGAGGAAGGACCCTGATCTGGCTGTGAGATGCCAGCAAGTCTAGGCACCACCCCAGCTGCAGGTTCCTTGTCTGCAGAGTGTGGGTAGCGATACCCACTTTGCCCCTGTCCTTGGCAAGGCCTTCGATGGCATGGGGCAGAAACCCACTCTGGCAAGGATGGCTGTGATAAGGTCTCAGAGATCTTTTTGAGAGTCCAAAGGTGAGAATTCCAATGTAGCATGGCCCCACCAAAACAAAAAATTGGAAGTTGCTAGAAACCAGGGAGTCCATGTGGCTCTGTTTCCCCAGTTTCCCCATTTCCTTTGCTTTTTCATAGGTTATGGTCCACAGAGCTTTACCTTGCGAAGGTCCGTCCTGCCTACCCTGGCCTTCTCAATAACCTACAACTCTTAGCAACCCTTTCTGGCTATTCTCCCCTCTGGTAACTACCCCAGTCTCTGCTCCTCAATTTCAATTTCAAATCCTCAAAGGAAGAAACTAATTGAGACAAATCACAGGTTACTGGACAGCCAAAGGTTGGACCTTCCAAGGGACAAGTACCCACTTCTGACCTAATCAGCTGTGATCACAGTGAGGCATGATCACATGGTATACACATGGCTGGGCTGTGGATGGAACAGTTTCTCTTACAAGATAATGTTGTTATGTAGCTGCCATCAAACATCTGCTCCTCCCTGTCTGCCCTGACCAATGCAATGGGGGGTTTTCTAAAAAGCCTCTGGCAGGCTGATTCCTTGTATATTGAAACGATTTATTGAGTGATTGCTGTTTACAGAAGCCTTTGGTAAATTGTAAGTTGCTACGTGGATGCAAGATGCAATAATTGCTGACAAAACTTAAACTTTTCAAAGGCTAGCTTTGCTGGCTTTAGGCCAGTTGCTTTAATCAGGAACAGTTAGCTTGGTAACCTCCTTGTCCCCTCGGCTATTGCATTTCCCTGGGGCCTGGGGAGACTGTGCCTTGAATGTGGATTTCTCAAAGTGGCTCCATGCTGTACCTCTGAGTGGGGCTGGGTCTCAGCCTTGGAAATTACAGTTTGTCTCATCCTGCAGGGCACAATTCAGTCAATGTCAGTGTGAACACTGCCCAATCCCAGCAACTGGGGGCCTCCTGGGCCACTGACCAGCAGGAGTGACAGACAGCTAGCAGGATGCCTCTGCCTTCTAATGGTTCTAGAAAAAGGGCAGAGGGGTAGAGAGAAACTCAAATATGTTACATCCTTTTGGGCCCGGGTCTTTACATTCCTTAATTATTGCATGTTCATAGCAATATTTTCAAAGTGGCGTTGTAATTCCCATTTTACAGATAGAAGTAATGAGGCTTAGAGAGATTAAGTAATTTGCCCAAAGTGACAGAAAGCAAATGGAGCCCAATCCTGGCTCTCTAGGTTCCTTATTGCATTGTGGTAATAGCTTATAAGCACATAACCAGCCGATTCTTTCTGAACACCTACTATGTGCTGACTATTGCATAGTCTGTTACACCTTTTATAACAGACCCTTTTTCCTCTGTCATCTAATACCTATGGAAGTAAGTAGGCAAGATGGCTCTTGTTACTCCCATTTAACCGATCAGAAGCTAGAGGCCTGGAGGAGGACAGGGATTTGCTCAAAGCAATGCAGCTAGTTAGTGGTGGAGCAAATGTGGAATCGGATGCCCTGACTACATGATTTGGGCTCTATGGACCAAACCATACCTCCTTCCCACCCCTCAAGACACTCTTCCATCTTGGAGGGGGGGAAAATATTCAAAGATTAAAAATTACATTTTTTTTTCCCATTTAGTTCAGATCTAGCTGACTTCATGGCACATGTGTTAGTCAGGCCTGGATTCAAGTCCAGGCCTGCCACTGATTCATAGGGTGATCACCCTGAGCTTTAGCTTCCTCATCTATAAACAGTGATAACCTCCATGAAAGCATCTAGCACACTGCTCAGGGAGCTTAGACAGGGAATCAGCAAAGAGAGCTGCTTAGAGGAAGTGGTCCCCAGATGGCCCACTTGAAAGGGAGGGAGCGGTCTGCTGTCTGTAAGAGCTCATCCCATACTAGTCTGGTGATTCCCAGTTACCCTTTGAGACCCCTAGGCAACCTCTCCTTATCTTTCAGGCAGAATTAGTCACTGCAACCTGCGGGCTCCTATAACTCAGTCAGGGGAGTTGGCAGTCTCTCCTCTTTGTGCAAAACATTTTCCCAGACCATGTCCCCTCTAGGCTTCTCCTAAGCCAAGATGCACATAGGCCTTATGTGAAAGACTGAGGTGGAACAGACCTCATGAATTAATCCTGTCCCTTTCTGGTCTCAGTGCTTATAGAGTCACTCCCATACATCAGAGGTACTCTGGTGTCTTCTGAGAAGGATCTGCAGTCTTCAATCCTGACTTCAAACTTTGCCTTTCCCCCTAAGCTGAGTAGGAAATTGATGCAAAAAATTGATACAAATGTACCGATGGATGGTTTGGGCAGGTTGAGAAGATACAGCCATTTCTTAGTTTATGTCTTCTCCGCAATGCTAATCAACCTGCCTTATAGCAAACTAGCTGTTTCCTAGCAATGCCAAGTGATGTAGCAGGATGGCATCTATTTTGAATCTTCCCGAAGTGACCTATTGGCTCTCTTTGAGCATGGCAGTTATTGCCTTGAGATCATGTTGCCTTGCCAAGGGAAGGGGGCTTTCCCCAGTCATGGTGGCGGGAGACCTGTCAGGTTCTGTAGCAGAACCAGCTTGAACCACATCAACCTGGAACTATGCCATACACTTGTACTTCTAGAAAACAATCAGGCCCAATCCCTGTCCTCTGGGAGCTCCCACTCGAAAAGGAAATAGGATTGTAACAAACCCTGTGATAAGTGTTGTTATCAAGGCAAGAACAAAATCAAGCCTGGAGTTTTCAGGAATATTTTTCAGAGGAGTTGTAAGCTGAGCTAGGCTTTGAATGAATATAAGTTTTGTAGGTGGCGAAAGAAGAATAACACATTTGTTGGAGGGCACGGTATGATGCAGGACCCCAAAGGCATGAAAGAAATCATGGGAAGTTGGTGACATCACTGACTAATCCAAACCTCTTTCCCTTAGGTGTTATTCAGATCAGGAGTTCTGTTATAGAATAAGAAATTCAGGCTTAAAATGAAACAGATCGCTTTATGACAGGATTTCTCAGTCATATGCAACATGCTAACGTTCATTGTGATTGTTCAAGATCATAAGATTGTTGGCAGCATTTCCTAGACTTACTGATGTCTCAGGACACTTAGACTATCTTTTAGGAGTAGGATTTCTTTGAACCTATCTTGCAAAATGCTAAGCTACAGATAGGGTTTTTTCCTGGGGATGGTTGGAGATAGGCAAGGGATGCCCCTGTCAGCTGTGAGGAGCCTCTAGCAGCATGAAGTGAGAATGGGATTTTACCCTGACAGTGCTGGGCAGCCATGGAAAGGTTTTTGCAGGACCCTGTGTTAGAAAGTGCTCAGGGAATAGAGAAGTGGTGGGTCAGGGAGGGGAGCCTGCTGACTGAAATTCTAGGTTGAAGGCTGCTGTGAAAGTTGCTCTTTGGTATCTCTTGCTGTGGATGTACAGGCATCTCCTGGCACCTGGCCTAGGTCAGGGCACTCAGCCTCAACCCAGGGTGATCACATTCAGAGACATCATTGAGGATCTCCAGATGGGCCCACTCTGAGGTCCAGCTGAGTCCTGCCAGACTATATGCGACACTGTAAGGCATTCACCTGCTCAGCAGCAGTTCTTTACCTGGAAGGCAGCTGGGACCTGCTCTTTGATTCTGTTGCTTGTTTTTGTTGGGGCTCTCATTCCGTTTACTTTGTCCCACAAGCCCAGTTAGGTAGTCAATGATGTTTGCCATGCTCGGTGTTGCTGTTCTCATGAACTACAGATGACTTAAGATGATCATTCTGTGTGCTAGAAAAGGCAGAATGTGTTGTCAGCTTATTAGATCAAAGACAATAGTCCAGAGCAATAGCCCTTTTCAAGGGAGAGGAAATTGAACAGGTACAAGTGTGAAACCCATTAGGGAAAAAACAGGCTCTAGAGCCAGACAGCCGTGAGCTCACATCTCAGCTCCGTGACTTACTGGCTAGATGATCGTAGACAAGTCACTTCGCCTCTTTGAGTCTTACTTTTTAATTGCTGGAAAATGCAAATAGTAATACAAAATGTAAGATGTTGATAAAATCTTTACTACGTACAATTGGCTTAGTAGATATTAGGTGTAGTTTCATTTTTCTTAGGCCTTCAAACCCAATATCTGAAGACCAGACATGGTTTAGTAGCAGCAGCTGTGAAAACAATTGTTATGGTTTTGGTTGAAAAGTTGCTTGTGGGAAGGCCGCCAGAAACTACTATGTGCATAGGCTCTCTCAGTAAAAGGAGAGAGCCCTAAGTTAGGGATGGGTCACTCCTAGCCACATGCCTGTCTGGGCTCTGCTCAAAGATCACTTTCCATTCTGGGTAATAGGGATGTTGACACATGTTCATTCAAACAAGCTGGGAAAGAGGAATGGTGTGGAAACCAACCACATAAAGATTAAATGAAAGACCCTAGGTATTTTTGCCTAAAAAAGAAGATGATGGCAAAGTAGAGGGGAAGTTGGATCTATATTTCAGTGTCCAGAGCAGTGTCTGGCACATAGTAGGTTCTCAGTGAATGTTTGTTGGCTGGCTGGATGGATGGATGGATAGATGGTTGGATGGATGAATGGGCAGGCCATGAAATCTGACAGACCTTGTTTTGAATGTTCTCCTTATCATATATTAACTTTGACTTTGGGGATGGTACTCAGTCTCCCCGAACATCATTGCAAATGGGGATAGGGAAGACTGCTGTGTTATGCTCTTCTAGGGATTCAGTGAAAAAAAGTATGGCAAGGACTCAACACTGAACTTCCTGCCTTGGAGGTGTTCAGTGAAATTTCTACCTTGTTCCCCTGCTATATTCACTGTTGAAGGTTGACAAATCCTGTCATGTAGAAGGGGAATTGGGTATACCTCCAGAGTTTCAGAGTGAGACAGGTGGGTTGAAGTTTAGGTGACTTTCTAAAGACTAGAACAATTTAAAAATGATTCACATTGCTATCATAGGAGTGAGATCCCTGGCACCAGAGGAGGTGAGCAAGCAGAAGTTGTGAGCTGCTTAGCCAGGACAACGTAGAGGTGCAGACTGTATATTCAAGGTCCTTAATATTCAGTAATTTGTAATGATCATTCATGGAAAGATATATAGTCTACTTAAGCTCTTAGTCTCAGTTTATTTATCTGAGAAGTGGGGGAACAACAACATTGGATATCCAAACAAAATGAAGCAATGGGTGAGATGGGAAGAGTGCTTATAAACTGTGAGGTTGCAAAGAGCAGAGGTTGCAAACTGCTACCCCATGGCCACAATTAGCCCCCAGATGGATTTCGGTGGGGCGGCATGAGGTTGGCCTTATTGTTTTTTTAAAAGAGATTTCATGTGACAGTTCAAGTTGTTCAACTTAATTACAAAGAAGGATGAAAGATGTGATGACTGGGCCCTCATTTTCACCTGGCCACATGGAGCTGAGACTGAGAACAGACCTGCCTTCTGGCCTCTGAAGCCATTTGGTTTGTGGCCTTAGTCTTTCATGCTAAATTCTAGGATTTTAGCCTTACATTCCAGCCTGTAATCTGGAAATAAACCACTCCTGCACTGCGGGACTGAAATGGCAGCCTGGAGTGATAGCTGAAGGTTTGGCTTCTGGCATTGGGCTACCTTGGCTCATGTCCCAGCTCTGCTGCTTTCTAGCTGGTAACTTTCATCACCTTTCTGGTTTCAGTTTTCTCTGCTATAAAATGGGGATAATAATCAAAACTACTTTACAGGTTGTGTGAGGATCAGAGTTGTGCCTGACATTGAGTACATGCTCGGCGAACAGCATCTATTATTATTAAAGCAAAGCATCCTCTTGTAATGCAAATCATTGTCTCCTCTGGCTGATTAGATTTGTGCTGTGGTGCATCTGAGCACCAAAACCTGACAGGCTTTGACAACTTTGATTTCAGAACAAGTGTCCTTTCTGCATGAGTAGCAGAGGCTGCTGGAACTAGAGCCATTACATGGCAAAGCAAGGATGCTGTCTGGAGCCCCCACCTGAATAGAGAGGCTGGCAGGCTGAGCTCTCAGCCCCTGCGAGGCTCCCCTGCCCGGGGTTGCAGGAAGCACTGTGATTTACCAGGGCCATTAGGCTTGACAATTTATAGCCTTCCCAGGGTGAGAGGGAGCTAATGTGTCACTTACATTTGTATAACACTTAGAAGTGAGTTGAGGGGATGCTTTCCCTCCTGCTCTTTGTTTTCCTCCCACAGTCTCCTTACACTGTATCCAGTAGATGTTGGGGACACTGTATCCAGTAGATGTTGGGGACACTGTATCCAGTAGATGTTGGGGAGCATGGGCATGCCCCTCCACAGAGTGGAAAGGCATGGTCACTGTGGTTGGCGCCCCAGCTGTCCTCTTAATGCACCCTGTGAGCACCACCCAGGCCTCCCTGCAACCCACTGAGACAAGGACTCTGTTGTGCCTTTGTTTTACAGATAAGGCAACAACAGAGGTGCAGGTTGCTTATATGAGCCATTAGCTGAGGATCACACAGCTGTGAGTAGTGGGAGTGGAGTCTAAACTCAAGACTCTTACTCCAAGGCCTGGGCTCCTCCATCTATTTCAGCCTGGGAAAAAATGCTGGCTGTGCAAAGGGGTAAAAAAAGAGTCCACTTATCAGTCAGGGACAGGTCAGCCCGTCTCCACAAGGGGAACACAGTCGCCATTATGCTGAGCACAACCAGGGCTTTTCTCACCAAGGCAGCCATGCCTCCGTCCCTAAACAGTTCTCTAACTCTGAATCATTCATCTTAAAGAGGGCAAGCAAATCCTCTTCTGCCCCCAGGGAAGACCTCTCTTTCCCTCCTTCCTGGCCAGGAGAGGGAAACGTCTGGTTCCCAACTCTTGCCTGAGTTTCACTTTATTCGTGTTGTTTCATCTGCAGATCTTGGTGAGGCAGGGATGGCCGACATATCCTCATGACCTCACGTGTCTCTGTTGCTCCTGGTAAGAAAGCAGAAACTGGCCAGCCCTTGGCCTTGTCTGCGGTGGCCCCAGGCGCTGAGAATGTCATCTGACACTGGGGCTGTTTGAATCCCAGCTCTGCTGCACATTAGCTGGATGGGTTTGGGCACATTGCTTAATGGCTCCGAACCTCCTTTCCTCATCTGCCAGGAGGGATAGTAAAATTTCACAGGGTTAATTTGCGGATCCTGATGTCATGCCTGTGGACCACATAGCTCTTGACTCTGCTGGCTGTTATATTATTTCCCATTTGATTCTCACAGTTACCCTTGGAGGGTGTTAATGTGGCCATTCCGTTTTACAGATGAAGAAGCTGAGGTCACTCATTTGTTCTTGCATTTGCCCTTTATTAAGTTCTGTCTGTGCACCAGGCTGAGTGCTGGGTGAGAAAGAGGGAGGATTAAGGCCTGTGATCAACTCTCAGAGAGCCCAGGGCCTAGTGGGTGTGCTTTTTCCCCATAGCCCCCTGCCTTTCAGGATTCTAGAAGGCAGGGACTGAGCAGAGGCCAGCGATTCAGGAAGTGGCTTCTCTGTGCTTCGCATCACTCAAGTCCCAGTCCTAGGAGTCCCCGTCAATTCCTCCATTTTCCTCACTCCCATGGCCAGTCCACTAGCAAGGCCCATCAAGTCTACCCCTGAACCTGGTTGTGTGCTGGAATTGGCAGCTCACACCAGCTTCAAGAGTTGCTTGTATACCATTCTTCCCAGTTCTGCTTTCAGTGATGCCACGTTGCTAGCTTAAAGTCTGCCACAGTAAGAGTGTTTATACCATGGAAATAGGCAGACAGGGCTTTTCCCCTAGAGAGCCAGTCGTTAAGCATTTAACAACACACCATTGCCCGGATCTCTCTCCACTGCTCTTTATTTCCACTTCTACCATTTTAGTCAATGCCACTTTCCCCTCTTCTCAGCAGGTTCTGCTCAGCCTTGCTGCTCACCCTTCTGTGATCCATTCCTTACCAGGCAGCTGGAGAGATATTTTACAAATGTAAATCAGCTGCTGTCATTCCCTTCTTTAAAACCTTCCCGTGGCTTCCCAGAACACTCAGAATAAGAACCAAACTCCTTGCTGAGACCTGCACAGCCTACTCTACCTGCCCTGCCAACTTCTGATCTCATCTTCCCTTCCCTGCTAACCCAGCCTCTGATGCACTGGCTTTCTTCATATTCCTGGAAAAAGCTGACACCTTCCTGCCTCAGGGCTTTGTGCTTCTCCTGCTGGGACTGCTCTGCCCCAGGTCTTTGCATGGCTGGCTTCTTCTAGTTATCTCGATCCTGGACCAAGTACCACCTTCTCAGAGAAGTCTTCCTTGACTACCACCCCCAGCATAGACAAGTCCTCCTGTCTACTTATCTCTGCTCCTGCTCAAAGCCACTTTCTATCATAGCTCCTCATGTCTTTTATGTTTGCTGCTTAATTTGCCATCTCTCCACCAAAACAAAAGCTCTATATTGCCAGTAACTGAGGTTGGGATGTTGGAGGTGCCTAGCAAATATTTGATGAATGAATGAAAGTCTCTCTCCAAGAGAAGATGTTCCCAGCGAAGGCCTCTCCCATCACTGCTGAGCCTCAGTCTCTTTGAATCCTTAAAGAACCCAGCTCTGCTCTGAAGAACTTCTTCTATTCCTACCCTTGTGCCAACTGTGGAGGTAGCACCAGATTTGGAGACGATGGAACAGAAATCTACATGCCGTGAGGGAAAAGGAAAAATATATTGAGGAGAAAACAAAAATGCTCATCTAGTGAAGGCTGCCACTTGCCCAGAATTCTCCATGGCTTTTGAACAGCTTAGCTGCTTCTGAATGGTGTCTAAGAGGTCAGTGCCTAGTCACATGGTTCACTGGGACAGGTCAGTTGGGATGGTTCTCTGCCAGCTAGAAGGACAGTTTTGTAGATACTGTAGCTTTTCCTATGGGAAACTTTTATGTTATTTCCAAAGAATCTCTGGAGTCAGCCCAGCCTTGGGCTACATCAGCTCTGGAATGCTGGGTAAGTCCCTGAGCCCCTAGGACCCTCAGTTTCTTCTTCTGGGAAGAAGAAGAAACTGTGAGGTGCTATGTTACCTACCTGTGCTTACATATATATATGCATGCTTAACATCAGGCATGGTACATAGTAGGTGTTCAGTAAATGTTATATTTCTCCCTCAATTCTCCAACTCAGAACAGAAGTGGGCATGTTGTAGAAGATGATCCCCTCATCTACCACATCATTGTTTACAGGCTTTTTCTCACACTCTTTCTGTGTCCCCGCCTCCCTCAGTCCCCACACCACCACCACCACCACCACCACCACCTCTTACCAGGCATACAGAACTGGACCCTGTGGCAGCTGCAGGGTCACAGTTGTGGGGTTTGCTGTCACAGGAACAAGAAGCCACTTAGCATGAGGATAGAGGGGCTTTCTTGGAGTCAGCTGGGCAGTCTGTAATACCTGAGAAACAGACTCTGTCTTTCCAGCTGCTGTGATTTTCTGAGGCTTCTGTGGGTTACAAAGACAAAGCACTCTCTTCCCAGCTTGGGGAAGGAAGAAGAACAATGTTAGAGACCCAAAAACATGGGTTGGAGTTTAAGACCTGCCACTTTCTTCTTGGTTCCTGGGTAAGTCACTTGATCTTTCTGAGCCATAGCATCCTCATTAGTTGAATGAGAACCATCACATCCAAGTAGGACCATAGAAAGAGAAGGTGATTGTCTATGCAAAATACTGAGCCTAAATGTTCATTCTCTTCCTTCACCTTTTTCTTAACTTCAATAGAGCTGATGGCTAAATGTTAGGATGGGTCTGAAAGAGAAATGTTTTGACTTCCAGAAAACAAAAGAAAGAGATGCCTTTCAAAGGAAACTTTTCAAATAATCTCCCCATGCTTATGTACCCTTGGGTCCCTTAAGGTGGCAGAAGGGACTTGACCAGGTTGTGGGGCTGTCGTTAAGTGCACTGACGCATCTATTCCCTAAATTGTGCCCTGGAAACATTCCTTTTCATAGTTCATGGTCAGGGCTTGAAAATCTGTAGTTCTCAGGCACTGTCCCATTTTACTGGCATTTAAAAGACAATGGTGGAGTTGCCTCTTTCAGGACACCCACAGAGGACTCTGAGGTACCAGGATTCAGATCACTGGACTTAGATTTCTTTTTGCCACTACGTTTTTCCATTCGTTTCCTTAGTAGGTCTGGTTTGGGGCAAAGGGTACAGGACTTGCAGGTTAAAAAAAAAAAAAAAAAAAAGCTTTCCAATTCTGACTCTGCTTTATCTCGCTATAAGTGATTTGCGGCAACATGCACAAGTCACTAAGACTCAGTTTTCTTATCTGTAAAATGGGAATGTTAATGAAACTTAAGTCACTGTGTTGCATAACTCACTATGAACTTTAAGACTGACTGAAATTCAATGAGCTAATAAATATGGATGTCTTTTAGAGAGAACATCTGTTGTGGTAGTGACGTATGAATTGAGAAACTGTAAAATGGTCCTTTCCAATGTACTTTTGCTATTGGCCCTAAACCTTCATTTGTTGCAAAGGAGTGAAATGAAAGGTAATTGACTTGTAGACCTTCCTCATTGATTCAAATTTAAAATTCACTATCATCTAGTGATGAAACCCGGGGCCACTGTCTCAATTATAGTGTTTTATTTTTGTAGAAATACTGTATCCATTAAAATTATCTATTTCTATGGCACTTAAAATTGTCAACACAGTCTTTTTGCTTCACCTTCTGGCTGACTTATATAACCTCACTTTACTAAGGCTGGGGGAAAAATGTCTGAGCATTTCTGGAGATTAATGTTCTGTTTTAAGAATCAAGTCCTGAGTATCACTGAGTTCAGGGCAAACCATATATTTAATTGAGCTCTTTCTGCAGCCAGAGCATTAAAGGGAGAGAGAAAAATAAGTGAGATGAGGCCCTGCCCGTAAGGAGCTTCTGATCAAGTTTTTTCTTTCTTTTTTACTCATTTGTTAGTCTGTTTCCTAATTTATGTAATGGTGAATAGATATTTACCAAAATGCACCATATGCCTGGCACTGAAGTGTGGAGACAGAGATAAATAGACCTGGCTCCTTCCCAAAAGAAGGTGTCTGCCTAGCTTAGGAGACAGCCATGAACATGAAAAAGCTCTAGGGAACGGGACAAAGAGACTCAGTTAAATGGGAACTGAGTGTGGAACACCAAGCTTCATGGTTCTGTGTCAGAATATGGCGATTCTCAGGGGAGAGAGGTTGCTTATTAATCCCAACCTAGTTCCTGGTTGCTGTTGGAGAATCCAACCTGCATCTGGTGGTGAGCAGGACAGGAAGAAAATATTGGAAAGATACAAGAAAGTGACAGTTTGCCATGCAATACAACAGGTGTTGCAAGAGACAAATGAGTGAGGAGCTGTGGGTCTTTAGGCGAGGGGGAGGTTAGTTTGGAATGGGGAGTCCATACTTGCTTTGCAGAAAAGGAAGCCTTTGAGAAGTGTCTTGAGCACTTGAGGAGCAAAGATACAGGCAAGGAAGGCATTTAGGCAGTGTTCACTATGAGCAAAGGCTCAATGTAGGAAAGGTCATTGAGTTGACCTTGGGTGGCCTGGCAGGGCTGGGTTGATGTGTATAGGAGAAATGGAAGCCAAGGGGAAAGGGGGTTAGGGACTTATGATAAAGGCCTTCCACGACTGTCTAGAAGCTTGTACTTCATTCTGCAGGCCGTGGGGGGCCCAAGAGGGTTTTTGAGTCAGGTTCTACTTCAGAGCGGTGGGACTTTTTAAACAACTTGTTGATCACACTATATTAGGAAATCTCTTTCCCCACAATATGTTCCTGGGATAAGGCGCACGTTTGCTCTCTGGGGGTGGTGGTTAATAATAGGCATGCAACCCAAAGCGGGAACAGGAGACGCATGCAGAGATGCGAGCAGGCTCATGTTTAATGAGTTCACAAAGTGATTTTGGTTCCTAATTTTCACATTTCCCTGCTCTCCCACCCTGGTACGAAATTTCCTGATGGAGCTGGTGTTTCATGTTCTCTTAAGGATGGTAGGAGCAGCAGAGTGTGGTGGTGTAACTTCTACTGCTGGGGTTAAGGAGCCATTTGGGTGTGTTCTCGTGGAGACATGATAGAGATCTGGTAAATCATCTGTATCTTTGACCCAGTGAATTATAAAATGATCACAATAACCTCTGTTCACTGAGCGCCTGGGTAGAGTACTGGGTACTGGGTACTTTCCTACATTGAGCCTTTGCTCATAGTAAACACTGCCTAAATGCCTTCCTGAGCTAGTACTGGGTAGCCTGATCTCAGTTAACAGTTAATCTCGACAGAGAGGCATTTGACAGGGGAGGATGCAGCTGTTTGGAGACATTGTGTTACCTGCCCATGCTCACATGCTCACACAGCTAGTAACTGGTGAAGCCAAGGTTATACCAGTGGGGCATTCCTTTCAGAGCACAACACAAACAGCAGACAAGGCAGAGGGGAAATTTTGGGGTCTTTTCATTCAAACAGCTGTGAGTTCTAATTCCATATTGGCCACTTCACTTCTCCAAGTTCCCTCAAAATGGATGTGGTCATTCCTCCTTTATAGTGCACTTGACAGGATGAAGGTAGCCTATGTATGGCCCGTGTTAGGCCTCTAGATGTCAGCTGCTCTTGAAGAGTCATTAAAAGTGTGGAGTTTGGGGACCCCACACCTCCAGCCCAGGTTAGAACTCACTTCTCAGGAATGGGCAGAGCCAGCTAAAAGATGCCATTGCCAGCCTTTCCCTAAAACATCCTTCCTCTCTCTCTCTCTTCCACGTGCCAACGTTGGAATATTCCAACAATTTATTTGAATCCTGGTAGATGGGGGAGGGCCACTAGAGCCTTTCAGTATCCTCCTTCTCAGAAAAACCTGTCCCTGGCTGAGTGGCCATTGGCATTTCCCTGAAAGGGACTGAAGGCACAGAGAGGTGGGGCCTGCCTCTTGGGAGTGGTCCCTTCTGACTTCCATTTCACCTGACTCCTAAGGCAGAGCAGCTGATTTATAATACCATTTTGGTTCTGGAAACTCCCTTTTAGATATTCTCTGTGTCCTCTGCTATGAACCCTTGATGGAGATGGCCTCCGGGGGACAGCAGCAGTGTCATCTACCCAGAATAATCAAGAGTTCTTAGCCCCTGTAGAGGGTTCTCCAGGGAAACAGAGCCAATAGAATGTGTCTTTCTCTATATATCTATATATACATCTACATATATATACACATATATATGTGTATTTGTGATTATCTATGTCTATATCTATATCCATATCCATACAGTTGGCCATCTGTATCCATGGATTCCATGCATCCATGGGTTCCTCAGCCAACTGTGGATCAAAAAATATTTGAAAAAAGAAACAAGCCAGGCACAGTGGCTCATGCCTGTAATCTCAGTATTTTGTGCAGCCAAGGCAGGAGGATCACTTGAGGCAAGGAATTTGAGACCAACCAGCCTGGTCAACATAGCGAGAACTGATCTCTACATTTTTTTTTTTTAATTAGCTGGGCATAGTGGTATGTACTTATAGTCCTGGCTACTTGGGATACAAAGGCAGGAGGATTGCTTGAGCCTAGGAGTTTGAGGCTGCACTGAGCTATGATCTCACCACTGCACTCCAGCCTGGGTGATAGAGTGAGACCCTGTCTCTAAAAACAATAATAATAAATTTTAAATAAAGGAAAAGGAATAAGAAATAACACAACAATAAAAATAATGAGTAAAAAATACAGTATAAAAACTACATAGTATTTACATTATATTAGGCATTATAAATAATCTATAGGTGATTTGAAGTATACAGGAAGATGTGTGTAGGTTATATGCAAAAACTATGCCATTTTATATAAGGGACTTGAGCATCCACAGGTCTTGGTATCTGTGAAGTGTTCCTGCAACCAATCCCCCAAGGATACTGAAGGACAATGGCTGTGTATATGTAGCTTTATGTATGTATGTGTATCTGTATGTATGTCTGTGTATATATGTGTGTGTGTGTGTGTGTGTGTGTGTGTGTATAGGGATGGAGAAAAAGAGATTGATTGATTTTATGGAATTGACTCACACGATTGTAGGAACTGGCAAGTCCAAAATCTGCAGTGCAGGGCAAGCAAGCTAGAAACCCAGGAAGGATTTCTAAGTTGAAGTTTGAGGCAGAATTGCATCTTCCTTGGGAAATCTCAGTCTTTTAAGTCCTAGTTGGATGAAATCTACCCACATTATGGAAGATAATCTGCTTTACTTAAAGTCAGGTGATTGTGAATGTTAATCACATCCACAAATACCTTCACAGCAACATCTAGACTAGTGTTTGACCAAGCGATTGGGTACCATAGTTTAATCAAGTTGACTCACAAAATTAACCACCACAGTCCTTGAGAAGTCTTGACCTAGAGGGTGCATCACCTTTTTTAGGAAGCTCAGGGGTCTGGGAAAGGCCCAGTTTGCTGCTGAGTCCCCCAACCCAGGGAATTATCACCAGATATGTAGCTAGAGAGTGGGTCAATGTTTCTGAGCAAGTGTTCAGTCCTCATCATGCTGTAGTAGAAAGAAGAGCAGGTAGATTATTAGAAGTTTGGTTCACTTATTCACCTGTCCTTTCATCCAGCTGCCTAGCCAATTTTACTATATGCTGATTATATGTTAAGTGTTGGGTTAGGCCTTCTGGGATCAGGATTTAGAAGAAAAAGGTGTCTGCCTCAAGAGGGGCCCATACACAAATAATTTCATTATAGCAAATTTCCAGTACCAAATCAATAAGACTTGTTGTGTGGAACTGTGCTTTGTGGAAACATTAACCTGGATTAAAGGTCATTATGACAAAGTGTCTACTGTGAGTGCCCATGATTACAGCACAGTGAATCTTAATTCTTTTTGAGTCTTAGGCCCATTTGAGAATCCAGCATCAGCCATGGAGCTTTCTCCAGAACTGTGTTCACCCCAAGAGACACTGAATGTTGTAGACTATTTCAGGAGGTGAAGGTACTGGGTTAAAACCCTCTGGTTTACAAGGTCCTTTTTGTGAGGATTCTCAAGAGAAATTGTATCTCTTCTCAATTTTAAGAATAAATATGCCTCTCTAGAGAAGTTGATTTATTTTTATGCAGTAAACATGGAATTGTGTGAACAATAACATTTCGTTGTCCTTGTAGACTTCTAGGGAATATACAGTAGAAACCAAGGTCTACATGTTAAGAGAATTAAACTAATTCAAAGCTCAATTTTGATTACCTGCTTGTCTTTTTTTTCCCTTTCTCATCTACTACCAGTTTATGCCAAATTGCTTTTTGTTGTGTTGTGTTTTGGGGAGAGTGTAGAATTCCTTTTAACTGTTTAATCTCTCTCTTTTCTTGGCACTAGAGCAGGGTGGAAAGATATAGACAAATAACTAAGAACAGTGACACATCCTATACTAAAGGAGCCTATGAGGTGCTGTGAGACCACAGCCTCAACGGGTAGGAGCAGGGCCAGCCACATAATTTGCAGGACTCATTGCAAAGTGAAAATGCAGAGTATCATTTTCAAAAATTAAGAATTTAATGACAGCAACAGTAGAATATTAAGCCAGGCATAGGGCTCTTTTAAGCCTCTAGCCTTGTGCAGCTGTGTGGATTAGCATGGCCCTGAATCCATTCCTCATAGGGAAAGAGGCTTCCTGAGTCAGGTGTCACTTGAAAAAGCTGAAGGGAAGAGTAAGACTTTGCCAGTGGAGCCCAGCAGAGGGGCCATCTGGACAGAGGGAACTGCTAGTACTAAGACATAGGGATATGGAGTAAGTCACAAGAGGGGATGTAGCAGGAGGTGGTGCAGGGAAGTTAAGGCAAGGTGAGCCCTCCCTGTTTCCTGTCATTTACATCAATTCCAGTCCCAGAAGGTCCACATGAAACTGATCTCACATTGATTTCCAGGCCCTATGTAATCCCATTTTGGCCCAGACATGGTACATCCTCATCTGCCCTGTTGCATCTGACCTCTGCCTTCTCTTCCAAGTAGCTTGATATTCCCACAATGCACAGGGACAGGCCAAACAGTCATTGATAATGTGAGATCTATACGTAGCCCTCCTGATACCTCAAGCTTTTGTCTGACCCAAACTAGCTAAGATAGGGATGGCTCTGAAATATGTTTTGCACTCAGCATTTCCATCTTTGTTATGCTTTGAGATGTCACCAAGCTCCGTGAAATTCTGTCAGCCCCTTCGGCATGTCCCAAATTCTCTCTCTCTCTCTCTTTTTTTTTTTTTTTTTGGTAATTTCCTGCTTGTGCAGAAAGTCATCACAGGCACCCAGTGACGAGTTGTTTGAACTGAGATCGCCTGCTTCCTCTGGTAATGTCTGCCTCTTTCCTTCCCAGAAAGAATTGGGTAGTTAGCCCCCTCCCCCTTTCCTGTGATTTCTTGCTGCTCTTTTACATCACCTTTTCAGATGAATCATTTGGGACATCGAACCATCAACAGCGTTGCTGTAAACCCTTTCTGCAGATTCATAAATGAGATCATGCTCTGAGGAGAAGCATTAAGCAGCAATTTGGGAAGCATTTGAGGCTGTTTATTTTCCTGAAAGTGTAGCAGCCGGGGTGGTGGGGGATGCATGTGTTGAGTCCGAAGGCAGCACTTTTCTCCTCCTGTTAGTGTAGGGAACATCTCATTAGTTGTTTTGGTATCCAGGAGTCCTGGTGTGTCCAGGCTGGATGAGATGAGAAGGATGTCCTGATTAAAGCCCCTCACTGTCCTCATGAGTAAACTGAGGCACAGAGAGGCCAAGGGACTTGTCTAATGTTGTACAGCCAGCAAGTGGTACACTAACCCTGAAGCTAGGCCTCCTTCTACTTCTGAGATAGAATAATTGCTAGGATAAATGCACATCTCTTACCTTCTCCAAACCTTGGTTTCCTCAGCTGTGAATCAGGGATGCTTCCACCTTTTTGTCAAGATTGAGAAGAGGATGCTAAGAGAAGCATTTATGCAGAGACACCTAGCTCAGTTTTTAGCCCTGTGGCCTTGGCAGGTTGTATAGCCTCTCTGAGCCTCAATTTCCTCATCCCTAAAATGAAAGCCATAGGGAGAATTTGAAAACCTGAATTTCAGCAGTGCCTGGAGCACTGTAATCACTATGTAAGTGTTAGCTATTTTCATTATTATCATTATCATTATCTTCATTCTTATCATCATTATCGGCACAGAATAAGCCCTTAGTAATTATTTTTTCCCCTTTTATGTAGACAGAGTTGCAATGTGGCTAAAATGAGGGTTCTGGATATAAACAAACATGAGTTTAAAACCTGGCTCTGCCATTTACTGGCAGTGTAACATTGGACAAGCTTCTCAACTTTCCTGAGACTTAGTTTACCACATCCAAGAAGTGGGATAGCAATAGTTACCCTGAGGAGCTGCTCGTGAGGACTAGAAATAACTCACCTGTCACATCATTTACGTAAAAAATTTACAACAGTCATTATTTCTTTCTCAACTTCTATTTTGATTGATTTTAAAGTAAGATTCCTCCAACCAAAGCTGGGCAGCCCTCCTCACACCCTCTGTTTGTCGCTACAGGAGCCATTGCCCACAATTTAGATAGTTTGCATCATGCAGCTGTACCTCAGTAATTCCGTGCTATGGAGACATGATGAAAAAGCAACTAATATGCACAGCTCAGGGATCTTGGTTAAGTAGGTGACCGAAACTTCCACAGATAAACACTGAGTGCAAACGCTTGCATCCAGTTTCACTCCTGGGGATGTTTTCAGGAGTCAGAGGGTGCAGAAGGGAAGAGGAAGGGGAGCCCATGAACTGTGCCTTGCATATGCACTCTGGGCTTTCCATGCTGTACGATGAGCTATGTTCTCCTGCCCTGCCAGGAACCTCCACTGCAGTAGAAGGTAGGTGAGAAACACATGGAGGGAGGGAGGTACACTGCAGCCAAATTAATCACTGGTAGAGCCTCTACCTAATAAGAAAATCTTGTCAACCAACTACAAGCCCAGTTGGGGTGGTCACCTAGTGTGGACTAAGGGGACTAGGGATGGAGCTTCAGGACCGGACAGGTTGGAGGGCTGCTGGCTTAGCATGGGATCCTCCTCTTCACTGCACAGTAGAGAAGGTGGTGGCAGGTACTGGGACAAAACTTCTGTACCCACTTGCATCTTTCAACACAGAGATAATGTTGTCCTGCTCACGTTAGGTATCTAGTTTGCTCATATTTCTCATCCCTTTGCTATCCTCTGGATAAAGGAAAAGCATTTGTTATCTGTTAGCATCGATACTCAAGGCTTCAGATCAGGCTGCGCGTTGCTGGCGGTCCTTCCAGCATGCCCAGGATCATCCATTTGGTGGAACAACATTAAGTTGCACATACTCGACTTTATATTTTTTCTTACAAAAAGATGGTGATTTTATATGAATCTATTTAAGATTTTAGGGTTTTTTTTGTTTATTATTAAACAAAAAAGGAGCATGCTGTTCATTTAAACACTTCCCTTATGTGCTCTGAGTTCAATTTAAGTTTCTGGATTCATAAGGGTGAGCAGATTTCCCTTTCTGAAACCTGTAACTGGAAATAGACTGTCTTCTTTTTTTTATACTTTACAAATGAGTTTGACTGAAGGATAATGGAGGTACATGAACCAGTAGCTATACTGCATTTCTTAATGTCCTGGTTTAAGGAAAAGGGATTTGGAGTCAAACATTTCGAGAACACCGCCACTTACTGTTCTGTAACTCTAGGCTAGCTACTTAATTTGTCTAAGCCTCCGTTTCTTCATCTGTAAAATGGGGTTGCTGTTAGTCCCAATCTGCCTTATGGGGCCTTCATCAAGATAAATGAGGTAATGCAGGCAAAGCTTTCAGCACTCTCACTGGCACATGGTTGGCCCTGAAGTGCCACCAGCAGTGATAATGCAGCTATAGCTGTGGCTGATGGCTGGATTGGACCAGCTTAAAGACAGGGAATCACATCCATGACAGCCATCCATTCAGATCACCCACCTCCTCTCCCAAACATGGAGAGGAGTTTTCTTCTATGGAGTTTTGGGGACCCTCACACTGGCTCATGAGAACCAAGTGTTAATTTTTCAGGAATTCTGTGAGCTAGTTATTAATCAGCCATTATTAAAAATTAAGTTGCATAAATTCACACTTAAATTATGTTAAAAACAAAGGGACTAAGTACTTGACACTCACCAGTTTCTGGTTATTTTACTACATTATACTCTACCCTAGAGGTTACTGATGTCTATTTTACCTGTGTAAAACAGGTAAATAGGTGGAAATGCTATATGATGGCTGTTATCACTCATCTCTTTCCAACTCCACCTTCAATGACGTCAACTTGGTAGCTTGAAACCAGCCATGGTTGGAGTATTTACACCATGGAAATCAGCAAACACTACAAATCAAGCCTTTTTTTTCCCCTCTTCTGGAAAGTCAGTTGTCAAATATTTACCAGCATATCTGTGGGTAAAATTCATTAATAAGGTTGGCTGTTTCGTTTTTGGACAAATGTTGATGGGAAGAAAATCCTTCATTATATTGAGCTGAAATGTGTCTCTTCCTAGCTTGAATTCTAGTTAGAATTTTCAGTGAGTTTGTTTTCTCACTGGTAAATAAATGTCATGGTTTAGGATAGTGCCTTGGTGCCTTTTTATCCCCCCTGTTCACAGTGTGGGGAACACGGTAGGCCCTGGGGAAAGTGTTGCTGTATTCGTATTGACTGTCTTTGTATTCAGATCAAGATTTTTAAATCGTCATTTCTCAGAGCGCACTATTTCCCTCTAAGCATCAACCAGTGTCAGAAATGCTTAAATTGTGATATTAAAGAAATCCAGCTTCAAAGCTGAATTTTACTGAATTTCTCCCTCTTTGAGTATAGGCTGTTTCTTACAATCACTGGCTGAATAGAGAAACACATGTCATTTTGGGCCACCATGGAAAGCTAGTTGGCTTCCAGAAGACCCCTCTCTGTGAGTGACCATCCACCCACACAGGACAATTCCTCAGTGACAGACAAAAGCAGTGGGAAATGTCAGCCTACTCAGATGCAAGACCCGGAGAAATGAAAGCGCCAAGTTGGGAAAACAGCCAGAAGCCCATAGGAAAGAGGTTATTTTGGGACATTGGGGCTTTTGAAACTAAGGCAGAAAGGCAGTTCAATGAGTTGACTCTTGGTCAACTTGGTTGGAGTTTTGAGGTCAGACATGCTGCAGTTCAGATTCTGTTTGTGGCATTCTGATATGCCATATGACCTTGAGCAGGTCACAAAACCTCTCTGACCTTTCATTTTACGATCTCTGAAAATAAGGATTGTAATACTCACCCTATTGTTTGTCAAATGAATTTAATAAAGATATAAAAGTCCAGGAACATAATAGCTACCAGTAAGAGGCAGCCACTCTGCTCATCATATCAAGCATCATGACAACTAACTTAGGGTTCCGAGGAACTTAACAGGGCCCTAAAAATTAGATAGCCTGTCTGTGCCCTGCCCCCCACTTCCCAGAAAAAATTACCTTTATAGCTTACAGATATATCACTTGGTCATTTTTTATTAAAGCAAAAGTGTCCAAGCTGACTTCATGGCTCATTATGGAGGATAGGCTGGACTTCATTCTGCCATTTTGTAGAACAAACACGTTTGGATACATGGAGTTGTGTCTTCTTTGAAGCTGAAACCCTGTGTGAGTGTTAACAAACTTTTTGTCTCATAACATTCCCTCTGTGGAGAATTTCCCAAAGTGGGAATATTGAGCTCAGTATTTTATAAACTACTAGCCTGGAAGAAAATTATTTTAAAAGTCATTCTTTTTGTCATCTTCCATTAGACACCAATTTCCTAGGCAGAATCAAATGTAGGACAGTGTTGTATAAATGAAATAAAAGACGTGTGGCAAGAGGTTAATAACTCCCATTGCCCGGTTCTGAAAGGAGGAAAAATCACAGAGTCACTTCTACTCTTGACATTTTGTTCTGTTACCCCTTGAAGCGAACGAAGCGTCTTTGTGCATTTTAAAGAGACCTCTGCTTATTTCTTTCCAAAGTTCTGTAGAGTTTTGCCTCTGAATTTTTTGGTTGGTGGTGGGCAGTGAGAAACCTAAGAAATCTGCCTGTGGTGAGGAGCAAAACACCAGGGCTATTGACTATAATCCACAGGCACTCGCCTGCCCGCCTGCACCTCTACCACTGCTCCTGGGGCTGGGGGAGCAAACCATCAGAAATATTAGGGAATTCTCAGTATATGAAATCAGCAACATACATCGAAACATATAAACTCACTGCAATACTTGTTTTAAGGGTGATGTAAATTGTTACAAAATTTCATTGAAATAAAAAAGAAAGTCAAGAGCACTCTAAAGTAACTCTGCAGATAGTAATACTCAACCCAGTCTTCTCTGTACAACTGGGTACGCTTGTTAGCCCACACAGACTCACTTGTCCATACCTACATTCGCCAAGCTGTACCCATATTCCTTCCATCATTTGATACTCATTCGATCATTGAGCTACGGTTGGCTGTTGTTTCTTTTGTAGTAACTGGTAAAAGATGTCGAAACCAGCCTTGTTTATATTTTTCCTTCCCCATTGTTCTCTCAGTGAATACATCTCCTGGAGGCTCAGTATCACTCTCTCATTCTTTTTTTTATATCAATTCTCAATCTGTTTTTATATCTTTCATTCTCTTTTTTGTATCAACCTCTAACCCTCATTTCTCCCGCTATCTGCTTCCTCTCCTGTCTCAGAATCCTGGGAGATACTGGATAAAAATCACCAGTGTCCCAGAATTAGGAAAAAACAAACAGCGCCTTTCAGACATTGTTGAAAATGCAATTCCTAATAATGAATACTTTTTAGGTTCTGCTTAGAACACTCATATACACAGTAACAATACTTGCTCTTACTATTCGGTTGGTGCAAAAGTAATTGCAGTCTCGGCCATTAAACGTAATGGCAGGAAAAGTAATGCATTAAATGTAATAGCAGAAAGTGCAATTACTTTTGCACCAGCCTGATAAGTGTGATGAACTCTAACATTTGTTATTCTTTTCTGTTGTATTTCATTTTATTTCATTATTTTCTTTCAAAATTCTCTTTTGGATGTTCTAAATTAATTTCACAGCTCATGAAGGGGATGCAACTTACAGTTTCAAAACACTGGCTTTGAGCAGTGCATCTTGGACTTTAATGTGTGCACACAAATCACCTTGGGATGCTGACAAGTGGCAGATTCTGATTCTGTAAGTCCTGGGTGGGACCCACGATTCTGCATGTCTAACAAGCTCCCATGGGATCCTGATGCCATGTGTCTACAGACCACACTTTGAGCACCCCTGTTCTCCAGCACAAGGATTGTTCAGCACCATGGACAGGAGGCAAACCTGTGCCTGCTCCCCTATCCCCAGCCAAACAACAAACCTATGCCTCACCCTGTGTTTGACCTCTCTGCAAGACATGTGGCAACAGTTGATGAGGAAGCAAAGGAACTTTCCAGGGGCCATGTGATGTTGCAGAATGCCCTTTTTCTCTTTTCTACACACAGGGGGCCTTCTGGTCTTGAGCGGTGAACCTCTGGGAGCAGGGCCCCAGCTGAGGAGTAGGGGACAGGTACAGGATCCAGGGAGCTCTGCTCGTGAGAATCAGTCCAGCTCTTCTCATTTCCCTCTTGAGTGCCCTGGTTTGCTCCAGTTCCTGCCTGGTGACTCACTGCAGCTCTGCCTTTATTTGGGGCCTTACAGTACAGGCTCAGAATGCCCTTCTCGCAGATCCTTTTTTCTAGTAAACTCCTACTCCCACGCTATTACTCAGCTTAAATAACAAGGCATTATCTGTGCCTTCGTCTGTGTTCCTACCACCCTCTGTGCATAACTCTGTTAGAACCCTAAGCATATATATTATTAAAAACATCTATGTGTTTATGTCTTCCCAAAAATCAGCCAGCTGTTCTTGGCCCTGGCCACATTAGAATCACCTGAGAAGTTTCTGCCAAATACTGAAACCCAGGCCTCACACAGACCAGTTAAATCAGAGTTTCTGGGTATGGAGCCAGGGCACCAGTATTTTTTAAAGTTTTCTAAGCGACTGTGATGTGTAGCCAAGGCCGAGAATCACTGCATTACCCTGTGAGCTCCATGAGCATATGGATTATGTCTTACTCCCCTTTTCTACCCCTCTTCCTCTTCCTCCTCCAAAAGTCATCTAGCACCTTGCAAAATGTCCTAGACTCCCATAAAGCATCTAACAAATAAGTAACTAATATGACTAGCCAAACTTTCTCTGGCACCTATTGTATGCCGGGAACCAAAGACTGACATTTATCTGTGTAACCACGAGTACTCACAACAGAACTGTGAGGTAGATCTTATTTTCCCCTGTTGGGGTCTGCGCTAGATCCAGGGTTGTGTTGGAGCTGGTTGGAAGTGGCACCACCAGGCTTCCCGGCCGCAACTTCTGGTCAGCAAGACTCAACACCACAGGTAAACTCAATTCATTTATCTCCACCATCCATTTTTCTAGAGTTGCAGGGAAGACATAAAATTCTTATTAATATTATTATAGCATACATTTCTAAAAAGAACAGCAGCCCCAGTTAAATGCCTTCTGTTTGCCAGGCACTATGCTTAGTGATTAGTATCCATTGCCTTTATTATTCACTTGAGTTTCATGGTGACACCACGAGGCAGGCATTATCATTCCTACTTTGCAGATGAGAAAATGGAGGCTTAGAGAGGCTAAGTAGCTCTTGCAAGGCCACACATTCTGAAAGTGGCTGAGCTGGATTTGAACCCAGGCCTTCATGACTGCAAATCCAGTCCTCCTTAACAGCTCTGCACATTCTGTACTTGCAAACATGATTTTCTCATTAGATTCTCAGAGCTCAACAGGGAGATGAATGACAGGTATAGAAGAAAGGCTTGGGCTGCAGAGTGGAGGATGGATGGGAGAAAGGATTGGCCACCGGGGAGTAGAGAACATAAATGGAGTCTCCACAGACCAGAAGGATTTCACGTCAAAACTGGAAATGGCCCTGCCTTTACTCCCCTCCCCAGAACTCCAGTAATCTTAGTATCTGTCCCAAGACAGTGGGGAGATGAGTCCGAGGCAGGGCCATTACTCTGCCTGCTTGTGGAGGGAAACAGAAGAGCCTCTGTTGTCACCGCTGGAGCTCGGTGATGATAGATGGAGGCCATTTGTTGAGCCTGAAGCCATCATTCATGGAGGACAATGGCCTGCTGGGACCCAACACACTTGGAGAAGAGCATGAAGCAGACAGAAGCAGGATTATGTGAAACAAAGTCAAAGGAAATTTGTTAGGAGTCTGATTTCCAGATCCTTGAAATCAGCAGGAATGGAGCTCTTTCTGTGAAAGAGTTATTAGCAAGTGTATTTAGAGCTAAGGAAAGTTCACTAGCTTTCTGGTGTCCATTACCAGCAAACATTGGAAATGATTGTGTAGGATTTAGCAAAGGATTATCCTTTTGGAGAACATGACATGGGATGTATTTTGGCAGGAAAGGAGAGTCTGATGCGTGTGTTTTGGCATGCTTTGTTGGGGAGACCTGGATCGGAATCTTCAGAACCCTCAGCTGGAGTTGTCTTTGTCTGCAGCCCTGCTCCCTTTGCACAAGGTCTGGGAATAAATAAGTGAAAGGATTAATTTCACTTGGCTTTGGAATAGCATTCTCAAACACTAGAAACTCCCTTCCATTTTGTAATCTGAGGAAAAGTGAACGTTGCATGCCTGAAAATGGGTCTTAGATTAATAAAAACAACTGAAGTCGGAGAAGTATGATGCAAGATCTACTTCCTTGCCTTCTGTTTTTAGGTCAGGGAGCATCACCAGACAGACAAGCTGATTATTTCTGACAGTGACTAGGGATGGGGTTTCCTGGAAGCCTTAATGAATGTAGAATTAGGTGGGCAGCGAATCCTGATGGAAACAAAGCACACAGCCTTCCCGTGTCAGCTTACTACTAAGAATGGAGTGAGTAGCTTGCCCTGGCAGGGAAGGCTCTGTGGAGTGGAGATTGTGCATCTCATTAAGAGAAAGGAACAGCCCACTTCAGAATATGCTAGTGGCAGGCTTGGCAGGAGTTGGATCCACTCTGCAGGTGCCCATTCCATCTTGCATCTCACCACGACTGGTGGCAGCCTTCCAACCAAGAAGTGTTGGGAACACATGCTAATTGAGTGCTTGCTAGCTGCCTGGTTCTTTGCTAGGCACTGAGGCTATAAAGGTGAATGAATTCAGAGGTGGTATTTATTGCTCAGTGGTTAAGAACACGGTTGCTAGAACAACATGGTCTGGATTCAAGCAGAAGCTCTGTCACTTGCTCAACCTTGGATGTGTCACCTGACCTCTCTATGACTTGACTTCTTCATCTGAAGAATGGGAATCATTATAGGCCATACTTTCATAGGGAGGCTGTGCACCTTAAATATGCTAATATATGTATGGTATTAAGTAAGCTAATGCATGCAAAGCATTTGCAATAATGCCTGGTACATAGTAAGCATTATATACCTGTTTTTTTCTGCAATTATTTTTATGAATCAGGCAAATATTTACTGAAATCTCCCTTATGTCAAGCCCTTTCCTGGATGCCAGGGCCATGGCAGTGAGCAGACATAGTCCGTTCCCTCCTTGGCTCACAGTGTTGAGGGGCAAGCCACATAAATGACTACTCTACATGGCAGGAAGTGATATGTCCTCTGAGAATGATTCAGATGGAGTCCTGTGGGGAGCTGTAGATGGGAGAGAACAAGGCCAGCTTAATAGGGAAGCTTCCTGGAGGAGGGAGCTCTTCCTGTGGGTTTTGAAGGCTAGGAGGAACTCCTCACATGAAGATAGCAGGGTGAGGGTCTGCACCAGCCCTGCCATGGAGGCTCTCCTCCTTGTGAGTATGTGGAGGCCTTGAACGGTTCAGAGACTCATTCAGGACCCTGCAGCAAATAAAACCATCCCAGGGAAAAAGAAAATCAAAATTATGGCCACTTATCTGAACATCACGGAATTCCAAGAAGGCTGCAAGGGCTTAAGTTGCAGGGCAATGTTTCACACAGGTGGGCAGGGGTAGAACCTGGAAGGGTTTGGATTGCTCTAAAAGAGAAACAGCATGAGCAAAGGTGTAGAGGCAGGGATGGGCAGAACCTGTCTAGAGAAGGGTGAGCAGACGTGTGTAGAGGCCACCATGTACACACTAGGAGGGAGGTTCATGGGAGAGTCATGAAGGTTAAGCTCAAGGGCTGGGCTTTAGTCTGTAAACCAGAAAGGGGCACATAAATTTGATTTCACTTTGAAGATTTTTATGGACTCATAAAAAACTGTATATTGTGGGCTTGTAAAATATCAGCCCAATCTGCAAACTAGGATTCACAAAGTACGACGGAGGCAAAGCCTGAGGAAACAAGTAGCACATCTGCTGTGTCTGCTCCCCTCAATGCCCCAGCTGCCCCCAGCACTTAGCCTCCAATGGCTCTGAGGTGAGTGCCATAGGGAACCAGGGAGACCAGCATTTAATGGCAGACACTGTGCTGGCTACCTGACCTGTGTGACTGTCATCACAGAAGTCCTGTGAGGCATAGGCACAGAAACCAAGGATCAGAGAGGTTAGGTGGGTTTGAGATTTCATTCTCTCTGACTCCAAGCCTCTGCCTCATCCATTTAGGATACAGGGGAATTCAGTGTACTAATTATTGTTGGATGCAGGATTTTGTCCAGTCAGAAGCTAGAAATGCCCTATGTACACTCTGAGCAATCAGAATGGTTTCCATTGTGTTAGCCATGACATTCGCCAAGACCCGTCTTGTCCCATCTTGCTGCTATTTGAATCGTTAGTATTAGGCTGATGAAGGAATGAATTAACCTGAAGACTTTCATCTCCAAGCAGTCAGTCTCTAAACCAAAGTTTTCTAGGGGTAACACAGAAATGTAAACAATGTTTAAATAATAATTTATTTTTTAAAAAAGGCTGAACAGAACCCTCTCCTACCCACTTAGTTGCTGTAGTGAGTGGGGGCTTCAGGCTTCTCTGTTTTTGCATTTTATTTCTTCTCCTAGAAAGCATCAGCCATCCCCCATAATCATCCCCTCTTCCCAAGCCCCAGACCTGTGTCAGTGGCAGGGCTGGAAAAACAGGACTCAGAGTGAGGGGGATGGGGAAATAATTTATTCCAAGCTCCCCTGCCTCAGCTGCTCCATGCCTGGGACAAGCCATGGTCTAGAACAGGCAGGATGAAAGCTGCCCATTGTTAACTACAGGGCAACTTTGACTGAGTGGAAAGAACTCTGAAGTTATGTGGCTTAGATTCAGTCCTGCCTTCTCTTCTCTTCTTCTGGTCATGGGTGTTATTCAGCCACCTGTACAATAGGCATATTGTATCTTCTTCAGAAGCTAGGGAATTCAGGGAGGCCATATGAGTGCGTATTCAGGCTAGAGCCTGGCACGTATTGGACCCCCAAAACAACTTATTTTGCTGCTCTCCTTTGTTAACAAGATAGATGTCATCCTTATCAGAGTTTTGGCTGGCCTTTGGTATGATAGGCCAAAGTCTTATTATCTTAGACTTGGGACCATTTGACATGTTAACTTAATATCAAGATGGTGTCTGGTGAGCAATAGCTCACCATGGCAGTCTTTGCTTGCAACCTCCTTATGCCACTGAGAGAGGGAACTGACATCAGGCGTTGTTCTTCATTTTATTTGGCCTCTGTTTCATTTGGCATCTGTTTCTAGAATACCTCCTTTGTGCCGGGGCCTGTGCTGGGCCCTGGGTAGACTGAGCTGGCTAAGGCAGGACCCTGCGTCAGAGGTTTGGGAGTGGCAGACACACCGACGGTGGTAATTCCATGTGGCATGTGTTGCTGGAGCCAGAGACACAGGGGCTGAGGTGCTGAGCAGCACCACATCCACCCCTGCCTGGAAGGGTCAGGACAGGCTCCCACAGGCAGACCCAGATTATCTTGGCAGTCAAGTCTGACATGGCCAGAGATGGGGGAACAGCATGGGCAGCAGCACTGGGATGGGGAGAGGATGACACGTTCTGGAAACTGTGAGTGGATTTGCGAGCTTCTTCAGGTGAGGAAACCGATGCTATAAGAAATCAGAAGTATCTAATGAATCTTGTGAAGTCTTGTCTTTTCTCTGGGCCTGTTTCTCTATCCTCCAAATGAGGGCCCCTTCCAGCCCCAGTGAGCCATGATTCTCTAAGTCTATGGCTCACAGCCTGCAACTCAGTATGAAGCCGACTTGGATCTCTGCCTGCTTATCTTGTCTTCCTATTTATATTTGGAAGCCTGCTTCTTCTTCATCTGTTAGAATTGCCTACAGTACACACCCTGGGAATGTCTCTGTTTACCTTGATGTGCTATGAGCACGATCCAGGGTTATTAATAACACCAGGCAGTCCCCCAGAAGCCAAGGGCTGGAGCACAAATGTGTAGCTAACTTTCTTGTCTGGGAGGCCTTGGTGGCTATCACAAGAATGCCCACCCTGTATGGGCTGCATCTGACCTCCAGGGCCAGGATGGGATGAGGACCCTCTTGGCCTGTATGGGAAAAACACTGACCTGCTTCATCTTTTCCTTCCCAAGGCAATGAAATTCGCCTACCTGTAAACCCAAGGGGCTGCAAACTGACAGCATATAGATATGTTTTGGGGCTCACATTCTGTTTTTAATACCAAAGAATTTAATATAGAAACAAGGACATTTTACCAAACATGTGGACTTCCACCATCTCTTAGAAAGTCAGATTTGTTAACACTAGGCTCGCCATCCTCCACTGGTGGTGAGTGGATGCTCCTCTTTTCAGAAGGGCATGAGTTCTAGAGTCTACCATAGTCCCCACCCCTCCTTATTGTCTTATCTCTATAGGCATTCTGCTTTGCCACTCTGAGCTTCATATCCTTTGGTTTCTCATCAGATAGTGCATAATAATTACTTGCCTGTTACTGATATACCCAAGTACAGAGCACTGTCCAGGTAACAAGGCCCTTTCCTGCTCCTTTTCTCATTCCGTCCTCACAGCAGCTTGCAAAAGTGTGTGTGGTTATTCCCATTTTACGGGTGAGGAAACTAAGGCCCAGAGAAGTGAAATGATTGTTCTGTGGGTCTCGCACTCAGGAGGTGGCTCTGCAGAGTGGGTGGCATGGCCTGGGAGGCAGCAGGGGCCTGTGCTAGCCTCGAGTTAACTCTAACGTGCCGTGTAGCCCTGTGCAAGCCCCTGCCCCTTTGGGAGTTCAAGTTTCCTCTTCTGTAAAGTGAGGTCACTGCTGTCAATTAGAGGTTGGTAATGTGAGCATGTGGCTGGGAAAAAATAACTGAAAGTTACCATTTTCTCCCACTGTGAATATGGGTAATAAACCACAATAGCATTAGCAATCTCTGGGACTTTGTTACCAGGAGGAATCAGATATTTTTGTATCCCATTATAGTTGTTGCAGATACCTCAAAATATCACTTACACTCATCACTACCTCAAGGTTATGATAGTTAATAGACCTGCCGTTAGATCTTGTTATGACTGAAAAAAAAGGAAGAAAAATCTAACTGTCTCACAAATTTTTCATTTTAACATTTTGATAGCTATTTGAATATAATCGGTTTTCTTTGTAATCTTATTTTCATTTTATGAATTTAGAAACATTTCTCTGAGAAAGGGTTTGTAAGTTTCAAAAAGGTCCATGGGACAAAAAGGCGAAGGCCCTTGATCTCTAGGCTGCCCAAACTCCTGGGACTCCAGACTCCTTGAGGATTAGGCCCGTGGCTCCTCATTCAGTGCCAGGCTCTGCCTCCGGCCTCTCCACCCAGCCTGAGCCACCTTCTTACCAGTAGCAGCTTCTGAGGCAATTCCCTGGGCCCTGTGCAGCCTGGTTGGCATTCAGTTACATCAGACCAACATCTCCCAATTGTTGGTGGCTGAAGCTGTCTGAGAAGCCCAGGATGGGGTAGGAGGAGAGGGAGTGCAGGCTCCTGCCGTCCCACTGGCCTTGGCTCCAAGTTGAGGTCTCCCGTGTGGGAGAGCACGGTGCAGCTCAGATCTCTAGGTCTCCATATCCTCTCAGTTTTCATCCTCCCCACCTGGCAGATCCTTGGTGGGGAATCTTGGATCTGGGGGGCCTGGGCAATTCTTGTTCTTTTGCAGAGAAGGCAGCTGAGACACAGAGACAGCAAAAAGCCCAGGGTCACACAGAATGGAGTGTTTGAGGAAAGGAAAGAATGGCAGAGCAAAAGGAAATGGGGCTGCTGAGAGTGGCTGAGCCATGCTGGGGCCTGTCACCAGGGCTGGGGTCACATCTTCTATGAGGACGAGTGCAGGGGGACTGGTTGGGAGGCCATTGTGGAAGCTCAGGTGAGAGATGACTATGGCTTGAATAGGGTAGTAGAAACAGAGATGGTGAGAAGTGGACAGAATTGGGAGAGATTGAGGAGTTAGAACCAGTAGGACTCAAAGATGGCTTAGATCTAGGGGGTTCAGTGCAGGAGAGAGGGGTGTCAGGAGTGACCTAGGTTTCTAGCTTGTGCGGCCGGTGGAAGGTGGCATCACTTATTGAGATGGGGATCAGCAGAAGAGGACCCTTTGGAGAGAAACGGTGAGGATTGGGTTGTTGGCACTCTGAGTTTGAGGTGAACAGGTGGGCCCAAGCACCACAACACGTGCTTCTAGTTCCCGCTGCCACTCTGTGCATCTGGGGCAATTCACATTGCCTCTCTGAGCCTCCATATCCTCAACTATAAAACTGGGGGAGTAAAACCGACTTTATAGGGTTGTTGTGATGGTTATTATGAACATGGAGTGGAAGCACCTTGCACATTGTAAGTCATCAGTGAGCACAGGTGGTCAGATAGTGGTTGATTTTACTTAAACATATATCCTCAGGAATCTTAAAAGATCCTGTTACAAAGAGGCACATCTGGTACATTTTCTCCCTTACGAAATCAAATTTGGAGTCCAAGACTATGGCAGCAGTGGTGGTGATGATGAATCTAGATTTTCTTGGCTGTTTGAATGAAGGACATACATCTGCCTCCACCATTTAGGGAGTTAGTATTATACAGAGGGGGCGTCATTGGGCTGGAATGCATATATTTGAGTTCCATTTCTGCCTCAGTGGCCTCGGGTAGGCCACATAATCCCTCTAAGCCTTGGTTTCTTTGGTTGTAAATGGGCATGGTGATAATATTTGCTTCTGAGGATGGTTATAAAATGCAGGCTAAATGTGTGCATGTAGAGTTCATATAATGCACACTACCAGGGGCATAGTTGGTACTGAATGAAAATTACTGTCTTGCTCCTTATGTGACAATTTCTTACCTTAGGGAAGAAAATAGAAAGTGACCTCAGGCCCTTCCCAGCACGACCTCAGCCCACCTATCTTGCCCTGGTCTTCTCTCACCTCCTTTCCTTACTGTGGTCTAGCCACCATAGGCAACAGCACTTTCCCCACACACCTTCCCTTGGCCTAAATGCCCCTTTCTCATCCTTTGACTATCAAGGGCCTTCTTAGTCTCCAGGCCCAGGCAAGTGTGTTCCTCTTCTATAAAGCTTTTCTGATGCTGCCAAGGAGGATCCCTGGCCCTGTCTCCCATATCCCTGAGTGGAACACTGTCACTCAGCCCTCTCTTGAGCACTTTCCAGCAACTTTTAAAACTCTGGGTTACAGAACAGCTGTGTCTCTTTTACTATAAAGCTCGTGTGCCTTGTCTCTTACAGTGTCATACAACCCTCAAAGATGAGCACAGGATCCACACAAAAACATCATTTAACTGCATGGAATTGAATTAATTGGACTGGTACAGGCTAGGGCAGCAGCTCAGTCACCCTGTCCGTGGCTCCAGACTGAAGTGGTGCAGGGATCAGAGGGCCTGAAGCAGAGGAGCCCCTGCGCCAGCAGAGTCAGAGAGGAACAGCTTGGGTGGATGGTTTTGCAGTTGGTTCCTGAAAGGACCCTCCACAGGTCGGCTCTGAGGCAGCCAGGCCCACAGCCTTCAGGAATTGGGCTGCTGTGGCCAGGCTGCTGGAAGTTGCTGGCAAGGGTGACCAGTGGCTTCACAAATGAAGTTAGGGACCCTTTCCTTGGGCCTAGATCAGCCTCGGCTCTGCAGCTCTGTCCCAGCTTCCCTCCTAGCCTCATCCCTCTAGTCTGTCTCGAATGCAGCTAGAGTGATTATCTCAAGGACAAATCTGGCCTTCTCTTTACCCAGCTTAAAAGCCTTTGGTGGATGACCGCATTGCTAGAAGCTGGCCCCTGAGCCCTTTGTAGTCCCTGTGCTCGGTCAGAGGTTCCGCATCTCCTTCTAAAGCTTGTACTTCTCAGGATGTATCTACGTTTTAAGCCTCTTGCCACAGACCTTTTGTTTTGAAAAGATTGTGCTCATGAGTCTCCCTTGAAGTCTGTCTTGCCCATTCCATCCCGGTAGAGTTGACCTCTTCCTCACTGGATCCCACTATAGATAACAGGCTTCCCATCCACCAGTAACACTTTGGACCTGTTGAGTGCAGTGAGCATGTCTTATTAACCATGATTAGTAGTAGAAATGGTAAAAGCAGTGAGTATTCTTAAGGACTGACTTGAAGGCCTCAGCTAGATGTTTGAGAAATGCTAATTCTCACATCAGCTCTGAAAGGCTGGAATAAAGATCTTCACTTTGCAGATAAAGAAGCTGATGCTCAGAGGAGTTAAGTAACTTTCTCAGTGTCACACAACTTACATGAGTCAGAGCTGGGATTTGACCATGGATCAGGCCCATGCTCTTTTCACTCTTCCCAGCCACCAATTGTAATCTGAGTCTGACGTTCACAGTAAGCAATCAACATTGCTTGTTAAATGAAAGAGGGTGAGTAGAAAGTTGCTGAGTGGAGAAGTTTCTCTTTCAAGAAGAGCTGACTTCCTTGTTTTTGTTTTTCTATTAAAAAGGCTTTCTCACATGGTTCTGTGGGCCTGGTTGAAAAGAAGTGGCAGTATGAGGCAACCTCTTAGATTGTTCTTAGACTTTCCATGTTTTTAGGTAAATAAGAAAATCTGTTATTTCTGCTGCACAACACAGAAAACGATCTCACTCTGAAAGGAAGTTGATGCAGAGTGTCTTCAGCTGGGGAGCACCTGCAGAGGAGGCAGCTGTGATGAGAGCACCCAGAGGAGGATACAGCTGGTCTTTGGAGGCCAGTTAATACATTAGGATTTCACTTTTGGCCCCACTAAGCCACGGTAGGTTGGTAGGTTGTTGAGGCTGAGGTCCTGTGGCTGCAGTACAGTGTTCTCATCCTAAATTGCTTCACACCACCATGACTGCTCTCAAAAATGATACCTAAACAAGAGGGAGGGAGAAAGGACAAAATCTTTGACTCTGAAGAAAACCAAAGTGAGCATGTTTCAAGGACCTGATCAGCAGTGGATGTCCAGGGGGGAAAATCCAAGGCCTGATAATTAATGATAAAGCTGGAATTAACAGACCATGGTCCCTGGAGGAGAGCTCATCTTTACTCAGACATCCAGTGGCAATGCAAGCAACTCAGCTTAGATCAACAGACTTTCCTGAAATTGGCTTTCGCACCTCAAGAGTAGATACTTCCATCTCAAGAAGGATCTCTGAGCCATACTTCCAGCTCAAGAAGCATCTCTGAGCCTTAGGATTCCTGGAACTTTGTGAGCAGGGAGAGCAGAGACTTCCAGAAAGAAGACATTAGCTTGCACCTTCTCTAGCCCTTCTTTGCCAAGTTACTGGGACCTTTCCCTTGCAGGTTGTGACCCACTTAGCCCTAGAGTCCACCTTGATACAGTGAGACACCCAGTGGAAGCCTCAGCCCTCCTGGTAGGTGAAGCCTGGAGGTTCAGATGCCCTTCTTCCACCCCTTTTCCCAAAGTACCCAGGGCTTACCAGGCTATCTCATATTCCATTCCCACTCCTACCATATTAGCCCAACACACACAACTGGGCTTCTGCCCTGGTTTCCTGTTCAGATCCTTGGTTCCTGCTTGGAACTGGAAGACTCTTTTGAACTTCAGTGAGCTTGGATGGCTTCTTAACACGCTACCAGCCCAAACCCCATCCCAATCACCCCAGCTGCCTGGGGACCTATTTGAGTAGGCCAGCCATCCATCATTAATAAAAATAAATCATGATTATTAGTAACTAAAATTTATAGTAACTCATTAAATGATTATTATGATGATTGATAGTCTAATGGTTTAGAGCATGACTTCTGGAGCCAAACTTCCTGGGTTCAAAATCCTGGCTCCAGCATTTATTTTGTGACTTCAGGCAATTTTGTTAGCCTCTCACTACCCCCAGTTTCTATCTATAATATGAGGCAAATAATAGTACTTAACTCACAGAATTATTTATAAGGGTTAAATGAGTTAATATTTGTAAAGTGCTTAGGACAATGTCTGGCACACAGTAAATACTTTATTGTTAGCTAAGATTATCACAGTCTAGCAATTAGAATAACATTCACCAACATTTGTTGAGCCTTTACTAGGTCATAGACACATAAGCACTGCAGCAACGCAGGGGTAGGTACTTTTACTATCCCCACATTTCAGATGAAAACACAGAGGCTTAGGGAGGTTAAATATGCCACCCAAGGTCACCCAGAGAGGAGGAAATAGAACCAGGGGTAAAACCCAAACTCTGATTCCACAGCCAATGCAACATTTAACAAAGACCTAGTGGACCTCACCAGTTATTCCAGTTCCTCTTCCTGGAATCTTCAGCTATATAGAGGGATGCTTAAATAAAAGGAATCTTGAAGCAGATTCTTGAAGCAGAATCTTGAAGAGAGGAGGCTTCAGACACAGGCAAGGCCAAGACAATTTACTGCCTATTGGTCTTGTCTTCCCAACTAAAACCCAATTTCTTCCAGGGTAGGAAATGAGCTTTTATTCTTATCCTGTGCCTCCTTGGCATGAGTGAGTTCCTAAGCCCTCCATAATAGGCCCCAGCAAATATCTGACCTGCTGACCTCCTTCTACTCCTTGAACTAGTATGTTAGTGGCCTAAGATGACCAAAGTGAGGGCATCAACACCTTACATGCAACTGATCATTATGCCTAAAGTGCTTTGTGGTGAGTTTGAGAAGAGTCCAAATTAAGTCAAGGAAATGGTGGCTCTACACCGCAGCCTGATCTCTGACTTACATCCTGGAGACCCTATAGGAAAGTGGGGAAATACAATTTCAGTTAATTCGGTGAACTAAATGCTGAATTGAGGACAAGGTGAACTCAGGGAACAGGGAAGAGATGTGGCTAGAGAAGTACTGAGCCTCTCTGACCAACAATCAATTCAAGAAAGTAACTTAAGAAAATATTCATAAATATAGGTATTGATCTATAGAGAACCATCAAGTCAATAATGCTAGTAATGCAAATTGGTTTTAAAATGTTGGGAGAGAAGGCAGTGAATTCGATATAATTTGGTATACTATATTAGATATAATATATAATTTGAAATTAAGTCCACTTAAGAGGCATTCACTGAATGGAGGCAAAACATAGGGTGGAGAGAGGAAGGAGCTGCAGAAAAGCATGAGACATGGACTTTTTGAGATACTTTCACCCTAGTGTACTTGTGGCTGCCCAAGCCAGAGCTTTGAGTTTTGTACATGGAGAGAAATGGAACAGTCCTTCTTGAATAGGCTTAAATTAGACCCTGCACATTTGAAGACAGGACTGGTTTGTCACTGGAGCTGCTTTCTGTGTGAAGACCTGTGTTAATTTCTTATGAAAACCTAGAGGTGATTGCTTGATCCTTGAAATAGGTAGGTTATTTAAATATTTTTAATATATATTTTTAAAGAAAGTAATCCAGGAAGTATTTATTGAGTGCCTAGAATGTGCCAAGTACCATGCTAAATTCTGGATAGACAGTGGTAGACAGGAGAGACCAAGTCTCTGTCCTGATTGTATTAGTCCGTTCTCGCACTGCTACAAAGAAATGCCTGAGACTGCGTAGTTTATAAAGAAAAGAGGTTTAATTGACTCACATTCTGCAGGCAGTACAGGAAGCATGACAGCATCTGCTGGGCTTCTGGGGAGACCTCAGGAAACTTACCATCATGGCGGAAGGCAAAGGGGAAGCCGATACTTCACATGACTGGAGCAGGAGGAAGAAGAGGGAGCAAGGGGGGTGATGCCAAGAGAACTCACTCGTCATCAAGAGAACAGTACTAAGAGGATAGTGCTAAACCATTCAAGAGAATCCACCCCATGATCCAATCACCTTTCACTAGGCCCCGCCTGTGGCATTGGGGATTACAATTTGACATGAGATTTGGGTGAGGACTCAGATCCAAACCATGTCATTCATAGAGCATACAGCCTGGTTCTCATTAAACCAACCATGCCAAACAGTGCTTAAGTACAGTTGTGAGATGTGCTGCAAAGGAAACCCTAGTAAATAGTCAGAGGGGCTTATTTAACTTAGGGGTTCAGGGCTTCTCAGAGGAGATGGCATTGGAGTTGAGAAGCCTGAAGAGTTCATTTGGGTCAGCCAGGCAGAGAGGAAAGCAAACAACCTTTCAGCCCAAGGGAGCAGCACCCAGGGTCTTGATATTTGCAAACCTGAAAGGGGGCCAGTGTGGCTCAATTACAGAGACTGTGGGGCAGATGGATGTATCTGCAATACCCGAGCAGTACAGAAGCCAGGTTCTGGAAGCAGCCTTGTGAGGCAAAGCAACACATGAAGGACTTTGGATTTTATCTTTAGTAGAATAGGAAACTGTCAGAAAGTTTTAGGCAGAAAAGATAACCCAATTTGCATTTAAAAAATACTTCTGGCTTCAGGTGGTGAGAGAATTGGAGTAGAAGATGTAGGAGACTACTGGGAGGCCACTGCAGAAGTCCCCCAGAGAGATGATGGTGTCATGAATGAGGGCATGGAGATGGAGAGGGAGGGAAAGGAGCCAAATTAAGGTGTATTTAGGAGGTAGAACTGATAGGACTTGGTGATTGATTGGCTGTGAGTAGTGACATGCAGGGGGGTGTCAAAACAGGTACCCAGATTTCTGGTAGGAAACAGGTACCCAGATTTCTGGTGGTGCCCTTTTCTGTGATTAGACATGCTGGAAGCAAGCTAAAAATAATCAGGGTAAAAGACAAATAGCAAACCCTTATGCAGCAACCAGAAAGAGATTAACACCCAAAATGAGTAAAGCATAACGAACATGCAGTTCCCAAAGAAGAAATGTGATGACCAGGAAACCGAGAGAAAGATGTTTAACTGATATTCAGGAGAGGCAGATTAAAATAATTAGGTACCATTTACCTATCACATCAATAGAGATTTTTTAAAGTATGCTAATGCCTAATATTTATGGGAGTGAGAGGAATTGGCATGCTCATATACTGCTGGTAAAAATGACAAGTGATACACTCGGGTGAGCAGCAGCTATAATTTTTTAAAATGTTAAGCAATACAGTATAAGCATATAATCAAACAACTCTACAAGAAATATGTACAAAGATATTAGAGTGTTTACACTAGTGAAAAATTAGAAACAATGCTATGTCCATCAGTAGGAGATTAATTATAAATCTACGTAACCATTTAAAAGCATGCTATTTTACTAAATTAAAGATAGATTAAAATTAGCTTGTATGGTATGATCCCACCTTGTAAAGCATCTGAATGTACATTGTGTGGATGTCTGCGTGAGTATTCATACAAAAAAGCTTAAAAGGAAATATATCTAAAATCATATTGATGGTGTTAGGTGAGTTTTTATTGTATTTAGTGAATAGTCAGAAAGAAAATACTTTTTTTAAAAAAAAGAAAACAATGCATGACTGCAGTGTAACAGAGTCTGCAAGAAGTGTTGCCCTGAGGGAAGCCAGAGGAGGGGGGACTAATTCTGACTCAGGTTGGTGGGATAAGCCTTCCTGGAAGAGGTGTCATTGGACAGAGAATGAATAGTCAGGGGTCCATTTGTGTTCCTGTTTCTGCATAGTTTATAGCTCATATTCAGTGCAGAAATGGGGAGCTCAGCAGAAAGCAAGCCCAACCCAGTTCTATGGGACATTCAACCTGTTTGCTCTCTGGTCATAAAAAATTCATGCCAATTAATTTAAAACCAGATGACAGGAAATGGAAGCTTAGAGCTTTAGAAAGACACTAGACAACAGCTTCGATTAGTGTCCAGTATAGTCACTTTGCCACTTTCTCCCACTTCCCCTGACCGGGTTGGGATTTTATACTCATTTGCGGTGGCAATGGCATTCCTGCGTATTAGGTTATCAGGCTTTTCTATTTCCTCAGTTACTATTTTGGATCGTTGAAGAAAGAATCACGTTCAGTTCATATTTTCAAAATGTGGTTTTAGAAATTATGCAGTTTTATACCAAAGCGCTCTTTTGGGAATGTAAATAAGTATCGATATAATCTAGTCACTTTACGGAAAAGCTGAGGACAATGTAACAAAACAGGATGAACCCGCCTGGATTTGAAAACAACTTAATTGGTGGCCAGATGGCACAGAATTGCATATCTGGGGTCTGAGGATGGGGACAGAAACTGAGTGCACTCCTGGGGCACTGGGGTGGGTTAGAAGCAGGCAAGCAGAGGCCTGGTCCCGGCTCCTTCAGTTACTAGCTGTGTGACCCTAGTGACTTTCTTGACATAGACTAAGTGTTAGGCATTTTTACGATTTCAGCTTTGAAAGATGAAAGACTTCAGTTCTGAAGTCACAGTGCATTGAAGGACTTCAGACCAGCTCCCCAAAATGTAGCAGGGGCACCACTGGGAGTTGGCATAGTACATGGATGAGCGTTTTCAACTCCAAAACTAATTTATTTTAATAAATTGTGTGTGTGTATGTATGTGTGTGTGTGTGTGTGTGTGTGTGTGTGTGTGTGTGGATACAGCACCTCACACCTATGACTTCCTAGATATTGTCCGAATGGTTTTAATGACAAATTCCTTTACGTTGTTAGCAACGTTGTTACAGAACCTATCTTAGTTGCAAGGTTGCTTTTCATAGGAGAGAAAGGGCAGAAATAGAGAGCTGCAGAAACATTTTTTGAAAATTATTTAAAAATATAGTTAAGAAAAAATATGAATTGATTTGGAAAAATTAGTAAATGATAGTAGAGGTGACACATGGATATGGCAAAAATATGAATGGGGTACCAAAATTACAGCATCAGGCCTTAGACGGCTCGCTGAGCCTTGCTGAGCTGCAGTTTTCTTCCCTGTAAACTCTCCCAGGGTGGTTATAAGGATCATGAAATCATATCTGTAGATATTATTAGCTCAATAGCTGTCACATAGTAGGGACTCAAATATATGAGTTTCCTTCTCTTTTCCTTAGCCTTGCTTTATCAAGTTAAAAAGGGTATCTGTGACCAGCCGGTCCAGTTTCCCTGCTTTTCATATGAGGTAACTGAACCTAGACTAGGGAAAGACCAGTCTGAGGGCTCCAAAAGTTGCTCACTTCTCATTCCTCTGGGCTCAGGTATGGACAGTGCCTGTCAGAGACCTGACCACATACCTGGAAAGGCCTTGGGGAAACTGATGAAAAGGACGGGAAGGAAAATGAGTTAATAAGGGCAATGGTCAACTGTCACGGCCTAACACAGGTGGCAAGAGAGGAAAATCATGACTGGCGTGGTGCTTTTTAATATAGTATGTCTTGATAGCCTCTGCTCTGAAAAATGGTAAACTCTTATGTACAGAAGGAAAAAAAAAGAAAAAAAAAAGCCCAAATTGTTGGACATGAATGTGTTGAGATTGTGGCCCTTTTCTTTGCCTTTATTTCTCCTGGTATTTTTAATGGTCTTTTATATTTTGACATCTATGAAAAATAAAAAGTGCCCAAATGATTGGAAGGCTGAATTTTCTGTGCTGAGAGTTGGGCACCATCAGCGAGCATCCTGCTTGACACATAACTATTAATTATCATGCTTAATTTATTACTGCACTTCATTTTTTAGTTATTTTGCAGCCCCTGACCACTCACAGTTTTCCCAGTTACCTGGAATCATAAGTAGTTGGTAACCAATTCTAGGCATAAAACCGATGATGCGTTTTAGTCCAGCGATCTCAAGGAATTAATTGTGTTTGTCTTCTTGTTTTGCAGATGGAAAAACTGAGAATCAGAGAGGGCTAGTGATCTCTCAGACACTTGGTCAGTAGGTAAGTAATGATGCTGAAAGTGAACCCAAAACAAGATATGCTTCTAGTCTGCACAACCTAACCCCTGCCAGACCCATTGTCCCAGGCTTGTGACTTTTCTGTTTTGTGCAATTCAAGTCAGTATTGCACGAGTCAGTAAATAAGATGAGCCAGTTTGAGGCATTTGAGTATTACTTGCACTTGTGGCTTCTGTTTGCTCCCATTGTGGAGTTGACATGTTTAACAGGTGAGTCTGTGAAGTCCTTTTAGGCCATACATGGCCAACATTGGGTCTTTCTCTGGGAATAGTGGGGCTTATTGAAAACTGGTCCATGCTGCAGTTGTTGTGACACTCACTCTCCCTTCAATAGACCCAACTGTTTGGTACGTCAAGAACAGAGAGCTCTGGACTAGTGTGGTCAAGCGTTCTGGGCTCAAGTCCTGCAATGACCTGCTCTGTGACCTTAGGCAAGCCACTTAACTCACAGATTCACTCATTCTGCTTTCTTTCTTTCACACTGTTTTTCCCAGGGTATTTAGTCCCAGCCTTGGCGCTGGGCACCGAGAACAAGATAAATACCACATAGGCCTTTGAGGAGTTCACAACCCAATCAGTGAGTTCCTCCATTTTCCCATTATTGTCTCATTATGAGACTTTCTAGCACCTGCTTTGGGGTATACAGTTTGAAGGGTACTTCAACTGTACCCCAAAGATCCCAAGTTGTGGGATCTTTCCCACAACTCTATAACATAGAAGGAAGTTGTTCCTGCCATTTTGCAAGGGAGAAAACGATGGCTGAAAGAGTGGGCCAAAGCCATACCTTGAGTAAGGGTTAGAGCTAGGCTTGAAACCCAGATTTACTAAATCTAAAACATTTGTTTCTAATAACAGTAGACTGTTCCACCTGGTAGTTGTAGCATCTGAATGGTCATTGTTGCATTCTACCACTTGGCAGTGAGTATCATGTTGGGGAGATTAGCAGCACTCTGGTGGTGGGATGATTTTCTGCAAGGGATTCTTTTCTGCATCTAGCTGATTGTTCCAGAAAGCAATGTTTTCTCCGCCTGAGAGTGAAGGCAGCTGTGAGCTCGCAGTAAGCTGAGAGCCAAGGGAAACCTGCTCCAGGCCCAGGGCTGGCTCTACCAAGTGGCTGGGATTTAGCATATCAGAGAGAATTCACCATGGGTGGAAGGAGTGACACAGCCCCCCCGCCCCCTTCTTGTGCAGCGACCTTGCTGTAAAACTGCTGCTTTTTTACCAAAGCTTAATGATCCTGGACTCCAAGCATGGTAGCTTCTGCTTTTGCTGAGTTGTCTTGCCTCAGGCAAGACACAGAGAATGCTGTGGATTAGAGGCTATGCTCTTTGTTTATGTGGATCACAACTTCTTGAGGATGAAGCTCTAGGGTTCCCTCAATGTCTGGAATTTCAAAAGGTGCACAAATGACCTCAGTGATCTGGCTTTTCTGTCTTACAATATATGTGTATGTTGCGAATTATGACCATGGTTGATGTAGATGCACCTAGAATGCTGTAATGTACATGATACGCAGCTTTTGTGGGAATGTGACTGTGAATGTGTGGGGTATGGGATTTTGGGGGAGTGTGTGTGTGTGTGTGTGTGTGTGTGTGTGTGTTTAATCCCTAGGAGGCAATTCTTATTAAAAAAAAAACACTTACGGGTGTAATTTTTCAACAAGACCTAGAAATGGGCTTTTAATAAGCCTCATTAAACTCTTTGATTACTAGGGGAGGCCAATCACTCTTTCATCTTGGCTCAGATCACAGCTCTCCCTTGCCCTCTTCTTTGGGGTCAGACAAAAATGCCTGCTATTCATATTGGTCTCTCCAAAGCCTTTTCCCCTTCACCTGCCCTCTGCAGCCCCCACTCCCACCCCAGTGCTTGCCTGATCTCTTTGCTTCAACCTCAGCACAGACAGTGCTGGTGTCGGGACTGACAGATGATAGCTGCAGGTGCTCCTGGAACCTGAGTGTCCCATGTCTTGAGTTGTCGCGGCAGGACACTTAGGGTCTTTGTTTAGGAAGCACTTTGAGCTGGGAGAGCTGGGGCTCCTTCCTTTCCCGGGGCGGGGGTCACTTACTACTGCAGGCTCTCAGCAGAATTGTGTGTGTGCAAACCCTTTCCTTTACAGGTTGAGTTTCCCCTTGTCTGACATGGGAGGAGGCGAAGCTCTGTTGAAAGGCAGGTTTTGCTCTGGACTGCCAGCATTCTGCCAGGTCTCCCGAGGAGAGCTGGTTCCCAGAGTGATTATCTTTCCTGAGCCAAGAGCCAGGTGCTCAGTGACAGGAAGAAAGGTAGGCTTAGCAACAGGCTTATCAAGCCCTGCTACAACAATGTTCATTCGCCTAAACAGGACTGGGTTTGTGCGTTTTTGTTCCTCTCTGGGCACCGTCTCAGTTCTGGGGCTGGTGTGTTCTGAGCAGGAGTACCTCTGCTGCTTCTCAGAGGCAATGCACTCCCTGGGGTATGGGCTCCTGTCTGCGTCATCCTTGTGCATCCCACAGTAGCAGCACGGGGATGAGTGTGCAGAGGGCCAGCCAGTGTTTGTGGTCTACATAGAAGATGCTGGCTCCAGGCGGCAAATGCCCACTTGGGGTACCCATGCTTTGTATAATGGAACACACCTGCATGTAAGTCTTGACTTAGCTTCTTTTTTTTTGAGACAGAGTTTCACTCTTGTCACCCAGGCTGGAGTGCAGTGTTGGGTTCTTGGCTCACTGCAACCTCTACCTCCCAGGTTCAAACGATTCTCCTGCCTCAGCCTCCCAAGCAGCTGGGATTACATGCAACCGCCACCACCCCCAGCTAACTTTTGTATTTTTAGTAGAGACAGGGTTTCACCATGTTGGCCAGGCTTGTCTCAAACTCCTGATCTCAGATGATCTGCCCACCTCATCCTCCCAAAGTGCTGGGATTACAGGCACAAGCCACTGCGCCTGGCCCCCAACTTAACTTCTTACTGAACCAGCCTACTCACATTCTCTGTGAGATTGCAGAAAACTGATGTTGAGGGTGTGTCCTGCACAAGCCTGCTTATTCAAGGGCTAGTGGAGGCTAAAAACCAGCCTGCATTCCACCTGCCAAGCCATGTGTCCCAGAGGGGCCACATCTGCCCAGAAGAAGAGATATCTTTTTCAAATTCAGGTAAAGTCAATAACGGGGCTGGTAGTAGCCTTGTTTCTTTCAGCCTCAATTTCTTCATCATTTATCTAAATAGGCTTTAGGGATGATTTGTGATTATCCATAAAGTATAAGTGACACATAGAGACTGATAAATCATAGTGGTCATTAGTAGCTGTAATTGTAGCAGCAGTAGTAGTAGTAATGATGTCAGTAATGATAATGCCTTATTTTTGTAGTACTTTATATTTTGCAAGGTTCTTTTGTATTTGATTATTTCATTAGCCATGCATTAAAGACAGGACTAGGATTGCTCTCTCTGGGACAAAGAGAAATATGATGTGACTTGGCTACTGTGAGCCACTGAAGGCCTGACCTGGAGACAGTATAAGCCATCCTGGCAATGATGTGAGGTCAGGGTATGCAAAACTGGGGATGCCTGGGAGAGCTCAGAACCTCTTTCTGCCTACAGGTCCATGCCCATTATCTACCTTGGTCCTGGAGGGCTTGCCCTATTTAGAACATTCTGCCTGGTTCTTGCCAGAAACCCCATTGGTGTGCCAGCCACACCTGTGGCTGGTCCCTGTGGCTGCAGTCATTGGCTCAGAATGGGGTCCAAACCGGGTAAGCCACTGAGCATCAGAGTCCTGCCTCACAGCCTAGGTGGACATGTTGCCTGGGCCTTCAAAGCCACCCAGACAGACTCCCTAGGGGTGGGGAACAATAGCCATCTCGCATGCATTTTCCAAACACCCCTTAGTCGCTGCACTTCAACTCTAGCCAACAGACATTTATGAAGCACCTACCATATACAAGACACTCTGGTGACATCTTACATACAATTTTTTCCTAACACTTTTTTCTTTTTTTTTTCTTTTTTTTTTTTTAAGGGACAGTGTTTTGCTCTGTCACCCAGGCTGGAGCGCAATAATATGATCCCAGCTCACTGCAGCCTCGAACGTCTGGGCTCAAGTGATCTTCCTTCCTCAGCCTCCCGAGTAGCTAGGACCACAGGCATATACCACCATGCCTGGCTAATTGTTTTATTTTTAGTAGAGATGGGGTTTCACTATGTTGCCAAGTGTGACCCACCATGCCCATCCTATTTTTTCTGACTTCTGTACCTATTTACAAGATGAATAACCAAGTGTCAAAGAGTTAATAAACATGCCAAAGATTTCATAATTATTCAGTGGTAATGCTGGGATTTGAACTCACGTATTTAGACTAGAAAGCTTATGTTCTTGACTTACATAAAGCATGTAGCACACAGTGGCTAGCAAAAAATGGTTGTCACCCATTAGTGATAGTGTTTTAAAAAGTGATTATTAATAAAGTACTTACCATCCTGCATCCTAACTGCTGGTTCTCCTGTGGTCCTTTCCCATTGGACTGTGAGGTTTCTGAGGGCAGAAACTGGGAGTCTCAGCCTTTAACAGGGTACAGGGTTTATAGCAACTGATTGATAAATGAATGACTAACAATATTGAAAATGGCTACATGGCTATTTGCTAGGCATAGTGCTAAGTGCCTTATATATATTATTTTAATTCTCAAAGCAACCCTATAAGATAGATACTATTATTAAAACCATTTTACACTAAAGAAAAGACCTTAAAGAGTTTTGAATAACTTTCCCAGGTTGCATAGCTGGTAAGTGGCTGAGCTGGGAATGGGACCCAGCTTGACTGACATGAAAGCTTGGTGCTTAATGTCTCGCCCAGATATACTGGCCTCCTGCAGGTGTTCCTGCATGTGCCCGAGCCACAGCCGATGCCCATGGCCCCTTCAGAGAATTACTGGGAAGCTGTCATTCAAATCCATTGCCTTCTAATGCAGGGCTATGAGAGGTTTCCATTTAGAAGAGACAAAGCTGGTGAAGGCTGGGAAGCTGTAGTTATGTATGAAAGACAGCATGAAAAGCCACTGATAGAATTAGTAAGAAAAGGGTGACTTCCTGGGGAACAAACCCAATTTGTAAGACTCAAGTAGGGGCAAAATCAGCCTCAAGAGGTACAGTCGTTTGAGCTCCATGGAAAACAGTGGGGAAATGTTTCAGTGGCATTTACGGGGAGTATTTCTTGGGTTTGGCAAGTCCACTACAGCATGCTCATTGGTGGTCGAGGGCAGGAGAAAGGGGAGGTCTTGGTGCATTGCTCTCAAGGGAGGGCTTTTGCTTCTAGTGCCTTCTCCCAAGACCTCATGGACTGTTGACTTGTTTCATCATGTGGAGCTTCATCTTATGCAAGCTGAAGAAACAGTATGCCGGTTTCATTGCTGCAAGATAATTGACCCCTTGTGACTTCATCCAGAAGGTAGCAGCAACATGTGCTCTTAGTGAAAGACCAGCAGCTGGGAGACACATTTGAGCTGGGAAAGAGAGGGGCTTGAAGTGGCTCTGGACGACCTGGGCAGGACTAGGATTCTGATTCCTGACTCCTGCCAGCACCAGGGCTCAATTTGCATGAATCAAGGCTGTGTTCTAAGTCCTGGGACTGCAGTGAGGGGTGCTAGTGCCCTCATCTATAAAAGCTAGAACAGGAACAAGTGCTTGGGGAGACTACTTATGAATACTCATTGGCAGAGGGAGAAGTATGCTGATTAACAGCACGATGACCTGTCAGAGGCTTCATGGACTTGTCTTTGGGTGGAACCAGGGCTTTGCCCTTTTGGAGGCTGGCCGTGTACACTGGAGTAATAATACTGGGCCTGGAAGCTGGACACTGAAGGCACTTACTTCCCCACTTCCACCCCCTCGGCCCAGCAATGGCTTTTAAATCATGCTCTGCAGAGCCCTGAGAGGTTAATGAAATCCTCTCTGGGATTTCCATAGGAGATAGGCAGATTTTCTGCTGACTTCTAGGCCCCCACCCTGCAGATCCTCTTCTCCCTGTTTGCAGGGTGGGCTTCCTTGTTGCTAGGGTGGATGTTTGGCTGGCACACACCCCCATGACCATGCTGTTTGATTGTAGCCGATGTCCATTCTCATTGGCAGTGTGCCTGTACCACAGCAATTATTAAATGTTTTGAATTTTACTCTTGTTTGCAAACCTTCTTTGGACAGAGGAAAACCATGCTGTTCCATGCCAGCTGCATCCTAACTTAGGCACATCATACCAGTGATCAACCTTCAAGCCACTGCTACACAGAACTAAAGCAGTTTTGTTGTCTTTGAGAAGGGTTTTCTGTGCTTCCCCGTGCATCCTAGGGTCACAGAGTCACCTGGATGTCACCAATCCACATGGCTATGTGGGGTTTGGCTATTTGTTTACTGCCCATCTGCCCCCACCACCATCACCACTCCTCCCAGAGCCACCACAGTAAAAACCCTGGTTTTGTTGCAGTGGCAGATCTGAAAGCTGGAGTTTGTCTTTTCCATCCCAGCCCCTGGCATGTCTCTTTAGGAGGCAGATAGCATGCTTCATTGCCTGCCTGTGGACCTGGCTCCCAGATTCACTCAGCTGTGCCTTTACAAACAAACAAACAGCTCTAAATGAGCAGGATGTGCCAGCTTTTCTGGGAGGATTCCTTATGAGTACCTACTATGTACTTTCCATTCATTCTCTCATTTAGATGTCACATCTTTCCCTGTTTGGTGTCATTCCAGTTGCACAGATGAGGGAACACAGAATAAGCCACTTTCTCAATAATGAGTTTCCCATCAATAAAATGGTCCAAAGAGGAAGAAGACAGTCATTTGTTGTGGTGGTATCAGGGATTCTAGCACTGGACGTTTAGATCATCTTCTGGATTACAGGATGCTCATCAGTGCTTGTTCCAGGATCTGATCACCACCGAGATCCCCGGATACTGCAGTGGTACAAAGGAAGGGATGGTGAGGGGAGTTCCCAAGCCACTTCCATTGTTTTCTAGAAATCACACACTGATTTCTAAGAAAGCAGCAGAGGTAGACACTTTCTGCCTGTGACTGGATTGATCGGATGCCAAAAAACCCAGATTCTAGTCTAGGTTCTGCAATAAGTCTTCTAGGTGACTTGGGAAATCATTTAGCCTTTCTCTTCCTTTTGCTCAAAAGAAATAACAATAACCTTAAAGAGTTGCTATGTTTATAAAATATTACATACATATAAATTGAAAGCATTATGCCAATGAGAGTTATTAGCACATATTCTTCATCCTCCTACTGACACCTTTGATCTATAATGATTTTAAAAAGTGAGTCACGGATAAATGCTATCTCTTCTAGAGTTGGAGCCTGGGAGGAGAACTGACTGAGAATGAGAGGAATAGAGCCAACCCATCATTTATAGATTAGAGAGCCTCCAAGCCTAACTAAAGTAGAAATTGCTGGGAGCAGTGGCTCATGCCTGTAATCCCAACCCTTTAGGAGGCTGAGGTGGGCGGATCACCTGAGGTCAGGAGTTCAAGACCCGCCTGGCTAACATGGCAAAACCCCATCTCTACTTAAAAAAAAAAAAAAAAGGTAGAAACTTATCTCTAACCTAGGCAAAAGAGAAGAAAGAATTGATAACTTATCTTTGAATTACCTTGCCACCAAGGGAAAAAGAGAAAGCTAATGGATTACAAATTATTCCCCTTGGTTAACGTTGAGTCTTCCTTTGTTGAGGAGTAAGTAAACATAGATGACAAGCTATTAGCTAAGCAGAGAGAGGTATAGTTTGTGCAGGAATGGCAAATACTTGATGTAGTAGGTTGAATTCGCCAGAACCAGACTCTAGGACAGAGATTTGCATGCAGAAAGTTTATTGGAGCATGCTCTTAGGATCAGCACCTGTAAGGGAGTAAGGGAAGAAAGGGAGGAGTTGAGCTGCAAAGCAATCACAGCAAAAATGTCAGCTGATTCCACAGGGAACTCTGGAGCTGGGATGGTCTTCAGATGTCTCACATTGAGCCAAAGGGAGTTGGCCTTGTTGCCCACTGCAGTGACAGCTGTGGACTGCCCACAGGTGACAGCTCTCTTGGGCTGAAGGCCATTCCTGGAGACTCAACTGATACCTGTCAGCAGCCAACAGCAACAGTCCCTGCAGCTGGAGGAATGAGTGTCTCAGTCCCAAAGAAGGTAGTCAGGGTGGCACATCACAGCATTAACTACATTTGGCCTGTGGGCTGCCATTCTTTTCTCCCACTCCCCTGCAAACACCACTGTTGAAACAACTCTTTACCACTGCATTCAGATGAGGGCTCAGAATTTTTTCAAACACAATACTTTAGATAAACATTATCAATCATCTGGAATTTGCTCATGAAAAAGGATCCTATTTGCTACCTTTGCCCTCTACACGCGTAGGAAACATTTATTGATGGTGTCATAATAAGTCTTGAGTGTTATGATTGCTTTTTCAAGATCAAACAGTTGGCAAACCTTAGACAATTCCCTGTACGTCTCCTGGGAGACAAGATTTTCTCTTATTTTTCCTTATGATGGCCTCTCACCACACTTCATCCAAGCTCTGACTTATTTTCCCCTTACCCTAGTAAATGCAGTTTTCCCTATGGTTCATTTTTTTTTCTCTTTTTAAATTTACCACACACTATCTTGTCATCTCACCCATTCTTATTTCAACCAGCAGCCCACCTTAGACATCCCTCCTTCCCCCTAGTTTTATATTTCCAATCATCCACTAAATCTGTCCACCTGCTTAGCCTCTCTAGCCTCCATACAAACGGCAAATTACATTCACATTAGCCAGTAAAGAAGCTGACGCTTAGCTCTCTCAAGATGCTTTTAGAAGATGTAACGTCTTGCAAGAGACAGAGCCGGGCGTTATCATGGGTCTGAAGATAAGCTGGGATTTATCGTAGGTCTGTTGTCTCCCAAAGCCTGTGCTCTTTCTTCCGTACCTTTGAAATATTTGTTGGGATGATCTCTTCATGAATCCAGATTCTCTTTACTGAGCTTTGCCAGAGTTCCCTGTGGAATCAGCGGAGAAGTCTACATACTTTGATTGTCAATCCCGCAGGTCATTGTGAATAACTGCAGAGTGATAAGAGTTACTTCACCCCAGTGGGTGAGTTGGGGACATTTCTGCTTTCACTGAACAGAGTATAGAGTGCTAGGCACAGCCTGGCTTTTAAGTCTACTAGCTTACTGTTTCATTTACTTCTGAAGATATTCCAGTGGTAAGGAGACTTTGGGATCACAAACTCACTGTCAGGGTCTAAGGGTTGGGGAGACACTGAAGCCAAGTAATGGGCTGGTTATGGCTTTTGATAAATGAGAACTGTGACCAGTCCAGCTGGCCAGGTGCCAAAAGCCTAGCAGTTTCACAAGGGGACCAACCTGGGTTTCTGTGCTGAATGCCTGTGCCTATATCTACCATCCTTCTCCTTCAAGGAAGAGGTATTTGGTAAAGAGAGGTCTTTTGCTTTTAGCTGAGGGCCAGTTCCATTGAAACCAAAGATCAGTTAGGCTGTTGGGGTTCCCACTGAGGCCCCTATTCTGTACCAGATATTCAGCTAAGCATCCCACTCCTTCACCCTTAAGGTGTGGGCTGATGTGTTTTTGGTGTTGCTTAAATAGCAGACATGGGCCCCACAGCTTCCTGAAGCAGTGTGACTTCTGAGCTCTGACAGTTTGTTGATTCTACCCTCTGCCCTTGAGACAATGACTTTTTTTGCATAGGGAAGAATCTAGAATCCTCATGATGAGTGAAAAGATGGGCTGATTTGAGTCCTCACTCTCTTTTTTGCTACAGATTTGCTATGTGATCTTAGACAGTCACTTGACCTTTCTGGTCCTCAGTGTTACCTCAGTGTCAGTGTTGAAAATGGCCATTATAATGCATCAAGCACCCTACTTGTTGGGGAACCAGGAGTACAATATAGGTTCTCTATAAATGATGCATGTTTCCCTTCCTCACCCCCAACTCATTACTTAGTGAGGTCTCTGGAGAAGTGTTTACTAGACATTCATGATCTACAGAACATGGATATTTTCTCAAGGACTACATTAAATCTTTGTTGGATGACCCAGGGCTGGATGGGTCTGGGGGTCAGCATCTGGCACGCTTTCTCACTGGACCCTGAGGAGACTAGGTTCCGTACCCAATACTTTCTACCAGCCTTGATGTGGAGAAGATTCCTCTTCATTTTCTGGTACTTCACCTATTCCATCTTCCTTTCTAATGGCATGTAACCAAGAATGTTCAGAAGAGGCCACCAGGGCAGAGTGAAAGGCATCCTGCCCCATGTGCTGGTTTTATAAAACGAGAACACTCTCATGACCTCTCCAAGACTTAGTCTTCTCATTTATAAAGTAGGGCAATACTACTTTCCTTAGTAGCATTCTCTGAGAATTGCATGTGATAATACACATGAAAGCACACTTCGCAACAAACATATGCCAATGTAAAATTCTATCTCCTATGAGTTTTTATTTCTTGGTCTGGCCCCTTCACCAATAGCTCCCAACACAAGTTCCTGAATGTATGTGGTCTATGCAGACAGCTTATCCAACATGCTATTTGTGGCTATCAAGTTTCCTGATGAACTTTTAAAATTTATTTATGTGTTTGTTTTCCTCTCTAAATTCTAAGATGTTTAAGAATGAGGTCCAATCTTAATTCATCTATTTCCCAATTATGTAATAGATGCTCCATAATTGTTTGAGGAAATAAATGAAGATGAAAGAAAATTAGAATGATGAGTACCTGCTTCATATCTGCTTATGTAATCCTCACGCCAGTCCTAAAGGTTTGTGTTATTTCCACTTCTATTTAAAAAAAAATTTTTTTTTTTGAGACGGAGTTTCGCTCTTGTTGCCCAGGCTGGAGTGCCATGGCACGATTCTGGCTCACCGCAACCTCTGCCTCCTGGGTTCAATCAATTCTCCTGCCTCAGCCTCCCAAGCAGCTGGGATTACAGGTGTCCACCACCACACCCAGCTAATTTTTTTTTTTTTTTTTTTTTTTTTTTGGATTTTTAGTAGAGACGGGGTTTCACCATTTTGGCCAGGCTGGTCTCAAACTTCTGACCTCAGGTGATCCCCCCGCCTCCACCTCCCAAAGTGCTAGAATTACAGGTATGAGCCACCGTGCCCATCCTATTTCTACTTATAGAAAACAAAAATTGAGGTCAAACGTGAAGCCACTTACCCAGAATACATAGTAACTAGTAGAGCAAGGGATGATGGCCTTAGACTCCCGGACTCCAAAGCGAGTGCTCATATTCTCTACTTCATTTTCTCTCACTCCCTTTCTCTTTTTTTCACATTATTATTGTGCAAACAACATGGAAACAATAATAAAAGAAAACAGAAATACAATCACCTTTCATTGCACCACTTCTAGCAAGTCAGCTGTTTCCATTTTTTTCCACATTCCCTATAGCCTCTTTCTTGCATACGTTTTCTGTAGCAGCATTATTGAGATATAATTCACGTGCTATAAAATTTACCCTTTTAAAGTAACATTTCAGTATTTTTTTAGTCTATTCACAGAGTTGTGCAACCATCACCACAATCTAACTTTAGAACATTTCATCACCCCAAAAAAGAAACCCTTTGCTCATTAGCAGTCATTCCCCATACCCTGCTCCCCCTAGCCCTTGCCAACCACTCCACTAATCTACTTTCTCCCTCTTTATGGACTTGCCTGTTCTGAACATTTTATATAAATGGAATCATACAAGATGTTGCCTTTGTGTCTGTTTTTTTTGTTTTTTTTCACTTAGCATAATGTCTTCAAGGTTTATCCATGTTAGGCATGAATCAATACTTTATTCTTGATACACCAACACCCATACCCACCCACACACACACATACCACATTTTGTTTATCCATTTATCAGTTGATGGGCATCAGGGTTATTTCCATTTTTAACTATTATGAATAATGATGCTATGAACATTCATGGACAAGTTTTTATGTGGACATAAATTTCAGTTCTTTGGGGTATATATCTAGCAGTGATATTGTTAGGTCATATGGCAACACTATGATTAACATTTTTAGCAACTGCCAACCTATTTTCAAATATAGCTACACCATTTCACAATACCACCAGCAATGTATGACATTTCCAATTTTTTTACATCCTTTTCAATACTTTTTATGTCTTTTTTATTTCCTTGTGGGTTTGAAGTGGTATGTTATTGTGGCTTTGATTTGGATTTCCCTAATGATGAATGATACTCAGCATCTCTTTTTTATTTATTTATTTATTTTTTTGAGACTGAGTCTTTCTCTGTTGCCAGGCTAGAGTGCAGTGACAAGATCTTGGCTCACTGCAACCTCTGCCTCCCAGGTTAAAGCAATTCTCCTGCCTCATCCTCCCAAGTAGCTGGGACTACAGATGCCCACCACCATGCCCAGCTAATTTTTGTATTTTTAGTAGAGACAGGGTTTCACCATGTTGGCCAGGATGGTCTCCATCTCTTGACCTCGTGATCTGCCCACCTCTGCCTCCCAAAGTATGCTGGGATTACAGGCATGAGCCACCATGCCTGGCCAATATTCACCATCTTTACATGTTCTTATGGCAATTTTTTCTTGTCTTCTTTGGAGAAATATTTATTCAAGTCCTTTGCCTATTTTTTAATTTGGGTTTTATGTTGTTTATTGTTGAGTTGTAAGAGTTCTTTATATATTCTGGATACAATTGTCTGATATATGATTTGCAATTTTTTCCCATTCTGTGAGTTATCTTTTCACCCTCTTGATAATGTTCTTTGAAGAACAAAACTTTTTTATTTTGAAAGAGTCCAATGTATCTACATTTTTTCTTTTGTCACTTGTGCTTTTGGTGTCACATCTAAGAAACCATAGCTTAATCTAAAGTAATGAAAATTTATTCCTGTTTTCTATTAAGAGTTTTATATTTTTAGATTTACACATGGATCTATGATCCACTTTGAGTTAATCCTTGTATTTTGTGTGAGGTCTGGAGCAAACTTCATTCTTTCGCATGTGGGTATTCAGTTATCTTGGCATCATTTCCTGACAAGACTTTCTTTCCTTATTGAATTGTCTTGGTACTCTTGTCAAAAATCAAATGACTGTAAATGTGAGGGTTTATTTCAAGACTCTAAATTTGATTCCATTGATCTATATATCTACTCATATGCCAGTACCACATTATCTTGAATACTGTAGCTTCATAGTAAATTTTGACATTGAGATGTGGGGTTCCTCCAACTTTGTTCTTCTTTTTAAGGATTATGTGAATATTCTGTGTTCCTTGCATTTCCATATAAATTTCAGGATACACTAGTAAATTTCTACAAAAGAGAATCCAGCTGAGATTTTGGTAGGGAATACATTAAATCTGTAAATAAATTTGGGGACTATTTTTATCCAAACAATATTAAATCTCCCAATCCACAAACATGAGATATCTTCCCATTTATTCAAGGCTGCTTTAATTTCTTTTTAATCTGTTTTATAATATTTAGTATACAAGTCTTTCACTTCTTTTTTTAAATTTATTCTTAAATACTTTATTCTTTTTGATGCTATTATAAATGGAATTATTTTCTTGATTGCATTTTTGGATTGTTCATTGCTAGTGTATAGAAATACAACTGATTGTACATTGATCTGGTATCCTTCAAACTTGCTGAACTTGTTTATTCTAATAGCTCTTTTGTGGATTCCTTAGGATTTTCTATATGTAAGACCTTGTTATTGGTGAGTAGAGATAGTTTTATTTCTTCATTTCTCCAATCTGAATGTCTTTATTTCTTTTTGTTGACTAATTTTCCTGGTTAGAACCTCCAGTACAGTATTCAAAGAAGTGATGAGAGCAGTCACCTTGCCTTGTTTCTAATCTTAGGGGGAAAGCTTTTAGTTTTTCACCATTAAGTACAATGTTAGATGTGAGTTTTTTTGTAGATGACCTCTATCAAGTTAAGGATTTCTTCTATTTATAGTTTGTTGGGTTTTTTGTCACAAAAGGATGTTAGATTTTGTGAAATGCTTTTTCCATGTCTAATGACATAATCGTGTGGTTTTTGTCTTTTATGGTCTTAATGTGGTCTATTACATTGATTGGTTTTTGTATGTTAAACCGACCTTGAATTCCTTAATAAATCCCACTTGGTCATGGTGTATAGTTCTTTTTACGTGTTGTTGGATTCAATTTAATGTTATCTTATTGAAGATTTTTATATTTTTATAAAAATTTGTATTTTTCTATTTTTGGGAGATATTCATCTGTACGTGTGTGTGTGTGTGTGTGTGTGTGTGTGTGTGATGTCTTTGTCTGATTTTACTATCAGAATAATGCTGGTCTCATAGAATGAGTTGGGAAGGATTCCCTCCTTTTGTATTTCTTGTAAGAGTTTTATAAAGAATTTGTGTTAATCTTGACTGTATTTTGGAAAACTTTAAAAGGTGGTGATAAGAACAAGGCTTACTACAGCTAACAATCATGCCTTATCATGTGCTTGTGTCAGAAAAACAACAACAACAACAACATCCTACAAATGCCAGAAACAACACTGCAGTGAAGCCTGAAAATTTCCTTATGGGCAGGGCAGTGAGTCTCTGGCCATTATGCCAGGCAAGGTGCTTAATACTGGGGACCCAGCCTGGGACAGAATGCTATAATTCCTGCCTTTTTCCTGCAGTTTTTTTTTTCCAATTTTAAATATTTCCACACAAATGCCTGAATAAATACTCCATTGAAGCAAAACTTTCTCCTTCATAACAGATAAGAGATTGGCCTCTGGACCACATGCTGAACAAGACCATTGCTTACACCATTATCTCCCCTGGAATCCATCCTGTCCTCCTAGAAAATCAAAATATCCACAAGTATTAATAGCTTGCCATTCAGGTTAACAAAAGAATCGAGTGTTTGTTTTTGTTGTTTTTTAACACGTAAAAATGAGGAAAGAATGTTACTGGCTGAAATTGGTTAGAACAGAGAAGCAAGAGTATGAGATTGCACCCTGGAAGCCAGCAGTTTCTCTGCAGTAAAGATGATGATGTGAGTCCCTGAACATGTCTAAAAGAGAGAGTTTTGAATTGTGGCCATTCATTTATTCAGCAGTCACCTCATTAATTCATTCAGCAACGATTTATGAAGCTCCTTTCCTGTGCCAGGCCCTGTACTGGAGTGTCTGGTCACACAGAAGGAAATCCATCTGGGTCTCTGCTCCTAAGGGCCACCCAATCTGATGAGGGATATTGGACTCTATACAAACAATTGCTACCAAACATGATCAAGACTATAATGTAGGCATAAAGGGGGCCACAGAAATGTAGAGAAAGGAGAGATCATTTTACATCCTTTTCAATACTTTTTAATGTCTTTTTTGTTTCCTTGTGGGTTTGAAGTGGTATCTCATTGTGGCTTTGATTTGGATTTCCCTAATGATGAATGATATTCAGCATCTTTACATGTTCAGAGGAATGTCAGAGGAAATGTGATCCACATGGAATCATGAAAGATGCATAGGAATCTGCCTAGTGGGCCTGTGGGACAGGGCCTTCCAGGCCCAAGCAGAACCAGCAGTTCAGTGAGAAGAGTCTAACTGCGCATTCAGAGACATTCACAAGGGCTCAAAGGTACAGCGCTGAATTGGAGAGACCCCAGAAGGCGGACCTTAAAGGACCTGCTTTGTGAAGGAGTCTGAACTTTATCCTGGGACATTAAAGGTTTTAATGGTTTGGGACCTTTTTCTAGAACCCAGTTATGCCAGAGAGGCAGAATTGATATGAGATTTGGTGACAAAGGCCATTGTAGCCCTTGCAGAATTGTCCTTAGATGGGATGCAGGCCTCCTGGGGACTTGTCATCAAGCATACCCCCGCTAGGGGCCTTATTTTCCCTCCATGGCCCTACAGAGAGCCATCCCACATCACCAAGAGGTCAAACTAAAAGTTTTTAATTCTGATCTTGACTATGATTTCCAAGCTGGGGCAGATAACTCTGAATTTCACTTTCTCAGTGATAAAATAAGGACCTTGATGCCTACTTCCTAGGGTTGTCGTGATAAATTAAAACTAAAAAAGCATTCTCCAAAAACTTTCAACAATCTCCACTGGACTAAAGATGGACCCATCTCTTATGAAAATAAGACTATCAATGTTGGGAGCTACACAGACCTGGGTTCAAAGCCCAACTCTCCCAATGGCTGCTTGACTGTAGACAAATCAGTGAACTTTCTGAGTCTCCATCTCCTCCTCTGTGAAATAAAAATGATCATAATACCTCCCTATGGGGATTGCTGAGAGGAGTAAGTATAATAATCACTGTGCTATTCCTGGGCATATCAAAGGTGCTAAGGAGTTGCCTTTGAGTCTGAATGTGAACAAGGAAGCTCCTGGAAGGCTGAGGTGCATCTCCTTCATCTCTATATGCAGAGCGTAACGCCATCATTTGATGCCTAAAGACAGCCCAGTGTTTTTGTAGTTGAATTCATTTGCAGCTCTCAACCCTTTACTCATTCCAGGTTTCTGTCCAGTGGAAAAACGAATTGACTGTGACCTTTTAGAAATCTAAATAAATCAATGAAGAAAAAAGATGTTAAACCACCTCATTTTATGTGTTTATTTTGCTGAGTGGGCCAACCAGGTATTAATTAGTTTGGGCTTCCCTAAGGGAGCAGGCAGGGCCCACAGCTCCTGCTCCCACTAACCCAGCCTGGCTGTCCCAGATTTTCCAGCTGAAAGGTAGACCAGCATGTCTTTCGCACTGGGGAGTTTAACCTGGGAGAGATATGTCCTTAATGATGTTTCATACCCAGGGGCCTCTCAAGAAAAGAGCTTCAGGAGGGTTAATTGGGACAGGTGACTACAGGAGCCACAGGCTTGGAGGCAGGGACACGGAGAGATGGGAATCACAGCCTCCTATGTGTCCCAGGGCCAGGCGTGGGTGATTACAGCAGCCCTAAAGCAGGTGTAGTATAGTCTGTGCTCCGGCTCGCTTCCTTCCCCGTGTGGTTCCCATGTGTGGCATCCACTTCTTCTCCTGTTCCCACTCAAATGGGAGGGGGCCAGCTAAGGTACTTAAAAGCCCAGAGCCAGGCCCTGGAGCTATGGTGGCACCTTGCTAGGTCTCCAGCAACTTCACTTAGTGGGTGGCAGGCTCTGGAATGAGTAGGATATGCCTGCCCACTGGAGCCACTTGCTGTGGGGAGATGGCCACAAAAGGAGGAAGGTAGGCCTTTTGGAGCTCTGTGGAGGCTGCAGTGAACTCTGACTTGAGAAGAGAGGGAAGGAGAAGGAAAAGCTGTGGAAACTGCAGAAGACTGGTATCTTCAGCTATTAATAATGCTGTAACAAAATATTTGAGGTTGGGTAATTTATAAAGAACAAATTTATTTCTCACAGTTCTAGAGACTGGAAGTCTAAGATCAAGATGAAACAAGTTTGATTTTTGGTGAGGGCTTGGTCTCTGCTTTCAAAATGGCACTTTTTGCTGCCACATCCTCCAGAGGGGAGGAGCACTGTGTCCTCAAATGGCAGAGGGAACAGAAAAGGCAACAAAAGGGGGCCGAGCTAGTTCCCTCCACCCCTTTTATAAGGCACTAATCTATTCACAGGGGTAGAGCTCTCATAACCTAACCACCTCCCAAAGGTCACACCTCTTAATACTGTTGCATTGGGGATCAAGTTTCAAAGTGAATTTTGGAGAGGACACATTCAAACCATAGCAAGAGGATATTTGATATGCATCTGAAAGGGTGAAAAAGAGCTCACCAGACAGAAAAGTATGCAGAGGGAAAGTTTTCATAAAGGCCCTGAGACCTGGAAGGCCCTGGAGTCCTAGAGAAATGGGGAGAGGCTCAGTGGAACAGGAATAAAGAGTAGAGAGGCAGCTATGGGGCAGCGGGATAGGACATGAGGTGGGAAGACAGGTTCTGACCCTGGAAGGCAGGCTATAAGGAGTGTGGACATGGTACTCTGGGTGGCAGAGAGGCATATAGAGAGACCAAGTAAGGTTGGCCTGCAATAGCCCTGAATCAATTCATTACATAATTATTTATGAAGCTATACTAGGTGCTCCCACCTTGCTGGGCTCTGGATATCCAACAGTAAAGAAGTCAGACTTGACCCTGAGAAAGTTTACACTTCGTCTCCCTGCCTGCCTGCCTCTCTCCTTAACACCATCTTACCTGTTGCTACTCTCAGAAGATTGTAAGCTCCCAAAGGACTGTGTTACTCATCTTCTGCCTGGAGTACTCTCTCCAAGGCCTTCTGGGAAGAAGGTGATGAAGAAACAGCTGTGAAAATGAACATATTGACACTTTAGGGAGTTCTGAGATCATCAGATTGGAAATCCTCCACAGCTGGTGCTCAGCCAAGGAGTCCCTAATGTGGTAAACTTTCAGCTTGTAGAGACCACCCTCCGTGGCCCCAGTGTGTGCCTGTGTGTCTGGGATGTGAGGACTCTGCAGGCATCTAAAGGTGTAAACACCTGTGCACGTGCCTGCAAGCAGACGTGTGTCTGGGCTCAGAGGTGCATGTTGGGTGCTTCTGTGTCATGGGCCCTGTGCGCTTGTCTGGGTCTGGACACGTGGCCGTGCCTGTGAGATTTCCCTTTAGGCTCTGTTGGTTTCCGGAGGATGAAGAGCCCAGGCCTCACCTTGAAAACAATCCTGTTGTTTGTGATTTCCTGATAGTGACAGTGTCATTGCGCTTGTCTGTCACTCGTGCACATGTACACACATACCCAGCACCACTTGGGAGCCGCAAGCTCTGAGAATTCCTGAGAGACTGCCACGGGCCACTTGAGTGGCTCACTAATGGGCTAGCTTCCTTCCTCAGAGAAATGGTCCAGGAAAGCTTTCTGGAAATGAAATTTCAGTATCAGTTTAACGTCAATAAAATACAACAAAGATGAAGTGGCAAGAATTCGGGTGCTTCTGCTGATGCTGCTTTGATGGGAAAGCTCTTCCGATGTCTGGAGTCTGGGAAGAGAGTTCTTTCAAGAGGTTCTCAGCAGCTCCTGCTGGCTTCCCCATTGCAAGCAGGCCCAGGTCTTTCCTCCTGAGCCTTTAATCACAATGCTGACAGCAAGGTGGACTGCCCCAAAGGCTGCATTTCTCCAGGTGCCAAAAATTAACCCAGTAGGACAGCCGTCAAATTGACAAATCAGTCCATTTGTCCGGCCAGTCTCATTTTCCTGATGGAGACAAGCTTATAACGTTGTGTTTCTAGACTCAATCAGCTATATTCATTGACTCTATTCCTTTCTCAGTGAATGGCCTTGTGAACCCCTTAGGCATCACCAACTCCTAAGTTCCCCTGCCTTGAATCCTCATTGGAACAAGGTGGGAAAATAAGCAATGGAATGAAATCAATACCTACTGTTTCCCCAATGTATTACCAGTCACTCCAGATCTATATGCTCTCTCTCAAATCTGCTTTCTCTTTCTTCTCTGAGTGAACTTGAGAAACCAGGAGAACCTTGTTTTTGCTATGCTGCCTCAGGCAGAATTAGCTTTTTTGTTCTCTTGCACTTTGTAGAAAGGAGTTGCAAGACAGTGAGATCTCAGAAGGAAGGCTGCTTAGGGGGCCTTCTGGTCAGTACATGTTCAGTTTGCTCTCTGCCCTCACCTCATGTCACTGTGCTCATTTCAAGCTGCATTTCTGGGCCAAGATGGTGAGAACTAGCCATCAAAATAAAGAAGACCCTCAGAAAACTATGCAGACTCCAAGAGTCAGGGCCAAAAGCACCTTTGGGGTTTCTCTGTCTGCACCCCTATTTTCTAGGTGGAAAAACCAAGGCTCAGACAGGCCTAATAAGTTACTCCAAGTCTGCCTGACAGCAGCAGGCCCCCAGTTCACATCCCCTCACTCCAAAATCAGCACTTTGCTTCCCTGCCCCTAACTATGGACCATGCAGAAGTAGCACACTCACACCATTTTCAAAAGATTTTCTGCCAGTGTTGAAACAAACAGGCCTGATGACATGGTGAAAAGCCAGGGCTTTGGAGTCACAAAGACCTGGGTTCAAATCCCATCTTTGCGTTGATTAGACATTGTCAGGGGGCAAGTTACTTTCACTTCTTTGAGCCTCAATGCCTCATCTGTAAAATAGGGATAATTCTACCCCTCTCATAGGGTTATTGTAAAGATACAATGAAATCATGTACACGAAATCCTTAGCAGTGTTCCTGGCTCAGAGTAAATCGTCAACAACTGTTAGTGCCCCCTCTATCTGGAAGCTGACAAATTCAATTAACCAGAACCACCCATCCTCATCCCAATGCCCTGCCCATTTCCCAAAACTCCCTGTTTGCAGAATCATAAATCTCGTGTCTGAAAAGGAGCTCCATAAATCACCTGGCACAGCCCCTGGTAGCAGAGCTCTCTCTGTATCTGGCTCAGTGTGTTCTGCAGTCTTTTGCTGGCTCAGCCTGCCTCACTCCTTACTGTAAGCAGAAGAATTCCCACCAGCACAGCCAAAAAAACAGAATAATGCTGTCAGTGGATTCTACAAAAGGGCTAATATTAGCTGGGCAGGAGGATTGGGGGTGGGGGTGTACCTATATTTGGAATCTATGTCTTCAGCCCTTTCCTGAGGCAGCAGAAGTTGGGGGGATGGGGGAAGGGGTTATTCCCAGGATTGGGCAGAGCAGCTGGGCTAGGTCTCCCCTTCTCTCTGTTGGGTGATTTCCTTCTCCCCAGGATGTGGGTGGCAGAGGAAAAAGGCTGCTGGGAGGGAGAGGGGAGGCTGCAAAGGGTACCCCCAAAGCAGCAAGGAGTATGGCAGTGGTAGAGGCCCCCAAAGTCTCCTGTAAGGATGACAGGGCCATTGGAACCTAGCTGTAGAGAGGCCTGGAGGGGTGGGTTCTGTAACCTTCTACTCCAAGATGGGATCCAAAGAGCATGTTTCTGGCTGTGTCTTCCTGGAGAGGCCTTGGATAAAGGCCCAGGCATCAGGGGGCGCTGGGCCTGCGCTAGGAGAAAGATGCATGCCAGATGTATCCCTAGCAGCAGCTCTTTGCACATTCTCCCACCCCCCCTCCAAACATCTGCACTTTCTTTCTCTGCTCTTAAACTCATCTTGGGGCTCCAGTGTCCCCCTCTGTGAACACTTCCTGCCTCCTGGAGACCCTGCTAGCCCTTCTGTGCAGGTTAGAAGACAATGCCCTTCCTCCGGGCAGACATAGCCCGGCACTGGGGCACAAGGCTGGGTGAGCAGAGTGTGAGCTGGCTTTGAGGTCCCTCCTGTCCTCATCTCTTATACAGTATGCCATTAGCAAGTGAAGGCCACAGCATACTGTATAAGTATACTTGGCGACAGCTTTGGGGCTGAATGAAATGGCCAGTGGCCTGAGGTCCAGTCTCCTAGGTAGTATAGCAGGATGATTCTCAGTAAGGATCCTTCCCATACCAGGTCTTGATTTTCCTGCCCTTAAAATGAGGAGGGTGGGTGAGATGCCCTCCAGGGTCTCTTTCAGCTTTGCAGTCTATTTATCTGCTCGTTTTTAGGCGGCATAATGAAGATATAATCAGAAAAGCATGTGTGCTCTACCTTCCCCCCACATAAAACCCATATGATCCAAAGAGAAATGGAAATTACTTTTGATTTATTCATGGTCTGATGTTGCTGTTATCTGCTCCCTTCTGCTAGGGTCTTAGGCTGGACCAAGAGGCCTGTCTATACAGGATGCTAAGGATTACCTGTCACCCAGGGAGAACCAACTTCTATTTGCCCTCAAGCTGCATCTGCAGCTGTGGCACTATGATGGCCCTGGGTCTGGAAGTTTAATCCAACAAGACTTGGGAAACTTGAACAAGTCTGCAGTGGACTTAATGACTGTTTTCTAGCATCACGTCACTGTTTTGAAACAGTTACTGGGCTGCATTTTCTGTCTTCCTTTTTCTATCTTGGAGAGATGGGCAGGAATCAGGGAAGGCCTGGGGAGTGGAGACAAGGCTAGCAGGAAAATGAGGAAACCAAGGGTGTGAGTACCTGCCTGGTGGAGTTGTGTTGCTCTCAATTGGTTTGCTTGTTTGCAGGCCGCAGGGCAGCAGTGTCTTCTCACCTGCAGAGTGCAAAGCACATTTCTGGGCTGGCACAGAAACATGCTTGCCCTGCTTTGCCTACAGGCATCTTTTGCACATAAATAACTTGAAAGCACCAAACTTTGCAGGGAAAATGTTTGCATGTGGCTTGCGTCTGAGAAGCACAGGCATACACACATAAATGTTGAAGGATTAAACACACACAAACACATGCCCGCACACACACACACACACACACACACCCCCACTCACACATACCCAGCACCTTCTAACTTCTTTGAGGATTGTTTATTCCCATGAATAGATTTTAACTTGGTGATTTTTAGAGTCAGGGAATGTCAGGGCTGGAAGGAATGTAGGAGATTATTCAGTCTGTCAGAGTTCCAACTTTTACTGATCACAAAGACATCTTCAAAGGAAGTTTTACAGGGATCCAAAGTGTATAAAATACAGAAAAGCAGAGATGTTCTGGATAAAGTGGTGAAGTGAGGGAGGGTTGCTTCCAGGATTCCCCTGAGCACTGTGTGAGAGCCACTGAGCAATCCCAACTCCCTGCAGGAAACTGAGGCCCGGGGAGAAGTCTTCTGGCTAAGGTCATATGGCAAGTGAAGGGTGGGGCCCAGCAACCATACCAAAGCCAAACCCTGGGGAAACTAATTTCACAGCCAAACTAAGTTGAAAATGCTGCTTTCTTGGTGAACCAAACCAGAATCCTCTCTACTACAACAGGCTTCCACTGTTACATGTTTAAGCCTTTTTTCCCCCCCCAATTTATAACAGACTCATCAAATGCCACAGCTGGAAGTGCCAGCTCAGTGGTTTTTAATCTCTCTTCTGCCCAATGCTGGGGTTTCACCAGGGGATAGGAGAGGAGGGGTGGCCTGGTGAGCCCTGCCTTCCACTTCACCAGACTAGGTCTTCTCTTAACCATTTTACCAAGATTTCATCTGGAAAAATATAAAGAAGATGCAGGGAGCTACTTTAAACAAAGAAGAAGCTTGAGAAACTCCCATGAAGTATAAACTTCCTCAGATGATCAAATCAGCAACTTGATTTAGTTGATTTTGTGGAAAGACACTGAACTTTGTAAGGAAATTCCTGTATCTTAATTTATTGCAGGACCAGCATGTCATCTCAGCCTTTGCAAATCTGAGAGTGAAAAACGGGATGCATTCTGCAAAAGACCTTCACGAGAATTTGTGAGCAAATTTGGTTGCCAATATGTAACCAAAGGGACCTTCTGCCTTCTGTCCTTAGTCCCTGCCACCCATCTAGGTGTTTACATTTGATGTTTATGTTGCAGGCACTTACAAGCTTGGGTAACTTCCCCACATCAGGACTTCCCTCCTAACATCCTCCTGCTCCACATTTACCACCCCTGCACCCCTGGCCATTTCAGCATCTCAGGCCCTTCCTCATTTCCCCCTCGCACAGTGGGGTGCCGTGGAGGAGTGCTGAAGCTTGCAGATGCTGAGGAGGAGGCCGGCATTCTTCCCTTTCACTGATATTGGATCTGGCAAGCTGTGCACAGCCTTGTCTTGCCAGCCCGCTGCCCCTGGAGGGCCAGGCTCTGCTTCTCCCTCAGATCTTTGCAGGGGTCTCCTTAACCTGTTGTTTCAAGGTTTGTTCCTGGCATTAAATCTAATAAGCTCAGGGCTGATGGTTTGATCCAGAGCTTGTTTTAGGAGTTCAGGGCATTTACAGCGCATTTACAGGATGCTGCTAACGAGGCTTTCAGAACAGCCAGCCAACCTCGAGATCTCAGGCCTTTAGAAACTGGGTTTTGTGGAGGCAGTGGGGCAGTGCATGACATGGGCCCTGGTTCCAGGCCCGGCTCCACCGTGTACTAGCTACACAACTTAACCTCTTTGAACTAGCTACACAACTTAACCTCTCTTAAAAATGAGAAATATACCAAATAAGATTGCTTTGCGAAGCGATTGAAATAATGTAAGGAAAGTGGTTGGCCTGTGGTGGGAATTCATTAAATAGCCATTTCTTTCTTCATCGTTTCTAGAGCACCTCATGAAACCCAAGTCCCATGACTCCATGTGATGTGACACAGGTCAGAGGTCAGCATCCTCTACCTAAGAGTTCTGTCCAGTAACTCTCCAGGGAGAAAGAGGAGGGGAGAATCACTTATCAAATGTCATTGAGTTTAAGATGGTTACTTTAACTTTTTAACATCTCTGAAATTAGGATGCATCTTACAGTTGAAGGCATGTCGTAGTTCAACTGGCATTGTCATTGGAGGTTATTGTTCCCTTTTCTCAGTGCAACAATTATGCATGGCAGATTGATAGCCCCATTTTACAGATGGAGAAACTAAGGCTCTGAGAGGTAAAGGAACTTGGCCAGGACACAGATTTGTTAAGCGGTAGAATCAGAATTTGAACCAAGGCCTGACTGACTCCAAAGCCTGTGCTCTTTTGGATAAGTGTAAAGAGAGAGGCTGATTTCTCTTTGCTTCTTAGGACCATCCCTGAGCAGATCAATGTCCAGGGCCTAAAGGATGTTTTATTTTAGCAAGCAAAATTGCATACATTACTGGGTGTCTGCTATGTACAAGGTACATCCTAGGCATTGGAGGCTCAGTGGTAAACACGATATAGATGGAGTTAAAGTCCAAGAAACCCAAGCAATTACAATCCATTTAATATGGAATGCCATGGCAGCATGTGAGGGGGCCCTTAACTCGGGCCAGGGGAAGCTTCCAGGAGGAAGTGACCTCTGATTTGAAAGTCAGCCCAGCAAAGTGGGTTTGGGGTGGTGGGGAGCATGCCCCAAGCAGAGGGAAGAACATGTGAGAAGAGGCCAGAGTGTGTGTGGCTTGGTTGGAGAAACTGAAAGATCCAGCTTTGCACTACCAATATGGTAGCCAACAGCCACATGTGACTATTGAGGACTTGGAATGTGGCTAGTCTGAATTAATATGTACCATAGATATAATACGAGATGTGCCCTGGATTTCAGAGACTTGGGAGGAAAAATAAAAGAATATAAAATGTCCCATGAGTGCTTTTTCTATATTAGGTAGCAACATTGTAATATTTTAGATAAATAAAATTTCTTTATAGATGAAATAAATGTAACATCATTAAAATTGTTGTCATTTTTTTCTTTTTGCTTTTTAAATGTGGCTACTAGAAAATTTAAAATCACACAGGTTTCAGATCTGAACTGTTCTGAAAACAGTTATGATCTAAACAATCCCTCTAGCCACATACACTCAGCTTCCAGGCAATGACTGTTGAATGGAAAGGAGCTTGCAGCAGCTGGAAACTTGTGAGAATGCTAGAGTGGAATCCAGGACTGGTTGAGTCCCTCTGGGAGGTGGGAGGTGGAAAAAGCACTTTGTGACTTTGGAGTCACAAAGGCCTGAGGCTGAAAATCCCTATTTTGCCATTTACTCTTAATTTGACTTTGTCATCTGGAAAATGGAGGCAGACATCACTACCTCCTAGGGTTGTTACAGGAACCAAATGAGATCATCTATGTTCTCATTTTATTTAACTATGAGCTCTGTGTGTGTGGCTGACATAGTCTCTGGTACACAGCAGGTGCTCAGTGCATGGGAAATATGTTTGCTTCCCCTTCTCTCCTTTCCTGGAGTGGGAGAGTTTGATCACTTAAAGAACAAAAAGCCCTCATTACTAGGTGGTCTTGCCAAGAGGTAGTCCCAGGCCAGAGGCCACCACTTCCTCTACTGCCACCCCAGGACCCTGTGGGAGAGAGCTGGGGGAGTATGTGGGCTGAAGAGCCCGTGCCGGGACCACTCTGGCAAGTTCAGTGTTGTGGTTGAAGAGTGGAAGGTGAAGACCTGGGCTCCACCCAGCCCCACCATTAAACAGCTGGTGCCTTAGGTAAGGCCCTCAGGAGGGCTGGCCCTGCCTTTCCCCTCATGAGGGAAGGTAAGGAGGTAAGCTCAGCAAACACAGACTGTTTACCCACTGTGGCCCTGGGGACACAAATGCAAATACGATTCAGCCCCGTCATGGAGGGGCCATGGTCTCTTATGGATTATGGACCTATAAATAGAACACTCCAGATTGGTATGAAAAGTGCGAATAAATGGCAAGAGAACCTAGAGGAGCAAGTGGCTTTGCCGTCTCTAAAGCCCTTTAGAAAGACAAGAAAAAGTCTCTGTAATCATCTTTGTCTTTCCGATTAGCATTCGATGATCTCTTCAAAGACATAACCCTTTGGGGAAGAAGCTTTATCGGGCGGCTCAGGAACGCTGGCTGTTGAGTTCAGTTTGAATGTTCCCCTTGCAGCTTGCTTTTACCCTAGATCTTGAGATCTTCACTGGGGTCAGAAAGGCATACAAGTACCTGTTGGTCTTTTACCCCCAGACTGACTAATTCCATTCTTAGCCTTCAGAAGTCATCATGAAAAATGACTTCAGAAGTCATCAGTTTCCCCAGCAGACAAACTCAATGACCTAGATCAGAGTTTCCAAACCTTTTGTGACTGTGGGAATTTTCTTCAGTCTTTTGTGATGTCCTAATACATAGAACAGAAGAGGCAAAGCTGCTTCTGGTTGGGAGGAGGGGAGCTGTTCTCCCACCTGATTTGCTCTTCTGTGAGCCCAGCCCTCTGCTAAGGACTGAATTCAGCCTGTTCCTTGCCATCGTGGGGCCGTATAGTTGAGTAACTGCCCTGCAAATTATACAAGGGAAACAGAGAGAGGCAGCCTGAGGCTGGGAGGAGTCATGGTGGGCTTCCTGAAGGAGGTGATGCCTACATAGAGCTTTGAAAGTTGAGTAAGCATTTGTCATGGAAGGAAGTGAAGTGGAGGGTGCTCTAGATAGAGAGAATATGAACAGCAAGCAGAGCTGGAATAGAAATGAAAAGTTCACTGGGATGGGGGTGAGAGCCATGGTTAGTGAGAAGCAGTGAGAGGAGATACATGGGAGAGATAGGAGGGCCCAGAGGTCTGAGAAACCCTTAGGTACCATGTGAGGAGTTTGAATTTGATCCAGTACAGATGATCCCAAATCATTTAGGAGTTTTCAGTAGATAATTATGGTAATTAGATTTTTAAAATTTTACATAGCAGATTTGTTTGAATATAATTCACATGCCATACAATTTGGTAATTAGGTTGTGGGACTAGAGGCAAAGTCACTTTGGCTACAAAGTGGCCAAGGGAATAAAATCACTGGGGATCATTTTGGATGGCACATGCCTTGTTGTGCACACCCATAAGTGCTAAGTGCCAGTTACACCCTCATTGTTAACAACCCAAACTGGCTCCACACACTTCCAAAGCCTCCAGGGAGGAAAGAACAACAGAGGGAGCTAAGCCTCAAGGCTCCTGCAGGTGGCCAGGCAGGAGGAGATGCTGGGCGAAAGGACGGTGGTGCTAGGGAGATGGGAACCTGGGGACAAATCCAGCAATCACTGAGGAATCTTGGTGGAGTGGGGCTGCATGCAGGCCTGTGCTTCTCTGCGAGGCCCTGGAAAGGAACCTGCTGGGAGTGGAGGGAGGAAGAGGGGAAGTCGGGGATAGCAGAACATCTACAGAGCCAGAGGGAGAAGAGAAAGCCCAGAAGTAGTTAATCCTGCTGGTTGAATTGTTTTTATAAAAGACACTCTAAAATCAAATAGATGAAACAAAACCACAGTTGCCTTTTCATTAAGCATGCCACAGAGGCCCCTTGTTCAGCAGCCGTTGTCAATCAGATCTGGGCCATTGTCTCTTTCCCCAGCCCCCTGTAATTGGCATCTGTCTGGGAGAAAACAAATAAATGCCAGGCTGGCATTTTAACTAGGGCAGCAAGGAGCCAAGGGCACTGCTTTTCAGAGTCCACCTGGCCATCGGGGCAGGCGAGGGCCCTGAGGAGCGCTGAGGAGCCCTGCTCTCTCCCAGGTAGGGGTGCAGCCTCGAGTCCCCACCCACGCAGCTCCCTATTCCCCTCCTGGAAGACGCTGCTCTCATCTTTGCCTAAAATTGTGGCTCTAGAGAGTGCTTTATTTCTGCTTTCTGTCTGTAGAAGCCCCTGGGAGACAGTCTGTAGGAAGGCTTTATTTTTGTTTTTATTCTCTTCAGGAAGCCATGGGAAAAAGAAAAAGTAGACACATTCTCTGGCTAACTTTGGATACAACCACTTAATAGCAGTAACACAGCACTCTTGTTAAATAATACAAACAGAATAAAACGAAAATGGTGAATTGGTTATAGATTTATTGCAGCATTAGGAGACAAGAGTATCAGCATAGTTATTAACTAAGAATTTTGTAACAGTAATTTTAGCTACTACTTTGAACAGCATGTTCATGTACAGGTGATTCTCATTTTTTACAGTAGTTATGTTATATAAAGTAGGTGGGAATCCTGAATTAGTGAATGTGGAACCTTTGCTCCTAAGGGAAATACAGGGTTAGGTTCCTGTAAGCCTCTGATCAAAACATTTTTGTCAGCTCATTAATACATCATCTGGTTTCATGTGTGTTCTATTTAAAGACATCTTATCTAATATATGTTTTTGATTCCTTGACATTGAACTCTCAGCCAGCAGTCCTATAACTCATGCCTGAATGAAGCTTATCTAGCACATACATTTTGTGTATAACACATATTACAGCCTTCTTGCACTTAGGAACACCAGCTAGCACTTCAGCACTGTGCTTGGTGGACATTTCAAGCAATGAAATCACCAACAAAAAGCACAGCACAAAAATGTGAAAAGTGTAGTACTAAATAGATTGCAAAAAGGAAACTTTTTACATTATGAGAGTTGGGACAAGAAGGTAGAGTGTTGTTTTGTTTAACCTCAGCTGGGAACTTTGCACCTGATGAGTCAAATTTTTCACCTCTTTATGCATGGTCCACAAATGACCATGATAGTGTTGAGTTTGGGGTTACAAGTACATTTCTGGGAATAGCAAAATTCACAAATACATTTTTGTGAATAGGTAGTCCATGAATAATAAGGACTGACTCTACCTTATTTCATTTACATCTCACTCATGCCCAAAACTCTCATGTTTTGATACAGGAAAGTAAGATTTAAAGAGAAGAAGTGACTTGTCCAGTGTCAGATAGCTGAAATGTGGTTCATTATATTATACTTGGGTCAGTTAACTACAGCCCACAGGCCTGTTGCCTGTTTTGTACACAAAGTTTTACTGAAACACAGTCTATTCATATACATATTGTCTATGTAGCTGCTTTTGAGCTACAATGGCAGAGCTGAGTAGTTGCAACAGAGATCATATAGCCCACAAAGCTTAAATTATTTACAGCGCAGCCCTTTAGGGAAAAGTTTGTTGACTCCTGTAGTACTCCAGATTTTCTCTTTGAGTTCACAGTTGAGAAAGTTCTCTCTGGTCTCAATACCAGAATTGTTTGTGCTTTTCCCTGGCAATTTGTCTTTCCCTCTTGAACACTGGGAATTTTATACCTGATTATATTTCCTTCTTTACACTGATGTTAAGAAGTTTAAAGCCTAGTAAAACTGCAGATTCCTAGCACTCGCTTGATAGGAACAGAAATGATCTTCCATTTTGGTTACACTAGCAGGATGTTAGATTGTTTTGGCGCAGTCAAAAACTCAAACAATTTATAGGTGATACAGGTGTCTGGAATTTTTCAGTAATGAAGTGGTACATCTGGGGCAGGACCTGGGCTCTGTAAGAATCATAGTTTTCCCTAATGAGACAAATACCTACTTTCTGTGAATAATCTTTTTGTTTTCAACAAACTACAGTTTATCAAGAATTTATTATGTGCCAGATACTGGCCTTAAGTGCTAGTCATACCTTATATAATTTATTCTCTAAGGAATATATTGTATAGGTTAAGAGAGTCTATACCATGGAGGTAAAGATGATTATCCTCTTTTACAGATGAGGAAATGAAGGACCAGAGATGTTTTAATTTGTCTAGGTCACAAAGCAAGGAAGTAGAAGATTTCAAATTTAAAGCCAGGTGTGTCTGACTCTAAACCTTAGTCCCTACTATATACTCCATTATTCTATATAGTTTACCTAGCATCAACCTTTATCTTTCCAAATCTCAGAATTAGAACTATGGGCTGAGCAGTGAGGCATTTCTGGCATTCTTCTCATATTAGGACATTCATCTTTGGATTTGAACAGGGTAAATGGCCTCCACAGAACAGTGGGGCAGGGCAGGTGCAGGGACTATGTCAAGAGTAGACATATGGAGATTGACAAGAAGGCTTTGCAATAGTCCAAGTATGTGATGATGATGGGCTGGACCCTGGTGCTGGTAGTGAGTTTGGAGAGGCATGTGTAGGTTGTAGAGCTGATTAGAATTAGAACTGACAAGATTCAGTTCTTGATTACATGTGGATGGTGAGAAAGGGAGAGGAAGGTGACAAACAGGTCTCACTTTGTGGCTGGAGTAACTAGGTAGATGGTGGGGCCAATCATGAGACCAGAGAAGAAGCAATTGTGGAGAGAAGATGAGGAGCTTTGTTTTGGGTGGGTGAAGAATGAAACTCCTATAAGATATCCAAAATGCTCACTTGTGAATGTGGTAACCTTTATCCCAACGTGTTTTGTATCTCATAATTTATGTATATGCCTGTCTCTCCCATAAAACTCTGTGGTACTGAAGGGCAGAGATCCTTCTGTTTAATGATCCTTTGTTTAATGCATGCAATGGCTTCAATTTGTTTTTTATGGTTACTCTTCTAGACAATTCTGAAAGTCTTATCAGTCTCCTTGGTCACTACTGGTGTGCCTCTAAAAAAAGCAAAAGCCATGCTTTGGCCAATTCAGAGCTGCCTCCGTCTCTATCAAAACCAATAAATACCTGCTGTTACAATGTTATTGCACCTCTTAAACTCTTTAGTGCACAGCGTAAGTGGAAGGTTGTAAAGACTCTGTTAAGGGAGCCTCTACTGATACTAGTAGCAAAGATAAGGGCCTACTGACACCAGTAGCAAAGATAAGGGCCTGTGCCTTTCAGAAGGGTGGGCTCTGGGGCACAGGAGCTCCTCCTACCTGTATCATTCCTCTTCTTCAACATCAGCATTAGTGAATATTTATTGAACATCTGGGCATTAGGATGATGCAAGGTACTTTTTAGCAGAAGCAGGAAAGCTCCATAAAAGCAGGCATTTTTGACTGTTTTGCTCATTGCAGTATTCCCTGTGCCTAGAGTGTGCTTGGTATGGTTGACACTTAGTAGGTATGCAGTAGATATTTGTTGAGAAGATTAAGGAATGTATAAAGATACTTCCCTTGATGCGTGAGATCTATCCATTCATCTAACATTTACTGAGCACATGTCAGATCTTGAGTCAGACCTTGGGAACACAGAATAGATCAGCCCTGCACTCAGTAAGTCTTATGAAGTAGGCCAGCTGGTCAAAGGATCACAGTCATTCCTGGGAGAAGTGTTACAACAGCAGTAAGAGCTGAGTGCCGGAGAGGCAAGCGGGAGTGCTACTTACTCCACCTGGGAAATCAGATAGGGCTTCCCAGAAGGAGGTAGCATTTAATCTGGGTCTTGAAGGATGAGTAAGCGTTCTGAGAGTAGGAAATGAGAAGAAAGGCATCAGAGAGAGGAAATCTTTGTGGGAGGGAGCTGAGATAGTTGCCATGGTCATTTACAAGAAAATACCCTGGGTAGAAGGTGAGAGATGGGAACAGATAGCATAACCTCCTAGGCTGAGAGAAGGACTAGGTTTTTAATCCAAAGCCCTGTTTCCTCCCCATCTCTCATGCTGTTTTATTATAATCCTACCAGAAGATGAGAAGCGAGAAAGATAGAGTTTATTGATAGGAGAGAAATGTTAAAAAAAAATCACACACAAGGATGACATGGATATATATATGTGAAAAGTAGATGAAAGCAAAATGGCTCAGAGCCGCACACTCCAATGGAAATATAATATTTTTAATTTTCTAGTAGTTGCATTTAAAAAAATGAACAGAAACAGGGGAAATTAATTTTAATCATACATGTAACACAATCTATTCAAAATATCATTTCGACATGTAATTTGTTTAAAAATTTAAGAAAAATGTAAATTCTTGTTTTCACTCTAAGTCTTTGAAATGTGATATGTATTTTACACTTTGGACTAGCCGCGTTTCAAGGGCTCCATAGCCACATGTGGCCAATGGCTGCAGTATTGAACAGTGCAGGCCTAGACTCCTAAAGTCTTCATCACGCAATGTGAAACTAAAGAACCAAGGAATGTCCGAGACCCACCCACTCACCCCTTCATTCATGTGCCTAGGGCTTCTGATATAAAGTCAAACAAGAAATGGCCTGTGTCACCAGGGAGCATGCAGTTTCATGCATTACAAGGCAGTGAGCTAGCCATCTAAAAGGAACTGAGATCTGTCAGTTTGTCCGGGGTCTCAAACTGAGGGCTGTAGGCTGTGTGTGCCATTTGATTTTTCCTGTACTATATCTCAAAAAACAATCTGCCCAGGCAGGTGTTATGCTTTGTCTACAGGCAGCTGAACACCTTTGGCCCCACACCTGGCTGCCTCCACTCATTAGGTTGCCTGCAGACCCTCTGCAGACATTTGCCTTTGATAACCCAGGAACAGGTGTCTCTGAGAAATCCTAAGTGTTGACGAGACCAGAGGTATAAACAGAATGGACTTAGAGGGCATCCAAGTCATGGTTTGCAGCCCCTGCTTATGTTCTAGAATCACCTAGAACACTTTTTGAACATACTATTTTGGGACCCCACCCTCGGAGATTCTGATTCCGTTGGTTTGAAATGGGAATGGGATCCAAGTATTTTCTACAAGTCCTACCCTGTGATTTTAGTCCCATTTCCAACGCGTAACTGCTGGGAAACCACGGCCCAGAGATTCTGTTTGTTTGGGCCGGGGTCACGTAGTACACCGGCCTCCTAATCCCAACCCACTGATGTTTTCCCCAAACAACACTGAAGGGAAGAGGAGGCCCTCAGAACCTTCCTTGAATATTCAGGAGGTATTGCCACACACGCAGAGCTTAGAGCAGGGGGACGGGAATCCGTTACTGCTGTGTTGCCTCTTCAAGAACAAAGCCCTTGTCGGTTTACCACTCTGGGAAGATTGCCAGGCTCAAGTATTAATAATAATCCCTTTGTTTTGTAAATGCCTTATAATTGCATAAATAAAGCTTACTTTCTCTTCTTTAATGGTAATGAGCCTTATTTGGCTGATTGGTTGATTAATAATACTCTAATTCCACTAGTGACAAAACAGGAAGGCCAAAAGATAGATGTTGAGCTCGGGTGGCTTGGGATTGTAAAGCACCCGTGCCGGCCATGTTTTCACTGCTCCCGTGGTATCTCAGTGAGAAGGATAGCCTGGTTTCTTCACAGTCGGACACTGGATAAGTAAGAGCAATGGTCAGCATCAGCAAAACGGCACTTGCGGTTCCTACTTGAACATCTCTTTTTTCTCATTACACAATGTCCATTCTGGAAGACCTAAGGAAGATACTACAGTTGACTCTAGATCAATGTGGGTTTGAACTGCATAGGTCCACTTAATACACAGATTATTTTTAAACCAAATGTTGATGGAAAATACCATATTCAAGGGATGCGAAGCCCCGTAGGCCATGCATAGGGAGGTCTAGGCCCACTTTTCTCATATGCGGTTGAGTTTGCACAGATTTCAATAAACTGGAGGGTGTGTTGGAATCAGTCTCCCATATATACCAAGGGAGAGCTGTATTCGTCCCTGGTTTTAGTAGCATTAACAGTGGTGCTGGTCCTGGGTTACTAGGGTTACTGTTAGACATTGGAAATTGTGATACTGATTAAAACTAATCATGTTTACTACTTTCCATTGGCTACCTGGACATTTAGGGGCAAACCTGCATACCACCTGCAACAAGTGTGAAGGAGTTCTCAGCAGACATTTTCTGTAGTAACAACAGCTCACATTTTACTAAGCATTTATTGTCTACATGGACTCTTTGCACCTTTCTTTCTGCAAACTCCATGTTTCTGGAAAAACTAGAGTGCACATCTCACTTTTGTAAAACAAGCAATGTTCTCAATGCCCTTGGGAAATAAAGAAACTCATTTGAATCGTAGATTTTTGTGCTGTACATAATGACCTCCTTACTTCACCATGTTTGCGGTGCCATTTGCTGGTTTTTCAGACTCCCCCTTGACTTACAGACAAGGCCAGGTGGGCCCAGCTGCTGCCTCTGAGTTGGCTGTGAACTCAGCTTCCTTCTTCTCAGCCCAGCAAAGTCTCTGCTCTTGCTAGGAGTCACAAGGCCAGAGCAGAGCCCTGACGGGGCCCACAGTTGTGGACAGCTTTGCACTGTCATGCACTGGCCGAGAGACAAAGGGAAACGGGAGGGCTTTTATTGGTCACCTGCCTCCATGCATTGGGTTCCTGATAGATAGCAGATGGAGAGACACGGGAGTTAGTGAGGTCTGCATTCTGGCCAAATGCTTTCCATCTTCCTCTCGCCACTGAGCCCATTGGAAAAGAATGTTGTGCTGGGCAGGTGGTCAGGGAGAGCTACAAAAGCTGAGCTTTCAGCAAAGGTGTTAGGGAAGGGGGAGAGATAGCATGCACTGATTCAATTTGACTCAATTCAGGGAATATTTATTAAGCACTGCCTCTATTAGTCAACTATATGTATCATCTCATTTTTTTCCTCAAAGATATCCTTCCATGTAATTGTCATTATCCTCACTTTACAGGTGAGATACTTAAAAGACTCAGAGATATTAAGAAATGTGTCTAGGATCACACAGCCAGCCTAAGGCTTAGCTGGGATTTGACTCTAAGTCTTGTTCTTTAAACCTAATACACCAAGCTGCTTCTCCAAGCACTTCTGCCACTTGCTGGGTCACACATTCCTTTTTAAATTGTTTTCAGAGTTACATCTTGAGGTCTCATTTCCGAAGTATCTCTTCTTGCTGTAGTGAGGAAATGGGGTTGGGAAAGAGACGGATCTTCAAAGACTAGGGGAAATGGATGGAACGAGCAGTTTACACTTATAAAATTTGTTTTCAGTTCTAGCAAGGGCTAGTAGTAATTTAATCATCAAGACTGGCGTCCACTTCCTTTGGGGCTCCCTACCCTGAGCCAGATGTTTTTTGTTGAATCTGGTAATTTTCAAAGAAAAGTCCAGATTGGAGTGTCAGATCAATGGCTGGGCTCCGTGAATAGAGCCTGTGAAAGAACACAGGAAAAGCACCCATAAACTGTGCACTACACAGCACTTTGCAACCTCTCAGCCTTTCCATGCCCTCTCACAGCAGCCCAGTGAGGCAGGCGTCATTATTGACCCCATTTTGTGGGTGAGAAAACTGAGCCTCCAAGACTTCCCTGGGTCCAGTGCAGAGCTGGGACCCATCGTGTCTCAGAAGATGCAGGTGGCGCCTGGCACGTGATGGATACTCACACACCATTGAAACTTCAGACTCCTAGCTCTGAGGCTTTTGTCTTCCATCTTATGGTCTCTGCCTCAAGAAAAGTAATCTATCCCGAAGGCTATTTCTTCAAAATATAAGAAAATCCTTACAGGGCTGTGATCTCATGTTCCTCCGCAGGCCCCTTTGGCATCCCCATGGACCATGCATATGACTTGCTTTCATCCATCCAGAGGTTATAAGAAACCAAATGTTGGCAGCATAACATCTTTCTTTGGAGGGACTCAGAGGCCTGCCCCAGTATTTGTCTCTGGGGGTCAGGAAAGAAATATGAGAGGCTGCAGAGGAAGAAGGCACTGGCTTTGTTTTGTCAAGATCTGTGCTTTTTAAATGGTTTCATCTCCAAACCCATAGCGCTCCTCCTCCTAAAGAAAAGCAAACCAAAAAAATTGTAGAAGCCATCACGTCCTACAGAACCCACAGCTCGCTCTCTCTGTATATTCCCAGCCCAGCCTCCAGACCCAAGGAGGGTGGGAAGAGCTGTCCCCAGGGGTTCCTGGTGCGGGGTTCCATATAGAGCCGAAGATACTGTGGGGGCTCATTCCCAAGCCAAGCCAATCTATTTTAGGACATTTCCGTCATCCCCAAAAGAAACCAGGACCCTTCCCCCTGCATTTCATGGAATCACAGCAAGCATTTCTTGAAGGAATTCACAGGAACAGGCCTAGCATGGGACCGGGGACAGAGTTTGTGTCTAATGAATGTCCATTCCACAGCCCCTGGTGCAGGGTTTGGTACAGGTTTGTGGGGTCAGATCTATCAGCTTTCCCCACACAGAAGCATGGAGGCTACCCTGCTAGTTCAGCTCAGTTTTTCTGCAGAGGTCGATCTCCAGGTATGAAATTATGTCTGGACCCAGGGTCAGGGGGTCGTACTTCCCAGTGAACTTTCCACACAAAAGGTCCAGTCTCCATGGCTCAGGTCAGAAATTACCCACTAGACAGCCTCCCTCTCCAACCTGCCAGGTCAAGGCAAATAGGAATACTGCCCCCTGTGCCTCATGGCAAATTGTCACTCAATTATGGCCACTTTAGAACCCAGGTTATTACAAATTGACTTGGCTGATCTCTCTAAATTGCCTCATTTTCTTCTATTTCTTTTGCTCTGTTTCCAAGAAGAAATTCCAAGCTCAGGAAACATTGTTTTCATAGCCCAGTTGTCCCTTTGGTCAAGGAGTTGTGAGAGAGGGGAATGAAGTGGGTTGGGGGAAGACTTGGCATTATCTGGGGTTGGATCCCCAGAAGAACCTCAGGCCAGTCTGTGTCAGGAGTAGGGAATACTGGGCAGGTGGGAGGGCCCTTTTCGCAGTAATGAGGTACAGCCTTGGAGAGCCTTGAGTTGGCACCAGAGGCGTGCTGCCTGAGGAGGAAGAAGGGAGTTGAATTAAAGCAAATGGTAATTTATGGAGTCCACAGTCTCGAGTCCACTGAGTCCCTCTACCGCATACTGGGCAACAGGGAAGAACAAGGCAGATCTCCTGCCCCTAAAGAGTTCTCTCGTCAGAAAACAGACAGACCTAGGTTCCATGGTTCCATTACCTGAAGTAAATCATATGCCTTCTTTAGCCTCAGCTTACTCTTCTGTAAAGTGGAGCTAAAAATCTCTATTTTTTTAGGGGATTGTAAAAGCTAAGTAAGATAATATATGCCAAGTATACATAGCACATATCCAGACATATGGAATGTGTTCATTAAAGGGATGTTCTTACTATACTGCTGATAAGATGTAGGTGAGGCATCCTGGGGTAGAAATTAAGGAAGCACTCGCAATCAGGGTGGAGCCATCACAGGGTCAGCACTCAGTGCCTCCTGAAAATTTTTACCCTTGGTGCCTCGCTCACCTTACCCTAGTCACAACTCTGATGTTAAGTAATGATTGAAAGTGACTATCGGCTCACCGATGCCCTTAAATGAAGTTATATTTTGTCACAACAATATCTATTCTCACATGAGAAACAGATGTACAACTATGTTTGAGGCACAATGTTTGTTCATTCTACAAAAAAATTGTAACCTCCATATAAAGCCACTTCTCTCCACCACCCACAGCCCTCCAGGTGGCAGTGCTCACTGTATCCCACTAAGTTGATTCTTAACAGTTTCCTGCATCACATAGCTCTTTAACTGGTAGGTCTGAGAAGTGGCCATAATAAGATGCTCAGAGCCCAGGGCTCTTGTCAGCAAGCGATGTGATATTGACCCATCTTGCGTGACTACAGTAAATGACAACAAAAGAGAGTTGTTGAGATTTTTTCTCTTTTAATTGCTTGCTGGTACCTAGCGCCATAGTGAGTACATAGTAGATGTTTAATGGATACTTGGTGATTGAGTTCATGCGTATAGGGATGGATGGATGGGTGTGCATGGATGGATGGATGGATGGATGGATGGATGGATAGATGGATGGATGGATGGATGGGGGAGTGAATGGGTGGAGGGATGGATGGATGGATAGGTGGATGGATGAGTAGATAGATGCATGGATGAGTGGATGGGTGAGTGAGTATATGGGTAGGTAGGTGGGTGGATGGATGGATGGATGGATGAATGGATGGATGGATGGATGGATGGATGGATGCATGGATAGATGGATGGATGGATAGATGGCTGGGTAGATGAAGATAGATAGGTAGATTTCATTAGAATGTATGTTCTAGGAAGGAAGGAATTTTTACATATTTTTTTCATTGGTGTATGTCCAATGCCTAGGACTTAACATGTAACAGATAGTAAATATTTATTGTTGAATTAGATGGATAGGTGGAGGAAAGAGTGTATGAATGGGTAGATGCACAGATAGATGAATTCATACTAGTTTACTTTTGAACAGTACTTTACACTTTACATTCTATATCTTATTTGATCCTTGACCAAGCTGTGCAAAGTAGTCTGCGTAGGTACATAACTGATGAAACCCTCCTTTTGGCCAAGCAATATTCTCATTATGGCATACCTACTTCTGTCCTAGGAACACCCTCCAACTCCTTTGAGAAATACGAGCTAATCCAACACTGAGCACATGACCTAGTGCACTGTAATTCTCTGCATTGTGAACCAAATATGTGTGATCTTCACTATTTTGGAATGGACCAGAAGAATGAAGAAACTATCCCTGGCCATACAGCTAGTAGGTGGAGGGGCCAGGACTGAAACTCAGCTTCAGATTGCTCATCTCGGGCATGTTTTTCTTCAGATGAGCATAAAGATGATTTGCCTGCCTAGAGAGGTGGGCGGCTTGCATGAATAAATGACAGACACATCATTCTAGTGAGCCAGGGAGCCGGTGGGGGAGCACTTGCTTAAAAAGAGACAAACAGGTTTGCCTGAGCCTCCCTGGTTGAAATAACTGCATCCGCTTAAGCCCCTGGCTCTGTTAGCAGACAAGGATTATGTGATGTGCTCAGAAGCCCAGCCATCTATTTGTATTTAATGCATTCACTGTCAGTAAAGATTCCCTGGTGCAGGAGGCTGATAGGATTTAGAGATGCAGGCAGGAAACTTCTCACATTTGGAAACTGGTGTATTACAAGTCAAGGCCACTTTCACTTACTGCACACTTGACCCTTGTGAAATAAAGCCCTGTCCTGGCCCTTACCAAGGAAGGATGAGAAGTTGTATAGAGTTATTGAAGGGGGCCAGCCTTAGAATTCACAAAGACTTGAGTTTGAATGGAGGCCCCACTGCCTACTAGCTTGGGGAGGCTGGAAAAGGGAAGAAAGTAATGCTTTCTGACCATCCATTGTATAATAGTCACCTGTACCAGTGTGGAGATGCATTAATTCACTTAAACCTTTGGTTAGCCCTGCAGAATGTAGATGCAGTTGTCTCCATTTTACACATGAAATCAAGGCTCAGAAAGATTATGCATCTTGTCCAAGGTCTCATCATCGTAACTAATAGAGAGGCCTATTTATCTGACTCCAAAGGCCTATTTGTCTGACTCTAAAACCCTTTCCATCTCAGCACATGACAAGACACCAAACCCCTCTCCTCTTCTCATTAATGTAAGGGGGATAACACCAAGTTTTCCACCCAACCAGCCTGTACCATGGGTTGAGTGAACCCCTCACCTCGCAGGTGTTTGCAGGAAGAAGGCTTAAACTCTTGCACCTGAGCAGACTCTCATTCTGCAGGCTGTTTTCACCATGGTGCTGGTGGATTCCCACATGACAAGTCTTTTGAACATTTGCCAGTACCTCAGCCCTTCTAATTAAAACCACATTATCTATGATGATCCTTAATGATAGCATTTGTGGAGTCAGGATGCTCTTTGGTCTCAAGTTCAGTTTGAAATTTCCCCTTCTGAGCAGCAATGTGGTGGCCTTAATAATGGGCCAGTGTGAGATTCTGTGTGACCTGCTCTGATAGCCTGTGTATTCCTTTTTACTCCAGAAACCTCTACTAGAGGAGGCTCTCAACCTGCCTGGCAGATGGTTTGGCAGCCTGTGTGTCAAAGACACGTGTCAACTATTTCTAGTTTATTACCTTTGTTGCATTAGCTGTGGGCCCCTCCACCCTCCACCCTTCCAAGATGCAGATGAAAAGAAGCAAGTGGATCAGTATTTGCTGGCCATTGTTTCTATTAGGCTCAAGGAGCACCTCTGGCTGGTGTCCTCTCCCTCTAGCTGAGGACATTTGCACCACAGCCTTGGTGAGCTCCTGGCACTAGATTCAGTCTTTACCTGAAACTGGAGGTGATTAAGGAACAGCATCCTGAATGCTGAGTCTATAGGAGTTCATTGAACTATTATCTCTACTTCTAAATAGGTTTGGGAATTTTTTTTTTAATTCTTTAAGAAGTGGCATAACAGCCCTTTGGGACACAACATTCAGATTGAGAGGCTACTAGGCTGGCCCAGACCTTGGGCCCCAGTCTGATACTTGAGGCCTAGTTCCTTAGTACACTGAACAATGCCCACCATGATTGGTCCATGTGTGCCCCTCCAGCCCATCTCCTACCACCTGCATGCATCCTGTGCTCAGGCCACCTCTTCTGCCTGGAATGCTCCTGCCTTCCTTCATTCACTGCTCTGTCTCTCATATCCACACCATGCCCACTCCTGCTTATCCTTTAAATTGCAGCTCAGTGGTTGCTTTCTACAGGAAGCCTTTGTCACTGATCCTGACTAGATGAGGAGCCATCTGTTATGTCTTGCTCATCTTGGTCACTCCACAGGCCCTTAGTAATTGCACAGTGACCAGATGGATGGATGAATGAGGACATGATTAGTAACCTAACTGAGTTTCCACCTCACTCTCAAGCCCTATTCCCAGAAAGCCCTATCACCCAATGAAAGCCTGAAATCTGAAAGTCTCCTGTGTGAGGCTCAGAGTCCAGGAGCCACAAATGAGACAGGACCTTTAAAAGTTAAAATCCAAGAGACAAAGTCATTGATAAACAGCAGGATTCCTAACAGGTCCAGACAAACCTGACATGGACAGTCTTAAAGATCCAGCCTCTGCACCCTTTCAACTCTGAGATGGAAACTCAAATGGTTCTCTTGTAGGTGACACCATTTTGCAGATTCTCACTGATTGCTTTGGTTTCCCACTGGTGAAATCGAGTTGTCAGATCTCCAAGCTTTGGCACTGGGCAGTCCTGGCTTGGGATTCTTGTTCTGCCAGTTCCTGGTGATGTGGCCTTAGGCAAAGCAGTTACCCTCTTTCAGGCTCTCCACTTCCCTGGAAAATGAGGACATGAAATGCTACAATACATGGCAAGTGTGGGGAACTGATAGGCACTCAAATGGAGTAACTGAGGAGGGTTGAGTGAGGAGCAGGGTTTCAGAAAGCCAGTGAGATAGCGCAGCACCCCAGGATTAGCAACACCAGGAAACTGTTACTACCCCCTAGGCCTAAATAGGAAAGGGCAGGAGTAGTTACTGAGAGCTATGGCTACAGGAGAAGATGCTGGACAGTAGCCATGCCTTAGGTAGAAGAAAGAAGCCACTACTAACAACTATAGCCTAGCAGGGAAGAGTTGGGGGAATAAACAACCCAGCCTCTCTCTTTTCTGTCCTCTGAGGCTGGTGGCTCCAATTGCCTAACCCTAACCGGAAGTCAAAGGGAAAGGAATACCATTGATATCACCCCAAAAGCTCAGCCTTCTGGGGCACAGAAAAGGGCAGCGAAGGGTAGAGAAAAGAGCTGGAGGAGCAAAGACTGTCCAGCCCAGCTCTGCTCTGACACACAGTGCTTTCTCAGGACAGGCCACTTTCTCTTACCTTATTTACATCTCTACTTCAATAGAAAAAGGGACAGAAGAGAAGATTGAACAAACCTGAGCTTTCCTTAGAGTCTTAACAAGATTGTGTTAGGGACAAAAGTTGAAATGGAAAGAAAGAATAAAGGATTTTTAATTTTGATTATCTGTGGATTTCTTTTATCCATGTTATCTCTTTCTGCCAGTAGCTGGGATAATTGAAAACTCATTGGCTTCCCTAACTTTAGCTATTCAATGTGTTGAATGCACATCAAAGGTGTTTTTGTAAGGAGCTGTATGCCATCATTTTTAATTAATTTTAATTTCAGTTCTACATTTGATCTAATAAAGTCAAATGAATCTTTATTGTTCAGATATCACTAACTGGTGAAATAGGTCAGGCTTTCCAAGAGGAGTTCTTTGAGCTTCTTTGCATGTATAAATACCTTCTGCCAGCCGACTCTAGGCTCTAAAGGATACCTGGCTGCAGTCTTGCAGGGATCTATGTAAGACACGGAGGCATTAGGAACATGAGAGGCTGGACTGAAAAGACTGTGTCAGCATCCCGTGCATTTCACACACAGGTCCTTCTGTGCACTGGGCACCATGCTGGGTGCAGAGTGTAAAGGAGACAGAGGGGTCACCTGTACTCTGCAGCTTAGTCCCACAGGAAAATAAACTTGGACACTTGAGATGGAAAAATAGGCATCTTTATTTTTCCTCTTCAACCTCCCTAACTGTGGGGAGATTTGCACCATGCCCCCAATTCTGCGGTGAATTCCAGACCTTTCTGGTCACCCAGCAGGGCTGCTGCCCATGCCCCCGCAAGCCCAGTGGGACCCTCTCACTTTGGGCTTCCCATCATCTGCAAGGCATATGACGCCCTTCCAGAACTGGGAAGACTTTTCCTCTGTCCCCTCCATGGCTCTCAAGGATGCATGGAAAAGCTTCTATTCTACCCGACCTCCACTGTCTCCTTCCACCTCCCAAGCCCCAGTTTCTTATTTTTCTGATTATTCCCAGGGAAGAACAACTCAAGCTTGTCAAAGAAACCCACTGGGGTGATTGACACTATCTTTCCTTCCAGATCCTTTCCTGTACACCAGCTGCTTGTGTATGTGACTCTCCTCCACTCTCACCTCACCAGCGTGGCATTGAACACATTATATAACATTAACACAATATTATATTCAGTTGCAGCACTTAATATAAATGATTTTTGATGTGTGCAAGGGTAAGGAAAACAAAATGGCCTTTAATCTCATTGCCCCAGTAACTCCTGTTGACTTTAAAAAGTTGGATGTGCATGATCAGAAAGTACAGAGTCCAGAAAGACAGAAAAGAACGCGTGACTTGTCTGAGCTCCTTAGCTGCCTCTCTCCAAGGGTGGCCACAGCAAAAGAGTTTTCTGCTATTCTTCCATAAAAGAAAGTGTAGGCTCATATTTTATTTATACCAAAGAGCTCATTTATCCCCTGTTCTTGGGTTTTCCCTTTGACAACGTACCTAGGAGGTGTTTCACTATCAGTCCTTACAAAACTAATTACTCTTGTTAACTGCTGCATATTTTTCCATTGTTGAATGTGCCATACATCGTTTACCTCAGTCTCTGCTCAAAGACACTTAAGTTTTTCTAGTTTTTTGCTGTGACATATGCCTATCTTGGCATGTTTTGGGGGATGGGTGTAAGTGGAGAGTAAATTTCTAATAATAGAATAAATGAGCCAAAAAGTTTTAAATTTTGATAGGTATTGATTGCCAAGTTGATCTACAAAATAGTTTCACCAGTGGACACCCCCATCGACAGCATATGAGGATGCCCCTTTCCTGTGGGTAAACACTGGAAAATTATCAAGCTTTTCCATTTTCACCAACCTGATAGGGAAAAGAATGTAATTTCATTGTTATTTTGATCTGCATTTCTTTAACTATCAGTGTGACCAAGTGTCTTTTCATATGTTTACTAGCTGTTCGTATTTGTTCTTCTGTAAATAGAATATTCATATTCTTTGTCTATTTTTTTCTACCGGATTAGAGATAAGTTTGGTACTTTTATGAAACCAAAAGAAGTCCATCATCGATTTTATTTCAGTTTATTTTGAGATTCTGAATCAAATGGGGAGGGATGAAGGTCTAAACGTCTTCATCCTCTCTTACTTAAACAGGGAAACCTCTGTAGCCTCTTGGACGGTCTGCCCACTCCCACCCCACAGAAAACAGGGCGATTAATTGTTTAGGATCCCATCGGTTCAGAGGAGAAGCTGTACCAATCAGACAGTTCCCCAGCAGCTGCTAAAGTACCAGGCACTAAGACGCGGGTCAGCTGTGGGACTCTGTGTCATCCATTTAGATGAGGGCTTCCTTGACTGCCTATTGTGAGCCTCCGGAGGTCACATCCTTGACACCATCTGCTGGACCATGAAGATCATTAGCATGCCAAGGAGTCTGACAGGCTGCGATTATTTTCCACTCCAGTGCAGTGTTTGTTTGTTTCCTGGCATGAAGGGGATTTGTTTTCCCGGCAAGCTCTTTGTGCAGCAGACACCTCATAAAAGGAAAATAGCCTCTTTGGGAACATTGATGAGTTTGCTCAGGCCTTACGGTGGTCAGGCCCTGAGTGTGAGTTTGAGTGAGTGCAGTTTATGTTTTTGGCCCCAGTGGATGGGCTGTTATTCCTTTGTCTGTTCATCCATTAATCCAACAAGCATTTGCTGAGAAGCAATTTGGTACAGAAGTTAAAAGTTGGGGCTTCACAGACAGAATAAGCGTTAGTTCTTGAGTTTACTTTCGTGTGACACTGGTTAAGTTGCATTCCTTCTTGGAGCCTTTGTCTTTTCTTCACCGTAAAATGGAGGTAACAATGTCTATCTCAGAATTCTAAAATCTGTTGATATAATATATGTATTAAGCAACTGTACTGTCACAATCATGCTGCATTAACAAGCCACTTGAAAATTCAGTAGCTTAAAACAATCGTTGACTCTTACTCGTCTGTCTGGGAGTGAGCTGGGGTCAGCTGATCTAAACTGGGCTCTGGGGGGGTTTAACTCCAATCAGCAGGTGGATCCGGGTCTGCTCCATGAGTCTCTCCTCCTCCTTGGACCCACAGGAGAGCTGGGGCATATTCTTTTCATGGCAGCAGAAGGGAGAGGTCAAGCTCCCGGGTGGGTAGGGAAATGCACTCCACCTGTAGTAGGAAGTACTGAAAAGTCCAGGGCAAAGGGCATGAGGAGAAGGGTGAAGAATTAGGAGCAATGATTCAATCTTCCACTATAGATAGTTCACAGTACCCAGTAGTTGCCCTAGTTTTCTGGCCGACAAACTAGAGAGTAGAACTGCTTCAGCCAGGCGCAGTGGCTCACGCCTGTAATCCCAGCACTTTGGGAGGCCGAGGCGGGCGGATCACGAGGTCAGGAGTTCGAGACCAGCCTGATCAACATAGTGAAACCCCGTCTCTACTTAACAAAAAAAGAAAAATTAGCCGGGTGTGGTGGTGAGCGCCTGTAATCCCAGCTACTCGGAAGGCTGAAGCAGGAGAATGGCGTGAACGCGGGAGGCAGAGCTTACAGTGAGCCAAGATTGCGCCACTGCACTCCAGCCTGGGCGACAGAGCAAGACTCAGTCTCAAAAAAAAAAAAGAGAGAACTGCTTCACAGCATCCTTTTCCCCAGGGATGACTGTTAAATCTTGTGCTGCTTTCAATTCACAGATTATGTTTATTTCATAATTCCTCAGCCTTCCAAAGATTGGCCACCTTCAGAAAGCAAAAGAAAACCAACACTCAGAGAGCTTTTACAATTTTTTCTTTGCCCTTTTTATTCCATAGTTTTGTTTCCTCTCCCTCATTTTCTCCTTTTGAAATTTCCATTAGTTGTATGTTAGATCTTCTGATTTGCCCTCTTTTGTTTTGACAGATCAGTCATATTTTCCATCTATTTCCCTGTGCTGCATTATGGGAAATTTCCTCAAGCCTATTTTTTATTTTACTAAATATCTCTTTAGCTGTACTTAATCTGCTGTTTCATTCAGCTTCTGAATTTTAATTTTAGTGATAATGTTTTTTTTCATTTTTTCGAGTTTTATTTGCTTATTTTTCAAGCTTTCTTATATTTTCTCGTAGTTTTATTCTTTTAACATGATTTTTATTCCTTTATCTTTTTAGTAATTTAAATACATGTATAATCTGTCAGAGTATTTTAGTATGTCAAGGGTGTCAAACCTTCTGGTTGCTCTGCTGGTAGAGTGTTTTCTTGGGTGATTTCTAATTTTTTTGTAAGCTCATTTTCAGGTGATGTAGTTTGTGATATTGTTTTGTTTTATTTTTCCAGTGGGATTTCCCTGCATTCAAGGTGATAAAAGTGACCCTACAGAGTCTAAAGAGCTATTTCGTGCCTGATTTGAGCAAGCAACTTAGAGATCCTACTTGTCCTAGGACAGTTTTTACATTAATTTCTTGGTTTAGGATTTTAGCAACCCATAGGTGATATAAATTTGAACTTCATGCTTGCATGTGGTGCAGGTTTGAGTTTTTATACACCATAGGCTATTTATTTTTCTGTCCAAAGCCCTGAGGAGAATGAAGCTTCTTGGTTTCCTATGCAGCTGGATGGACAAACATCTCATACATGGAGGGAGGAAACCCTTCCAAGGTCCAGACCTTATTCAGGGTGTCAGAGCTTAGTTTCAACTCTGCCTCACATGGCCCAGAGCTACATCTTTTTTCCCTCACGTGGATGTTAAAACTCTAGCCTCTAGCTATTAAGATGTGTGCCTGTGTCTCATATACTTCTGGCCTACTATGTCTTCAGCTCTTTCACTTAAAGCTTTGGTTAAATGTTTCTTAATTGCTTTTTTTCCCAATTCATTTTGAACCACATTTCTATATAGTTTTGGTGGGAAGATAGATCCATAAAACCAGTCTACTGTGTTGCCAGAAACAGAAGTTCACACTTATAGCTTCTTGAAGAACCACTAGTGGATCCTTTCATTTTAAACCTTTTTCAAGGATATAGCCCAAAGAAATGCATGTTTGTTAAGTAATTGTATAGCTAGATACCTATTTGATTTAAAAAGCAATTGAAAGTTTAAGCTTCGCCTAGCAAGTTGCTGTCTAAATTTGCCTTCTGTGGACATCTGTGATAATCAGAATTTCAATTATTAATTTTTAATTAGAAGCATGGGATGATTATAAATGCCATTAAGACATTGAATTGTGTCTAATGTTGGGTTAATAGAAGGCAATATTTGCTAGGATCGCTCCTTTTTTTAAGGCCTGGAAACCAGGCATCCTCCATTAGAATAGCAAAAGTTACAGCAGAACTTTTGAAATATTTTTTTAAAGGTGCATAGAACAGTGGGGTTGGCCTTCAGTGACTGAGAATGTGTGGCTTTCTTCCCCATTTGGGACAAATGTCTTCAGTCTAATCATTCCCAGGTGCAGGATTCAAAGTCACTAGATGTGTGTTCAAATTCTAGCTCTGCCACTTCCTACCTATGCCTGACCTGAGCCTGGCATCCTGCTTTGCCTTATATGTGGATTATCTCATTTAGCCTCACAATTGACTTTCTAGGCACTCTGTTAAAATTAGTGCCGGCCAGGCGTGGTGGTTCATGCCTGTAATCCCAGCACTTTGGGAGACTGAGGCAGGCAGATCACTTGAGACCAGAAGTTTGAGACCAGCCTGGCCAACATGGTGAAACCCTGTCTCTACTAAAAATACAAAAATCAGCCGGGCATGATGGTGCTCGCCTGTAATCCCAGCTACTCAAGAGGCTGAGGCAGGAGAATTGCTTGAACAGGGGAGACAGAGGTTGAAGTGAGCTGAGATCACGCCACTGCACTCCAGCCTGGGCAACAGAGCAAGACTCCATCTAAAAAAAGAAAAGAAAATTAGTGCAGGGCACAAATAGGCAGTGTGCTGGGAATCACTGATGCACAATAAAAGTTTACGTAATAAATGAGTAATGCCGCCACTACTGCTCATAGAAATTGCCTGTTCAGCTCCTATTTGGTGCCAGTTACTGGAATAGTCACCTTACGTACATCTTCTGACTTAATCCTCAAAACTTCCTGAGATTGCTCCTATTTTAAATATGGGGAAACCAGCAGGGAGTTGTTAGATAAATCCCAAGGCCACATAGCTAGGGAGTGACAGATCTGGAATTCAAACCCAAATGTCTGGTTTTAAAGGACCAGCTTATTAACATTGTGTATAGAGAAAGTAAAGGAGTTGGTGTAGTATTTCTCACATAAATACAGCGTGTGAATATTGCGATACCTTTGGGTTGCTGAGAGGCTTTTTGGCATAATTCCTGTTTCTCAGAAGAGTTTCAGATGGCTGAGTTTGCTGGGTAAATGAATTTGAAATAGAACCCAGCACTGTCCCTGGCACATAGCAGAGGCTTAATAAATATTTATGATTCAATCTATTCATTAATGATTTACTTGCTGGTGAGGGGTTATGCTGTCATACCTTTTAAAAGGTAGACTAGAAGCATGATGGAAAATGCATGGGCTAGATTTGGAATTACAGGGACCTATGTTCAAATCTCGGCTTTTGTGCTTACTAGCTCTGTGCCCATGGGTAGGTAGGTTAAATATTTCTGTGCCTCAGTTTCCTCACCTGCAGAATGGGAATGATGAATATCTCTATAGTTTATGTGAGGATTTAATAAGTTAACACATACAGTGCACTTAGAATAGTCCCTGTAGGTAGTAAGTACTAGATAAAAACTATTATTTTTTATTGTAAGCACTCAAACAAATAAGAATTATTAATAATTGTTACTGCATGCTACTAGGGTTGTGTCAATGATGCTAAATAAAAATTGAAGACCAAATTATTGCTGAAGATCAGGTGAAAACACCTGGATCCCACAGGTAGTGTCATCGGAAAGCTGAAATTCAGAAAATATTCTTCTTCCTCTCTTCCTCTTCCTCTTTCCTGGCCTTCTAGAAACCTGGTAACCAGTGTCTGCTGTCACTAATGTGGGCAGAGGAAGTAACACATTACAAGGAATGGGTGGGGGAGGGAAGCTTTGTCTTCCCTCAAATGGAGCAAAAACAGCCCATTATTCAAAGTCTCTGCTAGGGGAAAAAAAAGTCTCTGCAGAAAAAGTTGACCATATTGAGCAGAAGATGCTGTAGTTTCCATGGCAATTAATGGTGTTAAGTGCACTTCATAACTCAAAGGTCTCTTGTGAAGATGCAGGAGGAGAAGGCAGAAAGGTGTGTATGGTTTTTTAAAAATAGTATTTGAAGACTTTTTCCCCCTGAAAATCCTTTTACTGCCTTTATGGGACAGAGTTTTATTTTTGAATCATTGGGAAGATGTGCAAAATGACTTTAGGGATGAAATTATAGACACAGTTGAGATGCCCAAAATAGACGTTCCCCAAAGTGTGGAGGGCACTTATGAAAGATTCTCCATACATTTACTCTGTGTGGCCAGCAAAATGTTGCTTTCTGGCACTAATGGTAATTCTGTAATACTGTGGTCCCTAGCCAACAAGGATGGGGTTCACTCACTGTAACGCCCAGAACTGTGTGAACCTTCAGGAAGGAGAGGTTTGCAGGACCTCTTTTCTAACTCCTGAATCATGTAGGCCATTGAGTGAACACTCTGTCAGCCAGTCTTTATGTGTCCCATGCCTTGCCTGTGCCAGGTACCTTGTGGGGAGCTTTGCACAGGTATCTCACCTACTTCTGAAGGTAGTCGCAGTCTCTTCATTCTGAGGGGCCTGAGCCTCAGAGGAGCTGAGGACACATGGGGACATTAAGTTAAGGCAGGCCACCACAAAGCTCCCAATGAGCCACGTCATCTTGGGCTCTTCCACCTTCCACCAGATGGATGGCCAGCCCTGCGTGTTTATAAGGGACCAGAGGACAAGCCATCAGGGTAGACAGGGCTTCCATGCCCTCCTACAAAGATCTGGCCACAGGCAAGGGCTACTCTATGTGTATTGCCCTTTACCTCGGTTTCCCCCGGTTTCTCCTTCTCCTGTAAAAACAGCAGAGGAAAGAACATATAACTCTAAGGCAGTGCTCAAATGCTTTGGAAGTCCAGAAAATTCCTTCAACTGAGTTGTCTTTTGGTTTTAAAAAACCTTAATGCAGAAGGTAAGTCTAGTTATAGAAGGAGAGCATGTAGTCACTAGCAGCACTGTCCTGGGACAGACATGGGTAAAATGCCAGTTCCATCACTTCCTGGCTGGGAGCCCTTGAGGATGTTCACATATTTCTGTTGCTGTAGAATAAATTATTAATGGTTGCATTGCAGTGCTGTTGTGAGGAATAGGGATAATGAAGGTAAACTCCCAACACGGGGTCTGGAACTGCTGGGTCCTCAATAAGCAGTGGCTGTGGATGAAGACCCTTTCTGCAGTCGCAAAGGGAAGGCCCCGCCTCCAGGTCATTGCACAAGGCCTGGAATCAGCACGTTCTTCTTCTTCTTCCTTTTTTTTTTTTTTTTGAGACAGAGTCTCACTCTTTTGTGCAGGCTGGAATGCAGTGGCGCGATCTCAGCTCACTGCAACTTCTGCCTCCCAGATTCAAGCGATTCTCCTGCCTCAGCCTCCTGAGTGGCTGGGATCACAGGCACTTGCCACCATGCCCGGCTAATTTTTGTATTTTTAGTAGAGATGGGGTTTCACCATGTTGGCCAGGCTGGTCTCAGTCTCCTGACCTCAGGTAATCTGCCCACCTTAGCCTCCCAAAGTGCTGGGATTACAGGCGTAAGCCACCGCACCTGGCCAGCACATTCTTCTTATACACTGAATTCCATCTGTCCTGTTCTTAATTGTCTCAGCTTTAGACTCTGGGGATATTCAGGAGTTCCCTCTAGAAGAGAAGCCTTATCATTTTGGTTTTGTTTTGGGGGTGGGGGGGGTGTTTTTTTTTTGGGAAATACAATATTCATCCAGAAAAGGGCACAACACATACATGTACTGTCCAACAAATAATTGCAATGTGAACATCATGTTACCACTACTCAGGGCAAAAATAGAACACCAGTAATATTCCCAAAGCTTTCTTGGGCTCCTCCCAAGAAACAACCCTCTCCCTCTTCCCTCACCTCCACCTCGTAGTAACACACTCATGTCGTGGAGAACCTCATCATTCCTTTCCTTTATTGTTTGGCATCTAAGTATATGTATCCAGACAACCCAGCTGTTTTGCCTGTTTTCATTTTTCATACAAATAGAATCATCCAATACATATCTCTCTGTATCTGACCCTCTTTGCTCAATGTCATCTTTTTAAGAGTCATCCAAATTGTGGATAGTTCCAGTGTGTTCCTTTGTGATACCCCATCATCCAGGTATCCAGAAGTTATCGATTCTACTGTTGAGAGGGGTTTGGGTTATTTCCAGTGTTTGACTGTTACAAATGATGGTGCTATGGACATTTTTGTACAAGTCTTTTGAGAATGCTGATCTGTTGGGTATATACCTCAGAAAGGAATTACAGGTTCATAGGCCTGGTATCTCTAGCTTTACTAGATAATGCCAAATTATTTTCCAAAGTTTGCTGACTTGTCTTTTCATTAACTTATGCTGTAGGGAAACAACTCTGCCATTCTGGTCTAGGGAGGCCCCAGTTTCCTCACCTATAAAATCTGAGAAATAAGTCATATCCCAAGGTTTTATAAAGATGGAGTGAAATGACGTTTATGTGCTTAGCATATATCTAGCACAGAATAGGTTCTTAATAACAGCTAACACTTATTGAGCACTCTATAAATGTAGGCCACGCTTCTGGCCCCCTCATTTCCCCTTTCAGTGCATATATCCTGGAATTTCAGCCTGAAATTATATGAGGACGTTACCACTTGCGCTGTTTGTCTTTCTCTCTCTCTTTTTCTCTCTCACTCACTCTGTCTTTTAGATTTAGGATCTCCTGTTTTGCTTTCCTTTTCTTTTCTTTCTTTTTTTTTTTTTTTAGACAAAGTCTCTCTCTGTCACTCAGGCTTGAGTGCAGTGGCACAATCTCGGCTCACTGCAAACTCCGCTTCCCTGGTTCGAGCAATTCTCCTGTCTCAACCTCCCAAGTAGCTGGGATTACAGGTGCCCGTCACCATGGCTGGCTAATTTTTGCATTTGTATTAGAGACAGGGTTTCACCATGTTGGCCAGGCTGGTCTCGAACTCCTGACCTCAGGTGATCTGCCCACCTCGGCCTCCCAAAGTGCTGGGATTACAAGCGTGAGCCACTGCACCCAGCCAATTGTTTTCTTTTTCTGTCTTCCTTTCTTTTTCTATAAAGTGTTATATGCTAGGTACTTTCACGTGACATCTCATTTAACCTTTTCAAAATGCCACAATGTTGGTTCCATTATTATCCCTGCTTTTCAGGTGAAGAAACTAAGGCACAGAGAAGGAAAGTGACAGTCTGAGGTCCCCCAGTTAAGTAGGTAGTGGAGCCAGGGATGATATGCTCACTTTTCCCTCTAGGGAGGGCACCCAGCCAGGACTCTACATGAAAAAATGTATTTTGATGCTGGCTAATGCCCTATTGACAACTGCACACTGATCCACGTCCTAGTTCAAGTTTTGTTACTGTAATCTGGGCTCTGACAACATATGAAGTTTCTTCCTTCAGTATGAGAAGAAAGATAGGGAGACTGAGAAACTTTGTCAAGTCAGTCAGTCAATCAAACATGCAATGGCTGCAGGGCTTCTGCTACCTCTCAGAGGCTTCCACGTGCAGGATGGCAACTTGGGAGATAAGGTGTGCCTGTGTTCAGTCAGCTCAGAAGATTCAGTCCAGTAGGAGAGCACCATGGCCATAAACAGTTGGCATGTACAGAGCTGGGTTTCTGTGCTCAGTGACAAAGATAAGGGCTGCGAAGTTTAGAGCCATTCTTCCTGGAGAAATCAAGGAAGGCTTTCTGAAGGAGGTGACCTCTAAATCCTTACTTCCTTAGCTACCTTCTGCTGTTAGAGGGTGAGCCCACCATTAAAGAAGCATTTTCCCCCACACACAGCCTCTTTGGGCTCTGTCTTCCTTCAGCCTGAAGTTCTCTGGTTGTTTAAGAAAACCCCGGGCAAAAATTTCACCCCTTGCCCTGAGTCTTTTCCCCACCTTCCCTTTCTCCCACCTCTACAGCTAGTCTGCTGTGGATACAGGCTTGTGAAAGAAATGACTGTTTGTTTTATAACAAGAGCTTAACATGATTCATTTCAGATTCCCCAAGGACTTTTGTAAGTTTGGACTGAGTCATAATATATTTTTTTATTAAACTCCAAGACCCAACAAGCAGGAAGCTCTGTTCGACAACATAATATAACTGATGTACTGCAAGCGGCTTTTTTATGGGTGAGTCCTCAAGCTGCTTCAGAATTTCTCTGGCCTCTCCTATCACCACCTGGTTCTGCAGGGAGATTAAAAGGGCTTTGGAGACTCGTCACACCACACAGACACACACACACACACACATAGACACATACAGCCCTGTCCCTCCTAATGCCACATCCAAAAGATGAGGGTCTCTGGACAAGAACAATCCCACTTCCAGACCCTCTCAAGAACAAGGCCCTAACTCCTTCTTCAGAACACAGAAAGGCCTAAGCAGCAGCACTGGAGCAGGCCGAGAACTGCTCCCTGCTCACCCCTGGTGGAGCCACAGTCTAGTAGGGCAATGATTCTTGGAACGTTTTCCCCGAGCCAGGAGCATTAGCCTCACCTGGGACTTTTATAAAATGCAAGTTCTCAGGCCCATCCAACACCTTCTGAGTCACAAACTCTGGGGGTGGGACCCAGCAACTTGTGTTCTAAGGGGCTCTCCAGGGCGATTCTGTTGCTTGCTAAGGTTTAAGAACCACTGATCATAGGACTTGCTCAAAGGGCGGTCCTGGGACCGGCAGCATCAGCATCACGGGAGCTTGTTGGAAATGCAGACTCTCAGGCTCCACCCAAGGCCTGCTGGATCACAGTCTGCATTTTAACAAGACTCCCAGTTGAATCTCGTCCACATTAAGTTTGAGGAACACTGCTGTAGGCAGCGCGGGACATGGGCCACCTCTGGTCCTGAGTTGAGTCCTTGCTCTGCCTCTCAGTTGCCGCCTGCTCTTGGCTGGCACATGACTTATCTGAGCCTCAGCGTCTTGGTTAGCGCCCTGCATTAGTGCATTGGAAATATTTGCTCTCCTGGTTTAGGAAAATGCCTCCCACAGTCCCGGCTCCACGGGAGGCTCTCGGCACTGTTCTTCCTGCCTGTCCCTGGTGAGCGGGTGACCTTCTGCCCCCTCTGACACTGGCCCACCCTGGAGACAGTGGCTGTGTTCTTGCAGCCCTCCCTTCTCTTGTGTTTCTGTTTGATTCTCATGATTCAATATCCCCTGCAGCATTTTGTTGTCATTTTCTGTTTTACTCTTGGAAAGCTCACAGGGTTTCCCCTTTGAAGTGTTTCATTTTTTGTTTGTTTGTTTAAATTCAGCATTGCCCTCTGATTGGGGCACATCCAGTGACTTTATAGCACAAATTCAGAAAGAGAGTTGCTCCAGTGCCATTCAAAATGGACCGCAAAATCCACTGTGCCGAGATGTGTCCGAATACAACGATAAGACAGCCCGTGCACGCCGTGGTGCCTCACAAAAGGAGAAAACAGAATACCTGGAGTCTGATAACTGACTGAAAAGTGCTAAAAATGACCCCTGAAACACAGACACCTCCTCCCCTGTTCCCTGCCTCCTACTGTGTCATGAATTTGTGATGGGGTCAAGGAGCACACAAGGCCCCCTCAGTGCCCCGATGAAAGTCACTGAAGCCAGGAACAAAAGGGGAGCCCCAGACAAGGGGAGGGGAGCAGAAAGGGGGATGGAAATCCACTGACCCTTCCTGGAGCTCCCAAGGGGCACTAGAGGAATGAAAATCCTTCCTAGCCCCCAGGCCCCGAACAAGTGGCAATCTCCCTCCCCAGGGTACAGAGTTTAAAAATGCATCAGATCAAGGCCTGCATGGAGGGATACCTCACACACTGTGGAAGGGGCAGATTTGGGAACTAAAGTTTGGCAATAAGACTCAAGAGCCTCAAAAAAGTCTACATGCCTTGACCCAGTAATTCTGCTTCTGGGAATCTGTCCTAAGAAAATAATATGAAATGCAGACAAAAATGAATCCACACGGGTGTTCACTACAGCTTTATTTATGTGAGTGAAAAATTGGAAACCACTAAATGCTCCACTTTAGGGAATTGGTTAGGTAAATTATGGTTCGAACATTCATAGAGTGGAATATTTTGTAGCCGTTAAAAATGATGTTTATAGAGCTTTTAATGACATGGGGAAATGCTTATGGTATGCTTATGGTGATTTTATACCCTGTCTTTTGCAAGATGTAAAATCACACCCGGTGTGATCTCAGCCATGTAAAACAGTTACAGAAAAATAACAGGAAGGAAAAACACACACACAAACTGTTAACGGTAGTTGTCTCTGAGTGGTAGGATTGTGGATGATTTTTCTTCTTTTCTTTCCACCTTTCTGGTTTTTTATTTTTATTTTTTTCTGTATTTGGAAACTATTGGTCATCGGCGTTGGGTATTTATTTAAGCCCCACAGGCAATGAAGGTAAAAAACATCACCATTAGTCTGAGGCCTGGCGAGGGATATGACAGCTGTTTTTCCCTCCTGAACATGCGTTGCTTTTGAAATGAGAGAAAAAATTAAATAAACATTATTTACCAAATTAAAATCAAATCAAAATAAATAAAGCATCTGAGCGCCTGTCAAGGAAGGCCTCTGCTCCTGAAAGAAGCGATCGCCTGCTTCCAGCTTATCATTTTTCAGGGATCTTAAAAAACCAGCCACTGTGAAATTGACTTCTAACTGATCTTAATTGAGATGGGGCCCAAATGCAAGGATCAGAAATGAAATTCGGGCTGGTTGCCTTATGGCTGGGCTGCCAAAGAGACTCTGCACAATCCCAGGTCACAGAGGAGCTAACTGGAGTTACTTCTCAGTTCCAGATTCCACCTGCCACCTTCTGTATAAGACTCCATGGTCCTGCCACCCCCTTGCTAGTTTTTTACCAGCTCAGGGATGAGTGGGGGTTGATTTGAGACTATCTGGGCTTGAGGGGATTCTTAAGGCTGGTGGCTGAGCATTCGCTCCTTAACCCTACTAACCTCCGCCCCCCACCACACACATGCGCACGCGCACACACGCTCACATGTGAACATATCATCATTGATTCTGTCCCTCTGCACAAATGCATGCAGCGTGTAGTGATAGGCTACAATGAGTGGGCACCATGCTAAGTCTCTAAAGTGCTTTACCTTGTTTAATTCCCATGATGACTCTGTGATTTAAGTACTATCAAGCCTCACTTTAGAGTGTGGCAGACTCAAACATTCTTCCTTCTGCTGGCATGTGCAGCTCCTATGATTTCGGGAGTGAGCCTGGTGGTCTCATTGGGGTCCCCTCCAACTTCGGAGTGACCAATTCTCTTAATGTTAAAAGCCAGCCATGCAGGCCCCAACACACAGGCTACAGGATGCTGAGGCCCTCCCACTCTCTCCAAGTCACACTGCCAGCCCGTCCCTGCTTGCCACCTTGCTGCCTGGCCCTCCTTCCCTGTCTTCCTCCTTTTAGGTTTCTCCCTCCCACACACAAAACCCCTCTTCCAGCAGTCTACTGTCAGATTTCATTCATTGCTTTCTTAGATAGAACAGTATAACTCTTCTTTGTCTAAACCCAGGAGGCCTTCCCTTTCATATCCAAACAAACTCATCATGGTATTTTTCCTTGAAAAAAAAAAGAGTGCTTTATCAAAGACACATTCTGCCTTCTTTTCAAGCCACTCAGCATCACTGGGGCCAGCATTTTAAAACTACTTTGTGTGTGTGCTTCTTATTGCTCTGTATGCTGCAAAATAAATACAGCGCTGGAAGACTTCTAATATTAAAATGAAGAGAGTATATGAAAAAAGAAATAAAGCAACTGATGTGATTTAAAATTGCACTAATACAAGGTGCTGTGGTACTCTAATACATCTGAAAATCTCTGCAAGATAGGTGATTTTCCGGGAAAATGTAAATTAGTCAAACTGACTCCCAAAAAAGTAGAAAAACTTGAAAGAAAAAAAATTATATGCAAAGGGCCCGTTGAGAAAGGTTTTAATGGAATCATTTATTTTTAAAAGACCCCAGGCTAAGATGATTTAATGCTGAAACTTTCCAGGTAGCAAAAAACATAAGATTCCCATGCTTGCATAGCAGACAAGCTTTGGGGTCAGATGGCCGGACTGTAATCCTGCTTTACCATTTACCAGTAAATGGTTACTAGTAAACTGGTTACTAAATGGTAAACCAGTTTACCATTTATTAGTTGTGTGACCTTGGATGAGTTACTTAATTTCTCTAATTTCAAATTCCATAGAAATTCAGCCAAGGAAGTAGTCACAATAAGACAGCATAGTCCAGGTGGGCTTTCTGGAGGAGGTGGCCTATGATGGATTTGATTTATTGACAGTGGCTACCAGTAGCCTTTCCACATTATTGCTCAGACCTGTTAAAATCAAGGGATGGACTTATAAGTTGCCCAGCCAATGTTAGGGTAGAGTCCATGTCATGGAAGTGCTGAGAATCCACAAGTCCCATTGTTGCTTCTTGACTTAGGCACAGCAGCATTAAATTCTATGGGCAGCAGTCATTCAGTCCTCATAATGACCCTATGAGGTAGGTGCTGTTATCACCCTCCTGAGGGACGAGAAAACTAAGCTAAAGCCAGTCACAGAGAGTGCCTCACCCAGGGTCACACAGCTATTAAATAGCAAAGCCAGGATCGAAACTCAGGCAGCCTGGCTCTAGAGCACTTTACCACCATAGTTTTCTGTGACAGTACCTTGCATTTGGAAAGGCTTTGACAATCAGCAGTATAATGTCACATATGTCTGCTCATTTGATTGCTGCAACAATCGGTTGTTCTTACCTTTCGAAGGAGGAAACAGGCCTGGAGAGTTCTGAAGTGACTTACCCAAAGTCACATGGTCCCTTAGCTCTGTGCGTGGTCTTTCCTATCTTTATACCTGAGTGCCCATGCCTCAGTTTTCTCATTCCTGGGATGGGGTAATGATGTTTAGCCCACAGGTCTAGGATGAGAACAAAACATGTAGAACACTCAGCAGAGTGCCCCAGGAATAGTAGGTGCTGAATGAATGTCAATGATTAGTGATTATTAGTAGCAAATGACTGTTAGTTTCTTTTGTTCTTCTTGAGCACAGGGACACATGTCTTGTATTTCTCTGTGATGCACCATCCCTATCAATGCACCATCATCCCAGAGTTAATGAATGATGGTGCACTGGACAGGGCATGGGCCCTTGAGTTAATGCATCCAGGTCTCTGCCATCTCCTAAGTCGGTCCCACACTCTGCAATTAACCTTCCTGAACCTCGGTTCATCTCATCTATAAAATGAGGGTAACACCTGCCTCACAAGATACTTGGGAAGATTAAATGAGCCAAGGTATTTTGGAAGTGTCTGACTCAGAATATACAGCAGCAAATATGACTTCCTTTTCCTTCTGGTTGTATTTTTCGTGGATGAGAGACATATTTTTGATAAAAAGCATATTGCTTCCCGTCGTGTTTCTTCAGTAGGACTTTTCAAGACTGGTTTGATGAGAAAGTGTTAACTGAGCATATTTGATGAGCACAAGGCTCTGTGGAGATGCAGAGGAAACATAAAATGTGGCCCCACCTAGAGGGCCCTGTGATGTTTCACCTGTGACTTGATGGTATCATGTCCTTCTGCAACCAGAGCTGTCTCTGCAGACAGAGCTCAACTGAGAGCACCTAATTCTTTTTGCGTGTTTGTTTGTTTGTTTGTTTGTTTGTTTGTTTGAGACAGAGTCTTGCTCTGTTACTGAGGCTGGAGTGGAATGGCACAATTTTGGCTCACTGCAACCCCTGCCTTCCAGGTTTAAGCGATTCTCATGCCTCAGCCTCCTGAATAGCTGGGATTACAGGCATGTGCCACCACACCTAACTAATTTTTGTATTTTTAGGAGAAATGGGGTTTCACCACGATCGCCAAGCTGGTCTTGAACTCCTGACCTATGGTGATCCACCCACCTCAGCCTCACAAAGTGTTAGATTACAGGTGTGAGCCACTGTGCCTGGCCTGCACCTAATTCTTGAGTCCTGTATTAGTCTGGGTTCTTCAGAAAAACAGAACCAAGAGGAGAGAGAGAGAGATTTATTATGAAGGTTTGGCAATTATGAGGGCTTGGAAGGCCCATGATCTGCCACCTTCCAGGAGGCCCAGGAAAGCCAGTGGTGTAGTTCTGGCCCAAACCCTAAGGCCTGAGAACCAGGGGAGCCAGTGGAATATGTCCCAGTTTGAGTCGCAAGGCTCGAGAACCAGGAGTTCTCATGTCCAAAGGCAGGAGGAGATGGATCTCCCAGCACAAGCACAGAGCAAATTCACCCTCCCTCTGCCTTTTTGTTCTATTCAGGTCCTCAAGGGATCGGAGTGCTGCCCACACACGTTGTTGAGGGGGGTCTCCAATCTCTCCCAGAAACACCCTCACAGACACAACCAGAAATAATGTTTAACCAGATATCTGGGCATTCCTCAGCCCTGTCAACTTGACACATGAAATTAACCCTCACAGGTCCCATCCCCCTGAGTCCCCAAGTCCAGGACAGCTGGACAAGTCAAGGAAGGGCTTCTTTACAGGTAAATAGAGAAATGCAATTGAGACAGCACTCCCAAACCATGAGTGCATATTAATCTGCGGGGACTAATATCATAACATAATTAGTACAGCAGTGCTCCCAGCTTAATTGAAAATGCTGCATATGAGGGGCAGTTAATGAGAAACGCAAGATTTGATGATTCAGAACTGCTGAGATTTAGCAGCTCGGTGGCTGTAGCGAGGAAGTGTTGGACTTTTTTCCCTTTGCTATTCTCTTTGTACATCTGGACAGGAAGGGGGCTGAAAGGAGTTACTAACAGTGTGTATGGTTAGAGAACTTTGATTATCTGGAAGTCCCTCAGCTATTTGGAATGCAGCAGAGAGCTAGCCAAGCAGGAAACGAAAAAGAGCCTCTGAGCCGACAAAACACATTTCTATTTGGCCGTGCACTGCAGTCTTCAGATTTTTGTGATACGAAATCCTCTCAACCCACACTCACAACTGATTTGTTTGTGCTTACTTTATTTTTTTATTTTTTTGAGATGGAGTCTCACTCTGTTGCCCAGGCTGGAGTGCAGTGGTACGAACTTGGCTTACTGCAACCTCCACCTCCCGGGTTCAAGTGATTCTCCTGCCTCAGCCTCCCAAGTAGCTGGGATTACAGGTGCCCGCCACCACACCCAGCTAATGTTTGTATTTTTAGTAGAGACGGGGTTTTACCATGTTGGCCAGGCTGGTGTCAAACTCCTGAACTCAGGTGATCCGCCTGCCTCGGCCTCCCAATGTGCTTGGATTATAGGCATGAGCCACCATGCCAGGCCCTATGTTTACTTTATACCAGAGTTTAATAAGCCAGGTGATCTGATTTCCCAGGCATTACCAGAACTGTAGCAGGGCATCAGGGCAGTGGTGGGTGGGGCCTCCGGAGGAGCTTGTCTCTCCACCCTGTCTTAGTCCAGTCATCCAGTTAATACAGGTCTTTAAGGCGCAAAGTATGTTTGGGGCATAGGGGAGATAAAGACACATAAAAAAAACTCTTCTCTTTAAGGAGCTTACAGTTTTGGGGCAGACGGGTGTTGGCTCAGTCAAGGTTCTTAGTTTCAGACAACAGAATCTATTCTGTCTAGTTTAAACAGAAAAGGATTTAATACAGGATATTAGATGGCCTGCAAACCTTTCAGGAAAGCCAGGGACTCAAGCTTGGCTGCCAGAGAACCAGAGAAGTACCTGGCATGGCATAGGGCTCCTTTAATGGAATCCCCTTTGTCTCACTCCTTGGGACTCAACATTCCGGGAACCAGACAGCAGAGCCTACGCCACAGCTGACCAGATAAACAAACACCTCCACCACTGTGTGGGTGGGAAGATCCAATGCACCCGAGCATAGTCACCACCTCCTGTAACAACATCCGCCCTCTACACTCCTGTGGGTGCATTTGCTCCATAGAACTTGGGTCTCGCCGCAAGGGAGTCAGTATATTGTTTCCAGCTGTCTAGGCTTGTGGAAAAGAAAGCACACTGGAAGGAGGTTGAAGTGGGTGTTGAGAAAGCCTGTATTTGGTATCTGCTGCAGATGTGGCCAGATAATGAGAGTCCAGTGAGCCAAGTCCTGCTGTAGAGTTGTGTTCTGAGGGTTCACTCACCATCCGACACAAGCACAACAAAGGGAGCACAAAGTGATACTGGAGTGCTGACAGTCAGGGAGAAGATCACAGCGCGAGAAAGAGAGCGCAGAAACTTCAAAAGCATGAAATGATGCTGGGGCCATTTCATTTAGGAGCAAATAACCCTGCAGAAGGTAGTCACAAAGGGCATCAGTGTAATAGAGCAGAGTAAAAAGAATAGCTGTGCGTGATCCTTAGCCATCAAGGAAAGTTTAGATTGCATTCAGGAGACTTCGACTAGAAGGCAGGAATGTCTCAAACAGGCTTCCGAAGGATTTCCACAAATAACGAGGTGCATTTTCCCTTTACAATTTGTGCTACAGGACTGAGACGTGGAAATCTGGGGACTCATGTACTCTGTGTTATTATTGATTATATACCTTTTTTCCATACGGTATCAGGTAATGGAGGTTTCATGGCACCATCAGAGGCCTCTCACTCCCCAGATGAGTACCACGTAGGCCAGGGACCGTGAACCCTGAGTATCCTTCCTACAGGAATCAAGTCTCCCGAAAACAGAAATGCAGACACTTTTGGAAGAGGAGCGCATTGTTTACAGGGCAGCAGCGGCTTTCTCCTATGCATTTTATGAATGCAGAGAAGGAAGAGCTTGAACCTCAGGCATCAGGGCACAAAAAATCCATCTAAACAAGCAAACAAGTTCAGCTAAAAAAAAAAAAAAAAAGTCCTCATTCTTACCAGAGTTCAGATAAATCTAGGAAAGCTCAAAGAAAGGAGGGCAAGGGGGCCTGGAGAAGGGAGTGTTCATTATGAGGAAAAGAGTCGTTTCCATAGAGCCACAGACCAGTGATCAGTTTTTGAATCTGAAGAGCTCAAAATACATTTATGCACTTGTATAACTATTTATAGTCATATGTTGATGTATTTATAGCTATGTGGAGGCTGACACTAAGGCCTGTTTTCTTGTCCCCTGGTCCAGCTTTTAGTTCCCATTTCTCTGCCTTCCCAAACTTTCCTGTCTTGAGTTCCATTTGATCAATCATTAACAACAGTCTTGCCAACAATGCTAACGATTATCATTAGTGTTATTACAGAGGTCCTAGGGTCCCTATCTTGAGCACCTCCCCTGTGTCAGGCCGCATGACTAGGGAAGAGAGCAGCAGGAGCTTCATCCGTCCCAGGTCTCAACCCTGCATCTCTCACTTTGTACTCTACAGGGGGGCCACCCTGTCTCTCAGAATTTAACTGGAATGCTTGTCAGGGAGACTTCATTTTTTTTTGGAGACGGAGTCTCACCTTGTCACCCAGGCTGGAGTGCAGTGGCGCGATATCTTGGCTCACTGCAACCTCTGCCTCCCAGGTTCAAGTGATTCTCCTGCCTCAGCCTCCCGAGTAGCTGGGATTACAGGCACACACCACCACGCCTGGCTAATTTTTTGTATTTTTAGTAGAGACGGGGTTTCACCGTGTTAGCCAGGATGGTCTCTATCTCCTGACCTCACGATCCACCCGCCTCAGCCTCCCAAAGTGCTGGGATTGCAGGCATGAGTCACCGCGCCTGGCCAGTCAGGGAGACTTCTGATGGGATTTTTAGTCTTCCCTCTTGGTATTTTAACAAGGCCCTGTGGCTTCACTGAGCCCAATGCCAGATATTTGGTTTCTGGAAAGTTCAATGCTTCAGTAGATATTTTCTTCTTACCTTGCCAGACCCCGCAAGCCAGGTGCCCCGCATCCAGGGAAAAGGCTCACTGCGGGCCCCACTCCAAGGACACAGGCAACGTATTCATGGGTACACTGTTTCTTTTCCTAAGGGAAGCACTAGCGCTGGGAAATAAACCCACCTCCATTCCCACGTAGCAATTATGTGCACAATTACAGTTCCAGCAGGTGTCACTTAAAAGGATGAGACCCATTAAGTGTTTAAATGAGAAAGCAGAAAGGAGCCTCTGAGAACTCCCAGGAAAGCCACTCTGCAGAGGTGGAAGAAGGGAGCACATGGGACCTTCCCTGAGCATTTCCTTGCCCTCACCCTCCACCCACCATGCTTTCCCATAAGTGATCTCATCCCAGCCTGAGGGCAGCCCTTGGTACAGAGGTTAACAGGCCCTTTGTGAGCTAATGGAGAAATTGAGCTCAGCCCCATGCAGTGAATTGCCCGAGGCCTCTTAGCCAGTAAGAACTGACATAAGATGCACATGCCTATACAGGGAATGCATGCCAATATCATTCATCATTTCAGGTCCATAGAGGGCCAAACCTTCCCTTCGCTTTTTCTATAGCTTTCAGGGTGCCCAGCACATATCAAATACCCAATAAGTACTTGACAGGCTTCTTTATAGCAATTTTCTCCCCATTGTTCAAATGATGAATGAAGCATTCAGAGGAAAAGAAGGTCAAAGGGAAGAAAGTGCCAGGCATATGCAAGCTTATTTCAATTAACATTTACAGTACAAAGTGGGTTTTATTGCTTTTACAGATAGGGAAACAAGTCTCAGAGAAGTGAAGGGACTTGCCCAAGTCTACTTGGCTGTTGAGTAGCAAACCCCATATTTGAACCCAGGTCTGCCTGAGTCCAAACTCTGTGCTCTTTGCACTACATTGAACAACCTCCCTTGGGATCCATCACCCTGCAGAGGTAACTGCATGCTTCCCCTCACACAGCCATGTGGGAGGTGAGTTCAGGGATGTCACCCTTCAGTACAACCTATTGAAAGGGCCTCTTCCTTTTCGCTCATTGGAAGGATCCAGACCATGGCTAAGTCAGAAGAGCCTTCTATTTGCTGGAATCATGTAAACTCTATTTCTGAGCCATCTTAACCAAGGTTTGCCCACTGAAAGTTCACAAAGGGCCACCTGGAGGTGGGGTAGGAATACATACCAGGGCTCTACTGGCCCACAGGCCTGCTTCTACCCCAACTGGCGATCTCCTCTCCCCATTCACAGCCCCCCGCCTTGCCCTGCCAATATGAAGTACTAACACCTGGGTCCGTGTCTCCCTGTCTTGCCTAAGTGCCTCACATTCTGCTCCATCTGGAAACCAGGGGTCAGCCTCAGGCACAGCTCTCTCACCCTTTCTGTGCCATCACTTACCAGGTTTTATTAAGTTCATCTACCATCCTTACTCAAGTCCCCTCCTCCTTCCCGTCCCCCTGCGTCTTCCACAATCTAGACCTTTGCAGCAGCCTCCTCCCTGGTCTTCATAGCTCCCTTTCTGCCCCCATCTTCTGTATAATTATAGATGAGCTTTGTCAAACATGTACTTTAACCATCCAACCAGCCACCCAACCTTCCATCTGTCCAATACATGTTTACTGAATATATGCATATTTGCTATGTGTCAGAATTCATGCTAGACTTGGGATGCAGAGCTAGTTAAGAAATAGACCAGTCTGTAGTGGTGGAGAGAGATATGTTAGTAAATAACATTGTTTGGGAAGGGAAACCCAAGGCATGGCGTCTGACTCAGTCTGGCAGCCTCAGCGGAGGCTTCTAGAGGGGCTGGCATGGGGTTAGGGCAACTGTGCATATACAAAGGCTTGACCCTGCATTGCCCGTGTGGGGAGCTAAAAATGCCCAACAAGCCTAGAGGGAAGGGTGGTTCCTGGGAAGGCAGAGACCAAACCATGAAGTGCTTTGTGCTGTGAATCTGGAATTTCACCTGTTGGCAATGGTACACCCCGGAGAGTTTTAACCAAGGGAGTGCCATGGGCAGGGAGCTCTAAACCACTCCACTCTCCTGACCTCACTTGGGTGTCCTGGTGAGCTTTTGCCCAGGTTCCAACCTCCAACCAGATCACTGATTCACCTCCTTTTCTGGCTGACTGAGGATCTATCCAAACAGCAATTTTATTCTCCCAGACACTGCTCACCCACAAGAGTTCGGAATCACCCTTGGAGAAATTCCTTTATATTATCCCTCTGTTCTGGACACAATGTGTCTTGAATATTAGCACAATTCACTGGACTGGTGCCTGTTGAGTGTGTGGATGGCGAATTGTTTTGGGATGCACTCAGCAGCTCCTGCCTCACCACATCTGCCCATCATCCTGGAGTGCCTGGTAGGAGCAGATAATAAATGGGCCAGCTGCCACCTCCTGCTTTTCTAATCATCTGTCAAAGAAATGGAAAACTCACTCGCAGTCACTGCTGAATGCAGATGGAGTCAGTGCATGTTGGGTTCAGAAGTAAAGAAAAGGAGGGGCACAGGCTGGGGCTGCCCGTGCAGGGTTTCTGCACCTGAAGACTCTGCCCCAGCATGCTCTCTTGGCCTTAACCTGCCCTTTCTTCATGCGTCCTGCTAGCCTCTGTACTATCTGAAACAGTCCTCACCAGCTTCACTTCAGGGCCCCTTACACATTACTGACTCCACAGAAAGCATGACCCAGAACCCTGAAGAACTGGGTTGGAACCCTTGGCTCTATGACCTTGGACCAGTAACTTCCCCTCTTGGAGTATTGGGGTTTTATTTATTTTTTGTTTTGTTTTGTTTTGTTTTGTTTGCTTTTTCTTTTTTCTTTTCCAGACTGTCTCACCCTGTCCCTCAAACTGGAGTGCAGTGGTATGATCTGGTCTCACTGCAATCTCCACCTCCTGGGTTCAAGCAATTCTCCTGCCTCAGCTTCCCAAGTAGCTGGAATTAAAAGCATGTGCTACCACGCCTGGCTAATTTTTCTATTTTTAGTAGAGACGGGGTTTCACCATGTTGGCCAGGCTGGTCTTGAACTCTTGACCTCAAGGGATCTCCCTGCCTCAGCCTCCCAAAGTGCTGGGATTATGAGGCATGAGCCACCACGCCTGGCGCCGTCTTGGAGTATTCATTTTCACATTCAGTTGCACTCAGTACTAATGTTCCCTGCCTAACTTAGGCTTCAGAGCTGGGTGAATCAAATGAGTTAGCAGGTGAAGAAGATTTATAATTGTCACAAATTGCCACAACTGCTCTGAGGGTGGGTATCATGATCTGTATTTGACAGATAAGGACATCAGAAGCGCAGAGATGTTGAATAACTTGGCTGAGGTCACGCAGCCAGAAAGTAGATGCCCTGGATGTAAGCCCCCTGCTGCTAAGGATCATGTCTGATTATTTTCTCCAGAATGCCTGAAGTCATGGCTGGTACATGATAGGTGATAAGTAAATACTCTTCAATGACTGCCTTCAATGCACACTGACCTTTCCCCATCATCTCAGCCCTTTAAATTAAAAAAAAAAATTACTAATTTAGGTGTAATGGTATTTTATTTTTGCTTTAATTTGTATTTCTTTGATTACTAGAGAAACTGAACATTATTTCCATGTGTGCATTCACTTAACATATTTCTTGAATAACCCAGCCATGTCTGTTTGCAATTTATTTGCCGTGGTCCTGAATTTTTTTCCCTCATCAATTTGCACCAAATATTTATCAAATGAATATTAACCCTCTTCTATCTTCCATGCTACAAATATTTTGCCAGTTCCATGTCCCTTTTACTTTATTTTCTTTCTTTTATGTTATGCAGAATTATAAAATAAAATTAATTTCCATTTTTGTTAAGTTACAGAATCAGCATGCAGAATCCCCAGCCCAGGTTGGAAGTGGGTTTCCCCGGGTAACACATACCTTTTCCCCAACCCCAGTGAGTCCGGTGGGCTGAAAGAAACATCCAAGGTGGATGTGCAGCCCTCAGCCTGAGGGCTCTTGTTAGGCAGCCAGAAGACAAAGCTATTGTACCATAAACATGTGGTTGGCTTATATGTGTGTATTACACACTTGATTTTGATCTTAGTCCAAAGGCCCAGTAACTTGCCTTTAAAACTCTACCTGGTAGCTCTCATCTCCCTGCCCACTGCCTGTCTCCATTGTCATTGGCCAAATGTCACGGGCTCAGAAAACATGAGGCCTGGGATACTTGCTGCTGATGACAGTAAAAAATGCCTTAGATCACACTTGACTTTTATAAAGTGATTTGCTATTTGTTTTTCAATAGGTCCTCGCAGTAAGTCTCTAATAGCATTGTAAGTATTAATGTTATTTCCGTTATCTGGTGAAGGAACTAAGGCTCAGAGAAGTTGTCCATGGTTCCCAAGCTAGCCACAGGCAGAGGCTGGACCCCACTCCTTGGGTTTCAGAGCTGCTGCTGTTTCTGCCTTATCAAATTAGTTATTGGGGACGGTTCTTGGAGATGGCCCTGACCACCTAGTAATAGAGCAGGGGCAGTGTTCAAGGTCGGAAGTCTAGTCTAGAAAGACAGGGGCCTTGCCACTGCTTCGAAGCTCTTAGATTGTAAACTTCTGGAGAAGACCTTGCATAATACACCGTATGTCTCTTCCAGCCACATGGAGATACTCCTCCAGAGAGTGTGGGGTGATGTCCTGAAAGAAGGAACAGTGGCTAAGGATGACCAGCGTGTCCTGAAATGGTCTTCAAGGTGTGGCGAAAATGCCAGCTTCTTTGTCAAGCCTTCCTTCATTAAACAGGATCTATATCTGGTCCTTCCTCGAGAAGTTCATAGTCTACCTTAAGAAACAGATACATGCCCAAATAACTGTAAAGGATGTAGAACCAGCCTGGGAAACATAGCAAGACGCCATCTCTACTACAAGAAAAAAAAAAAAAAAAAAAAAAAGTTAGCCAAACATGGTGATATGCAGCTGTAGTTGCAGCAACTTGGGAGGCTAAGGCAGGAGGATCACTTGAGCCCAGGAGTTCCAGGCTGCAGTGAGCTGTGATCACACCACTACACTCCAGCCTGGATTAAAGAGCAAGACTTTGTCTGTTAAAAAAAAAAAGTGTAGGAAATGCTCCAGCAGTATCACTCATTCATTCAGCAAATATTAATAATTGAGTGCCTGCTGTGTGTCAAGCACTGTCCTTTCAATGTAGCAATAAACAAAACAGACCAATGTCATGAGGCTTCTATTCTGGCAGAGGAGACAAACAATAAACAAGTTAATGAACATACAATGTCCAATGCTGAAGGGTGCTAGGGTGGTAAGCAGGGTGGTTAAGAATGGACAGGAATGTGCAGTGTTGGCACAGAGAAGACAGGGTTCAATTACATTTGGAGTGGTGGATCAAAGAAGGCTCCCAAGAGGAGGATTTTGTGCTAGGCTCTGACTTCTGAGGGGAGTTTTAAGTTAGCCAAGGGGAAGAATGGCATTTTTGGCAGAAGAAACAGCAAAAGTATAGACGTGAAACTATGAAAGGATATGGGCATGTTTGGAAAACTGCAAGCAAATCTGGTGTGGAAGATAGAAAGAAAATTCAGGACTTGATGCTGGAGAAGTAGGTTGTGGACAGACTATGAGGGCTTTTTGGTCTTCTGAGGGTGGAAGCTAGCAGAGACTGCGTAGATGCTGCCAGGATGGCAGAACCTGTCTACCAAGGCTGCTCCCTGAGCTTTTGGCCAGGGGCCCAGTAGGAGTACAGTCATGGCTTTTGCAACCAAAAAATGGTTAAAAACATAAGGGACGGTTCATCCCAATAGTTCACAACCCCAGTCTTATCATGAGAAGAACATTAGACAAATTCCAATAGTGGGGCATCCTACAAAAACCTTTCCAATACTCACACTAACGGTCAAGGCCATCAAAAACAAAGAACATCTAAAAAACTGTCATAGCCAAGAGGAGCCTGAGGACACATGATGACTAAATGTAATGTGTCCTGCATGGGATTCCAGAGCAGAAAAAGACATTAGGGAAAAACGAAAGACATCTGAATAAATCATGGACTTCATTTAATAATAATGTTTCAATATTGGTTCATTCATTATAACAAATGAACCATACTAATGTAAGGTGTTAATATGGGGAAAACTAGGTGTTAGGTATAGCAGGTCTGTGCTATCATGGCAATTTTTCTATAATCTCTAACTGGTTTAAAATTTTTATTAAAAAACATGAGACTTTTTTAAAATTAGAAAAAAATGAAGTGGGGGAACATATGTAACCTCCAAATTTTCTTGTTTTTTTTCGTCTCTAGAAAGGACTCTTTGTTTTCCAACTTGGCTTCTCCCCTGACAAATGCGTTCAGCTTCACCAAGGTAGAAATAAGCACGTGTGTCTGCGTGGGTGGGCACGTGAGGTCTGAGAAGGTGGGTGGGGATGGCGAGGTGGCAACCAAGTCTGCACTGGAGTCTCGGCATTGGTTTCCTCCCTGGAACCAAGAGAGGTTTCCTGGGAGGCGAGGCATGCGGCAGTTCATTAACAGCCCTTCTGTTCTGCACCTGGTGGTCCTTTCAGTTCCTGTGGGCGACATTGGTCTGGGATGCTTGGGTCAGTCAATAAAAGGCCACCTGTGACAAGGGCCTGAGCAGAAGCAAAAAGCAAATGTGTCCTGGCTCTGGGATTCCAGAGTCCCCTGTTCTGGCAGTGGGAAGCTGACCTCTGCTGGGAAGCTGGCCCACCACCCGAGGGGCCTGCTCCATGGAAAGCTTGCAAGTCTTTGTCCCTTCATTTCTAGTGGGCTTTATTTTGCCCTTGTCTCTTTCTCAGTCCCAGCCTGTGTTGGTCTGTTTATAGATACTTTTTTTCACATCCAAATTCTTTCTCACTGACAAAGGATGCCCTGTCTCTCAGCAGTCACTAAAATGTCTTCTCATTGTATTCCTGACCCCTTCTTCTCTCAATAAAGAATGACTTTCCCCACCCACTGGGTTTAGAAGGACAATGCTACCCTCTACAGTTGCAGGTAGCTACATAGACATGACTAAAGAAAGTCACATCCCATTAAGATGTCAGTGTTTCACCAATCTACTGACAGGTGTCTTTCTTGGTCTGCCTCAGTTTCATTAGACTCCAGCTTTCCTGCAGTGCCTCAAACACCCTAACCTGACCAAGCTTTCTGAAGTGTCACAGCCAGGCTCCTTGGCATTCACTGACTTACTGATGGCCTCTCCCACATTAGTTTATCAACCAACAGCAAAAAAAGTCCCATGCAAGCTGACTGGACTTATAGGGGAAAGAAGCAAAAACCTGCTTTTGTGTCCCCCATTTCTCCTTCCAGGGCTGCCTCCCCAGTCTCACAGTGGGCCCACCTATCACTCTTCCCTCTTGGGCTTCAGTGCAGCAGTCAGTGCTGTAAGGGGCTCTTTATCCCAGCCCAAGCACTGAGAGTCTTTGCACATTCACTGTCCTGGAGGCTACAGAGTGACGCTCCTGCCTGCAGAGTCTTTCTCAGCACGTTTTTCAGTCAGAGTTTAGGCAGGAAAAAAGAAACCCCTCTCGACCTTTCCATTGAGAGAATTTAATGTAAAGAACTGGTCCAACAGTTGACAAAACAGCTAAGAAGCTAAACAGTATGTGTTTCAGCCCAGAAATCACCAATGACAGCAACCAATGACAGCAACCAAGGCTGGAGGGACAATAAGAGGAGGTGATAGTTCCAGATCCCAGAAGCTGGGATAATCCAGCAGGAGCTAGAATCATTTTGTAGGGTGACTGTCAGGACCTGAAGCCACGGGGGTTATGTGGCCACTGCCAGGGATGTTGTCGAAGACAAAGTAAGAGGTGAAGATACCCTGGCTGCTGTCTGCTCATCTCCAATCTTCTGTCAGGGACATTCTTTAGCCCAACCTGCCCAGAAGCCAGTCAGCAAGGGAACCTGAGAAATGTAGCTCCCTGCAGAACACAGCAGAGCAGGCCAGTGTGGGGAGTGGATCTGGGAGCAAACAGACAAGTGTCTGGCAAAGCGTCCATTCAGCCTGCCCACTCCCACCCACCCACTTTTGTTCAAAGCTGAGTTGGCCCCCACCTGTTCTAGAAAACTCTTGCTCTTTTCTAATTTCTCTGATCAGCCAGCTGGCAGCTTGATAAAAACCATCATGTTTTGTAAGGTCTCCTGAATAGAATAAATGAGGAAAAATCAAGAGCCTGTTTTACTTTGGGGAGGGGGCGGTGAAGTCTACAACACTGTAGTCATCAAATCTTGCTCAGGAGTATCATTGCTGTCCCTAGTCCTTCAGAGAAGAGCTAGGATCTTGCCTTTTACAGATCATCAAGGTATAATGATTCTGTTCATTCATACTATGGTGGCTGTCCCAGAGGCTCAAATGTACCTTGAACAATGATCTTCTGCTCTGCAAGACCAAACCTATAATCCATACCCTGTTATCCAGCCACATTCTTCCCGTGAGGGCCTGTGTTCAATGGTTATTCCAGGAGGCTGGTAAATTGCTTCAGGGGGCCTTCAGCTGAAGTCTGAGATGGTTAATCAGTTCCAGCTTGCCTTCCCTCAGAGTACCCCTCTCCCCCTCTGCTAGCTGGGAGCCCTTGCTGCTGATATAGCAGCTCTGGACAGAGGCGAATGTGGGAAGGAAAAGTCCAAGGACGGAGCAGAAGAAACAAAGGGTTCCTAAGTTTGTACAGGCAAGAAAATAACATAAAACACGATGAGGGATTTGGCTGGGCTTTCTTGTTTTGTTTTGGAGCATTTCAAGGGGCCAGGCATGCAGTTGTGTTTGGATTGGGAAGAAAGGCATAACTGTGCAGAAGAAAATCCTTTTCAGGTTTTATTCTGACTGTTACTAGATTAAAGAAAACACCAGGAGGATCAAACTGTGTGAATGTATGAAGGCTATTGCAGCCAGACAGGAGGGACCTTGTCTCTGTCTTCTGGGGACATGTTTGGACAGCATTTAGAAGCAGTGGGCCTGTTTGTCCATCAGCTACCGGTCTAGTCAATTCACCAGTACATGGATCCATTCATATTACTCATTTTCGTAACTTTAAGGTGATGATCGTGATCGTTATTAAATATTATAAAAATGTTCATTAGGATTCTTGGCTTGAAGTCACAGAACCATCATCCCTCCAAACCATCATACTTAAAACAGAAAGGACTGAGCATGGTGGCTAACGCCTGTAATACTAGCACTTTGGGAGGCCGAGACAGGTGGATTGCTTGAGCTCAGGAGTTCGAGACCAGTCTGGGCAATGTGGCAAGACCTCATCTCTACTAAAACTACAAAAAAATAGCCAGCATGGTGGTGTATCCCTCTGGTCTTTAGTAGAGACCTCATGTCTACTAAAATTACAAAAAAAGTAGTCAGCATGGTGGTACACATCAGCTACTCAGGAGGCTGAGGTGGGAGACTTGCTTGAGCCTCAGGAGGCTGAGGTGGGAGACTTGCTTGAGCCTCAGGAGGCAGAGGCTGCAGTGAGCTAAGATCATGGCACCACACTCTAGTCTGGGAGTCACGGGAGACCCAGTCTCAAAAAAAAGCAGGAGGACATAATACCATCTCAAGAATCCAAGAAGCAGATGAACCCTCTAGCCAGAGAAAAGGCAGAGATGCAGGAGAATTGTAATTGGAACTCTAATTCTGTTTAGATTTTTTCTGACCCTTTCTGCTGCTCCAGTCTGCTTTTCTTAGGCGTGTAAGCTTCTTTCTCTCACTGCAGACCTGCTTTCCTCACTCTGTGGATTTCCTAGGGCTGACGGAACAAAGTGCTACAAACTGAGTGGCTTAAACACTGGAAACGTATTGTCTCATAGTTCTGGAAGCTTAAAGTGTGAGATCAAGGTGTCAGCAGGACCGTGCTCCTCTGAAGGTGCCAGGGAAGAATCTGTCCTGGACTTTTCTTTCTGCTGGTTCTTTGGCTTGGGACAGCGTGAATCCCATCTTCACCTGGCATCTTCCCTGTGTGTATATCTGTCTCTGTGTCCTAATTTCCCCCCTCCCCTTTTTTTTTTAGACAGAGTCTGGCTCTTGTTGCCCAGGCTGGAGTGCAATGGCACAATCTTTGCTCACTGCATCCTCTGCCTTCCAGGTTCAAGTGATTCTCCTGTCTCAGCCTCCCGAGTAGCTGAGATTACAGGCATGCGCCACCATGCCCGACTAATTTTTATATTTTCAGTAGAGGCAGGGTTTCACCATGTTGGCCAGGCTGGTCCCCAACTTCACACCTCAAATGATCCACCTGCCTCGGCCTCCCAAAGTGTTGGGATTACAGGCGTGAGCCATCCACTTGGCCAATTTTCCCCTTTTTATAAGGACACTAGTCATATTAGATTAGGGCCTGCCCTAATGACCTCATTTTAACTTGATTGCCTCTATAAAGACCTTATCTCCAAATAAGGCCCCATTCTGCAGTACTGGGGGTTTGGACTCCAGCATATTTTCTTTTTAGAGGATACAATTCAACCCATAACACCCACATGGCCACCAACTGCTCTCAGTTTTTGCATCTTACCATTTGCACTACTAGATACTACATTCTTTCTTCACTTACTGATTTCAGAAATCCCAGGGAAGAATTCTAATTGGTTCATCTTTGATCAGGTTCTGGTCTCCTCAAGGGAAGAAACCGGGTCTGGAACGATGACTAACTCGGCGTTGTTAAGGTGCCCAGCCCTGAACCAATCAATGACAGCCAGTGAGGCAGGATTGTTTAAGACCATGACAATCGTCATGGGACCCATGGGTCTGTCAGATCAGCCAGTCCATGCTGGGTACAAATCATCCTCTAAATCATAGAGAATTGATAGGAACAAGGAGTTCATCCTGTCTTACCCTCCACATCTTCCATGGGCAATAGAGATGGTGAGAGGAGAGGGGTTTCTGCTTATTGTAGTCCCCAGGGACCCAGACTGACAAGCCATCCCAACTGTGCTGAAAGAGAGCTCTGGAGGGTCTTGTATTGGCAGTTAAATCTAACACCTGAAAGTGGTACACTTCTGCTCACAACTCACACCACAGTTAGTGACATGGCCCTATCGGGATGGACATTCTCACCGTGTACCTGGAAAGTAGAGAGCCAGAAATAATTGACGCACAGCACCTATGACTGTCACAACCCACGTGGTGGGAGCAGTGGGAAAAAGGGTTCCCAGGAGAGGGGAGATGCTTCACCAGAATATGATGGGGTGCTGCCCAGGGAAGCTAGTGGACAAGCACTACAGGGGCATCCGAGGCCAAAGGAAGAGACATGGAAGACAGTGGGGTGTTCAAAACACTGTGGTTTAGCTGGAGCATACAGGGGCTGGGGTGAGAATGGCCAGGGACTGGGCTGGAAAGGTGGCCAGGCTGGACAGTGAAAAGAACTGCTTGCTATAGGGGAGAGTTTGGATTTCTTCTCCCCCAGTGACAATAGGGGAGCAATAAGGGCTTTAAGCCAGGAACAGGAGGGTCAGGTTTGCATTTTAGAAAAAGCACTGACAGTATAATATGTAGGAAGAAATCAAAGAGCACTAGACCTAGGCAGAGGTCAGGTCACCCCTAGGACTTAATGGTGGAATCAGCTAGCCTGGTGACTCTTTGGCATGGGAGTACAGTTGGGTTTGCTGGGCAAAACAGAGATGGCTTCATGGAAATGTTTCTGTCTGCATTGGCTCTTGAAGGATAGAGAAAAGAGGGTCTGGTGGCTGTGGAAGGAGGGAAGGCTTTGCAGGCTGAGGACACAGCAGAGCAGAGGCCCAGAGGTCTGGGACAACTCCAGTGGTTGAGAACTAGACTTTGTGTTAGTCCTGCACTTTTAAATCCCAGAATTTTTGATGATGTGCTTGAAGGGGTAAAGGTGGACATTGCTTAAATAAAAGCAAGTTTCAGAAAATTGATACAATTCTCCACAGATAGCATAAACTTCATCAGGCTGCTTTTTAGCACTTGTGGCTATTTGAGAACAGTTTTCTCCCCTGCCAGTGCTTCTTGTTAGGCCATTTTTACAGGCAGTTCTTGCATATCCTCTTAACACACGATCTTTCTCAGATGAGAGCCTGTTATGTTTTTTTTCTATATTTAATTTTATTTAAGTTCTGGGATACATGTGCAGGATGTGCAGGTTTGTTACACAGGTGGTGGTGTGCTGCACCTGTCAACCCATCACCTAGGTATTAATCCCCACATGCATTAGCTATTTATCCTGATGCTCTCCCTCCTCAAGCCCCCTGACAGGCCCCAATGTATGTTGTTTTCCTCCCTGTGTTCATGTGTTCTCATTGTTCAGCTCCCAATCTACCCATCTGACAAAGGCCTAATATCCAGAACCTACAAGGAACTTCAACAAATTTACAAGAAAAAAACAACCCTATCAAAAAGTGTGCAAAGGACATGAACAGACACTTCTCAGAAGAAGACATTTATGCAGCCAGCAAATGTATTAAAAAAGCTCAACATCACTGATCATTAGAGAAATGCAAATCAAAATCCCAATGAGATACCATCTCACACCAGTCAGACGGCAGTTATTAAAATGTCAAGAACAACAGATTCTGGCAAGGCTGTGGAGAAATAGGAATGCTTTTACATTGTTGGTGAGAATGTAACTTGGTTCAACCATTGTGGAAGACAGTGTGGCAATTCTTCAAGGATCTAGAACAAGAAACACCATTTGACCCAACAAACCCATTACTGAGTATATACCCATAGGAATATAAATCATTCTATTATAAAGATACATGCACATGTATGTTTATTGCAGCACTATTCACAATAGCAAAGACACAGAACCAACCCAAATGCCCATCAATGATAGACTGGATGAAAAAAATGTTGTACATATACACCATGGAATACTATGCAGCCATAAAAAAGGAACGAGATAATGTCCTTTTCAGGAACACGGATGGAGCTGGAAGCCATTATCCTCAGCAAACTAACACAGGAACAGAAAACCAAACACTGCATGCTCTCACTTAAAAGTGGGAACTGCTATCTTTTCTCTTACACTGGTGCATCTGCCCCACCTGTTCCCCTTGACCTTCTCGCTGACAGATGTCCCTGCCATAGCACAGATCCTCAGTCATTTCAAACATAAGACTGAACATAAGGTTCAGATTTTCACAGCACACCTACGCCTATGAAGGATTCATGAGTTTGCCTTGAGTTTTCCATTATGAACATTGAGAACGTTGAGAACCACTTGTGTGTTCACAGACAAAGAACCACAAGAAAGAACACGGAGTGGAAACCAGGCCAGAAGAAGGCAAGCAGGCTCCTCTCAGCTTCCCTGCCCTGGCAGAGGCAAACACACACAGCCTCACCAGGGCATGTCCAGAGCTGTTTGGCTTGACCCACAGAAGACGTGTAAAAAAAGAAAAAAAACAACAAAACCTTTTCAGGTCTTCATGAATGAGGACTCTCAGTTCAAAATTCATAGGAAGATTACATAAAACCATCTGCTGCCTTTATTTCCCCTTGTGTGCATTAAAAATATGCAGCTGCTCACCGCGAAACATTCCATTACACTGTGTGGCTCACGAGCTGCTCTTTGACGTTCAGGACAGAGAGGAGGCAAGGTGGGAGGAGAGGCAGGGGTGAGCACGCACAGGGATTTCCACTGGGCTCTGAGTGTCTAGAGCAGGGCATTCCAGATTTTTCCACCTCACTGACGTGCTCTCTGAAGGAGATGCTCTTCTGTGTATGCAGTGAGGTTTCTCGGTGAGTTTGTATGTGGGTGTGGATGGTTTTTTTTTTTTTCCTTTTTAATGTGAAAATTGGTCTTTGAGTCCACAAGCAGCAGCTGCAGCTGCCATAATTAAAATGAAATAACCTGCTTCATCCAGTCCTTAGAAAGGCTTAAAAAAAATCCATATTCTAAATGGACTCAGGAATGTGGTGGATCTTCTCTCCCTGTTTATTTGCAACAAGTTTTATTTCTTTACTTTTCTCAGGAGTCAGGAGAAGGGTATTAACCTTTACTGAGCATTTATCCTGATCCCAGGCACTATGCTGGCTTGTCCCAACTGCACGGCCAGGATTTGAATCCAATTTTGATGCTTCGTTTCTTCCCCCGCTGCCATGCCCCTTGAGGATGCCTTTGAACTCTGGATCTCTCCAGCTGGTCTGATTCTGTCCAGAGGCCTGGGAGGATTGGCATTATTAAGATGTTATTGAAAATGTTGGCACATATAATCAGCTTGGATTAGAAACCAAAGCTCTTCGCAGAGTAACAAGGTGAAGTATTTTGTGCTAATAATTTACATGATAATGAGATGGTTTTCAGAAGATTGGATGTGCTCCTAAAGGTGTTGCTTAAAGTCACTCTTCAAACCAGGCTGGGAGCATAAAAATCCCAGAAGAACTACAGACTCTGTAGTTTGTACAGATCTCAAAATAAGGTAGCTGAGGTAGAAAGAGACCGAACTATGTGCTGAGAATTGAAGACATGGTGGTCACTGTCTTCAAGGAGCTCCCAGTCTGGTGGAAAAGAAAGTTGTAAAGATGAATAATTATAAGACACTGGTCATAAGAGCTAGCTGAAGGATAGGAATAGCTTGCTGTAGTTTCAGCATTTTTCTCTAAAGATTCATTTCTTCAATTGGTAAATTTGTGAGGAGGAAAGCTACCTCCTTGAGAAAGCAATGCCCATGATATTGAACATTTAAGACTAGAAGAAATTATTCTACATTATTATGTATATACTAAGGGTCAGGTACTTATTCTCTCTAGTCCATTATTTTTATTCCTATTTAATAATAAAGAAATGTAAAAAACTAAGTGGTTTGGCCAACACTGCACAGCTGGTGACTGGGTGAGTTTTGATTCAGCCCCACTCTGCTTCCAAATCTCCACCTCTTGCCACTGTGCCAGGCTTCCTCTCAGCAAACCTGAACCCTTGATTGTCAAGTATAGAACACACCTATCACTGTGTCCCATGTTTAGAGTGAGGATATCTTTTTATTTTCCTTAAACAAAGTTTTAATAGCAGGCATCTTGATGGGAGGTCATCTCCTCCAGGCTGCAGGTGCGATGATACAGTTCTGAGTGCGTGAGGAGCCCTCTGGCCTGCCTTCCCTAAACAGGGGGTCAGCCCAGGGCACAGGAATGCTGAGTTTCTCACTGACATTCTTCAGGGCCCCAGCAGATTCCTGGGTATCCAGAAGATTTTCTCCCAGGTTTCTGTGTCCACTGCTGCAGGTACCACGGCTTAGCTGAGAAGGGAAAGACAAAAACTAACACTCCTTGCCAGAGAGGAGGGTGGTTTCCTGCTACCTTTGCAATTCTCTGCAGTCAGAGTTGTTGTTTTGGAACCTGACTTAACTCAAGGCATCATCTTATCTCCTTGATCTGTGGTCACTTTGGGGGAATCCAACAGAAGCAGAGGCACTCTGCATTTAATTCCACCTGGGCCTTCCTGAAAGGCAGCCCAGGAAATGATCAAGCTCCACATACCGGTGGACAGGCAGGAGGTGCACTGGGAGAAGAAAGACGGTTGTGTCAGGTACACGGTGTCATGCAGGGTTACAGCTTGCTTTATGACTTGCCTAGAGAGGAAAAGAACAGGGTTTGGATCTTGTCTCCCTTGCTTCCTCACTAGGGGATTTGGAGCAAGCAGCTTAGATTCCCCAGAGTCTCCTTTCTTCATCTGCAAGTCTGGAAGGATAATGCTTGCCTCCTGCAGTTATTTAGAAGGCTAAATAACATCAAAGCACCTAATAGCCTGCCCAATGCCTGGCACACAATTAGGAGCTCCCTGACCCGGGCAACTCCACTTCCAATTCATATTGTGCAAGGCTTGCCACATTCATCTTCCTAGAGCAGATCTCCAATTATGTCACATCTCTGCTCAACAGCACTCAGAGGCTCCCTATTACTCACTGAACAATGACCACATTCCCCAGCCTGTTGAGGCTCACATCTCTTGTTGGGTGTGATGTCCTCCACTTCCCTCTGCACAGCTCACACATGCTGGAAAGCTGAGCTCTACACTTGTTCTTTGTCATGCTTTTACCTCCCATGCCTCTCCTCCCTTATGTGGAGTACCTGCCCTGTCTCCGTGTCCCCTACCTTATACAAAGTCTGCTGCAAGGCAGTCTTCCATGATTTGTCAGCCATGGCGATCTCTCCATCCTCTGTCCACACATTAGGTTCTGTCTGCATCTCTCTTACAAAACTGCCAAACATTATAGTTCTCCGTGGCTATGTCTTGTTTTTCTTGCCAGCCTATGAGCTTCCCAAAAGCAGGATTTGCTTCTGAATCATTATTGTATTCTATCCAGCAACAATCCTCAGTATATGAATGAATAAGTGAATATGTGAATGAATGAATAATGCCATAATCCCTTCCTAACTCAATTTCCCCTCAACGGAATGCTAGCATATAAATACTTTTAAAACCTTTCCAGCAACAAATGAGCATTTAGTTTCATTAACTGTCTTTGTTTTATCTACTGGAGGTACTCTGAAAAAAAAAGGGAATTTAGGGATGGGATTTGAAAAGGAAATAAACAGATTGAAAGATTGAAGACAAAGAGTTGAGGTTTTCCCTGAAGCCTTGGCAAGGATGAGGGCAGAAGAGGAGTAAAAACTGTAGCTCTGCAGCTTCTTCAAGAGGGGAGGGACCATAAGGCACAGGTGAGAAGCCAAGTCACAAGCTTTGGCCTGAAGCTGTGAGGGGAAGGGAGAGATGATGGACTTTTATAACCCAAACACAAAAAAGGGAGCTTGAGAAAGAAATTTGAGTGTTTCATCCAAGCATAAAACGTACATATCACTTACATGACTAGGACCCCAGCAGGACCCTTGGGGACAAAGCTAACAGCTCTGTGTCCTAAAAGCCACCAGACATTTGGTACTTGGGGAGAGGCCCCAACACCAGAGAAAGTACCTTTTCCCTTGCCCATTGTTGTAGCCAAGGAAGCCAATTTCCTGCTGTCTTTGGAACTTGGGGTGGGGTTGTGGGGGGGGGGAGGGGGGGCAGGGGGTAAACTTCTAATGAACAAGGCAAGGTAATAAAAATTAAAGATGTAATAGCCATTATTGCCTATTTGAAATGCATAAAATAACAGTCATATCCTACTTAGTGTACTGCCTATTTTTAATCTTAATGAATATAATGGTTTATAAGGATTTTTCTAGGTTTACTCCCAAACTCTTGTTAACTTTACTTGTGCCCATTAATTTTCCTACCCTGGCCAGGCATGGTGGCTCACACCTGTAATCCCAGCACTTTGGGAGGCTGAGGCAGGTGGATCACCTGAAGTCAGGAGTCCAAGACCAGCCTGGCCAACATGGCGAAACCCCATCTAAATACAAAAATTAGCCAGCCGTGGTGGCGGGCACCTGTAATCCCAGCTACTCAGGAGGCTGTGGCTGGAGAATCACTTGAACCTGGGAGGCGGAGGTTGCAGTGAGCTGAGATCATGCCACTGCACTCCAGCCTGGGCCACAAGAGCAAAATCCTCATCTCAAAAAAAAAAAAAATTCTACCCTGAAGGTAGTTCAAGAGCCAGTCTCTGGAGAGTACCAACGGGATACTCTGTACTTGGCCAGAGGCTGCTGAATGTTCCTGCCTAATAGAGTTACTCTTTATTTAAAATAATTTGCCATAAAGAAACATAGTAAATGTAGATGAAGACAACAAAATTTTACTATTAAGTGGATTTTGTTTTTCATGGGAATTCCCAGCAATTCCTCACCTTATAATAAACAGCAATGTTTTTTAAGCTAGGATCCTAGATCTATTTGGGAAAAATGAATTCAGGGAACTTCTCAAATAATGGCTTTTTGGGGGTTAACCTCCTATGCCTAAGTGTATCCTTCATGCCTTATTCTTTAGCCTAGTAGGTCTCTTGTATAATAAGGCATTTTGTAGTGTTTTTTATGGGTGAGTGTGGCAGTATGGGGCAGGAAAAGTACAGGGACCTTGAATCTTTGAGGGCCTATATTCAAATTCCTATTCCTTCTCTTGGAATGACCTGAGGCAAATGACCTAAAACCTTAGCACCTCCCCTTACCCTTCTTTTGAGTAGGGTAGAATTTCTTTTCTTCATTTGGAAAAACCTTTATTTTGTACAGGTATCTCCTTTGTCCCAGAGTCCTGAAAATCAAATTTATAGTCATAGGATTCTAGGGCCAGAAAGGACCTCACATGTCCCCCAGTTCAGAATTTCCTTCTTTCAGATGAGGGAACTGAGGCTTAGAGGGGGGAAGTCATTAGCCAGAGGTTGCAATCAGCAGCTGGGCCAGAACCAGGACTCTTCTGTGTAAGGACCTCTGCCCAGGTGACTCCAACACTCCCATGTGGTATATTACAGGAAGATCGACCCATTCCACAGATCAAGTGCCTTAGTCCATTTTCGGCTGCTGTAACAGAATGCCACAGACTGGGTAGTTTATAAAGAAAAGAAATTTATTTAGCTCACAGTTCTGGAGGCTGAGAAATCCAAGAGCATGGTGCTGGCATCTGGTAAAGGCCTCCTGCTGCTTCATCCCAGGGGAAAAGGCGGAAGGGCAAGTGAGCACATGTGAAAGAGACAAGCATGAGGGGCCAGCCTTGCTTTATAACAACCCATGATTGAGATAACTCACTCACTGCTATGAGAATGCATTAATCCATTCATCAAGGCAGAGCCATCACAATCCAGGCACCTCCATTAATCCCTACCTCCCAACACTACCACATTGAGGAATTTAGGTTCCAACACTTTTGAGGAACACACTCAGACCATAGCAGCAAGAGAGTAAGATTTAGAGAAGGCCAGTGACTTATTTGTCTGGTGAATCTGTGACAGAACTGTTAACGGGGGCCACTGGCCACTAACCCTAGACCTTAGCCCCATGTTGCATTCCTTGTCTGCTCCCATCACAGTATGCAGTCAATCCTATGTGCAAATAACACTCAGTTCCTACTTTGCTCCAAGCCCTGTGCTGGGTGCTTGGGTTGTATAAAGGGCAGATCTTCAGTCCCTGTCCCGCAAGCTTCAGTTCACTCAAGGAAAGGTGTGTAAACAATTATTTTAAGGCAAGACCATTACTCCCATAGCACAAGATGAGATGGGAGAACAGAGGAAGGTACATTCGAGCCTCTCAGGAAGGCTGCATAGAGGAAGCATCTGTGTGGGATTTGCAGGGTGCCAGGACCCCACTTTCTTCTCTTCATTGCTGTGGGACCAGGAACAAGCCTCATTTTCCCATAGTGTGTGTTTGCAATGACTGCTGGAGCGGAGGGTCTGTGAGAAAAGATTGGGGCATCTTGCCACCTCACTCAGTTGGATCTGTGTTCTCTGCTTCAACAGAAAAGATCCCGCACCATCCTCCAGGATCCAATGGCCTTGGAGAGAGGGCTGCAGGGCCCACGGACATTGCTGACTCTTCAGAACGTGCTGACATGGAGCCAGGTCAGTCCCCTTCTCTGCTCTGATTTTCTGTCATTAGCTGCAAATTTGTGGCCTTGATGAGAAATGCAATCTCAGACTCTGAACATTTGCATGTTTTTTGGTTGGAGGCTTTTACGACTTGGCAGCATAGAAAGTAGAGGAGTTCTGGCCAGAGTAAAGGTAGCCTTCTCCAGGAACAGATGCAGTAGGACTGGTAGGTGGCAATGGTTGCTGGAAACCAAGCTGGCAGCCAGCATGGTGGGAGGGCAAGGTGGGCAAGGATCGGGCGTCCAGCAGGTATGTGATGGGGGTGCTGGCAGCAAGGAGGTCACATGTCGGTCTAGGACCAGAGAGGCAGCAATGCCAATCAAGGTCATTCTTGGGTACAGGAGACCAGGGGGCAGGGCCCAGAGTCTGGTGGCTATGTGTTGAGCTGAACTGGAGTGAGATCAGAGGCACAGTGGGGAATAGGATACGGGGAGGTGAGTGGACGGCTGTCCAGAAGGCAGGTGGTCTGGAGGCCAGGTCTAGTGCCTAAGATGGCTCTCTAGAAGCGTTTCCTCACATTGCTGTGCAGAAAAGCAATGAAAAAAACAGCAGGAAACTCCTGGATTCTATGGGAAAAGTGGAAGATGTTTCAAGCTAGAGAAGGAACATGGTACAGAGAGGAGTGAAATTGTAAGTGAAAACTGGTCACATTGAGGGAGGCTGAGGACACAGAGGAAGGATCCAGGGAAGAGGGAGTATGGCCTTTATTGAAAGCCCACTGTGAACCTACTAGGTACCAAGCACTTTTTCTTATCCTTCCAGCAATCTTTCAAGATAGAAATATGAGTCTTTTTAGCCTTAGTTATGCTGCAGTAATAAATTAACTCCAGAATCCTAGTGGCTTAACATAGCGGAGGTTTATTTCTTTCTCATGCTACACATCCATCCAAGGTTGGTAGAAAGCTTTGCTCTACCTAGTGACTTAGCGACCAGGCTGATGAAATCTCTCCCATATTTTAGGGGTACGACCTGGATGATTGGCCACTTTGGTCTCTGTAGCAGAGGAGGAAATCACTGGAAGGTTGAACATTGACTCTTAAATGCGTTGGTCCTGAAGTGACACACCACCCATTGGCCAGAACTAGCCCTGTGGTCCTGCCTGATTTCTGGGATTCCAGGAGGTGTGGGAAGACATGGATATTTTAGGAGCAGTAACTTCCTCTGCCACAGTAGATATGATTTCCATTTTACAGGAAAGGAATTGAGGCTTAGAGAAATTGTCTTGTCAAAGGTCTTCCAAATAAAAAGTGCTGGAGTCTGGACCTTACATAACTTCTGATTAATCATTTATTTAGTTATTCGACAAAGACATATGGAAGATTTACCATGAGTGCAGCATTATGTTAAGCTCTGGGGATATCACAAGGAATAAAAACAAAGGTAGGCTCTTCCCTCACCCTGACAAGTGTATAACTACAAACTGAGATCAATGCTGTGCAGTAGAGACATAGGTTCTCTAAGGAGCTCCATTAATATTTTTTGCTTTTTGGCCAGGCTTGATGGCTCAAGCCTGTAATCCCAGCACTTTGGGAGGCCAAGGCGGGTAGATCACTTGAGGTCAGGAGTTCGAGACCAGCCTGACCAACATGGTAAAAACCCATCTCTACTAAAAGTAAAAAAAATATTAGCCAGGCATGGTGGCAGGTACCTGTAGTCCCAGCTACTCGGGAGGCTGAGGCAGGAAAATCACTTGAACTCTGGAGGCAGAAGTTGCAGTGAGCCAAGATTGTGCCACTGCACTCCAGCCTGGGTGACAGACAGAGAGAGACTCCGTCTCAAAAAAAAAAAAAAAAAAAAAATTTATTTTTTGCTTTCTTTAGAGGGACAGGTAAAGTGGGGTCACATTTACTGAGGCACTGTGCCAAGTAGTTGAATGATGCATCTCATTTGACTCCCACAACCCCATAAGGTATTCTTATGACCCCATTTTTTAAGATAAGAAAACCAATGCTCACTCAGCATAGTAAGATAAAAGCTGAACTCTTCAACCTCACCATACTCACTTGTAATAGTGACATGAAAGTTAAAATTTAAAAGTCATTGAATCTAGACCTCCACCCCATCTAACTCTGAAGTGTGGTCTCCTCTTCCTCCTCTTCAACCCCTCTCTCACCGGGGGCTTTCTCTCCCTGGTTCCCCAACGCCCAGCCCAAGAGACTCGGCTGCTCATCCCCACATGGGGGCCTTCCACGTAGTTGGTCCCATCAAACTCATCTAAATTGGAGGAGGAAAGACGTTTTGCAAAAATACTAGGCTGCAGAATCTGAGTCTAGCAGGATGGAGCAGTCCTCTCAGGCCAGTTCTTTCTGGGCCCCTCTTCTGCTTAAACCTTTCTCCATAGCATCTGTCTCTACCTCGTGTGTATATTACTAGACAAGTTTAATTGCCTATTTTCTGTCTTCTTCTATTAGAACACAAGCTCCACAAGGGCAGGGACCTACTTTGTTGGCCCCTGCAGTGTTCTTCTGCCTGGAAAGATGCCTGGCACATGGCAGGCACTTTGTAAAGATTCAAAATGGGAGCGTAAGAACAAATCATTGAACAGGTTCCATATTGTGACTTGCTTACATGCTACTATTCAAGCCATCCAGCCTCCACATACACTGTTCCTTCCTCCTGGAGTGTCCCCACTGCCTTTTTCCTCCCACCACTAGCTCACTTTTCATGCACTCACTCTGCCTGCCCAGGAGGGTGAGGTCCCTTTACCACATGGCACAGACGTTATCCATTCATCCCCATGAGCCTGGGGATTTCCTGAAGGCAAGAATAGCTCCTCATTGAGCCCTCAGTGCCTGACACACAGATAGGACCCAGTTACTGTCTGTTGTCTCGAGCCCAGTGGACCAGAACAGCATCTGGCATTGCAGCCCAGAGGCCCCTTTCCTCCTCTGTGAGTTCCCGTCTCCCTCGGTCAGGAGGCGGAGACTTGTTGCCAACTTAGCCTCCTCCTGCTTAACGGCTGGGAGATCAGGAGGAGGAGGTAAATGGGACACTAATGAAATTCAGAGAGAAAACTAAATCGGGAGGTGTTGCAAACACTGTGGAGGAGGGAGACGTGATTTAAAAGGATGTTTCCAGGGTGGGAGGAGGAAATGGGGACTGTGGAGAGCCCTGGAGTTAGCTTCACACGGCCTCACCTCTCACACCTGCAGTGGGATGACCCCTGTGAGTCACTTTAGCTGCAGGCCCTTCACTTTTCAGTCTTCAAATTAGGGGTCTTTTAGTTGACTGACTCATTCATTCAGTCATGCCTTCCCACCCCCTTTCCAAAAAGGATTTGAGTAGGTTAACAATTTAAAATTAAGTAATTAAGTCCAAGAACATTTAATAAAAAGCTTAGGGTAGAAAGTAAGGGACAAAAAAGGGAAGAGGAGAAGAAAAAGAGATTCTCAGGACCACTCAGAAACAGGGGTTCCTGGAAAGGGGTTGCATATCAGTGTCTTGAGGATGGCACAGGCCTTGGTGACAAGAAAATGGGTGCTAAAGACCTTTAAGGATGGAACAGCTCTGGTCATGTGGTAATCATGATGGCCCGTGCCTCAGAGCACTTTCAGATCCATGGTTCATTTTTTCAGTTATAAGCATTGACCATCTGCTACATGCCAGGGAACCCACATCATGTTTTTCTCTCTCTGTCTCATTAAATGTCACAAGACCTTGCAAGGTGGTCTTTTAAAGTTCACATTAGAATTATGGCTACCAAGGCACAGAGAGACTGAGTCGTTTGTTTAGGAAACGGTGCTGGGGCACTAAATGTCCACATGCAAAAACATGAAGTTGGACTCTTTCCTCACACCATATACAAAAATTAACTCAAAATGGATCCCAGTCATGGGCAGAAATTGCTGCCTGAGGAGGCTGCCCAAGAACACTAATATACCTTGTCCTCCCCTGCCTTCCTGCCGTCTTCACAGCATGCCCTAAAGCACCTGTGCTCAAACTCTCTCATTTCAGCATTCTGTTTTACTCTTCAACGTTATTGAAGACCCCAAAAGGTTTTCATTTATGTGGATTATATCTGTCAAAATTTGACATATTATTAATTAATACTGAAAGATGTTAAAATTGTTATTTATCACTTATTTAAATTAACAATAATAAACCCTTACTTTAACATAAATAACATATTTTTATGAATAATGACTTTTCCAAAAGAAACAGAAATGAATGGAGTGGCATTGTTTTACATTTTGGCAAATCCCTTCAACGTTTGGCTATATAGAGGTATCTGCTTCTGCATTCAACCTCGAAAACTCCACCGTGAGTTCATAAGAAAGCCAGAATGAAAAGGGAAAATGATGTTGTAGCATTGTTATAAATAGTTTTGACCTCACAGACTTCCTGAAAGGTTTTAGGGACCCTCAGGGATCCCTGGCGCACACTTTGAAAACTGTGGGTATAAAAGGTGAGATACTCCCGAGTCCAGCGGGGAGTGAGGAGGAAGTCAACCGTGAATCTAGTAAAGAGAAGACGGGAAGTGGGAACAGTCTCAGTACAGAGGGGACAGGAGTTCTCCTGGAATGACGCCTCGCTGCTGTAGGGAGACCTTAGGCCTTTGCACATGGTATTCTCTTGGCCTAGAATGCTTTTCCCAACTTAGTCTGTTTAGCAGAATCTTCTTGGTGCTTTAAGGTCAAGTTGGTGTAACTGCCTTCAGATTGCCTTTCTTACCATCTTTCCAAACCCAAGGCTGAACTGCACTCCCCATCTCACCCAGAACCCTGGTGGGTGAGCATTTAAGCAGAAGAGTGGTTGCAGGTGGGGTTCCAGGTTGGGGTCGGTGCCTACCGGGGAAAGGTTTGGATGCCAGGCCAAGGAGGTGGGGCTTTTTGTGATTGTTGTTTAAAAAGTAAGAAGCCATTGAAAGTGTTTTTATAAGCAACTTCTTGATGGTGTACAAATGTATGTATACAGAGGGCTATGGTCACCAATAGGCAGATAAAAGTCATCCACTACTAATTCTAATTCATTAGCAAATAAAGTAATGCCCGTTATCTAGAAAAGAGGGGGAAATGAGAAAAAGGAGGAGGAAAGAAACCAGCAGCGAAATGAGCACTCACTATGTGCCAGGCATTCTTCCTGTCATCATCGCAGCAGTTGGCGGTGTTTTCCCCATTTTCAGATGGATAAGCAGATTTTTCTCCCCTCCGGGCTCCCCAGGATACCTTGCTAGTAAAAGCCAGAGCTGGGATTCAAACTGCAGACTCCCATCAGCCTCTTTCAAGGCCCATGGCCGCTTTTCCCACGACTCCACGCTTGCTTGGCACTGTTTGCTTGGCCTTCAGTGTTTACTGCTACGTACTGCTGCTCTTTTAAAGATGTGTTTCTGTTGTATCTTTCCAGACATATTTTTCAGTTCTTGGAAAATTGAACAGGGACACCAATATGCTCCTTTGGTCCACCCAATTGGAGTCTACCATGACAGTTCCCATGCACACAGCAGACAATCCATAATCCCTGCTTTCGTGTTGCTTGCTTTTCATGGAAGACGTGACGATTAAGATGTAAACCCCATGTTGCTATTAAATACAGGTACTGGTGACAGAGATTATTACATGGTCAGGCCCTGTTCATCCTGGCTGGCGATGAGAACTGGGAAGTCAAAGGAGTTAGGACAGTGCATTTTTTCTCAGGGTCAGACTGAAGAAATAATCCTAAAGAGGACACCGTACTTCCTATGTAAATATTGAGTAAAGCAGACAAACCTTATGAGGCTAAGAGTATATTGTCCCATATGGTGCCAATTATGTCTGTTAAGTAAGGATAAATAAAGGTTTACTGAACTCTTACTATGGCTTGGTATCTATGCTAGGCATATTGTATGTTTTATCTTCACTATAAAAACCTATATATTTTTGGCTCTAAGAGATAGAAATGTCCCCATTTCCAGTAATCAAACTGCAATGCAGAGAAGGACATATAGCTGATACCTGGTAAAGCTGGAGTTTGAAGCCAGGCCTGCCTGTCTTGTCCTTTGGAAATACCATACTTTCCCCACACAGGGAGAAATGCTGAGGCTGGTTCTGGCAGGGTGCCATGCACTGGCTGGTGAGGTTGGAGCGGTCCTTAGCAGTGCTGCAGTGGCCACTGATAACCTCATGCTGGTTTCAGCTCTTTCTTTCCAGACCATGTCTATCTTCCTAGGCTTCTTCTGCTTCCCTGTGATTGCACCTCCAGTCTCCACTCAGAGCACTCAGGATGCCCGCGGCCTCCCCATACCACCATTGTCTTCCAGCACCCAGTGTTAGCTTCATTACTATTCCTGGTGGACTAACTGAACACATGAATAGGCTTAGGGAACAAGAAGGAGCAGTGAACCTAAGATGAAATTTAAAAAGTGCCACAGATTGTGCTGGGAACCCAGGAGTTCCCGATTTGCTTAAAAAAGGAATACTGTGAGGGAACGCCTTCTGGCCCAGGGCTCCCATGCTTTGGGAAGGAGCAGTAGACAGCCACAGAAGCTAAGTGTGGAATTCTGTCCTTTCCCAAGGCCAGCCGGGTTGGGGTTAGCAGAGTGAACTCAGCCACTGCTGTGTATGTTGCTGCTCTTCCAAAACCCCTCTGATGCAATCCTTCTTTACCTATCCTGTATCCTCGGAGTAGGGAAGCTGCACAGTGCTGGGTGTGCAGTCAGAATGATTGCAGAGCCATTTACAAGCCAAATGCTAGTTTATTTCCAAATGGGAAGGTCAGTGTCATTATCCTTGGTGGATTCAATTACCAAATCCTCCCAAACATCGGGCTCGCTTCCTGTTGCTAATTGCATCTGCGGCTGCACACCTCAGTGGTCAGTTTATCCAAAGCCACTGAGGTAGTGGCCCGAGGGTTGTTTGCAAGGCTGTGGACCTCTGTCGCTGTACTGCCTTGACTTACCCGCTGGGAAATGGGTCTTCCACCTCCCATTGCCTTTGTGAAAATTCCCCTGGTAGAAAGGAGCAATGAGAAGCACATAAACCTTTGCCTCTTTGGATTCTGGCCACAGTGGAAAAGCCAAGTATGCAGAAAACACTCCAGGGGTGAGAACAGACATTTGTTGAGCGCCTATTAGATGTCAGCCACCGTGCTAGGCATTTCACAGTCCATTTAACACTCTCAACTACCCAGTGAGGTAAGCATTGTTATTTCTGATACACAGATGGGGCCACAGAGCCTCAGAGAGGGTCAATGACTTTAAGTCACACAGCTAGGAAGTAAGGGAGTCTGGAATTGGATCAAGGTCATCTGCTATGAAGCCGAGCTTCTTCCCACTGGGTTGAAAATAATCACAAGAACAACAACATCAAGAACTACCATTTGTAGCATGGTCAGTATCTCCCTGAGTAGTATTAGCTCATTTAATCTTTACAACAACCCAGTGATAGTAGGTATTCTTATCACCCCCATTTTACACATGAGAAAACCAGGGTGGAGAGAAGTGCTTTCAAGATGAATAATTCTCCAAATTTGGGTCTTCAGAAGGCAAGCCTCAGCAATCTGTCCCTGTTTGTTGCTCTGTCATAAATAGCACTTCTCTAAAATAGGCAAAGGCCTTACTCATAGATGTGCTTAATACTATGTAGCAATTGATCATTAATTTCACGGTGTTCTGTCTGTCCCACTGGAATGGGTATTCTGGTTGCTGTTAGCCTCTGCTGGCCATTGAGATGCCGATGCCCCATGCTCTGAGAGACTCCTGATAGAGACTCCTGCTCTAGGAATTCTAGAGCAAGAATTCCAGGATGTTAAGAGGCAAGCACGTTAGAAGGCCATATGGTACAGTGACAGAGAGCAGGCTCTGGAATAGCATTCCTGTCAGAGGTGGGCTTGTGACTCTCCCTAGTTAGTGATTTTCAGTGGCTTCCCGTTGCTCTCCAGAGGAAGCCCAGACTTTTCACTGTATCATAGGAGGCCCTAAATTATCCCCCACTTTTTTTTTTTTTTTTTTTTTTTTTGAGACAGAGTCTGGCTCTGTCACCCAGGCTGGAGTACAGTGACACAATCTCTGTTCACTGCAACCTCTGCTTCCTGGGCTCAAGCGATCCTCCTACCTCAGCCTCCTGAGTAGCTGGGACTACAGGTGCATGCCACCATACCTGGCTAATTTTTGTATTTTTCTGTAGAGACGGGGTTTCACCATGTTACTCAGGCTGGTCTCAACCTCCTGAGCTCAAGCAATCCACCTGCCTCGGCCTCCCAAAGTGCTGGGATTACAGGTGTGAGCCACCACACCCCGCCACCTGTATTATCCCTTTTCCCAAGAGTTTATCACAGATGGCAGGGAGCTCAGGCTCTGGTTTCAAATCTGGGCTTTTCTACTTCCAAAGTGTGTCCTAGCCACACTGTGCTTCTGGAACTTTATGTGTATAATTGATATAGTAGTAATAACAAAATAATGTTGTTGTTAGGGTCAAATAAGTTAATACACATAAAGCACTTGGGACACCACCTGGCACATGGTTAACACTCTCACTCCGTGTTAGTTGGGATATTATTATTCTTGGCAACAGCAGCAGTAGTTGTAGCTTTAATAGCAGTGCTTCCTGGCCTTTGCACCTTTACAAAGCTCTTCTCTCAGCATGTGCAGCCCTTTGGATACTTTGAGCCTGGCAAACTCCTGCTCATTCTCCCAGGTCCCCCTGGAGGTGAACTTGCAGGCAGCCTGCCCCGACCCCACAGGCTCATTGCCTTGCTTCTGCCCCTGTCCCACAGCCGATAGTCTCTGTGGCCTTCCCAGCATATGTCACCATTCTCTGGGCACATGGGGGCATTTCTAGATGTCCTGACTGGGAGCTCTTGAGGTCAGGGAGATGTCTGAGCACCACGAAGGCCCCCAGTAAATGTTTATATCATGAATTTGTCACTGTCCCATTCTTAGTCCTGCCCAGGACTAAGAAATTCATAATTGGTGTTTGCAGGGATTTAGGCACAGAAGGTTAAAGCTACGTGGTGAGGAGCGTGTATTAGTCCATTTTCACGCTTCTGATAAAGACACCTGAAACTGGAAACAAGAAGAGATTTAATTGTTCCACATGGCTGGGGAGGCCTCAGAATCATGGCCGGAGGTGGAAGGCACTTCTTACATGGCAGTGGCAAGAGAAAATGAGGAAGAAGCAAAAGTGGAAATCCCTGATAAACCCATCGGATCTCGTGAGACTTATTCATGAGAATAGCACGGGAAAGACCAGCCCCCAGGATTCATTTACTTCCCCCTGGGTCCCTCCCACAACATGTGGGAATTCTGGGAGATACAATTCAAGTTGACATTTGGGTGGGGACACAGCCAAACCATATCAGAGTGTAAGAAGTACATAGGAAGCCAGGGCTACACCTGTGTCCCCTGCACCTGAGTGTCACAGAGAATCAGGGAGGGCCTCATTATCTACCACTGGCAACAAAAGCCCCACATAGCTTTGACCTCAAATTAGAAGAAAGCTCTCAGTTCCTTCCAATAGGCATTCTCTGTTCCAGCACTGTTCAGGCAGCCACTTTCCTGCAATTCTAGATCTCTCTCAAGGCCTTCAGGAGATGCCAGATTTCATTCTGTCCCCTTGGATTTTTCTTCTGCCTTCTCTGGGAACATAGGGGCATTTCTAGATGTCCTGACTGGGAGCTCTTTTCTTCTGCCTTCTTTTTGATTTTCCCACTTCAGGGCAGCACACCCAGATACCCAGGCATGGGAAAGAGCTCTACCATAGGGGAGGCTCCCTAAGCACTTGCCCAGAGGCTAAAGGACTTGGACAGGCTTCATTGCTCCCTATAAGGCCTAGAACCTTGAAGCAAGTGGGCACCCTGGCCCTGTTCCTGAACACCAGACCTGCCAGTGGCCCATGGCCTTGGCCTTAGCATTCACCCTGAGTTCTGTACTCTGAGCTACCCTCTTCTCAGCACGGTGGCTGCATGGAGTTGGTTCAACATTAGTAGTGCCTCCTTTCTCTCTTCCTTCATTTCAACTATAAAGTGTTCCTTGTATCAAAAAGTAGAATAAAGAATACAGTGAAAATCTGTATACCCACCGCCCAGTCCAAGAATTAAAACATTCTAGGTATTATAATAGCCAAAACTGGAATTAGCCTAGATGTCCTTCAACAGGTGAACAGTGAACTGTGGTCCATTCATGCTATGGAATGCTACTCAGCACTAACAAGGAATGAACTGTCTTATGTAAAACAATTTGGATGAATCGCCAGGGAATTACACTGAGTGAGAATAAAACTATCTCAGAAACTTAACTACTGTCTGATTTCACTGATTTTTGAAATGACAAAATTTTAGAAATGAGGTGATTGGTTGATGGAGTTGAGGACCTGGGCTGGGGGTGGAAGGGAGGTGGGTATGGAGATAAAAGGACACATGAGGATCCTTGCCTGTGGAGACGTTCTGTATCTCGACTGTGGTGATGGACACACAAACCTATGCGAGTGGTAAAATTGTATAGAACTTAACCCATACACACATGAGTACCAGTAAAATGGGACATTTGAATATGATTGGTAGACTGTATCTATATCCATATCTTGGCTATGACAGTATTTTATACTTTTGCAAAATGTTACCATTGGGGAAGCTGGGCAGAGTATAAAAGGGACCTCTCTCTTGTTTCTTAAAACTGCATGTGAACCCTTAATTATCTCAATACAAATATCAATTTAAAAAAAGAAAGATATTGCAAGTAACTTTAAAAGAAACATAATAGGTACAACTGAAGACAACGGTGTGCCCCCCAATCTCATTCCTCTCCTTCCTAAGAGGCAACAAGTATCTGGAATTTAGTATTGCTCATTCCCACACAATTCTGTACTTTTACTACATATGTATGTACAGTATCCACAAACAATAGATGCTATTGTTTGGTATATCTTCAAACTTGATATATATTGGGTTTTGTTGGAACTTACCACTGTGTATAACCCGTTGTGTGACTGTAATAGAGCTCATTTATCCTTTCACTTGTTGCTGGACTTGGTTGTTTGTTTCCAGTCATCCAGCATGAGCCGTGTTGCCTTGAAGGTTTTTGCTGATATCCTCTTGTGCACATGTGTAAGACTCTCCCCACTATACCCTAGGAGTGCATAGGATGGCTAGGACACAGGGCAGGCGCATCTGCAGCTCTACTAAACACTGCCAAATTTCCTTCCAAACTATACCTATTTATTCTCCCTCAAGCAGTATATCAGCCTATCTATGGCTCTGCATTTTTGCCATTGTGGTAATATCAGAAGTTAGTTTTTGCCAGTCTAGTGGGTGTGAAATTGTATCCTACTGTTTCAATTCCCTTGGCTTCTTCTACCATGAAGCATGGTTCTGTGCCCACATTGTATCTCCCCAACCAGACTAGAAACTTCTAGTCACAGCTCCCAGAGATAGGTGCCCAGGCCATAGTAGGGGCTCAAGATTTGTTGAAAGAATAAAAAAAATAATAATTCCAGATGCTTTTACTTGGAAGGATTATAGTTGCTTTTTCTTCATTTTTTCTTTTTAAATATTTAACCATCGCTTTTTAAAAATAGCAGCTTTATTTGGACATAATTGACATATACATACAGTCATTTAAAGTGTACAATTCAGTGCTTTTTACTATTTGCAGAGTCGAGAAACCATCACCACAATCAGTTTTAGAAAATTTTCATTATTCTCCCCAAAAGAACCCATACCCATTAACAGTCACTCCAGATTTCTTCCTAACCTAATGCCTCCACCCCCTGCACCACCTTATTCCCATCCCTGCTCTGGCCAGGTCTAGGCAACCACAAATCTCTTTTCTGCACCTGTGGATTTGTCTATTCTGGAAATGTTGTTGTATAAATGAAATCATACAACATGTGTTTTTTTGTGGCTGGCTTCTTTCACTTAGCATGTTTTCAAGGTTTATCTAGGTTGTAGTATGTATTAGTACTTCATTCCTTTTTCTTGCCAAATATAGCACTTTCACTTTCCACAATTTCATTTTCATGTGAATACAGCACAATAAGATATTTTGGGAGAGAGATGATAGTCACATAACTTTTATTATAGTACAGTCAGCCCTTTGGACATACAGGTTTTGCATCTATGAATTCAACCAACTGCAGGTAGAAATCCACAATTAGAGACTGTACTATGCCACTTTATATGAGGGAGTTGAAGATTCTTGGATTTGGATACCTGCAGGGGGTCCTGGAATCAATCCCCCATGATACAGATGTCTGACTGTATATTGTTATAATTTCTCTATTTATTATTGCTAATCTCTGATTGTGCCTAATTTATAAATTAAACTTTATTATAGGTATGTATGTATAGAAAAAAGCATAGTATATACAGGGTTTGGTACTATCCTTAATTTCAGGCATCCACTGGGGGCCTTGGAATGTATCCTCTGTGGATAAAGGGAGAAAACTACAATATTCCATTGTGTGCACATATCATATTCTACTTACCCATTTCTTAGCTGATGGACATTTGGGTTGTTTTCACCTTTATGCTATTATGAATAATGTTGCTATAAACACTTGTTCTTGTGGATATGTTTTCATTTCTCTTGAGCAAATACCCAGGTGTTGAATTGCTGGATCATATGGTGTGTTTAACTGTTTGAAGAACTTCCAGAATGTTTTCTAGAGGCTGTGGCATTTCACATTTCCACCAGCAGTGTATAAGGGTTCCAGTTTCTCCACATCTTCATCAATATTTGTTATTATATGTCTTTTTTTATTATAGCTCAATCATGGGCTTTTGAATCAGGCAACCTGGGTTAGAATCCCAGTTTTGCTGTTTGCTAGCTGCAGTATCATAATTAACTTTTCCCTCCATTTTCTTCCTCTGTAAAATGAGATTATTGATACCCACTTTGTAGGACAATTGTGAGGACAAATTAAACCAAGACAATGGTAAAGCCTTTAGCACAGTGTGGGATGCCATTTGCATGTCCTGGGAACAGAGTAACAGTGACAGTTTGTCATTATGGGCCTCCTCTAGTCCATGGTCTTTCTGTCTAGGGTGCTCATAAAGCCACCTAGAACTGCCATGAGCACCTCCTCTCAGTTGTCTGGGAGCTAAGCTGTGTGTGAGTGAAAAGCCCAGAGCACTGCTCTTCATGAATGTCCAGCACTCACAGTGGAAGTTAGAGCAGATCCACCATCACCTTGACTCTCAGAGTCCCCAGGGGCCACCACTGGACTGTCCCAACCTGGCAGGTTCTTACAAGCCACCCCCAAACTCAACCACCAAACAAACACCACAGGGAACAGAGGGACAGAGAACTTTTGCAGGCTCCAGGTTAAGAAGCTTCAAATCGGGTCTGAACTATGTGAGTTTATTTAAATTGGTTTTCTTTTCCTTCCTTCCTTTGGCAGGAGCCAAATTTTTCATGCCATCATTTTTGCAACAATCACAAACATCATCTGCACACCCAGACATTGTATAGGAGGGAAAAAAAAGATGATTACTCGCTGATTGCTACTGTTGTTCATTTTGGAGCTGCCTCTGGATGAGAAAGGCACAGCTGCATGTGGAAGAGGCAGAGAACAGCAGCTCTGTAAAGCCAGAGCATGGGTAGGGTGGAAGGGGAAAAGTCCCTCACAGCAGGGAAGACCTGGCAGTCAGAGTGGCAGTGGTTTATGGGACGAGGTCCTGTTCCTGGCAGTGCTGTGACCAGTGTCTACAGGAGGCAGCAAAGACACCTCAGGCTCATCATGCCCCAAACAGACTCACATCATCTCCTCCCCCACCCACTTCCCCAGTCCTTCCCATCTTAGTCAGTGGACCAGAAATTTGGGTGCCACCCTGGTTCTGCCTCCTTCTTTGTCTCGCACACCTGACCAGTCACAAAGCCGTGTGAATCCTATCCTGCATATCTCTCAAATGCATCAAGTTCTCTCCATTCATTCACTCTTGGATCACTGCAGCAGCCTCCCCAGTGTCTCCCTGCCTCTCTGCCTCTAGCCTAGCACCTCTTGATGACTCATTCCCCAGCCCACATTGATCTTCCCATAAAACAAATGAGATTGGGTCACTTTACCTGAAAACCCTACAATGGTTTCCCTTCACCCTAAAGATGAAATCAGAGGGCTTTCAGCCACTTGCCCCACCCCTCCTTCATGCTTCTGTGAGTCTCTGTTACTGCACGGGACTATATCAGTGGTTCATTTATCCTCTTCCCCATTCTCCCCTGGGCTCCCTAAGGGCAGGAAGTCTGGTTGATTCATGCCAGTATCCCCTGCATCTAACAGAGCTTCTGACTTATGGTAGGTACTCAATAAATGTGTGTTATTTGAATAATCTTTATGATTTTCAGAATTTTTTTTTTTGCCTGGTTATTTCTCTTTTGACCTTCGCCACTCTGAAGTACACGTGGTAGGAGTTATTTCCATTTAAAAGTAGGAAACCCAAGACTCAGAGATGATAAGTGATGGTCTGAGGGTCCTACACAGCAGGCATATGGCAGAGCTGGACTAGCCACAGCTCTTCCAAAGGAGGCATCACTAGAATCCCATGAGGAAAGCAAGGCAGGTGGCTATTTCTGTGGTTCTCAAAGTGCAGTCCCTGGACCACCAGTGTCAACACTACTGTCAGAAACACTACTGTTAGAAACGCAGTTTTCAGGCCCTACTCACAAGATGATGGAATAGCATGAGGCCAAGCCCAAACTTCCCAACTGCCTTCTTCCAGCCAAGATCATATTCTCTGTGTTGTGTGATGTCCTACTTCTGGAATTACTAATGTCCATGAGTCCTAATGATGGGCCCCGCTGTACCAGTTGGAACAAAAGATTCTTCCTGCAGACCCTCTGCAGCACGAACTTTTTCAATAATGTCAGAAAGCTGTGTGGGGCATAATTATAATAGTGTTCATCCTTCAAGCATACTCTCTGCTGGGACTGATTAAACAAGGTCTGACAAGCATCTCTCCTGGATGACTCTGGGTATTAAGGCAACCAGAGTATGAGTCACTTGTAATGCCCCAGGTAGAAGTATTTCCAGGGCACAATAATCCCCTAGTATGGACAGAAACTACTAGTGACAGGCAAAAGCTTCAGAGGCTGTGCTTGTGCCTGGAGCAACAGCTTTGTCCTCTCCTGCCCCTGCCTTGACTTTGAAATGTTCGGTCAAGAACGATCAGCCTAGAATTGAAAGGCATCCATGTGTCAGCTGAGCCAAAGAGAGATGGGATGAAAATAGCAGCTGCCTCTAGTGTTTTAATGGATGCCCGTGTCCCTTAAGGGCACCAGGCATGGCCACACAGTGATGAGGAGTAAGCCTGGAAGGCCCAGCCTGCATTGCTCTGATGTGTGACTTTGGATGACCCTTGCCCTTCCTGGGCCAAGTTTGCTCTGGGAGTAAATCTCTGAGGTCCCTTCCAGCACTGATGAAGGAACCTATGGCATGTCCTGGGGGACACTAGATTCAGTGCGGAGTAAGGTAAAGTGGACTTTTAAAAGTGGAGATATTTAGAAGGAGATAAACCTGGGTGAGAAGCCCCAGCTCTAGCTCTCCCCACTATGTGATGCCCAGCATCGGACTGCTGCCCTGCCTCTGGGTCCTTCTGAAGGATTCTGAGACTGGAGGAAGAGACAGCTAGGAAGCACAACTGATTGGGGTTCTATTTTTGAAAGAGGCCTGTGTTGGCATCCCTAGAGACAGAGCACGGTGCATTTCCCTGAATAACCACTGCTATTTTTAGAGGGCAGCAATGAACGGCACCCCAGGAGAGAAGGCGAGAAGAGTGACTGGATGCTTCTAGAGATGCTGCGGGTCCTGAGCTGGATCTCAGTCAGTTTTTTCCAAGGTGTCTGCCTGGGAAGTTGCTTATCAGCCTCACCGTGACCTTGGTTGGTATGGTGAGGCCACTGCTGTCCTGTATGCTGCAAGGGCAGAGAATGCTGGGTGCCAACCCCAGGGAACCACTTTTCACCCTTGTGTGGCACACTTCTTACAGCCATTGTCAGCTGCTGTGGAGGAGGAGTTGTCTGGATTGAATGTCTCCCAACCACAGCAGGAAAACAGGCAGCAGAGGATTACTGTCTGGGACTAAACCCTCCGGGACATGTTCCTGAAAAATTTTAGAGATGGGCGGAAATCAATAGAGATTACAGATGAGTAGAATTGTGGATTCTTAGACTACAAGGGTACCACATCCAGCCACCCTGCTTAAGTGAGTTGTCCAGCCCCAGGACTGCATACCTGCAATGGAAGGGCATTCCCTGAGAGAGCTCCACCCATTTCTGGGTATTTGATTGCTTGCAAGTTTGTTCCAAAAAGTCCCATATCCTCTACTCAGCATACATAACGATTAAGGATAAATAATGACAATGAACTTGTATTGCAGGCTCACCACGTATCAGGTAATGGAAGTATTCCACCTGTGCCTTCTCATTCAATCTTCACATTCCGAGTCAGGGACATTATTATTCTTATCTTGCAGATGAGGCGGCTGAAACAATGAATGCCTAGCACATAATAGTAACGACAGCAAATGTTTATGCAGCTTACTGTATTCCAGCCACTCTTTTACATGGTTTACATGAATTAGCAAATTTAATCTTCACAAAAACCCTTTGAAGTAGGTAGTATTATCATCATCTCCAATTTGGAGAGGAGGACAGAGAGGCAAGATTTGAATCCAGACACACTGGGTACAGTGGGCTTGCTCCTAACTGCCCTGGCCATATTATTCTACCTCTCCACGAGTGTTTGTATAATGAACATCTGACCTCTCTACTCACATCTTGACTCATTCTTCCCCCTGTCTTTGCTCCACCCACACTGGCCATCTTCCAGTTCTGCTAACTTGCAGCGTCTAACATCAGGGACTCCTCCAGACTCCATCCCTTCTTCTCCTGGCCACCTCCTGGTCATCCCTTAGGTTTCAATTCATGTTGCTTCCTCAGAGAGGGCTGCTCTGATTTCCCCAGACCAGGCAGATCAGGTCAGCCCCCTCTTTTAATCTTTCTCCTAGTCCCCGTGCTCCTTCTTCAAGTGCCATCATCTCCCTGCTCAACACACTCAGAAGGAAAGCTCCCCAAGGGCAGGACAGTGCCACTGTCCTCCCTCTGCGTCCCCAGCATCCTGCTCAGTGCCTGACACAGAGTAGGTCCCCAATACATATTTGTCAATTAAGTGAATGGAAGCAGGGCTAGAAAGCAGGGTTGGCACCTGTTTTTCTTGAAGGCCATGGTGTCTCTGGAAGCAGGCTGGGTCTATTCCCACCAACTCACCAGTTTCCTGAGAGCACATGTGTGGTGATGGGAATTGTTTCTTCACATAACTTCTTCTCTCTCATTTTAGAGGGGAGGAAATAAAGACTGTGAGGGAGAGAGTGGTGGAAGGAGGGGGAAGGAGGAATCAGGCAGAGCTCCCCAACCTGGCTGACTGCTCATTAGAATCACCTGGCGGGTGTTGAAAGCCCAGGCCTGGCGCCTCCCCAGGCCAGTGGAATCTGAACTTCTGTGGGTGGTGCCTCAGCTTGGACACTTGTTTAGTTTCTGTGGCCTGGTCCTCATAGATTGTATTTGGGAGACCAGGCCATCAGAGAGAAGACAAGAGCCTTTGTTAGGAAACCCAGACCAGTCCTCCCTACTCAGTGGCTCTTCACACAGTGGCGGCCTAATCGAGGAGGCTGTCCTCACAGAAGCTAAAGATTAGGGCAGTGGTTGAACAATAATTATCATCCTCATCATTTAATAATAATAGTTACTATTTATTTGTTGAGTAAACAATGTGCTAGGCCTCTTACCTAATCCTGATGAATGCCTGTTAGGTGGTTGATGGTGTTGCCATCATACAAAAGAGGATGCCCAGGTTAAGGTCACACATGGAGGAGTGGGAGAGGCCAGGTATGAACTTGGGCCTCTATGCTCTGAGCCTGTGTTCCAGCAGTGGCCTGCACGGCCTGCAGGTGTTTTAGTCTCCTTTCCTTCCACCGGGAGCACAGTGCGTGCAGAAAGGCTTCTACCTTCATGACTAACAAGACTCTGAAAAAAAATCCTTGATTGGAAGCCTGCTACATTCTGTGCTAGGGTTCAGGAGAAGAGAAAGCCAGGTTTCCCCCCACCACGTCCCCCAGCAAACAATGCATTTTAAATGGCTCCAAAATTGCTAAGTTATTTCACTGCTTCAGAGGAGAAATAACTTGGGGAAAGCTATTGGCCCTTTATGCCCTGAACATCAAAATAAAATGCCAAATGGGAACATGAAATCACAGGAGGATGGAAGTGGAAAGGATTAGGTGGGAAGTTTGCTGTTGATGTGTGGGGAGAGTGTTAGACTGGAATTCTGGGTACTTGTGAACTTGGGGGTCAGATGGACCTGGTTCAATCCAGCCTGGGACTAATGCTCCCATGCTGACATGGCTTTAGGATTAACTGCAAACAAGGCACCTCTCCGGCAAAAGGTCCTGAACAGCTTTTGGTTCTGGTTCCACTGACCTGGGGTGGGGCCCAAGCCGGGGCTTTTTAAAAAAAAAAAAAACTTCCAGGTGATTCTAATGAGCAGCCAGGGTTGGGAAGCTCAGCTTAATTCCTCCTTTCCCTTCGTTGTCTCCCCTGGCATTCTGAGTTTTCTCCCCGCTCAATGGGCATGATACCACTTGAAGAAACAATCCCCAGTCCCTTCCAGCAAGACGAACTGCTCTCAGTAACCTGTGGTGAGTCAGTGGGAACATCCCAGCCTGTTTCCAGTCACACCTTTGCCTCCAAGAGAAACCAGTGCCAGCCCTACTTTCTAGTTGGCTCAGGTAAAATAAAAGCATGGGGGAAAAGGGCCCCAGTCTGGCGTGGAATATTGAGGACTCAGAGCCTTGTTGCTTTTTGCTGAAAACCTCTTACCCCTGGGCATGACCAGGCGCCATCTGCTGAACACGCATCCATAAGCCTTGCTGAGGGAGGCAGCTTGTTGCCTCCTCATGCTGAGGCTACTGCTACAAGGCTCTGTCAGTGAGGCTGGTTGGAAAGTTCTAGAAATGTGGGTCAGGTGGGCTCTCAGGCCTGTCACAGCTGAGAGACAAGTCTCCAGGCCTGGAAGAGGAGAGAAAATGAGGCTTCCAGCCTCTAGAATGTTCTGTTTGATGAGCAGCACAATGGGGCCAGAAGCCTGAGAACAAGTGTGACTGAGGCCCTGTTAAGAAGAGAATGCACCCCCTGGAAATGTCCTCAGGAAACGTGGGGAACAGTGTCTGATCTGAACACACACCTGTACAGACCTTGTCCATGATAGGAATGGCAAACGGCTCCCATCAATAGCACCAGCCGGGGGCTGACTCCTCAGACACAGGCACTACTATCCTCAACACCCCGATAGGTCGGGTTAGGACCCCAGTTTCACAGACAGAGACGCTGAGGCTTAAGGGGACATAGAACCAGTCAGTGCTGAGGCTGAGGCTGTGGACTTCCATAGTAGCTTTCAGATCTGTTTTCCCATTTGATCTTCTCAACAAGCCTACGAGATGAGCCAAGGTGAAGAAACAGGCTCAGAGACACACGGTGACTTCTCCAGTGTCACACAGCTAAGGAGCAGCAGGACCTGGACTCACAGCCAGGCCTGTTGGGCTGAGGTTGGTGCTATCTCCCCTCAGTCCAGGCTTGCGAGATGCCCTCTTGCATTAGTCTGTTTTCACGCTGCCGATAAAGACATACCCGAAACTGGGAACAAAAAGAAGTTTAATTGGACTTACAGTTCCACATGTCTGGGGAGGCCTCAGAATCATGGTGGGAGGCGAAAGGCACTTCTAAGATGGCGGCAGCAAGAGAAAAATGAGGAAGAAGCGAAAGTGGAAACCCCTGATAAACCCATCAGATCTCGTGAGGCTTATTCACTATCATGAGAATAACATGGGAAAGACCAGCCCCCATGATTCAATTACCTCCCGCTGGTCCCTCCCACAACACATGGGAATTCTGGAAGATACAATTCAAGTTGAGATTTGTGTGGGGACGCAGCCAAACCATATAATTCCACTCCTGGCCCCTCCAAATCTCATGTCCTCACATTTCAAAACCAATCATGCCTTCCCAACAGTCCCCCAAAGTCTTAATTCATTTTAGCATCAACCCAAAAGTCCACAGTCCAAAGTCTCATCTGAGACAAGGCAAGTCCCTTCCACCTATGAGCCTGTAAAATCAAAAGCAAGCTAGTTACTTCCTAGATACAATGAGAGTACAGATATTTGGTAAATACAGCCATTCCAAATGGGAGAAATTGGCCAAAACAAAGGGGTTACAGGGCCCAGGAAAGTCCAAAATCCAGCGGCAGTCAAATTTTGAAGCTCCAAAATGATCTCCTTTGACTCCAGATCTCACATCTTGGTCACGCTGATGCAAGAGCTGGGTTCCCATGGTCTTGGGCAGCTCCACCTCTGTGGCTTTGCAGGGTACAGCCTTCCTCCTGGCTGCTTTCACGGGCTGTTGTTGAATTTCTGCGGCTTTTGCAGGTGCACGGTGCAAGCTGTCAATGGATCTACCATTCTGGGGTCTGGAGGATGGTGCCCCTCTTCTCACAGCTCCAGTAGGCAGTACCCCAGTAGGGACTCTCTGTAGGGGCTCTGACCTCACATTTCCCTTCTATACTGCCCTAGCAGAGGTTCTCCATGAAAGCCCCACTCCTGCAGCAGACTTTTGCCTCAGCATCCAGACATTTCCACACATCTTCTGAAATCTAGGCAGAGGTTCCCAAACCTCAATTATTGACTCTGTGTACCCACAGGCTCAACACCATGTGGAGGCTGCCAAGGCCTGGGGCTTCCAGCCTGTGAAGCCACAGCCTGAACTCTATGTTGGCCCCTTTCAGGCATGGCTGGAGTGGCTGGGACACAGGGCACCAAGTCCCTAGGCTGCACACAGCACGGGGACCTTGGGCCCAGCCTACAAAACCACTTTTTCCTCCTGGGCCTCCAGGGCTGTGATGGGAGGGGCTGCTGTGAAGGTCTCTGACATGGCCTGGAGATATTTTCCCCATGGTCTTGGGGATTAATATTAGGCTCCTTTCTACTTATGCAAGTTTCTGCAGCTGGCTTGAATTTCTCCCCAGAAAATGGAATTTTCTTTTCTGTCACATAGGCTGCAGATTTCCCAAACTTTTATGCTCTGTTTCCCTTATAAAAACTGAATGCCTTTAACAGTACCCAAGTCACCTCTTGAATGCTTTGCTGCTTAGAAATTTCTTCCACCAGATACCCTAAATCATCTCTCTCAAGTTCAAAGTTCCACAAATCTCTAGGGCAGGGGCAAAATGATTCCAGTGTCTTTGCCAAAACATAACAACAGTCACCTTTGCTCCAGTTCCCAATATTTCCTCATCTCCACTGGAGACCACCTCAGCCTGGACCTTATTGATCATATCACTGTCAGCATTTTTGTCAAAGCCATTCAACAAGTCTCCATGAGGTTCCAAACTTTCCCACATTTTCCTATCTTCTTCTACTGTTCCAGTCTCTGCCTGTTACATAGTTCCAAAGCTGCTTCCACATTTTCAGGTATCTTTTCAGCAATGCCCTATTCTACTTGTACTAATTTACTATATTAGTCCGTTTTCATGCTGTTGATAAAGACATATCCAAAACTGGGAACAAGAAGAGGTTTAATTGGACTTACAGTTCCACATGTCTGGGGAGGCCTCAGAATCATGGTGGAAGGCAAAAGGCGCTTCTAACATGGCGGCAGCAAGAGAAAAATGAAGAAGAAGTAAAAGCAAAAACCCCCTGATAAACTCATCAGATCTCGTGAGGCTTATTCACTGTCACGAAAATAGCACAGGAAAGACCGGCCCCCATGATTCAATTACCTCCCCCTGAGTCCCTCCCACAACAGGTGGGAATTCTGGGAGATACAATTCAAACTGAGATTTGGGTGGGGACACAGCCAAACCGTATTACCCCTGCTCTCCACTCCCATGGCCCTGTCTGGATGTCTCAGCAGCTGGGCTGCCCCCAACCTCCAAACACTCCCATCCTTCATATCCCTCCTGAAACCCAACACAGTTGCCATTTTCTAGCTGTGTGACCTTGGGCAGGTTGACTATCACCTGACCTCTGTGAGCTTTCATTTTCATTTTATTTCCCTGCAAGGTGGGAGAGAAGAACCCATCTGCCCACCTACTGTGAGAATGAGTGAGGCCACCGTGTCCCTGGCACTGTGCTTCACTGTTTGGTAAGTGTCAGGTCCCCTGCTATGTGGATGGACACTTGTAGGATCAGATGTGTCAGTCTGTGGGAAGTTTCCTACAGAAGCCATCCAGCCCAACTCGTCACTCAGCAGGTGAAGGACAAAAAGAGACCATGACTTGCAGCAACTCAGAGTATGACCGGCCGGGCCACAAGCTTTGTCTCCTGATTCTCAGTCCAATGCGCCAGACAGTGCTGTAGGACCTAGGGAAAAGCAGAATACAAGAGACTAAAGCCAAAAATGATCCCACCACATGAAACCCCTAAAATGTAAGTCATCCTGATGGGAGGCAGCATTTCACATGGAAAGAACATCAGTATTCCCTCAATGACACCTGAGTTCCGACTGCCCTGCCCACCTCACTACCTGTGAGGTCTTGGGCAGGTCATAGCCGTCTGAGGCCCAGGTTCCAAATCTGTAAAATGAGGAAGAGGATGAGTAAAATTCTAGAACAGGGACCTTAGTGAGCTGCTCCAGAAATGGTACCCATCATTATGAAGCCTTCTTTTCAGTCCTCAAATACTGAAAGAAAATGGTGAGGTTGGTGCTGGTGGAGGTGAGGCTGATGGGAAAGCTTGTTGTCCTGGGCATCAATCAGGGCCTCTCACTGCTCAGGCAGGGGTCCTGGGCGTTGGGAGGCTGGAGAGGAAGGGGAAGAACCAAGAGGAACTTGTGAGGCTCCTTGAGCTACTCCTGTATCTTCTGCCATATCCCCTGCCTACAACCGTGCTGGGAACAGAGTCACAAGCAAGCAGCTTTGAGCTGTTGGCCAGAAAAGGCTGTCACCACACAATCCCTGTAGGGAAAATAATCATATCGTCTAGGTTATTCTTGAAAACTTTTTCTAATATGCTCAAGACACTGATACAGACTCTGTGCTGAAAATATTTTTTAAACTGTAATTATAATGAAAACTGCTTTGCAACATTAACAAAACCACACATTTCTTGACTTGCCTCACCTATTCATATTGACTATTTACATTTTTATGTGATTCCTTCCACATTTATTCGGCCAGAACCTGTATGTCTGTTTGAATGGGCTGTCTGTATTAGGGTCTTCATGATGCTCCTTGAGGGAATAGGGGATAGTGTTGTATTATTTTTGACTCTCATTCATTTATTCTAAAAGTAAATACTGAGGATCTGTCCTTTGCCAGGTCCTGTGCCAGGTCTTGAAGGTCTTAAAGAAAAATAAGACTTAGTCCTGCCTTCCAAAGAGGGCAGAGAGGAAAAAGAAAGACAGTTGCCATTTACAAGGTGCAAGGCCACATATTTACATGCGTGATCTTACTTAAGCCTCTTGCCAAGTGTGACACAGGCCTTCTTATGCCCATTTTACTTATGAGAAAGCTGAGACTTGAGACATAAACACAGTGCCCAGGGCAATTTAACTGGTAGCTGGCAAGAGGCAGCCACGGGAGTTTGTGTCTAAGCGAAAAATGTGACCATCTTTTAAAATGCCGTGGTGGTGAGGTCTACCAAGTAAGACAAACAGGCAAATAGGGGAGTACCCTGTAATGGGGATACAGTTAGAGGATTTCTTTTTTCCATTCAAGCTGCAGTAGGAGCACAGAGAAGGGAGAGTTGCTTGGACTGAAGGTTCCAGAAGGCTCCCCAGAAAGGGCACCATTTAAATAGAATGGGAGTCATCTCTATCTAAATCCTGCTGCATGTGGAAAAGCAACCTCTAAGCTTACAGGTGACTGCCTCTGAAGCATTTCTTCTAACCGTCAGTGGCGTAGAGATCCCAGAGTGCTCTGTGATCTGACAACAGGAGTGGGGCCATCAACGGAGGCTGCGCAGGCAAGTCTGAGTTGGCAAAACCAGCAGGACTGGGCAACTTCTGATGTTGCGCTCTCAGGCCTCTCTTCTATTATTCTTGCCAGCTGTGGTCAGTCAATATTAGATTTAGTTCCATTTCAAATCAAAGGAAAATCCACTTGGCAAATACTTATGGAGGCCCTACAACACCTTACACAGGCACTACATACCCAGAGCATAAAAAGACGATTAAGACCTAGCTTTGGACTTCAAGGGGCTCTCGTTCTAGGAGAGAGAGTAGTGCTAAATGACATTGGAAGAGCTGTCACAGGACATCACAAGAGTGTTTAAAAAAGGTATGTTTGATTCATTTGCAGTGTTTGATGAACACCTACTGTATGCTGACATGGTGCTAAGGCCTGGGAACCAGAAAAGAACAGGACACAGTCCCTACTCTTAGGAAGCATACTCCTTCACTCGAGAAACAGACATAAATCATATAATTATGATAAATGCTTGTGTGATGGAGGAGCAGGAGACTTTGGTGGGAACACAGAGAGATGGTGGCTAACTGCCTCTGAAAAAGGGAAGGGATCTTGTATTTGCCAAATACCTACTCAATGCTGAGGGTTTACATGTGTTACATCACTTCTTAGTTCCTCTTAGATTTTTTTATGAATGTGGGAATTGAAACTTTTAGAGTTAAAGTACCTTATTCAAGATCATGTATTATGACGACATGAAATTTTGCATTCTGTGCCATACCATATCTGTGTTTACATTCATACAAAATAGTATTTTAAATGACTTGCTAAGCCCTTACCCATGTTTTTACATTCCCTAAAATTCAACAAGAAAGGCATCCCACCTAAGGAACTGTGCCAGTTACACCTGTTTTAGTACCTGTGAATTTCACACTAATAATTTCCATGAGGACTAGGAGTTCCTTAGGTTCCCTCTTTCATGATTTCAGTGACATGTTTAAATGTTTATTATGCATGCTTGCAGGTAACATGTGCGAAGATTTCCTCACATCTGGTTCCCCAGTACTGACTGCCTTTCTGAGGTCAAGACTTGGATTTGCAATCACCACACCCTATCCTTGGCTTTAGCCCTGCCTGGACAAGTGTGGACAGACCCCAGCCCCTTCTCATCCCCTCCTCCCTTTTCTACTGCTCCTCCTCTCCCCCTTCCCTCCTCTCTCTCTTTTCTCCTCTTCCCCATCCCCATCCTCACTTCTCTTCTGCTCGCTCCCCTTCTCCTTTATTCTTCCCTTCCTTCTTCTTTGCTTTTCTCCTCCATTCTCCTCTCCTCACTCCTCCATTCTCCCTTCCTTCTCCCCTCATCTCTCCTCTCCTTCCCTCCTTCTCCCTCTCCTCCTCTCTTTTCCCTTTTCCTCACCTCCATCATCTCCTCTCTACTAGGACTTCACTGAAACTCTCTACTCTAGGGTTCATAAGCTGGGGTCTATGAATCCTGCAGAGTCTGTGAGTGAGTTTCTAAGTGTGTATTAACCCTTGAAATTGAAGTCAGCATTCTGGATTCATGGCCATGAATGTCTTTTGCCAGGGAGAAGTTTTATAGCTTTTACCAGATCCTCAGATTTCTAGACTTGGATCTCCCACTTCTCTTCTCAATTCCTAGTCTTCGGTTTCTTGTTTCCCCAAATTCCCATGACAAGTGAGAGTCATAGTTTATCTACAATTGACTTTAAAATTTGCAGCTGTGGAGAAAGTAAGTTCACAGAAGCCCTTCTTAAAGAGAGCTCACTGGTTGGAAAGTGCGAATGTCCTAGCAGTTGTGTGGATTAAATGAGGTCTCATGAGTGAGTGTTTGGCATGCAGGCAAAGCTAAACAACACTGAGTTTTTCTCCCTCCCAAGCTCTACTGAAACACTGTTCTTTGCAGATGAGTAGAATTATATATAGTCTGCTAGGCTGCCATAACAAAGTAGCACAGACTGGGTGGTTTAAACAACAGAAATTAATTGCATTCCATTCTGGAGGCTGGAAGTCCAAGATCAAGGTGCCTGCAGTGTTGGTTTCTTCTGAGGCCTTCCTTGGCTTTCAAATGGCTGTCTTCCCACCATGTCCTCACATGGTCTTTCCTCTGTGTATCTGCGTCCTAATCTCTTCTTATAAGGACACCAATTGTACTGGGGTAGGGCCCAATCATATGACCTCATTTTACCTTAATTAACTTTTTTAAGGCCCTGTCTCCAAATACAATCAGATTCTGAGGTACTGGGGGTTAGGACTTCAACATAGGAACTAGTGGGAGGCACCATTCATCTCATAACAAATTGAGTAAAATTTCTTTCCTTGTAGAGTCTCACTAGTGTCCTGCCTAGGGAGGCAGTCATGGGAAGAGGGGTGAGAACAAAGCCTATCCATTGAACACTATTGCATCTAGAACTTGGTCTTAATTCAAACCACTATTGACAAAAGGTTATTTAGGAAGCACTTTCTGGCTGATTGGGTCCAGGATAATTATTAAGGACCCATGCATGGGTTGAGCAGGAGTTGTGGACACCATGTTAGCAAGTAGCCAGCCCAGTGGTTGCCTCGTCTTCCTGACAGATAGGAAGAAACTGTGTTTTATTTATGTGTGCTGCTATTCTTAGTCTTGCACTTTTCCCTTTATCCCCAGTGGAAAGGATTATTGTAACTACTCTATCTTGAACCCCTCTCATAGTCAAATTAATAGATGAGGCTCAGGTCGTTGCCCTGGAGTTCAACAGCAAAAACATATTAACCCAAAAGCATTATCATATCATTAGAGCAGTGTGTGTAAAAGTTTAACATTCAGAACAAGAATGAAGGGGAGGAATGGGAAGGGGTTGGGCAATGGGGCTAAGGAGGATATCCAAATATCTTGTATAAATTACTCTACTCTCCTGTGAGAGTTTCTTAACAAAACCTTTTCTATAATATCACCTGCAATGTAAATACATGATCTGAGAAGAATCTTTCACCAAAGCCAATGGCCAGAGAATCGGGCTCCAAGGGGCTGTTTCAGATGCAGTAAATTAGAGCTGTGTGCATAATAATATACACTGGAAGCAGGTGAATCAATAATCTCAGTGCATTCAAGTATAGATTCAAAGCAGTTTATTCCAGGAACAATAACACACGGTATTTATTTGCATAGGTCTAGAAAACTTAGGCAATTTCTTTAAAAAATTCAAGATGGCAAGGGTCTCTTCGCCCTCATCATCCTACCCAATCCCCCAATATTTAATTCCTCCAGATTGCCTGTCTCATGGGTGATAGCCTAATTTATCATCGCACCACCCTCTGCTTTTCTCCGTAAACTGGCTCTGGGTTACTGCCATTAGGCATTACAGTAAGAAGAGGAAAGTTAGCCACTGACTAGCTGTTTTGTTTTGCATGTCATTTACCTTTCTCAGCCTCATCTATAAAATGAGGATAACATATCTACTTTCTGGAATTGCTATAAGGCTTAGAGATAAAGCATGTAAAGGCTCTGCTGTAGTGCCTGGTACAACAGTTGCTTGATAAACAGATGCAATTGTTGCTACAAGGCCCTGTTGATGGCTTAGAGTGTTGGAAGAAGTGCTCAGGGCGGGAGGCTGTATGGTGGATTCCTGTCTCATTTCTCTTACTGAGGGCACCTCCATTCTGAGCCATAACTCCCAGCCTGGTCACTAGCTTAGCCAATGACAAGCATAAGACATGGCAAGGTGGTGGTATTCATCCAAGATATAGGAATATTAATAAAGGTAGCATAGTATAAAGGAAAGAATATAATTTTTGCAGTTAGAGAGATCTGGATTTAAATCCTAGCTTTGCCACCTTACCTTGGACACATTACTTCATTTCTTTGAAACTCAATTTTTTCATCTTTAAAAGCTAGATGAAAAATATTTGCTTGGAAAGATTATTGGGACAATGAAACTAACCCTTCTATACATGTAAAATGCCACACTCTGTCCCTGGCACAGAAATGGCACTCAGACTTGGGGATAACTGCATTATCATCATCATTGTCGTTATGGACATTACCTCTTTGGCAGATGTTTCTGGAGATTTTAGGAAACTATATCAGAAGGAATTTTGAAAAGGGAAAGACTCTCCGCAGGGTAAATGATATTTTTCTTCCTAGGCCAATGTATTTTTTCTAAGGACTGCTAAGGTTTATGATTTCATCAGAATGAAGAATTTGGGGGTAGGCATAGACAATTGCACCTCCAAACTTGGGCAATGATTTTTCAGCTTTCATGTGGTCCAAGCAATGTGAAAATTAAATGGTATATGCCAATACTCATGGTAAATAGCATTCTGTGGAAAATTCCACATTGATTGTCTCCTCCTGGCACCAAGAGTCAAATGGCGCCATGCCATTCGCTGGTGATACAATATGAAAATTGGCTGGTGATTTAACCGGGCCCAATTATCCTGTTGGATGCTGCCTCAGATATGAGACTATAATCTTCTAGTCTGTCACTTTTCAAAGTCATGGACTAAGAAGCAAAGGACTTTTTTTCTTGCATTTTAAACATTTGTGGGTTTTTGTTGTTGCTGTTTTTTGTTTTGGGGGTTTTTGTTGTTGTTGTTGTTGTTGTTGTTTGTGAGACAGGGACTCGCTCTGTCACCCAAGCTGGAGAGTGCAGTGGTACGATCTCAGCTCACTGCAGCCTCAACAATCAGGGCTCAAACAATCCCCCCACCTCAGCCTCTCAAGTAGATGGGACTGCAGGCATGTGCCACCATGTCCAGCTAATTTTTAAATGTTTTTTAGAGGCAGGGTTTTGCCATGTTGCCCAGGCTATTCTCAAACTCCTGGGCTCAAGCGATCCTCCCCATCAGCCTCCCAAAGTGCTGGGATTACAGGCGTGAGCCACTGTGCCCAGCTAAACATTTCTTTTTTATGTTTCAAAGAAATGTACTGTTTGTTTTGATCAGAATATAAGGTATAAGCTGTATCTGTCATTTGTTTAGTATGGGATATTGAGAGTCTTACTTGTTTAAATTTCTAAAATTGTGGTGAAATACATCTAACATAAAATTTAACATTTTGACCATTTTTAAGTGTACAGTTCAGGGGCATTAAATACATTCACATTGTTGTACAACCATCCATCTCCAGAACTCTTTTCATCTTCCAAACTGAAACTCTATGCCCATTAAACAATAACTTTCCCTGCTGCCTTCCCTCCAGGCCCTGGCAACTCCCATTCTACTCTCTGTCTCTGGGAATTTGACGGCTCTAGGTACCTCACATAAGTGGAATCATACGGTGTTTGTCCTTTTGTGATTGGCTTCTTTCCCTTAGCATAATGTCCCCTGGGTTAGGAGTTCCCATCCCCTCTAACCCCTACCCCCACACCCCTACCCCATGCCATGGACCAGTACCAGTAAGTGGTTAGGAACCTAGCTGCACAGCAGGAGGTGAGCAGCAGGCCCAGCGAGAGCAATACTGCCTGAGCTCTGCTTCCTATCAGATCAGTGGGGGCATTAAATTCTCTTAAGAGTGTGAACCCTATTGTTAACTGAGCATGGAGGGATCTAGGTTGCACATTCCTTATGAGGATCTAATGTCTGATGATCTGACATCAAGCAGGTTCATCCTGAAACCATCCTCCTCCACTATCTGTGGAAAGATTGTCTTCCATGAAACCAGTCCCGGGTACCAAAAAGGTTGGGGGCTGCTGCTCTAGGTCCATCCATATTATAACATGTGTCAGAATTTCCTCCCTTTATAAGGCCGAATAATATTACATTGTATGCATAGATCACATTATCCAGTTATCTGACCATGGACTCGAGGATTGATTCCTCTTTTGACTGTTGTCAGTAATGCTCCTGTGAACATAGATGTACAAACATCTGTTCAAGTCCCTGCTCTCAGTTCTTTTGGGTATATATTCAAAAATAGAATAGTTGGATCATAAGATCATTCTTTTTTAATTAAATTGAGGAATTACCATGCATTTTTCCATAGCAGCAACACTATTTTACATTCCCACCAGTAATGCACAAGGGTTCCAATTTTTCTACATTTTTGCCAATGCTTGTTATTTTCTGTTTTTTTTGATAAGCCATCCTAATGCACATGAAGTATAGAGTGAGTTATTCATTCATTCATTCATTTCTCTCTTTTTGAGTCATTCATTCATTCATTTTATTTCTTTCTTTTTGAAAATTAAGAAACTGTATTTTCAAGAGAAGTCTTAGGTTCACAGCAAAATTGAGTGGAAAACAAGAGTCCCCTTGTGTCTTCTGTGCCCACACACACACAATCTTGCCACATCAATATCCCAAACCAGAGTGGTACATTTGTTACCACTGAAGAACCATCATTATCACCCAAAGTCCATAGCTCACATTGGTGTTCGCTCTTGGTATTGTACATTCTATGAGTTTTGACAAATGTATATAATGTCATGTATCTGCCATTGTAGTACAGAATAGTTTCACTATTCTAAAAAATCCTCTGTGTTCTGCCTATTCATCCTTCCTCCCTCCAATCCCTGGCAACCACTGATCTTTTCACTGTCTCCAAAGTCTTGCTTTTTCCAGAATGTCAGTGGGAATCATGCAGGATGTAGACTTTTCGGATTGACTTCCTTCACTTAATGAGCATTTAAGTTTCCTCCATGTCTTTTCATGGCTTGATAGCTCATTTACTTTAGTGTTAAATAATCCATTGTCTGGATGTACCATAGTTTATTTATTTATTTATCTACTTAAAGACATCTTGGTTGCTTCCAAGTTTTGGCAATTATTAATAAAAGTACTATACACATTCATGTGCTGGTTTTTTTCTGGACATAAGTTTTCAATTCATTTGGGTAAATACCAAGGAGTGCAGCTGCTGGATCATACAATAAAATGTGTTTAGTTTCTTAAGAAACTGCCAAACTGTCTTCCAAAGTAGCTGTACCATTATGCATTCCCATGAGCAATGAATGAAAATTCCTGCTGCTCCACATCCTCACTAGCATTTGATGTCAGCGTTTTGGATTTTTGCCATTCTAATAGGTTAGTATTAGTATTGTTTTAATTTGCAGTTCTCTACTGGCATATGATGCTGAACATCATTTTATATGTTTAATTGCCATCTGAATATCTCCTTTGATGTGACATCTGTTCAGACCTTTTGCCCAATTTTAAATCAGGTTGTTTTCTTATTGTTGAATTTTAAGAGTTTTTTGGATATTTTGGCTAACAGTCCTTCACTAGATAGTCTTTTGCAAATATTTTTCTCTCAGTCTATGGCTTGTCTTCTCATTCTCATCATATCATTTTCCAGAGAGCATAAGTTTTTAATTTTAATGTCTAGCTTATCAATTATTTCTTTCAAGAATTGTGCTTTTGGTATTTCATCTAAAAATTATCACCGTATCCAAGATCACCTAGATTTTTTCCTATGTTATTTACTTGGTGTTTTGTAGTTTTGCATTTTACATTCGAGTTAATTCTTGTGAAGGGAATGAGATCTAAGTCTAGATAAATTTTTTGATATTTGGATGTCCAGTTGTCCCTACACCATTTGTTGAAAATATTATGTTTGTGCCATTAAATTGCCTTTGCTCTGTTGTCAAAAATCAGTTGACTGTATTTATGTAGATTTATTTCTGGGTTCTCTATTCTGTTCCGTTGATGTATTTATGTTTGCTTTTTCCAATACCATGCTGTCTTGATTATTGTAGCTTTATAGTAAGTCTGGAAGTTCAGTAATGTCAGTCCTCTGTCTTTATTCTTCTCCAATGTTGAGTTGGCTATTGTGGATCTTTTGCTGTCTATATCAAGTATAGACTCATTTTGTCAACAATCACAAAATAACTTGCTGGGATTTTGATTGGGATTGCATTGAGTCTATGGATAAATTTGGGAAGAACCAACATCTTGACAATTTTGAGTCTTCCTGTTTATAAACGTGGAACAGTTTTTTTTTTTAGTTCTTTGATCTTTCATCAGAATTTTGTAGTTTTCCTCATATAGATATTGTACATATTTTGTCAGGTTTATACCTAAGTATTTCATTTGGGTGGTGCTAATGTAAACGGTAATGTGTTTTTAATTTTAAATTCAACTTGTTCATTGCTGATGCATAGGAAAGTGATTGACTTTTGTATGTTAACTTTGTATCCTGCAACCTTGCTATAATTGCTTATTAGTTCCAGGAGTTTCTTTTTTTTTTAATCAGTTCTTTCAGGACTTTTACATAGGCAATTATATTATTTGTGAACAAAGTTTTATTTCTTTCTTCCCAATCTATATACCTTTTATTTCCTTTTCTTGTCTTATTGTTTTAGCTAGGACATCCAGTAAAATATTAAAAAGTAGTGGTGTGAGGGGACAGACACCCTGGGTTTCTTCCTGATTTTTAGCAGAAAAGCTTTGAATTTCTCTCCATTAAATATTATATTACCAGTAGATTTTTTGTAGATGCTGTTTATGAAGTTGAGGAAGTTCCCTTCTATTCCTCGTTTACTGAGAGGTTTTGTCATAAATGAGTGTTGAATTTTGTCAAATGCTTTTTCTGCATCTATTGATATAATTATTTGATTTTTCTTTGTTAGCCTGTTGATGTGATGGATTATATTAATCAGTTTTTGAATGTTGAACCAGACTTGCATACCTGGGATAAATCCCATTTAGTCATGGTGTGTAGTTTTTTATATACATTGTTGGATTTTATTTGCTAATATTTTGTTGAAGATTTTGGTATCTGTGCTCATGAGAGATAGTGGCCTGTAGTTTTCTTTTCTTGTAATGTCTTTGCTGGTTTTGTCATTAGGGTAATGCTGGCCTCATGGAATGAGTTAGGAAGAACTGACTCTGCTTCTGTCTCCTTGAAGACATTGTAGATAATTGGTATAATTTCTTCCATACGTGTTTGGTAGAATTCACCACTAAACACATGTGGGCCTGGTACTTTATTTTTTGGAAGATTATTAATGATTAATACAATTTCTTTTATATATGTATATACATATATACACATACATATATATGTTTAGAAATACATGCATATATGTGTGTGTATATATATGACTATTCAGATAATCTATTTGTCTTCTTTACTTATGTTTGAGATGTGGTCTCACTCTGTTGTCCAGGCTGGTCTTGAGCTCTTAGGCTCAAGGGATCCTCCTGCCTCAGCATCCCAAGTAGCTGAAATTACAGGTGCACACCACTATGCCCAGCCAGTCTTATTTATGTTTAACTGCATTGTTACAAAAATATTTAGACAACACAAATTACTAAAAACAAATATAAAAATATATATATAAGTATAGTTATGATTAACCCCACGCACAATTACTAAGTGTTTCAGAAGGTCTCCAAACTTGCCAAGTGCGCAGTATTGTTCTCACTGTATAAATGAGAACCCTGATGCTTAGAGAGATTAAAGGACTTGACCAAGGCAACACTGCTAGTTCATAGTGGAGCAAAATCCAATTCTGCCTGACTACTTGGCTGTTGAACACTGCACTATGATGCTTCTTCAACCTTTGGAATCTATAGATCGTATGTGCCATAAAGTTTCTGTGAGGAAACCCATGTCTAATTCCAGGCTTTGACTGTCTACCTCATGGCCATATACCAAGTATGGTAGTTACAGAAGCTCCACACTCAGACACTTGAGAGTGGAGGGTGAATCATAAATACAGGGGAGGTTCCAGGGATCTGCTCTCACCTTGGGTTTTTTTTTTTCCTTTTTGCCAAAATGCATTTTTAGAACCTTGTTAATAAGCTTAAGATGCAAAATCAATGTTTTCCCTTTCCTCATTGCTTTGGTTAATTTTAAGCCTGTACCTAAAACATATTTATATAAAATAGCACCATTAAAACTGCAGGGCAATTTGCAAGCCCAGACCTTAGGTTTTGGAGACAGAGAGATCATGATTCAATTCCCAAAGCTACTGTTTTCTCACTGTCCCATGGTAAGGAGATCTTTAATCTTGCTAAGCCTCAGTTTCTTAATCTGTAAAATGGAACAGGGATATAATACCATTTTCATCAGAAGGTTGTTGATTTAAATGAGAAAAATGCTTGTAAAGCCCGTAGCTCTGCTCTTAAAACAGGCTAGATATTCAGTAAATGTTAACTAATGTTATTCTAAACCATTTTGAGCACCTTCTACATGTCAAACTCTTTATTGAATCACTTGCTTGGTCTTCAAACTTTTTATCATCTGTCCTTAACAATAAATGTTTTTTGAGTACACATCCTCAGTATTTGCAATTTTATTTATAAATTACATCCATGACTCATTCTCAATCCATATACTAAATATTAGGTAAGTTTAATGCTTCCTTTCTTAAAATTAAAAAGAGAGAGATGTTCAAATATTTTATCCCAAATTTCAATGGACTATCTTAATCATCTTGTTTTGAAGGCCTCCAGTTTAGCTTATCTAAAACAGTTTATTAGCAAGCTTTTTCTGTAAAGAGCTGGATAGTGAAGATTTCTGACTTTGTTGGGACTCTGTCACAACTACTCAACTCTGCTGTTCTGGTATGAAAGCAGATATAGACAGTATGCAAATAAATGGTTGTGGCTGTGTTCCAAGAAAACTTTATTTAAAAAACATGTGCTGGGCCATCGTTTGCAGTTTGCAGACCTCTGACCTAAGAGAGTTTGCTGTGCTCTTTAAATACAAAGTTCCCTCAGCAGACTACGTAAGGCCAGCAGCTCTTGCAAACATTGTGAGGTAGTTGGCAAGGAGGAGAAGTGAGGTGATGCATATGATAGCTTCTTCCAAAATGTACAAAATATAGTATATCATCATCATCATTGTTGTTGTTGCTAACATTAGAACATTTTCCATGCATAGGCGATTAAAGGTACTGACGTCCTTGTACCAGCCTTACTCTGCAGAAATAATATGGAGTTTTTTGTAAATAAGGGCAGCCCTCACTGACTTTCTGGAAGCAAGATACAATTTTTTATTTGATTTCCTCTGCTACTTTCTTCTAGCCAGATACATACACATATGAAAAGACTGGATCATTTCTATGAAATTAGTGTATCCTATGAACAGGGAAAAATAAAAGTTTGGTGGCTTCATGGGGGTGATGGCTCACCCACTGACGGGTATTTCTTATTGCCTACTGTGTGCCAGATACTGTGACTGTGCTGGACCCTGTGGGTGGGTGTGGGGGAGACAGAAGTGAATGAGAGGTGGCCTCTGCCCTTGAGGAACTCCAGTCAATCTTTTTTCCCGCTATCCTTCCAACACTGCTCCTGTCAAGGGCCCCAGGACCTGCATGTTGCTATATGCAGTGGTCCTTGCTCAGTCGTCATATGACTCAAACTATTTACATGGTTGATTTCACGCTCCTTCTGGAGCATTTCCTTTTTGTTTGCTGAGGGTCTCTGCTCTCCCCTGGTTCTGCCTCACCACACTACTCACTACTTCTTCCACCTCCTTCACTGGTTCTTCCTCCTCATGAATCCTCTAAATGCAGGGGTGCCCCAGGGCTCTTCTTTCTGTTCTACACTCCCTGGGAGATCTTATACAACCTCCAGGTTTAAACCCATCTATCTATCGATGACTCCCAGATTTATATCTCTAGTCTGGACCTCTGTCCTAAACTCCAATTTATATATCCCTCTAAACAGGCAACAGCTCTTCTCAAACCTAACATGCACAAAGCCTGTTCCCTGATTTTTTGCCACCTGCTTGCCAACCTGCTCTTCCTGCGTTAGTTCTATTCCTTGCTTCACTCAAGCAAAACACCTTAGAGTTTCTTTGTCTCCCCTTTCTCTCACATCCCACATCCAACCCATCAGCAGATATCTTCAGTTCTGCCTTCAAAAGTATGTGAAGTATATGATCGGACTACTTCCTTTCACCTTCACACCCTCACCTTGGCTATCTCTCTCCTGGGTTATTCCAGGAGCCTCCTACCTGTTCTTCCTGCTTCCTCTTTGCTCTTCTTCAATCTGTTCACATCACTCCTCTGCCTAAAACCTTCTAAAGATTCCCCATCTCAGAGGAAAAGCTAAAATTGCTATCATGTCCCACAGGGCTCTACACATCTGTCACAGCAGGGCCCACCCTGATGCTGTGCTCCCATCTCCTCCCTCTGTCCTTGGGTCACCTTAGTCTAGCCACACCCGCCTCCTTGCTGCCCCTCCTACGTGCCAGGCACCCTTGCACCTCTGGACCTTTATTGTCCTAGCTGCCTGCAGGGATAGCTGCCCCATTCCCTTCAGGTTCCTACCTAATGCCACCTTATCAGAGAGACATTCCCGCCCTAACCATACCCTCCTTCCTCCTTATCCCACTCTACTTTCCTCCATAATATTGATCATCACCTAACATGTCAGAGTTTTGTTTGTTATCTGACTTCCACCTTAGACTCTAACATTGAGGTAGGGGCTTTGTCTGTTTATTCTTGATCCCTGAATGTAGAGCAATACCTATGGGTGCTCAGAGAGGCTTCAAATATGGAGGGGGAGAAGAAAGAAAAGAAAAGAAGAGGAAAGGGAAAAGGAAAAGGAAAGAAAAGAAAAAAAAAAAGAAAAGGAGAGGAAGGGAGGGGAGGGGAAGGGAGAGGAAAGGAGAAAGAAAAGAGAAAAGAGACCCAGTCTGGTGGAGGAGCACTAAAGTAATTATATGCAGGATGATGGGTGCACTAGGTTTGAAAACCAAGGGGGCTCCAACCCTTCACCCCTGCTTTAATGAGAACAGTTCTTCTATCTGTTTATATACTGAATACCAATATAAATTTTATTTTGGAGGAAAAGTTTCCACTGCTTTGAAAAAAAAAAAGGTTTAAACAATTCGTTTAAAACAACTGTTCTAGGCCACGGGTCACCACGTTAGGGCTTAGAACAGATAAGTGGCATGGTCATGTCTGCATATTGTGAAGTTTAGTCTGTCAGGGGTATGGTTAGTGGAGAAGGGGTGAAACCAGAGCAGAGAATCTAGCTGGACAAGAGGTAAAATCAATGTTATCCTTTCAATCAGAAAACCAAAGGAACCTGCCCCCACCCTGACCGGTCTCCTACAGGAACCTCAGTAAATTCCCATTTCTTTCTCTGTTCTTCAGACTGATGTTAGATGCATTCTTTGGTCTGTGCTTTCTCTTCCTGAATAAAATGATTGTATTTACATGTGCTAAATACCATATTATTATCACTGACTATACACTATATAACATATATTACTATATACTAAATACTGTATTAAAAGGAACATATCTTCTCATACACATGAATATGCATACAGCTTCATGTTGGCTAATTAGTTTCACTGAGTCCTTTGGAAAAGGAGGCAGACTAAAAAATGAAGGAGTAAATAATTAGGTGTCAAGTAATTAAAAGTACTATTGAGAAAGAATGCCTTTTAAATAGTTTTTTTAATTGGGTTTTTAATATGACTGACTTGGAAAGTTTCTCTCAGAAGATGGTGTTGATTGACAGACAATATAGTTATTAATAACATGTAGTCAATCTGTTAGGAATATATTAAGTGTTCAGGAGATAGAACATCTGAAAAGAATCGCTAAGGATTCAGGCAACAGATTCAGTGTGGAACGCATCTTTTTCTTGACAAGGAGTCAGTGGCCATTGAGCAGAACTGGAGTAAATGGAGTATAGAAGATGGCCCAAGGACCCTGTTGGATCAGCATCTCACTGTTTGGAAATGCAACCACCTTTAATGAGACCAGAAGTCATCAGTTAAATGACTGACCCTATGGGCAGTACATTGAGTAAACAGTTTGTAATCAGAGATTCCCAACAAATATTTTATGAACATCTGAGTAGCACATCTCTAAAACTTGGTTGGGTGATTTATTTATTTATTTATTTTGAGGCAGGGTCTTCCTCTGTCACCCAGGCTGGAGTGCAGTGGTGTGATCACGGCTCACCGCAGCCTCGACCTCCTGGGCTCAGGTGATCCTCCCACCTCTTCCTCCCGAGTAGCTGGGACCACAGGTGTGTGCCACCATTAGTGCCACCCAGCAAATTTTTTAATTTTTTGTAGAGATATGGTCTCCTTGTGTTGCCCAGGCTGGTCTCAAACTCCTGGGCTCAAGTGATCTTCCTGCCTTGGCCTCCCAAAATGCTGGGATTGCAGCCACCACACCCAGCCTGACTATTTTTACAAATATATTTTATTGTGATATTTCCTCATCAGTAAATTATACTTATTTTTTCTTGAAAATTTATAAACTATAGATACAAGAATGGAAGAAAATTTTAAAAGTAGCTATTACCATACCACACTAAAATAAATACCATTGAGCTCTGTAAATATACACACAAGTTTGCCTTTAATTTCTAAAAATAGGACTGCATTCCACATTAAATTTTGTGATCTTCTTTTTCATTTAACAACATATAGTCTACCTTTCCATGTCATTAAATATTCATCTCTTAGGCTTATTTTGTAAGGCTGCATTGTATTGCGTCCTGTGGAATGCCAGAGTTTATTCCCATTTCTCTAGCTGTTAGACATTTAGGTTGTTTCCTCCTTTTATTTATTCTTCTATTCAATACTACAATGAGTACCCAGCACTGATATTCAGTTGGCATTGACATATTAATACAACCTGCCCCACTTCAACTAGTGAGTGCCCATACCAGTCATTAAATATTTTTACTATCACCTGTGGAAAAAAATTTTATATAAATCCATGGCTTGCTTGGGATATTTTTTAGAATTATTATAATTTCTCAGCTATAGGCATTGGACATTTTTACAGGTTTTTGCTATACTTTGGCAAATTAACCTCTAAAAAACCTGTACTAGTTAACACCAGGTTTGACGGTCCAATATGCCCTGCTGAACTCAAACTTTCTAGGGTATTTGTTCAAGAAGTCTGATGGGGACAGCAAAGAAAGAAATAGAGCTCTATTTGAAGTCAAATAAAGACAGATGTATAGATAGAGATATTGATATAGAGATAGATAGTATATTACTTAGGATCCTGGCAAGAAACAGTGGCATTGTCATATGGGGTAGCTGAGGAGAGTGTAGTGAAGGGATTATTTTAAAAGTATGAGCAGGATTAAGGACAACCACTAAGGTTGGCAAAGTACCCTGAGGCTAACAACAGCTGGGAGCTGTCACTCCTAGACCTGATGAGCAAGGTGAAGGAGAAGTTCCTGCAACTTAGAAGAGGTGTAGCAATATGATAGCTGTAGCAAAAGGCTGCCCAAAGGAGTTGTGCCTTCCTACCTAGCAACACAGCAATTTCCCAGCAGGGAGGTCATCTGGAGAATAGAAACCCTAACCTCATTCTTCTCCCAACCTCCTCACACCTCCTGCCAGAGTCTCCCATTGGCTGAACCCAGCTGCAAGCCAGAGAGAGCCCAGTTGACCCAGTGGTTAAAAAGCAGCCTTGCAGGGCACAGAACAGGCTGGAAAAGGAGAGCAGTGGATCTGGAAGAGCAGATGAAAGACATGCACTAGGCACAGCTGTAGCTGTAAGAACAGGCGTCCATTTTTTCATTTTAAATCAGTCTGAAGACAAAGGGAAGAATGGGTTGAAGAAAAAAAAATTAAAGATAGTGAGGAAACAAAATCAAAATTCCAGCCCAGTCTTTCACTTGCTGTAGGGGTATCTGAGACATAGGGAGGTATGAGTCAGTACATCTCTCCCCCGAGAGCATCATGTACAACGTTTCACCTTTGCCACCTCTTGCAAACCCCTCCCAGCAGAGTGTTGGTTTTCAGAAGCACCCGGGCAAAGAACAGACAAAGGGAGGATAAGCTGTGGGGGCGGGGAGACCAAGGTAGTCTTATGTAACTTACATCTTTATGAAAACTCATTTTGCTTTTATTTTAAGAAGTGCTATTTATGAATTCCCCAGGGGGTTAAAAAGCTTAAGAGATGGGTTTTTTATGTGATGTCAATAGAAAAATCTCTAAACTCCTGGAATAAATGATGCTTTTGTTTTGGCTTTCTGTTTTTCAAAAAGGCCATCTGTTTTCATAAACATAAATGAGACTCTCTAGCCACCTTTTCCCTTATAACCCTCTGTCTCTTTGCACAAATGACAACATTCCCTTCGTGATTCATTCCTGAAGACATTCTTCTGGCTAAATGCGGCTGCTAAATTTGTACTTCAGTTTTCACTGTGAGTCCCACATGATCCTTGCTCAGGCGGCAACTGCACTATTACAGCTTTCACTTCTCGAGTCCCAGATTGCTATACCCTTGGGTTGCCAGCAGCTCTGCACCAGGCTTTATGCAACTGGCTTCTCCTGTTTCGCAAGGGTATCTGAGGTCTTTGAGGCAGCCCAATAAGTAGCAACCCTTCTCCACCTGAGTCCTAGGCATGTTGAGAAATAAATGGAAGATAGCAGATGAAAGCCAAAATACCATGTTTATTATTGATAATGAATAATTTAGCTTAGTGTAACAGCTAAATAGGCTTGATAATTGGACCCAGAATTAGGCAGACTGACCCACTTGGTGATAGGCTACGTTGGATGAGGCAGAGGATAAGCCAGCTCCTGGAGGAACATAAAAAAATGTTGCCAACTGCCAAGAGGAAGAAAATTGAGACTCAACCGAGAATAACCATATTCTTCCTCAGTTTACCATTCATGTAACTCATACCACTACCTGGAATCAAAGGGGCAAGATGGCTCACAAGAACACTAATGGGGCTCCCTTCCCATGGAAATAACTATCAGGAATAAAGATGAAGTTTTCCTTCCAACGGTTACATAAGTGTGACAGAAGCTAAAAATGTGCCTTGACTGAGCCTGGTCGATAAAATGTACTCAATAAATACACGTTGACTGTGTGTTCATTTACTTAACAAATACTTATTGAACAAAGTTAGGGCCAAAATAAGTTTAGTTTTTGATTCTTGGTACAGTAGAGAGCTGCTAGAAAATTCTGAGCAAGGAAAAGATATGATGAGATTTACATTTTGGAAAAATTACTCTGATTGCTTCTTGAATAATGGATTATAAGAAGGACAAGTGTGAAAATGGAGAGATGAGGGCCAGGCACGGTGGCTCATGCCTGTAATCCCAGAACTTTGGGAGGCTGAGGTGGGCGAATCAGTTGAGGTCAGGAGTTGGAGACCAGCCTGGACAACACGGAGAAACCCTGTCTCTACTAAAAATACAAAAAATTTAGCTGGGCGTGGTGGTGCACACTTGTAATCCCAGCTACTCTGGAGGTTGAGGCAGAGGTTGCAGTGAGCCAAGATCACACCACAACACTCCAGCCTGGGTGACAGATAGAGACCCTGACTCAAAAAAAAAAAAAAAGGAAAAGAAAAGATGAATTAGAACACTCCTGCTATTGTCTAAGCAAGAATTGATGATGCCTAAGTCAGGGATGAAATCAGAGAAGGACACAAAGGAGAAGGCCACGTGAGATAACTTGCAGATAGAGTTAGCAGGATTTGCTGATGGATTGGAGTTGGGGAGGAACATGGTCTGTGAGGGAAAGCAAAGAATTGAGAATGACCTATATTTTTATTTGAGTAACTGAATGGATAGGGGTAAAGTAGAAGGGGCTGGTTTGGGGGATTGGTTGAATAAATGGATAAGTGAATGAATAATGGTGTCCCTGGTCACCCAGTCTCTTTAGGAGGCTGTAGTGGGCTGATCACGCCCCCGTTTGCCTAGGACAGCCCTGGTTTACATCTGCTGATCCAGCGTAATTATTAAGAGTGCTGACTAGGTGCGTTGACTCATGCCTGTGATCCCAGCATTTTGGGAGGCCGAGGCTGGAGGATCATTTGAGCCAGGGGTTTCAGACCAGCCTGGGAAACGTAGTAAGACCCTGTCTCTACAAAAAATAAATAAAAATTAGTCAGGTGTGGTGGCACGTGCCTGTAGTCCCAGCTACCCAGAAAGCTGAGGTGAAAGGATCCCTTAAGTCCAGGAATTCAAAGTTATAATGCGCTATGATCACATCACTGCACTGCAGCCTAAGTAACGGAGCAAGACCTTGTCTCAAACAAGCAAACAACAATCAAAGAATACTTCCTTTCACCCTCAAAAGTGACCTGCTTTGGATGGCAAAGTACTTGGTTACCCCAGCTTAGAGAATTTTAGCTTGTTAGAGAATTGTTGGGGAAGTGCTTTGAAATGTGAAAAACAATAAATGGAAAATGTCAATCAGCATTAGCTGTGTTAATGAAGATTTGTCCAAAAGCTGACTCTTCTTTGCTCATTAACTTACACAATTATTTTAGGCTACGTTCTACAGCAAGCAATAAATGGATAAGATAAATTCTTATCCATTTATTCAACCAATCCCCCTGTCTGATTGTCTTCCAAGACATGTGGCTCCCAACCCTAGAATGGAACTCTGTTTCCCAGATCCTCTTCCTCTCTCCTTCCCCATTTGTTAAAGATTTCTAAAACACCATATTTAATCAGTCTATGGGGACTCTCTATTTAAAGGAACCCAACGGTTAATCGTTTCATAGATCAAAGCTTTTGTTTAGGCACTAACCACTTACTTTCTACTCCACAGCGTTTCCATGGCTGGGTTTCCCTCTAGGAAGGCACAGTCCTGGAAGATAATCCTCACTCGTCCTGGCTCTGAAATACTTTGTGAAATGCAAAGATCCACTTTCCAGCTGCCTTTCCTTCTTAAGGATGTCTAAATATGCAGTTGTGCCCACAGAGGCATTAGCATTTCACACAAATACCATATACTGGGTGAGGCATGCTGATATTTGGAGAAGGACATTTGTAGATACCAAGGTTCTAGGCCCTCTCTACCCTTCCCTGCTGTGGGACTCTGACACAAATTCTTCCCCTCTCTGGGCTTTTATCTTCTCACAGGTAAAATAGGAGAATATGCCTCTCTGACCTCTGTGTGCTTCTACCTCTGTGCTTATGTCCTTCATGTAATGGGAAAAGATGCTTCAACATCATACTCATGGGGCTGGGGGAGTTATAGCACAGTCCTCTCTTTCTCAAGTCAAATTTAAACTGACTTGAGCTTTCACACAGAGATTGGGGCATGTCCAGATGGTTCTCTTATGATCCCTTTCCCTACTTCCTCTTCCCCACCTTGTCCTAGAACCAAGGAAATGTACACAATCCTCTCCCGCATAAAAAGGTCTCTCAGGCTCCTACTCCTGTATTAGTTTGCTAGGTTCCATAAGACTATACCACAAACTGGGTGGCTTAAACAATATAGTGTCCTGTCTGGAGGCTAGAAGTCTGAAAGCCAGGTGTCAGCAGGGTTGCTTCCTTCCAAGAGCTGTGAGAAAGACTTGTTCCATGCCTCTCCATTAGCTTCTGGGGGTTTGCTGGCAACCTTGGGCATTCCTTCATATATAGAGGCATCCCCCAGTCTCTGCCTTCATCTTCACATGACGTTCTCCCTGTGTGCATGTCTGTGTCCCAATTTCCACTGCTTAGGAGAACACGAGTCATATTGGATTAGGGGCCTGCCCTACTTCAGTATAACCCCATCCTAACTAAACTAATTACATTTGCAATGCCCCTGTTTCCAAATAAGGTCACATTCTAAGGTACTAGGGGTTAGGACTTCAACATATCAATTTTGGGCAATGCTGTTTGACCTATAACACCTCTCAAGTATGGAAAGTCTCTGTTATTGTTCAATCCACTGCTGTGGTTACTGCCATTTTGCATCATAGGCAGCTGCTGGCCCATGGCAAGCTGTCCAGTGCTGGGCTCCTGATGTGACAGAGCCTTATGTTCCCAACTTCCCACCCAAGCCTTCATGAACTTGGAAGGAAAGGAGTCTTCTCAGTGCTACATTTTGCCTCTGGTGTTCCCCATTAGACCACTGAGACCACCAGATCCCCTTAGTACCATTATCCTCCAAAAACCCCAAGGTCCCAACATATCACAAGGTTCAGAGCAGCTGGACAGGAAAGAGCTCATGGAAATGTCAAAAAGCCCAAAAAGCCAGCCAGCTCTCTTTAGGGGCAAAGATGCCCAGGCACCAGAAAGAAAAGCCCCATCCTATTTGTCTTTGGAATAGGGAACAAACTAACATTTTTTCCAAATTAATCTGTCAGGGTCCCCTGCCCTCCCCAAGATGGCTAGAGAGATTTCTTACTCTATCCACAAAAAAGGAAACACAAGTTAAGTTCCCCAGGGAAGACCCTGCTAAGATCTCTGTCTGCCAGCTCCTTATGCATGCTCAAAACCTGTGTGGCTTTTCAACCTGTGCATCAGAAAGTTCTGAACATATCTCTTTTGCTGACTGATAAGTGTTTGTCTTTGCCCTAGTCTCTGGCCACAGCAGAATTGGTGGTGGCTTGTGGTTAAGTATTGGTCTCATCATTTTTTTGGGGGAGGAGGTCACATCACACAGTCTGACACTGGATCTTGTCAAGAAAACTGTGTCAAAGAGCCCGAGCATGACCAGAGATTTGTTCAATCAACAGTCTCTGGGGGAGCTTGAGTTACTGCAGCACAAATGTGCTAGTTAAAGAGGCAGCTTGGGGGAAGAGGAAGGATTCCAAGACCTCAGTCTGTTCCCACTGCCAATATGCCCTGGCTCTGAGATCCCAGACAGGTTGCGTAGCCTACCCAAGTTCCACCGCCCTCCCTCTTGTGATCACTCAATGGCATGCTCAAGGAGAGGGATCTGGTCAGTTCCCAACTGCTACTGAGGCCACAAGTCTGGGCTTAATTCACAGATGTGCCAGGGTATCCCTCATCTATTGCTGTGTAACAAACTACCCAAAACTTGATGTTTTAAAACAACTGTGTATTATTACTTCTGAGTGTGTGGTCAGCTGCAAGACCCAGGAGGCGGACTACCCAGTTTCTGCTGCTTCTGGCTAGGCAGCCTTGGGCAATTTTCTTAACTTTTCTGTGTCTCCATATTTTCTTTATTTGTAACTAGGGATAATGATAGTTTCTGTATCTAGACTGCTCTATGGATTAGTTGAGGTGATATGTAGAAGTGTGCACTTAGAATATTCTCTGGTGCAGAGTTAGTTGCTCAATATATGTTAGCCATCCTTGTTATCATCTCTGTCCTACCTCAGACCCTTCAACAGGTCCCCACTGGCCATAAGATAAAGGTTGAAATCCTGTTACAAAGACCAGGCCATTGTTCTTTATCCTTCTCCCTTCTTCCCACTGTGAACTCAGATATAATGCTTGGAGGTGTGGCAGCCACCTCGCAACCAGGCAGAAAATGCTAAGTATGGCAGAGTTCAAATGTGAAAGGAGCCTGGGCTTTGATAACTCCGTAGAACTGCCGTGCCGGCCTGAGCCGCCTCTCCCCAGACTACTCATATGCAACAAATAAACTCCACTTGTTCAGTGGGTGAATAAAATGTTCTGGCTTCTCTGCCTGGCATTCATGAGCCTCTAAGAGTTCCTGTTCCCTCTGCAGCCTCATTTCTGAAACTATACCCCACCCTCCACTCCCCTGCTTTATGTTCTAGCCATACTGAACTCCATGGAAATTCTTCTGCACACCATAGTTTTGTGCCTCTCAACCATTGTTCATGCTTTTTCATTCTTCTTCTGTTTGGAACTTCCTAGTGCACTGTCAGCTGTTTTCTGCATGGCAAATGCCTATGCTTCAAAACCCTGCACTGATTCTGCCTCTCTATGAAGCTGTAACTGACCTCTTCACCCATTCTGGGCAAATTAATCACCGCATGCCTACAAAATTGAGCTAGACCAACTGAATGCAGTTCCCACTTCTGCCACTTATTAGTAATTCCATTCTCTCTGTGCCTCAGTTTCCTCCTGAATTAAATGAAGCAAATAACAGGGTTTTATGAAGATTAAATAAGGTAATAAGGGTCAATAACTTAGAATACCCAATAGTAAGCAGTCAATAAGTGTTTATTATCATCCTCATCATGGATATTCTTAAGCTTCCAGATCTATAATTCCCACTTGTGCATAAAGCTTTCAGGGGCAGGGATTGTATGATTCATCTCTGAATCCCCTACCCAAGCATAGTACCTGGCACCAAATGGGCATTGGGAAGTGATGGCTGAATTTGCTGATGAAAGCCTCTTAAAAAGAGAACATGCTCTATGCCCTTGGCATTTCCAGAAATGGAGCCAGTGGGGTCCAGAAGATTAAATAGCTTCATCTTTCTGCTATGGAACTTTCTTAGTACAATCACTAGCAGAGCATGTCTTGACTTACATCAAGTCAAAAGAGATAATACAAGTAAAAGACCCCCATGGAGTGTCAAGTGTGATTCAGTGCTGCCCACAACACTGCTGCTGGTGGTGATGATTAGTGGCTGAGACATGCAGTAGAACCTGCTCTGGGTCTCTTCTGGACCTTAAGGACACTCCCTATTCAGAATGAAGGTAAGTCTAATGTGGTGTCAGAGAAAAAGTTAGGCAGGCCTCATATAGACCAATGGAACAGAATAGAGAACCCAGAAATAAAGCCAAATACTTACAGTCAAGTGATCTTCAACAAAACAAACAACAGCCTAAAGTGGGGAAAGGACACCCTATTCAACAAATGGTACTTGGATAATTGTCAAGCCACATGTAGAAGAATGAAACTGGATCCTCATCTCTCACCTTATACAAAAATCAACACAAGATAGATCAGAGACTTCAGCCTAAGACCTGAAACAATAAAAATTCTCGAAGATAACATTGGAAAAACCCTTCTAGATACTGGCTTAGACAAAGACTTTATGATGAAGAACCCGAAAGCAAATGCAACAAAAACAAAGATAAGTAGATGGGACCTAATTATACCAAAAGGTTTTTGCACAGCAAAAGAAATAACAGAATAAACAAACAACCCACAGAGTAGGAGAAAATCTCCTCAACTATACATCCTACAAAGGACTAATACTCAGAATCTACAAGGAATTCTAACAAATCAGCAAGAACAAAACAAACAATTTCATCAAAAAGTAGGCTAAGAACATGAATAGACAGTTCTCAAAAGAAGATATACAAAGGGCCAACAAAGATATGAAAAGCTGCTCAACATCACTAATGATCAGGGAAATGCAAATCAAAACCGCAACACAATACTGTCTCACTCCTGCAAGAATATCCATAATCAAAACATCAAAAAGTAATAGATATTGGCATGGATGTGGTGAAAAGGGAACACTTTTATGCTGCTGGTGGGAAAGTAAACTAGTATAACCACTATGGAAAATAGTGTGGAGATTCCTTAAAGAACTAAAAGTAGAACTACCATTTGATCCAGCAATCCCAGTCCTGGGTAGATACCCAGAGAAAAAGAAGTCATTATATGAAAAAGATACTTGTACAAGCATGTTTATAAGAGCACAATTCACAAGTTCAAAAATATGAAACCAGCTCAAATGCTCATCAGTCAATGAGTGGATAAGGAAAATGTGGTGCATGTATATATATGTATACACACACACACACACATATAATATTAGTCCATTTTCATGTTGCTGATAAAGTCATACCCAAGACTGGGAACAAAAAGAGTTTAATTGGACTTACCGTTCCACATGGCTAGGGAGGCCTCAGAATCACGGCACGAGGTGAAAGGCACTTCTTACCTGGTGGCAGCACGAGAAAATGAGGAAGAAGCAAAAACAGAAACCCCCGATAAACCCATCAGATCTTGTGAGACTTATTGACTATCATGAGAATAGCATGGGAAAGATCAGCCCCCATGATTCAAATACCTCCCCCTGTGTCCCTCCCACAACACATGGGAATTCTGGGAGATACAAGTCAAGTTGAGATTTGGGTGGGGACACAGCCAAACCGTACTATATAGATATATATAGTATATATAGCTATATATAATATATAGTATATATAGTATATAGATATATATAGTATATATATCTATATATAGTATATAGTATATATGGTATATAGATATGTATAGTATATATATCTATATATAGTATATAGTATATATAGTATATAGATATATAGTACATATATCTATATATAGTATATAGTATATATAGTATATAGATATATATAGTACTATATAGTATATATAGTGTATATATATACACTATACGTATACACTATATATACACACTCTATTTATACTATATATACTATATATACTATATAGTACTATATATATCTATATACTATATATGCTATATACTATATACTAGTATATCTACATAGTATATATACTATATATTATATAGTATATATAGTATATATAGTATCTATATGGTATATATAGATATACTATATATACTAGTATATCTATATATACCATATAGGTACTATATATACTATATATACTGTGTATAGTAGAGTATACTATATACTATACACTATATATATTATATATATACACTATATATAGTATACCATATATACTATATACTATATATGTATATATACATATGTATACTATATATGTATATATACATATATACTATATATACTATACATATATACCATATATACACTATATATAGATATATAGTACTATATAGATATATAGTACTATATAGATATATATGATACATATGGATATATACATATATATGATATATATCCATATATAATATATGTACATATATGTGTATATATGTGTGTATATATGTATATATAATATATGTGTACATATATGTGTATATATGTGTGTATATATGTATATATAATATATATGTACACATATGTATATATAATATATATGTACATATGTGTACATATATGCATATATATGTGTGTATATGTATGTGTATATATATGTGTGTATATATATATGTGTGTGTATATATATATACACCTACCATGGAGTATTACTCAGCCATAAAAAGAAATGAAATAATGCTATTTGCAGCAACCTGGATGGAGTTAGAGACCATTATTCTAAGTGAAGTAACTCAGGAATGGAAAACCAGACATCATATGTTCTCACTGATAATGGGAGCTAAGCTATGAGGACGCAAAGGCATAAGAATGGTACAATGGACTTTGGGGACTCAGGGGAAAGAGTAGGAGGGGTGTGAGGAGTGAAAGACTACACATTGGGTATAGGGTGCACTGCTCGGGTGGTGTTAAAAAACTCCGTTAAAAAACTTATTCATCTAACCAAGAACCACATGTTCCCCCAAAAAAACTATTAAAAAAAAGTTCGGCAGGCCTCCAGTGTTTCTTGGCTATATGGCCTGTACAAGTGATTTCAGCTTGTTGGGCTTCAGTTTCCACACCTGTTAAAATGAGTTTATATCATAGGATTTTTATGAATATAACAATTGTTATATTCATACAAATGTGAAGCAACTAGCATAGTGCCTGGCCTGCAGTAAATGCTCAACAAATGTCCCTTCCCCTTTCCTTCTCTCACTCTCCCTCTCACCCCTGTCCTCTCAGATCATCTGTGCCGTTGGGCAGAGGGAAATTCTGTCCTCCCAGTGAACTGGTATGTGAGGTCAGGTGTCTGGTAAGCAGGCTGGTTCTCTACATTAAACATGCTGCCTTCACTCAGGGACAAGGTCTAGGGACCTTTTAGGCAGAAGGACCATGTTTATGCATGTATGTGCAACCTGCTTTCCCTGCAGCGCAGCTTGGGCCTGCAGAAATAGCTCCCTCAGAGCTGAAGAGTCAGCCAGCCTTGTATGAACAGGGACTATGGATCCTCATATGGGCCCATGTCCACTTGACCAGGCTGCAGGGCTCAGCATGCTGTGCAGCAGATGAACAGCTGGCCCAGGGAGTTCCCAATGGGCTCCTGAACACTGCCTGGGAGCCAGGAGGGAGACCTTCCAGGACCTGCCACCTGGTGCCAGGGAGGGGTGAGCCCGAAAACCCAACAACTAGACCAGATGGGTGACTGGGCAGCCAGGGAATGTGGAGGAGGACTCGAAGGCTGTCCAGAGCTTGCCATTTCATCTCTCTCAGACCTAGTTTCCTCATCTGCAAAATCAGGCTAAAGAAAATTAAATAAGTTTTGGGATTCCGGTGGAGCTAGAAAATAATACTTATATTCCTGGCCTAAAATCAAAATTAATTAAGACATAGAGGAGTCCGACAGATAACAATAATAATAAATAAATAAATAATAACAGCAAATACTTTTATAGCATCATGACCACTAGTTAAGCATTAATACTTATTTAGTATTTCCTATTTGTCAAACTCTGTTCTAAGCCCTTTATGATGTTAACTAATACAACATTTCTATAAGGTAGGTACTATTCTTAGCCCCATTTTATGGATGAAGAAACCAAAGCACTGAAAGTTTAATTAATTTGCCCCATATCACAGAACTAGTAACTGGAAGACTAGGATTTAATGCCAGGTGGTCTGGCTTCCAAGGCCATGATCTTGACCACTGCCCTCCACCAATTACCATGGAAAGCCCGCAGGGCAGCTTTAGATCTGCACACAGAGTCTTGCTAACACTTCGACCTATAGTTAGACAGACTTGGCCATCCCGTCAAGGAGAGGAGAAGAGCTGTGCTTTCCATAGGCCACTTTATAGGCCATACAGGGGGTACTGGGTGAGGCAGGTCCGGTTCCTTCTCCCAAACCCACCAACCCAATCATTGTCACTCAGATTACCACAAACTTGCTAATTTGTAACTGGGGGTAATGATAGTACCTGTGTCCATGTTGTGCTGTGGATTAGTTGAGGTGGTATGTCTAAGTGCGCACTTGGGACATTTTCTGGTGCAGAGTTAGTACTCAACCCATGTTAGCCATTCTTGTTATCATCTCTTCTCTACTGCAAACCCTTCAGTGGGTCCCCACTGACCACAAGATAAAGGTTGAACTCCTTTCACAGAGAACAAGTTGTTGCTGACTTAAAACAACAGAAACATATGCTATCACAGTTGGACAGGCTAAAAGTCTGCAGTCCAGATATTGGCGAAGCGGCTTCTTCTGGAGGCTCTGAGAGAATCCACTCCATGCTCCTCTCCTAGCTATGGCGGCTGTCAGCACTCCATAGCACTCCTTGGCTTGGGGACACACATCACTGCAGTCCCCACCTCCACTTCACATGGCCTTCCCCTCTGTGTCTTTGTATGTCCTTTCTGTCTTGTAAGGAACCCCTCGTTGGATTTAGAGCCCACCCTAATCCAGTGTGGTCTTATATCAATCTTTTAATTACATCTGCAAAACCATGTTTCCAAATAAGATTACATTCAGAGATTTTCAGTGGACATGAATTTTGAAGGGACACATTTCAACCATGAAAAGAAGAAATTAGTAAGGGAATAAGGTAAGGCAAGAGTGTTCCCATAAGGGAAGTTTATCCTCAAGAAGACGTAATGTGGGCAAAGAGGTTTCCTCCTGGGATTAGTAGACACTGGCGTGGCTGCTTTAACAGAGATCAGAACAGCGGTGGCCAAAGCATAACAGAAGCTTGTTTCTCTTGCACATAAAATCTCAGCCAGGGGGATAGAGATGTTCTACTTCACAAGGTTCTTCAGGGCTTCTTTTATCTTGTTCTAACATGCTGTTCAAGATGCCCTTAACCCCAGAGACAAAGATGGCTCACTAAAAAGGGCCATGCTTTAGCCAGTAGGTGGTGGAAGAGGAAGTGGAAGGCATCCGGCTTTTTTCTAAAAGTGCAAGCAAAAAGTTGCACATAACACCTCTGCTCACACCCATTGGCCCAAACTTAGACAGTCATGCCTCACTGCAAGGGAATCCGGGAAATCTAGTCTTTGGCTGAGAGGTCATGGAACCAGCTAAAACTCAAAGGATTAAATTTCTAAATGAAAGATGGGGAGATTGATCATTGAGGGACAACTAGAGTAAAGTATGAGAAATACCTGATACAGGGTAAGAGGTCAGTAAATTGTAATGTTGATCTTCTGCCATGATATTGCTGACAACTTATTCTCACTGGTGACATACTGATAAGCCTCTATATTCACCCCTGACCCTGGCACCTGTCACTGTAGTAACCCAAGTACAGACAGATTATGACTCCACAGTCTTGAGATGGGCCGCTTTTTCTTCACACTCCTTTACCTGGCTCCCCAAGTCTGCTGCTCTCCGAGATGCCCCCATCTCCAGCTCAGCCCTGGACCCCAGGTTGCAAAGTCCTGGAGAAGAGAGGCTCTCCCCAAGTCCCCCGAGCTCTGACTGCCAGGAATACCCTGTGTTCTGGAATCTGAACCCCCAGGCACTGCATGCCTTGCCCATTCTGCACGGTTGCCTTCCTGGATACTGGAGGAGTTTGTGGAAAGAATTTTCTGTCATTAGAGGGTGAAAGTCAAAACAGTAATTACAAGAACATCTGTTTCTGAGTGGAAAGCATATCCCCTGCACACCAGGAGATATGCCTGCACAGATCAACAAGCAGGATGTTAAAACGGAAGAGAGTGTTCTGGGAGGGAGGACTAATGGCCCCAGCCATGATGGAGGCTCTGCTTCCTGGGAGGATGCTGCACTGGGGAATAGGGAGGAAGGAGAGTAGGGAATGAGTGAGTGAGTGCATGGAGAAGGGAGTGAATGAAGGATAGAAAGAATGAAAATGGTAAATGAATGATTTACTTAATTAATGAATAAATGAAGAAATAAATAAGTAAAAAATGAATTCGTGAATAAAATAAATCAACAAGAAAATAAATGAAGAAGCTAACAAGTGAATGAGGGAACAAGTGTGATTTTGAGGAAATAAATGAGTGAAAATTGGGGGAACCGAATATGAGCTTTGGCCAGCAGGTGGTGGAAGAGGAAGTGGAAGGCATCTGTAAATGAATGACTGAGTCAGTATTAAGTAGAAATGAATAAATAATAGAATAATTGATTGAGTGAACGAGTGAGTGAACCAGTAGTCAAATCACTCTTCTTTTCTGGACAGATGCGATCGGCAGCAAGACTGGGGTTGTAGGGCAGGACTGGAGCTCGATCTACCTAGAGGCTCAGCATCTGGGTCAGCCACACATTAGGAGGCCAGGAGGGCGGGCGAAGCTGGAAGAATCATATAATTGTAATTATGAGAGGTGGGATAAATGTTAAAAGCATCTGGTCCACCCCATCCCCCTTTTTACAGATGCGAAAACTAAGGACAAAAGGAATGACAAAAAGCTTGAAAACAAGACATTTGAAAACAGGCTAGCCATGTTATCTTGGGAAATTTATTCTTTTTATTTCATTTTTAAATTTAATCCTTAGATTTCAGTTTCTGTATTTGCAAAATAAGGATGATGCTACCTAGTGCATAGGGTAAGATTAAATCAGATACTACATGCCAACTGTTATTCCCTGTGGTGTTTATTTGGTGATCAGTCGATAGTTTGAACCTAGACACAGCAGTCCGGGTAGACTAAGATAAGATATAACAGCAAAGAACCCCCAAACCCAGTGATGTTGACTCAACGAAGATGCGTTTCCTGCTCATATCACAGATGAGGGCCATGTAGAGCCCCCCTCTTATAGCTCTGCATTCTGGAAATCATGGCTTTGAGGGTCACCACCACAGAAGAGGAACAGTACAGAGGGGCTCATTGTTTCTTGGCCTGGAAATTACACATCTCCATGCCACTCACTTCAACCTCTCTATAAGGAAAGTGGATATTGGCTGCGAAGAACAGGGGCTTTTCAGTGAGCACTGACCATGTCTACCATATACTAGGGTTATTTGGGGCTTGTGATCCTGGTCCAATAGAGGTGATGGTCTGAGGAGGAATACTTCTCCAGCTGTAGACCCATGCTAGCCGCTTCCTCAGTGGCTGGTGGCCATTGAAACTCCAGATTTAGAGTCAGAGAATTGGTGAATCCATCTCTCCTGCCTGTATGATCCTGTGCAAATTATTCAACATCCCTAAGCCTCAGATACCTTCTCTATAAGAAAAGGATAATATCATGCATATATCACATGTTGATTGAGGCGTAAATGTGACAGTGTGTGTAGAATCAATTTCAGAAGTATAAACTACAATGAGAAATGATATTCTTCTCATTCTACTCACCTTCCCCATTCCTTCATGAGAGTACTAATCCTTACTGAGTACAGTGTCACAGTCAATATGTCAAGAGTCTTACCTCCTAATTTAATCTTCATTGCACCAATGCAAGGGTTGTGCTATTAACTCTGATTTACAGGTAAGGACCTGGAGGCTTCTCAGGGAGAAGAAATAAGTTGCTGAGACCTTGTAGCTATCATGACAGAGCCAGGCTCAACCCCAGCCATCTTATTCCAAGGCAGGGTCTTGCCTGTGTCTGCAGTCTCCTATGCCTTGACTAGTATGACTACAACTTTGCAGGGGGAAATCATTCTTTCTTCCTTAAAGAAATGTACCAAAATGTTCTGGTGTGGCCAGAAAAGCTTAAGTGTCTATGAGTATTTTTTATTTGTGGAAATGTTACAAAAGTAGATTTTCTTACTTTGGATTATGCACATTCCCCAGCAAATCTGCGGCAAGTCCTAAGCAGAGATTAGGTGGGACACACAAGGATGCAGGGGCAAGCAGCCCAGAGTGCAGGAGGAGGGTCCCTGGGTCCTGGGCAAGCTGGGATCGACTTCTGAGAGCAGAGGTAAGCTGCACAGCATAATTGTGCTAGCTTTGCAGGTAGGACGTGTAGTGGAATGAGGACGATTCTGCCCTCTCCCCAGAGGTTAGAACTCCCCAGACTAGTTAGAACATGCTGGTCAGTAAGTTCAGCCATTTCAGCCAAGGTTTCCTGAGCATTTGCTGGTTCCCTACTGCTGTAGATACAATGGTAAAAATACACTGTCCAAGGCCTTCTGGAGTTCACAGTAGTGGGACCAACAGACAGAATTTACCAATACAGTACAGTAGGATTATGGTAGAAAGCAGGGAGGTATGGAACCCTCAGGGGAGGTTTTACAGAGGAGGCAGCTTGTGGACAAGGCCTTAGAAGAGGAGTAGAAGTGTGGAGATCAGTAGATAGGATGTTCCAGGCAGACACACAGCAGGAACAGAATTGTGGAGGAATAGAAGGACAATGCACAGTGAAGAAACTGTAGCTCTGAAAACTGCCTGGGTGAGTACTACGAGAGTACTGAGTTACAGAAGGCAAGACCTGGGTCTTCTTTACCACTGTAGCTGTAGCACATAGAGCACAGAGCCAGGCATGCTGTAGGGACTCGGCTCACATTCGCTGAGTGCATGAGTAAGTGAGTGAAGGTATGAAAGAAAGAGAGAAAGCAACAGAAGGGAAGGAAAAGAAGTCAGAGATTTACTCCACGTTGTAGCACAGATTATTGAGGACAGCCGCCCAGGGTGTTAAAGACCTGTATGAAGGGAATAGGTGCACAAAGATGTATTGGATCTCTGGGTGTCCTGTGGTTATGACAAGGTCTGTGCCTGGCATACAGTACATATGTTTTGAATAGATGAATGAAGGGTTTCTGTCTTTGAATAGCTTCTTGAATTAGTATCAGAATAAGACAGCAGAGGCTGTGTCACAGGACCATGACCTGGTCACTGTTCAGCCCTCTGTGGTAACCTTAGTCTCATGGGATCCCTGAACTGGAACAGCCTCAAAGATGAGAAACTTCAACGTCTTTCTTTTACAGGACAGAAACTGAGGCTCAGAGAGAGCCTCAGTTATGGCTTGTCTTATTGCATATCCAAAAAATGGGACTTAGAATGACCAACTAATGTCGTATAGTCCTGGGCTCTGTGTCCTGCACTGCTACTAACTGGGGAGCTCCTGTACTGTCCCATCTCCTCTGACTACAATTTCCTCCCTTGAAATAAGTGATCTCCAAGCCCCCTTCAGGTCCTCCTTCTCAACCCATCTCATTCATTCCGCAAACATTCACTGAGCATCCTTGCGTGTCATGCTTGGTCCTGCAGGAGATCAGAGAGAGGGTCCCCACTCCTGCCCAACCCCTCAACTTGATCACATTGTCAGCCTTTGTCATATATTTTTAAAATGCTTATGTTGTCTGCTGTCTCACCAGACTCAAAGTTACTTGGGGGCATATTTGATCCTTGTGCTTCCTTAAATTATTTTTGGAGCAAGGCAGAGAGTAAATGCATAGATTAATTAGTGTATTGATTATTTTTTCTTTGTCCCAGAGCACCTTAGACTGGTAGGCATTCACAGGAGACATTTATTGGAGACAGTCAAATAAACAGAGCATTGCACAAAGGGGACAATTGCACCAGGAGGGGAGAAAGAAAAGGAGGGTGCTGGAAGCTCAGGATGGACCTCTGATCTAGACAGAGGGTGAGGAAGGCTTTCAGGAGGAGGTAACCTTCGACTGAGTCTTCAAGGACAAGGAGTTACTCAGGGAAAGATGAGGGTGACTGAGACTAAGGAAACAGCATGTACAAAGTGCTGGAGGCCTGAGAAAGCCTTGCCCATTTCAGGATCTGCAAGTAATTTCTGGTGATGCCAGAATCTCACCCTTCACCTCTTCCCTCCAAGACTCCCTGGTGGGGTATGCATTACACACAACATGAACAGGGACCAGAGAGGAATCAATCTATCCATGCTGACAAGCACCTCGCACATCACTCTTCCATGCAGGACTTATTGATTGGTGCTGGGCTGCCAACTTGGGCAGGAGCTACAATGGTCTGTGGAGGACAGACTCTACAGTCACTTCCCCAGGCTGCCAAGTGGCCGGAGCCACAGTGCAAGCCCAGACCTGTCCCTCTGGAGTTTCCTGGATACCTTTAACACCACCCAGTCTTCCCTCTAGGCAGGAGAACACAGTGTGCCTTCACTTCTGCTGGGAGAGGCCAGTCCTAACCATTGACATTTTCTATGTAACTGAAGCTCACCTCTCTTAGGGAATAACTTAAACACTTTATTTAAAGTTTAAATATTTTTGAAGTTAAATTAGTTCTATAGTAGACAACATGTAGGAAGGATGGGATGGCTGGCAGGTGGGAAGGGTGGGGGGATAAAAGGAAGAAATGAGGGTCAAGGAACCCAGTCAGGAGGCTTCAGAATTCCAGACATGACCCAGATACACATCTTCATGTTTATATCCCAGATCTCAGGGAGAAAGCCTAGGCCAGGATACTCTTAGAGTGGGAATGAGGAAGAAGAGAAAGGAGGCAGGGAGGAAGAGAAGGAAGGGACGGAGGGAGGGAGGGAGGAAAGGAGGAAAGGAGGGGAGGGGGAGAGGGAGGGAAAGAAGGAAGGTAAAAAGGAAGGGAGGGAGGGAAGGAAGGATGGAAGGGAGGGAGGGAGGGAAAGGCGGACCATTAAACTACTTGGAAACAAACATCAACTATTATTTAAACATCAAATATTATTAAAGAACAAAAACAGCAGGTTTCCGGAGCACTCTGGAGTCTATCTTGATAGGTTGCCGTTGCTCTGGGGTTAATATGAGGAAATGGCATTCTTAAAAACCCATATTAACCTGTCTGTTGTTCTATGGACTGTGACAGCTGCATTTTACATCATAATGGCTAACCATTTATTTCAAGCCAAAAAAAAAAAAGAGAGAGAGAGAGACATTTTTTAGCCCATGAAGCAAAAGCTCAAGGCTGGAAGCTTTGCCCTAGAAACAGGTTGTGAAGCAGAAGTTCAGAGTAGGTCAAATGTGGGTTCCACAGGAGCCCCTACTGTATGCCCCACCTCCATTTGCCCAGATACTCCAGATCTGTCCCTTTTCTGGGTCCCGCTAGGGTTTGCCTCTCTAGGCCTTCCTTGGGGCTGCTGTGGTCTCAGGGGAGACAAGCTACTCACTTGGATAATGGTGAGGTCCTGGTAGCAAACAGTACAGGAAAGGGCCCTGAGTGCAGGGGAAAGGAAGGGAGAGCTTGTGGAGAGCAGAGAAGGGAGGGTCGAGCTGACCCAGCTTCAGATTTGAACTGCATGGAAATGCACTCATTCAACAAGTATTTTTTGAGTACCTACTATGTGCCCTGCCCTGGTCCAGAGCAGTGAACAAAATAGGTAAGGGTCTACTGCATGCTTGGCCCCCTGAGGACACCCCGGTGGACAACATACAGGTGGGCCTGCTTCAGAGGGCTTATATTCTAGCTGGGGAGATAGGCATTAATCAGATCATCACTCTGGTAAGTGTGATCACTAGGGCTCTGAGAATGTAGAGTAGAGGAAACTCCCTCCTCTGAGGGGCCAAGGAGCTCTCCTGCAAGTGACTAAGGCTAAGCTGAGAGCTGAAGGGGAGGAGGGGACTCCCAGCCTTGGGGACGGCACTTACTCCTTGAGCATAATTACCTGAAAGATGCCTGGTTTGGATGGAGCTGGGGGAACAAGGGGCCCTGATGGGAACATAACATCAGCAGGGGGTCAGAGGACAAAGTAGACATGTAATGTTTATTTAAGAGTGGTATGGTTTGGTTGTTTTGTTCCCTCCAAATCTCATGTTGAAATGTGACCTCCAGTGTTGGAGGTGGGCCTAGTGGGAGGTGTTTGGGACATGGGGACAGATCTGTCATGAATGGTTTGGTGCTCTCCTCATGGTAATGAGTGAGTTCTCATTCTATGAGTTTATGTGAGATCTGGTTGTTTAGAAGAACATGGCACCTCCTCTCTCTCTCTCACTCCCTCTCTTGCCATGTGATGTGCTGGCTCCCTTTCTCCTTCCCCGATGATTGGAAGCTTCCTGAGGCCCTCACCAGAAGCAGATGCCAACACTATGCTTCCTGTACAGCCTGCAGAACCGTGAGCCAATTAAACCTCTTTTTTTTAAATTACCCAACATCAGGTATTCCTTTATAGCAACACAAAAGCCAACTAGCACAAGCAGCAAGAGGAAGCTCTTGAGGGGCTTGAACAAGGGGTGACATAAGCCTTCAGGTTTTTGCACTGTTTTTAAAACTTTTCACACCCAATGTTTTTGAGTCTGAAAGCAAACTGGTAAGGCAGTGAGTTTGGGGTTCTTGTCCTAACCTGACTGATCAGAAAACTGAAGTCCTTCCAAAATGGATGACTTACCTTACCTAAGATCACTAAGAATTGAACGAGTGAGAGGATGAGGGTCTAAGTCTTCCTGCTCAGGGGCTGGTTGAAGAATCAGAGAGAAGAAAGGGGGCTTCGTAGACCCACACACAGCATGAGCAATGGTATAACATGGTGTCAGGGGAACCTTGCATGGTTTGGAGAAGAGCCCCAGTGTGAAAGTACCCAGCACTGTGCCTTGTACATGGCAGATGCTCAGAAAACTACCCTTCCCCTTCTTTCAGCTGCAAGAACCACTGCTTCGGTTTCCCACACTGCCTGGCCACCATCATGCCACCTTCTAGGTTAAGGGGTGTTTGGGCAGATACTTGGTTTTGGTAGGGGTGTGAGAGAAGGGAGACAGGTTGTCTTATGCTCCTTACCCAAGTCGGGATCCATCTTTCCTAGCTCTGATTGTTCTGCTGGGTGACTTGCCTCTGCCCAGACACCGTGCAGGGAAACATGAGAAGACAATTTCCCAGGATTTCTGCTGCTCTGCCCCTGGCCCTTGCTGCAATGTTCTACAGTGCTTTGGTCAGAAAAAGTCCTCATCAGAATGATCGACTTTGGACATGTATTCACTCAAGAAGAATCATCTAATATTCATTTACAAAATCCTTTTCATACATTTTTCTCATTGAATCCCCATAACAAACTTGTGAGGTAGTTACTCATTACTGACATTTTATAAAAGGGTTTTGAATTGGTTGTTATTCATGGCACACATAACAAACCAAAACCTGAGCACAGGTCCTCTCTGACCCCAGTCTAGTCATCTTCTAGCTTCGTGACAAGTGTCTATCTTGGTATCATCCTTTAGTACTGCCTATTCAGAGACATCACAACAAATTTTCCCCGCAGTAAGGCAAGTGATGGAAAGCCATTCTAAAAATGTGCCCAGAATCTTTAGAAGAACAAACATCCATGTAATTAGTCTTTGGTATGTTTTGTTCAGTGTATACCTTTCTTCTGCGTCAGTTTAAGGTTGGCAGCTCTTCTGTCCTCTTGATGAATGCCGTTGGGTTTTCCTGTGCATTGAAAAGTTGAGTTTGGACATCTTCCTGCTCACTAAAAGGATGAACATTGACCATTTTTGGAGGCTATGTACAGGAAGTCATGCTTCAGGGATCCCAGAGCTCAGAATTGCAGTTCCTTCTCTTTGCATATCCACTGGACATCAGTAGAGGGCTGCCAGCCAGCACAAACACTGTGGCATTGGAAGGGGTTGGAGGAATGCAGCTGGCTCCCAGCCCCTTGTTTTCCCGTTCCACTGGAAGGTTGTGTTCATTCGAGCTTTTAAACCAAAAATAAATTATTGTAATCCATTTGCTAATTATACCATGCTAAAGTTCTAGACGCTGTAAATTACAGCCATGATATATCTAGATGAAGTTTCTGGGAGTTTATTTTTAGCCATTCAGAAAGCACTCAGTTTCCTAGAGGCTTCATTTGCAAGTCTAGGAGGGAACAGGGAAAATGCATCTGCACAACCTTTCTTGGCCTATGACCTGGAGACGATGAACCTCTCTGGTTCTCCTCTGTAAAAGAAAGTGGTTGTAGTAGTTCACTTTGAAGGTCTTGTCTATCTTCAAAGCTCTAACTCTCATTTTCTGACTAAGCAAAGTAGAATGTAGCCAAACATGGGTTTTCAGTTCCTGGTTGATCATGGAGAATATCAAAAGCCACCACACCAACATATTAATATTTGTGAACCATGGAACACAGATCTTCAGAAACCTCAGGCTCAATGGACACATTGCATTTCTTTTCTAGTCCTAAATTTTGAGGAGTGGAGAGAGGAAGGAAGGATTTTATGTTTATTTAGCACGTACTCTTTGCATAATACACTGCTTGGTGCTTGCATTTGAGTGATATTTGGATGGCCTTCTCCATTCAAGGACAATGTCATCTAATTTTAATCAATCAGTCACTCATTGACATCTGTGTGCCAGCCACTGGGGTTGGTTCTGAAAATATCTAGGGTAAATTAGATGCATCTCTTACCTCCAAGGAGACAAGAGGTGGAGATAAAGCATGCAATGAAAATGTTGAAGTGCTTTTTGAAATGCACTATTATCTACAAATGATTAAATACCAAGTGCCAGCAGAGAGAACACAGAGAGATACATTGTGAGGGGTAGGGGGGGTGTCTAGGTTCATTTTTGCCTGTTGGGGGAGGAGAATCAGGGAAGACTTCAGGGATAATGAGGTATTTGAGCCAGGGATGATATGTAAATATGATTTTAAAATGTGGGGATTGGGTAAGGGAAATTGGACAGATCTAGTTTAGTAACCTCGGAAAGCGCCCCGGCCAGGTCCCATGGATGACTATCCTTGACCAGTCATTAACACATGACACACAGAGCACATCTCTTCCCCAAACACTACAACTTCTAGCAAGTTTTCTTCAATTTTGACCATAGTATGATTATTTTTTCAAACAGTCAACATAAAAAATTCTTTGGAACAATTCCTTTGTCTGGATGCTTCTTGTGTTTAGACTTCTAGATAAGCAATCTTCTACTATACTTGTGTAATTCTTGGGTGGAGAGATGGACGCATGGTCAGATGGATGAATGGATGGTTTCATATCATTGTAGAACTGCCACAGCAAAGAGATGGAAGCAATGAGACTGGTTTGGCTTGCTAATAGCTTTGTGGAAAGAGCTGAGCTTTAAACAATTAACAGAATTTTCTCAGCACACAGTATGGATAAAGGCCTTCCCTTCAGAGGGAAGCAAAATGAGAGCATGAAATCCATGACATCGTGGAAGAATGGTGAGTCACAGAAGCCATGGTATAGGAAGGCAGGATGAGTTAATGTAGTGGCTGAGAGCACAGGCTATGATTGGATGGACTGTGGTTTGAATCCCTGTTCTGCCACATAGTAGCTGAGTGATCCTGGGCAAATTAGGTAACTTTTCCAAGCTTCTATTTTCTCATCTGTAAAATAGGAATATTAATAATGTCTACCTTGTGTGGTTATTGTGAAGATTAAGTAGAATAAAATAATGTTTAGCACAGTGATTGGCATGCCCTTAATAAAGTGTTTGTAGTTTATGGTTATTATTTTATAAAAAACACTTCTAATTAAATTATGAAAATGCCCATTCAAACCACAGAATTTGTGAAGGAGTCAGAGAAAGTCCTTGAGGGGAAAGGAGAAGAACCAGGAGAAACTGGTGTTGCTGATATGGAGGCAGGAATTTCTAGAGGGAAGGGGTCCCTGCTAGCAAATGACCCAGAGAGGCCACTGCAGATTGAGAAGAAGTGTCTGGAATATGCAGTGACAACATCCCTATGATCTTAAAGAAAGAGGCTGAAAGCCACAAGGCAATGATTTGTGAAGAGCGTGGGAGTGGAGGAAGTGGTGGTCTACATGACTCTTTCAGGAAATCTCTCTGAAAAGGAGAAAAGGAACTTGGGGGCAGGACAGGGGACAAGGTCATGGGAAGGGCTGTTTGCTAGATGAAGAAATTTGAACTCAACACAGTGTTTCTTGACCTATCTAAACTCATGCCTGCTTTGATAGACATAAATATCACTCTCCCCTGCAAGACTGATGTTCTGGCACCCAAGACCTAACACCAGCCTTATTTGAGAGCCACATCTGCCAGGAGGATTTTGTCAGGATTTACTTTCTGTGTTGTATTTTTAAAACAGTAGGAATTTAATGATCTGCTAGAACCAAGCAGGTAAGAAATGATGGAGGCATTGTAGGTCATAACAAGGATGGATTTGAAAGATGGTAAGAAGACTGAACCGAGCAGGAGTGAGGAATGAGGGGCAGAGGCGAGTCAGAGGGATCCTGGGGTTCTGGCATTGAGGACTGAATAAATCACTGCATCAACTGGTGTGTGTCCTTTTTCTTTGTGGGTTCCCACCTCTACCTGCCTAGGTGACATTATACAGGTTTAAGACCAAATAACAGACATGGTCATTGTTTAGAAACTTTTAAGTACTTTATCAGTGTAGGGCATTGTTAGTGATACTGTTATAAAGAAAAAAGAGCATACCTTGATCTTTCCTTGTGCACTGTGTCTTTGTCAGTGAGTATAATTTTAAATGGTGTGAGGGAACTAATGTGTATTGCTCACATACCTTATTACAGGTGAGGAAATTGAGATGCAGAAACATTTAAAGAAAGCCAGCCCAAGATCAACCCGACAGCCAGAGAATGCACACTCTTTCTAAGCACATATAAAACACTCACGAAAGTGGACTGTATCCTAGGCCGTAAAATACATCCCAGTAAATTTCAAGGAGTCAGTATCCTACAGACCATATTCACCTACCACAGTGCAATTAAGTTAGAAATCAGTAACAGAAAGATGAGATTTTTTTTAAAAACCTATATTGAGATATATTTATAAAAATACTTCCAACTAACTCTCAGATCAAAAAGAAATGATAACAAATTATAAAATGATTATAAATGAATGACCAAAGAAATATTAAATATCAAAAGTTGTGGAATATAGCCAAGACAGCACTTAGAGAGAAATTTATTGCCTTAAATGCTTATATTAAAAAAGAAGAGCTGAAAATTAATGAATGGGCTAAGTATCCAATTTAGGAACAACAGCAAATATAAGTAAATAAACCAGCCCAGAGTTGTGCAGTCAGAAGTGGTGGGGCCAGGATTTGGGCATAGCTATGGCTGGCTCAAATCCCTCACTCTCTTTACTCCACTGGTACCTTTCTCTATGCTGCTTTCCATTATATGCCCAGTACCTGGAGATTCTCTCTCCCTAAGAGTTGAAGAGATGAGGCTACAAAGTAACTCCCTGCATGAAAGCTTGCTGATAAATCCCACTCATTTTCTCAGCCATCCTTTTACTTGTCCATCAACTACTTAATGAGCATTTGCCATGTGCCAGGCACTGTGCTAGTAGCTACTTTAGTTGCATCTTTCCTCTGAGTGTTCAAACACTAGCCTTCAGCCTGGGACCAAAGCTCATACTGCTGCTACTAATGCCCAGGCCCACGTCTCACCCCCACCTCCCAAGCTGCCAGAATCTTCTCTGCTGCTTGTCAGAACAGCATCCTCATCAAAAATGACTGATTTGTCTCTTGTCTCTTTCAACAGGTAGACTGAAATTACCATGTGTCCAAATTAAAATTGCATACTTCAAGGATTATTTGAAGGACTATTCTTAGACCCTTTTAAGAAGATTTAAAGAAAAGTGAGTTGATTTTTTTTACACTTCAGAGAGTATTCATGATTTAAGTTAATGTTGTGGGTTCTTTTTTTCTCTACCTCTTAAATATGCGCTAATAGGTAGACTTTATCTTCATTTATTTTACAATAAAGATTTTTTTCCCTAAGAACAATGAACAAAGAGTGCAGGATTACTGCTTGCCTTCCCTGCAAGATTTTTATATGTTTCAAAGGCTTGTGGAATCTTAGAGATAAAAGGGTTTTAGAGGTATGGACCATTCCCTCCTGGATGCTGGGAAACCCACAACAGCATCTCTATAGATCTCTGGCCTGTTCTTGGAAACTTGCAGGGACTGGTATGGAGGTTGGTATCTCCCCACACTTAGGATTTTTGTAGAGCTCTCCCATAATCTGGACTTGAAATCCACTCCACATCTTGCCAAGTCTCTTTCTTCTCTACTAGACATCCTAAAATAGGTGAATGTAAACAGCATGTCCCTCCTCAAGATCTTTTCTTGTTCTTTGTTCCTCCAATCATTTCTCATAAGTTGGTTTCAAGAGCAGCTCCCATCCTGGTCACTTGGAATACAGACAGAGCACCTCCAGTGATCTTTGCCCAGTATATGGATGAGAATCAAAGCAGGGTAAATCCAAAGAGCAGGCCTGGGTTCAGCCCCAGTTCTACTCTTGTTGTGTTTTCAGGAAAGTCACTTCATCATTCTGAGCTTGGTGAAAACAAGGAAGGTAGGAGGAGATAGTCACTACCATGCCTCTGACCTCCACTTGGATCATTTTGCTGACTCAGAGTAAAGAAGTTGCTGCTTCTTACCATCTCAGGCACTGGAATGGGCCAGGTCTTGGGAATCCGTGGAATCTGGGTCCAATCCAAGCCCTATCACTTGCTGGCTATGTGGCCATAGACTGCCATTTCTCATCTCTGATCATCTGTTTCCTCATTTGTTAAATGAGGATGCCAATAAATGTTGCAAAGGGTTGCGTGAGGATGTACTGAGATAATGTACATAATGCACCTAGTACCTGGTACATAGAAAGTGTTCAAAACATGGCAGTTGCTAGTATGATTATAAGTAATGGCAGAACTACTTACCTTTAGCCAGAGGAGAAGATAGGAGGTGCTAGAGACTCTCATAAGGAGAGAAAAGAACGGGCATACTCATTAGGGATACAGTAGTGTTCACATCTCATAAACTCTCATGCAAACATAAGCCCAACCCCAGAAAATTCATGAGGTTAAAACTCTACTTCTCAGAGTCAGACAAGGATGATGGGTTGCTATGGAAATATGCAGTTAAAAGGGAAATTTTAGAGTGGGTCCGAGAAGCTGCACAAGTCCTGCCAATCTCTCACTGATGCCATAGTCCCGGTCCTAGATGGTAAGGATTAGAGCCCCCCAGAATGAAGGTCCTTAAACACACAGACTGGGAGGCCTGCAAATCATCAAATATTTATATATGTTCAGAAGGCTGGTGGTGAGTGTTGGATGAGAGATTGAGTGTTTTGTAAACTGTAAAGTTTCCTACACATATATGTGCCTTTGTGTGATTCATGTATTATGGACTGTGTCAATACTTTGCAAATCAGAAGAAAGGGGGGAACTCAGATGAGCTGACTGTGTAATGAACCTGTAGAGTCCAGCCCCACTGATTTCTGAGTGAAATAGCATATACATATGCATGCATGTACATATCTATACACACGTCTATGCATGTGTGTGCATGCACACGTGTGTGTTTGTGCATATGTGTGTGAATCTTTGACCCTTTGGAAGTAGTCACCACTCTTTATCCAGTGACTGGCTGCCTCTAAGGAGTATAACAGAGGAATGAAAACACAGGCTATGGTGTCAGTCAGCCTAGCTCTATAACTTACAAGTTATGTGGCCTTGGTCACATTATTTGATAAGAGTGGTACAGTTTTCGCCTTCCTGGAGCTGAAAGCCTGTGGATAGGGCTGCTCTCAGGAGCTGGGAGGATGCAGCATAGGATGTATCTGTCACACCAAGAAAGTGCTTAGGATATGGGAGAGTCTTTCTCCCTTGGTTAGTGGCTTTTTTCTGTTTGTTTTTTTCAGAGTTTGGGGAATGTTGTGTTAACTCGTTAGATAAAAGGAATCTCTGAAGGTATCTTTGGTTCCATAAGACCATGCCCCTGAAGACCTAGGTACCTCGGTGGCTAGAGAGACTGTGTAGGAAAACGTACCCTCTAGGACCTGTTGAAAGGGCTAATTTCAGAGGTGTTTCCACACCTTGGCCGTCCTTCTGAGTCTCTTCCCTCAGTCTGGGCCTTGGGGCTGGCAATTATTAAATTCAGAAGAATTGGAAACTGTTATCACTCAAGGTATAGGACAAAGTATTTTCTTTAAATTTGGAAATTAAATATAGCTAACATCCTTGTTCTCCAGACAGTGGCTCACAGTAGATACAGAGGTGTTGATCCAGGCCAATGTTGGTGTGGATGCCACAGGCTAGAAATGCCCCTTTCTGGGCTATTCAGACCCAGGAAAGACTGCATAATTGTGTATCACAGGGTGCTTCAAATTGTGGGTTGTAGTCCAGTAACAGGTCATGAAATTAATTTGGTGGCTCAAGATCAGCATTTATTAAAGTAAAAACAGAGTAACCTAGTAACCCACAGAGTGGGTAAAGATATTGTATATTTGCACTCCATATACTCAACAAAGGTCTCATATCCAAATATATATGGTAGAAAAAAAGAAGAAACTCCTATAAATCAGTAAGAAAAGACAGACAGCCTAATAGAAAAATGGGCAAAAGACTCAGATACTTCATAAAAGAAGATGTCCAAATAGCCAAAAAAGCACATAACATTTTTAGTCTTCAGGGAATGATAAATTAAAACCATAATGAAATACTACTATGTACTCATCAGAATGGCTGAAATAAAAAATATAGATGCTATCTAGTGTTGGCAAAGATGTGAAACAACTGAAACTTACACACTGTTAGCTGAAATGTAATTGGTTTGATGACACTGGAAAACTGTTTGGCAATATCAGCTAAAGCTGAACATATACATACCAGCACTTTCACTCCTTGGAATATACCCCTGAGATATGTACACAGATATCCACCAAAACACATGGCCATCAGCCCTGGAATGGATCAAGGGTAGCATATTCACATAGCGGAATATTGCACATAGCAATATTGATGAACTTCAGAAACATGAAGGTGAAAGAAAGAAGCAGGCACAAAGAAACTTTATGACTGCACTTTAAAAAAGTACAAAGCCAGGTAAAACTACTCTGTGTTTTCAGAAGTCTGGATGGTGGTTGCCCCCGAGGGAGGAGTTGGTAAATGGGAAGGAGTGCAAAGGGGCTCTCTAGTCATTCTGCCTTTTGATTCAGAGGTAGGAGGGCAGGTTAAATGGGTGTTGTCAATTTTTAGAAATGCATCAAGCTATTCATTTATGATATGTACCCTCTACTGTACTTAAGTCATACTTCAATAAAAGTTTATAAAATGAGCATAACTGAGGAGAAAATATAGCAGGTCATAAGGACAAACATCATTAAGCGAAACTTCAGTTACATGTCCCTCTAAATATGTGTGTATAGACCAAGTTGAGGTATGAAATGTATTTCTTTTTTAAATTTTTTTTAATTTTTAGTTTTTATGGGTTCATAGTAGGTATATGTATTTATGGGGCATGTGAGATATTTTGATACAGGCATACAATGCATGCTGATCATATCAGGTTAAATGGGGTATCCGTCACCTCAAGCATTTATCATTTATTTGTGTTATAAATATTGAAATTATACAGTTTATTTTTAAATGTACAGTAAATTATTGTTGACTGTAATCAACCTGTTATGCTATCAAATACTAAATTTTATTTATTCTTTCTAACTATATTTTTTGTACCCATTAGCCATCCCCACTTCCCCATGCTCACTACCCTTCCCAACCTCTGGTAATCATCCTTACATTCTTTATCTCCATGAGTTCAATTGTTTTAATTTTTAGTTCCCACAGATGAGTGAGAACATGCAAAGTTTGTCTTTCTGTGCCTGGCTTATTTTGCCTAACATAATATCCTCCAGTTCCATCCATGTTGTTGCAAATGACAGGATCTCTTTATTTTTTATGGCTGAATATTACTCCATTGAGAATATGTTCCATATTTTCTTTATCCATTCATCTGTTGATGGACACTTAGACTGCTTCCAAATTTTGCCTATTGTAAGTAGTGCCACGATACACATGGAAGTGCAGATATCTCTTCAATATACTGATTTCCTTTCTTTGGGGTATGTACCTAGTAATAGAATTGCCAGATCATATGGTAGTTTTATTTTTAGTTTTTTGAGGAACCTCCAAACTGTTCTCCATAGCGGTTGTACTAATTTTCACTCCCTTTTCTCCACCTCCTCGCCAGCATTCATTATTGCCTGCTTTTTGGATAAAAGCCATTTTAAATGGGATGAAATGATGTCTCATGTAGTTTTGAGTTGCTTTTCTCTGATAATCAATGATGTTGAGCACTTTTTCATCTACCTGTTTGCCATCCGTATGTCTTCTTTTGACATTCTTCTATTCAGATCTTTTGTTTACTTTTTAATCAAATTATTATATTTTTTTCCTGCCGAGTTGCCTTAGGTCCTTATATATTCTGATTATTAATGCGTCGTCAGATGAATGGTTGGTAAACATTTTCTCCCATTCTGTGGGTTGTCTCTTTACTTTGTTGATATTGTTTTTCTTTGCTGTGCAGAGGCTTTTCAACTTGATGTGATCCAATTTATCCATTTTTCCTTTGGTTGTCTGTGCTTGTGAGTTTTACTTGGAAAATCTTTGCCTAGTCCAGTGTCCTGGAGAGTTTCTCTAATGTTTTCTTTTAGTAGTTTCATAGTTTCAGGTCTTACATTTAAGTCATTAATCCACTTTGATTGATGTTTTTACATGGTGAGAGGTAGGGATCTAGTTTCATTCTTCTGCGTATGGATACCTTGTTTTCCCAGCACCATTTATTTATTTATTTTTATTTTTTATTTTATTTATTTATTTTTATTATACTTTAAGTTCTAGGATACATGTGCACAACATGCAGGTTTGTTACATATGTATACATGTGCCATGTTGCTGTGCTGCACCCATTAGCTCGTCATTTACATTAGGTTATTTATCCTAATGCTATCCCTCCCCACTCCCTCCACCCCACAACAGGCTCCAGTGTGTGATGTTCCCTACCCTGTGTCCAAGTGTTCTCATTGTTAAATTCCGACCTATGAGTGAGAACATGCAGTGTTTGGTTTTCTGTCCTTGCAATAGTTTGCTCAGAATGATGGTTTCCAGCTTCATCCATGTCTCTACAAAGGACATGAACTCATCATTTTGTATGGCTGCATAGTATTCCATGGTGTATATGTGCCACATTTTCTTAATCCAGTCTATCATTGATGGGCATTTGGGTTGGTTCCAAGTCTTTGCTATTGTGAATAGTGTCACAATAAACATACGTGTGCATGTGTCTTTATAGTAGCATGATTTATAATCCTTTGGGTATATAGCCAGTAATGGGATTGCTGGGTCAAATGGTATTTCTAGTTCTAGATCCTTGAGGAATCGCCGCACTGTCTTCCACAATGGTTGAACTAGTTTGCACTCCCACCAACAGCGTAAAAGTGTTCCTATTTCTCCACATCCTCTCCAGCACATGTTGTTTCCTGACTTTTTAATGATCACCATTCTAACTGGTGTGAGATGGTATCTCATTGTGGTTTTGATTTGCATTTCTCTGATGGCCAGTGATGATGAGCATTTTTTCATGTCCCAGCACCATTTATTGAAGAGAGTGTCCTTTCCCCAGTGTGTGTTCTTGGTACCTTTGTTGTAAATGAGTTCACTGTAGGTATGCAGATTTGTTTCTGAGTTCTCTATTCTGTTCCATTGGTCTATGTGTCTGTTTTTATACCAGTACCATGCTGTTTTGGTTACTATAGCTCTGTAGTATAATTTGAAGTCAGGTAATGTGATTCCTCTAGATGTGTTCTTTTTGCTTTGGATAGCTTTGCCTATTCCAGGTCTTTTGTGGCTCCATCTAAAATTTAGGATTGTTTTTTCTATTGCTGTGAAGAATGTCTTTGGTATTTTAATAGGAATTGCATTCAATCTGTGGATTCCTTTTGGTAGCATGAGTATTTTAACAATATTGATTCTTCCAGTCCATAAACAAGAAATATCTTTCTATTTTTTGGTGTCCTCTTCAATTTCTTGTCAATGTTTTACAGTTTTCATTGTAGAGATCTTTTATTTCTTTGGTAAATTTTATTCCTAGGTATTTAACTTTATTTATAGCTGTTATAAATGGGATTACATTCTTAATTTTTTTTCTGATTGTTTGCTGTTGGCATATAGAAATCCTACTGATATTTTTACATTGATTTTGTACCCTGCAACTTTACTGAATTTATCAGTTCTAAAAATTTTTTGATGGAGTCTTTAGCTTTTTCCAAATGTAAGGTCACATCATCTGCAAACAAGGATAATTTGACTTCTTCCTTTCCAATTTGGATGCCCTTTATTTCTTTCTCTTGTCTGATTGCTCTAGCTCCAGTACTATGTTAAATAACAGTGGCAAGAGTGGGCATCATTGTTACGTTCCACATCTTAGAGGAAAGGCTTTTAGTTTTTCCCCACTCAATATGATTCCAGCTGTGAATCTGTTACATATGGCTTTTATTGTGTTGAGGTATGTTCTTTCTATACCAAGTTTTTTAGAATTTTTATCATAAAAGAATTTTGTCAAATGCCTTTTCAGCATCAATTGAAATGATTGTATGATTTTCATTCTTCATTCTATTAATATGATATATCACATTGATTGATTTTTGTATGTTGAACCATCCTTGCATCTGGGAATAAATTCCACTTGGTTATGATGAGTGATCTTTTTAATGAGTTGTTGAATTCAGTTTTCTAGTGTTTTGTTCCATTGATGTTCATCAATCATATTGGCCTGGTTTTGTTTGTTTGGTTTTGTTTATTTGTTTGATGCATCTTTGTCTGGCTTGGGTATCAGGGTAATATTGGCCTTGTAGAATGAGTTTGAAAGTATTCCTCCTCCTCTATTTTTCAGGATAGTTTGAGTAGGATTGGTATTAGTTCTTTTTAAAATATTTGGTGAAATTCAGCAGTGAAGCCATCAGGTCCCAGGCTTTTCTTTGCTGAGAGACTTTTTATTATGGCTTCAGTCTCATTACTTGTCATTAGTCTGTTCAGGTTTTGGATTTCTTCATGGTTTAATATTTGTAGGATGTGTATGTCTAGGAATTTATCCATTTCTTCTAGGTTTTCCAATTTATTGGCATATAGTTGCTCATAGTAGTCTCTAATGTTCCTTTGAATTTATGCAGTGTCAGTTGTAATGTCTCCTTTTTCATCTCTGATTTTATTTGGGTCTTCTCTGTTTCTTAGTCTTCAAATGTATTTCTTAATGTTGAGTCACAGTCAGAAAATAAGAGCTGCTGATTTAATCTAATCCTTCCATTTTCAGGTGAGGAATCTGAGGCCCAGAGAAGAAGGGAATTAGGAGCAGAGGTAGGAGGAAGACAGAGCTAGGAAGAAGTCTCTAGGTCTCCTGCTGCTGATGATTCTGTGTTAAGCCTGTTTTCACTGCCTTGAATGGTATATTCACATTAATAGGCTCCGTCTAGCACCTTAATCTCAGGGAGGCAGCCTGGTACTTTTGGTCCAAGGGGAAAGATTGTTTTTCCACCCACAGACAGTAGAGTCAGAGGCCCAGCTACCTCTGCAGGGGCCTGGCTCCAGGTCCACAGATCCCCTCCCTCTTCCTTCCTGCCTCTTCTGTCTAAATCAGCTTCCCTCAGAGCAGCGGAAACGCCACTGCACTAAATCCTGTTTTCATTTGTGGAAGACGACTGTCATGCCAAAGCTGTTTGATGGTTTTAGAAGTTAGAAAACTGTGAAGAAAATACATTTGGAGAATAAGATCTGACAACGAAGGCTTCTATTCTGGCTTGGTGCTTTTATTTTATTACAAAAATGTGAGTCCATTAAGCAGACTTCTTCTGTGGTGGTCAGACAGTGCTACCAGGCTTCCAGAGTACAAGAACAAGATGTAGCCCTGTTTCTGCCAGGCAGAGCAGCCCAGAAAAGGGAAATGTGGGGATTTTAAAGGCTCAGTCTGAGCCTCACACAAGACTTGGAAGCGTCTTAAACAGGAGGGTAAATAAGATCAGTGGATTGCTGACTATTTTGACTATGACCCACAGCACAAAAGACATGGGATATCAACTTAGGACACATCCCCACCCACTCAGGTAAATAGGTGAGGCTTAGGACTGACCAGTCCAGACCATCAAAGTAAGGGCATTTAGCCCAACCTTGGGGGTAGGGAGCCTGGAGGGAAGGGGATGGTATGTCTTCAAAGAAGGTTTCAAATCTCAAGAGGCTTGAGCAAAGGATTAAAGAAAGGGAAACCACACAGCAGAGGTTGCTGAGGACTGGCTAGCAGGTGGGAACCTGGTCTAAAGGAAGCCATGTTGCACTCCGGAACTGCCTATGATTCTGGGGAGTTGAAGTTGAGGAGGCATATAGGGAGAGATGGGAGACGATCCAGAAGACATTGGCAGGGGCAGATGTGAAGGGCTCTGTGCCCTGACAAGGAGTGTCCAGAGTGAATAAGAGACCATGCCTGAGAGTCATCTAGGCAAGAAATGCCTGTCACCTAGGAGACAGAATAAAAGATGTAAGCGGACATAAGGAATGTTGGTTCCATCTTCGAATTTTGTTTTATAGCACTCACTTATGCCATCTGTATTACTCAGCGTTCTCTAGAGGGACAGAACTAATGGAAAATACATATATATTACATAATCTATGTATTATATATAAATATAAAATATATTTTTATATATTTATAAAAATATATTTTATATATTTATATAAATATAATATATTATATGTTTATATTTATATAAATATAATATATTATATGTTTATATTTATAAATATAAACATATTATATATTATATTTCTATATATTTTATATATTATATAAATATATATTTTATATATTTATATATTATGTATAAATATAATATATTTTAATATATTATGTATAAATATAATATCTTTTAATATATCATATATAATATCTTTTAATATATTATATATAATATCTTTTAATATATTATATATAATATCTTTTAATATATTATATATAATATCTTTTAATATATTATATATAATATCTTTTAATATATTATATATAATATCTTTTAATATATTATATATAATATATTTTAATATATTATATATAAATATATATTATTTGTATATAATATATTAAAATATATTATATATAAATAATATATATTTATATATAATATAATATATATTTTATTTATATATAACTATATTATATAATATATATTATGTTTATATTATATATTATATATTTTTATATAATATATATGTTATATATATATATATAAAGGGGAGTTTATTAAGTATTAACTCACACCATCACAAGGTCCCACAATAGGCCATCTGCAGGCTGAAGAGCAAAGCGAGCCAGTCCAAGTTCCAAAACTGAAGAATTTGGAGTCCGATATTTGAGGGCAGGAAGCATCCAGCATGAGAGAAAGATGTAGGCTGGGAGACTAGGCCAGTCTCTCCTTTTACATTTTTCCGCCTGCTTATATTCTAGCCATGCTGGCAACTGATTAGATTGTGCCCACCCAGATTAAGTGTGGGTCTGCCTTTCCCAGCCCACTGACTCAAATATTAACCTCCTTTGGCAACACCCTCACACACACACCCAGGATCAGTACTTTGTATCCTTCAATCCAATCAAGTTGACACTCAGTATTAACAATCACAAGTCCACCCCTTGTCAACCTGAACCCATGCCCATCTCTTGAGATCATACATAATCTTCAAATAAAGACAATAATAAGGTCATAATTATGCCTAACATAAAACAACAATCCTTCGTACAACTGGAGACGCACCAATCCCCAACCCAAATGCTATTACATAAAGTTAACAACACTTAAATGTTGACGTGAAGTTAATAAATCTTATGTCACATGATAAAGGAGAAAGGAAATAAAATGAAAGTATTTTCTTAGTACAAGTGTATATATGCGCAGACATGTTTTTAACAAAAGAAAGAGGAAATACTCACAACAATTACAGTCCTCATTTCGGCAGCTGGTCACGCGGTTGTAACTGGTATTAATGACAACCTTCTTCTGCTACACATTCTGTATTCCCTTTGCCTTCAGCAAGCACCTTGTGGGTTTTTTTGCCTGGTGGCATGATCCAAACCTTCATTCCTGAGGGGTCTGGTTCATTTGTAGTCCTGCCTGGATTGGTCTGTTGTAGTTTTCCATTGACCTTAATCACAGGGCAGAGTAATACTAAGAGATGCCCTAATGGATCTCCTGTATTCCATGCATACTCTTCCTTACCTCCGTTGTGGAGTAGCAGACTGATTTCATCTTGATAATCCAGGTCAGTCACCCCAGCCAACACTGTAACTCCCTTCTTAGCCTGTTGACTTAAAGGTGGAAGGAGCTCAAAACGTCCAGGTGGCAATCTTAACTTCCAGTTTAATGGAATCGTTGTGTCTTTTGATAGCAGTGCTCCTCCCTCTGGAACTAAAACCTCTAGGCCAGCAGAACACAATGTCACAGGAACAGGAAGTAAAATTTTTGCTAGTGGATCACCAGGGGTAATGGTGAGTGGTGCCACTTCCACCCCCTGATTCCTGGAAACATGAATCCTGGCTATGGGAGAAACAGTGCCATAGATTGGATGCTGATTCAGAGCATACACGGCCTTCTGCAGAACTTTGCCCCAGCCCTGCAAAGTATTGTCACCTAGTTGGCTTTGTAATTGTGACTTCAAAAGGCCATTCCACCATTCTATCAATCCAGCTGCTTTAGGATGATAGGGAGCATGGTAAGACCAGTGAATTCCATGAGCATGAGCCCACTGTCACACTTCTTTAGCCATAAAGTGAGTGCCTTGGTCAGAGGCAATGCTGAGTGGAATACCATGACAGTGGATAAGGCATTCTGTGAGTCCATGGATGGTAGTCTGGCAGAAGCATTGCATGAAGGATAGGCAAACCCATATCCGGAGCAAGTATCTGTTCCAGTGAGAACAAACCTCTGCCTTTTCCATGATGGAAGAGGTCCAGTATAATCAACCCGCCACTAGGTAGCTGGCTAATAATCCTGAGGAATGGTGCCATATCGAGAGCTCAGTGTTGTTCTCTGCTGCTGGGAAATTGGGCACTCAGCAGTGGCTGTAGCCACTCTTGGAGAGTGTAAGTACAGGTTGCTGAGCTCATGCATAACCTCCATCCCTGCCACCATGGCCACATTGTTCATGGGCCCACTGGGCGATGACAGGGGTTGCTGGAGAAAGAGGCTGAGTGGTGTTCATAGAATGGATCATCCTATCCACTTGATTATTAAAATCCTCCTCTGCTGAGGTCACCCATTGGTGAGCACTTACATGGGATGCAGATATCTTCACAGCTTTTGATCACTCAAAGAGGTCCATCACATACCTCTTCCCCAAATTTGTTTTTATTATTATTATATTTCAATAAGTTATTGGGGTACAGCTAGTATTTGGTTACATGAATAAGTTCTTTAGTGGTGATTTGTGAGATTTTGGTGCACTCATCACCCAAGCAGTATATACTGCACCATATTTGTAGCCTTTTATCCCTTGCCCCCAACCCACTCTTCCCCATAAGTTCCCAAAATCCATTGTATCATTGTTATGCCTTTGAATCCTCATAGCTTAGCTCCCACATATCAGTGAGAACATACAATGTTTGGTTTTCCATTCCTGAGTTTCTTCACTTAGAATAATAGTCTCCAATCTCATCCAGATTTCTGCAAATGCTGTTAATTCATTTTTTAATGCTGAGTTGTATTCCATCATATATATGATATATATGATGGAATATATATATCATACATATATGATGATATATATCACATATATGTATATATGTGATATATATCATATATGTATATATGTATGATGTATATATCATATATGTATGATCATATATGTATGATGTATCATATATATCATACATATATGATGATATATGTATGATATATATGATATATATATCATATATATGTGTATATATATATGATATGTATATCACAGTTACTTTATCCACTGGTTGATTGATGGGCATTTGGGCTGGTTCTACAATTTTGCAATTGTGAATTGTGCTGCTATAAACATACATGTGCAAGTATCTTTTTTGTATAATGACTTATTTTCCTCTGGGTAGATACCCACTAGTGGGATTCATTGGTCAAATGGTAGTTCTACTTTTAGTTCTTTAAGGAATCTCCACACTGTTTTCCATAGTGGCTGTACTAGTTTACATTCCCACCAGCAGTGTAGAAGTGTTCCCTGATCACCACATCCACACCAATATCTACTGGGTGTTTTTTTTATTTTTTGATTATGGCCATTCTTGCAGGAGTAAGGTGGTATCACATTGTGGTTTTGATTTGCATTTCCCCGATCACTAGCGATATTGAGCATTTTTTCATATGTTTGTTGGCCCTTTATATATCTTCTTTTGAGAATTGCCTGTTCGTGTCCTTAGCCCACTTTTTGATAGGATTGTTTGTTTTTTGCTTACTGATTTGTTTAAGTTCATTGTAGATTCTGGATATTAGTCCTTTGTCAGGTGTACAGATGGTGAAGATTTTCTCCCACTCTGTGAGTTGTCTGTTTACTCTGCTGACTGTTCCTTTTGCTGTGCAAAAGCTGTTTCGTTTAATTAGGTCCCAGCTATTTATCTTTGTTTTTACTGTATTTGCTTTTGGGTTCTTGGTCATGAAATCCTTGCCTAAGCCAATTTCTAGAAGGGTTTTTCCAATGTTATCTTCTAGAATTTTCATAGTTTTAGGTCTTAGATTTAAGTCCTTAATCCATCTTGAGTTGATTTTTGTATAAGTGAGAGATGAGGACCCAGTTTCATTCTCCTACATGTCGCTAGCCAATTATCCCAGCACCATGTGTTGAATAGGGTGTCCTTTCTCCACTTTATATTTGTTTGCTTTGTCGAAGATCAGTTAGCTGTAAGTATTTGGGTTTATTTCTGGGTTCTCTATTCTGTTCCATTGGTCTATGTGCCTATTTTTATACCAGTTCCACACTGTTTTGGTGACTATGGCCTTATAATATAGTTTGAAATCAGGCAGTGTGATGCCTCCAGATTTGTTCTTTTTGCTTAGTCTTGCTTTGGCTATGCGGGCTCTTTTTCTGTTCCATATGAATTTTAGAATTGTTTTTTCTAGTTCTGTGAAGAATGATGGTAGTATTTTGATGGGAATTGGGTTGAATTTTTAGATTGCTTTTGGCAGTATGATCATTTTCACAATATTGATTTTCCCCATTCATGAGCATGGGATGTGTTTCCATTTATTTGTGTCATCTATGATTTCTTTCAGCAGTGTTGTGTAGTTTTCCTTGTAGAGATCTTTTGACTCCTTGGTTAGGCAGATTCCTAAGTATGTTATTTTTTTGCAGCTATTGTAAAAGGAGTTGAGTTCCTGATTTTATTCTCCACTTGGTCGCTGTTGGTGTATAGAAGAGCTACTGATTTGTATATATTAATCTTCTATCTGGAAACTTTGCTGAATTCTTTTATCAGTTCTAGGAGCTTTCTGGAGGAGTCTTTAGGGCTTTCAAGGTAAACAATCATATCTTCAGCAAACAGTGACAGTTTGGCTTTCTCTTTACTGATTTGGAAGCCCTTTATCTCTCTCTCTTGACTGATTGCTCTGGCTAGGAATTCCAGTGTTGTGTTGAAGAAGAGTGATGAGAGTGGGCTTCCTTGTCTTATTCCAGTTCTCAGAAGGAATGCTTTCAACTTTTCCCTATTCAATATTATGTTGTCTGTGGGTTTGTCATAGATGGCTTTTATTACATTGAGGTGTCTCCCTTGTATGCTGATTTTGCTGAGTGTTTTAATCATAAAGGGATGCTGAATTTTGTCAAATGCTTTTTCTGCATCTATTGAAATGATCATGTGATTTTTAATTCTGTTTACGTGGTGTAGCACATTTATTGACTTGCTTATGTTAAACCATCCCTGAATCCCTGGTGTGAAACCCACTTGATCAAGGTGAATTATTTTTTTTTCATATGTTGTTGGATTTGGTTAGCTAGTATTTTATTAAGGATTTTAGCATCTATGTTCATTAAGATTATTGGTCCATAGTTTTCTTTTTTGGTTATGTCCTTTCCTGATTTTGGGTTAGGGTGGTGCTGGCTTCATAGAATGAATTAGGGAGGGTTCCTTCTTTCTCGATCTTGTGGAATAGTGTCAAAAGGATTGGTACCTATTCTTCTTTGACTGTCTGGTAGAATTCTGCTGTGAATCCATCTGGTGCTGGACTTTTTTGTTGTTGGTAATTTTTTAATTATCATTGCAATTTCGCTACTTGTTATTGGTCTGTTCAGGATAGCCAGTTCTTTCTGATTTAAGCTGGGAGGGTTGCATTTTTCCAGGAATTTATTTATCTCTTCTAGGTTTTCTAGTTTAAGTGCATAAAGCTGTTCACAATAGCCTTGGATGATCTTTTGTATTTCAGTAGTGTCAGTTGTAATATCTCCTGTTTTGTTTCTTAGTGAGGTTATTTGGATTTTTTCTCTTCTTTTCTTGGTTAATCTTGTTAGAGGTCTATCAATTTTCTTTATCTTTTCAAAAATAAGCTTTTTGTTTCATTTATCTTCTGTATTTTTTGTTTGTTTGTTTCAATTTCATTTAGTTCTGTTCTGATCTTGGTTATTTCCTTACTTATGCTGGATTTGGGTTTGATTTGTTCTTGTTTCTCTAGTTCCTTGAGGTATGACCTTAGAATGTCAGTTTGTGCTCTTTCAGTGTTTTTTGATGTAGGTGTTTAGGGCTATGAACTTTCCTCTTAGCACCACCTTTGTCATATCCCAGAGGTGTTGATAGGTTGTGTCATTATTGTCGTTAAGTTCGAAGAATTTTTAAATTTCCATCTTGATTTCATTTTTGACTCAGTGCTCATTCAGGAGCAGGTTATTTAATTTCCATGTTTTTTTCATGGTTTTAAAGTTTCCTTTTGGAGTTGATTTCCAATTTTATTCCACTGCAGTCTGAGACAGAGCTCGATATAATTTAAATTTTCTTAAATTTATTGAGGCTCATTTTATGGCCTATCATGTGGCTTATCTTGGAGAAAGTTCCATGTGTTGTTGAATAGAATGTGTATTATGTGGTTGTTGGATGAAATGTTCTGTATATAACTGTTAAGTCCATTTGTTCCAAGGTATAGTTTAAATCCATTGCTTCTTTGCTGACTTTCTGTCTTGATGACCTGTCTAGTGCTGTCAGTGGAGTATTGAAGTCCCCCACTATTATTGTGTTGCTGTCTATCTCATTTCTCTTTTTTTTTTTTTTTTTTTTTTTGAGTTGGAGTCTTGCTCTTTCTCCCAGGCCAGACTGCAGTGGCGCTATCTCAGCTCACTGCAAGCTCCGCCTCCCAGGTTCACGCTATTCTCCTGCCTCAGCCTCCTGAGTAGCTGGGACTACAGGCACCGACCACCGCGCCTGGCTCATTTTTTTTGTATTTTTAGTAGAGACAGGGTTTCACTGTGTTAGCCAGGGTGGTCTCAATCTCCTGACCTTGTGATCCTCCCCCCTTGGCCTCCCAAAGTGCTGAGATTCCAGGCATGAGCCACCATGCCTAGCCTCATTTCGTAGGTCTATTAGTAATTGTTTTAATTTGGGAGCCCCAGTGCTAGGTGCATATATGTTTAGGATTGTGATATTTTCCTGTTGGACACGGCCTTTTACCATTATATAATGTCCCTCTTTGTCTCTTTTAACTTCTGTTGCTTTAAAGTTTGTTTTGTCTGATATAAGAATAGCTAACCCTGCTGGCTTTTGGTGTCCATTTGCATGAAATGCCTTTTCCCACCCCTTTACTTTAAGTTTATGTGAGTCCTTACTGCTAGGTAAGGACTGAAGGCAGCAGATGGTTGGTGAGTTTTTATCCACCCTGCGGTTCTGTATCTTTTAAGTGGAGCATTTAGGCCATTTACATTCAATGTTAGTATTGAGATGTGAGACAGCATTGCATTCATCGTGCTATTTGTTGCCCGTGTACTTTGTTTTTTGTTTTTGCTTTTTAACTTGTATTTTTGTTTTATAGGTTCTGTGTGATTTATGCTTTAAAGAAGTTCTGTTTTGATGTGTTTCCAGGAGTTGCTTCAAGATTTAGAGCTCCCTTTAGTAGTTCTTGTAGTGGTAGCTGGGTAGCGGCAAATTCTCTTAGCATTTGTTTGTCTGAAAAAGACTATACCTTTCCTTCATATATGATGCTTAGTTTTGCTGGATACAAAATTCTTGGCTGATAATTGTTTTGTTTGAGGAGGCTGAAGATAGAGCCTCAGTCCCTTCTGGCTTGTATGGTTTCTGCTGAGAAATCTCCTGTTACTCTGATAGATTTTCCCTTATAGGTTACCTCGTGTTTCTGTCTCACAGCTCTTAAGATTCTTTCCTTCATCTTAACTTTGGATAACCCAATGACAATGTGCCGAGGCAATCTTTTTGCGATGAATTCTCCAGGTGTTTTTTGTATTTCTTGTATTTGGATGGCTCGGTTCTCTAGCAAGGCCAGGGAAGTTTTCCTCAATTATTCCCCCAAATATGTTTTCCAAGCTTTTAGTTTTCTTTTCTTTCTCAGGAACGCTGATTATTCTTAGGTTTCATCATTTAACATAATCCTAGACTTGTTGGAGACTTTGTTCATATTTTCTTATTATTTTTTGTTTGTCTTTGTTGGATTAGGTTAATTCTAAGACCTTGTCTTCATGCTCTGAATTTCTTTCTTCTACTTGTTCAATTCCATTGCTGAGACTTTCCAGAGCATTCTGCATTTTGATAAGTGTGTCCAATGTTTCCTGAAATTTGATTGTTTTTTCTTTTCTGAGATGGAGTCTCGCTCTGTTGCCCAGGCTGGAGTGCAGTGGTGCAATCTCGGCTCACTGCAAGCTCCGCCTCCCGAGTTCACACCATTCTCCTGCCTCAGCCTCCCAAGTACCTAGGACCACAGGCACCTGTCACCACGCCCGGCTAATTTTTTGTATTTTTAGTAGAGATGGTGTTTCACCATGTTAGCCAGGATGGTCTCGATCTCCTGACCTCGTGATCCACCCGCCTTGGCCTCCCAAAGTGCTGGGATTACAGGCATGAGCCACTGCACCTGGACTGTTTTTCTTTTAAGCTGTCTGTTTCCTTGAATATTTCTCCCTTCACTTCTTGTATTTTTTTTTTCCTTTGCATTGGGCTTTGCCTTTCTCTGGTCCCTCCCTGATTAGCTTAATGACTAACCTCCTGACTTCTTTTTCAGGTATATCAGGGATTTCTTCTTGGTTTAGATCCATTGCTGGTGAACTCGTGTGATTTTTGGGGGGTGTTAAAGATCATTGTTTTGTCATATTATCAGAGTTGGTTTTCTGGTTCCTTCTCATTTGGGTAGCCTCTGTCAGAGGGAAGATCTTGGGCTGGAGGCTGTTGTTCAGATTCTTTTGTCCCACAGGGTGTTCCCTTGATGTAGTACTCTCCCCCTTTTCCTATGGATGTGCGCTCCTGTAAGCCGAACTGCAATGATTGTTGTCTCTCTTCTGGGTCTAGCCACCCAGCAAGTCTACCCGGCTCCAGGCTGGTACTGGGAGTTGTCTGCAAAGAGTCTTGTGATATGAACTATCTATGGGTCTCTCAGTGGTGTATACCAGCGCCTGTTCCAGTGGAGGTGGCAGGGGGTTGCAATGGACTCTGTGAGGGTTCTTAGCTTTGGTAGTTTAATGCTGTATTTTGGTGGTTTTTGGCCTCCTGCCAGGAGGTGACACTTTCCAGAGAGCCTCAGCTGTGGTAGTATGATGAGGAACCAGCGGTGGGTGGGGCCCTAGAACTCCCACGATTAAATGCTCTTTGTCTTCCACTACCAGGGTGGGTACGAAAGGACCATCAGGTCGGGGGCAGGGCTAGGCATGTCTGAGCTCAGACTCTCCTTGGGTGGGTCTTGCTGTGGCTGCTGTAGGGGATGGGGGTGAGATTCCCAAGTCACTGGAGTTGTGTACCTGGGCGGACTATGGCTGCCCCTGCTGAGCCATGCAAGTTGTCAGGGAAGCTGGGGAAAGCCAGCAATCACAGGCCTCACCCAGCTCCCATGCAAACCCAAGGGCCAGTCTCACTCCCACCATGCTCCCCCTACCCCCCAACAAACAGCACCGAGTCTGTTTCCAGGTGGTGGGCGAGCTGGGCTTGAAAACTTGCCCCAGGCTACCCACTTCCCAGCTGCAAAAGAAAAGGGCTTGGTTCTTCCTCCGCCTGTGGAGTCTGCACACCAGATTTGTGCCCTCCCCCAAGTTCTGGCCAGGAGCCTTCTCACCCCGTTCAAATTGTTACAGAGTTCAGCTGGAGATTTCCTTCTCCCTGTGGAGTTCCCCCAACCCACCCCGCCACCTCTGGCCACCCTCCCAATGGATCCCTCTGGTGCCAGGCAGGAATGGCCTGCTTGGGCTCCCAGCAAGCTCCCAGGGCCTTTCTGCTGCTTCCTCTACCCCTGTATTTTGCTCAGCTCTCTAAATTGGCTTAGTTCCAGGTAAGGTCAGAAACTTCTCCCACAAACAGAACTTCAGTTTCTCCAGTGGGGGTATGTGTTCAGGAGAGGAGGCTCTCCCTTTCCCCCTTCTGCAGTTGGGGCACTCACAGTATTTGGGGTATCTCCCAGGTCCTGCAGGAGCTGTCTGCTTCCTTCAGAGGGTTTGTGGATCCTCTCAGGATTGCTGGTTTGTTCTTGTAGTCAGTCTGGAGCTAAAGTTCACAGTGCAAGCCTCTGCATACTGCTCTGTCCATTTGAGTCCCTCAAATTTTTTTGTCACCAATTTTCCAATCATGCTTCTTCCAAGTCCCTGACCATCCAGCCAGACCATTTGCTACACCCCATGAATCATATATAATCACACATCTGGTCATTTCTCCTTCCATGCAAAGTGCACACTGTTTAGGTGCACTGCTCAAACTTCTGCCCACTGGGAAGATTTCCCTTCACTGCTATCCTTCAGGGATATCCTTTCAAAAGGGGCTGCAGTGCTGCAGCTGTCCACTTCCAGGTGGTGCATGCATATCATGCAGAATCATCAGTGAACCAGGCCCTAGTCTTCTCTTCTTCTGTCAACTGATCATAGGGAACTAACTCCCCATGAGGCCACTGGTGCAGGCTGGGGGAGAGAAGGCAGGGTGGCTGGAGTGGAGACCGTGGGCATTTGAGCCACTTCCTCATGTAACTTATTTGTGCCTTCAGGACCCGCTCAAGCCCAATCACGTATATACCATTTCCATTTGATGATGGAATGCTGCTGTGCATGAGCCACTTTATGGATAGATGGGTCCGAAAGCACCCAGTTCATGATAGACAGTACAGGTTTCATGGTGACTTGATGACCCATAGTCAAATGTTCAGTTTCCACCAAAGCCCAGTAACAGGCCAAGAGCTGTCTCTCAAAAGGAGAGTAGTTATCTGCAGAAGATGCCAGGGCTTTGCTCTAAAATCCTAGAGGCCTCTGCTGTGATTTACTTATGAGGGCCTGCCAAAGGCTCCAAACATCATCCCTATCTGCCACTGACACCTCAAGCACCATTGGATCTGCTGGGTCATATGGCCCAGCTTGCACTGCAGCCTGGACCTGTTGCAGACCCTTCTTTTCTGGACCCCACTCAAAACTGGCAGCCTTTTGGGTCACTCAATAAATGGGCTGGAGTAACACACCCAGATGAGGAATGTCTTGCCTCCAAAATCCAAATAGGCCCACTAGGCATTGTGCCTCTTTCTTGGTTGTAGGAGGGGTCAAATGCAGCAACTTATCCTTCACCTTGAAGGAATATCTTGACAGGCCACATACCACTGGACTCCTAGAAATTTTACTGATGTAGAAGGTCACTGAATTTTAGTTGGATTTATTTCCCATTCTCTGGCAAGCAAATGTCTCACCAATAAGTCCAGCATGTTTCCTACTTCTTGCCCACTGGATCCAATCAGCATAAGGTCATCAATGTAATGGACCAGTGTGATATCCTGCTGAAGCAAAAAGTGATCAAGGTCTCCCCGAATAAGATTATGAAACAAAGCTGGAGAGTTAATATACCCCTGAGGTAGGACAGTAAAAGTATATTGCTGGCCTTGCCAGCTGAAGGCAAATTGCTTCTGTTGGGGCTTATGGACAGGAATGGAAAAAAAAAGTATTTGCCAAGTCAATGGCTGCATACCAGGTACCAGGAGATGTGTGAATTTACTCAAGCAACAAAACCACATCTGGTGCAGCAGCTGCAATTGGAGTCACTACTTGGTTAAGTTTACAATAATCCACTGTCATTCTCCAAGATCCATCTGTCTTCTGCACAGGCCAAATGAGAGAGTTGAACAGGAATGTGGTGGGAATCACCACCCCTGCATCTTTCAAGTCCTTGATGGTGTCACTAATCTCTGCAATCCCTGCAGGGATGTGATATTATTTTTGATTTACTGTTTTTCTAGGTAGAGACAGCTCTAATGGCTTCCATTTGGCCTTTCCTACCATAATAGCCCTCACACTACCAGTCAGGGAGCCAGTGTGGGAGTTCTGCTAGCTACTAAGTTTGTCTATGCCAATTATGCATTCTAGCACTGGGGAAATGGCAACAGGATGAGTGGGGGAACCCACTGGACCCACTATAAGTCAGATCTGAGCTAAAACTCCATTAATTATCTGACCTCCATAAGCGCCTACTTTAACTGGAGGATCACAATGATGTTTTGGGTCCCCTGGAGTCAGCATCAGCTCAGAGCCAGTGTCCAGTAGTCCCCAAAATGTCTGATCATTTCCCTTTCTCCAGTGCACAATTACTGTAGTAAAAGGCCAGATGTCTCCTTGGGGAAGGATGGGAGAAAGATTCACTGGACAAATTGTTGATAATGTAGTAGGGTCCTTCCTCAAGCAGACCTGGCCTCCCCCTTCATTCAAGGGGTCAGGGTCTGTAAACTGGCACAAGTCTGGAAATTGATTGAGGGGCCATGATTCTCTGTTTTTATTATTCAAATTCGTCTTTTGTCCATTCGACCTAGAATTTTTCTGCTTGTATAAATTACATAGGAATGCAGTAGGCTTCCTATCAGTTTCACTTCTAGTAACACCATGATAAATTAGCCAATGCCAGAGCTCTACACAAATCAGACTATTCTGATTTCCACTTTGCCTCTGCTGTCCATTAAGGTAGCAATGCCCACCTTGCCTTTGACAGTTGAGTGCCGCCACTTGGCCCCTGCCACCTTGGGATCCAATTATTCCCATTATATTTAAATTTTGTAGTTGAGTGACTGTGGTTCCCACTGTTAGATCTGACATACAGAGATGAGCAATTACAGGGCTCTTTAAAGATGCAGGTGCTGCCCTCACAAATCTATTTCACAAGCATTGGTCAAGGGTATATCTTTTGAACCCTCCCAACTGGGATGAGTAGGTCTAAAGTGACTAATTCACTCCACCATCCCAATCTCCCTAAGCCTTTGGATCCCTTCCTCTACATTAAACCAAGGGAGATCAAGCATTTCCAGCTAACTCACAGTGGGCCATCTTTTAATCCATATTTCAGCTAACCAAGCAAATAAACTATTAGAACCTTTTTTAATTCTCCAAGCTGCAACATTAAATGCAGATTCCCGACTTAGTGAGCCCAAATCAATAAATTCAGCCTGATTAAACTCTGTTTCTTCTACCATTATCCCACACCCTTAATATCCGTTCCCATGCCTGTTCTCCAGATTTCTGTTTATATAAATTAGAAAACTCAAGCAGTTCTTTTTGAGTGTAGCGCACTTCCTCATGGGTCACACTCTCAACCTCACCTCCAGGGGCTCGCTGGGACTTTAGTTATAGGTCTAGAAGCAAACAGGGGTGTTGGGGGTGGCTCCTGAAGAGAGTCAACATTATCTTGCCTGGCAACTGCCTCAGGGGAGGCCATCACTGTTGCCTCAGGCAGCTCAGGGTTTATGTCCTCAGACAAAGATGGAAAGGCTGATGGGGCAGCATGGGTCAGGGAGGGAATGTTGCCACTACTGGGGATGGGGAAGCTGTTTCTTCTGGCAAAAAAGGTTCATCAGAGTTTACAAACTCAGAATCCCCAGCTTCATCAGGGTCGTCCCACACACCCCCATTCCAAGTTGCAGGGTCCCATTCTTTTTCAATCAATGCCTTCACTTTAACCGTAGACGCCCGGTGAGGCTGTGCATGCATCTTTCGTTGCAGGTCAGCCACTCACATGATAAGAGCTTGTGTCTGTTTTTCCACAATTTCAGCTCTTTCCCTGCAGGAGATAAGACTCTCATTCAGGGCAGTCTTAACAGATTTGAGTCTCACTATCTGCTTCTGAAGCCAGGAGATGGAATCCCTGAGTTCATTACTTTCTTTCATCACTTTGTCTACTGAACTTAAGAGCAACCAACCAGCTTCATTATGTTCCTTAGCTCTCCACATATGTTCAAAAGTATTAGGTATAGAGTCACTAAACCCCTTGCTTCTCACGAGCAATGAATCAGGAGTGTCAAATGGATTTATTTTGCATAAGTCTGTAAACAGTTCACACCAAGGACTATCAGTGTTCTCCACAGGATTAGAAGTAGAGTCCTTAGCATTTTGGGGTCTAATCATATTAAGCAACCAATTCCAGAAACCCTGAAACCACCAAAATACTCCATCCTTAATATTCTATTTCTCTAGAACCACTCCTGGTCCCAAAATCTGTATTAGGGTTCTCTAGAGGGACAGAGCTAATCAAATATATATATATACATATATATACACACACACACACACATACATATACATATATACACATACATATACATATATACACATACATATACATACATATACATATATATACACATACATATACATATATATACACATATATATGTGTGTATATATATATATTTGATTAGTTCTGTCCCTCTAGAGAACCCTAATACAGATTTTGGTACCAGGAGTGGTTCTAGATATATATATGTATGTATACACACACACACACACACACACATATATACGTGCATATGTATGTATATATACACACACACACATATATATATGATAAGGGTAGTCTATTAAGTATTAACTCACACTGTCACAAGATCCCACAATAGGCTGTCTGCAGGCTGAGGAGCAAAGAGAGCCAGTCCAGCTTCCAAAACTGAAGAACCTGGAGTCTGATTTTTGAGGCCAGGAAGCATCCAGCACAGGAGAAAGATGTAGGCTGGGAGGCTAGGCCAGTCCCTCCTTTCACATTTTTCTGCCTGCTTATATTCTAGCCAGGAAGCTGATTATATTTTGCCAATCCATATTAAGGGTGGGTCTGCCTTTCCCAGCCCACTGACTCAAATGTTAATCTCCTTTGGCAACACCCTCACACACACACCCAGGAATAATACTTTGTATCCTTCAATCCAATCAAGTTGGCACTCAATATTAACCATCACACCATTGTGGAAGAAAACTTGCAGAGAACTCTTCTGATTTAGGCCTGGCTGAAGGCAGGAGCTTGGCAGAGATGCAGGACAAAGTACCCAGCCTCAGAGTCCTGCCAACGGACCCACAGTCAAAACCCAATATGAATTTGACATAGTAGGTATTATTGTAGGACAAAATATCCCAGGCTCCCAAGCTGTGTTCTATGATACATCAGCCCTATAAAATGGGTTTAAAAAAAGAAGAAGAAGAAAAAGAAAGTTTTCCTTGTTGAGTGATCTGAGAAGCCCTGTACACTGACTCCTCTTGGTTGATCTCAGGGCCACTAGCACACTAAAGGCTCTGAGAAGGCCTGCAGTGAGGGTGCTAGCCTCATGTTTCCCAAACTTATTTGCCCCAGAATCCTTTTTGCATGTTTATTCAAACCCCTCTGTTCTTCAGTTCATCCTAGAGAATGGCCTGAAGGCTAGGTTAGAGCTCTAAGGAAGGAGAGAGGATGGGGCTTCCCCGAAAAGGAACATTTTGTGTGCATTGCACAAGGCCCAGTCCAAGCCTAGCACAGTCTCTGGCCCCCAGTGAGTGCTCAGTAAATTCTTAATTAAAAAAAAAAAAAGAGTGGCTACTGCATTTGTCTGGTGAGAAGAGTCCAGAGTTCTCAACGGAGGCTGGAGACAGAGAGGATGCATGTAGCAGGGTGTCGTCCAAGTGTACTTTTGGCAGTTTAATGTAGGGCCTTTTTCCTCTTACTTGACCCCCTCTCTTGACTACTGGGAAAAGGCAACAAGGGGCAGCCAAAAGCAAAGTGGTTTAGGGCATATACCTTGGGGCCAGACTACCTGGGTTGAATCCCAGCTCCATCACTTCCTAGCTAGTTCCTTGGGAAAGTTGTCTTAACTTTTCAATGTCTCAGTATTTTCAGCTGTAAAATGGGCCTAAAAATAGTGCTATAACTATTTAGTGTCCAGCTCAATAACGCCCAGGATTAAATGTGTTAATATAGGTTTGGTCCTGGCCCATGGTAAGCACTATGTAAGCATAAGATACATGAGACTGTCCTCATCTATTGTCTTATTCCAGTGTTTACCTCCCAGGGTCTGAGTTCCCTTTCCCAACGTTTCCCAGCAGACTGAAGATTCTCATATTCCTGAGTGAGGCACTCTGCAAATTTGTTTTCTGCCCCCACTGGCATCAGGAAGAGCCAGGATGACATTGCTTCATTTCCAGTAGTCAGGGCTGTTTGAGGTAAGGCTCAGGTTCCCTTCCCGGTTATTGGTGCTTAACCATGCAGGCTGGGTAAATATTTCTGAGGGAGTCCAGCACATCAATTATTAATTTACTGCAAGCAGTTGCTGTACTTTCCAGAGATACCTCTGCCTACAGATGTTTTCTAGACTGTGTAGAGTTCTCCTGACCTTAATGCTTTTCACAGGGTGTGGTGGGAATCAGTTCCTTTCATGGGGGAAGGATGGACAGTTGTGTGGGCAGTGGACAAGGGGTACCAGTTGGATCTTGTTGGATCTGATCATGGAGGCAGTGGACTCTTGTTCTTTTTATGCCCTACTTTCAGCTTCAAACCTGGCTTACAGGCCAGAAACCTGGGTATCGTTTTTTGGTAGCACCCTTTACTGTCATGACCCCATATCCAGTCAGTCACCAAGGCCTAGAGATGCTATCTCCAAAAGGTCGTGAATCCAGTCCCCTCTCTGTACCGCCATTGCTAAGCTAGTCCCAGCGGACATCTCTCATCTTCCAAGTCTCAGCTTCCTTGATTGCTAAACTCAATCAGACCCCCTGCTTTGTGTTCCCATAGAACCCCACTTTTTAAAAATCACCTTTTAATCTTTAAATGGGCTGTCCAGGCTCCAACTTCTCTAGTGGACGATTAGCTCCATTCTCTTCTTGGTAACAGTGCCCGACAAATATAAATCTCCCAGTGATAAAAGAAAAGAGTGCTTTCCCTTCCTCCTTTCTTTCCCTCCTTCCTTCCTTATTTCCTTGCATTATTTTTATTAATTAACATTAAAAGGGGACTAGCAATCACCTGGTCAAATTGCATTCCCTAGAGGAACCTCAAGGCCCACTGTAGGAAGAAAGGAGACACATTTTTAAGCAGAACCCTGAACCCCACAAACCCCTCACCAACCAGCAGCAATCCTGAATCTCTGTTAGACATTGAAATTTTACCTTAGTATTTTTTTTGAGCGGTGGGGAAACAAAAAGTGGTTATTCTATGATAAAAGGTTTGGACAACATCGATCTATTCTTATATTCTCATTTTTCAGAGCAAAACTGTGCCAGGTGCTTTGCATATGTTCACTCATAAACAAGAAAGGTATTATCCTCATTTTATAGATTCAGAAACTGATCCTAGAATAGTGAGGAAACTTGTCCATGGTCGGACAGCCAGTGTGCAGTGGGTCCAGAATTCCTATCCAGTATTGTTAAACTCCAAACTCTTTCCACCACCACCTGCTGCCTCCCTAAGACCTGTCCTCCAGCAAACGATGGGTTCCTGAGCCAACTGTGCAGTCTGGCATGGCTGCAGTGGCCACAGACAGATCACTGGGATGTAATTGGACACTACTTGCTCAGAGGAACAGGGCCCTCATTCCTAGGGCTTCCTGGCTGTGCAACTGTGAGATGCTAATTAGAGAGAAATGAAGTCTTGTGTGGGCCAAGGAAGAGCTGGGCTACTCTGCCGTATGGTCCTTTATGCCTAAAATAACGCTACTTGGCTGGGAACCCAGAGTCTTTTCAGTACAGCCTGAGTCTTCCTTCCCATGTGTCAGGGGTTTCTCCCAAGGAAATCCTAGACAAAGCAACAACCCAGGAAAAGAAAACCATGTTCCAGATTATACAAAAAGACAGCATTTGTTTTACCTTGAACTTTCTGGTCTCTCTTGCCTTTCCTTTGTCCTCAAGCCCAGATTATTTTGACTTCCACTTTGGGGTGAAGTCTGGCCTATGTAAACAAGAAAACTAGAATGGAAGACAGGAAAGCTCCTAGAAAGCCTATGTAAACAAGAAAGCCTATGTAAACAAGAAAACTAGAATGGAAGACAGGAAAGCCCTAGCTCCTCCAGAACTCATTGTGTGGCTTTGGGCATGTCACATGGCCTCTCTAAGTCTCTGTCTCCCCATCTAAGAGTGTTTTGGACAACATGATCACAACTACCATTACAAAGATAGTTAAAAGCAATCGCTCTGGAGCTGAGTTTAAATCCAAGCTCTCCCATTACTAATGTGTGACCTTGGGCAAGTTATATAAGCTCCCAAGGCCTCAGTTTTATCATCTGCAAAATGGGGTAACAGTAATGTCTATCTCATAGATTTGCTGTGGGGGTTAACAAGTAAAGCAGTTAGAATAATGCCCAACAAATAGTAAGTTATTTATTTGTTGTTATATAATAGTAAGTTATTATGGTAGTGGTTTTGGTTGTGATCATCTCCATTCATGAAACCATACTTTGTGATTCTGCACTTTTATCTGCCTAGAGCATTTCCAAAATCTCCCAGTATTTAGTATTTATATTTTTCACTTTTATTGTTGGGAAAATATGTAATGACAACAAGCTGCTGTGGATTCAGCAATGTTTTAACTGAATGAGTATTCATCATAACAGCTCCTACATATGTTGCATAAGACATGGACTCAGTTATAGACAATGCTTGGTGAGACCTCAGCATTGTTACTGCCCAAATCCTACCAGTAACAATGTGTCCCTAGTTAGAAACGTCTGATTTTGATTATTGTTGTTCCTTCCAGCCTAGTTCATGCCCATGGTGGGCACTAAGTTAGTGTTTTATTGAACAAAACAATTAACTGGACAGACAGACAGATGGGTGGATGGATGGATCTGTTTTACATTTGCCTCTTGATTTAATTTCAGCAGAATAAGTGAGTACAGGTGTTACTGTGTGTTTTTCTATGAGCATTTGCAGAGAAAGCCTCAGCTATCTCTATCTTAGGGAAGTAGATGGTCCTAGTTACATATTTTGCATATTCCCTCATCTGTTGGTTTATAAGGTCATTTTTCACTGAAGTCCTTTCAGCTGTCCTGCGTTGACAATAGACAAGCACTCCCTCTTCTACTCCCATGCCTTCTTCATCCAACAATGAGGGCTTTGTGCTGGGAAGATGCCTGTGGATGCTTCTTTCCCAAGGCTTCAAAGCCTCGTCTGGCTTCTATCAAGGGTATTGATGGGGGAGGGGACCCAGACAGTTGGATTCAGGGAGCAGTGCCTGTGGCCTGGTGCCAACGGAATATGTCAGGCTGGGGTAGATAATTCAATGTCTATTCTGGGATATAGACAGCCTGGTTACCTGAGCTGGTTATCGAGCTATTTGCAGCCACTGCCCTGCAAGTCATCAAGCTCTAGTTTACCAGAGCCTTTTGCTCCAGGATCAGGAGAGGATGGACATCTGGAGAGGATAGATGGGAGAGAGTAGAGGGGCGGGCTGCCAGTCTCAGGGTGTGAAGAGTCTTACCCCATTGGAGCAAGAGGCTGTTGTGGCTACTTCCTCTTAGGGCTTCAGTTCACTAATGAGATTAAAATGCCAACAGCCTGCCTCTGCGCACACTTACTTAGGAACACATTGGTTTGAACTGCTTAATGAGTGTTAGGAATCTAAGAAAGGTCTGGGCAGGCGCCTGGCTGATGCCTTGATTATTAGAATACTAAATGTGTCCCCCTTTGAAAGCCAGCAGTTGCTGGAGAGCAAAGCCAGTTCTGAGACTTTCTTTCCTTGATGATCCTTGCATTCCCACTGTTTCCAGATAGTTATAAATCAATGACCTGAAGTGGGTATGGAATTGTTATGACAATGATTTTTATAACAACAAGGACAATGATGATAATGATTATCACAATAATAATGATTATCAAACCTAGATGCTCACCAGAAATACCCAGACATTTGTTGGTTGTTTAGCTTATTTTTTGTTGTTGTTTTGAAAATACAGACTACTAGGCCCCATCCCTAGTAATTCTATTTCTCTAGACCTGGATGGAGGCCCAGGAATGTATTTGCTTAACAGGTGTGCTGGATGATTCTAATGTACTTGGCTGAGCCCTGGCTTTGGGAACTGCTATTTAGTGAGGGCACCCAGGACCTAGAATGATGTCTGACTACCACTTCCTAAATGTGTGATCTCATACCTATTGCTTAGCCTCTGAACCTCAATTTTATTATCTTTAAAAATGGATTAGGTAAAATGTTGTAGCCACAATGAAAAACAGTATGGCAATTCCTCAAAAAGTTAAAAATGAAATTACTATAGATCCAGCAATTGTACTTCTGAGAGGAACCCAAAAGAATTAAAAGCAGGGTCTCAAAGAGAGTTCTGTATGTCCATGGACATAGCAGCATTATTTGCAATAGCCAAAAAAGGTGCAAACCACCTGGGTATCCACTGGCAGATGAATGGATCAATAAGATGTAGCATATATATATGCAATGAAATATTATTCAGCCTTGAAAAAGAAAGGGAATTCTGACACATGCTACAACATGGATCAACCTGAAGAATATTATGTAAGTGAAATAAGCCAGTCACAACAAGACATATGATGTATGATTCCACTTTTAAGAGGTACCTAGAGTAGTCAAATTCATGGAGACAGAAAGTAGAAGGGTGGTTGCCAGGTTCTGGAGGGAAGGGGGAATAGGGCTTTATTGTCTAATGGGTATAGAGTTTCAATTTTGAAAGATGAAGAGTTCTGTACAGGGATGATGGTGATGGCAGCACAGTAGTGTGAATGTACTCAATGCCATTGAAGTATAGACTTGAAAAGGGTTAAAATGGTAAATTTTATATTATGTGGATTTTACCTCAATGTTTTAAAAGGGGATTAGGTAATATCTTCTTTCCAGAGTAATTCTGAGAATGACATAAAATGTCATCTGTAAAGAGCCTAATACAGTGCCTGACAGTGTTTCTTTCTCTTCTCTTTATCATTTGCCAAGTCCTTTCATAACCATATTGTTATTACTACTCAGTGATGGCACACAGGACTCAGAATGATGTCTGACTGCCACTTACTGCCACTTCCTAAATGTGTGGTCTCATGCCTATTGCTTAGCCTCTGAACCTCAATTTTATCATTTTTAAAAATGGATTCAGCAAAATGATGTAGCTGCTATGAAAAACAATGTGGCATAAAATATCATCTGTAAAGCATCTAACTAACACAGTGCCTGACACACAGTGAATGCCCCAAAAGCATTTCTTTCTCTTCCCTTTGCCATTTGCCAAGCCTTTTCATAACCATTCTCTTCCCTGGGTCTTCTTATGTGTGTTCCCTGCACAGATATGTCTGAAGGGAAGGGGGAAAGGGAACTAGTGTGTGTTGATGGCTAATTAGGAGTTATTCCATTCAACCCTCATTTACCTGTGGAAAATGGGTATTCTCATTTTATTGATGAAGAGACTGATGTGTAGAAAGGTTAAATGACTTGCCTGAGATCACAAAACTAAGACAAGGAAGAGCAAGGATCAGCTGGCCTTACCACACCCTGTCAAGCAGGTTTGCCTACAGATGGTTGTGGACAGTGGCTGCTGCTCTCCAGGGAGAATGTGCCAGGAGCTACACTTGGAACTGGCTTGAACATCATTTGAGGCAATGAGAAGTTTGTTGAAGAGTATTCCCCAGAATCCTTAGGGGAAGTGGAGCCTTGATGAAGCCAAGGTCATGTTTGGCCCCCGCCCCATCACCTGGCAGGTGCTCAGAGCCCAGCCCCTGATAGCACTTCCAGTCCCAGCTACTATTAGGCAAGGCTCTGTCATGATCACAACATTTAAAGGACAGCCTCTTTTAGAGACTGGGATTGTTTGACATGAGATGGGCTTCAAATCAGGCTTGAAAATAGCCTCCTGCCTATGTAGGCCAACCAAGAAAGATGCATGCCCCTTGAATACAAAAAGAATTCCGATTTCCCTCCTAGCATGGCCATTATGTGCCTGGCTCTGACGTAAAGAGAGCTGATGAAGGGGAAAATCACATGGGCACAGTGTGATCAGGGCCCAGTGAGGTGGTTACTGCTAAAGTCAACATCAGGGTTAGGTGTTTATTACAAATGTGTGAGTTGAATTGGACAGCATATTGAATAGGTGCATTATCAATACCATCATCACGGTGAATTGAACAGCTACATTGGGTAGCTGAATAAAAATGATAATAATGATGATGATGATGGTGATAGTAGCTGTGGTAAGAATGACACAGGCAACTTGAATAACTGAACTGGAGAGTAAATTGGATTACCCTGAAAAATAAAAAGTAAAACTTGTGCTTACCCTATGCAGGATCCATGCTAAGCATGTTATACACCTTTCCCCCCATTTCTCTTTTAAAAGCCCTGTGGGGTAGATAGTATCATCTGTTTTGCAAATAAGGAAGACTGAGCAGATGACTCATGTGTCCAAGGCAACATGGCTGATGTTGATCCAGAATTGGAATCTGAGGTCTACCTGGCCCCAGGCGATATATTTCGGACTCCCGCAGATTTGCTAAACAGTAAGTAAATCAGGGTTGATGATTCATTTTCAGAAACAAAATCATTTACTTGCTGTATAGGAAGAGTCCTTTAAAAAGTAACTATCACCTAGTGTATTCAACATAAAACCCTGATTATAAAGATTGATTTGGGGGAGAGCATTTTCAACAATAATCCTTCCCATCTGTAAGGCTACAATACTATTTCACAGCACCGTCACGGGTATTATGTTCAACGTCAACTTGACTTAGACAAAAACTTATCACTCTTTTTCTCTGTGGCAACAGCATGTATTTGGCATCTGTCAGTGGTTAAACAAGCAGGCTGTGGTGCCGAAGTCCTGAATTTGAACCCCAGCTTTACTCCTTACTAGCTGTGAGTTTGAGCAAGCTACTTAGCATTTCTGAGACTCATTTTCTTCATCTGTGAAGTGGGCAGAATAACTTTACATAATGAATGTTAAGTTCTGTTCCAAAGTGTCACCGAATAAGTGAGAAATGCCATTTATGATTTACTATGCCCACCTAACAACATTCTGAGGATAATGTGGCTTATTCTTTGTAGAAACCTATGGTAAGACCAATGTGGACAATTTTGTTTCTCAGTGTCAATTAATATATTGTTATTCTGCTCTGTGCTTCAGTCTCGCAGGAACTTTTCAAGTGTCTTCAGGTCCTATTGCCATTGGGGTGCTGATAAATTTGGGTTTCTGAAAGGGCCAAGTTATTGTCCTGACTCCAAGGCAGAGAAAATTCCCCCAGATTCTGCCTCTCCTGTCTGCCCATCCGGGGCCTCATCAGAGTAGAGAAACCTCGACTCTTCGAGTCAGAGCAGACCTTGGAGATTACATAGCAGGACATAGCTTGGCCTGTGAGGGATAGGTGAGGTGCCTGGCTGATATGATAGGAAGAGCAGAATTTGCTACTGAAGGCCCTTGGGCAGCCCTCTTCACTCATCTGTGCCTCAGTTTCCTCACCTTGCTTGCAGGGTTCTGATGTCTTGGACAAGCACTTTGGAATGCCCAAATAGGGACAGCATCTGAGGCCAGCATGGAACATTAAGAAGCCTCACCCCCATTCAGATGCTCAGAATCCACAGGAATAAAGACAGTTGGATACTCACGTCTGGAGCTCAAGAAAGAGGTCAGGCTAGAGGATAAGATTCAGGGTGAAAACCCAGGAGGAGATGTGATCACTCAGGGGAGGGTAGAGCATCAGAAGAAAAGAACAAACTGACTTTATTGTAGTGATTCTGGGGAAATGAAGACCTGAGCTAGTCCATGGTAGTGGGAATGGAAAGAGAATTACTAAGGTATAGTCAGTAGAATATGGTTTCTGCTGATTTGAGAGTTGGCGAAAAGAGATAAAAAGAGATAATTTGACATGGATTAAATCCAAGGTCCTCCCCAGCCCTCTCCTCTGCCCACCCCAGGCTGGGCAGGTTGCTTCTTATTTATGGTCCCACCAAGTGTCTGCATGGCAAACCCCACCGTGTATAGTAATTGTCTGTGTACATGTTGACATTTTCCAAGTTTCCGTCATCCAAGTGCTTATTCACTTCCTTACAGGTCCTAACTCAAATAGTTTGCCTCCCATACCAGCCCTCACTGTCTCCCTTTCCTACTTTATTTTTCTTCATAGCCCTCCATACATAGATAATTGTTTAGTTATTATCAATCTCCCTGACTAGCCCTTAAGCTCAGTATAGCAGGGACAGACTTGATCTGCTTTATTCACAGCTATATTCCTAGAGCCTAGAAGAGTGCTCAAGATGCTTAATAAACATGTGCTAAATATCCCCTGCCTCTTCGCATCCCCAGACTGAATACCCCTTATTCTCTCTGACTCTGCACATATGGCAGGGTTTCCTATCTATCCTGGCCAATGCCTTGGAGATCCTTACCCAGACACAACAATCCAGAGGGCTTCTGTGTTGCTCTGTCCTGTATGATTGGATAATTATTTCTCTGCGTGAAGACAGTCAGATGAACTGGATCAGTTACATAAATTGTGTAACATAAAAATGTGGAGCCCCTTGTTCAAAAATAAAGAATTTCAAGACAGTCATGGCAGAGCATTCAACCAAGCATGGCTGCTTCTGAGTGTTGGCCCTCTGTGACTGCACAGGTCACACACCCATGAAGCCCTTCTGATGGGGACCAGATCTTAGCAGGCTGTAAATACCAGGCTCCAGATTTATATTTTGTCATGTAGAAAATAAAAAACTACAGAACGATTTTGAAGAGAGGGGACTTTTAAAGTTTCACTGTTTCCTGACTGTTAGTCATGCTTATTGCAGAAAATTTGCACAAGGGCAGAAAGGTGTATAATTATAAGGTATAAGGTATTAATCTCCTCCCTTTCCTACCTCTTGCCTTGCAGACACCAAATGCAAAAGTAGCCAGTGGACACTTGGCTGATTTCCTTCTGTCTTTCCAAGTTTATTTTTTTTCTATGTAACATAGTTAAGATTGTACTTCAGCTACAACTTTGTATCCTGCTTTATTCACAAGACATTGAGAGAGGAGGGAGGGGCTTTAAAATACATGTTGAGGGAGATTGGCCTGAACATGAGCTCATAGAGTGAATTGTTGGTACAGGGTTAGCAGCAAGGCGTTGAGGTAGAGGCAGAGTTAGGGCCCTGGAACAGAAAACAGAGAAGGTCCTGGACTAAGGGGTTAGAAGTGGGAGTGGAGAGATCGTTTGGGAGCTGAAACCACTCTGATGGGAGAATGATCACAACCCCCACCCTTCATGAATTCCCTTAACTCATGGGAAAGAGTCTCAAGGTCTGGTCATGTCTTTCAGGAGTTGTGCAGGCAACAACAAGCATTGAGAGTCATTTCTCAAACACAAGTCTTGGTCCCCTTCCTTCTAAGTTTAGGCCTGTCCTTCTCCACTCCTATAAGGGTCAGACGGTAAATGCTGGGCCCCAGGACAGCCTCTGAGGGCAGCAAATAGGAATCCAGAGACAGAGCAGGCATGGCAGGGCCAGGGTTCCCAATGTCCACCACACACACCTCAGGATTGAGAATTGCCATTTTGTTGGTTAATCCCCAGTGCCTAGGCTGCCAAAGGGGAGAGTTAACATTGTCATTGGATCCTTAATTGTGCGTTTCATGAATTTTCATGTTTCCGCTTGCAAGCTTAATGTTGCTTTCTCGGTGAGTTTTTTTGTCCTTGAGAGTAAGAGACTTGTAATTACAGAGTGTTGTGGATTGCAGAGGGTGATTAAAATGGATTTTGTGAAATCTGAAGCACCCCCTCTCTTTCTCTCTCTCTCTCACACACACAACACACACACACACACACACACACACACACACACCAATCCAATAGGCGGGGGAGTAACTCAGACAGAATCCCATGAAGTTCAGAGATTCAGGATATGAAGGATATGAATTTTCTTCATGCTTTCCCTCCGTGGGTCTTGGATCCACTCCAAGACAGCCTTCCCCTCTCCCCCTCCCTCTCTTGCTTCTCCTCCTCCTCCCTTTCCTGAATGAAGTCCAGCTTATATCCCTGACCCTCAGCTGACTCTGACCCCCAGGGCTGGCTGCTTTCTCACTTGAAGGGATGATAAAACAAAGAGTAGATTTTCATCTTTGCTTTTGTGCAGCTGTCAAGTGTGTTTCATTACCATCTCAGCCAGCCTATTCTCCCATCTGAGAGGGTCCTTCACTTTGAATAGAGGCCTGAAAATTGCTGAAACCAGCAAGGGTGTAAGAATTCCCATTTTGGTGTCTCTTCCTCCTAGGACAAGTTAGTGCTTGATGGAAGTGAGAACTGATCTTTTCTGCCTTTGTCAATATGAACGGCTTGTTGGTGCAGAGAGGACATTTGAAGTATAAGTGACCAGGAAGTGAAGGGTGGGGAGAGGATGGGAGGAAGACTTCCTGGAGGAGGTGGGGCTCTGCCTTGAAGAAAGAGGAAGACCCTAGTGGGATCCTTGGAGAAGGAAAGTGGAACAGCAGGGAGTCCAGCCTGGCTAGATGGGAACAATCCCCTAGGAATGATGCTCCTTGACCAATGAGGAAACCAGGGCAAACTACTTGAGTGTATGGGTGTGTTCGTGCTGTAAAGGACTTGGGAAGTCACTGAAGCCAGAGCTTCTATTTAAAAGAAGGGTCTCTACCGCACCACAGCCAGCCTGACCCTGGCCTGACCTGAACTGACCAGTGGTTCCCCTCAGACAACCTCCCTGTCCATCTCCCACCCACCTACCTCTCACCCTAACTCCACCCCAGCCCCCTTCCCATAAACACAGTCCTGAATCACCCTGCTCAGCTGTGTGCTTGAGCAGTGAACAACCTGCCCAACCATATGCAGCAGCCCTGAGCAGGGCTTACAACCAGGTCTCTCTTTTTCTCAGTTTACACTCTCTGTGCCCCCAACCATGCCATCTGCTCCACCACACTGAATTCTATCTGGATTTCTGAGAATCTTTACATCTCAGAGCTTAACATCCCACATTCTAGAATTTGGTTGTGCATATTACTTATACACAAGCATATATAAATTTACAGACACGGGTATATGCATGTGTGTGTGCGCACACGTGCATCTCTTTCAAGTGTCCAAAGATGGCACTGCTGATGGCGGAACGTGTTCATGGCTGGGCGGAGAAGACCACCTCCTCTGCACCCTACACAACCAATGAGGCAGCTTCCAGCTGACTTCTGCAGCCTCTTCATCACCCTTCCTCTCTCTGCCCCCACCTTGCCCTCCTGCAGTGAATGTAGAGTTCCCCACACAGATTTTTTTTTGTAACTCCATATCTTTGTGTTGATCCCTCTGCCTGAAGTGCTTTTCTCACACTGCTCTTCATCTAATAAATTCTTTCAAGCCAGGATTCACCCACATCTCCTCTCTGAGACTCTTCTTGACCACCCCCCTCCCACCTCCTTTCTCTGTATGACCCATGTTCTTCTGTGGTGTGTGTGCTGCCACATCATATTTGAGTTTCCATGGCAGCCTCTCTTACTAGCATGTGGGCTCCCGAGGGCAGGCCCATGGCCTCACCTGTCTCTGTCCCCTGTGCCCAGCACAGGTTCTGGTCCATTAAGGAGTATATCAGTTTGTTTTCACACTTCTGACAAAGACATACCCGAGACTGGGTAATTTATAAAGAAAAAGAGGGGTTTTGTTTTTGTTTTTTTGTCGTTGTTGTTGTTGTTGTTGAGACAGAGTCTAGCTCTGTCGCCCAGGCTGGAGTGCAGCAGCGCCATCTCGGCTCACTGCAAGCTCCGCCTCCCGGGTTCACACCATTCTCCTGCCTCAGCCTCCCAAGTAGCTGGGACTACAGTTGCCCGCCATCATGCCCAGCTCATCTTTTGTATTTTTAGTAGAGATGCGGTTTCACCGTGTTAGCCAGGATGGTCTCAATCTCCTGACCTTGTAATCCACCCGCCTCGGCCTCCCAAAGTTCTGGGATTACAGGTGTGAGCCACCGCGCCTGGCCAGAAAAAGAGGTTTGATGGACTCACAGTTTTACATGGCTGGGGAGGCCTCACAATTATGGTGGAAGGCGAAAGGCACATCTTACCTGGCAGCAGGCAAGAGAGAATGGGAGCAAGCGAAAGGGGTTTCCCCTTATAAAACCATTAGATCTTGTTAGACTTACTCACTGCCACGAGAACAGTATGGGGGAACCACCCCCATGATTCAATTGTCTCCCACCGGCTCCCTCCCACAACTCATGGAAATTATGAGAGGTACAATTCAAGATGAGATTTGGGTGGGGACACAGCCAGACCATATCAAGGAGGTTCCAGGAATGGCTGTTGTTGAGTGGAGCTGTTGATACTCTTTTAGTGAATGAGTTAGCCCTGAAAGAGGAACAAAGATCTTGCATAGTGCAGAGCCCGGGAAAGTGTCCAAGTTAGCCGGGGAGAGCAGGGTCGGGTGCTTTACCGGCAAAGGGCCTATCTCTCAGATACCATGTCCCAGGTGCCAGTGTCCCTGTTTCCAAAGCAGACCCATGCCATCCATCCTCCCAGGTGGGAGCCTGTGCCACAAACTGACCTCTTTTTTGACCTGAGCTTTGGAACTTACCTGACATGCACGTTTCTATGGACCTGGCTGGTCTGTGGGCTCTGCTTCAACTTACAGATCCAGGAACTCCAGAGACTTCTTTCCCTCCTAGGCCAGCACTGTCACCTGTCAAAAATGTTGGCAGGGAGAGGAGGCAGCTGGTGAGAAAATCCTCATGACCCATCTTTCCTTCACCAGCATGCATTCCTTTCCACCTCCTGGGCTATGGACTCTAGGTACCAGGCTGCAGCTGTCCACCTGCAGTGCCCAGGGCGCTGTGAGTCCCCAGGGTGCTGTGAGTGCCATTACAGGGGAGCACAGCTCTCAACCCCTTCTGCTTCAGGGTGGCTAGGGAGGGGGCTGCAGTGTGAGACAAACAGCACCAGCTTCTCTGTGTGCTGTGAGCTGTTAAGGGTTGGGCTGTATAGCAGGCTTATGGCAATGGATAAAACCTGGTCCTAACCTAAAGGGGATGCAGGAGCAAGGGTCCCCTTATAATCAGGTGGGCGGCAGTCTGTGTTATGATGATGATGGAGTTGCACAAAGTTTCCTGGCAACAGAGAGGGAGCAGGGTACTGTTTCTACGAAAAGGGTGAGGGAAGACTTTATAGAAGGGATGATATTTAAACTAGGTTTCGGTGAATAAATAGGAATGTGCCAGCAGGAATTGTCATTTGGGATCAGACCATGGAAGAAGGTGGGTAGAAAGTAAAGGAAGGAGTAACGAAAGCAACAATAGCTGCATTAGCATTCACAGAGTGCCAGGTGTGGATTATCTCAGTTAATGCTTACTACAACCCTGTGGGTAGCCCCATTTCACAGCCAAGAGAACTGAGGCACAGAGAGGTTCAGAATTGCCCAGAGTCACATGGCTAGTGAGTGACAGAGGTAGGATTCAAAACCAAACTGTTCTTGTTCCATTGTCCACTGTCTTTATAAACACTAGGCTAAAGATATCTGAGTATCTGTGATTTGGAAGGCAGTGGGTTCAGAACTTTCCAAACATGTACTCGTTAACTACTCGGCAACCCTTTGACACTTCATAGCTATTTTACATGTGGGAACATAAGCTTAGAGGGGTTCTCCAGCTTGCCTGGCTCGCTTGCGTGGGCTGGGATTTGAACCTCGGCCTGCCTGCCTGGCTCCAAAACCCTCTCCCCTGCATGGCAACCGCAGAACCAGCCTCTCACTTCTATCTGTCTCCTGCACCTTGGCCTGCTTGCTAGAAGGTCTCCTTGGCTTGTCCCCTGGGCACCTCACAAGGAGAATCACTGCTTCAAAGGCACACACGAAAAAGACTGGTTCATGTTCAGGCTGAAGGAAGCTCCCCTCACCTGGCTGCCTCTGCCCTCACAGCTATCAGGCCTTGTCACACCAAGCCCTCCAAGGGTGCTTCACGAGTGCTTGTACTTGGCTAGATTTATTGGTGAGCTATATTAATCACATTTTAAAAATACGAAGTGAAATAAATAATAAATAGCAATATTCTGCTTCCATTAAAAACCACCTGCAGCTTGGAAAGGTAGCTGGCACCTTGCTTCCTTGAAGTGTCACATGTCCCTGCTCACAGCCGTAAATGTTAACATCCCTCTGTAGGCAGACAACCAGCTCTGAGGGGAATCCACAGATGTGTGCAAAGTGACTTACTGCATACTCTGGCTTCATAAAATCGAGGAGATGGAATTATCCCAGGCCTTCTGGGCGGCAGAGAGAAAATTTCAAGCGGTGGGTGTTTGTGAGTCGGTGTGTGTTTGTGTGGGGAAGGGGGAAGGGGAGAGAGTGGAAGGGAAGGAGGAAAGGGGCTAAGAGAAGGGAAACCAGACAGGGAACTGGGCAGGAGCCCAGGAGATCCTTGGCTAAATTTTCCACCATTTCCAGGTCAGGGGCACCCAGGATCACTAGGTCCAGTGGCCACTACTATTACTGGCTTGTGAGCCATGGAGGGAGGAGGATAGCTCTTTTTCATTAATATTTTTATCTTTTTTCAATTACAAATGTTAATACTACCTGAATGATGTTGTCTCCTTCTCAGGGTATAACATCTGGAGGTATATTACGCTCATTGGTGGTGCTAATTTTGGTGAGTTGGTTAAGATGGCATATTAGTCAGCCACCTCCAGGATAATAGAGCTAATGGAATATTATGTATACCTACATATATATGTTCTACATATATATATATACACACACAGTATACATATGTGTAATCTCTTAATACATACATACATATTATTTTAAGGAATTGGCTCACGTGATTGTGGGGCTGGCAAGTCTGAAATGTGTCAGCTAGGCCAGCAGCCTGGAAATTCAGGCGGGAGTTGATGCTGCAGTCTTGAAGTAGAACATCTTTCTTTCTGAGAAACCTCAGTTTTTGCTCTTAAGGCCTTTCAACTCATTGGATGAGGCCACTCGTATTATCAAGTCATCTCCTTTACCTAAAGTCAATTGACTGTAGATATTAACCACATCTGCAAAGTATCTTCACAGCAACACCTAGAGTTGCATTGGACTAAATAACTGGGCACTAAGGCCTGGCCACATTGACACAAAACTAAGCATCCCAGATGGTCTCCAGTTCCTCCCATTATCATTTTCCTTTTTGTAATACGAATTTTGGAGGGAGACAACTTCAAGACTATGTAAGTAGTCCAACCTTTTCCCCATGAATTAAGCATCTATTGCTAGTTCTTGCCAGGATCAATTTTTACTGTGACAGTTACATAAATAGCTTTCTCTTGGAGAAGGGATTTGGGAACCTGGCTTCAGATCCCAGTGCTATCACGTAGCTGGCTGTGTGGCCTCAGACAAGTTATCTGATTTTCCCAATCCAGGGTCCTTCTTGCTCAAATAGGGTTGACAGTACTTGCCTCAAAGCTTGGAATGTTCATTAAATGCAATAACATGTGAAAATGCCAGGTGCAAAGAAGCTATCCCATAAATGCGTGTGGCATCAAGGGCATTAGACACATCCATGCCTCAGTGAAGTGACTATGATCTTACTCCTGGGCATCATTGATGAACGGAGTGATCTGAGACCACTGGGAAGGTTCTTTGAGGAAAGTCATTATCTTTTTTAGCCATTCTCATCATGGACACAAGGTCAAACCCTGCTGACTCAGGGAACATTGACCCTCTGTGATTGAGACACTGTTGGAAAGGCTTTCCCAAAGCTAGTGATATCCTAGCTGAGTCTTGAAGGATAAGACTGGAAGTCAGACAAGGAAGGAAAATATTTCCAGGTGAGGGGAATGGGCTGTGCCACAGAGGTGGGTGGAGAGATGGGGAAGGAGAATTTTGGAAACTTGGGGAGGTACCATTAAGTTTCCAAAGAAACTCACAGAGGGGATCGTCTGTATTTTTTCCTATTAATGCCACTATGATTATGATTATGATTAGTATTCTCAAGTAATGTGCAGTCTTGTATACAGTAAAAATAAATTCATTATTCCTTGTGAGAAGCAGCATGCCATAGTGATTATGATATGGACCCTGTAGCCATGCTGCCTGGATTCAGATCCCAGCTCTGCCCATATGCTAGAAATAGAACCGTGAGCAAGTTAACCTCTCTGTGCCACCTGTTCCTCATCCATAAAATGGGGATGATAGAAAGAGTAACTTCCTCCTAGGATTGTACTGATGATGAAGCAAGCTCATGTTTGTGAAGGCCTTAGAACAGTTCCAGGCAGGTGCAGAGTAAGTGCTGCATACTTATTTGATAAATAAGAAAGTATATTCTAGACAATTACTCTTTGGTCAAATAGTTATTGTTTTCCTTTCACTAACCCATCAAAATATTCATGCTGTTCTTCATCTCTAATCTACTTACATTATAGCTCACTTGGCAGCTGCCATGAAGAGGTAAAGTTACCAACAGGCTGTTGTAGAAAAAGCAGAAGATGCGGGTCAGCAGATGAGTTCTTGTCCCATCTCTGCCATTGCCCTGCACTGTGATCTTGGACAAGTTGCCATTCCTTTCTGAACCTCGGTTTTCCCATCTGTAAAGTGGGAGAGTTGAGCCAGCTGACATCAAAGAGCACATCCAACCCTAAGCCCTGAGTGTTGGTGACTTGCTCAGTGGCTTCCCTTCAGGGACAGGCAAGAGGACCGATGTCTGTCAAGCACCTACTATGTGGCAGGCACTGCTTAGCTCTTTCCTCACATGCTTCTTCCTGTAGTCCTCCCAGCAACACAACAGGAAGATAGCATATTTTTGCATTACACTTGGAGACGCTGAAGCCCTGAGAGGTTAAGCAGCCAGCTGGTCACTCTGCTGGTAGGGGGCACACCAGGACCCCAGCCTGGGACTGCCTGTCCCTAAGCAGCTTTTTTCCACTAGGCTGGGCTTCCTCCCAGAAGGTATTCTGCAAAGGTGTGATCCATGAATAAAAGCATCATTACCCAGCTATGCTGGGGAGATTCCTGCCCTCCTTCCCTCATCTAGGTAGCTATGCTTTGGCGCTAGACTTGAGTTAGGATCCTGCCTTTGCCACTTCTTCACTCTGTGACTTGGAGCAAATAATGTTACTTTCTGGGCTTCAGTTTCCTGGTCTATAAAAAGGAGATAATGATTTCCACTTCATATGATTATCTTGAGGCTTGAAGAGAGCATGTGTGAAACATTAGCATGGTGACTAGAATCTAGGTAATTTGTTAAAAATAATATAACTTCTTGTTTGTGGTTGTATGAATCAGTGGTTCTGATTTTAAGATTTCATGGAAAAGCAAAATGTCAAAATAAAAGTTTCCAACATTATGTTTTACTAGGTAAGCCTTTAGAACATAATTAGCATCTCCTAGCGTCATTAATTCATAATACTAAGTAGAGTTCACCCGGCATAAGCTGGTTCTCTCAACCAGCCGGCAACACTGTTACCTTGTTCTTGCAAACTGCTGCTCAGAGTCAGCCCTTTAGTCATCTGGTTTAGGGCAATAGCTGCCAAATTGAAGTTTGGGGACTTCTTTACTTCAAACCATGGGGCTGAAACCAGCTTGGGGAAGGGGGAAAGACATAGGCACTGACCAGCCTGCCTCATTTGGCAGGCCCCTACCAGCTCCACCTTTCCCTGACCTGAGCCTCATCTGCAAAGTGAGCCCTTGTTTTCTCAGCCAACCTTCCCAGCATCAGGAGCAACAAAGGTGGAACTTATATTATAGCTTGTGATGTGCTGTTTTTATATGAAGGATCAGCATCACTCTGCTATCTGACCTCAATGAAGGCAGGCAGGGCAGAGCTGGGAGGGCTGGGGAGAATTAGATTTGAATTATGTGAACTCTAGAGGATGAGAAGTCAGTGTTTCCACACATCCTTTGTTCCTGTGTTTCCAAACTGTAGTTTTTCACCCAGTGTCAGACTGGATTTGCTTGAGCACACAGGTGATGGGAAGTTGTTGTATTTAATAGATTTCAGCTCAACTAGAATTGCAAGGAAGCAATAACAGAAAAGGGAATTCCAAATGAAGCCAAATTATATTCATTGGTTTTCCAACAACTATTAAATATGTTGAGAGGGTGAAAATAATGATTTCACCCTTTCGAACTGAAATTGGGGTTCGTTGGTGGCTCACATCTGTGCTATATTGAGTTGTGGGTTTGGTCAGGTGTGATTATAGAACTTAATTGTAAATTGCATCTTTCTGGCACATGCATGAATGTATTTATGTATTCTAAAACCTTTTAAAATCATTTTTGTAAAAATAATGTCTATGACTAAAACCTCTAATGGCTAAGTCACTAGCTCCAAGCAGCCGTTCAGTTGAGGCTTAGAACCTTCACAAGGGTGCTGGACAGTATTTGCCCAAGGGATGGAGATGAGCCCACCTCCTATCTCCTTCTCAACCCCCTTGGAGCCTTGTAAAGTGCTTTGTGTACAGTAGGATCGCTCACCTGTGAAATGGCCCCATTCTCACTACTTAGCCAAAGCCTAGTAATATCACATACTCTTTGACCCACTAATAACGTTTTAATGGAAATAAGCAGAACATCATGCAAAGGCATTTGCAGCAAGATGCTCATTGGCAGCATTGCTTATCATAATGGGAAGACCTGGAGCAACCTAAGTGTCCACCTGCAGGGTCCGGTTAAATCAGTGAGGGTTACTCCATATGGGAAAATAGCATGCCTCCTTTAAAACCAGTGAGGCCCAGCTGTGATATGGATGTGAAAGATGCTCATGGTATAGTAAGTGAGGTGGGGAAGCAGATTAGAAAGCAGTCTAAATAGAAAGGTCACATCTCTAATGTTAAAAACGTGATCGTATGAGCATACGTAGATGCAGAAAATGTCTAGAAGGATAGCTATGCGCTAAGATGTTAATTGTGATTCTGAGTAGTGAGGACACAGGGAGTCCTTATTATTTTCTTTATTCTTTTCTGTACTTTCAGTTACTCACAAAAATTTCTTGAATACCTATGAGACAAAATCCTTGCTTTTCAGAAGCTTACTATCTTGCTGGGGAAAGACAAGGAATAAATAATTAAACAATTAATTCCAAATGCTGATAAGTGCTGGGAAGAAAATGAGATGGTTAATTTGAGAAAAACTGACAGAGCAGGGGGAGGTGAGACCAATTTCAGCTAGGAAGGGAAAACCACTCTTTAGAGGGGCATTTAATTGAGAAAAATAGGGAAGAGAGACCCAAATGAAATCTGGGATACGAGTATTCTAAGAAGAAGAAACAGCTAACACAAACGCCCCGGATGAAAGAGAATTAGGTGCCATTACAACGTATTATTTCTATGATCCAGAAAAATTTTTATTCTAATATTCATTTGGTCCATTCAAAAAACCATAGGACCCATCTGAATCCTTCCATTCCGGAGGCCCAATCAGATAGCAGTTCGCCTAAGACAGCGAGTGGGGAGCAGAGGAAGGTGCCCTTCAAGTGCCCGCTGCAGAATGAGTCTCTAGAAGGGGCATCTCCCAAGAGGCCAGCTCACAGTTTGCCTCACTGTCCTTGATTTTCAGCAATTTTTTTCTTTACATTTTGACATTTATGAAATCGGAAAGTATCTTACAATCCATGTGTACATTAAGGTAGTGCTTTGTTTGTTTTCTTGTCTCAGAAAGCCTATTACTGAATCGATGGTGCATCTTGCAATTGCTGGCATCTTGGGATTGATGAAATGCAGTAATGTATGCGACTGATGCTAAGAGGACGGGCCTTGGGAAGTGGAAGGGCCTTGGTGGAAGTCCATGATTCCACCTAAAGGGGATGCACTGTGGGCCCACAAGAGTGGACTGAGTCTTCTAGATCTCTATGCACCCCAGAGCACCAGCCACAGAAATGCTTACAACATGGCCCTGGTCATCCTTCAGGGAGCAATCAGAATTATGTGCAATAACAATGTGTTATTTCTATGATCATACAACATTATTTTATTCTAATATGCATTTGATCCATGCTGGGTAAATCCCAGGGGAGGGGGGCGTCCTGGAGGTTGGGGGAGCCATCCAAGGGGGCATCCCAACCCTCCTTGGATTGTGGGGAGAGCCTAAGAAAGCTTCCTGAAGAGGTTACCAGGCAGACAAGGCAGAAGGGGCATTGGAAGCAGAGGGACAGCGGCACCGCCAGTGTATTCAGGGAGCAGTGAGCTGTTCCATCTGGCTTCAAGGCAGGATGAGCACAGGGAACACCCCTCATCTGGAGGTTGTACTGGGTCTTGGATGCATATCAAAGGGACTAGAGACTTGGAAAGACTCAACACCAAGAAGTGGCATGGCTATGTTTTGGCTTTAGAACTATGCTGTCTAATATGGTAGCCACAAGCCACAGGCAGCTATTTAAATTAATTAAAAGTGACTTTTTTAAAAATCCATAAGAACATCTGGAAAAAAAAGTTAAATGAAAAACTCAATTCCTCAGTCACATTAGTCACATCTCAAGTGCTCAACAGCCACAGGTGGCTAGCTGGCCACATGGACAGTGCAGATACAGAATGTGTGTATTGTGACAGAAAGTCCTTTTTGGACAGAGTTGCTTTGGAAAGATCACTTGAGGATGGGTGGATAGATGGATGGACAGACAAAAGCGACAGCAATGACCGTGGTGCTTACCGTGTGCAAGGCACCATGCCAAGGGCTTCACATGTGCTGTTCCTTGAATCCTCACAACATCTCACAGATGTCCACCAGGTACCAGGAGCTTTGGGAGCAGGGACAAGATTGTGGGTCATTTTTCAGCATTTCCCAATTATTTACCTAGCTCAGCGCTGGCTTCTCCAGGAGCCAGAGTATATTCTTATATTTTTCGAAGGGTGGCTGAGGAGTGTTGGAGCTTCAGCTTTACCATTGCACCAGCCCATGGTTGAACAAGAGGGAGCTCCCTGGGGATCTCCCAAATTTCATGATGAGCACTGTGCGACCTTCTCAGGAAGTTTTTCCAAGTGTCTAACCCAGCTTTCCAATGTATGACTGCAACAGATGCCTATTCCTTCTGTTTATTTTTCCCTCAGAAAATGGAGCCTATATTGTACTAACATTGATAACTGCTGTACTTGACGGCAGCTTCCTCCTTGTCAGACACTGTCCCGATCACTGTACATACCAACTCATTTAATTCTCAGAAGAGCTCTATGCTCTAGCTACCATTGTTTTGCCCATGTTATACATCAGCAGACTGGGGCATGGAGAAGTTAAGAAATTTCCCAAGGTCATACTTTGCCCAAGCCAGTAGAAAGTGTTGCTAGGACTCAAACTCACACGATCTGGCCCTGGAGCCTGGTTCCTAGCCCTGGCACTGTCCAGTCTCTCATCATAAATCTTCTGGAGCTAGAAGACAGCTGCCAAGTGCACTTTCCACCTGTTTTGGCTGGAGTGGTATGAAAACTTGATTCTGTTCCAGGAAACCTTGGCTGAAAGTTATGCCCAGTTATAACATAAATGCCTCACATTTGGGGGGCACTTTATGTCATTTTCAGAGTACTTTTCTGCCAGCAGTGCTTATGGTAATAGTCGTCCCACAGTTACAGCATGTTTTCTGGTTTATAAAGCACCCTCATTTGCATGTTCTCATTAAATCCTCACACCAGCCCTGAGAGGAAAGTGAGGCGCAGAGCATCATTTACCCACGTAACACAAGGAACCCAGAGAAGTAAAGCACTGTGCAGGATTACTCAGCCCTCCAGGACGCGATAGTTTCTTAATTCTGCTTCTATCAATCAAGAGCCTCTCCGCCATGTCAATCCATTTCAAAGTCAAGCCAAAGTAAGGGCTGTAAAGCCAGGACCCTGTGTGTTAGTCCTGGAGCATGCCAAGGTCAAGACATGGCCCAACAATCAGAAATAACATCAGAATAACTCAGACTTCCACCTAATATTTCTCAGAAGTTATCAAGAAACACCAAATCCACAGAAAAACTGCTTAAAATCTGCCTTTTCTCTCTGCCCTTTACTGCATTTACTGACATCAGCTTCTCCTATATCTCTTTTAAAATATTTTTTATGAAAATTTTTTATATTCTACAGAGAGTGTTTATAACAAATATGTTCAGTGTAAACAATAATGAGAAACTCTTATGGCCCCACCAGCTAGCTTAAGAAACAGAACATGATGCCACCTTTGAAAACCTGGGGATGGCCCCCAATACCCTCCCCTCTTCCCAGGTAGCTGCCCTCCTACACTTATTCTCTTGCTTTTCTTTATAATCCTGGATGCTTTGCAACCCTCCCCCAGAGAAGCACTCTCCCCAGTCCAGCCCACACGCCTCTGCAGCTTCCATTTTTGCTTCTTTCCCTACCCCAGTCTGGTGTGACCTTTTCTGGGGGATGGGAAAGGGCCTGGAGAAAATGGACAGAGGACACAGGCAGACTCCTTTCCAGATAAGGGGAGTGGAAGGTTAAGAACACCCCTGCTAAATACCTTTTGTCCACTTGAAAACACATTGGGAGAAGAGAGGGAGGGGCTTCCTTATAAGTTTATTCCTGGAGCAGGTTGCCACTTGTCACTTGGGGCAAGTCCCTTCACCATATGGACTTCTAAACTGGAGGGGGACTGGCACAGACTGGGGTTTCCTAAAATTGTCATTGCTTCTACAGATATTTACTGAGCACTTACCGTGTGCCAAGCAGCGCCATAGGTACAGGGGATGATGTCGTGGGAAATGAGACAGACAAATTCCCTGACCTCAAGGAATTTACCATCGAGGGCAGGCCTCAGTCCTGCCCCTCAACTAGCTATGATCCTCCCTTTGTCATTGTAAGCTATTCACCATTAAAGGTTGAGGTGGGGATGAAATTAGATGATAAATATGGAAGTGCCTGGAAAATCAGAGGCAGGTCTTGGCTAACACTACTTAGAAGACACCCCACAATCCCTGAAACGAGGTCCACTGGGCACGGAAGAGGCTGGAGCTTTGGGTACTCACACCTGTAGTTACCCAGGTCTGCCACTAGATGTCAGTGATGTGTAGGAGGGGGCGGGGACCTAAGGGTGATGAGCTTTTTAAGTTGAGAAAAGTGCGAAATAACTGCTTACAGTGTGCTATATGCTGTTCTCCATGTATTTGTTATAGCATTTGATGTTTACGGAAACCCTATGATTTGCATATCCTTATACCCATTTTACAGACAAGGAAACGTGCTCAGGGGAGGGATATAAGTGGTTGTCTCCCCTCCTCCACCTGAGAGTACCAGGCAAAGATTGCTAAAGATGCTAAAAACGGCCCTGGTGTGAAAGTGCTCAACCAGACAGCCCTTTACTGCTGCTAAACTGCTATGAACAGCATCTCCCCATACTTGGGGCAGCAAATGGCTGCACAAATGCATGAGAAACAAAAAGCTCCACAGTTATTAAAACCCCCATGGGCACCCATGAAGGTTACAGTACAAGTGTTTGCTAGGCAGATAGATGGGTACAGATTAACAAGAGCCACGTGGTGACAGCAGAGCTTGCTGTGCTCTCTGTCAATCTAGAAGCAATCATGGCTATGGCCAACTTTTATGTTCCTTGTGGTGAGGATTACAAAAAGGTCTCTGGGGATCTTGCCTTAAAGAGCATACAGATGTATAGGGTGTCAGCATTGAAGAGCTGTAGTCCCAGTCCTTCCTAAACAATCCCTGAGAAGCTCTACTGAAAAATTAAAGGGGAAAGTGGGGGAGTATTCAAGGTCAAATTCATTTTGGGAAAATCTGCATGAAATAGTTTTGATGATCATTGGAATTAGTAGACCTGATGATGATATCATCCACCTCTTTGTTATAGATCCAGGGGAGCAAGTGCTTTGGGAGGGGAAATGACTAGTTCAGGACCACAGAGGCAAAGAGGACACCATGACTCTGACCTCTCCCCATGGGACCTTAAATTCACACCATGAGAACGACAGGGAAAAGGACATGAACAATGGGATGGGATGTTCCACAGAAGACTATATGGGGGGCCTGCAAAGGAGAGAGGGTCTGGAGCAAAGGCACTGGGGCTAGATCCCCACAGAAGGAAATCCCAGCAGCACTCCCTCAGATGCACCCCTGGCAGGAGGGGAATCCAGGTGGTGCCCAAGGCAAACCAGAGACCCCCAGGAATGACTAAGGAACGGGGCTCCTCCAACAGGAGGAGGGAAGGCTCAGAGGTCCTTGTGGCAGGAACATCTCTGTGTACCAAAGTTCCCAGGTGAGTTACCGTAAGTCAGGTTTTAGCTCAGCAGAAAAAAATGCGTATATTTATTCCAATTAAACAGTTTGCAAAGCCATTTTTACATGTGTCATCTTATTCAATCTAGACAGTCACCCTTTGAGGGAGACCTTTCTATCCCTACTTTATAGACGGGGAAAGTGAAGGTCAGAGAAGTTGACTCATTTCCCCAAGTTCTGGAGCTGGGATTCCAATTCAGGTCTTACTAGCTGCAATACCACGTTCCTTTCACACTGAAATTGTCCAGGGATGATGATGATGATGTTCCTGATGTTGTTGATGGCTATGAGGTAGGACTCATTAGCCTCATTTTCCAGACAGAAGGTCTGAGCCCCAGAGAAGACCCATCGCTTGCCCAGTATGGCACAGCTGGTAGCTGGGAGAGATGGGTTTGGACGTAGACTTTTCGTCTGCAAGCCTTGTCCTCTGTCTGCTTTTCTTCCGTACAGGTGTGCATGAGCTCCCGGTTACTCGAGTCATGGGAGCAAATTCTGATGGACTCAGCCAGCTTACCTTTAGGGTGAGTCCTCCTCAGGAGAGAGGTTGGGAGTAGATGGTAGCTAAGTGTCCTGTTTTCTACTTGGACTCTCTCAGACTCGTGCTGAGTGGAGGCCAGTGCACAGGCAGGTCCCTTGCTTAAAGCAAATTCCTAGGAAGTGATGAGCAGGGGTTGGGGAGGAGGCTGCCAGGAGCCAGGGGTCAGGAGAAGGGCCCTGGGGGCAGAGCTAGCTGTTTGGCTTTGAGAAGGGAAGCCAGGAGAGATAAGCAGAGCTGGGAGTGATGTGATCAAACTGTGAAAGATGATTCTCACTGAGCTGGGAGATGGGGCGGGGGAGACACAAGAGACCCGCATGCAGGGTTTTGAAGGCAGCAGATACAGGGGCCTGGGAAGCCCAGACCAGGATCGCAGACAATCCTGGGAATGGATGATTCGGTGAGTTGAGAATAATCCATGTACTTTTACGATTATACTTAGTTCTTTGCAGTCTTCATTAGTTATGGGATAAATACTTCCCTTCCTTCCTTGGCTTCAACCTTCATGCTGCAAGTTTAATTTATCTTGGGCCACTATCATTTTTTGTTTTACTAAGTTATCTGTATAGTTCCATGTTTTATTTGCTGGTGGTCAGTGTGCTGACTCTGAATTTTAATCCAGGTGGTGGTAATTTATCAAGGCTTCTTACCTTTTTCAGAATCTTTTTTTTTTTTTTTTTAAAAGCAAAATGTTAATATAAACTCAGTGAGGAGTTTGTGGGTGAGAAATATCATCTACTGTATCCCCAAAGTTGCCAAATGGTGTTGAGACGGATTCACATGTTCGCTGTTTCGTAACATCCTGGAAATGGCACCCTGCATGTTGATTTTTCTATTCTCAGCTTACAGGGCAAAATGGTCTTGACTTTCTCTACTTATTTTTGGAGAAAGTTCAAGGGGTAGGAAAAATTCCTTTGGCATATTTTGAAGAGAACAAAAATACAACCTGGCTTTTGTGTGGTGAAAATGTGGGAAATTTCAATTTCCAAATGTGCGTGCTAGAGGAAGCAAGCTGAACTTTGAGGCTGGGTTCCTGGGCCCTCAGCCCAAAGGAGGGAGGGGACGCTGGCAGCGGCTGAGCTGCCTTGGAAAATTAGCAGGCGATCCATGTTGGAAAGTGCAACTTCTGGTTCCTTCCTGAGCCTCCAGGGACACAGACTCTGGCGATGAAAAAGAACCCCACTTTGTCAAACTTACCCAAAGAATAGAAAACATAACCAAGGAAAGAAAACCTCTCCGACAGGGTTAACTCCTTAAGCACAGGTGGAGGAGGCAAATCCGGGAAAGGGAGTGGATTCCTTGTACCAGAGTTCTTAGACCTGGGCTCCGATGCCAGCCCCAGCATGGCTAGCAGCTTGTTCTCTGAAAGGCAGCCCACCTCTGTGTCCTCATCTGTGAAATGTGGATAGAGCCCCTGTCTCAATGCTTGTTGTGAGGACTATATGAGATGATGACTACAGTAGCTACTTTTATTACTTAGCATATACTAAATATTAGTGGTTGCTATTATCAGGTTTGTGTACTTATAAACAAGACCACATGAAGGGTGTGTGTGTGTGTGTGTGCGCGCGTGTGTGCGCATGCCCACGCAAGGATTGGTCTTCCAAATAAGTAGATTGAAATGTGTGAGAATGGAGCAAATTGTTCCCTTAGCGGTTAGGATTTCCTGGGAAAATGTCTATAAGTTGCTGAGACTATGTCTTCTCGTTGCCAGAATATTCCAAGGAACAGAAGAAAAGTCAGGCAGTGGCCCAGCTGTTGCCTATCCTGGGCCACGGGTCCATATGTTTGGCTGGGTTTGTCCTTCTGTCATCCCAGCCTTGCCGGGGGTGGGTCAGGGGACATGTCCCAAGGAATGGCTTCCCTGGGTGCCTTCCAGACAGCTGCATTCCTGTCCTAAAGAAACAGACCACCGGGGAAGGCACACCAGGGGAAGGGGAGAATTGCTGCTGTCCTGGTTTGGGTGGGGCTTACAGAGTGGGGGTGGGGTGGGGTGGGGGAGACTTTCTAGGAACCTGAGTTTATTGGATTGGCAGGCCATCCTGAGGAGCTCCATCTGGAAATCTTCCCCCCAGCAAAGGCACCAGCAGTTTTCCCAAGGCTTTGTCAGTACATCATCCTAATGTATCTCCTTGCAGAGTCTCCTTGTTTCTTCATTGACTGTGTACTCGATGTCAGCCTGGTGCCGAGCACCAGAGGAAGCAGGGCCATTGTGACAGTGAACATTTGTCAGTGGCTTGCCAGGACCCAGCATGGTGCTAGGTGCTTCCTGGGAATGATCCTCAGCACAGCAGGTCCCTGGGGCAAGTAGACAGTAGCCCCATTTTGCAGAACAGGAAACAGAGACCCAGAGATGTTGCATTACTTGTGGAAAGTCACACAGCTGTTAAGAAGCAGCATTGGAATCCAGGCTCTAACTCTAGTATCCACACTCATAACTTCTGTGTGCATTGTTGCCTGGAAGTGAGACACCATCTGGGCAGAGGAACAAAGAGATGGCAATCGGATGGCACATGAGAGACCCTCACTGGGTTCTCCCGGCCTGGCCTGCTGTTAGAGGCCAGGTGCTGCCATGGGAACACAGGGTGTGGGAAGTAAATGAAGCCAGGCTGACCCCTAACTCTGCTACTTACTATCTGTGAGGCATTAACTCCTATAAGCTTCTGCAAATCACATTTAAAATACTTACTTTGCCAGATTACTGAAAGAAATACTGATGACTGAGTGACCCAGCACCTCTTGGGCATGTGTCTTTAAATGGAAACTAGTACTACAATGGCTAAGAACTGAGAACGTTATGGCTTCAGTGAGCACTGGGGAGTCTGCTTCCTTCCTGGTAGGAGGACCAGGTTAGTCACCAGAGGGGCCTCAAACTGGAAGGGCCTCTGGAGGTCACCGGGTCCCTGGCTCTCCTGGCAGGTTGCCGGCCTGGATGTCAGCCTTGGTAAGGGAGTCCATCCCGTTTTATAAACTTCCCAGGGCAGATAATGCAGTGTCCTCTCATCACTCATTAGGGCTATGGAAGAGCTTGGAAGAGTACAAAGGAATATATACTTGCTATTAATGATATGGCTTGTAAGTTTTGTCTTTGGAGTTGGTAGAGAAAGACTCGCTAAGTGTGGGGTACTGTGCAAGGAGGCAGAGGGCAAGAAGCAGAGATTTCAGTGTCAGAACTGGGTTCAAATCCTCCCCTGCTGCTTACCACCTGGGCGAGGCACCTGCCCTCTCAGAGCTTCCATTTCCTCATATGAAAAAGGGAGAGTCCTCCCTCCCTGAAAGGGTTGCCATGAGGAGTGAAGGCTGGCTCTAGGGCTATTTCTGTGGGCAGAGCTTCCTGACTGCAGCCTGGACCCCATTTCCAAGAAGGGCCTGCTCCTGCTCCTTCACCCCCCTCTCCCCACCCCTATCAGGCAGAGCCAAAAATGCCCAGGCTGATGCAAGATCTTGGACATGGACACATCTCCTGCCAGGCATGGCTGACTCCAAGCCTCCTTGCAGGGGAGAAGGGACAGATCTGCCCCTGTCCTGGGTCTGGCCTCAGATCCTTTGACACATCTCTAGACTAATGCAGAGTTTAAGGATGATGCAGGCATTGATCTGGGACAGCCTGGAGCCACAGGCAGCCTCGTAAATCACGCCCCAGCCTTTGAATCTTCCGCAAACTCCCTGGGAGAGCCCTAGCACCTTGATCTTCTTGCAGTAGGAGCTCCTCCCCGACTGGTCTGGAGTCTCCAGGGGTGACTGGGGCCTGATTTACGGAGGCCTCTAATAGCAACAGCCCAGCCTGGGAGAGGAGGCCCAGGAAAGAATGATTTTGCCCTGTGACCTAGCCTCCTAGGCTGGGGAGACAGTCAGAGCTGAAGGGAGGACTACCTCCCTCTGGGCCTGTGTGGACAATATCCCCCACCCCCCAATGCCTACTGGAATTTGACACTTCTCACTGATTCACCCCTTTCTTTCACAAGGGAGTGAGGGGAGGAAACACCTCCAAACCTGACATCCTGGAAAAGAGGCATGGCAGACGAATATGGGCTTGGAGTCAGATCTTGATCCATATCCCAGCCCTACTGTTTCCTAGGCATGGGGTCTTGGACAACTCTTTTCACACCCCTGAGCTCCATGTCTTCATCTGTCACATGGAATTTAAAAATGGCACTTGCACAGAGCTGCTGTGAGGGATAAATGGGCCAGCACATATAAAGCATACTGCACAGTGATTGGCCCATCACAGGCACTCAGGAAGTGTTCTCTCCCCTCCTTTTTCCTTACTCCATCCAAATACTCAGGCTGTCTGGCCCCAAAACCCATGCTTGCTGTGCAGTCCTGTGCTCTCTAGGCAGGGATCTGTGAGTTATTTTCTGATTATCTCAAGCTTCTGGACCAGCTCTGTCCAGTGGAACCTTCCGCCATCATGGAGATGGGCTATGTCTACAGCCTCTAATGCAGTAGCCACTAGCCACATGTGGCTATTGTACTTTTGAAATGTACCTAGTATGACTAAGGAACTCAATTTGTAACTTTGATTTTAATTAGAAACTTAAATTCAGCTACCTGTGCCTGGCTGGTGGCTGCCATATTGGACGGCATAAGCCTAAACCGTAAAGATGGGATGTGAAGACTTGGCTTGGCATTGGCTCAAGGTACATGGCCTTGGGCAAGTCTTATTTAGTGTTTATTGAGTTGAGAGCAATGGAGGCTCCAGGAGTAGAAGACGTAAGCCCTGGAATTGTCCTGTTGCATGGATGAGATTTGCACCTATGAGACAGAGACAAGGGGATGCATTCCAACTCCTCCCCCAGCATTTCTGACCTCTAAGCCATCCCCAGTCTGGATTGGGCCTCCCCCTCCTTTGTTCCCACTGTGTCTAGTGCTTTCTTTGCCCCAAGGACTTCCCACACTGGACCATAAATACTGTTTTCAGGATCAGCATCTCCTCCCACTTTGCCATCACAGTGAATCATCATACAGCAGATGATCAGAGGCTGTAGCCTCCACCCAGGAGAGGATGGTGCCTTGAGTGGGGCCCTAGGAATGGGGGAAGTAGAAAGGGAAAGTTGCTCTACTCCACCATCCTTAAAGGTGGCTCGTAGTCCTCATGCCTGTCACTTTCCAATCCCAAGATGGCCAGCAGAGCTTACCTTTATGGCAAGAAGAACAAGTGGCATCAGCAAAAGCCCTCCCAAGCTCCCTCTGCCAGTCCAGTGAACTTCCTTTTTCATCTTACTGGCCAGAAGTGGGTCACATGATTACCACTAGCTGCAAGGGAGGCTGGGAAGTTGAGTATCTGGCAAAGAGGAAACAGACTTGTCTTGATTGCCTTAGCCAAATTATGAGTCATTGCCCCAGGGCTAAGTGTGTTGCTTTCTCCAGCAAAATTTGGCTTGTGTTAGCCTGGAAAATGGGGTAGAGAATGATTCTTGGGTTAAGTCACTAACACCACCTGTCTCAGTAACCATTGCACAATTGGTATAGCATTGTGCAACTTACCAAGTACTCTTGACATGTAATTCTGTTTGAGCCTCTCAAGTTTGTGAGACAGCTCAGTGGTTACAATCCTCATACTGCAGATAAGGAAAACAAGGCTCTGAGAATTAGAGTAACTTACCTCAGGAAACAAGGGATCCAGGGCTAGCAGCCAGCTCTCCAGATTCTAGAGCCTCCTCCTACGAGCCAGGAGAAAAGCCTCAGCTGGGAGCAGCAACCAGAAGCCATTTATCTTTGTATTCTAAACATCTGCCTCTGTGGCCTGGCACAAAATAGGTGTTCAGTAAATGTTTGATGGATCTATTAATTAATGCATTACTTTATTAATGTATTAACTTGACTCATTGAGCAGGGGATAGGAATGAAGAGAACTGGCCGCCTACTCTTTAGTTAAAATAAGCAGCATGAACCCTTTCCAGGCCTGGCTGGCTGTGAGCATTTCATTTCCTAACAATTGTGCACACTCTGCTAGCCATGTGAGAAGATAGAGGCCACACTTAGAAGGTCCACTGATGGCCAGGATGTGATGGGGGGCAAAGCTGGGTCCATGCAAATGACTCAGTCTCCCGAGAACTTGGCCTAGGAGTCAGGGGGTCTCCATCAGGGGAGAATGGAAGATCTACTGGGAAAGGTGCATGAGGAGGGGAGTCAGTGATCATTCACTTGGCTCCCTCAGCCTTGAAAATGGTTCAGCTCAGTAAACATCTCATGGATTGCCACAAACCTGTGTCAAGAACATGTACGTACACTCATTACTTTGAAAGTCAGTCTGCCCCACCAGACTGGGCGCTCCCCAAGGCAGGCTCTAAATCCCATCTGCATCCCCAGTGCCTGGCAGCAGAGATGGAGTTGGAATGGAGGGATGTAAAGAAAAAAAGGCCTGCCCCTTGCCTCCAGGGCTCACCATATTTTGAATGAGACCAACACCCACCTAAATAATAGACAAATTGCAGAGCACTGAGCTCTCCAACAGAATCCAGGAGCACTGGGTTGGGGAAGTGAGGGATGATGAGGCGATGAAGTCAGGGGGCAGGTGGGAGGGCATCTAAGGAAGCTCCTGGAGGATTTAAGCGTGACTCCCAAGTTAGGAAGGAATTACAGCTGGCAGCCATGAGGGGAAGGTTATTCTAGGGGAGGGCAGCATGCGTACAGAGGTTTGGATGCAGGAGATGACAGGTGTGCAGGCCAGAGTGGCACTAAGTATATTTGAAAAAAGAGGGTGGAGATGAAATAGGAGAGGTCACATCAGGTGTGAGGATGTGAAGGTCTGTGTTGGCATCCTGCAGTCCCATGTTTTTCAGACCTCAGTGTCATAGGAGTCACCTGGGGATCTAATTGCAGATTCTGATTGAGTAGGTCTTGGGGAGAGCCTGTGATTCTGTATTTTTAACAAGCATAGTAATGCTGATGCTACTAGTCTGTGTGTCACCCCTTGAGTAGCAAGACTTTAGGCAGTAGAGAACCATTTAAGGTTCTGAGCAGGGACAGGATTGTGGTCTGATTTGCTTTTTAGAAAAACTACGCTGAAGACTGCAAAGAAGCTTCCTCCGCAGGGTAGAGGAATGCAGGCAGGATGAGAGATTTATTTTTTTTATATCTCCAACACCTAGAATGGTGTCTGGCTCATAACAGATAATCAATAGATATATGTAAAAGGAATAAATTAGCCATTTATGACGGACTTCTTAAATGAGAAAACAGGAAGAATGAATGAATCAAGTTATCCCAGGCTGACAAGCCGATACTTTATAAATCATTCATTCAGGCCAGTCCAAATAGAGAATAGGTCTTAAGGCAGTGGTTTTTCTAGCTTGTTTTTAGACAAAGATCTGATTGCTTAAATGAAACTCAAAATGGAAGCCCAATATGTGAATCACATAAAAAATAATTAAGCGCCTAGGCTGGCCCGGGAGTAAGAGCTCTGAAGCCTAACAACCTACTCCTTCCCCTTTCTCCTGACTGCCAGCATCTGACATTTCCCACTGTACCTCCAGACTCTCACAAGTATCAGCCACCCCAAAAAGCCAGCCTGACTCCCCCACAACCCCAGAATGGGTGAGGGAGGCAGCCCTTCAGCAGGATCTGGGATGGGGATTATCTGTTTCTGGCTCAGTTTCTCCCACTAGACAATGAAGTCCCACAAGATAGGACCATAAAAGACCCATCTTGGCAGCCTCATGCCCAACACAGGGACGTCGGTTGAATAAGGAACTTAGGAAAGGATGATGGGCAGAGATGGAGTGGTGAGCCACCAAGTCCCAAGGCCAGGGCTTGAGTTCCCAAAACCCCAAACATATTACCTCTTACCTCTTAAGTGCCAAAAGTAGTATGGGAGGCAGAGGCGCACAGGGGATGGAGTTGAGATTTTAGAGTATAACGGTTTGGGGTTCAAATCCCAGCCCAGGCACTTACTGACTGTACAACTGTGGCTAAGTCCTGAGCATCTCTGTGCCTTGCCTTCTCATCAGTAACAGGAGTGTAACAACTCTCCCTTCAGTGGAATGCAATGCAGAACGAATGAGTTGCCGGATGCAAGCCATGCCTTCTAAACAGAGCAGCCCTCTTCACTTGCTGCCATAGGCAGCTCGCCACCTGCCTTTCTTCTGCACGGGTGTCTGCATGTTGCATTTAAGCAGGAAGCATCAGTCACGCTGACAAATATCTGTGCCCTCAGGTGGTGTTTGTAACCAATTAGAGGTTTGGCATTTATTCTCAACTGCCTGTTGTTATATTTTTCAAATAGCCAAGTATTTAAATAACATCAGCCTGATTGCTCCTGCAGATTCATAGCCCTTGTCCTGCACCAGGGAAATCCTCTTGCAGACGGCAGCTGCAGCCTTGTGGAAGGGACATTGGGCATCAGAACACTGTAGTACAGTCCGAGCTCTGCTCCTTGCCAGCTAGGTGACCTTGGACAAGTCACTTCTCCTGGTGCAGGCTTAATTTCCTCAACAAGAAAAACATATATTTGTATAGTGCTTCACAGCTTCAAAGCCACATCTGCCCGCCCCTGTGACATTTCCATCTACATGTAGCTGACCTTTATCACCTCCATGATATAGCTAAAAAAATGGAGGCTCTCTGTGTGGGGCTTTGAATCTCAGCTCCCTTAAGAAGTGCTGTGATGTAGAGCAAATCCTTGCCCTCTGTGATTCTCAGTTTCTATAAAATGGCAACACAACAGCACACAAATATCACCAGACACCTAGTGGGAGCCCAGCAAATGAGAACCACTGTGTGTACTTGTTATTGGTGTATTAGTGTCATTCATCTAGCATCACAAACCAGGTCTCAAAGTCAGCTCTCTTGAGCGAGACCCCACACCCTTGCCTGCGGCCATTGGAATGCTACTAGTCTGTGGGCCAAACATTAAGTAGCAAGGATACTACTTGCTATTCGCTCACTGAACCATTGGGATGAGGATATGAAACCTGCTTCTTTGGGTTAGCTGGGGCAGTGTGATTGGCAGTGCTGTGTACATCATGAAGTGCCAGGTCCAGGTAAGGACTGGGCACTTCCCTCTGGTGAGGTAGATCCAATTACTTGCTATAGACCAAATTATAAGCCCAGACTTTTTCTTTTAGATTATGCTAAAAATCATTCTCTGGGCCCTTCCTGTTTCCTGTTTAGCACCAGGCTCTGACTTGAACACCCTTTCCTTGCGCTCGTGGAATGGGAGGAGAAGGAAGCTAGCAGGCCAAAGCAGGCACAACTTGGGAAGGTTGAGGCAAAAAGGGCCAGTTTCCAGCCATCTAGCCTGTTGTGGGGCCTGGCCCTCTTGGGGGCTAATCCCCTTTGTGATGCTCCCTTGGAGCAGGCACAGAGTCTAAGCCAATTAAAACCCTCCCTTTGAAGGTGGTTCAGGTTTCCCAGAGAGCACAGGCCTGCACAGTGACCCGAGGTAATTGTTTCAAGGATTGCTCTCCTCTCCTCCCTGCTGGCCAGAGCTGGAGGAAGACCAGGGCTTTGTCTGGGAAGGCTCCATCACATTTTCCCACTCCAGACCCCCAGATGACCATGTGGGTCTGCAGGAGAGGCAGGATGGCAGGGATATAAACAACTGACCATCTTACAGATGAGGAAAGTGAGGCCTGGGATGGCTATGCAGGGCTGAGATTCAAACTGCAACATACCTGCTCAAAACTGGTGCCTGCTCTGTCTTTCTAGGACAAGAACCAAACCCTTGTCACCTTCAATCCCAGCACAGATGGGGCCTATAGTAGGTTTCTAGTACATATTTGTTCAGTGATGACTGAATAAACAAATAATGCTGAACAGGAACATTCGTCTTAATGCAATAGTGTGAACGGGCTGGAGAAATCCAGAACTGCATCTGGGCCGGAGTGAAGTATTAAATACTTGATAATACTTAGCAATAGTAGTCATAATAAACAGCCAAGTGCTAAGCCTGTTCTAAGCTCCTTCTAACTCACTCAGTCCCCCCAACAACCCTATTGGGTAGGTCAATTATCTCCACTTCAAAGATGATATAGAGGAATAAAGAGGTTAAGTGAACTGTGCCTGGCACACAGCTGGGGCGCACAGAGCTGGGAGTCGAACCTTGGCTTCCTGACTGCAGAGCCAATGTCTGGGCTGCTATGCACCCCTTTCTTTCTAACAGGAATGTCTTCCTCTGTGAGGTTCAGATGGTGATGTCCTTCACCCTCCCTGTCTCCCCGCAATACAGGGTCTCAGTGACACGAGATGTGAAGGAGCTTTCCATTAGAAACACCATACTAGACAATCTGGACCATTGCCGGCCAGCAGAGGCCAGGCTGGGCCCTAGATACCATCACCCTCTGGGTTTCAGCCCTGGAGAGAGCAAGCAGCCCCACTCCAGCTGGAGGAGCCTCCAAGAATGGTACATTTCACAACTGAGATTAAAGACCCATAAAAGCAGAACCGATGGAGTGACAGGCAGAGTGTCTTAATGAAAACAAATTTAGAACTACAATCAAGAGAACAAAGTGAGGATCTGGCCCTGGGAAGCCAGACTCCAGTGACCCAGGTGTAACATTAGCCAGCTGCGGGGCCAAGGGCCAGAGCTTCCCCACGGAAAGAACAGCCTGGGGCCCTCCTGGAAGGTAGAGAGGCAGCCACAGTTGCTGAGGGAGGCTCTGCTCAGCCCACAAGAGCCCACTGTAGTGCGTATGCAGCCTGGAGGCTGTAGAGGAGCACAGCATTTGTCCTGTATACCCTGGTGACTGCTAGGAAGGCAAACAGGGCCTCCTCAGCTAGAGTCAGGGGCCCCTCCTTCACCCCCAGTGCAGAGTGATTAAGGACATTCTGAGAATGTCACCTCTGTACAGTGAGCTGCAGGAAGGACCTTGTAAAGGGAAGGGGGCATCTGAAACAGGAGAATGCAGAGCTCAGAGCTAACATCCCTTGATCCCTCACTAAGGAACATGCGACTGGGCCCAGGGCCAAGGACAGATCTTTTCAGCGCTTCTGTGTTTGTTAGATGGTTTTTTGTTTGATTTGGAAGCCTTGTAGGGATTTGAGGCTGGATGGTACAAGTTCATGCAGGACTTGTGCTAACAGCGATCTCTGATCCCAAGCAATAGGGTTCCCATGCAGCATGTTTCTGCTCCAGCGGGGAGCTTGGTTTGATCAGAATCCTCTTAGCATGGGGACTGGCATTCCTCAAACATATGGAATTCATCCAACGACATTCCCTTCTAACTGGGGGGTAGTTAATCATTTCCTTGTCTGTCTCACCCTCGGAATGCATGGAAAATTTAAGGACATACCTCTGCACTCAGAGTCAAAATAACTGGGCTTTATCTGAGTCCTGGTTCCTGCTTTTTGCTAGCTGTGTGACTTGGAAACAAGGCACTTTGCCTCTCTAAGCTTCAGTTCTTTATTTAATACAAGATCATAGCTACTCAGAAACATTTGTTCAATTAGCCATTATTTATTAAGTGCCTACATTTGCAAGGACAGAAGCTTGGGTTTTATGCCGAACAAGAGAGACACAGTTCCCAACTCTGTAGAGCTTACAGCATATAATTAAGCAACTACTTAAATATAATTTTGGTAAGTTATCAAAAAAAGGTACAGAATGGTAGATTAAATCACATTAAAATGTGTTAGAAATGTATAAGTTCTAAAGTACTATTTAAACACTAGGCAGCATTATCCTTATTACCCTCATAATATTTCCTTTTTTTTTTTTTTTTTGCGAGACGGAGTCTTGCTCTGTCACCCAGGCTGGAGTGCAATGGAATGATCCTGGCTCACTGCAACCTCTGCCTTTCAGGTTCAAGCTATCCCACTGCCTCAGCTTCCCAAGTAGCTGGGACTACAGGCGTAAGCCACCACACCCGGCTAATTTTTCTATTTTTAGTAGAGATGAGGTTTCACCATGTTGGCCAGGCTGGTCTTAAACTCCTGACCTCAAGTGATCTGCCCGCCTCAGCCTCCCAAAGTGCTGGGATTACAGGCATGAGCCACCAGACCTGACCCAGTTCCTCTTATTTTTAAAATACCTTAATGATCTGATCCTCCGTTTCCTCCCCAGTAATATGGGAATTATAAAAATACCTATGTCAGCCAGCCTTTGCTATATAACATATCACCCTAAAATGCAGTGGCTTAAAATGACCGCATGTTGGTTCCTGTTTCCAAGAGTCAGTTATTTGGGCTGGGCAAAGCTAGGTGGTTCAGCTAGTCTCCCCTGGGTTCACCCGTGTGGCTATAATCTACCGGGTGTTGGTTGGCTCAGCCCTGTGGCTCCAGCAACAAGTAGGCTAGCCTGGGCCTCTTTATATGACAGCTGTTTTCCAAAAGCAGGGGCAGAAGGCAATCCCAAATGCTCAAGTGTTTTTCACGCCTCTGATTCAAGTTTGCTAATATCCGCTTGGCCCACTGGCCAATGCAAGTCATGTGGCCAACCCCAGAGTTAGTGTGGGGGACTACACAAGCGTTTGGAAACAGGGAGGTATGATTCCTTGGGAGCCATTAGTATGGCAGTCTACCATCATGCCTCACTTCCAGAGTCGTTCTGGTGACTTAGTAATAAATACAGGATGCTGTGCTTGTGGCGTTTGTATGAATATTGGTGACTGTACATAGTAGATGTTTAAGAATTGGTCGGTCAATATGAATCTGAGCAGCTTGCTACCTTATTAAGGAAAAGTGACATTACACAGGAAATAAGTGGCAAGCAATTGGCCAAAACAGCATGTAAAGTGTGGGGTTATGGGTATATGCAGAGCAGTTTCAGGTAATAAGACTGCATCTGACTTCAATTTTCAACCTTGGTGTTTTAAAGAGTGACATTAGCCAAAAGAAACTTTTTCACAGAAGAATGGCCAGGATGGAGACAACGTGAGCGAGGACTGAATCAGGGGAAGGCAAATAAATACTTCTCCTGGATAACAAGGCAACATTTACACCTATTGACTGAGTCTTTATTAAGTGCCAAGCATAGGATTGAGCCTTTCTATGCATCACCTCATTTGAGCCTCAAGACAACCCTGTAAGGTGGTATATACTATCCCCATTTTACAGATAAGGAAATTGAGGCTTAGAGAGTTTATCATCCAAAGTTGTACGAGAAGTATGTAAGAGATTCAGGGTTCAAATCAAGGTCTGCCTGACTCAAAAAAGCCTGACCCAAAAAAAAAAAAACCCTTTTTTTTTTTTTTTTTTTGAGACAGAGTCTCGCTCTTTCGCCCAGGCTGGAGTGCAGTGGCGCGATCTCAGCTTACTGCAAGCTCCGCCTCCCGGGTTCACGCCATTCTCCTGCCTCAGCCTCCTGAGTAGCTGGAACTACAGGTGCCCGCCACCACACCCCGCTAATTTTTTTTTTGTATTTTTAGTAAAGATGGGGTTTCACCATGTTAGCCAGGATGGTCTCGATCTCCTGACCTCGTGATCCACCCGCCTTGGCCTCCCAAAGTGCTGGGATTACAGGCATGAGCCACTACACCCGGCCAAAAAAAACCCTTTTCTCTACATTGAAATTTTTGGGAACGTTATAGTTCACATGCAATTATAAGAAATAACAAGAGATAGCCTGTGTACCCTTTACTCAGTCTCTCCTAATAGTAACATTTTACAAAACTATAGCAAAAGAACAGATAACACAAGCAGGATGTTGACGTTGATACAATCCACTCATCTTATTCAGATTCCCCATTTTACTTGTATTTATCTGAATGAGTGTGTGTGCATGCATGTGCGTGTTTACTTCTGTACTATTTTATCACATGTGTAGGTGAGTATATGCAGTCAAGGCAACGAACATTTCCATCACCGTAAGTTTCCTTCGCAGTCCTCTTTTATAGCCACACTCACCTCCCTCCCACCCCTACCCCATCCCTAACCCCCTAACTACCACCAATCTGTTCTCCATTGCTAAAGTTTTATCATTTTTATTTTAAACATGTTATATAAATGGAATAATGTAGGATGAAACCTTTGGCGATTGGCTATGTGTTGACTCAGCATAATTCCCTGGTGATTTATTGGTATCATTAGTTCATTGTTTTTTATCATGGAGTCATATTCCATGGCATTCTGTCATTGATTTAACTGCTTACCTGTTGAAGGATATCTGGGTTGTTTCCATTTCTCGGCTATTATGAATAAAGCTTTTATGAACATCATTGTACAGCTTTTTGTGTGAACATAAGCTTTTATTTCTGAGGGATAAATGCCCAAGAATACAAGCGCTAGGTTGTACAGTAATTGCATATTTAGTGTTCTAAGAAACTGCCAACCTGCTTTCCAGAGGGGCTGTACACTTTTACATTCCTACCAGCAATGTATGGGTAATCCAGTTTCTCTGCATCCTTGCCAGCATTTAGTGTTGTCACTACTTTTTATTTCAGTCATTCTGATAGGTGTATGGTGATAGCTCACTGTGGTTTAATTTGAATTTCTCTGATGGCTAACGATGGTGAATATCTTTTCATGTGCTTATTTGCCATGTGTATATATCCTTTTTGGTGAAATATTGGATCACGTCTTCTGGCCATTTTCTAATTGGATTGTTTGTTTCTCACTGTTGCATTTTGAAAGTTTCATATATATATGTGTATACACACACACACATATATATATATATATTCTAGATACTAGGCCTTCCTTTGTTAGTATGTGGTTTGCAAAAATTTTCTCCTACCTGTAGCTTGCCTTTTCCTCCTTTTAAGGGTATTTTCAGAACACAAGTTTTCAATTTTGGTTAGGTTCCATTTATCAAATTTTCCTTTTTTGATCATGCCTTTGATGTAAAGCCTGTGTTTTTAACCATGGTGCTCCACTGCTTCCCAGAGCCTGGAGAAGAGAGGTCTTGGTTTGGGAGGAGGTCTTTGGCTTGCTTGTGAGGTTCTAAGGCATATGGAGTTAGGGCCGCCAGGAAGGCTCTCACAGGAGGTAAGTTTCAGCTCACTATCAGAATGAATTGTCCAAGGCCAAGTTTAGAGAATGAAATGTGTTAGGAGTAAGCTCCCTGTCACGGGAGCTCAAACAAGGGCTGGCTGCAATCCACGTGGACTCACAGAAGGAATTCAAGCATCAGATGGGGCTTGGGCAACTGTATCCCTCATGTTCCCTTTTAACTAAGAATTTGGGAGTGTGGTTTTTGAATTAGCCCTGCCTGAATGGGAGTTTTTAACAAATATATCCCCCGGGTTGAGAAATGTATAAAGGCTTTGGATGACAAAACCGAACCAGTCTCAAGAGGAGGTGGCCAGCTGAAGCCACCCAGTCTGCCATTATCTTGTCTAGGGACAGAATGCACGGAGGCCGAAGGCTTGCAATGGCACAGGCTGTGAGGCTGGGGCCTATTCCTGGATCCCTGTCCCCATCTTGGAGGCAGCTGCACACTGCCTGCCCCACCTCCACCCCAGCAGCCTCTTCTCCATTCAGACTGCCCTGGAGAATCCCTTTCTTTACGGCACTTATAAGACTTAATTACCAACGGCAAAGTCCTTTGAGACCTTGGATGAAAGGAATGGGAGCAGCACGAGGCTTGATTAGGCGTGTAGAACTCTGGGCACAATTAGCTCCATGAGAGACTGGCCCTGCCTTTATCTGTCTCCAGTTCTGTGTGACTTACAGCGGCTAATTATTGAAATAAAAGTTGCCTGGCCACCCAGCTGCTGGAAAGAGGGCCTTAATATCTATTAAGTCTGCCTTTAATTATTAGAGATGGAGGCAGCTTCAGGCAGTTAGGGTTTTCCTATCATTATGGGCCTTTTCCTCCACCCCTTTGAGGCTTGGATACCTAGAGATGTCAGTGAAATTCTGCCAAAGCTACATCTCTCCCTTGCTTTCTACATAGCATCCTTTCCAAGATGCCTTTACTAATCCACCTTTCCTGCTGTGAGGACCCATAGTCAAACCTCCCCAAGGGCCTTTGCAATCACTGCATCTCACAGAACTTGGAGCCCTAGATGGAGCATTTTAAATTCCTGTGTGTGTGTGTGCACACATGGGTGCACACATATGTGCATTTTTCTGGGGTATCAGGGCAGTTCTCAGGCATAGATTAAATGTGACACCCCACACCAACCCATTTTGCAGAAGAGAAAACTGAGGCCATGGAAGGAAGCAGGATGGAGCTGACAGCTTCTGGCTTTTCACTTGCTGGGATGCGGCTGACTGCCAGTCACAACCCCCCAAGCCTTAGCTCCCGCCTCTCTAAAAACAAAATTTCAAGCAGCATCAGGAGGGCACAATCAGTTGCCCCCTTCACAAACCTGGGGAGCTTGTGTGGGGCCGAGGGAGTGGATTTGTGCTACCGAAAAAGAGCCACTTAGAGGATGCCAAGGGAGAGGGTTGGCTCGCAAAGGTTTCCAGCTTTGGGGCTTTCATTAGGCAAAGAGAAAGTCAGAGAGCTTTGCACCTAGAAGGACCATGGAGGTGGCATATGGAGAGTTGTATATTTTTATTCACTTTGGTTCAACCCAGCAAACCCTGGATGCACCTCTAAGCTGTTCTTAGCATTGGGGAAGAATCGAGATGTTATAAGTACCAATGAAGTTAATGATCCAGGTGTGTGGGCATTTTCCTAACAGATGATGAAATCGAGGCACAGAGCAAGGCAGGGACTTTCCCAAGGACAACCCACCTGCTCTAAAAGCCCATCTGAGCACCAGCTGAGGGAGGGAAGGACTGTTCTGAGGTCACTTTCAAACCGCTATTGTGTGGGCTTCAGTCATCACGAGTTGAGGGACGGCCTGAGTCATAGTAACTGAGGAGGAAATATAAGGGCTGGGGGGATAAAAACAGGAATTTTCTTCCTCTAGGCCCGCCCTGCCCCTGCCCCACCAGCAAAATTGAAACCTGTGTCAGCCACGAGCACTCCGAGCCCACACCCATTGGGCAGCAGTTCTGAGCTTGATCCAGTTCCATCCCCAGGGCTCGATAGCAAAAGGCCTGGTGAACAGAGTTACAATAGAGCCTTTGGTTTCTGAACAATCACAGCAGTGGGCCAGCAGCCATTAAGCATGTGTGCATGCACACACACACACACACACACACACACACACACACCACCTCTGACAGGAAGGACAGCCTGGGTAATCCCTGCTGTCCTCCCAGCTGTGATCAGAGGCTGATGGTGATCTCTAGATTTCTATCCTTTCAGCTTAGCATCAGTGTCAGGTATGCCCAGGGCATAGACTACATGTGTCTGGACCTGGAGTTTTATAAGACAAGAAGCTATTGTGCACACAAGGTATCTTGATGGCACCCGGAGAAGCCATTGTGATATTCCTTCCCTGCTCAACAGAGCATCTTCTCTGGGCCTAAAGAGCAGAAAGGATGTCTCTAAATCCTCCCTTACCCACAGACCCAAAGCTGTGTGAACTCAGGCCCAGCGTCTGGCTGAGAAGACAGAGGAAAAGAGGGACTAACCCCTTCCTCCAGCTGTTGTGTTCAACCAAGAACTTCCTTCAGGCTGAGGAGGCCTTTGTGTTAAAACTAAGAGTTTCACCATTTCCAGAATCCTTCAACTGATGCCTGCCTTTCTGGGATGCTGGTTTCCCTTCTGTCTCTCTCTTCTTTCACCTCACAGAGTGGAGACCTAATAGGGCACCCAGGTAATTACAGGTTAAGATTGGACGCAGTAGGGGACGTGTGATTAATCAGCCTCTCTCCCTCTTCCCTCTGCTTCCTAGTGTGGTCCCAGAATAAGCCCAGAGAAAGTCAGGAAAAAAATGTTTTTACAGAGAATTGGCAATCCAATAAACTGGGTTTCAGGCTTGACCCTTGAAGGGGTTTTCTAGGAAAAGGGTTTTTCTAGGGAGAAGGAAGGAAGTATTTTTCCCTGGGGCCTGAAGTACAGAAGAGACTGGCAATTTCCCAAAGTGCTGCTTACAAGGAAACTCAGAGTCCTAACAGCCAGCTGTACTTGGGGCCCCAGTGGGTCTGGCTCCCAAGAAAGCCACATGGGACTGAGTGCCCCAAGGCAACATGTGTCGGATACAGGAGAAAGGGGTGCAGGGGGGACATTCAGGCTGCACCAAGAGGCTCCCAGTGGATTCCAGTCAACACAATGGGAGAGGCAGGCCAGCAAACGGGATCATCTTCCTCTCCCTGCCCTGTTAACCCCTGCTCGGCTTTTCAGACCCGGCCCAGGGATTCCTCCTTCAGGCAGCCTCTGCTGCCCACCCCACCTGATGCAGTGCCCCCCTACCCCAGGTGTCTGTGTCAGTTGCTCTTTTGCATCCTTTGTGCTGGAATCACCTGTAGACGTGTTTGTCCTTCTGACATTCCTGTGGGCTCTTCGAGGATCAAGACTGCATCCGCTCCAACCCCTTGTCCCCGGGTCTACCCTAGGATCTCATAAAGCCTTGTTGGATGGGAAAGAGGGAATGAGGTTGGACAAACCCAAGGAAAAGGTCACCAGAAAGGTGAGGGCTTGAAAACTGTGGGAGACATGTTAAATCTGAAGAGAGGACGCAGACACCCAGACCAGCCCGGTCTTCAGTCTGGAAGAGCTATTGCTGAGGCAAAGGCATTAGGCTTATTTCCTGAGACCCCAAGGAGTAGAGCTGAGGCCTGTGGAAGGAAGCTAAAAGGAGGCAGGTTTCAGCCCCCTGAGGTAGTAAAGTCCCCAGCTTTGGAGCTGGTGTGACCACTCAGTAGGGATGGGACTGAGGAGGGTTCAGGCACCTGATGGGGCTTGAATCAGCTTACCTTTGATGTTGTTTTCAATCCGAACACATTTTCTTTCTTCTTTTTTTTTTGAAACAAAGTGTCACTCTGTTGCTCAGACTGGAGTGCAGCGGCTCGATGTCAGCTCACTGCAACCTTCTCCAACTCTCAGATTCAAGCAATTTTCATGCCTCAGCCTCCTGAGTAACTGGGACTACAGGTGTGGGCCACCACACCCCGCTAATTCTTGTATATTTCATAGAGATGGGTTTCACCACATTGGCCAGGCTGGTCACAAACTCCTGGCCTCAAGTGATCTGCCCTCCTTGGCCTCCCAAAGTGCTGGGATTACAGGCGTGAGCCACCGTGCCCAGCCTAACACATTTTCTGACTCTAAGATGCCACCATTTGTCAAAGGGAATCATTGGCTCCTGCGTGACTTTGGGGGCAGGAAGGATGTAGACCAAAGGAATCTGGAAGACACAGCTACCATAATACCATCTGTTGATGGAAGGCCTGTTGTGTCCTAGGCCCTGCACATGCCCAGCCCTCTAGGGGGTCAGGCAGCTCTGGGGGGAGCCCTCCCAGCTCCGCAGCTCAGGATCAGAGAAGCAGTGCCCATACAGCAGCTGTCTGCCCTTTGATACCTGGCCTCTGACAAGCTCTCTAACAGAAGGGCAAGATGGCTTCTGTAGACAGCGGCACCATCTGTCACCTGCCTGCCAGCCGCTGATTAGGGATGTCCCTGTAGCCAGGCTGGGCACAGAGCCACACTCCACCACGCTCCCAGGAAAGCCCTGTCTCTGTCCCGACAGTTCTCTTTCTGTACAGGGCACGTATCAAGCAGCAGCTGTAAAAGCGCTTCTCCCAGGAGTCCAGGCCAGGTGCTGACTCAGTTCATCAGAAGAATTAATAATGTTTTTTAAAAAAGGTGAAAGAACAAATAGAACATTTAAGCCAATTAGAATATAGAATGACCTATGCAGGAAGCAGTGTAGGTTATGATTAAAAGCTTGAACCTTGGGGTCAGACAGACACAGGTTTGAATCCTAGCTCTGTCACTTTTTTGTTGTGGCCTTCCAGGCAGGATACTTAACCTCCCTAAATCCTGGTTTCTTTGTCGATAAAATGGGGACGGTTTTGGGTGTGGTGAGAACTCAGTGAGGTAATGCATATAAAGACCTTGCTTTTAGCCACCATTATTATAATCACTGTCTCACTGTTGAAAAAGGCCAGGGATTCCCCAAAGTGACAGTGCCAGAGAAATATGCTCTGGGTGCTACAACAGAGAGTACAGACCTCAGAAGCAGAGCTCCCGGATTCCAGTCCTGGTGTGTTGTGTGAACTTGAGCATCACTTTGCTACTCTCAGTTTCTAAATCAGTGAAGTGGGGATAGGAGTGCCTCCTTCTCTGGTTTGCACAAAGCCCAACACAATACTTGGTACGAGAACAGGTACCACCACAAGCCATCCTCCCCACCCCCACTTTAAAATAAAGGACTCAAAGACCACACTTTGAAGGAATAAGAAAAGTAAAATTCACGATTTTACACATACACACACACACACAGATGCTACCCAGGACTTATATTTTGTGGAACACATTTTAGCTCTGAAATATTTATGGGCCCTTTTTGACACACAAAGAACTAAAACTATCACCCTGTGCTTATGTTAAGGAAAACTTATAAAACTTTAGCCCAGTAGGAATTCAGTCAATTTCCTGGCTCGTTTCTGGCTGTATCTGAGGCTGCGAGGTAACCCGGGGTGATAACAGCCCCCATTTCCCTGCGGGTTTTGGCAGGGGCAGAGGTTTTTTGGAGGGGCAGAGGTTTTTTGGAGCACTGTACTGTCTGTGGAAGTCTCTCTGCGAATGCTCCAGGCTCCTGCCCCTTCATAAATATTGCTGGAACCCATGTGAAGGGGCCAGGTTTGTTTCTTGAATTTCTCCTCAAACACCAAAAGCTTTATTTCCCATATCTCCCCTTCTCCCGGGCCCCACACTCTTGCCATTCTTCCAGACCAGCTCCAGCATCCCAAGGCAGCAGGGCCTCTGAAAACTAGCTGCAGGGCACGCTCCCTACCAGGTCCTCCGAGGGCAGGCTCTCTCTGCCACATGCATTTTGCATTTTACTGTCCACTTACATTTACCAAGTAGGGATGTTGCTTTATTTCTTCTACCAGGCTGCTCCCTCCTCACTTCTCAAGCTTTCTCTCCAACCTCTTTCCCTCCCCAGAGTCTGAACTCTCGGAATATAACTGGGCCTTTGTCTGTGCCAGGTTCATTTTTCCATGCTGTGATCTAGGACAGTGTTTTTCAGACTGTAGATTGGCATCTCATTCATAATTCTAGTTAAGTAGAGAAGAAAATATCAGATTTCACCCTTGCAGTAAGGTTCAGCATCTTTTCATGAAATTTTTGTTTTAGTTAAAAAAATTGTAGATGTGTGTATCCCGGATTGCAATATAAGCATATTTTTACTGCAGGCAAGAGAAATTTGAAAGCCACAGATCTAGACTTTTTTCTCTCCTTACCTCAAAACCATCTTTTACTTGACATTCTTTGGTTTTCATTTAGATGTCACTGTTTCTGGGGAGCGGTCCCTGATGGTCTCTCCACCTTTGACCCACCTTGGCCTGGGTGTGGGGCAGGCCCCTGTGGTGTCCTTCCCTGCCTCTCCCTCTGTCTGACTTGCCCAGTGTATAGAAGCATCTAGGAGTCAGAAGCACATCTGTCTTGTCCTCTGATGCCTCCAACAAGGCTTGGCACAGGAGGGTAGGAACTGGGAGTTGGGGGAGGAGAGAAGAAGGGAGTCTCCTGTGACGCCTCCTTGGATCTTTTGCAGCACTTAGGACAGAAAAGGGACTTAGCAATGATTACCAAATGAATGAGCCTATGGAACTAGGTTTTTGATCCTTTTCTTGAGGTTCAAACATTTTCTTCAGTTTCAAATCTAGACCTTGACATTTGGAAGCCATGTGATCTAGAGCAAGCCAGTTAATCTCTGGGCTTGTTATCTCATTGATAAAATAAGAGTAAATAAGAGAAAATAAAGAATAAAAGAATAATACCTAACTTACCAAGTTATTATAGGGATTTGAAATAATTTACACAGTACCAAGCACATGAGGAAGTGTTCAATTAACAGTAGTTATCTTACTGTTACTAGCCCTTTCTTTTCCTGTCTTCAGTGATCCCCTGATCACCATCACCACCAGGGGGCTCCCAGGCCTCCCCACATTCACGTCCCTATTGAAACCTTCCAGATCCATCCAAGCCCAGCTTCACATAAAGGAAAAAGACAAAAACAAAAAAAATACTGATATGGTTTGGCTGTGTCCCCACCCATATCTCATCTTGAATTCCCACGTGTTGTGGGAGGTAATTGAATCATGGGGGCCGGTTTTTCCCATGCTGTTCCCATGGTAATAAGTCTCACAAGATCTGATGGTTCTATAAGGGGGAGTTTCCCTGCACAAGCTCTCTCTTCTGTTGTCTGCCACCATGTGAGATGTGCCTTTCACCTTCTGCCATGACTGTGAGGCCTCCCCAGCCACGTGGAACTGTAAGTCCATTAAATCCCTTTTCCTGTATAAAGTACCCAGTCTCAGGTATGTCTTTATCAGTAGCATGAAAACGAACTCATACAACCACCCAAACATGGATTTTAGATTCAGAAGTTCTGGGTTCAGGTCTCGGCCCTGTCCTTTACTGGCTGTGTGAACTTGATCAAATAACTGGATCTTTTAGCCTGGCCTCAAAAACGAGAAATAATTATGGCTTTCATGGGGGTATGTGAAAAGCACTGTGCTCAATACATATGTCTTCTTCCCTCCTCTCCTCTGGGCCTACTCTCCTTCTCCACAGACACACCAAAACCAAGACCCACGTTAGCATAAGAACAAGCTTATAAAACTGCAGTTTATACTTTATCAAAGCATTTGTCACTGATGGTGATGGTCCCTAGGGCTGACACCTCAGAGAGATGGTGAGCTGTCACTGGAGGGCTTGTGACCCGCTCCTGTCTGGAACCTCCAGTGCCCAGCACTAGACTGGTCTGCAACAGTTTGTGAAAATGAATTCTTCTCTAAGGCACCTTTGTGGTACTCAGGTTTTGCTTGGAGAAGAGTTTCAGAACACTGCGCCATCTCTGGAGCAGGCTGACAGGCCGAGTCCCTGCCAGGGTCTTACACATCTCACAGATGGGGTCAGTGGCAATGTGCTCACCTGGGGGCCACATGCTCTTTGTCTTGATTGGAGCCTCTTTGTTTAGCCTGAGGCCTACAATGACTGAGCTACTAGTTTGGTCCTTAGTTATATATTTGCTACTTGAGCTTCCCAAAACATTCTCACCTGCCTAATTTGGTCTAGGTTTAAAGTAGTTACATAATTTGTTGTTTAGAAATAACAACACAATAATGATGATGGCATTGACAGTAATGATTTTCCAATCTCTTATACCAATTTAGTACATTACAGTTTACAAAACATCTAACAAACTCAGCCTCTTGGAGTAAGTTAAATGTCCTGTGCCCAGGGCCACACAGCTAGGAGGTGGCCAGGACAGACCTTACTCCTAGCCTGGAGCTCATTCTATCACTGTCAGGACAGAGGGTTCTGGAAAGAAGGTTTGCAGTTGGACACATCCAGCTCTTGAGTCTCTTCCTGTGTGACTGCAAGCCAGTTATTTTACTTCTCTAAGCCACAGGCTCTTCATCAGTAAAATGGGACCAATTCACAGAGGTAGAAATGGTGAGAACTAAATGAAATCATCTCAAGCACTTGACCGGTGCCTGGCCTATGGCAAACCCTGAGTAAGTGGTGGCTGGTGTTATTATTAGTTCAATGATGATGATGATTGCTGAAAGCCAACAGAAAGTAAGGGGTGAAGCTGTATCATTGGTCAGGATCCTAACAGGAAACAGTTCACCCTAGATGGCTTAGAGGAGCAGACTTTAATGAAGAGACGGAGGTGCAGCAGGGTCTGAGAGCCAGCCCTGATGGTGAGATGCCTGGGCTGTAGCAACAGCAAGAAACTGGCACATCCCTGGTCCTGCACAGATGAGGGTAGGGGAAGATGTTAGCAGAGCCCAGTATGAAGCGGAGGCCTGGAGGAGGGGCTACCTGTCAGAGAAGGCATGGACAGAGGACTAGAGAGCTAGAGGGGGCAGGGAAGACACACTCTGGCCTCTCACCTAATGTGACCCTGCCCCCATCTCCTCCTGGTGCCACCTTTAGGTGAGTCCACCCTACACAACTTGTAGAGGCTCAGCAATGTTAAAGAGTATGGGATGTCTGGCAAATGGCAGGCAGTTCTGCATGATTGAAATGGAGCATATGAGTCTGCGAGAGACAGGTTGCTCTGTGGCAGCCAGAGGAAGCAGAGAGAGACAAGGAAAGTTCAGATCTCCAGCAGCCTTGGATGTCACGCTCATGGGTTTTATGGGGAACCCAGAGGTTGGTGGGTAAGGAGGGAGCGAACACGTTTAGGCATGGATATGTGCCATGTGCTTCTGTCCCTGAACCTGTGGCTGGGGGTTGCAGGGTCTGAGGTGGGCCCCTTCCCCAGCATTCCTTCTGTCCTTCTGCCGGGGGGCTCCAGGTCACTGTGCTGACGTCCCTTGCTCCAAAGGGAGCATTTCTCCACTGTCACTCCTCTTTCACCCCAACCTCTTCTTTCTCGCTCTGTTAAATGCCAATTTGAGTGTGAACCATAACTGACCTCCCATCTGTTCAAAAACAGTAAATATTTGCTGAATTACTATATTAAGCCTAAAATGTGAAAAAAAATTTAAGGAAATGAGAACCAGGCGAATGTTCTCCCTGCCTCAGCTTTGTGACAGGGAAGCTGTGCGTTAGGTGTGTATGTTCTTAATAATTTGTGGTTACTGAGCCTTTGCCTTGATGCCAATGTCTTCAGTCAACAGGCACACGCTGATAAGAGGAAATAGTCACCCACCAATTTAACAGCCTGAAACGTTTCTCAGGCTTATTAACATATGCTTCTGAGGAGGATGCCCCTTCCCCAGTTATAACTGACACTTACCCGTAGCTTTCTACATTATGCCTTTTAAACAGAAAATGTGTTTGTTTTTTCTGATGATAATAATAGCTAACATCTATTGAGCACTCATTGTGTATCAGGGGCTGTATATGCTAGGGGCACATATTAACTCATTTAATCCTCAAAATAACCCTAAGAGGTTTCACAGATGAGAAAGCTGAAGCACAGAGAGGTTAAATAACTTGCCCAAGGTCATTCAGCCGGTCAGTGGGGGATGCATACCTCAAGCCCGGGCTACCTTTGAAATTTAAAAAAAGAATACATCTGAGCAACACCTGTAATTCAGCCTTAGATTTACGTAATACTTTACTTAATTGGTAGTGAACTACTAATATTTTATGTTATTGAGGCTTAATAAGAAGACATGAAGTAGCTGCCAAGTAGTTTCATTCATGCATGCACTTAACAGGCATTTTGTGAGCACCGGATACCAAGCCTACCTACCCTCAAGGAACCGTAGTCAAGGGGAGAGGCAGACGTGAAAAAAAGATCATCTAGTGGGCTGCATGTGCAGTGATGAAACATCATGCACAAAGTCAGAGAGGCCACAGAATTCACATCCAGGAAAGTGTGAGTGGCTCAGCAAGATGGAAGCGAGGTGAGCCAGATTGACAAGAGCCTTCATTTTGACCAGGAAGCCAGAATTGACCCCAAAGGCTCAGCAGGGCTGCTAGAGGGCATAAGCAGGACAATAGCATGACCTGGGCCTCAAAAATTCCCCTGGCACAGCCCATACAGCAGTTATACCCATTTGCTGAGTTCAACCTCAGGATCACAATTTTTTCTCCACCATGCCAGGGCCATGTAACCTTGGGCAGCATACTTAACCTCACAATTTCTCATCTGCAGTTTGCAGAGAATCATAATATCTATATCACAGGGTTGGGGTGAGGATTAAAGATGTTAAATATAATCATAGTAAAAGCAAGCAATAATTAAATATTAGCTACTAAGAGTCTATTAGCTATATTGTTCAAACCATTATTAATATTATGAGTTATTAACATGAGTTATTAGTGAGTCATATTAATAATGGCTAACATTATGGAGTACTTATGCTTATTATTATCATCATCATTATTGTCACTCAGGGGTTAGAAGTAAACAGGCAGAGGCAGCAGTTGCCATAAATCCTCATTCAAATTATACCAGAATAGTGCTTTGCGTTGAAAGCCAGTATTGGGTCGTGATATCAATTTAGAGTTATAATCAGTCATTTTTTAAAAATGAAAGAGAATGAGATAGAACATATCAGAGTGCATTTCTCATCATGCAATAACTTTTGTGAATCTTTTGTTTCTCTTTTATACATATAAACACACACATTCACATACATCAATGTGTGTAGTGGGTCATTATGTAAGATATTGTAATTTTTTTTTTTTTGAGACAGGGTCTCACTCTTGCCCAGCGGGGAGTACAGTGGTACCATCACAGCTCACTATAGCCTTGACCTCCTGGGCCCAAGCTATCCTCCCGTTTCAGCCTCCTGAGTAGCTGAGACTATAGGCATGTGCCACCATGCCTGGCTAAATTTTTGTTTGTTTGTTTGTAGAAACAGGGCCTTGCTGTGCCCAGGCTGGTCTCGGACTCCTGGCCTGTAGTGATCCTTCCACTTCGCCTCCTAAAATGCTGGGATGACAGATGTGAGCTACCCCATGCCTGGCCATAATATGTTTTTCTAATTATGGACTGCAGTCAAGAAAGTTTTTAAAACCCTGGAGTAGAAGATACTATCACTGATCTTCCCTTGTGGTCCTGCTTCTCAGACACTCAGAGGACTATCATCTTGCGAGCTATTGGGAGAATGAGCATCAGGATGGCAGAGCTCAGAGCTCTGGGTTTGAGCCTCAGTAATATAATTTGGTTTCTGTGTGTCTCGAGTTACACCCCTTGCCCCAGCATTAATTTCCAGGGATATTTTGAGAATCGGGAACCAAAATAGTGTCAACTATTCATCTTAATTGGATCTAGGTATAATCCCGAGGCATTGCAGTCTATGTAGTTAATGCCAGCTTTGCAACTAACTCACCATGTGGCCTTAGGCAGGAGACTATATGGCCCTGGGTCACTGTAGCTTCCTCTATAATATGGGGATGAAAATAATTGTAATCTCTACTTCACAGTTATTGTGAGGCACCAATAAAATCACAAATGTTTGCACTCTTGGGAAAACGGGCCAAAGAGCTACCTCTGATGTCCATGGTCAAAGGCAGAATTTGGAAACTACGAGCCTCAGAGCAAATTCAACTCAGAAGTCTCTTTTGTTTGGCCTGCAAAGTATTAAAATTAAATAATAATAATGGATCAACATTTTAAAGTCATACCTTTTATATCTAACTCCAAATTTCCAGCTTGTCTTAAAAATTCACAAGACACCCCCACCCCCCAGACACTCCCACCCACACTCCCACTTTGCAGCACAGGCAAGCACTTGGACAGACCCACCCTCCCAGCTGTCAAGGCCCCACCCTGGACACTGAGATCTGATGTTGGCAGCATTTATCACAGCTCTTGCTCTGCTGTCTCTCTAATTGGATAGTGCAGCAGGGGAATGTCTTGTGTACCCATGCTGCTCTGAAAGATGGAGCAATGGAAAGCCAGAACTGAGCAGGTTGTGTTTCATAAAAACGAAGTGATGCCCTATGTCTCTGCGGAGGATATTGTGCTTTCCTTCTGTATTGAGCTCCTGGCCCTGTATAGTTGTGTTTGCTACCCCAGAGCTCAAAGAAGACATTTGGAGGGAGAAAGAGGGTGCTATCACAACTCAAAAATCCAGGGGTGTCAGTGTAGGGCAGAAGGGTCAAGATGGGGAAAAGAGGAGAAAGGGCTATTAGGAGCTTCCCACCAGTCAGACCTTCTAGCAACACCCAGATGGATGGGGCAGACACTGTGCTGCCCAGTGCTGACGGTGGCACTGAGGAGATGGGCAAGTCTGGAGGTGAGGGACATTCTCTGAGTAACTGGAAGGGCACTTTTGTGTACTAAGAGTAGGAGGGAGACGTCTCAGGGAGGCAGAATGGAATAGGAAAAATGCAGGCTTTAGAGCCAAACAGATCTGAGTTCCAATCCTGGCTTTTTTACTTGACACCTAAGTGACCTTGAAGGGGGTTCCGAGTCTCAGTTTTCTCATCTGTCAGATGGGGATGGTTAGCTGGTTAATTAAACACATCTTTATTATGCGCCTACTGTGTACCAGCCCTTGTTCAAGGTGCTAGAGACCAGGAGTGAGCAGTACAGGTAAAGTTTCTGCTCTCATAGAGCTTACAGACTAGCAGAAGGAGATGGGCAAAAAGCAAATAATTATATAATCATCTGGTAGTGGTAAGTGTGGGTTGGTTGTTTATACCTTAGCTCGTTTCCAAAAGAGGTTGGAGAGAGTAATAACATCTCAGAAGATATCAAGATTTACTAAGATAATATATGCAAAGTGCTTACCCCAGTGCTTGCATGCAATCATTCATCTCACAGATTTTTAAGGAGCCCTGGGCCAGAGCTGGGTCAGGCCCTGCTCCATGTGGGATGTGATGGGAACCAAACAGGCTTGGTTCCTACCTAGGAATATTACTAACCACCAGTGCCCTCTGGCCTTTGCTGTCAGCTTCCTCGGTGCCCATCACTGGAGGAGGCCTCCTCAAGGTGAATAGGCTAAGTAGCAGAAAGGGCCAGGATTTGTAATTAGAGGTCCTGGGTGCGACTTTCCTTTGCCACTTATGGGCTGCGTAGTGGTGGAGCGGTACCCTCTCCTCCACTGCCTGGGGTTCTCTGTCCACACGGCTGCAAGGGTGAATCCAGGAGCAGGATGAACCCGGGAATGTTCTCTGCCTCTCACGCCCTATCTTTGGTTTCCCTGGCTCTAGACCACTCGGCCCTGAGTGCGGCGAGGACCCTGTTTGTGGATGTGGAGGAGCGCGGGCCGGAGGCCATGGACGTGAAGGAGAGGAAGCCTTACCGCTCGCTGACCCGGCGCCGCGACGCCGAGCACCGCTACACCAGCTCGTCCGCGGATAGCGAGGAGGGCAAAGCCCCGCAGAAATCCTACAGCTCCAGCGAGACCCTGAAGGCCTACGACCAGGACGCCCGCCTAGCCTATGGCAGCCGCGTCAAGGACATTGTGCCGCAGGAGGCCGAGGAATTCTGCCGCACAGGTGAGGACAAGGCCGAGGGGGCGGGCCCCAGGCGCAGGTGAGCTTGGCTCAGGTAGGCATGGGCTCGGGTGGGCGTGGCGCGGGTGGGCGTGGCACAGGTGAGCTGGAACACCAGTTGGGGTGCCATATCAACAGCGAGTTTCTGCCATTTGGGCACTTGGACCTGGCAAAAAGCCTGCCCTGTAGTTCATTCTTAGTTCATTTATTTTCTCGCTCACCCACTTCCCTGGCATAGTGAGGTGGTTAGGAGCTGGGCTCCAGTGTTTGTCTACCTGCCTAGAGTTGAGTTAGGCTCCCCTCTAAGCCTCAGTCCTCAACTGTTACATGGCCGTGAGAAGCCTCCCTAGTGCACTGAATTGTCCTGAGGACTTAATGAGATGGCCTTTAAGTGGTAAGCCTGATAATACCAAGTAAGCGCTGAATAAATGTTAGTTCCTAGTTTTGCTATTCATTCAACAAACATATTTAGCAGTTTCTCTGTGTCAAGCCCTGTGTGACCTTGAGAGGAAGACCTTCCTGAGATGGTTAGACATGAAAACTTAGTAATTTGTAGGATATTCTGGTGCCTGGCTCCCTCTCCTGCACTTTCTACCTACAGTAGTCCCCAAAGCCTATCCATCCTGCCCCAGTATTCAAATCCATTCTTCTTAGTCATTCCCTCTGATACTTCCCAGTGCAAACCATTATCATTTTTCTTGGAGGATTAACCACAACCACCCCCCTTCACCCAGAGCTGCCCGCCTCTAGCCATTCTCTGTACTGCAGCCAGATGAAGCTTGGGGGTGACTCCCTGTTGCCCTTAAGCTGAGCTCCCCCTAGCATAGAACTCTTTCCCCAAATCTGTTTCTGTTTTTCTAGACTTTTTTGTCCCCTAACTCTCCACACTCCACCACTCATGGGCCAGCCCTGCTGAACTGCTCAGGTTTCCAGACCTGCCATGATATTTCTTTCCTACCCTGGTGCCTCGGTGATTCCTGTTTTTCTGCCTGCAGAGGCTTGAGCCCTCTTTGATGCCTGTTGGGTCATGACCAATGCCTGACAATTTGTGCAGCCCACCCTGATTTTGCTCTGCCCTTCTCCCCCTTCACAGACAGGGTCAGCTGAGCACTGTGCTATGTAATTTATATGCATTTTGACAATGTTATTTAATTCTCATAACAACCCCAGGGTGAATCATTTGCCCAAGATCACAGAGGTAAGAGGAGCTGGCCACACACACACACAGAGCACACCTATGACCTCTTCATTTCCATTCTCTCCCACAGGCCTGTATCCATGTGAAAGCTGACCTGTTCTGCCTGTGAGGCTTGAAAAATGAGCAGTCCCTTTCCCAGCTTATGGTTAAGGCTCCAACTCTGGCATCAAACAGACCTATATTTGAATTGTGGCTCTGCCATTTTTAGTATTCTCAGCTACTTTACCTGTGCAAAGGGATAAACAGTACCTAATAGGTGGTGAGGATTGATGAGAACTATAAATGAAACACTTGACACCAGTACCTGGCACAGAACAGATGCTTCAGAAATGCTGCCTGTTATTAATTGTCATCTCTGGATCTCACTGAAGAGAAGAGACAAAATGGTCTCTGAAAGCTTTTCTTTTGCCCCGTCCTGTCCGTAAGTGACAGAGCTCAGTGAGCCCCGGTTGGCTTGGACCTAGCACATGAGGCTCAGGGAAGGGGCAGCTCCTTGTCTTTGTAAATAACAAATAAGCATTCTCATCTCATAGGCAGGCATGTGCGTAGCAGTTTACAAAATACTCTCCTTCAAATTATCACCCTGGATCCTCAAAAATCCTTTGAAGGTAGCAGGTCGTAGATTATCATCCCATTTTAAAGACAAGAACATTGAAGCTCAGGTGATCACAAGCCCAAGATTGCACAGCTAGATGTTGAGTGAGATGGGATGTCAACTCATGCCCCGGGCCTCAGAAAAGAGGCCAAAAAGGACATAAAGCAAGTAAACCATGAGGACTTCTTAAATTGGATGAAGTAAATCTTCCAAACTCACACATCAGAGGAGCTGACTGGCTCAACAGGATCATGGAACCCTTAGAGTGAGCCCTTACCTTGCATTTTCCTAGTCCCGAGATGTCTTAACTCACTTGTATTGATGCTGAGTCTGGCTGCTTAAAAGGGCATGCAGGACAAGCCAGATGGAAATCAATGCAGCCCAGGCTGTTTGTTGCAAATAAATTTGATTTTTCACTTAATGTAAGAGTCATTCTTCATAACATGTGAGTGGCTTCTCTTTGAGAGGGCCGGCCAAACAGAGCACAGATAGAACTGTGGATGGGGACAGGGGACGAGAGCAGGACAGGAGAGAGGAGTGTAGATCAGAGAGCGGCCAGGGAGTGTGATACGCAGGGAGAGGAGGAAGCCGACTGAGGAATTAAGGCTCTAATTTGGCATTTTCTTTTTCTTTGAAGGAGAGCAAAATCGGAGGGCAGATTGGAGTAGGGCACGGAGGAGTGGTATGCAAAATACTTAACATCTGGTTGGCCCAGCCTCTAACCAATCAGAATGTCTGCCTGGCCACTGAGCAGAGCCCACAGGCTTCTTTTATGCCTGGTCCGCGGACATTAACCCTTTGTTTAGTAACTTGATCATGAGGAGATTGGGGGTATTGGGAAGGGGCTGGAACAGCCAGAGCAGAGGCTGAAAGGCACTGGGTGTGGAAGGAGGCACTGAGGTGGCTTGGCACAAGTTATTTACCAAGCTGTGTGGAAGTACTTCATGACTGTAACCTGGCATCAAGGCTGTCCCAGCCTGAGCCAGCTGAGTAGGAGGCCTGAGATACACCTCCACCCACCACCACAGCCTAGCATAGCAGCTTGCATTTCAGCAGCACCCCAGCTGGTCTCTCCTCCCCGCTTCCTTGTCCCCTTATCTGTTGTCCAGAGTACTGCCAGAGTATGTGCGTGTGTGTGCGCGTGTGCGTGTGTGCATGTGCGTGCGTGTGCGTGCGCATGTGTGTGCACACATGTGTGTGCGTGCGCGTGTGCTCGAGTGTGCATGCGTGTGTGTGCACGCGTGTGTGTGCGTGTACATGTTTGCACGTGTGTGCACTTGTGTGTTCATGTGTGTGCGCACGTGTGTGTGCACGCGCGTGTGTGTGCTTGTGTGCATGTGTGTGTGCGCCTGCACCTCTGTGTGTGTCTGCATGTGTGTGGTTACCTAACTTTTACAGGGCACCTACTCTGCAGCAGGTGTGATAGGTGTTGGATTCAGATAATTAGGACACACCAGGGGAGCACAAGTTTATCTGTAAGAGTGAGACACACCATTATAATAAGATGGCGTCTCTGCTGGCTCGCCTCCTACCCCTCCGGAAGTTCTTTCTTGCTTTCCTTTGCAGGCTTGTCCTATTCAGTCCTGGCCGAGGAGGCCTTTAAAGCTTGGCCATCCACCTCTTCTGCCTTCTAACTTGTCATTCTCCACATTCACTCTCATCGCAAACCTCTCCTCTAAGCTCCTCACCCCAATATCCCACCTTCTGCTCCTGCGCTCCCAGAGCACTCTGTGGATCTCCCCATTTTGAACTTGCACACTTAATCATGTGTTTGGTTGTGTCTCTCCTACCCACCAGAGAGTTCTGTAAAGTTGGGCACTGTATCCTATTCACTGCTGTATCTCAGTACAGGCCCAGGGCCGGCATGAATTGGTTTAAATGTGGGTTCTGCCTGATTATAACTCCAGTTCTCCAGATCATCACGTTAAGTGGGATCTGACCCTTACTGACTTTGTATACTCCCTCTTCCTTTTCCCTGCAACACATTCCTGGAAATACTAGAAGTACAGGAGAAGCTGTCCCTGAATAGACATTGAATTCACATGCAGGAGTGACAGGGAGGCTAGTTTTCCATGAAGTCAGCATTCTCTTTGTCACTCAAGTACTACTCCTAGGTGACCTTCTCTTACCCATGTCTTCCCCAGCCTCTGTCCTAGACATTGCCAGGCCTGCCCAAGCCCTCAAGAGACCTGTCTCTGCCAGTTCCCCATCACAGACCCACTTGGGATAAGGAAGCAGCAGGCAGAGTCTTTTTCCTGGTGTGAGGCTGACTTTTCTCTGCCAGTCCCCATCTTCTTCACTCTCAAGCTTCAGGCTTTCTTGACCTGGCCAGAAAGGAACTTCTGGCCCCAAGGGAGACATTTAGATCTCATCGACTGGGCTTCTGCCCTGCTCAGGACTTGCTGAAAAGTCCTCCCTGGAAAAGGAGACCTGAAGCCCTCAATTCATTTTAACAAGCATTTATTGAGCCCCTTCTGAGTACTGCATTTTTGTTCTAGGAACAGAGATTTAAGAATAAGCATAAGCAAAACATGGTGCCTGCCCTTGCTGAGGTCACCTGCAGCAGAGGGTTAGACCCTTAAACAACTCTACTGTGCAGTATGACCAGGCCCAAGGACTCTGGAAGGAGCTTGGAGAAAGTGAAAATGAATTCTGCACAGGTGTTGGTATTGGGGTAGACTTCACAGAGCAGGTGCCATTTGAGTTGAGGCTTAAGGGAAATGGAGGGTTCAGGCTGATGAAGAGGGGGCAGAAAAAGCCCTCCAGGCAGAGGCAATCACTTGAGCAAAGGCAGGGGCATAGAATGCCACAGCAAGTTCAAAGAATGACAGTGAGCCCTGGGGTAAGAAGGCCAGGCTTCAGGCAGAGGCAGAGGCAGAGGCAGACGCAGACCTCATCTCAGTGCCCTAACCAAGTTCACCTGTGTTTCCTCCCAGGTGCCAACTTCACCCTGCGGGAGCTGGGGCTGGAAGAAGTAACGCCCCCTCACGGGACCCTGTACCGGACAGACATTGGCCTCCCCCACTGCGGCTACTCCATGGGGGCTGGCTCTGATGCCGACATGGAGGCTGACACGGTGCTGTCCCCTGAGCACCCCGTGCGTCTGTGGGGCCGGAGCACACGGTCAGGGCGCAGCTCCTGCCTGTCCAGCCGGGCCAATTCCAATCTCACACTCACCGACACCGAGCACGAAAACACTGAGACAGGTGAGTGGCTGGTTTGGTCTGTGCCGGGTGCCTGGGTGGTGGGGCTGGGGTTTTATTTACAATATTGATTTCCTGCTCCACTGCCGGGGCTCTGGGGAAGTTGGTGAAAAATTGCTTTACTCTCAGGGGTCAAATGTCAGAGTCTCCTGGAGAGTCACGTGAAATGCCCACCCATGAGTGACATGCCAGAGATTGGGTCGCTGCTCTTTGCTTCCGGATTAGGGAGGCGCCTAAGCCTCTGGGTCATTGCTTATAAGGTGCCTGTGTGCAGGGGAGCAGAGAGGGCATGGGGCAGTGGTAACAGATTCCCCATAGTTTATCCTCCATCAAATCAGCAAGGCCTGGTCCTGCCTGAATCCTGCTCATGCCATCTCTAGCTCCAGGTGCTCAGCAGTCCTGGGCAACCTCTAGGAACGCTGTCCCACATCAGCATCTTATGTTGTTCAGAGGATGGCTTCCAAACAAAAACTGTCATTTGGGGATAACTTGAGGTTTAGGGAAGATGTTGTCAAAGGGTACAGCGTTTCAGTTAGGAGGAATAAGTTTTTGAAATCCATTGCACAGCATGGTGACTATAGTTAATAATAATGCATTATATATTTCAGAGTTGCTAAAAGAGTAGATTTTTAAATATTCTCACCACAAAAAAATAAGTATGTGAGATGAGGGATATGTTAATTAACTTGATTTAATCGTTCCACAGTGTATTTAGGTATCAAAACATCATATTGTGCCCTATAAATATATACAATTATTATCTGTCTATTAAAAATAAAAAGAAAGTGAAAAGACAAAAAAAAATAAACTTTAACGATTAAAACTTGAGGCTTTGCTTGCAGCTTCCCCCTGATCCCAGGACGTGCCAGCTGCACACTCATTATTCCACTCTCCTCCCTGAGGCTCGTTCCCAAGGCTTGAGAGAGGCTGTGGGAGGAAAAGATGACACCTGGTTCACACACCTCCTTTTCATGGTGGAGGAAAGGGGGCCCAGTTTCAGCGTCTCCCTCTTTCTCCCTTGGGACCTTGCTGGCAGAATTCCGAGGGGCTCTGAGTCAAACGTGGTCCTGCATGGAGACTATTGCCTGGGGGGAATCTCCCCTTCTACATATTTCATGCCCTACCAGCCCTTGGGCAGCTTTGCTGAGCCAGGTCAGCACCGATGTGGGTCCTGCTGGGTTCTGGCAGCAAAGGAAAGAGTGGCAGAGCCCAGGAACAGCCCCAGCACCTGGAGGGCTGTTTCTGGGAAGCCCAGTGAAGAGGAGGCCCGCTGGTGCTTCCACACCAGAGCGAGCAAAAGGGTAAGGGGAGGGCAGTCTGAATTATTAATAGAACAGGAAGCACCTAGCCTGGTGCCAGTGCCCCCTGCTGGCTTCTAGCTTCAAATGTAGATCCTCGTGATTCCTGCCCGGGATTCCCCAGGATCAGGGCAGGGACCAGGTCAGAGATGAGGCTTAGAGGGGTTAGTCTCTGAAGAGGAGGCTCCAACTGAGTGGTGCAAAACCAAGATTGATCCCCAGATTGGGGATGGGCAGGAGACCACGCACGGTCAGGGTCAGGTGGGGGAAATGTATCCCCTTAGGGTCCAGAGTCCCATGTGGCAGAGTTCCAAAGGTGCATCCTGCCACCCCTCCCAGAGGACTAACATGTTCGCCTAGGGAGCCTGTGTACTTGTCTAGGGGTAGGAGGGTGGCAATGGCTTGGGTACTGGGTAGTGGCTTGGCAGTGTCACTCTCCGTTGGTCCCCAGCCAGCCCTGTGAAGGGGCCGATGACCTCAGTACCAGAGGAGTTTCCCTCTCTCTGGTGGGAAACCACCCACACTCCCTCACCCACCTTCCCAAGGCCATACCCAGCCAGCAACCCTGCTTCTCCCCACCCCGACCACGCACTGAACTTGAGCATTAAATTGAAGGGCAGTGCAGGGCCTGGCACAAAGAGAATAGGGTCTGTGCCACCACACCACAGCAGGCAGGGAGCCTCAGTTCTATTACTGGTCTAGGGTGTGGCAGTGGGTAAATTGCATCCTTTCTTGGGACCTCAGTTTCCTCATCTATAAAATAAATAGTTTAAATGAAATTAGCATCCCCTGATCTGAGAATGTTAGTTCTTAGATGGGGTAGGGGGCTGTTCTGTGGTCAAATAATGTAGGAAACACTGAATCAAACAAACTTAAACCACTTTCTTTACTGCAGGGCTTCTTAGAGTTTTTAAGATGTTAATGTGCATGCTAATGGATAAATTACCAAGGGGGGATGTATGCAGCATTCCCCAAATCAATTTGACCACAGAACTCTTTTATTCTCAGAGCATCTGGTGGAACCAGTATGCTAATAAACGCTTTTTGGGTCTAGCTGAGCTAAATGACCTGTAGGCCCTTCTAGATGTAGAATTCTTGGATCCTAATTGCATGCACAAGATGAAGGTGTGCAAGAGGAAAATGATAATAATAACAGCATTAATACTTAATAGTTGTATGGCTGGGCATGGTGGTTCAGGCCTGTAATCCTAGCACTTTCAGAGGCTGGGGTGGATGGATTGCTTGAGGCCAGGAGTCCAAGACCAGCCTGGGCAACATGGCAAAACCCCATCTCCATTAAAAATACAAAAATTAGCCGGGCATGGTGGTGCACACTTGTAATCCCAGCTACTCAGGAGGCTGAGGCAGGAGAATCACTGGAACCCCAGAGGCAGAGGTTGCCATGAGCCAAGATTGCACCACTGCACTCCAGCCTGGGCAACAGAGCTAGACTCTGTCAAAAAAAAAAAAAAATAGTTGCCACCGATTATCTCAACCTAAGCACAGTGCTAACTGCTTTAGCTATATTATCTCATTTACTCCCCCTACAACCCTTTAAAGAAGGTTTTATTATCCCCGTTGCACACAGTAAGGAAACCGCAGCCCAGAGAAGTTAAGAAATCTGCATAGGTCACACAGCTAGCAAAATGAGATTGGAACTCAAGCCTACATGACTCTAAAATCTTTACTCTTAACAGCCCTAGTTACAGTGAGTTCCCTCTGTAGCAAAATACTTGGGTTATTTGTTCTTTTGAAGCCTTCTTGCCATGGTGACAAATGATCACTTTCCATAAAGTCATGACAGAAAGAGGTGCACACTTGCCCACATTATTGTATATTCCCTGAGAGCTGAATTACAGCTGAATTAAGCCTCTGTTGGGTGATAATGACATATTAATCAAGCCTGAAGAGTTTCAGCCTTTGATAATGGGACAGAGAAATGGCTGCCTGCTCCCCTGGCCATGTTGTCATTTCTTTATGATCATCCATTTCCACACTGGCCACAGAACTCAAAGCCTCACTGTACTCAGGGTAGACGGGTGGGCAGAGGAGGTAGGCAGATGAATCTAATAAAGGGCTTCTGTTTCCCACATCCCTTCCAAGCCTGGACTCCCTAAACCTAGACTCCCCATAGGTGCCCAAATGCTGTCTACTTGCTCCTGGTTGGGAAGTTACATTAACAGCTTCGTTATGCAGTACTCAGATCTAAATAATGACAGCAATCATGGGAATGGCTCCCTTTTATTCACTGATTAGGTTCACATTCCTCTTACACTATTATCTCCCCAACTTATAGCGGAGGAAACTGAGGCACAGAGAGATTAAAGGCTGTGCACAGGGCCACATATCTAGTTGAGCTGGAGCCAGGCTCTACGACAAAAGTCTTGGTTCCTTTTACCCTGTCTCTCCCTTTTCTTTTACCTTCCCCTTCTCCCATCTTTCTCTAGTTCCCCCTGACCTCATCAAACCCCTGGGCCCCAGCCAGAGCTCTCCTTTTCTTGTGATGAGAACTCGGATCTCACCATCAGAACAGGGCTCAGTTCCACTGGACCTGTCAGTGAACAACACATCACAGTGTGGTCACTTCTCAGGGGTAGAGGAAAGGCAGCAACCTCATGCTATGGGCCCACCACTGTACATGTGCAATTGCCTTTAATCTCCCTGGCAACTCAGTGGCATTCCCATTTGCCAGATGGGAAACCTGAGGCTCCAAACTGAGACACAATAGCCTGCGAGTCAGCAAGTTGGCAGAGCTTATATTTGAAGTCTGGTCTCTCTGAGTCCTTTGCCTGCCTCCATTTGAGTCTGCAGGCGTCCTCAGCTCTCAGTTGAGGCCACCAAAAATGTGCAACCAAGTTCTCAGAGATCCTTACCAGATAAACGTAAAATGTGAAGCATAACCCCCAGCAACCTCCAGCCACAGGAACATTTACTCTGCCTCCACACCCGGCCTTGCATTAGTCAATAGTAATTGTCAACAGTATTGATAGCGGTAGAGGCTTTTGCTGAGGTCACACTGATGCTGCATGCAGCTGCCATCAATAATAACTTTTATGGGGTCCATTAAAGACAATTTCTGCCCCTGAAGGTTAATGTCAGCAGCTTTTATGTCACTGCTTAATATCTAAAATAAATACAGAATTGACTGGGTAATGTAAACACAAATCTTCCTACTCGGGGCCTTCAGGCAGAGCCAGCCCTCAGGCCTCTCCTCCCCTGCCGTGAGAGGCCAACAGGCTGGGGGTGGGGGGGCAGTGAGAAGCTGGCCTGTCAGGAACAGTCGGCATGCAATAGATGTTTTTTAGAAAGCAGAGGTTGCAATTCAAGCTTCGCTCCCAAGCACTGGGTCAAGCTGACACAGTGTCTTTTGTGGGTTCATTCTGTAATTTGTCCCACAGCTATGCTGAGCTCCTTCAGTGTGCAGCATGATTCTAGGATGTGGACTCTAGATGACCGGTGAGGGAGGCAGGGCTGTGACCACCTTGCAGCTCTTTAATAGAGGTGCAGCAGGCAGTGTTGCAGAGTGGAAAAAGAATGCTAGTCTCAGAGTCCAATGAGGAGACCTGGCCTCAAGTCCTGGTTGCCCCAGTCTAAGCTCTGAGATCTTGGGCAAGGCATTTCACCTCTTGGAGCCACAGTTTTGTCATTTTAAAAAGAGCGCGTCAGTGGTTACCAGGGACTAAGAAGAGGCTGTTGGGGAGTTATTGTTTAATGGGTACAGATTTTCAGTTTGGGATAATGAAAAAGTTCAGAGATAAGAGTAATGGATGCACAACCATGTGACTACACTAATGCCACTGAGCTCTATTCCTCAAAATGATTAAAAAGATTAACTGTTATGTATTTTTCACATGATAAAAAATTACAAAAACAGCATGACATCTTCCTTCCTTGAAGTGTTGCCGTGAGCGTGTACTACAGCATTTGTGAAGCGTCAGGTCTGTGTTGGGCCTTAATTCACGGGAGCTATTAATATTAATTTTTTAAAAAGCTGGATGATGACAATAAAGGAGCAGTTCATTTTGCCCTGAGGATGCAGAGGCTCATTCCTTCATTCCACTCATGTTATGCATGGGGCTTGAAAGCCTAGTAGGATTTCACTGAGTGTGAGGGATCTGAGAGAGGCATTCCCAATAGAGACAATTGCATGAGCCAAGGCTTGGAGGCATGCAGAAGCATGATGGGTCTGGGGAACAGTAAGAATGTACATGATTTAATCCCAGAGGCAAATTAAGAAACCTACTTTGAAAGGAAACAATGAAACAGAATCACAGTTACCCCTGCCCCAAATTGTCAAGCAGCCTGGTGTCAAAAGGGAAATTATTGGTTAACCTAATTAGGCAGCCAAATTGCTCATTCAGAGTCAGTAGATTAGGTGAGCATCTCCAAAGCACAGTGAGAAAGGAACTCATTACCAATTAACTCCATTTATCCTCTGCTCTCCTTGGCCCCATACCCATGAGACTTGGTTTTAAAAATCTGTAAGAATATCTATCATTAAGTCCCAAAGTGGTCAAAATACTGCAGCAACCCAACTCATTGTACAATGGGACACCATCTTCTAGAATGGGAAGTTAGGTCCCATCCACTAGGGTAGGGATTGGGCCCCACATTTGATTACTCTGCTGCTTGCCCCCAGGCTCCCAAGAGGACTGAGGAGAGCCTGGTAGAGCCAGAGCCTCTGAGCCTCTCGGAATCTGTGAGCTAGGAAGAACCTTGGAGACAACAAGCCCACCAACTCTTAACCTTCCCTCATTTTCTAGCCAAGGACACAGAGATTTGGAGCAGTTAGGTTATCTCATTGAAGGGTGCACAGCTAGGAAATGTCAGAGCCAGGGTGTGAATCCAGATCCATCCTACTACAGTATCCATTATCCTTTTTTTTGTTTTTTTTTTTTTTGAGACGGTGTCTCACTCTGTCGTCCAGGCTGGAGTGCAGTGGCATGATCTCAGCTCACTGCAACTCCGCCTCCAGGGTTCATGCCATTCTCCTGCCTCAGCCTCCCCAGTAGCTGGGACTACAGGCGCCCACCACCACACCTGGCTAATTTTTTTGTATTTTTAGTAGAGACAGGGTTTCACTGTGTTAGCCAGGATGGTCTCGATCTCCTGACCTTATGATCTGCCCGTCTCAGCCTCCCAAAGTGCTGGGATTACAGGCGTGAGCCACCGCACCTGACCCATTATCCTTCTTGACCACCGTGTTCTACAGTCTTTTTTGTTTTATAGAGACACGTTCATGTTAGCTCAACCCAAAAAATATAGATGCTAGAGATGCTTCTAGCTATATCCAGAATATAAACTTCTTTGTCCATATTAGAAACTTCCAGAAAAGAAATTGAACCCATAACCTATTAGAAATGATCAGGACCCAGAGATCATACTGGGCCACTCTCAAATTATGACACGCCAGAAAAATGACATTTGAAGTACATGTTTTAGAGGATTAAGAGAAATATCCCACCAGAAGGTATCTGAGAAAGCTTTATGGAAGAAGTGCTGGCCCCTAGGTTTTGAGGGCTGGAAAGGACTGTAACAGGCAAAGAGGGGTAAGAGGGGACATTCTATGTGGGCAAAGCTTGGGGGTAAACCAAGAGAAGGTTTGTCATATGAGGCTAGGACATAAGCGCGTGCAACTGGGAATAGGGTGGCAGAGTGTACTAGGAGGTAAGGTTTGCAAGTTAGCTGGATTGTCTGTCATTCCACAACTATTTGTTGAGCACCTACTATGTACCAGGCACTGTTTTAAATACTGGGGTTCCAGCAATGACCAAAGCAGACAAAACTGCCCCCTCTCATGGAGATACATTCTAGTGGGAAAATTGATGATGAACAAGGTAAAAAATAAATAACATAGGATGTTTCTCTATAATAGTTGTTATGGAAAGGGGGACAGTGAGTCCCCAGGGTGAGTCTGGGCAGTGTCATGGGGAGGTGCAGTTGTAAAGATGGTAGCCAGAGAAGGCTTCACAGAGAAGGTGACATTTGAACATAGCCTTGCGGTAGGTGAGGGAGCAGGCTGTGAGGATGTCTGGAAGAAAAACAATCTTGGGAGAGGGAAGGGCAGGTGCTAGGGCCTTAAGGCAGGAGTGTGTGTGTGGCTAGTTTGAAAAGCAGCAAGGAGGCCAGAGTGTCTAGATGGTAGAGGAGGCCAAAGAGGGGAGGGAGTAGGGGTGTGTGCAGGCCAGTGCAGGGGAGCCACGGAGGGTTCTGAGTGGAGAAGTGATGAGGTCTGACTAATACTTGAACGGGATGATTCTGGAAGCTGTGTTGAGAGTAGACTAACAGGCAAAGGCTGAAGTAGGCAGCTATTGCAGTCATCCAGGAGAGAGACAACAGGTGCTCAGGTCAGAGTGAGCCATAGGTGAGGAATGGGCAAGGGTTGTAGTTCACTGAGGTGTGGCAGTGAGGGTAGTACCTGTACCTGTGGACAGGGATAGAACTTTCTCTTCCCTGCTCCTCCCCACCATCTTGTTAGCATTGAGGATGACTTCAAGACTCTTAAATTCTGTGACCAAAATGGCTTGCCAGTACTGTAAGGACGGGGGGCTTGCCCCTGATCCTTCTCCCAGCCTCACAGCTACCTTGGCCCAGTTCAGGGTCCCTTAGCCATGGCCTGTCCCATGCCATACCCTGTGCTTTCTTGTTCTTAGTCCACAGCTTTGGTGATGAGCCATATCCCTTGCCCACTCCTCCCACCACGCTCCATCCTGCTGCAGATCATCTTGGTTTCTGACCTTGGTGCCTGACTCCCTCACCCAGCCTTGCCTTATCTTCCACATGAGACTCTTGGAACCATCATTTTTTGATACAATCTCAGCTTCCCTTTAAGCCATAATTTTAGCCTTTCCTTCTGCTTGGTTGCCTCAAGCTGCCTTAGTGAAGTTTGACCTGGGGCCTCCTCCGCATAGCACCAAGTTGGCTGGAATTGCCTGTGATCTGGGAGCCAACACTGACAGCTACTAGCTTTGTTGTTCTTAGGAGTCCCTTTAAGAAGTCCTGGCCCAGATTAAATGCACCCCATAACCGCTTCCTGCTGGCAAGCTCTGTGACTCTCCCTGGTGGCAGCACATACTAACACAACAGCACCTTGCTTCTGAAAGGGAAAAGGAGGAAAAGGAAGGCTCAGAGCCATGGTAAATTAAGACAGATTGCATTCCCGAAACTGGGTTGAGACCTGCTGAGTGTGCAGAGAGGTACAGCAAATGAGAGTTTTGTTTTTAATTTGAGACAACACGATTTTCAATTCCAATGGAGGCAACAACATGCATGATGACAAACTTCCTACCGAAAGATGTTTCAGAAGCATTTTTCCCTGTCAGTAAGCTCAGCTTTGTCCGAGGAGAGTGGTTTCTGAGGCTGCTTGAACTTCATCTGACCCAGGATGACTTCAAGGAAGAAAGAGTATAACCAACATTGGGAAAGGAGCTTCCTGCCTATGGGAGCCTAGTTCCAGTGCCAGATGTGTGGAGTCCAGGGATGAATCTGGTTTCAATTTTAGGCTGTGTCACTAGTCCTAGTGTGACTTTGACCTAGTCACTTCTCTCTGAGCATTATCATAGTTTCCCCATCAGCCGAAAAAGGTCATTGGAATCTCAGACAGTGAGATAACTTGGAAGGAGGATAGGCTTTGGAGTCAAACTTGGAATCCCAACTCAGCTACTTAGGAATTGTGTGACTTTGTGCGAATTACTAGATCTCACTGAGATGAAGAAACGGAGAAACTCAGTTTCTTCATCTGCAACCTGGGAATGAATAACTGTCTACCTCTTAAGGTTGTAATAAGGATGGAAGGTGATCATGCATGTGAAAGAGCAGGACAGTGTTTTCAAAACTATGGGTCAACCAATCATGAAATAAATTTTATAGCTCAGCAACATCATTTAAAATAATAATAAATAGTCTGGGCACAGTGGCTCACGCCCATAATCCCAGCACTTTGGGAGGCCGAGACAGGCGGATCACTTGAGGTCAGGAGTTCAAGACCAGCCTGGCCAACATGGTGAAACCCCTACTCTACTAAAAATACAAAAATTAGCTGGGTGTGGTGGTGCGTGCCTGTAGTCCCAGCTACTCAGGAAGCTGAGGTGGGAGGATCACTTGAATCTGGGAGGCAGAAGTTGCTGTGAGCCAAGATCATGCCACCGCACACCAGCCTAGACAACAGAGTGAGACTGCATCTCAAAATAAATAAATTAGTCATAATAATAATATAATAGAATAGAGAGAAGCAGAATAAAGTGTATGGCACATAGAAGATAAGTATTATTTTGTAAACTTTTTATTCCAGTTACACTTTTTTTTTTTTTTTTTGAGTTGGAGTTTCACTCTTGTTTTCCAGGCTGGAGTGCAGTGGCGTGATCTTGGCTCACTGCAACCTCTGCATCCTGGGTTCAAGCGATCCTCCTGCCTCAGCCTCCCAAGTACCTGGGATTACAGGTTCTGCCACCATGCCTGGCTAATCGTTTGTTTAGTAGAGATGAGCTTTCACCAGATTGGCCAGGCTGGTCTCGAACTCCTGACCTCAGATGATCCACCCACCTCAGCCTCCCAAAGTGCTGGTGTTAGAGGCATGAGCCACTGCGCCCAGCCAGTCAGTTACACTTTACACACAATACATGTAGTCGACTGTCATGTAAAATATATTTATTATTATAGGTTTTAATAAAAACAAGCTTAAAAGATGGTAACTGGGGGCCAAGCACCATGACTCATGCCTGTAATCTCAGCACTTTGGGAGGCCAAGGTGGGAGGATCGTTTGAACTAAAAATAACAACAACAAAAAATAGCCAAGGATGATGCTGTGCTTCTGAAGTCCCAGATACTCAGAAGACTGAGGTAGGGGCCTGGGTGATCGAGGCTGCAGTGAGCTGTGATTACACCACTGAACTCTAGCCTGGGCAGCAGAACAAGACCCTGTCTCAAAAAAAAAAAAAAAAAAAAAAAAAAGATGGTACCTGGAATATGGCTGGACCTTGTGAATGTTAATTCCCTTCCTTCAAGGACCCCTTAGCTCAAAAATTCCATGATTCATGATATAAAAGTCTTGGTCAAAAACTGTTGGCCTAGTATTTCTAGGATCCCCTTTCTGAGAATGACTAAGTATCTGGGCAGGGGCTCATGATTCAGCTGAAAGAAGATTGACTCCGGGATCAGAGACTTAATCAAGGTCACACAGCTTGTACAGTAATAAAGCTGGAATCCCTAATTTGTAGAACCTGTACATCTCTCCTCTCTCCTCTCCCAGTTCCCTCCTATGTAAATGGTCATTGGGATGATTAATAAGCCGTAGAGTAGCTATGGGCTGTGGGGACAGCAGGAAAAGCATCCCCGAACAGGGAGAGCTGACTTAGGAAGATACAGGGGCTAGATGAGGCATAAGCTGGGTTCACGCACCCACCTGGATCTCTCCACTGAGCACAAAGGCAACTGGAGAGGAACCCAGAGCAGATAGCAATGGGCACAACATGAAACTAGCATGTCAAGAGAAATCTGGCTTCTCCCAACCCATAGATCCTTACCACAAATTTAATTTCACACTAATCAACCCAGGCAGATGGACATAGCACTGTATAGTAATTGGTTGCTTTCCTTTGACTTCAGTCTGGAAGGGAGCATAGGAAGCAAAGGATGAAGAGGGACTCCAGGAGTTTATATGGGTTTGATACATGAAGCCCAGGAGGCAGCAATTACCCATACCCCACAAAATACCTCCTTCAGGAAGAGCCCTTAGGGATGACCAGACCTTCCCAAAACTCTCCCCAAAGTGACAAGCCCGGCTTCCTCTGATGGTGGGAAGCAGCAGCAATCAGGAAAAGGGGCATTGGACTGCAGACAGAGAACATGGGTCTGACTTCTGGCTGGTGGAGACTGTTTAGGAAATAGCAAAGATCTATTATGGCTAAAGCCTGTGAGATTAAGAAAAGATGAGGCCAGAGAGGAGAGCTGGGTTGCATCATAGCAGGAGATGGTTCTGAATTGCTGGCTCAAGGGTTCAGCCTTTGTCCTGAAGGTGATAGGAACCACAGGGAAATTTTAAGCAGGGAGAAGTTAAAGGTGACAAATGCCTTCTCTGATTCAGGTAAGAACAGACATGACATCTAGAGTGATCTTGTTCTTGAGAAGACTACAATTGCCTTTAGCTTTGAATTACTAGCAGTTTAAATAAATAAAGCTGCAGGTCAGGCTGGAACCCACATTCATAATGCATGTGCCCTGAATAACTAACTAACCATGAACTTGTCAAGAACCTCAAGTCCCGCCTCTGCCAAATTTTGACTTCAAGAATCCTTTAGAGGGTGCCCAACTGGTTATCAGATTTTGTTTATAAAGAGTTCGTTTGTATATATAATTACTATCTTCTTGTCTTAATAAACCTGATTTAGTCTGAGTTTCCTAGAAAGCAGAGCTGAGGCAAAGATTAAAAGCCGATGCTTTATTTAGGAGAAGTCAACTCAGGAACGTGAGACAAAGAAAGATGAGAAGCAAAGAAAGGTGATGTGTTACCATGCTTGCCAGTGCCTCACAACAAGCTGCAAGGAGACATATCTGGTCTCTAAGCAGGAATGCCTCCTGAGAAGGCTCTCAGGCAGGCTGTACATAGCAGTCTACTCTCCAGAATAGTCTGTGGGTGGAAGGCAAGACAAGCAGTTAATGGGTGCTAGGCAGCAGAATTCAATGGACCGACTGGCCACAGTGGCAGCTGAAGTGCTGCCATTGGCTGAGAGGCCAGCAGATGGCGGCCCCAAGAGACTCTGAAAGGGTGCATAAGCTGTGATGGATGCTGCTGTTAACTGCTTCTTCCTCCCTCCCTCCCTCGCCACATCCCCCCTGCTCCTTTCTTTATTTCTTTTTACTCATAAACTCTACCTGTCAATAATTACAGGAGTGATGCTCACTATTTATTATATACTTACAGTGAACCAGATAGTGTGCATGCATTACTTCATTTCATTCCCATGATCAGCCTATAAAACAAGGGTTGTTCCCCATTTAAAAGTGGGCAAAGGACATGAACAGATACTTCTCAAAAGAAGATATGCATGCGGCCAACAAACATACGAAAGAAAGCTCACGATCACTGATCATCAGAGAAATGCAAATCAAAACCACAATGAGATATCATCTCTCACCAGTCAGAATGGCTATTACTAAAAAGTCAAAAAACAACAGATGCTGGCAAGTTTACAGAGAAAAAGGAATGCTTTTGCACTGTTGGTGGGAGTGTAAATTAGTTGAACCATTTTGGAAGACAGCGTGGCAATTCCTCAAAGACCTAGAGGCAGAAATATCATTTGACCCAGCAATCCCATTACTGGGTATATACCCAAAGGAATATAAATCACTCTGTTATAAAGATACTTGCACACCTATGTTCATTGCAGCACTATTTACAATAGCAAAAACATGGAATCAACCTAAATGTCCATCAATGTTAGACTGGATAAAGAAAATGTGGTACATATACACCATGGAATACTGTGCAGCCATAAAAAGGAACAAGATCATGTCCTTTGCAGGGACATGGATGGAGCTGGAAGCCATCATCCTTAGCAAACTAACGCAGAAATGGAAAATCAGACACTGCATGTTCTCACTTATAAGTGGGAGCTGAATGCTGAGAACACATGGACACATTGCGGGCAACAACACATACTGGGGTCTGTTGGAGGTTGGTGCAATGGGGAGGGAGAGCATCAGGAAGAATAGCTAACCATGACACACGTTTATTTATGTGACAAACCTGCACATCTGGCACATATACCCCTGAACTTAAAAGTTTTGAAGAAGAAAAACAGGGGTTGTTATTCCCATTTTAAAGCGGATGAAATTGAAGCCTCGAAAGCATAAGTAACTTGCCAGCTAGCCAGTTAACAAAGCTGATAGCTAACCCAGGGCTATCCAAATCCAAAGCTCTTACCCTAGTCATATTACCTGATGGAGACAGGAATATAGAACTACTTGAGTGAATGACTGCCAGTAATTTTACAGGTTAAAAAGGTGTTGATGTATCAGACTAGCCCCTGCAAACACACACTTGGTGACTCCAACTTATAAGCACATACTCTGGAGCCAGGCTGCCTCGGTTGGAACCCTAGCACTTCCACTTATTAGCTGTGTTACCTTGTGTTAAACAAGGCAGGTCTCTTCATCTCTCCATGCCTCAGTCTTCTCACCCATAAAATGGGGATAATTCTGGTATCTCTCTCACAGTGTGGTTGTAAGGATTAAATGAGGTAAGAAAGTTAAAGCACTTAGAATCGTGTCTGGCACACAGGAAGTGCTATTTAAGTGTATGTTGTTAAATGCATTGCACTTCATGATTTACAAAGTGTTTTCATATTTTGTTTAACATTTGTGACAAGCTTTGAGGTAGATATCGGCCTCATTCTCATTTGGAAGTGCTCTTGAGATCATGCAGCTGGCCCATGGTGGAGATGGGATTCAACCCCAGGTCTATCTGACTCCACACGCATGCACAGCTGTTCATAACTCTCTCTGGCAGCTGGTCAGCCTGGCTCTAACTGCCAGAGATGATTCCCTAGGTACCAGGACCAAGTGTGAAAAGGCTCCAGTCAGCCTGATTTTCTTCAGGCCACTTTCTCCCAGTTTGCTCTGTGAGAAGGATCCTTCTTCTGGAAGAAACTCTCCCTCAAATAAATAGCCAAATCCTTTTGGTCCCAAACACCGAAGAGGGATTTTCTTTCTGCCATTGCTCAGCAGCCTGGCTTCTAAATGAGTTTGCTGTACTTAGTTTGTGTAGTACCTTAACTACAAAACAAATTGCTTTCCTGAATGTGCCTCCAAAAAGGAAATAAGTGTATGGAACAAACCAGGTTCAAAGCATGGTATAAACAAAGGGAAATTGTTTGCAATTCCAGCTGCTTGTAAAGATGCAAGAGGGAGGAGAGAAGAGCCCTCATGGGTGTGAAGTGGGCTATGAAAGTGCAAAAGAAGGTGCTTCAAATGGGAACCAAATGGGCTAAGTCAGAAGTTAGACAGCAATTAGAAGTGAGGTGCCTCCAGGCGTCTCTCTCTCACTCTGCATGCAGCCTCACCTGGTAGCAAAAAGAGGGAAACCGCTTAAGCCCAAAGGATTTGCCCTTCTCTCTACCTGCATCCACAGCCTTCAATAATTTATAACCCCAGCACTAGAGCTAGTGCTAAAAGATGGATTTTATTTTGAAAAAAGATTGTGTCACTTTTTTCCCCAGATTTCAAAAGCTCTTTAAGAGTCTGCTCTGGCAGCCTGGCCATTATTATTCACATTTAGGGAGTGCGTAATAGCTCATAATGCCCTTTAATACCTGACATTTCATAAGTCATGACATCATCTCCCCAGTCCAGGGCACCTGAGCCCATACCCTGGCTTTAAATGCTGACAGTGGCCCTTTGGCCTTGGAGCCTGGGTCCGGATGTGCCCAAGGTTCAATAAGTCACTAAAAGCATTTACAGGACACAACATAGAGTGGGGCTCACGATATTTGTTACAGCAAAAGGGAAAAAAAAGCAAATCAGCAAAGGGAAAAGTTTCATGGGACAAAGTTCGGAGGAAGCCGGGCAAAAGCTTCCGAGAGTTTTTCTCTCAGCAGAGTCATGCGGGAAGTGCTCTGTTCCTACAGCCAGGAGCCGTGATGACACCTACAAAGTGCTGTTTACCATGGAAGCTCAAGACTCAGGGCCCCAAGTGTTGATCAGGTGCTAGTCACATAGGTGCCCTCTGCCTAGCATGCACCAAATTCCAAACTCCCAGAAGGAAATAAGGTGTTTAACATACACTCATTATTGGTACAATCTAGGCATAATACAATCTAGGCACAGATAGCCCCTCCTACCATTTAGGACCTAGGCAACTGTTTACCAGCCAGGTTCTCAGGCACCAGCCCAAGGCCAGCTTTGCAAGCAGAGCTTTCTAAGGATGCAGGCTTCGGCCTGCTATGTTAACTCCTTTCTGCCCCCTGCCTCTTGGACTGCCCTCCTGTTTGATTAGTGAGTGGCCCTAGCAGATCCCCCTAGTGTATACTTCTCAGGACGGCCTTGTAGTTCTTTCTCTAGTCATCATCCTTCGTGCAATAACTCTTAGAGAGTGATTATAAACTTTATGAGAAATTCTGTTAAAGCGCACTGCTAGTGCTGATAATGAAAGTGGAGAGAAAAATGAAATGATGCATCCTGAGTAGGGGGGAAAAGCCGTGTCCAAACGACTCTCACAGTGGGCCAGTGCTACTTGGTCCATAGTTGTATTGATGAACTGGGGACTGGGGGAGGGAATTGTGCTGCCCAATGACTGTCTGTGTGCTGCTCCCATTCAGCAATCTGTGCCAGGCAAGGTGCTAGTGCTGCCTGGCTGCAGGAAGGCTAACTGGACCTGACATGGTCTCTACCCCAGGGGCTCATGGTATACAGAAGACAGACACCTACGTAGGCATACATCAGTGCCGGGGACTCTTCTGGGTAACCATCAGCCAGAGAATCAGCAGAAGAAATCCAGCTCTGCTTGGGCAACTGGATAAAATGATGCCTAAGGTCCCCTGAAGTTCTAAGCACCGACCAGGGGAGATCTGGGATGGGACCACAGACAGAAGAATGCCCACCAGAATGGCCCCTGCCCATCCTGTAACATGGTTTTCAGGAGTTCCAGTGGCAAAAGAGGCAACTTAAAGGTTGTGGAGTCAGGATCCCCGTTTGATAGAGAAAGTAGGCTAGGCAGAAAGCTTTACCTGGTATCCGAGTACAGAAAAGGCCCAGATGTGTTGCTACCCCGAATCAGTCTTCCTGCTAGGTCAGGGTAACACTGAAACCTCTGTTAATACAATCCGGCCAAAGACTACCAGAAACTCACATACAGTTGGTTGAACCAAGACGCGATCACAGACTCTTTGCAGCACAGAAGCACCACACCATGCAGAGCCATTAGGGTCTCGGTAGAGGGTGTTAGAAAGGATGTGCAGGATTGGCCCTTGTGTCACATGATTTGGGGGTGGGGTCCAGGATCAGGGCTTTGCTCTAGACTGCATACTGTCAGGGAATGGGCAACTTTCTGCCGGGGTATCTTCATAAATCTTATGTAGAAGGCAGAAAGAATGATGTGAAGTTAAAGTGGTCACTGGAAAAAAGGTGGCAGTCACTCATGTTAGGCAGGATAGGGAGTGTTTGGTCATTGTGTGGTTTGAACAATGTTCTTGTGCTTTTTGTCTGAGTTCAGACATGACTGTAGAGTGACCTTATTTTTGTCTTGATCCATTACAGTCAGAGTTGCCTTGTCTGAGGTTGGTATGTGAAACTGTTGATATTCAACAGGTGAATGCCATCACCTCACTGTGAGTGCCAGGCCAGCTCTTGGCTGTCAGGGACTAATTTTTCCTTTTTTATCCCAAATCAAAAGACAAATGAAAAGAAAAATTGTACCAGGTATGACAGGGCTTCAAGAGCCTTCAGTGACCTGTGGCCATGATAAATCTGTGTCTAGGAAAAATAATAATGAAAATAACTTAATAGGTGTTATTATATTAATTAAGTGCTCTTCAATAATTATTTATTTAATAATTATCATTTAGTACTTATTACAGGTCACATATTACATAAGCCTATTCAAATACACTATCTCATTTCATTCTCCTCTTAAAATCTCTATAAAATTGGTATTTTCTTTTTTTGCAGCTACAGAAATAGGGGCTCAAACAAATTAAGTGCCAGCTGTCAGGCCACCTGCCTAATAAGGCTGAATTCAAACACAGATACCCGCCTGACTCCAAACCTGCATCCTCCCACTACCCTAGGCCCCCTTGACACATGGGCACTGAAGGAGAAGTGCTGCCGAGCTGTTAGCTGAGACTGGTCTTAGTCCAAGGAGCCTAAGAGCTCTGAGACAAATCCGAAGTGTGTTCACAGACAGAGCACTTCCAGGACCACAGACTGTCATGGCCCACAGAAGCCCAGTCCCTGGCAGAGTGTGGTGGTTCCCGGGAGCTGCTGTCATTGCACCAGCAAAGTGAGCATCCCCAGAGAGCACGAGTGAGCTTGATGTATTTTTTATTCCTGCACAGCTGGCTAATTAATATGAAAACGAGCTGCCCACTATTGATTAGCTTTGTATTCCACCACAACAGTGTCTTCATGAAACTCAATATCTAGAGCTCAAAAGCTGGGGTGAAACCTTTTAAGTAGATCTGATGGGTGACCTCGTCATCCCTGTCAGAGGTCCAGCATTGTTTTGTGGAGGGAGGGGGAATTCAAAGTCCTTTTTAAGTCTGTCTCTTGGTCAGAGGTATTATTTTTCTTCAGTGGTCCACTTTACATTAGGTTGGCGCAAAGTAATTGCGGGTTTTGCCATTACTTTTAATTAAGTATTATTTCAAGGTAATGCCGTGAAACCTTTTCACAGATCTGTGTCAATCTTGGCAAAGCCATGGTTTATCTATCTCTGTGTAATCAGGGCCTGGCACATAAAATTCCATAAATATGTATAGATTAGAATGGGTTCTCATCGTGTCTTGATGAATCATCAAGCCCATGTTTCTGAATGCTAGATGGAGGCCCAGAAAGAAGAAACAGGAGAATAGAACTCATATTTATTGGGTGTTGTATTCATTTCCTAGGGTGCTGTCACGAAGTACCACAAACCAAGTGCCTCAAAACAACTGAAATTCATTGTCTCGTGGTTCTGGGTCGTATAGATAGGGCCGTGCTCTCTCTGAACCCTGTAGGTGAATGTTTCCCTGCCTCTTCCTAGCTCCAGTGGGTTGCCGCCATCTCTGGTATTCCCTGGCTTGCAGCTGCATCACTCCAGTCTCTGCCTGGATTGTGACACGGTTTCATTCTCCCTGCATGGTGCTGTCTTCACATGGCTGCTGTCTTATAAGAACACCAGTCATATTGGAGTAGGTTCCCACCCTACTCAGCTACGACCTCATCTTAACTAATTACATCTGCAACAACTCTATTTCCAAATAAGGTCACATTTGGAAGTTCTAGGGGTCAGCACTTCAACTTGTCATTTTTTTTGGTGGGGGAGAGTTCATCCCATAACAGATGCCAGGCACACCCCATTAGTTGCCAGGCACTATGACAGGCTCTTTTAACTCCCCACCCCTCAGAAGGCTGGGTCTTAAATTTGCAGCTTTTTGGTGCTCCATGAACTGTAACAGAAGAAACCGTTTTGTTCTGAACGATGGAGCAGTTGCCACTCTCCATGCTGGGCCCCTGAGGCCTGGCTGCAACTCCCTCCCCATCTCCCTGGCTCACAGCATCTCACAGCTGACCAGGCTGGGCCAGGACACACAATCTTAAGCCCCTTCTAAGTGAGTCAGCCCCTTCACCGGAGGCATGATGCCACAGGGAAGATTCCTGCCTGAGACCATGTGTGTCCCTGTGGCCTTGCCTAGAACAGCAGGAGATGTGGCTGTGTGGGAATGCACGTGTAAGAGTGACTGCAAGTGCAAAGTGCAGATGCTCTTGACACCATATGAGTGGGAGTGTGTGACAATGTCAGTGCAATTACATTAGCGCAGGAACAAATGTGTGACTGGGGAATATGTGAGCAAGAATGTGTGGGTTTGACTCCACATGAGGGTGTGTTTTGCGTGTCTGCATAGGAGTGAAGCAGTGGGTGGGGATTTCTGCCAAATACCTGTTGTATTTTAGAATTAACCAGCAGGCAAAGGTGAAGTCTTTCTTCCCACTAAGATAAGGAAGAAGGGCTTTGGGGGCTTTTTCTAATTTAAAAAAAAAAAAAAAAAAGGCGTCATCCAGTTAGTGGTTGTTAATTAGGAACAGGTCCCAGAGAAGCTGCTTCTGCAGCAGCACCAGTAAATCACTCATTAACTGTCCGTGGCTGCCTGCCTCCAAGCCGGGCTCCTCTGCAGCCTGAGCTCCAGTAGCAGCCAGGCCAGGGCCCTCCACTGCAGACCTGTCAGTAAGGGGGTGGGGTGCATGTCTCTTTGTCTCTCTCCTCCTAAAAGCATCCTCAAACCACACTAGGTAGGAGAGGAAAGGGCTGAGCCTCTAGTCATCGACTCATGGACTTACATCCCAATCTTACTGCACCAAGCCCCTTCCTGATCCAACCCCTTCTGACCCCACTGACCCCATCTCTCACCACTCTCCCTTAATTCAGCTTCCAACTCCACTGTGCTTCTTCACATTCCCGGAACACAACCTCCTTCATAGTGTTGCACATGCCCAGTGGAGCTGTGACCGTGCGTCTACCTGTGCCTCCCACAGAGAGGAGCACGCAGTGGACACTCAGGAAATCAATTCTTGCCTGACCAGCTCCTGCCAACTTTCTCACCAACGCAATATCCTCCAGCCATGTTTTAAAGTATTGATTTTAGCTAAAATCATCATAGACTTGGGGATGTGGAAAGAGAATAACTGCTTAATGGGTATGGGGGTTTCTCTGGGGAGTGACAAAAATGTTCTAGAACCAGGTAGTCACGAGGGTTGCACAACATTAGATGTATACTAAATGCCACTGAATTACATGCTTTTAAATGGTTAAAATGATGAGTTTTATGTATACTTTCTATAATAAACATACTTTAAAAAAACAACCCAGGGCACCTTATTCGCTTTATTCACTTCAGCATTCATTTATTGAGTGCATCCGTAGGATCAGGCCCCGGGGATACAAATGTGTTTGGGGTTAGGGGATGCAGACTAATATGCTGCTGAAATGTGTTTTCCGTTTTAACCCAAGTAGTCTGTGTAATCCTCAAATCACTGAGATGTTGTTATATTCACCCCTACTTTATACATGGGAAAACTAAAAATCACAAAAACAGGAGACTTATCCAAAGCCACACAGCTCTTAAGGAATGTGACAGGATATGAACCCACCCTGCGTTTAGTACGATGTGTTTCCTCCATAATAGTTTCAGGCCCAGCACTCACAAGCTTAAGTTATAAGCATAGCACAGCTAGAGGTTACAGAAACCATGTATTACTGACATATTAGCAAAACAGACCTTGGCTAAGGACAGTCCCTCTGCGTCCTTTGGCTGAAGGCTCTACCATCTTCCCTACCCAGTCCTGCTGCCTCCTAGGCACCCCACCCTATTCCCTTCTCAGCACTGCTGCACAGGGATCCCTCTGACCTGATTAGCTAGATTCGGCCTGCTAGACGTTTTTATTAGTGCCCTGACCTTCTTGCCAAGCAGTAATTTCACGAACCTATGACTTTGGAATGACATTCTTTATGTTTGTGTTTGTTTTTGAAAATATGTAGAATTCATCCAAAATTCACAGCCCTGCTTTTGTGTTTAACTGAAACGTGTTGAAAGATTTAAGGATAATTATTGAATATTTTCCCCACATGTAAACATATATTTGGTCTAATGAGGCCATTCTTTAATCTGATGGGGTTGGGAGAGCTGTTAGAATTAGCAGCCTTTGGTTCAGGGAGCTCAGGAATCCCCATCCTTGGGGCCGAGTCCAGATGTAACCCTGGAAGCATGAAGTTCAAAGTCAGTGGGATTATGGCTTGGTGCAAAACCGGCAAAATATGTCACCAGTTCCCCTCCTCTAGACAGTGAGCCATAAGCCATGGTCTGCATGCAGTTTGGGTTGGCATCAGTACAGAGATACTTCAGAGAGCAGAATCAACAGGTTAAATCCTGCCTCTGAGGCCAAATGGAGATAAGAATAGCACTGTGGGGCAAGAGATGGGGGTGGTTATTATAAGCTATTTTCTTTTGACTCCAGATCTCATGTTCATTTTTCTAGGCTTATTTGTTCATTCAGCCATTCATTCATTCATCAGATGTTTATAGAGAACCTGATATTTCCATGTCCTGTTTTAGTGATTATAGACAAAAATAAGGTTTCTGTATTAGTCAGCATAGGTTAACAGCTAAATTAACAACAAAGGGTTAATTTATGGTGCAGTGACAAACAACCCTAATATATGAGTGGCTTAACAGAGTTTATTTCTCATGTTATGTACCCAACATGCTTTGGGGCTGGGGGGAGACTTTGTTCCACACAGTCTCTCATGGACCCAGGGTGACAGAAGCTCCACCATCTTGTGGAGCTACCCACTCTGGAGCAAATAGCCTTTTTGGCTGCTTCTCACAGCCCATAGGCCTGAATTATTCATATGGCCCCACTTAACTACAAAGGAGCAGGGAAACATGCACCTTCCATGCGCCAGAAGCAGAAGAGAACCAGACACAATGAGTACCCAAAGTCTCTACACAACATAGAATAAAAAGATCTGAGGTATGAACACAATAGAACATTATCCTCTGAGGTGTTTCCATCTAGCGGAAGAGACAAATGAACAGACTTAACTAATAGCTGAGGGAATCCAAAAATGTGTTGGAGAGGGGGAAGAGGAATTGTGCTGTTAGCTCTGAGAGGAGGGAGCCATTTACTGGAATATCCCATAGTGGGGTGGGATTTCTGGCAGTCTAGCCAGGAAATGTCATGGCATGCTCATACGTGCATGTACCGTATGACTGAGGGAGCTCAGCGCAGGTGGCTTTTGTGGCAAGACGTGCTTGGGCACCACATGTAGGTGTTGGAACCTTATTCTGTAGGTAGGGAAAGCTACTAAAAAGCTTTCTAGGAAAGGATATGATCCTATATATTTTAGGAAGATCACCCTGGTTCTACCTGACAGAGGAGAGATAGAGACAGATTGTGGCCCCCGGAATCTGAATAGTAATCATGCAGACAGATTCAAGAGGTACTTAGCAGAAAGAAGTGATTAAAATTTGGTAACTAAATAGATGTGGGTTGGGGGAAAGGAAATGGACAGGTTTGTGGCCTGAATTTTGACTGGGGCATGTCTTAATCCCTTCAGGCTGCTATAACAAAATATCCTAGACTGGGTAAATTACAAGCCACAGAAATTTATTGCTCACAGTTCTGGAGGCTGGGAAGTCCAAGATCAAGGCACCAACAGATTCAGTTTCTGGTGAGGGCTTGCACTCTGCTTCACAGATGGTGCCTTCTGTGTCCTCCCATGGTAGAAGGAGCAAACAAGCTCCCTTAAGCCTCTTTTATAAGGTCACTAATCCCATTCATAAGGGAAGAGCCCTCTTGGCCTAATCATCTCCCAAAGGCCCCACCTCCTTAATACCATCACATTTGGGGTTTAGGTATTAGCATATGAATTTGTGGGGGACACAAACATTCAGACCATAGCAGGGTAACTGTGTGGATGCAGCAAGGAAATGCTGGAGCATGATTGTAGAGAGAAGTAATAAGCTGAGTGCTAGACATTGTTGAGTCTGTATACCTGTGGAACCTCTAAATCCAGGTGTCTTAAAGCACTTGGATATTAGGGCCTGAAAGCTTAGAAGAGAGTCAGCCTACCCTTCCCAAGTGTCTAAGAAATTAAAGGTGTAGGGGTAACCTCTGGGGAAAGTAGTTTTTTCCTCCAGGGATTTTAAGTTACCCATCTATTGGTACCAGGTCTATTGTGTATAAATCTGGGTGCTTTCAAAATGGAGTCATTTCCTGCTGATCACCTTCCTAAGGCCCAGACCCTCCGGCTAAGGGAAGTCACTGCTCCCTGGGCTTCTATAGCCCCCGTTGTGGTCAGAACCAAGTTACTATCATTGTTCAGACCCTGAGCCCTGCGAGGGCTGGCACCCAGGTGTTCAGTAAATGTTTCTTAAACAAAATGAGTGAATTAACTACAAACTATTCAAAACTGTTGGGTCCCTTGTGACAACATAAATAGTACTTTCATTTTCCAAAAGGCTTTAATAAATTATAACTCTCCAAATTAAATATTTGTTTTAACTTCCACCAACCAAGACTGGAGGATTTGACACCTTTTCATCTTCAAAGTGATTTCAAAACAAGAGCCTGCTTCCCCAAAGGCCACTCTTTGGATGTTGTAAATTGTAAACAGATACAAAAATGTATTCACATTCATGAGCAAAGATGCCTTGGGCCAGTTTTAAAAAGAATCTTCTCCAGGAAAGAAAAGTAAATTGTTTCTTCGATTTTTTTTTTTTTAATGCCTCCAATGTGCCAAGAGTTGTGTTAAGGGATTTCAATATCTGTTATTCTCTCAATGGTCCTGTGAGGTAGGTATTCTCATTCCTGCTATAGAGATAAGAAATCTGGGGCTTCAAGAGACAAATGAGGCCGGGCATGATGGCTCATGCCTGTAATCCCAGCACTTTGGAAGGCTGAGGCTGGCGGATCATCTGAGGTCAGGAGTTCGAGACCAGCCTGGCCAACATAGTGAAACCCCATCTCTACTAAAAATACAAAAATTAGCCAGGTGCAGTGGCAGATGCCTGTAGTCCCAGCTACTCGGGAGGCTGAGGCAGGAGAATCACTTGAACCCGAGAGGCGGAGGTTGCATTGAGCTAAGATTGTGCCACTGCACGCCAGCCAAGGTGACAGAGTGAGACTCTGTCTCAAAAAAAAAAAAAGAGGAGAATGGCAAATGACTTGTCCAAGAACCAATCTTAAATTCTTCTAACTCCCGAGTTACTGCACTGCCCTTCCCTTTGTATTTTCATTTCTTAACCCTTGGTCTGTGGATTACCTGCATTGGGCACAAGCAGGAGGCAAGTTCTGGGGTTGTGCCTAGACTTCTTGGATGAAACTCTGGAAGGAGAAGCTTGGGAATCTGCATTTTAAATAAACTTCCCAGGTGCTTCTTATGCACATTGAGATTTGATCACCTATAGTTTATACCCACAGTGGGTTTCTAAAACTTAAATTTTTGTCTAATTAGATGAGAGAATAAACAAAGGGGGAGTAAAGAGGCCTGAACACCATGTGACTTGCCTTGAGCTTGGCAAGTGGGGCAGCAGCATCATCCTCCCTCTTTGCCTCCTCTCCAGGCTGTGCTGGCCAAGATGGAAAACTTCCTCTGTTCCCCTGCTTTTCATGGCAAGCTTGGGTTGATGTTTTCTCTCCACTCCATATGGATTTTGCAATTAACTCACTAGAAAAGTAAATCACAGGGTGCCTGGAATAGTAAGTGCAGCAAACACCAGACTTCAGCCAAGCAGACTGGGACTGAATCCAGAGTGTGACTCAGGTTGCTGGGCTGGCACAGAAAGGAGGCAGGAGGCCGGAGGCTGGCTGCTCCTGGAGGCTGGCTGCTCCTGGAGGCTGGACAAAGGCAGTCAGTGAGGAAGAAGGAGAGGGGAATAGTGGTTGAAACTGAGCTGAGCGAGCACCTTTTGTAGGTTCACAGACTATGTTTTACATTCTTTGTCTCTTCAATTGCACACAACTCTTTTAGGTCAATGTTATGACTCCCATGTTACAAAAAAAGAAACTGAAGCTCAGAGACAAAGTTACTTCCCAACATCCTTGCACCGGGTCTGCACTCAGTCCTCAGGAAAGACTTCCAGGGTTAGGAGGGAGAAAAAAGAGAATAGAGACACGAAGAGGTTCTGTTCTGGTTGCTCTAGCTGGCTGGTGGCTTTTTATAGAAGTCTTTTTTTTTTTTAATCATTTTGCCTCTTTTATTTAGCCAAGAATATAGTAGTGGTCCCCAAAAGATTCAGTGAATAGGTGAATTTTCATTTGCTAATATGATCATCAGAATAATATAAGCTAGCATTAGCAAGCACTGAGTACATGTCTGACACTGTGTTGAATGCTTTAGATACATTTCCATCTCATTTCATTGTTTCACAGTTTATAGGAGGTATTTTGTTTGTTTGTTGTTTTATTTTATTTTACTTTAAGTTCTGAGATACATGTGCTGAACATGCAGGTTTGTTACATAGGTATACACGTGCCATGGTGATTTGCTGCACCTTTCAACCCGTCATCTAGGTTTTAAGCCCCACGTGTATTAGATATTTGTCCTAATGCTCTCCCTCCCCTTATTATAGATGTCTTAAGTGAAAGCTTGAGTGTCTACCTCTCCCTCTGAGGGGTTCCTGCCCATCTGCTGATAAAAGGGTTCTTTTCTGTAGAGGAGTTCTATTGGGGACCATGTGCAGGACCAACACACTCACTCCTATGACAACATCCACATCTGAGGATCTGCAGTTTATAAGTCAAAAGGTATCTTCTTGCCCACAGAGCCTAAAACTGGCTTCTTTCTGCGTCTCACAGCTTCCTGAAAGATTCTGAAATGTGAGCCAGGCTGACAGCTGTGCTGATGTACAGCAAGTGTGGGGCTGGGATTTGTCCTCTGTCGGTGGCATTCACTTTGCCATCACCACAACACCAAAAACCCTTTGAGGCTGTGAGGCAAGTGGGCATGACTCAGCAGAGCACCAGGCACAGATGCTGCAAATCACAAAATCATTTTTGCTCTGGATAGGGCTTAAGGGTTGTTTCTTCACCTAGCTAGAAAATTGGGCAAAGGGGACAGGGCTTAAAAAGCAGGTAACAGCTATTTAAGCCGGAAGAATGGGGCCCCAAGTTCCAAGAGAACTTTCCGCATTCTCTTTAGAATGCTCCAACACAAGACCCTACCGCCACCAAGTGCCTGAGGCCCCCCTGGGGTACATTCTCCCTTGCTTCAGCATGCTAAATACATTTATTTATCACTCTAGATGTAATCCTGGTGGTCTTTGGGCAGTCAGTGGACTTCATCAGAAGTTTCAAACTTTACTTTTCCATTGTGACACCTGAAAGCAGAACCATCAGTATGAAAGCTTTTTCCCTTCCCTGGCTCTTTCTCTTCTATGAGGCTAGGCTTCTTGCAACCTACCTGCCAAGTTAAACTCTTGCATAGTTTTAAGATGGTTTTTTCCTAAGCCAGGATTTGAACTTCTGCAGTTAGTGCCCAGAGGTCTTGGCTTTCTCTGTTTCCCCCAAATAGGGTTCTGTCCTATTGCAGCTAGAAAAGCAACAGAGAGAGATGAAATGGAAGAGAAAAAAAAGGAGTTTCTGCCCTTCAGAGAGAGCTCAACTGCCTGTGTGTTGCTCAGCCTCCCTTCCCTGTTCACAAAAAGTCAAAGTCATCACCTCAAACTCAAATCTATTTTTAAATAAGAAAGAAGGCCAGTGAAGAGGGGCAGGCAAGATGTGGCCAAGGAAGGCATTGGGGAAAAGGTAACATTTGTACTGGGAGTTTGGTAGATGAAGAAGGTAAGAAGGAGAAGTACAGACAGTTAAAGATGGCATTGATATTCCAGAGTCCCAAAGGAGGAGTTTGCAGGGACAGCAGGTGGCACTTGATGAGTTACAATTTCAGATGTGATGAGTTTGAAGCACCTGGGAGGCATCTAAGTAGACATGATTACCAGACACCTGGAGCTGAATAAGAGGTCCTGGAGATATTGATGTAGAGGTGATTGTTCTCTCATCCATGTATCCATTCATTCACCCAGGCAAGGGAAATGTGTACAGTACCTACTCTAGGCAGGCCCTATGCTGGATATTGGGAATCCAATGATGAACAAAACAGATGTCTCAGGCTATGGTTGTCTCCGGCTTCCTTTGTCCAGCTTTGACTTTGCAGGACCTCTGGGTAGGATGGTCTGGCCAAATGTCCCTATTATGCTTTCCCTGGAGATGTGTCATAAAAAGAAGGCATCTTAGAGCAGACGCTGACTGTCAAGCATTGGTTCTGAGTGCAAGCCCTTCTCTCTGTTCCACAATAGGAATCATTTTCTAGTACTTGATTCTGATTTGATTAGGGAAGGAGTCTTTATGATTATTCTCATGCAGGTCAAATTCATGAAAGTTTATTAGAAATACATATATTTAGTTCCCTTGCCCGTTACATTCTTTGCTATGGATATCCTGATGGATTTGAATGAAAACTGTGCAAATAAGTGTCCACTGGCTTTCTTGGTCAGGTTTCAGTTATTTGGGAGAAAAGGTATTAATAGACAAATCATGGAGAAAAGTCTCTTACACATCAGCAAAGAAAATTTGAGACATGGTGGTTGATTAGGGAAGGATTTCTCCCAAAGTGTATGGACTTAAGCTCTAGTAACCAACAGCTTAAAAAAATGAAGCCAAATGAAATATGATGTGCTTAACTGTGAAAATTGTAAGGAATTTGTTTTCTAGGCTCTCATTATTTGATCACTAACCAATCAGAAATCCCGGCTCTTTCATTCTCAGAATATAGCAGTAGAAGGAGATTCTCATTAGACCCTCCAGATGCATAAGAAATCTGGCCATCGGATTAACTCCTAAGGCTCTGCCCCCAGCACCTCAACCCAAGGCCAGGGTCACTATGAAGTGCCAAAGGGCTGTGGTTTAAGAACTGTGCTGGATGAAACTTGCCATGTAGTTGAGGGCTGCCTCATAGGTGCAGCAGCTGACAGCAAGAGAGCCTCCTAAAGGGACCATATTTGAGGTTAGAGGAGCAGGCAGCTGGCCCATGTGCATAGCACCACTCCACGCTGTCCCTCCTGTCCTGGACGATATTGTAATACAATCGCCCCTTTCCTACCTGCACTCATCCTCACCCCAGATGTCCTTTGTCAGAATACATCTTGAGTGTATTTTCTTTTTTTTCTTTTTTTTTTTTTTTGAGATGGAGTCTTGTTCTGTTGCCCAGGCTGGAGTGCAGTGGCACAATGCAATCTCCGCTCACTGCAAGCTCTGCCTTCCAGGTTCACGCCATTCTCCTGCCTCAGCCTCCTGAGTAGCTGGGAATACAGGTGACTGCCACCATGCCCAGCTAATTTTTTGTATTTTTAGTAGAGACAGGGTTTCACCACGTTAGCCAGGATGGTCTTGATCTCCTGACCTTGTGATCCTCCTGCCTTGGCCTCCCAAAGTGCTGGGACTACAGGCGTGAGCCACTGCGCCTGGCCGAGTGTATATTCTTTCTCTGACTCACCCATCTCCACTTCTCAGGCTCCACCTACAACTTCAACTCAGTTGCCAACAAGTACTTGACCACTTTGGCTAAACTTGGGTGTCTGCATCTTGCTGTGCTTCTTTGGGCTTTTTTCCCCACTTAGGGCTAAAGCCCCTCACTACTGCTCCCTTGGCTGTCTTTTGGTCCAGTACCATGCCACACTCTCAGGAGTGTGGTACACTGGTCATGATGTCTGCTGCTCCTCTGGATGTTTGCCCCATGCAGAAGATGCCTGAACACCGAGTTCCCTTTTATTTGGGAATCCAGAACTCCAGGGATCCCCATACCACCAGCTATCCCAAATCTTGAGGGAGACTTGTGCATTGGGCTTAAGTCTGGCCAATCAAAGATAGCTGGTGATGCAGGTGCCTGAGATACACAGGAACAACACTCATCGTGGAGTTTATATAAGCAAAGGAGAAGGATGCCTGCCTTGGGTGGATGAGTGTCCTGGAGCCTTGCTCCTCAAAGTGCTCCAGGGAACCTACAGCATAAGCTGATGAGAAATGCAGAATCTCAGCCCCACTCCAGACCCCACTGACTCAGATTCTGCTTTTTAACAAGTTCTCCAAGCACCTCATACACCCTGAAGTCGAGCAGCGATGCCCTAGACTTTGAAGAAAGTTATCTCAGGGAAAATACTAGGTTTAGTTTTAAGGCCAGACACACTAAAAAGATGATTCAAGAGGCTTGGGAAATAAAACAGTAGATCTAAGATCATCTTTTATGTTTTTAAGCATCAAGACTGACTATAATATGAAAATAAATAGGAAAATGTCTGTAAATACAACATTTAACAGTGGTTTCCTTGGGAGATGAGTGGGAGGGGTGAGGTGGAAGGAGGGAAGGAGGATTTATATTTGTGTTCAGCTTGTTCTGTATTGTTGGAATTCAAATGTGAATATGCTAGAATTATTTTTGAAACAAAAAGTAGGAAAGATAAAAGTAAAGAAGAAGAATGGGAGATTTGGGTAAATATAAGTTTAACAACACAGCATAGAATAAACCCAGGAAGCTTCACAGGCATTTCTGAGATGAGCTTAAATTGAAAAGGAATATGTTTTTGTGTTAACAAGATAGCTCCAAGTGGTGGAATTATGGGCGATTTTGTCTTGCTTTGTTTTCCTTCTTTTTTTTTTTTCTTGTCTGAATTTTTTTAAATCTTCTACAAGGAATGTATATCCCTTGTGTGATGAGAAAAATAGACCAAAACTGTTTTAAGGAGGAATGACAAAGGCAGGATGAAGAGACGTAAGTTACCACAGGCACAGCAGAGTGACACAGAGCTGTAGGGTGCAAATGGCTTCACTGATGGTGAGCTGAGAATTTTAAAATAAAATAAAAAATAAAAGCAACAAGGTAATGTTTGGGATACAGGGGGTGTTATTTCTTGAGCCTCTGCTGAGTGCCAGCCGTGTCCCCTGTGGATTCTGCAAGATGAGCACCATGGCCATTGCACAGCCGAGCAGCAGAGGCTGGGGAGGTCAAGGAACTTGCCCAAGGTTAAGGGAGGAGTGAACCTGGATTCAGACCTCATCTTGTGACTGTCCTCTGCACTGCTTGGCTCAGAACAGCAGAGGCAATATTATGGTCTGAAGATTAACAATAAGGTTTAGGCCAACTCAAAGGCCTCATGTCCTTGCATGTTCTAGAGCAGTACTTTTTCAAGTTTTTAGGGGATGTGCTCTGCAAGGGACAAGGGGACCTTAGCCCGAGCCCTCTGTAGCTCCTCAGACCCCCTCCAGTAGCCTCTGGGATCCTGTTGAGCACAGTGTGAAAACCAGTTTTGAGCAGAGGTTCTGAAAGTTCTATGAAAACTAGTTCCCCAGATGTCCTGAGGAATAAAGGTTTCCAGGTAAGTTTGAGACCCTTCGCTCACCATGTCTGCTCTTAGAGGTCCGTGCATATCATCATGGTCCACGTATGCCAGTCCCACAGCCATGTGCTCACCTTGTTATCCAGGCATTTTCCAGGCCCATCTGACCACAGACAGCTTTCTATGGAGCACCCGTTAGCATCTTACAGATAGTGTTCCAAAAGACAGTTTTGAGATGCTTTTTAGGCCCCATAGATACCTAATTTAAAAAAAAAATTTTTTTAAATTAAACTTCCACAATATTTTCTACATGGTGGTTTCAGATTTCTTCAGAACATTTTGTTCTTTAAAAAAAAATTCCTAGAAAGCTAAAAATGTCTGTAATTATCCTCACAACAAGAGCAGGATCTCCAGCGTGTGCCTCTGAGTGCTGGAGGTTAATAAGGATTGCGCCTTCATAAGGCAGCAGAATAGCATTTGTGGTTACGCTAGTTAAGGATGCTACAAATTACAAGGCCCTCTCAGCCCCAGCATGCAGTGGGAAAGGAAAGACAGTGAACTCAGAAACTGACATGCAGAAGTGGTCCAACCACTGTACACACTTCGGGGTGGTAGTTTTTAACTTTTTCCATGTACACGATGAAAGCTTCTTTGAAATTGAGCCTTCATAAGTGGGCATAAAATGCTGAAATTTCTACAACTGTAAAAATGCTTGTATGTCGCTCTGCAGTTTGCAAAAATGCTTTCACCTCCATGTCCTCAAAATAGACCTGAGTGAGCTGCATGTTATTACTCCCATTTTACAGATAAGGAAACTGAGAATCAGCTCCTAAAAGGCAGCATGGTGACCCAACCCTGCTCTTTTCACGCTCCATCCTATATTGTTTCCATTACGCTAAATGCCTCCTATGGTTAATGATTGTGGTAAGCCCTAGATTTTTTGAAATAGAGCTGATTTCAGGGAATTTAAACACGAAAGTCAGTTCATTAAGTGCTTAGCAAAATGTAGTTTATTTGTATCTTTTTAGGACCTTCCAAATAAATCACTTCATAAATTTTAAGTTCACAAATCAAATCAAGTCTATTTATTTATTTATATTTGCTTAGAAAATAGATTTCTAGTGCTCTGATAGCAAAACCAGCTACTTTTACTAGTGTCCATGTTAAATATGAGAACATCCATGGACTGAAGCTCTTATGGGACAAATTCCCACCTGTCCAAGTAGGCATCATCAGGTTTTATTGACGCACTGGAAACAGACTGTTTATGGTGCAAGACACAGCTTGGTGGATGGACCAGGAAAACTTGTGCTTTGGCACCATGTAATCCCAGCTCTCTAGTAGCCATTTCATTATCAGTGAACCAGGGACCATAATACTTTGTTCACAGCATTGTTGGGAGGACTAACCCTGTGAGTGTAAGTGCCTTGTGCAGAGTAGGAGATCAGGAAATATTAGTATCCTTCCTTCTTGGGTACAAGCAGGACAGGAAAACAGAACTTAATTCTTCCTTCCCAGCACACATACCCCATTTCTCCTCTGGTATGCACATTTTCCCCTAGGAACTTGACCTCCAGGAACCTGGTTTTGACATATCAACAAATACTTATTGGGCACCTGCCGTATGGCTGTCCCTGTGCCAAGCACTAGGGATGGATCTCGCAGTCTAGAGGAGAAGAAGGGTAACCCAATAAACAAATTCATTACATATTGGGGTCTTTGCACAGATATCTAGTAGGTCATCAAGTGGTACAGATTTAGTTCTTCCCTGAGGAGTGGGGATAAAAATGCCTTAGAAGGTAGATGCTGCAGGAACAGTCTCCAGGTGGAGGGAGGTTGAGGAGCAGAGGGAATTTTACTGCTCTGTGACTTGTTAGATGACCCCACTTCTCTGGCTGAGCCTGTGGTCTTTAATTTCCACTCCAAATAAGCCAGTCACCAGCATGTTCTCCCTGGACAAGTGAATAATAACTTTTTCTCGTGAAAATAATTCTCAGGGGCCTGAGGAATGGGGAAAAAAATATCAGTCCCTATTTGTGGTGCTCATCTTTTCATTTATTAGTATCGCCTTTCCTTGGGACATTAGGGGAGAAGTATTCTAACTCTTTTAAAGTCATGTTGTTCTTTGGATATTAGGGGGATCCCCCATGAATGCTTAAATACAGTATCTTCAAGCAATTATCTTTCTGTTGAAGGTGAATGAGCCACAGACTCCCACCAGAACCTTCTAGTAGGCTCTGGCTCCCTAAGCAGTGGTCAGTCTAAGGGGAACGGCGCCTGATTACCTGGACATTTGAAAGGCTTTCACGTCATTCATGCCTATCACACACTTCTCACTGCAGGAGGCGCCTTTTAGAAACTTATATCACCAGAGGCTCTTTCTCATAGAAAAAGCACTAGGCTGGCAGTCCGGAGATCTGTGCTTCCAGGCCTATACTTGCCCTGTGACCCTGGACAGCCATTTTCTTCTCAGACTTCAGCTGCTTCACCTGTAAGATAAAGCAGGGGGACAAGAGGCTCCTATGGACCCTTCCAGGTCTACATCCAGGGTTACAAATTCCAGAAGGCTAAAGGGAAGTCCCTGGCCTGGTGCCCCCCGCCTCAGGGTGATACTGCTGTGATCTCACATCTCCAGCTGGACTGTACAATGGATTGTGTTCCCATTGGCCTTCTCTGAATCCCAAACCACTGTCATCAGTTTTAAGGAACAAAAGTACAAGATGGTAGTTATCTGCTTATATGTGTCAGTACTCAATAAATCTTTACTGATGGTAGTAATCTTAATTATGGTGACTAAAATACATCTAAGTGAGGCCTGAGATTCAGGATCAAGGGAGCAGTGGTACTCCCATAGGCTATAGAAAAGGGCTTTTCAACACTCACATTTGGAGCCAGACAACCCTTTGTTGTGGAGTCTGTCTTGTGCATTGTAGGATGTTTAGTGGCATCCCTGGCTCTGCCCCATTAGATGCCAATAACCCTTTCCCCAAATTGTGGCAGTCCAAAATGTCTCCAAACATTGCTGTATGCCCCCCTGGATAGCAAAATTGCTCCTGTTAAGAACCAATGCCCTAGCATGAAAGTAGAAGCAACATTCACTCACGTTTGCCCAGAGGCACCAAGTCTTAAGGGAGGGCATGTCCAACCCAGCATGCCCCTTTAAGCCTCTGTGCCCACCTCACAAGTCACACTGTCCTTCCACAGGTACAGTCCTAAACCCCTCACCTTGACCTTCTCATCCCACAATTCTGTACTCATTCACTAATTAAGCAAACTTCTGCTGCATGCCTGTTGCATGCCTGGATCGGTGCTGGATTCTGAGACAGCAGCGGTGAGCTCTCTACCCTACCACTGATTGCCCTTCTCCTTCTCTGATCCTGAGATTGAAGGTGTGCTTCTGGCTTCCTGGTGCCTATGAGAAAGCTCCTTTCCCTGCTGACTCCCCACCCTGGCTTTAAATTCCCAGGTTCAGACCCTAGCCTGGACCCTCTGCTGGGTACAGCTGTTGCCTATGAGCCTTCATCTCTCATTACTTCTTTGCCCTATTGAATCTACTTGGGCTCCTGTCCTGAAAATTGGGTATCTCCCCTGCCCCAAATACATTATCTGTATGTAGGCATTTTGTCAGTCAGCAAGCCTTTGCTGAGCTCCTCTAATGTGCCAGGATTTGTGCTGTCTGTATTCTTACATCTCTTTATCTGTGACATCATTTGCTAAGTACTTATGAGCACCTCCTCCATGTCAGGCACTGTGCTGGGTGCTGCGGATACCAGAGTAAGCAAAACAAGACGTGGTCCCTACAATGCAGTGGGAGGGACAGGCTTTCATCAAATAATCGATCACCCACATATATGTCCCTTTATCCACCTTCGTGTCTCCTTTCTCTGTCCTTCTCTGCCTTCCCCCCACTTTCTCTCTGTCTCGCTCCTCTTTTCGCCTCTGTCTCCTGGGTCTCTCTGGTGCTTTCCATCCTACGCCCCATCTATATCCAGCAGGGCCTTGGCGGGGGCCTGCTGAGAGGCTTCTCAGGGGTGCTGGGTCTTGGTCAGAAATCTGTCACCCCGGCTTCCTCCTGGTAGGAGAATTACTGTCGTTTAAGGAGGTCTGCCAAGGCTGTTTGACAGGAGTCGGCTGGGCTGGGCAGTAAGTAAGAAGGATCACTCCTTCCTGGGGATTGTGGAAGGATACGGGGCCCATAAATCATCCACCAAGAGTCCTGCCTGAGCAGCACACGGCTTCACTCTGCTTGGCATGCAGCTCGAGGAAATTTCTAAAATTGGAGAGGACTGACACCCTGAGAAGGACAGGCTGCCAGATATCCAGTGGGGAGCTGTCTCTCCTCCCTGCCTGCTGCCGAGTTTCATTGGTGGTATGTCCAGCCGAAATGACTCTAGCTTTTTGATAGCAGCACAGCCTTCCCATAGAATCAAGCTAGGGTGGCTCCCAACCTAGCATCCCAGCCAAGGCAGTGAGAGAGGGCTTCTGAGACTTCCTGATTTCAAGTGAGGACTTGGGAACCCCACCTGGGCTCCCCTTACCCACCAGGTAAACCTGAGCTGGTCCCTTCACTTCTTCGAGGCTCAATTTCCCTTTATATATATGAGGATAATATCAGAAGCTACATCCTCCCATCAGTGTGAGGAATCAAATAATCCATGTAAGTGGCTTAGCACAGTACCTGGTACATGAAAAGCTCAGTCAGCACCAGCTCTGGCCCCAAGTTTCTCTCAGCTTCCTAGTCTCTTCCTCTGATTACATGCCTGATTTCTGAATGAAAAGTAGACAGGAATCTTGCTTTTAATCCAGGGCAGATTCTGATTGCCTCCCATTGAACTGGGTGGGGTTCTGCCTATTACCTTTCCCTAGATCCTTTCAAGGCCCTAAACCTCCCTTTCCCTGGGCTAGAGCAATGAAGCTGTTTAACAGCTGTTAACTTACCCTGTTCAGCAGATCAAGTTCATTGTCGGGTGATATGATTTCTCCCCATAAAGGACCCGGGGATTTCTCAAAATAAAAGCTGTTACCAAAGTGAATATGTTATTAATAGGGCTTCCTGGAGAAGAGCCCACCTGGATAGAGAAAGCTACTTGTCACAAATACCAAGTCACTCTTGTCCCATTTTATGCCCTCCCCCTGTTTCTTTTGCCTTCCAACTTGGAAGGCACTTTCTGAATTAAGATTCCAACTGTGAAGGCCCCTCTGGGAATGAGACTGAGAAATGTTGAGGCCTGGTTTTGAGGAGTTCTAAATCACTCAGTTCTCTTGGGCCTTCCACTCCCCCAGGGGCTCTTGGGTTTCCAAGACAGCCAAGCTTCTAAGATGAAATAGATTGCTGTATTTGGACAAGAATGATTTAATGATTCAGAAAGTAGAGAACATGGACACAGGAGAAGCTAAACCAGCCATACACTGCCCTCAGACACAAAGAAATTGATTGAGGGTGGGGAGGTGGCAGTCCTGGGAAAAATAAATTTGCTAACTCCATAAGAGCATTGGTTATTCGGCTCCCAGAAAACAAATTTGAAAGCAGGTGAATCTAGCAGGCAGAGGAGGCCAGGGGAAAGATTGCTGTTCTGGAAGATGCCTTGTGTATTAGCTCTCCGCTAGACTTTGAGCTCCTTAAGAGCAGAGGCTGGATCTTACTTTGTTTGCATCCCCAGCAGATAGTAAAGATAGTCAAAAAGAGGCAGCCAGCCTTCTCAAACTGCGATGAGAGTATTCTCTGGCCTGTGCAGAGATTGACAGAGAGGTAACGATGGCCTGTATTTCTGAAGATGCGAGGGGAAAAATATTTTTGTATTAAAAAATATATTTTGAAAGGATGCAAAATGTGAGTAAATTCTTAAGATGAGAATTTATTGAAATGACCACTTATGGCCAATTTCTCAAGACTCTTTAGGGCACTGGTTCTCAATCTTAATGGTGCACACATACCACTTAGTGTGCTTGTTAAACTCAGAGTCCTGAGCCTTCTGCCCAGAGATTATGACTAACAATACTTCTAAAATTGAACTCAAAAAATTGCTTGTTAACTAGTGCCCCACACAATATCTTTGCAACAATACTAACACCAACCTTGCCGTGGAGAGTGGGTAATACCTACCCTTCTGCTATTCAGGATTATAGTGGATGCTGTGGTGTATCACCCAGATTCTACCCAAGACCAGCAGTTCACTGCCCACAGCTACTTCATTCTCTGAGAATTGTCTTCCCCTGAAAGGAGCTGCCTTGCCCAGCCCAAGGTTAAGACCCATCCCTGGAAGCAGCTTGTCACCAGTGAGTCCTCCATGTGAAAGGTGGGAGTAGGAATGAGGATTACAAAGACCCAACCTTCTTGACCCAATTTGAGACAACTCTGAAAGGCCAGCCCAGCTCCAGAGCTCTTGAAAAGATTGGCTGAGGCCTGTGTTGCAGCCGCATTGTAGCTCAAGTTCTCCCTCTGCCCAGTTCTGCTTTTCTCCCTCCCTTACAGGGGTTGCTCATGAGAGCAAGAAGCCTCCTGCCAGCAAATCTCCATTTCAGAGTTTATTTCCCAGGGAACCTGACCTAGGACAAGCATACTTCAGATGGGTTTGAGCAGCATTAAACAGTGGAAAGTACATAGTCTTGAGATAATATAATAATAATGGCAACTCATATTTATTGGGCTCTTACAGTGTTTTCAGTGCTTTATATTTATCTTCTCCCTGAATCTTTACAACTCCTCTGTTACTTATCCCCACTTCACAAGTGAGGAAACTGAGGTACAGGAAACTTAAGCAACTTGCCGAGGGTCACATAGTCACACAGTGGCAGAGTTGGGTTTCAAATCCATACTGTCTGGCCTAACAGACCTTTAACCACTATAATCTATGACTTCTCAGGGTTTATTTGAGGTTCTTCCATGTGCTAGCTTTATGACCTTCCTGTGAGTGAACCCAACTGAGCTTCAGTTTCCTAACCTGTAAAATGGGCTTCATAGTACCTACGTTGCAAGCGGGTTAGGGGGCTGAATTGAGGCTCAGTCGGTGTTAAGAATCTAACACATGCCTGTAGCCCAACAGGCACCAGGTGAACAGATAGGTCTAGCTATTGTGGAGTCTTGACAGGTCTCCGGTGAACACTTTTCAGGGAATGCCTGAATGAAATACGTCTCCTATGGAAAGCCCTAAGCTGGCTGGTGTTCACAGAAGGCCAGAGAAGAAATGTCCAAGGAAATGAGAGATATGGGTTTGAGAGGAGGTGACTGTGTTGAACAAGACTGAGCAAAGGAAAAAATCATTTGCACCAATGCACAAATCTCAGCTGCTCAGAGCTTTTGGGAAGGCAGGAAACTAAGGATGCAGCTGAGAATGCCAGTTTCTAGCACAGTGACAAAGGATGGTCTGCTAGGGTCTAGGCCCTGTGGCCACCTAACCTATGTCACTCTCAGCCAAAAACTACTAGACTTTGACTCAAAGAGCATCTTATCCTGGCTCTGCCACAGAAGAGTTGTGTGATCCAGGGAAAGTCCACATTCCCCAATTTCAGCCTCATTTAGAAATGTAGATGGGAATCAGGACTTAGGATCTCCAAGACTCTACCGGGTCAGAAACTTGGTGACTGCATGAATCTTTGGGCTCTAATTTGGGTTGAAGTGCTAGCCCTCTGTGGTTTCAGAAGGGAAGCCACAAACCACAAACCTACTGTTAGAAGCATTTTCTGCCCTATCCTCTTCCCCTAAATTTTACAGCATTCCTTTTTAGAACTTTTAAGTCTGGATAATTCCAAGTTTAAGTCTCTTGTTCAACCCACATTTACTCCTTCTCTGCCTCCAAGCTCAGCACTTAACCCCTTAAATTACACATGGGAGTGTGTAGGACCTCAGTAGGAAGTATTAGAACACCCAGAATACTGATTCACAGATCTCACTGCCTCCCTAGCCCACTCACTTACTCACATGAACTCTCTCTCTCTCTCTTTCTCTCTCTCTGTTAGAATCTATATAGAGTGGCCAGCTTTGCACAGGGTTGTTTGGATGGAAGGATCCCAGGAAATTTATTTGCTTTGCCCTTTTACCAGAGTCCAAGAAGCTGGCTTTTCTGCTGCATGATCATCTTGACTAATTCATTTTGTGAAAGAAGCCACTCTGTAAGGTTTGGGGATCAGACCACCCAGTACTTCATTCAACCTAACAAGGAGTGATTGAATCCCTTCTCTGCGAAGCTGGACTAATAATCCCCTTTCTTGGTGGTTGTGAGAAGTAGCTGAAATAATTCATAGAAAGGACCCAACAGTGCCTGACCCAAAGTAGATATTCAAAAAAGCACTAAAAGTACTACTTCTAACACCACTGATTAGGTTCTAGGACGTCTGATCTCTCCAAAGTTTGACTTTGAAGGGCTGGAAGATGTCCTCCCTGCTCAATTCCTTTTCCTACCAGATGCCTTTGGTAGAAAATAGTCCTATGCACTGTGTCCATGGCGCTCTTGTTAAGCCTTCCTTCCACTCGCTTCCTTGGGCAATTGTTAGTTCCCTCCTGCCCGATCACTGTCAGAAAGAGCTCTGCCTTGAATTCCATCTGCACACGTTTGCTTTTGTTTCTCCCTGAGATAACAGTGCCTGGTTGAACAACCCTTTCAAGTTGGTTTTACTGTAATCACTGTTACATTTTTAACTATTTCTGGCCTCACACCCAGGGTCATGTAGGGCTGGTAGAATACCCTTAATGAATGTTATACATAACAAAATCGACTATACCACCTGTAATTCCTTTCAGAACTGGGACATTTGCCCTCGTGTTCACACCTGGCCAGGCACTGCCCTGAATCCTGCTCACACATGCTGTGATCACTGACAACATTGCCCTCGTTGGAGCACAGAGAATTGAAGGCTTACAGCATCTAGGAATATTTCAGAAAAGAGAACTGGATGGGTCTGTTGTGTTTTTTCCTCAGGGAAGACAAGTAGACATGCATGCACAACACTCCCCCACATACACTCACAAGCAGAGTGCATGTGTCCCAGAGCCAGCCCCGTAGCACACACACAGACTCACATGCATTGTAATCGAGAGAGATCGGGTTTGTTCCTGTTGTTCCTGTAAAATTCCCGATTAGCCTCCATTCAGCAGAGTGTTGTCAGCCTGACAGCACCTCATAAGGACGTCCCACTCCAAGCTTCAGGAATGTTGATTCAGGCAGATTAGCCGTAAAGAGCAAATGCCCACAATGGGGAGCCAGATCCTTTTGGCTTTACATAAAATGACTGCCCATGGGACCTTACACAGGCTACTTTCTGCAACCTCAGTTTCCTCATCCAGAGAATAGAGATAATAATAATACCTACCACAGAGTATCTATCCTTGCCAAAGGCTAAATGAGCTATTACCAGGAAGCTCATTAAATGATAGCTACTTATGCTGTCTCCGTGGCCTTGGGCAAATCTCCCAAACTGAGATAATAATCCTTGTCCTACAGAAGTGTTTACAAAACTTCACGGAGCTAGGGGGATGTCTATTATTATTAATTATTATTAAAAAGCACAGAACCGTTCTTAGGGCCTGTTAGGCCACACCTATTTGAAAGCCTCTAGATGTCCCCTTCTGGCAGACTGAATCACTCATTCATTCATTCATTCATTCATTCATTCCGGTGTTATGCTAAGTCTTCCTGGATGTGATAGGGGTAGGGGAAATAGACATGAATATGACCCCTACCCTGTCTCAGGGAATTCTCAGGCTAGTGTGAGAGACAGAGGGGCACTTAGCCAAATCTTATGGCAAGAAGTTGGGGTTCTTTGAACTGGAAGAGTCTCCCCATCCCTTTCCTTCCTCCCCTGGCATCCTCCAGGGGTTCCCAAAGGAGCATGCCAATTCTCAAAATGCTGCCTCCGGCAGGTTTTTCAAGGGATGTTGCTGTCTTCAAGAGAGGCATTTCCTAACATCTTTCCCCTTCTTCTGAGGGAGGAATTGGTCTCTCTCTAAGATGCTGGTGACAAGAGCCCTGGGTAAGAATCAAGAGGCCTAGACCCATTGCTTTCTGGTGTGTGGCCCTTGGCCAAGCTGTTTGGCTCCTCTGAGCTCTCATTTCCTTCTGTAGAAAATGAGGATAGTATTCTCAGTATTGCTCAAGGTGAACTCTGCAGTAATACATAAAGGCACCATACACACGAGCTGAAACATTACTCTTTGTAATAATTCAAGCAACAATGTGTGTCAATCCCTTTCCATGCCCAGGGCTATGCTAGAGTCTATGGAGGATGCAAAAGAAGCAATACTCTCAATCCGCTCACCTTATTGAGGAGAAAAAAATGTACACAGATGATCTAGGCAGGGAATGAGAGAGTACAAGGCCATATATCTGATTTTATGGTATGAACCAATTTTCTGTATATTAAATCTGACTTTTCCATTGAGTTACATGCTTACTCCAGACATGTGTTTTCTTGGATGTGAATAGCTTTAGAATATCATAAGTCCTTCCATGTAAAGTACATAAACCACCCATGCTGCCCCCCATCTCTGCCAGAGTAGTTCTTATGATCAGATGTGTTAAAGAATAGTTGAGCAAACTGTGAACCAGGGTCTTGGAAGTCTAGGGAGGCTGGAATGGAACTGAGACAGACCACAGGCCAATCCCTTTTCATTCTAGGTAAAGATCCTGAGGCACAGCCAACAGAGGTGTTACAGGCAGCTGGACATTCTAAGTCAGTGGTGGAACTGGGCCAGGTGTCCTGGCCACCAGGCCTTTTCCAAACTTTCTCCAAGTCGTTCATTATCTTTGTCCTTCCCACTACACAGGGGATGGGAAGGATATCTCTATTTATGGCAACTCTAAGGGAAAACTTACAAACCTCATAGATCAGGTCGAATCTTAATTCCCCTACTTTCTAACTGAATGACCTTAAAGAAGTTATTTAACTTCTCTGAACTGTGAAATAGTTCTAGCAATGCTTAATGTTTCTTTCGTGGTAGGTGCCATCGTATCTGGTAGTGACACTTAGTAAATGCCAAAGAATGAGGCCCACCCCTGCCTATCAAGCCACGTCAGGGAATAGCCATGTAGTGAGTACTGCCCAACTGTCCAGCCATGTTTGTTCCCCAGTATTGGCCCAGCACTAAGAGTCTTCAGGAGCTCTTCCTGGTATCCACCCACCCTGGTCCACTGGGCCCCCTGCCTAGAGCACACGCTTCTCTTTATCAACCAATTACTATGTAGCTTTTTACTGCCACATTAATTAACAGTGAAGCAGATAATTGTCATTAGCTTATAGGAGCTGAAAAATAATTGATAGCTCTTTTCACACTAGTTGTAGAAAGAGTCATCATGATTTTTTTTTTTTTTTTTTTTTTTTTTTTGAGACAGAGCCTTTCTCTGTCACCCAGGCTGGAGGGCAGTGGCATGATCTCGGCTCACCACAACCTCCGCCTCCCAGGTTCAAGCGATTCTCCTGCCTCAGCCTCCTGAGTAGTTGGGATTACAGGTGCACACCACTGCGCCCGGCTAATTTTTGTATTTTTTTAGTAGAGAAGGGGTTTTGCCATGTTGGCCAGGCTGGTCTTGAACTCCTGACCTCAGGTGATCCTCCCACCTCAGCCTCCCAAAGTGCTGGGATTACAGGCATGAGCCACCGCGCCAGGCTGATAAACCTTGATTTGAATATAATTCACCCTCATTTTCATGTATCCCTAATGTGAGGATGGTGGCATTTTCTTGACAAATGGGGATTAGGAAGGTCTAGCAGGTATCATAGGTATATCTGAGACCAAGTAAACATTCATTCAATAGATGAATAAATTTTTTAAATAAATGAAGGAGTAAACAAATGAAGTGGTTATGTTAGTGGTTATAGACATAGGATTTGGAGTAATAATTCAAGCAGTAATCTCTGTCAATCCTTTTTAATGCCTAAGGTTGTGACCTCAGGCAGGTTACTTCACTTCTCTGAGCTTCAGTTTCTCATGTGTTAAATGGAGGTGCTAAACTTTGTCTTACAGGGTTATTGTAATAATTAGAGGTAAAGTCTATAAAGTAGCCAACATAGTGAGTGGCACATTTATGTGCTCAGAAAATGGTGGTTGCTGCTACCATCATCATCACCATCTTCATCTTCATCGTCTTCACCTTCTCAATATATTCATCATGCTTATCACCACAATCTTCATCCATCATCATCATCACCATCTCTTCATTGTCTTCATCATCTTCATTTTTTACAAAGTTAATTTTTGTCCTTATTGGGAATATCAGTTTCTGAAAACCAAAAATGCTATCGTGTGTGTGTGTGTGTGCACATGCACGCGCACACGTGTGTGTCTTTTAAAAACCTTTTATTTGGAAATAATTGCATTTCCAGACAGGACCCTTTATTCTGCAGTTGGCAGAGTGATTGCCACAGCCACTGCCACACTGAAAGGTTTCCAGGGCCGTGTGAATTGAGGAATGCATGAGAGTGAGGACTGCTCTCCCCTGGTCCTGGGACTGATTATCTTGTTTGCCTTTAATCACAAATCTACACAAAGATCCTTTGCCGGGACTGTTTACTGCATAGCTGAGACTGGTGGCACATCCTTTGAAGGTCTGTGGATGAACAGCTGTAGAGAAGGGCACCACAGGGTCATGGAATGAAAAACAGATTCACATTCCCACCTTGGTTTTGTGTCGACTATTGGGCCTCTCTGAACCTCAGTTTCATCATCTGCAAAATGGTATCTTTATAACATCTTCCAAGGTTGCTGTGAAGATTAAATAATACAAATTAATATATGTGAAGAGTGAAACACAGTGCCTGATGTGAAATAGGTGGTTGGTAAAACATCAGATTATTTGGTGGAGGCCAGCAAGGTGATTGGACCTCCCTAACGCTTATGTTAGGACTTAAGCCATCCATCTCTCCATGACTATGGGTTATCTCACCATCAATGTCCCTTGGTTTCTCTAGAGACAGCACGATTGAGCCAAATTGTCTGCGTATCCTCTGCCACCCTCGTGCCACACACACACCTCTCCCTGGGTCTTTTACTTGCTCAACCCAAAGACAAAGGGATTTTCTTCTGAAGATGATTTGTACTTTAAAAGCCAGTATGCTGAAGTCATGGCATTCTAGAATGTTAGTACTGTAAGGAATCTCTGATGTCCTCTTATCTAACATCCAGACCTATGAGTGTCTCACTTTCCCTTTGAATGTTCTGGAGGCATCCCACATCATCATGTGATCACAATTCCTCACCTGCAGCTGCAGCAGTGGGCACCCCATTTATACCCTCTGACCATTTCAGTACAGCTAGCCCAACTTCCAAGTCTATTTTCTTCTCCTGAAGTTCTTTCTGGCCTCTAAAGGCAGCTTTGCCCATACATGGAGCAGATCAGAAGTGAAAAGGTATGAACACCCCCTGGAAGCAGCCCCCAACAAATAATTGATGGGCAGGCATATAAATACCCCAGCTCCCCCGCCCACCATCAGATGGCACAATTCTGCAACACACCCATTCTTAGGGGCCTTCCCTTGCCTATCTCACATCCCCACTCCTTTGCCTATAAGTAGTTTACTCTCAGATGCTACTTGCATTTGAATCCTTTTTTTAGGGTTAGCTCCTGAGGGAACCCAAACAGTAGGAAACTAGTCCTAGATAGAAGAGGAACCACTGAAAAAGACATGGCCATTCATCCAACAAAAGTCTCCTGAGAACCCGTGAATGAATGGTAAATGGCTCCTGCTTTCAGATGCTTATATTCTTGAGAAGAGACTTAGAAACCCTCAAGTTTAGTTGGGATGAGGGCTGGGTAGAATAAAGAGTCACTTTCTGGTTGGCTGTGAGGACTCAGTAAGGTATATAAAACTTCAGGCAATTCATTAAAATCCACCAAACATCTGTTGCGTGTCTATTGTATGCTAGGCTCTGAGCTGGCCCAGCAGGGATGCAAAGATGAATAAGGCACATCCTCTATCCCTGAAGCACTCAGGAAAGGGCATTTCAACACTGTGCATTCTATTAGGTGTGCAGCTGCAGAGGGTACTGTGGGGACTCCAAAGAGTAAGGCATGTGTTCAGCAACAGTTGTTTTTCTTTCCCTATGGAATTCTCTTTAGGGCCTTAGGTCTAGGTCAGGGCTTGGCATAGAGTAGGTGCTCAGCGATGTTGGTTGAATTGAACTGAGCAGTTCAGGGGAAGAGGAAGAATCCTCTGACCCCATGATTCCTTTGCCCAACTAGGAAACACCTTTCCCCATAGATCACTGATCTCAGACGAGAAATAAGGCCCAAGTGGTTTGAACATTGTCAGCAACAGTAGACAACAGAGTCAAAAATACAATTTTTTCATGTTTTTTTTAATGCCAGGAAAAAAAATCGCATTTACATTCCAGGGTTTAAAGGCTTTCAGAGGTGGGATGGGAAGGAGGAATTAGAGCTGCAAGCTATTGTTCATGCTTGGCTGATATTTAATCAGTTTGTTGGGTCATAATAGAGAATACAGCTCCAATGACACATAAATTTGAATGATCAAGTCAAAGCCAGTGAGTCTTCCTCATTATTTATCTTACAGTAGAGATAACCTTTTCATTATTGAAATAGAATTGCCAAATGAGATAGTTAATATTAAAACAGAATTAGCGACATGAGCTCAACATTTGGAAATAAATTTCTAATAGTGCTTTTTATGTCTGCAAAATTAGTGTTCGGTGTTGATCTTGCAGTAGTGTTAATTGATGGCTAAGGCTGGTCCCAGCTGCCCTGCTCTCCAGCAAGGGGGCTCTCTTGATTTCTCTGGATCAGTAACACACACTAACATCGTCTGTGCCAGAAGACAAGAAGCTTTGTTTTACCCTGAGCGAGAGCCATTGTTGATCTGTTCTATTTAACAAAGAAGTGATGAGTTTTGGGAAAGGGCAAGGGATTGTGGGGATAAGAAAATGAATGAGCCGTGGCAGTCTCCACAAAGCTAACAGGCTGGCAGGGTGGTGGGATATTGAGAAAAGTAATAGCAACAGAATACCAGGTACTCAGGTGCCTGAAGGCCTTGGCACCTGTCTTTCACTTTCACCTTTATTCCCCACCCCCAGGCTCCAGGCTTACCTTTCAAGATGCAATTCAAGTCTTGTTTCTCCTAGGAATCTTGCTTGGAGGGGATGTTCCCTTAACTCCCAATGCTGCCTTCTAATTTCACTGTCTAATGTCATAGTGTCTGTGTCTCCACTTCCTCAACCCCCCTCTCACAAGACTGCAAACTTGAAGATAATGATGGCATCTTATTTGCCTTTGTAGCATCAACTTCTAGCACAGAGCCTGTACATGGTATAGAACACAGTGCATAGTGGGTGATGAATAAATATTCACTGAAATAATAAATTAGAATGTGGGAAAAGTACTTAGAGAGCAAAGTAAAGGAAGAACTAGCTTTTAGAGGGCTTTCTGGAAGATATGACATTCAAATAGAAACCTGAAAGATAGGGACAATGATTCTGCCTTTTCAGCAGAGTCAGCTATTATGGCTAGTTGAGGGGAAATGGCACCCTGGGTGGTTATAGAGGTAGAAGAGTTGGGCTTTGGAGAGGATGGGCTGTTCTACTCTGTGACCTCCACTGTAGCCATTTTTCCTTCCCCCATTCCCAAAGAAGTAAGAGAATGAAGGTCTAGTGGGATGCTCAGGTTAATGACCATGCTGCTGCACTAACTTCCATCTTTTCTTCTGCCTTCCTGCCGTCCTCTACCTAGATCTGGTCCAGGCTCCAGGAAACTAGTAATAGGTCCAGGCCCTGGAGGAATTAACTGTCTTCAGTACAAACAGGCAATGTCATTTCATGTGAAGGAGTGGCTTTCACAGAGGCATGGAAGTGTGGAGGAGAAGTTAGTTGTCCAGAAGTGCCTCTGGGTATTTTTTGTAGAGTCTTTGCTTCGCTTCCCCATGAGTGGACATTCAAACCACTACCATGGAATAGGGCGTCCCCCAGAAGAAACCCAAGAGATGGAGGGTGGGTGGAGGGGCTGGGAGCCAAGGCTCCAAGCTGTAAGACTGTGGGGCAAGCCTCCTCTCCTCTCTGGTCCTCAGCTTTCCCCTCTGTGAAATGAATAGGTTGTACTAGCTCATCTCTAAAATAATCTTAATAATCTTTGCCAGCCCTATCATTCTAAGACTGCTCATTTAAAAGTCTGGCTAAAAAAATGTCAGTGAATAACATGTAGATCAGCATGGCCAGAGTGAATCACTTCCATTTCTCCCTCCCTGCCTGGCTCAAATCACAATGCACATATTAAACCCATTCTGAAAATAAGCGTGGGGGAGAGGTCTCCGGGAAGTAAGTAAACCTCTTCTGAGTAATCTCTCTCTGACCACTCTTTCCTCCCGAGACAGAGATAAGCACATTGTTTCAATCAGGCCCAAGTTCCATTTCTTTATCTTAAAACTATCTTCTGCCACATTATAAATAATCAGCTTACTGGTGAGCTAGGCCAGGCGTGTGGGGTAGGGATGTGTGTGGGGGGATGTGTGTGTGTGTGTGTGTGTGCATGTGTGTGAGAGTGGAGGTTCTGGAGATAGTGGACAGGAGCCAGGAAGCAACCTTGATCCTTAAGCAGCCCAGAGAAATGAGATTACCCCTGGCCTATCAGACCAAGGAGCCAGCTGCTGGCAAGAGAACCTCAGGTTAGGGTAGCCGGATAATATGTTGTTCAAACCAGGACATGGCTCAGAATGAATGGGATTGCTGCTAATAATTACACCGGAAGAACAGGCACAAACCAGTATCATCCTGGGCCAACTGGAACATGTGGTCATCCCAGCCTCAGGGTTCCAGGGTAACAAACATCTAGGATTAAGAGGTCCTTGCATTCAGTTGGGCAACAAGATTTTATTTCAGATGGAGAAGTGGCTTCATCCCCCAGCCCTCATCCCCCAGCCCTCCTCCCCAGCTTGAGACTATCCCACAGCAGGCAGCCAAATGGTTTTCCAGCCCCAGCTTACATCCCCAAGTGGGAGGACCACCTTTCCTCTCCAGCAGGACCTGTTAACATCATTTGTGGAACCCAGTGTAAAATGAAAATGCAGGACTCCACATTCAAAGACTTAAGTATTTCAAGACAGTGACAGTAGAGCATTAGAATCAAGGATGAGGCCCTTCTGAGCCTGAGCCCTGTACACAGGGCCTGTGCCCATGAGGCTGGACCTGCTCCCTAGGCAGCCTGTGCCGCATTTCAAGAGCACAGACTCAGAATGTACTTTCCTTCTTGCCTGCCTTCTGCCTGCTTGCTTGCAGGTTTGCCTCAATTATATTTTTAATTTAATATCTTGAATGTGTAATATGCTCACTTGGCTCAAAAGTTAAACAACATAAAGTGCTATGTAGTTAAAAAGTATTAGTTCCACTTCTCCCCCCACCATTCCCAACATCCCTTATCCCCTTCCCATAGATAACCACTTTTTGTTTTTTCATGTATCCTCTCAGGGTTTCTTTCTGCAAATAGAAGTCTATATTTTTGCCTTTTTCCCTTTTTTAATATTCAGAGGTTGCATACCAAACAGGTCTTCTGTGCCCTGCATCAGAACTTGCTTCCTGGTATCCAGGACAGTAGCCACCCACTCTTCTCACCACCTTTGGAACAAGGCCATTTCTTCCCTGGAAAAGCCCTGCAGGAATATAAAAGCAGAAACTAAACTCCCACCTACTCCACTTCCTCCAGCCTCCGCCTCTTTTACCTAGACTATTCCTTCAGCCATTCCTCACAGAGTGTGATGTGTAAACTGATCCTGTTTGCAACTTTCTGAATGTGTGAGGCCCAGAGCTGGCCAATTGACCCACCAAAGGTGGGCTGCTCTGCTCAGAGCAGAAAAAAATTGATCTCCTCCATCATTCTCGTCACCTGACCTCAATGCAGCCCACTTAATGATAATTATAGTTCCACTGGAAATTGACTCTGTGCCAGGAACCATGCTATGTATCTATAAACATCACAATGAGCCTCATGACAACTCTTGGAGATAGGTCTTATAGTCCCTCCTGTACAGATGAGGCATCTCAAGGTCAGAGAGGTAAAGTAACGTACAAAAAGTCACCCAGCAAGTAAGTGTTGAAAGGATTCAAACCAAGGTTTGTCTAACTCCAAACCATGCTCTTAACAAGTCCACAGTCTCACCTCCCCTCTCAATCTCTTTGGGGTCTTTTGATGAACCAAATAATGGGACTGAAAGCTGAATGCTTCCCCCAAAGACTTCCTCACACACATGCTATTAACTATGAACTTTCATTTGGGTAGTTTTTCTTGGGCATGATGAATGCTGTTTCTTTTATTACCTGTTATGTTATTTAAGAGTTTCCACCTTGACTTTCAAGGTAATCTCGTTTCCATGCTTTAAATATCAACCGAATGTGTATCTTTAGCCCAGACTTCTCCTCCAAATTATAAACTTCTATTTCCAACCATTTGTTGATATCTCTGCTTGAAAGTGTAGCCTCTCAAATGTAACATAACTAAAACAAAACTCATAATCATGACCCCAAATCCATTATCTTTCCAAAGTCTTCCCCATCTCAGTAAATGGAGTGATCTACCCACTCGCCCAAGTTAGAAACTAGTGTCATCTTTGATTCTCGCCTTTTCTTCATCTTCTGTGTCTAAATCACCAACAAGTCCTGTTGGTTCCACCTCCAAAAATGTCTCCCAGGTTCACTTTTCTCTCTACTCATAACCTTAAGTCAAGTCCCCAGCATCTCCCCTCTGAGCTGCTGGGATACCCAGTTTACATTTCTCCTTGTTGCCACTCTTGCGCCCTATACAATAGATCTTCGAGAGCATCATTGTGTTCCACTTAAAACCTTCTCTTTATTCCTAAAATAAAATCCAGAGCTTTGACCATGCCTACAATACTCCCGTGTCTGGGATCCACTCTAGCTCACTTCCTACCCTTCTACTCACCATGCCCCAGCCACACTCTCAGTACCTTGGTCTCATCAGGCTCGCCCTTGCCTTTGGCTTTTACACATATGCTCTTCCCCTTCCTGGAATGCCCTTCCATCCACTTTTGACATTCTTTAGGTCCAATCTAACTCACTCTCCTGAGGGGCCTTTTCTGACCACCTTATCAGAATTCATGCCTTGGTATCCTCTCTCAAGGCGTCCTACTTATTTATATCTGACAGAGCACTTATGACCATTCCTTTTTTGTTGTTTTGTTTGTGTTTATTGTCTATCTCTTCACCAGACTGGAAGCTCCATCAGAGCAGAAACCATGTCTTTTTCATGCATTGTGGTACCTCCAGCAGTAAGCATAGTGCCAGACACATAGCGCAGCAGACTCTCAAGTACTGTGGAATTATTTTTTCGCCTTTCTCTGGTTCTTCCATGTAATAGGCTTTACTAGAAAGCTGCAATATAATTTTTATTACCTGTTGTTTTAATTGAATAGGTTTTGCACTGTGGGAGAGTTGAACAATAAAAATGTTTCTTAGAATACATACACACACACACACACACACACACTAAATGACTTTTTTTCTCATGAAATCAGCAGTGTAGTTTTTCTCTATAGGTTAGTGATCCACAGTATGAAATGGAAAGAGGTGGCCTCTAGCATTCCTCGTACCTAAGGAGGCAGTAGAGCATCATTTGAGAATCATTCCTGCGTCACTCAGTGCAGCAAAGGTGTTTGAGATTGCAGTGGCTTAGACCATGAACTTGGAGCCAGACTGCCTGGGTTCCAATCCCAGCTCTGATTCAATTCTTCATCCCTACAATGAGTTGATAAAAGGCAATGCCCACCTTCTGTGGTTGTTGTGAGGATTCCATGTGTTAACACACAAGGCCTGGCAGGCAGTAAGTCCTTAGTGATCACTAGCATCATTACTGTGCTGCGCTTCTTACAGAGACTTTTTTTCCCAATGGCCTAATGAGATATTTATGTTTCAGTTTAGTTCAACTAACACTTCCTGTGCCCCTCTGCCAGGGCCTGGAGATACAGGGATGAGTGGATCCTAAAGGGGCTCCCAAAGTCTTAGGAACACTGTACAACTGTGTAGAGTGAAACAATGAAGTTAGTGCAGGGGCAGAGGCATGTCCAGGCAGGAGAGCATTAATCCCATGGAGACCTATCTGCAAATCCACTTCACTTAGCCTTCCTGGTTATAAAAGTCACCGCCCCTGGCCAAGGCTACAGGCGTGGTAGATTAAGGCACTCTTGCCCACTTTTGCCCATCTTCTTGTCTCCCAGAGCCGGCTTTCTCTGTGGTTATAACTTGATTTGCAAACGGCAAGTGAAAGGCAGTTCTCCCTGAAAAGAATCCTGTTCATGCATCACCCAGGATCCTGGAACAGCTGCCTCCTCTCTAAGCAGAAGAGCCCTGGTGGCCTCTGTGCATGAAGACCATTTGGGGCCTAATGAAGTGCAAAGGTATTTTGTGCCCTGGACCCAGGAGTGCAAACAGTTACTGGCTGCTGAAGGCAGACATTAAGGAGAACCATTTTAATTGATTAGGATGTGCATATGCTGTATTGGTTTCGTCTGAGGGCATTTTGAAACAAATAGCACTGTCATTGTGAGCCTTAATTAGATAATAAATTAATAGATAAATGGATTCCAAAGTTCCGGTGGACTCTCCTACCCCTGTGCCAGCATTAGCATTAAGAAAGAGGCTTCCTCTCTATCACCAGGGAGGTGTGGGGAGGAAGAGGGAACTGGCTGTGCCTGGGCCATGGTTCCTAAGGTTCTCTTGGCTCAAGCATCATGATGACAACATCTAAGTTAGATGCTGAGGAAAAGGGCAGCTTTTCGTTATAGTCGAAATGGCACAGGACATGAGTCCCAGGCTCACTCACTTCTTTGTTATCTATTCTTTTAATGAATATTTGTGGACTGCCTACTGTGTGCCACAGACTGTGCCGGGCTCTGAGGATATAGATAACAAGAGTTCCTGCCCAGAGAAAACAAATCAATAAGAATGTCATAGACTTTGTTAGGTAGTCAAAAAGTGACTCTAGAGAAAAAATTCAGTAAGAAGAGGGGCAAATCGGGAATATAAGATGGGGAGTGAGCAGGGAGGGAGGGTGCAATTTTAAAGAGTGGTTAGAAAAGTGACTCAGCTGGATCTCTGAGGGCCTTGAGGGCCACTGTGAGGGCCTGGGCTCTGGCTGGGATGCAGTTGAAGAGCCTTTGGAGGGTGCCCAGCAGAGGAGTTGTTATACTTCCTCTAGGACTTCCTGGTCTATAATTTTAGTATGTGTTGGATCTGGAATGGCTGACTCATGGCAGGCAAGGAGCAGCTACCTTCTCCTGCACCCTTGGGTGATCATAACCATCTTTCCCATGAGCCTGATTTGGCCTTGGAATCTTGTTCATCCAGCCTTCTAGGAGCTCTACCAGTCCCTCCCTGTTGGCGCTCCAGAGGAAGTGTGAGATTCCAGTCACTTCCCCACCCCATGACTGGGCTGCTGGGCTGCGCCAGGCCTGCACCCATGAGGCAGATGGAAAGGCAGTGGGCCTGGTGCCTGCCCAGAGAACACAGTGAAGGGGGTTGGGGGAAGGAGCTTCAAAATATAACAACAGGACAAGTCTGATAGGCAGCATAGAAAGACTTAAGGGGATTAATTCTGCCTGGGAGAGGGGCACACAGAGCTTCCCAGAGGGGGCAAATTGGAGGGTATCTGGAAAGATAGGTAGGATATTAACAAGGAAGAGCCTGAGAAGACATTGCAAGGAATGCGGGAGGTGGAAATGGGTGGAGGATAGTCTGGTGGCAGGTGTTGGTGAAGGATCTAAGTCAGGAAATACCAGGAAGCACTTAACCAGCTCTCGAGCCCCCTGAATGTTGCCATTTCCCGAATGTCTGAAAGAGGCACCATAATATCAGCCACATTGAGTATATTAGGATAATGCCAGTTATTAGTAGGAAAGCCATTTCCAAGGACTACGTAAATCCTGTTCGTGTATCAGTCTGGTGTAGTGTTCCTGATAGCAGACATTTCTTTATGTTGGGGGTCACTGAAAAACCTGGACTCCTCTCTTTGGTCTTCCATCCCCTGGAGCCTCAGTGTCATCTGCAAAAGAGGGATCAAGGGTGAAGGCTACTTTTTAGCCATCTTGGGTGAGAACAATCACACCTTCTGGTAGTTCTGTGAGATGGAGTGCACTGGTGCCATGGAGCTGCCAGGGGAGCTGGGAAAGGTCATCCTCGCTGAGCAGCCACTTTCAGCCCCAGGTCAGTGTCTGGAGGGAAGAGCACACCTGTGGTGGCCAGTGAGCACCTAACCCTGGTGAATATGCTGTAAACTCAGTAAACATCGTCCTGTACCTCCTCCTATATCTCGTTCAGCACAGCAAACTACCTTGATAATAAGAATTATAATCCTTCATGTTTTCAGAAAACTTTATCATTTCTCAAGAACTTGGAGATAAGTTCAGATTGAGCATTTATTAAGCACCCACTTTGTGTCAGACAGTGAGAAAACTGCCTCAATTTTCTCCTCTGGAAACAAGGGTACTCTCCTGGGCTCAGGGTTATTACAAGGATCAAATGAGGGAACTGCCTGGCACATGGTAGGTGCTCAGTAAGCCCCAACACCCCTCTTCCCATCTTTCAAGCTTTTCCAGGCGAGATCCTAAGAGTAGATAGGATGGTCTGGCAACCTCCTGTTTTCTTCAGGACCTTGACTTTGGAAAACCTTGCCCTACCACAAGGCAAATAATCTAATTGCAGACATGAGGCCGTCGGGGAAAAGCCAAATACACACGGCTTAAAAATAGAGGCCACTCTCATGGTGACTTTTCTGAGTCTTTCTAACTCAAATATCTGGAAATTGTGCTGATCAAATTCAACTTTGCGTCCCCCAGGACAGAGGAGCCGGTCTCATTTTTCTGGAGGCATGTGCTTTGGGCGTTTGTTCCTCCTTGATCCTCCCAGGGCTGGCAACGTGGATTGCAGTTTGTCCCAAGGGTTCTAGCAGGCCACTTGGCTGCTGCCCACCAACTTTTACACAAAGATGCATGGAGGTAGGAAATAGGCTGAGGGCTCCATCCAGGAAAAAGGGGGTTTCATCTAAAGAAAGGAACTGAGGAAGGAACTGTGTCGGTATTTAGTCTGAATCAGAATGACAGAGTCATTGGATTTTTGAAAAGTAAGAAGAGATGGGCAGGCTCCCCTAATGAGGAAATTTCACACTCTTGTTTATGCTTGATGACTGTGCTAGTGATTCCAGTTGTAATATTCCTCTAAATTACATTATTTCAGGCCATAAGTTTCTCCCAGCAGGTGGGGCAGTGGGGAAAAGATGGCAGCAGGCATAAGCCAACTCCATGAAGCTGGATAGGGGCTGCCAAGCCAGCGGGGGTGCAGACCCCTGTTGGGGTTCCAACCAGCAGCCAGTTCCTGGAGAGGAGGAAGAGTGTAGGCAGAGGATCTGGCCCCATATCTCACAATCAGGAACCTGGGCATCTAAGCCAAGAACCTCAGGGAGGTCAGTCTTGGAAGAGGGTCTTACAGAAGCAAGGCAGTACTCGCTTAGGAGAGTCTTGGGCAGGCAACTAGAACAGGCACCCAGAAACAGGACCAAGGCCAAGACAGGTCTGGGAACTGGGACCCCGAAATTCCCATGTAAGAGCCTTGGAAAAATGCAGATACCTGAAAGGACACAGTACCTGCTGTGATTCTGACTCAGAGAATAACTCAGAGGCCCAGACATCAACTTAACAGAGAGCTAGAATCAGAACAGTGCTCAGCCAATAAGGGAGCAAGCAGAAAGCTGAGCGAGCACCCTCTTGGGAGGGTGGGGCAGAGCCCATGGGTGGGCCCATCTGTTCTGGATTCAGGGAAGGTTTTTTGTTTTTCCTTTTCTAAAGCATAGATTCAGGGTAGGTTTCAAAAAGAAAATATTCTAACAGGGCTTAATAAGGATGACTAGAGAAGGGAACACACCTACTACACATCAAACATTCTGCTATGTGTTTTGTTTATTTCTCACATATAACCCAGTGGCCCATTCTAAAGATCAGAAAACTAAGGCCCAGAGAATAAAGTAACTTGCTCCAGGACCCACAGCTAGTAAGGGGCAGAGTCTGACTCTAAAGCCTGTCTTCTTTCTCCTAAACATTGTGGACAGGTGCTAAAGAGGGGCTTTCTGCTGGGACCTTTGCTCTGGCCTTCCCTTGGTTTCCTGTCCCCTAGAACCCTGATATGGTTTGGCTGTGTCCCCACCCAAATCTCATCTTGAATTCCCACATGTTGTTGGAGGGACCTGGTGGGAGGTAATTGAATCATGGGGGCAGGTCTTTCTCCTGCTGTTCCTGTGATAGTAAGTCTCACAAGATCTGAAGGTTTAATAAGGGGGAGTTTCCCTGCACAGCTGTTCTTTGCCTGCTGCCATCCATGTAAGACGTGACTTGCTCCTCCTTGCTTTCCACCATAATTGTGAGGCCTCCCCAGCCATGTGGAACTGTGAGTCCATTAAACCTCTTTTTCTTTATAAGTTACCCAGTCTTGGGTGTGTCTTTATTAGCAGCATGATAACAGACTAATACCCTAAGGAAAACTCCCCCAGAGCAATGGAAGCCCAGTGAAGACTTCCGGCCTCCCTGGCCTCCCCAAGTCTCCTCTAAGCCCCAGTGGCCCAAAGTACTTACTCTGTATTCCTCAGAGTACTTACACTGCCCCCTTCACAGCCCTTCTCCCCACAAACTGTGAGTTCCTTTGCAGCAGAAACCGTATTTTTAATTCCATGTCCTAGTGCTTGGCACATGAAAAATATCATGTAAAGGTAGGCAGGTAGGTAAGGAGAAGGACAGGAAAGACTGGGTCTATTAGTCTGTTCTCACACCGCTAATAAAGACGTACCCAAAACTGGGTAATTTATAAAGGAAAGAGGTTTAATTGACTCACAGTTCCATATGGCTGGGGAGTCCTCACAATCATGGAGGAAGGTGAATGAGGAAAAAGTCAGGTCTTACATGGCAGCAGGCAAGAGGGCGTGTGCAGGGGAACTCTCCTATATAAAACTGTCAGATCTCATGAGACTTATCACTATCACAAGAACAGCATGAGAAAAACCCACCCCCATGACTGAATTACCTCCCACAGGGTCCCTCCCATGACATGTGGGGATCATTACAATTCAAGGTGAGATTTGGGTGGGGACACAGAGCCAAACCATATCACTGGAATATAAAGAAACTGAAGTGTTCAGGGGAAAGCTTACACTGGGAAGCAGGAGGCTTGGATGCCAGACTAGCCCTGCCACTAACTTTCCCCAAGACGTTGGTCAAGTCCCTGCCCTCTCTGAGCCTCAGTTTCCTCATCCACAAAATGGAGATGTTCAGCAAATGATTGCTAGGATCCTCTCAACAACACTAAGTGATCCTATGGCCTAAAAGTCAGGGTCCCAGGATCCAAAAACTAACCATAATGCTCTGTAGAATTAAAGAACCCGAATCTCAGGTGTTGGGCCAAACCCCTCACAAATGGCATTTATTACCCCCTTCCTTGGACTCTAGTCGCAGGTGTACTTGTTTTATTTCCAGGTAGGCTGCAAGCTCATAAAGGGTCTGTGCCTTTCTCATCTTCACATCCCCAGGTTCTGGGCACATGGGGTGAGGCTCATAAGAACAATAAAATACTTGCTTGAGTGTCTGAAGCTGAATTTGGGCCCAGTCTATGTACCCCACATACCTAACCAAAGGTTAAACACCAAACCTCCAAAAGCTGGGACCTGAGATAACCTTGGGGTAAGCATTGTACAACTAAACATGAGTAACTAAAAACCCATGTGTGTCCAGCTTGGTTAGGGTAAGGGTTAGTGTTCGGGTTGGGCTTGAAAAGTTTTCCAGGAATAACAAATTGGTAAAAATATTTTTGTAACAAATATGGCAGACAGTCCTTTGTATAGTAAACAGGAAAGCACTAAGACTTCAATAGAACAGAAGAAATGCAGACAGATGATACACAAATGAGCAAAATGTTCACCTTTGCTATTAATCCAAAAATGCAAACTAAAACACTAAGAGATGGCATTTTTTTACTTAGCAAATTACATAGAAGATATGTTTATATTAAAGATTTCAGTGTTGGCAAGGGAGTGGTGATATAGACACTCTCATGGAGGGTGGATGGAAGTGTGAACTGATCACCTTTATGGAAAGCAAGTTGGCAATATATAACAGGACACTTTAAAATATGTCCATCCCTTGGCCCCATTATTGTGTTTCTAGAAATCTATTCCAAGGATCTCATTCGAAATAGGACCAAAGCTTTATGTTACCAGATGTTCATGATGTCATTATTTATAATCACACACACACAAAAAAATCAGAAACCAGCTCCATATCCCACAGTATGGAAAATAGTACTACCACTTTATGGCATACCAAGCTAATGTAATATTATAAAGTTACTTAAAATGAGTTCTACAAAGAGGCTTTCATGGCTTCAAAGTGTTTATCATAAAATGTTAAGCAAAAGGTGTAAAAGTGTATCATAGCTATGTCAAAACTATGTCAAAAATATGTGTATATATAACAAAATGTTAATAGTGTTGTGTGAATGATGTCACTACAGTTCATTTTCCTTTTTTTCTAAATTTTTATTATTCTATGTTTAAAATACATGTTTCTAAAGAAGGGAAGTAGAAGTTTGCTGGCAGCCAGAACGAGTAGGACCCATTTGTCTTTGCAATCACCAGGGACCGCCTGCTAAGGAAGCCCGTTAAACCCGGGGTGGCAGAGCCCCTGTGCTGAAATCGCTCTGTCTCTGGAGCACATTTTTTCTTTACTGAGGAAATTGCTTTCCATAAAACCAGCTCTCTGACACCTCTGAGTACCAGGGAACCATGCAAGCCCACTTTCCTGGGGACATTCTCTAATGGGTAACTCCATCACGTTCCAGCTTGGCGCTTCCAACGAATCCCAGCCAGCCATAAAAATTTTTAGCACCCTGCATGCAAGACTGATGCCGGCGGCCTCATAAAAATCCCATTCACCGACCAAGAGCTGCGGGTCTGAAACTCTCAAGTCCCCTGCTGTTTTAAACCCAGTGGCTTGGCGCATTGCTAAGTGACGCCTGGTAGAACTCCATGCATCAAGTCAAGACAGGGATCCAGGGCAGAACTGGTGGGGAAAAAAAGGAAGAAATGGGCCTGTGCCGAGTGTGCAGTGCATAGTCATGATAAAGAGCCAACTTCCCACTGTTCTTTTAGGAAGGTACACGGATTTGGCCAAGCAAGGGAGAGGATTTAGGAAAGATGGCTATCCTTCAAGAAGAAAAAGGGGTTGTGAAGGGTGTTGGAGGAGAAGCCACTTTGGCTGGAGTGCTCTTTTCCTGTCTGCCCCTAGACAAGTGGGGAGGAGGCCCCAGCTAGTGGACACCCACAGCCCTCTGGAAGGAGCCTGCCTTACTCCTTGTCTCAGGAAAAGGTCTCCGCAGCCTCTTAGCAGCGACCGGACCTAAGGATGGGTCAGGAGTCCATTGCCTGCATACCGCTTGCAGTGCCCCAGTGGATGCCTGACACAGCCACTGCTTTCCACACTAAACGGGCTCCAAGAGGCCTGTGTTCTACACCCTGCTTAGCCCCCAGTCAGCTTTGTCACCCAAGGGAAATCACTCACATAGTCTCTCTCTCAGCTCTGGTTTTCTCATTCGGAGAGTGAGGATAATAAACTCCCATCTTCCCCCTACTACTGCTCCCCACTCCAACCCCACACTCTTTCTACCCATTTTATTAAAATATTATCACAGAATATTTCCATACTCCAGTCAAGTAAAACCATTCAAATAGCATTTAGGCACAGTATTAGGGTTCTCCGGAGAAATACTACCAACAGGATGTCTGTATATATAGAAAGAGGCTTATTTTAAAGAATTGGCTCACATGATTATGAAAGCCCAAAATCTGCAGGGTAGGCTGGCAAGCTTGTGACCTGGGAAGAGCCAACGTTGCCGTCCAAGTCCAAAGGCCATCTGCTGCAGGGTTTCCTCTTCTTTGGGGGAGGTTCAGTCTTCTGTTTTATTCAGGCCTTCAACTGAGTGAATGAAGGCCACCTACATGAAGGAGGGCAATCTGCTGTGCTCGAAGTCCACCAATTTAAATGTTATTCTTGTTCAAAAACACCTTCACAGAAACATCCAGAATAATGTTTGACCAAATATCTGTGCTCTGTGGTCCAGCCAAGTTGACACATAAAAATTAACCATCACAAGAACTCATCTTTTAAGCTTCTAAGAAAATTCAATGTTCTATGTGCTTTTTCACATTCAGAGTTTTCTGCTACTCTATTCTTTGTAACAAAAGATAGCAAAGTTTCTAATGTAGGCCTTAAGGCCTGTGCCTATATATCTAAATTTGGTGGATATATATCCCAGGCCTGATGCACCCTATGTGGCTTTGGGTGGTGATTGACTTAACCTATCTGAGCCTCAGTTATCTAGTGTGTTAAATAAGAGAATCATGCCTACACCTCATAGAGTTTTGGTGAAGATTCACAGGAATCAGATATTAAAATGCCTTGTGTGATGCCTGACCAAGGTTCTGACTCAGTAAATGAGCCTGCCCTGTACTTCCTGCCTTCTTAGTATTGCTAGAGCATCACATTTAGATCTGCGTATATCATAGCTGTCCTATTATGTGTTTGGGGTCATGAAAATGAATACTCCATCTTTATAGTTTCTGACACTGACCATCAACCAACTTAAAGGTATCCCAATAGGTAAGGTGCCACCCATTTTCTTGGGGTTGCAACTTCTAACTGAAGGTAGAAAGGGAGGTACTGAGTAGGGGGTAGAAAGGGAGGTACTGATTAGGGAGGGGAAAAGAGAAGTGGTGAGGAAAACATTATGACTGCCTCAAAAAGCAAGTGTTCCCCTCCCAGGAGAGGGATAGCTTCCCATCACCTGGCTACTGTAGGCCATGTTTTGCTGAACCAGAAAGCAGGTAGGGTTCCTACATTTCTTTTTGTTGGTGATTTCTAATATAATTCTGTTGTGGTGAAAAAAATACTTTATGTGATTTCAGACTTTTTCTTGACTTAGCTCTCAGCTTAGGCATTGTTAGTGTATAGAAATGCTACTGATTTTTGTACACTGATTTTGTATCCTGAAACTCGGCTGAAGTTATTTATCAGATCTAGGAGCTTTTGGGTAGAAACTGTGGAGTTTTCTAGGTATAGAATCATATTGTCTGAAAACAAGGATAGTTTGACTTCCTGTCTTCCTCTTTGTATGCCTTTTATTTATTTCTTTTTCTTGATTGCTTTGGCTAGGACTTCAAGGACTATGTTGGGTAGGAGTGGTGAGAGTGGGCATCCTTTTCTTTTTCTTGCTCTCAGGGGAAATGCTTCAAGTTTTTGCCCATTCAGTGTAATGGGTTTGTCATAGATGGCTGTTATTATTTTGAGGTATATATTCCTTCAATGCCTAGTTTGTTGAGGGTTTTTAACATGAAGCAATGTTGAATTATATTGAAAGCCTTTTCTGCCTCTTTGAGATGATCATGTGGTTTTTGTTTTGAGTTTTGTTTATGTGATGAATCACATTTATTGACTTTCGTATATTGAACAAACCTTGCATTCCAGGGATAAGCCTAATTGATCGTGGTGGATTACCTTTTTGATGTGCTCCTGGATTTGACTTGCTAATACGTTGTTGAGGATTTTTGCAACTATATTGATCAAGGATATTGCCTAAAGTTTTCTCTTTTTCTCTGCCAGGTTTTGGTATCAGGATAATGCTGGCCTCATAGAATGAGTTAGGGAGGAGTACCTCCTCCTAAATTTTTTGGAATAGTTTCAGTAGGAATGGACCAACTCTTCTTTATACATCTGGTAGAATTCAGCTGTGAATCCATCTGGTCCTGGTTTTTCTCTGGTGGGTAGGCTTTTTATTACTGATTCAATTTCAGGATTCATTATTGGTACGTTCAGGGATTCAATTTCTTCCTGGTTCAATCTGGGGACATTGTATGTTTTGAGGAATTTATCAATTCCTACTTAGTTTTCTAGTTTGTGTACATAAAGGTATTCATAGTAGTCAGAGTTGTTGTTTTTTTTTTTTGGTATTTCTATGGGATCAGTAATAATGTCACCTTTGTCATTTCTGATTGTGTTTATTTGTATCTTCTCTCTTTTTTTCTTTATTAGCCTAGCTAGCAGCCTGTCAGTCTTACTTGTATCAAAAAACCAACTCCTGGATTCATTGATCTTTCTTATGGTTTTTTGCATCTCAATTTCCTTCCATTCAGCTCTGATGTTGGTTATTTCTTGTCTTCTACTAGCTTTGGAGTTGGTTTGCTCTTGTTTCTCTAGTTAGTGTAGGTGTGATGTTCGGTTGTTAATTTGAGATCTTTCTAACTTTTTGATGTGACTGTTCAGCGCTATAGTCTTTCATCTTAACAATGCTTTAGAGATCCTGATATGTTGTATCTTTGTTCTCATTAATTTCAAAGAATTTCTTGATTTCTGCCTTAGTTTCATACTTTACACAAAAGGTTGTTTAATTTCCATTTAATTCCATGTAATTGTATGGTTTTGTGCAATTTTCTTAGTATTGATTTCTATTTTTATTGTGCTGTGGTCCAAGAGCGTGGTTGGTATCTTTTAATTTGCCGATGATTGTGTAGTCGATTTAAAGTGTGTGCCTTGTGCAGATGATAAGAATTTATATTCTGTTGGTTTGGGGTGGAGAGTTCTGTAGATATCTGTTAGGTCCATTTGGTCAAGCATTGAATTCAGATCCTGAATCTCTTTGCTAGTTTTCTGCCTTGGTGATCTATCTCATACCGTCAGTGGGACATTGACAGCTCCCACTATTATTATCTGGTTACCCAACTCTTTTTCTAGATCTCTAAAAACTTGCTTTATGAATCTGAGTTCTCCTGTGTTGGATGAATACATATTTAGGATAGCTAGATCTTCTTGTTGGATTGAACCCTTTACCATTAAGTAATGCCCTTCTTTGTCTTTTTTGATCTTTGTTGGTTTAAAGTCTGTTTTTTTTTCTGAAATTAGAATAGCAACCCCTGTGTTTTTCTGTTTGCTTTTTGCTTGCTAGATTTTTCTCCATTCCTTTATTTTAAGCCTGTGGGTGCCATAGCATGTGAGATGGTCTCTTGAAGACAACATACAGTTGGGTCTTGCTTCTTTATCCGAGTTGATATGTGCAGATTTGATCCTGTCATTGTGTTGTTAGCTGGTTATTATGCAGACTTTATTGTGTTTTCACTTTATAGTGTCAATGGTCTATGTACTTATGTGTGTACATAGACCTTTGGGGATGGTCATCTTGTACAGTATCTAGCAGTTACTGAAGACCAGTAACCATCTTGTCTTTCCATATGTAGCACTCCCTTGCAGACCTTTTGTAAGGCAGGTCTCATCGTAGCAAATTCCCTTACCATTTGCTTGTCTGAAAAGTATTTTATTTCTTCTTTGCTTATGAAGCTTAGTTTGGCTGGATATGAAATTCTTGGTTGAAATTTCTTTTCTTAAAGAATGCTGAATATAGGCCCCCAATTTCAGGCTTGTGGGATTTCTGCTGAAAGTTCTGCTGTCAGCCTGATGGAGTTCTTTTTGTAGGAGACCTTCCCCTTCCCTTTAGCTGCCATTAACTTTTTTTTTTTTCTTTTCATTTTGACCTTGGAGAATATGAAGACTGTGTGTCTTGGGGATGGCCATCTTGTACAGTATCTCACAGGGGTTGTCTACATTTTCTGAGTTTAAATGTTGGCCTCTCTAGCAAGGTTGGGGAAATTTTCCTGGGTGATATCCTCAAATATGTTTTCCAAGTTGCTTGCTTTCTCTTCCTCTCTTTGAGGGACGCCAGTGACTTACAGATTTGGCCTCTTTACACAATTCCGTATTTCTTAAGGGCTTTGTTCATTCTTCTTTCTTCTTTTTTCTTTATTTTTGTCTGACTGAGTTATTTTGGGGAACTGGTCTTCAAGCTCTGTTTTCTCAGCTTGGTTAATTCTACTGTTAATACTTACAATTGTATTATGAAATTCTTGAAGTGAATTTTTCAGCTGTATCAGATCAGCTCTATCAGATCAGTTTGGTTCTTTCTTAAAATGGCCATTTTATCTTTCATCTCCTGTATTGTTCTATTGTATTCCTTAGAATCCTTGGATTAGGTTTCTTCTGAATCCTGATGATCTTTGCTCCTATGCATATTGTGAATTCTGTTTCTTTAGTTTTGGACATTTCAGCCTGGTTAAGAATCATTGCTGGGGAACTAGTGCAGTCAATTGGAGATGAGAAGACCCCTTGGCTTTTTGAAATCTCAAAGTTATTGCACTAGTTCTTTCTCATCTGTGTGGGCTGATGTTCCTTCAGTCTTTCAAGTTGCTATCCTTCCAATGGGTTTTCTTGATTTTATCTTGTTTGATGCCCTTGGGGGTTTGATTTTGGTATAAGGTGGATTCACTTAACTAGCCTTGTTTCTTGAAGATTTTAGAGGGCCAAGACTCAGCTTGGCACTTTTGGGCTGTGTGCTGTAACTCTTGGAAACTAGTACTGGGCCCCTGCCTTTGTTCTAGAGGTTAGGAACCTGCTGCATTGGAGGGGCTGAGGTGTTCCCAGTTCACTGGCCACAACACTCCAATGGGTGGTGCCAGCCAGAGCACCTCATCAGGGAAGTGGCAGCAGGATCCATGTTCACTTGCACATGTCAGTAGCTGTAGCAGCATGGCAGGGTACCCATGTGTTGGCTGGGGCAGAGTACTCACAGGAGTGAACCCCAACATTCCTGTGTGCATTTGCACTGGCAGGAGTGAGGTGCTGGCAGGCACAAAGCTGCTGGCTTCTGTGCACATGTTTACAGAAGGGGAGGTGCAGGGCCACTAGTGTCCGTATGTGCTTTCATGCCAGCAAGGGCAGCACAACCAGGTACGCATGTATCAGTGGGGGGGTGGGGATGGCAGGGTGTGCTCATGCCAGCTAGTGCAGTGGGGTATGCTTGCACACATGTGCTGGTGGGGGTGGGGAAGCCAGGTGCACCCTGGATGCACCAGAAAAGCAGGGGAGATGGGGAGCTATGGGCGAATGCATGACAGCAAAACAGTGGAGGGAGGCTGCAGGCATTGGGGGAAGAATACAGGTGAGTTGGTGCACATTGGCAGGGGATGTTCTGCTGGAGCTCTCCAATGGTCAGGCATGGTTTGCTGACAAAGGAGCTATGGTGAGAGCCCCCAGGATGCACCCTGGTTGGGCATCCAAGGCTGCATTGCAAGTAGGCATGGCCAAACTCGGGTCCCAGGAGAGGCCAACATACAGGGGGGCAATTAGTTCAGACTGGCTGTATCTCACAAGTAAGACCACCCTGCTCTGTCCAGCTTCAGTAGTACCCCTCAAGGCTAAAATCTCCTAAAGGAGAATAGTAAGCCATGGAGAATGGCCATCCCTGGCCATGCTCTACTGCAGATGTTCCCGCATCAAACCCTTTGGGCTCTGCACAGGCTGGAGCCCTGCTCCTACAACCTCTGTAAGCATCTCTCCTTGACAGCTCAAGTGTCCATGGGATTTGGGGGGGGTCTCCTGCTGCCAGGATTCTGGAAGTTCATGGCAAGAGCATGCCATTCCTTGCCTGTTCAACCCACCCCTTCCCCAGGAGTTGCTGAGGGCCAGGCTGGTGCTCAGTAGCCCCATGCAGGGTTCCCAGCTTCCTCCCCATTCAGCCCAGCATCTGCATCCTCCCTTCATCCACTATCAATGTCTTCCCTCTGAAGGTCTACTTAGAATGTATCAGTCTTCCTGATGTCCCAGCCTCTCAGTGGCAGACATTTCTCCTGGCTCCATTCTTTTACTTTGAAGCTGTTTGTGTCTTACAATCTAAAGTATGTTTCCTATAGACAATATATCATTGGATCTTGCTTTTTTATCTGCTGTCACAATATCAGCCTTTTGATTCGGTCATTTAGGCCATATTTACTGTCATTATTTATATGATTGGATTTACATTTGCTACTTTCCTTTTTTTGAGATGGAGTCTCAATTTGTCACCCAGGCTGAAGTGCAGTGGTGCAATCTCAGCTCACTGCAACCTCCACCTCCTGGGTTCAAGTGATTCTCCTGCCTCAGCCTCCCAAGTAGCTGGGACTACAGGCATATGCCACCAGGCCTGGCTAATTATTGTATTTTTAGTAGAGACAGGGTTTTACCATGTTGGCCAGGCTGGTCTAGAACTCCTGACCTCAGGTGATCCACCTGCCTCAGCCTCCCAAAGTGCTGGGATTACAGGCGTGAGCCGCTGCACCCGGCCCTTCCTATTTGCTTTTGATAACTTCCCCGTCTTTTTTATTTCTCTGTTTCTATTTTACTACCTTTTGTATGTTAAATAAAGTTTTTATGTAGCATTGTAATACCTTTGTTGATTTTTTTAACTATATTTTGAGGATTTTTTTTAGCGGTTGCTCTAGGGAATACAAAATGCATTTTAATTTGTCACAATCTATTTTGTCACTACCAATTTCACTAAAACCTGAAAACTATGCTCCAAGATGACTGTATTCCTTTCTTCTTTCTTTTGCTATTTTTTGTCACACATATATATATATTATAAACCTAACTATACAGTGTTATAATTATTGTTTCACTCAATCTTATATTTTTGAAAGATATTAAGAGAAGAAATGAGAAAATTTATATTGATAGGTTTATTTTTATTAATGTGTGTATTTTCCATTTCTGATGCTTTTCATTTCTTCCTGTGGATTTGAGTATATCTCAATATTATTCCCTTTCAGCTTGAAAGACTTGATTTAGACATGTAAGGCAGGTCTCCTAGCAGTAAATTCTCTCAGTCTTTGTTTATCTGAGAATGTCTTTGTTTTACCTTCACTTTTTAAGGATAGTTTTGCTGGATATAAAATTGTTCATTGACAGTTATTTCTTTAACAGCTCTGATATGCCCTCCATTGTTTAAGATGAGGAGTCAGCCATTAATTGTATTGAGGCTTTCCTATAAACAATGAGTCATTTTTCTCTTACCAATTTTCAAAATTTTCTCTGTGTCTTTGGCTTTCAACAGTTTATGATGTGTCTCTGTATGGATCTCTTCGCATTTATCTTACTAGGGGTTCATTTTGCTTCTTGGATGTATAGATTAATGTTTTTCATCAAATAAGGGGAAGTTTTAGTAATTATTTCTTCAAATATTTCCTCTGCACCTCTCTCTTCTCTTTCTCTGGTTTCTCTCTTTCTCCTCTCCTGGAGCCTTTATTATATGTTTGTTGTTGGGCTTAATGTTGTCCCACTCTCAATCAGTTTCTATTGACTGCTTTCCTTCCTAAGTATGGGTCACACTTTCCTGTTTCTTTGTATGCATGTCTTGTAATTTTGATTTTGTTGTTGAAAACTGGACACTTCAGTTACTATATTGTAACAACTCTGGATTCTAATTTTCACTTATGAAGATTGTTGTTACTATTCTCTTTTTATTTATTGTTTATCTTTGGTGGTTTTTTTGTTTTGTTTTGTTTTGTTTTTTGAGATGGAGTCCCACTCTGTCTCCCAGGCTGAAGTGCAGTGGTGTGATCTCGGCTCACTACAAGCTCCGTCTCCCGGGTTCATGCCATTCTCCTGCCTCAGCCTCCCAAGTAGCTGGGACTACAGGCGCACACCACCACGCCTGGCTAATTTCTGTTGTACTTTTTAGTAGAGACAGGGTTTCACCATGTTAGCCAGGATGGTCTCAATCTCCTGACCTCGTGATCCGCCCACCTCAGCCTCCCAAAGTGCTAGGATTACAGGCGTGAGCCACCCCGCCCAGCCCATTGTTTATCTTTGTTTAGAACGTGTCTGGGCTAAATCTGTGAGATGTTTCTCTCCTGCGGTGTGACCACTGGTGTCCCTAATCACTTGATTTTTTTCTTGTCACTTTTCAGCTTCTGACTACATAGCTTAGTGATCAACCAATGAATGGACAGAGACTGTGCTCAAAACACTTCCATGTGTTTGAGCCAGATGTTCTGCCAATGGAGATGTGAGATGAAGGGAAATACATTCAAAGCTTAGGTCTTTTTAAAACCTGTCTGGCTTTTGATTTCCACTAGGTCCTTTTACATCTCCTGTATGTATGCATGCCTTCATTTATGCATCCTCAGGGTTGGCCAGAAGTATGAGAATAGTCTGGAACCTCTCTGGACTCCACTATTCATTCACATCTCAGCCAAGAATATGCTTGCCCCACTATGACCTCATGCTACCAGAACCATTGGCCCTCCCCACTTACCTGCTGCCAAGAGTCACTACTTTTACTGACAATGCCACCAGCCATGGGCATCAGCTGCTGCTCCCACTGACCTTGTAAGCCAAGTTGCCAATCCTCATAGCAACTTCACCCTGGCAGAACTGTGCTGGCCAAGGCGTGGTGGACAGAACAAGCCCAAGATGATAACACCACTGAGTCCCACTGTTCTTACCTAAAATATAGCAGTTTTTCAAGCATAATCACTTCGGAGATCATTATATGCCTTTTGTCAATTTCCAGAAAATTAAAATAGTTATTTTTGTCAATTTTGTCAAACTTTACATTTCCTTTTGAGAAGAGATGATTTGTCAACCTCCTCATTTGGCCATAGGCCAAAATCCCCCCTATAATTTCTAAAGTCCTCTTAAATCTGTTTTGATTCTAACAACGTCTAGGTGAGACTGACACAGCAATGTTGTTAGTGCCATTTCAAAGATAAAGAAAGTGAAGCTCAGAGAGGTTAAGTGACTTGCCCAGTGTCCTCCAGCTTGAAACTGACTGAGCCAGGTTTTCAGCCTGGATTTCTGTCTTTCAGTGCTTTTCTACTGTACCATGAAGCCTGGGTGTGGTTCCATTGACCACTGAGCAAATAAGCTACCTTAGTCAGCTTGGGGTGCTATAACAAAATACCATAGACTAGTGGCTTGAACAACAGACAGTTATGTCTCACATTTCTTGAAGCTGGGAAGTCCAAGATCAAGGTGCCAGCAGATTTGGTTTTTGGTGAGGGTATATGTCCTGGCTAATAGACAGCAGCCTTTTCACTGTGTGTTCACATGGCCTTTCCTCGGTGTGTATACACCAAGGAAAGACAGAAGAGAGAGAGAAGACTTCTCTTTTCCTCCTCTTATAAGGGCACTGATCCTGTCATGACGGTCCCACCTTCATTACTTCATCTAAACCTAATTACCTCCTAAAAAGGCTCTACCTTCCAATGCCATCACATCATGGGTAGGGCTTCAACATCTAAATTCTAAAGGGACACATACATTCAACCCATAACAGACGCCAGCCCAGAACTTAGCTTTCTCTTGCTGACTTGAGGCCTGTAGAGTTTCACTGGGTCTTCATATTCATCAAAGCCAAACTTCAGGGGGAAAGAAACAATGGATAAATTCCAGCTGTGGATGCTGAAGCTCAGGGCCTTTCTTCTTCTCACCATTAAGCTAAGAGGTGATGGTGGGACGTCCTTTCTCCTGCAGCCATCCTACTGAGAGGCACTGTGCTTTGTATGTGGGTAGCTCCTGAATTATAACTATGGCACGTATTTTAACCAGTCTTAAAGTTGTAACAGTCATTTTATTTTTTCCAACTTTCTTTGTTAAATGGTTTAGCAAAGAAAGGTAACATTTGCTTTAAGATTCAGAGTCATAACCCCTCAAATCAGAGTATTATCTTCTGTGCCAACACAAGGACATATGTAAACTTTGGAGACTGATGGGATTTGCCTGAGTCTCCAGAGAATAGTGTGAGCTCTTTGCAGAGGTCGCAGTCTCATGGAGAGAACATGCTGGACTGCTCTGAATTTTAGGGCCACTTTCCTAATGATGAAGTCTGTCACTTATTGAGCATTTACCATGTACCAAACACTATCTTAGGAGCTTTATACACAAAACATGAATGTTCCTGGGCCTCAGCAGCCTGTGGTCACTTTGATGGAAATAATCCAAATTTCCTGTATTCCTACACCCACCCTACCCCCACCCCAACAACTTGCACAGGACCTACAGCTTACTTGAAGGTCCCCCCTTGGGGCTTTCTGGAAGCCTCCAGAGGCCTCCCATGTGTTTGAGAAGAACTCTTCTTTGGACCTTCACATCGCACCCCTTGTTAATATTCTCTCTGACTACAAGCCACTGGGAAGGTGGAACCATGCCCCTGCCCTTACAGCTGGAGCCCTCCACAAGACCACCATTCTTCTGCCCCAGGGTCATCCCAAAGCTGCAAACCCTTAATCACTGCACTGTCTACAGTGTACCATAAACATGCTGTTTCCTAGAGAAGGGAAGAGAAGGAGCCTCACCTTGACTCCACGCTAACCTTGATTCCTAGGCCCCAAAGCAGCACTGCTTGGGTCCACTATTTAATAGCCTCTTCAGCTTCCCAATAAGGCTCAGAGCTGACCCTGGGCCCAGGCAGGAGAGCAAACCTTCCTGTCTCTTCTGGGTATCCTTTGCTGTGTAACAAACTATCCTAAAACTTAAAGGCTTAAAATAACAACCATGTGTTATTTTTCATAATTCTGTGGGTTGACTGGGCAGCTCTGTAAGTTCTGCTCAGGGTCTCTTATGAGGCTGTAGTCGCATGGTGGCTGGAGCTCTTGGCTGGGGCTAAAACATCCAAGATGGCTTTACTCATGTGTTCTGTGCCTTCACAGGGTCAGTTGGAAGGCTGGCACTGCTGTCTCTCCATGTGGTTTTTCCACTTAGCTAGCTTAGACTTCTTTTCATGATAGTTGGATCTCAAGAGTGTTCCAATAGGGAGGAAGCATAGGTTACTGGTTCTCTTAGGGTGTGGGCCCAGAGCTAGCATCTACTGCATTCAATTAGTTAAAGTAGTCACAGGGCCAGCCAGGATTCAAGGGGAAAGAAAATAAGCCCTAGCTCATGATGAGGTTAGTGACAAAGAATTTGCAGCCATCTTTAAAATCCACTACCATTCCCCCTAGTTTTTGAGGCTGTTCCTAAGGAAACAGTCCTCCTTGCGGCTTTCTTCTCTCCATGTAAATCAGCTGAGCAAAGGAGCAGCTAAGGAGCTGATGACCTTACATAAGCAATCTCAGTTTAGGCTCAATGGGAACCACTCCACTGATCTCTTATGAGTCTTACTGCAATTCAGCCAGGTAGGTTTTCTTATCCCCCATTGTGCAGGTGAAGAAACTAAAATTCAGAGAGCTTAAGTGATCGATGCAAGGTTACAGCTAGTAAAATGGTCAATCCAGGATTCAAACTCAGGTCAGCCTAACTCCAAAGCCTTTCTTGCCACCCTCACTCTGCATCTCATCTCTCTGAATCTTAGTTGCCTCCAATGTCATATATTAAGAAAAAAAAAAAAAAGCAATGATGTTCAAGGCCCATTCTAACTTTAAAATTTTATAATTCTTTTCCACCCACCACTTACCTGAAGAAGCACATCTTCTCCTGCTGCATTTGCTACTTTTCTGTATCTCTGTTGACAAGATTTTGACCCATAGGATTTGTTTGCAAGTGTCTTATACTATTTTTTAGAAATCCAAATGGCTCTTATGAAAGGGTCCTTCAAATTCCTGGTAGAAGGTAATTGACTTCTAAGCTCTCCCCAGTCCCATAAATCCCCTTTTGAGTACTCAATACTTTTCCTGCCAGCTGGGAGATGTCAAGGACAGGAGTTTTCAGGACGTCACTCCTCTGCTTCAAAGCTTTCCATGGCTCCCCCATTGCCCTCAGGACAAAATCTAAACTCTTGACATGGCATGCAAACCCCTTTAAGAGCTGATCTGCCTTCCAGTCTTATCTCATCCTATCACACTGAGATGCTTACAGTTTTCAGCCAGTACGGTGTGTCTCTGTGCTTTTGATTATCTTGTTGCTATTTTCTAGAGGGCCTCACTCTATTCCTTCCACTCCTGGTTAACTCTTACTCATTCTAGGAAATATAGTGCATATATCATAGAGGAGGCTAGACTTACAAGTCCATCTCCCTTACCCAATAGCACCCTTGGCATAACTTTGTCACCTCACTCACTACTTTATGTTGAAACTCTTTATTTATCTCTTAGTTCATATCTCCCAAAAGACATGAACTCCCTGAAGACCAGAATTGCGTTTTATTCTTCTTTGTAATACCAACTTCTTGCACAGCCCAGTGTTTTGCACAGAATAGGCATCCGGGGAATGGTGGAAATGAACACAGATCAGAACAAGCTATAAACTCCATTAGGACAAGTCTCTGTTTGTCTTATTCACCACAAAATCCCCTGTGCCTAACACAAAACAGAGATTGATGCTCTTTCTGAGAGGTGTCTCTTCATTTATTGCCTTATGTCTGTATCTTCCCTAGTCTTCAAACAACTCTTCCGATTCTCCATTTCCCACCCTTCCACTCTGGCCATAATAGAATAACTGGAATTGGACTAGCCATCCTACCGTAAGCGATTGTAAATATGAACACAGTGTATGAAATTACTATTTTCTGATTTTAGATAAAAGGCAGCACAAAGCTATGGCTTCCAAGAGGTAGAAAACTACACAAGTTACATGGTCGTTCCAGCTTTCAGCTTAGAGGAACTTTATAAAACTCCAAAGTAGTAGAGTTCAGATAGAACACAACCATCCTACTAGTTTAGGGCCATTGACAAATCTGGAATTTGTAGGATAGGGTACTAGAGAGAAAAGGCTACAGAGATCTGCATTGAGGTCCTCATGAGCCTTTGATTAAATGCCAAGCTTCACATATGCAAGGAAAAACTTCATGTGGCTGGTCAAAGAACATCTACTGGGGAAAAAACAACTGCCAGGAAATAAAACAACTACCAAGCAGCTGCATGCTGACATTCACACCAGGCTGAGAGATGTTTCCGTTCCAACTACCCAGAAGGGAAGGACCTTGTTGAACTTCCTAGGCTTCCACTACACACTGGAGAAAGGCCATGCTTTAGGAATAGGGTTAATCTAGTTATAGAGTCAAGGCTACTTTAGGCCTAATCTAATGGTGATTAAAATAAGCCTTGAAATGATCATACTAATCTGCAAGTAAATTAACTGCCTACCTAAGCAAAAACTCAACATTTTTTTAGGGAAGACAACAAAATCCAGACCCCAAACATCTTAATATCCATAATGTGCAGTATACAATAAAAAATTATGTGTGCATAGAAGAAGGATAGGGAACTCATAACCAAGAGAAAGATTACTCAGTAGAAACACAGATTACAGGAATTATGGAATTAGCAAATAAGGACTTTGAAAATAGCTACTATAAATCTGTTCAAGGAATTAGAGAAAAAATATGAATATAATGAGTGAGCAAACAGAACATCTTCATAGAGAAATGGAACCAAATTGAAATTCTTGAATTGAAAAATGTAGTATCTGAAATAAAAAGTTCACTGATGGGTTTAACAGCAGATTGTACACTGTGGAATAAAAAGTTTCATGAACTTGAATACAGGACAATAAAAACTATCCAAACTGAAGCAGAAAGAGAGAAGAATAAAGGCTGAAAAAAATGAACAGAACTTCAGTGACCTGAGGGACAATGTCAAGTGGTCTGACATGTAATTAGAGTCCCACAAGGAGAAGAGAGAGATGAAAACAGTAAAAATAATAGCTGAAATTTTTTCAAATTTGATGTAAATTAAGCCCACAGATCCAGGAAACTCAACAAATCACAGGAATAAACACAAAACCGTAATAAAATTGCTGAAAATCAATTATAAAGAGAAAATCTTAAAAAGCAACCAGAGAAAGACATAAATTCCCCTTTTTCATAAATGAATTTCTCTTTCTAGTAATGCCCCCTCTTCCTCCAGGCTCCCTTAGCACCTTTTCCTCAACTCCCCTTTGACTCTGTCTTGATCATAGCTTTGGGTCTATGCTTCATGCCCCTTGAAAGATTTTGAACTTTTTAATGGCTGGGAATTCATCTTGCATCGAGGCTATCACGGCATATTACAACATGTTGCCAATAGTAGTTGTTCAATAATCAATTAAATGGGTGAATTAAGTACCTGAATGAATAAAGATAATAGCACAGGTTGGTTATGAAATCCTGGACTTCTAAGCAAACACCACCAAGAAGCAGTGGAACCCAGGTCATCCCACAAGAGAATTATGCCTCCCCTTTCAGAATAATAATATTTAAAACCACAATTTATTGAGTGCCCACTGAATGCCTGGTGCTGTGGTAAGCCATTTATATACACCTAATTAAAGTCTTATAATGAGAAAAGCAAAGGGCAAAGAGCTAAGTAAATTGCCTCCAGTCATGCAGATAGTAAGTGAGATTGTAGGTTATCCCCACAAGATTGATTTCAAAAGCTGGACAAAACACCTTCTCTACTTCCTACTCACAACCTATTTCTTAATCATATATTCCCATGGCTCTATGCTTTCTTTTGTCCATGTTATTTCTTCTGCCTTTCTCTCACCCACCTGGTGAAGTCCCGTTCTTTCTCAAGATCCACATCAAAACTATCTTCGGCAGGAAAAATGAGTTCACATACCACCACAAATCCAGAAGGCAAGTCTGAGTGCCCGTGCTCTTTTAAGCCATGGAATCCTAAGATGAATGAGCTATGTCTTCTAACCTAAAGCAATGCACAGTGTAATCAGAGAAAGAGTCCTTGGTCAAATGAGATCAGTACAAGAGAGAAGGCAATACTAGGGGTTTGGGAGTCCCTGAGCCAACTAGATTACTCAGTGAGGACTTCCCGGAAGAGGTCATGCCTGACATGAGTCTTAAGGATATGAGAACTGGACAAAGTATAAAATACAAATGCAACAAAAAGTCCATGTGCCTGCATTAGAGGACACAGTGAGAGAAGCCAGGGTCAGTGGGATGGCAGGAAGTCCTCTTAGAAGCTGCTCATTCTCCTTTGCTGTGCACCAGCAGGTGCTCTCAGGTCTGAACTCCTTTTCCTAACAGAAGTCTGCCTCTGCAGTAACTCTGACTCCTCCTTAGTGCTTGTTACAGGGAATTAAATTTCTTTTGAATAGCTCTAACTTCAGAATGGGAAGTTAATGAGTCACTATTTTTCAAATTTAGGGAAAATCCATAGTTGTCCCAGCTTTATAGCTTGGTATTATTGGATAATCAAACACAACTATTTTCTCAAAATAGAATGGGGTTTCCTGCCACCCCTCCTGTTCCCATCCCAGCCGCCTCCACCGGCAGCAGCACAGGGTGAGGAAGCCAGTGTTTTGCCTGGGTCTGGGCCCACATTTCTCTTTTAATCCTAGACTGTATAATTGGCCCTTGCAGACAGAGGTTAATTTCCTACTGTGAATTCCCTACCAAAGTAGCGTGGGTCCATGGGGAAACCAAGGGAGAAATTGCTTCCAGGTGCCACCTGGTCTCCCTGCATGGCTGTGAGAGAGGCCACATGGGGAAATGTGACGAGCAAGGGCTTTAGAAACCTCCTACAGACCCAGGTTTGAGCTGAGCCACTTACTAGCCAAGTGCCCTAGGGCTGGTGGTCTAATTCAAGGCTTCAGTTTACTCACCTGTAAAATAGGGAGAATACCACCCTATTAATTGTGGTAAGGGATGTCACAGTTGTGGTACAGTATTTATATGCACAAGCATTCAACAAGTGCTCTTGCCTCTTGGTTGCTCGGTACAATCTTGCTACCATCCTGCCTTTCTTTCTCAGAGAAAGCTCCCCTTCTGAGACCTTCGGGTAACCTACCTCTCAGATGTTTCCTTCCTATCAACGAGAGGCAATAATGAATCCTTTTTTTTTTTAACCTCAAAAGGGATGTGAAGTTCAAATAAGGGACTAGATAGAGACATTGTAAAACTTTTATTTTAAATATTCTACCAGTGTTTCTCAGGATGGCTACCCTGGGATTTTGGGCAGGACAGTCTTAGCATTCTCATCTTCAGTGTATTCAGTGCCGGTAGCAGCCATCTTAGTCATTGTGACTACCAAAAACAAGCTGCACACAGCTCCACATACACAGGCACACACACAGACACCCCATGCCCCATCTGAGAAATCACTACCAGGTTACAGTCTGATCTCACCTATGCAGCATTTATCATCTCTCTGGGTCCTGTGTCCTAACAGCACTGCTATAAAACAAGTATTCAGATGCAGAACATTATTGCTCATGTGTATTTCTTTTTAATATACTTTTTCTAATTATGCAAGTTAACACATGGTAGTTGAAAAAGTCAAAGAACAGAGAAGCATGACAAGTAAAACAAACTGAAAATCCCCGGCATGAACATTTTAAATATTTATATGATTTTTATTATAAAAGTAATAAAATCACATGGTTAAAAATTCAAGCGCTGCTAAAGGGTATAAAATGAAAAGTAAAGGTCTTTAGCATCAACACCCATCCTGTCGTTCACAGTTTTATATGTATCTTTCTAGGAATTTCTATATAGACTCCTATCTGTGTGTTTGTGTACTCCTTTCAAACACACATGGAATCTTATACTTTATTTGCTGCTCTGCAAGTTGTTTTTTTCCACTGAACAGTATATCTCGTGGATTACTCCCTCGCAGTATATTTAGATCATCCTCATTCTTTTTAACAGCTTCAGAATAGTCCATGGCATAGGGTGCCCCGGCGTTTTCTGTCTTCCCTGTTTCAAACAGCGCTGCCATGGAGATTGTCCTCTGTGCCGGCGGCAGGGTGCTCCGGTCCTATTGTTCTCAGTAGGAATTTGAGGACAGACATTCAGAGCAGGTGGGAGGCCACAGCCAGGCGACCCCAAGCTGAGCAGAAGAGACTGGAGACTCATGATGCGAAGTCAGAACACCTGGGTTCCAAATACAGCTCAGCCACTCTGAGTAACCTTGAGCTTTCTTCTTTGACCCATGCTTCTTCAGCTATAAAATTATGGGTTAGAACAAAGTGACTCCTGTACCTCTAACATATCTGTGAGTCTAAAACTTAAAATAAGTTCTAAAGTGACCCTGGGACCCAATAAAGGAGGCCAAAATGCCAAATCATCTTTTTTTTTTTTTTTTTAAACAAAGCATCACTCCTGTCACCCAGGCTGGAGTGTGGTGGTGCAATCATGCTCACAGCAGCCTCAACTTCGCCGGGCTCAGGTGACTCTCCCACCTTAGCCTCCTAAGTAACTGGGACTACAATTATATGCCACCACACTCGGCTAATTTTTGGTATTTTTTTTTCTTTTAGTAGAGACGGGGTTTCGTTATGTTGCCCAGGCTGGTCTCAAACTCCTGGGCTCAAGTGATCTGCCTGCCTCAGCCTCCCAAAGTGCTAGGATTACAGGCGTGAGCCATAGTGCCCAGCCTAAACCGTCATTTTTATACTCCACGCTAGGCCATTGCTGCATTCATTAAGCACTGCTGCTTCGAAGAGAGAGAGCATCCAGGGACGGCTCTACCTGGGACGAAAGGAATGGAAAAAGCCCCATGAGTTAGCGCAGAGGAACTAGAGCTGTTTAACTTGAAGATGAGATGGCTGAACTGTGATTTAATTAATCTCTGTGAATCTATGAAGGGTTTCTCTAAAGAGAGTTCTTAACACTTGTTCTTCATGTTCTCAGAAGATGAAGCAGAAGAAAAGGAACTGAAATGAAAGCAGTAGAAATTTGTGTGAAATGGAGAAGACATTTATTTGATTACTGGGATTAAACAAAAAGTAAACAGCAGAAGTTGCCACCAAAAAATATTATGTGGCTCTCTAACTCTGGATTGTATTTGAACATAGTTAAAACATCTGCCTCAGACAGAAGGACTGGACCAAAAATATTTCTAGATGCTTTCCCACATCCTGTGACTCTTTCAGTCTTTAATTTCTAAGTTCTGACCAAAACGTAACCTCTGGTTAATGTTAATAGAACATAATAATAATAACGTGTAAGGAGGAGAGTTGATAACAAACACAGCTGAACTGTTTTTGGCCTTCAATAGGACTAACTTATTAATAAACAAGTTACAAATTTTTATTTCTTCTCTGTAAGATTTGACATTATTCAGGCCTATAGGATCAGGGTTGTGAGGACCCAGCTAAAGTGTGCAGTGGCTGAGGTCTGGACCTTAGCTGTGTGGACAGAGCACAAAAATAAAAATATAAAGGGAATCGTGGCCTCATGCAGTGGCTCAAGCCAGCAATCCTAGCACTTTGGAAAGCCAAGGCAGGAGGATCACTTGAGCTCAGGAGTGTGAGACCAGCCTAGGCAACATAGTGGGACCCTGTCTCCACAAAAAGTAAAACAAATTAGCCGGGTATGGTGGCACGTGCCTGTAGTCCCAGCTACTCAGGGGGCTGAGGTGAGAGGATTGCTTGAGCCTGGAAGGTGGAGGCTGCAGTGAGCTGTGACTATGCCACTGCAGTCTAGCCTAGGTGACAGGACAGAATAAGATCCTGTCTTTACAAAAAGGGAGTGGGGGGATTGTGAAAACCAAGGAACAATTTAAAACCCAGGCTACACATTGAGAAACAGCTACCTGCATCTGAGCTCTGAGGTGGGGCGCAGATTATTGGTCTTGTGATTTCTTTTTGTGTGTGTGTGTGACTTCTTTAAGATATAAGCTCATCAGTGAGAGCTGCTTACCATTGAATTCAAATAGGCCTTATGCATTAGTTTTCAATTGCTACATAACAAATTGCCCTAAAATGTAGCTTTTTAGCACAACAACATTTATTATTTTACACAGTTTCTGAGAGTCAGGAATCCACAGGCAGCCACAGGCAGTGATCTGACTTTTTGTGTCAGCCAGGGTTACAGCCATCTGAAGACCTGACCAGGGCTGGACCATTGGTCACTAAGGTAGCTCATTCACACAGTTGACAAACTGATACTGGCTGTTGGCAGGAGGCCTCAGTTTCTTACACATGGACCCCTCCATAGCTACTTGAGTATCCTCACAACATGGCAGCCGGTTTCTTCCAGAGCAAGTTATCTGAGCAAACCTAGGGAGTAAACCACAATATCTTCTATGTGCTAGCCTTGGAAGTCAAACTCTCTATTTCCACAATATCCTATTGGTATCACAGGTCCGCTCTACTGAGCTGAATTATACAAGGGCGTGAATATCAGAAAGTGAAGCTCAGCAGCAGCCATCTTCGACCTGGCTACACCTTACATGAGAGTCCCTTGTGTTGTCAAGAGGTAATAGCACCAGCCTAGACAGAGCCAGCCCTGAGTCCTGGCCCTGTGTGGGTGAATGGCCTGGGGGAAAAAAGGTAACCTGCCTTACCATCAGTTTCTTCATCTATCAAATAGAAATAAGAGTAGTACCTACTTCTCCGAGTTGTAATGAAGATTAGATGAGATAGAATAAATAAGGTCCTCCACAGTGCCTACAAGATAGAAAGTGGCTATAATGGTAACTACTATTTTTATTATTTGAATGTAGCACCTTCACATTTATCATTTTTTAGATTTACATTTTATTTGCCCTCCCTTAAGAATTTGAAGGAATAACATGCATGCATTACAGTGTATAAAGTACACTTACATGTACAATGATATTTTGCAATGTATCCTTCCCTGCAGCCATAGCCCAAATCAAGATATAAAACATTTTTAGCAAACGTATAAGATTCCTTCATGCACTCACCTACCCTGAGACAACTACTATTCTCACTTCTCTAAGTATTGCTTAGTTTTCAAATTAAGTTGTATAGAAACAGAATCATGCAGTGTGGACTCTTGCATCTGGCTTCTTTCACTCAACATGAATGAATCTGTGAAAAAGAATCTGTGAGATGCATCCATGCTGTTGCATTTATCAATAGTTTTTTTTTTAGTTGCTGTGAAGCTTCTCGTTGTATGAATATACTACAATTTATGTATCAGTTCACCTGTTGATGGGCACTTGGAATGTTTCCAGACTATTATGAATAAAGCTGCTATGAACATCACTGTTATTATATCATCAGCACCACCAAGTAGACTGAGAATACAAAAGTACCCAGCTGGAAAACTATGATTGATAGAGAAATAATATGATGGGGAGGAGGCAATAAAATAGTTGTTGCTGCTGCTGTTCTTATTATTATACCTAAAATGTATTAAGCCTTTTCTGTGGGCCAGACATTAGACTATGTGTTTATATATTCCTTTTCCTATTTAACCCTCATGGAATCTGTATAAGGGAATATAATTATCTTCATTTGACAGTTGAGGGAACTGGACTCAGAGAGGTTAAGTGATTTGCTTACGATGAAAATGACAATGACCAGCCGAGTGGGGTCACTCACGCCTGCAATCCCAGCACTTTGGGAGGCCAAGGTGGTTGGATCACCTGAGGTCAGGAGTTCAAGACCAGCCTGGCCAACATGGCAAAACCCCATCTCTACTAAAAATACAAAAATTAGCCAGGCATCATGGCAGATGCCTGTATTCCCAGCTACTCAGGAGGCTAAGGCAGGAGAATAGCTTGAACTCGGGAGGTGGAGGGAGGCGGAGGTTGCAGTGAGCCGAGATCACACCACTGCACTCTAGGTGGATGACAGAGCGAGACTCTGTCTCAAAAAACAAACAACAACAAAAACCAAATTGGCAATCACCCAAAGAACCAAGATAAAATTTGCCCATTTGGCTCCTAGAGCCTTTAACTACTATGCCAGGGGTCAGAGAACCTGGGCAAAAGCCACCTCATCCACTTACAATATGACAGGTTCCCATGTAATCTCCCCAAGCTACAGTTCCCTCATCTGAAAGCAGGGAGGATTGTACTGAAAACCACAGAAGGGGAAAAGCTTTTATGAAAATAAGATATAAAATCACTTAGCTCAGTGTCTGGAATACAGTATGTGTTTGATTAATATCCATTTTCTTCCTTCTGCCAAATTAAAAATTCTTAATTTCAGAGATGTTTCTTTGAGTTATAGAACTTTCAGAAATCTCACTTCACTCCTTCAGCCAACACCCAAGTTAGAATTTCCTTGGAAACTGCAAATTTGTATCACATTTTATCTACCCCAGCATCCCTGCTTCTCCATTCTAGGAGTAAGAGGAGCCCAGTAGAAAAAAAGGGAATTGCTCCTAGTATATTCTAAATGAAAATCAATGTTCTAAAGACATTGTGCTTCATCTCTTGATACACCTTGGAGGGACACCAGGGATTTGAAAGGAAGAAAATGCTCCATTAGATGCATAGGGCCTCCTGAATGCACACGGGAGGGCACGGAGTGGCACCTCTATTCTGTCTCTGAGCTTCTGTGCTGCCTGTAGACCCAGAGGGGGATCCTGGGCAAAGCTGATGGTGGGAAGTAGCTCAGTAACTTGGCTGACCTTCATTGAACCCAGCAGCCATAAAGAAAATGACTGAGACAGACAGGTTAAGCATTTCTGCATGGCAATAAAAAAAAAAATTAAAAAAGAACAAAAAACAAAGCTATGTCAAAGGAAACAAGGAAAATATTTGCATTTTATAAGATAGGTTAACTTCTTTAATGTACAGAAAGCCCTACCAATCAATAAATAGATAAAATAAACAACACAAAAAATGTACAAAGATAAGTATGGCAATTCTTGGATGAGTAAATATTATAATATCTGGTAAACATAGAAAAATGCTCAAACTCAGTAATAGTTAAAGTAATGAATATCAAAATGGCTTTAAACTATTTTACGCCTATCAGGTCGGTAAGGATTTAAAAAGTTAAGACTACCCAGGGTTGCTTAGGTTGTGGAGAAACACACATTATTAGTAAGAGTATAAAATCTATACATTCTCTTTTGGAAAGTAATTTGGCATTATCTTTTAAATTTTTTAAATATTAATTTTTTTGGCCCAGCAATTTGTCTTTTAGCTTGCAAAGATACTCATTCCAGTATGATCAAAAAAAAAATCTGTATGGCATGTGTACATCAAATAATACATAGGACATGGCACGGAGTAGGTACCAAACTGGTGGTTTTTATGAATAAGTGAGCATTGTAAAGCCACCACAGTCTTAAGCACTTGGCATGTATTAACTCATTTAATTCTCACAAACAGCCTTGTGAGGCAGATACCATTTTTATCCCCATTTTACAGATGAGGAAACTGAAGTACAGAGAAGTTAAGTGACTTGAATAAGATCACACCTTAAGTGGTAGGGCCAGGATTCCACCCTTGACATGCTAGCGCTACAGTAGCACTCTCCAGTAGAACTCACTGCTGTAACAGAAATGGTCTAGAACTTGTACTGTCCAATACGGTAGCCACTAGCTGCATGGAACCACTGATCGCTTGAAATGTTGCTGTTATGCCTGAGGAGCTGAGACTTGTTCTTATAATATTAAATATTTAAATAATTAAATAATATTAAATATTAAAATTTGTAGTCAAAATGGCTACCATATTGGACAGCACAGCTCTAGAATCCGTGCTTAATCACTATGCCATATTGGCTGTGGTTACTGGTAGTAGAGGTAGCGTAGCAGCAGCAGTAATGACAGTATTTTGGTGCATTAGAAGGAAGAACATTATGGCAATCAGAGCTCAATGCAACTGAAATAGGTTGCCTCTGGAGTGAGTAGTGAGTCCCTTGTCATGTCAGCAGCAACCACATTGTAGATGGGATTCAGGCACTGGATTTGGGAAGAGTAAGAGGGCGGATAACAGTAAGAGGTTGGAGAGTCACTGATTTTCGAAGTTTAGTTCATCAGTGGGACTCTGATCCCAAATGGCGAACGCAATCCACACTCATCTCACTGACACCTCGGGGGGGAAACTATGTCACCAAAACTTTTCCTTTCAAGAACTCTCAAGGGTATCTAGCCCTTCAGAGAAGGGGGAATTAACATTTACTGGATATTTGCTCTGTGCCAAATACTTTACTAGGCTTCATTTAGGATACTCTAAGCCTTACATGAGTGTAACAAGGCAGAGGTTGTAAATCCCCATTTTGCTTTTGGAGGAATCTAAGGCTCAGAGAGATTAAGTCACCTATTACAGATTACAAAGTAAGACGCAGAGATGGGGTTTGAACTTAAACCTTCCTGAGTCTCTAGCCTGCTTCCCTCATTTTTCAGAGAAGAAACTGGTGGCCCAGAGAAAGCCAGAGTCCGAAGAGCCCAGGGCTTTTTCCTGCCTGCCTCCCACTCCTCCTCACTCCTGGAATCCTCTCCACATGACCCTTGACAGACAGATGACCATCCATTTTCTCTAGAACATTCCCTGAGGCCTCCATTTTATAGCTGAGAAAATGAAGTCCTGTTTAGGTTAGTGATTTGCTCAAGGTCACAAAGAAAGTGAGACCCCGAGGCCAAAAGCCAGGGCTCCTGCCTCCCTCTCATGAGCTGCCACCCCACTGAGCCCACCCAGCCCCACCCCCACAGGATAGGACAGCACTCAGGAGAGAGGCTTGGCCTCAAAGGCCTCTAGAGGAGGGTGACAGGCCCTGCCGTGTCTTCTGATTCCTCTCCACAGTTGGTAGGCATGCCCTGGGGGCAGCGTGTCCCCACTGCCAGGCTTGGCACATGCCAGGCAAGGCCTCTCCCTGCCTTCAGGAAGCCGCTAGTCTCCAGTATGTACCACACTGTGCAAAAGCCAGTCGGTTTTTCATCAGAACCCCCATAGAGCCATGACCCATGCATCTGTGTCCCTAGAGCCCAAGGCAGGACACCATGAGCATCAGGAATGTGTCGTCGAATGGATGACAAACAAAAGCACAGACTAGGGCACAGTTTAGCTGACTTGTGACAATAGCAGCAGTTTTCATCATCTGCAAACAGATATTAAAATATCTAACAGGTTTGTTGTAAAATAAGGCACTAAGAGTGTTTGACATAGAGTGGGCAACCCACTCATTGGTAAGTTTCCTGAGGGCAGCATCACTGGTCTATCACCAGTTCCCGACCCAAGGCCTGACACAAGCATGGCTTTCTACAAATACTTGTTGAATGAGTGAGTGAATGCATGAATGACTAACAAATGTGAATAGACTGTGAGATTTTGAGAACATTTTATACACTAGGTGCTCAAAAAGTGTGAATTATTTTTCCTTCTCCTATGAATGTGGCATTTGAACCGAGCCTTCAAGAAAAGATACCGGCAAGGGTATTGAAGGTCAAAGAAATAGTCAAGCAAAGGCCAGAGGCCAGGAAAGTGCCAAGTGCCTCAGGAAAGGTCACAGGGAGCTAACTCCTCAGACCCTGGCCATTGTGTGGTCAGTAACTGCAAGAGCTGCCCTGGAGACCCTTGCAGGGGACCAGCAAGCACAGTGCTCAGGGCTGCTTTAAAAAGGCTGAGCTCAGAGACTTTGCCAGAGCATCTCAGAGAATAACAAGTTTCCAAAGGGCAGGAGAAGCAGGGATTTAGCACTAATGGGCACTGCAGGGTCTGGGACGTCTCAGCTGGGCATCAGGAAATAATTTTTGACGTGGAGAGCCATCTGTTGCGCTTTGTATAAGCCCTTCTGAGGGATGTGCATAAGCACAGGCCTGGCTGGATTGTTGGATGTTGCAGCTGGGTGGAAAATTGGCAGCAAGAAGAGGAACAACTTTCCAGTGAGTGTGAATGCATCCCTGGGCCACAGGGCCTATTGGGGGTGTGAGGAGAGCCAGAGGGGCAGGGCCCAGCATGACCACTTGAGATGCTGTGATTCCCGGACTCACTGCAGGGAACCCTCCGAGACTTGCACCCAGGGTGTCAGCCACTTGTCAATCACTTGAGCAGACAGGAAACAGGAGCCCAGGGTGAGTCCATGGACTCTGGCCTCCTCCCTGAGGAAGAGGACAACTCCTGATTACTGGTTTTCAGAGGAGGCCACAGCCGCGAGTGGACCTGGAGCTAGTGTGGGACAAGGCCTCCAAGCATGTATTGTATCTGCCTTGTTAGACAAGGAGTGTCACAAGAACAGGGGTGGCTCTGCTCGCTCACCACTGGGTCCCAGTGCCTGGCACATGGTACTTGCCAACCAGAAGATGCAAGGATTATTACTGATTAAGGCAAGTGGCATTTCCTTGGAGGGAGACTGAGGATGCCACCCTCTCCCTGCCCCACAAGCAGTCTGCAAAGCGGATATTATTATCCTACTTATCAGTTGAAGAAGCAAAAGCCTCAGAATCATTATGCAACCAAACTGATCAGGCTTCTTGCAGGTGTGATTCCTTTATGCCTACCCTGTGGCAAGTCCTGACCTGGGGACAGACACGGGGCATGCAGGAGATGTGCATGGTGGTGGAGAGGGAACCAAAAAACTGAGCTGGGGGTTGCTGGCAACTCAATGAGAGCAGCAGAGTCTTACTTAGCAAAGGACATGGCTCAACAATAAGGGTGGAAATGAAAGCAGTGGGAGTGGGTTTTTATGAAGACTCTGTCTACAGTGAGGTAGGAGATCTTAGGATGCCTTATGCAAAACCGCAACTCAAACCGGCTTCAATGATTATCGTTAGCTTCAACGTTTATTATCTCATTTAGCAAGAAGTCCAGAGATAGGGCAATTCCAGGCATGTTCATCAAGGCTCAGATTCAGCTTCTTGGCTTCCACTGCTACAGTCCCGGGCATTGTGTCCGGATGATTCCCCGTCCAGGGAACCCCCAGACCTCTCCTCAAATTAGATTGGCCGGTGGTCCAGATTCCCTCATGAGGAAGGGGACTTTTGTAACTTGCCAGTCAGGATCTTCCAACTGAGACACATAACCACAGTGTGGCTAGCTGAGCAAAGTCAGGATTCTGTTAGGAGGGCAGTAGGTATTGCTATGCAACCAAGAGTGGCTGCTATAAATGGAAGATAATATAATTAGCTCTACTTCCCCCACCACAGGACTGTCGTGGGGATGCAATGAGATAATGGGTGTAAAAGGATTTTCTGAATCATAGAGTGTTCTGCACATGGGATGGGTTGTTACTATCCTTATAGAATAATTATATTTCTATTATAGAATAATAGATGACACTTGAATGCAGTCATCCATCCTGCTTGTGGTGTGCTTCCTTGTTCATCATCCCCTCCTCGCATACACACACCTGTCATAGAGATATAAAAATCATCAGCATTTAAAAATAGGCCAGATACTTCATAGTAATGAGGTTATGGATGTCAGTGCTCTCTGCAAAGCCGTATACATGGGGGAGAGATTATTGTGGGATATAACATAGATTTGGAAATCAGTCACAGGTTCCAATCCAGCTTCTACACTTTTCATGCCGTGTAACTTTAGATACATTATTTAATTTCTCTAAGCTTATTTCTCCATCTAGAAAACAGGAATAATAATCTCTTTCCAAAAGTTTCTGTGAGAATTAAAGATAAAGTATATCAACACCATACCTGGCACAGAGCAGGTAGCAAATCAATGACAGCAAACACTTCAGTGGAGTTCTCATAGAACTCTTTAAGCCCCTGTACAACCCTGTGAAGTAGGTACTATTACCCCTTTTCTATAAATAAAGTAACTGAGGCTCAGAAAACTAAAACTTTGCCCACGGTTGTACAGCTAGTAAGTGGTGGAGCTAGGATTCAGACTCAGACATGAGTTCATGTTCTGACCACCCTACTAAGCCAGACTTCGCTACTGTTACTATTGTTGATATTAATGGCACAAAACCAGTTCCACTGCTGCCTTCCTATAGGACCTTGGGCTCATTCTGTCACCTTCCAGGCCTCAACTTCCTCATGTGCAATTCCACAGCTTGAGCTTATAGAGCTTTGCTCCTTTTAAGCCTCACAGAGAAGTGATTAGGAGTTCAGAGTGGAGTCATCCACCTGGGGCCACGTCCTGGCTCTCGCCTTACCAGTGGCTATGTGACATTGGCCATGTTGATTGACCACTGTTTTCCTTATCTCTGAAATGGGGATAATGAAAGTCCCTACCTCTTAAGATTGCTGTGACAATTAAAAATGGATGCATGTCTATACACAGCATGAATGCAATGTCTGGCAAAGAGAAAGTGCTCGATCAATAGTAACAACAATTATTATCATTGTTGTTATTAGCAAGTCATCTTCCTCTTCTCTGAATAAAGTTCTTCTGACAGCAAAGGACTCAGTTATTCAGCTAGAAAGCTTGAGGGCAGTTTCTTTCAGAAAATCATAGACTTACAGAATATAATCACTTAACCTTCTTTAAATTTATCTTCTCTCATCTACTAAATGGGGGTGATGGTAACTCAGAGAGTTTAATATGAGGATTAAGTGGAATAGCACAAATCAGTCTTGCTAGTTTTATTATTGGAACTCTAAGGGAGCTTAGAAGGGAACTCATGTAACCATGGTAATTTTCAGCTAAATTTCAGACCCAGAGAAGTTTGGTGACTCAATTCAGGTGGTACAGACAAGTTGATAACTGATGATGGATCTAGAGCCCAGGGAGTCGGGACAGACCCTGGATTCTACCAGAAGCCTTTATAGGATTTGAACATGGCCTCTCTCCTCAGTCGTTTGTTTACCACCATCCCTATCTCTGCTCCCAACTTACTCAACTCTTAGTACTTGGAGTTCCCTAGCTGTATTGTGCTCTTTTCTCCCTGTGAGCCTTGGCATAAGCTGTTCTCTCTGCCTGGGACACTCTAACCAGCCCACTGCTGTAGACACACATGCATGTACAACACATATGTGCATGCACAGCACACATGCATGCCCACAATGCTTTCTTAACCTGGCCAACTCCTGGTTCACCTTTAGGCTTCTGTTTAAACTTCCCTTTCTCTAGCAAGGGGCCACTGAGCCCCAAGGCTCCATCAGTTAAGGCCTTGATCTTTGTGTTTGCCTCTCGCAGCATTGTAGGGGAATTGCATATTCCGGGTTTGCTCAGCCACTAAACTGGGAACTTCCCAAAGTCAGGTGAGGGACCTAATCGACTTCCCCTCTATGACTAAATTGGGGTGCTGGTTGGAGTTCCTCCCTTGGGAGGGCTGAGAACTAAGCAGGCAGGATTTCAGTGGCAGGACACCCCAGAGGGATGCTTGGCCTTCTTCCTCCAGTGGCTGGCACTGCCCTCCTCCGACTAGCTCAGGGACCTGTGACAAATCACACAGAACCAGCCACCCCTCCCAGCCTCACAGACCACTGGACACTGAGAATTTGGCTTGCAGAAACATTCTGAATGCATTTCTTACCCTACAGGCACCTTTCTCTTCCCTCATTTCCCCAATCCCATGAAATCCAAGGCACATGCAGCCCATGTGCACCAGCACTAAAGTCACAGGAATGCTGCTTCTCACGATCTGCCCAAGAAACACTGAGAAGCTTTGTATACAAGCTTCACTCAGTGCCCTCCACTCCAGAAAGCAAGAAACCCTGTTTTGTTAGCAGCAGTCAGACTCTGCTCTCCAGACTAGGGCAAGATCTGAACTTCTGAGCTTTGGATGGTGAATACTCTTAACCTCCAAAGTATGAACTCTTTTCTCTCCAGATAAGCTTTTTTGGTTACAAGAAACAAAAACATTCAAACCTCTAATTTTTTTTCCCAATCTAGTGCCCTTGGTCAGAGTGACCAGCCTTTTTATTAGTTGATTTCTCGTTCCGTCCTGGTGTCCACTTCCCCCTTGACAATGCCATTAGTCCGTTTGGTGTGGTTGCAGGAAAAAAAAGGATGGGTAGAGAGCCTGCCCACTTTGGTTCATTCCTGCTTCTCCTCTTATGAACCAACTAACTTTAGTCTGTCTGGAGCTCATTTCATCAGTAAAATGGAAACAATAATACCTACCTTGTAAAAGTGTTGCGAGGACTAAATGGATCATTTATGCTAAGGCTCCTTTTCTTTTCTTTTCTTTTCTTTTTATACTTTAAGTTCTGGGGTACATGTGTAGAACGTGCAGGTTTGTTACATAGGTATGCATGTGCCATGGTGGTTTACTGCGCTTATCAACATGTCATCTACATTAGGTATTTCTCCTAATGCTATCCCTCCCCTAGTCCCCCATCCCCCAACAGGCTGCAGTGTATGTTTTTCCCCTCCCTGTGTCCATGTGTTCTCATTGTTCAACCCCCACTTACGAGTGAGAACATGGGTGTTTGGTTTTCTGTTCCTGTGTTAGTTTGCTGAGAAAGACGGTTTCCAGCTTCATCCATGTCCCTGCGAAGGACATGAACTCATCCTTTTTCATGGCTGCATAGTATTCCATGGTGTATATGTGCCACATTATCTTTATCCAGTCTATCATTGATGAGCATTTGGGTTGGCTCCAAGTCTTTGCTATTGTGAACCGTGCTGCAATAAACATATGTATGCATGTGTCTTTATAGTAGAATGATTTATAATCCTTTGGGTATATATCCAGTAATGGAATTGTTGGGTCAGTTATTCATCTGTAGACAGAAAATGGGCTCTGGAGTCAGACCTGGATTTGCAGTTTACTGCCAGTAGATCCTGAGCAAATCACTTGGGCTCTCTGTGCCTCAATGTATTCATCTGTAAAAGGGGACTTTTATAGTGTAAGTTCCACAAGGACAGTGTTATGTGTTGAGCACTATTGACCCACCACCCAGCCCTGCAGAAAGGTATATTGAAGTCCTAATCACCAGTACCTCAGACAGTGACCATATGTGAAAACAGTGTTGTTGCAGATGTAATTAATTGAGATGAGGTCATAGTAGAGGAGGGTGGGAACCTACTCCACTATGACTGGTGTTCTTAGAAGAAGGCAGCGCCACGCAGGGAGCACACATGTGATGATAAAGGCAGAGACTGGAGTGATGCAGCTGCAAGCTAGGGAATGCCAGAGATGATAGCAACCCACTAGCGCTAGGAAGAGGCAAAGAAGCATTCCCCTACAGGGTTCAGAGAGAGCATGGCCCTTGTCCATATCATTATTTCAGACTTCTGCCCTCCAGAACCATGAGACAATGAATTTCTATTGCATATTAAATATCAAGTAATATTGCTGAGTGCGAGAGTGATTCCTGTTACGGAGCTATGTTGGAAAGCACGTGGCAAGTGCTTAGTGCAGTGCCAGACACAAAAGGTATTTGGCAAATCCTTATTCCTTTCTCTTCACTTATCTCAAAGGCTCCTTTCTGTACAGAGTGCAATTTAGGATCAAAAAAGAAGTTTGTTTTTCTTCTAATTTGGACCTAAAGCTGCCTGAGGGGTTCCTGCTTTAAGAACCAGACCTGGTCACTCAGGAGCAAGGTTAGGAAGCCATTTCTCTACATGTCCACTCTCCCCCAGCTGCCTTCCTCGATTTTCAAGATTTCTTGGAGTGGCAGTAGAGGAATTTCTAGAACTCTTGGTCCTCATTATGTTTGTGCTTTCCCCAAAAAAGTTTCGCAAATCTTTATAGAAATCTAATGCAAGCAAGAGGCCTTGGCGCAGTGATCAAGTTCATGGAAAGCTGTTTCGAATCAGGGCATTTACTGGGGAAAAGCTGTTTTAGAAAAATATCTCTTAGTATATGCTTATATCCACACCACATGGCTTTCTGTTTTTTTTTTTTAACTTTTTATTGAAATATAACAGATATTCAGAAACTCCACAAATGATAAATACATAGCTCTGGTTTTATTTTATATGCTTTGGGTTTTCTTCCCCACTGGTTGGTTTTTTGCCTGGTTCATTGGTTACACGAATCCCTGACTGTCACTGTAAGATGCTATGGAAGGAGCTTTAGCTGTAGGCTCAGGAGGCCTAGGCTGGAAGCCCAGATCCACACCTCACTAGGTCTGTAGCTTTGAGCAAATGGCTTCACTTTGAACATTATTGTCCTCTTCCCAGGGCTGATGAAAGATCAAGGAAGTAAACTCATAAATTTACAAATGTACATTATTATGTTTATTACTATTATTTATTAAGGTTATTTTAGTCGGAAGCATGTGGGCATAGGGTTCAGCAGACCAAGATTCAGCACCCAGACTGGTACCCACCAGCTGGGTGACCTTAAGCCACCTCTGTTTGAGCCTCCAAGTCTGTATCTGTCAGCTGGAGAAGTCTTCACACTTTCAAGGGGCATGAGGGTTGATTAAGATAATTTACATCAAGGGCCTTCCACAGTGCTGGATACATAGTAGGTACCCAATTAATATCCCTGCCCTCCCACCCTCCCACAGTTGCTGGTTTCCCTCAGAATCTTCCTATCTCTTGCCCCTTTCCTTTGTACCTAATACCCCCATCATTCCTCCAGTATCTGAGTAGGAGGCTGGACTATTAGATTCTGGTCTTACTCCATCTTGAGGCCTGGAATTTTGCCACTGTATAAATTGAATGGAGGGAGGAAAACATATATATATATGTGTGTGTGTGTGTGTGTGGGTGTGTGTATCCCAAGGAAGTAATAAATGACTTGAAAACAGCTATTTGGAAGGACTTTCTTAGTCAAATCTCAGTACCAAAGTGCAGAGCCCAAGCCTCCCTGTTGAAGAGAGCACTCTGTGACCACAGATTATTCAAGGTCTGCCATAAATTTCAGTGACTCCTTGGTCACGTTGGCCAGCAGATTTTGACAGTCAGAGATAATCCAGCTTGCTTTGTGCGTTTCCTCTCTCCCACATCCCATGGAAACTGGCCTTTCCATCAGCCCAATTTCAGCCTCCAGAGGTGTGAATGAACCATCTCACACCCCTCTGGAGGCAGCGCGTGGGCAAGGTTAGAACAATCTGTGAAACACCAGGAGCTGCAGCTGACACATGGAGCTCAGTGAGTCTTCCAGTTGTCGCCCCACCCACCCTACCCCCATACCCCAATACCTCCCTCACAGCTTTTCTCCCTCTTGAGCCATTCCTGCTTGTCTCCTTCACCCATGAGGCTGCATGCCTCTCCAGGGCAAGGAGTAGACTTAGTTCTATGTCTCTAGTGCCCACTTAGGGCTTCACACAGAGAGGTTGCCTGGATGTGTAGCTGGGGCTGGTGATGAAAGGGAGGCGCAGGCCAGGCGTGGTTGCTCACCACTGTAATCCCGGCACTTTGGGAAGCCAAGGTGGGCAGATTATATAAGGTCAGGAGTTCGAGACTAGCCTGGCCAAAATGGCAAAACCCAGTCTCTACTAAAAATATAAAAATTAGCCAGGCATGGTGGCATGCCTATAATCCCAGCTACTTGGGTGGCTGAGGCACAAGAATCACTTGAGCCCAGGCGCTCACGTCACTGCCCTCCAGTCTGGGACTCTGTCTCAAAAAAAAAAAAAAAGAAAAGAAAAGAAAAACAGAAAGAAAAGAAAAAGAAAGAAAGGGAGGTGTGGGAGAGCTACCACTTCCACTTTTTGAGTACCTGCTCTATGTCAGGCCCATGGTAGGCCCCAGACATGCATGCTTTTATGCATTTACTCTGCACAGGACTCCTGTAAGATAGGACCACATCCTGAGGCTCCCCAGCTCTAAAAGATCAAACAATCTGCCTAAAATCAAAATAATCAGTTTTAAATCCAGATCTTACTTGCTGCCTGTCTCCTGGGTTGGAGCCCCACTTGGCCCCTTAAAAGTTGTATGTCCCTGCACAAGTCATATCACCTCTCCTAGCCTCAGTTTCTTTATCTATAAAATGAGGGTGATGGCTATTACCCTCCTGGATGTGGTAAGGATCACATGAGATCATGGCTGTGAAAATCCTGTGTAAAATGTAGAATAAATACTACTCACATGTAAATGTTGTTTTTCTTAGGAGGTCATTAGGTCAAAATCGGTTGTAATATGTAGTGAGTACCCACTATATGTGGAATTACCATGTGGCCTGTGGCCATATGAATAAGCCAGTCCCCACCCTCAGGGAACTTGCCAACAAGAACACCCAGGCGTCCTGACCTTTAGTTTGCAGTATTTGCACATCTTTAACCTGGCCCCTGACAATGTCTCAAGGCTGATTTCCTAGCATTTACCTCATTGTTATGCTTCTCTAGTCCTGTTAGCTTCCTTGCTGTCCCTTAGATGAACTTGGTCCTGCTGCAGGGACTTTGCAGTTGTGGGGCCCTCTGCCTAAAAGCTCTTCCCCCGGGTGTCTGCTTGGCTCACTCCCTCACTTACTTCAAATCTCTGCTTAAATGTCACCTCCTCAGGGAGGGCTTCCCTGACCATGCTATTTAAAATAACACGCCCATGCCATCAACTTTGTATTAAGTTGGTGCAAAAGTAATTACGGTTTTTGCTATTATATTTAATGGCAAAAACCACAATTACTTTTGCACCAGCCTAATATTTATCATACTTGATCTTGTTCTATATAGTTATTTGCTTACTTGTTCATTGATGTTTTCTTTCACTAGAATGTAAGCTTCTGAGAGCAAGGGCTTTGTCTTCTTTGTCTGTCAGTGATGCCTAGAACACTGCCTGACAGAGTAAGCACAAAACAAATTCTTGGGGAAAAAAAGCAGTACTTACACTTTAGTAATAAAAAGATAAATCAAGTTAAAAATTGGGCAATGGATCTGAATAGACATTTCTCCAAAGAAGATGTACAAATAGCAAATAAGGACATGAAAATATGCCAAGCATCATTTGCCATTAGGGGAAATGCAGATCAAACCACAGCGAGATACTGCTTCATACCCACTATAGTGGCTGGAATAAAAAAGTCAGATAATAACAAGTGTTGGCGAGGATGTGGAGAAATTGGCACCCTCATACACTGCCAGTGGACATTTAAAATGACATAGCCACTTTGGAAGACAATCTGGCAGTTCCTTAAAAGGTTAAGCATACAATTCAGCAATTCCACTCCTAGGTATATACCCAAAAGAGGTAAAAACATACTCTCACACAAAAATGTATACACAAAGGTTTGCAGCAGCATTATGGATAATAGCCAAAAAGTGAAAACAACCAAAGTTTGAATCAACCCAAGTTTCATAATGGATAACAAAATGTGGCATATCCATACAATGCAATGTTATTTGTCAGTGAAATGAAATGAAATCCTAATCATTGCTTCAATTTGGATGAACCCTTGAGAAAATATTTTGCTAAGTGCAAGAAGTCACAAAAGAGCACATATTATATGATCCCATTTTTATGAAATGCTCAGAATAGGCAAATCCATAGAGACAGAAAGTAGATGAGTGATTGCCTAGGCTGCAGGGAATTGGAGGACAATAGGGAGTGACTGCTAATGAGTGTGGAGTTTCTCTTTAGGGTGATGAAATGTTCTAAAATGGATTGTGGTGATGGTTGCAATACTCTGTGAATATACTAAAACCCATTGGATTGAACACTTTAGATGAGTGGCCTGTATGGTGTGTGAATTATGCATCAATAAAGCTGATATTTTTAAAAACTCAATGAAAGTCCTCATCAAATATACGTGCGTCAAACAAGCAGACTAGCTGGCAGGCCATCCCTGTGTGAAAACCAGAGGAACCTAAAGGGCTCTCTTCTTGATATTCAGGAGACCAGCTTCCCAGGCAGGCGGGTGAAACAGAGGTCTGTTCCTGACAAACACTTTTTTAAAAAATTTTTTTAAAGTCCCCGAGAAACCTGTGAGGAGGAAAGCTAGAGATCAAATGACGAGCCTGAGAAATTTACTGCGTCCTGTTTTTTAAAGACCATTTTTCCAACATAACTCACAGAGACAAATGGCCCGGGACCCACTCCTGAAAATAACCATTGTCGAGGAGAGTTGACTTAGTGAGAGCTGCCGGACCAGGGGAGTAAGACCCACAAGATTTAATAGGCTGGAAAAGACCTGGGAGGCTGTGGGTCTGCTGAGCTCCTCCCATTAGGGACCCAAGGAAGAAACTGTCATCATGGCTGACTTTTCTGTATGTGTGTCTAATTCTGTTAAAAATAACATTTATTGTTTTTTTAAAAAATCTCATATTCACAATGTGTTACTTGAAAAAATTACAATATATTTTAAAAATCAGGAAAACAATTATTTCTAATTTACTGCCCTAAGATTACTGGTCTTAACATTTTTATACAGATTGCACCCATACGTAATTCAACAAAAGTCAGAATTACTTTTTACGCAGTTTTGCATCATGCTCTTTTTATATCCTATTTCCCACATCACTTAATATTCTTTATAAACATATCTTACAATATCTGTGTGGTATCAGCATTATCCCTTCATTACACAAGTAAGCATTTAATTTTTAACATTTAGGATGTTTTTCCTTTTTAACATTTTTTTTAATGTTTTACTTTTTACTATTACAAATGATGTTGTGATAAATATCCTTAGTGTAAATCTTCTGAGACATCATAATTTTAGGGATAAATTCCTAAAAGTGGAATTGCTCAATTGAAAAGCTTTCGCATTTTAAAAATCAGTTTATACTAAATTATACTACTAATATTAATGCATAAAAAATCTTATTTAAGGGGCCAGGTGCAGTGGCTCATGCCTGTAATCCCAGCACTTTGGAAGGCCGAGGTGGGTGGATCATAAGGTCAAGAGATTGAGACTATCCTGGCCAACATGGTGAAACCCCATCTCTACTAAAAATACAAAAATTAGCTAGGCATGGTGGCGCGCGCCTATAGTCCCAGCTACTTGGGAGGCTGAGGCAGGAGAATCACTTGAACCTGGGAGGCAGAGGTTGCAGTGAGCCGAGATTGCGCCACTGCACTCCAGCCTGGGTGACAGAGCAAGACTCCGTCTGTGAAAACAAAACAAACAAACAAACAAAAATCTTATTTAAAAATCAACATCTATGAATACCTACTAGATGCCAGATATTTTCACATTTATTATTTCATTTTCTCATGAGGTTTTTAAAAAAATCTTTAAAAGTGTAAAAAGAACTTGGCTCACACCTATGATCCCAACTACTCGGGAGGCTGAGTCAGGAGGATCACCTCAACCCGGGAGTTCAAGGCCACAGTACCCTGTGATTGTGCCTGTGAATAGCCACTACATTGTAGCCTGGGCAACATACAGAGATCTCAGCTCTAAAATAAATTTTTTAAATAAATAAATAAAATAAAAAGAACTATATATGCTAATTGTAGAAAATTTTGAAGATATAAAAGCATATTAAAAATTTTCTATTGCCCATAACAGTGATAACCGTTGTTAATGTGGTTTTTGTTTATTTTTAACCAATCTTTTTTCCTGTACATTTCTACAAATTTATTTGTTCCATAACTATTTTTAAGTATCTGCTATGTTGGAGGAATCTGACTCTCCATTGTAAATTAAGTGATTTATATCCTACATTTTTTCCATAGTCTCCTTTAACCCTCAGAGCAACCTCTTGAGGTATAGACTACGGCTACTGCTGTCTTTTGTTGGACCATAAAGGAACCTTAGAGAATATCCATCCAACAGAGAGGAAAGGATCTTGGACTGCTTTGCCCACGAACTTGGACTGCTTTGTTGACCTGCACCCAGCTATCTGGACCACTATTCCATTGCTACAGACTGCATCCTCTGATGTGGAACTGAATATGTACTTTACTGCCCTAAAACAGGGTGGCCATGTAATTAATTGACCAAATCAATACATTTTTACAGTAAGGGGAAACTATTATTAATCAATGCAGGATAAGAGATGTAAATCGGGGCTGTCACTGACAAACCCGAACGAATAGTCACTCTAGATTTTCAGATTTCCAGCTCTTTGAAATGCTTTCAAAAGTGGATTCCAATCCATTTCAAATAACTAGCAAAACCAGCTCTGCCTCTCTTTGCTGAGCTGAGACTCTGAGTAAGACCAGAACACATAGGTGAACAATACGTGGTCCCTCTTTGGCAGGATAGTCTATTCAAGCAGTAGACAAGAACATAACTCACTGGAATAAAAAGCAGGGCATGATACCACTGCATTAGAATTCCTGACCCTCCATGAGCCGCAGACCTTTCTATCAGAAGGAAACTTCAGTTTTCTTCAGTGCCCCATCCTCTGCTCAGAACTGAGTATAATTTCACTTATTCAGTGAAGCAACTGAATGCCCTATGGCTAGCACATGAGAAGAAAAAGAATGCATTTGGTTTTAAGTGAAGAAACTAAAATGTTTCTGGAAAGGTTGAATCCATCAGGGCAATGTGCCACTGAGATGAGGTACCTGCTTAGGTCTAAGGATTTTGTTTTATTTTCTTTCTAGGTGTCATTTATTGAGTAATGGCTGTGTGTTGGGCTAAGTGTTTTACATACAAGCCTCTAAATTACAGGGCTGCCAGTTAAAAGGTTATTAGGAAGCTCTTCCGATAATCCAGGGAATTACCAGGGAAAAAACTGCCTTCCCTGCAGCCCACAGCTAGTGCTCATGTTACTGTTGAGGACTCACACTTTTCCATTGTGTAAGCTCACATGAATTTTCCTACCATAGACTAGATGGGGTTTTATCATAGACCAATAAGATTCCATTTGGGCATTTAGATGGATTTCTCAGGACTGCTGAGCAAAGTGTTAAAAAGTATATTTTGTTAATGGTCTTTCTTTTTGACAGAGTAATAAACTTGTTCATCAGCTAGCCTTCATAATTTTAGTCTCGTGGTATATTCCAAAGATACACTAAGAATCCAGAATGGTTGAATGTTCTTCTTGGACAACTAGCTTGCTCTATTTATAGGTTAGATTTCAAATGCAAGAGAAAGTTACCATCACCGATTCACACAAGGATGTGAGTAACAGAAATTGTTTCTGCAGATCTTAGGATTCCCTTGTCCTATGTTCTCTTTATGTATTAGGACAGTTTCCCTAACACATTGCCCCTTTTTTTGATATCATCAAATAACACATTGATAAAAGTGTAATTGGCAGGCTTGCAAATCTGTCATTGCTTCTTTCCCAAAACCACCATGTTCTCTCTATGACAGACCTACAGCTGGAGAGATGGCAGACAAAACCAATATTGGCTGAGCATTTACAGTGAGCAAGCAGACTGCTGGGCTTGTGGTGAGCATAAGATCACCAGTCCTTCAGCAACTGTTTTCAGTGGGTATCATTACTCCTTTTTTTCTAAGGAGAAAATTAACACTAAGAGAAGTAAAGTGACTTATCAAAGGTCACACAGCCAGCAGCAACATTAGGCTTTGATCCTTGGTTTGCCCAATAGGAAGTTCATGGTCTTTCTGCTTTAGCTGTGTTTCCCTGATAGACAGGCCTCTCCCTTTCCCTATGCCTGGTGGAAAATCCAAACCAGAGCTGATGAATTTCACTCTCACCACCACTTGGAAACAGCATTGAAGTTATGGGTTGTCATCTGGGCCTTACGACCATAGACGATTTACTTCACTTCTCTAAGCCTCTGTTTCTTCACCTGAAAAATGGAGATGAATTTTCCTAGTGAGAATGTTTTAAGGAAAAAATCTTGTGAAGAATCTGGGCCCATTCCTGGCCTCCAGGAGAAGCTCTGTAAATGCCCCACCCCTCTGCCAATCTCCACCATACAGGTGTCTGCACTCCCTAACTGTGTTAGCCCATTTTGCATTGTTATAAAAGAACTCCTGAGGCTGAGTTTCTTTATAAAGAAAATAGCAGTCTGGGCAACCTGGCGAAACCTCGTCTGTCCCCAAAATACAAAAAATTAGCTAGGCATGGTGGCACACACCTGTGCTCCCAGCTACTCAGGAGGCCAAGGTGGGAGGATCGCTTGAGCCTAGGAGATGGAAGTTGCAGTGAGCCAACATTGTTCCATGACACTCCAGCCTGGGTGATAGAGTAAGACCCCATCTCAAACAAAAGAAAATAGGTTTATTTGGCTCATGGTGCTACAGGCTATACAAGCACAGCACCAGCAACTGCTCTGCTTCTGGTGAGGTCCCAGGAAGCTTTTACTTATCACAGAAGGCAAAGGGAGAGCATGTGTGTCACCTGGCAAGACAGAGAGCATGAGTATAGAGAGCCAGAGAGAGGGGGGAGGTCCCAGACTCTTTAACAACCAGATCTCAAGTGAACTAACAGAGCAAGAACTGATTCATTTCCAGGGGGAGGGCACCACGTCATTCATAAAGATCCACCCGTGTGATCCAACACTTCCCACCAGGTGCCACCTCCAACACTGCGGATCACATTCCAACATGAGATTTGGAGGGGACAGGTATCCAAACTGTATCACTCACTTTGTTTCCTTCTTTCTCCATCTTCATCTCCTGTAAGCCAGAGCTGGGCTCATTGAGACTGCCTCTCTAGAAACCTGGATGGTTCCCCTCCACCTTCACTGGTCCTCTTGGTTGTTGGAGTCGGGTGTGAGGAGTTTCATTTCAGTCATCCCACTCTTTTTTACTACAAACACAGTAGAAGCATCTGCAATGCCAGGTTCCCTTCAGCCGATAACCAGGACATGTGGGAAGGCACACCTACACCCCAGTCCCATGGAATCAGGCATCCTTATTTGCCCACGTGAACATACATCTGAGCCCCACCCAAAAAGCAGGCTCAGATCATCTGGATTTTCACCATCCTGCCCGAGCTGAGCCAATTAGAAAGGAGATCTAGGTGACTGAGCAGATGCCTTATGTTTAAAGAGCAGATCCTTCTACAGTACAGCCCCGGTCTTGTCACTTTCCTGCTTTAAAAATTTCCATGACTCCCCAATTAAGGTCCGATTTCCTTTTTCTAGTGTTCTCATTCCTGTCTTATTTCTCACTGCTCTCTTGACAAAGACTTTTGTGCCATAATCAAGGTACTCTCCTTCCTACCTACCTTCCTTCTATCCTTTATTCACCTAACAGATATTTACTACTGCTTTCTATGTGCAAGACACTGCACTAGGCACATATGGTAATGGCAAGGCAAGCTAGTGGGTGGACACAGACAAGTAAATACTGCAGGGTGAGAAATGTTGCAAGAGGGAGAGTCCAGGGAGTTGTGGGAGCACCTAGAGGGGGTGCCAAATGCAGGCTTGAAGCATCAGGAAAGCTTCTTGAGGGAGGAGGTCATGAAGTTAAACCCTAAGGATGAGTGGAAGCTAAGAGACATATAGGGTGGTAGTTGTGAGGAGGAAGGAAGAGGAAAGGAAGTGCCCCAGGGAGAAGGAACAAGCTTGTGCAAAAGCTCAGAGGCAAAACTTTTGTGGTTGTGCTCCACGGGTTGCCGTTCAGATAGATTTAATGCAAAAGCTGCCCTAGAGCTCTGCAAACTTGGCAAAAGAGAGAGCACTGAGTCCACGGAAATGAGAGCAGGCCAGCGTGTCTCAGCAAGTCTCAGTGGACTTGGTAAGGAGAAGCTAATGGTAACAATGAGACTTGGGAGGTAAGGGGACAGGTGGGGAGACAGATTGCTGAAGACCAGGTGAAGGATGAAGGCTTTAGGCCAGAGTATCCTCCCTCTGCCGCAGATACTAATGCTCCTATCTTTTCTCATTGAAATCCTCCAAGGCTCAGTGAAGCGTTTCTCAGTTCCTCCAGCTGAAATGAGCCCCCCAGCTCCTTGCACTGGGCTGTGGTTCTGTTCTGACAGGTCCTACCTCTGCCCTGCTGAGACCTCCTTGTGCACTCTCCCTCCCCTCCTTCCAGCTCCCTTGCAGCTGTGCTTCCTAATTGTATCTCCCTCACCTTCTAGCCCAATCACTGAGTGTTTAGGAAATGTTTGTGGAATGAAACAGGATTTGCCATACTTTCGTGATCATACACTGTTTTATAAAAAAGAAAACATGAAGACAGCTAGTCCTCACTTTACATGTACATATTTATGCATAGCAACATCTAACATTTATTATAGGTATTTACTGGCTGCCACACACAGTTCTCAACATGTTACTTATTTTAATTTTAATTTCTTTCATCCTCAGAGCAACCCAGAAATGAGTAGGCACTCTTTTTTTTTTTTTTAATTTTCCTTTATAAAGGTGTAGAAACGGAGGTGCAAAGGGCAAAGTAATTTACCCAAAGTCACTGAGCTGGCAAGTAATGGAACCGGATTTCAAATGTAGGCAATCTGGCTCCAGAGCCATACTCTCAATGTGACCCTACCCTGCTCCGGTACATGCTGGATTGGTACAGCAGTGCATTTTCATACACATATTCCAAGCACTCGTGTATTACATACGTTAAAAAACATACTAAACAGAAATTTGAAATAGATGAGTTAAAATGTTTTCTTACATCTTAGGAAACAGTTCTGTGTACCCTACCTTGGAAACCACTTAAATTCAAAGTTGCCAATGACTAAGAGGAAGGAAATTAACTTGTTTCCAATAATAACTGTACTTCACAGAAACTCTGCACACCTACTAAGGGCCTGGCAACTTGTTAGGGGCTCCTGTATGTTAGCTATGAATATTCAGAGCAACCCAGAGGCCTGAGGAGAGACCAGGGAATGCGTAGGAGAAAGAAGAGACAGGGATGAGGCCTGGGAGGGCGCAGAGCCGTTCTGCCGTTCTCACCCCAGGGCTTCTGAAGTTTATGATGGAACAATTTACTTAGTTCTGGAACTATTTATTTCGTAAAGCTTGACAGATTTACTCAGGAAGAGGCTGTAACAAACACCCTGAAACAACATATCATGTTTCTTAATTTTTGTCTGAAATTCTAACAACTCAGCATGGACTGGTTATCTCAAGCTCATTAGAAGCTCCGATTGAAGATTATATTGTGTCTTTGGTTAATAAAAGATGAGGAAATCAATGTATATTGGCTGAATACATGTGGCCTGGTAGACAGAACTTTTCCAAAACTGGAACCGTAGGGGGAGTCATGAATGTGGTTCTTGGTGGGGTGGTTTTGTTACCTTTAATAGATATTTGGTGAACACTAACCACCTGCTCATGCATATTGTGTACTCACATACATTATCTTTAGTCCTCACAGCAGCTATATAAAAGGTAGGGGTGGTGGGTGGACAAATTACAAATGAGGGGCCGGGCGTGGTGGCTCACCCCTGTAATCCCTGCACTTTGGGAGGCCGAAGCCAGCAGATCTTTTGAGGTCAGGAGTTCGAGACCAGCCTGGCCAAAATGGTGAAACCCCGTCTCTACTAAAAATACAAAAATTAGCCAGGCATGGTAGTGCACACCTGAAATCCCAGCTACTGGGGAGGCTGAGGCAGGAGAATCGCTTGAACCCGGGAGATGGAGGTTGCAGTGAGCCAAGATCACACTACTGCACTCCAGACTGGGTGACAGAGACCCTGTCAAAAAAAAATAAAAAATTACAAATGAGGAGCTGGAAGTATTTTTCCTAATATCATAAAACTAATAGGAGGTAAGTCTGTGATACAAACCCCAATTCTGTTGAACTCCAAAGCTCATTCCACAAATGCACTGTACCCCAAGAATATACTATATACTTTCATGTAGGAGACAGATACAGATAAATAGAAATATAGCAGAGCAGATATATCAGAACTGAAGACAAGGTTAATTCAGAGAAAGGAATGCAGAATGTTCAGCCCTCTAGTACTGGGTGGTCAGTGGTGTCAGGGAAGGCAGGCTCTCAAGGTGAATCGGGAATGCTGGCTTAAAAGATTGTACGGTGAATCATAGCCTGAATTTTTAGGTAAAGAAACCAAAACACAGAGGAAGAAGCCACCCAGAGGTTGTACCTTGGTCATTTATTTCTGCTGCTTCAATTCTTCTTGCTGAATTTCTAATATCAACCAGCCAAGTGGCACACACATCAACTCTGTAAAATGTTGTCACATAAAGTTAAGCTCAGGGGTTAACCTTAAGAGTCATGGAACCTGGGGCCAGGCACGGTGGCTCACACCTGTAATCCCAGCACTTTGGGAGGTCGAGGCAGGCAGATCACGAGGTCAAGAGATTGAGACCATCCTGGCCAACATGGTGAAACCCTGTCTCTACTAAAAATACAAAAATTAGCTGGGTGTGGTAGTGCACACCTGTAGTCCCAGCTACTCAGGAGGCTGAGGCAGGAGAATTGCTTGAACCTGGAAGGCAGATGACGCAGTGAGCCAAGATCACACCACTGCACTCCAGCCTGGCGACAGAGCAAGACTCCATCTAGGAAAAAAAAAAAAAAAAAGTCTGGGTGTGGTGGCTCACACCTGTAATCCTAGCACTTTGGGAGGCTGAGGTGGGTGGATCACAAGGTGAGGAGTTCGAGACCAGCCTGGCCAACATAGTGAAACCCCATCTCAACTAAAAATACAAAAAAAAAAAAAAAAAAAAAAAATAGGCAGGTGGCAGGCACCTGTAATCCCAGCTACTTGTGAGGCTGAGGCAGGAGAATCACTTGGACCTGGAAAGCAGAGGTTGCAGTGAGCCAAGATTGTGCCACTGCACTCCAGCCTGGGTGACAGAGTGAGACTCTGTCTCAAAAAAAAAAAAAAAAGTCATGGAACCTGCAAAATCCTACAGGAATTGGTGACTGTGAACCAAGTGGGCTGCTCTTGTGTGGACAGACTACAAAAAGCTTCCCACCCTACCCTGCAAATAATCAGCCGCTCTCTGTGCCACCTCCCCCTTAGAGCCCTGCTGAACCTTAAGATGGCCCACTGGGTCTGCATTATTTTTCCTAAGGTTCAGTCTGTTTGAAAAGCTGGATGAATATGACTATGTTATAAACCTTCTGTCACTCAAGGTGGGAGAAAATGAGCAGCACTTGCTGTAAGTGGTTGCATTGTCTTGTACTGTATACTTTTATATGTCTGTGCTTATGTTAGCTCTCTTATAGACGATGTACTGCACATGTTGAAAGGTCAGCCACAGATAAGACTGCAAATTGTCTGAGCTCAAAGTTCTTGTCCCAAGCCATCGCCTCCTCCTTCTGAAGAGTTGGGAGTTTGCTCATAGAACTATAGAAAGCTGGGGTTTTAGAACCGTGGCATGGTAGAAACTTGGGGTCAGACTGACTGATTTACAACATCTTGGAACTCACAGAATGTGAGTGTCCTAAAATTATAGCATGTTCTAATCTTTGAACATCAGAACTTAAGAATCCTACTATGTGAGACCCCCTAGAATTAAGCTAGTCAACAAATACTTCTACAATACCTACTATGTGCCAGGCATTATGTTAGATTCTGAATATAAAGACATGAACAAAATTTCCTAAGGGTCTTGCTTTCAGGCAGGTTCCAGAGAATGTCAGAATTTAAGAATCATAAAATGTGAGATTCTTAGAAAAATGAAACATTGCTGTGTTGAAATCCTAGACTGCCAAAGGTGAAGCCTTGAATCATTCTCTCCAGCTCTCTCTACCTTTTTACGAGGCCTAGGGCCTGTTCCAGGCAGGTCGGAATAAAATCTCAGTAATAAGAACATCATTTCAGTTCGGTGACATCACAGAATGGCCAGCTTATAGGGGCTCAGGGATCACCCAGTCCCCACTGCTGCTTTTATCAGCGAGGCCACTGAGGCCCAGAGAGGGGCAGCTGTTTGATAGATCACCTAGCCCCGTCAGGACTAGACCCCGGGTTTTCAGGTATGTCTTAAAGAACAGGCAGAACAGAAAAGGCTTTCCGTGTGCTTCCGAGATTCCCTCTTTGCCAGCCTGCACTGAGGCCCCAGCTCTTCAGAAGGAGTTTGCGGCAACTTTCTCTGTGGAGGCATCAGCCCCGCCCCCGGCCCACGTGTGCAGTAGATCGCCCCGTGTTGGGAGCCCCCCCCCTTCCCGTTGATGAGTGTTTTATTTTGCTCCCTCCCCCTCCCCGTGTGCCTCAAAATCAATTTTCATTATTTTTTCTGTCTGTGTTTGTCTTTGTGGTTCGCAGGTGCTCCCTTGCATTGTTCATCCGCTTCATCAACCCCTATTGAGCAGTCCCCCTCCCCGCCCCCCTCCCCTCCGGCCAATGAGAGCCAGAGGCGGTTACTAGGCAACGGTGTGGCCCAGCCAACCCCGGACTCAGACTCTGAAGAAGAGTTTGTCCCTAATTCATTCTTAGTTAAAAGTGGCTCCGCCAGCCTGGGGGTCGCGGCGAACGGTAAGTCCCTCTCTCTTCCTACTTTTGAGGGTTTGTTTTTAAAATTGTCCTTTCGTTGCGGATGCCTGCTTGGGCCACTTGCCGGGCGGAGGGGCCTGGTGCGTGGTGGGATCCGGGGGAGTTGGGGGCCTGACGTGGCTCCGCGGGCTCAGGCAGCCCCGCTCTTGCCCCGCGGCGCCGCTGGAGTGTGCAAGAGTTGGAGGGCTGCTTCTGTCCCCAACCCCCATGAGAGACATCGGACAGGCAGATGTACCGACAAAGATGCACAGACAGACATCACGAGAAGGAAACATCAGGTGAAGGCCCAGACAGGTAAAGGTAGAGACAAAGATTGACACAGACAGAAAAAAAAAAAAGGTTAAGACATAGGCAACACCAACCAACTACCTACTCTGTGCCAGGGACTGTGCCAGGCACTGTCACAACCATGCCCAGAGACTCAGTATTTTAGCGTCCCCATTTTCACTGGAAAAACTGAGAAGGATTACCCCATTACCCATAAAACAGCGCTGGCTTTAAAAGTTCTCCAGTTTCACAGAGCCTGGAGACAGGCGGCCCTGAAGCCCCAGCCAGCTGCAGGGCTAAATGCTGGCTGCAGAGAGAGCCACTGGGTTTAAGCATGGATCTGCAAGCTCTCTTATTCTGAGCTCTGTCCTGGTGTTTTTAAGGTGGGAGGTGGGGTATGGCAGAAGAGCTCCAGGGTGACCAGCTTGTATCCCCTGATCAGGTGCTGTTAGACTTGAGCCAAGGTGCTTGCCCTCTCTGTCCAGCAGAGGCCAGTCAGCTTCTTTGCAAGGAAACCCAGGAAGGAATTCAAACCTCTAAGAGGTGGGGCAGGATGTACATGAGGTAACCTAGGATCACCTTAATAGCCCCAGGATTTCCTGATGTTTGGAGAAGAGAGGAAATGAAACTGTTTCCCCACAAATAACACTGTAGGTTTTGTGTTGATTTGGCAAACATTTATTTATAAGTGCTTGTGTGGTACTAAATTCCAGGCCAGATTCTGAAAAAGGAGGCAGAGGTTCAAAGAGGGATAAGACAGTCTATGGGCTCTGGAACCAAACAGCTTTGAATTACATACAAGCTTTATTGCTGTGGGACATTAGATAAGTCACATTGCCTCTCCAGGCTTATTTCTTCAAGGGTCAAGTGGGCATTGTAGTGCCTACTTCATGATGAGCACCCATCACAGTGCCTGGAACACAGAAGGAGTGTGGTAACTGTTAGTCATTGCCTGGTCCCCTCCACCTGCCTCTAGGGGATTTACAGACAGCCTGTCTGTGAAAGCTCCCAGCACACTGCTTGGCACTTGGGGATGCTCCAAGAAATGTCAGATGCCATCTTTTCTCTTGGGAGTACATCATTATAGCCGAAGGTGGCAAAGGCGGTAGGAACCTAGTATGTTCTGTGACTGAGGAAGAAGCCTCTACTCTGCCTAAGAGAATTAGGAAATGCCTCCTAAAGGAGGCACTTACAGGACTTGAAGAAATTAGTGAGGTGTGCCAGACAGAGATTACCAAGGGTGTTCTGGGCAGAGGGAACACACGGACAAAGAACTTGAGGTGGGGACATGGGAAGCCTGCCCCAGCTCTTTTAAACCTGGGAGCCTGGGCTGTAAATAGGTGTGAACCTTGGAAGGGTATGGAAGGCCATGTGGTGAAAGTCACCTGAGCTCTTCTGAGAACTGGCTTGAGTTCCCCCACCAAATGACAATGAAGGGCGGTCATTACCTACCCTCCTTTTCTAGCTAGGACCTCCCCGCTTCTGCTGTCTTTGGAAATCAGAGAGATCTTTGTCCTTGATGATTCTCTTCTGACAGGATTTTACACCCTGCATTCTCCATGACCAAGACCCAAACCTCCTCCTTTTTTCTCAGTGCTCCCTGGGGTGGGGTTGTTTTCTTGGTGGTTCAATGTCCCTACTCCTCTATGCCTTTTAGCTGCCTGTGTTTCAAATGATGCACAGAAACACAGGAACCCTGGGCTGGGAGCAAGGAGACCTGGTTCCAGACCCAGCTCTGTGGCTCACTGGCTATTTATCCTTGGCAAATCACTGTCTTTCTAAGCCTCAGTTTCCCCATTTTGCCAGTGATGAAGCAATTTCTAAGGTACCCTGATTTTAGGAGTGTCACGAGTTATTCCTGCCAGTAGCCTTCTTAAGCTTATGGGGTAGGGGGGAAATATATATATATATGTGTGTGTGTGTGTGTGTGTGTATGTGTGATGATGTTCTTTGTTCATTTCTGAGTAAGCCTTACACGTAGAAGAGAAGGCAAGAGATTAAAGTCCTTAATCTCTTCCTTTGCAAATTAGCGAACAAGAGCAATCACTTTGTTGCAAGTTCTAAGGCAAATTGATGACATTATTGCATTATTGATGTGCAGGGAAGGAGATGGGGGACTTTAGCCTGCAGCTGTCTGCTCATTGCTGCTCCTCCATGCTCCTGCACCCCAGGGGACCTTGTCACTTTGGATCCCTTCCCCAGGCCCTTGCTCTGAATGTCACTCTAAAAGTTGGTAATAAGCATGTCTCATGCCTGAAGGAAGAGTCTGGGTCCTTACTGGTCTGTTGCTCTGGGGTTGGGATCATGAGAGAGCTCAGTGAGTCTCTGCCATGGCTGGACCCTGCCTACTGCCTTCCTCTCTCCTGAAACCCAAAACCAGGGATCTTCTATGAGCCAAAGGACATGCTGGTACTGGTGTGGGCTCAGCACTAGTGAGTGAAGATTAGAGGGCCCTGGTACATAGACGTAGCAGGCCTAATAAATGTTTTTATGGTTTTTAATTTGGTTTTTTTCATGGAAAAAATGTGAAATTATTTTAATGGAATTATCTTTATTGTTTCTGCCAATTATAAAAGTAGCAATGCTTGTTAACATTCAAATAATATGGAAAGGTAAAATGTTAAGTTCTCTTATAATCCTTCCTCCCAGATATAACTACGTTTAACAGTTTGGTGCATGGTCTTTCAGAGACTTTTAATTTAGTGTTCATTGAATGAGTGAGTGAATGAACCAATGAGCAAGCAATGCTTAAGGACCACAGTGTAGCAGAGAGCTATAGCCATTGCTCTAGAGACAAGCCTGAAATTGGATCCCAGATGTGCAACTCTAGGCAATGTTTCCAACCTCTGAAAGCATTGGTTGCTCCATCTGTGAAATGGGAGAAAACCTTCCAAGGTTGTTATGGTATTTTAAAAAGTTAAAGCTGATAAAACCTTTCTATCTCTCTTCCCTATCTCCACACCCCCATCTCCTTCCACCAATTTGAGACCTTGGAGACCACCCTCAACAGAGCAATTGCTTTAGGGCCAGCTGAGACTGCATTCAGATTATATTTTAAATTACAAAGAATGCCTCTTTGGCTCCTAAAGGGTGAAAATGAGACAGTTTCCTATGGTGGGAGCTGAGGCTGTTGGAGCCAGCCTTCCCGGGAGCTTGCGCTGGACTCTCCAGCATCACCCCCAGAGGCCCTCTGCCCACAGCTGTGTCAACTCCAGCCTGAGCTGCCATCCCAGATCTGGTAGGCCTCAGAGCTGCCCTGCTAAAATCCCCATGTAAAGTGCAAAGAGGACCGTGGGGTATCACAGAACAGCTCATTGTCCCTGTGGAGAAGAAAACAGGGGAAGTAGCTTTTTCTCTTATCAAAATCCTAATCCTTCCCCAAGGGTAATCATCCAGAAATCACTGATATATATAAAGAAAGATTTCACTAAAATATCAACTAGTCACAGTTGAAAAAGCAAAGGAAGTGGTTAGGATTAAGTAGGTATTCGTCCCTACCCCATAGAAACTTTTCAGAATAAATATTAAATGTTTCGTGAATTGTTCTCATCTAAATTCTAAAGCAAAGGGGCTTTAAAAACTTGGTGGTTAATATTTAAGAGGGTCAGGGAATAAATAGCTCTGAGAAATGTGTCAGTTTCTCAAAGCCTAGGTAAGGTAGTGGGTGGGTGGGAGAATTTACATTTAATAAGGACTTTCTATGTGCTCGAAGTCTTTCTATAAAACATGCATTATCGTATTTGTGTCTCAATTTATGTCCCTTTCACTGTTTAGGAAACTGAGGCTCAATAAGGGGCAGTGACTTGCCCATTAGTCATTGGTCATAAGGGCATGGAAAAGATTCAGACCCAAGCCTGTTTGACTCTAGAGCCCCATTTTTTTTTCCTTCTGTTGTTTTTTTTTGTTTTGTTTCAAATATCAGATCCTGTTACTTTTGTCTTCTCCTTAGTAGGAGTTTGAAGAAGATAAGAGGAATATTACCAAAGAAAAGCTGGTTTTAAGAGAATTCCAAGTTGTTGGATTCCTTTTACCTCACAAACCTTTATGAAGCCCCTGTTATATGACATGAATCAGACCAGATGACTGGGCACTAAATTTTGGTGCAGCTTCCTCAGAGCCAAACTTTGGATGCTAGGCCGTCCATGGCTCTTTTCTTTTTTCAGCACTGTGTCCTTACTGCCTTGCCTTACAAATTTCTCACTGGTCAGCATCACTGTTGTTTGGCAGTTTCATTGACTTTCTCAGGTCTTAAGCAGCTGGGATTATTTTGTTTTGACTACCAATCCAGTGGAGGAGTGTTTATTTTTCTTTCTAAATGGGAAACACTGCCATGTTTGTAAGCTCCTTCTAAAAGTGTTTTCTTAAAACAAAAAATTCAACTTAATTGAGAACCTATTCAGAGTCCCTGGGGGTGTCAACCAAGGTCCTTTTAAGTCAGTTTGTGAAATCAGAAAGCAAAATTGTGCCTGTTTCTAACAGTTGAAAGGAAGGTCCGGTGAGATTTTTGTCTTCTTTCACTATGAATTTCGTGGAGCCTGGGTTTTTGTTGTTGTTGTTGTTGTTGTTGTTTCATGCCAACTGCAGTTACTTGGATGTGCTTCTTTACCTAGTTCTGAGGGTGTAGAACACTGGGGTAGGTAAAGTTTTCAGCAATTTTGTTCACCACTTCTCTCAACTCTCTTGCAGCAAAAGACCCTCATTGGTAAATAAATTCTTACTACACCAGCTATGTAGCAAAATTAAGTACCTAACTCCTGTTGGCAAGACAAATTGATTTCTTCCTTTATTCATTCATTCATGATGACATTTTAAATGTTTGTGGATGTTTTCCAGAGAGATGAGGGATGAAGGGTATTCTAAACAGAGAGACCCTTTAAAATTGGTATTTAATTTATTGGGTTAAAATTCCTTAAATGAAACCCTTGGAATCAGAAGCACTTTAGAATTTGGAAATGTTCAAATTTAAGAAAGAAAATGGAGTACATATTTTGTATTTCTCCTAACACTCCTGCAGTAATCAAACACATCACTATTTCTGCCGTGAAACATGAATACTTATACTCACGGGATTTTAAAATGACTCCAAGCCTCATGTCAGTTCAGGTCAGGTTTTGCCTCTAAATGAGTTTTGGTTAAACATTTAGTCTCAGAGTTTTGGGGTTTCAGAGTGATGGCTAATAAATGGTGATCCTGAATTGTGTCTTCTTAAAAATGAGGGAAGCGGAGCTCAGAAAGATTTAGCAACTTGCTCATGGTTGTAGAGATAACTAGATAACTTGAAAACTAGACAGCATGATACAGGTACAAGTTGCTGACCAGGAAGCTCCATAGATGTGCTTATTGTTTATCCATAATCACTGCTTAGAAAGGCCTAGCCGCTCTGCTATAGAAATCAGAGTTCAGGAGGCCAACACCAGCAGGCTGGGTGGCTCTCAGGCCTGGAAATTCAGCAGGAAAGAAGCCAAGTGGTCAGATGCCTAGAACTTGGCAACTCTGAGTTGATAAGGAGCATTTCCTGATAGACCGTCTGCTGTCGGGCCCCCTTTCTTTGATGCCCCACTGTCTTCTGTACTCACTCCTCCCTAACAGTCTGGGACCTAGTTATTCACATGTCTGGTTCCCTCGTGCAACTCCCAGTTCCTAGAGGTAGGCCTTGTGTACACTATCTCCAGGGCTGAGCACAGTGCCCTGTGTATGTGTATGTGCTAAAATCAAAATTGAAAAAAAAAGTGCTGATTTCCTTTCTTCCTTCTTTCCACCAGCACCCCGTCCACACACATGCACAGCAATAACCCTAGGAACGGGGCACTGAGGCACATACCTGATACAGCTGTGGAGAGTCACAGAGATGAAGCGATTTGTCTAGGTACAGAGTCAAGATGCAAAGCATGGCCCCAGACTCCAGTGTTCTTTCCACTCTACCAGGTGCCTCCCTTAATTAGACAAGCTCTCACCTATGGCCTCCCACCTGGGGCAGACCATTATGCCCCCGCATTGAGGGCAGTGGTGACAACCTCACAGGGGACACTTCTGTTTTTATACTGTTGACAAAGCCCTTTTTCATACATTACCTCGGGGAAACTCTGGTGACTCTAATTTAATTGCCACATCGGCTTTCTAGGAGGTAAGGCTTCTTCCTGACCTTGCAAAATAAACAGGTCACGTTTTGAATTAATGTAACTGAACATCCTGGGAGAACCAGGGCCCTCTAATTAGTCACTCATTGTAGACTCTTTGCAGTTCCTTTTCCACTAATTTCCCCAAATACCACTGCATTAAAAGGTACAAAAATAACATTTTTCATGTATGGCTTGATTGGACCTAGGAATTCCTAGACCACTCCCCGAGGAAGGCACATTAGCTATGTGTCCAGGCTTTCTCCATCTGGAAACTAAGCCTGGTTTGTGACCCTGTTGAAATGGTCATGGTCTGCTCCATGGATCCCTTGTGGACACCAAACCACATTTTAAACCATCTCCTGACACTTTAGGGCCCAGACCGTTGAAGAGGCACCTGGAAGGAGGCCAAGGAGAGTGTGGGAGATTAGTAGAACTAACATTTGTGTACCTTCTCATTCCCGAAGCTTGTTCTCCTCTGTCATCTCACTGGATCCACAGAAAAGTCCTGTGAGATTGGAGAAATGTGAAGGAGGGTGAACACTGTGTCCACGTGAGAAACAGGCTCAGGGAGATGCAGCTTAGCACAGAGCTGCCCCTTGGCCACAAGGCTTGGAACTAGTTTGGGCTTTGTTCATGGATGGTCAGTCCAACATGTGAGGCTCAGTGCCATCATGTGAGGCCCGCTGCTATCATGTGAGCTCAGTTTCCCAGTTACAAACTTCATCTGGAGAAGCCTCATCATGAAAACCTGCTTACAGAGAGGCACAGGCCTGGAAGCAGGAGATCTGCTGTGATCCCAGTTCTGCCTCTAGCCTGCTGTGTCACCTTGCAAAAGGCTCGTCTGTTGGTTCTTCGGCTTTCTAGTCTGAGCAGTGAGAGAATTGGATGAAACCAGCATTTCCCAAACCATATTCATTTCTGTGTCACTGTCTTAGTCTGTGCCAGAGCGGTGTGCCCACCTAAATGGTTATTTATGTTCCTTTAAACTGCTGCCTTTTCCAAACTTTTTCTCCTTTAGTGAATTTTTTTATTTCAAAAGGAAATTGTATATTACTGCTGCATTCCACTTGCCATATGGCAAGTGTATGACTTGCCATAAATAGAAGGTAACTGTAAAAATAAATACTATGAAAGCAGGTTATCCCATTCTGGTGAGAGAATGTCTGCTCAAGGACACTGAGGAGAGATTTGCCTCTCTGCATTAAACAAGGACATTGGCAACTGATAGGTGGTGAAAACACACTAGTTCCCAACTTAGACTTCCTCTTTGACATCATCCAAAGGGTTGAAAGAAAATAGAAGCTATTCTGCATGTGACTCGGTGTTATTTAATGTTTGTTCTCACTGTAATCACCTGAAATCACATCCCTTGGGTACACAGCTCTGTGGCTTTTTCCAGTACTCTGTAGGATTTTAATGCTGCCCCCACACAGCCTGCTCACCTTGAGAATAAACATCTCTCGCTGCTCTCAGGCCCATCCTTCTTCCATTTCCTAAACGTGGTCTTTGGGAGCCATCTGTTCCCACCCTTCCCCAGGCAGCCCCCTGCCCTCTGCCCCTGTCATCATGTCTGAGCTGGGTGCTTTGAGCTCAGCTGGATCCCCCATTACTGGTTAATGGCTCCCAGTTTAAACCAGGAAACTTTGTGGCTTCCTTTTCTCCCTTCCCTTCCTCTCCTTCTGAACTGCCATTATTTATATAGGTGTTTGAGATTAAACAACTAAAAAAAATTCCCTCTGCTTTATAAGGCCTAAAAGGACTGAAGCCAGAAGAAAAACAGAAATGGCACAATGTGGAGCAATGGCAGGGAAAAATAGGTTGTGGAGGTTTACAGGTCTGTGCTGTGTAGTCTTGGGCAATTTGCTTAACCTCTCTGGGCCTCAGTCTCGTCTGTAAAATGGAGAATAGTACAGTCTTCTCTCTTGATCCACAGGGGATTGGTTCCAGGACCCTCCCCGCAACGGCAACCTCCAGGGATACTAAAATCTACAGATGCTCAAGCCCTGATATAAAATGGCATAGTATTTGCATATAACTTACGGACATCCTCTTGTATAATTCAATCGTCTCTATATTACTTATAATACTTAACAATGTGAATGCTATGTAAATAGTTGTTATATTGTATTTTTAAATTTTATACTTTTTTTTCTGACTATTTTTGATATTCAGTCAACCATTGGTTGAGTCCATGGATTTGGAGGGGCAGTTGTACTTCACAAAATTGTGGTATAAATGAGAAAATATGGATAAGGCTTCTCTCACAGTGATTGCTATATAATAGATGCCCAATGAATGTCAGTTTCCTTATTCCCTTTCTGGTCCCCAAAAGTTTTTGGCCAGATATTCCTGGGAGGCAAGCAGATTCCTACACTCTTACCCCTCCTGGCTTGGAAGAGCCCCAGCAATTAACAGCTCAGCCTGGGAGTCATGATCTTTAATCCCCCTCCCCCTCCTGGGTGATTTCCAGAGATTTCGGGTGGGAGAGTAAGCCCAAGGCACCAGCTAAACAAACATAGCATGTAGTCTCAGAGACAAAGCCTCAGATGCTCTTGCTGGAGCCCGTATGCTGTTTCCAGTCCCCATAGTTCCAGCGATAGAGTGCTGATGTTTGGTACCAGATGAAACGCTGTGATGCTTTTTCCTTCTGGTCAGCTGGCCTTCCCCCAGAGTTGAAAGGAAAGGAAAATGACTGGTAATTCATTTATGCTCCACTCCCTCTTTCCTGGTGGATCCTATTTCTATAAATAACTCTGGGAAGCTGCTAACCAGCTAACAACAACAGTACCTATATTTGCACTTCCAGAAACCCTTCTTCAGATGCCCCAGTGGAACCTTGGGGGAATGCATACCTGATGTGAACCAAGCTCCTTTCCCCACTATCTCAGTGACCTCACCAAGCTTACCTCTTTTACCCAGTTGCCCATCTATAAAATGGGAATAAGAATAGCAACCTGGGGAGTTTGCTAGGATAAAGGAGAAACAGGAAAACATCTAAGACACTGAGATCAAGGCAGGTGTTTAGTGTTTACTGGTCTTCTCTTGGAAAATAATAGAGACCATTTTTAGGGGATAAGGAGGTTATCTCATCAAAACTAAAGTTGTGATCACCGGTCTGCTATTATCCTGAGAAGGAGCAAAAATGGAAGTGGAGATGATCCCTGTCTATTTGCTAGTTTTACAAAATGCTGCTCCTCTTAGCCAAAACATTCCTACTATGTCTCCTTTCTCCTGGACCGCTTCAGTAGCATCCTTCTGGCCTCCCTGCCCCTGTCTCTCCCTTTAATCCATCCCTCACATTGTTCCAGGTGTTACCTCTCAAAGAGCCCCTGCTAGTGCCCTCCCTGGGTTTCCCGCTGCTGGCAGCTCGGGTCCTGATCCTTAGCAGGGCAGCCCCAGCCCTTCTTCCCAGAGCCCTATCCTTCCTCGAGTTGATTACTTTCATGCAGATTCAACACAGCCTCTGGTCAGTGTCTGGTGATGTCCGGCAGAAAAGGCCAAAGCCTCACTAATCAGAGTGAAAATAGGGAAGGTCTTTCTGATTTCGAGTGATATGGAGGAAAAATGAGGCTTGTTGACCCTCAGAACCAATTCAACTCAGCAAATTTTTTGTTAAGGACCTACTGTGTGCCAGGGCCCATGGAGGATAGAAAGCAGTCAGCTCACCCCTGTTGGGGAGACAGAAACACACTAAACAGTTTGCCCTGAAGCAGCCACTAGTAAGGGGAACTGGTGACGGAGTGTGCCAGGGTGTGTGGGGCTACAGAGGTGTAATGCAAACTGGGAGGTTGGGGGAACTTCCTAGAGAAAGGTGCTAACTACTGAGGAACACAGGCAAGTTTGCACATTCAGGCTTATCTGGAAGTGAACTTTACTTTTATGTATCTATAGGGCTCCTATGGACTGAATTGTGTTCACCATCAACATTCACCACCCTCAAATTCATGTGTTGAAGCTCTAACTCTCTATGTGATGGCATCAGAGATAAGGCCTTTAAGGAGGTGATTAAGATTAAATAAGGTCATAAGGGTAGAGCCCTGATCAGATAGAACCAGTGTCCTTATAAAAGAGGAAGAGACCCCAAAGAGCTCTCTGTCCTCCATGTGAGACACAGCAAGAAAGTGGCCATCTACAAGCCACGAAGAGAGCCCTCACCAGAAACCGAATCCCATCAGAACCTTGATCTTGGACTTCCCAGCCTTCAGAACTATGGGAAAATAAATTTCTATTATTTAAGCAACCTAGTCTATGGAATTTTGGTACAGCAGCCTAAGCCGACTAAGACCAGAGCTCTGGTATAAGGATGAGCCTAGACATACAGACTTTGCATGTCTGTTATTTGTGTGTAACCAAATGCTCCCAACCTAATTGTGGGGTCTGGAAGTGTTTATTTCCTCCATTCATTCATTCATCTGTCCATTCATTTAGCAGACTCTTCCTGGTGTGTGCTCTGTGTGGGGTCCTGTGCTGGAGAGTGAACTCTGGTCAGACCTCATCTGTGCCCACCATGGGCAGCCATGTGCATTGGGCACACATGAAGGAAGCACTGCAGTCCTCTGCGCAGACAGGGGGACAAGGCAAGGCTCTCTTCCTTTCTAGGAAGGAAGGGCTGCCATGGCAAAGGCCAGCTTTACAGCCCACTCTCCATCCATCCCCTTCCAGCTCTCAGAGAGCAGCCCTTGAGCACGCTGCATTTTCCCGGGGTTTGATGTGGGAGGAGACAAGCAACATAACCTGCAGGCAGGTGTGCTGGAATCAAAGAGGGCCTGATCACACCTTTGGACAGTAGAACAGATGAGCAAATCCCATTCCTGAGCACCTACAGTGTGCCAGGGGCTTCGCCTTTCTCATTCCGTTGAGTCTGCTCAGCTGGGAGGCTCTAGAGCAGAAGAGCTAAGAGTGTGGGTTTGAATGTTGGCTCTGTCATTATTAGCTGTGATCTTTAGCAAATGCTTTTAACCTCGGAGTTTTCATTTTTCCCTTATGTGTAAAACAGGGATAATATTAATAATACCTACCTCATTGGTGGTATTAGAATTCAATGTGAAATAATATATGTGAAGTACTTAGCAAAGTGCCCAGTTATTGTACAGTCTTAATAAATGGAAATTTCTATCATTGTTGTCATTTTTCTGGTTAGTGTTTTACTCAACAGAGCCTAAGAAAGATACAATAATTTGCCCAAGGTCACAGAGATAGTAAGTGGCATTTTTGCATCCCAGGTGTGCCTGGCTCTTCACAATCTTTTCTCACTCCCACCAGACTGCCTCCCTTATCTAACAGCCATCTCTCCCTTTCTTGACAACCCTCAGGCAGCCATAGGGTCTAAGGGAACCTCTAAAGCAGATCAGGGATTTTTTCTCCCCCCGCCCTGCACTATACCCTACCCTGCTGCACAGAGGATCAAGCTGCATGCACATTTTGGGAGCAGTTTATGACCCCTGGCCAGAGGCCCCTGAATGGAAACCGCTGAGTTGCACTCCGGCTCTCTGCTCTGTTCAGATGCCCCTATTGGGCCCTGTGTGGATGACAAGATGATGCATGAGGTCTGGCTAAGCAGCTTATTTGTCTGAGCTGGTGATGGCCTTTGTCCTGAGGTGGGTTAATGGTAAGGGGCAGTGGCCCTTGAAGGCCTGGACAATGGGAAGCCTTCTCAGGTCATCAAATCACTCAGTGGAATGGCCCTGAGTCCCTTAGAGCCCCCTCAGAACACAGGAGGCCTCTGCTGACCCTGCTCATCACCCATTGATGTACCCGCCGCCCTGCCAACCAAAGGGGAACACTGGAATAATGGAGAGAGAGAATCAAAGAGCATTCAAATGACAAAGGACTTCAGAGGAGGAAACTGAGACAGAGAGAGGACAGTGATCATTCCTGACTTCCCACCTCCCCCTGCACCCAGTTCTGCACCGTGCTTTCCTAGCTTGGCTTGTTTCTTTCTCCAAATGCAGCAGGCCCACAACTAACCAGACCAGGCTGTTTTTCCCAGCTGTTCCTTTCATTGCTGAAACCTAATGCTGCAGATTTCAGTTCCAACTTCACCTGGCAGCCATGGCCTACCAGAATTCACCCTTTCCCTACTTCTTGAGCCCCTCTGATCCTTCCCCAAGCCCCTAGTCTTGTGAGCAACACCATTTAGCCTCTGCTGCCTGCTTCAACAAAAGCAGCTTGCTCCCTTTGATCAGTTTCCTACATTTGCTTCTGAATAAAGATCCTATTTAAAGATAACTTCTAATATTAGGATTTTTTCCAAGTTTGAAACCCACTGATTTAGATCAACCCTTTTATTTTATGGAAAGTTGCAGAGCTAGGATTCAAATCCACGCCTTCTGATTCCCAATCTTGACTTCCTCTCAATGTATGTATTCATTTATTCATTACACAAAGATTTCTAGCACACCTACTGTGTGTCAAATACTGAGCTGGTCCCTAGAGTACTGACATATATAAGACAGTGCTCCTGCCCTCAAGGAAGGGCCTGAGCATTAACATCCAGTCCTGCTGAGGGTTCAAAACGCAAATATGAAAATGCCTATTGACTTTGGCATCCATGTGACCACTGGCGACTTTGGTAAGGGCATTTTCAGAATGTGGAGGCTAAAACCAGAGGAGGATGGATGGGAGGGGAGCTGGCAGAGGCAGTTTAAGTAAATGATCTAAAGAGACTGGGCTTTGTGTCACAAATTACTTACTAATTACAAAGGGAAAAGAGTTACTTTATAGTGGGGAGATCAGGAATCACCACCTTAACCAAGTGACCAAACTTAGCACTCCATTAGTGAGCCATCCTAATATGACGCAGTAAGATGTACGTCTCATCACACATGAGGTACACTTGCCAAAAATATGTAACCTGAATCCAATTATGAGAAAACAATCAGACACATCCAGAATGCAGGACATTTTACAGAATAACTGGCCTGGACTTTCAAAAAGGCTAATACCATGAACAAAAGGACTGATGAGTATTTGGGTGGGTAGGAGGCTCTGGTAGATTAAAAGAGACTAAAGAAATCAGCCAAAAACTTGACTCTTACAAGCGATTGAATCCTGTTTTTCTAAATGCTATAAAAAAGACAGTTGGGGGCCGGGCGCAGTGGCTCACGCCTGTAATCCCAGCACTTTGGGAGGCCAAGGCAGGCAGATCACGAGGTCAGGAGATCGAGACCATCCTGGCTAACACTGTGAGACCCCGTCTCTACTGAAAATACAAAAATTACCCAGGCGCGGTGGCGGGTGCCTGTAGTCCAGCTACTGGGAGGCTAAGGCAGGAGACTGGCATGAACCCGGGAGACGGAGCTTGCAGTGAGCCGAGATCACTGCCACTGCATTCCAGCCTGGGCAACAGAGCAAGACTCCGTCTCAAAAAAAAAAAAAAAAAAAAGACAGTTGGGAAGAATTGGAGAAATTTTAAACTAAGTATGTATGTTAGGTGATATGGAATAATTATTCATTAATAGTCATATTGTGGTTAGATGATAGAATGTTCTTATTCTTAGGAGATGTGTGCTGATATAAAGTGTACTGAAGTCTACAACTTTCAGATGATTCAGAAAAACTTTTTATGCATCGAGATGAAGTAATGTGGCAATATATTAACTGACAGATTTAAATGAAGAGTATATGGGCTTTTCTGCACTATTCTTTCAACTTTTCCATAGGGTTGAGATTTTTCAAAATAGAAAATGGGAGTGCCTGTACTTAGATTGGCTAGAGACTGGACAATAGCAATTGGGTTTTGGAAAGATTTCTTGGGACAGGTGAGATTGGGTGCTTTTTTTCATGAGAGCCCACCCTCACAACCAAGCAATGCTTTATACCAAGCATTGACTTCGCCTCTTGGAATACAGAACCCCTCCAAACCTTTACAGAGAACCGATGGTTTGGCAGTTGTGATAAAACAGGCCCTTCCTGGGCATGGAGGGAACTTCAGCAAGGCACCGGATCCAGTAATGGGAACCACATTGGCAGGAGTGTAGGGAGCTCCACCCCAGAAATAGCCCTTCTGTGCCGAGGCAGGACAACTGGAATGAATTATGCACATTCATACTTGTTAAACTGCCTTGGCACCAGAAGTGATCCTCGTAACCTGAGCTTTACAGCAGCACAGCCATACTTAAAGTTGGGTCAGCCTTGCCCCCGCACTCTCTCTGTCGGAGGTTTATAGCTAAGGCATAAAACAATTCAGCATGAGCTGAAACATGAAAACCTCCTCCAGATTGCAAAGGTAAACTTCTCTTTTTAAAGTTTTCTGAGGAGGCAGTGTTTGGGAATAAAGTCTTGTCTGTCTCCTTCTGCTTTTCCAGTCCTTGGCCAGGTCCCCACACACCCTGCCCCCACCTCACTCCCTACCTCAAGCCTAGACCACAATCCAGTCACACACAGAAGCTGCTGCATCCTGTAGTTGGAGGGTTCTGTTGTGACCAGGGAGTCTTGGTTTCTGAAACTGAGCCTTGAAGCTGTGTGGCCTTGGGCAAGTTGAGTCCCCTCTCTAAGCTTCAGCCTCTTGGTTATTTATAGACAATATTTATTACAGGGTTATCCAGACCATACAGGTGTGTGGTCACTGTGTACGTGAGACCAGTGCACACAGTGGGTACTCTGTAAACAATGAAGTTTGCCTCATGTATCGATTCTTCCTTTCCTGAAAGATTTCTCTGTACAATGGAATGTTGTTTGACAGCATTTTACCCACAGTAGAATTTCTTTCAAAACTGGAGTCGGTCCTCTCAAACCCTGCTTCTGCCTTATCAACTATGTTGATATGATATTCTAAATTCTTTGTAGTCATTTCAACAATGTTCACAGCATCTTCATCAAGAGTAGTTTCCATCACAAGAAACCACTCTCTTTGCTCATCCATAAGAAGCAACTCCTCATCCATAAAAGTTTTATCATGAGATGGCAGCAATTCAGTTACATCTCGAGGCTCCACTTCTATTTTTCTTGCTACTACCAACACACCTGCAGTTACTTCCTCCACTGAAGTCCTGAATTTCTCAAAGTCACCCATGAGAGCTGGAATCAGTTTCTTCCAAACTCTTGTTAATATTTCACCCCTCTCCTATGAATCTTGAGCATTCTTAATGGTATTTAGAATGGTAAATCCTTTCCAGAAAGTTTTCAATTTGCTTTGCCCAGATCCATCAGAGGAATCACTATCTATGGCAGCTATAGTCTTACAAAATGTGTTTCTTAAACAATACGATTTGAAAGCCAAAATTACTTTTTGATCCATGAGCTGAAGAATGGGTGTTACATTAGCAGGCATGAAAACAACATTCATCTCCTTAGTTATCTCCATCAGAGCTCTTGGGTGACCAGGTGCATTGTCAGTAAGTGGTAATATTTTAAAAGAAGTCTTTTCTTCTGAGCAGTAGCTCTCAACAATGGGCTTAAAACATTCAGTAAACCATGCTGTAAACAGATGTGCCATCATCCAGTCTTTGTCATTACATTTAAAGAGCACAGGCAGAGTAGATTTAGCATCATTCTTAAGGGCACTGGGATTTTTGGAATGATAAATGAGCACTGCCTTCAACTTCAAGTCACCAGCTGCATTAGCCCCTGACAAGAGAGTCAGCCTATCCTTTGAAGCTTCAAGCCAAGCATTGACTTTTCCTCTCTAACTATGAAAGTCCTAGATGGCATCTTCTTCCAATAGAAGGCTGTTTTGTCTATGTTGAAAATCTGCTGTTTAGTGTAGCCACCTTCATCAACAATCTTAGCTAGATTTTCTGGATAACTTGCTGCAGTTTCTCCCATCAGCACGTGCTGCTTCACCTTGCACTTTTATGTTATGGAGGCTGCTTCTTTCCTTAAACCTCATGAACCAACCTCTGCTTGCTTGAAACTTTTCTTAGACAGCTTCCTTGCCTCTCTCAGACTTCACAGAATTGAAAAGAGTTAGGGCCTTTGCTCTGGATTAGGCTTTGGTTTAAGGGAGTGTTGTGGCTGGTTTGGTCTTTTATCCAGACCACTAAAACTTTCTCCATAAAACATAAAACAGCAAAAAGGCTGTTTTGCCTTCTTATCATTTGTGTGTTCAATGGAGTTGCAATTTTCATTTCCTTCAAGAACTTTTCCTTTGCATTCACAATGTGGCTAACTCTTTGGCTCAAGAGACCTAGCCTTCAGCCTGTCTCAGCTTCTGACATGACTTCCTCACTGAATTTAATAATTTCTAGCTTTAGATTTAAAGTGAGAGGCACACAACTCTTTCTTTCACTTGGCCATTGTAGGGTTATTAATTGGCCTAATTTCAATATCATTATGTCTCAGGGAATAGAAAGGCCGGAGGAGAGGGAGAAAGACAGGGAATGGCCAGTCAGTGGAGCAGTCAGAACACAAACCTTTATCACTAGGTTTGCCATCTTACACCAGACACAGTTTGTGGCATCTTAGAACAATTACAATAGTAACACCAAAGATCACTGATCACAGATCACCATAACAGAGATAATAATAGTTTAAACATTTGAAATGTTACAACAATTACCAAAATGAGAAACAGAAACATGAGGTGGGCATGTGCTGTTGGAAAAATGGCACCAATGGTCTTGCTTGACTCAGGATTGCCACAAACCTTCAATTTGTAAAAATATGGTATCTGCAAAATGCGCTACAGCAAAGTGAAATAAAACAAGGAATGCCCTTACGTAGATCTCTATAGAGAATCGTTGTTTTGATTATGAACAGAAGTTTTTCCAAAATTACTCTTGCTTTCATCTAAAAGATAGCCAAAGTACAGTCCTTAATGGAAGAGAAATAATGTGGAAAATCACAGGAAAATAATTTGATTTTATCCTTTTATTAAGAGTTTTTAGTAGAAGGGCAGGAGAAGCTTTGACGTCAGCCAGACCTCAATTCAAATCCCAGCCATGCCACTTACTGGCAGAGTGACCCAGACAGATTAGTAATCCATTCTGAGCCTCAGTGGCTTCATCTGTAAAATAAGGCATAATAATACTGACCCAGCAAAGGGAAGTGAAGATACAGTGTGCTTTGTGAAAAGCTCTTAGCCCAGTACCTAGCAAATAGAAAGCATTTAATGAACAGAGCTACAATTAGTACCGAATCTGAGAAGAGCAGGAACGCTCCTGATATCCAGACCTGTCTCTCAAGTATTGTTCTTGGGCACCAGGAATGACAGACCAAGGGAAGCCAGCTGACATCAAAAGCCTTGCCCTGCAGATCTTCAAATAGATGATGAAAATGCACTGTGATTTCTGCCCTTTTGAAGCTGTCTCTTAGCCTAGCCCTTCAAGCTACTAGGGATTTGATGGGCTGGGAGGACACTGAGGATGAGAAGAAACTTCAATTTGTTGTTTCAAAGTAAGGCAGCTCCTTCAGATAAGGCAACCTGGTTTTTTCAGAGCCTAGGTTCCCAGACATGTGGTCAGGTAGGGAAAATGATCTTCATCATTGCCTTTTTCTTTTGGCAAACGTACTAGGGATGGGTAGGAAAGTGTGGACCAGAATCAGGTTCTTTGTTTTTTTTTCTGCCTGAGTCAGGACTACGAACCCCAAACTGCTTCTGCAGAGGTTGAGCATTTTCACTGGAGTCACCACATGTCAGCTAGTTCATCCCAGGCAGATTTCTGCTTCCAGTCCCAGTTCTGCCTCTCACTAGTGATGACACTGGAGAGTCACTCTGCCTTCTTGGCCCTCACTTTGCTTATCTCTAAGGAAAGAAGAAAACCAGCTGCTCTGCTGGCCTCTTTAGCCTGTCATATGGCCTCTGTGAGATAAGGCATGTGAAAGTATGAGTGCTCCCAAGGTGGGGAACAGAAACGCAGTCCTCACCACGCACTCTGCAGTGAGGCGGGCACGTTATACACACACCTTTGTGCAACAGGCCTTTTCCCAAAAGGCTATACCCAAACAGAATTTGTTGTTACTAAAATACATGGTAAATAGAATCTTTAATAAATAGAAGCATTTTAAGTACAGAATAGGAGATGGAGAAAACTAACATTTACTTACCACATACTACTTTTAATTTATTCTGATTTTGTCATCAAGATTCTTGACGGTGTATTTTTGCACATTAAAGTAGCACACCTGGATTATAAAGATTTTCAAACAGGTTGTCTACAGTATCACTAAAGATCTAGGTACATTTCCCTACTAGAAAAAAAAATGGTTTTTAAATATGCCTTGAAAATTTCTATCCCTCTGGACAGATGATAATTTATGACAGGCAATTAAATGATGTATGTGTATTTGTTGAATGTGAATTTCTCCTGGTGAAGCAGAGAAAGTAATATATAAAGAGGGGCAGAGGGTAGGAAGGGACCAGACTTGTTTCCTGCTCATTTGCACAATGGGTCAGACATTTCCACTCTCCACATTCCTCAGGATAGGAGTCTGCTGCTCACACTGATGCCCACCCCTTGCCCCCACACCAAGGCGTCCTTTTTTTCTTCTGTCTCACTTCTTCCAAGAGTCAAGATCCTTCTTGGAACATAACTCAAGCTTCAGAACATACTTCCTTTAGGACTGGAAAATTTCCTAGAAGTTGGGGTGTGAAATCTCCCCCTTCCTCCAGGGCCTCCTGCCCTAGCTTGGGGGTTGCCACCTACAGACTGCATTTGCTGTCTGAGCAAACTCAGCACGTCTTGTCTCAAAGGTGCACATTCATTTAAGGGTATCAAGTTGAAGTCCTCTTCTCTGGAGCTAATAGCAGATGCACATTTCTGGGCTGGGGAGAAAGAGTCTGTCCTAAAGACCCTCGCAGGACCATGCACCGACTCTTGAGGGAGAGTTTCATTGGATTTGAAAATCTGGCCAGAATTCTGAGCACTTCCGGCCTGACAGGGCTTCTCTTGGAAAGACACAGTACCGTGGAAGGGCACAGGCTTTGGAGTCAGCCAGAACTGGCTTCAGATCACCATTTCTCCAATTTGTGACCGCAGAGCATTTGGGCAATTTACCTCCCTCACTGAGCCTTTTTTTTTTTTTTTTTTTTTTTGTCTGTCATGAAATAAGGATAATAAATTTTACATAGGAGGGGGAGAGGGAGGCAAATGAGGTAGTATTTGTGAAAAGTTAAGCAGGAAGCCTGGCACATACAAGGCACAAGAACAAGTCCATCCTTTTGCCCACTGGCTCCTCTGGGATAGATTCTGTCTCGTGTTGCCCACAGAGCTTGCACTTAGGAATGACTACGGGCTCAGAGGAGTGGGAGGTCGGTCAGCCTTTGCCCTAGAGCAAACTTGTCCAACCCATGGCCCACAGGCCGCCTGCAGCCCCGGACGGCTTTTGAATGTAGCCCAACACAAATTAGTCAACTTTCTTAAAAAATTATGAGACCTTATTTGCAATTTTTTTTTTTTTTTTTGAGACAGGGTCTTGTGCTGTCACCCAGGCTGGAGTGCAGTGGCATAATCTCAGCTCACTGCAGCCTTGACCTCCCAGGCTCAGGTGATCCTCCCACTCAGCCATTCAATTATTAGAACTACAGGCGCATGCCACCATGCCCAGCTTTTTTTTTTTTTTTTTTTTTGGTGTATTTTGTAGAGATGGGTTTCACCATGTTGCACCAGGCTGGTCTCAAACTCCTGAGCTCAGGCCATCTACCCAACTGGGCCTCCCAAAGTGCTGGGATTACAGGCATGAGCCACCACACCCAGAAGTGATTTTTTTTTTTTTTTAGCTCATCAGCTATCATTAGTGTTAATGTATTTTATGTGTGGCCCAAGACAATTTTTCTTCCAGTATGGCCCAGGGAAAGCCAGAAGATTGGACACCCCTGCCCCAGAGGAAAGCCAGCAGTGAGCTCTGGTCCACCACAGCACTACATGCTGTCTGTCCTCAGTGTGTCTAGCCCCATAGTTCCCCAGGACTGTCATGGGAGCCAAAGAGAGCCTGTGTACAAAAGTGCCTGGCACACAGTAGGTGCTCAGAAAATGTTGAATCTTACAAAAGAGAAATCTGATTAAAGACAGGCCAAGAATGCAGCCTGTGTTGTGTCAGAGTCAGCTCTCTGCCCATTTCAGGGACAGCTTTGTGAGGTGAGAGTGAGTCCAGGCAGCCTCGGGCTGCAGGGAGAGTCTGCTCTGGATTCTACAACACGTTGGGGTGGGCGCTGAGAGCCAAGGGGTTCCTGTTCCCACATCTGCCCTGCCCCAGCACCTGCTGCTTGTGGGACACCCCCTCCCCACCCCACCCCGGCGCCGTGCCAGGGCTTGCCTTCCTGCCTCCGAGCCTAGAGGTCAGGCTGCTTCCAAGTCACGTCTGAATGGGTGTTGCTGAGGCCTGAACAGAACAGCCTTTCCCTACTTGGGCACCCCTTCCCCCACCCTCCCTCGGCAGCTTGGCCAAATGCTTTAGGCAAGTCCCTAGGCCTTCACCTATAGGCCCACCCGCCAGCCCCATGTGCCACTTTCTGTTTCTCAAACACACCTGGTGCCTTCACAGCTCTGCAGTTTTCCACAGGAACACCTTTGCTAGGCACGTAAGGTGCTAAGTGCTTTTATGTCTCTGGTCTCATTTCATCTTCACAGCAGTTCTAAGACACCAGCATTGTCCCCTTTTCACAAGTGAGGCAACCGAGGCTCAGAGAGATCATGCAATTTGCCAAAGGTCAGGCAGCTAGCAAGTGTCAAGCCCATGGGGATCCGGTGCTAGAGCTGACAGTCTTTGCACCCACCAGGCTGTGAGCTCCCTGGAAGAGCTTTAAGGCTCCAATGGCTTGCGGAGGACATGCCTGCCTGGGCATTCAAAATGCAGGATGTTTGTTCACTCTTTCACTTGACAAAGTGAGGCAATTTGTCAGGTTCTTTTGGTAACTTTTCAGGCAAAAAGGCTCAGGTGAAGACAGCTCTTGGCTTTAACAGAGAATGGCTTGAGGGTGCTATTTCTGGTAGGCCTAGGACCAGGGAGAGAAGAGAAAGCAGCTGTAGAGATTGGGGTAAGTGCTTGGTTTGTCAGAAAGATAATCTCCCCACACCTGTGCCCTGGAAACACAATCCAGGCCCTGAGATGCACTTTCATCTGTCACCATGGCGTCCCCAGGGTGACCTGCCCAAGCATATCCAAGCCGGTGGGGCTCAGGTTACAGGGCCCATTCTCAGGGTCCTTGAGTCCCAACAATGCCTGTTTGTCCTTTGGTACTGCCATTTCCCAGGAGGAATGTTAATGGGATGGAGAATGGACGGGGGCTGGGAGGAAGAAGAGACTGACTTCAGTCTGAGCTTGCTCCCCTGTCAGCCTCTTGAGTGAGCTCATCCGTGAATGTCTGCTAGTCCTTCCAAGAGACACTTAAACCATCCCCAGGAAAGAGGAATTCGTCCTCTGCTCTTCTAGACCAGACCATCATCACTCCTAAGTGAGGATGGGGGTCCTCTGTTTAATGTGGGACTTAGCCTACCTACCCCTTGGCAGAACTTATGATTCAAGTCAAGAAATATTTTCAAAAACAGGAAAACTGAAAATGACTTAGATGTCTAATAGTAGGAGGTTGGTAAAGTAACATCTTCTGTCCATTTGATGAAATTTTAGGTAGTCATTAAAATCATGTTTTCAAATAATATTTGAAAGATAAAATTCTCATAGTATAATGTTAAGTGGAGATTGGATATAAACTGTATATACAGTATGAACCTAATTTGATAAACATATGCTTAAATAGGTAAAAGAAAAGACTAGGAGGAAGTATATATATACCAGGGAGCATTAACAGCAGTTATTACTGTTGTAGCTGTGACTGGGTTTTGTTTTTTTTCCTTTGTACTTTTTTCTTTTATACATTTTTTTCCTTTGTACTTTTTTCTTCTATATATTTTCTAGGGAAAACATGTTACTTTAGAGTCTAGAGGAAATTAATTTCTTACAAATTAATTTATTTCACTCCTACTATATAGCTAGCATTGTGCTAGGTGCTGGGGATAAGAGATTTATCTGAAGAACCTAGTCTCTGTCCTTCATGAGCTCATAGCCTAACTTGTTTAAAAATATACAAGCAGATAACAAAAATACGTTGTTTTTAACAACAATAACAGTGATTATACCTACACATTTGTTAAGTGCTATGGATTGTTCTAAGGGCTTTATGTGTATTTGCACTTAAACATTGCAGTTACATGAAGTAGGTGGCTTTTAACCCATTTTACTAATAGTTTGTACAGGCTGCTATGGGAACATAGAGAATGGAGAGATTAATTCTCTATGTGGGGGTCAAGAAGGCTGCAGCGAAGAATTGGTACATCTGCTAATTCTTTCAGGATAAATGTGAGTTCTCCAAGCGGACAGAGCAAGAAAGAGTTTTTTGGGTACAGGCAAGACCATGCACAAAGATACCAAGGAATGAAAGAACAAGACATTGTTGTGAAATTGCTAATACCATGTTCCTTCCTCCCCAGTGAGAAGCTAGAAGGGCCTTCAGGGCCAGTTTATGAAGGGCATAGAAGATCACGCTGTAAAGTTTGAGCGTGATTATATTAGGCAGCAGTGAGCCATCAAGGAGCTCTGACATGGTCAGCTCTGCCTTGGAGAAAGATCATTCTGGGCTTCTGAAACACTGTGAAAAGCTCAGCCGTATGTGGAGAGAGAAGTGTTCCTCTGGAGACTGAGTGTTGCAGGAAAATCCATCTCCGTTCCAGCTGAAGTAGCAGAGAAGGAGAAAGGAAACAACGGGAGGCCACAGAAATGTGTGATTTCCATTACCCTTATCTGCTTGTAGAAAGTCACTGCAGCCGTGTGGAATCAAGCCCCCAGATGGGAGCTGTATGTGCACAGAAATGTGTTTACTACCCAGACCAAGAAAAGGTGTTACCACCAGAAGAGAGATTTGGGAATTCCAAATGGACTTTTGGTCTTGCATGCAATTTCTGGGCTTCGTTAGTCCAAATCTCTTCTGTTTTTATCGTAAGAACAAAGGAAAGTCTTGTGTGACCATGCTATAAGTGCTTATACTCCAAGCTTGTTTGGAGCTGCATTTAGTATACAAGTCCCCAAACCCCTCACCATAAATCTGACAAAGTGCTAGAAAGCCAATGTAACCCTCCTTGGTTTGTTTGCCAAGCTTTTGGCCTACCAGATGATGGTCTGCTCTGCTTGGCCACAAGGGTTCTGCTTGCAACAAATGAGACGAGCAGAATAATGTAGGCACTTGTTCATCAGGATTGTTTCTTACTCTAACATTGCCCTTCCTATTAAAATATTATTTTTTCAATGAAGTAATGATAAGTAGAGGGCATATTTTTCTTTTGTTATTTTTGTTCTCAACTTAAAAAAAAATTGACTATGAAATGCAAATCTGGGCACCACGGAGCCTATACTTTGTTGATCTGTACTTAGTGCCAGGTGCTAGGAGGAATGCAAAGAATCAAACATGGACGTGTTCCTTAAGATAGATGCTCTGAGTGGTAAATGATGAGTATCATTTGGAAAAGGCTGGATGTTATCACTGGGAGATGCTGGGTGAAAAGTGCATAGGAACTCTTTGTACTATTTTTGCAAGTTTTAGGTGAATCTAAAATTATTTCAAAATAAAAAAGGCCAGCACCTAGGGTGAATGGCAGGGTGCCAGCAGGCAGAATATAGAAAGGAGTAGCATGGGGTTGTCATTTAAAGCTGCAGCAGGAAGAATCTTGAATATCAGGCTAAAGAGTTCACACTTTATTCTGTAGATAGTGTGAAGCCATGGAAAGTTTTTGATTAAGACCCAAACATAGTCAGATTTCCTACTAGAACAATCACTCAATTATCAGGGTGAAGGATGATTATAGAGAAGTGAGCCTGGGGGTTGTTAAAATAACCTCGGTGGGAAAGGATGATCTTTAAAAGTATCCCTATGTCAAAAGATGAAATTACAACAAATTTAGATCTTAATTGGCTTTTTTTGGGATTCTAGAATTGGGCAATACTCATTTTCCAATAAGCTGAGCAGAGGAGGTTAGCTTTGTAGACAGAAAAGGAAAACAGAAACAGAGACCAAAAAGTGCATTCGTTGTTTAAATTACAGCAGAGGGGACTTCTTTATCATGCTGGCTAAAACTGGCCTGTTTGGGAATATGACTATCATCTCTCTCTCCTGATTTCTTAGAAGGCCAGATAAACAGCTTCGTTTTGGCTTGGTAGTGGAATTTCTGCATGAGTGACTCCATTTTGGTTTGCTTTGTTGGGCCTAGTGCAAGAGCTCAGTCCAAACCAATGGCCTCCTATAAATTTTATTTAACACCTAAGAGAACTAGCTCTGCAGGTTGTTAATAGGAGCTATTTGAAATAGGGGTTCCATGGACAAATACATTTGGGAAATGTTAAGGTGGAAGAGATTCCTTACTACAGGAGTTCTCAGCAGCATTAACTTGTTAGCTAATGTGCACTGTGATTGTCTAAGCAGAAGAGACGATATGCAGGGTTTCCCAAACCTTTTTGAACATGGAACTTCAAAAAGTTCTCAGGAACTTCTCATAGGACTTGTGTTCAGAAAAGCACCCTCTGGGAAACACATGCTGGCACTGAAATGGAGAGGTATTTGTAGCACAATCTCTCTTTCTATATCCTGCAAACTAGAAACCATGGCCTAAACGCATATGGAACCCTTTGCACTGGGAGAGTGGGTATCTACCAGACCCTCTCTTTCCTTCCCCAGCTGTCTGAACCTCCAGGATCACTGCCCTTCCCCATGCACAGAAGGCTCTTCTGTGGGTTTGTTAACAGCAAAGAAACAATAACATCACAGATGCCTAGGACACATTTCCAACCCAATTTTTTTTTATTGCAATAATGATAAATAATTTGATGTGTTTCTGAGAAGGGAAGCATTTTTGAAGGATTCTTTAAGTGTCACTTTTCAATCAAGTTCCTTAATTAACCCTTTTTTGCATTTCAGTACAAATACATGTAGTTTTAAGTTCCTTACCCCCCTTATAAGTGAACCCCACCTTGATTTTGACCTATGTGCTATAATTACTTAGGGCAGCCTCTCCTCCTTCCCCACCCACCTTCTCATTCTAACACACTACCTTGTCGTTAGCAATAGTACAGGGTGATTATTGAAATGTACAAGTTATTCACTATTTTATTTTAGTTCATTAAACCCTCTGATCTTGTCACATCTGCTGGTTTCTACAAGTTGTTTGACCATCAGCTAGCTAGTTAACCTCTCTGAGCATTGCTTTTCTTATCCTCAGTATGGGAAGAGCAGTTCCTACTTCCCATAGCTAGTGTAGAAAAGTGCTAGGCACATAGTATATTTAGGTACTTGGTAAATACTCTTTCTGATGGCCCCTTTTCCAGTGATTAGCATTATACTTTGCAGTTAACAGTTCCTCAGAAATACTTGAGTGAACACAGGTACATGCACACAGCTGCCATTAGTCTAATAAAGATATTAGTTAAGGAGTTAATTGCACCCTTTAAGATCTTTATTTATTCTTTCTCTTTTGCCTTTCTTTCAATAAAAACACTGAACTTGGCAATAATAATAAACTGTAAACAACCCAGTGAGGTAGGTGATATTGCTCCCATTTTATAAATGAAGAAAGTGAGGCTCAGACTCAAGCTATATTAAAATGCACATCTTCCTGTTTCCCAAGTCCATGTTCTTTAGCACAAGGAATGATAAGACTCATTCCTTCTTTCACTCTTCCGGTTAACTCAACAGTTATTGACATGTGCTGGGTACCATAAGACGCATTCCAGCCCTGCAAGAACTCACCTTCTAGTTGAAGGAGATGAAACGTGTGCATGAAACTTACAAGGCAGACCTGTAACACCTCATTTATCCCTCACTGGGGAATGAACTGTTATATTAAGTGAATTTTACAGATGGAATCACGAAGCTTTAACTCAGAGGGCCCTTACAGATCGCACTGTACAACCCTATTATTTCGAGGGGAAGAAATGCTAGCTCAGGGACACTGGGTGATCTGCTCAAGGTGGCTCCATTCAACGGTTGCAAAACCGAAACTAGAATCCAACTCCTTCAACTTCCTGCCTGGGATTTTAAAAATAAGTTAACCATTTTCTTCAATAGAGTACATATTTCTTTGGAATTTATGTCAAGTTGATGGTTCCTACCTCATATTTTTCTGCATGTCTTGGTATCATTGTTATCAGCATTATAACACAGCACTAGAACATAGCAATGACTTTGAACTTTCTTAAATGTGTATTTGATACTCTGTTCCTTACTCTGTGGCCCAGACAGCTTCCTGTTACCCAAGCTCATTAGGTCATTTCCAACCCAACCCAAAATTGCACAAACTGTGGGAACTGTATAGTTAAACAGATTCATTTGGCCGATTAGCTTTGGTACAATTACTTTATTTCTCTGAGCCCATTTCCTCACCTGTAAAATGGGCAGAGTACAATAACCTATCTCATAAGTTATTGGAGTAAAGTTATTGGAGTACAAGGAATAAAAGGTGCCTGGAACTTAATAGGTGTTTAGCGCCCTTCTTCCCCTTCCTTTTTTCCAAGTGTTCAAGAAACTCTTAAAAGTTGCATACTTCCTCACTCACAAAATGCACAGAAATAATGAAGTAGAACCAAAATAAGTGTTGGTCATGAAACACAACCCCCTCCTGCATAGTAAATCAAAAGTTCCTCTACTCTAAAAAAATAAAAAATAAAAAAAACTTGCATATAGTATGTCTAGTTTCTTCCTCCCAGGAGAATAAAGACAGCTTTAACACAAAGCATAATTCATATCATCTCCAGATCTTGGGCCACAGCACCTCATGAAAACTATTAACACATCTCCCACCGCCTACTTTATGAACTAATATAAAAGCAGGTCAGGTGAGCTTGCTCTAGGTAATGGCTGAATCCCTGAAGTATATGAAATTTGACCTCGTGTGAAGCAATTGTTTTAAATTCACTCTGGGAAGAGAGAATGCCTTTCTGTGATGTACATAAGCACTCCTAATAGCACTGTGGATTTCATAGACTCAGAGAGTCAAGGCTTTAGTACTGGAAGGACCTTCCAGGTCCGCCAGTCTAACCCGTGAAAGATAAAGAAACTAAGGCCTAGAGAACACCTGAGATGTCCCCAAGACACACAGAGTTGGGGAAAGATCCCACATGATTCATGTTTCCCTGAGAATCCTTCGCTCATCACATAACAAAACAATGCAGGACAATAACTGAGATCTTGCTGAGGGTTTGTGTTTGTGCCTTTGTTTTATGGTTCCTTTTCTTCCTTTTAAGATAAGCATGTCAGGTTTAATTGCCTCTCTGATTCTCTAGGATTGCGAAAGATGAACAAATGAATGCGTGAATAAACAGAGCCTGCATCAAAGCCCCAATATTGTGACTACAGCCCCACTCTGTCTTTCTGCAGGATCTCCCCAGGCAGCATTCCCTCAGTCCCCCTTTATTGGTCTTTATTTTTGTCAACTGGATGACCATGCTCCTTTCCCTGGCAAAAATACTGCCCTGAGTACTGCCCATTTGAGGGGTATTTTAAAATTCCTAACAATATCTCTAATTCCCAGTGCACCCTTGTGCTAGAATCCCCATGAGAAATTGTCCTCTTGTCCCCCCCTTTCCCCAGGAAGGTATTTTTAATTTGTATCTGCAGTTGGTGGACAGAAATAGCCAAATATAAGGCCCTGAGCTCTTTATAAAGCACAGAAGGGGAGAGAGGTGCTCACATTTATTGAGCACCTGCCAGGAGCAACATATGTTCTTTCTTCTCCAGAGGCAGGTATTCTTACCCTCACACTACAGAAACAGAGGTCCTGGGATGCCGAGTGAGACCCCCAGCTTACACGTGGCTGGCTGCCTTCCAGTGCAACTACCTTGCACTGCCTCCCCAGAGTGAACCTCCTTGGCCTCCTGAACGCTTCTGAGATTGAAACTTAGCAAATCTGCAGCAGTGTTCTCCAGGTTTAGATGTTGCAGAATCTCATTGGCATTTAACGTGGCTGGGTGTTTGAGTGTATTTTTATGTCTTGCCTGAGGCCTGAATAAAAGTTACAAGCAGCACTGAAGACCAAACCAAGAATGAAAATGTGGGCAGCCAACCTTGTAACCTTAGCTAATCTTTAATTATGCCTTAATTGAGGATCTATGAAGTAGATATAGGAAGACTAATAATAATATGTTGAGTTTATGCAGCATTTTAATTTCCCCACTCCTTCACGTGTGTTGTAATAATTATTGCTGCCGTTTCCTGAGCCCCAGCTGGGTGCCAGTTACCCTGTGAAGCCCTTTATATTATTTATATTTTATTTCTCTCCTCAACTCTTTAGAGGAGATATTATCCCCTCCTTACCAATGAGAAAACCGATTCTCACTTGTCCAAGGAGAAGCACTGGGCAGCCTTTTACCTCAGATGCAGCCAGGAAGCCTATTCCACAGTCAAATCTAGCTTCAAATTTATAGGTTGTGCTGCCTGTGGAGTGTGGTGCCTGGAGAACAGGAGCTGAGTTCGGGTCCTGCTCCCAGCCTCCAGGGTACATCAATCTCCCCTGTGGAACAGCTCTGTGACAAAGATATTGAAGTCCAGCCCAACAGTTCTGTAAAGCAGGAGTCCCCAACCCTGGGCCGCGAACCTGTACCAGACCGTGGCCTGTTAGGAACCAGGCCACACAGCAGGAGATGACAGGAGGCATTACCGCCTGAGCTCTGCCTCCTGTCAGATCAGCAGTGGCATTAGATTCTCATAGGAACTCGAACCCTATTTTGAACTGCGCATGCGAGGGATCTATGTTGCATGCTCCTTATGATAATCTAATGCCTGATGATCTGAGGTGGAACAGTTTCATCCCAAACCCCCATCCCCACCTGCCACTGGTCCATGGAAAAATTGTCTTCCATGAGACTGGCCCCTGGTTTCAAAAAGGTTGGGGACCACTGCAGTAAAGTAAGTCTCCCCATCCCAGTTTATGCAGATAAGGAAACTGCAACAGAGAATTTTTTAGCTTAGCTTGGTCACATATCAGTGTTAGTGCTTCCTTTTCAATACCAGCTCTCCCCCCATCAAGTGAGATAATCCAGAGAGTAGTCAGAGATCTTCTCGCAACACTTCCAGAACCCTTCTGGCCTCCCCCTAATCCCATCTCATGCTCACGGAGCCATCTCCCACCAGAGGGCAAATCGGAGGCCACAGCATCATCAGACTGAGTGACCTGTATCTGCTGTCCCCTGAACTGATGTGCAGAACTCCTGTCATGGGGAATTAGCCCATCATCTCATAGGGCTGGAGCTCCTACAACCTGGGGGTGGTGGTGAGGGGGTTATTGTTGTTTTTCTGACTTGTTTATTGTGTTTTGCAAAGATCTGGGACTTTGACAGACAGCTACAGGAAGTTTAGTTGAAGCCTACAGTGAGAACATCCTCTAGCAATGCCATCTAGTTACTTCACAGTAATGACAACAATGGCTAACATTTATCAAGTGTTTACCATGTGCCAGGCAGCCTACTAAGTGCTTTACAAGCCTGCCAAATCCTTCCATAACCCTATGAAGTAGCCATTACTACCTTTTTTTGTTGTTGTTAGAGATGAGGCTTTGCTCTGTGGCGCAGGCTGGAGTGCAGTGGTGCAATCATGGCTCACTGCAGCCTCAAATTCGTAGGCTCAAGTGAGCCTCCTGCCTCAGTCTCCCAAGTAGCTGGGACTACAGGCATGTACCACCGCAGCTGGTTTATTGCCATTTTTAAATGAAGCAACTAAAGTACAGCGTTTCATTAACCAGTTGAAGGTCACTAAAGAATTGAATTCACATCTAGCCCCGGTGGAAATCCTGATCTGTCTGATTTCAGAACCACTAGTACTCTTTACCATTCCATACTGTGACTCTACCCCATAGCAGCTTAGTGAGCCTAGGACAGCCACTTAACCAGATACTCTATCACGGAAACAATAACACCTACTTCACTTGATTTTGTCAGGATTAAATAAGATGACAATTTGCCAAAAGCCAGTGGATGCTGATAAAGGTGTTTCCTTCCTTATGAGATCAGTGGCAAGTAAATATTTACTGACTTCACTTTTAGATGCTTTGATGCAAATGTTATACCTACCACTTATTTTCTACTGCACCTCTTTTGCATTCAACAACTGAAAACACCAGTGCTTTAGGCTGTGTATTTTAGAGTCAGACAAACCGCAGGGCCCAGCCAACTCCCTTCTTGCTGAGCCTCCTTTCAAGGCTGTGGATATCCTTTCTTTTTAATATGGGCCTGCTGTTAGGACTCAGACGTAGCATGTCTTTTAAAAATACTGGCTTTGAGGTAAAGAAAGAGAGATTGAGAGAAACCTTGCAAGGCACATGGGGAAATCGTGGACAGGGCGCTTCTCCACAGCCTGTTTTGTAATTTTCCTCATGAGAATTCATAGCAAGCTGGCACCTTTTTGGCTGCTCAAAAAGTGCCCTAGTCTACCTAAAAGGGAGAGTTAACAGGCCGGGGAAGAGTTGCTGGCGGCCATCAACATGATGAAGTGAAATTTCAAATTACATTAGATGTTTGCTTAAGGAACAACAGATGAGGCCCTGTGGATTCTCAATCCTCTTGGCTACACAGCAAAATGAAAAGCATAACCATTTGGAACCCTTCCCCTGGACCGTATGAAGTCTGGGCCCAAAAGATGACCTTTTAACAATAGCTTCCTGCCTCTGAAGGGTTAGAGTGTGTCGAATTTTTCTTCGCTCAGGGCCTGGTTTTAATCATTGCCACAGTCAGAAGAAAGGGCTCTTATCCACACCGCTTACTTTTTAAAATATCTGAAATGTTCTTTGAGGTTACAATCAAAATTTTTTGGATAAGATTTCCTGTCCTTTGCCTGGTAATCTGCAGTGTGACCTTTGTCACATTCAGCAAACTTCCATTGAGAACCCGTTGTGGCCCGGGCCAGTTCACATGGGTGGGTGAATTTCATCTTCCCCAGGATCCTGACATTGAGGCTTTGTATTTTCCTCATTTATAGGTGAGCGTACCGAGGCTCAGATAGGATAAGTCGTCAAGATCACACACAGCTAATGGATGAGTAACACTTAGCCCTTTGGAGAAGGGAGGAAAACTGTTTCAGGTGGAGGGACCTGCCTATGTGTGCAAGACTAACTCCAAGTTCCTTTCCCTTTTTACTACACTACAGCTAACTCTCTAATCAAGGGGAAACTTGACCATATTCAGTGGACAATGAGGAGCCACAGAAGGTTTCTGAGTAGGATAATGGCATAAACAGAGCTTTCGGAACATTGATCAGTTAGCTTCTCTTCCTTTCTAAGTCATTCACATTTAATCTCAATATTACTCCATCATATCAAAATAATGTAAGGTACCCAGAGCAAGTAGGCACTTGTACTGATGTGGAAAATGAGACCCACAAAAGTTTTATAAGCTGCCCAAGGTCACAAGCTTAGCATTTAACCAGGACATTAACTATAGTCTGAGCACCATTTTCCCTTGGGGACCACGAGCCCAGCAGCAAACTCTAGTCTGCAGAAGCCCATCCTCTCTGTAAAGCACCCATGGTAAAATCGAAATTCATTTAGGACGGAGGCACAGAGCTGCCCCAACCAGTTTAAATTGTTCAGTCCACTGTCCTCCACCCCACAATTGCAACGGGTTCTGTTCTGTCCAGAATCTTAATTTAATTAGTCTTCAAAGAAACTTTTGCTGGTAAAATAGGCTCCCAGCAGAGAAGGCTTTGTTTTCAATGTTTGGTGGCTAAAAAAGGCACATTTTGCAGCAAAATGACAGAGTCTGGAGGTGGTGAACTTTTGACACAAGAGAATAAATCCTTGAAGAGAAAATCTACAGCCACCTGAAGCTTGGCTTGGCTGTATTTATGCAAATGGACCCAGCCCCAGCAGGATATTAAAAACCATTATAACCAGGTTCCCTCTTTACCATCTCCCCGGGGGGCCCTGATCCTTAGCTTAAGTCTTACATTTCCATAATAAAGGCCACCAGCTCCCATTTCATCACGTAGTCCCCAAGAACCATTTAAAGACCTAGGCAGCCCCATTGTAGGAGGATTTCCCTGGCTCCCCTTCCCTAGCCCTCTCTCCTTCTTGTCTCTCTTCTGAACTTGTGAGTTTTTCTGAGAGAGAGATTAAATCAGTTGCAAAGAGCTGTTTAATTAAACTTTCCCCCTCCCACCTCTGAAGTTGCTGGAGACTTCTTTTGACTTCTCCTTGGCAATGTGTAATCACTGTAATGTAGCCGATTCTGTAATTACCTGCCGCACACGGAAGCAGTTTGATTGCTGTTTCTTTGTCCTATTTCAACCTCAGCTGACAGCCGTGTTCACCCTCCTTGAGTATCTGGAATATCCTAGCAGAAGGCAAGGTGATCTGAATTTATAGGCAACTTTTGATGGGTCCAGATTTATAGGCAAATGGGGCCAAAGGGTGGATAATGAGCATTCTGAGGGTGAGATGGACTTCCCTTCTCTGCATGGTGAGCTGCCCAGCTGCAGGTGCAGGGAGGTACCTGCCAGAGCACAGATGGAGTGGGTTTCCAGAGACTCCGGGCCCAGCCATGAGGTTCACAATTCACTCTGCTCTCGTTCATTCTGCCAGTGCATTTTTCATTCTGCAAGATGCAGACACAAAACTGTAGGAAGTGGCTCATGCCACCTTCACAGATCTCCCCTTTCATAAATGTAGCCATTAACTCCCTTTTACAGATGAGAAAAGTGAAATGAGACTTTCCAACTAGTAAGTGATGGCACCTAGATCAATCCAGGTCCATGTCACTTTAAAGCCTGCTCCACCCAATCAGTACTTGTTTGGTAGTCCCTTATATTTTATTTGATCCTTACAACAATTTATTACATAATTATAAACTAGGTTTAATTGTGAGAAAAACGAGATTTTGAAAGTGATATAATATGTACAAAGTCACACAGCTAGCAAACGGAAGAGTTGGAATTTGAACCTATGTGGATCTGATTCCAAAGCCCAGACGTGTAACCCCCCACTTTATCCCTTTTTAATTATATAGTGAGTTCTTGTGTATTCCAAGGCTGTGGAATCTATTCCGTCAAGCACCTTGCAGATTTTTGACCTATTTCCTTGTTGTTTTGATTTAGCTTTATTATACACTTAAATATTGAGAGTTGTTACCTTAGGAACTAGTGGCAGAATGGTGTTTTTCCTTCCAGGCTTTTATATATACCTGTAGTGTTAAGACCATGGGGTGGCGGTGTATTTTTTGCTTCTTAACCTATGATATTGCCCTCTCAAAACTTTCCAGCAAGCTGGGTAGGACAGCCCTGGTCCTCCTAATCTCCTTCCAGGAAACTGCTCCAGGGCACACAAATTCTGACTGTAGTCAGAGCGGGGACCCCCAGGGGCTGCTCTGTTTAAAGAGCTGCAGAGTAAGGAGACGGGGAAGGTGGGGTCTTGCTGGGGTAGTCTAGGGATGGGTGGTGGTGATGGTGACAGCTTCACAGAAGACAGTGACCCTACCACAGGACTATGTCTTTAGTTGGCAGGAACCAGTAGGCAGTAGGGAGATGTGGGTTTGGTGGTCTCCTTGGAAGAGGCTTAAGGGATCCCAGCAGGACAGACTTAGTGGGCTACAACATACCCTTGGGCTGTCGGGAAGTTTGAAATGGAAGCTGTGGCTATCACCGAGGATTGCTTTAGATTGAGTGTAATTAAAAGAGAGAGAGAGAGAGAGAGAGAGAGAGAGAACAGGATGCTTTTCTTCCTTTTAGGATGGAAGGGAGAAAGTGGAGCCTGGTTGAGTGCCAACTCTGACAGGTTCTGTGTTTTGACATGTTTCCTGACTTAAAGGACATGGTTAGCAAAACTGGCAGAAAATTTTACACACATCTTCTAGGGCTTCAAAGTGAAGAGCCCTTTGCCTTAACACAGGTGCGTGAGTGTCAGCCATGTGTGTCTGGGTTGAATAAGCGCTTTGAGATGGAGCCAGCCTGACGCTGAGCAAAGGGAGGTACGAAACCTCCTCTATTTTGAATAACATCTTCTATAAGAAAAGCCTCTATTAGCCACTCTTCAAGTCCCATTCCATCCCCTAGATATTTCTTTTATATTTTTGACCTGTATAAACTTTTTCTCATTTACATCCCTTAGCAACCATGTTCTAATGTTTCTTGACACCTGCTTAATTATCTTTAGTAGAAAAATGAGAGAATAGGTGGAGTAGAGCCAGCTACTTTCCTTACAAATTTTGTCTGCATTTTTTTCTAATATAAAAATAACACATCATTGGTCCTTTTCTTTGAAAATAAACTGAAATATATTGCTGTGCAATCCATGTAGACAAAGCAAAAATATATCAGTTAAAAAATGGCACACAGCAGCTAGCAAACTATTTTAACATTGAATCAGTTCCTGTGTAGTAGCCACAATGCATGCAAGCAAATTATTCATCAGAAGCAAGCTCCAAACATACAGCAAAATAATCCATGTGAAGGAATTCCAACATCATGCTCATACATGGACTACAAGCAAATAGTTCACTGAATATTAGTGCACAGCAAGCAAAGAAAAACATTTTAATTGTTTGTACAAAAAACATATTTTGGTCAGCATTAATGCTTTATAACAAGCAACAAAAATGTACAGTATCATAAAGATTTTAATCTTTATCTCTCAAACCTAGAAAATCATGCAAAGCCAGGTAAATAAACATTTCTAAAAGCTTCAAAAGCCCATGTCACTGATGGATTCCAGATGGTTCTCCTAATCACTGGTGTTCACCACATTAGAAAACAAGTTATCTTGATCTGTAAAATACCACCCTGCTGCTCTGTTTACTGTGTCCTTTTTCAAAGTGTCTATAATATTAACATCAAATCTCATGTTAAAGCTATGCCTCTGTGGCAAAAAACAAAAAACAAAAAAACACCTTTATTTTTAATTATTTCTAAATGAAAGTGATATGTGTACAAAATTTTAAAAGTTACATTTTAGTAAAAGGTTTATAATAAAAAATATCATTTCTGGCCAGGCGCAGTGGTTCATGCCTGTAATCCCATCACTTTGGGAGGCCGAGGCAGGCGGATCATGAGGTCAGGAGTTTGAAACCAGCCTGACCAATATGGTGAAACCCCGTTTCTACTAAAAATACAAAAATTAGCCAGGCGTGGTAGCATGCACTTGTAATCCCAGCTACTTAGGAAGCTGAGGCAGGAGAATCGCTTGAACCCGGGAGGCAGAGACAGTGAGCCGAGATCATGCCACTGCACTCCAGCCTGGGCGACAGAGAAAGACTCTGCCTCAAAAAAAAAAAAAAAAAAAAAAGTCAGTTCTTTGCCCCATCCCTCCCCACTCCCAAGTCTCACTCCCCAGGGGACAGGAACTCTAATCTCCTCTACCTGTTTCTTCTGCCATTTACCTCCATGCTTCTAAATAACATGCATGTACTGCTATTTTTCATTTATTAACTTTATACATTATCTGTTGACTTTGTGCAATAGAAGAAGACTCCCACACTACCTTCTCTCTCGTTTTCCCTCCCCGATAGAACTCTATCATAATATTATAATCATTTTTGTTAAATAGGTAGTCATTGGTTATATAATTATGTAATATATGGGCTTTGGGGTTGTTTTTTTTTTTTATTTCTTTTCCTCCTGAGCCAAATAGTGCACTGTAACTATTCCTCTTTTCTTGTACATGCCTTCATTTATTTTCTTGGAGTTGTTAATTGCTTTTTTTTTTTCTTTGCCTTATTGGAGAAATTTTAAGTGGTTCAGTGTAGCTAGGACAGGATCCTTAATATAAGGGATACAGTGACTGACAAGGCTGTAAAAGGGACTAGATCTTAATGGACCTTGAATGCCAGGCTAAGAAACTTGGACTTGAGGGTAGCACGGAGCCATGGAAGGGCAGGGAGGTGACCTTCTGGAACATTCCTCCCATGGCTATGTGAGAGGTCCATATGGAAACAGTTTTTAAACTGACATGGAGGAGTGTGTGAAAGCATCTGCATTTTCACAATCTTTCCAGCACAACTGGTGTCATCTTTAGGAAACTCCCACACTTGGGTGGGAGTTTGTCAAGTCACTAACAGACTCCAGCTCTCCTGCATTTTCCTTCCCTGAAAATATGGAAAATAAGGAAGGGCAAAAATCATCTCACAAGTATACCCAACTGGAATTTCCTGATTCGCTTGGAATTATCCAGTCTCAAAGAGGTCCAGGTTATGGGCAACAGGAAAACTACTACTACTAACACACACACACACATACATACACAATTTTTTTTTTAAGTAAAAATAGCTAAAATGCTGATGGATAGAATTTGTGCATTACCCGTCACCAGTGAATTAGAATTTATTCTACACTCAGACATCCAACTCTGAAGCTGAAATCACACAAATCTCAGTTGACGCTCTTTGCTCTGTTTTGTTTTGTTGGGAGAGAAGGGGAAAAAGCTGGAAATGTCAAGAGATCAGAGTTAGAATACAGGATAAGAATTAAGATTTAGAAGGTTACTCAAATAAGAACAGAAAGAAACTAGGGTTTGTATCAGCGGTGACGTGTATGAAATTACTTTTAATTTTGCAAAATCACAGCTTTGCCCTCTCAGCCTGTGTAAGTGAACCTAGCAGTTAGCATTCATAAAGAGGAAAGACCCAATGTTATGGGTGACCAGGGAATGTCCAGATTTCCGAGAGGGCAACTGACCAACTTACTGCTTCTGTAACATACAAAGTGATTGAATTTGCTTGTCAAACTCTTTAAATTCTATTAGTATAGTGATACATTGCTATGTATGCCAAGAGACACCTTTTTAAAAAATGATTTCTGCTGTTTTTTTCTTACAGTTGGGAAATTCAGCTCCTAACCAACTCATCACCAGAAACACAGTGGCAGACAGCTGTTAGGGCCGAACATTATCATCATCATAATACCTATCACTGAGTGAACCCCTGCTATGTGCCAGGCACTGTCCAGGCATCTTCACTAAGATTACAGCCTTTGACACTCACTACAGTCTAATACAATGTAATTTCTTGCCTTCATTTTCTAGTGGAGGAGAGAAAATGGGATTTCCCCAAAGATGTACTGCTGTAAGTGGTAGAATCAAGATTTATTATAAAATGAGGTTGATCTGATTCTGCGTCAGTGGAGATACTTTTGGCTGTAATTAGCAGAAAACTTAACACCAAGTACTGGGACATATATTGTGTCACATAAAAGGAAGCCCAGAGGTAGGGCGGGCCTCAGGGCTGGCTGCTCCAGAGACCAGCAGTATCATCAAGGACCCAGATTCTCATCCTGGTTTTGCTCTGCCATACTCAGGCCAGTTTCCCCTTGTTGTAGGGTGGCTGCTAGCAGCACTGTGGACCATGTGCTTGTTCACTGAATGGTCAAGACAGACTGGCTTCCATTGCTCAGTATTAAAAACAAAGAACAGGCTGGGTATGGTGGCTCACGCCTGTAATCCCAACACTTTGGGAGGCCAAGGCAGGTGGATCACCTGAGGTCAGGAGTTTGAGACAAGCCTGGCCAATATGGTTAAACCCCATCTCTACTAAAAATACAAAAATAAGCCAGGCGTGGTGGCAGGCACCTGTAATCCCAGCTACTTGGGAGGCTGAGGCAGGAGAATCGCTTGATCCTGGGAGGCAGAAGTTGCAGTAAGCCGAGATCACACCATTGCACTCCAGCCTGGGCAACAGAGTAAGACTCTTGTCTCAAAAGGAAAAGAAAAGAAAAAAAAAAAAAAAAGAATAGCGAGGTATGGTGGCTCATGCTTGTAATCCTAGCACTTTCGGAGGCTGAGGTGGGCAGATCACTTGAGGTCAGGAGTTCGAGACCAGCCTGGCCAACATGGTGAAACCCCATCTCTACTTTAAAAAAAAAAAAAAAAAAAAGCCAGGTGCATGCCTGTCATCCCAGCTACTTAGGAGGCTGAGACAGGAGAATTGCTTGAACACAGGAAGCAGAAGTTGCAGTGAGCCAAAATTGCACCACTACACTCCAGCCTGGGGGACAGAGTGAAACCCTGTCTCAAAAAATAAAAATAAAAATAAAAACAAATAACAATTTTTTCCAGAAACTTCTGGAAATCTTCCCATGGAGTTTCACTGGCTTGAACTGGGTCACCTGCTCATTCCTGAAACACTCACTGGCTCAGGGGATGAGATCACCCTTAGGTCACTCAGGCACCTTGAGTGTAGATCAGTTCCCCAAACCACACTGTTGTTACTCAAGGGAAAAGGCAGAATGGAAGCTGGAGAGCAAAAGTCTTTCATCGTATCCAGGACAGGCTACGTCTTTTATGGGGCCCCAGGCAGAATGAAAATACAGGGCCCTTGGTTCAAAATTTTTTCAGAATTTCAAGATAGTGACAGCCCATCAAACCAAATACGGGCCCTCTGAGTGCAGGGCTCTGGGTGACTAAAAAGTTCACACACCCGTGAATCTGGCCCTCACCACAGACTGCCTGCTGCATACAATGTTTAAGTGTTCACTGCTCTGCCTCCCACTTGATAGCAAGAACCAACCACTCTTGTTTGTCATTGTGCCCTCTGTGCTTGATTCAATACCTGGCATATGAGAGGTACTCCAGGAAAAAAATATTTGAGAAAGGAATGCTTGGTGGAGATGATATCGCTGGTCTGAGGAAATAGTGGTAAGTGGTAGTGATGGAGATGCTGAGGATGTCTTGAGCACCGGCTGGAGGCTAGCATCATACATCTCACCTCCTTCCTTGGCGGATTCTCATCCCAGGCCTGAGAGTCTTCTACCTCCGGGTGCACCTAACCTCCCGAGTGCCACTCCTTGTATTTTGTACTTGAGGAACATTTTTGTTTAACTCACTTTCCTGATATTTCACAGGTCTTAGGCCTTTGAGGCTGATGCCTGCTGAACTATAATCACATGTTTGACGTGTTTGACCGGGATTCTCATGCTGTTGCCTTCATTCACTGCTAGTCTTTGGATCACCATGCAAAGGGTTTTCTTTTTGAAGTTAAAATCTGCCTTTGGATAGGATATTCAGAAATGATATTTGTGTCCGTGTCAGTCCAATCTGTTTTTTTCGCATGTAGGAATGTAGTCCTCATTTTGTCATAAGAGTTAAGTCAGATTTTATTGCAAACAGAGCACTGTGTGGACTCTAGGGAGAAACAGAGATTTAAAGAAGTATTTAGACATGTTGTCCTAATTGGAGACACTAGGCAAAAACACATGAGGAGTTAACAAGAAAATTGTCATCATAAAGACATCATGAGGGCAAGGCTTAATTAAATTAATTGGCTTTTGAAAGGTTTAGGCTGCCCTCCTATTATTTTCTGCCTTCCTGCCTTTCCTCATGCTGTCTCTGCATATTTTATACCTTGTCCCTATCATTTAATTCTGTCCATCCTTCAAGGCCTCCAGAGATCACCTCAGAGACCTTGAATAGAAATGTTCTGCAGAGCGCCTGCTGCACATGGACATCTGATAGGCATTTATTGCCTTCTCCCGGGCACTGTCTCCCAATTTTGCAAGAAAACATCAGTCACTCCAGCCTCATCGCATTCAATATACAGCCTGGGTGCCAGCAGTTCCCACACTGCATCTGGTTAGGGCTGTTGTCTGTAAGCCTGTCTCCTTCAGGAGGCTCAGTGCCTTGATGGTAGAGATGACATTCGTGCTATTCCCTCTCTCCATGCCTATCACATGATCTTGGACACAGTAGGTACCAGTAAAAGTTGGTTGACTTGCCTCTGTACTCTGAAGGCAGAGAAGGGAGAGAGTCTGTGGGTTTGAGGTCCCCAAGGGAATTCTCATGATCCTCAGTCTGAGATCACAAGTGAGATAGGCAGTGTGTGATTTCAGTCTAGTGATGAGCCCAAAACATTGCCTTGAGCTGTCAATAAGACCCCAGGCTGCCCAGGACTGACACCTCCCTCCTTGCCTTGGTCCTGCACCTTCCATCTCTAGGCCTTCCCTGTCAGTCTACTGGGAGAGCAGGATTCCCCAGGGAGCCTGGTTGCTTTGGCTACAGCCCCGCTATGCTGTACAGTCAGGCTCAGACACGGCAAATATGAACAGTCAGGAAGGAAGTGTCTGTGTACCTCAAGTGTATGTAAAGGGGACAGTCAGACTGTATCTTCATGGAGGCTTTCGACATCTAGAAATATTCCTAAATGCCACATTTGAGTTCTAGAGAGAGAGAGAAACAGAGTTGTATTTCTCAAGTTCCCTTGGGCACAGTGCATTTGTCTTTGGACATGGCTGCTGTGCCGTGGCACTCCCTCTCCAGACCTCAGCTTGGGATATCCAGACACATGACAGACCCAGGCATCTCCCCCATTACTTTCTAGACCTAAGTAATACCACGCCATAGGTGGGACCCAACACACCGTATAAATGCCAGCCTTCACAGGACTGGCTCTTCCCAGCTTTTCTGGATCCCTGTAACATACAGTGTCAATGGTAGACAATGGAGAGAGGTAGAAAGACCCTGTGCTTGGAGAGTCAAGCTAGTCCTTGGTTTGAATCCACCACTTATTGGACAGAATCATGCTAACCCTTCACTTCCCTGAGACCCAGTTTCCTCATTTGTGAAATGAAGTTGATAGCATTAAACTTCACAGTGCTGTAACACAGATCAGAAAGCCCAGATTTAAAGTACCTATCACAGAGCCCGGCACACAGGAGGCTCAGCATGTACTTACGAGGAAAGACTGGCCGCCACAAAAATGCACTCTTTGGTTGACCTGACACAAGGAAGGGTCATGAAAACAGCCACAGACTCAAATACATTTTTCCCCATTTGGAATTATTCTGCCTGATTTGCATGGGCAGTTAAGAGAATGGAAACATTAAAAGGCTTTTATATATATATACACACATATATATAATCTTGTTTGATGTTTTCCTCCCTGGGATGATGCCTAACATCTATCAGATGGCTGCTTTTGCCTAATTTCAGTCATTAGATTAAGGAAGGATGAGGTAGTTCATCCTCGGGGAGAAAAAAAAAATCAATGTGAATAAGTGTGATTAGTAACAGTGTCCAGGAGTAATGCAGCGAGAGGACGAGACTGTGAACAAAGCTGCAGGCTGTGTTACTGTTACCCAGAGGATGCCTCTTCCTGCCTCCGGGCTCAGCGGTGCAGCTGCTCCCATTTCCACACAGGTCATGGTCTGTCCACCTGGAAATGGACGTTAATATTACTTAATATCCACAGATCATTACAGGACATTTTTCTTACGAAGTAGAAATAGTCAGAACTTTATAGTAGTAGAGCATTATATTTTAAAACATCTCTGGTTTTAAAAACTACTCTTGTTTGTCATTGTGCCCTCTGTGCTTGATTCAATGCCTGGCGTATGAGAGGTGCTCCAGGAAAAAAATATTTGAGAAAGGAGTGCTTGGCTGAGTTGATATCGATGGTCTGAGGAAATAGTGAACATCTGCTGAGATGTTGATGAGGTCTGAGAGAGTGATTCCTGCTCATCTGTTCACTAACATTCGCACCTACTATGTGACAAGCACTGGACTCAGTGCAAGTGACATGGTGATAAATAAGAGGCATCTCGAGGGGCTCACAGATTAGTGGGGGACATATGCATGCATACGAGTTAGTGTGCTAGCTGGACAAGCACAGCTACCTTATGGTTTTGGGTTCCTGGGACATGAAGGAGGGTGTGGTCAGGTCTGCCTGAAGAGTGACGCGGTGTTTCAGCCTCTGAGTTGAGTTCTAACCTCACGGACTGAGGAGGGTCTAGGAAAGGCACTCTAGGCTGATAGCACAGCGGGTTAGGCATGACTCCCAGCTGTAAGGATGGAAACCCAACTCCAACTCACGTTTTTAAGAAAGGAAAATGTCACGGTGGTGTTACTGAAAGTCCAGGGGCTCATTTTCCCATCAGTGCAGCTAGATCTAGGCATTCAGATGTCTTAATGAATCCCTCCTGACCCTGTTTCCCTTTGTTTTGGCCTTATTCTCAGGCAGGCATTCCTCATATGATGACAAAGGGACCCCTGCAAGCTTATCTACTACCAGCCTTGTAACCAAACGGAAAAAAGCAGTGCCACTTTTTCTATAGCTCCAGAAAAATCTTGTGATTGCCTCTGATTGGCCTGACCAAAGTCACATATTTGCCCGAATCAGTCACCCTAGCCAGGGTGCTGAGCATGGAGTTTGATGGGTGATGTGGAGGGAGGGGGCAGGACAGAGAAGAAGAATCAACAAGCCTGCATTTGGATCCTGGCTCTACCTCTGTGATCATGGCACCTCTAATAGCTCCCCCTCTTACTAATTGTGTTATTTTGGACCAGTCTACCCACTTCTCAAAGCCTTGGTTATTTCAAACTGGAAATTGGATAATAATACATGTTTTATGGGGTTGTTTTTAGAATAAAATAAGTTCATGCATGTAAAGAACTTAACACAATCTCTGGCACATAGTATTCACTCAGTAACCATAGACATTAGGACTGTAGACATAGTGAATAAACATTTAGATTAGATTTACATTAAGTAGGTCTTGTGCTGGGACCATTAGGAATACCAAAATTCATATAGGAAACTCACTTTCTCTCATTTAAGCTTCAATCTCTGAGTAGGTACAATTATCTCCATTTTATAGATGACACTCAGAGAGGCTAAGTAACTTGCCTAGACCACACAGCTGAGTGAGTGGCAGAGCTGGGATTCAAACCCATGTCAACCGGACTCTGAAGCACTTGTCCTCTCTAGAACATGAAGGCAGCTTGGTCTTTCTACTTTATTTCTTCCAAAAAACAAAGGAAGCAGCCAGGTAAAAGTTTATTTCTCGCACTTCCTTATTTAAAAAGAAAATACAGAATGACATTCAGGCATGGGTGGAATTCCTAGGGATGTGCCTCCAAATCCCAATTTGCTTCAGATTCATCAGGATGCCAGGCCTGGAGATCTACACCCCTTCAGTGGTGTCAGCGCACCTCTGCATTGCATCTTACATTGTCAAGAGACATTTTCTTCAGGATGCCCTGGGCTGTATAAATTAGGCAGAACAGTGATCGCTGTGGTTATGAATATAACTGTTTGATTAAGGTTCCATGCCAGCTGCATTATTTGTTTCACAAACCTGAGCTGGGCTGATTGGATTTCTCTCTGTCCCTTTTTTTTTTTTTTAACATAAGTAGATTCTAAAATTGGAAAAATAAAATATTCCACAGCTGAGAGAAAAGAATTAACTTGGGGAATAAGCCCAGGTGGCACCCACAGAATGTACACCTTTTGTATTGAAATAAAGTTAGCGTTGTTTGTGCCTTGACTCTGGGGTTTGTGAGGGGACTGCTCTATAAACAGCACATGATGCTGTGGTAACAGAAGGAGTAGGAGGGCATTGACGAGGACCATAGCACTTAAGAGGACATTCTTAAATACTAGTAATAGTACTATTTTCAGAACACCTACTGCATGCCAGGTGAAACGTACAGGTCAGTGAGGGGTGGAAATTATACTGTCGCCGTTAAGAGCATGGGAGTCGAAGCCAGACAGACTTGGATTTCTTAGCACTTAGTTGCCATGGAGCATGAACACATTCTCTCCCCGAGCCTCAGTTTTCTCTTCTGGAAGATAGAGATAACAATAGCTAACATTTAGTGAGTAATTGCTGTGTGTCATGCGTGTTCTTAGCACTTTACATGAATCCTCATGGCAACCCTATGACTAATATCTCTATATCTCAAGCCAGGAAAATGGGCACAAGAAAAGCTAAGTAACTTGGGCAGGGCCACAGCTAGGAAATAGTAGAGCCAGGATTCAAACCCAGGCCACCCTCCTACCATACTGTATTACGTTCCTCTTAAACCTACGTCCGAGGACTCTTGGGAAGATGAAATGGAAAGACAGTGGCCTAAAGATGCTTTGCAGACTAACTAGCAGCCCAGCAAGCCTTCAATATTTTGTGGCCATCATTGGTATTATTATTACATTTCTGTTGCCTAGGGATTGAGCTGGGCACTTTGGAGAGGACTTCAGGAGGACAAAATTTCTTTTATCTGTTTCTAGTATGACTTGGCTTATGGACATTGATGGATGGAATACCTGCCCAAGATCTCCTGAGCTGATATAAAAAAAATAAAAATAAAAAAACCCACATGTGGTCAGTCGTAAATGATGAAAAGCATCTCTCTGATTTGTACACTTAGTTAGATGCTTTCCACCTTTTCCCCCAAGTGAGGCCTTTTAGGGCCTGAGGAAGAAGGTAAAGGTCACATGAGTAGGAGGCCACCATGCTGCCTTGTGACTTGCTGGATTTGGATGGCCGCTCTTCGGTGAAGGTAGAGGGGTTTGCATGCAACTTCTCTAAAGGCTGGGAAGGACTCTGCATTTGGAGTCTCTGTTTATGGGCTCTGCCACCTGGGCAAGCTGTGTAGCCTTGCAAAGTCTCCATTTTCTTACTTGTGAAAGGAGGATAATAATACCCATATCTTAGGATTGTCCTTCTGGTGTGTTATCAAACAGCAACACTTTTTGTGGTCCCCAAAACATCATTCATATAACTATTGATATGGTTGCTGTTCAAGCATAACAAAAATACATGACGGGTTTTTGCATTTAATAAATTGCTCAGTGCATGTAGCCGAGGTACTTCAGAATTAATTTTTTCTTCTTCTGCCTCTAGGAGGCATCAAAAGTAGAAAGAGCAATCAGAAGCTTGTATTGGGATCTTAGCTTTTATCATTTCCCAGCAGTGTGACCATGGGCAGATTTCTTGTTTCGTATGTTGTTTGCTTTTTAAATCAAGATGTCACATTTAACAGAGTTGACCCCAATGCTAGGGCCTGAAATATCCCATCATTGAAAAAAATTGAAAAATTTCATAAACAAAGATGTGAGTAGATTTCTGAGGCTCAGTTTTCTCATCTGCAAAATGGAGAAATTAAGTCCTACTCTATACTGTTCCTCTGAAGATGAACTAAGGAAACCTTTGTAAAAGCCCTGATCATTGTCATGTGTCAATAAATATTCATTCTCTAGTTCTACATGGTGGAATTTTTAAAATAAAGGAAATAAATTTAAAAATAAATATTTATTTTTTTCCTCCCTGACAACCTCCCAGTGTCCAGACCTAAAGACTGTACATGGACAAAGGCTTAATTTAGTTTCATTCAACAAACATTTTATAGCCACCAAGCACTAAGTGGAAAAGCAAATAAAATTTCTGCCCTTGGAGACCCTATAGCATAAGGAAAAATTAATTAGATGTAATTCCAAGGATCTATGAGAGTGAATTAATAGCCTAAATTGATCCTTTCTATTGGCTGGTCACTATGCTAAGGACTCCATATCCACTTTCTCACTAAATTCCTACAACAATGCTAAGAAGTAGATTATGCTATTATCCCCATTTTACAGATGAAGAAATCAAGGCTTTCAGAGGTTAAAAACGCACTCAAAGCCACAAAGCTAGTAAGTGGTAAACCCTGGTTTCAAACTTTGTTCCATTTGATTCAGCACTCAACCTCCTGGCCACTGTGCTGTTTGAATGAGGTTTGTGGCATGAAACTGGGGTCCAGAAAAGGTCTGTAATATGACCAGTGTGTATGCAGGGCAGGTGAGATTTGATCCTGAGGCAGCTTGAGCCTGAGCCACAGTGCTTACCCACCATGCAATACTGCTCTGTGCATTCTAGCGACCTTTTAGCCAACCTGTCCCTTTCATTTGAGGAATCTCAGTGTCTTTTCCAAGAGAAAGTCGTTTCTTCAAAATTACTGATGGCTACAAAGTGGAGGGAAAGGTATGAACATGATGGATGAGAATTCACCTCTTCCATGTGCTGGTATTTAGCCTCCTGCAGGGCCCATGGAATTGGGGTTAGAATTTGGAAAATGACCTGATAACCTGCCTTGACCTTTGATGTTGGCCATCAGTTTCAACAAAGTAGGCTATTCCCTGCAGGAGCCTTGAGATTCATTGTCTTGATTTTCTTTTCATGGCATCTCCAACTGTGGATAAAAATAAAAAGTTTATGCCCATCTCAATTATCAGCTGTCTTAAATGTGCAGTTTGGAGAAATGTCAGGTCAAGTTTAAAGAGAAGGATGAGGATGCACAGAGTGCCCAAATCACCCCAGGCCCCTCGAGAATCAGTGACAGTTCCTAGGTAAGAGAGTCCCCAGATGGGAACCTACCTGGTACCCCAGAGAGGGTAATCATCCACTTCTAGCCTCACACAGGCTATGATATATTAAGATACAACCTCTGCCCTTGGAGCGTACAGTCTGGTGGAAGAGACAGACCCGTAAACAAATGGTGATAACTCAGAGTGAGCCATGGAGGCTAGAGAGCCCAAACTAGGAGTGAGAGTGGTCAGAGAAGGCTTCCTGGAGGAGGAAACTTCTAATCTGAGTTAACCAGGCAAAGGTGTGAAAAGCCTCCCACGCAGAAAACAATATGTGCATAGCCATGGCCATGAGACAAGCAGTGAGCAGTTTCATGAGTGGTGTCTAATTAACCTGTTAACCTTGGCACCTTTTTAAAGAGGGAGGTGGCGAGCTATGGGGTGCTACCCTGGAGCAGTGGACTCATGCCGGATGGTGGTGGGTCTTGTACTGTAGGCAGTGGGGAGCCACAAAAATGCTTTCAATCAGGGAAGCAACATAACCCAGTTTCCTTTTAGGGAGTTCACTCCATCTGATGGATAGCCACTGAATTGAAGGGGGTGAGCCGGCAGGCTGGGGCACCAATGTTCACTATGCCCCTGGCCTGACTCTTCACCAGTGAGGACCTGAGCTAACGTAGTGGCAGTAGGGGTGGTGAGGAGCTAGCAGATATGTGGAAGATGACAGCTAGAGGAATTGGTTACATTGTTAAGTTGTTGAACCTGAAAAAGAAGGAAGACACAGTGGCAGTTCCCAGAGGTCTGGTTGATTGATTGGGTGGGAGGTTCTGACAGCAGCTGGTGATGTTGAGATCAGGAGCATTAGGAGAGGGAGTATAGAATTGGGGCTGCAGGGACAGGGAGGCATTAAGTTTAACTGTGTATACATTTAGTTAGAGCAGTAGAGGCTTGACATTCAGGCAGGAGGTTGAGGCTCATTATATTAGCCCTGCTTCACTGACAAGGAGCTCACTACCTTAAGAGGCAGCCCATTCAATACTGGAGAGCTTGGCAGGAGGAAGGGTTTTCTTAAGCTTAACTGCTGTCTGCTCCAGGTAACTTCCTGGTCTTGGTTGTCATTCATCTTCCTAAAGCCCCATGGAGTAGATTTGCTCCTTCTCCCACCCCTTTGGCAGTTTGAAGGCAGCAGCAGTATTCTCGCTATTTCCTTCTTTCCAAGAAATTCCCTGAGAGGAACAAGGGAAGCCAAGAGGAACTAGACCATCAGTGGCTGGAAGGGACTCAGGAGATTAAAAATGAAGGAACTTCCTTTTTCAGATAAACAAATTGAGGCCCAGAGAAAGAAAGAGACTTCCCCAAAGTCACAGAGTGAGTTAAAGGCAAGGCTGGGAATAGTTCTTCCATCTAGGACTGTTGAATACACCGTGTGATTGGGTGTTTTATTTCCTAGCACATGAATTCTGTGGGCATAAGCTATGAGACTTGGACATTATAAGGCGTTTAGCGTTTTTCAGCTGGACTCCTAAACACATACTCCTTCTTTAAGCTCTTCCCCTTCCCCTTCTCCTCTCCAGGCTAACAGCATCAGTCCTCCCCCTACTCCCTCAGGAACACAGTTTCTAAACCCTTCACCATCCAAGGAAGCCAGGGAAAGCATTAACTAGCTCCAGAGACCTTGAGAAGGATCAGCCTCTACTGTACTGAGTTGACCCCGCCATCCAGTATCCCTCCTCTGGGCCCGCTCCAGCAAATCAGCACAGCATGGCCGTCCCTGGTTCTTCGTGCTTTTCCTCTGTGAATGCAGCCTACCTACGTTTCCATGAGCTGCTTATCTGCTCCATCACACTGCCGACTCCTGTTGAGCTGAATTCCACCCCCGACACACACACACACACACATACACATACCTCTTACCCATCAACTATGGTTCCTTGTTGATTTGGGACTTGACCTAACTGTTTATGGATCAGATCATTTTTGAAAAGGGTAAGAAGGTGACAATGGAAGGAAGGAAAACTCACTTGACAGCCAGAAAGCTTTCCCAGGACAAATTCTGCCTTGAGGTAGACACAGCTTTAAGTTGGGGGAAAGCATGTATCCAGAAAAGATCCCACCCCTCCGGCTGCAGCTGGCCTTTCCCAACAAAATCTGCCTGTTCAGATTTTACAGGCAGAAACTTTGTCTAATCCATCTCTACGTCTCCAGTATCGAGGACAAGGCATATAAAAAGTGATGTTTGTAAAAGAAATGAAAGCAGAGAAGCAGGAAGGGAAGGAGGGAGGAAGGGAAGAACCATCACATGTTTCCCTTTCTTTCATTCCATCGTTTTGCCTTGTTTGGTGCCCAGTCACACAACACAATATAATACACGACTTGCTGTGCACATATTTTGTAAGCAGATGTTCATTAACAAATACAGGTTCAGAATGATCTAGTCTTAGATTTTAAAATTGGAATGGACTCCCACCACCTCCTTTTCTGTTTGTCAGTTGGGGAAACTGGGGCTCAGATAGGTTAAGTGTTTTGCCCAAGGTCACACAGCAAATTAGCCGCTGATTGGGATAAGCGCAAGAATGAAATTTGGTGGAGTATATGTTGTGAGAGAGTTCTACTTTTGGATTCAAATGGTGGCCCAGCCAAATTATGCAAGCCCCATGCTTAAAAGAGACAGGTTTTGATGCTCTTGGCTTAATTTGTCTATGAATTACCATGACCCTAGGAATAGAGAGCAGTGTTGATTACACCTCTCTCTGGCAGATGCCAAAACTCTGTTCTTCCCTCAATTGTCTAGTTAAAGGCAGTAGGGCACTCTCCCCCAGTCCTATCCTAGAGAACATTCACTGATGGTTGAGGAACCTCATGTGCATTTTAATGAAGCCTGGGAGTTCTGGTTCACTCTTATGACTACTCTTAGCTTTAAAAGTTTGGAAGTCGGCTAGGCGCAGTGGCTCACGCCTGTAATCCCAGCACTTTGGGAGGCCAAGGCGGGCCGAATCACAAGGTCAGGAGTTCGAGACCAGCCTGGCCAACATGGTGAAACCCAGTCTCTACTAAAAAAATTTAAAAATTAGCCAGGCATGGTGGCGTGCGGCTGTAATCCCAACTACTCAGGAGGCTGAGGCAGGAGAATTGCTTGAACCCATGAGACGGAGGTTGCAGTGAGCTGAGATCGCACCACTGCACTCCAGCCTGGGCAACAGAGCAAGACTCTCACTGGAAGTCGGGGTGAGCCCTCTTTCTGAACACCCTTGAAACTCCCTCTGGCTCTAGGCTCTTAAAGGTGGGTTCCAACCTCATCTCTCTTTGTGGTCCATTGCCAGATCTCTATTCCATGTGCCCAGGTCTCTCACCATACTGCTGCCACAAGGGGTCTGTATCTTTCAGCCTGTGGGCCTTTGCTCACTCATGCCAGGCCCCTACCTAGAATGCCCTCTTGCTCCCCTTTTGTCTGCCTCTGTCCTGCCTCTACTTCAGTGCTCTGTTCAAGTTCTTGCTCTTCCTAGAAGCTTTCCTAGACCACTGTATGTGTAAATTCTTGTATCCTGGAGGGATGTGGCTACTGCCTGAGACTCAGAGCGGAAGCCGAGCTGCCACGGGCTGGGGGAAAAGAAGTGTCTTGTTCATTGTCTGTGCTCTAGCAGACTGGGTAATTTCTAAAGAAAAGAAATTTCCTTCTTACATTTGGAAGCTAGGAAATCCAAAGTCCAGGGGGCCACATCTGGTGAGGGCCTTCTTAGCATGTCATAACTTTGCAGAAGGCATCACATGGTGAGAGGGCAAGAGTGCGTCAGACCAGGTCTCTCTTCTTCTTATAAAGCCACCAGTCCCACTACTGGGGCCCCATCCTGATGGTTTTGTCTCACCATAATCACTTTCCAAAGGCCCCACCTCCAAATGCCATCAATATATGAATTGGATATTATGTTTCCAACACATGAAATTTGGGGTACACATTCAAACCATAGCAAGAAGGTTACTCCAGCCTCTCTCTCTTCCTAACTTTCAGTGTCCTGCTGTGCTCACCATTAGCCAAACCTATCCAGAAGCCAGTGGGCAAGGGAGCCCAGGTGATGCAGTCCTTAGGAGTCAGCCTCCTGGGACACAGAAAGGCAGAGAATGGTCTGGAACTAAGGATGGGGCTGGAGGAGGCAAACAGAGAATAAAGTCTTACAGTAGCTGTTTACCCATCCTACTGTAACTGGAGTACATATCCCCTGGGATCACTGGTCCCAGTCATTGCATGCAGCTAGCCTCCCTGGCCACCTCCTGCCAAAGGCCAGCTGTGCTTCCCAGCCATTGTGACAACCAGAAAACACCCTTCCTCATTTCCATACACCCCTGTTTAAAAACCACTGCATCATACAATGAGGCTTTTTCATACATTGTCCCTTCATCACTGTTTGTAAAATGCAAAGCAATTTAATAATCTGAGTGTTCACCGAAAGTTCTGTCCTGACTAAATGAATGAGGAAGCAGAAATAGCCATATTATGACCTCAAGGTGCTATTTTTTATTCCCCATCAGAATACAGGAAGGGGAGCCAGGGAAGCCCCACAGTCTGCTGTCCTCTGTGGGCCCTTCCTTGTGTGTGAGTCCATCTGGGATTTCAGGCCAAATACTGTTTAGAAGCCTTGAGCACTGGCCGTGACATAGGACTAAAGTGAGAATGAACCGAAACCATTTTGTCCGGAGAAGGAGTGAATAGGCAGAGAAAAACACTACAAAAAGTGTGACCCCTAGCCTCATGTTCAGACTGGTGGTTACATTGTGGACTTCATTGTTTTGATCCATTCTAGGTTCAGGTAACAATAATACTGATTGTTTTCTCTAACTCTTGCACAAGACTTTACAGTTTGCAAGGTGCTTTCATACACATTTGACAAGTGAAGAAACTGAAACTCAGGTTAAATAAAGTGCTTGAGATTCTACAGCTTGAAGGAGGCAGAACTGAGACTGGAAGTCAGGCTATCAGATTCCGACTGCTGACTGTGTTGATAAAGAGCTTTCCGGCCTTCGTAAATTGGTCGTGTAGGCCAAGATTCATTAGCTAAGCTCTCAGCACTGCTACATCACCATCCCATGTCAGTGGTAGTCGATGGCATTTTAATGGAAGCCAAATAACTCTTTCTGTTGGCATTCTCAGGCAGCTGGAGTTTTTGCTTTATGATAATTAAATACCATCATCTTTCATATCTGACAATCTTTAGGACCCGATTAATGACTGCAGTGTATGCTTGGGTCATCATTAGCTCCGTAGCAAGGAGACCTTCAGGCACCTGTCTGCCATTTGCAGGGCTGGATGTGGGCACTCAGCCTGGCACCCTTTCTTGGAGCCAGAGCTGGCCTTAGATCACAGGGCTATTGACATGATTGAGTTCCTTGCCTGAGCCAAAGCTCTGGAAGTTTATGGCTTTTTCTCACGAATGTGATCTTATAAAAGAATAGTGGTAGACTCCACTGGAATCTTTCCACGAGGGAGGCACCCTGCCATCAGTCTAGGGGGTTCTTACAGCTTGTCCCGGCCTGGTTCATCCTCCATGTGGCCACCAGAAATCTTCCTCACATACTAATGTGACCCCCCACCCTCTGGATAAAGGCCAAGGTCTTTAGCCTGGCACCTCCAGGCAGTGACCACCTGGGCCTGCCCCAGTGTCTCTACCTCACCCGCAGCCACTGTTCTCACATAGCCATTTCACACTAGTTATAAAACTGTCCCCAGCTGGCCTTGCTTCTGAACCCTTGCACATGCATTATCTTCTGCCTAGAATGCCCCTCAGACATAGGTCTCATGTCACTTCTCAGAAACCTTTCCTGAGCCTGACAGTCAGTCTGGCAGCTGCCCTCCATACCTGTGGTGCTCCCTGGGGCTGTGGTGTATGCCGATAAGGATTATTGTGGTCGACACTTGGAAAGTGCTCAGTATGTGGCAGGCCTTGATGTAAGCACCTTACCTGCGTTCACTCATTGAATGCACACAAAAAAGAGTGTTTAACAGTAGGGTCTATGGAGGCAGACTGCCTGAGTTCAAATTCTGGCTCCACCAATTAAAGGTTTCGAAATCCTGGGCAAATTGCTTAGCCTTTATGTGTCAGTTTCCTCATTTACAAAACTGGGAGTAATAACAGTACCTTCTTTACAGAGCTGTTATAAGGATTAAATAATCAAAGTACTTAGAAAGTATCCGGCAAGTAGTAAATACTCAGTAAATGTTAACTAATGTATGCGATGATGATGGTGATGTATAATTTTATCATCACCAGTTCGTGTAGTATATATCTGTTTGTATATCCATTTTCTTTACTAGACTATGAGCATCTCAAAGTCAAGGACCATATTTGTTTTATTTCTGAATCTCTATGTATTCAACCTACGGTAGTCCATATTCTTTCTTTATTGCCATTACTATTATATGTACATTTTATAGATGAATGACTAGAGGCTCATAGAGGTGAATGTAGCCAGTAGGAGACAGAATTAAGGTCTAGGTCTGTGAGATCCCCGAGCTCTGCTCTTGTATCTTTGCCAGCTGTCCTCCCAACCACTGACTACTTGTCAAGGATGAGGCTTATCCCCATCTTTTAATCTATCAAGTCCCTGCATACAACAAGGGGCTGTTTAATATTCCTGGCTGATTAACACTAGGGCCTTCTCCTTATGGCACACCTTCAACCCAGGGCAGAGAGGTATGGATTTGGGTAGCAGCCCCTGCCTGGTTTGCTCTGAGATGCTAGTCTAATGCAGAAAGGAGCTTTCATCTTTGAATACATGGTGAGCCCATGTGTCTGGTTTTATTCTGAGTGGCAGGGCTACGGCCATTCTCATCAGTTTCTGAACTACAAGTTCAGCTACAGGCACCCTCCTGCGACTAGAGCTCCTAGGAGCCAGCAGGTTGTCCAGAGTGGGATTCAGTGTAATAAAATAGTATCACACTTCTGTTAGATATGTTCTGCTCTTTTTCTCTCAAGGTTTTTTGCTTTGGAACCCCTGTTGTAAATGCTGAAGAGTGATCACCATGGTGACGATTCAGGGCTTTGCGATTTATTCATTCAACATGACTTTATTGTAATTGTGGAATTAATAGTTACCATTTTTCAGAATTCCTATATTCCAAGCATGGTGCTAAGTACTCACATACATTATCTCTTTTAATTCTCATAACAATCCTATAAGGTGGGCGTTATTTCCATTTAGTGATAAGAAAACTAAAGCTCCAGAGAAAGTAAGTGACTTGATGACAGTCACACAGCTTCTAAGTGGCAGAGCCAAAACTTGAACTCAGGGCTCTCTGACACCAAAGTCGAGTCTCTTTCTCTTACATACGGCTCTGCCCAGCATTGTAAAGGAGCCTCACTATGATCTTGGTTCAGGGAGGTGCAGCCAGGAGGTTTCGGTGTTCAGGATTTCTGTGCATCTAAAATGAAAACTGCCTAACGTGTTGGAGGACACTAGTAACTGCAAATATATTTAAGAACTTGTGGGAAGCAAAGAAACTTCCTGGAAAACCAGGCTTGCAAAACTCAGGTAAGCAAGTGACCTTTACTGGCAGTGGTGTGCACAAATAGCAGTAAAATGACTCACAGTTGGGCTTGATTCACAGATATACTTGGTAGCTATATCTGTAAGAAGAGGGTATAAATTGGAATTTCCATCACAGCTTTGCAAGTGTACCAATGTGTACTCCCAGGTAGCGTGAGAGAAGCAACTGCTTGTGCAGGCAAAAAGCCCAACTACCTGAGTTGTTGTTCTTTCCCCGACATTCTGTAAATATTTACTGAGGGCCTACCATGCATCAGGCACAGCTCTGTGCGGACACTGGGGATATGGAAAGAAATGACACATGGGTCTTTCCCTCAGGGCTTAGTAGGAGTTGATGGTACCCATGGCTCTTCATCCTCCAGAAAGTGGTGAAGTAGGAAAGTGTGCCCTTTCACACACACACTGACCAAGGACCGAAGAGAAGTGAGTTGTTGCAGGTCACCCAGCCAGTAAATAGAAACTATAAGAGAGTTCTCTCTTAGGCCATATTTATCTTGTTCACTGTTTTATTCCCAATACCTAGTGTACAATACTTGGCACAGAATAGGCATTCAATAAATGCTGAATGGGTGAACTGATTCTGAGATTCCCTCCAAAGACGAGGGTGCATATTTGTCGGGGGATAAAAGAAGTCTCCTCTGTAGCCTCTCACCTCTGTCTTCCCTCCTGGCCATAGGAGCAAAAAAAAAAAAAAAAAAAAAAGAGCCCATTCAGACCAGAGGAAACATTTGCTCTTTGGGAAGTTTATGTTTCTTTCTGGGGTTTGTGAGTGAGGTTTCCATTGCTGAGCTCCCAAATACAGAGCTTTTCCTTTGGGAACCCAGGAAACATCAAGGTCCCCTTTCTTAACATTCTCAAGCTAGAAAGGGTGAGGGAAGGGAAATAAAGGGCCTAGCTCAAGCCTCTGCAACTCTGGCTCCAGGCAAATAAGTGAAGGCCTGCATAGACCCATGGTCTAGCAGGCCCAGAGTGGTCTACTATGATTTTCTGCACACGAATTGCCCCACATGAACCTCACTTGCTTGCACTGAGAGCTCAGGCCATTCACATGGCTATTCATTCAATAAACTTAATTGAGCATCTGCTCAGTTCTAGGCTCTGTGATCACCCTGCACAGAGAAGAGAAGATAGGGACTTTCACACCTCCCAGAGGAGGCAACATGTGGACATCAGTATGCATGCTCTTGGGGAGGAAATGAAAATGAGAGGTCTGGGTTGCCTGCTGTCAGCATTCAAGAGGAAAAGGACAGATCAAGGAAGTCTTTCTGGACAGGGAGGCAGTTGAGCTGAGAGCTCAAAAGATAGAAAGGATTTGGCCCAGAACATTCCTTGTCCCCATAGAAAACATTCCTTGTCCCCATAGGAGAATTTCCTCTTAGAAGTTAGTTTTTAGACCTGGACCAGTGATCTTACTTAAAATTTCATCATTGCAGGACTTTTGACAGTTCTCCTGAACATTTATCAAGCCAGAGCCTGGTGTCCCCATTAGTCACAAAGCAAATGTCTGTAGGCTTGCCTGCCTCAGACATCAGATGCTACTGTCTTCACTGAGGACCTTTTTCCTGCATTTAGCCATGGACAGACATTCCAGGAGGTGTTTAAGTTTTATGCAAAGGCACCATGGTTTGGTAGACTGAATTTGGCTTTTGTGTTTATGAGAACTGACTAGTTTTGTAAGCCTCAGCGTCCTCATCTGTAAAATGGGAATACAAATACTGCCCCCTAAGGGTTGTTGTGAGCATTAGAAAAGTTAAGGGTTTGAAAGCACACATTACAGATGCTCCAATACATAGCAGAAACTATATCAATTAAGTAAAATGCCATGAGGTTGACTCCTAGGACCAGAGCAAGAGCAAGGACTGGGTCACACTTCTCTGCTGGCCTCTTGATAACCATTGGACAGTAGTGGTTCAGCCACTGCCTCCCACTGCTCTGGTGAACTACTGCCAGCAGCCTGAAAGGCCAAGGCTGGGAAGAACATTCAGTCAGCCCAAGAGGCTGCTTCTGCTGCTGGCTTCTGTCCCAGGCTCTGTCTGTCTCCACTGAAGTGCCACCTGAGGACAGCTGGACAAAACAAATGACCCTGCACATTCTCACCTTCTTTCTCGTCCAATACTCCCTGTTCTCTGAGTGGGACACCACTCTGCCTGGACAAGTTGTATTCGCCTGCCACGTTCTCTCCCTTCCCAGCAAGGAACATCCTTGCTAGTTCCCTTCTGGTCCAGCTCTACAGAACTGCATATCTTCAGGGAGTACCATTCACATTCTGTCACCTTCCTGGGGACCCTCCTTGTGGGAGTTGAGGTTTTGGCCATTCAGATGTTCTCAGTACATCTCCTGGCCTCGGAGGAAAAATGTGGCTGGAGTGGAGGATGCATGATGGAGCTGATGGGAGAAGAGGCTGGAAGACAGCCGTGGATCGGATTCCGGAGGGTTTTGTATTAATAAGCCAGGTGTGGGCTTTATGCCGAAAGTAGCAGCTTGTAATAAGGAAGTGATCCACTTAGAAGGGTTTCTGTTTCTTTCTCCCTTCCACCCCTAACTCCCCTTTCCCAAATTCCCCACCAGATTTGCTTTATACCTCTTTGGCATAAAAGGTTGATTTACTCAAAAAGCAGAGTGATGCATCTTACACTAAAAAAATCCATAACACTAATGGTGCTTCATACTTGACTGTGCTTGATGATTTCCAAAAAGCCTTCTCCCTATCCAAGGAAGAGCACAGCCTTTGGAATATTGCTGTTCTTTCTGATTCTTAGTCTCCTCTATAAAATACAGAATTCTCATGAGGAACAAAGGAAGCAGAATACTTCAGAAATATTTATTTCCTACCAATTGCCTCATTTGATCTCACAGTAGCCCTGTGATCCCCCAAATAAACTATTTCTCCTATTTTACAGATGAGAAAACTGAGGCTTAAAGAGGTTAAATGACTTGTCCATGCCCATGTGGTTAATAAGTGGTAGAATCTAGGTTAGAATCTAATTTCTTGGCGTCTTCACCACCCCCATAATATCATCCGCTTTGAAAGACTAGGCTTTCTGTGAGCATAGCTTAGATGGATGGTGAAGATTTACCTCCACAACTTGCCTTATTTGTGGTATCACCAGAAATTGTATTTGTTTTCTTTCTTTGCCAATAACACCTACTTAGCCACAAACCCTTGGGCACTTTACTTACCTGCTCCAAGTCTACGTTTTTCATCTATAAATTGGTGATGATACCTGTTGTTCTGAATAATTAAAGGGAATAAATAAAGTATCTCAATGTTCTCATCTGTAAACTGGGGATAAAAGCAGTCCCTACTCTGCGGTGGTTGTGAGAATTAGCTGAATTTACACTTGTAGAAGGCTCAGAACGGGACTCTGGCACATTCGATGTGCTCAGTAAATGTTGAGTGGTTTTTAACCACCGGACCCCAGCATGGCTCACTTTATTCAAAAGTCATCTTTCTCCTTATGTGGCCACCCTATCTAAAATTTCACCACTGCCCTTACATACACAGGCCACAGTCCCCTTCCTGGCTGTATGTGCTCTTAGATTTATCACCATCCCAGTAAACTCTATGTTTTCCTTTTTTTTTTTTTTTTTTTTTTTGAGACAGAGTTTTGCTCTGTCGCCCAGGCTGTAGTGCAGTGGCGCAATCTCAGCTCACTGCAAGCTCCGCCTCCCAGGTTCACGCCATTCTCCTGCCTCAGCCTCCTGAGCAGCTGGGACTACAGGTGCCCGCCACCACGCCTGGCTAATTTTTTGTATTTTTAGTAGAGACAGGGTTTCACCATGTTAGCCAGGATGGTCTCGATCTCCTGACCTTGTGATCCGCCCACCTCGGCCTCCCAAAGTGCTGGGATTGCAGGCTTGAGCCACCGCGACCGGCCACGTTTTACTTTTAAAAACTTGGTTTGTTTCGTTTACTGTGTACCATCATATATAATCAGTGGTTCTAGAATTTTAGCATACATCAGAGTCACTTGGAGGGTTTGTAAAATCAGTTTCCTGGGCCCTATCAGGGTTCATGATTCAGTCAGCCTGGGGCAGGGCTTATTTTCATCTCTAACAAATTCCCAGATGATGCTGAAGCTGCTGGTCCCTGGCCACACTTTAAAAACCACGTCCTAAAAGCATGAAACAATGTGAAGTTGCTGAGATGGGTAACTAGTCTTTTTTATGTTGTTTATTGTTTCACTCCCCTGCTAGAATTTAAGCTCAGTGGGGACGGGAATTTTTGTCTGTTTAGTTGGTTAAGGTATCCCTAGCACCTAGAATGGTAGGTGCTCAATAAACATCTGTCGTGTAATTACTGATTGACTGCATCAATATGTATAATCTGCCGGCTCCCTCTTCTGTGGTCTTGCTCAGACCTCCGTGGCTGCTTTTCCAGCCGAGGGGCAGCACCAAGCTCACCGCCGCTGACCGCCATGTTTGTGCCCTAGATCACCCGGGCGGCCTGCAGAACCACGCGCGGCTCCGGACGCCGCCGCCGCCGCTCTCGCACGCCCACACCCCCAACCAGCACCACGCGGCCTCCATTAACTCCCTGAACCGGGGCAACTTCACGCCGAGGAGCAACCCCAGCCCGGCCCCCACGGACCACTCGCTCTCCGGAGAGCCCCCTGCCGGCGGCGCCCAGGAGCCTGCCCACGCCCAGGACAACTGGCTGCTCAACAGCAACATCCCCCTGGAGACCAGGTGCGCTGCCGGTAGGGCGGGTGAGGCTGAGGAGGGTGGACAGCCGGGGCCCGGACCAAGGTCTTTGGCTGGCGGGGCCATTCATTGTCCCCAGATAACGCCGGCCGGAGGAGCTGGGGTTGGGTGCACGATTTAGGGATGCGGTTCTCTGACTGCCAGCATGGGCTTTGGAACCCGAGAGACCCAAGGTCCAGTGCTAGCCTGCTGATTACCAAAGGTGTGACCTTGGCCAAGTTGCTAGACACCCCCCGCACCAACCCCTTGCCTCTCTTCCCTTATCTACACAATGGCCATGATGTTTGCGGGACGGAACTGTTAAAGGAGATGAGAGCTAACGTGTGAACGAGGCTTTCACAGATGTGTGACCAACAGCAGGCTCTCAGTCTGGTTTGGCTCGGGCCCTCATCTTTGCCTTTCCCTACATGATTCTACCACCCAATGCCTAGTGTCAGACCTGCCTGGCCTGGCGTCGGCACTCAGCTATGTCAGTCTCCCCACCTCTCCTCCTTCCCTGCTGTGCTACCACCTTTATGCCCAAAGCCCTAATAACCCCTAGCATGTATACATCAGCTTTGGGTTACAAGGGCTTTCCTGTGTGTGACATTATGTAATCCTCATACCTCTATGAAGTGGGTATTAGGATGATAATCCCCATTTGGGAATTTGGAAGCTGAGAATCGGAGCGGGTCCATCACTAGCTCACTTCACACAGGCGACTGAGGCACAGCTGAAACTTGAACTCAGGTTGCCTGACTCCCTGTCCAGTGCTGCTTCACCTACGCCCCAGCTACCTTCTCTTCGTCTCTGCTGGCCGGGATCCCTCTGCCCTGTTCCTTCTTCCAGCTTTGTTGGGCAATGATTTGTCAGCTCAGGGACATCAGTCTCCTTGAGTTCTGTAGCTGTTCTCCTTCCCTCTGCCTACACACTGTTTTTCCAAAATGGAGTTTGTTTATGATTTTAAAAACCATACAAGCTCACCAGAGAAAATGCAGAAAATTATGAAGACAAAAATTAAGATTTACCCATAATCCTACCACTCTGAGATAAGCGCTGTTGACTTTGGGAGCATAGCCTTTCCCTTTCTCTAAACTGTAGATGAAGTGTCCTAGGCTGGCAAAACTGGAACCACTTTATCTTCTACCCTACTTCCTAAAGTAGTGGGACACGTAGATTTTATCTCCCCAAACTCCTGTTCTTTATTTGTGAAGAGAACAAAGGTCATCCCACAGTTAAGGAAGTAAAATTAACCTGCATGTGAAAAGTGTAGACATGTGACTGCCTAGCACACAGCTGTGGTAATGGCACATCGAGCTTGTGGAGGCCAGTAAGAGAAAATGAACATTGTTTGTACCACTTTACTCCTGTAGAATTGTTTTTCCGAAAGCAAAATTCTTAGAGATGCAGCCCAAGCAGCTTCCCCGCTCCCGCCTCCAGTCTCTTAATTTATATTATTTCTGTTGGCATCCTTCAAAATCGTGTGTGATTTTTCCCTGTGTGCCTCCTTTGCGCTCATCAGTAACAGAGTAGGATAATTGTGTGTCAGCCTGCCCAGGGTAGCTTAATCAGATCTCCATTATTTCCAATGTGCTCATTGAAAGACCGAACATGACTGGAAGAAGCCAGCCACTAATCGATGGTTCTGATGCTCTGCATGGACCATAGTCACCACTCCCTCTGCTTGGATGTTCATCTTTCCCACTTAGGATCAAGTTAGAACTTCCTATTCTGAGTCTCCAGGTTTTTCAAGGAAAGGAAGATAGAGGATGAGCAGCAAGGCGGTTTTCCTAATGGTTAGTGTGAGTTGTAAAGGTGGTCCCAGCTCACGTCTCCTGTCTTTCTGTGCTCACCTGCCTTTCTGATGTTCTATCTTCCCACATCCATTGCTCAAACACATGCAGCTTTTTCTTTTTATTTATACTTTATTACTCAAATAAGAAATGTTCATTGTAAAACAGCTAGACAATGAAATAAGCAAGAAGAAAAGAAAATCATTTTTATTTGTCACCAAAAGTAACCATTGTTAACATGTAGGTATATACTCACATAACACCATTTTATATACATCTATATACATATATAACATTATTTGTGATATATATCATATATATTTAATATTCAGTGTATGTATATGCATGTATGTGCATGTACATGTATTTCCCCCAATGTGAGGCCCTTTCATGCCTTTTCACAGAGTCTTGCAGAGCTCTGCCAGAGTCGCTCACCTTCTCACTTCGTGGTCTATCCAGTCCTACTTATTCTTGAAGCCCCGGTTGAAATGTTTGAGGAAGTCTTCCTCTGTGAACCCAGAGTCCTGTCCCTCCAAGGATGACCTAAAGCCAGAAAAGGTGCTTAATTCAGTGAATACACAATCAGAATTCTAGATCTTGATGCTGACCTTAACTGGTTGAAGGCACAAAACTAACAAGGCACAGTTTAGGAGGGATCAGCATCAAGTCTGGCAGACTGAATCACAAGCTGACCAGCTTGGCAAGGTGGACAGAATATGGCCTTCAAAGTCAGAGGGACCTTCATACCTGCCTTGGCTTTAACGCTTACTAGCTGGCCAAGTTCCCTAACATCCCTGAACCTTGATTTCCTCATCTATAAATTGGGATAAGAATTCGTGCCTCTCAAAGAGGTTGGGAGGAAGTAAATGTGATATATAAGAAGCACACAGCACAGTGCCTAGCATTTAGAAACCACACTCTAAAAGCTATTTCCCATTTTTTTCATATACGTCTTCTCTCCATATCCACCCTGTGGATAAAAATGTCATTCAAAAAGAGTTTCTTGAGCTCCTACTCGCCCCAAAGGAGTTGAGGGGAAATAGTAGGTTCTACCTCTTCTCTACTTCAGAGAAGTAAGTTTGGCCTTATGTTCTGAGGGTACAAGTGATGGCCCATTCACCATAGTGAGTTTGAAGCACCAGTTTTAGGATCAGACATACCCTATCCTCAGAAACCCCACCCTAGTGCTCACTAGCTATGGACCAAGACCTTCAATTTCATCTCTAAAATGGAGAAAATAAAAGTCACTTTCTGCTGTGATTATCTATTGCTGCACAACAAACAAATGACTCCAAAATTTAGTGGCTTTGGAAACATCCAGTTGATTACACTTCACAGTGTGAGTCAAGAGTTTAGGAAGAGCTCAGCTAGGCTATTCATCCACTCCACATCGCGTTGACAGGGGTCCACTGGTAGTATTCAGCTGGCAACTGGACTCATTTGAAGGATCCAAGATGACTTCACTAACATAATTGACATCTTGTTGGGGGATGGCTGGAAAGCTGGTCTTGGCAGTACCCTTCTGTCTCAGTCCATTTAGTGTTGCTATAAAGGAATGCCTGAGGGTGGGTAATTTATAAAGAAAAAGGATTTATTTGGCTTACAGTTCTGCAGACTTTACAAGAAATATGACACGAGCATCTGCTTCTGGTGAGAGCCTCAGGCTGCTTCCACTCATGGCAGAAAGTAAAGGGGAGCCAGTATGTGCAGAGATCACATGGCAACAGAGAGAGGGGTGGGGAGGTGCCAGGCTCTTTTTAACAACCAGCTCTGGAAGGAACTAGTAAAAATGAGAACTTGATCTCCTCCCAAGGAGGGCTTTAATCTACTCATGCAGGATCCACCCTCGTGACCGAAACACCTCCCATTAGGCCCCACCTCTAACATTGGGTATCAAATTTTCTTTCTTTTTTCTTTTTTTTCCCCCCTTTTTGAGACAGAGTGCAGTGGTATGATCCTGACACGCTGCAGCCTCAACCTCCCAGACTCAAGCAGTCCTTCCACCTTAGCCTCCCAAGTAGCTGGGACTACAGCCACCCCCATGCCCAGCTGATTTTGTTTATTTTTGTAGAGATCAGGATGGTCTTGAACTCCTGGGCACAAGCAATCCTCCTGCCTCGGCCTCCCAAAGTGCTGGTTCTACAGGTGTGAGTTACCGTGCCCAACTGGGTATCAAATTTTAACATGAGCTTTGGGGGGACAAACATCCAAACTATAGCATCCTCTCCCTCTAAGGGCCTCTCCAAATAGGCTTCCTAGCAGGGTAATTGTGCTTCATACTCAGTGGCTTGCGGCTCCAAGGCACTGAGACAGGAGCTATTGATGCTTTTAAGGCTTGGCCTGAAAATGCTATAGTGTCACTTCCTCCATATTCTGTTAGTCAAAGCAGTCATAAGCTGGCCAGCTTCAAGAGGAGGAGAAACAGACCCCACTTCTCAGTGGAAAAAGTGTCCAAGAATTTGTGGCCATCTTTAATCCACCACACCACCTCATAAGGCTGTTGTAACAAACATATTAAGATAATGTCTGAAAATGTCTTAGCATATAGTAAATGCTCAACTACTTATTATGTAGTGTTTTATTATTCAATAAATATTCACTGAGTGTCTACTATGTGTCTACCAGGTAAGACATTTCAGAGAACAGACTCCTATAATAGAATAAGTGCTTTGATAGAGAAAAGTACAGGAAATAATGCTACTTTTTAATTGCCCTGAGATCCCCAGCACACAACACAGGGCTTCCCACAACATGGTAGCTGTTGGATAATTATTAACACAGGTGAAATAAATGAATGAATACGTATACTTAACTGAGACTTGAGTGGGGAGAAAGGAAGGCTTCCTGGAAGACCTGGTACAGCATGACTGAGAAGAGCAAGCAGGAGTCTCCCAGGCAGAGGAGGGGCAGAAAGGAGGGCCTGAGAGGGCACAGTCTGAGCAGAGGCCTAGCGGCCCAACAGAGCAGGTTGGGCCAGTCCCCACCAGAATGGGAGCCTAAACAGCTTTTGCCAGTCCCCACCAGAATGGGAGCCTCTTGATATCAGAGAAATAGTCACAGGCCCTTCACTGATTGTCAAACTCAGTCTGTATTGAGAGTCTAGAATTAATGGCTGAATAAATACTATAACAGCTGGTAGAATGACCAAGAGGGATTTAGATTTCATGCTGGCAGAAAAAGAAAGGCTAGCAGGAGGATGAAGAAGAGAGAGGGCTTTGGTAAATGTGCTCCTTTCTCTGCACCTGCCATACTTCTGGCAGTCTCCAAGGTTAACTGAGTCCCCCATTGAGGAGCCTGGGCCTACCTGTGCTCCCTTTGAGCTGGGGTAAGATGTTGCTTTAAGCTTCTATAGGTGCATCCGTGATCCATTCTGGAGGGAGCCATATGTTTAGGGTCCCCCAAACCCTGATCCACTTCTTTTGCACTCTGCAGCATCAGACACTTAATTGATTTCCCAGGGACTGTCTGGTTAATAACCCATCAGGTTCCTGTTGGGTGAGGGGAAGTCAGAGCAGAAGGCTGCCAGACCTTGGCTCCAGCTCATCTCATCTCAAGCCTGGTAGGGAAGCCTGGGGTCCATTTTGTGGTCACACTGAATTTGGGGAAAAACCCTGCCCACCCTCAGGGATGGGTGCCACCCTGGTGGTCTCCAGACCAGCCCTAGTGTGGTTCCCAGAATGGCACACACAGTGCCTTCTGGCAGGCCAGGTCAGCCCCAGAGCATTGCAGAGAATTGGGATATACAGTCTTCCTTGTAATTTGGTGATTCAGTCACAGACATGCAGAAGACACAGCCAACTGTTATTAAGAAGCTCACCGTCTTTTGAGGGAGACAGACCTGTAAATGAATGAGGACAGGTACCATGACTGATGTTGTGACAGAGGGAGTCCTCTGAGCAGAGAGGAGAGCGTGGTTCCCTCTGCTTGGGAGCAGCAGTAGAGAGAGCCCTTACTGGGAACGGCCAGGTGCTGTTCTAAGTTCTTGGCACATGTTAACTTCATTCTTCACAGCTATTCCATAAGGTGGGTGTTGGGAGTCCCCAAGCCCCCACCCCCAGGTTTGATGATTTACTAGTGGGACTCACAAGACTCAACACGTAGTTGAGTATAGGTGTTATACTCACAGCCCTGGTATATCACAGTGAAAGGCAGAAAAGCAGAATCAGCAAAGGGAAAAGAAGCCTGGGGTAGACTCTGGGGCAAACCAGGCACAAGGTTCTGGGGTCCTCTCTCAGTGGAGTCACACAGGACGCACTTCATTCCCCCAGCAACAGGTTGTGACAACGTGTGAAATGTTGCCAATCAGGGAGGCTCATTAAAGCCTGAGCTCCAGGGTTTTTACTGGGGGTGCTCATGTCGGCACCCCCTGCCTGGCAAGTACCTGGGTTCCAGACTCCCCAAAGGAAAGCAGTTATTCATCATAATTGTTGAGGCACAGTGAGCCAGCCACTCTCGTCAGTTAATGGTGGCAACTCCCCTGAAACCTGAGTTCCCAGATGCCAGCCCAGGGCCACTGTTATAAGAAGGCATTGCAAAGGATAGCAGTCAGGGCTGCTGTCTTCACTCTCCTGCGCATGTAGGTAGTCATATTCTCATCCCCATATTAGAGATGAAGAATCTGAAGCACAGACAAGTTAAGTAACTTGCCTCAGGTCCCACAGCCAGTAAGTGGCAGAACCAGGGTCCATCCCCAGGCTGGCTGGCTCCAGGGCCCACACACCTAACCACTATGCAGTGCCGTCTTCCTGATTGTTCAAAATAGCTTCTCCAGGCATAAATTGGTAGGAGTTTGCAGGGGAGAAAGGAATTTTTAGCTGAGAGATAGGCACAGAGCCAGGAGAGAGCTTGGCATTTTGGAGAGATGGCAAGTAGTTGGCTCAAGCGGGAGTACAGGGAGTCTCTTGAGGATGAGATTAAATGGAGATCAGCAATGGAGGATCTTGGGCTACATGAAAAGGAGGTTGTACTTTTCCCTGTGGGCCTGGAGGCTGGGGTGGTAGACATGAGGGTGAATAGCTAGCAAGAGCTTTTAAATCAGAAGGTGCCATTATGGGATTGGCCTTTTAGAAGGATGACCATGGCTTGGAAGACCTGGTGCCTGGTTCATTTTTTTTTCCATTCATTTGTTCAGCTGCCAGCCCCATCACTAACTCTGTGTGGTCTTGGCTGAGTCACTAACCCCCTGCACACCTTGAGTTCTCAGCTACAGAATATGGGGTGTGATCCCTGCCTGTCCTGCCCCAGTAGGTAGTTGTGAGAATCAGAGGCAACTGTGGCTGTCCCGTGGCTTTGTGGGTGGAAACACGGCCCAGGACAGCGGGCTCACTGTGAGAGGGTGAACCGTTGATCAGGGCGGTCCTGAGGAACTACTGGCCTTTGCAGCTTCCTGGCTACTTCCTTCCCAAAAGCCCTTTGCTCTGCCCTTGAGAGGTGAGCTCAGCCTGCCTTAAGTCAGACACATGGGACTGGGAGCCCCTCCTACAGGCAGTTCAGGGGCTAGTCCAAGGCCTCCCCACATGCTTAGAGGGAACCAGTCTATCCCTTCTTTAAGAACAGCCCGCCACTTAGCTGAAGGTTCCTGTCCAAGTACTCAGGAACCTCTTTCCTGAGAGGCAGCTCAGGGCTGTGAGGTCAGAGAGATCTGGTTTAAATCCCATCTTCACCTAATGTTTCCTGTATGCTGGGCACTTAACCTTTCTGGGCCTTAGTTTCCATATCTGTAAAATGAGGTAATAGCACCCACCAGTGTGAGGGTCAAATGAATCAGGTGCCCACACTTGAGCTCTCAGCAGCAGTGAGCAGGAGACCCTGCATGACTGTGACCCAAGGTGGGCTCCGCAGCTTAGGGTCCCCATCAAGAAAGGTGGGCATTTGTTTCTCAGAAGAACTAGACACCTAGAGTTTTGGGGAGTGGGTGGATAGGAGATTTGAGGGGAGGTTCCTTTAACTGGAAGTCAGGGTGCCTGGGTTTTAGTTTCAGCTCTGCCACTGACTTGCTATGGTATGGGTATGAGGGCAGGGCACATGTCTCTCTGGGCCTCAGTTTCCTCATCAATCAAATGACACCAAGTAATTTGACCCAGAACTAAGTTTAAAAGTACAGAACAAGACTATTTCGTTTTTTCTTTTTTTTTTTTTTTGGAAACGGAGTCTCACTCTGTCGCCCAGGCTGGAATGCAGTGGCATAATCGCCGGCTCACTGCAACCTCTGCCTCCCAGGTCCAAGCGATTCTCCTGCCTCAGCCTCCTGAGTAGCTGGGGTTACAGGCACCCGCCACCATGCCTAGCTAATTTTTTTGTAAGAGACAGGGTTTCACCGTGTTAGCCAGGATGGTCTCGATCTCCTGATCTCATGATCCACCTGCCTTGGCCTCCCAAAGTGCTGGGATTACAGGCGTGAGCCACCACGCCCAGCAGAACAAGACTATTTCAAGGCAGTAGTAGCATTCTGAATAGCCAGAATTTTCTTCCTCTTTTTTTTTTTTAAGGCCGAGTCTCGTTGGACCGGACTGGAGTGCAGAGGCTTATGGCAGCCTCAGCCTCCCCGGGTTCAGGTGATCCTCCCACCTCAGCCTCCCCAGTAGCTGGTACTACAGGCACATGGCACCATGCCTGGCTAGTTTTTGAATTTTTTTCTAGAGATGGGATTTTGCCATGTTGCCCAGGCTGGTGTCAAACTCCTGCACTCAAGCCATCCACCTGCCTCAGCCTCCCAAAGTGCTGGGATTACAAGTGTGAGCCACTGCACCTGGCCAATAGCCAACATTTTCAGCAAGTGCTCATGTCTCTCCAAATTCCAGAGAGATCTAAATAATTAATATGCACATGAGCATGAGTGTGGAAGCTCTTTCAGGAGACTGGGGCACCCTCTTACTCTAGAAATCCTTTACTCTGTTGCATCACCTCTTCCCCTCTCCTAACAGAGCTGTACTTTTAGAAGATAATTGTCCAGTCTCTCTTTTTTAAAAAATAACTGTTTCTTTTTAAATTGTAAAAGTTAAAATAAGAATCACTGTTTTTCCAGTCACTTGAAAATCCTTAACTGCTAACATTTTGATCTTTATCCTTTATGTCTTTTTCTCTGAATGTGTTTTTTTGTTTATTTCTGATGGTTTTAAGGTATAAATTTGACTCTGTATCTTAAAATGGGATCTGAGCCTTCTGACTCAAGCCAGACTCCCAGGTCTTCTAGGGAGCATGCCATGCAGCCAGCCTCAGGTCCCGGGGGGCAGCAGGAGTTCTTCCTTGGACCTGCTCATGCTGTACAGAGAGTGGACAGTTCCCTCCTGAAATGCAGGGATGGAGGAAACAATCAGAATGCCGTCTGCTGCCATCTTCAATGAAGCACTGACTATGTGCCTGCTGTATGTCGGGCATGCTTCCCTTTGTGTATCCTGAATTCAGCAGTATTCAGCACATATTTATTGAGTGCCTGCTACCATGTACCACATATTCCTCTAGGCTCTGGGCACATAGCAGTGAACAAGACAGATAAGACTTCTGCCTTGTGGAACTTAAAATGCATTAGGAAAAAGCACAATAATCAGATAAGCATATATATATTGGATATGTGTGTGTGTGTTTATCACTTCCTAATCACTTCCTGGCCCCTTGCTCCGGTATTGCTTTGTTTTTCATCAGAAAGAGAGAGAGAGAAAGAGAGAGAGGAGTGTGTGTGTGTGTGTGTGTGTGTGTGTGTGTGTGTGTGTGTGTGTGTGTGTTTATGTGAAGTCCTGTCATGAAAAATCAGTACAAGGGGCCAGGGAGTGATTGGGAAGAGTGGGCTGGGAGCTATTTTAGTTAGGGTAAGAAGCTAATAGTTGAGGAGGGGAGGAAGGAGGTTATATTCCATGAAGATATTTTCAGGAGGGTTCTGATTCATAAAGATAGTTGAGGGAGGCAGAGGAAAGCCAAGGTTTAGCTTGTTTAAGAAACAGCAAGGAGACCAGTGTACCTGTAGCATAGAAAATGAGGCTTGAGAAGTACTACAGGCCAGATCTTACAGGAGCTTGTGGGCCCTGGTAAGGACTATGGTTTATTCTAAAATGCTTATGAAGCCATTGGAGGGTTGAGAGCAGAGAAGTGATATGATTCAAATTACACTTTGGGTTTTGTAAAATGAACAATTATCCCCTTCTGTGGATGCTTAGAGAGATTGGGTCACCTGCCCAGGGCCAGTGAATGATGATTATGGGACCTGAACCTAGATCTGTCTGGCTTCAGGGCCTGTATGCCTCCCATTGGGCCACCAGGCCTCCCATCAGCAGGGTTATCTGCCTGGTGATGGAAATAGAGCCACTCTGAGGGATGTCCACACCTCTGAAGCTCCTCCCAGGCACTGGGGAAGACTTTAGGGGCTTGCACACCAGCAGAACAGACTGCCACCCAGGCCGCTGGCCCAGACAGTGCTTCACGACTCACCAAAAGAGGAGGTCCCCACCACCACTGCATACTCAGCACTCTACCTGCAAATAGTGTTGCCATATGCTTCCACTGTCCCAAGGGATGTTAACGAAAGGGGATTTCCAGATAGTACTTACAGCCCCTCCTCGTTTGGGTCTTTGAGGCTGACCAGGGGCAGTAGCCACAAAGCTGTGCAGAGAGAGACAGGGTTATAAAGTGGAGAGAGCCTGAGTTCTGGGGTCAGATAACCCCAGGCTCCAGCTTGGCTCTCCACTTGTTTATGATACGGCCTTAGAAAAGTTGCTTCTACAAGCTTTGCTTTGCCAGTCTACAAAATAGAGATGACGGTACTGACTTTGTAGGGTTATTGTGAGGAATAAAATTTAAATTAGATAGTTGCAGAGCTTCTGGAACAATAAATAATATGCGGTAGATATAGGGTAGGTAGTAACTATTATACTTAGCATTAGTACTCCTATAATATTTGTATAGCCCTTAATACTTCTTCCACCATTATCTCAGCCGATCCATATAACAACCTTGTGAGCTCAGTACTGTAATCCCTTTTTACATGAAGAACGTAAGATAAAGAAAGGTTAAGGGTTATACCCAAAGTTGCACAGGAAGAGAGTGGCATAAAAGGGTCTTGAATTTGGGAATACTGGCTCTAAGACCTGGTCAAAGTCAGAAAGAAGGTCCTTGGCAGGGCTGGGTCCAAAGTTGGCTTTCTGCAGTCAGTTCCTTTCTTGGGTGCATGCAACAGGCTGAAGCCACCACTGGATTGTTACAAATGATTCACCACAGAGTCTGAAAGTGAGGTGATAGCTGTCCTGAAAAGATCAGGAGACAGGCTCCAGCCTACTTGAGTGTGAATCATGTCACTCAGCAGACCTGGTTGAGACCAAAAAGGGCAAGTATGTCTGTCTTCATTCTGGGTTAGAAATAGGTAAAGTCACAAAATGCTATGCACTTGGGGAACAAAGAGCATCCTCTTTTGTCTTCGGTGGAGCTCCATCCTTGCTAACCAGTCATCACCCAGGTCCCTGCACCGCTAAAGGACGATGATCCTCTGACCATGGTCAGCATTAACCTGGGGGCCTGGGAGAAATACAGATCCTCAGGCCCCACCCGACCTGCTGACAGAATCTCTAGGGATGGGCCTCAGCAATGCTCAGCTCTCCAGAAAGTTGGAGAACCATGGCTTTAGAAGACAATGGCCAAAAATGCTAACTTTTTTTTTTCTTTGGACTAGCCAAATGAGTGTCTCTAGCCACTGTTTAAGCTGATGTAAGCAGCCTCAATTAGAGAGAGAGAGCACAGGCTTTGGAACCTGAGCTCTAATTCCTGCTTTGAACTTTGCTAGCTGGTGACCTTGGCAAGACCCATTACCTCTCCACATCTCAGTTTCCTCACCTGTAGAATGAGGATTACATTGCCTTCCTCACATAGCCATTTTGAAGATTTGAGAGGCTGGATGTAGCATACCTAGCTCAGTCCCGGACACATGTCAGTCCTCTTCAGTGAGAACTGTGATTTGATGCACACAACTGCCAAACCTTGTTTTTGTATAGACAGTATTCTCTCTGGATGCTCTGTGCCAGGTGGACCCCTTGCACATGTGGCTTGCACACTGACCCATTGCCTGGAAACCGTGTCCCGCTGGTCTTACGCACACAGCTGCACCAAACAGCCACTTTGTGTGTTTCTCTACTATCCCCCTTCATCAATGCATGACTCATTGCTTCATTCGTGTCTCCATGTGTGCATAGAAACCTAGGCAAGCAGCCATTCCTAGGGACATTGCAGGACAACCTCATTGAGATGGACATTCTCGGCACCTCCCGCCATGATGGGGCTTACAGTGACGGGTAGGTGACATCCCCATTCTCCTCTCTGTGTGTGCTCTCCTTGTGGCTCCTGCACTTGCATGCAGACCCTGAGACCTTTCCCTGGGATCTTCTGGGGGAGGTGATCCATGTGGCATGCTCATCACCAAGTCCATGTTCAACTTGGAACAGTTTATCCTTGGAATACCCTATCCCCCAGCATATTAACAGCAGTCTTGTTAATATGCAGCTCTTGGCATCTCACTGGCTGCTGTTGCCATTCCAAAAACCATCTCACATAGCATTTTTAATGCAGCACAGGCCCTGTATTGTATGGACTCTGGCCCTGAGTGTGTATTCTGTGACCTGAGGCACCTTGTACCCCAATAGGGGTGGGTTTGCCCTAAGGCTTCTGGGGGATACAGTGCAACCAGCGCACTCCATTTCCCAGGCTGTGTGCAAGTCCTCCCATGGCCATGGTTAAAGCCAAGCTGTGGAGGAGCTCCTGACACCTAGTTTGGTTACAACCATGTGCTTTGACCATACCCCACTGCCCTCATGACTAGGCTGTAGGGTGCAGTTGCCTGTCTGTCCCCCCACACAGCTTTCACCTTGGGCTTGGGAGGCAGCAGTCTGGCTTCTGGACAGAGTGCTTTGAAGGCATTTGCTGCCATTGGCTGTGTGACAGCCACTAGGGGACTAATGGCCATGGCATAACTTAGTGGTGGTTTCTTGGCTTCAACACCAATAAAACCCCCTTTAAAAAGAAGGGTATTCCAATCCTCAGTTGAGATACACCGGCAACAGAAGCATTGGAGGGAGAAGAACAATTTTAAGTCTCATTATCTCCAGGGGACACAACAGGATTTTAGATACTTTCCAAGCTACTGTAATAATTTTAGAGAATAGGAAGTATATTCCCCAAGAAACAGTATCCCAGCCCCATCCGTTCCCAGGAAAAGGATCTCAGTGCCAGCCTTCTGTTGAGTTGGTTAACACCTTCTGCCGTGCCTTGGGTGGGTTTTCCCATGGGTAGGGCTGTCCCATCCGTGTTCAGTGGAAACGTGTCTCTGTGTGCCCTGTTCCATGGTCTAGTCCGTAGCTCTCCTTGTTCCTGTCCTTTCCCAGGTCTCTGTGGTGACTCTCTCTATCCAGGCTCCTCTGCATGCTTCTTCTACTGCCGACTCTGGCCTCCAGGTTTGTCTGGGTGCCTGGTCTCTGGGCAGCCCCTGACACCCTCTTGCTGCTCTCCATCTGCAGGCACTTCCTCTTCAAGCCTGGAGGCACCTCCCCGCTCTTCTGCACCACATCACCAGGGTACCCACTGACGTCCAGCACAGTGTACTCTCCTCCGCCCCGACCCCTACCCCGCAGCACCTTTGCCCGGCCGGCCTTTAACCTCAAGAAGCCCTCCAAGTACTGTAACTGGAAGTGCGCAGCCCTGAGCGCCATCGTCATCTCAGCCACTCTGGTCATCCTGCTGGCATACTTTGTGGGTAAGCACCTCTTCACCCCAGCTTCCCTTGCTCCCCTTTGGCCCAGAGGGCAGCAACCAAGACACGTGTGGGCACTGAAGGCTCCTTACTAGCATGGCAGGCAAAGCACGCAGTGTGAGCCAAGCAGCCCTGGAGTTCTGGACAGTCTGCACCCCTGACACTGCAAGGGCAGCTCTTCAGGGCCCTCCTCTCTTTCGTCTCCATCCCTCTGCACTTATATCAGGAAGGAAGCTGGGCATCTGTCCTTTTGTGTGTTGGGTGCCTGGTATTAAGGCGTGAGTGCTCAGTAAGACTAGCCTTTGAGATGGGGATCTATGGCATAAGTGTCATGGATTGAGTCAATACAACTAAATGACAAGTTGGAGAGGCTGAACAGCAGGTAGCCTCTCCTGTTGGGACTGTGTGGCTGCAGTGAGGAGCAGGAAGGAGGTGGAGCACCCTGGGCTTGGAGGGAAACTGGCAGGAAAGCAGGTCTGAAGGTAGATGTCTGGCAAGGCAGTCTGAGGGTATTGTGGGAACCAAGGTCCAGAGTTAAACCATGGTCAGGAACCCAGGGAAATTCTCACTGAGAAGCAGAAGGTCCCAGCCAGCACAGAGAGCAGAGAACGCTGGCTGAGGGCACACAGACACGGAGCAGTGCTCACCTGACCCTGGGTGCAAACACAGATATAAGGAGCTCCTCCCGACCTCTGCCTTGATACAGCAGATGGCTCCCACTGTGCAGTCTTCTGATGAATTTGTAACACAGTCTGACCCCTTCCTACTTCTGACCCCTTGCTTTGGTCTTTTCCCAGGAAAGATATTAATCCAAAGAGATCTGTGGGTGTTGTGTAGCGTCTGCTGCCTCTATATAAATCAGCCTCTTAGTAAAGGCATTGGAAGGGAGATTGGCTTAACCCTAGAGGTCCTTTCCTGTAATTCAAAGGCTTAAGGTAGGTTGGGCCAGCTTGAGAAGGCCTCGAACCCATGCTAAGGAATTCTAAGATAATTCTGCAAGCAAAGGGGACTTTTTCAGCACAAGCCCAGTAAACAGAAATAGAACTAACTGGCAGAGGCCAAAAAAGACAGTGCTGCCCACTGTGAAAAAGAACTTGGTAACTAGCAAAGTCACTGTGGCTGAACAGGGGCTGTCTTGAGAAGTAGTAAGAGGTGTCACTAAGAATGATTAATACAACATGGGCCATCACATGTTCAAGAGATAGAGAAGTGGTTCAAGCATGGATGGGGTTTGAGTGGCATAAGCTGTAAGGTCAATTCCACTCAAGATTCTTGAATTTTATAAAAATAAGTAATCAGGAAGATGATAGTCCTGCAAACAGGGAGGTCCCCTTCAATATCTCAAGCTATAATAAGCCTCCTCTGGCATGTCAGGTCTCTTTTCCCCTTCTGAATATTGGCTTAGACAATTTCATGGCTCCAAGGCCAAGGTGGCATGCATGTCATCTCTTCTTCTGTCTGATTGTTTAGTTGCTGCTGCCTAGAATGCTGTGTTGAGGAAGATACTGGGGCTATATTTAGGCTCAATGTAAGAGACTATCTGTGATTGATTAGTGATGTCTGTTATGGTCACAGAAATGGAGAATATTGATAACGTGTCAAGTATTTGCCATCCCTGCTATGGGTCATTGTATAAATGAAACAGCCAAACTGGGAGAGGTCAAGGCCTACCCAGGCTCTGTGAGGTGCATCATTGATATAGAGTGGGTTACCAGTGAGGGTTGTATAGTTCCAGTACCATTACTTGGCATGAAGGTTTCTTTTGGCACCATGAATAGTATGTCACCACCAACCACTGGCACAGCTCTTGGTTTTGACTAACATTATTATTTTTCATAAGTGAGTAGACTTCTGGACAGGCAGTCATAAGTCATAATTTGAGTAGTTTGCTGCTATACACATCCATTTGTTTTGCGTTGAAGTCTTAAGGTTTATATCATATAGCCTAATTCAGTGAGAAAGAGTAAGTGTTTACATGATTAATCAAACTCTCTCCTGTTTTCCATCTCGTGGCTTCTTTCTCTCCCAGTTAATAAGAATACATGATTAGTCTTCAGCTATTTAAAGATAGGGGCAACTGTGGGAATTAGTGAGCTCTCTGTCTGAGGAAGGATACAGATAGAGCTCAGGGACCACTTAGAATAAGATTCAAGCACTGCCTGGGAGTTTTCACTGGGTAACCTTTAATTTTCCTTCCAACATTGACAGTCTTCAAATCCACAATTTTGTGGATTTTATTTTTCACTCAGCAAACCATATGGAGTACCTGCTTTGAGCCAGGCTCTATGCTAAGTGCCAGGGTTAAATATATAGTCACTACCCTTGAGGTATTCGTAGCTTAAAAGAAGAGATAGCTATGTTAGCAGGCAAATCTGAAACAGTGACTGATTTACACAGAGCTCAGGGGCTGTGGGAATACCCAACCCCAGCCAAGAAGAGTAGGGAAGGCTTCCTGGGAAAGGTGATGTTTGAGCTGAATTTTAAAGTAGGCATTAGCCAGAAGTAGACATACAGAAAGGGTATTTCAAAGCAAGGGAGCTTTCAAAGACTTGAAAGAGGATGATGTGGTAGCAAAGATGTTTTCTGTGTTTGAAGCATTTGAGGAGTGTGGGGTGCACCGTTGGAGCTAATACAGAAGTGTTTCATCAGATTGTGGAGATCAGCTTGGAGGACAAGTTGAGGACCTTATTGGGTGGGCAACTGGGGTACCACTGAACAGTTTTAAGCAGTGATAGGACACAGATTTTTATTTTAGAAAGGTAAGGGTAGAGGAAGGAGGAGTAGAAGCTTACCTGTTGGGAAACTATTGCAGTCAACTAGTCAGGAAAAGCTGATGGCTTCAATTACAACACTGACAACTTAGGTGGAGAAGAGGAGGTGGATCGAAGGTCAATTTTGCAGAATTTGTGTCTTGAGCCAGGAATGGTCAGTTCACTGATAGTGTGTCCTTGCCAAGAGTAACACAGATATTTCTACACAGATAATATTGTGTCTGTGTCGAAATACTTGGACTGGATGCTAGGGCTCATATACAAGGATCAAGCCAGAGAGGCAAGCCTGGGCATTCCCTTTGTTTCCTGGAGAGTCAGCAAGGTGTTGGGGAAGAGCTTAGACCTACCATGACTGCCCTGGATTCCAGGCCCTGCTCTACCACGCAGCAGCTGCTCACCCTTGGGAAAGTCATTTCTCTTTCTGAGTTCTGATTTACTCATCTGGAAAATAGGCACAACCCATACCTCAGAAGGATGCTTGTGAGCTTGGTATAAGCCAACGCAGGTGAACGCGTTGCAGGTGTGCAGGCCATCCCACCCTTGCTTCACAAGCTAGAGGGTAGCAGCCTTATTGCTTGCTCTCCTGCAGCTGCTGAGGACAAGGCAGAAGCATCTTGTTGCTTGGCCATAATTACAGGCTGTGACGACTAACTTGGAAGGAACTATCAATTATTAAAAATCAAATTAATTGTCTCAGCCGAGCACAAATATCCCTAACAAAGACCCTTTTCCAGCAGACCAACCGATCTAATCAACAGGCAAAAGCACAGATATTTAATTAGATTTTTGATGAAAAATTGTGTTTAATTTCAAGTATAATCAATTATTAATTACTGTAATGAGTGAGTCTGACTGGGTTTACTAATTAACTCATTTAAAAATTATGAATAACCTTTTCATTTGTAATTATTTTCTACATCCTATCAGGTTCCAGATAAGAATTGCGTCACCTAACCACCAGAGCGGGAGGCAGACACAGAGGGTGGAAAATAATTTTTCTTTTGCTGTTATCTGCCTAGGGCTGTCATGTCTGGTTGGTAATCCTGACAGATTCGTTTGACATTTAGTTTGTTTGTTTGTTTGTTTGTTTGTTTGTTTAGAGATGGGGGTCTCACTCTGTCACCCAAGCTGGAGTGCACTGGCACAGTCATAGCTCACTGCAGCCTTGAACTCCTGGGCTCCAGTGATCCTTCCACCTCAGCCTCCCGAGCAGCCGGGACTACAGTTGTGCCTCACTGCACCTGGCTACTTTTTAAATTTGTGTGTGTGTGTAGAGATGAGGTCTAATATGTTGCCCAAGCTGCCATAAACTCCTGGCCTCAAATGATCTTCCTGCCTCAGCTTCCCAACAGGCTGGGATTACAGGTATGCGGCACCACACCCAGCTGATGTTCCATTTCTTAGTTAGAAAGTGTCTTCAGAAACTTGTGCCACCAGTGACATTTCAATTACAGATACATTTACAGGTATTTTCATGAGAAAGTAGAGACACTGGAGTCAGCACTTACCACCAACAGAGACTGCGGAAGCCAGAGGCTTGCCCATGGGCCACCTCCTCCTCTCCTGGGAGTGCTACTTGGCTGCTCTGGCCTGAGCTGGGAATCCAGGGAGGACCCTCACACAGCTGTGGGTTCTCTTCAGAGAGAAAATATGTATTTTTGTCTCCAAAGGCATCAATTCAGAAGGACAGCCACTGAGGATGAGTTTACAGTGCTTTATTCACCAGTTCTTCCTAGTACAGTTCTCAGGTCCTTGTTAGTCTCCATTTGAATACCGGGTCTTTTCTTTTCTGGAGAAATCTGTTGGCAGAACACAATGGGGGCTGTTGTGCAGGTTACATGAGATGATATCGACAGGGGCAATGCTAGTTTTAGGTCAGAACCTGAAGCTTGTACTGCCAATTGTTAAGCAATTAAATGCTTTATTGTATAGCATTTAATTGTTTTTAAAACATGTTTAGCAAAAAAGGTGTGATATAGAGTAGTAAAAATCACATTTGGCTGCTGTTTATCATTCATAAAGAGCAGTTAGTTTTGATTGTATGCTGTCCACGTGCCCTTCTGTTCTGAGCACATTGCTTGTGTTTCCTCACTGAAATCTCCTAACAATCATGAGTTATTATTCGCAATTGACAGATGAGGACAATGAGCCCCCATGAGCTTAAGTAGCTTGCCCACTGTTGCATGGTAAATGTTAGGGCTATGATCCTCCCAACCACAGGCACTCAAGCTCTTGAGCTGATGCTTTCGAATTATTTTCTCTTTTGAGCTCACACTTTTAACCTGTATGCTGTAATTCTCCCATCTTAATATTTGGCTTTTTGAATTTTTGCTATGTGCCTAGTATTGGGCCAGGCCCATTACGTGTATCATTTCTCTGGACCCTCACCACAATTCTGTGGGATGAGTATGATTTTCTGTATTTTCTAGAAAAGGAAACTAAAGCTCAGAGAAGTTTGCAACTTGCCTGGGTCACATAGCCAGTATATGACATAGCTGGGATGCAACCAAGACTTGGGATTTCAAAGGCCGTGCTTTCAGCCAACTATGCTATATAGGCCCTGGGCTGGAATAGACAATGTAGAATCAAAAGATCTCACTTCAGACCCTGGCTGTATCACTTGCTGACGGTGTAAACTTGGGCAGTTTGCTTAACCTCTCTGAACCTTGGTTTTCACTTTCCTTATGGAAGTGGCTGGAAAGACTGTCCCATTTTATAGGAGAGGGAACCAGGAGCAGCATGATGGTTGAGAGCATAGGTTCTGAAATTAGGCTGCCTGCTTTTAAATCTCAGCACTGCTGCTTCCAAGCTTTGTGACATTTGGCGAGTTTACACAACCTCTCTCTGCCTCAGTTGCCCTATCTGTAAAATGAGGATTATAATAGTGGTTACTTCACAGGGTTGGGGTGAAATTTCTGTAAGATAATTTACACGAAGTACCTAGCTCACTCCCTGACACAGAGCACTCAATAAAAGTTAGACACTACTGTTGTTAAAAGTATTATTAGAATTATTAGCATCTCATGTAACAGAGTATTAGTTACTCCTGAGTGAGAACTTGGACCTGGCTTGTCTCACTGCAGCACCAACAGGCTTCCTGGCCTGTGTTAGTCACAAGGGCAGCTGACAGAACAACCAGGGGGACCTGTCAGAAAACATTTGTAGGGATGTCTCACTGTTCCAGCAATGCAGCCACAAGAAGAATCGTCACCTGCAAAGCAGCTCACATCATTTCTCTAACTAGGACAAAACTTGATTTGTGATTCACTAACTGTTGCTTCTGTGCAGATAAAACTGACAGCTTCCCTTGTGTTCTGAATCTGTATGTAAAACGCAGACACTGCGTGCTACAGAAGAGCCTCAGATTAGTAACTTGAGGTTTCTTCAAGCACCTGTCTTGCCAGGTAGGCCTTTGGAATAGGAGACGAAAAAGGCTTGTTAATAAATCTAAAATGAGGAGCGGCTTTACATTTAAATGAAGACCTGAGAGGACACTGGTTGCTGATTGCTGTATCATCAGGTCCAGGTCTGCCCTGCAGGGCAGTGGCGCCATTTTCTGTGATTTCTCTAATGCAGCGTGGGGTTCTCATCAGGAAAGAGGATGGGATTTGGAGCCTGACCACCTCCGCAGAAATCTCAGCGCTGCCACTCTCCAGCTGTTTAGCCATTTGATCCTTGGTTTCCTCATCTGCAAAGTGGGAGGAATAATAGTATTACTTTCATAAGGCTGTTGTGCAGGTTAAATGAGATGATGTTGAAAAACACAGAGCATGTGATAAAGGAGATGTCCCTTGCTGGTCGCCTTGGGAGATGGTTGTTACCCCTCCTTGGACCTCACCCACAGTGTGGCCCAAGTGGATTGTCCTGTAAGGTCCTTCCTAGTCTATATTTCTATATCTCTAGGAAATTGCACCAGGACATAAAGGGTGGAGTCTCAGATGTGGGCTTCTGCATCTCCTGGGTAACCACAGTGGAACGTTCCAATTTGTGTAATAGCAATGAGGGATCCTTTCTTAAATTAGGTTGCATTTGCATTTTTCAACTGCACAAGAAGGACTGATTGTGGAGTACAAAAAAAAAAATCAGAACCCTTGCTTGAAGTGGTGATAGTTTAATTTATAAGTGAGAATGTTGCTAAGCTTAATGCTTAATTGCTGCTCTTCAAAAGGCAGCTATTAGAGAGCTTTGCTTGTTGGAATAATATTGCAGTTCTTGGTCTGGAAGACCCTGGGTCATGCAGTTCTTGAGGCTATCTAGGAAATGGTGATAGAGGTGAACTTGAGCGTTAAGTGCAATTTGCGTAGAGTGGTATAGACTGTCAATATCTCTGACATTTCATCATACAAACTGGACTTCAGTATGGTAGCAATTCAGTTAGAAGACATATTAGACTTCCCTTCTTTTTAATGGAGGTTCACTCCCCCATCTCCTCTTGTCTTACTCTCTGCTTTCACATACTCAATCCCTAGCACAAAGCCTGGCACAAGGTACCTGTGCTAAATTAAGACTTGGTTGAATAAGAGGCCTTGCAAAATGGTTAAGTCTGCCAAGGGTACTCTAGGCAGAAGAGCAGCATGGGCAAAAGCATGGTGGCCGAACTGTGTATTTTATGTTCTGGGGCTAAGATACAGGTGAAATGGACATGAGATGTGTAGAGAAAGAATTACAGATAGAGGCCAGGGTGAATTTATCCACCTCCCAACACCCATTCATTTCCATCTGGCTCAGCTCATACAATATCAGGATCTCAGATGCTGTTGCCTCATTAGCGTGAGCCTATTACACTTGGGCCTGGGTGTTATTTGTGTGCAATAAGGCTCATTTTCCCTCCTTTCTCTTTGACTTCACATCAGGCCTTTTGGACAGGAGCCATAGATTTAACTTTATAGCCCCAAGAATGGGAAATGGAGATGATTGAACTTGGTCTTTTAGAAGGAGGAAAAAGTGATAAAGATACAGGATCCTGCATTAATGCCTTCTCTCTCCAAGATCGATTCCTTCATGCTGCTCTGTGGGAATTGCTAATAGCAAGATATATATAGATTGTTCTCATTATAACAGGCCACAGACAGATATCTTCCAGATCCCCAAAAGGAAGACTTAGGAGACCAGCATGGCTCTCTGCAGTTGTCTGAAATGCTGACGAAGGGAGAAGGGACCAACTCGCTCTGCAGGGCTGAAGAGGGAAGAAAATGAACGTTTTCCAGTTTGCAGAGCCTCCCCATGATAGAAGAGTTTGACAGTGCCCTTCCTGGCAATGGAAGTATTCAGGCAGCGGGTTATGGGGTTTGTCATTTGATCATTCATTTGCTTTTAATTTGAGGAGAGTTTAAGAAGCTAGGTACAAAAGTGAGGGCAGTGTGTCAAGGAATGGTACTACCCCCTGGCTAATGGTTCTAGGATACCATGAAGGGGCATGAAGGGGCAACGGGGAAGGAGTGGTTACTAGAACCTGGAGAAGGTAGCCAGCTGAGAGTGCTGCTTGACATGGATGTATGGTCTTCAATAGAGGCATGGCGGTGAGGGAGCCGGAGAACGGAAATCTCCACCTCACTCTCTTCCCACCCTGACAACCTCCTCCTGGTGGTGGAACCCAACCAGAAGTCACAGCTCAAGGGAACCATTGATCCAGGCCATGTGGACCAGCCTCCCAGGGCACAGAGCAGGGTGAAAAAGGATAGAGAGTGAGTGTGGAAGGCAGCGGGATGACATCTGTCTTCCCCTGTGTCATAATTCCTTTCCCTAGCCATGCACAGGGCTCTGACTGTGCTCTTAGGGACCTAACTAGGATTGAAACTCCAGCCACTGCTCAGACATTGTCCCTTACCTTTGCACCCACTCAGCCACCAGGCCCAGGCCACTTCCTTCATATCAGATTTATTGAGATATAATGTACATACAGAAAATTAACACATTTTAAGTGTACTACTGTATGAATTTTGACAAACTGGTAGAGTTACATGACCACCACCACAGTCAAAACACATAACCATTCCATCACCCCCAAAAGTTCCCTCATGCCCCTTTGAAGTCAACCCCCCTCTCATTCTCAGCCTCTGGCAATCACTCATCTATCTATTCTCTGTCTCTGTAGTTTCAGGCACTGTTTTTGAGAAATATAGTAAAGAAGTGATTTATTTACTGGCTTTAAAATCAGATATTACCTAAAATAATCTCCAAACTCAGATATTTCAGTGTTGTTGAGAAATTTTTTAAGGTATCATCCAGAATTCAAGATACTGGGGCAAACAACAGAAACATTCTGCGGTTTTCTGTGTGTTATCCTTGATCTCCATATCATGGCTCATAGTTTCTGAGTTTGGGAATGTGTCAAAAAGAAAGGACCCACATTTACTCATATATTCATTTTTAATAACAACAGCAGCCACAGCCTCAGCATAGTCAGTGTGGATAAACAGCTTTATGTCCTTCTGCCTTTTTCACAGGCCATTTTTTCTTTCTTTTGTTTTTTTTTTTTTTGTTTTTTTTTTTTTTAGTATTTATTGATCATTCTTGGGTGTTTCTCAGAGAGGGGGATGTGGCAGGGTCATAGGATAATAGTGGAGAGAAGGTCAGAGATAAACATGTGAACAAAGGTCTCTGATTTTCCTAGGCAGAGGTCCCTGCGGCCTTCCGCAGTGTTTGTGTCCCTGGGTACTTGAGATTAGGAAGTGGTGATGACTCTTAAGGAGCATGCTGCCTTCAAGCATCTGTTTAACAAAGCAAATCTTGCACCGCCCTTAATCCATTTAACCCTGAGTTGACACAGCACGTGTTTCAGAGAGCACGGGGTTGGGGGTAAGGTTATAGATTAACAGCATCCCAAGGCAGAATAATTTTTCTTAGTACAGAACAAAATGGAGTCTCCTATGTCAACTTCTTTCTACACAGACACAGTAACAATCTGATCTCTCTTTCTTTTCCCTGCATTTCCCCCTTTTCTTTTCGACAAAACCGCCATGGTCATCATGGCCCGTTCTTGATGGTCGCTGTCTCTTCGGAGCTGTTGGGTACACCTCCCAGATGGGGCGGCTGGGCAGAGGCGCTCCTCACTTCCCAGACGGGGCAGCCAGGCAGAGGCGCTCCTCACTTCCCAGACGGGGCGGCCAGGCAGAGGTGCTCCTCACCTCCCAGACGGGTTGGTGGCCGGGCAGAGGCGCTCCTCACATCCCAGACAGGGCAGCCAGGTGGAGGCGCTCCCCACCTCCCAGACGGGGCGGCGGCCGGGCAGAGGTGCTCCTCAGTTCCCAGATGGGGCTGCCAGGTAGAGGCACTCCTCACCTCCCAGACGGGGTGGTGGCTGGGCAGAGGCACTCCTCACATCCCAGATGGGGCGGCCGGGCAGAAGCGCTCCCCACTTCCCAGACGGTGTGGCAGCCGGGCAGAGGCACTCCCCACATCCCAGACGGGGCGGCCGGGCAGAGGCACTCCCCACCTCCCACACGGGGTGGCGGCGGGGCAGAGGCGCTCCCCACCTCCCAGACGGGGCGGCGGCCGGGCAGAGGCACTCCCCACCTCCCACACGGGGTGGCGGCCGGGCAGAGGCGCTCCCCACCTCCCAGACGGGGCGGCGGCCGGGCAGAGGCGCTCCCCACCTCCCAGACGGGGCGGCGGCCAGGCAGAGGCGCTCCCCACCTCCCAGACGGGGCGGCCGGGCAGAGGCGCTCCTCACCTCCCAGACGGGGCGGCTGCCGGGCAGAGGCGCTCCTCACCTCTCAGACGGGGTGGCCAGGCAGAGGCGCTCCTCACATCCCAGACGGGGTGGCGGCCGGGCAGAGGCGCTCCTCACCTCCCAGACGGGGCGACCTGGCAGAGGCGCTCCTCACTTCCTAGACGGGGTGGCGGCTGGGCAGAGGTGCTCCTCACATCCCAGACGGGGTGGCCGGGCAGAGGTGCTCCTCACTTCCCAGATGGGGCGGCCAGGCAGAGGCGCTCCTCACTTCCCATTTGGGGCAGCCGGGCAGAGGCGCTCCTCACTTCCTAGATGGGGCAGCCAGGCAGAGACGCTCCTCACATCCCAGACGGGGTGGTGCACAGGCCATTTTTTCATGCAAACATTTTCAAGTACTGACACAATTCTCATTCTTGCCAAGTGTAAAAGCCATTATATTTGTGCCATTACTGTATCATTGTATTCCAGCTGTTTCCAGTTCTTTGGCATTATAAGTAGCACTTCTGTAAACATCTTTGTGCCTCTGCTCTGTTTTCTTATTTCATATCTGGATTATTTTGGAAAGGGTGTATTCCCCAGAGCAGGATTCCTGGGTCACAAGGTGTGAACAGCTCTGTTACTCACTGCTAGATCCTCTTCAGAAGGGTAGGACTGAACTTCAGGGGCTCCCATCCAGGTATCCAATTTCCCCACAGTCCTGCCAGAAGAAAACTTTCTCTCTGATCTTGGGTCTGCCAGTTTAATTGGTGGGAGGTGGGCGCAGGGTCACAAGTGGCTCTGAGACCAAAAAAGGCTGAAGCATTCCTGAAGAGAGCTGCCCATCACCTCCTACCCCACTTCTACCAATCAGTTCTTTCTCAAGAGCTTAGCTCAAGTGTCGCTACTTCAGGGAAGCATCTGTGAGCCTCTCCCGCTGAGCCAGGAACCCAGTTCTATGCCTTTATGATGCTTGTGGTGCTCCTCACAATGGCTGCTAAATGACTGTGACATGGATCGTTTAATATCTGTCCCCACCATTAGATTATGAGCTCCATGAGGGCCGAAAAAATTTCCGTCATACTTAGTATCATAGCCACAGCTTCTTGTGCCGGGTCTGGCATGATGTTGCATGTGTCCAGCAAAAGTTTGTTCAAGGAAAGAAAGGAGGGCAGGATGTCAAGATCAGAACCCAACAGATGTTGCAAGGCATGGAGAGGGGGGAAAGAAAAAGGAAAGAATAGAGGTTCCAAGTTCTCACAGAGATCAAAGGTGGAAAGTGTATATCAGTGAGTGAAAAATGGCTGCTCGAAACTATGCGGAGGGAAAACCAGAGGAGACAAAGCCAGAGGCGGCTGCTGAAACATAGCCGGCACGGGGCACAGGCTGGCTGTGCCCTAACTGCTCATCTGCTCCTAACTACTTATGACTCAAGCAAGAAGTGTACTCTCCCCAGACCTCAGTTTCCTGACCCATGAATGTAGATAAGAGGCTGCTGTGGAGATGAAATGATTCTCAGGCACCTAGTTCTTAATAGTAAGAGCCACTCATAAATGAAATCTGCCTGCCCCTTCTCCCTGGCAAACAAGATGTGTTGAATTTGAGGGCCAAGCAGTTTCTGAGTTTGGAAATGTGTCAAAAAGAAGGGACCCACATTTACTCATATATTCATTTTTAATAATAACAGCAGCAGCTGCAGAAACAACACACTCTCCTAGGGGTTGGAGGCCCTGGGGGCAATTTAAAGCCCCCAGGGGAGGCAGCACAGCCATGGTTGGTCAGGAAGGACCCCCAACTGCATCTCTGGGTGCTCCTTTTACAACATTGCCCAGGGAGTATGGAAAAGGAGTTGATTTTATAGATTTTTAGCCTTCTTGGAAAGGAATTTTCCCCAAGTCTCGTTTGTATTCCAGACTAATTACTGTGAAATAACATAATTTAATTGCACTTAAGTGCAGAGAGAAAGAGAAAACAGCCCCCCTGATGGCTATTCTTGCACTGAGTAAATACCTAGCACTTGTGGAGGAGAAGTTAGGAAGGGGCTACACTTAAGTCTGCTAGGCTTAGGGGACAAGGCGGGAGCAGAGCTCAGCCTCTTTTCATGGCAGGGAGGAAGAGCAGGGTGGAAGGAAGAAGGGAGCAGTGAGAGGAAGAGAGAGGGCTGAAAAAACCACAATATTTCTCCTTCCACTCAGTGCTTCTTCCTATCAGTAAAACAACAAAACCAGAACTAAACAGCTTCATCCTTCTAAAGACAGCAATACGATCTCAGAGCAAAAGCACAGACTGGGCCGAGTAAGACCTGCATTCCAAACCCAGCTCAGACACGTTTTCAAACCTCTCTGTATGTTGGTTTCCTCATTGGTAAAATGTCAATTAGTATCTAAGTGGTGTTTTGAGCATTAAGCAAGAGAACATCTGCAAAGGGCCCAGTCCAGTGGATGACCCGTAGTAGGTGTGGAGTAAACGCGGTTTCCCAGCAGCTGAATCACCTGGAGATTTTAAACCCTTTCAGGTTTAGCAGCCAAGAGCCATCCCTGGATGCAGGGATTTCAGGTGATTAAGCAGAAGGAGCTTCCCCAAATTCAGGTTTAAACTGGTGGGGAGCATTCACTGAGCCTGTCTTTTGGACTGTGTCCCAGGCTGTGAGGAGCAGACAAAGCCAGATAAGCTAGCGTCACTGCCTCTGAGCCATCCATACTTTCTTGGACAGCCAGATGTGTAAGGAGCTGATGGCAATTCTAGGCGGATGATAAAGATATGTTACTGGAGTTTGAACCTATCCCTGTGGGATTCCAAAGGAGACAGCAATTCATAACTGGGAGGATCAGGAAAAAGTTACAAGGCATTGAGCTTGTAAATCAAGTAAGATATTGAAAGAGAAGATCGGAATGGCTTTCTGGAAGACCGAACAGCCTAAACAAAGGCAGAGGATAGTAGATAGGAATGTTGGATATTTCTGCATCTGTGTCAGAAGAGTCCACATTAAAGTGTCCATTTGTGCATTTTACCTATCTATGGGCCTCAATCTGTACTTTCATTCTGTTTTACTGAAGACTTTCAGTATAAAACTACAGAAATCACAAGTGCTGGTAGACACTGGCTGCCTTTCCCCTTAGAAGAGAGGCTCCACTAGGCAAATACAGAATAAATACCATGCCTTTATGTAAGGCCTTTTAATTTTTCTCTCCAGCAGTCAATGCACTCTCTATAATTATTAACTGCATTTCCTTGCCCTGCAAGCCCCAGATGTGGAAACTGAGGCCTGCTGCAGTCAAATAACTTGTTCGGCTGGAATGGCTGGTAAGTAGTAGCGCTGGACCTAGAAATCCAGTTTTCCAACTATAAACCCTATGCAGACCGTGCTGCCTCTAAAAGCCCTCCTCTCATGTCCCTGTGCCCCATACCTGAGGCTCAGAACAAACGAGGGCCACATTGCCCTTCTGTCTGCAGCTTGCCTTTGCCCCTGCTCCCAGCCACTCCCAGCAAAGCCTAAGCTGATGTAACAGCACACACAAATATGGCAGCACACACAAATCTAGAGTCTGCCTTGTGCCAGGCAGGTGCTATTCTGAGTGTTACATGTATTTCCTCATTTAATATTCTTCAACAGTCTTACTTATCCAGTAAGTATTTGTTAAGTGCAAACAGGGGCACCATGCTGTTTTTATTTCCATTTCCATAGATGAGAAACTGAGGCCACGAAGGTTAAATGATATGTCCAAAGCCAGATCTCTAGTGAGAGAAAGAGACAGGACTCACACCCAGAGCCCATCCTCTCCTCATTGGGCCCTACCCTTCCCATATGCTGGGGGGCATTTAGGGAAGGTTTTCACCCTTCTGAACTACTGAGAGGATGCAAGTAGCTCCTTGCTAATGAAAGAAACTAGGCTGGGCACAGTGGCTTACACCTGTAATCCTAGCATTTTGGGAGGCCAAGGCGGGCAGATCACTCAAGGCCAGGAGTTTGAGAATAGCCTGGCCAACATGTTGGAACCCTGTCTCTACTAAAAATACAAAAATCAGCTGGGCATGGTGGTGCACGCATGTAATCTCAACTACTCGAGGGGCTGAAGCAAGAGAATCACTGGAGCCTAGGAGGCAGAGATTGCAGTGAGCCTGGGCAACAGAGTGAGACTCTGTCTCAAAAAAAAAAAAAATGAAAGAAACTAACTTATCTTTTTATGAAGGAAAAATGAACATCCATCCGTCTGTCCTGCCCCGTGTACTGTGCCAGCACTGCCACGCACATGTGCACTGACTGGGGCGGCCGTTTGCACCCAAAGTGCTTCAGGACTGGAGCCAACAGGAGGCCAGGTTATGAATGTCAGGAGACCTCAAAACCTATTGCTTATTGAGCAACAGCACCTTGTAGTATCTGATTCTGCTGTTCTCCAGACTTCCTCCAGCATGAGTAGATTGTCACTGGCGTAACGTGTCACTTTGGAGAAAGCCCTTCCTGCTGGCATGTGGCGGGCAGCTAGATTGATCATGCCCTTGAGCCTAGAGTTAGATTTTGTTCACAGCCTCCAGTGGGAAAGAAAAAATGCCAGTATCATTAATTATAGTGTGGCCTCCATTTCATCACATTGTCTCAAATTTTACCACTCAGATCATCTGTAGAATTGAGTACATTCCTCAGACCCCTGTGTGTGTCTCAGCCTGTGTGTGGCACTGTGTATATAAGCACACACTTGATTCCAACTCTCTTTGCAAAAAGGGTATTTGAGAGGAGATGGAGTAGGAGGGTAACAAAGCTTTAAATGAAAATTTTAGGATAATTAGCACTTTTCTTTACCTAGAAGCTGAAAATTCTTCTTTTCTACCTTGTTTATGTCTTCTGACTTTTCTGTAGTGCAGTAAGTCTATTAAATAGCACTATACATACACCTAATTGTTGAGGTCTGAAACTGTGTGGGTGGTTTCACATATAAATCTTTGTACCAGTCTGTGTATTAAACACAGACTGTATTACATTAGGACATTTGGGTGTTCTTTCATTCATTAACTATTAAGCAATATTATAATAATGCCTTATATTTTCAATATACTTTATAATCTCTAAATTCTAAATTCTAAAGAATCCTCATTAAATTTAATTCTTACAAGAGCCTGGGAGATGGTTTTCTATTATTTCCATTTCCACAGATGAAAAAACTAAGAGTCAGGTTGGTTAAGTGACTTCCCTGTTGATGCACAGCTGGTAAGGGCCAGAGCTGGGAGCCTTACTGTCTCTCTACAGATCTGTTCCACTGGGTACTAAGCCTGGTAGAGAAATCAGCAAGGGACAGGAAGCACAGGTATGCATACCATGAGGGCAGTGTTTATGGGAGAGGGGCAGAAATAATGATAAGGGCCCAGGGCTGAGGGCAGTGGCTACTTTTGGCTGGGAGTGATGGTGGAAATCCTCACAGAAGAGGCAATATTTGAAGTATGTCTTGAAGGATGGGGGAATTTTTTCTTAATAGAGAAGGTGGTGACCGTTCAAGCAGAGGGCATGGTATCAGCAAAGGCATGGAGGCTAGATGGGCAGGCAGGCTCAAGAGACAGAGAAATCCACACAAAGTGAGACTCCTGAGCGGGCAGAAGTAACGTAGACCATCGAATATTGTGTTCAACACACATTTAAAATGCTCTTTTAACATCCTGTCTGTTCTGAAGAGATACCATGTCAAGTGTCTATTTTCAGAAAAATATTGCCAACGAAATTTGAGTAAAAAGGCAGGTCCATATAACAATGAGATTGGCAATGTTGGTTTCTTTGTTTTTGTTTTTGTTTTCCATTTTTGACATTTTCACAGCTTGATACCTAATCAGAAAAGCAGTGTGGTGTAGTGGTTAGGGGCAGGTTCCATCTGGACTTAACTCAGATCTGAATTTGGTCTCTACCTCTAATTAGAAGGTAACGTGGGACAAGTTGATAGACCTCTTTAAGCCTCAGTTTCCTCATCTTACAAATGAGAGTAATAACAATACTTACCCCATTGGGCTTTGTGAGGATTAAATGATACTGTTTCTAAAACACTCAGCACAGTGCTTGGTACAGTATAGCTTCCAAGTAATGACTATGGCTGTTAACATTATCATCATCATGGTCCCTGGAATTCCTTACTGCCTTAAACTTCCTAGTTTTAGTTAAAGACTAAACCAAACCAAGGGTCTGTGTGTAATCAAAGAAGAAGCAGAGGTAACTCACATATGAGTGCCTTGCTCTGTGCACAGATAAAGGCAGGGGGGCAGGAAAATATGATATGGTCCCCAAGGGCTGGAAAATACCCATGGGACTGGAGACTGGGAAGCTGTAGGGAGTAAAGGAGGGACATCAAACACTCTGTTCTGTGTGATTTTAAAGTGCTATTTTGAAATGTTTCTCATTATAAAGAAATATTATCCCAAGTTACAAATCTGGGTGGCAGGCTCCACGTTAAGCTGTCTGCCCTCATTCCTCTTGCTGAAGTGAATGATCCAAAGGGAAAAGACCTCTCCTAATAATACATACACAAATTAAAACTCCATTTGAGGTACAGTGGGGACCACCTCCTAATTGACTTTGATCATGAAAAAAATCAGTTGCATGGCTGGCACACCAAAGAAAATCAGAAGACTGGAGGGTTGCTCTATACAGCCAAGTAGCAGTACATTTTCTTGTAGCTATGGAAATGGAGCATAGCAACAAGCACCTTCTCCTTGTGTGAGCTCCCAAGCACCAACTAAACACACATTTCTCTTTCCTGCCTCATTTGATCGTTAACACAGGTGAGGGAGGGGATGATGCATCTCAGGTGAGAGGCTGGTCCTTTGCAAGTTGGAACACCTTTATATAGACACTTCAGATAGCACTGGGAATGGTGTCATCATGGACACAAGGGCCACAAAGAAAGGAATGTGATGATGGCACACTTAGGAAATAACAGGCACCATCCCAGACCTGGCAGTGGCGTGTTGTACCACCCAAAGGGCAATGCTGACTCCTCACACCAGCAGAGCAGTTTGAACAGGCAGGAGATCCTTTGGGTTCAGTGATCACTGCATCACTAGTGAGGCCTGAATATGAAGGGCAGATGGTAGGCATCGTACTAGGTTTAAGCACCCCTTCTGTGTGGAGCCGCTTCCTAGAATGCTTGCCCCGTTGATAGTGATTTGACAAAAGCTGCATTTTTATCCTGATCAGGATGAAATGGAAGCCTGCCCTGTGCTTCCTTGATGACAGTGTGACAAGAACTTCATATCTGGCATCACTGGAATCTGCTTTTGGATCTTGGCACTGCTATGTCGAATGGTACAATTGTAGACAATTCTGGATCCTCGGTTTTCTAGAGATAGAAAATTAAAGTAGTAATATGTACTACTTATCTCTGTTTTGAGGCACCTAATCTATAAAATGGAGTTACTAATACTATCTAACTTAAAGAGTTGTGAGTTTGAATGACATAATAAATGTGAATCCTCCAGTATTATATCACGCACAAGGTAAAATTTTAATAAGTAGGAGCTGTTATTTCTTTAATAATAATCCTCACTCTGTCTCCTTCCTTTCCTTGCTTTCTTCTTCACCCCTTTGGACCAGGTTCTGGGGGGGCAGAGATGACCGGAATAATCCCTGCCCTAAAGGGAGGGCTGCTTGATGGCCTGACATGGCCCATGCTGTGGGTTCATTCCCCTTACCTTAGACCCAAGGAGATGGTTCCCTTCACTTGGGAAGCAGAGCCTGATGGAAGAACAAGCAATGAGGATGACTGTCCTGCTCTGGACATGATTTTCTGTTGTGATTAATGTAATAACAGGGTCACTTCGTGGGAAGAGCTTTGAACTAGAAGTCTGAAGAACTGGGCTTAGCTCAGTCCCAGGCCCTGACACAAAGGCGCTAATCAAGCCTGAGTTTCTTCATCTGTGCGGTGAGTGGGTTGGTAGGTACCTGGGAGCTGAGATGTCAGTCATAGCAATGTCCCCTAATACAAAACTCAGGCTTCTCACTCCCCAGGTCCTGATATGTCCTCACTTCATTTTTCAGTGAAAACCTTGATACACAATGAAGATGATGTTGATGCCAACAAAGAGAGCTCCCATCTGGTAGTTCATGTCAGTAAATACCAAGCTCCATGAGGAGCTCATAAAACACGTCACTTCTTTTAATCTCCACAACTCTCAAAGCTAGGTATTATTATCACCGTCTTATAGATGGGGAAACAGAGGCTCAGAAGAGTAAAGTTGTCATGTAACTGGTCACATCAGAACCAGAGAAGGAACACAGGTCTCTCTGGCTCCAGAGGCTGTGCTCACAGCCACTGCTCTTCACAGCCATTTTCTTGACTTGGGAACCAGCACAATGTGGGAGGTCTGGCAGGGAGAGGTCAGATAACTGGGCTGAGGTGAGTCCAGAGGTTGGTGGGGGGTGGCCAACTCCTAAATTAGTTATATACGGAAGAGGTCTTAGTAGAGCCTACCCGGGGAAAGGTGCCCAGAAAACACAGCTTTCTTATTCTATTACTGCAATAATAGCAGTTTATTCTGTACAAATTAGGTTTCAGTTCCAGTTCCCCTACAACTTGCCTTGTCACCAGTTTTCAGTGCCCTCCAGTTAAGGTGACATTCCTCCTCTGTATTGGTGGTGGGCTCACCTGTTCCCTGCCTCTGTGGCTGACTGCACCTGATCCTCTGGCTCGGGACCAACTCCGCCATGATTTACAGAAACATTGAGCAGCACCCATGAATCCTTGCTGAAAGGCCTCCTTCCCTATAACTTTGCATGGCACAGAGAAATGATTAACTGTGCCAGAATCCATTCTCCAGAAAACACTTAATTTGGGAGTGAGAGACAGTAGCCCTGATTATTGCAGCCAAGTTTTTCCAGAGACAGGAGGAAAAGCAGTATATTTACTTGATTAAAAATTACACCCACGTAGTCATCAGTGGGATCCTGACAGGCAGTTTTATAGCAATCATGCTTTTAAAAGATGTTTCATCTATTGGGCAAATATCTCTAGTTCCCATTACCAAAGTCTGTCAGCTGATGGGAGCAGGTGAGGGCCCTCAATTTAAAGAAATTGGCAACTGGCATGGAAGGGAACTAATAGGGAACATATAGAAAGAAGAAAAAGGCGGCATCACAGAGCTGGCTTAAAGTTTTCAGTAGATATAGGAATTAGGGAAATCAGCATAGCAAAATGACAGTGATGATACAACTGCCATTTACTGAGCTCCTGGTATGTACCAGGCATAGTTCTAAGCAAATTACATTATCTCATTCAATCCTTTGAGGTGGATATTATCAGCTTCATTTTACAGGTGAAGAAACTGAGATTCAGACAGGCTAAGTACTTTGCCCAAAGTCACAAAACCAGTAACTCAACAAGCTCTGAGTGCTTTTATAGAAAGACCCAAACACAGACTGACTGTGCCTGTGGCAAGTTGCTTACTGGCATCTACATGGTTTTTGTTTGTGGGGATCAGTCGCTGGTCAGGCAGTCAGGATATGAAAGGATGGGGGCCCATGCTTTGTCCCTGAGAAAAAAGCCTCTTAACAAACTATCTCAAAAGAGCAAATCTAGCTATGCTGTCAGCGAAATCTTTGTCTTAAAATTTTTTTTAAAATTGTAATGTAGTTTTCAGGCGTTGTAACTCATCACCAGTGTGATGTGCCAGGAGGGGAACCTGGGCTTTGGAACCAGTCGGATCTGTTTTTAGATCTGGGTTCAAATTTGGCCTTAGTACTTCCTATCTGTGTGTCTTTGGGCCAGCTGAGGAGCCTTTCTGAGCCTCCAGTTTCTTCATTTGTCAAACGAGTTTCTCAAGATTCATGTAAAGATTGAGTGAGAGAGCATATGTAATTCCTCATGTCTGGGGTCGGACACAAGGCAAAAGCTCAAAGTCAGGACCCCTCCCCCATGCTGCATCATCTTTCTCTTCTACCTATTGCTTGTGACACTAAGTTGTAGGCTTCCTTTTTAATGCTGATGCACTAAGATGAGTTTGGAAACTAGGAAATAATCGTCTGCTGTAATTCAAATCCTGAGGTCATTTTTATGTATTTCTTTACAAATTGTTTTTCATATGCATACATGGTTTTGCAGAGATGCAGTCAGGAAACACATGCAATTTGGTGCCCTGCCTTTTCTTTTCCTAACATTGTGTTTTAAGCATTTTCCTGCATCGCTGTTTATCATAGTTATTTTTTGTAATGATTGCCTTATATTCCATCCTGTACCTGTACCGTAAGTTAGCTAAGTCGTTCTCCTATTTTTAGACATCGAGTTTGCTTCCAATTTTTTTTCTGTTATCCTGCCGTGTACATCTTGTGTATATAGTTTCTTGGTTTGGAACTTTTAAATGTGGTGGCTTTGTAGCAAAACCAGGAAGATAACCTAGGGAATGAAAGCCTGTCATTTCTGTTATTATTTTATCTTTTTAGTTTTTCACCCCCATTAGAGGACCATAAGTCAAAGAACCTCAGTGACTGATTTCATAGAAATAGTCATTTAAAAAAAAAAACTGAGCACTAATATAAAACAGAAAAGTGGGTAGCTGCGTGGTTGGGTTGGTTCCCACTGCCTTTTGAAACCAAAAATGCCACTTGAATCAACAGTTCCTTGTGGTTATAACCGTGTCTAGTCACTCCCTGGAGCTGCTGATGCATAGATGCAAGTGGGTTTGTGCATTCCAGTTTTGGAAGGGAAGTGTGCATCGTGACAGCAGAAACTCACCTGTACTGATATTGGTGACTCCTGCATAATGACTTTGTTAATTGCCTCCTGCTGGCCGGGTGCTGAGGGGAGCCTTCAATGTCTGAACATCTATGGAGCCTTTCTTTAAAATGTCAAGATAGAGCTTGCACTTTCTGAGCCATCTCTCATGTCTCACTGGACAGGAAAAGGCGACGGGGAAAATGTCAGCCCTGGGATGAGATTGACCAGAGCCAAGAGAATCAGAACTTCCCCCACCTTGGCTCTTGGCTTTTAGAAATCATTAACATTTCAGCGTGGGTGATCTTGTGAACCAGCTACCTTTCCACAGCCTTTTTCTGAACTCCTTAGCATCTTTTCACCTTTTCACTGAATTACAAACTAGTCTAACGGGAAAACCAGTATCAAGTTACTTATCTAGGTCACTTTGAGTGTACTTGAGGAAGGTTTTGCACAACAGTTATAAATACACACTGCAGAGTATCATATAGAGAATCCTGTGACGTAACACAGATGCTGAGTAGTTACCGTTCATTCTTCAGGGAACATGGAATACAGTGATTATAATTTATATTGTTTCAGTGGCCCGGTCTATCCTTAGCAGGCTGGGGAGAACCGTTTATATTTGTTAGCTTTTTTTTTTTTTTTTTAATCTGTGGCTCTGTCTTCCAAATCATTTGGATAACACGCACTCAGCTGCTATACACAGCTTTAAATGAAGATTGCTGTGGGCCAGGGAATATTTATCATCACTATCAGCTCCCCCTCCCTAAATATTTATTTCAAATTTTATTTGCTGCTGGCTTTATCTTCTATTTAAAATAAAATATATAAAAGAAGGAGCTTGGTTTGGGAGCACAGGGTCCTGAGTTTTAAACTTGCCTCAAATTTCTACCAGCTCTGTGGTCTCCAGTAACTTACTTTACTTCTCTGAGTAAATCAGAATATAGCACTATAGCTCTATTTCTATTCTACTTCCATTCTCCAATAATGTTTTTTCAACCTACTTTTATATAAGGATGAAACTGAATAATATAAATAAAGCACTTGGCATGTAGTGTGCATTCAAATGATACTAATTTTTGTGTTATGATTTTGATTATTACAAAGGATAAAGAAGAGAGGCCACTCGATCATATGTATTTCATGGGCAGACTCTGGCTGAGAATGTGCTGTGTCCTTTGGAAAGAGGAGAGCAGAGCAAACTACTTCTCTCCCTTCCCTCTCCCCCTCTCCCATAACCCAGAACTATAGAATTAACCACCTGCCTAACAATACAGTAAAAGAATGAAAGGGTCACTGGCATGACTTATATTTAAAACCTTGGATCACAGATTAAATGTCCCCTTTATTTTGGCTTTAAGATGACTTTGCTGTATTCTCACTCATTTGTGGGAGCTAAAAATTAAAACAATTGAATTCATGGAGATAGAGAGTAGAAGGATGGTTACCAGAGGTTTGGAAGGCTAGTGGGAGGTTTGGAGATAGGTGGCATGGTTAACGGGTACAAAAAAAAAATAGAATAAATAAAGAACTGTGCTATTTGATAGCACAACAGGGTGGACTATAGTCAATAACAATTAAACAATACATTTTAAAATAACTAAAAGTATAATTGGATTGTTTGTAACACAAAACATAAATGCTGGAGGGAGGGGATGGATACCCCATTTTCCGTCACATGAGTATCATGCATTGCAAGCCTGTTATCAAAACATCTCATGTGTCCCATAAGTATATACACCTTCTATGTGCCCACAAAAATTAAAATTTTTTTTAAAAAGATGACATTACTGGTTGAACTTCATGTCTCTGAATCTCTGCTTCATCCTACTCCTTACTTTCCAGGTAGCCATTTCTCAGCCCAACCTTGGTTGGGTGACCCTAGGTTTCCTTCCCTACCCACCAGCCTCTAAAGTTATTTTTGAATGGTTAAATCTCCTGAGAGATTCAGTCTAAGTTGGAGTTGAATACAGAGCTTTGCTTTCCCAGATAGTTTTCAGGAGTGCATCTTCCACAGGCCATGGAGACGATTGGCCAGCCTCACAGCTGTGTTGGCCTCTGTGATTGCCAGGGGGGCACAGTGGAGAGGAAGGGGTGCCAACACCCCTCCCCCCATGTCTCCCCCACCCTCATAACTGTGGACTGTCCTGCCCTCATTAACTTCCCTGGGACCCCAGACCTGTTGATCATTTTCACCTGCAACACTTTTTTCCCTGGCTTATTCCCACCCCTACCCACAACGTATCTTTTTTTTTTTTTTTTTAAGCAAGGACTTATTTGCATCTTGTTAAATATAAAAGAAAGCTGTGACAATAAAAATGTTTCCCTTCACAAAGCTGTGAGAGTTCTATTCATTCTGGGATTAGTTAATTCTCATGACCTTTTAAGAAGACAGCACTATTGCACATTTAGATGAGATAATTGATTCTAATGGGGAAAGAAGCATTGCTTACTTAGCTGCATATATCTGATTTGTCTGTAGCTCAAACAATTTCTCCGTTACCTTTGGAGTTGCTAATATATAAAGTAAGAAGGTAAACAGAATTTTGAGCTAATCCAGCCTTGGAAATAGCAGAATATTCACTGCTTCCAGGCAGGCTAACTGTTCAAGTATTATTGTCACCTACATAGGAGGTAGAGGAGAGCAGTGCAAAGCACCTCACCTGGTACCTGGTACCAAAAAAGGTGCTCAATAAATGTCAGTGACTATTGTCATTTCATTATCATCAACAGTACAAATGCAATGAATGGTTGTCACGTATGGTTATCACACATGTGTACAGTTTGCAAAGCATTTTACCATGTATTACCTCATTAGGTACAACAATGTTTTGAAGCTTTCTATACTCATTGCTCAGATGAGAAGAATGCAGCTAGGCAGTGGCAGCTGAGATTCAAAACTAGTTTCTTTCCTCTGGTCCCACACACCTTCTCCTGTACCACAGTAACCAAAGAAAAAAGCAAAGAGTCGGATCTCGTTGCTTTCACCCGAGCGTGGCCTCCTGGCTGAAGCAGACTTGTGTGTGTTCCCCATGGCTTGTGTTCAGACTAGAAGTCAAACGGGTATGCTGTGCTCCAGTCTCCTCGGTAGTTTTTGTGTGTGTGTCTTGATGGCAGTCACACAGCCCCTCAAAACCACCATCAGTGACACCTTCATACACTGGGGCCAGGTAACAGAGTTCCCTCTCTAGCTCACAGGATCCTGTGTTACTGCCTAAAAAGAGACTTAAAAGCCTTGGAGGCTGTTTGATGTACAAAAGGGGGATGTCTTTGTAACGCCCACCCTGATAAATACACCAAGCAAGAGGTGCCCTAGCTAAGCGGGCAAGCCTGGGCCTTGATGCCGAGAAGACTGACAGTGCATGTTTTCAGGATTGGAAGAGTTTGGGATTATAGTCTCGTCTCTGCAACCTGTTAGCCATTTAACCTTGCGTGTGTTAATTAGTCTTGTTGTGCCTTAGTTTCTCCATCTGTAAAATGGGGTTATTAATACCTCATAGGATTATTGTGAGAGTTAAAGGAATTGTTGCTTGTAATGCTCTCAGCCTAATGCCTGGCATATCATTAAGTACTCAATAAATAATAGTTTTATGGCTATCTTAATTTTAATTAACCTTCTGAGCCTTAATATGCACCTCTGTAAATTCAGTCTGGTGAGATTGCCATGAGGATTAATATATACAAGTTCCCCCGCATACTGCCTGTCACACAGTAAATACAATTACTATGGGCCTTCATCTCTCTGAAGATCCTTCCCTGTGTTCTTCTAGCCCCCCTAGCGGGTCAGGCACCCCCTCCTCTAGGCCTTCTGGTCTTGCTGAAGAGACTTTGTTATTTGTCTGTCTTCCCTACTTGGCTGTGAGCTCACTGAAGCAAGGACTCTCTGATTTCATTCTGGCTCTCCAGAATCTGCCATGGAGTGGGCTTTCAGACAGTGTTCACCAAGCAAAGGAGTGAATGTTACATCCAGGGTGTCGTGAGGGTCCAGGGACTTGAGCGCTTACTTCCATGTGTGGGGAATTCAGATGGGCATCAGAAGAGGGGAGCCTGAACCACTGACAAGGCCCAAGCCTGGAATCCTAAAATGGGATTTAAGCAGATATTTTGTGCTAGATCACAAACATTATTGGAGATGAACTTCCCAGCCTTCTCACGCATGTATATCTCAAGGGACAATGTTCATTCTTTTGCGCCTTATGGTCTCTTTCTAGATTGTTGTACAAGACTTTTTAGCAGTTGTTACCTTGGAAAAATATCTTTCGAACAGAAATATATGCACATGGCACAAAATGAAAATGTGCAAAAGGTGTACAGTGAAAAGCAAGTTTCCCTCCTACCCCCCGATCCATAGTATCTCTGTCCTTCACAGGACACAGCTACTGTTACCAGTCTTTCATATTCTACCAGAAATGTTTTATACATTTCCAGGAATTTTTAAACCCAAAGGTAGTATATCAAATACGCTTCTGCATGTTATACTTATCTTTCCACAAAAATACATAAAGAACCTCTTTATTCTTTTTAATGGTTGCATCCAATTTTGTTGTGTGGATATTACTTCATTTTCTTGCCCCTTATCAATGGACTGGTTTCTAACATTTTGCTATAACAAATTATACTGAAGTGAATAAACTTGTATGTACATCATTTAGTACATGTATAAGTATACCTGGAGGAGGAATTTCTAGAATTGGAAGCTTTATGTCCCAGGATAAAGGGTATGTGTATTTTAATGTTGCTAGCTTTTATCAAATTGCCCTCCATAGATTTTGTACATTATATTCTCACACCAGTAAACTATGGGAATGCTTGCTTTCCATTCTCTGCCAATATAGTGTATTTTCAACCTTTTTTATCTTTGCCAAACCATATGTGAAAAATAGTATTTCAGAGTCTAACTTACATTTCTTTTGCTATGAATAATGCCAAGAGTCTTTTCATATGCTTATGGGCTATTTGTATTTCTTATTCAGTAAACTGTTCATATCCAGTGCCTATTTTCCTACTGAGTTGTTGGACTTTGGTTATTATTTGTACAAGTTATTTTTGCATTAAGGAAATTAACATTGTCATACCAATTGCAGTTTTTCCCCCAGATTGTTATTTATCTTTTGAAGCAAAGACCAAGACCTCCTGAGACTCCCCGATCCTGCCTACTCCCAGTTCCACCAGACTGTGAGCCCCTTGAGGGCAGGGTCTGAACCTTGATCCTCTCTGTCCCCAGTCTCCTTTGCAGGGCTGGCACTGCAAGAGCTTCCTTTTGGGGCTACTTGTTGAACTGAACTGAATGCCTGTGTTCCCCCACCCTGCCCACCTTTCCCTTATGGCTTGGGAGTCCCGTTTCTGCCTCCAGCAGAAAAAGATGACTTTTCTCATTGCTCACCACAGCCATGCACCTGTTTGGCCTAAACTGGCACCTGCAGCCGATGGAGGGGCAGATGTATGAGATCACGGAGGACACAGCCAGCAGTTGGCCTGTGCCAACCGACGTCTCCCTATACCCCTCAGGGGGCACTGGCTTAGAGACCCCTGACAGGAAAGGCAAAGGAACCACAGAAGGTAGGGTTGCTGTGTTGTCCGTGTTGTGAGTCCTCTGTGTCTGCCTCTGAGCTGAAGAGCCCTCCATAACGTGCGTGCATCATGTGCCTGGCTCACAGCTCCATGCTCTGGCGCTCCCTCCATCCTTCCACACTCCACGCCAGCTGCCAAGCTGCCAGTCCCCCTGTGTCTTCATCGCAGTTCCTTGTCACTGAGAGTTCGTGGGAGGCTCAGGCAGGGCTCATGGTGCTCAGCAGAATCCCATCCCATGCCTTGAGGGAAGCATTAGGGGCTTCACACTGCTGGGGTGGCCATCTTTGTGTGGGGTGAGAGGAGCTTTTCTGGGCAAACCTCATGGGACAGATGGGCATCTGTGGGAGTGGGGTATGGGGAGGCAGGTAGATGGGGTGTTGTAATGGAAAGATTCTTGGACTCTTGTGGTTTAATAGAAACACCAGTTCAAGTGGTCTGTCATTTACTAAACGTGTGACCTTGAGCAAGTCACTTATTTGCCTGAGCTTCAGTTTCTGCATCCGCAATAATAACAATAATCATTAGTGTTCGTACAGCATGTTTGTTTTAAAACTTTTTGCCAAAAGCATTTCACATTTAATTCCCACAGAGATCCTGTAAGATAAGTATAATTGTTTTATAATTATTCTAGATATAAAAACTAGAATTGGTGCAAAGGATTGCACTAATTAAGTGATTTGGCCAGAGTCACACAGCCAGTAAATGGTAGAGTCTGGGATATGAGCCCAGGTCTGTGACTCCAGGGCTCTCGCTATCTCCATAAGCTTCCCCACCTGACTTACCCCAAGGTTACAAGGCCCTGAAGGAGATGTGGGTGTGAAATTCTATTGTACAATAAGACATGGATATTTCCTATCAATGATGGAAATGGTGGTGGCATTGGGTTTGCTATTCTTGAATGGGATATCCATAGGCCCATGTTCTCAATGTCTTAGAAATATTTCTAACATGCCATGGACATTGTCAGCCAAGAGTGGCACAGACTCACAAAAATTGGCACCCAGAAAGATGTCTGAGCTAATAACCCAGCCTGGTTGTCATTCTGGGCAGTGTGGCGTTCCCTTCTCCTGCACCTGCTATGGCCTGCTTTCTCTCCCTGTGACCCTTCAGTCAGCACATTGGCAATAGCTGCCTCTAACTTTCACTGCTTACATCTTCTTTTCTCTCAGTTGACTTTTGGGTCATAGCATCTGAGCCTCTCTGCCCTTGCAATAATTTGCCTTCCAGCCACCAGTTTGTTTAACAGGGTGGCATATACTTGGTCAGAGTATCTACTCATGACCTCTGAAATGAGGATCCTGAGGGCCAAAGTCAACTCTTGGCCTCTGGTCATCTTTAAGGGAAGTGGGAACTGAGATCATTTCCACACAGAACCCCTGCCCACTATTTTGAGGGACAAAGCCAGTCCTCTCATTTGCAAAGATTTTAAGTCTTAAAATGCTAAATAATGCACACTTTCTTTGCCTCTTAATAGGATATGGAGGGAGGAATCATGAATGGGACCTGGGAAGAGCTCTGGGTTAGAAGTCAGAAGCCCGGAGTTCAATTCCAGCTGCAGCCACTGACCTGTGGTATCACCTTAAGCAAATCCCTTGAACACACTTTCTGGGAGTCCTTTTCTCCTCTTCAAAAGGAGAATATTGAGCTAGATTCTCTCTAAGGTGCATTCTAATTTGTAAGTTCTACATATGAAAATAGTAACAGAATCATGTAAGTAACCAGATGGGTCTTCAGAATGTCATGTTGGCCCTGTCCATGGTCCTGCCTTTTGGCTCGTGGTGCCCATGTCAGCTTCTAGTGTCAGATGCCATGGGTTAATAGCATAATGTGAAGACTGTCTTTAGATCAGCATGTACAAATGTAGATTTAAAATATGCTTAACCCTCAAGGAACTGCTAAAGGATCTCATTTGGCAAAACGTATTTTCTTCCCTCTATGATCTCTATCAGACGTTCTTTAAACAGGAGTCGGATCTATCTGAAATCTCTCACTCTAATGAAATTAGTCTGTGGGTTGTTTAGGTTTTGTTTTGTTTTTGTAAGGAACAGGAGGTGCAGATAAGAGATAAAATAAAATTGCACCAGATTATTGGTTTATTTTAATTGGAGTATTTTTGCTTAAAGGGATTATCTGTCATTACTGATGCAAATGGAAATCCTGTTTGCAAATGCCTTCAATGCAGCGCTGTGCTGCAAAGTGGTCAGCATCAGAAGCAATCACTGTGACAAAAAAAAATATGTCAGACTGGAAACCAGAGGACAAAGCTTCCTATAGTTTATGTGAGACCACAATGTTCTTCCTTTATTTTGCCCTGGTCAAGCCAATGTCTACTCAGTGTATGTTTTTCATTGTGATGTTAAAAATGCATTCCCCTAGATATATCTCAATGCAGAAAGTCTTTAACTCTGATGTGAGCACATATTTCTCATCCCTTCTGAGGATATTCAAGAAGACAGCTGATTCCAGAATTAAGATTAGAGTCTCTGCTTCACAATGATGGAGAAAGCAATGTGGTGTGATAGAAAGGGGTAAATGGGCCTTGGAGCCAGACAGTATAGGATGTTAATCCTGACCCTGCTTTATATTGGCTCTGTTAACTTATGACACTTACTGCATCTCCCTTGACCTTCCTCATCTGTAGAACAAGGATAACTATATCTATCCATTCAAAGCCTAATGTTGAAGTGGCACTCAACAAATATTAGTTCTCTTCTTCTTTTCCACTCAAATCCCATGCCATTCCATATTAGTTATTAAAATCCCAGAAGTCCAGACTAATTAACATTCTGTCCCTGCCACAGATTCTGCAAAGGTTTGAGGTATTTTTGAATATTTTAAAGAATATATATTTCTTATTTATATGACTTAAATGTATGATAATCCAAGAATTGTAAATGTTCATCATGTCCTTGAGAATAACATGAAACTGCAGTTCATACTATATTTTCCAAATGGCTGTAACCATTCCAGGGTTGTGATGGGACAGAAACCAAATACAGCAGCTTTTCGAACTAAAGCCACAAGAACTTGTGTTACACATTAATGGGGAAGGGAAAAAAACATTGAATAAACAGGCATTTCTGATGGTTGAATTGGTGGGCTTGGGATAGCATTTTCTTCTTTCTGCAGTGAAATAAAAATTGCCCATTAGTTTGAACCATGCAAATTGCTGTGCGCAGGCTCAGCTGGGCTCTCCAAAACAGAACAGCTTATTTTGATAACCAAATAAATTTCAACCAGTTGCTAAGGAAACTAAAGAATTCTTCATGCAAGTTATTGCATTGAAAAGAACCAAAAAGGTGGAGGGAGAGAAAGAACATTAGTTGATTAGGAATTTAGAATCTATATAGGTAGATCTCAGTTCAAGAAAGTAAAGGCTGTGATTGAGAAGTGCATGAAATTTCAGTTCTTCCAAATCTTGCTTTTTGACTGAGCTATCCATTTTAGCAATTCATTAAGAAATTTCTTTTATAGACATGATTGCATATTTGCACAGCATTGCTATGGGAAGCCTGAACCTATCTAGCTTTACAAAGCAAAGGACTATTATCAGTAAAATCTGCCTTGTGAAGCCTAATCTTGCTGTAGGGGAGCCCTAATTGTGACCTAAGCTTTTTGCAGTGTTTGTTAAGTCTCTGGGGGCACCCAGTGATTGTAGAGTGTCCTTCTCATGAATGTTTTGAGACCCTGACTGTTGCCCTTTAACTTTTGGACCTGTTTGTAGGTTCCTAATTCATACAAATGATCTTTTTGTACCCTAGGATGCCAGGAAGTTTTTTAATGGGCCTTGGATCTACCTGGTCAAGCTCTGATATTTAGCCTGCTGGGGCTGTGAATCCTATCGGACTCTTGATCTTTAAGAAGGTCAATGCACCCCACCACCACTGAGAATGTCTTTGTAGTGTTTTAATTAATCATTCATCAATTTGATCCCTTCAGAAGCCATATTTTAATAAATAAAGAGGGATCCCAAAATGGTTTCTTAAGCCTTCTGAGCCTCCATATACAGATGTTAATTAACTGAACTGATACACATGAAGGTACCTGCCACTGTGCTTGGAGCTCATCAAGTGGAAGCCAGTATGACTAGTAATACTAATACCTCTACCTTTATTGCTATTTCTACCATTAAAATCTATTACTATTTTTATCTTCCAGAGTGTAGGTAGGGATAAGAAGTATTGTATACACAAGACTTTTTGCCTCCAATTGCCTCTAGCCTCTCCTCTCCCTTATGATTCCACCACTGGTGGCTTTTGCTTCATGGTGGAGGATATTTTATATCCTAGTGCTCACAGCTTTGTGCTCAGAATTAAGGACAAAAAGTCTTATAGCATCTAGAAAGTGTAAGGCAATAAGGATTTTTAACAAGCAAGACAGAAGGAAGGCATTTCACTTTCCCAACCCTCAGCCCAGCCCATGTCATGACTCTTTCCCCTCAGGTAAAGGCGATCAGCAGGCTGTTAGCATTTCCCCCTCAACAGCTCCCAGCCTGTCCCTGTGGTGGGATTTGGAGACCACTGGTGACCAGAGGCCCTCAAGGTCCTGATAGAGGATATGCCCTAGAGCAGAGTTCACTTTTTTTTTTTCAGCATATACACACTCAAGACAATTTCTCCCTCCCATCCAGCCCATCTAGGTGAAATACTAAAGTGCTAGAAAAGTCCCCTTTTGTCACCTCCTCTGGGGTAAGAGCCAACTTATTTATGCCTGAGGCCTGCAGACCTCTGACTTATAAGGCTGCAAAACCTAGCTGATACAGTCACTGTCTCCTAAAAATACGCTCATCGAGGGAGAAAATGAACTGTGCAGGGTTCTCCGGCAGCATGCTAAAATGGGGGAGCAGTTTTCCGGTATTTATTTTCAGACATGGGAATTATTTGAATTCAGACAATTCTCAAATCCCATCAGCTCAGACTGCCACCTACTCACAAAGGAAACGCATCCTTGGAACTAGCAGTGTTGTGCTCATTTCTTTTCAGTTTCTAGGAGGAAAAAGCTCAGAAGGCATCTGCTTTGTTTCATTCTCCCTCTTAGTTCTGCCTCCCTAGCAAAATTAAAAGCTGATGGCAGACTATTTCCTCTTGGAATATAGAATGGTTGTGGTATTGGGAACCCAAAAATCAGATAAGAAAGAATGTAAATAATTCTCTTCCATCTCAATGCATTGTGAATTTGGGTTCTGTCTTTGAACTTTGTGAATCACAGCGTGGTGGTTTTTGTATCTATATTTGATGTCTGAAGCACGTTCCTTCCATAAAGGAATTAAAAAGCAAACTCTTTCCCATGCTAATGACAGAATACTAGTGGTACTTTTATTGATAGTGCACATTTTAACTTTTTTGTTGGCATATTTTTAATTAAAATAACATTTAACAGTTTGAAGCTAAAAACCTGATGTTTCTGCCTAGGAGTTTATAAGGGAGTGATAACATATGGAGAAGTTTAACATTTAAATTGAATTTTATTATTTAAAACAGTAAAATGTTTTATGACTACAACAATGCCCTGTCAGGCTTCATTTCAGCATCAAATGTGCTTTGTAAGGAGTCTTACAAAGCTAGGGGGAAAGAAAGACATTTTAATTTCCTATTCCCCAAATGCTGTTTACAAAAAGTTCCAAAGTGTGTTTTCTTTACAAATGAATTCTTGTTCTCCGAAGTGTCTCTTCGAACATCTCTAACATCACAAAAAAAAAACCGCTTGGAACCAGGATACCCAGGAAGTCCTTCATAACAACAAATAAAATACAGCCTGTTGACTTGATGCTGGTCTTTCAGTGTGCTAAGGGTGGTCTTCTAACATCCCTAGAGTCTCTCCTGTTCCTTCTCAACTCTTCAGGAGGCTGATGTCTGGCAGGAAGTTAGGGTTTGTATTTTTCACATATGAGTGTGTTTAATTACTAAATAGAAGGAGTTTGATAAGCTGCCTTCCTTGCTTGCATTTGTGGTGCCCCCAGAGAGCTGTCACCCTCCTAATCAGTATAGAAATGGCCAAGAGACTTTACTCATGACACCCTGCATGGATGCTTGGCACAGGGTTGGGAGCCTGGGTGGAATTTCCAAGTATGGCATAGGCTTGGTGTGTGAACTTGGGAAATTCCCTCAGCTTGACCCATTTTAGCACAGATATTATATTTACCCTCATCCAAAGACAAAGGAACATTTTGCAGAAATATTTCCTCTTTTCAGATGTACCTTTTCCTCATCTTCCCAGCCCCTAACCCTGCCCTAAGCACAATCCCCCATCCACATATCAGCCTCAGAATTTGGCTTCCAATGTATACACAAATTAGTGAGCTTTTTAAATACCTTACTCCATCAAGTCATGCTTCCCACTGCTGGGGGACTCATTCTGAGTTGGAAAATTAATAACACTTCGTTCCCCCATCCTTTCTATTTTACCGTGAGCCCCTTAACACACCAAATCACAGAGCTATTTTCATGTGACCACAAATGATTATTTTTAGGATCAAAATATATCTTAACAAGCTGTGGAATTATGCAGTAAACAGATGGCCCTTGGGGAGGACCCATACTGCTTTGGAAGAATGCATATTTTTAGCAGAATAATTTGAGCGTCGCTGGGGGGAAAAAAAAAGTTCTGGACCTTTTTACTCCTCCATGTGGGGAGGGCCGGGGTGGGGAGGAAGCTGACAGCAGAACATTGTAGAGAAGGATGTGAGGCTAAGGAGAGTCCCGGGTGTTCAGATGCCCTGGTTTCTCGTTTCCCATGTGGCTAACCGAGATGTCTTTGTCTTCCCTTCCCTCTGTCTTGGTAGGAAAGCCCAGTAGTTTCTTTCCAGAGGACAGTTTCATAGATTCTGGAGAAATTGATGTGGGAAGGCGAGCTTCCCAGAAGATTCCTCCTGGCACTTTCTGGAGATCTCAAGTGTTCATAGACCATCCTGTGCATCTGAAATTCAATGTGTCTCTGGGAAAGGCAGCCCTGGTTGGCATTTATGGCAGAAAAGGCCTCCCTCCTTCACATACACAGGTAACCAGAACCCCACATACCCTGTTGATCTGCATGGGCTCCTACCTCAAATCTTAACCCAAAGTTAAGAAGCCCAATCCAGAGCCTTAAGCCTGAAGGGACATTTATATATTTTATAGCCCATTCATTCATGTAGTCCCTCTCAGACCCGCCCTTTCAGATGAGTAAGGCTATATCACTGGGGCTTTTTAGGAGGAAAGAATTCTAGGAAATCTCTTAACAGCCTTTCTGCTATTACTCAGTCTCCTAAGTTAAATTATCCAGGAAATGTGATCTAGAGAAAAAAGCATGCAGTTTAGAATCAGACAGATCTGAGTTTGAATCCTCTTGTTATCAGCATTGTAACCTTGGCTCCATCACTTAGCTTCTCAGAGCAAGTTTCCTCATCTATAAGATGCCGGTAACAATACCCACTTGGCAGGGCTGTTGTGAAGAATGAAGAATAACATTTATAAGGCAGCTAGTGCAGGACCTGGCTCAGAATAAATGATTCTTCCCTAGTCTTTCTTATTCCTTCTCTCCTTCAGGGTTACACATTGACTCAAAAACATGCACACCAGAAACACTGAAAAAACCTTGTCCAGGATGACTGACATATTACCAATCATGATTAATGAAGAGCAGACACTTGTGCAAGGTCCTGCCAGCCCTGGAATTGGAGTAATGTAAATCATAGGCATTCATCAGGCATTCCTAGGCCAAATGCAGCCTTCCTAGCCCTAGTAGTTATTTAAGATTTTTAGCTAAAAGACAGATATGTTTCCTAAAGAAGGAATCACAGGAGAAGAGCCTTGAGACCCTGTTGACTGCAGACTGGTATGCTAGTCCTGGCCTGCATATCTCCAGACAGTTTTTCATGAAATTGAATAAATATCTTGTTTGGTTTTTAAAGCTAGCTAGCTAGCTAGATAACTACCCAATTTGCTTGCTAATAGGCCAGTAGGACTTAACCACCTACTTGTTGTTAACACAGTGTAACTGACTTTTCTGGAGTCTCACACAAGCAGTCTCCGATCAATTGGCAATTGTATTTGACACAGCATGTAATTATTGATAGAGTTTTGAGCTAATCCAGTTGAGTTCCCCTAAATTTGCTCCCTGAAACTAGAACATTCAGAAAGAACCATTGACCAAAGGAAAATAGACATAAATCAAATTTTCATTTGCACATGACTGATGTTCCAATCACATCCAATGCTCCAATCCCAGTCCCAGCCACCCGCCTCTGCTCCCCTCCACCACCCCCCAAGATTCTTGTCAGGACTTGCATGAAGTTCAACCAATTGTAAAGTGGCTGTGTTTCTAACCACACACCCGGCATTGCAAAAAAGCATGGTTGTCCTGGTACAGACTCAGCCAGGGGAAGATTCACCACCAGTACAAAAAGAACTAAAACAAAATGAGACTAAAAAATAATCCTCTAATTATGCCTCACTCACAGGAGAACCGGGAGAATATCACCATGAAAAAATGGGTCTGGGGAAGAGTTGAGTTGATTGATCAACCTTCCTGCACCCTTAGCCTCTTTGGGCCCTTTTTGCCTCTATTTGTGTTTCCCAATGTCCTCTCCAGGAGAAGCCCCGGGAAGGACGCTGGTGCGTGGTGGAACAGACCCACTGCTAACTGTGCTTTCTCTGTCTTTCAGTTTGACTTTGTGGAGCTGCTGGATGGCAGGAGGCTCCTAATCCAGGAGGCGCGGAGCCTAGAGGGGACCCCGCGCCAGTCTCGGGGAACTGTGCCCCCCTCCAGCCATGAGACAGGCTTCATCCAGTATTTGGATTCAGGAATCTGGCACTTGGCTTTTTACAATGACGGAAAGGAGTCAGAAGTGGTTTCCTTTCTCACCACTGCCATTGGTAAGGGAGCCACACCCTCTGGGGGCTGTGGGATATTGTCTCTTTTGGTCGGAGGCTGCATGGAGATTCTGGGACTGACACTGACAAGGGGATGTCAGAGCTGTGGATGGCCCTGGAGCTTGGCACGAGACCCTCCTGACTGGGCCTGCTACACAGGGAATCGCCCGCCATTCTGAGCTGGCTTCTGAGCCCAGGGCTGTCTCCCGCTGCTTCTCTCCTGCTGTCTGTGGTTGGTGTGCAGTGCATTTCAAGATGGGAGTGGAATTGTGAGACAGGAATCCTGGACAAGCCACACAGAGGCAACATCTCTCTTCTTGGCACTTCTCTCCCACGTATTTGTCTTTAGAGTCTCACTTGGTTCACCTCACTGATTTGTGGTTTGGGTTTTGTTTTGGTTTTCATTCTTTTTTGTTTTGGAGCCAACAACCCCTGGCCAATGAGAAAAGAGGATACAGGCTTGAAGAGAGAGTAAGAACAGCAGTGCAAAAGGCTGGATGAACCATGCCATCAGTCAGACTGGGGTTTTGTTGAGAATAGAGATGTCCTAATCTCTGACAAAGAGTGGGCCCTGATGTGCTAAATAAATGAGTGCTTAACACCTTCACTGTCCCTCGCAGTGGAAGAGGACCTCAGCTCCCAGTTCACCCTGAGCCCCTGGGCCAGCTCAGAAGCCTGTAGGTGTCTGGGAAGCCTGGCACCCTATTTAAAGAGTTTCTCTTCTTTACCAATACATTGCACAGAATGTGTCTGCTTCTTAGACTGCCCTAATATGCTGCAGGACACGATGGTCTTGGCGGTTCGGGTCAGAAAACATTTTTTTCTGAGTTTATATTAGAAGCACTATGACATAGTCTGGAGATAAAAATTCCCTACAGGAAAATAAAAGTTATGGAAGAATATAACTCCATTAAACAGAACACCTGGGAATGGGGTTTCTGCTTAATCAACAGTTCTATGTGGTCTGGAGTTCACCTGAAAACTCTGTCTCAGTCATTGGCTAGGAATCTCTCTGACATGGAAAAATGGAGTTTAATAAAAGTTTCTGAATCCAGGCTAGGTGTGGTGGCTCATAGTATAATTTCAGCACTTTGGGAGGCAGAAGCAGGAGGATTGCTTGAGACCAGGAGTTCAAGACCTGCCTGGGCAACATAGCAAGATCCTCATTTCTACCAAAAAAAAAATATTAAAATTATCCAGGTGCGATGATGCATTCCTGTGGTCCCAGCTGCTCAGGAGGCTGAGGTGGGAGGATCCCTTGAGCCCAGGAGATTGAGGTTGCAGTGGGCTATGATCATACTACTGCACTCCAGCCTGGGTGACAGACTGAGACACTGTCTCAAACAAACAAACCCCAAAAAATCTCTGAATCTGGTACTAGGTTTCCAAAACTCTTACAAGACCCTGGTTCTTACTTTTTGCTTTTTAGACCAGGTCTCACTCTGTGGCCTGGGCTGGAGTGCAGTGACTCAATCACGGCTCACTGCAACCTTGAACTCCTGGGCTCGGGTGATCCTCCTGCCTTGGCCTCCCGAATAGCTGGTACCACAGGCACACACCACCATGCCCAGCTAATTTTTGTATGTTTTGTAGAGATGAGGTTTCACCACATTGCCTAGGCTGGTCAAACTCTTGGGCTCAAGTGAGCCGCCCACTTTGACTTCCCCAAATGCTGAGGTTACAGGCATGAGCCACCATGCCCAGCCTCTGGTTCTTACTTCTAAACAACAGGAGTCATTTTCAGGCCATTTCCTGCTTACTTGAAATTTGCCCTTTGTGTTGAGACAGAAAGTATCTTCCCATTAAATACAGGGTGTGGCTAAAAAGCTTCTGCTCTAAATACAGGCTCAATATTTCACCTCTTGGCAAAATGAAGGAGGTGGAGGCTTTCAGGCAACTAGCTCTGATGTAGAAATTATCACTTTGTACAGTCCTTGTTTTAGAGATGTCTGTCTGAGCCGCTGGACTCCGAATGCCTAGAGGGCAGGGGCTTTGACAGGATCTTGTCTGCCTCCTGGCACCCAGCCCAGTGGGGTGCAGTGTCGTGCAGTGAATGAGGGAACGAACTCCCCTGGCAGGATTGGCGGCAGCGACCGCCAGGCAGTTGTGGTGCTGTTGGTTTCCTCCCTGGATACCTTCTTGTGAACTGTGGCAGGGATTGTGCTCCATTTTCAGTCTCCAACACAAACTTGGGTTTTGACCTTGCACAAATCACTTGGGGTTCCCAGCTCTTAGTTTTTCAGGATTCTGGTATTTGAGGCTGCAGCTCAGAGTCACTGGTGACATTAAAGCTAACAGTATAGCCTGTTCCCTGTCATCAGAGGCCCCAGTCTGGCCATCATCTTATTAGGCTGTCACTTGGCAGGGTTTGGGAGGCTACAGGCCCTGATTCTTTTTTCTCTCCGGATAGGATGACGACAGTTTAGGGACATGATCATCAAGTCGTGGTGGTGCTTGAGTTACAGCTTCATGGTCTCGTGGCCTGATTTCCCTTAAGCGTGGTTTACAGAGAAGCATAGAGTAGTGCTTGTTCAAAACTAAGTGCTTTTACAATCAGAATTCCTTATTTTTAATAACTTAGCATAAATATGAAAGGATATTAATCAAACCCCAGAAGAAAGCCACTTTTAATTAGGATACACATCTTAGAGGAATAAACCATAGGCACAGTGAGGCATCTTTGCCAACCCTTGGCTTGTCAGAGCTTGCTAACCTGTCTTCTCATAATTAGGGAGACGGTCTTCTTTTCCCTCTGGTTCTGCCATTCTCACCTAAATGTGGACACCTGTCTTCACTTCCTCTTAACCCTGTATTTTAGGGCCAATAGGTCATACCGTGCTTCTCAGACTTGAGTGAACCACCTGAGGATCTTGATAAAATGCAGATTCTGCTTCAGCAGGTCTGGGTGGACCTTAGATTCAGCATTTCCAACCATCACCCAGTGATACTGAAGCTGCTGTGGACCACATTTTAAGTGGCAAGGGGTTAGATATAGTATTTTACAGATGGTTCTCAAATACTGTTGAATAAAAGAATCACCTGGGAAGCCAGGGGAACATTCACATTCCTGGGCCTTTTCTCCAGAAAATGTGACTCAGTAGGCCTGCGGTAAAGCCCAGGGGATCCTGATTCTGGTGTTCTGTCAAGGAAGCTTTGAAGACAGATGCCTTATGAGAACTACTTTCCATTCCTTCCTTCCCCACTGTCACATGTTAGCTCTGTGACCAGAGACAGTCATGCCACCTCTCTGAGCCTCATTCTTCTTGTTTAGAAAATGGAACAATAGTACTTTGCAATCCCCATCGTGAAAATTAAACAGAGAAATAGAAAGTGCTTAGCACAGGCTCTGGGCTACCACAAGCACTCAACAAATGGAAGCTGTTTTAATATTCTCTCCCATCCTCTTTCTCCTTCCACCTTTCTCTTGCTGCCTTTCTGACCTGTCTGTGTCCCTTCAAGCTACAGTGATGGTTTAATGAATACTGTTTTTTTTCTCTAATACAAAAACAGACTGATTCTGATGTTGCTATTAATCCCGCTTTCCCCAAGAGTCCCTGGCATTGAGTCTCAGCTGTCTGTGATCATTACCTGTGAGCTATGAGTCGTAATTTGTCTTGGCAGGTTAATTAAAAGTTTAGGTCTTGTTTTAGTGAAGTCATTATGGCCCCAATATATAATTGTAACTCTCGGGTTTGCTTAACACACAAATTGGAATCTGACCCTTCCTTCATTATATGTCAAAATGCAGATCTAGAATTTAAGAAGATCTGAGATGTCAGAATCCAGAGTATTTATGTCTGTTTGTAATTAAGTAACAGGAGAAATAATTGTGTTTCACAAATGGCTATATTGTATATGTTTTTGCTTGCCCCTCCATTTAATGCAATCCAGCTGATGATTTTAAATGAAATGAGTTTAACTTTTGCCTTTAAAAAATCTAAAAGCACTTTACAAACCGTACACACAAATATATACGCACAGAGACCTGATGTTGACAGAGCTCCCAGTGAACTAGACGCATTTACGCGCACACACACACACACAGACACACACACAGAGAGCACTGAAACCAAGCAAGTTTTAGAATAAAACATGGAAGCTTTTTTCAGAAACAACAGGCTTTCCCTGCAGGTGGAGATCCAGAATCTGAGGGTACTGACCCTGGTCCTGGCTGGGCCAAGGTGGGCTGCCTAGCTGACCCCAGAATGTTGAATAAAGGAGGAGAATGTATATCACTAGCTGAACTATAATTCACTCATTGCAGTTTGCAAAGGGTTTTCACATACATTCTTTAAGACTTGCAGTAATTCCATGAGATGATTATTCTTATTTTTATTATCACCTCCCTATTGCAGATGAGTAAATTAAGGTTCAGGGTTGTTAAAAGAAAAGTTAGGACATGAATTTGCGTCTGTCTGACTCCAAAGCTTATGATCCTCCTCCTTTAGCAATTTGCCTTCTTCCCAGCATCAAACCCCCGTTTTTGGTATCACTTACTTCTCTTTTCCATCTATTCATTCATTCATTCATTCATTCATTCAGCAAATATTTACAGAACACCTATTGTGTGTTGAGGACCATGCTTAGCTCTCTTTTTTATGTTATTTAATCCTCACAAGAAGTTTAGACAATAGATATGTTGACCTCAACTTTACAGATGAAGAAATCAAGGCTCAGAAAGCTTGGTTGACTAGCCCAAAGTTAAGGTCCCCACAATACCACAGTCTCTCACTATTTGTCACGGTTACTATTAAATATTTTTTCCATTTGTATTATATGGAATGTAATTTCCCCCTTGCCTTCAATTATTAATAACCATATTACATCAACCCAAGAAGTTTTCTTGAGAAGTCATTAAGAAGACCATGAGGAAAGTCTCACATCTAAAACTTTAAAAGTAAAAATACCTTTGTATGCATTGCTTGCAACTCAAGACCTAACAAGTTCGTTTTCATTCTTCAGATAGCATCTTATCTTTTCATTTTGGCTGATGCTGAAGCATAGAGGACAGATCAGCCTGACATTGTGGCAATGTGAGCCAGGCTGGAGCATAACAGAGGTGCCCTGCAGTGGATTTAGAAACCTAGAGAAAAGAAATGAGAATTGCTGTTAGAAAATGTAGGGACTGGGAATTTTTATGAGAAACTTGCTCTGGCCTCTCTGGTGCTCATTGAAGAGAAGAGTCATTTTGTTCGTATCCAGGTGGTTACTGTAAATCAGTCTGTTCTTTATGTCCAGGGATTAGAAACAGATTTAGTTTCTTTCTTCCTTCTATTCCTCCTTCCTTCCTTCCTCTTTGCTTTCCATTATCCAGCAAGGATTGCATCCTTGCTCTTTCCCAAGCTGAGGATACAGGGAAGGTATGACATGGTTTCTGGCAAAAGTAGCTCATAGTCCAGATTAAGGGAGATGAAAGATTTATATGGTAAACAGCTCTAAGCCAAGGAAAAGAGTAAGAACGGTCACTCCTGGAGTCACTGGTCAAAGACCCATGAGGGTTGAAGGAAGGTGAGGACTTGCCTAGCTGGATGGGTCAAGGAGGGCTTTCTGGATGAAGTGACATTTAATTTGGACCTTAAAGAATGGGTGAAATTTTTACCTTTAAAAAAGGAAAATGGGAGGGCAGGTGTTAAGGAAATTATTCCAGGTAGTAGGTACTACCAGCATGAGTGAAAGTTCAGTAGGCAGAAAATTAAGAGCTGGCTATAAGGAGCCAGCAGTTCTGTTTGACTAGAGCCCAGGATGCCTTAAAGGGCAGAAATGAGTTATCAAGGAGAGCCTTAAATGCCACGCTAAGCAAAAAGTTTATTCTTTAAGTATTAGGCACTATCGCAGGCTTTTGAGCAAGGGAATAAAATGATTAGAGCTAGAGGTCTATCTGATGAGACCCGGAACAAGAGCTCATGAATTTATGTGGTCAAGGGAGGTTACTGGGATTGAACTTAGTGACTTCAGAAGAAAAAAAAAAAAGGAGGGAGGGAAGGAGGGAGTGAGGAAGGACAAAGGACTTGTTCAATGATGCTAGTGGTGTTTTTCATTTGCTTTCCCTACAATCCATTCCTCTTTTTCTCTAGGTATGCCTCGATACTTCACCTAAGTTCCTATCTTCCAAGAGTCACCAAAATTGGGTCCTTCATGATTTTCCAAAGAACACTGGCCTGTGCTATTTCTTTATTTCTCTTACTTTGATTGGGTATTTGCCTCTGAGTGCATTTGCAAAGATCCGGAGAGAAAAATCTCTGACATTATATACCATAATTTGTGTAAAAACCTGCACTACTTCATTGAAGACACTAAGAAAAATGATTGAGGAGTGATTTTTGGTTTTTATTAAGCCCCTTCTCTACCTCTCCTTATGTCCCCTTCCTCTGAATTATATTATAAGATATAAATACAGCAATGAATAATTGAGGTCTCTTGGTAATAAATTAACCTTCTTGTAAATGACATTGGCAGCACTTTGTGAAATTTCTAATGGAAACACTTCTTTGGAAAAGCACCCTGTGAATTTACCTCTCCCTGATACAGTGATTTATTTGGAGCAATCTGGTGTAAGTGGAATGAAATTGTAGGCCAAGGGAGCTCAGGTCAGTACATTGGAGACAGACTGTGGCTAAAATTCTGTTGAGAGGAAGAGAGCTAGGAGTATCAGAGCACTACATCTGCAGACTCAGAGACTAGCCCTGCCAGTAGCTGTCTCTGCTCACTGAAGGGCAGGGCTCCCCACTGTCCCCACCCCCAGCATCTCTGCTGCCCTTGGGATCTTACCTTCAATTGCTGAACCTTCTGAATCTTTACCTGGAATTGCAAGGGCAGGAAAGAAGAAAAAGTAGCCCAAGGACACTGCAGGAACCAAGCAATAAAGGCTTGTCTTTCTGTGGGAAATACTTAGCAAGGCATTTGGTATACAGATAACCAAAATCCCCACTAGAGTAGCATTTAAGTAGAGTTTTGATGTTCTGGTGCACACTTTTTGTCTAGGAGATGGGCTGCTGTTTTTATGCTTGCTACCTCATGGTCATAAAATGGTAACTATAGTTCCGGGGCTTATGTCTGCATGTCAGGCAGGAAAAATAAGAAAAGATAAGGAAGTAGGAAAGCAGAATTTTTCCTAAAACATTCAGCTTACATTTCTTTGGCAGAGCTGTGTCACTTGGACACTCAGAGATATAAGGAAGTCTGAAGAAGGGGATATTTTTAGCTTGCTACATTGGTACTCTCAACAAAATTAGGGTTCTCTCAGAGAGAAGGGAAATGAATATGGGGTAGGCACATAGCAGTGTCTGCCACAGACTTCATCAGGTCTGTTTGGTTCAACAAAGACCAACTGAGACCCCCTCTTACTGTGTGCCAGACCCTTGTCTGGACATTGGGTATAGCCAGGAGGCAGACATGGTACTTGGCCTTGAGGTTTCTCATGGACTAGTAAGTTAGGGTAAGCGAAGCTGAGAAAAAGGAGAAGCTGCCCATGTAATTGAGGTGGAAGGAAAATGGCTTGGTTCAGTCTCTTTGTATCATCCAGGAACCATGGACGTTTTCCATTATGCCTCGAAGCACCTTGCATGATGCTTTAACGGGGACAGACAGCAGGAGCAAGTCCAGAGTGGTAGACGCCAGTTGCAGACAGACCTAGACACTGCATCTGTTCATTTGTTCATTATTCAACCCGTGTTTACTCATTGCCTTTCGTGTGCCAGTTCTGAGCAGGCATGTACTGTCACTGGTATGTAAAATAGCCATGCTTTCTGCCTCCATGGTGTTCATAGACAGGTCTGAGGCAGTTTGAGATGGATTCTCAAGTTTAAATACAATCATCAAATATATATACACATATGTAAAGATAAATAATGATAAGTGGTAAACACACGTCCTAGAAAAGAAATCCAGAGAAACACGTAGAAGCCTAATTCAGAAATGAGGCTCAGAGATCTAATGCTAATTGCCAAGATCTCATAAATAGGAAATAGCAGAGTTAGGTTAGCAATCCAAAACACACATTCTTACTCTTACATCTCAGTGACCAGGTCTAAATCCAAGTTTCTGGAGTGGTGACATCCATGTGTGTCTTTATACCCTCTCGTAGTCAGAGAATCAGCAAGACAGATAGGGTCTTAGAGACCATGGCATCACACCTCCTAGGCTCACAGTGTGCTGGCCACGTGCCTGCAGTCCGCTCATCTGACTTATTTATAGAACATCTGTAACCTGGTACTCACTCCTGTTGAAGGAACCCCTGCTCCTACCCTCCATTCAGATGTAGATTCTGATAGAAGATATTTTGTCAGCAGTGGTTTAATTTTTATAACTGATGATTAAATTTTTATTTTCTTTTAGCTCTTTTTTTTTTCTGTCAGTTGCTAAAGGCAGTTGCTCATTCCCGTTTGCCAGCTGGCTTTTCCACTGACAGAACGGCAGCTTTGAGAGGGTTCTCACATAGTGATATTATTTTTTCTTTCCCTTTACAGCACCACTGATATGTGGGACATAATTAAATGTGAGGCCGCCTGTTCGGTAACACCCTCTTAGGAATAACCTAGCTGCAATTAACATGTGAATCTCTGCTGGAATTCGCACTGGTGGTCGATAGTTGAGGTTGTTGGAGGCAGGAGTACAGTTGGGGGTAGAGCTGACCAGATAGATGGTGTGGTCCGAGGAAAGGACAAAGGCTTTGGAGTCAACCCAGCCTGGGTTTAGATGCGGGCTGTACTAGTTATGAGCTGTGGGATTTTGGATAAGTCTTACCCTCACCAAACTCATCTATCCTTGGGAATCAAACTTACTTTAGAGAATCTGACAATGATGTGAAAGCATAGGATTTGTGGTAGGTACTCAGTGTGTTTCTAAATGTGTCAAGTATTCAGCATTTGCTGAACATCTACTTTGCTGAGTGCTAGAGGCTTCACCGTGAATAAAACAGAAGCTTTGCCCTCAAAGAGCCTATAATCAATCGGGAGAACCAACCCTTTCATAAATAATTCTAGTATAATGTGGCCTGGGCCAACAAAGGGGTCTGTGGGAGCTCCATGGGAGCAGAGAGGAGGGCTGCTACCTCTGCCAGGCATGTAGAAGGAGGTTGTGAGGCAGAAAGGACATATTTTGAGAAGAGTACTTAGTGAGCTGGAAAGCAGTGTACAAATGATTATTAACAACTTGGGGCCAGAGCAGAAGTGGGAATCCAGAAAGAAAAATACAAGAAAAGAGTCACCCTAAAAAGAAGAAATAAAGGAGTGTGTTAGTCTGCTAGGGCTGCCATAACAAAATACCACAAACTGAGTGGTTTAAAACAGAAATTTATTTCTCACAGTTCTGAACACTGCACATCCAAGATCAAGGTACTGGCAGGATTGGTTTCTGGTGAGGCCTCTCTTCCAGGCTGGCAACGGTCGCCTTCTTGCTTTGTCCTCGTCCTCATGTGGGCTTTTCTCTGTGTATATATGGAGGGAAAGAGATCTCTGGTGTCTTTTCCTCCTTTTTTTTTTTTAGACAGAGTCTCACTCTGTTGCCAGGCTGGAGTGCACTGGCGCAATCTTGGTTCACTGCAACCTCCACCTGCCTGGTTCAAGCGATTCTCCTGCCTCAGCCCCCCAAGTAGCTGGGATTACAGGCACACGCCACCACAAACAGCTAATTTTTGTATTTTTAGTAGAGACGGGGTTTCACCATGTTGGCCAGGATGGTCTCGATCTCCTGAACTCGTGATCTGCCTGCCTTGGCCTCCCAAAGTGCTGGGATTACAGGCATGAGCCACGGCACCCGGCCTTTTCCTCTTTTTATAAGGACATAAGTCCTATCAGATTAATGCCCCACCACTGTGAGCCTCACTTAACCTTTGTTATCTCCATATAGGCCCTATCTCCAAATACAGTCACATTGGGGGTTAGGCTTCAGCATATGAATTTGGTAGGGGACACAGTTAATAACAAGGAGGAATTGAGAAGACCATAAGATAGTAGCAGTCTCTGCTCAACCACACAGATGAACTGGCTGGAAAGGATCATTATTTGCATTTTAAAGATGAGGAAACAGTCTGTGACCAGTGGCTCACACAACAACATAAAGCCGAGTCTTCGAATCCAACTCCAGTAACTTCCCCTGGAGCCCAGCTGCCTGACAAGACAGTGAACATGGAAGACCCCCATCAGAGGGTCAGTGAACACCTAGCAAGAAGGTCAGACATCACTGATGTTCTTCCCTGCAAGCTAGAAGCTTCTGTTATGGGCATGAACTTCTTATCGGCAGCTTTGAGGGAATGAAGGCACAGCCACCCTTTCAAGGCACTGCCAGGTACCTGGCTAAGGAAGGCTCTTTCTGTCCTCAGGACTTTATGCATCCCAAGGCTACTAGATTCCATCTTTCTTTGCCAGTACTCCTTAACTCAAAAATGGAAATGTGAGATCCAGAACATTCCAAAGCACTAACTTTTATTTGTTCTTATAAATTTGGCTTTCTTCAGAGTTCATAAGGAACTTCTCCAATGTCCCATTCTAGTTTCGGGGCTTTTCAATCTTTACAAATTCTTCTCTGGAACTACTTGGCAAAATTAATAATTTTGGCTACTGTTTGTTCAATGCATACTGTGTCTAAGTATTATCTTAGATATTTAACATAAACTATTTCTTGTTTGTTTTTGTTTTTTAGCAACAGGGTCTTGCTTTGTCACCCAGGCTGGAGTCCAGTGGCACAATCATAGCTCGCTGCAGCTTTGAACTCCTGAACTCAAGCAATCCTTCTACCTCAGCCACCCAAATAGCTAGGACTGCAAATGTGTGCCACCACACCTGACTACATTTTTTTAAATTATTTTTTGTAGAAGTAGGATCTCTCTATGTTTATTTTTATGTTTTTGAGACAGAGTCTCATTCTTGTCACCCAGGCTGGAGTGCAGTGGTACAATCTCAGTTCACTGCAACCTCCACCTCCTGGGTTCAAGCAATTCTCTTGCCTCAGCCTCCCAAGTAGCTGAGATTATAGGCGCCCACCACCATGCCCAGCTAATTTTTTATTTTTAGTAGAGAAGGGATTTTCCCGTGTTGGCCAGGCTAGTCTTGAACTCCTGAGCTCAGGTGATCCACCCGCCTCGGCCTCCCAAAGTGCAGGGATTATAGGTGTGAGCTACTATGCCTGGCCTCTCTATTTTACCCCGACTGGTTTTGAACTCCTGGCCTCAAGTGACCCTCCCACCTCAGCCTCCCAAAGGGCTGGGATTACAGGCATGAGCCATCACACCTGGCCTACATAAACTATTTCAAACCTTTACAATAGGCATATGAAGTAAATATTTTCTGCCTACCACCCCTCCATAGGAAAATGAAGCTCAGAATATTTAAATGACTAGGCAGAAGTTAAATACCCAGTTAGTGAAGGGACTAGAGTTTGAATCCAGTTCTGTCTGATCCTAATATCTACACATTTCTCGCCATGTCCTCTCTCATGTATGCACTTGTTGTGTGAGTGCCTGGTATGTCCAGGAGACTGGAAGTAGGAGTATATGAGAGGGTGATACCCAGAGGAGAGCCTGGAAAATGAGGTTCAGGCCAGCCTGGGACAGGCTTTGTCTCTGTTGGTTAGCCAGCTTGGAAGTCTGGTTTTGAAAGCAGTGGGAAGCACAGGATGGTTTTTAAGTGAAGATGTAGCATGAGTTGGGTGTTGTATAGGTATCTTTGGCTGGCAGCAACATATATAAATGAGACAGGGAGACCAATTGGAAGACTGTTTCTGTAGCCAGTGGGATTAGATGAGAGAAGAGAACCTACACTAAAGCAAATGCCACCGCTTTTGTATAAAGGAGGGAAGACATTCCAGGACATTATAGGCTGGTTTTATTGACCACTTGTATTTTACCTTGTAAGGGAGAGGCATTGAGTTTCGACCTTGGAGAATAGACGGATGGTGATATCACTAATTACATTAGGAAATAAGGAGGGGAAGTTAGTTGTTGAGCTGCTAATGGAACTTCCCAGTGGAAGTTAGTTGTTGGCAGTTACTAATAGGCAGATGGATAAGTAGGTCTTGACTTGGAGATAGCTCTGAATTTGAGACAGTTACCTGGTGGACAGCATGAGTGTGGGTGTAACAGAGTAGCAGGTGGAGCTTAGAGTACCTGAGGAGATGTATCAACTAAGAAGCAAGGAGTTAAGGATGGAGCCCCAACGTTCAGAAGACAGACGGGAAAAAGTAGAGAAAACTTAGGAAGATGATTACAAAGAAGCTGCTGGCATTGGTCATTAGGAGGTCACTGGCGCCCTCATTGGGAGCAGTTTCCACCCATTGGTGCAGGCAGAAGCAGGGTCACCACAAGTTCAGGAGTGAATGAGAGGCATAGAGTGGAAACAGTTACTTCTAGACAGAGCAGGGAAGGAGACAGATGGGAGTAACCTGAGGAGGAGGCAGGTTCAAGTAAAGGTTTATGTAAGGTGGGGAAGCCTTGGACGTGCTGTCAGCTGTGGGAAAGGAGCCAGGGGGGAAGACTGGAGGCCCAGGAGAGAGGGGAGATGACTAATGGAAGAAGGTGGGAGGCATGGAACGGCAGGCAGAGGCAGAAGGAGGAGCCTAGGAAAGGAGGAGACACACCTCTTCCCATGGGATGGGGAGAGGGCAAGGAAGATGAGATCAACCTTGAAGGTGGAGGGGAGTGGGATGCAGGGTAGGATTCACACTGATCTCAGGGTCAGCAGTGCTTTCCAGAAATGGATTGCCTGACAGAGTAACCCACTTATGGCCTAAATTGTGTGTGTTCCCTTCTGTGTGAAGGCAGTCTCAAGGTGGCACTAAATAAAATAGTGTGCAATATAACAATAAAGAGAGGCAGTGTGGCTTAGTGGATAGAGAATGGATTTGAAGCCAGGTCGCTGGTTGAATACAGTCTCTGCCACTTAATAGCAGTGGGACTTTGGGCAAGAAAGATAACCCATCAGTGCCTCAGTTTCCTTATCTGAAAAATGACAATAATATTAGTACCCAACTCATGAAGGTAATTATGAAGTTAAAATGAGTTAATTGTAAAATATGGAGAACAGTGCCTGGCATGTAATAGGTGCTATATAAGTGTTCGCTATTGCTATTGGCAGTAACATGCACTAACATTTTTGAGGTCTTACAGGGTCCCAGGAGCATGCTAAGTGTTATACCTGCATTACCTAACTTTAAGTTTGTAATAGACCTGGGAAAGCAGGAACAACTCTTATTTTCTTTATAGAGATGATGAAACAAGGTTCCGAGAAATTAACAAACTTGCCCAGTCACACACTGAGTAAGAGCAGAGCCAGGATTTGAATCTAGGCCAGTCTGCCTGAAGAATCATGCTCTATCCACACTGGCTTTCATTCCTGGGCCCCCCCAAGTCAGTATCCAGTTCCTTAGTACCCCCGTGTTTCCTTTCATACAACACTGGGAAGACAGTTCAGACTGAGGATGCTGCAGGGTGCGAGCTTTGTCACTCCCTGACACTTCTCTGGGTGGAAGAGTATATACCAAGAATCTCTGTTTGGGGGAAGAGCTCCTTTACAATCAAGCAAAGATTTAGTGATGGCAAATTTGAGGGAGGTTAGGGCTGGTTTCTTGCTGCTTAAACAGAGCAGAAGACTTTCTGTTGAAACGCCAGCACAATGAGTGTTATATGAAGGGTTATAACAAATTGTAAGCCAGAAACCTCTGAGCATCTGGTTTTAGTTTGAGTAGCTGCTTGTTCATGCCTTTATCTAAGCAATGCTCATGTTCTCGGCTAAAAGAAGCCCAGTTTGTTTCATTCCTGGTTCATATTACATGTCAGCCTGATTTTTTTTTTTTTTTCATTTGTGTCATAGGCCAAGAGAGTCTAGTCAGGGTACAAGGGATGGACTGTATAATTTTGAGAAAGTGAGAAAAAGCGCTGTGAACTAAAGCAGAAGGCTAACGTGATGTTTTCCACAAATAGAGTTTGAGTTTTCTCAGGCCTATAAGTGCAAGCTATTCCTTGGAAAGCTTGCATTTGGGAGATTGTTCTACCATTATCTCTTTCTTTTAAGTGATGGAGGAAGAAAGTGAAATCTGTTGAGCTTTTCTTAGGTGCCAAATATTACACTAAGCACAATTTATTTACGTTAACTTATTTTAATTCTCATAACCAACTTATGCAGTCAGAATTACTGTCTCCATTTTCCAGATTAGGCAGGGAGTTGTGTTGAAGGCAGGCAGAGGCAGAGCTAGGGACCCCAGCAGGTGTATCTGGTTCACATGTATTTTGCAAGCCCCCAACACTTTTGAATGCACCGTGCTGAGATGTGTCTTTTGTGTTCACTAAGTAACAGAAACACCTCTGAGGACAATACTAAGTTATAGAAATACTGAAAACGAAAGACAGAAAAAGAAACAGCATCATAAGAACATCAGCTTTTAGTCAAAAGTCAATATTATGGTTCCTGGTTAAATGTTTGAAAAATTATCTTTAAAATCACTAATAAAATAAAGTGCACCGATTAGTTAGCATTGTTTTAGAAGCTTTGTCCAAGATAAGATATGACATAGAAACAAGAGGCTGAGAAAAAGTCATCATTATTTGTGAAGGGTGTGTTTGTATTCCTAGAGAAAAAAAAAAAACATTAACTGAAAAACTATTTTACTTAATAGGAATTCAGAACTTGTAACTGGGGCACAAGATAGCTTTTTCAAAAGTCAATAGATTTCCCATATACCTGCAACAACCACTTATGAAATATAATGAAAAATGCCCCAGTCAAAAAAAATCAATAAAAATTAAAGTATCATCTGAATGAGGACTACATGTGACCTGTGTGACAAAAACTGCAAAATTTTATTGAGAGCTATAAAACAGGACATGAATAATTAGGAACTATAACATGTTCCTAGATGGGAAGGTGAAATACTCTAAATATGTCAATTTATAAGTTTAATGGAATGTCAAACAGAATCCTAAAGGGAATTGACGAGATTTGATTGCATGGCTAAAGACTTCATCTGGAATAATAAACAGATGAAAGTATGGAAGAAATTACAGGAAGAAGAATCATGAAAGGGTACTCAGCTTTAAATATCTTAATATATCATAAATCCTTAATAAATGAGAATAGGAGTCAAGCAGATTAGTGAAGTAAATTTGCCTACAAATATTACCAGTTACATGTAAAAATTTATTATTTGAAAAATGAAGAATTACAAATTAGTGGAGAAGAGAAGGCTGGATCAATAAATGTTTTTGCAATAACTTGGAAAAGCATCAAATGTAACCCGAGTCTGTAAAGTGGCATTCAGTGAGATGGATGCAGTTGATAAGACACAGAGAAGGAGTTTTAGCCTGCAGTGTTGGCCCACTATTTAACATTGGATGACTCTCCATAAAACTACAGGTTTATGGCTTCCCTTAAAAAATTAGAAGACCAAAATTCCTGTGAGAACAAGGCCCTGCCCCCTTTGGATGGAACTCATACTCTGTAATTCACCCATCTCCACCTCCTCCATTTTTCTTACATGTACCTGGCCTGCTTTACTCCTTTAACTTACCTGCCTGCCCCCTAGAGGAATTTTCATTTTCAACCTCTGATTCAGACTTCACCTCATACCATATGCCAAAATAAATTTCAGACGGATTAAAGAGGTAAATATTTAAAAGTCAAGCTAGAAGAGGGTAAAACCCAATATTCACATATCTCTGGGTCGAAGAGGACTTTTAAGCACTAAAGTCACTGAAGAAACCACAAAGAAAAAGATTGAGAAATGTTTACATAAATATGTAAAATTTCCACATGTCTTATAAAACTTACAAAATAAGAAAAATCACAGAGTAAGAAAATATATGCAGTAAACATGAGTGACCAAGAGTTAATATGTATATTACATTAAAGCTCAGATGCTGTGGGAGGAAAAAAGGCATTATGATCTTACAGGTAATGGCTAAAGCTTATGTGTAGAAAAGCTTTAAAAAATGTATAGTACGCAATAAACATACATGAAATATGTTTAACCACACTAATAATTGAAGCAGTACAAATTAAAATAATGGTGTATCTTTTTTTTAGCCTAATAAGTTAGAATCCTTCAAGTTAATATCCAATCCCATTGAGGCTGCAGTGGAACTATACCAATATATATTACTAGTTGCATCATAAATCAGTACAACCCTTTGGGAAAGCAATTTGGCATTTTGTATTAAACCATAAAAATGTTCAGCTTCTGAGAGTATCTCTTAAAGAAATAAACCAGTACCTAGGAAAAGCTGCACACTTATCACAGCATTGTTTAAAATTGTGGCAATTTGGAAACAATCCAAATGTCTAATTATAAGAAAGCATATAATAAAATATAGTATATCTACTTAATATTATATAGCCATTAAAATTATCATAAAAGTCTGAACTATGGGAAAATGCTTATCATTTTCAGCCCAAGAAAAAGAAAACAGAAGTTATGTTTACAATATAAACGTGTATTAATAACAAGGTAATTTGCCTAATCCACATATTTAGAGGTAGAGTTTGAACTGGAATTCAAGTCTTTCAACTCTGAGACCATTGCTTTTTCCACCTGCCCACTTCCTTCCCTGGAAGCCAAGGCACCGTTTACAGGGTATGGTCAGGAGAGGGTTCATCATGTTGATCACTGGAGTCCAGTGGATCTACCAAGCTGAGCCTGATGTGGTGCTTCAAAGATTCTGATGGGGATGTGAAAATGTATTAGTTTGTTTTCATGCTGCTCATAAAGACATACCTGAAACTGGGTAATTTATAAAGAAAAAGAGGTTTAATGGACTAACAGTTCCACATGACTGGGGAGGCCTCAAAATCATGGTAGAAGGCAAACAGCAAACAGCACATCTTACCTGGTGGCACACAAGAGAGAATGAGAATCAAGCCAAAGGGGAAACCCCTTATAAAATCATCAGATCTCATGAGACTTATTCACTACCATGAGAACAGTATGGGAGAACTGTCACCATGATTCAGTTGTCTCCCACCGGGTCCCTCCCACAACGTATGGGAATTATGGAAGCTACAATTCAAGATGAGATTTGGATGGGGACACAGCCAAACCATATCAGAAAGACAAGACTTTTGTCAACCCTAAAACCTCTAAGAGCTAGGATTTTCTAAGAGTTTCCTCCTCTCCCCATTTAGCTCAAGTGATAAAATGAACAAATGTAAAGGACCAGAAAAGGATCTGAGTTGAGCAAAAGTCTTCCTGCCAGTGTAATTACTTAAGTGCCCCTGGTGACATGGGCACATGTATGTTTTGTCAGCTCTGTTACACACCTGTATGCATATAAATATTTTAAATATTTCCAATGTTGTTTGCTTTTGTTGTTTAAGAAATTGCATTAAGTTAAAACCATTAGCCATGAAGGCCCACCATGTTTCTAAACCAGTTTTGCTTGAGAGGAAAGAAAAGACCCCAGATGGTCTCTAGATCTTGAAGGCCTAGTGTTAGAAAATACAGAGAAGGCTTACTGAGGATTCACTTTAAGAAAGAAAGCATATTTTAAAGAATCCTGAGATTTGAAAACTCAAGCCTGCTGTTCTGTTTCCTACATCCGCATCCCCAAAACAGACAAGAATTTTCTGTGTAACAGAGTTTACCATTACAGTAATAATCCCCTACATTGTGTAAGAGTTTAGCTTACTGAACACAGTGACATACCATTTTTTCTTTTTTCCTTTTTGATCCACACAACCTGCTGAATAGTATGGTAAGATTATTGTCCCAACTTAGTAGACACAGCAAACTGAGTTTCAGAAAAATTAAGGCTCTTTTCTGAAAGGTTTTTTTCTTGTTTTTTTGTTTGCTTTTTGGGACAGAGTCTCACTCTTGTTGCCCAGGCTGGAGTGCAACAGCGCAATCTCGGCTGACTGCAACCTCCGCCTCCCACATTCAAGCGAGTCTCCTGCCCCAGCCTCCCGAGTAGCTGGGATTACAGGCATGCGCCACCACGCCCAGCTAATTTTTTGTAGAAACAGGATTTCACCATGTTGGTGAGGCTGTTCTCGAACTCCTGACCTCAGGTGACCCATCCACCTCGGCCTCCCAAAGTGCTGGGATTACAGGCATGAGCCACCATACTGCCCCCAACCCTGAAAGGCTTTCTCACTGGTCCAAGATCACACAGCAAGTGTGACAAGCCCAGATTTAAATGCACTTCTCTCGTTTCATTCATTCATGTATTTTTGTGAATGTGTTTATTCGGTATGTGTTTCTTTTGCACCTTCTATATGCCTTGCACTCTGATCAGGCTGTGGCTGCTGTTGTGAACAAGCAGACAGGGACTCTGCCCTAGTGGATCTTCAAGTCTGTCCGGAAAGACATTGATCAGTAATGTGACTGTGATGAGCTCAGAGGAAAAGTATGGGGCCTAGGAGTGCACCAACAAGGGGTGCTAACCTAATTGGGATAGGAGTCAGGGAAGGTTTATATTAAGTACATGACAGCGACATCTAAGCTGAGACCTCAAAAAATTGGATAGAGAGAGCTAGGTGAGAAGGGGGGATCGGTTTAAAACAGAGGCCTGAAGATCACCAACAATTAATAATTAGAGGAAGAGCCAGAAAAGGAGGATGAGGACTAGGGCCTACAGTGGTAGGATTATTGGAAAGCATGCTGGCTTTTTTTGTTTGTTTGATTTTTGTTTGTTTGTTTTTTTGAGACAGAGTCTTGCTCTGTCACCAGGCTAGAGTGCAGTGGCACAATCCCAGCTCACTGCAACCTCTGCCTCCCCAGTTCAAGTGATTCTCCTGCCTCAGCCTCCCGAGTAGCTGGGACTACAGGTGTGTACCACCATGCCCAGCTAATTTTTGTATTTTTAGTAGAGACAGGGTTTCACCATGTTGGTCAGGATGGTCTCGATCTCTTGACCTTGTGATCTGTCCACCTCGGCCTCTCAAAGTGCTGGGATTACAGGCATAAGCCACTGTGCCCGGCCAGTGTGCTGTTTTTAAAGCTGAGGGAAAAGAGAGCTTCAGCAAGGAGGAGCTAGAGAATCATGTCAAATGCTACTGAGAGGAGCTTGTGGTTGACTGTTACATGCCTCACCGCCCTGGAGTCCCACTATAGTAAGAGTAATGATTTAAAACAAGCAGGAGTAAACCCACAAGGACAAACAGAATAAGAGACAAGAGCCAGCAAGAGACGCCAGCAGACTTTTGAAAAAAAGAGTGGATGGAGTTAGCAGTGTGGAGACACGGAATGCTGAGCCCCTGCTGAGGGAGGTATCAATTAGAAGCAGAGTCACAGAAAACCTCCAGGTACAGCAAAGGCAGGGGTGAGGCACAGAGCTGGAAACGGGTGGATTCAGAGTCTATGTGATGTGGAAGCAGCGGCAATGAAACCCTTAAGTTTCCTCCCTCATCTCACATGGACAAGCGACTGTCTTCTCCCACCCTGGCAGAGGATCGGAGGCTTGTTCCGTAGAGATATCAACAAGGAGCTTCCAGATTCAGGGAAGGGAGAGTCACCATACCAAAAACAGAGGAAATAAGTATCAACTGAATTTTGAAAATGACATTCTAGATCCCATTTTTAACAGCCAAATGTATCATATCTCCTCTATAAGGAAGGAGATTAAAAAAGAAATCAGCAGAAGAGTGGGGGGACCAAAAGACTCTGGTAGTGCCTTCTGTGGATCCTCCACAAAATCCCTGGGTCCCCACTCCATCACCTTACGATGACAGTCAGCAGTTGACACAGAGCTTTTTGGCATCTCACTCTTAAATATGAACAGAGGATCATCAGACATCTGAGGAAAACTTCCAGCAAGTAAGAAAAGACCAAGACAAATCGGAAAACAAAAGAACTCAAAGGAAACAAAATAATATAGGAGAAGAGAACTTCAAAGAGAAAAAAACTATAGCCTGTCAAGATATGAAAGAAAATATATTACTGTCAATGTAAAACAAGAACATATACACAAAGGGGAATAGATCAGAGAAAAGGAGAGCACTCTTGGACGTTAAAAATAGGAAAGTTAAAATTCCCATAAATGGGTTGAAAGATAAATGGAAGGGGAGGTGTGCTAAAAATAAATAGAAAAAATAGGTAAGAAAACTAAAGGATCAATTCAGCAAGTCCAAAATCTGACTAATAAGAACAGAGAAATAATACAAGCACATTTCCCATAGCTGAGGGACATGGGCTTAAGGATTGCAAGTGGCCAACGTAGTTAACTTTTTCAAAGTCACTCATCTTCCTGAAAGCTCCCAGAAAGGGAAGAGATTACATGCAAAGAGTTAGGAAGCAGATGCCAATAGACATCACTAGAGAAGAGGCTGAAGATGAATAACCTTAAGAATTCTGAGGGGAAATTATTCCCAATTTAAAATTCTATACCCAAATTATCAATCAAGTGTAAGAGTAAAAGAAAGATAACGTTAGCCATGCAAGATCTTAAAATCATAACCCCGATTCACCTTTTCTCAGACAGCTGCTGGAAAATGCACGCTGCTGAAATGATAAAGTAAGCCAAGGAAGGGGGTCCAGGAAACAAAAGGTTTAATAAGGAGGAGGTGATAAGAAGTCACAAATAATGGATGCTTAGCAGGCCTGGAAAACAACCTGACCAGACTGTGGCCAGGCAGAGGGCTCCAGCAGCAAGGGCTCTGGGCGGATGACAGCTGTGGGTCAGATAAATGACCTGGTGTGTTTGACCATGCGGGAAAGTCTATGTCAGAGGGATTTTATAGTTCTGTCAGCTAATTTGGGTGGAGGTATTAATAGAAACATAGGAAATTAAGTAAGCAAAAAATGACGCCTTTCCATTAGATTCTACTGGTCAGAAGTGGCAAATAATGCAATGGAGGGAAGTAGTAGAGAACATCACATGACAATCAAAAATTGCTGTATAAGCACATTATTTAGATATGTTGAAGTGAATTCTGGAAGAAATAGCAAAGGAGTTGAGAGAATGGCACTCAGGTATGTGGGTGAAGCAGAAGACTGTTATTTTTTATTATAAACTTTCATAGTATTCTTTGACTTCTTAAACTGTTTACATATATTATTTTGATTTAGGGGGAAAACATTTTAATGCTACAGAGGTCAAGGAAGAAAGGACATTGAAGAATGTGCATTGGAGGCAGCGGTAGGAACTGTAGGAGACCTGTGGGGTTTCTTCTACATCTCCTCACTTAGCACGGTGCATTTGGATGGCTTATTTGAGGGCAAGGTCCACACCCAGCATTCGACCCAAATAAGCATGCATTTATTTCTCTCCAGGAAGAGAGTCTGCGTTTCTAGGCATTCATTATCTAGAATAATCCGAGTTAAGGATACTGTGGTGATTGGAACATGTCGACAATTTAGCAGCCTTTCCATACACTGTTGTACGGGTTCAGAGGATAAGCTCTGGAGCCTGAGTACACAGGTTCAAATTCCTCCACCTGCTCTTACTAGCTACATTGCCTTGGGCAGACTTAGCAAAGGCAACAAGTTGGGAAATGGATTAATAATAGGCCCTGCCCTTATTACGAGGATTACATGAGTTAACACATGCAAAGTGTTCAGAGCAGGCTCCCCACTAAGTGTGCAATAGAAGTTAATATTATTTTTATTCCAAATTCCTCTTTCATATTTGCTTTCACACAATTATGAAAGTCACACAACTGTCCAAATTTAGATTTTACTTTTTAAAGCCCAACTCTATTAATATGGATTAAAAGCAAAAGCAAATCAATTTACAAACATATGTATTGGTGTTGTGTGTGTGCGTGCATACGCAAAGCACTATGCTGCTCCCAAAAGGGAGACAAAGGCAGTGCAAGTCTGAGGTCCCTGTCCTCTAAGAGCTTCTCACAGCCTGAGAAGACTTAACGTTGACAGCATTAAAAACAACAAATGGGGGAGTACTATATGGCACAAGGTGAATTGTCAAGGGAATTTTGAGAAAGCCAACCATCAGGGTCACTGTAGACTAGGGTGGACCAAGAAGGCCCGGAAGGATTTGGATAGGAAGAAAGGAAAGGAAAAGGCACTGAACAAAAATCCAAGATGAGAAGCTGCTTGAAGTATGGGGGAAACCTCCTGAGACTGGCTGGGAATGACAGCGGGGTTCCCAGCCTGGTTCTGCAGCCACCCAGCTGTGAGACCTTGAGAACATCAGTTATCCTCCCTGAGCCTTGGAAGGATTAATGACACAATGCAATGCACCAGCACTGTGCCTGACTTGCAATAGGCTCTCATATTACTTTGTTTAATTTGTACTTTTAGTCTGAATCCCAAAGCAAGGGCATATTGACTGGCTGGGGGTTCAAATGAGGAAGCTTTCTGGAGGGAGTCAGAGCCCTAGGCCCAGACCTGTAGTTCCAACAGCCTGGTTATTGTCAGTCTCAAAAGACTGTTCAGAGAGGAGAAATATTTACAATAGTAGGCATTGTGATTTGCCTAAAATAAGGCTGCTTTGAGCCTTCAGCTCAGACTATGGGAAGTCTCTTTTGTCCTTCATTACTGGCATCTGTCAGCTGACGCCCTTTGCAGCTTCAGTTCTGCCGCTCCTCCTGTGTGCCAGCCCCGCTGCACTACCTGTAATTCTGAAAACATCTGCCTTTGAAGGTAATGTTCTTTCTTTCTAAATATTCCCTGTGCCCTTCTCTGCCTGGAGAATATCTGCCCAGTCTCCAAGGTTGAGTGACAGTGCCTTCCTCGCCTTCCCTGAGATGTTGCTCCATCATCTGGGCTTTACACATTTATTACCGCAAGCACTTAGCACATTGTGCATCAGACTGTGAGAGTAGAGGGCAGAGGCTGTGCCTTCATCATATCACAACTGACCAAGCATTTGCTCTTCACCCGGCCAGGAGCTGGGAGCTGGGAGCTGGGGCCATAGAGGAAGTTAGGTCCCACCTTGGTCCTCCAAGCTCGTGTTACAGTACAGCAGGCAGACATGGAGATGACTAATGCCAGTGCAGTTTTCCTGAGCTGTCATGAAACTTGGGCAGTGTTGTGGGTGAACCAGGGAAGAAAGCAATTAATCCCTTAATTGCCTGCACATGGCACATAGTAGGGTTTCGGTAACTAGTTGTTTGGGAAACCTGACAGTTTTGGGATCTGCAAGTCATTTCACTTCTCTAGGCCTCCATTTTCTCATCTGAAAAATAGGGATAACCATACCTAACTTTTAATGCTGGGGTAAGAGTTATGAAATAATGTGTGAGTTTAATGGGTTTATCACAGTGCCTAGCACATAGGACTCAATAACAGGTGGTGGTGATGGCTACTATTGTTACCTTATTTCATGTCTAAATTCATCACTTTATTATTAAAAACTTGGATCTGCACTAAAAATCAGAGAAGTTTAGATGGGATGAATGAGAGGTCAAATATTCTAGTACTTCTTTGACTTTCAGTGGATGTTTTTGAAAGTATTCCTGCCCGGAGTCTCTCTCTTAATTTACTGTCCTGGCGGCTGAGTGTGAAGGTTGGGATTTCCCCAGGGTCTGAGAGGAAAGCGAGGTTACACTCAGCCATCGTTAATTAAAGCTGCTCTCCCCAAGCCTTCGGAAAGTCGTAGCCTGGAAAGCCATCAGATGACCCGAGCAGCGGCCACCTCGGGCCAACTGCTCTGGAGGGGATGTGCACCTGCGTCCTGCTAAACACTGGTGCACTGCCAGGCATGGAGGGCTCAGCAGGGGGGAGTCTGCTCCCTGGGAGGGTGCTGATCTGTTCTTCCTGCTTTCTGTTACATTCCTTAGAAGCCTTGAGACCAGCAAGTCTAGCCTCAGCCCCACTTCTCCCTCAGTTTAACAGCCAACAGTGAGCAGGTCTCGGAGGCCTCTCCTTTGTGCACCCTCTACCTTGGGCTGCTGGGCCCAGCCCCTGGCTGTACTGATGGATCAGGCCCAGTCATCAGAACAGCCTCCCTGGTCATGGGCACCACCGAGGTGTCCAGGGTGAGCAGTAGTGGAGGAAAGAAGCCAGACATTGGCCAGTATGATGGGAATTTATGGGAAATGCCCCGGGGGGTTCTAGGAATAGGCTAGATCTTTAAAACTCATCTTTCACAGAAAGAGGGAGTAATGTCTTTAAAATGTTTGTCCATACCTTGGAGGTATGAGCCAAAAGGAAGAGAGGATTCAGCAGCCCCAATACGTCCATGTGGGTACATCCCGGTGTGTTGTGGTGTAGGCGGAAGAAACATCATCTCACATGGACTCACTGTGTCTGAATGATATAAGCCAGTACTGTGTGGAGATGGTGTTGGAGCATTAATTGCTGTTGTTCCAGGACAAGATCCAGGCTCCCTCTTATCCTGTTGTCACAAAGTACACGCACCTGCATGCACAGTATGCTAGGAGCCCCTGGTGAAGGAGAAGAAGTGAGCTAAGGCCAGCTAGGGGACAGCCACTAGAAACTAACCCACACAGAAGGGTCTGCAGACCCCTATTTCCAGTCTTTCCCTTGCTAATACTATAATCCCTGCTGTGGACAGGGGCTTTCTTATCACTCCCATTTTCCAGACAAGGAAACTGAGACACAGAGAGATGAAGTAACTTGTTGAAAGTCACAAAGGAGATAGCAGAGTAGAATTAGAACCCCCAGAGTCTCATTCTGAAGCCTGCAAGCTGGTGCTTTCTCCATTATACCATGCAGCCTCCGACTTGGCATGTCCCAATGGTTTTGCTTTGTTTGGTTTGTTCTGACTAGGTTTCATTTTACCTACTATTAATGAGACATTTACTGCAGGCCCCATTAAATGCCTCCCATGCATTATCTCATTGAGCCCTCCAACCCCAACATGAAACAGATAAGTGAGGAAACCAGAGCTCAGAGACACTAAATGGTTTGCCCAAGGTTACACAACTAGTGAGAGTCAGAGCTGGAAATCATACCCACGTCTGTCTGATGGCATAGTCCATGCTCTGCCATGGACCAGGGAGTTCAGCCTTGTCAAGTCAAAACATGCCAGAGACAAGATCCACCCCTGAACTGAGGGGCAGTCAGAGACTTCACATGGGGAGATAGGGCCCTGCTGGCCACACCTGGGTCACACTCACACACCAGCCCAGTGGACAAGTAGAAAGAACCAGAGACCCAGGAGGAAGGCTGGCCGGACAGAGGGGCTGCAGTCTAGTGCTTGAGGGGCCCCTCAGGCTGTCTTCATCTAGGCATACAGATAGCTGAGTGTAGGAGCGCCAAACCACTTCCAAACCTCCCACTGGGTGGAGAGCAGATGGCCCCACAGGCCACCCTCTCATTGGTCACATTGGTCAGGGAACTGGGGAGGAACTGGCCCTTTAGGCCAGGCCCAGGCTGGAGCTAACATTTGTATTATAACTTCATCCAATGGTGGCTTAAAGTCCTGCTGCTGCCAGAGTCAGAAATGGCCAGAAGGTTCTATAAAGTTTTCACAACAGAAACTATTTCTCAATTTCTTGCAAGGTATGTAGCTACTGCTTTTGCCACTGGGCAGTTTCTGCCTAGAGGCTGAGGAAGTATCTGCCTAGGTGGCTAGAGCAGCTATAAAATATTTAACTTGAACATATAATTACATTACCATGATCTCTAATAGGATTTGGTGTCAAGAAGAAGTCCAACTTGGCCTCTGGCTCAAAGATATAGACCCAAGTTATTATGTTGAGTGTTACCTAGTAGATAAATAAGAAAGAAATACTGTTCAAATCATCGTGCTGCTGACCAACACGCATTATAATTATTGTGAAGAAAAATCCACCGCAGCCTGAGAATTTATCCATCTTGCTAATCAACTTACTGTGTTATATCCTGATAGAAATAATTTAAGTACATAATTCACAGATGCCATCTTGGCAGCTCTTGCTAGAGAAAAGAATTGGGGTCCTGCAAAGTGATATTACTACATGCTCCCCAAATACATGGTTAGTGCTGTTTTGGGAGAAGAGAGGCCAGTACCACGTCTAGCTAAACGTAAAAGGCCCAGAGGAAGACAGATCACAGTGAAGCTGCAGGTCTGGAAACAATTTATAAAAAGGGAATTTGAAAAAACAGAAATCAGCAAGGAAGTAAGCAGTGCATTCTCCACAGAGAGAGCCCAGCCTTAAGATTTGAGGCTGAACACACCAAAGGACATAAAACCAACCAGAAATTGCACTTTGTCATTTGATATTTAACAAGCGTTGACTGCCCAGCTACTCCAGACAGAACACTGTGCCAGTCACTGTGGCAGCACAGATAAGAGGTAGAATTGGAAATGGATCCTTCCTCTCAATGAATTTGCAGTCTACTAGGGGAAAACAGCCATACTTATACATAACTAGATTGCAAAGTAGACAGCAGTAGGTAATAAGTGAAAGACAGAAGTAAACTGCCATCAGGATTCAAATGAGAGCTCTATCTTGCTAGGAAGAGCCAGGGGGACCTTCACAAAAGAGGTAATATTTAAACTGGGCTTTGGCCGGGCGCAGTGGCTCACGCCTGTAATCCCAGCACTTTGGGAGGCTGAGGCAGGCAGATCACCTGAGGTTGGGAGTTCGAGACCAGCCTGACCAACATGGAAAAACCCCATCTCTACTAAAAATACAAAATTAACCAGGCATGGTGGTGCATGCCTGTATTCCCAGCTGCTCAGAAGGCTGAGGCAGGAGAATTGCTTGAACCCGGGAGGCGGAGGTTTCAGTGAGCCAAGATTGCACGATTGCATTCCAGCCTGGCCAACAAGAGCAAAACTCCATCAAATAAATAAATAAATAAATAAATAGGACTTGGACAAGCGGATAAGTGGGAAAAGAGGATTTTCAGGTAAAGTTATGAGCAGTGGGCTCAGTCAGGGAGGCTGAAAAGGGAGTGTGGGTTCAGGTGGGGAGTAATTTGGCAGCAGCACAAAGAGGGCATGAGAAAGACCTTACTTGAAAAGGGCAATTGGATCCTTAAACTCCTGGTTCAGAAATTTGGGCTTTCTCCTCTCCAGTGTTTTCTAAAGTATAGTTCCCAAGATTATTTTAGATTGTACATAGACAGACTCTATTTCAAAAATCATGTATTTATTTTAGTAAACTGGAAAAATATAGTTAGATATAGCAAATCATTATTTCATAGTGATATTGAATTTCTATGTTAAATAAAGTTAAGAAAATAAATGAATTGAAAAATGCTAAGTGAGTAATAGGACAGATGGTATGTGAATATGGCAACAGCATAAAAGCAGTACCCAAATAAGTGACTTTTAGAAAACACTGCTCCAGGCCTGAGTGGTATATTCGGATGCCTGGAAACCAGGCAGGTGACATTAGTGCAGGAAGCTACAGAGATGACCTGTGGCTGATCACAGGGTCTGGGCCTGCCCTAAATGAGAAGAGATTATTCCCATGTTGGATCTTCCAATTTAAAAACTTTTTTTTTTGTATTTAACAAGTTCTAAGTATCAAAATAGATATATGAAAGCCAACATGAAGATTTTTCTTTGATCTCATTTTTAAAAAGTTCTGGCAACTAATTCAAATTTTTGAAAACACTACATAAACAGAAGTGTCCATAGGGCTCCTGTTTGTAGTATCTACTCCAGATGATAAGGGACAGTAACCCTATGGAAGGCTACTGCCCCTTATCATCTGGAGTAGACATCACAAAGGGGCAGGCCTGGAGACAGAAGTCCACTTAGAATGCTGATGCAGCAGTCCAGGCCATGAGTAACATGGCCCGGATATTTCCATTTTCCAAGTAAAGTCCAAGCCAACATAGAGGTTTTTACCTGTAAGTCTCTAGGTTATCTTTATATAGTTTTGTGCATTTTCATATCTGACTATGCTGACTTAAAAGGGAGGAGACCGGCCGAGCATGGTGGCTCACACCTGTAATTCCAACAGTTTGGGAGGCCAAGGAGGGTGGATCACCTAAGGTCAGGAGTTCAAGACCGGCCTGACCAACATGGTGAAACACCGTCTCTATTAAATACAAAAAATTAGCCAGGCTTGGTGGCACATGCCTGTAATCCCAGCTATTTTGGAGGCTGAGGCAGGAGACTCTCTTGAACCCTGGAGGCAGAGGTTGCAGTGAGCCAACATTGTGTCACTGCACTCCAGCCTGGGCAACAAGAGCAAAACTCCGTCTCAAAAAAAAAAAAAAAAAGGAGGGGGATTTGGTTTTCTATTTGGTTTGTAAGTAGTAGAGAGCTTGGTGACAAGCCTGGATAAATGATTGGAGACTAATTAGCAGCTCCCCACACCCCACTTCCTCAGAACCTGTTTCTTTTCCTGCATTGTCTGTCATCACAGAAGAATTCAACACAAAGTGATGCTCATTAGATGGAACTCTCTAGCCAGCAGCTGAGTTGAGTGTTTTACACTGATTTCTTAAGTAATTTGTCCCAGAGACAGACTTGACATGAAGTTGGCATTATGATCAAACGGTCACTGCGTGGGAGCAGCAAAAATGATTATTCTGGATCTGGCTGTTACTCTTACTTGACCTCCATCTTGCCCAGAACTGCTTTGCATTTCAAAAGCCCGTATATTCTTTAAGAGCTATTCAAATACTACCTCCTGGAGGACCAAGCCCTCCTCTTTGGAACTGGTCCACAAGCTCTTTTGCATTCTTGGGTAGTTTAGATCTTTCTGCCCCCTCTGGCTTGTTTTTTACAGACTTGTGTGTAAAGTCTGTCTTTCTTCCAGACCAGTGGTTCTCAAAGCCCCAGCCCAAGGATATCATCATCACCAGAGACCCTACCCCAGACCTATTCAATTGGAAACTCTGGTGGGTAGGGCCCAGCAATCCATGTTTTAACAAGCTTTCAGATGGCTGACAAGGATAAAGTTTGAAAATCACGGAGCTTATACAGGAGTAAACTAATATTTCCTGAGTATCTTTTATATACCAGGTGCATATATATGGTGGTTTTATTTTTCACAACTGTATAAGGCAAATGGTTTTCTCATTTCACTAATAAGTAAACTGAGACTCAGATACAGTGACTTCTCCAAATCACACCCTCAGCAGTCACACGGTTGGAATTCAGACCTAGACCGGTGTAGTGACTCTAAAGGCTAAAGCCTTCCAGTGCTCCTCGAGAATAAGGACTATGCTTTGGATCCTCCCTCCTGACAGCTTTAACACAGTGGAGTCAATAGAGACTTGATCAACAAATCAATATTTTTGTCCAAGTGTGATACATTTGCGAGTGGCTGGAGCAGCATTTTGATTTTTGAATACTGGTAGGCATGTTTGAAAACCAGAGTTTCAGTTAACAAAGCCAAAATAGATACCAGTTGGAATGTACTGGCCCTGGCAGCATCCTCTGCAGTAGTCCTGACTCTATAATTGACTAATCTACAGGCAAAAGGAATGGGATCAGCATGTGATATAGTTTAGATGTGTGTCCCCATCCAAATTTCATATTGAAATGTAATCCCCTGGTGGCTCACGCCTGTAATCCTAACACTTTGGGAGGCCGAGGTGGGTGGATTGCCTGAGCTCAGGAGTTCGAGACTAGCCTGGGCAACATGGTGAAACCCCATCTCTACTAAAAATACAAAAAATTAGTCGGACGTGGTGGTGTGTGCCTGTAGTCCCAGCTACTTGGGAGGCTGAGGCAGGAGAATTGCTTGAACCCGGGAGGCGGAGGTTGCAGTGAGCCGAGATCGTGCCACTGCACTCCAGCCTGGGCAACAGAGCGAGACTCTCCCTCCAAAAAAAAAAAAAAAGAAAGAAATGCAATCCCCAGTGTAGGAGGTGATTAGATCATGGGAGCAGATTTCTGAAAAGGGAGTGTGTAGTATCCCCCTTGGTACTGTCCTCATGATAGTGAGTTCTCCCGAGATCTGGTCATTTTAAAGGGTGTAGCACCTACCCCCCCTTGCTTTTGTGCTCTTGCTCCATGTGATATGCAGGCTCCCACTTCACCTTCCACCATGCCTCTAAGCTTCCAGTGGTCTCCCCAGAAGCAGATGCCGGTGTTATGCTTCCTGTACAGCCTGCAGAACCATGAGCCGTTTAAGCCTCTTTTCTTATAAATTACCCAGTCTCCAGTATTTCTTTATAGCAACATGAGGACAGACTAATACAGCATGCTTTTATTTTTTAACTGGATTGGCAGTTGTGGTATGGTAGAAGAATCCCTAGGTTAGGTAGGAGTAGAAATCCAGATTTTGATAGTGGCCCTGTCACTTATTAGCAGCATCAACTTAGGCAAGTATCTGTGCCTTCATGTTCTCATCTACGAAATGGGAAAGAACACCTTCCCTTCCTACATATGAAACTGTTGTAAGAATGAAATAAAACTGTATGTGGAAATACTTGAAAAACAAAAAGTTCTGCACTTATCAGCTATTATCAAAGCCTCCAAGCTATGAAGTAGATCCTGGTGAGGTGCCAAGGTAAATTAGTTTTTTCCGTTGCAAGGGGCAAAACACAAGCAATCTCAAGGAAAAGCTGATGTGGCAATGAAGTCGTTTCTAAAAGATTCCTATTGCTGGGGACGAAGATAGGCACCGAGAAGCTTCTAGGAATCCGGGCAGCTCAGGGGCCTTTCATTCATTCATTCTCTTCCTTCATGGGCTTCACTGCTGGTCTTGCTGCAGTGTTCCCGCCTCTTTCCAGGCTTCAGCTCCATTCATGAGCTTTCTCTCCTCACTCAGGACTGCTTCCTCTTCACTTTGGTTCCACCTTGGCCATAAGGACCTCACCAGCCCGTCTCTTCCTATCACATCCTTTGGCTCCTGCTCCTGAATGCTAAGTTCCCTGGGTACATTTTAGTTCAAATACTAGAGAACGGGCTCTTATTGGCCCAGAACCTCTGCCCAGTGGGCTGTGTCACAGAGCACCGTTCAGCCTGTGCCTGAGCTTGGCTTGGGTCAGGTGCTCAGCCGGCTCCAATCAGCTGTGGGCAGTGGGAACGGAGCGGGGTGTTGTCTCTTCCACCTGGGCCACCGCTGGGCAGGCGCTGAGGCCGGGGCATTGCACTGGAGCAGCTGTGGGTTAAGGGTGGAGGGAAGACGAGGCATTTCCCGGGAGCGCTCGCCTCTCCTCAGAAGGGCCTAGTGCTCTTGAAGAGCTCGGCACTTGGCTGTCTCCCCAGTACTTGGTGTGTGGCTCAGTGATCTCTCTGGCACGTGCTCACGGGGCACCGCTGGGAGACGCAGCAGAACAAGAGCCCAGAGTGTCGCACTGGCATCCGAGAGCGCTGCCGCCAACAGCCAGGAAGGAGGCTAACCTCGGGGCCGCTTGAGGCTCCCATCAAGGGATGGATGATAATGCGATACTGTTATCTCAGGAACCGCAGGGAGGGTTAAAAAGTTAAGGTAGCTCCTGAAATGAGCAAACATCTCCCCCTCTGCCCTCTGCCCGGCCACGAACATGATGACTTCTTCTTCTTAATTTTAACTTACAGTTTGTATTGGTTGAAGTAATAAAATGTAAATCAGCCCTTAGTTCCTATTTCTTGTCTATTGTTTGTCTTTTTTAAAAAAATAATTTATTTTATCTTAAGTTCCAGGCTACATGTGCACGACCTGCAGGTTTGTTACATAGATAAACGTGTGCCATGGTGGTTTGCTGCGCCTATCAACCTGTCATCTAGATATTAAGCCCCACATGCCTTAACTATTTATCCTGATACTCTCCCTCCACCCACCCCACAACAGGCCCCAGTGTGTGTTGTTCACGTTCCTGTATCCATGTGTTCTCATGGAACATGATGATTCTTTTCTCAGCTTTTTCATCTATATGTATCATTTTCTAAGTCCTGACAATTCAGGTTGATTCATCAGATCACAGGAGGTTAGACCTGACCAATCACTTAAGCCATCCACTTCACTGGAACACTTCCTGAGCTAGAGTGGATTCTCAGTAAATATTTACTGAATAAATTTTATAAATTTTGTAGATGAAAAGAAAGGCCCTGAGGAGGAAAGAATTTGATCAGTGTCACTTAACAAGTGGATGGCAGGAGTAGGACTAGAACCCAAGTTTCTTGAGACAGTCCAAGCAAGTTCCTTTACACCATGACTCACAGAGTCGTAAGATTTCAGGCTTGGAAGATGTCATACACTTCATCTTTAATACCCCCTGCAGTATCCCCACTAGTCATTAATTTGCTCTCTCCTTGAATACATCCAGCGACTGAAAATATATGACTTTGTAGATCACCTAGGTCATTCATTTTAGTCATTCAGCTAACAAACATTCATTACCTGCTTTGAGTCAAGGATATTATTTGCCAGAGATCCAGAGATGAATAACACATTTCCTGCCTTCAAGAAGTTTACAATATTTGGGCAGATACATACAAACAGAACGTAACCCAATGTAGTAAGTAGTATTCAGCTCTGACTCTTAGAAAGTAAGTAAGTTGATTCTTCTTTTGAACCAAGTCTGTTTCCCAAGGACTATAGTCCTTATTCACTGGACCCTGGTCAACCTATTAGGGCCACAGAACAAAGTCCTTATTTCACCTGATTACCTTTCAGATATTTTTAAACAGATGTCATAACCCCCTTAGTAAGCTGAATTTTCAATTCCTTCAAGAATTCTTTATTTGAAATGTGGTTTCAAGTTCTTTAATCTTTCTGGTTGTTCTTCAGTGAACACGTTCTAGCTTAACTCATCAGTGTCTTAAATGTGGCTCCCAGATGTGAACTGCTGAACTCCAAATATGGTCTGAGAGTACAATGTGGAATTCAGCTTCGTATCACTGTTTATTCTAGGCATTGTAATAAAAAAATAGAGGCAAAGGAAACAGTATGTTTCTTGGCCACCAAACGCCTCTGGATTCTGATTATTGTGGCATCCCCACTTCTCTGACCTCTTTCCTCTATTTTCCCCTTGTATTCCTGCTTTGTTTGTCAATACAATAAATATTATTGAGTTCTTGGTTTGTGTTTAGCAATCACAAGACTCTTTGGAGAACCAGATATAATGCCTGTGTTGAAGGAGTTCACAGTCTTATTGGTAAAATTTGGTTTGTCCCCAAAGAAATAATTAACAAATAGCCAAGACTGAATATAATAAGGAAACAATCTTTCTCCTAGACCTTTCCTTAGAGCTGGTCTTATTAGTGGTTGGTGGACTTCTGGATATGACTGAAAACAGATCTTCCAATTCAAATGTTGGCACAGAACTGGCTTCAAGCCCAGTCTGTCAGGGGCTTTGTCAAATTTTTGTCATTGCATTGACCTAGACTGTTGCAGACTGAAGGCCTTTGAATTCCATCATCTGCAAAGAAAGCTGGGACATCTATAGGGACCCACACCTCACAGGCCATGGAACAGCTTTCCAGCACCTGGCACCTGCCCAGTGCCAATCTAGAGTGCAATGGGAGAAAACTTCTTTCAGATGTTGGCAGGAGCCTGCCTGTGTTTGTGCTTCTGGGAGACAAGTTTAATTTGCTTTCACAGCGCTTTCCCCCAGGAGAAAATTTACTCAAACACCCTGCCTTCTTCACATTCAGAAGCATTGCTTGTTTGTTTTCCAGTTTTTACCATGGGGAGTTTCCATGTGTCTTGTGTGCGTATGTGTCTGTGGGTTTACCCCCCAGAAACCCACATTTCCTTGTTTGGTTTCATTAGACCAAGTCAGAGTGTTTTTTAATTCATAAGTGGAAGGCATGTATGACCCTTCCTTAAAATCAAAATACCAGCTCTGCCAGGTCCTGGACCAACCTCTTTACATGCACAGCATCACCCTATTTGGTCTTCAAAATAACTCTCTGAGGTGTGTGTTACTGTTGACCCCATTTCACAAATGAGGTAAGTAATGTATAGAGATGGCTTGTCCAAAGGCATCTAGCTAGTAAGGGTTCCAGAGCCCATACTCTGGTCCAGGCCAAATGCTGCAAACTTTGGCTGCATATAGGACAGGTTCACCTACCAGATTTTCCCCTATCAGCTGTGTGACCTTGGGAAGGTGGCTTCATCTCCCATTCTCTATCTAAGACTGTAAAATGGTGACATAAGTACCTATGTCTCATAATTCTTATGAAGATTAAGTTAGAATATATGATTTACTTTTCGCAGTTCCATTTGAGGGAATGAGAGGGTCTCTGTTGGACTCTTCCCTCAACCTTGAGTTGCTGTAGAATTAAATCCCAGCTATGCTATCTAGTTTCCATTTCTTCTTTTTGGTTGCTAATAATAAATCCAGTCCTATTTCAGGAGCAAAGGGGATGAAATAGGTGTAACCTGAAGTATAAATGTCACCAGCTGCAGTCAAAGTGATATATCCAGGTGGCCGTCCTAGGGTTCAAGCTCCTTCTTGCCTGTAGCATTATCATCCATCCTCCTCTGGGGAAGCCAGGAGGAGTCAGAAGTTAGATCTCTGGCAATGGGTATACCTTGGTACTTCAACCAGGTGTTCCCAAAGAGTTCCTGACAACCACTTTTATAATTTAAGGAGACAACAAAAACAGAAGGAGATATTAGTAGTAAATGCAGGCTTCTATTAGCCTGGACATATCACAAGGGAACAAGACATACAGGAGCTTCTGGGAGGGAGGGATAAGTGTGGGGTGAGCAGAAAGGAGAGAATGAGAATGTCGAGTGGGCCTTGACCTCATTCACAAAGCTGGTTCCTTCTGTCTTTGATGCTGGAGTCCAGCATCAAGCTCGCACGTCCACAGAGGTTTGCCCACTCAGAGCAAGGCAAGAGGCAGGTATGCCCATGCCATGGTGAGCTGACACAGGAGAAAAGCTGCCTTTCCTTTACTGATATTACTGCCCCTGTGAGACAGTTAAGGAGGCATTTGGGCTGTCCAGGTAGTCCTCCTAATAAGATTTTCTTCTGTGGTCTCTCCTTGTTTCCTACAAAATGAGGCTTCAGGATTTTAGAAAGGAAAACCAGAAGGATGCAAATGAGGGCAGACTTTCCTCAACCCTGGACTCAGGAGAACTTAGTTATCAGCTGTGATCATCTTTCACCTTGACATAGCAGCACTAATGATTTGTTTCTGAAAACAAATCAGGAGTAGTGAACAGTCAAAACGGGCACCGCAGTGGGTTCCCTGAGGCCTCTGTGGGTTCCTGACTCCCATGTCTCCACTGGGAAGAAGCACTGTTGTCTTTTCTTCCTTCTGCAGTTGCCCCTTTGTATTTCAAGCAACATTTTGTTCAATATCCAGAGAACACTCCCACTCACAACACATGTCCAGAGAATGAGCTAAGGAAACACTTAAACTCTGCATTCCAATACAGATGAAAGGAAAAACAAGTTCCTGAAAATCATGTATTTTTTTTTTACCAGGACCCACTGCTGTGATAGAAAAAGAAGCTGGGGGAAAGGCCCCGTTTTCCAACATGCCATATACCCAATTATGAAAATCAATTATTCATAGGCTGCTGAATTTTTAATTTGGATCCAAGCAGATCTAAAGGCACACCTTCTGCTAAATGAAGGCAGCTGCAGTGTGAACATGAGCAAAGCAGGAGAGACTGTGGGGGAAGAAATTCACCAAACACTAATTGGGAACATCCACAGTACTTACACATTAAAGTTCACACTTTTCCCAAGCCAAAGAATATCATTTCTGCCCTAGAATGTAGCACAGAGATACCTGGTCAGTGGAGACTCATTATTTGTGGGATCCTAACTGAACCTCAAGTTGTTGAAATCCCTCCAAGTGGAAGAAAAATATATACATAAGCATTTTATCAAAAGAAAATATTCTCTATATTTCTCCTTTCCATTTCCTTGTTGCTATCTTAAAATTATTTCCCGTCTCCCAAAACTTCTGCCTTCTCTAACACCAGTAGCCTGGGGCAAGTTTTGTAGCAAACAGGCTTCTATGCTGTCAGGTTTAGCAACCAACACTACACTCAGTCACAGAAAATATGCTTTCGTCCCTTTCTCACTATGAAGGCTTTTCGGCAGATGATAAACAGGTTGTATCTTGCAGACTCCGGAAATCAGAATCTAACAAAGTATATAACACTTATCTGCAGTTGATCCTGTTAAAAATGCAACTTGTATTTATAGTAATTTTATTAGGAGCTATACTTTATACCATTGGTTTTGAGAAGGATTGAACCATAGAAATTTAGATCTGGGAGGGATTTCTGAGCTCATCTAGTGGAATTCTTTCAGGAGTAGAAACAAATATTTATTGAGACCCTCCTCTGGATTGAATACCAGGGCAAATACATAAATGAATAAACTCAATTTCTATCCTCAAGGAGTTCACAGTCAACAATGAAACCTATATGGTATTTTAATAAGAGTGAGGGAAAAAGAGTTCTGGAAGTAACTTAGCCTGTTTAAGATGTCCAGGCCTTTCCAAGGAGGTGGCATTTGAACTGGATTTGAAAGAAGGAATAGAAGTTGCCAAGCAGGAACTTACGGTAGGAGCAAGTGCAATAATGAGAAGACAGGTACCGAAACTTCATGTGACATGGCCAAGGATTCACAACCACTCAGTAGCAGGACAACACCTGGAAGCCAGGCCATCTGCCTTTCTGTTCTATACTCCTTCCTCAGCCCTGCAGGCAGGACTGTCTCCAATTGTACAATTAGCCCAGTAGCTTAAAGTGGAAATTATCTTGCCTTAGACTTTACTCAAAATTTTAATTTTTTAAAAGAGTATTCAAAGTGAAACTTCCTAAATGGTTCTTTCTAAAAACAGTGTTTAGGAATCCACTACTGACTTAAAGGTCTTGGGAACATGGATTCTTCCAAGTAAAGCCAATGGAGAATAGAGATCTTCAGGTCCCCAGCCTAAGCCTTGCTCTGCTGGGACCCAGACCGTTTTGCCCTGAAACGAGGCCACGTGTTGGATTAGACCTTCTTGTTCTTAACTCTGTGTTAATATAAAACACTGCTTGTGTTAGCAGAGACAACACTGAGTGAGTGGAATTGCCCACTCACTAAAGGAGCCACACATTTGGACCATTTTTCCAAACTTTAAAAATAGTTCTTAAGTTGACACTTTAAGACCTTGAAGAAGGACATTTCTTGAAAATGCATCATGCTATAAATGCCGCCGCCTCCACCTATATATCACCAAGCCATTTTTCAAGCCCACGTCCTCTGAGAAGCCTTCCCTCTGCTAATTTTGCCCCATTCCAGCTGCCACAGTACTACCCTTAAGTGCTATGCTGCATTTAAGTTTTGATGCCCTTGTCTAGATGCCTTTTCTCCACCCTTGATCTCTTAATTAATTATAGACTCATAGAATTTTAGAACAGGAAGCAGTTGCAGGGAATCATCTCCACCATTGCCTTCATTTCACATATCAGGAAGGTGAGGCCCAGAGAGGGGAAGGAAGTTGCTTTAGGTCACAGATCATGGTACTAAAAGAGTAGATCCCAAAACTAGGTTTTCTTACCTCCAGGCAGAGCTTTTTCTATGCCTCATGCAACAGTTGACTTATTATTTTGTTCTCCCAGTTAAGCTGCAAATTTCCTATAGGCAAGGCTTGTATCTAATGTAGTAACATTTCATTTAACACAGGCCTAGATCTTGGCTTCATGACTTATAGTTGTGAGCTAAGACAATAGACTGCCTGCTTAACTAACCTTTTCCTTTACTTTCAAATCTGACTCTACTGGTTCCCTCTGAGACCTCGGGCAAGTCACTGCCCTTCCTCTGGGTCTCAGTTTCCTTCTGTATCAGATGAGATCATTGGGCTGGATGTCTCTAGGATCCCTCCAAGCTCTGAAAGTTATAGAATTCTCTATCCTACAAATAGATCCTTTGCTGCCTTCAGGATGGGCTTCTCTGTCCCACTGTTTCATCCAGTGAACCCATAGCTAGAGTCGCCACAAAAATAGAGGCAGGGAAGTGTTCCCATGAGGGGGTGCCCCAAACTATCCCAAGATAGGGCTGGTTGGGATTGCAAAGAAAGAAGCACTAAAAGCCAGGTTGATCTGTCCAAAGCGTTTATTAGGGGAACTTACAGAGTGCTGTAGCAATTCTCGTGCAGACAGCAAGAGAAAGGGATTTTCTACCTAGGTATCTCCATAGCAAGGTGCCCAGGGTATGGAGTTTATATGGAGATTTAAGGAGTTTGGCTCAAGGCCAGGGCTAGTTTCTTTACTGTTTGGGGAAACAACCTAAACTCCTTTTTCAGTACCTGAGAATGTTCAAGGCTTCAGTGTGGACTCCAGCCTGCAGAAGAGTTGCTAATGGCTGTGTCAGTCACAGAGCGGTCAAGGCCTGTATTTCTCAATCAGGACACAAAAAAAGTGGGAAGTTGGGGGATCCTATACTGATAGATCTGCCTTGTTCATTTCCCTGGATTCTGCTGTGGAATAAGTTCCTTCAAGATCCAGATAGCATAGTGTCATGCAGCAAGGCCAGGCGTGGAGCCCGAAGGCTCGGGTTCCAGTCTTTGCAGTCTTGCCTCTTTGATTTAGTATCTGTGGCCTTCCACAGGTCACTTCATTTCTCTCAGCCACCTGTTGGTTTTGTTTTGTTTTGTTGTAAAATAGGAATAACAATATGTACTTGTCAGATTTGGTGACCGTGAAATGAGATAAATTTGTGGAAATACATGGCACAAAGAAGGCATTGGCATATAGTTACTTCTGTGCCTCATTCCACATCCAGCATTATTGAGAAATGAGCTGTTCCAAATAAACACACATTCTAGATAATAGGTTTACCAACAGGAGCTACAAAACAGTGCCTGACTTTTGATTAAAATCTTTCTGAAATTGATTCTATATTTTCTTGACCTGTCACACAGAGCATGTAACAAACGTATTAGGAGGAGTTAGAGAAAGGAACATCTCTGCAAAAGGGGGGCATGACAGAGAGCGTGTCTGGGGATGCAAGTCATGCAGAAGGAATAGGAAACAAAACTTTTTTTTTTTTTTGAGACACAGTCTCACTCTGTTGCCCAGTCTAGAGTGTAATAATGCAATCTCGGCTCACTGCACCTTCCGCCTCCCAGGTTCTAGTGAGTCTCCCACCTCATCCTCCTGAGTAGCTGGGATTACAGGTGTACACCACCATGCCAGGCTAATTTTTGTATTTTTAGTAGAGATGGGGATTCACCATGTTGGCCAGGCTGGTCTCAAACTTCTGACCTCAAGTAATCCACCTGCCTCAGCCTCCCACAGTGCTGGGATTAAGGCCTGAGCCACCACGCCCAGCCAGAAAAGAAAACGTCTTTGTCTCTGGAAAGGACTTGGATTTTTTTCATCTTAGCAAATGGGGAGCCCTTGAAGGGTTTTAAGAAGGAGAGTGATAGGATCAGATTTGTTTCAAAGAAATCACTTAGGCTGATGGGTGGTGAACACATCGAGGTGAGGAGCAAGAGGGAAGGCTGAAAGGCCTGCCTCAGGCTGGTGTAGTGGCTCCAGTGAGAGACGGTGGGGACCTACATGGATATATGAAAAGCCAGAGGTGGGAAAAGACAGATTTGTAAATGCTCAGTAGCTTTATATCAAAACAAAGTATGAAATATCAGCCCATTCTGAGAAAAGCATAAAATACAAAAAGTATAAAGAAGACTATAAGAATCACCCAATAACACACCACCCAAAGAAAACCACTGTTAACAGGTTAAACTGTTCTCTCTCAGTGTTTTTAGCTGAAGAATCTCTAATGTGTTTGTAGATACAAATTTGATTTATAAAAATTTGGTTCAGGCAGACATTTTGCAGAACACTTCTGCTAATGTCACTTGAGCTGTGCTTCCATAAGAGTAAAAATAACATAGAATTTTAACTCCATTCATTCCTTTCAGTGACGGGGCCACAAGAGCTCAAATATGTGGATCTTGGTTAACCTAAAGCTTGATTCCTGGGCTCTCTGTTTGGGTAAGGAAATTTGTTTTCAACTCTCCTTCTCCTTTCTCTCCCCAGAGTCGGTGGATAACTGCCCCAGCAACTGCTATGGCAATGGTGACTGCATCTCTGGGACCTGCCACTGCTTCCTGGGTTTCCTGGGCCCCGACTGTGGCAGAGGTGAGAACTCTGCATTGGAGCTCTGGATTTCTGCTTCCCAGACCCCTCAGGCAGCTCACTTCTACTTCTCAGAGCAAGTGCAGAATCCAGCCCACCTTCTGATGCCCACGAGAAGGGTTTCCAAGGGCCATTCTCCAGAAGCCCTTGGAGGGAGGTGTGCAGGCAGAGCCATAACCTTGTCAGCTGCTGTTATCCACATGTGGATGATTGGGGAGGTCAGGAAGGGAGGGTGAATTCACTGTGGGGTGGCCACAGTGAAGTCAGTGTCTGTTGCTGGGGCAGGTGGAGTGGCAGTGGGGGTTCTTTTAAAAAGTTGATTTCCTCTTATAGCAATGATCGTCCCTGGCCGTGCATCTTTGAAGTTTATCTTCATGCTAGTGTGATGTCTCTCTGGCCTGTAAATGGGGAGCCTGCGGACTGCTCTGTTGCTACTTTCTAACAGCACAGGCAGAATCAGCCAAGACCCCAAGGGGAGGGACTGAGGAGGCCAGGCCACTTTTTTCCACACGGGACCCTAACGGTGCCTGATATTTAGACACTGCCAGTGCCCATGATAAACACCGTGGAGATAGTCTAAAAGGCTGCCCACGATCTATCCCATGCTTTTGGCCATCATTTCTGTCCTGGAATAATTAACAAGGAAAGTGTCAAGGAGATCTGCAGTCCTGATAATTTGGCACTCCCCTGGGAAACTAACTTGGCCCCTTCTTTTGTTTTGTTTTTTTACCTTTTTCCCTTATTCAGTAGCCATTTGCTTCATGCCTTTTTAGGGATTGGTCCTGGGCTAGGCAAGACCCAATCCTGGGAGCGCTGAGTCTGGTCTCAGAGACAGACAAGTAAATAGACAACTGCAAAGCAGTACGATAGTAAGTGAAATACGCTGTAACACAGTTAAATACAGGGAGCTTCTATCAGAGTAGAAGGGAAGAGCAGTCTGAGAGTAGAAGGGATGAATTTCAGGAAAGGATTCCCAAATGAGGGTGACACTACACCCGAGTCCTGAGGCTTGAGAAATTGTTCATAAGTAGAAGGCAGAGATGATTTTCCAGGCTGCGTGAACTACACCCTGCAAGTACTATGCCATGAGAGTCTGTTTATTCTTCCAAATGTGAGACAGACTCAGTTTGAGGCAGCAAAGCTAGCAGCCCCAAGGAAACACAGTGATTACCTGCTGAGTGCTTTAAAAAGGAAAGAAGCCAGGTGGGGACCAGGGGAAGGTGGTGCAGAGAGAGATGAGTCATTCCTTCTAACAAGAATTACCGTCTCGTCCCATATGCACTTAAAGTTAAGAGTCATGTGTAAAAAAGCCTTATTGGATCTTGATAAGACTGGTAAGTACTTTCAGCACAATGCAGTATAATTTATTTTTATATAGTATCCTTCATAGAGAAGATCACAAAATCCTTTACTCTAAGAGGCAGAATGAAAAGATAATACTTTAAAGAGCCAAGTTGGGCTCTGCTCTCTTCTTAAGGGGGCAGTGGTGTATGGGGCTGGAGTGGAGGACTGAAAGGCAAGGGAAGCTGAGATTTGCTGGGTTAAAGAGGACAGTAAGTGGCGCTGCAGATGAGGTGTGGGGAAGTGAAAGTGGGGTGTTATTAGAGGAGAGCGCTGGAGGAGGGATTCAGGGCAGGCAGGAGGCTCAGCCACTGGCTTTTCCAGTGAGACGGAGGAACAGACTGAAGCTTCCTGTCTGAGGTTCCTGGCAGCCACTGTACCCCATCAGCAACATGAAGGGGATGGGGTTAAGTGGATACCTACCCTGCCAGGCCCTGCACTGTGCACTATCACCTACAAATCTAGATGTGTTTAAACTGGAAAGAAATAAAGCAAGAGAAGAAGACAGATGGGCACACATGGGTGTTTGTGGCAGAGCAGTTGAGGCTACTGGTGAAACCAGGCAGGCCAGGAGGAGAAAGAGACAAAGGCAGTTGGGGTGTGCTGGACATTGATTCATGCCAGACTTCCGGTGCTGTCTCCCCAGCCTCCTGCCCCGTGCTCTGTAGCGGAAATGGCCAATACATGAAGGGCAGATGCTTGTGCCACAGTGGCTGGAAAGGCGCTGAGTGCGATGTGCCCACCAACCAGTGTATCGATGTGGCCTGCAGCAACCATGGCACCTGCATCACAGGCACCTGCATCTGCAACCCTGGCTACAAGGGCGAGAGCTGTGAGGAAGGTAAGAGTTGCAGGTGGCAGCTCCGGCACCTTCCTCTGAGATAGAGGCTGGCATATAGTGCCAAGAGGGTGACCAGGGAGCAGGGGAAGCCTCCTGAGCCATTTTGTGACCCCACCTCCCCAAGCTAGGAGCCCACCCACCAGCAACAGTAACTAATCCAAAGGAAGAGGCCAAACACATCGGAGTCCTGGACAGTGAAGGGGAGAAATGTCATGTATTGAGCACTTACCATATACAGGGCTGTGCTAGAAGCCTCGAGTCATGTAATTCAAACCTTATTAGGGAGGAGTAATCATCTCTACTTTATAGTTGGGGAATCTGAGACTCAGAGGGTTGAATAACTTGCCCAAGGACACATGGCTAGTAGACAGCAGAGCTAGGTTTGAGCCCAGTCGTTCTGGCTCCATACCCCAAGTTCTTTTCACTCCCCTCTAGGTTCATCTGCTCATTTTTAATCTCCATTTCTGAAGTGTGATTCTATTATAGGCCTCCAAACTCTGCCCTCTTTTATCACACTCGTGTGTGTGTGCGTGTGTGTGTGTGTGTGTTCATGTGTATGGCTCTGCAGTGCCCATGAGCATGCCTCTCCTTTATAAAATAAATATATGGCTGTATAGATTGAGGCTGGAAAAGTGAACTGTTGATTTAACACTGACATCTATTCTTTGCTAGGAAATCCAACCAAGTGAAATAAATGAGTATTTCTATCTCACAAATGAAGAAACTGAGGCCCAGGGAAGGGCAGTGACTTGCCCACAGTCATAGAACTGACTAATGGCAGAATTGGGATTCAGCCCAGGTCTCACTTCAAATCCAGGACTCTTCCTTCTTGACTGCATGGTGTTTCCAGCTGAGAGGAAGAGCCTTATTCGCAAGCAGTGTAAAATAGCTGTTAAAAGTGCACACTCTGGAATCAGTTATAGGTTTGCATCCTGGCCCTGCCACTAACTAGCCTCAGTTCCCTTGTCTATAAAATGGGAATGCCTTCCTCTGAGGGCCATTGTGAGGATTGAATTAAATGACCCATGTAAAGCACTTAGCTCAGTGTCTGACACATAGTAAACGCTCCATAAATGTGAGCTCTTATGTTATTAGTATTATTCTGGGGACAATTGAAGCACATTTCCTGTTTCGCCCCACTCACTTCATCCAAGGTCTTTTTAAATGGTTGGAATTTGCCGTTTGAAACTGACGGATGATGCTGTGCGCCTGTCATTGCCTCCCATTCTCTGCCATCTAGCACCCTGGCACCTTCCCCAGTGGGTGGAAGAGGCTCCAAGGAGAGCCGATCTTCTAAACCATTTACTGTTTAACAGAGAGCCCCTCCCAGGCATCATTTTGCTCTAAAAATAAAACAGAACATTAACAGGCCCATTTTCAAAGAGTGGGGAACAAGAAGAGCTTAGTGTCTGAAAAGCATCGCCTCTCTGAGACAAGCTGTATATAAACCCCAAGCGTGGCTGGAAGTCCTGATTCAGACCTGTTAACTTTGATGGGGATTACTTTGGGCTGTCTGAGAGGGAAGGAACGCCAACCCCTTTAACAAAGGAACTGGGCCTTTTTATCCAGAGAATGGTGACCTTCATCTGCTGTCCCTTTTTATTCGAGTCACTTGAGGTGAAGACCCTGAGAAGGAAAGAGAAACAAAGAGGAGATTCCTCTTGAAACTGTGAGCTGCCTCCAGTCCCACCCATGTTGTGTGGGCCAGGAAAAGGCAGTCCTTCCCCAGATGAGCTGGCATCGCACAGCACCCCAGAGCTGCAGTGTTATTTATAAGAGAGAAAAAAATGTTTGGAACTTTGATTTACATTATCTATTTGAAAAGAAATGTTCTTACTCCAGCTTTCTTTTCTGAGGAGGGCCATCTGGTACTGATTCCCATTATTATTTCTGTTTCTCTGGTGAAGCGTCACTGCGTTGTCCTTGTGTTTATAATGGGGTTTTCTTGGGGCCTTTGTCCTCCACACTTCTCCTCCCCTCCTCCCTCTGCTCTGTGCTAACGGGTTTCACTGTGTTTATAAAACATCAGCTAACAAGCTCACTTTTTTTCTCCCCCTTCCTTCTTCTGAAGTTTATTGCCCCATATTTTTTAAAGCTTGAACGCAGCCAGTAGGACACTGGGAAGGAGTTTGGGGAGGAGCAGAAAAGAAAAAACCTAGACCTTTCACAGTGAAAAGTGAGACCCTGTGTTTTTGGTCCTGCAGAGTGTCTAATAGCTTGTGTGGTCACTGAAGCATGGCATTTTTGGGGGAAAGACCTGTGTCCGCAGCCGGTCATGCAGGCCTCATCATTTTGTTAATGGGCTATGCTTCTGCCAGAAATTTGGCTTGAATGGCAAGCTCTGCAAGGGGAAAAAAGGTAACTGTTTGGCACATCTCTAAGAGGAAACTAAGTTAGGCTGTCTTCCAGACAAAGGCCAGCCCACCTCCGTGACCGTTGCTCCTACTCCTTCATCACCACTCCCTTCCACCCCAAGCTGGCCGCTTCTCCCCACTTTACACACAGCTCCTTGGGAAATCACCGTTGTTCCTGAAGCTGTCCCAGTGTGATGGAAAGAAGCCAACTTTAATCACCACCCCAGAGGCTCCAGAATGCAAAGGCAGAGGCAGAGTCTACCTACCACCTCTTTGGCAGAGCATCATTGTGGCATAGATACTGGCCCCATAGGATCAGTAGAGCACAGGGACAGTGTCTGCCCAGCCCCAGCAGGAACCTCAGCCAGTTCAGCCTAGATTTCTGGGAGCTGCCTTCCCTCCTGAGATGCAGTCTTCCTTAAAACTTCCCTCCTGCTCCACAATAACTTGACCCAGTTGACCTTCAGAAGCAAAGATTAATTGCCTGGAGGTAGCCTCTCACCAGTTCCTTCTGATCTTTGTTCTCTGCCTGGGCCATCTGCTGGGAGTGTAGGATTCACTTTGCTGGTTCCTAAGTCCTTCCTTAGACTCATTACGTCTAAGGAAGCACACGCCTGTGCCACCCAGAGCCTCTTGCTGAACTTGGCACCCTCCCAGCCTGCTTGCTAATGATGGAGATTTATAGGTTCGACCTCAAGGGTGCCCTGGGATTCTCAGAGACAGTTTCAACCCAAAGTTGAGGTTCAGGCACTTACAGAAAAGGAAATACCTTTATTGGCCTCAGGACAGGAATTGCTGAGTTGTTTCCTGTCAAATTGGAAAGCTCTCTGGGTCTAGGGGATTGTCACAGAAGCCTAATGGGCCAGAATAATCCTTCTGAGGTTCCAAGATCTGAGGCAGGTCATGAGAATTTATCACAATTATTACATTTATTATTTTTAATTATCAGGCATTCCAACAGGTCATGCTCTAACCATTTTTGAATGGTGTCCAGAGACTGCAGGAGAAGAGATTCTTTGCCTTCATTTGACTTCATTAATCCTCCACATTGCTCTATTTCTTTTCTTGTTTTGATTTCTATTTTTAAGACATTTTTTGTGTTTATGTAAGTATATATGCATGCATGTATTTCTGAACCAGTAAGATTGTAAGGGGAAATGGTAAGAGGCCTAACCAGGAAAGGGTGATTCAAATTTAAATTCTTCCATTTGCCATACTACTGTGTAATCTTGGGCAAGTTATTTAACTTCTCTGTGCTTTCTGTTTCCTCAGCTGTCAAATGAACATGATAAAAGTAGCTACCTCATACTTACATTGTTAGGATTAAATGAGATAATGTCCATGAAATGCTTAATAGCAAAATATGGCAGAGAAGAGGGAATAAGTTAATGTTGATTGTTATTGTGGTCATTACTGTGTTATTACCAAATGATCACTCCTGAACCCTGATCGTCTTATTTATCATTTAGGTTATTAGGTTGAACACCTTTAAGACCCTAAATAGCAAAATAACTTTCTTAATAAGCTAGTTCTCAAAATAAATGTTCCCAGAATATTGCCATTTGTAAAGTTTTTGCCCATTTGTGTCTGTGACTCTTACCTACCCAGCCTGGGTTTCCCAGTCTTTTATGTAAAAGTCAAATATACCAGGTTACAAAATATAATTAATAAATACATTTAAAGGATGTCTGAATTAAAATGAGCTCTGACCATAGTTTACCCCAAGCTATGCTACTGAATGTCCTGATAGGATAGGAAGATAACCTCTTTGCAACAGTTTATACGGTCCTTTCAAATCATCATGTCATTTGCTCCTCATAGCAACCTGAGAAGTCAGTAGTCAGTATCTTTACCATACCTGCTTTATAGATGGGAAGCACAGAGCAGTTACATAATTGGACCATGGACCTAGAACCAGTACATTTTGTCCCTTGACCCTTGAGGCCAAATGGAGAGCTTTTTCTTCTGCAGCATAGGGCTCCCTAGTGAGTTCCTATTAGGAGGGGCCTGACCATACTCATCACAGTGTCATCAGCACCCTTTCTCTAACAGCTACATGTTGCCCCTTCTCCCCAGGATACCACCATCCCCTCACAATTATAAAATGAATAGCATCCCTACCTCCCTAAAGAGAAAGATAGACCTAACAACTTTTTGGTAGAGAAAGAACATGAATCGACCTCCTTTACCAATCCTGTCTTCTCTCTGCCACCTGTTGCACTTTCCATATGAACTGGAGCCACTTCAGTTAATTCTCAGTACTCTTCTCCTTTTCCATGCAGTGCTTTGCAGAAGATTAGAGGTCTCTGTTAATGTTGTTGTAGCCCCATAACTAAAGCTTTGATTAGGGAAAGTCAGCCCCTGATAGAAATATTGGCCTCAGGATCAGACACAGCTGTCTTCAGATTCTGGATGTGGAGTAATTGGAACCCTTGTGCACTACTGGTGGGAATGTAAAATGGTGGAACTACTATGGAAGACAGCATGATGGTTCCTCAAAAAATCAAAAATAGAATTTACCATATGATCCAGCAATTTCTTTTCTGGACATATACTCAAATGAATTGAAAGCAGAGTCCCAAAGAGATATTTGTATATCTGTGTTCATAGCAACCTATTCACAATAGCCAAAAGGTGGAAGCTACCTGAATTTCTGTTGAGGTATGAATGGATAAACAAAATGAGGTATGAACATATAATGGAATATTATTCAGCCTTAAAAAGGAAGGAAATTCTGGCCGTGCCACAACATGGATGAACCTTGAAGGCGTTATGACAAGTGAAATAAGCCATCACAAAAAGATAAATACTGGATGATTCCACTTACATTAAGTACCTAGAGTAGTCAAATTCATAGAGATAGAAAACAGAATGGTGGTTGTCGAGGGCTGAGGGAAAGGGGAAATAGGAAATTGTTTAATGGGTGCAGAGTTTCAGTTTTGCAAGACAAAAAGAGTTCTGGAGACAGTGGTGATGGTTGCCCAACAGTATCCATGTCCTTAACACCACTGACTTGTACACTTAACAGTGGCTAAGGTGGTAAATTTTATGTTATGTGTATTTTACCACAATTTTAGAAATCAGGAAAAGAATTCCTCTCTGGCAGAGTTTAGCTGTGTGATCTGGCATAAATTATTTACCTCTCAGAGCCTCAGTTTCCTCATCTGTATCTCACTGGGTTACTGAGAAAACTGAATCTGATAGTGTATATAAAGTGCTTAGCGTGTAAGCACAGAGCAGATAACCCACAATGTTACTCTCTCTTCCCTCTTTCTGGATTGGTCTCCTGAGACCACTTTGACCCTGGGCCCTGGGAGCACTAAAGGGCTGCCTGGCTGTGAGCCACCACTATGCGACTCACCTACCACATGAGGAGAAGCTGTGCAAAGTCAGCACATATTGAAGTGTTTGCCCTCAGGAAAGTGAATTTTTTTGTCTTTGTTTTGTTTGTTTGTCTTTTAGAGACAGAGTCTTGCTCACTGCCCAGGCTGGAGTGCAGTGGCACAATTATAGCTCATTGCAGCCTCGACCTCCTGGACTCAAGCAATCTTCCTGCCTCAGTCTCCCAAGTTGCTGGGACTACAGGCGTGTGCCACCATGCCTAGCTAATTTTTTTTATTTTTTTATTTTTTGTAGAGACAGGATCTCGATGTGTTGCCCAGGCTGGTCTCAAACCCCTGGCCTCAAGCAAGGGGTCTCAAACCCCAACCTCCCAAAGTGCTGGGATTACAGGTGTGAGGCACCACACCTGGCCAGGAAAGTGAAGTTTGAAAGTTCATATCAATCTCAAGAATTTGGGGAAGATGATAAAATCTAATGGAATTTAATTAAAAATAAATTATCATTTAAATTAAGGAATCTACTTTAGTCTCATGCCTACATAAATAAACCTGCATTATGAAGTGATAATAAAAGTTCATTCTATGAAGACTTATTAAACACCTCCTGTGTGCTAGGCAATGTTCTAGGAGGTGGAGATTCAGAAGTGAATGAAACAGAATCTAGTAGACATGAAGTGCTATGCTGATGCTTGAGACACATTTCTTACTTTGCCCCACAAACAAAGTGGTAGGGATTTCTACCTGGGTGGAGTTGGGAAGCCAGGTCTGCCATTTGCCACAGTACTGCTCTCACCTTACTAAGTGACCTATGCATCCTTCTGCCAGAATGTATGAAGCCCCTTGGCCACAAAGCTAAGTAGTTTGCTTAAAGAAGCCTCATCTTTGCTGGTCAGATGCTTACCTATGTTCTCCTTCCTCCATCTCACAGTGGACTGCATGGACCCCACATGTTCAGGCCGGGGTGTCTGCGTGAGAGGCGAATGCCACTGCTCTGTGGGATGGGGAGGCACCAACTGCGAGACCCCCAGGGCCACATGCTTAGACCAGTGTTCAGGCCACGGAACCTTCCTCCAGGACACCGGGCTTTGCAGCTGTGACCCAAGCTGGACTGGACACGACTGTTCTATCGGTAAATGCAGGGGGAGGAAGGGTGGGTGGAGGAGGAGTGGGGGTGGGGAGGAATGAGGGGTGGGGTGTGGAGGGTGGGGAGAAGAAGCATGGGTAGAGGGAGGGGATTTCCACTGTGACATGGTCACCATTCAGTCCTGATCAGGGATGTAACTGTTCCCAATCACGTAGCAATGCATTCCCCGTGCCTCTGAGTGCTGTTCCTCTTTCTCTGAACTCTAGCCTTCAACACCTCTACTCTTAGACAAAGAGAGGATTCAAAAATTACATCCTTACATCATTCCTTCCATAGTAGTGGCCCTGAGATTCAAAACTACCCCTTAACAGTGGAGCTTATAATTACAGATGTGTTTCACCGAACTCTCATCTCATGTTAAGACATTATCCCTGGAGGCAAGGCCATAGGGAAAGTGTTCCTAGGTAAGCTCTGTAGGGGTGGGCCTTATAGGATGAATGTCCCAGCCATCAAACCCTTCGGTTTCACCCATTTCTCAGAATGAAGTCCAAACTCAGTGTAGTGTTTAGGGTTCTTTGGGATCTGGCCCCCACCTGCCCTTCTAGCCAAATGCTCTGTTAGTCACTAAGCTCCATGAGGGTAGCAAACATGTCTTGTTCACCTCTGCAGCCCCAGGACTCAGCATGGCCTGACCCACAGCACCTGCTCAATAAATAGTGATAAATGAATGCATGAACACATGATTGAATGTGTTCTTGATTGTGGCATTTGGTTCATCACAGGGTTTGTACATATAAGGTACAGAGGATAATTATGTTGGCACCCTTCTGTTTGAAAACACTATGATTTACAGGTCCTTTCAAAGTGAAGATTAAATGGGAACATATGTGAGTCACCTAGCACAGTATAGGTGTATAGTGGGTTATGGTCACGTCTCATCTCTCCTTTAATCTGCACAAAAACCCTACAAGAAAGGTGTCAGCTATCCATGTTTTACCAATTTACATAATACTTTAACCAGCAAATACTTACTGAGCCCCTACAGTATACCAGGCACTCTTCTAATCAGAGAGGATGGAGACCAAAGAGTCCCTGCCTTCGTAAAGTGTGCATTCTGGGAAAGGGGAGGGGAACAACAACAACAAAATGGAGATAAGTGAACTGATAAAGAAGCTAAGGCTTGGAAAAATTTTAAGTGATCTTGCCCAGGGACAAAAAGCTAAAAAGTGATAGCATCTCCAGCTATGCTTTTTTACTCAAAATCATTTTCCTCAGCACTCCACGCTGTTTAAACAAAGTGAGGATCAGATTAGCTCATTATGTTGTGTATTAACAGTTCTGGTTGTGACCAAGAAAGATGGCTGAGACCTTTGGCAAAAATGAGATCCATGCAGCATTCATGCCTTTGGGATACTTTGAATTACCTTTCCCTGTTGAATAGAGAATTGATGTTCAATACACAGTCTAAATTGGACTTTTATCCTTGTTTGCAAAGCTCATGTAAAGACATGATTGTAAGCACAGATGTGCAGGGTCTTAGGAATAATTCTTTTTATATAGCTCTGTTTATAGCGATATAATAAATGGTCCTCTTAAAGCTACGCTGGCTTGCATTGTTCATTATGTGGCCACAAAGCTAATTTATGATAGGTATATAACTGCGTCTTGCACTGTTAATCCCTGATGAAACCCCACAGCCTCTGAGGAGGTACGTATAACTTTGGATGAGATTACTAAGTATTCTTTAGTTAGCTCAGCAAATGGAAACAACCAAACTATTAGAAGGGACTTTGAATAGAATTATGAGATCTCCCTTTCCTCAGTCCTGGCTATACCACTCCCCGTAACTGGTGTCAAACACGTATGTGTCCTCATGTGCAAAGGCAAGAGAGAACCATGTGATGAGGAAAGTCCCTGAGTCAGACAGACCTGGGTTCAAATCTTTTTTTGGGGGTTTCAAATCTTGGCCCTGCTACTTACTAATTATAATTTTGGGCAAGTTACTTTACCCTTTGAAGCTATAAAATGGAGATAATGATAGTACCTACCTTCTGGAGTTATAGTGAGAATTATTTAAGAAAATGAAAGGCTGGGCACGGTGGCTCACACCTGTAATCCCAGCACTTTGGGAGGCCGAGGCGGGTAGATCATGACATCAAGGAGTTCAAGACCAGCCTGGCCAAGATGGTGAAACCCCGTCTCCACTAAAACTACAAAAATTAGCCAGGCGCAATGACAAGCATCTGTAATCCCAGCTACTCAGGAGGCTGAGGCGGAGAATCTCTTGAACCCGGATGGCAGAGGTTGCAGTGAGCTGAGATCGTGCCACTGTACTCCAGCCTGGGCAACAGAGTGAGACTCCATCTCAAAAAAAAAAAGAAAGGAAAAAAAGATTTGGCCCATTATATGAGCTCAATACTTGTTAGCTGTTGTTATGATGATGATTAAAACACTCATTAGTAGAGCACTTGATATTAACAAAGACATATGACTATAAGACGTAAGATGAAATCCCTTTCAGAAATATAGATTCTAATTTTTAAATCTCTAGCCTATAAATGACTAGAAGGGTCTCATGATTGCCACAAGGCCAGGAATATAAAAGGCAGCTTTAAAAGTATTGTAATAGTGAAAACAATTGGCGTTTGTTGAGTGTCCCATAGCATACAAAGATGTTTCACATGGCGACACACACCCTGCGCAACAGCAGCCCTGTGAGGTTGGGATGACAGGTACGGTATTGCCCCTGTTCCTGTGATGAGGCTAGAGGAGTGGCCGTGACTTGCATGAGCCATGCTGGTGAGGGAGGAAGCTGGGAGTCAAGGCCTGGCCCCACGCTGGGGCAGCCTGCTTCCCAGCACTCCCCACAGGCCGCGTTCCTCCTCAGCTGTCACTTCGCCTCTGGAAGCTGGTTTGAAGGAGAAGGAGGGCATTTCAACTGTTCTCTCTCCTCAGCCCCTGCTGTGCAGGAACTGCTGGCCTGGGTTCCACCCTGCTTCTGCCACATGGTAACTGTGCGACCTTGGCAAGAAAGCTCACTTTTCTTGACTTCAGTTTCCTTATCTGAAAAATGGAGATAGTAATAGTACCTGCCTCAGCGGGTTATGTAATCAGTAAAGTACATCGTTTTGGTATATACGTAGAACAGTGTCTGTCATACAATAAGCACTTAATGTCTTTCTACCACCTCCCTTCCAAGGGCACTTTCATTGAGTGAAAGCTGTTTTAAAGCTATTGAGTTTTTGCAGTGAAGCTATGCAAGGAATGCCTCGTTGCCTGGATCCACTAGAGTCAAGAAACTATCTTTCTGTTTAGGGAGTTAGCTACAGGGCAGCAGAACAGGCACTGGGCTTTTTGGGGGAAGAGTTGCTCCCCACTCGTTGAATGGCTTCATCATGTGGCTTAACCCTCTAACCCTTAATTTTCCCTTAGGTAAAATTACTTTATGGAATCACTGTGAGGATTAGGTGAGGAAATTTGGGCAAAGTAGTTCTTGTAGTATCTGGCACAGCTCACACCCTAGACAAACGGTAGCTCTAGTCATCTTGCTTATGCTGCTTGCTCCCTGGCATGGCAGAGCTGGCATAGACACTGCCCAGTCCCTCCCATCAGGAGCTGCAGGCCAAAGGACAAATCCCAAGTGATCCTTGCACCATCAGCATTGGTTCTGGGTTCTTGGGTTGGTAGAGATGGGCCCCTGCTGCCTGCTGCCTCCTAGGAGGGAACACTGTCTATTCCCTGAGATGAGTGTCTTGCTGTTTGGCACCAAGAACAGGATTTAATGAAAGCAGCTTAAATCAACATGCCCTGCACTCAACAACCAGCCCTGTATTGAAATGTGAGCTGACAAGTTCCCCAGCACTTTGGTTAGGTTTGTGGAAACAGTGAAGTCAGATTTTATACAAGTGTTTACTCAGTTCCCTGGCTTCCTGGCAACTTGGCTTCCAGTCTCATCTCAGAAATTCCTCTTTCAATCCAGCCTCATGCATGTGGTCTTCCTTCCTGATAAATCACATGACATAACTGTTGCAGCAGATTCTTATGCCCCAGAAGAGCACAGGACATAGGCCCCATTGGGACTTCACTTCCTGAGTCACTTGGGAGGATGATACTGATCATGGTGGTGGTAGTGATGGTGGGGGAGGTGGCTACTGCTGTTGCTGTTAAACAGATAGAAAAGAGTTGGAGCGGGGGAGTGACTGGCCCTAAGTGACTCGGCTTACCAGTGGCAGTTTGAATTAAATCCAGGCCCTTTGTTCCCAAGTCCTCAGCTCTTGCCTCATGCCCCCTTTCTATCCAAAGAGGTGTTCATGTTGCCAGTCTTATCTTTCTTTCTGACAAGCCACAGGATAGAGTAACAAAGAGCCATCCATTTCTTAGTATTTAGCATGTACCAGGCACTGAACTAAGTCCTTTACAACCTTATCTTCACTAAGGTTCATAAGAACCCTGGGAAGGAAGTATTACTAGTATTACCATTTCCAGATGAGGAAACTGAAGCTCAGAAAGATTAAATTACATACTGGCATCCCTTTTCTCCCCCAACCCTCACCCGACTCGTAAGTGGCGGAGTCCAGATTCAAACCAGATCTGGCTCCAAGGTCTCTCCTAAACACTATGTTATATTGACCGATGTATTCTAATCAATCAATCTCTCTCTCTCTCTCTCTCTCTCTCTCCAAACTGTGAACTCTGTGAGGTCAGGGCCTATAAGTATCCCTAGCATAGGGCCAAACATGCATTAGGTTCTTGGTGATTATTGCATGAATGACTTAACCAGTGAATAGTCAAAGAAAGAAAAAGAGCCCACTGGGAACACAGGGAAGAGAGGGGCTGCAGCCAAAAGCTCTGTCCAGGAAGATCCCAGCACACTACCCGACAGCGAACCTAATCCCTTCTCTCAGGACTCCACCTCCTCCCCACCTCCTCATAAACCCCTTCCCTCCCACTCCCCACACAGTGTGCTGGGCTAACACCAAATCTCTGTGCTCCTTGTCGGTCACTTCCCAGACCTAGATCATGTTAGTTTCATGCGCAGTGCCAGCCAGCCAGAAGCCCTCCTGGACAAGAGCTGGCATCATTTCACCTCCTTCAAGCCATCTTCCCCAGGGAGCAGGCCTGCTGGGCTGAATGCCTCATCAACTTTTGCATAAAGTGGGTACACTCAGCAGCACTGCTGAGCAGAACGACTCCTCCCATCTCCCCTTCCTTGTGCTTTAGTTGGCTTTTCACCCTCTTGGCTCAGAGCTGTCTCAGAAAAGGGAAAGAATGTAATCTCTTTGAGATGGTCCTTAGAATTGGAAAGGCTCACCTTTCTTTCAGAGCTTAATGGCTTCTAAAGATTTTAGCCTCTGTGGCATTTTCCATGGTACGCTTTCAAAAGCCATCCCTTAGACTCATCATTTGTCCCTGTTGGTTCTCCCTCAGGTCTTCCTTCCCCACCCTTACCCCCATAGCCTCTCTCCTCAGCCTCATAAATTTATTCCTCATTTCCACTGCTATATGAGCTCTCTCCAGTCTTGTCTCCCATAAATGACTTTTATTTGAGAGGGCCCTCTCACTATATTTTATTCCTTAGGGTTGCTGGCTCACAGAAGCAATACATGGCAGAGATTTTGCATGTAAAATGCTCATGCTGCGGGTTTATGATTCTTATCATTTGATTGCAATTGAGTTTTGTGGAATAACAGGTGGAGATGTTTTAGAGATTCAGTGGCACAGGTTTGGAGGTAACACGTGCAGTCAGCAAGAATTGCATGAAATTTGGAGTAGGACCAGGCTAGATTTTCAAGACTCAGCTTAAGCATAGACTATGGCTAATGACACCTGCCTTGCAGGGTTGTTTTCCAAATCAGATTTATCATGTATATGGTGGCTGCATTCAGTAAGCAGTCAATAAATGAAGTAGTTGTATATAGTTTTAGAATGCATGATTAGATTTAAATTATCCAAACAGTCCTTAAACTCTAACAAATGTAATTCTTAGGACAGTTTATACAGTGAAGGTTTGGAGCCAGAAGGCCTGGACCTGAATCTGTGTAACCTTAAACAACTCACTTGCTCTCTCAGAGGCGCAGTTTCCTTGCAGTTTCTGAATCTCTCTACCATCCCCTTTCCCCAGCCCCAACACTGGTCATTGACTCTAGATGAAGAGTCATTATCTAGATCATTATCTAGATGAAGAGTCAGATAAAAGCTGACACATTAACCCCAAACAACTAGGTCAGTGGCCCACAGCACAAGGGAGTTAGGGTCAGCCTCCTCTCAGCATCACAAGCTTCCTGAGGTCCATTCCAGAGAAGAGCACAACCTCCTCAGAGAGAGCACCCCACAATAGCTCCAGACCTGCTCCCACACTGACACATTCACTGCATTCATTCACTGAATCTTTCTGGCCTATCCTGTGTGCTGGGCATTCACTGTTTTAGGCACCGAGGATCAGACAGCCCCACAGCCTGGTCAGGAAATGAGACGCCTAATTATTCAGCATGAGCAGAGCTCTGATTGATGTGTGTACAGTAGGGTTTGGGAGCACAAAAGCAGCAGCAGTGAACTTGGCCAGTAATGGGATGGGAGAGGAACTGGAGAAGGTTGTCACCAGCCAGAGATCTGTGAGCCAGACCCTGAAAGGGGACTGAAGGGAGGCCCCCTGGTGGCCAAGGAGGAGAGGGCAGTGCAGGCCAAGGGAACAGCGTGTGCACAAGTAGAGAGCATGCATGGTCAGCTGGACAGTCACGCCTCAGTCCGGCTGGAGATAGGAGCTGCAGGGGTGGGTGGCAGGAAAGAAGGCCAGAGGTAGGCAGGATCCAAACCTCGGAGCCCGCTGAATGCCGTGCCAAAAATCTTGGCTTAAAATAATTGTCAGTGAACATTGACTGTTTCCCTTTCAGACTCCACATCAGATCTCTTTCTTTGGCTCTCTCAACTCAATCTGGCCTAGATTCTACCTTAACACAGTGGAACCCTCCAGAATTCACACTCAGATCCTCTAAGCTTTCAGTTTATTCTCTATTAATCTCTTCCCCTACCCAAAGGGAAAGAGAATCACAAAGCATAAATAATAACAATAACGACTAGATGGATATGGCGCTGAAAAGCCCTGTTATCAAATTAAGTCACAATTGACAGCAAAATAAACTCAATGCTTTAACAAAAATAAGCTTAAAGTAGCAACCGGGTTAACATAATTAAAGCTCTAAACATAGCAGTTGCACTAGAGCTAAATTCAATTTTATTTACGAGGCAAAATATAATTACATTTAAATTTGAGGGAACAGAATTTAATTCTTATTAATGACAGAAAGACTGAGTGAGATGCTTTAATGCCAGAGAAATTGTCTTATGTTCATGGATGGGAGAGAAAATTAGATTCAGCATTGAGCATTCTCCCCTGTTACAAGTCTCATTTGTGTAGCTAGAATTGTTCCTTCTCTGAGAAGCATTAGCTTCTCAGCCCAGAAAGCACAGCACCAACATCCAATTAAACATCAAAAGGAAACAATCAAGTTAGACTATTTCTGTATAGGCATGTTATAGGAGGGGAAACTCAAGGTTAGAATCTCTCCAGAGGAATAATATCCATTGAGACTTGACATTTCCTGTACCCCTTCCCAACAGCAAGTGATAGCCTGAAATCAAAGTTCAGAATAATAAATATCCAGGAGATTGACAGTGGCATAGAGAGGAAGGGAAGTGTCAGAGGGCGGCACGGAAGAGCCTACCAGTTGCCTGGGAGGTAGTGTGGCGGTTTAGACACAATGAGATGGTCAGTTCCTAACATTTAATCAAAGACTGGAAAATTGGGCCCAGACAAGCATGCTGCTAAATACTGCCAGAGTTAAAGGTTGATAAACCAAGAGCTGGCAGATTTGTAATTTAGTAGAATTTCCCCTGACAGCCCTGGAACGTTTTCTTTCAGAATTGGATCTTTTCATTATGCAAATGTAAGCCCTTCTGAAATTGGGCTTCAGAATGAAGTTTCTATTTGGATGCCCAAGCTGATATCTTGTACAAAATCTCTAGTTGTCTTCCTGAATCAAACTGCTGTTATTATAACTTGTAATCTAAAAAGAAAAACTGTTCTTTCAATGGAAATTTTATATTTTACAGAGCTCCTTCATGTATGTGCTTCATGATTTATTCAAACAGCAAATACATTAACCTCTGACATTGCAGATGGTGTTACTCCCAGGAAACCAGGGTCCAGAGAACTTGCGTGACTTGCTCAAAGACACTCTGAGAAAACAATGAGTCACTTCCAGGCTTCTCTGGCTTCAGAGCCCATGTTTATCCCCTGCACAACTCTGCCATTGGCTATTACCAAGGTTTGTGCTGAAACTGCCAGAAATCAGGTATCAGGTTTTGGATAGCACTTCATTTAGTAACACTGCCAGAGGAACCATGTAAATTGGATCATGACTTTGGTGTACTAATATTACTACAAGGGTTTCAGAAAAAGAACAATTGCTCTCAACCAATGGTCAGGGAAGCTTCTTGGAGAAAGTGGAATTCAAGGTGGTGGTGGAGGTTGGATACGAGTAGGTAGTGATAAAAGGAAGAGGCAAGCACCTTGCAGCAGCCAATTGTAGAAGTCAAAGATTTGCAACATATACAAAGATGGGAGATCAAGGCATTTTCTAGGAAAGATGAGTAGCTTGAAGTGGCTTAGCTTTTAGGATATTTGTGGCAGTAGTGAGAGGGGGAAAAGATGAGGAAAGCCAGCATGAATAATCTTGAAGGAGTTTAGGTTTTTTCTGTCTTTGGGAGCCACTGAGAAGTTTTAGGCAGAGGTGTGACAAGGTCAGGTTTGGTTTTAGAAACCTAGTCTATTGTCAGCATACAGTTGGAGGTTCTTGGGGGACAGCCAGGTGGAAGTGTCCAGGAAAGAGTTAGATAGATGAGCTTATGACTGAGTGGAGAAATGAGCCTTTTACAAAAGGTTATTAGGGTCAGAGGTCATTAGGAAGAGAGTGTAACATCAGCTGTCTCTTCATTTCACCCACTTGGGCCCTTTTAGTGGGGGTCAGGTTGTGTTCCAGTCCTGGCCGAAAATACACATCCCAGTCTCGTTATTTGGCTTCCTTGCTCACTAGTTCTTTCCTGACTTGTTATCCTTCTGCAGAGTCAGCTCCTATTTGGAGGCCTCCTCCAAGCTGGGTTTGAACTCCTCTAATCAGGAAGCCAGATACTCTCCAATTAAGAGGAATAGCAGTGGCTTACTGCTTCCTGTGGTAGGTGCTTTGTAAAGACTTGAAAATCTAGTCCTGGGGGAATAGATGTGGAGACCTGCTCTGCACCCACATACTGGAATCCACTTTTCTGCTTGGTTTGAAAGCTCTCCAAGCTCCTTGAATGAGGTGAAAGGCCGTGTGGTTTCCGAGGCTCATTAACTTTCCGCCATCTCGATCCGTGGAACAGAGCCATGGCTTGAAGCGCTCTGACTCTCGGGTGATAGGGAGGGAAGTTGAAAAGCACAGGAGAGTAGCTTGGGTTTGGCCTCAATGTCTAAAGGAGACTAATTACTGTAAGGAAGTCAGAGGTTCCTTTGCTGTACCTTCTTCCCCTTCTGGCTCCTTCCTGGAACCTGCACTGAGACTGAAAGCCATCTGTCCAACTTAGTGAGGGAGGCAGGGAGACAGCGTGGGTGCCATACTTTCAGAATGCTAATTTGTACAAAATACATGGAGATCTGGTCTGTGGGAGAAAAAGCTAACTTTTAATTAGCCTACTGTGTGCTGGGCATGGTGGCTGGCATTGTGCACATTTACACACATAGGCAGACTTGAGTTTCTTGTGGATACGAATAATTTCATATAATCTCGTATCCTCAGCCCCTAGGCCTATCTGTCACATAGTAGATGCTCAGTATATTTTTAAATCTGTTTTAAAACTCTGATAGATAGATATCATTATCACCATTTTATAAATGACAAAAATAAGGCTCAAAGGTGTGCAGTATTTGTTTCACATAGCTAGGAAGTAGCAGAGCAGGCTCTTACCTGATTCCAAGCCCCTTCTCTGAAAAATCACAGAATCTTGAACAGTTACGTGAGCACTCTGTCCTGTACCACTGGAATCTGGCAATACAGATACAGTCGGAAGACATGTTTCCTGTGTAAGACTCACTAGGGAATGCAGAGATTAATTTGATGATGGCAGGGTTCTCTAGACAACTCAGGTAGACTAATAACCCTGAGAAAAGGAGATCCACATAAAAGTGCTTTGGGAAGGCAGAAGGTGAAACTCCTTCCAGCTGCCGGGAGGGGGTTTCAAGGAGGAGGTGGCATTGGAGCCAGAACTCAAAGCACATTTAGATTTGAACACATGAAGATCACGGTAAAGGAGCCCAGACTATGGAAATGGCACAGGCAGAAGCACAGAAGAAGGCCCAAAGAGCGCAGCGACCACCATCTGGCAGCTACTTGTCCAGCTGCCCCCTTACATTGACTGTTTGCCAAGGCAGCCAGCAGGTTCCTACTCAGGTACTGACATGCATGTCACTGTGTGGCATAGGATAAGGTACTTCCTAGATGGGCCCTAGTTTTCCCATCTAGAGAATTCTTTTCTAACCATAAAGCCTGCTCCTCTAGTTTTGCTCTTTTTCTCCCTTGACATTAATCCACCTAAAGGAAATCTCCTGGCCAGAACCAGGCCACTTCCTACCCAGTGCCAGTTCTCTCCTGGCTCAATCTCCTTCTACATTTTCTGCTCTTCCGCTGGTCCATCACTCACAGCTCCCTGGTCTCTGTGCCTTTACTCCACATCCACCTTGCAAAACCCAGGATCATTTTAACCATTCACCATTTCTGATCTCACAGCTGTGCTTCTGAATGCCACTAAGCCAAATCACATCATGCTCATGATCTTTAGCCTCTCCTGGGCCCTCCCAGCTGCAGTTCTTGTACTTTGTGAGTTCTCGCTCTCATTCGCCATGGGGCTGTTTCAAATGTTCACATCTATTCACCAGCACCCTGCTCCAGGGAGATTCCTGCCTCCTACCTCACTGAGAACGCTGAGGCCAATAGTTTAGTGCTGCCCCATTATCCTGCCTGCTTCCCATACAGACTGTGTCCCACATGACTCTCTGTCTGATCCCTCTACCCAGAGGGTGAAGTACCCACTGTGCCCATTCCTCTGATTGTGCTTCGGAAACAGTCCTCTCTACCTGTTGAAAGGCACCTCAGCTGAGCATCCCCTTGCTCCCTCCAGTATCTTCAACCCCTCCTTTCCCTGATGCTTTCCAGCACATAAACATGAAATAGTTGGGACACTTAGATGGCCTGGTGACACACAGCTGGTTAGGTGATTACACATTTGGGTGGATGGACAGATAGATGGGCTGATGGATGAGCAGACGGATGGAGGATGAACAGACAGATAAACAGACAAACAAAAGGAAAAGTGCTTAATACAGTCAGCATTGGGTTGAGGTGAGGAAGGAAACTCAAACACTGATTCCAGAGATCTTATAGTCTAGCTGGGGCTATGATCTAAGATGTAATTAACAATCAGGGGATACACTCATATGGCATCCGAGGTATTGTCTAAACCTGATCCCACAACTCATAGGCCAAAAATCATGTGAATCACAGTCACCTTTCATTTCTAGCTAAGTACCTTTGAGCATTTAATGTCTCCAAGCTGTTTCCTCAACTATGATATGGGAGTGAAAGCATCATTGCAGGACTATTGCAAGAATTTAATGAGTTAATATTTGTGTTCCAACAACAACAGTTGCAGTTCTGGAACATTGAAGGTACTTCATTTTCTTATTTTTGCCTCAAATGCTGACTATTAATGGTTTGGCTTGGACTTTAAGTATGCCAGAATTTCTGATAAACTCCCCCACTTGTGCAGTAACTCAGATGAGCTAGTGATAAAACAAAAAATCATGGCAGGAATCATTTAAAATTAACCCTCTATTAAAATTTCTTAAGGTCACTCTTGGAATCTCAGGTCCTCAGCAAAATAGAACAATTGTACTTATTACCTCTTCTAGTGCTAAATGCAGACTTATGAAAGGACTTCCCAGGAGGTCCCAGGGGGCCAAGACTCTGTTTCCACATGACTGGAATTTTAGAAACAGCTTCATTTGCACCTGTTCCTTGCTCAGCAGGAACAGATCTTTGGGCGGGGGCCCTTCTACCCCTTACTTGTATCAGTTTTGAGCGTCTTTCCAAGTAGAAGAAATTTTATGGGAAAATTGTGCATAAGTCTTTCCCTTTCGGAGAAAGGCACAGCTTCCCCTACCAGCTATTTTAATGAACAGGATTGTAAAGTAAGTCCAGACAAATTAAAACGTAGCTGCGATAGGTCCCAGGCTTCATCTGGGCTTGCACGGGGATTAACATCTAATGAGAGGAGCGTGGGGCAGCTTTTCCTGTACATGTACATTTTTTGGCATAATTAACCAAGAGCCAAACCTTGTGTCTTTTCCCTGCTCTTTCGCCTCTTCCTCGTGTGTTCACCCCCTTCCACATCATAGAAAGAGAACAGGTGTGACTTGGGCATTAGCATGAAGAAGATGTGTCTGTGGGTGTAAGGACTGAGGCATTGTTTTAAATTACAGAGTTCACACACAGAGATTGGAGAAAATGAGTTTCTAAGAAGCTTAGGCACAAAGGACACTGAGCCTCTACATAATGTATTTAACAAAATAACCTGTGTACAACGTGGCACTGAGATAGAGTCATATCAACCGACATACACCTCTTCCATTAAAGCTTTTTTCATTCATCTATTCTTTCAACAAACATTTGTTGAAAGCCATGCTGGGCCACACCTGGTGCTAGTGCCAGGGGACCACGTTGGACCTTCCCATCAGGTGGGCTTCCAACCTAGATAGAGGACAGTGCACGGGTGAGGCAGGGAAGAGGTGGGATAGGGAAAGGGTGGTGCTGTGGGTTTGACTTTCTGTAGGGGAAGAGCTCACGTGTTGCCAGGTTCATCTCCAAGGGCCTGTACAGTTCAATCAAGAACTCTGTAAGCTTGGAATAGGAATTTTTGGACAGTTGGAGATTTTCCTCTGATTTTGAGAGGAAGTCCAGGCTACAAATACAAATGGCTTCTACCTAGGTTTTGATACTCATGGCTGATGATGCCATGCTAGGTGACCAGAGGAAGAGCATGCTTTTCTAGTAGTAGCCCCAAAGTTTGAGACCACTACTAGAAAAGCAAATATTTCATTCTTCAGGAACACATTCCTCTGCTGGGTTACTTGGAGCTGTGCTGATGGAATCATCTTAGGTCCTCATCAATTAGTCATACACAGCATAGTGTACACAGAGCTTTTCATATAAACTATTTTCTTCAGTTGTCACCACTCATCCTAGAGGGGGACCATTATTACTCTCCTCATTTTAGGGGTAAAGAATTATGTCTCAGAGAGATTAAGTTCCCCAAGTACCCACAGCTAGGAAACTGGGGAGTCAGAATCTGAACTCAAGTCTCCCCTATGGCTTGTGTACTCCTAGTACTTCAAAAGATTCCTCCCAGACCCCAGCCCTCCACCATTAATTCAGAAAGCTCTGATGTTGGTCATGTGAAAGCCCACTAGCATTTATCAAACCCTCCCTTGTTATTGGGTATGTTGCAAACGTCAGAATTCATATCTGATCTTCTAAGTTTAGTCTAGTGTACTTGCCACTACATCTCCTTTCTCATAAAAATGTGTGTCTTTATTATATCCTGAATATGTGCCAGGCACTATGTTAGAAGCTATACTTTTGTTCATGCTAAATTGATTTAGGTTATATCTGTCTGCCATGCTAGAATGTAAACTCCTTGAGGTCAAGGAAAAATTCATGCCTGTCATAATCACCATGGGATCTCCAGTGCCCACTGTGGGGCTTGCACACAGGGAGCACCCAAGAAATCAACCAAATGAAAGTAATTCCTACAGCAATCCTCCAAAGTATAGTAGTTGACGTCATCCCTGTTTTACATAAGGGAACTTGTGACTAGGAGAGGAGCTGTAACCCACATTTCACAAAGGACCACTTACATTATGTAAAAGACATATGAGCTGTCAAAGCACATTCTTTAGCATAGTCCTGTTTAGCTTTCACTAGCCACTTCAGGAAATTATATCTGCTTTAATGTCAAAGCAGAATCTGAGAAGGAAAAATAAAACAGTTCCTTTTGTTTCAAGGTATTTGAAAATAAGAAAAAAAGAAACAATAGGGACTATGACTTGGGGCCAAATGGTAAAGTAGCATCACAGGTTTCTACTCTCATCTTGAGTCTGTGGGTCTCTTCACTCAGTCAGATGGGCCCATCTGCAGAGAATCCAAGCACTCCCAAGCTGTATTACCTTCAGTTAGCACCCCATAAACATCAAGGGCCCTTCCATTAAAATGTGTAAGAGCTCACAACCCAGCTTGTAAAGGGCTGGTGGAGGGGTGCCCAGTCACCAGGCCACTTTAACTTCATGCCAGGAGAGCATGTCTAGTGTAAACTGGCAAGGAAGTTGAGTGTTTGGATGGACAGAGCAGTAATCTCCAGATGGGAAGGGTGAGACTAAGTGCCTGGGAAACTCTGTGTAGAGGACCTCATTTCATTTCACATGTATCAGGGTCTGACTTGGATATAACAAAGGATAAGCAGGGCCAGAAGTGGCAGGAGGTGGGGATCTGCTGGAAAAGCTGAGAGTTTCCCTCAAAGGGAAGCCCACCTGTGACAGGTCAGTGTTCCTTGCCTGTTCTGAGGCTTCGTTTCCTTATCTGTGAAATGTCTGCCTTGAAGTACTTTTCCAAGGATTGTCAAAACAATGAAAAGACACTAGATGATCACATGACCTCGTAGAATGTTCTCATACTATCTGGGCCTCAGTATCCACACCACTAAGAAGGATAATAGCCAGGCATTCTCACAGCCCTGTTGTGATAGTTCAATGAGAAATTGTCCATGAAGAGTGCTTTGCAAACTGTAAAACTTGATGTGAGCATTAGTTAAATAAAAAATGGCTTTCCCACATATTACCTCATTTGATCTAACACCAACCCTGTGAAATTGGTGAAGTGGGAATTATCAACCCCATTTTACAGAAATGGAAAGCAAGGCTCAATGAATTGCATAATTGGCAGCTTGCAGATTACCCAGCCAGTAAGTGGTAAAGCCATAGGCAGATCAGACCTGTCTGACCCTAAGTTCCATGTTCTTTAATTCATTGTACATAGCAAAAAGGTGCAGGCATGAGTCATAGCTATAGGTTATTTGGATAATCTTTTGAACGCCAATATTAGTTTGTGCTTTATCTGGACTGTGATCTCCTGGGGGGCAGAGATTATATCTTATTGACCTCTGTATTTCTAGCACCAGGTACAGTCTCTGGCATATAGTAGGCATGTGTGGATATTATTAGAAGAATACATGAATTAGTATGAATTGATTGATACCTACTATATATTAGGTAGGAAGAAGCCTCTGAAGTGGTTGTCATCATCATTGTCACTTTGCAGAGGAAGAAAAGGAAGCTTACAGCTATTGAGTAGGTCATAGAGCAGGCAAAACTGAGATCTGGAATCACATCTGATTCCAAGTCTTACTGTCTTTTGTCTGTACTGTCTCCAGGTGACTTAATAAAGGAATGAAGTACGTTTTAGCTAAGACCTGAAGTCTGGAAGTTCATTGTGGGGAAAAGCCTGCCTCTTCTCTTGGTCCCTGAGGGGCTCCATGTGCTCTGCTGCCTGAAAACACCATGGCTTTGGCCCCAGCAGCCCGCCCCTCTCCTGGCTCACACCTCAGTGAATAGTATGCTTTCTGCTGTTTACTTTCACACCATAAACCACCACCTGGCAAAAGTGCTGAGTAAACCCAAACAAATACTAAGCTGATTTTTCATCTCTCCAAGGGCCCTCAAGGGAAAGTTCCAGCCCTGACCCCAGGCCCAGCCTCCAGAGTCACCAGGAAGTCATTGCCCTTTCAATGTTGTACAGAAGAAATGGGAATTACAGAGACAGGACCTAGGATGTCCTGGGGCCTGGAGATTGTCATTCTTTATCTTGAGGCAAGCCCAAGTGTTTGTCTATGTGAGCAAGCAAGGAAAAGAGCTTGAACAGCATCCTAGGGGGCTGCTTGACATAGCTCCGCAGCCCTGTCCTCACGTGGGACAGTCTCATACAGGCAGGTCGCTAGACAGAAACAGACAGGTGGGCCTGGTTGGACTTTTCAGCCAGGCTAAGTGGGGTGTGGTGAATGTTTACCATTCTCAGGCATCTATAGCCCCAGGCATACCATAATTCATCCATCATCCAACAAACCTTAGTAAGAGGTCTATTCTATACCAGGATCTGTGCTTGGTACCAGGGATGGAGGTGATCAAAGGAATTAGACCAGCCTCAGGTTCCTAGTCTGATGATAAGACAGACAAAGAAACAGAAAACCACTCTACCATGTAAAAATGGGAAGGAAAGAAACAAGTGAATAACCCACAGGGTGAATTACAGGAGATTTCTCAGAGGAGGGGGTACTTTTCAGCCAGGTCTTGGGGGTAGATTACACTGTCTAACAGGGAGGGTGCTCTGTCATAGAATCCCACATTCTTACAGCCTGAAGGGATCTTAAATACCATTAGGTTCCACCTGCAACAGATGAGGAAACTGACACCCAGAAGAGAGGAAGTGATCTCCCCAAAGCCACACAGTAGATTAGTGGCTGAGCAGGTATAGATCTCACAAACCTCCTAGACTCCCTGTCTGAAGTTCACTGTGCTGACCTCAATTCAGGAAACCTTTCCTGAGTTGCTTGATCTTTGTCATGCCTTTTTGTCATCCACTTCACTGGGTGCTTGCCAGAGCCCAGTTAGGTCAGCAAAGGGCTGCTGCAAGGCAGCATCATGCAGCTCACACTCTCCAGACAGGAACTGTAGCTCAGTGAAGTCAAGGGACCTGCCCCAGGTCACACAGCTCAGAAGCTCCTGAGCCTGGCATAGGACCCAGGTCCCTGGCTCCAGGTCAGAGATATCCCTTCCCACTTTACAGCTGAAGAATCTGATGTGTTACTGCACGTAATAAGTACCTCCCTTTTGAGGTAATGTGCTTGGCAGGATGTCTGGCACAGGAACACAACATACATGGTAACTCTTACTATTTGTTAAATTCTCAAACATTTTATTCATTGTCTTGTAGATTGGTAGGAAGGTCTGAGCCTCTGAGACCTAATTTTGTTTTCTTTTCTTTTTCAAAGTAGCTAAGATGATTAGCAGCTTCTAAACTAAGCATGCAGTTTGGAAGGGAGATGAGCAAATGCACCTTGACAGAGGTGCCAGCTAATTTAGTTTGAAAGAAATGAAAAGGATTGAGATTTTCATGTGAATTTGAAGCATGTGGGGCCACGAGGCATGAGAATCAAGTCAGTCTCTCTCCCTCAGAGCCCTGGCAGAGAGCTTCAGTGGACATGGTTGCTCAACCTGTTTCCTAAAGAGCAGTTGTATTTTGGAAGACTTTACCACCGCTGCCTGCAGTAAGCATGAAGCTGTTGCTGGCCTGGAGCCTGAGGGGCTTGTGAATCGGGCCCTGTGTGTTTTGCACCATCTCACAGATGTGCCTTTGTGAAGGGCGGGCAGCTCCACTCTGGCTATGAAGGGCCCCCCTCCAAACCATTTACTTTGGATCTGAAACCCCATTTAGATCGTTCTTGGAGTTGGGGTGAGGAAGCAGGAAGCTGAAAGAGAATAAACCCAGCAAAAGCACAGAACAAACTGCAGGTTTTGGACAACAACCTAGAGTATACTCATGGGATTGGGGTTCAGCCTCCCTCCCGCACCCCAACCTCAATCAGAGTCCAGGCAGTCATGAAATGCAGGCCCCAGAACTCATCACGTGCCCAGCCAGACCACAAGCACTTCATTTGGCGATGGGGACTCATCCTTACTTTGTTTTCACACATAACTGGTTTTTAATTACATTTGACTTTTCCTGATGTCTGTTCAGAATGCCGGTCCCCTTTGGAAGGGGCAAGCACAAAGGCAGGGACAGGCTGGCAAGAAGGAGAAGCAAATTGAGCAGAGCCCTACAATCCTTCCTCTTTTGGTGGGGAAACAGGCACAGGGCAAGATTCTGCCCAGAGAATTGTTCTCATCTGAGGGTCATTGTCCACGGAGATTAGTCTCCCGAGCCTCTGGAATCCTGATCTGTCACAGAAGCCCAGGTATGTAGCCAAGTGTGACTTTGGTTTCCAACAATAACTTGCTCAATACTTGTTGTTTTTCTCTCTCCTCTCTCCCCTGCCCCTCTGGCCACTGCCTCCCCTCCTGGCCCTGGTGTCCTCCCTTCTTCTGCTCCTCCCCACAGAGATCTGTGCTGCCGACTGTGGTGGCCATGGCGTGTGCGTAGGGGGCACCTGCCGCTGCGAGGATGGCTGGATGGGGGCAGCCTGTGACCAGCGGGCCTGCCACCCGCGCTGTGCCGAGCATGGGACCTGCCGCGACGGCAAGTGCGAGTGCAGCCCTGGCTGGAATGGCGAACACTGCACCATCGGTATGGCGGGCCGAGGTCCCCGGGTACCTTCTCTGGTCTGCAGGACATCTTTGTCTGTTGGGGCATTTCAGGGCCAGCCTGGGCCCTCATCGCATGTGGGGATGGGGAAGAAAGTCCTTTCATCTGGAGGCATTACGACTGGCATTTCCTAGCCATCGGTTGGATTTAAACTCACAATTTGGTATTTTCAACCTTATTACTCCCAATTTCCATTTCCCTGGTTAGCTGGTTAGCACACCTTGCTCTTTAGCTCCTCCAAGGCTACATGCAGTATGGATCTGTGTCAGGGAGCTCTGTGTTCAGGAATGAGGCAGATGAGCACTTCTTAGCAGCTATGGGCAAGCCCTGTCAACTTTCTGAGCCTCAGTTTCCTCACTCGTAAGATGGGGACAATAATACATGTGAAGACCTTAGCAAAGGCTGGCATACAGTGGAGTGCCCAGTACATGCAGCCATTATTATCCAATGCATTATCTTGCTGGGATGGCTGGGGCTTAGCTCTGAGCCCTCCATGCCCACTGGGCTCCTAGGTCAGAATTCCCCAAGAGGTGTGGAATCCTGGGGAGAGCTCCCCACAGGCCCTAAGGCCACATCTGGAGTCCATTAGGCCTGGGATCTTCCCCCGTCCTCAGCTTCCATCCTGTCTGCATTTGTCTCCTTTCCCCTCCCTTGGGGTCTCCTCGGCACCAGCTCCTGCTGAAGCAGCTCTGAAAACAAGCTGATCACTTCATTCCCTTCCTTCTGCCTTTCCTGCTGGTTTTGTTGATTTTAAACTCAGCCAGACGTTTTGCTTGGTTTATTATCCTGGAATGAGCACTCACCAAAAGCTCTTTATTGAATCAACCGGTTTGTGTATATATGTGTGTTTTAGCTTCTTCCCCTTCCGTTTTTGTTTTTTGTTTTTTTTTTTGTTTTTTGTTTTTTTTTAAATGAAGGGTCTGTGATCAGATGGTGAGCACATGGCTTTAGAAGGCAGGATTCCAGGTACCTTTCTGGCTTAGAAAGTGACCTCTTGGGTCTTAGAGAAACTGGAAGACAAGCCCCGCAGCTTTGGAGAGACAAAGGAATTTTGAGCAAACAGAGCTACCTCTTACCCCTTGAGGGTTTTTTCAGTCTTCATTGTTTTTGTTTTGAAGCCTAACATTAGTTTACATCCTTGGTCCCTGCCCCTGCAACATCCCTGGGTTTTGGCCATGGAATACCTTACATTTATTAATATTAATAATAATAATGGCTTCTGATTTTTAAGTATTCACAACGTGCCGAGAGCTGCACTAAGAACTTTAGCTGCATTATTTTATCCTCCTTACAATCACCCTGTGAAGCAGTATGTATTATTTCCTCATTTTCAAGGACCTGAGGCTTAAGGTCACGGAACTTCAAAGAGGTAGAGCAGGAATTTGACACTTGATTTTTCCTTACCAGCTGCTTACTCTGCAGCGCTTGCACGATAAAGTGCTGGTTTTCTACTGAGGCACCTGCTCCTGTCCCTCCTGGAGACTGTGCCCTGTCGTGGCAGTTGCACTCAGAGTCCCTCACCTAATCTGCCCAGCCCCCACCCTCAACAGAGCCACTCCATCCCATTGGCAGCCACTGCGGCAGCCACTGCAGGTTGTGCTGCGTCATGTTACTGTGTGCACCTTGATGGCTTCTTTATATCAGTGTCATCCTCCCTTACAATTGTCCTGGAAACCCCTTAGTGAGAAGTGGCCCTGGTCATCTGAGGGGGCCTCTTCTTTAAACTCTGCTTTCCCCTCACCTTCCCTTTTCTGCATGACTGAGGATGAACCAACCTTTCAACCTCCCAGCCCAGAAGAAAGCCCACACCTATCTAAAAAACAAAAACAAAAACAAAAAAAAACAAAAACAGAAACAAAAAAACCAGAGCCCAGAGAGGGCCCATTCTGTTTGCTTTCTCTTGCTTACAGAGTCCTCAGCTCATCTTACCAAACTCCAAAACGTTTGCAAATGTTGGACAAAAATGTTATAAGATAAACGCATCGCATCTTAGGGAACCTCTCCCTTCGTCTAGTCACACATGACTCATGTCGTGGCTTCTGGGCAGGCTGTTTTACAGGCAGTGTTTTCTGGATATTCATCAGCCTGGCCTTAAGAATGTCCCTTTTATTTTGATGCCAAGAAGTCAAACCGTCCACTTCTACCTCCCCTGTATGCTCTTTTGTCGCTCTTCTAGAACAGATTCCACCTTGGGGATGCAGATACCTTTTCCCCTCCAGATAAGAAATACATCAAGGTAAATGTGCACAATATAAGAGTAAGGTTGACCATCCTAAATACCAAAGAAATGTCATAGGACATTGAAGAAGCAATAGACTAGTCATAGTGGCTCAGCTGAAAGGACTTTGGCTGGGAATTCTATTAATACCTCTCATTGTGTGGTGAGCATTTTCTTCGTCCTTGTCTAATTTTCCTGCATGGTAACCTTCTCTCTGTGGGTCTCTGCCCGTGGCCAGCTGCGTCCCCATGAGAAACTCAACACCCTCGTGCTGAAGGAACACTTCAATAACCCTGTAGGATATAAGGGAAGGGGGAGGGGAGGCAAAGTAGAGAAACAATGGTCCCATCCTTTTCTTGTTGAAATAGAAATGAGAAGGGGAAATCCATTTTTAGTCTTTGATGGTAACAAGAAGCATTTCCTTGTTTCCAGAGAACTTTACTCCCTGTGAGAGTCATTTAGGAAAAGAAAAAAACTGCTGATGTGAAAAGTTAGAAATTCAAAGTGTTAAATTTTCTCTTGTTATCAGATTTCATTATCATACAATAGGTCATTATCGTGTAGCTAGCTCCTAGCTGCAATAGTTATTTCCCATACCAGAGAAAGAGCTGGTATCCATGACACTGATTTAGAGACCTCTAGGCAGTGGAAGCAAAAAAAGAGGGCCTGTTTATTTACATACTGCCGCCCTGCGTAAACAGGAAGGAATGGCTTGATGACCTTACAGCAGGAATACAGAATTTAAAGAACAAGACAAATCTGGGCCCCTTATGGCCAAGTCCCCAGCGTTAAGAACCTTTTTACCCCAGTGACATTTCCCAGAGCAGATTATTATAGTAGGAATTAAATATCTTCTTTTGGAGCCTTTGGCTCACCTTATCTTTCATGGAAGCTACATGATTCTTCTCAAGAGAGGTTGGTTTTCAGAACGAAAGGGAATTTGACAGTGGCATCCTCTTCAATGACAGTATTTTTGTCAAACAGCAAAAATATTTCACATTCAATCCTAATTCCTTATGTTAGGAATCACCTGTCTCTTTGCATCTTGAAGAAGGGTCTTTGGTAAAAGCACCAGGGCCAGACCACGCAGTTGCCTGAGGCTTTAGTTTCTCTATCCATGAATCACAGAATGGAGTGGCTGGAGTAGGTCCCCAAGGGTGACAGAATTTCATCCCCCTCCTCCACTGCCCACAGAACTGCACACCCATCAGCCCAAAAGTGACTCACCTGCTCCTAAAAATATCTCATGAAGAAGAAGGGATTCTTCATTTTTACTGTTACTTACATGACACTAATACTCCCACTTGCATATATGAAACCCAGTTTTCCTAGTCCAGAAGTCAGGGTAAGATGGATTGATTTGGATCTGTTTCTCAAGTATATGATTGACAGAGAGTCACCAAGTGCATATTTTTGGTTCTTTTCAAGGAGTTTTATGGATCCATGAAGTCTGGTGCTTGACCTCTGATTTCCTTTGAGAAAGCTGAAAATCGTAGTTAAATTTAACAAGGCGTTTAATTTTTTTCCTATTTCTTTGAAAACACTACTAACATTTTGGATCAGTTCTATCATGGTTTTTCTATTTACCTCAGTGCCCCTTGTCTCTAAAGTAAAGAAAACACCTGTAGAAAATGCCAGCTTCTGATTACATTAATAAAATTCCAGCTTGACTCCAAAGCTGTGATTGTTCAAGATACCAGATATACAGAATTATTTACCAGACTTCAGGAGAGCTGTCCAATCCTAGAAGTGCTGATTTTTAAACAAAAGCTTCCTCTGGGGGTAAAGATCAAAATGATACCCTGAAGATACAATTACTTGAGTGAGCAAAACCAGACTTCCCAATGAAGAGAAATTATAAAGAAAAGCCACAAAATCTTCCGTGCTTTGTCCAGTTTTTAAAAAAAAAAAAAAAAAAAGACAGAGTCTCACTCTGTTGCGCATGCTGGAGTACAGTGGCACCACCTCGGATCACTGAAACTTCCGCCTCCCAGGTTCAAGCAATTCTTCTGCCTCAGCCTCCCGAGTAGGTGGGACTATAGGTGTGCACCACCACACCAGCTAATTTTTGTTTTTTGTTTTTTTGAGATGGATTTTCACCCTTGTTGCCCATCCTGGAGTGCAGTGGCACGATCTCGGCTGACCACAACCTCTGCCTCCCGGGTTCAAGTGATTCTCCTGCCTCAGCCTCCCAAGTAGCCAGGATCACAGATGCCCGCCACCACACCTGGCTAATTTTGTAGTTTTAGTAGAGACAGAGTTTTTCCATGTTGGTCAGGCTGATCTCAAACTCCTGACCTCAGGTGATCCACCTGCCTCGGCCTCCCAAAGTGCTGGGATTACAGGCATAAGCCACCGCGCCTGGCCTAATTTTTGTATTTTTAATAGAGACGGGGTTTCACCATGTTGACCAGGCTGGTCTCTAACTCCTGACCTCAAGTGATCCACCAGCTTCAGCCTCCCAAAGTGCTGGGACTACAGGCACGAGCCACCACAACTGGCCCTTTGTTTCCTTTTGAATTATAGCTATCAGATTTCTTTTTCATAATCAGAAAATCCTTAACCAAGAGCCCACAAATCACTCATGAGGTATAGGCCCCTGTGATAACGCTATGGTTATCCCTCCTGAAAGCATTCACTCACAACAGGACCTGTGGTTTGACAGGACAGATGCTGACAAGGAGAAAGAGAAAATGTACAGGGATCTACCTCAAGTTATCAGAGCACAAGTTTAATTTGCTGATGATCCTGGGAGACTTCAGCCCACATGTGGTGGGGTGGGAATCTGGCTTTGAATTTCTCTCAGTGTGGGTGTCACTGACCACTTATCCAAAGAGAGAAGAGCACTGATGTATCCAAGAGCTTAGCAAGAACATCTCTTTGATGGTTTGTCACCCATCCGAAAGAAGCTCGGATGACTAGAACCACCAACCCATCACCTGCTGTAGTGAACCTTGTTTCTTGTGGCCTAACATGTACCAATGATGCAGCCGTTCAAGTTGCCCTGAGGCTCCTGGAGAGTAAGAATGGAAAGCCTCTTGCCATGTTCTCCATAACTTTGGATAGGGGGCCCCTGAAGATTCTTAAGATTATCCCAAGAGAAACTTTTGGAAACCTCTGTTGGTAGAGGCAAGTCAAGGAAAGAAGTTTTATGTTGGTGATCAGAGAAAGGCCAAAGAGAGCTAAGACCATGCAGACCAACCTCATGCCAAAAGCTCAGTCTGTAGCATAAATAGCTATAGTACCTTTATTATCTCCGGCTTTTCACACAGAGATAGGAACATAGTAGGAGTATGAGAAACATTTGTACAATGCCAAAGAAACAAGCGTTGCCCAAGAGAAAAGATGACTACTGCCATCATCTTCATCCTGAAGTTCTGAAGAGAAAGATGCAGGAATCGATGAAGTCCTGAATCCACCTTTCATAATGCAAAGCTTGCCTCATCTTTTCTAAAAGTTGGTACTTTAAAATCATGAATTTTTAAACAACTGTACTCAACAGCATATGTGCCAAGGTTTTCAAACAATAAAAGCAACCACAGTATGGACTTCCGCATATGCCTTTTATAAATAAATGGCAGTAAAGTTCAAAGACCCATTTGTCACTCCCATTTTCAATAGCCAGAGACAAGGAAGCTCCATTCCATTCCCGGAAAACTCATGGACTTGGTATTAACTGGCTGTTACCAGCTTTTGGATTCACAGTGTGGCTTGGGGGCTCTTTGTAGCAAAGGAATCCCTTTTGATTTGTGGAGTCAGGATTTGAAGTTTTGAATGTCTACTTTTGTCTCCTGAAAACTCACAGTGCTGATGGTAACCTGAGCCTGCCTCCATCATTTCCACTGATTTTCTTTCCTACCTGTGGTCTGGAGAAATTAGTAAGAATTTTTAAAGGTATCAAAAACATATTTTCACTTCATAGTGCTCTTCATGGTTACATGGTTCTTGAAAATGAAATGGCATTAGAAGAGAGAGAGCTCTCTTAAGTCAGCCCCTGGCCCTGGGGAGATTATCCTATAGAGTGGATATAAGCTTCACTCACCACCAGAACCACTATACTACCATTAAGTTTGGAGACAATCAGGAAAGTTTTTTTCATCAGAGAACTCCCTCACGGTGGAAGCTATGACCACTTGGATCCCAGTGATGGCATCTCATCCAGCGTAGCCATCCCTGGGAAAAAAAAATCTAGGCTCACTACACCTCTTCTATAACTGGATTCAGAGTTATTATAAGAACTTATAATTAGGACCCTCCAAAAAATTCTGCAGATAAGAAAGCTAACAAAACCACAAGAGCCAGGTGATTCTATGTATTCATGCCGTTTGATAGCATATCCTGGGAGATGAGATATAAGAAATTTTAGACCACTTTGCAAAATTAGATAAATTAGCTTGACTAAGACTAAAGTGACAGATAAGCCAAGAATCAAGAAAGATTTCCCTTTAGCCAGAGATATTTCCTAGGCCATTTTTCGTGTGGGCTGTCCCCATTTTTCATTGTTTGGCATTCCATAGCTTTGTTTACTCACCCCTACTTAATAAGCACTCTCTTTCATGTTCCTATCTTATATCCTGCGTCTCATGGACTCCACAACATCTGTAAGAATGAAGAAAAGCATGTAGCCTCAGTTAAAATTTCCTCTTCCCAATTTTCCACTTGGCTGTGCAGGCTCCAGAAGCATATTTCATCTTGAACCAGAGACCACACGGATACCTGAACTAAGAACACAGCCTCTCATCCACTAGTCTTTGAGGCTAATATATAGTGATGAACAACAATATCTGTTCTATCTAGAGAATTGAAAAAATATAATTTATGGTTTTTTTATGAAGAGAGTAAGAATGTTTAAAGAACCCTAGGGATTCCTGATAAGGCCACACCGTTGCAGTCCGGTCCTGTCTGATGGACTTTTGATTCATGTGTGAAATTCAGCTGGGGCTGGAGTGCAGCCTGGCTGAAGGCATCAGATCCTTCAGGAGACTGCCCAGCTACCCGGCCTTTGCAGAACACACTAGTAGGAGGTGTGGAGAGATAGAGAAAGAGAAGCTCCTCAAAGAGCTATAACTACAGCCTAGGGAGGGCAGGTGAAATGGTATTAGTGATTCATGCTGGGAATTAAGAGGCCTGCCCTGCTCTAAACACACAGCCAGACACCCATATATAGACACAGTGGGGTTTATTTCAGAGCAACCTTTGATACTCATCCTCAAATAAGCAAAACTTTAGAAGGCCAAATAACTCAAGGCTTGGATACAACCCCTCCATTAGAAAAGAAAGCACACATCTTTCTTTAGGGTTAATAAGCATTGAGAAGTGGTCAGATTTTCTTTGCTTTGTCTTGTTTTTCACAGTGACATCCATTGACCTGCACCTCATGGTCTGTGTAAGATGCACAAAGGAGGGATGCATCTTACTTAGAATGCTAAGCATTTTGCATTCAAGCATATGTGGGCACATGTGTACATGGAAAATTCAAGAATGGCAAACAGATAATCCAGCAGTATATTTGACCAAAGACTCAACCCCCTTCACTAGTGCATATCAGAGATGATTCAAATTTTGCGTATTTCTAAATTCCAACTTCTTGGAAAGGCCTCTGCCGAGATGGGGTACCACTTGTTCTTGTTATGGCTGCTTCACCTGTAGGGAGGTTGGATGCTGCTCTGAGTAGTCAAAGGGACAGTCTCTAGTTTTCCGTAAAGCCAGACAAAGCTGGCAGAGCAGGAGTGTGGTCACTTTTGCAGTTTCCCATTCTTCTTTGTCTGTTTTCCTTATTCATATGTCTTCTTGTTTCTATGATCACATTTCCAAATGCCTGATCACAGAATGAGTTGAAGTTCCTTTTGGCCATCCCGGGAGAATGCTTGCTCTCCCTTCTCCTCTCTCATGTCATCCTGTCTTTGGTTTTATTTTCCCCACCATGGCATAGGCCTGTCCCAAACGTGGGGCACGATCCCTTTGTCTTTGTCTCTGTAGCATCTGGCATGGTTATGTGGCAGGCGATATTGCACTTACTGGATCCTACCTTAAATGTCCTGTCTTTTATCTCCCTAGCTCACTATCTGGATAGGGTAGTTAAAGGTATGGTCTTCCTTCCTCTATTTTCCTGTTGTCTTTGTGTGTGTGTTTGTGTATGAGTATAAAAGAAGAAATGTGTATATAAAAATGTTATATACACCACATAAGCATGATGTCTGGAAGCTAATGCATCCCCAGTTTTGTCGCAGCATCCATTGCCCAAAGGGGATGGGTTTTCGGTCACAAGGTGGTTGATATACCTGGAGTGTCATTCTCCCCACAAGATGCTCAGATCTGTTTGTGACAATACCATTGTACTTTTGTTTTTCCCTCCCCCCGCCCCACGTACATACACCTTTCACTCTTTCCACCCCATCTCATGTCACCCTGCCCATCTGTTATGGCCCCTGGTCCACCAGAATTAAGATGCTGGCAACCAGGGTGGGTGGCCTGAGAAAGGAAGAGACCCAAGAGCAAGTTAAGAAATTCTGAGGACTACTTTCTAGTACTACTGTGTTCATTCGTCCAAAACAAGCATCTATGGAGCACCCACTGTGTACTAGGCACCTGCGCCAGGGTCTGGAGACAAGGGGACAAACAGACCCCTGACCTCAGGGAGCAGATGGTCTGTTTGTTTATTTGTTTGTTTTCCTTTTCAGAGAAGGCCTGACTTTGGTAAGTTTTGTCTTTGAAGAGTGTTCCCTAGAGGCAAAGTAATTCCTTCCATTTTAAACATTTACATTAGTTAGGTGGTACCTGATTTTCCAAATAGGCCACATAGCTCTAAGAATAAGTCTCAGAATAATCAGATATGTGTGCTCTGAAAAGACTCTAAGCTCCTTGAGGAGAAATACCATGTCATATTCATCTTTTTGTTCTCAGGCCCTAACACAGCACCCGGCACAAAATGTGTGCTCTGCAGATAGGGACACATATTCTAGAGTCCGACTGCTTGGGTTTGAATCCCAGCTTCAACACTCAGGGAACTAAGTGACCTTGGGCAAGTGATTTAACTTCTCTTCTCTTGCTAACAGGACCCACCTCATAAGGCTAGTATGAGGATTAAGTGAAGTAACAAATACAAAGTGCTTAGTATATAGGCAGGAATTATGCTCAATAAGTATGAATTATACTGCTTTATCATCATATTCTTATTCTTATTCTCAACCCTTAATTTGAAGAAGGACTTCATTAGCTAAATTAATTTTTGAAACTGTAAAGGAAAAGGCTAAATTGGCTTTTAATAAGAGATAGCAACATCTGTTTTAAAACTTATGGAAAGGGTTTTGGGGAAACATAACTGACTAAATGCTTTTCAGCTAGGACAGCTTTGCCAAATACAGCAAAGGTGTTGCATAGGATCCAACAGATAGAGGAAGAGCAAGGGTCTTCATATTTCATGTGCTGGTCCTCAACTGACAATAAAATCATTCCAGCAAGAAAGAGTAGTACTTCCTAGCCTCTTTAAAAACAGGCATTTCACACATTATCATTAGCAGAGGACTCTTCAGAGTGGGCTAAATTTTATCATGTTACCATCTATTTGATGGAAAATTTTCCTACTATGTGAAGTTTTTTCACATCCATGAGTCTTAGGTGAGTCATGTGATTTTTTTAAGGGAAAAGATATAATGATACCCATTCGATTGAAAAAGGAAACTGAAGTTGAGGAAGTTGAATGGGTCATCCTGGCTCACACTTCTAATAAGTAGCAGAACCAGGACTCTGCATTTCCTGACTTTATCCATGTTTCAGCATTCTATCTTCTGTCACCATAAGTCACCGAGAATGTCCATAATTTCCAGTATATTTTCCTCCACACCACATCTTCCAAACTGGCACCCTTACTGGGAAGTGGCCTATATTCTTTCTCAAATCACCTGCTCTGATCTTCAGTTCAGAAAATATCATCACCAGAACTTTAGTTGGATTAGGTCAATGAATCATAACTTGTTTTAAAAGGCAAATGTTTCTTGGCAAAATCAAGGTCTGACCCAAGCCCTCATCTGGCTGATATTTTGGTATAATGGATACTAATTCTAAAAAAATAATTCAGAGATCTGTGTCATGGAAGCTCAGGTCTTGTCAGAGTAGAGTACTTTACTGTTCAAATATGGGCCAGATTTTGTTCATTGCTTCCCAGTTGCTTTGGTAGAGACTAAAGAAACAATGTTTACTCAACAAATATGCTGAACTCCTAAGTGGTAGGAAATATGAATACCACATAACAGATATGGTCCCTGCTCTCAAGGTGCCTGCAGTCTAGCAGAGAAGACACTAAAACAAATAATTCCAACAAAGTGTGATGAGGGTTATGACAGGGGAAGTCCAAAGGCTACCACTTAGCAAGTAGCCACCCCACTAACTTGGATTGTTGGGGCCTTATAGATTGCGGAATTTAACATAAGGGTATAAGAGAGCGTCTGAAGGTTTTTAAAAGCAAGATGATAACTAGATCACATTTGTGATTTGGAAGATCAGTCTGGCCCTATTGTGAAAGGAGAATTGAGGGGGGACCATTGAGAACAAGAAGACCGATTAGCAGACTATTGCTGTCATCTAGGTAAGAGATGATGATGGCTTTGTCTAGGGAAGTGAATATGGAGAGAGAAAAAAAGTACAAGAGGACCAGTAAGAGAAACATAAAGAAAAGGGTCATTTGATATATGATAAGTGTATTGCATAGAATCCATGCCACTTAACTAAAAAATAAATACCTTCAAGGATTCTGAAAGTCTTCTAATCATACCTGGGTGCTAGCTGCAAGGGGGACTTCTTCATAGGCCTAAGCAGGAGATTGAAGATAAAGTGGTCCCTTGTCATTTAAAGGGCATCATTTCTTTTGAAAAGCTTTGTTAGCCCTTCTCTAAACTTTAAAATTACATTACTTTGACTCTAGCAAATGCCTGGTGTGAGTCTTTCCAGAAGGGATTATTAATGTCACGTGGGCTGTCTGAATTATTGATGAGTTTCAGGGTTTGCGGAATTAGCCTCAGTGGGTAAGGACGGGCATATTGCTTTAAGAAAGTCAGCAAGTCATCCTGGAAGAGCCTTCCTCATGCTGGCTAATGGGGGTGTGATTATCCCGGAAGCAAATGGCTGGATGAAAGCAAACCTTGTTCCACCCACAGGTACTCAAAGTCCCTCTGAAACTTATAGGATACTGCAGATCTTCAGGGTATCACTTGGTCCATTTGAAGAAATTGACTGTGGATTTCCACATTTGTGATTCTCTGTGATTCCACATCTAGAGCTAACCCTCCCTGAGAACACCTGCTTCACATCTTCCAAACTGGCACCTCAATGATTTCTTGACCCAATCCCACTAAAGGTCTGGTGATGATATTTTCAGGCAGCCTCAGAGCAGCATGGACTATGTGCCCAAGATGCCATGTGCCTACAGGAGTTCACTAGAGCAGGGCTTCCCAGAGGGGGTTCCATGGAATGGAATATTACACAGGTTACTGGGTGGGGGAAAGAGTTCTGAGGTCAAATTGGATAATGCTCTAGTAATCGAATAAGCAGCTTTCTTTATTCTAAGACTTCTTGGAGCCTTTAATATATTGATATTCAGTGTGACTTTCTACAATAAGAATGTAGGATGCAACGTTTTCCAAACTTATTTGACTGCAGGAGCTTCTTCTTGAGGACCTCATAGAACTACTATTTCACAAGGTTCACTTTAAGAAGTATGGTTTGTGATTATAAGACCTATTTTAAACCCTTCCTAGAACAAAGTATGGTATAAATAAAGAGAATGTAAAATTTTTTAGGGCAGATGATATATCTCATCTCTGTGAATTAACACAAAGTCCAGCATCCACCAGGTACTGAGTAAAGTTTATTGAATTTAAGAACAGAATCAACTAACTTGAAGTTGTTTTGACCTTCTCTATTGGGTCAGTTATGCTGGAAGGACCTAATGGATCATCTCATCCAAATCCTTATTTTATAAATGGGGAAATTGAGGCCCAAAGAGAGAAAGTAACTTTCCCAACTCGCCCCATATTAGGCCAGAACGCAGGCCTCTTGTCCCTCTCATTGATTTATTTTAACAAATATATATTGAGTGTCTGCTACATGCAGGCACTGGTACATTCTAACGGAAGAAGTAAGACAATGAAACTAATTGCAGAATTGATCATTTCAGTATCCTTGGGACAGTTGCTATTGAGAGAAGTACAATATGCTAGGAAAGCATGAATGGTGGCCTGCACTGGGACTCGCAGCCCTGAACCCATCATGCCGCCTCCCACTGCACTGCATGTTCACGGAGCCATGAGGCAAGCCCAGTGTTTGTCTTGACCGTTTTTGGCAAGGATTTATTTATAAGGACCATAGCTTTTGACCTAAATGTTACACAAGTTGGGCTGGCAAAGGTTTATTTTCTTGTTTATGAATTTCTTAGTGAAGTTATACAAACTTAAAACAAGTAAATCCAATAATAATAATAACAGCTCTCATTTATTGAATCCCTATGTATGTTACCCACTGTGATAAATAATTGATTATATATTATCTCATTTAATACTCTCACATACTCTTTGAATCAGGTATTATCTCCATTTTACAGATGAGAAAACTGAAGCTTAGAGTGAAGTAATTTGCCAGTTGTAACACAGGTAGTAAGTAAAATGATGGTGCTAGGATTTGAACTGAGGTTTGTCCACCTCCAAAGTCCTCGCTCTATTACAACACATGGCTTTTACTAAAAATGGCTTTTACTAAAAATTTAGGATTAAATGGTGTAAAATTGGATCTGCCCTAGAAAATCAAGATCTGAACATTTTTAACAAAAAGTTACTTATTTTAGAAATCTATATAAAGTGCCTAGCACAGTGGCCAGTCCTAGTAGACCCTCAGTATGTGGCAGCTGTCATTGTCTCACTGTCCTGAAGCATCTAAACCAGAGGTTGGCAAATTACAGCCCACGGACCAAATTGGGCCCATCACCTATTTTTGTAAATCAAGTTAGTTGGAGCACAGCCATGCTTATTCATTTAAAAGTGTGTATGGCTGCTTTCAAGCTATAACGGCAGAGTTGAGTAATTGCAAGAGACCATATGGCTCACAGGCCTAAACTATTTATTCTCTGGGTCTTTACAGAACAAGTTTGCTGACTCTGATCTAGATAACTGCCTCAGTTTCCTATTTTGCCTTTCTGTGAGCCCCACCTGAGGTTGTGGGTACAACATATGATATTATATGCCCTCTGCCCAAAATAGAGAGAAGGTAAAGGTGAGTAGAAGATTCAGATATTGTCTTTGAGCTGTATGCCAGGCTTTGTGCATCATGCATACCTTACTTAACCGCCCCCAAAACCCCATTTTATAAGTAAAAAGACTGAGGCTCAAAGAAATTCAATAACATGCCTGAGTCATACAGCCACTGAGTGGTACAGGCAAACTTTGATATGCCTCTCAAGCTTGTGCTCTTACGTAAGAGATACTGTTTGCATCTTACAAGAGGCTTTATCTTACAGCAAAAGAAAGCAGTCAGCTACCGTTGTTAAAGATCAGACCCTACTTCCTCCAGGACTAATTCCAAATACAAACGAGGCTTAATTGAAAACAAGTCCCGGCTGGACGGACAAAAATTGACATGAGACTAATTGAGGAAAAAAGAAAACTGTGATTGCTTAGATCACTAATGGTGGCTGATGTTGGCAACCAAGTCAGATTGCCTGGATAGCCGCCTGTGTGTCACAGCTCTGCTCCTGGGGCTCGCTTTTAAAACTTCTTTCTCAATCACTTTTTGGGGTGGCCATGCTGGTAGCCTCTCATCTTTCCCAGCAGGCTTCTGCTATACAGAAACCCACAGTCTACATACACTTCTAACTTCTGGAGGAATCCCTCCTAGGCTGGAGTACACAATTGTTACATGTTTCTTCCTTTGAATGGAAAACACAGTGGCCAAATTGCTTGGTTGTTGTGTGGAACATCTCAAGTGGAAATAAACATGTTATTTTCTTTTACTTTGGAATAACAGTCAACTATCAAAAGTCCTGGGAACACTCAAGTTTTAGATTCTGATTGATCAGCCATTTAGTAAGTGGCTATCTTGGCCCAGGTCTTGTACTGGACAGCCACTTTCACATTTGTTGTCTCATTTAAGAATAATGAGTCAATTTCCCATTAATTCATGGCAGAAGATACAGTTTGTGGCCATATTTGGAGCACTTTGCTGCTCATAATAATAAAACAAATGAAGCTTTATAGCTGACACAGTGCTTTCACATCCATACCTCTCCCAAGACTGAGCAGGAGCAGAGAGGAGATGGAAGTCTTGCCAGTGACAGGTGGTTTTTGATAGCCCCTTGGAGAAGGGGGTTGGCGGGATTGTTAATATAAGGACTTGAGTGAAAACCAAGTGGCACAATAGAAGCTGAAGTGAACCACGTAATTTAACATATTCTCAAACGTAGATTTCTGAGCCACAAACTCGGAGAGGTTTAAAGATGTGGCAATCAAAAAACCTGCAAATCTACTTTAATAGTATTTTTTAAAAACTTCCCCACTTTATAATATGGTCCAAGCAGAACGAACACAGCATCTAAATATTGCCTGACCCTTCTTGATCAAATAATCTACAGCCCTCTCAGATGGCCACACCTGTGTTAAGTTCCACCATATTTTGTACATCTCCTTTAGGGCATTTAGCAGTTAAATTTTTTGCCTACATAAATTTGTCTCCTTTGATAGGCTTCATGCACCTCATGAATAAGAATAGGTCTTATGCATTTCTGTACCTCCAGTGCTAGCCCAAAGAAGATGCTTAATAAATGACAGACAGGCAGGCAGATGTGCATATGGGTGTAATGAGAGCAGAGCAGCCTGGCTGTACCTGCGTTGCACTCACAGACAGCCCTAGTTAGTGTTTCACAATGGCGATCATAGCTCCTCTGGGTGCAGGGCCCTTTTCTAAGTGTAGCTGTAGACAAGATGTTAAGAAAAAGCCCCAAGCCCTCTTCCTCAAAGCAAAGACAGTTGTTTAGGAGAAAATAAGACAAAATAAGTGAAAAGCCTAGGGTCCAATAAAATTGACCTACTACAAGAGTTGGAAAAAGTAACACCCTTTAGAATGATACCCAGAAGTGATGAAGGAAGCAAGGAATAAACAGAAAGATGTTTCCTTTGTGCTAAACAGCTGCCAGAGATAAGAGGAACACATGAGAATGAACAAGAAGCAAGGATCAGGCAAAAAGCTCCATTGGTTAGACTCTGATAGGCCGACATCCACTGACTCCGGCTCCAGAATCCCGGTCACTTTTGAAAGAGGGGCTTTTAGATGCAGAAGGTGTGGGTTTCAGCCCTGTCCCTGCCACTTCTGACTGTGCGACCCTGGCAAGTCCTTTCACCTCTCTGAGCCTCAGTTGCCTTCTCTGTAAAGTGGCAATTCCTAATGATACCTGCCTCCCTGGGCTGCTGTGGGCATTCGTGTGCTGATGGATATGAAGGCATTTTGCAAGTTGGCAGGTAGCGTGTTAGTGTGTGTGATGGCAGTTGACTCTGGGTGATCAGACCTCAACCCTGTACTTTGTCTTTCAGAGGGTTGCCCTGGGTTGTGCAATGGCAACGGCAGATGTACCTTAGACCTGAATGGTTGGCACTGCGTCTGCCAGCTGGGCTGGAGAGGAGCTGGCTGTGACACTTCCATGGAGACTGCCTGCGGTGACAGCAAAGACAATGATGGAGGTAGGGCTCTGGCACCCATGGGCTCCAGGCGGCTCCAGAGGGCGGGAGGCCCAGAGTGGAGAATGGATATTACTGAGCTAACAGGCCACCAAGACACCAGTCATCCAGTCAGGGGGACCTGCGGGGCAAGCAAAAAACTGCACATGTGGCTTAGGGATGAGTGCATATCACAGGTGTTCCATTTGAATGAATTGAAATTAACTAATGTAAATGAAAGTAATTGATATCCAGCAGCCACTATAGAAGAGAAGGCATATGGAAGAAAGAGGTTTCTAACAATTCAACAGTAGGATGAGATGTCTGGCAAAGTTATGGGTCCCCCTCACTGGAGATGGATAAGAAGAGACCATCTATTTCTTTATCACAGAAGCTGCAGAAGGACGCTTCTCCCAGGGAAGGAGGTTGAGTTACCTTTGGTCAAGGTCTCTTCTCCTCTGATTCTGGAGGTTACCCTCACTGCACACCAGCGGACACCTTTTGTAATAGAAATGGCCTTTGCTTTGGGTTTTTTTTAAGTGCTAGACAGTCAAAGCCCAAGGAAGGAGGTGCTCATCTTTTAGAACATTCATTAGCTGAGAGTGAAGACCTGGGTTCTAATTCTAGCTCTGGCTTTGACTCCCTGTGCATCCTTACACATGCTGTTTGGTGGCTCTGGGCCTCACTCTCCCTATTTATAAAATGAGGCAGCTGGCCCATGAGTACCATTTCAGTCCTTATCTTAGTCGTAGAATTAGCCTTCATTTTTCTGTTGCATTAACTTGGGTAAATACAACCATAATGTGTTCTACTTTCCCACTTGGAAGACACATCAATCCTTCCTGATTCTCCCACTCACAGGTGGTTATTAGAATAAAAAGAAAGATATGAAAAAAAATCAAAACAGTTAACCTTTTCTTCCTAGTGATGGTCTAACAATTGGCTTAGTCCAAACAAGTCTATGTGGCTCCCTAATATTTATACCAAAGGACTTTCTAATATGTTGCACAGGGTAGGAAATCAATAGGTCAGAAACTCGGCATCCTAACCTTTGGGAATTTTCTATTTAGAGGGATTCTCAAACCCCAAAGCACCATAAGAATTAAAAGGCCAAGTGTGTGATGTTGTGATTTCTGTGGTTTATTTGCCTTGAGTGGGTTTCAGCAGCCTAGAAAGGGCTTTTCGGAGCACTGTTCTTTGAGCCAGCCGGCTTTCAGCCCTTCCACCTGCTGCCTAAATCCAGGAGGTAATTGGGCCTGATGTACCCAGGCCTGGGCCCAGTGGAGCAATTGTCAACAGGGAGCTTATGGGGTTGGCCACAGTAGCTAGGCAGAAACAGAAGGCCTATGTTCTCCTGAGGTCTTGGAGGATTGAAATATCCCTTAATCGATCTAAAACTTGTGGAGTTCATTAATTTTTGTGCTCCATAAATATCCAGAGTTCTTATTTTAGAGTTGGGCCCTATACCAGGCATAGAGATAAGGAAGTCCTCTCCCTATATGCCAGGACCTCAAATGGAGAAAGACCCAAAGTTAAGTGCTAATAAACTGTGATAAGTGCTGTTGTAGAGTTATATATTAGTTGTTGTGGGAGTAGGAAAGCATTCATCAGAAGGTGACACTTGGATGGGTAGCGGTTTCCCGGAAAGGAAAGGGCTCTCTATTCAGAGACATCATTATGGGCCAAGCCAGGACAAAGCAGGGAAGGGCACCAAGCACCCATGTCTTCAGACAAGGCAAAGTGTATTTATATTTGCTCTTCGTAGGAAAGAGATGTCAGCCTACATTATCTGCATGATTTCCTCAGCATTCCCCTTCAGTTTGCCTGTGTAGGCACAATTCCAATGACTAATAATAACACTCATGTAATAGAAGAAAAGAAGAGAAGAGCCACCATTCCCTTCTCACAAGTCAAAAGTCTTGGCCAAAGCCTTCAAACAGCTGTTGAACATCTGGGCAGCAAAATAACTGCATGTCTTTAGGAAATGTGGGGAAAGGGCGCACCTCTCTCCCTACTGGTATACATACAAGTATAGGTTATAGAACAAGGCTCATTGATTCTCTCCCATGAAATGCAATTCAAGTGTATCCTTTGTTTGCCATACTTCAGAGCCAGCCCTCCTAGCACTAGAATGCACCAGTGGTAACATGGGGCATAGGCATACCATAGCCCAAAGCCCACAGCTCGGGGGGAGAGAGAGGTTCTTGTCATAGGAAATGGGGCTGATGCAGACCCCAGGGGAATAGAGCCTCCTCCAGCTGTTCTGAGAGATGAGCCAGTAGGAAGTGGAAAAGATCAACCAGAAAATCCCCAATTGTGGGAGAATATGCCACTTGCATTTTTGGAGCATGTTATGGGCTGAAATGAGCTTGCACATAGTTTATTCACTCACTCAACCAATGTTAACCAAGTGTCTACATTGTTATCAGGCCCTGTCCAGGGTACTGGGGCTTCAGCGATAAATAAGACACAGTCCCTACCCTTGTGAAGGTCACAATCTAGAGAGAGAGAGAAACAACAAGTAATTGCAATGCAGTGGGACAATTGCCAGGATAAAGGAGCATCCACTCATTCAACTGATATCAGATGCCTGGGTGCCCTACTGGGAACTGTGATGCGGTTTCTGTCCCATGGGACTTTCAGAACAGCCGGGAAGACATCCTGTGGGTCATCATGGTTGGAAATAGAACCAGCTGGGAAGGCCAAATTGTTGAGGGTCCTTGACCTTGGGTTCTCAACTATTAAATGAGGAAACGTCTCACCTCAGGGCCCTCTCAGTTCAGCGGGCTGTCCACTCACTGCGGGAGCCAAGGGGAAGGTGCTGAGGACCCCTGCTTTGCAGGATGGCATAGATGAAACAACCATAGAGAGTGGACTGTCCCCAAGTGCCAGGGTAGTAAGGGTTATCCTCATTGGCCTCTATTACTCTGTGCCTTGGCCAAATGGGGGCAGTTTTAGTGGAGGGAGAGAGGAAGAAAGGAGCACACGAGTAAACCGTATTTGCATTGGGCTACTTTCAGTTCAGCCAAGCACACCTTTGTAGGGCTCATGCTATCTACAAGGCACCATGCTCCTTTCCAAGGAGACATAAAGACCAGTGAACATGGTCCTTTCCAAGGAGACATAAAGACCAGTCTTTCTCCCTCAAGAAGCTCACAGTCATTTGTAAGAAATTGTCATCCAAATGACTCAATCTAATGGAAGCAGAATTAAATAAGTGCCTTTATTTCAGCCATGACAGGGTATACAGCATAATCCAAGATAAATCATTCAGGCTGGAGGGAAATTGTGTTAGAGCCTCACTAGTGGTTGTTCTTAGATGATATGACTCAAGTCTTGGAGAAGAAATTAACAGAGTTTAATGTGGAGTAACAGGATTGAAAGGGACATCAGAGAACATTGACTTTAACTCCCTCTCCTGCATGTTTACAGACAGGACAACTGGAGCCCAGAGAGGGGAGGTGACATCACACACATCATAATCACAGAGAAAGTCATTACATGGCCTGGACTAGACTCTTCAGCCATTCCACATGGCCTTGTGAACCTAGAGCACTTCTGCCTTCTCCTAGTGATTTATCCTCCACCTAGAAGTGTAGTGTGAGTACTTACTCAGATTTAAATAGGCTGTAGCAGTACCACAAAGTTTACGAGAGCGTAATAACTTGTATGTCACTTTACAGTTTGCAAAGCAATTGTGCATCCACCCAACAACACTGTGAGGAATGTGGCCTTATTATCCACTTACTATTCCCTCATGATAAGGCAAAGGAAGCTTAGCGATTATTTCGCAGAAGTCACACAGCTGGCCGGTCGCAGAAACTGCCAGAGTATGTGAGGTCTTGGCGACATTAGAGCTTCTCACTGTGTCCAGACCTCAGACATATGGCCCATTGTAGATCCCTGTAGCCCTTCAAGTTATCTAAGATCTCCGGGTTACTCTTCTTTCCCAATTTGCTGGGTTTAAAACAACACATTTTAAATTAAACTTGAATTTCAAGTTTCATAAAGAATGCTACAGCAGTGTTTTTAAACTATGAGACAAAAAGAAAAAAGCTACACTTTGGGAGGCTGAGGCGGGTGGATCACTTGAGGCCAGGAGTTTGAGACCAGTCTGGCCAACATGGCGAAACCCCATCTGTACTAAAAATGCAAAAAATTAGCTGGGCTTGGTGGGGTGCACCTGTAATCCCAGCTACCTAGGAGGCTGAGGCACGAGAATCACTTTAATTTGGGAGGCGGAGGTTTCAGTGAGCTGAGATTGTGCCTATGCACTCCAGCCAGGGCAACAGAGGAGGACTCTGTCAAAAAAAAAAAAAAAAATGGGGGAGCTGAACAGTATGACTGAGCCAGGGAGCAGCTTTATTAGTTTGTTTTTGTTTTCATGTATGGTTGTTGGCTAGATTTAAAAATGGAAACAAGATCCCTCATGTGACTCGATGACTGCCAGTCTCCTAATGCTCTCACCTTGGGCACTGGCTCCTGAGAGGGACCAGAAGGCAGACAAGCAGAGGGGCCCTAACTCACCTACTCAAAGTGAAGTCTCTATGTGCCCCACTTGACAAAGAAGGTGTACCCCATTCATACTGTGTGCTTTGAGAAGCCCCTTATTAAGTACAGACACATGCATCTTCTGATTTTATCCTCTTATAGGGATGTTTATTCATGCCCATTTCAAAGATGGTGACACCATGTCCCAAAGATGCTAAGTCACTGTAAAATGAGGATAATAATTCCCACCTTGCAGGGCTGCTATAAGGATCACAGGTTATATATTGAAAGGCCCTGAGAGGCAACATAGCACAGTGGTTAAAAGTATAAGATCTGTACCCAGATTATCTGGATTCAACTCCTGGCTCCCTGATTTGCTCACTGTGTGACCTTGAGTGATGTACTTAACTTCTCCAAGACTTAGTTTATCAACTACAGATATCAGTTGTTTCTCCTGCTTCTCTCCACCTGCAATCACAGAAACATGATATTTATTATAAAATATGTATTTGTAAATATTTTTAAAAATTGGAATTATGTCCTCTATAAAATTTTACATTCTATTTTTTCATTTAAGATTATGGTATATTTCTCTATATAATATGTTTTCATCTTTTTCATTTTCTGTGTTAAAGTCTGTATTCCAAACTGTTACACGCTCTTTGCTAGAAAAGAATCCAAATGTACATAAAGGAAAACAGCAGCCATTTTTGAGCACATTCTTGAGTGCCAGGCACTGTGCTAGACACTCTGCGTACATCATCTCCAGCCTTTACAACAAAGTTGCAAGGCACACATTTACATACAGGGAAACTAAGGCTCAGAGAACTGAAATGATTTGCCCAAAGTCACACAGTGGCTCAGCGGGAGAGCTAGGATTAGATTGGAACCTATGCTTTTTAAAAAGCCTCCAGGATAAAAACTCCACTGGATTTTAAGCAACCAGTCCTCTTCTGATAAAGGATCTTTAAGCAGCTTCAAGGTATGATAATCTCTTTTGGTGCTCTTGTTCCCATGAAAAAACAATCATGGGTTGCCATAGATAATTGAGATATGCAACCTAGAAGGAGAAATTTCAGGAAAACTGAGAACAAAGGTCTCTGTCTTCTCTTTTCCTCCTCATCTCTTATTGCTGGAAGGGAGAGTTCACATAAAGCCAAAGAATTTGGTCACCCTTCAAACTATCTCTAAACCACATTTCTCATGATAAGAGACAAGAGAGAAATTGACCTTTAAAAATCTTGTGTTCCAACGGGAAGATAAAGACTTTGCAAGCCTTTTGAAAGAAGGCACAGAATTTATTATAGCAAATGACAAAATCTTCTCCCCAGTGTGTACAGAGGGGGAGACACATTCCGCCTTCCACCCCCAGGGCCTCCTCAGATACTATTGTAAAACAGTTCTGTGGCCAGACTGCAGACAAGAGCGAGATATGGTTGGCTAATGGGTCGTCAAGCCAAGGAAGAGTTAAGCCTGCAAAAAGACTAATGGGCTTGCTATACACTGTCCATGGGGCTGTGAGGTTAAGGAACCATGCAAACAACTACAGTACAAAGAGTTTACTAGGCCACAGATTGCCCCACCTTGCCCCCGCCCACACCCCCATTCTCCTTTTTATCCTTGCCCATCCTTCCAGATTCAGTTTAAGCATTCTGTCTTCCAGGAAATAATCCAGCCCCCAGCCTGAGTTGGGGTCCCACCTTTGGGCTTCCACAGCCCCTTCTGCTTCCTTCTTCTCCAGCACTCAATTGTCTCTGTCTGCCCCACTACGCCAAATCCTTTAGAGGCATGACTCTTTTATTCCTGAGCATCCAGTGCCTAACACAGGTCCTGCCAGCCACATAATGGGTACTAAGTGAACGTTAACAGGCATGTTCCCTATGTCTCTTTTCTAAGGAGAGGGATGAGCTCCTCCTGTAGGGAATGGCTTCCACCACACCCCATGGCCCTTGATGGGCCCTGTCAAGCTGATGGAGCTGTCTAATTTGAGATTCTTACATAAAAAATGCATGCATTTATTCATTCATTCAACCATTGTGATGCTTACTGTGTGCAAAGCACTGTGCTGTGCATTTGAGATACAGAAATAAACAAGTCAATTTCTGCCCCATGTGGAGAGGCGACAGGGCTTGGAAGCCAGAAAATCCAGAGCATTGCTGTAAAGAGTTGTCCACTGTGGAATTGTGCCTAACAGCTCGATGTACAGAAAGATAATGGACCAAATTCCCAGTTCTGCTCTTTAACTAGCGGTACGATGTCAGGGAAATTACATAACCTGAGCCCCAGTGTCCTTATTTGTAAAGGTGAGAAGGTTGGCCTTGCCCCCATCTTTAATAGCACGCTCCTGCATACCTTTTACTTCCTGTGAAAGTCACAGCAAGCTGGCCACCAGGGAAAATGGGTCTCTGGTGTGTAAAGGCCAGGAGGTGGCCATCAGGCAGGCCCACAGCCTTGAGACTGCCCCATGTACCCTTGGCCTCCCTGATAAGGACGCAGACACAAGAAAGGGAAATGAGGGGCCCAAGGGCCCACCAGTCACTGGCCACCATTAAGGTCACACAACAAACAGGAAGCCACTTCTAGTCAGGACTGCAATTGTTCACTTAAAGAAGGGCCACGTGGCCAGCAGAGGACTTGGCCTATGTCTGAGCCCAGCCCCTGTCTCCAGAGGGAGCTCCAGAGAACAGCTACCAGCATGGGAAAGACACTCAAATTTCTTTTGTTGACTTACTCGTTCACTCTTTTAGACTCTGGAGCCCTTCAGCAATCCTGAGAGGTTGGCAGAGCCTAGTATCCTGGTTTCACAGGAGCAAATTGCGTCTCGGGCATAGGAAGGATGTGCCCAAGTTCTCATGGCCAGAGAGGGGCAGATACAGGGGAGAGGCTAGGTCTTCAGGCATCTAGCTTGGATTTCTTTCTCCCACACACCCCTTTCCCTCGTTCTCCAGGTCATTTGACACCTACCTGCAAGGCAGGCATCAAAGAGGGATCTCAGTGAGAGTATGGCAGGGCCTTCATCCTCCAGCCAGAGCACATAGATGAAAACGTTAGCAGAAGCCAGCCCTCCATGCACCAGCAGCATGTGAGCACCACAGAGCTTCAAGTTCAAGGGTCAGGAATATGTGAACCACTTTGGATTGTTTCATTGAGTGCCCCCAGATGCTGGCCCCCCTTCTTTCTTTTCCCCCTTTTCTTTGCCCTCCACTCCCCATCAGGGACCACTCTTGAGTGCAGCATTGCTGCATCCCTAGCCTCCAGGGCCTGCCTGGCCTTTTTGACATTTTCTTCTGCCTCTTTTCACTGTCACCATGTAAAAGGGGGTGTGTGTTTAGAACTATGAGGAAAAATGAAATTTCCAGGAAAAAAGTTATTTCCCAAAAGCTGGGGTTTAGGAGGGTTTTACAGAAAATTTGAAGGACATAGAAGCAAACCCTCTGCTTTCCTGATTTCTTTTTCTGCTGTGATAATGAGGGTCTCTGAATGGGGATAGCAAATATACGAAACACAGAGAATTTATAAGTCAACCAACTTACGTATGATATATAATTAAGTGAGATATGAAGTATTTGGAAACTATAAATGTTTCCAAGCCACCCAAAAACCAGAGAATCCCCCAAACTGTGTATTAATATGTTTCTAGTCTATCCCAAAAATTACATTTCTGTCCCTACAGCACGCTTTTTTTTCCTTTTAATGAGAATCTTCTAAAATTTGTCATCTATGCCTAAGAAAATTAAATTGGGAGCCATTCCCCCTCACTGTAGAACAGCCATATGCACTGTTTCAGGCCACCATATGCTACATTTGAAAATAAAAAGAGGGTTTTACTCAGAAGCTGGTCTTGTAAACTGCAGCCTTTGAAAAGAATGCTGTAAGCCCTACTCATTTGTGTGTCTCATTTATATAGGATTGCCTCCATTGGTGGAAGTTTTGTCCGCAGTTACTACTCAGCAAATATTTGTTAAATAAATGATTAGGAAGCATCACCACAGGAAGGTATAGGCATTAATCACTCCCACCTGGGAAGCATGGAGTAAGACATTCCACAGTGCCAGAGCCTCTCATAAGAGCACAGTTTGTGATATTTCCATTGCAGAGGACCCCAATCTGCAAATCCCCAGAGGCCTCTACTACCCTAATTTACAGTGCATTGCTATGACCATGTTTATCCACTTCAGTTCTCTAAGGCCAAACTGCATCATCCAGAAAGGGTTGTCATGTAATGTGCGTGTAGGGAGGGGCCAGTGTAGGGCCTGTTACCAGAATGTGGTTCAAGGGAGGCTCCTGGGCAGGAGCTAATTTAAGTAACTACCATTTGCCAAGTACTTGCTTAGTTGCTAGTTATCGTGCTAAGTGCCTCACATCCATGATCTCGCCTCATCCTCACAGCAACTCTATGAAGTAAGTTTGATGATTCATTTTACAGATCGGAGAACTGAGGCTCAGAGCTCTTGCTGGAACTCTTATTTTCAGCAAAATGGCCAACTAGGTCATACAGAGATTCTCTGATGACAGGGTACAACTGTTCGTATATAAAATTGAGCAAAGAAGAAAAGGGAGACAAGGGAGCCCTGGATTCTAGAAACAAGATGAAGCTGATGGGCCAGAGCAGTGGGCACAGGAGCCCAAGCTACAGCAGGCCTGGGAGACGTGCAGGATCATCAGCGCCAGGGAGACTCAGAACAGAATAATTTCAGAGTCAGCGGACAGGGCACATCCACAGTGGGAGGTTGGAACTGAGGCCCTCATAAAGCTGGGATCCTCAAAGGCTGCAAGTCATGTGAGAAAAGGACTAAAAAAACAGTGCCTGCTAGACCAGAAGGATGACATGGAGGCATTTCTCTGCCATGGCTTGTTGGGGCTGGGGGGTGTGCTAGGAGACCAAGCCTATACCTCCAAAGACCTTGAAATCTAAACTCACTACTAGAGTTAGTCCTAGTACTAACTCTAGAGCAGTCCTAGAACCCCAACCCAAGAAATCAACCTGAAAAGTGGTCCCAGACAAATGGTACCCTTGAGGTGGCCAGCTGATGTAATCAGAAAACCACCCTGGGCCAGGCACAGTGGCTCACACCTGTAATCCCAGCACTTTGGGAGGCCGAGGCAGGCGGATCACGAGGTCAGGAGATCGAGACCATCCTGGCTAACACGGTGAAACCCTGTCTCTACTAAAAATACAATAAATTAGCTGGGTGTGGTGGCAGGTGCCTGTAGTCCCAGCTACACGGGAGGCTGAGGCAGGAGAATGGTGGGAACCCGGGAGGCGGAGCTTGCAGTGAGCCGAGATCACGCCACTGCACTCCAGCCTGGGCAACAGAGCGAGACAACATCTCAAAAAAAAAAGAAAAAGAAAAAAAAGAAAACCACCCTGGAGGGTTAGTTCAACCACACAAGATTCCCATAGGAAGGCAAGCCTTCTGAGAATTAACAGAATCATAGAACACATAGGAAATGATTGACCATGAGCTAGAGTCAACAACTACAACATGCAGAAGGATGACCACTCCCGAGAACTTAACAGTCTGAAAAAGGCTATAAAATGAATACACTTTTAAATGACTAAAGAGAGAAAATGATGTATAAAAACCATAGAACAAGACAATATCAAGAAAGAAACAGGTGGATTTTGAAAAATTCCAAATAGCCTATTCAGAAATTTTAAAGTAAGATAATTTATGACCCAAAGAACAAATTAAACAGCAGACCAGACACAAATGATGGGAAAATAAGTGAAGTAGAATAGAGATTTGAAGAAACAAATCAGGATAGAACGTGGATAAAAAGATGGAAATTAAGGAAGAGGTTGAGTGACATGAAAGCTAGAAGATCCTCTAAGCATTTAGTAGTTAATTTCCTGAAGACTAGAGAGAAAGGGAGAGGGGAATATTCAAAGAGCTCAAAACCAAACTTTGCAGAACTAATGAGAGACACAAATACTAATTAAATGGCCATGGTGTGGCCTATCAGTTCCTATGTGGAGCAGGCATACATGCTGGGTCCCATGCTTGCAGACAGAGTCTCAGTCTAAAAGTTCCTCTCTAGAAAATGTTTGTCTCATTGTCACAAGACATCCAAGGGAAGTTTTGTGCTTCACACTTGGCTGTAGAGACAGATTGGTGAGTCTAAGGAATTAACCATCCTTCTTTTTCTCCCCTATTGTGCATATGAAGAAACTGAGGTTTAGAGAAGTTAAGCAACTTGGACCAAGTCACACAGTTTGCGTGAGAATTGGGAACTGGGGTCCAAATCCAGGTAGTTTGCCTGGAGAGAGGGCTCTCTTAAGCACCATATGGCCACCGATCACAGAATAAAAGGCTCCGTCGAGCTCTGTTGTCCTGTGACGCGGATGCTGGATTAGTGGGACAGGCCTGACCTGGGTCAGTCATTTATTCATCCCTCAAACCTCTGTGGAGTACAGTCACTGTTCCTGTCCAGGTCTGGGCCCTGGGATAATGAAATGAATCAGACAACCCCTGATCTCTAGGAGGTCATCGTTTGGGTTGCAGAGTATGGGGGTCCGGGGACGGAGAGAAAATCAAAATTACAATATTGGAAAGAGACGTACTATGATGGAAGTTGTCCAAGAGGCTGGAAGAGCACAGAAGAGTAGTGTTTCACTAAGATTCAGAAATTCATGTTCTCTGCTTAAGAAATACTTCCTAAAAGTCTCTCCAGAGCTTAAAGAACATTATATGCCTCAGAAAGAACTGAGTTCAGATTCTGAGTCAGCTTCTTCACTGACTACATGACCTTTACCACTTTGAGCCTCTGGTTCCTTGTCTCTAAAATGAGAGTGACAACTGTGGCTACTTCATAGAGGATTCAATGATGCATTCCTTGTAATATATTTAGCAGAATGCCTGGCACTCAATAAATGTGGCAATTCATCATCATCATCACCATCACTGTAATATAGATATTAATAAGAACAGCTATCATTCCTGGCTAACCTTCCCCCAGGACTAGAGAGCAGACATCCCTTCTCACAGGAAGCAGCTCTTTCCAGGTGCCACAGAGCTGAATGTTTATGAAAGGGTAAAACACAGGCTTCCAGGGACTGCTTTGGTGGTAAACAAGACCATGAAAGAGCTAATAAAATTTCAAATTAGCCATGACTTTTCACGGCCCTTCAATTGTGCTAGCTGATTTAATGGTCAATGTCCCTGCTCACTGGGATTGAATAATGGAGCATTTCTGCAGAGTTATGGATGCAACAGCTGAATCTGTCATGCTAACATCAATAGCAGAATGCAAATAACCCTCAGCTTGGGCTGTAATTATGTGTTTAAGCAATGTCTGACAGGGGCAGCATGAGAATGTGTGATGGAGCCTGCCGACTGCTGGAGAAGACAGGTGCTTTGCTAGGCAGTTGTATCTGGGAGCTGGGACAGGAGCCACAAGTTAGGATGCAGTTCAATGCTGGGGTGAGGGGAGGCATTCCTTCCGTATCTCAGAGTGAATCTAGCAGGTGAGCAGAGAAAGGATGAATGGCTCTTCATGTTGGTGAGCCATGTTCTAAGTTCAGGATCGGGAAGGGAAACTAACCCAGAATTAAGCACTATGATACCATGTGTCAGATACTATGCTAGATTTGGGGACATAATGCTGCACTTTTTATCTATATAACAAACACTTGTTTGACACTTACTCTTATGATCTCCCTTTAAGAGATATGGGGAACTGAGGCCAGAGAGTTTAAGTAACTTGCCCAAAGTCACACACTAGTAAGTTTCAGTGCCAGGATTTGACCCCAGACAGTCTATCTCTGGAATCCATACTCTTTATCACTATCTGCCTTCAAGGAGACTATAAGCTTCTGGGCACCATGCAGAAATGGGAGAGAAACAGAAAGGCTTTTTGTTACTAATTTATTAAGGAAAAAACTAGGTTTTAGGACAATCAAGTAGCTTACCTGAGGCCACACCACTAGCAAGGAGGATCGGGGACACCAAGTCTAACCAATGCATTTGCAATACTTTGGTGGGCAGCTTCTGTATTGTAAACTCCATGGAGAAAACTAGAGAAGTAGGTATATCACTGTTACTCCCACATTATTGATGAAATGTGGCTCAGAGAGACTAAGTACAGGAACTTGTCCAGGGTCACTGTTGGGGGCCATACTTGGTCTTGAACTTTAGTCTCTGAACATCATGGTCCTCCTACCATAGCACACTGCTTACCTCAATAGGATGAAGTTACAGTTTTCTGGCTTTTATGGACTGGCATTTGTCACAACCCCTGCTTCACTAGTTAATTCATTCAATTCCCATTCATTTATTTGTATAGCAGTTATGTTTTAAGCACTTCCACTAAGTGCTGGAACACAGAACAGATCTGTGTGCTCCCACGGTGGTGAGGAAGTTTGCCAAAGTCACACAGTTGAGACGCAGCAGAGCCAGAATTTGAACCCAGGCAGGAATACATGTCGTTAGACTGTTGTCTGCCGACAAAGCACACAGACTGTAACCCTGGGCTTTTCCTGTCCACCACTTTGGACACTACCTGCTGATCTCTTTGTTATGTATTTTAAGCTGGTCTATTAATATTAGGTGCCTGTAAAAGTACTTTGATACAATGAGGCCAAAAATCTGTGATCTGGTGGACTTTCTTTGTACTTTGAGAAGATAGTAGAGCTGTAATACAAGTTCCAGTCCTGAAGAAGCCCATCCATGTGGTAAAGAGAATTCCCTGCTAATGGCAACTCTGTCAGGGATCTGAAACCATCCAGCAAACTCAAAAAGCACAAATATCCCTGCAGCCTCCTCTCACAGAAAGCAGAGCAGGCCTCCAGAGGACTGAGGATTCAGCCGCAGGCCACACGCTTACACTGAGGCTGGGAGAGACGCTGAGAATTGCTGTGCCTTCACTCCCAAAGCCAGGCAGTCACCAGGGCTTACAGTTTTACCTCCTAAATGTCTCTCAATACCATCTACTTCTCTTAATTGCCACTGTTACTACTGCATTCTAAGCAACCTTTATTTTTCACCTGTGCAACCTCAGCGATGCCCTCTTCTCCTGTCTGGCTCCTAGCTTCCACTGAGGCCCCCTTTGGTTTCAGGAGTGCACACCAGATGAAGTCACCTCCTGCTTAAAAGCCTTCGGTGATTCCCATTGTTCTGAGGGTGAAATTCAAACTCCCTAACTTGGCCTGCAAGGCCCAGCCTGGTGTGCCCCTGTCAACCTCAGCAGCCTCACATGGTGCTCTTCCACTCACCTTCTGGCCATCAGCATTTGAATATAGCATCACAAATGTTCATGTGTTATCTCACTTCTGGGTCTTCATACGTACAATCTCTTCTATCTCGATGGAAGGAAAAACATACAGTACAGACACTGTACACTTACTGTCTATCTCTCCTTCTAGACTAGTAAGCTAGGACCACATCTGAGTCACTTGCATCTGTTTGGTGCCCAGCAAAGACTTTGGCTTATATCAGCATTTAATAAAGTTTTTGAATGAGTGAAAAATAGAGAAGAAATGAATTAAGGCATTCTGGATAAACATGGCTGATTGAACATAGCAATATAAACCGCATGCTCTGTCACTCCTGCAGATGGCCTGGTGGACTGCATGGACCCTGACTGCTGCCTCCAGCCCCTGTGCCATATCAACCCGCTGTGCCTTGGCTCCCCTAACCCTCTGGACATCATCCAGGAGACACAGGTCCCTGTGTCACAGCAGAACCTACACTCCTTCTATGACCGCATCAAGTTCCTCGTGGGCAGGGACAGCACGCACATAATCCCCGGGGAGAACCCCTTTGATGGAGGGTGAGTCTGAGGGCCCCAGCTCCAGCCAGGGCTCTCTGAGGGAGAACTGAATCACTCTAGAGCCTCTTTTGGATGAATGGGGGTGGGAGGAAGCCAGGAAAGTGAGAGCATCCATGGTTCCTGATGGAATGTCGGGGGAGGCAGAGAAGCAGCCTCAGGTACCTACATTTATAAAACTACTCTCCAAGGAGTTTGGAATTTTTATGAGCAAAGTTTTGTTGCTCCCACTGGGTGACAGATGAAGACAGTGAGAAACCAAAGGTCCAAGGGGAATCTTGGATCAATACCCACTTTGCAGTCAGGTCTTACTGATCCTGTGGTCTCCAGATGAACTGAAAGGCATTGATGCTGCTCACCCTCAAAGCAGACATCCAGAAGACTTTGCTAGGCAGGGGGTGGGTACATCTGCTGCCATCCCAGGCCACATACCCATACAATCTTCCTGTTTTCAGTTGTGTCATCCATTGGACAATTTTATATGGAGGTCTGTGTCAGGTCCTTTGCTGGGATTGCAGAGATGAGCAGAACACAGTTCCTGATTGTTGGTCACTCCCAGTCCACTAGGAGAACAAAAAAGGGACAGTTACAGTGTGATTAGGCCAGAACTTTGTTCCCAGGGTACTCTGGAGCACAGAGGATGTACTCCTGGGTAGGAGGGAGGCCAGGGCTTTAGAATCAAGTCTTAAAGAGGAGAGATGGTTAACTAGGCAAGGAAGGGAGAGAGTGTGCCAGGGAGAAGGAAGAGCTCATGCAAAGACCCAGAGACACAAAATAGCTCTCTAATCTCTGCAACCTAGATCAGAGCAGTGAACCAGTACAGCGTATCCAAGAGCAGGGATTTATAATCATTTCTTTTGAATGTCTTCCAATGTAGTGGTGCCTCATATGCGCAGAACTTTCTCTAAAAGTCAGTGTGGTTAATTCAGCAGTCACTGTGCACCTCGTATGTTCATTTTTCTGTGCCAGAGGGTCCCTGTCCTGAGGGAACAATGGGGTAGTGATGGAGGTAGGAAGGGTAAGGGACATTTTCAAGCTCTATTTAAAGGGTAAATCAGCAGGACTTGGTAACTGATTGTGTCTGCGGGATGCTGCAGAGAGGAGTCTCCCGCTTGGATGCCTGGGTAGATGGTGGTATTTTCACCAGGCTGAGGAGCAGAGAGCAGGAGCAGGGTGGGAGCAAGGTGATAAAGGGACACACCACAGTAGGCCACCCACGAGTAAATGTCTATCTGCAGTTAGTAATTCTGGAGCTCATTTAGAGTTAGGGCTTAGAGTTCTTGATTTGGGAGCCATCAATGAACAAGCAGTTGAAACCATGAGCACACAAAAGGTTGCCCGAGGAGGCCGGGCGCAGTGGCTCATGCCTGTAATCCCAACACCCTGGGAGGCTCAGGCGGGCAGATCACTTGAGCCCGGGAGTTCGAGACCAGCCTGGTCAACATGGCAAAACCCTGTCTCTCCAAAAAAGACAAAACAAAAATTAGTTGGGTGTGGTGGCAGGTACCTATACTCCCAGCTACTCAGGAGGCTGAGGTGGGAGGATCACTTGAGCCCAGAAGGTTGAGGCTGCAGTGAGCCAAGACCGTCCCACTGCGCTCCAGCCTGGGTGACAGAGCAAGACCCCATCTCAGGGAGAAAAAAAATCTTGATCAAGGGGAATATGTAATGAGGAAAGAGCAAGGACTGAAGAAGCCATGGGGAGCCTCCATGTGAGGCAGCTGCTGTCATCCCCAGAGTGTGACAAGGGAAGCCAAAGAGAAGGCCTCACTGCTGCAACATGACGGAGCGGGATGCAGACATGCAGGTCTGTCAGACTCGGGAAAGAGCCCCTGCACTTTCCACCACCCTAGCCCATCCTTGCAAGGAGTCGTGACGAGATGAGAAAGGTGAGATGGAGGAAGCCCAGCAAGTGCGTGGCAGAATTCAAACCTCCACCTTTCTAGAGGTGAAGCTACTTAATGGTCCGAACCCTCCAACTTACCCCCAGAGTACTGAGAAGCTAAGAGGTTAAGTAACTTTCCCAAATTCACAAGGCTAGTCAAGTGGCAGAGCCGGAGTGAGGAGAAAACCTATTCATTTATCTTGGCCAGAAATGCTGCTTCTGTCTCTGGGTAGGAAGCTTCCCGCTATTTTCTTCAGTTGTGTGATATTGTATGTATGCTTGTAGGCCTTCCCACAGCGTGAGTTTTTTTAATCCACTAGAGATATAGCTAATATTCCTACCAAGGAAATTGTCAGTTGCTCAGTCATTCTTTACGGGGCCCATTATTGGATCCAATTAGGGCCATGGCTTGTTGGCTGCCTATGGCTGTTCTGCTTACTGGATGCCCTTGCCATGCCAGCCTGATCAATGCCAGCAGGGACACGTCCCCTGTATGTCCTCCTGGTCACTTCCTGAGCCTGCTGCTTAAGCGCCATGAGCCACTGTGGGACCTGCACACAGGTCTTGGTATTGTTGCTCCAGCAGGTCTGACTGGCCTCAAGGAGCCAGCCAAGTATGGAGTTTGAGAAGCCTGTGCTGGGGAAAATGGACCCCTCAGCAGTAGGGAAGTTACAGGCCTCAGAGAGAGGCCAACTTGGGCTTCAGATCCTGGCTCTGCCGCTCTAGATACATAGCTCTGGACAAGTAGCTTAATAGAGTGCATCCTGTAAATGTCTGTCAACCCCTCTAAACCAAGTCCTCCAGGGAAACACTTCATCTTACACATTTTAGCACTTAGTAGTTGCTGAAAACATATACATATAAATTGCCTTGAAGAATAAAGAAATGGAAGAACTGAGGGAGGGAGGAAGGATGGACATATTATCTATTTTACCTAATTTTATACTGAGGATTCAGAGTCCAGAGAGGTTAAATCACCTGCTAAAAATCACATTACAGATTAGTCACAGAAGCAGAAGAAGTCAACTTTGCAGATCATTGTTTATATATCTGTCACCTTCAGTTGGTTATATACACTTTGAAAACAGAGACCATTCATCTCTCCAAACCTGTAATACTTTGGCCAGGGCCAGGGATATAGTATTTCCTCTACAAATGAATAGATAATGGAAGCTTCCAAAATGTTACTGTCTCTTTAAAAAAAAAAAAAAAGTTACTGTAAAAATTCCTTTTACCTAACATTTGCCAGAATCATTATGTACCAGCTCTTCACTGATCTAGATTCAGAAGAAACAGCTATCAGGAAGGACCCCCAAACAGATTCCTGTGTAAAATATGCCCAAGTGACTAGAAATGTAGAAACATGAGGCAGCAGATGCTTTTCTCATTAGACTAACTACTTGGTATTCGATGATCTTGGTCTGGACCAGTAGCACAGTGCTTATTTGCACAGCTGGGATAAAGTGAAATCAACTGCCCAGTTTAAGTAGTTGCTTTCTGTCCTCTCATATGAGGGAGTTTGGTATAATAGCAAGTGCCCAGAGTTACAATCCTGGCTTTACCTCCCACTAGCTGTGTGTGACCTCAGGGAAATGATTTAACCTTTGTGTAGGTGGCTCTAGTTATAAATTGGCAATAATGGTACTCTTTCATGAAAGCTGTTGAAAGGATAAACTAAAATAAAGCACCTGGCCCAGGGCTTGGTACGTATTAGGTGATCAGTAAATGGTGGCTTTTGTAGCAGCCGCATATCATAGTGAAAATAGCACAAGCCTGGGAATCTGACAGACCAAGATTAAAAGGCTGTTGCATCCACTTTCTAGTTTTGTAACCTTAGGAAAATTCCTAAATTGTTCACTTATATGAGCTCCAACTTGCTCATCTGTAAGATTAGGGTGTTAACGTCTATGTGTCTAGGGATTGCTATGAGAATTAAATGGGAACAAAAAGTACATAAAGTCTCAACCTAGTACCTGCCACACAAAAACTTGCTTGCTAATTACATGGCGGTGATGATGATGTTAATTAAAAAGAGTTTCCAAATCCACTTCCTTAATTGGAAGTAAAACTTGAGAGGAACCTGCCCTCCAGGTCCAGCGACCACCCAGAGAGGAGGCAGGTTTAGGCTGTTGAATCATTATTTGAGGAAGGGAAAAGGCGGCATTCTTGCCAGCCAGCTGTCGGTTGGGATCCTTGTTAGAGTGGAGCCCAGTGGCGTTTCTCCAGAGAGTGGAATTTCTGATGGGGAGGCAGACCTGACTTGGTGCCTGTGTATGACAATTAGGCCTGTGTCCAACCAACAAAACCCCATATTCTCCTGCACCCCATGTGCTGTGCCACAATTTGCAGTTTGAGATTTCATTTAACAGCCTCCAGGAAGCAGGTTGTCACCCAGAACCCAACAGCATTTCTGAGACCAGCAAGGAAAGGCAGGCCTCAGAGTGGAGCTCCTTCTCTCTGCAGATTCCCAGCTGGGTCAGCCTCAGGGAGCCTCAAGTATGAGGCACACTGGGACCTCAGCTGCTGGGACCAGAGGAGGGAGGGGAATTCAAGGCCAGGGCTTGGAGCCAACTGGCCTACCTTGGGTGTGAAAGCAAGCAAGCCAGTCCCCAGCACCCAGGGCTCTCCCCAAGACTCACTTCCTCAGAGGCCAGACCCCATCTCCTGGAGTGAGGAAGGCCTCCCTGAGGGGCCCCCTCTGGTTCATCTGTGTCCCCAGGGCCCAGCACAGTGCTGGGTCCAGAGCAGGTGTTTAATGCAGGTTTAATGAATACAGTAGCTCTATCTGACATCCTGCCACTGCTGTCCTCAAACCCACAGAAAGTGACAGAGCTGTGATGGAGAGTGACAGAGATGACCTAAAGTAGGAGGGGACAAAGTAGGCACGGGAACCACTGTCACCAGATTAAGTGGTTTGAATACCACCATTCTCTCCTGGCCTGGATGCCCGGGTCCCATCTGCCTAGTGGAATACTTGTCCCTCCCATGGAGTCATGGGGAGAATACAGTGAAGGGTGTCCACTATTGACACTTAGGAGAGGAGGAGCTCTGAGGTCTGCAGGACCTCCAACTGCACTGTCAATACAAAGAGTCCAGGACACACACTGTGGGGTTTGGGATCAGAGAGCTGGGAAAGGGAGGGCAACGTGAGACATCTCCTGGGCAAGCACTCGAGCCAGAGCTGTTTCCCGTTGTTGGGTGCATCTGTGCTCTTGGGGAGGACTCCTCTGACTGAAAGGGCTGGATGTGGGTCAGATATCCCCTCAGTGAATAGTTACAGGTTGCCGATGCTGGACAGGTTAGCAAGTTACAGGAAGAGGTTCTGACGAACCACCCCCAGGTTATTCAAATATAGATTCAGAATAGGTTTGAGGACACAGTATTACAACCACCCAGAGAGGAGGCAGGTTTAGACTGTTGAATCATTATTTGAGGAAGGGAATTTGAGAAATCATGTGATGGCAAATCTTGCTGGGTTCCTCTAATTCTAATAGGTTATTGGCTCCATCAGGCAATAGATGGTTGTGGACAGGGAGCTACAAGACTCAGCTGACAGGAGACACTCAGCCCCAAGAGAAAAGGCTCAAGAAGTCAGGGGACTTTAGCAAAAGGAAGGATGGGTGACCAGAGAATTTACCCCAAAGGAGGCAGAGAATCGTATCCTATACAGAGGGTCAGAGCCTATGAGGAGGAGAGACTGGGCAGGCTTAGCGAGGGACAGAGCAGAGAAAAACACACAAGCTGCCCAAGCATGCTGGCTCACGCCTGTAATCCCAGCATTTTGGGAGGCCGAGGCAGATGGATCGCTTGAGTTCAGAAGTTCAAGACCAGCCTGGGCAATGTGGCAAAACCCCGTCTCTATGAAAAATACAAAAAATTAGCCAGGTGTGGTGGTGCACGCCTGTGGTCCATGCTACTCAGGAAGCTGAGGTGGGAGAATCACTTGAACCCAGGAGGCAGAGGTTGCAGAGAGCAGAGATCACTCCATTGCACTCCAGCCTGGGTGACAGAGCCAGACCCTGTCTCAAAACACAGACACACAGACACACACACACACACAAGCCTCATTTGGTAAATACTGACCAGCACCTACTCTGTACTAGGTGTGGAAGAAGAAGATATCTCACCCCATTACTTTGGGGGCTCTTTGTGGGTCCCATGCCTTGTTTGTCATTGAACCCAAAGGAATTGGCACAGAGTGAACTACAGTGAATGATAGAATAAATCAATGAATTAGCCAGTCCCTGCTGAGTGCCTGAAGAGAAGTAGAGACAAAAGTGCTCTGTGAGCTCAAAGGCAAGACCATCACCCTCACTGCACGTCTGCCCCCTGAGCCTACACCATGAGAGCTGCCTCTCCTACAGCTTTGCTTCTCCAGCATGTAACACAGGGCGGGCTTAGAGTAGGCAATATTAAAAGTTTGCTGTTGAAAACAAATGAACAAATGAAGACTTCTGGCAGGAGATGGCCTTCAGCCTGAGACAAAAATTTCAGTCAGGAGAGTTGGCCATTAGAGCATCATTTATCAAATTGCAGGTCACAACAAACCCATTAGTACCTTATGAAATCAATTCAGCAGGTCGAAACTATTCTTTTCAAAAAGAGAAGTAAATTTAACTGGAATGGAGTAGAAGGAAATAGAAAATATCAGTGCATCACTGTAAAAAGAATATGTATTTCATGAAACTTATTTCAGTTACATGTGTATGTGTATGCATGAACTACTGGATAAGCTGTATTGCTTACTGTGGGTTTCAGTTGAACAGGATTGTAGAAAACATTCTATACTGCAGAACCAGTGTGAGCAACAGCATAACTTTCCAGGACAATCAGAGAATGGAGAAAATTTTAATGTGTCTGGAGGATAATTATGGTGACATTATTTTCCACATCAAATGTCAGAAGACGTGCTCTGACATTTGAAATCAAGATGGGCTTAGGAAATCTGTGGTATATGAGCATGGTGAGCAAAGGGGGCATGTGGGAGAAAGAAGAACATAGGGAACTGTGAGGCCAGAAAAGTGGGTTAGGGGCAGGAACTGAGAAAGATCTGACCCTCACCCGTTCACTAACCAAGTTCCAGCATTTCATCTCAATCAGGACCTAAAACTGCCTCTAAACAGGAGTGAAATAACCTTGATTCCACCTAAGTCTTAGAATTCCTTTCACACCCTATAGAAAGGCACAAAGCTTCCAGGAATTTTAAAAGCAAGAGTTTTCAAGAGTGAAAAATGATGGAAAAGAGAAATGACCATGTATGCAATATGATTTTTTATCAGCCCACTGTGAACCTAAAGCCATATGCAAGCATCAGTGGCATAGCAGTTTCAGAAGAGCATTTGCTCCCCACCCCCCACCTCCACCCAGGCCTTAGACAGCCTTCAGGAAGCCCTCAAGAGGGCGAGCAGCAGAGATCATCTAATGGACTTCAAATAAACACCAACTTCCTGACAGCTGGCCTCTGAGCGAATTTATTATTGAATTATACTGCTGCATTTTCAGAACAAGCTGAGCTGACAGGGTACCCCATCAGTTTAAAAAAAAAAAAAAAAAAAGGAAAGAAAGACAATGATAAATTACCTGATGGAAGATAGAAGAAGGCAAAGATCCTGCTTCCTCCAAAATGTCAGCCATTATATATTATTCATGTTGGTTTTTTAAAAATCCCTCCCCGCATTGAAATGAATGTTTATGATGATAAAGCAACTAGGTGATTCAATTCAGGATGCAGGCAACGACTTCTCACATCATCCTGATGAGCAGCTAACAACTCCTCCTCTGCCACTTGATCATCCCTTTATTGATTTCAAAAACGCATTACGATCTCTGTTTGCTTTGTAGCTTGAGCTTGTTCCTAGTTGTCCATCACAGAAAGCATTAGCAGAGGATGCTGTGGTGCAGCGGGAACAACTTGGGTTAGAGGGAGAGAGCCTGGATTCAAGTCCTTGGGAAAGTGAGAGCATGGGACCTTGGGCTGGTGAGACTCAACTTCCTCCCCTCTGATGTGGGGTCACTAATTCCACCCTGCCAGGTTGTTTGGAAGATTAAATGAGATAAAATACCCAAAAGCCCGATGTCTGGCTCATAGCATGCGTTCAGTACTAACACCTAACATTTACAAAGGATATTCTATTTGGAATGTTTTATAGGTAGTAACACCTTTAAATCTCTGGCAGACCATATGATATAGGGACTTTATCACCCTTGTTTTAAGCAATGAAAACTGAGCTACTGAGAATTTAAGTAATCTGGGCCATGGTCATAGGGCTTGTAATAGCAGAGCCAACATTGGAAGCCACGCCCAGTTGGCTCTAGAGCCCAGGTACTGAGCCTGTCTTCTTCTCCGCTGAGTCCTTTATGTTCCCTGCTCAGCATCTTCAGTTCAGAAATCCATACAGTGTGGTGCCACTACAACCCTAGCACCCCACCTGGCCCTGACTTTGTCTCCAATATTCTACTACATCATTAAAAACCCATGTGCAGTAAGGCTTCATGCTGAAGAGCACTGACCTCAGAGGTTGGACTCTCAGCCTCACTGTTTGCTAGCTGTGTGACCTTAGACAAGTCTCTTAATCTTTCTGTGCCTCACTTCCCTCCTCTACACTATGAAAATAATAATCCATATCTCATGGGGATTTTGTGGGGATTAAGTTAGCACAAGTAAAACACTTAGGTATTAGGGCAGTAAGCATTCATTTAAGTGATAGTGGCCACTGTCACTAAATAGCAGTAATGTTAATATTAGCATTAGCTATAGCATTAGTATACATACAGGTTTTAGCGTCACTACTGAGAACTGGGAGAAAAATGAGAATCTTAACCTGAAGCATCGGTGTAGTTGTGTAATTGGGGCAAATGTCCTAGCACCTTAGGATGGCAGGGGTGAATGGACCTTCCAGACCATCAGCCCTCTGTGCTGGAAGAGGAACCTCCAAGGCCAGAGAGAGCCCCTGGCTCAGCAAGTTAGTAGCCAGGCCTGAGTCCCAGAGAACCTGGAGTCCCAAGTGAAGGTTCGTATATCTCAAACTATAAACTGTAATTCTGCTGCTTGTAAATCAAAGACTTTCTGCATTTTTATCCAACACTGAGAAATTTTAAGCAATAAGAAGTTAAAATATTTAGAGAGCCATGTTTCACATTACTAATATTGCCCTCAATAGAGAATATAGGATCAGGCCTTGCAGACACCTCTGCATGTAGTCTAACTGGCCCTGCAATTAGATCTCAGAGGCATTAAGAGTTTGCTCCAAGCAAATCCCACAGTGAGGGGCTTGACAGGGAGGGATGCGGCCTCCATGTGGCATTTTGCTAGAGGGGAGAGATCCAGCCCCTCGTGCCTCCCCTGCCTGGATCTCCTCCTCCCACCACAGTGGGGGCCATGTGAGTCCACCCTGTGGGTCTAACGCTGCAGGCCTCTAGGACCAATCCCAATCTGAGAAGAAGGACTTAGAGCAGCCCCAGCTGCTCAACCTCACATCCTTCCTACTGTTGTCTGTCTGACCCATGACTTGCCAGCTGTGCCAAATGGCTTTCTGCCTTGTCCCTGAATCCTGGCCCCACTTTCTGTGTCTGACTTCAGCAGCCTAGTGCCCTGGCACCAAAGGACTCAAACCTTGCCCTCTTTTGACAGGCTCCCATCCCTGCCACATCTGGGTCTGGACCTCCATCCCTGCTGTACCTGGGCATGATAACGTAGTGACACATGGGACGTCCACATCCAGATGCCACTGGGAGCCCCTTCTTCACCATGGCTGTCTTCCTGTCAGCACCTCCTCCCTCATCCTTTGAATTATTATTTCCATTACAGGCCAGCTGTGTATTGCTGTACACCTCAGCTCCAGCCTATTGAGCTGAACTTTGTGCAGACTCCCTTAGCTGCGTTTCTGCCTGGCATCAGCCCCTTCCCCATGCAGTGGGTCTGATCATGGTTCATTCTAGTTTCCCCTTTCCTGGTGAAGCAGGACCTGCCCTGTGCCCTGACAGAAGGCAAGACACATGGTCATGAAATGAACTTGTCTGCTGAGAGACTGTGGCTAGAGTCACATTTTAGCAGAGCTGCCTTGTATTTTTCTAACAGCACAAACCATCACCTGAAAAGTCTTCTTTGAAACAAGCTTCTGGCCACACAGCATAGAAAACAGCCTATCTGAACATGCACCACATATCCCATGTCCCCAGGCACAACGACGGTATTTCTGAGCCATGTCCCCAGACATGACCAACCCACTTACCTGGGACAAGGGCCTTGCTCCCTGCTGGCCAGACTGTCTCAGTCCTGCTTCTCCCTCACCATAGTCGATGGGCTCAGTTCCCTGGAAGCATAGTATGGTGGACAAGTCAAGGGCTCTGGTCTTGTGTACACCTTTATCAGCCAGCAGAAAATATTCCAGAAGATTCCTATGGGAGAGGACTCAGCCTGAAGCATCAGCATTGAGCAGCCAGGCTGCCCACAGCCTTGACAGATTGATTCTGCAGCCTGGGAGCTCACGCTCCCTTGGTGTCTGAAGGAGCTCAACAGCCATGCTTAGCTAGGAGGCCACAGAACAGTGGTTTCTGGCCTCTGCGGGAAGCACAGCCTCAGGTCCCTGAAGACACTAGTAAGTGCTGGGCCATCTCGCTGTTAGATGGCCCCAGGTGGTGTCATGGCACCATGGCGGAGCTGGTGGTACCCCATCCTCAAGGAGTGATGGAAGGGATGCCCCACCTTCAGATATCACTGACCTCACCTGTACATGAGGAACGTGGACTCAGTCACTCAGAAGACCCCTGTAACTTAAAAGGTAAACTCCTCCCTCCTGTCAATCTGAAGGAGACTATGGAGCCTGTAACCCCAGCTACTGGGGAGGCTGAGGCAGAAGAATCTCTTGAACCCTGGAGGTAGAGGTTGCAGTGAGCCAAGATCATGCCACTGCACTCCAGCTGGGGCGACACAGCAAGACCCTGTCTCAAAAAAATAAAAAAAGGGACTAGATCAAGTTTTACTGGTTTGGGCATAAGGCTATTGGAAAATATACATGGTAAATATAGGATGAGCTTTGAAATAAGTTATAAAGATTGAAGCACAATGAGAAGTTGGCTTTGGGGTATAATAATAAATAGCATATTCAAGTTTATTTTGTATACAAAAAAGTCACATACACACTATCATAGTCCCAAGGTGGATATGAAGGTGGGCCATGAGAACAGGAAGAAAATTTTAGGGGCTCTATCTCTACAGTGTTTCTTTTATCTTAAGAAATAAGAAAGCAAGACTGGTTTATTTCTATAGAATGTTGGATTCTCACCGATTTGTTCCTTTGGTCTCTGTGTTACTTGGTTACATGTCTGGACCAGCACATGAGGCATTCTGAGGGAGATCAAGATCTACTCCACAGAAAGAGGGACAGTGGACGGGCACAGTGGCTCATGCCTGTAATCCTACCACTTTGAGAGGCCAAGGCAGGTGGGTCACTTGAGGCCAGGAGTTTCAAGACCAGCCTGGCCAACATGGCAAAACCCTGTCTCTACTAAAAATACAAAAAATTAGCTGGGCCATGGTGGTGCACACCTTTAATCCCAGCTACTCAGGAGGCTGAGGCACAAGAATCGCTTGAATCCGGTAGGTGGAGGTTCCAGTGAGCCGAGATCACGCCACTGTACTCCAGCCTGGACAACAGAGTCAGACTTTGTCTCAAAAAAAAAAAAAAAAAAAGAAAAAAGAAAAAAAAGAAAGAGGGACAGTGGACCCACACTGGTTTGTTGTGTATTATTGTGTATTATGATGTAATAGTATATTACATCATAATTGTTTGTATGCGTGTCTGTCTGTGTATCTGTATAAAATCTAGTGTTAACCAAACGTACTCATAAAATGGTAAAGTGGCTTTAAAGGTTTCTTGCAATGTAAATACAAATGGAAGATAATACTAATAGTGCAAGTACAAGCAAACAAAAAAAATGGCAGAGCTGATACTTCTTCTACTCCTAATATTAAATACTTTCCTCAACCTCGCTATGAGGTTAAAAATGATTATTTTCATAAGACTGAACAAAAAGTTAACTAAGAGATTCAAAATGATCAACAATCTTAACAGAGTTTACTTAAAGAGTCAAAATTATCAAGAAGGCTATTTGAAATATGAATACTCATCAAACCTTGCACCAAATGTATATTACGCTTCCCAAGGTGAACCAGCGATGGTAGCACATGTGTGCGATTTATAAATGAATGCAAGTACATTGAAGGAGCCTGCTCAAAAATGTTTACAGAAAGGGCGTGCAATCAAAAATGGTTCCAGAACCCAGCTCTAATTATGTGAACCCTGAATTGTGAAGCCAAGACAAATTGGGATTCTCAATTATTTCAGTACATGTCGGTCACACTGCAAGTATCTTAAGAGGTGGAGTGACTCTCCCAAGTTATCATGGCGAATCCTGCATTTGATTCAGTCCTGGCTCCCCGCAAGTCTGCAAGAATGGGCAAGTCCATTCCCTGTCTGAACTTTATTTTCTCACCTTTACCAAAAGAAGTTTGAAAGAGGTGATCAGGAAGGGTTCTTCTGACTCGAATGTTTCATAATCAGGGGTTTCCCAAGAATACGTATATAGGCAGAAGATGTTGGGCTGGAAAAGCTGGTTCAAGAAACTGAGGCAGAGCGTCAGATGGAAAACTAGGAAGAGAGAGCTACAGATCAGCCTGGTGGCTGGGCTTGAAAGATGGTCTTGGGAGCTGCAGAGAGGACAATGTCAGGCTGTGACTGGAAACACCTTCAGTGGCAGTAATTTGACAGGCTCTGAAGTGAGGCTTCTCATTTGGGCCCAGGTAATGTTCTTACAAGACTTCAGATAAATTGTAGTAGATGCTGGAAAGATCCCCATTCAATCAGCAGAAGTTAGCAGAAAACAGTTTAAGGATTTACACAAGTCAGGCAAAAAAACCTGTTTAAAGTACACAATGCAAAGGAGTGATTTACATAATCAATAATGGCATAGACTAGCAAATACTTTAAAGGAGAGAAAGGCTAGATTTATCATTTGCCACCTAGATCCCAAATGACATTCCCGTCTCCTGAATACCAAAGTAGCTGCTTTCACTTAATAACAAAATAACACACACACAAAATAATAAAAGCTGCAGTTTTTCTCCCGTTGCCTTCCTTTATCTGCTTGTATAATATACATTGAATAATCAATCTAACTTTGTTTCTGGCATTCTTTTTCAAAGTTTTTCAGATCACAGGTGGTACAGATGAGGAGGGTATAGAATCAAAGGGTCAGGGCTAGACTGAGGCAAGTGAGTCTTCCAGGGGAAGGTACCCAAGCCTTGAGGGAGAGTGCGGGCTGGCCTCTTGAAAGGGCACAACCCTTCCAGCCCTAGGTTCTCTAACCATATCCCTGTCAAGGTCAAGTAGCTCAAAGTTCTCTAACATCGCCCTCACCTTAAGTAACAGAAGCACATAAGCTCCTTATTCATTGCATAAATAATTTATCAAGAACTTACTCTGTGCCCTGCATTCAAATTCCAGAGCAAACACCTGTTTTGGAGGAGGTTTTCTTTTCCCCACTCAGAAATGACCATCAACCGTGATCAATGCTGGGAATATAGCAGTAAGGGACATGTGGTTGATCCCTGTCTTCATGGAGCTCATGTTCTGCTGGGGAAAAGATTGTCCTGGCAGAGCAACAGCACTCAGAGTTCATGAGGAGTAGCCCAGAAGGAGCAGGAGTGGTGTATACTGCTTGGTGAATGCCCTAGGAGAGGTGGAAGTTTCCAGATAGAGGGAACAATTTAGTGATAAGTATAAGTATTGCATGAGCTCCATTAAGACTCTGAAGCCACGTGCAGTAGGGCTGCTTTAGCTGGATTGGGTAGTATGAGATTAAAACAGTTATAAATTCTTAAACATATGTTGAATTCTATTTTATACCACGTTGGGAAAAACTTCAGCCTGCATTTGACAGATGAGAGAATGGAGGTTCAGAGAGGTCAGATGACTCCAAAATCATACAGTTAGTTCCCAGAGTCAGAACTGGGAACTATGACTCCCAGCCTAGTGCTCTTGCCACCACAGCCCTACCACTTTTCCCTGAGCAGCAGTTGAGATTGGCTTTTTATTTGCTTGATTTTGTTTTGGAGTGGTTTTGTCTCTCCAGCAGATTCTTCTGTTGATCCCAAACCTTGTCACTGTCTTCAGGAAGCAGTCAGGCAGATCTTCTCCCTTGTTGGCGTTGGCAAGGGCACCTCAGTCAGGCCCTGAGTGTGTGGTTGGACTCATGCCAGTATGTTTGACACCACCCTTGGCTTGGCACAAGCGCTCCCTCCTGGCAGAGTTCACTTAGCCTAATTGCTTGTTTTATATCCCAGCTGCCTGACATATGCCAAACCCAAGTGTTGACTCACTGGTGTCAGAGAAAACTACACGGGGGCATTTCACGTTGGCTTTTGTGAGCTCTAGCAAGTAAGTGGAGATCGTAATTCATACATTTCTGGAACTCAGCACCTAACACAGAGCCTGGCTCATAGTAGGCGCCTGATTTTTTGTGAAATTAAAGGAATTTTAGTGACTGCAGGTACATAACACAGTAGTAAGATTAAGGCCTCAGAAGTAAGAAGACCTAGCTTTAGTGTCAGCTCAGCCAAGTGAATTCATTTCTGGGTGACCTCGAGCAAGTCTTTTTCTCTCTTTCAGTTACTTGATTGTTTTTCACTTAACAAACACTCTGAGAGCAGCATCCCATGCTTATCCTCTCTGGAGATGTGGTCCAGCCCTCCTCTGGCTCACACGTAAACATGTGAGATGGCTATATAATGTGAATGATATAAACATATGACCATCAAATATTAGAGAGATACTTATAAGGTGTATAAAAGCCCAAAGGAGGGGGTGATTCATTGTGTCAGGAAAAGTTGATGACAACCTTACTGAGGTGGTGACAGCTTAGATGAGACTCTAAGGACGAGTAGAAAATAACAGCCCAAAACTCCATTACACCAAGACAGTGACCATGAGGAAGCAAATCGTGTCAAATAGAGAACTGGTAATAGAGGATCATATGAGCTAGCTGGGAAGCCAAGTTGGTGACAGTGATTTGCTCCCACGTTAATGGTTTTTCACTAAGGCAGTTAAGGCAGTCTTCCATTGCGGAGTTCTACGTTCAAAGCAGCAACTATTTCTTAGCCACATCTCCAGCCCTGAGCGAGTGCCCAACCCTCAGTGTAGGGTCAGTGTTCCAGTGGCATGCAGAAGCCAGCTTGAACCAGTTCGCAAGAACTGATTATTAAATGTTCATAAATTCTGCAAGCTGGTTGTTAAACACAGCCATTATTAAAAATTAAATTATATAAAATTAAATAAGGTACATTAAAAACAAAGGTAATAAATACTCAAAACTTACTACTTTCTAATTATTTTGCCATGTTTGATGTTACGTTTGCTCTTGAGGTTACTCAGGACGGTCGCGTCTCCACGGTGGCAGTACCGCATAATGGCATCCTCCTGTGTGTCTCTTCCCACCTCTGTGTTCAGTGGCATCTCATTGGTAGCTTGAAAACAGCCATGATGAGAGTATTTACACCACAGAAATGAGCAAACGCTGCAACTGAAGCTGGTTTTCTTTTCTTTTTCTTTTTTTTTTCAAAAGTCGGTCATTAAACATTTGCCAGCACCCCACTGATAGTATCCATTAAATAAATGGATGCAGAAAGCAAGCATTGGGAAGCCCAGCACTCACATCTTTTCAAACCTCCCAGGACAAATGCATGTGGCACAAGACACAATTCAGAGGCCCCCACCAAGCTGACTTCCCATCTCCTTTGTTCCAAGGAAGGCTTTATGTTAATCTGGGCTTTCCTGACAACTGAAAATCATGAAAACAGAACAGGGATGGAAGTGTTTTTCTCCAGGATTTAATTCCTGAGCCAAATGCCTGTGTTGGCAAAAGGCCTCTATGGCCTATCAGCGTCCAGGGAGTCAACCTAATCTTCCCCAGAATCCAAAAGCAATCCACGGGAGCCCAGGCTAAACTTGCATCTGCTCTGGCTTGCCAAGTTGGAGGCTACATGGTAGCCAAATGGTGCCAATTCAATGTTTCCCAATTATCAGGAAATCCCCAAAGAGAGATCAATCAGAGGAGGCTGGCCTGCATGTGTATTAGGGGCAGCAGCCAGGACAGCCCCAGAAAGGAAGCCATCCCCCCAGGACTGGTTTCTGTCCAGGCAGAATCCAGAGGCACATATGTCTGGAGAAGGCTGGATGGTGGCCAGCGTCAGGAGATGAGATCTGTCAGTAATTCTCTGGAAGGACAGAGTTCCAGCAATACGAAATTCAATTGTCCTCCATTAAAGAAAACATCTCTCAGCACCAGCTGAATACAATCGGTGGAATAAATCTTCCCCATTAGCGGAGAGATAATTTCACATAAATACATTGGAAGACCTTCAGAGCAGAATTGAAAGTCTTTGCTGAGCCTCACCCGCTTAACTTGTTTGCCGTGTAATTGCATTTAGACCAAGGGCCTCGGAAGGAAACCACTGACTGAATTAGCATTAACCAGATTGTGTGGAGTGAGGTGAGGAGGGTGGGGTGGGGTGGGGAGTCTGGTGCATTGTGGGTAGTTGTTCTTGCCTTCAGAAAGGACAAGCTGACACTAGTGAGACCAGCTGCTTTACAAGCCTGGTGTTAATTGCTTTTCTCATCCAACAGAGAAAAGTTTATCACTCTAGGAAGGTAGAGGTGTGGGTACTTCATACGGCAGTTACTGAATTTGAGATCTTTTTTTAATGAATGCCCATGGGCCTCGTCAGTAGCTCTTCCCTAGGCCAGAAGAAAAAGCCTTCTCACCTGAGGTGAATAGAGAAAGTTATGTGGTGCGCAGCACCTGCGTTTTTGACTCAGCTGTCTTTCAGCGAGGGCTTTCTCCCCAATGTGCGGATCCTTGAGGACATTGCACCAGCCAGTGCCTTCATTTCCACCCGTGGCCAGTGGCAAGTGACTGGTTAGAGTGGGACCTGGAGTGGTGAGGCCCAGGTTCAAGTCCTGCCTCTATCACCTGCTTTCTATGGAGCTTTGGGCACATAATATAACCTCTCTGGAAACCAGTTTCCTCTTCCATACAATAAGAAAGTTCCACTAACTTAGGGATCTTCCAACTGACTTCTGCAGACACGGAAACTCCACAGAGTTGCCTTCAAAATCACCCCAAGGGAGAGGAGGCCTCCACCCCGACTTCATCCAGCGTAGATCTTTTCATTCGTTTTCCACTTTGGAGTCCTTATAAAATGTCATCTACCCTAACGTTTCTGTTTCTGAATGTTTGAAAAGCCACCATTCTAGATGATCTCTAGTTGTCCCATTTATTTGCTCAGCCACCATGTTTTCAATGGCAACCTAGCATTTGTTAGACATTGTCCAGGCACTGTGAGGAGAAAGAAAGAAATCTTGACCTACCGTCAAAGAGCTCAGGATCTAGTGGAAGGGAGGAGTGTGTATGGTTTGGTAGAGTATCAAGGTGTCTGCATCAGGTTTTGTGGGAGAGAGGAACTAGTTCTGATTAGGGACACCAAGAAAGGCTTCAAGGAAGAGGTGTCATTAATAGTTGGCTCTTCAAGGGTGAGATAGTTGGGAGAGGAGTGCAGGAATGACATTTTAGGCAGATGGAAGAACGTTGCACAGACAGAGGCACTAAGCAACATTTGCCTGGCAAGTTTGGGAAAAGCAGGTAATTTCTTGTCCAAAATATAGAGTAAGAGTGGGAGGAGGGATATTGGGAGAGGTGTCAGGTTCCAAAACTCACTCTGAGAGCATGCTAGCATCTGTCCTTCTCCTGTCTCGAATGTCAGATGAAAGGAAGTACCTTCTCTCCTGCTCACTTTTTTGTATGTTCACTTCCAATGAGACTGTTAATAACAGTAATAGCCATTGTCATTTGTGGAGCTTACCCTATACCAGGATGAAAAAAAAAAGCCTCAAAGAACTGGCACATGCCTACTGAAGTTCAGAGAGCTAGGAAGTGGCAGAGCCAAGATTAGAACCCAGATCGTTGAACTACACATCCACACACAGAACTAGGCAATATTGCCCTCTGTGATCAGCTTTATCTCCTTACAGCATAATACAGTATCCTTAGAAAATAACCTCCGAGTGAGATCATTGAATCACCTGCCAATAGTAATTCTCTCAAGGACACTTTGATGCCCTAAACTGAGGTGATATTTTTTAAAGATTATTATGCATCTTGAGTGAACACCATGAGCCCCTGGGTACAAGATGTGTCTGAGTGACTGATTTTCTGGCTTCTGGCCTCTCGGGGTTCCCTGCCAGCCAGGGCTCTGACCATGAAACGTGTATCATGTTTATTCTCTCTTCTCTTCCCACAGGCATGCTTGTGTTATTCGTGGCCAAGTGATGACATCAGATGGAACCCCCCTGGTTGGTGTGAACATCAGTTTTGTCAATAACCCTCTCTTTGGATATACAATCAGCAGGCAAGATGGCAGGTAGGAGACCTTCTATGAGCCAGAAACAGTGAAGGTCCCGCTCTAGTGGTCTTGCCATATAGCTGCTGCTGGACTGATCATGTGGAAAGAGGATGGGTCTTGGATTCAGAGGGCCTGAATTCAAATGCCCAGCTCTGCAACTTACTAATTGTATGACCTTGTACCTAACTCTGGCCTATGTCCCTTTGACTCTAGATTTAGCAGTTTCTTCTCATTTGGTTCTCAGAGTAAGGAGAGGGTACCTTATACATATCCTGCTCCATGACTTATGATATAAAACAGTCATGCGAACCACTTTCTGCAGAACAGACAGCTTGAGAAATCTCAGCCATTCCTGTTATGTGGTTTCCATCCTGCAGCTGCTTAGATCTATGCAAGCCATTTGGGTGATGACAGAATTCTGACCTTTGAATTCCTCCAAGAACCATCAGCAGAATGAAATAAAGCTTCCTTAATGGCCCTAGCTCTCCCACCTGCTGTGTGTCCTAGGATAATTCTCCTTACCTCTCTGTGTCTTGGCTTCATCTGTTAAATGGTCCTAATGCTGTTTATCTCACAGATTGGTTTTGAGGGTTAGAAGATATGGTGAATGGGGAAGCACCTGGCGCATAGTACGTGGTTAACAAATCTTAGTTCCCCACCCCACTTTGATTCATTGCTGTATTTCCAGTGTCTGGCACATAGTAAGTATACAATAAATATTAGCTATTTGTTAAAATTACAGATTATTGAATGAGTAAGTGATGGTGACAGGACAGGCAATGAGAATATTTTGGAGAAAAGGAAAAAAGGAGGAAAGTGGAATATTTAGGCTGTCAGTGGTGACAAGTCCTCTATTTTTAATAAAACCAGGTGGTGGCAGTCCATCTGGCTAAGCGTGGGCCCATAAGGTTGATTTTCACTCTGTGTTGGAAATTATGCTCCAGCTTGATTGATTTTAGCACCTCTTTAATCCAATATCAGATGTGAACATGTCCCGGCCGAGGTGATAATGAAGTAGAGGCTCATCTGTTTGTAGACATGTGTGCCTCTTAGATGGGGTTGGCAAGCTTGGCATGGGGTGCCCCCTCCCCACCTCTCACTCCATGTGAATAGGAACAGGCCCAGCTGGAAGACATTAGTGGCCAGTCTTCAGGGATAAACTGGCCAGGCCAGGCCACTGTTCCCTACCCTATACACCTTCCCACCCAGGAAGGCCCTCATGAAGACTCCCACTACAGCATGAAGGATGCTGCCTGCTGTATGAAAGTGGCAGATGTGAGCCTCCTAGGCAACAGGTATTCTGACCACATTATTACCTGCTGTGAAACATTCATCCAAAAGGAGTCTTTCAGGACTGACTTTTGCCATGAAACTTGCCAGTCACTCCTGTGAGATGGCAAATCGTCAGTCCTTATGCCCTGTTGTGGTTGGTTAGAGTAGATTCATAAAACACACCGAGTCTGGCGTAAGTTCAGTGGCCTTTGGGGAAAGCTCAGTCTCTGACACTTCCTGATTCCTCCTGTTTGTGCTTCCTCTACAATTTCTACTGCCCACTGAGAGCATGGAGCTAAATATCAGCCCTGTTTCCTGCATCATCCTCCTAAATTACATCACGTAGCCAGAATTGCTGCAACAGAGCTTGAATTTCAGATCAATTCTTACCAATGCATTTTGGGGCTCAAATTTTCTTCCCAACTCAGCCACTGCATAATGTATGGGAAAGTTATCAATTGTTCTCTTAGTATCCAAAAATCTCTGTTTGTTACATGTGAACAGGTATCACTGCCCTCCCACCCTTCCTTAACTCACCTTCTTTCTTACCTCCCGTACCTTAGGAAAAACCATAAGACTAAGAGATATAGTCTGGAAATAACAGTGTGCACAAGTGGACTGAAAGTCCAGGGACATGTATTCTTCGCTTTCCAGGAAGGCACCATGATACTTGCCCTCATCCAGCTCCCCCACCCCTACTCACATGCGCGTGCGCGTGCACACACACATACACACTTGCTGAAATCCCAGACTTCACACCTTAACAGGAGCTTACAAACAGAAAACAGTAGCAGAGAAGTTAGCCAAAGAGATCATTTAAAAAATGGAAAATAGAGGCCATGAAGAAAAACTAAAAGAATAGCAGGCAAGAGATGTAGATTAGGCTCATTGAATTAAAAATTGGGGGCCAGATGCAGTGGCTCACATCTGTAATCCCAGCACTTTGGGAGGCCACGGCGTAAGGATCACTTGAGCACAGGAGTTCAAGACCAGCCTGGGCGTTCAAGACCAGCCTAGGCAGCATGGCAAAACCATGTCTCTATCAAAAAAAATACAAAAATTAGCTGGGTGTGGTGGCATGCACCTGTAGTCCCAGCAACCCAGGAGGCAGAGGTGGGAGGATTGCTTGAGCCCAGGGAAGTCAAGGCTTCAGTGAGCCATGATTGCCCCACTGTACTCCTGCACTCCAGCCTGGGTGACAGAGTGAAACCCTGTCTCAAAAGAAAAAAGAGAGAGAGAAAGAAAGAAAGAGAAAAGAGAGAAAGGGAGAAAAGGGGAAAGGAAAGGGAGAAAGGGGGAAAGGAAGAAAAGAAAGGAGAGGAGAGGAGGGGAGGGGAGGGGTGGGAGCCAAGACAAGGGAATGTGTGAGGCCCTGTGCTTTTCCCATCTATTATCCCATCTGTATAATCAATAACCCTGCCAAATGATTATGATCATCAGCTTCATTTTACAAATGAGAAAACTGAGGCTTGGAAAGGTGATATAATTCACCCATGGAGCAAGTAGTAGTGTTCAGAATGGCCCTGCGCTGTTTGGGCTTCATATGATAACCAGGCCTTCCCTTTGGGGTCACATTCACATTCATTTCCAAAGCAGGGTTTCCCCTCCAGAGGAGCGGGCCTAGCCCCAGCTCATTACTTGCTCTTGGCAAGGCCAGCTGCCCCCTGCTTGCTCACTGCCTTGGGAATATGCCTTTTCATGTTTGTCTTTCCTCCCTCCTCACATACAACCTCTCATGAAGGGAGCTTATAAGTCTGGCTAAAATTCTGTTTGACAGTTAAAAATGTTCTATCAAGGCACAGATGCTATTCAGTTCTGTGACAGAAAAATTGTTCTTTGAGTATTTCCCCAAAACCATGGGTATTCTCCTGGAGCGCCAAAACCTGAATTATTGATTCAAAATAAACCCCACCCCAGGTGTTTCTCTGTCATTGAATGATAGTGGTACTCAACTTCACCTAAGTGAATGAGGAACAGGCAAACGGGTGATAGCTCCTGCAAAGGGTGGAAGAGTCAGGCTTTGGAGCTTGGAGCCCCAAATCTGGGGATGCCATCTACCAAGAGCAGAACTTGACACTAGGACAGGATGGTTCCATGCGGAATCCTTGCAGTCTCTGGAGGAGAGAAGAGCAAGCTGCAGCAGTGGGCCCATTCCCACATGGTGGATTTATCAGAGTCAAGATCAGATCCTGCATTGAGGTCTCTCACACCAACTGCCCAGATGAACCTTAGATTTAACTGCAGTAACAGCCAAAGTAAGAAGGGACGTAGGGTGTTTAGTAGATGTCAGTTCAGGAGCAGCTGATGCTGTCACTCATGCACTTATTCCATCAACTTTTAAGCATCAAGCACTGGGCTAGTTTCTGAAAAGACAGAGGACTCAATGTCCCTGGGCCAGAGAGCTCAACAAGCAATGACAGTGCAATGCCATGCGTGTGGGGCAGTGGAACCCAGGGAGGAAGCTGGAATTCTGACTGGGTAAGGCTGTGTGGGGGAGGTGAAGTTTGAGCTATCCAGTTTGATAGTTAGGAGTTCTCCATCCAACAAAGCCAATTAAGACAGGCTTTGAAAATGCCTACTACAGCCAGGGTGTGACAGAAGGAATGGACTAGTTTGAAGTCACCCAGGAGACAGACATCAGGCCCAGTGAATAAGAAGCTGGAAAGAGAGGGACCCACACTCAATTTAAAAAAAAAAAAAAAAAAGTTCTAACAGTCAGAACTAACCTAAAACAGAACAGTCCTCCTGTGGATATAGCAATCTCCTCATCTCTGGAATTGCATAAGTAGGAACTGAATGAGCCCTTGATGGTGGTTCTATAGAAGGAACTGATGCATCAGATGGGAGGGGGGCTAGGTCAGATGACCATTAAGTTCCTCTCCAGTGGTTCACCTATTACTTGATTTCAACTTTCTGTTTTAAGAAGAGAAAGGACACAAAATTCTAGTCTTACATCTTTTTATTTTTTATTTTTTATTTTTTTGAGACAGGTTTCACTCTGTCACCCAGGCTGGAGTGCAGTGGTGCAATCTCAACTCACTGCAACCTCTGCCTCCCAGGTTCAAGCCATTCTCCTGCCTCAGCCTCCCGAGTAGCTGGGATGACAGGCACCCACCATCACTCCCTTTTGTATTTTTAGTTCACATCACTTTTGTATTTTTAGTAGAGACGGGGTTTTAGCATGTTGACCAGGCTCGTCTCGAACTCCTGATCTCAGGTGATCCGCCCTCCTCGGCCTCCCAAAGTGCTGGGATTACAGATGTGAGCCACCGTGCCTGGCCTAGTCTTATGTCTTATTGCATGATAGGGCTTTAAGTAGCAGCCATGCTATGCCCTCTTCTTAATTCAGCAGACCCAGCCTGCCGGATTAGTGATGTACCTTGGTTCACATGTGGCCCTCTTTTCCCATTATCTATAATCTGAGTCCATCTGGCTTCTAAACATGTGGCTGCAGAACCCTCAAATCAGGTTCCATGTGGGGCTGGGCAGTGTCAGAAACATTGGGTGTACAAATAGGGAGGAACTCAGTTTTCTTCAGTGTTCAAAAAGTAAAAGTGCATGCCAAGGCTTGGATGGGAACGTGCCTTGCTGGGTTTGTCTGCAGGTGATTGGAGTTAAGATGCCAGCACCAAACAGAGCTGCCAGTATGTTTCTGGCTGGGTCCTGTTTGGGCACAAGATATTCTGGGGTGAGGCAAGGAAGACTCTGCCTGTACAATCCCCACAAGCCTGAAACAAGAGGGGCTTAGCAGGGGGTCATCTAGGATCAGGGAAGGCCTGGAGACCATCATAGAGCAAACCCATTTGGTGTCACATTGAAGACAGAACTAGGACTAGGAGGGCAGGTTTCTCCTCAGACCTCCCCAGCATCCTCAGAGGCTGATGAACAGAGGCTGGGCTGCCAGCTCTCCAGATGCTGTCACAGTGATCTCATCTCAACTAGGAGGCTGGCACTCGGTCTTCTGGTTCTCCTTTCACTTGTAAGATACTGTGTTTCTAATTGAGCCATCTTTAAACTGCTTAGCTATTTTGTAATTGCAAAGGCCTTTGTTGAGTAATCTATCACAATTAGAGCTAAGATTGCTGTGGAGTCATAGAATCTTAGAGACTTAAGAATAATCCATTTGAGCCTTTGCATTTTACAGATGAAAAAAATGAGGATCAAAGAGGCTAAGTGACTTACCCAAGATCACATAATAGTTGAAGACAGAGCCAGGACCAGGCTTGGGGTTCTAACACCCAGATCAAGGCTTGCCCTACTTTATTCACTGACTTTTCACTGGGCTTCAGCTCTGACATGGTTGAAAGGCCCTAAGTACCAGCAGCACCACTGTCAGCTCTTGTGTATCCTCAAAAATGGCTCTCCATAGCAGTGGTTCATTTCAGCAAATTCTCTATGTGAATCATTTTATGGGGTAAAAAAGAAACTGCTTTCTAAAATCACTGCCATTGTTTGGAGCTGCAGTCAAATATTTAGGCATTAGAGCCTCCCTCAAGAAATGCTGAGACCCTTTGGTGTAATTTTCTCCCCTTTCTTTGTCTCTCTCTTTCTCATCCTGGTTCCTGCTCTTCCTGCTCCCCGCCCCTTCTCAACCTTCCCCTCCCAAACAGCTTTGACTTGGTGACAAATGGCGGCATCTCCATCATCCTGCGGTTCGAGCGGGCACCTTTCATCACACAGGAGCACACCCTCTGGCTGCCATGGGATCGCTTCTTTGTCATGGAAACCATCATCATGAGACATGAGGAGAATGAGATTCCCAGCTGTGACCTGAGCAATTTTGCCCGCCCCAACCCAGTCGTCTCTCCATCCCCACTGACGTCCTTCGCCAGCTCCTGTGCAGAGAAAGGCCCCATTGTGCCGGAAATTCAGGTACCCAGCTTTCCTAATTGCATTCCCCCATGCTTTTATTTCATTTTGGGGGTGGAGGAGGATCTCAGAGACAGTGGAAAGAGAAAAAACACCTCTGTAGGGCTTGGGTCAGGTCCCATCAGCCTATTTTGCAAAATCCAGCCACCAAACCCCACAGCAGGCATGGTGTAAGGGCATGAGGGGCACCCCTCTTACACATGGAAAACACATGAGTGCCTGGAACTGCCTGGCACACTCTGGTTTATACTAAATTCTCTCTGTCTTTCCACTCTCCTGGTTAGTTCACTTCTGCCTACTTTCCTTTTCCCCAGCCTCCTGTGTCCCTCTGTCATTATTTCTGTTAAAACTATTTAAAATAAATGGTTCTACCAAGAGGAATGTGCCAAAGGATCCCGAAGAGTGAGCATTATAATAAAGAGTAAATGAGAAAAATGTATATGAGATGCTTAGCACAATGTCTGTCACCTAGTAAGTACTCAATAAATTTTAGCTATTATTATTAAGATTATTTAACACACGCTGCCTTCATGCCAATTAAGGATTGCCTTGGCTCAAATCTGTACATACAACTGCTTTACTTAACTATCATTAAAAGAAAGTAATTGGGAAAGATGCATTTTAATCTGATGGAAATCAAGATAGATATTTTCACCTAACAAAGCTCTGCCAGTTGAATTTCCTTCGCTGTCCCCAGCCCAGTTTCTAACGGCAGCAGTGAAGGCCTGAGGAAGAGGAGAGATGTCAGTGTAGAAGCCCAGGAGAAGTCCCGGTTGTCTCACCTGCCTAATGAGAACTCAGGCAATGTGCCTATTAATGGATTGTGGGCGCTGGTGGAGCAGGGAGTTTATATATTTTTTGTGTATATTTCATGCCTGGCTGAGCAAACACCTTTCCGTGCGTACCCTGTTGAGTGGCTTCCGATGCCAGCCAACAAGAAGGACATACAATCATTTTGAAATTCTCATTGCACTCACAGGTTGAAACCTCCTTTTCAGAGATTCAGCGCCTGTCTCCTGTCTCAACTACCAGGCTGACCTTTCTTATGAAATGGTTGTCAGTGGAGACAGAGCTTGCTGGAGAGAAGTAATTTGTTACTCAACCCTGGCTCAGCTCCAGCTAGACATTTTTCCCAGGAGCAGGGACTCTGGAACAAAAGGGGTTAAAGGTCACACCCTTTTTACAGTGCTCCCTGAGCTGGGTGCCTGCACATTCAGTTAGGGCAAAAATCTTGCTTATTATCAGATTCATGAAATACACATAAACAAACTCTTGGATTTTCCCAGTCCTCTCACAGGTTAACCTTTGCAAGTGCTGGGAGATATGAATTTTAAAGGGTATGTTAAAGAAGGTAAATATTTTTGAGAGCATCAGGATGGCACTTCAGTCATGCCAGGGGCTCACCAGGGTATAAGTCCTGCTTTGCCTCAAACTTATAAGCTGTAGTTTAGGAAGATTGCCTTAGTTTAAGCCCAATCCCTAAAATTTCCTGTGTTCAGGAGAATGGGGTGAGGGTAAACGTTCACACTTGTCTATGAAATGGACAGGATGAAAAAGGCCCAGATCCACTGTAAACGTAGGGTAGAATAGCCATTGTCCCTTGAATAGATACATTAGCCTCAATTGATTTAATGTTCCTTTCTTGAAACAGAGCCCAGCGCATCAAGCTGATAAAGTTATCTGCTTTTGCTGTCTGCTTGGGCATGCTGGCATTCATTTAAACTTTCCAAGTTAGAACTAGGCTCATTGCACCCAGTAGCTAAGTGACCTGAGCGTTCCCCGGGTCATAGCCTTCCCCACTCTGTCCATCTGGCACTGGAGCTGGGGCCCAGAGTGGCCAGAAGCTCCATGCAGCCAGTCCAACCTCTCTCTGTGGATGAGCTGGGGCTGTGAACCACAGGTCCTGCCAGGCTGTGGTCTGAACTCTGCATAATTATTTGTTTGGTCAACATCTCGTAGTCTCTGTTTAATTTCCCGAAAAGAAAGTCATCTGGAACAGATCTCATTGAGGAAAGTTTTGAGAGAGAAACCATCCTTCCTGCTTAGGCAGCTGGCCGCAGCAGTCTCTCTTCATGGCATCCCTGCCGCCAGCACCACCACCAGCAGCAGCAGCACTGCATGCCACCTGACAGCGTTTCTGTGCTAGGCACTTTACCTATGTGACCTTTCTCAGTCCTCACACAAAGCCAGTGAGGAGACTGAGATTCAGAGGTTCTGTGAGCTTTCTAGGATAACACAGCTTGAGAACCAGTGGCAATGTGATCTAAGTATTTTATATGCATATCCTATGTATTCCTCTCAAAACTGCAGTGAAATGAGTGCTGTCATCCCTGTTGTACAGAGCAGGAGGCTGAGGCTTGGCGAGGTGAGGTGACTCCTGCAGGGTCACCACATGAAAACTGGCCCCAGATACCAGGTCCTCTGACATGTTTTACTCCTCCCCAATCTTTCTCCCATCTCATTTATGCTTTTCCCTTCCTCCTCCTCCTCCTGCTTCTCTTCACCCTCTGCTTCCCCTCTTCTTCCCACTGTCTCCTCTTTTTTTCCCCTCCTCTCTCCTTCTGCCTTTCCCTCTACCTCCTGAACACCCAGAGTCCATGGGGCCACGCCATCTTCCCTCCACTGGGTGAGTCGACGACCGTCCCTTGCTGTGATCTGCCTCTGCTTTCTAGGCTTTGCAGGAGGAAATCTCTATCTCTGGCTGCAAGATGAGGCTGAGCTACCTGAGCAGCCGGACCCCTGGCTACAAATCTGTCCTGAGGATCAGCCTCACCCACCCGACCATCCCCTTCAACCTCATGAAGGTGCACCTCATGGTAGCGGTGGAGGGCCGCCTCTTCAGGAAGTGGTTCGCTGCAGCCCCAGACCTGTCCTATTATTTCATTTGGGACAAGACAGACGTCTACAACCAGAAGGTGTTTGGGCTTTCAGAAGCCTTTGGTAAGCCTCCCGGCTGCAGGACTCAGAGAATAGCTCTTGCAGGGAGGACTCTCTACCTCCCTAGTTCCTGCTTCCTTCCTTCCTCTTCTCAGATCAAAAATACCTAAGGCTTAATTGACCTTTAAGACCTGTCCGTGACTGGCCAGGACCTAAAAGAATGTGAACTGAAAGACCTGAATGTAGAAAACCCGACCATTACAATGAGGCTACAGAACCAAAGGGCCCTGAAAAGTGCTGTGCTGGCTTGTGAGGGGCTAAAAGAGGTCATGTGCCACAAAGGCAGGGCCAGGTAGACATTGCCTGGCCACCCCACAGCCATCCTGTGGGAACTTACCCATTAAAATAGGAGAGCTAAAAAATGGTTTCTTTCATTTTTTTTTTTTTTTTGAGGTGCAGTAACTAAGATTCTTCCTCCATCAAAAATGCTTTTTGGCCTCTTTACCCAGTCAGAGAGGTCATCTCTTTGTTTTTATTATTGCTGTCTCTTTGTAAGATGAAACAGAAGTTGGCTGTAGCCTCACCTGGAGTCCTAGCCTCTCTTGGCCCTTGGGCTTCCAGGGGCTGGCTGTATGCATTTCTGCTTCCAGATTAGAGGAGGTCCTAGGAAGGGCTCAGAGCTAGACTCTCAGCAGGCCTAACCCTGCGGAGCTGATCCACCAAGTACTTAAGAGTAACCATCCAGCAAATCCCTTCTTGTCTTGAACCCCACTCCAACTTCATTCCCTTAGGTTCAGCAAAGGTAGAGATTCAGCAAAGGCAGAATGAGGAAGCAGAGAAGTAATGTTTTTAGAAAGGAAGGAAGTGGGGAAGGAAGGGAGGGAAGGAGGAAGAGGAAGAGAGGGAGGGAAGGAGGCGGGAAGAGGGAAGGGAGGGAGGGAGGAGAAGCAAGGAAGGGAGGGAGGAAGAGGGGGGAAGAAGAGGAGGAGAGAGGTGGGAAGGAAATAAAAGAATGTTGCTTGAGCACCTACTGTGGGCAATGTGTGCCCCTGTACATTAGTATCTCCATTAATCCTTATACTCTGTGAGTCAAAAATTGTCACCCCCAAATTCTGCATTAAGAAGCTGAGGCCCAGAGAAGTGAGATGACTTCCCAGTGAGATGCACAGCTAGAAAGGAACAGAGCTGGATTTATTCCAGATCTTTCCTATGGGTTCGCATACAATCCTACCAAACAAGGGCACAGTGGGAGCAAAGGTGCCATCTCTCACTGCTCATGATCCCTTCTGTAGATCAAGCCACTTCTGTCATCTTTTTTAAAATGAGGCCTTATAACCTCTTGAGAAAAAATGAGCACTTCTAGTGCCCGCCAGTCAGTTAAAAAGGGAAGTGACTGGGCTGCAGTCACTTTCCTAAGATCACAAGTGACCGCAGTGGCTGCTTAAGGAACTCAAGGCCATGGGGGAAGGGGTCACAGGGACGTCTTGCAGCCCATTCCCCCGTTGCCATAAATGGTCGGCAGTCTTTTATGGCATCTACAAGAAACTTTAAGGAGCTGCTCAGTTGTTAATTCCTGTCTTGAACATGTAGTAGAATATTGTCCACTGGAAAATAGTGCCTGCCCAGAAAGATGCTTGGAAGAAATAGCATTCGTGTCTCTGCTGATTCCTTTCCATAGTCCAGTTACAGGACTCTTTACACACCCAGGGTCAGGGAGGCTGTCATGTTTAGCCTTCATCCCAATGACCTTCTAAGGGGTCCTGGATTTATGAAACAAAAGCTTTGAAACCTCAAAGTAACTTCCAGCTTTTTAAAAGTAATCCAACTAAATTCCTTTTCTATATATTCATTGTAAATGACTTTAAACATTTTTCCTAATTTAAAAAACACCATGGTCGTTAATAAAACTTTGAAAAATGGACAAAAATAGAAAAAAGTCATATGTGATTCTGTAAACAAATACAACTAGTTTTCTTTTTTCATACGTAATTTCTTTTTTTTTTTTTTTTTTGAGACGGAGTCTCGCTCTGTCGTCAGGATGGAATGCAGTGGCTCACTGCAACCTCTGCCTCCTGGGTTCAAGTGATTCTCCTGCCTCAGCCTCCCGAGTAGCTGGGACTACAGGCGCCCACCACCACACCCGGCTAATTTTTGTATTTTTAGTAGAGACAGGGTTTCACCATGTTAGCCAGGATGGTCTCCATCTCCTGACCTCGTGATCCGCCCGCCTTGGCCTCCCAAAGTGCTGGGATTACAGGCATGAGCCACCGCGCCCAACCCGTAATTTCTTTTAATGCAAATTACCATATATAACCAGTCTTTTCAACTGAGCATTGCTCCATAAGCATTTCCCAGGTCACCACATTCTTCTTCACTGTGATTTCCAGTGGCGTCATAGTATTCCTACGGTGGATGTACTTGGGTTTGCTCACCCTCTCACCCCTCTTGAACCTTTAGATTACATCTAACTTTCCAATATTAAATAATGTGGTGAAGACTTTTGTGCACAAAGTATTTTCCATACTATATTAGTCCGTTCTCGTGTTGTTATAAATACCTGAGACAGGGTAATTTATAAGAAAAGAGGTTTAATTGGCTCATGGTTCTGCAGGCTGTACAGGAAGCCTGGCAGCATCTGCTTCTGGGGAGGCCTCAGGGAGCTTTGACTCATGGCAGAAGGCAAAGCGGGAGCAGCCATCTTACATGGCAGGAGCAGGACCTGGGGTGGTGGGAGGAGGTGCTACACACTTTTAAACATCTGGATCTCAGGAGAACTCACTCACCGTGATGAGAACAGCACCAAGAGGATGGTGCCAAGCCGTTCATGAGAATCCACCCCATGATCCAATCACCTCCCACCAGGCCCCACCTCCAACACTGGGGATTACAATTAAACATGAGATTTGGGTTGGGAACACAGAAACAAACCCTATCACGTACTAAAGATTATTTCCTTGGAAGGGATTCACTTAGATCCTTTTAAAGTAATTGGTACATTTATTTTAACTTTTCCCCAAATGTAAAATTGATCTTCCAAAAAAAAGAAAAAATGATTAAGGCTCAGCAACCTTGTGTTAGTGTTTCACATTGTTCTGGTTGCCACTTAGAAATGTGATCCTTTTTTCCTCTTCTACAAAAGATAAGCCAGGGGCCTTGCCTACAGGTCTAAAGGCCAAAGAGTGGGCTTTGCTCACTTATGCATTTTGCCTCATTCTGTCACCTACAGTTTCCGTGGGTTATGAATATGAATCCTGCCCAGATCTAATCCTGTGGGAAAAAAGAACAGCAGTGCTGCAGGGCTATGAAATTGATGCGTCCAAGCTTGGAGGATGGAGCCTAGACAAACATCATGCCCTCAACATTCAAAGTGGTAAGTGGATTAATAGAATTACTTGAACCAGGCTGGGGTGGAACCTTGTCTCATATCCCTTGTGCCCTGCCAAACAAAAAATTCACATTTTGAATCCCATAGGCTCCTATGTGGTCAGAGAGCTCAGTCAACAGATATTGCTTGGATACCTCCTCTGAGCCTGTCACTGTGCTAGGCACTGGGGATGTAGAAATGAATGGCCTCAAGGCTTTATGCCTGTGAGACACAAATACTCACCAGGCAGTTTCAGTGTTGTGCCATATGCACCCTGACATCACAGAGGGAGGCACAGGGCACTATGAAGGCTAGAGGAAGAGCACCTCACCCAGCGTCTTGGTTCATCAATGTGTCTCTTTGGCAAGAACTCCTGAAATGAGTCTCAGAGGGTCTATAGGATTAGCCCTGTGTATCAAGTAGGGAGAACACATTAGGCAGAAGGTACAGTATGTGCCAAAGCGCTGAAGGCTAAAAGAAAGTTACTGGAGAGAAGGGTCATTGTGATTTAAGCAGAAGATGACATGAAGGGAACAGCAAAAGACAAAACTTGGGTGTGAGCAGCTGGAACCCAGGGTAAGAAGATTAGGACTTTCAACTTCATCCAAGGCAAATATCAAGCCTCTGCAGGGACTAACGCATGCAAGTGGCACCATCAGATCTGTATTATAGATAACTCACTCTGACCATGAGTCAGGATGGGACAGCTAAATATGGTAATGATGTCAGATATCACCTGCCTGATCTAAAAAGGCAGTGAATGCCCATCAGAGCCACAGCATGTTTTCAGGGGGAATTGACAAACTAATTCTAAAATTTACGATAGAATACAGACTTGTAAATAGCTAATGCAGCCTTTAAGAACAAAGAAGAGGGACTCACCAGATATTAAGCTATCCTAGAAAAACCATATTATCTAAAACTGTGTGGTGCTGGCACAGGAACAGATAAATTGATTCCATGGAATAGAACGCATTCAGAAACTGACCTGGGAAGAGTAATTAAACTAAGCTTTGGCCCCAAGTTTCAGAAAAGCCAAAATAACTGAATTGGAAATAAAGTTTGCTTCTCACTCACCTTACTTCTCACTCTGCAAGTCTGGAGGTAGATAATCCAGGGCCGCAGGGTCTGAGACCCAGGCTCCTCTCTCTGTGCTCCACTCAGGCTTTCATCTCCAAAGTCATGATCCAAGGGGACCGCTTCAGGTCCAGCCTTCACATCCACTTTCCAGCCAGCAGGAAGGAGGTCAAGGATGAAGAGCAAGTCCCTTGCATTGTAAGGACACCTCCCAGAAGCTGCCCATATCACTTTTACTTACATGCCATTGCAAGAACTTAGTCGTGGATGGAGCTGCCTTGGAGCCAGGGATCGTGGTCTGTTCCAGGCAGTCACGTGCCCAGCTAAATAGCAGGGATTCTGTAACTGCAAAAGAAGGAAAGGGTGGATAGGAAGGAGAAGTTTCTGCCACATACCATGTGTATATAAGAACTTGGAACATGACAGAGATAGCATCATATATCAGTGGAGAATGGATGGGTGTTTTAGAACTTAGTATTGGGAAAATTGGCTCAATATGTAGAGATAAATTAAGTCCTCACTTCACACTATATATAAAATAAATTCAGATGTTTTCTTAAACATCTAAATGTGAAAGATAACACTTTAAAATTGATGGAATAAAATATTTAAAAGGCCAAGCACTGTGGCTCATGCCTATAATCCCAGCACTTTGGGAAGCTAAGGCGAGAGGATCGCTTGAGGCCAGGAGTTTGAGACTAGCCTGGCAACATAGTGAGACCCCATCTCTACTAAAATAATTGTTTTTAAAAAATTAGCTGGCTGTGGTTGCACATGCTTGTGGTCCCAGCTACTCAGGAGGCTGAGGTGGGAGGATCACTTGAGCTCAGGAGTTCAAGGCTACAGTAAGTCAAGAACATGCCACTATACCCTAGCCTGGGCAACAGAGTGAGACCCTGTCTCAATTAAAAAGAAGAAAGAAAAGAAAAAAGAAAAGAAGAGAGAGGAAAGGAGAGGAGAGGAGAAAGGAAGGGAGGGAGGGAGGGAGGGTAGGCAAGAAAGAAAGAAAGAAAGAAAAAGAAAAGAAAGAACGTAATTAATTAATTAATTAGTGGAGTACTTGTAAAAATCTCAGGAAAGGATTTCCTAAAACCTAACAAAGTACACATTTTAAGGTAGAAAAATGATTGATTAGAGTACGTAAAAATTGAAGCTATCCATTGAACACAGGACAGCTTTGACAAAGCTAACAGATAACAGTTTGGGAGAAGATCCTGATGATCTGTAAGAGCACAGCTCACTTGGGCTTCAGTATGGAAGAGGTGAGGCAGCCAGCAGAGGATCCAGTTTGGAGGCTGTGAAGTGTGCATGAGGAAAAAGGAGGATCCAGACTAAAAAGAAACAGGATGGATATGGGAAGAAGCTTTTGCGTCATTGAGGTCAATCCCCTCGTTTTGTTGGTGGGGAAACAGGCCCAAGGGCAGTTAAAGCAGTAAAGAGATCTATACAGGAGCTGGGATCAGCCCATTAATAACAAAGCCAGGTAAAAGCCTGTCGCTTCTTGACTCTCCTTTGATGAGAAGAGACTGTGAGTTTCACTCATTCATTTCTATAAACATTCATTGGTATCTACTCTGTGTCAAGCTCTGCACTAAGCACTGGGGATACAGAGAGGAAAAAGACGTAGTCTCCACCCTTGAAATGGTATCAATTGAAAGAGAAAAACAAGTAAGTATGATAAATAATTCATGCTGTCATAGAGCTATGGACTGGGTACATGAGATATGGACAACCTACCTGAGAGGCAGTGTAGGTGAATGGCTAAGCGCCCAGACTCTGGAGCTCTTCCACTTATCTTCTGTGTGACTTTGGGTAAGGTCGGTTAAGTTACCTGGACAGTCCCCTGTTACAGTAGGGATAATAATAGTGTCTATCTTACAGAGCTATGGAGTGAATTAAATCTGTATGACTTGTTTAGGACAATCTGGGTTCCATTAGGGGGGTGAGGCAAAGCCTTGGGCTATGATCCTGGAAATGGTTGATGGAGATCTTGCATGCCTTGCAAAATCAGGTGACTCTGTGGTCAACCACAGGAAAAGATACCCATTTCCTGCTCCATAGGCAATTCTGTTCTTTCCTTGTCCCAGGCATCCTGCACAAAGGGAATGGGGAGAACCAGTTTGTGTCTCAGCAGCCTCCTGTCATTGGGAGCATCATGGGCAATGGGCGCCGGAGAAGCATCTCCTGCCCCAGCTGCAACGGCCTTGCTGACGGCAACAAGCTCCTGGCCCCAGTGGCCCTCACCTGTGGCTCCGACGGGAGCCTCTATGTGGGTGATTTCAACTACATTAGAAGGATCTTCCCCTCTGGAAATGTCACCAACATCCTAGAGCTGAGGTATGTAAGGTGATGCTTTCTTCATAGTTCCTAATAATATGCCTTTGCCATCCTTTGGGCCCCGCCACATTACCTGCTGAGCCCAGGGAAGTGGGATAGGACAGAGCCTTGCCTGTCAGGCTCTGAGACTTTTCACCTCCCAGCTCAAGCAGGTGCTGCTTCCCCAGTGCACTACAGTGAAGACAAGCTACCCAGGACAGGGAGATGTCCCTGGCATCCAGAGTACATCTGTGACATAGAAGGCTGCTAGCAGCCAAAAATTAGACTCCTTGGAAGCCATTGAATCTTCTTTCTGTTTCCTGGAAGTAAACTGATTAGAATGAGTCACATGAACCTTTTTTATAAAAACAAGGGGCTGGGTGCCATTGCTCATACCTGTAATCCTAGCACCTTGGAAGACCAAAGCAGAAGGATCACTTGAGGCCAGGCGTTTGAGATCAGCTTGTGCAACCTGATGAGACCCCAATCTGCAAAAAAATAATTTAAAAAATTAGCTGGGTGTGGTGGCACCTGCCTGTAGTCCTAGCTACTCAGGAGGTTCAGGCAGGAGGATCCCTTGAGCCCAAGGGCAGTTCCCTTCAACTGACCAATATCGAGAAAACTGACCTCTCTGCTCCTCAGGTGCTGCAGAAGCAGCTGAGTCAGCCTCTTTCCCCATCCTGACCCTGAGTGATGGAGCACAGCCACGCTTATAGCTCCGGGAAGGACCTGATATGTTGGATTTTTCTCTATGCCTCCCTAACCTAGATCATTTTAGAACCAGGGCACTGTCATAGGGTGGGCTTAGGGGTCATGGAAGAGCTGTGCTTTACAGATAAGGGAGCCTCACACTCCCTTTCAAGAGGAATTGCGCCAAGCTCCCTCCCAACTCCTTTAGGGAATGGAATCTGCCTGTCTTCTGGGCCAGGGTGCATGTGAGCAGGACAGGCCCTAGAGCTGGAAAGCCTTCCTCCGCAGTGGGCAGGGGAAAAGAAAACTCACTTTTGCTGGGTTCCTACTATTTGCCAAGCATAACAATTCCGTAAGGTGTTTATTATTATTCCCCTTTGGTAAATGAAAAGATGGAGGCTTAGGGAATTTAAAGAACCTGCCTGAGGTCCAGCTTCTAGAATGGTGGACCCGAATCCAGAGATCATTACACACCTCTGCCTCGCCAAAGCCTTGTCACCTGGCCCAATGAGAGCCACTTCGACTTAATGCCTTGTTAAGTTCCTCCCTGGAGGTAAGATCCTACTGCAAGAATCTCACTCTAAGGCGCACGCGTGAAAGGAAGGCAGGGCCAACAGCCATAAGCCCTAAAGAGAAGAGTTAGTATTGGCCCCACACACAGGGCCAGACAAGCACACACGCGGTAGGTTCATAGGAAATCAGATATCGGCTGAATGAGAAGAGGACCACCAGTGGAATATTCTCTGCCCTTCTGCTGTCTATTATGAGTCTGACTGGCACAGACATCTGTCAAGGAGGAAGGATCCTTTGAGCGTATTTGTGTCAGTCGGCTGCATATATGGACCACAACAGAAAGCGCCATGGACGAGGAAATCAGCTCGCCTCGGCAGAGAAGCTGTGCAACTTTGGACTAATCACTGAACCTCCCTGGACGACCTCCGTTTTCACCTCTTTCCAATAAGAGACCCCATTTTCCCTGCCTCCCTCCCACAGTTGTTGGGGAGATCATGACAGTGGGTGAGGAAGGGAGATATAAGTGAAATTTGAAAAAAATAAATTTAGAAGTATATTATCATTTTGATATATTTTTTCTTCCAGTCTTTTTTTCCTAGGCCTGTTTCTGTGTCATACCCTCCCTTCTAATTATAGTCTATCTCCAATTCTGTATTCTATTATGAGGAGGCTCCTGGGAAGTGACCCAAATTTGGGTAACTCTTTGTAGGGAAGTGTGCATGTGGAGACACAGAGCAGTAAGCATGTGTATCTCTGGGTATGTGTCTGTACAGAGGAGAGAATCCACTATTCCAATCTCTGTCTTAGCCCTTGTTAAAGCAGCAGAATGTGTCAACCTAGTCCTCTTCCCCCAAAGTCAGCAGTAGTGGTGCAGGTGAAACCATGCCTCTTCTGTGATATGTAGCTGCTTGTAAGTGAACTTACTGACAAGTAATATCCAATATAAAATACATCAGTGTCACAGCTGCTAAGTCTTTATTTATTACAGTATTGTATAGTACCATTGCTGTCAAGTTTTCAGGCTGCTAATAATGCTTCTAACCCTGCTGCTAACACCTCATTCTTTCTTCTATTCCCTGCTCTCCTGTCTTCTGTCAGAAATAAAGATTTCAGACATAGGTAAGCCAACCAGTGGAGAATTTCCTGCCTCACCCCTGCCTTGTTGCATGCTGTATGGTAAGCTGCACACGTCAATTTCAGATGGCTGTATGGCAAAAGAATCCTGTGTGATTGGAACTGATTGGGGTAATCAGTTGCAATGGGAGGAAGTCATTAATAATGGCAGGAATGGGTGGCAGGAGCCTGAACTCCTTGGATCTGTTGCAAAGTGAGGCAGTTACTTTGATAGTCTGAAAGTAATATGGGAAAGAATTTGAACCTTGGAATAGTAATTTGAATGCTACAGCCTGCTTATCCTTAGAATAAATGCGGATGTCATCCTAACTGCATTGAGCGACTTTGATAGTCATGATAGGAAGTCCTGAGAACATCTTGATCAGGTGAACAATCTGGAAGAAGACAGATTTCACATTTACACTTCTGTGGGCATTCAAGGTGCCTCAGCTTGGGGATGCCAGGCAACCCCACCCAAAAGGCTTGCCATCAGTGAGAAAGCAGACTCCAGGAACCAACTGCAGAGATCAATCCCCAAATAGGAACTTTGTCCCAGAGTAGGTTTGTCATGTAGACTCACAGCGACAAGCAGTAAACAGAAATGGGTCTAGTCAGGCACACCAAGAGAAGTGTCTGCCTGTCAGCATCACCTGTCACTATGGCATTCACCTGACTCCTGGATAGCAGTCACCTCAGAGTCCCCTGACCTCACACACATTGTGGTGACTTGGAAAGTAACCATGGGCAGATAGAGCTGCAGCTTGCATGGCCACAGAAGTGGCTCTCAGTTATCCACCTGCAGCTCAGATCAAAGTGGCATGAGGGTGGTGCTAGGTTGGGATGAAAGACAGTCTTAGGGGTGGTGGAAAGAGTCAGACAGACCCAGAATCCAGTAATGATTCTATCTCTTTCAATTGAAGTAGCTACATTATTCATGTAATAATTGTATGTGTTATTTTAAGATAATATATTTATTATATAAGTAGTAAATATAATTATTTAATAATTCACATGTATAGAACATTTACTATGTAGCAGATAGAGGGTTACGTCCTTTACATGGACTGTAGCGTTCTATCCCCAAACCACTCTGTGAAGCAGATATCCATGATTACATCAGTAGACAGATGAGAAAACTGAAGCTCCCCAATTATGTGGCCTTGAAAAAATTCCTTCATCTCTCTAAGCTTTAGTATCTAACATAAGGTTAATAAAATCTCCCTTGGAGTCTTGTTGTAATGATCACAGAAGATATTTGTAAACTATTCAGTACTTTTAGGCACAGGGAGGAGCTCCAGAAATAGTAGTAGTAGTAATAATAATGATAACATCCTATAGAGTTAACAGTATTATAATTTATTATCATAACAATTATTATTATATGATAATTATGATGTCTTCATCTTCCCCAAAAAGGAATTAAATCCTCTGACACCCAAAGGCACATGTATTAAAGTAAATCAAATAGAAATTGGTAACAAAAGAAAAAAGGAGGAAACATATATGTGATTATTTATTGATTAAGCTCTGAGCTTCCTGGCAGCCAGTGTAAATAAGAAAACATAATTATTTTCATACTTTATGGTATCAGAAATTGAAAACATGCCCATTTCTCAGAAGAGAAAATTTTTTTCCTGACATTGAGATCTGAGACTTTCAATGAGATTTGTATGGATGATACTGAACTATGTAATGACCCATGCCTTCAACTTCAGTTGTACAGAAAACACAGAAGTACATTTCACATGAAGGTCTTGGATTCAAGCCTAGCATTTAATGTTGAAACATTCAGTTAATGGTGGCGGCTGCATAGGACACAGCCATGACCCAGGGGGACATAGCTGGGAAGAGTCAGAAGGCCAGGTGCTGTCCAGCCCTGCTGCACATTCACCATATGGCCTTGGGCTGGTTACCTGGCGTTTCTGGTTTCCAGTCTCATCTATAAACTGAAAGAGTTTGTGGTTTGGGAACATTTTGTTTCTGATGTTCAGTGATCTTTTTATATATTCATGGTATAACTTTAAACCCTTCGTCAATTAATTGTTTTCTTCGGTACTAAAAACTTTCTAAGATGAACCAAAGTAGAAAGGAAAAAATGAATCACTTTCTGCCTTGCAGTTTTCTAAAGACAACCAGAAGACAGAGAGCCTGGGTTCAGCTCTGATATTAACTGCCACCTGGATATTGGCAAATCTCTTCCTCTCTCTGGGCTTCAGTGTCCCCATCAGTAAATGTTGGAGGTGGATTTTAAAAATTATAGAGTTGTATCTCTTCCTCCATTAACTGTCTCAGCCACTCCCAGTAATATGTCTGGCCCCATGACTGGCAACTGTAGCCTGTGTGTGTGCTTCCCCAGAGCAGACTTATGTCTGCCTTTTGCTTTTCCAGCCTCAGTGCCAGCCTGCTGTGTCGGGCATGCTCAGTACAGAAACCCATAATCCATGGGGCATCTTCCTCTATGGACTCCTTCAGGAAATAAGCATCTTTGCCTCATCCCAGAGCTCTTCCCTAGGGCCATGGAAGATGTTTGAAGCCTTTTCTTCAGAAGTACATTTGAACTCCAGTGTCCATCAAACCCAGCTACACATATTATATTAACTCAGAGCTCTTAACTGTCCCGGGAAATAGGTTGAGCAGGACAAAATAAAGTCTGACATCCTTAGTGTTTCCACTATGCACCAAATCTTCTAGTAGTTTCTAAAGGAACCATCTTTGCTTAAAAGCTGCCATTTATTGGATATTTTATTTTTTAGTGGAACAGGCACTATGCTCAGAGGTTTATATTCTTCATGCAATTTTGTCCTCAAAATAATCCTTTGAAATAGGTGTGACTATTCCCATTTCTCAGCTTAAGAAAACTGAGGTTATAGAAGTGATGTGACCAGGGTCACTTAGCCAAGTGGATGGTAGAACTGGTATTTGAACCCTTGACTGTGTGGCTCCAACACTCAACCTCTTCCCACTGGTTCTGAGAACCAGGGAATCAAGTTCTGCCAGGGCTGCCAACTGCTGTCATTGAAGGACACTCCTTTGCATGAGGCAGACCTTACTTAGAGACAAAGAGAATTCTCACTCAGAAGCAAGTGAGCCTGTATGTCCCTACAGACTCCTAGATTCCCAGCTCCTACTGGGAAATTCCAAACACCATCCAGAATGAGGGCAGAGTGAAGCTTGGCTTCAGCTCATTAACTTCAGGAATGGTACCCTGAAGGCCTCTTGATTTTACATCACTTCCAGAGAAACTAAGGTTATATTTGAGGAACTAGAAGAGAATGTGGGTCCTTAGAGACTTCTACAGCAAACTGAAAATGAAGCTGTGATCTTACTCTGTGTCCAGCCCTGCTCAGGATACTGGGCATCAGAATTGAATCAGAATCAGACATGGTCCGTTTCCAGGAAATGCTCCCTGTCCACACAACCAGGCCTGAGGCCTCCACTGAAGGCCGTCTTCCGTCTCATGCTCTGAGACATTTATGATTTGTAGAGTATTCTAAGGCCTTGCTGCTCAAAATACAGACAAGCAACATTGGCATGCTCTGGGAATTGTTAGAAATGTGGACTCTCAAGTTCCCCGCCCCAGAACTACAGAATTGAAATGTGCATTTTAGCAAGGGCTCCAGGTGGCACATTAAAGTTTAAAAAGAACTGCTCGAAGGCCATGGTTCCCAAATCTGGCTGTGCCTCCAAGTCACTTGGAGAGATCTCAAAGGTATAGATGCCCACACCCTTCAATCATTATGGGTAGGGCTATTTTTAAATCTCTCCAGACCATTCTGATGTGTAGCCATGTTTGAGAACCATCACTCTAAGATTGCTAGCAGTGAGCGTTTCCTATGTATACTCCAGACAGGGAGGCTGATTCAGCAGAACTTTCTGGAGTACTTATTCTGCATCAGCCCAGTTCAAAGCAGCAGAGACTGGTAATCAGTCCCTCCTCTTGAGGAGTTCAAGGTTTCATCCAAAAGACAGACAATTAAACAGAAAAGTTTAATTGGTGCTACAGATACTAAAAGTATAAACTTTGTAGGCTCTAGTGGAGACACAATGAAGGAAGAGGCCAGTTCTACCAGTGGGGAAGAAGAGGGGGTTCAGGAATGGGATTACAGATGAGCTGAACCTCAGAAGATGAGCAGGTACTCCCAGGTGAATATGGGCAGAGGAACCTTTTAGATCCTGAGCAGCAGGGTGGGGAAGTAGAAAGAACACAGACTTTGGAGTCAAGCAGAACTCGGTTGGAATTTCATCCTGCCACTTAGGAATCTGTGGTCCCAGTCAAGTCACTTCACCTCTTCCAGTCTCAGTTTTCTGAAATATAAGGGAGGAAAGTACCTACCTTATATGGTAGTTGTGAAGAAAATGAGGTCATGTGTGCATCAAGTGCTAGCGCAGTGTCTGGGACAGAATGGGCATCCCTAGGTGGTCACAGATGCATTCTTATCAGTGGTAGTCATCTCTGCAGCTCTGTTCTGCAGACAGGTGGCGCTGCAGCCTGGTGGAGTCTAGATGGGCATCATAGATGCAGCTGCAGCTCCCAGGGCCAGGTGGCAGGAGGACGAAATGAGCTGAATGTTCAGAGAGCTCTGCAAACTAGAAAGGGCTGTTGAGATGTATAATTTCATTTGATCCCAATGACAAGCCTGTGAGCCTAGCCGAGCAGGGACTTAGTCATTCGACAGCTAAGGGACCTACGATTTGAACTATTTAGGTGACTCACCTAAATGAGAGCCTACACCTTCTAAGCTCAAAGCTAGTTGTTGTTTTCCCTATGCTTAACTTACCAGCAGACCTCAGATTTGTCCTTGGGCTGAAAGATGCAGCCACAGCTCTTATAGACTCTGGGATAATCCTGCCAATGCCACCCTGTCCTGGAATTCACTGATCTGAGAAACTCCACATGAGTGACACTTCTCTGGAGCAGTGCAGGGAGACAGGAGCTGGAAACTCAGGGGGCTAATCTAAGTGGACAGGGCCCCCTCACCATACCCCCTCAGGGACCCTTTTCTGCCGAGGTAAATAGCACCAGTTTATCATGAGTGATGTGCAAAGAAATGAAAAAAATCAACCCGCCTCAGAGCTGTCATCAGAAAAGCAGAAAGATCAAGGCTGCCCCAGGATTACACAGTAGGATCTAAGGTCACCGCATTTTATGTAGCCAGAATTGATGTCATCTGGGAAGCTTAAATCTGTGCTACATTATAGGGTAAGTCTCAGGGGACATTTCAAAATAGACAGGATACCTGTCCTGTTTACTGCTAACCCCAGAAGAGAAGTAAAAGAAGAGCTAAATAATGCGAATGCAAACACTACCTAAGTAATCTAAAAATAGACATGCCATCTACTTAAAACAAGTCGCTGCCATGGGCTAGAAGGCACGAAGCAGAACATTGGAAAAACAAAAATGAACAAAATCCAGTCTCTTCCCTTCAAGTATTGACGATTGGGTTTTGGAGGCACACACATAAATGAACAGTCACAGCATTATGTCCTATCGTCCAGCAATGAATGGATGCAAATCTCCATGCACAGGGAGAAGGCTGGGGAAGGTTTGCAGAGGAGGGAGCATTTGAACTGACAGGTGAAGGGTGAGTAGGAAAGGGAGGGGCGGGGCACACTGCAGAGCAGGAGCAGCAGGTGCAGGCAGACTTGAGGCATGCTGCAGGGACAGGTCTGTGGCCAGGTGTAGGGTGTCTGGGAGGGGAGGGAGGATGGGAGGGTGGAGCAGCACAGCAGAAAGCTGGGATTTGTGCAGGGGCAGGGAGCTCATAACTTCTCTGTAAGAATTAAGGAATCCTTGAAGGGAAAGCATTGAAATGGCAGGTTGGTATTTGGGTTAGATCAAGAATGGCTTGAAGAGGACCCAGGCTACAGGCGGAGAGACCTCCCCTTGGTTCGAGAAGGGTTAAAGAGGAAGGACAGTTGGAGAAAATCATATCAGGTTAGTTGAATTCAGGGAGAGAAAACCAAATCAGGTTAGTTGAATTCAGGGAGAGAAAACCAAGGAAGGAAAGCCTTGGATCTGGATGCCTGGCCCCTTTCGAGGTAGCCAGTCCCCAAGGACGCTGTCCAAGGCAAGAGACATTTATAATGACAAACCTGCCAGGGCCAGATTAAGACCTTCAGTGACTTACATACTGAAAAGATTATGGTGCCCCAGCCTTCATAGGGAATTCAAAAAACACAAATCTGTAAAATAAAATTTTGCTTTTCAAAAGGACCCCAAACTTACATACCTGATAAATGCAAAATAGCTTCTTTCTAGACTTTTCAAATTCTCTTGCTTTCATCTTGAAGGGGGTCTGCAGTGCTCTGGCCCTGCTGGTGCTCTCATCACTGCTCAGTCTGTCCCGAGTCTCTTAGCACAGTTTATGCCTCACTGTGCAGTGAAAATGGCCAGCACCAGACCATCCGGTCCAAACAGAGCTTCCTTTGAATCAAAATACCTTCCGGAGACTTGGAAGGGGCTGCCAATATTGAGATGCAGTTTTAGGGCCCGGCAAATGTTCAGGCCATGCACAGGAACTTAAAATTAGCTTCTCAGAAGCACCAAGTTCAACTCCAATGTGCCCTAGACTTGAAAGAAATTGTATGTCAGTACCAGGGGATAAAAAAATTCAGGCTTAATAAGAGATATCTACTACGTAGTCATCTCCAAGTGCAAGAAGAGACACAATCATTGGTAATTAAAATAATAATTATTATTGAGCATCTACTACACTATGCTACTTTGCATTTTTTATTTTCTCTCTGGTTTCCCCAATATACTAGCAAGGTAGCTGTTAACACCCCTATTTTGCACATAAAGACTATTCGAGGCTCAGGAGGTCGGGTAACTTGCCCAAGTTTCAGAACCAGGAAATTACAGAGCTAGACTTGGAACCCAGACTGTTCTGATTCCAAATCCTGTGCCGTTTCCTCACCCTGTGGCTAGAGGCAGTGCTTTGTCTCCCCAAGGCATCTCTGTAGTCAAGCTTCTCTCTCCTCTGTTGGCACAGCCTGATCTTTATAACTGTTTTCCAGAAACAGAACCATCATTAGCACTGCTCTTCTGTGTTACTTTTTTTTTTTCCTTGGGTTTCACTGCAAATTACAAACTAATCCTGCAGTTCACTTATATCTGACTGCCAGAGGGAGACTCCTGGGCTCCTGATAAGTGTAACATGAGTATCCACTGAAGACGGTGTTGATGCTGCTGACCGGGAGTCAGAGCCAGCCAGGGTTTCATCCATCAGTCCCAAGATGGAGATGAGGGATTGCTGTAAAGATCCTATGGAAAAGGGCTTGTGTTTTTGAACTCTTGAAGTGTTTTTTTAAAGTCAAGAGCATCCATCCTTCTAGCTTGAATGAACGGGACACCAGTGGTAGGCCTCAGTGATCATCTTCTTAAGAAAACATGTATTTAGCACCTGATACAAACATGGCACTGAGCTGGTCATCTTAATCATTTCATCTTGAAGGGGTTTTTGCAAGAATAGTGCGAGGGGTTCTTGCAAGAATTGCAAGGGGTTTTTGCAAGAATAGTGGGTGGGAAGGATAGTTAAGCCAATGACTGAGGTCAGAAAAATTGGGGAACCATCACCCAAAATAGGGGCATCATCCCCATAAGATATTTTTGCTTGGATTCTAAAGGGCCAGGGGTTCATCTGTACATCTCCAGCTACTCATAGGAAAGAAGAAAATGCTCACCAGTTGGCCATGTCTTTGTTTTCTAGTCACAGTCCAGCACACAAATACTACCTGACCACAGACCCCATGAGTGGGGCCGTCTTCCTTTCTGACAGCAACAGCCGGCGGGTCTTTAAAATCAAGTCCACTGTGGTGGTGAAGGACCTTGTCAAGAACTCTGAGGTGGTTGCGGGGACAGGTGACCAGTGCCTCCCCTTTGATGACACTCGCTGCGGGGATGGTGGGAAGGCCACAGAAGCCACACTCACCAATCCCAGGGGTAAGGCCTTGCCTTAGAGACATTGTCAATAACATTTATTGGGGTATTTTCCTTTTCAGAAAAACATGCATGATTAATATTGCAAAAATTTTTGGAAAATACCAAGAAATATATGGAGGATGGTAAAAACTGTGATAATTCCACCTGCCAGAAATACTCCCAGTTAACATTTCCTGTCTTCTCTCCTAGTCTTTTTTCAAAGTGTTTGTGTGTATGTAGTGTTTACTAAAAACAAACAAAATGAGATCACATTAAGCAAACTGCTTTTTTTCCCTAAATGCTAGATCATTAACATTTCTCCATGTCATTAAATTGTTTCTGTGTACTCATTTTTAATGACTATATAGTTTTCCAGCAAATGGATGTCCCAATCCTCTACTATTGGACATATATGCTGTCTCTCATGTTACTGTTACACAAAAACATTTTAGTGTATCGTGTTTTCATATGTTCATATGCTATTGGGTGGGTTAACTGTAGGTCTCAATTCTGAGTCCCTCAAAAAGTTGAACCTCTAAATGCCCACAATCACAATTTGTTATTCGCTTATTCAGCAAATATTCAAGTACATAGAGTGGTTGCATAGATAAGTTTGTTGCAGCAGAATAAATAAGACTTGAGTGTGAATCACTGTGACATGGGTGAGAGGAAGAGGTGCTCTCTGAGAGGCAAGAAGAAAGAGCTGTTCATGGGGGTTTAGAGCCAAGAGAGACCCCTGTGCCTTGGAGACTGGGAAAGCTTTTTGGAGAAGCCATCATTATCCACACTCAGTGGAGTGTTCACTGTGTTGCAACCCTATAGCCAGTGATTTACAGTGTCTCAGCCCCAGGGTCCTCACTGATAGAATGGGGGTAATAATGCCATCCGTGTCTACCTCCTAGGTTTATTCTGATGGTCAAAATTAATATGTTTAATAATAACCTGTAGAAACATTCTAAGTGATGGTATTATTAAATAGTCCCAGATTTCAGGGCCCAGTTTCAAATCAAAGCAGGAGATTCTAGTGAAATCAGGCATTCAAATTCAGACTTTGTCATCTACAGCTGAGTGACTTTGGGCAAATCATTGAAGTTCTCTGAGCCTCGTTTTCCTTATCTGTGTAATAGGGATATGCTGCACAGTTGTGGTACAGATTGAATATTAGGAATGTAAATGCTTAGCGCAGTAGTACCCCGCACATGGTAAACATCCCATAAATGATGATTCCTATTATTGTTGTTCTATTATATCACATCACATCATATCAAGTCACATTGTCTCTACCACATACCTGGAGTGTCAGGTGGTAGTTGTGTGGGGTAAATATTGTATCAACAAAGGCTAATCCCGCCTAATTATGATTTTCAAATACTGAGAGAGTAGCCAGGAGTGGAAAGAACACTAGGCTTGCACTTAGAAGTCCTATATGGTTTTCCTCTGCTACTGGCTGGCCCTGGGACCGCCTCCTCTGGGCCTCAGTTTCCCCATTGGTCAATTAATGAACAGGTTGGGCTAAATAATCCCCAAGACCCTTTGCAGCCACAACATTCTACTCTCTTAGGTTTAAAACAGTTTTTTCTGAGAATTTTTATTCTCTCCAGGGCTTTTCAGTTGTTCTCCACACATGTGTGTTCTCTTCCCCGCCCTCGTGGCCCCCCACCCTCACACAGATGAAGTGGCAGTGCATTTACCCAAAAGCCTGTGATTAACCCACATAGAAATGACAAGGGTGCCACGATATGCAGGCACTTTGCAGCAGGGAGGAGAAAAGATGTCCGTCTATTTAACACAACAAAAGGAGAAAAAATTAGGTAATTAATCAGGAGACAGATCACTTCTATTAGCCTGTGCAGCCAACTCTGTAAACAAGAAACCCAACTATTCATAGAGCACTCATCAGTCCAAACAGATGGAAGAGAAAGATGGGGCATAGCTAGGCAGACAAGAAAACGCCTGTCTTGGCACTTACAGAATGAAATTAATGTACATTCACGACAGGACCATGAGAAAGGCTTCCCAGCCTTGAGGCTGCCTGGTCCTCTGTGTGAAATCACTCTCCAGCCTGACCAGCCTGAGAAGGAACAGTTGGTGCTCCAGCAGGTTCTCAGCACTCAGAGGCCCCTGGGCATCTTAAAGCACCCTGCTGGCCAGTGAGAGACACGTGGGTCCCCGGAGCAAAGGCCTTGAAACTCACAAAGTGCCAGCCACTTTCTCATTATTACAATGGTCATTAATAATTATTGAGGGCTAGTTACTACAAGTCAGATATTAGAATCCCTGTTTTATCAATGAGGAAATGAAGACTTCAAAGTGAAGTAATAAGCCCAAGTTAATACGACCAGAAAATTTTATAATTCAAGTCTCTCCACCTTGGTGAAGCCTTCCTGACCCTTCTTCCACTGCCTTCCCCAGAGAAAACATAGTGAAACAAAAGTGACCAGAATCTCCTGTATTTTACCATGACCCTCTTGAGTCTGTCCTTTCTTGTGCTGCTCACATGGTACTGATTCATTCCTGTGCCTTTCCATCTAAACTGGGTGCTGCCCAGGGCCATGTCTCATCTGTATCCCACGACAGTTCATGGTTATGTCTGATTCTTGCGATTCTGAACCTGGGATGGAAATTACTATCACCCATGTACACTATTAAAGCACCCTGTTCCTGGTCCCAGCCACCCGCTGAATTCGTATTTCCAGGAGTTAGGCCAGCAGATGTATATTGAAAAACCTCTTCAGGTGCCTGTGATGCACATCACAGGCTGAGAGGTACTGATACAGTGGAGTGGTTCTCAGACTCTGGTTTGTGTCATTATCACCCAAGGTGCTTGTCAAAAATGCAGATAGTAGCTCAGACTCCACTTGAGATATTTTGAAGCAGCTACCTGGGGGGTGCAGTTTAGCAAACTCCCCAGGGGATTCACATACACATCCAAGAGTGAGAAATACAGATTTGGAACAATCTCATTGTTTGACAGCTGGGAAGACAAACACAGAGATGCTCAGTGACTTGCCCGAGGTCACACAAGTTGGGTCAGGGAGAAAGTTAACAGGGTATGACAGTCTAGTGAATGGAGCAGGTGATGTTGAGTAATGATTCTGACTCCTCTCCTCAGTGTGCCGCCTTTAGAAATTCAATTCAACAATATTCTCTACACAAATCCATAGGATTCTATTCAGATTCCGTACTTTTGTAATGATCGGTGAGACTAAAATAATAAGAATAGAAAAGCATGAAGGACGGGCCGGGCATGGTGGCTCACGCCTGTAATCCTAGCACTTTGGGAGGCCAAGGTGGGTGGATCACCTGAGGTCAGTAGTTCAAGACCAACATGGTGAAATCTCATCTCTACTAAAAAAAAAAAAAAAAAAAATTAGCCAGGCATGGTGGCGCATGCCTGTAGTCCCAGCTAACTGGGAGGCTAAGGCAGAAGAATTGCTTGAACCTGGGAGGCAGAGGTTGCAGTAAGCCGAGATCGCGCCACTGCACTCCAGCCTGGGTGACAGAACGAGACTCTTTTTAAAAAAAAAAAAGAAAGAAAGAAAGAAAGAAAAGAAAAATGGTTACCAAAAAGGGGAACTAATTATTATAATTACAGAGCTTCAGAAATAGGTGAATTTAAATAATTCACAGTGTTAATATTGAAAAAGATCCTCCTTACCACTGTATCTCTAGTGCTTAAAAACCCCCAGAAGTTATGAATCCAGGTTTAGTGGATGGCTAAGGTGATAGATTAAAATCTCAGGAGGCAGCAAGGTGGGAGGACCAGAGCCCTGCAAGATCTGAAAAAGTTCTAATCCCTGCTTTGAACAAGTCACTCAAGGCCTCTGAGCCTGAGACTCCTCCTCTTTGAGAGAGGAATGAAGATTGTGGGAGGCTCAAACCCAATCATGTAGAGGAGGTGCTCTGTCAGCTAGCAAGGCTCCAGGAATGTGCGGGTCATTGTCATCTCTGATGCTGAGTTCCTGTTTTGGCTTCTCTGCCCCCAGGCATTACAGTGGACAAGTTTGGGCTGATCTACTTCGTGGATGGCACCATGATCAGACGCATCGATCAGAATGGGATCATCTCCACCCTACTCGGCTCTAATGATCTCACATCAGCCCGGCCACTCAGCTGTGATTCTGTCATGGATATTTCCCAGGTAAGATGGCTTCATCTACCAAAGCCCTGGGACTGCCCGCTCATCCTCTCATCTGCCACCCAGCCAGCCTGCTGGCCATTCATCTTTGCACTGATAAGCCTTTAAAGAGCACCTACTTGGTGCCAGGCTGTGATGAGCACCAAGGACACAAAGACAAGTAACATACAGCCATGTCCTGGGAGTTCACCATCAGGAGTAACAAGTGGAAGCCCAGGGGACAGTGAAGAAATCTCCCTAAGGAAACCTCAACAGCAGCAGAGTAGGATAGACAGAGCTTTACACCATGTGACATTAAATCCATTGCCACCTGAACTTCCTCTTTGGTAACACTGATGGGTATTTGTACATTGCCTGTTCTCTTTCTAAGCTATGTGAGGACAGAAATGCTGTCAGTAACCAGGGTGCCTGGCTACCCAAATTTGGGCACAGTCTATACTTGCTGATTGATTAATCGATTGATTGAATCCTAGCTTTTGCCACTCACTCACTCAGTAACTTTCTTTTGAGCCTCACTTTTTATATCTGTGAAATGGAAATAATTCACATCGGCCCAGTAGGATTATCCTGAAGATACATGAAACAATGCATCCACGACTCCTAGCATTGCTTGGCCCTTCAGAGGTGATGAATGAACAAAAGTTAGAGTGCCTGCTTTCACACAAGAGGTGACATTTATGCAAGTTTTACAGGTTGAATAGAATAGGGGTTTGCTGAGTGGCAAGAAAGAAAAGGAGACATTTCACACAAAGGAAACAGCATGTGCAAAGGCACAAAGATGTTAATGAGGCTGGTACACTCAAAGAATAGTGGAAAATTGAAAAACCATAGCATAGGGTGCTTGGAAGCAGGTGGCCGCAGTTAAAACCAGAAGCATGGTTTGGGTCCAGGAAGGGAAGGACCCTGTTGTACCATGCCAAAGAGTTTGCACATTTGCAGGTGGATACCAGGAACCCATTATAGGTCAAAAAGAGACACAAGTGACTGGCTATCCAGCATGTCCTTAGTACATCCTGTGATGACTTGGCAAGGGCATGTCCTTTGTTGCTGGATCCTTGGCTGGGCCAGGCCCATGCTGAATCAGTGGCCTGTGCTGAATCTTGCCAACATTACCAAAACCTGGGAAATCAGGAGCATTGAGTTACATCAAATTGCAAATTGATTTCAGCTCCAGCAACATTTAGCTTTTTAAACCCCTTCATTTTTAGGGGAGCCTGCACACACAGGCCCTTTTCCACTGACTGTGTCACCTGCTTCCAGCCTTTCTGGTCATGCCTACCTCTGTTACTGACATGTATCGCTAAGTCCTTCCACAGAGCCTTGTGGATGCTGCTGGAGGTCCCAGCACTCATGTCACCTCCCCATCGCATGCTGGGATGGTTTCCCTCTGCGCCAGCTAATGTGATTATTACACTCCAGAATGGATGCTGTTCTCTGCCACTCGTCTTTGCAGTTTTGGCAGGCTTACCCTTGCTGGCTAGTGAGTTTTCCTCTCCAGTCTGTGAGCAAGCTTGAATTACCCGTCAGGAAGCCATGGCCTAAGGATGTGCATACAAGTATTTTCAATTCTCAAAATGGGCCCTCAACCAGCCAGCACAGGGTGCCGAAAATTTTCAGTCCACACATCGGAAAATTGTTTAACTTTAGATAGAGGTACTGCCAAGCAGCCGGATCAAAGGCTTGGAAGACAACTGGCATATGGCGGAGGGGGAATAAAATGCTAAAACCCACACTTAGATTCAGAAATCCTGGACTGAAATCTCTAAAGGCCCTCACTACCTTTGTCTGAATGTCAGCATGGGATTTTCTTTAACCAAACTCTCCAATACTGGCATCTATTTTACAGACACATATGCGCAGGTGTCACTGGCTTTCATTCTCAGAGCTTCCTCTCTACTCTGCCGCCCCATGGGGAGCAGGGAGGTAAGCAAGGGAGAGCACACAGCTCAGAGGCATGAGTGAGAAGGCGAGAGCCAAGGAACTTGGACCAGCTCCTTTGGGAGGAGACAAACCCAGGCCCAAAAAGAAACTAAAGAGAGAGGCACAGAGCAGAGAAGGAACAGAAGGAAGTTGTTGCAACCTGTTAAGAAGTGGAGATGGCCACCACCGACAGAGAATAACTCTATGCTTAGGATCCAAAATAAGAACTTAGTATGGGCCAGGCGCTCTGTTAGAAATGTACAGGATAAGTACAACTTCTCTTTTCTTACTTAGCTATCACAATAGTCTCATAGGGTAGAGCTGATCTACCCCATTTTATAGATAAGAATACTGAGGTGTGATGAATGAAAATGCATTTATAAATGTAGAGCCCTGTACCAGGTTCCATCAGAGATATGGAAATGAATTTTTTAATGAAATTATGTACACAAATTGTCTAGTACAGTGCCCAGCAGCTAGTGATAGGATGTGAATACTAGTTCCCTTTAAAATCCACAAATAACTTCCTTGTACATTGTCTCATTTAAGCTTTACAACTACCCTGTGTAATATGTATTATCCCCTTTTAGATATAGAGAAAGACATTCAGTGTTTAAGAAACTTGAGGTAGGTGACACATGTATCAATTGTGGAACTGGAATAGGAAGTGAGGTGTCCTGACCCCAATCTCTCACTCCCTCTATGCCATTTGCTGGTCCTTCCTTCCTTCATTCATTCATTTGACAATCCATTTTTGCAAGAAAATCACTCTGCAACAAGGCAGCCAGCTCCAAGTGCTTTAATAAAGGCACAGAATGCTCAGGTGGACAGGGAAGAGGGTCCCATTCCACACTGGAACCATAGAACGTGGGAGCTGCAAGACCTTTGAAATTATCAAGTCTAGTCCATTCATTTTGGGGATGGGAAATCAAGTCTCAGCACGATCATCGCTAATAGGGTGGTGAAACCAGAGAGGCTGAGGTAGTTGGTCTGGTGCAGGATCATCACACGGGCAGTGTGACAGAGTGAGGACTGACTCCAAGAGCAATGCCCCTTCTCCTTTCCCAGGCACCTCTGTGCACATGGCATAAGGGGAAAGTGTAGGAAAGCACTTGCTCTACATTCCTTCCTCTCTTTCCTCTCCTCTCTCACTCCACTGACTCTGTCTCCCCCTAGTCTTCCCATCAAGGAACCATCTTTTCATCATAACGACAGGCAGAAAGGTCTCCACAAGCAGGTCCCCAAGGTGCCACAGGACCAGAAGGCATAAAATATTTAGCGGCCAGAGTTGACAAGAAGTGGGTTTTAAGAAATTGAAAATTCCCCTGTCACTTTAGAGCAAACTGTGTTCCTGATGCAGCCAAAAGCTGCCACGACACTGCCCAGAGAGCGAGGGGAGTGTGAAGCAGCAGCACTGGCCGGCAGCGGCCCTGGCGAGTTTGCAGGCTCCCTGGCTCTGCAGGGACAGAGGGAGCTGGGAGTAAGGGAACAAGAAGACTTTAGAAAGCAGGACCGGAAGATCATGCTCTAAAGAACTGAGAAAGGGCCTGTCCCCTCCTGAGAATGTCCCTGAGCTGCAGGGACAGATGGAGGTGGCCTCACTCATGTGTATATAATGTATTGGGGTTTCTTTTTACATTGGTAAACTACCAATGTACATTGTAGAAAATATAAGAAGTTAGAAATCACAAAGAAGGAAATTAAAATCACCTTTAATCTTACTATGGTTAACATTTTGATATATATCCCATCCCTCAAGCACTTAATCTCCTCTTTATCTATAATCTAGCTAAACTTCTTATATTTTTCCCCAATTGGTATCCCACTGTGCTTACAGTTATGTAACCTGTTCTTTCTACTTAATACATAGCAAACATTTCTCCAAGTCATTAAATATCCATCTATAACATCACTTTTAACAACTACACACAGTATTCCAATTTATGAGCAAACTAAATGTACTATTATTTAGCCAGTTCTCAGTTGTTGGGCATTTGAGTTGGTTCTCGGTCTTTGTCATTATTAAAAATGGCTTCATCATTATTAAAAACACTCTTATAGACAATGGTATACAAAAGTAAATTCCTGGAAGAAAAACTTCTTATCTAAAAGCATACACTTAGGCCAAACACAGTGGCTTACACCTGTAATCCCTGTACTTCGGAAGGCCACGGTAGGCAAATTGCTTGAGCCCAGGAGTTTGATACCAGCCTGGGTAACATAGCAAAGCCCTGTCTCTACAAATATATATATATATATATATATATATATATATATATATATAGACACACATACATACACATAGACATACACATGTGTGTATATATATATAGACACACACACATACATACATATATATGTATATATTTATATATATGTATGTATGTGTGTGTGTGTGTGTGTGTGTGTGTGTATATATATATATGTGGTGGCACATGCCTGTAGTACCAGCTACTCAGGAGGCTGAGGTGGGAGGATTGCTTTAGCCTGGAAGGTGGAGGCTGCAGTGAGTCAAGATTATACCACTTCACTCCAGCCCGGGTAACAGAGTGAGACCCTGTCATCCACATACATACATACATAAGTAAATTAAAATAAAGGTATACACTTGCTTAAGCACACCTCAGATTGGACCAAATATCAAGGGTTTGTAGGGGGCTCAGGAAGTCTAAGGCAATGAATTTTTAGGTGGGGTGGAAAAATCAGCAGTAGGGTGCACCTGTCGGCACTTCCAGCCCACACAAAACATGGCTGGACCTCCTAGAGACACAGGTGGCAAAGGGTTCCCCTTAGTGCCAATACTTCCTAGTGTGATCGATCCAACAATCCAGCCTTCAAGTCCACTGAAGAAAACACTCCTCCCCTCAGACCATGCCAGCTACAATCCCCTGGGTGCCCACTTGAAGACTCACCTATGCCAGTTTCCCAGCCTGGCTCAGAGGAGGCTCCACATGGGGCCCAGCACTTCTGAACTCCTAGTTCCTACAACCAGCTTCAGTAATCCTTTCCAGGTGGACCTGTTCTCTGAGGTACTAGAACCACTGTCTGGAGCAGGGCTTCATAAACCTTAGTGTGCACAGAAATCACCTGGGGATTTTGCTTAAGTGCAGATACTGATTCAGTAGGTTTGGAGGAGGCCTGTCATTCTGCGTTTATGCTCAGCTCCTAGGTGAGCTGATGCTGATGACCACACATGAGGAGCAAGGATCCAGTCGTGATTCTCAAGCCTACATCAGGATCACTCAGGAAGCTTTTCAAAATAATGCCAATGCCCAAGCTCCAAGCCCAGGGATCTGATTTCACTCACCAAGGGTGGGGTTTGCCCACCATTATTTTCTAAAATCGCCACAGATAATTTGAATGTGAGGCCAGATTTGAGAATCACTGGTCTAGAACTATGACAGACAGAGGCCATGGTTAGCTTGTCTTTATATCTCTAGCAGCTAGCCAGCTGTTAATCCATGAACTCAAAGAATTGAGAAATCATACATGTATTGTATCAACCATGCATGAAGAATCTTTCTTAAGCCTCTGAACAACTCCTACTTCAGCCTCCAGACTCCATCTGCCTTTCCCTCCCATCTTAGAACATCAGCTGCCATTATTTGGTGGGTTATGGTGGGTCAGGGACTCTGTGCTCTTGTCATTCCCATTTCCCATATGTGACTATTGAAGCTCAGAGAGGCAAAGTAACTTGCCCACAGTCATAAGTAGTGGACTATGCTCTGAACTCAGGCCTATTTGACTCCAAAGTCTACCCTTTTGCCTACTATTTTGTTGTTGTTAACTCCTTCTTCATGTTTTATCAGTCTAATGAGACCATCACATGTCTCAGTGGCAGCTCTTTCATGGTTTCGCGGTGATCAGGGGGCTGATTTTTCATTGTTGATGATAGGCTGCATGAGGATCAAGCAAGACTGTATATGAAGCCACTTTGGACACTGTTATGGGCTACATGGGCTATGGGATGGATTAGTGTTGGGCATCTTGCCAGTCATTTGAGTATCGGTGTCTTCATTGTCAGGTGCACCTGGAGTGGCCCACAGACTTAGCCATCAACCCAATGGACAACTCACTTTATGTCCTCGACAACAATGTGGTCCTGCAAATCTCTGAAAACCACCAGGTGCGCATTGTCGCCGGGAGGCCCATGCACTGCCAGGTCCCTGGCATTGACCACTTCCTGCTAAGCAAGGTGGCGATCCACGCAACCCTGGAGTCAGCCACCGCTTTGGCTGTTTCACACAATGGGGTCCTGTATATTGCTGAGACTGATGAGAAAAAGATCAACCGTATCAGGCAGGTCACCACTAGTGGAGAGATCTCACTCGTTGCTGGGGCCCCCAGTGGCTGTGACTGTAAAAATGATGCCAACTGTGATTGTTTTTCTGGAGACGATGGTTATGCCAAGGATGCAAAGTTAAATACCCCATCTTCCTTGGCTGTGTGTGCTGATGGGGAGCTCTACGTGGCCGACCTTGGGAACATCCGAATTCGGTTTATCCGGAAGAACAAGCCTTTCCTCAACACCCAGAACATGTATGAGCTGTCTTCACCAATTGACCAGGAGCTCTATCTGTTTGATAACACTGGCAAGCACCTGTACACCCAAAGCCTGCCCACAGGAGACTACCTGTACAACTTCACCTACTCTGGGGACGGCGACATCACACTCATCACAGACAACAATGGCAACATGGTAAATGTCCGCCGAGACTCTACTGGGATGCCCCTCTGGCTGGTGGTCCCAGATGGCCAGGTGTACTGGGTGACCATGGGCACCAACAGTGCACTCAAGAGTGTGACCACACAAGGACACGAGTTGGCCATGATGACATACCATGGCAATTCTGGCCTTCTGGCAACCAAAAGCAATGAAAACGGATGGACAACATTTTATGAGTAAGTACTAAAACAAGGCCATTTGATGATTTTGTTTCATTAATTCATTGTAGGATTGGAGGTAAATTGATTGAGTATTTTATTTTAATTCAGGATTTGGGATAAAAACTATTACTTATAATACATTCTACATGTTCATATTCCACATGATTTCTCCTAGGAAGGAAATGGTCTAGTGGAGAAGGCATAAGCTTTGGAGTCAGAGGAGCTGGGCGTCAGTTCCCACTCTACCATGGACTTAATCCCTCTTGGCCTCAGTTTCCACATCTGTAGAATGGATACAGTGGATACCTGCCCAGCATACCACAGGGAGATGGTGTAGATGAAAAGTACTTGCCTGATGAAGTGCTAGCATCTTCATATGACCACTGTCCACAAATGTGGCAAGGGGAGAAGGAACAGACACATGTGGATGAATTTTCCACATAATTGAAGCTCATGTCTTCAAATTCCAAAAAAAACCCTTTTCATTTTAACCATTTTGCATGGGACTTTTCTTATGAAGTGTATTGCATACCTCCCTTCTCAAACACACTACGCAGTCATAATGAAACCTTTCTTTTTCTGATTCAGGGTCATTAATAAGGAACAACAATTGCATATTATGCTGTAATATGAAGAGAGCTTTCAGGAAGTGGGGAAATGAGGATATAGACCCCTTTGCCCCTGCCTGAAGTGATTTTAAACCATTACTTTATTAGGCCCTGTATCTAAAGGGTAGGTTTCTCTGCCTCCTCCCTCAGGGTTGTGCTGTGGTGTCACTATTTATTTCAGTCCTAGTGCCCACCTCAAGTGGCTCATTTCTTTATTCTTCATCCAGTGGAGGACTTCTTAAGAGGTGTGATCAGAGAACCAGAAGTTCAGCTTATTATAATCCTAGCAACAATTAAATATATATATCTGGGGTGTTCCTCTAAGAGATATTTTAATGAATGGACTAACATCGCTCTTTCTACTTAGATTTTTTTAAGCTGCTTTTTGAGGTCTTAGCCATGGTTCAAACGACTGAGATTGCTGAATATGTCACCATTAGATAAGCATGTGAGAGGTGGGGAAGGAACTAGCCTTGTTGAGTATCAGCTGTGGGCTAGGAGCTACACCACTGCATTTAATCTGCACAACAGCTCTGAGGATGGGTGATATTATCCATTTTACAGACATAGAAACTGAGGCTCTGAAGGCTCCTTTGCCCACTGTTTGATAGTGAGACATGGCAGAACAGAGATCGCAGTCCAAGTCTGATGCCAGAGCTTGGGCTTTCTCAGTGCTGCCCTGCTGCCCTCCCTGCATCCTACCCCCGCACCAGTGCCACACTGAGTTTGTTAATTCCAAATGAACCTGACTCTTTAAAGTTTTTCTCAAGCTTGATCAAGCATCAGTTTCTAACAGTCCTAGCAGAATCCAAAGGAAAAGGATCTGTAGTTGATTTTTAAATATAATTTGAACAAACATGTCACAGCGATTTGTACAAAGTTCACTGGCTAAATTCCTTTCTCCAAACAAGGACCTTGTTAATTACAAAGAAAAGACAAAGATCCAGGAAAACAGCAATTATCTTGATTAACTCATTGGAATGGAAATACGCTAAATAATTCCATTTTGCCCATTGCCCGATGGAAATCTCTTATACATTATTTAGCCAATACAGGGGTTTCTTTGTCAGAGCAAGTCTGTGCACTCAATTAGTTCCCAAAGTCACTCCCTCAGATCCCAAACCGAATGCTCACACATCACTGCATCCGTTACGCTCCACCACCCCTGAAATCTAAAACGGTTTCCTACACTTCTACCAGGAAAGATCCCTCCCTTTCTTTCCTTGATGAAATATACAGCTATAGTTGATGTTTAGTGAAGAAGGAAAAGTTTTTACAATTGCTTTTTTATAAAATGGCGTCTGGAATTCCAAAGACTGCACTTCATAGCAGTACCCAAGAGTGGTTATCCTTGTTAACACAAACCAGAAGTGGTAGATAAAAGTCCTAAAATAGAAAGGGAAACTAGTTTGTTTTTGTTTTTGTTTTTGTTTTCTGAGATCCTACTATGTGCCAGGCTCTTTCCCATTTAATCTTCACAGCAACCTCAGAATGGCAGGAATTATCATCCACATTTTTTACATATGAAGTACAGAGAGATTAGATAACAAGCCTGAAACCACACAGTGAGTATGTAGCAGAACCAGAACACAAGTCCCTGTTCTTTCAACTGTACTGGCTAGGGTCACCTACATTCTTTGTGACTTATCTGTACGATAGGGATGAAAATAGTTATGTATTTCATAGGAATAGTATGAGGTTCAAAATTTCAGTGAGATAAAATATGGAAAGCTCAGTGTCTGATTGATTGTAAGTACTCAAATGATAGCTGCTGCAGTTGTTGTTGTTGCTGTTGTTGCTGTTGTTAATGCAAGCAATATTAGTGGCGGTACCAGTAATTGCAGAAGTGTTGTTTGGGTGTGAAAGGTATTTCCCAGGAGCAACTGCAAGTAAACTAATCAAAAGAGTAGACAAAAGTTTTAATTGAGGTAGGTAGGAATCAGAGGTCAGGTGAGAAGAGCAGAATCAAGTATGAGAGATCAAGAAATGAACTAAGAAAGAAGTCAGATCCCTGAGAATATCCAAAGTCGGCTGGAAAATAACACGCAGAGCCACCCAAGGCAAAATGGTCCAGCTCAGACTGAGAATGAAGCAAGGGTGCCAGACACCTATTTTCACTGGCTGCGAGCCATGTGACTCAGGGACAGGCTAGCTGGCCTCCAGACCCAAGTCTCAACCAGACAGAAATAATCCCCTGCCCTACCCCATTTCTGGGCCATTGTGAGGACTAAAAAACTAAATAAATACTGAAAGTAAAAATACTTTGCAAACTATGAGGCTGTCTAGAATTAGAGGTGTACAGATATTTCATTATGGTGTTTCTTAACAAGGATTTGGACAGATTTTGCCAATGAACCATTAATCTAGTGAATTTTCTACCTTTAGCTTCATGAGGCAGTTTAGTAGATTATAACCGAAATGTTGTATTTTTCTAAAAAAAAAAATTGCCCAGGTTTGCCTGTGACATAGGCTATTATTGAAACAAGCTGTTTGTTTATTTGTTTGTTTGGTTGGTTGGTTGGTTGGTTGGTTGGTTGGTTGGTTTGGTTTGGTTTGGTTTTTGAAATGGAGTCTCGCTCTGTTGCCCAGGCTGGAGTGCAATGGTGCGATCTTGGCTCACTGCAACCTCCACAGTTCTCCTGCCTCAGCCTCCTGAATAGCTGGGATTACAGGCATCTGCCATGACGCCCGGCTAATTTTTGTATTTTTAGTAAAGATGGGGTTTCACTATATTGGCCAGGCTGGTCTCAAACTCCTGACCTCAAGTGATCCGCCCACCTAGGCCTCCCAAAGTGCTGGGATTACAGGCATGAGCCACCACACCCGGCCTGAAACAAGTTTTAAGTCAGCTTTGCCAATTCTCTTAAAAGATTAAATAGTACACCTAACATAAACATCACACACTTCAGAGCACCTTGATTTACACGGTTCACAGTTTTGGAGAATCAAGGTTACTTTCCTCCCCTCAGCCCACAGGTCTGCTGGTAGGAAGCTCAAAGGAGTCTGAAATGCAGTCCCCATCTCCCATGTGTGGCATCGTTACTCTCAGACTTAGCTCCTGATCAGATGGCATTTGGTGGCTGAGAAAATGGCCTCATAAGTATGAGGCAGGTTCCAGAATTGACTTGCTGGACGGATATGAGCAACCCCCTTCCCTGAATTTCATAGGGGAAGGGGCTCTGGCCTCCCACAGTGCCCTGTGACAACTCCTATTATAATTATGCTCACCTTAACTACTGTGAGACACTTACAAATTTGTCTTTGCATCAAGCTTAGGGTTTGCCAACTAGTCGGCTGACAGATAGTCAATATTTTATAATGACACGTAAATTCAGAATGGAAGGGAAATAGAGACAGGAAGAAAAGATATGCTGTAGTGAGAAGAATGCTAGATTCACGTCTGAGCACCAGCACTGCCAGTGCTCCCAACGGGACATAGAATTCAACTGAAATGGGTCAAATGAAGAGATTTGGCCTCTGGTTTTTACTTGGGGATAGGAAAGCTGGAAAGTGCATCATGACCAACCTTATCATGAAAATAAGCCAGACAAAAGGTAAATTCGTGCGTTTCCTTGAACTCCTTCACTGAGGTCAAATCCAAGGAGAGACAGAGTCTTGCAGAAAGAGACAAGATGTGGGCCCTGCACCACATCTTGCTGCTTGTGGGCAGATGCACCAGCCCCGGGGAGAAAGAGTTCAGCTGGGATGGCTGGTGAATTTACAAAGGCTAAGTGTGTACTGGCAAGAGAGTCTGAAGCCCTTGGAGGCTGTAGCAATTGGGCAGGTCCATGTCTTCTTAGGGACTTTTTTCTCTACAAATCCCACCAGGAGTTTTCCCACAGAAAAGAGTGAGGAAAGATTTAAGAAGAAAGTGTCCCTTGTGGTAGACCTGGGGGAAGGTCACAGCAGCTGCTGAGGGAGGAGCATACACCCCTGACCCCTCTACCCAGACCCTGCTCACCTCATCTTCCATCAGGAACAACACCCTTCATCTGTGAAGAGAAGGGCAGCGAACACTGTCCTGCCTAGGCACTGGGGAAAATCCTTTCAGCTGAATGAGGGAAGAAAAGAAATGGAAAAAAAAAAATCCCACATACCTGAGAGTCGGAACTCTAGCAAAGGCTTTGCCACCACCATAGTTAGCTGAAAGGCTAAAAGCATCAGTGAAGGGCAGAAGACTGCTGGGAGGGAGTTAGAGAACGGCAGGAACATGGAAAGAGACCCTCTCTGAGTCAGCACAAAGTGAGGACCCAAGGGCTGAACTGTGGACCTTGAGGGAAAAAAACCCTCTGGCAAACCAGTTTCACATCCTAAACACAGGGAATTGCTAAGGGAATTTAAAACCCCTATGATACCCAAAGGCTAACCATAAACAGACTTCAAATCCTAGGTTAACCCAAACCCCCTCACAAAAGTCCTAGCACAAGGAAACTCACACCCATTTCCAGGCATAAACCTGTCACTCAGGCTCTACCATGCTACACAAGATGTCACGCTTTCAACCGAACGTACAAAAGGGCAAGAAAAGGCAACACATTCCCGAGAGGCAAAGAAATCATCAGAATCACGTTCAGGTATGACACGGGTGTTGAAACTATCTGTCAGAGAATTTAAAATAACTGTAATTATTTTAAAGGCTCTAATGGAAAAGGTGAACAATGTGCAAGATCAGATGGATAATTTTAGCAGAGAGACAGAAATGATAAGAAAGAATCAAATGGAATTGTTAGAAATGAAAACCACGGTTATAAGGATGAGAAATGCCTTTGATGGGCTGCTCTCTCTGGAGGACACAGCATGACACAGCTGAGGAAAGAAGATGGTTAATAGAAATTACCCAAACTAAAATACAGAGAGGAAAAAAAAGAGTGGAAAATGCAGAACATGGCATTCAAGATCTGTGGGACAACATCCAATGGTCTGATATACATGTAATTGGAATTCCAGGAGAAGAGGGAAAAAATAGGGCAGAAGAAATATTTGAGGAAATAATGGCAGAGAATTACCCATAATTAATAATGGACACCAAACCACAGATCCAAAAAGCTCAGAAAACACCAAGCAGAATAAGTACATACACACACACACACACACACACACACACACACACAATTTCTAGCCATATATTCAAATGGCTGAATTAAAAAGGAGAGACAGAAAACCTTAAAAGCAGCCAGGAAAAAAAAAATGCATTTTATAAGAGGAACAAAGGTAAGAATTACAGCAGACTTCTTATCAGAAACTGTGCAAGCCAGAAGACAGAAGTGCTGAAAGAAAAAAAAAAAGAAAAACTGTCCACAGCCAGGTGCAGTGGCTCACACCTGTAATCCCAGCACTTTGGGAGGCCAAGGCAGGTGGATCACCTGAGGTCGGGAGTTCGAGACCAGCCTGGCCAACATGGTGAAACCCCCACCTCTACTAAAAATACAAAATTAGCTGGGCATGGTGGTGCGCACCTGTAGTCCCAGCTACTCGGGAGGCTGAGGCAGGAGAATCGCTTGAATCCAGGAGGCGGAGGTTGCAATGAGCTGAGATGTGCCATTGCACTCCAGCCTGGGCAGCAAGAGTGAAACTCTGTCTCACAAAAACAAACAAAAAAAAATTGTCCACTCAGATATTATACTCAACAAAAATATCTTTCAAATGAAGACATGTTATAGAGGTATAGGGAGGGGTAAGGGAACCTAGAAAGGTTGCTAATAGCCTGGGCAACATAGAAATACCCATCTCTACCAAAAAAAATTTTAATTAGCTGGATGTAGTGGCACACACCTGCAGTCCTAGCTACTCAGGAGGTTGAGGCAGGAAGAGCACTTTTCAGCCCAGGAGTTCAAGGGTGCAGTGATCGATAATCACACCACTGCACTCCAGCCTGGGCAGCAGAGTGAGATCCTGTCCCTAAGCAAATTAATTAATTAATTAAAAATAAAAATAAAGGACGCTGAGGCACCCAGGCACTAAAAACAGTGAATAGCCATTACCAACCCCCAGGCTGCAGAGCAAGGTGGGAAAGTTGAAGGATATCATGACTGAAGTCCAGTGGGAGCTGTAATGATGAAGGAGAAGCCCCCTAGTTGAAGCTGAAATCATGGATCCACGCAGCCACTGTTAGAGATTCGGCACTGGAGGAAAGAAGGAGTGAGGAGTGAGGAAAACCTTCTGAATTCCAGTCTCTTGCCCGTGCCTACCACGGACTTAGCTTAACCAGAAGTGAGCCAGCGAGAGTGCCCCAGTGACACAGTCTGCAGGGGTCAGCTTCTCTGGGCAGAGAGAGGACAGAGAATGGATCTGGGAGGTAGGGGGAACAGAGAATAACCAGCACAGAGACTGACTGGCTGTGTGACATGATAGCCATGAGTCGCCAAGCCAGGGTTCAGCCCCAGATCTGCCTGAACCCTAAGCAGTTCCCACCAGAGGCACCACCTCAAATACAGTATGGCAGAGTGGGCCAGATCTTGGGAATCCTGAGGGCTAGAATTCATTTTGGGTACTTAATTTTGTAGGAAATGGACAGCAAGTACAAGGTTTTAATGCAGAAGCCACAAAGTGCTCTGGATCTGATCCAGTTTTGGAGTAGCTAATGATGTCGTGATGACATCTATTACAGTGACATGGGCCAGGGGAACTATTGGTGTGCCTGGGCCAGGAACCATAATTATCCACAGACAATACAGTGCCCAGTTCCCTGACATGGTGATGGTGTTGTTTGAAACAATCAGAAATGAAAGTCATACAAATCAAATCTTATTTTTTAACCAAAAAGTTAAGATCAGCAAAAGTTTAGTATCAGAGGGCAATTCGGCGTTTTCCTTGCCAGCCATGCATAGTAAGTGGCTCGAGATGAAGTATTGAGTGTGAAAAAGAAAGCCTTGCAGTGTGTCTGAAGATGTCCTTTGACAATCCTCTTCTGAGAGCCAAGTTCACAGCAACTATATGAATCTTTTTTTTTGAGATGGAGTCTCACTCTGTCGCCCAGGCTGGAGTGCAATGGTGCGATCTCGGCTCACGGCAACCTCTGTCTCCCGGGTTCAATCAAATCTCCTGCCTCAGCCTCCCGAGTAGCTGGGATTACAGGCACCCAGCCACCGTGCATAGCTAATTTTTATATTTCTAGTAGAGACACAGTTTCACCATGTTGGCCAGGCTGGTCTCGAACTCCTGACCTCAAGTGATCCACCCCCCCTTGGCCTCCCAAAGTGCTGGGATTACAAGCGTGAGTCACTGCGCCTGGCCTATATGAATGTTTTATGTGTTTTCTTTCACTGTGCTCCAAAGATGCTTTGGATAAATGGAATGAAGAAAAATCAGTGGGAGGAAATAATGAAAAGCCAGTCATCTGGTCATCCCTATCATACCCCCAACTGGGGGCTTGGCATCGCTGCAAAGTCAATTGCAGTGGTAGCAAGCAAAGCGTCCTGAAAATAAAACAACTGCCAGTCTTCTTGACCCACCTGAGACTTGGGAAAACAGTGTTTTCTATATACCGCAGTGATGAACCCAAAGATTTTTATTTGAAACAGCATCATTTTTATGGGAAGCTTGATGAATAAAACACATTATTTAAGATTAAACAGACCTGACTTTGAATTTATATTCCTCTACAAGCTGTGTGATCTTAGGCAAGTTGCTTATCCTCTCTGAGCCTCCTCTTCACCATTTGTGAAATGATGATAATAATAATGCCTACATCAGAAGATGATGATGAGCATGATGCTTGGTACCTAAAAGGTACCACATGAATATTAGTGACCTTTCTCCACCTCATTTGGACAAGGAAAGGTAAAACAAATGAATTTCTTCGTTGCTCTCAGCCCATGTCTTGAATCAACAATAATATCTATTATTTACTTATATATTTATTCATTAAGTAAACATGTACTGAGTACTGTCTACCTGCTGGGTACTCCTCTGGGCACTAAGAATACAGACAAGGTCTCTGTCCTCATGGAGCTTATATTAGGAGGAGACAGAAAACAAAGAACAAATAAATAATAAGTATAGTGAGGTCAATAAGAAAATATGATACAAAGGTTGGGGGGACTTATCTGTCTTAGAAGCGGTGGTCAGGGAAGACCTCACTGAGGTGATAACATTTGATCTGAAACATGATTGATGACAGGAACAAGCCATACCAACACTGGAGGGAAGAGCATTCCCGCAGAGGGAACGGGAAGCATGAGCACCCCAGCATGCACTGACTTTGGCATGTTTGGGGACCAGAAGCAGATACAGGGAGAAGAAGGACGTGCTGAGAGTGACGTTCCAGGTGAAGTCAGAAAGAAAGGCAGGAAGGAGCCAACATTCAGCCAACATTCATTGACACAAGGAAGCACATGCTATATGCCACACACTCTAAGCTACAGGGATACAGCAGGGTCCAAATGAAGTCCCTGCCCTCAGGGAGTTGACATTCCACTGAGGGCAATCTCCTGGGGTCCTGGGGGCCCTGGGAAGAAGTTTCCCTTTCATTTTAAGTAGGTTACCTCTTTTGGTCTTCATGTGTCTCTATGAAACAGGATTATTATCCCCATTTATAGAAGAGAAAACAGAGGCTCACCGAGGTTATATGATATAGCCTGCCTGAAATTGTATCATTTGTGGTGGAGACTTGATAGTTAGGAGGAACACAGAGCCAAGTGCCCGTCCTCTAGATCACATTACTGGCAAGTGTAGAGCCAGGATGCAAAGCCTAGACTATCTGGCTCCAGAGACCTTTTTAAAAAACTATTCCTTTCATTCCTCTTGGTTAGAAAGACAGAAAATTTGCCAGTACTTTGTGGGTTCCCATAATGAAAACTGTCACAAATGTAACTAAGCCATTGTCCAGATGCCACCTAATCATGGGGCCGGGACTTGAGGCAGCCACTTGGAGCCCAGAGAGTTCAGAGAACTGCCCCTTCCAGGTCCCTGCACTTTGTTGTGACAGCTCTGTGGTGGAGAAGAAAGGGTTCTGTAGAGGTGGCTCACAGGGCAAAGGTGTGCGGGGCCCAGAGGACTGGCAACCCTACTTCTTCCCATCCACAGTCAGAAGGAGCAGTTCTGGTGGGATAATTACAGGTATCAATCAAGCAGCAAAGAGATCCAGGTCATTTCCCAAGCTCTGGAAGGTACTACAATGAATGAATAGGAGACAAGAAAATTTTATAAATTGGTTGCTCTATATGATGTTCATTTCATTAAGACATTCAGTCCTTCTAATGGAAAATGTGAAGAGTGGAAATTACTGTTTTTTTGACCCTCTCATATAAAATGAAAACCAGATCTTGAAGGCATGGGGCCTTTTCATTGTATCTTCTTTAGGATCAATTTAATTATGCCTTACAAGCTACCTTCAATAATAATTGCAATTGTCTGCCTTTATACAAAGCCTCTTTCTGTCTTCAAGACTAAAACTCTAGTGAGATACCTAGGGAGATTGCCAAAGTGTTATTTAGTAAGAGTTGTTTTTTCCATATTTTGGCATTCAGCAAGTGTTTATCATGTACCTACTGTGTGTCCAGCTTGTGCCAAGTCCTGTAGGAGGGAATGTGTGAATGAATCATGGTGTCTCCTCTCCCACAAAGCAGGAAAGAGGCCTTGCACATCCAATCCTGTATTCATTTATTTGTTCAGCCAACATTCCCTGCCCGTCCTCTCTATGCCAGTTCCAATGCTGGTGAAGCAGAGATGAACTGAGAGCCAGTCCTCCAGGGTCACGCTGCTGGCAGGTGGCAGAACCCAGGTGGTGTCAATCCACAGACTCCACAGACCTGTTCTGACCTTAAGCACTCACAGTCCAAAGAGGGGGACGACTTGTATATCAACACTGCAGTGCAGGGGAGGCATTCTAGGACAGAGCTGTGCACAGGATATCACTGGGAGAAGGGACAGGAAAAACCAGGGAGGGCTTTAGGAGGTGGCATTTGAGCGAGGCCATGGTAGAAGTGGTGTCAAAGTGACATCTGACTCCTAATTAACAATCTATCAATTCTTATCTGTAAAACTCCACAAATGGCTTTGCAGTGTCTTGCATGGTATAATAAAATCTTTTTCATGTGGTTAGGTCAGGAAAATAGACAGTCCAAGTGAATAGTCTTATTTTAATAAAGAGTATGTACAGGGATTACAGGTGTTCAAAGAGTCAGCCTAGAACAGCATCCCCATCCCATTAAACTGCTGGACTGAAATGGATCTTCCTGTTGATTTAAAAGATGACTCAGGATCTGACTGGACCCAGCTTAATCATGAATCACAGATACAGTTAAGATGACCAGGGCAAAACCAGTTTTGGGGGTCTTGATTTTTAGCTCAAAAACTTGGAGTACCCTAGTAATATTTTGCTGAAAATGCCTGGAAATTGTTATCTTCAACTTGCCCTGTAAGTGAGACTCCTATGCACAGCCTGGAATTTAAGGCATCTGCCTCCCCAGATGGCCATGCTCATGAGCTCTCACGTGTGGTTTTACCTTGCTTGTCACAACACTTTTCTGATTATGAAAATAATCCATGTTTATTATTTTTAAATCATGGAAATATACATAAATAAGCAATTCAAATCACCTGTAATTCTACCTCCCAGAGATAACCACTGTCAATATTTTTGTATGTTTCCTTCCTATTCAAATTTCCAGTGGCCACAAATGGTTAAAAAGAATCCCAGCCTCTCTCAGAGTTGAAGGGAGCAGAGCTCTGAGAGGGTCTCCATGTGAGAGAAGTCTCTGGACATGCATCTCAGATCTTTACTCCAAGACACCCTCCTTCCTAGCCGCCGTCTCTCAGAACTACTGCTCACTTAGCTCTGCGAGGCAGTCCACCCCTTTGACCACCCATTCCAGGTTTCAGCCTCCCCTAGGCCAGACTGACCTTTTCCTGGCAGAACCTGACTCCATACTAAGAAAGAGAAAGGAGAAATCATGGCAGGACATGGGTTTTTGAAGCCCCCAACCACCCACAGGAGAGCCTCTGATAGAGCCACAGCCTTGCCTGCAGCCCCGCCCAGGGAGTGTATTCGAGGCCACAGCACTGCCTGCCATCCTGAAAAGGCCCCAGCCGCAGAGGCATCCAACTTCCCCAAAGGCCACCGGCCCCTCCCCCAGAATTGGTCTTAGGACAAAAACAGGGGTGACATATTCAGAAGACCTCTACCAATGCCTCCTCTGTGGCAGAGTGTGCCAGGGACTGTTAGATTCAGTGTAGAGTGCTGTGATCTGTGCCAGGCTCAGGCACGGAAATAGTTGGCAAATGGCAGAGTCTGTAGTGCAGCACCCAAGTCTGACCTTGGGCAGAGAATTCCTGAGCAAAGACCTGCCTAATCTCACCCACCAAGTCTCCCCTGATACCATAGGAGCTGCAGACCCAGGAATCCCAGCAAGAAGCCAGGCCCAGCTGAAGGAAGAGCCTGGACAGAGCTGAACTCTTTGACCTTTCATTGCCTCATTGTGAAAACCCACACAGGAACCCAGGGGCCAGCTTTACCCCAGAAGTAAAAACAAAACAGTTAAAAAAAAAAAAAAAGCCAGTAGGGAGACCTGAAGTACACAGGGGCAACCGTGTCCAGGAAGTCAGTCAGGAATATTGCCATGTAGAGGAAGAACTGTGTCCCCATTCACACACAAGTGCAAAAAGGCTATTTAAGCCTGCCTTTTTACACTTCATCCTCCCCTAATTAAAAACAATAATTAAAATGTTAATAGCCCACTCCTGCCAGGGAGGAGTGCATGTGTTGAATACTTGCAAATGGACGGTACAGAAATGTTCATTGAAGACAGAGAGGCAGGTGGCAGTTTGGAAGCAAATAGATCTGAGTTTGAATTTTGATTCTACCCACACTTAATTAGCTGTGTGACCTTGAGCAGGTGACTTCACTTTTCCAAGCCTCAATTTCTGATTCTCCAAAAAAGAGATAATACATACCTTTTAGACAAGGATTAAATGAGGATTACATGAAAAATGTATTAAATGAGGATTACATGAAAATGCATGAAAAGCAACTAGCACCATGCCTCGTATATTGGAGGTGTTCAATGATGGTAGGTATTTCTTTTATTATTATCAGGAGAATAGTAAAGAGAATTAAGATTCAATTATGATGCTTTAGAAAGACCATACCTGAGCAAAGCTGTGGGGGTTCTAAGAGTTGCAGTTACAAAAATGCTTAGTGCCAGATGTAAAATCTAGATGGAAGGGGTTGCAAGAGGCAAGACACCATTTATCTAGGCTAAGTCCTGGTTTGAATTCAGAATCCCCTTTTCCCAGGATGTGTAGAAACCTAGGAAACCCCTGGGTAATAGCTCCCATTTCTAGTGTTTTTCAGGAAAAACCTGTACGACCAGTTCTTGCGGGTTTTGCAGAGGGTATTCAGGCATCAAGCTTGACTACATCATTTCTGGGGAGTCTCCCAGTTCTAAGATTCTGGGTCAGCTGTCTCATTATGGCCACCATCATCTCTCCCCCTCACAATTGAATTCTAGTTTATAGCTGTACTCCTGGGCAGTAGGCAGGTCAGTGTTATCATCCCCACTGGGTTAGGGAATGGAGACTCAGAGAGGTCAGTTATTTTCCTGCAGCTGGATATCAGCAGGTGGAGTCACATCCTGAAATCTATGTACCAGGTCCTGTGCAAGATATGTGGGAGACATGGGAATGTATCCAGCCAGAAAGAAAAGCAGAGCACAGCAAAACCATGGCATGAGGTAGAATGCACCAAGTTCCAGCTAGAGCACCATTATATTTCTACTACTCAGTGCCACCCCTTGGTTTCCAGGTACGACAGCTTTGGCCGCCTGACAAATGTGACCTTCCCTACTGGCCAGGTGAGCAGTTTCCGAAGTGATACAGACAGTTCAGTGCATGTCCAGGTAGAGACCTCCAGCAAGGATGATGTCACCATAACCACCAACCTGTCTGCCTCAGGTGCCTTCTACACACTGCTGCAAGGTAAGTCAGGTGGGGGCCAGGGGACTTTGAGGCAGAGGGGTGGGAAGACCCCTTTGGAGGAGGATGGCACAAGAAATAGGCTGCTGCTGGAGCTGCCCAAGAACAGGAAAGCATTACAACTCTCTGTATTATCACCTAATTTGCAAAATATACCAGCCTGAGTCAAGTAAATTCCCTCTCAGAAGCTTAAGAATAATATTTTATTGTCCTATCCTGTTATCAGAACAAAGGGTAGGGAATTCATTAGCTGCTAATCCAGGTGACCTCGCTATTCTGCCATCCTAATGACTCCCAGATTAACAGACACACTCACACTGGTGTAGGTGAGGACAAAGGACAAAAATAATTACACATAATTATGAAAGGGATTTGATTATGGAGAAGTCCTTCCTGAAGCCCAGGTGAGAAGGTTTGTGCCTCTTCTAGGATTTCATAGAAAAGAGACCCTTCTTTGCATTTGTCAAATCATCCTGTTATGGGTTGGTCTTTTAGCTTCAAGTAAAAAGATTTCACAATGATGAAATCTTGCTGTTAATTATCTGCCTCAATTGTTCTCATGGGATGTGGTGACCCAGGTGGGCTTGCAGCTTTGTGGGATTTAGTAAACTTGAAAAGAAAGAAGCCATCACCAGGGAAAGCTCTGCCTGATTCTTTCCTGCCCGCTGGATGGCTCTTTGTACCTCCAAAGGCTTTCACACGAAGCAGTGAAAGGAGCCTCAGGGTAAGAGTCAGAAGCCCAAGTTCTAGTTCTGACTCTGCCACCACATCACCCACCGTGACCCTTGGTTTCTTCTCCAGGAAAAGAAAGCAAGCTGAAGCTGTGTGGAATGGGGTGGAGCAGTGAGAAGAGCAGGGGTTCTGGGTGGACAATTTGGGGCCCTGTGCCCACCATGCCAGTTCCCACCTGTGTGAACTGGCTGGGGTCACTCTTCTTCTCTGAGCCTTGGTCTCTGGGTCTGGGAAAGGGGGCTGAATTTTAACACCTGCCCCACAGGGCTGCTCAGTCGATCTCTTTAGACAATGTAGTGACTAGCATGAGCCAAGCACATACTATTGCTCAATAAGCAATACTATTGGATTCATTAAGTAATTAATTAATTAGCAAGCAGTTTAACTTACCATGAGAAAATAAACGTCTGTATATTCTTACAACCACTTTTACTCCCAAATTTAGTCCTTTGCCTTTCAAAGAGCTCCAAGAACAATAAAGGTTCTCAAAGAAAGAGAAACCACACGCTGGAATTCCTTCTTCACCAAGCACCTTTAACCGTGGTTTTTGAGGAAAACTCAGTGTTTCTTCTGTGCTCACACAATAGTCATCAACAGAAGACTTCTGTGACCAAATATAGGCAGAGGTGGGGTTCTCCCCACCATGAAGCAAGCAATCAGCTCTGCAGTGGACACCAGCTGGGTGTCCTTCAACTCAATTCCAACACTATCTACCTGGAGATGGCCTCAAATCCCACAGGTTGAGGGCTCAGTCCCCAAAACTGCCCCCCCAACCCCGCCCCATCTATCATACTTCAGACACCAGTCACAAGTCTGGGCCTCTGGAACTTCTATCTGACTGGCTTCTAGTTGAGATTTTCATGACTGCTTCTTTGGGTTCAGTTAATTTACTGGAACAGCTCACAGGACTAGAGAAATACTTACATTTACCAGTTGATCATAAAGGACATTACCAAGGGTATAGACGAAGAGATGTGTATGACAAGATATAGGGTAAGGGACGTGGGGCTTTCACACCCTCCCCAGGCACATCACCCTCACCCCTCCATGGACCTCCGTATGTTCAGCTCCCCAAACTCTGTCTTCTTGGGCCTTTTACGAAGACTTCATTGGATAGGCATGATTGACAACCATGTAGAAATGTGATCGGACCCAGCAAGGCCTGTCTCTTCAGATTCTTCTTGGCCTCTCTGTGCAGCACTCATTCCTTCCTCCAGGGTATGGAGCAGGATCCCCTCTGAAATGTACGTCTTATGACCCACAGTCAGATTAGAGTCCTGCCTTGGAGAGGAGGGCAGGAGAAGGCCAGAGAGAGAGGCAGAGAGATTGTTTCCTAAGGCCTGCTTCTGAGTCCTGAAGTGCCTCAACATTAGAACCAAAGACTATGAGAAGGGGTATAGGAGTTATGAGCTGGGAACTGTGGATATATAATCATAATATCACAAGTGGGTTGGGACAGACCCCAGGGATTTATGCTCTGACTGGATTATTGCCAAGAGAAGGTACAGTTTCTGAGGCAGCCAAGATCTTGCCTGACCAAGGACTGCAGGACCACCAATTACTCAGACATCTTGTCCTTCAGGCCTGTCTTGTTCCCTGTGATTAAGAATTATCCATCCATTCCATACTGCTAAACTGGCTGTGAGTATTTTTCTCAAAGGTTCATGTGGGCTTTCTTATATTTGGGCAACTTTTTAAAATTTGAAAGTGCCACATTCCTCAGTTTTTAAATGTATTCATCTATTTAATAACAACTTTTTAGGCAGAGGGAAAAAAGTCATACTGCTCAAAAGGCATACGTGGACACATTCCAATTTCAAAAAAACATTAAAATGTGAAAAGAAAAATCACTTCTTGGAATCCAGGAAACATGGTACCTGTTTTTCCTCTTTGGTAGCTCTGCCAAGCTCTTTCCTTCTTGAGTACCAGGCTCAGATGCTCAGTTTTGCAGCTGCCTCACTAGAGTCTTTGTGAAAAGCTCTTTCGGTTTCATCTTCTGTTTAAACTGTGGGAAGTAATAAGAAGTAGCTGCTAATGAGCAGCGGCCTTGGGAAGTCACAGCCCACATTAAATGGGATCATCTGAGATGGGCCTCTACAGATGCTGTTCCCTCCAAGTCACCATTAATGGACATATGTGGATTCAGCAAGGAGCGGCTTTAAAGGATAAATTGACACAGGCTTTTTCACTGTTCAAAGGCAGAAAAATATAGATTGTCAGTGAATAATGCATAGCAAGTTTGAGGCAGATTTTAGAATTTTTGCATGTGTGAGAGAGAAAGATGGAGAGAGGAGGGAGTGGGGGGGCCTGTTTGATGCCATTCTAGCAGAAAAGATTCAGTGAGGGTTTCCCATGAAAACTATTGCTTAATAACTATCTTTAGTGCTTGACATAGCCTGGAACATAACTAGTTTCATCCAGCAAAAATTTACTGAGCACATATAATCCTAACGATGATGATAGCTAACATTTTTGGAGCACTTATTAACTGCAAAGCATATTTTCAGCATTTTACATTAAGCAGTACCTCATAAGGTACCTCATATAGTACCGCATATGCCTAGGAGGTAAGTATTATTGTCTCTGTTTTCTGCACGAAGGCAGTGAGAGGCACTCGGAGGTTAGGTAGCTTGCCCCAGTCACACACCTAATTGGGTGTTTGGACCCAGGCAAACAGGCTCTATAGAACCTATTCTCTTAACTGCCAATCTAAAGACAAGGGGCCCTATTCCAGGACCGTGATCAGCACTAGAGAAGTTCACCATGATATGTGTGTGTGTGTGTCTGTGTGTATGTGTGTTTGTGAGAGAGAGAGAAATGGGATGGTGGAGATAGAGGAGAGACAAGAGACACACATGACAGTGACTAGCACAGTGCCGGGCACATAAAACCAGTGACAGCTAACATTTACAAAGCACTATATGCCAAGTACAGTTCTCAGCTCTTCATATTCATGATCTCACTCAATCCTTACAGCATCCTGCAAAGCAGGGTACAATTATTGTCCTAGTATACTGATGAAGTACCAGAGGCATGGAAGGTTAAGAATTTGGCCAAGGTCTTACAGCAAGGCAGCCACAGAGCTGGAACCTGAGCCGAAGTAGCCTGGCTCCAAAGCCAAGCTCCTAATCTCTGTGCCATAGTGCCTCTCACAGCACGCACTCAAATATTGGAGAATTTGTTCATTAACGGAGCAGTGACTCCCACACCCCTCAGCTGCAAGACCACTGAGGAGGCCCATAGAAAGGCTGAGGGGTGTACAGGACAGGGAGTCATACATTCTGGCCAGTGGAACAGGGGAAGCTTCTGGAAAGAGATGACATTTTAGCAGAGCCTGGAGGGAGTCTTAAGCCAGCGCTTACTGAAGACGGGGGCAGTGCAGAGGAAACAGCCAAGGAAGGGCCAGAGACAGGAGAGTGCAGCACAAATCCAGAGATAGTATTTTCATCTATAGAAAGAAACTCTATGTGTATTTTACAGCTGAAATTTGCTTTTTTCACCATAAGTTTCATTTAGTTAAGAATCTAAGTTAAAATGTTTTAAATCAAATTTAAAATTTCAAATCATATGTATATTTAAATCATTGTCATATGCCTGTGACAATGATTTAAAATATGTTTATATTTATGTATTTTTTTGTCATTCTGTCAGTGGTTTAAGTGTCAAAGTTATTTTTCACCTTGTTATAAAAAACATTGTTACCTTAGAGTGTATCAAGAGCCTTAAAAATGTTCAACCTGCCAGGTATGGTGGCTCACACTTGTAATCCCATTGCTTTTGGAGGCTAAGGTGGAAGGATTGCTTGAGCCCAGGAGTTCAAGACCTGCCTGGTCAAATATTGAAACCTGGTCTCTACAAAATATTTCAAAAATTAGCCGGGTGTGGTGATGCATGCCTATAGTCCTAGCTACTTGGGAGGCTGAGGTTGGAGGATTGCTTGGGCCGAGGAGTATGAGGTTACAGTGAGCTATGATCACATTGTACCACTGCACTACAGCCTGGGCAACAGAGCAAGACCCTGTCTCCAAAAAAAAAAAAAAAAAAGTTCAACCCTTTTCTCTAGTAATCCTACTTTTAGGAATCTATTTTGATTTGAAAATCTAAAATGAAGATATTGGATATTGATTTATCTAAAAAGTATTTTTGAGGTATAATTCACATAGCATAAGATTTACTCTTTAAAAACATACAATTGTGTGGCTTTTAGTATATTTATAAAGCTGTGCAATCATCACTATGATCCAATTCTGGAACATGTTTATCACCCCAAAGAGAAATCCCATACCCATTCGCAGCTGCTCCACATTCCCTCCTGCCCCTCAGCCTTTGGCAACCACCGTCTCTAGAGATTTTTGCCTATTCTGGACATTTCATATAAGTGGAGTCAGACAATATGTAGCCTTTTACATGTGACTTCTTTTTCACTTAGAATAATGTTTAAACTAAATATATACAGTGGTACTTATAATTCTGAAAAACTGGAATCAAACTGAATATCTATTTGAGGCTTGATTAAATAACTTAAAGTATTTTCATACAGTGGAATATCGTATGGTCATTAAGAAAAATGTTTATGAAAAATATTCAGTAACATGATATAATACAATGATCAGTGAAAAACTGTATAACTGTTTTAAAACTCTTATCTATTTTAAACTGTAATGTAAGGGCATTTGGAAATATCCTAAAATCTACAAATATACAAAATATTTACAATGGTTTTCTTTGGATACGGAGAATCTGGATGGTGTTCTCCATGTATTTTCCTCGCTTTCTTCAGTGATGATGTATTGCTTTCATAGTTAGGAAAAGCATCCTTTAAAGTCCCCTCCACCGCCTCTGCTGTCCTCACACCTCCCTCCACCTTCGTTCCTTCTGAGCAGTCTGTGCTTGTCCTCTCCTGCAGACCAAGTCCGGAACAGCTACTACATCGGGGCCGATGGCTCCTTGCGGCTGCTGCTGGCCAACGGCATGGAGGTGGCGCTGCAGACTGAGCCCCACTTGCTGGCTGGCACCGTCAACCCCACCGTGGGCAAGAGGAATGTCACGCTGCCCATCGACAACGGCCTCAACCTGGTGGAGTGGCGCCAGCGCAAAGAGCAGGCTCGGGGCCAGGTCACTGTCTTTGGGCGCCGGCTGCGGGTGAGCGAGGCCTCTGGAGGTGGCTGCGTCATGGGGGGAAAGAATGGGGAACGGGAGAACGGGGCTCTGTTCTTGAAATTCCCTGGGACCTCAGTTCACTCATCTGCAAAAGGGGAGAACTAAAGCAGGGAACCATGTGTGATCAGAGACCCTTGTGTGTCTTTTTAGTTTTTACTTGTGGAAACACTACTGGCTTTGGTGTTAGGTCTGAGTTGAATTTCCAGCTTATATTATTCCCTGAGTGAGCTTGGACAGATCAGTAATCTTAGAGCCTCAATTTCATCATCTATAAAATGGGAAGGACAAGGCCAATTTTACAAGTTGCTACAAGGATTAGAAGTAATATATTAAGCATCTTAGAGTCTGGCTCATAGCAAGTGGTCAATAATAGCTACTCTTATTGTTATTGTTATGATTTATTACCATTATTGCTATTACTATTGCTAGCATGTCCCAAAATTCAGCTCAGCTACTTAGAACCTAAGCTACATTCTCCAAAATGACCTCACCCGAGCCATCACTGCTGGGGCTGGCATCATGGTCTGACATTCAGAGTGCTTTTGAATATGTGGATGCCCTGAGCCAGCTCCTTGTCTGCCTCACATCCTGTGTTTCTGTAGAGTACAGCCTCTGCCAGGGCCTGAGTGCCCAGCTTCTTTTCCCTCCACCTTGAGAAAGGCAGGTGATGAACAGAGGGAAGGTTAATGAACTAGCCATGGCTTTCAGCACAGCACCTTGCACACCATGGGTGCTCAGGAGATACCTGCTGAGATGAAACAAACTACAGAACTAAGCTACATGTTCCTAACATTCCAGAAGCATCCTCATAGCAACACAGCTCAGACTCTCTTAAGTCCCCTGCCCTTCAGCAAAGAAAGTTCATTGAAGCCCCTCTTTTACACATGAGACAATCGAGATCCAGAGAGGGTAAACGATTTTTCCAGAGTCTCATAGCGAGGTGGTGGTAAAGACTAGAAAATAGGCCAGGCACAGAAGCTCATACCTGTAATCCCAGCACTTTGGGAGGCTGAGGCAGGTGGATTGCTTGAGGTCAGAAGTTCGAGACCAGCTTGGCCAACATGGTGAAACTTCATCTCTACTAAAAATACAAAAAATTAGCTGGGTATGATGGGGGACACCAGTAATCCTAGCTACTCAGGAGGCTGAGGCAGGATAATTGCTTGAACCTGGGAGGCAGAGGTTGCAATGAGCCGAGATCGCGCCGCTGCACTCCAGCCTGGGCGACAGAGTAAGACTCTGTCTCAAAAAAAAAAAAACTAGAAAATAGGCCCACAGCAGCTACAGAAACAGTAAGTGACTTATCCAATATCACACAACTGGAACCCAGAAAACCAGGCTTCGTTTGTTCCCTCAACAGCCAAGAGCTCTAGTGACTATCTACTGTGGGAAACAGCCTTGCACTAGCTCCCCGAGGAAGGCCTAGCTGTCTTTGTTCTCTGTGGCCTCACTGAGCTCCCCCGTCTGAATTCACAGACTCCTGCATGCGCCTCTGAGGCAGTGTCCTCAATGGGAAGTTTGACCTGGGTTTGATTCCTGCCTGTGCCATGTGGAGCCTTGAGCAGCTCCTCTGAGCCTCAGGTGCCTCTGCAGAAACAAGATGATACAATCAACGCACCTAGCCCAGCACAGGTAGACTCCAGGTGCTCAATAAATGGCAGCGATTAGCATGATTAGGATTTCCTCTCTGCTGTGTGAACTGGACCAAAAGTTTCCCAGGCTTTAATTGGTCCCTCTCCCAACCTGAGATTGGGACGGGTGGCCACGTCTACATGTCCTCCCAAATAAATGGCCACCCACAGTGGTGGCAGGTGGAATTAGAATGTTAGCCGGGTGTGCCTCCCCATAATGGAGTTCATTTTTTATACAACTGGGAACTTTTTTAATAAAGAGGTGAAATAATCTCATTGCTGCCACTGCCGAGCACAGGACGCATTAGGCGGCTCCCCAGTGAGCTGTTTAATTTTATTAATTTTGCCAAAAAGGTATAGCTCCCCTTCACTAGAGATCCTCCAGGGAGAAAGGGGGGCAGCTGGCTGGGTGGCACCACCCTGAGGGGAGTCACAGGGGGACCTTCCAAAAGATACTTTAAAAAGGCCTCTGTCATTGTTTGTGGCACAGCCCCTGTATCTTCCTGTGCCCTGTCTGCAAATAACACAGCTTCAGCCTCCAATGCCTCTGATTTTTCATGGGAATCATCTGCCACACAGTTTTTGCATCTGCAATTGTGTTTGATTACCCCAGAGAAGGTAACCTTATTATAACCAGGTCATTCACAGCTAAAGTCAGCATCGTCATTATAAATCGTTATTTTCAAGGCCTTAGAATTTGTGTGGGAGAAGGAGGAAACACACACATCTCTCCTTCCTGGGATATGACCACGATCGTTTGCTGTCATTTAATGGAAATAATTCCAACCATCTATTCAGTACCTTCTATGTGCCTAGCACTCCACTGATTTACTAAGTTTCTTCAACCTTCACAACAACTCTTGTTATACAGAGTAAGAAACTGAGACTCGGAGAGGGGAAGGCACTTGCCCAAGGTTGATAGAATAGTTGGTCACAAAGTTGCAGCTAGAATCCTGGCCTTCATTCCTAGACCTGCACCCATTTTTTTTAACCACACAGGGATCCAGAGGGCCTTTCATTGCCTTGGTCCACACATGCCATTTTGCATCACGTGACCTAATTATCTGCTTTCCTCTTGGGTCTTCCTTATTACTTGTCAACCTTAAGCAATGACTAGTGGAAGAGACAGAAAATGTGCCCAAATGTCCCATAAGGCCAGACACCAATTAGCGGGAACCAGTATTTTAGTTCCAGAATACCTGGCAATATTTCAGGGGCCACCAATGCCTACAGGGCAGATCCAAATACAGAAACAGGCCCCTGAAGTATATTTCTTTATTAAAATATAAAAACCCTAACTTACCACTACGTCTGTAGGAGCCCTGTCTTTCTGACTCTGAAAGGAAATTGAACTGTGTGCTGGCCTAGCAGTCCAGGTGGAGTTTATACAAGGCACTCCCGATCCTGAAGGCAGGAGCAAAGTGCCTCAAAGCCAGGACTGTGTCCCCATTCGGCCCACAGGCAGAAAAGCCATCCCAGTGACAAACACTCACTGCCTCCCAGCACCTCTGGGAAGAATATGTCTTGGGTACTGACTGTGGCAATCAAGAAGCCCTGATTGTAGTGGCAAGCAGGAGACACCCGACAGGGGCTGGGAAGTTCAGAGCCCCCAGAAGGCCACGAATTGCTCAGAGGGCCACTGAGTGTTTGGGGGCACGTTGTATGTGTGAGAGTCAAGTCCAGACTCCGTCACTCACCAGCCACGAGATCCAGGGTAAATCCCTTCACCTCCCTGAGCTTTGGTCTCCGCAGTGTCTGGTGTGGAAGAGATGGGTCAGTTTATTTTCTGGGCTCCCTTGGTGGGTCTCTTTTCAGCAGGGAGTCAAGAAGGATCTGCCTTTTAAAACGTGTCCTCATTAGAAGAATCACATTAGAAAACATGCAGATCCTCTTTGGTCACAGCTACTGATTTCTCAACATAGGCATCATCTTCATCCTCACAACAACCCTGTGCAATTGGCATTATTGTCCCCATTTTACAGGTGAGGAAACTTCACAGAGCTGACAAATGACAGAGCCAGGATTCAAACCCATGTCTGTTGCTGCGCAGGACTGTGCTCCCTCCTCTACTCAAGAGCTTCCCAGCAGAGCTGACAGCAACGTGGCCCATCAGACCAAAGTTCTCATGGTCCAGATTAATTTTCTCTTTCCTTCCAACCCTTTCTCCAGGTTCACAACCGAAATCTCCTATCTCTGGACTTTGATCGCGTAACACGCACAGAGAAGATCTATGATGACCACCGCAAGTTCACCCTTCGGATTCTGTACGACCAGGCGGGGCGGCCCAGCCTCTGGTCACCCAGCAGCAGGCTGAATGGTGTCAACGTGACATACTCCCCTGGAGGTTACATTGCTGGCATCCAGAGGGGCATCATGTCTGAAAGAATGGAATACGACCAGGCGGGCCGCATCACATCCAGGATCTTCGCTGATGGGAAGACATGGAGCTACACATACTTAGAGAAGGCAGGTGTCTGTCTCCCTGCATCACTGGCCTTGCCATACAGAAGGCCAATCATTCATGGCCAAGCCCAGCCTGGTGGCCTCAGTGGGCTGTATCTGACCCATGTCACCAAAAGGAAATGTTCAGGAAAGTCTGCCACAGAGGGCAGGGGGTCCCAAGAGGCATCAGGATGGATCAGGGAGATAGCATGGCAGGTGGTGGTCCTAGGGCAGGAGAACATGAAAGACCTGCCTGATAGAGTAGAGGCCCAAATACTCACTGGATTTGCAGAGCAGGACTCAGGGTTCAGACCCAGGCCAAGGGTCTGCTCCCAGGTCTAGGGCATGTGGTACAATCCAGTTGTGGAGAACCAGGCAGAAGCCTAGGCATCAGTACATAGGCAGGAGGCACTTACTCCTGAGCTTCAAGTGCTGGGCATGGCCTTAGTAAATCTATTCTGCTCTAGGGTCAGAACTCATGTCATCCCAGGGGTAAGAATCAGAAATGACCTAAAATCAAAAGTTGGTCTCAAATAGGAAAAAATGGTAGCTTTGCAGCATAAAGCCTCTAGGCCTTTTATCTGCTGATCTTTTCCTGAGAACAAGTGCACTGCATGCCCCATTTCAAGTACCCAGATCCCTGCTTTGTTTCCTGACCCTGGTGACCTGTCCAGGGCATAGGCTGTGCTTGCTCTGAGGTGGGTCTCCTCTACCCACTGGGTGAGTACCCCCAAAAGTGACATTTTGCGCTAGTACTAAGAGAGAGAGAGACCTTGGAGGTCATCCAACAAACTGAAAACCCAAACCCAGAGAGGGGAAGAACTTTCCCAGGGCCACACAAGGAGTCTATTGTTAGAAACCAGGTTCTCCCATTCCCATCACAGCCTGCCCTATCCCAGAGTAGGCTTATGACCTGTCATTGTGCAAAGCCTTAAATGCCCTTCTCAAATATGGTCTTCATGCTGTAAGCCACAGGGAGTCAGCAGAAACTGTTTAGCAGGTAAAAGAAATTGTGAGACTGTGTTTGGGGGAGCTCACTCTTGCCTGAATAGGAAGATTGGTTTGAGAAGTCCGGGGCAAGGAAGCCAGACTGCTGTACATACTTCAGGCCAAAGCTTCTTGGCCGTTCTCCCACCCCACCACGCACAAAAGTAACCAGGTCTGTCCTGCACAAAGGGGCAAACCCACGAGGCTGCTCACCATAGGACAGCAAATGGCCTGAGTACCTGGAGGCCTAGGCCCCAGGTAGGTTACAGGTGTGCTAAGGTTAAAGCTGTGCTAAGATGAGGCTGAGAGAAAGCCTCATCTTGGCACATCTGTCACCTATTTGCAGTATCCCGTGACACTCCTGTTGGAGAGCTCTGGTTGGAGCATAACTCAAGAGAACCATGGAAACTCAGGATTCTCCTTGGACATTCATTCCATCCCTTTAAGTCTCGGGTATGTAGACCTACCCTTTCTCCTCACCACCCTCCTCTCATCTCTTGGTTTTCCTCTCCCTCCAGTCCATGGTGCTGCTACTACACAGCCAGAGGCAGTATATCTTTGAGTTCGACAAGAATGACCGCCTCTCTTCTGTGACGATGCCCAACGTGGCGCGGCAGACACTAGAGACCATCCGCTCAGTGGGCTACTACAGAAACATCTATCAGCCCCCTGAGGGCAATGCCTCAGTCATACAGGACTTCACTGAGGATGGGCACCTCCTTCACACCTTCTACCTGGGCACTGGCCGCAGGGTGATATACAAGTATGGCAAACTGTCAAAGCTGGCAGAGACGCTCTATGACACCACCAAGGTCAGTTTCACCTATGACGAGACGGCAGGCATGCTGAAGACCATCAACCTACAGAATGAGGGCTTCACCTGCACCATCCGCTACCGTCAGATTGGGCCCCTGATTGACCGACAGATCTTCCGCTTCACCGAGGAAGGCATGGTCAACGCCCGTTTTGACTACAACTATGACAACAGCTTCCGGGTGACCAGCATGCAGGCTGTGATCAACGAGACCCCACTGCCCATTGATCTCTATCGCTATGATGATGTGTCAGGCAAGACAGAGCAGTTTGGGAAGTTTGGTGTCATTTACTATGACATTAACCAGATCATCACCACAGCTGTCATGACCCACACCAAGCATTTTGATGCATATGGCAGGATGAAGGAAGTGCAGTATGAGATCTTCCGCTCGCTCATGTACTGGATGACTGTCCAGTATGATAACATGGGGCGAGTAGTGAAGAAGGAGCTGAAGGTAGGACCCTACGCCAATACCACTCGCTACTCCTATGAGTATGATGCTGACGGCCAGCTGCAGACAGTCTCCATCAATGACAAGCCACTCTGGCGCTACAGCTACGACCTCAATGGGAACCTGCACTTACTGAGCCCTGGGAACAGTGCACGGCTCACACCACTACGGTATGACATCCGCGACCGCATCACTCGGCTGGGTGACGTGCAATACAAGATGGATGAGGATGGCTTCCTGAGGCAGCGGGGCGGTGATATCTTTGAGTACAACTCAGCTGGCCTACTCATCAAGGCCTACAACCGGGCTGGCAGCTGGAGTGTCAGGTACCGCTACGATGGCCTGGGGCGGCGCGTGTCCAGCAAGAGCAGCCACAGCCACCACCTGCAGTTCTTCTATGCAGACCTGACCAACCCCACCAAGGTCACCCACCTGTACAACCACTCCAGCTCTGAGATCACCTCCCTCTACTATGACTTGCAAGGACACCTCTTTGCCATGGAGCTGAGCAGTGGTGACGAGTTTTACATAGCTTGTGACAACATCGGGACCCCTCTTGCTGTCTTTAGTGGAACAGGTTTGATGATCAAGCAAATCCTGTACACAGCCTATGGGGAGATCTACATGGATACCAACCCCAACTTTCAGATCATCATAGGCTACCATGGTGGCCTCTATGATCCACTCACCAAGCTTGTCCACATGGGCCGGCGAGATTATGATGTGCTGGCCGGACGCTGGACTAGCCCAGACCACGAGCTGTGGAAGCACCTTAGTAGCAGCAACGTCATGCCTTTTAATCTCTATATGTTCAAAAACAACAACCCCATCAGCAACTCCCAGGACATCAAGTGCTTCATGACAGGTAAGGACCACGGCTCACTCAGGGGCAGGACCCCATAAAGTGCTCTTACTACCTAACAATACTTAGTCTTCTTTGAGAAAGCTGGCATAAGGTGACAGGAAACACTGACTTTCTCTTAGAGCAGCATTTTCCAAAGTCCATTTGAAGAAACACTAGTTCAGAAAATACTCTGGAAAAATGGTTCCAGCATCAAATAAATTTGTCAGGGTCACCACCATTATTACATTTTCATAGTACATTTCAGTGTATGATAAGCTCTGGGAAGTGCTATAAAAGTGAACTATTTAATATATTTGCCCACTGTTTCTCAAACTTATTTGACCGTAAAAGCCCTTTTTTCACCATGAAATCCTAATATCTCATGGGATACATCCCATGGATTGCACTTTAGGAGTTTCTGACACACAAATCAAACTGCTTATGAGTCCTTGATTGGGTTAAGGTATGGCTTTAAAAAAAAAATTAGTTCTCAATTTGGGATAATGTAAGAATGGAGTGAAGGATCCACCAGTTTGAAGCTATGACATGTTACAAAAATTATTTAACTGCCCTGAATTCCAGTTTCCTGATACGTAAATTGAAGTTAGAACATCTACCTATAATTAAATATGTGTATTATAAACCCTAGAGAAACCACTAAAAAGATAAAAACTAAAAAAAGAGTCCTAGCTAATAAGTCAACAGTGGAGATAAAATGGAAGACAAGAAAATAATCCAAGGAGGGCAGGAAAAGAGGCCAAAAAAAGAATAAGGAACACATGCAACAGTAGAAACTAACACCTACCTGGTAGGGTGATTGCAAGGGTGAAATGAAATACATTTCATGAGGTACTTAGCGCAGTGCCTGGCTCGTGTTGGTTCCCTTTCCTTTACCTCCTGACTTGAAAAGTGAGCTCTGCCTTCCATTACCATGAAACCAACTTGAGTATAAAGTGTCCCAGGGTCCCACAGGCAGGGATGTCTCCAGCAGCCACAGCCCTCCCAGCAAGCAGCCAGTCCCAGGTTAGCCACAGAGGCCCTCAACCCCACAGAGAGTGGGTGGGGGTTTGGGTAAAGCCCACACTTTTTACATAAGAGAGTTTGTGATAGGCAAAAATTGGGCACATCCCAACTTGCAAAACCAGTAGTCTCTCCCCTCTTTTGTCATGCGATTCAATCCTCTTGCCCTCTTTTATGGCAGTTTCCTTCATTCTACAAGTGCTTCTTCTGTGCAGCCACTGTTTCAGGCATTGAGGATAGAAAAATGATCCCTGCATTCCAGGAATTCTCACTGTAAGGGGAGAAACAGGCAACTGCTGTCAAGAGGGGAGGACCATGACAAAGGTTTGCACAGATGCCCATTGAAGCACAGAGGAAAAGCCACCTGCTCTGCCCAGAGCATTCTGGGAAGTCTTCACAAAGTAGCTGACATTTGAGGCCAGCTCCTGAGCTGGTGTTCACCAGGTAATGGGGGAGAAAGGCATTGCAGAGAGGGAAGGCAGCACATATAATACAGAAGTGTAGAGGGGCAACATGACAGCTCACATGAATGCCCCTTACAGACGTGGCTTCCCAGCTCCCAAACTTGGTAGCCCCCACCTGGACCCTGTTTCTGCTGACAGCAGTAGAAGAATTCCTTTTTCAAGAAGAGTTCCATGTTGTCACACATTGACAGCAGGCATCCCAAGCATAGGAAAGAGGGGAGAATAGCATCCCAAGCATAGGGAAGAAGGGAGAACAAGGTGGTGGACAGGTGTGATGAACACAGACTTGGGGCCTATGGATAAACATGAATATGCTAACAATGTTTCACAGCCTTCACCATGCTCAACTTGGCTGCTAGTTCTAGAGAAACTTGACAGATTGAGATGACATTTCCATTACATCTGTCTGCATTAAGCACACCCCCTGCCTCACTCTCCAAAGAGTTTCCTGTGAGATGTCTTGGCAGGTTACTGTAGCTGAAAAAAAATATGGTGCAATAGGAAATGTACTTTTCTATCAAAAAAAATCATTGCATCTTTCCAAAATATTACTCCCTCCCCCTTTTCCTTTGTACACCACCATATACATATGGTCTCCTTCCAGAATAGCACTAACATGACTAACTCTCTATGCTATCTGGCACTTGGCAGATATGTTCTCCTTTAAACTTTGCAACAACTGTGAGATCACCATCATTATCTCCTTTCTGCAGATGAGACTCCAAATGTCATTCAAGGCTGCAATGAAGGGTTTGCCCAGAGTCACACAGATGTAGACCACAGAGCTAGGACTCTAATCCAGGGCTCTCTGACTCTAGAACACCTTCCACTACAATCATGCTGGCCTCCAAATCCAGCTTTTAACAAAGCAACCAACCACCAAGGGGCACCTAACATTTTCAGTTTAGGTTCTATATTCCAGTCAGTTAAATCCAGCAAAGAGTATATTATTTATACTTACTCCTTGCCAAACCTGTATTAAGGATCCAGAGAGGAGTGAGGTATAATACCCACCTTCATAGATCACAGGGTCCAAGGCAGCTTTTCTCAAATTTCTTTGACTATGAACCCACCATAAGAAAAAGATTTTACATTGCAATAAAACACGAAGACAAAAGGTTTGCAAAAGAATACTTAAGTGTGATGCCCTCATTTTCTAATGTAGTCTGTTCCATTTCAATAAAAATGCTGGTCATGATTCACAAAATTGATTTCATTGCATAGTGGGTCATATCCTACAGTTTGAAAACCCATGGTGTGCAAAGAAGAGATTTCATATAAGCAGTTTTTAGCAAATTTAAAAAGATTTGCAATCACGAATAAGAACCAAGATACTGTTACTTCTCACTAAACCTTACCTCTTAGCATCCAGGTAGACTACATGCATCTTCATTCCCATCCAGCAACAACAACAACAAAAAAAATCTTTTTTTCCCAAAAATTTCTTCAAGGGTCCTGAGATGTATTCCAGTGAGATAGGCTTAGGTCACTGGACAATCCCTGAAGCACTTACTGGTGGCTAGAGGGAAAGAATGCACTGATTGGCTTAGCCTAGGTCACATGCCAACCCCTTAGGTGGATTCAACTTCCCTATAATTACACTAATACTCCAGAAAGGAAAGAGAAGGCAGAATGGACTGCTGGGAAGGCAACCAAAAAATGTCCACTACAGATATATCATGTACATCATTGCACTCTATCTTCACTTGATGCTTGTGAGGTAGGATCACTGACCCCATTTACAAAGGAGAAAAATGAGGTTCTGAGGTTCAGAGAGCTAAAGTAACTGGCCCACTAAGAAGTGGCAAGGCTGGATTAGAACTCTGCTCTGATTCCAAAACCCTCATTCTTGGATTCAAATACATTTTGTAAAGAACAAAACCACACACATGAAAGAGATTATTGGCTGGGTGCCGTGGCTCATGCCTGCAATCCCAACACTTTGGGAGGCCAAGGTGGGCAGATCACTTGAGGTCAGGAGTTCAAGACCACCCTGGCCAACATGGCGAAATCTCGTCTCTGCTAAAAATACAAAACTTAGCTGGGCGTGGTGGCGCACACCTGTAATCCCAACTACTTGGGAGGCTGAGGCAGGAGGATTGCTTCAACCTGGGATGCGGAGGTTGCAGTGAGTCAAGATCATGCCACTGCACTCCAGCCTGGGTGACAGTGAGACCCTGTCAAAAAAAGGAAAGAAAGAGACAGAGAAAAGAAAAAGAAAAAGAAAAGAAAGAGAGAAAGAAAAGAAAGAAAGAAAAAGAAAATAAAAAGAAAGGAAAAGAGAGAAAAAGAAAAGAAAAGAAAGAGAAAGAAAGAAAAGAAAAGAAAGAAGGAAGGAAGGAAGGAAGGAGATTATTGTTGCCTACATTTCATCTCTCCCCTGTGACAACACCAAACTCTGGGATGGATGAGTGAAGAGGAATTTTTTAACTTGAGGGAAATATCTACTTCTGATATGGTAAGAAGGAAGAGTAAAATTCCCAGCTCTTCAGAGGAGCACTGAAGAAAAACTTATGAATAAATTCATTTTCAGCATTTTTTCCTAAAGGCAAAATAGGAAAGTTTTCCACCTTCCGTCACTTGTAATTAAGGCCCAGCCCTCTTCTCAGCCCCCTAGTTTCCTGAGAATTTGCAGTATTCCTTATAGAAGCTTTCCTTTGCAACTACAAATTCAGATGCAAGTTCTTAGCCTCAGGCAAAATGGCTTTATAGGGCATTTTTTCCTCCTGTTCTGTTTGTTTTAATTTCCCAAAGAACCATCTGCCATGATTTATAGAATCAAAGACTCTTAAAAACTCAGTGAGAAGAGGGACTTTGAAGAAAAGTTAGTCCAAGCTCCTTCTGTTAGAGAGGAGAAAATGGAGGTCCTGGGATGTGGAAGCATGGGTTGGTGGAAAATAGAGAAAATCTTCTGTGAGTGGGTACTGAGCTGCATTCTTCAAAACACATTAAATCTGCCAGGTGCAGTGGCTCACATCTGTAATCCCAGTACTTTGGAAGGCCAAGACAGGCAGATTGCTTAGCCTGGGGGTTCCAAACCAGCCTGGGCAACACAGTGAGACCCCATCTCTACAAAAAATTAGCTAGGGATGATGGCACGCCTGTGGTCCTGGCTACTCCGGAGGCTGAGGTGGGAGAATCTCTTGAACCCATGCCACTCAACTCCAGCCTGGGTGACAGAGCAAGATCCCATCTCAAAAAAAAATCAAAATACATTAAATCCAGTAATTTATATATAAGCTTAGAATAGCTCCTGCCACGCGATAACTGCCACCAAATGGTAACACTTTGTATTCTTCTCCATAGAAGTATGGTTAAAACCATTTCCATTGTCAATATGCAGATAAGGAAACTAAATCTCGAAGAGGTTAAGTAAACTGTCGGAGTTCACACAGTTTGTAAGTTGGGGAGCCAGAATTTGGACACTGGGTTTGGCTTGCTTCAGCTACCATATTCTTTCCTATGATTTTGCCTAGTAAGGCTGAAACAAGTAGAACTGGGCTCCAAATTTCCCTTTCTACCACCACTCCACCTCAGCACCACCAAGTTGCACACTCGGGAGAGGGGGCCCCAGACAACCCGAAAACAAAACAAAAACAAAGGCAAACACGAGGTTCTTGAATGGGATGGTAACATGGAACCCAGTGGTGACAGGGACACAGTCACTCACACCAGTAGGATGAACTCAGTGGGTGGCAGGTGACAATTTTGCCTAAACCTACCTATGTCTCAGTCTGTTTTATGCTGCCTTAGAGGAATACCTGAGCATGGGTAATTTATAAGGAAAAGAGGCTCATGGGTAATTTATAAGGAACTAAGCTCACAGTTCTGCAGGCTCTATAAGCATGGCAGCCGCATCTGCTCAGTGTCAGGAAGCTTTTACTCATAGCGGAAGGCAAGGGGAGCCAGTGTGGCCATGGCAAGAGAGGTAGCAAGAGAGAAGGGAGGGGTGCCACACGCTTTTAAACAGCCAGCTCTTGCACGAACTAATAGAGCAAGAATTCACTCATTACCTCGGGAGGGCACCAAGCCATTCATGAAGGATCTGCCATCATGACCCAAACTCCCCCCATTAGGCCACCTCCAACATTGGGGATCAAATTTCACCATGAGATTTGGAGGGGACAAATATTCAAACTATATCATCCTAGAACCTAAACAGGACCTCTGCGATCAGAGTTCTATCTCCACTTGAAAGAAGCCATAATCAGCCTTGGCTCTAAGGCTCAAATCAAAATCCTGCCTCCCCAAGAATTTGGATTCTTAGTCTCTGATTGACATCTGCTTTGGCATCTTCAGCTATGCCTTCCTGAGGAAGGCTGAGCCTGCTGGGACACAGGCTGTCTGTCTGTCTGTCTGTCTCCCTCTGGCCCCAGTTCACCTCCCCCTGCCATCTGAAGCTCTTCTTGCTCCGGCCACAGTCATCCTTTCTGGCTCTTTCTCAACCTTGCTGAGCTGCTCTCTGGTTACCTGAACACTCCCTGTACCCACACCTTCCCTCTCTAGGCCTTGCCTAGTATAGTCATCTTTGCCTGAAGGGCCCATTTCATCTCTACCAGTGCCTGAGAAAAATGGCACAGCTTTCAGTAACTGGCTTAAATGCCACCTTCTGCATGTGGTCTTGTCAGCCTGTCTAAATGAAAGGCTTCCGCCTTCCTCTAATCTTTTTCCTTGTATCAACGTTATTCATGCCCATGTCTCATCTCTCCTTCAGAGTTGTGAGTATGTGAGATGAGGGTCTCAACGGCATAGTCCTGGGCACATAGAAGATACTCAGCAATAGTGGGCCAGGTGACTGGTCCTCTTCATTTCCTCATGTCTTGGCTTCCTGATTCCATTCTCCAGTGAGCCAGATGTTCATGGCAAAATCCTATCTATCCCCACACCTAATATTTTATAATTAGTAACCCCAAGGAATGTTATCAAATCAATTATTCCCATGCCTATGGGACTTGATCCCCAAGCCCAATGTAAAGACTAGAAAATGAAGGTGGCCGGGCACGGTGGCTCACACCTGTAATCCCAGCACTTTGGGGGCTGAGGCAGGTGGATGACAAGGTCAGGAGTTCAAGACCAGCCTGACCAAGATGGTAAAACCCCGTCTCTACTAAAAATACAAAAATTAGCTGGGCCTGGTGGCGGGCACCTATAATCCCAGCTACTCGGGAGGCTGACACAGGGAATTGCTTGAACCCAGGAGACAGAGGTTGCAGTGAGCCAAGATCACGCCACTGCACTCCAGCCTCGGTGACAGAGCAAGACTCCATCTCAAAAAAAAAAAAAAAGAAAGAAAATGAAGGCACAGGGAGGTTGTGGCATCCTTGGGCTGTCAAAGTATAAAAGGTAGAAGCAGAGGGAAGACTCTGATCGCAGCCTAGGCCATCTCTGTAACCCGTGGGACTTTGACCCTGAAGCTCTAATCACTGCACAGGAGGGTGGGAGAGCAGGGGAGTGTGTTTCTTAAGTGAATTGTCTCTTTGCAAGTCAATCATTAAAATCTTTTCTTTTGGTGGGTCTGGCTGTCCTTTGTAAGTATCTCCTATGGATGTTGGGGTGAAAGGGAGGGATCTTCATCTGTCAACAGCTGCCCCGGGTATGAAGCTAGAGGTCCTGGGAGTTGAAGTGAAAATAGAAAAGGAAGTCCGGAAACCTGGGTTCTATTTCAGTGTCATCACTCTTGGGTATATACTTGGGATGGGGATTGCTGGGTCCCAGGAGTACATTTGGCTTTCATAGAGTGAAAAGTGTATGTAGCAGTTGACTCTCCCACCAGCAGCAATCCACACCCTCACCACACCCTGCAGCTAACTGTAGGCTGTGTGATGGGGATGGGTTGCATCTGAGGTCCACTCACTCCATGGAGATGTTTCTGCTTCCCTCCCATCCAGATGTTAACAGCTGGCTGCTTACCTTTGGATTCCAGCTACACAACGTGATCCCTGGTTATCCCAAACCAGACATGGATGCCATGGAACCCTCCTACGAGCTCATCCACACACAGATGAAAACGCAGGAGTGGGACAACAGCAAGGTAATTCCTGCACAAGGCTGCCACTCCTCAGGCCACTCAGACATTACTGGAGGGGGTCCCTTCAGCTTTTCAGAAAAGCATGGGCCAGTGATAGACACCAATGTGGTGCCTCCACAGTGCCTGCCAGAGACTGTTCAACAACTACTTAGTAACCCACCACTAGGAAGCTGCTAGGGACGCAGCCATGACCACACACAGACGCTTACAAGCTGCAGTAAGGAGCTTTGTGTGTTACACTGAGTTTGGAGTTCCACAAAAATAATAAGCCTTGGTCACTATCCAGAACAAAAGCACAGGGAGAGAAGGTGGGTTCTAAATAAAAATGTGACATTTTCTGAGTACTTCAATGCACCTGGCCTTATGTGAGTTATTCTATGTAACTCACAAAGATCCCACAGCCGTATTGTTCTCATTTTACAGACTCATGCCTGAGGCTTTCCCAGTGCCACACGGCAAGGAAGGGGTAGAGCTGGGATTCAAACCCAGATGTGCCTGTTCTGTATCCTCTTGCTGAGTACAGTGCCTGGCATACTGTAGGTGCTCAAAAAGACTCACTTTCTCTTATCTCGCTTTTATAACCCAATTTCAAAGACTCAGAATTGTATAGCTGGAAAGGTCTTTAAAAACAGTCTCATCCCACCTGCTCACTTCATGCATTCATTTGCTCGCTTCTCCCCTCCCTACTACCCCAATCCATTCATAAATTCTCTATGAGAACCCGACTCTGTGCCAAGCCCCATGCTGTGCCCAGTGAACGCAGGGATGAATCAGGCAGAGACTAAGCCTTCAAGGGATGCTTGCCCAGGGGATGACAGACTAAGGAGGAAAGCAGGTTGCCAGATGGCTTGCTGCTGGTGGTCAGAAACTTTCATATCCATATTTCTTACTCCAGATTGATTCCTTTAGGCCTCAGCATAGCTATCTCCTACCAGACCCCGGAGAATGGGATTCTGCACCCCTGTACGCTGGTGGCACTTCCCACACTGTACTTTAATGCCTCTTTCTTGTCTCGCTACTAGATTATGAGCCCCAAGAGGGTAAGTACTGGGTCTCATTTAGTACCCAGCATACAGGATAGCACACAGTAGGTGCATGAAGCATTTTTGCTAAATAAATAAATGGCTGAAAGAAGTAAACAGCCCAGACATTTCCCCATTTTACAGGTGAGGGGACCAGGGTTTGAAAGCAGCAGAATTCAATGGAGAACCCAAGTCTGCCTGGCCCCAGAGCCCATCGTCTTTCTGCTGCCCAGCCTCTCCAGTTCCCACCACCTCCAGGCCCCGCCCAGATATCCTGGCATTTGCTCTTCCCAGGGCTGAGCACTGCAGCACAGCTCCTCCTCCCTCATCAGGCTCCCTCCTGCACTCCAGAGAGCCCCGGTCTCTGACTGCCTGTCTGCCAACCTCGCCTGTCAATGAATTATTGATTTCTGCCCTTGGCAAGCATCGGAGATCTTTGTTGTTGAGCACTCCAGCTTTCGTGAAACTCTAGGAAATAATTGTTCACAGACAGGGTTCTATTAATTATAAAGAGGACTTAATTTCAGTGAGAAGCCGATGGGCCTGTTGCTAAAGCCATTTCCCTAACTTGCTGATAAGGCCCTGGAGCCTTCCTGAGTGTGGCTTCTCCAAGCTCTGTGAGCCACAGAAGGGACAGGTAGATGATACGCCAAGCTGGCAGGGCCCAACCTGTCCCCTAAAGCAGCCAAGAGTAGGGGCACCCCAGGAGCCCCAAGGAAGCACGGTGGGGCAGAGGCCTTCCTTAGAAATCAGATGTAAATGCAGTGGAGAGCAGTGAAGCAGGGTGGGAGGGTTAATAACAGTCGCTGCCTCTCACCATGTTATGCCTTCTTGCCAAGAATGCATTTCTTGCCAATCCTCCATCTGACGGCATCCCACCACCCCCACCCATCCTTCAGGTCCCAACTCAAGCCTGAGCCTGTCCTCAAACCCCACCTCCTCCACCTTCAGGCCAAGATTCTTCTCAACTTTGTTTGCTCCTTCCTTCTCCAGCAGCCCTTGAAACTGAACCTCTAGAATTGGACAGACCTGGGCTTGCAGGTTGACTTGTTATTAGTTGTATGACTGTGAGCCAGTGACAACCTCTTTGAGCCTTGGTTTCCTTAGACATGAAATTGGAATAATGACAGCACCTACCGTATAAGGTGATTGTGAAGATCACTGAGATAATGAGTGGTAATTATTTGGCTGAAACATCAAGAAATGTTAGCTATGGCTATTACTAGTTCCTCTCTTAGGCCACCAGTGATCACATTTGATTGCAATTATTGTCATATCTGTCTTTCCCAACTAAATGATGAGTTCTTTAGGAGCAAGGATGATGTCTGATTCATTTTTCTGTCACCAGTGCTCACAAAAGGACCTGGCACAGATTAGATACCCCCTGAACAGTTTCTAAATGGAAGGGTGGGTGGATGGATGGATGAAGGTCAGCAGATGTTCTGACCTTCTGGCGACCACCTGGATGTTCTGGTGGTCAGCGGTAGAGCTACATGCCGCAGGTTAATAAATATGTGTGGTTTTGACTTCATTATTTAAGCTGATTCTCCAGGTTCTCAGGGTTTTTTCCCCTTTGTCTTACTCTCTCTCTCACTCTCCTCCCCCATCAGTCTATCCTTGGGGTACAGTGTGAAGTACAGAAGCAGCTCAAGGCCTTTGTCACCTTAGAACGGTTTGACCAGCTCTATGGCTCCACAATCACCAGCTGCCAGCAGGCTCCAAAGACCAAGAAGTTTGCATCCAGCGGCTCAGTCTTTGGCAAGGGGGTCAAGTTTGCCTTGAAGGATGGCCGAGTGACCACAGACATCATCAGTGTGGCCAATGAGGATGGGCGAAGGGTTGCTGCCATCTTGAACCATGCCCACTACCTAGAGAACCTGCACTTCACCATTGATGGGGTGGATACCCATTACTTTGTGAAACCAGGACCTTCAGAAGGTGACCTGGCCATCCTGGGCCTCAGTGGGGGGCGGCGAACCCTGGAGAATGGGGTCAACGTCACTGTGTCCCAGATCAACACAGTGCTTAATGGCAGGACTAGACGCTACACAGACATCCAGCTCCAGTACGGGGCACTGTGCTTGAACACACGCTACGGGACAACGTTGGATGAGGAGAAGGCACGGGTCCTGGAGCTGGCCCGGCAGAGAGCCGTGCGCCAAGCATGGGCCCGCGAGCAGCAGAGACTGCGGGAAGGGGAGGAAGGCCTGCGGGCCTGGACAGAGGGGGAGAAGCAGCAGGTGCTGAGCACAGGGCGGGTGCAAGGCTACGACGGCTTTTTCGTGATCTCTGTCGAGCAGTACCCAGAACTGTCAGACAGCGCCAACAACATCCACTTCATGAGACAGAGCGAGATGGGCCGGAGGTGACAGAGAGGACCAAGGCCTGGACTTCTTGCCAAAGACAGCTACTCTTTTGTGGCCGCATACCTGACTGTGTTGTACTTTTAAAAAAATGATTTTTTAACAAGTGCAGAAACAAAAAGATACTGGTTGCATTGTAACTCATGCAACATCCTTTTTTTTAGAAAAGAAAAACACAAATTTGGCCTTCGCACATTTTTTGCAAAGAACAGAAGGTATTTTTTTCTGTAGTGTGATCACAATGGAAACTTTATTGTCTTTTGCTCCCTTTTTCCTTGAGGATTTTTCCCTTGTCGTTTGGGGTATGTATCTCCTCTCTGAGATGCATCTCCTGGGGTGTGTCCTCGTCTGTCCCTAGGTACCCAGTGTGATGTGGGACATGAATGTCTGTGCTAACTTGTCTCATGTGCAACCCTTTCTTCTTCGATTGGGGTCGGGCAGGAGTAAAGGGAGTGATGGGCCAGTACAACACCCCTTCCAAGGGGGCCTGGGAGGAGGGTCTGTAGGACCTGAGGCTCCTTGGCAGGGCTCCTGCAGAAGAGTGGTGGATTTCTTCTCACCTTGTTCTCTGCCTCCAGAGGATCACAGATGGCTTCATCTTGCTCCAGGGAATTTCATGGTGTTGTTCAGCACCTTTTTTAAGCTGCCCCAAACTCCTGTTCAAGCTTTCTATTTTGATGCTAAATGAAACCTCCTACCACTTTTGCAAATCCTGTGTAGTTGTCGGTGCCACCCCCGTGCTGGGATAGAGAAAGTGTCTCCCAGGTCCTTTCCCCCAGACCAGTGACATAACATCCTGGGCTCAGAGTCCCATCCTCCCGGGAGGGAAAGCACCCAGGATGCCTGTGATTGGTTGGTCCCCCATGATGTTCCTGTTCATCTCCTCCTTTCTCCCAAAGCCAGATGTGAGAACGAGCACTGCACAGCAAGCCTTCAATGTGGGCACCATGTCCACAGAACGGAAGGCCACCCATGGCAAAGGGATGGCAGTGGTGGCGAGGGCACCAGCCTGCCTTCCGAGGCAAAGCCCTCTCTCTATGACTTTGAGTATCTTCCCTCCACCGCTCAGCCGCCACCACTGAGACGTAGGAATGTGGAGGGAGGTGCTTGGTGGCCTTTGATTCTGGAAAAATGCTTAACAAAAAAAGCCAGCCAAAGAGAGGAAGGCATAAGCTAAGCATCCTTCTAACCAGTTCCCAAAGTCCCATCTGCCTCCATGTACCAGCTGATCGCAGAGCTGGACTGGGGCAGGCTGGGCTTCCAGGAAATTCCTGAAGTTCTGAAACAGCTTCCCCTCTAGAGAAGCCCACCCAATGTGTTTTTTAGTGACAGGAAGAAAGGAGGGAAGAGCTGATGTGGTGTGGCCTGCCCATATCATACAACCCCACCAGGAGCAGGGCAGTTCCCAAGGCGGGTGCCCGTAGATCTGGGAGGCCAGGCTGGCGTGATTCTTGTGAAGAACTGTGCCTGTGTCATCAGGGAGAGGCCTGAGCCCTCTCAGAAGCAGGAACAGCCCACACCTGAAGAGCACGCCCAAGCTGAGGCAGCAGCCAGCAGGCCGGGGGAGCAGTGAGGGCAGGGGGAGTCACAGCCAGAGCTGGGAGCCCCTTGTTCAAGGATTCCATTCCTGGCTCATCCGCCTAATTACCATTGTCATTACCACTCACAGGAGGCTCTGGGAGATGGGAGGGGAAGCCAAATGCTTCCTTTTAAGCTGGGCTTCTTAGAAAATGGAACTTTTATGGGTTACATTTACATTAAGTGTGGAAAATGAATTCTGAGTCTGAGCTATTCCCCGTGGAAACCTTGTTGGACTGATAAGCTCATGGCACCTCTATAGCCTTACTCACATAGTCTTCAGAATATTACACAAGTTAATGAAACTGAGAAGGTCTGACTGCATGAGGATCGGAGCAGCATGTAGTCTGGGTTCTGCCTGGCAGAGGGAGGCAACCAAAACTTCTTGGGGAGAGGAGATTTCGCCTTAACGTCATCCCACTGGGATTAGAGGATGTGTTTCGCTAAGTGCTCTTCCTGTTTCCAAAAAAAAGCCACCCTGCTGCAGCAGTGCGCCTTGGCCTGCTTGTCCACTGGTTGCCCATTGCCCCTGGATCCAGAGCTCTACTGAGTCAGATACAGTGCTCTGCAGGCCTGCTGTGGGAGGCATGAGCTGGAGATGGGGGCTCCCATCTGGCAGGATCATTCTTGGATGAGATGGAAAACAGTTTGGCCTGAAGAACACAAGTTTTGTCCTCCAGAAGGGACTTACGCCTCTCAAAATGTACTCTTCATACCAAGGGCCCTTGGGCAAAGTGCTCCTGCCCAGTTGATCAGTCCCATCCTGGCTGCCCGACATCAGTGAAGACCTGCTGGGGATGTCTGCTCAGAGGTCAGGAACGGCATGCGGTCCACGGGAACCAGCTCCCTACGCTTCCCCCACGCCCTGTCCCTCCTCCACAGCCCCCTCCCCAAAGGAATAGGGTGGACTTTTAGGGATCAAAAACAGAATTATTGGGTGTTTCATTTCTTTTTTTCTTTCTTTTTTTTTTTTTTTCATAGAGATGGGGTCTCACTATGTTGCCCAGGCTGTTCTCAAACTCCTGGCCTCAGGAGATCCACCTTGGCCTCCTGAAGTGCTGGGGTTACAGGTGTGAGCCACTGCGCCTGGACTGAGTGTTTGTTTCTTTAAAGGATCTTATATTTTTCCTGTGCTACATACCACCACAGCAGCCCAGCTTCTGTGGGGAGAGAAGTTGAAGGATCCCGAAGCTTTAGAAAAAGGATCTCAGCTGTGGCACAGGCAGTGTTATGCACCTCACTGCCACATTGGTGCTGTTGTATTGAAGGTGGTGCTTCTGGCCTTGGCCCTTTTGAGTTGGTTTCCATTTGGGCTGCAGGTGACTCAGTGACTCCCTCCTCAAGCTGTCCTCCTGCTAAGACCAGCAGTCACAAACCCATGGCAAGGGTGAGTGTGAAGGCCTAACCCTGTGCCTATGTAATAGGCTCCAAGCATCGACTCCCATCCTGAGAGGACCGGCCCTTTTGACACTCACCAACCAAATCTGTTCATTCGATAGAGTGACCAGGCCTCCCTCACCTGCCCAGGTGTATGATCCTACAGTTCCTGCCTTCTCTCCTACCCCGCACAGCTGCCAACTGGTCCTACATCCTCAGCCCCTCTGCCACCACCTTAAATAGGACTTTACTGATTCCCCAACTTTGTTTTTTTGTAGGATGAGATTTCCTTTTTATCCCACCCCCCCACACCCCAAACAGACATTGCTGGAGGGCAGACTGGAGGAAGGGGAAGGCATGCAGGTAAATTACTGCCTTGTCAGCCTCTGACCCTCATCTCTCAGAATTGTTGGCTGAGAATTAACCCAAGGACCACACCAGTGCCTGATTTCTACTTAGGGAGAGAGGATTGGAAACGATCCCTAAGAAACTGACTGAGGGTTAGAATGGCCAGGAGGTGTGTCCAAATAACCAGGAGGGGGCACAGAAGATGATGGCAAGGCAGACTGGGCAGTGTTTTGTAGACACAGAACAAAGAATCAGAATTTGAAAAAAGAAGAAAAACAAATCTTCTCAGCTGCAACTTTAAAGTATCACCTTTATAGATGGCAGGGATTTCCATTATGCAAATGGAATCTAAGATTTCAATGTGAAATCTTAGAATGCAGTTTTACCACTTGCAGTCTTGTATTTGTGGTGGCCATGTGGTGAGGGCGGTGATGCTGAGCTTTCTGCCCAGGAGGAATGAGCTTTCAAGCTCTCAGCAGGGTGTCAGGCTTGGGGATTTGAGCATCCACTGCTCAAAGACCAGGCTATTCTCCAGTCCTCACGGCAGCCACTAAGCCCAGGAGCCAGACCTGGCCCGGGGACACATCTCCTGAGGGATCCCAGAAAGAACCCAGTCTTTCCTTTCCCTTGGGGTCCTTGTTAGAATGAAAACCTCTCTATTTAAGGCACATCATTCCCAGCTAGGTTTATACACTTGTCTATATTTTACTGGAGGAAAGGGAATTAAAAAAGAACTCTGCAGTTCAAGGCCCTTTCATTTAACCTTCCAAAAACAGCAAACTCATTTTAAAGACTCATTGCTGAGGTGATAGAGAGAAACCTTATCCTCTCCAACCTTTACATTCACAAAAACCATCTTTGTGTACTTGACTGCCCTAGACAGTGGTGACTCTTAGGTTTCATTACGAATGTGGAAGATCAGAGTGTGGGAAGGCCCAGGCGAGGGCCAATGTTGTGTTTCTTACCCCCTCTGGAATGCCAAAGGCAAGGTACTAGGTGACCTCCTGGTCCCCAAGAAAATGTGATTTATTCTGAGGGCGAACAGCCAAGGGAGGACTAGTCTGGAGCACGCTCGGCCGTCCTGGCAGGAGCTGAGCCTCAGGTGTCTGGCGGTGCCCCAGCAGCCCTGGATTCACCCAACACCAGAATCCCACTTTTCTAAATCCACCTGTTGTTCTGAGGACCTCTGAACCCGCAGCTTCGGCAAAAGGAGTCTGTACCAAGCTGCCTCTGGATGACCAACACTGGAGACTCTGGCCTTACCATGTGGAAATCATTTTCCTGAAGTCTGGAACTAATTTTGAGAAGTTTTTTTCTCAACACTTTTGTGTTTCTAACACTGTATCTTGACTGTGTAAATACCAACAAGGCTGTAAATAAATGCAGATGTAGATACCTTCTAGAAAAAAAAAAAGCATAAAAACAAAACCAGAAGTGATCCCGTGTAGCCTTCATTGACAAATAAAGACTATTTTGTGTTTACAGGTGTCTGGTGGCCTTTGCTTGGAGATAGAGGCTTCCTCTTGCCTGTCCCAGCACCCGAGCCATCCTGGGTTTGCACTTCCCTGCTGGCTGCTATCAGGATGACCTGGGAGAGGACTCAGTCCTAGGCCCCAGGGTCCCTCTAAATCCCTCCAGGCTGCAGCTCTGTCAAGACGGATGTCCAGAGGGTCTCTAAGACCCTGAAGCTTGACTTTGCAATTGCATGACAGGAATAAATATCACAGCTCCTCTGACATCACTAGTGCAGCGTGGCTCCCCATCCCACTGCTGCCCTCATTCAGGGACAGGCTGAAGGGGCCAACGAACCCAACCCTCCCAGAGGAGGGAGCCTTGCTCCACCACTGGGCACACAGAGTCATCCACCATGCCACTGCCTTCCACAAGGGATGTGAGCCATTGCACTTTAAAAATAAATGACTGTATATTCATCATACAAATAATTGTAACTACATAATACACCTTGGGAAATGAGAAAGGAAGAAAATTCCTTCGGGCTTTCCCCGCCTCTGTGTGTTCTTAATGTTGTTGTTTTTATCTAAGGTGTTGTCATCACAGCATACGGGTCATTTTTCACCCTGCTTTTCTCACTTAACCTCATGTTGAACCTATCAGCCCTAGGAGTCAGGGACAACAGCTGGTCTCTTGAAAGAGTACACGTGCTAAGCCCAGCTCCCTGGTGTGAATGGCAAACCTTATGAAAATTCAAATAATTGTCCTTTGAGGACAGGAATTAGAATAGAAGTCCTCATCTCTCGCCCATCAGCCTCAGGACTGGTCACCACCAGGTCCTCAGGGAAGGAGCCGCAAGCTTTGGGGCTCTTCCTTCCACCCAGGCCCCTGTGGGTTTTCCAGGCCTTGCTGCCCAGACCATTGCACGTTGGTGGGTCAGTGGTCCCAATAGGCACTGACAATCTCGCTCTGGGAATCAAGCCAAATTTGGTGCAGAACGCAGCTCTAGTACTGTGTGATCTTTGGCAAGTCATTTAACCCCTCTAAGCTTTGGATTTTCCATCTATGCTGAGAGTATGGTGATATAGACCCCCCCCCCACCACCCCCAGTCACTGCTTAGAGCACTTGAAAGAACATGCGAGTAATGTAGCCCATGACTCAGAACACAGCAGACTTTCCCCAGTGCCCAATGTGAGTTGTCCCCGTCACACCTCCCTCCCTCACCAGCCCACCCCACCTTCCAAAGTCTAGTACTGTTTCCACTACACCAGTGGTTCTCGAACTTTGGGCTGCATCCAAATCACCCAGAAGTCTTATTAAAACACAGATTGCTAGGTTCCACCACCAGAATTTCTCAATCAGTGGGTCTGGGTGCAGCCTTATAATCTGCAATGCTAACAGGTTCCCAGGTGATTCTGATGCCCCATCAGGCTTGAGAGCCGCTGCCAACTACACTATCCTTTATACTGTACAGAATAAGCCACTGAGCCTGGCACTTCAGATACCCTCAATCAATGACAATACGCTCAATCAATGCCCCTTCTCTTCCCCACGTAGCCACAGTCTGCTGCATGGGTCATGCACCAGCCCACAGTTGTTTCTAGACTTTGACCCACATGGGCCTTTGCACGAGCTGCTGCCTTGAGCCCAGCTGAAATAAACTCTTGCTGCTCATTCCCCTCTGGAAAGGCGCTCCCTAAGCATCTGCCATGCACATGCCCTTTCAGGACTCGATCATTCTTGCATGTGCGCTCCTCCAGGCCAACGAGGCTGTCTAATTTCCTGTGTGTTTCCCAGTACCCAAAACAGCTTCTCAGCCGTGGGTCACCCTAAGGTCAGCTTTTGCTTTCTTCGAAGATCCCACTCCCTCTGATGTATTTGAGAAAGAGGGCCTTGTCTCCTGTTCCCTTCCGAATGGAGGCCACGCCTCCTCTGAACAGGCTGCCCGCTCCCTGCCCCCCACCCACACCACCTCAGCCACTCTCCTCCCAAAGCTGCTGCAGCTGTGCAAGGCCCTCAGGAAGGAGGAAGAGGTAAGAACCAGGGCCTCTCCTTCCCCGCCAGCCCCAGGTCCTCAGGTCCCGCTAAAATCCTGCCCTCAAAGTTGTGTGGGTAATTAGGACTTTCCTGATCCATCGGAGGCTGTGGAGAAAATTACAACATAGGAGGAAAAAGACCTTAAAAGTGAGTACTATTTCTTTCCCATATCCAGAGAAGCGTCTAAGAAGTTAAATGTTAAACGTCTTACAGGGGCTTCCCGCTTGGTCACATCCCACCCTGACCTTGTTCCTGGTCCTCATAGTCACCTCTGTGGGAGGCTCTCCTTCCAACCTTCACACTAGAAATCTCTCCCCAGACCCTGGGAAACTCCATCCATACACAAGGGCCCACCCCTGCCCGCGTCAGGCAATCTAGCAATTAATTTCTCAAGCCTGAATTAATCAGTCTGGAATAACCCCAGGGTGGGCCCCAGTTCCCACCCCCAGACCAGCCCCCTTCCAATGTCTCATGGACAATAGGAGTTGCAAATACATTCTTCACCCTTTCAAGAATCCAAAACATATATGTGGAGTTACACGCACACACCTTGCAAGGATGAATATCACTTCTCAGGAGCAATGCAGCCTTAAACCCAAGGAGAAGAACAGAAGCATTCTCCTATCTGCCCTGTAATCTGCAAGCCCATCCTGTCCCAAAGAACGTCAGAAGCTGCCATTGTATGTAGAGCTTTCAAAATAGGCCCACTCCCAGGACTACCAGAGTTAGGAATTGTACCCGTTACCTGGGCCAAGATGCAGTAGAGCTTTGAAATTCCTTCTGATGAATATCTAAGTTCTTAGGGTAACAACCTATGATATGAGAATAGAGGAAATGGGGTCATTCTTTCAGATTCGGATATTTATTATATGAGTGAGTAGATAGATGAGTAGAGAATGGATGACTGTATGAATAAACACCATAGCCAGGCCCTTGACAAGGCCTGGAGGAGGAATTACAATCAGTCAACAGCCATTTAATGAGCACTTCATATATACAAGATCCCAGCCTAAGCAGCCTCAGAAAACCTGAAGGTGTAAGACAGGACCCTTTGCTGATAAGCATCACCACTCAATCAGGGATCTAAGATTCCAGAAAAAAAGAAAGATAATTAGAAACAATGTCTCAAAGCATTATAAATACTATTAATTATTATTAATAATAATAAAACAGACTCTGTGATACTAAGGAGCATGTGCTCTGTGTCACTATTCCAGAAGCCTCGGCATCCAAGCTTGCTAGAACCCAGAAATCTCAGAGAGGTGGCCTGAGGCCCACCCAGTGGACTCAAGAGCCTCCATTAGCTTGAGCTCAGTCTGGCGTCTGAGACATTGCCAGTTTTACAGCAGCCAGGGCTCCAACACTACGGAGTGTGAGGGTGCAGACTGGATGGTACAGGAGCAGAATTCTGTTGGCAGCAGAATCCCATCAACACCCAAGAGTCTGGTCCAGACCCTGGAGGTGTCAGTCTAGGCAGAGGGGCTAGAGGAACAAGCAGGGCAAGGTGATAACGTGGCAGTGAGATGGACACAAGTGCCCTGGTGTCCACACTCGACTCACATGGGTTTGGTGGTGGGGAGAACCAAGCTCTGGGGGACACAGTCTCATCACCTGCCCATAGCCATGATTCTGTGACAGCAGGACCAGCCCCAGCCCCCACGTCCTGCCCATGGCTAAGGTTCCTAATGTGCTCTATCAGCCTGTGATCTGGGCTAAAAACTCAGGGCCTCCAGCTGGCTTGGGGGTGGAGAGAGGGGGAGTACCCAAGTGCTAAGAAAGTAGCTCCAACAAAACCCACTTTCCACGGTGCCAAAGGAGAACTCAGGGAGGGCTGAGTGAAGAGAGGAAGGAACCCGAGAAAACTTCCTGGAAGAGGTGGATTTAGTGAGAAAAGATTAGGTGAGCGGAAAGTGTGTTTTTCATGTGGACCTGGGGGAGCCTGGGCCTCCGAGCCTCACTTCTGGAAACCAAGTCCAGTAAGCATGAAGCCAAAATTTCCTGGGGCTCCAATCCAGCATGTCTCCACTTTTTTCACACTGCAAAACCCACAATGGTTGATGTTTGATGTAGGACCCACTCCCATAGGTATGCCTAGATTTGCGATGATGTGGGTGGCGGTGATCTGCAAATCCCAGCACGCAGGAACACCTCTTCTTTTTCCCCCACTCATAAAGCATCTCAGAATGCAAGCAAGAGAGAGAAAGATCACGTTACAGGGACAATTCTGAAGGCATGCTAATTTATAGCAAAAATAATTTGCCAAGTAGTACTTTAGTATTCATAATGACTGACTCCTGGCCCATTGCCTCACTGTTTGTAGTAACACAAAGACCAGGAACAATTGCTACCTCCTTTTTTCTCCTCTTTCTGTTGTGGGTCAGGGAGTTCCCCATAAACAGATCCTGAGATGAGGATGTGTCTGAAAGTAGGTTATTAGGAAGTGGTCCCAGGGAAAATGGGTACACAAATAGAGATGAGGGAGAGGAAATAGGGAGGGCCGATCAAGGGTGTGAAAATCCAGCAAAGTTCCAAGAGAATAATTTTGGCTAAGTCCTGCAGGAGAGTTGTGGAAACATAACAAGTCACACCTGGGAGTTTTCCCCCTGGGGGCAGGCAGCTGGGCTTTTGACACCTCTGCACCTGCCAGTCATCAGTTAAGGGCTGCTCCTGGGACTGTCTTTACCCAGGCACTTCTGGCTCTCCGTGCACTCAGGCAAAATGAGCTCTGGCAGCCTGAGGACAGCCTGCCTACAAAGACTCCCAGGTGTTACCTGCTGGGAATGAAAGCACACAGGCTTCATTCATTTGCATCCAAGAGGGTTGAAGGAGTCTCACAGCATCTACTGAAATCTCATATCCTACGCCGCAGTAGGCACCTAGTAAATGCTGGTTGCTTATTGGCTAGCAAAGGATGCATCCAAGAGAACAGGACACAATAATCACGTGCATTAAAGCTGATGCTGGGTGGGGGGACCCCACCTATTTGGTTTACCACCGTATCCCTGGTACCTGGCACAGGAACCTTGTACACACGTTTGTTGGATAAATGATAAATGGATCTCCCCATGGTGATGTTGTTATCTGAGAGCTTCTCCAGGTCTCCCTAGTTCCCCCCCCCGCCCCCCCCCCCGTCAGTTCTTGCCTGACTCAGTTGATGCTGCCTGAGACCACAGAGCACTCAGGAGGAGCTCACTGGGGCTTCATCACATGGTGACCCACCTCACTGAGCAAGTGCCGCCCACCTGTTAGGCCCAACGTCTGCCCTGTTCTCTCTAATCAGATGCTTCTGAGGACAAGCAGTGTGGCTCAGTAGACACGATAGGTGTGGGCTGCAGACCCAGTACTTCCTACATTTAATCTCATTTGAACCTACAACAAAATTCATGGTAGGTATTATTACCTTCCATTTTGCAGATGAGCTTTATAAGACCCAGAGATGGTTTGTGCTATTAAATGATAGAATCAGAATCAGTCCAGATTTACCTAACTCCAAGTTCTAGGCTATCGATCTTACATCTTAAAGCTCAGGAGTGAGGGAGTTTCTGATGTGACAGGCTTCATACATTGACATCTGAAGATGGACAACCACCTTTCCAGTGCCCAGAAGGTCACCCATCCACAGACACAAGGCTCACCTGAGACTTTGCTCAACTCCAAATTTAGGGCTGGCTCCAAGGGCGTGCGACCTGTGTAGTCACACAGGGTCCTGCACTCAGGGCCCACTCTTGGTTTAATGCTCTGCTGTTGCCATCTTGAAACAATTTTTGAACAAGGTCCTGTGTTTTCACTTTGTACTGGGCTGTGCAAGTTATGGAGGCAGCCCTGTCCATACTGCTTACCCAGTGTGAACAAACTTTCAGCATTCTAGGACATTCTCAAGAACCTGAGGCAGAGGATGAGACCTGGAGCCCCCCAAATGGGTGGGGAAGCTGTGGGCAGGAAAGCCCTTCCATACATGTTGGGTCAGGACTGGATAGAACCAGCCGAGACCTTCCCACCAGCTCCAAGCCAGGAAACCCCCACTCAGTGGTAAACATCTAAGTCCATTAAGTGGCAAAGACTTGGAGCACAGGTAAAGACTGTGGGGCACAAAGAAGCTACAAACCAGTTCTGCCTAGGGGAGGATAAATCAGGAGAGGCTTCTAGAGGAAGGCAACCCCTTGACTGTTCAGAGAAAGAAATGAAGAAGAGCATTCCAGATGGAGGGTGTCGTAGAGTTAAGGTACCAATGTGTCCTGCGGGTGGCTTGGCATATCGTGGGGGAGCCAGGGGAGGGGCCTTAAGAGTTAGGGCTGAACAGGTGGGCAGAAGCCAATCAGGTAGGCTTGACTTTTCCTCCTCCTCCTCTGGTTTTCTTAAATATTCATGCACACACCATGCACATTCTCCTGGGTTAGTATCCATTTGCACCCAAAATCTTGCCAGATGGCTGGGAAGCATTTATATGAGAAGCTTTATTTTCTCCAGCTAGGCGTTTATCTGCTCTTCCACTCTACTGTACAGAACAGGTGATGTACTTAACACACCCCTGATTTCTTCACATTCATAGCGTCACCTAGTGGCCACCTGTCACACTTTCCCATTCCTCCAAACTGATAGGCAGAAAAACATGGGTGAGATCAGGTAAGATCATGCTCATCCCTTGTCCTGCTCCTGTACTTCCTAGAGTTCAGACGACCTCCATACGAGAACCCTTTCGACCTGTACAACAGTCCCAAGGTTCAGCAATGACTCTCAGATGATGCCCTAAAAGCACCTCACACTCTCACACCAGAAAGGAAAAGCAGGAAAATTAGCTCTAGCAGTCTCTACCTTCCTTCTGCTCCCTGGGCCAATGTGAAGAGGATCCTTCAGTTCTGAATGTTCTGCCCCCAGCACCATACAGACAACTACAGAGGCCGCTGCTGTGCCTGAGGTTGGAAAAAGGTGGACAAAACAGCACTCACGACTCATGGGACTTGGAGAGATTTATCTTAGGCATCTTTAAACAATCAATGATGCTAACAGCAATAACAAGCAGAACAAGGAGGAGGAGAAGGAGCTATTTCTTGAGAGCCATTCCCTCTACCAGACAACCACACTAGGCCTTTTACACTTCTTCCTTGAATGCATTTTTCTAAGTTCATTAAATCTTTCCCACTGCAAGGAAAGCTTCAGATGGCAATTAACATGTACTGGGTGCCTACAATGTGTCAAGCAGTTTCCTAAGCACTTTGAATGCATTTGCTCATTTATTACTCACCACAGTACAACAAGAGAGGTACTGTTAGTATCCAGTTTTCAGGCGGAGAGGCAGGCACTTGCCAAGGGCATGTGAGGTAGCAAGCAGATGGAGGAACTGGGAGTTGAAGCTGAGCAACCTAGTTCCAGGCTTGCACAATTCATCACTACCCAGACTCCCTCCTAGGCTGAGACAAAAAGAAAATGTGTACACCCTGTCCTGGAATTTACTGGTCTACTTAGGAAGAGAGATATATAACTGAAGATCCATAAGGCATTCACTTATTTACTCATTCTGCAAACTTTCCCTCAAGGACATCTTACACCAGGTGTGGATGAGTGTGTAGGTGTTAATTCCCTCAGTCTGGTGGGAAGAGAAGCTAAGCCAGGTTGTGCCTGCACACCAGTGATTCAGGATGAGGCAGCAGGCACTGGGACTCACGGGATGAGAAACAGAGTTTGGGGACAGCTGGCCAGGCAGTGCCCAAGCCCTGGTCTAATGGGGTCTGAAGAATACCTCTCTGCCCAGCAGATAAGGAATTCTCAGCAAACTGCTATCCCTTATTATATCTAAAAAGCTCCACCGATTTTCTTCCTTTAGCTTTATGCCTCCTACCTAGGAAGAGAAGGTGAATACTGTCTGATGGGTGGTCAAGCAGGACCTAGCTTCTTGCAGCAAAAACAGAACTAGCGCTTCCTGGGTCCAAGTCTCCAGATAAACTGGCCTGAGCTGCCATCTACCGGCCAACTGTGCACACTGCAGCAGATACTGCCAAGGCCACCTTCTTGACCAGGTGCAGAGGGATGGAGGACTAAGGTGGCTGAATTCCTTAACTGTTAAGACAGGGGGAGGCTGTCATCTCCTAGTGTGTTACAAACAAAAGGAGACTGAGACTCTGAGAGGTGGCACAAGGTAGTAATCATTTCCATTGACCATTTGCCAGGCACCGTGAAAAGCACTTCACGTTGCTCTTCTAATTGAATCTTAAGAATCTCATGAGTACTATTACTTATCCCCCCTTTATGTGTTGTGTTTCTGAAGTCTCTCCATTCTATAATAGTTTTCCCTTCTTTTTAATGCTATTTATTTATTAAAGAAAAAGGTTATTTGTACTCCTGGATATCTCACAACCTGGATTTAGCGGCTAGTTCTTCATGGTGTCACTTTACTTGTTCTCAGGCCTCATAATTCCTAGAAGCTGGCATGTAGCACTAAAGGCTTAATTAAATTCAGGTTCCATTGTTCTAAGCAAGACTAACTCATAGGTACTTTCTATTACATCTAATGGGGGACACATAGTGTTTGATTATTCTACTTCTAGTGATAAGATTTGGTGACGTTAAATTAAAAAATGCTGACTTCTTAGTCTATTATTCCTTCATTAACTGGAACTCTTCTTTAAATAAGTAAAATATCCAAGTAAGTGGAGCAGTTAGAGAACCTGCACAGGCTGCATAGAGCAGCTATGTGGAGCCGAAAAGCAAATAGTGGCAGCCAGATTGGAGAAGAACAAAATTTGGAGGGCCACTGAACTGGCAGAATTCACCTCCCTTTTCCACTCTGGTATCTCCATGCCTTGACTCAGGTAGTTGAAAGTCCAGAGGTGCGCATCCAAAAGAAACCTCTATTTCACCTCCAGGAGTGGGAAGGGGCCCCCTGAGAGTGGCAGCATTAACAGCGGAGGCCCATAGACATGGGGGAAGCTTCTCTCTGATTGGAGGAGCGGGGGTGTCAAGAGTATGGGTGAACCTCCACTACATTTTCTCTCTGTCCTTTCACCAGTTGGTCCTAGATGCAGGTGCAGTAGTTGAAGCAAGTGTGTGTCAGAGAGAGGCAAATAAAGCCTGAGATTTCTGGCTGGAAAACCTAAAATGTGGGCCTCAGGGCAATGAAAAATACCAAGGGAAATGGTGATGATGGAGGAGCTCAAGACAGTGGTAAAGTCGTTTGTGAATGCCCAGACTCATCCCTGAGCATCGCATGCGTAGATCTGATCCTACGCAGTATGCCATAAACTTTGAGAACTGAACTCAGAAAAGAGTCCATGGCTCTGGTCCCAGACTGCCCATTGGGTGGCACACATGCAGAACAGATTTGAATAGCCTGACAGTGTCTTGGAAAACCAAGCAGACATTGAAACCACAATCTATAGAAGGTTGGTCAAAATATGTTCTGAACCCAATCTAGTCAAATGCTTGCAAAAAAAAAAAAAACTCTCCATAGAATTAAGATCCAGTGTTATAACATTTGAAGTAGTCAAGACACTTGGCCTATGAGGAAAATCTTAGCCAATACTGAGATGACACATATGTTGACCTTATCTATGAAAGACTAAAGCAGCTAATATAAAAGTGCTCCAAAAGTGAGAAGGAACATACTTGAAACAAATGAAAGGTATGAAGTCTCAGAAAAGAAATAAAAGATATAAAGAAAAACCAAATGAAAATCTGACAACTAAAAAAACACAATGACCAAAAGTTTAAACATTCACTGGATGGGCTCAATATGGCAGAATGGAGATGACAGAAAAAGAATGAATCAGCTTGAAGACAGACATTTTTAAATAGCCAATTTAAACAACACAGAGGAAAAAAGACTGGAAACAATGAATACAGCCTCAGGGATGTATGGGACCACATGAAAATGTCTAATTGTGCCATTTGAGTCAGAGAAAGAGAAGAGACAGTGCAGTGCAGAAAACATGCTTACAGAAATAAAAACTGAAAACTTTCCAAATTTGGAGAAAAACATAAACTTACAGATTCAGGAAGCCCCAGAAACTCCAAGCAAGACAAATTCAAAGAAATTCATTCCTAGACATTATAACCAAACTACTGAAATTAAAAGCAAAAGAAAAAAAAAGAGAATGTCCCGGAAAAAAATAACACATTACTTATACAGAAACAATGATTCAAGTGACTGTGAACTTTGCATCAAAACCCATGAAAGCCAGAAGACAGAACATTCTAAAGTGCTCAAAGAAAACAAATGTCAACTCAGAATTCTAAGTCCAGTGAAAATAACCTTTAGGAATGAAGGTAAAAGTAAGAATTCACAAATGAAGTAAAACTAAGAGAATTTTTCATCAGCAATCAGCTCTGCAACAACTGCTTAGGGAAGTTCTTCAGACAAAGGAAATGATAACTGGACAGAACTCTTGGAACATCAGGAGTTGGAAAAGAGCAACAAAAAATGATAATTGTGTAAACATGACAGATTATTCTTCTCTTAAGTACTTTAAACTATGTTTGATTGTTGAAAGTAAAAGAGTCTGAAAGTAAAAGAGTCTCAAAGGGTTTCAATACAGAGGAGGGAGGGTAAAAAGAACTACATAATAATAATCTTTCTACATTCCACTTGAAGTGGTGAATATTTCTTATTATTTCTGAGCAAAAAATTGAGAACATCTATTCCAATCTCGAGTAATGACTAAAAGACATATAGCAAAAGCACGATAATTTAAATACAAGAAAAAAATGTTCAAAGAACCCAAAAGAAGACAGAAAATGAAAAACAAAGAAAAAGCAAATAATAAAATAGAAGGCCTAAATACAAAGATGTCAATAATTACAATAAATACAAATGATTTAAGCACATCAACTAAAAGAGATATCAGGATAAAAATATATGACCCAACTATATGTTGTATTTTAAAAATCATCTTAAATATAAAGCTATGCATAAGTTAAAAGTAAAATGATGGCCTAGTACCGTGGCTCGCACCTGTAATTTCAGCACTTTGGGAGGCCGAGGCGAGCAGATCGCGAGGTCAGGAGATTGAGACCAGCCTGGCCAACATGGTGAAATCCCGTCTCTACTGAAAATACAAAAATTAGCCAGTCATGGTCGTGGGCACCTGTAATCCCAGCTACTCAGGAGTCTGAGGCAGGAAAATCCCTTGAACCTGGGAGACGGAGATTGCACTGAGCCGAGATCATGCCACTACACTCCAGCCTGGGTGACAGAGCAAGACTCCATCTCAAAAAAAAAAAGAAAAATGATAAAAATACCGTGAAAACATTAATCAAAAAGCCACAGTGATTATTAATATCAAACAAAGCAGACTTCAAAGCAAATTACCAGAGATAAATTATCACCATAAAAGGGTCAATTCACCAAGAAGATGCAACAAACTTAGATGTGCATGCATTTAACAACAGAGGTTCAAAATGCATGAAGCGAAAACTGACAGAACTGAAAGAAAAAATCAACAAATCCACAATTATAGTTGGAGAGTTCCACCTGCCATTTTTAGTAATCAATAGAATTAATGGACAGAAAATCAGCAAGGATATAGAAGAACTGTACTAAACCATCAACCAACTAGATTTAATTAACACTTATATAATACTCTGCCCAACAACAGCAGAATGCACATTCTTTTCAAGTGCACATGAAACATTCACCAGGATAAACCACATCCTGGGTCATAAAATAAGTTTTCACAATTTTAAGATAATTGAAAGAGTATGTTGTCAAATCAAGAATCTAAACTTTCTACCCTAAGAAACAAGAAAATAAGAGCAAAATTAACAGAAAGCAAGCAGAAAAAAAGGAAATAATAAAGAGCAGAAATCAAATAAACCAACAAAAATACTGAAACTTAGTTATTTAAAAAGATGAATAAATCTGTAAAACTTCTAGTAAGACAAAAAAGGGAGAAGACACAAATTACCAATATTAGGAATAAACAGGCTATCACTACAAATCCAACAGAAATTAAAAGATAATTAGAGAATATGAATACATAATTTCTACACACATAATACTACACATATAATTTCAACAACTTCAATGAAATAAGTCAATTCTTTGGAAATTATAAGCTACCAAAACACTCAAGATGGAATAAATAACTTCCATAGCACTATAATAATTATTAATAAATTGAATTCATAGTTTTATTGAAAGAGTTGCAGATTCCTTCAGGATAAAATGGTTTCTATAAATGTAACTATTCTTTTCTTCTCTTTTCTTTTTTGTTTTTTGAGATAGGGTCTCATTTTGTTGTCCAGGCTGCAGTGCAGTAGTGTGATCATAGCTCACTGCAGCCTCGAACTCCTAGGCTCAAGAGATCCTTCCACTCAGCCTCCTGAGTAGCTGGGACTGATTTGTAGTACATATGAAGTCAGGTAGTGTGATACTTCCAGCTTTTTGCTCAGAATTGCTTTGGCTATTCCAGGTCTTTGTGATTCCATAGAAATTTTTGGATTGTTGTCTCTATTACTATAAAAAATGTCATTGGTATTTTGATAGGGATTGTATTGAATATGTTGATTGCTTTGGAGAGTATGTTCTTTTAAAAAAATCCTTCTGATCCATGAGCATGAGATGCCTTTCCATTTGTTTGTGTCCTCTTCAAGTTCTTTTATCTGCATTTAGTAGTTTTCCTTGTAAGCGTCTTTCATCTCCTTAGTTAATTTATTCCTGGGTAATTTTTGTAACTATTATAAATGGGATTGCTTTCTTGATGCCTTTTACAGCTAGTTCATTATTAGCGTATAGAAATGCTGCTGATTTTTGTATGTTGATATTGTATCCTGCAACTTTACTGACTTCCTTTATCCATTTTACCTTTTTTTTGGTAGAATCTTTAAGTCTTACTATATAAAAAAAAAAACATTGTATGCAAAGAGGGACAATTTGACTTCCTCTTGTTAATATGGATGCCTTTTTTTTTTCTTGCCTGATCACTCTGGCTAGATTTCAGTATTATGTGAGTTAAGAGTGGTGAAAGTGAGCATCCTTGTCTTGTTCCAGTTCTTAAAGGAAATGTGTCCAAAATTGGTGGGGTTCTTGGTCTCACTGACTTCAAGAATGAAGCTGCAGACCCTCGTAGTGAGTGTTACAGTTCTTAAAGTTGGTGTGTCCGGAGTTTGTTCCTTCTGATGTTCAGACGTGTTCGGAGTTTCTTCCTTCTGGTGGGCTCGTGGTCTCGCTGGCTTCAGGAGTGAAGCTGCAGACCTTCGTGGTGAGCGTTACAGCTTTTATGGCAGCACGTCTGGAGTTGTTCATTCCTCATGGTGGGTTTGTGGTCTTGCTGGCTCAGGAGTGAAGCTGCAGACCTTCACAGTGAGGGTTACAGCTCATAAAGGCAGTGTAGACCCAAAGAGTGAGCAGCAGCAAGATTTATCGCAAAGAGCGAAAGAACAAAGCTTCCACAGCGTAGAAGGCGACCCAAGCGGGTTGCCACTGCTGGCTCGGGCAGCCTGCTTTTATTTCCTTATCTGGCCCCACCCACATCCTGCTGATTGGTCCATTTTACAGAGAGGTGATTGGTCTGTTTTACAGAGAGCTGATTGGTCCGTTTTGACAGGGCGCTGATTGGTGCGTTTACAATCCCTGAGCTAGACACAAAAGTTCTCCAAGTCCCCACTAGATTAGCTAGACACAAAGCACTGATTGGTGCGTTTACAAACCTTGAGCTAGACACAGGGTGCTGATTGGTGTGTTTACAATCCTTTAGCTAGACATAAAGGTTCTCCAAGTCCCCACCAGATTAGCTAGATACAGAATGCTGATTGGTGTGTTTACAAACCTTGAGCTAGACACAGAGTGCTGATTGGTGCATTTACAAACCTTGAGGTAGACACAGGGTGCCGATGGGTGTGTTTACAAACCTTGAGCTAGACACAGAGTGCCGATTGGTGTATTTACAATCCCTTAGCTAGACATAAAGTTTCTCCAAGTCCCCACCAGATTACCTAGATACAGAGTGCTGATTGGTGCATTTACAAACCTTGAGCTAGACATAGAGTGCTGATTGGTGTATTTACAATCCCTTAGCTAGACATAAAGGTTCTCCAAGTCCCCTCTAGACTCAGGAACCCAGCTGGCTTCACTTAGTGGATCCTGCACGGGGCTGCAGGTGGAGCTGCCCGCCAGTCCTGCGCTGTGCACCCACACTCCTCAGCCCTTGGGCAGTCCATGGGATCGGGCACCACGAAGCAGGGGGCAGCACTCGTCGGGGAGGCTCAGGCCACACAGGAGCCCATGGCGGGGGGTTTGGGGGGAGGCTTGGGCATGGCGGGCTGCAGGCCCTGAACCCTGCCCCAAGGGGAGGCAGCTGAGGCCCAGCTAGAATTCGAGCGCAGCACCAGCGGGCCGGCACTGCTGGGGGACACAGCGCACCCTCCGCAGCTGCTGGCCCGGGTGCTAAGCCCCTCACTGCCTGGGCCGGCAGCGCTGGCCGGCTGGCTGCTCCAAGTGCAGGGCCCGCCAAGCCCACACCCACCTGGAATTCTCGCTGGCCCGCTAGCGCCGCGCTCAGCCCCGGTTCCCACCTGCACCTGTCCCTCCACACCTCCCCACAAGCAGAGGGAGGCAGCTCCGGCCTTGGCCAGCCCAGAGAGGGGCTCCCACAGTGCAGCGGTGGGCTGAAGGGCTCCTCAAGCGCAGCCAGAGTGGGCGCTGAGGCTGAGGAGTCACCGAGAGCGAGCGAGGGCTGCCAGCATGCTGTCACCTCTCAGAAAGACTTTCAATTTTTCCCTGTTTGGTAGGATGTTAGCTGTGGGTTTGTCACATATGGTCTTTATTGTTTTGAGGTATGTTCATTTTATAGCCAGTTTGTTCAGAGTTTTTATCATGAAGCGATGTTAGATTTAATCAAATGCTTTTTCTGCATTGATTGAGATAATTACATGGTTTTTGTCCTTCATTCTATTGATGTGATGTGTCACATTTACTGATTTGTATAGGTTGAACCATTTTTGCATCCCTAGGAAAAATCACACTTGATCATGGATTATCTTTTTGATGTATTGTTGGATTCAGTTCACTAATGTTTTGTTGAGAATTTTCGTTTTTGTGTTATTCGGGGATATTGTCCTGTAGTGGTTTTTGGTTTTTTGTTTTTTCATGTTCTTGTCTCACTTTAGTAGCAGGGTAGTGCTGGCCTCAGAATGAAATAGAAGGCTAGGTGCAGTGGCTCATGCCTGTAATCTCAACACTTTGGGCAGCCAAGATGGGCAGATGGCTTGAGTTCAGGAGTTCAAGACCAGCCTAGACAACACGGAAAAACCCAGTCTCTACAAAAAATACAAAAATGAGCTAGGTGTGGTGGTGCATGCCTGTAGTCCCAGATTCTCAGGAGGCTAAGGTGGGAGGATCGTTCGAACCCAAGAAGCAGAGGTTGCAGTGAGTGGAGGTTGTGCCACTGTACTCCAGTGTGGGCAACAGAGCGAGACTCTGTTTCAAAAAATAAAGAATGAAATAGGAAGAATTCCCTCCTCTTCAATTTTTTGGAGGAGTTTGAAAAGAATTACCGTTCATTCTTCTTTATAAGTTTGGTAGAGTTCAGCAGTAAAGCCATTCAGTCCTGGGATTTTCTTTGTTGGGAAACTTTCTATTACTAACTCAATCTTTTTTTTTTTTTTTTTTTTTAGATGAAGTCTGGCTCTGTCGCCCAGGCTCGAGTGCAATGGCACAATCTCAGCTCACTGCAACCTCCGCCCCACAGGTTCAAGCAATTCTTCTGCCTCAGCCTCCCAAGTAGCTGGGATTACAGGCACATGCCACCACGCCTGGCTACTGGCTAATTAATTTTTGTATTTTTAGTGGAGATGGGCTTTCACCATGTTGGCCAGGCTGGTCCTGAACTCCTGACCTCAGGTAGTCTGCCTGCCTTGGCCACCCAAAGTGCTGGGATTACAGGCGTGAGCCATCCCGCCTGGCCTCAGTCTTACTTCCTGTTACTAGTCTGTTGAAGTTTTCTATTTGTTCCTGGTTCACTCTTGGTAGGTTATTATACATGTCCAGAAATGCATCCATTTCCTCTGAGTTTTCCAATTCATTAGCATATAGTTGTTGACAATAGTATCTGATGATCCTTTGTATTTCTGTGGTATCAATTGTAATATATCCTTTTTTGTTTATGATTTTATTTGATCTCTCTCTGTCTCAGTCTCACTAGTGTTTCATTGATTTTGTTTATCTTTTCCAAAAACCAACATTTCATTTTATTGATCTTTTGTATTTTCTTTTTAGTTTCTATTTTATTTAGTTTGGCTCTGATCTTTATTAGTTCTTATCTTCTAACCTGGGGTTTGCTTTTTCTTGTTTTTCTAGTACTTTAAAATATATTACTAGGTTGTTTATCTGAAATCTTTCTCCCTTTTTAATGTAGGCTTTTATTGCTATAAACTTCCCTCTTAGCCTTGCTTTTGCTGTATCCCATAGGTTTTGGTGTATTGTGTTTTCATATTCATTTGTTTTAAGAAATATTTTGACTTCCTTCTTAGTTTTTTCATTGACCCAATGGTCATTCACGAGAATGTTGTTTAATTCCCATGTACTTGTTTAGTTTCCAAAGTTCCTCTTGCTATTGATTTCTAGTTTTATTTCGTTGTATTCTAAGAAGATAATTGATATGATTTTAATTTTTAAAATTTTAATGAGACTTGTTTTGTGGCCATATATAGTCTATCTGGAGAATGTTCCATGTGCTGATGGAAGAATATGTATGCTGTGGCCATATATAGTCTATCTGGAGAATGTTCCATGTGCTGATGGAAGAATATGTATGCTGCAGCCATTGGGAGAAATGTTCTGTAAATGTCTGTTAGTTTCATTTGGTCTAAAGTTCAGTTTAAATTCAATTTCTTTGTTGATTTTCTGTCTAGATGATCTGTCCAATGCTGAGACTGTGGTAGTGAAGTTCCCAGCTATTATTGTATTGAAGTCTATCTCTCCCTTTAGATCTAATGATATTTGCTTTATATATCTAGGTGCTCAAGTGTTGGGTACAAATATATTTATAATTGTTATATATTTTTGTTGAATCAACCCCTTTATCCTTATATAATGACCTTGCCTCTTTTAACTTTTTGACTTAAAGTCTATTTTGTCTGATATGAGTATAGCTACTCCCACTTGCTTTTGGTTTCTGTTTGCATGGAATATCTTTTTCCACCCCTTCACTTTCAGTCTATATGTGTCTTTGCAGGTGAGGTGAGTTTTGTGTAGGTAACATAGTTGGGTCTTTTTTTCTATCCAGCTAGTCTATATCTTTTAACTGGGAAATTTAACCAGTTTAAATTCAAGGTTATTACTGATAGGTCAGGACTTATTTCTGTTATTTTGTTCATTTTTTCTGATTATTGTGTATATGCTTTGTTTCTTCCTCTCTTATTATCATTGCAGTTTGGTGGTTTTCTATAGTGGTATTGTTTCAGGGTTTTCTCTTTCTCATTTGTGCATCTGCTCTACCAGTGAGTCTTAAGCTTTCATGTGTTTTCATGATTGTAGATATTGTCTTTTTGCATGCATATTTAGGAGTCCCTTAAGAATTTCTTTAAGTTTGGTCTAGTGGTGATACATTCCCTCAGTTTTTCTTGTCTGGGAAAGACTTTATTTCTTCTTCGTTTCTTGTTCTTTTCTTTTTTTGGAGACGGAGTCTCGCTCTGTTGCTCAGGTTGGAGTGCCATGCCTCAATCTCGGCTCACTGCAACCTCTATCTCCCGGGTTCAAGTGATTCTCCTGCCTCAGCCTCCTGAGTAGCTGAGATTACATGTGCACACCACCACACCCGGCTAATTTTTTGTATTTTGGTAGAGATGGGGTTTTACCGTGTTACCCAGGCTGGTCTGGAACTCCTGAGCTCAGGCAATCTGCCTGCCTTGGCCTCCCAAAGTGCTGGGATTACAGGTGTGAGCCACCGCGCCTGGTCTCTTCTTCATTTCTGAAGGGTGGTTTTTTGGTATGTATTATTCCTTGCAGGGTTTTTTTAAATTTATTTTATTTCAGCACTTTGAATATATCATCCCATTCTCTCCTGGCTCATAAGGTTTCTGATGAGAAATCCACTGTTAGTCTGATGGGGATTTCCTCAGATGTGATTTGATGCTTTTCTCTTGCTGTTTTTAGAATTCTCTCTTTGTCTTTGACTTTTGACAGCTGTACTACAATGTGCCCTGCAGAAGACCACTATGGCTTGAATCTTTTTGCAGATCCTTGAGCTTCCTGTATCTGAATATCTATATCTCTTGCAAGACTTGAATAGTTTTCAGCTATTATTTTGTTAAATAGGTTTTCTATGACTTTGCCCATCTCTTATCCTGAAACACATAACATTTGAGGATTTTTCTTTCTTTTTAAAATTTTTTTCTTTAATTCTTAAAAATAGAAACAGGATCTCAGTATATTGCTCAGGCTAGTCTCAAACTCCTGGGCTCAAGCAGTCCTGCCTCAGCCTCCCAAAGTGCTAAGATTATAGATGTGAGCCACTGTGCCCAGTCAAAGAAGTGCTTTAGCTTTCTTTAATTGTTTTTATTGTTTGTAGAGACAGGGTCTTGCTATGTTGCCCAGCTTGTCTCAAACTCCTGGCATCAAGCAATCCTCCCACCTCAGCCTCCCAAAGTGGTGGGATTACAGGTGTGAGCCACCACACCTGGCCAAGTTTGAAATTTGGGTTGCTTTATGGTATCTCATATGTCACACAGGCTTTCTTCATTCTTATTTATGTATTTTTCCTTTTTTGTCTGCCTATGTTATTTCAAAAGACTTGTCTTCAAGTTCAGAAAGTCTTTACTCTGCTTGATCTAATCTATACTCGAAACTCTATTTTATATTTTATTTCATTCATTGAATTTTCAGACATCAGATTTATATTTGGTACTTTTTAAATGATAACTGTCTCTGTTGAATTTCTCATTCAGATTATAAACTGGTTTTTTTGTATTGTTTATCTGTGTTGTCTTATATCTCACTGAGCTTCTTTAATGTCATTATTTTGAATTCCTTTTCAGATATTTCATAGATTTCTTTTTCTTTGGAATCTGTTGCAGAATGTTTGTGGTTTCTTTTTTTTTGAGGTGTCATGTTTCTTGTTTTTTCATATTTCTTGTGTCTGTATGTTCATATCTATGCATGTGGTGTAAGAGTTGCTTCTTTCAAATGTGTGCATTGCCTTTCACAGGGAAAGACATTTTCTGTAGATACATTTATAGTGTTGGGTAGGGTGCTTTGGCTTTGATTCTGGGTGGGTGGGTGGGTGGGTACAGTAGCATAGTCTCTATATGATTGCTTGGGCTGTAATTAGTATCAGTGATGTCAGTGAGTTCCTCAGTGGCTTAGGCTGTGGTTGTTAATGGAGGCTGAGATGAGGGCTTGCTGGGGTTGGGGATGCTAGGCAGGCTGGTCTTTGGGCACTAGTAGGTGGTTGCACAAGTAGGCCAAGCATGTTTGTCTTTGGGTCCCCTAGCAGCATACACAAATAGCAGTGGTAGCAGGTCTGGGCAGGCTGGCCCTTGGGCACCCAGGTGGCTTACTCAAATGCCAGAAGTTGCAAGAGTGGGTTGAGGTAGTGGGTCCTCAGGACCTTATCCAGAGGGAACAGGAGGCATGTGTGCATCAGCAACGGCAGTAGCAGTGGTAGGCCAACCCCATTGGGCCTCCAGGTGGCACGTGCTGGTGCCAGCAGTGACACAGGTAAGTTGAGTAGGCCAGTTCCCAGGCTCCCAAGTGGTGCATGCAGAATGACTGTCATAGCAGCAGGCTAGGCAGGACAGGCCTGTGCTCCGAGCCACCCCCCACCATGGCGTGCATAAGCTGTGACACGTGGGGTGGGTCAATCCCCAGGCCCTTGGGTGGCACTCTCGGTCAGTAGTCGTGGCAATGGGTGAGGTGGGCCTGTCTTCCGGCCCCTGAAAGTGCATGCTGGCACTCGGTAGCCCTGCTGCTGTCCGTGAAATCTTCCCCAGATAGGTGTCTATCAGAATCTGTGGAACATGCATTTCAGCTCCCTTTTTCCTAGGGACAAATGTCCCCAGTGTACTGTACCACCAGTTTCCCAGGGTGTAGGACATTGTATGGGCTAGAGTGCTAGGGACCAACAGGTACTGCTTTGTCTAGCTGGTGTCACAATATTGCTGCCCTCTGGATGGATACAGGGAGGATGTCTGCAGGGCTCTAGGAATGTGAAAATGTAGGGGGTGTTAAGCCTCAGGGAAGGATGTAGTGTGTTGGGGTTGGGCTCTCAAAATGTAATTGTGCTGCAGCTGCTTGCGCCTTAGGGAGATGTGTGGGACCCAGCATAAACTCCCTCTCTGGAAAAATGCCATCACAAAGACTACACAGCTCCTTATACTGGTCTCGGAACCCACAAAGGCTGAGGGCCTCTCCTGTGGCTAGCATTGCAAGAGTCCACAGTGGAAATGCGAACCACTGAGGATCTCTCATTTATCCTTTCCCCACACTGAGGAGTTTATCCTGACTCTGAGCTGATCCTAGCCACGCTGGCTGCTTCTCTCCCTTCTCCTTCTGTGGCTCAGAGGTTCTCTATCATTTCCCTGCTGAATTCTGGTATTCTTTCTTAGGTTCTATATTTGACATGTAATTATGTATTCAATATGTGATTACCACTCACTGTTTTGATCCTTCTTTGTGGAGGAGGTGGATGCCAGGTTTCTCTAGTCAGTCACCTTGATGGGTTACCCAAAAACAATTTTTAAAAACAAAAACAAAGTTGGAAAAGTTCACAACCTGATTTTTAATATATAACTTTATTGAGACATTTTCATATTATTTGATTCAACTACTTCAAGTATACAATCCAATGATTTAATAAATTTACCAAGTTATATGACCATATGTTACCTAATTTTAAGACTTATTATAAAGCAACAGTAATCAAGACAGTATGATATGTATTGGCAAAGGGACAGACAAAAGAATAACGGAATGGAACAGAGACCAGAAATAGACCCACACAGTCAATTGATTTTTGACAAAGGTGCTAAAGAAATTTAATGGTTATTTATAGTCTTTTCAAGAAACAGTATTGAAACAATTGGGCATTTTTTTAAGAACTCAGACTAGAATTATTGCTCAGGAGGTAGAGCAAGATGGCTGAATAGAACCCTCCAGCAATCGTTCCCCTTACCCCCCAACAGTCACAGGAACATCAGATTAAACAACTATCCTTGCAAGATACTACACCTTCATAAGAACCAGATATCAGCTAAGCATTCACAGTATCTGGTTTTGGCCTGATAACAAGGAAAGATGGGCTGGTGCCTCATGCCTGTAATCACAACACTTTTGGGAGTCCAAAGAAAATGGATCACTTGAGCCCAGGAGTTCAAGACAACCCTGGGCAACATGGCAAAACTCAATCTCTACAAAAAAAAAAAAAAAAAATACAGAAATTATCTGGGCTTGGTGGAATGTGCCTGTAGTCCCAGCTACTCAGGGGGCTGAGGTGGGAGAATGGTTTGAGCCCAGGAGGAGGAGGTTGCAGTGAGCCAGGATTGTGCCACTACACTCTAGCCTGGTCCACAGAGCCACACCTTATCAAAAAAAAAAAAAAAAAGAGAGAGAGAGAGAAAGAAAATGAAAACAAGCCAAGACACATTGAAGAGAGTAAGAAGGGCAGTCCTATATTGCCTCCGCCACTGTCCTGCAACCTACATCCCCAGGCAGCACAGCCACAGGAGAGAATCTGTGTGCTTAGGGAAGGCACAGCAAAGCGAGTGTGGGAGTTTGCATTGGAACTCAGTTTCACTCTGTCACAGTGGAATAAAGCACTGGGAAGAATTTCACTGGTATTTACACAGGAATTATTTAGAAAATCCCTGGGCCAGAGGGGAATCTGCTGCCCAAGCAGGAGGAATCCAAGTCTCAGCCCACTTCACCAGCAATTTATTAATGTGGCCTGAGGCACCTACAAATTTTAGTGGCAGGCAGGCCATAGCAACTGCAGTCTTTGGGTGAGCCCTGGTACTGTACTGATCTCAGAAGCTGTAGTTTTGCTGTGCAACCCAATGCAACACTGGTTGTGGCAGCCATAGGAGTACCTGCATCACCCCTCTCCCAACTCCAGGCAGTGAAACACAAAGAGAGGCTCCTTCCACTTGTGGGAAAGAAGGGACAAGTACAGGAAACTTTGTCTTGCAACTGGTTACCAGCCCAGCCACTGTAAAATATAGTACCAGATAGAATCCAGAAGCCCCTGATTTCAGGCCACTGCTCCCAGATGGTGCTTCTAGGTCCACCCCAGGCCAGAAGAGAATCAGCTGCCCTGGTGGAATGGACTTGAGTCCTAGTAAGCTTCACCACCTCCTGACTGAAGTGACCTCTGACTTTGAATAAACATCACTGCCAGTCTAGCACTAGTGGCTACAGGCCTTGGGTGAGCCCCAGTACTGTGCTGGTCTGGGAGATCATGGGCTTCATGTGTGACCCAAAACAGTGCCAGCTGTGGTGGCCACAAGAGTGTTCATATCACCCCTCTAACTCCAGGCAGCCTAATGATTAGACAGATTCCTTCCACAGGGGACAAAGAGAGGGAAAAGAGTGAGAAACTGTGCTTGAGAACCCAGGAAATTCTCCCTTGTACTACCCAAGTCCATCAGGGCTGGGTATCAAGGAGTCTGCAAGAGTCACATTGTACCTGGGCTTGCAGCACCCTCTAATGCTGTAACGCTGCAATGACCACAGACTTAGGTAATTTAACAACCAGTCCCCTTTGAATTCCTGGAAAGCCCTCTGAAGAAGGACAGGTACAAACAAAGCCAGACTGTGATGACCAGAATAAATACATAATTCTTCAATGACCCAATATCAGTGAACATCCACAAGCAATAAGAACACCCAAGAAAATATGATCTCACCAAGCAGACAAAATAAGACACCAGTGGCCAATCCTAAAGTGATGAAGACATGTGACTTCTCAGAGAATTCAAAATAGCTGTTCTGAGAAAGTTCAATAAGTTTCAACATAACACAGAGAAGGAATTCAGAACTCTATCAGAGAAACTTAAAAAGTGAAAATTTAAAACTCTAACATAAATCCTAGAGCTGAAAAATTCAGTTGATGAACTAAAAAATGCATCATTCTCTCACTAGCGGAATTGATCAGGCAAAAGAAACAACTAGTGAGCTTGAAGTCGGCCTATTTGAAAATACAGAAAGGAGAAAAAAGAATGAAACATAATGAAGTACACTTACAAGATCTAGAAAATAACCTCAAACATGCAAACCTAAGAGTTACGGGCCTTAAAGAAGGTATAGAGAAAAGGATCAGGGTAAAAGTTTACTCAAAGAAATAATAACACAGAGTTTTCCAAACCTAGAGGAAGATATGAATATCCAGGGGCAAGAAGGTGAAAGAACACCAAGCAGATTCAACCCAAATAAGACTACCTCAAGGCATATAATAATAAAACTCTCAAGGGTAAAGCATCAAAAGTATCCTAAAAGCACCAAAAGGAAAGAAGCAAATAACTTATAAAGGAGCTCTGATACATCTGGTAACACATTTCTCAGTGGGAACCTTATAGGCCAGGAGGGAGTGGGATGACATATTTAAAGAGCTGAAGAAGAAGAAAAAAAAAAGCTTCCAGCTAAGAATACTGTATCTTGCAAAGCTATACTTCAAACGTGAGTGAGAAATAGATTTTCCAAGACAAGCAAAAAAAAAAAAAAAAAAAAAAAAGCCGAGGGAATTCATCACCTATCTTACAAAAAATGCTAAAGAGAGTTCTTCAATCTGAAAGAAAAAGATGCTAATATGCAACAAGAAATCATCTGAAGGTATAAAACTGATTGGTAAAAATAAGTACACAGATGAATTCATAAAACTCTAATACTGTAATTGCAGAATATAAACCACTGATATCTTTAGTATGAAGGCTAAAAGACAAATCTATCAAAAACTACAACAATTTGTTAAGCGGTAGACAATATAAAAAGATAGACAATAAAAAGTCCAAAAGTGGAGAAGTGAAATTAAAGTGTAGAGTTTTCATTTTCTTTCTTTTCTTTGTGATCAATGTTACATAGTCCTCAGTTTAACTTGTTATAACTATATGTTTTTTTGGCAAGCCTCATGATAACTACAAAGCAAAAACTTACAGTAAGTATCCAAAAATTTTTTTAAAAGGGGCAGGGTGCAGTGGCTCACACCTGTAATCCCAGCACTTTGGGAGGCCAATGTGGGCAGATCACAAGGTCAGGAGTTCAAGACCAGCCTGACCAACATGGTGAAATCCCATCTCTACTAAAAACACAAAAATTAGCTGGATGTGGTGGCGTGCGCCTGTAATCCCAGCTACTCAGCCCAGGAGGCAGAGGTTGCAGTGAGCCAAGATCACACCACTGCACTCCAGCCTGGATGATGGAGCAGACTCTGTCTCAAAAAAAACAAAAAAAAACAAAAAAAAAAAACCAAGGAATTGAAACATACTAACATACTACCAGAGAAAGTCACTTATCCACAATCAAAGCCAGTAATCAAGGAAAAGATGACTTACAAAACACCTAGAAAACAAATAAGAAAATGTCAGTAGTAAGTTCTTATCCATCAATAATAACAAAGAATGTAAGTTGACGAAATTCTCCAATTAAAAGACATAGAGTGGCTGAATAAAGTTTAAAAAAACCTAACTATATGCTGCCTACAAGAAACTTACTTCATTTATTTCATTTATAAAGACATACATACGCTTAAAGTAAAGGGACAGAAAAAGGTATTCCATGAAAATGGAAATCACAAAAGAGCAGGAGTATCTGTACTTACATTAGATAAAATAGATTTGAAGTCAAAACTATAAAAAGAGGCAAAGAAGATCATTATATAATGATAAAGGGAACAATACAGCAAGAGGATATAACAACTGTAAATGTATACGCAACCAACATCAGAGCACCCAAACATATAAAGCAAATATTAGTAAATCAAGAGGGAGCGATAGACTGCAGTACAATAATAGTAGGGAACTTCAGAAACCCACTTTCAACAAGTGATCACTCAAAAAACATCATCCAGACAGAAAATCAACAAGGAAATGTCAGAATTAACAATCTAGACCAACTGGACTTAAATTCCACTTAACGTTTCATCTAACAACTACAGACTAGACATTCTTCCCATCAGCACATGGAACATTCTCCAGAATAGACCATATATTAGACGACAAAACAAATCTCAACAAATTTAAAATTATCAAAGTCATATCAAGTATCTTTTCCAGCCAAAATGGAATTAAATGAGAAATTGATAACAAGAGGAACTTTGGAAACTAAACAAATACATGGAAATTAAATGACATTCTCACGAACTACCATTGGGTCAATGAAGAAATTAAGAAGGAAATAAAAATAGTTCTTTAAACAAATAAAAATTGAAACACAACATAGTAAAATTTATGGGATACAGAAAGAGCAGTACTAAGAGGAACATTATAGGAATAAATGCCTACACCAAAAAAGTAGATTGTGACCTGAGTCTATGGGTGAGGAAAAGAAAAGGAAAAAAAGTATAAAGACTTCACATAAACAACCTAACAATGCACCTTAACAAACTAGAAAAACAAACCAAACCCAAAACTAATAGAAGGAAAGAAATATTAAACATCAGGGCCAGGCATGGTGGCTCATGCCTGTAATCCCAGCACTTTGGGAGGCTGAGTCGGGTGAATTGCTTGAAGTCAGAAGTTCAAGACCAGCCTGGCCAACATGGTGAAACCACATCTCTACTAAAAATAGAAAAATTAGCCGTGCATGGTGCCAGGTGCCTGTAATCTCAGCAACTCAGGAGGCTGAGGCAGGAGAATTGCTTGAACCTGGGAGGCGGAGGTTGCAGTGAGCCAAGATTGTGCCACTGCACTCCAGCCTGGGAGACAGAACAAGACTCTGTCTCAAAAAATAATAATAAAGATCAGAACAAGCGTAAATGCAACTGTGACTAAAAATACAATACAAATGATAAATGCAATGAAAAGTTGGTTTTATGAGAAGATAAAGAAAATCAATAAACCACTAGCTAGACTAAGAAAAATAGAGAAAAGGCGCAAATAAACAAAATGTGAGACCAAAAAAAAGACATCAAAGGATTATTACAGGCTATTATGAGCAACTATATACCAACAAATTGAAAAACCTAGAAGAAATGGATAAATTTCTAGATGTATTAAATGTACCAACATTGAGCCAGGAAGAAATAGAAAACCTGAACAGACCAATAGCAAGTAATCAGACAGACATAGTAATAAAAAGTCTCCCAACAAAGAAAAGCTGAGGACTAGATGGCTTCACTGCTGAATTCTACCATACATTTAAAGAATTAATGCCAACTATTCTTAAACTGTTCCAAGAAACTGATGAGAAGGAAATACTTCCAAATTCATTCTACGAGACCAACATTATCCTAATACCAAAACCAGACAGGGACACACACAGAAAAGAAAACTATAGGTCAATATCCCTGATGAGAATAGATGCAAAAATCCTCAACAAATACTAGCAAACCAAATTCAACACACTTTAAAAAGATCATTCATCATGATCAAGTGGGATTCATTCCAGGGATGCAAAGATAGTTCAACATATAAAAAATCTAAATGTTATACATCACATTAATATAATCAAGGATAAAACTGATCATTTCAATAAATGTTGAAAAAGCATTTGATAAAATTTAGTATCTCTTTTTGATAAAAATTCTTAACAATCTGGGTAGGAAATGAACATACCTCAAAACAATAAAGGCCATATATGACAAACCCACAACTAGCATCATACTGAATTGGGAAAAATTGAAAGCCTTTCCTTTAAGAACTGGAACAAGACAAGGATGCTCACTTTTAACGCTTTTACTCAACATAGTACTAGAAGTCATAGCTAAGGCAATTAGGCAAGAGAAAGAAAGGGCATCTAAATTGTAAAGGAAAAAGTTCAGTTGTCCTTGTTTGGTCGTATCACATGATATGATCTTATATTTAGAAAAAGCAAAAGTTGGCCAGGTGCGATGGCTCACGCCTGTAATCTCAGCAGTTTGGGAGGCTAAGGAGAGTGGATCATCTGAGGTCAGGAGTTCAAGACCAGCCTGGCCAACATGGTGAAACCCCATTTCTACTAAAAATACAAAAATTAGCTGGGCGTGGTGGTGCACTTGTAATCCCAGCTACTCAGGAGGCTAGGGTGGGAGAATTGCTTGAACCTGGGAGGCGGAAGCTGCAGTGAGCCAAGATCATGCCACTGCACTCCAGCCTAGGTAACAGAGCGAGAACCTGTCTCAAAAAAAAAAAAAAGAAAGAAAGAAAGAAAAAGAAAAAATGAAAGTTTCCACCAAAAAACAGTTTCAATTGAGATAAAGGAATTCAGTTAAGTTGCAGGATACAAAATCAACATGCAAAAATCAGTAGCATTTCTGTATACCAACCGGAAACAATCTAAAAAAGAAATCAAGAAAGCAATCCCATTTACAATAGTTACAAAAAAAACCCTAGGAATAAACTCAACAGAGAAGTGAAAGATTTCCACAGTGAAAACTATAAAACACTGATGAAAGAAATTGAATGTACACAAAAAATGGAAGGATATCCCATATTCATGGGTTGGAAGAATTAATATTATTAAAATGTCTGCTTAATCCAAAGCGATTTACAGATTCAATGCAATCCATATCAAAATACCAATGACGCTCTTCACAGAAACAGAAAAAAACAATTCTAAAATTTGTATGGATCACAAAAGACCCCAGATAGCCAAAGCTATCTTGAGCAACAAAACAAAACTGGAGGCATCACATTACCTAACTGCAAAATATACTACAATGCTGTAGTAACCAAAACCACATGGTACTGTCATAAAAACAGACACACAGACCAAGGGAACAAAATAGAGAATGTGGAAATAAGTCTATGTATTTATAGCCAACTCATTTTTGACAAAGATGCCAAGAACATACACTGGGGAAAGAATACCCTCTTCAGTAAATGGTGCTGGGAAAACTGGATATCCATGAGCAGAAGAATGAAACTAGACCCCTATCTTTTACTATATGCAAAACTCAAGCTGAAATGGATTAAAGACTTAAATGTAAGACCTGAAACTATGAAACTGCTAGAAGAAAACACTGAGGAAATACTTTAGTACATTGTCTGGGCAAAGATTTCTTGAGTAGGACCTCGTATTAGGGTTCTCTAGAGGGACAGAACTAATAGAATAGATAAATATATAAAGGGGAATTTATTAAGCATTAGCTCACACGATCACACGGTCCCACAATAGGCTATCTGCAGGCTGAGGAGCAAGGAGAGCCAGTCCGAGTTCCCAAACTGAAGAACTTGGAATCCGATGTTTGAGGGCGGCAAGCATCCAGCACGGGAGAAAGATGTAGGCTGGGAGACTAGGCCAGTCTGTCTTTTCAATATTTCTGCCTGCTTATATTCTAGTCATGCTGGCAACTGCTTAGATTGTGCTCACCCAGATGAAGGGTAGGTCTGCCTTTCCTAGCCCACTGACTCAAATGTTAGTCTCCTTTGGAAACACCCTCACACACACAGCTGGGGTTAATACTTTGTATCCTTCAATCCAATCAAGTTGACACTCAGTATTAACCATCACAAGTCCACTCCTTGTCAATTCGGACCCATATGCATCTCCTGAGGTCATATATAATCTTCAAATAAAGACAATAATAAGGTCATAATTGCTTCTAACATAATATAACTATCCTTTGTATAATCAGAAATGTACCAGTACCCAACCCAAATACTATTACATAAAGTTAACAATACTTAAATGCTGATGTGAGGTCAATAAATCTTATGTCATATGATAAAGGAGAAAGGAAATAAAATGAAGATATTTTCTTAGTACAAGTATATACATGCATAAGCATGTTTTTAACAAAAGAAGGAGGAAATACGTATGACAATTACAGTTCTCGTTTCTGCAGCTGATCATGTGGTCATAGCTGGTATTGATGACTATCTTTTTCTACTACCCATTTTGTATTCCCATTGCCTTCAGAAAGCACCTCAGCAAGTCGTGGTTTTTTTCCTGGTGGAGTGATCCAAAACTTCATTACTGAAGGGTCTGGGCCATTTGTAGTCCTGCCTGGATTGGGCTGCTATAGTTTCCCATTGACCTTAATTACAGGGAATGTTAATACTAAGGTGTCCTAATGGATCTCCTGTATTCCATGCATACTCTTCCTTACCTCCATTGTGGGGTAGTAGACTGATTTCATCTTGATAGTCTGGGTCAGTCACCCCAGCCAACACTGTTACTCCCTTATTAGCCTGTTGACTTGAAGGTAGGAGGAGCCCAAAGTGTCCAGGTGGAAATCTTAACTTCCAGTTTAATGGAATTGTTGTTGTATCTCCTGGTGTCAGTGTTCCTCCCTCTGAAACTAAGACCTCTAAGCCAACAGAACATAACGTTACGGGAACAGGAACCAAAAATGTTGCTTGTGGATCACTAGGGGTGATGGTCAGTGGTGCCACTTCCACTTCCACCCCTTCATTCCTGGACCCATGAATCCTGGCTATGGGAGAAGCAGTACTATACATTGCATGCTGATTCAGGGCATACACGGCCTTCTGGAGAACTTTGCCCCAGCCCTGCAAAGTATTGTCACCTAGTTGGCATTGTAATTGTGACTTCAAAAGGCCATTCCACCATTCTATCAATCCAGCTGCTTCAGGATGGTGGGAAACATGGTAAGATCAGTGAATTCCATGAGCATGAGCCAACTGCCACACTTCTTTAGCAGTAAAGTGAGTGCCTTGGTCAGAGGCAATACTGTGTGGAATACCATGACGGTGGATAAGGCATTCTGTTAGTCCATGGATGGTAGTCTTGGCAGAAGCATTGCGTGCAGGATAGGCAAACCCATATCCAGAGTAAGTGTCTATTCCAGTGAGGACAAACCTCTGCCCTTTCCATGATGGAAGAGGTCCAATATAATCAACCTGCCACCAGGTGGCTGGCTGATCACCCAAGGAATGGTGCCACATCGAGGGCTCAGTGTTGGTCTCTGCTGCTGGCAAATTGGGCACTCAGCAGTGGCTGTAGCCAGATCAGGCTTGGTGAGTGGATGCCCATGTTGCTGAGCCCATGCGTAATCTCCATCCCTGCCACCATGGCCATGTTGTTCATGGGCCCATTGCGTGATGACAGGAGTGGCTGAGGAAAGAGGCTAAGTGGTGTCCACAGAATGGGTCATTCTATCCACTTGATTATTAAAATTCTCCTCTACTGAGGTCACCCGCTGGTGAGCACTCACATGGGATACAAATATCTTCACAGTTTTTGATGATTCAGGTCCATCCACATACCTCTCCCCCAGATTTCTTTGTCACCAATTTTCCAATTGTGGTTTTTCCAAGTCCCTGACCATCCAGCCAAACTATTGGCTACAGCCCATGAATCAGTATATAATCACATATCTGGCCATTTCTCCCTCTATGCAAAGTGCACAGCCAGGTGCACCACTCAAAGTTCTGCCCACTGGGAAGATTTCCCTTCACTGCTGTAATTCAGGGATGTCCTAGAAAGGGGCTGTAGTGCTGCAGCTGTCCACTTTCAGGTGGTGCCTGCATATCATGCAGAACCATCTGTGAACCAGGCCCTAGTCTTCTCTTTCTCTGTCAGCTGATCATAGAGAACTCCCCATGAGGCCATCTGTGCAGGCTAGGGGAGAGAAGGCAGGGTGGCAGGAGTGAAGACCTTGGGCATTTGAGCCACTTCTTCATGTAACTTACTTGTGCCTTCAGGACCTGCTCGAGCCCAGTCACATATATACCACTTCCATTTGATGATAGAATGCTGCTGCTCATGACCCACTTTATGGCTAGATGAGTCAGAAAGCACCCAGTTCATGATAGACAGTTCAGATCACATGGTGACTTGATAACCCATAATCAAATGTTCAGTTTCCACCAAATCCCAGTAACAGGCCAAGAGCTGTCTCTCAAAAGGAGAATACTTATCTGCAGAAGATGGCAGGGACTTGCTGCAAAATCCTAGAGGTGTCCACTGTGATTCACCTATGGGGGCCTGCCAAAGACTCCAAACAGCATCCCTATCTCCCACTGACACCTCAAGCACCGTTGGATCTGCTAGGTCATATGGCCCAAGTGGCAGAGCAGCTTGCACAGCAGCCTGGACCTGTTGCAGAGCCTTCTCTTGCTCTGGACCCCAGTCAAAACTGGAAGCTTTTCGGGTCACTCGATAAATGGGCCAAAGTAACACCCAAATGAGGAATGTGTTGCCTCCAAAATCCAAATAGGATCACTAGGCGTTGTGCCTCTTTCTTGGTTGTAGGAGGGGCCAAGTGCAGCAACTTAACCTTAGAAGGCATATCTTGACAGGCCCCATACTACTGGGCCCCTAGAAATTTTACTGAGGTAAAAGTTCCCTGAATTTTACTCAGATTTATTTCCCATCCTCTGGCACGCAAATATCTCACCAATAAGTCCAGTGTGTTTGCTATTTCTTGCTCACTGGATCTAATAAGCATAATGTCATCAATGTAATGGACCAGTGTGATAGCTTGTGGAAACGAAAAGCGATCATGGTCTCTCCAAATAAGATTATGACACAAACTGGAGAGTTGATATACCCCTGAGGTAGGACAGTAAAGGTATATTGCTGGCCTTGCCTGCTGAAGGCAAATTGCTTCCGGTGAGCCTTATGGATAGGCATGGGGGAAAAGGCATCTGCCAAGTCAATGGCTGCACACCAGGTACCAGGAGATGTGTTAATTTGCTCAAGCAATGAAACCACATCTGGTGCAGCAGCTGCAATTGGAATCACCACTTCGTTAAGCTTATAATAATCCATTGTCATTCTCCAAGATCCATCTGTCTTCTGCACAGGCCAAATGAGAGAGTTGAATGGGGATGTGGTAGGAATCACCACTCCCGTGTCTTTCAAGTTCTTCATGGTGTCACTATCTCTGCATTCCCTCCGGGGATGTGATACTGTTTTTGATTTAGTATTTTTCTAGATAGAGGCAGCTCTAATGGCTTCCATTTGGCCATTCCCACCATAACAGCCCTCACCCTACCAGTCAGGGAGCCGTTGTGGGGGTTCTGCCAGCTGCTAAGTATGTCTATGCCAATTATGCATTCTGGCACTAGGAAAATGACCACAGGATGAGTCCGGAGACCCACTGGACCCGCTGTAAGTTGGACCTGAGCTAAAACTCCATGAATTACCTGACCTCCATAAGCCCCTACTTTAACTGGAAGACCACAATGATATTTTGGGTCCCCCAGAATCAACATCAGCTCAGAGCCATTATCCAGTATTCCCTGAAATGTCTGATCATTTCCCTTTCCCCAGTGCACAGTTACCCTGGTAAAAAGCCAGAGGTCTCCTTGGGGAAGGATGGAAGAAGAATTCACCAGATAAATTGTTGGTAATGTAGTGGGTCCTTCCTCAAGGGGACCCAGCCTCCCCATCATTCAAGAGATTCTGGGTCTGTAAAATGGGTTAAGTCTGGAAATTGATCGAGGAGCCATGATTCTGTTTTTATAATTCAAATTAGTCTTTTGTCCATTCGACCTAGAAATTTTCTGCTTGTATAAATTAAGTCAGAATACAGTAGGCTTCCTATCAATTTCACTTCTAGTAATACCATGATTAATTAGCCAATGTGAGAGCTCTACACAAGTCCGACTATTCTGATTGCTACTTTGCCTCTACTGTCCATTATGGCAGCTATGCCCACCTTGCCTTTGATTGTTGAGTGCGATCTCTTGGCCCCTGCAACCTTGGGATCCTATTATTCCCATTGTATTTAAATTTTGTAGTTGAGTGACTGTGGTTCCCACTGTTAGATCTGACATACAGAGAAAAGCAATTACAGGGCTCTTCAAAGATGCAGGTGCTGCCCTCACAGATCTATTTCACAAGGCATTAATCAAGTGTATAACTTCTGGACTCTCCCAGCTGAGATGAGTAGGTCAAAAGTGACTAATTCACTTCACATCCCAATCTCCCTAAGCCTTTGGGTCCCTTCCTCTACATTAAACCAAGGGAGGTCAGGCATTTTCAACTCACTCACAGTGGGCCATCTTTTAATCCATATTTCAGCTAACCAAGCAAACAAACTATTAGAATCTTTTTTAACTCCCCAAGCTGCAACATTAAATGCAGAATCCCTATTTAGTGGGCCCAAATCAATACTTTCAGCCTGATCCACCTCTATGTTCCTTCCACCATTATCCCACACCCTTAATCTCCATTCCCATGCCTGTTGCCCAGATTTCTGTTTATATAAATTAGAAAACTCAAGCAATTCTTTTCAAGTGTACTTCCTCATGGGTCACATGCTCAACCTCGCCTCTAGGGGCCCACTGGGACTTTAGTCATAGGTCTAGAAGCAAACAGGTGTTGGGGGTGGCTTCTGAGGAGAATCAGCATTATCTTGCCTGGTAATTGCCTTGGGAGGCCATCACTGTTGCCTCAGGCAGTGCAGGGTTTATCTCCTCAGACAAAAGTGGAAAGACTGATGGCAGCATGGGTTGGGGAGGGGATGTTGCCACTACTGGAGGTGGGGGAGCTGTTTCTTCTGGCAAAAAAGGTTCATCAGAGTTTACAAACTCAGTGTCCCCAGTTTCATCAGGGTCCTCCCACACACCCCCATTCCGAGTTGCAGGGTCCCATTCTTTTCCAATTAATGCCCTCACTTTAACAATAGACACCTGGCAAGGCTGTCCATGCACCTTTCTTTACAGGTCAGCCCCTTGCATGATAAAAGCTTGTGTCTGTTTTTCCACAATTTCAGCTCTTACTCTACAGGAGATAAGGCTCTCATTCAGGGCAATCTTAGCAGATTTGAGGCTCAGTATCTGCTGCTGAAGCCAGGAGACAGAATCCCTGAGTTCATCATTTTCTTTCATCACTTTGTCCACTGAACTTAGGAGCAACAAACCAGCTTTGTTATGTTCCTTGGTTCTCCACATATGGTCAAAGGTATTATGTATAGAGTAACTAAACCCTTTGCCTCTCACGAGTGGTGAATCAGGAGTGCCAAATGCATTTATTTTGTATAACTCTCTAAATAGTTTATGCCAAGGACTATCAGTGTTCTCCATACTATTAGAAGTACAGTCCTTAGCATTTGGGGGTCGAATTATATTAAGCAGCCAACTCCAGAAACCCCAAAACCAATGAAAGAACTCCATCCTTAATATTCTGTTCCCATAGAACCACTCCTGGTACCAAAATCTGTCTTAGTCAGGGTTCTCTAGAGGGACACAACTAATGGAATCGATATATATATAAAGGGGATTTTATTAAGTATTAACTCACATGATCACAAGGTCCCACAATAGGCTGTCTGCAGGCTGAAGAGCAAGGAGAGCTAGTCCAAGTTCCAAATCTAAAGAACTGGGAGTCCAGTGTTTGAGGGCAGGAAGCGTGCAGCACAAGAGAAAGACATAGGCTGGGAGGCTAGGCCAGTCTCTCCTTTCCCATTCTTCTGCCTGCTTATATTCTAGTCTCACTGGTAGCTGATTAGATGGTGCCCACCCAGATTAAGGGTGGGTCTGCCTTTCCCAGCCCACTGACTCAAATGTTAATATCCTTTGGCAACACCCTCACACACACATTCTGGATCAATACTTGGTATCCTTCAATCCAATCAAGTTGAAACTCAGTATTAACCATCGCAGACCTCAAAAGCCCTGGTAACCAAAGCAAAACTTGACAAATGGGATCAAATCAAGATAAAAAGCTTCTGTACGCAAAGGAAAGCATCAATGAAGTGAAGAGACAGTCTAAAGAATGAGAGAAAATATTTGTAAACTATTCATTCGACAAGGCATTAATAACCAGAATATATAAAGATCTCAAACACCTTAATACCAAAAACCAAATAATCCAACATAAAAATGGGCAAAAGATCTGAATAGATATTTATCAAAAGAAGACATACGAATGGCCAACAGATACATGAAAAAAATGCTCAACATCATTAGTGATTAGAGAAATGCAAGTCAAAACCACAAGGAGATCTCATCTCACCCCGGTTTAAATGGCCATTATCAAAAAGACAGAAATAACACATGTTACTGAGGATGTAGGAAAGGAAAACCCTTCTACGCTGTGTTTCAGAATGAAAATTAGTACAGCCAAAGAATTGGAATCAGATCCCTGGTTCCTTTTATTGAGAAACTGTATTCATATATGACATTCTGGAATATGTGAATGCTTATTGCCACAGGGTTGTCATGGCTTACAGACTTTTTCAGTGAACAGAACTAGAAAAATTATTTTTTAATGGGAATAAAATTCTTACTGTATTTCTGGTTTAAATATAAAATTATATAGTTTTTTGTTTGTTTGTTTTTAAGACAGGGTCTCAGTCTGTTGCCTAGGCTGGAGTGCAGTGGCACCATCATAGCTCACTGCAGCCTCAGACTTCCGGGCTCAAACTATCCACCCACCTCAGCCTCCTAGGTAGTTGGGACTACTACAGGTGCACATCGCCACACTCAACTAATTTTTTTTTTTTTTTTTTTTTTTTTTTTTTTTTTTTTTTTTTGGGTAGAGACAAGATCTCCCTATGTTGCCCAGGCTGGTTTCAAACTCCTGGACCCAAGTAATTCTCCCACCTTGGTCCCCTGAGTACTGGGATTATAGGTGTGAGCCACTGTGCCTGGACAAATGACATGGTTTTTACTAAACTCTTTTGATTTCATACTTAGTTTTCTTTCTTATGTTGAAAACCTTGATTTCAAAACACAACATAATTACTTATTTGCTTTATTCTACAATAAACTTAGAGTTTCAAAATGACAATAAGACTACTGAATATCATTTAAGATTTTTATAGCTTTTTTTGTTCTTGTTGTATCAAAACAAAATTGCATCACTTGAAGAAATTTTGTATTGTTAAGGACTGGTATGATTTTTTCTTCATTTAATCTTTTCTTAAGCATGTAAAACATTTACATGGTTTCAAAGTCAAAACTATATAACCTAAATTTACAGAAATCTCACTACTATGGCTATCTTCTACATGCTGTTCTCTCTCTCTTCACATGGAACACCTTAATAGATTTTGGTTTGCTATTTTATTTTATTTTGCAAAAATTGGCATACTAAAACTTGTTTTGTACCTTAATTTTCCCCCACCTAACAATATATTCTAGAAATCACTCTAATTCAATATACAGTGATCTTTTCATCAGTTTTCACGGCTTCCTAGTACTTCATTGTGTGGTTGTACCATCATTTCTTCAACTAGTCCCCTATTAACAAACATTTGAGATATCCCCAATCATTTGTTATTATAAATTAAATGACAATGAAATGCATAACTTGTATTTTATTTTTGTTGATAATATCTTTGGAATCACACTTCCATACTTCTGGAAGTAAGATTGCTGAGTCAAAAGGTAAATGAGGCCAAGCTTGGTGGCTCATGTCTGTGGTCTTAGCACTTTGTGGGGTCAAGGTGGGAGGATCACTTGGGGCCAGAGGTTCAGGACCAGCCTGGGGGACTTGGTGACCCTGTCTCTAAACAACAGTAAAAAAGTAAATGAATTTTGCTAGTATGTTGCCAAATTCCATTCCAAAGTTGTGTCATTCACAATTCTCCCAGAAATGTGTCAGAGTGCCAGAGTGCCTAATTCCCATACAGCCTTCCCAATAGACTATGTTGTCAAAATTCTGGATGTTTACCAATCTGATAAATGAAAACTGATAAATCAGCAACACAAGCAAGTTTTAATTCGTATATCTCATGACTGAGGTTAAGCATGTTTTCACATATGGAAAAGCTTTTGTTTCTGTAAAATGTATGTTTCTATCTTTTGTCCACTTTTCTAAATAATTGTCCTTTTTTCTCAATTTTTAAAATATTTTGGCCTTTATTTGTCATTTGAGTAGCAAATATTTTCCTAGTTGTCATTTGTCTTTTAACTTTGTTTGCAATGAGTTTTGCTGTGCAAAGGAATTTTTAATACACAAATTATCAATATTTTCTTTCATTTCTTCTCAATTTTGAGTCACATGAAAGTTATCTCACTGAAGTTGTTAATGTGGTAGGAATGCTTAAGCAAACTGTAATTGGCAAATTACTGGAGGCTCCCTGTGGACTAGTTTGAGAGTTAAAACTCTGGGGGCTCAATTTTAGGGAGACCCCCACACTTTTATGAGTTTGTCCTTAGGAACCCCACCAGGTTCTCAGAGAAAAATCCTTTCACGCTTCCACCAGGGGGAGGAAAAAGCAATGACTGTGAAACACACCTACAGCATTCTGTTCTTCTTAACAAAAGCCTTCCCTCAGGGAAATTATTTTCCAGAGCCTTACCTACCCAGAGAATGAAAAATACCCAATTCCAAAACCTTCTAGCCTTCTTGCCCTACCTAAGGGAGGAAAAAGAGCTGAGAAGCACTTGGGAAGGTTATAGCCCTAGGACATAGGTTCAATAAAAGACTAGCAGAATAAGACCTAACATTAGAATTATAGAATGCTTCCTCTGTTGTGATGGTTAATATTGAGTGTCAACTTCATTGGATTGAAAGATACAAAGTATTGTTCCTGGGTGTGTCTGTGAGAGTATTGCCAAAGGAGATTAACATTTGAGTGGGTGGACTGGGAGAAGCAGATCCACCCTCAATCTGGATAGGCACCATCTAATCAGCTGCCAGCATGGCTAGGATAAAAGCAGGCAGAAGAAGAATATGGAAGGACTTGACTTTACTGAATCTTCCGGCCTTCGTCTTTCTCCTGTGCTGGATACTTCCTGTCCCCGAACATCGGACTCCAAGTTCTTCAGCTTTTGGACTCTTGGACTTATGCCAGTGGTTTGCCAGGGGATCTCGGGCCTTCAGCCACAACTAAAGGTTGCACTGTTGGCTTCCCTACTTTTGAGATTTTGGGACTTGGACTAGCTTCCTTGCTCCTCAACTTGCAGACCGCCTATTATGGGACTCAAATCTTGTGATCATGTGAGTCAATACTCCTTAATAAACTCCCCTTCATATATATATATATTCTATTAATGCTGACCCTCTAGAGAATCCTAATACACCTCTCCTTACCACCACATCAGTCAGGCTCCTACATAATAACAGGGGATTACAACTGAAATAACTTCAAGGCTCAGGCTGGCTTTGGAAGGAGTCTCTAAAGAAATCCAAAGATAGGCCGGGTACAGTGGCTCATGCCTATAATCCCAGCACTTTGGGAGGCTGAGGCAGGTGGATCACCTGAGGTCAGGAGTTCGAGACTAGCCTGGCCAACATGGCGAAACCCTATCTCTACTAAAAATACAAAAGTTATCTGGGCGTGGTGGCGCATGACTGTAACCCCAACTACTTGGGAGGCTGAGTCAGGAGAATTGCTTGAACCCAGGAGGCGGAAGTTGCATTGTGCCAGTGCACTCCAGCCTGAGCAACAGAGTAAGACTCTGTCTCAAAAAAAAAAAAAAAAAAAAAAGAAAGGAAAAAAAAAGAAAAGAAAAGAAAGAAAAAAATCCAAAGACAACAGGGAGACAGAAACAAGGACATTAGAGCAAGTTTTAGCCTCTGACACCTACAGCTATGGCAAATAGTAAACCTAACCTAGCTTTTAGCCAGATAAACACAAAACCTCATGATACAAGCCTATTTAACTCAGTTTCTTTTAGTCAATACATCATGTCCAGCTTTGAACAAAAATGGCAAGGCATGCTAGAAAGCAGAAACATAGTCTAAGAGCTAGAACAAGCTTCAGAACCAGACTCAGGTATGACACAAAATTTGGAACAATCAGACAAGAAACTTGAAAGAACTATAATTAATATGCTAAGAGCTCTAATGAAAATGTTACCGACATGTAAAACAGATGGTTATGTAAGCAGAGAAATAGGAACTCTAAAAATAATTCAAAAGGAATTTTTAAAATCAAAAAAATATATAACAGAAATGAAGAATGCCTTTGATGGCCTCACCAGTAGACTGGACACAGATGAGGAAATAATCAATGAACTTAAAGATATGTCAATAAAAACCCCAAAATGAAAAGCAAATTGGAAGCAAGTGGAGGGGGGGAGGAATAGAATGTAATAGCCAAGAAATGTGGGGCAATTACAAATGGTATAACATACATGTAAAGGGAATATCAGAAGGAGAAGAAAGGAACAAAATAATTACTCCAAATGACTAAGAATTTTCCAGAATAATGATAGACACCATACCACAGATCCAAGAAGCCCAGAAAACACCAAGCAGGATATATATCAAGACATTTACACACAGGCATATTATATTGAAACTGCAGAAAATCAAAGACAAAAAGAAAAAAAATTGAGACAGGGTCTCACTGTTTCACTTGGTCACCCAGGTTTAAGTACAGTGGCACAATCATAGTTCACTGCAGCCTTGGCCTCCTGGGCTCAAGCAATACTCACACCTCAGCTTCCCAAGTAGCTGGGACTACAGGTGCATGCCACCATGCCGGGCTAACTTTGTTATTATTATTTGTAATGATGAGATCTTGGTTTGTTGCCCAGGCTGGTCTTAATTTCCAAGACCTGCAGGGTGAGTCGGGAAGTTAGAGACTCAAGAGAGCCAATTATGTTGTTCTGGCTTGAGTCCAAAGGCCTGAGACCCAGAACTGATGATGTAGTTCCAGTCCAAAGACTGGCAGGTTTGGGAACCAGGAAAAGCCTATCTTTGAGTTTGAACGTGAAGGCAGGGAAAAGTCCACGTCCCAGTTCAAAGGTAGACAGGCCAGCAGGAGGAATTCTCTCTTACATGAGGAGTGTCAGCCATTTGGTTCTACTTAGGACTTCAATTGATTGGATGAGGCCCACCCATGTCAGGAAGGGCAATCTGCTTACTCAATCTACCAAGGTAAATTAAATGTTAATCTCATTCAAAAACACCATTACAGGAACACTCAGAATAATGTCTGACTAAATATCTAGGTACCCTGAGGGTCAGTCAGGTTGACACACAAAATTAACCATCACAAGTCCAACCCTTGCCAACTTGGCACTCCTATGCATACTTAATCTCCAAACGAAGTCAATAGCAAGAACATAATTCCACCTAACATGATACTGTGTATAACCAAAACACACTAACCCCCTTTCCTTGAGTGATGTTTAATCTTCTTGCTATCTCAAAACTTAAATACTGTTACGTAAAGTTAACAATACTTAAAGACTATGATATAAAGTCATACATCTTAGTTACATGATAAGGGGATGATACAGGGAAGAAAAAAAGATATTTGCCTACACACACACACTTCCTCCATACCAAAATAAGGAAGAAATACTCGTGACAACTAAGGTCTTCATTTCTGTAACTAGTCATGTGGTCATAGCTGGTATATATAACTACCTTTTTCCAGTACACATTCCTTATTCCCTTTGCCTTCAAGCACCTCAACTAGTCAGTTTTTTGACAGGTGGGGTGACCCAGACCTTCATTCCTAAGGGGTCTGGCCATTAGTAGTCCTGCCTGGATTGGTTCATTGTAGTTTGAAACTGACTTAAATCACAGGGCATGGTAACATTAAGACATGTCCTAAAGGGATATCCTGTATTCCAAACATACTGTTTCTTATCTCCATGGTGAAATAGTAGTCCAATTTCCCCCTTGGTAGTCAGGATTAACACTCAGCCAACACAGTAACTCTCTTCTTTGCCTGTTGTTTCAGAGGCACAAGGAGCCCAAGATGGGTGGGCAACAGTCTTAACTTCCAGTTCAATGGAATCATTCTGTGTCTCTTTGTGGAAGCATTCCTCCCTTTGGGACTAAGTCTTCTTGGCCAGGCAAGCATAAAGTCATAGGAAGAGGAAGCAACAATTTTGCTAGTGGGTTATGAGGGGTAATTGTGGTGCCACTCTTATTTCTACCCCTTAATTTCCAGACCTATTAATCCTGGCTTTGGGAGAAATAGCACCATATATTGGGCACTAATTCAGAGCATATATGGCTTTCTGGAGGACCTTGCCCTGCCCTTGCAAAGTATTGACACCTACCTGGCCCTGTAATTGAGACTTCAAAAGACCATTCCAATGTTCTACTCAGCCAGCTGCTTCAGGATGGTGGGGAACATGGTAAGAACAGTGAATTCCATGCTCATGGGCCCATTGCTGCACTTCATTTGCTATAAAGTAAATTATTTGATAAAACAGTGCTGTATGGAATACCATGACAGTGGATAAGGTATTCTGTAAGTCCACAATAGTAGTTTTGACAGAAGCACGTTTTGCATGAAAGACAAATACATACCCAGAGTAAGTGTCTATTCCAGTAAGAACAAACACTGCCCCTTCCATGATGGAAATGGCCCAATGTAACCAACTACCCACCAGGTAGCTGGCTTGTTGCCCTAGGAAATTGTGCCATATCTGGGGTTCAGTGTTGGCCTCTGCTGCTAACAAATGGGTCACTCAGCAGTGGCCATAGCCAGGTCAGCCTCGGTGAGTAGAAGTCCATATTGCTGAGCCCGTGCATAACCTCCATCCCTGCCATGCCAACATGGTTACTTTTGTTCGTGAGCACACTAGGTGATAGGGGGTTGCTGGAAAAGAGGCTGACTGGTGTCCACAGAACAAGTTATTCTATCTACGTGATTATTAAAATTTCCTCTGCTGAGGTCACCCTTTGGTGAGCATTCACATGGGACACAACTGTCTTCATGATTTTTTGCCTATCATGGAGGGTCCATTCACATACCTTTTCCTCAAATTTCCTTGTCAAAAGTTTTCTAATCACATCCCTTCCAAGTCCCAGATCATCCAGCCAAACTATTGTCTACAGCCCATGAATTAGTATATAATCATATCTGGCCATTTCTCCTCCCAAGCAAAATGAACATCCAGGCACACTGCTCAGAGTTCTGCCCACTGGAAGGATTTTCCTTCACCACTGTCTTAAGGAATGTCCCAGAAAAGGTACCGCAGTGCTGCAGCTGTGTACTTTCATATGATTCCAGCCCATCTTAAAGAACTATCTGTAAACCAGGCCTAAAACTTTTATTTTCTTCTATCAAATGATTGGAGGGAACTCCCTGTGGCCTCATGGGTGTGGGCTAGGAAAGAGAGGATGATATATTTAGGTTGATGCAAAAGTAATTGCTGTTTTTGCTGTTAAGAGTAATGGTTAAAACCACAATTACTTTGGCACCAACCTAATAGCAGGAATGGGGACCATGAACATTTATTTGGGCTACTACTTCACGTATTAATAACTTACCTGTGACCGGGCACAGTGGCTCACGCCTGTAATCCCAGCACTTTGGGAGGCCGAGGTGGGCAGATCACAAGGTCACGAAATCGAGACCATCCTGGCTAACATGGTGAAACCCCATCTCTACTAAAAAAATACCAAAAAAAAAAAAAAAATTAGCTGGGCGTGGTGGCGGGCGCCTGTAGTTCCAGCTACTCGGGAGGCGGAGGCAGGAGAATGGTGTGAACCTGGGAGGCGGAGCTTGCGATGAGCCGAGATCGCGCCACTGCACTCCAGCCTGGGCGACAGAGCAAGACTCTGTCTCAAAAATAAATAAATAAATAAATAAATAATAATAAAATAACTTACTTGTACCTTCAGGGCCTGCTCAGGTCCAATCATGTATACACCACTTCCGTTTGGTGATGGAGTGTGCTGTGCATGCCAAATTTTATGGCTTGGTGAGTTGGATAACATCCAGTTCATGATAGACAGCTCAGGTGGATGATACTATGGTGGCCTACAGTTAAGTGTCCAGTCTCTAAGGCCCAGTATCAGGCCAAGAGCTGTTACTCAAAAGAAGAATAGTTTCGTGCTTGTAATCCTAGCACTTTGGGAGGTGGAGGCAGGCGGATCACGAGGTCAGGAGATAGAGACCATCCTGGCCAACATGGAGAAACCCTGTCTCTACTAAAAATACAAAAATCAGCTGGGCGTGGTGGTGCGTGCCTGTTATCTCAGCTACTCCGGAGGCTGAGGCAGGAGAGTCGCTTGAACCAGGGAGTCAGAGGCTGCAGTGAGCTGAGATCACACCACTGCACTCCAGCCTGACGACAGAGCAGGACTCCATCAGAAGAAGGAGAAGGAGGAAGAAGAAGGAGAAGGAGAAGGACGAGCAGGAGGAGGAGGAGGAGGAGGAGGAGGAGGAGGAGGAGGAGGAGGTTATTCAAAGAGGATAGCATGGCTTTGTTCCAAAGTCTGAAGGTCCTCCACTGCAATTCACCTATAGGGGCCTCCCAAAGGTTCCAAACAGCCTCCCTGTCTGCCACTGACACTTCAAGCACCATTGTATCTGGTTGGTCATATGGCTCAAATCGCATAGCTTACACAGCAGCCTGGACCTGTTGAAGAGCCTTCTCTTGTTCTGGGCCCCACTCAGAATTAGCAGCTTTTTGGGTCACTGGGTAAGTGAGCCAGACACCCAAATAAGGAATATATCACTTCCAAAATACAAAGAGGCCCACTAGGCATTGTATGTCTTTTTTGGTTGTTGAAGGGGCCAGATGCAACACTTATTCACCTTAGAGTGATATGACCTGTCCCATACCATTGATCCCCTAGAAATTTCACCAAGGCTCTTGAATTTTTGTCAAATTTATTTCCCACTCTCTGACACACAAAAGTCTTACCAACAAGTCTAGAGTAGTTGCTACTTCTTGCTTACTAAGACTAATTAGAATAGTGTCGGGAATGTGATGCGCCAGTGTGATATCTTGAGAAAGGGAAAGATGAACAAGATTCCTGCAAACTAAAGTATGTCACAGGCCAGGCATGGTGGCTCATGCCTGTAATCCCAACACTTTGGGAGGCCGAGGCGGGTGAATCACTTGAGGTCAGGAGTTCAAGACCAGCCTGGCCAACATGGCGAAACCCCGTCTCTACTTAAAAATAAAAAAATTAGCCAGGCATGGTGGCAGGCACCTGTAATCCCAACTACTCTGGAGGCTGAGGCAGGAGAATCACTTGAACCTGGGAGATGGAGGTTGCAGTGAGCCAAGATCATGCCATTGCACTCCAGCCTGGGCGACACAGACTCCATCTCAAAAAAAAAAAAAGTATGTCACAGAGTTGGAGAGTTCGTGCACTCCTAAGGTAGGAGAGTGAAGGTGTATTACTGGCCTTGCCAGCTGAAAGAAAACTGCTTCTAGAAATCTTTATTAACAGAAATGGAGAAAAAGCATCTGCCAAATTCATTAGCTGTCTGCCAGGTACTAGGGGATGTGTTAATTTGTGTAAAAAATGAAACCACATCTGGTAAAGCTACTACAATTGGAATCATCACCTGGTTAAACTTACAATAATCCACTATCATTTTCCAAGATCCATCTGTCTTCTGCACAGGCCAAATAGGAGAGTTGAATGAGAATGTGGTGGGAATCATCACCCCCGTATCTTGCAAGTCTTTGATGGTGGCACTAATCTCTGCCATTCCTCCAGGAATGCAGTATTGCTTTTGGTTTACTATTTTCCTAGGTAGAAGCAGCCCTAATAGCTTTCATTTGGTCTGTCCCACCATGATAGCCCTCACTCCACAGGTTAGGGAACTAATGTGGGGGCTTCTGTCAGCTACTAGATATGTCTATTCCAATTATGCCTTCTAGAATTGGGGAAATAACCACAAGACGGGTTCAGGGACCCACTGGTCCACTATGTATTTTCACACTGTGAAGGTACAGGACCACTGTAAGATAGACCTAGGCTAAAATTCCATTAATCACCTGACTTCCACACATTGACTGTGAATCACAGTGATATTTTGGGTCTCCCGGAATTAGTGTCAGTTCAGAACCAGTGTCTAGTAGTCCCTGAAAGGTCTGATTATTTCCCTTCCCCAATGCGGAGTTACTCCATAAAAGGCTGTAGGTCCCTTTGGGGAAGGCCAGGGGAAAGATTAACAGTATAAATATTCAGTAGCATATGGGATCTTTCTTCCAGGGGACCTGGTCTTCCTTTCATTCTAGGTCTATAAACAGGCTCAAGTCTGGGAATTGTTTAAGGGCCATAATTCTCTGTTTTTAGGATTCAGATTAGACTTTTTTTTCACTTGACCTGGAACTTTTCAACTTATATAGATCAAGTAAAAATTCGGTAGGCTTCCTATCTATTAAGTTGGTGCAAATGTAATTCCAGTTTTTTGCCATTACTTTCAATTGTAATTGAAATTACCCTTGTACTAACCAAATATTTCACTTCCAGGAACACCATGATCAACTAGCAATGCTGTAGTTCTGCAGGAGTCAGACTATTCAGCTGGTTGCTTTGATTCTGCTGTTTATTATGGTGACCACTCCCACCTTGCCTTTGGTGGTTGAGTGCCTGGCCCCTGCCACACTAAGATAAATCTGTGTGGATAGCCTTATCAGCCACTTTTAGCTTAATCCAATTCAACATTACTTGAGCACCAACTGTTGCCAGGCATGTTACTTATGAATAACTTACCATGAGAGCTAAGTACTAAAAGAAGACCTGTCTACTAAATACAAATGAAATATTCTTATCAGTAACAGATAATTATCAATGAATACTTATCCAGATCTTCCTCTTCTTCCTAGACTGCTCAGGTCCCTTTAAGGGTCCCCAGAAAATTCTAAGACTTCTGACAGAGCATAGGGGCCCATTGATGGACTAACACCTTCCTACTACTCTGAGACTACTCATAACTGTTCCAAGCTTCAGCTCCCTGGATGCCATCTAAGCTCCTGACCTTTACGTATGTTCTCTTTGTCACCAGGTTTGGATCTAAAGCCACAAAATGGGAGATGCTATTTGCTCTCATTTTGTAACTCTGGTTTTCCCTACTCCTAATACTTTTCGTTTGATTTTTTACACAAAGAGAAAGGAAAGGACTGTAGATTTCTTGAAGGGATCAGACCCTTTACCTTCAGAACTCCTTTTATAATGTCAATATTTTAAAACTATCAAACTAAACAGGACATATTTTAAGCAAGTTTACAGATTAGGATCTTAGCAATATGTTTCAGCTAAATGTCAGAACTAGATAATGTCAACATTAATCAAAATAGCCAACTAAGAATTGAAATGGTATAGGAACTATTTGAGTCCCTAACATTCAAGAGGTAATGTTGCATTAGTAGATGTCAAAGTTAACAATGTTAGCCAGCTAAACGAGGAACTTCCTGAGCATACGTTGGAGGTTAGTGGATTAGCATTGATTTTAATCATGCTTTGGACAGTAGACATACAATCTATAAACACCCAGTTTGCATCAAGGAATAAAACAGATATTATTTCCTTCTATTCCTGTTGAAGCCCTGCCCATATTTCTCATCATTCTTGAAATCAGTTCATTGACTGTGTTCCACTATACCTTGTACATACTGTTGTGGTTAGGTGTTACTGCCAAACAAATAACATTATCTGTTTATCTGTCTCACTTCACACTAGCCTGTAGGATTCCTGATGCAAGGATTGTGGTTTACGAATATCTGCCAGGCCTGCAATGGAATAAGGAGGGAATTCAGAATAAAAAAGACTTGGATTAAAATCCTGACCCTAGAATTTAACTGTGTCATGATGGGCAAGTTTTTTAACTTCTCTGAGCCTCATAGTACTGAATTTTAAAACAGGGATTTAAATAACTACCTAGAAGACTTGATTAAGAATAAATGAAATAGGCTGGGTAGAGCGACTCACATCTGTAATCCCAGCACTTTGGGAGGCTGAGGCAAGTGGATTGCTTGAGCTCAGTAGTTCGAAACCAGCCTGGGAAATATAGCAAAAACCCATCTCTACAAAAAAATACAAAAAAAAAAAAAAAATTACCCGGGCACTGTGGCCTGTGCCTGTAGTCCCAGCTACTTGGGGAGCTGAGGTGGGAGGAAGGCTTGATCCCAGGAGTCCGAGGCTGTCGTGAGCCAAGATCGTGCCACTGCACTCCAGCCTGGGTGAAAAAGCCAAGACCCTGTCTCAACCAAAAAGAAAAAAGAAAAGATTAAATGATATTATCTACTATATCATAAAGGTTATAAATGAATGGTTATAAGTGAAACGTGAAAGGTTCCCTTGTCTCCCTCCCAGGGCATGCGATGGGGTGTGTCTCACTTCTTCAGTGCCCCGCTGCTTAACCTCTAGAGGAGCATACACATGGGCAGGCTGTGGGTCTCCGATTCCACAGCAGTGTCTAGGGGTGGATGTTTACAGCTTGTCCCAGTGGACATGGTGTTACAGGGTTCTCTCTTAGTGTGCCGTCTATAGGCAGCTTGTGTTAACCAGCTCAATTAGACCCTCCACCTTGCCGCAAGGACAGAGGGCTTTCTGTATGCCAGTTCCTGCCTTGGTGTACCGGAAGAATCGGATCACACGTGGGCTTGGAGAATGACTGCAAAGTTTTACTGAGTGGAAGTAACTCTCCGCCAATGAGGGAGCCAGAAGGGAGATGGTTTTCCCTGGATTTGGGCTGCTCGGTGGTCCTAGCCAAACTCTGCCTTATCCCACCTGTTGATGGTGTGCCAGCATGCTGACGTCTGTCGGTGGGCTCTTCCACCAGCGTGCTCTCGACCAGCCACTCGTGTCTTCTTCCGCCAAAGTGTTCCTCTCAATATCTGGCTGCCTGTGTGTCTGCCCGCTAGGGTCTCTGGTTTTTATAGGCCCAGGATGAGGGCATGACGGGACAGGGTGGTCTTGGAAAATGCAACATTTGGGAGCGAAAGCAGGAGTGCCTGTCCTCACCTAGGTCCATGGGGGTGGAGCCCTAGCCAGGGACCATGCCCTCCTCTACTCAGCACTTCCCTTCCCTGTGTCTGTATCATTTAAAGTGACCACACTCTTCCCTTCCCAGCACTCCCGTATCATAAACAAAAGGAAATTGTATTTTTAAGATTCTTTGGTTATGAGCAATAGAAATAAACTCTGGCTAACTCGAGTGGGGAAAGAAGACAAAACAACAAAATGCAATGTGTAATCTGGGATTAGATCCTGGGTCAGAGAGGGAAATTTATATAAAGGACATTATTGGAACAATTAGTGTAATCTGAAAAATGGACTATATCTTATAAAATAGTGTTAGCTAATCTTATATTTTCTGAATTTGATCATTATATGGCATTTATATAAGAGAATATCCTTGCTTTTAGGAAACACACAATGTAGGATATGGAGGTTAAAGAGCATGATGTCTGAAACTCTCAAATGGCTTTGGAAAAAAATATTTACATGTATATAAATGATTACATGTATATAAAATGTACATATATGTGACATATATACATGTATATATAATGCATGCTTACACATAGAGACAGAGAGAAAGCAAAAAAGTAAATATGGCAAAATATTAACAATTAGTGTGTAATATACATCCATATGTAATGCATGCACACACATATATAAAGAGACAAGGAGAAAGCAATAAAGTAAACATGGCAAGATAGTAATAATTAGCGAATCTGAGTAAAGAATGTGGGAATTCTTTGAACTATTCATATATATGACTTAGAAATAATTTCCAAATAAAAATTTTAAAAAGAAAAAAGGGTTAATATATTGGAAGAAACTTGGAGCTCTCGAAAAGGAAGAATGGAAAATTATAACAGTGTGAAAATTATGGCAGTGATGGAGATCTGATGTGGCCACCCCTCCTCTTGCCTTTGGTCTTCAAGCTGCCCTTAATTATTCCTGGGCTTGGGTCAAGCTAACTTTGGGAGACACTGAGTTTAGTTTAAGTGATAATAGCCTTTTTCCATAACTCAAGTGCCTTTGTAAAGCTAATGAGAGGTCACCACGCTGAGAGGATAGAGGACCCTGAATTCTGCTAAGGTGTAGTCATCAACAGTTGCCAGCCATTATTCCAGAGGTCACAAGATATGCAACTTCCCCATTCCCAATTACTCCTGCAGATAACATCACTATTGTAGAACCTAAGATTGGCCTTTGAGATATCTTTTCAGGTTTTGTGTATGTCTGAGAGCAGATGGCTCCATCTGGACATGCCAACCTGTGACCCCACCCAGTAGTAACTCAGTACACGTGAGGACCATTTCGCACACCCCTGTGATTGTACCTCTAACCAATCAGTAATAAGCACCCATTGCCTGGCCATCCCCCTGTCCCCTGCTTCTCCCAAACTATCTTTGAAAAACCCTAACCTCCGAATTTTCAGGGAGGCTGATTTGAATAATAATAAAACTCCAGTCTTCTGTTTAGTAGCTCTATGTGTGTAAAACTCTTTCTTTATTGCAATTCCCCTGCCTTGATAAATTGGCTCTATCTGGGCAGTGGGCCAGAAGAACCCACTGGGCAGTTACATCAGGCTTAGAAACTACTTGGGAACCAAGACAAGTACTATTCAACTATCAGAGTATAACACTGGTAAAAATAAGTCTCTTCCCTTTTTTTCATCATTTTGTACATGACTCACAATCCCAGGAAAAAGAAATTTCTTTTTACATATACATATACATATGGATGTATATTATACACTAATTGTTAATATTTTGCCATATTTACTTTATTGCTTTCTCTCTGTCTCTATGTGTAAGCATGCATTATATATGCATGTATATATGTCACATATATGTACATTTTATATACATGTAATCATTTATATACATGTAAATATTTTTTTCCAAAGCCGTTTGAAAAAGACACTATGCTTTTCCCACAGTCTCTGCAACCCGCAGACCAGGAGATTCCCTCGGGTGCCTACACCATCAGGGCCCTGGGTTTCAAGCACAAAACTGGGCAGCCAATTTGGGCAGACACCGAGCTAGCTGCAGGAGTTTTTTTTCGTACCTCAGTGGTGTTTGGAACGCCAGTGAGACAGAACCATTCACTACCCTGGAAAGGGGGCTGAAGCCAGAGAGCCAAGTGGTCTAGCTCAGCAGATCCCACCCCATGGAGCCCAGCAAGCTAAGATCCACTGGCTTGAAATTCTTGCTGCCAGCCCAGCAGTCTGAAGTCAACCTGGGACACTTGAGCTTGGTGTGGGGAGGGGCATCCACCATTACTGAGACTTGAGTAGGTGGTTTTCCCCTCACAGTGTAAACAAAGCCGCCAGGAAGTTCGAACTGGGCAGAGCCCACTGCAGCTCGGCAAAGCCGCAGTAGCCAGACTGCCTCTCTAGATTCCTCCTCTCTGGGCAGGGAATCTGTGAAAGAAAGGCAGCAGCCTCAATCAGGAGCTTATAGATAAAACTCCCATCTCCCTGGGACAGAGCACCTGGGAGAAGGGGCAGCTGTGGGCACAGCTTCAGCAGACTTAAATATTCCTGCATGCTGGCTCTGAAGAGAGCAGCGGATCTCCTAGCACAGCACTTGAGCTCTGCTAAGGGACAGACTGCCTCCTCAAGTGGGTCCCTGACCCCCGTGCCTCCTGACTGGGAGACACCTCCCAGCAGGAGTCGACAGACACCTCACACAGGAGAGCTCCTGCTGGCATCTGACAGGTGCCCCTCTGGGACGAAGCTTCCAAAGGAAGAAACAGGCAGCAATCTTTGCTGTTCTGCAGGCTCCGCTAGTGATACCCAGGCAAAAAGGGTCTGGAGTGGACCTCCAGCAGACCTGCAGCAGAGGGACCTGACTGTTAGAAGGAAAACTAACAAACAGAAGAGAATATCATCAACATCAACAAAAAGGACATCCACACAGAAACCCCATCTGAAGGTCACCAACGTCAAAGACCAAAGGTAGATAAATCCACAAAGATGAGGAAAAACCAGCGCAAAAGGCTGAAAATTCCAAAAAGAAGAACACCTCTTCTCCTCCAAAGGATCACAACTCCTCACCACCAAGGGAACAAAACTGGACGGAGAATAAATTTGATTAATTTACAGAAGTAGGCTTCAAAAGGTGGGTAATAACAGACTTCTCCGAGCTAAAAAAGCATGTTCTAACCCAATGCAAGCAAGCTAAGAACCTTGAAAAAAGGTTAGACGAATTGCTAACTAGAATAACCAGTTTAAAGAAGAACATAAATGGCCTGATGGAGCTGAAAAACACAGCACGAGAATGTCGTGAAGCATATACAAGTATCAATAGCCAAATAAATCAAGTGGAAGAAAGGATATTAGAGATTGAAGATCAACTTAATAAAGTGTGAAGACAAGATTAGAGAAAAAAGAATGAAAAGGAATGAACAAAGCCTCCAAGAAATATGGGACTATGTGAAAAGACCAAATGTACATTTGATTGGTGTGCCTGAAAGTGACGAGGAGAACAGAACCAAGTTGGAAAACACTCTTCAGGATATTATCCAGGAGAACTTCCCCAACCTAGCAAGACAGGCAAACATTCAAATTCAGGAAATACAGAGAATACCACAAAGATACTCCTCGAGAAGAGCAACCCCAAGACACATAATTGTCAGTTTCACCAAGGGTAAAATGAAGGAAAAAATGTTAACAGCAGCCAGAGAGAAAGGTTGGGTTATCCACAAAGGGAAGCCCATCAGTCAACAGCGGATCTCTCTGCAGAAACCCTACAAGCCAGGAGAGAGTGGGAGCCAATATTCAACATTCTTAAAGAAAAGAATTTTCAACCCAGAATTTCATATCCAGCCAAACTAAGCTTCATAAGTGAAGGAGAAATAAAATCCTTTACAGACAAGCAAATGCTGAGAGATTTTGCCACCACCAGTCTTGCCTTACACAAGCTCCTGAAGGAAGCACTAAATATGGAAAGGAACAACCAGTACCAGCCACTGCAAAAACATACCAAATTGTAAAGACCATCAACACTATGAAGAAACTGTGTCAACTAACGGGCAAAATAACCAGCTAGCATCATAATGACAGGATCAAATTCACACATAATAATATTAACCTTAAATGTAAATGGGCTAAATGCCCCAATTAAAAGACACAGACCGGCAAATTGGATAAAGAGTCAGGACCCAACAGTGTATTCAGGAGACCCATCTCACGTGCAAAGACACACATAGGCTCAAAATAAAGGGATGGAGTAATATTTACCAAGCAAATGGAAAGCAAAAACAAGCAGGGGCTGCAATCCTAGTCTCTGATAAAACAGACTTTAAACCAACAAAGATCAAAAGGGACAAAGAAGGGCATTACGTAATGGTAAAGGGATCAATGCAACAAGAAGAGCTAACTATCCTAAATATATATGCACCCAATAGAGAAGCACCAGATTCATAAAGCAAGTTCTTAGAGACATACAAAAAGACTTAGACTCCCACACAGTAATAGTGGGAGACTTTAACACCCCACTGTCAATATTAGATCAATGAGACAGAAAATTAACAAGGATATTCAGGACTTGAACTCAGCTCTGAATCAAGTGGACCTAATAGACATCTACAGAACTCTCCACCCCAAATCAACAGAATATACATTCTTCTCAGCACCACATTGCACTTATTCTAAAATTGACCACATAATTGGAAGTAGAATACTCCTCAGCAAATGCGAAAGAACAGAAATCATAACAAACGGTCTCTCAGACCACAGTGCAATCAAATTAGAACTCAGGATTAAGAAACTCACTCAAAACCACTCAACTACATGGAAACTGAACAACCTGCTCCTGAATGACTACTGGGTAAATAAAAAATGGAGGCAGAAATAAAGATGTTCTTTGAAACCAATGAGAACAAACACACAATGTACCAGAATCTCTGGGACACATTTAAAGCAGTGTGTAGAGGGAAATTGACAGCATGAAATGCCAACAAGACAAAGCAGGAAAGATCTAAAATCAACTCCCTAACATCACAATGAAAAGAACTAGAGAAGCAAGAGCAAAGAAATTCAAAAGCTAGCAGAAGACAAGAAATAACTAAGATCAGAGGAGAACTGAAGGAGATAGAGACACGAAAAACCCTTCAAAAAATCAATGAATCCAGGAGCTGGTTTTTTGAAAAGATTAACAAAATAGATAGACTGCTAGCCAGACTAATATAAAAGAGAGAAGAATCAAATAGACACAATAAAAAAGATAAGGGGATATCACCACTGATCCCACAGAAATGCAAACTACCATCAGAGAATACTATAAACACCTCTATGCAAATAAACTAGAAAATCTAGAAGAAATGGATAAAATCCTGGACACATACACCCTCCCAAGACTAAACCAGGAAGAAGTCAAATCCATGAATAGACCAATAACAAGTTCTGAAATTGAGGCAGTAATTAATAGCCTACCAACCAAACAAAAACAAAAACAAAAACAAAAAACAGAACTGGATGGATTCACAGCCGAATTCTACCAGAGGTACAAAGAGGAGCTGGTACCATTCCTTCTGAAATCATTCCAAACAATAGAAAAAGAGGGACTCCTCCATAACTCATTTTATGAAGCCTGCATCATCCTGATACCAAAACCTGGCAGAGACACAACAAAAAAAAAGAAAATTTCAGGTCAATATCCCTGATGAACATCGATGTGAAAATCTTCAATAAAATACTGGCAAACCGAATCCAGCTGCACATCAAAAAGCTTATCCACCATGATCAAGTGGGCTTCATCCCTGGGATGCAAGGCGGGTTTAACATATATGCAAATCAATAAATGTAATCCATCACATAAACAGAACCAATGACAAAAACCACATGAGTATCTCAATAGATGCAGAAAAGGCCTTCAATAAAATTCAGCACCCCTTCATGCTAAAAACTGTCAATAAACTAGGTATCGATGGAATGTATCTCAAAATAATAAGAGCTATTTATGACAAACCCATAGCCAATATCATACCGAATGGGGAAAAGCTGGAAGCATTCCCTTTGAAAACCGGCACAAGACAAGGATGCCCTCTCTCACCACTCCTATTCAACATAGTATTGTTGAATACTATTGTTGAAGTTCTGTCCAGGGCAATCAGGCAAGAGAAAGAAATAAAGCGTATTCAAATAGGAAGAGAGGAAGTCAAATTGTCTCTGTTTGCAGATGACATGATTGTATATTTAGAAAACCCCATCGTCTCAGCCCAAAGTCTCCTTAAGCTGATAAGCAACTTCAGCAAAGTCTCAGGATACAAAATCAATGTGCAAAAATCACAAGCATTCCTATACACCAATAATAGAGAGCCAAATCATGAGTGAACTCCCATTCACAAATGCCACAAAGAGAATAAAATACCTAGGAATACACCTTTTAGGGGATGTGAAGGACCTCTTCAAGGAGAACTACAAACCACTGCTCAAGGAAGTAAGAGATGACATAAACAAATGGAAAAAAAAATTCCATGGTCATGGATAGGAAGAATCAATATCATGAAAATGGCCATACTGCCCAAAGTACCTTGTAGATTCAGTGCTATCCCCATCAAGCTACCATTGACATTCTTCACAGAATTAAAAAAAAAAACTACTATAAATTTCGTATGGAACCAAAAAAGAGCCCATATAGCTGAGACAATCCTAAGCAAAAACAACAAAGCTGGAGGCATCATGCTACCTGACTTCAAACCACACTACAAGGCTACAGTAACCAAAACAGCATGGTACTGGTACCAAAACAGATATACAGACCAATGGAACAGAACAGAGGCCTCAGAAATAACACCACACATCTACAACTATCTGATCTTTGACAAACCTGAAAAAAAAAAGAAATGGGGAAAGGATTCCCTATTTAATAAATGGTGTTGGGAAAACTGGCTAGCCCCTTCCTTACACCTTATACAAAAATTAACTCAAGATGGATTAAAGACTTAAACGTAAGACCTAAAATCATAAAAACCCTAGAAGAAAACCTAGGCAATACCATTCAGGACATAGGCATGGGCAAAGACTTCATGACTAAAACACCAAAAGCAATGGGAACAAAAGCCAAAACGGACAAATGGGATCTAGTTAAACTAAAGAGCTTCTGCACAGCAAAAGAAACTATCATCAGGGTGAACAGGCAACCTACAGAATGGGAGAAAACTTGCAATCTATCCATCTGACAAAGGGCTAACATCCAGAATCTATAAGGAACTTAAACAAATTTACAAGAAAAAACCCCAAAAAAGTGGGTGAAGGATATGAACAGACACTTCTCAAAAGAAGACATTTACATAGCCAACAAAAATATGAAAAAATGCTCACCATCACTGGTCATTAGAGAAATGCATATCAAAACCACAATGAGATACCATCTCATGCCAGTTAGAATGGCAATCATTAAAAAGTCAGAAAACAACATGCTGGAGAGGATGTGGAGATATAGAAACGCTTTTACACTGTTGGTGGGAGCGTAAATTAGTTCAACCATTGTGGAAGACACTGTGGTGATTCCTCAAGGATCTAGAACCAGAAATACTATTTGACCCAGCAATCCCATTACTGGGTATATATCCAAAGGATAATAAATGATTCTGCTATAAAGACACATGCACACATATGTTTATTGTGGCACTGTTCACAATAGCAAAGACTTGGAACCAACCCAAGTGCCCATCAGTGATAGACTGGATAAGGAAAATGTGACACATATACACTGGGAATACTATGCAGCCATAAAAAAGGATGAGTTCATGTTCTTTGCAGGGACATGGATGAAGCTGAAAACCATCATTCTCAGCAAACTAACACAGGAACAGAAAACCAAACACCGCATGTTCTCACTCATAAGTGAGAGTTGAACAAGGAGAACACATGGACACAGGGAGGGGAACATCACACACCAGGGCCTGTTTGGGGTGGGGGGTGCTAGGGGAGGGATAGCATTAGGAGAAATACCTAATGTAGATGACAGGTTATGGGTGCAGCAAACCACCATGGTATATGTATTCCTATGTAACAAACCTGCATATTCTACACATGTATCCCAGAACTTAGAGGATAATTTAAAAAAAAAAAAAAAAACTTGCAAAGTCAATTCACCAGTCTCTCACCTTGAGGAACTCTTTGGAATCAATAGGAACAGAGTAGCACCAGCCCAGTGTGGCAGTGCAGAGAGGAGCCGGAGAAGATGCCTGCCTTCCCCAGGAAGCCATAGAGGGAGATTTGCTCCAGCTCACAAGTTGAAATTCTTCGTTTTGAGGAATTTAATTATGGCTAATAGCGAGGATTAATTGCTTTATACTGTGTTAGTATAAATAAATACTTTCTTCATTTGCCTTTAAAAAAAAGAAGAGGGAAGATACCCATGTAAAGACACAGACACACAGTGAGAATGCCAGGTGATGATGGAAGCAGAGATTGGAGGACTGCAGCTGCGGCCCAGGAACGCTGAGGATTGCCAACAACCACCAGAAGCTAGGAAGAGCCAAGGAAGGTTTCCTGCTGACGTGTCTCACAGGGAGCATGGCCCTAACTTGATTTTGTACTTCTAGCCGACAGACCTGTAAAACAATACATTTCTGTTGTTTTCAGCTCTTTCTCTTTGCCTAATTCGTTATGGCAGCCCTAGCAAATTAATATGGTACTAGAGGCCTAATGTATGTATTGTGTGTGTGTGTGTGTGTTGGGGGCGGGGGGAGTAAGTGTACTTTAACTGCAGAGGAAACAGAACAAATCAGGTAGACAGGAAGAAAACAAGGCAACCTTTCTTAATCATCTAAACCAAGAAGTGTCATGTTTTCCTGTGGACCTGACCTTCCCAATCACTGCTCCAGCACAGACTCCTGGCTGTGGCTGGAACACCCCAGCTGTGTTCCCTCCTTAGGGCCTTTGCATCCACTGCTTCCTCTACCTGGAACATGCCCAGGGCCAACTCCTGACTTCCTGCTTTTTCCTCAATGAAGCCCAATCTGCAATCTGCACTCCCACCCCACTGAGCACTCCCAACCCCCCTTGCTCTGCTTTACTTTTTCTTTTCTCCATGTTCTCAGTGGATTCTAATATCCTAATAATGTGTTTATTATGTGTAGGGAGCATTATTTATCGTCTCCATCCATGCTAGAACATTAAGCTCCATGCAGTGATGTGAACAAACATGAAAAACAGTACCTAGTTCACTGTAGGTGCTTAAGAAAAAATTTTCTAAAAATCCATCATTCATTTTAAAATGACTACTTTAATGATTACAGAAGCTGTATGTGTTCATTGTAAAAAAAATTAGAAAAAATTAAAAGCTTCAAACTCCCACCATCTAATAAAACCTCTCAAATTAAAAAAAAAAAATGTTTTAGAAAAGGAGCAAAAGGAAGCAAAGTACACTTGGAAGAGGGACAAGCGGGCAACTTGAGAGATCCAAGTACCCCATTTGGTCCTTGACTTGGGGTTTTATACATTGGCATGGTTTGGGGGCTTTACTTTCTCCTCCCTTAATTTTTCCCTTGGGGTGGGCTGTTGTTCAACCACTGCATGCGAGGTGTCAGTCAGCACTCAAGGGGGTGACCACATGCATAGTGCATTTACTGAGGTTGTGCACATGCTCTCTAGGGGCGATTTTATTTTACCAGTCTAACACCCCCAAAGGAAGGTCATACATCTGATATTTCGCCTGTTAGAGCACATACTCAAGCCCACTTGCCCAACTCCTGAGATCTTATGTGGAGGCTGCTGATCACCAGCTCAAGGTGTTTTCTATCTTTTGGGAGACGGTCGTCCGCTGATGCCAGCTGTGACCAATTATCATTTTAGAGAGACAGTTTAACAACCGCCTGATGATCACATGATGGTCGCCTGACATTCCTGGGGGTTGGTTAGGGGGCCTCTCCTGACCTGCTCACGTCTGCCTCACTAACTACTCTAACAACCAGAGGTCACAGAAGTCTTCTTTGTTGATTGCTGTGGCATGAAAGCAGAGGGAAAAAAAATGTTTTTTCCTCCATGTCAACCAACTCGCATAAAATAGCCTGTTAAATAGTCCTTCCATCATGGCCACTAACTTCCAAGAGAAATTCCTAATGCTGCCTAATAATCATAACACATTTCTCCAGTTTGTTCACTCTTCTACCCTCCTAGATAATACTTTCATGGCTTTTCTCTCTTTCAATCATTTACATCTTTCTCCATCCTCACTCTTAGTGATAAACCCTCCCTTTAATGATTCTTCCCAGAATGTAGCTGCCCAATGAGTTCTTATTGCCCACTGCCCAGATAGAGCCAATTTACCAAGGCAGGGGAATTGCAATGGAGAAAGAATTTAATTCATGAAGAGCTGGCTGAATGGGAGACTGGAGTTTTATTATTACCCAAATCAGTCTTCCCAAGAATTCAGAGGCTAGGGTTTTTCAAAGGTAGAAGGGGTGAGGGTGGTTGCTGATTGGCTCAGGGGTACAATCATAGGCGTGTCAGGAATGACCCTCCAGCATGCTAAGTGGCTTCTGGGTGGGACAGGAGCAGTGGGTAGGTCCAGGTGGAGCCACCATTGGTCTGTGGATCCTGATGGGGTCACACGTGTCAGACATGCAGGAAACCTGAGAGGATATCTCAAAAGGCCAATCTTAGGTTCTACAATAGTGATGTTATCTGCAGGAGCAACTGGGGAGGTTGCAAATCTCATGACCTCTGGAATAATGGCTGGCAGTCATTTATGTCTACACCTTAGCAAAATTCAGGGTCCTCTATCCTCCTAGCCTGGTGACCTCTCAGCTTTATAAAGGTGGTTGAGTTTTGGGGGAAGGGTTATTTTCACTTAAACTTTAAACTAGATGTCTCCCAAAGCCAGCCCAGGAATAATCAAAGGCAGCCCAAAGGCTAAAGGCAAGAGGGGGGTTGACTAGATCAGATCTCCCCCATTGACATAATTTTCTCTCTGATACAATTTTGTAAAGACAGTTTCAAGAAATTACACAAACCACTTGTGCTATATTCTATTTACCAGAACACAATTGACTGTTACATGACCACACCTACCTGCAACGGAAGCTGAGAAATGTCTTTGTGGGGGGTGGGGGAGGGACATGTACCCAGCTACAATTCTGGGCTTCTGTTATTAAAAGGAGGAAAATGGATATTGGATAATACTAGTACATTTTACTCTAATGAATTTAAAATATTGTTTTCTGAGTCCAGAGGCATCACTTCAAAACTGTGACCCATAAGCCTCAGATGGGCCCCAATTCTGCCTGGCAATCTTTCTCTAGTCCATTAACTCTCCCACTCTCCTAAATGATCCAAATAATTCTTTCATAATCTTTTTCCTCTTTTCAAAACTCTAACATCTACTTTGCCATTCTCTCTGTCTCTCGTGTGTGTGTCTGTCCATCTGTCTTTCTCTACAGAAAACCTTCCTTCCTATTTCATTGTGAAATAGAAGCAAATTAAAGAGGATGTCTCTACAAGTTCCCACTATCATATATACCCACACATACCCATCAATCTGCATGTGCGCCCATGTCCTCTACCTTCTCTGTGCTAATATAAAGTGCTCATGATGTTATCAGCTAAGGCTAGCCCTCCACTTGAACACTAGATCACACCCCCTTTCACCAATTCAAATTCATCAACACTAGGAATTTTCTTCGGTCTTTCCTGTGTCAAGTTTTTCTCTCTTCTAGATCTTTCCCTTCCGATTTCTGGTCTAGCAAGTAAGGAGCTTGGAAGTCATCACTCCTGTCTTCACAATAATAAAAAAGCTAAATAAACTGAAAATCAGTTGAAGTAACAGGGCACACTGCTGTCCCCCAAACTGGAGAGACAAATGGGTAAATACAGAGAATCACAACTTACTGGAATAGAAGCCCAGGGGCAGAAAACTCTGCAAGAACAAGTACTGGGGAACGAAAAACCCGAACTATAATAGATGAATTGCTGGAGGCTCTGTGTGGACAAGTTTGAAAGTTAAAAACTCCAGGGCATGTGGCCAGTCATACTGGATTTTACCTCCACTTTCGTGAGTTTTACCTCCAAGAACCCTACCAGGTTCTCAGGGTGAAGATCAGCAAAAAAAAAAAAAAAAAAAAAAAAAAAAAAATCCTCATGCTTCTGGCAAGAGGAGGGGAAAAATAGCCATTCGAAATATGCCAAAGTGTCCAGCTCTTCTTAACAAAGCCTGCTCTCAATGGAAACTATGTTATCAGAGGCTAGCTGACTGGGTTTTACCAGAGACTAATCACAGGGGAAGGAAAATACCCAACTCCAGCCCCTTTTTGCCAACTAAAGCGGGAAAAAACTGAGAAGTGCTTGTGAAAGGTGCAGCCCAGGAGCACAGGCTCGCTAAAGTCTAAGACCTAATCACAGGTCTATAGAATTCTTCCTCTCTCTCCACACCTCACCACTATATCAACAGGACTTATCTGTATGATAATAAGGGAGTACAACAGAAATAACTGCATGTTATTTCTGAGACCTCCCGAGAAGTCTCTAGGGAAATCCAAAGATAACAGGTGAGACAAAAACAAGGACACCAGAGGAAATTTTTGCCTCTGACTCCCACAGCTACAACAAACAGTAAACACAGCCTAACTTCTAACTAGATAAATAAGATAAATATAAAACTTCCCACTGAAGACTTATTTACAAGCCGGGTGTGGTGGCTCACACCTGTAATCCCAGAACTTTGGGAGGCCAAGGAGGGTGGATCACTTGAGGTCAGGAGTTTGAGACCAGCCTGGCCAACATGGTGAAATCCCATCTCTACTAAAAATACAAAAATTAGCCCAGGCGTGATGGCTCGTGCCTGTAGTTCCAGCTACTTGGGAGACTGAGGCAGGAGAATCATCTGAACCCAGGAGGCGGAGGTTGCAGTGTGCCGAGATCACGCCTCTGCGCTTCAGCCTGGGTAACAGACCAAGACTCCATCTCAAAATAAATAAATAAATAAATGAAAATAAAGATGTATTTACCTCAGTTCCTTTTATCCACTACATTATGTCCGACTTTCAAAAAAAAAATTAAAGATTAAAAAAAATAAAATTACAAGATAAACTAAAAGACAAAAAAAAAACACAGTTTGAAGAGACAGAGCAAGCATTAGAATCAGACTCAGATATGGCAGAGATGTTAGAATTATTAGACCAGGAATTTAAAACAATGGTGATTAATATGCTAAGGGCTCTAATGGAAAAAGCAGATCTTTCTTATCACCAGACAAACATGCTATTATTTCTCACATATTAAAGAAGACCGCTTTCATGACCACATTCTTCCACCAGTTACCACCTCAGTTTTTCTGCTCCCCTTACAACAAAACTTCTTGAAAACCCTGTCTCCAATTTCTCTTCTCCCCTTCTTTTTTACATACCGTTTTTATTATAGAAAAATCTCCAACATGAATAGTACAATGAATTCCTGTGTATGTTACCCAACTTCAATATTTTTCAACATTTTACCAGTCCTATTTCATCTATTCCATCTATACTGTTTTATTTCTTTTCTGAAATATCTAAAACCAAATTCTAGATATCACATTTCACCCATAAATTCTTTAGGATTGTATCTTTAACAGCGAAGTATTTTGTGCATAATTCCTCAATATCAACTAATATTAGGAATTAAAGGACGTCATTACAGATCCTACAGACACTGAAAGAATAATATGAACAATTTTATGCCAAGAAAATTAGCAGCTTAGATAAATTTCTCAAAACATACAACTTACAAAAACTGACGGAAAAAGAAATACAAAATCTGCACAACATCATATTTATTAAACATGTTAAATCTGTAATTCAAAACCGTCTCATAGGCCGAGTGCAGTGGCCCATGCCTATAATCTCAGAACTCTGGAAGACTGAGGAGAGGGGATTGCTTGAGCCCAGAAGTTCAAGACCAGCATGGGGAACATAGCAAGACCTTGTCTCTAAAATAATTAATTAATTTAATTTAATTTAACCTTCTCATGAAGGAAGCTCTAGGCCCACATGACTACACAATGAATTATATTCGAACACTTAAAAAGGAAATAATATCAATCTTAGAGAAACTCTCAAAAAATAATACTCTGTGCTGTTGAACTATTTTTATGTCTTTAAAAAATAAATCTTTTCTCTGTTGACTTAAGTCATAATCCAAGTAAGCATTCATGCATTACATTTGATTGCTATGTGTTTTATTTTTCCTTTAATCCATAATGTCTCCTCTCTTTTTTTTGAGATGGAGTCTTGCTCTGTCGCCCAGGCTGGAGTGCAGTGGCATGATCTTGGCTCACTGTAACCTCCGTCTCCTGGGTTCAAGCGATTCTCCCACCTCAGCCTTGCAAGTAGCTGGAATCACAGGCACGTGCCACCATGCCCAGCTAATTTTTGTATTTTTAGTAGAGATGGGGTATCACCATCTTGGCCAGGCTGGTCTAGAACTCCTGACCTCAAGTGATTCACCGGCCTTGGCCTCACAAAGTGCTGGGATTACAGGCGTGAGCCACCACGCCCAGCATCTCTTAGCAATTTTCAAGTACACAGTACATTATTATTAGCTGTAGTCACCATTTTTACAATAGATCACCCGAACTTACTTGTGTCTAACTGAAACTTTGTACCTTTTTATCAGCGTCTCCCCATTCCTCATAACCAGACCCTGGTAATCACCATTCTACTCTCTGCATCTCAGATTGACTGTTTTTAGAGTCATAAGACCATGCAATATTTGTCTTTCTACGCCTTGCTTATTTCACGTAGCATAATGTTTTCCAGGTTCATTCATGTTGTCACAAATGACAAGATTTCCTTCTTTTAAAGAGCTGAATAGTATTCCATTGTGTGCATGTACGTTTTCTTTATCCATTAATCTGTTAATGAACATTTAGATTGATTCCGTGTCTTGGCTATTGTAAATAACGCTTCATTGAACATAGGAGTGCAGATATGTCTTTCATATACTGTTTTCATTTTCTTTGGATATATACTCGGAAGTAGAATTGTTGAATCATATGATAATAGTCCTATTTTTAATTTTTTGAAGAGGAATCTTCATACTGGTTTTCCATAATGACTGTATTAATTTACATTCCCACCAGCAATGTATAAGAGTTCCTTTTCTTTGTATCCTCTCCAAACTTGTCTTTCATCTTTCTGATAGTAGTTCTTCTAACAGGTGTGAGGTGATATTTAATTAATTTGCATGTCCCTGATGATTAGGAATGTTGAACATTTTTTCATATATATATTGACTATTTGTATGTCTTCTTTAGAGACGTCTCTATTGAGGTACTTTGCCTGTTTTAAAATCTGGTTGTTTTTTCGCAATTGGATTGTTTGAGTTCCTTATATATTATGGCTATTAGCCCCATATCAGATGTATGGTTTGCAAATACTTTCTCCCACTCTTTTGGTTGTCTCTTCACTCTGTTACTTGTTTCCTGTGCTGTGTAGCTTTTTAGTTTCATGCAATTCGATTTGTGTACCCATCCTTTTGTTGCCTGTGCTTTTGGGGCTATATTTTTAAAATCTTTGCCAACACCAACGTCAAAAAGCTATTTCCCTATGTTTTCTTCTAGTAGTTTACAGTTTCAGGTCTCAAATTTAAGTTTTTAATCTATTTTGAGTTGATTTTTGTATATGGGGTGAGATAAGGGTCCAATTTGATTCTTCTGCATGTGAATATCCAGTTTTCCCAGCACCATTTATTGAAGAGATTGTCCCTTCCCACGGGATGTTTTTGGTATCTTCATCAAAGATCAATTGACCATAAATAGGTGGATTTATTTCCGGGTTTTCTATTCTGTTCCATTGGACATTTTTATATTTTTAAAGAGTTGTTAAAACACAAGGAAAAACAAGAATATTTAATAAGATTGCATGTAGCCCACAAAGCCTGAAATATTTACTATCTGGTCTTTTACAGAAAGTTTGTCCACCCCAGATCTAAAGACTTGATCCAATTTAAGTTTTATTTTTTGTTTGTTTGTTTTTATTTGTAAGAATACTTCACATCATATTCTAGGTATACTAAGTATGTCCTGCTGCATCACACTGGGAGGCATATACTGTAATGTTTCATTGTCACACTTTTAGTGAGCTTTATAAGCCTGGTCCGTTGCTTATAAAGCTCCCTATTGTTATTTGTCCTAATGGTTTCGGCATCCACTGATGATTGTTGCTTAGATGTTTCACTAAATATTGTAAAATGCTTATTTTCTACTTTCATCATTCCCTTTGCATTTATTAGTTGGAATTCTTCAGTGTAGAAAAATAAGGTTCAAGAACTGTATTAACTATTTGGTTACCCTGAAACTCAGTTCAGGAAAGGTCAGACAAATGCTTGTTTTTTTGCTGTTATTTACCAATTTTTAGAATAATAAATTGGTGTCCTAACAATCTCTAGAAGTGGCCATTAAGTGCTTTTTGTAAGTATTAATACTTATAATTTCTTAGAGGTTTATGTATTTGATGTTTCCAGTAATTACAGATAATAATTTTAATGCCCAAAATGTGCCAACTTTAGGGGCCCCTTAAAGTTGTTTTGTGTGTGTGTGTGTTCTTTTAAAAAGGCCTCATTAGTATTTGATAGATTCCTTGCTTTTTGCACATTTCTTCCCTCAAATCTGGAATTGATAATTTCTCCAAGGAGCCCTAGTTCCATTGGTAGCTCAGCAAAGGCTGTTGCCACCTCCACTCCACTGAAATAGCATGTCACTGTCACCAAAGACTCCATCTTTCTAAATCCGGGGGTCACTTAGCAGTTCTTATCTGATTTGACTTATCTGTGGCTTTTAACAAGGTTAATCACTCCCTCCCCCTCCTGAAAACGGTTTCTTCGCTTGGTTTCCAAGAACACTACACTCTCCTGACTTTTCTCCTACTTTATGCACCTCTCCTTGGTCTCTGTTGCTGGTTTTTCCTCATCTTTTTAACCTCTTAATGTTGAGTGCCTCAGTGCTGAGTCCTTGAATCTTTTTTCACTTGTTATCTACATTGACTTTCTTTGAGGTGTCATCAGTTTTATGACTTTGAATACCATCAGCATGCCAATTATTCCTAAACTTATCTCCAACCTAAACAAATCCCCTGAATTCCAGACTTATACATTAAAGTGCCTACTAAACTTCCCCACTTGGATAACCAAAAGCATCTCAGACTTAACAGGTTTAAAAACAAGCTCTTAATCTTGCCAACGTCTACTTCAACAAAAGCTTGCTTCTTCTAGTCTTCATCTTACAAATGATCATCTCATTGTTCCTTCACATCTTCGTGCCTTTTTTTTTTGAGACGGAGTCTCGCTCTGTCGCCCAGGCTGGAGTGCAGTGGCGCCTTCTCAGCTGGCTGCAAGCTCTGCCTCCTGGGTTTACACCATTCTCCTGCCTCAGCCTCCTGAGTAGCTGAGACTACAGGCGCCCGCCACCACGCCCTGCTAATTTTTTGTATTTTTAGTAGAGATGGGGTTTCACCGTGTTAGCCAGGATGGTCTCAATCTCCTGACCTTGTGATCCGCCCACCTCAGCCTCCCAAGGTGCTGGGATTACAGGCGTGAGCCACCGCGCCCGTCATCCCATTTTTTTTACACCTCTCCCACACCCCACATCCAGATACCTCAGGAGATCCTTTTGGTTCTACTTCAAATTATATACAGAATCAGAATGCTTCTTAAGACCTCCAGTGCTACAATCTGTGCAAACCACTGTCATTTCTCTTCCGGATTATTGCAGTAACCAAACTGCTCTCTCTGCTTCTGCCCTTGCCCCTCCCCTTTGATCTTTCTTAATACAGCAGCCTTTGTGTTTTTATTAAAATATAAGCCAAATTGTGTTCCTGCCTGTGCTAAAACCTTCACGTGGCTCCCCAGCTTGCTCAAAGTAAAAGCCAAAGACCATCATATGATTTATAAGTCTCTGTTATTTGGCTTCGGATTACCTCTCTGACATTTACTTTCAACCCCTCTTTCTGCCTGTGTTACTCTAATCACAGGCCTCTTTATTGTTGCTCTTCAAGCCTACCAGTCATTCTCCCTGATAGGAGCTTTTGATTTGCTTATTCCTCAGCTAAAATGCTCTTCTTTCAAATGTCCTCATAGCAACTTCTTACCTCCTTCAGATGTTATTTTCTCAGCCAGATATTTCCCCAATCTATTTAAAATTGTAATCCTCCCCAGCACTCCCTATCCCTTCTCCCTGCTTTAATTCTTCTCAGTATAACAGAAAACAATCTAACACACAATATGGTTTACTTATTTATGTGTTTGTCGTCTGCCTCTATTGCTAGAAGTTATGTTCTATGAGGCCAGGGATTTTTTTCTTATTTGTTTACTGTTATATTATTAGCACCTTCAAGAGTGCCTGACACATAATATTTTTTAAATAAGTGGATCAATAGAGTTGTTAGGACTAGATGAAACAATACATCCAAAGCTCTTAGCATAATGAGTGGTAGCTATAGGTATTATCTTTATTATTATGAACTGTTTTATTTCCTCTTTATGAATCCATTTACTAATCTAAGTCAACAGTGACTTTCCAGAGAAGGGAAAGGGGATCAGCATAGGTAGGGACTATATGACTGATTTCTTCTGGGCTGTATTCATTAGTAGTCCAACATCTACATCTCCATGGCCTATGTCAACGTGAGACTAGTAATAGGCTCTTGATTTTTCCTTGTAAGGTTGTTTGGGAAAATCTTTTAAAAATCTTAATCTTTACAAAGTTGCTTTTCTCTAAATTCTCAATAAACATAAAATTCAGGCTACAAGAGGAGCTCTCTCCTTAACAGCCATTACCTCAGAGAGGTCTTGTGCCAATTCAGGTCTCAAAGGGAATTTACCTCTTAAAAATATCTCCCCTTGCAATTTATATATGTTACCACCAGGTGGCAGGAATGTTTGATGAGCACCCAACAAAGTCAAATGATTCACTTCTGCAGATTTAAAATTATGAATGGCAGTACTATCTTATAGCAAAACATCAAAACACATTTCTTAGAACAGTTAAACTACAGCCAAGTAGTCATCATTTTATTTTATTTTTTAATTTTAGTTTAGTGAAAGGTACTTTTTTTTTTTTTGAGATGGAGTCTCGCTCTGTCACCCAGGCTGGAGTGCAATGGCGCAATCTCAGCTCACTGCAACCTCCGCCTCCTGGGTTCAAGTGATTCTCCTGCCTCAGCCTACCTAGTAGCTGTGACTACAGGCGCCCGCCACCACGCCCAGCTAATTTTTTGAGTTTTTTAGTGAAGAAGGGGTTTCATCATGTTAGCCAGGATGGTTTTGATGTTCTGACCTCATGATCCACCTGCCTCGGCCTCCCAAAGTGCTGGGATTAGAGGAGTGAGGTACTGTTTATTTTAATGAAGTCATATGATTTGCCATATGAAATTATCAGTGAACAAAAAATAAAAAATAAAAAATCTATGTCTTTATGACATTCACATAGTGAGCAAGAGAAAAGATTCTGGAACCAGACTATGAGAGTTTGAATCCTAATATTTGCTGTTTATCATCTAAGGGACCCTGGGCAACCTACTTAAACTCTTGTCTCTCAGCTGCCTTATCTATAAAATGAGGATGATAAAAGCACATACCCTTTGGTCTTAATGATGAAATAAACATAGCTTATGGAATATCTAATAGATTATTTCATATGCTAATTTTGACAACCCTGTGAGGCAAATATTATCTCCGTTTCACAGAAGTAACTCATCCCTTACCTATGACAGCAAAAGTCCTTGCCCATAGTGACCTGGCTAGTACATGGTGAAGCCAGAATTATTTTACCCTGCTCACTGCACAACCAACATAATTTTTTTTTAAGAGACAGAGTTTTGCTCTGTTGCCCAGACTGGAGTGCAGTGGTATGATCATAGCTCACTGTAACTTTGAACTCTCAGGCTGAAGCAATCCTCTTGCCTTAGCCAGAGTAGCTAGGACTATAGGTGTGCACCACCATGCCTACCTATTTCATTTAAATTTTTTTTTTTTTTTTTTTTTTTTTTTTTTTTTTGCAGAAATGGGCTCTCACTATGTCACCCAGGCTGGTCTTGAACTCCAGGCCTCAAGCCATCCTCCTGCCTCGGCTTCCCAAAGTGCTAGGAATATAGGCATGAGCCACTGCACCTGGCCTGAACATAGTATTTTTAAAGTAAACTTTTAATTGAAGTTTAACATACAGTTTATATACATAAAAGCATAGAAATAATGAAGTTTACAAAGTGAATACACCCATATATCTACCTCCCTTCCAGATCAAGAAGTAGAAATTACCATCACCCAGAAGCCTCCCTTTTCATTCCTCCCACTCTTTCCCTAAAGTTAAGTATTTTTCTGGCTTTTATCACTATAGATTAGTTTTTCCATTAGAATACTTTACATAAATGAATCATACAATATGTATTCTTTTGTGTCTGGCTTTTTTTCCTCTCAACTTTATGTTCATGAGCGTCATCCTTTTTTTTCCTTTTTGAGAGAGAGAGAGAGTGTGTGTGTGTGTGTGTGTGTTTGAGACAAGCTCTGCTCTTTCACCCAGGCTGGAGTGTAGAGGCACACACACAGCTCACTGCAGTCTTGACCTCCTGGGCTTAGTCCATCCTCCTGCGTCAGCCTCCCATATAGCTGGGACTACAGGCACATGCCACCACGTCCAGCTATTTTATTTTATTTTATCATTATTATTTTTTTTTTGTCGAGACAGGGTTTCGCCATTTTGCCCAGGCTGATCTCAAACTTCTAGGCTTAAGTGACCTGCCCACATGGGCTTCCCAAAGTGCTGAGATTACAGGTTTGAGCCACCATGCCTGCTGAGTGTCATCCTTATTGGTGTGTGTAGCAGTATTCTACTCATTTTGATTCTGCTTACATAAATATACCATAATTTATTACCCATTCTTCTGTTTATAGTAATTATTACAGTGTACATTCTTGATATAATAAAAATCTACTCTAAACTAGTTTTCTATTTCCCATCCAATGCAAGGATCTTACAATGCTTTAATTTCATTTACCTCTTTCCTGATTTTTGTGCTATTGGGGTTGTATATTTAATTTTATATGTATTTTTAGCCTCACAAGACATTGTTATCATTGTTCTATACAGTCAATATTTGTTTAGATTTACCCACTTTTACCCTCCACTGTTCTTTATTCCTTCATGAGTTTTCACACTTTTCTCTGGGATTATTTGCCTTCTGCCTGAAGACCTCTGTAGTGTGGGTCTACTAATAATAACCTGTCTTAGCGTTTGTTTATCTGAAACCTCTTTTATTTAACCTTCACTACTGAGGGATATTTCTCAGGTATAGAAGTCTAGGTTGGCAGATATTTTCTTTCAGAATTTTAAAGATACCACTATTGTCTTTTGGTTCCATAATTGCTTTTGAAAAGTCAGCTGTCTGTCTTATTTATTACTCCTTTGAATTTAGTGAAACTATTTTTAAGATTTTCTCTTTTCTTTTTGTTTTCAGGAGTTTTACTATGTGCCTAGGAATAGAGTGTTTTGTTTTTTGTTTTTTATCCTGCTTGTGTTTGTAGAGTTTCTTGAGTCTGTGGTTTGATGTCTTTTACCAGTTTTTAAAATTCATGGCTATGATCTCTTCAAATATTGTTCTAATTATGTCTCTCTTTACTCTCCTTATGAAACTCAAATTATGTGAATATTAGACTTTTTCACCATGTCACATATATTTGCAAAAGTAGAAAAACAAAATGGAGATGCCTGTAAAGTTACTGAGCCTGAGGAAGTTGCCATGACCAACCACGACTACCTTCTAAGGAGAATGTCTTTTGCTTTGAAAACTAATGAGTTTCTCTTATTGGAAAACCAATCTGGAATCACAAATGGAAGAGGATTCCAGGAAACACAGGGTCCCAGCCACAGACGGGAGCTCCAATGCTAACTGGACAGTGGATAATAAAACAGAGATGTTTAACTTTAGGGCATAGTAATTCAAATACTCACAGAGTCCTTACAAAGTTAATAAAAAGTTTTTCTATATTATTCTAAAATGTAGAACTCAAACCAAGGGATAGAAAGAAGCAATGAGCAAATGCAGTATATTTGTACAAACTTTAGCATTTATCTCAATGGCTTCTCTTCCAATATAACTATGTAACAGACCATTTCTTTCTTCTTTTGAAAGGGATACAAGCCTCCCTTGCTTTTCTCAAAGAAGTCCAATTTTAAAGGCAAGCCCTACACTGCCAGCAGTAGATGATGTACTCACACTGTCAGAAATATCTACAATGAGACTGGATTTTAAGGAGAAAACCTGTTTTTCAACTGTATGTTAATATTTCACATCACTGATTCCCAGAGAATGAGGAGGAAATTCTTATATTCCCTAAGGAAGAGTATCTGAGTGTTAAGAAATTGTGTTTTTCTTTTCTAGAAGGAATCTCAAGGAATTCGGATTTATCCCCCTACTCCCCACCCCTTCTACCACTATGAGCCAGTGTTATTAACAAAAGTGTGTCTTATCCTAGGAGAAAAGAGGGGAAAATTAGTGAGGGCCAATGTTCCACATTAAGCTGAAGAGAGATATATTTATCTAGTGTGTAAGTTCGGCTATTGCTGTATAATAAATTATCCCAAAACATATGCATTAATACGATAGTAAATATTTATTATTCTCACAGTTTCTGTGGGTCAGATGTTTTGGGATGGCTTAGCTTGGTGATTCTAGCTAGGGGTCTCTCATGAGGTTGCAGTCAAGATCAGCTGGAGCTATAGTAATCCAAAGGCTTGACAGGGGTAGAGGACCTGCTTTTAAGATGATTTATGCACATGTCTCAAGGTGGCCCTGACTATTGGCAGGATGCCTCAGTTTCTTGCCACATTGACATCTTCTTAGGGTTAGTTATCTTTACAATATGGGATTTAGTACCCCCAGAGCAGGTGATCCAAGAAAGGAAAGCAGAAGGAGTGATGTCTTTTATGACTTGTCCTCAGAAGTCACACACCAGCATATCTGCTGTATTCTTCTGGTTACATAAACTAATCCTATATGACTAATGTCACAGAAGACTATGCAAGGGTGTGAATACCAGGAAGCAAGAATCATTGCGGCCATCTTAAAGGCTGGCTACCATAACCAGTCAATAAGAAAAGTAAACTAAACTTTATAATTTTGTTGGGCTTCTCCCAAGTTAGTAAACATTAGAATATTACAAAAATGGGAGTTGAATCAATGACTTTTGTATAATTTATGATTAGTGCATATATGTCATACTCTTTCCTGATATACTGTATATCATACTCTAGTAAGAAATGTTAAATTGTTTAATATATTGAAAATAAACATTTTACCTTTTTAGTGTCTGTCAATGCACATGAGTCTGAAAGTAAAGCTTGAAAAGAGTAGGATAAATCCATTTTCAGGGAAAGCATGTTGTGACTCTTCTTTACTATCGTTCACAGGGATTGGTGGAATTCAAGAATGTTCTGCTAAAGGAATACACCTATTAATGGAAACATCCAGGTAAAAGTAGAATCAGCTTGCCATTGTCGTTCTAATATACCTTTCACAAGCCTCTTCTGAAAGAAGTTTAAACAAATGTACAGAGTCATCATTAATTATCTTCCTGCTTGAAAAACCAGTGCATAAGTTCATCTCCTTTCTGTGTCTTTAAGTGCTTACAGGATTGTCTGTTAGTTTTAGACCAATGGTGAATGCTGATGGCTGCACGGATTTCAGGGAAACATCTTTTCCAGATTCTTTGCCATAGGAATAAAACTTTCTCAAGTTTAGAATTTACAGATTGTTAATCACACTACATTCTTTTCCAAATATATCCTTCATTCTTCATGACATTATGTAGTTAGAGCTGACCATATACTGGGTGAGTAGTAATCCCTCAGGAACAGCAGGGAACTTTCTTAGGTGACAAAGTATTTGCCAAAAGTTTACAGAAAATATCATATTTGCCAGCAGAGACATACCAAGAGTGGGACAGTGAGAGCAATCTGCCCACGGTGCAGGCAATAAAGGGATGTGGGACTGTAGACATTTTTTTCCTTTTTAAAAATGTTTAATTTGTAGAAAATTTTAATACAATAATAATACTGACCAAAGGTCAATCAAGTTTTTGTTCACAGTTGTGAACTTAAACTATATTAGTTATAAAGTACTACCCCCTAAAAAATAATCTGATCATTTGTAGAGTTTACTGTTTCAGAAGCATTTTTTCTTCACATATAACATTTTTGGAAACTGGAAACAATTGTCCATTCTTTTCTGTCTCATTAATAGAAAATGCTGGATCATATAGATGTAATAGTAAAAGGATAAGACAGAGTGCTCATTATGAAGTTGCATGATATAGTTTGGTTGTGTCTCCACCCAAATCTCATCTTGAATTGTAGCTCCTCACAATTCTCCTATGTCATGGGATGAACCCGGTGGGAGGTAATTGAATTATGGGGGCAGGTCTTTCCCATGATGTTCTCGTGGCAGTGAATAAGTCTCACAAGATCTGATGGTTTTATAAATGGGAGTTCCCCTGCACATGTTCTCTCTCTTGTCTGCCACCATGTAAGACATGCCTTTTGCCTTCTGCCATGATTGTGAGGCCTCCCCAGCCACGTGGAACTGTGAGTCCATTAAACCTCCTTTTCTTTGCTGGGCACAGTGGCTCATGCCTGTAAATCCCAGCATTTTGGGAGGCTGAGGCGGGCAGATCACTTGAGGTCAGGAGTTTGAGACCAGCCTGGCCAACATGGTGCTGCCCCATTTCTATTTAAAAATACATATATACAAAAATTAGCCAGGCATGGTGGTGCATGCCTGTAATCTCAGCTACCCAGGAGGGTGAGGCAGGAGAATCACTTGAACCTGGGAGGTGGAGGTTGCAGGGAGCTGAGATTTCGCCTCGGCACTCCAGCCTGGGTGACAGAACGAGACTCCGTCTCAAAACACAAAAACAAAAACAAAAAGCAAACAAACAAAAAAACCCACCTCTTCTTTATAAATTACTCAGTCTTGGGTATGTCTTTATCAGCAGCATGAAAATGGATTAATATACTGTGTATGCAATAAAGATAAATTTTATTTTATTTTATTTTTTGAGACAGGTCTTACTCTGTCAACCACACCCAGGTGGGAGTGTAGTGGTGCGATAGCTCATGGACTGCAACCTCTGTTTCCTGGACTCAGGTGATCCTCTTACCTCAGCCTCCTGAGTAGCTGGGACCACAGGTGTACACCACCACACTTGGATAACTTTTTGTATTTTTGGTGGAGATGGGGTTTTGCCATGTTGCCCAGTCTGCTCTCAAACTCCTGACCTCAAGCAATCCATTTGCCTCAGCCTCCCAAAGTGCTGGGATTACAGGCGTGAGCCATGGCACCCAGCAGCAATAAAGAGAAATTTTAAAAAGCGAATCTCAACCTTTGAAGTTTTGTGTAATTCAAAAGAAAATATATGATTTTTCTTTTTTGAGTTATCTTGTTTTCTCGTGTAAACTAGAGATTAATCATATACAAAAATATTTGCAAACAGCCAGAATCAGTCTCCAACAATGTACAGTGGAATTCTAAACTTTAAAATTGTTCCTTGAAGATCACCACATAAAAATTGTGGAGAAGGTCATTAACCATGCAACAAGAACAAAAAAATGTAAGGAAATATAAATTAGGAAAAGAAACCATTTTTTAAAGAATAACAGGAGACATGGCAAAAGCACTGGACTTACATTGCCAGAAGAAATATAAAGACTAATGCTTGAATGTCTTAATAATTTTCTTCAAGAACTGTTCACTCTTTCTTAAGAAAAGGATCGAATATTTTCAAGGTTTGCTGTCATTCAGCCATTTTCTCACAATACACCATAGAAAAGACAACCCACAGAGTGGTTGAATATTGCAATGCATATAACTGAGAAGAACTCATAACTAAAACATGGACAAAAGAACTTATATAGATTAATAAGAAAAAAGACTACTCAATAAAAGTAGTCTTTAGGAAAAATAAGACTACTCATTTTTCAATAGAAAAATGGGCAAAAGATGTAAACAGTCAATTTACCAAGAAGAAAGTCCAATGAAAATAAACACTGAAAAGCTGCCAAACAAAAATAATAATCAGGGGAATGCAAATTAAAACAGCAGTGGATACAATCACTTCCCCACCAATACGGCTACTAGAGCAAGTTTGATTAAGACCAAGTATTATTCTCATTTAAACAGCATATATACTAAAATTGAAAGGTTACAGAGATTAGCATGGCCCGTTCAAGGATGACACATATATTTATGAAGTGTTCCACATTAAAAAAAGATCAAGTGTTGACAAGAATGTAAAGCGACTGAAACGCTCATATATGGCTGGTCACACTGGTGACACTTTGGAAAAAATTTGGCCCTATTTGTTAAAGCTTAAGGCTGCATGTCTTATAGCAATTTCTCTCAACTATGAATAGCACCATGCAAGGTCCGTGGGTGTTTTGTTTTGTTTTGTTTGAGACAGAGTCTCACTCCATCACTCAGGCTGGAGTGCAGTGACATAATGCAACCTCTACCTCCCAGGTTCAAGCAATTGTCCTGCCTCAGCCTCCTGAGTAGCTGGGATTACAGGCATGTGCCACCACGCCTGGTTAATTTTTTTTCGTTTTTCTTTTTTTTTTTTTTTTTTTGAGATGGAGTCTTGCTCTGTCGCCCAGGCTGGAGGGCAGTGGTTTGATCTCAGCTCATTGCAACCTCTGCCTCCCAGGTTCAAGCGATTCTCCTGCCTCAGCCTCCCCAGTAGCTGGAATTACAGGCACCTGCAACCACACCTGGCTGGTTTTTGTATTTTTAGTAGAGACGGGATTTCACCATGTTGCCCAGTCTGGTCTCGAACTCCTGACCTCAGGTGATCCACCCACTTCAGCCTCCCAAAGTTCTGGGATGACAGGCATGAGCCACCGCATCTGGCCTATGCCTGTCTAATTTTTGTATTTTTAGTAGAGATGGGGTTTCGCCATGTTGGCCAGGCTGGTCTTGAACTCCTGACCTCAAGTGATCTGCATGCCTCGGCCTCCCAAAGTGCTGGGATTACAGGCATGAGCCACTACGCCCAGCCAATTTTAACTTTTTGTCATAGACTTATGTATATTTTATGACAGTAAATGATAAAATAGACTAGTAACTACATGTATCTTGTGAATTCATGACCTTTTTATTAAATGCTTTGATATTTCTAGGCTACACAGTTCATTAGTAAGTTTTCTGAAATTGTCAGAAATCTCCAAGAAATTTTCCAATATATTTATTTAAAAAAATTCACATACAAGTGGACCGGCACAACTGAAACCCATGTTGTTCAAGGGTCAACTATATATTCATATTAAAAACATCATTTGTGCTCCTGTCTGGAAGGTGATGAATCTAAAAGGGAAGGTGTCAAGCCAACACTGAAAACAAAAATAAACAAGAAGATGATGTGATTTGATATAGCACAAGATACAGGGGATGGTTTGAACTGAGCACCAGAAGCGTAAGTTGTATAGTAAACTTTTTCCCTTGTCTTCAACATACTGGGGCAGTGGTCCCCTGCTAAGAACATAATTAACCTTTTGGCTTAAACAAGTAGTGAGAGGGTAAAGGAAGGCAGGAGCCTCACTCTCTGGGACTCAGACTCCAGTTCTTAAGCTGCACATTGTTCCCTGGAGTGGGGGAATTGGGAGAGAAAGAAGGTGCCTTAGCCCATTTTATGTTGCTGTAAAGGAATACCTGACACTGGGCAGTTTATAAAGAAAAGAGGTTTATTTAGCTCATGGTTCTACACGATGAGAAGTTCAAGGGCATGGCCCTGGCTTCTGGTGAGGGCTTTTGTGATGCATCACAACGTGGTGAAGAAGGTCAAAGGGGAAGTGGACATGTGCAAAAAGGGGAACCCCTGAGGGGCATCCTGGCCTTATAACAACCTACTGTGGTGGAAACAAGCCCATTCTTGCAAGAACTCATGCAGTCCACGGAAACAGCACCAAGCCACTCATGAGGGATCTGCTCCCATACACCAGACCCCTTCCATTAGGCCTCATCTCCCAACACCACCACATCAGGGATTAAATTTCAACATGAGTTTTTGTGGGGACAAACAAATCATATCCAAGCCATAGCAGAAGGCAAGACAGAAAAATGGCATGAGTAAGAAATGAGCCAACTGGTTACTACTTTTGATCACTTGGACAGGGTAGGCATAGGCAAAGAAAAGATTTTCACTGGGATAAACATCATTGTTATGTACCCCAGACTGTCTTGTTCCCCAGATTTTGAACCAACGAACTTTTTTTCCCTTAAAAGTCCATAGCTGCATAATTCTGAAGGCATTGGCTGCAAGTTTCCATTTTTCCTTTCTCAAGGTTCAAGAAGTGCCCAAGTATTTTTTTCTTTTCTTTTTTTTTTTTTTTGAGACAGAGTCTCACTCAGTTGCTGAGGCTGGAGTGCAGTGACATGATCTCAGCTTACCGCAACCTCTGCCTCCCGGGTTTAGGCAATTCTCCTGCGTCAGCCTCCCGAGTAGCTGGGACTACAGGCACATGCTGCCACATCCAGCTAATCTTTTATATTTTAGTAGAGATAGGGTTTCACCATGTTGCCCAGGCTGAGCTCAGGCAGTCTGCCCACCTTGGCCTCCCAAAGTGCTAGGATTACAGGCGTGAGCCACTGCGCCTGGCCTATATATTTTTTTTGATCGATAAGAAGTGTATTCATTTATTTGCACAGTTCTGCAGGCTGTGCAAGAAGCATCGCACCAGAATCTGCTTCCACTCAAAGTAAATAATGTCAAGGTTTGTTGTCATTCAGCCATTCAGGAAGGCAAAGGGGAGCAAACATCACATGGCAAAAGAGGAAGGAAGAGAGAGGGAGGGGGGTGCCGGGCTCTTTTCAACAATCAGCTTTGCAAAAACTAATGGACTGAGAATTCACTCCTGCAAGGGTGGCACCAAGGCCTTCATGAGGCCCCCATGATCCAAATACTTCTCACTAGGTTCCACCTCCAACATCAAGTATTTTCAGATGAGATATTTTCTAGCCTGTCTTAAGAATGATTTTACAATTTTTCCAGGCCATTTGCCCTCCTGGCAACCTTCCGTGTTCACCTTCTGGCAGGAAATTTTCTTACATGCCTACCTGGCAAAATATTGATCCACTTCAAAAATTCAGCTTAATTTTCTCCTTCTCTAGACTATATTATATTTTATCCAACATATTTTATAAGTATATAATATATAATATATCCAATATAATTTAATTATATAATTTATAATTATAATTTTATTATATTTATAATTTTAATTTATTAAAAGAACCAGGGAACACATTTATATTACATAAAATATAAAATTGTGATACATGTATATATTATAATTTTATTATATTTTATCCAATATAATATCTGGATAAAATATCAAAAATAATTTTTTGGATAAATTTAAGAGGTAGCCTAATATATAAGGGTGACTTTTCAGTCCAAACAAATGCAGACAACTCATACATCTATGTGTGCACTTACTGGTTGATATTTCAGTAGTCTCTTTTCTTGCTTGTCTCCATCTCTAAAGCATGAGCTCCTTGATGGAACGGATCACCTTGGGACACTATGTAATGCAGCATACTGCTTAAGTGCATAGAGCCAGCACTTCTGGGTTTAAATCTCACACTTAGGGAATGTGTATCCTTAAGTAGGTCATCTAGCCTTTCTGTGTGTAAGTTCTCTCATTTGTAAAATGGGTATAATAATAGTAGCAACTTTAAGTAAGGTAAAAGTGAGAGAGAGAGAGTGAGAGTGAGAGGGAGCGGGAGAGAGACAGCGAGGGTGAGCGCCGGTCTTGAACTCCTGGGCTGAAGCAATCCTCCTGCTTCTGCCTCCCTAAGAGTTGGGATTACAGGCGTGAGCCACCGCACTTGGCCAAACGTTTTACTTTTTAAATTAGATTAAAAACCTTTTAATGACTGTCATTGAGTTACAGAATTTTTTTTTTTTAAATAAAACGTAGCCTAATATATAAAAGGGTCATTGTTTCCAGGTCAAACAAATGCAGATAGCTGTGTTGGAGGGCAGAGGGAAGAGGGAGACTTGGAGGATTCTGGCAGGAAACACTCGACTTTCCTCCAGTCTCTGCAACATCTTCCCACCGTCTTGCCTGCCATATGCAAGGTCCCTCCAGTTCCTTTTATTTACCTGTCAGAGGACTACTTTCTCCAGGAAGCCATCTCAGGCAAACTGATCACCCTTTTATGCAACTGTCTGTTTAGCTGTCTGATACCACACAACTGTGACTTGCGCAGAGGGGCTATGTCTGATATTTCTCTGCGGAGAACTCAGGAAAGGAACGACTGATCTCTTCAAGCGAATCCTGTTAACAGCTAAGAGCCTCCTCTTACTTGGATCCCTATTGTTGACTGATGGAGACGGTTTCCCTCTCCATCAGTCACTCCTTGCCTCTCAGTTTCTCAGCCTCACCTGGAAAGTTTAGAAATGAAGACCCTCAGATGTGCTCCCACGTTCTTTCAGCAATAATCTCTACAACATTAGGGCATTAGCTCCGCCCCGTCTCGGCTCCTGACCCCGCCCCCCTCCCGCACGCCTCCCTAAGCCTGGGTCACGAGTACGCATGCTCTCCCTTCTTCCCCGTAGCGTGATGACGTAAGCGGCGTTGGCGTGGTGTGGACGGAGTGGTTGCGCGTGTTGCGGCCCGGGGTCTGTTCGTAGGTTTACAATTGTCGCGGGCAGTGGGGCGCCCCAGCTGCCAACTGCACGTGGTTTCTTTCTGGCGTTTGCCTAGTGTCCTGTCCATTCCGCCCCGTTGGGAAGTGGGAAGCGGAGAGGTTCTGTGGGGATAGAGCTGGGAGTCCTGAAGGAGAAAGCGCGCAGCCGAGGGGCTCTGGAGTGCCTTAGAGCAGAGCTGCGCTCGCGGAAGGGGAGCAGCTGAGAAAGGAGGGCCGCTGCAGGCGGGGTTCGAACCGTGGGGTCTGGGCTGCTCCCGCGGAGGGCCTGGTCGGACGCGGGATGCTGGGGGTCCGCTGCCTGCTGCGGTCCGTGCGCTTCTGTTCCTTCGCCCCCTTCCCCAAGCACAAACCTTCAGCCAAACTGAGCGTGCGGGACGCTCTCGGGGCTCAGAACGCGAGTGGGGAGCGCATTAAGATCCAGGTTGGTGAATGGGAAGGGAGTGGGTTTTTTCCTGTAGGGACTTATATGGCACATCCACATCTAGCTTTTCTTTTACGGTCGGGTCAGACACAACCACCAGCAGGGAAAAGTTAGAAAGTGTAGGCGTCGCGGGTTTGCACTTTTCTGCTTTCCATTACTTTTCACAAAACTGTTCCGATGACTGTAAAGCGCTGGAACTTTGCTTTCATGATTCCAGGGTATTACCTGTAAACTTATTAATCATACCAAAAGTGTAAATGAACAAGCCCCCTTTCTCTATCTTTATCCCTTATAATGAATATCCAGGTTTATAAAGTGGTCGTCTTGACCTCCCTCCTTGAGAGCAGAAACCGTGTCTTACCTGCCTTTGTATTCACACATGGCTGACAGCAAATACTTGTTCAAACCATGCCTTTTAAACTTTTAGCCACCTCAGTGCCTATTGTGGGGGTCTGCATGTAATTTATTTTTAATGAATTCGGAGAAAGACTGGAATGTAGCAGTTTGAAAGAGCTCTGGAGTTAAGCTGCTTAGGTTTAAATCTCTGCATAGCGTTTATGCGTTCTACACCTTATTTTCCTCTTATGGAAAGAGATAATAATTGTCCCTGAGTCCTGAAAATTAAATGAGGTAATGGAAGTAAGATATTTAGAACAGTGGCTCATAGTCTACAAATGTTAGCTGCTGTTGTTTCTCTTGCTGATTATATTATTTGCAGCAGCTCCACATAGAAGAGGTGCAGAATAAACAAGGTGTTTGACTGTTTCTTATTAGGTTGCTGAAGTACACTGATGTGGTTATTTATTTTTTGAGACAGGGTCTAGCTCTGTCACCCAGACTGGAGCGCAGTGGTGTGATCTCAGGTCACTACAACCTCCATCTCCCAGGCTCAAGCAATCCTCCTGCCTCGGCCTCCAGAGTAGCTGAAACTACAGGCATGCACCACCACACTCTATAATTTTTTAAGTTTTTTGTGAAGATGGGTCTCACTGTATTGCCCAGGCTGGTCTCAAACTCCTGGACTCAAGCAGTCCTCCTCCTTCGGCCTCCCAAAATGCTGGGATTACAGGCATAAGCCTGGCAGATGTTGTTATAATAAATACTTATTTTTTGAGTAGGTTCTTGCTTTGTCACCCATGATTGTACTGACACAGTCATGGCTTGCTGTTGCAGTGATTTCTGTTGTCCTCACATATCCTTTACTTTTTAGCAGTATGACCAATCTGCTCCTCTTTGAGTTCCATATTCCTTCCATAGGTCTGTTGGTCTATTAATTGGGTATACATTAATGATACTTTGTGTGCTAGTCAAGAGAAAATTCAAAGATGAAAAGAGAATTTGCTGCCCAGGTTAGAAGATTTCAGTTTAGTCCTGTGAGGTCTGATATGGTAGCTACCAGCCACTTTTGGCTCTGAGCACTTGAACTTTGTCTGGTCCAAATTGAGATGTGCTATAAGTGTAAAATATATACCAATTTTGAAGAACCAAAAAGAATGCAAAATATCTCAATATGTTTTTATATTGATTATATGTTGATAATATTTGGGGCATAATAGGTTAAAGTGAAGTATTTCATCTACTTTTATGTTTAACGTGGCCACAAAAAGAAATTTTAAATTAAACATGTGACTCACATTATGTTTCTGTTGGACAGCCCTGCTCCAATGGTTAAAACAAATAATTTTAGCAATAGGATAGTTGGTAGTAAGGTAAGTAAAGAACTATAAGAAAACAGGAAGTTACGTAACTGAGAAGGTTAAGGAAGATATCTTGCATGAGGTAATATTTCAGCCAAGTCCTGAAAGATGTGTTCCCTAGGCAGAGGAGCTGGGGATGGGGCAGAATTATAATAGCATCCCAGAAAAGCTCGTTGATAAGAACATGAACTTTGAAGTAAGAAATTCCTTTTGAATCTCAACTCTACTAATCGGTGACTGTGTCCTGGACTATTTAGAGAGGTTATCGTGACATCTCTAAATAATGTTTCATCAGCTCTAAAATGATAACCACTTCGTTAAGTTTTTCTGAGGATTAAGTAGCATAATATTTATAAAGAGGTTAGAATAGAAGCACATTACAAAGTGCTCAATAAATGTTAACTTTTAACAAGTGAAAGTAAGAAAGTAATCGTTTGGAAATTAGTTTTTGTGTTTTTTTGTTTTTTTGAGATGGAGTCTTGCTCTGTCACCCAGGCTGGAGTGCACTGGCGCGATCTTGGCTCACTGCAACCTCCGCCTCCTGGTTCAAGCGATTCTCCTGCCTCAGCCTCCCCAGTAACTGGGACTACAAACGAGCGCCAACACTCCCGGCTAATTTTTGTATTTTCGGTAGAGACAGGGTTTCACCATGTTGGCCAGGCTGGTCTCAAACTCCCGACCTCAAGTGATCCGTCCTTCTCGGCCTCCCAAAGTGCTGAGATTTCTGCGCCCAACCTGGAAATTACTGTTGATTTAGAATCACCAAAGAGGAGATGCCTTCTGGGCAGCGCAGTGAGATGAAACCAGAAAGAAGGGCGCAACCCACATCCTGAGAAAGGCACCAAGATATGTGCCCTGTTATTTATTGTTGGGCCAGAGGGCAGGGCTCTGGGAGGAAATACCTGGAATTGCCAATATTGGGAGGATTGATTATATGAATTAGGCTCATCAACATGAAGGAATGTTAGGCATCCATTCGAAATGTTGTGCATTATTACGAAAACAAAAGATAGAATACCAAAGTGTGTATCCTATTGTGATTGGAACATATAAAATTAAGTATGCATATTGGTGAACTAAAAGAAGTTGATTTGTTGAGGCAGGATTGTGAGTACATGTTTTTCTTCCATTTAGTCTGTGTGTGTATGTGTAATGAAAACGTAAAATGTTTTACGCTCACATTAGAAATATTTCTCTTCCTTAGGGATGGATTCGTTCTGTCCGATCCCAGAAGGAAGTCTTGTTCCTGCATGTAAATGATGGGTCATCTTTGGAAAGCCTTCAGGTTGTTGCAGATTCAGGCCTTGACAGTAGGTGAGTTTTGTTTTTTAAAAGAATTCTTTGATTTTTGTTTTTCACCCCTAGTGCTTCTCACTTCCCTACTCCAGTGTTTACGTTGGACCCCTGAGTAATCTTTTGAAACAGATCTGCTTTAATAGCTTTGAGGATCAACTCCGAATATTTGGAATCAAGATCCTTCAAGCTCAGGCCTTTCCTCCTCTATTTGACATTGTCACATGCTGATATCCCCTACTTATGCTTCACTTCAGTCTTTCTTAATTACCTGCGGCTCCCTTAAGCTGTTCTGCTCTTTCCTAATAGCATTTGTACATGTTGCTGCCTCTGCCCAATACAGCCTCTTCTCCTCTTGTCTTTCATAGTTCCTGCTTAGTTAGGCATCATCTGATGTTCCCATCCCATGATTATGTCAGGTACCCCTTTTTTGTGCTCCCATAGCGTCCCGTGCCTACATCTGTCTTAAAATGTATCACATTGAATGGTAATCAGCTGTATTCCTATTTGAATCCTCCTGCTAGACTCTTAATTTCCTGAGGTTAGGAATGGCATCTCACTCTTTTTTGTATTCTTGGCCTCTAGCATAGTGCTGACAATATGACAAATTATTGCCTGTTGAATAAACGGAAGAAACTTTATGGTCTCATTCATCAGGTTTTAAAAGTAACACTAGGTCAGGCGTGGTGGCTCACGCCTGTAGTCCTAGCACTTTGGGAGGCCGAGACAGACGGATCACTTGAGTCAAGTTAAGACCAGTCTAGGCAACATATTAAAACCCCGTCTCTACCAAAAATATAAAAATGAGTTTGTCATGGTGATGTGCACCAATAATCTCCACTACTTGGGGGGTTGAGGCTAGAGCATCTCTTGAGCCCTGGAGGTCAAGGCTGTGGTGAGCCAAGATCTTGCCACTGCACTCCAGCCTGTGTGATAGAGCCCTGTCTCCAAAAAACCCCCCAAACCAAAAACTAACACCATTTTAATGTTAGGTATCAGCTCTGAGGAAGAGAACATTATTCTAATTTGTTAGAGTGCTTTGCTATTCCGGGGATTGTTAGGGTTAATGCTGTTTACACATTGAATAGGTTCATGGATCAGAGACTATGTGGTCAATTGGGCAGAACAAAGAAAAATTGTTCTGATGTAATAGTAACTTTTTTTTTTTCTGGAGAGAGTCTGACTCTGTCGCTCAGGCTGGAATGTAGTGGCATGATCTCGGTTCACTGCAACCTCTGCCTCATGAGTTCGGGCAATTCTCGTGCCTCAGTCTCCCAAGTAGTTGGGATTACAGGTGTGCAACACCACACTGGACTAATTTTTTGTATTTTTAGTAGAGACAGGATTTTACCATGTTGGCCAGGCTGGTCTCGAACTCCTGACCTCAAGTGATCTGCCTGCCTCAGCCTCCCAAAGTGCTGGGATTACAGGCATGAGCCACCACACCTGGCCCTAATATTAATGGTAACCTTTTAAAAAACTTTGTAATTGTTTTGATTATATCAGTATAGCAATCACATGGGTCTAATGGGACCTAGATTTTAGATTTCTGTAGGATGACTGTCTCTTTGAGATATTCCCAGGAAACCTTAGGATATACTTATATTCATATATGTCAGGTAGTACATATTTTAAGTCAGAGCATCTCAAATTACCCTCTCAGGTTGATGAAAGTATACCAGATTTCCCCACCCATAATGCAATAGTGGACAATCTTATTTATATAAATTATATAAGAATAGCATATATTTAGCAAGCAAACAAAACTGGGTGGAGAATCTCCTGACTTATTTACTTTAATAAAATTTATTGTATTGCTATATTATAATATTTCAATAGTTTATTAGGAAGGCACTTATTGTCATACTTACTGTAATTATGAAATGTTAGAACTAGAACAGATGGGCTGGGTGTGGTGGCTCATGACTCTAATCCCAGCACTTTGGGAGGCCAAGGCAGGAGGATTGCTTGAGCCCAGGTGTTCGAGACCAGCCTTGACAGCATAGTGAGACCTGGTCTCTTTAAAGAAAAGAAAAAAGAATTAGAACAGATGTACTATCATTTACCAGCTCCTTTTTTGATAGATGATTCTTAAATGAGCTTAGATGACTTGCCATAGTTGTCATACAGTTAATCTGTGGGTGAACTTGAACTCGAACCTAGTCTTATTAACCAGAAAGTAGCACCTTATGTGCTTAGATCACCAGTCAACTAAGTAAAAAAAAATTTTTTTTTAATTGCAAAAATAGGACAGAGAATTCCCGGCAAATTTTATTTTGATTTGCAGTTTTCCCATGTATTCTGTAATCTTTTAAAAAGTGTTTTGGCCAACTAACTTTTTAACAAGGGCAATTGTACAACCTCTTAATTCTGAATTAATTATACAAATTCTTAACTCTATTCCCATTTTAAAGCTTATGGAATTCATTTTTATAATTTTATGCTCTATGTATACGACAGATTATCCATAGATTCTGAAGATTATTTAACCCAATAAAGGGTAAAAGCTTTTGTCATTAAGTATTTTAATATTCTTATTGCAAAGTTGATATTAAAATGAAGGTTGTATATAATGATATCTTGTTTATCTTGTTTTTTGTTACTGTAGAGAATTAACTTTTGGGAGTTCTGTGGAAGTACAAGGGCAGCTGATAAAAAGTCCATCCAAAAGGCAAAATGTGGAACTGAAGGCAGAAAAAATTAAAGTTATTGGAAATTGTGATGCCAAGGTATGATTTCTGACACTTTTGTGGAGGCTGTTTAGGCTTTAATTAAGACAGCAATCTGTTTTAAGTGTGATTATTAGGAAGATGAAACTTAGAATATATTCCATTTGTGACAGATAATTGAAACAAGCCATATGACCTGTAGAGGCAGTAGCAAAAATTATTTATGTACATAGCTTAGTGGGAGGTAAGTGTTGATTTTTGCATCTCTGTGGTGTGTGTCACAGTTAAAACTTGCTGCTTTTACAAGCATGCCCAGTCAGCCACAATGATATACCAGGGTGGGCTCATTCTTAGGAAAGCCAAGAATGACTTTTGCATGATGTAGAACCGATCATCCAATAATGGTAGGCTCTAGCCACCTTTGGCTGTTTGGTATTAAATCCGTTAAAATTCAATAAAAAAATCCAGTTCCTCAGTGGCATTACCCACATTTCAGGTGCTCAGTAGTTGCATGTGGCTACTGGCTACTATATTGGATAGCACAGAATATTTCCATTTATCACAGAAAGTTCTGTTGGGTGATGCCGATCAGTAGTATTGTAAGGCTTAGGCCAAATAGAGGCAAGAAATTCTGTATTAAGACATGTTTATGCCTGTTTTTGCAAGACTCTTCTGTTAGCTTCATATATATAAGCTTGATAAAGAGGTTAGAGAGAATAAAAGATTATTAATCAAATCTTTAAATTTACAATGGAGAAAATGAGGCCCAGCCAGATGAAATGATTTGCTTAACATTAGGAGCTGATGTGACACAACTGAAATTTATATTCTAGCCATTTGAATCCTCTGTGTTTTTGCTACACCTGTCTTTAAATATTTAATGAACAAAAATGAGGAAATATAGGAAAATTGCATCATTTTAATTCATTGTGTATTCTTTCAGTATAATAGGAAGAAATGTAAGGAAATAAAAGAAGAAAATGCAATTTTTATTAAAATGTCATCCTTAATTTCCAAGAAATTCTAATTGATGTAAAATCAGAAATCAGGTTCTAAGATTTCTGAGAAATAGAGGGTAGAATAATTTGGAAATCAAGAGCGTAATATAGATGGTAACCATTTTTCTTTTTGGTTTTTTTTGAGGGATCTGTGATTACTAAAAATTTGCCATGTGTTTCACTATAGTCGTTCAACCTTGTCTGTGGTTTTGCTTTTCACGGTTTGTTGCCCACGGTGAACTATGGTCTCAAAATACTACATGGAAAATTCTAGAAATAATTCTTAAATTTTAAATTGCATGCCATTCTCATTGTGTCATGGAATCTTGAGCCGTCCTGCTCCATCCTGCCTAGAATGTGAATCATCCTTTTGTCCTGCTTATCTGTACTTTATACACTACCTGGCCATTGTTGTGGAAGAAAAAACATAATGTTTATGTGGTTTGATACTGTCCGTGGTTTTAGGCGTCCACTGGGGGTCTTGGAACATATCCCCTGTGGGTAAGTAGGGGACTACTATATTCTTAAATTGTTCTTCCTTGGCTTCTGTTGGTGTTGATGGCTTCGTCTTCCCTGAAGCCCTCCGATTCAGTATCATTTTGAAGTATTCCAACATTAGGGAATTCTGACCCCTAGAATTATGATATGGTCACATTTTCACTTTTAGTAAGTATAGTGCTTGTTTCTATACGACATTAAAGTTTGTATTTGTACAAGACTTAAAAAGAATGGATGAGACTGAAAGAAACAGGCTGCCAGTGTAGCTCTTTTTTAGCTTCTGTTATCTTTTTAATTAAAACTTTGATTTTTGTCTGAAAGGATGTGTCTGTCTTAATCTTGTAACATGAATGTGAGCAGTGTAGACATATTTCAGTGTGGAGCCATAATTTTCTTTCAAATTTTTTGTAAATCTTTACTACTCTGCTAGATGGAAGTAGCACGTTGATAATAGTAATGAATTGCACCAATTGATTATGAATGATCATGGGCTTTCAAGACATATAGGTAATTTTAAAATTGAACACCAGCCTTGTGTGTACATCTTTAATATCTACAATATTTTGAACTCCTGTGTGCCAAACAGTGGATATTTTGCATAATTAATCCTAACCTATTTGTAGGAAGTGGTTCACAGCTAATGGATACAAACTTGATAAATAACAGATGAGCTTCAGTGATATTAGCTCAGTTACTTGGCTAATAAGTAGTGGAGCTAGATTCAAACCTACATGTCTCTGATTCCGTCCTACCATTCCACTTACCTGGTGGAAATAATGTGGATTAAAATCAGTTATATTAAGAAATAAAGAAGGAAAGGATCTTAGTTTGGTTCCAAAGCACTGTTTAAGAAATACCCTGGAAACTGATTTTATTAAACAGTATCTCTTTTGACTTCTAATTTGTTCTTTTCATTTATTGGCAGGATTTCCCCATCAAATATAAAGAGAGGCATCCTCTGGAGTACCTGCGACAACATCCTCACTTTAGGTGTAGGACTAACGTTCTGAGTTCTATATTGAGGATTCGCAGTGAAGCGACAGCTGCTATTCATTCTTTCTTTAAGGTAAGATCCTAAAAGTTCCCTCTTGACCCTTTAAACAGTTTTAATAACTGTTTAAAAACAGTTGTGTCTTTTTCTCCTGATGTTAACATGTCTGTTAGTTATGGGTTAGTTTTGATTGGTCTCTTCATTATGGGTTATGCTTTCTTGACTCTGCATGTCCTAGCTTTGGGTGCCAGACATTGTGAATTTTACCTTGTTGGGTGCTGTGGGTTTGCACACAGCTGTTGCTATCGCTTTGATCCTTTGAGGTCTTGCTTATGTGATTTGTTAAGCAGGTCTGTAGCAGTGCTCAGTCTAGTACTATTTATTCCTCACTGAGGCAAAGCCTTCCTCAGGTCCCGACCTACAGCCTTGGGAATGATGAGTTTTTCTAGTTTGTGGAACAGGTATTGTTTCCAGCCAGCATGTGAGCACTGGGCACTGTTTTCTCTAATCTTTTTAGATGGTTCTTTCCCTAGCATTGGATAGTTTCCTCACACAAATGCACTGATCTACCTAATACTACAAGGTGGCCCTCTGCAGCTCTCTCTCTGATATTCTAGCGTATGAACTCTAGCCACTTGGGTCTCTCCAGACTCTGAGTTGTGTCTCTTCAACTCAGGGAGTCTGCTGGGCTCTACCTTACTTTTTCCCCTTCCCTGTGCTGTGGCCTGAAAGATCTCAAGGTAGTAAGCTGGTCTACTGGTAGGGGTTTACCATGTTTGTTTCCCATCTCAGAGAGAGATGGCTTTTGTTGCCTGATATCTGTTGTCTTGAAAACTATTGTTTCATGGGGTTTGCTTTTTATTGTTACTGTTTTTGTTGTTGTTTTACAGTGTTTTTGGTTGTTTCCTGTTTCTCCATCTTGGTCATAGATCTATATTTTGTATAAAGTAAGCACTAATTTTAAGGAGTTACTGGTGTTGATCAAGTAGGTCTATCTAATGACTAAAGACATTTTGTCTCATTTAGCTTTGCTTCTCAACCATTTCCCTCTACCTGGGAAAGCCACAGTTTAATGTGGTTGACAAGTTGCTAAGGTGAAGGGACCTTCTCTCCCTGTGGATGGGAGGGCCCCAAAGACAAGGAGTGATCCAGCAGATAAAGTTTATTGTTATTCCACGTGGTTTTGTGAGGCTTCCTGTGGTACTTCTCCAGATCCACCTAATTTGCAGAGGTTGTGTAATAGTGGTTATAGACTTCCCTTGGGCTGTATCCAAATTCACACAGCCCCAGTCTCACCAAGAAGGTTCTTGCCCCTTGAAAAAGCTCCTTCAGATTAACTTTTGGTCAAAGAGCTAAAGAACATCATGGCTTTAAGGCATGTGCTTTTGATAAGACAAAGGAAAATAAATCAAATTATATAATGTTATCCCATTATAGTTTGTAGGAGTCCAGTTACACATGCTGTCGGAAACTTTGCTATGCAGCTTCCATGTGGATTTTCAGTAGTGCTTGAACCACACAATCGTAAAAATACCTTTTTGTTTTTTAACCACATGGCTACAACAGCTGATAAATTATTAGTTCTGAAGGTTTTGTAGGCTTTTGGCCACTAGGTGGTGGTATTGACAAGTAGACTACACACTATACATTGATTACTTGAAACTTTTAGAGATATGTAAACAATTAAAAAATAAGACAAGCTAAAAAAAATTGAAATAAAAAAATAAAGTAGTCAGGGTGCAGTGGTTCACATCTGTAATCCCAGCACTTGAGGAGGCTGAGGCAGGAGGATCTTTTGAGCCCAGGAGTTGGAGACCAGCCTAGGCAACATAGTGAGACTTGGTCTCTAGTAAAAATAATTAGCCAGGCATGGTGGCATGTGCCTATAGTCCCACCTACTCAGGAAGCTGAGGCAGGAGGATCACTTGAGCCCAGGAGGTGGAGGCTGCAGTGATCCGTGTTTGTGCCACTGAACTCCAGCCTGGGCAGGAGAGTGAGATCCTGTCTTAAAAATATTAGTATTACTGGGCACAGTGGCTCACACCTGTAATCCTAGCACTTTGGGAGGCCGAGGCAGGCGGATTGCCTGAGTTCAGGAGTTCAAGACCAGCCCTGGCAACACGGTGAAACCCTGTCTTTACTAAAATACAAAAAAATTAGCTGGGTATGGTGGCGTGTGCCTGTAGTTCCAGCTACTCGGGAGACTGAGGTAGAATTGCTTGAACCCGGGAGGCGGAGGTTGCAGTGAGTAGAGACTGCGCCACTGCACTCCAGCCTGGGCAACAGAGCGAGATTCCATCTCAATAATAATAATAATAATAATAATAATAATACTGTGTGTGTGTGTGTGTGTGTGTATATATTATATATATATATATATATATATTTTTTTTTTTGATACGGAGTTCACTCTGTTGCCCAGGCTGGAGTGCAGTGGCATGATCTTGGCTCACTGCAGCCTCCGCCTCCTGGGTTCAAGGGATTCTCCTCCCACAACCTCCCAGGTAGCTAGGACTACAGGTGCATGCCACCACACCCAGCTAATTTTTGTATTTTTAGTAGAGACAGGGTTTCACTATGTTGGCCAGGCTGGTCTAACTGCTGACCTCAGGTGATCCACCCACCTCAGCCTCCCAAAGTGCTGGGATTGCGGGCGTGAGCCACCACACCTGGCCAAAAATTACTAAAATGAAATTTGAAAAACATTCATGGCCGGGCGCTGTGGCTCACACCTGAAATCTCAGCACTTTGGGAGGCCGAGGCAGGCAGATCACGAGGTCAAGAGATCAAGACCATCCTGGCCAACATGGTGATACCCCGTCTCTACTAAAAATACAAAAATTAGCTGGGCGTGGTGGTGCATGCCTGTAGTTCCAGCTACTCGGGAGGTTGAGGCAGGAGAATCACTTGAACCCGGGAGGCGGAGGTTGTAGTGAACCGAGATTGCGCCACTGCACTCCAGCCTGGCGACAGAGTGAGACTCTGTCTCAAAAAAAAAAAAAAAAAAAAAATTCAAGTGGTTGGAAATAACTTGAATTTTAGCACCATTCGTGATAGAGTAGTTACAAAAATAGACACTTTTTGAGTAGTAATAAATTCACTTAGTATTTGTAAAGACCTGGAGAATATAATTCTGTTACCTACCTTTATGTGTGATAGTTATCTACCTTTATGTGTGATACTTAGGATTAGTTGTTTAAAGAACCCTTTCTGTAGTACTATAAGGCGTATTAAGTAATAGTTATATGTTACCTAGTATTTTGTAGTGTTTCTTTGATCTGTTACTTTGGGTTTGCTAAAAGATGTTAAGCCTCCAAATAAAAAATTTTCGTAAGTTTCAGTTTTGTTAATTAAAATATAGAAATGTGGGGGGAAAATGGAAACTTGAACAGTACTTTTAAGTTAAGACACTTTAAGGATCTAAGGTTATTTCTTGGTTTGAGTATGAAAAATATTTTTTGTATAAACTTGTTTGCTCATAAAACTGACATACTTGTTATGTACTAAAACTTGGCTATTTAGAATCCTCAAGGAATGAGTCATTCAGTAAAGCCAAGTTTCTGAAATAACTGAGGAATTTTCTCTTTAGGCACCAATTTTTTCTAAATTCCAGTGGAAGTGTTCCTAAAATGAATTACTTACTTTCCCCTCTTCCTCAGTGAGCCAGTAGAAAAGATTCTGCTCTTTCTTTCTCAGTGAGTCGAGGTTCTTCCTGTGAGTATCAGGGATTATTCTTCTCTGTATGGCAGCGTTTTCAAAGCCTGCCACTGACTATGTGAAGTATTTTTGTTGTTGTTGTTTTGAGATGAAGTCTCATACTGTTGTCCGGGCTGGAGTGCAGTGGTGCAGTCATGGCTTACTGCCACCTTAATCCCCCCAGGCCCAGTTGATCCTCCTACCTCACCCTCCCAAGTAGCTGGGACTATAGGCATGCATCACTGTGCCTGGCTAGTTTTTTTAAATGTATTTTTTGTAGAGATGGGATCTCACTGTGTTGCCTAAGCTGGTCTTGAACTCCTAGGCCCAAGCAATCCTGCCTGGACCAACCAAAGTGCTAGGGTCCAGATGTGAGCCACTGTGCCCCAGCCTATGTGGAGTATTCTTTACCTTTGTGTAGAATGTCTCCAAATTGCTATGCCTTTGAGTTCCTGTGACTGCTGTTTATGTTTTTTGTTTTTTGTTTTTTTTTTTTTGACAGAGTCTCGCCGTGTCACCCAGGCTAGAGCACAGTGGCGTGATCTCGGCTCACTGCAACCTCTGCCTCAGCCTCCTGAGTATCTGGGACTACAGGTGTGCACTACCACACCAGGCTAATTTTTGTATTTTTTAGTAGAAACTGGGTTTTATCATGTTGGTCAGGCTAGTCTCAAACTCCTGACCTCAGGTGATTCACCCGCCTCAGCCTCCCAAAGTGCTGGGATTACAGGCGTGAGACACTGCTCCTGGCCTCTTTATGGAATTTTAAAATCTCTTCTTGCTGTCACTTTGTGTTGTCTATGGCCTGCCTGTGGCTAGCAATTCCTTTCACGTTTCCTTTTTTGTTGATTCTGATTAAATAATAGTTATTTCAGTTTCACGTGAAAGAAAAAGATAATCTATTAGTCTTCTCTTATTGATGTGTATGGGCCGTAATGTATGAACTTTATAATTTTGGGATACTCAGAGCCTTATAAAATATCTGGTTTTAGAATGTGTATTAAAATATTTAAATACTTGGAGGTGATGGGTAGAATCTGAAAAATTGGGTGAAAGTGTTTGCTTTTATTTTTGGTCCCTTCTCTGGCCTTCATGTCTCTACTTAGGAACCCCTTTGCTGCGGGACAGTATAAATAAGTGACACTGGAAACCTATTTGAGGCACATACTGACAATACTTAACCACTCCTTGCTATTTACTTTCCTTTTATTCTTTTTACTCCCCCACCCACTTTCACTTTTTTGGACTTTGTTTGCACGGCTGTATTATTCTTCCTTTGTACTCTCTCCTTTATTAGCATTTGGTAACGTTAGGAACTTTGATAAGCCTTGCTAGCAGTTTTAAAGCAGCGAAAGCTGCTGGGCCCTTTTGTAATGTTTAGCATTAGTTAAGTATTAAAAATAATTCCCACTAGGTGTGTGATTTAGAAAAAAATCTCAGTTATTTTCCTAAGATTTACAGTGCTGTTTCTTGTGGCATTTGACCAGTTCTAACTTGGGCAATCATGTTTAGCCGTTAAATTTTCTCCTCCCTCTCCACCTCCCCTTCCCCACCCTCGTTTCCTTTGGATTTTTCACTTCCTTTCTTTGTTTACTGCACTCATGTTCATAGTTGCCTACATTCATGTGGAAGAAATGTTTCATGTCCATGATTCTTGGCTCCTAGGAGATGAAAATTTTATGCAGTAATGTTATTGATCAGATTTTATTGGTTTTCTGTAATGTGTTCTGTGCAGCAGCTCTGGGCATGTTGCTGTCAGATTAAGTGTACATTTTAATACTTTCTGAGACTGCTAATTTAGAGCTTGAATATTTAATCAGTCCACATCATAAGGCAAGTTGTTGACTGAATACTTTGTATTATAGCCAGAATACTTGAATTTGAGAAGGATCATATTCGGGAGGTCCCTAGTAATGCATAGAGACAACCTACACTCCACCAAACTTGGCAGAGATATGTATGTAAGAATTTATTGTATTGATTCCAAGACCAAAATTTTGCATTAAGCATGTACTATCCTACATTTCTATTATAAATTCACTTTTCGTTACCTGCAGTCCCACCCTGCAAACATCTACATTGTGTGTAACCTTTTGCTTACATCCATAGTCAAAATGAAAGAAGCATAACCTTGAAGTTGCTGACTAGCAACAGCTTTTGTGGTTCACTAATGGAAATAGTCTCAGACTTTTGTTCGGAAGAGCTCCATTTGGGGACCTCAGTAATGGATGGATTTGCTGCTGCTCAGAATATTCCTTCAGGCAAAGGAAGTACACTGCCTGTGCCATGTGGAGTCCATTGTGCCATCAGTTTAATGAGAGACCTCCTAAAGATCATTTCTGCCTTTTTTTGCTGTTTGTTTATTCAGTCTCTATTTGTCTACTTTTTCTCCTTTTTTGGTGGTTCATTACAATTGAGGTCATATTTCAAGATAAGTTTATACTGATCGCTTTGTATTCCTCTAGCAACGTGGGCAGCATCATTGTGCATTAGCCTAGAGTGTGCGTATGTGTTTGTTAAATCACCACCAAAATGTCAGAGAAATGGGAAGAGAATATAGTACTAAAGAGAGAGCATGAAGACCTAGGTTCTAGTCCTGGCTCAGCCACTGACTAATTGTGTAACTTGTGGAAAGTCACTAAATCTGTCTGGGCCTTAACTTCCTTATCTTTGAAATGAAGATGTTGGACTAGTTAATGTCTAAGTGTGTTCCTGAATTAAAATTATTTGTGCCCCTGTGGGTAGTTAAAACACTCAACTGATTTTCAATAGTCTTAATATTTAGGGGATTAGGGAGGGATTTGATACAGCATTTGCTTAGTATGCCATTTTAATACTATAAGAGGATGTGTGTTCTTGGAATTGTTGAATGTGCAAATATCCTGAAAACAGTGGTTTTCTCTTTCAGGACAGTGGCTTTGTACATATTCATACTCCAATAATCACATCCAATGACTCTGAGGGAGCTGGAGAACTTTTTCAACTTGAAGTAAGTTTTGCTTCCCATCTTGAGGGGTACATTGCTGTTTAATATTTTTCATTTGAGGGTTTGAAATTTAGTAATAGTTTTGTGGACAGAAGACTATGAGCAGCACCTGAAATTGTCAGTAAAAATCCTTGAAAAACTTACATAGACAATTCAAACCAGTCTCATTTCTTGTAGTACCAGCAGTCTTATACTGTGACAGGTAAGAATGAATTTTTTTTTTTTTTTTTTTTTTTGAGACGGAGTCTCACTCTGTGGCCAGGCTGGAGTGCAGTGGCGTGATCTCGACTCACTGCAACCTCCGCCTCTAGGGTTCAAGCAATTCTCCTGCCTCGGCCTCCCGAGTAGCTGGTACTACAGGTGCCTGCCACCAGGCCCAGCTAATTTTTGTATTTTTAGTAGAGACGGGGTTTCTCTTTGTTAGCCAGGATGGTCTCGATCTCTTGACCTTGTAATCCACCTGCCTTGGCCTACCAGAGTGCTGGGATTACAGGTGTGAGCCACCATGCCTGGCCAAGAGTGAATTTTTAATTTAGTACTCTATTTACTTTTCTTAAGTTACTGTGAATTGCTGAACTAGAGAAATTTGAAGAGGCAAATGAGGATTTTAAGCTCTCTCTTATGCAGATTCAATCCACAGTTAATATTTGTGGACGTAAGTCATATTTTAAAATATAAATAAAAATAGAAGAGTATACATGTGAATATCATTTTCTTTTTCAAAGTCTTTAAAAAATACATTTTTTCATAAGAACTGATTTATGTTTTGTTCATCCCATGAAGGCTCTTAAATTTGTCTAGCAATCATTTTTTGAGTTCCTAGTATATGCCAGGCATTGTCAGCTTGCCCTTACTGCAGATATTTTTTAAGTTATCAGTTTTTCTTATTGGAGGCAGTGGAAAGCCTTGCATTTACCAGTTTGATAGCTATTTAAAATCATTAGCCGGTTGTATAATAATCGACAGAGAGAATGGTATGATCATGAGTGGTACTTTGGTACTTCTTTTATTTGTTTACTGATTTCTTTATCTTTAAGATGTCAGGATTCTTGTTTATATATTTGATTCTATCAAATGACAAAATTTGTATGTAACTGCTTTCTCCGGTTCAGTGCTTTTTGACTCTTAATAATGGTGGTGGTGCTTTATATTATTGAACAAAGTAGTCTCTGGGAGAAGTTGTCCTGATATGTTGAAGTCATTCAGAATGATAATCAAATGCCGTCTTCATTATACATGACTGGAAGAATTCTTGATGTTGATCAGCATTCTGCAAAAAAGCAGAATAAAAATGCCTTGTTGAACATTTAGAGTGGGGATATTAGCATCTGTGTATATGAGTTCAAAGAAGGCAGCAGGTGACAAAATAACCATATGTAAATTCTGGAAAACATTCTCTTCTAGGTGTTTATTTTCTCTTTGCACTTTAATTTTCTGCATAGTGAAGCCAAGAATTACTGTAAATACATTTCTAAATCCCTTAGTCTAAACCACCGAATATTCAATAAATGGCTGGGGAAAAAAGGTATAATTTAAAGGAGTCTTTACAAATAAAAAGGAATTGTTAAAGAGACCCAAATGAAACAAGTAAAAAAGTTTTTAATGTGCATAAAGATACATTTGGAGATAACTGCATTGCTACCAGGGAAATCCCATAAGCAGCTCTGAGTGATTGTATATATATAAAATATAAGATATATATATATAATATAAGATATATATGATATACATACATATTTTATATGTATATATCTTGATCTCTAAATAACCTAAGACAAATTATCAGATAAGTGTGAATAAATAGGAAGAGGGAAAAAATGTATTTCTGAAGCTAAACAAATGAGAAGTGTACTATGTTCATATTATTTCAGAGCCAGGGAAAGGAGTTTGTGGGATTGAATTTGCCCATGCAGAATACCAGAAAGAGAAACTCTTGAATTCATTGATCCTAGGCTCCTACAGTCAGGATCTAGCTCAGGTTTCAGCTGATCTGTGCTATCTGGCTTTTATGCTGTGTCGACCTACTGTCTTTGTTGCTTTCAGAAGTTCGACTACAAAGACTTGTCTTCTGTCCCTGCCAACCCCCTATCCTTTGAAAGCAGAGCTCCTTCTTATCCCACCTCACATACTTCACTTCCAAGATTCACTGTGTTGAATTCCTCCTGGCTGCCTGTAGAAGCATAAGAATTTGAATTTTGGTACCCCTTTTAGGAGGAGGTGGGCTTTCATATTTAAATTCTTGCTTCTCGTAATGGTGCACATTTTTTCTCTGACAGAAATGAAGTGTCATTAAGTACTGCATTTAAAGATAAGAGGGCAGCTTTAAGAGGTCACCTTGAAAAAACACAGTAAGAACATGCACTTCTAATATTCTGTTGAGAAGTGAATGCATGCCCTATCATTTTACTCTTCCTTTCCCTCATCTCCATTTCCTGCTTTGATATTTGTTAAGGTTTGGGGACTACTGAATACATTGTAAGAAGTTTCCTTCAAGGCATTTGTTCATTATTAACGGACATTTGGTGCCATCTGTGTTCAAGATGCTATGCTATAAAGATGTAGTTCAGGTTCTATCCTGTCAAGCCGGTAAGTTGGCAGGAGTTGATAAGGGAAGGAGCATGCTTTTCATTCACTCTTGATGTTACTTATCCTACAAAATTCCTTGTTTGTACATGTTTTCCTCTTTGTCCTAAGGCCCTGGCTGAGTTCCCAAAATTAAGTTTGGTCTTTATAATTTGGAAGAATTAGTTTGTCTTTGAGGAGATAAAAGAGATTAAGGCAAGAATTGTAGGTTGTGGCTGTCAAAGACAAAATTACTACAAATTTAGTTTAAAGATCTTAATTGACTTTCATTTGCCATTCAAGAATCAGGCAACACTTCCTTCTATGAAATAGAAGAGGCTAGTTTTATAGATGGAAAAAGGCTGAGGAAAGCAGAAACAAAAATCAAAAAGCAATTGATCTTTACAAAGTTATTTTTCTTGTAAAGGTTAAAGCAAAGGGGACTTCCTTATGCTGGCTAAAATTGTTCTCTTTGGTGATGTGGCTGTTACTCCTCTTCTGACTTCTCAGAAGGTAATATAAAGATCTTAGTTTTGGCTTGGTGGCGATGCACAACTGTATACAGTTCCATGGTTTTCAGTATAACTAGAAGTTGATGGGAAATAAGGTGGAATTGCTTTATGTATACATTTGAGGATATAGTGTTACCAGTTATAAGTGGTATGGAATCTAGAGGAAAATGAGGTAGGTCAGTGAGTATTGACTTGGTCAGAAAAACCTTCAAAATGAATATGTGACCTGACTGTACCTTAGGGAGAATATTCCAGGTAAGAGCAATAATGTAAGAAGAATCAGATAATTAAAATGAGGCATAGACAATATACATTCTTCTTGTCTTCACGTGGCACCTACTCTAAAACCAACCACATAATTGGATATAAAACAATCTTCAACAAATGTTAAAGAACTGAAAGCGTACCAAACACACTCTCAGACCACAGCACAATAAAATAGAAGTCAACACAAAAGCATTCAAAATCATATGATTACAGGGAAACTAAACAACATGGTCCTGAATAACCTTTGGGTAAATAATGAATTTAAGACAGACATCAAAAAGTTTTTTGAAAATAATGAGAACAGAGATACAACGTACCAGAATCTCTGGGACACAAGTAAGGCAGTGTTCAGAGGGAAAATCATAGCACTAAACGCCCACATCAAAAAGTTAGAAAGTTCTCAAATTAACAACCTAACTTCACAACGGAAATAATTAGAGAAGCAAGAACAGATCAATCCCAAAGCTAGCAAAAGAGGAGAAATAACAAAAATCAGAGCTGAACTGAAGGAAGCTGAGACACAAAAAAAATTCAAAATATCAGCAAATCCAGGAGTTAGTTTTTTGAAAAAATTGATGATAGGCCACCAGCTAGACTAATTAGGGAGAGAGAAGATCAAATAAACACAATTGGAAATGACAAAGGGAATGTTACTACTGACTCCAGAGTAGTAAACAACCATCAGAAACTACTACGAACACCTCTAAATTGCTGGAAACATACACCCTCTGAAGACTGAGCCAGGAAAACATTGATTCTGTGAACAGACCAATAACAAACTCTAAAACTGAATAAGTAATAAATAGTCTACCAACCAAAAAAGCCCAGGACCTGATGGATTCATAGCTGAGTTCTACCAGATGTACAATGAAGAGCTGGTGCCATTCCAACAGTAACTTCCAAAAAATTATGGAGGGGGGACTTCTCCTCAACTCATTCTGTGAGGCCAGCATCATCTTGATACCAAAACCTGGGAGAGACACAACAAAAAAAGAAAATATCAGGCTAGTAACCTTGATGAACATTGATGCAGAAATCCTCAACAAAATACTTGCAAACTGAATCCAGCAGCACATCAGAAATTTAATCCAGCATGAAGTAGGCTTCATTGCTGGGATGCAAGTTTGCTTCAGCATACAAAAATCAATCAGAGTGATTCATCACATAAATAGAACTAATGCAGAAAAGGCTTTTGATATAATTCAACATCTCATGTTAAAAACTCTCAATAAACTAGATATTGAAGGAACATATCTGTAAATAATAAGAGCCATCTATGACAAACCCACAGCCAACATTATACCAAATGGGCAAAAGCTGGAAGCATTCCCCTTGGAAACCAGCAGAAGACTAGGATGCCCTCACCACTTCTCTTCAACATAGTATTGGAAGTCCTAGCCACAGCAGTCAGGCAAGATAAATAAAGGACATCTAAATAGGAAGAGAGGAAGTCAAACTATGTCTGTTTGCAGACAACATGATTCTATATCTAGAGAATGCCATAGCCTCAGCTCAAAAGCTCCTTTAGCTGATAAATAACTTGAGCAAAGTTGCAGGATACAAAATCAGTATACAAAAATCACTAACATTCCTATACACGAACAACAACCAAACTGAGAGCCAAAGCAGAAAGTCAGTCCCATTCACAGTTGACACACACACACACACACACACACACACACGCACACACGCACACACGCCTAGGAATACAGCTAACCAGGGAGGTGAAAGAGCTCTACGTGAGAATTATAAAACACTGCTCAAAGAAATCAGAGAAGATACAAACAAATGGAAAAATATCCCATGCTCATGGGTAGGAATAATCAATATCATTAAAATGGCTATACTACCCAAAGCAAATTACAGATTCAATGTTGTTCATATCAAACTACCAACAACATTCCTCACAGAACTAGAAAAAATTATTTTAACATTTATATGGAACAGAGCCCAGATAGCCAAGATAGCCCAGATAGCCAAGAGCCCAGATAGCCAAGGCAATCCTAAGCAAAAAGAACAAAGCTGGAAGAATCACGTTACCCAACTGTACTACAAGGCTCCACTCCCAAAACAGTGTGGTACTGGTACAAAAACAGGCACATAGACCAATGGAACAAAATAAAGAGCCCAGAAATAAGGCCGCACATCTATGACAATCTGATCCTCCCCAAAGCTGACAAAAACAAGCAATGAGGAAAAGACTCCCTATTTAATAAATGGTGCTGGGACAACTGGCTAGCCGTATGCAGACGATTGAAGCTGGACCTCTTCCTTACATCATGTACAAAAATCAACTCAAGATGGATTAAAGAGGCTTAAATATAAAACCCAAAACTATAAAAACCCTGGAAGACAACCTAGGCAATACCATCCTGGCAGAGATTTCATGACAGACATCAAAAGCAATTACAACAAAAGCAAAAATTGACAAATTGGATCTAATTAAACTTACGAGCTTCTGCATAGCAAAAGAAACTGTCAACAGAATAAACAGCCTACAGAATGGAAGAAAATATTTGCAAATTATGCATCTGATAAAGGTCTAATATCCAGGATCTATAAGGAACTTACTTAGAAGAGAAAAACAACCCCATTAAAAAGTGGGCAAATGGCTAGGCATGGTGGTTCATGCCTATAATCCCAGCACTTTGGGAGGCCGAGGTGGATGGATCACTTGAGGTCAGGAGTTCGAGACCAGCCTGGCCAACATGGTGAAACCCTTTCTCCACTAAAAATACAAACATTAGCCGGGCGTGGTGGCACATGCCTGTAATCCCAGCTACTCAGGAGGCTGAGGCAGAAGAATCGCTTGAACCCGGGAGGCGCAGGTTGCAGTGAGCTGAAATCATGCCACTGCACTCTAGCCTAGGTAACAGAGCGAGACTTTGTCTCAAAAAAGAAAAAAAAGGGGGGTGCAAAGGACATGAACAGACGCTTGTTAGAAGACATGCTTGAGGCCAACAAGCATATGAAAAAAAGCTCAATATCACTGATCATTAGAGAAATGCAAATCAAAACCACAATGAGATACCATCTCACACCAGTCAGTGGCGATAATTAAAAAATAAAAAAATAACAGTGCTGGCCAGGTTACAGAGAAAAGGGAAACCCTTATATGCTGTTGGAGGGAGTATAAATTAGCTCAACCATTGTGGAAAGCAGTATGGTGATTTCTGAAAGAGCTAAAAGCAGAACTACCATTTGACCTAGCAGTCCCATTACTGGGTATATACCCGGAGGAATATAAAGCATTTTATCATTGTGAAGCCCAAATATTGTGAACTCCAAAATTGACAAGTCTCAGTCAATTTAGGAAGTTGATTTTCCCAAAGTTGAAGATGCGTGCCTGTGACACAGCCTCAGGAGGCCCTGACGACATGTGCCCAAGGTGGTCCGAGTGCAGCTTGGTTTTATACATTTTAGGGAGACATGAGACATCAATCCATATACGTAAGATGAACATTGGTTCGATCCAGAAAGATGGGAGAACTCGAAGTGGGGAGGGGGCTTCCAGGTCATAGGTAGATAAGAGACTAGTGGTTGCATTCTTACTGAGTTTCTGATTAGCCTCACCAAAGGAGGCAATCAAATATACATTTATCTCAGTGAGCAGAGGGATGACTTTGAATAGAATGAGAGGCAGTTTGCCCAAGCAGTTCCCGGCTTGACTTTTCCCTTTCGCTTAGTGATTTTGGGGCCCAAGATGCATTTTCCTTTCACACCATAAAGACACATGCACATGAATGTTCATTGCCTCACTGTTCACAATAGCAAAGATATGGAGTCAACCTAAGTGCCCATCAGTGACAGACTGGATAAAGAAAATATGGTACACATACACCGTAGAATATTATGCAGCCATAAAAAGGAATGAGATCATGTCTTGGGGGAACGTGGATGGAACTGGAGGCTATCATCCTTAGCAAACTAATGCAGGAACAGAAAACTAAATACCGCATGTTCTCACTTGTAAGTGGGAGCTAAATGATAAGAACTTATGAACACAAAGAAAGAAACAGCAGACACTGGTGTCTTCCTGAGGGGGGAGGATGGGAGGAGGGAGAAGAGCGGAAAAGATAACTGTTGGGTACTGAGCTTAATACCTGGGTGATGTAATACGTACAACAAACTCCCATGACACGTGTTTATGTAACAGACCTTCACATGTATCCCCAAACCTAAAATATAAAATAAAATGAAGTTTAGGGGTTTTTATTAGACTCTGGGTGGAGAGATACATGAGAAGGTTCGTATTGGTGAATCATAGGAAATAAAGTTGGATAGCTTTAGGAATGAGATGGAGCAGGGTTGTTTCTGGTGGGTTTTTTTGGTTTGTTTTTTGTTTTTTTTGAGACGAAGTCTCGCTCTTGTTCCCCAGGCTGGAGTGCAATGGTGCAATCTCGGCTCACTGCAACCTCCACCTCCCAGGTTAAAGCAATTCTCCTACCTCAGCCTCCCAAATAGCTGGGATTACAGGCGCCTGCCACCACGCCCGGCTAATTTTTGTATTTTTAGTAGAGACGGGATTTCACCATCTTGACCAGGCTGGTCTCAAACTCCTGACCTCAGGTGATCCGCCCGCCTTGGCCTCCCAAAGTGCTGGGATTACAGGCATGAGCCACCGTGCCCGGCCTGGAGCAGGGTTTTTTAAAAACTATTTTATTGGAACATATCTCACATATCATAAAATATGAAAGTGTAGTCATGTGCCGCATAGCAACATTGCAGTCAGTGACACATCACATATACCATGGTGATCCCATAAGATTATAATACTGTATTTTTACTGTACCAATTCCATATTTAGATACGTTTACATACACACACGCTTACCATTGTGTTACAATTGCCAAAGTATTCAGTAGTACAGGTTTGTAGCCTGGGGGTAGTAGGCTATACCCCGTCTGCGTAGACTCCGTGATGTTCGCACAACAGTGAAATTACCTAGTGATGCATTTCTCAGAACGTGTCCGCCTCAGGCTATGCACAACTGTATAAAGTTGCATGGTTTTCAGTATGTTCTCAGGGTTGTACAGCCAATCACCATGGTCTAATTTGAGGACATTTTTATCACCCCAAAAATAAACTGTACCCAGTAGCAGCCCCTTGCCATTCCCACCCTTAGCTCTAGGTAACCACAAATCTGCTTTCTGTGGATTTGCCTCTTCTGAAACTTTTCATATAAATGGAATCGTACAATGTATGGTCTTTTGTGTTTGGCTTCTTTCACTTATAAAGTACTGTAGTATGTATCAGTACTTCATTCCTTTTTATATCAAGCTGGTCCCTTTTGTGGATGTATCATGTTTTGTTTATTGATTTATCACTTGATGGACATTCGTATTGTTTCTACATAACCTTTAACCTGTTTCACTATGAAAAATGCTGCTATGAACATTTTTGAAAAGTTTTTGTGTGGATGAATTTATGATTTAATTTCTCTTGGGTAGAATTTCTGGGTCATGTTGTAAACCTTAAGTTCAACATTTTTAAAAACTGCCAAGCTATTTTTCGGAGTGGCGGCTGCATTTTGAGGCTTCTCCTTTCCCTGCATCCTAGCCTACATTTGTTATTTTCAGTTTCTTTGATTATAATCATACTAATGGGTGTAAAGTGGCATATTATTGTGGCTTTGATTTGCATTTCCCTAATGACTATCAAAAGACAAAATTACAACAAATTTTTTAAAATTTAAATTTCTTCATTTAACAATTCTAGAATGGGCTAACGCTTCATTCTGTAAAATAGAATGTATTCTGATGAGCTGACCTGAGGTTTTATAGACAGAAAATGACTGAAGGAAATATAAACAAAGAACAAGAAGTGTATTGGTCACTTTAAAGTTACTTTCCTTGTAAGGCGCAAGGTGGGAACAGGGAAACAGAACAATAGAAAGTAACTGATTGGTTAACATTAGGTCACTTCAGGTTACATTTTGTTGGAAGGATTAAAGGTCGAGGGAACTTTGTTATCATGCTGATTAAAAGTGGCCTGCTTGAGAAATTCAGCCATCTCCCTCTCCTGATTTCTAGGAATGCCAGATAACTCAGTTTCAGTTTGATGGTATGGAACTTTAGTGTGAGTGACTCCATTACTGCACTATGCCTAGTGCAGTAGCTTAGCCCAAAACAATGCCTTATTTAACATGACTAAGGATGTTGGACGTCTTTTATGTACATATTGACCATTTATTTCTCTTCTTTGGAAAAATGTCTATTTAAGTCTTTTGCCTTAAAAGACTTTAATTGGGTTGTCTTTTTGTTGTTGGGCCTGTAGGAGGTATTTTATATATTCTAGATACAAGTCTTGCCCCTCTCCTCCCTCCCACCCCCTACCAGTGTGAAGCCTCTGATGCTGCCACTCAGGGGGAATAGTCTTGAGTATGCCCACAATAAGGATGGCCCTGGTTTTGGTAGAGCTTTCTTTGGCTGTCTTTTCCCCTGACCACACCCACCTCTTAAGCTCCATTACTTGCAGACTGATTGTGCTATTGTTTTCAACGTCTGGGGCATAAATTGTTTCACAAACTGATCCAATCAAATTTATACTCCTTTGTGGACATAGTTTTCAAGGGCAGCGTTTGAGTTTGTTCTGACCCCAAAAAGGCTCTTCCCAGCTGTTTCTGTTTCTTTCCAGCATACTAGGAAATCTACAGTTTAGCCTTTATCACCAGTGAATCTTTCAATCTGCCTTTCATCACAACCACCACTATTCTGGAGAGCACCCTTCAGTTTGGACTTTTACATACTTTGTTGCAATGGAGTCAGTTCCTTTGGGTAAAGATTTGGAGCTCTGTTTTATGGCCTGCTTCTTTGCCCAGTCAATGTTGGAGTCAGGCTCCAGTGCTGGCGGAAGGGACAATGGATCATTCTCACTACAAGACCTCCTGATTTAGGAGCTGAGTGTTCAGTGTAGCAAGAGGAAGCAGCCCAGGTTTCTTGGCTTGTCTCTCCTGGCATGGAACCCCCACCCCAGGATCTGGGGCAAAAGCTGTCAGGACCCTAGTGTTCTCAGCAGCACCATGCCCAAGGTGGAGCCTCCATCCCCCAAGTGGGACTGGGGCTGAAGAAGGGAGGCTCCACCTCTCAGCCACACTTGCCCAGAACTTAGCCTCAGCTACAGGTGGCTGTGAGAAAGGGGAGAAATGCCTGCATGCTGCCCCTCTTGCTAGAGCCCTGTGATCTTGGCTCTAATTGGGGCGTAGAGTTTCTGTCTTGCCAAGCTGTGAGGGGAAAGGAGGAAGAGGGCTCTGTTTCAGACATTACAGACTCTCCTTGTCCTCACCGAGCTTTAGTAGATTTTTTTGAATAGATGTTTCTTCATTTGCTGTATACCCTTAAGACGATTTCTAGAGACTTTAAATGGTTGGATTAAAAAAAATTTTTTTTTAAATGACATTTACGCATTTCACTGAGGAATGGGTCTGAGGAGCTCCCCACACTGTCATGTCAGAAGGGAGGAGGAAAAACAGGTTAGCCACTTCTTGGCTACTTTTTACCACCACGATCCTCAATTTCCTCTCTGGTAAAATGTGAAGAACACTATTCTTATCGGTTGTAAGGATTAGTGAAATGACATATATGAAAACTTCCTATTGCTAATCCAAAATAGGTAAAACAGTGTGCAGAAGCAGGCTGATGTAAGCACTAGCATTTCTCTTCTCTAAACTGTTGTGCATTCTAGAAATGGTAACACAAAGTTACTAGACCTCAGAAATTCTGGTGCTTATACATTTTTATGACTAAGTTGTTTATGGCACACATCATTTTGGTTGTGCTAGATGGTTTCACTTTTTGATTACTCTTAACCTATTTTCTTTTAAACGTTTTTAGATGGTATGTGGGCTAACCCAGGTCAAACCTCTTCTCAAAACAACTTTTTTCTAGCTGATATTAATACCTCCCTTGTTCCAACGCCTGTTAAACTTGTATTCAGTTGCTATAGCTGGTTTTATTTTTTGTTTTTGAGTCACAGTTTTGCTGTCACCCAGGCTGGAGTGCATGCACTTGCACTGTCATCGCTCACTGCAACGTCCAACTCCTGGGCTCAAGCAGTCCTCCCACCTCAGCCTCCTGTGTAGCTGGGACTGCAGGCACACACCACCACACCTGGCTAATTTAATTTTTAGTAGAGACAAGGTCATTATGTTGCCTAGGCTGGTCTCAAACTCTTGGACTCAAGCGATCCTCCAATCTCAGCCTCCCAAAATGCTGGAATTACAGGCGTGAACCACCGTGCCTGGCCTACTATAGCCTGTTTTAACATTCAGTTGTTCATCAATGGTTTCTTACTTACCAGTTTTGGTTCCCTGTGTAGATGGTAAGTTCCTTTTAGGGAAGACCTGTGTCCTCCACACTACCTGGAACACTTAAATACTTATTATTATTTTCTAACGGCAATTTTAGTTTTGTAGAACTTTCAGCCTTAAGACTAGTCTAGTCATACGTTCATAAATAACATAATGATGTTCATGATTATTAGCTACCACACCCAGCTAATTTTTGTGTTTTTAGTAGAGTCGGAGTTTCGCCATTTTGGCTGATCTCAAACTCCTGACCTCAGGTGATCCGCCTGCCGTGGCCTCCCAAAATGCTGGGATTACAGGCGTGAGCCACCATGCCTGGCTTATACCTGCTTTGTTCATTTTGTTCACGTATCAGTACCTCTTACTGCTTCTGCCTCATTCTTTTAAAAGTATGTGCTGTTTCAATGTATCAATATATGTATTTCAATGTATTTAACCTATTCTTTTACTGATGGAGAATTCATTGGCTATTTTTTTTTTCCTGTTACATGCTAGTATGCACAAGTTAGTATTGGGTCCTGTGTTGAGAATTTTGAATTAAAATTTGTTTTTTAAATTAAAATGAGCTGGTTCTCAAGAAATGAACAGTTTCTGAGTTCTTTTTTTTTTTTTCTTTTACCTCAATCGATCCTCCCACTTTAGCCTCCCAGGTAGCTGGTAGCTAGTACTATGGGTGTGCACCACCACACCTGGCTAATTTTTAAATTTTTTATGGATACAGGGTCTTGCTATGTTGTCCAGGCTGTTCTGTAATTCCTGGGCTCAAGCAATCCTCCCGCCATGGCCTCCCAAAGTGCTGAGATGACAGTCATGAGCCACCATACCCAGCCACGAAATGTATAGTGTTTATCCAGAAGATAAAGCTGACACGTGAAATCGTAGCAGAATAATTAAATGTTTAATTGGCTTTTACCTTTTTTAAGGGTAATTATACAGAATATACAGAATTGTTGCATCAAGTAGTGCTTCACTTTTTATAAGTGCTCTAGGAGAGATTTCTGACAAGGAAAAACTAGGTACGGGAGTGATCAGAGATGTCCACAGGACAAAGCAATGTGTATGATCCTTGTTTATAGTTCCGTCTTTGATTTTTGTTCCAACTTTGTCATTTTCTACTTCCAAAATTATCCAGATTCATACCAGGTACCTTTCAGAAAGGCAAATTGGTAAGATTGGGGCAGAGTGACCTATAGTGAGAAGCAAGGGGATATAGTGAATTATTGATGTATATCACTTACCTAATGCAATAATTTATTCCTTTTATCAATTAATATTAATTGACTACATGACGTGTGCTGGAGGAAAAGTGGTGAACAAAGAATCTCTTTCCTTGTTGAATGTATATCCTTGTAGAAGAGGAGACAATAAATCTAAAAGTAAAATAGAGAATATGTTAAGTATTGTGGTAACTGTCCAAAGATAGCTGCCTAGTGCACTATGCTTCCCAGTCCCACATCTTTCTGTTGTCCTCACCCACAGTTAAAGAGTGGGCTGGTTCTGTGTAATCAGTAGGACATGGTGGAAATGAAATATCCTTGCCTTTGTTTTTTTGGAATGGCTCCGGGGGAAGCCAGCATCTGTGTAAGAGGTACTGTGCTACTGTGAGACCTCAAACTATTTGTGTGGGAAGGCTGCATGGTAAGACAGAGATACCTGGCTACGCTTCAGCTGTTTCAGCCATCCCAGCTAAGGCACCAGACTTGTGATTAAGGAGGTCATCTTGGATATCTAGCTGAATCTAGCCTTCACATGACTCCAGTGCCAGCAGCCATTTGACTGAAACCATGTGAGAGACTCCATACAAGAACCACTCAGTTGAAGCCAGGCAACCCATAGACTTGTGAAAGATAGCAGTAGATTATCATTTTAAGCCGCTAAATTTTAGAATGATTTGTTGCTCACCAATAGGTAATCAGAACAGATGGTGATTTGTATTGCGAAGAAAAGTAAATTGGGAAAAAGGTTAGGGAGAGAGAGATTCTAGTTTAAATTGGATGGTCAAGGAAAGCTTTACTGAAAAGATGTTCAAAAAGCATGAGTGGACCAGGTGCGGTGGCTCACACCTGTAATCCCAGCACGTTGGGAGGCCAAGGCAGGCGTATATATCACTTGAGGCCAGGAGTTCGAGACCAGCCTGGCCAATACGACAGAACCCCATCTCCCATCTCTACTAAAAATACAAAAATTAGCTGGCCACAGTGGCATGCACAACTGCAATCCCAGCTATTTGGGAGGCTAAGGCACAAGAATTGCTTAAATCCAGGAGGTGGAGGTTGCAGTGAGCCGAGATCACACCACTGCACTACAGTCTGGGTGACAGAGCAAGACTCTGTCTCAAAAAAAAAAAAAAAAAAAGGAAAAAGCATGATGGACATATGGGAGTAAGTAATGTTGATACCTGGGAAAGAACATTTCAGTCAGAAGGAACAGCAAGTACAAAGATTCTGTGGCTGGAGCAGCCTCAGGTTTTCAAGAAACAATCATGAAGGCAGGTATGGATCGAGCATAGGAAAGAGAGGAAGATTAGTGGGAACTGAGGTTAGGCATAGAGGTTGGGAGTAGGTGCAAATTATATATGTTAGTGATGTTCATCTTTATGAGGTGTAACACTTTTGTAAAAAAGAATTTTCATAACTCCTTTTCTTTCCCAAATATAGATAATATGTATAATGAAATGTAGATGATATAAACTTTTTATACACTTAATTGGAAAAATATAGTGCTTCCAACTTAATATAAAAAAGAAAGAAAAGTAATATAATCAGTGTATTTTATTATGTAAATACTGTGGTCTAGAAGAATGTAAGTAGCCTTTATATAGAGATATAAAGAACTGCTGACTTTGACCACTATAAATTAGGACTTAAACAGGTGTGTTATATTGGTGACTCACATATCATGAACAGTTTGCTATTTGTGATGAGAATACTGGAGTGCAGTGGCACGATCTCACCACACTGCAACCTCTGCCTCCCGTGTTCAAGCAATTCTTCTGCCTCAGCCTCCTGAGTAGCTGGGATTACAGGCGCCCACCACCACGCGCAGCTAATTTTCTGTATCCTTTTTTTTTTTTTTTTTTTTTTTTTTGTGAGATGGAGTCTCGCTCTATCGCCCAGGCTGGAGTGCAGTGGCACGATCTTGGCTTACTGCAAACTCCACCTCCCAGGTTCACGCCGTTCTCCTGCCTCAGCCTCCCGAGTAGCTGGGACTACAGGCACTCACCACCGCGCCTGGCTAATTTTTTGTATTTTTAGTAGAGACGGGGTTTCACCGTGTTAGCCAGGATGGTCTCGATCTCCTGACCTCAAGTGATCTGCCTGCCTCAGTCTCCCAAGTGCTGGGATTACAGGCATGAGCTACTGCGCTCAGCCGGTAACTCATTCTTGATAAGAGTTCCGCATCAAAGTATTAGCTTTCCCTTGATTTACATGGAAGATGCATTCTGGAAAATTCAGAGCATATTAAAATAATACAATTTACCTAATTCACTAACATGAATGTTCCATGGCATATTTGAAACTTGGGGTAGTACCCACTAAATTTCAGTAGCTCTCCCTAGTTATGACAACCGGAAACATTCCCTCTAAAAAGGACTTTTTAGGCCATTATAAGAATGTTGGCTGTGAGTCTTTGGAGAGTTATAAGCAAAGGAGTAACAAATCACTTATATTTTAATGAGATCATTCTGGCTGCTATATGGAGATTAAATCAGGGAGAGGTACAGAAGAAGAGAAACCAGTTAAAAGTCTAATGCTGTATTTTAGGTGGACAGATAGTGATTTACACAGGAGTTGAAATTGTACATCCTGAAATGTGGTTGGATTCTGGAGAGAGAGAGTTTTTTTTTTTTTTTTTTTTTTTTTGAGACAGAGTCTTACTCTGTTGCCAGGCTAGAGTGCAGTGGCACAATCTTGGCTCCACCTCCCAGGTTCAAGCGATTCTCCTGCCTCAGCCTCCCGAGTAGCTGGGACTACAGGTGCGCGCCACCACGCCCAGCTAATTTTTGTAGTTTTAGTAGAGATGGGTTTTCACCATGTCGGCCAGGATGGTCTCAATCTCTTGACCTCGTGATCTGCCCGCCTTGGCCTCCCAAAGTGCTAGGATTACAGCCATGAGCCTCTCTGCCTGGCCGGATTCTAGATATATTTAGAAAGTAGCTTATGCATCTTGGATCTTGGTACCAGGGTACATGTTGTTTTTGTTATATCTATTCCTGCTGTGTATTTTCCCAGAAGTGATTATGTTGAATAGTTCACCTCTGCTAGACTTTTGAACTTTTAATATAGAGAGAATTATTTTTTTTCCTACAAATGGTTATTTCCATTGCTAATTAAAAGTAGAAAAGTAGAGTTTCTTCTTTTTAAAAAACATGAACTTTCATGTTGCTAGTCTGGACATTAGAATTCAAGTAATCATAAATGAAAAGAAAATGTCAGCTTCATAAACACTGGAAAGTTTTTTGAGTTTATACTCTTTAGGACCAATACCATCTAATTATTTGGGGAAATTGGTTTTTGTTGGAAATTAGACATTTATTTTATGCATGCCATCTTTGAAGGAAGCATTCCGTGGCATTGTTGACTTCAAGAGACACTTTGATCTCAAAAAATGATGTGAATCCCTTTTGGATAATCTTTGGATAGCATCAAAATCATGACTTTTATATGAGTATGCTTTATAATGGCTTATTCTTTTTTTTTGACACGTAGTTTTGCTCTCTTGCCCAGGCTAGAGTGCAGTGGCACCATCTCAGCCCACTGCAACCTCTGCCTCCTGGGTTCAAGCAGTTCTTGTGCCTCAGCCTCCCTAGTGGCTGGGATTACAGGCACCCACCACCGTACTTGGCTAACTTACTCTTGATTACCACAGCCAGAGGTAAAGGGCAACCAAGCCCTTCTGTTCCAGTTATCAATAACTTAACTTCCTCCTTGCAGCAACTGCAAGAAAGTATATTTTGTGGGGGGGTTTGTTTTGACCCAAGGTCTCGCTCTGTCACCCTGTTGGGAGTGCGGTGATGAGTCAGCGATCATGGCTGTCTGCAGCCTTGACCTCCTGAGCTCAAGTGATCCACCCACTCCAGCCTCTAGAGTTACTAAAACTACAGGTGCGCACCACCACACCCAGCTAATTTTTAAAGTAGAGTCAGGGTCTCACTATGTTGCTTAGGCTGGTCTTGAACTCCTGGTCTCAAGCAATCCTCCTGCCTCCACCCCGCCGAAGTGCTGGGATTTATAAGTATTTATTGAGTACCTCCTGTGTTTAGTGGTAGTCAAGTCCTTTGTGTGGATACGTGGTTTGGAGACTTAACTCTGGAGCATAGGTATCCCTTCTCACAGAAGTCCTAGTTAACGGACTAGGACCATATCTTATCATATTCATCCTTAAAGCCCCAATCTGACAATGAATAAGCCAAAATTAATATTTTTCAAGCAATAGTGAAAAAAAGTTTGGTTCATTTTTCACTGACCCCTTTACATTTAGGAATAAGTTTGCTGTTTTGCAATTTTACATTTGTGTTTATCTCCTGTAAAAGTAAAATAAGGCAGCATTGTATATTCACTTTCTGTTTTGCCTCAACCTTACCCTCTAATATTAGACTCCACGCGTCTTTTCTTGATTCTTTCTTTCTCAGACTGCTCAGCAGGAAAACAGACTGTTTACAAACAGTCTGACTTAATAACTTCCTTTCCTGCTGATCAAATAGTTGTTTAAATGAAACCTTTCTCAGGGCTGAGTGGGTGTTCTAGTTAGTGGGTGTTCTGGAATGTAAATGAACCCTTATTTTAAGAAAGATTATTTTTATACTAGCAGTTCTGTGTACACCAAGATACACATTTGTAGCAAGTGGAAAGTATGGAAACATAAACTGGACTTATTGGAAATTTTTAGATTAGTGAAAGACCTACATATATGGCTTGTTAATAGGCAAATCCCAAAACTAACATAACCGGCAAAATAGAATGCAGTTTATTGAGCCTGTTTCCCTTGGCTTTGGTTTTTACGTATGAGATGCAGTCTAATGGCATGCAGAACAATTTCTGCAGCAATGATAGCAACTGCATTTGAGATACAGCTTGATAGGGATCATGAAACTACCAACCCACAAATCTTTGGAGACTGTATGACAGATTTAGTTCCTATGATTGATTGCTTGGTTGGTTGATTGATTTTAGAGGCAGAGTCTTACTCTGTCACCTAGGCTGGAGTGCAGTGGTATGATCATAACTCACTGACCTCAAACTCCTGGACTCAAGTGATCCTCCTGCCTCAGCCTCCCGAGTAGCTGGAATTACAGGCACCCTCCACTACACCTGGCTTGTTTTATGTTATATGATCAGCATTTCATACTTGGGAGAGACTAATATTAAAAGCATTTTAATCCAAAGCTTTATTTCAACACTACAGGATAAAAAATGCGAGAGCTGGGCACAGTGGTGTATGCCTGTAGTCCCATCAGAAGGCAGAGGTGAGAGGATCACTTGAGCCCAGGAGTTCAAGACCAGCCTGGGCAACATAGCAAGACCTTATCTCAAAGAAAAAAAAAAAAAGTGACATGACTTATTGGAAAGGTGATTGTACTAGAAGCTGAGAAACCTGGATTCTACAACTGATCTTACCAAAAAGTAGTTGTATATAACATTTATTCTAACATTTGACATTTAACATTTTTAAGCTTTAGCATCTTTTACAAGAGGGAAGTTGAATTAAAATTTTTTTTTTTGAGATGGAGTTTCACTGTTGTCACTCAGGCTGGAGTACAATAGTACAGTTTCAGCTCACAACAACCTCTGCCTCCCAGAGTCAAGCAATTCTCATGACTGAGCCTCCCAAGTAGCTGGGAATACAGGCGTGCGCCACCACGCCTGGCTAATTTTTGTATTTTTAGTAGAGATGGGGTTTCACCATGTTGACCAGGCTGGTCTCGAACTCCTGACCTCAGGTGATGTGCCTACCTTGGTCTCCCAAAGTGCTGGGATTACAGGCGTGAAAAAATTAAAGTTTTATCTAACTTAGATTTTTTTATTCTTTACTATCTGTATCGTGAAAGGCATAGCCTCCCTCTAATCTCTTAATTGGGATCAAGAAAGAAAATAGGATATTCAGTGGTTATATGGAGCTTACAGATGGTGAGTACTCTCCCTTTTCTTCATGATCTTCAAAGGAAATTGCAGATTGAGGTAAACAGGACAATAGCATGCCATTATGATTTTAAACCTTTTAAATTTCTGAACCATGCTTCATCTTTATGTATTCTCTTCCCAACTTTTTGTCTCTGGGATTATGAGTAAATAGAACTGGGTAAAAGGTGGGGGTAGGGTACAAAGTAGAAAATGGAAAAAGTAAAAGGAGATAAAAATAGATTGGGTGCTTCAGTGATTGTGGAGGTCAAATAAGTTTTCCATTGTTGATTATATTCCTTTCCACTGTTCAGCTTACTGCTGTTTACTCTCGCTCCTTGCTATATATTTTACATGGAGACAGAGTCAGACTTGTGTGGGTTTTTCTATTTAATTCTCCTGAGATTGTGAAACTGCTCAGCTAAATTTGTTCTGCTGTGAGAACAAATAACTGGAGGGCAATTCAAAATACTTGTTTAATATTTTCTTGGAAATCCTCAAAGAAACAGGGAGGATTTTAGATCCGTGTGGTAAGAAATTCACTGGGATACACACATTAAAAATTTTTTTTTAGTAGCTCTTGGTTTCCCCTTTCTTGGCTGTGCTATTTACTGTCTTCCAGTGGCTAGCAAAAATTTTTGTTTTGCATAATAGAGAAAGGCTAGGTTAAGTTTTATTGCACTAATGTAAGTTTTATATGATCAGGGAAAGGTTAGTCTATCATGGACTGTTAGGATGGGAGGTAATCATCCTTTATATTGATTTTCAAACATTTTTGTTCAAAAGTGTTTTCCAAACAAAATCTTACACCAAGACCCTCTATAGAAGATAGATAAAAGGAATGACTTTGTTTATCAGATAGCTCAAATCCACGTGGTTTTGTTGATAGACTATATGAATGCCTTAACAGAGCATTGGGAACTTGGGAGATTGCAGGAAAAGGCTTAGTTACGCAGGACTTTGTATATATTGCAGGACATGTTGGACTCCTGCCCACTAAATGCTCTACAGATTCCTGAAGTATTTTCTAGGGAACACTATCATCATCAATGAGAAGCACTAATCTGTAATCTCTCCCCTGGTGATTTTATTCACTTCCAAGGCTTTATGTACCAAACCATCTACATACTGACTGCCAAACTGTTTATCTGCAGTCCCAAACTGTTTATCTCCAGGTTCTGTTTCTGAGCTCCAGATTTGTAGAAGCATCTGCCTACTTGACATTTCTCCTTTGATGTCTAATATGCATTCAAACATAGTATGTATTAAATAAACCTCTTGATTTTTTCCTCCAAAGCCTTTTCCTCTTCTTTTTTTTATCTCAGTGAAAGCTACCATCTACTCATTTGCTTAAGTAAAAAATCTAGATGTCAGACTTAATTCATACCTCCCCTGCCTGTCTCCCCCAACCTCACATCTAATTTATCCGTCCTTTGTTGGCTCATCTTTAACATAAATCCTCAACCTCTCCATTTCTCTGTTTCCAATGTTACCAGTTTAATTCAAGCTACTCTTCTTGTCTTCTGATTGGTGCCCCTACTTCTACTCTTATCCCTTTATTATCTGTTCTCCGCTAAGACACTAGAAGAATTTTTTAACTCATCATGCCACAACCCCATGCTTACATTTCAGTGGCTGCTCTGTGATCTTAGAATAAAATTCAAACTCCTTATCATGATCTATAAAGGACCCATAATCTGATTTCTGCCTACCTGTCTAACCTCGTCTTTTAACAGTCTTACTCTTGAGTCCCTCAAGCTACAGTTACCTGCCTTCCACTCCCGTAAGGTATGACACCCCCTTCCCATGTACTGATCTCTCTACTGGCTGTTCCTTGTGCCTGGAGTATTTTTCCCAGTTTATAGTATAGCAGATACATTCTTATCTTTCAGGTCTCTGCTTGCTTGTTACTGCTTAAGAGGCCTTCCCATACCCCAGTACCCAACTCATTTATCCCAGCTTGTAATTATCTTGATTCTTTATTAGTTTACATGTTATTTTCTTTTTTCCCCATTAGAATGTAAGCTCTTTGAGAGCTTATGTTCTCTTATTTATTGCTCTCTCTCGTGTAGCACAGTGCTTAGATGAATGAATGAGGTGTATATACAGATTATCACGGAAATGCAGAGAAGGGTCATTTTTACTAGTCTAGGCATGGAGTGGGGGCTATTAGCAGTAAGAAGGCCTCATGGATAAGTGATTTTTGAGGTGAATGTATTGTGCTGTGGTCCTAAACTGCTGTGAGGTGAACAACGTAGGCAGTGTGACATCAGTGGACCAGGTAGCCAAGACTGCTGCTAAGTGACTATAAGATTGGTAGCATATAGAGCATGGATACCCCAGACAAAGGAATGATTCATGTCCAGGGCAGGATGGAGTGGGACAGCCTGGGATTTCATCATGCTACTCAACACAGTGCAGTTTAAAACTTAAGAATTCTTTATTTCTGGAATTTTCCATTTAATATTTCCAGACTGCAGTTGACTATAGGTGACTGTAACCATGAAAAGTAAAACTGTGGATAAGGGGAGACTACTATGCCTACTTAAGGAATGTTTTGAATAATGTGATAATTAAGTCAGACAAACATGTATGTATGTTTGCATGTATGTATGTATGTACGTACATATTAGGGACAAGATCTTGCTCTGTTGCCAAGGCTGCAGTGCAGTGGTGCAATCACGGCTTGCTGCCGCCTTGAACTTCTGTGCTCAAGCAATCCTTCCTCAGCCTCCTCAGTAGCTGGAACTACAGGCACGTGCCTCCATGCACAGCTAATTTTTAAATTGCATTTTTAGACATGGACCTCTCACTATGTTGCCCAGGGCTGGTCTCAAACTGCTGGACTCGAGCAGTTCTCCCACCTTGGCCTCCCAAAGTGCTGGGATTATAGTTGTGAGCCACTATACCTGGCCCCTCAAATTACTGGTTTTATCATCTAATTCTGAAACTTCTAGACACATTTTCAAACTGTTAAAATCCTGTTTCTGAGTCTTGTCTTAGCAATAAAGAAGCTAGAGTAAAGATCAAGTTGTACCCTACATGAATACAAGCCACCTCTTCAGCTTCCTGGTACTACCTGTACTCTGTCTGAGGACTTTATCTCCCTCTTGGCCACATTTGCCGAGATTGATAGAAATGAATCCAGGCACTCATTCATTCATTTGTATCCACATGCACATTTTTTTGTATCGTGACTTAACACACACACACACTCTCTCTGCATCTCTCTCCATATATGGTCATGTGTCGCTTAACGATGGAGGTACTTTCTGAGAAATGCACCCTTAGGTGATTTCATCATTGTGCAACCATCATAGAGTGTACTTACACAAACTGAGATGGTATAGCTTACCACACACCTAGGCTGTATGGTCTAGTCTCTTGTTCTTCAGGTACAAACCTATTCAGTATGTTGCTGTACTGAATACCCTAGGCAACTGTAATAAAATGGCAAGTATTTGTATATCTAAACATACGTAACACAGAAATTGTACGATAAAAATACAGTATAAAAGGTTTTTTTCTTTTAATGGTACACCTGTATAGGGCACTTACCATGAATGGACATTGCAAGACTGGAAGCTGCTCTGGATGAGTCAGTAAGTGAATTATAAGTGAGTAGGAAGGCCTAGGACATTACTGCAAACTTTGCAAACCTATGTACTTAAGCTACACTAAATTTATTTTTTAAAATGTCTTCAGTAATAGATTAATTATTAATACTAGATTATCTTAGCATACTCTAACTTTTTTACTTTATAAACTTAATTTTTTAAAATATTTTTACTCTTTCATAATACTTAAAACACGTCGTATGAGTACAAAAATATTTTATTTCATTATTCTATAAGCTTTTTTCTATTAGAGATTTCTTTTTTACTGTTTATACATTTTTGTTAAAAACTAAGACACAAAAATACATTAGCCTAGGCCTATACGGGGGCAGCATCATTAATACAGAGGTGGAATCGCTGTCTTCCACCTCTGTATCTTGTCCTACTGAAAGGTCTTCGGGGGCAGTAACACACATGGAGCTGTCATCTCCTATGATGACAATGCCTTCTTCTAGAATACCTCCTGAAAGACTTGCCTGAGCTTGTTTTACAGTTAACTTCTTTTTTTAATAAGTAGGAGTGCACTCTAAAGTAATGATAAAAAGTATAGTACAATAAATATGTAAATCAGTAACATAGTTGTTTATTATCATTATATGACTGGAAGTGCAGTAGGTTTGTTTACAACAGCATCACCACAAATACATGAGTAATGCCATGCTCTGTGACATCACTAGGAAATAGGAATTTTTCAGCTCTATTATAATCTTATGGATGCGTCATATCTACAGTCCATTGTTGAACAAAATGTCAGTATGTAGTACATGACTATATTTTATCTGTATTATTCATCATATAGAGTACTGTGGCTGCTCTGTGAATATAGTTATTGTGTGTATTTCTTTAAGGGAAAATGAGTTCTGAGATGCAAAATAACCAAGTTAAAAATGAACTTGCTGGGCTCGGTGGCTCACACCTGTAATCCCAGCACTTTGAGAGGCTGAGGTGGGTGGATCACCTGAGGTCAGGAGTTTGAGACCAGCCTGACCAACATGGAGAAACCCCGTCTCTACTAAAAATACAAAATTAGCAAGGCGTGGTGGTGCATGCCTGTAATCCCAGCTACTTGGGAGGCTCACTTGAACCTGGGGGGGCAGAGGTTGTGGTGAGCTGGGATCGTGCCATTGCACTCCAGCCTCGGCAATAAGAGTGAAACTCTGTCTCACAAAAAAAAAAAAAAGAACTTTCTGGATCTCTGAATGTTATATTTCTGCTGTATCTTAAAAGAAAACAAAATAATTAAAAATGAAGGAAAAATTAAAATCTTTGTTGCAATATCAAAACACCATAATGACAAAAATAAATAAGAAGTGTGAGACAATGAGATAAAGTATTTTTGCTGGTTTATGTTCAGAAATATTTTTTATAATGAATAAGAATTCTGATTTTGAGATTTTATCTCAATGTGCAGTACTTTAAAAAATGCTTTTTATATTCTTTTATATTGTACCATTTCTCTCAAGGATTTGAAAGAAATATATTGAAGATGGGATCAAAGTAGATGAATTTACGTACCATTATTTCAAGAATCGGAAGTGACGACTTAGGTGCTGGAAACAACAGAAATTACCACAGCATTACTATGCAGAGATTCCTTGGCGGGGGAAAACACCCATATATTCACATCACACTATCTGCCACAATGTACAAAAAAATTCTGCAGTTTATTTCTGGTTGATACAGTTATATGGCTACCCAGTTAACTGGTTCTACTTATTAAAAAGTTCAGCTTTGCCTCACTGATTTGATATAATACTTTTATATGTGAAAGTCTGTGTTTAGGCTTTCAGTTATATCCCACAGGTTTACTTGTGTACACTAATATACTGTATTAATTTAGAGGCTTTATACTATGTTTTAACGTTTGGTTATTCAAACATTTCTTTTATTGCTGTATTCCTTGGATTACATTATTCCTTAATTCCCAAGGATTAACACAAATGGAGGTTTTTTTCCATGCTCTTTCCATTGAGAAATTTGTGTCCTCACTCAGATTTAGGTATCTCCCATATTTCCAGGTCCTACTTCAATTCGTTTTTCAATTGAACAAATATTTACTAAGTAACTGCTATTCCCAGGTAATAGGCTAGATGCAGGATCCAGTAATAAGAGAGACCGTGTCCCTTAGGAGCCCCAATATTTCTTAATTTGATGAGTTAACACTGTGAAACAAAAGGTATTTAGTTTGAATCTTTGATCTTAAGAGGTTTGAGAATTTGTGAATATATCTGGAGGAGGTTACACTGACAAAGTTCTGATTTATTCACTCATTATCAGTCAGTCAGCAGCCTAAAGGAACTTACAGAACTTTCCCCATGTTTCTTACTTTTTAGGTGTACCAACATTCCAAGAAATTCTGGCTCATAGATTCCTAAAAAAAATAACTGCTACTCAGTGTAATGGCTGAAGGTAGTGTATGAACCATGTGATCCATAGAAAATGATGCACAAAGCACACTAAAAAGCCAGTCAGTACCACTATGCACCTATTGAGCGGCCAACATCCATAACACTGACAACACCAAATGCTGACAAGGATGTGGAGCAGCAGATTTAACAGCCACTTTGCAGTACAGTTTGGCAGTTTCTTGCAAAACTAGGTATACTCCAACCATAAGAACCAGCAGTTCTGCTCCTTGGTATTTACCCAAAGGAGTGGAAAACTTATATCCACACAAAAACGTGCACATGGATGTTTACAAAGCAGCTTTATTCATAATTGCCAAAACTTGGAAGCAACCAAGATGCCTTTTATTAGGTAAATGGAGAAATAAACTGTATCTGTTACATCCAGACAGTAAAATATTATTCAGCACTGAAAAGAAATGAGCTATCAAGCTATGAAAATACCTGGAGAAACTTTAAATGCAAATTACTAAGTCAAAGAGACCAATCTGAAAAGGCTACATATTGTATGATTTAAACTGTGTGACATTCTGGAAAAGACAAAACTATGGAGAAAGTAAAAAGATCAGTGGTTTCCAGGGGTTAGGGGAAAGGGAGGGATAACTAGGTGGAGCACATATTTTTAGGGCAGTGAAACTATTCTGTATGATACTGTAGTGGTGGATACATGTCAGTATGTACTTGTCCAAATCCTGTGGGACTGTTACATGTTATGAGTGATATGCTTTGACACTCCTGGGAGACTCCTTGGTTGCCTAAGGTGCCTTTCAGCCAGGAGGTACAGTTCCCCTTGTCTTTGGGACTTTTCTTGTGCTCATAAAGTCTTTTATAAACTTTGGTCACTCAAAAGGAAATTTTAAATGTGCCAAATTGAATGGAGCTTTAGATCTGGCCAGTTTAAGAAAATTTGCCTAAGCTGTAGACATTCACTTCCTCTTTTCAAAGAGAAACTGCTTTCTCCATGATAAAATTTCAAATGAGAGAAAAGGTTACAAACTCTAGTGAATAAGACAAGCAAGACTTTTTAATCTCAGAGAAAAGTGAAAAAATCACAAATATACACAAATAATGGAATAAGAGAATAACAAACTAAACGCCTACCTTAAAGTAGTGCTTCAATTCCAGTCTCATCAGTTGTTGAATCAGGTTCCATAAAGTCTGAATCTCAGTCAAGCCAGGGAGATTCAACCCTGAGAGTAGTCTGACCAAGGGCTTCTGCAGTCTTCAGCGAGGTCAGTTGGATGCAACGGTCCATGCTGGTGCCGGGGCTCCAGCTGTTGGCAAAACAGCAGGAGTCAATGAAGGCCTAATTTGGGTCCCATCTGGTTCACCAAAATGTCACCCTGAAATAATCAAGAGGCCCAGAATCCAATTTTAAAAGAGTTTGTTCAAGTGCAAAATTTGAGACTGGCCACCCAGAAAAGACAAGACTCCAGAGTAGTTGGGTCAGTGCTGAGAAGTGGAGAAGCTGAGGCTTCACTTATATAAGTAGAAGCAAAGAAGTTTACAAGTATTACCACATTTTTAATACAATGCTGATTTATGAGTTACAGCAGTTTGATTGGTTACAGCTTATTCTTTTTCAGGAAAGATATATTTAAAATTGCATCCCTATCAATTTGGTAGTCATGGGGCCTTTCGCCATCTGGTCTGAGCTGGGTACATGAAAAAGGAAGGATGTTAATCTATAACAAAGAATTAGTAACTAAGAGGTAAGGGGCACCATTTAATCTTTCACAACGTTTTACAGGGCAGGAAAAATAAGAAAGAAGGTTAATCTGTAATAGGAAGAAACAAAAGTTGCAGTGACTTGCCCGTATGAGCTAGGTCTTACAATCAATCACATTTTATTCAAGGCTCAGAGTAATTTAAAGTTTCAGCAGCTTTCATTTAAATTATTTTCACATTAGCCATTTGAGTCTTCATTTCTGTATATCTTCTTTCTCATTTGGGGAGCAGATTATTTTCTCTTTTTTTGTTTTCTTGGCAGGAGTTCCTTATATATTCTGTCCATTAATCACTTGGCGGTTTTAGATGTTGCAAATATTTTATTCATAATCTGTCATTTGTCTGTTAACTTTGCCTATATCTTCCTTTATTAAATAGAAATTCTTAATTTTAACATATATAAATTCATCAGTTTTTCCTTTTATCGTTGGCAATTTGGAGCTTTTGTTAAAGAAATCCTTCCCCACTGATAAAGTCACAAAGTTGGGTGTTTAATTCATATATTGTATTGTTTCTTTATCACTACCATAAGTACGTAAGATTACAAATTTAAGATTACAATCCTAAATCTTAAATTTGCAATCCTAGGTTGGTAGTTTTTGAAGCTACTAAGATTCAATAATTACTTTCAAGAATTGAGGTGAAATTTATGTCATAAAATTAAGCATTTTAAAAGGTACATTTCAGTGGCATTTAGTACATTCAGAATATTTTACAACTGCCACCTCTGTTAAGTTCCAAACATTTTTACCACCCCAGAAGAAAACCCTGTGCCCATTTAGTAGTTACATCCCATTTTCCCCTCCACACAAACCATGACTCTCATCCATCTGTCTCTATGGATTTACCTATTCTGTATATTTCATATAAATGTAATCATACATAGCCTTTTAAGTCTGTCTTCTTTCACTTAGCATGTTTTCATTGTTCATCTATGTTTTAACATACATAAGTACATGCTAAAACATTTAATTTTAATATATAGGTATATACATTCCTTATGGCTGAATGATATTCCATTCTATGTATATATCATATTTTGTTTCATTTTTCTATTGATGGATATTTAGGTGGTTTTACCTTTTGGCTGTTGTGAATGGTGCTATTTTGAACAGTTGTGTGCAAGTGTTTGTTTATATACCTCATTTTAATTCTTTTTGGTATATACCTAGGAATGGAATTACTGTGCCATTTAGTAACTCAATTTTAACTTTTGAAGGAACCACCAAACTTTTTCCCCTAGTAACCGCAACCCCTTATTGTACATTTCTAGTTTCGTTCCATAGTTATCAAAGAAGATACCTTGTGTGATTTTAGTTTTTTAAGATTTATTGAGACTGTTTTATGGCCTACTATATGGTCTACTCTGGAGAATGGTCCCTGTGCACTTGAAAAAAACATACATTCTGCTGCTGTTGGGTGGAGTCTACCATTTTTAATTTGCCTTTTTCTTGGCTCAGCATTTGCTTGATTGCTATAAACCTTTAACTCTCTTCGAGAGTTCCCACAATCGATTCTGACAGTTTTGCTCATTTTTTTTCTTTTATTTTTCTGTGGCAGGACAGTCCTTTGGAGCTACCTATCCTGCCATATTTGCTGATATCACTTTTTGTAATTACTTTTTACAACCAATATTTTATATACCCTCTTTAATATTCTGAGATAAAATATATAGGTGATAATACAAAGAGAAGTTTAAAAAATCAGTATAATACTTTAATTGTAATATAAAAGAAAAGTAATTTATAGTAAGGTAGTATCAATTTGTTATGTAAACGCTAACATGACATTGGAAAGCATAATGAAGTAGTAGTATGTTTTAAATAAGTTGAATTAAAGAAATGTAAGAAAAATCAGAAATCATTCTGTACAAGTGCTGATAAATGAAAATCTAAAATCTAGTCATAGGCCGGGCACGGTGGCTCATGCCTGTAATCTCAGCACTTTGGGAGGCTGAGGCCGGCAGATCACTTGAGGTCAGGAGACCATCCTGGCCAACATGGTGAAACCCCATCTCTACTAAAAATACAAAAATTAGCTGGGCATGTTGGCCAATGCCTGTAATCCCAGCTACTGGAAGGCTGAGGCAGGAGAATCACTTGAACCTGGGAGGTGGAGGTTGCAGTGAGTCAAGATCGCGCCACTGCACTTCAGCCTGGGCGACAGTGTGAGACTCTGTCTCAAAAATAAATAAATAAATAAATAAAATCTTATTATTAAGACCAGACTTTTTTTTTATATAAATACAAGAAATGAGAGAAACCATCTGAAGTGAAGTTAAATTAGTACAAATTATAGACTAAAGTGGTGAAGGAAAGGAGAAAGTATGGTAGTCTTATAAATTTGTTGGACCTCATTTCGGAAAGCAATTCTTTAGTAAATAATGAAGAAATATCAGAGAACAGATCTTTTATTTTAAAATCTTAACATATATCAGATCAAGTATTTAGTCTTGAGTACTAAATATCTTTGGAAACAATACCCTTTCATTGATAATGAGATTTAAAGATGGACTTTTTCATAAAAAAGGCATTCATCGATCTCTGACTAGTATCAAAGTAAGTTTGGAAAAAAAAAGGCAGTTATTATAAAAATAAATGAAAGATTCAACTGATAATTTTTACAGTACATTTTTTATTTATCCACAGATACCGATACATGATATGCAGTATTTTTAGAACAACCAATGAAATTAAATAACTTTATTTCATGTGTTGCCATAATTTAGTATTTGGTACTAAGCCTGTTATAAAAGAGTCTTACATTCTCCATTACATATTTTAAATTGGCTATATTGCTTTTACAGTGACTACACCTTTACACTAAAACATTTTCAAATAAGTGCACAGTTTAAAATACAAGAAGCTGGGCTCAGGGACTCATGCCTATAAATCCCAGCACTTTGGGAGGCTGAAGTGGGAGGATTTCTTGATCCCAGAAGATCAAGACCAGCCTGGGCAACATAATGAGACCCTGTGTTTAAATCAACAAAAACAAGTGTAACTTTCTTCCCCAGAAAAGGATATGATACTCATAACTTGATTCAGAAGCTTTCTTTATTATACTGTTTGTGTTTAGCCTCCAGGTAGTTTGTTTTAGCTTAACTCTTAAATGTTGAATGGCTTGTTTCCTACTCATTTCAAATGGAATAATCACCCTTTCTATATTGTAAGTTCATAAAGATTTTGTTGCTCAGTGTATCTTTTAAAGATAGAGTCATGCTTTTCCTGCTACCTAGTTATGGTGACAATTAAATGAAATACTGTTTTTGAAAGTTTATAATGTGTTTATAAAAATCTGTGTTAAAAGCGTTACTATTAATATTTTAATAATAAATATGACCTCGCATGTTCCAGAGGCTATTCTCTTGAGATAATTAAGTCTCAATCATAAGTCAACCTTTTGAGATTATGTAATTCTTCACATTAAAAATTAATTCATAATTTCTTGCCTTAGATTGCCTCTTAATCAGAATCACTTTTTAGGGGGAAGTATATTTTGTGACAAAGGTACTTTGTCCTTTGGTTATTGTATGTTTTGAAAATATGGAACAAACTTCCTTGCCTTTATTAGCACTTTCCAAGCTGGCGTTTTGTCTTAGATGTGTAACTACCTTTATTTTCCTGAGAACAACCTGCCTTCACATAGATTTAATTGCATTGTGATTTTTAGTTGTGACATGTATATGAATGTGAAAAGCAAAGCAAAACATTTAATAGTTTTTTGTGGCTTATGTTTTTGATTTGCAGCCTTCAGGCAAACTTAAGGTACCTGAGGAGAATTTCTTCAATGTTCCTGCTTTCTTAACTGTCTCAGGACAACTTCATCTAGAAGTGATGTCAGGGTATGAAATTTTCCTTTCTCTTTTGCTTTGATATATTATGGTTTGGTTGAGAGTGCTTCCCTTCCCATGCTCAAACCTAAAAGTTGAAATTAGTCTTTATGATTAGTTCACTTGAATTTTCCAAAATATTTAAGCTTCTTACTTGTAGTACAGACTTTAGTTTTTAGTGAAAAATGTAACACTGAAAATACAAAGTTGTCATTTTTTTCTTTTTACTAATTTTTCTTGCTTGAACCCCAAACATGTAATCAGAATTTATTTTAATTAATCATATTTATGGAAGTAAAGGCAATTTGTAGTTTATACCTGAACCGGATGTTAGTCCATTTCATTTTAAAGAGAGTAGTATTTGAAACAGACGGAATAATTTTTTTTTCAGTAATTGGTTTAAATAAAATTAACTCATACTTACATTTTGAGAGGTGTCCAGCAAATTACATCTTTTAAGTCAGATCAAATGAATTTTAGCAACTGTCAGACCTCTGGAAAGTCACTGTATTCCTTGGGGCCTAACTTTTCTTTAAAACGGGATTGAGAAAGAAGATCTTTAAAATCCTGTCTAAATCTTATATTCTGTAATTCTGTGGGTAATTCCCATTTATTTTTATTTTTTTTAGAGGTGGGATCTCGCTTATTGCCCAGGCTGGAGTGTAGTTGCACAATCATAGCTCACAAACTCCTGGGCTGAAGTGATTCTCCTGCCTCAGCCTTCTGAGTAGCTGGGACTACAGGTATATACCACCAAACCTGGCTAATTTTTTGTAGAGATGGGGTCTTGCTATGTACCAAGGCTGATCTCAAACTCTAGGCTCAAGTGATCTTCCTGCCTTAGGCCTCCCAAGTAACTGGAACTCAAGGCATGTGCCAGCACACCTAGCTAATTTTTAAAATTTTTTGTAGAGGTAGGTTCTCACCATGTGTCCTAGGCTGGTCTCAAACTCTTGACTCAAGTGATTCTTCCGCCTCAGCCTCCCAAAGCACTGGGATTACAAGCAGGAGCCACTGAGCCTGGCCTCTGGGGGTAATTTGTTAATGCAGACTCATCAAGTACTGAGTTTTCTTTATGTATCTTTTTCTTTAAATATTTTCTCATTATAGAGATTAGGACTTAAAAAAATCTTTTCTGGAAATAGCTCACTTGAAAGGAAGGGAATCTTTTGGTGTTTTCCATTGTTTTAAAAATGCACAGATGAGAAAACTCAAGGAAAATGTAATAGAATAGTTTGCATATTTATTTTGTACTTTGCTAGAAGAATGGAAAGTCAGTGGTGGAATAAAAGATGGTCTTGAAAGTAACATGTTCTTTTCTGATTTATCTTTGAAACAAAAATATGTTATTTGATAGTTCCAATAACCAAATGACTGGCAATATTAGCAGAATACTATGCAGAAAAAGTGTCATAATAACACGGTGAGATTATAGGATTTGCAGATCTGGATGTAGAAAAGGCCGTGTCAAGCCTGTCATGGAATGTTCTTATGCCTACGGAATTATAATTTTAAAAAATTAAAAACATGACTCATTCAAATACAAAATGAATTTGTATCAAGTTTTCATTCAGTTGATTATATTACAGAGGAAACAAGTAAAATAGAAAACTGTTTCAAAGAGCATCTGAAGACCTCTGTATTTATAGACATTTTAATAATTGGAATAAGAGTGCTAGGTCAGTTATAAACTGGTTAATGTCCTACAGGACCAACACACCCTAACCTTTGGGATTATCTCTTCTACCTGGTAGAGTTATTTGCAACTCTGCTGGGAAAGATCTGTAAATTAGCATGTAACTTCACTTAATACGGGTTATTTAATTCAATATTAAATAGACTAATGGAACAAGTACATTTCCCTTTCCCTAAGTAATTAAGTAATCGTCGAATGGGCCTTTGTCCCCTCATTGTGTAATACCTTGAAAGGACATCGCCTTTTTAAGGCTACAGCTTTTGGCCTTATATTCAAGGTTTGGATAACCTTTCTTAACAACCTTTTAGTATTCATTTCTATTATTTATAAAGTTAGAGGCAAGGTGTCTCATCCCTCAGAAGTGTCATATGTGAAATATATAAACTTAGCAAATGTTTGTTTCTCTATTATAATACCACTAGTGTATTAAATATGCCTCTTTCCCAGTAAAGCGCAGTGAACCACAGAACACAGTGTTCTGTGAAACTTGACGGAAGATTAAATTGGTAGAATACTAGGTTTTGTATTTTTTAGTGTGCCATGAAGTATTTCTACTACTGTCATTCAAATGTTCCTAGTTTAATATGCACAGTTCTAGGACTATTAATATGCAGAACATGATGTTTTTGATTAAAGCATGATTTATTCTCCAATAAGAAATTGTTAGTCCTTTTTCCCTCAGCTTTGTTTTTTCTTGAATTCAATTTAACAGACTTTGTAAAAGGCAAAAGATTTATGCAATCTGAAGAGAAACCAGAGTATTAACAGACTTTTAAAATGGAGAAAATGGTAGTTAAATTTAGACAGTTAACATTTTCCAAAAGGATATCTCTGTTGCTTTAGTGGGTTTATGGTTCCATTTTAAAGCTTTTTTTAAAGTAAATATTCTATGTTGGAATAATTTTTAATATATAGAAAGTTGAAAAGATAATGCATAGTTTTGTATATTCCCTATCCAGTTTCCCCCATTGTAAACATCTTCCATGACCATGATACATTTGTCAAAACCAAGAATTAAATGTTACCACATTACTATTAATGAAGCTCTAGACTTTATTTGGATTTCACCAGCTTTTCCATTAATACCGTTATTCTTTTTCCAGGATCCAATTCAGGGTACCACATAAAACTTAGTTGTCATGTTTCCCCAGTCTCTTCCATTCTATTACAGTTTCTCAATTTTTCTTTTTTACGACCTGTGGAATGTACTCTAATCTTGGTGTGTCTGACATTTTTCTCATGATTAGACTAGGGTTATTTGGGTATTTTGAAAGAATACCACAGAGGCGAAGGCTTGTCCCGTCACATTGTATCAGTGGATACGTGATATCCATATGATGATGTTAACCTTCATTACTTGGATAAGGTAGTGTTTGCCAAGTTTCTTTACTGAAAATACACTATTTTTTCCCTTTTCTTACTCTAATTTTTGGAAGTGAGTCACTAAGTCTAGTCTCCCCTTACTGGGGATGGGGGTTTGGGAAGAGGGAGATGGAGTTAAGAACTACCCGCAGGAGGGAGAATGTTTGGAATTCTATATGAAAATTTGTTGTCTCTTTATCCTTCTTTATTTTTTATTTGTGTAATCATTTATATCTTAATAGACTTGTATATTTCATAGTTTGGGTTATAATTCAGTGCTGTGTTATTTACTTTGATGCTTAAAACTGTTTTAGTTTTTGTTGTTGGGAACTCATTCAGATTGATTCTTACGCCCGTTTGATACGCCCCTGTACTTTGACTAATTCCTTATTCTCTGCTACTGCAAGATGCCTCAGCTTTGTTTGTTGTTTGACATTCATTCACCACCTTTATTTGTTTTTATTTTTTTTTATAGTCAGTAAACTTACACTGACATATTATTATTCCTCCAAAGTCCATAGCTTTTACGAGCATTCACTCCTAGTTGTCTGCATTCTATGCTTTTGGACAGATGACGTACGTTCACCATTATAGTAACATACAGAATAGTTTTTGCTGCCCTAGAACTTTTCTATGCTCTGCCTAGCCATTCTTCCTTCCTAACCACTGGTAACCATTGATCGTTTTACCATCTCCATGGTTTTGCCTTTTCCAGAATGTCACGTAGTTGGAATCATACACCATAGAGCCCTTTTAGATTGGCTTCTTTTGCTTAGTAATATGAATTTAAAGTTCCTCCAGGACTTTTCATGGCTGGATAGCTCATTTGTTGTAGTGCTAAATAATATTCTGTTGCCTGGATGTAACACAATTTATCAGTTCACCTGTTGAAAGACATCTTTTGGTTGTTTCCAAGTTTTGGCAGATTTCCCAGGCTTATTTTTTATTTTCCCTTCCCCAGTCCTAAAAATTAGTTATTTCTCCAAAGAGCCCTAGTTCCTTTTATTAGAAGATGGTATTTAGAAGCCAAAATTGGGTCACTGGATATATTTGCTGTTACTGAGAGATTATTGCTTTTAAGCCTTTCAGTAGACAGAGATTTTTTTTTTTTAAACTAGAGAAAGCTAAGTGAGTTTTCATTGCATTTTGCTTATGAATATAATTTTTAAGTGGTAAGTTCATTCCAAGAGAGATGTAAATTGTAAAACCTGCAATTAAGAAATGTCACATAATGAAGTATTCCATTTCTCATCAGTTAAAGTCAGAATTGGAGAAAGGCTCAGCCTAAAAAGAAAGAATGTTTATTATTATTAGAGGGATTTTTTTCCTTCTTGGGCATTTTAATGCTTAGCCATGAAGTCAAGCGTATTTTAGGTTAAAACTGATGCTTTTCTCTTGACTGTTGTTGTTGGAATAAATTAGTACAGTTTTTCTAGAGGAATACCTTTTTACCCAGAATTTCATTTCTAGAAATTTTTCTTAAGGAAATGATCTGACAACTCTGCAGAGAAGCCTAAACAAAAATGTTGAAAGCAACTTTTATTTATAATAGTGAAAAATTACTAATAATCTAAATGTCCATTCAAGATTTGTTAAACCTAAGTATACCAAGAAAAATAGTCATCATCATTTATCATCTGGGGCTAATGGGCCTTATTTTTAAAAAATATTTTAAAGCCATCTTGTAGTTAATACACAGAAGTATAAATAAAGGGACAGTGAAGATCAACTTTATTAGAAATTTTCAGAAGAATTTAAACATACCAAGTCAAAAAAATTAAATTGTTATATTGAGAGAGAACGTATATGCCCTAAAATTCACCAATTAGAAGTGTGCAATTCAGTGGATTTTAGCATATTTTGAAGATATTCAAGTATCACTGACATAATTTTAGAATACTTTCCAATATTTATAATTTTAAGGTTTTATCACTCCCAAAAGACAAATTTTTTCCATTAGCATTCACTCCCTATCCTCTTCTTTGCCCCCACCCCTGGGCAACCACTAATTAATCTAAGTTCTCTCTCTATGAATTTACCTATTCTGGAATATTTATCATATATAGATAGAATCACACAGTAAATTGTATTTTGTGACTGGTTTATTTCATTTAGCAAATGTTTTCAAAGTTCATCCAACTTGCAGCATGTATCAGTACTTCATTCCTTTTTATTCCCAAATAGCATTCCATTACATGGGCATATAATATTTTGCTTCATTTATCAGATAATGAGCATTTGGGTTGTTTCTACTTTTGGCTCTTGTAAGTAATGTTGCTGCGAACATTTGGGTAGAAGTTTTTGTGTGGACATGTCATTTCTCTTTGGTAGATACCTAGGAGCGAAATTAATGGGTCATGCAGTAACTATGTTTAACTGTGTGAGGAATTGCTAGTCTGTTTTCCACAGAGGCTGGACCATTTTACAGTCCCACCAGCAATAGCAAAAGCATTCCAGTTTCTCCACATCCTTGCAAATGCTTATTATTGTCTTTTTTATTGTAGCTGTTTTGACAGATGTAAAGTAGTATCTCATTATGGTTTTGACTTGCATTCCCCTGACTACTAATGATGGGTTTTCATCATTAAAGTCAATGAGCACATGAAAAGGTGTGGAGCGTCTTTCCATGTGCCTGTTGGCCATTTGTATGTATTTTATTTGGAGAAATGTCTATGTAAGTCCTTGAGTTATTTTTAAAATTGGATTGTCTTTTTATTGAGTTTTGAGAGTTCTTTATATATTCTGCATACAAGTCCTTTATTAAATATATGATTTGCAAATATTTTTTCCCTGTTTGGTGGATTTTCTTTTCACATCCTTGATGTTGGCAAACTCAGATTTTCATTTTCACTTTTCTGGGTTTTGAAAGTACTCCAGATGGGCATAGCCTATTGAATTCAGCAAACTGCTGAATACTGCCATGCATGAACCTGGAACATATGCTGTCCTTTGAATACTGATTCTAGATTTTTAAATACATCTTTAATAGGCTCTAACTTATTATTACTTCTGAAACTTATACTTACTTTATTAAAAAAATGCTTTTGAGTATTTTGTCCCCTTATAATTTTGTTGAAGGAAGAGTGGCCATCTTTTTTGCCCCATAATTGCAAAACATTTTTATGTTTAGATTGTACACCAATTAGAATGATCAAATTAATGAATTCTTCTGTTTCTACATCATCTTTTTTTTTCCTAAACACCTTTATAAAATACTTGCTTCAGCATTTGTTCACTTATTAACCTTAGTAAGTAAATTTTGGTGTACAAATATCATAAATGATGAAGGAATATTGCCACATATCCTTTTAGAAAATGGGATGGTCCAAATTCTTATAAATTATTACATAATGAAATCCTTCTTGTGGAATGACTCATTGGATGGAAGTACTGAATTTTTTTGTCTTGAAATGTATTTTTCACTTAACAGTTCTTATGTTTGAGAAAATTCACTTAGATAGGTATCATTATCTGAAAGCTCTTTGTCTGAGATTTCACTTACACAACCAATTTTACCATCATCATTAGAGAGTAGATTGTCAACCAGGTGCAGTGGCTCATGCCTATAATCCCAGTGCTTTGGGAGGCTGAGGTGGAAGGATCACTTGAGGCCAGAAGTTTGAGACCAGCTTGAGCAACACACGAAACTCTATCTCTACCAAAAAAAAAAAAAAAAAAAAAAAAAAAATTAGCTGGATGTAGTGGCACATACCAGTATTCCAAACTACTTGGGATGCTAAGGCAGGAGGGCGCTTAAGCCCAGGAGATTGAGGCTGCAGTAAGCTATGATTATGCCACTGCACTCCAGCCTGGGCAACAAAAAGGGGAGGAGATTGTTGCTGCCTCTTTGCATTCATGTTCTGATTTGTCTAATAACTATGAAATACCTTTATCATTTTAATTCTCTTTGTTAGTGTGAGTGAAAAATAAAGATCTGAATTCTGAACTGTGATCTGCAAAAACTACAAAAAGGCTACAACCATGTATCCGGGCTTTTCTTATACCTTCTTTAAAGATGACACAGGCCTGGCGCAGTGGCTTAAGCCTGCAATCTCAACACTTTGAGAGGCTGAGGCAGGAGGATCACTTGAAGCCAGTAGTTCAAGACCATCCTAGGCAACATAGTGGGACCTAGTCTCTGCAAACAAACAAACAAAAAAACCAAAAACCAAGCATGGTGGCATGTGCCTGTAGTCCTAGCTACTTGGGAGAGTAAGGCAAGAAGATTGCTGGAGCCCAGGAGTTGTAGACTGCAGTGAGCTGTGATCACAACACTACCCTCCAGCCTGGGCAACAGAATGAAACCCCACCTCTTAAAAAAAAAAAAAAGAAAGAGAGAGAATAAGAAAACAAATTGATATAATGTTGACAATTTATCTTACTGTTGCATTTTCCTCTTCGCACCCATCATTCTTCTTTTACTTTTTTTTTTTTTTTTTTTTTTTGAGACAGAGTCTTGCTCTGTCACTCAGGCTGGAGTGCAGTGGCACTGACCTCAGCTCACTGCAACCTCTGCGTCTCGGGTTCAAGCGATTTTCCTGCCTCAGCCTCTCGAGTAGCTGGGATTACAGGTGTCCACCACCACATCTGGCTAATGTTTTTGTGTTTTTAGCAGAGACGGGGTTTCATCATGTTGGCCAGGCTGTTCTCGAACTCCTGACCTCAGGTGATCCACCTGCCTCGGCCTCCCAAAGTGTTGGGATTACAGGCATGAACCACTGTGCCAGGCCTATTTTCTTACTATTTTACTCTTATTTAACATAATTAGGAACAATTAGTAATGATGAATAATTACTAAGATGATGAAATGGCAAAATGTTTTAAGATACAGGAAAAATAACACCAAAACCCCATATATAGCTTAGATTTATGGAAGGATTCAGTGGGCTTTATTCTGTTGTTAAAATTTAATATAAATTTCTGTTTTTATGGATAAACGTCCACAGTTGCTTGAACCGTGTCCTGAAAAAAGACAAGTCCTAACCTGTGATTGCAACCTTTTTTAGAAACAGGGTCTTTGCAGATGTAATCAAGCTAAGATGATGTCATACTGGATTAGGGTGTGCCCTAAATCCAGTGACTGGTATTTTTATAAGAGAAAGGAGAGAGAGATTTGGATATAGAGATGTAGGAGACACACACACAGGGAAGAATGCTAAGACAGCATTCTGTGAAGCCAAAAGCAGAGATTTGAGTGATGCCTAGGATTGCTGAGAGCCACCAGAAACTAGGAAGAGGCAAGGAAGGATTCTTCCCTAGAATCTTCAGAGGAAGCACAACCTTGCTGGCACTTTGATTTCAGATTTGTAGCCTCACAGCTGAGAGAATACATTTCTGTTGTTTTAAGCCGACAGAATATAGCAATTTCTCATGGCAACCTTAGGAAACTAATACAACCTTTAAGAGTATATGAGTCATGAATTATTATTTTTTTATAAATATTTAAAATATTTTAAAAATATTAGCTGTTTTTATAAATATAACTGTTTGACCAAGAAACTCAAAAACTAGCTGGACGTGGTGGCTCACACCTGTAATCCCAGCACTTTGGGAGGCCAAGGCAGGCGGATCACAAGGTCAGGAGATCAAGACCATCCTGGCTAACATGGTGAAACCCCGTCTCTACTAAAAAATTTAGCCAGGCGTGGTGGCATGCGCCTGTAGTCCCAGCTACTCGGGAAGCTGAGGCAGGAGAATCGCATGAACCCAGGAGGCGGAGGTTGCAGTGAGCTGAGATCGTGCCACTGCACTCCAGCATGGGCGACAAGAGTGAAACTCCGTCTCAAAAAAAAAAAAAAACTCAAAAACTAAAATTGGGTATAATGAGTCCTGGCAGTGTATTAAAGGTTAAATTATTTATGATTTGTTCATATAATGGATTACTGTACAGCTATTAAGATTGATCATAAGTCTTTACATCATGCTGTTTTTTAAGAAGTGGTTATGAAACAGGTGGAGTATGATTCTGGTTTTTTAATTGTATACATATATTTATAGAAAAAGATTGGAAGAATATATAACAATATTCAACTTGTAAAAATGGCTATTTCTGCTAATTTTTATTTTCTTCCTCAAGTTTATTTTTTCAGATTTGAAAAATCAGTGTTCATTACTTTTATAATCAGGAAAAAACTTAGTTATTTTCAGTTTGGGGCAATCAACTTGGGCTTTGGGCTGATTTCATTCCTGTTTGGTTAATTGATTAGTTTTTGATTGGTACATGCAGTTCTAAATTGACTCCCTTCGATTATTTAATCAATTCAGATAATGAGCTCAGAAGCCATGAAAAATTCGTACTCAGGATGCTCTTACCCTGTTTTCTGGCTGTGGTGGGAATGTCATCATGTGAATCTGAGTTAAAGCTTTACAATTGGGTGTGAAACTGACTTCCCATCTGCTTATAAGACTTTCTCATTCTTCATTCCCTTGATACTGAATTTTGTTCATTTATAGTCATTTGATTTTTGAGATCTTTTTGATTATGATTTGTGTCTTGCATGTTTGTGTTTCTAATGCTGTTCTCTATAGCATTAGATTGCGTTTTCCATATGTGGTCATTCCTAAAGGCTCAACTGAAATAACGACTTTCTACTTGACTCTCTTCCTGCTTTTCTTATAGAAATTATTTTTATCTTTTTCTGCTCCCTTATAGTACTCATTCATTTCATGTCATAAAGAAAAATTCTGGCCGGGTGCAGTGGCTCATGCCTGTAATCCTAGCACTTTGGGAGGCCAAGGTGGGCAGATCACAAAGTTAGGAGATGGAGACTATCCTGGCTAACACCGTGAAATCCCATCTCTACTCAAAATACAAAAAATTAGCCGGGCGTGGTGGCGGGCGCCTGTAGGCCCAGCTACTCCAGAGGCTGAGGCAGGAGAATGGCGTGAACCCAGGAGGCGGAGCTTGCAGTGGGCTGAGATTGCGCCACTGCACTCCGGCCTGGGTGAAAGTGCGAGACTCCATGTCAAAAAATAAAAAAGAAATTGTTTGTTTTTAACATTTAGCCATTTTGTAGTTCTTTTTCATATGTAATTCTCAAGGGTTTTAAATCCCTTGAAGACAAGTCTGTCTCAGCTCCATGTCCTCATAATCACTAGCAAGTAGTAGTTAAACTGAATTTGTAAAGCATAAATTCTCATTCTTTTATAATTTTCCTCTACTGGTTTATACAGTTCGTCTCCATATATCTGAGGGGGACTGGTTCCAGGATCCCTCTCCAGATACCAAAACTTGCAGATGCCCACGTATTTGCATATAACCTATGCACATCCTCCCATATATTTTAAATTAATCTCGATTTCTTATAATACCTAAAACCATTAAATGCTATGTGAATAGTTGTTATACTGTATTTTTAAAATTTGTATTATTTTTTATTGTTGCATTATTTTTTGTTTTTTCCAAATATTTTCAATCCAAAGTCGGTTGAATCTGTAAATGCAGAGGGCCGACTGTACTATAGTGTTGAGCCCACAATGGGAGTTAAGTCTATGTTAATAATTCCTTTTACTTGATGGAAATTATATAACCGTGAAACCTAGGATCTTTATTGTTATTGTTAACTGAATGTGTGTGAATGATGATAAATACACTTCTTTAAAGGGTGTATTAATTAAGTTCAAAGTTAACCCTGTGTGGATAGAAATATGAATTAACAGACTATCGGTATAAATGAGGAACTTCGTCATAAACTCCTTGCCAATTGCATTTTCTGTATAGTATTGACAGAAGGCAAGTGTTTATGGCAGATCGATCAGCAAGTGCAATGGCTTTTAAGTAGGAATATTTAGCTTCCTTGGGTTAAAATACAGAGAATGTAGATATTTTAGTTAACCAGGGGTTGGGTATCACTAGGTGAATTTGATGGAAGTAAATAGACTTAGAAGGTTATAATGGTGGACCAAGGAATCTGCTGGGTAAGAAGTGAGGAAATGGAGGTAGAGGGTGATAATGGAAAAAATGGTTGAACATAAAGAATTGGAGGTCTTAATGAAAAATTGTTGGAGTGGAAATACTAAAGTAAAAACCTGGATGAATACGAGGTGGTAGTCAAAGTATTGCTCTTGTGAAATTCCTATTTCTAACATGGATTCTTTGCTCAGCTCCCCACCTATGAACTGAATGCCAGTTGTGTTCTTTGGTTGAGGAACAAGCACCTTAAACTCAACATGTTCAAAATGAAATTCATCATCTTTTTCCCTAAATCTGTTTTTTCCTGAATTCCCTGTCTCAGGAAATGGTACTACCAACCTTCCTGTTTGTCAGATGAGATTTATGGAAATCATTCTAAATTCTTGTTCCATACCCTTTGAATCCTTTCACTCATTTGCTTCCATGTCCCTTTGCTTCAGCTCTCCTAAACTGCTTATAATATTCTAAGCACATCATCCCATTTCACACATCATCCCATTTGTATTCCTTTGCATATGCTGTTTTTTTGCCTGGAATTTGCTTTCGCCATGCCTTTGTCTGGCTAACTCCTGCCCATTAGGCTAAACTCAGCTTAAAAATGATGTCACCCAGAACCTTAACCACCACCATCACCTCCTCCTTGTTTAAATGTCCTTCTGTGTGCCCATGTTGCTTTGTGCCTACCTATTTTGTAACATGGAATCGTTGGTTTATTTCTTTATAGCTTAGACTGTGAGCTTTTCAATTTAGGGATTGTCTTATTTAATTTTGTAACTATTAATACAAAATAAAGACAGTTATCTATTGGAAAGGGGTTTCTATCAATTCTATTTATCAGAAAATATTGAAATTATTATCTTATCTTCCCATTAGCCTATAAAGTCCTTAATCTGTATCTTGTTCCTCTTTGTCGTCTTAGCTTCTGTTACTATCATGTTGCCTGATCCAGGGCTCAAAAATCAGTCTCAGTTCAATTTATTGAGAAACTGTGTGTATCAAAAAGTAGACATGAACAAGACAGATATAATTTCAACCTTCATGACCCTATAGAGTCTGATGAGCAAGATGAGCATTAAACGAGAAATTAGGAGTGTGATTACTGTTATAAAAAACACTGTCCTGAGGGCAAGAAGAGCATATGTCAAGAAAATTTTGCCTTGTCTACGTCAAATTGAATTTAGAATTAACCTTATCAGTAGAGTGATTACACGGAAGTGCATTTTTAAATGTCATTCATGTTTAATGACCATTGGCTGTTATATTTGATGTAGATTCTATTCCTTTTGTATTCTTGGACAAACAGAAATCCAGTTAATGTAGCTCTTTCTCCCCATTATTGTAGAGCATTTTATGGTGTACAATTTTTTAGTTATCCTAATACATGTTGTTTGTGTTTGGCTCTGGGATGTCTCTGTACTTTTATGTCGTGTTTGATATATTATACTTGAATAAATTCTATTTAGCCACATTATCCAAAGATAGAAAACTGTAGCTTTTCTGCCCTGTGTCTTTATCAACTTCCAAATACTTAGAATCTTTTATAAACCTTTACATGAAGAAGTTGTTCCTTTATAGCCTAACTTTTCATGGCCCAGAGAAATGGTTGAAGATACTGGATATGTTTAGTACAGGGAAGACAAAGAGGAGACATGATTCTGTAGTTGTTGAAGTCTATCTGGTGGGTTTCTGTAAGAGATATATACAGAAGAGTAAATGATTTTTTTTAAAGAACAACTTTATTGAGATATAATTCACATACCATAAAATTCATCCATTAAAAGTATACAGTTCAGGCCAGGTGCAGTGGCTCAGGGCAGTAATCTCAGGGCTTTGGGAGGCCGAGGCAAGAGGACGGCTTGAGCCTAGAGTTTGAGACTAGACTGGACAATAGCAAGACTCCCTCTTAAATTGTTTTGGTTTTTTTTTTTAATCAGCCAGGCATGGTGGTGCACCCCTGTAGTCCCAGCTACTTTAGAGGCTGAGGCAGGAGGATTGCTTGAGCCCAGGATTCAAGGCTGCAGTGAGCTATAAACACACCACTGCACTCCAGCCAGAGTAACAGAACCAGACCCTGTCTCTTAAAAGAAATAAAAGTAAACAATTCAGTCGTTTTTACTATGATCACAAAGTTGTATAACCATCAACATTACCTAATTTTGTAACATTTTTATCACTCCAAAAAGAAACTCCAAACCCATTAGCAGTCACTTCCCATTTTCTCCTACCCCCAACCCCTAGCAAACACTACTGAATCAGAACCCCTGGGAGTGGGACCTCCCAACCTGTGTCACAGGCCCCCAGGTGATGCTGATGCTGAGAACCAATGCTTTAGAGAAAGATCCTTTGTTCCCTGAGTGGTGAGGACATCTGGCTTCTAGCTATGCTGATGGGTGGGTGGGGGAGCATTTACTGTTCATATGTAAACTCTTAATGCATCCCCATTTCTCCTACCCCCAGTCTCACCAAGGTTCTGTGTGTCAGTCACTAATTTTCTGCTGCAGCATACTTCATATTCCAGATAACAGCTTCCATGCTTTGCCATATTGGTCATCACTCAGCCATCTGTTTTCTGTCCTTCAGTAATTTGTCGCGATCTCTTGTCCACTGAAGGCCCCCTTCATGATTCTTCCTTTTAGTTTTTTTATTATTATTTTAAAGTTGTCTCAGGAAGAAGTGAATAGAAATATCTGCTTAATTCACCATTTTAACTTCATTTTTACTAGCTTGAATGGTATTAATTTGCTTTTCTTTAATTGCTAGTTAGGTTATACATTATTTGCATAATGATTTAGTGTCTCTGTCTAATGTGCTAACTCTGCAGTGTCTGCTTGCCGCCTTTGGAAATCTAAATACTGGATTCTCTACCCATTTCTAGTATTGAATTCCTTTGTGAAGGGAATACTAACCTGCCTTTTCTCCATTTCAAGTGTATGGGACTCCACTCTTCTGTTACCTAATTCACTGAGGTCTGTCTGGCTAAGCAGAAAAAGTATCTGAAGGATTGAGTGCCTTTGTAATAAGCAAGTTTCATGTGAGTTGTTTTAAAAAATTCCCAGTGAGCCTTTTGAGCAATTATATAAATAGAACACATTGTGCCTGAAATGCTGTGCCTGTTGATATTCTCTAAAAGCAAGTGCAGGTTACTGTAGTGAGATGTGTTAGGCAATTTTTGCACTGCTATAAAGAAATACCTGACCAGGCACATTGGGTCATGCCTGATATCCCACACTTTGGGAGGCTGAGGTGGTCAGATCACTTTCAGCCCAGAAGTTTGAGACCAACCTGGGCAACATGGCAAAACCCCATCTCTGCAAAAAATACAAAACTTAGCCAGACAGGTGGCATACGCCTGTAGTCCCAGCTACTCGGGAGGCTGAGGGTCGAGGATTTATTGAGTCCGGGAGGTCGAGGCTGCAGTGAACAGAGATCATGCCACTGAACTCTAGCCTGGGTGACAGAGTGAGACCCTGTCTCAAAAAAGAGAGAAATACCTGAGACTGGGTAATTGGTAGGAAAATAGGTTGAATTGGCTAACGGTTTTGTAGGCTGTACAGGAAGCATAGTAGTGTCTGCTTCTCGTGAGGCTTCAGGAAGCTTCTAATCATGGAAGAAGGCAAAGGAGTATGCGTCTCACATGGTGAGAATGGGAGCAAGTGTGTGTGTAGGGGGGTGTGTCACATACTTTTAAATGATCACATCACATGAGAACCCACCGTCACAAACACAGCATCAAACCATGAGGGATCCACCCCCATGATCCAGAAACCACCCACAAGGCCCCACCTCCAGCAGTGGGTATTACAATTCAACATGAGATTGGGGCAGAGACAGGTAGCCCAACTATATCATGAGGCATCAGATTAATCCTTAGTAGACCAATATGTACAGTAATTGGAGTTATAACTGCCTCCCAGGTTCAAGCAATTCTCCTGCCTCAGCCTCCCGAGTAGCTGGGATTACAGGCGCCCACCACTACGCCCGGCTAATTTTTGTATATTTAGTAGAGACGTGGTTTTACCATGTTGACCAGGCAGGTCTCAAACTCCTAACCTCAGGTGATCTGCCCGCCTCGGCTTCCCTAAGTGCTGGGATTACAGGCATGAGCCACCGCACCCGGCCCACGTGTTCTTACTTATTTGTGGGATCTGAAAATCAAAAAAGTTGAACTCATGGAGATAGAGAATAGGATGGTTACCAGAGGCTGGCAAGGGTAGTGGGCAGGTGTGCAAGTGAGGTGGGGGTGGTTAATAGGTACAAAAAAAAAATAGAAAGAGTGAATAAGACCTTAGTATTTTATACTTAATATTTGATTGCACAATAAGGGGACTCTAGTCAATAACTTAATTGTACATTTTATTTTATTTTTGAGACAGTCTCACTCCGTCACCCAGGCTAGAGTGCAGTGGTGCAGTCTCGGCTCACTGCAACTTCTGCCTCCCAGGTTCCAGCGATTCTCCTGCCTTAGACTCCCGAGTAGCTGGGATTACAGGCACCCGCCACCATGCCCGGCTAATTTTTATATTTTTGGCAGGGGCAGTGTTTCACCATGTTGGCCAGGGTGGCCTCAAACTCCTGACCTCAGGTGATCCACCTGCCTCAGCCTCCCAAACTACTGAGATTTCAGATGTGAGCCACTGTGCTCGGCCTAATTGTACATTTTAATATAACTAAAAATGTAATTGGATTGTTTGTAACACAAAGAATAAATGCTTGAGGAAATGGATACCCAATATTCCGTGATGTGATTTTTACTGATTGAGTGCCTGTACACAATATCTTATGTATCCCATATTTGTGAATAAATATGTATTCACAAAAATTAAAAATATTTTAAAAATTTTAAAATTTTTTAAAAGAATATGAGATAGTCTCATATAGAGGGTGACCAGTGCTGTTAGAGAATGAAGTAGCTACTAAGATAATGTTATCCTTGCCAAAAAGTACTGATCTTGTTCAAATGAATGATTGTGTTAGTTGAGGTAAATGCAGTACGGAGATAAATTGGAATTCTGGCTACTTTATATACTAGTTTTGTAAGCTTAATGACCGAGCCTCCACTTCCTAATCTATAAAAATACATTATAGTGGCCACATTACAGAGCTGCTGTAAGCATTGGATACCATGTAAAGCCCAGTGTTTACTCCTGTGCAGGCACTGAAATATTAGGTGCTATGTTGATGGTAATGAGAGCCTCTGGGTCCTGGAGAACCTTGGGTGAATTATAAAGGACTAGTTGCAGAGAAAAGCCAAGGTAGTGTGGCCAGGAAGAAATAGCTGGCAGGTAATAATCAAATTATTTTATATTACTGACAGAACTGGAGTTCATACAAAGCAGAGGATTGGAACAAGCTGCTGGGTTTCAGGACTCTCACAAGACAGATCAGAAGTTTAAACTAAATCAGCACCTGGAATGGAGGAAAGAATTAAGACAGAGAAATCAATTAACTGTCAGAGTTTGAAGACTAAGTCAGAACTGAACTAAGAAGTGAGAGCAAGTTAGGGTATAATCTGCCCTAAGAGCTGTAGTCATTTATGTTGGCAATGAGGTGTCACTATGTTCCAGATTCTTTTGTTCTTGGAAGGACGTTGTTGTTGTGCCCCTTCTGGGGTTCCTGGAGCCTGATACTTCTCCTTTTATACAATAGTTGGAACAAGATTATAGTTTAAATAATTAAGTAGCAGAATAAACCAGTTTATTGGTAAGTTATTCCTGTTATCATTGTTTGTTTCTTTTTCTTTTTTTAAATACCTTCAGCCAGCCCATACCAGTTAATGTTGTTTCTTAATCAACTTTATTGAGGTATACTTTATAATAAAAATGAACCCATTTAAAATACGTCGTTTTAAATATTTTAAATACATGTTTTGACAAATTCTTTTTTTTTTTTCTTTGGAGACGGAGTCTCGCTCTGTCACCCAGGCTGGAGTGCAGTGGGGCGATCTCAGCTCACTGCAAGCTCCGCCTCCGGGATTCACGCCATTCTCCTCCCTCAGCCTCTCGAGTAGCTGGGACTACAGGCGCCTGCCACCACGCCCGGCTAATTTTTTGTATTTTTAGTAGAGATGGGATTTCACTGTGTTAGCCAGGATGGTCTCAATCTCCTAACTTTGTGATCCGCCTGTCTTGGCCTCCCAAAGTGCTGGGATTACAGGCATAAGCCACTGCGCCTGGCCTGTTTTGACAAATTCTTACACCTCAGTAACTACTTCCATGATTAAGATATAGAATTAGGCTGGGTGACATGGCTTACACCTGTAATCCCAGCACTTGGGGAGGCCAAGGCGAGGGGATTTCTTGAGTCTAGGAGTTCAGGACTAGCCTGGGCAACATAGTGAGACTCCATCTCTACAAAATATTTTAAAAATTAGCTGAGCGTGGTGGCACATGCCTGTAGTTTCAGCTACCCAGAAAGCTGAGGAAGGAGGATCACTTGAGCCTAAGAGGTCAAGGCTGCAGTGAACCATGATTGTATCACTTCACTGAAGCCTGACCAATAGAATAAGACCCTGTCTGAAAAAAACAAAAAACAACCACAATAACAACAAAAAGAATTATTTCTGTCACTCAAAAAATTCCTTGTTTTCCTTTGGCGTGAGTCTCTTTCCCCACCCCTGCTCTTAGGCAACCACCGATCTATTGTCACCGTAGGTTAGATTTTCGTTTTTTTAGAATTTTATATAAATGAAATCGTATGGTATTTATTCTTTGTAGCTGTCTTCTTTCACTCAGCATAATGCTTTTGAGATTTATCCAGTAGTTTGTTCCTTTCTTTGCTGAATATTATCCCACTGAATGGATATACCATCAAATTTGTTAATTCTTTCTCTTTTTTTGCATTTGTTGTACCATTTTAAGTATATAGTTCAGTGACATTAAGTACATTCACAATTTTTATAACCACTAGCACACATTTTTAATGAATATATATTCAGTTTTAGTTTGAATAAATAACACATGCACATATGAAAATTTTGATGATTTGAAGAGTGTTCTGTATATGTTTGTTAGATCTGGTTTTGTATTAAGTCCTCTCTCTCTCTCTTTAGTTATCTTCTGTCTGGTTCTTTACATTATTGAGAGGTTTCCAATAGTATTGTAAAACTGTTTTTTCCCTTCAATTCTGTCATTTTTTGCTTTATATTTGATGGTCCATCATTAGGTATGTAAGTATTTATAACTGTTGTGTCTGATTGTATTGAACCTATCAATGCATAATGTCTTTCTTGTAACCCTTTTGTATTTAGTCTGTTTTGTTTGATAATAGTATAGCCACCCGTGCTGTCTTTTGTCTCCTATTTGCATGGAAAATTTTTTTTCCATCCTTTCACTTTCAGTTTATTTGTTGTTTGTATCTAAAGTGAATCTTTTATAGACAGCATATAATTGGGTCATTTTAAAAAATCCATTCTGCCAATCTCTGTCTTTTGACTGGAGAGTTTAATCCATTTACATTTAAAGTAATTACTGGTAAGGAGGAACTTCTCTCATTTTGCTATTTGTTTTCTACATACTTTATAGCTTTTTTGTCCCTTGTTTTCTGCATTACTGTCTTTTTCTTTGGTTGGTTCTTTGTAGGGAAACATTTAAATTTCTTTCTTATTTTCTTTTGCATATATTCTATAGCTATTTTCTTTGTCATTACCATGGAGAGTACATTGAAGATCCTAAAATTATAACAATCTAACTTGAATTTATACCAGCTCAACTTCAGTAACATACAAAAACTCTCACTTTCTTTTCTTTTCTTTTGTTTTCTTTTTTTTTTTTTTTGAGACAGAGTCTCACTCCATCACCCAGGCTGGAGTGCAGTGGCACGATCCCAGCTTACTGCATCCTCCACCTCCTGAGTTCAAGGGATTCTTGACTGTACTTTTAACAGCCCCTTCTTCACCCCTTTCAGTTGTTGATATCACAAAATTACATCTTTATACAGATGTGCCCCAAAACATACATGAATAAATCTTTGAAATGCATTAACCTCTTAAATTAAATGCTGTAGAAAACAGAATGTGGAGTTACAACCAAAATTTGCAATAATACTAGTTTTAGGTTTTTTTTTTTAAGTGTATTAGTTTCTTAGTTAGAAAACAAACAGTGCAGTTATATACACCTGAGGCATCAGGTTTATATAATTTGATTATGAGGCATCAAATTAATCTTTACAATTATAATCATGTATTTACTTTGATTAAGATCTTTATTTCTTTATATAGCTTCAGGCTAATGCCTAGTGTACTTTCATTTCACCTGGCAGGACCACCTTGAGCATTTCTTGCAGGGCATGTCTAGTAACAAACTCTTTTAGGTTTTGTTTAAGTAGGAATGTCTTACTTTCTCCCTTACTTTTGAAGGACAGTTTTGCCAAATATAAGATTTTTTATTGACATTTCTTTTAGCGCTTTGAATGTATCTGCCCACTGTCTTCTAGCTTCCAAAGTTTCTGATGAGAAATCTGTTGATAATCTTTTTTTTTTTTTTTTTTTCCTTTTTAAAGACAGAGTCTCACTCTGTTGCCCAGGCTGGAGTGCTGTTGGCTCACTGCAACCTCCACCTCCTGGGTTAAATTGATTCTCCTGCTTCAGTCTCTTGAGTAGCTGGGACTACATGCGTGCACCACTATACCCAGCTGATTTTTGTATTTTTAATAGAGACAGGATGTCGTCCTGTTGGCCAGGCTGGTCTCAAACTCCATGCCTCAAGTGATCCTCCCACCTCAGCCTCCCAAAGTGCTGGGATTGCACTGTGCCTGGCCTGTTGATAATCTTATTGAAGATTCCTTACATGAGATGAGTTGCTTCTCTCTTCCTGCTTTCATGATTCTTTGTGTTTGGCTTGCAAAAGTTTGATTATAATGTTTCTTGGCATGGACCTCTTTGAGGTTATCTTACCATCTTGGAGTTCATTGAACTTCTTGGATGTTTATACATTCATATCTTTCATCAGATTTGGAAAGTTTTCAGCCATTATTTCTTCAATGTTGTTTTTTTTTGTTTTTTGTTTTTTTTTGAGATGGAGTCACCCTCTGTCACTTGGCTGGAGTGCAGTGTCATGATCTCAGCTCACTGCAACCTCTGCCTCTTGGGTTCAAGTGATTCTCCTGCCTTAGCCTCTTGAGTAGCTGGGATTGCAGGCATGTGTCACCATGCCCAGCTAATTTTTGTATCTTTGGTAGAGACGGGGTTTCACCATGTTGGCCAGGCTGTTCTCGAACCCCTCACCTCAGGTGGTCTGCCCGCCTCGGCTTCCCAAAGTGCTGAGATTACATATTTCTTCAGATACTCTCTTTGCCTTTTTCTCTCTTCTCCTTTCGAGACTCCCACATGCATATGTTGGGTCGTGTTGTGGTATCCCACAGGTCACTTAATCTCTATTCATTTTTTTTCAGTCTTTTCTTTCTGTTCCCAGACTCCATAATTTCCATTGTCTTATCTTCAGGTTTGCTGATTCTTTCTTTTGCCTGCTGAAATCTGCCTTTGAGGTTTCCTAGTGAAATTTTCATTTCAATTATACTTTTCAGCTCCAGAATTTCCTTTTGTTTTCCTAGGTGTTCGTTTTTTATTAAGATTGCCATTTTGTTCATACATCATTTTCTTGACTTTTTCCACATCTTCTAGTTCTTTAAGTGTCTTTAAGACAGTTGTTTAAAAATCTTTTTTGAGTAGATCTGGCTTGAGATCTTTCTCAGGGACAATTTCTGTGGATTTATTTTTCCCCTCTGAATGGGTCATATTTTTATCTTTCTTTGTATGCCTTGTGATTTTTTTAAAAATGAAAACTGGACTGGGTGCCAGTGGCTAACGCCTGTAATCCCAGCACTTTGGGAGGCCGAGGTGGGTGAATTCTGAGGTCAGGAGATCGAGACCATCCTGGTTAACATGGTGAAACCCTGTCTCTATTAAAAATACAAAAAATTAGCCAGGCATGGTGTCAGGCGCCTGTAGTCCCAGCTACTCGGGAGGCTGAGGCAGGAGAATGGCGTGAACCCGGGAGGCGGAGTTTGCAGTGAGCAGAGATTGCGCCCCTGCACTCCAGCCTGGGCAACAGAGCAAGACTCTGTCTCAAAAAAAAATAATAATAAATAAAATAAAAGAAATGAAAACTGGGCATCTGTATCTAATCATGTGAGAACTGTGGAAATCAAATTCTCTCTCTTCCCCAGGGCTTGTTGTTTTTATTTATTCTTTTGGACTTCTTTTTTAAATTGTTGAAGGCTGTCTCTATGCCAGGCTTCAGCCCAAAGTATAAACTTAATGTCTTCTCAGGTCTTTCTGAGCCTGCCTGATTCTTTCCCTAGGCAGGTGCCATCACTTTCTCATTTTCCCCATATATGCAGTTGTTTTTGACCATCCTAGTCTTTAATGTCTGACTCCCAAAGGAAAATAAAAGAAAAATGAAGTGGAGAAGTCCACTGGCTCTTTAAATAATACCGGGGCAGGGTGGGGGTGGGGAGGGGCGTGTAACAATCAGAGGAGGTGACTGCCTCTCTGTATCTCTGTGATTAGAAACCACAATCAGCAATCTAGGCCTAGATTCCCAGTATTTGGAGGATCCTTTTTTCTCCAACTCAGCTCCCTCAAGCTGTGTGCAGGGGGTTCCAGGAAGACGTGCACAGCTGCCTCCCTCAGGGCTGGGAGAGGGGTATGGGCAACTGCTACTGTGCTAAGAGCTGAAATTGACCAAAACTAACTACAATTTCCTGTATAAGCCTTTCTCTGGAAGTTGCGGGTATTCCGTAGACTGCAAGTTTCAAAAACAGTTACATCAGGCCAAGTGCAGTGGCTGATGCCTGTAATCCCAACACTTTCGGAGGCTGAGGCAGGTGGATCGCCTGAGGCTGTCAGGAGTTCGAGACCAGCCTTGCCAACATGGTGAAACCTTGTCTGTACTAAATATACAAAAATTAGCTGGGCATGGTGGCACATGCCTGTAGTCCCAGCTACTCAGGAGGCTGAGACAGGAGAATTGCTTGAGCCCAGGAGGTGAATGTAGCAGTGAGCTGAGATTGCACCACTGCACTCCAGCCTGGGCAACAGAGCAAGACTCCATCTCAAAACAAAACAGTTAAATCAGACAAATACTACTAGTGCACTTGTCTAGGTGGGTAGACAGATTCCTGGTGCTTTCTTCTCTGCCATCTTCCCAAAATACTGTCAATCCATCTGTCGTTTGATACTTAGTTGTTTCCTGCGTGTGGAGCTATTGTGATGATGAAGCTCTCTGAAAATTCATGCAGGAGTCTGTGTGTGGACATATGTTTTTATTTCCCTTGGGTAAATAACTAGGAATTAAGTTAATGCTTAACTTTGTAAGAATCTACCAAATAATTTGCTGAAGTAATTGTATTATTTACATGCCCGCTAGCAGTGGATGAGGATGCCGGTTGGTCCACGTCTTTGACAAAAGATGATGTTGTATTTTTAATTATAGTCATTCTAGTGAGTATAGGATATGTCATTGTGGTTTTAAATTGTATTTCTGTAGTGACCAGTACTGTTGAACATTTTTTTCATGTGCTGACTGGCTGCTCATATATCTTGTTTTTGAACTATCTTTTCAATTTTTTTCATCCAATTTTTACTAGGTTGTTTGTTTTATTATTGGGTTGTAAGAGTTCTTTATATATTCTGGATACAAGCCCTTTATCAGATATAGGTGTTGTACTTTTTTTCCCCAGTCTGCCTTTTCTTTCCATTTTAAAATAGTTTTTTTGAAGACCAGAAGCTTCTTATTCTGTTAGTGTATTATAGTCTTTTTCTTATGTGGTTCATGAATTTCTTTATCCTGTCCAAAAGATTGCCAACATTTTTCTTCCATGTTTTTCCCTAGGGATTTTATATCTTAGCTTGTATTTTTAGGTCAGTGAAGACCCTGCTAGTCTATAAACTTTTTGAAGGTACAGGCCATACCTGATTTACCTCTGTATTTTCCACAGTGATTAGTAGTCTAATAAATATTTGTTGAATGAATAAATCAATATGACTTCAGGTAGATAATGATGATAAGATACAGACAGATAGCTAGGCCCTAAGCTTCTGTATCCATTCCTTCTTTGCTGCTATAACCTGTGAGCTTGAATTAAACTTCCATGCTTTTGATTTAGTTCACCAGTATATTCTAGTTGGGGGGAAAAATCAGTTAAAAAAAAAAAACTCCATCAGAAAATGCATTTAAAAACTTGAAATACTATGCTATTGGATCTGTTAGGATATCTTAAAGTACCGTTATTATGTGAAACTGAAATTTCTTTTTCTCTTTTAACATAAGATATATACATACGTACGTGTGTGTGTGTGTGTATTTTATTTTCTTTAAGAGACAAGGTTTCATCATGTTGCCCAGGCTGGTCTCAAACTCCTAGGGTGAAGTGATCCTCCCTCCTCAGTCTCCCAAACTGTTGGAACTACAGACATGAGCTACCACTCCTGGCTTCATTTTACATTTTCATGCAGTGGGTGTGAATTTCTCTTGCTATGAATTCAGAAAATTTAGTGGTTTTTTTTTTTAAAGTCAAAATTGTAAAAATTTACCTGTGAACTGTGTGCATGAATTATAGAAACCACGGAAACATTTCTGTGTATTTTACTTCACTGAAACCCACTAACAACCTTAAGTGCAGTTCTGGGGGCAGAGCTGGGGCATCTAAACAAGGACACTTTAAAGAGTGAAAGGGAGGGCTGATAACGGTCATTCTGGAGCAGTCAGCATAAAATGGGTTTTTCCTGGGCAAACCAAGACCTGTGATCACCCTAAAGCTGATAGATACGAACAGATTAAATTTCTCTCTTCACCGGTGTTATATTTGCTTGTTTTTAGGGAACCACTTAATAGAAATGCCTCATAGGCTGTAGAAGATGTGCTGTAACAAAGACTGTAGGAAAAAATAATATGTGTATGTGTGTTTGTATGTGTTTTACAGAAAATAAAAGGAAATTTTATCTTTGCTCCTTTAGAAAAAATTGCCAATAAATTCAGTCATGGTTTTCCTTCCCTCTCACAAGTAAAAGCTGATAACAAATAAGCTTAGTCACATGTATTCGTTGCTAGCCACGTTAGTTTTATTTATTTTGATGTCAATTCCTATTTTATTTCCCACATATACCCTACACAGAAAAAAAAAAAAACAAACCAAACTGGTGTTTTGCCACATGAAACAGGTGTAAGGGATGGATAAACAGACATGTGTCACATAGATCTTTACAGTTGGAGAATATGCAAAACCCAAGCCAGCCTTATTTCACATTTAAGAGGTGGATTTAGCATGTGAATTAGGATAAAGATCAGGAGGTAGAGACTTGTTTTTTGTTTCTGGAACATTCTTTAGGGACTTTTATTTAGTTTCTTCAACTGGGTAATTGTTCTGGGCTTTCCTCCTGATTCTCCTTTAGGACAATATGGTGTGAAGTTCAGTGGAAAAATTTGAATTTTAGGCAGATAGTATTTTAGGGACTACTGTAGAAAGAGTTATCTCAGAAGTTTTCTTAGCCAAAATATATGTATGATTTGATGATACTGGTATTTCCTATATAGCTGTGGAGGGTTGGATGTAACTTGGGAATTTGGAGATAACGGTTCAAATAGTTCAACCCAGAGTTTCTCTGCCTTTTGTATAGGTCATCCCATGATCCTATCATTAAGAGTGTTCATTTTTAGTATTCATGCAGCCTACAAGGCCTGGCATGGCAGAGCATGCCATTCTTCCTCTTCTTCCTTCTCCTCCTCCTCCTCCTCCTTACTCCTCCAATTCAGGGAAAATGAAGAGGGATTTTTCATATATTCTTTCTATAGGCTAACTCCTTCTGTAAAAGCAGTTTGCCTATTTCTACTTTTTGATGGTTCCTTTATGCTTTTATGTTCATAAACCAAGCTCTGTTTGATTTGGAGTCTGTCAAGAGTATTAGAAAATTTTTATTTCATTCATAGTATATAGGCCTCTGCAAATGTACCCTTTTTATGAAATACTACCTTTCGTATCAATTATCTGTGCCTTTTACTTTCAATCATAAGTGGTAATTAGAAGAGCTAGATCAGGCTGGGCATGGTGGCTTATGCCTGTAATCCCAGCCCCTTGGGAGGCTGAGGCGGGTGGATCACCTGAGGTCAGGAGTTCAGTACCAGCCTGGCCAACATGGAGAAGCCCCGCCTCTACTAAAAATGCAAAAATTAGCTGGGCGTGGTGGCACGCGCCTGTAGTCCCTGCTATTCGGGAGGCTGAGACAGGAGAATCGCTTGAACCTGGGAGGTGGGGGTTGCAGTGAGCCAAGATTGCATCACTGCACTCCAGTCTGGGTGAAGGAGCTCAGTGTACCATTCAGCATCTGTGCTGAACTTTTTACTTTTTAAGAGTGCACACTTGCAGCAGTACAGTAAGTGGGCCCTGGATTTGGACTGCTTATGTTAAAGCAGCTTTGATTGTGGTGCTCTGGACTATTTACTCACTTGTCTAAGCCTCAGTTTCTGAAGTTATAAAATGGAATGAAATCACCTCTCTTATAGGGTAGCAAGGATGAAATGAAATGTGTGTAAAGTGCTTGATAGACAATCTCGTCATTCAACCTTTTTTTTTTTTTTTTTTTTTTTTTTTGAGACAGAGTCTCACTCTGTCACCCAGGCTGGAGTGCAGTGGTGTGATCTTGGCTCACTGCAACCACCGCCTCCTGGGTTCAAGCAATTCTTGTGCCTCAGCCTCCCGAGTAGCTGGGATTACAGGGGCATGCCACCACGCCTGGCTAATTTTTGTATTTTTAGTAGAGACAGGATTTCACCATGTTGGCCAGGCTGGTCTCAGACTCCTGACAGCCTCAGCTGATTCACGTGCCTTGGCCTCCGAAAGTGCTGGGATTACAGGCATGAGGCGCCGCGCCTGGCCTCAGTCAACTTTTAAAAAATGTGTTGTGGCAAAATACACATAAGATAAAATTTACCATTAGTGACATTGTACAACCAACATCACTGTCTAGTTCCAGAACATTTCCGTCACCCCAAAAGGAAGGACCATACCCGTAAAGCAGTTGTTCTGTGTTATGTACTGAATTGCCTCTCCCCTAGGATTCATATGTTGTATTGTCCTAATCCCTATGTGATTGTATTTGAAGATAGTACTGTTAAAAAGTAAAGTTATATGAGGACATAAGGGTGGAACCATAATCCAGTATGACTGGTGTCCATATAAGAAGAGATACCAGGGGTGCTTGTGCACAAAGGAAAATCCACATGAGGACATAGCAAGAAGGCAGCCTTCAGCAAACCAGAAAGAGAGGCTTCACCAGAAACCAACCCTGCTGTCACTTTGGTCTTGGATTTCCGGCCTCTAGAACTGCAGGAAAATTAATTTCTGTTATTTAAGGCACCCAGTCTGTGATATTTTGTTATAACAACTCATGTAAAATAGTGTACTCTCCATTTCCTCCCCACCCAATCCCTGGCAACCACTTTCTGCTTTCTGTTTTTATAGATTTGCCTTTTCTGGATATTCATATACAGGAAATCATATAGTATGTGGCCTTTGGTGTCTAGCTTCTTTCACTTAGCCTAGTGTTTCCATCCATGTTATAGCATATATCAGTATTTCTTTTTTATGGCTGAAAATTATTCCATTGTATGAATATACCACATTTAGTTTATTCATTCATTGATGAATATTTGGGTTATTTCTGTTTTTTGGCTATATAATGCCACTATGAACATTTATGTACAAAGTTTTGTTTGAATACCTGTCTTTATTATTTCTTTGAGGTATACATTCAGGAGGAAATAGTTGGGTCATTCTATGTTTAATTTATTGAGCAGCCACCAAATTGTTTTCCATAACAGTTATACAATTTCACATTTACACCAACAGTATACAAGGAGTATCTCTATATCCTTGCCAACATTGTTATTTTTTATTTTCAAAATTTAGCCATCAAAAAACCTTTTAAAAAGTATATTAATTAGAGGTCTAAACCTTTTTTAGGGCAGTAGTTCTTTATCAGGATTCACATCATAATTACTAGTAGAGCTTTTAAATATATCCGTGACCAGGACCCTTCTTAGACTTTCTGAAGAGAGGTCTTCAGAGGTAGAGCCCTGAACTAATACTCTTCATTAAGAACCATTGCCAAAGATAGTGGTTCTCAGCATATGATCTGGATATCTCTGGGGCTTCACATCCTCTCAGGGGAATCCTTGAAGTTGAAACTATTTTCTAATACTAAGACAGTAATTGCCTTTTTCATTCTCATTGTCTCAAGATTATATATACAGTATTTTCCAGTCTTCATGGCATGTGATAGTGCAACAGATTGAATGCAAATGTAGATATGAGAATCTAGCCACCTTTTGTTAAGCCAGACATTAAAGAAACTTATAAAAGTGTAAAGCAGTGTCACTCCTCTTACTAATTTTTTTGTTTTGGGAAAAAATTATGTTTCATAAAAAAATGTTATTTGTAACACATAATGGACTTGTCATTGTTTTTGTTTTGTGTGTGTGTATGTGTGTTTGAGACAGGGTCTCACTCTGTCACCTAGGCTGGAGCACAGTCACATTATCACAGCTCACTGCAGCCTCAACCTCCCAGGCTCAGTCAATCCTGCTGCTTCAGCCTCCCAGCTAGCTGGGACTAAAGGTGCATGCCACCACGCTTGGCTAATTTTTGTATTTTTTGTAGAGACGGGGTTTCACCATGTTGCCCAGGCTAGTCTCAAATCCTGCCCTCAAAAGATCCACCCGCCTCGGCCTTCCAGAGTGTTTGGATTACAGGCATGAGCCACCGTGTGCGGCCTTGTCATTATTTTTAAGTAACACAAACATAATTTTAATTTATCAATTTTAGTAGTAAACGTTGGTAGATACAACCTAGATAAACCAAATTTCTTTGAGATCTACAATAATTTGAAGTGTAAAGGGATCTTTACAACATGGTGAAACCCTCATCTATAAAAAAATTTTTAATTAGCTGGGCTTGGTGGCACATGCTTGTGGTCCTCACTACTCAAGAGGCTGGGGCAGGAGGATTGCTTGAGCCCAGGAGGTTGAGGCTACAGTGAGCTGTGTTTGTGCCACTGCACCCCAGCCTGGGTGATAGAGCAAGACCCTGCCTCAAAAAAAAAAAAATAAATAAAATCAAGCAAATGCAAACTGTAGCCCGATGGAAAGGAAGGAGACAAAAAGTAACTTTGATCCATTTGTTCTCTTACCATATAGTTGGTGTTAGGTTAACCTTTTGATGTATTTATTTCATGTCATCTTTATAATAACCTCCATGACATTTATATACTCACCCTCATCTTTGCATGGGGAAATTCAGTCTTACAGAAATTAAGAACTTAGTTTGTTCATAAGTGGAGGAGCCATGATTTCAGCTTAGGTCTTTAGACTACATGTTCTTAATCAGTACCATAACCTTAAAAAAGTGAGTCATCTGGACAGGACTTGAGTCCAGGAAATTGTTGATAGTTCAATGCTATAATGACTCCTCTACCTCTGTAGTATCAGGCCTGAGAAAAGGGAACCTTTGAAATATTTGTAGACTTAAATAACACTTAAACACTATGTAGTACATGTAACTAAAGTAAAGTACTTACATGTTGTTCTCTTTAGTGGTCCTCAGAGCAAGGACCACTAAATATGAGAGGTGTAAGAGGGATAATCTCGACACGAGTAAGTGCAGTTGACAAAATTATATAGGTAATTTTAGTGTCTTATTGAGACATAAGGATAAATATTCAGTTAGAAAGAACAGTCAGATTTGTGACCTTTTCAAATAATGTTATTTTCTAAGCCCCCATATCCAGTCAGTCCTAAAGAGTCCATTGTTGCAGGAATGAAGTGGCATTTCACTCAGGAGCCAAGGAATCATATACTGCTGTGTTTACATAGAATAGACTAGGATAATTATTTTCTTGTAGTAATGTTATAGTTAATTTAAAATTTGTTCTAATTAGAGCAGTTCACCCGCCCTAGTCCTTTTCAAAGATTTTCTTGTTGACAGAGCAAAAATATGTGACAGTTTTTAAAAACTGATGCTGTTACTCTCTAGTGCCTTCTGTGAACGGTTATTTCACAGAACAGAATTATTTTTTGTTTAGTAATTGATATTCTATTTACCTTCCTTTTCTACCCTTAATCCCATCCCAGTGCTGTTTCAAGTATTCATTTGGGAAGCTGGGTGCCATAGTGGGCATGTGTAATTCCTCCTTCTTGGAAGTCTGAGGCAGGAGGGTCACTTGACCCCAGGAGTCCAGTCTGGGCCACATAGGAGACCCCATCTCTTAAAAAAAAATGCAATTTGGGGATCAGCATATTTTATAGAAGAAGAATTACTTATTTGACAAATATTGACTAGTATGTGTTAGGCACTAGATTAAGACTGAGGATGGGCCGGGCGCGGTGGCTCACGCCTGTAATCCCAGCACTTTGGGAGGCCGAGGCAGGCGGATCACGAGGTCAGGAGATCAAGACCATCCTGGCTAACACCGTGAAACCCCGTCTGTACTGAAAATACAAAAAATTAGCCGGGCGTGGTGGCGGGCGCCTGTAGTCCCAGCTACTCGGGAGGCTGAGGCAGGAGAATGGCGTGAACCTGGGTGGTGGAGCTTGCAGTGAGCCGAGATCGTGCCACTGCACTCCAGTCTGGGTGACAGAGCGAGACTCCATCTCAAAAAAAAAAAAAAAGACTGAGGATGAGGATGCCATAATGAACCAAATAAAATATATATATATGTATATAGTCGCTCATGAAATTTTCAATATAATGGAGATGGATGTTAAATAATCACATCGATTGATGTAAATTTTTTATTTTGAAAGGTGCTGTGAACAGTAAGTAGCACATGGTGTTATTAAAGAGCATATTGGTTTTTTCACCAAACCAACAGGGAAAAAAAAAAAAAAAGAGCGTATTGGGAAGATTGGCCTAGGAAGGTTGGGAGACGACTGAAATCAAAGTGGAAGCTGGGGGGAGACATGAGTTCAGTTTGTGACAAGTGAAAGGACCAAATAAGCAGATGGATATATACTTTTGGAACTTAGAGAAGAGGGCTGGTTAGAAGGTATAAATTTGTGTGTGCCAGTAAGTAGTTAACTGAAATCATTGGCCAAGGGAAATCATATAAGGAAAAGTATCGGGAGAAAAGTTAAAGGTTCTAGGGGTAACTTTGGAGGAGTGCTACTGCTTAATGAACAGCTAAAGTGGCATGCAAAAGGAGGCAGAAATAGAGGTCAGAGCAGTATTTAGAAGGAAAACTAGGACAGTACTAGGAAAATAGTGTTAAATGTTTCAAGAGGCGAGGGTATTTCAAGGTGTATCAAATAAAATCTGGTCACTGCTTACTGTGTTTACAAGGAAGGCCCTGCATGTTCTGGTCCTTTCCACCATCTCTTATCATTGATCCTGCTACTGGCCTACACCTGTTCTTTAAATTCTTTAAACATGTCAGGCTCCTTCCTACCTTGGGACCTATGTGTTGGTGTTTGCTTTGCTAGAATGTTCATTTCACATGTCATCTCCTCAGATGGTTAGCTAACCTTCCTCCCCCTTTAGCAGGATTGTTGTCAGACTCTGTCAAACTTGGAATTTCATCATATAATTTAGATTAAATTTTGCTTGGGTCTCAAATTCAGTTCCAAAAAAAATATTAAGAACATGTTAAAGGAAATTATTTGGCACAAGTTTTTGGCAATAAAGATAAGAATTTTTAGAATTTAGAATTCACCCTCCCTAAGGCATCTTGACATGACATGATTGTTGAAATGGTGAAGGCTGCATCTCTTTTATAATCCCTTTCCACCAAGTGTATTGCATGGTGGACAGATAGGGGAAAGCTGAAAAGGGGGTATCTGGAGTCTACTCTGTTAGGCATGTAGAAATAATGAATGCAAAATATATCACAGTATTGACAATCCAGTGAACACAAAACAGTAGTAAAATAGATGTTCATTTTCCTGAATGATGAGAAAAGCACTTGGCAAAAACTTTAAAAATCCAGTTTAATAGTTTTCTGGGAGTTCACTTAAGGTCAATGAACTTTTACTAAACTAACAGTAAAGAAGTGATATGGAGGTTGGGGGTGGTTTGGGAAGGGTGTAGTGAAAGTTGCTGATCAGTCTTATGCTGAATAAGTTCTTCCCAAACTAAAGAATAGCAGTTCCTCTGTTCTTTCAAAATGTTAAGATTCACTGTGAAATTTCAGGGCCAGAAAGAATAAATGGCCAGGCAATCAGTGACCACTTTATATTAATCTATTTGCCATCTTGAGGGCTTCATAAAACTCCATACACGGGAGAAAGTGAACTTTGTAGAACCTTTTTTTTTTTTTTTTTTTTTTTTTTTTGTAATTTTGCTTTTTATTTTCCAAAGAGCCATTTTTGTAGCTATCTAGGTTGATGTGTATTGAATGTACTTTTGTTATACTAAACATTAACTCCAAGCTCATGGATTTTCCTTATATAGCTTTCCTCTCTTCATAGTTTGGCACAAGAATGATTCTTAGTGCCGAGTGTTTTCTTTTTCTCCTGGTCTCTTCTCAGAGCAATACTGGCCTTTCACCTGGTTTTGTATCTTATTTTAGAAATGGCCTTGTTCTCAGATTTTATTTAAATGTTGGTTGGTTCAGTCTTTGCTGCAAATGGCTTTCATGTCTGTGGAAGATAGGAAAAAAGAAAGAAAGAAACATAAATTAAAATAGAAGTGATTCCACATGCAGCTAGAGACAAAATTATTGCAAAAGACAGTAGAGATCAATGCCAAGCTTCCCCCAACCCCTACTCCTATAAGGATTTGAAGACCAGAAAAGCTAAATAACTTGCTAAAGATTACAAAGTATTGACGAGAATATATCATTCTCATTATTTTCATGAAGATAACATTCTAGAGAGTTGTATTTTAACACGTAAAACAAGCTATTCATAATATGCCAAACTGCTTCCCCTAGTTATCTTTGAGAAGGGGGAATATACTAAAAATTTTTCTTTCTAATTTTCTGAGTTTGCAGTGTTGTTTTGAGCATCATTGTTGTTAGTATCATGGTTAAGGCTATGAGCGTTAGAGTCAGAAATGTGGATTTGAGCCTGGCTTCCACCATTTACTAAGCTATGACTTTGACTTTTGGGAAAGCTTCTTAACCTATCTGAACTGCAGTTTCTTATTCTGGAAGATAAATGTATTAATACATACGTAGATTGAGTTAACTATGAAGGGATTAACTCTAAGGTTCTTGGCCATTTAGTGCTTGGCCCATAATGATCATTCCATAATGGTAGCCACTAGTACTACTACTACTATTGCTACTATTACTTATAATAGAACACTTGATACTGAACAGTATCTTTGGATACTGACATAGGGTGATCATTATTGAATTATTTAAACATTCATCTGCTTAAAGATTAGATGCTTTCTTACGCAATTTTTCAACATACCTTCCAGTTCATTTTATCACTCTGTTACTTTAGAGGAAGCACTGTGGTCATTAGTTCTTACTCTATCAAAATGATATTTAACTCTCAGATACCTCAGTCAGAGCCTGATCCTTACTATAATTGAAATAAAAATTATTGAGCCTCTTCTGTATTTTATACTAGAGACCTTGCCCTGCATTGCCAGGGAAAATCATTAACCACTGCAAAATTTAAAAATCCCTATTGCTGCTCATCTTGGAGCATCCTGTGCTCCATAAGTATACGCACAATTTCTTGTGATAAAGTACCAGAAATGTCATTTTACTTATTTAGATGTACTGTACTATTGCCAACCTACCTAGAGATGGCACAGTCACAGATTGGAAACTCAGGGCCTTGTAATTGTTGAATTTATTGTTTGGGCCAGACCTGGATTGTTTGACCCCTTTTAGGTACTGAGGGCGTCAGTGACATATATCTGAGTATTTTTCTATATTTGTAATGTTACCGTTTGTGAGGATGTGCTTTTTAGTTTACAACTGAGGAAGCCTGTCATCATCATTAGTACTCATTCATTCAGCATGAGCACCTGTTTTATCTTAGGCACTAGAGATGCGAATATGAATAAAACATGATTCCTGTTCTGGAAAACGCTGGGGGAGAAAAATAACTTAGATAGTTACATTTCAAAGTGATATGTTCTATATAATAAATATGAAAAAGTGTTATAGTAATATACGAGAGGGAGCAATAAACTTGGGGGAATGGTAAGGATTCAAAGGGGAAGTGACAGTTGAGCCAAGTCTTGAAGGATGAATGGGAATTTTCTATTTGGAGGGTAGAGGAGCAGGGGAGGAGGCAATACAGGGTAGGGAAGAGCCTATGCAAAAACTAAAGGACATGCATGGGACACGCTAGGAAAGGAGAAGGTCTGCAGAGTGGCTGGATAAAAGGATGTGTGGGAAAGAACTGAGTTGAAATTAGGAGTTAGAATTTTATTCTTTGGTACTAAGGAATCATTGAAGATTTTAAAATTAGGGCTGACATAATCAGATTTGAGTTTGGAAACCTATAGTTTGGGACTGGAGGAAGACAGGTGCCAGACACCAGTTAAAAAGCTGTTATTTTCTAAGCAGTAGACAAAGGTTTACACTGACAGTAGCTGTGGAGATAGAGAAAAGCTGCGAGATTTCAGAGTTTTCCAAGGTGTAAACAACTAAATTTTGTGATCAAAATGATAAGGGCCATGTAATAAGCTGGGGAATGTGGGATCTGTCTTGGTTGAGTAGGTGGATTAACTGAGATTAACAGAGCTGGAGGAAATGTAAAAAGAAAGGCAGGATTGTTCATTTTGTCTTTTGTTTGTTTTGGGGAACAGGGTCAAAATTTTCATTCTGCACAAGGTAGGTTTAGTCTTTTTCAAAACATTCTAGTAGGCAAGTCTGTAGCTGAATCTTGGAAGAAAGGCAACCATAGTAATATTTTTGAGTACCTACTGTTTATTTTTTCAATAAAAACTAAGGTTCTCAGGTTAGCAGATCATGGTCTTAGGAAGGTAGCTGTAGAACCAAAATATAAATTCCTAAGCTTCTACCAGTTGGGTCTTACTGAAATGGCAATTGAGAGAGAAGTAAATCTCTTGGTTTTCACCATAGTTACTTTATGTTTCCTTTCCCAGAGTATCTTTACTAAAAAAAAAGAAAAGAAAAAGAAAAAATATATATACAAAATCCATCTATTTTCTACACTAAGTTTTCTGATCTTAATATTATTTGGCTAAATGACAGATCAGGTGTGCTCAGGATCAAGGATCATAGCTAAGGAGCCTCAAACAGCTTGCTTTGTTCTAACAAAACCTTAACATTTAAAGATTAAGTCCTCAAGAAATATTTATTACTTCATATGTGCTTGATCTAATCTCAGCTGTTACTTGGTTTGAATGTGAGGGAAACAATAAGTATCAAAGAATGACGGATGTAGTGTCCACTTCACTATAGGAGTTTAAGAATAAGGGATTTTTCTCCCCATTTGGATGGTTGAGCTATAGTCCTCTGGAATCAAGGGAATAAAGTAGTTCCTCAAAATCTCTCACCTCCACATTTCAGGGGTCATTCACCATTGATTGAAAGACGGGTGGTCGTCAAGGACTTGAGTGGGCTTTGAACAAGGTGAACTGCAATATGTATCTGACGTTCTTTTTTCTTGTGTTTAAAAAATAAATGAACACACCTTATCTACATGAAATTCTAGTTTTCACTGTTATTATCTAGATTTTCTGTGGGGTTTCTTGGGCTGTGGTGTTTTTTTCTTTACTTTGTTCTTGATTGCTGTGAAATGTAGTTGCCTGCTGTTTTAAGGCAGCTGCAGTAGAGTGCACCCAGAAGTGGTTATGTTTCTATATTTAGTAAAACCATAGGATTTGTGAAGCAGTTGCAGATTCCTTCAGGATAAAATGGTTTCTATAAATGTAACTTTTTTTTAATTTTTTTTTTGTTTGTTTGTTTGTTCATTTATTGAGACAGGATCTCACTCTCACCCAGGCCAGAATGCAGTGGCATGAACATGGCTCACTGTGGCCTCCACCTCCTGGACTCAAACGATCCTCCTGCCTCAGCCTCCCAAGTAGCTGGACCTATAGGCACAGGCCATCACACCCAGCTACTTTAAAAATTTTTTGTAGAGATAAATTTTCACCATGTTTCCCAGGCTGGTCTTGAACTCCTAAGTTTAAGCAGTCCTCCCAGGAAGTGCTAGGATTACAGACCTGAGCCACTGTGCCCAGCCTCAATGTAACATTTTTAATGAAACTATTATTATCACCTATTAGAGAAATATATAGCAGCAAATATGTGTCAGTCTGTGGACAAGACAGAGGCACACAAAACTTTATTTTCCGTAAGAGCTCACTGAATATTTTAAATACTTAAAATTAATCATGTGAATTCTATTTGCATTCTCTTAATCTTGAATTGCAGAGCTTTTACTCAAGTGTTTACCTTTGGTCCGACCTTCAGAGCTGAAAATTCTCAGAGCCGGAGGCACCTGGCAGAGTTTTATATGATAGAAGCAGAGATTTCTTTTGTTGACAGCCTTCAAGATCTTATGCAGGTAGGTACACAAGTTTTAAAATACCAGGTATCTGTGACATTAAAATGTTTCTGTATATATTTTTACCTCGGACGTTTATGTGTTACAGGTATTCATAAAGTGAAAAGAAGGGGTAACTACTTAATAAACACTTATTGAATGCCTTTACTGTAATAGTTTAAAATACAAGAGTCAGACAGATTTAAGTTTATATCCCAGCTCTGCCATTAGCTTTGCTATGAAGTTCCCTGACTTTCATGATCTTTAGGTTCCTCAACTCTAAAATGAGAATAATTGTGCTTACTCCTAAGGTTATGTGAGGGGTAAATGAAATTGTATATATAATATAATGCATATAGCATGGGGTCTGGAACACAAGCAGGTTCACTAAATAGTAGCTCTGATTTGCTAGGAAAATATACCAGACATCTTTATAATTATATAAATGTCTGTAATACTTACATAAACCCCTATGTAGCTATATTAGAAAGCATCCACAGGAGCTATCAGCTCAGTTGAGCAGGGGACAAGGCTGGAGAGATGGTCATGGTCAGGCAACAGATCATGAAAGACCTTGTATTTCAGTGCCATAATAAGGAGTTTGAACTTTACCCGAAATTTAAGGAGCAAGAGTTCTAAATTGGAAAATGAAGGTCAGAGCTATATCTTAGGCACATCTTTTTAGCAGCAATATGAACAATGATTTAGAGGTAGATAAAAGTAGAGAGGCCTTGTTAGGAGGCTGTAGATATAATCCAGACAGTGCACACAAGTGGAATTGAATGGACCAAGATTTGATGCTTAACCACTCACATGCTATGTGACCAACTTAGACAAGGGACTTAATCTCTCTAGGCCTCAGTGTCTTCATCAAAATTCCAATACATAGGAATAAAAATTCCTACTTTATAGGCTACTTGAGAAGATCAGGTAGATAAAATCTGTATATGTGTGTGTGTGTGTGTCTGTGTGTATATATATATATATATATATATGAAGTACTTAGCATAATTTATGGCACTTAGTAAATACCCAGGAATTGTTAACTGTTAAATTATGAATTGTCTATTCAGAAGCATTGTGGTTACTATCCTAGTTTGGATTTGTAATTATGGGATGTTTATTTTAGTGATTTTCATCAACTCTCCTTTCTGTTCATTTCTATGTCTTTCTACTCTTACCCAGTAAATGACCTATTTCCACTTAAAACATAAATACCATATATATCACAAATAGAACAGACTAATTATTTTATTACCCTGTCTTGAGTTGGATTTCCTAGTAAACAAAACTCTCTAAGGCAGAGATGTGTGGGCAGGGGCGTTATTAGGGAGTGCTCTTGAGAACAGCATTCATAAGGAAAGGAAGAAAGTCACATTGAACAGTGGGAAGTGTGAACTGTGATCCATTTACAAACAGAGGCCTTAGCTTCTTCTGTGAAGAACTTTGGAACTGGAATGGTCCTAAACCAGATGGGAACAGTTGTCCCATCTAAAAGCAAGGCGTTAGCACTTTGTGCCTTCCCATATCAACCAATCATTGGATGTGATTAGCCACTGGAAGGGGCATAACCTTGAGTAAGGCAGTACCTTTGGGTCTCGACAGTTCCTAATGAAGCACTCAACTATAAACCATCAGCAGTTAGTAATATTCCTGGATTCCCATATAGGGCACTTGGCCCTGAAGGGGCATTCTGGCCACACAATATAGCATTTCACTTCCATACTCCCTTTACACTTCCCACTGAGCATTTTGGATCAGTCCCCATGGGACATTTTTGGTTATCCCTATTAGGGAATGGGCAGGGAAGGGGGAGAGTGGTCACTACTAGCATGTAGTTGGTAAAGGCAGAAGTGCTGTTCAACAACCTAAAGTGCACAGCCACCTTCTCCCCGGTAATTAGCTGGCCCCAAGTATCAGTAGTGCTGCTGTTGAACAACCATATTCTGGACTGTAGGGATTCAGGATCTGAGCTTCACAAGGAGTCAGTGGCATTCCTTAAGTAGCTTTCACTTGAGCCCATCCCCTAATTCTTTATTAATCTTTGTTCTACAATTATATTTTACCATATGACAGGGTTGCAAGATATCGTTTATTTTTCTCAGTTATATTAGTAAAAACATTGAGGAATAGATAGGTTAAGCTACATACCTTTTTAGTAAGTGTGAGCAGAATTCAGTTACAGATTTTCACCTTTGCATTCAGTCAACAGTGCCATGAAATTATTTTATTCTGCTCTAAACCGGAGCATTTCAATCTAAACTTAGGGTTTAAAATTAGTCATTTCTTTATTTCATTTTCTTTTCTTTATTCTTTTTTTTTTTGAGACAGGGTCTCACTCTTGTCTGCCAGGGTGGAGTGTGGTGGTGCAGTCTCAGCTCACTACAGCCTCCTGAGTAACTGGGTCTATAGGCACACACCACATGCCCAGCTACTTTTTTGGTAGAAACGGGGTTGCCCAGGTTGGTCTTCAACTCCTGAGCTCAAGCCATCCGCCTGCCTCAGTCTCCCAAAGTGCTGGGATTACAGGCATGAGCCAGCATGCCCAGTCTCATTTTCTCTTTTTCTTCCATTTCTTGACTTTGTTTTTATCTGTAGATGCCCTGACTGATGGATTTTTAGGCTAGTTTCTTAAGCTTTGGTGATTAATGTCCAGGAATACTGTGAACCAGAAGAACACACAGAGTCATTTTATTCAGAGCATTACCTTGTACTGCCTTTGCTGGTGTTGTCTCAGATATATTCCAAAATAAGTTGGGAACTGATTAAAAAGGGTTGGACTACTCCAGAGAGATCAGTTATCCCAGGAGAACAGTTACTTGTCCAGTGGCTTTAGATGGGGTGGGCCTGGGCAAGGAGGTAGCTTCAGTGACGTTACTCCCTGAGAGTTGCATAATAGGTGTCTGAAGCAGTTTTGATTTATCCCTTCACCGGTTGAAGGACATTTAGTTTATTCTGCTTTTGAAAGTAATGAACAAAGTTGCCGTAAATATTTATGTGCAGGTTTTATATGAATGTAAAGTTTCATTTCTGTTTTTTTGTTTTTTGAGGCAGGGTCTCACTCTTTGTCACCTAGGCTGGAGTGCAGTGGTGCCGTCATAGCTCACTTCAGCCATGAACTCCTGGGGCTCAAGTGATCCTCCCACCTCAGCTTCCCAAGAAGCTAGGACTACAGGTGCTATTTTTTAAACTTTTTGTAGAAACAGGATCTCACTGTGTTACCCACGCTGGTCTCAAACTTCTGGGCCCAAGTGATCCTCCTGCCTCTCAGCCTCCTAAAGTGTTGGGATTACACGTGTGAGCCACAGCCACCCAGACTCATTTCTCTTGGGTAAATTCCTAGGAGTGGGATTACTAGGTCAGTGTTTGATGTGATGTTTTATAGTCTTCATTATACAGATCTTGGTTAAATTTACTCCTAAGTGGAGTTATCTTTTGGTATCCAGAAGGGATTGGTTTCCAGACCCTCCCCACTCCCTGCCATTATGGATACCAAAGTCCATGGTTACTTATGTTCCTTATATAAATTACAAAATTTCTTTCATTTTATAGGGAAGAAATCTGTTTTCCAAAATGACTGTTCCATTTTGCATTCCTACCAGCAATGTATGGAAGTTTTACTTGTTCTAGTTCTTCATTAGTACCAAGTACTGTCAGGCATATGTGGTGGTTTTAAGCCATTCTAAGAGCTGTGTATTAGTATCTCATTGTGGTTTTAATTTGCATTTCCCTAATGCTTATTGATGTTGAGCATCTTTTCATGTACTTACTGGCCATCTATATGTCATCTCCTGTGAGATGTATTTTTATTGCCCATTTTCCATATGGCTTGCTTGTTTTTTTCACTGTTGAATTTAGAGAATTCTTTATATATTCTAGCTACTAGTTCCTTGTTGGATGTGTGGTTTCTGACTGTGTTCTCCTAATAAGTAGCTTGACTTTTCATCCCCTTAATTTTGATGACATCTAGTTTATCATTTTTTCTTTCATGGATTATGCTTTTTGTGTCAAGTCTAAGAACTCTTTACCTTGCCCTAGATCTCAAGGATTTTATGATGTTTTATAGCTTTAGCTTTACATTTTTCATGTAAGTCTATGATCCATTTTGAGTTAATTTTTGTGTAACGTTAGACAGAAGTTCTTGTCCCTTCCTTTCCTTTCCTCTCTTCTCTTTCCCCTTTCCTTTCTACCTCTGGATAACTTCTTGCTCCAGCACCATTTGTTGAAAAGGCTGTTAGCTAAACTTCATCTATTGAATTGCTTTTGGGTCTTTGTCAAAAATCAGTTGGTCATATATATATGGATCTATTTCAGAATCCTCTATTCTGTTCCGTATTCTACTTAATATTTTAACACTTCAAGTAAAACAACAGTCTTACTACTATGTATTTCCCTTTACCTTCACCCCTTTATCTTATAGTTGCCATATGCATTACAAGTTCTATGTATTAATTTCCTATTGCTGCTATAACACGTCACCACAAACCTGGTGGGTTAAAACAACTCGAATTTATTGTTGTATACTTCTGGAGGTGAGAAGTCCAAAGTGGATTTTACTGGTCTAAAATCCAACACTGCTAAAAGGTGTCAGCAGAGTTGCATTCCTCTTGGAGGCTTCAGGGGAGAATTAGGTCCCTTGCCTCTTCCATTTTCTAGAGACTGCCTGCATTCTTTGGCTCACAGATCTTAAAAACCAGCAAGGTATCATCTTCAAATCTTTCTAACTCTCACCACCCTCATGCCTCCCTCTTTCACGTAAAGGATCCTTGTGATTACATTAGTCCCACCCACATAATCTAGAATAATCTTATCATTTAAAGATTCTTAATCACACATACACAGTTTTTTTTTTTTTTTTTTTTTACCAGGTAGGCTAACACACTCACTGGTTCTGGGATTAGAGCATGGACAGCTTTGGCAGAGGGATAAATATTATTCTGCCAATCACAATTCACATACCTTGAAAACCTGTGGTGATGTTTGAATTTTTGCTCTCAATCACCATACATATTTTAAATAATTTCAGAAGAGAAAAAAACATCTGTTGTATTTACCTACATTTGGTAATGATAGTAAATTACTGTTTCTGTTGTTCTTCTTTCATTACTCAAGTTCCAGATTTCCTTCTGGGGTCACTTTGCTTCAGCCTAAAGAATTTCCTTTAACATTTAAAAGCATTTCTGCTGGCAATCAGTTCTTAGTTTTTCTTCACTTGAGAATTTTTTCATTTTACTGTCATTTCTGAAAGATGCTTCCACAGGATATAGAATTTTGGCTTGACAGTTCTTTTCTTTCAGCACTTTAAATATAGTCTGCTGTCTTTTGACCTCTGTAGTGTTTGAGAATAAATCCAGTCTTGAATTGTTTTTTCCAATGTAAAGGGTCATTTTTCTCGGTTTCTTTCAAGATTTTTTTCTTTGTCTTTGGTTTTCAGCACATGGATTATGATATGTCTAGGTATAATTTTCTTTGAGTTTATCCTGTTTGTGATTTAGTGAGCTCCTTGAATATGTCTTTAGCCAACTTGGGGGAGTTTGCAGCCATTATTTCTTTACGTATTTTTTTCTGTGCCCTTTTTTGTCTTTTCTGCTTCTGGTACTCCAGTAACACAAATGTAAAACCTTTTGATATTGTCCCATGGTGCTGTGATGCTCTGCTTATTATTAACGAGTCTGTCTGTCTGTCTGTCTTTCTTTCTTTCTTTCTCTCTCCCTTTTTCTTTCTTTCTTTTTTTTTTTTTAGACAGAGCCTCACTCTGTTGCCCAGGCTGGAGTGCAGTGGCGCGATCTCAGCTCACTGTACCCTCCACCTCCCGGGTTTAAGCATTTCTCCTGCCTCAGCCTCCTGAGTAGCTGGGATTACAGGCACCTGCCACCATACCTGACTAATTTTTGTACTGTTATCAGAGACGGGGTTTCACCATGTTGGCCGGGCTGGTCTCAAACTCCTGACCTCAAGTGATCCGCCCACCTCAGACTCCCAAAGTGCTGGGATTACAGGCGTGAGCCACCATGGCTGGCTAGTATTTTTTCTTTCTGTAATTCAGAATTGGGGGCATTTCAACTGAACTGTCTTCAAACTTACTAATTCTTTCTTCTTTTGTCTTCATTGTGATAATGAGCCCATCCTATGAAATTTTTATTTCACATATTTTCCAATTCTAAAATTTTTATTTATTTATTTTTAGTTTCTTTTTCTCCACTGAGAAGTTCTGTCTTTCTCTTTAAGAATGTTTCCCTTTACCTGTGGAAGATGTTTATAATACCTGCATCAAATTGTCAGATAATTCCAGTATTTGAGTCTTCTATGTGTATGTGTCTGTGGATTATTTTTTCTCATGAGAATTCATAAGATTTTCCTGGTTCTTTGTATGTCCGGTAATTTTTAAGTATATCCTGGCTGTTTTTAATGTTGTGTTCTGACACTCTGGGTTCTGTTAAAATCCTTTGGAAATGGAATTATTTTTGTTGTTGTTTTTACCAGTTATTAGACTGGTTAGATTCAGACTGTAAGTTTTATTTTACTTTCTATTGGCATTGGTCTCCATGTCAGTTAAGTTTTCAAAGCCTCTGCTATGCTATTTGAGTCTTTCTGATGCGTGTGCTACTCATAGTCTGGAAATTGCACAGTGATTTGTAGTTCATTGTCAGAAGCATTCACTGTGCTTCTTTGGGTCTGTTTCACATATACATTTCTTGGAGGTAAGCCCTAGCCTTATGTTACTTCATACACAATTAGAGGGTCACCTTCTCCTATTCTTCAGAATTTCCTTCACACTGTCTGGCCCCCCATTTTGGTTTCTCTGGCCAGAAAGATTTCTCCCAGGTCTTAGTCGCCACCATGTTATTCATTTCCAGGTGACTGTGGCCACCATTGGGTCTAACTGACAAGAGAAAATATTTAAAAAAAAATAATGGGCTGGGTGCAGTGGCTCACGCCTGTAATCCCAGCACTTTGGGAGGCCGAGGCGGGCAGATCACCTGAGGTCAGGAGTTCAAGACCAATCTGGCCAACATGGTGAAACCCTGTCTCTACTAAAAATACAAAAATTAGCTGGGCATGGTGACATGCGCCTGTAATCCGAGCTACTTGGGAGGCTGAGGCATGAGAATCGCTTGAACCTGGGAGGCGGAGATTGCAGTGAGCCGAGATCGTGCCACTACACTCCAGCCTGGGCGACAAGAGCAAGACTCCGTCTCAAAAAATAGTAGTAATAATAATAGAGATTACCCACATCCACACTCTTCAAAACAGCAGTCTGCCTTTCCCAGTTCCTCTGTTGGAGAAGTAGGTCTTCTCCTGGTGTTTTAGGTGCCTGACAGTGCCACTCCACAACTGGGGCTACATTTTGGCTAGGAACAGAAGAGAGAAAAGAGTGGGGGACAAAACAACCAAGGATTTTCCTAAAAACGCTATCCTACAGGGACTTTACCAGACTAGTAGTAGGAGCTTTCTTCTAGAAGTTTTGCTTCCTATGCCTACTAAACAGATCAACAACGTTTTATCCCCAAATCAAAACCAGGAGACAAAGGAGGTAAAAATGCAACTAAAATTCATCTCCATTTCAGGTTATTAATCAAGTTGACTAGTTCCCATTCCGCCTATCATTGTTTATTTTTCTGAGTCCTTAGGTAGTTGCTCTTTGTATTCTGACCAGAGGTTTTTTTTTTTTTTTTTACTTTAAGTTCTGGGATACATGTGCAGAACGTGCAGGTTTGTTACATAGGTATACATGTGCCATGGTGGTTTGCTGCACCTATCAACCCATCATCTAGGTTTTAAGCCCCACATGCATTAGGTGTTTGTCCTAATGCTCTCCCTCCCCTTGTCCCCCATCCCCCAATAGGCCCCAGTGTGTGATGTTCCCCTCCCTGTGTCCATGTGTTCTCATTGTTCAACTCCCACTTGTGAGTGAAAACACGCAGTGTTTGGTTTTCTGTTCCTTTGTTAGTTTGCCTAGAATGATGGCTTCCAGCTTCATCCATGTCCCTGCAAAGGACACGAACTCATTCTTTTTATGGCTGCATGGTATTCCATGGTGCATACAGTATCCAATCTATCACAGTATCCAGTCTATCACTGATGGGCATTTGGATTGGTTCCAAGTCTTTGCTGTTGTAAATAGTACTGCAATAAACATGTGTGCATGTGTCTTTATAGAGTAGAATGATTTAAAAATCCTTTGGGTACATACCCCGTAATGGGATTGCTGGGTCAAATGCTTTTCTGGTTCTAGATTCTTGAGAAATTGCCACACTGTCTTCGCAGTGGTTGAACTAATTGACACTCCCACCAACAGTGTAAAAGCATTCCTGTTTCTCCACAGCCTTGCTAGCATCTGTTGTTTCCTGACTTCTTAATAATTGCCATTCTAACTGATATAAGATGGTATCTCATTGTGGTTTTTATTTGCATTTTTCTAATGACCAGTGATGATGACCTTTTTTTCGTATGTTTGTTGGCTGCATAAATTTTTAAGAAGTGTCTGTTCATATCCTTCACCCACTTTTTGATGAGGTTGTTTGTTTTTTTCTTGTAAATTTGTTTAAGTTCCTTGTAGATTCTGGATACTAGCCCTTTGTCAGACGGGTAGATTGCAAAAATTTTCTCCCATTCTGTAGGTTGCCTCTTTACTCTGATGATAGTTTCTTTTGCTGTGAGAAGCTCTTTAGTTTAATTAGATTCCATTTGTCAATTTTGGCTTTTGTTGCAGTTGCTTTTGATGTTTTAGTCATGAAGTCTTTGCCTATGCCTGTGTCCTGAATGGTATTGCCTACGTTTTTTTCTAGGGTTTTTATGGTTTTGGGTTTTACATTTAAGTCTTTAATCCATCTTGAGTTAGTTTTTATATAAGGTGTAAGGAAGGGGTCCAGTTTCTGTTTTCTGCATATGACCAGCCAGTTTTCCCAGTACCATTTATTAGATAGAGAATCCTTTCCCCATTTCTTGTTTTTGTCAGGTTTGTCAAAAATCAAATGGTTGTAGATGTGTGGTGTTATTTCTGAGGTCTCTGTTCTGTTCCATGGGTCCACATATCTGTTTTGGTAACAGTACCATGTTGTTTTGATTACTGTAGCCTTGTAGTATAGTTTGAAATCAGGTAGTGTGATGTCTCCAGCTTTGTTCTTTTTGCTTAGGATTATCTTGGCTATACAGGCTCTCTTTTGGTTCCATATGAAATTTAAAGTAGTTTTTTCTAATTCTGAAGAAAGTCAGTGGTAGCTTGATGGGAATAGCATTGCATCTATAAATTACTTTGGGCAGCATGGCCATTTTCACGATATTGATTCTTCCTGTCCATGAGCATGGAATTTTTTTTTCCATTTGTTTGTGTCCTCTCTTATTTCCTTGAGCAGTGGTTTGTAGTTCTCCTTGAAGAGGTCCTTCACATCCCTTGTAAGTTGTACTCCTAAGTATTTTATTCTCTTTGTAGCAGTTGTGAGTGGGAGTTGACTCATGATTTGGCTCTCTGCTTGTCTATTACTGGTGTATAGGAAAGCTTGTGATTTTTGCACATTGATTTTGTATCCTGAGACTTTGCTGAAGTTGCTTATCAGCTTAAGGAGTTTTTGGGCTGAGACGATGTGGTTTTCTAAATATACAATCATGTCATCTGTAAACAGAGACAATTTGACTTCCTCTCTTCCTGTTTGAATACCCTTTATTTATTTCTTTTGCCTGATTGCCCTGGCGAGAACTTCCAACACTATGTTGAATAGGAGTGGTGAGAGAGGGCATCCTTGTCTTGTGCCCGTTTTCAAATGGAATGCTTCCAGCTTTTGCCCATTCAGTATGATACTGGCTGTGGGTTTGTCATAAATAGCTCTTATTATTTTGAGATATGTTTCATCAATACCTAGTTTATTGAGAGTTTTCAGCATGAAGGGCTGTTGAATTTTGTCAAAGGCCTTTTCTGCATCTATTGAGGTAATCATGTGGTTTTTGTCATTGGTTCTGTTTATGTGATGGATTAAGTTTATTGATTTGTGTATGTTGAACCCGCCTTGCATCCCAGGGATGAAGCTGACTTGATCGTGGTGGATAAGCTTTTTGATGTGCTGCTGGATTTGGTTTGCCAGTATTATATTAAGGATTTTCGTATTGATGTTCATCAGGGATATTGGCCTGAAATTTTCTTTTTTTGTTGTGTCTCTGCCAGGTTTTGGCATCAGGATGATGCTGGCTTCATAAAATGGGTTACGGGACTCCCTCTTTTTCTGTTGTTTGGAATAATTTTAGAAGGAATGGTTCTAGCTCCTCTTTGTACCTCTGGTAGAATTTGGCTGTGAATCTGTCTGGTCCTGGGCTTTTTTGGTTGGTAGGCTATTGATTACTGTCTCAACTTCAGAACTTGTTATTGGTCTATTCAGGGATTGGACTTCTTCCTGGTTTAGTCTTGGGAGGGCGTATATGTCCAGGAAGTTATCCATTTCTCCTAGATTTTCTCGTTTATTTGCGTAGAGGTGTTTATGCTTTTCTCTGATGGTAGTTTGTATTTCTATGGGATCTGTGGTGATATCCCCTTTATCATTTTTTATTGTGTCTATTTGATTCTTCTCTCTTTTCTTCTTTATTAGTCTAGCTAGCGGCCTATTTGTTAATCTTTTCAAAAAACCAGCTCCTGGATTCATTGATTTTTTTCAAGGGTTTTTTGTGTCTCTATTTCCTTCAGTTCTGCTCTGATCTTAGTTATTTCTTGTCTTCTGCTAGCTTTTGAATTTGTTTGCTCTTGCTTCTGTAGTTCTTTTCATTGTGATGTTAGGGTGTCAATTTGAGATCTTTCCTGCTTTCTGATGTGGGCATTTAGTGCTATAAACTTCCCTCTTAACACTGCTTTAGCTGTGTCTGACCATATTTTTAAGTTATAATTGTTTAGAGAGATAGGTTGTAGTCAATTTATTTCATCTTGGACAGCTAGAGAAATAAAGTGGTTTAATTATTAATATTTCTTTTGACTCTCAAAAGTGTCCCAGCTTGGATAGTTCATTACATAATTACACACAAAGGTTTCTGACTAATTTCATGAGTCTTAATGTTGATCTTCATGAAACTAATAATAAATTGACACTTAAGAATATTCATGTTTTGGTGTCATGATTTGCTACTCCAGTTCTTATTTATTTGGTACTCCGCTGGTGGTAGTCAGGGTATATACTGTTCTTGAATGATTTAGTTAATTGTGATACACACTTTTTTCCTGAAGACTAGAAAAAAGTGTGCTGTCCCCAAAAGTAATCTGCGTCTCTTAATTTTCTTCCTTTTACAAATTACTTTCCTTGGAAATTAGCATCTTTATACAGAGTGGTCTCTTAAATATTAAATCAGAATGTTCTAACAAAGAATATTTTCCCCTTATGAGCTATAAGCAATTAGATATTGCTGTTATAGTACAACTAATTAACATTTTTAAGACATCTGAGTTACGCTAACCCTTCTGTTAGGTTTCTGGGTTTTTTTTAACTTATTTGTGGAGTATATTGTGAATGTCAAGATTAGGGCAGCCAGTGATTTTCTTATTCTGCTGGAAATGTACTTCTCAGGAAAGACAATGATTTAACAACCCCAGTGGTCAAAGTCTTCATCTTACAAATGGGTGTACTGTGTCCCTCAACAGTGCAGGCATATCATCTAATCCACCTGCTCTTTATTCCTCCCAATGTGTATTAGCTTTGTTTAAGTGATTGAGGCATATGAGCCTGCATAAATCATTATGTTACTTAGTAATTTATTTATCTCACTGCTGAATTGAAGGTGATACAGGCTCAAGGTGAAGGATCTTTAGCTTCCTGTTGTTCTCCTTTCATCAAGTTATTCCTTACCCCATACCCCTCTCACCCTCCCCATTGGATTCATTTGGTTTTCTTTATTTTCCTTTCTTTTCCTCCAATAGTTTACAATCTATACATTCTGTTTTTATTGTTTTAGTGGTTTACCTTATATTTTTTACATGAAATAAAAAGTTAGGCCAGGTGTGGTGGCTCATGCCTGTAATCCTGGCACTTTGGGAGGCTGAGGCAGGTGGATCACTTGAGGCCAGGAGTTAGAGACCAGCCTGGCCAACGTGGTGAAATCCTGTCTCTACAAAAAAATTACAAACATTACCTGGGTGTGGTGCTACACCCCTGTAATCCCAGCTACTCAGGAGGCTGAGGTAGGAGAATTGCTTGAACCTGGGAGATGGCGGCTGCAGTGGGCTGAGATGGCACCACTGCACTCCATTCTGGGTGACAGAGCAAGACTCTGTCTTAGGAAAAAAAAAAAAAAAGAAAGTTAAACATTTCTCCCCTTTTTAGGATACAAGATCCTTAGAAAGTTTACTTTAATTCTGCTTATTCCCTTCAGATTTATCTTTACTATTATCTAGTCTTTTGATTCTTTTTTCCCACCCCCCCCCCAAATTAGTTGTCATTACTATTTTATGTGATCAGTGCCTTAAATAGCCACATGCTCACCAATTTTTTTTTTTTTTTTACTTAATTAGATATACATGTTGGTTGGAAAAATAAATGACCATAGTAATAGAATGTAAGAAAATAGGCTGGGCGCAGTGGCTCACACCTATAATCCCCACACTTTAAGAGGCCAAAGTGGGCAGATCACCTGAGGTCAGGAGTTCAAGACCAGCCTGGCCAACATGGTGAAATCCCATCTCCACTGAAAATAGAAAAATTATCTAGGCGTGGTGAGACACACTTGTAATCACAGCTGCTAAGGAGGCTGAGGCAGGACAATTGCTTGAACCCAGGAGGCAGAGGCTACAGTGAGCCATTGCACCACTGCCTGCGTGAGAGTGCAAGACTCCGTCTAAAAAAACAATAAATAAATAAAATGTAAGAAAATAAACCAGGAATGCAGTATAGCTTAGCAAGATGTCTAGAGTAAATGCCACTAGGCCAGGTGCAGTGGCTCATGCCTATAATCCTCGTACTATGGGAGGCTGAGAAGGGAGGATCTCTTGAGCTTAGGAGTTCGAGACCAGTCTGGGCAATATAGCGAGACCTAATCTCTATTAAATATCAAAAAAATTAGCTGGGTGTGGTGATGCATGCCTGTGGTCCCAGTTACTCAGTTGGCTGAGGCAGGAGGATCGCTTGATCCCAGGAGATCAAGGCAGCAGTGAGCTGTGATTATACCACTGCCCTCCAACCTGGGTGACAGAGCAAGACCTTGTCTCATAAATAAATAAATAACACTAACAATGACTGAAACATCATGAAATAGATCTGGTTGTCACTGGTATTTAAGTGTTTTCCTGTATCTGGTTATATTAATGTACTTCAATAGACAGTTACGCCTTCACTATGCTTCCAGCCTCAAGAGGATCTACTAGTATGCAACAGAGGAAGAGAAGATACCTGCCTTTAAGGCAGCCTGTACTTTATACATATGTGCACCTTTATGAATACACCATTTAGAAGACCTAATATTGTCTTGTTGATTTAAAACCAAGAATGTTTGTTGTGAATAAAAACATTTTAGAAATATTTTTCATTCCAGTCACTTTTTTCCTTCTAAGAACAAGCTTCTATTATGAGTCTCCTATGGGCACCCATGGTAGAATAATTTTTTTTGTTGTTTTTTGAGACAGGATCTCACTCTGTCACCTAGGCTGGAGTTGCAGTGGCGTGATCATGGCTCACTGTAGCCTCAACCTCGCAGGCTCAAGTGATCCTCCCAACTCAGCCTCCTGAGGATCTGGGACTACAGGTGCAAACACCACTATGCCCAGCTAATTTTTCTTTTTATTTTTGTAGAGACAGAGTTTTGCCATGTTGCCTAGGCTGGTCTTGAGAATAAGTTCGTATATACTGATTTTTGCTGTATGCTGTTTTATGTTATTTTTATTTTGGCCATTAGCAAAGCAAAAATGTATATATTTATATTTAGATATATCATCATTTCTGTAATTTTAAAGTTGACTTTCATTTACCGACGAGCGAATGAACCACTTTTCAAAATGTTCTTACTGTTCACAACAACTGATGTTTGTTGTGTGTTTCTCTGAGCCAGTACTAAGCTAAGTGTGACACATGGTTTATCTCATTTAATTCTCTCAAACATCCTGTAAGTTAGGTGCTATTATTACCCTGATTCTACAAGTGAGTTTATTGAAATTTAGAGAGGCATTGATGAGTTACAGCTGTTCATTTGACATCTCACTTCTTTACCAGCATTGAAACTGTCAACATAAGATTAAAACATTTCCTTTTTTCTTCCTCCCTGCCACCCACCAAGGAAATTGAGATGCCTGGAAAACTGAACCAATTTTCCATGGTACATTCAAGGATTAAAAGACTTGGTGGATTTATAGTTGCTAAAGCCTGGAATGCGGTCCTTATTGAGTCCTGAACAGGTTTTTCATGTAAAATTGCTTATGTGTCAGGTGATTCTATTTCATTTCTCTTAGGTTATAGAGGAACTGTTCAAGGCTACAACAATGATGGTTCTCTCAAAATGTCCTGAAGATGTTGAACTCTGTCACAAATTCATAGCACCTGGCCAAAAGGTAATTAGTTTTATGGATAAAGCCCAATACATCTACTGTTTAATGTGTTAATTATACATAATGAATAAAATTATATTTTTAAAATTTTCTTTTTTGTCTTTTTTTTTATTAAGGACAGATTAGAACATATGCTAAAAAACAACTTTTTAATGTAAGTAGATGTTATACTTTTTGAACTTTATTCATTATCACTGTATTTATTACACTATATTATAATTTTTTAAATTTATATCTGCTTATATAGATCCTATATATATAGGATATATATATAGACATATTATATGTCTATATATAGACACTCCCCAGATTCCAGGCAAGACCCATGTTCTAATTATTTTTATAGCTCTTGTGTTTGGTTCATAGTTGATAATCAGTGTTTCATCAATAAATTAATAAATCATAGCAAGATAAAATCTAGTAACTATTAACTATGTAACTATAATTCAAACTTATACTAACTTTAGTCATCAAAATTTGGCTTGATTAAAAAAAACTTTAAAAAACATGCTCAGTGTAGGTTACAGCAAGACAAGAATTCAGGAACAGAAAACTAAGAGATTACCACAGTGATCTGCGTGAGAGTTAATGATGATTTGGACTGTGTATTAGAGTTCTCCAGAGAAACACGACCAACCACGTTTGAGGGCGGGGTGTGTGTGTGGAGATAGAGAGAGAGATTGAGAGATTATTCTAAAGAATTGGCTCACATAATTGTAGATGCTTGTTGCATTTAAAGTCTCGGGGTAGGTGGACAAGCTGGAGAGTCAAGGAAGAGTTGCCATTCAAGTCCAAAGGCAGTCTGCTGGCAGAATTCCTTCTTTCTCAGGAGGAGATTAGTCTTTGTCTTAGCAAAATCTTCAACTGATTGGATTTAGCCCACCCACATTATGAAGGGTAATATGATCTGCTTTTTTCAAAGTCCACTGATTTAGACATTTCATCCAAAAAACACCTTCTTAGAAGCATTCAGAATACTATTTGACCAAATATCTGGGGACCATGGCCCAGCCAAGTTGACACAAAATTAACCATCACAGACCAGGATGGTGGCAAGAGTTCTCCTATTCCGAATATATTTTAGAGATAGAACAAACAGGATTTACTGAGGGTGAGAGAGAGGAGTTAAGGGTGACTTCAAGGTTTTTTTTCTCCTACAGCTGCAAAAATGAAATTGCTATTAACTGAAATTGGGAAATGCTTAAGAGAGTATTGGGGCAGGAGCTTTGAGAGGAAGGGGTGGTATCGGGAACACAGATATGTTAAGATTGAGATGCTTTTCAGATATCCAGCCATAGATGTTGGATAGGCAACTGAAAGTGTGGGTCTGGAGTTTTATAAGACAGTCTTGGGCATGAGTATATTGATAAAAGTGGTCATTAAGTAGATGAAGAAAGAAGTAATTTGGCCTTCTCAAGGAATCTCTGCTGGTGACAAAACAACCAGGGAAGGATCTTAGTTTTCCAGCTCCTATCTAATGAAAAGATTCAAAATGCAGAAATAATATTCACCATTTGTTGAATATTTACCCAGACAGTGATAAAATTTACATACATCAGTAGCTCATTTTATCTTCACAACTCCAAGTAGTTATTATTCTCATTCTACAGATGGAGAATCCCTGCAAAGAGGTTGAGTAAAAGATGAAATGGTGATTCAAGCTCATGTTCATCTGATTTCAAAGCTCAGACTTTTAACCTGAGATTTTCATATATTTGGGAGGGTACTGGAATTAAGGGTAGAGTGGTTGTAGCTGCCCCACTATCATTACAACTCTTACATGTCACTTAACTCTTGTGCTTTGGAGTCCTTGTCCACAAAATGTTAAGGGTGGAAAATGTCCTCTTGGGCTGCGCCATTTCAATCATTGTCATTGTCACAATCCATTCTGCATACTACAAATCATAGTTGCAGTTTAAATTTGTGGGGAGAGGGACATCAGCAAGATGATGAATAGAGGGTCCCAGCCTTCACCACAGAAAGTCCATTTGGCAACTAGTCACATACAAGAACACCTTTTTGAAAATCCCAAAATTTGGGAATGAAATTGAGACACCCAGGCGGACCACAGAGCAAAAAGTGCATTAGAAGGGTAGGAGCAATGGTCTCAGTTTGACTGAATCCTCCCTTCCCTAAGTAGGCACAATACCACACACAGAAGATTCCCCTTGGCACACAGTTAATGCAGTGGAAAACGAGACAGCTATCCAGTTTCCCCAGCATTCTGTGATGCTTCCTAGGAGGCCCATTCCTGTCTCACAGGGAACCCTGGGGGTAAGGCCTAGACTACCAGGGGTCAAGTAGGAACAAAGGAGTGGGGCAGTGCTCACAGCAACCAGTACACGGATCTTGGTCATAGCTGTGTTCCTGCCAGCAGTAGCACCTGATCAGAGATACCAGCCAGTGGCATAGCCCATTTACAAAGCCTAGCTGGTTGCTGCAGAAGCTCAGTAGGAAGGTCTATCTGGTTTGAGCCCCTACAGGGCAGCCACCCCACCTAGCCTCAGCATCCACTCCCATGCTTTGCTCAGGCAGGCAGACATCACAAATGTTTTACATTTGTGTAAGATACAGATGGCCAATAGGTTTATCAAAAAGTGTCCAACATCACTAATCAATAAAATGCAAATTAAAACCACACTGAGATAACCACTCACACCTGTTAGAATGGCTGTTATCAAAAAGTAGAATGAGACACGTTGGCTCATGCCTGTAGTCTCAGCACTTTGGGAGGCTGAGGTGGGAGGATCACTTGAACCCAGGAGTTCAGGACCACCCTGGCCAACTTAGTGAGACCCTATCTCTACAAAAAAAAAATAAATAAATTAGCCAGGTGTGGTGACATGTGCCTGTAGTGCCAGCTACTCAGGAGACTAAGGTGGGAGGATTGCCTAAGCCCAGGAGGTTGAGTTTTCAGTGAGCTATGATCACAGACGCTGCTGCACTCCAGCCTGGGAGACAGAGCAAGACCTTGTCTCAAAAAAAAAAAAAAAAAAAAAAAAAGTCAAATGATAACAGGTGTTGGCAAAGATGTGGCGCTTGGGAACCCTTTTATAACTGTTAGTGGGAATGTAAATTAGTAGAGCTATTATGGAGGATAGTATGGGAGGTTTCTCAAAAAACCAAAAGTATATTTACCATATGATTCAGCCATCCTACCTCTGGGTACATATGCAGAACTGAAGTCAGTATGTCAAAGAGATATCTGCACTTACATGTTCTTTGCAGCACTATTCATAGTAGCCAAGATATGGAATCAACCTAAGTGTCCATCAGTAGGTGACTGGATAAAGTAAATGTGTATATATATACACAGTGGAATACTATTCAAAGGAAATCTTATTTGTGACAACATGGATCAACCTGCAAGACTTAATGCTAAGTGAAGGAAGCTAGGCACAGAAAGACAAATACTGCATGATTCACTTTGATGTGAAATGTAATAAAGTTAACACTTACAGAAGTAGTGAGTAGAATGGTAGTTACCAGTGGCCGGTGAGGGGTTCTTGAAGGGAATGGAAAGAAATTGTCCAAGGGGTACAAAGTTTCAGTTAGACCAGAGGAATAAGTTTTCAGGATTTATTGCATAACAAAGTGACCATAATTAATTGTAATGTATATCTCAAAATTGCTAAAGGAGTAGATTTTAAGTCTTCTCACTACAAAAAAAAAATGAAGCACGTGAGACGATAGATATGTTAATTACCTTGATATGTTCATTCCACAGTGTATAATACCAAAAACACATTGTATCCTGTAAATACATAAAATATTTGTCAATTAAAAATTCAAACATTTTTAAATAAATGTATATGTGTGATTATTTGATTGGTATCTACTACCTCTGTGATGTCAGAGGCTATGTTTAAATTGCTTACTCTTATACCCCCAGGACTTAGCCCAGTGCCTTTAACAGAAACTCAGTAAATACTGAGTAATTGAGTGGACAAACAAGTGACTTGAGTAACTGTGGCTGTAAAGGTATTCTTTAGGCTGGATCCTCTCCTGAGGTTTCTTATTGGCTCATATCACTATTTATTTCAGTCACTGAGGGTAGTGAACCATGATTCAGAAAACCTGGATTCTAATCCTGGCCCTACCATTTACTAGCCATTAATGAGTAAATTAATATTTTTTAACAAATATTTATTGACTGCCTAATATGAGTTAGGCACTTTGCTAGTTCTTGAGAATAATGAAAACAAACATTGATTTATTTTTTTATGGAGTTGAAAATCTAGAGAAAAAGATGAACAGTTAAATATTTATATGAATAATGTAATTACGACTATGAACTTGATTAATAGTGAATCTTTAACTTTTCTGAACTTCAGTTACCTCATCTATACAAAAATACTCTGTCTTATATTGTTGAAAGGATTTAATGACAATACTGTTAAAAGCAATATGTCAGACTAGGTAATTTGAAAACACTCTTGCTACAAAACATCTAAAAATAATACTTAAAATATTAAAAGATTCTTTTAAATACGTTGTTGAATTCACTAGAAAGTAGGAGAAGTTCCAGGTGCTAGAAATGAAGAAGGAACCAAACACCAGAGTGATATGGACAGTTGGTGTGATGCTGAGGATTCTCAGGGTATAGGGTAGGGAAGCTGGAGGGCGATTTTCCAGTTTTTGAAACCAGAGATTTTAACAGCAATGAGATGACATGAGAATAGACGTAGAAGAATGAATTAGAATCAAGATATCCCCTGAAATGCACGCACAGATATACACACAAAGCTAGAACTGGTCAAGGACTACACCCTTAATGAAAGGGCCAATTAGAAAATAAGCAAACAAACAGAAAATTGAGCTAGCCAGCATAGAGAATTTACAGAGAAGTGTAGAAGTATATCTGCTTTAGCCTGGGCTTAAGGATAGAGACAAAACAGAAATAGTCTTCACTGAGAATTTGCAGCCACAGTTGGCCCTTAAGTGAGCCTAGAGTTTGAATTTATGTTTCCTGTGTAGTTCAAGAATCTTCATGCCAGGGCATTAAAATAAAAAATTGTCTTCAGTTGGTGATAATGCTGGAGTAGCTATAGAAATCAATATAAAACCAATCTTGAAGTTTGTACCCTCAACCCAAGTGGCATGATATTCTCAAAACAAACTCTACTGAAGATAATCTCACACTCCAAATACACAGGGAAATACCTACCATGAGCAAGAACAGCAGACATAACAAACAGCATTAAATTCCCAAGAAGTTCAAAGAACAGTAATGACAATAGATTGATAAAATAGTATCTTCACATAGTTGAAAGAAAATACCTGTTACCTTAGAACTGAAATACTGGGCAGCAATAACTTGTAAAACTGGAGAGGCACGTTGATAGTTGAAATGTTAGTCCTTTTGTTGTTTGAAAGGAAGAGAGAGGAACTGGTGAACTTTAGACTTTTTGTTTTTAAGAGACAGGACCTTGCTGTGTTTTCCAGGCTGGAGGGCAGTGGTGTGATCATAGCTCACCGCAGCCTGGAACTCCTGGGCCCAAGCAATCCTCCTGCCTCAGCCTCCCGAGTAACTGAGACAACTGGTGCAGGCCACCACACCCGGCTGCTTTAGACTGTTAAGTCAGATATGCATGTTAAAATGTGCAGGGTAGCCACTGAAAGCGTAATGAGATGGTGCTGGTCTGATGACAGTGATTATTAAGTCATCAACATCAGAGGTATCAAGTTGAGAAATAGATTGTGTGGTGGTGCCCTCTCTACCACTTTGGCATCACCTTTCTGCTGTTTCATGCCTTTTAAGGCATTGGCACTGAAACTTCTGAAAATACTGGTGTAGCTGAATCTACTATTGAGTTAATCCTAAAAACAGTAAAGAGAAAAGAAAAAACGGAGATGGCGAAAGAGAAACTGTTGTCCTTTATGCAGACTGCACTGTTAATTAATGAATCTGTATAGATACCACGTGACTTGTATTCTTTTGAGTAGATTTCAGTGTATTTTTCACTACCTGTTACAGTTATTTTATATGAAAATGTGCTGTTTCAGCAACTCGTGTAGTAATGGAATTTAGCCTTTATGCAGAAATTGTATTCAGTTTATTTTACATTTCCTTTATATTATTATGGTTCTGAAAATGTAGAGTATTTACCTTTTTTATTTGCTCTTCATTTATCTTTGTGTGTGAATTTGAGGTGAAGGATGACAATAATTATCTTTGTAGTTTAGCAATTTTAACAGCTTCAGAATAATGAATTTTCTTTATTCAGCAATGAAAAATGTGAAATACGAAGGTAGTTTGATGCTGTATCATTCTCTACCACAGTGTTTTTTCCTCCTTTCCTCAAAGTACTTTGGAAACAGTTTCTGGAAAGGAGAAGAGATATTATTTTCTATACATATCAAGAAAAATACTTAATAGAGTTGATGGAAGCCATTAAGGATATCAAATGTCAGAACTGTAATTTGAACTTGAAAGTTCTGCCTCTAATGAAGGTATTGGGGAGTGGAGTGGAAGACGTGGAATAACAAGAGATATTTAGACATGAGAGTCATTTCTTAATAATGAAACAGTAACATACCAATGGTACAAAATCTTACTGCTTATTATTTTGACTGCTCTCATATTTCTCAGTGTGATTGGTAGATCATACCAAGTAATTGATATAATAGAACGATAGAATGCCTAAGCAGAAAAGAACTTTATGTGGCACATATACACCATGGAATACTATGCAGCCATAAAAAATGATGAGTTCATGTCCTTTGTAGGGACGTGGATGAAATTGGAAATCATCATTCTCAGTAAACTATCGCAAGAACAAAAAACCAAACACCGCATATTCTCACTCATAGGTGGGAATTGAACAATGAGATCACATGGACAGAGGAAGGGGAACATCACACTCTGGGGACTGTGGTGGGGTGGGGGGAGGGGGGAGGGATAGCATTGGGAGATATACCTAATGCTAGATGACGAGTTAGTGGGTGCAGCGCACCAGCATGGCTCATGTATACATATGTAACTAACCTGCACAATGTGCACATGTACCCTAAAACTTAAAGTATAATAATAAAAGAAAAAAAAGAAAAAAAAAGATAGTTCAATCTCATTTTACAAGTGCAAATACTTAATTTTTAAATGTTTGTATAATACATTACAAAAATTAATAACATGCTTTCACTACGTTGAAGTGACTTACATAGCTAGTAGTAGAATCAGATGAAGTGGTAGAATCAGTTGAGCCCGTTTTCTTTTGTTTTGATGGAACATATGAAACTCTAAGTGTTTCAGTCATTATCTTAGCCGTTAAAAGCTTATACTCTGGAGTCAGCAGATCAAGATTTACTATTTACTTACATGAGTAACCTTTGGAAAGTTATTGATCCTCTCTAACCTTCTGCTTCCCTTCTGTAAAATGCTAATTTTAAAATCGTTATTACTGCTACTACCAACACCACTACCACCACCATTATTACCTTAGAAATTACCTATTGTTATTACTAGATTTTAATTCGAATAGATTCTTAGGAAAAAACCTATCTTTCAAAACATAGCTTTAGGGGCTTTATTGTACTGTATGACACAATACAACTCTTTCTGGTTAGTTGTTATGGATATGAACTTCATTTTTGCTTCAGAGAACAAGTTTGTGCTGGATAAATTATTTTTTGAGCTCGAGGTCTTTCAGGAAGTTTGTAGATTTTTTTGTAAAAAAAAAAAAAAAAAAAATCCAAAATACTGATGCAGTATTTTACCTGTAGTTTACAAGCAACCTGACACTTTCATGTTACTGGTGGGTATAAATTGATATAAAAGAGGGCAATATCTTTGGCAAAACCTTTCAGAAAATATAAAAATTGCAAATTTTCATCTAATAATTCCACTTTTGCCTATGAAAAATTAGTGTATAATAACTATTTGTAATATTAAATAGGTATATATAGGCATGTTTTATAATAGCAAAAGATTAGAATGTGAAATATCAGGTCACTGGTTAAACTAATTATGACACATCCACAAAATAGAATATTATGTAATACAAAAAGTGAAGAATGTCTTCATATACACACAGATCTGCAAGGTATATTAGTAAAAATAGGTGTGAAAGAGTGTGTATGTTATGTATGACATCTGTAAAAAAGGAAGATTGTGTATTATTTACATTATCTGTATAAATAAAATCCTCTAGAGGGATGTTCACAATACCAATAACAGTGATTGTGTGAAAGGAAAGGAACTAGGTGTCTCTGGAACCGCAATGGAAGGGAGATGTATACTCTTATACATCTTGATTTTTTTTAAAACTATGTAGACAAGTTACCTATTCACATAGTTAAATTAAAACAAATACTTGCTTTGACTTACTTTAGGCATGAGGGTGTCTCATGGAGAGAATCAGTATTTTCCTACATAGTCTTATAATGCTTAGAATATATTACCAGGCCCTTACTATGACCTGAAAGAGTCCATGTGATCTGACTTCTGACTGCCTTTCCTATGTAATTTCCTGTGCATTCTTCCTCTTGTTCAGTATGCTCTAGTCAACGCTGACTGCCCTTTTTGTTCTGTGAACAAGCCAAACCGTTTCTCACTTCAGGTCCTTGTACTTGCTGTTCCTTTTGCCTGGAATACTCCTCCCAAGATACTTCTATGGTTCATTTCCTTACTCGGTGCACGCTTCTGTTCAGATGTCACAAACTTAGGCCTTTCTTGACCATCATATCTAAAATGGCACCCCAAACCCCCTCTGCCTTCTTATTCCACTTTATTTTTCTTCATAGCACAAATAGCTACTTGTTTATTTATCTGTCTACTGTCTCCTCACCTGCATCTCTTGCTCTCTCTCTCTCTGACACACACATGCGCGCATGCACATTGTCTCCATGAAGGCTGAGCTTTATTTTTATCTCCAGTGCCTAGAATTGTGTGTAGTGCCTAGTAGGTGCCAAGTATATGTCTGTTGGATAAATAAATGAATTAATGGTGAATTTTAGGAAAAAGTATTTTGCTGTTGTAGTCTCAGTATTTCATACCTTTTAATAGGGCATTGGCATATCATGGATTCAGAGAATAATCTTTACTTGCTTAAGTGACTAGCTTCACTGTGTATATTGCAAGTAGATGAGGAGTGAGGTTATTGAATGGTTACTTGTCTTCAGGCAGATCAGACTTTCATAGGATTAGATCAGCCTTAATTCCTGATTATTCATGACCTCACAGTGTGATATAGGAGTACGCTTTTTCTGGTTTTAAAATGAACTAGTTAACAGCAGCTCCATTGTATTGACTTTTCTCTGCTTGTATCCTGTTTTCCTCCAGCATTTCTTATACTGAAGCAGTGGAGATCTTAAAGCAAGCATCCCAGAACTTCACCTTTACCCCGGAGGTAGTATTTTGTGTGTATGTATATATGTGTGTGTGAAAATGCTTCCTTCTTGTCTTTAGCTTACTGTGTTAAGAATCTTTCAAAATCATCTTAATTCTCTTATTAGCAAAATATGGCATTTGCTCATTTGTACACAGACTTAAGATTTTGTTTGATGTTTGCTGAATCTTGTTGAGATACTTAAAACGGAATTAATTAAGAATAAAAATAAATTTTATCATTTGGAATAGCAGTGACTAAAGGGTTATAAAGGAGTCTCCCACGTTTAGGAAGATGAAAATTCTAAAAAAGAAAGATAATCATAGACTATTACTGTAGAGACCAGGTGTTGGGGCTCACGCCTATAATTCCAGCACTTTGGGAGGCCAAGGCAGGCAGATTGCTTGAGCCCCAAAGTTCAAGACCAGCCTGGGCAATACAGTGAGACCCTGTCTCTACCCCCCCCCCCCCAAAAAAAGTGAATTTTTAAAAAAAGAATATTACTGTAAAAGTCAACTAGTTCTGTGTTTTCCAAAATATATTCTGAATGACATTAAAAGATGACCAGGCTGGGTGCGGTGGCTCACACCTGTAATCCCAGCACTTTGGGGAGGCCGAGACAGGCGGATCACGAGGTCAGGACATTAAGACCATCCTGGCTAACATGGTGAAACCCCGTCTCTACTAAAAATACAAAAAATTAGCTGGGCGAGGTGGCGGGTGCCTGTAGTCCCAGCTACTCAGGAGGCTGAGGCAGGAGAATGGCATGAACCCGGGGGGCAGAGTCTGCAGTGAGCAGAGATCACCACTGCATTCCAGCCTCGGCAACAGCGAGACTCCATCTCAAAAAAAAAAAAAAAAAAGATGACCAACAAAAGAAGTTATATTATCAAATAAGTTTAGGCAACATAACTAAACAGGTGTGTTTTTCTTTTTCTTTTTTTTTTTTTTTTTTTTCAGATTTAGTGCTTGCAGAAACAGGTTTGTTTTTCAGTTGAACTTTACAGAGCCTTTTAGTTTGTGAGCCACTCTGGAAAATACTGGGTTTTTTTTGTTTGTTTTGCTTTTAAAGAACTTTATATTTAAGAGATGGAGGTCTCGTTATGATGCCTGAGCTCATCTTGAACTCCTAGGCTCAAGGGATCCGCCACTTCAGCCTGCCAAGTAACTGGGACTAGAGGAGCATGCCTCAGTACCCAGCCAAGAATTCTTTGTTTTTTTTTTTTCCAATACTTATTTGATAAACAAAGATTGTATAGGCCGGGTGTGGTAGTTCACACCTGTAATCCCAACACTTTAAGAGGCCAAGGTAGGATTGCTTGAGCCCAGGAGTTTAAAATTGCAGTGAGCCATGATCGACTACAGCCCTCCAGCCTAGGTGACAGAGAAAGACCTTGTCTCTAAGAACAACAACAAAAGAAGATTGTATATATTCAGGGTATACGACATGATGATTTGATACATGTATACATTGTGTAACAGATTATCATAATCAAATTAGTTAACACATCTGTCATTACCCACACTGTACATTAGATCCCCAGAACTTGTTCATCTTATAACTGAAAGTGTATACACTTTGACAAATATCACCTCATTTGCCCCATTCCCAGACCCCTGACAACCACTGTACAACTCTCTCTTTCTGTGAAGGAACTCCTTTGTTTATTTTTTATTGTATTTAATTTATTAATTTATTAATTAGTTAATTTATTTGTTTATTTTTTGAAAGACAGGATCTCTCTGTGTTGCCGAGGCTGGAGTGCAGTGGTGCAAACATGGCTCACTGCAGATTCCGCCTCCCAGGCTCTCATCATTCCTCCCAACTCAGTCTCCCAACTGTCTGGGACTACAGGTGCATGCCACCAGGTCTGGCTGATTTTTTTATTTTTTGTAGAGACAGGGTTATGTTGCCTAGGCTAGTCTCGGGCTTCTGTGCTCAAGCACTCCTCGGCTTCCCAAGGTGCTGGGATTAAAGGCATGAGCCACCATGCCTGGCCAGAGCTTTTTTATTTTATTGGCAATGATATAGGTCCAGAGAGACCACATGGTCTGTCAATGGACATATGTATAATGTTGGAGGCAAAACTCTTTTCCTATTCCAGTTATTTTTTCCTATAACTAAGATACTGCCAAACAAGTGGTAGTAATAAGATAATGTTAACCTTTGTGTTTAAACTCTTCCTTGTACCGGTTCAATCCCAATTAAGTCAGATCTTTATGTATTACAAAAGTAACCTCTGTTTGTTATATTTATGATCAATTCTTTGTGTAAGTTTTCATTTCTTTTTCTCCTACCCTGGAAGCTTCATGAAGTCAGGGATTATAACTTTTTCTTACCACTATATCCAGTATATCATATGGTACCTGGAATTTAATAGGCACATTAGTATTTGCTTAATAAATATATTGAACAGAGTTAATAAATATTCATCAAAGAGCATCTCATACATGAGTTGACTCTTTTTATTTAAAAAGAAGTCACCGGCCATCACTGTGGCTCACACCTGTAATCCCAGCACTTTGGGAGGCCAAGGTGGGCAGATCACGAAATCAGGAGTTCAGGACCAGCCTGGCCAACGTAGTGAAACCCCATCTCTACTGAAAATACAAAAAAAATAGCCGGGCATGGTGGCGGGCACCTGAAGTCCCAGTTACTTGGGAGGCTGAGGCAGGAGAATCACTTGAACCCGGGAGACAGAGGTTGCAGTGAGCCGAGATTGCACCACTGCACTCTAGCCTGGGCGACACAGCCAGACTCTGTCTCAAAAAAAACAAAAGTCACCAAGAGAAGTCATTTAGCCAAAGATAGGCTCAATATTAGGAATATTATCTTCTATCATTTAATTTCCTGAGACTTAGGAACAATAACGTGGAAGAAGCTCTAGGCACTATTAAAAATTGTGATTCTGAAGTCAGGTTTTTTTTTTTATCTCCTTGTAAAGTAGACTTTGTTTTCCTGCAGGTGCTGTATTATCTGCTCCTGGGGGGTGGGGGTGGGGGAGCAGTGGGGACACAGTAAGCATAGTGTCTATCTACTGGCCTCAGCTTTCATCTTTCCAGGCCTGTAGGTGTTCTTGTTAACAAATATCTCTCTCTGGTTTAGTCAGCTGTGTAACCTTAGCAGCTAGCTCCACACATGGAGCCTCAGGAAGATGAAGCCCTTAGAATTGATGCAGGTTATTTTCAGGTGCTTAATTGTATATTTCACCTCTGTCTCCTCTTTTGGTCATTTCTTTCTTCTCATTACAGTGGGGTGCTGACCTACGGACTGAACATGAAAAGTACCTGGTGAAGCACTGTGGCAACATACCTGTCTTCGTTATTAATTATCCATTAACACTCAAGCCTTTCTACATGAGGGATAATGAAGATGGCCCTCAGCACACGGTAAGAAGAGATACTAAATAAATTGGGGTTAGTCCTCTTAGGTTGGGTTTTTCATTTAGCCTTTGTGATCTTTTCTTAAATGTCATCTATCACTCTGTCTCTTAAAATGATAACGTTTTTCAAAGACATCTCTTAAAAATTTTTCCCAAAGAAGATCCCAGTGTTCTATAAACGTACTTCCTCATTTCTGTCACAAGTTTTTCTTCTTAGTTTAGCAGGTGCAAATCTGGGTTTTCTTTGTTTCGTTTTGTTATGTTTCATTTTGTTTTGTTTTGTTTTGTAATGACTGAGAGGAAGTGGCCTAGAACACTGTATGGCTATACCAAGCTTGTTAGTCTGTGGTGAAGTACTGGTTAGAAGACTCCTAGGAGGGAAGGCATACTGGGCAAGAGATGAGAGCAGTGGCACTGAGAGGTGACAGCGTGCTGGTAGCCCTCACAGCCCTCTCTCGCTCTCGGCGCCTCCTCGGCCTTGGCGCCCACTTTGGCGGCACTTGAGGAGCCCTTCAGCCTGCCACTGCGCTGTGGGAGCCCCTTTCTGGGCTGGCCAAGGCCGGAGCCGGCTCCCTCAGCTTGCGGGGTGGTGTGGAGGGAGAGGCATGGGCAGGAACCAGGGCTGCCTGCGGTGCTTGCGGGCCAGTGCGAGTTCCAGGTGGGCGTGGGCTTGGCGGGCCCCACCTGCCCCGGGCAGTGAGGGGCTTAGCACCTGGGCCAGCAGCAGCTGTGCTCAATTTCCTGCCAGGCCTTAGCTGCCTTCCCGCGGGGCAGGGCTCGGGACCTGCAGCCCCCCATGCCTGAGCCTCCCCACCCCTCCGTGGGCTCCTGTGTCGCTGAAGCCTCCCTGACGAGCGCCGCCCCCTGCTCCACGGCGCCCAGTCCCATTGACCACCCAAGGGCTGAGGAGTGCGGGCGCATGGCGCGAGACTGGCAGGCAGCTCCACCTGCAGCCCCAGTGTGGGATCCACTGGGTGAAGCCAGCTGGGCTCCTGAGTCTGGTGGGGACGTGGAGAACCTTTATGTCTAGCTAAGAGATTGTAAATACACCAATCGGCACTCTGTATCTAGCTCAAGGTTTGTAAACACACCAAACAGCACCCTCTGTCTAGCTCAGGGTTTGTGAATGCACCAGTGGGCACTCTGTTTCTAGCTACTCTGATGGGGACTTGGAGAACCTTTATGTCTAGCTAAGGGATTGTAAATACACCAATCAGCACTCTATCTAGCTCAAGGTTTGAAAACACACCAATCAGCACCCTGTGTCTAGCTCAGGGTTGTGAATGCACCAGTGGACACTGTCTAGCTACTCTGGTGGGGACTTGGAGAACCTTTGTGTGGACACTCTGTATCTAGCTAATCTGGTGGGCACGTGGAGAACCTTTGTGTCTAGCTCAGGGACTGTAAATGTACCAATCAGTGCCCTGTCAAAACAGACCACTCTGCTCTACCAATCAGCAGGATGTGGGTGGGGCCAGATAAGAGAATAAAAGCAGGCTGCCCGAGCCAGCAGTGGCAACCCGCTTGGGTCCCCTTCCACACTGTGGAAGCTTTGTTTTTTCGCTCTTTGCAATAAATCTTGCTACTGCTCACTCTGGGTCCACACTGCCTTTATGAGCTGTAACACTCACCGCGAAGATCTGCAGCTTCACTCCTGAAGCCAGCGAGACCACGAGCCCACCGGGAGGAATGAAGAACTCCAGACGCGCCGCCTTAAGAGCTGTTAACACTCACTGCGAAGGTCTGCAGCTTCACTCCTGAGCCAGCCAGACCACGAACCCACCAGAAGGAAGAAACTCCAAACACATCTGAACATCAGAAGGAACAAACTCCGGACGCGCCGCCTTTAAGAACTGTAACACTCTCCGTGAGGGTCCGCGGCTTCATTGTTGAAGTCAGTGAGACCAAGAACCCACCAATTCCGGACACTGCACAGTCAGGCAAAGGAAAAGCTGGCTTGGCAGAGCAGGAGGAGGCTTAGACTGCTTTGGTTTGGACTATCAAATAGAAATAGTGAGGGGAGGGCTACGAAGGGATACAGGCAGTCTAGGCAGATTTTCCCTGTCTCAGCTCTTGTCTGACCGTCTCTTCTCTGTCTGCCTGTTTTGTCTCTCTCATCCCTTTACCGTTTCTTGTCCTGTGGTTTTTTTTTTTTTTTTTTTTTTTTTTTTTTTTTTTTACCTTAACTATAGTTGTCTTTTTTTGAGATAGAATTTCACTCTTGTCACCCAGGCTGGGGTGCAATGGCGTGATCTCAGCTCACTGCAACCTCTGCCTCCCAGGTTCAAGTGATTTTCCTGCCTCGGCCTCCCAAGTAGCTGGGATTATAGGCGTGTGCCGCCACACCCATCAGATTTTTGTATTTTTAGTAGAGACAGGGTTTCACCATGTTGGCCAGGCTGGTCTTAAACTCCTGACCTCAGGTAGTCTGCCCTCCTCAGCCTCCCAAAGTGCTTGGATTACAGGCGTGAGCCACTGCACCTGGCCTGCCTTTTTTATTCTTTTGGTTTTTACAAAATTAGCTATAACATGCCAGGTATAGTGGCTCACGTTTGTAATCCCAGCACTTTGGTAGTCCAAGGTGGGAAAATTGCTTGAGACCAGGAATTCAAGACCAGCCTGTTGAACATAGGAAGACCCTATCTCAACAAAAAATAAATTAGCCAGGTGTAGTGGTGTGCACCTGTAGTCTATCTACTCAAGAGGCTGAGGTGAGAGAATTACTCGAGCCTAGGAACTCGAGGCTTCAGTGAGCCATAATGGTGTCACTGTGCTCCAGCCTGGGCGACAGAGGGAGCCCCCTATCTGAAAAACAAATAATTAAATTTTAAAGTTGGCAATAATATAAAGTAAGAATATATTTTACTTTTCTAAATATTTATTGAATAGTTATATACGTAATATTATTAGTTGTAAAAGTCTATGAGACAGATTATATTGATTTCAAAATAGGCCCCAAAACTACACTTTACTGTCTGATGCTTTTCACTTATTTGTGGATAAATATACAAAAATGTAGATTAGGGCCCACTAGTAAACAGAATGTCCCTGTCAGGTATACAGGGTTATCTGTTTGACTGTATTTCCTGTTTTTTCATTTAGTATTAATACAGCTGTATTAGCCACCATTTACTAGATGCTTAGGAATCAAGCACTACCATCTCATCTCTAAATCCAGAAACAACTTTGCTTAGAAGCTTGTTTCCCCATTTTATAAATGAAAAACTGGAGTGCAGAGATAGATTGCATTTCCAAAGCTACGTAGATAGTAAGTAGTTAGTATTCACACCTGATTCTCTTTAGCTTTAAAGTGTATTTCTAAAATATATATATTTTTTTCTAGACTGCAGATTGTTTTATAAAGTCTGTGTTTTTTTCCACTTCTTCCAACTGCCTAAAAATCACAAATAATATAAAATTACTTTTTAGCCATTTATTTTACTCACCTCACCTTTCACACAAAATCATCCAAAACTAGTGAGCAACATAATTGATTTATGATTCTTATATTCTCTTTTTTCTACCAACCCTCTAGTGTAATTGGCCCCCAGGTTGCCAGCAAAAAGGAGACATTAGGACCTAGATTATCTAGTCCTACATAATTTAGTATTGAGCCTATATTACAAAACAGAAGACTATATCTGTTGGCTTTTTTTCATCACTCCAGCCCATTCCAATTCCACCTCCCCCTCCAACACACACACCATGTGTTTTTCTCATTTAATTTCCCTAGATTAAGCATCTTTCAGTCACTCAATTTTGTACTTAAGTACTCTGCTTAAGAATTTTCTTCTCTATAAAGATTTTTCTGGGTTACCCAGCTACTTTGAGCCTTCCTTTTTTGGATTTTTGTTGCATTTAAAGAATTAGCGAAACTATAGCATTGTGTCTATATTCTGTAATCTCTTAATGAGTTTTGCTTTCTTTCTTTTCTTTTTCTTAAAAGACGGAATCTCGCTCTGTCTTCCAGGCTGGAGTGCAATGGCACGATCTTGGCTCATTGCACCCTCTATCTCCCGGGTTCAAGCAATTCTCCTGCCTCAGCCTCCCGAGTAGCTGGGACTACAGACGCATGCCACCACACCTGGCTAATTTTTTTTTTTTTTTTTTTTTTTTTTTTTTTTAAGTGGGTACGGGATTTCACAGTGTTGCCCAGGCTGGTCTCAAACTGAGCTCAGGCAGTCCATCCGCCTCAGCCTCCTAAAGTGTTTGGATTACAGGCATGAAAGTTTGCTTTCCTAAACAAAACTTAACAACTTTAGGATGGGTACTGAATTTTTTTTTTTTTTTTTTTTACCAGCACAGCATCTCCCACTCATTCTATACTCCTACTTCTTTGTAGTTTCCACCCCTATCACACCATTGAAGTAGCTCTTGTTAGGATCAGTAATGATCTTCATGTTATTAAATCCAGCAGACTTTTAAGTCTTTATTTTACTTGGCTGGTCAGTGCTAATCAGCACTATTAATGACTTTTTTATTCTTATAACCCTCTCCTCCCTTGACTTTTGTGACATCACATTATCCCTGTTTTTCTCCTTTCTCAGCATTTATTCTTTCTTAGTCTCCTGTACAGATTTATCCATTTCTATCTATTCATCAGGTGTTGGAATTCCTCAAGGCCCAGTCCTTGGTGGTCTTTATTTTCCTCATGTTATTTCATCTGTATCTATTGCTTACTGTTTATTCTCTCAGAAGTTTTTATTTCTAATCCAGACTTCTTCTCTGAGCTCTAGACTCATATACATTCGTCCCTCAGTATCCTCAGGGATTGGTTCCAGGACACCCTACCCACTAGCCCCCTCTCAGATAGCAAAATTCGAGGATACTAATGAGCCCCTTATGTAAAATGACGTAGTATGCGTATCACCTATGCACATCCTCCTGTATACTTTAAATAATTTATAGGTTACTTATAATACCTAATACAATGTAAATGCTGTGTAAATAGTTGTTATGCTGTATTGTTTAGGGAAATAATGGCAAGAAAAAAATCTGTACGTGTTAGTTACAGATACAACCATGTATTTGTTTTTCCTGAATATTTTAAATCTGCTGTTGGTTGAATCCACAAATGCAGAACCTCTGAATACAGAGGGCTGACTCATTGACTGCCTCATTGACTGCCATTTACATATCTCAAAGGCATCTCAAACACAACACATCCAAAATTGAACCTATGATTTCTTCTCTCCTCCCAGCAAATTTGATCTTCTTTCAATATTCTGTATTCATCTAATTGTACATGCCAGATACCTGAGTCATCTCAGAAGTCTTCCTTTCTCATTTCCTCCATTGACTAAGTTCTGTCACTTTTGCGCTCCTAAATATCTCTCACATCCATTCATTTCTCTTCATTTCCTCTTTTACCTTTTCAGATTAAGATACTGCCTAGACTAATAGCCTCCTAACTGATCTTCATATATCCATTCTTTCCTCTTCTGAATCAGTTCTCCCATTTTAGTGTGAGTTTTTATAAAATGTAAATCCTGGCTGGGCACAGTTGCTCATGCCTGTAATCCCTGCACTTTGGGAGCCTGAGGTGCACAGATCACTTGATCCCAGGAGTTCCAGACCAGCCTGGACAGCATAATGAGACTCCATCTCCATTAAAAAAAAAAAAAAAATTAACCCAATCATGTTGTCACTCTTCTTAAAGCCATTCAGTGGCCTCCCTTTGCTCCTAGGATAAAAGCCAAAATCCTTTATGTCGCCTACAATGCCTAGTAGAATGTGGCTGTGTCTCCTTCTCTAGTCTGTTGTACTGTGGGACTCCACTTTGTTCTCTCCTATCACCACCCTTCTTCTGTGTCTTCAGACGTGCAGTTCTTTCTCTCACCTCAGACTCTGCATATATTATTCCTTCAATCTAGAACAGTCTTCTTCATCTAAATAATTTTGCTTACTGATATTTATACTCAATCACCATTTCCTCAGAGAAACCTTTCTTGACCCTCTAGTCTGAGTCAGAGGCCCCTGTTAGATGCTGCAGTCGTACCATGTTAAGTTTCACACCCAGAGATACTAACTCTTAATCCATCATAACCTTTAACAGTTGTAATTTTACATCTATGTGCATGACTATTTAATTAATGACACTTTCCTCTATGTCAAAAGACATGAGGACTTCCATATTAGTCCATTGTCATGCTGCTGATAAAGACATACACAAGACGGGAAAGAAAAAGAGGTTTAATGGACTCACAGTTCCACATGGCTGGGGAGGCCTCACAGTCATGGCAGAAAGTGAAAGGCACTTCTTACATGGCAGCAGCAAGAGAGAATGAGAGAGAAGCGAAAGCGGAAACCCCTCATAAAACCATCAGATCGGCTGGGCGCGGTGGCTCACTCCTGTAATCCCAGCACTTTGGGAGGCCGAGGCGGGTGGATCACCTGAGGCAGGGGATTCAAGACCAGCCTGACCAACATGGAGAAACCCCGTCTCTACTAAAAATACAAAATTAGCTGGGCGTGGTGGTACACACCTGTAATCCCAGCTACTTGGGAGGCTTAGGCAGGAGAATCGCTTGAACCCGGGAGGCAGAGGTTGCAGTGAGCCGAGATTGCATCATTGTACTCCAGCCTGGGCAACAAGAGCAAAATTCTGTCTCAATTTAAAAAAAAAAAAAAAAAAAAAACAACGACAAAAAAAACCACCATCAGATCATCAGATTGACCGGCGCCATGGCTCATGCTTGTAATCCCAGCACTTTGGGAGGTCAAGGCTGGTGGATCACCTGAGGTCAGGAGTTCGAGACCAGCCTGACCAACAAGGTGAAACCCCGTCTTTACTAAAAATACAAAAAGTAGCCAGGCATGGTGGCAGGCACCTGTAGTCCCAGCTCGGGAGGCTGAGACAGGAGAATTGCTTGAACCCAGTAGGCAGAGTTGCAGTAAGCTGAGATCACACCACTGCAGTCCAGCCTGGGCAACAGAGCGAGACTCCATCTCAAAAAAAAAAAAAAAAAAAAAAAACCCACCGTCAGATCTCCTTAGACTTACTACCACAAGAACAGTATGGGGAAAATATCCCCATGATTCAGTTATCTCCCACAACAAGTGGGAATTATGGAAGTACAATTCAAGATGAGATTTGGGTGGGGACACCCAGCAAAACCGTATCAACTTCTTTTTCATTCATCAGTATATTCCTAGTGTAATGCCTGGGACGTGGTGGACACCTAGTATCCGTGTGGTGGATGGATGAATGGATTAATGAATCAAATCCAACAAAGTTTAAGACACACTGTCGACGAGTAGTGAGTTGATCTGCTGTGAATTTGCTGGGAAGCTAAAAAGCATCTTTAATTTTGTGAGTGGTAGCAACATGGCATAAAGGAAAGTAGTGGCTATAGAGTTAGACACTCTTGGGTTCAAGTCCCCACCTCTGTGTATTATAAACTATGTGATTTTACATATGCCACCTAATCTCTTTGTGTCTTAACTTCCTGATCTGTAAAAGTGAGACCATAATATATTATGGAGTTGTGAGGATTAAATCAAGTAATATAAGAAAAGTAGATAGCTGTGTTTTAGGAAGTAGGTAGTCAATAAGTATGAAGTTGTCTCTTCCTACTTTCTAAATTTTAATAAAATTTTTCCCCTTTCATGTTTAGATGACATGTAATAATTGTATGTATTTATGGAATATAGAATGGTATTTTGGTGTATGTATATAATACTGATCAAATTAGGGTAATTAGCATATTCGTCACCTCAAACATTTTTCATTTCTTTGTGTTGTGAACATTCAAAATCCTCTCATCCACCTTTTTGAAAATATACAATAAATTGTAGTTAACCGTATTCACCCTATATTGCTGCAGAATACCAGCACTCATTCCTCCTATCTAGCTATAATTTTGTATCTACTAACCAACCTCTCCCCACCCTTCCAAGCCCCTGATACACACTGTTCTACTATTTCCCATGAGCTCAAAAAATGTTTTATTCCCACATATGAATGAGAACATGCAATATTTATCTGTGCCTGACTTTAAATTTTGATAAAATCTTATGATAAAGTACAGTGTGTGTGTGTGTGTGTGTGTGTTGTTACATAATAACATAAGATTTCTGAAAAGGTAGTTCTCTCATAGATCGCACTCACAAGTATCTTACCTTCAGCAGTACTGGGAAACCTTCATTATGACACAGTCTCTCTAGTAATGTGGTCTCACACCCTAAAGGCGTTACACTGGGACTTTAACATACTTCCATAATTTATGCAGTACTAGAGTATATAGCTTCTCAGAGCTAAACTATTCAAATATAATTTATTTAAACTGGTTACATTAGCCATAGAGAATAACATTGGTACATTAGCAATGTACATTTCTTTTCAATCCATTTGTATGAAGTGCCTGCTTCTATCCCTCATTTGTTGTTTTCTGGTGAAGGAAGAAGCTTTGGGCCAGATGACTAAATTCTGTTTCTTTTAGTAGGGCTGTAATAACTGGCTGTAAGTTCGCAAGAGTTCCTGTAATGGATGCAGTGCAGTCTTGAAAAAAATAAGACAGGTGTGTTTCATAGGTGCCTTCTTTAGGGAACCAAAAGAGAAGGATGGGGAAATATCTAATCTACACTTGTAACTTTTGGCCAGAGGGTAATAAATAGTAAAATGGTATGTTTTTACAGTTATAATTTATCTTCCTTTCTCCCCGCCTCTCAGTAGAAATGAAGGTATGCGCTGTGGTGTACTGAAAAGTACACAGGATGCAGAGTGGTTCTGGGTTTGAAATCTAGATACCTTACTAGTTACCTGTGTCACCTCAGGCAAGTCTCTGTGATCTTTCAGCCTCAATTTCTCCCTCTGTATAATCAGAGAATTGGATTAAGTGACCTCTAAAGTATTACCTCTCTAAGATTCTCTGATTTCCTGTAGCTTAAGTTTTTCTTCATTTGCATGGATAAGACTAACTTATAAATTACTGAGCATATTTGATCATTTGAAAGGGACAGATCATGGGAAAATGAATCTAAGCAAACATGCAAAATGCCATATGCCTCTGAGGCTGGTCTCCAGGTAAGTCCCTCAAAGCCAGGTGGCAGATGTTCAGCTGGGGGAGTGGCTTCACAGAGAAGAATAGTCTTTTATTCTACACATGTGTAATTAGGAAAAAGTGACTGCCCCTCAGTCCTTGATGAGATGCCACAATCACCAGGTAGTGTTCTAATTTTCAAAATTATATCAGTATTACTTAGCAAACCAGAGAAAGGTAAGCATTAGTGGGCATTCAATAAAGTACATACTGTGAAGTCAACTCAGAAAGGAGAATACTCAGCCAAGGGGTGTGCAATAAATTTCCCAGAGCTGTGGCTAATTAACCAACCTGCATCAAAATAGCTCGAGCCACAAACCAACAGAAATAGTGATGAAGGGAATTGCCAATTTTCCCCATATCTAGGACTAAAGAGAATCCTAGAAATTTTTGTCAAAATTGAAAGTATCCATTTCAGTCTGTCTTAAAATACTTTGAGATTCTTTATCATGACATTTTATATTAATACTTTGAATTGTAGAGTTAGGGAACATAGGGAAGAGAAATCCTTTTATGTGTGTGATACAGACTTCTCAGGTTTTGTTACCAAACTGTTTCTCCCATTTCAGTCTTCCCAGTGTTTTAATTGAACAAGTTTGGTTAAAGCAACTGAGATAAAAGTGAACGTAAATGCCTCCAAAGTCTTTTGGTAGAGTAAGAGTGTCGAGGAATCTTCATTATTAAGAGTAGCAAGGAAAAGACATTTAGGGAGTTGAGAAATTATTTATATTGTCTTACTTAACTAAATAAGATTAACTTTGTAAGATTAGAGAAGAGATTACTTAAAACATGGTAGACAGAGGAAAATGGAAGAAAAGATTAACAAAGATTAAATTTTTGACGTTCCAAGTTGACATCTATTATTGAGTACCCATGTGGCAAGCATAACGTTAAAACATTCAAAAGAGAAAACAATAATGTTTATCGAGTATGTGCCAATAATTAACTTTTATCCCTTTCTTACAGATGAGGCTGCTACCTCTCAGTGCAGCAGTATAGTCACTCATGCAAAATCACACCGCTAGCAGGTATTGAAGCTAGGCTGTAAAGGCAGAAATACAGCATATATGGCAGCTTCATTAGAATCCTGATCTTTCTGGGAGTGAAGAGTTTGTGTGGGGTGGCAGGAAGAGCTATGGACTTAGAGCCAGGAGACTTGGGTTTTGTTCCTGGATATACCACTTGATCTTTCTTGTCCTCAGTATTCTCAGGGGATCATAGTCAATCTCTGGTGATAGAGGTCAGGAAAGAGGTTACTTTTGGTAGGGGTAGTAACTAAAAGAAGACCTTAGGAGGACTTTTTTGGGGTACTGCTATTGTTCAGTTTATTGATCCGTATGGTGCTTCATGGTGTGTTTGTGAAAATTTATAGAACTGTATACTAGTTATTTGTGTACTTTTTACACATATTTTATACTTTAAGTTTACTTTAAAAGGGAATTACACACTTGTATCATCACAGGTTGTGGAAATCAGATGAACAAATGTTTTTAAAATTGCTTTAAAAATTAAAATTCTATGCTATAAAAATAATGGAGTAAGGAATTATTGGGTGATAAAGATGGCTAGACAAGATAGGAACAATTATGGAGAGATTGGAGTGTTACAGATAGCTTGGGCTTTATCCAGTAAAAAACAGAGAGGCATTGTATGTATTCTAAGATACTGGCAAGATGAAAAAATTAACCTGACATACAGAATGGATTGGGGAAGGGGGGAATTAAAGACACATAAGATAATTATGGGACTTTTGCTTATAATCTCAACAGTGAAAATGGAGAGAAAGAAATGAAACTAAAACATTCTGAAGGAATAAACAGTGGTCTGTGTGTTAGTCCATTTTACTAAAATAGAGTTGCTCTAAGTTGCTATAAAAAAATACCTGAGACTGGCTGGGCACGGTGGCTCATGCTTGTGATCCCAGCACTTTGGGAGGCCAAGGCAGGCAAATCACAAGGTCAGGAGTTCGAGACCAGCCTGGCCAACATGGTGAAACCTGTCTCTACTAAAAATACGAAAAATTAGCTGAGCGTAGTGGCAGGTGCCTATAATCCCAGCTACATGGGAGGCTGAGGCAAGAGAATCGCTTGAACCCGGGAGGTGGAGGTTGCAGTGAGCCGAGATCACGCCACTGCACTCCAGCCCAGGTGACAGAATGAGGCTACATTTAAAAAAAAAAACACCTGAGACTTGGTAATTTATAAAACAAAGAGTTTTATTTGGCTCGTGGTTCTGCAGACTGTACAAGAATGGCATCAACTTCTCAGCTTCTGGTGTGGCCTCAGGAAGCTTTTACTCATGACAAAAAGGCAAAGAGGGAACAGGCATGTCACACAGCAAAACAGAGAGCAAGAAAGAAGGGAAGCGATGTCAGTCTGTTTTAAACAACCAGTTCTCATGTGAACTAATAGAGCAAGAAGCCATTACCATGGGAATGGCACAACGCCATTCATGAGGAGGCCACCCCCATGGTCCAACACCTGCCCCTAGGCCCCACCTCCAATACTGGAGGGTCACATTTCAACGTGAAATTGGGAGGGCACAAATATCCAAACCATATCAGTCTGTGAAATAAACTAGAAAGAAAAGATAAGGAAGAGAGAGGAGTCACAAGTCATTCCCATAGGTCATACTTTAATTATAAAAAGTAGAGTGGTGCCGTTTACTGAAATGTTGTCCTCTCTCAAGTGGAGGAACTCATAAGTGAACCTTTGTGGAGTTCTCAACTGATGTTTTCTTCTGGTTCACTTGAAATTTAGAGCTCACTAAGGAAGGAAGAAATGTGGTAAAACAGTCTTGACCATGAGGGAAAGGGAATACATGTTTGGGAGCAAGGTAAGAATTTCATTCCTTTGAAGCCATTAGTAGTATCTTTGCAAAATGTTAGACTTTTGCCTCTTTCAGACAGCAGCAGTAGTAAAACTGGCTAGCCATTATAGTAGCCAAAGTCCATTTTCAGTCATTGTTGCCTGCAGCCCATCTGCATCTCTTCACCATCACATCTGGAAAGCCCTCTTTCCTAATTGTACCTAGTTTGTTTTTAGGGCCAAAATACTGTGTATTTCAGCAGTTACAGCAAAAACCACAAACATGTTTCCTATGGTTTGTGGAACATTCTTTTTCTTCTGATAGTAGTGTGTAACCTTGCCCCATTGTTGGTAACAGCCTGTGAGAAACTGAATAAGGAGGCGTTCAATTTGTGGTTTTCATCAATATTTAAAAATACTGAGATAGGTGAGAAGAGAGGTGGCAGAGGAAGGGCCATTAAACTTTTTCCCTCTTTCAGCTTTAGCATGGACAAGGTTATGTATTGTAAGCCTTGTTCCTATCTAGCCTATGTTTTTTTTTTAATTCAGGGTCTGAGTTTTATTTTCAGTGCATTGATTGGAATCAAAGAGTCAGAAGGGAGTGTCATAAATAGAAATCAGGGTTTGTTCAGCTTGAATACCAACACAAACTATTTCTAGACAGCATGCCACTGCAGCTGTGTGACTTAAGCAGAATCAAAACTCATATTAAGTGGAGGAAGATGTGTCAGAGAGCATTCTGGGCCTACAAGATGTACCCAAAGTGGAATTGGTTTTGTTAAGGAATAGAGGAATTAGGGAAAGCTTAGGAAAATGATCTGCAGTCTCCATTGTTACCTGTGTAGGAGAGTAAAAGGTCGGCAGAGCTAAACTCCTTCTGCTTAGTTCAAGCCTCCCAACGATGCATAGAAACACAATAGAGATTTTTAGTTGCAAAAGTGCTCAAATTTGGTCAACTTTAAAGAAGTTTTGCTCTGCAACCAGTGAATTCCTTAGTGATAGATTTAGTTCTGGTTCCTGTTCATTATGTAACTCATTACTCCCGGTAACCACCAGACCTACAGATAAACTATGTGTATCTTCTGGTCCTACCTTCCTTTCTCTTTGAATTATATCTTTTTCCATAAAGTACAGACGATTGTCCATTCAGAAGGACTTTTAAAAATTCAAGTTTATGGCTGATTTTTGGCTGTGGTTAATTGAAGTTCCAAGAAAAAGAGTAATATAGGAAGGCTGAATTATTTGGAGGGTTCCTATGCCATTATTTATCATCTTAGAAATAATCATAGAGCTGGGCATGGTGACTCATGCCTGTCATCCCACCACTTTGGGAGGTAGAAGCAGGAAGATCGCTTGAGCCAAGGAGTTTGAGACCAGTGTGGGCAACAAATTGAGACCCTGTCTCTACAAAAAAAAATAATATTAACCTGGTGTGGTAACCTGTGCCTGTAATCTTAGCTACTCAGAGAGGCTGAGTTAGGAGGATTGCTTGAGCCTGGGAGGTCAAGGCGGCATTGAGCCACACTCATACCACTGCACTCCAGCCTGAGTGGCAGAGTGAGACCCTGTCTCAAAAAAAAAAAAAAAAAAAATCGGCCAGACACGGTGGCTGACGCCTGTAATCCCAGCACTTTAGGAAGCCGAGGCAGGTGGACCACAAGGTCAAGAGATCGAGACCAGCCTGGCCAACATGGTGAAATCCCTTCTCTACTAAAAATATAAAAAATTAGCTGAGCATGGTGGCGAGCTCCTGTAGTCCCAGCTACTCGGGAGGCTGAGGCAGGAAAATCTCTTGAACCTGGGAGGCAGAGGTTGCAGTGAGTGAGATCGCACCACTACACTCCAGCCTGGCAACAGAGTGAGACTCTATCTCAAAAAAATTTAAAAAAAAAAATTGAAAAATTTAAAAAAAGAATCATAGTTGAAACTCATAAATAAGTATGTATTTGGTCATCTAACTAAAAGATACGGATACTTCGTAACAGGAAGTTCAAAAGCTTGCAGCTCATTTCCCAGGGCAAAGGTGACGTGCTCCAGCTTGCTTAAGATGTGCTCTAGAGTCCGGCTATTTGGAGAGCCTGGCATGCAACAGCCAAATGGGCAGAAAATGGGTATTGATGGTTGCTCAATTTCAGAGTCACCTTTGCAGTACTCTAAAAGCACACTGGAATTGGCTGGAAGAGCCATTAGTAGACAATCAATATCTGAGCTTTTGATAGTGACCATGGTCTATATGATTATTTGTGGTACTTTATCTGTATTTTTCTTGTAGCACCTAATGCTTTATGGTTAGCTATGATAAAATCTAATCTCTGCTGTAGCACTTTTTATTTATTCATGAACCTTCCCCACTTTCCCTAATCAAAGTTAATTCCTCCTGTCTTTATTGTCCTTGGCTCTATAAGCCAGTCTCAGCCTCCCATAAACCACATACCTGCCTGCCCATAAAGGCAAGTTGTCATCACCAGCAAATGCCAACTTTCTTGTTTCCAACCTGCCTGCACTCTTAACCGGCTCCCAATAACTTGGGAAACACACAATCAAGTTTTTGTCATTACTTCTCCAAGAAATTTGTGTAATTGCCTGTGTGTTTGTATTATATCTTTATGTACCTTTTATCTCTAGGAGAACCCAGGAGAAAGAGGTAGTTTTTCTAGTAACTAGCCCAGTTGTTATCAGGGGGAGATGCAAGGTAGAAGAATTCTACCTGGAATTTCAATCCTAACTAAAGAGTGTGAAAATTTGAGGGAATTGTTCTAGTGATCTTTAGAGAATGCAGTATTTTTGATATACCAGAAGAAAGTACACTCTGTGTATTCAAAATGTGTCTTTATTTGTAATTGAAGAATACTCTGCTGTATTATAACTTCTCAGAGAGTGTGCAGAATCTTTAGCTAGGTAGGAGGATATAGTTACAAAAGAAAAACAGGAAGTATTAGAATCTGATACGGTGGAAGGGAACCTAAACCTGAAGTAAAAGAGAAAAGAAGAATGTTACATGGAGGAAGAAAAGACAACAAGGGCTGGGCACAGTGGCTCACGCCTTTAATCCCAGCACTTTGGAGGCCCAGGTGGGTAGATCACTTGAGGTCAGGAGTTAGAGGCCTGCCTGCCCAACATGGTGAAACCCCATCTCTACTACAAAAATTAGGTATAAAAATTAGCCAGGCGTGGTGGCATGCATCTGTAATACCAGCTACTCGGAGGCTGAGGCAGGAGAGTCACTTGAACCTGAGAAGCGGAGGTTGCAGTGAGCTGAAATCACAACACTGCATTCCAGCCTGGGCGACAGAGTGAGACTCAGTCTCAGGAAAAAAAAAAAAAAAAAGACAAGCCTTTTGTGGGCTTTTCTTCAGAGGTTCACCTGACCTTGTTGAAAAAGAAATAGTACCATTTGGTCCTGAAATAATTATGAGACATTGTAAAGGAATGCTTTGCTCAAAAGATACAGGTATCTTAAGAGGGGAAGCAACTTTGCACTCTTGTCAAGGAAACATGTAGGAGACTGACCCACTGGAGAGAATGTGAATTTTCAGACCATGTAGGCAATGAAAGAACAAAGATGATATGTGTTCCTCCTGCATACCATAAAATTAGTACCAAGTAAAGATATAGTAGTGGTGTGGGACTGTATCCAGATGTCTTCTAAAATTTTTATCCCGTGAAAATAGCCTATTTTGATAAGTTCTTCCATACTGATTCGTTTATCTCCCAGAGTACAGAGGAAGAAAATAGGAGAACTACTGTTCTTCCTTTAATTCTAATTAACATTGAAGGATTGTTTGGGAGGGTGGAAGTTTAAGAGTCCACGTAGATGAGGAAAAAGCAACATGGAAAACTGTTTTATGTGCACATATAGTTTGTGCTTCTCCCTCAGTGGGAATTATGCTTCCCCGTCCCATTGATGTGACCTGAGTCATATGACTTGCATTGGTCGAGGAATGTGAGAAGTGACATACATACGTTGCTTCTGTACAAATGTTTTTAGTACATAGTCATACATGCTCTTTTTCCCATCTGCCCCAAGACCAACAGTACCCTAGAAAGAGATTATTCTATCAGTTTTAGACCAGGGTGGACATGTGGCCTATGTTTTTAAAAGGCCTTTCATTGTTTTAAACTAGTGATTCTCAACCAGGGATTATTATGTTCCCCTCTTTCTTCACCAAGGAACATTTGTAATGTCTGGAAATGTTTTTGGTTGTTACAACAAGGGGAGTATAACTGGCCTATAGTGGGTAGAGGCTAGTTATGCTTCTCAATATCCCACAGTGCACAGTTGAGGCCTCCACAGCAAAGAAGTATCTAGTTAAAAATGTTATTAATGTTGAGATTGAGAAACCCGGTTGTAAGCTTCTGGGGTTGTTTGTGACTATAGCTTAGCCTAGCCTATCCTGACTAATACAACAACTTTCACCTTAATTTTATACTAAGTGCAGCAATAGTTGTGTATAACCAGTTAGGTACACTGGAAATTAGGAAGGCAAGTTTGGGAGAAATTTTTTTTTTTTTTTTTAACGTAGCTATCCTACCATGGTATAAGATTTTTAAGGTGACTTGGCCAGGCGCGGTGGCTCACGCCTGTAATCCCAGCACTTTGGGAGGCTGAGGCAGGTGGATCACAAGGTCAGGAGATCCGAGACCATCCTGGCTAACATGGTGAAACCCTGTCTCTACTAAAAATACAAAAAAATTAGCCGGGCATGGTGGCAGGTGCCTGTAGTCCCAGCTACTCGGGAGGCTGAGGCAGGAGAATAGCATGAACCGGGGAGGTGGAGTTTGCAGTGAGCCGAGATCGCACCACTGCACTCCAGCCTGGGTGACGGAGCAAGACTCCAACTCAAAAAAAAAAAAAAAAAACCTTTTTAAGGTGACTCAAAAGGTTTAGAAACTTCCAGTTACACAACTATAACTGTGCAATTGCAGATATTCCAGATAAATAAAAGCCAGAGAGAAAAGTCAGTGTGGTTACACAGTGAACTCTCTCCTGAACTCAAATATTAAAGGAAGTTTATAATCAAAGATAAATATGAGTCTTTTATATTCCTTTAAACATAGCATTAAAAGATTAAGATCCAAAATTAACGTGGTTTAGATCTGCATGCAAAGATCCCCAGAAGACTTTTGTTTGTTTTAGTTATCTTAGCAGCAAGATCCAGCAACAAGTACATCTCTCGTTTGATGCTCATGAACTACATAGAGAAAGCAGAACATCTTACCAAGGATTGCCTCATCTTCCTCATCACTGGCAACCAGCCTCATTTGGTCTACCTCCTTCCAGTTATTCCATAGTCTCTGATTCTCCAGCATCTTTTTGAGGCAGTAGACCTTTCTAACCCTGGCTTTAAGCTTTACATGTACTTAAAGTATCAAAAGTGATTACTGCCGGGCACAGTGGTTCACATCTGTAATCCCAGCACTTTGGGAGGATGCGGCGGGTGGATCACGAGGTCAGGAGTTCAAGACCAGCCTGGCCGACATGGTGAAACCCCGTCTCTACTAAAAATACAAAAATTAGCTGGGCACGGTGGCATGTGCCTGTAATCCCAGCTACTCGGGAGGCTGAGGCGGAGGTTGCAGTGAGCCAAGATCGCGCCACTGCACTGCAGCCTGGGCTACAGAGCAAGAGTCCGTCTCAAAAAAAAAAAAAAAAAAGTGATTACTACCCACCCTTGTCCCATGGAATCACTCGTATTTTGAAGCCTTGAAAATGATAGGTTTTGAATATACCTGTCCCTTCTTTTTTGTTTTGTTTCGTCTGGTTCTGACAAGTCACTGTTTCATATATATAATAAGTATATGCAACATTCTAACGTTATGGGGTATAATGTACTGTTTTGATATGTGTATACAATGTGGTATGATTAAATCAAACTAATTAGCAGATCCTTCACCTGACTTATCTATCATTTTTATAGTGAGACATTTGAAATTTACTCTTAGTTATTTTAAAATATATAATATGTATTGTTGACTCTAGTCACCTTGTATGTAATAAATCTCAAAATCTATTCTTCTGCCTGAAATTTTGCACCTTTTGATTAATAACTCATTCCCCTGTCTCCCATTCCTCTGTCTATCTGAAACTTTGTACCCTTTGATCAGCAACTCTTCGTTCCCTTCCTTCCCACTCCAGCCTCTGGTAACCATCATTCTATTATATATTTCTATTCATTCAGCTTATTAGATTCCATATGTAAGTGAAATTATGTGGTATTTGTCTTTCTGTGGTTGGCATATTTCGCTTAGCACATTATCCTCTGGATTCATCCATGTGTCACAAGTGACTGGATTTACCCCCTTCTTAAGGCTGAATAGTATTTTATTGTGTATATATATACACAATATTTGTCCATTCATCTGTTGATGGGCAGGTAGGTTGTTTCTGTATCTTTACTATTGTGAGTAATGCTGCAGTGAACATTAGAGTGCAGATATCACCACCAATATACTGATTTCTATTCTTCTGGATATATATACCCAGAAGTGGGATTGCTGAGGTGTATGTTCTGTTTTTAGGTTTTTGAGGAACTTCCATACCATTTCTCATAATGACGGTACTAATTTACATTCCCATCAACAGTATATAAGAGTTCCTTTTCTCTGTATCCTCTCCAAACTTATTTTTCATCTTTTTTATAACAGCCATTCAAAGCTGGGCCTGATGGTGGCATGTGCCTATAATCCCAGCTACTTAGGAGGCTGAGGCAGGAGATCGCTTGAACCCAGGAGTTCAAGTCCAGCCTGAGCAACACAGCGAGACCCCATCTCTATTTAAAAATATAAATGTAGGAAGAAAAAAAAAAAACACTGTAACAGGTGTGAAATCATAACTCAGTGTGGTTTTATTTTTTATTTTCTTAATAATTAGTGATTTTGAGCATTTTTTCTTGCACCTGTTAGTCATTTGTATGTTTTGGTTTTTTTTTTTGAGAAATGTCTGTTCAGTTCCTTTACCTTTTTTTAATCACGTTATTTTCTTGTTGAGTTGTATGAGTTCCTTATGTATTTTGGGTATTAACCCCTTATAAGATGTATGGTTTGCAAATATTTTCTCCCATTCTTTGAGTTGTCTCTTCACTTTGTTAATTGTTTCCTTTGCTGTGCAGAAACTTTTTAGTTTGATACTGTCTCATTTGTCTGGTTTTGCATTGGTTGTCTGTGCTTTTGGAGTCATCTCCAAAAAAATCATTGCCCAGACTAATGTCATAGAACTTTTTCTCTATATTTATTTCTGGTAGTTTTATGATTTCAGATCTTATATTTAAATCTTTAATCCATTTTGAGTTAATTTTAGAGCTAAACAAGGATGGAATGCTCTGTTTCAAGGATACTGTTTCTCAGGCTTTAAATATTTTCAAGCAGAGGCCAGAGAGCCACTGGTTGACTATTCTTTTCCAAAGTTGATTGCCTATAATTCTAAATTTAACACTCTGGATTGAAGGTAAGAAAAGAACAAAATTTTTACCATGTGTCTCTCAACTCCTATCATATTTTAGCCATATCTAAAAGCAAGACATCAGGAAATAAAGATACCAGACTTCCTCCTTGCTCTGAGGACAGAAGGGATAACTGCAGGGTCCTGATTAGAGCCCAGCCATATTAATTGTATAGCTGTTCTCGCTCACTCTGATTCAGCCTAGTGATGAGGGTCAGAGCTGATGTTTTTCTCTTTAATGATAGTAATGAGGATAAGGTATACAGCATTGGGGGCACAATCTTGAATTATTCTTTATTGTTGATTATTCATAAAGTATATCTCAATCAAAAGTTTCTAAATCAAAACTGGGAAGGGGATGGCTTAATGGCAAAGTGAGGCAAAGTTTTTAAAATGTTTATAATGTAATGTGACATTTAAAGATTAAAATGTGTTTTATGGATTCCTCATTTTTCATTTGTTACATGAAATCTTAGTTTTTTACCTTCAGGTTCTTGGGCTTAAAAATGTCTACCTGCCCAAAAGACAGGAAAGTCACAAAATAATACAGATAGCAAATAAATTTTTTTTTTTTTTTTTTGAGACAATGTCTTGCCTGTCGCCTAGACTAGAGTACAGGTGGTATGATCATGGCTCACTGTAACTTCGAACTCCTGGGCTCAAGTGATATTCCTGCCTCAGCTTGACAAGGAGCTGGGACCACAGGCATGCACCACCACACCCAGCTGCAAATAAACATTTTAAAATTATTTTGTAGGGACGGAGTCTTGCTGTGTTGCCCAGGCTGGTCTCAAATTCCTGGCCTCAAGCAGTCTTCCCACCTCAGCTTCCCAAGTAGCCAAGACTACAAGCACATGCCACTGTGCCCAGCCACAAATAAACATTTAAAAATTTTTTTTTAATTATTTTTTGGGAGACAGACAAAATCTCGCTTTGTCGTCCAGGCTGGAGTACAGTGGCATGATCTTGGCTCACTGCAACCTCTGCCTCATAAGTTCAAGCAATTCTTCGTGCCTCAGCCTCCAGAACAGCTGGGACTACAGGCATGCGCCACTGCACTTGGCTAATTTTTGTATTTTTGGCAGAGAGGGGGTTTCACTAGGTTAACCGGCCAGGCTGGTCTCGAACTTCTGACCTCAGGTGATCCGCCCACCTCGGCCTCCCAAAGTGTTAGGATTACAGGTGTGAGCCACCGCACCCGGCCTGAAAAATTAAATATTACTAATTTAATAATTGAAGAAATGTAATTAATTTAGTAATACTAATTAGTAATTGAAGAAATACAAATTAAAATATTAAGCTATCATTTTCCCTTACTAAGAGTTTTTTGATGTTTTCTATTATAAAACTATAATACCTGTTTAGTATAGAAAATAAGAAAATAAAAGAGGAAAACAATTTTAAAATACTTGTAATCTCATCACAGTAGCAACACAACATCTCATTATGTAGATGATAGTCTTTCTTCTATCCATGTCTAAAACTTATCTAATAGTCTATTGATGTACATTTGAACTTTTTGTCATAAGTAATGCTGTAATAAACATCTTGCATGTTAATCTTTTTTTGCATCTCTAATTTTCTTAGGATAGGTTCCTTGAACTGCTTGCTGAGTCAAAACATATTGCATTTTTCAGGCGTTTGGTTATCTGTTGCCAAATTGCTGACCAGAAAAGTTGTATCAGTTATATGAGCTTATTGGCTTATCCATTCTATAATCTGTATTCTTTATTTTATTTTCCTATATTTTTTCTTTCAGACTTAGTCTTGCAGATATATTATTTTCTTATCACCCTTTTTTTTTTTTTTTTTTTTTTTTTTGAGACACAGTCTTGCTCTGTCACCCAGGCTAGAATGCAGTGGTGCAATATTGGCTCGCTGTGACCTCCACCTCCTGGGTTTAAGCAATTCTCCTGCCTCGGCCTCCCAAGTAGCTGGGATTACAGGCATGCACCACCAAGCCCAGTTAATTTTTTGTATTTTAGTAGAGACGGGGGTTGTACCATGTTGCCCCCAAGGTGGTCTTGAACTCCTGAGCTCAGGCAGTCTGCCCACCTCAGCCTCCCAAAGTGCTAGGATTACAGGTGTGAGCTACTGTGCCCAGCCATCATCTCCATTTTGTTAACTCCAGAATGGTATCTTGTTTTTTTAATTTTATACTTCTTTGATTAATAATCAGAATTTATTTTATATGTCCTAATAACAATACTACAAATGAAACTCTTCATTGCCACATTATAAGAAAAAACAGACAAAAATACACACACCTTAAATGTTCAACTAAAAAGGAAAGCAGTTAATTATAATTCTAATCAATAAACTATTAAACATTAAAGCTATTAAAACATAATGTGAAGTATTTTTACTAATATAGGAAAAATATTAGTTTGTAATATTAGGTAAGACAAGTGGTAAGTTTTTATCTGTAATTATACTTTATAAATGTATAAGGGAAAAAATTTGAAAGGAAGTCCACAAAAATGTAATTTTCTGGTGCTGATAGGTGATTTTTAATGTTTCATAATTTTAACACTATCCACATTTTTATAATTAACATTTCTATCACATTTATGAAGAAAATACATTTGTGTTCAGTATACTACACAAATGGTGCAAGAGAGAGGAAATTGTCCACTTATAATTTGTATGTAGTCAGTAAGATTCTGGTAGGTAGTTAATTAGCCATTGCCAAAATGTTAAAGGTTTACTTGCTTCAGAAACTGACTGTTGGAATCACCTGAAAATATAATGCTAATAATTTTTTTTTTTCCTTAGGTTGCTGCTGTTGATCTTCTGGTTCCTGGAGTTGGGGAACTCTTTGGAGGAGGCCTCAGAGAAGAACGATACCATTTCTTAGAGGAGCGCTTAGCCAGGTACTGGTCAGACCTAAAAGAAACACAATTGAGAAATTGAGCATAAGGCACTCAAAGGTGGTCATTGCATAGTAACAGAGTGAAGACCCTGGGCCTCGGCGCCTGACAGAACTGGATCTCAGATTCTCTATGTCCTTGAGCAAGTTGTTAGTTTATCTCTGAGCTTCCCGTTCTTCAGGAATGGAACTCTTACATGAAAAACCCACAGTGATATTTGCCCATTTTTACAAACCTTTCCCTATGGAAAGTAGCTTTTTAAAAAGTTAAAATGAGAAGAGAGAGTTCCCCCTTAAAGCTTGTCCTACATTTTTTTTTAATTTTTTTTTTTTTTTTTTTTTTGAGACGGAGTCTTGCTGTGTTGCCCAGGCTGGAGTGCAGTGGCGCGATCTTGGCTCACTGCAAGCTCTGCCTCCCGGGGTTCACGCCATTCTCCTGCCTCAGCCTCCCAAGTAGCTGGGACTACAGGCACCCGCTACCACGCCCGGCTAATTTTTTGTATTTTTTAGTAGAGACGGGGTTTCACCGTGTTAGCCGGGATGGTCTTGATCTCCTTACCTCGTGATCTGCCCGCCTCGGCCTCCCAGAGTGCTGGGATTACAGGCGTGAGCCATCGCACCTGGCCAGCTTGTCCTACATTTTTATCTTATCTGTGTTCTTTATTTACTCTCAATTATGATTGGCAGACTTCTATAAGGACATAAAGACAAACTCTGAGCCAGGGAAAGGATGAAGTTGGGGAAAGAAAACTAATCAGATAGCATTTAGAATAAGCACATTTTACTCCTCAGATTCTCTTCTATGTAAGGGTCTTGATTTAGCTATTTGAATAATTTTATTCTAACTTGCTGTTTGAGAACTGGGAAACAAATCTGTAAACACATAGAGAATGTTTTGGAGATGGGAAGTAAGGAATCATGTTTCTAATTGAACCGCCACTCCTACATATACATTTATATGCCATAATGACTTCCTAAACTAACCATACCTGTTTTCCATGATTCCTTCTTTAGTAAAAGTACTGCCAGACTTAAAAAAAAAAAAAAAAAAAAAAAAAAAAAAAGACTTTACCATGTCTGTATGCTTCATTCTCTCCAGATAGTACTGGGTTTCATAGTAATCTGGAAAAGCCATAATTGTTTAAAAATATTCTGTTAGCCATTTGTGAGGCCTTCTTTTCCTAATGGGGAAATGCTTTAAAAGTTGATGCTTTTTCAAGGTCTCAACCTATATGTAAATCTCTTGAGTAACTTAGTTTTGTTATCCCACTCATCTGAACTGCTCTACTGGGTTAGGATCCAAAAGAAAGGGGATGGATAAATAGGTTTGAGGAAGACTGTATTCGTTAGACGACTAACTCCTTACTACTATTACAGCGTTAAAAAAGTCCTGAGAAAGTTGTGGAATTGAAGGTCAGACTCTAGTTGGAAAAAATCTGAGTATTCTCTATGTTTTTTAAAAAGCACAATAAAAATCACACATGGCAAGAAACCTCATCTGTTGAAAGATTAATTGGTCTGTTTTCTTTGCTTGCTTCCTTCCTCCAGGAAACCTTTCCTCATAACATTAAATGTTTACCTAATACCAGATAATAGCCACATCTGTCTTTCGTAATGAAGTGAATATATATGATTCCCTATTTCAGGGATCTGTCTATGGCTGCTCTTCATGTTTTCTGTATTTTTGTATATTTGAATTTTTCATATTCCTGGTCACATTAGATGCACTATGGTCCAAAACACATTTTTTAAAGGGCTGAGTTGAATTTCAATTACCACTAAGAATTTAAAATTTTATTAATAGTTCTCAAACAAGAATCAATGTGCAACCATATTATGAAGGCAGCCTCAGAATCTATATTATTGTTTTAATGTTGAAGAATGAAAGTTTTATCTCTGTGTCCGTTGTCTGTGTGTGCCTCCCAACAACCTTAACTAGTAATAATAGTGCTTTTCTTTTCTTTTCTTTTTTTTTTGAGATGGAGTCTCACTCTGTTGTCCAGACTGGCGTGCAGTGGCATGATCTTGGTTCACTGCAACTTCTGCCTCCTAGGTTCAAGCAATCCTTCTACCTCAGCTTCCCGAGTAGCTGGGACTACAGGCACACACCACCACACCCAGCTAATTTTTGTATTTTTAGTAGAGATGGGGTTTCACCATGTTGGCCAGGCTTGTCTGGAATCCTGATCTCAAGTGATCCGCCCACCTTGGCCTCCCAAAGTGCTGGGATTACAGGCAGGAGCCGCTGCACCCTGCCTAATAATAGTGCTTTTCTTATGTCACAGGATAATAAACTCATCTCAGGTGAATCCCTTCCTTTGGACTCTGGATCATATTTTCTTTCTATAACATTTATTGTGTAAACCATTTATTTGATAACACCTTGTGCTATTGGTTAAGTTACTGTATGGTTTCAGCTCCTCAACTATATTGAGTATTACTTGAGAGCAGAGGCTTTGTCGTCTACTTCTTTATAAAGAGTTCTTTGCACACACCCAGAATAAATGTCTAGTGGTTAATATTTATCTTATTGCCGTTCCCTGAAAGAATTTTATTTTCCTTTAACAGATCGGGACTTACAGAAGTCTACCAATGGTAAGAATGTGGCCCCTAATAATTCTTACTCTAGCTGCTTGTCTGACTGTTGCCTAGAAGCATTTTTACTTGTATCCCCAAGACCCCATGAAAGAGTGTTAAAAACAATGAACTTAACTGTTCTTAGGTCAGGGAAGGGGTTGGGGGCTCAGAAGATTACTTACTTCCTTTGGGTTCTTGAAAAATAGTAATAATAGCTCTCATTTACTTACTGCTTATTGTGTGCCAGATAATTATGTTAAAAATTTTATGTATATTGGCTGGGCGCAGTGGCTCACGCCTGTAATCCCAGCACTTTGGGAGGCCAAGGCAGGTGGATCACCTGAGGTCAGGAGTTGGAGACCAGCCTGGCCAGCATGGTGAAACCCCATCTCTACTAAAAATAAAAAAATTAGCCGGGCATGGTGGCAGGCACCTGTAATCCCACCTACTTGGGAGGCTGAGGCAGGAGAATCGCTTGAACCTGGGAGGCAGAGGTTGCAGTGAGCTGAGATCACGCCATTGCACTCCAGCTTGGGGGACAAGAGCGAGACTTTGTCTCAAAAAAAAAAAAAATTATATTATGTCATGTAATCATCCTACCACCCTGTGAATTAGGTACTATTATCCTGACCCTTCTTATTACTCCCTAGGCATGAGGCCCAGAGATGTTAACTAACTTAGCCAAGGTCACACAGTTTGAGGGATAGAGATGGGGCTTGATCTCTCTGAATCAAAATCCTTGGCTCGGCCGGGCGTGGTGGCTCACGCCTGTAATCCCAGCACTTTGGGAGGCCTGGGTGGGTGGATCACTTGAGGTCAGGAGTTCCAGACGAGCCTGGCCAACATGGTGAAACCCTGTCTCTACTAAAAATACAAATACTAGCTGGGCATGGTGGCGTGTGCCTGTAATCCTAGCTATTTGGGAGGCTGGGGCAGGAGAATTGCTTGAACCTGGGAGGCGGAGGTTACAATGAGCCAAGATCGTGCCACTGCGCTCCAGCCTGGTGACAGAGCGAGACTCCATCTCAAAAAATAAATTAATTAATTTTAAAAAATCCTTTGCTCTTAAGCATTATGCTGCAATTTCTTTATGTGTGAAATTAGGGGCTTGAGCTAAGTGATCCCTAATGCCTCCACGAACTATAGAAATCCAAGCTGCTTAGGGAGGACCACGTGTCTGTACTTATACATTCACTTCCTCAAAGTTGTTTTGGTTTTCCTTATGCAGACTTTTTCTTCAAGTACTTTTCAATATATATACATTTTTTATTTATATTTCTGTATTAGCACTCCTTCAGGATCTTGGTATAATAATACCAACAATATTATTAATCCTTTTGCTGTGCTCAGGAAGAGGAAGGGGCAAGTTACCTACACCCTCGCCTTTTGGTATGGAAGGAGATAGGTTTCAGAGATGCAAAAAAATCTAAAATTGGCTTCAGGTGATGGCCTTTGAATGCCTTATATTAACCAGTAATGACCTTAGGCATATTTAATCTCTCCAAGTCTTGTTTTTTTGGCTATAAAATGGAATGATACTATCTCCTTCACGGAGTTATTGTGTGGATGAAATGAAACAATACAGGTTAAGTATCTACATAGAGTGGAAGCTTAGTAAATGCTAGTTTCCTACCCCCTTTCTTTTCTTTGTTCTGAGTCTTGCTATTAGGTAGATAAGCCTGATGATTGAGCAAGCTTATGTATTTTATAGTTTGTAAAAACTAGCCTTAAAAAAAGCTAAACCACTACCCTTAAAAAAAAGCTAAAGCCACCGTGGGTGCGGTGGCTCACGGCTGTAATCCCAGCACTTTGGGAGGCCAAGGCAGGTGGATCACTTGAGGTTAGGAGTTCGAGACCAGCCTGACCAACATGGTAAAACCCCATCTCTACCAAAAATAACAAACATTAGCCCAGCGTGGTGACAGGTGCCTGTATTCCCAGCTACTCCGGAGGCTGAGGCAGGAGAATCGCTTGAACCTGGGAGATGGAGGTTTCAGTGAGCCAAGATCACGCCATTGCATTCCAGCCTGGGCAGCAAGAGCAAAAGTCCATCTCAAAAAAAAAAAAGCTAAATACAGACTGCACCCCAGCCTGGGCAATAGAGTGAGACTCCATCTCAAAAAAAAAAAAAATTGGTTAAATAAGTTTAGGCCTTGAAAGTCTTTATTAATCATTCTTTTCCCAACTAAAGTTTTCAAATCCTTAAGATCTCCTTGAATTTGCTTCCTTCTATATTAGTATATTAAAGGTAAAAGAGACCTTAGACATCTTCATATCTGTGATGTCTGCTAGTGTTCCACCATACGGTGAGAAGCCACCCCAGATGGCTAAGAATTTACTCACTTCCTATTTCTGTACCCCATATGCAAATTAAATCTGTAACTAGTTCCACAAATTTCGTAGCATCTCTTCCATAATCTCGCTACCCTGGAACCAATTTAACAACAATCAAACAAATACATATACATTAGAAAATTTTTTTCTTAGAAATGGATTTTTTCATCTATCGAAGCAAAGGCAAGAAAAATGCTACAGACTGAACCCCTCTGCTGACAGTTTGCAGATATTCATGCCAGTGTTTCAATATCAATGTATGAGAAATTTAGACCCATCTAAAACTATTGCTGGACTTTGTAGCAGCCAGGTCAGGTCCTGTAGGCATCTGTGACAGGTAGTTTGGTGTGCTGTTCATTTCATCACTGAGTCAAAGTGTACTCTTTCCCCCTGCCTCATAAACTTTAAAGTTAATTTAGCAACTAAACATTTCAGTTATTCAAGACTGAATAACTGAATGTGCCTCCCATTATTTCTTATAGTTTTTACTAATCTGAAGTTTTATACTACATATCCCTGTAATGTTGATCCCTTACCTGATTACAACTCATCTGTTTGGAGTTAATCTTTTCCTTTAAAAAGATAAGTACTTAGACTTAACTCCTTACAATACCAGTATATGTAGCCATTATTATTAATGGTGGGGAAATAGGTTGATGGACAGTCTTTATGATTGAGGAACCAAGTGGCTACAAGTTATGTTGCTTACGTCTTATTATAGAACTGATTTTACAAATCATTCAAGAAAATATAAACTTGCTTGGTTTTTGTCTTTTTTCTTTTTTTTTTTTTTGATACAGAATCTCACTCTGTCACCCAGGCTGGAGTGCAGTGGCTCCATCTCTGCTCACTGCAACCTCCACTTCCCAGGTTCAAGTGACTCTCCTGCCTCAGCCTCCTGAGTAGCTGGGATTACAGACGGGCGCCACTACGCCTGGCTAATTTTCCTATTTTTAGTAGAGACGGGGTATCACCACTTTGGCAGTGCTGGCCTTGAACTCTTGAGCTAGTGATCCGCCCACCTCGGCCTCCCAAAGTGCTGGAATTACAGGCATGAGCCACCACACCCGGCCGATAAACTTGTTTTAATCAATATTATATAACTCAAGAATTTCCCCACAAAATGACATAATAAAATATTTATAGTTGCCCTTTTCCTCTTTTCTTCCTAAAACTTTTTCCAGTGCTGGTGTGTTAGAATCTGAGTTTCAGTCATGGCTGTGCCATTGTCTTGCCTTGTGGTCTTTAGTGGGAAAAGAATGTGCGTGGATGGGTTTCAGAGGCTGTCTAGCATGTCAGCTAAATGACTCTGGGCATCTTCACTAGGCCTAAGGCAGAGAATTAAAGGTTTCTCCTCACTCCAGCATTCAAGCATATATTTTTGTGCCTTCAAACAAAACTTCATGTAATTAACACCTACTCTAGAGCATTCCCTGGTGATAAAAAGTTGAATGAAGCACAGTTCCTGCCCTGTTGTAGCTTATAATCTAATCTATAGGATATCTTTTCATAATGTAACAGGCAAAACTCTGCACTCTCCTCTGTGTATTGAACAATATGATTTTGGGAAGGAAAAGAAAACATTGTGATTAACCTACCAAGAAATAAAAGAGGCGTATATTTTCAAGAAAATTAGTAAATCTATAGAAAATTTGCTGTAGCCTCCTGAGGCAAGTTTTCTGTCATAAATGCATAAATATAATAGCTTAAAAAGGAAAAAGGACCAAAGCCCATGACTGTATGACAGGATCCACTGCTGTTTCTCTGGGTAACCTTGGATAGATTATTCAGCTTCTTCCTTTCCATTGTCTGTCTGTGGAGGGGAAAGACTGGTCTATCACAGTGAGGTAAACAATAACAAATGATTGCAAAATACGTTTGAAACATTAAATTCTAATCATAACATCGGGTCTTATACAATATATATAGATGATGATTTTCTGTTTTTGAAAAACAGGTATCTGGACCTTCGTCGATTTGGATCTGTGCCACATGGAGGTTTTGGGATGGGATTTGAACGCTACCTGCAGTGCGTCTTGGGTGTTGACAATATCAAAGATGTTATCCCTTTCCCAAGGTTTCCTCATTCCTGCCTTTTATAGCTGGAAGGTTGGTTAAGGAAAAGCACCCCCCATGGCAGAGACACTGCACATGATTGTGCATACAGCAGAATGCATGTTTGGATTTTAGAAATGCAGATTTCAATATGTAATTGTTGTGCCATAAGATATCATAGAAAAAATATAAGTGGTTGTGATTTTCTTAGAAAGTTGAGGGTATTTCACGTAAGGATGAGCTCCCCCAAGAAGAGGTACTTATAGCAAGGGGACTCTCAAATCCATTACCTCAATTAAGAAATGAAGAAATTGAATTAGTCTCAAAGTTTCTTTTAAACTCTAAAACAGAATGAGATAATGTATTTTACGTTGTCTATAATCATTAAATCACTCCCTGTGTAATTTTTGAGAACCATCTAGTAGCTCGAAATAAAATAATGTTGCATCTTTTCTCCTTTGCCATATACTTTGTGATAAATCCTTATCTCATTTTCAGTACTTCATTAAACATTGCAGAAAAAAATATTCCTTAAGGTCTTAATTGATTTAAAGAAATAGCTATTCTGAGTTGAAATCTCCTTTCATTGAACTGGATGAAAAAATCATGTTTAATAACTGTTGCTTTTCAATTTTCAAAGCTGTTGAGATATTACATTAAGTATTTCAACTCTTTAATCACTGTTGTTATAATTTGTTTATATTTGATGTTTATAATTTGTCTAATAAAATAGATTTTTTTAATAGACACCTATGGAAAAAAAGTTATATATTTTTTAATTTCATTTGGTCCTTTCCCAGTAAAATTTGGAAGAAAGGTATTTTCAATCCAAGATGAGGATGGGAGTTTGGCTGAGCCTAAAGGATGGGTAATTCTAGAGTTAAAAAGTAGTGTGGTCAGCTGGGCATGGTGGCTCACGCCTGTAATTCCAGCACTTTGGGAGGGTGAGGCGGGCGGATCACTTGAGGTCAGTAGTTCCAGACCAGTCTGGACAACATGGTGAAACCCCCATCTCTACTAAAAATACAAAAATTAGCCAGGCGTGGTGGCAGGCGCCTGTAATCCCAGCTACTTGGGAGGCTGAGGCAGGAGAATCACTTGAACCCGCGAGCTGAGGTTACGGTAAGCAAAGAACGTGCCACTGCCCTCCAGCCTGGGAGACAGAGGGAGACTCCATCTCAGAAAAAAAAAAAAGTACTGTGGTCTATGAGAGTGAGAAGAGCATTGATTGGGGAGTTTAGAACCTGACAATTCTAGCACTTTAGACAAGCTGCTTACTGTGTAGGAGCTCAACATCATTTTCTTCAGAGTTGATAAAATAATTACGTGTGTTTGTGCGCGTGCGTGTGCACACACACACATGCATATGTTTAAAACTGAAATGCTACAAAAACTTTTTTAAAACTCTTGTTTTAGTCTTTGTCTTCATTGAGTTACATGTATAAGGACCTATATAGCAAATTGTATTCTCAGTAGAATACGCATGTATCAAGTAATTGTAAATGGGCATGCATGCCTGAATAATCAGTTTTCTAAGTCTCATTAGATGGGTTCTCCTAGATTATTTCCTAATGAAATTTGTATGTATACTTTATTTTAACCTAATTCAAAATCAAACAGCTGAAAAGAAACAAATTCCAGAGCCTTAAGAGTTGGAAGACACCTGAGAGTTTGTCAAAGTTGACCTTCTGCCTAATGCAGAGAGATTCCATTTACCTGGGCACTTGGTTTTCCAGCCTCTTTTTGACAAAGAAATCAGTGTCCTACAAAATTGCTCATTCCATTTCTGAATCTAATTGGTAGCTTTTGCTGAGCTAAAATCTCAGGAAAATCTACTTCCCTGGAACTTTAATCCCTTGGGCTTAGATATCAAGTTTAGGACAGGCTAAAAGGGATAATTAGGGCTTCCATAAGGCTTGCCTCAACCATAATTAGAGAGAGAAATTCATTTGTTTATTCAACAAATATCTGAGCTTCTTTTATATGCCGAGACTATGTGGTAGGTGCTATATAAACAGTTGTGGATCAAACAGAAATGACCCTGCCTTCATGGAATTATTAATATATTTGAGAAGATATATAATAATTAAATAACTGTGTTATTTCAAGATATAGTATGTGCTGTAAAGTTATATGAAGAACAGGAAAGCATAGATAAGCTTGCTAGAAAAGGCATGTCTGAAAAAGTGACATTTAACCATAGACCTAGAAGATAAAATGCAGAAAACATTTAAAAAATATTTGCAGCATCAGCCTGTATTGATTTGGCATTCAGGTCTTACTAGATACCATATTAATTTTGTGGAATGAGGGACATTTATAGACCCAGAACCTGGAGGCACTATAATTTCCAAGGCTATCAGGAATTATGCCTCCCATGATTTTTGAGGGACCTGATAGCATTGTAATGTTAACATGACAGAGGTTAACAAAATAATAGTGATGGAAAGATTGCTGAGTTAGAGAAACCCCAGGTTCTGGACCCAGCATTACCATAAATTTAGTTGTAGAGCATTAGGCAAGTAAAATAATCTTTGTGACCTCCAGTTTTTTCATCTATAGTACTATCACATTTTGAAGTAGGTAAGCTCTATGGATCCTTTTATCTCTTAATCTTCTGTGAACCTGTGCTGAACTTAGTCACTAATAATTGATTTAGAGTCTAACCTTTAGGCAATATGTAGTCCCCTATTTTAGTACATATTAAGTCTCCAAAATGTATAACGAAGTCACATCGCTGAAAGTTGAACAGTAGTCTTAAATGTGTTCATATACTGTATATGTGGAAGGAGGAAAGGTCCTTCTCAAGGCATCTTGCCTTTTTGATAGTGTTTTCACCAATGTATTTCCAAAACTTTATACATTCTTTTCCTTGATAGTTGATCACACAATAAATATCTGGTTGAAGCCAAATACTTGCCACCTATAGCAAGCCTAATAATTTGTCTTTGGTGCAATACTTCTATTTTGCCAATAATTGAACAAAAACAAAAATTCATGTCAGACAAAGATGATGAAAATGCCAAAACTGAACTGTTGCTTGCAGGCAGCATCAGCAGGAAAAAACTCAAAATGTTTACTCATCAGCTGAGATATGAATATCTAAATTCTACATTGCAAACAGTGTTGTATAAGTCAGTGTATAATGAATAAACATATGGATTCAATAGTTGAGTACTGTCTACACCATAATAGCTTTTAGTGCTCAGTTTCTGAGTTAAAAGGTGATAAGAGGGTTAGTTTTTCACTTGAGCAACCCATTTCCAATGAGGAAAGAAATCAGATTATGTTTTCCTAAGATTTCCAAATGCCACCTGAAAATAAGAACCCCAGCAACCAAAGTAGAAGTATATTCTAAAACTTAGAAAGGTTTTTTCCATTATTCTCATTCTTATTTCAAATTTTGAGATAGGTTGAGAAAAATAGTTGCTTTCCATCTGGCTGTCCTTTTGCCTGGGGAAAGTTGTGCTGTCATGTTTTTAGGTCTGACAAGAACTTAATTGTGTGAGTGATCCATTCCAGATCTAGACATAACTCTCCAACCCAGAGACTCTTCAACTGTCACAGAATAGCAAAAGAACTATTTGACCTTTTGTTCTTGTCAGACTGGATCTGCCAGAAGCCTCCCTCTACAATGTTATATATTCATATTCTCTATAAATTGAATGTAGACATTGAAGCATGACTGAACAGGCATTGAAGATGTACTTGGTGAGGTGGATTAACTCTACCCATCTTTAAATCTGTTGCTTCAGATAATTATAGATGAGAGATGCTTATTTGGATTGGATTGCTATTTATTCTTATGTTTATTTTACTAAGTGGTGAGGCAAGAACACAAAAATGTACAGTTGAAAGACAGATTGGCCTGGGTTGATTGATAAGTAATGTGTGGGGTGTTTTGGCTTCTGATCAATATTTGTATTCAGTCTGCAATCTAAAGTATGTATAATTAAAAAAACAGGTGAGAGTAACATCTGATTATAATTTCTCCCCAGTTAATCTTCAGAATTAAAAGATAGTAAAAGCGTTAAGAAAAGGGCAGAAAGCGGGCCGGGCACGGTGGCTCATACCTGTAACCCCAGCACTTTGGGAGGCCAAGACAGGCGGATCACCTGAGGTCAGGAGTTCGAGACCAGCCTGACTAACATGATGAAACCCATCTCTACTAAAAATACAAAAATTAGCTAGCTGTGGTGGTAGGCTCCTGTAATCCCAGCTCCTTGGGAGGCTGAGGCAGGAGAATTGCTGGAACTTGGGAGGCGGAGGTTTCAGTGAGCTGAGATGGCGCCATTGCACTCCAGCCGGGGGCAGCAGAGCGAGACTCCATCTCAAAAAAAAGAAAGAAAAGGGCCCAAAGCAACCTTAATCACTGTATTGAAATGATTTAGTATGGCTTTTGTAAGAAAGTATTTTAGGTCATGGTCAGCATCCCTCCCTGAACTTGGACATTCTACTGTTGCCAGGAGCCCTAGATTGGCCTGTGATCAACTAAGGCTCCAGTTAGCTGTTGTGCAGTTTGGACCCAGCATTACCATAAATGGAGTCCAGCGAATTTCTAGCCATTATCAGCACACTGGATAGTTTCTGGGGGACCTTTATAAAGAAGACACCAGGAGTTTAGGTGGTTTTTAAACTGTCATTCAGGCAGCTGGTCATTGAATTAACATAGCTCATGACTTTTCAAAAATTTTCTGCTATACCTTTACTGTTGATAATTGCTACTAATAACATGACTATTATTTAGGCATTGCTTTACAGTTCATAAACATGTTTCATGTATCTTATTTTCTTAGTTATCAAGACAATACATTGTGGACTTTGTTCCTTTGTATCTTACTGGTCATGAAATTTATTTGGTTTATTTGTTATAAAAATTCAAAGTTCCTTTTGGGAGGCCGAGGCCGGCAGATCACAAGGTCAGGAGATTGAGACCATCCTGGCTAACACGGTGAAACCCCGTCTCTACAAAAAAAAAAAAAAAAAAAAAAATTAGCCGGGTGTGGTGGCGGCCACCTGTAGTCCCAGCTTACTCAGGAGGCTGAGGCAGGAGAATGGCATGAACCCGGGAGGCGGAACTTGCAGTGAGCCGAGATCACACCACTGCACTCCAGCCTAGGCAAAAAAGCGAGACTCTGTCTCAAAAAAAAAAAAAAAAAATCGAAAGTTCCTAATACTGAGAGAAAGACTGCAAATAAAATTCACTGCCCTCAGCTTCCAGAGAAACCAAAAAACATAAAACCTAATAACCAAAGAATCTTGCATCTTAAGCCCCAGAGTTTACTGAATGTGTCGCAAAATACTCACCTTGACCTTGTTCTACCCAGGGTGAAGGGATAGGAGAATGTGAAGGAAGATGATGTTTGATCTCAAATACATTGGAGTAAAGAGAAACACTAAAAATGGGGTAAAGGATCCTAGACCCAGCAATGTACTTAAGCTCATTGTGCCTCAATTTTTTATCAGTTTATACTCACATTTGCCACCTTCCTTTTAGGATCATCTTTGAATTGTGGATAGAAAGATACATGAAAGAAACTTTGATAGGAATTATTAATATCTTCCTCGAAGTCACAGACCTTTGATTTTTCAAGGTAATAATCTGAAAATAGATACATGGTGAGCCTGTGTAACAAAGGTTTTTTTTTCTGCAACAGGTGCCCATGTACACAGCTGGAACTGTATTTTGCCGAACCTGAGCCATCTACAACTGTGATTCTTTGATTCATAACTTTCTCTACACACTAGCTCAATAAGAATTGCTGGTTTGCCATTTTCCTAGGAACCTAGTTTTGAAAAATCTTGGAAAGAAGATAATTCTTCCCGTTTATGATATATGAACTACTCCCCTCTGTATTTCTCCTGATTCCTAGTAATTTACCTATTGTAGCTTCACTGAATAGGAACTCACTATCTTAATAGAGATCTTTTATTTATTTATTTATTTATTTATTTATTTATTTAGAGACAGGGTCTTACTCTCTCACCCAGGCTAGAGTGCAGTGACGTGATCACAGCTCACTGCAGCCTCAGCCTCCCAGGCTCAAGTGATCCTTCTGCCTCAGCCTCCCACGTAGCTGGGACCACAGGCACAAGCCACCACACCCAGCTAATTTTTGTATTTTTTGTAGAGACAGGGTTTTGCCATGTTGCCCAGGCTGGTCTTGAACTCCTGGGCTCAAGCAATCCTCCCACTTTGGCCTCTGAAAGGGCAGGGATTACAGGCATGAGCCACTGTGCCTAGCCTTATTTTTTGGAAACGGTCTTGCTTTGTCGCTCAGGCTTAAGTGCAGTGATGTGTACATGGCTCAATGCAGCCTTGACCTCCTGGGCCCAAGCAATCCTCAGCCTCCCATGTAGCTGGGATCACAGGTATGTGCCACCACATCTAGCTAATTTTTTATAGAGACAGGGTCTCACTTTGTTGCCCAGGCTGGTCTTAAACTCATGGGCTCAAGTAGTCCGCTTCCCTCAGCCTCCCAAAGTGCTGGGATTACAAGTTTGAGCCACCACACCCAGCCAAGAAGTTTTTCTCTCCTCAGAGAGCTCTGGTTGTTAGAAACTTCTACCTGAGAATAAGGAAACCTGTCTCTCTGTATCATGCAAATGGAATAAAATAGAAACACAGCTCCTCCTGTTTTCCAGTATAGAACCTCTAACTGCTCAGGTGGACTGTCTATCCTTCCCTGAAGTGCTGCACCCCTCTGTTATTCATCAGGTCATGTGTCCTTATAATGGGCATTTCTATTGGTACATAAAAGCTTCCCTCTCCTGTTCACTCAGCTGCTACCCAAGTTTCCTGTGATACCAATCTTAGAAGAGCTTTCAAGTCTCCACTGCCTCCTTCCTATCTGCCTTACAGCCTCTGGTGGTTGCTGAAGAACTTTAATTACAGTGTCAGAGTGTTCAGGGACAGTCCCAACTCCCTTCATGTGAGGATTGCAGAAATGGGCTTGGATCGTATACAGACAGCGTTATGAGGCATTGCTGAAGAACAGTAAGTTCTTACACAGAAGATGTCAACTAATATATGCATTTTCTTTGCCATACCCCAAGAGGCAGGAGCTGATTCCTATATAGTTAGGATATAGCTGACCAATGTTCTCTTTAAATGTAATTTCCATCTGCCACATTTTAAATTACAGGTTTTTGCATCAGGAAACTGTTGGGTCCAATTATTTGGTGCCTTGGAAAGGGCATTAAATGCATAGTGAGAAGATCCTGGTTTAATCTGACATTCCACTTACTAGGTGTAGAAGCTTGAGCAAGTTAATTAATCTTTGAGTCTGTATACCCAGCTGCAAAATGAGGATAATGCTTATCTTATAGAGTGTTGTGAAAGCAATGAAGATTGTGTGAAAGGGTTTCATAAACTGACAAGCACTGCACAAATGTAAGGTCCCCTAAGGAAAACCTTTTCAAAACTCAAAATCTATATGAACAGAGATACTTATTCATGTTGGGTGGAATGTTTTACAGCCATTAAAAATTGTAAGAGAAAATATATTGAAAAATACAATCTAAAATGGTGAGTTTGCAATTACAACAGTGTAAAACCTGTGTACATAGACTAGAATATGGAAAAAATGGATTACAGGGCAGTGGAATTGAGTGACTTTTGCTTTAAAGACTCTTAGGTATATTAGGTGTATTCAGTTTAGTTCAATAAACTTTTATTGAGCTCTCACTCTCCCAATCCCCGTGCTAGATTCTATGAGTGCTGAGACAAATAGGACATACTCCCTCCTCTCAGAGACTCCCATTCTGTACAGTCTTGTCAAAGTTTACTGTGTATGTGAATCACTGGGGAGCGTATTAAAAATTCACATTATCTTACTCCCACCAGAAGATCTGATTCAGTAGGTCTGGGATGGAACTAGCTCACAATTTACATTGTTTTAAACAGTCACCCTGAGTAATTCTAGTGTAAGTATTTTAATTCTGTACTGAGAAACCTGCAGTGAGATTTTAATATTTTTACACTAAACGGTAAGTAATAATTATACAAATCTGCTCATTGAAGAAGTTACCTGTTCTCTCTGCATGCTTGAGCTGGTTTTTATGTGTCTCTATCAAGGATGGGAAGGCCAGCCTGCAGTGATACCCCTTGGAACCCTTGCAGTGTAGAAACTACCACACCTCTCAACTTTTATCTCTTTTCCTCACTCCATTTCTCCCCACCACTTCTCCTAATGTTTTCTTCTTTCTATGCAAGTGTTAATCTCCCACTCTGGTTCCTTCTATGCCTAGTACTGTATCAACATCCAGGTGCTTCCCCTTCCTTTCTCCACCCCACCTCCCAGCCAGATATGTCAATTGTATTGAAAACAACTTACATCTAGTTTACTAAGTACAAACTTGTGCTGGTTAATGCTTCTCAAAAAGTAGGAGTGGGCTGTTTGTTGAGATCAACAGTCATTTTTTTAAAAATCCGATATGGAAATTTTTGTGTCAAGTTTCACTATCACTTAGTTCTTGACTGATTTTCTTCTGATGGGTTAGTAGCTCTCAACAGAAGTTTAAAAGTCCCCTGCTCAGGTACCTGTCCTGCCGATAGAGCTGGGGTGTACCCTGCACCCTGACTCAACATTGCTTGTCTCCACATGCCTGTAAATGGGCTTGGGTGGCTTTCTCAGGCTACACACCTGTCACTTCTTAGTCACCCAGAATCAAAATATTAACAGCTCTGATCACATTTTCTGAACCTATGAGGCTTTATTTCAAGAGTGGTGACACTCCAAAATGCAGCTAGGATTTCCACATTTTCACGTGTTAGTGTTGAAATCATTTTTACTTCAGGAAACCAAGGGTTGGACAATGGCTTCCAGACTTTCTCCTTTCGTTATGCTCCTTCAGCGCCTTATGCAAATACCGTTTGTCTTATGCTGCCATTCGTCTCCTCTGCCAGAATGTGAGGTCCGCGACAGCAGGGATAAGAATGCATTCATTTTTATATCTGCAGTGCCCTGGAGAGTGTCTGACACATAGTGGGCACTCATTTAAAAACCACCAATTGAATCATTAAGGTGACCAAAAACAGGGTGGGGGAAATACGTCCATCAGACAATAGGGAAATATTTCTTAAAAAAAAAATTTCCCAAAACTAGCTTTTCCCTCTTTATGTGTCTGAAATATCTCATAAATTTTTAAACTATCCCTTTCAGCACAAATCTGCCTGGAGCTGTTTCCTGAACACAGGACCAAAAGGCAGGAATCAAAAGTAGTAATGAGTTTAGTTATCTGTCTGTTACTGAAGGTGACTTCTAGGGCATCCTCCTGGCATTGCTTCTGGAATACAGTGACTTAGACTTATTCGGAAGAACATCTCTATGCTGTTCATCACATCGCCAGCACCTAGCCCTGTGCCTGTGCATAGTAAATGCTCAGTAAGTATTGTTGAATGATTGTATTAAATTGAGAAGAAATTCAGAAGCTAGTCCCAAATGAACTTAATTGCTCAGATTTTCAGTTAGTGGTTTTCCCCAACTTGCTCTCTTAATCTAGACAATTTTACTGCCTCCAAATTGAAGGTAGCTACTATTTATGTCATCTAATTTAACAAATATTAACTTATGTCTATTCTGTGCCTATCTGTGGGCTACCCAAAATTAAACCTAACCTCATATAGTTTCAGTCCCCATACAGTTGGTTCATAATTCTCAGTGCTCCCACAGTCCTTTGAACATACCTCTTATAACATTGCCCAAATACTACTGGAGATATCTGCCTATTTCTCTCCCCAGAAAGACCGTGAAATTCTGAAGAACCTAGTCTTATCTTGGTATTCCTATGCTGAACTTGAAGTAGTAGGTTCTCAGAAAATCCCTGCTGAGACTTAACTAACTTGTACATAAATAACCATTCCCTAGTAACATGTGTTTGAATAGAAATATATTTTGTATTTGAATAGAAAGAAACATATGGTTTTCTAAGTATATTCCTAATTTAAAGGGATACTAGGTGAAAGAAACAAGATTGGTTTTTGTGTCTCTATTAAACACCTTCCAAGGTGTCTTACTTAGTTATCAAACCTGTCCTTTTTCTGACAATTCCCCTACCCCTGTCCTGGCCAGTGGGTCCCTAGCAGACATCCTGGGGGCCAGAGCTTCCTTTGCTGATTGGTGTAGGGATGGACACCTGATCCCAAATAGACCAGTTTCACCTTCTCTTGAGAAATTGGGGTTGAGGACACTGGAGAGTCTGGACTGGTTGCTTGAGCCAGGAACACATAAACTTAGGAGCCAGTGGGTATAACCATGTACCCAGAGAGACAGAGAAAGCAGTCTTCAGAGAAAGAAACAAAGGCAAAATGTTCGGAGGTGAGGGAGACATGCAAAATGGATGCCTGGTTTTTGCCATGTTTATTCCCTGGTTGCTACTCTTTCTGAGGCCAGATTATTCAACTTTTCCATGGGTTCCACGGGAGATAACTCACTTACCATCTCCATTTGATCTTGAGTGAGTTTGAAATGAGTATCTGCTTTCACAACTAAAAGAAGTCAAATTAATATACTATGTGACTTACAGAAGGAATTCTCATTACTTTTTAAGTCTCATTACCTTATAATCACATCTACATATCCCAGAATATATGTCAATCAGGAATTACTTAGATGGGAAATTCCTGATAAAATAAGATGCAGTAGGAGGGTAAGTGGCTTCTCTGCTTTTCAAATTTTTTAATAATCTAAGTCACAAAAACAGAAAGCAAATAAATGGAGACTTATTTACAGAGGGGATTGGACACGTCAGACCTTTTTTGCAACCACACAATTGGATTTAAAAGATTTTGAAGAACCAACACATTTGGCAGCTTCCCAAACCATCTATTTTTGAAGATTCTGCTTTCCAGAACTGTATTAAGAATGGCCCTTGTCACGGGCGTTAGCTGTGTTTCAGGCTAGCCAAAACTAAAAACTGGAAGAGACTAAATAAGTATGTGTGCATGTAGAGTAGCCCAGACCCTGCAAGTGGACTGACCATAAACAATGATGGCCAAATCTATGAAAATAAGATAAAGACCTTGCTCTTCAGAAACAGTGCCAGATGTGTTCAGAGCTTTGTATACCACACTGTTTCAGCCCTGGTATGCCACACCGTGAATTTAGTGTTCACTTACAATAATCATTTTGAAAACATGCATGGAAAATACAGAGGAACTGTGAACTGCTAAAATCATTTGTCTGGTTCAGGAAAGTTTCAGAGGAAAATCTCGGGGCTTTTTCCTAGAATGTTATGAAAATATTAAATTATACTGATTGCTGCCAACATATTTTCTAACCATTCTAGGAAAAGAAAAAACAACAAAGTTTCCAGCTCTTACTCTAGATTGACACTGGACCTTGTTGATGCTTGCAGGTAATTTGACTGCGCCTACTTTCTTTTTTGGTTAATTGTGTTAAATGTGCCTCATAGCTTATATTCCCGGTGAGGCTGTCATTTAGAAGGGGTGGGTGGGGGCTGAGGGGAAGCTGTTTTAATTCTGGCTTTTGTTTCAGCCACTAAATGTAATGCCACATGATTGTTGACCCAACAATAATCCAGTTAAAAAACAGTCTTCAGAGTTACTACATCATCAGAATTAACCCTGATTACATCAAATTATGTTGAAACAGACCACAGCTGTTTGCCCTGTTGAAGCAACTGCTTGAGAGCTCCTCCGGAAGATACATCTGGGTGTCACTAAGATACATTTTGGGTTTAGTTTTGTTTCTCAACACAAATGTAGGAGGGAAACAAACCCTGTTCTGCTGGGGTGCTTGGTGGGAGCTGAAAACCTTGTGATTCTCCAGCAGTCAAAAGTCATCTCAATTACCAAAGAGAAGGGAACCTGAGATCTTTTGTTTCAGTTTTCTATAGGAAGGATGTAAGAGGAAGGAAATTCAAATCTGTTGAGTATTGCTCTTGCCAGCAAAAAGAAGTGGAACTGACTAGTGAGATGGTGGTGAGATTTTCTTTGGTGGCTGTGTGCAGTAGTATCAACCCAGGAGAGTAGACTGTTCAATTTTAAGAATTTTGCAAGATGGTTGTTAAAATAGAACATCGTTAAAATTAAGTTGTAATAAAAAAAGGGAAATAAGCATTGGAAAAGATGTGGACAGATTGGAACCCTCATACATTGCTGATGGGAATGTAAAATGGTGTAGCCACTGTGGAAAAAAGTTCAGCAGTTCCTTAAAAAGTTAAACAGTGTCACCATATGACTCAGCATTTTCACTCCTAGATAAATACCTAGATTGAAAACGTATGTCCACACAAAAACTTGTACAGGAATGATCGCAACAGCATTATTCATAATAGCCAAAAAGTGGAAACAACTGTAATGTTCATCAGCTGATGAATGGATAAAATGCGGTATATAAAGAACTGTCAAGTGCTTCAACATGGATGAAACTTGAAAACATTATACAAAGCGAAAGAGGTTAGACACACAAGGTCACATATTGTATGAATATGGTTATGTGAAATGTCTAGAATTGGCAAATCCATAGAGATGAAAAGTAGGTTAGCGGTTGCCAGCTGATGGGATTGGGGGAATGGAGAGTTGCTAATGGATATGGTGTTTCTTTTGGGGTAATGAAAATGTTCTGGAATTAGATAGCTGTGGTGGTTGTCAAAGTTGATGAATATATTAGAAACCATGAATTATAAACTTTAATATGGTGACTTTTGTGATACGTGAATATCTTAATTAAAAAATTAAGTTATATAAACTTATAATTAAATAAGTTATATTAAAAAGAAAGGTAGTAACTACCCCAAACTCATCACTTGGCTAATTACATTTTACTATTGTGTTCTTGGTGTTATTTATGTCTATTGTGTCTTTATGTTGGAAATACTAAATAATGGTGTATTACTGTGTATCTCTTAACTCTGTATTCAAGGACATTAACTTGATAGCTTAAAACTGGCCATGGCTGGCAGAGTATTTATGCCACAACAGTTGGCATATACTGTAAATCAAGGCACCCACCAACACCACCAGGGAGCCAATTTTAAAATATTTGCCAGCACATCATTGGCTATATTGTCGGACAATCATCTTGGGTAGTTCTGGTAGAATTATATAGTTAGATGAGGTGAAATCCTGAGGCCTCTAGGTTCCCAGCAAAACAAAGACTAGCAAGCCTGCACAGTTACTATGCAATTTATCAGGTGCAGAAGGAAATGACGTTTCTGGTCATCTGTTGAATAAAGCCACTTTGAGTTCAGGGGACATGGTTTTCTCCAGCTTCACTAGTGTTGCATCTGGTACAAGGGGTTAAGTGCTAAACCCCTGTAGGATTGTCACAGTGAAGCCAGATAACAGAGTAACCGCAAAGAGATTTAATTATGTAGTCCCACAAAGGAGGGTGTGTAAAGAGTGTACAACAGTGTCAGAGTTTGGAAACCAAGGGTTGACAAAGTTGGTTCTCTGGAATCTGGGGGTACCAGTTAAAAGGTTAAAAGGAGTCATTGTTTTTTGAAACTATCCAAGAGTTACAGCCATGTTTTTTTGTTTTTGTTTTTGTTTTTAAGATTTCAGGGGAATCTTATTTTCTTACATGTTTCTGGAATTTTTCTTTTTTTTTTTAATTTATTTTTAAGTTCCAGGGTACATGTGCAGGATGTGCAGGTTTGTTACATAGGTAAATGTGTGCTATGGTGGTGTGCTGCACCTATCAACCCATGACCAAGGTATTAAGCTCAGCAAGCATTAGCTATTTTTCCTAATGCTCTCCCTCCCCCAACCCCCTACCCACTCACAGGTCCCAGTGTGTGTTTCCCTCCCTGTGTCCTGTGTTCTCGTTGTTCAGCTCCCACTTATAAGTGAGAACATGCGGTGTTTGGTTTTCTGTTCCTGTGTTAGTTTGATGAGGATAACGCCTTCCAGCTCCATCCATGTCCCTGCAAAGGACATGATCTCGTTCCTTTCTATGTCGAGTTACAACCATTTTTAAAAGTGGAACTGCACAGGATTACCTCAACCTGCTAAGTCCTTCCAGCTAGGCCGTCCCTGTGGGTTTAAACGCAATGTAAAGAAAGTGGATGTTAAGTGTTCTTACCACAAAAATGATAACTATATTAGTTAATGCATTTGTTAGTTAGCTAGATTTAACCATCCCACAGTGTATTTTATGTATTTGTATTTATATTTCAAAACATCATATTGTACATAATAAACACATACGATGTTACCTGACAATTTTTATTAAAAAAAACCACTCCAGCCACTTATAGGTACCTTCACAAATACTATTCTCTGGTTTGTATGGATCAGAGAGTTCTAGATGTTCCAGTAGTCTACAGCCCCCACCTGTCATCCTTTAAGGGTTGGTTCCTTCGTTCTCACAATGAACATTTAATGAGCATCTATTCTGTGCTGGTACCATGCTGGGAAGCTCTGGGAATACAAAAATGAGGAAGGGCCAGATGTGGTAGCTCATGCCTGTAATCCCAGAACTTTGGGACGCCAAGGCAGGAAGATCACTTGAGCCCAGGAGTTTGAGACCACTCTGGGCAACATAGCAAGACATTGTCTCTAAAAAAAATAATAAGTGAGAAAATCACATTCATGTCTTCAAGGAACTCACAATTCCTTGACAAGGAAATATTTGCTGTACAGTGTGATAATCCAATTTATATAAGTGCAGTGTGGATACCAAGAAAAGAGTGAACAACTTTGCTGGGGAATGGGGACAGTCAGTTTTAGGGAAAGAGGTCTTGACGTATGTTCAAGATCTAATTCAAGGTAGGAGTTCTCTCTGCAGAGCAAATAAAAGGAGCCAGCATTGCAGAGTGTGGTTTGGAAGACTACAGCACTTTCTCAAGGATCTTGACAGTCTTTGTTCTTGGTAGATTATGACAACTGATTTACCAGTGTCAGCAGCAAAGTCCTGGGAGCCTAACTGCCACAGAGCCATTAGCACTGATTCTGGTTATTTTCAAAGGAGAAATTGGGAAAATGGGATTGCTCAAGCTTTTCTCTAAGAAAGTTGTTTGTTTGTTTGTTTGTTTGTTTTGAGACAGAGTCTCACTCTTGTCGCCCAGGCTAGAGTGCAATGGTGCGATCTCAGCTCATTGCAACCTCCACCTCCCAGGTTCCAGCAATTCTCCTGCCTCAGCCTCCCAAGTAGCTGGGATTACAGGTGCCCGCCACCACACCCAGCTAATTTTTTTATTTTTAGTAGAGCTGGGGTTTCACCATGTTGGCCAGGCTGGTCTCAAACTCCTGACCTCAAGTGATTCACCCGCCTCAGTGTCCCAAAGTGTTGGCATTGCAGGCGTGAGGCACCGCACCCGGCCAAAAGTTTATTTTCAAAATGTCTCCCACTGGGTATAGTGTCAAGTAACTCTCAGACTATTAGCCACAGACAGGGAGGAAACCCAATTAGGTCTTTAACCCCACCCCATTCCCACTTCCAGATCTCATCCTCAACCAGATGCCCAGAGTTGACTTGAGCAAGTTAAGGTAATTTGATATAGGGAACCATGTGGGCCTCAAGTAACTAGGGGTTAAAGAAGCATACACCTTTATATGCCTGAGAGATGAGTGTCCTGAAAGACACCAGCTGAGGTGGTTCAGCTGGTCACACTGACCTTCGTAAGCAGCACTCAATTCTGAAATTAACCTGTCAACTAAATTGAAGGGGAGAAAAAGCAGAAGGGCTAGCACACAAACATCCATCCCCACCCCCAGTCCAATCACTGACGTCAGGCCTGGCGTGGGTGGTATTAATCACACAAGCTTGGTGTGCAGTTGAGGACAGCTCTCCTTCCAGCCCTTCAACCCGTTTCTGAAAGCATTCCACCAGCCATGCACCTGCCGCTGGCCACAAACCCTCAACTCCCAGACAGGCACGGATGCAGCGACGGATGTCCCTGACGACACTCAAAGCCACAGTGCACCCTTTAGAACCCCAGGCTTTGTGGGGAGTGGGAGTAGCTATGAGCGGGGGCCAAAGTGGTACCCATGCTCTCCCAGTGTGCATTTCTCTAATCTCTGCAGTGCTCCCTCCTCATAAGATAGTCATTTCCTGAGAATTTAATAAGAATATAAGATTAATGACCCAAAGCACTCTTGGAGCCAGCGATTAATTCCCCCAGGAAATACCAGTGGTCTTTAAACAAAATTGCCTAAATTATGGGCTAGTGATGCATGTCCGCTCAGGGCTTGGGGGTGGGGGGATTGTCACCCCAACTGGTTCCGATAGATGGCGCCTATCTTCATGTAAATCATTCAAATGATTTGTTTTCCATTTTTTTCCCAGCAAAAACCGGGGAGCATTTAAACAGACACACACAGCAGGGAGTGGAGAGGACTTAGTAAAAGCCCAGACAGGAACTTTCCGTCCAAGGGTTGTTTCCAGGCCTGGCACGCCTCTCAGGCTCAAAAGACTGAGCCACTCCAGGGTGCAGCCAGGGACTTGAGCAGCAGTCTTGCTTCCTATGCACAGCCCGAGATGGGCACTAGCAGCAAGAGGGACGCAGGGTGGGAGTCCAGCTGAAGAGCACAGTAAAAAAGCCCCTTTCGGCCGGGCTCACGCCTGTAATCCCAGCACTTTGGGAAGCCGAGGCAGGCGGATTACGAGGTCAGGAGATCGAGACCATCCTGGCTAACATGGTGAAACCCCGTCTCTACTAAAAAAAAAATACAAAACATTAGCTGGGCGTGGTGGCGGGCGCCTGTAGTACCAGCTACTAGGGAGGCTGAGGCAGGAGAATGGCGTGAACCTGGGAGGCGGAGCTGGCAGTGAGCCGAGATCACGCCACTGCACTCTAGCCTGGGCAACAGAGCGAGACTCCGTCTAAAAAAAAAAAAAAAAAAAAAGCTCCTTTCTTTAACCTTTGGGGAAAGATGGGGGTGTTCAGAGAACCCTTCCCAAAGTCGATACCTGGTGACTGTTGTATTCATATTTCAAGGTCCCTCCTGCCATTGGCCAAACAAGAAACATCAAACTTTTCCATTTCCACATGAAATTGTAAATAACACCATCTTTTCCTAAGCAAACAAAATAAGACTTTAAAGAATTTCTGGCAGAATATGACCTAACCCCCAACTAACTCTTGCTAAACAGTCTTCCAGTCTGTGTATTGAATCATATAACTATCAAAGGATACGTAAGACTACTCTTCTGGGGGAAGATAGGGCATACGTATGCCTGACTTGCATCACAAACCTCAGCTGCAGCCAAACCATGCAGATTTCTCCGACTCTGCAATCTCTGGGACTTGGCACCATGACTCAGATGTGAATGAAGTCAGGATAGTTTTATTTTGGTTGGAAGTCACCGCCTCCTGATTGATTTGGCAGACGTTAAGTGTTGTTTGTCTTACAGGGATTTAAGGTACTTAAAGCCAGAAGTTAAAATGGCCATCATTCTGGTGGTGGCCCTTCATACGTGACTTAAGGATCCCTAAATTGTAAGGTTAAGGGAGCTGTGGTCCCAGCCTAACAGTTCTGGCTTTACTTCCCATCCAGCAGCACACTGGATATTGAAGAAAGTCAGTGAAATGTTAGATCCAGGGGACTGACCGTTAAAACTCCCAGGGTATCTAGAAGAGCTAAGTACGTGGTAGGGGATTCGCTTTTCCAAATTGAAGAGGGTGAACTTCCCCCAACCCAATCAAGATCTGTTGGACCAAATGATGTCCAACTGCTTGAAACAACTCAGCTGCACAGAGACAGAAATGAACAAAACAGCTTTAGTCTGAGGTTGTGTGGGGCAGTGCAAGATGCTGCTTCTCCAATTCATCTGTCCACACAGCACGGTTCCCCATTGAATAAACAGGTTACTATCCACTTATCAGAGAAGTTAGGGAGGACCTGCCTTTTAATGCTGCTTAGAGAGACACTTTGTGATGAGAAAAGAGCTCGTACAAAAGATTTTCTTTTTCTCCCCCCTCCCGCTGAAGTGCTGGGGTTGTGTGCTTCCACGTACATCTGGGATATCATTATATTTACAAACAGAGGTCTCATAGCCTGTGTCAATGAGCGGGAACGTTGGGGAATTTGGACCCCAATTTCTTGTTCTTCTGCACTTGACCTTGCCTTCCAATTCATTATGAAATACATTGACTAGTTTTGCTTCTTCCATTCTACAAATCATGCGAATTTTCTATACTAAACTGTGTTTTCCCAGAGGCAGTGTAGGAGGGAGTCAGCTGGACTTGGTTTCCAGGCAATGAGAGGCTCCCAGGTCGATCCCATTAAGGCAATGCCCTCATTTTGAATAGCAGATGACCGGGACCCCTCCTCCCCCACACACCTGAATTGGAAAATTGGCTCGGCTTTGTACAAGCCCTTGCCCTTAGGCTGTCCATAAAATAGGAACAATACTGAAGACAATCCTGTAAGCTACAAAAGCAAAGGCTCCGGCGCGTAGTAGGTCCGTCTCCTCCTCCCGCCGAGGGACGCCAAAGTTAAGGAGCTTCTTGCTGGGAAGGCGTCCCTCCTTTCAGCCGGAACCTGACCCGCAGAATGTATCGGAAACGTGAGCAGCCCTAGTATCCCTTCCCCGTCGACGCTCGGTGAAAAATCGATCGACGACCGAGGGCGCGCAGTCCCTTCCCCTCACACCCGCCAGCGCCAGGGGCGCGGTCGCCTCCCTGGCCTCCGCGCCCGCGGCTTGGGGCCTCAGGAGAAAGCGAGACTCCGGGGCGCGCCGGCGGCGGTGGCTTTCTGTATCCTCGCGGGTCCCTAGCCCCGCGTCCGCGTGCGCGGCGGCCTCGGGGGCGCGGCGGGAGCGGGCGTGGCGAGCGAGCCGGCCTTCCAGCTGCAGCTGCTCCCCCGGCGGCCGGGCGGAGAGTGCGGGTTGCGCGCGCTCGGGGCGGGGGAGCGGGCGCGCGCGAGGCTGCCGGGCGCGCGCCGCGCCGCCTAGTCCCCGCCGGGCCGCCCGCCCCGCCCCTGGCCTCCCGCGAGCTGCGCACCGCCGGCCGCTGCCCCAGCTGCCCGAGCCCGCGCCCTCGTCCGCGCGACCCGGCGGCGGGCTCCAGGCCGGCAGCATGAGCGGCGGCGGCGACGTGGTGTGCACCGGCTGGCTGAGGAAATCGCCTCCCGAGAAGAAGTTGAGGCGCTATGTGAGTGCGGGCGCGGCCGCCCAGGGGCGGGCGGGGGGCGCTCCGGGGCCTGCGGAGGGGCGGGGGACTCCCGGAGGGGCGGCAGGCTGGGGAGCTCGGGCCCGGAGCCGCGGGGGGCCGGGGGCGAGGAGCGGCCGGGGGCGTGTGGGGCACCTGCACACCTGTCACAGGTGGGCCGCCGAGGGGCGGGGCGGGCGGCAGGTTGAGGCTGCGGCTCCTGCCCCGCCAGGCGGGCGCGGCGGCGGCGCCTCCCAAGCCGGTCTGCTCGTGAACTAAATATAGTGTCGAAGTTTGTATTGATGGCTTCTGGAGACCGAGAGAGTTGACTCTCGGGGCTGGGGCTCCGCGGCAGCCCCGAGCAGCTTCAGCCCGCAGGGTCGGGGAGAGGGCGGGAAAGGGGGGCGTAGGCTGTGGGGCCGCGCGGACGGCCCCACAAAGGGCGAGCGCCTCACGCCCTCTCCTTCCCTTTCTCTGCCTGCCCCTCCCGGCCGCCGGCCTCCCTCCGTCCGCGGCTGCATCACCGGCAGCGTCAGCGGCATGTGCAGCCCTTGTATTAAGTGACTCATTTGTTTGTCCCCCTTCTTTCCCTTTATTCCGTTCGTCTCTCACAGGCGCCTCCCCCGACCCCGGTGTGACACTGCAGTTTGGTCCCCGTGGCTGGCCCGGGTTTGGGACCGGGCAGCTCCCGGGTGTCTGGGGTCGGGAGAGATCGAAGCTCTCCGCGGCCAGGTGTTGCCAACCGACAGTGTTTACTGACATCGCTGGAACAGCCTTTTCCCTCTAGGTGGGGAACTGGCAGCCTGGGGGAGGTGGAACAGCGTGGCGCTGAGCCGTGGAGTTCTGGCTTTTTTTTTTTTTTTTTTTTTAACCCCTCTCCCCAGAGGATGCCTTGCCTGGTGAGGTCAAAGTACAAGATGGTGCCAGTTACTGAGATTTGGCCGAAATGGTCTTGGGGTAGTCGCGGGAGTTTGGAAGTGGGGGTAAGGTTGCTGGAAGGTTTCAAGGTCTCTCATCTGCTCCCTCTCCGTTTCCCATGAAGTGCCCTTGTTTAACGGGCTGTGGTGCCGAACTCCGGGATCACTCCCACAGCCTGGAAGGGAGCCGTTGCCTCCAGCTGCAGTGCATCAAGGGAGCTCGGAATAGACCCTGCCCTCTGTCAGCTGCACCAGTGGCTGTCCATGGGGGGAGAGGCAGAAGCCTACCAGAATTTCCTGTCTTGGCTCCCCAGATCAGAATCAAGGGACTTCTGGCCTCTGGACTGAGGAAGTGACATTCTGTTTTTCAAAGGAAGTGTTGTTGTTGCGGAGTGCAAGTGTGTGTCAATGAAATCAGGCTCTTACGTAGATGTTTGCTGGGGAAAAAAAATCTAAGGATTTAGCACATGAGTTTTGAAAGTGGACATGGATTTATAGGAGGAATGAAGCAGTGAATTGTTCATCTCAGTTCGGAAGCTCATTTTTAGGAGTGTCTATGTAGCCAGAGTATAATTATTAAGAAATAAACTTTTTTCCTCTTCAGGGTTGTATCAGTTCGTTAGGAAGGTTGAATATTTTAATTAGGATTAAGGAGCAGTGATTTACTATTAACAATTTTATAAATAATTTAAAAACTTTGTCCCGAAGAGCTTCCAAAAATTATCTATACAAATAGATTTCCGTACAAGCTAGTGGAATACAGTGTCCACAGTAAAAAAAAAAAAAAAAAAAAAAAAAAAGTGACCCTTAATTTTCAAGTTCGAACACTATACACTAAAGAACCTTGAAAGTTGTTTTTGAAACAATTTGCAAACAGTATGACATTGTGTCTACATTTGACTTATGGCTCCTTGAACTCTCACCCAGACTCTATGACCCATTTCTTGGGTATTTTTGTTCCCAAACAACTTTAGTTCAAAATAACCAGGTTTGGAGGTATTTGGGTCAAGCACCTTTTTCACTCATTTGAACGAATCTAGTCGTATGATGGCCTTAGCCTCTCTTTCCCATCTTCCATGTACCTTCAGCCCATCAGGTGTCAGACCTTAACAGCTTTTCTTAGGCTAGGATGTGATGTGTTCACTTACATGACTGGAAGCCTCTGCCCCTTCGGAAGTTCAGTTTCCCCCTAATTGAAACTGCTGATATGTGTAACCTTAAGCCTCTGGGGAACAGTATGCCTTTACATCTACTTTTCTTTTGGGGTATTCAGAATTTTTGCATCCTGTTGTAAGTTAAAACTCTGCTAGTTTGCTTATTTCAGTAGAGGCCCGAGTTCATTAGAACCAAGCTTGGAAAGTATTTCCCAGCCCCATGGCTGTATATTTACCCCAAAGTAGCTGCTGCTTCTGGTATACATCATAGGCGTGTTATATTGTAGATTGAGAAATCCTCATTATAAGAATACATCGAGCATATGTGATAAGGGGAAAAAGTAGTTGAACTAGGTTATGACTATTTAAAACGATTTTTTTAAAAACTGACTTAATTTGAAGTCTGGGCGCAGTGGCTTATGCCTGTAATCCCAGCACTTTGGGAGGCTGAGGCGGGCGGATCACTGGAGGTCAGAAGTTCGAGACCAGTCTGGCCAATGTGGTGAAACCCCGTCTCTACCATAAATATAAAAATTAGCTGGGCGTCATGGAGGGCATCTGTAGTCCCAGCTACTCAGAAGGCTGAGACATGAGAATCGCGTGAGCCCGGGAGGCTGAGGTTGCAGTGAGCCGAGATCGTACCACTGCACTCCAGCCTGGGTGACAAAACAAGACTCCATTTCAAAGAAAAACAAAAAACTTACTTAATTCGGAAAGACGGGGAGGCGTAGGGGGGAAAAACATCTTAGAAGAAGCAAAGGCAAATGTTTGAGCAATTAGTTTTCAGGGATTTTTTTCATCAGCCTTTTCTAGTTAATTAATTATAAGTATAAGAGATCTATCTGCTATTTACTGAGTGCCCTGGAGAAATTGCAAAAAGTGTCTCTGGAAAATGCTGACTATTGCCTCTGGGGCATCCTGATATGGGTGCAGTGGAAGGCCGGCAGAAGTAACAACCCTCCCATTGTGCCTCAGTGTATTTGTGTGTGTATGCGCGTGCATGCAAATGCATACACATGTACATGTATATAATTATTAAACAGAATTTTCTTGAGGAAAAACATTTTATTAATATGACCTACACTGCATTGTAGTTTTCTATCAATTTCACTGGATTAATAGATTTAGGGAATAAGATCGGCAGACTACCCCCTAGTGGCTAACTTGAAGAAAGTTGTGCACAAATTGTAAAGAACTACTGCATTAAGGTAACAGTAATTGTTTATTTCCATTATATTTATTAAATATACTTATTAAATCTATGTCCCAGGCACTGGATCAGGTGCTTGGAATAAAAATCCAGTAAACAGAAAAAAAAATTAATCCAGTCTTTCAGTCTTAGCAATGGCTTTGCCTTCTCCTTCAAAGGAAAATTGAAATGATGAGGGAGTAGTTGTCTGTACGTACGATGAATGGCCACATCTTCAAATTTACTTGTATCTGCATAGTTCCTTTCTTCCTTTTTTTTTTTTTTTTTTTTTTTGAGACAGAGTTTCACTTTTGTTGCCTAGGCTGGAGTGCAATGCACGATCTGGGCTCACTGCAACCTTTGCCTCCTGGGTTCAAGCGATTCTCCTGCCTCAGCCTCCCAAGTAGCTGGGATTACAGGCATGCATCACCACACCTGGCTAATTTTGTATTTTTAGTAGAGATGAGGCTTGACCACGTTGGTGAGGCTGGTCTTGAACTCCTGACCTCAGGTGATCCACCCGCCTCGGCCTCCCACAGTGCTGGGATTACAGACAGACATGAGCCACCGCGCCCAGCCTGCATGGTTCCTTTCTTGTTTCCTTTTCTTAGAGTAGATGAAGTGCCACTTCTATCTGAGCTAATCCTGCTACTTATACTTTGAATCATATCTTCTCCTCCCTACTCAAATAATTCTTATCCTGTAACACATCTTCAACTTCTTTCCCTCTCTGTACTACCTACTTTTTTTCAGGAATAAACTTGGTGGTGGTTTATGCAGTCTTCCTTTCTCCCACCTTCTTCTCAGTCGGCTCCAGTGGAAACCTACTTTGTTATTCACCAAAGCTATTCTCACAAAGGCACCAGCGATACCCAGATCACTAAACTCAGAGGATGATTTTTTACTCCTCATTTTAATTAATCTCTTCACTGCTTGGTCATAGTTGACCACTCTTTTTTAAAACACCTTCCTCTTATCTTGGCTGACACTATAAATGCCTGTTATTTCTCCTTTTCTGGCTACTCTATATTTCCTTTGCTAGACTGACCCTTTTATCCAGTCCTTAAAGGTTGAAGCTCCTTTATAGTCATAGTGGCTGTGTGGTTTCTCCCCTTTGGCAACCTTGTCCATTCTACTGGCTTCAGTTATCATTTGCATGGTGGTCATCAAGTTAAATTTCCATCTCAGAGTTGTGTTCTGAACTTCAGACTTACATATCCAACTGTTAACTGGGCATCTCTATTTGAATGTTTCCCAGTCAACACAAACTCACCACTTCCAAAACTAAACTCTTCTTTGTTCATCTCTTCACTCCACATCTGCTCAGTAAACAGTGCCACTAAGCACCTACTTGCTCAGATGAGAAACTTGGGCATCATCTTTGACTCCCCGTCACACACTATCCCACATCTAATCTGTCACCAAAACCCATTAGTGGTATCATCTAAATATCTTGTTATACGCTTCTTCATCCCCACTGCTGTGACTTTTAGGATTATTTTAGTAGCCATCTGTTGAGCACTTACTTTGTACCAGGCACTATGCTTAGACCATTGATCTTTTAATGTAGTAATTTAGCCCTATAATAAGGGAAGCGACTTACCCAAAGTCATCTAGCTTTGTCCTAAAGCCTGGGCTTTTTTAAAAAATTAAACATTTCATTTTGAGGTAATTCTACATGCACATCTAGTTGTAAGAAATAGTAAACAAAGATTTATGTAGTCATTATCCAGTTTTCCTTAATGGTAACATCTTGCTAAATTATAGTACAGTATCACAACAGTATATTGACAATGATACAGTCAAGATACAGAACATTTCCGTCATGATAGGATTTTTTATGTTGCCCTTTTATAATCGTATTCACTACCATCCCACCCCTACCACGTCCTTAATCTGTGACAACTACTAATCTGTTCTCCGATATTTCATGTGTGTTATTTAAATGGATTCATGCAGTACTTAAGATTTTGAACTTTTTTTTATTCAGCATAATTCTCTGGAGATTCATCCTCATTTCATGCATCAATAGTTATTGTTTTTTATTGCTAAGTAGTATTTCATGGTATGGATGTACCACACAGTCTGTTTATTTAACCATTCACCCATTAGTTCTCATTTACATTTCCCTTATGGCTAATGATGTTGAACATCTTTTCATATGATTATTTGCCATCTGTATATCCTCTTTGGTCAAATGTCTTCAAGAATTTGAGTATTTTATATATAGGTTTTTTTTTTTTTTGAGATGGAGTTTTGCTCTTGTTACCCAGGCTGGAGTGCAATGGCATGATCTCGGCTCCCCAGGTTCAAGTGATTCTCTTCGTTGTTGTTGTTGTTGTTGTTGTTTTTAGACAGATTCTCACTCTGTCACCCAGGCTGGAGTACAGTGGCACAGTCTTGGCTCACTGCAACCTCCGCCTCCCAGGTTCAAGCGATTCTCCTGCCTCAGCCTCCTGAGTAGCTGGGACTACAAGTGTGTGCCACCATGCCCAGCTCATTTTTGTATTTTTAGTAGAGACAGGGTTTCACCATGTTGGCCAGGATGGTCTCAATCTCTTGACCTTGTGATCCGCCCACCTTGGCCTCCCAAAGTGCTGGGATTACAGGCGTGAGCCACTGTGCCGGCTTTCCTGGTTTTTTTTTTCCTACACATTTTACAGGTTTATGTTTTTCGTTTAAGTCCGTGATCCACTGTGAGTTAATTTTCATGTAAGATGTGAGACTTAGATTGAGGTTCTTTTGTTGTTGTCATTGTTGTTGACAAAGCCATCCTACTTCCATTGAATTGCTTTTTCGTCTTTGTCAAAAATCAGTTGGACGTATTTGTGTGGGTCTGTTTCTGTTGTCTCTGTTTTGGCCCATTTTTCCATGTGTCTGTCCCTCTGCAAATACCATAGAATCTTGCCAACTATAGCTATATTGTAAGTCTTGAAATCTGGTAGCCTGATTCCTCTACTTTATTCTTATTTTTCAAAGTGTTTTAGCTATTCTATTATCTTTACCTTTCAATACAAATTTTATAATAATCTTGTTTATGCAAAAAAAAAAAGTCTTGCTGAGATTTTAATAGGAAGTGCATTAATCCTGTGTACCAATTTGGAAAGAAATTACAGCTTTACTATATTAAATCTTCCAGTCCATGAATTTATTTTACATTTATTTATATATGTCTTTCTTCCTTCGTTTATTTTCTTCTCCTTCCACCATCCCCCCCGCCAACCACCCCCACCAGAATCTTGCTGTGTCACACAGGCTGGCGACAGTGGCACAATCATGGCTCACTGCAGCCTCAAATTCCTGGGCTCAGGTGATCCTACTGTCTCAGCCTCCCAAGTAATTGGGACGACAGCTGCGTACTGCTGTGCCTGGCTAATTTTTTTTATTATTATTTGTAGAGACAGGGTCTCCCTGCGTTGCCCAGGCTGGTCTCACACTCCGGAGCTTAAGCAGTCCTCCCACCTTGGCTTCCCAGAGTGCTGCGATTATAGGTGTGAACCACCATGTCTAGCCTTCTGGAAGAGATGGTGTAGAACTGGTATAATTCTTTAAACCTTTGGTAGAATTCTCCAGATTAAACCATCTGGATCTGGAAATGTCTTTGTTAGAAATTTTTTACATTTTTAATCCAATTTCTTTAATAGATACGGGGTTCTTCAAATTATCTACTTCATATTGGGTGAATTATAGAAGTTTATATTTTTCAACAAATTGGTCCATTTTTTCTAAGTTGTCACATACATGTGAGTGGAGTTACAGTATCCTGTATTATGCTTTCAGTGTCTGCAGGGTCTGTAGTGGGTCCACTGCTTTATTTTTTTAACCCTTATTCTTGCATACTGACATTGCTTCATTATTATTTTTTGTTTGTTTTTTGAGACAGCATGTCACTCTGTCACCTGGGCTGGAGTGCAATGGCACGATCTCAGCTCACTACAACCTCCACCTCCCAGGTTCAAGCAGTTCTCCTGCCTCAGCCTCCCGAGCAGCTGGGATTGCAGGCATGTGCCACAATGCCCAGCTGATTTTTGTATTTTTAGTAGAGACAGGGTTTCACCATATTGGCCAGGCTGGTCTCAAACTCCTGAGCTTAAGTGATCTGCCTGCTTTGGCCTCCCAAAGTGCTGCAATTACAGGCGTGAGCCACTGTACCTGGCCTCTGATTTTTTTATATAGTAGTTTATTCATTTGAGACTTTTCCTCTTATTTAATGTATTCATTTACTGCTATGAATTTCCCTCTCAGCACTGCTTTAGCTGTGTCCCACTAATTTTGATAAATTGCATTTTCAATTTTTATTTGCTCAGTATATATATATATTTTTTACTTTCCTTGAGACTTTCCTCTTTGACCATGGATTATTTACAAGTACATTGTTTAGTTTCCAAATGTTTGGAGATTTTCCCATTATTTTTCTGTTTCTGTCTTTTAGTTGGAATTCATTGTGGGAGTAGAGTAAGTTCTATTTGATTTCAGTTATTTTTAACTTGTCAAGGTTTATTTTATTGCTGAAAATGTGGTCTATCTTGCTTTAGGTTCCATGGGTACTTTGAAAAGAATGTTTATTCTGCTATTATTGGGTAAAGTATTCCATAAATGTCAATTAGATCTTTTTGATTGATAGTGATATATATAATTCTTTTATATCCTTGCTGATTTTTCTATCTAGTTCTTCTGTCGATTGTTGAGAGACAGGGGTTGAAGTTTCCAACTATAATTGTGAATATTTCTGTTTCTCATTTCACTTATATCTGTTTTTGTTTCACATATTTTATTATTTTTATTATTTTTTTGGAGATGGAGTTCCGCTGTTGTTGCCCAGGCTGGAGGTGCAATAGCATGATCTCAGCTCTCCGCAACCTCCACTTCCTGGGTGCAAGCAATTCTCCTGCCTCAGCCTCCCAAGTAGTTGGGATTACAGGCATGCGCCACCACACCCGGCTAATTTTGTATTTTTAATAGAGACAGGGTTTCTCCATGTTGGCCAGACTGGTCTCGAACTCCTGACCTCAGGTCATCCGCCTGCCTCAGCCTCCCAAAGTGCTGGGATTACAGACATGAGCCACCGCACCCAGCCTGTTGTTCGATATATACACATTTAGAATTGCAACATCTTCTTGGTGGCATGACCCTTTTATCTTTATATAATACCTGCTGAGTCTCTGGTAATTTCTTTTGCTCTGAGGTCTACTTGTTATCTGATATATTATACAAGTATCTGAGGGCTACTTGATATATTATAGCCTATATCTGATGATATAGTTATTCTTGCTTTCCTTTTATTGATATTCACATGATACATCTTTTCCATCAATTTACTTTCAACCTACCCATATCATTGTATTTGAAGTGATATCTTATAGGTGGCATATTGTTGGGGTGTATTAATCCGTTCTCGCACTGCTGTAAAGAACTACCTGAGACTGGGTAATTTATCAAGAAAAGAGGTTTAATTGGCCCACAGTTCCACAAGCTGTACAGGAAGCATGGCTGGGGAGGCCTCAGGAAACTTACAGTCATGGCGGAAGGTGAAGGAGAAGCAGGCACATCTTACATGGCTGGAGCAGGAGGAAGAGAGTGAGGGGAGAGGTACTACACACTTTTAAATAACCAGATCTCACAATAACTCACTCACTATCATGAGAACAGCACCAAAGGGGAACTCCACCTCCATAATCCAATCATTTCCCATCAGGCCCCACCTCCAATATTTGGGGATGACAATTTGACCTCATATTTGGGCAGGGACACATACCCAAACCATATCATGGGGCATGTTTTTAATCCACTGTGCTGATTTATGTCTTAATTGGTATATTTAAATTTACATTTAATATAATTTCTAATATGCTAGAGCTTAGTTCTGCCACTTTATTTTTTGTTTGTGTTCTGTTTTTGTTTTCTTCTTGCCTTCCTGTGAGTTTCTTGAATATTTTTTAGAATTCCATTTTGATTTATCTATATAGTGTTTTTGAGTGTATCTCTCTATACAGCTTTTTTAGTGGTTGCTCTAGGTATTATACTGTACATACAACAGTCAGTTGGTGTCGTCTTATAATCTGAATGAAGTCTGTATCATCATTTTACAAGTTTAAGTAAAGTATAGTAACCTTACCTCCCTTTATGTCCTTTTGCCATCCTCCATGTATAATTGTCTTAAATATTTTTTCTGTATCAGACAGTGCTATAATTTTTGCTTCAATCATTAAACCTAATTTAGAAAACTCAGAAGGAAAGACTATTTAATTACATTTTTGTTTACTATGTGCTTTCTTCTTTGCTGATGTTTTCAGGTTCCTCTTTTTTTCATTTCCTTTCTGTTTAGAGAACTTCCTTTAGCCATTCTTTAGGGTAGATCGGCCAGTGATAAATTGTCTTTATTTTCCTTCACCTGAGAAGGTCTCATTTTCCCCTTCATTCTGATATTTTCACTGGATATTGAATTATTTAGTTGACACTTCTTTTCTTTGAGCACCTGTAAAATACTGCATCCTTTCTTTCTGGCCTGCATGGTTTCTAATGAAAAATCCATGGTCATTCCAATTGCTTTCCCTCAGGAGGTAAAATGCCCTCTTTTTCTTTCTTTTCTTTTCTTTTCTTTCTTTCTCTTTCTTTCTTTCTTTTTCTTTCTTTCTTTCTTTCTTTTTGGGACGGAAAATGCCATCTCTTTCTTTCTTTCTTTCTTTCTTTCTTACTTTCTTTCTTTGAGAAGGAGTTTCACTCTTGTCACCCAGGCTGGAATGCAATGGCACTATCTGGGCTCACTGCAATGTCTGCGTCCCAGGTTCAATAGATTCTCCTGCCTCAGCCTCCCTAGTAGCTGAGATTACAGGCGCTCACCACCACGCCCAGCTAATTTTTTGTATTTTTGGTAGAGACAGGGTTTCACTATGTTGGCCAGGCTGGTCTTGAACTCCTGACCTCAGGTGATCCACCCAACTCAGCCTCCCAAAGTGCTGGGATTACAGGAGTGAGCCACCACGACCAGCTCCCATCTTTTTCTCTGGATGTGTTCAATGATTTTTTTTCTCTTTATTTTCAGAATTTTGCTATGTGTCTTGGTGTGGAATTTTCTTGAGTTTATCCAGTTTGGAACTCACTAAACCTACTGAATCTTTCTTACTACATTTGAGAAGTTTTCACCCATTATTTCAAGTACTTTCTCAGTCCTACCCTCTTTCTTCTCTTCTTCCAAGAATCCAATGACAAAACTGTTAGATCTTTTGTTGTAGTTCCATAGCTTCTGTAGACTCTGGTCATTTTTTTTCAGTCTGTTTTCTCTGTGTTGTTCATATTAGGTTATTTCTACTGTCCTGTTTCCCCATTCACTGATTCTATTTCTCTGATCTCACTATTCTGCCATTGAACTCACTGATGAACTTTTTATTTTGGTTGTTATATTTTTCAGTTCTAAAATTCCATTTGGTTTTTCTTTACATCTTCTATTTTTTTACTGAGACTTTGTTTCTTTTTGGAGGCTTTCCAATTTTCCATTTGTTCCAAGCATGTTTGTACCTGCATTTTTATGATGACTGCTTTAAAATCTTTGAAAGATAATTCTAACAGCTCTGTTATCTCAGTGTTGGCATCTGTTGATTGTCTTTTTCATTCCATTTGAGAGCTTCCTCATTCTTTGTATAATGAGTGGTTTTCTATTAAAACCTGGACATTTTTGGCTCACACATGTAATCCTAGCACTTTGGGAGGCCAAGGCAGGCGAATCACCTGAGGTCAGGAGCTCAAGACCAGCCTGGCCAACATGGCGAAACCCTGTCTCTACTGAAAATACAAAAATTACCCAGGCATGGTGGCAGGTGATTGTAATCCCAGCTACTTGGGAGGCTGAGGTGGGAGAATTGCTTCAACCCAGGGGGCAGAGGTTGCTCTGAGCCAAGATCATGCCATTGCACTCCAACCTGGGCAACAGAGCAAGATTCTGTCTCAAAAAAAAAAAAAAATTAAACGTGGACATTTTTGTATTGTGTTGTGATACTCTGGATCTAATTTAAACCTTGTGTTTTATCTGGATTTCTCTGACTCTGCTGCAATCATCGGAAGGGGACACTGCCTTAGTACTTCCAAGTAGAAGTTGAAGTCCAGGTTTTTCATTCCACCTCCATTGACACTCCCGATAGGAAGGCAGTCCTCATTACTCCCGTGAATGGTTTAAGGTTCCAACTTCCCATGTGGTCTCCAGTGACTCTACAGGGATGGGTGCCTTATTACCAGTTTTTGGGTATGAATATCGTAGCTTTCTACTTGGCTTTCTTTGACACCACCCTAGCAGGTGTCACCTGGCCTCATGACAACCTCTGAAGGGTAGAAGTCTAGGTTGTCACTCAGTTTTTGCTGCTGTGGGTGAGGGTTGGACCACAGTTTGCTCTGCGGTGTTTGGCTGGAGTAGAGCAGTTATTGTTTAGCAGTTTCGACTCTTGCTAGGCTGCTCCTTTCCCAGTCCTTTGGCTAGAGAGAGCAGACTTTCTTTGGGAATTTTTTGGTCTACACAGGTTGGTGTTTCTGCCATGCTGACTGCTTCAGCTCCAAGTCTGAGATATATGAGGCATAAAGAAAACTCATGGAATTTATCACTGTGTCATTCCTTGGGTTCCAGGGTCCCTAGCAAATCTGCCGCCTACTCTTCACCTTTTAGATTCTTCTTAAGCTTGTTTTATATGTAATATCTAAGGATTTTAGTTGTACTTAGTGGTGGGAATAGGGAAAAGTATGTCTATTCCATTTACCCACTGTGTATGGTCTTGAATGTTGCTTATACAAAAGCACTTGTTACCAATAAACATTTAATATAGTAGTGGCAATTACTAGATATTTTATTCCCATGTTACCAGAGGAGAAACTGAGCACAGAGCTTAAGTGCCACACATATAGTAAGTAGCAGACCCAGGACTACAAACCAAGTCTTCTCATTAAAATCCATGTGCTTGGCCAGGCATAGTGGCTCACGCCTATAATCCCAGCACTTTGGGAGGCCGAGGCAGGTAGATCACAGAGGTCAGGAGATCGAGACCATCCTGGCTAACACAGCGAAACCCCATCTCTACTAAAAATACAAAAAATTAGCCGGGTGTGATGGCAGGCGCCTGTAGTTCCAGCTCCTCAGGAGTCTGAGGCAGGAGAATGGCGTGAACCGGGGAGGTGGAGCTTGCAGTGAGCCGAGATTGCGCCACTGCATTCCAGCCTGGGCGACAGAGCTAGACTCCATCTCAAAAAAAAAAAAAAAAATCCATGTTTTTTCCCCACATTCTGTGGATTAGGATTCTGCCTTTATTTTTTAATTTTTACTTTTTATGGATACATAATAGTTGTAAATATTTATGGAGATGTGAAATTTTGATACAAGCATATAATGTGTGCTTAGGATACTCATCACCTCAAACGTTTATCATTTCTTTTTGTTAGGAACATTCCAGTTCCACTCTTGTTATTTTGAGGTATACAATAAATTATTGTTAACTATACTTGCTCTATCTTGCTACCAAATATTAGATCTTAGTTCTTCTAACTGTATTTTTATACCCACTAACCATCCCTTCTTTATACTTCTCTTCCCACTGTCCTTTCCAGTATCTGATAATCGTTATTGTTTCTCTATCTCCATGAGTTCAGTTTTTTTAGCTTCCACATATGAGTAAGAACATGCAGTGTTTAAATTTCTGTTCCTGGCTTATTTTGCTTAACATAATGTCCTCCAGTACCATCCGTGTTGCCACGAATGGCAGGATTTCATTATTTGTATGGCCGAATAGTATTCCATTGTTATTGTTGTTTTCAAGACGGAGTCTTGCTCTGTTACCAAGAGGTGTAGTGGTACAATCTTGGCTCACTGCAGCCTCAACCTCCTAGGCTCAAGCGATCCTGCCACCTCATCCTCCTGAGTAGCTGGGACTACAGACATGCGCCACCCGGCCTGGCTAATTTTTTGTTTTATTTTTTGCAGAGGTGAGGGCTCACTATGTTGCCCAGGCTCATCTCGAACTCCTGAGCTCAAGTGACTTTCCTGCCTTGGCCTCCTAAAGTGCTGGGATTAAAGGCATGAGCCACTGTGCCCAGCCCTGAATAATATTCCATTGTGTATATGTACCACATTTTTTTAATGCATTCATCGATTGATGGACACTTAGGTTGATTCTGCATGTTGGCTACTATAATAAGCATGGGAGTGCAGATATCTCTTCAATACATTGATTTCCTTTCTTTTGGATATATAGCCAGCAGTGGGATTGCTAGATCATATGGTAGTTCTATTTTTAGTTTTTTGAAGAACTACCATACTGTTCTCTATGGGGGCTGTACTAATTTACATTCCTACCAACAATGTATGAGGGCTTCCCTTTCTCCACATCCTTGCCAGCGTCTGTTATCACTTGTCTTTTTTTCTGTACATACTTAGCATATTTTACAAAAAAGAAGAACTGAATGCCAGCATATATGACTTTGAGCTCCTTATATATTCTAGTTATTAATCCCTTGTCAGATGAGTAGTTTACACATATTTTCTCGCATTCTGTGAGTTGTTTCTTCATGTTATTAATTGTTTCCTTTGCTGTGTCAAAGCTTTTAAGCTTGATGTGATCCCTTCTGTCCGTTTTTGCTTTGGTTGCTTGTGCTTTTGAGGTCTTGCTCAAGAAATCTTTGCCCAGACCAATGTCCTGGAGCATTTCCTCAATATTTTCTACTAATAGTTTTATAGTTTCAGGTCTCATATTTAAGTCCTTAATCCATTTTGATTTCATTTTTAAATATTGAGAAAGATAGGGGTCTAGTTTCATTCTTCTGCATATGGATATCAAGTTTTCCTAGAACATTTATTGAAGAAACTGCACTTTTTCCAGTGTATGTTCTTGACACCTTTGTCAAAGGTGACTTCTGTCCTACTTTAGCATAGCTAGATAATTTCTGTTTGCTATAGTCCATTTGCAAAAAGGTAGCCATTTACAAATGTTTAAATGACGAGATTATTTTAAACTTACATAGTATTGCCATAATTATCCTGCAGTTTAACTCTTTAAAACTCAAGCAATTATTAATTTTCTTTTTAAGCTATAGGGTAACCCTAGCAGTTTTTAAAAATTTAAACTTCGTAAATATGTTTAAGTGATTTGCTATCCTTGATTAGTATCTTAGTCCATTCAGGCTGCTATAACAAAGTAGCCTTAACTGGGTGGTTTATAAGCAACAGACATTTACTTCTAAAAGCTCTGGAGGCTGGCAAGTCCAAGATCAAGGCACTGACACATTCAGCGTCTGGTGATTGCCCACTTCCTCATAGACAATATCTTCCATTGTGTCCTCACATGGTTGAAGAGGGAAAGAAGCTCCTCGGGGTTTCTTTTATAATGTCTCTAATTATAATGTCTCTAATTTATGAGTACTCTGCCCTCATGACCTGATAACCTCCCAAAGGACCCACTTCCTAATACTGTCACTTTAGGGATTAGGATTCCAACATGTGAATTGGGGTGGTGGGGCGGGCTGGGGCATTGTGAGGCAGAAGCATGCAGTTCATTGCAATAAGATGATTCTTTAAATTTTCTAAAAGGTTACTTTTAAAAGTCTGCTCATGGCCGGGCGCAGTGGCTCATGTCTGTAATCCCAGCACTTCGGGAGGCCGAGGCGGGCAGGTCACCTGAGGAGTTCGAGACCAGCCTGGCCAACATGGTGAAATCCCATCTCTACCAAAAATACAAAAATTAGCTGGGCGTGGTGATACGTGCCTGTAATCCCAGCTACTGGGGCGATTGGGGGTGGTGGTGGGGGGGTGCGGCTGAGGCAGGAGAATTGCTTGAACCTGGGAGGCGGAAGTTGCATTGGGCTGAGGTTGTGCCACTGCACTCCAGCCTGGGCGACAAGAGTGAAACTCTGTCTCAAAAAAAAAAATTTTTTTTTAAACAAAAATGAAAATGTATTTAGTATAATTTAGTTCAGTAATTTATCAAACAATTAGTATGTGCCAAGTGCCCAAGTTCTGGGACTGCAAAGAAAAAAAAGCAAAGTCTTCCTAGAGAAGAAAAAGCAAAGGCTTCCTTACTTTTAGGACCTGACTAGATAGAAGTAATCCAAAAGAAGAAGGTTTTTCAGGTAGAGGGACCACTAAGAGAGTAGACAAGGTGGCAAGGACATACACAGTGTGTGCAAGGACACTAAAAACAGTTGGGTGTTGCTGGATTGTCAGCAGGATGATTGGAATAGAAGGCTTTGAAGCTGGAGAGGTAAGTAAGAGAGAATACCTGGGCTGGTAAGAACAGGGGAGGGGAAGGTCTTCAAAAACTAGAGTCCATTCAAGACTTGTTTGTAGACCATCCTAGGCATCCAGGGCATTATTCCAACAGATTATTTGAGTATTTAAATAAATAATTCTATATGGTTCATATAACCAGATGGAAATTCATTTTAGTAGGTTTCTGTTGTGGTCCTAATCACTGGATTATTTCTTCGATTATATTCACAGCATTAAGGAGACTGTTCTAACCAGTTCAAGGCCAGTCTCCTGAGCTTTTTATCATTCACATTGGATCAGAACTTCTCATTTGGAAGCAACTCAAGTGTCCACCAACAGATAATTGAATAAACAAAATGTGATATGTGTGTGTTCATATATACACACATATACATATCACATATATGCTATCTGGTATACATATATATACACACACGCACACACACTGGAATACTGTTCAGCCTTAAAAGGGAAGAAAACTTTAATACATGGACATGCTACAACAGAGATGAACCTTGATGATATTATGCTAAATAAAAGGAGCCAGACACACACACACACAGGAATACTGTTCAGCCTTAAAAGGGAAGAAAACTTTAATACATGGACATGATACAACATAGATGAACCTTGATGACATTATGCTAAATAAAATGAGCCAGTCACAAAAGGACAAATACTGTATGATTCTACTTATGTGAGGTACTAGAGTAGTCAAATTCAGAGAGACAGAAAGTCTAGTGCTAGTTGCCAGGGGCTAGGGGTAGGGGACAATGAGCAGCTATTGTTTAATGGGTACAGAGTTTCAGTTTTGCAAGATAAAGGGTTCTGGACATTGGTGGTAATGGTGGCAACAGCAATGTGAATGTACTTAATGCCACTGAGCTGTACACTTAAAAATGATAAGATGATAAATTTTGTATTCTGTACATTTTATGACAGTTTTTTTTTTAAACCTCACTTGGTAAAGGTTAGTAATTGGTCTTGCTCATATTTCTAACCCAAGAGAAAAGACAGGATGGAATCTCCACAGCCATGAATGATTATGGAATATTCTCTCAGTGACATGTAAGGACCTGAGGCAATGAAGTTGCACAGAGCTGGAAGACATGCCTGCTGCTTCACTTAATGAAACAACCTTTTTTTTTTTTTTTTTTTTGAGACAGTCTCACTCTGTCACTCAGGCTGGAGTGCAGTGGCACAGTCTTGGCTCGCTGCAGTCTCCGCCTCCTAGGCATAAGCAATTCTTGTGCCTTAGCCTCCAGAGAAGCTGGGATTACAGGCTGCACCACTATGCCTGGCTAATTTTTTTGTATTTTCAATAGAGATGGGGTTTTGCTCTGTTGACCAGGCTGGTCTCGAACTCCTGGCCTCAAATGATCTACCTGCCTCAGCCTCCCAAAGTGCTGGGATTACAGACATGAGCCACTGCGCCTGGCCTTAATGAAACAACTTTGATGTTGCTTTTTATCTCTAGGTAGAAAGGGACAATGGGATATAGTAACTTTAAGCTTATAAGAAATGCTGAGAAATACAGGTTCCTGAGCAGGCTGTTGTCTACATCCAAATTAATTTTGACAGGTGTTTATAGAGCATATACTGTATCCTTTCCCTTCCCAAGGTAATAAATCAGTACTCAGCCCTGCCTTCAAGGCATTTGCAGACTAGAAAGACTAGAAGTCTACATGTGAAACAGAATGATGCCCTTATATGGAGTTATCCAGGCACCAAGTTGCGTGAAGGCAAATGCTCTTGGTGTGGAAGAAGTTGGAGGGGCTTCCTGGAATAGGAGGTGGACATGTGAGTTGGACTCAAGAGATAAGGGCCTAGGAAGGAATATGGTGTTCAAAATGAGAAAGAGGTGGTGCACATGGGGTGTGGGGCCAGTAAAATTCCATCCAGAGTGGAGGAATCTGTAGCAGAAAGCAGGAAGTTTTGAAAGTTGAGAGCTGGGGGGAATATTTTATAATTCCCAGTAAATGCCTTAGATGGTAGGATGACATTTACTGATAAAGAGCATCACTAACTCAGTGAGTCTTTCCCTCACAGATGGCCACTTCTTCAGTGTGAAATGTCAGTGTATATTGACAATGTTTATGTTCAGAAAACCTCTCAGTATTTCAAAGGCCTTAGGGTCATTAAGCAAATGACTTAATTCTTTTAATTCACTGAGGCCACTTCTTTGTCTGTAAAATTAGACTAATGCTTCTTATTTCACTGGGTTTGCACATTTATCAGAATAACATGTGAAAAAAATCTTAGCACAGTGTCTAGTCCAGAGTATTAAGTACTGGGGGAGGTGGCATAGGGATGATGTTGACTTACATTTATTAACCTATTCATAGGAACTCTGAACATGAGCATGGGTGCCTTCACATCCCTTTCAAATTTGAGCCATACCTGGAATGTACAATGTCAGAACATAACTGAAATTCTCAAGCTGGGTAGCACATCAAATTTTAGGGAGTTAATTTTTCCTGAAAGGAACAGCTCAAGGATCTGCCAGTCTCATGGAAGGGAAATTAAACCATACAGGGATTTGTCTGAAGCTATGACTTTGGCCAGTCCCTGGGAAGTAGGTGTGTGCTGGGGGATGTAAAGATCAATATGTGAGATCCTGGGGCCAATGTTTGAGAATGGTTTAAAATGCAAAAACTTCTCAGTAAGTGGTAACCCTTCAAAGGTTAGCTCAGATTGCCTACCCTGCAGGATCCTCCAAAGTGAGCCGCCTTCTGGGCTTGCTTCCATGACACTTTTTTCATCTCTAATTCGCCATTCTCACATTGGGCTATCAGTCTCCCTTTGCTAGATTATGAGCCCTTTACTTGAGACTGTAAGCAGCTTGGTGCAGGCTTGATGCCGCTTGTAAGGCAGCAGCTATCATCAAGGTAATTTCAGAAGTCGCTGATATTCTTTACAACTAATTACCCCTCTAACCCATTTTTATGCTGGCTTCTTATTTATTTACTTGCTGTCAGAGTAGTGAGTGAGTTCCTTAGGATCCTTCAAAGTGATCAATTAGGGTATTTTTTAGTATCATTATAAGCTCACATGTTTAAACATATTCCATGCATTTGAATCTGTTAGAGTTGTTATCCTTATTGAAAGTCAGATTGTCCTATCTTTAACCAGCAGGAGCCTATTTGAGTTGATTTCTGGATCCTTTTGACATGACCCTACTAGTCTTTGATAATTTCTTTGTTCTCTGGTATGACAAGATGTTCCAAGTTTATCTTGTACATTTTCTGACCCAGACCTGGAATTAGCTAGCCATTTCCTCAGAGTCCTGGTTTCTTTTAGTAAAAGTGGTATGCCAAAATCCATGATGGGCACTAAGGGTGCTAATTGCTATTGCTGTTATTTTGGCCACACGCTCATTTTTTACATGGTTATAACCAACATCAGTTATCACTTTATTTTTTTTATTATAACATTGTGAATTTTTTCACTTATATCTACATAGTATTTTTTCCAATTTTTAATTATGAAAAATTTCAGTCATATACAAAAGTAAAGAATACTGATGCACACAATTTCGAAACTTATCAGGATTTCATCACATTTCATCTATCCGTTTTTCTGTTTCTTTGCTGGAATATTTAAAGCAAATACTAGACATGTACGTAAGTCTTATAAATATCACGTAAGTGAATGTACCACACCTGTGTGCACATTCCCCCAGTTAAACATTTGTTACTTCCAGTTATTCACTGTTGTATACAGTTCAGGCCTGTCGTGTCGTATAGGTGGCATGTCTGAGAGTTTCACCCATGTTCATGAGCCATAACATTTAGGTGTCATTAACTATTACCACAGTTCACTGGGAAGATTTTCTCGGGTAGACAGTGTGTCTTTCCTTAGCGTGCATTGGAAGAACATGCCAATTGGAGTTCTGCTGACTTGCAAGAGCAGGGGAAAGTGCTAAGTTGTACGTATAGTATCATGAGGATTGTTGAAATGAGTTTGTTGATCTTTTCATATAATTTCCTAGAGGAAAACATTGAGTATAGGCCAGGGATGTGTGTGTGTGTGTGTGTGTGTGTGTGTGTGTGTGTGTGTGTGTAGCTATTCACAGGCCTGACCATAGCACACTACAGCCTTAAACTCCTGAGCTCAAGTGCTCCTCTCACTTAGCCTCCTGACTAGCTGGGACTATAGGTGCACCACTGTGCCTGGATTTACTTTTTTGGATACCAACAGAGACTATAACTTATTGAGGCTAAAACCCGTTAGAGGTCCACTTGAAGATACTGTCATTAACAGATAGTAAGTATCTACAGTGTACATAAGTATCTACAGTGTACATAGTATTCCCCTCAAAGTTTATAGTCTTGGTGGGGAAGCAGCTTGAATGTAGAATGTACTGCCAGGCAGTACATACTACACAAATGACAAAGACCAGTGCCATAGGAGTCTGGAAGAGATTGGTCTAGTGTGGTCAGTGAGGTTAGTGTCATAAGACCTATGTTTAGATTTTACTTGTGGGTAATCTGCCATTTCACCTCTGTGCCCTCATTTCCTCATACATTCTTAGGACTAATTTCACTTGCCACCTTGTGGCAGTCTTTCCTGCACCATCCACCTCATCAGAATGAATTATGAAGCTCCTTCCTCTAGCTCACCTGTGTCACTGTCAGGCCTTAGTACCACTCAGTAACTGTTGGTTTACGCTGTGCTTCCCCTAAAATGGTAGCTTTTCCAATGCACCATGCCCTTTGTTCGTGTTCTTGTAGCCTTGGTACCTAAAGCACAGTAAGTTATTGGTTCATTAGTGCCTTATATGCTTTTAAGTTTTGAACAAATATTACTCAGGATTGGTTATATTGCCTTGGCGAAAAAAAGAGTTTGAACTGGAATTGAATTGAAAATGTGATTTGGTTTTGGGTTTTTTGTTTGTTTGTTTTGCAACAGGTTTTGGGAACTTTCATAGTATATGCTATTAAACATGGAATTTTTTTGTTAATACTTGTTTTATTCACAATAAAGTAATTATAAACACACATCACAAAAATAATATTAATAAATAGCACTTGTAATACTCCTGTCAAGCCTAAACATTAATATTTTAGAGTATTTCCTAGTCTCTTTTTCCTGTATTTGTATGTGCTATGTATATTTTACAAAATGAAGGTGAGGCTGTTTCACCCTTTGTGTGCTTTAAGTTAATATATTGAAAATATTTCCCTGGCCGGGTGCAGTGGCTCACGCCTGTGATCTCAGCACTTTGGGAGGCTGAGGTGGGTGGATCACCTGAGGTCAGGAGTTGGAGAGCAGTCTGACCAACACAGAGAAATCCCATCTCTACTAAAAATACAAGATTAGTCGGGCACAGTGGCACATGCCTATAATCTCAGCTGCTCGGGTGGCTGAGGCAGGAGAATCGCTTGAACTCGGGAGGCGGAGGTTGCGGTGACCTGAGAGCACTCCAGCCTGGACAACAAGAGTGAAACTCCGCCTCAAAAAAAAGAAAAAAGAAAAAGAAAATATTTCCGCATCACAAAATAGTCATCTACAACATAGGTTTTTAATGGCCACAGAGTTTCTCAAGCATGTGTAATAAGGACACTTTAAACATATATTTATACTGGTTCTTGCTGTTGAATTAAATTATTTTAATTATTTCTTTACCAAAATTTGTATAAACAAAAACTGTGAGGTGTAAACATGTTCTTATAGCTCTCCCACAATTATATATGAAAACAAATTTACAAATTCAATTTAAAACTTCAGAATCCATATAATTCACATTAACAACAGTAGATATTTTGCTGAAACTAAATTGGTGATTCAGATGTGAATATAGCACTTCTTTGATGCCTGTCTGTCCTGTGTCCCATACTTTTTTCCTACCACATTTCTTTGTTTGAACTACGGTGAAACTTTGCTTTGTGTAGCAAGGCATTGGCTTTTAATTGGTATGACCACATTATTTATAAGCTGTCACCTCTGTCCTTTCTGATTAGTCATTAGTATATGAAAATTAAGGAACTTACTACTTGATATCTGTAAGATTTTAAATGCAAATGCTGGCAATCAAGGAACAGCATTCACCTGCAAGATGATTCAGATAGTCGATACTATGCTTATATTTTTTAAGAAGATAATGCTTGAGTTGAAAACTCAAGATTGAAAAAAGAAATGTGTACTGGCTTTGCAGATCCCTAAGGATATGTTGGATGCTATTTTGAAAAATCCTCATGTAATCATAAAAAGCATGAGCTCTGAGGTTAGTCCTGGATTGGAATCCAAACTAAACCTCCCATATGCTTTGTGGGTGTGGGCAAGTTTCTTAATCTTTCTAAGCTTTAATCTCCTAGTCTGTAAAATAGAGATAATGGCAACCTTAGCCTGTTAATTGAATAGTTTTCGCTTAGAGGGGTGCAAACATGAACAATTGTGTTTTTCTCCAGTCAGAACTCCCAACTGCTCTGTCCAAATCTCCCTTCTCCTCTCAAGGACAGATGATACCTTAGGCAGAGTTCACAACCTCCTGGTCACACTGGGTTACTGAAAGTTGACCATTTGAAAAGTTCAGTATATCTAATTGAAAGGTTTACTTACTCCCGTTACTCTAACCAGGCTTGTGGCTACTGGGATATGAAGTGGGAAAAGGTAGACTTGGTTTGTTTGTTTTTGAGATGGAGACTTGCTGTTGCCCGGGCTGGAATGCAGTGGCATGATCTCAGCTCACTGCAACCTCCACCCCCTGGGTTCAAGTGATTCCCCTGCCTCAGCCTTCTTTGTAGCTGTGATTACAGGCATGTGCCACCACGCACAGCTGATTTTTGTACTTTTAGTAGAGACACGGTTTCACCATGTTGGCCAGGATGGTCTCGAACTTCTGACCTGATGTGATCCGCCTGCCTTGGCCTCCCAAAGTGCTGGGATTACAGGCGTGAGCCGCCGCGCCTGGCCTGGTTGATTTTTTTTACTCCTCTTCCCCATTCTTCACCTTGGAGAGTGTAGGGGTGGGAGGAGATACAGTCTCTCTCTGATATTTCTTCCCTGGCCCTTCTGGTCTCCAGTCATTCCAGTGCCCAGTTGCCCAGTGTGTAAAATGAGCAAGAGGGCGAGGGACAAGGATACGAGTCTCTTCACTGGCTGCTCTTGAGTCCTCCTAGATGGCATTTACAGGTTGCCTGTCTAGCACTGTCTGTGGGTCTACTCCCCATTGTTGTGAGTTCTTTGGAGGGTGGGCTTCCTCACCGCATGATCTCCAGACCTGGAGAAGAAACTGGTATTTAGTTCTTTTCATCTCTTTCAGGACATCCTCACTCTTCTCTGGTACCACCTGGCCCCGGTCCACTTGCTTATTGGGCAGCCGTTTTGGGTGGGGAACTGGCAAGAGGGCTTAAGACCAGCAATTTCTATGGACTGTATGACCCAGGGAAGACATATCTATGCCAAACAGTGGGGTAACAGCAGTGCTGCTCCTTCTTGCTCAGTTTCTCCTTCCTCTGTCCAGATTGGTGCGGACCAAATCTGTAAGTCGACTGCCTGATCAGATATTCACAAGACATTACACTTTTTAAAAGTTATTACCCCAAACCTTTTCTTTTCTTTTTTCTTTTTTGGTACCCCTAGTCTCTGTAACTGATGATCTTGGAGCCCACCGTGGGGTAGGGAGAGGACCACCCCAAAATACAGCACGTTATAGTAGGTCAGGGAATCCAAGATTTCCCCTCTTATCTCTGCTCTTCTTTTGTGGACTGTGGAGGGAGAGGGACAGTGCAGGAGCACATGGTTGGGGTAGAAGATCTCATAGTATAGCTTCTTTTTTGTTTTTTGGTGTTTTTTTTGAGATGGAGTCTTGCTCTGTCACCCAGGCTGGAATGCAGTGGCGCGATCTCGGCTCACTGCAACCTCCGCCTCCTGGGTTCACGCCATTCTCCTGCCTCAGCCTCCCAAGTAGCTGGGACTAGAGATGCGTGCCACCACGCCCAGCAAATTTTTTATATTTTTAGTAGACATGGGGTTTCACCATGTTGGCCAAGATGGTCTTGATCTCTTGACCTCATGATCTGCCTGCCACGGCCTCCCAAAGTGCTGGGATTACAGGCGTGAGCCACCACGCCTGGCCCATAGTATGGCTTCTTAATAAATTCTTTAATTAGCGTGGCACCAGTTATTGACTGCTGTCTTTACCTTGTGGGGAACTCACCTCCTCTCTGTCTTTAGTTGTGAGTTCTATTTACCAATTGTGGGGCAACTGAAAAAGTCACATTCAACATTCTCTTACATAACTACCTTATGGATTTCTGTGGTATTAAATATGATAATGCCAGGCACATTGTAAACACTCTATAAATAAATGGTAACTGTTACAATTATTGCAGTGCCAAATTTATTTGATTCTTCTGTTCTTGGATATTTTAGTCCTTAACTATTTTCCGCTATTTTATAATAGATAATGCTGTGATGATCTTTAGAGCAAAGACTTTTATCCTTAGGATGAATTTCTACAAAAGAGGGTCTGATTCAAAGGGTATAATTATTTGTAAGGCTTTTTGATGCATCATACCAAATTGACTCTCAGAAAGGATAGTTTTGGCTTCCCTGATTCTTCTTTGATATTAGACATTTTAATTTTTTAATACTTGATAATTTGATAGGTGAAAAAATAGTTGTTTTGATTTGGATTTCTTTGATTGCTACTGAGTTTGAATATATTTTCCTGTATTATTGGCTCATATTTTAAATGACTTGTTCAAATGCAAGGTGCTTTTTGATACACTTTATTCGTGTAATTGGGAAAACTGTGTGACTTCAGGCATTGTAATAAGGGAACTTGGAATAACTAGAGCGGGGGAATCTCTAGCAGTAGGGAGGGAAAAGATTGACCTGACCTGATGTTCCTGTTAACTCAGCAGCTCCCTTTTGAGACCTTTGCAGTTGTGATTCCATAGATTTCCCCCAGGCAGCCTTTTGATCTTTACTCAGTTTCAAGGCCTGCCTCAAATGTCACATGGTTTGTGATACTTCCTGATATCCTCCTGAAGGAGATTTATCTTCCCTCAACATCCTGCCTCTCTGCAGCTCCTATGATGTTGCAGTGTGACTGTGTTTTTAGTCTCTTCTCTTAATTATGGGGACTTCTCAAGGATAGTCATCTTTCTTTTCTAACCTGGTGTTTGGCACATAGGTACAGAAGCAAGAGGTAAGACGGTGGAAAGTGTTGCAAGAAAGTAGAATAGGGTGATTAACTCCACTTGGAGTGGGGCAGTGTCAGAGGCTGCAGAGAAAATTATAATTGAGCTGGGATGTGAAGAATGAACAGGAGTTCATCTACAGATGGAAAAGTAACATTTCAAATAATGAGAACAGTTTAAAGGCCTAAAGATGTGAGCTCATGAATGTCGAGGTAAGGTGTGTGGATGGAGAGGGATGAAGAACAAAGTTCAAGTGAGTCTCTCTGTTCTCCCCAGTACCCCCATCTTCATTACCTTTGCCCACCGTGGTCTCTGCTTTGTCCAGAGTATCTTCTCTCTCCCCTGCCTCCTCAGACTCTATCGGTCATTCCACAAAGTTACTGAATACCTATTATGTACTTGCATCAAGAGAAAGAGGCAAAAATGGGCTCATGGACAACTTGGAATGGCATCATAGGAATGTTAGCCCCATCCTGAAAAGCCAAGCAGAGTAGTGCCTTACCCATATTCCTTTTCGACTGCACTGATTGTTCCTAACAACTGAAACGTTTTCTATTGTAGCATCTGTAGATAAAATAGATAACAATCAAAAGAGTTACAGTTTATTTAGTCCCTTGTGATGGGACAGTAGTTTCTTTCTAACTAGGCTTAGGCAAAGAAAATACAGTTTTCTTCTTCTTTTTTTTTTTTTTTTTTGTTCGAGAAGGAGTCTTGCTCTGTCACCCAGGCTATGGTGCAGTGGCAGAATCTCAGCTCACTGCAACCTCTGCCTCCTGGGTTCAAGCAATTCTCCTACCTCAGCCTCCTGAGTAGCTGGGATTACAGGTGCGCACCACCACGCTCAGCTAATTTTTTGTATTTTTAGTAGAGACAGGGTTTCACCATGTTAGCCAGGCTGGTCTCACTCCTGACTTCATGATCCGCCCACCTCGGCCTCCTAAAGTGCTGGAATTACAGGCATGAGCTACTGCACCCAGGCAGTTTTCATATTTTCTATAGCTGTCTGCTTCTCTGTCAGTTTCCATCTTTGTTCCAGTTTCTTTGGCTTCATGATACATCTTTGGTCATGATTAAAGCATGCCCAAAAGTTAATGCCATAAGGTAACCATTTTATTTTACTCACAGATTGTGTGGGTCAGGAATTCAGAGAGGGCATGGCAGGAACTTGATTCTGCTCCCCAATATCTGGGGCCCCAACTGGGAAGGCTTGAATGGCTCAGAGTGACTTGACTGCTAGGAACTGGAATCCTCCGAAAGCATCACTCACATACCTGTCACCAGGGCTGGGATGACTCAAAGGCTCTGCTCAGCTGCAGTTGTTGATGAGAGCACCTACCAGTGGCCTTTACATGGAGCCCAGGCTTCCTCTCATGGCAGTCTCTAAGCAATCAGACTGCTTACATGGTGCTTGAGGGCTCCAAGAGTGAATGTCTTAGTGGCCAAGATGAAGATGTCATGGCCTTTTTTAGTGACCTAGCCTTAGAAGTCACATAGTGTTACTTTGGCCATACTTTATTGATTGAAGGAGTCACAAGTCCACTCAGATTCATGGAAAGGGAACATAGACTTCCAACCTCTTGGTAGACGGAGTATCAAAGTATTTGTGGTCATTTTAATTTTTATTTTATTTATTTATTTTTTAATTTAGAGACAGGGTCTCTGTCACCCAGGCTGTTGTGCAGTGGTATGATCTCGTCTCATTGCAGCCTCAACCTCCCGGGCTCAAGCGATTCTCCCAACTCAGCCTCCTGGACAGCTGGGACCACAGGTGCATGGCACCACATCCAGCTAATTTTTCTGTATTTTGTAGAGATGGTGTTGCACTATTTTGCCCAGGCTGGCCATTTTTTAAAACTGCCACAATAACATTTATTTTTCAGGATAAAGTCTCCTTTGAATCTTTTCAAAGGTCAGCTTCCTAATGAGGGCTCTTTGAGTAAATACTTCCGCTTTCAGAGTACCGCCTACTTCCCTATTTCTGCTGGAAATCTTACTTGGTCAAGGCAGGGATTTCATCTGCGTTATTGATCTCCAGATCCTCGTCAATCTAGAACAGTGTCTGGCAAACCGTTGATGTTTAATACATATCACTGATTATGTAATGCTTACTATGTATTTGTGTGAGAGAGAAGAGGATATCTACATTGGTATCTGTGTGGAATTTTCTACTTCAGTGTCTAATTTCTGATGTATTCCTGAGTCACCTGTTGAGACTTATTCTGTCTTTCGGAGTGCTGTGCATGAACCCATTATTGGAGGAGATCGCGGTATTGGACATCTGTCTCAAAGTCTCTATACACTGAGAACTCCTTGTCCCAACCATAGGCCTCTATAGGTCCACCAGTCTCTTAGCAATTTCTTTATATATATATATATATATATATATATATATATATATATATATATATATATATATATATATATATGCTGGAGTGCAGTGGCACCATCTTGACTTGCTGCAACCTCCACCTCCCTGGTTCAAGTGATTCATGTGCATCAGCCTCCCGAGTAGCTAGGATTACAGGCACCTGCCACCATACTCAGCGAATTTTTATTTTCTTTTTTGTAGATACTGGATCTCACTATGTTTCTCAGGCTGGTCTCAAACTCCTGGGCTCAAGTGATCCTCCTGCCTTGGCTTCCCAAAGGAACAAGTCTTTTTATGAGACTGTTTAAGGCCTCTGTATAAGTTGGGTTGACCTAGTGAGAAATCCTTTGTTTATAGCTTGCTGGTGTGGGCTATAAAGCAATAGCCTCGCCAAGCCTGGTTTCATTTATTTCAAACCCTTTGTAAACCAAGGGAACAGATGCAAATTATCTCCTTATTTTCATGAACTGCCATATCAAGGTTTTTTGTTAATTGAATTTGTGATTGGTGAGCTTTGAGCCAGTGAGTACTATTTTCTTTTGTTACTGCACGTGGCGTGTGTAGTGTTAACATAAACTGTACTCTAAAGCTGCCTGGTCCTGAACTACTGAATTTATGTGGTGGTAGATACAAAAGGATCTATATTATGCTGAAAAGAACAAAGTATTATCTTATCCATGTACAAAATTATTATGCAACAAATGCCTAAAATTCCTGCTGTGTGCAAGAACTTCAGCTAGGCATTGCGAGAGAGAAAGGTATAACAAAAGAATGATAGTAAACTGATGATATTGGTAACTTGTGGGGATTTGACTGGCAGGGGTGGTAAAAGGGGCTTCAACTTTATGGTGTCTCAATTCTGTTTTGAAAATAACAGCTTTGTTGGGATGTAATTCACATACCATAAAAGTCACCATTTAAAAGTGTACATATTCAGTGTTTTCAGTATATTTATGCAGTTGTACAGCCATCACCACTATTTTCAGAACATTCTTACCTGAAAAGAAAACCACGGCCGGGCGCGGTGGCTCACGCCTGTAATCCAGCACTTTGGGAAGCCGAGGTGGGTGGATCACCTGAGGTTGGGAGTTCGAGACCAGTCTGACCAACATGGAGAAACCCTGTCTCTATTAAAAATACAAAAAATTAGCCGGATGTGGTGGCACATGCCTGTAATCCCAGCTACTTGGGAGGCTGAGGCAAAAGAATCACTTCAACCCGGGAGGCGGAGGTTGCAGTGAGCCGAGATTGTGCCATTGCACTCCTTCCTGGGCAACGAGCAAAACTCTGTCTCAAAAAAAAAAAAAAAAGGAAAACCACATGCTTTTCTGTCATTCTCTAAAAGAAAAGGTAGAAAAGGACCTGGAGTTGTTCTTCATGTCAATCTCAGATGTTTCTCCCAAAGTAAAATGTCGTTTTTCCTGTTGTGATCTCAGAACATGTTGATTGAGACTCTATCTTGGCACTTAATACATTCTGCCAAGAAACTAGGAGCATGAATACCTCTCCTCTGCCAGCTTAGGAGGACCCTGGGAGCAAAGACTAGGTCTTGTGCTAATTTTACCACCTGTTGAGTAAATGCTTAATATGTACTCATTAAATATCAGTTTGAATTCTATTGACATCCTTAGACTTTTCAGGTAGATTTCTAGGAGAAAGATCTTTTCTGACCAATACATCCCTAGTTCATTTCTCCGTTGGGTGGAGTTTCTCATTCTTCTGTTTCTACCCAAAGAAGTATGATTTAAAGTAAGGTAAGGGTTAACTTTCTTTCTCGCTCTAGTTCTCAGTCTCTGTCTCTCTCTTTTTAACAAAACAAAAATAAGCAGGACTGATGGTGGGAATAGAATCATTGCATTTGCTTATTTTGAAGTTATGTTCTCTAAGGATATCCATAGCTCTGAGGGAAAAAGGTTGGTAGAGAACATTTGGATAAAGACAAGAGAAATTATGTTCTGGGACTATATTGTGAGCCCCATCTATAAACAATATGATGCCAGGCACAGTGGCTCACACCTGTAATCCCAGCTTTTTGGGAGGCTGAGGCAGGAGGATCACTTGAGCCCACGAGTTCGAGAGCCTAGACAACATAGCAAGACACTGTCTCTACAAAAAATTCTTAAAAATAGCTGGATGTGGTGGCACATCCCTGTAGTCCCAGCTACTCAGGAGGCTGAGGTAGGAGGATTGCCCAAGCCCAGGAAGTTGAGGCTGCAGTGACGTGTGATCATGCCACTGCACTCCACCCTAGACAACAGAGCGAGACCCTGTCGCAAAAAAACAATGTGGAGGCCAGGCACAGTGGCTCATGCTTGTGATCTTAGCACGTTGGGAGGCTGAGGCAGCTGGATCTCTTGAAGTCTGGACTTCAGGACCAGTCTGGCCAAAAAGGCAAAAAAAACCCGTCTCTACTGAAAAATAGAAAAATTAGCAGGTGTGGTGGTGCATGCCTATAGTCCCAGCTACTTGGAAGGCTGAGGCACAAGAATCGCTTGAACCCAGGAAACAGATTGCAGTGGGCCAAGATCGTGCCATGCACTCCAGCCTGGACTCTGTCTAAAAAAAAAAAAAAAAATACGGAGTCATAATTTATTATGCATATTATATATATATTGAGCACTTACTATATAGAGTACTGTCCTGTGCATTTCTTATGTATTAGTTAACCTTCACTTTTATTTTCTCCATTTTGTGGATAAGAAACTAAAGAACAGGGTACTTAGGAAAATTGCAAAAGATGTCTCCATTAGAAAATAAAAGAACCACATTTTGACCCCAAGCAATCTTCCTCTAGTGCCTGGTTGGTGTCTCTATATAAAATAAACTGAATTTGAATCCTGGCTGTACTATTTAATAGGAATATAGCTTTGGATAAGTCATCTAATCTCTTTGAGCCTCACTTTCTACATGAGGTAGTTGGCAGATTGTGAGTAAAGCTCCTTAGTCCATTGTGATTCCCTTCTGCCATTTATTTGTGGATTTTTATTGCTAACTCTGTACAGTCTGACAGTAGCAGGATATGTGAGTGATGGCAGATTTCAACTATTTGGTTATGTAATGATTAAGCAGTTCTACACATCCTTTTCTATCGTGTTAACAACTTTGTTTCTCAACCCACTGAGAGACCACTGTTACTGTGGACTTAATTCTGACCCATTGGTAAAGATTTTGGTAATATAAACTTGATGAGAACTTGATAACGTGATGGTCAGTTTAGCTTGTTAGCAGTGAAGAGCAAGAACATTGTACCCTAGACTTTAGAAATGCATATTTCAGAAAGTGTCTGAAAACCTTGACCAATGCTAGTACATCTAGAGAAGATGACAGCCCAAGGGATCATGTGGGAAGCATGCCAGATAAGGAGTAGTTGGAGCCTCAGAGGTCATACGGTGTGAGGAAAAGAAGAGTTTTAAAAAGAAAGAAAAGAAAAAGAAGATATTCCATTGTGGGGGGCTCACACGGAATCTAAAGTAGAAGGACTGCTTCAGCCTAGCAGCTCTAGGCTACAGTGAGCTATGACCTAGCCACTGTACTCCAGCCTGGGTGACAAAGTGAGTCCCCACCTCATTGATTGATTGATTGATTCATTCATTCATTATTTTGGTAACAACGTTTTGTTTAATGTCTAAATCTAACAAAACATGTCATTTTCATTTAAAAGTCCAATTTTATGAAATAATAAATATATAGAAGGCTTGGCCAACATTTGTAAACCAGATGTAAATCCATGCCTTCCAACTTCCTTGACATCACATTGTCTCTTCATAAGAGATAGTCACTTTGGCCAGTAGGGAAGACAGGAAAACCAATAACATGAGTAAACAATTTACATCTTGCCTGGCCCTGACTGGGGTCATTACTCTAAGCCACATGCCTTACTTTGCTCTGACACTTCAGGATGTTCCCTCCTGGTATTAGCTGTGCACCAAGGCTAAGAGGTCACAGGGCCCTCCTTGCCATTCTCAATAAATCAGTTTTGGAAAACCTCCAGGCCTTCTTGCAGAGTATTCAGGCATATAGGGTTGTAGCTGATCAGCCATAAGGACAGGCCTCCCTTTAGGCCCTGCAGCAGTGTGGCACCAGTTTGAAAGCCTCCATCCAGTGCACATAATGAAAGTCAGAAAAAGACCTTCATTACTTATGTGTACTTTCTACAAAGAAACAGATACCTGGATGAGGGCCAAGACTGCCTCCTTCATCATTCCATTTTGTATGTCTGTGTTGACAGAGTCAGCAAGAGAAGAGATATCAAGTGCTTGCAAGGTCCCTAGGTCTGTCCTTGTAGCCAGACCTTCCCTTGCTACTTGTAATTCCTTGACAGAAGACATTGTGGTAGTGGGTACTCAGGAAAGAAGCAACTAGAATGGGGCACTTCTCCCAGGGCAAACACTGAATCCTCTTTCTGTTATAAAGTTCCCTGAGTCCTGGGTTTGATTGTTCACATAGATAGAATGATAGCTATTGAAACTGTCCCTAACTTAGTAATTCTCTCTGAACTCCCTTGAGAGGGCCCAGGTACTCTTACCTTCCATCTCTCCTGACAAAGAATAAAGAATGAGTCTAAGAGTCTTGACCATCATATATCTCAGGCACTGACTGGGGATGGGGAAGCTTTGAATAACCAGATACATATGTATAGATAGATAGGTAAAGATATCTCATAGCTACACTTTCATTTTTTTATTAATAAAATACTAATTATGTATCAGTCTTGTGCTAGGCATGAAAGATGCAATGCTGAATAAGACAGGTTAGATAACTTTTGTGAAGCATAATGTGTACCCCTCCCAAATGTTCTATTGATGACAGATTCCTATCATTGGGTGCCTCATAATTTTGTATTCTTTCATCACATCTAAAATCAAGCTCTACATGGTAACTTTCCTCAGTTTGGAGACATTGGACATGCTTCCCATCTTCTGTGGAGTTTCTGGTGTCTAAGAAGGCTCAACTGCCTACTAAAGTTTCTCCTGCGTATGCTACAAGTATAAGGCTGCTTACCTGTGTGAGTTCTCTGGTATTTAATAAGGTTGGATTTGTGAATGAATATTTTCCCACATTCATGACATTTAAAGGGCTTCTCTCCTGTGTGAATTCTTTGGTGTGTTTGTAGATTTGTGTCATAACTAATGCTTTTCCCATACCATGAGCATCTATATGGGTTTATTCCTTGATGTGTCATGAAGTGCTTATTAAGACCTGAACTCCATCTAAACCTCCTGTCACATTGTTGACATTTATAGAGTTTCTCTTCAGTGTGAATTCTCTGGTGCTTAATAAGATCTGAGCTAACTCTGAAGATTTTCCCACAGTCCCGACATTTAAAAGATTTCTCTCCTGTGTGGCCTTTCCCGTGAAGATCCATAAGTTTTGGAAGCTCTTGTTTACAAGTTGTAAGTTTCTTTTCTTCCTTGAAAAAGCTTGATGCCATTTCTGTACCCTGTGTGTATCACCATGATTTTCCCTGCCCTTTGTTTTCTGGGCAATTTTCATTCTGGTCTTTTTTGATACTTTGTATCCTGCTGTTTGTATTTCAGGTGCAGAAACCGATATTATAGGATAGTCATTTCCATTGTCATTTTTTAGCTTTAACCCTAGAGAGATGGCAGTCTCATAGATATCCTGCATTACATCATTGTAGAGAGTCTTCTCAAGAGGACCTAATAATTGCCATTCTTCCTCAGAGAAGTACACAGCCATATCTTCAAATGTCAACAAACTCTGGGACTCAGGCCAGATGAGCTTAGGTGCCATCTTCCAGTCTTTGGTGCTTTTGTGCTCAGAAAGGGCTAAAATCTGTTGAACATGCACAGCTCTTTCATATATAGGCTGGGTTTCTTTCTGAGTATTCCAGCCCAGCTGTTCTTGTAGTACCCTGTATGTGTTCCAGTATTCTTTCTAGAACAGACCCATTGGTTCGAGCTCTGCTGGCTTCCACTTGAAGCCTGGGGCCACTGTTGTTCCTCTCAAGAGCACTGCCTCCTCTCCCAGCTCATGGGCTGTGACCTCATTCTTTGTTCCACCAGGTTCTCTCTGCAAGCGTTCCACCAGGACCAGAGCCTGTTTGACAAGCTGTGGATGATGCTTCTGCACCCAGTTCTGGGTCCCCTTTGGCAGAATGGTCAGGAAGTGCTCTAGTACCAGCATTTCCAAAATGTGCTTTTTTGAGTGGATCTCTGGCCTCAGCCACTGATGGCACAATTTCTGAAGTTGGTTGATAGCCTCAAGCGGTTCAGTTGCTTCATGATAATGGAAGCTCCGGAAGTGCCTGCAAGCACTCCCAGGACCGAGACACTCTATTTGTGTGCTGTATTTCTTACTCTGACTGGAGTTCTCTTTCACAGACCTGTTGGTCTCCCACATAGCTCCCATATGAGAGTTCAAGCATGCATCTGCCTTCAGCTCTCTCATTATCATTTGCTCTAGGAAGAGTTTTACTCCTGTGTGTGACATTCACACCCATCTGGTGCCACCTTTGAGGTGCATCAGGTTTGGTACATTTTGGTACAAAATGAGAGTGCAGGCTTGGTACAAAATCAATGAATAGATCTTCCCAAGAACACTTCAGTCAGCTCTGGCTTCCCTGGAGGCCCCTTTCCTCATCCTTTGCTCAACTATGCCTCTGTCGCCACGCTGCTGCTCTGGGCAGCGAAGCTCTCTGCTCCTGCACCACTGAAAAGCAATGTCAGGAAAGCCAGCAATGTCACGAAAGCCCGCAATGCCTGGCAAGTAAAGTTCCAAGATTTTGGGAGCCTTGGAAAGGGCCTTGGAAGATCATTTCTCCCATTCAATCCCTCCACCTCGCAGAGACCTTACCCTGACTCCTACTCCTGGGACGAGGTCTGTGGCCATTCATTTAATTAATTGAGACACGGTCTGGCTCTGTTGCCCAGACTGGAGTGCAGGGGCATGATCTCAGCTTACTGCAACCTCTGCCTCCTGGGCTGAAGCCATCCTCCCACCTCAGCCTCTCGAGTAGCTGGCATTACAGGCGCACACCACCACACCTGGCTAATTTTTTTTTTTTTTTTTTTTTTGGAGAGACAGGGTTTTGCCATGTTGCCCAGGCTGGTCTCAAACTCCTGGGCTCAAGTGATTTTGTCCACCTTGCCTCCCAAAGTATTAGGATTACATACATGAGCCACCACACACGGCTGAGACCCCACTTCTTAAAAAAAAAAGATAAAAAGAAAAAGACATTGTCGTAGCTATGCCATTCCTTGTGTTTCAGTGTTTGAATTAATGAATTTTTTATCTTATGCCTACTTTTCATGGAAATGGTAGTATTCCCTACTTGCCAGTCATGACTTGCAGCCTTTTCTGGAAGATTATTTCATTTTTGTTTTTTCTTTTTTGAGACGGAGTTTTGCTCTTGTTGCCCAGTCTGGAGTGCAATGGCATGGTCTCTGCTCACTGCAACCTCTGCCTCCCAGGTTCAAGCGATTCTTCTGCCTCAGCCTCCCAAGTAGCTGGGACTACAGGCATGTGCCACCATGCCCAGCTAATTTTGTGTTATTGGTAGAGACAAGGTTTTGCCATGTTGGTCAGGCTCATCTTGAATTCCTGACCTCAGGTGATCCACCTGCCTTGGCCTCCCAAAGTGCCAGGATTACAGGCGTGAGCCACCACACCCGGCTGGAAGACTGTTTCTAAAGTCAGACAAAGGATAGACTAAATGTGTTTTCTGAGAAACGTTAGTCTAGGGAATCTGAGAGGCCAGAAACCTCTATCATGAGTAAAAGAATCATGGCTCATAATCTCTAGTTTTCATCTCATACTGTTGACTTTTAATCGAGTTCCTTGTTTTAGTAACAAATAAAATAAATGTTTTCTGCTCTCAAATCTACAGGGACTTTATTAAAATTGGAGGAACAATATTTTACAGTCTTTTGAACGTTTAGAAAAATAGGATTTATTGTGGCTAAGTCTAAAAGGTCTCATGATTACAATTGACTGAAAAGGAATGCATTGCTTTCCATGCGTGGTGACTTAATTTTATGTGCAGTACTATGCAATACACAGAGACTTACATAACTGCTGTTCTTGGAGGGTCTATTAGGCATTAAAGTGTAAGTATCCCTATTGTTATTTACACTAGGAAAAAAAGCATACCTCAGGTCTTTGAGAATCCAGGAAAGCTTTGTTTTAGAATATTGCTCCAGCAGAAGGGGGGCCAAGGAATTGTAGGCTTTTACTGAGTGCCTACAGGATGCCTCTCACTGGGGATGTAAATGATACAGTCCTTGGCCTTCAGGAGCCAGGTGTAGAAGGAAATCAATCAACGGTAACTGAGAGCCACTGAGATGCTGCAATTCCGACATAAACAAAGTGCCATGAGAGCACAGAGGAGGGTACAGCTAATTGATTGGGAATATTCAGAGAAGGCTTCAGGGCTTGGTTCCATCAGCCAGGTCTGGAGGGATCAGTAAAACTTGGACTGGAAGAAGAGAACAAAGGTCTTTTAGCCAAAGGGAACAACTTGTGAAACTTGTTACTGACACGCTGGAATGATGAGAATGGAGCTGATATATGAGAAGTGGTGGGATTAGCATGGCCAAGTTATGAAGATTCTCATATGCTAAGGAGTTAGAGCTCTTATTCTTTAAGCAGCAAGGAACTGCGAAGTTAAGTGTGTAGGTTTTAATGGCCTGACCTCACATACGTGATACAGCAACCTCTGGTTCTCTGATTAAATAATTTGAGAAACAAACCATACTATATTCTTTTTCATGGTGACTTTATATGTACATAACGACGTTGGAGGCTCTGAAATGATAAACTCATTTAATGTGCTTAACACAGGGTCAAATGTGCTCAAACATGGGACCTTTTTTTTTTTAATCTATTTACCTTTTAGTTTTTAGTAACATGTTTAGGAGATCTGATTTAGGGAAAGGAGGAAGAGGGAGAAACAGGCTTCTAGGGAAATAAAAGAAGAACCTTTTTTACCAGTCTAGCAGTATTTGGCTGTAGCAGGTGGGAGGAGGAAGAGCCATTTCTTAAATCTAAAGACAGCTCTGTACTGGGAGTGAGGAGGTCTAAGTTCTTATTCTGCCTTAGCTGTTAAATAAGCTGTGTGCCCTTGGCTAGTTCACTACTTTTTTGAGACTCATCTCTCAAGACACAGATAAATACTGCTTGACCACAGGTTAGTTGGAGTCTGTGTTAAGTGCTTTGTATGTATTAGCTCATTAAATCCTCAAATCAAACCTAAAGTTAGATTCCCATTTCAAAGATAAGAAAAGTGAGGAATTGAGAGATTAAAGAAGCTATTCAAGACCACCTTCTAGTAAATGAGATGGATGGGAGATGGGACATTTTCAGTGGAAGAAACAACTTAAAGGCACAGAAGTGAAAAGGAGCAGGTGATCTTCAAGGAACAATGTGTATAATTTGGTATTGTCAACCTTAAATAGTGAGATTCAGAAAATACGATTAAGTAGAGTCTATTTGAGTACAAAGCTTAAGTATGGCCACCTGGGAGACACTGACTCCAAATCAATGGGGTCAGAGTTTCAAAGTAGAGAAGATAAGGTTTCAGTTACATAGGCAGAGACACAGAAATTTTAACAGGATTACAACATTTCCCATACAAGACCAGTGCATACGTTACAGTGATTTGACTGGTTACAGATTCCTACATTCCAAGGAAGATTACTCCATGAGGAGGGACAACGTTCTGAGATGGTCTTATCTCTGGCGCCATTTGGTCTTAATTACGGGGTGGGGGGTTTGGGGGTGGGGAATGGGGGCAGAAGTTGCAGCTGCATGACATGTGACTCAGGCTGCATAGCCACATTCCTCCCAAGGCTCCGAATAATTTAAAGTTCCAATAGCTTTCAGTTTGAATTATTTAATTTCACAGTGTGTAGTGGACTTGGAAGTGTGATAGGAGACAAGAGTGGAAAATGTAGATTTAGGCAATGTTATAGAGGCCTTTGAATGCTGTGTTTTATTTGCATTTTATTCTACAGCTATTAGGGAGTCTTTGTCATCCCAATTTTCAAATGAGGCCTTAGAAATGTTCTCATTCCTGTAATCCCAGCACTTTGGGAGGCCGAGGCAGGCGGATCACGCGGTCAAGAGATTGAGACCATCCTGGCCAACGTGATGAAACCCCTGTCTCTACTAAAAATACAAAAATTAGCTGGGCATGGTGGCACGCACCTGTAGTCCCAGCTACTTGGGAGGCTGAGGCAGAATCACTTGAACCCGGGAGGCGGAGGTTGCAGTGAGCTGAGATCACGCCACTGCATTTCAGCCTGGCGACAGAGCGAGACTTCGTCTCAAAAAAAAAAAAAAAAGTTCTCATTCAATGTCATTCACAATTATTTTATATTCCACTAAGCAGGGGAATAAATGCCTTATTGAAAGAGTGCTTGTAGACTTATGCGGACATGGATTTATAGTCCGTCACTCTCTTGCATACACAAAAAAGAAAAGTATAAATGAAACATTGGTAAAGAAATTTCTAAAACTACTTCATAATCAATTCTGGCTTTGAATCACTTTTTAATTCATTGTCCATATTTGCCTACATAATAACTGCCCTGCATGCCATCAAGAGTATTGATGGTGCAACATTTCTTAAAAATGATTCAACATTGTCTTCAAATTTTTCTTTCAGGTTACTGACACGTATTTTGCAAGTTTCAACTTTGGCACTTTCTTGGTCTTACTAGAAGATCTTAGCAAAAAGTCTCACAACTACTGAAATTCATGTTTCTCCTTCAAATGGCCCTTGATTTATTTGTTCAGGGTTGTATTTGTTCAGTCACAATGACAGACATGACAACCAAGTACACTCTTGTGCAGGCAATGACAGCTGTGTCCTGACTGCAGCTTAACTGTAAGACACTCTCAACAGTAGGAAACATTCTGATTTTGATGTTAAAATAGAACTGAATTTGAATTAATGAAATATAGTAGCTTGTTGAAAATCACAGGATGGTGAAGGTATCAGGACCCATTTGCTCACTGTTATCAGTCCAGCCAGTAGGAAATCTGTCTTGTCGGTCAACTGTGTGAGAAAACCCTTTCCTAAAAAGAAGCTTTACCTTTTCTATTTCCCTGTTATTTTGAATTTACACTTACTAAGGAGGAAACCAAGGCAAGAAAGACAGCCAAGGACATTTTAATTGACTCAAGAGATACTTACTTTTAACCAAGTCTTTTATGTTCTGGAAAGTGCCTTGAGATCTTTTAATAATCTTGCCAAATCAGCATTTCAATTTGGTACTCAGGATGAGTGATTAGAAGTCATGACAAACCAGCTAGCTTCTCTGTGGAGAATAGCTGAAGCCTCTGGAGAACCACAGTCTTAAATTAGTCTGAAGAAGTGTGAGGTCACAACAGGAAGTAATGTGAACAGGAGGAGTTATTGATCAGATGGTTCAGAGAGCTGGATGATCTTAATAACTTGATTCCAATTTTCCTTGTATGTAACGAACAATTATTGATTGCTTCTCTTAAATTCATCTCCTTTCTCCTTCCTTGCAACACCTTAATTTGTGTTCAGACATCTGTGTGATTCTGGGGAAGCTGGCTCCATCTATCCTAAGCTTCAGGTTTGGCTAGTTAGCACATTCCATTCCCTCAGCCACCATGATTATTTTGGATTGGGCATGTGATCTAAGCAGGTATAGTCTGAGTGTATTCTAGTTGGTATGGTAAGTGGATATAAGGCCTCTATTCTGCCATATGATTTGGTTAAATATAAGAAGTGTCTATGGGGCACAGTGGCTCGTGGTTATAATCCCAACTACTTGGGAGATGGAGGCAGGAGGATTGCTTGAGGCCAGGAGTTCAAGACAAGCCTGAGCATTAAGACTCCTGTTTCAAAGAAACAAAACAAAAGAACAAAAAGAAGAAAGTGACTATGAATCCTGTACTCTGATCCTAGGCTTACAAAGAAGTTCACACTATCACAGATATGCAGTCAGGGTGAAGGGAGAAAGAGAGAACCAATGCCTTCACATCAGGGTTGCTATGAGAATTGAATGGGATCTTGACTGTAAAGCACCTTGCAGAAAAGTCTGACATAAAATATAAATTCATGTTTTAAGGACTTTTGGAATTGCTAATGACAAAAACCAACTCAGGTAAATTTAAGCAAGAAATAGAAATGTAATGGTATGATAATAAGGAAGCTCAGAAAATGGAAGAAAATTTTCTAGATACCAGGCGACCTTGGGCACACAATCATATTTTAGTGGCCCAAGGGCGCTCATTGTATCTCATACTGCTTGTCTGTGTTTGGCTTTCTTTTTTCTTGTAGGCAAGCTGTCTATAGGTGATAAGAAAGGAGATCACTGGCAACCCTCAGTTCTCTCATCTCTGTAACCTAAAAGGCAAGGTCCTTACTTTTAGAACTCCAAATTTAAAATCCTAGGGAAGGATACTGACAGTTGGGGCCATAATTCTACCCCTGGACTGAGCCATTATGGCCAGGGAATTGGAAACTACGGTAGTCAGACTAGAGCTACCTGTGCCTCACCTGACACTCACGTGGTAGGTGTGCAGAGGGATGAGTGACAGCTTCGCTCAGAATCATGTTTGCATCTCGTGGAAAGCAATTTCCCCCATGAGAAAGGGAAGCAGTGCTGGATAGTAAAACAAGTATCCAGTTATTCAGTACTTGCTTTTTGTCTGAAGCAGATTCATCCTCCTTATCTCTGGCAGGGTGGAGGGAAAATAAGAAAGTAGGAGAGAGAGTGAAGTGTAAATTTTATTGTGTACTTAACTACGTAGTAAACTTTGCAGGTATGAGCCGATTGCATCTCATTTAATCTTTACTACAATACTGTGCGATAGATAATATTCCCATGTCAGCCAGAAACAAGCTCAAGTTAAGAAACTAGCCCAGGACCGTATAAAGCTGAGTCCACTTGTCTCCAAAGCATAATAGGCTTTTCTGCTGCTACCACGTTCTTCAAAATAAAGTGAGTTAAACTTACCTGGTCAACATGCCGGTCCCCTGTACTCCCTGCTACCGACTCAATGTTTGTGTCCCCCCAAAACCATGTATTGAAATTCTGATCCCCAGTGTGATAGAATTTGGAGATGGGGCCTTTGGGAAAATTGAGTCATGAGAGTAGAGCCCTCATGATGGGATTAGTGTCTTTATAAGAAGTGAACACACACAAGAGAACTTCCATCCAGTCGCCTTTTTCTGCCATGTGAGGACACAGCAAGAAGGCAGCCCTCTGTAAAGCTGGAAAAGGGCCGTCACCAGACACTGGACCTACTAGTTCCTTCATCCTGGACTTCCCAGCCTCCAGAACTGTCAGAAATGTCTGTGTATTAGGCTGTTCTTGCAGTGCTAGAAATAAATACCTGAGACTGAATAATTTAAAATGAAAATAGATTTAATTGGTTTACAGTTCTGCAGGCTTTACCAGAAGCATGTTGCTGGCGTCTGCTCAGCTTCTGGTGAAGCCTCAGGGAGCTTTCAGTCATGGCAGGAGATGAAAGGGGAAGAGGCACATCACACAGCGAAAGCAGGGGCAAGCTTGAGAGAGTCGGGGTGGCAGGAGGTGCCATACACTTTTAAATGACCAGCTCTTACAAGACTCACAGCACCAAGCCATGAGGGATCCACTCCCATGATCTAAACACCTTCCACCAAGCCCCACCTCCCGTACTAAGGATTACAATTCAGCATGAGATTTGGGCAGGGACAAATATCCCAACTGTCAGTCTGTTGTTTAAGTCACCTAGTCTGTGGTAATTTGTTATAGCAGCCCAGGCTGATTAAGACACTTCCCTAGTCACAGTCTCGGTGCCCCCCTCCAACTCTCCCTCATCATGAGCCTAGATTAGAACTTGAAACCTAGGTTGTCCAGACTTTTATGGTTATTCTTGCCTTATCCTACAGTAAACAAAGGATGTATTCCCCAACTTTTAATTAGAACAGAATGTGTGAAAACACATTTCCAAGTTTCACATATACTGAACACAACCTTTTACTTAAAAGATGAAAAAGCTGTAGCAAGAGCTGGCTGGTCTGTATTTGAATCCCATTACTTACTAACTAGGCAAGTATTCTGTGTCTCAATTTTTTCATCCTTAAAGTGAGGCTAATGATGGAACCTATCTCATAGGGCTTGTTGTGAAGATTGAGTGAGTTAATACATAAAGTGCTTAGAATAGTATCTGGTACACAGCAAGTACTGTCTCAGTGTTAGCTCTTTATTAGAAGTATTGTTATTCATCATTAATGGGCTCTTCTTATTAATGCCAAAACAGGCACACTTTGCTTAGGGAATCTTCATTTTGCTCCTTGAGTTCACATCTGGGATGTAGGTACTTAGCTCTCAAAGAGAGCTGACTACAATCTGAGGCAAAAATAAACTATTTGTAGTCCAGGAAGTTCTAAGGAAGAAACAGTCTCCCTGCCTATCTGGTCCTGTTCGTATACATATGATTAACATTTCCCCCATATTTCCCCTCTAATTATACTTACGTTCTGATCTTTTGCACATGCAAGTTTAAATAAACTTCCCTCTGTTAGACTATGGGAAACAGTTAAATCTGGAATGCACAGAGCTGCTGTATCCAAAGTACTGCAGGTGATTTGGCAGAAGGGTGGTATAAGGAGTAGGATGGTCTGAGCACATCTGGCAGGCACCAGAAGCCAATGGAGAGTCTGTGTATGAAGCTTCTGAATGAAATGGAATATAGTTTCCTCTGTGAGGAGCTAGGACAACGTGGCCCCCAAGGAAAATCTGAAGAGCACTCTGTAACTTATTAGTCAGTGAGTCAAAGAGGGAAAATGGAAGGCTATATCACTGACTATGTAAGCTTTATAAATTTTGAGGTGTTCGGGCCTTTTCTCTGCCTCTCTCTAGTTCAGCTCAGATTACTACCTGATTCTAGAATGGGATCTGAAACTCAGTTGTAATGGGTAAATCTCAAGATGTATCCATTTACTTCTATATCAGTGGGCATATTGGGAACTATACCTCTAGATTGCTGATCTGTTGATGTATCTGTCTCTAATTTTACCATATATTTGCTGTACCAATAAATGCCTTTTTAATGTTAAACATTTTCCAACAAATATTTCCACCATGTCTTTGCCACTGAAAAGACATTTTATATCAGGAAGAGCCTTAGATTTTTCAAACTGTGTATGGATCAAAAAGTACTTTAATTAAGCTGTGCCCAGACTAAAAAAAATACAAACAGAAAAACCCCATTTCAAAATGAAAGTGGATAGTTGTGGCCTTTGATTTTAAAAAATCTCACAAGATAGACTGAGACTATTTTGTAGTAGTAGTAGTTTAATTCAAATACCCAAATATTAGCAGGGCATAGTGGCATGCATCTGTAGTCCCAGCTACTTGGGAGGCTGAGGCGGGAGGATTGCTTGAGCCCAGGAGTTCTAGGCTGCAGTGAGCTATGATTGTGCAATTGCACTCTAGTGTGGGTGACAGAGCAAGACCCTGCCTCTAAAGAAAATACAAAATAAATAAACGAAATATACAAAGATTGCAAAGTGTGCAGTTTGTGGTCTTCCCTTTACCAATGTACCTGTGTGTGAAATAGAATTTTCATTACATGCTACAATTAAAATAATATTTCAATAGACTTGATGCTGTTCTTGATTTGAAGATCCAATTTAGCAACTGCATTCTGGCATTTATTCCCCTCCTTACCCATCCACCTTGTTTTATGCATAGAATAAACCCATAACATGTTCTTTCTTAGTTCTTAGTTTCCTGGTGTGTCTACCCACCCATTAGAATAATGGGTCTGTCTTTTACATTTCTGTAAAACTGTGTGCCATTATATTACTTACTAAATTGTATTTTAATTTAATGTATATAATTTCTGTCCAACTCCAATAAAATATCAAACCCTTAAAGATAAGGATAGTATTCGTCTTTGTATTTTTAGCATTCAGCATAATGACCAGCATATAATAGACATTCTGCAAATATTTGAATCATTATTTTGTACATTAAGAAATGGATGATGAGTAAGGTGTAACAACTTCACTAACTTATCTAGTCAGTAGCAGAATTGGCACTAGGACTAGACCCCGGGACTTCAGGATCCCCCCCGGGTAACCCCCAAGTCTTTCCGTTGTTGTAGGGGTTTGTTGACATGGACAATAAGGTCCTACATAGACATAGTTTTATAATGAGTTCAGAAATGGCTCAACAAAAGTGAAACCTGTGACAAATACCGGATTATTTGTATTGTAGACCTTGGTCTTAATAATTTTGTTTTTCTTCGAGGGTTGATGACAGGTCATGAGATTTGAGAGACACACACAGTAGTCAACTGTATGGAAAATACTGAGGAAGTGTGTTTTCGGATTACAAAACTAAACTGGGATCAACTTGGACTTTTTCAGTCAAGCTGTTAGAATGTGTGTCTAAAGTTGGCCTGCTTATCATGTGTTATGATATAACATTGGTTTGGTCAGACCCTCTGATTTGTCAAATCCTTGCCAAAAATGGGTCCCATAGAAGGCAACCTGGGATTAGAATGCTTTTAAATGTAAAGTCTCAGGTTTCCAGGATAAACCATCTTCACTTAGCAGAACTAATTCCTTTAACAAGCATTTGTTGATTCCAACTGTGTGTCAGGTACTGTGCTAGCCTGGAGCAGCAAAGAAGGATAAAAAGAACCTTGTTTTAGAGGAGCTATTAAGTCAGATTCTGTCCCCAAACTGAACAGCTACACAAAGAGGTGATTTCTCTTTGAGGGGTTTGTGTGGGGTTTGTGTGATCATCTAACAACAAAGGAGCTGGGAACCAAGAAAGTTTGGTCAATAATAACAATGACTACATTAATCCAGTATCATGCCAGGTTCTATTCTAAGCAATTTACATGTATTACTTAAGTATTTGTTTACATTTGCGGAAGTTTTCCTTGTCCCGGGCCCATTCAATGTGTTATTTTTATCTCTACGTTTAGAAACTTTGACCTTTTTTGTTTTGTGGCTTGTCCCTTATTTGATTTAAAAAGTCATTATATGGCCAGGCGTGGTGGCTCACGCCTGTAATCCCAGCACTTTGGGAGGCCAAGGTGGGCAGATCACCTGAGGTCAGTAGTTCAAGACCAGCCTGACCAGCAAGGAGAAACTCCCATCTCTACTAAAATACAAAATTAGCCGGGCGTGGTGATGCATGCCTGTAATCCCAGCTACTCCAGAGGCTGAGTCAGGAGAATCGCTTTAACCCTGAAGCGGAGGTTGCAGTGAGCTGAGATTCCGCCATTGCACTCCAGCCTGGGCAACAAAAGTGAAACTCCGTCTCAAAAAAAAAAAAAAAAAAGTCATTATAATCACCTAGTAGCTTTAGATATGACTCTATATATAATGTATAGAACAGAGAAGAGTTGTTTGCTCCATAAACGTGCAATTATTTGTCAAAAGAGAAATACAAGTTATTCATATTAGTATTCACAGTCTTCCCTTTAGTTTCTCGCTGACTCAGTGTATCTACCAAGATTCCCTTGGTAATATCTGTCCCTCAGGTAGTCTGCTTGCCCAGTGGTAAGTCTTTCTAGGGTGGAAGGATTCTTTCTTACTGGGTCTTCTTCCAGGACTCTACTTCTTTCTAATAGGCTGAATGGAGCGAAAATGTAAAAATAGGGAAGACACGCTGAATCTTCTTAATAAAGAATTTTTAAGATAAAGGGGAAAGGGGAGAATGCAAATTTGAAACTGGTTTTGAAGGTTGGGAGTGGGGTAGGTTGGTGAATGAGAGACCCTTGAGCAACTATATTATATGAGAGAATTGATTAAGAGATAAAAAGTGTGTTACGATTTTGATTTCTTCTCGTACCCACTGAGGAAAGCATGTAAAGACTGGAATTACTGTTTTTTCACTTTTGATTGTTGGACTTTCTACCCAGGACAGCCACTTAGATTGCTGGGGTTTATTCAGGTTATACATACCATGCCTCTCTATTTTAACTGGCTTTTTGTCCCTTTCCTTGCTCAGCAGTTTTTCTGCAAGTAGCTGATAAATCAGGAATTCTTAAATTCTTTTACAGGGTTTTTCCTGAAAGATAAGTTTTTTTAGAGAAGTAGAGTGGGCCTAGGGAATAATACCAACCTTAGATGTGGAACCTCTAGGGGCTGGTCAAATGTATTTGGCACACTTACTCTTTACTATGTCATCAACAAGACTTGGATGTCTTTCCTATTTACTGCCTCTGTCGTTGGAGCTACAATTCACATCTGTTCCAGAGGTCATGGAAACTCTTCATCTCTCAGCATTTCTAGTGGGTGTCCTTGGCAGGCTTAAAGCAGAGTCAGGAGGGTGAGAGCTCAGAGAGAGGCTAAGGTGAAAGCACTTTGTAAACTTATAGAGGATGGTATTTTGTACAAAGCCTGGCACACAGCAGACATTCAGTAAAAATGCATAGAATTAAAAGAAAAGGAAAAAAAGCAGATACCTTTTACTCATAGCAGTAATCTCTCTTCTGCTCCCCCTACCTTGGTCAGGATAAGAGTGCCTTGTGACATGGATTAACACCATACGAGTAATAGTTTATATTATTTAATCTCATTTCTTAAAATAGCCCTACAAAATATAGTATGATTTTGATTTTATGTTTATGGGAATGAAAGTTTTAGAGGGTCTATGTCACTTGCCCAAATATTACCCTTGTAATAAGAGATGGAACTGGGATTGGAATGTAAATGTGTCTAGCTTCAAAACCTTTTATTTTTTTTTTTTTCTACCTTTCTGGCCGGTACAGCTGTCAGACTATGTTTAGAAGTCTCATGGGTCCTTCAAGTGACTTTACTAATGGTCTTATGGAAAGCTGTCTCCCCTGAGAATTGGTGTTTGAAGTTCTTGGTTCATTCAGCAAACGTGTGCTTAGCCCCAGCTATAAGCACGAACTGTACTAGACAGCAAAGGTGGACACCAAAGAAATAATCCCATCCTCATGGAGCTGCCAGTGTAATGAGTGATCATAAATATAAACAATGTTGGGCAGAATGATGTTAGCAGTATAACGTGAGGTTGTCCTGGAGGAACACGGAAGAGGGATTGAATGAGGGAAGGAAAAGAATCAGCCCCTCTTATGTAAGAGGCAGCACTATGTCTGCCAGAGCCTAACATCTCTTTTAGCCACCTTAGCTCATTTAATCTTCACTATAACCATGTAATATCCTGATTATACAGATCAGCAACCTACTTGGCGTTTTACAACAAGGAGCAGATGGATAGGATTTTCAATCTCAGAACTGTCTGGCTGCAAGTCCCTGCCCTTTTCATTAGACTACTGAGTATAGGTTTTTCCTAATGTATGTTTTTTAAATACATGATAGTTAAAGTTCTATTCTGTATACAAGGGTATGCGTTGTGTGAGACTCAGTGTGTCTATCGAGATGCCCTTGGTTCTGTCTGCGCCTCAGGCAGTCTGCTTGCTCAGTGGTGAGTCTTCAGATGTTGCTGCTTTTGCCACGTTTTCTAACAGTGCTGGCTGTCTCATCTTCCCTCTGTGAGGGTGGGGCTCTGGTTTGGTCTCTGTTAAGTCCATTGTGGAGAGAACTACAGCAACTCATGTGCCTAAGCCCCATTTGGCCAGACCCTGGCCTCTCCTACCACTTTCAAGTTCAAACGTGGGGTGTGTTCTTCCCCAGTGACTGTCCAGAGTGGCTGGGTAAACACAGCCTGGAAGTAGGGAGTGAGGGCAGTTGACATCACTGACCAGAGCAGTTGGAAGCTGGAGAAGGGAAGGAGCCAGCAGACAAATTGCTTCGTGTCTGCCTTTCTCCTCCATTTACCCCTTACACACACACACACACACACACACACACGCACACACACATACAATATTAGTAGTTCCATACAACCCATCCTGTAACCTTCTAAATGAGCAGTTGTCTGTGTTTTCATGTTAAGCCGTAGCGGGTTTGTTGATGCATATAGCCTTGGTTTCCTTTCCCTCCTATTCTTTCCTACCAGTCTTTCCCCACTCTCTGCTCTGAGATTGCAACACATGATAAACAGGTAAGCTTTGCTCCAGACTGTTTTCTAGAACCTGGGCACAATAGTAGTCAATAAAAAACATCTTGCCCATCACAGACCCTTGCCCTGTTTGCCCTGTTTTATACCTTGTTATTTTTCACTTAGCATAAATCAGGTAATATTTGAATACTACCATATGATTAATGTGCACCAAAATCCTGTGAGATAAAATAAACCATGAGTGTAGTTCCGTATTTGCATATATAGGTCAATTGTATTTTCTTTTTTAAAGGAAAGATTATTGCTTTTGTTAAAATGGTACATGTTCGTTATAAATCAAGAAATGCTAAAACAAACAAACAAACAAAAAACCCCACGCCAGATGCCATCATCTGGTAATAACCTTTAGGTGAATAACGTTCTGGGGGCGCTCATGAAGCTCAGCTTTTCTCATTATCTTTATAGTAGTGTCCAAGTATACTACTGTAATTTAACCAACCTGACCAGTTGATAAGCAGTTACAGTATTTTATTTACTTAAAAAATGTGCTGAAATGACCATCCTTATAAATGCCTTTGGATTTTTTAAATTTGCTGGTATATAAGATATATTTCTCCCCCTGAAAATTTTTATTCAGATACTACCTTGTGACCAACACACCTGTTTTGCAGATGAAAGACTCTGGGCCAAAGCAAAACTAATAGCAAGATAATCTGCCCTTAGGCGACTCCTCTAATGAGAAAGAATGGGAACACAAAACACTGTATAAGGGATGCAAGTTTCACATCCCAGATTTTGGTAACCAAAAGAAACCATAGGCCACACAGCTGATCAGAGGTACATTTGAGCTATTCCATTACATTTTAGATTTTAACTTTGCTACAGTAAGTCATGGCTCAAATACAGTAGAGGCACTGATTGATCATTAAGTTTATATACACTGTAAACTAACCCAGTTAAAAGGCAACAGCACCATATTTTGAAGACAGGGTGACCAAGTTTCTAATGCAATGATTGCCATTGATTAATACAATGAACTGGAGACCAGCAGGGATGATAAATTTTCCTGGCATTGAGAATTACTTATCTGACTTTTTTTTTTTTTTTTTTTGAGACAGGGTCTCTGTCACTCTGTCACCCAGGCTGGAGTGCAGTGGTACAATCATTGCTTACTGCAGCCTTGACCTCCTGGGCTCAAGTGATCCTCCCACCTCAGCCTCCTGAGTAGCTGGGACTACAGGCGCATGCCACCATGCCCGTAAATATAAATTTATTTAATAAGTAAATTTATTAATTTTAAACAAATTAAAAAATTTTTTAATTTTTAAAAAATTTGTTCGTAGAGATGGGGTCTCGCTGTGTTTCCCAGGCTGGTCTCAAACTCCTAGCCTCAAGCAATTCTCCCACCTCAGCCTCCCAAAGTGCTGGGGTTATAGGCATGAGCCACCATGCCCGGACTTATCTGACTTTAAAGATGCTTTTCCGGGGTCTGAAGTTGAAGATTTAAACCTATAGAGTTTATTTTTGCTGTCTTGTCTTTTTTTTTTCAGTTTGTTAACATGCTGTGTAGTTCTGTTACAAACGTATGTAGTGAAAGACCAGCTTTTATTAGGGTTAATTGTTCCTTTTCTCATTTGGTATGCACTAGTATTTAGTGAAATTCTTGCTTCTTGTAGTATGCTTTGTTTCTATTTTTATTAAAACATTTGTTTGTATTGTGACTATCTGTGTAGTAATTTATATATTTAATTTGTAGCTTGCTTTTCAGCCATCAGTACTGTATTTCAGTGACTTCTGCACAAACGTGATTTAACTATAGGAAATTTTTTTGTCCAGGATAATTTACATAAAGTCCCTCACTTGAGAATTTCAGGTGACAGAAGTTTACTATATTTCTAAATAGCAAGCCTATTATAGAGTAGATCAGAATTAATCATATTCATGAACAGTATTAATCTGTTGAATAATCAAACCATCAAGGCAGATGCATTGGTTGAGTTGCTGTTCATGGACTTCCTGGTTGAACAAAATGGTCTTGCCATTCTTAGCAAAGAAATACCTCAGCATGTGGCAACTCATGGATGTGGCCAGTAAGTGCTGTGAGAAGTGAACAAAGAATAGAAAATTAAGCACTGACGGCCGGGCGCAGTGGCTCACGCCTGTAATCCCAGCACTTTGGGAGGCCGAGGCGGGCGGATCACGAGGTCAGGAGATCGAGACCATCTTGGCTAACACGGTGAAACCCCGTCTCTACTAAAAATACAAAAAATTAGCCGGGCGCAGTGGCGGGCGCCGGTAGTCCCAGCTACTCGGGAGGCTGAGGCAGGAGAATGGCGTGAATCCGGGAGGCGGAGCTTGCAGTGAGCAGAGATAGCGCCACTGCCTGGGGGGAAGAGCAAGACTCCGTCTCAAAAAAAAAAAAAAAAAAAGAAAAAGAAAATTAAGCACTGACATATTCTGAGATGTTTTCTGAAGGCGCTCAGGCTAAATGCTCTCACCTCCTTAATACTGGCTGAGAGGCTGGATCTTCTGCCTCCAGCCCAGTAGCACTTGGTTTATAACACTATATGAAGTGACTGCATCTCTAAGCCAAAAATCATGATACATGTTCTAAGACAGGTTATAGACTGGTATCTTTAGCCTGAATTCCATCTATAAAGTGTTTTGCTTGGCCTGCAGTGTTTTAAACACTTTTAATTAGTCGTAGATTGTTAAAAGCTGAGATCTCTTACATAAAATCTGTAAAATGTCCAGCTTCCAGATCTGGGAACACTGGGCCCAAATTTCTGCCTAGCAGCAATTAGCTGGAACTGGGTGGTAGCTTTCCATTTAAGCCAAAGCATATGCTTTCTAGTCTGCTGTATCACATGCACGCATGCACACATACATGCACACACCAGTCACTCATATATGTACCTACCTGACCCTTTACACTTCCAGACCATATGCCCTTCGAAGGCAGGATTTTTGTCTGTTTTGTTCATTGCTTTTTTCTCATGACCAGAATGTTGTCTGGCACAAAGTAGGTTAAAGGATATCGCTAGATGGAGGAAGAATGTATTTGTGACTCTTGGTCCAAGTTGATGGGGGAAAAGAAAACAGAAGTTTTCAATTTGGAGCTCCTCCAGATATTTGAGCTATGTTCCCCTTTACCCCTGAGATACTGTATGGCTCAGGAATATACCTTAGTATCATAATTTTGTATATGACTTATCTCCCTTGCTAGATGGGTAAATTCATTGGGTTCAGGGACCTGTCTTGTATTTTTTTGCATCCTTAAGAATACCTTGCACATAATGGAAGCTTAAATACTCCTTGGATAGTTAGTGGATTTTTAAAATTTCTCATGTAACTTTGTGAGTAAAGATGGGGAGATTCTAATGAATATGTTGTTCTGGAGGATCATTTGAGAAGCAACCATTTGAGTTGCTTCTCCACTATATTTTCTCCAAGCCCTATCCCCAATTACATTCTATTCGCCATCATAGTCTGGATGGGGAATAGAATGTAATTGGGGATAGGGCTTGGAGAAAATATAGTGAATATAGAAGATTTTTGATAATCCTTAACCCCTGCTCTTTGGTAGCAGGGTAAATTAACCCCCCATCCTCACTTTGTGCATATTCTATTTTAGTACTCATCTTTTTTTTTTTTTTTTTTTTTTTTTTTTTTTTTTTTTTTTTTGAGATGGAGTCTTGCTCTGTCGCCCAGCCTGGAATACAGTGGTGTGATCTCAGTTTACTGCAACCTCCACCTCCTGGGTTCAAGCAATTCTCCTGCCTCAGCCTCCCAAGTAGCTGGGACTACAGACACGCACCACTGTACCTGGCTAATTTTTGTATTTTTAGTAGAGACGGAAATCTAATTTCACCATGTTGGCCAGGCTGGCCTTGAACTCCTGACCTCAGGTGATCCACCTGCCTCGGCCTCCCAAAGTGCTGGGATTACAGGCGTGAGCCACTGTGCCCAGCCTATTTTAGTACTCATCATATTATGTTAAAGAGCTTGTCTCCTACACTGGACTGTGATTTCCATATCATTAAGAACTCGGTATGGTTTTTGTGCATCTAACAGCTAATACTTACTTGATAATGTTTGTGTGCCAACTCTGTATAAACACTATTCTAGGAACTCAGTAAATGTTTGCATTGAATTGAGTTTGTGTTAGGAGTTGTATTAGAACTCTACACCACCTTATAGTTTATAAAACATATGTATATTCATTGTCTTATTTAATTTTGAAATCAACTGAGTGCTGCAAATGAGAAAAATCAAAGCCCAGAGAAAACTGTAACTGGTCCATAATTACACAGCAGTTAATGGCTGAACATCCAGGCTGAACTTTGCCAGTTAGTGGCTGAATATTCACGAAATTCTGATGCCTCCATAGAGCGGGATAGAATTATGGAGGACTTGTCATTCTGGGCTGCGGAATTTGGACCTGTGTGTTGAAACAAGAAGAGAAAGGGAAGTGTTTCTTAAGTTATTTTTGGATGAAGGCTTTTTGCGATCCAAGGCTTCATCCCCTCAAGCTCAACAATAGCATTCCTTGGGGGAGTGAGAAGATGATGAATGGTCATCAGTTTGCTTGCCTCACCCAGATTCCATTCCTACCTCCCAGAATTTTCCCTGGTCCCACCCAGCTCCACAGTAACAATCAATCCCAATCAGTGACTGTACTTCATTTTTTGGATCAAGGAATACCCCTCCCTTTTCTGTCTTCCTCCTTAGGGCTTTGGATAGGAGCCCTTTAATTGATGTTGACTGAACTGGAGGCCAGCCCCTGCATACCGGGAATGCCAGTGGCTTTGTTAGTTGAGGAGGGTGCTGCATTAGCACTGCCCTCTAAATCCCAGAGCAGGTGGAGGAAATCTAATTAGCATTTAGTAAGCCAAGGTGCCCTGGGGAGTTTCTGATAAAGAAAAGGTCACTGCAGACTGAGAAGGGACACTGATAGGGAGACTTCATTTTCCTAGTGGGAACTTTCTGAAATGGACTGGGAATCAGGTGAGCTGGATTCTAATGCCTGCCTTACCGGTGGCTTTTTAACCACACTTAAGTCCCTCTGCTTATCTGAGATTTCATTTTCTTGTCTGTGTCTAGTCCGTTACCAGACTCCTTTTCCTACACAAATAATTGTTTCATAAAAGTGGAAGGGACCTCAGATCATTAAGTTGCTATCACCTTGGGATGACAGGTACACTAAAATCTCAGAAATCACCACTAAAGATCTTATTCATGTAACCGAATAACACCTGTTCCCCAAAACCCTGTTGAAATAAAAAAAAAATGACTGCAGCCATTCCCACCCTTGTATTTCAAGCATAGCATTGCCACCTACTTGCAAAATACTATATAGACGTATATATATATATTTTTAAAAAGGTGCTATTACCTGGGAAGCTTTTCCCAACATTACATATGTCCAAATCTCACTCTGTATCTACTGAATCTTCTGATATCAGTAGATATGTAGTAAATATGTATAGTTTGGGGAAAATTTCTCAGGAAAGTTTGATAAAATCCCTGGTTTATGCTTTTTTGAAGAACTTAAACACATATAGCAAACTCAAGGCCTATCACAGCATTTGCTATCGTAGTTGTTAGTAATATGTTTGGAGAGGAATTTGGGGGGGTGGCTATTAAGTGAGAAGCTAGAGGTAGAATAACCACTGCAAGCAATAAGCATTTTACAAAATGGGGATTGAGCTCTATTCGTAGGTGATGAAATCAATGGTAATGAGCTGCTACCAGTATTTTCAAAGTAAAATAGTATACAAAAAGTAGCATGTATTGTGTCCACTTAAGGATATTTATTGAAACTTTTAAGTTCATTGTATTTATAGATACTGTGCTACAATTTAAAAGACATTTCTTACTGAATTTTTGTCAAAATCCATTGACCTAGATAGGAATCTGTATTGGAGTAAAGATGGTTCTAAGGGGAAGGAGTGTAGAGAAGCAATGTGGGAGCCACATGCGGTGGTTCATGCCTATATTCTCAGTACTTTGGGAGGCCGAGGTGGGAGGATAGCTTGAGGCCAGGAATTCCAGAAGCAATGTGGAAAGGACACTAGGGAATGTAGATTCTAGTCTTTATCCAAGCTCTTTGACTTCAAGCAAATCACATTTTTCTCCTGGACCTTACATTCTTTTTTCTCATTGCCCTTAGTACCTTCTGTCTGACTTCAACCCCACATCTGCTTGACAAGAATTAACTCAAATATCTCTTCTTAACACCTACCTGATTCTGGCATACAGTAAGTGCTTATAAATATATGTTAAATGGGTGAGAACCTTTCCCTTAGGTCTGTAGGTACTTTCACTGGGCTTGTATATCTACCACTCCATTTAAAACTCTACTTACAGCTTTTTAAGAAAATGTATTTCTAAGCCAGGCACAGTGGCTCATGCCTACATTTCCAGCAGTTTGGGAGGCTGAGGTGGATGGATTGCTTGTGCTTGGAAATTCGAGACCAGTCTAGGCAACGTGGCAAAACCCCATCTCTACAAAAAATACAAAAATTAGCAGGTCATAGTAATGCGTGCCTATAGTCCCAACTACTTGGGAGGCTGAAGTGAGAGGATTGCCTAAGCCTGGGAGGTGAAGACTGCAGTGAGCTGTGTGTGTCCCACTGCACTTCAGCCTTGGCAACAAAGTGAGACCCTGTCTCAAAAAAAAAAAAGAAAAAAAGAAAATATATTTCTATTTATCTTTTACTAGGTTGTGGTCCCCTGGAAAGCAGACATTTTTATTCATCTGTGTATTCTCAGTACTTAACACAGTACCTGGTATGTAATAGGTGCTTCGTAGATGTTGGAGAGAATACAAATTTTTAAGAGGAGTATTTTAGTAGATGACTCATAAAACATTTATTGAGCACCTACTATATACCAGGCAATGTGGTAGGTGTGGGAAGTGATAAAAATGTGTATAAGAGACCAACATCTTCCCTTGAGGAATTTAGACATTAATTGAAGCATAAGCACACAGAATTGCTGACAAAGCCATTAGTGTTAGTCTCTAGCTATGTGGTTGCTTATGCAGCTCATGTGTAACTTCTCATTTCTGTGTTTGAATACTGTTCACCAGAACCAGACAGGAAGAATGTCTTTCCGTTCTGATTAATTTTCTTAGGAATTAAGTATGAAATTGTGTATCTGATATGGTGATCTAGTTCCAAGGAAGGTTAACTTGAGTTGGCAAAAGGAGCCTCATCTTTTTTATATTAGTTACTGGGAGGTTGTTTAAAAATCTCCCATTATGTAATGGACTTGTCACTTTCTACTTATAGTAATAGCAATTCTTGCTTTATATATTTCGAGGCCATATTACTAGGTACAAATACTTTTTAGAAGTACATGACTTCTGGGCCTTTGAACCTCTTATCTTTGTGAAGTGCCTGACCCTCTTTGCCTTTTTACCTTAATATCTTTTTTTGCTTGGTAGTCATATACCTGCAGCAGCATTCTTTTGAGTAATGTATATGCTTTATGTAATTTTTTCCATCCTTTGATTTCAACCTACCCGTGCTCTTATATTTTAGGTGTATCTTTAAAAAACAGTATGTAGCTAGATTATGTTTTTGTTTAGTCTGGAAAGTCTTTCTTTTAACTTGGGAATTTAGTTAATTCACATTTATTGTGGTTAATACAGTGAGACAGGCTTTATCTTTTAAATGGTGAATTAAATTGATTTACATTTATTGTGATTATGGAAATGTTTTGATTTGTTGCAACCGTGTAGTGTTGTACCTTATCTTACACTGAAATTTTCTGTTCTTTTTTTTAATCTTACCTTTTGGATTGAACATTTTGTTTCCTTTTTCTAATTTTCTTTTTATCCCTCTGCTTATTTGGAAGTTACACTCTAACTACTTCATTAGAAGTTACTCTAGGTATTTTATTATGCATACTTATTACAATGTTTAAATTTAATAGATAATACATGCACATGGCTTAAACACAAAATATTTGAAAAGTATACTGTGAGAAGTCTCTTCTCTATCCTTCTGCCACCATCTGCTCATTTCTAATACCCTGGTGTATTTATCTTTATAATGTATGTTGGCCTGTTAACATATTAGATATGTTAGAATATATCTAATAGAGATTATAAATATGCATACAAATACGTATTAACGCCTCCATTTATACAAATAAAGGACAACTTTCTCTATACTTGCTTTTTTTTTTACTTCATAATATATCTTGATGCTCTTTCCATATTGATACATGAACAGTTTTCTTCCCCATGCCTTTTTAAAAAGCAGCTGAGTGGTAGTACATCAATTGGTGAAGGCATAACTAAGTCTTTACTGATGAGCATTTACATTGTTTTCAATATTACTCTTTTAAATAGATCCCAAAATGCACATATGTCATTGTGCACATGTTAGTTTATCTCTAGGATAAGTTTCTGGCATTGCCTGGTTAAAGGATATATACTCTTACACTTTTGGTAGATTATATGTAATTTTGCCACATTGCCCTCCAGAGGGTTTGTAACTATTTACACTCCTGCCTCTTTTTCCACAGTCTTGCCAAGATGATTACCAAAGTTCTGTATGTGTGCCAGTCTAATGAGAGAAAAGTAACATTTAAGTGTATTTTTAATTTGTATTCCTTTTGTAAGTCAACATTGATCTTTTCACATGTTTAAAAATCATTTATAGTTATTTGTCTGTGAACATTTGCTTATTTTTCTGCAGGGTTAATGTTCTTACTGATTTGTAGGAGCTCTTTATGTAAGAGATTAGCCCTTTGTAATAGGAATTGTGAATTTTAGCGAAATATTTATGACTTCTAACCCAAGTTACCATTTTTTTCCTTGCTTTGTCCATAGGCGTTTGTGTGGGTGTCGGGGGGTGTGTCCGTGTTGCCATGCAGGATTTGAAATAGTTTTCATTTTTAGATTTATAGGTTTCTGTGTAGTCACTGTAACAATCATTGTTATGGTTTCTGGATTTTAGGTAATAGACTTTCCCTCTTACAGGCTATAAAAGAAATGTGCTATGTTTTATAATTTCATTTTATATTACATTTAAATCTGATCCAGTTGGAATTTTTCCTGATCTATGCTTAGAGGTACAGGTTCAACTTTGTTTCAGCTTTATTTTTAACAGTGTCATTAAATCTTTCCCATGGATTTGAGGTGCTACTTCTATCATAATCTAAGCATTTTATGCATTAGTAACCATTTGTGAACTCACTAAGTATTAAATTCCATTAGTCTGTATACTTAAAAAATATATATAGCAATACGCTTTGTTTTGATTAATGAGGTGTGTTTTACCATATGGTTGTAATAGTGTCCTCTGCTATTCTTGTTTTTCTTTATGAACTTTACAATTATATTCTCTTATTTAGAACAAATATGGTGGGTTTTTTGTTGTTGTTGTTGTTGTTGTTGTTGTTGTTTTTCTTTGAGACGAAGTTTCGCTCTGTTGCCCAGGCTGGACTGCAGTGACAAGATCTTGGCTCACTGCAACTGGCGCCTCCTAAGTTCAAGCGATTCTCCAGCCTCAGCCTCCTGAGTAGCTGGGATTACAGGGACATGCTACCACCCCCAGCTAATTTTTGTATTTTTAGTACAGACAGGTTTTCGCCATGTTGGCCAGGCTGGTCTCAAACTCCTGACCTCAGGCGATCCACCTGCCTCAGCCTCCCAAAGTGCTGTGATTACAGGCATGAGCCACCACACCTGGCCAAAAATATGGTGTTTTTACTGAGTTTATGTTAAATTAATAAATTCACTTAGGGATATTTGAGCTCTTTATCAGCACATATATTTTAATTTTTTAATTTGGCCTAAAGTACAGCAGTATATTTACTCTCTGTATTAGTTTCTTTTTTCTTTCCTCCTCTTCTTCTTCTTTTTTTTTTTTAAATACAGAAACAGGGCTTCGTCATATTGTCCAGGCTGGTCTCAAGTACTGTGCCAGCTTTGGCCTCCCAAAATGCTAGGATCACAGGCTTGAGCTATCATGCCAGGCCCGTAGTAGTTTCTTGTAGTTGCTGTAACAAATGACTACAGATTTGTTGGCTTAAGACAATAGAAATTTATCGTCTTACAGTTCAGGAGAGAATAAATCCAGGTGTTACAGCGCTGTGTTCCTTCTGAAAGCACTGGGGAAAATCTTTTGCCTCTTTTGGCTTCCGGTGGCTCCAGATGTTCCTTGGTTCATGGTTGCATCACTCCAATCTCTGCCCATGGTCACACTGTCTCTTCCTCCTCTCTCTTCTGTCCGTCTGTCTGTTCTCCCTCTATCTCTGTCTTATATGGATACATATGATTACATTTAGAGTTTCCCTGAATTCTCCAAGAGAAGTGCTGCCTATGAATATTATCTTATATGGCCTAAGGGTCTGAGACCTTTAACTTAATCACATCTTATGTCATATAAGGTAATATTCACAGGTTCCAGGGATTAGGACATGGGCATATCTTTTGGGAAGGGACCATTCAACGCACTACACCCTTCTTCCAAATCATGTAAGAATCTTAGCATACCTAAACTTGAATCACTCCTCCTAACTTATGTTATTGTTGGCCAGTATTTTCTATCTTATTTATTTATACCCACTTAAAATAATATTCTTGTTTTACACTGGAAGTGTTCAGATTTCCCATGTATTTATCAATATCTGTGCTTGTCTTTGTTTTCTTTTATGTCAGACCTTCCATCTGGGATTATTTTTCTTCCTAAAGTATATCCTTTAGAATTGCCTTTAGTGAGAGTCTGTCTGTGGCAATTTCTGTTTTTTTGTCTGAAAATATCTTTATTTTGCATTCATTGAGTTTGAATGGCTATTGACTTCTGCATTGAAAGTTATTTTTTCTTAGCACATTGAAAAATTATTCTGTGATCTTCTAGATTTCACTGTTGCTGTTCAGGAGTTAGCTGATAGTCTAATTGCCATTCTTCTGCAGGTGATCTCTTGTTTCTCTTTTAATGTCTTCTTTTTTGTCTTTGGTATTCAATTTCATTACAATATGTGGTTTCTATTTATCCTGCTTGACATTTGTTTAGCTTACTGGATATGCGGTTTGGTATTCTTTCAATGGTTCTGAAAACATACCAGCCAAAGGCAGGCATAGAATAATACTCCATCCTCTCTTATTTGATTATTGAACTTCAGTTACAAGATTAGATATATGTTAGACCCTCTTACTCTATCATCCATGTCTCTTTAACTCTGATTTTTTCATATCTTTAGTTCTTGGTCACATTCTATGGAATTTCTTTGGATTGCTCTTCCAGTTGACTAACTCTTTAGCTCTATTTAATCTGTTTAACTTGACCATTGACTTTTTCATTTCAATTGTAATTTTCATTTTTGGACATTCAGTTTGGTTTGTTTTCAAAAGTATTTAGTTCTTTTTTATACTCTCGTTTGCTAATTTTTTCAAGCTTCTCTTCTAAATCTTAAAAATTTTATATTCTGTCTCTAATTCCAACATGTGAAGTCTTTGAAGATACGATTCTGTCATCAGTTTTTCCTGGCTGTCATTCATTATGGTATTATGGCTTATTTCCATATATGTTTTTGTTTTACTTTTAAGAGCAAGTGTTCCTTAGGACTTTACCTGTGGAAGCTATTTGAGGCCTAGGTTAAACATTTATTCTACCAGAATGGATTAGAGGCTGCTGCCTCCAGTAGCCTCAGGACATTATTAATCCTGGACTACTTTTAGATCTTCACTTGAAGTATCATGAATTTGATCACAAACTTGCATTAGAGCCAGATTTTGATTACAGACTTTTAGGAAAGACATTACTTCTTTTTTTTTTTTTGGTCACTTTATTATTATTATTATTATTATTATTATTATATTTTAAGTTCCAGGGTACATGTGCACAACATGCAGGTTTGTTACATATGTGTACATGTGTCATGTTGGTGTGCTGCACCCATTAACTTGTTGTTTACATTAGGTATATCTCCTAATGCTATCCCTCCCCCCTCCCCCCACCCCACAACAGGCCCCGGTGTGTGATGTTCCCCTTCCTGTGTCCAAGTGTTCTCATTGTTCAATTCCCACCTATGAGTGAGAACATGTGGTGTTTGGTTTTTTTGTCCCTGCGATAGTTGACTGAGAATGATGGTTTCCAGCTTCATCCATGTCCCTACAAAGGACATGAACTCATCCTTTTTTATGGCCGCATAGTATTCCATGGTGTATATGTGCCACATTTTCTTAATCCAGTCTATCACTGATGGACATTTGGGTTGGTTCCAAGTCTTTGCTATTGTGAATAGTACCACAATAAACATACATGTACATGTGTCTTTATAGCAGCAAGATTTATAATCCTTTGGGTATATACCCAGTAATGGGATGGCTGGATCAAATGGTATTTCTAGTTCTAGATCCTTGAGGAATTGCCACACTGTCTTCCACAATGGTTGAACCAGTTTACAGCCCCACCAACAGTGTAAAAGTGTTCCTATTTCTCCACATCCTCTCCAGCACCTGTTGTTTCCTGACTTTTTAATGATCACCATTCTAACTGGTGTGAGATGGTATCTCATTGTGGTTTTGATTTGCATTTCTCTGGCCAGTGATGGTGAGCATTTTTTCATGTGTCTGTTGGCTGCATAAATGTCTTCTTTTGAGAAGTGTCTGTTGGCTGCATAAATATCTTCTTTTGAGAAGTGTCTGTTCATATCCTTCGCCCAGTTTTTGATGGGGTTGTTTGTTTTTTTCTTGTAAATTTGTTTGAGTTCTTTGTAGATTCTGGATATTAGCCCTTTGTCAGATGAGTAGATTGCAAAAATTTTCTCCCATTCTGTAGGTTGCCTGTTCATTCTGATGGTAGTGTCTTTTGCTGTACAGAAGCTCTTTAGTTTAATTAGATCCCATTTGTCAATTTTGGCTTTTGTTGCCATTGCTTTTGGAACCAAAAGACATTACTTCTTTTCTAGTGGTCAAGACAGGTCAGTTTTTTTATGGTTCCTTTCAGTGCTGCAGATGTATTGCCCACACTTGAAACAGTCATCACAATTGTCACTAGTGTTTGTTACATAAATAACCTCAGGGCAAAAAATGGTTTTAGTGCTCTCTTTCTTTCCAGAACTTCTGCTTTCACTTATTTTTTTTTATTGTGGTCAATGAAACATATATAACATCAAAATTATTTTTAAGTGAACAATTCAGTGGCATTAAATACATTCACATTGTTGCATGACCATCACCACCATCCATCTCCAGAACTTCTCATCTTACAAAACTGGAACTGTGTACCCATTAAACAGTAACTCCCTATTACCCCCTACTCACCAACCCCTAATCCCTGGCAACCATTGTTCTACTTTTTGTCCTTATGAATTTGACTCTAGGTATGTTATATAAATGGGATCATACAGTATTTGTCCTTTTGTGACCAGCTTATTTCACTTAGCATAAGTCTTCAAAATTCATCCATATTGTAACATTTCAGAATGCCATTCCTTTTAAGGCTGAAATCATATTCCATCATATCTATAAACCACATTTTTTAATCCACTCTTCGTCAGTGAATATTCAGGTTGCTTCCACCTGCTTTCATTTAACTTTTGTTCTCTACAGATTCCTTACTTCTTGACAACATGACTCATTTTCAAAATTAATATTTAAGAATATTTTATTTAGCTTTTAAATTGTTTTCTTTGGGAGTGTCATTCATGGTATCTAGGCTAACTTAATTGCTCAAAACCAAAGTCTTATACCTACTATAGGTGGACCAGAAGACAACCAGAAAGAACATAATTTGACTTTCTTTTGGGATGCTAAAAAGGGAAGATTCTGAGATATGAAACAATTAATATGTAGTTTTGCATGTTTTGATGTTTTGATTCTTGAGGTCTGCTATAGGTAATATTTTTTTCCTTGCATGTGAGAAAACCTTAAGAATACTATAAGAAAACATAAACATTTCTGTCTTGCAGGATTTGGCATTGTTACCATGTTGTTAGTACTAACCTCTCACCCTCAAGTGCCCCAATATCCAGTAGTAGCATTTGAAACTTGTACAGAGATAACAAAATCATAAACTGCTTGAGCTGAAGGGGTCTAATTTCTAAACATCACCCCTTCCACCACTGTGTCTTTTTTTTTTTTTTTCTTTTTTTTTGAGATGGAGTCTTGCTCTTTCACCCAGGCTAGAGTGCAGTGACATGATCTTGGCTTACTGCAACCACCGCTTTCCAGGTTCCAGTGATTCTCCTGCTTCAGCCTTCTGAGTAGCTGGGATTACAGGCACACACCACCACACCCAGCTAATTTTTGTATTTTTATTAGAGATGGGCTTTCACCATGTTGGCCAGTCTGGTCTTGAACTCCTGACCTCAAGTGATCCACCTGCCTCGGCCTTCCAAAGGGCTGGGATTACAGGCATGAGCCACGAGCCACCACACCCAGCCACTGTGTCTTAAAGATGAGTTGGCTAAGGTTAAGTGACTGACCCAGCCAGGGTCCTATAAGGAGTTTGTGACATCAAGAACCTCAGTTGCCTCATTTTAATCTCAATATACTTGGTACTTCTGTGTACTTTCTCTCTCTGAGAAGACCTGTGATCATTTAATGAGTTCTGAGCTTGGTCTTTTTTTTTTTTTTTTTTTTTTTTTTTTAAGTGAGAGAGGGTCTCTCTCTGTTGCCCAGGCTGAAGAGCGGTGGCGCAATCATAGCTCACTATAGCCTCGGACTCCTGGGCTCAAGTGATGTTACTGTCTCCGCCTCTTAAAGCACTGGGATTACAGGCATGCGCCATCATGCCCAGCCTGAGCTTGGTCTCTTGAAGTGTTGCTGTGGATGTTGATAAAGATGACCTGACACTGATACATGGGTCAGAGTAGAGGCAAGAATTCTCATCTGGTTAACTGGTGAAGATCAAATAGAGTTGGCCTTCCAAATACTATTTCACTCCTGTCTCTCCTGTTCATGGAATCTTTTTTGATAACAGAAGGTTAGAGTTGGGTGGGAGAGCTCTTGTGATCATTCGTGCCAATCTCAAATTGCCCACAGGGACATTTTGGGATCCCCTGCCCAGAAACTTTGCTGTTCTTTATAGATGAGGAAACTGAAACCTAAAAGATGTAAATATGGTTTCCCTCAAGTCACATAAAGTGCTTTTAGCAAAGCCAGAACTGGACCCACATCTCCTAATCCCTATTCCCGTGGAGGATCTCTATTGCACTAATGCATTAACTTCACTCCTGATCTTTAAGTAAGCTCCACCTCTGTGGTCTCTGTTTTAAGATTGTGAAATGTCATAAAGGTGGTTTGCCTTTGAAAATAAGCCAGAACCTAGAGAGTTAATAGAAATTGAACAGTGAAAGTGGAGTCCTTTTCTTCTCCTCTCCTCAACTGGGGAGCCGCCAGGCTGTTTCACTTGCACCGCATGTGTTCCATTATGGTATAATGATGTAATTACCAGTAATGCTGCTGCTGCTTGAGTAGTGGTGAAGAGGCAGCATTAAGGAAAAGACTAGCCCCAGTTCTCTCCTAAGAGCCATTTCAGCCCACTTCAGTCTATTAGATTGAAGATGCTGGAAGGCGAATGGCTTCAGCACAGGAAAAGGTCAGATTTAAAAGCTTTTCTGGGTTTGGTATTTATTGTTGCTTTTTTGACCTTCAGAAAAGTCCCCTGTGTGTTTGTCCTTGATTCTTGCCTTTCCCATTAATGCTTGAAAGCTGTATTGCTGTCCAGACCAGGTCTTTGGCATAGATGATTTCCTTTGTGGTGTTAGAGAAAGCCTAGCCCCCGCTCCAGATGACCAGTCCTATTGTCGTTCATGCCACCATTGCAGTGTCAAAAGCCTTTTTAACTCTTGAACATTTTAGTTTTCAGCAATTCTGTATGTGTATATATATATGTCATATATGATACAATACATATGATACAGTACAGTACATATGGTCTGTACTAGTATCACATATTCTTTCACAAACTTGCCTAGATCTAAACAATTTATGAATTAATACTTTAAAATACAGAGAAGTAAGCAATAAGACTTGGGTGCCTTGAGCAAACCTTTCTGTGAATCTCTTTCAAAACATACAGCCTGCCACCTGATGATTATAAGGAGGTAATCATGGTCTCTGGAACACAGTAGACACTTCCAAAAGTGTTCCTTTATTAGAGGGTAGCCATCATTCTTTCAATAATAAGCACCTGCTGGGCCCAAGGTACAGGTTATAGGAAGACAGCAAGTTTTCCTTATTTCAGTAGTTCTCAAAGTGCCATCCCTGGACCAACAGCACCAACATCACGTAAGATCCCCTGAGAAATGCAAATTCTCAGGCCCCCAAGCCAGAGCTACTGAATCACAAATTCTAGGCTGGGAGCCTTCAGTCTGTGTTTTACCAAGCTTTCCGGTGATTCTGATGCATACTGAAGTTTGAGAACCACTTCTTTATTTTGTAGTTCAGTACCAGGAGCTATCTGATAATATAAAATAACTTATGTTTATCTAGAGCTGCACTGTCCAATACAGTAGTCATTAGCCATAGGCAGTTATTTAAATTTTAATAAAACCAAGTTATCTAGAGCTGCACTGTCCAATACAGTAGTCATTAGCCATAGGCAGTTATTTAAATTTTAATAAATTAAAACCAAGTAAAATTAAAAATTCAGGGCCGGGCGCGGTGGCTCACGCCTGTAATCCCAGCACTTTGGGAGGCCGAGGCGGGCGGATCACGAGGTCAGGAGATCGAGACCATCCTGGCTAACACGGTGAAACCCCGTCTCTACTAAAAATACAAAAAATTAGCCGGGCGTGGTAGCGGGCGCCTGTAGTCCCAGCTACTCGGGAGGCTGAGGCAGGAGAATGGCGTGAACCCAGGAGGCGGAGCTTGCAGTGAGCCGAGATCGCGCCACTGCACTCCAGCCTGGGCGACAGAGCGAGACTCCGTCTCAAAAAACAAAACAAAACAAAACAAAACAAAAAAAAAAAACAAAAACAAAAATTCAGTTTCTGAGTTGTACTAGCCACAAGTGCTCAGTAGACATATGTTGCTAGTGGAAACCATACTGGACAGCACAGATGTAAACATTTCTATTACCACAGGAAGTTGTATTGAATAATGCTGGGCTCAAAGCAGTGGTCCTCAGATTTTATCATGAATCGTATCATTAGTCTGTAAAATATACATTGTTGGACCCCATCCCCAGTTTCTCCCAGTGTTTCTTTTTATTTGAGACAAAGTCTCACTCTTTTACCCAGGCTGGAGTGCAATGGCACAATCTCGGATCACTGCAACCTCCGCTTTCTGGGTTCAAGTGATTCTCCTGCCTCAGCCTCCCGAGTAGCTGGGATTACAGATACACACCACCATGCCCAGCTAATTTTTGTGTTTTTAGTACAGACGAGGTTTCACCATGTTGGCCAGGCTGGTCTGCAACTCCTGATCTCAAGTGATCCGCCCACCCCAGCCTCCCAAAGTGCTGGGATTACAGGTGCATGCCACCACTCCTGGCTCCCATTCCCAGAGATTCTGATTCAGTAGATCTGGGGTAGGGCTGGAGAAGCTACACGTGTAACAAGTTCCTAGATGATGCTCATGCTGCTGGTATGGGGACAACTTTTTGAGGACTACTGGTCTTGCATAAGGATTCTTGATCTGAAGTCTGTGAACCTTAAAAAATTATAGGCAAAATACTCTATGTACCCATATAATAGAGGTTGCAGGATATAGGACTCACAGTTTTAATCTGATTATCAAGTGGGTCAGCAGGTCAGGAGAACTTTTAGCTGCAGTTAACAGAGAATCTGACTAATAGTGACTTAAATCACAAGGACTTTGATATTCATTTAGCAAAGTAAGAGGCTGGAAGTTTCAGCATTCTTTCAGTGGCTCAAGCATGTCACCAGGAAAATCAGGCACTTTCCCTCAGAAAACCCCTTATGTTTTTTTGGCTAGGAATAGGTCACATGCCCACCTCTAGATCATTCCCAGCAATGAGGAATGGGATTTGTATAATTGCTTTTGATTCAGCCCCTGGGGCAAAGGGAGGGGATTTACCTTCCCTGATACCATCAGATCTCCACCAGTCCTCTGAACAAAATATGAATTCTGTAACAAGGGTGAAGGGAGAAATGGCTATTTGGTCTCTCAGTGAGTGACCCAAAAAGTGTTAGGAGTGTCTGGTCTGCATCCTTTCAGCTTATCACATGCTTTCAACTTGCTAGGCAAGCAGGGCACAGACACGCCGAGCTGTGAAGCCCTGCTGAGCTCTGTCCTCTCGTGCCTTATGACGGGTTCTGTGAAGTCATCCTGCATGTAACGGGGATGACGTGGTATGAGATTTAAGAGCCTGATCCAGGCTTCTGGGAGTCGGCATCAAGTCAGCCTTAAAGCTAGTCCCCATCTGACTTTGGCCCCCAGTTGTTTTGTGTGGTTGTGTGTTTTTGTTTGTTTGTTTGAGACGGAGTCTCAGTCCTGTTGCCCAGGCTGGAGTGCAATGGCGCGATCTCGGCTTACTGCAGCCTCCGCCTCCCGGATTCAAGTGATTCTCCTGCCTCAGCCTCCCAAGTATCTGGGATTAAAGGTGCCCACCACCACACTTGGCTAATTTTTTGTATTTTTAGTAGAGGCGGGGTTTCACCGTGCTGCCCAGCTGGTCTTGAACTCCTGACCTCAAGTGATCCTTCCACTTCGGCCTCCCAACGTGCTGGTATTACAGGTGTGAGCCACTGCGCTCGACCTGGCCCCCCAATTCTTTTTAGAATTGGCTCTTGCTTGGTTCCTTTTGGTCAAGTCCCTGTCAAAGTACAAGTTTTTGTACTTTGATTCTTTAAAGACTCCCATTATTCTTTTCTCTCACCAGTCTCCTTGGAATTAGAGTCCTGGTCCTGGATTTGGGGACCAAACACTTGGAATTCTGCTGCCAGACTTCCAGTTCCCTATCTACTTACCTAGCTCCCTGCTTGTCTTCTCCCAGCAGTATGCTTTAGATGCTTGGCTTTCAGTAGGGAGATAGTGTCTAAAAATGTACAATGTGAGACTATTTCACGTAGAAATGGTAAATGAAACAGTGGGAGTTAATGAGATTATTGAAGGAGAAGATGTGAGAACGAAAGCTCATACCACCCCTCTACTGAATCAAATGAAGGGCATGGCCATTTGTGTGTTCATCTGTACTCTCCACAAGTACCATGAATCCCAGGCTGAGAATCAACAAAGACCTTATAAACAAAGACCCAGGGCCACCTGGGAATCCAGAGAGGTGCCTGATGAAAGGGATGACAGCAGCTCAGCTGGCAGAGCTCTCTGCCTGCATCCCCTGCCCCCTAGAGCAGTTCTGCTTTTACTTCTATGTTATGCTTCTATACGAAATCTTGTATATAGAAATAAATAATTCCACTTATTAAAAAAAAAAAAGGCCACTGGGTAAATGATGCCGAAGGCCCCTTCTAATACTGAGAATGGGCTCAAGGGCTAGAATACAGGTACTAGGCTATGACATGTGAAAGAGAAGTGTAGTCCTGTCGTATTTTAGGAGAAGGAACTCTGGCTCCCTCGTTCTCTGCATGGTTTTGAGCTGACAGTTGCCTCGGTCAACAGCTGGATACAGTACCCAATTGTTTGCAGCAAAAGTCCTGCGAGTCTGTTTCCTCTAAAAAGCTTCTTCCACGACTTCCTTCCCCCATCCTCCCAGGACAGAAGTGGACACAAGGGGGAATGTTTCAGTTCCCCTGTCGGGTTGTGTGTCTTCCTCTCAAACCACTGTTCAAAATGTCTAGGGAATTTTTATTTTCCAAAGTTGCTTACCGGAAACAACTTGGCAGAGCATAGTTTGGGGAGGAGGCTTTAGTTCAATGAGCACAAAAGCACATGTTCCTGTGGTGAATTCTTAACGTGTGTGAAGGGGAAGCAAAGGAGCTTTAGTAAAATTGCAGTTCAGGCCAAGTCAGGAATGGAAATGAGGAACAACCAGAAAACATCACAGTTTGTTTTAGAGCATTTAGTTCCTAACTCTCAATGACACACACTCAGGCTTATGGCTGAATTTCAGATTATCCTTGTATATACTTTTTAGAAGTTTTTATTTGGCATCATAATTTATAGTGTAACAATGAAAAGTCGCCTGGCTTTATAACAGATTTCAGAAAGTGAAACTTGGTTTCTGAGGAATAAATAGGCAGCAGAGCAATCCTCAAAGAGGAAGTGCATGAGAAACTGAGGGTTTAGGGAGATTATATTTGGTTAGAAACGCTGGGCCTTTGTTAAAAGTTGAAAAACCTGATCACTCCAGTCTTTGGAGCTTCTGAGGGAGAGCATGTCTTGCCAGAGTCTCACGGATGATTAGAGTTAATCCCGGCACCCAGGCCTCTTTACTTTTCCTCTGCAGTGTGGGTTCCCCTCCTGAGCTACCCCCTAGAGCCTAGTTTCCCAGGGTTTCTCTCTCTGGTCTGTTTTTGCAGCTCAAGCCATGTTCTCCTTGATCTGTTGGCCAGGCTTCGGGGGAGATGGACTACAGCTGGTCTGAAATAGGAAGACGGTAAATTTACTTAAACTTTCAGCATGACCCATTTGCCTAACTTTTTGAATGTGATGAATGAAAATATAGACAACAGAATGTTTCACAAGACAGACAACTCAAAGAGAATAAGAATGAGGAGGTGTGCAATTTGCTTTTACCTTTAAAAAGAAGCATATTACAGAACCTCTTGATTTTCTTTCTTTTTTTTTTCTTTTTTTTTTCTTTTTTTTACCTCTGTCATCTGTGATCCATTCGCCTGTTCAGCCAAGATATTTTGGCATTTTTACTCTGGGAAACCAGTGGGTGGGTGAACATGGAGGAGCCAAAAGTTAACAAAATACCAGCAAATGCTGGAGCCAAGTGAGAGGATTCTCCTCTGCTCCAGAAGCAGAGGTGTACCCCACCTCCCACTCTCCCAAGCTGCTTTGAAAAAGGCTGCTAAAACTCACCGACTTAAAAAAAAATTTTAAAAAGAAAAAAAACTCCCTTACTTGAGAGGATTTCTCAGTCCTGATGAAGGAAATCTCTAGCAGCTCTTCTTGTCCCTAGGCTATCAGGGCTTTTCCTTTCTGAGGATGCCCTAAGCACTGTAGGGAATAATAGCATTCGCAGGTAAGTTTATCTGGTCTGATGCCAGCATACATTGTTGAATCCAAATCTACCATTTACCATCGGGGTGACTTTCAATGAGTTCTTTAAACTTTCTGAGCCTGTTGTCTCATCTGTAATAGAGATAATAGTGCCTACTTCATCAAAAGTGTTAGAATTAAGTAAGATGATTTGTAACTTAGTACCAGACACCTCATTAATAATCAAATGTTTTTTGCAGTACCACTCATTTTCTCACCAACTTCTATACAGCTTCCTGTTTTCCCAGTGATCGTGAGATATGGGAGGTAGTAGCTTGCTAACTTGTTGACAGTGGCAGCAGGAGTGGCAAAGGAAATTACTTTTTTTCCTTATCAACTTCAAAGGATAATTTACACACAGTGAACTATATCTGTGTACATTTAATGAGTCTCATAGGTGTCTGTCCGTACTCATGAAGCAAGTACTACATTGAAGATGTAGAACATTGGCATCATCCCCAAAAGATTCCTCTTGCCCCTTTGCAGTCTGTCCCTTCCTTTGCCCTTAGCCCCAGGCAAGCACTCCTCTGTTCTTTGTCACTCTAAATTAGTTTGCATTTTATAGGAGTACAGTATGTACACTTTTTGTGCAGCTTATTTCATTCAGCATAGTGATTTCTGGATGTGTCCATGTTGTTGCATGTATCCATGTTATTGCTGAGTAGTATTCCATTGTGTGGATATACCACCTATTGATGGACATTGGGTTTCTTGTTTCTGGCTCTTTCAAATAAAGCTGATATGAACATTCACTTGCAAATCTTTCTGTGGAGCATACATTTTCATTTCTCCCAGGTATACCCAGCAGTTGAATGGCTCAGTCATATGGTAGATATGTGTTAAACTTTTTGAGAAACTTCCAAACTGTATTGTTTTACTTTCCTATCAACAGTGTATGTGATTTCCAGTTGCTTTACAATCTCAGAAGCACTTAGTGTGATCAGCCTTTTTAATTTTAGTCATTCTAATGGGTTTATAGGTCATGGTATTCATTGTGGTTTTCATTTGTTTCCCTGATGTCTAGTGATGTTGAGCACCATGTGCCAACTGGCATTTTGTATACTATCTTCTTTGGTATCTGTTCAAATCTTTTGCCCATTTAAAAAATTGTGCCATTTATCTTCTTACTGAGTTGTACAAGTTCCTTTTATGATCTGGATACCAGTTCTTTGTAAGATAGAAATATATTAAACATTTCCTTCAATCTTTGAAAACATGTGAATACAACTGATCCTTGAACAAAATGGGCTTGAACTGCATGGGTCCATTTATACTTGGATTCTTTTCAGTAAAAGTGACACTGAGTGTGCTTGCCTCTCCTGCCTCCCCTTCCTCCCCTTCTACCTCTTCTGCTTCTGTCACTGCTGAGACAGCAAGTCTAACCTCTTCTTTTCCTCTTTCTCCTCAGCCTACTCAATGTCAAGATGAAGATAAAGACCTTTATGATGATCCACTTCCACTTAATCAATACTAAATACATTTTAATCTTCCTTATGATTTTTTTCTCTATCTTTACTGTAAAAATGCAATATATAATATATAACATACTAAGTATGTGTTATTCCACTGTTTATAGTAGTTAAGTTTCAGGGGAGTCAAAAGTTGTACATGGATTTTTGACTGCATGGGAGGGAGCCATCCCCTAACCCCCATGTTGTTCAAGGTTCAACTGTATGTTCTCCCAGTTTGTGTCATGCCCTTTCCTTCTCTTAATTGTATCATTTGAGGAACAAAAGCTTTGAATTTTGATGAAGCTTAGTTTTCAGTTTTTCTTTTATGATTTATGCTTTTTGTTTACTTAAAGGTCACAAAGATTTTTCTCCTATGTTTTCTTGTAGGAGTTGTTTTAGCTTTTACATTTAGGTCTATAATCCAGTTCAAGTTAATGTTTGTATATGGTGTGAAGCAAGGGTTAATATGGGGATTATCTTTTAAGTAAGTGTCTATTATGTATCAGGAACTTTATTTCTCAAGAAATAAATGTTCTAAGATAATTATCCTTATTTTAATGATGAAGAAAAGAAGTCTCAGAAGTATTAACTTGTTCAAATCGTACAACCAAGGCTCAAGTCCATGATTGCCCAACTCCAAAGCCCATGTTCTTTCTACCTTATTATGTTGGCATTGTTTTCAACATCAGTTTGGATCCATATAAAAACGCCCAGCTGTACCCTATGAGGAGGATATAAAAATGTGAGATGGTAGTTGACACTCGGAAGACATTCATATCTCCAAACCCAACCTTATGAAATTGGCCACAGCAAGGATGTTGGGAACTAGAACCAGGGGTTTCATATCAAGCCATTTGCTTAGGTCTGTATCTCAAAAGCTTTAAATACAACTTTTTTTGGTGCCCTTTTGATAAGGAGTCTTATACTGAGCTCTTCTTCTCTTTTATAGCTGGTCCATCAGAAAGATTAAATTAAACGTTTGGCCACATGGACAGTTAATCCTTAGATCACCCAGTTGGATGGTTCATTCCCGCTGTGTTTGGTTTGATTTTTTATTTTTGGAAAACAAATAGTGAGTCAGTCTGCTTTCCCTCCCTTTCTCTGCCTCACCACTCCTTCTGGATTCTCTTAGATGCTCTGGTCATACTAGGTAAACAGTATTTTTCTTAAAATTTTCCTTGAGCCATGACAGAATCATGAGAGAGCTCCCCTGGCTCTGATACTTAATGCCCCCCTCTAAAAAGAAAGGTCTATTTGAGGCTATTCACTTTTGTCATCTTGAAAGAGTCTCTGAGTCTTACCTAGCAGGAATATTTTGTTTCTTTTCCTAAAAAAAAAAAATATATATATATAATATATATAATATATATATTATATATATTATATATATAATATATATTATATATATAATATTTATAATATATATAATATATATAATATATATAATATATTATATATAATATATATAATATATTATATATAATATATATTATATATATAATATATAATATATAATATATATAATATATTATATAATATATATTATATATATAATATTTATAATATATATATTATATATATTATATAATATATATTATATATATAATATATAATATATATAATATATATTATATATATTATATAATATATATTATATATATTATATATATTATAAATATTATATATTATATATATTATATATTATAAATATTATATATTATATATATTATATATATTATAAATATTATATATTATATATATTATATATATTATATATTATATATATTATATAATATATTATAAATATTATATATTATATATATAATATATATAATATATATTATATATATATATATATATGGAGGGGATGTAAACAGAACAGCCCATACCTCTCTGTTCTTGCTTCTCATTAATGTAGATTTGGTAAATTCTCCTTTCTCTTCTCTTCTCTTTTCTCAGGCAGCATGATGTAGGTGGGAAGAATATGGAGCTTTAAAGTGAGAAGTACCTACATTTGAATCCCAGCTCCAGTATTTACATAGCTAGCAAATCACCCAGTCTCTATGAAGTTCGATTTCCTATTCTGTAAAATGGGAATAACAAGTACTTTATGGGTTTGTTACACAGTTTCTGGCACATGTGTGTGCTTATATTATTTCCTCCTGTTCTTTTATTAGATCTCTTTCTGAAGAGTAAGGATGTGAGATGATACTCATAAAAAGTCTGAATAAGGGGGTGTTGGAAGCTTATAAAGGGTATGTTTTGAATATGGAGCCCTATTTAAGGTGCCTTAACAGATTTATTCCTTTCACTTTGGCTAATCCGGGCAGTTTGATTTCAAAGTCCGGACATGAAGGGTGAAGAATTGTAGTCATTCTGCCTGTTATTTTTAAAGTTATTTTTAATTTTTTACAGCTGTCGAGTTGATTGTCCTGAGTCTCTGTAAGAAAACTCTATTCTCTGTGATGCAATTATTTGCTAGTGAGAAATTTATCTCATGGACAACAGTGAGACTTAGGAAAAGAGTGGAGGAGAAAAGACAGTTTATCTGTCTAATACGGAGAGGATCAAATATAAATTGGTAGGAGAGACTGGGAAACTCTGATAACAAATTTGGGAGAGTTATACCTCTGTCTTGGGAAACAGAGCCCTGAGAAACACCAATCTTTGTATCAGCTGGTAGGATGAGGACAGTCGGTGTCTCCCACTATCTTCTGGTTACCGTGCCTTCCAGCTGGCATCATTTTCCTCTGTTCCATGAGAATTTTCTTTGCATTTCAGTCTGGGGTGCTGGCCTCTGCCTCCTTTTTGCCTACTAAAAATTCTGTGGACTCTCAAATTAACATTTTCAAACTGGTACATTCTTTGAGATGCAGCTCAAGGCGTAGTTCTTCTAAGAAGCCTCTCCCTTGACTATTCTGCACAGTTTAATGGTGCTGAGACCACCCTAAATTATTCAGGTAGCCTTGAGAATCTGAACCTTTGAATATTTAATGAATTACAAAATGTGTGTGTTGAGGAATAGGAGTTAGCTACAGAGAGACAGATCAGAGTTAGTACCAACTAGAAGCACTTATACCTGACTTCCTTTTACCACTTTTGTCTTCTCAACTAAATTCCTAAACCTTTGCAGGATTGCCTTTCTAAAGCCAGGTGATTATATAACTCTAACAGATAAATATAGCTCTAGTTTCATCTATTTGCCCAGTCTTCATATTGTCTCTACAATTTTGGGTACAGTTTTTTGTTTTTGAGACAGGATTTCATTCCCATTGCTCAGGCTGGAGTCAATGGTGCGATACTTGACTCACTGCAACCTCCGCCTCCTGAGCTCAAGGAATCCTCCTACCTCAGCTTCGAAGTAGCTGGGACTATAGGTGCGTGCCACCACACCTAGCTAATTTTTGTGTTTTTAGTAGAGACGGGGTTTTGCCATGTTGCGCGGGCTGGTCTTGAACTCCTAAGCTCAAGTGATTCACCCGCCTCCCTCCCTCCCTCCTGTGCCAGGATTACAGGCGTGTGCCACAGCACCCAGCCTGGGTACAGTTTATTTCACTTAATGTTATAAGCTTAAAAATGCTTATTATAAAATTTGAGGATAATTTAATGGCTGCAGTGTGACTCACTCATTAAACCACTTTTGTGCCACCAAGACATTGGACCCTTTGTCTTCCTAGATTTTTTAAAAAAACAGGATATTGTTGAATCATTAAAGCCTTTAGGCAAACTTGTCTTATGCCTAAAATTCTGTTTTTCCCTCTATAACTGTATACAGGATATTTTGACTGTCCAACAAGTAAGATGAAGGAATTAATTTTTTTTTCTCTTAGAAGTGTTCACTGTGTAGATGAATAACATTTACAGTTAGATCTATGAAATATCTTAGGTTTTGTTTGTGATTGATTCTAAGAATTAAACAATGAATATTCTTTGCAACACTATAGTCATGTAAATATTCACAGCATAGCTGAGTTTCATAATTTGACCCATAGGACAAAAATAAAGTTTGCTGATATTAAGCCTGCAATATTTAAAGGAGAATATTCCAAACATCAAGATCAAATAGATTCTCTTTCCGTCACTTGCCACATTGTCTTTCCTTTGCATTTATACCTTGTCTTTGCTTTTTGTTTACCTTGGAATTTTTAATTGCCTTTTTTATCTTAATTGGAGATTTTTTTCCTGATTGAAGAAAAACAGCATCTGCCATTACCTTATGACTAAGATCACTTAGCTTCTTAATCATACTGTTTGTTATAGGAAAATGACTTTCATCTTGACACATTTTTCTCTAAGTCCTCAGAGTTCCTGTTCTAATTTCAAGGCCTTCATTGAAATCCTGAGTTAAATCTTTCTCACATGCCATGGCATCCTACTTCTTAAAACCCTTTTTAATTTTGCTGTAAATCATCCCTGGTAATTTGTTCAGAAAGAGTACACAGGAGTTAAACTTTCTAACTCCTTGCATATCTAAAATGTTTTGCCTAGCTGTTCTATAGACAGTCCTTCAACTCATCACCTTGATTTCTCCTCCTCTTCCTGCCATTACTCTCCTTGTTGTCTAATTCTGTGCTATTCAGTATGGTACCTTCTGGCTACCTGGTCTGTTGAGTACTTGAAATCTGGCTTATTTGAATTGAGATGTGCTGCAAGTATCAAATACACACTAGATTTTAAAGACTTAGTACAAAAGTAAAGATAAATATGTATACTATTTTTATATTGATTATATATTGAAATAATATTTTAGAAATATTAGGCTAAAATATATTAAAATTAATTTCACCTGTTTCTTTTTACATTTTAAATGTGGCCACTATAAATTTTAAAATCACATATGTGCCTCATGCTACATTTGTATTTGACAGTGCTGCTGTAATTCCCAAGAAGCAGCAGTGGCTGCCGCATACAGCCTTTCCACATGGTCTTGAACCTGGCTTCTTTGGGTGGATTATGATACATCAGCATTGTAGTATGTCTATAATAATGTACATTTACCAATATAATCCCATCTATTTCCATCTTTTGAAAATAGTTAAAAATTGCTAGTCTGTCTTTTTGCCCTTATTCCTCTCTCCCTCTCCTTCTCCCTCTCCCTCCTTCTGTCTCCCTCTCCTCCCTCCCCCTCCCTCCCTCCCTCTCTCCCTCTCTCCTTCCCTCCTTCCGTCCCCTAATTACATTATTCCTTCTTGTACTACATTGCCACTTCTTTGGGGTTTGGGAGGAAAATGAATTTTCAGTCTATCAACAGGGAAGCAGAAGATTTTACTCATCTCATCACTATTTTTAACAACAGTGCAGTGGTTATCTTCATGTGTAAGTCAGTCTACATCTCGATATTTTCTCATGGTGGTTTTCTAGAAATAGATAAACTGTTCAGATTATGAATTTCTTGACTCTTGATATAGATATTGACAAGTTGATTCCTCAAAAAAGTAACTAATTTATATTCTCCGTGGGTTATTCAATAAAAGGTGGGAGCAGTTACTCAAGGGTACCTACATTCACATCTGAACCCCTTATGTGGGTCTTGTATCTCAGCTTCTGTGGAAAATTTGGCCTCTTTTCTGAATCACTAAGCTTTTCTGGGCCTCTTTTATTTGTAAAACTGGGATAATCATACCCTGAAGTAATGTATGGAAAAGCTCATTGAAAGTAGTATTTTATTATTTCAGCAAGTGCTTAAGAGCCTCCTACTTGTACTAAATACATGTTCTGTACTAGGAACTATGGAGGATGTCTAAATGATGTGAACCTTGGCCTCAAAACCAATTTACAAAAAAAAAAAGCTACCACACGTGTCTTTTTGTGATATCTAACAAGAAGTGCAGGCCAGGCGCGGTGGTTCACACCTGTAATCCCAGCACTTTGGGAGGCCGAGGCCGGCGGATCACGAGGTCAGGAGATGGAGACCATCCTGGCTAACATGGTGAAACCCCGTCTCTACTAGAAATACAAAAAATTCGCCAGGCGTGCTGGTGGGCGCCTGTAGTCCCAGCTACTCGGGAGACTGAGGCAGAAGAATGGCGTGAAACCAGGAGGCGGAGCTTGCAGTGAGCCGAGATGTGCCACTGCACTCCAGCCTGGGCGACAAAGCGAGACTCCGTCTCAAAAAAAAAAAAAAAAAGTGCAAAGTGTTGAAGGGGTTTAGAGGAGGGAGGGTTTATATTGTATTTTAAAGATCAAGGACAACAGCCTAGAGGAGGTGGCATTTAAGGTAAGCCTTGAAGAAGGAGTTTAATTTCAACAGAGAGTAAGGCTGGGAATAATGCGATGTGAGAATGATCTTGAGAAGAGGCACAGAGGGTAGGTTCAGGGCAGATCCGTTGATAGCATTCACTAGAGTGTAAGCAAAAGGTGAGGAAAACTGAAACTGTAGGTTGAAATTTTTGTTTCTGCGAGTATACTTATTTGCATTTGCACAGAAGGTGGTGATCCCTATATTTATTTCTGCTGTGCATCAATAGGGGAGGTGGAGATAAATAATTTCATTGTTTTGGCTCTGGCCAGAATTCATTAGGCACAGTTTGTTGTCCATAGGGAGGGGAACACAACACACACTGGCCTTTGTCTCCCTTCCACACAGGCTGGTGGAGATTCTGAGGCATTTTTAAACATTGCACTTAGCCATTCAGATGATAACTTGGATCAGAAATTTTGAGAAGTGGTGGGATGAAGAAGATCCCTGAAGAGAGGAGTAACTGAGACAAAGGAGAGGCTAGCAATAGAGAGACAAGTGAGGGAATTAGACCTTTGGTGTCATCATGAAAAGGTGAGTTTTGGGAAACAAAGAGTATGGCGGGCAAGTACCTAGCAGGTTCTGAATATTTGTTCTTTAGGAGTCACCATTTAAACAAGACCCCAAGAGTGACATTAGGTGTAACCAAAGTGAAATTGTTGACTACTTGATGAGATTCGTGAGGATAGGCATTAAATGATATCTTTTAAGAAACCATTGGCAGTCCTGGAGCTGATGACCCTAGTGCAGGATCATTATGGTTACTTCTTTCATCATCTCAATTTGATGACATATTTGAATTGAACTTAAACTATACCTAAGCCTTAATCCCAGGGTCTACTAGTGATTCAGCTCAGCACATCTAAAGGCAATGATTATTCAAGAGGATTACATTGGTATCTCCTGTCACACCAGCATTTAGTATTCTATATTTATTCCCCAAATATATCTCGTTGTCATTCTCCGATATTTACCGTTTACCAATATTACCAATATGCCTAGAGCACTATGCAATTGCTCAATAAAAGTGTATTGAAGAAATGACACATAATAGGCATTCAATAAATGTTGAATGAATAAATGAATATATCCAATAAAAGCATATGCTTCCTTTATTGGATGAGAGATGTGAAACCATAGACTCAAGAATAAAGTCATGGGGTACAGGGTAAAATAAGATAGTAGATATAATCAGGAGCTTCTAGCTGAACTGGAGTCACCTTTAATGCCAGGCACATGAACTTGACTTCATTTTATAGGCATCAAGAAAGAGCATCTTTGAATGTTGCTGAAGATGAAAAATATCTTGGGCATGGTAGTAGGGAGGTGGGAGGGAGGTTTACTGTTCCTTAAATGAGCCTTATCCCTTCCTGCTTCCATGCGGCTGATCACCATTGTGATGAGGAAAGAGATGATTTTGAGCCAGATCTGGGTTTGAGACCTAGATTTACCTTGGGCAAATTTCTTAAACTGGTTAAAGGCTTTGAGAGATACACCCTTTCCTAGGGTCATCTGTTGTGAGGTTGTGAGGTATAGATGAGAATTTATGTGTAAGTACTTAGCATGGTATCTGTCACGTGGTAAATACTTTGTTTTCTTCCTTTCCTGGGGAGTTTCCTTTTCTCTCTTCCCCTAGTCTTACTAAACTCCTGCCCATCTTTTTTTTTTTTTTTCCTCTTCACATAAGCAGTGTAGCTTTTCCAGGGTTCCCAGATGAGACAGATATAGGCTTTCCCTTTGTTCATCTTCATTTGTGGAATTTTAGACTTTTGAAGAAAGATTTCAAAGTGATAGGAGGAATGACACAGGAAAGAGTAGAAATCTGAACAAAATAATACTATGTTTGGGAGCAGAAAAATAAGGGTCCATGAGAGGGTGTATGCACAGTGTGAATAAAGGCATCTTGTCACTTAGGGCAACATCATTGATTCTCAGCCCATCTTTGTTCATCCAGGAGGCCAAAGAAGAAGACTGTCTTGCCAGTTCCTAGAATTATCCACGAAAAAGGGGCTACTCACTCCTCTTTATTCAGTGAGAGCTAGCTACCAATCTCCCAGATAGCCCTGAGCTTTTAGAATATGATGGTATGTTTTGATTAGGATTAGGGCAGTCATTCTACAGACTTTTTCTAGGAAAACCGAGCTTGGTAAGCAGAATAGAAAACATCCAGAATGACATCAGTCTGGTAAGCTTTGAAGGAAACAACCAAAGATGGTCAACACAACTGCTTATTCTTTTATTTACCATTTCACACCTGGTGCAGTCAGGAAGCTACATTTAAAAAACAATTTTCTCTTTAAAAAGAAAAACAACCCGTAGTCAAAAAAGCACTCATTCGCTATAAAGCTGGAAGGATTCATTCATTGGAGCTGATTGTTCACATTTGTAGAATTTAGAATTTTGTGGTTGGAAAGGGCCTTAGAGTTGAATAAGGTCTTCAAAAGGAAACAAAAGGCTCTTGCTTTCTGTATGAACAGAGTTTATTCACAAGACAGTTTTCCGTGATCTATGAGGAGTGATTTCAGACAATTAGCTAATTGGTTGAGGCAGGTGACCTATCAGCTCTGTAGAGGGGATGTTTGCTCTTAGGGATCTACATAAAGAACATATCTTACACTTTCCATGACAGTCAAAAGCAGCCCCATTAATCCTCCTATGTAATGGCCAGTCATAACCACAGATGAGGAGTGCATTTCATGAGAACCTTAACAGCTGTCAACAGTTGATCACTGCCACCATCAGCTCAGTGTTGTGTGGGGCTTTGAAATATTACTGAATGATCTTCCAGTTTGTTGTATTGTAGGGCATAAGCGGCTCTCCAGATATAGTCTGCTATTTATTTTTTAAGTGTTATCAGATGCTTAGTCTGTTGAAATGACACTTGTCTATTGTATGAAAAACAAGGGCAGGACTGACTTGTGACCATCTTGAAACCCCAAATGGGTGCAAAAAAAGAAAAGAGAACAGGGAAAGTTTGGCTAGGCAAATGTTATATTTTTCTGGATTTCAAGTGTGAAAGAAATTCAAAATGAAAGAAGAGTGTCATAGATTTGTCATGAAAGGAATCAGGGCCTGTCACAGTGGCTGATGCCTGTAATCTCAGCACTTTGGGAGGCCAAGACAGGTAGATCAGTTGAGGCCAGGAGTTCAAGACCAGCCTGGCCAACATGGCGAATCCCTATCTCTACTTAAAAAAAAAAAAAAAAAATTAGCTGGGTGTGGTGACACATGCCTATAATCCCAGTTACTCGGGAGGTTGACGCACAAAAATTGCTTGAACCTGGGAGGCGGAGGTTGTAGTGAGCTGAGATCACGCCACTGCACTCCAGCCTGGGCAACGGAGTGAGATTCTGTCTCAAAAAAAAAAAAATGTGGGGGTGTACAGGGAATCAGGAGAAGATGACCAGTATGTATGAATCAGTAAATTCAGTCTCGTTGCCCTTAGTCTAAAACCCAGTGAAATTTGGAGTCATTGTTTTTGGAGCATATTATTAAGGTGTACCCAGAATGTAAAGTTTTATGAGGAGAATGGCTGTGAGAATCATGGGATGACTGGTCCTTCAAACCAGAACAACCACAGTACTGGTCATTAAGAGATCTGGTTTTTTTGACACTGTGTGTATCCTTGTTAGTGTATTGGTTAAGGTCAGGGCTTTGGGTCTGTCAGAAATGGGATTGAATTCTGTTTTTGTCACCTACCTACTTTATAACCTTGGCCACGCACATGGTAAGCATTTACCTCAGGAATATTTTCAGTTTATGTAAGAGAAAGCGCATAGTGTGTTAAATAGTTGATTTTTCTCACATTACAAGAAGTCTAGAATAAGCAGTTCCTGCCTTTGGTGTAGACAGTCAGTGTTGCAATCAAGCATGCTTCTTCTGTCTTCCCAGCCAGCCATCTAGTGTGTTGGCTTTCAGCCTCATGGTAGCAAGAGAAGCAAAAGCTTTCCCAGGAACCTCCAAAAGATTTCTACTTATGTCTTATTATTCAGAACTGTGACATGTGGATACCTCCAGTTACCAGGAAAGTAAACATTCTATTTGCCTAGACACTCTAATTAAGGACAAACAAGGAAAAGGGATTATGAATAGGCATTATGTTATCCAGCCAACAGTGCAGTGTCTGGCATTGAATTGAACATTGAACATTCAATGCTCTTATGATGGTGATGGTAACAGATAATTCACTTCATCCTGCTCTCCTGAAGAGTCAGGTAATATACTTAACATTTTATACTTTATGGAGTACTTTTGTAAGACATTTGATGGTGTATTGTTTTTATATGTTTAGAAGTTCCTTGCTGACTGAGCCAAAGAAAGAAGATGAACTAGGAAGGATAATGTAGTCCAGGCCTTCATACTGACCTGGCCTGGCCTCGGGTCTTTTGCTTACAAAGCTTTCTCAAACCACTCTGAGCTACAGCAGTTGTTCATGCCTCTAAACTCCTAATATTACTTCTGACTTAATGCTGTATTTGTGCTGCTTTATATTTTTAAAATGTACATGGCTTCTTAGCTAAGTTTGCAACTCCTTAATTACAGGATCTACACAGAATGTGTCTTACGGAATATAGAGAGGAACTCATTTGTGATTCATTTATTGACAAAACATTTTCTACTTCTCACCATCAGCTGCACTTGAGATAGGGTAGGGATGGGGAGTTACTAGAATGATGCTTTCTTCTTCTATGAGGGAAGACTTTTATTTTCTTTGCCTAATACTCTACCATTCTTTCTCCAACTTCCACCTTCTTTCTCTTTTCCCTGCCTGTAAGAGAACGGTGTGGGTTGTCAGGGGAGAAAACATATCATTCCATTCTTTTATTACTTTCTAGCCCCTCCTTAACTAAGTCTTGTCTGTGACATCACTGTGGGGAATTCTGCCTTACTTCCTAATAGGGCAAAAACTTCTGACCCCTCCCTGCCATTTCTGAGACTACAGCAGAAAGGAAACCCCCACAAAGTAGCTTCTGGTGCCTTTTGCGTATTGCCTTTTGCCCTGTCCTTATTTCTTTTTGGACATTTGATTTAAGAGGCAAATAGTACTAGATGAGGAAATCAAACCCACTAACTGAAATCTACACTGAGAAGCAAATGATTATCTGATCTTTTGCTGAGACCAAATGCTAAGAATGTGTTGAGATCTTGGAACCCAAAGGTATTAGATGAACATTGAGCAAGAAGCATTTAATCGCAAGGCTAGTTGCCCAGTCCAAGGTTCTTTGAACGTTGTTCCCTGCTAGTGCTAGTACTATAGTCTTCAGAAGTCCATAGTCAAAGGTAGGTAGATGCTGGAGTACTCACAGTCAGATTTCTGAGCAGTTGAATACAATGGCTTTTCTTCTCTTTACTATGATATTTTAGAAATAGAAATGACTAGATGCTAACATATTTTAGTTCAATATATATCACTTCTTGTCATTAATTCAATTCTTTTGTTTATTTTGTTTCTAATTGCACAGATAACAAGAATTTCCTAACATTTTTGTCATACCCTTTGGCCACTTAATGTTCCCATGCTATTTATTCCTGTTCATTTTTCACTGTTTGATGATGGTTATTGTTGAAATTTAGCAAATAAAATGTCAGCTGTGGCACCTGTATTTCCAGGGTCTAAAATAATGTGTAGACATCCATAGACAAAACACAAAATTCTAACTATTATCTATTTTATAAAACAAAGCACTTTACCAAGGTTTTAGAGATTTAAGGTGCCCGTTAATTATCCCTCCTCCCAGGAAGTCAAATTATCCTTGTTTGCTCATGATATGATCTCATATTTGGAAAAACCTAAAGACTTCACCAAAAAAAAAAAAAAACAACTATTACAACTGATAAATTCAATAAAGTTGCAGGATACAAAATCAGCATACAAAAATCAGTAGCGTTTCTATATGTCAACAGTGAACAATCTGGGAAATAATTCTTGTGTTTTTTTGTTTGTTTGTTTGTTTTTGTTTGTTTGTTTGTTTTGAGAGACAGTCTCGCTCTGTCGCCCGGGCTGGAGTGAGTGCAGTGGTGCGATCTTGGCTCACTGCAACCTCCACCTCCCAGGTTCAAACAATTCTTCTGCCTCAGCCTCCTCAGTAGCTGGGACTACAGGCGTGCACCACTATGCCCAGCTAATTTTTGTATTTTTAGTAGAGATAGGATTTCACCATGTTAGCCAGGCTGGTATTGAATTCCTGGCTTCCAGTGATCCACCTCCCTCCGCCTCCCAAAGTACTGGGATTGCAGGTGTGAGCCACCATGCCCGACCCGGAAAATAATTTTTTAAAAAGTAATCCCATTTATAGTAGCCACAAATAAAATTAAATGCCTAGGAATTAATTTAACTAAAAAAGTGAAAGATCTCTGTAATGAAAACTATAAGACACTGATGAAAAAAACTAAAGAGGGCACCAGAAAATGGAAAGATATTCCATGCTCATGGATTGGAAGAATTAATATTGTTAAAATGTCCATACTACCCAAATCTATAGATTCAATGCATTCCCTGTCAAAATACCAATGACATTCTTCACAGAAATAGAACAATTCTAAAATTTATATGGAATCACAAAAGACCCAGAATAACCAAAGCTATCCCAAGCAAAAAGAACAAAACTTGAGGAATCACATTACCCACTTCAAATTATACTACAGAGCTATAGTAACCAAAACAGCATGGTACTGGCATAAAAACAGACACATAGACCAATGGAATAGAATAGAGAACCCAGAAACAAATTGACATACCTACAGTGAACTCATTTTCAACAAAGCTGCCAAGAACACACACTGGAGGAAAGACAGTTTCTTCAATAAGTGTTGCTGGGAAAACTGGATATCCGTATGCAGAAGAATGAAACTAGATCCCTATCTTTCACCATATACAAAAATCAAATCAAAATGAATTAAAGACTTAAATCTAAAACCTGTAACTATGAAGCTCCTACAAGAACTGATTGGGGAAAATCTCCAGGACATTGGTCTAGAAAAAAATGGCAAGTGATAACTCCACAAGCACAGACAACCAAAGCAAAAATGGACAAATGGGATCACATCAAGTTAACAAGCTTCTGAACAGCAAAGGAGACAATCCTTAAAATGAAGAGACAACCCACAAATGGGAGAAAACATTTGCAGACTGCCCATCTGACAAGGGATTAATAACCAGAAAATATAAGGAGTTCAAACAACTCTATAGGGAAAAATCTAATCTGATTTTTAAATGGGCCAAAGATTTGAATAGACATTTTTTGAAGGAAGACATACAAATGGCAGACAGACATATGAAAAGGTACTCAACATCATCGATCATCAGAGATATATAATCAAAACTACAATGGGATATGTCACCCCAATTAAAATGGCTTTTATCCAAAAGACAGGCAATAGCGAATGCTGGCGAGGATGTAGAGAAAAGGAAACCATCTTACACTATTGGTGGGAACATGAATTAGTACAACCACTAGGGAGAACAGTTTGGAGGCTCCTCAAAAAATAGAGCTACCATGTCATCCAGCAATCCCATGGCTGAGTATTTACCCCAAAGAAAGGAATCAGTATTTTACACAGAGATACCTGCACTCCCATGTTTGTTGCAGCACTGTTCACAATAGCCAAGGCTTGGAAACAACCTAAGTGTCTATCAGCAGTTGAATGGGTAAAGAAAATGTGGTACTTATACACAATTACTATTCAGCCATAAAAAGAATGAGATTCTCTCATTTGCAACAACATGGATGGAACTAGAGATCATTATGTTAAGTGAAATAAGCCAGGCACAGACAGATAGACATTGCATGTTCTCACTTATTTGTGGGATCTAAAAATCAAAACAATTGCACTCATGGAGATAGACAGTAGAAGGATGGTTACCAGAGGCTGGGAAGGGGAGTGAGGGGTGGTAAGAGAGGTGGGGATGATTAATGGGCACCAAAAATAAAATAGAAAGAATGAATAATACCTACTATTTTATTGCACAACAGGGTAACTATAGTCAATAATAATTTATTTGTACATTTTGAAATAACTGAAAGAATATAATTGGATTATTTGTAACACAAAGGATAAATGCTCAAGGGGATGGGTACCTTATTCTCCATGATGTGATTATTACACATTGCATGCTTGTGTCAAAACATCTCATGTATACCTACTATGTACCCACAAAAATTAAATATAAAAAAGTTACAAAATTATAACCATCAAAAAAATTATTATTAGTCCTCCCTTCTGTTGTAGAAAATAGGAAGGAACCGAAAGGAGATGAACTTATCAGCTTTACTCATGACAGCTCAAGAGGGTCTCAGATATAGTCTGGAGATGCCAGTCTAGGAGTACTTGGTACAATGAGAGAAATATGAATCACCAAGCAATATATAGAGTAAGACAAGAGAAAACTGAGGGTGAAATCCCAGGGATCATAGACCTTAAAAGGATCCTTATGATGACTGAAAATGAGGATAGAAATGCAGGAAATTGTGGTGTCAGGTAATCTAAAGGATTTAGGAGAGGAGCCTTCAGGTGTCTCAAATGCTGCAAAGAAATCAGTGAAGATAAGAGCAGCAGTAAGTATCTATGGGATTTGACAACAAAAAGTTTTAGATCACCCATGGTGAAAAACTTACTGTTCTCCCTGCCCAGTCTCCCTAGACTAATCACACAGGACCACCTACATTTTGTTTTTCAGTCTGTCTGCACATCTGGCTCCCACTGTGTATAAAAATATGCCACTGGGCAGGGGGTGGTGGCTAACACCTGTAATCCCAGCACTTTGGGAGGCCAAGATGGAAAGATCTCTTGAGGCCGGGAGTTTGAGACTAGCCTGGGTAACATAGTGAGACCCCCCACCTCTATAAAAATTGTTTAAAAATTAGCTAGGCATGGTGGTGCATTCCTGTAGTCCTAGCTCTCGGGATGCTAAGGCAGGAAGATTGCTTAAGCTCAGGATTCGAGGCTGGAGTGAGCCATGATCGCACCACTGCACTCCAGCCTGAGTGACAGAGCGAGACTTTTCCTCTAAAAATAAAAAATAAAAAAAGTCACCAAAAGATCTTTGGACTCAAATTATTCATTATAATCCTAGAAGAAGGACTTATCAGTATGTGTATGATTGGAAGATGGTTAGTGATAAGATTTTCCTTTGTAATTGGAGCCCAGTATTTCCGGGTGAAGACTGTAAAGCACTGTATCAAGAGTATACTGATGGTACCACATGTCCCAGGCAGGCTCTGAAACAAAGCCCAGCATTATCCTCCTCCTCCTGTCATTTGAAGGACCATCTTTCCCATTAAATTATAAGAGATTCTTGATCTGCTATAGGGGATACACCAGTGTTGGGGCTCAATAAATATTTGGCAAAATTAGGCTCTGCAGGTATAAGACAAGGCAAAGGGGAAGGTTCTTAAAACAAAAACAAAACAAAACAAAAACTATATCTTCAAATTTCTGCTCAGACCCTAGGGCATGAGGGAACTCCATGTGCCTGCTTCTTCCTCTAAGCACCTAGAAAGGTTCTTTCTCAAAGTCAATAAACAACACTTCTTAATAGTTACTTTTCGGTCTCCTAAATGTTACTTTTTAGTTTCCCTACTGTTCAAGCCAGAGCTATGATTTGTCATTACTCACATATGCCTTCAAGTGCAGATAAATTTCCTGCATCCCATTGCTACCTCTTGCTGCATCCCATTAGACTCTTACTTAAGTTGTGAGGTTTATTTTTTTGATAACCAAAATTCACTTAAACATAGGATGTCATTTGTACTACTGATCCGTTTCTCTCATCATTTGAGTCAGGATATGTGTGTAGGACACTGGGGCTTTTACCTTCTTTTTGTGCTATCATAGCTTATATGAATAGAAAGCTCAGACACAGTGAGGACTTGATCAATATTGAAAGGAAATTTAAATCATACCAGGTACCCTATAAGCTTCTCCCCCAGGCAAATAAAGCCAGTGTTAAGTTGATCTCCCTAGGTTGGTGGGCAGGGAAAGTCCCAAGCCTGGTGGCTTCCTCAGTCACTTCTTTACAAACCAGGGGCCTCACCACTGGTTTCCAATAGCCTGTGTATTTTTAGTCCTGCTTTTCATGTAAGTTTCCCGTTAACTGCTTGCAGGAAATCTTTTCTTGGACATAATCTGCCCATTTCCTGAAGTCTTCCTCCCGCCTTGTGTCAGTTTGGGGATTAATCAAGTCAGCAGTTTTGGAGGGGGTTTGTTCTGTTCCCCGCCACAGGCTCCCCACTTTGTGGAGTACCAGAAAGCTGCCTTTCTTGTCTTTTCCTAGAGGCAAAGGGAGGAGGGGCAAGCCCTTGGTGTGTGTCTGCTTCTTGGGTTGCCCAACACAAATGTCCTTTTGTGTGTGGAGGGGGCATGTGTGTGTTTTTTCCCCTTCCCAATGGACACTTTCATTTACGAGGTCCGGATGGTGTCCTCTGGGCTATAAACAATGGCATAGGAGATAAAGAGCTGCCTTAGTGACCAGGCTGTGGTGGCAGCCACTGGTTTTCCATCTGTGTCTCTGTTTTCCAATCCCCTTGGTCTATTGTGAGTTTGGTCTGATCTGAGCCAGCCTGGGACCTCTGTAATCCCTTTCTAGGCCCAGAGCAGCGTGGGCACTATTCCTCTTATCCTGAGGACTTCAAGCTTAGAGAAAGAGGTTTTCTGTGGTAAGGATAGCAACTCCTCATGTTTGCACAATGTGTTTAAACACATTATATCTTTTGGAGAACTGAAATTCTGGATTTGTTATCCCTTAAGAATGGAGGATTCGGGGCTGGGCGCAGTGGCTCACGCCTGTAATCCCAGCACTTTGGGAGGCCAAGGCAGGCGGATCAGGAGGTCAGAAGATCGAGACCCTCCTGGCCAACATGGTAAAACCCCGTCTCTCCTAAAAATACAAAAAATTAGCTGGGTGTGGTGGTGCATAACTGTAGTCCCAGCTACTGGGGAGGCTGAGGCAGGGGAATCGCTTGAACCTGGGAGGCAGAGATTGCAGTGAGCCGAGATTGTGCCACTGCACTCCAGCCTGGCAACAGAGCGAGACTCCATCTCAAAAAAAAAAAAAAAAAGAATGGAGAATTTGGATCAAAAGAGTTGGAGTGCTGGTCCTGCTATTTATTTATTTTATTTTTATTTATTTTTTGAGACGGTGTCTGTCTCTGTCACCCAGGCTGGAGTGCAGTGGCGCGATTTTGGCTGACTGCAACCTCCACCTCCCGGGTTCATGCAATTCTCCTGCCTCAGCCTCCCGAGTAGCTGGGATTACAGGTGCCCACCACCATGCCCTGGTAATTTTTGTATTTTTTAGAAGAGACAGGGTTTTACCATGTTGGCCAGTCTGGTCTCGAACTCCTGACCTCAAATGATCTGCCCGCCTCAGCCTCCCAAAGTGCTGGGGTTACAGCCATGAGCCATTGCACCCAGCCTGGTTCTACTATTAATAACTGTGAGACCTCAGGCAAATTCTAGAACTAATACCTTTCTACTTCATAGGGTGTTCCACAGTTCCATTAAGAAAATACGTTAAAGTACCTGCCATATGGGAAGCACCAAATGTTAACCAAAAAAGGAGGGGGTGGGAAGAGGAAATGTACAATGAGATAATATAAATGAATATGCTATGCATAAGATGCTAAGTATATAGTCACTATTTAGTTTTAGAGGTCTAAGAGTAAGCCTTTTCTCCCGATAAATCTACCCCTTCACCTGGATTCTCATTCTGACCATCACTTCCTTCTCTGTCATCTATCACTACGGGCCCTTCTTTCACATGTTGACATGACTCTCCTATCTCAAAGCAAACCACTATTTCTTGATTCCAGCCCCTAGCTCAGTGCTTGGCCCAAAGTAAGGTTCAACATTTTCTTGAATGGATACTTGTGAAAAACTCCAAAACGCAAAGCCTTGTATTTCCCTTCTTTCCTGTCCCCAGAGACCTGCTGTTTGTCACTCAAACTTCTTTATTTTTATACCCAGGGATCACTGTGAGAAATGGAAACCACTCCAGATACTTTAAACAGGAAGGAATTTAATACAAGGAATTAGATGCTTACCAAATGATAGGAAGAACTAGAGCTGCATGTTCTAGTTTAAGAACTCCATAGGTGACCTCCTAGGACACCACTGGTGATCCATTTAACCCCCACCCACACCCCATAGCTGTGGTCTCGGGTATGGGAGGTCAGACTTGAGAAGCTACTAATGAACCTACCCCATGGCACTCAGGAGGCTGGATAATACCTCAGCCGCATAAAACAATCAAACGTCTATATCCTTTTTTGCCAGTAGAAACGAGAAATAGCCAAAAGAGAAATGGAAAATGGTCTTAGCCTCATTTCCACCTTACCAGTCTTATATGAATGCAAGTAATTGGCAGACTACCTGCAAACAAATTTGGTAAAGGTGACTTTTAGTTTTCCAGATTTTCTAACTAGAAGGGGAATGGAATTGATGTTGAGTGGGCCAACCTATCGTACATACCAACCAACTTCATCTAGAAAGTATTTCAGGTAGCAATATGGCGAGATACATGCTAGATGAGAAAATCCAAACAGATCTCTCTGTTTCTAGTTATAACACCTTCCAAGTACAAAACTGCTTCCATAAAATCATGCTTTTCTGTGGGAAATCTTCACATTTCCCTGTGGCCTCTAAAATGGTCTGGTTGCCCTAGCAGCCAGCTCGCCTTGTACTTGTTGAGTACCTAGGGTATTCTCAACAAATGCTTGAGTGAGTGCCTACTATATTGTCAGTTACTATGAACACATCAAAAACACATCAAAAAAGAAAGACAAGGCCCTGCCTTCAAGGAGCTCACGATGGTCTAGTAGGGGGATACAGAGATGAAAACAGTTACAAAGTGATATTATAAATGCTAAAAGGAAGATATTATAAATGCTAAAAGGAGCACAGATGAGAGATACATAAATCGTATTGGGGGATAAAATGAGGATAAATATGAAAGGGCCATCTGTACTCATATAAAAAGTTAAGTGTAAGGGATTTTTAATTAATATAAAGAGCCTACAAGACTGGCCTTATAAACTCTCTACTCTCTTTCTCCTAGCCACGCAACCCAGACACAAAACCCCAAAAATGTTCTTTATTTTTGCTAACATTTTTAAATGAAAAATTTCAAACATAAAGCAAGATTGAAAGAATTTTACAATTAACACCTATTTATCAACCATCTAGATTCTGTCATTAATATTTTACTATGCTTGCTGTATCACTTATCTATTTGTCTATCCATTCCTTTGACCACCCATTGTGCATCTCATTTTTTATAGCATTTAAACTAAATTGCAGACATTAGCACATTTCTCCCTAAATACTTTAGCATGCATATCATTCCCTAGAGTTCCACATCTGTTGAGTATTTTTCTTTGAGGTAAAATGTACATGGAGTGAAATGTCAATCTGAAGTGTTCTTTGAGATGTGACAAAAATGTAACTAAAGCTCCTATCAGACTATATAAAACATTACCATCGTTCCAGAAAGTTTCCCCATTCCCCTTTCCAAACAATTCTCACCCCACCCCCACCCTCCAGAAGGAACAATCATTCTGATTTTTTTTCTACCATAGATTAGTTTTGCCTGTTTTAGAATCTCATAGAAACAGAATCATACAGTATGTACTCTTTTGTGTAAGGCTTCTTTCATTTGGTATAATACTTTTTGAGATCCATCCATGTTGTTGAATGTATTTATAGACCATTCCTTTTTATTGCTAAGTAATATTCCATTGCATGAATATACCACTTTGTTTATGCATTCTCCTTTGGATGGATGCCTGTGCCATTTCCAGCTTTTGGCTATTATGAGTAAATCTACTATAAGTCTGTAATGTCATTTTTAATAGACTTTTTGTCAGTTTTATTACAGAAGAACTGAGAAGATGGTACAGAGTTCCCATATACCCCACACCCAGCTTTCCTTATTATTAATGTCTTACACATAATGTCTTTTTTAAAAAGCCTTCCGCAGCTTAGTGTGTTTGATGGCTGCTTAATGGACTGCTGATTGGGAAGACTGCAAATGCAATGCTACCAGTAAATGCCCTGCAACAGGAAATTGTTTTTGTCATCCCATTGAGATTATTGACCCAGGATTTATTTTATCAAACAATGTGGACCCGAGAGTGCCTAGTGTTTGGTGTGTATATCCGTTTCTCGGAATCTTGCTCAGGGAAGGGTCCAAGGTCAGGTCCTTGTGTCTGCAGGTGAGGGTAATAGGGCTTTGTCCTCATCTGCACAAGCAAATGATCAGCCCACCACGACTTTCCCACTTTTCTACTTCTAGGCCTTCCTGTCACCCACAACAAATTCCCAACAAGTTTGTAAGATGTTTTGCCAAAGCACAGCTTATTATTATAATGACAATATTTATGCTGTACTTGCCAGTTTATAGAGGTCTTTAACATCCACTTCTTCAATTCAATCTAGTAAGGTATTATATCCATCTTCTAGAGGAAAAACTAAAATTCAAAGAAATTTAATGATTTATCCAAAGTGACACTGCTAGTTATTAAGAATTTAGGATATAAACCCAGCTGTCTTGCCCTTAAATCCTGATTTTTTAAAATGTATTATTATTTTCAAAATTTGGGGGGCTCACCATTGTTTTTCAAGGCAAAGTTCAAACCATTTAGTACATCATTTAAGTCCCACTGTGGTTGGGACTCAACCTACCTTTTCATTCTCATGTTTTCCTGGCTCCCTGTAGGCTCTAGAAACACTCAATGGTATGTTGTTTCCCAAACACTTCATGAATATTGCTACCTCTGTGCACTTTAATGATGCCTTCTCCATTATGTTCAGAATATTATTTCCTTTGTTCCATGCTTTATATCTTGGCCCCAAAATCTGTTTCTGGGAATATTGTTCATCCTTTAAGGCTCATTGCAGATATTGTTATTTTCATATGAAACATCTCTTGATTACTTTCCTCCTCCCACAACCATTCCCAGTTTGAGGTGCTTGGTTCCCTGTTCTGTTCATTGATTAGACTTTGAATGCCCAGCAGACCCCATTTCATATTAAAATGCAAAGATAATTAAAACATGATTGTTTATCATTCTTATAGGCTATTAGTGAATCAGACATGTACAGAAGTGATGATAATATGACATGAGGATTAAAATTGGCCCAGATACCGATTTATTGAGTTCCCACTGTATACCCACCACAGATGCTCAGTACATATTTGTAAAATTGTATTGAATAATAGACATGATGCATTTGCGCTAAATAGGAATGATCTTGAGTATAGACAAAGAATGGTGGCTTACCTGCTGTGGTTAAAGAGCATAAATGGGATCTTTGCTCAAATAAATCTCCATCCAATTTCTTCTTAGCCTTCATCCCATCACTCCACCACCACTTTCTGGCTTTCCTACTTCTAGGCCTTCTTCTTACCTCCAGTAAATCCTCAACAAGGTTTTAAGACTTTTTTCCCAAAGCATAGCTTATGGGGAAATTTTACCGGGTCAGAACTGTGTCTGCTTTGTATATATTTGAGAGTAGCAAACTGAGTTAGTTCTGAGATGACTGAAAAATTCTCTACATTAGAATTTCATGTATTCAACAAAAGTTACTAAGGTCCTATTCTGTACTGAGAACACAAAGATGAACAAACTGTTATCCTTGACCTCATGAAGCTCATAGCAGAATGCAGACACCACACACAAATTCATGGAAGCAACGTGACTCTTTTTTTGGAAAAAGATAGGACAGAAATAATTTGAAGTAACAATTTCTTATTCCTACAGGAAGGCCCTTCAGAGTGCTTTCATGACCAAAGTTTCAGTTATTTACTCTTCATTTAGAAAAAAAAATTGTCCAAACTTGATTCAGTAGGGTTTACTGTTATCCTATTAACCTGCGACCACTGTATGTCATTTCCTTTTATAAAGAAATCCAAATAAATGCAGAAATGAAGTCTTCTTAAAAGTTTCTCAGTGTGACCTTAAGTAATGTTTGCATTTCAGTGGTGTTTGTGTTTTATAGCCCTCCTCTGACATCAAGTTGTGATATTTTAAATGAGACACTTATGTAAAAATAAGGGTATGACACTTTTTCTATCACACAAGGTTGGAAGCATCTTTCATAAAAACTAATGAAGTTTATTTAGATATGGATATAGAATAAGCTCCAAGATATAAGTGGAATAAAGCAAAGTGAATTTAATATACTATGATGCTTTACTATATGTATTAAAAGGGGGAAGACATTATATATATTCACTCTCATATCCATAAAATATCTGTGAAATGAAACACAAGATAAGAATGATTGTCTCTACAAAGCAGAATAGGATGGCTGGAGTTAGGGTAGGGAAGACTTATAGTTTGCTATTTTATACCTCAATTCTTGAGCCATATTGTTAAAAAAAAATACAATGTTTAAAAAGAAATGAACAAAAATGGTTTGGGGGTAGCTTACTGCTGAAGGTTCATAGGAATGGACTCTGGTGAATTTTCTTTTTTATTCGTGGCATTACTAATGGCATATTTTCTAGAGAAATTACCTGTGAAGTATTATCTATATATCTTGTGATTTAACTACTGACAATGTAGTGGTTGTCAGGATGTTGCTAAGTCATGTAAGATCTTTGAAAGCCCACACTTTACGTGGGTAGTAGTTGCTGTGGTCAGGAAAAAGGCACATCAGAACACAGATAGAGTTCTTAGAAATCTAGCATCATAAACCCCCAGGGCTGAAAGAACCAGAGTTCATTCTAGTCCACCTCTCTGTATGTTCGTATGTCCTCTACAACATTCTTGCTTAGGGATCTTTGTCATTCCGGTGTTGTTTAATATTATTAATAGAGCCTCAGCAACGTGGTTTCTGTGCTGTCTGGAATGATCAGTGGACTAGGACTCAAATTACTTGGTTCCTAGTCTCAGCTCTGCCACTAATTAATTCTGTGGCTTCAGGCAAATCACTTTGCCTCTCTGGGCCTCTGTTTTTTCATGACTGAAGTTAGAGCATTGGCCTGATGGTTAAGCACATGGCATGGTCACTGTTGCTTCCCCTCCCCACCTATAATAGACATTACTTCTTAGTTTTGGCAGGTTCTTTATGGTGGATAACTACAAACAAAGTCAACACAGCCTTCCAGGCAACTAAAATCAGTAGATAGAACTTGGATGGGACTTGACAAACAAGATAAAAGTTACTTACTTCCATCTCTAAGGTTCTCAAGTAGCAGTGTGCAGGTACATATTTAATGACAAGTTCTCAGCAAAAAAATAAGATGCCCTGGTTTGCATCGTTTGCCAATTCCCATGGTGTAAATATTCACACCATGACTGATTTCAGACTACCATTGCGAAGTAAATTGGGTTGCAAAGTTCCCGAAAGTTTAACAGTCAGCTTTTATGAGCTGATAGAAGCTGTCTCTGGCCCATCACTGTCAAATTAATGACTTTAGATTAACTGGCCATAACCATAAGTGAATATGAAAATGACCATCTTCCTTTGGGAGTTTTATCCAGAGGCATAATTCTTACCTTGTACGGTCTTTTGGACTTCGGAAATACTTGGTTGTCATCAGACCTTGATGTTTTACTTCCCTGAACCTCAGCTACACTATCTGGAAAACGGGAATAAGGATTCCTACTTCAGAAGATTATAGTGAATAATGAGACACTATGTATAAAGCACTTAGCATGGCATCTAGCATATGGATTGATATTCCCCTTCCCTTAACAGTGTGGTAGATCATATCTTTATCTTTCCCAGACTCATGAAAGGCTAGCCATTGCTTTCCCTCTAGCACCTTTCTTTTTCCATTATACTCCCTTGGCATTCCATTTTCCTCTGCTTTAATTTACTTAATCTTCTGTCTGAGTGGAATGTTAAATATTTAATCTTACCTATTCTTAATGTTTTATTTATCATCTATCCAGGCACATTTGTGAGTAGAGAGCAGCCCTGTGTAAGTCTCCTGAATTATACACCATCACAGCATCATAAGTAAATAAGTGCTAATAAGTCCCCACTCTTGGGATCAAACTTAAGGATGATACCGAAGGGAGCTTGTGTTACATGAGTGCAAGAGGAGGCTGCTAAAGATCAGCCAGAATATGATATACTTGTAGAATTCTGTCTCCTCCTGTGTACTTACGGCCAATGACCTCACGGCAAGTAGAAAGAATTCCACATTTTAAGAACATGCCTCTTTAAAAAAAAAAAAATTCAGAGGGAGTCAGGCATGGTGGATCATGACTGTTATCCCAGCACTTTGGGAGGCCAAGGTGGGCAGATCACCTGAGGTCAGTAGTTTGAGACCAGCCTGGCCCACATGGCAAAACCCCGTCTCTACTAAAAATACAAAAATTAGCCAGGCATGGTGGCAGGCACCTGTAGTCTCAGCTACTCGGGAGGCTGAGGGAGGAAAATTGCTTGAACCCGGGAGGCGGAGGTTGCAGTGAGCTGAGATGGTGCCAGTGCCCTCCAGCCTGGGCAACAGAGCCAGGCTTTGTCTCAAAAAAAAAAAAAAAAAAAGAAAGAAAGAAAGATTCAGGGGGTACACATGTAGGTTTGTTCCATGCATATTTTACAAGATGCTGAGGTGTGGGCTTCTATTGATCCTGTCACCCAAATAGTGAACATAGTGCCCAACAGGTAGTTTCTCAACCTTACCCCCCTCCTCCCTCCCCCGACCTTTTTGGAGTCCTCAGTGTCTACTATTTCCGTCTTTATGTCTGTGTATACCCAATATTTAGCTCCCACTTATAAGTGAGAACATTATAAGTGTGGTGTTTGGTTTCGTTTCCTTTTTTTTTTTTTTTTTGAATTGGGGAGACGGAGCCTTGCTCTGTTGCCCAGGCTGGAGTGCAGTGGCATGATCTCGGCTGACTACAACCTCTGCCTCCTGGGTTCAAGTGATTCTCCTGCCTCAGCCTCTCAAGTAGCTGGGATTACAGGCACACGTCACCATGCCCAGGTAATTTTTTGTATTTTAGTAGAGATGGGATTTCACCATGTTGGCCAGGCTGGTCTCGAACTCCTGACCTCAGATGATCGTCCCGTCTCAGTCTCCCAAAGTGCAGGGATTACAGACCTGAGCCACCTCATCAAGACTGGTTTTCTGTTTCTACATTAATTCACTTAGAATAATGACCTCCGGCTGCATACATGGTGCTGCGAAGTATGTGATTCCATACTTTTTACAGCTGTGTAGTATTCCATGGTATATATGTACTATACATTTTAAATCCAATCCACCATTGATGGGCACCTAGGTTGATTCCATGTCTTTGCTGTTGTAAATAGTGCTGCAATAAACATATGAGTGCATATGTCTTTCTGGTAGAATAATTTATTTTCCTTTGTATATATACTCAGTAATGGGATTGCTGAGTTGAATGGTAGTTCTATTTTTAGTCTTTGCAAAATCTCCAAACTGCTTTCTACAGTGGCCGAAGTAATTTACATTCCCACCAACAGTGTATAAGGATTTCCTTTGCTCCACAGCCTCTCCAGCATCTGTTGTTGTTTTTTTTTTTTTTTTACTTTTCAGTAATAGCCATTCTGAGTGGTGTGAGATGGTCTCTCATTGTGGTTTTGAGTTGCATTTCTCTGATGATTAGTGATGTTTGTGCATTTAAAAATGTTTTTTGGCCCATTGTGTGTCATCTTTTGAGAAGTGTCTGTTCATGTCCTTTGCCCACTTTATAATGGTATTATTTGTGTTTTTTATTGAATTATTTAAGTTCTTATATAAAGATTCTCAGTATTAGTCCTTTGTCAGATGCATAGTTTACAAATATTTTCTCTCATTCTGTAGGTTGTCTCTTTACTCTCTCGATAGTTTCTTTTGCTGTGTACAAGCTCTTCAGTTTAATTAGGTCCCACTTGTCAATTTTTGTTTTTGTTGTAATTGCTTTAGAGGACTTAGTCATAAATTCCTTGCCAAGGCTGATGTCTAGAAGGGTATTTTCTAGATTTTATTCTAGGATTTTTATAGTTTGAGATCTTACTTTTTTTTTTTTTTTTTTTTTTTTGAGACAGAGTCTCCCTCTGTCACCCAGGCTTCAGTGCAGTGGCTCGGCTCACTGCAACCTCCGCCTCCTGGGTTCAAGTGATTCTCCTGCCTCGGCCTCCTGAGTAGCTGGGATTACAGGCGTGTACCACCACGCCCGGCTAATTTTTATATTTTTATTAGAGACAGGGTTTCGCCATGTTGGCCAGGCTGGTCTCAAACTCTTGACCTCAGGTGACCCGCCCACCTCGGCCTCCCAGAGTGCTGGGATTACAGATGTGGGCCACTGTGCCCAGCTGAGATCTTGCATTTAAGTCTTTAATCTATCTTGAGTTAATAATTATGTATCATGATAGGTAGGAGTCCAGTTTGATTCTTCTGCATATGTTTAGCCAGTTTTCCCAGCACTATTTATTGAAGAGTCTTATCCCCATTGTTTTTTTTTTTTTTTAACTTTGTCAAATATCAGTTTGTTGTAGGTGTGTGGCCCTATTTCTGGGTTCTCTATTCTGTTCCATTGGTCTACATGTCTGTTTTTGTAACAATACCATGCTGTGTTGGTTACAATAGCCTTTTAGTATAGTTTGAAAGTTGACTAATGTGGTGCCTCCATCTCTGAAGAACATGTCAATTTTTAAATGCAAGTAGAGTACTTTTCAAAAGTTTCCCAAAAACTGAACTTTTGTTAAATCTTACATATAATCTTCTCCCTCCTCTAGTACAATGTTTATAAAATGAGAGATACTAGAGGAAATGCAGTGTGATCTGTGCTGCATCTCTTAATTACAGGAACCATTTCTCCGCTTACTGAACACATACTGCACTCCACGCTGCTGTGGGCTAGGAGTAAAAAGACATGAGCAATTTTTCCTGCTTGCAAGGAACTTAAAATCTATAGTAAAGAGGTAATTCAGCCAAAAAGTATAACATAAAATGATAAGTTCCATCGGTAATAGAGGTAAGCAGGAGGTAGAGCAGACCATACATACGGGTCATTTCCATCAGCCAGGGATGGATAGAAGATTGTGGGAGAGCATCCTGGAAGGAGTGATGTCGGAAACATCTGTTCCCCTTCTTTCCTCTCTCACAGCTCTTAGCACTGTGCTAAGGTTAATAAGTCCTTGGTACAGGGGTACTCATATCCACCCCCATTGCTTCAGTTACCTTTCCTATATGCTGATGACATCCAAATTTACATCTCCAACCCATGCATGAACTTTTCAGACCAAATCCTTGGCCTACAGCTCGGGAAACCTGCCTCAGTAGATGTCATAGTTGGCTCAAGCTAGAAACCTGTAAGTCATTCTTCACTCTGTTTCAACCCCCACATTCCAGCAGTGACCAAGAAATTGATCAGTTAAATATCTCTTTTGCATTACCTTCTCTCTCTCTCCATTGCCCACCACAGTTTAAGCCATAATTTCTTACTGGGACTATAATATCTCCCAGTTGAGACTGGGCACAGTGGCTCATGCCTGTAACCCCAGCACTTTGGGAGGCCATGGCAGGTGGATCACTTGAGCCCAGGAGTTTGAGATAGATCAGCCTGGACAACATGACAAAACTCCATCTCTACCAAAAAAAAAAAAAAAAGGCAAAAATTATCCAGGTGTGGTCATGCACACCTGTAATCATAGCTACTTGGGAGGCTGCAGTGAGCTGTCATAGCACCACTGCACTTCAGCCTGGGCAACAGAGTGAGACCTTGTCTCAAAAAAGAAATAAATCTCCCAGTTAGTATACCTGATGCTAGGCTTGCTCTTCTCAAGCTTTTCACACAGCAGCCAGAGTGATCTTTCTAGAACATAAATCCAGCCATAGCACTCCTCTTTTCTGTTGTCCTTAGGATGATGTCCAAATTCCTTATCTTCTTCCCACATTGAACAAGGATAAGACCCTCTTCCTTGCTATTAATTCTCATGGTGCACCATATTTTCCTTGATCATAATATTGATCATGCTTTATCATAATTACCTGTTTCTTAGCTGGGCATGATGGTACATGCCTGTAGTCCCACCTACTGGGAGGCTGAGGCAAGAAGATTGCTTGAGCCAAAGAGCTCAAATCCTGCCTGGGCAACATAGTGAGACCCCTGTCTCTAGAAAAAAAGAAAATAAAATTGTTTTTCAAAATTATCTGTTTCTTCTCACCTGGGTGCAGTGGCTCATGCCTGTAATCCCCGCACTTTGAGAGGCCAAGCAGGGGCAGATCGAGGCCAGGAGTTCCAGACCAGCCTGGCCAACATGGCGAAACCCCATTTCCACAAAAATGCAAAAGTTAGCCAGTGTGGTGGTGTGTACCTGTAATCCCAGCTACTCAGGAGGCTGAGGCAGGAGAATTGCTTGAACCCAGGAGGCAGAGGTTGCAGTGAGCCGAGATCACACCGGTGCACTCCAGCACTCCACCCTGGGTGACAGAGCAAGACTCGGTCTCAAAAAAAAAAAAAAAAGTCTGTTTCTTTATATCTCTGCCAGATACTCGGCTCTGAGATCATGGACCATGTCTGTTTTGTTTACTGCTGTGTCCTCAGCCCGTAGCACAGTGCCTGGTTTACAGTAGAATAATAAATGTGTAAGTTAATTTTTTATTTTAAGTGCACTTTAATAATTATATCTCATAAAAATGAAAAGGCCTCAAATGTGGCTCTCTGCTAAGTATGGTTAGTCATATAGTAAATTATTTTTATAGCAGATCTTGTTTAGGTTGTGAACATGGGTGAGAAATTCCAGTTTCTGTCATTATGTCTGGTTCTATCAAGAGCCATAGAGATGAACGTTACCAAGCCTAAGGGTAAGTTAGAGAGGAAAACATGGGAGAAAACTGTAAAGAACAGAAACTCTACCACTTTTTTTCCCAACTAGTACTGCAATATATATCTTCATACATACATCTTTTTCTTTCCTTTGAATTATTACCTTAAAGTCAGATGCCAGAAATGAGAATTATTGGGCACAAAGGGATGAACATTTTTAAGGCATTTGAAATACTGCCAGATTATTTTCCAAACACATAATACCAACAAATAGTTCAGAGCAACATGCAAGGGTGTCTGTTTTATCACACTACAGGGAATTGTCATGAAAACCTTTTAGCTGGTTTAATGGAGGAAAAAATGGAGGAAAAAAATTCATTTTTAGTTAAGGTTTGGTGTTTTTCATCTGATTATTTATGCAGCTCCTTCTGAGGGTGCATCCAAACGCTCACAGGCTTGTTCAGAGGCTGAGAGGCCTGCAACCTCAGCGGCCTCTGGGGCACAGCATCTCTGTTGTGCAGCAGCAGGGAGGGGCAGTGATGGAGGGAAAACATAACACAGACCACACCATTGTTAGGGGATGAGGTCGCTGGGATAATGCTGTGAGAAGGGATGAAAAGAACGATTCTCCATTCTTGATTGTTGTGATTTCCAGGGATGAGCCAACAGCTCCAGTGCGGGAAGGGATGGGTCTTTACTGCATCCAGATGCTCCTTTTTCCAGTGCTGCCTCCGATTATTTCTGGTGAGAAGGGGTGGCGGATAACATAGCAGCTGAAACAGATTAACTTTTATGCCAGTTTCCTCCCTTTAAGTGATTGCCCTGGACCTGGGGACATTCAGAATTCGTCAGAAACTGTTTAGAAATAAGAATGTGGTTCAAGGTCCCTGGTGTGCAAGAGCCAACCTTCTGGAGTTTGCGTACCATTCCTGCCTTTATCTGTGGGAGCTGCTTGAGGCAAAGGGATCTTTCTTTCCTCTCCTTCCCTACTGCCACTGCCGTTGTTCAGGCCCTTATCCTGTTTTGTCTGGGCTTCCTGTTTCCCTTAATCTATCCTCATCTATGCTGTTGCCAAAGTGATATTTCTACTATGCACACTGGATCCTATCCCTCTCCAGTTAAAACTGTCAGTGGTCCGCCACTGCCTTCAGGATAAAAGTCCAGCTCCTTTTCACAGCTTTTTTTTTTTTTTTTGGCATTTAACAATCAGATCCCAAAATGTCTTTCCTGACTGGCTCCCACCGCTTCTCTGGACTGTTCCAGGACCTTGACTAGTGCATGCACTCTGTAAGGTGCTTGTGCTGGTCCCTCCTCCTGATAGCCCTTCTGCCTCTGTTCCACCAGATGCACTCCTAATCCCTCATCTCCCTCCTCAAAAAGAAGTCTCCGTCAATTATCAACTCTCTGATGGATTTTCCCTGGTAGGTAATCAGTTCTGTTCCTGTAACCCTCTAGTAGCAACTATATACAAGATTGTGATTTCTATTATTATTTTCCCCTAAATCAGGAATTATCTTCCTTTTGTATATTCATATTTGTGGATCCCCAGCCCTCAGTACAATATTTGACACATAATAAATGCTCCAGAATATCTTTTTCTTCCTTCCTGCCAGGTTGTTTGTAAGTTCTTTTACCTTCAATGTGTTCTTAGTTTTAGAGTTAAAAGGAAATGTAATGTAGTTTAATCTTCTTCTTCTTTTTCTTGTTTTTTAATGGTTGACAAAACCAAAGCCCAGAAAAGAAAAGAATTCGCCCTGGGATGATCAGCCAGATATAATGGCAGGGCTGTTTAGGGCTGATCTCCTTAGGTAACTTAAAAAGAACCTTGAAACAAAAGATTGCATCAGGAGGAAAGGAAGGAGCAAAGATTCGTTGCCAAGTTCTTTGCTGAATGCTTAATGTATGTTACTTTTTAAAAAAATTATTTCTTCTTTTGATTGTGATAAAATACACATAACATAAAGTTTACCATCATAATCATCTTTTTTTTTTTTTTTTTTTGAGACGGAGTCTCACACTGTTGCCAGGCTGGAGTGCAGTGGCGCCATCTCAGCTCATTGCAACCTCTGCCTCCCAGGTTCAAGCGATTAACCCGATTCAGCCTCCCGAGTGGCTGGGACTACAGGCGCCCGCCACCACACCCAGCTAATTTTTGTATTTTTAGTAGAGATGGGGTATCACCATGTTGGCCAGAATGGTCTCAATCTCTTAACTTATGATCTGTCCACCTTGGCTCCCAAAGTGCTGGGATTACAGGCGTGAGCCACTGTGCCCGGCCCATCGTAATCACTTTTAAGTGTATAGTTCAGTGACATTAAATGCATTCATATTGCTCTGCAGCCATTACCACCATCCATCTCCAAAACTCCTTTCAGCTTCCCAAACTGAAACTATACCCATTAGACATTGATGCCCTATTCCTCCGGTGGCCTAATAACCACTGTTGCATTTTTTGTCTCTCTGAATCTGGCTACTCTAGGTTTGCCATGTAACTTTGTCATATAAGTGGAATCACATGGTATTTTCTAACTGCTTATTTCACTTAGCTTAATGCCCTTAAGGTTCATCCCTGCTGTAGCATGTGTCAGAATTTCCTTCCTTTTTAAGGCTGAATAGTATTCCATTGTATGCATATACTGTGTTTTATATCTCCATTCATCCACCAGTGACATGTGGGTAGCTTCCACCTTTTGGCTCTTCTGACTAATGCTGCAATGAACATAGGTGTAAAAATAATCCGTTTGTGTTGTTGCTTTCAGTTTTTTGGGGTCTGTATCCAAAAGTAGAATTACTGGATCATATGGTAATTCTATTTTCAATTTTTTGAGGAATTGCCATACTCTCTTCTATAGCAGCTGCACTATTTTATATCCCCACCAACATTGCACAAGGGTTCCAGTTTCTCCATATTCTCACCAACACTTATTTCTATTTTTTAAAGTAGCCATATTAATAGGTACAAGGTAGTATTTCATTGTTTTGATTTGCATTTCCCCAATGATTAGTGACATGAGCATCTTTTCATGTGCTTCTTGGTCATTTTGTATCCCTTCTTTGGAGAGATGTCTATTCAAGTCCTTTGTCAATTTTTAGTTAGGTTGTTTGTTTTTGTTGTTATTGTAGTTCTTTATATATTCTAGTTATTAACCCCTTATAATCCTGTACTAGTCAGTGTTCTCCAGAGGGACAGAACTAATAATATGTATATAAGAAATATGTATATTATGAAAGTAAAGAATTGGCTCACACAGTTATAATGCAAAGTCCCACAATAGGCCATCTGGAAGCTGGGGAAGAGAGAAGCCGGTAGTGGCTCAGTTTGGGTCTGAAAGCCTCAAAACCAGGGAAAACAACAGTGCAGCCTTTAAGTCAGTCCCAAAGGCAGGACACCCACCCCCTGGCCCCCCGTGCAAGTCCCAGTGTCAGGCCAAAGAACCTGAAGTCTGATGTCCAAGGGCAGGAGGAGTGGGAGGAAGCATCCAGTATGGCAGGGGGAGGGGGAGTGGGGAGAAGGAAGCCAGAAGCCTCAGCAAGCAAGCTTATTCCACCTTCTTCCGCCTGCTTTCTTCTGGCCATGCTGACAGGCAGTAGGATGGTGCCTAACCATATTAAGGGTGAATCTTCCTTTCTCAGTACACTGACTCAAATGTCAACCTCCTCTGGCAGCACCTTCACAGATAAACCCAGAAACAATACTTCACCAGCCATCTAGGCATCCTTCAATCCAATCAAGTTGACACCTAATATTAACCATCACAAATCCTTTACCAGATATATGATTTGCAAATATTTTCTTCCATTCAGTGGATTGTCTTTTCACTTGGTTGATTCTGTCCTTTGATTCACTAAAGTTTTAATTTTGATGTCCAATTTATCTATTTTTTGTTTTGCTACCTATACCTTTGGTGTCACATCCAAGAAAACATTGTCAAATCCATTGTCATGAAACATTTTTTCTATGTTTTCTTCTGAGAGGTTTATCATTTTCACTCTTATATTTAGGTCTTTGGTCCATTTTGAGTTAATTTTTGTATATGGTATAAGGGTCCAGCTGTTTTTTTACATGTGGATATCCAGTTTTCCCAGCACCATTTGCTGAAAAGTTCTGTTATTTCTTTTGTATTTGTGTGATAGTCCTAGGATGTGTTATAATTACCTTATAGATGAGAAAACAGAAGGTGAAATATTCCTGAGGATCCCCTAAAAGCAGGCTTCTTGCTATCCTTGGCAGTTCAAAGACATTAAAAAGGGGGGAAAGCCATTTTGAAATAATGCGAGAAGAAGAGGGGAATAGACTGAGAGGAAAAGCAAAACAAAATAAGATAAGATTGGGATAGACAGCCAGCCGTGAGCAGAACTTTGAAGTGTGTTTATAATTCACTCAGAGACCTCCTCCCCCCTGCCCTTTTACTCTCCTTCCTTCTCTTACTCTCTCAATTAGCTCCTTCAGTTTGCTGTCTCTTCTGAAACTCTTTGAAAGCTTTTCTACAGTCTGTGTCCAGCCTGTTTTCTGAGCTTTATCTGCTGTCTCCCTCGCTGCCACTGTGAAGCTGTAATGGAGTCATGTTAGTTCTCACTGCTCCCATAGCAAGCCCTGCCTTTACAGACCACGTTCATTTTATTCACTTTACCTTTAACGTGCCATGGTCTTTCTCCAAGGCCTCTTGACGGTGGTGGCACCTCTTCACCTCTGCGTCCCAGTAGCATTGTGGCACAGAGGTGGCTGTTCTGTAAATGTGTCAAAAAGATGACTAAACCGACAGTTTTTGTTCCTTTGCATAACCATTCCACATATGCAATATAGTCTTACCTTCGGGGATTTAAAGTAAGCATGTGACCTGGTCTCTGTCCACCAGTGATTGTAATCTAGCTGGGAGAAAGCAAGGTACTTTTATATACACTTGACACTTTAATATTCTGTATAACATGTTATACTTGTAACCTTCAGTGAATGACAGGGAAGACTTGTTTTATCTCCATTTTATTAAGATGCTAAAGCACAGCAAAGTTGGGGTTTGGCTGAAATCACATAACTAGCAGAAGATCAAGGTGGGACTTAAACCTAGGGGACTGACTTCAGGCAAGATGCTTAACCACTTAAAGCTACTCAGTTTGTTCATCTACAAAATGAGGATAATAGCATCTACTTCCTAAGTGGTTGTATTAAAAATTACACCATGTGAGTGAAGAATTTTGGCATGTCATATGGGACGCAGTGCAAGCTGCTATTGTCTGTCTGTCTATATGGTGTTTTTTGTCACTGTTATAACACTTTCAGTGTATTACTTTGGAAAAGAGGCTTGCAAGTACCATCACAACGGTTTCTCCCTGGACTTTTGGAAATATTAATGGCCACTCCTGTTTTACATGCGAGCCCTATGTCAAGCACCTCATGTGATGCCTGCCTGACTCAGGGCTCAATGAATGGTTCCTTTACTTCCCCTCCTGGCCTTGTGCTTTTATGGGTGAATTGCACAGGACTTGACACTCCCACATCCAGAGGCTAACTAGCTGAATAACCCAGCTAGAACTAGAACTTAGAATTCTGCCATGTTTTTCAGACTGTGTCTTCTTTTCCATTACTCTTTCTGCAGTCTTTCATGTGCTCTCTTCACATTTTTTTGGTAGGTGGATTTAAGTTGGTAGGATCACTGAGGCATAGTAGAAGCTAATCTGTTCTGATACCTTATTTTCAATTTGTAGAGGCCCCAGGGCACTTGTGTGATAAATGGTGCTATGTAAATTAAAATGCAAGTAAGGGTCTCTTCAGTGTTTCTTAAATTAAGTTTATTATATGTGGTAATTTGCACCTAGAGGCTTTTGTTGTTATTTGTTGTAGTGACTATGGCAGTAATGAGCCTGCTCCCAGAAAAGCTTGGCACATGCCCCATAGACAGTTTATTTGCATTTGGCTGGACTCCATGGTGTACCCTGAACAAATGAATCAGCCTATTGGAGGGGTGGAGAAACTGAATCATAGGGAGGCTGTGGGTCTTGCACATGACCCTGATCCTGAGGTGGGGCAATACCAGAGTTCTATGTCCTGTTCCTAGCTGGATTATTCCTTAGCCTCAGGATTTGGGAGCATCAAGCACCTTGCAGTTCACCCTTAAAAGCACAAAGCCAGGAGGGGAAGTAAAGGAACCATTCATTGAACCCTGAGTCAGGCATCATATGAGGTGCTTGACATAGGACTCGCATGTAAAACAGGAGTGGCCATTAATATTCTCAACAGTCTAGGATTCGGATTCAGTCTTTGCTTTACTGTGGTAGGTAACGCTGTTTATCTGGCAGCTGCATTGATCCAAACCATGTGAAGAACTGAAAAAAAAAGTGCTGGGAAAAAAAAAAGCTTTAGAGTGATCCCAAAGAATACACTAAGGCTTATACACATCAGATTCTCGTGACAACCTTATGAACAGAGCAAGTGACACCTTCTTCATGAATCTTAGCCCAAGGAACTTGCCTGAGATGTGGTAATCACACAATAAATAGCAGACCAAGGACTGATAGATCACCACCCAGAGATTCTCTAAGAATTAACATGAAACAGTATATCATGTTTTATATTACACACACACACAAACACATATTTTTTAGTTCCCGTTTCTGCCACCCTTGATGGGAGTTGAGGACACTAGATCTGAGAAGTTTCAGTACTTTTCTGAGACACGTGGGGCAGGTCTTGGTGAGCAAAAAGAGCCCAGAGGACAGAGTCATAAGTCCTTGCTTTGCCTATTTATAACTTTATATCTACAATTAAGTTACTTAACCACTTCACCCTCCCAGTTTCTTCATCTTTAAAATTGGATAATAGGCCAGGCGCAGTGGCTCACGCCTGTAATTCCAGCACTTTGGGAGGCTGAGGCGGTTGGATCGCCTGAGGTCAGGAGTTCATGACCAGTCTGGCCAACATGGTGAAACCCTGTCTCTACTAAAAATACAAAAAAAATTAGCGGGGCATGGTGGTGGGCACCTGTAATCCCAGCTACTCGGGAGGCTGAGGCAGGGGAATTGCTTGAACCAGGGAGGTGGAGGGTGCACTGAGCTGAGATCGTGCCACTGCACTCCAGCCTGGGCGACAGAGCGAGACTCCATCTCAAAAAATAAATAAAATAAAATGGGATAATAATAGTAACAACTCACAGGATGTTGTAAGGATGGAATGAACTCTTATATGTAAAGTGCTTAGGAGAGTGCCTGGCCCAAAGTAACTGTATTTTGTTTTTGTTGTGGTGGTGGTGGTGGTTGTAAAGACCACACAGCTTGGAGAAACCCCAGAATCTCCCTCTTGTTTTCCTCTTACTTTCTTATCGAAGAACTGTAGGGAAATAACCTTTTTTTTTTTTTTAAACTCCACAGGTCATGCTGGCTCAGAGTTTACAGTAAACACCAGGAACATTCAGTTGGTTGTGCCCTCAGTTCAGGGCATCTTATGTAACGTTCTGCCCTGTGACACAGACCTAGAAAAAGGGCTGTTTTCAAGCCTAGGCATGGGAGGAAGGTTGGTATTCTTCGTAATTTGCAGCAAGGCATGAAGCTGATGTCTGTCACTACAGCCAGCCCTGGACGGCATTGTTTGTTAGGTAAAATTGTCGGTAGAACTCTGCTCTGCCTCTTACCTGTTTCTCTCACTCCATCTCAGGGCTTCAGGGCTCTGGCCTCTGTATGACCTGGTGGGATTGAGCTTCAGTAGGCACCTCTTCTTGCCCACAGCCTCATACCTAACTACCGCCTCGCTCCAAGTCCAGTTGTCTCAGGCTTTCTAGGTCTCTTGCTACTCTGGTAAACTAATTGTATCTTATGTATTTATGGAAAGAATTAATGAATAAACAAATGGATGGAGGCAATTTAAAAGCAATATAATAAGCAGTACCAACACCACTGCCTGGCCCACAGCCTGGCACGCAGAGGCTTTTGTTGTTATGTTATAGTGGCTCAGTGAAAGCTTATTGAATAATTTATTACTTTTGGTGTAATGCATTTACTATCCTAACCGTATGTTTGAAGCCCAGTTCAAATGCTCTATCCTTTGTTGAACTGTTCTTATATCAAATACAAATTCTTCCTTTTCTATAATAGAACTTTATAGGAAAGTTTATATATATAATATTCTTTAGGGAAAGAAAAAAAAACAACCTTTATATTACCTTACTTGATTCTTGTAACAACCTGGTTAGGATTATCATCTTCATTTTATAATTGAAACTGAGGCTTAGGTATATGAAAGAGCTCATTTTTATGCAGCTCTTAAGTAATGAAGCTGACCCCAAAACTTACTTTCATGTATATAAAATGTACCTAATAAGTGTTCAGTAAATATGGGGGTAAGAAAAAACTTACTTTCATTTAGTAAATTATTTTTACCTCAGTACATTATATAGGCAGATGTATATTTTATGAAGTTGTGCCCATATTTTAGCTTCCCCACTACAACAGAAGCCCTTTTGATCTGAGAACTGTCCCATCTTGTTGCCTCTGCTTCCCAGAGCTTCACACATAATAAATGTTTGAAAGTAAATTGCTAATTTTAACAGGGTTCTTCAGTGGCAGAATTTCATACAAAATCATTGTAGTGAAAGAAAAAACCTTTAGTAAGGAGACAAATCAAACTTTTTTCCCCTGTGTAGAGAGCTCCCTAATGGGTCTTCTTATTTTTTTAGAATGAACTGTAGGACATACCCACAAGGGTACTCTTTCTGATGGGTGATACGAGGCTCAGGGTTTGTGGCAATGAACTTTGCTCTTTCCCACACCTGAAGCTGCAGCTGTAACACACATCAGAGACTGAAGGACAGTGGCGCTGGAACACGACCAGGCCTGGGCTGCGGTTCGCCTTGGCGAACTGAGATTCATCACTATTAATATCTGAGTTTCCATTAATAACCCTTTTCACTGTGAGCTCATTTAAATCTTCTGTTCTCTAAGCTATTTTTAACCACACATTCTTGGGCCTGGGCCTGGTTCCCGCTTACAGATCATAACTTTCATTTTGATTTTTTTTTTTTTTTTTTTTTGAGACAGAGTCTTGCTCTGTCGCCCAGGCTGGAGTGCAAGTGGCACGATCTTGGCTCACTGCAAGCTCCGCCTCCCAGGTTCACGCCATTCTCCTGCCTCAGCCTCCCGAGTAGCTGGGACTACAGGCACCCACCACCATGCCCGGCTAATTTTTTTTTTTTTTTTTGTATTTTTAGTAGAGACGGGGTTTCACCGTGTTAGCCAGGATGGTCTTGATCTCCTGACCTCGTGATCAAACCGCCTTGGCCTCCCAAAGTGCTGGGATTACAGGCGTGAGCCACCACACCCGGCTCATTTTGGTTTTTGTACTTGCAGAAATAATAGGAATTCTGCCCAACCCCTCACTCCCTCCACCCCCACATTTCTCAGAGGAGTGTATTGAAATTGTAGGTGGGACAATTCTTTGTTATGCAAGATTTTATCCTATGCATGGTTTGAGGTTAATATACCTGTCCTCTGCCCTCTAATGCCTGTAAGGCTTTCCAATCATTGTGACAACTTACCCCACCACTGCCACCACCACACACACAGGCACACACACACACACACACACACACACACATTTCTAACCCTCCCCAAAGTGAACCGTACTGGGACTGATTGAAAGCCATTATAACCAGACACCTCTCTCTGCCACCCTTGATCTCTCTCTGTTGACTTGAGTCCCTATCCAAGGTAGAACTAGGAAACAGGATGTTACTCTCTATATCCTGAGAAAAGCAGCTTTTCTGTTTCCCCAGAGCTCTCCACTTTGTGAAATAGAGAAGCAAATTAAGATCTTGGGGATTGAACTGCTGAAACCAGTTGAATATCATTGTTGCTCTGTCAAGACAGGTTTTTAAAAAAAATATTAGCCAGGTATGGTGGCATGTGCCTGTAGTCCCAGCTACTCAGGTGGCTGAGGTGGGAGGATCCCCTCAACCCTGGGGAGGTTGAGGTTGCAGTGAGCTGTGATCATGCCACTGCACTCCAGCCTGAGCGACAGACTGAGACGCTGTCTCAATTAAAAAAAAAAAAAAAAAAGGCAGGGGGCAGGGTTTAACCACAAGATTTTATTCTCTTAAAATTACATGAAGGCTGGGGAGGGGGACAGGGACTAGGGAAAGGCTGTTAGTATGGAATTTCTTTTTGGGTGATGAAAATATTCTGGAATTAAATAGTGGTGACGGTTGTACAACCTTGCAAGTATACTAAAAGCTACTGGATTGTACACTGTAAAGGGTAGATTGTATTGCATGTGAATCATATCTCAATTTTTTTAATTGCTTGAGTCTGCTACTCTTAATATTTCCCTACCTGTCATCAGATCTCCCAAGCTTGAAACTTTTATCTGGCAGTTACTTTTGACTCTTCTCTTTCCCGCAGTTTTCATTTCTAGTGGGTCACTAAGACCTAACTCCTAAGTAATTCTCAAATACCTTTTTTTCTGTCCCCACTCCCAGTGATGTTACTCAGGCTTTCCCTTGCCTGTACTGTCGTGACTAGCTGTTAATTTCTCTTCCTGTCTCTAGACTTCTCCTACCCTCAGCATCTTTCCAGGATGTTTCCAACTATGTCTTCAACTTTTTATTGTGAAATGGAATACACACACAAAAATTATATGTAATATATACTGTACTATAAAGGAAACACCCATGTAACTACCACCCAGGTCAAAAAATTGCCAACATCCCAGAAATCCCTGAATGTCTCTTTCCAGTCAGATTCTTCTTATTCCACTCCATGCCTTCTTCCAAGTATCATGACTTCTGTGGTAGTCATGCCCATGCTTTTGTTTGCAGTTTTACCAGAAGTATGTGTATTCTCAAGAAATATTGTTAGTTCTGTTTATTTTTGAACTTTTGAAATCACATTTTTATACTCGCTTCCTTCTCTCAACTTTGTGTTTGTAAAATTCACTCATGTTGTGTATATAGCTTGGTTGTGTTTTCTTAAAATCTTGATCTGATCCTGTTTCTTCCAATCACATAGGTGCTAAGTTCAAACTCCTTGATAATGGCAACATTCAAGGTCCTCCAGGATCCTGTCTTGTAACCTGCCTCTCCATCTTCATTTGCAGCGACCTCTCTCCCCACATCCTTTCCCATAATCACATCAAAGATGCCCTGTCTTTCTTTGAGTAGGGATCTTGCTCTGTCACCCAGCCTGGAGTGCAGTGTTGCAGTCACGGCTTACTGCACCCTCAGCCTCCCGTATGCCCTCTCTTTCTATGCGTCCTGTGCTTAAAATCTAGACTGTCTTTCTACTCTTTCATCCTAGTGTATTTTTGACTCCCTCCTCAAAGTAGAATAGTCTCATTTTCATAATTATTTATACTCTCTCTCCCTGTTTTAACACTTATAATATGTCTTGTATTGTAAGTGTTATAGGCCCAAGCATCTGGAGTTCCGATGTCCGAAGGCCCAAGGATTTGGAGTTCCAATAATGTCCAAGGGCAGAGAAACATGGGTGTCTCAGCTTCAGAAAAGAAAATGTTTTCCCTCTGCCTTTTTGTTCTTCCAGGATCTCAACAAATTGGATGGTGCTCACCCACACTGGGTGAGAATGGATCTTCCTTACTCAGTCCACTGATTAAAATGCCAGTCTCTCCCAGAAACACCCTCAAAGACACACCCAGAAATAATGCTTTACCAGCTATCTGGGTATCACTTAATCCAGTCAAGTTGGCACCTAAAATTAACCATTACACTGTTATATTCTCACTTCTTTTGTATTAAAAAATAACTTTCATACACTTTATTCCATTGAATATCATGAACTCCTATGTTTGCAGATTCAATTAGTTATAAACTTAAAATGTTACAACTTGGACATTGGGAGCCCCTTTAAATCGTATCTTTTGACTCAACATATCTCTCTCTCTCTCTCTCTCTCTCTCTCTCTCTCTCTCTCTCTCTCTCTCTCTCTCTCTCTAACATTTTTTGTAGAGATGGGATCTCACCATCTTTCCCATGCTGGTCTCAAACTCCTGGGCTCAAGAGATCCTCCTACCTTGGCCTCCCAAAGTGCTGGGATTACAGGTGTGAGCCATCATGCCTGGCCAAGTCCTTAACATTTTTTTTTCTGTGATTTATTTTTTCCTTTATTTATTTTCCCCATCACAAATTTCATACACAATTCTGTGATATATTTTAAAGCAACCTTGCTTTTATTATTGAACAAAAATAATTTTCAGGCTTACCTTAAATTTTTTTTTAACTTCACAACATAGAATCAACCCCTTTCCAGAGAGTTTTGATTCCTTTGGTAGAGAATAATGCAAAGGACCCACTTCTAGGACTCTAGGTGCACATGAGGTTGTAGAGGTTGTAGTGTTCATAAGCACTGTTGCTGTCATGGGCTACTCTTAGTGACTGAGTTGGAAAGTTAATTTTTTCAAGGTTATGAGTTCACATAAGGGTGCTGTATCTAACTTTTCTTAGAATGCTTGGTTTTATTGACCATTAATACTGTCTCCTACATAAATATTAGGAAGTATTTTTAATTACTTGCTGTGATCAGTTCCATTGAATTATGCCCAAATACAGGCCTGGTGAGAGATACATGTTCAAAACAATTAGAAGATAAAAGTTGATATTTATACATAACACATTTTGTAAAACATGTATACCTTACTTTATCTCTTTCTGTGACTATGTGAGATGGATGGAATGTGGTCTATTTTACGAACAAGGAAACTAAGGCACACAGCAGAAGTTAAGTGACTCGTTAGGGTCATGCAGCTAATAAGTAAAGGCTGGAATTTTAACCTGTATCTTCAGAATCTAAATCCTGTTTATTTTCCACTGTCTGTACGTCCTTTCAGTCTCTGCCTTCAAGACGCTTACAAACACTTGTGTACGTGAAATAACATAAATAACATTCATGATGAAGCTTGTAGCTTTATAAACCAAGGATTGCTTCCAAATGAAATCTATACTTATAATCCTTTCAGAGAAAACTTATGATCTGAATGACTATATTGATAGCTTAAGAAAGTATATAGGGGCCGGGTGCAGTGCTCACCGCCTGTAATCCCAGCACTTTGGGAGGCCAAGGTGGGCAGATTGCCTGAGCTCAGGAGTTCGCGACCAGCCTGGGCAACATGGTGAAATCCTGTCTCTACTAAGAATATAAAAAATTAGCCGGGTGTGGCGGCGTGTGCCTGTAGTCCCAGCTACTTGGGAGGCTGAGGCAGGAGAATTGCTAGAACCTGGGAGGCGGAGGTTGCAGTGAGCCAAGGTCGCACCACTGCACTCCAGCCTGGCTGACAGAGTGAGACTCCATCTCAAAAATAAATAAATAAATAAAAATAAAAAAGCATATAGGTTCTAGATTAGGTTGGGATGGATTTATATTAGTAAATCAGGTTATATTCTAGTTTATTGAAAGCTCATGTCCATTTGGGGTAAAGTTGAAGGTTCTAACAAAGATAAGGTATTAAATTTCTAGGTATAGGGCAGGCTTGGTAAATGGGTATAGATGTTTTAATATAGGGGTTTGCATTCTAGACGTTAAACTGCTGGGCTTGATTCTGTATTTTTGACTGCTACAGTGTAAAAAATATTTTTTGCTCAGAGAAGGATTAAGGACAGAAATGGTTTGTTTCAATCTTAGAATTTTATTTAGAATTTCACTAGGGTTGAGCATGGGCAATGCTTGCCTTTTCCTCTAGGAAGCCATAGCTCCTCAGTTGGAATCTGCAAACTTTTGCTCTGAGGTCTTGGGAGAAACTGAGACCTTGGGAATGCATCCCAGACTCCAGAGAGCCCTATTCCTCAGGGTCAGGATATCTCAAGATGAAAAATTATCTAAAAACTATGTTTCAACTCTAATATTTATTTAGCTGCATTTTCCACTCAGGCACAGGCAAAGAAGAGTGCCAGAAATAAAAAGACCAGGGATTTTTCACTTCTTAAGATGAAAAGGTCCTGGTGCTTTATATCCAGAAGTGCTCATCACTTACCTCCACACAAAGAGGCAACTCTGAACCTAAGTGGCCACACCAGATTATAAAGTTACAAAGAAGGCTGGCTGCAAGGCACCTGGAGCCTCCCTGTGCCACCTCCCCTCTGTGGAGCTCTCTCTTGCCCTGCCTAAACATTCAGGATTCATTCCTGTCTAAAGCCCTGATCTCCATTCTGTATTAGTTTTATACCTTAAAGTAAATCTAAATTGTGTAGAACACTGCTGGGCAATTTTTGCAGTTTCAGAGACAAGACTCATTTTAGAATAAAAGGCTTTGGGTCCTATCTATAAAAAAATAAAAAAAGACTGGAGTTTTTGTCCCAGCTCTGCCACAGACTTCCATGTATGAGTTTAGTAAGATATTACCATTTTCTCAACCACTGCTCCTTGATCTGTAGAATGATTATGATAATCCCTTTCTTTCCCTATTCATAAGGCAATTTTGAAAGTATGAAAAGGGATTTATATTCTGAGGTCTCATCAGTACTGAGTCCTCAGTTGGCATTCAGCTCAGCTCAGTTCCCATGCTATCTCTAGAAGGGAAGGAGAGGCACTGTGCCTGTCCTCCCAGAGAGAGTAAGGAAGGCTTTTGGGCATTCAAGTGGAATCTTGAAGGATTAATAGGATTTTCACAGGGAATATCACATTAAAGCAGTTTGCTTTGCCTGGAATGTCAGATGTTTTGAGGCTGAGAAATAGGCATGGAGGGAGGGAAGGTTGAAAATTTCAGGTAGCAGTTTGGAACCAAATGAAGGAAGGCCCTTGAATGCTATCGTGAGTAGTTTAGACTTGGCACTGTAGGACAGTGCTTTTCAAACTTTTTCATATTACATTATACAAAGAAAACAATACTTTAATGTCAGGCTGCAGGTAGCTATTGGCAAGGGGTAACTGGCCCAGGGACTACAGCTTCTCTGAGGGCTAAAGGAATTAAAAACTTTTAATAACTTGGCACTTCATCACTGGTTGAAAAGCACTGCTAGGCAATAAGGAGCCTGGTTAAGAAACTTCAGGAAAAATATTTCTTCCTTGTCTCTCCAGAGTCTAAGATTGTAATGTGACTTCTACTCTAGATTCTTGCCTTGGGAGCCTGGCCCTTGCCGAAATCGAGTACACCAAAAATGAGTCAGCCTATCACTACAGGTCCTATACCATTAAAAGGTTAATAGGAGATTAGTAATTGCCAGGGGGTGGAAGAAGGGGAAGATGGAGATTGACTAATGGGTATGGGATTGCTTTTTGGGGTGATGAAAATGTTCTGGAATTAGATAATGGTGATGTTTGCATAATCTTGTGAATATACAAAAAACCCTAAATTGTATACTTGAAAGGGGTGAATATTATGGAATATAAATTATATCTCATTAAAAAGTAAAAGCATAATAGGAGAATGTTATGAACAACTTTACTTCAATAAATTTGATAAATGAAATTCTATAAAAGACACACATATCAAAACTGACACAAGAAGAAAGCAAAAATCTGAAGAGCCCTATACCTGTTAAAATAATTTAATTATAATTTTAAATATATAATTTAAATATAATTCATGGGCCGCATTTGTCTGCCCTTCCCCCAACTTTGCCCTGATTTTCACTAAATCTTTGCTTAATTCAGTGCTTTGAATATAACTGGGATCAGTTCTTTCAAGGACATGAGAATGAGGTCCCTCAAGAGAATAACTTTTGTTTCTCCAACATGCAGAGGACTGGCAAAAGCTCATCTGTTGCTTTGCCAATGGGAGAGGTAAGAAACCTCCAGGCCTGGATGGCTTCTTCAGTAAATTCAATCAAACAGTAAAGGAAACATAATCCCTAAATTGATCAATAGATTCAGTGAAACCCCAGTCAAAATCCCAGCACTTCTCTTTTTTGGGTAAAAATTGACAAACTGATTCTAAAATCCGTATGGAAATGCAAAGGACCAAGAATAACCAAAACAACTTTGAAAAAGAACAAAGTTGGAGAACTTACACTACCTGATTTCAAGACTTATTATAAAACTGCAGTAATTGAGACAGCATGATACTGACATATATGAAAAATGATATTATTTAAACATAGGAAGTCTAGAAATAGGCCTACATGTATTTGATCAATTGGTTTTTAACAAAAATGCAAAGGTAATTTGATAAGAAAAGGATATTTCTTTTCAACAAATGCTGCTAGAACAGCTGGATATCCATGTGTAAAAAAATTGAACCATGACCTTTTTCTCATACTCTATACAAACATGGGTCATAGACAAATATCAAAGCTAAAATTATAAAACATTTATAAGAAAAGCAAAAAATCTTTTTGACCTTGGGGTAGGCAAAGATTTCCTAGATAAGACACAAAAAAAGCCTAAACCATTTTTTAAAAAATTTTGTATTTCCACAGGTTTTTGGGAACAGGTGGTATTTGGTTACATGAGTAAGTTCTTCAGTGGTGATTTGTGAGATTTTGGTGCACTCATCACCCGAGCAGTATACACTGAACCCAGTTTGTGGTCTTCTGTCCATCACCCTCCTCTCACCCTTTCCCGAGTCCCCAAAATTCATTGCATCATTCTTTCTTTTGCTTTTGCATCCTCATAGCTTAGCTCCCATTTATGAATGAGAACATACAATGTTTGGTTTTCTATTCCTGAGTTAATTCACTTAGAATAATAGTCTCCGTCCCATCCACGTTGCTGTGAATGCCATTAATTCATTCCTTTTTATGGTCGACTAGTATTCCATCATATATCTATCTGTATAGATACATATATATATCTCAGTTTCTTTATCCACTCATTGATAGGTATTTGGGATGGTTCCACATTTTTGCGATTGCAAATTGTGCTGCTATAAGCATGTGTGTGCAAGTATCTTTTTTGTATAATGGCTTCTTTTCCTTTGGGTAGATACCCAGTAGTGGGATTGCTGGATCAAATGGTAGTTCTACTTTTAGTTCTTTAAGGAATCTTCACACTGTTTTCCATAGTGGTTGTACTAGTTTACATTCCCACCAGCTGTGTGGAAGTTTTCCCTTTTCACTGCATCGATGCCAACATCTGTTTTGTTTTGTTTTTAATGGCCATTCTTGCAGGAGTAAGGTGGTATCGCATTGTGGTTTTGATTTGCATTTGCCTGATCATTAGTGACGTTGAGCATTTTTTCATATGTCTGTTAGCCATTTGCATATCTTCTTTTGAGAATTGTCTGTTAGTGTCCTTAGCTCACTTTTTGATGAGATTGGTTTTTTCTTGCTAATTTGCTTGAGTTCATTGTAGATTGTGGATATTAGTCCTTTGTCAGATGTATAGACTGTGAAGATTTTCTCCCACTCTGGCCTGTTTACTCTGCTGACTGTTCCTTTTGCCATGCAAAAGCTCTTTAGTTTAATTAAGTCCCAGCTATTTATCTTCATTTTTATTACCTGTGCTTTTGGGTTCATGGTCATGAAATCTTTTTCTAAGCCAATGTCTAGAAGGGTTTTTCTTCTGTTATCTTAATAGAATTTTTATAGTTTCAGGTCTTAGATTTAAGTCCTTGATCTATCTTGGGTTGATTTTTATATACGGTGAGAGACGAGGATCCAGTTTCATTCTACTACATGTGGCTTGCCAGTTATCCCAGCACTGTTTGTTGAATAGGGTGTCCTTTTCCCATTTTGTTTTTGTTCGCTTTGTTGAAGATCAGTTGGCTTTAAATATTTGGGTTTATTTTTGGGTTCTCTATTGTGTTCCATTGGTCTATGTGCCTGTTTTTATACCAGTACCATGCTGTTTAATGATTATAGTCTTACAGTATAGTTTGAAATCAGGTAATGCGATGCCTCCAGATTTGTTCTTTGCTTAGCCTTGCTTTGGTTATGTGGCTAAATGACTCAAAAAAGCCTGAACCATTTTAAAAATTGATGTTGGACTCATCAAACTGAGAAACGTTTGTTCTTTAAAAGATACCACTAAAGACTGGGTACGGTGGCTCACGCCTGTAATCTCAACACTTTGAGAGGCCAAGGTGGGCAGATCACCTGAAGTCAGGAGTTCAAGACCAGCCTGGCCAACACAGTGAAACCACATCTTAAAAAAGAAAAATACAAACATTAGCCAGGCTTGATGGTGGGTGCCTGTAATCCCAGCTGCTCAGGAGGCTGAAGTGGGAGAATCGCTTGAACTTGGGAGGCAGAGGTTGCAGTGAGCCCAGATCACGCCATTGCACTCCAGCCTGGGTGACAGTGCAAGAATCTGTCTCAAAAAAAAAAAAAAAAACACAAAACAAACACAAGGTACCACTAAGAAAATGAATATGTATAATTATTATTTGTCAATTAAAAATAATAATTTAAATTCCAAAAAAGAAAAAGCAAGCCACAGACTGGGAGAAAATGTCCTCCCTTGCTCCCATTATGTGTGTGTGTATGTGTCTGTGTCTGTCTGACAACTGCATCCAGAATATGTAAAGGACTTACAACTCAATAATACCCCCAAAATTAATTCTAAAATGGTGAAAGAATTGAACAGACCTATCACAAAAGAAGATAAATGACAACTAAACACATGGAAAGTTGCTTACCATCGTTAATCATCAGAGAAATGGAAATTAAAACCACAGCGAGGCTGGGTGCAGTGGCTTACACCTGTAATCCCAGCACTTTGGGAGGCCAAGGCAGGTGGATTACTTGAGGTCAGGAGTTGGAGACTAGCCTGGGCAACATGGTGAAACTCCATTTCTACTAAAAATACAAAAATTAGCTGGGCATGGTGGCAGGTACCTATAGTCCCAGCTACTTGGGAGGCTGAGGCTGGAGAATTGCTTGAACCTGGGAGACAGAGGTTGCAGTGAGCCGAGGTCATGCCACCGCATTCCAGCCTGGGCAACAGAGTGAGGCTCAGTCTCAAAAAAAAACAAAAAACAAAAAAAAAACCACACAGTGAGATATCATTACCCACCCCTACAGTCGCCATAATGACCAAGTCTTGTGAAGGAATTAGAATTCTCATACGTTGTTGATAGGACTGCAAAAACAGTACAACAATTTCAGAAAACAATGTGGTAGTTTTTTTTTTTTTTAATAAAATTAAACGTAGACTTACTATGTGACCCATCCATTCCACTCCTAGGTATTTAACCAGGAGAAATGAAAACCTATGCTCACAAAAAAGACTTGTACAATAATGTTCATAGCTATTTTGTTCATAATGGCTCCAAGCTGGAAACAACCTTATTTATTATCCCTCAGTAGGTGAATGGATAAATAATGGTACCTCCATCATACACTACTCAGCAATTTTTTAAACTACTGATACATGCAGCAATATGAGTCAGTAATTACAACTTCATGTTGTGCATAAAAAGCCAGGCACAAAAGAATATATACTGCATGATTCCATTTTTTGTGATGTTCTAGAAAAGACAAATTTAATCTATAGTAATAGCAGATCAGTGTTTGCCTGGCACCAGGATAGGGAGTGAGGATTCACCTGGAAAGGGCACAAGGGAACTCTTTGGGGTCATGGAAATGTTGTGTCTTGATTGAGGTGGTGGTTAGATGGTAAATACATTTGTAAAATCCAGCCATCTGAACTGTTAAGATGGATGCATTTTACGTTATCTAAATTATATCTATGTAATGATGATTTCTGGCAACAAGAAAACAAAAGAAAAAAAAGGATCAGCCCAGGGTCATTCTTTTAATTCTGTATACTGAATTCTTACAAATTAAACAAAAGCCTTTCCAATAGCTCCTAGAGAGGCTAAGGAAGTCTCTGTATGGGAATGTTTTCCAGCTACATATGCAATACTCCAAGCACCTGGACTGATGTAAATTGGGGCTCCCAGGAGCAAGATAGTCCATTTACTTGATCACCTGAATTAATCTTTGGAATTTGGTTCTGTTTCTCATGTCATCCTTTGAATGATTTCCCTCCATTTTTGTAGAATACTGTGACCAGGGAAGAGAAGCCAAGTTCCTGAAGGGCCCCATTATTTGTTCATTCTGTACCTTGGAAGTAGCTTTTCATGATACTGTATTTGCTTATGACCAGCAAATTCCACTGTGTACTGGACTCCAGATGGCTAGTCCAGATGGGAAAAGCTCTCCAGAAAGCACCAGACTTTGTGCGCAGGTTCATGTGTCTTCACAGTTTGGGCACCTTTGGGAGAGTCAGTCTAGCACAGTCCAGAAGCTCTGCCTGACATTTTCAATCCTCTGTCTTTTCCTGTGATCTTAAAATGTCAGAAATTGAAGTGATGGTGGGAACAATAATAAAGTCAACACTTGTACGTTATAGATGAGGAAATGGCCCAGAGCAGGAAAGTGTTTATTTTCCCCCATAAGTTCACATTTCAAAGACAGCTGGAATCACAACCTGAATATCTAAACTCCTGATACATTTATTCCTCTAGTGCAGGTCACTAAGTCAAGGCTACATCCTGTCAATCATCATTAACAATTTAGTGCATTGTTTCTCAAAATAGGGTCCTTGAATAGTCTGTAGTAGAGTCATTTGAGGTTTGTATCCCTGGACTGTACTCCAGACCTACTGATCTGAATCCCTGTTGAGACTGAGGCCTGGTATTCTCCATTGTGAACAGATGTCTTAGTGATTCTGATGCACATTGAAGTTTGAATACCACTGTTGAAGACAGTAGTGAGCTAATTTAAAGCAAAGAAGTAAAACAATCCGATGTATATTTACGAAAATATGGAACCAGGTCTTTGGAGGGCCTGCGGGACTGAGAGAGAAGCCTTGGTCCCAGAAGAAAGGAAACAATTTATATTCCTGGGCATCATTTGTCTACTCTTCCCCCAGCTTTGCCCTGGTTTTCCCTGGTAACCTTTGCTTAATTCAGTGCTTTAAATATAACTGAGATCAGACCATTCAAGGACATGAAAGCAAGGTCCCTCAGGGGAATGACCTTTCTTTCTCCAATATTTAAAGGGTTGGCAACAGCTCATTTGTTGCTTTGTCAATGGGAGAGGTAATTCCCCTAATGGATTTCGAGTCCTCTGTAGAAAGGTTGACCTGGTCTTTGGGGAATGAACCTCACAGAATTCAATCAGTGTAATTACTGATACAGGGCTTTTTGGTTTCCCAGATGTGACCCTGTCTCTCTCATACACATCAAATTCATCTTGTCCCTTTGTCTTTCATGTGGTAGAGGCAGAGAATGGATAGAATGCACCATAATAGGCTTGTCAGAGAGATGTGACTGTGATTCTCTTCTCCGTCATAATGAGTCATAATACAGCCCACCCACTTGCTCAAGCTGGAAATCTTGAAGTCTTTATTCTTCCTTCTCCGGTATCTCCCATATTCTGTCCATTATCAAGGTTAGTCATTTCAGCCTCTGAAATATATCTTGGTTGCATATGCCCTCTTCAATGTATATACCTTTTGCCACTGCCCTGGTCCATATCACCATTATTTCTTGAGCAGTAGTCTATCTGGGCTTCCTACTCATGCTCTTGCCCTACTTCAATGCAATTATTATAGGCCAGAATGATCTTTTAGAATTTTAAATATGGAAAAATTTAAAACCATTCACTGCTCTCATGTTCTATTTACTTAAAAATATAGAATTATGTGGATTAAAATGTGAAAGTTCCCTGTATCTTTTCTCTTATATGCCCATTCCCCTCAACAAGGAGCCATTGGTAGCAATTTGAAATGCTTTTCTAAGCATTTGTAAAATGTGTGTATGTGTGTATGCTATATATACACTTTATGTGGTTGTATGTATGTTTGTGTACATAAACATGGTATATTTAATATAAATAATATGTGAATAATATAAATAGTATAATACACGGTTCTCAAGCTCATTTGCCAATATATTGATTTATTAATCATGCCCCTATTGAGGGATCTTATTAAGATCCCTATTGAGGGATTTTATTTAAGATAAAATCTAAACTTCAATCTACCCCTGCCTTTTGCTTGTTCTACCTTCCCCTTTGTTTACTGTGTTCCAGCCATGACCTCCTGTCAGGTTCTCCCATAACCCAAGCTCGCTTCCTCTTCAGGGCCTTTACCTATGCTGTTCTCCCTGCCTGAGCTACTCCCCTGGGTGCACGACAGTAGTTCCCATATGATGGACTGCTGTGTCCTGGGTCCTTCAAAACACACACACTCCCTCACACCCAGTATTGCTTATGAACTGAATAAGTGTTTTCCATGAATTTGTACTTTTTTCCCCAAAAAATATGGATATTCTGATTAAAGGAATAATGAATTCATTGTAGTTTTTTCTTCATTAACAAATACTTAAAAATATGTTATTTTCTGGAGGAATTCTCAGATTTTTTAATTTTATAATATTTTAAAATATATTATTATAATATTTGACTTACCTTAAATAATTTTCTCTCCACAGTTTTCTCATCCTCCCCACATAAACGTCACCAAACTTACCTTTATCATTTGAGTACACCAAACTTTTTCATATACAGTGAATCCTCATATTCACACATTCTAGATTCTGTACTCACTGAAATTTACTTGTAACCCCAAAATCAATACTCACCATGTATGGACTGAATGTTTGTGTCCCTCCAAAACGTGTATGTTGAAATCTTATCCCTGATGTGTTGGTATTAGGAGGTGGGGCCTTTGGGAGGTGATTAGGTGGGCTGTGAGGGCAGAGCCCTCGTGAAGGGGATTTTTGCCCTTACAAAAGCAGCTTGAGGGCTTCCGTTGTCCCCTCCAACATCTGTTAGAAACAGGGCCCTCACCACACACCAAATCTGCTGGTGCCTTGATCCTGGACTTACCAGCCTCCAGCACTGTGGATTGTAAATTTCATGTTTATAAATAACAGTCTGAGGTATTTTGTTTTACCAGCCTGAACAGACCAAACAGCATGCTTTGGCTGTTAATCTCAGACATTCACATGGACAGGGCAGTGAAAACATCTGAGTCTCCTGACGTGCACATTCCCAGCTGAGGTGGCACAAGGCAGTGTTTTGTGTACTTATTTCGCTTCTCATCCTGTAAACAAGTGTCTTCTTTGTCATATATCGGGTACCATGTTTTTTGCATTTTTGTGCTTTTTGTTGGTGATTTCACTGTTTAAAAAGATCCCCAAGCATAGTGCTGAAGTTCTGTCTAGTGTTTCTAAACACAAGAAGGCTGTAATGTGCCTTACTGAGAAAATACATGTATTAGATAAGCTTTGTTCAGGCAGAGTTGAAGTGCTGTTAGCCATGAGTTCAGTCTTACTGAATCAACAAATATTAAATAAGGTGTCTTTAAACAGAAACACATATAAAACGAGGTTATGTATTGACCGATTGATAAAAATGTGACCAGAGGCTAAGAGGAACCTAATCTGGTATTTTTCCCCTAGAGCAAGGGTCCCCAGCCCCCTGGGCCGAGGACCCTTACCAGTCTGGCCTGTTAGGAACCGGGCCTCACAGCAGGAGGTGAGCAGCTGGTGAGTGAGCATTACTGTCTAAGCTCCACCTCCCATCAGATCAGCGGTGACATTAGATTCTCATAGAAGAGTAAACTCTATTGTGAACTGCACATGTAAGGGACCTAGGTTGCATACTCCTTATTAGAATCTAATGCCTGATGATCTGAAGTGGAACAGTTTCATCCCAAAACCATCCCTACCCCTTTCCATGGAAAAATTATCTTCCACAAAACCAGCCATTGGTGCCAAAAAGGTTGGGGATCGCTGCCCCAGAGGAATGATTCAATATTAACTAATACAGTGTTTGTGCTGACTTTACAGACCATAACTACCAGAAATAACAAGAGTCACCTATACTCATCTTACTCTCTTTTCCTGAAAGTTCTCCCTCCAGCAGTTTTTCTTCACCCAGCAAAACTCTTCACATCCTTCAATACCCAATCCAAGTGCCACCTGTCCTGTAAAACTTCTGTGACTCCTCGAGGCAAGCAGAGTAGTCCTCTCCGTCAAGCATCCACTATTCATGTGGGTGCTGAGAACACCTACATGAACTGTGCTGAGAACCTCTGTTCATACCATTATAAGAGCACTGACCATGTACTGAGTTACCTATGTACTGTACTTGTCTGCCCTTTCCATAAGTCATGAGATCCTGAAGGACCTGGCATTACTGGATTTCATAAATGTTGATTGAATGATTGGAATGAGGAAGGGAGAGTTTGTGTAGGTGTGAGTAAATGCTAATGGAAAAGACATTGAAAGTGAAGGAAAAAGAAAGTGGATTGAATAATGAATATGATCAGGGCTCTTGTAAAGGACTCCTGAGTTACTCCGGTGGTAGCAAACTGGTTCGGACACATGGTTACAGCCTGTATTGATCAGTGACCTAAGTTACCTTAAATGAGGAAAGAGTTTATTGACCCGGAAAGTCTAAGGGGAAAATCTAAATCTGGCCTCAGCCTCAGGTTAAGACTCATTTCGCCATTCTAACTGGTGTGAGATGGTATCTCATTGTGGTTTTGATCTGCATTTCTCTGATGGCCAGTGATGATGAGCATTTTTTCCTGTGTCTTTTGGCTGCATAAATGTCTTCTTTTGAGAAGCGTCTGTTCATATTCTTCACCAACTTTTTGATGGGGTTGTTTTTTTCTTGTAAATTTGTTTGAGTTCATTGTAGATTCTGGATATCAGCCCTTTGTCAGATGAGTAGATTGCAAAAATTTTCTCCCATTCTGTAGGTTGCCTGTTCACTCTGATGGTAGTCTCTTTTGCTGTACAGAAGCTCTTTAGTTTAATTAGATCCCATTTGTCAATTTTGGCTTTTGTTGCCATTGCTTTTGGTGTTTTAGACATGAAGTCCTTGCCCATGCCTATGTCCCGAATGGTATTGCCTAGGTTTTCTTCTGGGGTTTTTATGGTTTTAGGTCTAACATTTAAGTCTTTAATCCATCTTGAATTAATTTTTGTATAAGGTGTAAGGAAGGGATCCAGTTTCAGCTTTCCACATATGGCTAGCCAGTTTCCCCAGCACCATTTATTAAATAGGGAATCCTTTCCCCATTTCTTGTTTTTGTCAGGTTTGTCAAATGGCGATCATTAAAAAATCAGGAAACAACAGGTGCTGGAGAGGATATGGAGAAATGGGAACACTTTCACACTGTTGGTGGGACTGTAAACTAGTTCAACCATTGTAGAAGTCAGTGTGGCGATTCCTCAGGGATCTTGAACTAGAAATGCCATTTGACCCAGCAATCCCATTACTGGGTATATACCCGAAGGATTATAAATCATGTTACTATAAAGACACATGCACCTGTATGTTTATTGCGGCACTATTCACAATAGCAAAGACTTGGAACCAACCCAAATGTCCAACAACGATAGACTGGATTAAGAAAATGTGGCACATATACACCATGGAATACTATGCAGCCATAAAAAATGAGTTCCTGTCCTTTGTAGGGACATGGATGAAGCTGGAAACCATCATTCTCAGCAAACTATCACAAGGACAAAAAACCAAACACCGCATGTTCTCACTCATAGATGGGAATTGAACAATGAGAACACATGGACACAGAAAGGGGAACATCACACACCAGGGCCTGTTGTGGGGTGGAGGGAGCGGGGAGGGGATAGCATTAGGAGATATACCTAATGTTAAATGACGAGTTACTGGGTGCAGCACACCAACATGGCACATGTATACATATGTAACTAACCTGCACGTTGTGCACATGTACCCTAAAACTTAAAGTATAATAAAAATAAAAAAAGACTCATATTTCATCAATATCCATCTTTTAACCTGCTTGCATGCTCTCGCTCTCCCTCACTCTCACACGTACTCTTTCTCTCTTGCTCTCTCTCGGTTGGCTGTTCTTAGGCGACAAATAGTGGTTCCTGCAACTTCAGGGAAATATTGTCACAACCCTTTGTCCAGTGACACAGCCAGCTTGAGTAACACAAAACAAAGGTCCTGGAGTTGAATCTTAATGACTCTGAGCTGGCTTGGAACATAACGCTTGTCGCTAAACTGATCACAGTGGCATGTAGGATGAAATGGTGCAAATTGGCTTAATCTAGATTACCATGATCTACTCCTTGAAGCCTATAGTTGGAGTCAGGTTTATATAAAGGATTCTAGGTGATCTTTTGTGTTTATGGTGTCTGTGTACCATCTTACCTGGAATAGAGATTGTGTTAAATTAACAGATCATCTGACTGAGAGGTTTTTTTCCCCCAAAACAGAAGCAAATAAACATTATTTTGTTCCTTTGGTATAACTTTCATTGAACAGTTATATAGTGCTTTAGGAGTATCAAGTCCTGTGCTAAATAAATGCTGGAGATACAAAAGCCCCTGACCTCAGAATGTCATAGTCTTGGGGTAAGAAAAAATTCATTCTGTGCCCGAGGAGCAAATAAGTTCCTTTAAAGTCCGAGGGAAACTGTACTTACCTGCCCTTTCTCAGATGAATGAGTCCAGAACAAATACAGTTAACTATGCTGCTCTCTCCTAGGGGATTTGCATTTGAGGAGTGGAAATAACTTTGGACTAGGAGCTGAGGCCTAGATTCTAGTTGCATTATTGCCATCTGCCATCACCAATTAACTATAAACTTGAATTCATAAACTCTGTGGCCAGTGTTTCTCAAAGTGTAGTGAGCAATTCATCTGCAGTAGCTTCACCTCAAGTTCTTTGTGGGTCTGGACCCACAGAATAAGAAGATCTTGGGCTGTGGTCTCTGTAAGTTGTTTAATCTCTATGAACTTCTTTTTCCTCATCTGTTAAGAGGATCGTATTTACCTTGCAGCATTTGTTAAAGGATTAAATGTGATAATGAGTAGAAAGCACATGGCAGGTAGCAAGAGCTCAGCAAATACACTTTTAAAAATTTCCTCAGAGAGTATAAAGTCTCTATGGTCCAGAGTAGTCGAAGGATTGCTAGAGGAAGGATAGCAAAAAGCCTTTCCTCGCTCAGGAAGTGTGCCTTCAAAAATGTGTAACTGTTACATGACTCCCACTGTACTCTTGTAATGTTTGCTGTTAACTATTATGGGACACGAGACTGGCATAGTAGCTTCGTGTTGAAATATATTAGGATAGACTTGTACATCATATGTTCAGAAGTGAGATCAGATTCCCCTGTGTCTTTGTGTTTGTTTGAGCTAGAACTCAACCACATCACCACCTGGGAGTTGACAGTTGAAAATATTTCTAAACCTCCAGAATCTTCTATCTTCTGCCCTGACTTTGGTATACCAAAGATAACAGAACTCTTCTTTGATGACTCAGGACTTCTCAGGGTCACAAATCATCTTTTCTGATACCAAATCTCACGTGCCTTGTGGCTAAGGTTGTAGAAGGGGCAAGACATTACTTGGAAGAGGCTTTTGCGAAACTCCTGGAATAGGCGTGTCCTTTTAACTTCCCGCTTTCTGAAGAGGGTAAAACCAAAAACTGCCAGTAAACCTAGAGAATCCTATGAAGTGAGGTTTATGGTTAATCTGAATCTAACTGAGGTTACTGGGTGATACCAATAATTTAAACCTGTTAGGCGGGTATATGAAGAACATGATAGTTGTATCTTCAAAAAGCTCTTTGCCTTATTTTTTAAAAATTCACCAATAACAAAGACTGACTCTCTCTCTCTCTCTCTCACACACACACACACACACACACACACACACACACACAGAGCCCTACACACCTCTTAGTGAAGCTCCCAGGTGGAAATGTGGTTATTCAGAAGAACACATCCCTCTGTTCTAAGAATCTGAGTAATCTGATTAAATGAGGTGTTACCATATCATATTTTCTTAGTTAAAAAATACATAAGGGGCTGGGTACAGTGGCTCATCTGTAATTCCAGCACTTTGGGATGCTGAGGTGGGAGAATTACTTGAGCCTATGAATTTGACATTAGCCTAGCCAGCATAGTGAGACTCCATCTCTAAAAAAAAAAATTAACTGGGTATGATGGCGCATCCTGTGATCACAGCTAAATGGGAGGCTGAGGTAGGAGGATCGCTTGAGCCTAGGAGGTCGGGGCTACAGTGAGCCATGTTTGCGCCACTGCACTCCCGTCTGGGCAACAGAGGGAGACCCTGTCGCAAAAAAAAAAAAAAAAAAAAAAAAAAGAAAGAAAAAAGTAAGTCTCTCAAGATAGGGGAGAATAGACCTTAGGTAGTCTCTTGTCCATCTATTGATCTACTCTTTTTTTTTTTTTGAGACAGAGACAGAGTCTTGCTCTGTCACCCAGGATGGAGTGCAGTGGTGCGATCTCGGCTCACTGTAAGCTCTGCCTCCCAGGTTCAAGCCATTCTTCTGCCTCAGCCTCCCGAGTAGCTGGGACTACAGGTGCTCGCCACCACGCCTGGCTAATTTTTTTTTTTTGTCGTTTTAGTAGAGACGGTTTCACCGTATTAGCCAGGATGGTCTCAATCTCCTGACCTCGTGATCTGCCTGCCTCGGCCTCTCAAAATGCTGGGATTACAGGCGTGAGCCACCGCGCCCAGCCTTGATCTACTCTTTGAGCCCTTCTACTGTCACACTCCCCAACCCTCCCACCCTTTGTTTAGGCCAGGAGTCAACAAACAAATCCTGCCCACCACTTCTTTTTCTAAGCAGTTTTATTGGAACACAGCCATGCCTGTTTGCTTATGAATTGTGTATGGTTGCTGTCATGCCACTATAGAACTGAGTAGTTATGACAGAGAAAATATGACCTGTAAAACCCAAAATATTTGCTAACATCCTTAACAAAGTTTGCCGGTCCCTCACCTTGCCTCTTTCTTCAAAATCTCCAGTGTTGAGTATTCTCCAGTTTCCAAGAGACCTGCTTTGGACCACTCATTTAGAAAGTTCTTACGTTCTAAAAAAAATAAAATTTGGTTTTCCGTAGACTGCTCCTGCTGGTACTTGTTCAACTTGAGTATGTTGAGTAACTAAAAATAAATCAAATCGCTCTTCCACATATTGGCAGCCCTTTATATCTTAGAACAACACTATGATCATGACTCCAGGCAGAATCTTGCAGAATCCTGGTGTGATAAACTTTCACGTGCCTTCATTGTCACCAGAAGGGAGCATAACACTCTTGCAAAGCTAAATTGTGGCCCACCTAGGTTTTCTGGGTGCCAAGAGCAATAAGAGGAAGTTATAGCCTCATTCTACATGCTTGAAGACCTTGAGATCTAACCCAAAGGATAGAGACAGGTTCATGTGACATGTACTGTCTGTTCAACAGCTAGGAGTGATGCAACTTCCAGGTCATATGTACCCACACTTTGTGGTCTTGATGGTTGTGAAATGGTTTGTTTTCTGACAGAAGGAAAACAGTCACTTCTATTTCATCAGAGATGGGAGTGGCATACCCTTGATCCTAGACACAAATTCTTTTTTCCAACTTTCTTGACAGTAGACCCTATCCATATACTTCTTTAAGCCCCACTGTTAAGTAAAGTGACTTTCATTGTCTTTTGTCTCCATTATTACTACCCTAATTTAGATTGCCATCTTCTCTCACCATTGCAGACTATCGCAACAGCTTCTTAATTGTTTTCTTGTCTCTTATTTTTTATTTTTCTGGTTTGTCTCCCTCACTTTGCCAGATAAGAGCACAGCATTGGTTAACATTTCTCTGCTGATCTATACTCTTCAATGGCTCCCCGTTACAAATAAAGGAAAGATGAAACTTCTTAGGGTGGCATTCAAGGCTTTTCAGGACCTCCAAACTCTTCCTTTCCTCCCTCTTTTCCATATTGAGAAGACTGTGCCATATTCTCTGAACCTATTTTATCTGTTCCCATGCCCAGGCCTTGGTCACTGGTCATACTGTATGTTGTATTTAAAAAAGAAAAAAAAAAAAAAAAAAAAAAAAGGTCCTGTTCTTCCTTTCCAAAACCGCATATCAAACCCTACCTTCCTCATTGTTTGTGTTCATTGCTCCTTCTCTCTCGTGCATGTTTGCTTTCTCTCATGCTGTTTCTCTCTCTTAACCCTGAAAGTTTGATTCCCTGCTTCAGTGGTCTACTAGCGTATTATGTCTTTTTTTATGGTGCTTACAAAAAAATCTTCTAGTTTTAGGGATATATATTAATGTCTTAACTTCCTGAAACTTTGTAAATATTGTAAGTTACTTCAAAGGAGTATTTTTGGGCCTTGCCTCTTTTCTTTATCTGTCAAAGCATTCAACACATTTTGTGTTTGTTTTTACTGAATTCTATACAAGGAGCTTGTTGATTTCTCATGAAACGTACCTTAGATCCCAAAGATTTTCACCTTTTTTTCTAAACGTTTTATAGTTTTACATTTTACGTTTAAGTCCATGATTCATTCTGAGTTAGTTTTTGTATAAGATGTGAGACTTAGATTAAGGTCTTTACTCCCCTATGGATGCTTGATTGCTTCGGCACCATTTCTTGAAAAGGCCTTTTCTTTTCTTTTTTATATTAAAATTTTTAGTAGAGACAGGGTTTTGCCATGTTGGCCAGACCAATCTCGAACTCCTGGCCTCAAGTGATCCACCTACCTTGGCCTCCCAAAGTGCTGGGATTACAGGCACGAACCATGACAACTAGCTGTTTTCTTCATTGAATTGCTTTTACACGTTTGTGAAAAATCAGTTGGGCATATTGTGAGGGTCTGTTTCTGGGTTTTCTGTTCTAATCCATTGTTCTTCACTTGATCTTAGCCAAACGGCCAAGAATTGATCTATTCCACTTTTCTGTGTCTGTCTGTTCGCCATTGCTACACAGTCTTGATTGTTGTAGCTAAATAATAAGTCTTAAAATCTGGCAGACTGATTCTTCCCATTTTATTTTTCAGAATTATTTTAGCTATTGTGCTTCCTTTGCCTTTTCATATACATTTTAGAACAATCTTATGTACATCTACAGACATTCTTGTGGGATTTTGATGGGAATTGTGTTAAATCTGTACGTCAGTTTGGGGAGATGCACCAAGTCGAGTTGTCCAATCCATGAATATGGTATGTCTCTTCATTTATTTAAGTCTCCTTTGATTTCTTTCATTAGCTTTGTATAGCTTTTAGCATACATGCCCTGCACAGCGATTTTTTTAGATTTATACCTTTTCAGTTTTTAAGAACAATTATAAATGGCATTGTATTTTTATTTTATATGCCTGCATATTCATCGCTAGTTAGAAGTAAATTGATTTTTGTATGATTATCTTGTATCCTGTGACCTTGTTGAACTCACTTATTAGTCCTGAGAGTTTTGTTGGGTTTTGTTGTAGATTTTTTGTGTTTTTTCTTTTTCTTTCTTCTTCTTCTTCTTTTTTTTTTTTTTTCTTTGAGATGGAGTCTCACTCTGTTGCCCAGGCTGGAGTGCAGTGGCACCATCTCAGCTCACTGAAACCTCTACCTCCTGGGCTCAAGCAATTTTCCTGCCTCACCCTCCCTAGTAGCTTGGATTACAGGTACCCACCACCATGCCCAGCTAATTTTTGTATTTTAGTAGAGATGGGATTTCACCATGTTGGCCAGGCTGGTCTTGAACTCCTGACCTCAAGCAATCCACCCGCCTCGGCCTCCTAAAGTACTAGGATTACAGGCGTGAGCCACCGTGCCCAGCCACGATTTTTCTATATAGATAATCATGTCCTCTGCAAACAGGGACCATTTTTTTTTTCTTCCTTTCCAATCAGTATACCTTTTATATATGTTTTTTGCTTTATCACCTTGACTAGAACTTCCAGCAATATGTTGAATAAGAGTGATAACAGTGGCTGGGCACGGTGGCTGACACCTGTAATCCCAGCACTTTGGGAGGCCAAGGCAGGTGGATCACTTGAGGCCAAGAGTTCAAGACCAGCCTGGCCAACGTGGTGAAACCCCATCTCTAATAAAAATACAAAAATTAGCCAGGTGTGGCAGTGCACACCTGTAATCCCAGCTACTTGGGAGGCTGAGGCACAAGAATCACTTGAACCCAGGAAGCGGAGCTTGCAGTGAGCCAAGATTGTGCCACTGCACTCCACCCTGAGCAACAGAGTAAGACTCTGTCTCAAAAAAAAAAAAAAAAAAAAATGATAAGAGCAAATGTCCTTGCCTTATTCCTGATCTTAGGAAAGAGGATTCAGTCTCTCAAATCTAAGTATAGGCCAGGTTTGCTGGTTCACACTTGTAATCACAGCATTTTGGGAGGCCAAGGCAGGAAGATTACTTGAGCCCAGGAGTTTAAGAACAGCCTGGGAAAAATAGTGAGACCCCCATCTCTACAAAAATTTAGAAATTAGCCAGGCATAGTGGCATGCACCTGTGATCTCAGCCACTCAGGAGGCTGAGGTGGGAGATTCACTTGAGCCCAGGAGGTTGAGGCTGCAGTGAGCCATGTTCATGCCTCTGCATTCCAACCTGAGTGACAGAGTGAGACCCTGCCTCAGCAAACAACCAAAAAAAACTAAGTATAACATTTGATAGTGGTCTTTTGTTGCTGCTCTTTTTCAAGTTGAAGAAGCTCCCCTCTGTTCCTGTTTTTCTGAGAGTTTTTATCAAGAATGAGTGTTTAATTTTATCAAATATTTTTTGCATTGAAAGATATGATCATGCAGTTTTTCTTCAGCCTATTAATATGGTAGATGACGGATTTCAAATATGGAATCAGCCTTACCTCCTTGGAATAAATTCCGTTTGGTCATGTGTTTTTATAGATTGCTGAATTCTATTTGTATTTTATGTGTAAGTCCATAATCCATTTTGAGTTAATTTTTGTATGAGATTTTATATAGACGTTAGAACAGGCCTGAAAAAGCTTTCTCTTTAATAGCATATTCAGGACTCATGTTCCGTATTCTCCTTGCATTGTGTGTCAGTAATCCAACAGCAGTTTTTCATTTTTGTATCATGGGATACTTTTCAGGTGAAGCTCCCAGACCCCCCTTATAAATATTTATTACATGGATACTGCACTTATCAGAATGAAGGGAACAAGGTGCCAAATAACTCACACCATAGAGAATCTATTACACATCTTTATCTTATTCTTTTTTCTGTAATCCTCTTGCTGTCCTTCTTTTCTACTTCCTACTGTGAAAGCTTACGTATATTTTAAGTTTTATTAATTTGAACAAATTAACATATTCATGGAATGAAAAAAAATCAACAGATCTTCCCTGAGCTCCTATATGTGTTAAGCACTCTGCCATGTAGTTTTTGGCCACATTGGACCTTAATCTCAGGATGCTCAGAACTTAAAGGGGAGAAAGACATATAAGCATTAGAAATGCCAAAGCAGGGAGTAGAAATGTCAAACCCGGGGAAAGAAATGCCAGCGTGGGGTAAGCACAGGTTAGTAAGGGAAAACAAGCAGAAGCACCTCCAGCTCTACCTGGGGGAGTCAATAAAGGCCTTCCAGGAGAAGTGACATTTGTGCTGGCACTGAGAGAACATAGAAATTCTCCAGATGGATGAGATAAGGTGAAAGCCTTTCTAGGCAGAAGCCATAGCTTGTGCAAAGACATAAAGTCATGAAATTACATGACTTACTATTTGGAGAATAATAGGTAATTTTTAGTGCTCCTGTAAATTCTGTGAGACGAGGAATTCATGCTGTATCCTCAGCATTAGAATAACACCTAGAGCGTAGTAAGCACTGAATAAATATTCGTTGGATGTAAGGAAACAAAGGAGGGAAAGAGCGATGGAGGAAGGAAACGTAATTGAGGTGAGAGTGGTAAGAAAGGTTTGGCAATAAAGAATTTTGTTCATGTCCTAGTTGGGAAGAGACAAGTACAAAAACACTCATGATTGTTGTAAAAACTGACATGCCTTGAAAAGAACATAAAAAGCATTATGAAGGTTCCGAGGAAATAGAGGTCCACTTCAGATGAATGGATCAGGGAAGTTGTCACTGAGGCCAGACACTTAGAGTTGTTTGTACTTGGTTCTGAATTGTTTGGCTTTTTAAAAACACATGGGGCCCCATGCCGTGGCTCACGCCTGTAATCTCAGCACTTTGGGAGGCTGAGGTGGGTGGATCAATTAAGGTTAGGAGTTCAATACCAGCCTGACCAACATGGTGAAACCCCGTCTCTACTAAAAATGCAAAATTAGCTGGGCATAGTGGCACACGCCTGTAATCCCATTTACTGAAGAGAGGCAGAGGCAGGAGAATCGCCTGAACCTGGGAGGTGGAAGTTGCAGTGAACGAGATGATGCCACTGCACACCAGCCTGGGTACTCTAAAAATATATATAAATAAATAAAACGTGGAAGTGGAGAGAAGGTGTTGTGGTGGAAGAGGGATGTGTGAATTTGGGACTAGACTAGACAGCCTTGCTGACTCTGTCATAAATATATCAGTATTTTGTAGGCAGCCATTTATCAGCCTACACCACTTACTTGGAAGCAAAACCTGACAGGCTCTGATATTATCTGTAGCAAACATGGTTTTCTTGTTCATGAGGGTGTCTGTGTTTTTTGTGCTTGCACCTGCACACCAGAGATTTGGGGACAGCTCTTTCCACAGAGACAAGACTAACGGGGACACATCAACTGAAATGCCAGCTGAACTAGAAACAGATCTTTTTAAAATGCACCTTGGTGCCCACACACTATGTGTCTATGTGTGAACCTGCAGCACACAGAAGTACATGCATAATTCTGAAAGCAGTGACCGGGTTAAGATTTTAAATGACTATAAATAAATAGTACTTATTTTTATTTTTCTCAGCTCCATCCTATCTGGCTATACCTCAATTTTCATTTCAATCTAAGGCTTATTGGGCACCAGTTATGTCTCCTTTGACCTGCTAGATAATAGAAGGATTTCATGCAAGTAAATGATTCATTAATTATATATATATTGATTACTAGCTATGTGCCAGGCAATATTCTAAACACCAAGGATGCATCATGGAATAAAAAGAACCAATCCTTGTCCTGGAGGAGTTTACTTTCTGGGAGGTGGGTGCGGAAAAGTCATAAAAATTGATATCTTTTGGGGGTATACATGCTTTGTGAGACCAGTAAAGCAGGGTAAGGGGGGAAAGAGAGTGGGAGCATCGGAGACCAGGAGTAGCCTGTCCAGTAATGTGACATTTGAATAAGGACTAGAAAAAAAGATTAAGCAATGGAAATATCTGGGGGAGGAGTGTTCCAGGGCCAGGAAACAACTAGACTAAAGACCGTGAGGCAGGAGCGTGCCTGGCACTGTGTAAGGCCACGTGGCCAGAGCAGAATAGGCAAGGCAGAGGGCAGCAGGAGCTGAGGTGAGGGGTGGGATGAGGCTCAGTCCCATCAGGCCTGTAGGCCATTGTGGGGACTTTGGCTTTACTCTGAGTGAGATGAACAGCCATTGCAGATAGTGAGCGGAGAAGTGGCATCTTCTGATTTACTTCCTGCTTTCTTACTTTGCGGTTGAGGATAGACTGCAGGATGAAAGGGTGGAAGCAGGAAGACTACAAAATGGTGGACTAGACCAGGTGAGCAACAGTGGAGGTGAGGAGAAGCAAGCTCATTGTTGATATATTCTGAACTGTCTGAACTGACAGGATTTGCTTTTGGGTTAGATGTGTAGAGTATGAAAGGAGTCAGCTATGATATCTAGATTTTTGGTCTGACAACTGGAAGGCTGAAGGTGCTGGTAACTGAGATGGGAGAGAGTGCAGGAAGAACAGATCTGGGAGATATCAGGACCTCAGTTTTGAACACATCAATGTTGAGATACCTACTAGTGAGGAGTTGGATATACAACTCTAGGGCTAGAGATATAAATTTGGGAATCACAGCAATTCGATGGTTTTTTAAAGCTGTGAAACTGAATAAAATGACCTAGAGAGTGGGTGTAGAAAAAAAAAAAAAAAGAATCTCAGAACTGAGCATTGGGGCATTCTAATGTTCGGATGTCAGGGAGGTGAAGAGGAGCCAGCACTGGAGACTGAAAAAGAGAGGCCCGGTAGATAGAAGGAGAGTTGAGAGTGCATGCTGAAGCCAGGTGAAGAAAGTGTTTCAAGGAGGATGGAATAATAAACTGTTGTCAGATGTTGGAGAGAGATCAAGAGAGATCAAGTTAAGGCCCATGAGTTGATTTATCAGCACTGAAGTCTTTGACACCTTTGATGAGCTATTTCAGTGGTGCAGTTGGGGTGGTGGGGGGATGGGGGATAGCCTGATTAGAGTGCCTTCAAATAGGAGGGGAGGAAACAAAGATTAGTAGTATATAATACTCTTTGAAGTATAACTATAAAGAGAAGTAGAAAAACTGGGCCATAGTTGGTGAAGAATTGTGGGATCAAGTCAAGCTTTTAATTTTTTCTTCTGAGGTAGGAAACGTTGATGTCTTGATGGGAATCATCCTAGTCAGGAGGAAAAATGCAACGATTCTGAAGAAGGGGAGAATTGTTGAAGTGATGTCTTTGTGCACAAATGGAAAAAGGTTGGCCTTCATTGGGTGGACTGCCTATGCTCCCTAGTAACAGAGCTCACAGCTACAGGTGCAGGCAGGATGGTAAATGTAGTCATGGAACATGTGTAAATTTTCTTTTGATTGTTTGTGTTTTCTCATGAAATAAGATATAAAAGAGTGGAGGCATTGGAGGTTTAAAGAGAGAGGCTAAGAGATTGTTGCCAAAGAACAGGAGAAAGTCATTGACTAGGTAAATATTGTAGGATTGTTGGGCAACATGAGGGGCCACTTGAAGTAAAAGTGAGACCAGTCAGCGTGGTCATATGATTTTCTCCATGTATGTACAGCCAAGTGGGAACAGGTAGAGTTGGCAGAGCATTAGACTTAGCTGAGGTTTGCTGGGTAAATAAGAGGAATGGAGAAAGAAGCAAGGGAATAATTATGATAATGGATCGCAGAAACAGAGTTGGATAAGGAAAGAAAAGAGGACAGGGATGAAAGGTGAGAGTGAAAAGATGGTAGAATTAATGGAGTGTAGATCCCATGGGGTCTAAAGAATTGTGATAATCAAATCCTTGACATTTGTAGTGCTTCAGGGTGTATACAAAGTGCTTTGGGCTCACATAATAACCCTATGGGGTAGGTAGGGAAGATGGTGGTGGTGGTAGTGATTTTCATATAGATGAGGCAGGATTCAAAGAGGTAAACGACTTAATCAAAAATCACACAGTGCCGGGCGTACACAGTGGCTCACACTTGTAATCCCAGCACTTTGGGAGGCTGAGGCAGGTGGATCACCTGAGGTCAGGAGTTTGAGACTAGCCTGGCCAACATGGTGAAGCCCTGTCTCTACTAAAAATACAAAAATTAGCCGGGTGTGGTGGTGGGCATCTGTAATCCCAGCTACTCCGTAGGCTGAGGCAGGATAAATCCGCTTGAACCCAGGAGGCAGAGGTTGCAATGAGCCAAGATCATGCCACTGCACTCCAGCCTGGGTGACAGAGCGAAACTCCGTCTCAAAAAAAAAAAAAAAAATTCACACAGACAGTCAATGGTAAAGCATAGACTGAACGCAGATTTCTGTTATATGTAGTCTTTGTGCAATGTCTGCTTACAGATTACTCAGTCTTGTTGAAGAGATGGAATATGGAAGACAACTTGAGAGAATATGTAATCACGTGTTCAATTCTATGGTATGGAATGGTATAAGGAGTTTACTCATTCAGTAATACATATTGAAAGCTTAGTAAGGTACAAGGCATTATCATAAGGACTAAGGAAACATCAATGAACAAGACAGGAAATATAATCCTGAGGTTACATGTTTTTAGAGCAGTTTCTCTGTGATTTTTCTAAGGCATCATGTTTTGGTTAAAAGCAGGTTGTACTAAAAAGTTAGAAAACTTGTTTTTCTGCTACTTACTGTGTGTAACATTGTTACTTCAACTCACCCTGCCTTAGTGGGGGTCCCCATGGATAAACTGATTATGGCTTTGCAAGTTCTCCCTTGCCTAAAAATGCTGTGAGTTTGGATCTGTATTCTAGCCTAAAGAAATAGTTGCTCTAAAGTGTCATCATCTAACTTCCTGATCTAGACAGTGGGAATGCCACATCTTACTTTATAGTGATAAGACCCTGTTTACATAGTGAGATGCTTCACAAACATGCATTCCAAAATAATCCTCCATTTTTGAAACTTGGGAAATCTGAAAAGGGGACAGGTCATGTGGCACCTGCAGGTCCCACAGTGCCCGTCTTTAACCTATGATATCTGAGGACCTATTAAAAGCTTTAAGGTCGCCCGGGCATGGTGGCTCATGCCTGTAATCCCAGCACTTTTGGGAGGCCGAGGCAGGTGGATCACCTGAGGTTGGGAGTTCGAGACCCGCCTGACCAATGTGGAGAAACCCTGTCTCTACTAAAAACACAAAATTAGCCAGGCGTGGTGGCACATGCCTGTAATCCTAGCTACTCAGGAGGCTGAGGCAGGAGAATCGCTTGAACCCTGGAGGCGGAGGTTGCAGTGAGCCAAGATCATGCCATTGCACTCCAGCCTGGGCAACAAGAGTGAAACTCCATCTCAAAAAAAAAAAAAAAATGCATTAAGGTCAGGCACAGTGGCTCATACTTATAATCCCAGTGCTTTAGGAGGCTGAGTTGGGACGATCTCTTGAGACCAGCCTAGGCAACATAGCAACACGTTGTCTCTACAAAAAAATGTTTTAATTAGCTGGGCGTGGTGATGTGCGTCTGTAGTCCCAGCCACCCAGGAGGCTGAGGTGGGAGGATCGCTTGAGCCCAGGAGTTCAAGATTGCAGTGAGCTTTGATTGTGCCACTGCACTCCAGCCTGGGCAACAGGGCAAGACCTGTCTCTGAAAGAAAAAAGCTTTGAAATAACTAATGACTTCTTCCCCCTCTTCTTACTCCTTCCTGATATGATTTAGGCCTGGAAGAAACGCTGGTTTATCCTGCGGAGTGGCCGGATGAGCGGTGACCCAGATGTTCTGGAATACTACAAGAACGATCACTCCAAGAAGCCTCTGCGGATCATCAACCTGAACTTCTGTGAGCAGGTAGATGCAGGCCTGACCTTTAACAAGAAGGAGCTGCAGGATAGTTTTGTGTTTGACATCAAGACCAGTGAACGCACCTTTTACCTGGTGGCTGAGACAGAAGAGGACATGAATAAGTGGGTCCAGAGCATCTGCCAGATCTGTGGCTTCAATCAGGCTGAGGAGAGCACAGGTATGAGAACGCACACAGATCTTTCTCATAGGGGGTTGAGGTGAGGCCCTTGGATTCCTGGAGCATTGAGAGCAGGCTCTAGCTAAGGTTTCCTGTTGGAAGAGCGTTCATAGATAAAGGGTAAAGAGTGTGAAGGGGTTGGCCAAATATTAGAGGGACACCTGGCTCTAATTATGCTCTAACTGGAAACCAAAAAAAAGTGTTGGGGTTGTGATAAAGCTAAAGGTATTTGTGGTGTTTCCTTAGGTGCCTCAACACCACTGCCGTTCCTTATCCCTCCTGTGTTCTCTCTTCCCTGTGCTGTCCAGCACTCTGTGTCCCATTACCTGTCACCCATCCCATAGGGAAGGTCTCACCTTGGTCCCTTCTCTCCTTCATCTCTGTCTGTCCTAGCCCATTTCAGGCCATCCTGCATAGTCACACTTGACCCTTGTTTCTGCGGGTTCTTTGTGATGATTATCGACGATTCAGTGTTCATTTATGTTTACTTGGGAGGGGACAGATAAAAGGAGGAAACAGTGATTTATGTTTGGGTTTTTATAATCTTCACAAAAGAGTAGCTCACCTTTTTGAAATGAGTGTTAAATTGTAGAAATGCTCCTTAACATTTGTTTAGGCTCATCTCAAACTCTCTGGGATGGTTGAAGAGCAGAGTTTTTTCTGGGGCAGTAGAATTGACCCAGCAATTCTACTCGTAGGCATATTCCCAAAACCTGTTCACACAAACACTTGTACAAGAATGTTCACAGCAGTATTATTCATAATAGCCAAAAAGTGGAAACAACCCAAATATCCATCAATAAATCAAATATGGTATATACATATATATTACTAAGCCATAAAATGGTATGAAGTACTGAAAACATATGTTAAGTGAAAGAAGACAGAGAGAACCATCTTTTTATGATTCCGTTTGTATGAAGGTTCAGAGCAGGCAAATCCACAGAGACAGAAAGTACATTGGTGGTGACTGAGAGTGACAGTGTGAGAAGCGACTGCTTATGAGTATGGGGTTTCTTCTTGGAGTGGTAAAAATGTTCTGGAATTAGATAGTGATGATATTTGTACGCTTTCATGAGTATACTAAAAACCACTGTATTTTACACTTTAAAATGCTGAAATTTATGGTGTGTAAATTATGTCTCATTCTTTAAAAAAAAGTTCCTCAGATGATTCTGAGGACCAGCCAGGTTAGGGAGCCCCTAGATGTAAGACCAGGTTCGTGGACATGTGAACTGTGGAGTCACAAAGAGCCCCATCCTTAGAAGGCCTTGCACTTTGTTTAACACTCCACTATTACTATCTTGAAGTTCTTAATAGTTTAACAGGAAGTTCAGCGTTTTCATTTTACACTGGGCTCTGCAAATTATGTAGCCAGTCATTCCTGAACTAGATGTCCTAACCTAGGAATTCTGTGATTTTTATCTTCCTTGGGGAAGAATAATGAGCCCCTATTTATTAAGTTCTTTGGTATAATCTTCTTGCTTCCTGAGTGGAATTTCCTGTTTTCCCCAAATCTTTGTCATTTATAGGTTTCATGGAGGTTGTTTTTGTTTTTTTCCTTTATTTTATTCCTGATGGAGAGCAATGCATATTCAGTGAAAAAAAGTGGTAGAGGGAAAGGGGCCCCAGCTGGGGCAGCATAGCGAGACTAGAGTGCAGTGACACAATCATGGTTCACTGTAACATTTTTATTTCGATAAAAAATAAAAATTAGCTGGGCATGGTAGCATGCCTGTAATCCCAGCTACTAGGGAAGCTTAGGTAGGAGGATTGGTTGATGCCAGGAATTCAAGGTTGCAGTGAGCTATGATCACACCACTGCACTCCAGCCTGGATGACAGAACGAGACCCTGTGTCCTAAAAAAAAAAAAAAAAAATGTTGGGGGTGGGGAATAAGAAACGAATTAAAAGGCCAGGGAGCTGGGCACAGTGTTTCACGCCTGTAATCCCAGCACTTTGGGAGGCTGAGGCAGGCAGATCACCTGAGGCCTGGAGTTCGAGACCATCCTGACCAATATGGTGAAAACCCGTCTCTACTAAAAATACAAAAATTAGGCTGTGGTGACGTGCACCTGTATTCCCAGCTACTCAGGAGGCAGAAGCGAGAGAATTGCTTGAACTCAGGAGGCAGAGGTTGCAGAGAGACGAGATCGCACCACTGCACTCCAGCCTGGGTGACAGAGGGAGACCCTGTCTCAAAAAACAAACAAAAAACAAAAAAAAAGCAGACTGGGCACGGTGACTCACGCCTGTAATCCCAACACTTTGGGAGGTCGAGGCAGGTGGATCACCTAAGATCAGGAGTTCAAGACCAGCCTGGCCAACATGGTGAAACCCCATCTCTACTACAAATACAAAAATTAACCAGGCATGGTGGTGGGCGCCTGTAATCCCAGCTACTTGGGAGGCTGAGGCAGAAGAATCGCTCGAACCTGGGAGGCAGAGGTTGCAGTGAGCCGAGACCATGCCATTGCACTCTAGCCTGGGCAACATCAGTGAAACTCTGTCTCAAAAAAAAAAAAAAAAAAAAAAGCAGGGGAAGAAAAACTTCACAAACACACCAGTCTCAAAGCTTTCATAAATGTTGTTAGCAGTGGCAAATCTATCTGGGTCTGCAGCAACCTCAATTCTTGCCTCCTCAGAAGAAAGAATTCGGCCAAAGGGCATAAGGCAGAGTGAGACACTGAGCCATGTTTTAGAAGAGGGGTGAAAGTTTATTAAAAAGTGTTAGAGCAGGAACAAAAGGAAGTAAAGAACACTTGGAAGAGGGCCAAGCGGGCAACTTGAGAGATTTCAGTGCACTGTTTGACCTTTGATCTGGAGTTTTATATATTGGCATGCTTCCAGGGGGTTGTGTCCCTTCTCTCCTGATTCTTCCCTTGGAGAGGGCTATCTGCATGTGCAGTGGCCTGCCAGCACTTAGGAGGGGCTGCATGCACAGTGTGTTTACTAAAGCTGTACACATGCCCACTTGAGGCGTTCTTTTACCAGTCAAGTGTTCCTAGAGGAAGGCCAAATACCAGTTAAACTCAACCATTTTGCCTCATAGTGTGCGTGCTTGAGACTTGCCTATCTCCTGAGGTGGTATCAGAAAGCTGCTGATCACCAGTTTCAGGTGTTTTCTATCGATTGGGAGACCGTCTTTCCCCAGCACCAGCTGCAACCAGTTGTTATTTTAGAGAGTTTAACCGCCTGACTCTCACCTGATGGTTGCCTGACATTCCTGGTGAGATAGGGGCAGGAGAGGCTCCTGCCCTGCTCATGTCTGCCTAGCTACCTACTCTAACAGTGTGAGAAATGGGTCCAAGAAGTACCTCAGCTTTTTAAGAAATAGGTATGATGAGGGGAAAATGTAACCAAAAACCAAATGGCTTTTAATTGAATTATTTTCTTGTGGGATTAGAGGTGTTCTCATCAAGAAAATATATTCTTGAGATGTGGCAAAAATTACTCAGTGCAGATATCTTTCTTAATCACATATTTAGGCTGGGCATGATGGCTCCTGCCTGTAATCCCAGCACTTTGGGAGGCCGAGGTGGGCAGATCACAAGGTTAGGAGATCGACACCATCCTGGCTGACACGGTGAAACCCCATCTCTACTAAAAATACAGAAAAATAGCTGGGCGTGGTGGCAGGCACCTGTAGTCCTAGCTACTCGGGAGGCTGAGGCAGGAGAATGGCATGAACCTGGGAGGCGGAGCTTGTAGTGAGCCGAGATTGTGCCACTGCACTGCAGCCTGGGCGACAGAACGAGACTTCGTCTCAAAAATAAATAAATAAATAAAAATCACATATTTAAAAGATATTGTCTGAATCCTTTTACTGTATAGGTCTTCAGTACAATGAAAATGTGGAAACTACATTATCTGAGCTTGCTTTCTTTGGTAGCAAGGTTCATTTGTTCATTCACACATTATTCATTCAGCAAACCTTATGGGGCATTCATTTTATGCAAGTTCCTGTCATAACCAATGAGGCTACAAAGATGAACAGTAGAGTCTGAGTACTCAGACATCATAGGCTAGAGGAGGGGACAGGCATGCAACCAGATAGTAACAGAGTCATGCTATAACGGGAATCACCAAGATTAGCGACACATACACCACCAGCTTAGGCCTCCCTAAGGAGGAGAGTATTAGAGGGTGACAAATAATTGAGTGTTTTGTCAATGGCCTTATTAAATAATATATTTCCTAGCCTGTAATCCAAGCTATTTGGGAGGCTAAGACAGGAAGATCGCTTGAGCCCAGGAGTTCAAGACTGCGGTGAGCTGTATTTTTTAAGAGGCAGGGTCTTGTGAGCCCTGTCACCCAGGCTGGGATATAGTGGCATAATCACAGCTCACCGCAGCCTCGAACTCCTGGGCTCAAGCAGCGTTCCCACCTTAGCCTCCCAAGTAGCTGGGACTACAGGCATGCACCACGGCTCCTGGCTAGGAAATATATTCTTTTCTTCTTCTTCTTCTTTTTTTTTTTTTTTTTTTCAGACAGTCTTGCTCTGTCGTCCAGGCTGGAATGCAGTGGCACAATCTTGGCTTACTGCAACTTCCACCCTACAGGTTCAAGCGATTCTCCTGCCCCAGCCTCCTGAGTAGCTGGGATTATAGACAGGCAACACCATGTCTGGCTAATTTTTGTATTTTTAATAGAGACAGGGTTTCACCCTGTTGTCCAGGCTGGTGTCAAGCTCCTAACCTCAAGTGATCCACTCACCTTGGCCTCCCAAAGTGCTGGGATTACAGGCATGAGCTATTACGCCTGGCCGGAAATATACTCATTCATATATATAGATATAGATATAGATATATAGATATATATCTGTGTGTGTTTTAGTGTATATATACACACACAGAAATATGTATATACACATATGCATCTATATATTAAGCCTTTTTAAAGGAATTATTTTAGTAGATGTCTAGTGTTTTAATTATCAGAGCAAGAATATCATCTGTGATAGAGGTTTAAGGTTATTTGTGAGATCCTTCTGTTGAAAACAATTGGCTTTTCTTCTATCTCAGAGGAGAATCTGGTATGTTAAAAGATTCAGTCACATGATGGGTTATGTTTTAATTTAGTGGCTCTCTTAAAACTGGATTATATCTGTAAAACCTTCAGGTAAAAAATTAAAACTTAATAATTCATTCAGTGTTTTTTTTTTTAACTGAGAATTGGGATCTGAGGAGAAACAGAAAGTTAACATTTGACTACTTTCTTTTACTTAGTAGCCTATTTAATTTAATCACTTTATCACCTTTATTTCCATTTTTCAAATGATGAAATTGAGTACTTTTTCTTCCCTGCCTAGCACTTTTATAACTCCCCGGGGCTAAAAATCTTCTCCGTCTACCCACTCCCCATCCTTGGCTGGGTTCAGAAGGGCTACCCAACTCTTATCAGCCCCAGAAACTCTTCCTTAATGCAACACTGCTTTCCTTTTACTGGAGCCTGTTGAGAACAATCCAGTCACCTGAGTCTTCATGTCAGCACCTGCTTTAGGTGAAGAGTACCTAACCCTTGGTGACCACAAAAAGACATAATCGCAGCTATGTATTGAGCATCTGTTCTGTGAAAGTTGAGACTTTACATAAATTCCCACTAAAAAGTCACAGTAATCCTTTGAAACAACAACGATTTGACCCAAGGTCACACAGCTAGAACACGGGACAGTTGGGATTCTAGTCTAACCCAGGCCTGACTTTGCATTATAATGTGCTGTGTTTTTGTCCCTGTTCTCCTGGAATATAAGCATCTGCCAGAAACAGGCCTGGATATTTTTGCCCCTTTGGACACTATGCATTGTACTGGAAGCACCCCCAGGGGTCCCTATGGCAGGCTGAGGTTCTCTCTCCTTACTAACCCATATTGCCAAAGTCCTTGGTCGAGAATATTCCTAATTTAGTAATTTCCAGGGCTTTAATCCAGTCAACAGGCTCTATTGGTTAGTCTGTACACTGGGGACAAGGATGTCTTAGTTCAAATCACCACTCTGATTACATGAGCAGGTCACTTAATAAAGTCTCAACTTCCTTTTATAAAATAGGGATAAAATACTTTCTGTTCTCACCCCATGCTTCTGCTTCTCCATGGATGCATCCAGACAGACATAGAACCCACTGGCAGCACCTCAAGTTGCACATTTCCCAAAGGACTATTCACATTGTTTTCTGTGTAGGGGTATCCCCTGGAGTTGTTCAATCCAGTGTCCCTGTCCCTGGTTTGCTCCTATAGAGGCTTCATCATATGTGGAGCCTCTTTCAAGCAGATACTCCCTCTTTTCCTTTCTTTCCTTCCTTCCATCTGTTCATCTGTCCTCCTTTGTGTCTGTCTTTCTCTCTCATTTGTCTCTCTGTCTGTCTGTGCCCAGGCTGGAGTGCAGTGGCACAATCATGGCCTCCCAGTTTCAAGTGATCCTCCCACCTCAGCCTCCAAGTAACTGGGACTACAGGTGTGCACCACTACACCCAGCTAAATTTTTTAAATTTTGTAGAGACAGGGTCTCACTATATTGCCCAGTGTATTAGTCCATTTTCATACTGCTGATAAAAGCATACCTGAGACTGGGCAATTTACAAAAACAAAACAAAAAAAAAACAGGTTTAATAGACCTACAGTTCCACATGACTGAGGAGGCCTCATAATCATGGCAGAAAGCAAGGAGGAGCAAGTCATGTCTTATATCAGTGGCAGCAGGCCGAGAGAGAGCTCTTACAGGGGAACTCCTCTTTTTAAAACCGTCAGATATCATGAGAACAACCTGGGAAAGACCTGCCCCATGATTCACTTACCTCCCAGCAGGTCCTTCCAACAACATGTGGGAATCCAAGATGAGATTTGGGTGGGGACACAGCCAAACCATGTCATTCTGCCCCTGCCCCCTCTCAAATCTCATGTCATCACATTTTAAAACCAATCATGCCTTCCGAACAGTCCCCCAAAGTCTTATTACAGCATCAACTCAAAAGTCCACAGTCCAAAGTCTCATCCAAGGCAAGGCCTTCCGCCTATGAGCCTGTAAAATCAAAAGCAAGTTAGTTATTTCCTAGTTACAATGGGGATACAAGCATTGGGTAAATACAGCCATTCTAAATGGGAGAAATTGGCCAAAACAAAGGGGCTACAGGCCCCATGCAAGTCCAAAATCCAGTGGGGCAGTCAAATCTTAAAGCTCCAAAATGATCTCCTTTGACTCCCTGTTTCACATTCAGGTCACACTGATGCAAGAGGTAGGCTCCCAAGCCCTTGGGCACTCCACCTCTATAGCTTTGCAGGGTATAGCCTCTCTTCTGGCTGATTTCATGGGCTAGCATTGAATGTCTGCACCTTTTCCAGGCACACAGTGCAAGCTGTCAGTGGATCTACCATTCTGGGGTCTGGAGGATGGTGGCCCTTCTCTCACAGCTCCACTAGGCGATGCCCCAGAAGGGACTCTGTGTGGGGGCTCTGACCCCACATTTCCCTTCTGCACTGCCCTAGCAGAGGTTTTCCATGAGGGCCCCACACCTGCAACAAACTTCTGCCTGGGCATCCATACTTCCATACATCCTCTGAAATCTAGGCGGAGGTTCGTAAACCTCAATTCCTGACTTCTGTGCACCTGCAAGCTCAACACATGGAAGCTGCCAAGGCTTGGGGCTTCCACCCTCTGAAGCAACAGCCCAAGCTGTACCTTGGCCCCTTGTAGTCACGGATGGAGTGACTGGGACACAGGGCACCAAGTCCCCAGGCTGCACACAGCAGAGGGACCCTGGGCCCGGCCCACAAAACCATTTTTTCCTCCTAGGCCTCTGGGCTTGTAATGGGAAGCGCTGCTGTGAAGACCTCTGACATGGCCTGGAGACATTTTCCCCATTGTCTTGGGGATTAACATTCGTCTCCTCCTTACTTATGCAAATTTCTGCAGCCAGCTTGAATTTCTCCTCAGAAAATGGGATTTTCTTTTCTATTGCATTGTCAGGCTGCAGATTTTCCAAACTTTTTTGTTCTGCTTCCCTTATAAAACTGAATGCCTTTAACAGCACCCAAGTCACCTCTTAAATGCTTTGCTTCTTAGAAATTTCTTCCCCCAGATGCTCTGAATCATCTCTCTCAAGTTCAAAGTTCCACAAATCTCTAGGGCAGGGGTAAAATGCTTCCAGCCTCTTTGCTAAAATATAACAAGAGTCACCTTTGCTCCAGTTTCCAACAAGTTCCTCATCTCCATCTGAGGCCACCTCAGCCTGGACTTTATTGTCCATGTCGCTATTATCACTTTTGTCAAAGCCATTCACAAGTCTCTAGGAAGTTCCAAACTTTCCCACATTTTCCTGTCTTCTTCTGAGCCCCGCAAACTGTTCCAACCCCTGCCTGTTACCCAGTTCCTGTCACTTCCATATTTTCAGTTATCTTTTCAGCAGCACCCCACTCTACTGCTACCAATTTTCTGTATTAGTCCATTTTCACACTGCTGATAAAGACATACCCAAGACTGGGCAATTTACAAAAAAAAAGAGAGAGAGACACAATGGAGTTACAGTTCCATGTGGCTGGGGAGGCCTCACAATGATGGCAGAAGGAAAGGAGGAGCAAATCATGTCTTACGTGGATGGCAGCAGGCCAAGAGAGAGAGCTTGTGCAGGGGAACTCCTCTTTTTAAAACCATCAGATCTCAAGAGACTTATTCACTATCACGAGAAAAGCACAGGAAAGACCTGCCTCCATGATTCAATTACCTCCCACTGGATCCCTCCCACAACACGTGGGAATTCAAGATGAGATTTGGGTGGGGACACAGCCAAACCATATCACCCAGGCTTGTCTTAAACTCCTGGGCTCAAGTGATCCACCCGCCTTGGCCTCCCAAAGTGCTGGGATTACAAGTATGAACCACTGTGCCTGACTACCTTTTTTTTAAAGAGTTGTGATAGGACTCATATAAAAACTTACATGTTTACTTTCAGCTAGAAGAGGTTTGTGGCAGATGGAGACTGTCTGTTTTTTCATCTTTCTTGCCACCTCCAGATTCTTATTTCTACTGCCACCTTCCAGTCTTCACATATTCCAACCAAAAATGTCTAGGATAAAACCTGCAGGCTCAAGACCAGACCAGGAGTGAAAGTGAGTTTGAAATCAACATAAGGTTGAAGGAAACAATCTCTTGATAGAGAACTCGTTCCAAAAGGAAACCAGGAATGATGTTCTAGAAGGAAAAGCAGTTTCAGGAACACATATCAAGATTCTATATCATATATGTGGGATTTATTTTTGCTTATTTTGTGTGTACAAATGAAAGAACCTCACCTGCCTCTTGGAATCAAAATAGCTGTCAGTCCTCAGAATAAGGAAGCAGAGAGCTGCTCTGAGCTGTGTTTACAGGCAGGCGGATCCAAGTCCTCACATTTGTGGCTCAGTTGTGGGCAGCTATCCCTGACCAGATGTACTACACACAAAAAGAGCCATCTCTCAGTAGAGAGCTTTGATGAATTATTCATGTGCTCAGGAGTCAATCCCTGTTAGGAAAGCCATCACCCCTTTTGAATTCTCAAAGCTGAGGACTTCTCTTTTCCTTTTATCCCGTCCCTCCTCCATTTATTCAGTAGCTATTCTAGGGCCTGCACAGCCACTATCACAGGGACTCCGAAAGGCAGCTAGCTGCACTTGAGTCTCAACAATGCTACTTATTTGCCTTATTGATGTTGAATAAATCACTTTCCCTCTTGGAGGTTTTATCATCTGTAAAATGGAGATGGTGCTCCTCACAGCGTTGTTGGGAGGTTGCACAGGTAAAGCTTGGAGAATGTACAGGTACACATTGTGAACAGCAGCTGCTCACTTCCCTTTTTCCTTGTAGTGGTCGTAGCAATAGTAGTGATGATTTTTATGTCTGTAGGACAAGATGAACAGAATATAATTTAAATATTTGGTGTTTTTACAGAACTTTATAGTCTACACAACACTTAGGCAGTCTCATTTAAGCATGAGGAAACAAAGTGAGATAGGTAGGGGCTGATAATATCATTCCTATCGCAAAAGCAAGGAAACTAAGGCTTAAAGGCACTAAGTGATGATGCCAGAAAGCAGAGTGGAAGGGCCCAGAATCCAAGGCTTTTGACTACCGTCTATGGCTGTGTCCTCTGACTCCTCACTTTTCCCAACCCATTGTCACAGAGCTGTTTACCATGGCTGCTTCTAAGTCACAAAACGAACAGCAAGAAGGAAGAGGAGGAGCAAGAGGTTTATAAATCACTGAGAACTGACTATTCTTTTTTTTTTTTTTAAGACGGAGTCTCGCTCTGTTGCCCAGGCTGGAGTGCAGTGGCGCGATCTCAGCTCACTGCAACCTCCACCCTCCACCTCCCGGGTTCAGGCGATTCTCCTGCCTCGGCCTCCCGAGTAGCTGGGATTACAGGCGCACACTACCATGCCCGGCTAATTTTTGTATTTTTAGTAGAAACGGGGTTTCACCATGTTGGCCAGGATGATATTGATCTCCTGATCTCGTGATCCACCCGCCTTGGCCTTCCAAAGTGCTCAGTGCTATCTGTACATCGATATTAACCTCTGATGGCTAAACTAGCAAGATAACATGATCCTTCTTAGAGGAACCTACAAGCTACTGTGAGTTACAGCTCAGGCAATTTAGTTCACCAGAGCCCCATTTTGTAACTCTTGGAGATTTTGAAATAAGGCCAAAGCCTCCACTGTATCTTCTCTACTATTTTAGTTTTTTACCTTCTCGAACTCCTTGGCAGGAATTTCACAGTAGTCACATGTCTAATCTTATGGAATAAAGAATTCCCAAAGTTCTGACCAACTCTTCTTTATATCTTCCCCACCTTTTCTCTACTAAAATTTTAGTGAGACTGTCCCCTTTAAATATTTTGTAAATACTTAAACTTCTAGTAATCCTTAAGTTTCCCGAGTAAGTCAACACTCAAATTATTTTAAGTCCTGGGTCCCACCTGGGGTCAAACGATACCCATAGGAATGCTTTTGGGGAAGTCTTCAGCATCCAGTGAGGAATGCTAGTGGGGTCTTCAAATAGCTCTTTCTAGAGAGAATGACTGGTGCCTTAAAAGTCAGGACCTCTTATTCAAGCTGGATTTCTTACAGCAGGGTGACCTTGGTCCTTCCCCCACCATGAAAAGAGAGACAGAGAGCCAGAGAGAAGCCTTGCTCAGAGACCTCACTCTTTCTGTCTTCTCATCCCTGGGAGGGCCTTTTCCTCCCTCATTCCCTCCCTGACCTTTTGGGTTTTGTTTTATTAACTGAAATCAGACCAACTCCTCTGGGGAACCCTTGTTGGAAGCCAAAAGCAAATGTGGGCGGTAATATGCATCTTCTCCCCAGGCTGAGACTCCTCTCTCAAGGAAGAAAGAACAGAGTGGAGACTGACCCAGGCTGCAGCCCAGAGGCGGAGGCTGCTGTCTGAATCACCCACCCTTTTTTTCCACTGAGACAATGAGGAAAATAAATATCCAGACCAGTTTCCAGCCAGATCTGAAATTCTAATTCCTTTAAAAAAAAAAAAAAAGAAAGAAAGAAAGAAAAAAAGAAAAGAAAAGAAAAAAAGGTTATTTTAAATAACCCTGAAATATCAGGCCTTCCTCCTCAATCTCTTGCTTGTCATTTTTCATTTACAGCTGGTTCTAGTCATCCACAGAACAGGCTGTGAGTTCAGACATGAGCTCCATAAAATCCTCGCAAATATTTCTGTGTTGTCCTAGAACAAACTCCAACCTTGACCAACTTCAGGGAATTCCAAATCCTCTGAAGGAGGAAAAGGAGACAGGGAGAAACCTGACCCTATTCTCTTCGTTCTAAGTCTTCATCCTTATTTCTGCCTTTTTTTTTTTTTTTTTTTTTTTTTTTTAATACCAGACACTCCCCCTCACCACCCCAGCCAGCCAGCATAGATAGTCTAGTGTTACCTGTCAAAACCCAAAGACTGTTAGACTTGGGAGCATCTCGTCCCAACTCCACAGCACCAGAAGCTTTGAATGGCTCCCAAACATCTCATAAGATCCCCCCTACTTTTTTGGTTGAGTGCTTCTGCTTATCCCTATTAAAAGAGGATAATAAATGATTGTTGAATTGGTCCCTGACTAGATTCCAAAGCCCAGTCTAACTCTAATATTGGGCTAGAGGTAGAATTAGAACTTTGTATTTAGTGGTAGGGTCACCTTGGACCTCTGAAGATCTTGATTACGATTAAACATCCGGTTATGTGTAGCGCTACGTAGGATTCAGAACTCTACAAAATCAGTAGATACAGTCTTCTCTCTCTAGGATCTGTGCTGGGAAACAGAGTCCTGGTTTTAAATTTCAGCTTTGTTACGATTTATCTCAGTTTCTTCAACAGTAAACTAGGAGTGATTTCCAAACCTTTTTTAAAGCATTGCTTTTTAACCAAATCTCACATGAAACAGAATAATTTATGAAACAATTGAGAGGGAGCCACTTTGAGTATAGCAGAGGAGAGGGTCAAGTGATACAAGCTGCACTCAACTGCCCACCCTTCCTTCTCCCCACTGGTTGCTTGGGAAGGCTGGCACACAATGTGAGGATACTGGTCCGCAGCAGATGTTTCAAAACAGGGACCTGCAGGGCTGCGCTACAGAAATTTTTATCAGTCCACAAAAATATGAAAACATGAGGAAGATACAATCCATTTTCATAAAACTAAATGTAATCAGATTTTAAGACTTCCCTTTATTCAGAGACTCTTTTTTTTGAGACGGAGTCTCACTCTATCACCCAGGCTGGAGTGCAGTGGTGCGATGTTGGCTCACTGCAAACTCTGCCTCCCGGGTTCATGCCATTCTTCTGCCTCAGCCTCCCGAGTAGCTGGGACTACAGGTACCTGCCACTGCACCCGGCTAATTTTTTGTATTTTTAGTAGCGACGGGGTTTCACCATGTTAGCCAGGATGGTCTCGATCTCCTGACCTCATCATCTACCCGCCTTGACCTCCCAAAGTGCTGGGATTACAGGTGTGAGCCACCGCACCTGGCCTATTCAGAGATTCTCTTTGTGCATGTATGTTAGTGTTCTCGTGTGTGTGAAGTGACAGTCTTAGTAAATGGTAGTTTTCCATATTTGACATTATTAAAAATTGGCCGCCCCATGTGTCCATTTCTAAAAGTGCACAAGTGCATAAACAAAGAGGCAGTGTTTTCACCTGTCCATGAAATGGAAGAGTCTGGGAAATAGTGATCTAGAGGTGATACGTGTGTCAGGACTAACTGGTTGCCAGCTTCTGCTTCTGTACTCATGGCCAGGGGCCTCTGAACTCTACCATTAAGTCCAGGCCCCCTGCATCCCAGCATAAAGCCAGTGCTGTAGGATCTTTTGTTCCTAGCCCTGCTCTTGTGTGCTAGCTATGGTTAGCCCTGGGATCTTGGCTAATTTTCCAGTGTCTCAGTCTTTGCCCTGATAACCTGCCTGTAGTGTCAGATCCCACCCAGGAGTGGACCCTGTCCTGCTTTTATGTAGCCACCTCTCATAGACCAGAGTCTTACCACACCTCAGACCAGTGGCTGGAGCCCGCCTGCCCACTGGAAGTCTTCTGGGTTGCATGTGGTCTCTCTGCCTGCATTACTGAAAAAAATCTGCTTCTCTTTTCCCAGAACATGCTTCTTCCTCCTCTTGGATTCTACTGCCCACATTTCTAGTGATGCCTCAGTTTCTGTTTCTGTGTTCACGTATTCAGTGCCCTTACCACTCAGAACCTGCTTTTGCCAGTTCCTGTTCTAGGGACAAGGGTTAGAGAAGAGCATAAGACATGGACCTGCTTTCAGTGAACTCCTGAGCCTTGTTATGTTCTCCAGTTTTTGTTCTCTTGGCCAAACCAGCCTTGGAACTCCTCTGAGTGACTCTCTCTGCCTCCTCTATGTTTGCTTCTAAGAGGTTCTGGGCTTCTCAGTTTTCAGCAAGATTTACCTGCTTTTAACTGAACCGTGCCTGGCTCCATGCCAAGATATAACTACCAGATAAAAAATTGGGGGTTAACCTCAAGTGTGAAAATATTTAATTTTTTAATTCTGAATTTGGTTTCAACATCAAGCCCCCATCTGGCCAGTGATAGAAATGTAAGTTTTAATCAACTCCGGGTATTTCTGGTCAATATGGGATTTTCTCAGTAAATTCAAGTTTGTCTTCTTTTGTCCCTGGGCTGCTATTTTAAATGCCCCAAGGCCTAGAGAGCTGGAGACAGTTTATTGAGGCTGGAGCACAGTTTGGGATTGGGATTGGGGGAGGAGATGCATGGGAGACAAGGGTAAGGACACGTCTTATTCCTCTTTAGATCACCATATTAGTAGCCACAGAGTAGCTGCCCAGTAAATATCCACATGATTTTTTTTTTTTTTTTTTTGAGATGGAGTCTCGCTCTGTCACCCAGGCTGGAGTGCAGTGGTGTAATCTTGGCTCACTGCAGCCTCCACCGCTCAGGTTCAAGTGATCCTCTCACCTCAGCTTCTCAAGTAGCTGGGATTACAAGCATGCGCCACCACACCCGGCAAATTTTTGTATTTTTAGTAGAGATGGGGTTTCACCATGTTGGTCAACCTGGTCTCAAACTCCTGACCTCAGGTTATCCACCTGCCTCAGCCTCCCAAAATGCTGAGATTATAGGCATGAGCCACCATGCCTGGCTGAATGTTTTAGTTACAGTGTTTGGTTATAAATTGTAAATAGTTACACAAAATTCTTTTTAAAAATTCTGACTTATTTCCAGATATTTTCATTTTGAGAAATTCACTGTTGGGGAGAACAGAAAGCTTTAAAAACATTCTCATCTTACTCATAGGTGACAAAGTGTGAGATACCTGAAATTCTGTATATTGAAACATATAACATGTACTTTAACATGGTATAAAGTACAATGAGAAACAAAAAAATGAAGAAAAGCTCAAAAGAGATGATATACTAACTAGGCTGAAGAGATAGAGCATGCCAAAGACCTGAAGTTTATTTTACACATCTACCATTTGTTTATTGTTTGCTTTTATTTGCTACCTCCTCGGCCCTTTTATGGATGAGGTCAGTGAACAAAATTCTTCATGGCTAGTGAATCATTATTAGCAAGAACGCTCAGCCAAGACAGAAGGGAATAGATTTCATAGAATGAGAAACTTCTAGAATATGAGATCTCGAAGCGTCCTTAGAGAGCATTTAGTTCCAAACTGCTCAAATGACAGAGTGTCTAGAGGTGAAGAGAGGGCAACTAATTTGTTCAAGATCATGCAGCTGACTGGCCAGGCTAGAATTAAAATCCAAGTTTCCTGACTTTTGTGTTTTAAATGATGTTGATGGTTATGGTGATGATCATATAAAAATCACTTTATGATTTATAGAGTGCTTTTATATATATATGTGGTATAGAAGGCCCGTTTATTACATAGGGTCTTAGAATCGCATGAATACGAACCCATAACATTAATGACTTTAGTCTAAACATGGTCTTGGATAAGTAAATTTACTTTTCTGAGCTTCAACTTCTGCATCAGTAAGATAGAAATAAGACATTCTTCACAAGATTATTATGAAGATTAAGAATCCACTTGAAGCATATAGCATAGTGTTTGGTACACAATAAGTACATATTAAATGTCTGTTGAATCTGTGACTAATAACTTGTTGCTGCCTTCTCTGTGATCTTCACAACAGCCCTTTGGAGACGTCTACCATGCTACTTTTATCTCCCGAAAACTAAAATATCCTAAATAACCCCTATCTCTGTTTTGCCCAAACTCAAAAACCTTTTTGCTATGTGTGATTAATATGTTTATCAAATAATAAATCTTGCTGAATTTCCTGATTTGAGGGGCATTACACTTGTCGTTGCGGTACTCAAAAACAAAGATGTCTTGGCCGGGTGCTGTGGCTCACGCCTGTAATCCCAACACTTTGGGAGGCCAAGGGAGATAAACCACCTGAGGGTCAGGAGTTCAAGACCAGCCTGGCCAACATGGCGAAACCCCGACACTACTAAAAAAAAAATACAAAAATTAGCTGGGCATGGTGGCACGTGCCTGTAGTCCCAGCTACTCAGGAGGCTGCGGCAGGAAAATCACTTGAATCTGGGAGGCGGAGGCTGCAGCGAGCTGAGATCGTGCCACTGCACTCCAGCCTGGGCAAAAAGGGTGAGACTGTGTCTCAAAAAGAAAAGAAAAAGAAATTTTTAAAAAATTCCTTTCACAATGGCATCAAAAAATAAAATACTTAGGAATCAATTTAACAAAAGCCATCCTAGATCTCTGTACATAAAACAACAAAACATTACTGGGATAAATTAAAGAAGACCCAGAATATGGAAAGAGAGATCGTGTTATGGAGAAGACTCAGTATTGTTAATATGTCAGTTCTCCCCATATTAATCAGTAGATTCAGTCCAATCTCTGTCATGATCCCAGCAGGCTTGTTTGTATTGACATCAAAGCAAATTAGGAAGTACTATATAATATATGAAAACAGTACTATTTAACAAAACAGCATGTCAATAATAATTCAGAACTTTTTCAGTTACAATGTTGGACTTTTTAGAGAATTTTGTGGAGATATGTTAGATTGGTAAATAAAAGCTGTTCTCATTTTCCTTACAGTAGAAAAATATACCCAGAAGTTATGTTTATTGCTCCCCCAATGAGATGTTTTGCTTAAAAAAAAAAAAAAATTGACAGGAGACTGACATCCTTGCCCAGGTGACTAGGCACTCGGTCACTGGTAAGAAAATCACTTGATCTCTCTGAACTGTAGGCTTTCTGTCAGTAAAGTATTAATATTAAACTAAATGATCCCGTGGGTTATTTCCAGACCTGTGCTTCTGTGATATGGAAAAAGAATAAATGGTTAAGAATCAGAAAGAACAAGCTGGTGATTTAAGCTTGTTAGTACAAGTTTACCATATTAGACTGTTGATTTTTTTTTTTTTTTTTTTTTTTTTTTTCCCCAGACAGAGTCTCACTCTGTCGCCCAAGTTGGAGTGCAGTGGCGCGATCTCGGCTCACTGCAACCTCTGCCTCCTGGGTTCAAGCAATTCTCCTGCCTCAGCCTCCCTACTAGCTGGGACTACAGGCACCCACCACCATGCCCAGCTAATTTTTTGTATTTTCAGTAGAGATGGGGTTTCACCGTGTTAGCCAGGATTGTCTTTATCTCCTGACCTCGTCATCTGCCCGCCTTGGCCTCCCAAAATGCTGGGATTACAGGTGTGAGTGACTGCGCCCGGCCAGACTCTTGAATCTTTAAATTCTGTATGCTGACCAACAACTAGCACATTGTTTGTGCCTAAGGTGTGCTCTAATAAAAAGGAATATGGTTTCTTATAATAATACTAATGGGCTCTCCAAACTAGCTTATCTTGTCATTTCTTCTCTTGGTTATTTCAAAGCATAAATTTGGGATTCGATGGTTTCAGTTTTAGCTTAAATCTGTCTCCTTGGAGATGAACTTAAATTAGATGCTAATATTTTGAAGGAGGACATGTTTATGCAAACCAGAGTGAGAACTTTTAGTCTAAGAGTCAGCAAACTTTCTCTGTAAAGGGCCAGATAGTAAATACTTTAGGCTTTGTCATCTGTACTTTGTAGCAACTACTCAGCTTTGCTGTTGTAGTATATATGCAGCCATAAACAATTATGTAAATAAGTTGATGTAGCTGTGTTCTAGTGAAACCACAGAAACAGACCAGATGTAATGTATGGGCTGTAGTTTGCTGACCCCTGTTCTAGTGTAATAATATGCTTTGGCAGGCCTGCTCAAATACTGTACTCAGTATGCAGGCCCACTCAGCACAGATAGTATTTTGGCCTTCCCAGTGGTGTTAAAAAGACAACTCTCCCTTTTGGACTGCAATTTTAAAAACCTAGAGATGGCAAGGCAACAAGACACAAGTCTGGGAGATGAGTAGGGAAACTACCGATGTGAAACCAGGAGATTATTGGGACCCCCGGGACTGGAGGCAGGGGCTGAGAAAGAGCTGCCAGCTACAAGCTGGGTCCTGCTAGGCTCTGTAGCTGAAGTCCTCTACTCAGCACATGAAGGGCAGCTGACCCCATTTTTGTACCCTCTGCGACAGATCCTGCCTCTGGTCAAACCCTGAAGGTCTGGGAACACAGAGTTCAAGATCTTTTCCCTCACCAGGTTACCTCCCACAGTGCAGTGCTGAGGGCCAACTACCATTTGTGGAGCACCCATGTGCAGGGACTATGGCATTTCTTATTCCCCAGAACAATTCTTCAGGTAGCTGTTTTATAAATTTTACAAATTAGAACTCTTGGATTCAGGTACCATCCCTAGGTTTCACAACTAGTAAGCTGAGATTCGGACTTCAACGTGCATGTTCCTTTCCCAGTAGCACACTGCTTCTCCTGAAGCCGAAGTTCCCCTTCAGAGAATTATGTAGATCTCATAATTCCCTAGGCAAAACTGGAACTCTTTGAATCCCAGCCTAGCCATCCACACTATACCAGTTTAAGGTGCAATCTTGTGATTATTGCCGCTGATCACGATTCTTGATAAGCATCCACAACTGATATGTCTGACGCTTCTGTTTTACACCAATTGCCAGTTGTCTCAGAGTCACTGTGAAAGGAGGGAAAAGCTTATCTCTTATGAAGTTGGTTAGCTTCAAAATACAGTGATGTATTTTGGATATTTCTGTGGAAAGGTTACAAGGGTCAAATGCATCATTAATGTGAACTTAATATACCCACTTGATGGATTGATTCCTGTGGGAAAACTAATGGGTTCCCAAAGTTCCTCGGGGGAGGGCTGAAGTGCTCCTCTGAGTATAAATTTGTTCTTTCTGACTGCATGTAAGCTCATAAAGCATAGGCCACCCTTTGGGGCTGGCCTGCAGCTCAGTAGTGCCTCTAGTACCTGCTCCAGACCCTAAGTAAATCACAAGAGTGCTTCATTTCAAATATGAATGAATCCTTGATGGGACCAACTAACCAACCCAAGCCCCACACGAAGGAACAGGAGAAGGGTCTGCCACAGCTAAGGGGTACGATAGGTATAAACAAAGCTTGTAACCTGACCTCTTGCAAATCAACAGGACAGTGCATGGCTAAAGATAGACTTGCTATCCCCAAACAGAAATACACACAACCCAGAAAACCTCACTAAGTGATAACAATTTCTTGTACCCTAAGTAACTGTTTACATTTGGATCTCATTTGGTCATTCTTCTAACCCAGGGAGGAAAGATTCCAACAGAACTTGCTGCTCTAGTGTGTTTATTGAAGACCGCCTTGTTCTGGTTCTGGTTCTGGTTTTGGTTTTGGTTTTGTTGAGACAGGGTCTCACTCTGTCGCCCAGGCCGGAGTGCAGTGGTGTGGTCACAGCTTACTGCAACCTCGACCTCCTGGGCTCAAGTGATCCTCCCACCTCAGCTCCCCAGCCCCCCAGTCTGGGACTGCAGGCATCTGCCACAATGCCCAGCTAATTTATATGTATGCGTGAGATATATATATATCTCAGACATACATATATACACACACACATATATACACATACATACATATATAGAGACAGACAGACAGTGTCTTCCAGTGTTGCCCAGGCTGGTCTTGAACACCTGAGCTCAAGTGATCCTCCTGCCTTTGCCTCCCAAAGGGCTGGGACCTCCTTGTTCTAATTGGAATGTTTTCTAGGCATAGAACATTGTGCTAAACACGATTAGAGAAAAAGATATGGTCTGGATCCTGGATTCTAACAGCTTATAGTTTCACTTCACATGACAGATTTATGAATTCCCAATTAGAATAAATGGCAAAATTATGTACTACAAAAGATTTAGAAGGCATAGACTGGGCACGGTGACTCATGCCTGTAATCCCAGCACTTTGGGAGGCCAAGGCGGGCAGATCGCCTGAGGTCAGAAGTTTGAGACCAGCCTGGCCAACATGGTGAAACCCTGACACTACTAAAAATACAAAAATTAGCCGGGTGTGGCAGTGGGTGCCTGTAATCCCAGCTACTCGGGAGGCTGAGGCAGGAGAATCACTTGAACCCAGAAGGCGGAGGTTTCAGTGAACCAAGATCGCACCATTGCACTCCAGCCTGGGAGACAAGAGCAAGACTCCATCCAAAAAAAAAAAAAAAAGATTTAGAAGGCATGATTAATTCTAACTAGGGAGACAAGGCATTTCCATCTCTAAAATGAGATGCCTCGAGCCAAAGAAGGTTGTAAAAGGACGTGTGACCAGGAACTGTGCTGTGTCACTAAGCTACAGTCACTCGCTCTCTTTCCTCTTTGCCTTTCACAGAATCAATTTCTGCTAATGTATACTGTGAGATCGTATGCATCAAGGTCAGGATGTTCTGACTTGGCTCTCCCTAGCGGAGATGGTGTTCTTTCTCAGAGTCTTCCCTTGGAAGGGGGATGGGGAATCATAGGTCCAGAAAGATCTCATGGGATCTCATGTTACTGCCTGTCTCTGTCTTTTCTTTTTTCTTCCTCTGCTTTATAGTTCTTATAAACATTAGGAAACTTATATTTCTGAACTCGAGAATCTATTTATACTAGTGTTTAGTACTTTGATCCACAAATGTTTACTTACCATGCAAATAATGAGTGATACTATAAACTCAAAACAAATAACAGATCTGGTCCAGTAGTGTCCTGACCAGATCTCATAGCTTGATTGCTCCTGCCCCCAGGCCCACATTACAGAGAGTACATCTTCATTCATAGCGATACATCTTTTAGTGCAGGGTAAGGGCTCTTGGAGTAAGTTCTGAATTCTTATTCCAGGGTTCACTTCTGACCTTCTGTGTGGCCTTGGACAAGTCTTATTTCTCTGGGCCACAGTTTCTCAAACTGTAGATGAGAGATTTGAGAGGTAGGAGGAGGGTGGTGGTGATAAATTAGAGACTGGACTCTGGGGACCCTTCCAATTGCTATATTATGTGAGTTACTGTGTAAAGTTGAGCCATTTTATGTTTGGCCTTGAATTTATGAATTTCCTCTGGCATAAATTATGATATATGCCAAAGGACTTTTGAGACTTAATCCTTCTTAAATAATTTCAGGCTTATGATGAAAAGTGACCTGGAGCTTTGGATCCAGTCTTGCCCTCAGCACCTGTCAGCATGCTTTTGTTTTTAGGATTCTTCATATGTTCCTTGTTTTTCAGTGAGCTTTCTACAGGGACCACACACTCCTTAGAATCCTATCAAATACTGTTGTCAAAATTCTTTCGTCATCCTCTCTGCACTAGAACTTTTAGAATTTTACCACCATTCCACTTCTAGTAATAAAAAATGGGACAAGTGTCAGGCCAACAGCCATTTATTGAGTATTTAATAATTACTATTTACCTATATTTCATATCAAATCCTCAAAAGAACCCTGTTGAGTAGGTGTTCTCTTTGGCATTTGACAGTGTGGGAAATGAGGGATAAAGATATTAAAAGTTTTGCTCAAGGCCCTGTAATAAGATAGTTTCAGACCAAATGCCACATGTTCTCACTTACAAGTGGGAGCTAAATGATGAGAACACATGGACACAAATCAGGGAACAACAGGCACAGCGGCCTACCAGAGGGTAGAGGGTAGGAGGAGGGAGAGGAGCAGAAAAAATAACTATTGGGTACTAGATTTAGTACCTGGGTGATGAAATAATCTGTACATCAAACCCCCATGACACAAGTTTACCTACATAACAAACCTGCACGTGTACCCCTGAACCTAAAAGTTTAAAAAGAAAAAATGCCAAGGAAAACATTATAAACTTATGAAAATCAAAAAGGGTACTCTATATATGGAATTATAACATTGATTCATATATTGTATGTGCTATTTAAAGTTTATATATTCAGGCCAGGCATGGTGGTGCACGCCTATAGTTCCAGCACTTTGGGAGGCCAAAGTGGGAGAATCACCTGAGCCCAGGAGGTCGAGGCTGCAATGAGCCATAATTGTGCCACTGCACTACAACCTGGGCAACAGTGCGCGATCTTGTCTCAAAAAAAAAAAAAAGAAAATTAAAAATTAAAAAAAAATTATAATTCAACTCTAAGAAGCTTCTTAAGAAAACTTTTAAATACATGTTTCTCATTGAGGGAAAAAAAATTAAATAGTTTCAGAACCTGTGTCTGGGAAGTCCACATCAGGGTTATTTTTGTTATACCTTGTTCCTTTGGAGCCATAGATTATGTGAAGGGCCAGAGAGAACATGGATGCTTATCAATTTGCAATTTTGATGATCCAAAGGAAGGTTTTTGGAAATATTTGCTCTTTCATTTGTCACTCAAAGCCTGCTTTGCCTTTTCTTCAGTAGACCCTAACCCTTCTGTCTCTGCCCCAGAATTAAGAACCAGAGATTGTTAAAACCAAACCAGTGGATCCTAATCTGAATCTCTGTAAATATGACTAATGAGGTCTGAGGTGGGACCAGCCCTCTGCATTTACATTTCGCAGAGATAACTTTGATGTGTACCCCTGATCTAATCCAACCTCTTCTTTTTGTAAATAGAGACAGCGAGGCTTGGGAAGATGAAATGGTATGCCCAGATTCACTCAGCCAGTAGGCGGTAGAGCTAGGCCTGGACCCCCGTCCTCATATTTTAACTTTCCTTCCCTAGTACCATTCACCTCATAGGGCTCTTGTGGGAGTTCTTCCTCTGCACAGGTGAAAAGAATTGGCTTTGGAGACTGTGAGATCTGATTCAGATCTAGGCTATGCCACTTTGTGGCTGTGTGACCCCAGAGTTTGCTATTGATGTCTCTGAGCCTATTTTTCTTCATCCAAAAAAAAAAATGGAGATAATAATATGTACCTCACAGGGTAGACTAGAGGCACATAATAGGTGCTTAATAAATGGCAGCTGTGCTTACCACAGTCACTGTTGTCCTTTTGATTCTCATTAATTCCCCATATACCATCTGTACGGAGTATAATTGTGACCAAAACAGTGACAGTTACCTTCCAAGCATCCGTCATGTCTTGGAAAGCAGCTCGTACCTCTTTGGCCAATCTCAAGGTCTCAACCAGCTCCATGTGTACTCCAGGAATAGGAGCAATAAGAGTGGCTAAATGCATGATATAAAATGATCTCTATTCCTCACAGCAGTCCTACAAAGTACTTAGCCCTATTGAACAAGTGAGAATTAAAAAGGCTTATTAACATATCCAAGGCTACAGAGCTAGGAGTTAGCAGAGTCAGACTTTGAATCCAGCTCCAATACAGCTTTTGGTCTACCACTTTATGGGTTCTGAGACCCACTGAGGCTTGAGGGTGGGGATAAATTTTTTGGGGAGAAGGGATAAAGATGAAAAGGGCACTGAGATAAGGGAACTAGTCATTATTTGGCCGGTCATCTTTTCCAGAAACTCCCGCCAACCACCCCTTTCCTGCTCATGTTATCACTAGCCAGTCGATGGCTGGGTTGGCCTGGGCTGGGCTCCTCGGCTGAAATCCTTCAGAGCTTTCCTGTTCTAGAGTTTTGCAAGAAGGTGGGAGGAGTGTTTGTATGCTGGGCAGGCTTCCCAGGGGTGATTGTGGAAAGGAAGGGGAGTGATTCTGTAGGGCCCTAAAAAGAAGCCAGGAAGAAGAAAAAAAAAACTGTTTAAAAGAAAATAGATTGACTCAGGCATTTGTGGGCATTATCTTTAGTCTAGACTTGGAGATAGAAGCTCCAGCCAGGAGTCTAGAAACCTCCATTTTCTTCTTGTGTTTTGGGTCATTAGGAAGGTCAGTTACACAGCAAGAAGTACCAAAAACACCCCAGCCACACATTGTTTAATATCTTCCTTTATTTTCACCATTCTTTTCTTCTCCCAAGGGGTACCCAGGCAATAAAAACAAATCCTATTAACGCCTTATGCATGTGCATGGATTTGCTTCCAAACCCTTATCTCATTCACCTCCTAAAACAACCCAGTGAGACAGACAGGTAGGCTAGAGATTATCCTCCAATACTTGATAGTTATGAATTAAAGCTCAGCGACCACACATGATCTCACAGCAAGTTTATGGCAGAGCTGGAACTGGATTCCTGGTCTCTTGACTTCTGTCCTGTGCATGAGGTTCACTCACTGGGAGTAAAATTTCAACCCACTTAGATCTATTCTCACTCCCCCATGCCTGCCACCAGGTAACCACTAATCTATTTCGCATCCCTGCAGATTTGCCTCTTCTAGATATTTCACATAAATGAAATCATTTCTAGAATCACTCCCCTTCCTTTCCACAATCACCCCTGAGAAGCCTGTCCAGCATACAAACACTCCTCCCACCTTCTTAACAAAACTCTAGATCTGTGGTCTTTTATGATTGGCTTCTTTCACTTAGCGTAATATTTTGAAGGTTCATCAAGATAACCTATATCAGTATTTTTTATTTCTATGGCTAAATAATATTCCATTGTGTGGATATATCACATTTTGTTTATCCATTCGTCAGGACATTTTGGTTGTTTCCATTTTTTGGCTCTCATGAATAATGCTGATATGGACATTCATCTATAAGTTTTTGGTGTTTGTGTTTTAATTCAATCCTTTCAGCAACCCTCTATGATAAACTGCAGGGCAAGTTATCCTAGATATTAATAGTCCCTTTTTACAGATGAAGCAACTGAGGGTAAGTGATTTGCTCCAGGTCAAATAGCAAGCAGATCTGCCTTTAGGCAGATCTAGGGACAGAGCCAAGTCTCTCCACTATTAGCCTAATACATTTTTTTCTGTTACATGTAGCACACAATGTCGCTTTTGTTCTATGAAATGTTTGGAAGTATATTTGAAAACTTTAATTATAGGGAGTGACCCTGAGGGGTGATGGAGCCATGAATTACAGCAGTGCCAGGCCTACTAATCAGCCCTGTCCAGAATGGACATGTAGAATGTACTCCACTTACCAACGGCAAGCCATCTGAAGGGAGCAGCTTTCAGCGAGCAAAACAAAACAGCACCAGACCCAAGTTGGCTGAAGCTCTTGCCTCCAACTGATGTGGAAAGTGAGGTAGCACCTCCCCGGAACCTCATCTATTGGGGCACAGGCAGCTCATCAGAATTGGGGGTTGGAACCACGGAGGAAGAAGTAGCAGGGGTACTCAGCCATCAGGGTCCAAAATGAGAAAAATCTTATTCCAGAAAAGTTGTCTCTGAATTTAGCTTTGTAATTATTTTTCCTGAGATAAGCAAGAAAACCTTGTTTGATGTTTTAGGTTTTATGGTATATATTGGTTTCCTAGGACCTCCATGACAAATTACCACAAAGTGAGTAGATTAAAACAACAAAAATTTACTCTCTCACAGTTCTAGAGGCTAGATATCCAAAATTAAGGCATTGGTGGTATTGGTTCCTTCTGGGTGCTCTAAGGAGAGTCTGTTTCTACCTTTCCGTTAGTTCCTGGTGGCTGCCAGCAGTCCTTGGCATTCCTTGGCTTGTAGGTACATCATTTCGATCTCTACCTTGACCCATACATCACATGGTATTCTGCCTCTGTGTTTCTCTGTCTCTGTGTCTCTTTTATAAGGATACCAGTTCACTGGATGAGGGCCCACCCTAATCCAATATGACCTCCCCTTAACTATGTACAGAGACGCTATTTTCAAGTAAGGTCACATTCTGAAATACCAGGTAGACATGAGTTTTGGAAGGACACTAGTAAACCTAGTATAGACACTAAGAAAAAATCACATAAATTCAGGCAGAGATCTTTTTAAAGTTGCAAGCAGAAGTGGGATTTTGGCAAGTTTTAGTGCCAAAACAGCTTTGAAAGAATTTTTCTAGAGCTACATATTTTTTTCTTTTTTCTTTTTTTAGAGACAAGGTGTCACTCTGTCATCTTGGCTGATTGCAGTGGCACAATCATAGCCCACTGAAGCCTCAATCTCTTGGGTTCAAGCAGTCTTCCCACCTCAGCCTCCTAAGTAGCTAGGCCTACAGGCACACACCACCACGCCCAGTTAATTTTTTAATTTTTGATAGAGACGACTCTCACTAGGTTTCCCAGGCTGGTCTCAAACTCCTGACCTCAAGCAACCCTCCTGTCTTGGCCTCCCAAAGCGTTGGGATTACAAGCATGAGCTATTGCACCCAGCTAAGCTATGGATCATTAGATGGAGCTGGCTAGTTTCATTGACATGACTTTGTGCTGGTAGAGTAGAAATCCAAGTTTCTGTTGGATGAAGGCCCAATTCATCCTAATCCCTACTTCATCTTCTTAACAGACCTTAAAACCTCTCTGATTTTGACCACAAGAAACACACATATTTGGATTTTTGCGCCAGGGAAAATTCTTTTATTTTTTCAGTATGATCAGTCAACAAATGTGTATTGAATACGTACCATGGCTGGGGCTGTTCTAGGCACTAGGGGTACATAAGTGATAGAAGGTGTTCCATGTACCTATGACATTCAAGATTTTCTAGATCTTATGTGTATTTCATTCTTTTCATCCTTATAGCTGCCCTATGTTGATTTGTAAATAAGGAGACTGAGACTCTGAGAGGTGAAGTGACTTCCCCAAGTATGCAGCTAAATAGACTGAGTCACAGATATGACTCCACAGGCTGAGCTCAAGGCAGGGGCTGCAGAGGTGAGGATGGGTCACTCCTCTTTTATTCATACTCACAGCCAAAGCATTCAACATAGGGGGCATGAAGGATGCATTTGATGACAAGGCAGAATAAGTAGGTTGTGTCAATGGCGTTTATTGTAATACTGAGGAAACTCGACTTTATTCTGAAGGCAATGAGGAGTCAGTGAATGTTACTGAGGAATAATGATTTCTTATGGTGTGTACTTTTTTTGATCAACACGTATTTATTGAATTTTGTCACACACTGGGCTTAATGATGAGGATAAAACCATTTCAAAATCTCTGCCATCACTGTGTTTACAGCCTGATGTACAAAGTGATGAGAGAAAGGTTGGTATTTTCCTGGAATTTTATTTGAAACACAGGGAAGCACAGGTAAGAAACAAGGCTGAAGAAAGAAACAGGAAAATGTCTTTAAAAAAAGAGGCTGGGTGCAGGGCTTTATACCTGTAATCCTAGCCCTTTGGAAGGCTGAGGCAGGAGGATTGATTAAGGCCAGAAGTTCAAGACTAGCCTGGGCAACATAGTGAGATCCTGTCTCTACAAAAAAAATTTAAAAATTGGCCTGGCGTGGTGGTGCATGCCTGTATTCCTGGCTATTCGGGAGGCTAAGGCAGGAAGATTGCTTGAGCCCGGGAGTTCGAGGTTATAGTAAGCTATGATTGCACCATGGCACTCCAGCCTGAGCAACAGAGCAAGACCATGTCTCTAAAAAAGAGAGCTTTGGCTGGGCGTGGTGGCTCACGCCTGTAATCCCAGCACTTTGGGAGGCAGAGGCAGTGGTGATCGAGACCATCCTGGCCAACATGGTGAAACCCCATCTCTACTAAAAATACAAAAATTAGCTGGGCGTCATGGCACACACCTGTAGTTGCAGCTACTCAGGAGGCTGAGGCCGGAGTATCACTTGAACCCAGGAAGCAGAGGTTGTGGTGAGCCGAGATCGTACCACTGCATTTAAGCCTGGATGACAGAACGAGACTCTGTCTCACAAAAAAAAAAAAAAAGGAAAGATATTTGTAAGTCATCTGAGGTATAACAGAAGAGTTTTAAGAGGGACGGTGACATAATGACGTGACATGGTTGCTGAGAAACGGAAGAGTCATAGATAATGCCTGGACTTCTGGCTTGGAGAACTTATTGGCTGGTGATGATGGACCTCACTGAGACAGGGAACACGAGTGATGAAGAGGTCAATTTAGATTGTTGAGTTTGGCCCACTAGTGGGACATCTGAAGGGAGGTGCTCAGCAGGTGAAGGGATATATAGCAGGGAGTCCCGGAGAGAGAACTGAGCTAGAGATGAAGATTTGAGAGTTGTCAGCACATAGGTGGTAACTGAAGCTGTGGAAGTAGACAGGATTACCCCCTGGAGAGTCTTCAGCGGGAGAGAGAGGCTACAGGAGGGTCTAGAGTGGAGCCCTGAGGAATGCCTCCACCGAAGGGGCAGGCAAAGGAAGAGGAGTCCAACGAGACAACAGAGAATACAGAATCTCACCAGAGGCTTGCTTTTTGCAGGTTCCCTGTGTCTTCTTAGGCAGTAGCTTGTATTCTTTCCATGGCCCTGTGGCTACTCTGTCCCATAATGTAAACCCTGTCTCCTCCACTATTAGAGAGTTCATCTTGCAAATCTAATGGAGTAATGAGCTATCGATTCTGTTAACAAATGTCCAGTTTACTGAAAGACTTGTAATGGGAGTTAATTTTGGGGGTCAATACAGCTGTCAATGGAACAGTTTTTCCCCAGAGGCCCATCAGCTTTTTCTGTTGTACACTGGCAGGTGTCCTGCCCAGCAGCAGAAATGCCTGGAGAGTAATTAATACTGTAGAGCATTAATGAGCTGGTGATCCTGCCTAGGACCATGAGAAGGGTACAGCCTGAGATAGGTCAGATGACAGGCAGTAGAAGGTGAACTGTGTCCCCTCTGACATGAGTTGAATAACCCTAGAAAATCAACACCACCACAACGTTAACCCACCAGCTATCATACTGCCTAAGATTACATCTTTAAACTTTTATTTCTTTCGAACAAGAAGTTTCACTAGTGGAATTTTTGACTGCTGAATGAATGTGTTGTGTTTGCTTAGTCCGCAGACATGAACTAAGAATCTGCTATGTACCTTGCCTTTATTAGGTAAATGCTGGGCCTATAATGGTACAGTCACTGTTCTCAGAAAGCCATGGGTTAGACAAGGAAGCATAGTGACCATGGATATAATGGGAGCATGGGCCAAGTGCTGTTGGCACACAGAAGAAGCAGCAAGTCCAGGAAGATTTGGGAGAGAATATGATATCTGTGTAGGGTCTAAAAGTCTGCATATGAGCTTGCCAGTAGAGTAGAGGTGAAATCCAAGCGGAAGGAACAGCAGAAGCCAAAACAAAGAATCATAAAAGAGGCTGGTGTGTTCAAGGACTGATGATGCTTCCATATGCCATGTTTATGGGTGGAGAAAAGCAGGAAGTAGGTCAGACTGTCAAAAGCCTTGTATGTTATGCTAAGGAATTTGGACTAGCTTAGAGAGCCAGCCAGATGAATAATGCCCTTGGCTTGGGGTGTAGTACTATAAGCTATTATCCGTCCTTAATACCTCACTTTCTAACACAACAGAGAAAAGCTTGAGATAAGAGGGAAAATGACCAATAGACAGGGAGTGGTGGGCAGTGGGGAATGTAACTGTCCTTGGAGGTCTTAGGATGCCAGGCAGGAGCAGCTGGAGTCCAGTATTAAGGGACAGCTCCAAATGCATTTGTGCTTTTCTCATTAATGCAGTAAGGCACAGTCCAGAGCCTCAATTAATGAGTCTTCAGTAAGCAAAGCCTCATTTAACAAAGCCAGCCTTAGCTTTTTTTTTTTTTTCCTGTAATTAGATGTTTAAATTTCATTTTTTTTTAAATTTCAACTTGTTTTTCAGATGCCAGGGTACATGTGCAAGTGTGTTACATGGGTATATTGCCTAATGCTGAGGTTTGGCCTTCTGTTCATCCTATCACCCAAATAGCATTGTACCCCATAGGTAGTTGTTCAGTCCTTGTCCCCCTCTCTCCCTCCCTGTTAACATAATCCCCAGTGTCTACTGTTTCCGTCTTTATGTCCATGTGCACCCTGTGTTTAGCTCCAACTTATAAGTGAGAACATTAGGGTATTTGGTTTTCTGTTTCTGCATTAATTCACTTGGGATAATGATGTTCAGCTGCATTCATGTTGCTGCAAAAGACATGATTTCATCCTTTGACCACAGCAGGAGCCACCAAAGAGTGGGAAGGTGGTCGTACTCATTACTCTAGAGGCAGACCTTGCCTGAGGGTCAGGGTCACACTCCTAGACCACAGGTAGCCGTACTTCCTGGGAGTGGGGCAGATATGGCCTACATTGTGATAGGAAGTCACCTCCAGGCTACCCCAGAAGCCGTACAAAGGTAAAGAGGACCTCTTCTTCAACCAAGATGGCCAGGAGGGCAGCAAGGGGCAGGTATATGAGAGGGAGAGAATGCTAGTGCTGGATTATTTTCTCTGCTCTTACTCTTTTTTCTTCCTCTGACAACTCACTTTGGGATAAGGATACATTTCCTTCCTTTTTCATTCACAGAGCTATTTCTCCTTTTCAGACTCCCTGAGAAATGTTTCCTCAGCCGGTCATGGCCCCCGCTCTTCTCCAGCTGAGCTCAGCAGCTCTAGCCAGCACCTTCTCCGAGAGCGCAAGTCCTCAGCCCCGTCACACTCCAGCCAGCCAACTCTGTTCACGTTTGAACCCCCTGTGTCAAACCACATGCAGCCCACCTTGTCCACCAGCGCACCTCAGGAGTATCTCTACTTGCACCAGTGCATAAGCCGAAGAGCAGAAAATGCAAGGTAGGAGGCTGCCACAGCCATTAGGTGGGTTAGTGACCGCTCACAGGGCCTAGTACTTTTCAGTCCTTGCTTTTTTAAAGACAAGCAAAACATTATATTGTTTCAGGTAGACAAACACGTCTGTGACAAAACATAATTTTTTGCTTCTGTAGCCTTCATATTTTATTGGCATCATCTGTGTTGCTACACAGTGATAACTGGATTCCAGAGAAACTATTCATTATCAAAAATCATGCTATAAAAAATGTTTGATTTGGAGGCAGGGGTGAAGGCATTAGGGGACACAGTTTCCGAATTGCAAAAAAACAGTCAATTTACTTGGGCTTAAAAGTATAGCTATAAAACCATAACATTGTTCAACAAATCCATACCTTGCTTTTGCTCTAGAACTGCACTGTTCTGTATAGTAGCTACTACCTGCATATGTCTACATAAATTTAAATTAATTAAAATGAAATAAAATGTAAAATTCAGTTCCTTAGTTGTACTAGCCACATTTCAAGTCCTCAGTAGACACATATGTCTAGGGGCTACTGTACCAGACAGCACAGATACAGAAAATTTCCATCATAACAAAGTTCTAGAGCAAGAACTCCCTGCTCTAGGATAATGGTCTTTTGTTTTTCTAACATCATCAGCTCTTTCACAGGTGCAGAACCTGTAAATGTATTTATTATGTTTTATTCCCATTGTTAGGCTAAGCAAAAGTGCAGAGCTGATAGGCCTTGCCAGAGCTAATTCCCAGTTGCTACCATAGCCAGCAGATTACAAATCACATTTTAATTAACTTACAAGATCTAATTCATGTTATGACAATTAAGGCAAATAGAAAAATGGCTGTACTAATGTATTACTTGATTTTGTCCTTGAGAATATTTTCATACATAATCTCATTTGAACCAATCAACACACTGAGAAATAGCCAGTATACAAAATTTATCTCCATTTTAAAGATGAAGAAACTGAGAATCATGACTAATAAATAGCAGAGGTTGGGCTAGAACCCAGGTCTTCTTGTTTCTGGTCCTGTACTCTTTTCACTATGCTACCCTACTTTTGTTTTTCTGAGTCATCTGCTGTCACACAGAAGAGGCTCCAACACTTAATCTTAAGGCTGCCTCAGATACCCATTTTCATGAAGAACATGATTGATTTGTTTGTGAACTTCCACTAGTTCAACTTCCATCAACTTATACATGAAGAGCTGAGTCCTAAAAAGATAGTGAGTTAGCCAGGGTCACTGAACTAGTTAGTGGCGTTAACTGTAAATAGTACCTGATTCTCCCGAATCACTAACCAGAGATAGGCAGTGTGGTATAATGAAAAGCATGTTCAGGCTTTAGAGTCAGTCGGATATGGGTTCAAATTCAGGTTCTTTTACTTTCTTTGTGATCTTGGACCAGTTATTTAACCTAATTAACCTTCAATATTCTTATCTTCAGAATGGGAATAACTAATTCAAAGGCTTACTAATGAGTGTAAAATGATAAAACATACATAAAATAGTAGTAGAGAGTAAATACATTTTACCTGTTCTTCTTATGCCCCATCCTCTTCTACTACATAGACAACTGCCTGGGAGCAGATAAGGTGAGGTCTTAAAATCATAGTTGTAGTGAAAGGCAAAGTACTTAGCTGTAGTGCCTTGCAGACTTTAACATGCATATGAAATACCTGAAGATCTTACTGAAATGCTCACTCTGACTCAGTAAGCCTGGCCTAGGTCCTGGGGTCCTTTCTAATAAACTCCAGATGATACCAGCGCAGCTTGTCTACAGCTCACACTTTAAGTAGAAGGCTTTATATAGTAGTAACAATTGCCGCCACCACCACTCCAGTGATCCTGCTGACGCATCAGAGAACAAACGTAGAAACATCTCTGCTTGAATTAGCCTTTAGGGCCCACTCTCTGCACCCCTACCTCCTCTGTGAAATCCCTATTAATCTTCCTACCTGGAATTCACTTTTTCTCTGAATTGCCACAGCAGTTTTTTATTCTCTCTCTCTCTCACATTTGGAACTTTCTGCCTTGTAGAATGGATTTTTATATTAATACATTACTATTATTTGAAGATGGAGCTCACAGTAGGTGCATAATAATTTGAACAAATCCATGTTGTAGAGGGATAAGCTAGTAGAACAGATAGAACTTTACGCAGCTGAGGAAGTCACATTGTTGTAGGCCTTTGACCAAGCCATGTTCTTCTCTGTCATGGTTTTCACTTGTGTGGATGAGGGAATGAGAGGGTAATGAGCAGGATCTCAGGGAGACTTTTGGAGAAAACAAGTTCAAATAATGTTTGCAGAATTCCAAAGGAAGTTGGAGGGTAGGAAGGAAGCTTTCTTAAATCCAGAAAGACGATATATTTTCTTGTGGTAGTGGAGTTGCTCGCATCATGCTAAACCTACTGTAATAATTATAAACTCTGGACAAAATATTAAAAAATAACTTTTTTAAGGCCCTGAAGAGCAATAAAAAAGGCAGAAACTGCAAGAGATCTGACTGTTGAAAGAAGTGAAATTCAGTTTACATGGCTTTTCCTATGATGTTCCAATAATATATCATCGAGAATATTCAGTATACAATGAGAAAATGCCAGACATATGAAGAAACCGTATACATTAACCCATAGTTGAGAGAACTCAGTATCTAGAAAGAGATCAAAATAAACCCATATTTTGGACCCAGCCTACAAGACTTTAAAATAATTATGTTAATTTTTTAATCTATTGTGGGTAAAGGATATAATAGGTGAAGAGATGGTGGATTTTAGGATGGATATAGAAACCGAAAAAGAATTGGGTAGTTCCAGTTCCACTATGGTGGTGGAAGCCACCACAGGCTTTCCTTCCCACTGATTACAACTAAAAACTCTGGACAAAATCCAGAGTGCAATACCCAAAGACTCTGAAAAATAAATAAAAGGAGATAGATTGTAAAGAGGAGAAGAACTTGTAGAAGTGACTACACAGAGATGAACTTTTTGTCTTTCATGGATTTGCCTCCAGGTTGGGCCCCATCACAAAGTAGCACAGTGCAAATTGCTAAAATGTCATAAAAAACCCCATCTTTCTGAGTAGGGGAACCAGAAGAGGAGCCCCATTGGGGCTGGAAGGAGCTAGTATATTCCAGAATGAAGAGAGCTGGAGAAGGGATCTTCTAACTCTGGGAATGAAACTATGTGAGTCTTAGGATCACCTTGGGCTACACATGTGTGGGACAGACCGAATCGAGTGCAACAAAGCCTATGTGAACTGAAAGAAGATTTGAACTACCATACACAGGAGGAGAGACAGAACTTGCAGTCTGAGCCTAACCAGGTTGATTTCCTATAAAAATATCACTTCTCAGCCAGGCGCGGTGGCTCACGCCTATAATTCTAGCACTTTGGGAGGCTGAGGTGGGCAGATCACCTGAGGTCAGGAGTTCAAGATCAGACTGGCCAACATGGTGAAACCCCATCTCTACTAAAAATACAAAAATTAGCTGGGCTTGGTAGTGGGCCCCTGTAATCCCAGCTACTCAGGTGGCTGAGGCAGGAGAATCGCTTGAAGCCAGGAGGTGGAGGTTGCAGTGGGCCGAGATCACGCCACTGCACTCCAGCCTGGGCAACTGAGTGAGACCCTGTCCCAAAACAAACAAACAAAAAAATAGCACTTCTCCATGGGATTATAACAGAACCCAGCATCTACACAACATCATGTTCACAGCATTCAGGATCTGTAATCCAAAATGTCTCAGCATATTGAAAACCAGAAAAATATAACCCATTCTCAATGGAAGTCACAGGTACAAACCTCAAAATAACCCAGATGTTGGAATTATCAGACACAGATTTCAAAGCTCCTGTGAAAACAACATTCCATGTAATAAAGGAAAACACACTTGAAACTAATGGAAAGAAAAAACCCTCTGCCACCGGACACTGTGGCTCACACCTGTAATCCCAGCACTTTGGGAGCCCGAGGCAGGTGAGTCATCTGAGGTCAGGAGTTCGAGACCAGCCTGGCCAACACGGTGAAACCCCGTCTCTACTAAAAATACAAAAAAATTAGCCAGGCATGGTGGTGGGCACCTGTAATCCCAGCTACTTGGGAGGCTGAGGCAGGAGAATCGCTTGAACCCTGGAGGCGGAGGTTGTGCCATTGCACTCCAGCCTGGGCGAGAAGAGCAAAACTCCGTCTCAAAAAAAAAAAAAAAGAAAAAATAAATAAAAAAACCCTCTGCCAACCAAGGGGTTTATATTCGGCAAAAGTATCCTTTGGGAATGTAAACAAAATTAAGACGTTCTCAGATAAAGGAAAAATAAGAGCATTTCCAAGAGATCTGCTTTTAAAAACTGATAAGAAATTTCCTCAGGCTGAAGCAAGATGGTACTAGAAGGAAACTTGAATTTTCAGGAATGAAGGAAGAGCAACAGAAATAGTAAATCCCTGCATAACTGTGAAAGATTATTTTTCCCTTTTAACTTCTTTAAAATATGTATAAGTGTTAGAAGCAAAACTCAAACAATGTCTAGTGAGGTTTTCACCTGGTTTTCTTACTCTTTAGTATGAAGAGCTCCCTTTGCCATTTTCTTGCCATGTGAGTGGCCTGGTGAGAAATTTTCCCAGCTTTCATTTATCTGGAAATTTCTTAATTTCACCTTCAGTTTTGAGAGAGATTTTGCTAGGTATAGAATTCCAGAATGACAGTTCTGTTTTCTTTCAGCATTTAAAGGATACCATTCTAGTCTTCTGACCTTCATTGTTTCTGATGAGAGATCAGCAGTTATTTTAATTTTTATTATTCTATATGTATTTTCCTTCCTCTGAATGATTTTTTCTTTTCAAAAATTGTAGTAAATACATAGCATAAATATATCATCTTAACCATTTTCAAGTGCACAGTTCAGTAAAGTACATTCATATTGTTATATAATCAATCTCCAGAAATCTTTTCATCTTACCAAACTGAAATTCTAACCATTCAACAACTCCCCGTTTCCCCTTCCCTCAGGCCCTGAAAACCACCATTCTACTTTCTGTCTCTGTGAGTCTGACTTCTCTAGATCCTCATATACATGGACTCATACTACATTTTCTTTATCCATTTATCTGTTGATGACCACTTAGGTGGATTCCATTATCTTGGCTATCGTGACTAGTGATGCAATAAACATAGGGGTGCAAATAGCTCTTTAACATACTGATTTCCTTTCCTTCAGATATATACCCAGTAATGGGATTGCTGGATCATAAGATAGTTCTATTGTTAGTTTTTTGAGGAACTTTCATACTGTTTTCCATAACGACTGTACTAATTTACATTCCCACCAACAGTGTGTAAGAGTTCCCTTTTCTCCACATCCTCACTGGCATCTGTTATTTTTCTTCTGGAAAATAGCCATCCCAACTGGGGTGAGATAATATCTCATTGTGGTTTTGATTTGCATTTCCCTGCTGATTAGTGAGACGGCAAGCTTTTTTTTTTTTTTTTAATATGCATGTTGGCTGTTTTTCTGTCTTCGTTTGAAAGATAACTATTTTCAGCTAATTTGCCTCAACTGCATTATTTGTTTTTTTTGCTGTTGAGTTGTTTGAGTTCTTTGTATATGCTGGATATCAACCTTCCATCAGATGAATAGCTTGCAGAATGGCTTTCTCCCATTCAGTAGGTTGTCTCTTTACTCTTCTGATTGTTTCCCTTTGCTGTGCAGAAGATTTTTAGTTTAATATAGTCCCATTTGTCTTTTTTTTTTTCTTTCTTTTGAGACAGAATCTCCCTCTGTCGTAGAGGCTGGAGTGCAATGGTGCGATCTCGGCTCACTGCAACTTCTGCCTCCCAGGGTCAAATGACTCTCCTGGCTTAGCCTTTTGAGCAGCTGGAACCACAGTCATGTACCACCATGCCTGGCCAATTTTTGTATTTTTAATAGAGACAGGATTTTACCACATTAGCCAGGCTGGTCTTGAACTCCTGACCTCAAGGAATCTGCCCATCTTGAATCTGCCCATCTTGGCCTCCTAAAGTGCTGGGATTACAGATGTGAGCCACCACACCCAGCCATTTGTCTATTTTTTGTTTTTGATGGTGCTTCTGAGGTCTTAGCTGGGCACTTTTTTGTTTTTGCTTTTGATGGGAGACTTTTTTTGCAAATTCCATCTCATTACTCATAATTAGTCTGTTCAGATTTTCTATTTCTTTTGGGTTCAATCTTGGTAAGTTGTGTTTGTCCAGGAATTTATCCATTTCTGTTAGGATTTCTAATTTGTTGGTGTATAGTTCATAATCATCTTTTTTCTTTTTTCTTTTTCTGAGACAGAGTCTTGCTCTGTCCTCCAGGCTGGAGTGCAGTGGCGCGATCTCAGCTCACTACAACCTCCGCCTCCCGGGTTCAAGTGATTCTCCTGCCTCAGCCTCCCAAGTAGCTGGGACTACAGGCACGTGCCACCGTGCCCAGCTAATTTTTTTTTTGTATTTTTAGTAGAGACAGGGTTTCACCATGTGAGCCAGGATGGTCTCGATCCCCTGACCTCGTGATCTGCCCGCCTCGGCCTCCCAAAGTGCTGGGATTACAGGCATGAGCCACTGCGCCTGGCCCATAATCATCTTTAATGATCCTTTGCATTTCTGTGCTGTCAGTTACAATGTCTCCTTTTTCTTTTTTATTTTATTCCTTTATCTATTTTGAGACGGAGTCTCACTGTGTCACCCAGGCTGGTGTACAGCTGCGCGATTTTGGCTCACTGCAACCTCCACCTCCTGGGTTCAAGTGATTCTCATGCCTCAGCCTCCCGGGTAGCTGGGACTACAGGCGCCCACCACCACTCCTGGCTAATTTTTCTATTTTTGGTAGAGACAAAGTTTTGCCATGTTGGCCAGGTTGGTCTCTAACTCCTGACCTCAAGCAGTCCACTTGCCTCTGCCTCCCAAAGTGCTGAGATTACAGGCATGAGCCACCATGCCCAGCCTTTTTTTTTCTTTTTTTTTTTTTTAGACAGAGTCTCACTCTGTCGCCCACACTGGAGAGTATGGTGGTGTGATCTCAGCTTACTGCAACCTCCGCCTCCCAGGTTCCAGCGATTTTCATGCCTTAGCCACCCGAGTAGCTGGGATTACAGGCGTGTGCCACCATGCCCACTAATATTTGTATTTTTAGTAGAGACGGAGTTTCACCATGTTGGCCAGGCTGGTCTCGAACTCCTGATCTCAAGTGATCTGTCCGCCTCAGCCTCCCAAAGTGCTGGGATTACAGGCATGAGCCACCGCACCCAGACTGATTTTGTATTTATTTGGATCTTTTCCCGTTTTTTCTTGGTCAGTCTTGCTACTGGTTTGATTTTGTTTATTCTTTGAAAAAATTAACTTCATTTTGTTGATCAGTTTTATTTTGTCTCCATTTTATTTCTGCTCTGATCTTTTTTTTCCCCTTTTACTAATTTTGGGTTTGGTTCTTGTTTTTCTGCTTCCTTGAGATGCATCATTAGGATGTTTATTTGAAAATTTTCTACTTTTTTGGTATTAGCATTTATTGCCATAAACTTCTCTATTAATACTGCTTTTGCTGTATTCCATAGGCTTTGGTATGTTGTGTTTCTATTTTCATTTGTTTCCAGACATTTCTAAATTTCATTCTTTTTCTTTTATTTTTTTTTTGAGATGGAGTCTCGCTCTGTCGCCCAGGCTGGAGTGCAGTGGCATGATCTCGGCTCACTGCAAGCTCTGCCTCCCAGGTTCACACCATTCTCCTGCCTCAACCTCCTGTGTAGCTGGGACTACAGGTGCCTGCCACCACACCCAGCTAATTTTTTGTATTTTTAGTAGAGATGGGGTTTCACCGTGTTAGCCAGGTTGGTCTCAATCTCCTGACCTCGTGATCTGCCCACCTTGGCCTCCCAAAGTGCTGGGATTACAGGCATGAGCCACCACACCCGGCTCTAAATTTCATTCTTAATTTTTTCATTGACCCATTAAATCATTCAAGAGCATGTTGTTTAATTTTCCATGTATTTGTACAATTTTGAAATTTCCTCTTGTTACTGATTTCTAGTTTTATTCCATTGTGGTTAGAAAAGATGCTTGATGTGATATCAATTCTTTTAAAATCTCTTGGCCTAACATGAGGTCTGTCCTATAGAATGTCACATGTGCTAATGAGAAGAATTATACTCTGCAGCTGTTGGATGAAATGTTGTTAGGTCCATTTGATCTAAAGTGCAGTTTAAATCTAATTGTTTCCCTGTTGATTTTCTGTCTAGGTGATCTGTCCATGCTGAGAGTGAGGTGTTGAAGTCTCCAACTATGATTATATTAGAGTCTATCTCTCCCTGTAGATCTTAATGGTGTTCCATAAGTCTTGCAGGTTTTCTTCACTCTTTTCATTTGTATTCCCCCTTTCCTTCTGGCTGGGTAATTTCAAACTACCTCTCTTCAAGTTCAGATATTCTTTCTTCTAATTGATCAAGTTTGCTGTTGAAGCTCTCTGTTGTGTTTTTTATTTCATTCATTGAATTCTTCAGCTGCAAGATTTCTGGGGTTTTTTTTTCTTTCTCTTTGAATTTTTTTGTTCATATTGTGAATTCTTTTTCCTAATTTCTTTGAATTGTGTGTGTTTTCTTGTACCTCATTGAGTTTTCTTAAGGTCATTATTTTGAATTCCCTTTCTGTAATTTGTTGATCTCCTTTTCACTGGGCTCTAGTTACTAGCCAGAGTTCCTTTGGTGCTTTTTTGGTGTTATATTTCCTTCCTTTTTTGTGTTTCTTGTGTCCTCATGTTAAGTGTCCATGCTTCTGGTGGAAAGATCACCTCTTCCAGACTTTCTGGAGTGGATTTCTTAGAGAAAGACTTTCACCTGCAGTTGGGTTTTAGTGTTCCAGTTGAGAAGGATGTGATGACTGTGTTTCCACTTAGGTGCAATGGTATAGTCTCCATGCAGCTTCTTTGCCTATGTTCAACATCAACAATAACTGGGAGTGCCTTGGTGGCCTAGACTATAGAAGTTTGTGCAGCAGCGGTGGTAGCATAGGTTGTTAATATCCTTAGCGTAAAGGGCTTTTTGGGTCTTTCTCTTCTCATTTTCCCCAAATGAAGAGACTTAGTCAGGGGGATCCCTCTTAGTGTCAGGTCTGGCATGGCCTACAAGTAGCTGCAGCAGTGCTGGGTTCTAGGTACTGGTGCTTGGAGCTTATGTGGCGTTGGGTTTCTAAGCTCAGAGTCTCATGAACCTATTGTGGCAGCTGGGTCTTGGGGTGCAGGTTCACTCTCTGTAGCATGGTTGGATGTGGACTGCCCTCCGGGCCAGGATCTATGATATGAGTCTGTTGAACCCTCTATCAGCCCAGGTCAGGGGCCAGCTGTGATTCTACCCCTGGTAGGCAGAGCACAGCACTGGCCTCACCCTGGGCAAGAAGGGATGTTCTGGAGGTTTGGTTTCAGGGAGGAGGATACGACTAGAATTTGGGAACCTGAGTCAATAAGGCTCAATGGCAACTTGGGTCCCAGGGGTTGATACACCATGTAGCAGTGACTCTACATGGTCCCTCTTTAGGCTTAGCAAATACCCAGGAATGGCAGAGTATAGCTGTGTTTTGGGCTACAGAGGGGCAGGGAACAGCAGAGCAATGACTCTACTCCCCAGGGAGAGGCGTATCTCAACAGCTCAGACTCTAGGGGGCTAGTGCAGCTCCAGGAAAGCAAGGCACTAGAGTTGTTTGGCCTGTAGGGCAGGGTGTCTCAGCTCAGACACTGCTCTTTTTCCCCGAAACACAGGGTCCTGTATCAGCTCAGCCTTGGAATGCACCCCCTCTCAGCTCAGCTAGGGCACCCATTCCCCAGGGGACAGTGTGCTACTTCAGCTCAGGCCCAGGAGGGTGTGACTGTTCTGAGTAGCCCAGGCATCCTTTCCCTGGAATGCAGGGAACCATATTATTTTAGCTACTGGGGTACCTCATTCTGGGGAGTCAGTGCACCGTTTCCTAGGATGCAGCCACTGGCTTCAGCTTAGGCACTGTGGAGGCATGACTGTTCTGAGCAGCCAAGATACTGTTTTCCTTGAAGAGAGCATACTGCTTCAGCTCTGGCCCAAGGGAGTGGGGAGAGGGGCAGGTGGATTAGCTTTACTTCTGCTTGACCCCCCTGGGAAGGGTGTAACAGCTGCTCACAGCTCAGCTTTGGAATGTTGGGCCACTGGGCTAGCAATGGCTCAGCCACAGCTTAGCCTCAGGAATGAAAGGGAGCCATGGCTACTCACCTCTGGAGCAAGACACACTCCAGCCATCGTTCCAATTCCAAGATGGCATAGCACAGTAGCCACACGGAACACAGCTATGTGGACCCTAGGCAACTTCCTTCACTGGGCTTAGTGCCTATGAGGACTTCAGGGGACTCCAGTGGTGAGGCCTGAGATGTCCAAGGTGTTGATGGCAGTTGCCATGATCCTCTTGCCTACCTTCTCACCAAAAGAACTTCGTCCTTGTTCCAAACTGATCTTGCATGGAGTGGTGAAGGCCTAGTGTGTTTCCTTCTGTTCTCTGTGTGACCATCCCAAGTTTCTGTGTTCATCGAGTTTCTATTACTCCTCTCATGCATTCTGGGACTCTCCCTCCGTTATTTTTGCTAAAATGTAATTGTTCAGGAGGCCAGGTATGGTGGCTCACGCCTGTAATCCCAGTAATTTGGGAGGCCGAGGCAGGTGGATCATGAGGTCAGGAGTTCAAGACCAGCCTGACCAACATGGTAAAACCCTGTCTCTACTAAAAATACAAAAATTAGCAGGGTGTGGTGGCATGCGCCTGTAATCCCAGCTACTCAGGAGGCTGAGGCAGGAGAATCGCTTGAACCCAGGAGGTGGAGGTTGCAGTGAACTTAGATCATGCCATTGCACTCCAGCCTGGGCAACAGAGCAAGACTCTATCTCAAAAAAATACATAAAATTAAATTAAATTAAAATTTAAAATGTAGTTGTTTATTCATTGTTCTGCCTGTCTTTGTGAGGGGGACAAGCAGTAGGGGTTTCTTCTTGGCCATTTTGCTAGCATTACTTCCTTTTATTTTTTCTTAATAGAAATGGGTGCAATGTGGTATCTCATTGTGCTTTTGATTTGTATTTCCCTAATGATTAGTGGTGTTGAGCAACTTTTCATGCGTGCATTGGCCATTTGTATATCTTCTTTGGAGAAATATCGATTTCAAGTCTTTTGTCCATTTTTCAGTCAGGTTGTTTGATTTTTGTTGTTGCTGTTGAGCTGTTGGAGTTTACCTATATTAAACCCTTAGCAGATACATGACTTGCAAATGTTTCTCCCATAGATTGGTTTTTTACTCTGCTGATATGTTCTTTGAAACACAGATATTTTAATTCTGATGTTCAATTTATGCATTTTTACTTTTGTTGCCTGTGCTTTTGGTGTCATATTCAGGAAATCACTGTCAAATCCAATGTTATGAAGCTTTTCTTCTATGTTTTCTTCTAAGAGGTTTATAGTTGTAGCTCTTACATTTAGGTCTTTGATCCATTTTGAGTTAGTTTTTGTATCTGTTTTAAGGTAAAGGTCCAAAAACTTTGTTCTTGTGGGTTGACTTAGTTAGTTTTCCAGTTCTATGTGTTGCTTTTTTTTTTTTTTTTAATCTAGTTTAGCAAACTTTCTACCAATATTTCTTCGACTTTTTTTTTTTTAAGAGACAGGGTCTCAGTCTGGCACCTAGGCTGGAGTACATAGCTCACTGCAGCCTCAAACTCCTGGGCTCAAGATCCTCCTGCCCTCAGCCTCCCAAGTAGCTGAGACTACAGGCATATGCCACCATACTTGATTAATTTTTTGTAGAGATATGGTCTCGCTAGTTGTCTCGAGCAATCTTCCCACATTAGCCTCCCAAAGTGCTGGAATGAACCACCACACCTGGCCTCTTCAAATCTTTTTCTGCCACATTTTCTTTTTTGTTTGTTTGTTTCTTCCCTCAACTTTTATTTTAAGTTGCAGGGTGCATGTGCAGGATGTGCAGGTTTGTTACATAGGTAAACATGTGCCATGGTAGTTTACTGCACAGATCAACCCATCACCTAGATATTAAGCCCAACATGCATTAGCTATTCTTCCCGATGTTCTCCCTCCCTCTGCCCGCCTAACAGGTCACAATGTGTATTATACACCCACCCCCAGGTGTCCATGTGTTCTCATTGTTCAGCTCCCACTTATAAGTGAGAACATGTAGTGCTTGGTTTTCTGTTCCTGCATTAGTTTGCTGAGGATAACAGCTTCCAGCTCCATCCATGTCCCTGCAAAGGACATGATCTCATTCCTTTTTATGGCTGCATAGTATTCCATGGTATATATGTACCACATTTTCTTGATCCAGTCTATCACTGATGGGCATTCCTTCTGAGACTTCAGTTACTTATACACTAGACCACTTGATACTGACCCAACAATCACTTACATTATCTTTTTTTTCCAATCCTTTTCTCTCTGCTCAGTTAAGATGATTTTTTAAACTGATTTTTCATTTCTACATTTCCCCACCCTTTTTTTTCCCCACAAGTTTTTAGGAAGAAATTGAAGTACAGTCAGTGGCATTTATATAACATTTCCTCATGCCCCCTTGTAATCCATCCTTCCCTTACCTCATTCCTAGAGAACCAGTAACAGCCTTTCTGCCACTACAGATTGATTTGCATTTTCCATAATTTTACATAGATGGAATCATATTGTAAGTACTAGTTTTCCTGACTTCTTTCATTCTGCATAATGCTTTTGGGATTCATCCATGGTTTTCCATGTGTCATTAGTTTGTTCCTTTTTATTCCTCAGTAGTACAGTGTATCTTTATATCACAATTCACTTTTCCATTCACATGATGATAAGCATTTAGATTGTTTCCAGTTTTGGCTGTTACACATTAAGACCCATTTGTACTTAAACAGTAATGAGCAAATCTTTGTAGAAACATTTGTTTTTATTTCTCTTGGACAAATACCTAGAAAACTATGCCCAGATGGTTTTACTGGTAAATTCTACCAAGCATTCAAAGATAACACCAATCTTACCCACAGTCTTTCAGAAAACATAGGAGGAGGGGATTCTTTCACAGCTCATTTTATGAGACCAGCATAACCCTACTATCAAAATCTGGCAAAGATGACAGGAAATAAAATTACAGAGAATATCCCCCATGAATAATAAACAGAAATCCTCTTTAAAAACAAAGGATTAGCAGTCGAATCCAACTAAATATGTATGTGTGTATATCTATATGTGTCTGTTTGGGACAATATATATATTTTAGGGAATATGCATGTGTGTATACATTAGGGGTAAGACATCATGACAAAGTAGTGTTTATCCCAGGAGTGTAAGGTTGGTTTGACTTCAAAAAAAAAAAACAAAGTAATTCATTACATTAAGAGAATGAAGGAGAAAAATAATATAATCATAACCTCAATAGATGCAGAGGAAGCATTTGACAACTCAGTACTTCATTGAAAAAAAAGTATTTCTTAGCAAACTATGAATCGAGGAGAACTTCTTTAAACTGATAAAGGACTTCTAAGGAGCCCTATAGCTAAGATCATACCTAATGGAGAAATATTGAACATAATGCCCTAAGATTGAAAACAAGGAGAAAGTACCTGTTCTTACCACTTCTATTTAACATTGTACTGGAGATTCTCGTCAGTTCCATGGAGGAAGAAAAATAAATAAGAGTCCTGGTGTGGTGGTTCATGCGTGTAATCCCAACACTTTAGGATGCTGAGGCAGGTGGATACCTGGAGCTCAAGAGTTCAAGACCAGCCTGAGCAACATGGCAAAACCCTGTGTATTTTAACAACAACAAAAAAAATTTTAAGTGAGTTTAGCAAGGTCACAAGATAAAAAGGTTTTTATGCAAAAAATAAGTTTTACAGTATGCAGTGAACAATTGGAAAATGAAAAAATTTTAATTATATATCGAATGGTACCAGAAAACGTGGAATACTTGGGAATAAATTTAACAACAAACATGCAAGACCTCTTCACTGAAAACTATCAAATGTTGCTGGTAGAAATTAAAGACCTAAATATGGAGAGTGATGTACAGTAGTTATGAACTAGAAGACCTATTATTATTTAGATGGCAGTTTTTCTCAAATTGTTCTGTAGATTCAACACAATCCAAATAAAAATCCCAGTCTCAGGTATGTCTTTATCAGCAGCGTGAAAATGGACTAATACAGTTAATTGGTACCAGTAGAGTGGGGCGTTGCTGAAAAGATACCAAAAATGTGGAAGCGACTTTGGAACTGGGTAACAGGCAGAGGTTGGAACAGTTTGGAGGGCTCAGAAGAAGACAGGAAAATGTGGGAAAGTCTGGAACTTCCTAGAGACTTGTGGAATGGCTGTGACCAAAAGCCTGATAGCGATATGGACAATAAGGTCCAGGCTAAGGTGGTCTCAGATGGAGATGAGGAACTTGTTGGGAACTGGAGCAAAGGTGACTCTTGTTGTTTTAGCAGAGACTGGTGGCATTTTGCACCTGCCCTAGAGATTTGTGGAACTTTGAACTTGAGAGAGATGATTTAGGGTATCTGGCAGAAGAAATTTCTAAGCAGCAAAGCATTCAAGAGGTGACTTGGGTATCGTTAAAGGCATTCAATCGTATAAGGGAAAGCAGAGCATAAATGTTTGGAAAATTTGCCACCTGACGATGTGATAGAAAAGAAACACCCAGCCGGGCGCAGTGGCTCAAGCCTGTAATCCGAGCACTTTGGGAGGCTGAGGTGGGCGGATCTCAAGGTCAGGAGATTGAGACCATCCTGGCTAACACGGTGAAACCCCATCTCTACTCAAAATACAAAAAATTAGCCCGGCATGGTGACGGGCGCCTTTAGTCCCAGCTACTCGGGAGACCGAGGCAGGAGAATGGCGTGAACCCGGGAGGCGGGGCTTGCAGTGAGCCGAGATCGTGCCACTGCACTCCAGCCTGGGCGACAGAGTGAGACTGTGTCTCAAAAAGAAAAGAAAAACCCATTTTCTGGGGAGAAAATCAAACCGGCTGTAGAAATTTGCATAAGTAGCAAGGAGCCTAATGTTAATCTCCAAGACCATGGGGAAAATGTCTCCAGGCCACGTCAGAGACCTTCATGGCAGCCCCTCCCGGTGGCCCGGGAGGAGAAAGTCTGTCGCTCAGTCTCCCGGGCTGGAATGCAGTGGCATGATCTCAGCTCATTGCAACCTCCGCCTCCTGGGTTCAAGCAATTCTCCTGCCTCAGCCTCCTGAGTAGCTGGGATTACAGGCGCGTGCCACCATGCTTGGCTAATTTTTGTATTTTTAGTAGAGGTGGGGTTTCACCATGTTGGCCAAGCAACCAAAGAAATTTTTAAAACAACAACAATAAAGTCAGGATTTATATTACTTGATTTCAAGAATTCCTGTCAAACTATGGTAATCAAGATAATGTTGTACTGGTGAAAGGATAAAAACCTATAGATCACTAGAAGAATTAGCAAGTCCAGGAGAGAAATATATATAAATACATATATGTATATAAATATTTTAAATGCATATATAAATAAAAATATTTTAAATATATAAATATATATAATTATTAAAAGTATATAAATATATAGATGCCAATGGAGAAAGGAAAAACCTGTTCTGCAAATGATGCTGAAACAGCTTGACATTCATATAGGAATAATAAAAAAAGAACAGCAACCCTTCATATCACACCACTCACCCAAAAATTAAAATGTATCAGGCCGGGCGCGGTGGCTCACGCCTGTAATCCCAGCACTTTGGGAGGCTGAGGCGGGCGGATCACGAGGTCAGGAGATCGAGACCATCCTGGCTAACACGGTGAAACCCCGTCTCTACTAAAAATACAAAAAATTAGCCGGGCGTGGTAGCGGGCGCCTGTAGTCCCAGCTACTCGGGAGGCTGAGGCAGGAGAATGGCGTGAACCCGGGAGGCGGAGCTTGCAGTGAGCCGAGATCGCGCCACTGCACTCCAGCCTGGGCGACAGAGCGAGACTCCGTCTCAAAAAAAAAAAAAAAAAAAAAATGTATCAGAGACATAAATGTAAAATCTAATACTACGAAACTTCTAGGCTGGGCGCAGTAGTTCACGCCTGTAATCCCAGCACTTTGGAAGACTAAGAAGGGCAGATTGCTTGAGCTCAGGAGTTGAAAACCAGCCTGGATAACATGGCAAAACCCAGTCTCTACAGAAAATACAAAAAGTAGCCAGGCATGGTCACATGTGCTTGCATTCCCAGCTACTCAGCAGGCTGTGGTGGGAGGATCACTTGAGCCTGGGGGAGGTCAAGACTGCAGTGAGCCAAGATCATTCCATTGCACTCCAGCCTGGGCGACAGAATAAGACCCTGTATTTAAATAAAAAGAAAAGAAAAGAAACTTCTAGAAGAAAACATCTCCATGATCTTGAGGTAAGCAAAGATTTTTATATAGGACAGAAAAAGCAAGAATCATAAAAGAGAAAAAACTGTAGTTTTTGGTGAAGTAGTCTTTATCAAAATTAAAACTAGTTCTTCAAGAGGCCTCTTTAAGAAAAGAAAATGGGCTGGGCGTGGTGGCCCACGCCTGTAATCTCAGCACTTTGGGAGGCAGCAGGCAGATAACTTGAGGCCAGGAGTTCGAGACCAGCCTGGCCAATATGGTGAAGCCCCATGCTAAACCTCTGCTAAAAATACAAAAATTAGACAGGCGTGGATGTGCTCATCTATAGTGCCAGCTACTGGAGAGGCTGAGGCCGGAGAATCGCTTGAACCCAGGAGGTGGAGGTTGCAGTGAGCCAAGATGGCACCACTGCACTCTAGCTTGGGCGACAGAGTGAGCAAGACTCCATCTCAAAAAAAAAGACAAATCACAAAATGCGAGAAAATATTCAACGCGCATATCTAACAAAGGATTTGTTTGTGGTCCATATAAAGAACTTCTACAACTCAGTAAGAAGAGAGCAATCCAATTTTTTTTTAATGGGCAAAAAATGTGAATAGATTCTTCAACAAAAAAAGATATAGGAATGTCCAGTAACCACATGAATAGATGATCAGTGATCTGGGAAATGCAAATTAAAATCTCAGTGAGATTCTGCTTTACCTCTGCTGGAAGGGCTAAAATAAAAATGGCTAACAGGCCAGACGCAGTGGCTCATGCCTATAATCCCAGCACTTTGGGAGACCAAGGCAGGCGGATTGCTTCAGCTCACAAGTTTGAGACCAGCCCGGGCAACATGGCGACACCCCATCTCTACCAAAAACAATTAGCCAGGCATGGTGGTACACGCCTGTAGCCCCAGCTACTCAGAAGACTGAGGTGGGAGCATGGCTTGAGCCCAGGAGGCGGAGGTTGCAGTGAGCTGAGATCACGTCACTGCATTCCAGCCTGGGCAATAGAGCCAGACCTTGTCACCAAAAACAAAAAAAAAAAGTTAACAGTGCCAAGTATTGGTAAGTATATGAATAGACTTTAATCCTGTGTTTCCTCTAACATTCACATTATATACTAGGTGCTCTGGAAGAAAGAAATGATGCTTTAAAGTTTACAAAGCACTTTTACATTAGGTACCTCATATGATCTCCAAAGTAATCCTATAAGATTATTTTTGAGTAGGGGGTATAAAGTGAATCAGCCCATTCATCCTGCCTAGCATAGACTAGACATAACTATGTCTGATTGGATTACTGAGGCTACTAATACCAGCCTTCTATCTATCTCTTTTTTCATTTATGTGGGAACCTGATTGTAAAGATACAGTAAATTAAGCACCTTAGAAATAAAACTGTGAATTATGTATTTATCATCACTTTTACTGCAATAATAGCCACTAGTCTTCCTTCAAGTACTAGATAATATGTATTCTTGCTAAAATAACTTCAGTTCTCAAAATGCAGGTCTTCCACTGAGCTAAAATAAGTAACTATTCAGAATAATATCTATTGCCAATGGAAAGAGTTTTGAACTGGCAGAGTCAAGACAAATAGAGTTCTTTTTCTCTTTGAAGACAAGTTGGTTTCACTGGACTTATTTTTATCCTCCAGCCTTTGGGGCCTCATTCCAGATTCTAGCCAGTGTCTGTCTTCTTATTTCAAGAAGGCTGTTAAACCTGTAACAGATGATACATTGATGTGAGTCACATGCCCTGAAAAGCCATAATTCTGGTGAGGGTTACTGGGAGTGAAATTTCATTGGTGAGATTCCAGAATCACTGACCCTGCAGCAGTAGTCTATAGAAAGATGGTGGGTAAATGGTAAAATTAGAAATGTCAATGGAGAGCTTACCCATCATTAATCTTTTCTAAGTCTTCCCTGACTCATTCACCGGAGGCTTTGATTGACCAAAGGCAAAATATACAACTTTTAGTTTCACATATACAGCTTTGCTCTGTAACCAGAGTCCTGCCAAAATTGGCTCAGAACTGCAGCCAGAAGGGTTTGAGATACAAAGATTGCCTCATCTCATAAAGATTTGTGACACAGAGTTTTCTTCTTTCACAGGAAGGATCCATTTGGAATGGGTCAAATGCAAGAGGATAGTTCAAATGACCTCTTAAACATGGCCAGTGACAGTTACAGAACTCTAAATGGTGTTTAATCTACTTACAAGCATTTTATATTAAGTCACCCTTAAATGGGAACATACTCATTGAAAATCAAAGTGAGTCCTTCATCATTAGGGTTCTTGGAGTCCAGTGGGATAGAAAAAAGCAAAATCATCATATAGTATGGTATATAAAATTATATGAAAATGTGCGGAAGAACAAGTACAAAATGAAGTGGCTAGAAAAACTAGAAAACCATTTTTAAAAGCCAAGGGAAGGCCAGGCGCAGTGGCTCACGCCTGTAATCCCAGCACTTTGGGAGGCTGAGGCGGGCGGACCACGAGGTCAGGAGTTCGAGACCAGCATGGCCGATATGATGAAACCCCGTCTCTACTAAAAATACAAAAATTAGCCAGGTGCAGTGGTACGCTCCAGTAATCACAGCTACTCAGGGTGCTGAGGCAGGAGAATCGCTTTGAACCCAGGAGGCGGAGGTTGCAGTGAGCCAAGATTGCATCACTGCACTCCAGCCTGGGAGACAGAATGAGACTCCGACACACACACACACACACACACACACACACACACACACACACACACACCCCCCACACACCACACACACACGCGCGCGCGCACCAAGGGAGAGACTGTATGGTGGCAATAGCCTCTATAGCCTCTGGAAGAGCCATTGGCCAGGAATGGAAAGGGAAGGCACTTGGCACTGCTGGCTTGAGGGAATATCTTCTCTCAAACTTCTTTTTGATTCTGGGGAGCTCCCATACGTGCTTGTGTTTGAGTATCTTCCTGCCCCAACTCTGCCATTTACTGTTTTCCTCATCTGATAATGTGAAAGTAAGAGGTGTGTCTCATAACTATTAGGAGGATTTAAAATGAGATCACATGTGATATGTATGGCATAGTATCTTGCCTATTTTATAAGGCTTCTGTAAGCCCAGCCCTGGAAGAGAAGCCTCTCTCCAAATCCACCACTTCCAGGTGGATTATCCATCCCACAAAAGCAACTCAGGTCATCACAGTGACACAGGCCTCAGTTAAGGTTTACATGAAAATACTAAAGGCCATAAGACTGCTGAGTATTGGGAATTCCCCATCTGGATTATTGCCCAAAGGGACCACATTGTAGCATGGTTTGCACAGTGGGGGCACCCAGAGACCTGGCTGCTAGAACAAATTCCCTGCCCTCTGAGTATGTAACTTTGGGCAAGAGTCCCTTGTTCAACTCCTCTTACTTGGCTACTGAGGTGATAATCAGTCTCCCTCAACATGTGTCACTATTATCTATCATATGCCTGGCACTATGCCAGGGTACAGGATATGGCCCTCTGCCTTCTAGGAGCACATGGTCTGGTAGAAGTGGAAAGACACAGACCTGAATAACTGACATAAGGCAGAATAAGGTGAGTGTTGCGATGGAAGCACAGAGTGCTGTGGTAGCACAGAGGAAGGAATGATTACCATAAAAAGGAGACTTAGGGACCTGTAATACCTTTGTAGAGTGAAAAGGCTTCTTGTGGACTTTGTGTAAGGTGTTGATGTATCAAGGAAGCGTTCCACAGGGAGGTGAGTAATGCAAGACCAGGGCTGAAGTTTAGACTACACAGGACATGTTTAGGGATGAGTGAGTAGTTCTGTGAGCGAGACAGGAGGATGCCGGGGTAGAGGGAAGTTGGAACATAAGCTAGTGGGTTCTACAGAGGAAGGGCTTTGATCTGCTGATCAGAAGGTTTGGGCCAAGCCCAGGAAAAGGGATAGCAGCAACATACGTTTGTTTATTCATTTGCTTGCTTACAACAAACGTTTATTCATTATTTATAATGCAACAAGCATTAACCTAGGTGCTAAGGAGAGAAAAATGAGTAAGACACAGTTTCTTTCCTCAAGGAAATCACAGTCTGTTGGCGGAGATAAGTAGTAATGGTGCCTAATATAGGTAACACTTGCTACCTGCTCCAAGAACAAAGTTAAGCAAGTGATTAAGTTAAGCAATGCTTAGAGGTAGAGGATGTAAGAATGGCCTTAAAAATGTGTCTTCTGAGATGAGTTTGAAGGATAAATGGAGTAGGAACTTGCCAGATTGAGGTAAGAAGCCTTCCAGACACAGCCCAACAATGCAGCAAAGCCCAATGCTTGACTAACTGGGGCACACAGGGAACACTGCAAAGTTTGGTTTGGATCCTAGAGTGGAAAAGGGAACTAAAGAGAAAAGATTGGTGAGATGAGTTGGGATAAACCTAGGAGTTTGGGCTTAATCCTGAAGCATTGAGGCGGTGTTGAAAATGTTTACACTGGGAAGTTAGGAAAGTAAATATTAGTAGGATGGAAGGATCAGAGAGGCCCTGGGCAGAAATCATAATGTGGGTGACTCCCAGGTTTCTGGCTTGAGTAACTGGTGCCATTCCCAAAATAAGAGAGGCAGGAGGAGAAGAGTTCCAGAGGAAGATGATGAGTTCATTCTTGAGTATGTTGAAGGTTATTGCAGGGTACCTGTGATGCTCTTGCAACCCCATCCCCACCTTGAAATCCTTCAGAGGCTCCCCGTTCCCTTTAGTCCTGGCCTGGCCTCCAGTGTCTTCTCTCAGCCCTGCCTTCTAATGTGCTTGCTGCAGCTTGAGCAGCTTCGAGTTTCTAGAACTTGCCAGGTTGTGTTCTACATCTTTGAGCCTTCAACTAGAACACCATTTCCCTTCTCCTGCCTTCTGCCTGGCCAGTTGTGGCTCATCCTTCCAGACTCACTCAAGATATAACATCTCTGAAGGAGGCTTCCCTGACATTGTCTACCACCACCCCCAGCAAGGGCTAATACCAACTGTCAACAGCTACATACTCACCCCTACTTGACTGTAATGATTTGCATCCATGTCATCTCCTGCACTACTGTGACATTCCCAGACCACCCCTCATTGGGCAGGTGGCATCTCTGTATCCCTTTTGCCTGGCCCAGATGGAAATTAGGACATCAGTAAATGTAAAATGAACAAATCCAGATGGGAGCATCCAACAGAGAGTTGGAAATTCCAAAAAAAGCAAAATGAAAGGCACCAAAAAAATGCATACAACATTAACACCTTATGTCTACCATTCGCTCCCCCCGCCACCCCCGTCCTCTTCCCTAAGCACTACATTATCTAAAGCCTAGATGTTCAATCATCCAAGCCCATGGCTGTTGGCTTGGTTATGTGTCTGGAATGGAACAGAAAGGGAGGAGGAGTGCAGAGGCCCAAGGAGGAGCATCAGTGAAGGTTTGGAGACTGACCTGGAATTCCTAGCCATCATGGGTACAGTTTACATGAGAGGAAGCCTGGCTTACACACCTGTTTCCTCGTTCTAAGCTCTGGCCCCTATTTTCTAACACCATCTGGTGGCCACATCTGTAAATAACAAACTCCTCAGGAGCTGAGAGAGCTTCTATAAGGCAAAAGGTCCAGGGATTGGCCTCAGAGGGCTATGTATTACAGCCCCAACAAGTTTATATGTATATGAGATTTGCCTTTTCTGATGAGACACTCCAAGAGCTTTTGACCAGAATCTTAAAAACTCCTATAGCCTCCAAAAGGCTTAGAATCCCTGCTACAAAGGATTGATTCTTTTTTTCCCCAAGTGAAATCCTATGAAGAATCATACACAAGCTAAAGAAGCAGACCTAAATCCCTGCTTGCTCAGAACCTCACCCTCCAATTTCCCAAAGCACCTACAGAGAACCTGGAATCTTGTTTGAAAACCACTCTTGTGAAACGAAGGGCTTGTAGAGCATCGGGGCCAGATGGGCCCTTAGAAATCATTGTGACGTACTAGGTCCCACCTGAGAGAGGAGGCTTGGTGATACACACAGCACGTATCAGTAGCAGTACTGGAACCTAACACAAGTCTCCCCTCTTGTTTCTCTTCTCTTTTTACTGCTTGTCTTATTGCCCAACACCTAAATTTAAAAATGTACTAATCAAAACTTTTTCTGTATATGGTTCCCAAACAGGAAACCATTCTTCCTATAGATTTCTAGGTCTCTGGAAAGAGATCTTTCCCCTCAAAATGCCTCTTAACCAACCATAAATCATGGTAGAAAATAAATCTAGAGCTTACGTTTGAATAGTTTGTTGTTTGTTTGTGTTGGGGCGTGTGTTTTTTTGAAACAGGGTCTCATTCTGTTTACTAGACTGGAATGCAGTGGTGCGATCATAGCTCACTCTAACTTCGAACTTCTGGGTTCAAGCGATCCTCCTCCCTTAGCCTTACCAGAAGCTAGGACTACAGGTGTGCAGCACCCTGCCCAGCTAGTTCTTTTTTTTTTTTTTTTTTTTTTTTTTTTGGTGGCAATGGAGTCTTATTGTGTTCCCAGGCTGGTCTTGAACTCCTGGCCTCAAGTGAACCTCCCACCTCAGCCTCCCAAAGTGCAGGGATTACAGTCATGAGCCACTGCACACTGCACCTGACCCAAATAATTCTTTTCAACTTACAACATCAATACCCATGGGCTAGTTTCACAGTGGCAGAATAGACTCAGAGAGGTAAAATGACTTGTTTGCTGTTTCCTGTCATCAACTTAAAGGTTCTTTCCACTGTCTCACAACATTTCTGTTCGAATGTGCATATTCTGTGGTACTTAAAACAGTGAACAAATAGGCAGTCCATCTGGCTTATTGATACTTGTTCAGGGAGTGGGGGTTATAACCCCTGCTATTAACTGCCATTTGGAGATGGGGGATGGATGAAGTCTAACATTGTTTAAGCATTCATATACTAGAGTCTGAACAACCTTCAAAATATGCTTTTAGTCACCATTTTACAGATGCCTAAACCAAAGTATAGAAAGAGAAAGTGCTTTGCCTCAAGGTCACACAGCTAGTAATTGTCTCACCCTCCTGCCCTTTCCCTTCTTTCTCTTTTAGGAGTGCCAGCTTCTCTCAGGGCACCAGAGCCTCTTTTCTCATGAGGAGTGACACAGCTGTACAAAAACTTGCCCAGGGCAATGGACACTGTGTCAACGGGATCAGTGGTCAAGTCCATGGCTTCTATAGCCTTCCCAAGCCGAGCCGGCACAATACAGAATTCAGAGACAGTACCTACGACCTCCCCCGCAGCCTGGCCTCCCATGGCCACACCAAGGGCAGCCTCACAGGCTCTGAGACAGATAATGAGGATGTGTACACCTTCAAGACGCCCAGCAACACCCTGTGCAGGGAGTTTGGGGACCTCCTCGTAGACAATATGGATGTTCCGGCCACCCCACTCTCAGCCTACCAGATCCCTAGGACATTCACTCTGGACAAAAACCACAATGCCATGACAGTGGCCACTCCTGGGGACTCAGCCATAGCTCCCCCACCCCGCCCCCCCAAGCCAAGTCAGGCAGAAACACCTCGATGGGGCAGTCCTCAGCAGAGACCGCCAATCAGTGAAAATAGCAGATCTGTCGCTGCCACCATCCCCAGACGCAACACCCTCCCTGCAATGGACAACAGCCGACTTCACCGAGGTCAGTATAAGTCCTAGCTGAGACTCAGAGGGAGGAGGAGGTAACACAGGGGTTCTCAATAGTTTGATGGTCCTTGGTTATCCATGGCCGAGGGGAACTTACGAACCACCTAGGTCACTGATACTCAAAAACATAGGTGTCTTCTACCCAGATCCCTTACCAGTTGGTCCTCCAGCACTGGAGGCTGTTAGTAGTAGTTGTCTAACAGAGCTAGCCCCGGAGAAGTTAATGTTCTACTAATGGAGAATAGGACATTCTTGATTAACCACAGTATAACATATTATGGGTTTAGAAGTCCAAATCATTGTATTTTATTCATTTGTAAATCAAATCAAAGATTTAAAAAATAAATTCAGAAGATCAATCCAAACTGGAGTGAAACCTGTGTGGACTAACAGACTGCTAAAGCAAAACGAGGTCTTAATATTTTCTAAATCATACTTGAATCTCTTTGGTTGAAGTCAAAACTTTTATTTGAAGTACCTAAATTCTATTGTTACTTGTTTTCCACTGACAGTATTCCAACTCTGCATGTAACCTCCTCTGTATGATGAAAAAATAGAACAATATTAATTCCTTTCATTTTGCATCTTGCTTTATGGTTTGCAAAGCCTTTTCTTGTCCATCGTGTTGTTTAAGCCAGGCAGAGAGGTTGGTGGGACAAAACCTCCTTGTCTCCATCTCACATGAGGCCAATGACAGTTAAAGAGACTTAAATAGAGTTGCAGAGTCATTGTGCCAGAGATGAGACTCAGACCCTAGAGTCCCAGCTCCTAGTTTAGACCTCTTTGCCGTCTTTCAATCCATCGACAATTTGAGCAGTCATACTGTGCTTTGGAACTGAGATGATAAAGACATACATAAAATATGTTCCTGCCCTTCAGAGCTTACATCTCATTGGGAAAATAAAACCAACACATATAAATCAGGACAAGTATTGTTACTGTGGTGTTCAGAGAAGTGATGGCTGGGGTGAGCAGGACAGGTGAGTGGTATAGGAGTCAAAGGAGAGGTGCATAGATGAGGGTAGAGTAGTCAAGGACAGCTTCTCTGCAGATGCTAACACTGGAGCTACATCTAGAAGCCCAGGAGGAATTTTTGAACTGAGGAGTGATGTGTTCGAAGAAATTCCTTATCATTTGGGGTTGATAGTAGTATCTTCTGGAGTATCAGTAAGACCTTGAACCACACTGGAGAGGGTATGGGGAAGTGTCAAAACATGAATCAACCATGAGTACTTATGAATCCTCCTTCCTCTGTCAGCTTCTTCCTGTGAGACCTACGAGTACCCACAGCGTGGTGGAGAGAGTGCAGGCCGGTCTGCTGAATCCATGAGTGATGGAGTCGGCTCTTTCCTGGTGAGTGTGGGTTAACCAGGGGTCCTCAGGCCGGCCTGGTTAGGTAAAAGGTCACACCTTATGGAATTAAAAGCACAACCCCAAAAGAGTGATGGCGTCTCCATCTTAGGACCCTGCCCAAGTTCTTGTCTCAGTTCAGAACCCTGCGTTGAGTCTTTGGACAAGTAAGATATAAGTATTCTAGTCTGGAAGAAATGTATGTGCTAAGGTAGACTGGATTACAAGGTTCACCAACCTTGTAGGTAAGCAGAGGATCTAGAATGCAATAGACCCAGGCTGCACGGTGGGGGACCTTCTAAGACAGCAACCTTACCCACGTGGCCTCACATGCAGGAGGGAGGCTGCAGTGTGAGACTCCAGGCAAGGGTGGTACTCACAGTCAGGCTAAGTGGCAGAATTATGGCTTGAGTGCAGGATCCCAGGCTGCCCTCTGGAAGATGCTAACCGCAGTTCTCCAAGGTGTCAGGCAAGAAGACCAGGGCCTGGCTTCAGGCCCACTGAAAAGACAGTGAAATCAGGTAACCAAGGCAGAAGTAGCTTAGTTGTATGTCACGGCAGATAGAGCAAGAGTTAGAGGAAGGCTATAACCGGGATTGCTGTATCACACAACTCTGGAGAAGCTCTGACTGCAGCTTGGTGGTCCCCTAGGTGCCTGGAGTGAGCCCCAGGTACTTAGAAACCTGGACTGGGGAAACACAACTGGCCCCAGACCTCACCTTCCAGAGCCAGGACTCCTAATATGCTCCTTGTTCTGATCCAGGGCCTGAGATGCTGACCTGCCAGTGGTGAGTCTGGACTTGAGGTGGAGGGCAGGTCCTGAACCAAACCTACAGTCTATGGACTATGCTACCCACAGTGTTGGTCAGGCGTCCAGAAAGCCAAGTGGACCCAGTCACCAAGAATATTTTATACTCTAGATTTATCAAAAATTATTAGTGGATGCCAAAGGATCGTGAAGGCTTGAAGGGGCCCACAGACCTCATATATTCTTGTCTCCCACTCTGCTTCCTTTTTTTTATTTTTTATTTTTTGAAACAGAGTCTCACTCTGTCACCCAGGCTGGAGTGCAGTGGCATGATCTTGGCTCACTACAACCTTGGCCTCCCAGCTTCAAGCGATTCTCGTGCCTCAGCCTCCTGAGTAGCTGGGACTACAAGCATATGCCACCACGCCCAGCTAATACTTTGGATTTTTAGTAGAGAGGAGGTTTCGCCATGTTGGCCAAGCTGGTCTCGAACCCCTCACCTCAAGTGATCCACCTGCCTCAGCCTCCCACTACTCTGCTTTCTTATTTGGTCTCCCCAAGGTCTCCCTTACAGCTTCAAAGTATAGCTAACCCAGTCATGACTTGTCTTGCCTCATTTACAAAGTCTTACCCCCTTCCTGTTTCTTCTTGCTGGTAACAGCTGTATTTCTTTCACTGTTCCTCTCCCTAGCCAGGGAAAATGACTGTGGGCCGATCGGACAGCACCAATTCTGAAGACAACTATGTGCCCATGAATCCAGGTTCTTCCACCCTGTTGGCCATGGAACGAGCAGGTGATAATTCCCAGAGCGTCTACATCCCAATGAGCCCAGGGGCCCATCACTTTGACTCACTTGGCTACCCATCAACAACCCTTCCTGTGCACCGAGGCCCCAGCAGAGGAAGTGAGATTCAGCCACCCCCTGTCAACCGCAACCTCAAACCTGATCGGAAAGGTAAGTCCATTCTTTCCCCTGTCCCATCTCTGGACAGTGGCTAGGGACGTTTTCCATTTGCTTAGGGGTCATGTGGATCCTGGACTTGAGAGGTGTGACTTGGGGCAAATCATGTAAAATCTGAGTCTCAGTTTTCTTATCTGTGAAATGCAGATGGTAATTCCTACCTCCCAGGTTTGCTGCAAAGGAGAGCATCTAGGATAGTACTTTGGTACATAGCAGGCGTTCAGTAAAGTCAGCTTTGTGCCCCCTCCATGTAGACCAGGCAAGTTCCTCGTCTGCTACAATCTCACTCTCCTGGCATTGGATCAGTGGCAAGGATTCAAAGGGAGGAGTAGGATAGCTAGGCAGAGATAGCCCCCTGTGGGTCTGGCCAACAGGGAATTCAAATCTTAGCATGTGGAACTGAAGCCCTCAAGCCCTTATGGCATCTACCTTCCTCCACTGTGGCTTGCACCGACCTGGCCAGGAGCCAGCAGGGAGTAGTCACGGTGACCATCTACACTTCAAATATGGTCTCTTGGCTGGGCGCCATGGCTCACGCCTGTACGCCTGTAACCCCAACACTTTGGGAGGCTGAGGCGAGTGGATCACCTGAGGTGAGAAGTTCGAGACCAGCCTGGCCAAAATAGTGAAACCCCGTCTCTACTAAAAATATAAAAATTAGCTAAGCGTGGTGGCAGGCGCCTATAGTCCCAGCTACTAGGGAGGCTGAGGCAGGAGAATCACTTGAACTCAGGAGGCAGAGGTTGCAGTGAGCTGAGATTGCGCCGCTGCACTCCAGCCTGAGCAACAGAGCGAGACCCCGTCTTAAAAAATACATATATGTATGTTAATATATAAATAGTATATATTGTTATAAATATTAATATATAAATATATTTTGATATATAGTCTTTTATTTTTAAATGAAGTCATAAATTGAGGGAGAAAAATCTGTTGTCAAACCCTGTGTCCCCACTTTTGATTCTGAAAATATAATTACCGTAGATACAGCAGAAAGAATATATAATTTGGAATCTGAAGACATGACTTCAAGGCTCATCAATATGGGCAAAGATTATACAACCTCGCTGAGTGTCAGTTTCCCTGTGTGAAACTGGAATGACTTTGCAGGCCTTTATAAACATGCTCATGTGTTATATATAAGGTGTGTATGTGTAGCATTATCATTACTGGCTGATTACCAGACTTTCTTTTCCTGCTCCAGCAAAGCCAACACCACTTGACCTGAGAAACAACACCGTCATCGATGAACTCCCCTTCAAGTCACCTATCACCAAGTCTTGGTCTAGGGCCAAGTAAGTGCCTATGTGTGGGGGTGGGAGCTTGGAGTCGGGCCATTAGGGAAAATGAGTGATGTGGTAGCTGGCCTGTGGGCCGGGACAGCTGGATTCTGATGCTAACGCTATCATTAGCTGATCATGTCTCGATGTCTTGTGGCTTGGTTTCCTCAGCTGTAAAAGAGAATAATTATACCTGCCCTATATCAGATCTTAATCTGATGGAGTGTGCAGCTCTAATGGCTGAGGTCTGGGTGTGTGAGGGTCAGGGCCCAGCTGGAGGCTAGAAACATGGCAGCAGCCATGCAGCTTCCCCAGTGTTAACTCTTCCTTCCCACAACAGCCACACCTTCAACTCCAGCTCCTCCCAGTACTGCCGCCCCATCTCCACCCAGAGCATCACCAGCACAGACTCAGGAGACAGCGAAGAGAACTATGTCCCTATGGTGAGTCCTTCGGGCTTCGCTGGAATGACGCCTTTCGAGTCCCCTGGGACCCACCCCTCAGTTCCCCACTTCCCAGCTTAGCTAACTCACCTCAGCCCAGGGACTCCTTGTATTATTCATGATTTAGTCTCCTGCTACAAACCCTTCTTGAGCACCTGTTTATCAAGCAGTAGGAGTTGTCATCAGATGTAAGGAAGACATGAGACCTGTCCCAACGAAGTCATGGTCTTCAAGAGCAGGGGCCTGCCTCTCATGACAGTGACATGGGTGGCATGATCTGTGCCCTTGGATAGGCAGTGCTGGAGGTATCTCCTCAGTGGTGGAGGTATCTCCTCAGTGGTGAGAGGCATACGTGCACATAACTCACTTTGGTGAGGCCATAATAGAGCTATCAACACAGGCAGAGGAGGATATTTCTTCCCTGAGATTTCCATTAAGGGCGTAACTGCCCAGCACCTGGTAGTCACTGCATAGATAGTGAAAGAATGAATTAACCAACCAGTAAAGCAGCCAACAAACAGAACACAGGACTATCACCTTCTCATTAGAATAAGACTTCCAGAAAGTTCTAGAGGAGGTGGTGCTCTGCTAGAGCAGGAGCCTGGATGGACAGGATCCTAGAGCGTGTCATCTGAAGAAATGCGGGCTTGTGCAGCCTGGAGATGAAGCCACCCTCTTCAGATCTTGGAGGAGCTAGGCGGGGGAGCAAGCTGCTTTGGGGTGACTACCCCACTCTAGGCCACAGGTGGGAGTTTCACAGGGGCTGATTTGGTGCGACAGAAGAAAACTTTCCAGTGCATAAAGGAAATGTGCTCCTTTCTTAAGCGCCAGCAAGCAAAGGCTGGATGTCTCAGGAGAGCCACTGTTGATGAGACTTGGCCTGATGTGCTATAAAGGAGGCAGTGTGGTACAGGGGTTAGCACAGGTTTGGAAGTCAGAAAACAGACCTGATTCCCATCACTCAACAGCTGTGCAACCACAGGCAAAGTCACTTCTCTGAAAGTAAAGTGAACCACAGTTTCATCTTTGCTTTAAACAGTATCAACAGTAATCATACCTACATTACAGGATTGTCATGAGGATTAAAATGAAAACATGAAAAGTCCTTAGCATGGTGCATGAGTCAGAGTAGGGCTCAGGGAAACAGTGTTCTTACTCCCAGAGGTGTTCTTCTGGGTGGTGGGTTAGTCTGTTTTCTGCAGTCACTCACAGTTTTTTTCCTCCTCGTGACAGCAAAACCCAGTGTCTGCATCTCCCGTTCCCAGTGGCACGAACAGTCCTGCCCCTAAGAAGAGCACCGGCAGCGTTGATTATCTGGCCCTGGACTTCCAGCCGAGCTCCCCAAGCCCCCACCGCAAGGTGCCTGGAGTAGAGTTGGGGGGGCAGTAAGAGCTCTCAGGGTCCCGGAGGCAGAGATCATGGAGGCCAGGGTGCCTTCAACACTGAACAGCAGCACTCAGCCTCCCTCCTGCTCCAGTACCCAGCTTTTATGATGCATCTTTAGTCACAGAGCTTTCATCTAGGTCTAAAGACTCCTATTCCTGCTCTCAGAGCATAGTACCCTCAGTCAGAGAACCTCATCAGTCAGCCCATCCCCCGTGTTGTAGAGATGGGCAAATGAGTGCACAGAGATCTGATTGTCCTAAGGTTACAAAGTGAATCAGCAACAGATCCAGGAATGAGGATACTGCCTCCTGGTCCTGGGCTCTCGAGTGGGTCCCAGAGCCCTACCGTCGATACATCAGCCTTCAGAAGGGACTTCCAGGCCTGGGAAAGCCTCCCCAGGAGGTATCCTTATAGCTAAGCAGTCTAGACAGAAGGGTGCAGAGCTGTGCCTCAGCATGGTTCCCCTTCACAGGGTGGCGGTGAGCACAGCACGTAAAGTCCTGTGCCTGATGTTTGTTTGCACCTAGCAAATTCCTTCCCCTGGATGAGCGACCTGACAGAGATGGGTGGAGGCAGAGATGAAGGCCTGGACCCATCCACCAGGGCCAAGGAAGGGCCTGGACCCATCCACCAGGGCCAAGGAAGGGCCTGGGTCCTCCCAGAAGCCGGGAAGTAAGGGCTGGCAGGTGCTGCTACATCCTGCAAGAGGGATGATGAGTTTGGAGTCTGAGCTTTCAAGCCCACATTCAGAAAGAGAAGCCAGGCTCCTGAGGCTGGTCAGTGGCAGGCAGAGGCCATGCTCTTCTCCCCTTCAGACAGCTCAGGAAGATCCCGTGCCCACCTTCTTCCTCCCCACCTAACTGGTAACTCACAGCTACTCCCTCTTTCCCACTCTGTCCCCTCAGCCATCTACTTCATCCGTCACTTCTGATGAGAAGGTGGACTACGTTCAGGTGGACAAGGAGAAGACCCAGGCCCTGCAGAACACCATGCAGGAGTGGACAGACGTGCGGCAGTCCTCGGAGCCTTCCAAGGGTGCCAAGCTGTGATGAGAGGGCCACCGCAGAGCCCAGGAGGCAGCGTCTCCAGAGCTGGCCCTTCCCATCTCCCCTCTCCCCTCTCCCGTTGTTCCTCCCATCCACCTCCTCTCTACTCTGCCAGTCTCAGCCTTCAAAGCACTTGACATCAGGGACCCTGAACCCTTCCCCTGGGAGGTGAGGGCCTGATCAAGGCACCTCCTCTGCCCACTCGGGGCCCAGCTGTGATTTTTATCAGTAATGGCCATGCCTCCACCCACCTTAGTTAGGAGCTACTTCCAAAAAGCATCCTTCAGCCTCTTCCTGTCCTTTAGACCTGACTCTCTACCAGATGTTTGGAGGGAAGGGCTGGGGCTCTGAGCCAGATTCCACACCTCACGTTCAGTCACAGCCCTCAGCTATCTTCCCTCCGGCCACTGGGCTACCTCTCCTTCAGTCCCAGAAGACAAGTCTCACCAACCCAGGGAGTCAAGGACCAGCAGACCAAAGTGGATAATGGACTTCTTCATTCCTGTTTTTCTTGGCAGGAGAGAAGCAAGGTCACTAAAAGAGGAGATGGTGGAGAAGGAGGCTCAGCAGTGGTCTTGAGGAGTAAAGGACTTAGATGCCCAGATGAAGAGGGAAAGCTGACATCTGCAGGGAACCCACTTTGAGGCTGAGGCCATGGCAGGACAGCTGCTGTGGGGTGCAGAGGCAGAAGATGAAGGACAAAAGGAAGGGAAAACTGATGGCCAATCTAGAGCAGCAAGGAGCAGGGCTTGGAGCTCGGATGGTGGAGATGACAAGGACACTGTGGGGTCTGGGTCCCCAGAACTCTGGAGCTACAGGCCACTCTAGGCCCAAGGGCTAGTCCTCTTCCCCAGTCCCCTCAGAGGCCCCCGCCAGCCCCACCTTGAAAGCAGCATACAGGGGAAGGCTTGGACCAAGCTGGGCGACCAAGCACATGGGGCAGGAACACATGGTAAAGGGGTGGGGAATATGGGAGGGAGTGTGGTGTGGATGGGGGTGATTCAGGGACTGAGGGGAACCCTGGGACAGGCACAGGCTGGGCAGAGGCACAGGGCAGTGCAGGGGACTCTGCAGTGGGGTCGGGAAGTGAGTTTCTTTGCAGTGAGCAGTGCAGTGGAAGTTGGGCACAGAGGTAGCAGACAGATGTGAAGCAGTGGTGAAGGCCATGTAGCAAGTGGGGAAATACATCCAAAGGGCCTGGGAGTGGGGGGGTGCCCAACGCAATCCTTGGGGGTGCCGGGTGGAGCAGAAAGTGAAGGAGGGACACGTGCGAGAGTGGTGTGCATGGTGGTGTGACATGAGGACCGTTCCTAGGATGGGACAGCGGGTCAGGCAGGACAAGGAGAAAGCAGGGCAGAATGATGCCTAGAGGACCACATCAGGCATGGCTGACAGCTTGTGCCCATGGGCTGTGGCGTATGTCAGATCGCAGGGTAGGAACGAGTCTGGCCTGGTGCTGGCCCAGTGTTTCCTCAGCTCATCCGCCCTCTGTTGCTCCGTAGCATTCCAGGAGCCATCTTGGACTCTCCTCCCCAGGTTTGAAAGGCCATCAGATTAGCAGGGATGGGGTGTAGGGCATCACCCAAGGTTCCTTCTCTTAAACTAAGGGTGGGGGATCTGAATGTTTTTATGTTGACTGTTCTTGACTAAATTTTCAAGAGTTTCAGAAGCAACAGGACAGACCAGACGTTTCATTCTACCCTGGGGTGAACAGAACTTCTTCCTCCCAAACAATGACTTCCTGCCATGTTTGATGGGGACAGCTACCACTGTCCTCTGCCCCCATTCCCCTTTCAGCTCCCATGAGCATGCATAGTTCACCAGACCAATGGCCTAGCCATTCTCTAACAAAGTCCCATCCTGGAAGAAGTTATTTCTTCAAGAGCTGCACCTCTCCTCCTAGCATTAGTTTAGATCAACTCAAGGAGTATTTATTAATGGCTGCTGTCTCCAGTTTCTGGGGTTAAGCACTAAGGATACAAGAATCAATCAGACCTTCTCCCTGAACTTAAGATAGCCACAATCAGAAAAAGGACAAGGACATGAGACAGTGGTGATGGCCATCAGACAGAGACTTCAAATGCTGATGGAGGGCAGAGGAAGTACTTAGGGAGGTTGGTGTCAGAGGCAGGAGTGGGGTAATGATCAGGGAAGGTGGATTCTAGGAAAAGGGAGTGCCTGAGGTAGGCCTTAGAAGGGGATGAGTCAGATTTTTACAGAGGAGGAGGGCAGGGCTTGGGTCCAGTGGAGGAAGAAGGAAGGAGAGGCTTGGAAAGCCTTGTGTCTTGGGAACAAAAGGCCTTTGAGCATATGGGTCCAGCCACTCAGAAGTGCAGGGGCCATGCCTTGGTGTTCCAGTAAGTGAATGGAAGCAGTGGTGGTAGCTACACTGGGCAGAGTTGGCAGGGTGCTGGTTCACTCTGCCCAGCCCTGAATGTGTGCCTTAAAGGCCCTCTACAAGGGGCCCCATACGACAGAGCTTTTAACTGGTGCCTTCCCTGTACCCGCAGCAGCCACAAGTGGGCCCAGACTATTGCAGCCTCCCATAAACATGTGAGCATGTTCTGAGTGTGCCATGATGTGAGTGGACCTGGCTGGAATCTTTGGAGAGCGACTGAGGTGTTCAAATCGAATCTCCCAGGAGGCTTCCTTCCAGCCCCCGATTCTGGTAACTACCAAAATCCCTCGGGTGCAAGTGTAGGGGTAGAGATGGAAGGATGAGAGGTGAAATTGACCTTTTGAACGCAAAGCTCTGGCTCACAGGCCCCAAACTACCAGCCGTATCTAGCATATCCCCACCCTCCACCCACTACCTCCTCCAACAAAGGAGTCAACTCAGTTGAAAAAACTGGTCCTTTGGCCTATCTATGGGTCAAAGTCCACCTCTCCTGGGGGCCTGGAGAGGACTGAGCCTACGGAAAGGGGATACCTTCCCACTCAGCACTGCTTCACACAGGCCCCCTGCCTGGGGCTCTCCAAGGAGCCTTCTTCACCCACTTCCAGCTCCACTTCTGCAAGGTTAAGTCAAGTGAGAACGATGAGAAATAGGGAGATGGTGTCTCAAGTCCTTGATCTGCCTGTCTGTGGAGTGGGAGGTTGGATTAGCTGCGCTGAGGTCCCATCCACAGCTGGTGCTCAGCTGCTTGAAGGGGAGACTCCCTCCTCTGTAACTTCTTTCTGGGGGATCTGGATGGCCAGGGGTGGGCAGTACCTATCCCCAGTCCCCTCCTAGCTTGACTTTGTTAACTTCTACATTGGAAACTTAACTTCTACATTGGAAACCACTAAAGTATGCCCCATTCCTGTGACAAAAGCACAACCATTCTGAAGTTACTGGAGCATGGGCTCAGCTCATCCTCCCTCTGGCCCCCTTCTCCCATGGGGACATCTCGGCCCAGCACCCCTATCCCATTTCCAGAGCTCTTCCTTCCCCATCTGGGCCTTCATAAAATGCAGGGGAAGCCAGACTGGCCTCAGGAGCGCTAAAGCCCTTCCGTGGGGCTCGTCTTTCTGGGACTAGCCCTGCTGTTTAGGACCTGGGACCACAACGGGCTACCTGCTGAGGGGGGGTCCCCAAGAGATCCAGGCTGTCATGTGATTTCTGGTGGCACGTGTTTGTTGTGTATCTGTTGGCTACTTGTGTCTTGAAATCTAGAATTATTTCACGCAGAATTGTCATTGTTTGTCAGGAAGAGAAAATGGGCTAGTGGAAGCCCAGTCTTGAGTGAGTGAGTTCTTGTCTTGTTACCATTTAAAATTGACATTTAATTTTCAAATCACTGTTGGTGCCTAATCAATCACTTAAGTTATTAATTTATTCTGTTGTATTCTTTTTTTTTTTAATTGTAACATATTTATCCGGTGGGTGGGACACGAGTGTGTTCAAGTGGGTCATGTTTTTTGCTGTGGTGACACATGGTACAGGCCTGGAGCTTGCAGGTCCCTTTCTACTGTGGTGTTGGAGCAGGACAATAAAGTCCACTAGAAGTGCACCCCAGAACCAGCTGCCGTGTCCATCTTGTCTTGTGGGGCTTGGTGGTGGAACCCGTTCTCACTCCAGTCTGTTCCAATTTTTGCTTTATTTGGAAATAATTGGGTATTTTTCTTGGCTGTGAATAAGAACAAATGCTCTCTACCTCAGAGTCTGTTGTAAAGTGGAAATCATACTAGCATTTACCCATCCATCTTTCTTTCTTAGGCGTCTAGAGATGGGTTCTGGGCGAGTCTGTCTGCTGCTTTCACAGGTCACTTAGATCTGTGACATTGGGCCCAAACTCCACACCACCATCACAGCAGGCAGCCCCTGGGGAAGGAGGTAGGTAAAGACTTGAGAGCTGCCTCCCAGGTGCATCCTCTCCACAGGCAGCATCACCCAGCCCTCAGTAAGGTCAGTCAGTCAGTCCACACGTTTACTTACACCACACTTCAGTAGAGGGCTCTTGGCTCCCTGTGGCATCTCACTGGGGGGGGGGGGCAGGCTGAGTCCTGGCCTCCCCAGACCCCGTGGCCATCACAGCCCCTGAGTCCAAGGAAGAACAATCTCTTGCTTAGGCTTACAGAGAACCTACTTTTATTTATTTAAGAACATGGGTGTCTTCTCTTCGGTTAGAAGGGGGCTACAGCAGTGTCAGGGCACTTCACCCAACCTGCAGGTGGCTGCTGTCGCAGCTACAAAGGCCAACTGCTCAGAGGAGCCCACAGGCTTCCTAAGAGCCCACACTTCACAAGGAACATGAACACCTTTGCAGTAAAATCAGGACTCTAACCACAAGGGGGATGCAAGTGGTGGCTGGCTTCTCAGGCACTGAGGCAGGCGTGGAGGGGCTGTGGGGGCAAAGGCCTCCTGCTGTGAGAAGCTAGCCCCCCACCCCTCCCCAAACCATGCAGTGGTGCTTGGTAAGGGGGGGGCAGGTCTCGGTCTCTGTTCTTCTCAGAAAGGTACAGACAGACAGTGCAGGTACCCCCCCCCACATGAGAAACAAGAGGAGACACTGCCCCCCGCTCTTTGTGCAAGGCAAGGCTTGGATCCTGCTGTGCTTTATACCGTACAGCAGTCGGAAGGAAAATAGTACTTGATGTCAAAACATTGGAGCTGAGGTCTAGCCCTGTTTCCTGAACATCATCAGATCTTCCCGCATGGGGAGCCTGCTAGGGAAGGAGGGGGAGGCAAAGACCCGTGTGTGCCCATCTCAGCTGCTTCAAGTTAACCAGGACACTTGGGTGTAAAGTTTTAATGGGACTGATCCCCAATGAAAGGGACTTAGGTCTTTCTTACTTCCATATCTGAGAGAATCTCTGTGTACCCTTCATCAGGCTGAGGACTAAGGTGCCATGAGCTGTACCATCCTTCCTCTTGGTAGGGCCTGCCTCCACAGCTTCCCTCAGGCCCTACCTGGCTCCTGGAGGGAAGGGGTCAGGTTGGCAGCAGGTTCACATTAGAAGACCAGTCTGTGGAAGTCACCACCATTGCCACCTGCAGGATTGCAGCCCCCTGGAGAGCCTTCATCCTCATCCTTGTCTTCATCAAAGCCCCTCCCCCAGTGCGGAGATGTGGGGAGTGCAGAGATGTAGGCCGCCCTGCTCCGGGCCTCCTTCTCCTGCTCCTGGGAACACAGATGAGAGGAAACTTACAATTCACACCCTGAAGCCAGAGTCTACCCAGCACAACACCTTTCAATGTTTCCTCTAGGTCCCCAGGGCCTGGACACAGAGACATTGCAGCTCAGTGGCAGGATATCTGGGGTGGACACCTTCAAAAGACCCCCTCCTCTCAATAAAAACTCTAGTCCCTGAGCCAGCTGATACTAGGGTGTGACTAGCTGACAAGGGCCTAATGTGGTACCGAGAGGTCTGGGGACTTCGAGGGTCATATCACACCACATGGGAACCTGTCCGCAGGCCTCACGATCACGAGGAATGGGCTCTTGCATATGAGAAAGCCCATCCTCCTGCTGCCAGGACCTCAGCCTCATGGCGATCCTTACCTGCCACCCTGCCTCCATCTGGACAGCATGGCAGAAGCTGTCCCTGAGAGCCTGACTCAGCCTCAGGCCCCTCCCTGGGCTGCTGCTGGTAAAACAGCACATGGGCTGTGTCCTTGGGGAAGAAGGAGTTGATGTTGGTGACACCTGGTCTGGTGTCCCCACACCAGTTGCTGTACTCCCCCGCACAAAACACAAACTCCAGGCACTGGCACCCATCCCACTGGTCAAAGCCCATGCTGTTCCAGCTGCTCAGTATGGCAGTGCCACCCTTGACTCTAGGGAGTCACACAGGAGGCTCACGTGGGTAGTGGGACCCCCCCCCCACACACACACACACACCCGAAGCATCCTCTTCCCCCTCAGACTCAACTGGTCCCTGTACTCCTCCTTCAGCACACTTATTAACTGCATTAATGGGGTTTTCTAGATGATATAGAATCATGTCATTATCTCATCCCAGGAGCTTCTTAAGCTGTTAAGCAACTTCAGCAACTCTCAAGATGATAGATACAAAAACCAATGTGCAAAAATTGCTAGCATTCCTATACACCAACAAGAAGCAGGGAGCCAAATCATGAACAAACTCCCATTCACAACTGCTACAAACAGAATAAAATACCTAGGAATACAGCTAACAAGGGAAGTGAAGGAGAGGACACAAATGGAAAAACATTCCATGCTCACAGATAGATAGGAAGACTCAGTAGCATGAAAATGGCCATACTGCCCAATGTAATTAACAGATTCAATGCTATTCCCATTAAACTACCATTCACATTCACAGAATTAGAAAAAACTATTTTAAAATTCATACGGAGCCAAAAAGTCCATATAGCCAAGACCATGCTAAGCAAAAAGAACAAAAGTGGAGGCCTAATGCCTACCTGACTTCAAACTATGCTGTTTTGCTTACTGTAGCCTTGTAGTATAGTACTGGTATATAGTATAGTACTGGTATAAAAACAGACACATAGACCAATGGAACAGAATAGAGAACTCACTCAGAAATAAGACTCCACACCTGCAACCATCTTCAACAAACCTGACAAAAACAAGCAATGGGTAAAAGATTCCCTATTTAATAAATGTTGCTGGAAGAACTGGCTAGCCATAGGCAGAATGTTGACATTCGACCCCCTCCTTATACCTTATACAAAAAATTCACTCAAGATGGATTAAAGACTTAAATGTAAAACCCAAAGGTATTAAACCCCTAGAAGAAAATCTAGGAAATACCATTCAGGACATAGGCATAGGCAAAGATTTAATGATGGAAACATCAAAAGCGATTGCAACAAAAGCAAACAATGACAAATGGGATCCAATTAAACTAAAGAGCTTATGCGGAGTACAAGAAACTATCATCAGAGTAGACACAACCTACAGAATGAAAAAAAATTTTTGCAAACTACCCATCTGACCTAAGTCCGATATCCAGAGTCTACAAGGAACTTAAATGTCCAAGAAAAAAACAACCCCATTAAAAAGTGGGCAAAGGACATGAACAGACACTTCTCAAAAGACATTCATTCATAAAAGACATTCATTCATGTGGCCAACAAACGTACTAAAGAAAAATTCAACATCACTGACCATTAGAGAAATCAAAACCACAATGAGATACCATCTCACGCAAGCCAGAATGGTGATTATTAAAAAGTCAGGAAACAACATATGCTGGTGAGGTTGCAGAGAAATAGGAATACCTTTACACTGTTGGTGGGAGTGTAAATTAATTCAACCATCATGGAAGACAGTGTGGCAATTCCTCAAAGACCTAGAGGCAGAAATACCATTTGACCCAGCAATCCCATTACTGGCTATACACCCAAAGGAATATAAGTCATTCTATTATAAAGATACATGCACATGTATGTTCATTGCAGCACATTTCACAATAGCAAAGACATGGAATCAACCCAAATGCCCATCAATGATAGACTGGATAAAGAAAATGTGGCACATATACACCACAGAATACTATGCATCCATAAAAAGGAACGAGATCATGTCCTTTGCAGGGACATGGACAGAGCTGGAAGCCGTTATCCTCAGCAAATTAACGCAGGAACAGAAAACCAAATACCGCATGCTCTTACTCATAAGTGGGAGCTGAACAATGAGAATACGTGGACACCTGGTGGGGGTGGGAGGGGACCAACACCCACTAGGGCCTGTTGGGGGGTGGCGGGGGAGGGAGAGCTTCAGGAAGAATAGCTAACAGATACAGGGTTTAATACTTAGGTGATGGGTTGATCTGTGCAACAAACCACCATGGCACACGTTTAAGTAACAAATCTGCACATTCTACACATGTACCCTGGAACTTAAAAAATAAACTGCGTCATTCATTACTCAGTGTCTGTTACTTTGAAGTAAGGGGTTAGGTCTGTCTGGGCCACCAGTATATACCCAGCACTGAGCAACAGATGAATGGGATTTACAAAAAAGACTTAGAGGGGAAATGACTTATCTAAGCCAGTAGTGGGACTGGACTCCCTCCACCAGGAGATCAGATCAAAGGCCCCACGGCTCAGCTCACCTGTAGGTAAAGGATGTTGTCTTTGGAAATGGCTTCCATCAAGTCCTTGTGCAGGGTGGGCTCTGTCCGGACTCTAGAAGAGCCCGACTCAGCCTCGGGCCCCTCCCTGGGCCGCTGCCGGTAAAACAGCACATAGGCTGTGTCCTTAGGGAAGAAGGAGGTGACGTTGCTGACAGATTCGAAGGAAGAGAAGGACACCCGAGTGTCATTGAACAGGTACCACTGGTTCTCGGGCTCTGGCCTATCGGTAGTTCCCAGAGAAGGGGCAGGGCGGGCAGCGCCCTCACGGGCATAGCAGTAGTAGTGACCACTCTCCGAAGACACTCCAGAGTGCACCACCACACTGCAGAGGTCATAGGCCTGGCCACGGCCACCAGCCAGTGGCAGGCGGAGCAGCAGGGGGATGGAGACGTCATCCAGGATCTTGCGGCGCCGCATGGTGCGCAGGTCGAAGGAGAAGCGCAGCAGTGTGAGGATGAGGTAGCGCGGCCCTTGGCTCAGCTCCACCACCTTCTCGGCATCCTGCAGGGAGGCACATGACTCGCAGTAGTAGCGGTTTTCCGCTGTCAGCCTCTCGGGGGACAGGAAGTAGTTAACCAGGTCCAGGACGGAGCGGGAGCCCTCAGAGCCACATGTCCGCTCCCCGGAGGGGATGGCAGCATCCGGGTGGGTCCCCGTTCCCAGGCTGTCTTCTTCCTTTTCCTGCTCAGCCTCCTTTTCTGTCTCCTTCTCCACCTTCTCTTCTTCCTCTTCCACCTCCTCCTCTTTCTCCCTCTCTTCTTCCCCTCTGGTGCTTTCCTCCTCCTCCCCCACTTCTTCCTTCTCCGTTCTCTCCTCCTTCCCTTCTTCCTGCCTCTCTACCCTTTCCTCCTGACTGCTCTGCCCACCAGCTTCCTTGGAGTCCAGGCCTTCGATGTACAGGCTGGTGGGGGGGGTGTCCTCTGTGATGCAGTGTTTCCTTTGCCTCCGAGGACCCACCCTGCCTGGCCCCTGTGCACTGCTTGGTGGGGGCAACTCCCGGGCTGTGATGTCTTCTGTGGGGCGCATCACAGAGCCCAGGCGGCGGCGGCGACAGCGCTCAGGGGGAGGAAAGGCGAGAGAGAGGTCCGTGAAGGCCTCCTCCCGGGAGGAGACGTTGAGGCAGCAGAGACAGCAGATCCGAGTCACTATCTTGCCTCCAAACATTTTTTCCACAGAGGTTGAACTTGGGGCCGGGGGCTCCTCGGGTGGAGAGAGCGAGCTGGACTGCTTGAGTTTCTGGCAGATCCTTGTGCCCGTTTTCTCCTCTTCGTGCAGCCTGGGGCAGAGAGCACAGAGTCACTACATGTACACGTGGGTCCCCTTCCGGGGCACTCAGCTTCTCCATGCCCATTTACCTTCCCCAACAGCCACACATTGAGACGCACACACACACACACATGCACACACCAAACACCCACACATCCACGTACATGCTCACAACAGCACGCTTGCTACACTCACCCACACGCCCTACATAAAGACTTGCTGGAGCTATGTAATGTGCTCCCATGGCAGTGACAAAGATGCGCGGCCCGGTGTGCAGACGTACACAATGACCTCCCAGAGATCACTTCCACTCAGCATCTACCAAACCTCCCTCACACTCAGTCCCTGCCCTTCCAGCACACCCCTTCTCCAAGCCCTCCACATGTTGGAGGCAGCACACTTATTCCCTGGACGCTGCAACACAGCTCAGAGGTACTGGGCTTGCCCCCAAGGACCCTCTAGACCTGGAGTCTTCGCGTAGCCCTGGCCCCCTTACCGATCCAGCAGGTACTTCAGATACTCCGAGCAGTCCTGCTGGGTGCCAGGGCTGAACCAGGGCGTCCAGGATGCGGAGAGGAAGTTCTCTGGGGAAATGGCAGGCCGCTAGGACAAGGCAGGCAAAAGGCATGGTCAGGAGCAGGAGGCCACTCACCAGCCAGCTCTGCACAGGTTAGGCCTGAGGGTCTACCTCATTCCCTCGGCCTCAAACTTCCTGGCCTCCTCCATGAGGTCCTCCCCGCTTTTCTATTGTCCCTGACCCAACCCAGCCCACATGTCCACGCCTCTGAGCAGGGCTGAGCAGGGCATTGGGCTCAGAGAAATGAACAAGGCTCTAGGAATCTTCTCTTCCTGGCACACCTCAAACATTCTCTCCCTGCCTCCACTCACTGCCATTCTCTCCCGTCAAGATGAGTCCCAGATACAGCACTGCCTCTTCCATGTCATCTTCCCAACCCTCCCTCACTGACCTTTCCCTTCCCTCCATGAGCCAGGGAGGGATTACTCATTTCTGTGCCCCCACACAGAGCTTTGCATAATCCCTGGCCAAGGGCTTTAGGCTCCATGAGGGCAGAGATGGTGTTTGTTCTGTTCACCTCTGTACCCTCAACAGCTCTCAGGCTGCCTGGCCATGTGGGTACTCAAAAATAACAGCAGAATGAAGCAACATGCTGTGGTGTGACTGTGTCCTCCAAAAAGCATGTGTTGGAAACATAATCCCCAGTGCAACAGTGTTAAGAGCTGGGACCTTCAAGAGAGGATGAGGTCCTCAGCACTCTGCCCTCAGGAATGTATTAATTCCTTATCACAGGCCGTTTGCTTTCCCCAGCAGCCACAAATGGAGACAGGAGCAGGTTCCTGATAAAAGGATGAGTTCACCCCGCTTTCCCTTCTCTCATGCATGCTCTCACACCCTGTGATGCCTTCTACCCACATTATAATGCAGCAAGAAGGCCGTCACCAGACACAGCCCCTCGATCTTGGGCCTCCCAGCTTCCAAAACTGAGAAATAAATTTCTTCATAAATCACCAAGCCTCGAGTATTTGGTTTTAGCAGCATAAAATGGACTATGGCAACACCATAATGCAATGGATGGACTGAATTGCCAAAGGGAAAGATTGGGCAGCACAACACGGAACAGGGCTCAAGGGGGCCCGCCTTCTCCTGCCCCAGCAGGGCACTAAATCAGTTCCATATGCCAGCCCGGCCAGGGGCTCAGCAACTGACATGGGAGATGACAGCCAGATGCAGGCAGGTCCTGGGGAAGGGAAAGGTGTCCATGTCGGGGCCTGACCAGAGCTGCCTCTCCACCCCCCTCTGACTGCCCCTACACTCACCTGGCTGTGTTCTAGGAAGCCAAAGAGCCACTGCAGCTTGGTCATCAGGGGCTGTGAGTTGTTCTCAGTCAAGCGGAGCACACAATGTCTGAAGCTTCAAAACAAAGCAGGGGCACCCAGGGTAAGCCATGGGCCCCCAAGTAGTCTCTAGTCACCCATGTCACAGGCAGCCCAGAGCCTCTAGGCCAAAGGCAGAACAGACATTTCTGCCCCAAGATGGGGCCAGAAGCCAGGGGCTGGGGAGGAGGAGCAGGTGAACAACTCAGCCTGGGGTATCTGAGGTCAGGAACACAACAATAGACATGTTTTAGACAATGAAGGGTACAAAGGTGACCCTTGTAGCCCCTTCCAGCTCTGAGACCTAACTTCAGGACTTAAAGATTCAAATGTCCTAAGGTCCTGTGGTCCCAGGATTCTAGGGTTAGGACATGCCACAGGATCCATGCCAATATCATCCCAGCCGCAGCAGCCCCTCGCACACCCTTATTAGCTGCTTCCCTGGGGAAAGGCATTCATCCACCTCCAGAGCAGCAGACTCTGCTCTGACCTGGGCCCTCCAATCGACTCCTACAGCCCCTGTCAGGGCCCTGGCCCCTGCCCCTAGAGCAATCTCAAGCTGTTCCCCTGCCTTCCAATGAGGGAGGCAGAGGTCAATGTGAGGAATACGCTAAACGAAGAGGACCCTTTAGGGATGGGTAGACTGGCTCCTAGTGGGAAGGGTCTGATCCTATAGGAGATAGCTCCCCTCCCTACACGAACATTCTCTGGAGCAAGCCAATTCCCAGGCCCCAGCTTATCTCCTGTTCTCACAAGCAGCTCTGGGTCTCAGAACAAGGTAAGTTCAGAAGCTGAGCGAGCACTTAGAAACATACACAGCATTTTAACATCACAACCACCATACAAGCACGTGACCGTTTTTCTAGTAAGTCGTTTTGTTATATTTTACAAAAGTAATATTCTGCAGCAGACTGGAAATTAGAAAAGAAAAACAAAACTAGTCCTTCACTAGGCATTTTGAGAAGAACGTGCACCAGCAGCACCTTAGAAAGACTTGGAGATCAGCTCCAATCTCCTCCCACTGAACCTGACGCTCAGAGAAAAGAAACTGACTTGAGGACATACGATAAGCCAGAATCAAAGCTTATTTTCACTGAATCAAAGCTGAAACTTTGATCTTTTAAGTAAGCCATAAGGTAGATAGGTGGCCATAGACTGTAAAGATTGTGTTTGTTTCATTTTAAAAGAGAGAGATGTCTAATACCAGGATGGGTGGCAGTTCTACTCTGGAAGACAAAATCCACCCCCACAGACTCTAGAAGAAAAGTCAGTGATGTCAGCCAACCCAGAGCAGACCCCACTTCCCAGTGCTGCCCAGCCCCTTAAGCCCCTTCTTGAGTTCCCATCCAGTCCTGACCTGCCTTGGCAATGGCCTGAGGCTCTCTGTCCCCACAGACCTCAGGGAATCATGCTGGCAATGCAAAGCAAGGCCCACCCTCTCCAACCCCCGCCCCCGACACCTTTCCACCTGTCATCAGGGAGCCCAGAGGAGAGAAGCAAGGGCAGACAGGGAATTCCAAAGCAGCACCTACTCAGACGCCATGAATAAGGCCTGAAGGATGCTGTTGACATAGCATGTGTTGCCCAGGTTGATGAGACCAATCTTGCCCGTGTCTGACTTGGCCATGAGCCGGGGATAGAAACCCGCCAGCTCGCTCTTCTGCGAAGTCCAGGCATCCTGCCCCAGCAGCTGCTTGATGCGGTCCTCATTGGGAACATGGAGGTCCTGAGGAGGGAATAAGCAGGCAGGCAGGATGGTGGGCACCAGGGTCAGCTCAAAAAAATACCACCTCTTCTGGGAGGCCTTCTCAGATACAGCCAACCCCAAGGCCTCCCAGGCACACCCCCCCACAGATGTTCCGGGGTGTGTGTCAACAGTCCCCTACTTCCAAACCCCTTCAGTTGACATATGGGCTGCCTCCATGGTCTTTCAGGTCATGACTGCCTTAAGGTGGCATAATTCCCATTTTATAGATTTAAAAAAAAATGAAGATTCAGACAGAGAAAATAATTGTCCAGGGTCGCTGTCAGTAACTGAAGAATATGCATGTTCTATAAAAGAGCTCAGGCAATGACAACCCTGGCCCACAGGCCAAATCCAGTAATGTCAGGATGTCAGTGCCACCCCCAACTCTGGTCCATACTAGCTGTCTGGCGGTGGTGAGGCTCTCTGATTCAGTTTCCTCATCTGTCAAGTGATGATACTCCTACCTTGTGTCAGTTTGGCATCCTACGTTTTCATGGTGTGGGCACACAATGATGTGCCCATGTCCACCTTTTACTTTTAGATTTGCACAATCAGCTTTCAAGAAGAGAGAGTCACCTCCCCAAAACTTGACCCTATAGTCAGGACAGTGGGTGAATCCCTGGGGTCTGAGGTATGGGTCTTGGTCCTTGGCATGCTTCCCACTCATTATCTGTGTCACATCAAACAGCAGCACCTAAGAATACCACCGAGCACTAGTTCTAATGATGCTAGAGATATCTTCCAAAGAACAACATCTAAGCACCACATCCTGCTACTTAGAGTTCAGCAACATTCCTAACAGTTCCTCTAGCCTTGTTCTTGTTTCCAGATCCTGGTCACAATGCCTTAGATTTGTCCAGGGCTCCACAGAGCTTCAAAACAGCTCAGCATCCAAAGCCCTCGTCTCCCCAGTGCACATCCTGTGGCTCCCACAGAAGGTCTTGCTCACCCAGTGGGGTTTAACACTTTTGCTCATTCACCTCCCAGGATCATTTATCGGATAATTTATCAGAGCAGTCAGTCACTTCTCACAGATGATTTAAACACACACACACATAACCAAGGAGATGCCAGCGGGAAGACAGATAAGATACAGGCTCAGTATCTGCTTTGTCCCTTCTTTTTTCTGTTCATGATACCCTATCTAATGCCCTCCTCACCTGTCCCTCCACCCCACAACATGAACGAATAGAGGCAAAAAGGCAGACAGAACCCCACATATCCGTGCACACGCAGAGAAGATGCAAAAATATCCATGCTAGGAACAAAATCAAATGCCATTATTCTCAAAGAAGGTAACTTTGTACTCAGGAAAATAAAAACTTCAAAATAACGTAAGAACCTAATAATGTTACTAGAAACTGATGTGTGATGGCTCCCTTGGCAAGTACCACAGGTCCCAAAGAAACCGCCACAACCTGATACATCTGCCTAAGTCAGAGAACTTTCCAGAACTTATTTACAAAGGCATATGTACAAAAGGATGTACTCATAGAACCCATGCGAAATAATTTTATAAGCAGTAAAATCCTATAATTTGCTGCCTTGCCTCTCAAACTGGCTTGTACCAAGGAGTGTTCGAAGCCACAGAACAAATGTGAAGCCATCTTTTCTAACATTCAAAGAAAAATATGGGCTGGGTACAGTGGCTCACACCTGTAATCCCAGTACTTTGGGAAGTCGAGGTGGCTAGATCACGAGATCAGAAGATCGAGACCATCCTGGCTAACACAGTGAAACCCCATCTCTACTAAAAATACGAAAAATTAGCCAGGCGTGGTGGCAGGCGCCTGTAGTCCCAGCTACTCAGGAGGCTGAGGCAAGAGAATGGCGTGAACCTGGGAGGCAGAGCTTGCAATGAGCCGAGATCACGCCACCGCACTCCAGCCTGGGCAACAGAGCAAGACTCTGTCTCAAAAAATATATATATGTAATATTAAAACATGTAAACATGTTTATAATTACGACATACATACTTGAGTCTTTGAGATAAAGTGAGGTTGTAGACAAACTCAGAGCTCATGTCAGGCTACTTTGGGTGAGTTCCCCTCTCTGACCTCAAGTACTTGGGTGGAAACGTTCGAGAAGCCCAGATCTAGCCGAGTGGTGCAACCTAGTTTTCAAGGCACTGCTCTGCTGATTTTTCTGATCTCCCTTCCCACTCACACATTACCACCAAACTAACCTCACACGTTCCCACTTCCATGCCTCCCCTCCGATGCATCCAGAGTGTCCTTTTTCAGTCCCCATACAGTAAGATCAAACTCCTGTATCCCTTCTCTATGAAGCTTTCCAGGATCTTCTCAAGGCGCAGGGTTGAGAAGGCGGGGTCCTTGAGAAGGACTGTATCTGTATCATCTTATAAAGCCTAACTCCCTGCCCCTACTGGTACAGGTATATGCAGACTCCCCTCATCCCCTGATCAGACAATCCATGGGCCCCTACTGTGCAAAGCCTGCATCTCACTCATCATGGGTTTTCCTCAGTGCCCGGGGCAGGGTCCCTCCTCTCTGCCTGCACCTTCATTACAGCATTCTCCTACAGTCCTGCTCAAACAATAACCCACTCATTTGCTCACAGACATCTACTAGGCACAAAGATCAAAAGGACAGGGTTCCTGCCCACAGAAGCTCACTGTTTCCTGTCTAGCAGGAAACAGACAGACCCAGCCACAGAATCTCCAAGCTTTCCTCCTACCTCCCTTTCGATGTAGAAACCCTTGGGCAACACACCTGACACAGGGAAGTCCTCCTCATCCACCTCCACTGTCGGGGGCTCATGACCTATCATGGCAGCCCCTTCCATTGTAAGTCAGCTTTGATTATCAGAAAGTTCTTTCTCGTGTTAAGTTTGAAAAACTGAGAAGATCCAAGTAAATAACGGAAGTTTTGTTTGTTGTATCTACCAACTGTCATTCATGCAGGATTGTTCCTTTGTGTGTTTTATACTTTTGGGACTATAAACTCATTTTCAGTAGAACTTTACCTTTATGGCCTGATTTATGTCTTTCTACCAGGTTACCCTTGGGTACTACAAGTTTATGACTACTTTTAATGTGGGGAAGGGCCACAACCCCCAAAATGATATGAATTTGAACCCCTAAATCCACATGAGAGCAGGCCACTGATTACATTTTTTTCCCCCAATCCAGAGCCCAGACGAAGCCAGAAAAGTTTCCCTGATGTCTATTTAAAACCATGTGCATATTTTTTCCTAGACCATTCTTTTGCTAATGGTACAACCTTTCTTGGGTCCTGGCTTTTAGTGGGCTTCTTAGTGCTAACTCCCTGCTGGGGATAGGCCCAAAGTCTGACCTCCTGTCCCTACCAACTCAAGTCCCTTTGTGACTGAGATTGGCCATCTCAGCCACGCACTTGCCTCACCCCAGAGGAAAAAGAACATTGTTTCTCACCTATCACTCTGGAATTCAGTTCTCTCTTCCTTTTTGGCCCCTGGGGACTCCCCCTTACTTTCTTGCAAGCTTAGCTATGTACTTAAAGTGATGTTTGTTATATTTTAACAAGCATTTCTAGCTGTTTTGTAGCAGGACACTTTTCAGGTTATCTCGTCTGCTGTGCTGCAGATGTAAAAGTCAGATCAAAGGTTCTGCAAGGGCCACCTACCTAGACCCCTTCACCCCACCCAACCTGCCTTCTCTATCAGGCAATGGGGAAGGGCTCTGCCATCCAGACTCCAGCTACATGTCTCACTACCTCTGTGACTTTGCACAAGTCACCAAACTTCTCCAAGTCTCCTTTTCCTCATCTATGAGATTGAAATGAACCGTATCATCTTTGTAGGTTTCTTGTGAGCATCAGAAGACAAAACATACAGGAAAATAATGTCAAGTGTAGCAGTAGCCACAGATGTTAGTCACTGTCAGATCCTAGCAACCTGTCAAGCCCAGCTTGATGAGGCCTCTAAGAAACTCTTTCTTCTTAGAGGCCTCATCTGTCTTCTCTAACTGGAGAAGATCTTTCCTTCCTCTGGTTTCTCACTGCTCTCAAGCCAAACCTTGTAGACATTTTCAAAAGCTGCTCCGACCAGAGTTTCTTGTATCCAAGTCTGTCACCCTCACTAGGCTGCGATCCTCTCAATGGAGGAGACTCCGTTTGCTTCATGCCCATGCCCCCAGTTCCCAGCCTGGGCTTGGTGCAGAGCAGGACATCAGTAAAGTCATGTGAACGACTGTAAATTATCCCTGGTCTGGAGTGCTCACAGTCTGGGAAGGGAGGCAGACAGACAGTGATAACATGTGACAGAGGGATGTACCAAGACTGTGGGAGCCCAGCGAGGCCCTAGCCCAGCCTGGTGGAGGGCATGGGAGTACTGAGAGTGATCAGGAAAGGCATCCTGAGGGAAGTAACACTAGAACAGAGACTTACAAGGTAAGCAGGAGCTGTCCAGGCAGAGCAGAGAAAGAGAACGTGTTTTAATTTCCATACTACACTGACAGAGAAGGGTTTATGGTTAGAGAGCACAGTGTGTGCAAAAGCCCAGAGCAGCCATGAGGCAGCCCAGCCCACTTGGGGAACGTGAGTGGCTCAGTGTGCTTGAGGCACATGATGGACCTGGGGAGGTGATGGGAGACAGCCAGGCACCAAATGACGGGGACTGCCACCAAGCTGTGGTATGGCCCGCTGGAAGGCCCACACTGGTACCTTTGTCAGAGTGGGGCAAGGCCCAAGTAGGGGACTGTCGCTCACCTTGATGGCCTCCATGACAGGCTCATACAGATCCGGGAAGCCCGGGAACCGGAACACCATGCAGTGGACCAGCTCCGCCAGCTGCTCCAGGCAGCTGGTCCCCGAGTTCGAGTCCTCCTTGACCAGAGAGGCCACCATGCGGGGGATGTGAGGGAGGAGCTGTGGGAGCAGAGCTGGGTCAGGCTCAGCACCAACCCGCCCACCTGAGACACGGGGCTGTGGTCCCTGCTGACAGCACGCAACACTCTCTGAGGTAGGGAGGCTTGCCCACCTGACCACTGTCCCCTGACCCAGATGGGGCTCTGAGCTCTGCAGGCAGGTGACTCCTTTTCCCAACAATATGATCTAAGACACCCTGCCTCAGTTTCTTCATCTGCAAAATAGGATGACTACTCCTCTCCTCACAGTCAAAGGGAGGCCAGAGCCCACGATCCAGCTGCTTGGCCTCAGCCAAGTGACCTGCCCCAAGAGCCCAGGGTCAGCAGGCAGGGCCCTTACCAGGGGCAGTAGGCAGGGCCCTTACCAGGGGCAGCAGGCAGGGGCCTCACCAGGGGCAGCAGGCAGGGGACCTTACCAGGTGGAAGGCTTCGTGGGAGTGCTGGAAGGTCAGGAGCATGTACTTGAGCACAGACAAGGCAGCTCCCCGGACGATGGGGTACAGCAGCTTAGAGAAAACCTAGAAGAGAGTCCCTGGTCAGGAGTCCCCAGGCTTGAGCTGCTGAGGCCAAGTAGAATCACAGGCCTGAGAGGGGACTCAGAGACACCCTAGAGTTCAAACCCCTGCAGAGGGATCAACACTGAGGTGCTCACAGACCGAGATGGACAGACAGATGGTGAGATGGACAGCAACATAGATTTCTGAGGAATGGATGGACAGACCAAAAGTCAGAAACACATACTTGGATGAGTAGTCAGGGAAACTAATGGGGAGAATCTGAGGCCCAGAGAGGGGCAGTGAATTCGCCCAGGTCACACAGCGAGCTTGGTGGGGAGGCCCAATGCTCTGACCTCCCAGACCTGCACCGCCCCTGGCAAGAGCCTAGTACAAAAGGCTGTAAGTCTGGGCTAGGACAGGGGCACCAACCTTCTCAATTTTGGTGAGCGAAACCTCGATCAAGATGCTGAACTTCTTAACGGCAGCCAGGCCCTTCAGCAGTGCAATGATCCACTTGTCAATATTCTTCCCCAGGGGCCAGGACACCCAGTCAATCATCCTGGTGAGGGGAGTGACAGTGACACAGGGACAAGGGACACCCAAAATGCTGGGGTGAGGGCAGCCCAGGGGCTATCCGTAATGTCCTGGGTTCCCACATTGACTCACGCCTGCAAAGGGCAGCCCCGGGGTCTGTGGGCTGAACCAGACACGGCTGGGAAATGCACAAGCCCAGCATAGCCACCTGCCAGACACTGAGGCTCCCAGCCCACCAAGAAGGGAGCCAGGCCCTCTCAGCACCCCAAGTCTCGCCCCTCCACACTGGGCTGCAATGCCAGAACAAGGCTTTCAGCTGCTTCTGCCTGGAAGGGCACTGCCCCTGGGCCAGAAGCTTTGGCTCCAGCAAGTCCTTGCTGTGTGACCCAGAGCAAGCCACTTCCCCGCTCTGGGCCTCAGTTTCTTCCTCTGTAAAATGGGGATAATACCTCCCTCAGAGGGTTCTTGTATGGATTAAAGGAGATAACAGCAGCTAACACTTAGGTCGTATTCACCGTTGAGCAAGATATTCCATCAGCTTTACATGTATCAGCCCCTCTGGACCCCACAACACAGCCTGCCTGTGCGGGCTGAGCACACAGCTGCCATGCAGTCAGTGCTGAGGAAAACAGCCTAGACTCAGCAGACTGTGCTAGAAAAAGACAAAACCATGACAGCAAAGTCATAACAATGATAACGGCGTCTCCCACAGCACAGTTCTAGACACGTTTCGTGTATTATCTTGTTTTACCCAATTTAATCCTCACAACAACCCTAGATGATGGGTTTGGTTATACTCCATTTTACAGTTGAGGAAACTCAAACAGAGAGGTTGAGTAACTTGTCCAAGGTCACACAGGCAAGAAGTGGTAGAGGCGGGATTTGACCTCTAGCAACTTACCTCGAGAGCCCACACTCTTACCCACTAAAGGCAAGGAATCCAGGAAGGCCCTACGAAGACGGTGGATCTGCACACGGGATGGAAAGAATGGCAGAGGGAGGCATGCCAGGTGGACGGGGTCTGCATAGGCAAAGGCCTGCAGGGAGGAGGGGAGCGGCATATTCTGGGACAACTGGACAGGCAGGTGCGTCTAGATCACAGGGAGGAGGACGTTCAGATGAGGTGGGGGATATGCAAGGACTCTGTGAGCTGAAAAGCACCCAAACTCTGCTTCCCATGTTTGCCCCACTCAGAAAGCACCTCGTGAAGCACTCTCACCCTCTTACCCAACCCCAAGGACGCCTGACAGCTTCTTATGCCACCACCCACCTCTGCTTTTACAGAGGGGGAAACTGAGGCTGAGAGCTCACTGGCATGTCCAGGGTCACACTGCTGGTACCTGGCCTGACAGCATCACTAGGGCAGGCTCTCTGTGTCCCCCACATCCAGCCCCAGGCAAGGCACAGAGCAGGGCTCAAGAAAGGATAGATGATGGAACACACATGAGGGCCTGGGCCCTCTGACTCCAAATCTAGCCCAGCGGCCCACCCAGGAGAAGGGGCTTCTGAGAGGAAGAGAGGGAGGGGCCCCAGCCCTGATCATGGCTCAGCCTCAGCATCCCACCTGCTAATGGCAGTCAGCATCTGCGAGTCTGTCACACTGTCATCATTGCTGAGGTTCCGGACAACACCATCCATGAGCTCCAATGGGAGGTGCTGGACCACGCTGGCCAGGGCGCTAGATGGTGGCTCCTCCTCTGGAACAGGGGACAGGGCTGAGCTTAGCAGGGAGGCAGGCCCCTCCCTTCCCCCAGCACACCATGCCCTGCAGGAGCCAATGAACCGGGCTGGGCCTCTAGGAAGAGCACAGCAGAGGCCACCTCCTCTCCTATAGCAAGCAAAGTCTCTGGTTCCACCTAAACTCACTCAACAAACCTTCACTAGCACAGCCTTGGGGCTACTCCTGTGCTGGCCACAGACGAAGCACTGATCAAGAGTGGGTTTAAGGGCAAGGCCTTTAGAAGGGGAAACACTGGCGCTAGAGAAGGTGGGAGGGCTGTGTGGACTGGAGGAAGGAGATACTCCAAGTGGAGCCATACAGAGGCCTAGATGAGAAAGACCATTTCCTTCTCGAAGTCTGTTGTCCTCAGTTCTTCCCCTGCCAGGTGCATTCCCTTCCTTTCCCCTGGAGAGGCTCATCACCAGGGAAGGCACACATCTGCTTTCACTCACTTGCACTGTAGTCTAAGTTCCACTGTTGTCAATGGAGGATCAAGATTTTACGTTTCTGAGTCTGCACAGCAGACTCCATCACCACTCCAGACCCTCACCTCTGCGTGCCCAGGGAACCTTGCCCCTGCTGCCAGGTGCCACCAATCTGTCAACTCCTGGCTTTAAAGTGATAGCTTCTATCAAACTCACCTGACCCGAAGACCATAATGACCCCCCCCCCCACCTCCCCCGCCCCAAATCCTGTGGCTTGCTCAACTTCCCGTTCCTCCCTCCGGCCAGGCTGACCCGTATCCTTTTCACACCAGTGTGCTCCTCCCTGCGTTTCCAACACCCACTGCAGGAGAGGACCCACAGCAGGTGCTCTAGACAGTTGTGTCACCTACATGAAGGCAGGCTGCAGCCCTCCACCTGAGCATTCGCCGCCTGGCACACTCGTGCCACACGGGCGCCCGCATGCAGAAATCCACACGTACAGCCACCTACCCAAGCGCCCACCCAGGACCTCCGCATGCCCGCGCTCCTGCCCCGGCCGCACACGCACCTGTGCAGGAGATGACTGCGAACAGCTCTTTGAGGCAGGGCAGGATGGCGGCGGGCTGTGCGCGCCACAGCTGCGCCAGGAGCCCGCTCACCTGCTGGGCCTGCTCTAGGAACTCCACGGCGCCCTCCTCGCCTTCGGCTGGGCAGCGGAAGCGGCCGAGGCAACGCACCAGCTGCTGGCAGAAGAGCAGGCGGTGGGGTCCGTCGGGCACACAGCGCGGGTGGCGAGCCAGCAGCCGTGCCACCTGCGCGCAAGCCGCGGGCCCCGGGCGCTCGCACACGGTGCGCAGCACCTCGCGCCGCAGCAGCGCGAACACCTCGTCGGCCGCAGGCCCCTCGGGCAGCAGCTGCAGACCCAGCTGCACGCAGGCGAGCGCGCGGGGGCCCGGGGGGCCGGCGCCACCCTGCAGCAGGCGCAGCACGCGACGCGCGCTGAAGAACTCGGCGAAGACGTCGGGGTGGTGGCGGCCGGCCACGTGCAGCAGCTGGCAGCCCACGCGGCGCGGCAGCTCCTCCGCGCCGCCCACGTAGAGGCGCGCGCCCAGCGCCAGCAGCGCCAGGCACTGCTCACGCTCCAGCGGCTGCCGCGCCGCCTCCAGCACGCGCCGAACCAGCCCCTGCTTCACGCTGACCGGGTATGACGACGTCACCACCGCCTCCAAGATCTTGTCCATGGCGCCCGCGCTGCGGAGGACAGGGAATGAGGTCACAGCCCGACAACCGCGGGGCTCAAGAGTTCCCGGTGCAGTCCCCGAGTGCTGAGACTTAGGGCAAGCAACTCAAACTTTCTGGACCTCAGTTTTCTCATCTGTGAAATGGGGCAAGGGCGTCATTTCACTGAGAGCTATCCTGATGAAATAACGCACAACACTTGGCACATAATAAATGCCAGGGGCCTGCGTGGTGACTCACACCTGTAATCCCAGCACTTTGGGAGGCCCAGGCAGCAGGATCCCTTGAGCCCAGGAGTTCAAGACCAGCCTGAGCAACAGCGAGGCCCGTCTCTACAAAAAACACAAACATTACCCAGGAGTGGTCACACACACCTGTAATGCCAGCTACTCTGGAGGCTGAAGTGGGAGGCTCGCTTGGGCCTGGGAGTTCAAGGCTGTAGCGAGTGGAGATCATCCCACTGCACTCCAGCCTGAGCAACAGAGACCCTGTCTCAAAATAAATTAACCCCAGGGACTTGTAGCTATGGTTGCTAAGCGCCTTTAATCGCACAAAGGCTACGTGAGCCTCCTCCCCATCCTTACCCCTTTGCTTCTCTCTCCCCAGACCTCCCTGGTGACCCTGTCCACTCTCAGGGCAGGTAAGAGCAGGATCTAGAAGCTGCTGTCCAGAGTCTCAGCCAAGTCATTTCCATGGGGGAGATGAGATGGGGCACACACAAAAAATCACACCTCTGTGGAGAAAGGGCAAGAGGCCCCAAGGGAGAACCGACAGAGGTCCCAGAATGCCTCGCACTCTTTCTTTCTGCCTCAACTCCCTGCTCCTTCCCCTACCCCTTGGCTAGACTCCACTTCGTGTGTGTGCTGTGCCTTCTGCCTGACACGTCCTTATCTCCTGAGGCCCCCACGACCACCATGCTCTCACACAACCAAGCAAGCGTCTTTTCCTTCAAAGCCTATCTAAAGCACCCGTCCTCAGTGAGAATAGCCCTGGTCCTCCAGGCCGGAATCCATCCCCCACCCTTAATTCCTACAATCAGCTGTGGCCTCTTGCATTACAGCTGGAATCAGTTAATGCTGGCGGGGTATGGGTCCCAGTCCCCTCCACCGAAGCATAGCAGCTCATCTCCGCGCTCCAGCCCTGCACACCTAGGGCTCTGCCTGCCTCAGCCCACACCGGCCTGTCACCCTTGGCTCACCGTGTGCCCTCTGCCCCTGGGCCTTTGTGTATGCTCTTCCCTCCCCCTGCAGACCTCAGCTAAAAGTCACTTCATCAAGGAAGCCTCACCTGATCTCCCTGCCTGGGTCAATCTCCCTTATTAAAAATTAGAACATCTTGTCCTTCTCCTTGGTAGCACTTGTCATGATTTCTTGATTGGGGTCAGCCTCCCCTCCAATGCTGTATATGGTTCTTGAGGGCAGCTTCAGGTTTTGTTCACCACAGTATCCCCAGCACCTAGCACAGTGCCCAGCAGACAGGCATTTGCTGGATGAGCAAATGCAGGGTGCAGTGTGAGTCATCTCTACCTTACTCCTCTGAGCCATAATAGCCTTCCTTCTGCCCTTCTCCTCCACCTGGCCTATTTCCTGAAGACTTTGTCCCACACCAACCCACTTTGAGCCCTCTCATGCAGGTTCACACGGGCACAGCTTGCTCTCTTAACATCTAACACATAATGCCTCTCCTGGAGCGCAGAACCATTTCTTTGCTTCGATGCCCAATCTAGGCAGGACCTGATATAAGACTCAGCACACAACAGGTGTTTAAACTTATGGGCTCAGTAAAAACTACTCTTATGCCTGAGAACTGGAGCTAGAGTGTGGACAAGCCTTAAATTTCTGGGATAATAAGCTGGAAAGTTTTATTCAGAATCACAGATATTCTGGAACCCCAACTATGTACTAGACCCAGTGAGCTCCCTGCTCTGTTCTAGTTCTCAGCTGTGACCTAACCTCCATTGCTGCACGTGTTACGATGCAAAGGGCCCATTTGTTTAAATATCTGTCTCTCTCACCAGGCTGAGCTCCACCAGGAAAGGGCCAGGGTTTATTAGTCTGTGGCTAGCATCTCTCATGCCAAGAGTGTGTGCCTCTTAAGAGTTCACTGTTGGTTAGAGGTTGTAACCATGGCAGACATCAGTGGTTCCCAAATCCTGGCCTGCTCAGAAGCCTCAGAATGCCTCAGAAGCACCTGGGCACCTGCTACAAGTTCAGATGCGGCCGGGCGCGGTGGCTCACGCCTGTAGTCCCAACACTTTGGGAGGCCAAGGCAGGCAGATCACTTGAGCCCAGGAGTTCAACACCAGCCAGGGGTGGTGGCGAGCCCAGGAGGTCAAGGGTGAAGTAAGGCAAGATCGTGCCACTGCACTCCAGCCTAAGTGATAGAGTGAGACCCTGTCTCAAAAAAAGAAAAGAAAAAGTTCAGGGTCCACCCTAAGCTTCCTGAATGAGGAAATGAGGGAAATGATGTGTTCGATTCTGGGTTTTTTTGTTGTTGTTATTTTTTGACTCTTTGAATGTGGCTCATCTGGGATACATTCTGGTTCCCATAAAGGTTACTTAGGCTCTCTGAGCTGGGCACAAGGAAGTTCTCAGAAAATGTCAACTCCTGTTGCTTCAGAAGCAAAGTCCTTGCCTTGAAGGAGCTTCCAGTCTGATGGGGGAGGCAGAAATGTTTGTAAGGGTGCCCCTGCAAGGTATAATCTCAAAAGGCCTATAAAGTGTCTTTAAAAACTGGTCTCCCAGCTGGGCACAGTGGCTCATGTCTGTAATCTTAGCACTCTGGGAGGCCGAGGTGGGCAGATGGCTTGAGCTCAGGAGGTTGAGACCAGCCTGGGCAACATGGTAAAACCCCGTCTCTACAAAAAAAAAAAAAAAAAAATTACATCAATTAGCCAGGCGTAGTGTCTCACACCTGCAGTCCCAGCTAGTTGGGGCTGAGACAGGAGGCTCACTTGAGCTTGGGAGGCGAAGGTTGCAGTGAGCTGAGATCACGCCACTGCACTCCAGCCTGGGTGACAAAGTGAGTTCCTGTTTCAAAAAAGAAAAAAGAAAAAAAAATTTTTTAACTCTCCCTTCAGCCCTGGTCCCCTTTCTAGGCAGTGCCTGTGACAAGGCAGTTGCTGTGGCCAACCTCCCCCACACAAACAGTCCATCCTCCCAGACCCCTGGGATGGCTAGTGGATTTCATATGCTTTCAACCCAGGATGCCAAGAAATCCTGGTACTCAGGCAGCCAAGAAGAAACCCTAATCCATGAGGCACTGGCATCATGTGTGAAGCAAGAGGGCATGGGGGCAGGCAGAAATGGAGTTCTGGAGACAGGGAAGACTCTGGTAGTAGAAAGAGTACTAGAAAGAGTAGAAAGAGTATCAGACTAGGAATGAGGAGTCCTACATTCTAGCCCTGACTCATTGTGTGACCCTCAGCAAATCATACCCATGAACCTCTTTTCTGTAAAATGGGGACAAATGCTATTAGACTGAACCGCATGAAACCGAATGATCAAATGTTGGCAATTTCATGTTGTTCTACCTAATACCACATAAGCCTGGCAGCTGACAGTTCAAATAGAGCTGCCCCATGAGAGCTCTGATCTCCAAGGCCAGCCGGCAGCCTCTGCTCAGTCTGTAGCCTGGCCACAGCAAGCAAGCCCTGCCCACCTGCCCCAACTCCCACGCAGGCAGTCTGAGGACAGCTGTCACCATGGTCACCAGCAAACCCACTCAATATCTTGCATGCACTCAAACAAAAGGGTTTTAGAGGCTTGCACCTCACCTGGCCCCAACAGGCCAGGGAAGGGAGGACAAGGCCAGCTATCCCACTGGCAGGAATGAAGAAAGTGAGGCTCAGAGAGAGGAACATGGCCTTGGCAAAGCAGGATTAGAACCTGCACTCTACCTCCCTCAGGAGGGCTGGATTAGCCTGCTAAGCCCCGGGTGAGGAGATGGCCTGTCCATGCTAGCTCTGACTCAAGAGACAGCTGCCCCGCACCAACCGCAGCAGCAAACAGCAGCCATGTCCTCCCCGAGGAGAGCCTGTGTTAAAAGCTGAAGACACAGGTTTTCTGCTTCAAAGTCATGGTGACCTTGGGTGAGCCCCTGCCTGGCTTCTTAGCCTTCTCATCTGGAAAATGGGGACTATTCCAAGCCTACCATTCACAGGGTTGAGACAAGGTATAAAAAAGATGAGGTCCTCGTTAACACGGTGAAACCCCATCTCTACTAAAAATACAAAAAATTAGCCGGGCGTGGTGGCGGGCGCCTGTAGTCCCAGCTACTCAGGAGGCTGAGGCAGGAGAATGGCGTGAACCCAGGAGGCGGAGCTTGCAGTGAGCCGAGATCGTGCCACTGCACTCCAGCCTGAGGGACAGAGCAAGACTCCGTCTCAAAAAAAAAAAAAAAAAAAAAAAAGATGAGGGCCGGGCTGTCATGAGTCTATTTTTGGGCCACCTGGCACTGATGGGAGACACAGACACTGTCAGGGAAAGGAGACAAGGAGACACGCACTGCTGATCCTGCTGATTCTCCAAGGCATTTCCTCCATTAGCCCTCCCTGCCACTTCGGTGTTCCCAGCCCCACCCAGGATCAGACCCCTTGACTTCTTGCCTGGACTAGTGCAGTAGCCTCCTAACCCATCTCCCAATTCCCTCCCTCAATCCATCCTCCAACAGAGGCATGTGTCCTAGAGGAGAACAGAGTCCAGGCTTCAAGTCTAGCCCAGCCACCATGGAGGTAGGTGTTCTTTTACCTCTGTGATCCTCGGAATGCCCAAATAGAAGGTGACTACGTGCCCACCCCTTAGCCTTTCCCAGCCAGCGCTGCTGCTCCTCCCAAGCCCTTGCCTCATACCCCTCGCCCTACTGGCATGACAGCCTGAGGGGCGTCCCAGCAACACCAGCACACTCCAAGGCACGCAGTGAGCACTCAGGAAAATCCCAATCCCTCTGCCAAAAGGCCCAGATCCCTTCACCTGTTCCTCTCGGATGACCCTCAACATTTCTGCCGAGTGTTGACTGATCTCTGCTCCTGCACAGTTGAGCCTGACTTATCTCCATCACCCCAAAGCACCCTGTGTGTGTGTGTGTGTATGTGTGTGTACACAACTCGTATGCTCAGCCCCACTGCCACGCCCTGGGCCCCCGCTCAAGCTTCATCATCCCTCCTTGGTCTCTCCAGATGCAGCATCGTCAGATGGAGCTTATTACACGGTAAGCACCATTCCGTCCATGCCCCTGCTCAGAACTCTCAACACTCTCCAGCCCCTTGGACCCAGAATAAGGTCCAAACTCCTGAGCCGGACATGCAAGCCCTTTCTGTGACACTCAGCTGATGTGGGGCAGGGGTGGAGATGAACTCAAGCAACATTGTTCAGTGGAGACTCTGCAGACTTGGAGCAGGGGGCTTTTTCCTGACTGCTACTTTGCACAATGTCCCCTCTACTGAAAAAGGGCTTTTCCCTCTTCTCTCCTGGAAAATTCTGACTCACCCTTCAATGCCCAGCTCACATGCCCTCTCCTCTGGGAAGCCTTTCCTTTTCCCTCCACAATTCAAGTGTCTAAAGTTCTGGCCTCCAAGGCCCTCTTAGCTATTCTCATCCCTCTGCAGCGTAACTGGAGTCCATGTCTCTGTCTCCCACCAGGCTGGGACCTCCCTTGGCAGAGGTCCAATCCCCGTCTCTGAGCCCAGTGCCCAATACAGAACCAAGGACTGAGGTGTCCGTGAAGGTGCGTCAAGCAACTCATGAGAGACATGTGACAGCAAGATGAGAGAAAACCAAAGATGTAACCACAAAAGTACCTTCCAGAAACTGGCCTAACCTTTGGTCCAGTCACCACCCCCTCCTTTGCCCAGGCCTGGTCTTGCATATCAAAAACCTTGAAAATCTTAAACATCAGTCAAGAAAGCCCCTACAGAGGTCACTGGACTGGACTGAGGCTTTAGCCATTCTAGAAATTGTTCAAACAACCAAAGCAAAAGAAAAAGTACAAAACAAAAACAAAACAAACAAACAAAAAAATCTGTTCCTGGTTGGCCTTCAGGTCAAAAGCTCACAGAATCTCCTAGGACCTGAGAAGAAGGCTTCATGGTGTTACTCAACCTCTCCCTGCTCCAGGTCAGAGCAGCCCCTCCCAGCCTCTGCTCAGCACCTAAGAGCTGAGGAGCACATTTCCTCCCCTCTCTGACCCTCGAAGCCAGCCTCCCTCCTTTGACTCCCCTGGGAGCCAGAGCTTCCTTGGGGGTACCAGGCTGCCCCTCCCGACACCAGGTGGTGCCCTCCATCTCTGGCCCCTCAGGTAACTGAATGGCAGCATCTTTCTAGGTATTTTTTAACTGAACTTCTACCCAAGGCAACCCTGGGAAGAAGTGCTTCACCCTACTCCGGGAGGCCCATGTCTGGGCCACCAAACTGTCTCCTGGAAAGAAAAAGAAAAAAGGGTTTCACTGGTAAAAAGCAGCTGCTCTTCCTCAAAGGATAAGGAAGAGAGAGAAGGGAAGAAAGCAGGAGCAGCTATTCCTCCTCAGGAACCCACCACACACACCTATCCCTGCGGGGCCACCCCTCACAAACCTGTGAGGGCCGCACTCCACCCCAAGCTTTCTGGAAGGAAGGGCACCAAGCTGACACATCAGGGTCTCCGGTTTGCAAGGGCCAGGGCCGTAAGAGGGGGTTGGGGAGGGTATCCCAGGGCCCAGCACACTGAGAATAGGAAAAGCCCATTCCAAGCAATGGTGGCCTCGGGCCCCCCAGTTTGTGCCACCTCCCTCCCTCCAGTGCACCCGCGCCCAGCCCACGCTTGAGCTGGAGGGCCCCAAGAAAAGCCAGCAAGCGAATGTACTAGGTACTGGGTGCGAATGCCCTCTTACCTGAAAGGGGAGGGAGCAGGATCACTTCGACATACAATTGATGAAGGGAGGGGATTAATGCCCAGAGAGGAATAGCTACTCGCCCAAGGTCACACAGTGAGGCCCAGGAGGCCCAGGATGCACCCAGATCTCCCGACTCCCAGCCCTGGGCTCGCAAGTCCAGGGTTCTCGAAACGCCAGGGTGCAGACACCGCCCCCCAAAGACAGACACACGCCCCCAACCCCCTTACCTCCCGGACCCCGGTGGGCCAGAGCCGGCTGCTGGGCGGGGCGCTCAGGCCGGGCAGGACGAGGCTGGGCCCGGCTAGGTCAGGGCTGGTCCTCTGCTCCCCCCAGGGTGGGGACGCCCTCAGCCAGGTCCCAGACGGAAGAGATGCTGCTTCCACTGCAAAATCCAGTCTTCCCACCCGGCCTGGCACAAGCCTCTATGTATCCAGGAAGCCCGACTCTGCGGCGCGGCCCCGGGGCTGCGGGATGAAGCATGGGGAGGGGCGAGGTGCGTGAAATGGGGCGGAGCTGGAGCGGGGGCCACCCCGCGAGCTGCCACTCTGACCGCGTCCCCTTTAAGGCCAGCCGGCCGGACACCGGCGGGGACGAGGCGGGGCGCAGAGCAACTCGCTGCAATGCCTCCTGGGAGATGGAGTTCGCTCTCGACGCGCCGAGCTGCGAGGAGCCCAGAGAGAACTACCAGTCCCGGAAGGCAGCGCACAGACCCCGGACCGCCACGCCCCTGGGCTGGGCTCCTACCCTCCGCCCCCCTCGCAAAGCTGCGCTGGCCGCTCGCGGAGGGAGAGGCTGCAGAGCGAGGGCAGGAGGTGGGTGCGGCACGGCCGGGGTCGCGGGGCTCGGGGACTACCGGCGAGGGTACGTGGGCCCACTGAGCACCTGTCTTACCATGAGACTAATCTATCCCAGCCTCGCCATTCCCATCTGTGAAATGGGGATGGCATCGCCTGTGGCTGCGGGGGAGGGGGCGCGTTTCGGAGCGAGGTGAGCCGAAGTGGGCAGAGCTCTTAGAGGGGCGGGGCTGTTGGGAGAGCAAGGGCGGATGGTGATAGTCGGAAAAGCCCGGATAATGAGGGTCGGGGCTGTGGGAGGAGTCCTTGGTGGGTGGGGCAAGGAGAGGCGGGATCTCTAGGTGGGGGTGGGGCACTTGTCAGGTCGGAGTGGGGGCTGTAGGGCTGGGGAGTGGGTGCGGAACAAGCCGATGAGGCCAGCCTGGGTGAGATTGGGGAAGGAAGGGCGGAGACACAGATGACAGGGAACTTGCCCTGCTCTGGAGAGCCCTGGGCCGGCCGCGCTGTGGCGGCGTGGGCAAAAGCCTGTGATGCATAGAACACCTCCCTTTACTGACTGGAAATAAAGAGTCCATCCCCGAGTTCAGTGCGGCACACCAGTGATCTCATTGACCTCTCACGCCCTGAAAAGTAGAGGCGTCACCATAGCGGTTGACAGGTGAGGAATGTGAGGCTCAGAAAAGCGAAGGGACTTGCCTAAAACCACTCAGGACTCCTTACTTCAAAGACCTTGCTTTTCTCCCTGCACTCGGGGAGGCAGAGGTTTAGCTTGGCGTGGGAGGCAGGAAAGAAAAGTTTTGATGCCCTGACCTTCGCAAATTGTCTGGCAGGACCAGTCCCCCCAACCCTTCCCAATGACAGCCTGTAAGGCAGCCCTCCTATAGTACTGTGAGGATGAAATGAGATGGATTTGAAAGCACGGTGTTTATAAATTACTGTTTGGAGGAGACATAGGAAGAGAGCGGTTTGAAATGGGGTGCTGGTGCCGGAGGAAAAGCACAAGGTGAAGCGTGAGAGTGAGCCGAGAAGGTGAAGGAAAGTTCTGGAAGGGGCTGGGGGATGGTAGTGGTTGTTGGCGGTCTACGCCAGATGAAAGAATACCTTGCCGTGCCAGATTCCGTGGTCTCCTTCTTCCAGCCCACCTCTCTCTCCTCCTGCCTTTTGCGCAGCTCATTCTGGGGTCCCTGTGTCTAGGAAGCACCTTTTCTCTCCTCCCTATGGGTTGTGATGGTAATAGAGCAGCCTTCGGATTTCTTAGAGATATGGACTGGGCAAGACAGAATTATAGACGCAGCTCTTTGATGTAGGGTGGTCAGGAAGGGGAAGTGAAGAAAGGGTAGTCGTCCTAGGGGCTTCAAGGCAAAGAGTCCTTTCTCCGGTGGGGTAAAGTGGGGAAGTCTCCCACTTACTGGAAAACACAGTACTCACTCTGAGCATTGTCTTTTTTGAAATTTACCCAGCCACATGCTGTCCATTCCCTTACGCAGTGGAAACTCTCCTTGCATTTACTCCCAAGTAATCACCTCGGCCTTGTCACATCCCTTTAGATTCCAGATTGAAAATTCAACAGAGCATTTCAAAATTAAAAAGTTTTGAAAATCCAGGTGGGGAAAATGGATCTGACTAAACAGGAGAGAAATTTCTTCCTCTTCCCCTATTCTACGTGCTTCTGTGGATATAGAAAGGGGCACCCCCAGCCCCAGCAAGGGAGCCAGGCATCCATCTACTTAAGTAAAGTTGGCTGTGGTAAGGGGTTAGACTAAAATTCTCCGGAGATGCAGAGGAGAAGGAATGAATTCCAGCTGAGAGACCTGGCCGATGCATGGGATTTGTCTTCAAGGTCCAGGCAGAGGGGATGGCAGATGCCAAATTGCAGAAGTCGAAGAGGGCCCAGTATGGTTGGTCTGTAAAGTAGGTATATAATAGTATCTACTTAATCTGTGAGATTGAAAGAGATTAACATGTATAGAGTGCCTAGCACGGTAGTAACTGCTCAATAAACGTTAGCCATTATTATTGCCGTTGTAGTGTTTGTTATTGTTATGATCATCATCATCTGCCCAGGAACGTGCCCAGGGCTGCACAGCTAGTAAGTGGCAGGGGATGATTCAAATGCAAACCCAGGTAATGCCGAATTCCATGCATGGTCTGCCCCTACCCCACACAGCCTCTCCAGTTCTTTTCTTTTCTTTTCTTTTCTTTTTTTTGAGACAGGGTCTTGCTCTGTTGCCCAAGCTGGAGTGCAGTGGCGTGATCTCGGCTTGCTGCAGCCTGACCTCCCAGGCTCAAGCGATCCTCCTACCGCAGCCTGTGCAGCTGGGACTGCAGGCACGTGTTACCATGCCCAGCTAATTTTTTTTTTCTCTATAGAAACGAGGTCTCATTATGTTGTCCAGGTGGTCTCAAACTCCTGAACTCAAGCGATCCTCCCACCTGGGCCTTCCAAGTGCTGGGATTACAGGCATGAGCCACTGAGCCTGGCCTGTCTCCAGTTCTTTCTGCCCATCCTTGACATTTCTGAGGCCCAGGAGTGGCCTCTCTTTGTCAACATTCACAGTGAGTCATGACAGGAGTTTCTTTCCTGCCGAGTTACAGAGATTCTGGGTTCATGATGAGGCAGGAAAAACAAGGCCTGAACAGCCATCTTCTTCCAGGCAGAATCACAGCACAGAAGATAGGCAGACCTGGCCGGGCGCGGTGGCTCACGCCTGTAATCCCAGCACTTTGGGAGGCTGAGGTGGGTGGATCATTTGAGGTCAGGAGCTTGAGACCAGCCTGGCCAACGTGGTGAAACCCTGTCTCTACTAAAAATACAAAAATTAGCCGGGCATGGTGGCACGCACCTGAAATCCCAGCTACTCAGGAGGCTGAGGCAGGAGAATCACTTGAACCTGGGAGGCAGAGGTCGCAGTGAGCCAGGATCACGCCACTGCACTCCAAACTGGGTGACAGAGCGAGACTCTATCTCAAAAAAAAAAAAAAATAGGCCTAGTGGTGTGGTTTCTGTGGGTGATGGCTCTATCCAGACTGCCCACCCAGGCTTAGATTCTAACTCCTCCACCACTTAGCCCTGGTTGGCATCCTCACCCTTCAAAATTCAGAAACACTTGGGAAGGAAAATTATGAGCTTTTCACACTTCTAAGTAGTAGTAGTAAATCTGTAACTTACTAAATCTGGCTATTTATTGGGGTCTGGCACAATGACTGTAACTTTACATCTATTGGCCCTATGAAGAAGTGTTCTTCCCCCCCTCTTTTAAAATACAAATACTTTAAAAATTTTTCAAGCTTACATAAAAGCTTAAAGTACAACCCTTAACCTAGATACGCCAAATCACAATTTGCCAATTGTGCTTTTACACAAACACACACTTTTTTGGCCCAATTATTTAAAAGTAAGTTACAGATATGTTGATTGACGTTTGACCCCTAAATTCTTCAACATGTATCCCCTAATAAGGACGTTCTACTACATAGCCATAATACATTATATGTAATAAGCAAGAAGTCAGTATTACCCAATGTAATAGTTATTCAAAATTTTCTGCCGGGTGCAATGGGTCATGTCTATAACCCCAGCACTTTGGGAAGCAAAGGCAGACAGATTGCTTGAGCCCAGGAGTTCAAGGCCAGCCTGGGCAACATAGTGAAACCCCATCTCTACAAAAACTACAAAATTTAGCAGGGTGTGGTAGCATGCACCTGTAGTCCCAGCTACTTGGGAAAATCACCTGAGCCTGGGGATGTCAAGGCTGCAGTGAACCGTGATCGCGCCACTGCACTCCAGCCTGGGCGACAGAGTGAGACCCTGTCTCAAAAAAGAAAAAAAAAAATTCTAATTGCCCAAAAATACCTTATATAGTTTCTGGTTTTTAAAATCAGATCCAGTCAAGATGTACATATTGCATCCTATTATATCTCTTTTATCAACTCATTTAATCTAAATAGAGCCCCTTGGCATGGTAGCTCATGTCTGTAATCCCAACATTTTGGGAGGCCGAGGTGGGCAGATCACTTGAGGTCAGGAGTTCGAGACCAGCCTGGCCAACATGGTGATACCCCATCTCAACTAAAAATACAAAAATTAGCCGGACATGGTGGTGTGTGCCTATACTCCCAGCTACTCAGGAGGCTGAGGCAAGAGAATTGCTTGAACCCAGGAGGTAGAGGTTGCAGTGAGCCGAGATTGTGCCACTGCACTCCAGCCTGGGCAACAGAGTGTGACTCTATCTCAAATAAATAAATAAATAAATAGAGCTTCTCCACCTATTTAAATATGTTTGATTGGTTTATCAATGATTAGATTGGGGTTAGATTTGAGTTTTTGGCAATGTGTGTACTTACTGCATGTCAGGAGGATATGATGTCAGGGTCTTACTATCCATGAATGCTAAATTTGATTATTAAGGTCATGGCAACCTGATCTCTCTATCGTAAAGGTAAATTTTTCTCTCTTACAATTAATAAGTAATCTGTGAAGTGATTCTCTGAGTCTGTTATAATTATGTGTTCCTGATAACCTTTCACACCACATCCTTGGATGATCCTTGCTTGAATTACAACACTGAGGGTTGCAAATTGTTAATTTTCTAATTCTGCCATTCCTTCTGTGTTTATTAGTGTTCTTTTTTATAGAATTAATTTTTCCTGGCCGGGCGCGGTGGCTCACGCCTGTAATCCCAGCACTTTGGGAGGCCGAGGCGGGCGGATCACGAGGTCAGGAGATCGAGACCATCCTGGCTAACACGGTGAAACCCTGTCTCCACTAAAAATACAAAAAATTAGCCGAGCGAGGTGGCAGGCGCCTGTAGTCCCAGCTGCTCGGGAGGCTGAGGCAGGAGAATGGCGTGAACCCTGGGAGGCGGAGGCTGCAGTGAGCCGAAATCACACCACTGCACTCCAGCCTGGGCGACAGTGAGACTCCATCTCAAAAAAAAAAAAAAGAATTAATTTTTCCTGTCTCTATCTTTCTCACTCCCTTCTTCTCACCCTCTTTTTTCTTTTGGGAATAACATTATGGACTCTTGTTTTTTGTTTGTTTGTTTTTGAGATGGAGTCTCACTCTGTTGCCCTGGCTGGTGTGCAGTGGCACGATCTTGGCTCACTGCAACCTCCGCTTCCCAGATTCAAGCGATTCTCCTGCCTCAGCCTCCCAAGTAGCTGGAATAACAGGCGCACGCCACCCCGCCCAGCTATTTTTTGTATTTTTAGTAGAGATGGGGTTTTGCCATGTTAGCCAGGCTGGTCTTGAACTCCAGACCTCAGGTGATCCGCCCGCCTCAGCCTCCCAAAGTGCTGAGATTACACAGGCATGAGCTACCGCACCCAGCCTGGACTCTTGTTTTGTTGTTGTTGTTGTTTTTTAATTCATTGGGCTATATGAACTCACCTTGAACTTTTCCTGTGAAAGTCCAGGAATCATCAGTTTCTCCAGGAAGCCCTGGTTTCTTTTAGAAGAGATGATGACATTCAGAAACAAAGATCCAGGGCTAGGTGTGTTTATTGCTACTGGGTGTCATTTCTAGGCTCTATGAGTGAGCAGAGCTAGGAAATGATGGATAGGTGATTGATAGATAGATGACAGATGGACAATTTTCATTACTCAGTACATTTATTGTTACAACAGCTAGTCCCCACTGACAGGATTGCATGGTAAGTCATTTCATTATGGAAGTAATGCTCATTATGGAAGTGGACAGTAATGTAGGAAAAAAGGAAATTGCACAGAAAAGAGGCCTTGCCTACTCCAGGTCGCCGTGAGTATACAGGCTGTTGGCTAGGACCTCTGTGGCTGGGTTCAGCTTCCTGCCGAAGACGTCTAAAGGACTGGTTCTCTGAAGGGTGTCCAAACCAGAACTTCCCAGAGGCCATGACTCTGAGGTCAAGAATCCACATGAAGCCCTGGGCAAGGGATTCACGCTCTTTGGGTCTGCTTTAGGTTGTCTTTGAAACAAAGACAATGTGATCGGTCCTGCCTGGGTCCCAGAGTTGTAAGGATCAATATATTTATCAATATGTTTATTTTTAAACATTGCTAGTTGTGTCTTTTCACATTTATTACCAAATTCCTTCTCTTCTCATTGTTTTAAAACCACAGAGGGAAATGTCATTGCTTTATAATCTAGTTTAATACATTGCGCTAAGATGTCTTATTCAAATACTCTTTCAGGTTATCAGTCATCAGTGCTTCCAGATTAAAATTTTAATTATTTAAATCTTTTTTGAAAAATACTATTGGGATTTGGATTAGGATAGCATAACAACTATAATTAATTTTGGTGGGGTGGGGGGGTGCTTTGGGATAAGGCCTGGCTCTGTCACCCAAACCAGAGTGCAGTGGCACGGTCTTGGCTCACTGCAACCTCCACCTACTGGGACAAAACCAATTATTAAAATAGAAGAAGTTCCTATAGCTATTATCACTTGGGAAATTACACAGTTTTTAGCCCTGGCCAACAGCTGGGGACAAATCTAAAATGTATATTGCTTATTATATCACAGTATCACACAACCCCTCCCCTGAGTGCAAGGCGGTGACTATGCAGACGTGAGACATGCAGTTGCTCTCAGCTCACAAACTAGGCAGTGGTTTCCAAAAAAAATTGTTTTGTCACCCACAGTATGAAGATACCATGATCCAGTTCATAGACACACAACTGAAACAAAAGTTTCACAACAATATATAATTGGTTACAACCCACTTAACTGTATTGATGTCATGACTTGCCAATAGGTCACAACCTTCATTTTTTTCCTGTTTATGGAGGTAAAACTTAAGTATGGTAAAATTTACACTTTTTTTTTAATTGAGACAGGGGTCTTACTATGTTTTCCAGGCTGGTCTTGAACTCCTGGGCTCAAGTGACCCTCCTGCCTCGGCCTCTCAAAGTACTGGGATTATAGGCATGAACCACCACAGCTGGCCACAATTCACCCTTTTAGATGTGTATGGTTACATGAATTTTGACAGTCTTTATAAACACATTTGACAACCACCACATCATATTACTTTTGTGCCAACCTAATAGAATATTCCCATCACTCCAAAATATGCCTTGTGTTTCTTTGTAACCAGTCTTTTCTCTCCAACCCAGCCCCAGGAATTCACTTAATCTGATTTCTGTCTTTATAGTTTTGCCTTTGCCAGAACGTTACACAGATAGAATCATGTACCATGTAACCTTCTGAGGCTGGCTTCTTTCACTTGACGTAATGCTTTTGAAATTCATGTATGTGGTAATGTCTTTTAGTAGTTCCTATATATTGCTGAGTCATATTCTATTGCATGGATGTACTGCAATTTATCTGTTTACAATTAGTTGTTTCTGAGTTTGGGCAATTATGAATAAGCTGCCATAAACATTCACATATGAGTCTTTGCATGGACATATGTCTCCATTTCTCCAGCATAAATACCTAGGAGTAGGGTCATTGGGTCACGTGATAATTGTATGCTGTATTAGTCCATTCTCACACTGCTAATAACAACATACCCCAGACTGGCTAATTTACAAAGGAAAGAGATTTAATTGACTCACGGTTCCACAGGACTAGGGAGGCCTCAGGAAACTTAAAATAATGGTGGAAGGGGAAGCAAACATGTCCTTCTTCACATGGCAGCAGCAAGGAGAAGTGCCAAGCGAAGGGGGAAACCCCTTATAAAACCATCAGATCTCTTAAGAACTCACTCACTATCACAAGAACAGCATGAGGAAAACCGCCCCAATGATTCAATCATCTCCACCTAGTCCTGCCCTTGACACATGGGGATTATTACAATTCAAGGTGAGATTTGGGTGGGGACACAGAGCCAAACCATACCATATGTCAAACTATTTTCAACAGCGGTTACCATTTGTCAGCAGTGTATGAGGTTTCCATTGTTCTGTGTACTCACCTTCAACTGGCATTGTCAGTTTTTATATGAGCCACTGTAATAGGTATATAGTAGCATATAATTGTGGTTTCAATTTTCATACTCTCACGACTAATGATATTGACCATCTTTTCATGTGATTGTCAGTCATCTGCATATCTTCTTTGCTGGAGTATTTGTTAGATCTTTTGTCTAGTTGTTTTGTTTTTGTTTTTGTTTTTGTTTTTGTTTAAGTAGAGATAGGGTTTCGCCATGTCGGCCAGGCTGTTCTTGAACTCCTGGCCTCAAGTGATCTGCCCGCCTCAGCCTCCCAAAGTGCTGGGATTACAGGCATGTGCCACTGCACCCAGCTTTATGTGTTTTTTAATTGGGTTATTTTCTTACTGAGTTTTGAGAGTTCTTTATATATTCTGGTTAACAATCCTTTATCAGATAGGTGTTTTGCAAATATTTTCTCCATCTGTGTCTTATTCTTTCATTTTCTTAACAGTGTCTTTTGAAGAGCAGAAGTTTTTTACGTGGATGAAGTCTAGTTTATTGATGTTTTTAATGGTTTGTCCCTTTTAGGTCCTATCCAAGAAATCTTTGCCTAATCCACAGTTGCAAAGATTTTCTCCTAGAAGTTGTGTAGTTTTAGATTTTATATTTAGGTCTATGATATGTTCTGAGTTTATTTTTCATAAACAGCATAAGAGATGGACCAAGGTTCTTTTTTTCCCCATATGGATGTCCACTGATCTGCATTTTGAGATAGCCAGGGAAGAGGGCCATGTGCAAAGGAGATCGCTGCAGGTGGAATGGTGGGTGCTGCCAGAGGGGGTTGTGCAAGGCACCAGGAAGCCCTGAGAGGAGAGCTGTTAACCTAGTGGAGATCTGGGGACAGCAGTACAGAGGTGATGACTTATAGGCTGGGCCTGAAAGGTAGACAGCAGAGAGGGTAGAGAAGGTAGACAGGGGTGGTCTAGGGACAGCAAAGGCAGGGCAGGTGTCAGCATGAAGGAGACTGACTCAGTGGCGTCTGGCGTGCGTGGAGGGCAGGGTTAGACACGAGAGGGAAAGAGTAAGGTGGTTGGGCAGGGATGGTACTTCAGGAAGGTCAGTCTGCAGACCAGAAAGGAAGGTGGACAGAAGGCAGGGAGCCGAGTGAGGATGTAGGGGTGCAGGGGGCAGGGATGAGGCCTGAGCTCTGGGAGTAGCTATAGGGATGGGTTCAAGGAGATAGTCAAGGCAAACTGTAGGGCTGAAGAGTCGGGGCTGCTTCCCTCAGGCAGTTGGGTGGCTCAGAAGAGTTCACAGCAGAGTTAGGGGCAGAGGAAGGCACAGGTGAGGCTTCTGGTACCTGTGTTACTGGTGGAGGGTCTTGACTAGGAATTTTCCAGGTCCTTGGCATTTTGAACAAAGTAGCAGAGGGGCAGACGCGGTAATCCCCACACTTTGGGAGGCCTGGATGGGCAGATCACTTGAGGTCAGTCCGAGACCGGCCTGGCCAACGTGGTGAAACCCGTCTCTACTAAAAAAAAAAAAAGTAAAAATAAAAAGAGTAGCAGGGGAATGAAATGCAGGAATGAAGCAGTGAAAGCAGGAATTAAAGTGAGAAAGCACTCCTCAGGGTGGGAGTGGGCCGGAGCAAGGAACTCAAAGGCCCAGTTACAAAGTTCTCTGGGCTTTAAGTACCCCATTTGAGGTTCTTATCAGCTACTCCTTATCTGGACGAAGGATTTAGTCTGTGGCTAATTAAAGGCTGAGGTGAATGGGCACCCTATGCAGATAAAGGGATGGTCCCAATCCAAGGCCCCTCTCCCTTTCCACCTGAGACATGGTGGAGTGGGAGGGTTGCAGAGAGGAGCGTTTGATCCTTTGTCACCCAGCTGGGGCGATGGCGTTTTTCCTCTTGGTTCAGCTTTAGGAATTTGGTGTTAATTGGTCTTAGGGTCCCTGCCCCCAGACCCAGGATTTTCCTTCTGATCCAGCTTTGGGAAGTCAACAGAATTGGCCTCAGATTTTTTGCCCCAGACCTTGGTGTTTTCTCTTTTATGAAGTTAGCACAAATTGGCCTTAAGTTCCTTGTCTCCAAACCCTGTTCTCCTGCCTCACTTGCAGAATATCCAGGTGGAGGTGGCCAGGAGGCATCTGGGAACACATAGGGGACTGAGGCTCAGTGGTGTTAGTTCATTACTGCCTGACTGCAAACCTCCGCCGACTCATGAAACTCCCCTCGTGTCATGTCATTTTGCCTTCTGTAGCAGGGCCATGGATTTGTGATGATGGACACTGTGGCCCTGTGGCTAGAAAATAGGGGCTTAGACCAGGCACGGTGGCTCACGCCTGTAATCCCAGCACTTTGGGAGGCCGAGGCGGGCAGATCACAAAGTCAAGAGATCGAGACCATCCTGGCCAACATGGTGAAATCCCATCTCTACTAAAAATACAAAATTAAATTAGCCGGGCGTGGTGGCGTGCACCTGTAATTGCAGCTACTCGGGAGGCTGAGGCAGGAGTGTCGCTTGAATCTGGGAGGCAGAGGTTGCAGTGAGCTGAGATTGCGTCACTGCACTCTAGTCTGGCGACAGAGCGAGACTCCATCTCAAAAAAAAAAAAAAAAAAAGAAAAGAAGGGCTTAGAGGACTGAGCTCTGTGACTGGATAGGTAAGGGGAGATCACCACAGAGAGCACCCTAGACTCAGAGCAGGAGACCTGCCTGCTAGCCAGCCTCTGCCCTGACTGCCTGTGCAACTGTGCTGCTCTCCCCAGACAAATGACCGGGAGCCATGACGTCATCGGGGACGCAGGAAAGCAGGTCCTCTGCTGCTTTTGCAAGCAGAGAAATGAGTTTGGGCACCTACCCAGGGGTCCCAGGGAATGCCCTGTGGCTCCTGACCTCCCCTGCCTGTAATGCTCTGAGCACTTCAGCAGTAATGCATGGAAGAGATAAGGGTCTGTGGCCCATGGAACTGTCCAAGTCCTCTCTGACACCCGCTTCTTTTCCTGCTGTGAAGGTAAGCCACTTTATAGATCCTAGGCCTGAAACCCAATGTTGGGAGGGAGTGTTTGTTTTCAAGAAGAAAGAGAGACTGAAACTAGAACATGCACATTTCTATCCAGAAGAAAACAGTTGGAGTAGACTAGAGTCCTACAAAGAGGGCAACAGGGAAGAAGATTCTGGACTGAGTAAAGGGGACCCACTCCTGGGTCCACCTCCTGCCTGGGCCCTCTGGAGAGAGAATTGGCCAGATTCAGCCGTGAGTCACAGCACCCTCCCCAGTTGCTGCCTCGCAGCCATCTCCACACCAGCAGCCATGCCCCCAGCGGCAGCTCGCCCACACCTCTGTGGGACCTCCCCACCGTCTCGCAGCCCATCTGCTCCAGGCTTCTACTGACGATTTCGTATTTCACATGGACTCGTTTCTCCTCAGACACTCCAGATGGGGAATGCCTTTCTGCAATATCAAAGTGCCCCATTAGACTGGGGAGGAATCATGAGGGGACATACCCCTGCCCCTGCCACAGAGTCGAGCATGGCAGCTGAATATCTCTCACACTGGCATGGCCCCCATCCTCTGGAGAAAGGAGGCCTCAATGCAGTCAGCCTCTTCAGGAGGCAGAAATGTTGAGAAGTTCTTGCCACCCCTGCTGGGTGACTTTGGGGAGGTGTCTCCTCAGACCTCTGTTTCTCCATCTGGACAGTAAGCATGCTTGAAAGGTTGGGTTTTTGTTTGTGTTTTGAGACCGGATCTCCCTCTGTCTGCCAGGCTGGAGTTCTGTGGCGTAATCACGGCTCACTGCAGCCTCAACCTCCCAGACTCGAGCGATCCTCCCACCTCAGCCTCCCAAGTAGTTGGGACTACAGGTGCTCGCCACCACACCCTGCTTTGTTGTTGTTGTTGTTGTTGTTGTTGTAGAGACAGGATTTCGTCATGTTGGCCAGGCTGGCCTTGAACTCCTGAGCTCAAACGATCTGCCCGCCTCAGCCTCCCAAAGTGCTGGAATTACAGGCATGAGCCACTGTGTCTGCCAGCCAGATAGTTTTTGATGTGCCAAGGTTCATTCCAGACCATCTCCCACATCTTCTACCTGTCTTGTCACTGTGCCTTTACTCTCTCATCTCCTCTACCAGCACAGGCTCTTCTGGGTGTAATACTGGGGCCAGTTCCTCTTGGCATCCCTACCTGCCATGTCAGGGAAGGATTGCTGAATCTGGTCCACAGGTTGGCTCTGGGGAAAGTATAGTGTTGGAAGCTGGAGCTGAGATCTCCTGTTTTCTAGAACATGTGGTGAAGGAGACTTGCCAGCCATAGATGCTGACAGCTGAGAGATTAGGGGGGCTTTGTTAAGGAGTGGATAGGGTGCCTTCAGGAGAGTGCTCTGACAGAGTCCTGCATTTGCACTGACCTTGCAGCCAGTTTCAGAGAAGCTTGGGATGTTACGACAGCAAAGGACAGGCCACCAGGAGCCAAGAGCATCTTCATGGCAAGGCAAGTCAGCATGGGAGCAGTGAAAGTCTAGAAAGGATTGTCATTCACATGCACACGTATGTTTATTGCGGCACTATTCACAATAGCAAAGACTTGGAACCAACCCAAATGTCCAACAATGATAGACTGGATTAAGAAAATGTGGCACATATACACCATGGAATACTATGCAGCCATAAAAAAATGATGAGTTCATGTCCTTTGTAGGGACATGGATGAAATTGGAAATAATCATTCTCAGTAAAGACTACTGCAAGGACAAAAAACCAAACACCGCATGTTCTCACTCATAGGTGGGAATTGAACAATGAGAACACATGGACACAGGAAGGGGAACATCACACTCTGGGGACTGTTGTGGGGTGGGGGGAGGGGAGAGGGATAGCATTAGGAGATATGCCTAATGCTAAATGATGAGTTAATGGGTGCAGCACACCAGCATGGCACATGTATACATATGTAACTAACCTGCACATTGTGCACATGTACCCTAAAACTTTAATAATAATAAAATTTAAAAATTTTTTTAAAAAAAGGATTGTCATTTGCAGTCCGGACAGCTGAGTGACCCACTGTGGGCCTTGAAGATAGATGGAAATGACACTAATCATGGCCATTCATTGTCAAATCTTTGAGAGAGAAGAATAATTAAATTCAGCAGTGTCACTGGTACAGAAGGAGGAGCACTGAGCCTGGAGTCATAAATCTCAAACCATTTGTTGAGTACTTAGAACCGATCTTTGGCTAGTAAGCATTTACACATTTTTCTTTCATATAAAAGGACCTGAGTTTGAATCCTGGCAAGGCACTTCACCTTTCTGAGCTTGAGGAAGAATCCTGGCACAGTTTTCCTCATCTGCACAACAGGAATGGATGATTATATTGTCTGTGTCAAAAGATGATACAACTTTTTTTTTTTTTTTTTTTTTTGAGACGGAGTTTCACTCTTGTTGTCCAGGCTGGAGTGCAGTTGCTCAGTCCCGGCTCACTGCAACCTCCACCTCCTGAGTTCAAATGATTCTCCTGCCCCAGCCTCCTGAACAGCTGGGATTACAGGCACCCACCACCATGCCCAGCTAATTTTTGTATTTTTAGTAGAGATGGGGTTTCACCATGTTGGCCAGTCTGATCTTGAACTCCTGATCTCAGGTGATCTGCCTGCCTCGGCCTCCCTAAGTGCTGGGATTACAGGTGTGAGCCACCGCACCTGGCTGATACAACTATTATGTAAGCAAATATATGTATAAACACGTAGCATAGCTTTCAGTCCAGGCACGTTTTCCTTTCTTTCTTTAGACCAGTGGTTCTCTATTCTAACTGAACATTTAGAATCACTAAGGGAACTCTTTCAAAATACCAGTGCTGGGGCAGTATTCCAGACCAATTAAAATAGAATGTCGGCAGCAGAGGGGGGCGGGGGGGACCCAGGCTTTAGGGGTCCTTCCCTTTCTTTCCCTGTTTCCTTTTTCCTTTCCTTTTCCCTTTCTCCTTTCCCTCTCCCTAGTGAAGCTAATGTACTTTGCACAGTGTTAGCAATTATCACCCATTCATCAGGTATTAATTCATTTCAATCCCAAGGGCATAGGCTTGATGTACAATAAGGAGTTAAGGACTGTGAGTTCTCTGATAAGGTTTGGTTATAGTCATTTCTCACTTCTCACCCTCTCCAGGACTACTTCCAGCAAACCAGTCTCCTGCCATGTCCGACCCCATCACGCTGAACGTCGGGGGGAAGCTCTATACAACCTCACTGGCAACCCTGACCAGCTTCCCTGACTCCATGCTAGGCGCCATGTTCAGCGGGAAGATGCCCACCAAGAGGGACAGCCAGGGCAACTGCTTCATTGACCGTGACGGCAAAGTGTTCCGCTATATCCTCAACTTCCTGCGGACCTCCCACCTTGACCTGCCCGAGGACTTCCAGGAGATGGGGCTGCTCCGCAGGGAGGCCGACTTCTACCAAGTGCAGCCCCTGATTGAGGCCCTGCAGGAGAAGGAAGTGGAGCTCTCCAAGGCCGAGAAGAATGCCATGCTCAACATCACACTGAACCAGCGTGTGCAGACGGTCCACTTCACTGTGCGCGAGGCGCCCCAGATCTACAGCCTCTCCTCTTCCAGCATGGAGGTCTTCAATGCCAACATCTTCAGCACCTCCTGCCTCTTCCTCAAGCTCCTTGGCTCTAAGCTCTTCTACTGCTCCAATGGCAATCTCTCCTCCATCACCAGCCACTTGCAGGACCCCAACCACCTGACTCTGGACTGGGTGGCCAATGTGGAGGGCCTGCCAGAGGAGGAGTACACCAAGCAGAACCTCAAGAGGCTCTGGGTGGTGCCCGCCAACAAGCAGATCAACAGCTTCCAGGTCTTCGTGGAAGAGGTACTGAAAATCGCTCTGAGCGATGGCTTCTGCATCGATTCTTCTCACCCACATGCTCTGGATTTTATGAACAATAAGATTATTCGATTAATACGGTACAGGTAAAAGGACCCCAACAACATTGGAGATGGGGAGTCCCAAGAAGCTCATGTCAGCCAGGTCTTGGAGGGCATCTCGCCAGTGGTGCGAGGCAGGGGACTATACTAATCTGTATTAATTGTGTAGCAGGACTTGATTCCCCCCATGATGAAGTCCACCTTTTGGAATCCAGTGTCCTCTGAACAGAACCACCTTTTTTCTTGCCATTTTGAGCTGCAGACAGGCGGTTTATTATGACAAGTGAAGAGTCAGCTGATGTGTACTAAAGGAGGCCATAGGAGGATTTTCCAGCCAGGACAAAAGAGCAGCAGTTTTCTCCTGGGCTCCATCTCTCTGTACCACTAGCCAGTGCCGCATTTATCCATCTGTAAGAAGGCCCTGGTGGAGAGGATGGGATGAGAACAAGAGGCTACCTCCAGTTAACCAGGACATAAAGTCCCCAGCGGTTCCTGTCACACCTGCTCCTCCCTCCCCAGGGTGCATCCATGATCGTGGATGTTTGCCCAGGGGTGACCATGTTTGGCTGGCTTGGAATGCTGTGCATTCTCAGAGCTCTGTTAGTGTCCCCTCTTGGGGGACAGAGATGAGGTGTGGCAGGGTCTAGAGGAATGAGTGTCCAGGCAGGGTTCAGAAGGTAGGAATGTCCCTCTTGATAGGGCTGAATCAAGGGATTCCTGGCTTCAGAAAGGGTCTGCTATCTTTGCAAAAATGTGCAAGTATCTGTAGCCAGTGTAATGAAATCACTTCCAAATCCAGCCTGTTGCCTGACTTTTGTCATTGTTTTCCCAAAAATTTGAGGTATCATTGAAAGGTCATTTTAAACAAATCTATTATGGATTCTCAGGGTTGGAAATAATTCGATGATTGCTTAGTCCTCCCCCACCCCTAGAACACCCCAGCACATCTGAAGATGAGCGCCTCTCCCTGAGTACCTGCAAGTGATCACCTTGGCCTGCTTGCATACCTTGGCTGATAGGAAGCGCGCCATCCCCAAGGCAGCTCCTGCTGTGGTTGGACGGTGCTGACTGTTAGACAGTTCTTCCCTATATTGAACCAAAATCTGTCCTGCCACTTGCTGGATCTTGGTTGCAGACCTTCCCATTCACCCAGTTATATATCTTTGCTTTCAAAATAGTCACCTTGAGAGACCAGACATTTTTCTGAAAACATCATTACTCAGAATTCAGATTCCCCTCTGGGATCTGTCTTCAGAATCAAAGTTAGCTCTTTTCTATCCCCTGTAAGTCAGTCCCCTTTTGTTATAGCTTCACCTCGTTTGTGACCCCCACTTCGCCCACCTTCCCCACCATCTGTGGCTCCATATGCCTTTCGACCATTTTCTGTTGGAAGAGGAAGATTCACGGCCCCTGAGGAGATCCAGAGGAAAGAGACAGTCTCCAAGGGTGCTGTGCAGCAAGGAGCCCAGGAGTAGTATGAACCGTAACAGTGCCCTTAGAGTAAATGTGTGGCCCCTAAGACCCTGCCCTCAGGAAGGCGGCCTTCCCCTGCAGTCCTGTGTCCCACCCCTGGGTCTCTGTAGGGTGCCATCCAGGGCAAGCAACCCAAGCACTGCTTCCCACCGGGTGATGAGCCATGCAGGCCTCCAAACTGCACGTCATGATTCATCCCTAAAGTGAGTTTGGCCTTGAGAGTCCCCAGGGTCCTCCCCCACTGGGCAGGGGTCCTCAAAGCCAAGGAAGCCTGGTGACACAGGCACCCATGGGAGGTGGGCCCAGAAAGGGGCTTCCCATAGATAGGCCCTGTGAGTAGGGAGCTTGTACACTGGGCCATGGGCAGAGCCAGTTCCCTTGAGCAGTAAAGGCCCTTTTCCCCCTACGGTGGGACCCAGGAGTCTCTCTGACAGCTTTTCTGCCAGGCACAGTGGCTCATGCCTGTAATCCCAACACTCTGGGAGGCCGAGGCGGGAAGATCACTTGAGGTCAGGAGTTCAAGACCAGCCTGGCCAACATGGTGAAACCTCGTCTCTGCTAAAAATACAAAAATTAGCTGGGTGTGGTGACAGGCGCCTATAACCCCAGCTATTTGGGAGGCTGAGGCAGTAGAATCGCTTGAACCCAGATAGCAGAGGTTGCAGTGAGCTGAGAGTGCCATTGCAGAGAGACTCCATCCCAAAAAAAGACAGCTGTCCCATGCCAAGGGTACTTGGGAGAGCCCCTCATGGAGAACCTAGTTTAGACCAAGTAGCAGAAGCTGTGGTCATAACAAAACAATTTGAGGAAGAAATCTTACAAATCACCACTGCCCTTTTTCCTTTTCCATAAAACTGTCCATCTTTTCGGTGCTCCCTAATCCAAGCAGCTTGACTTTAGAGAAGTTGCAGAAGCAGTGAAGCCACTAACATGCTGTGTGACTTTATGCAAGTCACTCACCTCACTGAGCCACCTCCATTTCTTCATCTGTGAAATGGGCATAACAGTAATACATAACCCTACCTACCTCACAGGGCTGTTGTGAGGATCAAATGAAATAATGTATGTGAGAATACAGTATAAATGATAAAGGATTGTTATTCTTTTGTGTCTGCTTGTAACGGGGAAAAACACTGGTCTTGAGTCACAGTGACTTGGGTTTGAATCCAGAGCTCCAAGCCTCTGTAACCTTGGACAAGTCACTGAACTTCTCTGATTTGTTTGCTCATCAGGTAACAACCCCTTCCTCCCGGGGTTATGCAACTTAAACGAGTTGGTGTCTGAAAATTCTGAGCTGGGCCTGGCACCCAGGAGCTCAGTGCTCTTGCAGGAGGTAGTCATGGTGGACTCTGGTGGGGGACTAGGAGTCCCAGGAGAGTAGAGTTTAACAAGCCCTTACAGAGCATTTGCTGTGTGGGCCCTGAGGATGTGAACAGCCACGAGTAAGCTAAGTTCAGCCTGGAGAAAGTTTAGAGCTTCACACAACGTGCTTTGGGAACTCAGGGAAAGCGTTCAGTTCTCAGAAGGAGCCTTGCGGATGGCCAAGGTGGGCCTCTGAGGGTAGGTCAGGCTTGACAGAATAAGCAAGAGAGTGCCGTGGGCACAGGGAACAGCAAGAGCAGAGCTGGCAACCAGGCAGGAAGGGCAAGCAAGGGAGGGTGTGCGTTCACACCACAGCTGCACAAGGGGAAGAGGGGCACGCAGTGCATCTCATTGCCCGCATCCAGGTTAGGTGAACTCAGCCTTCTGCTTGGCGAAAGCGTGAGAAAGACGGAGAACAAACGTTCAGCAGTGATGGCAGCACCATCGACAGACGGGTGAGTCTGAGTGCGAACTGTGAGCAGGGATGTGCTGCTTGTGAGCCCTTCGTTGCCCTGGGTGAGACCTTGTGGTGATCTCACCTGGACCCAGTTTAGCCTTTTATCCCGCCAAGGGCTCCATCCCAGCTGAAGGAGCAACGCCGGGAACACAACACTCGTCAGCTCTCAGTTCCTGCCCTAGGTGTGGTCCCCTGCATGCAGAGGGACAGAATGGGTGCTTGAGGGAACCCTAAGCACCCACCTTGGTGTGACTCTTTCATGAGGCCCACCACCAAACAGGGACCCTGCATGCTTGAAGGCCAGCAGCAGGCACCACTCTGACCTCATGCCCTCAGCACCTCCAAAAGCCCTCCACCCTCTTAAGAAGGGCCTAGCCTCATGACCCTGGTCTGCCTTTGGGCCAGATCTCCCTGTGCAGGGGTGGCCAAGGTCCCCACTTGCCCACACCTCAGAATTTGCAGCCTAGGATGCAGCCACTCTTTTGTAAACTGCACCCTAAATCACACAGCATTTGTGTAACCACCCATTTATTCACCCCAAACTTCCAGCTTCCTTTTACAAATTACTCTTAAAACAGTCTGACTTTGGGAGGCCGAGGTGCGCGGATCACGAGGTCAAGAGATCAAGACCATCCTAGCAAACATGGTGAAACCCCATCTCTACTAAAAATACAAAAATTAGTTAGGCATGGTGGCACATGCCTGTAGTCCCAGCAACTTGGGAGGCTGAGGTAGGAGAATAGCTTGAACCTGGGAGGCGGAGGTTGCGGTGAGCCCAGATTGCACCACTGCACTTCAGCCTGGCAACAGAGTGAGACTCCGTCTCAAAAAAACAAACAACAACAACAACAAAATAGTCATCAGGCTAGGTGTAGTTGCTCAGACCTGTAATCCCAGCATTTTGGGAGGCCAGGGCAGGCGGATCACTTTAGGTCAGGAGTTCGAGACCAGCCTGATGAACATAGTGAAACCCTGTCTCTACTAAAAATACAAAAATAAGCCAGGCATAGGAGTGCGTGCCTGTAATCCCAGCTACTCGGGAGGCTGAGGTACAAGAATTGCTTGAACCTAGGAAGCAGAGATTGCAGTGAGTCAAGATCACACCACTTCACTCCAGCCTGGGCGACAGAGCAAGAATGTCTAAAGAAAATAATTAAAAAAAAAAAAATCAGTCTGTCATCAGTGGGGGCTTAGCCAAGGTCAGTCCTGGGCCAATTTCTTGGCCCAAGAAATTTCAGCCCATCCCTTTCCTGAATTGCAGTCTCTCCACACTGACCGCCTACGTCTGCCTGTGTCCCAGGGGGCTCTGGGCTGATGGGGGTGGCTGGCTGGGAAACGTGGCCTGTGATCAGCTCCAGGAGCAAAACAACCCTGATAACAGGCCCATCAAAGGGAGGGACGAGAGTCTGGCAGCTCTGTCTGCCCAGACAGCCTGGTGACCTCAGTCTCCTTCAGAACCTTCGGGACAGTGTGGCACCAACCGAGCTGTGGAAACAGTCCAGTGACACACTCGCCCCAGTCTGGGGCACAGGGACCAACGGGGGCTCACCGAGCAACCCATGGCACCCAGGACCCCACCCGACACAAGGGACAGCAAAACAAGCTTTGAGGCGGGGCTGTCTGGCTCTGAGGCGCATGAAGAAGTGCACGCTCAGCCTGCTCTATCTGACCCCTCCCCACTTGTTTTCCTAGTCCCGTTTCCTGCCAACTTCCCTGCCACTCCCACCGCCCCACCACCAAAACACAGGGCATTTCACAGCCTTTGTCAACATTTCCCGGTTAGCTGGCAGCCCCAGGGTGTTCTAGCCTATTTGCTTCCTTACGCCAAGTCCCTCTCCAAAGCCTGGGTTCCCCTTTACCAAAGAGTTGGGCAAAGGCCTTGTTGAGCCACATTTGAAATCCCTAGGGATCCTATCAGCTAAAGAGCAAAGGTTAATGTGTTATGACATGGATACCCTTCCCCAGCCCTAATTAGTTCACTTTATACATCCTATGTTGGATTTGCTTACTCTACACCTTTTCGCTTGACACCTTGTATTAAGTTGCCAAGTGCCTTCACATCCACAGTTTCCTTTCACAGAACCACAGGATACGTCTTGCCATCCCACACTTGTCTGGGCCTCCCTTTACCACTCTGTCTTCACAGCTCATCCTTCAATACTGTGTAAGCCCCGCCTCCTTAGCTCCACGCAATAAAGTCAGTCCCAGCCCCTGCTGTGCCACCCTATACCTGGTGAGCACTTTCGTCATCACATCGCACTTGTTCACAGCTAGTGCTGTACTGGTAAACAAAGCCCTGATCTGTAGTGTGGGCCAATTTCCCACTAAATACCGTCACCATCGTCAGTTTCAAAGAAATACTGCCGGCCAGGTGCAGTGGCTCACGCCTGTAATCCCAGCACTTTGGGAGGCCAAGGCAGGCGGATCACCTGAGGTCAAAAGTTCAAGACCAGCCTGACCAACATGGAGAAACCCTGTCTCTACTAAAAATACAAAAAAAAAAAAAAAAAAGCCGGGTGTGATGCCACATGCCTGTAATCCCAGCTACTCGGGAGGCTGAGGCAGGAGAATCACTTGAACCTGGGAGGTGGAGGTTGCAGTGAGCCGAGATCATGCCATTGCACCCCAACCTGGGCAACAAGAGCAAAACTCCGTCTCAAAAAATAAATAAATAAAATAAAATAAATACTGTCACCATGGTCAGTTTCAAGCCACTAATGGGATGTCACCATCAAGCTGGACGACAGGCACACAAGAGGCTCTGGAGAGCCAGGGTGAGGAACTCCAGCCCCCCATCATCTTTCTGGCTGATCCACATGCTGGTAAGGGCAGGGGCTCTGTCGTGCCATACTAGGGACTGGCCCCTAGCATCTTCTCCTGCCCCTTCATCTTGTGACACTAACCTGTGAACATAATGCTTACAGATGGAGCAGCCCTGTGATTTCCGTATTTTCCAGTGTGAACTGCTGGACTGTATAAGCACTGCTGGGCATAAAATGACCAGCAAAGTGGAGTCACTCAGATGGCATGTCACACCACTGACATGCCCATGAATGTAGATGGAAAGCTTTTGTGAGGGGGAGGCTCACTCCCCTGAGACATAGTGCTTACCACCTTCTTAGAAGACAAGCCAGGTTAGACAAACCGAGCCACCCTGCCCCCAAACCCCAGCCCCACCATTCCTGAGCAGAGAGAGGCTCTCCATGACAGCCCCATGTCCTGACCTAAGCCAAGCTAAGACAGTATAGAGAAGACAAGAGACTGGGTCACCAAGACCCCCTGGGCCTCACATGTCCAGGCATATTCCCTCTGCTGCCTTCTTGTATCCCTTAACAAGCTGACCCACGTCACATAGCAAAGGGGGACCTCTCTCCTAAGTTAGCTGACCAGGCTGAGTTTGTAACCATAAAAATAAGAAACTAACCATTTATGTCCTTGAGTGCTGTCTCCCAAGGTTGCTGAAAGCAGGCCTCTGGCATTCCTGATAAGAACCAGACCGGATGCAGTTGGCTGAAGACAAGATGGACTCCAGCACTGACCTTTCACCAAGTTTTCCTTATAATAATCACATCGTAATACTAAAAATCACACCCAGGGCTGGAGATTTAACGCACTAATGAGACATATGATGCATGAGAAACACATAGTCAAACCGCGCAGGTGCTAAAAGTTCCCCATCCCTACATGCCTACATGTCACTCCTTTTTCTCGCCTCAGCTTCCTTAAAATGACAAGAGCCAAGTCCTTCCAGGAGCTAGCACCAGGATCCCTTTCCCATACAATGCTCCCGCGCAGTTGCTCCAGACGCAAGCCTATGAAACCTTGCCTGAGTAAAAGTTCTGTTTGGCCTGGTGTTAATTTCTTTCTTTTCTTTTTTTGTGCGGGGGGTGGGGGACGGAGTCTTACTCTGTCGCCCAGCTGGAGTGCACTGGCATGATCTCAATTCACTGCAACCTCCACCTCCCGGGTTCAGGCGATTCTCCTGCCTCAGCCTCCAGAGTAGCTGGGACTACAGTCACGTGCCACCACGCCCAGCTAATGTTTGTATTTTTAGTAGAGACGGGGTTTCACCATGTTGGCCAGGATGGTCTCGATCTCTTGACCTCATGATCTGCCCACCTCGGCCTCCCAAAGTGCTGATATTACAGGCGTGAGCCACCGCACCCAGCCAGGGTTCATTTCTATTTACATGAGAGCCAAAAACTAGAGGTCCAAGCTGGGATAACAAAGCCACTCCCGCTGCTTAGAGTACCCCACTGATAATAGGAGTTAAGAAGAAATCACTTAGGCAGATAGTAAGGATATGGGAGTCCTCGGTAAGGCTTTTCTTTTTAATGAAAAGCAGCCCAAAATCATTTTCTACCAAACAGCAACCTATAAAGTCAAGCTGCAGATACAGACAAACAAGCTGGGAGCTTGCACGGCTGAATGTCAGCAGGAACTAGGGACTAGGGACTAGACATGTTCAAGATGGGGGCTCCATCATCCCTTCTTTGCCAGCCACGTGTACGGTAAGGAGCAGACAAGATGGCACCGGCCAAGGAGAGTTCATTTGCATCATAGGATTAGGGTGGGGCAACAAGCCTTCCTTGCGCTATGTAAATATCGCACCTGATCAAAACAATCTGTGATCCCTACATAAATCAGACACCACCTCCTCAAGCTGGACTATAAAGTCTGGTGCATCCACCACCAGCCAGTCTTTTCCACTCAGAGACCCCTCTCTCTCTATAGAAAAAGCTGTTTCTCTTTCTCTTCTGCCTATTAAAACTCCGCTCCTAAACTCCTCATGTGTGCCCATGTCCTAAATTTTCCTGGCGCAAGGAGACGCACCCCAGGGTATATACCCTATACAATGTAGCTACTTCACCACAGTGGTCACCCTTCCCACCTGCCCTCTCCCTAGCCCTCCCCCCAGGGGTCTTCCAGTGCCCACAGGTTGGCATCTCCTTGGGTCTGAGAAACAGAGCTCATCACATGTTCTGTTTACAGACTGAATGCTTGTGTCCCTATAATATCCCTAAGTTGAAACCTAACCCCAATGTGATATTTGGAGGGATAGGCTTTGAGAGGTAGTTAGGTCGTGAGAGTGGAACCCTCATGAATGGGATTTGTTCCTACAAAAGGGACCTCAGGGCTGGACACGGTGGTGAACATCTGTAATCCCAGCACTTTGGGAGGCCAAGGCAGGTGGATCACCTGAGGTCAGGAGTTCGAGACCAGCCTGACCAACATGGAGAAACCACCATCTCTACTAAAAATACAAAATTAGCTACGCGTGGTGGCGCATGCCTGTAATGCCAGCTACTCAGGAGGATGAGGCAGGAGAATCGCTTGAACCCGGGAGGCAGAGGTTGGGGTGAGCTAAGATCACACCATTGCACTCTAGCCTGGGCAATAAGAGTGAAACTCCATCTCAAAAAAAAGGGACCCCAAAGGGTTCCCTTGCCCTTTCTACCCCATGAGGACACAGGGAAGACAGACAGCTATGTATGAGGCAGGAAACCAGGCTTCACCAGACACCAAATCTGCCTGTCCCTGATCTTGGACTTGGACTTCCCAGCCTCCAGAACCGTGGGAAATACATTTCTGCTACCCAGTTTATGGCATTTTGTTATAGCAGCCTGAATGGACTATGACATTCATAAATACTGTTAAGCATCTGCCATGTGCCAGGCCCAGGGCGAGGCTCTGGGAAATCAAATACAAGCCCCCAAACATTCCTCCCCTGGGAACTCTGGTGGGGGTGAGGAGCAGATAAACAAATTCAAATATGGTAGCCAGTGCTAAGTGGGAAGTCTGCTCCAGGCAGAGTGGACCGCAGAGATAGGATGGCCAGCTTTAGCAACAGTGCCTCAATGGACACAGCACTTTACAGTTTACAAAGCACTTTACTTCCTTTTCTTCATTTCATCCTCATAACAGGGCTCTGAGAAAAGATGCACAGGAGGTATTTTTTTTCATAGATGGGAAACTAGGGTTCAGGGAGGTGGTCACATTAGGTGTAAGTATAGTGCCTGGCACATAGTAGGCCTTGGCTAACATTAAATTGAATTAAATATCATTTAATTCAAGTTAAATGACCTGGTTGAGGCAAGAATCCAGCCTAAATCCTCCCTTGGGATTATTTCCACTCAACTATGAGGTCAAGGACAGAACCAGGCTTCCCAGTGCCAAGACTCTGACCCAGGCTTTCCACTGTCGCACCAGGCAACCCTGAGCAAATCACTTCACTGTCAGCCTGAGAGCTTCCTCGGCAAAATGTGCAAGGTATTGTTGGGCTCTACCAGCTAGAAGTCTCTTCTAGCCAGAGCTGAAAGGAAGCATGATCCTCCTATCCAGGGAGATATGCAAACAGAGACCAAAAAATCCCTTGATGGGGCTGCCATGGAGGCTTCAGACTAAGGACTGGCCCCCAGCATCTTCTCCCACCCCTTCATCCTGTGACACGAACCTGTGAACATAATGCTCACTGACAGAGCAGTCCCTTGATTTCTGTATTTTCCAGTATGAACTGCTGGACTGTATTAAGAGCTGCTGGGCATAAAATGACCAGGCAAAGTGGAATCACTCAGATGGCATGTCACACCACTGACATGCCCATGAGTGTAGATGGAAAGCTTTTGTGAGGGGGAGGCTCACTCCCCTGAAACATGGTGCTTACCACCTCCTTAGAAGACAAGCCAGGTTAGACAAGCTGAGCTACCCTGCACCCCCACCCCTGGCCCCACCATTCCTGAGCAGAGAGAGGCTCTCCCTTACTTGGTTGCTAAGTGAGGGGGATCTTGTAGAAGCCTGTCAGAATGTGACATTCACAGGCTATTTTTTGGCATAGAATCTGAGAATGCTGTGCTAGAAGGAAACTTCTGACTGACCATCCAAGGTGAAGAGGAAAGAGAACTGGCTTTAGGTAAGGCAGAACAGGTCCAAACCCTGGCCCTGCCTTGGTAAGCAGCCCCATCTTTCTCAGTCTCCATGACTGCATCTCTGAAATGGCAATAAAAATGCCTGTGTTACCCATCACATAAGGTGATGATGAGGATTAAAGGAGACAGTGCATGGAGAATGCCTGGCTGCCTCCCCTCTGCTCTCTTCACTCCTTGCTCTCCACACTGGACGGAGCTCTCCGGGAGCGGGGACCACATCTCACCCTGTATACCCCCAGCCCTCAGCACACCACCCAGAAAGGGCCCCCAGTTCACATTTGTTGGATGAGTGACTGAACTCAACTGCTTTACCCACGAGGAAACAGGTCCAGAGAGGCAGAGGGACCTGGCCCAGTCCACAGCCAGGGAGGGAAAAGCCAAAACCGAACCCCGGGACCCCTGACTCCCAGCCCTGTCTCTCACACACACACCATCTTGTGCATGCAACGTTTGGCAAAGACCTCTTTGCACTTTTGTTTACTTATTGAGACAGGGTCTCATTCTGTCACCCAGGCTGGAGTGCAGTGGCATCATGATCATGGCTCACTGAAGCCTTGACCTCCTGGGCTCAAGTGATCCTCCCACCTCAGCCACCAGAGTAGCTGGGGCTACTGGTGTGTGCCACCACACCTGGCTAATTTTCTTCTTCTTCTTTTTTTTTTTTTGTAGAGATGAGGTTTCACCATATTGCCCAGGCTGGTCTCGAACTCCTGGGCTCCAGTGATCCACACACCTCGGAGGGATTACAGGCATGAGCCACCATGCCTGGCCCCTCTTTGCACTTTGGAGCCTTTCATCTTTCAATTTCTTGGTTGATGAGTAGCAGCTTTAGAGCAAGAACCCAGGTCTGTCAGATGCCCACGCAAAGGGCTCATTTTACAAGGCCCACCAAAAAGCTCAAGTGGGACCTGTGCAGCTTTTGAGATCTGTTTCCCAGCCATGGATTTAGCCAGTTTTCCAAGTGAGGAGACTTGACTGGGATGGTGCTTCACCATTCCACTTCCTGTGTGGACGCTGATACTGGACAGCAGCCAGCGTCTGCGGCCCCAGACACATGGCCTGCCCACCCCTCCACCTCAGTGGATCCTCACTGCCAAAAGCTAAAAAACAGGACCTACTGTCTTTCATCAATTCTAAGACACAACACATATTTTTTTCAAATTTCAGCATCTCTGAGATCAGAGTGAGACTTAACAATTGATGGTGTCTTACAATTACAATTTCTAGTGTTTATTCTTATACGGTATTAATAGAACATAAAACAAACTTGTGTCTTGAAATTGTCTAGGATGAAACACAGTCCAGTATTGGCCAGCTGGGCAGTGTCACTGCAGGTCTGTGCACTGTTCCACCTGGGCTATTTAGACCCTGGAAGTTCACTTCCTTCGGAGCTCACTGTCCCTTATTTCACCAATAGCGAACATAGAACCACAAAGCCAGCCACCTGCAAGCTGAGGAGAGAGGCCCTCACTAGACACCAATCGGGCCAACACCTTGATCTCACACTCCTAGCCTCCAAAACTATGTGAAATGACTTCTGCTGTTTGAGCCACCCAGGCTGTGGCACTTTGTTACAGCAGCCTTAGTGAACTAATCCAGTGAGGAAGCTGAGGCACAGACAGGTAGAACAGTGAGGAAGGGGCTAAGAGGGATTTTGCACCCAGGCTGTTGGCTCCATAGCCCATGCTCCAAACCATGACCCCCACCACAGAGGAGGCCTCATGGCTCCAGCCCAAAGCAGTGCCACTGCTCAAGGGCACTCCTGCTTCCCAGCGCACGGGTAGGCCTGGCCACCCTAGATGGGTTCCTAGCTGCTCCTCTGCCTCAAATTTTTCCAGCTCAGTATGGAGTACAAAACCAGGATGGGCCTGGGACAGAGGGGAAGATGGACCACAGTGGTAGGGCAGAGAAAGTACACACACACATGTGCACACACACAGCCCTTGTATCCAGGGTTCTTGTCTCCTAGAGCACTGTTCTTTCTGCCTCTTCACATTACCTTTCTGCCTCTTACACTACCAAGGCAACCCCATAGTCTGATGCTCAGCCCTGGTATGAATCTTGTCATTAAAAATCCGGTACCGGGTTACAACTACCACTGGCCAGGCACCATCGGGATCGTTGTGTGTATCATCTCATTTAATCTTGACAACAATCTGAGAGGTCACAATCATAACAGTCATTGACAAGTGAAGACACTGAGGCCTAAACAGATTAAATGGTCCAAGGAGTGAAGCCAGAATGTGGCAGAGCTAAGATTCAAGACCAAGTCTGTCTCAGGCAGAGGCCCAGAGCTACCAAGCTGCACAGCTCCAGGGGCTCCATTCAAACAAAGTAATAGCATATGATATGACTGGTGCTCCCAGGAGCTGTGCAGCCCCCAGCTCTGCAAAGCTTCTCTTCTCCCAACCTCCTAGTGCTCCTGATCTAGGGATGTAGAAGCCAGTTCCTGAGTCTCCATGGGGCAGGCACTGTTAGGCCCCGAGGGCACAGAACTGAGCCTATCCTCTTAGCTGGCATCACCTACTAGGGAAGATAGGCAAGTAAACAATTTCAACATAGATCAGATTGTGTTAGAGGGGCAAAGGTAAAAGGGGTGAGAGAGCTGAGAGAACCAGGGACCACATTGAGGGGAAACGGGATGGTCAGAGATGCCTTGCCAAGGAGAACACCCTTATGATGGATAAGTAAAAGTTTCCTAGGCAGACAAGGTGAGGAAGGCCATTCCAGCCATAAAGGACATCATGAATAAGTAATCATCACTGGCCAGGTGTGGTGGCTCACGCCTGTAATCCCAGCATTTTGGGAGGTAGAGGCAGGAGGATCCCTTGAGCTTAGGAGTTTGAGATCAGCCTGGGTGACATAGGGAGACCTCATCTCTACAAAAAATTTAAAAATTATCCAGGCATGGTGGTGCATGCCTGTGGTCCCAGCTACACGGGTGAGGTGGGAGGATCATTTGGGCCTGGGAGGCTGAGGTGGGAATGAGCCATGATTGTGCCACTGCACTCCAGCCTGGGTGATAGAGCAAGACCCTGTCAAAAAGAAAGAAAAAGAAAAAAAAAGGGCCAGGCACAGTGGCTCAAGCCTGTAATCCCAGCACTTTGAAAGGCTGAGGCGGATGGATCACCTGAGGTCAGGAGTTCAAGACCAGCCTGGCCAACATGGTAAAACCCCATCTCTACTAAAAAAATGAAAATTAGCCAGGTGTGGTGGTGCACGCCTGTAATCCCAGCTACTCAGGAGGGTGAGGCAGGAGAATCGCTTGAACCCAGGAGGCGGAGGTTGCAGTGAGCTGAGATTGCGCCACTGCACTCTAGCCTGGGGAGCAGAGTGGGACGCCATCTCAAAAAAAAAGGAAAAAAAAAAAGAAAATTCAGACAAACCAGAAAACACTTCCTCTCCAAAGTCCCCACCATTTTAAGCAAAAGGGAGGAGGATCCCTAGTGAATTCTGTCCAGCTTCACTCAGTGCCCTGCTGGCTAGCAGCCCCAGCTTGAGTGTGGAGTGTTTTGTTCTGCTGTTTTGAGGACCGGGTCAGTAAAACACATCTCAGGATTGTTTGTCTGTTTTTCCCTGTTGCCTCATGACTTCAGACAAGACGAGCCAAAATTCACTCTCCCACCAGCATTCTCAAAGAAGTCCTCTTTGGGATGAAATAAATGTAAGACAGAATTAAGAAAGGCTCAAAGATGCATGAAGGCTTTTCCAAACATTCCACACACAGTTGGGATGGTGTGAGAGAGAGCAGGGCTGGGTGTCAGGAGCCCTGGAGTCTGGCCTCAGCTCTTTCTCTCACTGGCTCTGTGATATGGAGAGGTCCCTCTGCCTCTCTGGATTTGTTTCCTTGTGTGTGAAGCAGTGGAGTTACTCATTCAACTCGTTCATGTTTGTTGAAAACACAAATGAAAGACCCATAGACAAGCACTGTGCTGAGGGCTGGGGATACTGAGGCGTGAGTCAGGGTCCTGTTTCAGACGACCTCCCCATCCAGGACTGGGAGCAACTTGTAAGGGGAACAAAGTGGAGACAGGGACAACCTCCTTCCCCTGGTTGGAGAAGCAGGTGGGGCCAGGGATGCAGTATCTGGGCTGGGCTTCAAAGGGCAAGTAGAGTTTGCTAGAGCCAGAAGTTGGGGAAGGGCATTGCAGCAGAGCAGAGGCTCAGCGACTTGAAAGAGCAAAGCCACTCTGCAGCAGAGGCAACAGAGAGGAGTGGCTGGGAATGGTTCAGGGTCCAGGCAGACCACCTGGCTTCAAGTCCTTGCTCTATCAGGAAGTTGTTTCACCTTTCTGGGTCTAATTTTCTCACCAGACCAATGGAGATAATAATAATACTTAACTGATAGGGTTCTGTAAGGATTCGGTGAATTAATGCATGTAAAGTGCTAGAACAATGACTGGTACACACTCAGTGAATGATGATGATCAATATTACCATTATTCTTTTGTTTGGTTTGTTTTGTTTTTGTTTTGTGAGAGAGAGTCTCACTCTGTTGCCCAGGCTGGAGTGCAGTGGTACGATCTTGGCTCACTGCAACCTCCGCCTCCCAGGTTCAAGCTCTTCTCCTGCCCCAGCCTCCCAAGTAGCTGGGACTACAGGCGTGCACCACCATGCGCGGCTACTTTTTGTATTTTTAGTAGAGACGGGGTTTCACCATGTTGGCCAGGCTTGTCTTGAACTCCTGGCCTCAAGTGATCCACCCACCTCAGCCTCCCAAAGTGCTGAGATTACAGGCATGAGCCACCACCCCCATGTTACCATTATTCTATGTAGTCTATGCTAGAGACTAGCTGGAGTCTAGGCTAAGAGAATGGCTAAAAAAATATACTGAACCCAGATTATGAAGAGTTTTGTATGTTATATTGATTCATTCCAATTACTGTCTATCTGGTCCTGGGGACAATGGTGCTAAATTGGAGCCATATCCTGCCTCTAAGTAACGACCCCAGAGTAGGGATGCCAGGCGTTGCTGAGGGAGGGAAGCAGCTAAGGTGGAACAGAGTAGAGGAAATCCGTGCAGGCATGTGCCCTTCATCATCATGCAGAATTTTAACAGTAAAGGGGCCTGCCCTGATGGAGCCTGCATTCAAATGTGGATGGAGGCTGGGCACAGTGGCTCATGCCTGTAATCTCAGAACTTTGGGAGGCTGAGACAGGAGGATATGGGGATGAATTTGGAACACAGATGCAAATGTCATTGTAGATACCATTTAAGCAAGGACTATTTGACATGTTCTGCAGTGGAATTATCCCCTACATATACCCACCCTCCTCTGCAGTGGTCTACTGCTGAGACCCCAGCATGCCTCCTGGTCAGGCCAGGAGAGACACGAGAAGAGAACCTTTGCACAGGAACTTCATCCCTTTAATCATTCTAATTACCAAATCTTCCAAATTCTTCAAGGTCTAGTGCAAATGGCCTCCCTTAGTCCCCATTCCTGATATCCTATTGTTTATTCATAACAATATAGGCCAGGCGTGGTGGCTCACACCTGTAATCTTAGCACTTTGAGAGGCCAAGGTCAGTGGATCACTTGAGCTCAGGAGTTTGAGACCAGCCTGGCCAGCATGGCGAAACCACATCTCTACTAAAAATACAAAAAATTTGCTGGGCGTGCTTGTGTATGCCTGTAGTCCCAGCTACTTGGGAGGCTGAGACCGAAGAATCACTTGAACCCAGGAGGATTCAAGCCTAGATAGCGCCACTGCACTCCAAGCTGGGTGACAGAGGGAGACTCTGTCTCAAAAAAAAAATGAATATTAATAATAATTTATTACGACCTTACAAAAAGCCAGTTGCCATGCTAAATTATTTACAAACATAATTATTCAGTTGAATCTTCATAATGACCTTCTGAGATAGGTGTTATTGTCTTCATTCTATAGATGAGAAAACTGAGGCTGAGATGTGAAGCAATGTGTCCAAGGTCAGAAAGCTGGTGACTGAGTCAGGATTTGAGCCCAAGTGTAGCCACTAACCACTGCCCTGCACTATCCCACCGAAGTGAGCACTTGCTCCTTGGAACTCCCTTGATTCTTTGCCTGGACTCTCTCAGGGCAGGATAATTTCCCAGATCTACTCTGGCTCCGAGAGCCTAGGGTTCTGGGATTGTCAGAGGGCGTGGTGATGGGACCAAGGGCCTTCTTGGTGGCTCTCTAAGAAGCAGCACCAGGGCTTCTGGTGCTGGGCTTTTTTCTAAAAGCACATCCTCCCCCACTCAGCCCTTTGTGCAGGATGCATCGTTAGAATTCCTGGACTCAGCTTCTGAATATTGATTGTTTGCAGGAGCAAGTCAGCAATTTGTGGTTTCCCGGCAATGGCTCTGTGTTCTATTATAGAACTTGGCTTGTTTGCATTTCCATCATCAGGCTAGGCACAGGCCCGGGTCTGGCCTACCCTTTTGCCTGGTGACCTGGAGCTATTCTGATTGAGTCCTGTGGTCAGGTCATCTGCCCAGCTCCTCAGAGATGGGACCACAGGACAGGGCACAAGGCCTAGGTCTGCTATCAGAAAGATCAAACTCAAACAAAATATAGCTCTTGCCAAGGAACAAATCATGCCTCTTTTTTTCAAATGCCCATTTTGGTATTTTAAAGGAAAACAAGTAGGTTTAAATCCAAGGTAGCAGTGTTGATAAGGGCATGGGGAAACAGCACTCTCGTATACTATTGGTTGGGTATAAACTAATGCAATCTCTTTGAAAGATAAAGTGGCACTATACATTGACATTTTAAATGTGCAAACCCTTTAATGCAGTATTTCCAGTTCTCGAAATTTATCTTACATCTCTTCTTACACATTATGCAAACATGTATGTATGTACAAAGATGTTTACCCTTGTATTATTTATAATAGCAAAAAAGTTGGTAACCTAAATTACCATCAGTTGAGAACTTATTAAATAAGTAAATTAGTATTTAACAACACAATGGAATACTTTGCAGCCAATTTTTTTTAAGAGACAGAGTCTCACTCTGTCGCCCAGGCTGGAGTGCAGTGGTGTGATCTCAGCTCACTATAACCTCCGCCTCCTGGGTTCAAGCAATTCTCCTGCCTCAGCCTCCCGAGTAGGTGGGACTACAGGCACACGCTGCCACACCCGGCTAATTTTTTTTTTTTTTTTTGTATTTTAGTAGAGATGGGGTTTCACTGTGTTGCCCAGACTGGTCTCAAACTCCTGAGATCAGGCAATCCGCCTGCCTTGGCCTCCCAAAGTGCCAGGATTACAGACGTGAGCCACCACGCCCAGCCCTTTGCAGCCATTTTTTAAAAGAAGTAGATTTGTACATGCTGAAATGGAACATTCTCCAAGACATACCGTTAAATTTAAAAAGCAAGGTGCAAGGGGACAAAAGGCTGAGTGTGATTAGGCATTGAGCATGCATGCATATAGAACAAAATTCTGGAAAAATAGTCAGAAACTATCAGCAACGATTACTTCTGAGGGAAAGGCCTAGAGTGAGACAACCTCTTCATTGATTGCCAGTTTGAACTGTTTCCCCGCCACCCATGTGCTTATGTTACAAAATATCCAGGTTGGAAAAATATATTCTTATTCAAACCAAACCCTGCTCGTCAAAGCGTTGCAACGGCCTCCCCACTGATTCTTGTAGACTGAGCGCTAAGACCTGTTAAGCCCTGTTGCTCTGCTTCATGCAAAGTTCTGCTACCTAATGTGCATTTTCATATAGGAGGTAAGGAGGTAAGGATTAGTATCTCAATTTTATAGCTGAGGAAACAAACTTGAAAAAATTAAGTGAAGGTTAGTTTAGTTTTTTTGATTGTCTGTTTTTGAGACAGGGTCTCACTCTGTTACTCAGGCTGGAGTGCAGTGACGCGATCTTGGCTCACTGCAACCTCGACTGCCAGGGCTCAAGCTTCCTGGGTAGCTGGGATTACAGGCTCCCGCCACCTCACCTGGCTAGTTTTTTTAATTTTTTGTAGTGACAGGGTTTTGCCATGTTGCTCAGGCTGGTCTCCAACTCCTGGACTCAAGCAATCCACCTGTCTTGGCCTCCCAAAATGCTGGGATTACAGGCGTGAGCCACCAAGTCTGACCATGAAGTTTAGTTTTATGTGCCAATATGGCTAGGATATAGTACCTACTTTATTAATCAAACACGAATCTAGGTGTTGCTGTGAAGGTATTTTGTAGATGTGGTTAACATGTACAGTCAGTTGACTTTTGAATAAAAGAGACTGTCTTCAATAATCTGGGTGTGCCTCATCCAATCAGTGTAAAGGCCTAAAGACCAAACTGAAGTCTTCCTTGGGGAAGAAACTTACTGTGGATTGCTGCTTCCACTCCTGCCTGAGTTTCCAGCCTGCTGGTTTGCCCTGCAGATTTTTAACTTGCCAAGCCAGCCCTGATGAGCAAAAAAGCCAATTCCTTGCAATAAATAAGTAAATATATACATATATAGTACCAGTCCTTTTTCTCAGGTAGAATCCTGACTGACACATTTCCTGAGATCACAGGGTAAATAAATTTTAAGAGACAGAGTCTCGTTCTGTCGCCCAGGCTGCTGGCCTGCCCTGCAGATTTTTGAATAAATTACGCCAGTGGGGTTTGAATCTAAGGCCATCTGGCTTCAGAGGACTGGTCTCCCTACCAGGTGCCAGAATGAGCCTGATAAAACACACCTCCCCCCATGTGAATCCCTTCATCGAATCCAACACCTGCAGCAGCAAGTAAAAATTCCCAGCATGACTGTATTTTTTAAATCTCTTTTAGTTGCTCCATCCTAAAAATGTTACCTTTCTGAGATGGAGCAGGGATCCCCTTTTTTAGGGGCCTGCAGACTACTCCAGGCATGGAAATAAAATCCTGAGTTCCTTCAAGAGAAATTCTAAGCACCTAGCTAGCCATGCGCGGTAAATAAGTAACTTGTTAAACAAGAAGGTAATAGGCCTGGCGCAGTGGCTCACACCTGTGATCCCAGCACTATGGGAGGCCAAGGCTCACTTAAGCCCAGGCGTTCAAGACCAGCTGGGGCAACATAGCAGTTCAAGAACCCGTCTTTATTTTAAAATTAAAAAAAAAAGAAAATTTTTTAAAGAAAGTAATAATGGCCGAAAACAATAGCTTAAGAAGTTACTGTCCCAAAATGTTTGCTTTCTCTATAGAAACTAAAGATCATATCTTATGTCCCTGAGTTCTCTTTCACAGGCTCAGACCCCCACTGGGGATCCCCACCAAACAGGTACCCCAGGTAAGGGAGAAGTGAAGACAAAACTGTTGCCCTTCATTCTAACTTTCTTCCTGAGAGGCTTGGAGAAAGTCACTCCCCTAACCAGTTAATATTTTTCTTCTTTTTTTTTTTTTTTTTTGAGACAGAGTCTTATTCTGTTGCCCAGGCTGGAGTGCAGTGGCACTGTGTCGGCTCACTGCAACCTCCATCTCCTGGGTTCAAGCAATTCTGCCTCAGCCTCCCAAGTAGCTGGGATTACAGGCTCCTACCATCATGTCCGGCTAATTTTTTTGTATTTTTAGTAGAAACAGGGTTTCACCATGTTGGCCAGCCTGGTCTCGAACTTCTGACCTCAAGTGATCCACCCGCCTTGGCCTCCCAAAGTGCTGGGATTACAGGCATGAGGCACCGCGCCCAGCCCAGTTAACATTTTTCTACTGACCTCAATTTTTTGTTTTGTTTTGTTTTAAAGACAGGGTCTTGCTCTTTTGCCGAGGCTGGAGTGCAGTGGCGTAAACATAGTTCACTACAGCTTCAAATTCCTGGCCTCAAGCTATCCTCTCACCTCAGCCTCCAGAGTAGCTGGGACTACAGGCATGCACCACCATACCTGGCTAATTTTTTTTTTACTTTTTGTAGAGATGGAGGTCTCGCTAAACTGTTGCCCAGGCTGGCTGGCCTTGAACTCCTGGCCTCAAGTGATCTTCCCGCCTTGACTTCCCAAAGTGCTAGGATTACAGGTGTGAGCCACTGTGCCCAGCCATGATCCCAATTTTTTTTTTTTTTTTTTTTTTTTGAGATGGAGTTTCTCTCTTATCACCCAGGCTGGAGTGCAATGGCATGGTCTTGGTTAAGTGCAACCTCTGCATCCTGGGTTCAAGCGATTCTCCTGCCTCAGCCTCTTGAGTAGCTAGAATTATAGGCGTGCTGCCACCATGCCTGGGTAATTTTTGTATTTTTAGTAGAGACAGGGTTTCACCATGTTGGCCAGGCTGGTCTTGAACTCCTGATCTCAGGTGATCTGCCCGCCTTGGCCTCCCAAAGTGCTGGGGTTACAGGCATGAGCCACTGCGCCTGGCCGACCCCAAATTTTTTTAAACAAAGCTTCTCTTCCTTAACCAATTGCAAATCAGATGTTTAAACCTACCTATGACCCATACATCTGCTTTGTTTCAAGATACCCTGCTATGATTTTGCCTGTAGCTCCTGCTTTCCTGAAATTTACCCCTGCCTTTAAAAACTCTTACCTGCAGCCAGGCGCGGTGCTTTATGCCTGTAATCCCAGCACTTTGGGAGGCCAAGGCCAGCAGATCACAAGGTCAGGAGATCGAGACCATCCTGGCTAACACAGTGAAACCCCATCTCTACCAAAAATACAAAAATTACCCAGGTGTGGTGGCAGGCACCTGTAGTCCCAGCTACTCGGGAGGCTGAGGCAGGAGAATGGCAAGAACCCGGGAGGCAGAGCTTGCAGTGAGCCCAGATCACACCACTGTACTCCAGCCTGGGTGACAGAGTGAGACTCCATCTAAAAAAAAAAAAAAAAAAAAAAAAAACTCTTACCTGCAAGCCATGAGGGAATTCAGGTCTTAAGCATAAGCTGAGCCATTTCTCCCTGCTTGGTGCCCTACAATAAATGCCATCCTTTCTATCACTGCAAAAACCTTGATGTCTCTATCTGGTTTTACGGCACCGGGCGAGTAGACCCAGTATGGCTCTGTAACATTTCCTTTAAGACCATCTCAAATAATAATCTATCCGGAAAACCTTAGAGAACCCCTCCAACTTAATTACTCTCTTCCTCTTCTTTGTTTTCATAGAGATATTTTTGTTTCTACATAGCTTTTAGCACATTCCTCCTCATATTATAGTGATTTAAAGCACCTGTCAGCTTCTCCGTGTCTGCGAGTTCCTTGAAGGAAGGGACAGTCAATCAATCAACTGCCTTTGTAACCCACACCGTGCCTACAATAGTGTCGTGAATATATTTATTTTTTGAGCCAATGTTTATGAGGCATCTGCTCTGTGGCAGATTCTATGTTGGGTATTGGGGAAAACTCTATTTAAAAACATTACTGCCCACATTTGTCTCCATCTCCAATGGAAAGGCCAAATATTTTCAGAAGCCACTTAAGTAGGCAAGGCAGTAGTAAGTCACAGCTGTGAGTCCAGCATGTGAACACAGTCTGATGCTAGAGTGCATAAATTTACTACTACGCAATGCCATATTCCTATGGTTAGAATAGGCTAGGGAATATCACAAACCTGGGCTCAAATCCCAACTCTACCAATTTCTAGAATGTGACCTTAGGTAAGTTGTCATGTCTCTCTGAAACTGTAATTTTCCCTATCTATAAAGTGGGCATAATATTTATATCTACCTCTTAAGATTGTTGTGAAAATTAAGAGTTCATCCATGGAAAGAATTTAGCACAATACTCTGAGTAAGTGCTGGGCAAATGTTTCTATTATTACGTTTCCCAGAAAAGCTGAGTCCCCCAGGTATGATTTGGAAGGAGAGGAAGAGCCTGTTTCTGGCTTCTAACTGGAGCCTATGCTTCCCAGCCTGTCAGAATGGCCACCAGCAGGCTGTAACCTTTTGATTTGGAAGGAGAAAGAGAAGAGTGAGAGGGGAGATATATGTAGCTAAGCAACGGATGGGGGAAAAAAAGCCAGCTAGTAAGAAATTCTAGGTGGTAGTGTTGGCCAATTAATAATAATAATAGGCCAGGCACGGTGGCTCACACCTGTAATCCCAGCACTTCGGGAGGCCAAAGTGTGCGGATTGTTTGAGCCCAGGACTCAAGACCAGCCTGGGTAACATGGTGAAACCCTGTCTCTACAAATATACAAAAATTAGCTGGGTGTGGTGGCATGCACCTGTAGTCCCAGCTACTTGGGAGGCTGAGGTGGGAGGATCACTTAAGCGTGGGAGGTTGAGGCTGCAGCAAGCCATGATCTCACCATTGCACTCCAGCCTGGGCAACAGAGTGAGACCCCATCTCAAAAAATAACAATAAAATAATAATAGCTAACAGTTACATTCTGCTTACTATGTGCCAGGCAATTCTAGGTGTTTTCCATATAATAACTCAATTACCAAAACAATACTGTGAGATATATAATTTTTCTCATTTTATAGATTAAAGAAATTGAATCACAGATAGATTAAACCACTTGCCCAACATCCAACAGCTAGTGACTGGTAGAGCCAAGATTCAAAACCCCAATGATCTGGCTCCTAAATCTTTGTTCTTAATGACTATGTAGTACCATGGAGGACAATTTGGGGAATTCAAAAAACTCAGGATTCAAGGAAATCATCCAAAGCGGGAGTCAGGATTTCTGTAGAAAAATGTCCTATCACAGTACTATTTCTTGAACACCTACTGTGTGTCAACAGCTGTTTTGGTGTTTACACATACCATTTAATCCTCACAAAACCCGTAAGTGATAAGAACTGTCACCCCCATTATTTATTTATTTATTTATTTATTTATTTATTTATTGACAGGGAGTCTCGCTCTGTCGCCCAGGCTGGAGTGAAGTGGCACAATCTCGGCTGACTGCAACCTCCATCTCCTGGGTTCAAGTGATTCTCCTGCCTCAGCCTCTCGAGTAGCTGGGACTACAAGTGCCCGTCACCACGCCTGGCTAATGTTTGTATTTTTAGTGCAGACAGGGTTTTGCATTGTGGGCCAGGATGAGTCTTGAACTCCTCACCTCAGATGATCCACCCACCTCAGCCTCCCAAAGTGCTGGAATTACAGGTGTGAGGCACTGCATGCAGCCCCCCATTTTTAGATGATGAATTTGAATGATGAAAGCCAAGTGATAAAATGACTTCTAGCCCAAATGCATTTCACATTGGTTCTATGCATTCACGGACCCACCCTGTGGTTAATTCCCCAGTTTCTGGAAGTAGAGATCAGCATATATATATTTAGCAGATATTAGAATTCTTGTGTTGTTTTTCTGACCTGAGGAGTAAGAATCTTTTTTTTTTTTTTTTTGAGACAGAGTCTTGTTCTGTCACCCAGGCTGGAGTACAATGGCTTGATCCCGGCTCACTGCAACCTCCGCCTCCTGGGTTCAAGCGATTCTCCTGCCTCAGCCTCCTGAGTAGCTGGAATTACAGGCATGCCACCACCACACACGGCTAATTTTTGTAGTCTCTAATGTTAGTAGAGATGGGGTTTCACCACGTTGGCCAGGCTGATCTCGAACTCCTGACCTCAAGTGATCCGCCCGCCTCGGCCTCCCAAAGTGCTGGAATTACAGGCGTGAGCCACCACATCCAGCCGAGTAAGAGTCTGTAGTAGAAAGGGCCAAGTGGAAGCCCTTGAAGTTACCCAGACACTTCACCGCCCCCATCAGTAGAAGCAATATTGCATCCCAGAAAGAACTGCAGAGATTAACACCATCAGAACAGACTTAGAGGACGCAAGCCTGTTTATGCCCATTATATCTCTATTCAGATCACCTCTATGGCTTCTGCAACAAAACAGACCCTGGCAGATGACAGTGGAATGTTCTGGTAAGGCTCAGTTAAGTGTCAGCTCAGGAACAAATCCAGTGGTAATGATGAACAGGCTATTTGTAGTAATCATGATCATATCAAGGGTAAGGCAATCATAAGGACTTCAGGGACAGTCATAGTCCCACCACCAAGCAAGAAATCCAGGCCAGCCAAAGTGCTGGATGAGAATAAGAGAAATCTAGATTGAGTGGTAGAAGAAGCAGATAATGAATATCAATTACAGCTTTGGGATCAACTGTAGCAGCAAGTATTATAACTTGTTTCACTAATTTGCTTGGATTATCAAGTGTTTGCAGAGAATGCAGCCAGCTGCCATACTGAAGACGACCGTATGACAAATTAAATTTACACAAGGCATTTTAAGTGGGCTTGAATGGTGCAAGGGTTGGACTCTGTCAAACACCTCTCATGTCCCACTTCATATCTTGTCAGTCTCACCTCTTATTCCAGCCATTGTGCAGTAATGACCATCTTCATGAAGATGTAACCTGAAAATGCCTGGCCTCAGGCCCGTCTCATGTCTTTCATTTTCTGCCTTCCAGTCTCTTTGAGCTGCCATGCCTGATGTCTGTGGGAGTCCACTTAGCACTCATTTACAGGAAACATAAATGTTCTCTAGGGCCAGTCTTGACCAATGGGAGAGGGAAACTGATGGATAACCTTTTCTCCCTCTCTTCCCCTGAGCAAGACAGTCCTTAAATGCATCTTATATGGTCTCTCAGAAGGTCTCCCATGCTTGAGTAATCAGTTGTCCTCAGTAGTAGTTAATATCTTGTCCTTATATTTGCACTCCCTATTTCATTTTCTGCAAGCATAGCTCCTGCTTCCTGAGATCACCACAGCAAATTAAACTACTCACACATAAGCCTTTGTCTCAGGCCCTGCTTTGGGGAGAATATGGGCTAAGACAAATGCTTTAAGGCCATAAACAGAATTGAGAGGGTATTTCAGACTTCTGCCTTCAGGGACTGGGGGTTGGAGTCAAAAGTTTTTCTCTATTGTGCTCCAAGGTTAAATAAACAATGCTGTTGGTCATAAAATGTCATCCACATTTTCTTCCTGTGAAATAGGGTCACTTGATGATAATCAGCAGTCCCTTTGCTCTTAGAACATTTTGCTTTCATCCTTCTCCTGGTTGATATTAATGGTCTTTATAAAATTGATATTGATATGATCTGATGCTGATAAAGAGGAATTTGGGCTGGGCACAGTAGCTCATGACTGTAATCTCAGCACTTTGGGAGGCCGAGGCGGGCAGATTGCTTGAGCCCAGGAGTTTGAGACCAGCCTGGGCAACATGGCGAAACCTCAGTTCTGCAAAAAATACAAAAATTAGCCAGGTGTGGTGGTGCACCTATAGTCCTAGCTACTCCGGAGGCTGAGGTGGGAGGATGATTTAAGCCTGTGAGGTCAAGGCTGCAGTGAGCTGTGCCCACTGCACTTTGGCCCGGGCAACAGAGTGAGACTCTGTCTGCCCCCACCCTCCCACTCCACCAAAAAATAAAAACAAAAAGAGAGAATGGGATTCAAATACCAAGGTGCACCTCAATGAAGTCTAGATTCCTCTGGGCTTCTGATCAGTGCACCACAAAATTCTGAACACTCATGAAGACAAGATAGGAGGCTAGGTGCAGTGGCTCACGCCTGTAATCCCAGCACTTTGAGATACCAAAGGGGGAGGATCACTTGAGGTCAGGAGTTCCAGACCAGCCTGACCAATAGAGAAACCTTGTCTCTACTAAAAATACAAAAATTAGCCAGGCGTGGGGGCGGAAGACTATAATCCCAGCTACCGGGAAGAATGAGGCAGGAGAATCGCTTGGGCCCAGAAGGAGGAGATTGCAGTGAGCCGAGATCATGCCACTGCACTCCAGCCTGGGAGACAGAGCGAGACTCCATCTCAAAAAAAAAAAAAAAGACGAGATAGGAGACTCCACAGCAAACACTTCCAAGTCATGGGCAAAGGTCTGGTGGCTAAATAGGGGAAGACATTTTTTTCTTTCCCTTATTTAGTCTCTCCTCAGAACACAAATTGGGAGCTTGAAGAAAGAAATAGTGTAATGGTTATAGATGCAGATGCTGCCATCTGATGGGCTGGGTTGAATCCTGGCTGCATCACTTACCAGCAGTGAGTACCCGAGTGAGTTCCTTAACTCTCCAGTGCTCTATTTCCTCACAATGTTTACATAAATGAGATGACTTATGTATCACACTTCACCCAGTGTTTGGTATCTAGTAAGTGTATGCTATTAATAATAATTGAATCATTGCTACTATTCATATCCTAGTTCACATGGAGCTTGGCAACAATGAAATCTAAGGTTCTGTGTGTTATACCTGTTTTTTTTTTTTTTGCCATATTTTAAGTTACCTCATAACCCTTAAAAGCAAAGATTACTGAAATGTGTGTCCTGGCCCCGCCCCAATAACAAAATATAGGAAAGGAGCTGTGGGACACCCTTTGGCACTCAAATTAAGATCTTAGTTTTCCAGCCTGGCCAACATGGTGAAACCCTGTCTCTAAAAAAATACAAAAATTAGCTGGGCATGGTGGCACACGCCTGTAATCCCAGCTACTTGGGAGGCTGAGGCGGGAGGATCACTTGAACCCGGAAAGTGGAGGTTGCAGTGAGCCAAGATTGCGCCACTGCACTCCAGCCTGGTTGACAGAGCGAGACTCTGTCTCCGGGGGAGCAGGGAGGTGGGAAGAAAGATCTTAGTTGTTGTGCCGGGTGCGGTGGCTCACGCCTATAATCCAAGAACTTTTGGAGGCCGAGGTGGGCAGATCACTTGAGGTCAGGAGTTCAAGACCAGCCTGGCCAAAATGGTGAAACCCCATCTCTACTAAAAATACAAAAAATTAGCCAGGCATGGTGGTACGCACCTGTAATCCAGCTACTTGGGAGGCTGAGGCAGGAGAATCACTTGAACCCAGGAGGCGGAGGTTGCAGCGAGCGGAGATCGTGCCACTGAACTCCAGCCTGGGATACAGAGCGAGACTCTGTCACAAAAAAAAAAAAAAAAAAAAAAAAGATCTTAGATGTTGGCTAGGCACAGTGGCTCACACTTGTAATCCCAGCACTTTGGGAGGCCAAGGAGGGAGGATTGCTTGAGGTTGGGAGTTCAAGACCAGCCTGGGCAACATGGCAAGACCCATCTCTACAAAAAAATTTTTTTTAATTAGCCAGGTGTGGTGGCACATAACTGTGGTCCCAGCTACTCAGGAGACTGAGATGGGAGGATCACCTGAGCCCAGGAGTTTGAGGCTGCAGTGAGCTATGATCACACCACTGCACTTACATACATACATACATACTTACATTAGTTATTGACACAGAGGCTTAGTGATATCAATGAGCTAAGAACGAATGAAAACTGATCAGTTACTCCTTGGAAATCCTGGCCTCTGAGGACTCATGGTAGATAGCTCCAGTGAAGGCCTCAAACAGTGAAAAAGCAGCTATGACCAAAGCCTTGCTAAGAATACTACACGGGGAGCCAAGATCACGCCACTGCACTCCAGCCTGGGCAACAGAGTGAGACCCTGTCTTAAAAAAAAAACAAATACTACATGGGGTTTCTACTTCCTTCAGAAAGCCTATACAAAGTTTCGGAAAATTTCAGACACAATAAACCTGGTTAAGGAAGAGGGTGTGTGTGTATGCATGCAAGTGAATGCAGGTACACGCATTCACACACACAAACACATAGACACACACTCCTGCGTGAGGGCTGGGCATGAGAAAAGATTGATGGGATTTCATTCGTAAATTGGGAGGAGAATGAAAGAGCTTATTCAATGTGCAGTTGTAACAGGCATTAAAGGAAGGCAAGGAATGCAATGGTGTGGCTGAACAAGAATCATGAGCTAGAACAATTCCAGGCGGGCCCTCTGCTTTGAAAGCACTTCTTAACCAGGCAGGTGGATTTTAATAATAAGCTACCCAGCAGGCCAGCCAGGTCCCAGCATGAAGCATCAGGTGGCAAGCAGGTGACGATTAGAATGAGGTGTGGTTGGCAGAACAAAAAGGAATAACAAGAAGCCTCCTTCTCATTTTTCACCTGAGGTACAGAGAGGAAAAGTGACCTGCCCATGGTTACACGCAACTGAGAGGCAAAACTGGGACTAGAATTAGGACTAGAACTTCTGTCAGCTTCTTCTTTTGCAGGGCAAAGATCCCTGGGAACCATCAGGTCAATTAATGTCAACTGATTCATTCTTTTTTTTTTTTTTTTTTTTTTTTGACACGAAATTTCGCTCTTGTTGCCCAGGCTGGAGTGCAATGGCGCGATCTCAGCTCACTACAACCTCTGCCTCCCGGGTTCAAGCGATTCTCCTGCCTCAGCCTGCCAAGTAGCTGAGATTACAGGCACCCACCACCATGCCTGGCTAATTTTTTGTATTTTTAGTAGAGTTGGGGTTTTACCATGTTGGCCAGACTAGTCTCAAACTCCTGACCTCAGGTGATCCGCCCGCCTCGGCCTCCCAAAGTGCTGGGATTATAGGCGTGAGCCACCATGCCTAGCTGATTCATTATTTTATTCAGTATTTTTTAATCAATCATTCTCATTTATCACAAATTCATTTATTCAACAAATGTTACTGAAGGCCTACTATATCCCAAGCTCTGTGCAGGGATCTGGGACAACCAACTCAGACCAGACCTGATTCAGACCCATGGGGTGAGGCACACTCTGTTATAGACTGAATGTTTGAGCCCCCTACCCTAGTTGATATGTTGAAATCTTAACCTTCAATGTGATGGTACAGGGAGGTGGGGGCCTGTCTAAAGTAATTAGGTTACGAGGGTGGAGCCCTCATGAGTAGAATTAGCGCCCTTATAAAAGACAGCCCACTGGCTGGGAGCGGTGGCTCACACCTGTAATCTCAGCACTTTGGGAGGCTGAAGCAGGTGGATTGCTTGAGGTCAGGGGTTCAAGACCAGCCTGACCAACACAGTGAAACTCCATCTCTACTAAAAATACAAAAATGACCCAGGCATGGTGGCTGGCACCTGTAATCCCAGCTACTTGGGAGGCTAAAGCAGGAGAATCACTTGAACCCTGGTGGCAGAGGTTGCAGTGAGCAGAGATCATGCCACTGCATTCTAGCCTGGGTGACACAGCGAGTCTCTGTCTCAAAAATAAATAAATAAGTAAATAAAAATGAAAGAGAGCCCAGAAAGCGCTCTCACTCTCTTTCCACCATGTGAGGATACAAGAAGTTGGCAGTCTGCAACCTGGAAGACAGCCCTCACCAGACCCGCTTCCTGGACCTGGATCTCAGACTTCCAGCCTCCAGAACTGTGAGGAATAAATGTCTGTTTGTCTGTTGTTTATAAGACACCCAGTCTGTGGTACTTCGGTATAGCAGCCTGAACTAAGACATGCTTATAAACATACAAGATGACTGGAAAATTATTATCCTCTTGGTCCAAGAACTCCTCTTGGGAAAGGAATTGTCTTCTTTGGAATAACACCTTCATAAGGTCTTGGGTAGAAGGAGAGGCCAAGAACAGAAAGCGCCCTGGAACTACTCTACACAAGAAAGGCTTTCGAAGAGGTTTGTTGTTTCAGAGAGTGAGGGAAGATCAGAAAAATGGGGAGACTGAAACTGCACCAGGAAAGGGCAACAGGGGGACACCACATGGCCAAAGAGTCAAAGAGGACCAGGGAGGGCCAGCCTGATGCCTTGAGATTTAAAGGATTTGCTGTGTGTGCTGTGCTCGTCAGTAAAGTCTCTGTACTCATAAATACTGTGTATCAGCAGGTTTTGCCTGGAAAGCAGTGAAGGAGCTGAATCTCCAATCTGGGTTATAAGGTAAGAACACAGGCCACAACTGAGAATTAGGAAGTCCAGGAGAAAAGAGGTGATGTGAAAATGTATGCCTCTGAGACTCTGCAGAAATACAAGGGAAAGCCTTGGCTTCCACAGGCTGTCAAATTGAGACTAAATGGTTGGGCAAAGTCAGTTTTATTTAGATTTGAAGAATCTTGGAGGGCTTAGCTGTCATTGGGGTTACAATTGTAAATTCTGAAAAGAAACCTGCATGAAGTGCTTTGGGAAAATTTCATAGATCATCTGAACTGGGTCATGCAGGATTTGTCATAGGATAGGAGGAGCCTGACATACAATAAAGGAAAAGGGCATTTGGGGCCTGGCGCTGTGGCTCATGCCAGTAATCCCAGCACTTTGGGAGGCCAAGGAAGGTGGATCATGTGATAAGGAACTGAGGGCTTCTGTTGGCCTTGGAAGTGGATACTACAGCTCCAGTGGAGCCTTCAGTTGACTACAGCCCCTGGTGTCATCTTGGCTGCAACCTCAAGAGAGACCCTGAACCAGAACCACCTAGCTAAGCCACTCTTGAATTCCTGACCACAGAAACTCTGAAATAATAAATGTTTCTAGGCTGCTAAGTTTTGGGTAACTTGTTATGCAGCAATAAATAGCTAGGATGGCATATAAATGCAATACTATTCACTTCTAATTTTAAACTTGGAACTGGACTGTTTCTTTCTTTCTTTTTTTGAGACAGGGTCTCACTCTCTTGCCAAGGCTGGAATGCAGTGGCGCACAATCACAGCTCACTGCAGCCTCAATCTCCCAAGCTTAAACAATCCTCCCACCTCAGCCTCCCCAGTAGCTGGAACTACAGGCATGCATCATCATGCCTGGCTAATTTTTTTATTTTATTTTTATTTTTAGTAGAGACAAGTTTTTGCTATGTTGGCCAGACTGGTGTGGAACTCCTGAGCTCAAGCGATCCTCCCACCTCGGCCTCCGAAAATGCTGGGATTACAGGGATGAGCCACCACACCTGGACTGTTTCTTTCTGAGTTTAATTACCCTCCAAGTGACATTATAAACAATCATCCCGAAGTCTAAAAACATATAACTTATTCAATTAATCATAATCTTGAAGACCCTATAAAACTGACATCGGCACCTTTCTGCAATTTCTCCCCATGTCTCAAATATACTCATTGCAGAAAAGGGCCAAGGTCAGTTTCATAGGGGTCTTCAAGCTGAAAACTCTGAGCAGATCGTTGAAGTGTTTCATAAACCATGTGACCTGGCCTCTTTTCTTTCTACGAAATCAGTCCACTCTACTCCAGTTCCTGGCCGTTGCTGGTGACTGGAAAGCTTTCCTGACCACTACACGTTTCTTTGAAAGGGAGTGTCCAGATTTTGATGATCTCACAAACTGCAGCCGCTCTATGGGTTCTGATTGCCTAGAGACTTGTTTTCATTCTTCTTTTTTTTTTGGAGACGGAGTTTTGCTCTGTCACCTAGGCTGGAGTCCAGTGGCAAGATCTTGGCTCACTGAAACCTCTGCCTTCCGGTTTCAAGCAATTCTCCCGCCTCAGCCTCCCAAGTTGCTGGGATTACAGGTGCCTTCCACATCTGGCTAATTTTTGTATTTTTAGTAGAGATGGGGTTTTTGCCATGTTGGCCAAGCTGGTCTCGAACTCCTAACCTTGTGATCCACCTGCCTTGGCCTCCCGAAGTGCTGGGATTACAGGTGTGAGCCATTGTATGTGGCCAATTCTTTTATTTTTTAAAGGTGAACCAAAGAGGCATGGTGGCACATGCCATGCCTGTAGTCCCAGCTACTGAGGATAAGCAGAGACTCAGGTAGGAGAGACTGGGTTGGAATCCTATTTTAGACATTCATGCCATTCAACAAATATAGAGCGTATCTGTTGTGTCAGCTGCTATGTGGGTTGCTGCTGCTACAATGATGAATAAAACAGAAAAGGTCCCTGTCCTCATGGAGTGAATAACTAGTGAGATAATTAGATAATCACACACATAGTATAAAATTGCATCCAGCTGACAGGTGCCCAGGGTAGGATAAGGGGAGGTTGGGGAAGGCTGTCTTGGGGAAGCAGTGCTTGCTATAAAAGCCAAAGGATGAAGAGCTAACTAGCCTAAGGGGAGAAGGAAGAACATTCCAGACAGAGGGAAGGGCGTGTATAAAGGGCAGTGACAGGAGGGAACATGGCATGTACCAAAGGCTGAAAGCAGGTCATTATGCCTAGAGTGGCAAAGGTGGGTGAAGAGGAATGCATGAATGTGAGAGACATCTAGGAGGTTAAATAGACAGGACCTGGCAAGAGCAGTGAGAAATGCTTTTGCTGGAAGAACAGGTAAACTGACCAACTGTGGCTTAAACACCTAAGGGTGGTGTGGGCGTGTGTGAACCTGACCCAATAGTACCTTAGTTTTTTTTTTTGGACAAACATAGAAATTGACCCTTCTGGTCTTAAAGCTGGAAAGTTATATTTATCTGAGTTCCTTCCTCAGGAAATGACCTTCAGGTCTCTCAAAAAAAGTATCAAAGAACTGAAACTCACCGGATCACAGCATCCAGAAAATGAGATGCCAAGTCCCTCATTCATCATGATTGCTTCCTTATTCCTCCCTAGTTCCTTTTTTTTTTTTTTAAACACATTATTACATTTCTTTCCTGCTATATAAACCTAGTTTTAGTCAGTCAGGGACCCAAGTTTGAGATTGATCTCCCATCTGTTTCTCTGCAGCACCTGATTGAAGCCTTATTCTTTGGCAATAATCATCTCAGTGATTGGCTTTTTGTGAAGCAAGGAACAGGAACTAGATCAGAACCCCTGGTGTTTCAGTAACACGTGTGTGTACGTGTGTGTGTGTGTGTGTGTGTGTGTGTGTTTCCTCACATAATAAGTCTGGAGGTAGAGGGACTTGTTTATTAGCTCAATGATGTCAGGGCCAGCATGAGGCAGTTTTTCCTAACAGCTGAGTCTAGCTTTATGCCTCATGTTCAAGCCTAAAGCAGAAAGAATGAGAAAAGGGGTACAATTCATGACAACTGTCTACCATTTTTTGTTAGAACTCAGAAAATTCACTAGAAATGAAGTTATGGGAAAAAACCTCAGAAAAATAAGATTCCCGTTTATTGTTGGACAACATTGTTTCACACATACATCGAACAGGCTGAAAAAATAAGATTTGTTGTTTTCGCATTTATTTATTTTTGAGACAGAGTCTTACTCTGTCACCAGGCTGGAGTGCAATGGCATGACTGCTGCTCACTGCAACCTCCACCTCCTGAGTTCAAGCAATTCTCATGCCTCAGCCTCCCGCGTAGCTAGGATTACAGGTACCCACCACCACGCCTGGCTAATTTTTGTATTTTCAGTAGAGACAAGTTTTCACCATGTTGGCTAAGCTGGTCTCGAACCCCTGACCTCAAGTGATCCACCTGCCTAGGCTTACCAAAGTGCTGGGATCACAGGTATGAGCCACCATGCCTGGCCTATTTTTGCTTTTTTTCAGATAGTCTCACTCTGTCGCCCAGGCTGGAGTGCAGTGGTGTGATCTCGGCTCACTGCAACCTCTGCCTCCGGGGTTCCAGAGATTCTCCTGCCTCAGCCTCCTGAGTAGCTGGGACTACAGGCACCCACCACCACACCTGGCTAATTTTTGCATATTTAGTAGAGATAGGATTTCACCATGTTGGCCAGGCTGGTCTCGAACTCCTGACCTCAGGTGATCCACCCGCCTTAGCCTCTCAAAGTGCTGGGCTTACAGCCGTGAATCACCTCGCCAGATCTATTTTTCATTTTTTACATGTTTGTTTTTTCTTTTCTTCCTCCTTTGAGATTCTAATGAACATGGTCACACTACAAGTAAAGTCAGAAGTTGGGCAAAGAACATTCTGAAAGCTGCTTTGGTAATCCAAGATTATTAAAAATGCCTGCACTCTAAAAATATGTACAAAGATATAAAGTAGAAACAAAAAATATAGACCAATTTTTCTTTAAAAAATGCTTTTGGCTAGGTGCAGTGGCTCAGGCCTGTAATCCCAGCACTTTGGGAGGCCGAGGCAGGTGGATCACGAGGTCAGGAGTTCAAGACCAGCCTGGCCAACACGGTGAAACCCTGTCTCTCCTAAAAATACAAAAATTAGACAGGTGTGGTGGCATGTGCCTGTAATCCCAGCTACTTGGGAGGCTGAGGCAGAGAATTTCTTAAACCCGGGAAGCAGAGGCTTCAGTGAGCCGAAATTACGCCACTGCACTCCAGGCAATAGAGTGAGACTCCATCTCCAAAAAAAAAAAAAAAATGCTTTTAAGAAAAAATGCAAGGCCTTGGAAGTTTTGGTTCTTCTTTCCTCTCCTGTTGCAGATTCACGTTACAGTTTTGGATGGGTGGCAGAAAGTGCATGTCACCTTCGGTGGCACTGTCTGCAGTGGGTGGGCCTCTCTACTGGAAGGTGACCACCTTTAGATACTGAGACAGCAAGTACGAGTGGCCTTCTTTTACCTTCTTTTAACTTATCCTTTTTTGCTGTCTGGCCATCTTCATTGGTCTTCTGCTTCTCGGTGTCAAGATCATCATCATCACCTTCAGCTGCCCATCTGACTGTAGCTATTACAGGAAAGTAATCGATTGTAAGGATGGAAGTTGGTTGGAATGATGTGAGGAAGGGGCCAAGGAATGCAGGCAACTTCTAAAAGCTGAAAAAGACAAGAAAAACAATCTCCCTGCAGAGCCTCTGGAAGCAACCAATCCAAATGACACCTTGACTTTACTCCAGTGACTGATTTTAGATTTCTGGTTTACAGAACTGTAAGAGAATAAATTTGTGTTGTTTTAAGCTACTAAGTTTATGGTAATTTCTTACAGCAGAAATAGAAAATTAATGCAAAGTGCCTTTAAAACATCTAAGTAGCTGGGCATGGTGGCGCACAACTGTAATCCCAATACTTTGGGAGGCTGAGGCAGGAAGATCACTTGAGCCCAGGAGTTTGAAACCAGCATGGACAATATAGGGAGATCCCATCTCTACACACACACACACACACACACACACACACACACACGTTGCCACATCCCTGTGGTCCCAGTTACTCAGGAGGCTGAGGTGGGGAGGACTGCTTGAGCCCAGGAGATCGAGGCTGCAGTGAGCTGTGTTTGCACTATTGCCCTCCAGCCTGGGCCACAGAATGAGACCCTGTCTCTCAAAAACAAAACAAAAACATCTACGTGAGGTCAGGTAGCCAACTGGAGATCAGGGTCTGAAAGTGAGAGAAGAGTGCTAAGCTAGAAATCTGTGAATCATATTCACATGGGTAGCAGCTGAAGCTGTGGGAGGGCATAAACTCATATTAGGGAGGTGACACTGTCACCTACTTGCTGTGCATCTTTCAGCAAGATAATTAACTGATCTGACACATTATTGAGCATTTATTCTGTCCTGGAATCATATCAAGCAATTTACATGCATTCTCATTTAATCCTCACAACCACTTTATGAGGCTGAAACTTTTTTTTTTTTTAGACTAAAAGCATCTTGGATAAACAGGCCTGAGGCTTGCCCAGGCTGAAGTGCAATGGCGCGATCTCGGCTCACTGCAACCTCCGCCTCCCACGTTCACGCGATTCTCTAGCTTCAGCCTCCCGAGTAGGTGGAATTACAAGCGCCCGCCACCATGCACGGCTAATTTTTTTTTAATTTTTAGTAGAGACAGGGTTTCACCATATTGGCCAGGCTGATCTCAAACTCCTGAACTCAGGTGATTCGCCCACCTCGGCCTCCCAGTGTTGGGATTACAGGCGTGAGCCACCGCGTCCGGCCAGAAACCATTTTTATCTCCTATTTTCAAAAATAAATAAATAAATAAAAATTAAAAAAAAGAAACTGAGGTTTAGAGTTTAGTTTGTCCAAGATCATACAGTAAAATAATGAGACAAGCCTAATTAAATTGCATGTGCCTCAGTCATTACGCAATCTGCGAGTTTGTTGGGCCTACTGAATCAGAATCCGAATTATTTTAACATGAACCGTAGGCTATTTGTACACTAAGCGTTAGGACTAGCCTCTACCCTGCTTCCAGAATGGGTTCCGCTCAAGCAGGAGCTGAGCCAAGAGCCTCGCTCAGAGTTCTAAAAACACAATGTTTCTCACCTCTGTATCTTTGCACATGCCATTCTCTAGCTGGATTTAATACTCCGGTGCAAGCGTCCAGGTTGGGAGCCCCCGCAGTTCTCTCAGGTACTTTTATCTACTGTAACTCTAGGGCAACAATCCTGGCTTCTCCACTAATGCGTGAACGTCTCTAGCGTTAAGTTTTTTTCTCACCTAAGTATCCCCAATACTACACAGTGATGACCCAGCGCAAACGACCACTCTTTCAACGCAAGCATGAACTAGCTGATAAAACTTAAAAGTGGCTACAAACGCCTGCGCAGGAGCCCTTCCGGCCCGGGGTGAGACGCGGGTATAAAGAAAAGGTGGGCGGGAGGTTTAAATAGCTGACTGCAGTCCCCGGACTGGCTGCGCTGCTCGCCGCATGCGCGCAGCTAGCGGGCACGGCTTCAGAGGGCTTTCTCCGCATGCGCGGGATCCCGGATGTGGATCAAGTTGGTGGGAAGCGTGCGGTGCCGCAGCAATGGCGGCGTTCACAATTGCCACGGGTACTGGCAATTGGTTTTCGGCTTTGGCGCTCGGGGTGACTCTTCTCAAATGCCTTCTCATCCCCACATAGTAAGGGACTCGCACGGCCAGGGGCTGGGCGGGGAGGCCCCGCGGTCGGTCAGGGCGGGAGAGAAAGGTGTGGATATCCCTGGGTATGAAGAGAAAACTTTAGGTCGTGTTTGTCGCTATCCTGCCTTTGCTAAGCTTTCTGTTTCTCCAGTTGTTACTTGACTTAGCCCCAGCTGGCTAGGTTCAGACCTGGCGCTGTCTGATTTGGAACAAATCACTTTAACGTTTCTGAACCTCAGGGTCCTCATCCTTAATAGGCAGTTAAGAACCTCTGCCTCCAACAGCCATTCAGCCAGTATTATCAGATGCCTGAGGCGCCAGGTACCGTTCTAACTCCCGGGAGATGCGGTGGTGAGCAAGACATTGCTGGTCCTTGCTCTCGAAGTTGGTGGGTGGAGCTAGACAAACAGGAACTTTTCAGATTGTGATAAAGGAAATAGAGGGTTACTAAGTGGCTGTGCGCTATTCCTTTAGAAGGTGATGTTTGAGTTGAAATTCAAAAAATGAAAAAGAATAAGTGATGTGGAAAGCAGTTCAGGCATAGGAAAGAGTAAGTTCAAAGGCCCTGTGGCAGGAAAGAAGTCAGAGCATTCTAGGAACAGAAAGTGCCCCTTGTGGCTGCAGAATATTGAGGGAGAGGAGTGGCACAGGATGGGGTGCACAGGGGACAGATAACACAGGGTTTCGAAGACCACAGTTAGACTGCTGTGTAAAAAATGGATGTAGGGCCAAGACTGAAAGCGTGGAAACCAAGAAGCAACCATGAAATGGTGGTGTGTATACAGTAGGTACTCAGTATTTATTAATATTGGCTTCCGCCTTCCCTTCATCCTTCCTCTTTTTTCTTCTTCTCCCTCATCCCTTTTCTCCTTTCCCTCCCACTTCCTAGTTTAGGGTTTGTTTTATTGGTATCCTTTGATTCAGGCTCTTGGTGATCTCTTGTTGAATATGGGAGAGTCATATGTATAGAATGTAAGTCCATACTGATGCGTATATGTAATCATGTAAGTGGAATGTATATGTAGATTCAGTAAAATGATTAACTGTAGGTCTGTGCATAAGAAGATTATTTCTTGCTTTAGTTGCCTCAGGCTAGAAATGTATCCTCAGAGTTGTTTTTTTTGTTTGTTATTATTATTTTTTTGAGACAGTCTCGTCCCACTCTGTCACCCAGGCTGGAGTACAGTGGCACGATCTCAGCTTACTGCAACCTCTGCCTCCCGGGTTCAAACGATTCTCCTGCCTCAGCCTCCGGAGTAGCTGGGATTACAGGCTTGCACCACCGCGCCAGGCTAATTTTTGTATTTTTAGTAGAGATGGGGTTTCACCGTGATGGCGGAGGGCTGATCTCAAATCTCCTGACCTCAAGTGATCCACCTGCCTCGGCCTCCCATAATGTTGGGATTACAGGCATGAGCCGTGCCTGGCCAGAGTTGTTATTTTGAATACTGCTCTTGGTCCAGGTTAAGAATGTATATAGTGCTCACTTTGGCAGCACATGTACAGGAATACCTCATTTTTTGTACTTTGCTTTATTGCACTTCACAGATACTGCATTTTCATTTTTTTTACAAATTGAAGGCTGCGGTAACTCTCCATTGAGCAACTCTATCAATGCCATTTTTCTAACATCATGTGCTCATTTTGTGTCTGTGTTACATTTTGGTAAATCTTGAAATATTTCACACTTTTTCATTGCTATTATATTTGTTATGATCTGTAATCAGTGATCTTTGATACTACTATTCTGATTGCTTTGGGGCAACACTATGGTGAACTTAATAAATGCTGTGTGTTCTGACTGCTCTATCAAGCAGCTGTTCCATCATCTCTCTCCCTCTTCTCAGGCCTCGCTGTTGACTGAGATACAATAATAAAGTTAGGCCAATTAATAGCCCTACAGTGGCATCTAAGTGTTCAAGTGAGAGGAAGAGTCACATATCTCTGACTTTAAATCAAAAGCTAGAAATGATTGAGCTTGATGAGGAAGGCATCCTGAAAGCCAAGACGGGCTGAAAGCTAGGCCCATTGTGCCAAACAGCCAAGTTGTGAGTGCAGAGGAAAAGTTCTTAAAGGAAACTAAAAGTGCTACTCCAGTGAATACACAAGTGATAAGAAAGTGAAACAACCTTGATGATATGGAGAATGTTTTAGTGGTCTGGATAGATCAAACCAGCCATAACATTCCCTTAAGCCAAAACCTTATCCAGAGCAAGGCCCTAACTCTTCAATTCTTTGAAGCCTAAGAGAGGTGAAGAAGTTGCAGAAGAAAATTTAGAAGCTAGCAGAGGTTCTTTTAAGAAAAGAAGCCATCGGCCGGACGCGGTGGCTCATGCCTGTGATCCCAGCACTTTGGTAGGCCAAGATGGGCGGATCACCTGAGGACCAACATGGAGAAATCTCGTCTCTACTAAAAATACAAAATTAGCTGGGCGTGGTGGAGCATGCCTGTAATCCCAGGTACTTGGGAGGCTGAGGCAGGAGAATCACTTGAACCCGGGAGGTGGAGGTTGCAGTGAGCTGAGATGGCGCTATTGCACTCCAGCCTGGGCAACAAGAGTGAAACTCTGTCTCAAAAAAAAAAAAAAAAGGAAGAAAAGAAGCCATCTCCACAATAAAGTACAAGGTGAAGCAGCAAGTGCTGATGTAGAAGCTGCAGTAAGTTTTCTAGAAGATCTAGCTAAGCTCACTGATGAAGGTGGCTACACTAAACAATAGGTTTTCAAGGTAGAAGAAACAGACTTACATTGGAAGATGCCATCTATGACATCTAGTTGAAGCCATTTCTCACTTACTATTCTAAAAATCCAATGGCCCTTAAGACTTATGCTAAATCTACTCTGCCTGTGATCTATAAATGGAACAACAAAGCCCTGGATGACAGCACATCTATTTACAGCATGGTTTACTGAATAAGCCCACTGTTGAGACCTACTGCTCAGAAACATTTTTTTTTTCTAGAGGCAGTGTCTCGCTCTATCTCCCAGGGTGAAGTACAGCGGCACCATCATGGCTCACTGCAGCCTTAATCTCCTGCACTTGAGCAGTCTTCCTCCCTCAGCCTCCCGAATAGCTGGGACAAAGACAGATGCCACCATGCCCAGCTAATTTTTTTTCCTTTCTCTCTCTATTATCTGTCTGTCTGTCTATATGTGTGTGTTTTGTTTTGGTTTGTGTTTTTTTTTTTCTTTTTGGTAGAGACGAGGTGTCACTGTGTTGCCCAGGCTGATCTCGAACTCCTGGGCTCAAGTGAGCCCTTCCAAAGTGCTGGGATTACAGGCCTGAGCCACCTCACTGGTCAATATTTTTCCTTTTTCTTTTCTTTTTTGAGACAGTGTTTCACTTTGTCAGGCTGGAGAGCACTGGTATGATCTCAGCTCACTGCTGCCTCTACCTCCTGGGCTCAAACAATCCTCCCATCTCAGCTACCCAAGTAGCTTGAACTACAGGTGCACACCACTACACCCAGCTAACTTTTTGTATTTTTTGCAGAGATGGGGTTTCACCATGTTGCCCAGGCTCGTCTCAAATTCCTGACCTCAAGCGATCCACCTGTCTTGGCCTCCCAAAGTGCTAGGATTACAGACATGAGCCACCGCACCCACCCATTATTTTTCTTTTTTTTTTTTTTCTTATTTATTTATTTTTGAGACGGAGTTTCACTCTGTCTCCCATGCTGGAGTGTAGTGGCACGATCTCAGCTCACTGCAACCTCAGCTTCCCGGGTTCGAGTGATTCTCCTGCTTCAGCCACCCAAGTAGCTGGGATTACAGGTGCACACCATCATGCCCTGCTAATTTTTATATTTTTAGTAGAGATGGGGTTTTGCCACATTGGCCAGGCTGGTCTTGAACTCCTGGCCTCAAGTGATCTGCTCTCTTTGGCCTCCCAAAGTGTTGGGATTACAGGCATGAGCACCATGCCCGGCTTTTTTTTAAAATGTATTTTTGGAGAGATGGGGTCACTGTGTTGCTCAGGCCGGCCTGGAATTCCTAGGCTCAAGCAATCCTCCTACCTTTGCCTCCCAAAGTTCTGGGATTACAGACATGAGCCCCTGTGCCCAACCTTAATGTTGTTTTCATGCCTGCTGATGTAACATCTATTCTGCAGTCAGTTGAGTAGTTGATTTTTTTTTTTTGAAACAGGGTCTCACTCTGCCTCTCAGGCTGTAGTGCAGTAGCATGATCTCATCTCACTGCAACCTCCACCTTTCAGGCTCAAGCAGTCCTCCTACCTCAACCTGCCAAGTAGCTGGGACTTAAGTTGTGTGCTACCATACCCTGCTAATTTTTTGTATTTTTAGTAGAGATGGGTTTTTGCTGTGTTGCCCAGGCTGTTTTTGAACTCCTGTGCTCAAGCAATCTGCCTGCCTTGGCCTCCCAAAGTGCTAGGATTATAGGAGTGAGCCACCATGCCCAATCAGTTTTGACTTTTAAGTCTTGTTATTTAAGAAATACATTTCATAAGGCTATATCTGCCATAGATAGTGATTCTTCTGATGGATCTGGGCGAAGTAAATTGAAACCATTCTAGATGCTATTAAGAACATTCATGATTCATGGGAGGAGGTCAAGATATCAATATTAACAAGAGTTTGGAAGAATTAGATTCCAACTCCAATGGATAACTTTGAGGGGTTCAAGACTTCATTGGAAGAAGTAACTGCAGATGTCATGGGAATAGCAAGAGAACTAGAAGTGGAGCCTGAGCATGTGATTGAATTGCTGCATGATATCTCATGATACAACTTGAGTGGATGAGGAGTTACTTCTCATGGATGAGCAGAGAAAGTGGTTTCTTTTGAGATGCACTCTGCTAATGAAGATGCTGTGAATATTGTTGAAATGACAACAAAGGATTTAGAATATTATATAAACTTAGTTAATAATCAGTGGCAGGGTTTGAGAAGAAGGATTGACTCTAGTTTTGAAAGTTTTACTGTGGGTAAAATCCTATCAAACAGCATTGCATACTAGAGGAATCTTTTGTGAAAGGAAGAGCCCATCAATGTGGCAAGCTTCATTGTTGTTTTATTTTAAGAAATTGCCACAGTCTTGCCAGGCGCAGTGGCTCATGCCTGTAATCCCAGCGTTTTGGGAGGCTGAGGCGGGCAGGTCACCTGAGGTCAGGAGTTCAAGACCGCCTGGCCAACATGGGGAAACCCCGTCTCTACTAAATATACAAAAATTAGCCAAGTGTGGTGGTGGGCACCTGTGATCCCAGCCACTTAGGAGGCTGAGGCAGGAGAATCACTTGAACCCAGGAGGCGAAGGTTGTAGTGAGCCAAGATCACACCATTGCACTCCAGCCTGGGTGACAAGAGTGAGACTCCATCTCAAAAAAAAAAAAAAAAACAGTTTGCCACAAGTCACCCCAATCTTCAGCACCCATAACCCTGATCAATCAACAGCCATCAACATTGAAGCAAAATCCTCCACCAGCAAAAAGATTAGGACTTGCCGAAGGTGCAGATGATCATTAGCTTTGTTTTAGCGATAAAGTATTTTAAAATGAAGGTGTACACTGTCTTTTTAGACATAGTAGTATTGCACATTTTATAGTATAGTGTAAACATAACTTTTTTTTTTTTTTGAGACGGAGTCTTGCTCTGTCGCCCAGGCTGGAGGGCAGTGGCGCTATCTCGGCTCACTGCAAGCCTGCCTTCCGGGTTCACACCATTCTTCTGCCTCAGCCTACCGAGTAGCTGACCCTACAGGCGCCCCTCACCAAGCCCGGCTAATTTTTTTGGCATTTTTAGTAGAGATGGGGTTTCACCATGTTAGCCAGGATGGTCTCAATCTCCTGACCTCGTGATCCACCCGCCTCGGCCTCCAAAGTGCTGGGATTACAGGCGTGAGCCACCGCGGCCGGCCAGTGTAAACATAACTTTTACATGCTCTGGGAAATCAAAAAATTCATGTGACTCACTTTATTGAGATATTCACTTCATTATGGTGGTCTAAACCCACAATATCTCTAAGGTATGCCTGCACTAAAATTGAATGATACAGGAAGCTTAGCATGGTCCACGCACAAGGATAGCATGCAAATTTATGAAACACTTCATATATTTAAAAACGAATGTTTTTAATTGTAGTTAATGCTCTGTTTCTCAAACCAGAAACCCCTGGGATATGAGAGGGAAATTACAGGATAAATGCAGATATATTCAACAAAACATTTACTAATTGCTTTATTATGTACCAGGTACTGTTGCTAGGCTAGAAGGGAGGAAAAAATAGATATGATCCCTAGCCCTGTGAAGTGTGTAGTTCAGTAAGTATAACAGTACAAGAAACAAATCAATGCAAATATATAGTTACATAACTACAATTTGGATTAAGTATTAGGAAGAAGAGGCTGGGTGTGGTGGCTCACGCCTGTAATCCCAGCACTTTGGGAGGCCGAGGCGGGCGGATCACGAGGTCAGGAGATCGAGACCATCCTGGTTAACACGATGAAACCCCGTCTCTACTGAAAATACAAAAATTAGCTGGGTGTGGTGGTGGGCGCGTGTAGTCCCAGCTACTGGGGAGGCTGAGGCAGGAGAATGGCATGAACCCGGAAGGCGGAGCTTGCAGTGAGCCGAGATAGCGCCACTGCACTCCAACCTGGGCGACAGAGTGAGACTCCATCTAAAAAAAAAAAAAAAAAATGGAAGAAGAAGAACAGGATCCTATCAGGCGACCAAGAAGGAAGATGTACTTTCAATTAGGTGTCAGAGAATGTCTCTGAGGAACTGACATCATTGGAGGCCTAAAGTGTGAATGAGAGGGCCATTCATGCAGAGTATGTGGTGTGTGCAGGTGTGTAGAACTTATCTGAAAGAGCACACTATATAAATATAGGCCCTGTGGTGTGAAAGTATTGACCTATTTGGGCAACTATGATAAGGCCAGTGTAGCTGGCATGGAATAAGCAACAGAGACAGAAACATGCACAGTGAAATTGGAAAGATAGGCACCAAATCATGCCGGAGTTTATAAAGCCAGGATGAAAAATTTAGATTTTGATTTTATAAGCTCAGTGGAAATGATCTGCATTTATAAAATATTTTTTGGCTCCCATATAAATGATTGGAGGAGGCAGAAGGAGAGTCAGGAAGGCTAGGTGCCCTTTGAGAAAGTCTACATGAGAGAAGATGCTGACTTGAATTGGAGTGGTGGCATTAGAGATAGAAATGGACAAATTAAAGATTTATTTTGCCTTGAGGTCAGGAAGGATTTGCAGAGAAAATAACAACTAACTTTGGAAGTATTTGGTGGTTTAAGAGCCATAGCTAGGGAGTCAGACTGCCCTGGTTAGAATCTGGCTCTGCTACATACTGGCTACATGACAGGGCAAGCTGCTTCTCTCAGCCACTGGTGAAATGGTAAGAGTTAAAGAACCTACCTCACACAGAGTGTTGCAGGCAGAGGGAAAAGGTGAATGTAGAGTAAGACAAAGACAGGTGGGAGGATAGTGAGAAATGGGCTAAAAATAATTGAGGGTCACAAAGAGCTATATGTTTATGTGGGCTGTATAATAGATAATTACCATTTTAGAAATTAAAACAAATTGTTCAAGCACAAGAATATACAAGCACAAATTTCACTGGCCTTCAGAGTGATGACATCACATTATGTAGCCTCTAGAACGTCACTGTATACTTGTGAGAGAATGAGTGAAAGTAGAACAAATTACATCTGAATATTATTATGAAAATAGTACATATTTCAAACTCCTTGAAAGGGTCTCCCTGTGAGTCCCTGAATCACACTTTGAGAACTGCTGCTCTACAGTATTCCATTGTGTGAAAACACCACAATTTATTTAGCTATTCTGCTGTTTGTGGACATTTATCTCCACTTTTTACCTGTCGCAAATAGTTTTACTTTGCACATTTTTTTTTTTTGAGACGGAGTCTTGCTCTGTCGCCCAGGCTGGAGTGCAGTGGCGCGATCTCAGCTCACTGCAAGCTCCGCCTCCTGGGTTCATGCCATTCTCCTGCCTCAACCTCCTGAGTAGCTGGGACTACAGGCGCCCACCACCACGCCCAGCTAATTTTTTATATTTTTAGTAGAGATGGGGTTTCACCATGTTAGCCAGGATGGTCTTGATCTCCTGACCTCGTGATCCGCCTGCCTTAGCCTCCCAAAGTGCTGGAATTACAGGTGTGAGCCACCGCGCCCGGCCCCACTTTGCACATTCTTACAGTACGTGTCTTTTAGTGAGCATACTATGCATTTCTGTTGGGTATACGTACTTAGACTTGGGATGGATGGGTCATCAATTCAGTTTTGAGTGGAGATTTTGAAATATCTGTAGGAAATTCAAGTGAGATTGTTAACAGGAAGTTGGAGGTGTCTGTCTCTACAACTTAGTAAAGAAGCCAATGTTGCATATTGAAATTTGGGAGTAGGCCAGGCATGGTGGCTCATGCCTGTAATCCCAGCACTTTGGGAGGCCAAGGCAGGCTGATCACGAGGTCAGGAGATCAAGACCATCCTGGCCAACACAGTAAAACCCCATCTCTACTAAAATACAAAAAAAAAAATTAGCCGGGCGTGGTGCCGCGCACCTGTAGTCCCGGCTACTTGGGTGGCTGGGGCAGGGGAGTCATTTGAACCTGGGAGACGGAGTTTGCAGTGAGCCAAGATCGCATTACTGCACTCCAGCCTGGCAACAGAGCGAGACTCCGTCTCCAAAAAAAAAAAAAAGTAATTTGGGAGTCATCATTATACAATTGACAGTGGAACCAGAAAGTTTGCATAAGATTGTCCAGAGCAGAATAAGTTGCGTAAAAAGGGGACCAAGAACTGAACCTAGGGGAATATCAACATGTCCCTGATGAATATAGGAAGGGAAAGCCATGACTGAGAAAGAAGGGTTGGCTGGAGGTAGGAGAAAGTTGTCATTGTGGAAAGGTTGTGTAAAATGTTGGAAAGTGTAAATTGGGCTTTGCTGTGGAACTCATTGTTCACTTTGGTGAGTGGATATTCAGCAAGAATGTATTGAGCTTGTCCATGCGTCAGGTACTGTTCTAAATGTGGAGGGGAGGTACAGCAGTGGACAAACAGGAAAAGATTTTTTCTAAAGATGGGTGATCCTTAGATATATATAGTGATGGGAAGAGGGAGAATTTGGAGACATGGGAAAGGCAAAGCAAGGATCTTTTCCCACCTTCTCTGTCAGATGAACTCCTCATCCTTATGTCTTGGTATATGAGGCCTTTTTCAGGTAATGAATTTTGTTAGAATTGTTTGTGAGTAAGAGGAAGTCACTTCTGAGCAAAGGCCTGAGGGCCGCCTGTAAGAAAAAGTTTGGGCTAGGCCGGGCGCGGTGGCTCACGCCTGTAATCCCAGCACTTTGGGAGACTGAGGCAGGTGGATCACCTGAGGTCAGGAGTTTGAGACCAGCCTGGCCAACATGGCGAAACCCCACCTCTACTAAAAATTAGCCAGGATTGGTGGTACATGCCTGTAGTCTCAGCTGCTCGGGAGGCTGAGACAGGAGACTCGCGTGAACCCGGGGGGCGGCGGTTGCAGTGAGCTGAGATGGGTCCACTACACTCCAGCCTGGGTGACAGAAGGAGACTCTGCCTCAAAAAAAAAAAAAAAAAAAGAAAAAGAAAAAGAAAAAGTCTGGGCTTCTTGTCAGCCCTTTAGGTAGTTCTGAGACCCTTTTCACTGACTTGTAGATTGCTCAACAACTTTCTAAAAGATCTGACCTCCAGATAAATGAGGTGTTACAGGATTATGTAATGTCTATTTGTGTCTCTATAGGACAGTGAGCTGTGACAGCTTAGGGAATGTCAGTCCATTTAAAAGCATAACTATGGGAATTAGAAATTGATAAATATTGCAAAATCTCATTTTATTTATCTAATTGTTTTGAGTAGCCATTCCACAGATTTTGAAGTACACCGAAACTGGCTTGCTATCACTCACAGTTTGCCAATATCACAGTGGTATTATGAGGTAAGTTTTAATTTTCACCTTTTTTTTTTAAGATTCATCTATAAACTAGGTAAATATTACTGATATTAAAAATGTTTTCCGGCTGGGTGCGGTGGCTCACGCTTGTAATCCCAGCACTTTGGGAGGCCAAGGCGGGCAGATCATGAGGTCAGGGGTTGGAGACCAGCCTGGCCAACACAGTGAAACCCTGTCTCTACTAAAAATACAAAAATTAGCTGGGTGTGGTGGTGGGCACCTGTAATCCCAGCTACTCAGGAGGCTGAGGCAGGAAAATCACTTGAACCTGGGAGGCGGAGGTTGCAGTGAGCCGAGATCGCGCCACTGCACTCCAGCCTGGGTGACAGAGTGAGACTCTGTCTCAAAAAAAAAAAAATTTTCTTGCAATCATAGATCTAATTACTCTTTATAAAAATTGTGATCTCTTCTCAGTTCTGTCCTCTTGCACTACTAGGGAATCCCCTTACTTCAAAATGAGTTTCCCAGTCTATAAATTGGGAGGTATAATATCTACCACACTTTTTGAAAGAATAGTGGACTGGGAAAGAGGAAGAACTGGATTCTTAGGCCTGGCTCTGCCACTATCTAGTTACATAGAGAAAAGATACTTCATGTCTCTGGGCCTTAGTGTCTCATCTGGCACATAAGGATTTGGAGTGAATTATTTCTAAGATCCTGTCTGTTCCTAATGTTTTGTGATTTTGTGAGGAAAGGAATAATCAAATGTGATGTGTAGACATCAGGTAATATACAAACCATTCTCTCATATTGTTTATAAAAACTATGTCTGTATTTTTATTTCTTTTTCTTTTCCTTTTTTTTTTTTTTGAGACAGAGTCTCGCTCTTGTCACCCAGGCTGGAGTGTAGTGGCACAATCTCAGCTCACTGCAACCTCCGCCTCCCGGGTTCAAGCGATTCTCCTGCCTCGGCCTCCCAAGTAGCTGGGATTACAGGCGCCCGCCACCATGCCCCAGTTAATTTTTGTATTTTTAGTAAAGAGGGGGTTTCACCGTGTTGGCCAGGCTGGTCTCGAACTCCGGACCTCAGGTGATCCACCCACCTTGGCCTCCCAAACTGCTGGGATTACAGGCGTGAGCCACTGCACCCAGCTTGTATTTTTGTTTCTGGTATGAATTACTAAACTGTGTGTAATACTTTATGAAAAACAGACATTACTCCAGGAATTTCTTCTTTTTTTTTTGAGACAGAGTCTCGCTCTGTTGCCCAGGCTGGAGTGCAGTGGCGCGATCTCTGCTCACTGCAAGCTCCGCCTCCCAGGTTCACGCCATTCTCCTGCCTCAGCCTCCTGAGTAGCTGGGACTACAGGCGCCCGCCACCACGCCAGGCTAATTTTTTGTATTTTTAGTAGAGACGGGGTTTCACCATATTAGCCAGGATGGTCTCGATCTCCTGACCTTGTGATCTGCCCGCCTCGGCCTCCCAAAGTGCTGGGATTACAGGCGTGAGCCACTGCGCCCGGCCCAGAAATTTCTTGATGAAAAGCAGTACTCTGCTGACAGGGAGTTGGATTTTGTTTTGTTTTGTTTTCTTTTGAGACGAAGTCTCACTTTCACCCAGGCCGGAGTGCAATGGCACGATCTCGGCTGACTGGCGACCTCTGCCTCCTGGGTTCAAGTGATTCTCCTGCCTTTAGCCTCCTGAGTAAGCGATTCTCCTGCCTTAGCCTCCTGAGTAGCTGGGATTACAGGCACCCACTACCATGCCCAGGAAATTTTTTTTTTTTTTTTGTATTTTTAGTAGAGACAGGGTTTCACCATGTTGGTCAGGCTGGTTTTGAACTCCTGACCTCAGGTGATCCACCTGCCTCGGCCTTCCAAAGTGCTGGGATTACAGGTGTGAGCCACTATGCCCGGCCCAGGGAGTTTTTTTTAAGGCAAATTTTTTGCAAGTTTCCTATGAGTTTCGATACCATATATAGTATTTTATATGTATATATAAAATGGAGTACCATAACCCATGAGGTAGATACTACTATCCCTGTTGTATAGGTGCAAAAAGTGAGACTTAGGCTGGGTGCGGTGGCTCACGCCTGTAATCCCAGCACTTTGGGAGGCCGAAGTGGGCGGATCACGATGTCAGGAGATCGAGACCGTCCTGGCTAACATGGTGAAACCCCGTCTCTACTAAAAATACAAAAAATTAGCCGGGTGTGGTGGCAGGCTCCTGTAGTCCCAGCTACTCGGGAGGCTGAGGCAGGAGAATGGTGTGAACCCGGGAGGCGGAGCTTACAGTGAGCCAAGATCGCGCCACTGCACTCCAGCCTGGGTGACAGAGCAAGACTCCATCTCAAAAAAAAAAAAAAAAGAAAGAAAAAGAAAACTGAGAGTTAGAGAAATCTAACAAAATATACTATTCTAAAGCTTGTATATTTTCATATGATTTCTATTTTCATTTACTCATTAGCAACTGTTCCTTTAACTAGTGGTTATTTTATCCCAAGCAATATGTCAGGCACTTACTAAATGCTGAGGATACAAAATGATAAAGGATAGTTTCTATTCTCCAGGATCATATAACTTAGTGAAACAAAATATAATAGCATTTGTGTATTATTTTGTTGTTTATAAATATATTTCATATGTATTATCTCATTTAATCTTCATAATACCTCATTTTACAAATAGGGAAATTGTGTCTCTAAGACAGAATTTGAACCTAAGTTAGTGAATTATTTGTTATTTAGATGAGTAGAACCATGTCATAACCAAGTTTATCATCTCCAGGTTTCAAATTAATTTCCTTTAAGTGTAGTTGACTCTATTTAAGGAAATTGAAGACCATGTTAAATAATTTACAAGACAGGTTTTAGTGTTCTGTTCAGTCTTACATAGGAATTGTTCTGTTAATTTAGGGCATATTTTAAGTGCAACAGCATTTCACTGTGATTTTTGTTCGTTTGTTTTTAATTAAAAATAGAGACAGGGTTTTACCATGTTGCCCAGACTGGTCTTGAACTCCTGGGCTCAAGCGATCTGCCTGCCTTGTCCTCCCAAAGTGCTGGGGTTACAGGTGTGAGCTACCACGCCCAGCCTTATTGTGCTGTTTTAAAGACCAGAGAATGAAAAATTTTAAATCGTTGCACCATCTTTGTTTATTCAGTTATTTAGGATATGTCTGATCTTCTATTTTTATCACAGGCAACTTCAGAGTGGACGTTGGATTACCCCCCTTTCTTTGCATGGTTTGAGTATATCCTGTCACATGTCGCCAAATATTTTGATCAAGAAATGCTGAATGTCCATAATTTGAATTACTCCAGCTCAAGGACCTTACTTTTCCAGAGATTTTCCGTCATCTTTATGGATGTACTCTTTGTGTATGCTGTCCGTGAGTAAGTCTGGAGCATGTCATTTTGTATGGAAGGTATTGAAAAAATACTACAGTGTTAAGTAGTATTAACTTACTCCCAATTTAGGAGGAACAAAGTTTATATGATAGCAAATGCTAAAACAATGAAAAATTGTATTGTGCTTTAAACTACATGTTTAAAGCACTCTAGCTGAATCTTGTGGAAGAAATGGGAATAAGGTGGAGTTACAAGGCAGAGGTAGAACAAGAGATTATGAATGTTGTGAAAAGAAGTAGTCCCAAGTATAGTTCTAGGGCCATTTCTCCCACCCAGAATAGCTCCATATGTTTTTCTTTGCTTCCTTGCAGCAGGCCGCCAGAGGCTTCCATCACCTACCCTATCTTAGGGGATGCACACAGTACATGCACAGTAGCGCACACGTATGGATTGTGCTAACCACCAAAGTCTGCTTTTACGGAGCTTTCATTCTAGTAAACTCAAGAAATTTCACTGAGTGCTTTTAGTTGTTTCCATATACTTTCCTTCATGAAGACTCTTTGTTATTTTAAGTTATGCTTATATTTTAAATTTTTATGTTTTACAACTTTTACTTATAAGTTAATTTTAAGTATTGAATACACATATATAGAATGTCTTGCACAGTGACTTCCAAGTACTAAGTTTCAGTTAATGTCAGTTTCCATTCTTTACTAATTCTTTTTTTTTTTCTTTTTTTTTCCCCGAGATGGAATCTTGCTCTGTCGCCCAGGCTGGAGTATTGTGGCGCGATCTCGGCTCACTGCAACTGCCTCTCGGGTTCAAGCAGTTCTCCTGCCTCAGCCTCCCAAGTAGCTTGGATTACAGGTGCACACCACCATGGCAGGCTAATTTTTGTATTTTTAGTAGAGACAGGGTTTCACCATGTTGGCCAGGCTGGTCTTAAACTCCTGACCTCGTGATCCACCCACCTCGGCCTCCCAAAGTGCTGGGATTACAGGCATGAGCCGCTGCACCGACCTCATTCTTTCCTAACTCTTAAGCTCGCTGGTGTGATTGTGACAGAACAGTGACTGGTGTTCATTCAGTGACCCTTGTCATAAATGGATCGTTTCTGTTTGTGAGGCCCTCTACACTGAACCCTTGCCCCACTCAGTAAAGAGTCCCTTGGGAATGTCTTAACCCTTGCGCATTCTCATTGAATAATCCTGTTTGAAACCCTTCCTTTCAATCTGTTTATGACCTGGCAAGAGTTGAAAGGGAAGGTAATTTTTAATATACTCTTTTTAACTCAAAATGTTTGAATTCAAGCTTCCAGGGGAAGAGTATACAAGCACAAAGGGAGAGGAAATAGAATTCATTTCCATCTGCAAAGTAGAGGGAATAGTTAAAAAGATTGTTGAAAGGCCAGGCATAGTGTCTCATGCCTTTAATCCCAGCACTTTGGGAGGCCAAGGCTAGTGTATTGCTTGAGCTCAGGAGTTTGAGACCAGCCTGGATAACATGGTGAAACCCTGCCTCTACTAAAAATACAAAAATTAGCCAGCTGTGGTTGCCGGGGACTGTTGTCCCAGCTACTTGGGAGCCTGAGGCAGAGGATCTCTTGAACCTGGGTGGTCAAGGCTGCAGTGAGCTGTGATTACGCCACTGCACTCCATCCTAGGCGACAGACTGAGACCCTGTCTCAAAAAAAAAAAAAAAATTGAAATCTCTGTGTCAGTTCCCAGAACCAAGCATGATATACAGATTATTAACTTATTTAATTTTCTCAGTGACCCTGTAAGTTTACTGCCTCTATTCATGAGGGAACTGAGGCTCCATAGGGCAAAAGGAGGATACCTTTGCTAGTCCCCCTTTAATTGAATCTATTGTTTTAGATTTATTGTTAAAATTTGCCGCTCTTCAAATGTAGCACATTTTCAATATCGTCTTTTTATAGAATAATACATCCCCATTGTAAAAACTTTGGAAAAGCACACACACATGCAAAGTAAAAATGAGTCATACTTCCCCACGTATACTAATCACTATTAACATTTTGGTGTATGTTAGTTCAGTCTCTTTTCTGTGTTCGAATATAATTTTCATAAAATAAAAATAGGATCTTACTGTTTTGTCACCTGTTATTGTCACTTAGTAATATATCTCAACATTTAAATGACATGCATTTTTACATAAAGGTTTTTAAATTATAATTTGGACAGTCAGGAGGTGCACATTTGCAGTTCTGTTCTTAATTTGGCTGGTATTATGATATATAATTTAGAGTGTTAAATTAGCCTGGTCTGCAGTTTTTACTCTTAAGGACTGAAATAATGTATGCTCTCTCAGTTTTCAAAATCCTTACTTTGGGGTTTACGTGGCTTTTTATTTTTAATTTTGTTAAATGAAGACTTTGTTTTAGATCAGCACAGCTTAGAAAAAGACGTGGAACAGGCCCCGAGGTCCTTGTTTGTGCTACCACTTTTTCTTTTTCTTTTTTTTTTTCTGGTGACAAGGTCTTACTATGTCGCCCAGGCTGGCCTCAGACCCCCAAGCTCAAGTGGTCCTCTCACTTCAGCCTCCTGAGTAGCCAGGCACCTGCCACCCTGCTTGGCTTGCTGTGACCTTTTTAAGAAATCAAGAATGGCATGGACTTTGGGGTGCCAGGGCAGGAGGATTGCTTGAGCCCAGGAGTTCGAGATCAGCCTGGGCAACAGTGATACCCCATCCCTTCTAAAAAAAGAAAAAGAAAAATTGGAAAAAAAAAAAAAAAAAGAATGGCATGTAGTTTGTCAGGAATGACTAATGTATCATAGTTTACTCTGCAGAAGTGATGTTCCAATGAAGATCAAAGTTGTTTCTGTTTCTTTCCTAATGTTTCAATGTAGGTGCTGTAAATGCATTGATGGAAAAAAAGTGGGTAAAGAACTTACAGAAAAGCCAAAATTTATTCTGTCGGTATTACTTCTGTGGAACTTCGGGTTATTAATTGTGGACCGTATCCTTGATATTCTATGTACTATTCCCTTACTTATTCTGATGTATACTAGTACAAGATTAATGTTTTCTATAATAATGATTGGAGATGTGAGCTCCTTCTGAAAATGAGTGTGGGGTGGGTTAGTAGGCTCACTTAACTGTGGTCTCTGCCCAACTTCACTGGACTCTGAGGTTAGAGTATTTCATTTCTGAAAAATTAGTGGGATATGTGAGAACCAGCTAAATCATCAATAAAACAATGTACTGAGATTGTGAACTATTTTTAGATTAATCTGATACATATATATTAAATAGTTTTGTAACACATTATTCCAAATACCTTTAATTGGAAAAGGCATATCACAGTGTGCGTGTGGGAATGGTCAGGCATTTGTGCTTTTCTACCATCTTGGCTTACCACATATTAAAAGGCAAAGTTTTTAAATTCAAGGCTTCTGGATGTAATTAAAATCCTTGTAATGGAAACTAATAGTTGCAGTTTTCATAAAGGTAGCCTGGTGTAGAGGAAAGCACCCAGCCTCTGGTTTCAATGTAACCTGGACCCAAATCTTAGTTGCCATTAGCAGCTTTAGAACCATGAGTAGATGAATGTCACTGAGGCTTAATTTCTTAATCTCTAAAGTATCTCTAAAGAGGATAATTCTAAATACCTCACAGGTTCATTGTGAGGCTTTAATACATAAGATTGTATATGTCCTATAAACAATGCAATGCTGCATGCTGGTGGCCTTAGTAGCAGTTAGGTCCATTCCTTTCTCATCCCTAATTCTAAAAAACAAAAAACTTCTTGCCCCTGAGCTGTGGGGCCTTTAAGGTAGAAAAGGTAGGAAAAACCTGGGAAAGTTTTGTTTTTCTTCTTAAACATAAATTTGTTTTTAAATAAAAAAAATTCATATGTTTTAAATCATCTAGTCTAAGATGTCATTAAACATAAGTTTCTTTCCTTTTCTTTTTTTTTTTAATTTGAGACAGTCTTGCTCTGTCACCCAGACTGGAGTGCAGTGGCACAATCTCAGCTCACTGCAGTGTCCGCCTCCTGGGTTCAAGTGATTCTCATGCTTCAGCCTCCCGAGTAGCTGGGACTACAGGTGTGTGCCACCACATCTGACTAAGTTTTGTATTTTTGGTAGAGACGGGGGTTTGCCATGTTAGCCAGGCTGGTCTTGAACGCCTGGTCCCAAGTGATCTGCCCATGTCAGCCTCCCAAAATGCTGGGATTACAGGTGTGAGCCACCACACCCCCAAATGTAAGTTTCAGTTAAAGATTTGACTATGGTGTTTGCTTCAGCAAAATTGGAATGATACAGAGATTAGCAAAAATAAAAATATGTGTTTAGGCCGGGTGCAGTGGCTGACGCCTGTAATCCCAGCACTTTGGGAGGCCAAGGTTGGGGAATCACGAGGTCAGGAGTTCGAAACCAGCCTGGCCAACATAGTGAAACCCCGTCTCTACTAAAAGTACAAAAAAATTAGCTGGGTGTGGTGGTATGTGCCTGTAGTCCCAGCTACTCGGGAGGCTGAGGCAGGAGAATCGCTTGGACCCAGGAGGCAGAGGCTGCAGTGAGCCAAGACTGTGCCATTGCACTCCAGCCTGGGTGACAGAGTGAGACTCCATCTCAAAAAAAAAAAAAAAAAATTAAAAAAAAAATTTGAGTCTGTTTATAGAAAACATATTTATGAGCAGTCCACATTAGTAGTAGTATTTTTTGTCTTTAATTTTGCTGTTAAAGCATTTGGAATTTCTATACTCCATCAGCTGGTATAGTTCATTATGAATTTGGTGTCCTCTGTTGTCTTTCCTTGACCTAAGTCCAGATATTCATTTTCAGTACAATGGCTTTTTATTTGGATTAATGCTACTCTCCATTGCACGATTATTTCAGGTAAACATAATTGTTTAATTAGATTTTTTCCCTTTTAGATTAGTTTTTAGATTGTAAAGGGAACAGTGTACTGGGTGATAGGTAAATTTATTTGACTGTTTTGAGCTGCCAAGTGCAATAGACACTTTTATTAGGTATTTCTCACAAATTCCATCTTCTCTTTTGACCATAATTTTCTTCATTTAACAGATGAGACAATTGTACTCCAAAAGCTTGTTAGCATGCGGCAGGCCTGAATTAAATTGAGTTTTTGTTTGTTTGTGTTTTGAGACAGTCTCACTCTGTCACCCAGACTGGAGTACAGTGGTGCAATCTCAGCTCACTGCAACCTCTGCCTCTTGGGTTCAAGCCTCATGAGTAGCTGGGATTACAGGTGCACACCACCACACCTGGCTAATTTTTGCATTTTTAGTAGAGACAGGGTCTTGCCATGTTGGCTCGAACTCCTGACCTCAAGTGATCCTCCTGCCTCGGCCTCCCAAAGTGCTGGTATTATAAGCATGAGCCCCTGTGCCTGCCCTAAATTACATTTTCTTTGCTTTTTTTTTTTTTTTTTTTTTTTTTTTTTTTTTTTTTTTTTTTTTTTGAGAATGAGTCTCGCTCTATCGCTCAGGCTGGAGTGCGATGGCACAATCCCGGCTCACTGCAACCTCTGCCTCCCAGGTTCAAGCAATTCTTGTGCCTCAGCCTCCCAAGTAGCTGGGATTACAGGTGCCCACCACCATGCCTGGCTAATTTTTGTATTTTTATTAGAGATGGGGTTTCAACATGTTGGCCAGGCTGGTCTCAAACTCCTGACCTCAAGTGTTCCGCCCGCCTCAGCCTCCCAAAGTGCTGGGATTACAGGCATGAGCCACCGTTCCCAGCCCCTAAATTACATTTTGTCTGGTTGGGATAATTTATGTACAAATGAAGTCTCTAGCAGCAGTCTTTACAATATAATAACTATGACGGTGATACTTTACTGTCAGCAGCATGAAGATTAATGTAATAGAAGGGGATTTGGAATCAGAAGAACTGTGTGTAATCCTGACTAATGTTAATGAGCTATGCAACTCAGGGCTTACTCGAATACATGGCTACTAAGATTACATACATTCCATGTATTTTTTTTTCTTTTTTTTTTTTTTGAGATGGAGTCTCGCCCTGTCTCCCAGGCTGGAGTGCGGTGGCGCGATCTTGGCTCACTGCAAGCTCCTTCTCCTGGGTTCACGCCATTCTCCCGCCTCAGCCTCCCGAGTAGCTGGGACTACAGGCGCCTGCCACCACGCCTGGCTAATTTTTTGTATTTTTAGTAGAGATGGAGTCTCACCATTTACAGTATGGTCTCGATCTCCTGACCTCGTGATCTGCCCGCCTCGGCCTCCCAAAGTGCTGGGATTACAGGCGTGAGCCACCGCGCCCGGTCTTTTTTTTTTTCTTAAGAGTTGGAGTCTTGCTCTGTCACCCAGGCTGGAGTGCACTGGCGCAATCATGGCTCACTGCCTCCTCAAACTCCTGGGCTCAAGCAATTCTCTCACCTCAGCCTCTTGAGTCGCTAGAACTACAGGTGCACACCACCATACCTGGCTAATTTTTTTTTTTTTTTTTTTTGGTAGAGAAGGAGGTTTCACTGTGTTGTCCAGGCTGATCTTAAACTCCTGACCACAAGTGATCCTCCCACTCTGGCCTCCCAAAGTGCTAGGATTAGAGACAGGTCTTGAACTCCTGGCCTTGAACAATCCTCCTACCTCTGCTTCTGAGTCTCTGGGATTACAGATGTGTGCCACCACACCTGGCTTACATATATCTTATTGAGTAAACTTCAGAACCATTCTGTGAAGTTGTTAGAATTATTATTCCTCCTATAGAGGAGGAAATCAGAAATTCAGATTTTGGGGCCATCCCTTTGTACATGGAATCAAAGTCTCTGGGAATGGGGCTTAAGACTCTCTAAGGAATTTTGATACACCATCAGGCTTGAGAACCATTAACTGAAGGCAAGTTATTTAACCCTCCTAGCCTCATTTTCCCCATAAAATGAAATTTACCGCTACATTCTTAGTTGTAAAATGGGGCTACTTACCTCACAGGGACATTAGAAAGGTCAAATTTGATAATCTAAAGTTCTTTGTCAACTATAAATGTCTGGATAAACTTTTCTCTTTTAACCATAAAAAGCTTCATAGTAATTAGACTATAACTGGTGTTCAATGAATATTTGTTGGATGCTTATTGAACAAATAAAATTTGACTATGGAATCAGCTAGACCTTACCCAGATCTTAAATAAGTTATAAAATTGAAGAGAGACCTGGAAGCATTCCCACTCTTTTTTGTTATTACTCCTAAAGCTACCAATTCTAGACCGCACCTGATGAGAGAAGGAAACTGGCCTTTCATGGTCCCTGTGGCAGTTTCCCCTGCAGAACATCAGGACTGTTATCTCATTTAATCCTTCCGAAATTCCTGTGAGGTGGATAGATTTCAGACTTTCTTTTTTTTTGAAGACAACGTCATGCTGTGTCACCCAGGCTGGAGAATGCAGTGGTGGAGTCACAGCACACTGTAACCTCAACCTCCTGGGCTCAAACAGTCCTCCTGCCTCAGCCTCCAGTTAGCTGGGACCACAGGTGCACACCACCACTCCCGGCTAATTTTTTGTATTTTTAGTAGAGACGGGGTTTCGCCATGTTAGCCAGGATGATCTCGATCTCCTGACTTCGTGATCCACCCACTTCAGCCTCCCAAAGTGCTGGGATTACAGGTGTCAGCCACCACACCCAGCCAAATTCTTACTATAACTTCTTAGTTATAGTAAGCTGGTTTTGTTTTGTTTGTTTGTTTGTTTGTTTGTTTTGGAGATAGCGTCTTGCATTGTCGCCCAGGCTGGAGTGCAGTGGCGCGATCTCAGCTCACTGCAACCTCCACCTCACTGCAACCTCCACCTCACGTGATTCTCGTGTCTCAGCCTCCCAAGTAGCTGGGATTACAGGCACCCACCACCATGCCTGGCTAATTTTTTGTATTTTTAGTAGAGACAGGGTTTCACTATGTTGGCCGGGCTGGTCTCAAACTCCTGACCTCAAGTGATCCACCCGCCTCGGTCTCCCAAAGTGCTGGGATTATAGGCATGAGCCACCACGCCTGGCCTTTGTTTGTTCTTTTTACATCAGAATACCTTTAGTTTTCCTAAGTAGTGTTTGTATCAAGTGCAGTGACTGGTGCCTTCAGCTTGATAGTGCTATATAAGTTACCTAATCTACAATATAAAATTCAATTGATTTTTTTGGTAGCATAGCATCCTATATATTTGTTCATGTTCTCATTCCCAGCCCTTCTTTGGAAATCAACTCCAGCTATTCTGAAACTGTGAGGGGTGAAGGTAATTTAATTCTCTGGGCTCTAATTCCTAAGGGAGAGTTTGCAGTATGTTATTACTGATGACATGTAGGATATGATCTCAGCATAAGGCTTAGTACGTGATAAATCTTTGTTGGAATAATGAATTTATGAACACATTAGACTCAGTATAAAAGCTAGCTGGGCTGGTCGCAGTGGCTCATGCCTGTAATCCCAGCACTTTGGGAGGCTGAGACAGGTGGATCAGTTGAGGCCAGGAGTTTGAGACCAGCCTGGCCAACATGGTGAAACCCCATCTCTACTAAAAATACAAAAAAATTAGCCAGGCGTGGTGGTGGGCACTTGTAATCCCAGCTACTTGGGAGGCTGAGGCAGGAGAATTACTTGAACCCGGAAAGTGGAGGTTGCAGTAAGACGAGACCATGCCATTGCACTCCAGCCTGGGCAACAAGAACAAAACTCCGTCTCAAAAAAAAAGCTAGCTGGAATCACTTGCCTATGTTTTCCTTATACTGGTTATAGAATATTTACCTTGGGCCAAGCATGGCGGTTCACGCCTGTAATCCCAGCACTTTGGGAGGCCGAGGCAGGTGGATCACCTGAGGTCAGGAGTTTGAGACCAGCCTGGCCAACATGGTGAAACCCTGTCTCTACTAAAAAATACAAAAATTAGCCGGATGTGTTGGCACACGCCTCTAGTCCCAGCTACTCGGGAGTCTGAGACAGGAGAATTGCTTGAACCGAGGAGGCGGAGGCTGCAGTGAGTCAGGATTGTGCCACTGCACTTCAGCCTGGGCAAGACAGAGGGAGACTCCATCTCAAATAAAATAAAATAAAATAAAAATTTAAAAAAGTAGGTATTGTTTATTTTTGTTATTTATTTATTCATTTTGGAGACAGGGTCTCACTCTGTCACCCAAGTTGGAGTGCAGTGGTGTCATCATGGCTCATTGCAGCCTCCACCTCCTGGGCTAAAGCAGATTCTCTCACCTCAGCCTCCAGAGTAGCTGGTGCTACAGGTGCAAGCCATCACGCCTAGCTAATTTTTTTTATTTTTTATTTTTTTGTAGAGACAGGGCCTCCCTATTTTGTCCAGGCTGGTCTTGAACTCCTGGGGTCAAGCAATCCTTCCACGTCGGCTTACCAAAGTGCTGGGATTGCAGGTGTGAGTCACCACACTTAGCCTAATTTTAGTTTTTTAAATAACCTTTTTGTAGAATAATTTTAGCTTTCCAGAAAAGTTGTAGAAATAGTACAGAGAGTTCCTATATACCCCCCACCCATTTTCCCCCATTACCACCTTACATAACCATGGTACATTCATCAAGACTAAGAAAGCAATATTGATGCATTTGAATTTCACCCGTTTTTCCTTTAATGTCCTTTTTCTGTTCCAGGATTCAATCCAGAATACCACATTATTGCATTTCATTTACCGTGAATTTTAAAGCGATATTTCCCTTTTAAATCTCCTAGAAAAGGCATATGGAAGGAGCATTTCTCTTTGCTGTTCTCCTACATTTCAAGCATATCTACCTCTATGTAGCACCAGCTTATGGTGTATATCTGCTGCGATCCTACTGTTTCACTGCAAATAAACCAGGCAAGTTTTGGTAATAATAGCAAAAACATTTTCGATTTTTCCCTTACTGTGTTGACTTGGTGGCTTGCTTGATAAGAAGGTTTTATGAAGCACAGCAGATATCTCAGCTGCTAATCCTGTAAGCCCTTTACCCATTCTCGCTTTTCTCTGCTCTTGCCACATCATGAATAGATTGGTATACTATTGTGGGATACTTCTAGTTTTAGCACATGATATAGGTTATGGTTAATGTTCCTTTCCATCTTCCTGGTTACTGATAATGCCCCTTTTCCGTAGATGGGTCTATTCGATGGAAGAGTTTCAGCTTTGTTCGTGTTATTTCCCTGGGACTGGTTGTTTTCCTAGTTTCTGCTCTTTCATTGGGTCCTTTCCTGGCCTTGGTAAGCCTTTTTTTAATTTAATTTTATTTTTTTCAATTAATACATGTTCTTTGTTGGTGTTTAGAAAACATAATAAAGCCAGGAATATGTAAAATAAGTAAAAGCTACTTTTTTCTTACTCCTTACCCAACGTGACTCCCCAAAGATAGGGCAGTATTCCTTTTTTTTTTTTTTTTTTTAAGGTGGAGTCTCGCTGTGTCACCCAGGCTGGAATGCAGTGGCATGATCTCGGCTCACTGCAACCTCCACCTCCTGGATTCAAGCGATTCTCCTGTCTCAGCCTCCTGAGTAGGTGGGATTACAGGCACATGCCACCATGCCTGGCTAATTTTTGTATTTTTAGTAGAGACAGGGTTTCAACATGTTGGTCAGGCTGGACTCAACTTCTGACCTCAGGTGATCCACCCGCCTCAGCCTCCCAACGTGCTGGGATTAAAGGCGTGAGCCACCGCTCTTGGCCCGATAAGGTAGTATTCTTTCAGACATTTTTGTGCACATTCAAATATGTATATATATATACATGTATATGTTTAACTGTACATTACACATACACAAACACAGAATTGATCTTCATTATTTGTGTATTCTGTACTTGTAAGTTTACTTACTTGATAAAATGTATTTGTAACAAAATCAATAATTTTGCAGTCTTACATGGACAGCAGACATTCTAAAGTGCATGGAATTTAACAGATGTTCAGATGTTTTCTTTTTTCCTCTTCTTCCCTGCCCTGAAATCAACTAATTAATTTTAATTCTTACTAAAACTGAAATGTGTCACATCTTTTGTAGTTTCCCAGCTCTCCCCTTCACCCTAGTAGACATGGATAAGCTGCAGTCTGTGTTCTGCTTTGTAGCTTGTAAATTCTTCTGTTATTATAATAGTATGGACTGGTATTCAGAGTATTTTTATGCATAGTGTCCCACTGGACAGTGGACAAAGTGAGACCAAAAGAAGGTTCTGTGAACTTACATTGTGGTGAGCATATAACCACTTACTTACTAGAACCCAGACCCCATAACTTTCTACACACTATACCATAGAGAGTTCCCTAGTTCTCTTTTTGAATTTGAAAAAGATTGATGACTGTTTAATCAGTTTCATTTCTCTTTTCAACAGAATCAGCTGCCTCAAGTCTTTTCCCGACTCTTTCCTTTCAAGAGGGGCCTCTGTCATGCATATTGGGCTCCAAACTTCTGGGCTTTGTACAATGCTTTGGACAAAGTGCTGTCTGTCATCGGTATGGTAGCGAGCATTTTTTACTCAGACTCTGAATATTGAAAGGACTTAGGCACATGGAGAAATGGAAAAACCTTTGTGTTTTGAATGTGGCTGAATTGTTTGTTCTCCAGTCCTGCATTTCAGCTTTCAGGATGAACAGGGGGAGCAGTTCTTGGGACTGAGGCTTTAGTGCAGTAAACAGACTGTTTTCCTTATAAAAGCTCCTTGTGGTAATGAGGTTATTGATCCTTTCCTGGGGAAAAAATAAAATATGTAGACACTCTATAAAGGTAATTTTTGCCTTAATTAAAAAACTATTCAGCAGCAGCAGTTAACCCTGCTTTTTTTCCCCCCTTCTCACCATTCCTATTCAAACCCCTACTTATTTTTAGAGACAGGGTCTCACTGTCACCCAGGATGGAGTGCAATGGTGTTGAGATCATAGTGCACTGCAGCCTTAAATTCCTGGGCTCAAACAGTCCTCTTGTCTCAGCCCCCTGAATTGCTGGGACCACAGGTGCATACCACCACACCTGGCTGATTTTTAAATTTTTATTTTTTAGAGATGAGGGTCTCACTATGTTGCCCAGAGTGGGATCAAACTTCTGGTCTCAAATGATCCTCCCACCTTGGCTTCCCAAAGTGCTGGGATTACCAGCACAAGCCACCATGCCTGGCCTACCCCACTTTTAAACCTAAACATACAAGAAACAAGAAAGAAGAATATGTAAGTTGTGACTCTCGGTATTAAACCAATAAGGAAAATAACCCTGCATTTTAACATGAGGTGAGAAGAAATGAAAAACCCAGGCTATGGTTTTTAAAATTGGGTCATAATGAAAAATAAGTTATGGTTTGAGATGGTTCTACTAAAAATAACTCACTCTGGATAACACAATCTCTCATTTGTGAATACAATCTAGCTTGGTGGGAAAATGGCATGATCAAGAGTGGTGGTCAGCAAACTTTTTCTGTAACTGGCCAGATAATATTTTAAGCTATGCAGGCCACACACAGTGTGTGTGTGTGTGTGTGTGTATGTGTGTCTGTGTCTGTATTTGTGTATGCACACATTTGTTTAAAACCTTATAAAAGTAAAAACCATTCATACTTCAGTGCTGTGCAAAAACTGGGCACAGGCTACATTTGGCTGTTGGCCTATAGTTTGTGGACTCCAGATCTAGAGTCTGATGACTTGGTTTGGAGGCTCACCTGCGTAAATTGCTATTGCAGTGTGTGGCATTGATAAGTCATTTGCTTCCTTTCGTCTAACTTTCCTCACTATACGAAAGGCATACTAGTACTTTACCTGTACCTATACAGTGTGTTGTGAGGAACAGAAGCAAAATTTAAAAAGTACTAGGTTATCAGTAGCAGAGACTTTGGAGCCAGACAAACCTGAGTTCAGTTTTACCACCTATTAGTTGTGTGACTTTGGGCAGGTTACTCCATCTCTGTACCTCAGGGGGCTAAAAGTAGTAAGTGCAGAGCCCTGGGCACATGGTAGATGCTCCATGCATGGTGGCCACTATTACTGTTTTTGATAAGTACTTGGAGGAAATCATACACTGCCTATGTGATGACTTATACATTGTGTCACCGTGTTGCTCACTGTGAATCTAGCCTTGATGTACATGGCATTCTTACAGAGTAATTCCTAACATTCATATTTCAAAAAAAGCTTTAAACAGCCAGCATAGTATGAGGTAGAAGGGCCAGTTGCCTTGTCTGAGTCAGGAAGCTGTACTGTACCCTCACTTGTATGTTTGTCTCTTTGAAGATGTTTTACATGGAAAGTCAGTGTCAGAGTTAGACAACTTTGTTATAGGGAGATGGTTATTAGCTGTAAGAGAGAATCAGCAGGCCAAAGGGGAAAGGGGAAGAGGTTAGTAAGTAGAAAATATTTTGGTACATCTTTCCCACATTGTATTCATTTTCACTGGCATTTGACAGGCCCTATAGGTGCTCAAACTGTCTCTGACTGTCCTATTAGCCAGAGCTTGTTGGGGCTTGTATTGTCATTCTCTGAATTGATTTATTTAATAACCAAGTATTTATTGAGCTCCTATGTACTGGGGATAGAAATGAACTCATCATCATTCCTGCCTTCAAGGAATACAGTATAGTAGAGGAAATGAGCACATAAACAAGTGCAGTGCCTTGTGGTGAACACTGTTAGAGTGAGCTCACTCAGCTGTGCACGTTGGCTCAGGCCTGTAATCCTAGCACTTTGGGAGGCTGAGATGGGCGGATCACCTGAAGTGAGGAGCTCGAGACCAGCCTGGCCAACATGGTGACACCCCGTCTCTATTAAAAATACAAAAATTAGCCGGGCATGGTGGCACATGCCTATAATCCCAGTTAATGGGGAGGCTGAGGCAGGAGAATCACTGGAACCTGGGAGGCAGAGGCTGCAGTGAGCCGAGATTGCGCCACTGCATTCCAGCCTCTGTCTCTGGGTGACAGAGTAAGACTCCATCTCAAAAAAAAAAAAAGTGAGCTCACAAGAAAATCAGTTCTGCTTATTGATTTAGGAGCTTTCTCAGGTGATTGAATTAGAAGTTAATTTGGCAAAGGGAGTTGCCTGGGCAGAGGGACACAGGTGTTGAGAGTGGTATATTGAGGACCCACAGTTACTTCATTGTGGCCAAGCCGCATTTAACAAAGTAAAGATGAGATTGAACAGGGGGGAAGGGGCGATGAGATCATGGAAGACACTGGATACTATGTTTAGGAATACAGGGTTTCTCCCATAGGAGATGAAGGATTCAAAGTTCCTTCATGACATGCTCAGACTGTTCTAGAAGCTTGCTTTCAGAGATGAGAGCAGATTACCATTTGTGCTGCCTGCCGGCAAGTTTCCTATAAGCTGCACAAATTCCCTGTTCCAATGCAAAGAGCTGCTTTATATATTATAATCTTAAGACCAGAGGCATTTTGGGTAGAATAGTATAGGATTAAATTCATGAAATCTTAGCCTTTAAGCAGCAATAAGATTTAGTAGCTTACTTTTTATTCCTCAAGGAATTGATTATTAATATATGGTATCTCGGTGATAAAGATAAAAATAAAACAAAACAAAATATCTGTTTAATAGGTTTGAAATTGAAATTTCTTGATCCCAACAATATTCCCAAGGCCTCAATGACAAGTGGTTTGGTTCAGCAGTTCCAACACACAGTCCTTCCCTCAGTGACTCCCTTGGCAACCCTCATCTGCACACTGATTGCCATATTGGTAAGAACTCAACAGATGGTGCTCATTTCTTGAGTTTTCTCTGCTTTTCTTTTGTCTGGCTGACTAAATTTCAACTTTCAAGCTCTTCCAACTGTAGGATAAATTTCATGCCTGTAATCCTTCTGCAGATTGAAGCATTTCCTAGCAATTCTTAGAGTAACTTTGAATACCATAAGGAAGGATTACCAGTAAAGCCTTTGTGAGAGATTCTTGCCAGTGGCTGTTAGACCATCTGTTCACCCTGGGGGAAGGGAAAAAGAAAAGCCCAGAGAGGAAGAGGCATGGATCATGCTGCAGAGAAAGAAGGAAATGTTTGTGGCAGGGACATCCAGATTTGGTTTGTTTTTCTCACCGTTAGCTAAATCATCAAAATTCCAAATGTATCTGGACAGCGTGGATGTTTTGTCTTGATGGTGATAATGAGTTGAGAGAGTCGACAAAGGCTTTTTGAGCCTAAGATGAGCCTAATATGAGTAAGATGCTCTTAGAGGCCTCATTCTAAGTACTTTAGAAACTTTAATTTCTAAAATTTCATTAGTGATTGCAGTGACCTCAATTTCATGGTATAATTTTAGTAGATTTCAATATAAACAACTCAATCCTATCGATAATTACACTCATCTTTAATTTTGGTTTCTGAATGTTTCAAACCTGCTAGCAACCACCTGATTCCACTTAATTACATGACAGTACAGGTATGTAGATAATTAAGCTCTGTTGGGCTGTTTGTTCACATATTTTAATTGAGGTAAAACATTTTTCCTAAAATTTCAGCCTTATGAGGTACATATAGTTTCTATGGCCTTCCAGCCAATAAAACTAAGTATTTATTAATATGGTAAATCTAATTTATTGGCTCAAAAGCATCTATGGACTTCTGTAGTTTGACCTATTAGGTTCATTAATAAATGAACTATTAGTAAACTAATTATGAAGATGTAATAAGTTGTTAGACTGTACATCCCAAAACTTAATTATTAATTTTGATAGTATAATTAATTTCTTTTTTTTTTTTGAGACAGAGTCTCACTCCGTCATCCAGGCTGGAGTGCAGTGGCGATTCTCCTGCCTCAGCCTCCCGAGTAGCTGGGATTACAGGCGCCTGCCACTGCACCCAGCTAATTGTTTTGCAGTAGTTTTGTTTTTGTTTTTGTTTTTGTTTTTTGAGACGGAGTCTTGCTCTGTTGCCAGGCTGGAGTGTAGTGGTACGATCTCAGCTCACTGCAACCTCCACCTCCTGGGTTCAAGCGATTCCCCTGCTTCAGCCTCCTGAGTAGCTGGAACTACAGGCATGCACCACCACGGCCGGCTAATTTTTTTTGTATTTTAGTAGAGACAGGGTTTCACCATGTTGTCCAGGATGGTCTCGATCTCCTGACCTCGTGATCCGCCCACCTCGGCCTCCCAAAGTGCTGGGATTATAGGCCTGAGCCACCACACCCGGCCTTTTTTGTAGTTTTTAGTAGAGACAGGGTTTCACCATCTTGGCCAGGCTGGTCTTGAACTCCTGACCTCGTGATCGACTTGCATCAGCCTCCCAAAGTTCTGGGATTACAGGCGTGAGTCACTAGGCCCGGCCAATTTTTTTTTTTTTTTTTTTTTTGAGACAGTCTCGCTCTGTCACCTAGGCTGGAGTGCAGTGGCGCAATTTCAGCTCACTGCAACCTCTGCCTCCCAGGTTCAAGCGATTCTCCTGCCTCAGCCTCCAGAGTACCTGGGAATACAGGTATGTACCACCACACCCAGCTTATTTTTTTTGTATTTTTAGTAGAGATGGGGTTTCACTATGTTGGTCAGGCTGTTCTTGAACTCAACCTCAAGTGATCTGCCTGCCTTGGCCTCCCAAAGTGCTGGGATTATAGGCATGAGCCACCATGCCCAGCCAGTAGAATTAATTTTAATGAGTTAAATATATACATCAAGGCCAGGCGCGGTGGCTCAAACCTGTAATCCCAGCACTTTGGGAGGCCAAGGCAGGCAGATCACGAGGTCAGGATTTCGAGACCAGCCTGGCCAACATGGTGAAACCCCGTCTCTATTAAAAATACAAAAATTAGCTGGGCGTGGTGGCAGGCACCTGTAATCCCAGCTACTTGGGAGGCTGAGGCAGGAAAATCGCTTGAACCCAGGAGGTGGAGGTTGCAGTGAGCCGAGATCGCACCACTGCACTCCAGCCTTGGCAACAAAGCGAGACTCCGTCTCAAAAAAACCAAAAATTATATATATATATATATATATTTACATATAAAATATATTTATTTACATATAAAAATATATATATACACATCAAATGCCAATTTTTTCTGAGTTGTTGCTTTTATGTTAACTTTTGTTAGACTGTGCACAAAGTGATGAATGATTCGGTTTCATGAAGAATTGTCTAAGATCGACTGTCTTTCAGAGATGATGCAAATTGTATTCACCTGAACTCTGTTTCTGTAAAGTCTATTTCAAATGATACTGAAGTTTATCTTTGCCTATTGTTTCTAGCCCTCTATTTTCTGTCTTTGGTTTAAACCCCAAGGGCCCAGAGGCTTTCTCCGATGTCTAACTCTTTGTGCCTTGAGCTCCTTTATGTTTGGGTGGCATGTTCATGAAAAAGCCATACTTCTAGCAATTCTCCCAATGAGGTAAGCAGATAGCTCAGCCAGTGAGCATTTTGGCATATTTCACAATGATCCTATTTTCTATTTGCTCTGTCCCTTCTTGTCATGTTCACCAGGATAGGCAAAAACAAAGATGTGTAGGAACAGATGTCCACTAGGACAGGACAGGGATGCTTAACTTGAGATTCTTGGACCCATGAAGGTATGCAAAAATGCATGTACTATTTCTGTTTCTGCGTTTTTGGAAAGAAGCACTGTAGTGATTAAGTACCATGAAAGCCGGCTTTTAGATCTGATCATTGAGGGGCAGTATGTTATAGAAAAAACCTGGGCTGGCCGGGCACGGTAGCTCACGCCTGTAATCCCAGCACTTAGGGAGGCCGAGGCGGGCAGATCACGAGGTCAGGAGATTGAGACTATCCTGGCTAACATGGTGAAACCCCATCTCTACTAAAAATACAAAAAATTAGCCGGGCATAGTGGCACATGCCTGTAGTCCCAGCTACTCGGGAGGCTGAGGCAGGAGAATTGCTTGAACCCGGGAGGAAGAGGTTGCAGTGAGCCGAGATCGCACCACTGCATTCCATTCTGGGTGACCGAAGGAAACTCTGTCTCAAAAATGAAAAAAAGAAAAAACTTGGGCTTTCGCATCATCCCGTCTGAAAATAAGGTCCCATGGTTCCTTGTTAAGTGTTGTTAGTCAAAGTAAGGATTTAGTCTATTCTGGAATAATACCTGATACTGTACTACATTTCAGATTTTCCAGAACTGTTTTTGTTTTGCATTCTTTCTTTTGAGCCTCACAATAATCTTTTAAGATAATTGGCCAGGCATGGTGGCTCACATCTGCAATCCCAGTACTTTCAGAGGCTGAAGCGGTGGTTCACTTGATGCCAGGAGTTTGAGATCAGCCTGGCCAACATGGCAAAACCCCATCTCTACTAAAAATACAAAAATTAGCCAGGCATGGTGGTGCATGCCTGTAATCCCAGCTACTTGGGAGGCTGAGGCATGAAGATCCTTTGAACCTGGGAGGTGAAGGTTGCAGTGAGCCAAGATGGCACCACTGCACTCCAGCCTGGGGCAATAGAGTGAGACCCTGTCTCAAAAAAAGGAAAAAAAAAAAGATAGTTAAAATAAATGGGTATTATTCCCTTTTTTTTCCTTTCTTTTTTTTTTTTTTTTTTTACTTTTTGGTAGAGACAGGGTCTTGCCATGTTGCCTAGGCTGGTCTCAAACTACTGGGCACAAGCAGTCTTCCTACCTCAGCCTCCCAAAGTGCTGGGATTGCAGATGTGAGCCAACAAAACAGGCTTATTCTCTGTCTTAACATCTGAAGAATCTAGGGCTCAAAATGTTTGTGACTTGTCCAAAGTCATACAGGTCGCAAGAATTAGAGTTAGGACCTGAATCTTATGATGTTGAATCTATGATCTTTTCACTATGCCATGCTAAAAAAACCATTTTAAATGTAAGTGTCCAGTTTAGGCATAGTTGAAACCCAATAGATAGATAAATGGTAATAATAGCCTCTTTCTTGATATTTTTCTTGAACCTTGAGAAATCATTTAAGCTCTGAACATATGTTAAGCAAATTTGTCAGGCCAGTATGTGGCTTGTCTGGGTTTATTTAGCAGCTTGGAGTTTCCAAATTAAAAAGTAAAGCAAAAACTTTTAATGTCTTTAGTCTGAATTCACACCAAACACCAGCAGGTGAAGGGCATTGTCCAAGAGATGAGCTATAGGGTTGGAAATGAAACTCCAAGTCCTGTTTCCCTGACTGCCACCACTAGGCAGCTCCCAATCCCACAACATTCCTGTCTTTGGAGAAGGCAATTACTCAGGGAAGCAAGATTCTTTTTTTTTTTTTTGAGACAGAGTCTCGCTCTGTTGCCCAGGCTGGAGTGCAGTGGCGCGATCTCGGCTCACTGCATCCTCTGCCTCCCAGGTTCAAGCGATTCTCCTGCCTCAGCCTCCTGAGTAGCTGGGATTACAAGCACCCGCCACCATGCCCGGCTAATTTTTGTATTTTTAGCAGAGACAGGGTTTCACCATGTTGGCCAGGCTGCTCTTGAATTCCTGACCTCAGGTGATCCTCCCACCTCGGCCTCCCAAAGTGCTGGGATTAAAGGCATGAGCCACTGTCCCCGGCCAGAAGCAAGATTCTTTTACGATACCCCTGATTCAGTTTGATACATGCTATTGATTGCTTAAAATTTCCTACTAAAAAATTAATATTCTCAACTAAATTGAACTTGTGGCAAAATCAGCATGTTCTTCTATGCCTCAGCCAGTTCTAATGTAATAGGAGATGCAGTTTATTTAAGCTATTTGCAAGTGTAATAACAGTTGTTGTTTTAAGAAATTATTTTTATTTTTAGCCTTTTGTCTGTGGGAAAAGCAGGAGACGCTTCGATTTTTCTGATTCTGACCACAACAGGACATTATTCCCTCTTTCCTCTGCTCTTCACTGCACCAGGTAAACAGTGTCTTCTGAGAAAACTATATTTGACTATCACAACCTTTTCATCAAGGCCCAGAGATTAATACATCTAATTTAAACAACCCTAAAATCTCTTGGAGAGAGATCATTCATCCTCTTAAATAAAACCTCCAATTTCCTGTAATTCTCAGCATCTCTAGATGTCACAAAAATGTAAAATTAAACTTAAAAAGTATTATTAGCACTATATAGCTGTGTCAGTGTGCTTATATTACTTTCAGCATCATAAGTCTTTCTGTCATCAGCTAAATTATCTTTTTTTTTTCTATTCTTTTAACAGAACTTCCCATTAAAATCTTACTCATGTTACTATTCACCATATATAGTATTTCGTCACTGAAGACTTTATTCAGGTAATCAAAAAAAATGTTTAAAATTATACTTACTCTTGTGAAATGTTTACACCTAAATGGTCAAATAAGCTTTTTAAATTTTATTTTTAAGTTATAACAGTAATATGACAACATTACAAAAAAAATTGGTAAATAGAGGGAGAAATCACTCAATCCCATCACTCAGGCGAGACAACATAGTTTGTGTCTTTAGTTTGGGGGAGTATTTGAGGAGGACTACTTAAATTAAAATCCTATATGAAAACTCAAAAACTGAATGTAAAATATGCTTTATGAATAAAACTATTAAATACAGATAGATATGGAAAAAACTAAAAGATACTATGTACAAATTTTTTTTGTTTGTTTTTTTGAGACGGAGTTTTGCTCTTGTTGCCCAGGCTGGAGGGCAATGGCATGATCTCGGCTCACCACACCCTCCGCCTACCGGGTTCAAGCTATTCTCCTGCCTCAGCCTCCCAAGTTACTGGGATTACAGGCATGCGCCACCATGCCCAGCTAATTTTTTTTTTTTTTGGAGACGGAGTTTCACTCTTGTCACCCAGGCTGGAGTGCAGTGGCGCGATCTCCACTCACTGCAACTTCCGCCTCCTGGGTTCAAGCGATTCTCCAGCCTCAGCCTCCTGAGTAGCTGAGATTATAGGTATGCATCACTACCACACCTGGCTAATTTTTTATATTTTTAGTAGAGGTGGGGTTTCACCATGTTGGCCAGGCTGCTCTCGAGCTCCTGACGTCAGGTGATCCACCTACCTTGGCCTCCCAAAGTGCTGGAAGTACAGGCGTGAGCTGCTGTGCCCGGCTAATTTTGTATTTTTATTAGAGATGGGGTTTCTCTGTGTTGGTCAGGCTGGTCTTGAACTCCCAACCTCAGGTGATCCACCCACCTCGGCCTCCCAAAGTGCTGGGATTACAGGCGTTGAGCCACCGCACCCAACTATGTACAAATTTTACTACAGAATTATAGATGGAAACTTTTTCTCTTCTAAACTGTATGTAATGTTAACTATAATTTTTTTTTTTTTTTTTTTTTTTTGTTGAGACGGAGTTTCACCCTTGTTGCCCAGGCTGGAGTGCAATGGCACGATCTCAGCTGACTGAAACCTCCACCTCCCAGGTTCAAGCGATTCTCCTGCCTCAGCCTCCCTAGCAGCTAGGATTACAAGCATGCGCCACCACACCCAGCTAATTTTGTATTTTTAGTAGAGATGGGTTTCTCCATGTTGGTCAGGCTGGTCTCAAACTCCTGACCTCAGGTGATCCACCGTCCTTGGCCTCCCAAAGTGCTGGCATTACAGGTGTGAGCCACCATGCCCGGCCAACTGTAATTTTTTAAAGCTTGCTTATGGTTCATAACTGTGTCCATAAAAACTTATATAATTAACTATGTTAAAATGCAGTTATAGCCATGTGACCCAGCAATTCCACCCCTATACCCAAAAGAATGGAAACAGGGACTCAACAGATACTTGTACATCAGTATTCATTGTAGCATTATTCATACTAGCTAAAAGATGGAAACAACCCAATGTCCATCAACAAATACATGATAAAGTGTGATATATACATATAGTGGATTATTCAGCCAAAGAAAAGAATGAAGTTCCAATACATGCTACATGAATGAATCTTGAAAACATGCTAAGTGAAAGAAACCAGACAGAATAGAACAAATATCATATCGTTCCACTGATAGGAAATTCTAGAATAAACAAACATAGAGACAGAAAGTAGATTAGAGGTTGAGGGAACAGGGGGATGGGAAGTTATTGTTAATGGTTCCAGAGTTTCTGTTTGGGGTCACGAAAATATTTTGAAGGTGGATAGTGGCAATGGGCGCATATTATTGATCTACTTAATACCATCAAACTGTATACTTAAAAATGGTTAAACAAATAGCAAATTTCATGTTATATATATTTTACCAAAATAAAAAATATTTTAAAAATCTGGTGAAACCTTGTCTCTACAGAAAATACAAAAATTAGCTGGGCATGGTGGCAGGCGCCTGTAATCCCAGCTACTTGGGAGGCTGAGGCAAGAGAATCGCTTGAACCCAGGAGGTGGAGGTTGCAGTAAGCTGAGATTGCACCACTGCACTCCAGCCTGGGTGACAGAGCAACGCTCCATCTCAAAAAGAAAATTTTTTTAAAATCTTCAATTCTATATTGTTTCTCGTGTTCTTATTCCAATGTCACAGCACCCAACCCCTTTACCTCTTTCAAATGCAGAACTAATTCTCTCTGAGCAGCTTGAGCTAAATAACAGCATAGGTCGATGATGGGGTAAATTTAGATTGTTGAGATAATATAATGTATATCATTATCATTTTTTTCTAAATGTGAAACTTGTTTTTTATTTTTATTTATTTTTTGAGACAGAGTCTCACTCTGTCGCCCAGGCTAGAGTGCGGTGGTGCCATATCGACTCACTGCAACCCAGTTAAAGCAGTTCTCCTGCCTCAGCCTCCCAAGTAGCTGGAATTACAGGCCTGTGCCACCCTGGTCGGCTAATTTTTGTATTTTTAGTAGAGATGGGGTTTCTCCATGTTGGCCAGGTTAGTCTAGAACTCCTGACCTCAGGTGATCCACCTGCCTTGGCCTCCCAAAGTGCTGGGATTACAGGCATGAGCCTCTGCACTTGGCCTGAAGTGTGAAATTTAATATACTCTTGACTCTGGCCTTGGCTATAATAATTGACAGCAAGACAGTGCAGATGGGGAAGCTTTAGCTAGGAAATGTTTGCTAAACCAGGATGACTCATCTAAAATCAGACTTTTCTCTCTTTTTTCCTTCAGAAAAGAAAAACCTCTTTTTAATTGGATGGAAACTTTCTACCTGCTTGGCCTGGGGCCTCTGGAAGTCTGCTGTGAATTTGTATTCCCTTTCACCTCCTGGAAGGTGAAGTACCCCTTCATCCCTTTGTTACTAACCTCAGTGTATTGTGCCGTAGGCATCACATATGCTTGGTTCAAACTGTATGTTTCAGTATTGATTGACTCTGCTATTGGCAAGACAAAGAAACAATGAATAAAGGAACTGCTTAGATGTGTGCCAAGCAATTATTTCATGGGAAGTTAACCAGAACTTGAAGAAAGTTGCCAGTGGCATCAGCCATTTGTTTCAGTAGAACTGTCCAGAGCACCATTCTTCCACACTTGGTCTTGCCCAGCCTAGCAACCGGATTGTCACCATGGTGAGAAGCCACTGGCCCTCCATAAGCACTGAAACACAGCTGAAAAAAAACTCACCTTTCCCTATTAAAATTGTCTGAGATCGTTCAGACTGCTGTGCTTGCTCAAGCCAAACAGGGAGTCTGATTAACCGCATAATTATTTGTAGCCTATGCTAACCATTGTGAGGATATAAAGCATAATTAGAATCCTGTGCTAAGGAAATATAAATGAAATGCTATTTGGTATGCACAAAAAAACTTCTGGATCGTTACCAGCTCCTACATTTTCCTCTTGGCGTGTACACAGGCAGATGGTGTACTGTCCCCATTCTGTACACCTTGTTCCAGATTTTTTTTGTTTGAAATTATACAGTGACAATACTCACAAAGCCAAGGGGAGTAGTTAAGGTACTGGTTTGGCCAGGCAGCAGAAACTACAAACCACAGCTACTTTACATTGATTTAAGGATATCTCGTGCAGCTCATTTATTCTAACAGCAAGCCCTGCAGTTTTTATAAGGCAGCCACTTAAACCTTTCATCATGCGCAGGAACTGAAGTGATTTTTGCAGTCTGGTTCTTATCCTTTCCCTTCCTTAAGAGTACTTCATATACACTTTTTATCCAGGACCCCAATTTGTGTAATATCTGCCACACATGCAGATTCAGCCAACATTTATCTAGTCAACAGTAGGAACTTTCACACATTTTATTTTATTTCTATTTTTTTTTCAGCCCTCAGGCAGAATTCATACATTTTATTTACCCATTATCCCCTAAGATCAGAGAGACTCCAAGGTCAATGGCATTCTGAGATGGAATCCAGTTATTCCATCTCTTCCGTCTACTCCATTTTCTAAGACTTCTTTTGGGTCTGTTATTGCAGAGACAAAGATGGGGATCTTGCCAAAGGGGGAGGGAAGCGTAGCGCCTCTAACCTGTTTTCCTGCCCACAGTCTCTCCTCCACCCTGTGTTCCAGCTGGCCTAACAACTTCAAACTCCCTGTGTGCCATGCTGTCTTGTACCCCTGTTCCCTTTCATTCATGCTGCTTCCTCTCCTCTCTGCTGACTTCTACCCTGTCATCTGATTATATGAACCTCTTCAAGATTCAGCTTAACTGCTGCCATGTCTGTGAATATAAAGGCAGAATGGTGTAGTGATTAAGAGTAGGGGCCTTAAAGTCGTACGTCCTGGTTGTAAATCTTGCCTCCATCATTTTTTTTTAAATCTGTAGGCAGGTTATTTAACCATCTTTTATCTGAATGTTCTCATCTCTAAAATGATTACATAAAAGATTTAGAACACTGCCTGATGCATTTTAAGTGCTCGGTCAATAGCATTGCTATTTATGTGAATCTTTTCCTATCCCTCTACCTTGCCTCCTCCTGCAGAATTGAGTTGCTCCCACTGTGCCAGGAGTCTGCTGATACCATTAACTGCTGTAATACTGTGTTATGCTTGTTTACCTCTTTTCCCCAGGAGACTAGCAGTTTGAGACCACACTTGTCTTCATAGCCCCAGTTTTTAGCACAGTTGAATGAATGAATGAATGAAGCACACCAAACCAGCCATGATTAAAACCTAAATATTTTACTAGTACAAGCATTAACACAAAGGACCAGTATAGTTCCTCACGTCTTTGCTGTTGTCCAAGCCAAAAAAAAAAAAAGTAGAAGATGAATTTGGATGCATTTCAACCTGACCAAATTTACTTTTTTGGTTGTTATTATGAAAGTGATGTGATGTCAGAACGGGAAGAGCTCATCTAGTGTAGGGATTTCCAGAATGTTCTGTAGAGCACTGGAGGTTCTTCAGTGTTGCCTCAGAGGCCCTGGGCTCTGTCCATAGTAAATAGCTTTGATCTGTTTCATATATTCACATGGCTTCATATACATTTTCATTTGACTTCAAAGTCCAAATATAGCCTTAAAGCAGTTCAGCTGAGCACAGTGACCCACACTTGTAATCCCAGCACTTTGGGAGCCTGAGGCAGGCAGATCACTTGAGCCCAGGAGTTCAAGACCAGCCTGGGCAACATAGTGAGACCCTTTGTCTACAAAAAATCAAAAAATTAGCCAAGCGTGGTGACATGCACTGTAGTCCCAGCTACTCAAGAGACTGAGGTGGGAGGATCACTTGAATCCTGGAAGTCGAGGCTAAGTGAGCTGTGATCACACCACTGTATTCCAGACTGGGGAAGTAAGCAAGACCCTGTCTCAAAAAAAAAAAAAAGTCAATGTCTTATATTACCGGGAGGGAAATGGCTCCAGACTCTGAAGAATACCTTGTTGGTGCCAACACAGACTAGAATCTAGACTTTTTGTCTAGAGCCCAAGATTCTTTTATTCTTTTCCAAGCACTATACTTTGTAATCATGTTTTAAAACTTTACAGAGATATGGGTGGTTTTCAACAACAAATTCCTAAATTTCAGTCAATAAATGAAGTGCTGGTGGCGTGTGGTGGCCCATAGCACTTTGGGACACCGAGGCAGGAGGATCACTGGAGTCCAGGAGTTCAAGACCAACCTGGGCAACATAGTGAGACCTGTCTCTACAAAAATAAAAATTAGCCAGGCGTGATGGCCCGTGCCTGTAATCTCAGCTACTCAGGAAGCTGAAGTGGGAGAATCACTTGAGCCCAGGCATTTGAGGCTGCAGTGAGCCATGATCCTGCCAATGCACTCCAGCCTGGGTGACACAGCAAGACCCCATCTTAAAAAAAAAAGAAATGCTGTTTCAAAATATTTTGAAATTTGGAATTAAGCAAAGTTTAAGAACAAGATAGTATTATCAAAATGTAAACAAATAAGATACATAACTCATTTCTTACCTACTAATTAATGTATATGCAATGTGCCACAATTTAAGAAGATAAAAGAATAAGTGGTGGGACTTCGTGTTCTTGGTCACTGTATCTTTCCCCAGGTGGAGGCATAGAGCCAGAACTGGGCGGGAACTACTAGGAAGATGTGCTGTCTTTCTAGCCCAACTCTGGTATAGTGTTTCTTGTTAAGTGTTTTAGACTTGTATAGTGTTATAGACTTCCACCCTGAAACTTTGTGAAGGAAGCACTCAGTATCAGAAATGCCCCCTAGGTATAGCCCATGCAGCTTCTGTTTGCAGTTAATAGGAAAGAAAACATGCCAATAAAATAATGACCTTTGAAAAATATGTATTTTTGATTAAAATGTCAATTTTATGCACATATTTTGATTTTAATTGCATCATGAGTCATCTGTTAAAAAGAGTTTGAACATTTGTTTTTAGATATATTTCTCTTTAAGATTTTGATGAAATTACACTTACAGCATGATGCTGGTTTTTTAAAAAATCCACCTATCCCTTTGTTTGTTCTCCAAAGAAATTGGCTACTGTGCTAATGGCAGTTAAGATTGGAATGATCATGTAAACCTTAAAAGCTTGAAGCAGTATAGCCATTCATTTCTCACAATGAAGTCCCATATTCAGCATCTCCATTTTATACAAAAGTCAATAAAGGTACTAATTTTTTTTTCAAACTGTGGAGTCAGAAACAAAAACAATATATGTTGGAGGCCGAGGCAGGCGGATCACAAGGTCAGGAGATCAAGACCATCCTGGCTAATATGGTGAAACCCCATCTCTACTAAAAATACAAAAAATTAGCCGGGCGTGGTGGCGAGCGCCTGTAGTCCCAGCTACTTGGGAGGCTGAGGCAGGAGAATGGCGTGAACCCGGGAGGCAGAGCTTGCAGTGAGCCGAGATCGTGCCACTGCACTCCAGCCTAGGCAACAGAGCGAGACTCCATCTTAAAAAAAAACAATATATGTTGGGTGTGGTGGCTCACACCTGTAACCCCAGTACTTTGGGAGGCTGAGGCAGGTGAATCACTTGAGGTCAGGAGTTTGAGACCAGCCTGGCCAACATGGTGAAACTCCATCTCTACTAAAAACACAAAAATTAGCCAGGCGGGGTAGTGGGTGGCTGTAATCCCAGCTACTCAGGAGGCCGAGGCAGGAGAATTACTTGAACCCAGAAGGCGGAGGTTGGAGTGAACTGAGATTGCACCACTGCACTCCAGCCTGGGTGACAGAACTAGACTCTGTCTTTAAAAAAAAAAACAACAAAAATATTTGTACTGATAAAGTGACTATGAAAGGGACAAGACTCAGTATACCTCTGTACAATGCTCGAAAAGAGACTGTTTATAAGAAATTCAGAGTCCTAGAAAGGCTTTCAGAAGTACATTCCACATATTTTTTATTTTTATTTATTATTATTATTGTTTGAAGACAGAGTCTCGCTCTGTCGCCCGGGCAATCTTGGCTCACTGCAACCTCCGCCTCCCGGGTTCAAGCGTTTCCTGCCTCAGCCTCCCGAGTAGCACGCCACCACGCCCAGCTAATTTTTTGTATTTTAGTAAAGACGGTTTCACCGTGTTGCCCAAGCTGGTCTCGAACTCCTGAGCTCAGGCAATCCGCCTGCCTCAGCCTCCCAAAGTGCTGGGATTACAGGCATAAGTCACTGCACCTGACCAGATTTATTAATTTTTTAAGTGTTTTTCTGACAAAGATAGCTGATTAAAGCAGGATGGGAGTGTTCACGTCTCAAAGCAGCCCCTCCCATATGTGCAGCTGTTTGTTAGGGCATTTTTAATGATGAATTAGTATTTTTCCTTCTCTGACTTTCTCCTATTGGTTTCTGGAGCAGAACATACTGAAGGTCTACTCATATTTAAATAACAGCCCTTCAAGTGATACACAGAAGGAAAACCCCATACTGTTATGTGCCAAGTACGGTGCTAGACATTACATCTCTTAATCCCTACTAAAACTGCAAATGAAATCCATTATCACTTCACAAAAATATTTAATGAATTTCTATTGAGTGTTATACATTGTGCTCAGTGCTGGAGATCAAAAAGTGGACAAGAAAGCCATATTCCTGCCTACAAGGAATTTGTATTCTAGTGGCTAGAGGGTCCTAAGAGCAAAGAAGAGTGGTATAAATTGAAGATGAAGAAGTAGGCAGCGCCCAAATCATGTGGGAATTTGATTTTAAGTCAAATGGGAACAAATGGTTTTCAGATTTTCTGAGTTATACTTTCATGTAGGTGGAGCAAAATTCGTGAGGTCCCCAGCTACCCAGTTCCCCTACCAAGAGGCAACCATTGTTACCAATTTTTTAATGTATCATTCCAGAGATGCCAGAGATATTCTATGCAGAGACAAGTATTTTTATGTACATAAATGAAAACATTATACACACTTTTGACCTCACATTTTTTATTCTTTATTTTTTGACAGGGTCCTGCTTTGTTGCCCAGGCTGGAGTACAGTGGTGCAGTCTCGGTTCACTGCAACCTCCACCTCAGCCTCCCAAGTAGCTGGGATTACAGGAGGCATGACCAGGACCAGATAATTTTTGTATTTTTTGTAGAGATGGGGTTTCACCATTTTGCCCAGGCTGGTCTTGAGCTCCTGGCTCAAGCAGTCCGCCCACCTCGGCCTCCCAAAGTGCTGGGATTACAGGTGTGAGCCACTGTGCCTGCTGACCTCACTTTTGTGTGTGTGTGTGTGTGTATGCTTAGTATATTTTGGAGTTTATTCTGTTATCAGTACATATTGAACTGCATTATTCTTTTAAGAGCTGCATATTATCTGTATTAGTTATCTATTGCTGTGTAACAACATAGTGGCTGAAAAAAACACATTTACTGTCTCACAGTTTCTGTAAGTCAGGAGTCTAGGCACAGCTTATCTGGGTCCTCTGCTTCAGGATCTCTCACAAGGCTGCAATCAAGGTGCCACCCAGAGTTGTGGTCTCATCCCAAGGTTTGACTGAGAAAAGATCTGCTTCCACGGTTGTTGGCAGAATTCAATTCTCTATGGGTTGTAGGACTGAGGGCCTCAGTTTCTTGTTGGCTTTTGGGTGGAAACCAACCCTCAATTCCTTGTCAATTGACCCTCTTCATGGGGTAGTCACAACATGGCAGCTAGCTTCATCAAAGACATCAAGGAAGGAAGTTGGCTATCAAGATAGCTGTCATGATCTTGGGCAGGCAGGGTGACTAACGCCTATAATCCCAGCACTTTGGGAGACTGACGCAGATGGATCCCTTGAGCTCATGAGTTTGAGACCAGCATGGGCAACAGGGCAAAACACTGTCACTACAAAATATACAAAAATTAGCTGGTCATGGTAGTCCCAGCTACTCAGGAGGCTGAGGTGAGAGGATGGCTTGAACCTGGGAGGGGGAGGTTACAGTGAGCCAAGATTGCACCACTGCACTCCAGCCTCGGTGATAGAGCCAGACCTTGTCTCAAAAAATAATAATATGTAATGATCTTGTGTAATGTAATCATGAAAGTGACATCCTGTCACCTTTGCCACATTCTATGTTAGAAGAACTTACATGTCCAACCCACATGTATGGGAGGGGATTACTAGCATGAGTTCCAGGAAGCAGAGATAATTGGGGCCATCTTAGAGTCTGTTCATTACAGCGTCTATTGTATAGATGGACCAGAATTTATTTAACAAGATTTCTCTTAGTGGACATTTAAGTTGTTTCCATTTTTGACAGTATGAATAACATTGCAATCAATATCAATATCAGTATTCCATTCTGCCTGTGTGCTAGGACTGCACATGTTGTTGAATTAAATTTCTAGAACTAGAATTTCTCTTTTTTTTTTCACTCTCAGAATATGCTTAATAGAACTAGAATTTCTTTTTTTTTTTTTTTTTGTATTTTTAGTAGAGATGGAGTTTCTCCATGTTGGTCAGGCTGATCTCGAACTCCTGACCTTAGGTAATCCGCCCGCCTCGGCCTCCCAAAGTGCTGGGATTACAGGCATAAGCCACCACGCCCGGCCAGAACTAGAATTTCTATGTTGAAGGCTATGCTCAGTTGTAATTTCGATAGATGTTGCCAAATTGGTGATAGAAGTTGCATCAGTTTGTTTCACAGGCAATGTATAAGGATGCCTATTCACACATTTGCCAATTTACTGTGTCATCAAGCTTTGCCAGTGACATCTGTTATCTTCATTTGTATTTCTCTTATGAGAGAGGTTAGAAACTTCTTATATGTTTAAAAGCCATTTGTATTTGATTGATTGAGATGGAGTCTTGCTCCTCGCCCAGGCTGGAGTGCAGTGGCACGATCTCGGCACACTGCAACCTCCACCTCCCAGATTCAAAAGATTCTCCTGCCTTAGCCACCTGAGTAGCTGGAACTACAGGCGTGCACCATCACGCCCAGCTCATTTTTGTATTTTTAGTAGGGACAGGGTTTCACCATGTTGCTTAGGCTGGTCTTGAACTCCTGACCTCCAGTGATCCACCTGCCTTGGCCTCCCAAAGTGCTGGGATTATAGGCATGAGCTACCATACCTGACCCTATTTTCATTATTTTTTTAAATAGAAATGGTTTATTAGATTGCTGAGGTTGGTCTTGAACTCCTGGGCTCAAGCGATCCTTTCGCCTCACCTTCCAAAGTGCTGGGATTACAGGTGTGAGCCACTGTGCTCAGCGTAGCCATTTGTGTTTTCTCTTCTGAGTACTGTGTTGATATTCTTTGCCATTTTTTCTTTGAGACAGAGTCTCACTCTGTCGGCCAGGCTGGAGTGCAGTGGCGCGATCTCAGCTCACTGCAACCTCCACCTCCCAGGTTCAAACAATTCTTCTGCCTCAGCCTCCCAAGTTGCTGGGATTACCGACACAAGTCCCCATGCCCAGCTAATTTTTGTATTTTTAGTAGAGACAGAGTTTCACCATGTTGGCCAGGTTGGTTTCAAACTCCTGACCTGAAGTGATCCACCTGCCTTGTCCTCCCAAAGTGCTGGGGTTACAAGCGTGAGCCACCAGGCCCAGCCAGAAAGAATTTTTAAAGACACACTATAAACCATAAAGAAAAAGATTGGCTGGGTGTGGTGGCTGATGCCTGTAATCCCAGCACTTTGGGAGACCAAGGCGGTTGAATTGTTTGAGCCCAGGAGTTCGAGACCAGCTGAGGCAACATGGTGAAATCCCATCTCTTCAAAAAAAATTAAAACATTTTTTTAAAATGGGTAAAAGATGAACAACCAATTCATTCATGGAAGAGGAAACTATAGAAGAATCAATAAATATGAAAATATATTCAGCTTTGCTAATAATAAAGGAAAAGCAAAACCATAGTGAAATAACATTTCTACTAGAAGACTGGCAAAAATTAAAGTTTGGCAATGGCAACAGACAACAGGCAAAGGTTGCCAAGGATATGGGGAAACCCAACAGAATCAAGTGGAAAACTATTGGAACTAATAGGAAAGTGTAGCAAAATTGCTGACTACAAGAGCAGCATTCTAATTAACCAATTAGAAAAGTAATAGAATATAAAGATATTTGCAACAGTAACAAAAACTATAAATACCTAGAGACATACTAGTTAAAATGTTCAAGAATTTCGTAGAGAAAATGCTAATGGTTTATTGAGGGATATAAAAGGAAATTTGAATAAATGCATAAATATATACCATGTTCATAGATCAGAAGACTCAGCATTTTAAATATATCAATTCTTTCCATAGGAGTCTATAAATTTAATGAAATTCTAATCAATACCCTAATGAGATTTTTCAAATAACTTGACAAGGTGATTTTAAAATCATAAGGAAGTCTAAAGGTGTACAAATAGTAATAATAATAATTGCCAACATGTATTAGCTTTGAAAAAAAGTAGATGATACACCCTATCAGATATTAAAGAACAATTCAACACTATGGTTATTAGATTGTACGATATGGGTATAGTAATTGGTAAAGAGAACTGTGGAACAAAGTAGATTTCAGAAATAGACCATGGCATTTGTGAGAACGTGATGTGTATTAAAGGAGGCATTAAATACTAGTAGGGAAAAGATGGACTTTAATAATAAATGATGTTGGGCCAGTTTTCACGTGTAATATTCCTCACACTCAACACAAAAACAAAAATTCGAATGGATTAAACATGCAAAGCTAAAACTTGGGAAGAAAATATCTGAGCATATCTTTATGGTCTTAGAAAAAACAAGGCTTCTTAATAATATTAAAAACATAGACAACAAAGAAAAAGATTGATACATTTTACTAAACCAATAGTTTACACTTTATGACAACCACCCCAGACTCCATAAATAACATTCAAAGGCAAGCAGAATAGTTGGAAAAGATATCTGCCATATATTTAACAAAAGATTAGCATCAGAGTGTATATATAAGGCTAGCACAGTGGCTCACACCTGTAATCCCAATGCTTTGGGAGGCCAAGGTGGAAGGATTGCTTGAGCCCAGGAGCTCAAGACCATTCTGGACAACATAGTGAGGCTCCATCTCTACAAAAAATTTTAAAAATTAGCCAGCTGAAGGCCGGGTGTGGTAGCTCACACCTGTAATCCCAGCACTTTGGGAGGCTGAGGCAGGAGAATGGTGTGAACTTGGGAGGCAGAGCTTGCAGTGAGCCGAGATCGCGCCACTGCACTCCTTCCTGGGCGACAAAGGGAAACTCTGTCTCAAAAAAAAAAAAAAAAATTAGGCAGCTGGGGTGGTGTAGGCCTGTAGCCCCAGCTACTTAGGAGGCTGAGGTGGGAGGATCTCTTGAGCCCAGGAGGTTGAGGCTGCAGTGAGCCATGATCATGCCACTGGACTCCAGCCTGCACCAAAGAGTAAGACTTGACTCAAAAAAAAAAAAAAAAGGTTGGGGGGGCTGGGCGTGGTGGCTCACACCTGTAATCCTAGCAATTTGGGAGGCTGAGGCGGGTGGATCACTGTAGGAGTTCTGTCAGGGTGGTGGGAAAAGTTGTAAGAAAAAGTTATAGGGAAAGACGCAAACCTTCTTGGAAGGCCGGGAGGTTTTCCAAAAGCTTCGGAAGGGAATTATGGCTGAAGGCAGTCAAATTTTCTTATCTGGAGCCTGAGAGCAAAGGGCAGATAACAAGGGAATGTAAAGAAACTTATCTAGATAAATTTGTTTACTTCTGTCTCCAGAAACCAACCTTTGATCATTCGAGCACAGGACTGCTCTCTACCTGGGGGGTCAACAATGTTTATTACCCACAAATTGTGTTTGCTTCAACCCTTTGTCATTAAATATGTACTACATAAATGCGAGCAGGGCCAGCTTATTGGGACTGCACTCTCTCGGTGGCTGCTGCACTCTCTCGTCAGTGGTGCTGAGCCCTAGCTGCGCTGTCAGGCAAAACACCTGTGTCAGTGTACTTCTTTCATCCATTGCTCAGCCAGAGTCTGCGGGACAGACTCAGCAGATCACCAGGTCAGGAGATCGAGACCATCCTCACTAACACGGTGAAACCCCACCTCTATTAAAAATACAAAAAAATTAGCCGGGTGTGGTGGCATGCACCTGTAGTCCCAGCTACTTGGGAGGCTGAGGCAGGAGAATCGCTTGAACCCGGGAGGTGGAGGTTGCAGTGGGCCGAGATCGTGCCACTGCACTCCAGCCTGGGCAACAGAGCAAGACTCCATCTCAAAAAAAAAAAAAAAAAAAAAAAGATGATATGGTACTGGCATACACACATAGATAGACCCAATGGTACAGAATAGAGAGCCTAGAAATAAACCATTGTGTATATGGCCAAGTGATCTTCATCAAGAGTGCCAAGACTATACACGGGGGAAAGGATAGTCTGTGTTGGGAAAACTGAATATCCACATGCAAAAGATGAAGTTGGAACCTTACCTTATACCACGTACAAAAATTAAAATGGTCAGGCGTGGTGGCTCACACCTGTAATCCCAGCACTTTGGGAGGCCAAGGTGGGTGCATCACCTGAGGTCAGGAGTTCGTGATCAGCCTGGCCAACATGGTGAAACCCTGTCTCTATTAAAAATTCAAAAAGTAACCAGGCATGGTGGCAGGCACCTGTAATCTCAGCTACTTGGGAGGCTGAGGCAGGAGAATTGCTTGAACCCGGGAAGTGGAGGTTGCAGTGAACCGAGACTGCGCCACTGCACTCCAGCCTGGGTGACAGAGTAAGACTCTGTCTCAGAAAAAAAAAAAAAAAAAACCAACTCAAAATGGATTAAAGGCCTAACTATAAGATCTAAAACTCCTAGAAGAAAATACAACTTCAGGCCAGGCGTGGCGGCTCATGCCTGTAATCCCAGCACTTTGGGGGGCCGAGGCAGGTGGATCACTTGAGGCCAGGAGTTTGAGACCAGCCTGGCCAACATGGCGAAACCCTGTCTCTACTAAAAATACAAAAAAATTAACTGGTGTGATGTCTCACGCCTATAATCGCAACTACTTGGGAACCTGAGGTGGGAGAATCACTTGAACCCAGGAGGCGGATGTTGTAGTCAGCCAAGATTGTGCCATTGCACTCCAGCCTGGGCGACACTGAGACCCTGTCTCAAAAAAAAAAAAAAAAAAAAAAAGGAAAAGAAAAGAAAACAGCTTCAGAACATTGGATTTTGCAATGATTTCTTGGATATGACACCAAAAATATAGGTAACAAAAGCAACAATAGACAAATGGGACTACATCAAACTCTTTTTTTTTTTTTTTGGAGATGGAGTCTTGCTCTGTCCACCCAGGTTGGAGTGCAGTGGCATGATCTCGGCTCACTGCAACCTCCACCTCCTGGGTTCAAGTGATTCTCCAGCCTCAGCCTCCTGAATAGCTGGGAATACAGGCGCCCGCCACCACGCCCGGCTAATTTTTTGTATTTTAGTAGAGACGGTGTTTCACCATGTTGCCCAGGCTGGTCCTGACCTCCTGAGCTCAGGCAATCCGCCTGCCTCAGCCTCCCAAAGTGCTAGGAGTGTGAGCCACTGCGCCCGGCCGGGAATACATCAAACTTTAAAACTCCTGTACATCAAAGGAAGCAGAGTGAAAACGCAGCTTACAGAATGGAAGAAAATATTTGCACATCATAGATCTGGGCCAAGCGTGGTGGCTCACACCTGTAATCCCAGCACTTTGGGAGGCCGAGGCAGGTGGATCACTTGAGTTCAGGAGTTCGAGACCAGCCTGACCAACATGGAGAAACCCCATCTCTACGAAAATACAAAAGTAGCCAGGCGTGGTGGCGCATGCCTGTAATCCCAGCTACTCGGGAGGCTGAGGCAGGAGAATCACTTGAACCCAGGAGGTAGAGATTGTGGTGAGCCGAGATCGCACCATTGCACTCCAGCATAGGCAACAAGAGTGACACTCCGTCTCAAAAAAACAAAACAGCCGGGTGCAGTGGCTCACGCCTGTAATCCTAGCACTTTGGGAGGCCAAGGTGGGCAGATCATGAGGTCAGGAGATCGAGACCATCCTGGCCAACACGGTGAAACCCCGTCTCTACTAAAAACACAAAAAATTAGCTGGGTGTGGTGGCGGGCACCTGTAGTCCCAGCTACTCGGAAGGCTGAGGCGGGAGATTGGCATGAACCCGAGGCGGAGCTTGCAGTGAGCCGATATTGTGCCACTGGACTCCAGCCTGGGTGACAGAGTGAGACTCCGTCTCAAAAAAAAAAAAAAAAAAAACCCACAAAGCAAAACAAAACAGGGCCAGTTGCAGTAGCTCACGCCTGTAATCCCAGCACTTTGGGAAGCCGAGGTGGGCAGATCACTTGAGGTCAGGAGTTTGAGACCAGCCTGGCCAACAGGGCGAAACCCCATCTTTACTAAAAATACAAAAATTAGCAGGACATGGTGGCACGCACCTGTAATCCCAGCTACTGGGGAGGCTGAGGCAGGAGAATTGCTTGAACCAGGGAGGCAGAAGTTGCAGTTAGCTGACATCGCGCCACTGCACTCCAACCTGGGCGACAGAGTGAACCTCTGTCTCATAAAAAAACAGGCCCAGAAGATTGTGGGGGTTATGTGTTGAGGAGCAGTGGGCTAGGCTTCTGTTATGGATCCCCTTACTCAGAGTTAGATTTTTTTTATAGAAGCTGAGCCTTGGAATATCCATTGAATACACAAGTATTTCATCATGTTTTAAGAAAATCTGTAAACTTTATTTTAGATGCTTGCCTAGTAGTTTATCTGGTATTCAGAATTTACATATTGCTTCTGAGGAACATTTTTGGTTGTTTTTATTCTTTTAATAACATTTTAAAAGAAACACTGTGGTTAAAAAAACAAAAATTTGTGCAAAAAACGTTTTCCATGCTATACTATTTTCAGAGAATAAGATTCCTAGATGTGTAATTATTGAGTTAAAGGGTGTGAACTTTTGAAACATTTGCTGCCTTTCAGGAAAGTGCTAATATACACTCCAGAAAAATCCTAATTTGGGCTGGGCGAGGTGCCTCATGCCTGTAATCCCAGCACTTTGGGAGGCCAAGGCAGGAGGATCCCTTGAGCCCAGGAGCTCTAGACCAACCTGGGCAACATAGCAGACCCTGTCTCTACAAAAAATTTAAAAATTAGCCAGCATGATCGCACCACTGCACTCCAGTCTGTGTGACAGAATGAGACCCTGACTTGAGAAAAAGAAAAGCAAAATTCTAACTTGAAATATTGTCAGGTAGCGTTTTTTCTATAGAGATAAAAGGTCCATGCTTTGTGTAATCACTCTTAGCTGGTATTTAATTCTTCCACTCAGGAAATCACTATCTTTGATGCATATACCTTTGCATAAACCTCTGGTTTAATCAGCCTCATTTGGATAAAATGTTTATTCTACTAATGAATGGACATGACAGGAAGACATTTTAGCTCAACATCAGGAAGGGCTTTCCAAAGGGAACTGTTCAATCTGCAGTATTAGAGGTGGGTGAGCAGATGTCACGCATGTCTGTGTGAAGAGGCCACCAACAGGCTTTGTGTGAGCAACAAGGCTGTTTATTCACTTGGGTGCAAGTGGGCTGAGTCTGAAAAGAGAGTCAGCGAAGGGAGATGGGGAAGGGGTTGCCCTATAGGAGTTGGGTAGGTAATGGAAAATTACACTAAAAGGTGGTTATCTGTTGTTAGCAGAGGAGGGGGGTCACAAGGTACATGGTAGGGAGATCATAAGACTGATTGTCCAGAAGAAGAATGTCACAAGGTCAATCGATCCGTTAAGGTAGGGCAGGGACCAGTCACAATGGTGGAATGGTGGAATGTTGGTTAATCTGTTAAGGCAGGAACTGGCTGTTTTACTTCTTTTGTGGTTTTTCAGCTGCCCCAGACTTCTTGGCTCCTGCAGGCCATCTGGACACATATGTGCAAGTCACAGGGGTTACAATGGCTGAGCTTCGGCGCAGAGGCCTGACATTCCTGTCTTTTTATTTATAAAATATAAAGTTATAAGAAAAGATAAAGAAAATATAAGTTTTTACTGGGGATTATTGGGGCAGGGGCGATGTTTCTCAGGGCTGCTTCAGGCATGACTTAGGGGCAGCATGGACACCTAAAGAAAATTTAATTTTATAGTGAGTTGGTCTAGAAAGTTTTCAGGTACAATTTTGTGTGGCTAACAAGGCACCAGTTAGCATATTTTTGAGCTTGGAATTCTCCTAGTAGAATAAATTATCTAAAAATAGCAATTAAGCATAATAGCTTTAAGGTAGGTGGCAGTGAGTTTTTAGGCCAAGGTAGGAATAACGTTTTATATACCAAGGCCTTTTGTCCCCATTTGCCATCATATGAATAGGATCCCCTGGCATCGAGCCAAAAGTCTATTATGTTACTTTTTTCCCAAAGGTGTGAGTGGTGTTTTGAATGGAGGAGTTCAATAGTCCTTACTGCAGACCCTATATAGGAAAGACAGTAAGTACAATAGTCCCTGTCTCCTGGAATAAGTTGGGGCTGGCAAAGAGAGAAATGTCCTAGGCCTTCTAATAACCAATGACAGACCATGTGTCGTCCTGGATGTTGACCTGAGTGCCAGATATGTGGAACTGGTCCTGTATATGCATATTGCTGGTCATTTCTATATGAGTAGGCCTGAGGACCCCATGGGCAAGGATTTGACAGCTGCCACCCCAGGCATTTTAGATTTTTAATTCAGAGGTCTTTGATTTTGGGGGTGGGGAACATTTTGGAGGACAAGGCCTGAAGGAAGTTGTTTTTATAGACAGCAGGTCCTCAGAGATTATGGTTTAGAGGAACGGGTGAAGCAGGCCTGGAAGTATGTTTGGACAGCCGTTTGGAGGGGCTGTTGCATAGAAGCTTGGTCTTGTCTGGATGTTGCCAGGAGTTCATCACTGGTTTAGTCCTAAAGGTGAGAAGGAGTATAATAGGACGAGGAATAGAAGTTTAGGCTGTGGGGAGATTTTGGGGCACAGGATAGTACCATGGGGTTGTTAGAAGCAGCAACTGCAGTATGGAATGATTGGTGATGGCCTGGATGCGGTTTTGTATGAATTGAGAGACTAAATGAAAGACAAAAGGCCCAAATAAGAGAAGAAGAAAAACAGGTACCAGGGGACTAAGAGTAGGACGGAGCCAAGACGCCCAGTTAAAAAGTGCCCAGGTAGGTCCAGCATAATTATTTGCCTGGCTGGCGAGTTTTGGGGCCCTAACTTTAAGCTCTTTTATGTTGTCATATAGCAGGCTGGATTGATTTAGATAAAAACAACATTCTTCATTTAAAAATATGCAGAGTTCTCCTTTTTCAGCAGTGAGTAGGTCAAGGCCTTGGTGATTTTGGAGGACAACTGCGACTAAGGAACCGACCTGGGCCCGAAGGACTGATAAAGTTTGTGATATATCTGTAATGCTAGCAGGAAAGTCATTAGAAAGACAATGGAAGGTTGTGACAGAAGTTGAAATGCCAGGTAGGTCAGAGAGATACAGTCATGGGGGTCAGGTGTGGTATCAGGAATAATGTGGGAGGCCGGATTGAAGTCTGGGCCAGGAACAATGGTAATTGTGGGAGACTCAACAAAGAGTGAGTATAGCTGAAGGAGCTGGAGGGGCAGAAAGTATATGCATCAGGTTTGAGGAAGAAAATAGATTTTGAAAGTTACGAGAACTGTAGAGAGTGAGTTGAGCATAGTTTGCCATTTTAAGGGCCTCTAAAAGTATTAGAGCGGTGGCAGCTGCCACACGCAAACATGAGGGCCAGCCTAAAACAGTAAGGTCAAGTTCAGACAAAAAGGCTACAGGGCGCGGTCCCGGTCCTTGTGTAAGAATTCCGACCACACAGCCCTGTACTTCAGCTGTGTGTAATGAAAAGGGTTGGGATGAGTCAGGGAGAGCTAGTGTGGTAGCAGTTTCTAGAGCTGTTTTCAAGGAATGGAAAGAGGAGTGGGGAAAGGATTTAGGATCTATGGGGTTGGCTAGGTTTCCCTTTCTGAGTTTATATAATGGTTTCGAGAATAAATGTTGAAGGAGCAGGAGGGTGTCTTGTTGAGAAGATTTAAAGGAGGGGCTACAAAGTAGAAGGTCATCAATATATTGAATAAGGTGAGAAGCAGAGGGGTGGAAAGAAAGTAAATCATGAGAAAGAGCTTGGCTGAAGGAATGAGGGCTGTCCCTGAAGCCTCGTGGCAGTACAGCCCAGGTAAGTTGCTGGGACTGATGGGTGTCAGGGTCAATCCAGGTAAAAGCAAAGAGGGCTGGGACGAGGAGTGCAGGGGAATAGTGAAAAAAGCATCTTTAAGATCAAGAACGGAATAGTTGTGGAGGAAGGTATTGAGGACAAAAGAGTGTACGGGTTGGGCACCACAGAGTGGATAGGCAAAACAATTTGGTTGATAAGGCGCAGATCCTGAATTAACTTGTAATACTTGTCCGGTTTTTGGACAGGTAAAATGGGGGAATTGTAAGGAGAGTTTGGAGGCTTTAGAAGCCCATACTGTAGCAGACGAGAGATAATAGGCTTTAGTCCCTTTAAAGTCTGTTGTGGGATGGGACACTGGCACTGAGGGGGTAAGGGTGATTAGGTTTTAATGGGATAGTAATGGGTGTGTGATCGGTTGCTAGGGAGGGAGTAGAGGTATCCCATACTTGTGGGTTAAGGTGGGGGGATACAAGAGGAAGAAGTGAAGGAGGCTTTGGGTTGGGAAGAAGGGCGGCAATGAGATGTGGCTGTCGTCCAGGAATAGTCAGGGTGGTGGATAATTTTGTTAAAACATCTCAACCTAATAAGGGAACTGAGCAGGTGGGAATAACTAAAAAGGAGTGCATAAAAGAATGTTGTACAAGTTGGCACCAAAGTTGGGGAGTTTTAAGAGGTTTAGAAGCCTGGCTGTCAATACCCACAATGGTTATGTGGGCAAGGGAAACAGGTCCTTGAAAATAAGGTAATGTGGAGTGGGTAGCCCCTGTATCGATTAAAAAGGGGACAGACTTACCCTCCACTGTGAAAGTTACCCGAAGCTTGGCATCCATGATGGTCCAGGGGGCTTCCAAGGTGATCGGGCAGCATCAGTCTTCAGCCACTAAGCTGAGCAGGTCTGGTAAGGAGTCAGTCAGAGACCCTTGGGCCAGAGCTTTAGGGGCTGGGCTCTGGAAGTGGCTGCCGGGTGAGCTGGGCAGTCTGATTTCCAGTGGGTCACTGCACAGATGGAACATGGCTTGGGAGGAATCCTGGGCTGCAGGCATTCCTTGGCCCACTGGCCAGATTTCTGGCACTTGAAGCAAGATCCTGAGGGAGGAGATCCTGTAGGAAAGCCTGACCACTGCAGCTTAGGCATTTTGAAGTTCTTGTGTGCCGGAGGTGCAGCTGGGTTTTGTCTCACAGCAGAGGCAAGTAATTGTAACTCAGAAATGTGTTTCTGCTTGGCTGCCTCTTCTCTATTATTGTACACATTGAAGGCGAGGTTGATTAATTCCTGTTGTGGGGTTTGAGGGCCAGATTCAAATTTTTGAAGCTTTTTTCTGATGTCAGGAGCTGACTGGGTGATGAAATGCATATCAAGAATAAGACAGCCTTCTGGCCCTTCAGGGTCTAGGGCTATAAAGCATCTAAGGGTAGCCACCAAACAGGCCATGAACTGGGCTGGGTCTTCATCTTTACCTTGGGTAGTTTCTTTAAGTTTGTCATAATTAACAGATTTGTATGCTGCCTTCAACTAGGCAGGAAATCATGTAATCTCACCTAGCTATACCTGAGGAACCTGCCTGATAGTGCCACTGGGGATCTTCTCAGGGAACCGTCTGTAATACCTTCCTGGAGGCCTGGCTCATAATGCCAGTGGGTGTCTGTGTGGGACTAGGCTAGAGGAAACACTCTTTCCCATTCATCTGGGGAGAGGGTAGAAATTAGGATGACATTTAAGCCACTCCAGGTTAAATTGTAAGACTGGGTTAAATACTGGAATTCATGTATATATTTGGTGGGGTCTGACGAGAAGGAGCCTAAGTGTTGATTAATTTGGGAAAGGTCTGATAGAGAAAATGGTACATGCACTCTGACGATGCCCTCAGTTCCAGCCACTTCTTGAAGAGGAAATTATTGGGCAGGTGGGGGAGTATTTGCTGCAGAACGAAATTGTAAGCTGGACCGGGTGTGGGGAGGGGAGAAGATAGAAGGGTTGTAGGGTGGGGAAGTGGAGGCTGAGGAAGAGTTGGAGGCTGATTCAGCCTGGTGGGGAGCGACCTGAGGAGGAACAGTCTAGGGAGGAGGGTAGAAGTCAGATGGGTCGGTAGAAAAGAAATATTCAAAAGACTCACCGGCACTTCAGGTTGGGACTGAAGGGACAGGCGGGAGGGAAAGAAGGAACATGTGCGGCAAGTCGCACTGGGGACAGAGATTAGGGAAGGAACGAAGTGTAAAAAATGCCTGGATGTAGGGCACCTCAGACCATTTGCCCATTTTATGACAAAAATTATCTAGATCTTGTAGGCTGGAGAAATCGAAAGTGCTCTTTTCTGGCCATTTAGAGCCATTATCAAGTTTGTATTGGGGCCAAGTGGTGTTGCAGAAGAAAATAAGACACTTAGGTTTTAGGTCAGGTGAGAGTTGAAGAGGTTTTAAGTTTTTAAGAACACAGGCTAAGAGAGGAAGAAGAAGGAATGGAGGGCTGAAGGTTGCCCATAGTAAAAAGGTAAGTTTAGAGAAAGGAGGAGGTCGAGACATGGAGAGAGGGGGGGTGGTACTTGCCACCCAGGGGAAGTGGTACTTGCCACCAAGGTGGAAGATCAAAACAGGTGTCCCCGCAGTGATCGAACACCTCTGAAATGTGGGTGAATAATCAGGCAGGCGTCCCTGCAGTGACTGAACACAAGGGAAGACAGTCTTCCCGAGTCCGTGACCAGCGCCAGAGTTTTGGGTCCACAGATAAAACGGGTCTCCTCTGTCTCTACCAGACAGGGAAAGGAACCGAAATTAAGGGAAGGGAGAGACTGAAGGGTGGTGCCGAAATTGAAAGGAGAAAGAGGTTGAGGGATAGTGAGAGAGGTTGAAGAAGAGAGTAGAAAGAGGCCACTCACCTGATTTAAAATTGGTGAGATGTTCCTTGGGCTGGTCTGAGGACCCGAGGTCGTAGGTAGATCTTCCTCACGGAGCAAAGAGCGGGAGGACAGGGGATTGATCTCCCAAGGGAGGTCCCCCGATCCAAGTCATAGCCCCAAATGTCAAATGCATCCGTATGAAGAGACCACCAACAGGCTTTGTGTGAGCAACAAGGCTGTTTATTCACTTGGGTGCAAGTGGGCTGAGTCCGAAAAGAGAATCAATGAAGGGAGATGGGGAAGGGGTTGCTTTATAGGATTCAGGTAGGTAATGGAAAATTACAGTAAAAGGTGGTTGTTATCTATTGTTAGCAGGGGAGGGGGTCACAAGGTACATGATGGGGAGATCATAAGACTTATTGTCCAGAAGAAGAATGTCACAAGGATGGTTGATCAGTTAAGGTAGGGCAGGGACCAGTCACAATGGTGGAATGGTGGAATGTTTGTTAATCAGTTAAGGCAGGAAGTGGCTGTTTTACTTCTTTTGTGGGTTTTTGGCTGCCCCAGACTTCTTGGCTCTTGCAGGCCATCTGGACGCATATGTGCAAGTCACAGGGGTTACAATGGTTGAGCTTCGGCTGAGAGGCCTGACAGCAGAGACTGGAAAATTGCTTAACAGAATTATAAATTCCTTCTTTCATTACTCAAACCTTTTTTTTTTTCTTTTTGAGACGAAGTTTCGCTCTTGTTGACCAGGCTGGAATGCAATGGTGCGATCTCGGCTCACTGCAACCTCCGCCTCCCAGGTTCAAGCGATTCTCCTCCCTCAGCTTCCCGAGCAGCCGATTATGCTGCCTCAGCCTTCCCAGTAGCTGGGACTACAGGCACCCGCCACCACGCCCAGCTAATTTTTTGTATTTTTCGTAGAGATGGGATTTCACCATGTTGGCCAAGCTGGTCTTGAACTCCTGAAGTGATCCGCTCACTTCAGCCTCCCAAAGTGATGGGATTACAGGCGTGAGTGACGGCGCCTGGCCTCATTACTCAAACCTTTAGGGAACACCTCCTCACTCAGCCATGTGTAAGGACGTGAAGACCCAGAGGTGAAACATTTTAGGGTGCTGCCTCCGAATCTGAATTTCAACAATAGACTAAAACGATCCAGTCCTGGGCTTCTCTAAATTCTTTTGTTGCTGGCCAGACCTTAATTTTAGGCTTTGGAGGGTGTGTCTATGCGAATGAACGACTGAAAACTCAGAAAACGAAAACTAGCTTTTATGGAATTTCAATTAATTACGTTTATCAAAACTACGCATCATGCCCATTTGTGGGTATTGGATGAAAAGATAAATCTTTCCAGAAGGGGCAGGGGAGGGAGAGGCAATTCTGGTTGGGGAAGTTGGGAGAAAAGAAAATCAGTATCTCCTAGTCTTCGCCCAGTTTGGCTCGTTTGGGGTACTCCTCGACCCCGCGTTACCAGGCCCGTGAATCCCACTCCCACCAGAGAATTTGCGCGGGCGGACGAGCAAAGTGAAACTTAGTAGCCCGGAACTTCGCGTGCGGGGTTCCCGCAGCAACACGCACCGGGAAGCGTTTAGGCGCTGCACCGCGCTGCGCCGTGCCCGTGAGTCCGGCGCGCAGAGGAGGAGGAGAAAGCTGACCGCTTAGGCCCTGGTAGTGGTCGTCGTGGTTTTCCTTGTAGTTCGTGGTCTGAGACCAGGCCTCAAGTGGAAACGGCGTCACCATGATCGCACGGCGGAACCCAGAACCCTTACGGTTTCTGCCGGATGAGGCCCGGAGCCTGCCCCCGCCCAAGCTGACCGACCCGCGGCTCCTCTACATCGGCTTCTTGGGCTACTGCTCCGGCCTGATTGATAACCTGATCCGGCGGAGGCCGGTCGCGACGGCTGGTGAGTGCTGCGCGGCCGGGATCGGCTGGGAGGAGAGGGGGTCGTAGGGCTGCAGACTGGCCCGGCCGTAGGCCCCCCTGAGGTGCTCTGCTTTTCCGTGCCTTTTTGCCTAGCTGGCCCCATCTCGCCTTTCCGGGGAGTCCGCGCCCCATTAGCTCTTTAGAATCAAGCAGAGCCAGAGTGTCATTTGGCACTTGAAGAAACTGAGGTGCAGTGAAGCAGGAACGGAGTCTGTGAAGGACCCGAAACTACTCTCCTCAGTTCGTGTTGTGCTGTGTGCACAAATGAGCCATGACTCCATGCCATGCACTACTCACACTGTGGGCATTATTGATAGCATTTCGGCCTTAAAACACTTTTAGGGATGTATTATTAACAACGAGGAAACCGAGCCTAACAGATTAACAGCAGCTTGCCCAAGGTCATATGGCTATTAAGTAGCAGAGCTTGGGTTTTTTTTTTTTTTTTTTTTTTTTGACCTCTGAATGGATATTGGACACCAGTGCTTCTCAAACTTAATGTGCATACGAATAGCATAGGTGTCTTGTTAAAATTCGGATTCTGGGCTGCGCGAGGTGGCTCACACCTGTAATCCCAGCGCCTTGGGAGGCCGTGGCGGGCGGATCGCCTGAGCTCAGGAATTCAATACCAGTACGGGCAACAGGGCGAAAACCCGTCCCTACAAAAAAATACAAAAGTTAGCCGGGCGTGGTGGTGCACGCCTGTGGTCCCACGCAGAGGGAGGCTGAGGCAGGAGGGTCGTTTGAGCCTGGAAGGCAGAGGTTGCAGTAAGCCGAGATTGCACCATTGCACTCCAACCTGGGCAACAAAGTGAGACCCTGTCTCAAAAAAAAAAAAAAAAAAAAAAAAGCGGATCCTGATTCATGAGGTCTGGGGAGGAACTGGATGTTAACAACAAGCGCTCAAACACTGCTGCTGCTGGTCTGAGGACCACGGTTTGAATAGGAGGCTCTAAACCAGTGTGCTGTACTTCCCAGTAGTATGTCACTGGCCTCCTATCAGAGACACTGACTATTCTGATAATAACCACCACAGTAGCTTTGCTAAGCTCTATGGATTTCCAGAGGGAAAAGAGGAGAGGAACTTTGGAAGAGGGGTCTTTGAAGTTAACTTTGATTATCAGGCAGGACTGAGAGACAGACAGCTTTCTAGGCCCGTGGGGCTAGTGGGAGCTAATGGGGGCAAGGACCTCTGAATGGAGGGTGTTTGATGATTGAGTGAGTGTTCAGGTTTAGATAAAACTGCAAGGGAGATTTTAGCAGAGCATGGCAATTTATTTTCTAGGCAGTCAGGAACTTTGTAAGCTTTTGAGAGCTGCAAGGGTGCAGTGATGAGCTCTGTATTTTAAAAAGTCATCTTTGTCAGCAATGTGAGGCGTTGATTGGAGCCAAGAAGCACAATCAGGAAAAAAGCTCAGGCAATGGTTCAGGCAATTAGGAGTCACCACACTTGTACCTCTTTTGCCTTCTTACAGCTGTATGTCATGCCTGAAGGTCAGCTCCTAACCCATCAAATCCCACATTTCCAGTGCTCAAATAGTATTGAAGTCCTATCTCCCTTGGACATAACTCCTCACTTCAGAAAGGAGTCATCTTTGTCCGTTTATGCCTCTGAGGACTCGAGGTTTTCCCTTTTCATCACCACTTCATATTTGCCCAAGACTGTCACTTGGTGTAATGAAAAGAGCTCCACTTTGGAACTAAACAAACTTGCTCACTAGGCACAGGCACTGTGGTTCACACCTGTAATCCCAGCACTTTGGGAGACCAAGGCAGGAACATCTCTTGAGGCCAGGAGTTCAAGACCAGCCTGGGCAACATAGTGAGACCCTGTCTCTACAAAAAAATTAAAAAAATTAGCCAGGCATGGTGATGTGCACTTGTAGTCCCAGGTACTCAGGAAGCTAAGGGAGGAGAATCACTTGAGCCCGGGAGGTTGAGGCTGCAGCGAGCCACGATTGCACCACTGCACTCCAGCCTGGGCAACAAAGTTGAGACCTTGTCTCCAATAAATAAATAAATAAACAGACTTGCTCTGCTGCTTTCCAGCTGTGTCACTTTGGGCAAGTTACGTGGTCAGGTCGATCAGAGCCAAAGTTTCCTCATCTATAAAATAAGAATAATTAATTTTTGCATATTTGTTGTGAGAATTGAGTGAGATTCTGTAGGTAAAATGTCTGACATGCAAAAGGTGCTGGACAGAGTTCCCCTTCCTTAGCTCTTGTTATGCAAACAGTTTACCATATATTTGTAAATTGTTCATTTACAGAACGCTTTTTTTTTTTTTGAGACAGGGTCTCACTCTGTCACCCAGGCTAGAGGGCAGTGGTGCAATCATGGCTCACTGCAGCCTCGACCTCCTGGGCTCAGGCGATCCTCCTATCCTAGCCTTCCAAGTAGCTGGGACTACAGGTACATACCACCAGGCCTGGCCAATTTTAAAATTTTTTGTAGAGATGGGGTCTTGCCATCTTGGCCAGGCTGGTCTCAAACTTCTGGCCTCAAGTGATCCTGCCACCTCGGCCTCCCAGAGTGCTGGGGTTATAGGTGTGAGCCACTGTGCCTGGCCTTACTTAACTGTTTCTCTGTTATGTGCCCTATGGAGCTCCTAGTGAAATCAGGGAGACAAACAAGTAAACAGTCTGTTGCTGATCTTGGTATGATAGATACATGTTTTGATAGAGGTGGGTGAGCAGAAAGCACTTTAGGAGCACAAAGGAGATACAGTTGGGAGGGAGAATGCTCTAGAGGAAGTAAAGGTTGGCTGAAATGTGACGTATGTACCACTTAATCTCATTGTTAGTTTAGCCGTTTGTGCCTTTCTGGGAGACAGAAGAGTATAGCAGTTAAGAGCATATGCTTTGGGGTTTGACATCACCTCCACCCTACTAGTAATTTGATTCTGAGGAAGTTCCCTATCTCTGAGGACTGGATGAGATAATGAATATAAACTGCTTAGCCCAGGAGTAGGGATCAGACTTCCTGAGTTCCCAGAGCTTCCCTAAATTGCTTTGGAAGATTTAGGTCCTAGGACTTTATTGAAATGGTTGTCCTCAACAGCATTTACTGAATGCATATTGTGTTTATCTAGCTCAGTGTCTAATATCTATAGTAGGTGTTCAGTAAGTATTGAGTGAGGTCAGGTGTGGTGGCTCATGCCTGTAATCCCAGCATTTTGGGAGGCTGAGGCGGCTGGATCACCTGAGGTCAAGAGTTCAAGACCAGCCTGACCAACATGGTGAAACCCTGTCTTTACTAAAAATACAAAAATTAGCCAGGCATGGTGGCACATGCCTGTAATCCCAGCTACTCGGGAGGCTGAGGCTGGAGAATTGCTTGAACCTGGGAGGTGGAGATTGCAGTGAGCCGAGATTGTGCCATTGCACTCCAGCCTGGGCGACAGACTGAGACTCTGTCTTTAAAAAAAAAAAAAAGTAGTATTGAGTGAATAAGTATATGTAGATTACAAGGAATATAAAACATGGTCCCAATCCTCCAAAGGTTTACAGACCAGATGGCCATATCCATTAAAAAGACAAATCGTGGTACAAGATTGTGCATATAGAGTGAAGGTGTGTGTCACATAAATGATGTTTCTAAGAGAGTTGGAGGAGTGGTGGAAGAGATATGGTAGATTTTCAAACTACAGCCCTGGAGAGTACCTGGCATTCTGTGAGTAATGGGATATTCTGGCCGAACACCGTGGCTCACACCTGTAATCCCAACGCTTTGGAAGGCTGAGGTGGGAGGATTGCTTGAGCCCAGGTTTCAAGACCAGCCTGGGAAACACAGGGAAACTTTGTCTCTACAGAAGAAATTTTTTTAAGCTATCTGGACGTGGTGGCATGCACCTGTGATCCCAGCTACTTGGGAGACTGAAGTAAGGGGATCACTTGAGCCTGGGTGGTTGAGGCTGCAGTGAGTGTGATCATGCCTCTGTATTCTAGCCTAAGTGACAGAGCAAGATTCTGTCTCATAATAATGAATATGTCTCATAATAATGAATTTCTATCAATGAAATAAAATTGTGTAGCTCTTTTTCAAATTAGCAGGAAATGTTAAAATAATTCTTTAAGAATAAGACTTTAAAAATAAGTTGTACGTATTTTGGGGGTACATGTGGTATTTTGATACATGCATACAATGTGTAATGTTGAAACTGGGGCAAATGGGACATCCATCACCCCAAACATTCACCCCTTCTTTATGTTGGGAACATTCAAATTCCTCTCCTTCAGCAATTTTGAACTATACAACAAATTATTGTTAACTGTAGTCACCCTACTGTACTATCAATAAATAGAATTTTTTAATAAGTTTTTCTCTCATCATCTGTTTTTTAAAACTTAACCTTCTTGCTGGTTACCACTTAATGTGCCCGAAATTTAGAGTTAGTTGGTATGCTAAGTATAGCCCACAAAATTAAATATTTATTGATCTCTAGTTTATCAGTAATTTATGATGTTCTGCAAAGAGCACAATAGCTGCCGGGGTTAGACTCACTGAGTAAACAATGGGAAAATGATTGTAGATGGGGTGTGCAGGTAGTGAGAGGTAGACCACTAAGAGAGAATGAGGAGAGAGGTTAGGAAAATGGGGCCTTGGCAAGAGGCCAAGCCATGCCTTTAGGGCTAGGATGCTGACATCATCATCTCGAACGCTTATGGAGTCTTTCTGTGAGGAACATGGGTCAGCGTAGAGAGAGTCTGGTTCTGTGTGTCTCTGCAGTCCAGTGGCACATGGGAGAATATGCACTCTTTGGTTTGCTATATGGCGGGTAGCCCATTATGGAAAGCAGTGGCTGTTTGGGGTAAGAGAGAGTGCTCTGTCCAGTTCTAGAACATAGGAATATTTTTCATTTTTATTGTTTTATACATTTTCAGAAATACTTTTATATGCATATGTCTTGTTTTATATGCTACTACTGTGAGAAAGATAGGATAGGTCTTTTTTTTGTTTTTTTTTTTTTTGAGACAGAGTCTCATTCTGTCGCCCAGGCTAGAGTTCAGTGGTGTGATCTTGGCTCACTGCAATCTCCACCTCCTGGCTTCAAGCGATTCTCCAGCCTCAGCCTCCTGAGTAGCTGGGACTACAGGTGCGTGCTACCACGCCCGGCTAATTTCTGTATTTTTAGTAGAGACGGGGTTTCACCATGTTGGCCAGGCTGGTCTTGAACTCCTGACCTCAGGTGATCCACCCACCTCAGCCTCCCAAAGTGCTGGGATTACAGTTGTGAGCCACCACGCCCAGCCAGGATAGGTCTTGTCTATGTTTTAGAGGTAGTAAATTGAATTGCCCAAGGCTGTTCATTCATTTATTAAATAAATATTAAGTGCTATATGCTAAAATATACATTGCATGTAATATTTTAGATTTGTTAACCTTTAAAGAAGTGATAATGTGGGCCGAGTGTGGTGGCTCATTCCTGTAATCCTAACACTTTGGGAGGCTGAGGCAGGGGGATCGCTTGAGCCCAGGAGTTCAAGACCAGTCTGGGAAACATAGCAAGACCCCTCTTAAAAGAAAAAAGAAAGAAAGAAAGAAAGAAAGAAAAAAGGCATGGTGGTGCACGTTTTTGGTCCCAGCTACTTGGGAAGCTGAGGTGAGAGGATTGCTTGAGCCTAGGAGGTTGAGGCTGCAGTGAACTGTGATTGTGCCACTGCACGCCAGCCTGGGCGACAGAGCTAGACCCTGTCTCAAAAAAAAAAAAAGAATATGTAGGATGTCTCAAAGTCAAGGATCAAGGTGGTTTGTTCAGAATAGCTTTTTTTTTTTTTTTTTTTTTGAGACAGAGCCTCACTCCGTGCCCCAGGCTGGAGTGCAATGGCGCGATCTCGGCTCACTGCAGCCTCTGCCTCCCGGGTTCTAACAATTCTCCTGCCTCAGCCACCCGAGTAGTTGGGATTACAGGTGCCCACCACCACGTCTGGCTGATTTTTGTATTTTTAGTAGAAACAGGGTTTCACCATGTGAACTGATCTTGTACTCCTGACCTCAGGTGATCCACCTGCCTCAGCCTCCCAAAGTGCTGGGATTACAGGCGTGAGCCACTGAGCCCAGTGCTTTTTTTATTTTTATTTTTTTAAGAAATGCCATAACAGGCCAGGCGCTTTGTCACCAAGGCTGGAGTGCAATGGCGCAATATCAGCTTACTGCAACCTCTGCCTCCCAGGTTCCAATGATTCGCCTGCCTCAGCCTCCCAAGTAGCTGAGACTACAGGCACCCGCCACCACCCCCAGCCAAATTTTGTATTTTTAGTAGAGACAGGGTTTCACCATGTTGGCCAGGCTGGTCTTGAACTCCTGACCTCAGGTGATCCACCTGTCTTGGCCTCCCAAAGTGCTGGGATTACAGGTGTGAGCCACTGCGTCCAGCCAAAAATGTAACTCTTAATACACATGGACTAATTTTTGCTTTCTTTGGGATTTGTCATTTGAATTTCAGGTTTGCATCGCCAGCTTCTATATATTACGGCCTTTTTTTTTGCTGGATATTATCTTGTAAAACGTGAAGACTACCTGTATGCTGTGAGGGACCGTGAAATGTTTGGATATATGAAATTACATCCAGAGGATTTTCCTGAAGAAGGTATTTCAAGTTAATTTTAGATAATCTGTGTTTACTGTATTATTATTTTCCCTGGTTAATCTTATCCATGTGTATGGCTTTAGATACCTTCTAAATTCTGTTGACTCCCACATCTTAGTCTATAGACCAAAATTCTCTTGAATTAATATATCCAGTTTCTGTCTGACTACCTCTGTGTCCTTTGGACAGCAAACAAAACTCATATCCCCTCTGCCTTCCCAAATCTCCTGCTCCTCTGTGTCCTGCTTCAGAGAATGGCACTACTGTCCACCTGGACACTCAAGCCAGAAGCCTGAGAATCATCAAGTCTTTCTCTTTCACTTCCCATTAGTCATCAGGTCTTATCAGTTCTACTTCCTAAATATTTCTTAACTTTGAACTCTCCTCTCCCACTACCACTACCCTGGTTCAGGCCTTGATAATCTCTTGCTTGGACTGTTGCACTTGCCTCTTAACTCACCACTTGCTTTGGTCTTATTTCCAATGACAGCAAATCTGATCACATCTGTTTAAAATAGTCATCCGGCCGGTCGCAGTGGCTCACGCCTGTAATCCCAGCACTTTGGGGGGCCGAGTGGGGCAGATCACCTGAGGTCAGGAGTTTGAGACCAGCCTGGCCAACATGGTGAAACCCTGTCTCTATTAGAAATACAAAAATTAGCCGGGCATGATGGCAGGTGCCTGTAATCCCAGCTACTTGGGAGGCTGAGGCAGGAGAATCGCTTGAACCTGGGAGACGGAGGTTGCAGTGAGCTGAGATCGCGCCATTGCACTCCAGCCTGGGTGTCACAGCAAGACTGTGTCTCAAAAAATAAAATTAAATTAAAATAAATAAGTCATCCATTGCCTAGTGGATAAAATCCAGACTCCTTAGGATGGCTCATTTACTCCAGGTTAGCTAATTGCCTGTCCTCTGGTAGAAACACTTTACCCACATTCTTATCTACCATATGATATACACATGTGTGTGTTCTTCATGGATTGTGGCTTCGTCTTTGTTTCCCCAGCCTCTTGTATAGAGCCTACACATAGCAGGCACTTATGCATAATAGTGGATATGAACCGTATGGAACACTTCCTCATTCCTCATCACTCATCATTTGCCTGGTGAAATGCTTTGTCCCGAACCTGCACTATATTGCTTTATACATGTTGTACCTTCTTCCTGCTATGTTATTCTTCCTCTTGCCCCTGTTTCCACCCCATCCACCTAGCAAATTTCTGCTTTTATTATCTCAGTGAAGCTTTCACCCAGCTACAGTCAGGCATTCCCTCAGGGTGCTCTATCTCTAGTCTGCTATGAATCTATTAATAGTTGTAATATAACTTTTCTCACCTGTGTTTTACACACATATACACAACACAGACGTGCACATATATGAGTCTCTGTAGGCTGGGAGTTTAACTACTACGACAGTTTTTTTTGGTCTCCCCAGGGGTTTGGCACACATAGCCTTATTAAATGTGTAAATGAATGAGTATAGAAAACATTTGAACTTGTAAACATAAATAGATTTTCCCCAGTCTCGGCAACATAGTGAGACCTCATCTCTACAGAAAATTAAAAAATTAGCTGGGTGTGGTGGCACATGCCTATAGACCCAGTGACTTGGGAGGCTGAGGCAGGAGGATTACTTGAGCCTGGGAGGACAAGGTGCCGTGAGCCGTGATCACACCACTGCATTCCAGCCTAGGTGACAGAGCGAGACCCTGTCTCAAAAAAAAAAAAAAAAAAATTCTTCTGTTAATGTAAATGCGTGATATAAAACATTTAAATTTCATTACACTGAATGATTTCTAAGGTCTTATTTAGCTCTAAAATTTTATTACTCTTTAATATTCCCACAGCCTTCAGTCACATATATGATATTTATGGTGAATCAGAAAGATACAGTTTCTTTTTTTGCCAAAGAAGAGCTTAAAGACTAGCACAAAGCCATGAATAGTGGATGTATCGGGAATGCATAATACCCAGAACCGTTAAATGTTAGAGCTGGAAGTCATCTTGGATATATTGATTACTAGGAGTGAGGCCCAGTGGCTGAGGAGTCTTCAGTCTCAGACCTCTGGCTCTTTGCCTAGACATAGTTCCATGAGTTCCCTGTGTCTGCAGGAGTGTGTATAGCTTCAGGGCTCATTCTGCTTCTGAGCTGCAGATTAGTGGCAGTTGTGCCAAAAGCCTCATGCACAGACAGTGGGAGCCCGGAGAGCTTGACCACATTGGCTGTTGGCCTCTCCTAGCTGACCTGTGCCCCTCTGTGTTTATTTCTTCCTTCACCTCTTCAGTCAGGATACTCCTGGCAGCACCTTGTCCCTCTTGGCAGCCATTTGGTTGTCATCACAGATTCCTCCAAAGTTATTCTTCAGTCAATGAAAGAAAATCCTTCAGTGATTACCAAGCCATAGTCAAGGACAAGAAAATAAGGGAATTCTTAGGGGTTTGTCTTAGTCCGTTTGGCCTACTATAACAAAATGCCTTAAACTGGGTAATTAAAAAATTTTTTTTTAACTTTGTTTTTCTTACCACCTGTATAATTGCAGAATAGACTGGGTAATATATAAATAATAGAAATTTATTGCTTGCAATTCTGGAGGCTGGGAAGTCCAAGATCAGGGTACCAGCACAGTTGGTGTCTGCTGAGGGCCCCCTCTGCTTCATAGATGATGCCATCTTGCTGTGTCCTCACATGGTAGAAGAGGCAAACAAGGTCCCCTAAGCCGATCCCACTCATGAGGACAGAGCCTTTGTGACCTAATCACCTCCCAAAGTCCTAACCTCTTAATATCGTTATCTTGGGGGTTACATTTCAATTTATGAACTTTGGGGGGACATGAACATTCAGACCACAGCATGATTTCAATCGTAAGATTAGTGAGTGTTAATTTTCGTTTAGGAAATACAATTTTTAAAACATATTTTTAAAATAAATCTTTTATGATCTTTCCTTTTATAGATAAGAAAACATATGGTGAAATTTTTGAAAAATTCCATCCAATACGTTGAAGTCTTCAAGATGCTTGCTCCAGTTTCACTGATACCTGCTGTTTCTGAATTTGATGGAACATGTTTCTTATGACAGTTGAAGCTTATGCTAATCTGTATGTTGACACCTTGTAATTAAAATACTTACCATGAGTACTCTGACTCTTTTTATTGTTGTAAGAAAAATAGTTCATCAGAGAATGGTCAGTTTCCATTCACCCATCTGAAAGATTTTAAGATGAGGTTGAATTCTAGTTTAGAGTTAGCAGACTACCCAAATCTGGCCCACTGCCAATAAAGTCTCATTGGAACACAGCCATGCTCATTTGTTTACATGTTGTTTATGGCGACTGCCATGCTACAAGAGCAGAATTGAGTAGTTGTGATAGAGACCTATGGCCTGCAAAGCCTAATTAATATGTAGCCCTTTCAGAAAAGGTTTGCCTGCCCCTGTCCTAGTGCAAAGTGAATTTAGAGTGAGCCAGATTATGGAGGATTCTGTGACTCTTGCCAAATAATTTTGACTTCATCCTGTAGGTATTAAGTCATTAAGGCGTTTTAAATCATACAGTCAGGTTTGTATTTCTGAGCTGTCTATAATGAATGATATAGAAGGTGGTTTCGAAGGAGGAGACTCCAGACAAGGAAAACAGAAATCTTATGTTGCCAAGTTGTCTTTGCTCTTAGGTGGGTTATCCTGGAGAAAATGGACTCAGGAGCTAATACTGTCTACAGTGGAGCTTGGTGCAATTAGAAGCAAAAGACTGTACCTAACTGGAATGAGGTTACTTTTTATGGCTTATCAAATGCTTGTCCTGGCCCGATGCAGTGGCTCATGCCTGTAATCCCAGCACTTTGAGAGGCTGAGGCAGGGCAGATTGCGTGAGCCCAGGAGTTCGAGACCAACTTGGGCAACATGGTGAAACACTGTCTCTACATAAAATACAAAAATTAGCTGGGCGTGGTGGCATGTTCCTGCAATCCCAGCTACTCATAAGGCTGAGGTGGGAGGATCTATTGAGCCCTGGAATTCGAGGATGCAATTAATTGTGATTGTGTCACAGTTCACTGCAGCCTGGGTGACACTCCAGCCTGGGTGACAAAGGAGACCCCGTCAAAAAAAAAGTACTTGTCCCAAAAGTTTTTGTTTCCTAGCTTAGAATTTATAATCAGATTAGGTTTTGGAGATAAAGTATATGTGGTTTTTTGTTTTTTTTTTTGAGACAGTCTTGCTCTGTCATCAGGCTGGAGTGCAGTGGCGCAATTTCGGCTCACTGCAACCTCCACCTCCTGGGTTCAAGCAATTCTCCTGCCTCAGCCTCCCGAGTAGCTGGGACTACAGGTGCATGCCACGACGCCCAGCTGATTTTTGTGTTTTTAGTAGAGACGGGGTTTCACCATGTTGGCCAAGATGGTCTCAATCTCTTGACCTTGTGATCCACCTGCCTTGGCCTTCCAAAGTGTTGGAATTACAGGCGTGAGCCACCGCGCCTGGTCTATATGTGATTTCAAATTAGGTGGCCTTATAAATATAAGCAGATGGTTTCTGGGCAAAATCAAATGATTTCTGTCTCTATTTTCTTGAGTACCAATTGTAAAAACTGAAATTAGGTTGAAGAAAGTGCTTTAGAAATAATAAAGATGTACAAATACAAGGCTTTGGATTTTTTATTAGTTCTGCAATAAATAATAGGTTTATAGTTCACCTGTTGTTGACCTCATCAGTGGTCGCCAAGTAAGAGGGTGAATCACTCATCCCAAGAGACACTGCTACCTCTTAGCTCTGGAGGGTAAAAAGCAAGGGCCAGAGCAAATACATTGGGGAGAGGGGGAGAAAAAAAAAATCAGGCTATTTTAATAGCCTTCACATGCCAAGTGCTTTTGATTCATCATGTTTAGTTTTCATAAGCTTGTGAGGTAGATAATATTATCCCCATTTTATAGATGAGGGAATTTAGGCTCCAATGGGTTAAATAACTTGTACAAGTACACATACTGAATGACTGCCATGAGGAGGGATGTGAATTTTGGTCACGTGCCAACACCTACACTCTTCCTACCATACCACACTGGACAGGTAACTGTCTAGTCCCTCCTGAACCACTGGTCACCTCCCCAAGCTGTTAAGAGGAGCGAGGGGAGCAGTGAATAGCAACAGACATTCTAAAGGTGAGCCAGTGACTGGAATCCAGGAATTGGTGCTCAGGAGGTAGAGAAGCATCCCGGAGAACTGAGCCGCCTTCACTTCTGGCTGCAGGTCTAGGCCTTTCTGCTCTCATCATTGGCTAGTGAACTGCTCCGCCGGCCTCATCAAAGAGTCTGTCTTCTATCATGTGAAGGGATCTGTGGAGTGAAGAAATTTTTAAAAGGCCAAGTCAGTATCAATTCAAACAACCAAGATACTGTCACATGCCCATTGAAGCAGGAAGAACAATGCTGATGTTGCTGTTGGAAAACTGGCAGTGCCTCAGCACTGTAAGGAGAATCCTAGGTTGTCAGAGCTGGAATAACTCATTTGATTTCTCTGCTATATTTTACTAACAGGGAAACAGATACAGAAAGGTAAGATAAGTTGTCTAGGGCCGGGCGTGGTGGCTCACGCCTGTAATCCCAGCACTTTGGGAGGTCAAGGTGGGTGGATCATTTGAGGTCAGGAGTTCGAGACCAGCCTGGCCAACATGGTGAAACCCTGTCTCTACTAAAAGTACAAAAATTAGCCGGGCATGGTGGCGTGAGCCTGTAATCCCAGCTACTCGGGAGGCTGAGGCAGGAGACTTGCTTGAATCTGGGAGGCAGAGGTTGTAGTGAGCCAAGGTGGCACCACTGCACTCCAGCCTGGGTGACAAGAGCAAGACTCCATCTCAAAAAAAAAAAAAAAAAAAAAAAAAAAAAAAAAGGTTGGGTGCGGTGGCTCACGCCTGTAATCCCAGCACTTTGGGAAGCCGAGCGGGGAGGATCACAAGGTCAGGAGATCGAGACCATCTTGGCCAACATGGTGAAACCCCATCTCTACTAAAAATACAAAAAATTAGCTGGGTGTAGTGGCGTGCACCTGTAGTCCCAACTACTCGGGTGGCTGAGGCAGGAGAATTGCTTGAATCCGGGAGGTGGAGGTTGCAGTGAGCTGAGATCGTGCCACTGCACTCCAGCCTGGCAATAGGGTGAGACTCCATCTCAAAAAAAAAGTTGTCTAGGATAATACAGAAGTCAATGGAAGAGCCAGAACAAGAGCCCAGATTTTTAACTGTTGCTATACCATATTGCCTCTGAATGAAAATCAGGTTAGGGTGTGTTGAAACCTTATAGCGTAGAGTTGCTGCTCTGGCCTTTGAAGCAACTGAGTGAGTCAGAGTGTGGTTTCTACCCACTCTGTCATGCCCAGTTCCCACTTTGAGCCCACTCTGCAAAAGTCTAAGGCTCTAAGGAACACCACTGTAGAGGAAAAGAATTAGACTAATTAGGCCAGGGTTCACATCTTGGCTGTTATTTACTGAGTAAACTTGGACTCATTTTACTTCTCAGGCCTCCAGTTTTCTCATCTGCAAAAGGGAATGATAGGCTGGGCGCGGTGGCTCATGCCTGTAATCCCAGCACTTCGGGAGGCCGAGGCAGGTGGATCACGAGGTCAGGAGTTCAAGACAAGCCTGGCCAACATGGTGAAACCCGGTCTCTACTAAAGATTTTTTAAAAATTAGCTGGGTGTGGTGGCACACGCCTGTAATCCCAGCTACTTGGGAGGCTGAGGAAAATCTCTTGAACCTGGGAGGCGGAGGTGGCAGTGAGCTGAGATTGCACATTGCACTCCAACCTGGGGGACAGGGTGAGACTCTGTCTCAAAATTTTAAAAGGTGGGGGGGGGATGATAATTCCATTAGATAATGGATATGCAAAGTGATCTTAAAACTATTCAAATGCCAGTTGTTAGTTTTACTACCACTGTTATTATTCAGTGAAGAAGCTGAAACCCAGAGAAATGAATTAGCTTGCCCAAGGCCCCACAGCTCATTAGTGATAGAATCAGAACGTGAACCCAGAGCTGTTGACACAGCCCAGTCTAATTCAAGAAGAACCTCTGTGAGGCAACTCAGGGAGCCTCAACGGGAGAGGGAAGAAGGGTTGAGGTTGACAGTTTGGGTTTGAAGCGGGAGAAGGAAAAACGGCTGAGAAAATGCCTGGAGCAGAGCTCTCCATAGGCTCTATGTTTGGGGGTCCATGTTTATTCCGCATAATTACAGAGCAGCCTTCACACAGATTATGAAGATAACACAAAATGGCAGACAGTGGGTACGATGGAAAGAACACTCAGCTCAAAGTTGAGGCCAGTCTTACTTTTGTCTCCTTACTGTGTGACTTTGGGTGAGTCACTTCACCTCTCTGCCTTCAATTTCCATACTAGTAAACTGGGGATGAGAATCTTTTCCTACATAGCTGCATCAGGTGGTTTTGAGATTGCAATGGACGTGGATGTTGTTTACAACTAATGAGACCAGTTTGTGGGAGCAGGGCTGGCAGGTGGCACAGAATCAAAACTGGCAGGTGCTGTGGTCCAATTTCTATTAATACTAGTCTTTATCCATGAGTGAACTAGTGGTGACCATGCTAGGGCCCCTTCCCACCTCCTACCCTCTGCCACCACCTGCTTGTCTAGCTTGCTTCTCATCCACACTCACCACCCCAGCCCCTCTGTGCATAGACATGTAGGCTCAGACTGGAACACATATTCATATGTACATACAACAGGGCTTCCCAACAGGCATGTCTGCATACTCCAGTTTGCCTGGAATGGATTAGAGTGCCATGACTGGTCCCTCGGCTTCCCGTTTGGTGGGTTCCAACCTGGGATGGTCAGAGTGCCCCCAGCCTGTTGTAGCAGTACTGCAAGCAGCCTCACCTATGTATCCCCATGTGCCATATAATAATTTTCCATGTTCTGTGAGTTGAAAAAATGTTAGGAAACACTGTCACACAAATGGAATTCACAATGTTCACTTAAATCAATGTGCATGCCTTAGGTAAGTTTTTTTTTTTTTTGAGATGGAGTCTCCCTCTGTCACCTAGGCTGGAGTGCAGTGGCACAATCTCAGCTCACTGCAACCTCCGCCTCCCAGGTTCATGCCATTCTCCTGCCTCAGCCTCCCGAGTAGCTGGGACTACAGGCACCCACCACCACGCCCAGCTAATTTTTTGTATTTTCAGTAGAGATTGGGTTTCACCATGTTAGCCAGGATGGTCTCAATCTCCTGGCCTCATGATCCGCCCGCCTCGGCCTCCCAAAGTGCTTTGGTGTGAGCCACCGCGCCTGGCCCCTCTTCAATCAAATTCTTAACAAAGTCACTGATGAGAACACACTCATTCAATTCACACATTTACAAGCATTCACATACTAATAAATGCACACATGCACAAACACATATATGTGCATATGAGATATGCCCTCACAGGCCACTTTTCCCTCTGTTTCCATATCACTTCATTGCAATTGCCAATTTGAGGTCAGAAGGATAGTAACACAGGCCTAGTCTTAGGCCCTCCTAGGTTGTGGTCCCAATACCCTGACCCAAGAGTGGCTCTGTCTGAAAGTCAGGCTGTTCCTCTCCCACTGGGTTGCACCACTGCCCCCTCTCCTCTCCTGGAATGTCCCTTTGTAGACTCACACCCACCAGCATGGCCACCATTACCTTCCCTAGTGTCCAAGGTCTACCAAACTTGTCCCGTCATTTCCTGGTATTTCCTTGTCACCTCCTGGGCTTTCTCGGTGAGGTGCATGAGGATGTGATGGAGGCTGGAGAAGTGCAGGTGGAACTGGGCTTCCAGGTCCAGCTCTCCTGAGGCACTCTCGTCCTCGACTTCCTCTGTCTCTGCGGTTCCATTCTCTTCGCCGCCTGCCACCTTGGCCTGCCACTCCTCCCGCGGCAGCAGCCCATGGTCCACATCCACACAGATGGCCTTGAGCATGGTGAAGTAGGTGTAGAGATCAGGGGCCTCAGCCTGGGCCTGGCCCCCAGGCCCACTCAGCTGCACGTCCCGCAGAAGGCTGGGGATCATCACCACCTGCTCCATGTTGTGCACCTCGGCTGCATACCGGTCCATGACGGTCAGCAGGCAGTTCTTGGGGTAACGCTTGGTTAGCACCTGCATGGTTGCTTCCTCTGACACAATGAGACCAGCAGACTGCCCCGCACTATTTCTAGGCTCTCGGCAGATTGACAGGATGCTAATGCCCAGCTGTTGGGTCAACACAGCCCTGTTTTGGGCCAATCCCAGGGCTCAGGCCCCAGCATCTGTATCAGGTGATCCATCTGCCCAGAGACAGATCTGCCAGCCTTCTGCTTGTCATCCCAGCTCTGCATGACTGCCCCAGCAAGAACCCGACTCTTCCTCTGTCAGCTTGCTGAGCCAGTTGGAAGGAAGCTTTTCCCTTTGGCAACTGGTACACTGGACTTCAGGGCAATAAATAATCCTTTCAGGTCACTGGAGACCAAGCTGTCTCTTTGCTGCCTGCTTAGGGCAGCCCTCCAGAGCACAGTTCACTCCTTCAACCCGGGGTGACTCCATTGTGAAATGGAGAGGATTTGAAGTGAAACAGCTTGATGTGGGGCAAGGAACACTGAGGTTGGAGTCAGAAGCCCAGTACTGCAGTTTCCTAGCTGAGTTTTTTTTGTTTGTTTTTTGCTGGCTAACATTTATTGAGCACCTACTGCACATCAGGGTCTGCTGAGCTTTTTCGTGAGTGATCTCATTTAATCTTCACCACAACCCTTGTAAATGTTTTATTTATTTAATTTTTGTAGAGATGGTCTTGCTATGTTGCCCAGTCTGGTTTTGAACTCCTGGACTCAAGCAATCCTCCCACCTCAGCCTCCCAAAGTGCTGGAATTGCAGGTGTGAACCACCAGTATTCCTGTTTTGCCAGTGAGGAAATTTAGGTGCAGACAGCTAAAGTAACTTGCTCAAGGTCCCACTGGGGCTGGGATTCCAGCCCAGGACCACCTCTACCCACCTCCAGGCAGTGCTGTGGACTGACATGAGGTTACATAGTCATACAAGTTAACCAGATCCATATCCTCTGTAAATTTGAGGTGGTGTGAGGATTGAATAAGACAAACTAATAAAAATGCTTTGTATCAGTCCAGACAAGCGGCTGGGATCAAAAGAGGAAAAAAATGCTTTGTAAACCACAAAGCCCAATCCTCAGATGTATTATCTATGCAGATTCTAGATTATTGCTAAGGCTTCTCCCAAATCTAACCAGTCATTCCATAAGCTACAATGCTTCCACTTTATTATTGACCTTTCCTTGGACCAGCAGTCTTGGAAGATAATAATCTTTTGCGTGGTCATATTGTCATAGTTTACAAACTGCATTTGCTATATATTTTTTATTAGATATTTAAGAAAATGGCCGGGCGCAGTGGCTCACGCCTGTAATCCCAGCACTTTGGGAGGCCCAGGCGGGTGGATCACGAGGTCAGGAGATCGAGACCATCTTGGCTAATGTGGTGAAACCCTGTCTCTACTAAAAATACAAAAAATAAGCCGGGCGTGGTGGTGGGCGCCTGCAGTCCCGGCTACTCGGGAGGCTGAGGCAGTAGAATGGCATGAACTCAGAAGGTGGAGCTTGCAGTGAGCTGAGATGACACTGCGCCACTGCACTCCAGCCTGGGCGACATAGCGAGACTCCGCCTCAAAAAAAAAAAAGGAAAGAAAAGAAAAGAAAATGAAGGCCTGGGGAAAGGCCCAAAGTTGCACAACAAGTTAGTGGCAGAGTCAAGTGGAGAATAAGACATTCTGAGTTCTGGCTCAGGTACCTGCCTCCTCCACTGCCTCTGGTGAAATCTGCTGAATGATGATACCTCCCACACCTGCAGGAGAGGAGAGAGGAGGAGGGAGCACAGGGAGGGGACGTGGGGCTGAACAGGGCCTCTGTGTTGTCTCACCTAAGCCACCCTCACCTCCACCCTAGGGCAGGAGCCCACTCTGCACCCTCCCAACTGACAATCATTCAATCCTCTGCTCCCTCCCACTACAGCCAGAGCTATGAAAAAGCTTATCTTTAGACTGAACAAAATTCCGCCTCCCAGCCCGGCTTGGTGGCTCATGCCTGTAATCCCAGTACTTTGGAAGGCTGAGGCAGGAGGATCATTTGAACCCAGTAGTTTGAGACCAGCATGGGCAACATATGAGACCCTATCTCTACAAAAAATTAATTTTAAAAAATCAGCTGGGTGTGATGGCACATATCTGAGGTCTCAGCTACTCAAGTGGCTGAGGTGGGAGGATTGCTTGAGCCCGGGAGGTCAAGGCTGCAGTGAACTGTGATGGCACCACTGCACTCTGGCCTGGGTGACACAGCAAGACCCTGTCTCGAAAAAAAAAGAAAAAGAAAAAAATATTCTACTTCCCTATAACCCCTCCCCTTTAAATTGTAATATTTACCCCACCCAGAGTTACTGGCCTTAACTATGCTTATGTTGGCACAGCAGAGTGGTGTGCCAACTCAGTTTCCACAGGGGCCCTGAGACAGAAAAACGTAAGTATCCCAAGATAAAACTGAGACAAAACTGAGACTCAGAAAGGGAGAGGTACTTGCCCAAGGTCTCATAGCTCGGACATGACAGGAGTAGGCCTGCCCTAGCTCCATCAGACCTGAGAGGAAAACAGTGATCTTCCCTCTCGTCAAGTCCCCTTGGCAGGCTGGCCATGCATAGCCACAGATGACCTGAGGTCACCCTGTGTTGACAGTTGGCCTTGCTTCTCCAGGGCAGAACAGGCAGCCAAATCCAGGTCTGGGCCAGCTGCAGAGGGCAAATCTTCCACCTTAACTCTCTGTGTACTGCAATTGGTGGAGGGAAACAGAGAGCACCAGCCTCCCTGAGCCTCGGCTTCCTCATATGTTGTAATAATGATAAGGGCAAACATTAACTGAGGACATATTATTCTAAGCTAAGTTATATATGCAAAGTTCTTTTTTTTTAACCTTGAGCTTTTTTTTTTTTTTTTGAGACAGGGTGTCACTCTGTCGCTCAGGCTGGAGTGCAGTGGCATGATCTTGGCTCATTGCAACCTCCGTCTCCTGGGTTTAAGTTAGTCTCCTGCCTCAGCCTCCCGAGTAGATGGGGCTACAGGTGCCCTCCACCACGCCTGGATAATTTTTGTATTTTTAGTGGAGATGGGCTTTCACCATGATGGCCAGTGCTGGGATTACAGGTGTGAGCCACCGCGCCCGGCAATATACAAAGTTCTTAGAGCAGAACAACAATTGTATGTGGTAGGTAGACCCCATTTACAGATGAGGAAACTGAGACCTGAGACGGTAAAGCAATAAGCCAAGGAACACACATTATTCATTCCTTGGCAAAGAGGAGTTGAAATGTGTCCTGACTCTTCCCTACGGGTGTGATGGGGTGAGAGATGATATTTATGAAATGCCTAGGAGACTGCGGGACTCAATAAGCAGACACTGAGCCAGGCACGGTGGCTCACGCCTGTAATCCCAGCACTTTAGGAGGCCGAGGCGGGTGGATCACCTGAGGTCAGGAGTTCGACACCAGCTGGCCAACATGGTGAAACCCCGTTTCTACTAAAAATACAAAAAATTAGCCTGGCGTGGTGGTGGGTGCCTGTAATCCCAGCTACTCGGGAGGCTGAGCAGGAGAATTGCTTGAGCCCAGGAGGTGGAGGTTGCAGTGAGCCTAGATCGCACTACTGCACTCCCGCCTGGGCAACAGAGCAAGATTCCATCTCAACAACAACAACAACAACAAAAAATAAAATAATAAAATAAGCAGGCACTGCCTTCTTTCTAGCCAATTCTGCCTTCTGACTCTGCTCCCTGCATTCCTCATTTATTTCTCCATGCCTGGACTTGCCACTCTACACTTCATCACTGCAAATGCTCAGTAACTATTGGCTGTATGATGACCATTAGATTTACTAGTTTTTTTTTTTTTTGAGACGGTCTGGCTCTGTCACCCAGGCTGGAGTGCAGTGGCATGATTATGGCTCACTGCAATCTCCACTTTCTGGGCCCACGCAATCCTCCCACCTCAACCTCCCAGATAACTGTGACCACAAATAGCCATCACATCTGGCCAGGTTTTTTTTGTTTTTTTTTTTTTGGTTTTTTTTGAGACGGAGTCTCACCTGTCACCCAGGCTGGAGTGTAGTGGCGCGATCTCGGCTCACTGCAACCTCCACCTCCTGGGTTCAAGCGATTCTCCTGCCTCAGTCTCCCAAGTAGCTGGGATTACAGGCGAACGCCACCACACACGGCTAATTTTTGTATTTTTAGTGGAGATGGGGTTTCACCATATTGGTCAGGCTGGTCTTGAACTCCTGATCTTGTGATCCGCCTGCCTCGGCCTCCCAAAGTGCTGGGATTACAGGCATGAGCCACCACACCCAGCCTAGTTTTTAAAAAATTATTATTTTTGCAGAGACGGTCTCCCTATGTTGCCCATGCTGGTCTCAAACTCCTGAGCTCAAACCATCCTCCCACCTTGGCCTCCCGAAGTGCACTGCAGTGGATTACAGGCCTAAGCCATTGCACTCAGCCTAGATTCAATTCCTAGTACATTCTAGGTTCTTTGTTTATAATGTCCAGTCACCTCAAAAAGCAGGTTCCCAGGCCGGACGTGGTAGCTCATGCCTGTAATCCCAGCACTTTGGGAGGCCGAGGTGGGTGGATCATAGAGATCAGGAGTTCAAGACCAGCCTGGCCAACATGATGAAACCCTGTCTCCACTAAAAATACAAAAAAATTAGCTGGGCGTGGTGACACATGCCTGTAGTCCCAGCTACTTGGGAGGCTGAGGTGGGAGAATCGCTTGAACGCGGGAGGCCGAGGTTGCAGTGAGCAGAGATCAAGCCACTGCACTCCAGCCTGGGTGACAGAGCAAGACTCTGTTTCAAAAAAAAAGAAAGAAAAGAAAAAGAAAAATAGTTACCCTGGCTTGGAGGGAGGCAGCAGTGAAGCCTCTGGTGTGGCAAGGGACCATGTGGCCACCCAGGAGTTGTATATAATGACAGGTGTTCAAAAATACCTCACAGGCCTGACTATAAGGTGAGGTTCTTTTCTAGAATTATTACTTAGGAAAGAAAAGATGGTGCCATACTCATGTCCTGACAATATTCATTATACAGGATGCTTTTCCTCTACTTTACTATGAGCAAGACGTAACAATCCAACATTACCTCAATCAAGCAGCAGAATGAAGAATTTGCATAAAACTGTTTCCTAACCTACAAATGGAAAAGAGTAATTTTTCTAAATTAATGTATTAGGTTAAATAATGTAACCTGGCCAGGCATGGTGGCTCGTGCCTGTAAGCCCAGCACTTTGGGAGGCCAAGGCAAGTGGATTGTTTGAGTCCAGGAGTTTGAGACCAACATGGGCAACATGGCAAAACCCCATCTCTACAAAAAATTAAAAAAAACTAGCCAGGTGTGGTGGCAAGCGTCTGTGGTCTCAGCTACCTGGGAGGCTGAGGTGGAAGGATCGCTTGGACCCAGAAGGTGGAGGCTGCAGTGAGCCATGAGCATGCCACTGCACTCCAGCCTAGGTGACAGAGGGAGACCCTGTTTCAAACACAAAAAAAATTTGATTTTTTTTTTTGAGACAGAGTCTTGGCTCACTGCAACCTCTGCCTCCCGGGTTCAAGCAATTCTTCTGCCACAGCCTCCCAAGTAACTGGGATTACAGGCATGCACCACCACACCTGGCTAATTTTTGTATTTTTAGTAGAGACGGGGTTTCACCATGTTGGCCAGCTGGTCTCAAACTCCTGACCTCAGGTGATCCGCCCACCTCGGCCTCCCAAAGTGCTGGATTACAAGCGTGAGCCACTGCGCCCAGCCTGATTTATTCATTTTTAGCCCTCTAACACTTTTGTTTTGTTTTTCTCTAATCTTTATTTGGGGAAAAATTTGTTGAATTTTTTCTCCTCAAGAAACTGGGGTTTCCACTTTGGAGGCCAACGTGGGAAGATCACTTGAAGCAGGAGTTTGAGACCAGCCTGGGCAACACAGCAAGACCCCATCTCTATTTTAAAAAAAGGTGGAGGCTTCCCTGGTATTCGAACATCCAGGATTGGTGAGCAGTGGGCACAGGCAAAGACCACAAGGCTGGAGACTGTAACTGGGTTCTGGTGCTGCCTCCGGGCCACTTGCAAGCAGGCTCCCTGGGCTCTAGCATCCACGCTGTCAAATGAGGAGTTTGGAGATTTCTGCACGAAGGCTCTTCCAGCCCCGATTGTATAACTCTTGTATCCAGGTCCAGGTCCCTACGGGCATTACTCTCTGCCTTAATTCTTGCATTTTGGACTTAGCCTCAGGGTCACCAACTCAGAACTGGAAAACATGATCCATGCGTGGACAGGGCTGGGAGCACTGACTCCGGTGTGGTGGGCAGGCCAGGGTGCCCCAAGAGTAGCTGCCTCCTGCTTCTTTTGCCCAGTGGTGTGGAGCAGACCTGGGCCCCCTGGGCCTCATTGACCCCATCTAGATAACCAAGAGGGCGACCTTTGTTAATTCCTCTCTAGCTCAGACTTTGGGAAACTCCTGAGTGCAGCGTCCTTGTGCCTTTCCGTGTTATTCTGCATGTGTGTGTGTGGTTTTTTTTTTTTGTTTTTTTGAGACAGAGTCTTGCTGTGTCACCTAGGCTGCAGTGCAGTGGTGTGATCTTGGCTCACTGCAGCCTCCTGGGTTCACGTGATTCTCTGCCCCAGCCTCCCGACTAGCTGCAATTATGGTACCCACCACCACATGTGGCTATTTTTTTTTTTTTTTTTTTTTTTTTGAGACAGAGTCTCACTCTGTCGCCCAGGCTGGAGTGCAGTGGCGTGATCTCGGCTCACTGCAAGCTCCACCTCCCGGGTTCACGCCATTCTCCTGCCTCAGCCTCTGGAGCAGCTGGGACTACAGGAGCCCGCCACCACGCCCAGCTAATTGTTTTAATTTTTTTTAGTAGAGACAGGGTTTCACCGTGCTAGCCAGAATGGTCTCAATCTCCTGACCTTGTGATCCGCCCACCTCGGCCTCCTAAAGTGTTGGGATTATAGGCGTGAGCCACTGCGCCTGGGCATTTTATTTTATTTTTTTGAGATGGAGTCTTGCTCTGTTGCCCAGGTTGGAGTGCAGTGTCGTGATCTCAGCTCACTGCAATTCCACCTCCCAGGTTCAAGTGATTCTCCTACCTCACCCTCCCGAGTAGCTAGGATTACAGGCGAGCACCACCATGCCTGGCTAATTTTTGTATTTTCAGTACAGACAGGGTCTCACCATGTTGGGCAGGCTGGTCTTGAACTCCTGAACTCAAATGATCCACCTGCCTCGGCCTCCTAAAGTGCTGGGATTACAGGCGTGAGCCACCACACCCAGCCTTAATTTTTATATTTTTAGTAGACACGGGGTTTCGCCATGTTGGCCAGGCTGGTCTCAAATTCCTGGCCTCAAGTGATCTGCCTGCTTCACCTTCCCAAAGTGCTAGGATTACAGGCATGAGCCACTGTGCCTGGCTATGTGTGTATTTTAACCCCTTTTGAGGCAAGTCTATTCCCAGACATGTTCTTGGGCTTGAACTGGAGGGAATGACAGAAAGAGGAAGGGAGAACATGAGTGTGTTGGTGGAAAAGGGAGAGAGTGAATGAATTAGTATAATAATTTGGTGAAAAAAAGAGCTGTGGGCAGAGCACATGAGGAGGCCTCCCTCCGTCATTCCCTCCCTCCCAGCAGGCTATGCACCCAGGCTGCCTCCATGTCTCCCTGGCAGACAGAAGGTCCAGATAAAATGCTGCTAGCCACGTGTCAGATTAGAAGACAGAAGGAGTGTTCTACGGGGACAGGCATATGTGCAGACAAGTTATAGGAGTAGAGGGTGGCAGGGTCTCTTTAAGAGATATAGTGGGACAGTGGTTCCACAGGGACTCAGTTCTTCCTGCTGAAAAATGCCACATCCAAGGGTTGACAGGTTATCTGGTCCACTAAAGCCATTGCAGATAGAAAATTCCAGCAAAGGGTCAGGGTGCAGTGGCTTATGCCTGTAATCCCAGCACTTTGGGAGGCCACGGCAGGTAGATCACTTGAGGCCAGAAGTTCGAGACCAGCCTGGCCAACATGGCAAAACCTCCTCTCTACTAAAAATACAAAAATTAGGCTGAGGTAAGTGGATCACCTAAGGTCAGGAGCTTGAGACCAGCCTGGCCAACATGGTGAAACCCTGTCTCTACTAAAAATATAAAAAATTACCTGGGCATGGTGGCGGGCGCCTGTAATCCCAGCTATTTGGGAGGCTGAGGCAGGAGAATCGCTTGAACCTAGGAGGCAGAGTTTGCAGTGAGCCGAGATGGCGCCACTGTACTCCAGCCTGGGCATGACAGAGTGAGACTCTGTCTCAAAAAAAAAAAAAAAATTAGCTGGGTGTGGTGGTGCCACCTGTAATCCCAGCTACTCAGGAGGCTGAGGTGGGAGGATTGCTTGAACCCAGGAGGTGAAGGTTGCAGTGAGGCAAGACTGCACCACTGCACTCCAGCCTGTGTGACAGATCAAGACCCTGTCTCAGAAAAAAAAAAAAAAAAGAAAGAAAAGAAAAGAAAATTCCAGCAAAGAAGGGAAGGGAAGTAACAGAAGGGAAGTAGCCTGGACTAGACCTCAGGCTTCATTCAGTTTCTTAAGTCTTCCCTCCCGCCCTCTTGCAGGGAAACTGAGGCTGAATGAGGTGCTTACTAGAATGGGTTTGGCAGCGTTGCCTATGGCCTCACCCCCAGAGTATCTGGATGATCTGGATGCCCCAAGCTGGGCAAACTGAACTGGCCGCAGATGGACTGGGGTCAACGCTCTCAAGGGACAGGCTGGGAACAGTGTGGGAATGTGGTGCAAGGGGCAAGATGAACAAGTGGTGCCTGAGGCTGCCAGATCCTAAGTAACCCTGGCTGGGCTTGACCCCAGGAAGCTACAGAATGAATTCAGCCAAGGTTGGGAAAAGCTTCCAAGTTTAAAAAGTGATTTAAAAAATTTTTTTGAGACAGAGTCTTGCTCTGTTGCACAGGCTGGAGTGCAGTGATGTGATCTCAGCTCACTGCAACCTCCGCCACCTGGGTTCAAGAGATTCTCCTACCTCAGCCTCCCAAGTAGCAGGGACTACAGGCACCCACCACCACGCCTGGCTAATTTTTTGTATGTTTTGTAGATATAGGGTTTCACCATGTTGCCCAGGCTGGTCTTGAACTCCTGAGCTCAAGTGATTCTCCTGCCTGGGAGACAATTTCATAAATGTAGCCAATAAAATATCTTTTTTTTTTTTTTTGAGACAGAGTCTCACTCTGTTGCACAGGCTGGAGTGCAGTGGTGCGATCTTGGCTCACTGCAACCTCCGCCTCCTGGGTTCAAGCAATTCTCATGCCTCAGCCTCCCTAGTAGCTGGGATTACAGGCATTCACCACCATGCTCGGCTAAAGTTTGTGTTTTTAGTAGAGATGGGGTTTCGCCATATTGGCCAGGCTCGTCTCGAACTCCTAACCTCAGGTGATCTGCCCACCTTGGCCTCCCAAAGCTGGGATTACAGGCATGAGCCACCATGCCTGGCCTAAAAAATAATTTATATATATACACACATCACCTGATAGCTATGGGCTTCAGGCTGTTTTTCTTTGCCTTGTCACACCAGTCCAGAACTACTGGGGTCAAGCATCAGGAGCTGGCCAGGTGCCGTGGCTCACACCTGTAATCTCAGACTTTGGGAGGCTGAGGCGGGAGGACTGCTTGAGCCCAAGAGTTTGAGACCAGCCTGAGCAACATAGTGAGACCTTGTCTCTTAAAAAAAATTAATTTTATATATATGTATTTTTATATATATATAATACACATATATAATTTATATATATAATACATATATAAGCTATATTATACATATATTATATATATATTTAAAGATTTTTAAAGAATCAGGGGCTGGCTGGGTGCACGCCTATAATCCAAGTACTTTGGGAGACTGAGGCAGGAGGACTGCTTCAGCCCAGGAGTTTGAGACCAGCTTGGGCAATATAGGCAAGCCCTCCTTTCTACAAAAAATAAACACAATTTGCCAGGTGTGGTGCACATACCTGTAGTCTCACCTGTTTGGGAGGCTGAAGCGGGAGGATCACTTGAGTCTGGGAGGTTGAGACTGCTGTGAGCTATGATCACGCCACTGCACTCAGCCTGGGCGACAGTGTGAGACTTTGTCTCTTAAGAAAAGAACAAGCTGGATGCGGTGGCTTACGCCTGTCATCCCAGCACTTTAGGAGGCCGAGGCGGGCAGATCACCTGAGGTCGGGAGTTCGCGACCAACATGGAGAAACCCCGTCTCTACTAAAAATACAAAATTAGCTGGGCGTGGTGGCGCATGCCTGTAATCCCAGCTACTCGGGAGGCTGAGGCAGAAGAATCGCCTGAACCTGGGAGGCCGAGGTTGCAGTGAGCCGAGATCGCGCCATTACACTCCAGCCTTGGCAACAAGAGCGAAACTCCATCTCAAAAAAAAAAAGAAAAGAAAAACAGGAGTCTTATTTTCATGATCTGCCCCACTCCTGTCCCCAGGCACTCAACCCCTGTTGTGTGCTTCAACCCTCTGCTTTGTCCCTCAGGGGAGTTCTTGTATTGGGAGCCCACTATGTGCCAACACTCTGCTGGGCCTGGGGATATAACAGGACATGAGGTAGGCATGGTCCCTGTACTCAGGGCAGCTTATAACTAGTTGGAAGAGAGCAATGACCAACAATGCACAGATCAATATGGTTAACATCACATTGTGACTTGTACTAGGAAGAAAATAAGGTAACGAGGCCAGGTGCAGTGGCTCACACCCAGCACAGATGGATCACTTGAGGTCAGGAGTTCGAGACCAGCCCGGTCAACATGGTGAAACCCCATCTCTACTAAAAATACACACACACAAAAAATTAGCTGTGCATCGTGGTGGGTGCCTGGAATCCCAGCTACTCGGGAGGCTGAGGCAGGGGAATCACTTGAACCCGGTAGAGGTTACAATGAGCTGAGATTGCACCACTGCACTCCAGCCTGGGCGACAGAGCAAGACTCCATCTCAAAAAAAAAAAAAAAAAAAAAAAAAAGAAGAAGAAGAAAAGAAGGTAACAAACCTCACTACCCACTGTTATCTGCAGATCAGCCCCATCCATCAAGTTACCCCAGAGCTCATCACGAATGCAGATTCTCAGGCCCCAGCCAGGACCTACTGAATTGGAACTGCATTTCAACAAGATCCTCTGAAGATGCCCAATTCCAAACATGGTTATTATGCCCAGGAAGAAGAAACAGCTGTGCTAAGACCTGAATGTTCTCAGCTTTTGGAAGATCTGCTATCCAGGTAGAGGGAAGAGCAAGTGCTACTGATCACAAAATATTCTCCTCAAAGATACAACTGGCCAGCACAGTGGCTCATGCCTGTAATCCCAACACTTTGAGAGGCTGAGGCGGGCAGATCACTTGAGGCCAGGAGTTCAAGACCAGCCTGGCCAACATGGTGAAACCCCGTCTCTACTAAAAATTCAAAAATTAGCCTGGCATGGTGGCATGCACCTGTAATCCCAGTTACTTGGGAGGCTGAGGCAAGAGAATTGCTTGAACCAGGGAGGCAGAGGTTGCAGTGAGTTGAGATCGCACCACTGAATTCCAGCCTAGGCAACAGAGTGAGACTCCATCTCAAAAAACAAAACAAAAAAAAAACAACTGGCCGGCACAGTGGCTCACGCCTGTAATCTCAGCACTTTGGGAGGCCAAGGCAGGAGGATTGCTTGAGCCCAGGAGTTTGAGACCAGCCTGGGCAACATAGTGAGACTTTGCCTCTACAAAAAAAAAATTTGAGCCAGGCGCAGTGGCTTATGCCTGTAATCCCAACACTTTGAGAGGCTGAGGCAGGTGGATAACTTGAGTCCAGGAGTTCAAGACGAGCCTGCGCAACATGGTGAAACCCTGTCTCTACAAAAAATACAAAAATTAACTGAGGGTGGAGGTGCATGCCTGTAGTCCCAGCTACTTGGGAGGCTGAAGTAGGAGAATTGCTTGAGCCCGGGAGGTGGAGGCTGCAGTGAGCTGAGATCGCACTACTGCACTCCAGCCTGGGCGACAGAGCAAGACTTGTCTCAAATAATAATAATAATAAAATAAAAATTAGCCCGGCATGGTGGCACTTGCCTGTAGTCTCAGCTACCCAGGAACCTGAGGTGGGAGGATTGCTTGAGCCCAGGAGGTTGAGGCTTCAGTGAGTCATGATTTTGCCACTGCATTCCAGCCTGGATGACAGAGTGAAACCTTGTCTCAAAAAAATAAATAAAAAATAAAAGGACAGAACTAACTTGGACATGATCTTAAGCAAGTCAGTCTGCCTTTGTAGGCCTCAGTCTCCTATCTGGAAAGTGCAGGATCTTCCAAGCTGAAAAAACACAGTTCCTCTGAATGGAGGGTTTTGAGGCATGATGAGCCAAACAACCAGCTAAGGAAAGCTATTTATTTGAGGGAGTGGTGGGGCCCCTTCTCTGGAGTCCTTAAGTCACGCTAAGAGGCCCAGACCTTTCCTGCTTACTCTGGAATATGGGTATCTCTGCTGTTTGGAGAATCTGCTGCAAACTCTACTGTTACAAAGGCACCTTATGAAGGGCTGACCAGAGTGGACCAGGAGCAGGGGCAGGTCTTCCCGTCCAGCCCCACCCCCAACTTCCCCACTGTCACACCCCTCCCCCAGTTCTGGGAAAACACAGCCCTTCCTCTAGCTGATGCAACTAGCCCTGGGGGCCAGCCTAAGGCCTTCTAGGTTTGCTGAGAGGTAGAGAGAGGGGCGATGTCAACAAAGCACCCCCTCATCAGCCAATCTCAAATGTCTGAGTTGTCAGAGCTCCAAGGCTCCACAGTAATCCAGCAACCCAACCCCTACAATTCACCAATGAGGAAACTGAGACTCCAACTTATATTTCCAGTCATGCTTTGTTCCTTCCCCTGGAAGGACTTCTTCCCGGCCTTCCCATTCTTCCTGGCCTTCTGGGGCTCCAGCCCTCGATCCACAGGTATCATGTACTATAAGGCTTTGGACTCCAAAATTCTGCGACTAGACTCATACCAAAACATGTCTCTCTCTCTCTTTCCTATCTGGGAGCCCCTGGAGGGCAAGAACCAGGTCTTTTTTTATTTTATTTTTTTTTAGAGACAGGGGTCTCGCTATGCTGTCTGGGTTGGTCTTGAACTCTTGATCTCAAGCAATCCTCCCGCCTCGGCCTCCCAAAGTGCTAGGATTACAGGAGTGAGCCACTGTGCTCAGCCTAAGAACCAAGACTTGACTCTTCATTTTGACTACTATACCCAAGGAGCTTAGGAAAGTGTCCTTAGTTTGCTGACTGAAAGGATGAATGAATGAAGACTGTGGGGTCTGTCTACCCGTGGTGTGCTTCTCTCCTGCCTCCATTTTCTCAACCAATAGATTTTTGCTGAGTTTTCCCCAAGGAAGTGCTGGCCACAGAGGGCGCTCAGCAGGGAGGCTGCTAATGCCAACCCCTGGACTCTAGCAAGCTCAGCTACCTCCTTCTGCCACGGCCAGGCCCTGTCAGAGGAGCTCCGGAGTCTCCCTCCCTCGGGCCAGCTCTTGGTCTGCCTACAGTGCTGGCCCCCAGTCTGGGACCCAGGCCAGAGTCCAGGAAGTGTTTGAGGACCCACTCCCCACTCTGCACAGGTGCTACGAGGGGGCTTTGCTAGAGAAGGAGGAGACATGCGTCAAGATCCACGAGTTCATCCACAAAACTCAGCCAGTGAACGCCATTCTTCCCGGCCTTCTGAGGTTCCAGCTCTCAATCCACCTGCTGCCATCCTTTGGGGGTGTCTTCCCCTTTTCCCCTTTCCAGCCAGGTTCACAGTGATGGGCTCCCGTTCTGGCATCTCCATGATGCCTCCCTTCACAACCAATCCTTCTGCAGTACAAGAAGAACCCCCCATCCATCCCTTACTCAAACACCTTCCGTGACTGTTACAGTAGATAGCTGGTCAGACATGAGCAGGGCAGGAGAGGCCCCACCTCTCAACCAGGAAAGTCAGGTGACCATCAGGTGAGGGTCAAGTGGTTGTTAAGCTGTTACGCTAAAATAATAATTGGTTGCATCTGGCATCAGGGACCGGCAGTCTCCCAGTAGATAGGAAAAACCTGAAACTGGTAATAGGATCTCAGGAACTGGGCAAGTAGGCCCCCACATGCATACTAAGAGGCAAAATGGTGGAGTTTAACTGGTAAATGACCTCCTAGGGACGTTGGACTGGTAAGGGAAGAATGCCTCGAGTGAGCAGTGCACAACTCCAGGAAACACACTGCGCATGCTCCCCTCCCAAGCACTAGCAGGCCTCTGCACATGCCGGTAGCCAGCCCCAAGGGAAGAATAGGGGGAGAAGGGACACAAGACCCCAGAAGTTTGCCAATGTATAAATCCCCAAGTCAAAAGGTTAAACAGTGCACTTGGCTTGGCTTTCAAGTCATTGGCTTGACCCTCTTCCAAGTGTACTTTCTTTTTTTTTTTTTTTTTTTTGCAACAGAGTTTCGCTCTGTCGCCCAGGCTGGAGTACAGTGGCACGATCTCGGCTCACTGCAACCTCTGACTCCTAGGTTCAGGCGATTATCCTGCCTCAGCCTCCCGAGTAGCTGGGATTACAGGCACGTGCCACCACACCCGGTTGATTTTTGTGTTTTTATTAGAGACTGGGTTTCACTATGTTGGCCAGGTTGGTCTTGAACTCCTGACCTCACGTGATCTACCCGCTTCAGCCTCCCAAAGTGCTGGGATTACAGGCGTGAGCAACCACACTCAGCCCCAAGTGTACTTTCTTTCCTTTCCTGCTCTAAAGCTTTTAATAAACTTTCACTCCTGCTCTAAGACTTGTCTCGGTTTCTCCTTCTGCCTTATGTGCCTCAGTCGAATTCTTTCTGCTGAGGAGCCAAGAACTGAGGTTGCGGCAGACCCATACGGATTCGCCGCCGGTCACGCTCCTTGTATTAATTTTGTATTGCTGTTGTAACAGATGAACACAAACCTAGGGGCTTAAAGCAACAGACACTTATTACCTTATAATCCTGGAGGTCAGAAGTCCAACATGGGTCTCACCAGCGTAAAATCAAGGGGTCAGCAGGGCTGCCCTCCTTTCTGGAGGCTCTGGGGAGAATTCGTTCCTTGTCTTTTCTGGCTCCTAGAGGCTGCCTGCAATCTTTGGCTTGTAATCTTTTCCTCTGTGTTCAAAGCCAGGAACACCTTTTCATGCTGCCTCTCTGGTTCTCCCTCTTCCAGTTACATTGGGTACTGCTGGATAATTCAGGATAATCTTTCCATCTTAAGGTTAGCTGATTAGCAATCTTAACTCCATCTGCCCCCTTAATTTCCCTTTGCCATGTAACCTAACATTTACAGGTTCAGGAATTAGGAAGGGGGCATCTTTGGGGGCCATTATTGTGCCTACCACACTCATCCCTTTCAATTTTGTTTTTACATGCCATGGTATTTTTTTCTTTCTTTTTTGAGATGAAGTCTCGCGATGTTGCCTAGGCCGGTCTCGAGCTCCAAGGCTCAAACCATCCTCCCACTTCAGCTTCCTCATTAGCTCAGACTGCAGGCGCCTGTTACCTTGCTTTGGTGCCTTGTATTTTTGTTTTGTTTTTATTTTATTATTTTATTTTTTTGTTTGTTTTTGGTTTTGAAATGGAGTCTCACTCTGTCGCCCAGGCTGGAGTGCAGTGGTGCAATCTCAGCTCACTGCAACCTCTGCGTCCTAGGTTCAAGTGATTCTCCTGCCTCAGCCTCCCGAGTAGCTAGGATTACAGGCGTGAGCCATTATACCCAGCTAATTTTTGTATTTTTAGTAGAGACGGGGTTTCACCATGTTGGTCAGGCTGGTCTGGAACTCCTGACCTCAGGTGATCTGCCTGCCTCGGCCTCCCAAAGTGTTGGGATTATAGGCATGAGCCACTGCACCTGGCCTGTTTTGTTTTTTTTGAGTCAAGATCTCACTCTGTCACCCAGGCTGGAGTACAGTGGCATAATCACGGCTTGCTGTAGCCTCAACTTCCCAGGCTCAAAGGATTCTCCCACCTCAGCCTTCCCGAGTAGCTGGGACTACCGGCATGTGCCACCAAGTCCAGCTAATTTTTTTATTTCTTGTAGAGACAAGAAATATAATTTGGCTGGGCACAGTGGCTCACGCCTGTAATCCCAGCACTTTGGGAGGCCGAGGCAGGCGGATCATGAGGTCAGGAGATCGAGACCATCCTGGCTAACATGGTGAAACCCCGTCTCTACTAAAAATACAAAAAATTAGCCAGGTGTGGTGGCAGGCGCCTGTAGTCTTAGCTACTCGGGAGGTTGAGGCAGGAGAATGGCGTGAACCCAGGAGGCGGAGCTTGCAGTGAGCTGAGATTGTGCCACTGCACTCCAGCCTGGGCAACAGAGCGAGACTCTGTCTCAAAAAAAAAAAAAAAAAAAGAAATATAAGTTTTGTCACATTGTCCAGGCTGGTCTTGAACTCCTGGCCTCAAGTGATGCCCCTACCTCAGCCTCCAAAAGTGCTAGGATTGCAGCCATGAGCCACCGTGCCTGGCCAGGATATAGTATATTTAATAAAATATATACCTATTAAAATTTTTCTGGCTGGGTATGGTGGGCTGTAATCCTAGCACTTTGGGAGGCCAGGGTAGGAGGATTGCTTGAGGCCACGAGTCTGACACCAAGATGGGTGACATAGTGAGAGGCCCCATCTCTATTAAAAAATATTTTTGCAACCTGGGCAGCATAAAGAGACCCCATCTCTACAAAAAATTTAAGTTAGCTGGGTGTGGTGGCATGCGCCTATGGTCCCAGCTACTCAAGAGGCTGAGGCAGGAGGATTGCTTGTGCCCAGGAGGTCAAGGCTGCAGTGAGCCGTGATCATTGCCACAGCACTGCAGCCTGGGCTACAGAGCAATGCGCTGTCTCGAAAAAACCCCCAAAATTATGATTTCATGTATCTGTATATTCTTTATACCTACATAGGTAGTAAACACAAACTTAAACGTTGGAATGAAAAAGCAAATTGAAGGAGCCATCTGGGTGGAGGGAGGGGAAAAAGGGAAGCGTACATGAGTACTTTATATTCATTAGGTCTTATTTCCCAAGCTTAGTAATGGCTACATGAATATTTATATATTCATCATCTAATATTTTTGAATAGATTAAGTACTTATAACAACAGAAAAGGAAAAGTGAGAAATGTTTTCTAGGAATAAATGCAAGCCTCAGCAAAAGTTCAGAGGCATGAAATAGCAAGATACATACATACATATATACTGATGATTCTCCAGCATGCCTGCACTCTCTCCCAAACTCCACCATAACTTCCAAATCTTTGCTCAGCTCTTCCTAACCTCGCCCCCTTAAGTCCAGCCTCAGCCCCCGCGCTGACATTTTCGCCAGATCAGCCCCCTTCCCCTTTAGGATAGGCTCTCCTCTCATTGCAAGGTGCGCCTCTTATCGTGGGTGGCTCAATCCATGCATGTATGCCTGTCCCCAATGAACTGCAGACTCTGGGAAGGTTGGACTCCCAGCCCCAGGCTCAGGGCTCCGGTTCAGGCGGGGCCCCCGCCGTCGCGGCTCCGGCCAGCAGAGGGCGCTGCCGGGCAGGCCCAGGCCTGGAGTTGCGGGGACCCTGGCCTCCCGCCAACATGCGAGCTTTCCGGCTCACAATTGTCAAATCCTCTCATCTTTCCAAGACACCCTCACCACATAGACAGCGTCGATGTTCTGTAGCTGGTTTACTAAAGGGGCTTGACTTAGGAGGGAAAAGCACTGAGCCGATCTCTTTCTTTCCTGCTCCTGCCCTTGCGAACTGATTCTGTGGACTCCTTTTTTGCTGTTTCTGGGGGAAATCTCGGCAGATCACTCGCTTTTCTCGGAGTCCTCCCCGGTTTACTGTCAGGTAATTCCAGCTTGTGTCTAAGTGCAGGCCATTATTCTGGCAAACGCCCCCTCCTGAGGCTGCCTCTAACTGGGACACCTGCTGACTGGGGAGAGGACCGGCAGCCTCCCTGCGTCCTCACCCAGCTCTTCTGCTCCTCCTGCCCTTACACAGGCTGCCTCGGACTCTACCTGGATGGGGTGGGGGAGAAGCGGTAGGGGCAGCAACGTCTGAGGAGGACCTGAGTACTCTGGGCTTTTGGGAGCACTTTGACGGGCGCTATGAAAACCCTCACATCTCTCCTCAGTAGTACCCTTATAAAGAGGGGCTGTCTCCCCCAGGGCTGCTTATGAAACTGCCTTTGCAAAAACTGTAACAGTGAGAAAATTAGGGCCGCAAAAGATATCTGATCTAACCAACCCTCATCTTGCCTTTAACCTCCAAACTGCCTTTGGTCACTCCTGGGTTTAGGCCAAGCTAACTTTGGAAGACATTTAGTTTATAGTTTAAATGATAGCAGCCCTTCTCCAAAACTCAACTGCCTTTGTAAAGCTAATGAAAGACCAACCAGGTCAGGAGGATGTTGAGCCTGAGTTCTGCTAAGGTGCAGACATAAACGATTGCCAACCATTATTCCAGAGGCAGAGGGAAGATATGCAACTTCCCCAATTACTCCTGCAGATAACATCACTATCGTAGAACCTAAGATTGGTACTTTGGGAGGCCAAGGCAGGCAATTGCTTGAGCTCAGGAGTTCAAGACCACTCTGGGCAACATGGCAAACCTTGTCTCTACAAAAAATACAAAAAAATTAGCTGGGCGTGGTGACATGTGTTGGTAGTCCCAGCTACTTGAGGGCGGAGGCAAGAGGATTGCTTGAGCCTGGGAGGTCAAGGCTGCAGTGGGCTGTGTTTGTGCCATTGCCCTCCAGCCTGGGTGACAAAGTGAGACCCTGACTCAAAAAAAGATCTCAGGAGTTGGGTGAGTGGGCTTGAGCATTCACACCTACGAGGCAAAATGGCACAGCTTAACTTGTGTGTGACCTTCCTCTAGGAACACTTGACTGGTAAGAGAAAAATGCCTGAAATGAGCATGTGAACAACTTCAGTAAACATACTACACATGCGGGCCCCTCCCAAGTGCTGGCAGGCCACTGTGCATGTGGACAGCCCGCACCAAGGAAATATCAAGGGAGGGGAGGCGCAAAACCCCGGAAGCATGCCAAGGTATAAAGCTTCAAGTCCAATGTCAAACCGGACAAGGATCTCTCAAGTCACCTGCTTGGTCCTCTTCCAAGTGTACTTTACTTCCTTTTGTTCCTGCTCTAAAACTTTTTAATAAACTTTCACTCCTGCTCTAAAACTTGCCTTGGTCACTCCCTCTGCCTTATGCCCCTCCGACTAATTCTTTCCTCTGAGGAGGCAAGAATGGAGGTTACTACAGACCCGTACAGATTCACTACTGCTAACAATTTGAGAAATAACTCCGTCTCCTGTGCGGCATGGCTGGCCTTGTGGCAATTAAACTATATCTTTATTACAATGCTGCGTGGTCTCAGTGAATTGGTTTTCTCTGTGCAGTGGGCGGAAGAACCTACTGGGGGTTATACTCACTTACTGCCCCTCAGCTACTACAACCCTCCTCACACCTCCAGTCTCATTCTGCCGGAGTCCCCTCACCCCTAGATAGAAGCTCTCTTCCCCCAGGTCCTTTTCAGGAAGATTTTTCTGCGGGGTCCACATGTGGGTCACAGGAAGCACACAGCTGGCAGTGCAGCCCCTGCCTAGCAGCCCCTCCACACCCTGCTAGGTGCCAGGCAGATTCCAGACCCCAGAGTCTCCACCTCCAAGACTCCCCAGATAGTTCTCCTAAAGCCTCGCTCACCTGGTTAGAGGTGAGGGAGAGCAGCGCCCTCTACTCCCTGTTTTGGGGTGTGGGCTGGGGAACAGGCTGAGGGAGCACGTTGACAACTCTGTCCAGAGAAATTTCCCCTCCAGCTTCTGGGGATGTCGCCTGTCTTTGTGGTCAGGAAGTAGGTGAAGAGGTGGGTTTTAACTCTGTTCTCCCTTCTGGGGAATCCTAGGTGGGTGGTCCAGCCTCACTTTAGGATCAGCAACTCTGGCCTTGTTTCTGCCTTTGGGGCCTCAGCTGAAATTCTGAGGCTACTGGAAAGTCTTCATTTACATCGTATTAGTTTCCAGACTTTCCCTAAGAGCTATTCAGGGTGTCTGTCACCTCGAGCCAGAAGAGACCTCCTCAGAGGATCCACCCAAGACAAAGCTGCCATCAGTTCCCTGAGTGAAACCCTTCCTTCTCTGTCAGCTGCATGTGGGCTGCACCACTTTGCCTCACCTTCCACCAGAAGAATCCTGCCCCTGCTTCTCCACGTGACCAACACCTTTTGGTCTTAGAAGACCCGAGTCAAAATGTCACCTGCTCCAGGAGGCCTTCCCTGACACCCCACGAGCTGGTTCAGGGGGCCCCTCCACTGTGCTTGTGCCAGCCCTGTCACGAAGGATTCTGTTGGCATTCCCTCTGTCTCAATCTATCCCCTCACTTGATTCTGAGCTCTTTGCAAGCAAGGATGGTATTTGTTTTATTGAGTATGTTTAATTGTTTCATACGAAAAGCACACACAGGCTGGGTGCAGTGGCTCACACCTGTCATCCTAGCACTACTAACCTACTTTTGGTTTATCTGAATACCTCATTCTTTTTTAGTGATGACAGTTATTCCGTAGCAAGAGACATCATCATTTTATCTAACCATTCTAATGAATGGATGTTGAGTATATTCCTATTTTGTGGATAATACAAGCAACATCGCAACAAATATCTTACTACATAGTACACATGAGAGTATTTTGGTAGAAGAAAATGCCAGGGGTTGGGCTGCTGGAACATAGGGTGTGTGCATTTAAAAGTGTAACAGAGGCCAAGTGCGGTGGCTCACTCCTGTAATCCCAGCACTTTGGGAGGCCAAGGCAGGGATTACAGGTGTGAACCACGGTGCCCAGCCCCTCTTCCCTTTTCTTTGTCAACCATGTGTGCAGTAAAGAAGCAGGCAACATGGCACCAGCCAGGTAGGGAAATCATTTGCATAATGAAAAATTAGGGTGGGGTGGCCAGCTTCTTTGCAAGCTATATAAATGGCACACCGGGTCTGACCAATCTTTTGTGCCCTATGTAAATCAGACACCATCTCCTCAAACTCGTCTAGAAAACCCCATGCATTTCACCACAGAACCAGAAGACCCACTCGGGAGACTTTCTCTCTGCAGGAGAGAGAACTTTTCCCTTTCTCTTGCCTATTAAACTTCTCTCTTAAACTCACTCCTTGTGTGAGTCCGTGTCCTTGATTTCCTTGGCATGAGGCAATGAACCTCAGATATTTACCCCAGACAATGATGCTGCTTCAACACGAAGGTGGCCATGCCATGTAGGAGATGGAGTTATTACTCAAATCAATCTCGTTCAAAGCGCATAGGTTAGGGATTTTTCTTTTCTCTTTCTTCTATTTTTTTTTTTTTCTTTTTGAGATAGTCTCACTCTGTTGCCTAGGCTGCAGTGTAGTGGTGGGATCTTGGCTCACTGCAACCTCCGCCTCCCAGGTTCAAGCAATTCTTGTGCCTCAGGCTCCTGAGTGGCTGGGACTATAGACATGCGCCACCATGCCTGGCGAATTCTTGTATTTTTAATAGAGATGGGTTTTCACCATGTTGACAAGGCTGATCTGGAATTCCTGACCTCAAGTGATCCACCCCGCTTGGCATCCCAAAGTGCTGGGATTACAGGAGTGAGCCACCGTGTCCGGCCATTATCATTTAAACTATGAACTAAATTTCTCCCAAAGTTAGCTTGGCATATGCCCGGGAATGAGCAAAGACAGTCAGCCTGTGACACCAGAAGCAAGATGGAGTCAGCCATGTCAGATTCCTCTCACTGTGATAATTTTGCGAAGGTGGTTTTTTTTACCAGGGGTCCTTGCTCACAGAGCTCCCAAGATGGTGGCGAGCCACTTCCAAGATGGTGGCAGGCCACTTCCAAGATGGTGGCAAGCCTTTCTTGGCCTCACGGATTCCAAGAAATGGAATCTTGGGCCATGCGGTGAGTGTTGTAGCTCTATTAGAAGCCGTGGGTCACGGAAGAGAACCGTGGAACCCAGTGACTAGTGTTCAGCTCGATTAGGATGAACCCAGGCACTTAGCTGTGCAGGAACAATGGCAAGCCTTTAGCACGATTGGGAGTGGCAACGGGAGTCTCGCTGGATCAGGAGCACAGAGGACACCCTGCCAGATCCTGAGGGATGGGAGTCAGCGGCAAACAGCAGTGGTGGATGGTGAGCGAAAGCTCAGCTCGAGCCGTAACAAACATGGACCAGAAGAGTGCAGTTGCAAGATTTAATAGAGTGAAATAGCGTGAAAACAGAGCTCCCATACGAAGGGAGGGGACCCAAAGGGGGTTGCCATTGCCGGCTCCAGTGCCTGGGTTTATATCCTGATCATCGTCCCTCCCGCTGTGCTCTCAGGCAACAGATGATTGGCTATTTCTTTACCTCCTGTTGTTGCCTAATTAGCATTTTAGTGAGCTCTCCTTACTATCTGATTGGTCCCATGTGAGCTAAGTTGTAAGCCCCGTGTTTAAAGGTGGAAGCGGTCACCTTCCCAGCTAGGCTTAGGGATTCTTAGTCGGCCTAGGAAATCCAGCTAGTCCAGTCTCTCAGTTTCATGCAGACTGGGTCTGCTGTGTTCTTGGGTCTCCAGCATCCAGCCCTGAGCCCAACCACACACAGTAGGTTTGCTCCCTGCAGCAACATCATAAACTCCAGTGCCCCTACCTACATCCTGCTGCCACTGCGCCAGTGCCGCCCTGGTGAGTCATCAGACCCAGTGTGCTGGCCCCTGGGGTGATAGAGCCTCTAATGGAAGTTTGACAGACTGTGTGTCTCCCAATCCTTGAAGCCCAGAGTGCCTGGGTCAACCTGGCTTACCAGGCAGCTCCCACTTCGGAGATCTGTTAGCTTTGTCCTTTGTGAGAGGCAAAATCACCTTCCATTCAAATTAAGTCCTAGTGGCCGGGCGCGGTGGCTCACGCCTATAATCCCAGCACTTCGGGAGGTTGAGGCGGGCGGGTCATCTGAGGTCAGGAGTTGGAGACCAGCTTGGCCAACATGGTGAAACCCCATTTCTACTAAAAATACAAAAATCAGCCGGGCGTGGTGATGCGTACCTGTAATCCTAGCTACTGGGAGGCTGAGGCAGAAGAATTGCTTGAACCCGGAAGGCGGAGGTTGCAGTGAGCCAAGATCGCGCCACTGCACTGCAGACTGTGGGCCAAGAGTGAAACTCCGTCTCAAAAAATAATAATAATAATAAAATAAAATAAAAAATCAAGGCCTAGCAAGGAGAATGTTGGTTGCCTTCTCTCCCTGGGGAAGGGATGACTCACAGAACAGGAGTGGTGGATGGAGGACAGACAGCCACCGAAGAGACAGAGAAAAGACACAGAAATGAGGCTGGATTCCAGGGGGAGAAAATTAAAAGGTGCAGAAAGAAGGCAAAAGAGGAAGAAAACAGCAGAGAGACACACAAAGAGAAAAGAGCCAGAGAGAAAGAGGAGCAGAGTTAAAGAGAGAAGAGACACAGGAAGAAGTGGAGGGAGAAAGAGGAAACAGAAAGGAAAAAAAGAATAAAGAAAGAAAGAAAAGAGACAGGGAAGAGAGAAGAAGACAGGAGAAAGGAAAAAGAACATGGAGCAGGAAGTGAGTTTCTGAGGGTACTTTGAATCAGCCAGAAAAAACGCCCGTACTTCAGATTCCAGGAAGACATGACACGGGAAACGGGGGCAGCCTTGGCTTGGTTCTCAGCTCCTGGCCAGCAGCCAGCTCTGGTTTCAGCCCTTGCCTGCAGCCCCGGAAGTCTGTTGGAGGTCAGACTCTGAACATGGGGCAAAAACATAAACAGGGCAGCCACACTCTGTGTGCCTGGATGGTGGGCACAGCTTTCTTAGTAATTTGGAAACACTGAATAAGAGCTCAAAAAAGTGCCTACTCCTTGCACAGTGCCTTAGCTATCAAGGATGCTCACTGCAGCACTGTTATAGTAGAGAAAGAGAGAAAAAATACAGAAGGAAGGAGAGAAGAAAGAAGTAAAATGTGGCTTAGTAGATTTATGATACATTCATACAACACAATGCTCTGTCGCCATTTTAAAAAGTGGTACAGAAGAGCCCTTCATATGGGGGAAACCGTCACGATACCAGATGGAAAAAATGAGTACACTTTTTTTTTTTTTTTGAGACAGGGTCTCACTCTGTCTCCCAGACTGGCTCACTGCAGCCTCAACCACCTGGGCTCAAGTGATCCTCCCACCTCAGTCTCCTGATTAACTGGGGCTACAGACACATATCAACATGCCTAGCTATTTTTTTTTCTTTTGTAGAGACAAAGTTTCACCATGTTGCCCCAGGCTCATACATGTTTAAATAAATCTTTTCTTTTTTTTTTTTCTTTTTGAGACAGAGTCTTGCTCTGTCACCCAAGCTGGAGTACAGTGGTGAGATCATGGCTCACTGCAGCCTCAACTACTGCGGCTCAAGCAATCCTCCCGCCTCAGCCTCCTGAGCAGCTAGGATTACAGGAGCACACCACCACACCTGGCTAATTTTTCTTTTTTGTATTTTTTGTAGAGATGGGATCTCTCCACATTTTCCAGGCTGGTCTTGAACTCCTGGGCTCAAGCGGTCTGCCTGCCTCGGCCTCTCAAAGTGCTGGGATTACAGGCATGAACTGCCGCACCTGGCCTGGTTAAATAAATATTTTAAATGGCATGATTCAAGTTTTGTTAGTGGATATATATGTAGTAGGGGTGGCACCAACCCTGTCCCAGTTCAAGGTCCTCTTGAAATTCAGTTCAGCCCAACCCTGTGGTCAGAGACAGCTGTTTTTTTGTGGTTTTTTTTTTGTTTTGTTTTGTTTTTTGTAATCTAAAGTCCAGACTCTACTCCTTCCCTCCTAGCCCCATATTCTCCCTTCTGGGGAAATTCCCATGAGTTTTAGGCAGGGCGCCAATTCCTGGCCCTTGCTCCCACTATGGAATCCCTTGCAAGAGATGGGATTCTTTTGCTGGCAGCCCCTGGTACATCCGGGCCTGACCGTGACCACAGCAGCAGTAGCCACCCAGTTCTGCAGTGTGGCTCCAGTCAGGCTCCTGGCCTGGGCCCTCTGAACTCCTGGTCCTCGTCCTTTGTGAACACTGATAGTCTTCTAAGAAATTCTCTTTCTGTTTCAGGGGGTGACATTGGCCTCTGTTGCTTGTCCCCAGGATCCCTGTCTGACACCCCTGCTGTGTTTGCTGTGGGGAGTTCTGCTGCCACCACCCATTAGGTATGCAGGTCGCCCCCTCTCTTGGGTCCAGGTGTCTGGGCTGTCTGAGATGGTGGAGAAGCTGTTTACTTGGGGTAACCAGCTGGGGCCTACGCACTTGGGCTGGGGAGCCAGTGAGTGGGGAGCCGGATGGGATGCGGTTGATTCCTCTCCAGGAACCCAAGGAGGACAAGTTGGGAGAGGTCCTGGGTCCAGGCCATGGGAGATGCCCTTCTGAGTGACAGTGGACAGTTGGTAAACAATAATTGTTTGCACGTGGTCCTGGGCACCAGAAAATTGGCCCTGCAGGCCAGAGGCCATCAGCATGGCCTGAGAAAGAGGTTTGGGGTAAGAATAGGGAGAGGATCCGAAAATCTCTCATTCAAACTGGACCATGGAAAGGCCTATGGGGCTTCAAAAGATGTCTCAGAGAAGGCAGGAGGAGCTGTCCACAGGAACAGGACACCCAAGGTCCCAAGACTTGGGACGCTGCCCATGTTGGCTACTTCGTTCTGTCCTGTCTTTGCTGGCCAATTTTCAGTCAGAAACCCTTACATGGGAAGGACCTCTGGATATGTTTGGGGAAGTAGAGAGAAAGGATGGTGTGGGGGGCAGAGTGCCTTAATCCATGCTGGTCTGGTGGGGAAGCCTGGGGCAAGAGTCAGGGAGCACTGATTTTTTTTTTTTTTTGGTCAACTTTTTATTGAAATGTAACTTACACACAGAGGAATGCACCTAAGTTAATATTCACAAAGTGAGCACACTTGTGGAACCAGCACCTAGCTCAAGAAAAAGAACTTTATTCAGCATCCCAGAAGCCTCCCATTAGGGAGGCAATGATTTTATTTATTTATTTATTTTTGAAACAGGGTCTCACTCTTGTTGACTAGGCTGGAGTGCAGTGGCGCGATCTTGGCTCACTGCAACCTCTGCCTCCCAGGTTCAAGCGATTGTCGTGCCTCAGCCTCCCGAGCAGCTGGGATTACAGGCGCCCACCACCACACCCGGCTAATTTTTGTATTTTTAGTAGAGACGGGGTTTCACCATTTTGGCCAGGCTGGCTGGAGGCAGTGATTTTAAAGTGGAACATGGGCAGGTCTGAAAGCAAAGGGAGGAGGTAGGAAAAGGTCCTCCCATGTGCCAGCCTGGGCTGAGTATAGTTCTGGGGGCTCAGCAGGAGGTCCCTTCTTTATTGGCACCAGCTGGTGAACTGGCCTACTCACAGGGCTCAGGAGTGCACCAGTCCCTGGTGCTCAGGGCCTTGGAGCTGGCCCTTGGGAGCTTGGAGAGCAAGTTATCAGCCATAAGTAGCCCTGCAAAGAGAGCCCAGAAACAGTGTTTGTGGAGGTCACAGAATGGGTGGAGCTGGGCCTAGAGCCTGAGGGCAAACAGGGAAGAGGATGTGTCCTGGCTGGGCTGGGAGGGCGTGTGCCCACGAGGTCTGGGAGTGGCTGGCCCCGGGGGAGTGGTTGCAGCAGACACTATTTGCTCCCCAGTTTCTGTTTGTCCAGGAATGATTCACATGAGTTTTACTGATTGGCCCCTCTGCCTCTCATCCTGTGGTGGACACCTGAGTAGGGGACAGAGGGCACCATGGAATGAGCACAGCTGTGGCTCAGAGGGACCTGGTTTTGAACCCTGGCTCATGGTTCCGTGACTTTGGGAAAGTCATATTCCTTCTTTGGCCTTGGTTTCCTCATTAGCAAAATGGGACAACAGCATGTACTTCCTAAGACAAACTGTGTAAAATGCCTGGCATTGGGCAGGCACTTAATACATGTCTGTTCCTTTCCTTTGCCATGTTTTCACTTAGCAGCGATTTATCCGGGGCCTAGCATGTAGCAGCCACATGTGCTCAGCACCAGGATCACAGTGGTGAACAAAACCACAGATGGGGAGACTGGCTGCCCTCATGGAGCTTGGGGCAGACATTCAGTAAACAAAAGCATGTCCTGAAGGAAAAGTAATGTCTTACTAAAAAGAATCATTGATGACAGCCTTCAAATAGAGTGGTCACGGAAGGCCTCTTGGGAAAGGTAACATTTAAGCTGAGATCTAAAGTATGAGAATGAGCCAGGCATTTGGGAAAGCAGTGCCCAGAGGAGGCTAAAGGACACAGGCTTTACAGCCAGATGTATATGGGTTTTGAATCCTGTTTCCTCTATTTATTTAGCTGTGGGACTTTAGGTGAGTGTCTTCACCTCTCTGGGTCTTGGTTTTATCTTTTGTGAAATGTGGCTAAAAATACCCACTTTATAGAATTGTGAGGATGAAACTCAATCGTGCATACAAAGTACCCTGCATGGAGTCTGGCACATGGTGAGCACCTGTGAAAATCAGCTCCCCTCTTGTCCCAGTTTGAGACTGTCAAGTGTACAGCATAGACACAATGCATGCACATGTGTGCACACACATTCACACTCACACTTGAAACACATATAGATATGCAGGCAGAACATAGATAGCTCTCTCAAGCTGGGTATTTCAGGAGACTTTCATAAAGGGACTCTTGTTTTTTTTTTGAGACAGTCTCATTCTGTCATGCAGGCTGGAGTGCAGTGGTGCAATCTCTGCTCAATGCAACCTCCTCCTCCTGGGTTCAAGTGATTCTCCTGCCTCAGCCTCCCAAGTAGCTGGGATTACAGGCACCCATCACCACACCCAGCAAATTTTTGTATTTTAGTAGAGACGGGGTTTCACCATGTTGGCCAGGCTGCTCTCAAACTCCTGACCTCAAGTGATCCGCCTCCCTTGACCTCCCAAAGTGCTGGGATTACAGGCGTGAGCCACTGTGCCTGGCCATGAAGGGGCTTTTTTTTTTTTTTTTTTGAGATGGAGTCTCGCTCTGTTGCCCAGGCTAGAGTGTGGTGGCACAATCTCAGCTCACTGCAACCTCTGCCTCCTGCGTTCAAATGATTCTCCTGCCTCAGCCTACCAAGTAGTTGGGATTACAGGTGCGCACTACAATGACCAGCTAATTTTTTGTATTTTTAGTAGAGAAAGGGTTTCACCGTGATGGCTGAGCTGGTTTCGAACTCCTGACCTCAAGTGACCCACCCGCCTCGGCCTCCCAAAGTGCTAGGATTACAGGCGTGAGCCACCGCGCCTGGCCCATAAAGGGACTCTTTACAAAGAGTCCCTTTGGCAGGGTTCGGGGAGAGTAACAAGTGATAGTGCAGACCCTGAGGGTTAGTAACAGGGTGAGGAAGGGGGCAGTTAGCAGAACTGAGATGATAGCTATGTGGAGACAGCTATCACGGGCTGGGACCTTCAGAAGAGGGATGCAGCCAATGTATAGGAACTCAACAGGGAGAGGGCCTGGGAAGAAATATTCTGGCTTCTGCCTCCTCTTGCCTCTGATCTCCCGCTAAGCTCCCATTGGCCAAACTCAGTTGGAAGCCAGGGTGCATGGAAGCCTGTGGATGCACCCCATAAGGATCAGCCTCCCAGAGTAGAAAAGGCTGGAGTGGATCTGGAGAGACAGGCAGAAGAGTTACAGCATGCTCTCCACTCCCACTGGCCTCTTTAGAATGCCAGAAGTGACAGATATACCCACTGTAAAGTGGTGTAAGTCAAAAATGAAAACCCTCGGTCACCTAACTGGAAACTCCAGGGGTAGGGCCTTAGGCAGAGCTTCATCAGTGCTCAAATGATAGCTGGCAAGCAGGTTCTCATCAGCTCTTAGTTCTATGTTCCTTTGTAGGTTAACTTCAATCTCAGGCTACATATGGTGGCAAGATGGTGGCGGTAGAGAGTAAAGAAGGGGGTGGCCCCCGAAGCAAAGCCGTTGTTCTTTACAAAGGAGAGTGAATAAAAGCAGGGTGGAAATGTTACACATGTTCACTACAGTGTATCTCGGAGAGCTCATGGCCCATAAACTCAGGCGAGAGGGATTGAGATCACTGAGGCCGCGGTGAGCAGGGTCCCCTGCTTGGCTATAGTCTGTGTGGGGATGACTCAGACTGTCTTGAAAACATGTGGGCTGTCCGTTCCCACCTCTGCACTGAAGGGACCTGAAAGATTACTTAGCCTAGCAAAAAGATGAGATTTGTACAAGACCATGTAGTTAATGTCAAGGCCAGGACTTGAACCCAGGTCGCACAATCTGTCCTCCACACATGACTTGAAAAAAAGAAAGAAAGAAAGAAACACCCATACAGAGTGTTTGGGTGAAAAACAGAGAGAGGAGAGAGGCAGAGAGAGAGAGAGAGAGAAAGATTAAGACAGTATAAAATAATATACAATGAAAAGTAATTTTCCTCCAGGCACAGTGGCTCACGCCTGTAATTCCAGCATTTTGGAAAGCCAATGAGAATTGCTTGAGCCCAGGAGTTCAGCCTGGGCAACACAGGAAGTTCTCGTCTCTACAAAAAATTTAAAAACTAGCCAGGCATGGTGCTGTGCACCTGTAGTTCCAGCTACTCAGGAGGCTGAGGTCGGGGGATCTCTCGAGTCCAGGAGGTTGAGGCTGTGGTGAACTGTGATTGTGGCACCCCTGAACTCCAGCCTGGGTGACAGAATGAGACCCTGTCTCAAAAAAATAAATAAATAAAAGAGCTGGGTGTGGCATCCACTGCACTCCAGCCTGGGTGACAGAGCAAGACCCTGTTTCAGAAACAAAAAAGTAATTTTTGTCCCATGATGTATTCCTGGTCCTCTTTCCAGAGGTAATGATGACTAAGTCTCCTTTATATCATTCCAGAAATTACCGTTGCAAATGCAATGGTGTGCATATATGTATTATATATAATGTGTATATATATATATATACACACACACACACACATACACACATACTATTATTGTCTTTGTTATCTTTTTTTTTTTTTTGAGATGGAGTCTTACTCTGTCACCCAAGCTGTAGTGCAGTGGTGTGATCTCGGCTCATTGCAACCTCTACCTCTGGTTCGAGCAATCCTCGTGCCTCAGCCTCCCAAGTAGCTAGGATTACAGGCATGTGCCACAACACCTGGCTAATTTTTTTTTTTTTGAGAAGGAGTCTTGCTCTGTTGCCCAGGCTGGAGTACAGTGGTACAATCTCAGCTCACCACAACCTCTGCCTCCTGGGTTCAAGTGATTCTCCTGCCTCAGCTTCCTGAGTAGCTGGGACTACAGGTGCCTGCCACCATGCCCGGCTAATTTTTGTATTTTTAGTAGAGACAGGGTTTCACCATGTTGGCCAGGCTGGTCTTGAACTCCTGACCTGAAGTGATCTGCCCTCCTCGGCCTCCCAAAGTGCTGGGATTACAGGCGTGAGCCACCGTGCCCTGCCCCTGTCTTTGTTATCTTGGTGACCTTCCTATATTAGCCACAGAGATTCACCTCATTTTCAATAATAGAAGAGTGTTCTACTATATGGATATATTCTTATTTAACCAGTCCCTAAATGATGGACATTTAGGCTGCTTCTGGTCTTTTGCTTTTGCAAACAATGATGCAACGAACATTCTTGTGCACATAGTGTCTTTGCACGTGTGTGCTCTAGGGGCTAATCCTAAGAATGGAAATGGTACCTCATGCCTTTCAAGGGCTTATGCTGACACCACTTATGCTAGAAAGAACAAAGACTGATAGAGTTGGAAGGGATCTTAACCATAATCAAGCCCAACTGTTCCCTCCTCATTTTGCAGATGAGGACACTGAGGCCCCAGGTCTGACAGCAGCCTAGTGGTAGATTTGAAGTAGACTATGGTTGGGCATCATGGGATAGGCCTGTAATCTGAGCACTTTGGGAGCCTAAGGTGGGAGGATGATTTGAACCTAGGAGTTTGAGACCAGCTTGGGCAACATAGTGAGACCCCCAGCTCTATAAAAAAAATTTAAAAATTAGCTGGGCATGGTGCTGTACCTGTTGGGGGTGACATGGTTGAGCCTGAGAGGTTGAGGCTGCATTAAGCCATCTTTGCACCACTGTACTCCAGACTGGGTGACAAATTGAGATGCTGTCTCAAAAAAAAAAAAAAAAAAGAAGTAGATCACTTTATGTTCTCCCAGAGAAGATGTGGAGGAAAGAGGGCAAGGCTGGGAGTAGGGCAGTACTGGCCTTGTGTCCTGGCCTGGAAGGGCAGGGTGTGGACAACAGAGCAGTTCCTGAAACCAGACTGCCTGGATTTGAATCGTGGTTTAGCAAAATAGGCTTTCTAAGCTTCAATTTCATCACCTGGAAAATGGGGGTGGTTTTAATCTTCCTTTAGTCTTCCTTATAGGGTTGTTGTGAAGGTTAAATGAGATAATGCCTGTGAAACAAAGGTTACCTTTTACTACCATTTCCTAGCCTGGGCATCTTGACTCCTGTGCCTTGCAAGAGGCATTTTTGGGGTTAAAAGGCCCAAGAGCTGGTGAACTAGGGAAATGCCTGGCTTCCAGCCAGGCTCTCTGTTCTTCCAGTCAAGGCTGAAACTGAGCAGGTTCTAACCTTATCCAGAAGCTCTGGCTGCCTGCTCCCTCCAGAAAGGAGCTTGCTGGGGCTGGGACCCAATCAAGTGGAGTGGTTTGAAGGAAGCCCAGCCATACTTCCTCCCTGTGCCTCCCTGTGCCTGGCACTGACAGTACAGGGCCTCCCAGATTCCTCCCAGAAATGGTAGGGGCATCAAAACTCCCATTTTTGAACTGAAGAATATGAGGCTCCCAGAGTTCAGGGGACTTGCTTCTAAATAAAGAATTCCCTGGGTGGAGTGGGGGACTTCCCAAAGGGAAGGAGGACACATTGGTTCACCATTATCTGTGAGCCACCATTATCTGTGATCCACCATTACCTATAGGCTCTTTAGCATGTCTATCCATATCTATAGTTTCTTCCACTTTCTTCTCAGAGCACTGGTCACACTGTGAAACCAGATATTCATTTCTGTGGTTATTCAATTACAGATGACAATGGGCCCCTTGAGGTTAGCTCTTGTCCCCTGGTTCACTGCTCTTTCCCCAGTGCCTGGTGCCATGATTGACACACAGTAGGCAAATATGTGTTCCTCCTCTCTAAAAAGGGATTACGGGCTGGGTGCTGTGGCTCACACCTATAATCCCAGCACTTTGAGAGGCCGAGGTGGGCAGACCGCTAGAGATCAGGAGTTTGAGACCAACCTGGCCAACATGGTGAAACCCCATCTCTACTAAAAAAAAAAAATACAAAAATTAGCCAGGCATGATGGCTGGTGCCTATAATCCCAGCTACTCGAGAGGCTGAGGCAGGAGAATTGCTTGAACTCTGGAGGCAGAGGTTGCAGTGAGCTGAGATCACACCACTGCACTGCAGCCTGGGCAACAGAGCAAGACCCTGTCTCAAAAAAAATAAAATAAATTTAAAAAAATAAACAAATAAATAAAAAGAGATTGCAGGCATGGTGGCTCACACCTGTAATCTCAGTACTTTGGGAGGCCAAGGTAGAAAGATTGCTTGAGCTCAGGGGTTTGAGACCAGTCTGGGCAACATAGTGAGACACCATCTCTACAAAAAAGTAAAAAAAATTAGCTGGGTGTTAGCGGTAATCCCAGCTACTTGGGAGGCTAAGGCAGGAGGGTTGCTTGATTCCAGGATGTCGAGTCTTCAGTTAGCTATGTTAGTGACACTGCACTCCAGCCTAGAGTCTGGGTGACAGAGTGAGATTCTATCTCAAAAAAAAAAAAAAAACAAAAACCATTACTTGCTATCAGCGTTATTCTGAAGAGTCAATGGGATAAAGCTCTCCAAAGTGCCTGGCACAGTCAGATCAATCTGATGTAGTCCTGGACCATTCTCTACAGACTTGCATATTTCTCAAGCAGGTATGGAGCAGAGGGAGGGGAAGAGGGTCCTTGTGGGTTGGCAGGGGTCTCCTTCTCTGCAGGACTCACAGAGAGAGCCTTGTATGGGAGCGGGTGGACAGGATGCCTCGTGGCACAGCTGAGCCCCAGGCTGCCAAGCCTGGGCTGGGCTAGGCTGGGCACTCTGCCACAAGCAGCCTTCTGAGGGCCCTTTCATCTGAGTCCCAGCTGCCATTTGGCTGGCTGGCCTAAAGCCCAGCCGCCTGGAGGGGAGAGGGGCTGGCCGCATTGTCTCCTGAAGAACAGAGGGGAGTGAGTGAGGGGAGGGCAGAAGGAAGGAGTGCTTGCTCTTGGAGTCAGGCCAAAGGGAAACAAGATCCAATGATAGGCAATAGCAAGGGGCTGTTTGAATTCTTTTGTTGCCATAGCATCAAGCAAGGCAGGATCACAGAGACCATCTCAGAAAATACACAAACCCCCACCATATTATAGGTGGAGAACTGAGGCCCAGAGAGGGGCAGGGACGTGTCTAAGGTGGTACTGCAAACTGGTGGCAGAGCCGAAACTAGAGCCCTGCTCTCTCGTCTCCTGGCCTGACTGACTCAAAGAGGTGCTTCATCTCTGGGAGCCTTGGGGTCCTCATATAGAAAATGGAGGTGCTAATGCCTATTTTGAACTGCCAGGGTCAAATGTGCTAATGTCACTGGAAAACTGAGTTTTTTTCCTACTTTGCATTGGTGGCAAAGAAAGAACACGCAATTGGAGGGGGGAAAAAAAGAAGCAAGCAGGTTTTATATTCCTGTCCAGGAATGGAGACAGACAGAGCTCTTGCTCTAAAGAAATTTTCTCACAGAAAGGCCAGGCGCGATGGCTCACACCTGTAATCCCAGCACTTTGGGAGGCTGAGGCAGGTGGATCATGAGGTCAGGAGATCGAGACCACCCTGGCTAACACGGTGAAACCCTGTCTCTACTAAAAAATACAAAAAAAATTAGCCAGGCGTGGTGGTGGGCGCCTGTAGTCCCAGCTACTTGGGAGGCTGAGGCAGGAGAATGGCGTGAACCTGGGAGGTGGAGCTTGCAGTGAGCCGAGATTGCGCCACTGCACTCCAGCCTGGGGGACAGAGCGAGACTCCGTCTCAAAAAAAAAAAGTCTTGTCTGAGATTCCTTGTGGAACTGAGTTCCATCAAAAACTATTTAAAAACCCTAGTAAAAATAATTATTCTGGCTGAACTTTATGCAAATAATCAGGCCAACCATAAGACTAAAGTTTATTTTGCAAACAACTCAGTCCTATCATAATCTCTTTTTGACAAAAGTAAGAACAGGAGAGAGAAAAATTAAGTTTCAAAACTTATCATACACTTGACATTACATTCCAGTTTCATTAGTTGTTTTTAAGTTTTTCCCCACATTTTAAATTAACCCTGCTTATTCCTGTGAACCAACCAGTGACCTCTGGGTAAAAACAGAAAATCTGGATCAATATACTAGTTCTGGGGAATTACCCTGCAAATCCTGTCAGGTGACAGCAGTAAATAGGGTGCCCATAACTGGGAGGTTTCTTCGTTTGGTAAAATAAGACCAAGGGAGCTAACCAAAGCCAAGCCCCATGCACCCAAATCTTAGCAGGTGTAACTATAGTCACTAGTTATCTGGGCGTGTCAGCGACTTCAGGATTTCTAAGCCGTCCTTACCCCTTTGTTTTGTTTTCATACATCTCTTTTTTTTTTTTTTTTTTTTTTTTTGGAGACGGAGTCTTGCTCTTTTGCTCAGGCTGGAGTGCAGTGGCATGGTCTTGGCTCACTGCAACCTCCGCCTCCCAGGTTCAAGCGATTCTCATGCCTAAGCCTCCCCAGTAGCTAGGATTACAGGCATGCACCACCACGCCCAGCTAATTTTTGTATTTTTAGTAGAGATGGGGTTTCACCATATTGGTCAGGCTGGTCTCGAACTCCTGACCTGAAGTGATCTGCCCACCTCGGCCTCCCAAAGTGCTGAGCCACTGTGCCTGACCTCATTTTTATGCATGTCGTTTAATAACCTGGTTTGTCTCTTCTTGCCTCCCAGGATCAAGTGATCCTTTTACTTTACCCTCCCGAATAGCTGTGACTACACACGTGTGCCACCATACCCAGTTAATTTTTGTATTGTCTGCAGAGATGGGGTTTTGCCATGTTTCCCAGGCTAGTCTCAAACTCCTGGGCTCAACTGATCTGCCGATCTCGGTCTTTCAAAGTGCTGCGATCACAGGTGTGAGTCACCATGCCTGGCTCCACATAACAATATACTTGTCACGTCCCCTCAGGATGCTTTTTTTTTTTTTTTTTTTGAGATGGACACTTGCTCTATTGCCAAAGCTGGAATGCAGTGGTGTGATCTGGGCTCACTGCAACCTCCGCCTCCCGGATTCAAGCAATTCTCCTGCTTCAGCCTCCCGAGTAGCTGGGACTATAGGCGCATGCCACCATGCCCGGCTAATTTTTGTATTTTTAGTAGACATGGGGTTTTACTATGCTGACCAGGCTGGTATTGAACTCTTGACCTCATGATCCACCCGACTCAGCCTCCCAAAGTGCTGGGATTACAGGCGTGAGCCACTGCTCCTGGCCCCTTAGGATGCTCTTGACTGTGACAGCTTCTCAGATTTTTCCTCTTTTGGGTGACCTTGATAGTTTTGAGGAGTACTGGTCAGTTATATTATAGGATGTCCCTCTATTGAAATTTCTCTGATGTTTTTCTCATGATTGAACTGAGGTTATGAGTTTTGGGGAGGAAGATCATTTTCCTCACATCACATCAAGGGTATATACTCGGTACTATAAACAAAAAATGAAAGTCTCAGCCCCCCAACCATCTGAATGGACCCCTCCTTCTGGCCAAGGGCATTCCAAAGTTAACCTGAAAAACTAGTTCAGGCCATGACTGGAAGGAGGTCAGACATGCCTCATTATACCCTTCCCCATTTTGGAATTCAGGCACAGCTGACCAGTATTACCATCAAAACAGAGACCTTAAGACTGACAGAACAGTCTGTCAGTCATGCACAAAGTCTGTCAGTCTTTAAGTCTGATAAGAAATATTTGCAATCTATTCTCTCTGAAGCCTGCTACCTGGAGGCTTCATCTGCATGATAAAACCTTGGTCTACTCAACCCTTTATAGTAACCCAGACATCCCTTTCTATTGATCTCAGGTCTTTAGATAATAACCCATTGGCAAGCAGAAAATCCTTGCTTTTTTATTTTTATTTTTTAAGAGTAGAGACAGGGTCTGGCTGGGAGTGGTGGCTCACGCCTGTAATCCTAGCACTTTGGGAGGCCGAGCCAGGCAGATCACAAGGTCAGGAGATCGAGACCATCCTGGCCAACATGGTGAAACCCTGTCTCTACTAAAAATACAAAAATTAGCTGGTTGTGGTGGTACATGCCTGTAATCCCAGCTACTCGGGAGGCTGAGGCAGGAGAATTGCTTGAACTTGGGAGGCAGAGGTTGTAGTGAGCTGAGGTTGCACCGCTGCACTTCAGCCTCGTGACAGAGCGAGACTCTGCCTCAAAAAAAAAAAAATAGGTATGGGGTCTTGCTATGCTGCCCAGGTTGGTCCCCAACTCCTGGGCTCAAGCTATCTGCCTACCTTAGCCTCCCAAAGTGCTGCGATTACAGGCATAAGTTTCCACGCCTCAGAATCAGAAAATCGTTGAATCTGCTTATGACCTGGAAGCCCCCACAACCCCTTCCAGCTGTCCAGTCTTTTCGGACCTAACCAATGTACGTCATATATGTATTAATTGGTATCTTCATTTTTATTATATTTTAATTAATTAATTCCTTTTTTTTGAGACGGATTCTCGCTCTGTTGCCCAGGCTAGAGTGCAGTGGCATAATCTCAGCTCACTGCAACCTCCACCTCCCAGGTTCAAGCAATTCTCCTGCCTCAGCCTCCTGAGTAGCTGGGACTACAGGCGCATGCCACCACACCAGCTAATTTTTTGTACTTTTAGTAGAATTGGGGTTTTACCATGTTGGCCAGGCTAGTGCCAAACTCCTGACCTCAAATGATCTGCCCACCTTGGCCTCTCAAAGTGCTGGGATTACAGGCATGAGCCACTACACCTGGCCTTATATATTTATTTACAATCTCTAGTCCAACAGAGATATATATTTTTTGAGACAAGATCTCATTCTGCTGCCCAAGCTGGGGTGCAGTGGTGTGATCATAGGTGACTACAGCCCTGACCTCCTAGGCTCAAGAGATCCTCTTGCCTCAGCCTCCCAAGTAGCTGAGACTACAGGCACATGTCACCATGCCCGACTAAGCTTTGTATTTTTTGTAGACATGGGGACTCACCATGTTGCCCAGGCTGGACTTGAACTCCTGGGGTCAAGTGATCCTCCCATCTTGGCCTCCCAGATCCACTCCCTTGGGATTATAGACTGAGCCACTGATGCCTAGCCAATTGATGTGTTTTCTTTTCTTTTCTTTTTTTTTGAGATGGAGTCTCACTCTATCTTCCAGGCTGGAGTGCAATGGTGCGATCTCAGCTCGCTGCAACCTCTGCCTCCCGGGTTCAAGTGATTTTCCTGCCTCAGCCTCCTTAGTAGCCGTAGCCGGGGATACAGGCACGCACTACCATGCCCGGCTAATTTTTACATTTTTAGTAGAGATGGGGTTTCACCATGTTGGCCAGGCTGGTCTCAAATTCCTGACTTCAAATGATCCACCTGCCTTGGCCTCCCAAAGTGGTGAGATTACAGGCGTGAGCCACCATGCGTGGCCCTAGTGTCTTATGTCTCCTTGAATATATAAAACCAAGTTGTAGCCTGACCACCTTGGGCACATGACCTGAGGACATCCTGAGGTTGTATCGTGGGCATGTTCTTAACCTTGGCAAAATAAACTTTTAAATTGGTTGAGACTTGTCTCAGATACTTTTTGGTTTACAGCAAGCACATACTGTCGTCATGATCGATAACTGTTGGCAACTGACTTTGGTCACCTGGCTGGAGTAGTATTGATCAGTTTCCCCAATGTAAAGTTTCTTCTCTTTTTCCTCCTTCCCATATTGTACTCATTGGAAGAAGTCACGGTGCATAACCCACACTTAAGGAGTGGGAAATTATGCTCCCTCTCCTTTAGAGTTATATTTTAACTCTAGGAAAACAACCCCACAAAACAGATACCTAACTCTTTTCACCAATGGGCATGCTTTGTACTCCAAGCAGCTGCCCTGGGCTGGCTAAATAGTCTACACTGGCCACTGTTATACTAAATTAAAATGGAGATCAGGCCTGAAGAATCCCTGGCTAGACAATGCTAGTTAGGCCTCATAAGGGAACTCAGCCTTGCTGGATTTGCAAACATAAGCAAAACTTAACTTGGGTCAATGTGATGGTTAATACTGACTGTCAACTTGATTGGATTGAAGGACACAAAGTATTGATCCTGGGTGTGCCTGTGAGGGTGTTCCCAATGGAGATTAACATTTGAGTCAGTGGTCTGGGAAAGGATGGCCCACCCTTAATCTGGGTGGGCACAATCTAATCAGCTGCCAGCATGGCTAGAACATAAAGCGGGCAGAAAAATGTGAAAAGAGAGACTGGCCTAGCCTCCCAGCCTACATCTTTTTCCCGTGCTGGATGCTTCCTGCCCTCAAACATCAGACTCCAAGTTCTTCATTTTTGGAACTCGGACTGGCTCTCCTTGCTTCTCAGCCTGCCAATGGCCTGTTGTGGGACCTTGTGATTGTGTGAGTTAATACTTAATAAACTCCCCTTTATATATATATATATATATATATACACACACACACACACGTGTGTATATATGTGTGTGTGTGTATATATACACACATATGTATATATATAACGGGGAGTTAAAAAAGTAATGGAATATATATATACAAATATATGTGTATGTATATATACCATTAGTTTTATTTTATTATTATTGTTTTTTGAGATGGGATTACACTCTTGTTGCCCAGGCTGGAGTGCAATGGCTTGATCTCAGCTCACTGCAACCTCCGCCTCCTAGGTTCAAGCGATTCTTCTGCCTCAGCCTCCCAAGTAGCTGGGATTACAGGTGCCCACCACCACGCCCAGCTAATTTTTTGTATTTTGTAGAGATGGGGTTTCACATGTTAGTCAGGCTAGTCTCGAACTCCTAACCTCAGGTGATCCACCTGCCATGGCCTCCCAAAGTGCTGAGATTACAGGCGTGAGCAACCGTGTCCAACCCTATTCCCTTAGTTCTGTCCCTCTGTAGAACCCTGACTAATAGAGTCATTTCTGGTAAATGCTAATGTTAGACAGAAACGAAACTTAACATCAGCCAACCACAAGCAGCCAACTAACATATAATTAAGTAGCTGTGGACTTTTCAACAAAGGAAGCCAAAAAAGGAGATTTTGTAACTGTAACCAATTTTATATATATATATATATATATATATTTTATTTTTATTTTATTTTATTTTTTTTTTGAGAGGGAATCTTTGTTGCCCAGGCTGGAGTTCAGTGGTGCAATCTTAGCTCACTACACTCTCTGCCTCCCGGGTTCCAGCGATTCTCCTGCCTCAGCGTCCAGAGTATCTGGGATTACAGGCACATGCCATCACACCCAGCTAATTTTTGTATTTTCAGTAGAGACGGGGTTTCACCATTTTGGTCAGGCTGGTCTCGAACTTCTGACCTCAAATGATCTGTCCGCTTTGGCCTCCCAAAGTGCTAGGATTACAGGCGTGAGCCACCATGCCTGTCCCCAATAAAATATCTTGCTTCCACATTCTCCCCATAAATATTTGCCTCTGATGCATTGTCATGGGAACACTCAACCTCTTTCCATCTGGTGTTCCCCAATTCAAGAATTGCCTGTTACTCAAGTATACTCTTAAAAAAGTTTTGTTGATCCTCAGACTTTACATTTTAACACCACCCTACCTCCTAGAGCGCCAGTTTTCTGATCTGTAAAATGGGTGTTGCGGATCTTTCACTCCCTAGGACTGTAGGGAATAGAAAGTCTCTGGTTGTCAATGTCAGTCAATGTCAATTCCTTCTGCCTCCCCCATTTCACTACTGGGAACTCCGAGGCCCAGAGAGGGGCATTAACTAATGTCAACTTTAATAACGGGATTCAAGCAATATGTTTAAGTAATTTATTTAAGCGTAAAAGAAAATATAGGAGGAGGCAAGTTGCCGTGGCTCAGTCCTGTAATCCCACCACTTTGGGAGGCTGAGGTGGGAGGATCACTTGAGCCCAGGAGGTTGAGGTTGCAGTGAGCCTGATCCGCCACTGCACTTCAGCCTGCGCGATAGATTGAGACCCTGTCTCTGAAAAAAAAAAAAAAGAAAGAAAGAAAGAAAAGGAAGGAAATTAATCTATATCAAAAGGTCAGTCCTTAAGGGGTCTGCTCCATTTCTCGGTATCCAAAGTCAGCCCTTCTCAGGGCCTAACAACTTTTAGAAGCCCCAAATAGACAGACTGTCCATTTCTTTCTGCACTTGGCCCGGTCTCACTGTAAGCCACGCCTGGCTCAGCCCCGTCCCGCCTTGAGCCTCGGTGTTCCCACCTAGGGGCGGGCAGCCAGGGGCACTTCCGCTGGCCCAAGTGATCTGCATGTGGCAGGGCTGCGCAGTGGAGCGGCCAGTGGGCAGGATGACGAGCCAGACCCCTCTGCCCCAGTCCCCCCGGCCCAGGCGGCCGACGGTAAGTGCGAGGCTAGCTGCGTCCCCGCGCCTCTGTCCTCCGCCTCTTCCCTCCCTTCCAGTTTCTCCTGCCCGTCCCTCCCAGACGCCCGAGCCCCCTGCTTCTGGCGCGCTGTCCCCCTTCACCTCGGGCTGGTCGCTCTCTTCAATCTTTGCCGTCCCTCCTGCTGGGATCACTCTCCTTTCGCGCCTCGGTGTCCCTTTCTGGTTTGGCTCTGTCCAGCCTTTCCTCTTTGCCCTTTTGCTTCCTCCCTCTACATTGGGTCTTCAGTTCCTCTCCCTTTTCTCTTCCCCCCTGGCTTGTCCTAGCCCACGACTCCTCCTCTGCCCCACCTTCTCCCCTGCTCCCGGTGGGAGAAGCCCATCCAACCAGCTCGGCCAGAGGATCTTTCCCTCACCTGCAGCCCTCTCCAGCCTGCCCCTGCCCCTTGGCTGGGTCTCCAGCCTGCCCCTGCCCTCTGGCTGGGTCCCAAATCCCTCTGCTTGCCTGCCTGGTCCCCAGCTTGGGTGAGGGGAGTTGGGGAGGAGGATGGGGAAAAGGCTGCGTGCACTCTGGGAGCAGAACATTCGGGTTCTCTCCTGCACTGAGAGTCATCCTGAAGACCTGGAGGAAGAGAAAGCAGATCCAGCAGCAGGGCAGCGTGGCTCTCTCTAATAGGGCCATGATCACGTCATTGTTGTTGGCTATTGACAAAGCCACATGCCTAGTGCCAGGACCACCCTAGGTGATCCATAAATGCCTGAATGAATTACTGGGGAAGTGTAAGGCACTGTGCATGATGCCAGGTAGGGCAAGATTGGCCTTGAACAGAATACTAGATGCTCCTGTAAATCAGAGGGTATTCCCCTCCCTTAGGAGCCTCACAGAGTTTTTGTTTGTTTGTTTGTTAAAATAGAGATGGGGTCTCGCCATGTTGGTGAGACCCAGGCTGGTCTCAAACTCCTGGTTGAGACTCCAGGCTGGTCTCAAACTCTTAGGCTCAGGCAATCCTCCTACCTCAGCCTCCCAAAGTGCTGGGATTACAGGCATGAAACACAGCACTTGGCCAGGAACCTCACAGTCAATGAAGAAACAGGGAATTGCAAGGGAAGAACTGCCAGGCCAGTGGAAGTATAGTAGTGTAGGACTTTCTGGGATCACAGTGAGACAACCCACCCCGAAGGACTCCCAGAGGAATTCATCTGAAGGATGAGTGGGGTCAGAGAAAGGAGTGTGGATGGCAAGTGAGTGAGCTTCTGGAGGTGAGGGGGCTTGCCCAGCTCTGGATTGGAGGAGTGGGGAGCAGCAAGCAGTTCTGGTAGTTGATTACGAGGGGTGAAGTAGCAGCCTAGTTGCAAAGGGCCTCTAAACCTTGTTATGGAGTCTGGAGTTTATCTGGAAGGGAATGAAACGTTACTCAAGTGTTTAATGCAGGGAGTGACAGGATCAGATTTGTACTTCAGAAAATGTACTCTCAGCCAGGCATGGTAGCTCATGCCTATAGTTCCAGCACTTTGGGAGGCAGAGGTGGGTGGACCACCTACCTCAGGCGTTCGAGGCCAGCCTGGCCAACATGGCAAAACCCTGTCTGTATAAAAAATACAGAAATTAGCTGGACATGGTGGCACACGCCTGTAGTCCCAGCCACTCTGGAGGCTGAGGCAGGAGAATCGCTTGAGCCTAAGAGGTGGGGGTTGCAGTGAGCCGAGATTGTACCACTGCACTCCAGCCTGGGCAACAGAGTGAGACCTTGTCTGAGAACAAAAAACAAGCAAACGAAAACAAAAAACAAAAAGAAGCTTAGGAACACAGCTGAGGTCTTGTTTGTTAAAGAAATGGAGCTGAAGATGTCAGTGCAGGAAACGGTTTTTTGTTTGTTTGTTTTTGTTTTTTGAGACAGGGTCTCCCTCTGTCACCTAGGCTGGAGTGCAGTAGTGCAATCTTGGCTCACTGCAACCTCTGCCTTCCGGGTTCAAGCAATTCTCGGCCTCCCAAGTAGCTGGGATTACAGGCATGCACCACCAGGGCCCAGCTAATTTTTTGTATTTTTAGTAGAGATAGGGTTTTGCCATGTTGTCCAGGCTAGTCTTGAACTCCTGGCCTCAAGTGATCCTCCCACCTTGGCCTCCCAAAGTGCTGGGATTACAGGCATAAGCCACTGCACCCAGCCTGTTTTTTTGAAGCATCTGGAAATTAGCTTCAGAAAGGATATTTGATGTGATTGGATCTGTTAGACTTTCAGAGCTGGGGAAGCTTAGCATTCTTTTGGTCCATTTTGCCTCCCTGTTTCACAGATGACTAAGCTTAGTTCCAGAGACGGAAAGCAAAGGGCCCTGGGCACATATCAAAGTATTGGCAGTAGGGGGGCAGGATGTTGGGAAGGATGGCGGTGAGGCACCCTTACTGTGTTGGAGTCATGCTAATACAGGTATCATCTCAGCTCCAACTTCATCACATCCTAGCTGTGTGACTTCTGTCTGAGCTTTCCTTGCCTGTAACATGGGGACATTAGGAGGACCTGAGAGCTTTCAGCGGTGTAGGAGTAATGAGAACATATTGGTCCATTCAATGGTTAAACTCTGCAGCTTTGCATTTAACTGCGAGCTTTACAGAGGTGACTTCAGGGTTAACCAAACAGCCCTGCCAAGGGGCCTTGAGGTTTATGGGAGAAAGAATCAGAGGTTCTGGGCTTATTTTTCTCAGCTCTATTGTTTGGCTGCTGTCAAGATGCGTCCTCTCCTCTGCCTTCTCCCTTCCAGTCAGCAGAACTGTCCCCTGGTAGGAGATGTTGTCATGGCAATCAGATTTCTCCAGCAGTTCGGTTGACTTTGGCTCTCTTAACTCCAGTACTTTAATCTTAGGAGAGCCCACAGACCAGTTGAGAATGAGGACACACCTAAATCAGACTGAGGGACATTCCTGAGCCCTGTCCCCATCCCCACTCTTGTGGTTAAATCTTTCCTCTAACACTATGCATCTATTCCTCAGCAGCAGCAGCCATCACATCCCTTAGGAAACCTTCTCTGACAGCCTCCAACCCACATCCACAAAAAGACCTGACCCCTCCTACCTTTCAGTCTTCCCTCTCAGCACCTACATGCTTAAGCCGTCTATTTCGCTGTCTCCACTGTGAGTTCCTTGAAAGCAGGGACTGTGTCCTGTTCTTCTGTTTGGCACAAGGTTTGCATGTAATAGGCCCAACATACATTTTGTTGAATGAATGAGTCACTAAGGGAATGAAGAGTGAAGGTATTGGAAGACTGAAGGTAATTTATGTAATGACTAAGAGCTCAAGCTTGGAGTAAAACGGACCTGAGTTCAGATTCTGACATCATCACTTAATAACCAGTCTTAGTGCTCAGCCCAGGGTCTGGCACAGAGAGGTGGCCTCTAAAAGTTTTGTTGAACAACCAAACTTAACTTGCATTTGCACTGCACTTCGCAGTTTGTGAAGCAGTTTTACACCCACAATATGTAGAGTTACCGGCCTTTTCATTACGAAGAATATTCCTGTTATTATTTAAGTCTCATGGGCCTATATTTTGAAAAACATTCATCAAACAAATTTCATTTTTGCTGGGCGTGGTGGCTTGCATCTGTAATCCCACCTGCTTGGGAGGCTCAGGCAGGAGGAAGCCTTGAAGCCAGGAGTTCAAGACCAGCCTGGGCAACATAGTAAGACCCGTCTCTAAAAAAATTTTTTTAAATAACCAGATGCAGTGTTGAATGTCCTGTAGTCCCATCTACTGGGGAGGCTGAGGCAGGAGGATGACTTGAGCCCAAGTTCAAGGCTGCAGTGAGTTATGATCATGCCACTGCACACCCAGTCTGGGCAACAACAGAGCAAGACCGCATCTCTTAAAAAAAAATTCAATTTTCTGGCCGGGGCTGTGGCTCACACCTGTAATCCCAACACTTTGGGAGGCCAAGGTGGGCAGATCACTTGAGGTCAGGAGCTCGAGACCAGCCTGGCCAACATGGTGAAACCCAGTCTGTACTAAAAATACAAAAATTAGCCAGGCATGGTGGTGCACATCTGTACTTGGGAGGCTGAGGCACGATAATTGCTTGAGCCTGGGAGGCTGAAGTTGTAGTGAGCCAAGATCACATCACTGCACTCTAGCCTGGGCGACTGAGCGACTCTGTCTCAAAAAAAAAAAAAAAGAAAAGAAAAAATTCCATTTTTAAATCAATCATGGGCATGTGAACTGTTAACCAGAACTTCTAATCTATATGAAATAAGAATGTTTGTCCCCAACTCCCAGCACAGGATGTGGACACATAGTAAATACCCAAGAAATTCTTCCTGAATGAACACATGTATGGTTTCTTTAGTCTTTCTGAAATGTTGGAATTGTCCCTCCTCCTTCACCCCCAGCTTTTATTATATCTTAGATCAGAGTTGAGCATCCCAGGTTGGAAACTCTTGACTTCATAACAACTCCACGTCCCCATTTTACTTTCTTCTTCTTATTTTTTTTTTTGAGTTGGACTCTCATTCTGTCGCGCAGGCTGGAGTGCAGTGGCATGATCTCAGCTCATTGTAACCTCTGCCTCCTGGGTTCAAGCGATTCTCCTGCCTCAGCCTCCCGAGCAGCTGGGACTATAGGCACATGCCACCATGCCTGGCTAATTACTGTATTTTTAGTAGAGATGGGGTTTCACCATGTTGGCCAGGCTGGTTTCGAACTCCTGGTCTCAAGTGATCCACTCACCTCAGTCTCCCAAAGTGCTGGGATTATAGGCATGAGGCACCATGCCTGGCCTTTACTTTAAAAAAAATTTTTTTTTCCTTAAATCTATTTAAAAAACAACAGAGATGGGGTCTTGCTATGTTGCCTGCGCTGGTCTCCAACTCCTGGCCACAAGTGATCCTCCTGCCTTGGCCTCCCAAAGTGTTGGGATTACAGGCATGAGCCACTATGCCCGGCCAATATCCTCATTTTATAGATGAGGAAACTGAGGCTGTAAGAGGGAAAAAGGCTTGCCAAAGGCCACAGACTTTGGAAGTATCATTGCTGAGACTTCCTTCCATGGCAGCCTCTTCCCATAACGTTCTTCTGTTATTGTTGTTGTTGTTATTGTTGGTTTTTTGAGACAGAGTCTTACTCTGTCACCCAGGCTGGAGTGCAGTGGGGTGATCTTGGCTCACTGCAGCCTCCACCTCCCAGGTTCAGGTGATTCTTGTGCCTCAGCCTCCTGAGTAGCTGGGATTACAGGCGCGTGCCATCACACCTGGCTAATTTTTGTATTTTTAGTAGAAACAGGGTTTTGCCAAGTTGGCCAGGCTTGTCTTGAACTCCTGACCTCAGGTGATCTGCCTGCCTCATCCTCCCAAACTGCTGGGATTACAGGCGTGAGCCACCGTGCCTGGCCTCCTCCCATAACATTCTATGACCTAAAATTAAGATGCTTGAATGGGTATTCTTTTTTCAAACAGAAATCTTTCTTCCTCTTTAAAATGCCCACCCTCGGCCGGGCACTGTGGGAGGCTGAGGCAGGCGGATCACGTGAGGTCAGGAGTTTGAGACCAGACTAGCAAACATGGCGAAACCTCGTCTTTACTAAAAATACAAAAATTAGTTGGGCATGATGGCAGGCGCCTGCAGTCCCAGCGATTAGGGAGGCTGAGGCAGGAGAGTTGCTTTAATCGAGGTGGAAGTTGCAGTGAGCCGAGATTGCACCACTGCACTCTAGCCTGGGTGACAGAGCGAGACTCCGTCGAAAAAAAAAAAAAAGCCCACCCCCTGGAGCAACACAGCATAAATATAACCCTATTTAGTAAGATGGGCCTTTCACTAGCTGAAGCCAATCATTATGGCTCCCCTAAGTTTTTTATCCAGTTATCCTTTGGATAAAAATAAGTAATGCGCTCAGGGGAGATGGCGTGTTGGTTTACTCTGCCTCTTGTGCCCCCAGATGTCTACTGTTGTGGAGCTGAACGTCGGGGGTGAGTTCCACACCACCACCCTGGGTACCCTGAGGAAGTTTCCGGGCTCAAAGCTGGCAGAGATGTTCTCTAGCTTAGCCAAGGCCTCCACGGACGCGGAGGGCCGCTTCTTCATCGACCGCCCCAGCACCTATTTCAGACCCATCCTGGACTACCTGCGCACTGGGCAAGTGCCCACACAGCACATCCCTGAAGTGTACCGTGAGGCTCAGTTCTACGAAATCAAGCCTTTGGTCAAGCTGCTGGAGGACATGCCACAGATCTTTGGTGAGCAGGTGTCTCGGAAGCAGTTTTTGCTGCAAGTGCCGGGCTACAGCGAGAACCTGGAGCTCATGGTGCGCCTGGCACGTGCAGAAGCCATAACAGCACGGAAGTCCAGTGTGCTTGTGTGCCTGGTGGAAACTGAGGAGCAGGATGCATATTATTCAGAGGTCCTGTGTTTTCTGCAGGATAAGAAGATGTTCAAGTCTGTTGTCAAGTTTGGGCCCTGGAAGGCGGTCCTAGACAACAGCGACCTCATGCACTGCCTGGAGATGGACATTAAGGCCCAGGGGTACAAGGTATTCTCCAAGTTCTACCTGACGTACCCCACCAAAAGAAACGAATTCCATTTTAACATTTATTCATTCACCTTCACCTGGTGGTGATCCTCAGGAGCAGAGACTGTTATGAATTCTGGCGTGGCTTATGAAATTAAAAATTGCCATCAAAGCCATTTTCTTTTAATTTCACAAACATCAGGCAATTTCCAGGGTTGGTCTAGAGCCTTGCCACTAAATATTGATCACTCATTTAAGGACTTTCCACTCCATTGCAACTGATGCCACTATATTTGCCTAGCAACTTGCAGCTACTTCCTTTTCAAAGCCTCATGTATCTCCCAGACCCTTCTCTTGAAGTCCAATAACAAGACCAAGTAAGAATGTTTCAACAATGCATTGGCAAGAGATGTGAGATGACAACAGGAACATACAAGATACTGTGAATCTAGATGTTCTGACCTAAAGATGTAGTCTACATAGCCCCAGCTTGGGGTCCAATCCATCTGTCTCTGGCATGTGCCTTCATGTAGTAGGTGCTTTCCTGATCCCCTTTGCGAGATGCTGTGGGTGCTAACACCTCAGAGCTGTCCTCTTCTCTAGAGTGGAGGTTTTCAAAGTGCATCATCAGCATTACCTGTGAACTTGCTGGAAATACAAATCCTCAGGCCCCACCTCAGACCTACTGAATCAGAATCTCTGGGGGTTGGCACAGCATTCTGATTTACCAAACCCTCCAAGTGATTTTGATGTATTCTAATTTTGAGACCATCTCTAGAAAAGAATTGCTACCTCTTGTATGGAGGTACAAAAGACTGACCTCTTACATCAAGGAACTTCCTTTCCCAGAGCTCCTCATGGAATCAAGCTGAAGTCAGTCTTCTTCTGAGAGCACATTCTTACTCAGTTTTTTTCCTCTGTCCTACGCTGCTTCCCTCACTCCCCTTCTCCTAAGAGCACTCCGTCAATAAACCACTTGCACGAGAGTCTCAGTTTTGGTTCTGCTTCTCACCCTAATACAGGACTTGTCCTCTAAAGGAGGATACATGTAGACATTCATTCTTCTCCAAGTCCAGGTCTGAATTATATGACCCCCTTCCCTGCATAGTAGCTTGATCAGCTATGTGGGTTGTCTGGGACCTTCTTGGGACATAGGGTTTCTTTCTTGGGACCAAAGGGTTTCTTGGGATACAGGACTTCCAGTATGAAAACTTGGAAGTCTCATCGGGTGCAGTGGCTCACGCCTGTAATCACAGCACTTTGGGAGGCTGAGGCAGGCAGAGAACTTGAGGTCAGGGGTTCAAGACAAGCCTGGCCAACATGGTGAAACCCCATCTGTATTAGTCTGTTTTCACGCTGCTGATAAAGACATACCTGAGACTGGGCAATTTACAAAAGAGAGAGTTTTAATGGACTTACAGTTCCACGTGGCTGGGGAAGCCTCACAATCATGGTGGAAGGTGAAAGGCATATCTCACATGACAACAGACAAGAGAGAGCAAGTGCAGGGAAACTCCCCTTTTTAAAACCATCAGATCTCATGAGACTTATTCACTATCACGAGAACAACATGGGAAAGACCTGCCCCCATGATTCAATTACCTCCCACAGGGTCCCTCCCACAACATGTGGGAATTCAAGATGAGATCTGGGTGGGGAGACAGCCAAACCATATCACTGTCTCTACTAAAAATAAAAAAAATAGTTAGCCAGGTGTGGTGGCACATGCCTGTAGTCCCAGCTACTTGGAGGCTGAGGCATGAGAATCGCTTGAATCTGGGAGGCAAAGGTTGCAGTGAGCCAAGATCTCGCCACTGCACTCCAGCCTAAGTGACACAGGGAGACCCTGTCTCAAAAAATAAATAAATAAATAAATAAAACCAACTTGGAAGTCCCAGGCAAGCTAGAATGAGTACTGCCTACCCAATCCTCTCTCGCTTTATTTCTTTTCCCTTTGGGACACCTCTTCTGTGGTGACAGATCTGGAAGTGACCTCCTACTCAAGAGAGACCATGTGTACCTATAAGAACCTGGCTTTGCCTCCTAATGGGATAACCACTGTGTCTAGCCAGACCTTTCACAAACCACTGAATTTTTCACTTTGTGATACCTTCCCCTCCTGCAGTGTCATGTATATTTCAACCAATGTCCAGAAACTTTTCTTTTGGGTTAGAATCTGACTCCTTGAGGATACTTTCAGTTTTCTGTTCCTTGCCATTTCTTCAAAAGGCTGAGCAGCTGTCTCTAATACTTACAACCGACAACAGTAATTCATCCCATCCCTTTGAGAGCTCCGGGTTTGGGCCTGTGGGGTTGCTCCTATGCCCAAGTATTTTAAACATATTGTTCCTTGCCCTTGAGAAAAAAGGTCTAGTCTCCATGGTATGAGAACTTTCTAGGCCAGGCATGGTGGCTCACACCTGTAATCCTAGCACTTTGGGAGGGTGAGGAAGGAGGATTGCTTGAGCCCAGGAGTTCAAGACCAGCCTGAGCAACATAGTGAGACTCTGTCTCTATTTTTAAATTTTAAAATTAAAAAAATAAAAGAACTTTCTGGCTCCTCCTATTGCTAGAATCTCTCTGAGTCTCAAATGATAATAAAAAAGTCTCTTCCAACTCTGGTAAAACCACATACCTGTTCTCCCTGAGAACCTTACCAATCCCTTTATAGTTGTCCAGGTTGTATAAGGCAGTATGAAGAGCAATGGTTCTCAACTTTGGCTGCACATTAATTAGAATCACCTGGGATAAGTTAAAACCCTCCAATGTAGGGCATACCCAGGCAACACCTGAAACAAATCAGAATCTCTAGAGGTGGGGCCCAGGAAAGAATATTTTTTAAAGCTCCTTCAGATGATTTCATTGTGCAGTTAAGACTGACAACAGCTGTAGAGTCTCATTAACTTCAGGCCAATAGCAGTTCACTGGTCGACCCAAACCAGGGGTGACCACTCCTCTTCATTGGTATGGACCCCATTCTAATTACCAACTTGTTCTAATCTATGGTGCGTATCAGGGCCAGGACTAGGCTTCTCGCTGACCTCACTTTAGTCTTGCCCTGGTGCAGATATACATGATTACATGAGTTTTAATAAACTCAGATGGGGAAGGGTGCAGTGGCTAACGCCTGTAATCCCAGCACTTTGGGAGGCCGAGGCAGGTGGATCACTTGAGGTCAGGAGTTCAAGACCCACCTGGCCAACATGGTGAAACTAAATTTTCTACTAAAATACTCTACTAAAAATACAAAAAAATTAGCCAGGTGTGGTGGTACATGCCTGTAATCCCAGCTACTTTGGAGGCTGAGGCAGGATAATCACTTGAACCCAGGAGACAGAGGTTACAGTGAGCTGAGATCATCCCACTGCACTCCAGCCTGGGCAACAGAGTGAGACTTTGTTTCAAAAAAAAAAAAAAATCTCAGATGGTACTCCAAGAGGGATATTTCATCTGCTTATGAGTACAGGTGTTCATATGTTAATTCCCCAAATAACTTTTCCCAAACTTTTTATTTGGAAAGTTTTCATATATACAGAAAAGGTAAAAGAGTAGTATATTTAATTTTTTTCTTTTTTGAGACAGGTTCTCACTGTGTTGCCCAGGCTGGAGTGCAGTGGCACCATCTCGGCTCACTGCAACCTCCGCCTCTTGGGTTGAAGTGATTCTCCTGCCTTGGCCTCCCGGATAGGTGGAACTAGAAGCGTGTGCCACCACGCCGAGCTAATTTTTACATTTTTAGTAAAGATGGGGTTTCATCATGTGGGCCAGTCTGGTCTTGAACTCCTGACCTTAGGTGAGCTGCCCACCCTGGCATCTCAGAATCCTGGGATTACAGGCATGAGCCACTGCATCTGGCCCACATTGAACTTTGTACCTAGCTCCACCAGTTATTACTATTTTGACACATTTATGCGATCTTTCTCTATACACATGCATATATACATTTATAATCGTTCGCTGAACAATTTGAAGGTAAGTTGCAGACATTAACATCCCTCCACCTAAATACTTCAGTTTACATCTCCTAAGAATAACACGATTACCATTATTTCTTTTTTCTCTCTCCTTCCTTCCTTCTTTCCTTCCTTTCTTTTTTCTTTTTTTTTTTTTTTTTTTTTTTGAGTCAGGGTCTTACTCTGTCACCCAGACTGGAGTGCAGTAGGACAATCACAGCTCACTCCAGCTTTGACCTCCTGAGCTCAAGCAATCCTCCCACCTCAGCCTCCCCAGTAGCTGGGACTACAGGTGTGTACCACCATGCCTGGCTGATATTTAAAATTTTTTGTAGAGATGGGGTCTCCTTATGTTGCCCAGGATGGTCTCCAACTCCTGGGCTCAAGTGATCCTCCCACCTCGGCCTTCCAGTGTTGAGATGACAAGTGTGAGCCACCACACTCAGCCCACATTATCACTTCTTTAAAAATTAACAAATCTAGGCTGGGCATGGTGGCTCACGCCTGTAATCCCAGCACTTTGGGAGGCCGAGGCTTGTGGATCACTTGAGGTCAGGAATTTGAGACCAGCCATATAGTGAAACCCCATCTCTACTAAAAATACAAAAATTAGCCAGGCATGGTGGTGTGTGCCTGTAGTGCCCTCTACCTGGGAGGCTGAGGCAGGAGAATTGCTTGAACCTGGGAGGTGGAGGTTGCAGTGAGCCAAGATCGTGCCATTGCATTCCAGCCTGGGCAACAGAGAGAGGCTCTGTCTCAAAAAAAGAAAAAAAACTAACAAATCTAAAATATTACATGTAATGTATTATCTATTTTGACAATTGTTCCACAAATGTATTTTATGGTCTTTTTAAAAAGTCCAATCAAAGTTCATGCATTACACTTGGTTGTTAGGTTTTCTTCAGTTCAGAGATTCTCACCTTGGTCACATTTTGGAATCAATCAGTCAAGTAGCCTTAAGAAATATGGGCTCCATCCCTAGAGACCTTAATTTAACTGTTTTGGGTGTGATCTGACCATTGGGTTTTTAAAATCTTCCTCAGGCATTTCTAAAATTCATCAAAATTTGAGAAAAACAGCTTTAGTCTCTTAGTCTACAACAGTCTCCCTTTTTTACTTTGATATTGATCCAAACTTACTTGATGCACTAAGTCCATATCTACTTGGCCTAAGAACTTTGACTTCCCTCTCCATCAAAGTCTTTTTCAGCTGCTTCTGGGAGTCCTTGGGATTGGTGGTGGTGTACTTGTAGTGTGAATCATTCTTTGTTCCAGCCTTTTTTTTTTTTTTTTTTTAAATCATTACCTTGCTCCAGGCTAATCAGTACCACTTGGCCCATGGTTCAAATTGCTGCATTTCCTGGATCATGATTTTCCTAGGGTCTATGTAGAACTACCATCAATGGACGTTACTGGTGGGATTTTTTTTCCTCTTTATTACTTTGGTCTGAGCATGGACACACCATGCTAATGCCAGGGATAATATGCATCAACATTTAACTAAAGGCTTGAGGATTATATATAGAAAAGTTCCCAACTTGCTATTCTATGTGATTGTTCTGAGCACAAGACCTTTGGTATGTCCTAAGAGGGTCCCATATCGAGCAAGCAGTGTTACAACTACTTCCAGGCTTACCAAAAAACTACCTCCTTCACCAACTCCAGGGTTGCCTCCACACCTGGCGACACGAATGCTTCCCAGAGTAGCTGTAGGCTGCTTCACTGCTCAATGATAGAACCGCATAGCCCTCTGCAACTTTGACTTTGGGCTTGGTGATGTGACTTGTTTGCCAATGGGACATCAACAAATATGACACAAGCCAAGGCTTCATAAGCATTTGTGCATGGGGCTTGCTCTCTTGGAATGCTTCCACTGCCATAAAAGAAAACCAGACAATTCCACTGGAGAGGTTATGAGAGGGGGAATAGAGGAGGCTATCAAGCCCCAAATGAACTACCAGATGACCCAGCCGAGTGAGTGACCCCAGGATTGCTCAGTGGAGACCTGCCCGAATTGCAGAATCATGAGTAAATAATGATGTTTTAAACCTCTCTGTTCTATTGATGATTGTAGTTTGAAATAGAAAAATGAAAAATAAATAAATAAAACCCCTCTATGTTTTGGAGTGGTTTGTCATTCACTAATAGAAAATAGATACACTTCATTTTAAGGGACTTCCCCAGAAGTCCCAACCAATGACATCTGTTTACATTTTGTTGGCTAGAATTTTGACATATGGCCACACCTCTACACAGTATGCAAGAGAGACTGGAAAATGTAATTGCTTTTGTGTTTGTTTGTGTGTGTGTGTGCTGGGCATAATACCATCTCCACACAATTGTGTTCTTTAAGAGAGAGGGAGAAAGTGAATATTAGAGATGTAACCAGCAAGCTCTGCTATACCTATACAGAGGTTCAAATCAGCTCTTTTGCTGTTTTTAGTAACTTACTTTTTTTTTTTTTCGAGACAGGATCTTACTCTGTCACCCAGGCTGAAGTGCAGTGCCATGATCTTGGTTCACTGCAACCTCTGCCTCCTGGACTCAGGTGATCCTCCCACCTCAGCCTCCCAAGTGGCTGGGACTACAGGTGTGTGCCACTACGCCCAGCTAATTTTTCTATTTTTAGTAGAAATGGGGTTTCGCCATGTTGCCTAGGCTGGTCTTGAACTCCTGGGCTCAAGTGATCTGCCGCATCAGCCTCCCAAAGTGCTGGGATTATAGGCATGAGCCACTGTGCGCAGCCAAGAGACAGACATTTGAAGAAAGCTTATAATGTTAAAATTAGGAACAAACAAATGGCCAGGCACGGTGGCATGTGCCTGTGGTCCCAGCTACTGGGGAGCCTGAGCCACGAGGATTGCTTGAGCCCAGGAGGTGGAGGCTGCAGTGAGCTGAGATCACACCACTGCACTCCAGCTTGGGTGACAGAGTGAGATCCTGTCTCAAAAATAAATAAATAAATAAATAAATAGATTAATTAATTAAATTAAATAATAGGAAGAAACAAACAAAAATAACAGAATGTTTCTTGGAGGAAAGAGGATATGGAGAGCAGAACTTCAAAGCAATTGTGATAAATATCCCTAGAGATGTCCCTTTTTGGGCAAAATGGAGTAACAGACACTGGATTTACCCTTCTACCTGAAACAATGAAAAACTGGACAAAATATGTGAAACAACAGATCTCAACACCTTGTACATTAGGCAACTAAGGACAAGGAACTCAGAGACAGGGAGCAAATGAGATAGGTCCTATGATTACCCCAGCTTGCTGACTGGAGAAGATATTCAGGGCCTGGTGCAGGGAGGGGAACCCAGGCAGAGACTGGGAGTTACCTTGAATTGAAGAGAAAGATCTGGGAATCCCAGGAAGCCAAACAACAAGAGTTTCAAGGCAGAGTATCAGAGAAGAGAGGACTCCACAGAGAGAAGACTCTGGAGACCTGCATGAGGTCCCTCTTGAGTATTCAGTGTCGTACTCATCAGTGCACATATGCGAGGAAACCACCCAAAGCTGGGTAGAGAAAAGATTAGTAGGAACAGTGTCCAGAGATCAGGACCAGGAAAAGTGCATATTCCCAACAGCCAGAGAGAAAGACCTTATAATTCACAGGGACTCAGAGTAAAAAGGTCTTGCATTAGCAGTGGAGAAAATTTACCCTAAATTAAATACTGTTCTGGTTCTACTTAAAGCTTAAAAGCAAGCAGGGCCGGGCGCGGTGGCTCACACCTGTAATCCCAGCACGTTGGGAGGCTGAGGTGGGCGGATCATTTGAGGTCAGGAGTTTGAGACCAGCCTGGCCAACATAGTGAAACCCCATCTCTAATAAAAATACAAAAAATTAGCCAGGAGTGGTGGCCCATGCCTGTAACCTCTGTTACCTGGCAGGCTGAGGCAGGAGAGTCATTTGAACCCAGGGGGCGAAGGTTGCAGTGAGCTGAAATCACACCACTGCACTCCAGCCTGGGCGACAGAGTGAGACTCTGTCTCAAAAAAAAAAAAGAAAAAAGAAAAAAAAAAGAAGCAAGCAGTGAAAGAATCAAACTTTTCAAGTTACTTAACCATGCCTATAAAAAAAGCTGAGGAGTTTGTCTAGGACTATAATGCTTGCAAAAAAAGTGGAAAAATACAGCCCACAGGAGGAAAAGAATTAATCGGTAGAAGCTGATCCAGAAATTATGATGATAGATGATAAACAAAACCAGAGATGGTAGAAATAGTAGGCAAAGGCTTAAAACAGTGGTTGTAACCCTATTGTATGTGTTAAAGAAGCTAGTGGAAAGATTGAATGTATGGAACAGAGACATGGAGATATTTTAAAAAGACCTGGCTGGGCACGGTGGCTCATGCGTGTAATCCCAGTGCTTTGGGAGGCCTAGGTGGGCAGATCACTTGAGCTCACTTGAGCTCAAATTCACTATTGTTATGTTGCCTGGGCAACATAATAAGACCTTGTCTCTACAAAAAATTTTAAATTAGCCAGGCATGGTGGTACCGGCCTGTAGTCCCAGCTACTCGGGGGACTGAGATGAGAGGATGACTTGAGCGCAGGTTGAGGCTGCAGTGAGCTGTGATCACACCACTGTACTCCAGCCTATGCAACAAAGTGAGACACTGTCTCAAAAAAAAAAAGAAAAAAGGCCAGGTGTGGTGGCTCATGCCTGTAATCCCAGCACTTTGGGAGGCCAAGGCGGGTGGATCACTTGAGGCCAGGAGTTTGAGACTAGCCCAGGCAACATGGCGAAGAAACCTGTCTCTACAAAAAATACAAAAAAAAATTAGCTGGATGTGGTGTCAGGCACCTGTAATCCCAGCTACTCAGGAAGCTAAGGCAGGAGAATCACTTGGGAGGCAGAGGATGCTGTGAGACGAGATTGCGCCACTGCACTCCACCCTGGGCAACAAAGCGAGACTCAGTCTCAAAAATAAATAAATAAATAAATAAATAAATAAATAAATAAAAGGGAATAAAAAGTACTTGTGGCAGCACCTGGGACATAGAAAAAGCTCAATCAACATTGGATATTTGTCCAGGCATATCTCACAGATACTGTGAGTTCAGTTTTAGACCATCACGATAAAGCAAATATCACAATAAACTAAGGCACATGAATTTTTTGGTTTCCTATTGTGTACAAAAGTTATGTTTGCACTATACTATACTCACTGAGGCGGAAGTGTAGTGGCTTGGGGTTCATGGCTCACTGCAGCCTTGACCTCCTGGGCTCAGGTGATTCTCCCACCTCAGTGCCCCCAGTAGCTGGCACTACAGATGCAAGCCACCATGCCCAGCTAGTTTTCTGATCTTTGGAGAGACGAGGTCTCATTATGATGCCCAGGCTGGTCTTGAGCTCCTGGGTTCAAGCAACCTTCCTGCCTTGGCCTCCCAAAGTGTTGGGATTACAGGCCACTGCACCCAGCCTATACTATAATCTATTAAGTACACAGTGGCATTATGTCTAAAAAACAATGCATATACCTTAATTTAAGAATACTTTATTGCTAAAATTGCTAACCATCATCTGAACCTTCACTGAGTCATAATCTTCTTGCTGGTGGAGGCTCTTGCCTCCATGTTGATGGCTGCTGACTGATCAGGATGGTGGTTGCTGAAGGTTGGAGTGACTGTGGCAATTTTATAAAATAAAACAACAGAGAAGTTTGCCACATCAATTGATTCTTCCTTTCTTTCTTTCATTTTTACATATTTTTTGAGACAGGGTCTTGCCCTGTTGCTCTGGCTGGAGTGCAGCGGCACAATCATGGCTCACTGCAGCCTCGACCTCCTGGGCGCAAGCAATCCTCCCATTTCAACCGCCTGAGTAGCTGGGACCACAGGTGTGTGCCACCACACCCAACTAATTTTTAAAATTTTGTAGAGACGAGGTCTTGCCTTGTTTCCCAGGCTGGTCTCCAACTCCTGGGCTCAAGCAGGCCTCCCACCTTGGCCTCCCAAAATGTTGGGATGATAGGCATGAGCCACCGCGACCAGCCAATCATTTCCAACTTTTGATTTAAAGTAGGAGATGTGGGACTCTTCCTTTGCTTATTTTTATTTTTTTGGAGATGGGGATCTGCTGTGTTGCCCAGGCTGTAGTGCAATGGCACAATCTCAGCTCACTGTAGCCTCAACTTCTTGGGCTCACGTGACCCTCCCACCTCAACCTCCCAAGTAGCTGGGACCACAGGCATGTGCCACCACGCCCAGCTAATTTTATTTTTTGTCTCACTATGTTGCCCAGGCTGGTCCAAACTCCTGAGCTCAAGCAATCCTCCAGTCTTAGCCTCCCAAACTGCTGATATTACAGGCGCAAGCTACCATGCCTGGCCTGGGACTCTTCTTTTCACTTGAGCACTTAGAGGCCATTATGTAGGGCTATTAACTGTTCAATATTATTTTGTGTCAGGGAATTTCAATATTGTTGTATCTCAAGGAATAGGGAGGCCTGAAGAGAGGGAGGGAGACAGGGCATTGCCAGTCAGTGGGACAGTCAGAACACACACATTTATTTATTGTGTTTTCCGTCTTATATGGATGTTGTTTGTGGTGGCCCCAAATAATTAGAATAGGGACATCAAAAATCACTGATCACAGATCACCATAACAGATATAAAATAATGAGAAAAGTTGAAATATTGTGAAAATTACCAAAATGTGACACAGAGATTTCAAGCGAGCATATGCTACTGGAACAACGGCACCTGTAGACTTGCTCAAAACACAGTTGCCACAAACTTTCCATTTATAAAATAGGCAATATCTGTGAAGCACAATAAAGCAAATGCAATAAAATGAGGTATGTCTGTATTATTACTGTTCTATGGCGATGTCAACAAAGTGTGGCATAATTGAAGGAGCACTGGAATTCGACCAGAGACCCTACTTTGTTTTTTTGTGAGACAGAGTCTCGCTCTGTCACTCAGGCTGGAGTGCAGTGGCCGATCTCGGCTCACTGCAACTTCCACCTCTCAGATTCAAGCGATTCTCATGCCTCAGCCTCCCGAGTAGCTGGGATTACAGGCGCTTGTCACCATGCCCGGCTAATTTTTTTTTTTTTTTTTTTTTTTTTGTATTTTTAGTAGAGACGGGTTTCACCATGTTCGCCAGGCTGGTCTCAAACTCCTGACCTCAAGTGATCCACCTGCCTCAGCCTCCCAAAGTGCCGGGATTACAGGTGTGAGCCACTGCGACTGTCCGAGACCTTACTTTGAATGGCAGCTCATCTATTACAGTGTTCTTAAGCAAGAAACTCTGGGGGAGTTCTTGAAAGGGGATCTGCTCCACAAGGTTGTGAGAGTGCAGTGGGTTGAATGGTAGTCCCCCAAATGCTATGTCCACCTCATAATCCCCAGAATCTATAGATGTTACCTTATTTGGAAAAAGAATTTTTGCAGATGTAATTAAGTTAAAGATTTGAAGATGAGGAGATTCTCCTGTATTATCTGGGTGGATCCTAAATCCAGAGACAATCTTTCCTTATAAATCCTTATAAGAGGCACACAGAAGAGAAGACAATGTAAAGGAGGGGTAATACAACCACAAGAGGCCAGGTGCAGTGGCTCACACCTGTATCCCAACACTGTGGGAGGCTGAGGGGGAGGATCACTTGCATCCAGGAATTCGAGACCAGCCTAAGCAACATAGCGAGATCCCATCTCTACTAATAAATAAATAGCCAGGCATGGTGGCGCACAGCTGTAGTCCCAGCTACTTGGCAGGCTGAGGTGGGAGGATTGCATTAGCCTGGAAGTTTGAGGCTGCAGTGAGCCATGATCACACTGCACTCAGGCTCGGAGATAGAGTGAGACCTTGCCTCAAAAAATTAAAAAATTAAATAAATAAAAATGACCACAAGCTCAGGAATGCTGTGGCAGCAGCCAGAAGCTGGAAGAGGCAAGGTACAGATTCTCTCCTAGAGCCTCCAGAGAGAGGACAGTTCTGCCAATAAGTGAATTTTGGACTTCTAGCCTCCAGAACTGTGAGACAATAAATGTTTGCTGTTTTAAGCTACCAAGTTTGTGGTTGGCAGCCTCAGGAAACTAATACAGAGAGTAAAATCAAGTAATATATTTGAAAATATCCAGCACATTTTAGGGCTCTGATATTGCTGATTCAAAATTTCAAGGCTAAAAGCAATGTAGGGCAAGGGCAAGGCCAAAGTCACGGTGTCTCTTACAGACCCTTCTGGGAAGTATCAGGGCTGTACATCCTTCACATCTTTAAACAGAGAGAGCAGCCACTATGCCCATCTTTTTGTAGAGCAAATGTTTAAACTGAAGCCACGTGAGATGGATGATAGCATACATAAATTTCCCTTGTGCCGGGCATAGTGGCTCACGCTTGTAATCCCAGTACTTTGGGAGGCCGAGGCAGGCGGATCACGAGGTCAGGAGTTTGAGACCAGCCTGGAAAACACAGCGAAACCCCATCTCTACTAAAAATACAAAAATTAGCTGGGTGTGGTGTTGTGTGCCTGTAATCCCAGCTACTCAGGAGGCTGAGGCAGGAGAATTGCTTGAACCCAGGAGGCAGAGGTTTCAGTGAGCTGAGATCATGCCATTGCACTCCAGCCTAGGCGACAGAGCTAGACTCTGTCTCAGAAAAAAAAAAAAAAGTTCCCTTGTGACTGTTTTGGAATTTCTTTTTCAATTTTTCATTTTACTATGAGGTCCAAAGGTTTAGTTTTCTGTTTTTTGGTTTTTTAGCTTGTTTTCTTTTGAGACAGAGTCTCGCTCTGTCACCTAGGATGAAGTACAGCAGTGAGATCATGGCTCACCAAAGCCTCGACCTCCCTGGGCTCAGGTGATTTTTCTGCCTCAGCAGCCCAAGTAGCCGGGACCACAGGTGTACGCCACCACACCTGGCTAATTTTTATATATTTTGTAGAGAAGTGGTTTCACCATGTTGCTCAAGCTGGTCTCGAACTCCCAGCCTCAAGCACTCCTCCCGCCTTGGCCTCCCCAAGTGCTGGGATTACAGGTGTGAGCCACCGTGCCTGGCCACAACTTGTGATTTTATAAGTACTGTATATATAATAAAGCCTGTCATGATCCATAGCTGCTTGAGATATTTACTTTGGCAGTTACCTATCTTTCTTGTCAGACTCAAAATATTGTTTGACTTGACATCAGAGACAACTGTTTACCTATTTACAGTATTGTTAACTTTTGAAGTTTAAGGAATTAATACGTATGGAGTTTTAAATTCAATCACAAAATTGTTCAGAACAGTCATTTTCAAAGAGCATTATAATTCAGGAATCACATCTGTTTGTATAGTTTTTTCTTATTTTCAAGGTTGGTCTATGGTTTCCTTTCTTGGTTTTAATATGGCTGACAATTTAGGGTGGACATTCTTGAATGTCTACTTAATCTTTTCATCATGAAGAAATTCAACATTATCAAGAGCCTGGGGAAAAGAGTCCATACTTTGATCAGTAATTACTCCGATGAGATTAGATTCCAAGGCAGTACTTAAGAGATTCAGATATTTTTGTCACCTGCATTTTCACTGGAGACATCCTGCTCCCTAAGATCTAAACAGGATTGCTTAACATCTCAGTTTCATGAGTTAAGGAAATGTAATGTCCTCCCTAAGTTTTCTGCACATTCCTGGAGTGCTTGTGTTCTCAAGGTCTGTTCTGGTCTTCCACTTCTGCTCCTCATCTTGGTGTCTTAAACCCATTGTTGCTGTTCTACACAGTGTTCACCAGATTTAACATACAGGTCTTTAATTTTTTTTTTTTATAAATGCCACTCCCTAACCTATTTGTGCACACAGCTGATGGTGGAAAATATAGGCAATTAAGGCGAGAGGATTTATAATACAGAACCACAACTCCCAATTGACTATTGGACATATTTATTCTTAATAGTGTGCGAATCATCCCATCACTGGGGACTTTTTACTAGTAGATTGTATTTGTTAACTATTCTCTCTTCTTTCCATTTTCTTGCCATGCTCCACCATGGGTGGGGCTATTCTTCCCTGCCTCACTAACTTATGCCAGCCAATGGAATATGTGTGGAAATGACAGTGTGCCAGTTCCAAACCAAGGCTTTAGAAACACGACAATTCTCCATGAGCCCTCTCGTGTTCCTTCTATTTGCAAAGAGAAGACCATGCTCCAGTTTAGCTACCTCCTTTGTTGCTTGGTTCTAGATTGCATGCATGTTCTTAAGATCATGACTCTCCTCCTAAGCAACTTCCAAACTATTTTATTAAACAAAGGCAATTCCAATACCTCCCCAACTCTCAATCCATAATACAGTTAAGATAACGTACTATTGACCGGGCGCTGTGCTCCCAGCCTTTGTAATCCCACCTATGTAATCCCAGCACTTTATGAGGCCAAGACAGGTGGATCACCTGAGGTTAGAAGTTCATTTGACCAGCCTGGCCAACATGGTGAAACCCTGTGTCTACTAAAAATACAAAAATTAGTCGGGCATGGGGGTGCACACCTGTAATCTCAGTTACTTGTTGGGCTGAGGCAGGAGAATTCCATGAACCTAGGAGGCAGCGGTTACAATGAGCCAAGATTGCACCATGCCACTCCATCCTGAGCGACAGAGCAAGACTCCGTCTCAAAAAACAAAACAAAACAAAACAAAAAACAAAACATTTTTATCTCACGATAGCAAAACTTTTGGAAATAAGCAGTATTTTTTCTTTTAATACTCTATTCTGAGAAGCAATAAATAGTTTTAAGTCATTATATTATGTCTGTATAATGTAATGTTATGCTGCTATTAAAATTACATTTATGGATGGCTTAAAATTAAGGTGAGGAGAATGCTCATTTAATTCAATGTAATTTAATTAAATATTTGCTCCAAAAAGGATTTAAGGTAGTGGGACTTACCAGACTGTACAAAAAAGAAATATCCAAAAAGATATAAATATAAGGCCAGGCGCGGTGGCTAACACTTATAATCCCAGCACTTTTCGAGGCCACGGCGGGCGGATCACCTGAGGTCAGGAGTTTGTGACCAGCCTGGCCAACATGGTGAAACTCCATCTCTGCTAAAAATACAAAATTAGCCGGGCATGGTGGCAGGCGCCTGTAATCCCAGCTATTTGGGAGGCTGAGGCAGAATAGCTTGAACTCGGGAGGTGGAGGTTGCAGTAAGCAGAGATGGTGCCATTGCACGCCAGCCTGAGTGACAAGAGCGAAGCTCCATCTCGAAAAAAAAAAAAGAGATATAAATTAGGCACAGTGGCTCACACCTGTAATCCTAGCACTTTGGGAGGCCAAGGCAGGAGGATCACTTGAGGGCAGGAGTTCAAAACCAACCTGGGCAACATGGTGAGACCCTGCCTCTACAAAAAACAAACAAACAAACAAAAAAATAAAACAATTAGCCGGGTGTGGTGGCACAAGCCTGCTGTCCTAGCTTTTCAGGATGCTGAGGTGGGAGGATCACTTGAGCCTGGAAGGTCAAGACTGCAGCAAGCCATGATCATGTCACTGCACTCCAGCCTGGGCAACAGAGCGAGACCCTGTCTCATATACACAAAAATTACAAGTACATGAATTACACGAACATTGTTGGTTGCCTACTCATTAATACCATCTCCTCCCTTCCTCTTTCCTAACAGAAAGGACAAAATAGCAGGCCAGGTGCGATGGCTCACGCCTGTAATCCCGGCACTTTCGGAGGCCGAGGCGGGTGGATCACTTGAAGTCAGGAGTTTTGAGACCAGCCTGGCCAACATAGTGAAATCTTGTCTCTACTAAAAATACAAACATTAGCCGGGTGTGGTGGCAGGCATCTGTAATCCCAGCTACTCTGGAGGCTGAGGCAGGAGAATCTCTTGAACCCGGGAGGCGGAGGTTGCAGTGGCTGAGATTGCACCATTGCACTCCAGCCAGGGCAACAAGAGCAAGACTCTGTCTCAAACAACAACAACAACAACAACAAAACCCAAAATAGCAATGATAGTAATCATGTTCAAAAGGCAATCTCTGCTTCATTTGTATGAATATATGAAACTTCTTAGATCTGTTGGGACTAACCAAAGAAAATTATAGAGTCAGAAGAGAAAATCTTAAAACCATATGCTAAACGTAACTGTCAACATAATCTAAAGGAAAAACACAAAGAAAGATGTAAACCTTTGTAGATTACCCTCATGAAGATATCCTAGTTCATAGCACTGCATCAGGTTTTCAGTTCTACATTTTTTCTCTTAGGGTACCTGTTTTTGTTGTTGTTGTTGTTTGTTTGTTTGTTTTTAATTCTCTACTTATTTCCCTCATCTTCTGCTGCCTTCCCCCAACCCCCACTCATTATCTGCTCTTTTCTGCTGTGCTTAGTGTCCTGGGAGGCTGATTGTTAGGTCCTTCTGCATACCCAGGGCCCATTCCTGGTTGGCCAGAGACTTGGCAAGTTCAAGAGTGGAAGATGGGTGATAAGAAAGCCTGGGAAACTGGTATAGGTGTAAATGTCTGTGCTCCTTGTGAATGTCCACCAGAGGGCACCCATTCTAGAAGAGGGTCTCAAAAATCAAGGGCACAATGATCCAACCTGTGGATGTCAGCCAGCCTCTTTCCCCAGCTCCTCAGTGCTTGCTCGATGGAGACATGAACAAAAATCCCTGCCATAATGGCAGGGATAGAGGCTATTCATGGGCTGCACAGTACAGACTTCCTCTCACCAAAGCTAATCTAGCCACTGATGTATGTCCAACCTGCCAATAGTAGAGAGAGACCAACACTAAGCCCCTGATATGGTATTATTCTCAGAGGGTACCAGGCACTTCTTGGTGGGAGGTTTATTGCACTGCAAATCAGTTAGCAAACTGTTGGGAAAAATTCTGGTGTTTCTGAGCAAATGGCATCAACAGCTTTGTTTGAGGATGTTTGCAAAGCTGCTTAGGAGCAGGGAGCAGATTTACTTATATTCCAGGGTAATAAAGCTAATATGGTCCTCAAATCCTGGAAACATTTCAGAGTGATAAAAAAAAATGTCCCCCATGGGGTGGAAGGCAGATTTGTTTCCTGACCAGTATAATAAAGTCTGCCTCCAGAGGACAAGTTTCTCAGCAGTCCTCTTTCAAGAATGGGAAGTTCCTAAGCTCAGTGTTCTCAGCTGTTACAGATCTATTGTGTGCATGGCATTCACCTGTATAACTGCCATGGTGCTTGGTTGGCAAGGAGAACTGAAACAAATTTGGAGTTCATGCCACCTGCTATGCTGTGAATAATCAACTGCCTAAATCATTTGGGCTTGTTGTCTCCTTACCAGATGAAGTGTGGCAACTTAACTTAGCGCTTAGGGAGTGCCTGACTGTGTGACAATTTCCTACCCCCAAATGTAATGACTTAAGACTACAGCTATTAATTATTTCTCACAGGCCTACAGATTGGGCAGTTCTGGTCTCAGCTGAGATCACGCATACATCTGTAGTCAGCTGGTGGATTAGCTGGGGCGGAGCCGGTCTCAGATGGCTTCAGGTGGGTCAATTTGCCTGTGTTCCATGTGGTCACTCGCTCTTCAGCAGGCCAGGTTGGATTTGCTGTCATGGCAATGGTGGGGGTCCAAAATCAAACAAAAGGTCTGGGAAATTGTATGTGGGTGGACCTTGAGGCTTAGACTCAAAATTAGCACGCTGTCACTTCTACCACATTGTATTGGCCTGTCACAAGGCCAGCACAAATTCAAAGGGTGATAATATAGATTTCATCTCTTAATAAAAGCACCTTCAAAGTCACACTTCAAGGGGTATACATACCGAGAGGGGGAGATTTGGGGCTTTTTTTGCAATCATTCAACTACACACTGGATCCTTTCCATCATGGAAGGAGCAGTGATTTTTCCTCACAGGAATAGATTCATATTCCAAATTCAGATTTGACTTCCCTGCCTGCAATATTTCTGCCAGCTCCATCATCTATGGATGCCTCATTCATTATCATAGTACTCCACACATTGCTTCTGATTAAGGAGCTTATTTTATGCTGAGAAAATTGTAGTGAAGAAACTTCTTGGTCTTGCCAGGAACCCTATCATTCAGATGTAGGTGCTATAATAAAGCAGAATAATAACCTTTTGGAGATTCAGTTATAGCGCTAGTCAAGAGCCAACACATTGTGAGTTTGGGCTGCTGTTTGTGGCATATGCCTTATACCAACAGCTAAAATATAGTACTGCTTCTCCCACAGTTAGAACATGGGTCTGGGTATCAAAGGGTGGAGATAGGAGCAGTTCCTCTCTCTTTTACACCTAATAATTCATTTATGAATTCTTGGGCTCAGTAGGTTTGGAATACTTACTCCCCAAGGGAGGAACAGTTGCCCTAGAGAACATAGTCATTGTTCATTACATTGGACATGTAATGAGACTGTCCCCAGACCACTGGGGCTCTTGTTCTGAACCAGCAGGTAGAGAAGAAGTTACTAAGTTGGGCTGCTGTTATGCAAGAGAGAGAGAAGACTGAAGCCTCACGGATTCATTCACAGGTGAACCTTAATGTATTTTCATAAGTAATAATAAAAGTCAAAGGAAAATGGCATCAATACAATAAAGACGGTTTTTCAATTCAACATTAAAGAATGTGTGTTCTTGTTTCTATACCAATCTGGCTCATTGAGAAGTTGGCTATACCAACTTCTCAAATTTATTTATTTATAATTAAAAAAAAATTTATATAGCCAGGCATGGTGGCTCATGCCTGTAATCCCAGCACTTCGGGAGGCCGAGGTGGGCAGATCACTTGAGGTCAGGAGTTTGAGACCAGCCTCGGCAACATGGTGAGACCCTGTCTCTACTAAAAATGCAAAAAGATTAGCTGGGTGTGGTGGCGCATGCCTGTAATCTCAGCTACTCATGAGGCTGAGGCAGGAGAATCGCTTGAACCTCAGAGATCGAGGCTGCAGGGAGCCACAATTGTGCCACTGCACTGCAGCCTGGGTGACAGAGATAAACTCCATATAAATTTTTTTTTTTTTTTTTTTTTTTAAATATAGAGACAGGGTCTCTTTCTGTTGCACTGACTGGTCTGGAACTCCTGAGCTCAAGGGATCCTCCCACCTACAACCTCCCAAAGTACTGGGATTACAGGCATGAGGCACCATGCCTGGCCTCAACTTTATTTTTATTGCTTCTTCTGTTCCCTGCATGCACTTAACTTTCAACATGAACTGAAGTTCCTTTGGTTTTCGGAATGCACCAAACTCCTTCCTAAAGCCATGCATTTATTTATTTATTTATTTATTTATTTATTATTTTGAGACAGGGTCTCATTCTGTCACCCAGGCTGGAGTGCAGTGGTGCGATCTCAGCTACTGCAATCTCTGCCAAGCGGGCTCAAGCAATCTTCCTACCTCAGCCTCCCGAGTAGCTGGCACTACAGGCATATGCCACCACGCCCAGCTAATTTTTTGTATTTTTGGTAGAGATAGGTTTTCACCATGTTGCCCAGGCTGGTCTCCAACTCCTGAGCTCAAGCTATCCTCTCACCTTGGTCTTCCAAAGTGCTGGGATTACAGGTGTGAGCCACCGCACCTGGCCGCCATGTATTTAATAACGATGATAATACTCTGTATCATTGATGCTATGATGCACATTTAATGTCTCCGAAATCAGGAGATGTTGGCCAATCGCTCATATGTATACTGAGTCGTAGCAGTTCATGGTGTCATTGCTTCGACTGAGCTCTGTGCAATTTTGGAATTACATGTGTTATTTTAAATTACTATTAAATATATCTCCAAATAGATTACCCTATAATTTGGCATTAAAAAGTTCTTATGTGCACAGGAAGACATGGAAACAGCAGTGCGAGGTAAGATACAAATCTATGTCTAAATAAGTTAAAAAGAGCTGTTTCTGTAAGTATGCATAACAAATCTAAGCAATTAGAAACCATTGTATTTAATTTCAGCATTTCTTTTCTTAACAAAATAAATAAAATATTGATTTTACAATTGCTGGCAGCTTAGATTTGATAGAATATGATAATGGTAATAATAGCAGCTAAGCTTTATTAAAGGTACTGTTTGCTAAATGTTTTTCATTTCCCTTGACATATTTGTATATCTTATCTCGGCGGTCTGGGATGCCTTTGTTTCTGGAAAAACTCATTCTTTTAAAGCTGCATTAGAAATAGTTTCCTTTTTTTTTTTTCTTTTTTTTTTCTTGAGACAGAGTCTCGCTCTGTTGCTCAGGCTGGAGTACAGAGGCCCGATCTCGGCGCACTGCAGCCGCTGCCACCTGGGTTCAAACGATTCTCCTGCTTCAGCCTCCCGTGTAGCTAGGATTACAGTCACCCACCCCGACGCCCGGCTAGTTTTTGTATTTTTAGGAGAGACGGGGTTTCACCATGTTGGCCAGGCTGGTCTCGAACTCCCGACCTCAGGTGATCCGCCTGCCTCGGCCTCCCAAAGTGTTGGAATTATAGGGGTGAGCCACCGCGCCCAGCCTTTTTTTTTTTTTTTTTTTTTTTGGAGACAGGGTCTCACTCTGTTGCCCAGGCTGGAGTGCAGTGGCTCGATTTCGGCTCACTGCAACCTCCACATCCCAGGCCCAAGCGATTTTCCCGCCTCAGCCTCCAGAGTAACTGGGACTTCAGGCGTGGGCCACCATCATGCCCAGCTAAATTTTGTATTTTTAAAGTAGATTTCGCCATGTTGCCCAGGCTGGTCTCAAAACTTCTGAACTAGGTGATCTGCCCGCCTCGGCCTCTCAAAGTGCTGGGATTATAGGCGTGAGCCACCACTCCCAGTTTCCTCTAATTTTAGGAAAGCCTTCCCTGAGGCACTCTGAAGAAATTAGGTCTGTTTGAACCACATTCATTCCCGTTACCCAGCACATTTCAGTTGCACTGTCACCATCAGTTTGGGTGTCTGTCTTCTCAGATTGTAGGACCTTGAGGATAAATACTATCTTTTGTTTATTTTTGGGTCCTCTGTATCCACCTCAGCCTCCTGCTTTTTTTTTTTTTAAACTATCCCACATTAATTCTTTTTTTTTTTTTTTGATAACGGAGTCTCGCTCTGTCGCCCAGGCTGGAGTGCAGTGGCGCGATCTCGGCTCACTGCAACCTCCGCTTCCCATGTTCAAGTGATTCTTCTGCCTCAACCTCCCAAGAAGCTGGGATTACAGGCGTGTGCCACCATGCCCCGATTAATTTTTGTATTTTTAGTAGAGACGGGGTTTCCCCATGTTGGCCAGGCTGGTCTCGAACTCCTGACCTCAAGTGATCCATCCGCCTCGGCCTGCCAAAGTATTGGATTACAGGCATGAGCCACCGCGCCTGGCCCACATTCTTTTGAAAGACCAAAATAATGAACAGCTAGTTTCATGTAGGTTGTAAAACTTGACCTTGGATTTACTGACACTAACATGTGCACTACACCTTACAGTCTGTAAAATGTTCCTGCATTATTTCACTCCATTGTCACATCTTTGTCAGGTTAGTTATTATAAATGCATTTGTAGTTGAGCCATTTGCTCAAGAACCAGAGCTGTAGTCTGTAGCTTTGTTGCTTTATCCTTGGTCTCAGAAGTCTTCTACTGTACTATAGCTATCAGAGCAGGGACTGATGCCTTAAAGGATGGCAGCTTTTGCAAAACTGGAATAAGGAAGTATGGAAAGGCACCCCAAAACAAGAGAGGTGGCGCACAGCTTGAACAAAAGCAGTGCTCAGGAAACCTACAAACAGCATCGTGTACAGCAAAGGATGATGGGAAAGTCAGCCGAGCCTCTGAGTTTTTTCACGAGTCGTAAACCCCTCACAGAGCTCCGGGTTTTGCCTCTAGCTCTGGAGCACCCCGCCTCTGCCCTTTAACCTGTACTTCCTCCCTCCCTCCCTTCGCGCCGCGCCGCGCTAGTCTCTTAGCCACTCCGAGGCCACCAGCCAGCCTCCCAAAGCTCCCATTGGGTTGCCCACCCTTTCAGTCTCAGCTCCTCCCGCCAGAGGCCCCGCCTCCCACAAGCGAAGCTCTTATTTCCGTTCTTCCGGCGTAGGCCGCCAAATCAGTCCGTACAGTGGCGAGGCAGTCGAGCAACAGGAAGCGGTCGCTCTTTCCCCAAATCTCACTGCCTTGTGGGATCTCGGCAAGTCATCCACCCACCCCCCGCGCCTACGCAAGTTTTCCGGATCCGTCCACCCCCGCCTCCCTCCTAGTGTACGGAAGCTGAGAGGGCCCGCGGGTAGGCATGGCGGCGCACCTTAAGAAGCGGGTTTATGAGGAATTCACGAAAGTGGTTCAGGTAAGCTCTGGCGGGAAAGATCCAGAACCGATCCGGACCAGGGTAGATTATCCAAATCCCAGGCACTTTGCCGGAACAGAAGAGGCTCCATACGCCCGTGTTAAGTGCTGACTTGTTGATAATCTCTGATATTGCAAGTTAGTGGGCGTGTTAGTTTGCAGCCGCTGTTGTCATTAATATGTGAAGTCTGACAGGATTTTAAAAAAATTATTAGGAGAAACAGTGTTTTTTAATTTACGAAACTGTCTTATCCGTTATTTCATTTTATTCTCTCACACAACTTTGCTCCATCGCGTTACATTAGCATCCTCGTTTTACAGATGTGGACATTGAGCCTTCCGGAGGGGTACGAGGATACAGCCAGTTAGCAGCAGAGCCCCTTCTAGCCTCCCCGCAGCCCCGTTCCAAAAAAAAACCTCCCAGGGACCAGTTGGAATATACACAAGGTTCTAAGGGGCTGAAAGAAGGGTCTATAGAATTCCTTCAGGCGCAGTCTAAGCAGGCGGGGGTCACAGACTTCATAGGGGAAGAGCTCTCTATTGGTAGAACAGCTCACCTAGGAAGGAGGGCAGTACCTTCCTCACCATGAAGTTGTGACAGGTGGGTAGAGTCCCTGTCAGGAGTCAGTGATGCTCCATGTGTCTCCACGTAGATGTTGCTAGGGTTGATCCTAAATCATCCTGATGTCCTATTTCTCAGATATTAATGTGTATACAAATTACCTGGGGACGTTGTTCAAATGTCGATTCTATTTGATAAGTCAAGCAGAGGAGGTGAGGCAAGATTCTGCATTCCTGACATGCCCCCAAATTTACACCAGTGCATTGGTTGCATTCTTAGATCCTTAGACTTGTAGAGTGGCAAGGCTTAGAGCATCCAGCAGGATACTGATCCTTAAACTTTACATCGATTCATTCATCCAGCATTAAAATATGTTAATACATAATACAAAATATGTCAATACATAATATAAAATTTACAATTTTAACAATTTTAAGTATAAAGTTAAGTGGCATTAAGAACATTAGCACTGTTGCACAATGTAATTTCCTCTCTTCCCAACATTCTGTTGTTCCCATTTCCCAAGACTGCTCAGCCCTCTTCCACCCATCCTCACATGACCAGATATGCCATGTATTCTTGTGTTTGCATATCTCAAAACTCTTGCACTGGTTGTCTCTTCTACACAGAATACATGCCATTCTTCCCTTTCTTTTTGTTCTCCACCCAGTGGACTTAACATTTGTGCTTCAAGACCCAAATGAAACCTCAGCGAGAGCTTAGTCTCTTCTTCACCTGTTTCTGTAGCATTCTGTGGTACTAATCTATTTGTACTTTTCGTTCAGTGCTGCTGTAATTACCGGTGTACCTGTCTTCCCACCAGTCGGAGGTCCTTGATGGCAGAGCTAATGCCTGGCTCATCTCCGTGTCCTGGAGATGGACAATAGGGCCTGGCTCACTAAAGTGTTATTGGTTGTTGAATGACAGTTGATATTGGTTGTCCTCTCCCTTATATAATACTTAGGGAAAAAATTCCTAGCTTTTGACCTAACTACAGCTTCGATAAGACTGAAAACTGAGTTTGAGAGGACTAGGATAGAAATGGCTAAGAATTTTAAGGGAAGAGCTAATTTCTTCACTTAATTTTTCATCAGTTGTTAACATAAAGTGATTAAATGAGATCTTAGTGTTTCTGTTCTTTTTTCTCCGCTGAAAAGATGAGGAGGGAGAACTGATATGTGCCTAGCACTTACATACACGTATAATAAAGTTATGTTTAATAACAGATTTATCGACTAGCTCTGTGATAATAAAGTATTGGTATGCCCTCCTATAGAAGAAGGCCTTCCCCAGCTAGTAAGTTGTTATTGAATACAAATTCCTCTGACTCCAAAGTCCTTATTCTTTTTATCATGTCATACTGTGTTCTTGTCTAGAATAATTCTAGTCTCTTTTCTATAGAAATGTGAATTTGTAAGGAGGTGATTGCTCAGTACATAAAAATGCACTATTAGGTGGTAAGGAAATTTATTTTATTATTATTTTTAAATAGAGACAGGATTTCACCATGTTGCCCAGGCTGGTCTCGAACTCCTGGGCTCAAGAGATCCTCCTGCCTCAGCCTCCCAAAGTGCTAGGATTTCAGGTGTAAGCCACTACGCCCATCGGATATTTGTTTCCTTTTCTTCTGTTTTGAGATGGAGTTTTGCTCTTTTCGCCCAAACTGGTGTGCAGTTGCGCAATCCTAGCTCACTGCAACTTCTGCCTCCTGGGTTCACGCAATCCTCAGCCTCCTGCATAGCTGGGACTGCAGGCATACACCACCACCCCCAGCTAATTTTTGTGTTTTTAGTGGAGACGGGGTTTTGCCATGTTGGCCAGGCTGGTCTTGAACTCCTGGCCTCAAGTGATCCGCCTGCCTCAGCCTCTCAAAGTGCTGGGATTACAGGCATGAGCCACCATGCCCTGTCTGATATTTGTTTTCTAATAAAGAATGGACTTTGGGAGACTGAAGCAGAGGGATCACTTGAGGCCAGAAGTTCGAAACCAGCCTGGGTAACATGGCAAAACCTGTCTCTACTAGAAATACAAAAATTAGCCATGTGTGGTGGCACACACCTGTAATTCCAGCTAGTTGGGAGTCAGGGAGGTGAATTGCTTGAACGTAGTAGGTGGAGGTGGCACACACCTATAATCCCAGCATGTTGGGTGTCAGTCAGAGAATCGTTTGAACCTGGGAAGTGGAGATTGCAGCAAGCCAAGATTGCACCATTGCACTCCTGCCTGGGCGACAGTGTCTTGCTCTGTCTCAAAAAAATGGAGTAGATCCTTTGTGTGACCTCTAAACCCAAAGGCTACCACAATCCTCAGAGGTAGGTAGAGCAAAATGTTAGTGTAAGGCTGGGCACCGTGGCTCATGCTTGTAATCCCAGCACTTTGGGAGGCTGAGGTGCGAGGATTGCTTGAGCCCAGGAGTTAAGACCAGCCTGGGCAACATAGAGAGACTCCATCTCTAAGAAAAAAAAAAAGTATACCTATTTTACAGAGACATTAACTGAGACTCGGAGAAATTAAATGACTTGCCTAAAGTCATAGGAGCTGGTAAAGGCAAAATTGAGACTCATGGCCTTGTCACCAACCCGGTACTCTTTCTAGTTTATAATACTGTATTTTCCTAAGCCATCAGCTAAATATATTATTTGGTATAATGGAAAATCATTTCCACCAAATGAGGCAAAGTTAAATTTGCAGATTCTGTGTTTTCGATTTTCTCTACCCCTTGCAGCCACAGGAGGAAATTGCTACTAAGAAACTCCGACTAACAAAACCAAGTAAATCTGCAGCACTCCACATAGATCTGTGTAAAGCTACCTCCCCAGCAGATGCTTTGCAATACTTGCTCCAGTTTGCCAGGAAGCCTGTCGAGGCAGAAAGCGTAGAGGGAGTAGTCAGGATTCTCTTGGAACATTATTACAAGGTAAGAAAATCTTGAGGATCTGATGGGAGTATATCATGGGAGTTGTATCATGTCTGCAGAATGGTTAATATTACAAATAAATAAGGTATTCATTAGCAAGCTTTTATTGAGTGTCTTCCATGTGCTAGGTACTATGGATACCGAGATAAAAAAGATACAGATCTTGACCTCAGAAAGTTATACTGTGTATAGTAGATGGAAACAAGACATGTCAATGATAAGGTGCATCATACTGCTGAAGTTACTGTGAGTGCAGTATGTGCAGAGTACAGTGGAAGCAAAAAAGAGGAGTTAATATCAATCATGACCCATTCATCTCTGGAATGTGGTCCTGCTGTTCCTTTCCTAATTCATGGCCCTCATATCTAATTGCAGTGGCCCTCTTTTTTAATTAAAAATACTTTTTTTTTTTTTTTTTTTTGGAGACAGAGTCTCGCTCTGTTGCCCATGCTGGAGTGCAGTAGTGCAATCTTGGCTCACTGCAACCTTTGCCTCCTGGGTTCAAGCGATTCTCCTGCCTCAGCCTCCTTAGTAGCTGAGATTACAGGCACGTGCCACCACACCCTGCTAATTTTTGTATTTTTAGTAGAGACGGGGTTTTGCCATGTTGGCCAGGCTGGTCTCGAACTCCTGACCTTAAGTGATGCGGCCACCTTGGCCTCCCAAAGTGTTAGGATTACAGGCGTGAGCCACTGCGTCTGGCCAAAAAAACTGTTTTTGAGACAGAGGCTCACTGTCACCCAGCCTAGAGTTTAGCGGCACCATCATAGGTCACTGTAGCCTGGAACTCCTGGGCTTAAGTGATTCTCCTGGCTCAGCCTTCCACGTAGGTGGGACTGCAGACGTGCCACTACTCCAGGCTAAGTTTTGCTTTTTTTTTTTTTTTTTTTTTGAGACTTGGTCTGTCACTCAGGCTGGAGTATAGTGGTGGCACAATCTTGGCTCACTGCAACCTCCGTCTCTTTGGTTTAAGTGATTCTTCTGCGTCAGCCTCCAGAGTGGCTAGGACCACAGGTGTGTGACACCACACCCAGCTAATTTTTTTTTTGTATTTTTAGTAGAGATGGGGTTTTGCTGTGTTGGCCAGGCTGGTCTTGTACTCCTGACCTCAAGTGATCCATGCACCCTGGCCTCCCAAAGTGCTGGGATTGCAAGCGTGAGCTACCATGCCCAGCCCAAAAATCATTATTATTATTACTATTATTATTTTTGAGATGGGGTCTTGCTTTCTCGCCCAGGCGGGAGTGCAGTGGTGCTATCACGGCTCACTGTACCCTCAACCTCCGAGGCTCAATTGATCCTCCTGCCTCAGCCTTCTGAGTAGCTGGGACTACAGGCATGTGCAGCATGCCTGGCTAATTTTTGTATTTTTTTTTTTTTTGTAGAGACAGGGCTTTGCTATGTTGCACAGGCTGATCTCGAATTCCTGGGCTCAAGCAATCCACCCTCCTTGGGCTCCCAAGTTGCTGAGATTACAGGTGTGAACCACCACACTCAGCCCCCAAATTGTTAAGCTTATGGAAAAGTAGATAAAATACTATAGTGACCTACCAAATATCCATTCCTAGAATTTAACAGTTATTAGTATTTTGTCAAATTTGCTCTATTTTTTCGCTGAATTTTATTTTATTTTGTTATTATTTTTTTTGAGATGAGTCTCACTCTGTTGCCCAGGCTGGAGTGTAATAGCACTCCTGGGTTCAAGCAGTTCTCCTGCCTCAGCCTCCCAAGTAGCTGGGACTACAGGCGTGCGCCATCACGCCCAGCTAATTTTGTATTTTTAGTAGAGATAGGGTTTCACCATGTTGGCCAGGCTAGTCTCGAATTCCAGACCTCAGGTGATCCACCTGCCTCGGCCTCCCAAAGTGCTGGGATTACAGGTGTGAGCCACCGCGCCCAGCCTTGTTTTGTTGAATTTTTAAAAAGATATGTCATTTTTTTCTAATTATTTCATTACATATGTATTAAAAAGGGATACCTTTTTATTGTTTTCTTTTTTTTTCTCACTGCTATGAGAAAGTAGAGGGACTTTTTATTTTTTAACATAGCCACCTAACCCTAATGAATAAAGTTAAGTAATTCTTTAATGTCATCTAAGAATTAGTTGATATTTAGATTTCTCTAGTTGTTCTCCCAATACCTTTTTATAGTTGATGTATTCAAATCAAAATGCAAACCAGGTCCCCACATGGCATTCAGTCTTTTTAAAAAATCTACAACAGTTACTATTTTGGTGACATTGATTTGATGAAGAAACTGAGACAGTTCTTTTGTAAAATGTCTTGTTTTCTGAATTCATTTACTTCTTTAAGGATTAACTTGTTCCTCTGTTCTCTGTATTTACTATGAACTGAAAGTTAGATCTATAGGCTTTGTTAGATTTAATTTAAGCATATTTTTGACAATTTTAAGACTATGTTATAAATGGTGACTTGTACTTCATATTGCAACTATCAGCATGCAAATGTCACCGTTACATTGAGGTCTTCCTTTACCCTTCTGTTTCATATCGAAACTGCCTGTCCCCGCCCCGCACTTCCTAGTCCCCTTCCTTGATTTTGTTTTCTCCATAGTAATTGCCGTCTTCTAATATTCTGTATAATTTCTTGTTAATTATGTTCCTTGTCCATTTCCCCATGCAGGAACATAAGCTTCCCTTGAGCAGGGATTTTTTTAATTGTTGTTTCTACAGAATCAAGAACAGTGCCTGGTAAAATAAATAATTGTTGAATGAATAAATGAATTAATTGATGCTTTTGTGATACATTTTACTCAACAAATATATATCAGACTTTGTTCTGGGCACTGGACGGTGTCCATTAGCACAATTGTTAAGTCTTATGCGTTGCAATTGTTTGCCATATGTGTCTATCTCCTTCAGACTTTGAGCTCCGTAAATTCAGAGGCTGCAGATCCATTAGTCTCTATCCCAGTGCCTGACAGGTTCCTAGGAACATTGAAGGGACATTATAAATGTTTCACTTATGTTTTACATGAACAAAATCAGGCTTTCTTTTTTTGTTGTTCTTTAAAAAAATTTTTTTAAAAATCGTATCTATCTATCTAGAGACTGGGTTATGAGACTGGCTAATTTTTGTATTTTTGATAGAGATGAGGTTTCACCATGTTGCCAAGGTTGGTCTCAAACTCCTGGGCTCAAGCAATTCACCTACCTCAGCCTCCCAAAGTGCTGGGATTACAGGCATGAACCACTGTGCCTGGCATCTTTTTGAGTGTTGCTCTGTTGCCCAGTCTAGAGTGCAGTGGCGTGATCACTGCTCACTGAAGTCTGGACTCCCAGGCTCAAGCCATCCTCCCACCTCAGCCTCCTGAGGAGCTGGGACCACAGGCACATGCCACCACTCCCAGCTAATTTTTTCTTTTTAATTTTTTTTGTAGAGATGGAGGCTCTCTGTGTTGCCCAGGCTGGTCTCGAATTCCTGAGCTCAAGCAACCCTCCTGCTTGGCCCTCACAAAGGATTGGGATTACAGGCGTGAGCTACCACATCTGACCAAAATCAGGATTTCTGTTCTCAAGAAGTTTTCGATCTCTCAGTGATCTATTTTCCGTTAGTCTTTTTCTTAGCAATATCTACCATTATTATTATATTAAAGATCTATTACCAATAATCATCTATAATAATACTTCTTAGAGCAGTTAACATTATATTGCTTGTTAGAGTTTGAAAGCACTTTCCATATGTAATATTTTATTTAATCCTGGTGACAGCACCATTGTTATCTCTAAATTCCAGATATGGAACTAAGCTTAGAGCTGTTTAGCATCCAAGGTCACCCAGCTAGTAAATGGAAGGTATGGATTTGAACTTGGGTTTTTTTTTTTAAAAACCTTTTGTTATGGAACATTTCAGATATATACTATGTAAGTAAAGAGAATAGTTTAATTCCCATGTACCCATTACCTGGCTTCAAAAATTATCATTTTGTGGCCAAACTTGTTTCATTTTCCCTCTTCCCCAGTCCACTTCTACTTCTTTACCCTCACCTTCTCCACCAGATTCTTATGAAAATAAATTCCTGGCATCATATTATTTTAATCATAACTTTTGGTTTATATCTTTAAGTGGTGAAGACTTTTTATTATTATACTTTAGGTTCTAGGGCACATGTGCACAACGTGCAGGTTTGTTACATATATATACATGTGCCATGTTGGCTTGCTGCACCCATTAACTCATCATTTACTTTAGGTATTTCTCCTAATGCTATCCCTCCCCCAGCCCCCCACTCCCCAACAGGCCCCAGTGTGTGATGTTTCCCGCCCTGTGTCCAAGTGTTCTCACTGTTCAGTTCCCACCTATGAGTGAGAACATGCGGTGTTTGGTTTTCTGTCCTTGTGATAGTTTGCTGAGAATGATGGTTTTCAGCTTCATCCATTTCCCTGCGAAGGACATGAACGCATCCTTTTTTATGGTTGCATAGTATTCCATGGTGTATATGTGCCACATTTTCTTAATCCACTCTATCGTTGGTGGACATTTGGGTTACTTCCAAGTCTTTGCTCTTGTGAATAGTGCCGCAATAAACATACGTGCACATGTGTCTTTATAGTAGCATGATTTATAATCCTTTGGGTATATACCCAGTAATAGGATTGCTGGGTCAAATGGTATTTCTAGTTCTAGATCCTTGAGGAATTGCCACACTCTCTTCCACAATGGTTGAACTAATTTACACTCCCACCAACAGTGTAAAAGTGTTCCTATTTCTCCACATCCTCTCCAGCATCTGTTGTTTCCTGACTTTTTAATGATTGCCATTCTAACTGATGTGAGATGGTATCTCATTGTGGTTTTGATTTGCATTTCTCTGATGACCAGTGATGGTGAGCATTTTTTCATGTGTCTGTTGGCTGCATAAATGTGGTGAAGACTCTTAAAAAACATAATCTTTTGTCATGTCTAAAAGCAAAATTTAACTCAGGTGTTCTGATGTCAGATCTCAAGCACTTTAACCAGTCCATGCTGCATGCATTAATCAAGTGGACCCTAGCTCCTAAGGAAATGAGGAGGGATGCCAGATGGACCCAGTTCTAGATTGTTGACCATAGTGTTTTTTACCCTTTCTTCTGTTCTATCCAGAAATGTGGTATTTTATATTAATATTTTAGTGGATAAAACTACTCTGGCTTCTGCTTTTTCCTACTTTTTTTGTGTGTGATCAGGCATTAGTATCTGAACTTATTTCACATGATTGATTCTTCACTTATGCTACTGTGCTAGTAGCTATGGAGGATGCAGAGCTGTGAGACATGTTCTTTGTCCTTTAGGGGCTTAGCAGTGTAGTCGGCAGACCATATATGTAGTATGTAGATAGTAAGTGCTAAAGTTTTCCATTTGCTTATTTTTTCATTTGCTCAGCATGTCTGAATACTTACTCTGTGCCAGGCTTTGTGCTTCATGTTGGTAATAGAGATGTAGATGATGTAATCCCTGATCTGAGTCTTGAGTAAATAAGAAACAAATTAATAACAATACAGTGTTTCAGGTCTTATGAAATCTGGGGTAGGTTATGATATGGCCTCAAAGAAGGGGGCGATTAATTATTGGAAACAGGGATCCAGAAATGCATTATAGAGTGGTAGCGATGCTTGATAAAAGTCCTAGAAATAGATTTTGGCCAGTTGGAAGACAGGGGGAAAGACATTTTAGTTGTGAGCAACCGTGAACATGGGCATGGAGATGTGAGACAGGCTATCACATTAGAAGAAATGCAGCTAGTTTGGCTGGTGCAGATTTTAGGTTGGGAGCTCATCAAGAGATAAGACCAGAAGATTTGGAAGGGATCTGATTCTAAAGGGCCTTGTATTCTACCTTGTCAGTTTTTGTTTTAGAAATGTCACTCTGAGGGGAAGTATGGAGGATAAAGGAATTGGATGACTGGAGTTAGAGTGACCAATTAGAAGACTGTAAGTTTGGGGAAAGGTGATGAAAGCCTGAACCAAGACAGTTTTAATGGTCAGAAGAAACAATTATTAGAGAAGGCTTCCCTGGAGGTAATTCTGTTTTTAGCTCAGGTGTGAAGGAGATCATTTATGTGTCATAGTAGAAGGAGTGCTAAGGGATTATTTCAGAAAGTAAAAGAACTTGAGTAAAGTATCCAAATGGATAAGGAATGTCACTAGGTCAGATGCTCTCTTATCTCCTTTTTTTTTTTATTTACATTTATTTTCTTTTCCCCCCTTTTTTCCCCTTTTTTTTCCTAACAAGGTCTCACTCCAGGCTGGAGTGCAGTGGTGCTATCATGGTTCACTGAAACCTCCACCTCCCAGGCTTATGCAATCCTCTCACCTCAGCCTCCTAAGTAGCTGGAACTATAGGCATGTGCCACCATGCCTGGCTAATCATTTCTTAATTGTGGTAACAATTAAAATTTATTATCTTAACCATTTTAAGTGTGCAGTTCATGTGTATTAAGTACATTCATGTTGTTATGCAGCCATCACCACCATCCATCTCCAGAACTCTTTTCATCTTGTAAAACTGAAACTCTTTCCCCATTAAACAGTAATCCTCCATCACCCCCACCTCCAGCCCCTGGCAACCACCATCTACCTTTTTTTTTTTTTTTCATTTTTTGACACAGAGTCTCACTCTGTCACCCAGGCTGGAGTGCAGTGGCGTGATCTCAGCTCACTGCAACTTCTGCCTCCTGTGTTCAAGTGATTCTCCTGCCTCGGCCTCCCAAGTAGCTGGGACTATAGGCGTGCACCACCATGCCTGCCTAATTTTTGTATTTTTGGTAGAGACAGGGTTTTGCCATGTTGGTCAGTCTGGTCTCAAACTTCCTGACGTAGGGTGATCTGCCTGCCTTGGCCTCCCAAGGTGTTGGGATTACAGATGTGAGCCACTGTGCCCGGTCTCATTCTACATTTTGTCTCCGTGATTTCAACTGCTCTAAGTACCTCATATAAGTGGAATTATAAAGTATTTGTCTTTTTGTGCCTGGCTTTTTTCACTTAGCATAATATCCTCTAGGTTTATCCATGTGTTAGGCTATGTCAGAATTTCCTTCTTTTTTAAGGCTAAATAATATTCCATTATGTGTATATACCATATTTTGCTTATCTATTCATTTGCCAATGGATACTTGCATTGCTTCCACATTTTAGCTGTTGTGAATAATGCTGTTATGAACATATTTGTCCAAATATTTCTTCAAGACCCTGCTTTAAATTTTTTTGAGTATATACCCAAAAGTGGAATTGCTGGATCATATGTAATTCTATTATTAATTTTTTGAGGAGCCACCATACTGTTTTCCTACACTTGATCTTAGCCAAAAGGCCCAGAAGCGATTTCCATCATACTGTTTTCCACAGTGGCTTTGCTGTTTTACATCCCCACCAGCAGGTCACAAAGATTCTAATTTCTCTACATCCTCGCCAACACTTGTTTTCTGTTTTTTGATAGTAGCCATCTTAACGAGTATGAGATGGTGTCTCATTGTAGTTTTGATTTGCATTTCTGTAATGATTAGTGATGTTGAGCCTCTTTTCATGTGTTTATTTGGCCATTTGTGTATCTTCTTTGGAGAAATGTCTATTCAAGTTCTTTGCCCAGTTTTGATTTGGGTTGTTTCTCTTGTTCAGTTTTGGAATTGTTAATATATTCTGATACTAATTTCAAATCAAGAATCTAACTTTACAACTTAAAGAACTAGAAGAAGACTGGGGCATGGTGACTCACACGTGTAATCCCAGCACTTTGGGAGGCCTAGGCAGGAGCCCAGGAGTTCAAAACCAAACCGGCAACATAATGAGACCCTGTCTCTATTATTTAACAAAACAAAACTAGAAAAACAGCAAACTAAACCCAAACTTAGTAGAAGGAAGAAAATAATAAAGATCAAGGAACTGTTATTTGACTGCCTACTATATGCCCATTTTTGTGCTAGTAATTTTCCTCTCAGTAGCCCTCTGAGGTTATTACCCCCATTTCACAGATAAGGCTCAGAGAGGTTAGTCGTTTAAGACATACAGCTGTTGTGTAGTGAATCCAGGCTTCACACCTACATCTGGCTAATTTCAAAGCCCTTTCTCTTTCTGCTTCACCTCACACCTTAAGGTAAGTTCCCAAGAAAGTGACTTTTCTAAAGTTATGTGCATAATAAGTGGCATAGCATGCCAGGATTTTAGATCTTCCAACGCTGTATCTATTGCCCCTTCTCCTGCTTTAGGCCTCCTTATTGTGCCTGGTGACCTCCTTAGAAACTGAATATAGGAGGCAGGGAGTTGGTCTTATTTGAAAAGCACCTTATCCTTTGAGCATACACTTAAGTAATTTTGTCTTTAGTATAGAAAGATGATCTATTCTCAGCACTGGTTAGGTACTTTTTTTCCTCTCATTTCACATATATTTATTGATCTTTTCAGTGTCAGGTATTGTGCTATATTCTTGAGATATGGCAGTGAACAAGAGAGCATTCATGTTTGTCTTTGGAGGAAATTTCTCACCACAGGAATTTTGGTGCCCATTAGAGACCACCTCCCTCTCTCTAAGCTAAAACAGCCAGACTATTTCTTTGTCAGTCTCCCCTGCAGCTGGGGCCCAGGCACAAGACTTACACTCAGACAGTCACACTTGCCTCCTCCAGACTTCTAATCAGGATCTGGTGATTCAAAAAAGCAGGTAGGGCTGAGCGTGGTGGCTCACACCTGTAATTCCAGCATTTTGGGAAGCCGAGGCAGGAGGATTGCTTGAGCTCAGGAGTTTGAGACCAACTTGGGCAACAAAGCAAAAGCTCATCTCTACTAAAAATTAAAAAAAAGTAGCCAGGTGTGGTAGCATGTATCTGTAGTCCCAGCTACTTGGGAGGCTGAGGTTGGAGGTTCACTTGAGCTCAGGAGGTCAAGGCTCTAGTTAGCCATGATTGCGCCACTGCACTCTGACCTGGGAGACAGTGAGACCCTGTTTCAAAAAAAAAAAAAAAAGACAGGTAGAATGAAAGATTCTTTCTGGTGATAGCAGTGGTAGCTGCAACACTCACTTTCCAGGGACTCCAAAAGCAGTGGTACTGGCAGCAATGTTGTATACCCAGTTGTTGGTGCAAGTTGCTCTGACTTGTGTCTAACATGACTACTCAGTGGAGGTCAGGTACTTTTAATGCCAATGGCACGTTTTTTATTAGAAGATAATGACATCAGAATGGCATAGAAAAGTTCTCATTCACTTTGCAGTATTTGGATGTAATGTATCAACTGAGAAAGCTGTCTCCCCGGCAGAGGTTGCATTGAGCCAAGATCACGCACTGCACTCCAGGCTGGGCAACAGATTAAAACTCCATCTCAAAAATAAATAAATAAATAAATAAATAAAAGAAAGCTGTCTCTCCAGAAGTATATAAAATTAATTTTTCAGAAATGATGCCATAGAATACTTGGATCATTGAATCTCTTTTGGGATGTTAGTTTTCCATGTTCCTGTTTGTTGGTTAGCTAAGTGTAAAGCATCAAAGTGACAATTGCTTCTTTTTTTCCAGGAGAATGATCCATCTGTGAGACTGAAAATTGCATCATTGTTGGGTTTATTATCAAAGACAGCAGGATTTTCACCAGACTGCATTATGGATGATGCCATTAACATCCTGCAGAATGAAAGTAAGTTGCAATTTAAAAGCTCTATAGTCAGAGCAGAAATATTTAGTTCTTTTTGTATAGAATTTAGGACAAAATTTTGTTGTGTTGATTGTTATTGAAGAGGAATTTGAGGATAATTTAATGAAACCATATATACATATTCACATTAGAGTAGAAATACAGTTTTATCTCTTAATAGCTGTCATTTATTGGCCAGGTACCTACCATATATTTGAGGTAGTTTACATATGATATAGACATTATTGTCCCTTCTTTTTTTTTTTTTTTTTTTTGCTTGTTTGTTTTTTGTTTTGAGGCAGGGCCTTGATATATTGAGCAGCCTGACTCCAGGCTGGAGTCCAGAAGTCCAAACATGCTAATGACCCTTGCTATATATTACCCTATTGCTTTCTAAAAGGATTATTTCAGCTTACACTGAAACCTGTAACTGAACATACAGTACTCGTTCCATCAAGAAACTTTTTTTTTTTTAACGGAGTCTCGCTCTGTCTCCCAGGCTGGAGTGCAGTGGCACGATCTCGGCTCACTGCAAGCTCTGCCTCCTGGGTTCACGCCATTCTCCTGCCTCAGCCTCCCAAGTAGCTGGGACTACAGGTGCCTGCCACCACGCCCTGGCTGATTTTTTTTGTATTTTTAGTAGAGACAGGGTTTCACCATGTTAGCCATGATGGTCTCGATCTCCTGACCTTGTGATCCACCCACTTCAGCCTCCCAAAGTGCTGGAATTACAGGCGTGAGCCACCGCGCCCAGCCAAGACACATTTTTAAAAGCACTAAAACAGGCTAGGCACAGGTTAGGCTAGGCCTGTAATACCAAAACTTTGGGAGGTCGAGGTAGGAGGATCCCTTGAGCCCAGGAATTTGAGACCAGTCTGGGCAACATAATTAGATCTTGTCTCTACAAAATATTAAAAAATTAGCCAAACATGGTTGCTCACACCTTTATCCCAGCTGCTTGGGAGGCTAAAATGTGAGGACTTCTTGGGCCTAGGAGATTGAGGCTGCAGTGAGCCATGATCATGCCACTGCATTTCAGCCTGGGTGACAGAGCGAGACGCTGTCTCAAAAAATAAATTAAAATAAAAAAATAAATACAAGCACCAAAACAATAACATTGCTTCAGTATAGAAGTATCATTTTTTCCCATGGAAAATTCTTATGGTAGCTACGTGAGAGGTGACATTTTAAGGATAACTAGGTGTTCAGTGGGGAGTGGGGTCAAGAATGGAGTCAGGTGTGGGGGAAGGCATTCTATGTAGAGAAGTTAGCCTGAGCAAAGATAGGGGGCATGGAATTATAAGTAGTTGGATAAAAGAGTGTTAAAGGAGACCTGAAAAAGATGAAGCTAGAAAGATAGGCAAGGGTAGACAACATGGAAGGCTTGGTATGTATGTATTATATGCCTTCTAGGATATTTGGACTTTATCTTGAAGGCAATGGAAAACTTTTTTTTTTTCTGTTTCTTCTTTTTTTTTTTTTTTTTTTGAGATGGAGTCTTGCTCTGTCGCCTAGGCTGGAGTGCAGTGGAGCGATCTCGGCTCACTGCAACCTCCGCCTCCCGGGTTCAAGCGATTCTCCTGCCTCAGCCTCCTGAGTAGCTGGGATTACAGGCGCCTGCCACCATGCCTGGCTATTTTTTGTGTTTTTAGTAGAGATGGTGTTTCACCATGTTGGTCAGGCTGGTCTCGAATTCCTGACCTCATGATCTGCCCGCCTCAGCCTCCCAAAGTGCTGGGATTACAGGCATGAGCCACCACCGTGCCTGGCCTTTTTTTTTTTTTCTGTTTCTTAGTGTGAAAAAACTCTTGAATCAGTCAAGCACTAAACATTTTTGGAGCACACTATGTATATAGAACTGTACTCTATCCTGTGGAGGACTCAGACATTTAAACATGATCCCTTTAGGAACTTAGATTTTAGTTGAGGGCATGAAGGATCACACAGTAGAACCCAGTTGACAAAAGTCTGTTTTTTTTTCTGTTTTTTTTAGGACTGGGTCTCGCTCTGTTGCCCAGGCTGGAGTGCTGTGGCGTGATTACAGCTCACTGCTGCCTTGATCTCTGAGGCTCAAGCAGTCCTCCTACCTCGGCCTCCTAAGTAGCTGAGACTCTGGGCGCACACCACCTGGCTGACTCATTTTTTCAGATTTATTTTTGTAGAAACGGAGTCTCCCTATGTTGCCCAGGCTCGTCTTGAACTCCTGGGCTCAAGGGATTCTCCTGCCTCGGCTTCTCAAAGTGCTGGGATTACAGTTGTGAGTCACTGCGCCTAGCCAATCTACATTCTTTACCCAAGTAAATTAGTTTATATAGTTACCCCTTTCGAAATTCTGCAAGCCAACTTTCTATCTCCCTCTCTAGAGTCTCATCAAGTCCTAGCTCAACTGCTGGATACTTTGCTTGCAATTGGCACTAAGCTACCAGAGAATCAAGCTATCCAAATGCGATTAGTTGATGTGGCCTGCAAGGTAAGAGTATAAAATCTATTCAGATCCATCCTAAACTGGTAACTGAGGACTGCTAAGGACCATTAATGGTTTTAAGAGCTGCCTCATTTTTTTCATCTCTTGGTGTTAGATTAGGAATAAAGTTAAGTACACTTGTTATAAAGTGTATTTCGTCATCCTTTCAAAACAAATGAAAATAATTACAGTACATAGTTACTGTGTATATTGTGCCTAATAATGCACTCTGCTTGTTACGGTGCTTTGTATTCAGTTTTTCATTTGGTCCTCACAATCCTTCAAGTAAGTACCGTTATTTCTCTTTTACAAAGGTGAAAATTAAGATTTATGGAGTCTGATTTGTCTAAGTTTGCACAGCTAGGAGGTTGCAGTACCAGGGTATAAACTGTACTTTTTCTGACCCCAAACTTGTTTTGTTTTTATTATGCCTTGTTGCTTCAATAAACAGACCAACTATACACAAGTAAATGTATGGGAAAAGTTTTGTACGTTCTTTTTTTCTGATTTTTAAATACATGTATTAATACATTAATTGTGCCTTTTGATTTAATTTGGAGGTTAATTAGCCTCTTTGTGTATACACAGCAACCCCTAGAACCCTGTAGAATTGATTTTACTTTGGATCTTTTTGATAACTTTGACAATATAAAAAAGTCAAATGCATTTGAATTGTGTTAGAGTATTATATTCTTGAAATTAGAAAGCTATCTCAGAGACGCAGGAAAGATTACTTGATTTATCTTAAAAAAACAGACATACATAAAACCAAAAACACTTTGACAAGTACAATACTAAAAGCTTAAATAGGGCCAGGTGCGGTGGCTCACACCTGTGATCCCAGCACTTTGGGAGGCAGAGGTGGGCGGATCATTTGACATCAGGAGTTTGAAACCAGCCTGACCAACATGGTGAAACCCCATCTCTACTAAAAATACAAAAAAAATTAGCCAGGCACGGTGATGCCTGCCTGTAATCCCAGCTACTAGGGAGGCTGAGGCAGGAGAATCGCTTGAACCTGCAAGACGGAGGTTATGTGAGTGGAGATTGCGTCACTGCACTCCAGTCTGGGTGATAGAGTGAGACTCTGTCTTTAAAAAAAAAAAAAAAAAAAAAACAGCTTAAATGGAAAAAACTAGGGATTATGTGTGTGGGAGAGTAAGTACGTCTCCCCTGTGAGAGAAAATATATATCTGTGAAGTTTGCTTCTGAGAGTTGTCATAATGAATGGGTTGTGATATCTGCAGTAACTGTTTCTTAAATCTGCTTTAAATATATTTTTAACTATAAGATTTTATATTATATACTTAAATATATTTTTTATTATAATAATTTGTACTCATAGAAAATTCGGAAAGATACTGAAAACTGTAAAGAAAAATGCATTCATAATTCAGTACCCAAAGGGAATCATTATTTGTCTTTTGATATATGGCTTTCTGATTTTTTTTCTGTATGCAAATCATTTGCCATTGTTTTTTCTTTAAATACATTGCTGTAATCATATAATTTTGCTCCTTTTTTGCTAACATAAGTATTTTTCTTGTATGTGTTTTATAAACATAATTTGTAATGGCTGTGTGATATTGTGATATAATTTTGCTCCTTTTTTGCTAACATAAGTATTTTTCTTGTATGTGTTTTATAAATATAATTTGTAATAGCTGTGTGATATTGTGTCCAATAATTAAGCCATACTTTTTTCCTAACTATTCACCTATTACTGAATTTACATTGTAGCCATTTATTTAATTGGAAATAATACTGCAGGGCATATTGTTAGTCTAAAATATTTTCCGTATTTAAAATTATTTCTGAAACACAGACTATCAAAATAGAATTACTAAATTACTAATTGAAAACATTTAGAATTTATTTATTTTTATTTTATTTTATTCTTTTTATTTCTTTTTTATTATACTTTAAGTTTTAGGGTACATGTGCACAACGTGCAGGTTAGTTACATATGTATACATGTGCCATGTTGGTGTGCTGTACCCATCCACTCGTAATTTAACATTAGGTATATCTCCAAATGCTATCCCTCCCCCCTTCCCCCACCCCACAACAGGCCCTGGTGTGTGATGTTCCCCTTCCTGTGTCCATGTGTTCTCATTGTTCAGGTCCCACCTATGAGTGAGAACATGTGGTGTTTGGTTTTTTGTCCTTGCAATAGTTTGCTGAGAATGATGGTTTCCAGCTTCATCCATGTCCCTACAAAGGACATGAACTCATCATTTTTTATGGCTGCATAGGATTCCATGGTGTATATGTGCCATATTTTCTTAATCCAGTCTATCATTGTTGGACATTTGGGTTGGTTCCAAGTCTTTGCTATTGTGAATGGTGCCACAATAAACATACATGTGCATGTGTCTTTATAGCATCATGATTTATAATCCTTTGGGTATATACCCAGTAATGGGATTGCTGGGTCAAATGGTATTTCTAGTTCTAGATCCCTGAGAAGAATAGAGTCAGGGTCTCATTGTGTTGCCTAGGCTGGTCTCGAAGTCCTGGGCTTAAGTGTTCCTCCAACTTTGACCTCCTGAAGTGCTGGGATCACAGGCATGAGCCACAGTGCCTGGCCTAGACTTTTTTAAAGGCTGTGTTCTTTATTTTTTTGAAAAAAAGACGAGGGTCTTGCTATGTTGCCCGATATTACGTGTGTGAACTACTGTGCCCAGCTAAGGCTCTTAATACTTTTTGTCAAATTGCTTTCCAAAGTGTTCCAGTTTATATGCCCACAAGCAGTATATGAGAGTGCCTAGTTTCACTGCATTATTCTAGCATTAGATATTAATGTTTAAAAATCAAAGATAAACCTGTTAATTTGGTATGTGGAAAATGATACTTCATTTTTAAAAAATCTCTTTTTTGAAAAGACTAATGAGGTTTCTTTTTCATATGTTTTTCCTTTATTTGTATTTCCTCTCATGTGAATGAACTTTTTATGTCCTTTGCCAGTTAAGCATATGGAGTTTGTGTGTGTCTGTTTTTTTTAAATCGTTTGTGGAGGTTCCTTTTTTTTTTTTGAGACAGAGTCTCGCTCTGTCACCCAGGCTGGAGTGCAGTGACGTGATCTCGGCTCACTGATACCTCCGCCTCCCGGGTTCAGGCAATTCTCCTGCCTCCGCCTCCCGAGTAGCTGGGACTACAGGTGCGTGCCACCACGCCCAGCTAATTTTTGTATTTTTAGTAGAGACGGGGTTTCACCATGTTAGCCAGGATGGTCTCAATCTCCTGACCTCATGATCCGCCCGCCTCGGCCTCCCAAAGTGCTGGGATTACAGGTGTGAGCCACTGCACCCGGCCTGTAGAGGTTCTTAATAGGGTAAAAATTGCAACTGTTTGTCAATGGCAGATCTGTCACAAGCTTTTTCAGACTACAGTAATGAAGGCTATCTGTGATTCATAACTACAACCGCTGTTTCTATTGCCAAATGCCATTTTGGTTTATGACTATCATACAATGTGCCTAAAAGTTTTTTTTTTGTAATTGAGATATAATTTATATACAAATATTTACTCTTGATGGAAAAGATACAAAGTATGTTTTCTGACCACAGTGGGATGAAATTATAAATTAGTTAACAGGAAGAAATTTAGTAAACCCACAAACGTGGAAATTAAACAACATACTTCTATGTAACTAATGAGTCAACGAAGAAATCAAAAGGGAAATTAGAAAATACTTTGAGATGAATAAAATAGAAAATGATGCAGCTAAAGCAGTGCTTATAGAAGTTTATAGTTTTAAGTGCCCATCATAAAAAAAAAACAAGAATAAGGATCTAAAATCAGTAACCTAACCTTCCAACTTAAGATGCTGGAAAAAGAAGCATCCATTAAACTTAAAGCATGTGAAGGAAGGGAATACTAAAGATTAGAATAGAAATTAATTAAACAGAATAGAAAAACAACAGATAATCAACAAAACCAAATTTACTTCTCTGAAAAGATCAACAAAATTGACAAACCTTTAGTTATATTGACCAAGAAAGAGAGAGAAGACTCAAATTACTAGACTCAGAAATGAGAGGACCAGAAGATGGACATATTAGAAAAAAAAAGGAAAAGTGAGGATACTGTTGAGGGCAGTGGCTTATGTCTGTAATCCCACAGTTGGAGAGGTCAAGGCAGGAGGATCACTTGAGCCCAGGAGTTCAAGACCAGCCTGGGTCACATAGGAAGACCCCATATCTACATAAAACAAAAAAATTAGCCGGGTCTGGTGGCTTGTACCTGTAGTCCAGCTACCTGGGAGGCTGAGATGGGAGGATCGCTGTGCCTGGGAGGTTGAGACTGTAAGGAGCTGTGATTGTGCCACTGCACTCTAGCGTGGGTGGCAGAGCAAGACCTTGGGTCAGAAAAAAAAAAAGAGACATGACTACAGACCTGACAGAACTAAAAAGGATTATAAGTTAATATTATGAAAAATCACAGGCTGGGTGCAGTGGCTCACACCTGTAATCCCAGCACTTTGGGAGGCTGAGGTGGGCAGATCACGAGGTCAGGAGTTCAAGACCAGCCTGACCAACATGGTGAAACCCCGTCTCTACTAAAAATACAAAAATTAGTCGGGTATGGTGGTGCGTGCCTGTAATCCCAGCTACTCAGGAGGCTGAAGCAGGAGAATCACTTGAACCTGGGAGGCAGAGGTTGCAGTCAGCTGAGATCACGCCATTGCACTCCAGCCTGGGCAACAGAGCAAGACTCCATCTCAAAAAAAAAAAAAAAAAGAAAAGAAAAATTATATACCAATAAATTAGATAACTTAGTTAAGTGGACAAATTATTAGAAAGACAAAAACTACTGAAAATGACTAAAGAAATAGACAATCTGAATAGATCTATGACAAGTAAAGTAATTGAATTAGTAATTAAGAAAACCAACTAAACAAATCCCTACAAAGAAAAGCTCAGGCCTCAATGGCTTCACTGGTGAATTCTACCAAATATTGAAATAAGAATTAATGCAAATTCTTTACAAACTCTCCCAAGAAATAGAACAGGAGAGAACACTTCCAAACTCATTCTATGAGTTACCAGAAACAGACAAAAGACATCACAAGAAACGAAAACTGCAGACCAGTGACTCTTATGAATGTGGATCCAAATATCTTTAACAAAATACTAGCAAATCAACTCCAGCAACATACCAGTAGGAGTATATACCACAATCAAGTGGGATTTATTCCAGGAATGCAAGGTTGGTTTAGTATCTGAAAGTAAATGAATGTAATACACTATCGAGGATAAAAAACATGATCATAACAATAAATGAAGAAAAAGCATTTAACAAACTCTTAACACCCTTGTATTATAAGAACACATAAAATATCTTGTAATATTTTTAGGCTTTAGGATAGAATAGGTCAGGAATAGATGGAACTTCCTGACCCTCGTAAATGGAATCTAAAAAAAAAAAAACTGACAGGAAACATCATACTTAGTTTTGACAGATTGAATGCTTTCCCCCTAAAATGAGAAACAAAACAAATAGGTCATTATATTTTTCTTCACTTCTGTTTAACATTGTACTAGAGGTTCTTGCCAGGGCTATTAGGCATAGAAAAGAAATAAAAGTCCTCTATTTTGGAAAAGAAAAAGTAAAATTCTCTCCCCGTATTCACAGGTGACATAACCTTGTATGTAGAAAATCCTGGGGAATCCACTAAAAAACTGTTTGAAGTAATAAATGAGTTTAGCAAGATTGCAGGATACAAAATCAGCATACAAAATATAAATTGTATTTATATACACTTGCAGTGAACAATATGAAAATGAAATTAGGAAAATAATTCAATTACAGTAGCATCAAAAATAATACTGATGGCTGGGTGTGGTGGTGCCTCTTGCCTGTAATCCCAGCACTATGGGAGGTTGAGGCAATAGAATCTTTTGAGCTTAGGAACTGGAGACCAGCCTGGGCAACTCAGTGAGATCTCATCTCTACTAAAAATTGAAAAAATTAGTCAGGTATGGTGGCACATGCCTGTTGTCTCCGCTATTTGGGAAGCTGAGGAGAGAGAATTGTTTGAACCTAGGAGGACAAGGCTGCAGTGAGCCTTATGAGCCTTGATTATGCCACTCCACTAAGCCTGGGCAGCAGAATGAGACCCTATCTGTACTAAAAAAAAAAAAAAAAAAAAAAACCCACAAAAGAAAACTTATGAATAAATCTAACAAAAGAAGCACCAGTAATATCCAGATACTATGGTACTATATGAAGATAGATGTAAAGATAAATGGAATAGAATTGAGAGTCAGGTCCAGGCATGGTGGCTCACGCCTGTAATCCTAGCACTTTGGGAGGCCGTGGTAGGCAGATCACTTGAGGTCAGGAGTTTGAGACCAGCCTGGCCAACATGGTGAAACCCTGTCTCTACTAAAAATACAAAAATTAGCCAGGTGTGATGGCACACACCTGTAATCCCAGCTACTGGGGAGGCTGAGGCAGGAAAATCGCTTGAACCTGGGAGGCGGAGGTTGCAGTGAGCTGTGATCGCACCACTACACTCCAACCTGGGCGACAGAGTGAGACTCTGTCTCAAAAATAAAAAAAAATTATTGAGAGTCAAGAAATTGGCTGGGTGTGGTGGCTCATGCCTGTAATCCCACTACTTTGGGAGGCTGAGGTGAGCAGATCACTTGAGCCCGGGAGTTTGAGACCAGCCTGGGCAACATGGCAAAACCCCATCTCTACAAAAAATATAAAAACTAGCCACGAATGGTGGTGTGTGCCTGTAGTCTCAGCTACTTGGGAGGCTGAGATGGGAGGATTGCTTAAGCCTGGGAGGTTGAGGCTGCCAGTGAGCCGAGACTGTGCTACTGCAGTCCAGCCTGAGTGACACAGTAAGACCCTGTCTCTAACAAAAGAAGAAGAAGGAGAAGAAATAAACTCATGTGTCTTTGGTCAACTGATTTTCTATATGGATGCCAGTACCATTCAATGGAGAAAAAAATTGTCTTTTCAATGCATGGTGTTGGGACAACTGTCTATCCACGTGTAAAAGAAGAAAGTTGGAAACTTACCTCACACCATGCAAAAATTAACTCAAAATGAGTCAAAGACCTGAATATATGTGAGCTAAAATTATAAACCCCTTAGAAGAAAATATAGTAGTATATTTTCGAGTCCTTGGATTTGGGAGTGGATTATTAGATTTAACAAAAGCACACGTTCTAAAAGAAAAAAGTAAATAAATTGGGTTTCACCAGAACTGAAAACTTGTTTTTCAGGGGACCCAAGAAGGTGAAAAGACAACCCACAGTATGGGAAAAAATATTTGTAAATCATACATATAATGAGGTAATTGTATTTTTGTTTTTTTTTTTGTTTTTTTGAGTTGGAGTCTCACTTTGTCATCCAGGCTGGAGTGCAGTGGTGGCTTGACCTCGGCTCACTGCAACCTCTGCCTCCCAGGTTCAAGTGGTTCTCCTGCTTCAGCCTCCTTAGTAGCTGGGATTACAGGCGTGTGCCCAGCTGATTTTTTGTATTTTTGGTAGAGACGGGGTTTCACTGTGTTGGTCAGGCTGACCTCAAACTCCTGACCTCAAGTGATCCACGCACCTTGGCTTCCCAAAGTGCTGGGATTACAGCATGAGCCACTTCGCCCAGCTGGTAATTGTATTTAGACTATCTAAGGAACTCTTACAACCCAATAATAAAAATACAAACAACCCAATTAAAAACATGACAGAGGAGGGAAAGTGGCAAATTAAAAAAAAAGTATTAAACTAACATGGGCAAAAGATCTGAATAGGTGTTACAAAAAATCTAATAATCCAGTGCCAAATAGATATAGAAAAAAGATAAACATACAACACAAAAGCTTAACATCACCTGTCACTAGGGAAATGCATATCAAAACCACAATGAGCTGGGTGCTGTGGCTCACGCCTGTAATCCCAGCACTGTGGGAGGCCAAGGCAGGTGGATCACTTGAGATCAGGAGTTCGAGACCAGCCTGGCCAACATGATGAAACTGTGTTTCTACTAAAAATACAAAAACTAGCCAGGCATGGTGGTGGGCGCCTGTAATCCCAGCTACTCGGGAGGCTGAGGCATGAGGCTCGAACCTGGGAGGCGGAGGTTGCAGTGAGCCAAGATCTTCCCATTGCATTCCAGCCTGGGTGACAAGAGCAAGACTCTTGTCTGAAAACAAAAAACAAAAAACCCACAATGAGATGCTATCTCGCATTTCTAGGATGGCTGTAATAAAACTGCCTCCCAGGCTCAAGTGATCCTCCTGCCTCAGCCTCCCAAGTAGCTGGGACTATAGGTGCATGCCACTATGCCTGGCTAACTTTTGTATTTTTTGTAGAGATGGGGTTTTGGCATGTTACCCAGGCTGGTCTTGAACTCCTGAGCTCAAGAGATCTGCCTGCCTCAGCCTCCCAAAGTGCTAGGATTACAGGAGTGAGCCACTGTGCCTGGTGTTCGCTCAGCTGCTTTCAAAAACAGTCTGGCAGTTCCTCAAAAAATTAAAAATAGCCTTACCATAGGACCCAGCTATTCTGCTTGTAGATATCTACCAACAAACTGAAACATATTAACTGAGAAGTTTGTATATGAATTTTTTTTTTTCCCCAGATGGAATCACTTTGTCACCCAAGCTGGAGTGCAGTGGTGCGATCTTGGCTCACTGCAACCTCTGCCTCCTGGGTTCAAGCAATTCTCCTGCCTCAGCCTCCTGAGTAGCTGGGACTGCAGGTGCCCATCATTACGCCTGGCTAATTTTTTTGTATTTTTAATAGAGACGGGGTTTCACCATGTTGGCCAGCCTGGTCTCGAACTCTTGACCTCAGGTGATCTGCCCGCCTCAGCCTCCCAAAGTGCTGGGATTACAGGCATGAGCCACTGCACCTGGCCCTATGGTTGTTTGTAGCAGCAGCATTCATAATAGTCAAAGGTGGGAGCAAGTCAAATGACCATCAGCTGATGAATTGATAAATAATGCACATTAGAATATTATTTGCCCATTAAAAAGAATAAAATACCAATACATTCTACAGCTTCTTTGGACTTTGAAAACATTATGCTAAGTGAAAGAAGCCAGACACGAAAGACCACCTATTACATGAGTCAGTTTATATTAAATTTCCATAATAGGTTAAGCCTATAGAGACAGAAAGTACATTAGTGGTTGGTTAGGGCTTAGGCGAACAGAGAGATAGGAGGTTGATAGCTAAAGGGTACAGAATGGCTTTTTTTTTTTTTTTTTTTTTTTGCAGGAGGGGATCTTTCTGTAATGATAATGTTTGAAAACTGACTGTGGTGATGGTTGTGCATATATGTGCAGTACGGAAAAGCATTGAATTGGCCAGGTGCAGTAGCTCATGCCTGTAGTCCTAACGCTTTGGGAGGCCAAGGTGGGAAGCTCGCTTGAGTGCAGGTGTTCAAGATTAGCTTGAGCAACACAATGAGACCTCATCTGTGCAAAAGAACTAGCAGGTGTGATGGTGCACATCTGTAGCCCCAGCTACTTTGGGAGGCTGAGGTGAGAGGATTACTTGAGCCCAGGAGGTCAAGGCTGCAATGAGCTGTGATGACATCACTGCGTTCCACCCTGGGCGACAGAGCGAGGCCCTGTCATTTATTCATTCATTCATAAATACATACATACATATACATACATACGCCTATACATACATACCATTGATTTGTACATGTTATCTGGGAGAATTGCGTACGTTTTCTGGGAGAATTGCATGGTATGTGTATTATATCTTATAACAGCTATTAAAAATTTATACTTCAGGCCTGGCATGGTGGCTCACACTTGTAATCCCAGCACTCTGGGAGGCCAAAGCAGGCAGATCACTTGAGGCCAGGAGTTTGAGACCAGCCTGGCCAACATGGTGATAACCCTGTCTCTACGAAAAATACAAAAATTAGCCGGGTGTGGTGGTAATCCCAGCTACCCTGATGGCTGAGGCATGAGAATCACTTGAACCAGGGAGGCAGAGGCTGCAGTGAGCTGAGATCACACCACTGCACCCCAGCCTGGGCGACAGAGTGAGACTCTGTCTCAAAATAAATAAATATAAGAAAAAAATTATACTTCACTGAATTTTGGTGAATTTTTCAACATTTACATTTTTTCCACGTTTTGGCTAATTTGAATAATGCTGCTAATGAATATTCACTTACAAGTTTTTTGCTTTATATATATATGTTTTCAGTTCTCTTGGATATATACCAAGGATATTCACTTACAAATTTTTGCTTAATACATGTTTTCAGTTCTCTTGGATGTATACTAAGGAGAGGAAGTTTGGGGTCATATGGTAATTAAGTGTTTAAGTTTTTAATAAAATTGTCATAAAATACAGATTAACATAAAATTTACCATGTCAACCATTTTAAAACATATTGTTTAGTGGCATTAAGTGTATTCACAAAGTTGTGTGATCATCACCACCCTTCATTGACAGAGCTCTTTTTGTTTTGCAGAAGTGAAACTCTATACCCATTAAACAATAACTCCCCATGTCCCCATCCCCTAGTCCCTAACAACCACCATTCTATATTCTGTTTTTATAAATTTGACTACTGTAGGGACTTCAGGTAAGTGGAATCACGCAATATTTGTTCTTTTGTGCCTAGCTTATTTTTCTTAGCATAATGTCCTCAAAGTTCATCCACATTGTAACATGTGTCAGAATTTTCTTCCTTTTTACAGCTGAATAATGTACCATTTAAGTAAATTGGAGAAATCATGCCATTTTCCCACTGAAGTAAATGTTTCATATGTATTTTTTTAAGGACATCAATTACAGCATGCATCACATAATAATGACATTTCAGTCAAGGATGGACTGCATATACAACAGTGGTCCCATAAGGTTATAATATTATATTTTTACTGTACTTTTTCTATGTGTAGATATGTTTAGATACACAAATACTTACCATTATGTTACAGTTGCCTACAATATTCAGTACAGTAACATGTTGTACAGGTTTATAGCCTAGGAGCATTAGGCTATATCATGTAGTCTAGGTGTAGTAGGCTTTACAATCTAGGTTTGGGTAAGTACACTCTGATGTTTGCACAATGATGAAATCACCTAATGATGCATTTCTCAGAATGTATCCTTGTTGGTAATGATGCATGACTATATTTAGTTTTCATGTCTCTTTTGTTTTCCTTAATCTGAAAAGGTCACTCAACCTTTCTTTGTCTTTCATTACCTTGACATTTTTGAAGAGTGTAGGGCATTTATTTTGTAAAATGTCTTGCAATCTGGTTTTATCTGATATTTTCAGTTTAGATTCAGCCAATGCATTTTGACAAGAATATAACAGAATTTTGTGTCCCTCATAATGTATAACATCATGAGGCACAGATGACGTTTGACTTGTTCATGATGTTGCGTTTGATACTTGGCTTAGGTGGTGTCTGCCAGGTTTTGATTATAGAGTTATTTGATCCCCAAAATTAAAAATAGAATTGCCATATGATCCAACAGTTCACTTATGGGATATACCTCTGTAAGGGCTGCCATAACAAAATGCCACAGGCTGGATGGCTTAAACAACAGAAATTGCTCACGTTTCTGAAGTCTAGAATCTAAGATTAAGGTGCTGGCAAATTCAGTTCCTAGTGAAGGCTCTCTAACTGGCTTAAAGACAACTGCCCACTCGCTGTGTGGGCATATGGCCTCTCCCCTGTGCATGAGAGAGAGCTCTCATAAGGACACTAGAGTCCCATCCTTATGACCTCATTTAACCTTAATTACCTCCTGAAAGGCCCCACCTCCAAATGCAGTTATAATGTATTGCATTTCTTTTGTAACTATGACTGTTGGGTCATGAGTTCCTTAAGGAAACTCATTTTTCCAAAGAAGACATGTAGATGGTCAATAATCCAATATGAAAAGATGCTTAATATCACTAATCACTAATCATTAGGGAAAGAAAATCAAAACCACAGTGAGATACCACTTCATACCCATTAGGATAGCTATTGCCAAAAAGAAAAAAAAAGTATTGGCAAGGATTGGAACCCTTGTGCATTGGTAGTAGTAGTGCAAAATAGTGCAGCCATTGTGGAAAACAGTATGACAGTTCCCTAAAATTCATGGGTTGGAAGAATTAATATGTTAAAACGTCCATATTACCCAAAATGATCTGCAGATTCAGTGTAATCCCTATCAAAATTCCAATATCATTTTTCACAGAAATAGAAAAAAAATCTTTAAAGTTTGTATGAAACCACAAAAGACTTAATAGCAAAACAATTTTGAACAAAAAGAACAAAGCCAGAGGCATTACATTCCCTATTTTCAAAATATAAAGCATTTGTAGTCAAAACAACATGGTACTGGCATAAAAACAGTACTAAAGGAACAGGATAGAAAGCCCAGAAACAAACCCATGCATTTATGGTCAGCTGATTTTTGACAGTGGTGCCAAGAACACACACTGGGTAAAGGACAATCTATTCAATAGATGATGCTGGGAGAAGTGGTCATTCACATGCAGGAGAATGAAATTAGACCCTTACGTCATACACATACTTGAACTGAGTGGATTAAAGACTTAAAACATAAGACCTGAAACTGTAAAACTACTAGAAGAAAACACAGGGAAAGCTCTGTGGCATTGATCTGGGCAATGATTTTTTGTTGTGACTTTAAAAGAGCAGGCAACCAACCAACCACAAAAAATAGACAAATGGGACTGTATCAAACTAAATAGTTTCTGTACAAGAAAAGAATCTAAGTGAAGAGACAACCCATAGAGGTAAAAAAACAAAATGTGTAAACCATATATCTGACAAGGGCTAATATCCAAAATATATAAGGAATTCAACTAAGTAGCAACAACAATAACAAAACCTGGCTAAAAAATGGGCAAAGGACCAGAACAGACACTTCTTACAGATGACCAACAGGTTCATGAAAAAGTGTACAACATCACTAAGCGTCGGGAAAATGCAAATTAAGTGAGATGTCACCTCACATCTATTAGAATGGTTTTTATAAAAATCGGTGAACAATAACAAGTGTTGGCATGGGGAGACAAGGAAACCCTCGTACACTGTTGGCGAAGATGTAAATTAGTACAACTATTTATGGAAAACAAGATGAAGGTCTCAAAAAACTAAAAATAGAACTAGCATGTGATCTAGCCATCCCACTTCCGGGTATATGTCTAAAGGAATTGAAATCAGTATGTTGAAGGGATGCTTGCACTCCAATGTTGATTGCAGCAGTATTCACAATAGCCAATGTATGGAATCAACCTGTTTATCAGCAGATGAATGGATAAAGAAGATGTAGTGTATAACATGCAATGGAATACTATTCAGCCTTGTAAATGAAGGAGATCCTGTCATTCATGACAACATGTATGAACCTTGAAGACATACTAAGTGACATAAGCCAAGCACAGAAAAACACATGCCACATGATCTCATTTGTGTGTGTAATTTTAAAAAGTTGAACTCAAAGAGAGTAGAGCGATGATCACCAGAGGCTAGGAGTGGTAGTAAAGTGAGGGAGGGGGGAGTTGCTGATCAAAGGTTATAAAGTTTCAGCTCAACAGGAGGAATAGGAGGAATAGGTTTTGAGATCTATTACATAGCAGGTGACTATAGTCCACAATAATGTATATTTAAAAATAACTAAGAGTAGGGAGGTGCAGTGGCTCATACCTGTAATCCCAACACTTTGTGAGGTCGAGGTGGGAGGTTTGCTTGAGTCCAGGAATTCAAGACCAGCCTGGGCAAATGTGGTGAGACTCTGTCTCTACAGAAGTAAAAAAAGTAGCTGGGCATGGTGGCTTGCACCTGTATTCTCAGGCTGAGTCAGGAGGATTGCTTGAACCCAGGAGTTCCAGGCTATGTGAGCTATGATCATGCCACTACACTCCAGCCTAGGTGACAGAGGAAGACGTTGTCTCTTAAAAAACAAAAACCTAAGTGAATATTTCAAATGTCTCACCACAAAAAATGATAGGTGATGGATATATGTTAATTAGCTTGATTTAATAATTCCACATTGCATACATGTATTAAAGTATCACATTGTATCCCATAAATATATATAACTATGACTATAATAAAACATTAAAATCAAAAATAGATAATTTGTGGAGAGATACTTTGAGATTATGTAAATATGCTCTTCCTCATCAAACTACCCACCATTTTAGCAACTGTTATTAAATCTTGCCTGACTTTGTTATTACCATAAAGAGAGCTTGCCTCCCCTCCCTCCCTCTCTTCTTTCCTTCCTGCTTTCCCTCCCTTCCTCCCTCCACTTGCCCTTCCTCATTCCTTCCTCCTTCCTTCCATTTGTCTCCTGTTTTATTTACTATGTAATAGTATAATCATTATTTTTTGAAGTTTAAATTGTCTCTTTATAATAATTTTTATTTTTATTTATTTTTTATTTTTATTTTTATTTTTGAGAGAGTCTCGCTCTGTCACCCAGGCTGGAGTGCAGTGGCGCGATCTCGGCTCACTGCAAGCTCCGCCTCCCAGGTTCACGCCGTTCTCCTGCCTCAGCCTCCCGAGTAGCTGGGACTACAGGTGCCCGCGACCATGCCCGGCTAATTTTTTTTGTATTTTTTTTTTAGTAGAGATGGGGTTTCACCATGTTAGCCAGGATGGTCTCGATCTCCTGACCTCATGATCCACCCGCCTTGGCCTCCCAAAGTGCTAGGATTACAGGCGTGAGCCACTGCACCCGGCCAATAATTTTTAAATACAGGATGTTACTCTGTTGTATTCTTTGTATCACAGTAGGAAGAAAGTCATGCTTTTGGATACTTTTCAAAGTTCTTCTCATTTATCCTCTCCTTAATCATTTCACTTATTGGATAGCTAATCCTCATTTGAGAGATGAATAGATGTAGTTCAAAGACTTGACAAGAAGTTAATGCAGTTTTCTTGTGTAGCGTCTGCACAACTGAAATTGAGGGTCTTCTGCTTTCTTTCCTATTTGTAAAGATTTTTCTGGGAGAACAAAGTTCTTGTTAAAAGAGGGTATCCATTAGAATCTGCATACAGAATACACCAAATTGTTATCTGTCCTTAAAAACTATTCATATCAAGGATCACCTGAGCCCAAGAGTTTGAGACCAGTCTGGGCAATGTGGCAACATCCCATCTCTACAAAAATTTTAAAAATTAGCCAGGTGCGATGGCACACACCTGTGGTCCCCAGCTACTCAGGAGACTGAGGTGGGAGTATCTCTTGAGCTTGTCAGGCCAAGGTTGCAGTGAATGCTGATTGCAACACTGCACTCCAGCCTGGGTGACAGAGCGAGACCCTTATCTCAAAAGAAAAAAAAAATCCATATCGATGCTGAATGGATCAGTATGTTATTTTTATCTTATTCAACTTCATTCTCAGATTTTGTTGATACACAGAACCATTTTTTTAATATATAGCAAAATTGTAAATTAATTTTTATTTTTGACACAAATTGGTCTTATTATTGGGGATGTGGTTTCCTTACTTGCTCCATTAATATAAAAATTATGGCACTTCAATGGCCTGACAAAATGTGTAACACCCAAATAGCATCTGCAGACACTTAGCAATTTTTTTTTAATTAATAAGTTTTTATCCAACAGTATAAAGAAAAGCAGTTCTTAATGATGATGACCTTGATGCAAGAAGTGACTTGTAGGGGAAGGACATCATAAAATTGTAATTGTTTCCCTGAGAGCATGAGACTCTCTTTTGGGCTAAGATTCAGTGTGCAGTAATACATTGATTGTGCATTATTGTTGCCTGGTTAACAGAAGCTAGAAGTATTTAGTTTATTGCTTGAAAATCAAAGTGTTTGTAACAGAGGTGCAATCAACAGTTTAGTCATGAGAAATGATGTTTTTATACTAAATATAAATAGTTCATTTGTTTTGTTTTTGAATTTTAGGGGGCGCAGTTTGAGACAGTCTTGCTCTGTTGCTCAGGCTGGAGTGCAGTGGCGTGATCTTGGCTCACTGAAACCTCCGCTTCCTGGGTTCAAGTAATTCTCTGGCCTCAGCCTCCCAAGTAGCTGGGATTACAGGTGTGTGCCACCACACCTGGCTATAAATTTTTTTTTAAAGAAATGGGGCCTCGCTGTGTTGTCCAAGCTGGCCAAGTCCCATTCACTTTTCTCCGCACTAGTGACTCACTTTGAGAATAATTATCCATTAGTGGGTAATGTGACCAATTTCATGAGACGTGATTTTTTTTTTGAAAAAAAAAAATACAAATACCAGAGTAAATCACAAGCTATAAGGTAAATATTGTTTTGTTAAACTTGCTGTATGTGTGTTTTAATGTACTGTCTTGCAATATTATATGTTTCTTACTTTGGGTGCTAGTCAAAAGAAGTTTGAAATCCAGAGTTTTGTACCATTTTTATTACCTCATTTCTTCAAAGTATTTTTAATTTATGTTGCTATGTTATGCAAATAGCTTGTTTTAGTAGCATTGGACTAGGGTAATGCAGGAGGAAAACTGATAATTTATTAAAATTCGTGGTGAGAGGTGCTAAAATAAAAAATATTGATAGTACTAAATGTCGACAAGGATGTGGCACATCTAGAACACTTATGCAGCACTGGTGGAAGTGTAAATTAGTACAGCCATTATGGAAAACTATTTGGCAGTATCTTCTTTTTTGGAGGCAGTATCTCACTCTGTCATCCAGGTTGGAGTGCAGTGGCATGATCACGGCTCACTGCAACCTCCACCTCCGAGGCTCAAAGGATCCTCCTACCTCAGCCTTCTGGGTAGCTGGGACTATAGGTGTGTGCCACCACACGCCTATAGTCCCATTTGCCCAGGACAGTCTTGAACTCCTGGGCTCAAGTGATCCTCCTGCCTTGGCCTCCCAAAGTGCTGGGATTATAGGCATGAGCTACTGTGCCCAACTGGCAGTATCTTCTTAAGCTGAAGCATGTCTTGTTACCTATCAATTCTACTTCTACATATATATCCAACAAAAATGTGAACATGTACACCAAAAGCCACATACAAGAATAATCACAGTAGCATTATTCGAAATAGCCAAAGACTGGAAATAACTTAAATATTCATCAACGGAAAGGCTAAATAGATTTTCATGTATTTACAAATGAATACTATATAAGTAACAAGAATAAATGAACCATTGCTATCTGCCATACCTTGCATAAATCTTACAAACATAATAAGCCACAGAAGCCAGATGCTATTTGATTTCATAAAGTACAAAAATAAACAAATGAACCTGTGTGTTAGAAGTCAGGATAGTAGCTATTTTTGGTGGTGATGTGGTGAGGTTGTTGCTGGGAGGAGGAATGAGGGATATTTCTGGAGTGTTGGTTATATACTATTTAATCTGGGTGCTTGTTATATATGTGTATTTGTGAAAATTTATTGAGCTGTACACTTAAGATTTTGCATATTTCTATGGATATTAAAAGTTTTAAAAATTTATACATTTTTGTCTGGTTTTAAAATTTGAAAGCAAATAAAACGCAATCAGGGACGAATTTTAAAGTACCTACTCTGTACAAGGCAAAGTGCTAGCTATTGGGAATACAAAGATGAAAAACTAGGACTTTTATTTTCTAAGGACTCATTTTTTTTGAGAAGACACGTACTCAAGTAACATGATGCTAGACAGACTGTCCTAAGAATATAGGTCTTGAAATCACCCCTAAGGTTGCTGCAATGCTTTTGTTTCTGGTCTTGTCTGTGTTTGTCAAGATATCTTAATCATGTCCTTTTTTTCTTTTTCTTTTTTTCTTTTTTCTTTTTTTTTTAATAGCATCTGACAGATACGTCTCATGGTGTAAGAAATAAGTGCCTGCAGTTACTTGGCAATCTTGGCTCTTTGGAGAAAAGTGTCACAAAAGATGCAGAAGGCCTAGCTGCCAGAGATGTCCAGAAGATTATAGGGGATTACTTCAGTGACCAAGACCCACGTGTCAGAACAGCAGCTATAAAAGCCATGGTAAATGTGATTATGGAAACTACTTGGGGCTAGTGTTCATTTTTGTTTTTTAAGTTTATAGCTAGTGCTGCCTTGGATACATTGTAAATTCTTCAGCATATACTTTCAGGAGGGTATTGGTGGTGGCCTTACAGAACTCAGTGACACACATTCCTGTATACAAATGTGCGTTTTTGGCTTTCTCTGGTAGCTTTCAGGTGTATTTATGAAACATGGAAAGCACAATAGGAACCTGTTATAATTCCTTCGACTTGGAGGCATATGACTTGGTATGATATTATAATAGGGGGAGGTGGTGTTAATCATTTTTTCTTTAGGCTTCATATCATTATTTCATATTTTTCTAATACCTTCTTGGGACAGTCCATGGGTTAGATTTGTGAAATGCTTGAATGCTCCTATTGAAAGACGACAAGGTTTCTTATTTATATAGCACTAATTTTGGCTAAATGGAACCATGTTAGCCTGATACAATAGGGGAAAATATGTGAGATTGTGGGGAGACATTGGAAATATTGCTCTTTTCCTCCCAAGCACTTAAACTATATATTTATTATCTAGTTGCAGCTCCATGAAAGAGGACTGAAATTACACCAAACAATTTATAATCAGGTACCTTATATGATTACTGTCTGGAAGGGGTGGAGGTATTATGAAGCTGGGAGGGCGGCACACGGGTTCTCAGAATTTGAAAACATAAGGACTTCGCTAGTTAATAGTGGCAGCGTTGATTGGGATGGATGTGAAGTCATATTCAAAAAATACTTTTCAGGAAGAGAATGATGTAATTAAATAGCGCTAGTACATGTGAAAAGGACTTTTAGGAGGATTTACAAAGTTCAGTATGAGAGTGAGAGTACCTGAAGAAAAGTGTAGCATTTAGAATAAGGAACGTGTTAGTCTTTCTGATCACTGTTTGGTTGGGCCGTACATGAAGTCATTTCTGGGCACCACACTTCACAAACTAGAGTGTGTCTGGAGAAGGGTGACCAAGACCGTAGGATCATATAAAAAAAAAGTCACATGCATGTAGTAGTAGTGGTAAAGAAAGGTATAATGAAGTTGTGGAAAAGCTGACTGACGGCCAACCAAAAGGCCTTATGAGGCTGTATTTCTCTTGGAGGATAATTGACTGAATCTGGTAAAAGGAATCTAAATCCATGTTCAGAGATTAGGTTTTGTTAGCCTGCCAAGAGTGGTTTTATCTCTCATGGGAAGAAGATAATTAGCCAAGCCCCATCACAGATGTGTAAACCAAGTTTATTCCTCTATTGAATGAAGTAGAATGGGTCCAGAATGCTTGTGGTGGTGTGACCATCGCCTTCTTTTTCTATAAGAAAACTATGTGGGAAGCCAAATAATTCAAAGGAAACTTGGATCGTAAGGACTCAGAGGAAGGGAAGTTAGTTGGCTGATTCAGATGTTTGGTGGCATAAGACTCTGTTAGTAATCTAGGCAAGCAGTAATGACAGCATCAAGGGAGTGAGGATGGACTGATAGTGTAGAATTTAAGATATAAGGTAGAATTTGCTTCCTTAATGAGTTCAGGTTTGCATGTGTTGAGTATAAAAGTTTGATGGGACATCCATGAAGAGAATTCCAGCCATAAGTAGTTATAAAGGCCTGGAGATCAGGAGAAATCAGAGCTGAGGTTAGGTATTCAAAGCCATCAGTATTTAGGGAGTATGGGGCTACCCAGAAAGAGTGAGTGGATTGAAACAGAGGCCAATGATTTCAGACCAAGGTAAACAGAAGTGTGTGCTTTGATTTTTACAGGGGGGGAGGAAAAACCCATAATTGGTGTTTGAACCTGTGAGAACAGTACTGTGGGCTCCCAGCATGCTTTGCTGGGTTTGATCTGTTCTAGATGTTTTTATGCTGTCAGTCTGTGATTCTCCTTTCAGACATGGGGTAGGGTGCATAGTCAGAATACAGCCAGAGCAGCTGACAGAGGTCAAGATTCATTTTTAAGCAAAGATTCCAGAAGTTAAAACCACACACAAGTGTTTTACTGGGCATCCTTATCCAACCACCCTATCTTCACTTTGAAAATAGTTTAAACATTGCCTGAGAGGACACAGAACTAATAGACTTTTGGAATTCTTCTTTGCAGGCCTGTAAATTACTCTCTGATGACTATGAACAAGTGCGCAGTGCTGCAGTCCAGCTTATCTGGGTCGTCAGTCAGCTCTATCCTGAAAGGTCAGTGTGGGTGTAAGCTGGCTTTTGTTGATTGTGAAGCCGTTTTCCTCTCCTCTCACCATGCAAAAAGCCCACTTCTAGAAAAGAAATGTTGGTTACATTTTTGGAAGGCAATGGGGAATAAGGGAAAAGCACAGGCCCTGAAAATCAGATTGCCTGGTCCTCATTTTTCATCTCTGATAGGAACTTTCTGTACACCTTTGGAAAGATACTTCACTTCTTTTGTCCTAACCTTCTCATCCATAAGTGAAGAAATTGGAATATCTTTCTTAAATGGTTTTCAGTACTTTACAAAAAAATCTTTAAAATTGTTTGGGACCCATTTTAGTTTGGCTTGTGCCAAATGCCAGATAAAGATACCAGATGAGTTTGGGAATAATGATCTCTTATGTAGTTTTCCTGGTTAAAAATATTTTCACAGCAATTAAATTAACCACAGTGATTCTTTGAGGAGGTAGGCAATATTATTTATTATATTTTGTAAGATAGAATATTATATTTATAAATATTTATCTTTTATTTATAAATATTTATAGAATATTTTATTTTTCCTTGTATAGGAAAAAGAGGTGTTTTTTCCTGTTCATTAAACTGCCAGAATTTGAAAACCAGAATAAATTAATAAACCTGTAGGAGTAGGCTCCATTTGTAGTGTTTTAGGACTTAGACACATACAAAGAAAAGGGCTAACTGGAAATTGTCTCTTCTTTTAGGACTGGATTGATAAGTAAGTTTTATATTGATTTATTCTGAGATTTACTGTATTTATAGAAGTTCAGTCTGGACACGGTGGTGCCTGTAATCCCAGCACTTTCAGAGGCCGAGGTGGGCGGATCACCTCAGGTCAGGAGTTCAAGACCAGCCTGGTCAACATGGTGAAACCTCGTCTCTACTAAAAATACAAAAACTAGCCGGGCATGGTGGCACACGCCTGTAATCCCAGCTACTAGGGAGGCTGAGGCAGGAGAATCACTTGAACCTGGGAAGTGGAGATTGCAGTGAGCTGAGATCACACCACTGCACTCCAGCCTGGGTCACAGAGCAAGACACTTTCTCTCAAAAAAAAAAAAAAAAAAAAGTTCAGTTACAGAAGATAATAAACTTAAGGATATGAAATATTCGGTGGAAGCTAGTTTTTGATAATTTCATAAATCTTTGAACCTTTGGTGGGTTACGTACTTTTTTTTTTTTAAGGCAGGGTCTTGCTCTGTGGCCCAGGCTGCAGTGCAGTGATGTGATCTCGGCTTACTGCAACCTCCAACTCCTGGGTTGAAGCAATTCTCATGCCTGAGCCTCCCAAGTAGCTGGAATTACAGTCGCGCACCACCACACCCAGCTCATTTTTTGTACTTTTAGTAGAGATGAGGTTTTGCCATGTTGGGTAGGCTGGTCTTGAACCCCTGGCTTCAGGTAATCTGCCCGCCTCAGTATCTCAGTGTGCTGGGATTACACGCCTGGCTGAACCTTTGGTGGGTTACACACTTTTATTCAATACATTGAAAATTTGCACCTGGTTGCAGTGGCTCAGCCCTGTAATCCTAGCACTTTGGGAGGCTGAGGCGGGCGGATTGCTTGATCTCAGGAGTTTGAGATCAGCCGGGCAACATGGTGAACCATCTCTACTAAAAATATAAAAAATTAGCTGGGTGTGGTGGCATGCTTTTGTAGTCCCGGCTACTCAGGAGAGTGAACTGGGAGGATCACCTGAGCCCAGGAAGTTGACACTGTGGTGAGCAGTGCTCACGCCACTGCACTCCAGCCTGGGCGACAGAAGTGAGACCCTGTCTCAAAAAAAAGCATAATTTGCAATGCAACTGAAAGAGTTGGTTTGTACTCCCAGAGTGATTTGTTTATTCCAAACTGTATTTAATCATTCTAGGATTTGAACTATTCAATTATCATTTTTGTGTGTGTCAGTCTTCATTGACTGTTCTCAGTTTATTGAGCCTGCAGCCTTACTTACTTATGTATTTATTTGTTTATTATTATTATTATTATTATTATTATTTTTTTTTTTTTTTTTTGAGATGGAGTCTCACTGTTGCCCAGGCTGGAGTGTAGTGGCACTATCTCGGATCACTGCAACCTCCACGTTTCAGGTTCAAGCGATTCTCCTGCCTCAGCCTCCTGAGTAGCTGGGATTGCAGACATGTGTCACCATGCCTGGCTAATTTTTATATTTTTAGTAGAGAGGAGGTTTCGCCATGTTGGCCAGGCTGGTCTCGAACTCTTGACCTCAAGTTATCCACCTGCCTCAGCCTCCCAAAGTGCTGGGATTACAGGCGTGAGCCATTGCGCCCAGACTGTATTTATTTTTTGAGACAGGGTCTTGCTCTGTCATCCAGGCTGGAGTGCCGTGGTGTGATCTCAGCTCACCGCAACCTTCACCTCCAGAGCTAAAGTTATCTTCCCACTTCAGCCTCCCAAGTAGCTGGGACTATCAGCACATGCCACCACGCCTAGCTAATTTTTGTATTTTTTTTGTAGAGATGAGGTTTTGCCATATTGCTCAGGTTGGTCTTGAACTCTTGGGCTCAAGCAATCTACCTGCCTGGGCCTCCCAAAGTGTTGGGATTATAGATGTGAGCCACTGTGCCTGGCCTGAGCCTGCAGACTTAGGTTCATGTTTTGTTCTAAGTGATTTCATTTCTTTTCTTTTAATTTAGCATTGTCCCAATTCCTTCTTCTAATGAAGAAATACGCTTAGTTGATGATGCGTTTGGCAAAATTTGTCACATGGTCAGTGATGGCTCTTGGGTGGTTCGTGTTCAGGCAGCAAAACTGTTGGTAAGTTATACTTTTTATGTATGTATGTATGCATGTATATATTTATTTTCTTTTCTGTAGAAATGAGGACTGTGTGGCCCAGGTTGGTCTCAAAATCTTGGCCTCAAGCAGTCCTCCTGCCTCAGCCTCCCAAAAGACTGGGATTATAGGCTGGGTGCGGTGACTCACACCTGTAATTCCAGCACTTTGGGAGGCCAAGGCAGGCGGATCACAAGGTCAGGAGATTGAGACCCATCCTGGCCAACATGGTGAAATCCCGTCTCTACTAAAAATACAAAAATTAGCTGGGCATGGTGGCGCACGCCTGTAATCCCAGCTACTCGGGAGGCTGAGGCAGGAGAATCGCTTGAACCCGGGAGGCAGAAGTTGCAGTGAGCCAAGATCACGCTGCTGCACTCCAGCCTGGCGACAAGGGGGAGACTCTCATCTCCAAAAAAAAAAAAAAAAGGCTGGGATTATAGATGTGAGCCACTACACCCAGCCAATAATCCTTTTTTTAAATGAACACATTTCTCATTAAGTTTTTACAAACATTTTGAGAAACTACAGATGGGGCAGTGTGACCTGAATTTAAAACCCCAGAATTTATTTTCCTTTTTCTTTTCTTGAGACAGGGTCTTCCTCTGTTGCTCAGGCAGGAGTGCAATAGTGCAGTCACGGCTCACTGCAGCCCTGACCTGCTAGGCTCAAGCAATCCTTCCACCTCAGCCTCCTGAGTAGCTGGGACTACAGGCATGTGCCACCCTGCCTAGCTAATTTGTATTTTTTGTAGACATGGGGTCTTGCTTTGTGCCCAGGCTGGTCTTGAATTCCTAGGCTCAAGTGATCCTTCTGCCTTGGCCTCCCAAATTGTTGGGATTACAGGTTTAAGCCACTACTCCCAGCCCCAGAATTTATTAATATAGAAAGAAATAGTTCACTCTCCTGTAGAGAAATAGCCTTTTAGAACTAGAAAGAATCTTAAAACATAATTCTATTAACCCTACTAGGAATTAAGATAGCCGGAGCCTAGAGAAAAAGGAAAACAATTAAAAAAAAGTTTTTCCCATTTATTAAGCACTTGTTATGTCCTAGTTCAGGAGGCTCAAACCCCCAGGCTGTGGACCAGTCCTGGTCCATGGCTTGTTAGGAACCAGGCCACACAACAGGAGGTGAGTGGTAGATGAGCAAATATTACTGCCTGAGCTCTGCCTGCTGTCAGATCAGCAGCTGCATTAGATTATCATAGGAATGTGAAAACCCTATTGTGAACTGAGCATGTGCGGGATCTAGGTTTCATGCTCCTTGTGAGAGTCTAATTCCTGATGATCTGCGGTGGAACAGTTTCATCCTAAAATTACCCTGCTTCACCACTCTCTCTGGTTTCTTCCATGAAACTGAACCCAGATGCCAAAAAGGTGGGGGACCACTATCTTAGATAATTTGAAGGAGGCCCCTTACATATATTTTCTCATTTTCTCTTTACAGTAACCCTGCAGGATAGATGCCATTATCCAGTTGGGGCATGGTGGCTCATGCCCATAATCCTAGCACTTTAGGAGGCTGAGGTGGGTGGGTCATTTGAGCCCAGGAGTTCAAGACCAGCCTGGGCAACACAGCAAGACCCCATCTCTATTTTTCAAAAAATAAAAATTTAAAAAATTAAAAAATTTTTTTTTTTTTAAAATGCTGTTATCGTTTTCTAGATGAGAAAACTGAGGCTCTGAGGAGTTAAGTAAGTTATCCAGCTTATACAGACAGAAAATTGTAGAGTGAGGTCAGATCCTGATCTTGCATCTTTTAGCTTGGTACTTTTCTGTTTTCTTTTTGAGGACTCAGCACATTTATTGAAAATTTTTAACTTTTGTGGCTCACGCCTATAATCCCAGCACTTTGGGAGGCCAAGGCAGGCGGATCACGAGGTCAAGAAATCGAGACCATCCTGGCCGACATGGTGAAACCCCGTCTCTACTAAAAATACAAAAATTAGCTGGGCATGGTGGCACGTGCCTCTAGTCCTAGCTACTTGGGAAGCTGAGACAGGAGAATCGCTTGAACCCGGGAGGCAGAGGTTACCCGGGAGGCAGAGGTGCAGTGGCTCACACCTATAATCCCAGCACTTTGGGAGGCCGAAGCGGGCAAATCACTTGAGGTCAGGAGTTCGAGACCAGCCTGGCCAACATGGTGAAACCCCATCTCTACTAAAAATACAAAAAGTAGCCTGGTGTGATGACACACACCTGTAGTCCCAGCTATTCTGGAGGCTGAGGTGGGAGGATCACTTGAACCTGGGAGGCAGGGGTTGCAGTGAGCCGAGATTGTGCCATTGCACTCCAGCCTGTGCAAAAGAGCGAGACCCTGTCTCAAAAAAAAAAAAAATTGTTTAACTTTTAAGGGATAAAATTGTTTTGTAATAGAGTGTTGGCCTAATACCCTTATTTTATATCTGTGTTACCTTGTATATGTCACTTGATATTAGTCTCAGTTTCCTCATCTGTTAAGTGGGGTTCTAATATCTCTCATATTTACCTGACAGTGTTGTCATGATGCTCAAATGAGATACAGTCTATGAAAATGTTTATAAACTAAAAAGTACTATACTATGTAGGGTGGGTGGGGGCATAGTATATAAATATATGTGTGTGTAAGTATCTATAAAAATTTGTATACGTGTCACAGCAGGAAAATCTGTGATTCTTTTTGGACACTTCCCCTTTGAGTGCCCCCAGCCCTGCTACTCTTGGTGAGATTGTTGGCTGAATGCTTTGTTTCTGACTGTACTGGACACTGATCCGGTGATAGCTTTAGTCCTGTGACCAGTATTTATGGGAGTATTTGCTGAAACCTGTGTGAAGCACTTTCATGAGATATAGTAATGGATGATTGGAGTATTTCCACTCTTGTGCATAGTAGAGTTAAACAAGCCAGCTGTTACTGATTTTATTTCTGAATTCATATTTTAAAACTTTCTTTTGGGTTATGAATGTTTTAAAATTCAGAACAGTCTAATCATTCATCAGACCCTTTCATTCGGCATTTACAGAGGATCTACAATGAACTCTAGGTGGGAGTGGGGAGGAGAAAGATGTTTTAGAGGAGTAAATTAATGATATATCTTTACCTGAATAGGCAGTTTTAAAAAGTAATCCTTAAAGTAAGAATCATTCAAAATTTTCAGTTTTGTACTCTATAGGATCTGAAATTTATTTGCATAAAGTTGTATGTATAACATATGGTACATTGAAAGGATTTCTACTTGAATGACTCTAACTTGAGTCACATGCCTTGTGTTATAATTTCATGTTAAATCTGAACAGCTTCAAATTACATAAGTAATTATGTTTGTATTCAGAAAAAATAATCATTCTTATCTTGCTGATAATAATAATTACTACTATGTATAGAGTTCCTGGCCTACTAAATGAGGCATTTTTAGTCATACATACACACATAAATACACACATATTCACACATAACTATTAACCCACTTCTTTATATACAAGCACACATGCCTAACTCATTTGCATACTTTTGCAAGTAACTTTTAATCTTTTTAAACTCTCTGAGGTAAATGTATTACTTATAAATAACAAAATTAAAATTTAGGAATGTGGTATAATTTGTCTGAGACCACACAGATAGTAAATGACAGATGAGGACTTCAAACTTCATAATCTAAAGCCCATGTATAATCCTTTCCTGGTGAGTATCCAGTTACACATTGGGATTGGCCAGTTAAGGCCCTGCTGCTTTATTAGTATCTCTGTGCAAGCTAAGAGGTAAAGCTGCTCTACTCCAGCTCTCCAGTAGATAAACCTGTGATCAAGTGATTTGTGTACAATCTTTCATTAAAAATTAATTAATTTTTAAAAATGGACACATTGGTTGAACTAGTTTACAGTCCCACCAACAGTGTAAAAGTGTTCCTATTTCTCCACATCCTCTCCAGCACCTGTTGTTTCCTGACTTTTTAATGATTGCCATTCTAACTGGTGTGAGATGGTATCTCATTATGGTTTTGATTTGCATTTCTCTGATGGCCAGTGATGATGAGCATTTTTTCCTGTGTCTTTTGGCTGCATAAATGTCTTCTTTTGAGAAGTGTCTGCTCATATCCTTCGCCCACTTTTTGATGGGGCTGTTTGTTTTTTTCTTGTAGATTTGTTTGAGTTCATTGTAGATTCGGGATATTAGCCCTTTGTCGGATGAGTAGATTGCAAAAATTTTCTCCCATTCTGTAGGTTGCCTGTTCACTCTGATGGTAGTTTCTTTTGCTGTGCACAAGCTCTTTAGTTTAATTAGATCCCATTTGTCAATTTTGGCTTTTGTTACCATTGCTTTTGGTGTTTTAGACATGAAGTCCTTGCCCATGCCTGGGTCCTGAATGGTATTGCCTAGGTTTTCTTCTAGGATTTTTATGGTTTTAGGTCTAACATTTAAGTCTTTAATCCATCTTGAATTAATTTTTGTATAAGGTGTAAGGAAGGGATCCAGTTTCAGCTTTCTACATATGGCTAGCCAGTTTTCCCAGCACCATTTATTAAATAGAGAATCCTTTCCCCATTTCTTGTTTTTGTCAGATTTGTCAAAGATCAGATGGTTGTAGATATGCGGCATTATTTCTGAGGGTTCTGTTCTGTTCCATTGGTCTATATCTCTCTTTTGGTACCTGTAGCGATTCCTCAGGGATCTTGAACTAGAAATACCATTTGACCCAGCAATCCCATTACTGGGTATATACCCAAAGGATTATAAATCACGCTGCTATAAAGACACAAGCACATGTATGTTTATTGTGGCACTATTCACAATAGCAAAGACTTGGAACCAAGCCAGATGTCCAACAATGACAGACTGGATTAAGAAAATGTGGCACATATACACCATGGAATACTATGAAGCCATAAAAAATGATGAGTTCATGTCCTTTGTAGGGACATGGATGAAGCTGGAAACCATCATTCTCAGCAAACTATCACAAGGACAAAAAACCAAACACTGCCTGTTCTCACTCATAGGTGGGAATTGAACAATGAGAACACATGGACACAGGAAGGGGAACATCACACACCAGGGCCTGTCGTGGGGTGGGGGGAGTGGGGAGGGATAGCATTAGGAGATATACCTAATGTTAAATGACCAGTTGATGGGTACAGCACACCAACATGGCATATGTATACATATGTAACTAACCTGCACATTGTGCACATGTACCCTAAAACTTAAAGTATAATAAAACAAACAAACAAAAATTGACACATTGTATATATGGGGCACAAGTTGATGTTTTGATACACATCTATGTTGAATATTAATCCAATCAGGATAGTTAGTATAGTTATCACCTCATACATTTATCATTTCTTTGTCATGAACTTTCAATAGCCTCTCTTGCAGCTATAATATTGTATATTTTGTAATATACAATATTTTACTGTTAATCATAGTCACCTTTATGTGCAGTTGAACACCAGAATTTATTTCTCTTCATTGTGACTTTGTATCTGTTGTCCAGTCTCTTCCCATTCTCTCCTACTGCCTCCCCTCCCCAGTGTCTGCTAACCACTGTTATACTCTCTGCCTCTATGATATCAATTTTTTTTTTAATACTTTAAGTTCTGGGATACATGTGCAGAACATGCAGGTTTGTGACATAGGTATACATGTGCCATGGTAGTTTGCTGCACCCGTCAACCTATCATCTACATTAGGTATTTCTCCTAATGCTGTCCCTCCCCCAGCCCCCACCCTCTGACAGTCCCTGGTGTGTGATGTTTCCCTCCTTGTGTCCATGTGTTCACATTGTTCAACTCTCACTTATAGGTGAGAACATGCGGTATTTGGTTTTCTGTTCTTGTGTTAGTTGGCTGAGAATGATGGTTTCCAGCTTCATCCATGTCCCTGCACAGAACATGAAGTCAACCTTTTTTGTAGCTGCATGGTATTCCATGGTGTATATGTGCCACATTTTCTTTGTCCAGTCTATCATTGATGGGCCTTTGGGTTGGTTCTAAGTCTTTACTGTTGTGAACAGTGCTGCAATAAACATACGTGTGCATGTGTTTTTATAGTAGAATGATTTATAATCCTTTGGGTATATACCCAGTAATGGGATTGCTGGGTCAAATGGTATTTCTGGTTCTAGATCCTTGAGGAATCACCATGCTGTCTTCCACAATGGCTGAACTAATTTACACTCCCACCAACAGTGTGAAAGTGTTCCTGTTTCTCCACATCCTCTCCAGCACCTGTTGTTTTCTGACTTTTTAATGATTGCCATTCTAACTGGTGTGAGATGGTATCTCATTGTGGTTTTGATTTGCATTTCTCTAATGACCAGTGATGATGAGCTTTCTTTCATATGTTTGTTGGTCACATAAATGTCTTCTTTTGAGAAGTGTCTGTTCATATCCTTCACCCACTTTTTGATGGGTTTGTTTTTTTTTTTTAAATTTGTTTAAGTTCTTTGTAGATTCTGGATATTAGCTCTTTGGCAGATGGATAGATTGCAAACATTTTCTCCCATTCTGTAGGTTGCTTGTTCACTCTGATGATAGTTTCTTTTGCTGTGCAGAAGCTCTTTAGTTTAATTAGATCCCATTTCTCAATTTTGGCTTCGTTGCCATTGCTTTTGGTGTTTTAGTCATGAAGTCTTTGCCCATGCCTATGTCCTGAATGGTATTGCCTAGGTTTTCTTCTAGGGTTTTTATGGTTTTAGGTCTTATGTTTAAGTCTTAGATCATGCAATATTTGCCTTTCCATGTCTGGCTTATTTCACTTTACATGATGTCCTCCAGGTTTATCGATGTGGCAAATGACAAGATTTTATTCTTTTTTTATTTTCTTCTTTAAGTCAAGGTCTTGCTCTGTTGCCTAGGCTGGAGTGCGGTTCCGCGATTGCACAGTCATAGCTCACAGCAACCTCAAACTCCTGGGGACTCCAGCCTGGACAACAGCGAAACTGTCGCTAAAAAAAACTAAAAACCAGATTGTTCTTCTTTTTTGATGTAGCCATTTATTGCTGTACACTTATCTCTTAGAACTGCTTTTGTTGCATACCATAGGTTTTGGTATATGTTTTAATTCTTGCTTGTGAAGTGTGTTTCTTCTAGGCAATGTATACTTAGATTTTGTGTTTTAATCTATTCAACCAATGTATACCTTTTTTTTTTTTCTTTCTTTGAGACAGGGTGTCTGTCTCTCTGTTGCCCAGGCTGTAGTGTACCTTTTAATTGAAGAACTTAATCCATTTATATTCAAGATTTTCTTCTTCTTCTTTTTTTTTTTTTTTTTTGTTTCTTTGAGACAGGGTCTCACTCCGTCACCTAGGCTGGAATGCACTGGTGCGATCTCAACTCACTGCAACCTTCACCTCCTGGGTTCAAGTGATTCTCGTGCCCCAACCTCCCCAGTACCGGGATTACAGGCATGTGCCACCACGCCCAACTAACTTTTTTGCATTTTTATTAGAGACGGGTTTTGCCATGTTGGCCATGCTGGTCCCAAACTCCTGGCCTCAAGTGATTCGCCTGCCTTGGCCTCCCAAGGTGCTGGGATTACAGGCATAAGCCACTGCGCCCAGCTATATTCAAGATTGTTATTGATAGATAAGGTCTTATTCCTGCCATTTTGTTAATTACCAAAAAGTAATTTTGGAGATCCTTTGTTCTTGTCTTCCTTTCTTGTTGTTTACCTCTGATTTAGTGGTTTTCTGTGGGGCCACGCTTTATTTTCATTCTCTTTCTTGTTTGTGTATCTGCTGTAACTTTTTTCTACATAGTTACTATAGAGTCTTCAGTTAGGCTGGTGTGGTGGCTCTTGCCTATTATCCCAGCACTGGGAGGCTGAGGCAGGCAGATGACTTGAGCTCATGAGTTTGAGACCAGCCTGGGCAACATAGTGAGACCTCGTTTCTACTAAATAAAGAAAAAAGAAATCAGCAGGGCATGGTGGCACACATCTGTAGTCTCAGCTACCCAGGAGGCTGAGGTGGGAGGATCACTTGAACCTGGAAGATTGAGGCTGCAGTGAGCCATGATCAGGCCACTATGCTCTAGCATGGGCATCAGAGTAAGACTGTCTCAAGGGGGAAAAAAAAAGTCTTGCAGTTACAATAGAATGTTTTAAGCTGATAGCAACTCAACTTTGGTTACATAAAAGGACCCTAGATTTTTTCCCTCCCCACTTCAATTTATATTTTTGTTGCCTTAATTTTCTTCTTCATCTGTTATGTGTTCCTTAGCTACTATTTGTAGCTGTTGTAGTTTTTGACCATTTTGAATTTAACCTTCATACTAGCAGGTTGAAAATTTTATATGACATATTGTATCACTGGGGTTTGATCTGTTTGATTTATGAGTTTACCTTTACTGGTGAGTTTTATACTTTTGTGTGTTGTTATGATAGTGATTATTGTCCTTTTGTTTCTAGTTGTAGCATTCAATACCTTGAATATATTAATTCTATCCCATTCTCTCCTGGTCTACGAGGTTTCTGCTGAGAAATCTGTTGATAGTAATGGAGATTCTCTTAACAATTTTCTCTTGCAGCTTTGAAAGTCTTACTCTTTGACTTTCGATAGTTTGATTATAATGTACCTTGGAGAGGATCTTTTTGGGTTGAATGTAATTGTGAACCTTTGAACTTCCTGAATCTGGATGTCCATATTTCTCCCACTACTTGGCAAGTTTTCAGCTATCATTTCATCAAATGGGTTTTCTGTGCCTTTCTCTGTCTCTTCTCCATCAGGCAATCTTCAATGCAAGTATTTGTTTGCCTGTTGATGTCCCATATGTTCCAAGGCTTTCTTTTTTATTCTTATTTGTTTTTTTTTTTTCCTCTTAATGGGTTATTTCGAAAGACCTGTCTTCAAGGTCAGAAATTCTTTCTTCTGCTTGATCCTAGTCTATTGTTGAAGCTCTCAATTGTATACTATTTTTATTTTTTTCATTGAATTCTTCAGTTCCAAGATTTCTGTTTGGTTCTTTTTTATGGTATTGATTTCTGTTGAATTTCTCATTCAGATCATGAATTGTTTTCCTGATTTCATTTAATTGTTTGTCTGTATTCTCTTGTATCTTACTGAGTTTCCTTTAGATCACTATTTTGAATTCCTTTTCAGGCATTTTGTAAGTGTCCTTTTCTTTGATGTCTGTCATTGGGGACTTTTTTCCTTTTCTTTTTTTTTGAGACAGGGTCTTGCTCTGTCACCCAGGCCGAAGTGCAGTGGCATGATCTCAGCTCACTGCAACCTTCTCCTCCTGGGTTTAAGTGATCCTCCCACCTCAGCCTGCTGAGTAGCTAGGACTACAGGCGCATGCCACCACACCCAACTAATTTTTTTATATTTTGTAGAGACGGGTTTTGCCATGTTTCCCAGAATGGTCTTGAACTCCTGAGTTCATGCTTTCTGGCTGTCTTGGCCTCCCGAAGTGCTGGGATTACAGATGTGAGCCACTGCCCCCAGCCAGGAGACTTACTGTATTCCTTTGAGGGTGTCATGTTTCCTTGATTTTCATTTATCGTGTGCAAGATACTGGATGTTGATATCTGTGCATTTAGTAGAGTAGTTGCTCTTTTCAATTTTATTGAGTAGCTAGTATATAGTAACAGTCTTTTTCTGTAGATGGTTTTAGGGTATTAGCTGGGTATGGTGTGTTGCCTTTGGTTCTGGGTGGACTCAGTGGGTGGTGTAATAATCCTTGTCAGCTTCAGCTGTAATCTTCAGCTATAATCCTAGTCATTGATGTTTGCAATTGCCTCAGTTGCCTAGGCTGTGGGAGTTTGTGATGGCAATGCTGTAGATGAGGGTACTGAGCTGATTTTTGGCCAAGACATGTACAGGCTAAAATGGCTGCCAGGCTGTCTATCTGGTTTTCCAGGGAGGCAGTAGTTACTGCTGTGGTGGCTGTCGTGCTGGGCTCAGGCCTTTGCTGCGGTGGCCTGCTGGGCAGCTCTGTGGCTGTGTAGGGAAATGGGGCTACTGCCTGGTTGGCTGTTGCTTTGGGCTAGGCTCAAATGCTTTTGTGCAGTGGGGCTGGGCAGTTTGGCAGCAGTCTATGCTAGGGGGCCAGGGCTACCACAGGACCAGTTGGACTGTGTGGTGTGGGACTGTGGGACTCTGGGACTCTATCGTGGCCAGTTTTAGGGGACAGGACCACTGAATTACCAGCTATTAGGCAGGGCGTGGGCAGGTGGTTCTGTGATGGGTTGTGAGGGAGTGGGGCTGCCGCAGGATTGGCTTTTTGGCTGAGTACTGGCGCGTGCATACTTGGCAGCCCAGATGGTTGTATGGAACAGGGGTGTTGGGTAAAGCGCTGCCAGCTGTCTATTTGATGGCTTCCTTGCTGTGCATGTCTGCCTGTTTTCTGGATGGTTGGTAGCGCTGTGTGGGGTCTGATGCTGAGATCATCGTCACTCTGTTTGACCTAGACTCTATGTGGATGGGGTTATGGTGCTGCAGGCCATCGTGTGATCATGGTAGAATGATGGCGGGTTCTCAGGGATGAAGAGAGTCAGTTGCTACTGGTCCCCAGGGCAGGATGCACACTAGTAGTGAGTCTAGCTTCAACTTGGTGCCATGCTACAGCAGCTTAGGACAAGGTGGGCTCCCACTCTGAGGCAGTACAGCTGAATGATCTCTTGGCTACTCTCCAGACTGGATTTGTGGCCACTGAGGACTTAAGGACTCTCCTTTATCAAGAATTGCTGGTGCCTGTGGCAGCAGTGGGGACCACTGATAGGTATCTCCAGCTTACTTTTTCCCTGTAAGAATTTCCTCTGATTTTAAGCTGATTTTGGCAAGGGAGACAGTGTGGCAGGTAGGAAGCCTCACTCCCTTCCCTGTGGTGCTATCCTGAGGCTTCCATGCTCCACAGGGATTTTGCCCTTTCTCTGGTGCTCTGCAGCATATATCTACAGTCATTTTAGTTGAAATATAGTTATTTGTTATTTTGGTCCCTTTTTGTTGTGGGTGATATGTGCCAGGTAACTCTGGTGAGCCTTTTTTTTTAAACAAATCTGCATACAGATTGAGTATCCCCTATCCAAAATGCTTGAGACCAGAAGTGTTTTGGATTTTGTTTTGTTTTGTTTTGTTTTTGGATTTTGGAATATTTTATTTGTATTATACTTACTTGTTGGGCATCCCAAATCTGAAATATGCTCCAAAATCCAAAATGTGAAGTGCTCCAGTGAACATTTCCTTTGAGCATCATGTTGGTACTCAAAAAGTTTTGGATTTTGGAGCATTTTGGATTTCAGATTTTTGGAATTGGGATGTTGAACCTGTATAATCTTTAGATCACCTGTTCAGCAAATCGACAAACATCGAGGACAGTTTCTGTCTTCAACGAAGTTGATAGTCAGGTAGCCAGGGATAGCTAATCAGTGAATAATAATACCTGGTACTGGTAGGAAAGAGCACCAACCACAACCACAGAAGGCTTCTTGGAGGAGCTGATCTCTGAACTGAGTTTTGAAGGATGAGTAACTAGATAGCGATGCAGAGAAAGAGAAAATATGAGCAGGGATATAAAAGCAGTACATTATCATGCATAGCAATATACTAAGCTGCAATATCATACTAAACTACAAGCAGTTTAGTGCTTTCTAGTTGGGGGGGTAATGTTCAATATAGGGGATCTGTAACGAGGTAAGTTGGAGAGGAAAACAGAAGCCAGGTTCTGCAGCAACTTAGCTTTGTAGCCTCGAGTCTATCTTGCTTAAAAAGTGAGTAGTTTCCAATCCCTTGGGCTTATAGCAGTATGAAAAATTTTCTGATATGTGTTACATCAGAAAATTCAAAACCATGTAAAAGAGGTTAGCTTTTACTTATTTATAACTGCCCTATTTGTGGGGCAAAGAAACTTGAGGTCCCAGTAAGCAGATTCATGGGACTATTTAGAATACAGTCACTACTTTTATAAGCCTTAAGAAGTCATTGACCTTAAAAATTACAACATTTTCAGACTGTTAGGTTATGGACTTTTATGCCTGTAAGTCTGCCCATGACTGGTCTTTCCCAGGGTAAATGCAGATATTCCTAGTTAGTGGCAGTTTTATGTCTGATGTACTTATCACCTAGTTGCATAGACTTATGTTATTTACACCAGTTGAGCAGTTTTTGCTCTTAAAGCAGGTGTGATAATTGTTAAATATCTTGTATCTAAATTTCACATACATTTAATAAGGCTCTCAAGTGAAATGGTTTTCTCAGTGTTAAGTAAGGTTTTCATAGCATTAACTACCTAAATTTAGGTTGTTAAGTAGTGCTAGTAGTACAGTCGGAGAGATTCCATCTTAATCTAAACATATTTGTCTTGGTTAAAGTACACCAGAATGTAGCTTTTTTTCTCATTGGTGAGGTGCACTTTATAATGAACTCATTATCTTTTTGGTCCAAATCTGTTTCTCTGTTTTCGTAAATGATGCTATCATCTGCTAAGTCATGAACCAGAGGAATTTGGAAATAGTTTTTCTATGTCTCACATCCATTGAGTCACAACTCATATCAGTTCTTCCTTCTTGACATCCCCTAAATCCATCCCTTCTCCATTTCCACTGGTCCTGCAGTAATAGACATCTCACCATTTTTCAAGTGGATTACTATGCTATAGGACTCTGTGTTTGTGGACTTAAAATGGAAAGCTTCACCTATTCTTAGGTGACATTGAAAATTTATTTCAAGTAATGATATTTAATTTTTTGGGGCACAAATTTGCATAGTACTCCCTCTGTGCTGCTGTGTTGGATGAGCGTGCAGCTGCGGGCATTGGAGGAGGGCACTGGGAATTATGGATGAAGCAACTTACTGTGAAGTCATGAAAATTTTATTCTAGTAGAAAAAAGCCAACAGCTAATGCTGGTGGTAAAGCTAGAGAGAGATTTAGGAGGTCTTAAGCGTTTATAGTTCTTATTTATAAAATTGTTGTTTGGATTTAAAAAATGGATGTTAGATATGACATTGGCTCAGATCTATGTAACAAAAGAAAAAGTGGTTTTGAAACTACTTTAGTCAAAATAGTACGGCAGTTGTTTTTGTGGAATCATAGGAAAGGTGTTAACTTGAGTAAGGACATTCCCCAGGAACATGTAATTTTCTATGAAAAATTTGATTAGAGAAAAGATCTGAGCCTGTATAAGCATTTCCACATTTATTAACTTAGGAATTAGAGAAGATCTCAGATAAATTTCTTAATGTCTAGGACCTGCTCCAACAGCCTCTGAAACTAGTCTTTTTGCTTTCATTTTGATTCCTTATGGTCCATTAGTCATACTGTTGCAAGATGGGCTTTATGAAATATAAATCTATGTTCTCCCTTACTTGAAATGAGTAAGTTGCCTAATCTCAGCCTCAGTTCTCATCTAGAAAATGGGGATGAGAGGTATATGGGATTATTGGGAAGAATAAATTGGAAAAATATAAGTAAAATATTTTATACATTGTTAAGCTCATTAGATGTTTAACAGGGATTATGTAATAATTATTTATAAGGCAAACCCCTTACTATGGCAAATAAGGCTCTTTATTATCCTATCTGTACTGCCTCATTTTCAGGAGCCCTATCTTACGTTCCATTTGTAAAACGACTTAATATTTCCCACTTGGCATTCGCACTGTGATTTTCATTTCTCCAAGTATACCTCTCCCTGCCTGTACCTTAATACTGCTTGTTCTCTCCGTTCCCATGGCATCGTTCCTAGATGTGTATTACAGCATTTCATACCATATTGCAGTAATCTCTTTTCTTGTCAGTTTCCCTTACTAGTCTGTGAGATTGTTGAGTGTACAGCTGTTGTCTTTTTATTTTTGTATTCTTGTTCCTGGTAACTGTAGACATATAATTGAATGGTTGCTAAATATTTGTTTAATTGAATGCATGAATGAATGAACAGATGAATGGAAAGAAGAATGAAAAGGAGTGGAGAGTAGTCGTTAAGGGAAAGGATTTTGGAGCCTGGATTTATCTCCTAGCTCTGGAATTTATTCTTTGTGACCGTCAATATGTTATTTAATCTTTTTGTGTCTTTTCTCCATATATAAAATGGGACTAATATAGTACTTACTTCTCAGGGTTATAGTGAGGATTTAAATGAGTTAATATACGTCTAAAGCCCTTAGAATAGTACATGACACATAGTGGCCGGGCGTGGTGGCTCACGCCTGTAATCCCAGCACTTTGGGAGGCCGAGGTAGGCAGATCACCTGAGGTCAGGAGTTTGAGACTAGCCTGCCCAACGTAGTGAAACCCCGTCTCTACTAAAAATTACAAATACAAAAACAAAAAATTACAATTACAAATACAAATACAAAAAATTAGCCGGGCATGGTGGCGGGCACCTGTAATCCCAGCTACTCAGGAGGCTGAGGCAGGAGAATTGCTTGAACCTGGGTGGCAGAGGTTGCAATGAGCTGAGATCATGCCACTGCACTCCAGCCTGGGTGACAAGAGCAAAACTCCATCTCAGAAAAGAAAAAAAAAAAAAAAGCACAGTAGGTGACACATTCTAAGCTCTATTTAGGTGTTAGCTGCTGCTAATATTTTTATTTTCCTGCTGATTCAGAACCCATAGCATCTTTACTGTCATGAATAATATTATCTTTATGCACTTAAATTGTCTATAGACTCTGAATTTTAAGATAATGTTCAAATCATAAAAGTTGTTTTATATGCTCTGGATTTTTCTTTTTATAGGGCTCTATGGAGCAAGTCAGTTCTCATTTCTTGGAGCAGACCCTTGACAAGAAGCTGATGTCGGATCTGAGGGTACCTTTTATTCTTTGTTATTTAAAGTGGGTTTCTGTAACCAATGTAGGGGGGCAGTATGCTGAGTTGTGTTGATTTAACTTAGCAGCATTTGTTAAATTAACATGATAACTGTATTACATTTTAATTTAAAATCTTAGTAAATTGAAGCAAATAACAAGTGACTTCATTAAATTTTGTATTATTGTAATGAAATACTTTGCACAGGTTATGCTTTACAAAAAAGAGGCAAGATTAATTTTCTAAGCCAGGTGCAGTGGCTCACACCTGTAATCCCAGCCCTTTGGGAGGCTGAGGCAGGTGGATCACTTGCGGCCAGGAGTTTGAGACCAGCCCAGCCAACATGATGAACCCTGTCTCAACTAAAAAACAAAAATTAGCTAGGTGTGGTGGCATGCGCCTGTAGTCCTAGCTACTTGGGTGACTGAGGCAGAGAATCACTTGAACCCTGGAGACCAGAGGTTGCAGTGAGCCGAGATCGCACCACTGCACTCCAGCCTAGGCAACAGAGTGGGACTCTGTCTCAAAAAACAAAACCCAAAAAACAACAACAAAAAAACCCCAGAAAACCTCAAAAGATTAATTTTCTATTTGTTAGGAACTACAAAGGCCCATTCTCATTTTGTGAGATGGTATGACATTTTAGGACTCCTTTTCAGTAGCAGTTACCATGGAAGACTGAGTAAAGCCTTTCTCCAAACAGTAACAAAATACCCCCAACCCCACACCATTTTTTCTTCTTTTTTTTTGAAACAGGGTCTCACTCTATTGCCCAGGCTGAAATGCAGTGGCACAATCATTACTCAATGCAACTTTGATCTCCTGGGCTCAAGCATTCCTCCCACCTCACCCTCCTGAGTAGCTGGGACTACAGGCATACCTCACCATGCCCAGCTAATTTTTTTTTATCTTTAGTAGAAATGAGGTCTTGCTGTGTTCCTCATGTTGGTCTTGAACTCCTGAGCCCAGGCAATCTTCTTGCCTCTGCCTCCCAAAGTGCTGGGATTACAGATGTGAGCCATTGTGCCCGGCCCCAAATACCTCTTATGAAATGCCCTTAAGCTTTGATTGTGATGGTTCACTAACGTGGTTTGCAGAACCAAATTTGATTCTGAGAAAATAATATGTACATTCATTGTTAGTACCTCAATTTTGAAATTATAAAAGTGATATTATAGCGTTGTAGAATTTTTGATAAGGGAAAGGAAAACAATTTACCCATATGCCTGCTACCCTAATATAATGACTTTGGTGATTTTGGTATATGTCTCTCAGCTCTTTTTCTCGTGCATGGTTTTTTTGTTTGTTTGTTTTGTTTTTTTTTTTGTTTGAGACAGGGTCTCGCTCTGTCGCCCAGGCTGGAGTGCAGTGGTGTGATCTTGGTTCACTGCAACCTCTGCCTCCCGGGCTCAAGTGATCCTCTCACCTCGGCCTCCTGAGTAGCTGGGACTACAGGTGTGTACCACCACACCCAGCTAATTTTTTGTAGTTTTTTAGAGATGGGGTTTAATGAGAGGCTGATATATAAAACGGAGTGCCAGGTCATTCATTTGTGATGAGAACCATAACTGTCAAGTGGACTGGATACACTAACCAGTATATTCCACCTTAGGCAATCTCTGTGTAAAGTGAGTTTACTAGATTATTTAGTGACTGTACTGTAGCTGAAATAGAACGCAATGTTGCCAAATAGAAAAATACTTTTACTGGGACTGAAGATAGTTTTTTTTTTGAGGCGGAGTCTCGCTCTGTCGCCAGGCTGGAGTGCAGTGGCATGATCTCGGCTCACTGCAACCTCCGCCTCCCGAGTAGCTGGGACTACAGGCATGTGCCACCATGCCCAGCTAATTTTTGTACTTATAGTAGAGATGGAGTTTCACCATGTTGGCCAGGATGGTCTCAATCTCCTGACCTCGTGATCAGCCTGCCTTGGCCTCCCAAAGTGCTGGGATTACAGGTGTGAGCCACCTGCTCCCTGCCCGATAATTGTTTTCTTAGAGTCAACGTATTGTCTACCCAAGATGGTTTTTGGAGGGGCACTGCCATTATTTGCCTCTCTGGCTCTCTCTTTCCTATGTTGCTGCCACAGCAAACATAACCAACTTTCTTAACACATTCTTCAGCTATCTTTATCCTCTCTAATTAGGTACTTTCAGCTATTATAGACCAGCAAGGCTTTGGTTTCATTTTAAGTTGAATTTGCATTTCTCTTGTATGAACTACTGATAATTTTTACAAACGTAACTCTCAAAGAGCAGTTTTATTTTCTGCCTTCCCATGTTCTCAGGGTTCATCTTAGTGTTCCTTCATGAACCTCCTACAATTGGTAATTGTTGTTGTCCTCTGCAGAGGAAACGTACTGCACACGAGCGTGCCAAGGAACTTTACAGTTCGGGGGAGTTTTCCAGTGGCAGAAAGTGGGGAGATGATGCTCCCAAGGAAGAAGTAGATACCGGGGCTGTGAACTTGATTGAGTCAGGAGCTTGTGGAGCTTTTGTTCATGGGTTGGAAGATGAGATGTATGGTAAGTATGACTGTATAATAGCAATAGCACTCTTTAAGTGACTGCTGTGTGTCAGGCATTATACTGGGTGATACACATGTATCGTTTCATTTAGTCCTCATAGTAACTCTGGGAAGTACTTACTATGCTTTTTATTTTACACACAGAAGAGACTGAGGCCCCAGTAGTATGAGACAATGGTCAAGAGCAAGAGATTTGGGTTCAGTCAATCTGTATTTAAATTCCAGCATTTTTATAAAACAGGGATAATAATAACTATCTTTCTGAGTTGTGAGAATTAAATGAGGTTCTGTATACATAAAGCACTTGGCATAATACATGTGCCTATTTATAATAAGCACTTAATAATTGGTAATTAAAATTGATATTAATAAAAATAATAACTTGATATTACCCAGCTAGTAAGAGACAGAGCAAGATTTAAACCTAGGTATGTCTGACTGCCAAACCTTTATATGACTGATGAATATTTTATTTCACCTTCATTTTTGAAAGATATTTTTGGGCCAGGCGTGGTGGCTCACACCTGTAATCCCAGCACTTTGGGAGGCTGAGGCTGGAGGATCACTTGAGGCCAGGAGTTCAAGACCAGCCTGGTTAACATGGTGAAACCCTGGATCTACTAAAAATACAAAAAATAGCTGGTATGGTGGCATGCACCGGTAATCTCAGCTGCTAGAGAGGCTCAGACACAAGAATCACTTGAACTCAGGAGGCAGAGGTTGCAGTGAGCTGAGATCGTGCCACTGCACTCCAGCCTGAGCAAGCAACAGAGCAAAACTCTGTCTCAAAAAATAAATAAATAAATAAATACAGAAAGATATTTTTGTGGGAATACAATTCTAGATTAATAAGTTTTTTTTTCCAAGAGACTTTTTTGTTTTTTGAGACAGGGTCTCACTCTGACACCCAGGCTAGAGTGTAGTGGTGTGATCACAGCTCACTGAAGCCTTGACTTCCTGGACCCAAGCAATCCTCCCACCTCAGCCTCTCGAGTAGCTGGGACCAGAAGCACGTGTCACCATGCCCGGCTAATTTTTTAATTTTTTGTAGAGACAGGGCCTCCCTATATTGTCCAAGCCAGTCTTGAACTCCTGGGCTCAAGTGATCCTTTTGCCTTGGCCTCCTAAAGTGTTGAGATTGCGGGCGTGAGCCACTGTGCATGGCCTCTACCAGTCTTTTAATGATATTGCTCCATAGTTTTCTGTTGAGAAATCTGCTGTCGTTTTTATCTTCCTCTGTATATAATGTGTCTTTTTATCTCAAGCTGCTTTTAAGATTTCTCTTTATCACTGGTTTTAAGCAATTCGATTATGATATGCCTGGGTATAGTACAGTTCATGTCATGTTTCTTTTGTTTGGAGTTTGTTGAGCTTCTTGAATCAAATAGTTTTCATCACAGTTGGAAATTTTTTTTTTTGCTATTATTTCTTTCTCTCTTTTTTTTTCGGGGGGTGTGGCGGGGACAGAGTTTTGCCCAGGCTGAAGTGCAGTGGTGTGACCTTGGCTCACTGCAACCTCTGCATCCTGAGTTCAGACAATTCTCATGCTTCAGCTTCCCGAGTAGCTGGGACTGCAGGTGCCCGCCACCACTCTCGGCTAATTTCTGTATTTTTAGTAGAGACGGGGTTTTGCCATGTTGCCGAGGCTGGTCTCAAACTCCTGAGCTCAACTTATTTGCCCGCTTCAGCCTCCCAAAGTGCTGGGATTACAGGTGTGAGCCACCATACCCAGCCACTATTATTTTTTTAAATTTCTCTGACTCTACAGGCCCTTTGGCGACTTTCATTACACATGCATTAGGATACTGACATTGTTTTACAGCTCACTGATGCTCTATTCTTCCTTCCTTCCTTCCTTCCTTTCTCCAGTTTTTATTTTCTCTTTGTGTTTGATTTTGGATAGTATCTATTGCTTTGTCTTTGAGTGTTGCAAGATATAATCTGATGTTAATCCCACCTAGTATATTTTTCATCTCAGACATGTAGTTTCTGTCTCTAGAAGTTTGATTAGAATTTGGGTTTTTTCCATCCTGGACCACATAAGGAGACCCTATCTCTACAAAAAATTTAAAATTAGCCAGACATGGTTGTGCATGCCTTTAGTCCCAGCTACTTGGGAGGCTGAGGCAGGAGGATTGCTTGAGCGCAGGAGTTAGAGGTTGCAGGGAGCCATGATCACACAAGTGCACTCCAGTCTGGGTGACAGAGCAAGACCCTGTCTCAAAAAAAAGAAGAAAGAATTTGGGTCTTTTTAGTATCTACCATGTCTTTCTTAACATACTTAATCTTTCCTCTAGCTTTGTCAACAGATAATATGTTTATAATTGTCTTACTATCCTTGTTTACTAGGACTATTATTTCTGTGATTCGGAGGTTGGTTTTGATTGATTTTTTTCCTCCAGTATTATATATTCCATCCTGTATATATTCCATCCTGTGTCTTTTCATGTCTGATAATTTTTAATTGGATGCCAGACATTATAGATTTCACTTTATTGGATACTGAACATTATTTTATTCCTATAAATATTTTTGAGCTTTGTTCTGGGATCCATTTTTTCAGGTCTTATACTTTGTTAGGCAGGATTAGAGTAGCATTTAGCCTACAGCTTACTTTTCTCCACTAGTGAAGCAAAAAACTCTTCTTTTGCACTACTTGAAGCGCAAAACCTCTTCTTTTCTTTTTTCTCTCTTTCTTTTCTTTTTTTTTTTTTTTGAGACAGGATCTTGCTCTGTTGCTCAGGCTGGAGTGCCAAGGTACAGTCACGGCTCGCTGCAGCCTTGACCTCTTGGGCTCAAATGATCTTCCCACCTCAGCCTCCTGAGTAACTAGGACCACAGGTGGACACCACCACACCTGGCTAATTTTTGTATTTTTTGTAGAGATGGGGTTTTGCCATGTTGCCCAGGCCAGGCTTGAAGTCCTGGCCTCAAGCAATCCGGCCACCTCGGCCTCCCAGAGTTTTAGGATGACAGACGTAAGCCACCACACCTGGCTGCAAAATTCTTCTAAGTTAACTGTGGTTTTATAGGCCCTGTGTGACCTCTGGAGATTGTTTTCTCTCATCGTTTTGAGTGGTTCTTTTCCAGGCCTCAGATGGTCTCTGTCTCACAGATCAGAATTCAGCTGAAGACTTGAGGCGACCATCTGCAGATCTCCCAAGCTCTCTGTCTCTCTGTGTAGTTCTCTCCTTTCTAGTAATTTGCTCTATGAACTCTAGCCACATTGGACTTCCCAAACTCCTAGCTCAATCTTCTCAACTCAGGGAGAGAAGACCTAGTGCCTGGAGTCTCTCTAAACAGAATTGCTGTAATCATTGAGATCACCTCATTTATTTCCCATCTCTCAGGGATTGCAGTCCTTTATTGCCAGATGCCCAGTGTCTGGAATGCTGTTGTTTCATATATTTTGTCTCTGTCTCATCCTTGGAGGATAAAGCTGGTCCTCATTACTCCATCTTGTAATAGATGTCCTATAAAGCCCCTGTGATTTCCATATGCTATCTGTCTCACGTACATCTCAGAATTTCAGTGCTTTGAGATGATTGACTCCAGCCTCTTCATTATCAGCAAGGGTAACAGACCTGGTGAGGTAATGTTGATTGTCCACATTTTACAGTAAATTTGTGCCAGAGACCTGTGCCAGGTCTTAAAAGTGCCTATAAAATCATACCTCAGGATAGAACTACTTCTTAGAAGGGCAAGAATATTATTTTTGAAAGAAAGTTTTTCATCAGTAGATGTTAAGAATTGGGTTATCCTATCATTTGTTCTAAAATGTTCCATATGTATAGAAAGTAAATCTACCTCTGCTTTTTGATTCTCTATGAACTTAAAATATGAATTACAGTTTAAATAATATTGGATAATAAGGAAGTCCAGTTATTAAAACCTATTTTACTCTAAAATTAGTAACTGAAACCTATTTTGTTTCTATTAGCATTTTTGCTTTGTTTCATTTCTACAACTGAATTTCATCACTTTTATTTTTTTATTTTTATTTTTTTGAGTTTTAATGCTCTTTATTATTGAATTCAATGGCAATGTAACAACAGTCATGGAAATTTTGAAAAGAAGAAAACATCCATAATCCCACCTCTCCAACACAACAACATTCTCATGTTTGTCTCTTCCCTCTGGGATTTGTCTCCCTGCAGTCACCCTTTTAGAAATGTGCAGATCTAGGCATTTGCATCATTCTTTTTTTTTTTTTTTTTTTAGTATTTATTGATCATTCTTGGGTGTTTCTCGGAGAGGGGGATTTGGCAGGGTCATAGGGCAATAGTGGAGGGAAGGTCAGCAGATAAGCAAGTGAACAAGGGTCTCTGGTTTTCCTAGGCAGAGGACCCTGTGGCCTTCCGCAGTGTTTGTGTCCCTGGCTACTTGAGATTAGGGAGTGGTGATGACTCTTAAAGAGCATGCTGCCTTCAAGCATCTGTTTAACAAAGCACATCTTGCACCACCCTTAATCCATTTAACCCTGAGTGGACACAGCACATTTTTCAGAGAGCACGGGGTTAGGGGTAAGGTCATAGATTAACAGCATCCCAAGGCAGAAGAATTTTTCTTAGTACAGAACAAAATGGAGTCTCCTAAGTCCACTTCTCTCTACACAGACACAGCAACAATCCGACCCCTCCATCCCCTCCCCACATTTCCCCCTTCTCCACTCCACAAAACCACCATTGTCATCATGGCCCGCTCTCAATGAGCTGCTGGGCACACCTCCCGGATGGGGCGGCTGCCGGGCGGAGACGCTCCTCACTTCCCAGACGGGGCGGCTGCTGGGCGGAGGGGCTCTTCACTTCTCATAGGGGGCGGCCGGGCAGAGACGCTCCTCACCTCCCACACGGGGTCGCGGCCGGGCAGAGGCGCTCCTCACATCCCAGACGGGGTGGCGGGGCAGAGGCGCTCCCCACATCTCAGACGATGGGCGGCCGGGCAGAGACGCTCCTCACTTCCTAGACGGGATGGCGGTCGGGAAGAGGCGCTCCTCACTTCCCAGACTGGACGGCCGGGCAGAGGGGCTCCTCTCATCCCAGATGATGGGCGGCCAGGCAGAGACGCTCTTCACTTCCCAGACGGGGTGGCGGCCGGGCAGAGGCTGCAATCTCGGCACTTTGGGAGGCCAAGGCAGGCGGCTGGGAGGTGGAGGTTGTAGCGAGCCGAGATCACGCCACTGCGCTCCAGCCTGGGCAACATTGAGCACTGAATTAGCGAGACTCCATCTGCAATCCCAGCACCTCAGGAGGCTGAGGCTGGCAGATCACTGGCGGTTAGGAGCTGGAGACCAGCCCGGCCAACACAGTGAAACCCCGTCTCCACCAAAAAAATACGAAAACCAGTCAGACGTGGCGGCGCGTGCCTGCAATCCCAGGCACTCGTCAGGCTGAGGCAGGAGAATCAGGCAGGGAGGTTGCAGTGAGCCGAGATGGTGGCAGTACAGTCCAGCTTCGGGCTCGGCATCAGAGGGAGACCGTGGAGAGAGAGGGAGAGGGAGACTGTGGGGAGAGGGGGATGGAGAGGGGGACGGAGAGGGACAGGGAGAGGGCCACTTTTAACATTTATATGATTTAGTTATACAGTTTTCAGTTTGCCATTAAGATTTTTTAAATACTTTTTTTAATACTTTTAAGTTCTGGGGTACATGTGCAGAACGTGCAGGTTTGTTACATAGGTGATACACGTGCCATGGTGGTTTGCTGCACCCGTCAACCCATCATCTACGTTAGGTATTTCTCCTAATGCTATCCCTCCCCCAGCCCCCCACCCCCTGACAGGCCCCAGTGTGTGATGCCCCCCCACCTTCAGTGTCCATGTGTTCTCATTGTTCACCTCCCACTTATGAGTGAGAACATGTGGTGTTTGGTTTTCTGTTCTTGTGCTAGTTTGCTGAGAATGATGGTTTCCAGCTTCAGCCATGTCCCTGCAAAGAACATGAACGCATCCTTTTTTATGGCTGCGTGGTATTCCATGGTGTATATGTGCCACATTTTCTTTATCCAGTCTATCATTGATGGGCCTTTGGGTTGGTTCCAAGTCTTTACTATTGTGAATAGTGCTGCAATAAACATATGTGTGCATGTGTTCTTATAGTAGAATGATTTATAATGCTTTGGGTATATGCCCAGTAATGGGATTGCTGGGTCAAATGGTATTTCTGGTTCTAGATCCTTGAGGAATCGTTACACTGTCTTCCACAATGGCTGAACTAATTTACGCTCCCACCAACAGTGTAAAAGTGTTCCTGTTTCTCCACATCTTCTCCAGCATCTGTTGTTTCCTGACTTTTTAATGATCGCCATTCTAACTGGTGTGAGATGGTATTTCATTGTGGTTTTGATTTGCATTTCTCTAATGACCAGTGATGATGAGCTTTTTTAAATATGTTTGTTGGTCGCATAAATGTCTTCTTTTGAGAAGTGTCTTTTCATATCCTTTGCCCACTTTTTGATGGGGTCATGGTTTTTTTTTGTAAATTTGTTTAAGTTCCTTGTAGATTCTGGATATTAGCTCTTTGTCAGATGGATAGGTTACAAAAATTTTCTCCCATTCTATAGGTTGCCTGTTCACTCTGATGATAGTTTCTTTTGCTGTGCAGAAGCTCTTTAGTTTAATTAGATCCCATTTCTCAATTTTGGCTTCATTGCCGTTGCTTTTGGTGTTTTAGTCATGAAGTCTTTGCCCATGCCTACGTCCTGAATGGTATTGCCTAGATTTTCTTCTAGGGTTTTTATGGTTTTAGGTCTTATGTTTAAGTCTTTAATCCATCTTGAGTTAATTTTTGTATAAAGTGTAAGGAAGGGATCCAGTTTCAGTTTTCTGCATATGGCTAGCCAGTTTTCCTAACACCATTTATTAAATAGGGAATCCTTTCCCTGTTGGTTGTTTTTGTCAGGTTTGTCAAAGATCAGATGGTTGTAGATGTGTGGTGTTATTTCTGAGGCCTCTATTCTGTTCCATTGGTCTATATATCTGTTTTGGTGCCAGTACTATGCTGTTTTGGTTACTGTAGCCTTGTAGTATAGTTTGAAGTCAGGTAGCATGAGGCCTCCAGCTTTGTTCTTTTTGCTTAGAATTGTCTTGGCTATGTGGGCCCTTTTTTGGTTCCATACTAGTATATATATTTAAGGGGTACATGAGATGTTTTGATACAGGCATGAAATATGAAATAATCACATCATATAGAATAGGTATCCATCTCCTCAAGGATTTATCCTTCATGTTACAAATGTTATTAAGATGTAATCAAATTAACTTAAGTTTAAAAAGTGAGTATACCATAACCAGGTATCAGGTATGACAGCTTTCTAATTTTATCACATTTATACAGTTCTGGGAAAATTTGGGTTTTAGGGATGCATTGCTGGGAATGAAATGGAGCCTTATTTCACTAGCTGTTCACTCTAGTGTAGTGCCTCACATACTTCTAGTCTTCTAATTTATCCATCTTCTCCCTCCTTTTTGGGACTTTGTGCATGCAGCTTTTCTTCTAGAAAGGCCTTTTTCTTTCTTTTGGCTTAGCAGCTCTTTTAGTTATTGTTTTTAGGGATCACATATTACAGAAAGCCACCTCTGATCCCATTGATTGAGCTATATTTCTTCATATGCATTTTCTTACATTCCCTGTGCTTTTCCATGGCAACAGTCATCACTCTGTAATGCAATTAACTGTTCTTGTTTGTAAGCCTGGGGGATAGTCTTGCTTTTGTTCATCTTTGTATCTTTAGTACTAAGTACAAACCTAATAGGTAGCTAAGTCTGGATCCAATTATACATGTGCAGATGCTGAGGATCAGTCTTTTTTAAAATATAGTATAGTAGATTCCTTTTCTCTGCTCTGTACCCATAGGGAATCTGTGACATATTATTTATTTATTTTTAATTAACTTTTTTTATAGAGATGGGGTCTCACTATGTTGCCCAGGCTGGTGTTGAACTCCTGGGCTCAAGTAATCCTCCTGCCTTGGCCTCTCAAAGTGCTGGAATTACAGGCGTGACATACCTGGCCGACATATCTTCAACATTCCAAAAAGTTCAGTGGAAAACATCAATTTTCTTGCTTATAGTCTGGCCGTTCAGGCAAAGTAAAATACCACATTTCTTTGCTTCTGCTTGGAATTCTATCAGCTGAGGTCACAATGATTATCTCTTTCTGATCAGAAGTTCCTTCCTGATTGCCTTGGTGGACTTGCAAAGGTTACATATGAGTCAGTGTGGTGTAATGGATAAAATTCTAGGAGGAAGAGCCAGCACTTAACATGTTTGGGTTTATCTCTAGCTTGCCTTATAATTAGCAATTTCGTGTTTAAATTATATTATTGTGAAGTGAAGAAAATTGTTCTCTTCTGATAAAAAGGAGGAATTCATAACTACCAAGAAAAACCTGAATCATCTGTCTTTAATGTAGTAACTCTACTTTTAACATGTCTATAAAACCTTTCTTTATACAAAGAGGAATTTGTGTTTGTGAGTTTTAACCACAACTTTAGGTACTTTTTGTTTTATTTTGTTTTGGAATAGTCCATTTTGTTACAGAAGCATATGGGAATCACTAGAAAAAAACAACCATGTATAGAAGTCTTGTGAGCATTTTCTGTGTCTTACTCATTTCTCATCTTTGTATCCTAGCCCTTAGTACTGCACCTAGCATATAATACGTGTTCAGGACCCACTTATTAGTGAATCAAGAAAGGGCTTCCTCGGATCAGTGGCTTTATTGTTTACATGTTCTGAGCATGCCAAGGGGTGGAAAACATGCCTCTGTTTTCAGGGTACTTACAGAACCCAAACCTATACCCTAGGTGATACTTATTGAGCCCTTAAAATATGCCAGGCAGGGTCCCTATGTGGTTTACCTGTATTATCTCATTTAGTCCTAACAACTCTGTAAGGAAATGAGTATTATCTCCATTTACCAGGTGAGAAATTTGAGGTGCCAGGAAGTTGAGTTACTTATTCAAGATCACCCTCCAACTTAGTGGAGGGATCATTCACTACAGTTTGCTCTGAGACCTCTATCATTCCAAGCATGTATCCTTAACTACTATATGATTTTAGCCTACAATCAACAGACCTGAGTATTGGTCCTATTCCTGCCCTCATTCACTTTGAGGCAAATGAATCCACATTGCTGAATCTTACCTCTAAAATTCGAACAATGATATTTAGTCTACTTTAATCTTAATGATAACATTATTTACTAACTGACTTTTTAAAAAGTACTGTGGTCAGAATACTGAGATAAGTAAGACAATTTAATTTTCAAGAAGTTAATGTAGACAGACATGTGACTTCATCACATATATGTGGTGTCAGATTTAAGCCATAGTCCTTGTGATACTAAAGTCCATGTTCTTAGATCGACGTTAAGGTGGGTAGTATGTGAAACTGTGGGCATAGAGATCTCCCAGGGAGAGTTTATAGAATGAGGGGAGTAGAGAATAGAAGACAGCCTGAAGGAGAAGGAATCCATCTTGGACTTTTCCCATGGCTCTTAATTTGATATGAGTTACTTTATATATATATAAAATATGGGGCTTCAGTGTGTTGCTCAGACCAGCCTTGAACTCCTGAGCTCAAATGATCCTTCCACCTCAGCTTCCTGAGTAGCTAGGACTTTGGTGTATGGCACTGCACCTGGCTGATGTGCAGTTTTTGTTTTTTTGTTTTTGGAGGTTTTTTTTTTTTTGAGACAGGGGCCCACTCTGTCACCAGGATGGAGTGTAGTGGCACGATCATGGCTCACTGCAGCCTCAAACTCCTGGGCACAAGTGATCTTCCTGCCTCAGCCTCCCAAGTAGATGGGACTATAGGCGTGTGCCACCACACTTGGCTAATTTGTTTTTTGTGTGTTTTGTTTTGAGATAGGGTCTCATTCTGTCACCAGGCTGGAGTGCAGTGGCATGACCTTGGCTAACTGTAATTTCTGCCTCCCAGGTTCAAGTGATCCTCCCTTCTCAGCCTCCCAAGTAGCTGAGACAACAGGCGCACGCTACCACACCCAGCTAATTTTTTAATATTTTTGGTAGAAACAGAGTTTTACCACGTTGCATAGGCGGGCTCAAGTGATCTGCCTCCCTTGGCCTCCCAAAGTGCTGGGATTACAGGCGTGAGCCACTGTGCCCAGCCTGATGTGCAATTTCATTTGTTCTTTTTTCTAGAGGTTCGTATTGCTGCTGTGGAGGCCCTCTGCATGTTGGCCCAGTCTTCACCCTCTTTTGCTGAGAAGTGCCTTGATTTCCTAGTTGACATGTTCAACGATGAAATTGAGGAAGTACGTCTGCAGTCCATACATACCATGAGAAAAATCTCTAACAACATCACCCTCCGAGAAGATCAGCTTGACACTGTCCTGGCTGTGCTAGAGGTGAGTGTTTCTAATTTGTTACTCATTTCTTCATCCCTCACCCCCCCCCCCCCAGTTAAAATCAGGTATTGTGCTAGGCATTGGTGACAGAACAGTATATCAGGGAGCACAGTTCTGTTTTCTCACCATACCCCTCCCCTAAGATGGAAGAAATTGACTATGAAACAGGAAATTTGAATAAGCTTGGTCTTTCTGTGATCAAGAAAGGATAGGATGCCTAGGGAATACATAGTGTCTAACCTGAATTGGCTGAGGTGAGGTTGGGAAAAAGGAGGAAGTGCTGTAGTGGACACTTGAAGGAGGAGTAGGACTTAACTAGGCTTTTTTTTGCCTTCTTCTTTTGAGACAGGGTCTCACTCTGTCACTCAGGCTGAAGTGCATCTTTTTTAAAGGAGAAGTGACACTGGTGGTAGGATGAAAGGGTACCAGACAGAGGGAGCAATGTCTAAAGATGCAGAGATAAGACAGAATATGATATATTCAAGGAACTAAAAAGAGTTTATTATAATGATAGCGTAGAGTTGAAGAGATGGAAGAGTGGAGGACATGGCTATAGATAAGGTAGGGGCTAAATAATGAAGAGTTCTTTTCAACCTTTAATTTGATTTTATTCTTGTAGTGAATCATAGGCTGTTATAGCAGCAAGTGCTCTTAGGGATTGATTCATTCTACCCTGGGAATTTTACAGAGAAAAAAATAAGTTGTCTGAGTTAGTGGCTGAACCAGAATGTAAACACAGAGTTGCTTCCCAGGCCGTACGGCTCTAGGTGGTTCTTCTATTATTTTTCTAAAATGTCTGGATTTTAATTGCAACTACTCAAGTTCTTCAGAGTATTCATAAATGGGGTTTGTCCTCTGGTTTCCTTTTTGGGGGAAGTTGGGGTTCAGATGTGAAAGGGATAGTGATTAGGTGCTTAGTTTTTAGAACACTTGTAACAGATTTCTACTGCGTACTTTAAAGAATAGCTGGTGCTTTGGTTTTGAAGGTCCCTACCATTCTCTCAGCTGCTTAGCACTTCTACTAAGATTTTTCCTGAATTATAAATCTTTATAATTTTTTCGTGTATTTTTTCCTAAAAATAAGTTTACATTCTATGTGCGGTTCTTCATGGGTGGCCTCATACATAGCCTAGCCACTCCTTTCCTTTTTAGCTTTCTTTTCCACCATTCCTCACCTTGAACTTTATGCTGAAGCCACTTTCCTACACATATTGCTTTTCCTCACAATTTTACCTTCAATGTAATTTTCCCCCACAGTTTGCAAAACTGCCACTTTAACCCAGGAGATGTCCACTTATTCCCACAGCCTATATTAGGTAACATATCCAGGAAGCCTTCCCTAACTGTTACTCCCAGCACTGGGTGGGCTAAATGCCACCACTCTATTCCCATAGCACCCTGTGTATACTGCTCTAGCATTTTTCAGTAATTCTCTATTTCATAAGACTGTGAGCTCCTCAAGGTGTCTTGACTTTTCTTTTCTCTTTTGTTTTCCTTTCCTTTCCTTTTCTTTTTCTTTTCCGTTTTCCTTTCCTTTCCTTTCCTTTTTTTTTTTTTTTTTTTTTTTTTGAGGCTGAGTCTCGCTCTGTTCCCCAGGGTGGAGTGCGGTGGTGCTATCTTGGCTTACTGCAACCTTCACCTCCTGGGTTCAAGCAATTCTCCTGCCTCAGTCTCCTGAGCAGCTGGGATTACAGGCACGCACCACAATACTAATTTTTGTATATATTTCTTTTAATAGAGATGGTGTTTCACCATATTGGCCAGGCTGGTCTCGAACTCCTGACCTCAAGTGATCCACCCACCTTGGCCTCCCAAAGTGCTGGGATTATGGTGTGAGCCACCGTGCCTGGCTGACTCTTCATTTTTTTATTACCAATGTCTTGCAGCAGTGTCTGGCACAATTAGGTGCTCGGTAAGTGTTTGCTGAGTAGCTGAGCTATGTTCCAAGCTATGTTTTGATGTACAGAATTGTTCACAGGTATGCTTATTTGTGAGTACTTATGTATATAACTCACAAAGAATCCTTGCCTTTTAATTCTTTTCAGGAGTTCAGACCAATATAAACTTACAGTAGACTATTCTTCCACCCTGCTGTGCACTTCTCCCTTATATTTTCTGTGTCACTGGGCTTCATTGCTTTGAGCCTTACCTTGCTGACCCTTCCAGCTGGAATTTGCCTTTTTTTTTTCCTGCTATGTCAAGATCCTACCCTGCCTAGAAAAATTCACTTCTTTATTCAACAAGCACTGTCTATGTATTAGAAATATAGGGATATCAAAACAGGCAGGATCCCTGCTGTCGTAAAACTTATATTCTAAAGAGAGGCGGAGTAAACAAACAAAATGATTTCAGATGGTGATAAATGTTTTGCAGAAGATAAACAGTATGATGGAGGAATGGGGAATTTCTCTGTAATTTGAGTGGTTAGTAAAGACTTTCTGAGGAGATGATGTTCAAGTTGAGTCTTGAATGATAAACAGAAGCTAGCTATGTGAAGACTGGGAGAATAACTTCAGGTAGAGGCAACAGCTAGTGGAAAGGCTCTAAAACACAAGTGAGCTTTGTTGTGTTTGCAGAATAGAGAGAAAGCCAGTAGGAGTGAACCACAGTGAGAAAGTAGAAATGTGGCATGAGATGAAGTCTGAGAGGGGATTAGGGACAGGTGGAGAGCCTTGTAGGTCATTTTAAGATGTCTGGATTTTATTCTAACATTATGGAAAACTGTTGCAGAATTTTATGGATAGGAGTGACATTTCGATTTGCCTCTCTTTTAATATTTCTCATTCTTGAAATCTTGAAATTCACTTCAGATAGATTGACTTTTTCCCTCACTCCTCCATTTAACACATACAGGTATACCTCTCTTTATTGGGCTTTGCAGATATTGTGTTTTTTTAATAAATTGAGAGATTGCGGCAACCATGCATTGAGCAAGTCTATTGGTGCCATTTTTCCAATAGCATGTGCTCACTTTATGTCTGTGTCACATTTTGGTAATTCTTGCAATATTTCAAACTTTTTCATTATTACATCTGTTACAGTGATCTGTGATCAGTGATCTTTGATGTTACTGTTGTAATTGTTTTGGGATGCCACAAACTGTGCCTGTATAAGATGGCAAACTTAATAAGTATGTGTGTTCTGAGTGTTCTGCTAACTGGCCATTCCCAGCCTCTCTCTTAGCCTTTCTTCTTAGCCTGTCCTTTTTCCTAGTTGCAAAAAGGCTCTTGTACCTTCAGCATCATGATTGAGTTCCAGATAGGATGGAAAAGGAAGGTTAAAGAACAAAGAGGATAAAGCTACTGCCTCTGGTCCTTTATCAGTAAAATGAAAGATATTTCAGGAATTTCAGCTAAAAAACTTCCACATACTTTGTTACATGGCCACCCTAGATGGGAAGGTGGCTGGGGAGAAGGGGATGGTAGATAGAGGCTGAGTCTGCTAACCAACAGTAACTACTATTATTATTACTTTTTTTTAAAAGGATTCATCCAGAGATATTCGAGAGGCTCTTCATGAACTCTTATGCTGTACTAATGTTTCAACCAAAGAAGGGATTCATCTTGCATTGGTGGAGCTGCTGAAAAATTTAACCAAGTACCCTACTGATAGGGACTCCATATGGAAGTAATGACTTTTTTGCCCATTTACTCACTGAGTCCCATAATGTGGTAAATGTATAATGCTGACATTTGTTCCGTCCTTATAGATTGAGGGTAGTACGGCCCTGAATTTTGCCTTTACTTTAGAAACCTGATTCAACTTAACCGAACTCTCAGGAATCTGATTCCTAAGCTGAGTATCACATTTTAGATTACTTACTAATTTGTGCATCTATCCACCTAGCAAATATTATGTGCCTGCTGTGTGCTGACTATGCACCAACCCTTGTGGTAGCTGTTACAAGTATAGAAATAAATTAATTAGATTTCCTCTTTCTCCTATATAGTGTTTTGTTTTGTTACTTTTTTTTTTTGAGATGGAGTCTCGCTCTGTCACCCTGACTAGAATGCAGTGGCGTGATCTCAGCTCACTGCAACTTCTGCCTCCTGGGTTCAAGCGATTCTCCTGCCTCAGCTTCTCGAGTAACTGGGATTATAGGTTGCACGCCACCATACCCCAACTAATTTTTGTTTTTTTTTTTTAGTAGAGATGGGGTAGTACCATGTTGGTTAGGCTGGTCTTGAACTCCTGACCTCAGGTGATCCCCCTGCCCCGGCCTCCCAAAGTGCTGGGATTACAGGCATGAGCCACTGTGCCTGGCCTTATTATTTTTTATTCATTAAGTTCTGGTTTAGAAGGTGCACTAAATTGGCTGGGTGCAGTGGCTCACGCCTATAATCCCAGCACTTTGGGAGGCTGGGGCGGGTGGATCACCTGAGGTCAGGAGTTCAAGACCACCCTGGCCAACATGGTGAAACCTCATCTCTACTAAAAATGCAAAAATCTGCCGGGCCTGGTGGCACACACCTGTAATCCCAGATACTCGGGAGGCGAAGGCAGGAGAACTGCTTGAACCCTGGAAGCAGAGGTTGCAGTGAGCCGAGATTGTGCCACTGCATGCCAGCCTGGGCAGCAGAGCAAGACTCAGTCTCAAAAAAAAAAAAAAAAAACCATAAACAATAATAAAAATATATAATTACCTTGCTTTTATAGTTTCTTATAGTTTATAAAGGGCCCTCATGTAGTTATAATAGCTAACATTGAGTTCTTACTATGTGACAGACACTTTGCTAAGTACTTTATGTTAGTTATTTAATGTGTATAGCAACTATGAAGTAATGACTTTTAATCTCATTTTGTAGATGAAAAAATTTACTTGCATAAGGCTACTTAGTTTCAGACAGATCTGTGATTTCAGGACTTCACCCAGGATATCAATCAGAATGTTTTTGCCCACAAATAAAAAAGACAATCTGATTAAAAATATCTTAGCCAATAAGTCTGTTTTTTCATAACAAGTGGTCAGAAGGTTGGTTTCAGGATTGGTCATTCAACAGGTTACCAGGGCTCTCTTTGGTTTCTCTGCAGTTCTCTTGGCTTTTTTTTTTTTGAGACAGAGTCTCTCTTTATCGCCAGGGTGGAGTGCATTGGCATAATATTGGCTCACTGAACCTCCGCTTTCCAGGTTCAAGCGATTCTCCTGCCTCAGCCTCCCGAGTAGCTGGGACTACAGGCCCGTGCCACCATGCCCAGCTAATTTTTGTATTTTTAGTAGAGATGGGGTTTTACCATGTTGGCCAGGATGGTCTTGATCTCTTGAACTCCTGATCCAGCCACTTCGGCCTCGCAAAGTGTTGGGATTATAGGCGTGAGCCACCACACCCGGCCGGCTTTCTTCTCATAGTTGTAAGATGGCTGCCTCATAAGATAATATCTCAAGACAGAAAGGAAGGGTCATTCCCTTTCATGCATTGCTCTTTTGATTTGCAAAAACATCCCTGAGAAGCTCCCCAGCCAGCATACTCTCGTGCTCCATTGTCTAGAACTGGCTTACTTGCCCACCAGCAAACCAGTCACTGGAAAATGAGAATGGGATTGCCATGATGGGTTTAGACCAATAGTGGTTCAGCTCTTGGGCTGGACCTGCCTTTTCCGAGCACTTTGCTGCCTGCCTGATACCTGAGTAAAATCAGGGCTCTCTCAGGAAGAAAGATGGGGGAAATGGCTCTTGGTTAAATAACCAGTTCTTTTATCTTTATAATAACCAGTTTTTTTAGATGAATTAACCGAGTTCCAGAATAACTGGGTGACTTATCTGAAGTCATAGAGTTAGCAAAAGTATATGGTTGAGAATTTCCAATTCCAGTTCAGGTTTTCTGATTCCAGTTCCTAGTACTTTTCAAAGGACTAACTTTACTAATTTGTTGATGTGCATTCTTATTTGTTTGTTTCAGGTGCTTGAAGTTTCTGGGAAGTCGGCATCCAACCCTGGTGCTTCCCTTGGTGCCAGAGCTTCTGAGCACCCACCCATTTTTTGACACAGCTGAACCAGACATGGATGATCCAGCTTGTATCCTCTGTGCTTAGGATGGGCCCTGATGTGTTGGCAGGCAGCTTTGGCATCTCCTTCTGCAGTATAGCTAGGGTAGTCTGAATTTTCTTTTCTTTGCTTTTCTTTCTTTCTTTCTTTTTTTTTTTTTTGAAGACAGAGTCTCATTCTGTCACCCAGGCTGGAGTGCAGTGGCCTGATCTCGGCTCACTGAAACCTCTGCCTCCCGGGTTCAAGCAATTCTCCTGCCTCAGCCTCCTGAGTAGCTGGGATTATAGGCGCCCGCTACCACACCCAGCTAATTTTTGTATTTTTAGTAGAGACGAGGTATCACCATGTTGGCTAGGCTGATCTCAAATTCCTAACCTGTTGCTTGGGCTGGAGTGCAGTGGCACCACCCCAGCTCACTGCAACCTCTGCCTCCCGGATTCAAATGATTCTCCTGGCTCAGCCTCCCAAGTAGCTGGGATTACAGGTGCCTGCCACCACTCCTGGCTAATTTTTGTATTTTTAGTAGAGACGGGGTTTTACCTTGTTGCCCAGGCTGGTCTCAAACTCCTGACCTCAAGTGATCCACCCACCTCAGCCTCCCAAAGTGTTGGGATTACAGGCGTGAGCCACCATGCCTGGCCAGTATGTACTTTGATAGGCAATATAGTTGCTTACTTTATAGGCAAAATCATTTCCATTTTTTGTATTCTTGGCAGTCTCTGGCATTTTTAAAAACCTGGTAATTGGGGGTGTGGGTGGAGTAGGGGAATGTATTTTGTTGTTTGTATTTGCATTTCTTTGATTATTAGAAAATCATAGTCTCTTGATGGAGATTTTGGAGGTGGAAAGTGAGAGTGTCAGAATCTGGCCAACCTTTTATACTTCCAAGTTTACTTAACCCAGTGATCTATCAGATATTGCAGTTTTGGTACTTATTTTCAATGCTGCTAAAACCTGTCCAACAATGCCAGCATTGTTCTCAGATCACACCTTCAGGCACTATGCCTACCTCCGAGACAGTCTTTCTCATCTTGTTCCTGCCTTGAGGGTATGTTGAAAACATCTGTTGTCCTTGTTTTTATTTTGCATGGGGTAGGGTTATTTTTGTTCATGTTTTCCTTTGAGATGGGGGTCTTGTTATGTTGCCCAGGGCGGTCTCAAACTCCTGGGCTTAAGCCATCCTCCTGGCTCAGCCTCCCAAGTCGCTGGGATTACAGGTGAGCACCACTGTGTGCAGCTTGTTTTTGGCTTTTTATTTTTTGTGCTTTGTGGTTATTAAATAGTAGAAAGCAGTCCATATATTCTCTGAAAACTTGTTTGTTCATTCTCTTTCTCTCTTGGGCTCTTTGCCATTGTTTTATACTTTTGCTTTTGTATCCTTTACCTTTTAAGATGATTCATTTTTTTTGGTGTCCCTGGGTTATTGATATTAGGCAAGAAGAAAGGAACCTGGAACAATAGATTATATTTTAGATCAAGAATTTAAATTGTTATATATATATATTTATTTATTTATTTTTATTATTATTACTTTTTGAGACGGAGTCTTGCTCTGTCGCCCAGGCTGAAGTGCAGTGGCACGATCTGGACTCACTGCAAGCTCCGCCTCCCAGGTTCACTCCATTCTCCTGCCTCAGCCTCCTGAGTAGCTGGGACTACAGGCGCCTGCCACCACGCCCGGCTAATTTTTTGTATTTTTAGTAGAGACAGGGTTTCACCGTGTTAGCCAGGATGGTCTTGATCTCCTGACCTCGTGATCTGCCTGCCTCGGCCTCCCAAAGTGCTGGGATTACAGGCGTGAGTCACCACACCCAGCCTAAATTGTTATATTTTAACTATTACATATAGCCATGATTCTCCACAAGTGCTTATTTTTTAAAAATAAAACCTTTACTATTTTTAAAACCTAGAGTTATATAGAAGAAAATTTAAAAATGGATCATAATAATAATAGCAAACACTTCGTGAATGCTGTGGCTCAGGTACTCTTCCAATCTCTCTATTTACATTAACTCATCCCTGCTTGGGTGACTCCAAATCACTTTATTTGGAGTAATATGTGTTTATTTAGAGGAACATTTATATATATATATGTGTGTATATATATATTTATATATGTGTATATATATTTATATATGTATATATATTTATATATGTGTATATATATATTTATATATGTATATATATATTTATATATATGTATATGTATATATATGGTTAGAAAATTTAAACTTTATAGAAAATACAAAATGAGGCCAGGTGCGGTGGCTCATACCTGTAATCTAAGCATTTTGGGAGGCCAAGGCGGGTGGATCATCTGAGGTCAGGAGTTCATGACCAGCCTGGCCAACATGGTGAAACCTCATCTCTACTAAAAATACAAAAATTAACTGGGCATGGTGGTGGGCACCTGTAGTCCTGGCTACTCGGGAAGCTGTGGCAGGAGAATTGCTTGAACCCAGGAGGCAGAGGTTGCAATGAGCCAAGATTGCGCCACTGCACTCCCGCCTGGGCGACAGAGCGAGACTCCATCTCAAAAAAAACAAAAGAAAAGTAGATACAAAATGAAAAGTGAAATACTCTTTGCTCTCTCCTCCCCATCCATCTTAAAAGGTAACCGCTTTTAACAGTAAGAATAAGTATATCTGTAGGGCTAGGCCAAAAATAAAAAAAAATTATTCTCATGAAAAAATTATATGCTATATAAATTTATTTGGGAATAAATCATTATTCTTCCTTCAAGTGAAAGATAAGATAGTGTTTTAAAGATAAATGTGGCCGGGTGCAGTGGCTCACGCCTGTAATCCCAGCACTCTGGGTGGCCGAGGCAGGCAGATCACCTGTGGTCAGGAGTTCGAGACCAGCCTGACCAACATGGAGAAACCCTGTCTCTACTAAAAATACAAAATTAGCTGGGTGTGGGGGCGGCCACCTCTAATCCCAGCTATTCAGGAGGCTGAGGCAAGAGAATCGCTTGAACCTGGGAGGCGGAGGTTGTAGTGAGCCGAGATGGTACCATTGCACTCTGGGCAACAAGAGTGAAACTCTGTCTAAAAAAAAAAAAAATGTAACAACAGTTCAATTTTTAGTCTCCTTCCTATGGTTGGCCCATTTATTTCAGTTAGCAATAGAAAATATTATATCTTTCTGTTTTTCTCCTGACAGCTGTGGCTGTATTGGGTAGACCATGTTTGCATTTTGTCTCTTTCTCTTTAACTCCCAATGTTGCTGAGGAAGGGGAGAAATGTTATTTATAGAATATCCTAGCCTTTTTTCCCCTTTGTTTTGTTTAGCTCATGTTTTTAATGTGCTTTTATGTGTTTGTGTGTGTGTTACCAAAAGCTGAGCCACCAAACTTAATGACTCTATAATCCCACTCTGTTTGCTTAGTTACCAGGTAGAAAACTGGTGTCATCAGCTGTTTCTCCCAGCATCATACCTCAAGAGGATCCTTCCCAGCAGTTCCTGCAGCAGAGCCTTGAAAGAGTGTATAGTCTTCAGCACTTGGACCCTCAGGGAGCCCAGGAGCTGCTGGAATTCACCATCAGGTAGGGTAATCATCCCTTCATCTGACAGAGTTAGTGCTGTTACACTCAGCTTGACTGTTCTGAATTCTGGTGTTGGTTACTAGGCTTGATATTCTGACTCTATTGGTCTACATTCACACACGGTTTTATGGTCTGTTTATATTTGGATTAGATTGTGGTTTGAACATATTTTTTTAAAGAGCTCTTTATATTCATGACTCGATTGATGATTAGTACACAACAGAAATAGTTTTTAGTTTTTTAATTTTATATATTAGGATGAGTGACCAAAATGCAAAGTAACAGTGGCTAAAACAGGAGCAAAGTTTAATTCTTTCTCATAGGCAGGACAGTGCTGAGATGACCATCAGGGATCTAGGCTTGCTCATTTTTTTTTTTTTTTTTTTTTGAGACAGGGTCTCACCCTGTCACCCAGGCTGGAGTGCAGTGGCATAATATCAGCTCACTGCAAGTGATTCTCCCACTTCAGCCTCCCAAGTAGCTGGGACCACAGGCATATGCCACCTCACCCGGCTAATTTTGGCTTTTTTTTTTTTTGTAGAGTCGAGGTTTCACCATGGTGGCCAGGCTGGTCTCAAACTCCTGAGCTCAAGTGATCCTCCCGCCTCGGCCTCCCAAAGTGCTGGAATTACAGGCGTGAGCCACTGTGCCCGGCCTAGGCTCATTCTTTCTTGTGTCTTCATCTTCTGCATCAAGCAGCCTCTGCTTAACAATTCAGAATCTAACTGTGCCCCCTGTATTCCATCCTGTGGGGAAAAGGAAACAGGAAGAGAAAGGTATCATCTCCACCCTGTGGTTTGTTTAAAGATACTTCCCAAAAGTTGTACACTCTAATTTTACTTGCATTCCATTGACTAGAACTTAAGTCACATGGCCATCTCTCACTTCAAGGAGCGAGGACATGCAGTCTTTATTCTGGGTGACTAATGCCTGGTTTACATGCGATGACTCTAATACTCAGGAAGAATGGGAGAAAGATATTGGGGAACAACCAAAAGGCTCTGCCAGACCTTCCTCAAAATGGCCTGAATGATATGAAAAAAATTTAAACTCATTTGCTTTTAGCAAAAGCAGTATTGTTTGCTCTTAAAAGATTAAAAAATTATATCTTTGAGGAGCAAACAGTACTGCTTTTGCTAAAAGCAAATGAGTTTAAATTCTTTATTGTTTGCTCTTAAAAGAGAAAAATATTATATCGGCCAGGTGCAGTGGCTCATGCCTGTAATCCCAGCACTTTGGGAGACCGAGGCGGGAGGATCACTTGAGGCTAGGAGTTCAAGACCAGCCCCGTTGAGTGAAACCCCATCTCTACTAAAAATACAAAAATTAGCCAGGTGTGGTGGCACGCGCCTGTAATCCCAGCTACTTGGGAGATTGAGGCACAAGGATCGCTTGAACTTGGGAGGCAGAGCTTGCAGTGAGCCAGGATCGCGCCACTGCACTCCAGTCTGGGCAACAGAGTGAGACTCCATCTCAAAAAAAAAAAAAGAAAGAAGGAAAAATATTATATTATATAATTTGTATCTTAGTTGAGATCTCTTTTGATCTGCCTGGAAGAGTATTTGGTACCAGCCACATTCAATTAATAATTTTTAGTGGATGATTTCATTCCATACACTAAGAAACAAGCTCTGTGCTAGATACAGATCAGCTAGCTAGGATTCTGCCCTTAGAGAGCCCATGTAGACAAGATGGATATAGACAAAGACTTATGATGGTGGATAACAGGGCTTTGTACTTTGTTCATGCTTTCCTGTCCATTATTGCATCTTAACATATTATAAAGCCGGCCAACTGAACCATCCTCCAAGTTATGTTTTCCCATTATATTAGGTCATTCATTCACTTAGCAGCATTAACTATTTGTTTATTCTAATAAGCCAGTTGCTGAGGGCAGAGAGAAATAAGAAATGACATTTGTTCTTAAGGTACTCACTGTTTATTACAGGACCCAGAAATCATCAATTTGATAAATGATACAGTGAAGAGAAGCATAGATGCTGTGGAAAAACAGATGAAAGTCCCCGACCCATCACAGTAGTGGTGGTGAGGGATGCTTCACAAAGGAGAAGATCCTTTAGCTAGTATGAAATGATAACTGAGCATGTCAGTTTCGTAGTCCATGTGCGGAAGACAGTTCCAACTTCAGCAGACATTAGAAGAGCTGGGAGACCTGAGGGAGAACAGCCTCCCAGAACTGCAGTGGTGTAGTATAGTGATTGAGTGAATGGAGCTTTGAGGGCAGACACATTTTGTTTAACGTCTGAGCTAATACAGTCATGCACTGAATAACAACGTTGTGGTGGTCCCATGATTATATTTTTACTGTACCTTTTTGATGTTTAGATATACAGATATTTACCATTGTTTACCATATTTACCAATATTTACCATTGTAACCAGTGTTACAGTTGCCTACAGTCTTTAGTACAGTAACATGCTGTACAGATTTGTAGGCTAGGAGCAACAGACTGTACCATATAGCCTAGGTGTGTAGTAGGCTATACCATTTAGATTTGTGTAAATATACTCTATGATGTTTGTGAGACAAAATCACATAACAGTGTATGTCTCAGAATGTATCTTCATCGTTAAACAACACATGACTTGTAGTTGTTTGATCTTAGTCAAGTTTATTGCTCAGGGTTCATTTGCAGAAAACAAAAGAGGCTTTTAACTAATTTAAGCAGAAAGAAATTTATTACAGAATGTTACATGGCTCACAGAGTTGTTGGGAAGGCTAAAGAAACAGACTAGGTGGAATATCCAGGAATGATTTCCAGAGCCACACAATGAGTGGGCCACCAAGGAGGCTGATGTTCCTGCTATGATCAGGAAAGCTGCCTATTGAGTCAGGATGCTACCAATAAAGCTGCTGGCTCCAGAACCATGTCTTGCATTCTGCCTTTCTTCCCACTTAACATTATTCCCTATGCAAAACTCATGCGAATGTGTTTGATTGACTGATAATAAATCATGTCTGGAACCTAGCTCAAGGGAATCTGAGAAATGCAGTTTTTAACTTTGCAGCTTATGTAGTCTAGGAAGATACAGTAGATGAAGATAGGAATACCACGAGTGAGTGAGCCAAATCCAGTATATGCCATAAGTACCAACTGCTGTTAGCTCCAGTTTACTCACCTGGGGGACTTGGTGACTTGCTGGGTGCAGGGGTGGGAGTGAGGAACTGAGAGATAAATGGGTGGTCTGATACTCTAGTAATCCAATAAAAAGTTGAGGGTGTCCTGGGCTCCCCTGGGAGTGCCGTGGGCTTGGGCTGGACAGGTCGTGGGGAGAATGCTGGGTAGGTGGGTGCAGCTGCAGCCACAGGAGAGCCAGAGTGTGCAGCATGTGTCCAGCGTGAGCCTCCTGAGCTTCCACCTGGGTCACTTAGTCTTTGTGCCCCTGGGAAGCCTCTAGAAGCCACACAGAGGCCCCTAGCAACTCTCATGCCCTGGAGGGTCTCACCAGCCACTCCAGTGATGGGCCCCCCAGTAGCTCTGGGACCCAAGCAGGGATGATTCACAAAGTCCCTACCTAGCACAGGCCTTCACAGTTCAACAAGAAAATCCTACTGTTGACTGGATTTTTAAAAATCAGTGGAGGAGATCACACTAGAAATGATAGATACTGCAAGAAACAAAGCTTGAGTGAAAGCTTGTTACCGTAATGAATGGACTCACACATATCACTGCTTTGCAGTGATAGCATCAGCCAAAAGGGCTGCAGAACATGAATCGTTAACAAGTTGAAATATGTCAAAGATGGCTGTGTGGTGTGAAGAAGCTGCATTAGCTGCACAGGCTAAGCCTAAATGATATTCCGAATGGCAGAGTGTTCACCTGAATACCATCACTGTAATCAGTAACAATAAAAGATAGGGAAAACTGAATTATATTTTAGGTTGAAATGATTTTAGCATGGCAGTTTGTTCTCTTGCCACTGTACATTGAATCATATACTTGATATTTATTGTGTGCCTGTGATGTGCCAGTAACAGTACTCTAAACTAGGAGTCCCCAAACTACAGCCTGTGGACCAAAGCTGGCCTGTTGCCTGCTTTTGTATGTAAGATCTGATTGAAGCACACCCACGCTCATTTGTTTAGGTATTGTCTATAGTTGCTTTCATGCTACAATCACAGAGTTGAGTAGTTGCCACAGAGACCATACGGCCTGTAAAACCTAACATATTTACTATTTGACCTTTTACAGAAAAAATTTGCTGACCCTGCTGTAAGCTCTGGGCAGTCCACAGCTCTGTAAGCGGAGATTCCAGTCCTTTCTATACCTCTTGTGAAGCGATTTCTCTTCTCCCTCAACAAAGTGTTTAGTTTTGGAGGCCACTGAATGAGGTTGTTGGCCCTGAGCCCAGTAAAATACAGTCTACTTCCTGACTCATCCCCACCTAAATAAACATTTAGATTTTGTCCTTGACAGTTTTATCCTATTGGCACTAAAGCAAGTGCAGAAGGCACAAAAGCTAGCCAATTTGGTGATCAGCTGCAGTGCTGGCTCTTAGAAGGTACTCGCCTTCATGGTCTGGGTTTCCTGAGATGATAGTCTTGCTAAGCAGTGGCCGGCCAGATCACTGTCCTAAGTTTGGGGCTCTGTGTTTCTAGCTTGAGTGTGTATTCAGGAGCATAGGCAGGATGGTGAAAAATCTGGAAAGGGAAGCAGATGGACCATAGCACTGAGGGCACCTGCGATGCTTTACAACCATCATTGCAGACATGAAGTAATTTGCTAAGAAGAGGCAGAAGCAGGATTTGAGTTCAGCTTTGTCAACTCTAAAATCCATATTCTGTGATGTGCAGTGATTTACAGGGGATTCCTGTATCACATGAGATTAGATCAGTTGACCCCTGGGATTCTCCACAACTTACACTTTCTGAGTTGTTATGGAGTGAAATGTTAGCCTTTCATACAGAAGGTTCTCTGATGAGGACTGGAGCCATGTATTTGTTAGTATGAGTGTAAAACAAATTTCACTGTCATACACAGTGCCCTGTTTTGTAATCCAAACAGCCATTTAACCCAATGAAGATCTCACCTATGAGCCAGATGCTGTGGCTTGCACCTGTGGAACTGTTGCGAAGATTATTGTAATGATATGTGGCAAAAGCATTTTGAGAATATCAGTTACATAGATAATAGTTGGACATTTATGGATGTTTGCTTTAAAATTTAAACTAACTGGCCGGGCGCAGTGGCTGACGCCTGTAATCCCAACACTTTGGGAGGCCAAGGTGGGCGGATCACGAGCTCAGGAGATCGAGACCATCCTGGCTAACACGATGAAACCCCATCTCTACTAAAAATACAAAAAATTAGCCAGGCGTGGTGGCGGGTGCCTGTAGTCCCAGCTACTCGGGAGGCTGAGGCAGGAGAATGGTGCGAACCTGGGAGGCAGAACTTGTGCTGAGCAGAGATCACGCCACTGCACTCTAGCCTGGGCGACAGAGTGAGACTCCATCTCAAAAAAAAAAAAAAAAAAAAAAAAAAATTTAAACTAACTGGCTTATTTAACATACTGGACATGCTCTTGACATTTTGAAACTAAATCAAATTTTATAAATGTAATCATGTTTAAACTCACTAGCAGGCAGGGTTGAAGAGGATTGTCTTTTAAGGAATGCTGCAGTCATTTGTCTGCTATTTCTCAGTATGAATAGTGACCTCCTGTTTTTCAAAGTTTACATTTTTGTGTTAAGTCCATGAAAGTGCTGTTGCTATACACAGTGTTGTTTCAGGAACCATACCACCTTAGAAGTGTTCCATAATAGAGAATTGTTCTTTTGGAGTAAAATAGCTCATTATTACCTGAAACAGAAGGGGCTTCATTTATCAGAGATAGAAAGAAATGTACTACTTTTCTGATGGGAATTCTTTTACACACTAACCATTGAAGAACATGGGATTTTTTAGTCGAATTATTTAAAATCCTCTTTTTGCGTTGAAACTTTTATTGTCTTTTAGGGAGAGCGCCTATTGTGTAGTATTGGAACTGGTCTCGTAATTAAAGAGTAGAAATACACGTTTGTAATCTGTCATCATCTAGGTGCAGGAATAAAGATGGCGTTTTAGAGGTCACCAAGACTTTGTATTTATTTTGTATTTCCTAACATTCCTTTTTGCTCTACTAAGCTACTAAGAGACATTAATTATAAATTTGATTTTTAGAGATTCTAAGAGATTGAAAAAAATAAACTACATTTGATTTGCACATCCAGAATCTTTTTGACTATCTTTAATAGTGATTTAAATAATTAATTCAGCCTATTGTGTAAACTTAAAAAGAATCACTATATGTAAACGTGTTTACACATGGTGGCATAGTGGCATCATATAGATTGCTAATGTGTGTGTTCCTGGGAGGAACTGTTTTGCTCTGCCTGATAGCATCTAAAGAAAAGTGGCCCAGTGTATCCAGTTTTTTTTTTTTTTTTTTGGAGATGGAGTCTCCCTCTGTCGTTCAGGCTGGAGTGCAGTGGTGCAATCTCGGTTCACGGCAACCTCTGCCTCCCAGGTTCAAGCAATTCTCCTGCCCCAGCATCCTGAATAGCTGGGACTACAGGCGCACTCCACCACACCTGGCTAATTTTTTGTATTTTAGTAGAGATGGGGTATCACCGTGTTGCCCAGGCTGGTCTCGAACTCCTGAGCTCAGGCAATCCACCCACCTTGGCCTCCTAAAGTGCTAGGATTACAGGTGTGAGCCACCGCGCCTAGCCGTATCTAGTTTTAAATTAGTTTTGGTCTCATCTGTGTTTGATGTAATTAATAAATAAAAGAGTTTAATAGCAAATAAATAAATGAGATGCAATATGATATGGTTAAAAAAATACTTTTGGAGTCAGAGCTGACTCTGTCTAGTTCATTACCTGTTTTGTTGTTTATTCTGTGACCTTAGGCAAGCCACTTAAATTCTGATCTTTAGTTTCCTGTTCAGTGAAATAGGATTAATTGCAATTCATATTGTGAGGATTAAGTGAGCTCAAGTAAGGAAACAGCCAGCACAGTACAGTGCACATAGAATGTGCTCAGTTTACCTTTCTCATTAGAGCCCATAGTCTCCTGATGGATGTCTAGACTGAGGCTTCCTGAGAATTGTGAGCATAAAGAGATAAAGAGAGGTAACACTGGGACACAGGATTTTTCCCAGAGCTAACAAGTTTCCATTTTTGTTTGTACAGAAGTTCAGATTTCTTATGGCTAATTGTGTTGGATTGGGTTACATCTTGTTTTGTGCACTTCAGAACAACTGCTACAATTCCGGGACAGGGGAATAAAGTAACATTTGGAATCAGTTAGTTAATGTACAGTCAGTTGGTCTGTATTCTGTATAATTGTCATAGAAGGAAGAATCTTCCTGGAGAGGAAACACAAATGCTTCTGAAGTAGAATACTTCAGGGCTGTCTCTTGCAAGAGAAAAATCAGAGAAGTGAAAGGAAGAGACCATCTGGCCACCAAACTCACACTTCACAGTTGGGCTTAGCTAGTCTATGGTCTTGGCTTTCATTGTGCTGGGTTCCCACGCTTTGGGTAGGCCCTCCAGGACCAGTTCAAGCAACCCAAACGAATAAGAAGTGATATATATCATACATTAATTCTTCAATCACTTTGAGAGTAATTTACTCTTTGCCCCTTTGTAGGCATCTCCTTCTTGATGTCAAAGTCCCCAGGAGGCATCGTTAACTATCGTAACGTTACCCGCCGAGCATGAGATGGGAGGAAGTGGCATAGTCCAGTGGACGGTTTTTTCCAGGCTACTGTGAAACCTGATGTGTTATGCCGGCTCTGAAACAGCTTCCCAAGTGACTCAGACCTTAAGGTTTCCCACAGTTTCCATTTCTATTCAGAATTTAATGTTGCTATTAAAAAGTAATGAGGCAGCTTTCTATGAATGCTGAGATGGTTAGGTAATACACAAACACACACACACTCACATTCCTCCCCTAAAAAAGAAGAAAGCAAAGAAAACCAGTACTTTTTGTAAATGCATGGCATATCTCAAAATTCAAAAGAAACTGGTAATAGTAGTTGCCTCTGGGAAGGTATACAGGGTGGCAGGGCTACAGGACACAGGCGTAGGAAGGGGGACTAATTTAATTTAATTTAATTGTATATCCTTTGAATTCTATACCTTAAGTATGTATTAACTATTCAAAAAAACTAAATTTTTTTTTTAAAGAAACATTTTCTCTTTTTATTATACTTTAAGTTTTAGGGTACATGTGCACAATGTGCAGGTTAGTTACATATGTATACATGTGCCATGTTGGTGTGCTGCACCCATTAACTCATCATTTAGCATTAGGTATATCTCCTAAAGCTATCCCTCCCCCCTCCCCCACCCCACAACAGGCCCTGGTGTGTGATGTTCCCCTTCCTGTGTCCATGTGTTCTCATTGTTCAATTCCCACCTATGAGTGAGAACAGGCAGTGTTTGGTTTTTTGTCCTTGTGATAGTTTGCTGAGAATGATGGTTTCCAGCTTCATCCATGTCCCTACAAAGGACATGAACTCGTCATTTTTTATGGCTGCATAGTATTCCATGGTGTATATATGCCACATTTTCTTAATCCAGTCTATCATTGTTGGACATTTGGCTTGGTTCCAAGTCTTCGCTATTGTGAATAGTGCCACAATAAACATACGTGTGCATGTGTCTTTATAGCAGCATGATTTATAATCCTTTGGGTATATACCCAGTAATGGGATGGCTGGGTCAAATGATATTTCTAGTTCCAGATCCCTGAGGAATCGCCACACTGACTTCCACAATGGTTGAACTAGTTTACAGTCCCACCAACAGTGTAAAAGTGTTCCTATTTTTCCACATCCTCTCCAGCATGTGTTGATTCCTGACTTTTTAATGATCGCCATTCTAACTGGTGTGAGATGGTATCTCATAGTGGTTTTGATTTGCATTTCTCTGATGGCCAGTGATGATGAGCATTTTTTTATGTGTCTTTTGGCTGCATAAATATGAAAACTAAATGTTTTAAATCACCAATAATTCTAGCACAACTATTTTATTTGTGTATGACACTTTCTAATTTCTTACTATAGGCAGATATGTTTTCATATGGTTACAGTCATTGTGTCTATACTTATATCCAGTTAGGATGCTTTTCACAAGCTAGCTTATAATGGCTATTTATTTCCTGCTATGATCTGAAAGTTTATGTCTCCCCCAAATTCGTATACTGCAATCCTAACCCCAAGGTGATGTTATGAGGAAGTGAGGTCTTTGGGAGGTGATTAGGTCATGAATGAGATTAATAACCTTTAAAAGAGGCCTAAGGGAGCTCATTTGTGACTTCCACCATATGAAGATACATGTAGAAGGTGCAACCTATGAGGAAATGAGCCCTCACTAGAAACCAAATCTGTAGGTGTCTTGATTTTGGACTTCCCAGCCTATACAACTGTGAGAAATAAATTTCGGTTGTTTATAACCCACCCAGTCTATGATATTTTGTTATAGCAGTTGCATGACTAAGATATTTTTCCAGATGTCCAGAAATTGGAGATATGGTATGATTAAGTGGCTTATTTATATCATTGAGGACCTAGTTTCTCTATTTCTCTTTGGACTTTTCTTGTCTTCAGCATTGGCTTTATCTTAAGGTTTTTTCCCTTAGAGTTACAGTATGCTGCTAATGGCAATCAGGGCTATAAACATCCTTGCCCAGTCCAGCGAGAGACAGACAGACACACCAATTTGTTGTAAGCATGGAATAAAGTACTTTCAACTGAACTGATAAGGTCAACTCAGGTCACAGATCCAGACAGACAATGTGCACTAATTGGCTTAGTTCAATCAGATACTACTTGGAATTGGGCTTGGGGACATGTTCCCTTGAACAAAATCAGAGTTCAATTAGTAATAAAGAAGTGGAGAATGGCTAACTGGACAGGCAACCAACAGTGTCTACCATAATACCTTTTTAAAAAATAATGTTTTTTTCTGATACAAAAAAATACTTGTTCATTGTCTTAAAAACTCGGAAAATAAAGCATAGTTGGGAGAAGGTACTGAAGAGCACCCTATTACCGTTATCCAGAAAACCACCTCAATGTATTTTTCTCCTCTATATAGTTTTTACATAGTTGAGATCATACACCTTATTAACCATTCCATATTTTAATGGCTACAAAATATTTACTTGGGCCGGGGGCGGTGGCTTACGCCTGTAATCCCAGCACTATGAGAGGCCGAGGCAGGCAGATCACGAGGTCAGGAGCTTGAGACCAGCCTGGCCAACATGGTGAAACCCTGTCTCTACTAAAAACACAAAAATTAGCTGGGTGTGCTGGTGTGCGTCTGCAATCCCAGCTAGTCAGGAGGCTAAGGCAGGAGAATTGCTTGAACCCAGGAGACAGAGGTTGCAGTGAGTCGAGATCACGCCACTGTACTCCAGTCTGGGCAACAGAGCGAGACTCCACCTCAAAAAAAAAAAAAAAAGATGGATGCAGCAAACCATCGTGACGCGTGTATACCTATGTAACAAACCTGCACGTTCTGCACATGTACCCCAGAACTTAAAGTATAATAAAAAAAAATTTACTTGATTGGATGCATCATAATTTACTCAATATTTTTTTCACCATTGAATAAGTAGCTACTGAGTTTTTACTATAATAGTCCACATAACAGTGAATATTATGACCCATAAAGCATTTCATTTCTGTTGAATATTTCTCTTAGTATTACTTTTCAGTGTAAAGCTATGAATCAAAACATTTTACCATATATGTGCCTTTATAACAGTACGGTTTTGCTTTCCAAAAGGGTTACATCAGCTTAAACTACTATCACAGTGTGAGTGAACCAATTTTATTATAACCACTCCAGCATTCAGTGTCGTCATTTAAAAATGTATGACTGTTTACTAGGTATAAAATGATAAAATGCTTTTGACATGATCTTTATGTTGGTGGCATTATCCTTATCCTGTGTTTGCCTTGGGGGTTTTATTTACTATAGGGATCTGCAAAGACTTGGAGAACTTCAATCTGAATTGGCAGGAGTAGCTGATTTCTCTGCCACCTATCTTCGCTGTCAACTACTTCTCATCAAGGTTGGTTTGCATCCATTCCATTTATGATTGTGTTGCTAAAAATGCATCTTTGTGGATCCAGCAGTGTGTGAGGCCATAAGTTATAAAACTTATGGTCTTAATGCAACCACTTGACAATGGAGAAATATGTACTCTGCAGTGTGATTCCATTTGTCTCTAATTAACGAAATATTAACTCATAGGAATTTGTAAATTTGGGGAGAATTCTTTTATCATAATATAATTAGAGCAGATTGGATAATCATTTTAGTTAGAATCCCAAGGTTGTAAATGTTTTGTATAATTTGATTAGCAAAGGAATTGTATGAAGTTTTAGACTATTTTCTTAAAATGCTCATTTGAAGGCCAGGTGTGGTGGCTCACACCTGTAATCTTAGCACTTTGGCAGGCCAAGGCAGGAGGATCGCTTGAGCTCAAGAGTTTGAGACCAGCCTGGGCAACATAGCGACACCTCATCTCTACAAGAAAATTTAAAAGTAGGCAGGTGTGGTGGTGCATTCCTGTATATCCAGCTACTCGGCTGGAGTTGGGAGGACTGCTTGAGCCTAGGAGGTCAAGGCTGCAGTGAGATTGCACTCCAGCCTGGATGACAGACCAAGATCCTGTCTTTAAAGAAAACAAACAAACAAACAAAAAAACTCATTGCACTTCATCAAAGTTAAAAGGTTGATTTCATTGCTTTTAAAAAGACCAACTTGCTGGCGTTTCTTACTCAGTAGTCAGCTATACACAGAATTGGTACCCAAGAATCTATTTAGTTTTGCTGAGTTAAAAAACAATTAAATGAGTTCAGTATCTTTCAGCTTCTGTAGCAGAATTTTACTATAAATTTTGGCACAGAATTTAGGAGAGCCCTTCTCACTTGACGAACTTTTATCTTGGCCCTAGTTCAAAGTGTTCTTTGTTTTCAAAGTGATTAATGATGTTTGGCTAAAGTCAGAGTAAATCAGGGAGTCAAAAGTTATTTTCTACTGTGTGAACTTGTGCTAAATGTTATATTTACAGTTGTGCAGGTGTGCCTATACATGTAAAGGTGGGTATGTATACTTGGCACTTAAATGGTCCTTGTTAGGCTAGATATGTTCTTTCTGATGTATATATCTGTGTAATCACCACCATAGGCAAGTCGTAGAACATTTTCATCACTCCAAGAAGTTCCTTCCTGCCCCTTTGCAAGGTTGTTTGGCTTTTCCAAGCCTCTGTGAAACCCCAGGAATTCAAGGAGGCCATGGAGAAGAATCCACTTTTCTATAGTAGCAAAATATGAGTGAGGAAAGAGAAGTGATTACTCCTAAAAAGAACACATAATTGTTGATTATTCAATGACAAGGGGTGACAGTGTAGGTGAGGGGCCCAGAGCCAGAACCCAAGGCAAGTGTGTTTAATAACAGGAAAAAAGCTAAATAAATTTTGGTACAGCTACCTAGCAGTATATTCTGTAGTCAGTAATTCTTTATGAAGAATTATACAACAACATGACAAAATATTTAGGGTGTAATGTTATGTACCCAAAAGAAGGGGAGCCAATCATAATCCCAAAAGATAGTCCAGAACATCATAGTCCTAAACTGTTTAAATTCCAAAAGACTAAAATCCCTAAGGTCTAAAATCCCAAAAACCACAGCCCAGAAAATATCAAAATCCCCAAAATATAATTATGGAAGAAATAATTTAAAAAACCTAAAGATATTTATTTTTTAAAGGGGAATTTATTTGAGAAACATAAAAACACAACAGAATACTTTATACATCACTTAATATAATAAAACAGACAATAACAACATACATTTTTGCAAGCATAAACACTCAGGTTACTAATGACAGTTGGGTGGGTCTAACAGTTATGAGCAGATGAGCCATATTTATAAAGAAATTGGTCATAAAGGGAAAGGTATAAATGCATATCACTTTGGTTGTTAATTGTGTATACCCAGCTTTTTAACTGTGGTCATCTGAAATACTGTGCCCAGCAACCTCAAGTCTTTTGACGAGATTGATGGAAACTGTGCTGGGTCACCACTGCATATGCAGTCACCCAAAGAGCTGAGATCTCAAGAAATTTTATCTTTCACAAATGCAGATGTACGAAAAGGATATCTCATTTATCGAGGAAGTTTCAACATTTTGTGTACACACTCAATGCTTATACACAAAGTCAGTATTGTGATGATGCACTTTCATAGAGTCAGATTTCTGATATCCAAGCAGCAGAACCCAGAGAGTCCGTTTTGCTATTTTGCCTTTTTTTTTTTTTTTGAGACAGAGTCTCAGCTTATCACCCAGGCTGAATACAGTGGCGTGATCTCGGCTCACTGCTGCAACCTCTGCCTCTTGGGTTCAAGCAATTCTCCTGTCTCAGTCTCCCAAGTAGCTGGGATTACAGGTGTGCACCACCACGCCTGGCTAATTTTTGTATTTTTAGTAGAGACAGGGTTTTGCCATGTTGGTCAGGCTGGTCTCCATCTCCTGACCTCAGGTCATCCACCCACCTCGGCCTTCCAAAGTGCTAGGATTACAGGCATGAGCCACCACTCCCAGCCCATTTCGTCTTAAGTATTTGTTCTCTCCTGGCCACTGGCTGATTGGATGGTGCCCGCCAACATTGAGGGCAGATAGTCTCCACCTAGTACACTCAGATTTATACACTAATCTCTTCTGGAAACACTCTCATAGACACACCCTCAATGTGTAAAACAAAATAATGTTTTGCCAGGTTTCTGATATTCCTTAATCTAGTCAAGCTGATATCTAAAATTAGGTCCACAAGTCCACCCCTTGTCAGCTTGGCACTCATACGCATCTCCTTAAGCCATATTTAATTTCCAAATAAAGACAATAACATGGTAATAGTTGTGCCTAACATGATACAACTAACATGATGCAACTATCCTGCATACAACCCAAAACACACTAATCACTTCCCCAGAATTTGGATGTGAGGATTTCAACATTTGGGATTGTATGTTTTGGGATTATGATCTAATCCCCAAACTTAATTCTGCTTTCTGACTACACCTGTCAAAAAACATGCATACAAGAAATTATTAGAAGTAAATATTCCAGAAATTCCTATAGTTTTTATCTACAGTTTAGACCTACCACTGTTTAATTTGATAGCCACCAGATACATGGGACTCTTGAGCACTCGAAAAGTTGTTAGTCCAAACTGAGATGTGTTATTAAGTGCAAAATACACACTGGATTTCTCAGACTTAGTATGAAGAGAAATGTAAACTAATTAATAATTTAAAAAATACTGCATGGTGAAATGTTAATATCTTGGATATACTGGGTTAAATAAACTTTTTAAAAAAATTAACTTAGTCTTTGTATCTTCAAAATTAACTTACATCTTTGTAATTTAAAAACTGTGGCTACGAGAATATTTAAAATTATATATATATAGCTCATGTTATATTTCTATTGGACAGTGTTAGTCTAGGTTTTCTGTAATGTCATTTGATTACATCTGTAATTCAGAAGGACTGAGAAAGTAAGAGGCTGTCACAGAAGTTTGTGCAAGAGATGAGGTCATGTGGATGGATAGGTGAGGAGAGAGATGGAAGGTAAAATCTTGGCTCTTAGTGGTGGTTTTGAATGTAGAAAGATTGAAAGAGGGAGAAATCTAGGAAAGCTGCTTGATTTCCAGTTGAATATGTTGATAAAGTGGTTGGGGCTTACAACATAATGAGCATAGGGGGAAAGAAAAAAGAACCACAGTTAAGGAAGAAGTATCTAGGTGGCTTGGGTTTGTCCAGTGGCTCTGGGAACAAGGAGTGCCTAGAGCCCGGAAGCTGGCTTGCCTGCGCATTCTGGTGAAGCTTTCGTGGTTCCTGTCCTCTGCTTCCAGAAGCACTGATCTGGGACACAGAGCCTTTGGGCCAAGAATTGGATCAAATGGGTGGGAATTCATTTAGCCCAAACCATTGGTCTCATCTTTCTCCATAATAGATACAGCTTATTGGGTTAAAAGAATAAGATCAATTGAGAAGTCCTGTTCATGGGAGACTTTCAAAGGAAAACAAAAATGTAAATCCCAAATGATAGGCCAGTCTTTGTGACCTTGGTATTCTGTTCCCTCCTGATTTGTCTGCGTAGGCCTTGCAGGAAAAGTTGTGGAATGTAGCTGCCCCTTTGTATTTGAAGCAGAGTGATTTGGCCTCAGCAGCAGCGAAACAGGTAAGCTTATTCAGACCTTCCCTTCAAATAGGTCTCTGTCCAGGAATTGTCTGGTCCAAGGCAGAGCCAGAGGCCTTCCTATAGCTCTGTCTGTGTAGGCCTTGCAGGAAAAGTTGTGGCATGTAGCTGCCCCTTTGTATTTGAAGCAGAGTGATTTGGCCTCAGCAGCAGCAACACAGGTAAGCTTATTCAGACCTTCCCTTCAAATAGATCTCTGTCCAGGAATTGTCTGGTCCAAGGCGGAGCCAGAGGCCTTCCTGTAGCTCTATACCTCTGCTGTGGCCTCCCTAATTTTAGGCTATGACAGAAGTTAGTGATATGAGAAGGAGCATAACTAGGAGACACAGCACTCACTTTGGACTCAGGGGACCTGGGTCCTAGTCCCAGGTCTTCCTCTGATTTGCCGAGTGATATTGAGCAAGTTACTTAAATTCCCTTGATTTTTTTCTCTTCTATAAAATGTGGCAGTTGGGCCAGGCGCGGTGGCTCACACCTGTAATCCCAGCACTTTGGGAGGCTGAGATGGGCGCATCACTTAAGGGTAGGAGTTTGAGACCGGCCTGGCCAACATGGTGAAACGCTGTCTCTACTATCATGAATCTTTCATCTGAAAATGTAGCCCAACTCAGTTAAGGTTGTTTATATCTTTAGCCTGTACCATCTCTTCAACGTTAAAAGGTCCTGGGTAGTTCATGAAGTAGGCTTTAATTTTATTTGTCTCTAGTTTATTTCTTTTTAGCTTTGAGCCGTTCCCCTTTGCACCTGAGTATTGAGACTTGGTGATCTCTTGCAGGTCAAGTCTTCCAGATAGGGAGTCTGTAAATGACCCAGGAGGAAGCTAATGATGGTGACTGTTACTGTTACATTACAGTTCACGAAATGATTTCAAGTCTATTAGCTTAATTAACCCTCATAATAATCCCATTAGATAGGAATAAGTATTAAGTCTATTTTAGAGATGAGGCAGTTAAGGCTCAGCAAGGTTAAATTCATAGAGCTATAGGTAATACAATCAGGACTTCAGACCAGATCCTCTGATACCCAGAATCTGTTTTCTACTACAGTGCTGAACTCTTGTCTGATCCAGACTCTTTCTCAGACCTGGTATGTGGCTTATTGTAGAAGAGTAGAATTTAATGACTAGAACCCGATAATTGAGCCACATTGGAAGGATGGGACCAGGGAGCAATAATTTGGAAGGAAAAGAGGAAAGGAATTACCATTGCTGTATACCAGATACTGTGATAAACATATTGCATGCTCCATTTGATACTTGAAACTTCATGATATTGGTACTGTTTCTTCCCTGTTTACAGAAAGGGATTGAGACACTCATGTAATTTAACTTGTCTTATTGCCAATTGTAAGAGAGTCTGGAGTCATTTCTGTGACCCTAGAGTATTCACTGGGAGGCAAGCACAGAAGGAAAAGAGAAGCATCATTTTGATGAAAATCGCTTATTTGGATAGAACCGAGCAAGATCGGGGACTTGATCCGGGGTCATAGACAATGTTTTCTTGCACTTATTTCCGTCCCAAACTCCCTCAGACCAGGCCCATGGAACAGTCTGTCAGGATAACTAACATATGGTTAATAGTTCCTGATGCTTCTTGAGGACTTTGTGGGGATTGGGTTTCCATACATAATATATATTAATTTGTTCCCACAGCAGAGTGGGCTTCATTTAGGGTAAGAAGCAGTGCTTTCAGTGCTTTGCAGTTTGCTTAGTGATTAAACTTTTTATCTTCACATCATCAACTAAGATGATTTTATTACCAGGTCAGTCTTCTTTTTAAATAGGCAAATAATTTATTCTCTTTTTACAAGGCATACTATACTAATTTCTTTCAACACTTAAAAGCATAGGGATGTAAAATCTCAGTTAAGAGTTTCACCTAAGGTCTTTTAACAGTAGAATTCTATGCTGCTCTCAAGTAAGACTATGATATTTTTATTGATTGTTAATTATCTTTCCTTTATAGATTATGGAAGAGACCTACAAAATGGAATTCATGTACAGTGGTGTGGAGAATAAGCAGGTGGTGATTATACATCACATGAGGCTGCAGGCCAAAGCTTTGCAACTTATAGTAACAGCACGAACTACACGAGGGTAAGATGTGGGGTTGGCCAAAATATGTGGCATGTTCCTTTCAAAGATACTTCAAATGCATTCAGACATCACACGAAAGTTAATGATAAGTGAAATGAAATTTAGGAAAGACTAGCTAAGGAATGTGTGATCTATTCATTTTTTTCAGATATTACAAATTCTGTTGTTGGATCAGATTAGACCCTTGGAAATCCAATTGTGTCTCTCCCTTGCTAAAAACCCTCTGGTGACTCTCCATTACATATACCACAACACTGGACTTTATCTGGCAATAAGGACACTCTGTATCCTCCTACTTGATAGATTTCCTTAAGAATTTAGTGCCAGGGACCACTTTTTCTGTTCTGAAGGGACTAATAAGCTTTTTCTCAGGCAATGATAAATTAAGAGGATGTACTGGGAAGTCAGACTACTTTGTTCAAATCTTGTCTTTTCTACTTACTAGTTGTTTGGTTACGAACCTTTCTGTACCTTGTTTCCCTGTACAAAATGAAAATGAAGACAGCATCTACCTCATGGCATTTCTATGAAGAATAAATGAGATAATACATGTAAAAACACTTAGCATGGTACTTGATACGTAATAAGAGCTCAGTGTAATTATATCTGTAAGACTTTCAGATAACTGGAATTGCCACATTTCATTGATTCCAAGATACACATTTTTTATTATTGTAACTTCTCTGAAATCAGATATTTTGATGGTGTCCCATAGTGTTTTTTGTTTCTTACTATTTCATAAAATAAAGGTGCATCTTAAGAATGATGGCATCATAGATTTGATACAAAAAAGTACTTAGGTGACTCATTGCCAGCTCACAGACATGTTTGATGCTCAGTCCAGCTGCTGTGTCAAAAAAAAAAAAGTGCCGTAGAGATATAAATATGAATGCTTAAACACAGAAACATACTAGGTCAGAAATAACATCCTGAAAAATAAAATATTTTATTTCTTCACATATCTTGATAGTGACCTCATAAAGTCAAAGAATCATTTAATCTTAAAGATATTCATATGTGGCCGGGTGTGGTGGCTCACACCTGTAATCCCAGCACTTTGGGAGGCCAAGGTGGGCAGATCACGAGGTCAGGAGATCAAGAGCATCCTGGCTAACATGGTGAAACCCTGTCTCTACTAAAAATACATAAAATTAGCCAGGCATGGTGGCATGCACCAGTAGTCCCAGCTACTCGGGAGGCTGAGGCAGGAGAATCTTTAGAACCTGGGAGGTGGAGGTTGCAGTGGGCCGAAATCACACCACTGCACTCCAGCCTGGGCAACAGAGCAAGACTCCATCTTTATAAAAAAAAAAAAAAGATATTCATATATTCATTTAACAAATGTTTAATCCCTACTATGTGCCAGTTATAGCTGAAAAAACAAAGGTGCTTGTGATGGCATCTATACTGTTTTTTAAAAAAGGTTTTTTTTAGTTTATATATAATTGTTAGAAAAATTAAAATATTACAGGGTAAGTGAAGGTTCTCTGGTAATCTACCACTTTGAAAACAGCTGCCAGCATTTCATGTGTATACTTCCAGATTTTCCCAAACCATATAAACATAGATTATAAAGATGTGTACAATAACATAAAGGGGATCATACCATACTTTGCTGTTCTGCCTCCTATTCCTTTCACCCAGCATTATAATATGCTTATCTTGTCATGTCATTATATAAAGATACTAATGTTTTTAGGTCTTTACTCATGCTATAATATTTTATATTTTTCTTCTTTTTTTCTTTTAGACAAAGTCTCGCTCTTGTTGCCCAGGCTGGAGTGCAGTGGTCCGATCTCAGCTCACTGCAACCTCTGCCTCCTGGGTTCAAGCGATTCTCCTGCCTCAGCCTCCCAAGTAGCTGGGATTACAGGCATGCAACACCATGCCCGGCTAATTTTGTATTTTCAGTAGAGACGGGTTTCACCATGTTAGCCAGGCTGGTCTCGAACTCCTGAACTCAGGTGATCCACCCAACTTGGCCTCCCAAAGTGCTAGGATTACAGGCGTGAGCCACCGAGCCCAGCCTATATTTTTCATTTGTATGCATTCCTGCTTTTTTCTTTTTTTTCTTTCTTAGGTTTTGCTAGATTGTTTTCTTTTTTCCTCCAGGGGTTTGAAAGTTATGCACCCTAATTCTAAACTCTTCAAGTGAGAGGCAGTAGAACATACTGGTTAAGAGGGCTGTGGTGCCACACTGCTTGGGTTCACATCTTGACTTTACCATTTGCAAACTGAGTAACCCTTGGACAAGTTACTTAACAATTCTTGGCCTCAGTTTGTTCCCATAAGTTAAACTGAGATAATAGTAGTACCTGTCTCTTCCTCACAGGGTTATTGTAAGGGTTATTGAATTATTATATGCAAAACCATTTATTTATTTTATTTATTTATGAGACAGAGTCTTGCTCTATCACCCAGGCTGGAGTGCAGTGGCACGATCTCAACTCACTGCAACCTCTGGTTCCCGGGTCCAAGCAACTCTCATGCCTCAGCCTCCCAAGTAGCTGGGACTACAGGCACATGTCACCACACTCAGCTAATTTTTTTATTTTTAGGAGAGATGGGGTTTCACCATGTTGGCCATGCTGGTCTCAAACTCCTGGCCTCAAGTGATCCACCTGCCTTGGCCTCCCAAAGTGCTGGGATTCCAGGCGTGAGCTACCGTGCCTGGCTGGATTATTGTATGCAAAGCCTTTAAAATAGTGTCTGTCACATCCATTATAAATACTTGATACATGTTAACTAATATTAGTTTTAGTAATACTGTTATTACTTATATTTTTAATGAACATATTGAACTTATATTTATCAGCATAACAAGTTAAACAGAATTTATGGTCACCTCTCTAAGATCAAGGTGATCTAATAGATCAACATGATCTAAGATGAAGATGAAGATTTTAGTATGCTTTTGTTTGTCTCTTACTGCTGAAGTAATTTGGGCCAGTTGGCTGGGCGCAGTGGCTCACGCCTGTAATCCCATCACTTTGGGAGTCCAAGACAGGTGGATCACAAGGTCAGGAGTTCGAGACCAGCCTGGCCAAGATGGTGAAACCCCATCTCTACTAAAAATACAAAAAATTAGCCAGGCATGGTTGTGGGCATCTGTAATCCCAGCTACTCGGGAGGCTGAGGCAGAAAATTGCTTGAACCCAGGAGGCAGAGGTTGCAGTGAGCCGAGATCACACCACTGCACTCCAGCCTGGGTGACAGAGTGAGACTCTGTCTCAAATAATAATAATAATTTAGGCCAGTTAAGGCCTCTTATTGAGCAAAAAATAATAATAACAATTTGGGCTAGATGCAGTGGCTCACGCCTGTAATCCCAGACTTTGGGAGGCCAAAGCAGGAGGATCGCTTGAGTCCAGCCAGGAGTTTGACCCCAGCCTAAGCAACATAGTGAGACCCTGACTCTAAAAAATAAAAATCAAAAATTAGCTGGACATGGGTGGTGTGCACCTGTGGTCCTAGTTACTTGGGAGGCTGAGGTGGGAGGATCCCTTGAACCCAGGAGTTCGAGGCTGCAATGAGCTATGATCATGCCATTGCACTCCAACTTGGGCAACAGAACAAGACCCTATGTCTTAAAAATAATAACAATAATATGGCTGGGTGCGGTGGCTAACGCCTGTAACCCCAGCACTTTGGGAGGCCAAATCGGGTGGATCACGAGGTCAGGAGATTGAGACCATCCTGGCTAACATGGTGAAACCCCGTCTCTACTAAAAAAAAAAAAAAAAAATTAGCCGGGCGTGGTGGCAGGTTCCTGTAATCCCAGCTACTCGGGAGGCTGAGGCAGGAGAATGGCATGAACCCAGGAGGTGGAGCTCGCAGTGAGCTGAGATCCCACCACTGCACTCCAGCCTGGGTGACAGAGTGAGACTCTGTCTCAAAAAAAAAAATAAAAAAAAAATAATAATAATAACTTGGAGGTTTGTTTCAGCTGATTATGTTTTTATAATGTAGCTTCTATTAATTTTTGTTTATAAATATAATCTTTTAAAGTTATAAGTACATAATCCTTGTATATCCTTGTTTATTTTTATTTTTAATTTTTTTATAAAATATTTTTTATTTTTAAAAATAATAGAAACATGGTTTCACTGCATTGTCCAGGCCAGTCTTGAACTCCTGAACTCAAAGTATCCCCCCACCTCGGCCTCCCAAAGTGCTAGGATTACAGACGTGAGCCACCACTTATAATCTTTATAAGTTTAGCTCCAACTTTGCCACCACTGTTCTCTGTCGCCTTTTAAATTCCTTTGCTCTCATACATAAATGGAATTCTTTTCCAATTATTTCCATATTGCTATGGTGCCTTTATTTATTTATTTTATTGGGCAGCCCCCGCCAAACCAGAATAGGTTCATAGAGACTCTCTGCCTCTGCTATGTTCCCTTTTAGTATTTAATGTTACAGTTGAATGTTTTATGTCAGTCTGGTTCTCTTCCCTACAGCTTATTTTTCATGCTCAAACCTTTAAAATTTTCTTTCTTTCTTTAATTTCACCAGGATATGTCTAGGTATGTGTTTTCTTTCAATATTCTTGCTGATCTTCGGTGGGAGTTTGAAGTATCAGCTGTTTTTGGCTCAGGGATTTTTTTTTTTTTTCTCCATTATTTCTTTACTTCTTCTATACACTCTAGTCTGTTATACTAAATGTTGGATATTCTGGATCTATTTTTCCTATACCTTTTCTTTTGTAATTTCAATTTCTTTGTTTTTCTATTCTGTATTCTGAGTAAATTCTTTTTTTTTTTTTTTTTTTTTTGAGACGGAGTTTTGCTCTTCATGCCCAGGCTGGAGTGTAATGGCACAATCTCAGCTCTCCATAACCTCCACCTCCCGGGTTCAAGAGATTCTCCTGCCTCAGCCTCCCAAGTAGCTGGGAGGCCACTGTACCCGGCTAATTTTGTATTTTTAGTAGAGACAGGGTTTCTCCATGTTTGGTCAGGCTGGTCTTGAACTTCTGACCTCGGGTGATCCGCCTGCCTCAGCCTCCCAAAGTGTTGGAATTACAGGCGTGAGCCACTGTGCCTGGCCAGTAAATTCTTTAATATGCTTTTTTTAGTTTATCATTTCAGTTTACATTGTTGTTGATTCCACTGTTCTGAACCGTTGAGTTTGATTTCATTATTATGTGTTTTATTTCCAAGTGTGCTTCTCTACTATTTTTTTCCTTTTTTTTCTGTATAGTTTCTCTTCTTGTCATCTGCTGTTTCTGTAGCAGTTTCTCTTGCTTTGTCAATGTAATATCCTTTTAAATCCCCTGTTAACTCTCACCGAGGTTGTTGATTAGAATTTTTAAAAAAGTTTTCTGTGCTTTCTTGCCTTGACTTAACTCTTTTTGAGGACTGCTTGGTCTCCTTTACAGCTCCTGATTGTCGTTTATAACACCTAGTCATTTTCCATTGTCTTTGCCTACTTACAATGAAAGTCTAGACTAGTTTAAATTGGTAATTTGTATTCTTTAATGATTGTTAGCCCCCGAGTGAGCCTCACTTTCATAGCTTTCCTTCCCTCACACCAAAGAAAAAGCAGGAGTTCTTAGAGGCCTACTTCATGTATATGGCCTGTTGATGAGGATGCCTGCTCTTTTTTGACGTTTGGGGAGAGTTCCCAAATCTTTTTGTATTTTACTTCCTGGTGTCTCTCCAAGATGATTCTCTATATAATCAGGCAAACAAATGAGGAAATGTCACTGCTTGGCCAAATTGCTTTCCTTTGTGCCCCTGCTTGGCTGGAATTCTCCCTTCTAGCCCTCTCACTCCTTGTGGTGTTTGGTGGGTAACCTCACTATGAAATTTCACTTCCATTTCTGGTAGAAGATTAGTTTAAAAACTCTCAAGTGCTACTTTTTTTTTTTTTTTTTTTTTTTCAGGAAAAGAATTAGAATGAATGTTGCTTCCAGAGTAGGTTTCCATTTGCCATCTACCCCCAGCCCCATTTTTTGTTCATTCAGCAAATACTTATTGACTGCTGCCTGTGCTAGGAAATATATGATGAAGAATACAAAGTCTACTCATGGAGACTATATTTTAATAAAAAGACTAAACCTTGACATCATTCTCTTAAATATTTTTACATAAGGAAAGAGTATTTGTTTTATCTTGGTGGGAACTTTATTCCTCCAATGAATAATATATTAAAGAAAACAAGTGGGAAATTTCATGCAGAAATTACATACAAGAAATAGGAAGAAAATATACAAAGGTCAAAACTTAGTAAGTCATATTGACCTAGCATGTTGCCTGGATTATTTAGGTATGCAATAACTTTTTACTGAAATGAAATGTTCTCAAGTACTGTGAGGCCAAGTAATTCAAGATAGAGAGGAAGGAACACCATCTATGTCTGTCGCCAAAATAGTAACAAAACCTTTTCCCCTCTTGCACAGGAATTTAGTTAACTTTTTAGGTATGTTTCTTGGAGCCCTTACAGTATCAACTACATTAGTAGGCTATACCGCTATGGAAAAAATGATCTCTGAGTAAATTGCATGTAGACCAGAAGGAAATATAAATGAACTAGTTTCCAGATGCCGATACAATGGCTGTAGGCTTCATTGAGTGCAGTGATTCTTGAAACTGGATAGATCTTGCAGCAGTCCACACAGCTATCTGGGAGCTTTCATCCCAATGCTGACAGCTCATGTGCAAGGAGATGAGATCTAAATCAGGTAGGTATAGAGACCATACTAGCTGAGATGCTAATGAAGCAAGGACTCCTACAGAAGGGGAACTTGACACTGTACTGCCCACATGCTATGCTTCTCTCCTGTATTCGTAGTGAGTCTAGTGCCAAGTGTAGCCTGTGATAGTCTTTGATTTTTAATATTCTTTGAGCTTAATGGGCACTGCAGTGGTTTAATCAGGTCTTGGGATCCCAACAGGTGTTTCCCCCAGGTCCATTAGGAGTCTTCTGTTACTTTTAGAGATCATTTTTATAGTGTAATATGCTAATTTTCCTTTAATTTAGGCTCAGGTTTCTGGGACTTTTGGTCCTCCTCAGTTTGCAGATTTCACAAGCAAATTATTTTACATTTCTTTTCTACAGACTTGACCCCTTATTTGGGATGTGTGAAAAATTTTTACAGGAAGTAGACTTTTTTCAGAGGTAAGTATTTTATAACTCTTCTGGCTTATTAAATCTTGGTTACACGGAGTATAGCACTTGCAGGCAATAGGAACAATCACAAATCACATTCCTTGGTTTAGCTTGTGCAGCCAAGCTATCATCTGTGGCCATGTCGTTAAACTTAAATTAGGAAAAAAAAACCTAATTTGGTTTTTTTCCTTAATGTTATAGAAACTTCCTTGAAGTTGGAGCTTCAAAACTAAACCTACCAGGAATCACTTGCATTTAGCACTCAGCTAGGCCATAAAAAGACAAGTAATATGAAGAAAACGTGTAAATACGTTTGTTGAAAAAAATCATTAGTCATCTGTTTTTTTCAACACTGTTCGTTCACACCATTCTTATTTATTTATTTATTTATTTATTTATTTATTTATTTATTTATTTATTTGAGACAGAGTCTTGCTCTGTCACCCAGGCTGGAGTGCAGTGGTGCAGTCTTGGCTCACTGCAGCCTCCGCCTCCTGGGTTCAAGTGATTCTTCTGCCTCAGCTTCCCAAGTAGTTGGCACTACAGGTGCCTGCCACCACACCTGGCTAATTTTTGTATTTTTAGTAGAGACGGGGTTTCATCATGTTGGCCAGGCTGGTCTCTAACTCCTGACCTCAAGTGATCTGCCTGCCTTGGCCTCCCAAAGTGCTGGGATTACAGGCATGAGCCACCACCGTGTCTGACCTCATTATTATTTTTTGAGACAGGGTCTCACTCTGTCACCCAGACTGGCACAGCTCACTGCACCCTTGAACTCCTGGGCTAAAGCTATCATCCCACTTCAGACTCCTGAGTAGCTAGGACTACAGGCATGTGCCACCATGCCCGGATAATTTTTAATATATTTTTTTTAGAGATGGTGTCTTGCTGTGTTGCTCAGGCTGGTCTCAAACTTCTGGCTTCAAGAGATCCTCCTGCCTCTGCCTCCCAAAGTATTGGGATTACAGGTGTGAACTACTGCACCAGGCCCACACTGTTCTTACACTTGCATATTTCTCTATAATCTACAATTGTTTTGTAATTCTGTAGGTAAATTTTATTTTGTAGAATACATATATTTTTTCAGAGTTTTATATGGAATGAATCCGTTAAAGCACATGCAGTAGTTGAATGGAAAGCTTGATGAAGAAATAGGAGTCGAGGGAGTGACCAGACTTCTGGTATGCTGGCAGAATAATACTGGGAGAAGACATAGGATCTTAAAGCACTGATGAAGTCTGTTTCATTTCTTCCGCTCATTGTCTCTGCCCTCATGAAGTTCACCAAACCTGAGGTTTTTATGACTCTGTACTTGTCATTGGGGTGATGATAGCTTCTTACAGGGCTGAGTTGCAACACTACCTTCACCAGCAGGTAATACTCTCTAGCAAACTTACCATCTAGCTTGGCTTTTTAAGATCCTAGTTTTGAGGCTGGGCACGGTGGCTCACGCCTGTAATCCCAGCACTTTGGGAGGCCGAGGCAGGTGGATCACGAGGTCAGGAGTTCGAGACCAGCCTGGCCAATATAGTGACACCCTGTCTCTACTAAAAAATACAAAAAATTAGTAGGGCGTGGTGGTGGGCAGCTGTAGTCCCAGCTACTCGGGAGGCTGAGGCAGGAGAATTGCTTGAACCTGGGAGGCGGAGGTTCCAGTGAGCCGAGATCACGCCATTGCACACCAGCCCGGGAAATAGTGTGAGACTCCTTCTCAAAAAGAAAATTAAAAAAAAATTCTAGTTTTGAATCTGAAATAAGTTCATGCCTTACTTTTGCTTTAGTTTCTTTAAAGTAGAGAGTCTGTTTTTGCACAGTTGGGTTGAAAAGATTTTTGGGAAGATGATAGCTCTGAATCCCCAAAGTTCTTCATCTGATGTTCTTAATTCATCCTTTGAGTTCCTGCACAGATATCACCTCCTCAGTGAGATATTTTTTGACTATCCACTGGCACAAGGCACAAAATTGGATCAGTCTGAGCCAGGAGTAACGTACTTAACTTTTCTGAGCCTCAGTGAGGCATCATCCCCTCTGAGTCTCAGTGTTTCTGCCACTTGAATGTAAGCTCCATTGAAGCAATCGTTTTTTTCTCTTCCGTTCACTGTGTTTCCAGAACCTAAAATAGTGCTTGGCGCTTCGTAGGTCTTAAAAATGTATTTGTTAAAATAATTAATGAATCTATAATACGAAAATAAAAATTCTAATGATGCATAGGATTGCTAGGAGTTAAATAAGATCATGTAAAACACTTAAGAGTATGCCTGGCACATAATGGTTATCAATAAACAGAGGCCTTTCTGATGATCATGTGACTGAGGCATGATTGTATAGGTACCAGTCTATCTTGGTCGTAAACTGCAAGCTCCTCTCACTTCATCATTCTTCCTACTTCAGGGTTTGATAGGTGTCTGGGGCCCAGCCTGTGGTGAATGAGTGCACAGTTGAATGAGTCAGTTGCTTCTGTTTGTTCCTCCAGGTATTTCATCGCTGATTTGCCCCACTTGCAGGACAGCTTTGTGGACAAACTCCTTGACCTTATGCCCCGACTCATGACATCCAAACCTGCAGAAGTGGTCAAAATTCTACAGACCATGCTGCGACAGAGTGCCTTTCTGCATCTCCCACTTCCAGAGCAGGTCAGGGTCTATTTGGCCCCTGTAGGCCAAATCTGTCCAGACGGTCAAAAATCTTTACCTTGGTGATCTTCTTTGACCAATGGAGCAGCTGGGCTAGGCTGTTCCTCTGAGTGGCTCCCACATGCCCACTCATTAGATAAGGAGACAGAAAAAAGATGTGTCTTCTTGTCCAGGAATGACCTGGCTTTAAAATCATAGGATTTTCCTCTTGCTTACAGATCCACAAAGCCTCAGCCACCATCATCGAGCCAGCTGGCGAGTCAGACAACCCTTTGCGGTTTACCTCTGGGTTGGTGGTTGCCCTGGATGTTGATGCAACCCTGGAGCACGTGCAGGATCCTCAGAACACTGTTAAGGTCCAGGTCTGTCGGGTTTGGGTCCTCATGGAGCTTCTAGACTGACATTGTGTTGAAGTATTTAATGTTAGCACCCCTGTAGTCTCTACTTGAGGGACAGAAACTGGGACAGGAGAAGAAATGAGCCTCTGTGGGAAAGAACCTAGGCTTGAATCTCAACTACTGCTGAGTGTGGTTTGGAGCAAGTTACTTTAAACTCTGAGTCTCAGATTCTACAACTGACCAATAGGAGGAGTTGACATAAAGAGATAATGTATTTAAAGCCCCCAGGACCCAGTAAGGGTTCACTAAATGATAAGACCTTTTCTAATCTTGTAATGTGACGTTAAGATTTGGTCTTTTGTTACAGAAAACTGTAATAAACAAGTTCCTTTCAGGCTGTGAGTCAGTCGGCTGGCAGATAAAATTTATGGATGGGAAAAAGCAATTACTAGGAAATATTCTTTCCCAAGTTACATAGATGTAATAGAGACACATGAGAAATGTAGTAGAGACACTAATCAATTCAGACAGTGCAATTAAGCGCCACAAAGAGTACTACTCCTTCATTCATCCATCTGTCCACTCATTCATCCTTCTTTCCATCCATCTGTACAATCATGTTTACTCTATTGCATGCACTAAGTGCTGTGGTTGCCAAGGTAAATATGTCACAATTCTTCCTCTCGGAGTGTGCACAGTTTCATTGAGAGACATACAAATGGGCAGGCAATTATAAAACAGGGTTTGGTGAGTAGACATGCACAGGATGGGTCATCTCCTAGACTGTCTCCTAAAAAACCCCTTTCAAAGCACCTCTACCACATGCAGGGCTAAACCTTTTAGAGTATTCAATTTGGAGTGTGGTGGAGGCTCAGGAAAGGAAAGGAGAAGGGCACAAGGGATATGAGAGAAGGGCCAAAGGGATATGAGTCAAAGCAGGGATGCAAGCACTGGCAGGAAGTACAATAAGGGGACAGAAAAATAGGCTGGAACAGGCAGAGAAGACTTCCTGGAGGAGGTAAGGATGAATCAGGCCTTGAAGATTATGCTTTTTGGCTGTGGTGACAATAGAGGAACGGGCCTTCTGGCTTCCAAGCAGGAATTATTAAAAATTATGAGACCTGCAGAGAACTAGTTCTGAGCTAGCTGTGAAGTTGTATTGCATATTGGAGTGTTTTTTTGTTTGTTTGTTTTTTTCCACGTTAGTGGTTGTCCACCTTCACTGCACTTTAGGATTACTCAGAAAGCATTAAGAAGAACAGATGAATAGGTGAATAGGTGTCAGCCTACATTAATTAAATCAAAATCCCCAGAATAGGGCCTATGGACACTAGTGTTTAAGAGTTCCTAGGTGATTCTAATACGTAGTCAGTGATACCAGCAGAACTACTGTTTTACATTGTCCCTGAAAAAAACTTCACTGATCACCTAAGCGTAAAGGAGATTGTAGGCAGGTTACTTAAGGGTCATCTCCTAGACTGTCTCCTAAAAAACCCCCTTCAAAGCACCTCTACCAAACGCAAGGCTAAACCTTTTAGATACCTTATAGGTAGAGGGACAGGAAACTCACTGCCCCATCGTGGGACAGGTCCAGTGGTTTGAAAGTGCCATCCAGTCCTGTCACCACACCCTGAGTCATTCCTCTGTGCCAGGCACTACTTCAGGTGCTCAATAGAGATATAGCAGTAAACATGCCTCAGAGATGACACTGAGATTACATTCCCCATTAAAATACTGTAGATCTGTTCTTTAAAGCAAACCCTGCAGAACTCCATTCATTAACATTTTATTTTATTTTATTATACTTTAAGTTTTAGGGTACATGTGCACAATGTGCAGGTTTGTTACATCTGTATACATGTGCCATGCTGGTGTGCTGCACCCATTAACTCGTCATTTAGCGTTAGATATATCTCCAAATGCTATCCCTCCCCACTCCCCCCACCCCACAACAGTCCCCGGGGTGTGATGTTCCCCTTCCTGTGTCCATGTGTTCTCATTGTTCAATTCCCACCTATGAGTGAGAACATGCGGTGTTTGGTTTTTTGTCCTTGTGATAGTTTGCTGAGAATGATGGTTTCTAGTTTCATCATTTTTTATGGCTGCATAGTATTCCATGATGTATATGTGCCACATTTTCTTAATCCAGTCTATCGTTGTTGGACATTTGGGTTGGTTCCAAGTCTTTGCTATTGTGAATGGTGCCGCAATAAACATATGTGTGCATGTGTCTTTATAGCAGCATGATTTATAATCCTTTGGGTATATACCCAGTAATGCGATGACTGGGTCAAATGGTATTTCTAGTTCTAGATCCCTGAGGAATTGCCACACTGACATCCACAATGGTTGAACTAGTTTACAGTCCCACCAACAGTGTAAAAGTGTTCCTATTTCTCCACATCCTCTCCAGCACCTGTTGTTTCCTGACTTTTTAATGATCGCCATTCTAACTGGTGTGAGATGGTATCTCATTGTGGTTTTGATTTGCATTTCTCTGATGGCCAGTGATGATGAGCATTTTTTCATATGTTTTTTGGCTGCATAAATGTCTTCTTTTGAGAAGTGTCTGTTCATATCCTTTGCCCACTTTTTGATGGGGTTGTTTGTTTTTTTCTTGTAAATTTGTTTGAGTTCATTGTAGATTCTGGATATTAGCCCTTTGTCAGATGAGTAGGTTACGAAAATTTTCTCCCATTTTGTAGGTTGCCTGTTCACTCTGATGGTAGTTTCTTTTGCTGTGCAGAAGCTCTTTAGTTTAATTAGATCCCATTTGTCAATTTTGGCTTTTGTTGCCATTGCTTTTGCTGTTTTAGACATGAAGTCCTTGCCCATGCCTAAGTCCTGAATGGTATTGTCTAGGTTTTCTTCTAGGGTTTTTATGGTTTTAGGTCTAACATGTAAGTCTTTAATCAATCTTGAATTAATTTTTGTATAAGGCATAAGGAAGGGATCCAGTTTCAGCTTTCTACATATGACTAGCCAGTTTTCCCAGCACCATTTATTAAATAGGGAATCCTTTCCCCATTGCTTGTTTTTGTCAGGTTTGTCAAAGATCAGATGGTTGTAGATATGTGGCATTATTTCTGAGGGCTCTGTTCTGTTCCATTGATCTATATCTCTGTTTTGGTAACAGTACCATGCTGTTCTGGTTACTGTAGGCTTGTAGTATAGTTTGAAGTCAGGTAGCATGATGCCTCCAGCTTTGTTCTTTTGGCTTAGGATTGACTTGGAGATGTGGGCTCTTTTTTGGTTCCATATGAACTTTAAAGTAGTTTTTTCCAATTCTGTGAAGAAAGTCATTGGTAGCTTGATGGGGATGGTATTGAATCTATAAATTACCTTGGGCAGTATGGCCATTTTCACAATATTGATTCTTCCTACCCATGAGCATGGAATGTTTTTCCATTTGTTTGTATCCTCTTTTATTTCATTGAGCAGTGGTTTGTAGTTCTCCTTGAAGAGGTCCTTCACATCTCTTGTAAGTTGGATTCCTAGGTATTTTATTCTTTTTGAACCAATTGTGAATGGGGAGTTCACTCATGATTTGGCTCTCTGTTTGTCTGTTATTGGTGTATAAGAATGCTTGTGATTTTTGCACATTGATTTTGTATCCTGAGACTTTGCTGAAGTTGCTTATCAGCTTAAGGAGATTTTGGGCTGAGACGATGGGGTTTTCTAGATATACAATCATGTCATCTGCAAACAGGGACAATTTGACTTCCTCTTTTCCTAATTGAATACCCTTTATTTCCTTCCCCTACCTAATTGCCCTGGCCAGCACTTCCAACACTATGTTGAATAGGAGTGGTGAGAGAGGGCATCTCTGTCTTGTGCCAGTTTTCAAAGGGAATGCTTCCAGTTTTTGCGCATTCAGTATGATATTGTCTGTGGGTTTGTCATAGATAGCTCTTATTATTTTGAGATACGTCTCATCAATACCTAATTTATTGAGAGTTTTTAGCATGAAGGTTGTTGAATTTTGTCAAAGGCCTTTTCTGCATCTATTGAGATAATCATGTGGTTTTTGTCTTTGGTTCTGTTTATATGCTGGATTACATTTATTGATTTTCGTATGTTGAACCAGCCTTGCATCCCAGGGATGAAGCCCACTTGATCATGGTGGATAAGCTTTCTGATGTGCTGCTGGATTTGGTTTGCCAGTATTTTATTGAGGATTTTTGCATCAATGTTCATCAAGGATATTGGTCTAAAATTCTCTTTTTTTGTTGTGTCTCTGCCAGGCTTTGGTATCAGGATGATGCTGGCCTCATAAAATGAGTTAGGGAGGATTCCCTCTTTTTCTATTGATTGGAATAGTTTCAGAAGGAATGGTACCAGCTCCTCCTTGTACCTCTGGTAGAATTCGGCTGTGAATCCATCTGGTCCTGGACTCTTTTTGGTTGGTAAGCTATTGATTATTGCCTCAATTTCAGAGCCTGTTATTGGTCTATTCAGAGATTCAGCTTCTTCCTGGTTTAGTCTTGGGAGGGTGTATGTGTCGAGGAATTCATCCATTTCTTCTAGATTTTCTAGTTTATTTGCGTAGAGGTGTTTATAGTATTCTCTGATGGTAGTTTGTATTTCTGTGGGATCGGTGGTGATATCCCCTTTATCATTTTTTTTTTTTTTTGCGTCTATTTGATTCTTCTCTCTTTTCTTTATTAGTCTTGCTAGCAGTCTATCAATTTTGTTGATTTTTTCAAAAAACCAGCTCCTGGATTCATTAATTTTTTGAAGGGTTTTTTGTGTCTCTATTTCCTTCAGTTCTGCTCTGATTTTAGTTATTTCTTGCCTTCTGCTAGCTTTTGAATGTGTTTGCTCTTGCTTTTCTAGTTCTTTTAATTGTGATGTTAGGGTGTCAATTTTGGATCTTTCCTGCTTTCTCTTGTGGGCATTTAGTGCTATAAATTTCCCTCTACACACTGCTTTGAATGTGTCCCAGAGATTCTGGTATGTTGTGTCTTTGTTCTCGTTGGTTTCAAAGGATATCTTTATTTCTGCCTTCATTTCGTTATGTACCCAGTAGTCATTCAGGAGCAGGTTGTTCAGTTTCCATGTAGTTGAGTGGTTTTGAGTGAGTTTCTTAGCAAGGCCGGCGGACCCTGCCCCGCCCCCTCGCCGGGGGCCTCCCACCTATTCTACACCTCTCGTGTCTCTTCACCCTGCCAGACTAGAGTCAAGCTCAACAGGGTCTTCTTTCCCTGCTGATTCCGCCAAGCCCATTCCCTTGGCTGTGGTTTCGCTGGATAGTAGGTAGGGACAGTGGGAATCTCGTTCATCCATTCATGTGCGTCACTAATTAGATGACGAGGCATTTGGCTACCTTAAGAGAGTCATAGTTACTCCCGCCGTTTACCCGTGCTTCATTGAATTTCTTCACTTTGACATTCAGAGCACTGGGCAGAAATCACATCGCATCAACACCCGCCGCGGGCCTTCACGATCATTAACTCTTGTAAGCCTAATCTAGGTTACTGTATTCTACCTGATGATCATTCATACTGGCCATTTCCTTCCTCTGACCTACTTGGGCCACAGGTTTCTAAGCTCCACTTTTGGAGTAGACAAATGAAAGAAGGCTTCCAGCAACCATTTCACAGAGGAGTGAAGGCCTTTCACCAAGGACAGTTTTGCTGAGAATGCTGGGAATTTTTTTTTTTTTTTTTTTTGAGACAAGGTCTCTGTCTGTTGCCTGGGCTGGAGTGCAGTGGCATGGTCAGCTCACTGTGACCTCAAACTTCTGTGTCCAAGGGATCCTCCTGCCTCAGCCTCCTGAGTAGCTGGAACTAGAGATACACACCACTACACCTGGCTAATTTTAATTTTTTTTGTGTGGAGATTGGGGGGTCTTACTTTTTTGCCCAGTCTCATCTTAAACTCCTGTCTTCAAGCAATCCTCCCACCTCAGCCCCCCAAAATGCTGGGATTATAGGCATGAGCCACTGCACCTGCTGAACACAGAAATTATGGCCCCTGTTCATTTGTTTTTCCCATGATCATTGCTGTTTCAGCCCCCCTCTGCCCTTCTTTTTCTTTCTTTCTTTCTTTTTTTTGAGACAGAATCTCACTCTGTCACCCAGGCTGGAGGGCAGTGGCAGCGATCTCAGCTCACTGCAACCTCTGCCTCCCAGGTTCAAGTGATTCCCCTGCTTCAGCCTCCCAAGTAGCTGGGACTACAGGCACACGCCACCATACCCAGCTAATTTTTGTATTTTTAGTAGGGAAGGGGTTTCATTATGTTGACCAGACTGGTCTTGAACTCCTGACCTCAAGTAATCCACCTGGCTCAGCCTCCCAAAGTGCTGGGATTACAGGCGTGAGCCACTGTGCCCGGCCCTCCCCTTCATTTTCTAAAAAAAAATGAAGCCCAAGCACTTGTCTTTAAAGATAATAAGGATCAGGAAACTGAGACACCTGCATTTTTTTTTCTATAGTAGGTTTGGGAGCTTGGAGCCTAGAACTAGAGTGGGGAGTAGCAGCTTTAAGAAATAAGGGTAGGCCAGGTGTGGTGGCTCACGCCTGTAATCCCAACACTTTGGGAGGCTGAAGTAGGAAGATCACCTGAGGTCAGGAGTTCGAGACCAACCTGGCCAACATGGTGAAACCCCATCTCTACTAAAGATACAAAATTAGCCGGGCATGACGGTGGGCGCCTGTAATCCCAGCTACTTGGGAGGCTGAGGCAGGAGAATCACTTTAACCCGGGAGGCGGAGGTTGCAGTGAGCCGAGATCATGCCACTGCAGTTCAGCTTGTGTGACAGAGTGAGACTATCTCAAGAAAAGAAAAAAAAGAAAAAGAAAAAGAAATAAGGGTAGGCTGGGCACAGTTGCTCATGCCAGTAATTCCAACACTATGGGAGTCTGAGGCAGGAGGGTCACTTGAGGTCAAGAGTTGGAGACCAGCCTGGGCAACATAGCAAGATCTTGTCTCTACAAAAAAATTTAAAAAGAAAATTACCTGGCGTGGTGGCACGTGCCTGTAATCCCCACTCCTCAGGAGGCTGAGGCAGGAAGATCACTTGCGCCCAGGAGTTTGAGGCTTCAGTGAGTTACGATCGTGCCACTACACTCCAGCCTGGGTGGCAGAGTAAGACCCTGTCTTAAAGAAAAAAAAAAAAAGAAAGAAAGAAGTGTAGAATCAGGGGGAGGCCCCATGACCTGAGGAGAGATGAAGGATTATAGGGCAAGTGGGTGAGACATGCCTTCCACAGTTTCAACATTGACCACAGTTTCAACATTGGAAGACCTGTGTGGTTCCCTACTCTGCCTTCATAAGTATATTTACATAGAGCAGGTCCTAGTCCTAGGATAAGCTTCATTTGTTCCTCTAGTTCCTTTGTGCGCTGCAGTATAGTAGGCTGTCTACACAGGGAGCTGGGAGGTCCCCCAGGATGCTGAGGAAAGAACTCTGTTGCAGTTCATGAGCCTTAAAGAACTGGCCAGTGATTTGAGTGGACTCTTCATTGAGCCGTCTCTCCGTAGAGAGAGAGATAAATGACTTCCTAGCTGCTTGCAATGTAGTGGAAAGAATGCAATTACAAAATAACTCCAAATACTGGTGGTTGGTGATGGATGCTGGGCCATGGTATGATTCAGAGCCAGGGAGGGAGTGCTCTTCTGGTGAAGGTGCCTGAGAACACTTTTCATAATCAGAATTAATATTCTTACCTGTCTTTGCGCTTAATAGAGACACTCTGTTCATATTACTTATTCACCATGAATTCAGGAAATGTTTACTGAACACTGCTTCATGCTGGATTAGGGGAATAGAGATGTCTACAGTGTTGACCTACCCCCAAGGCTCAATCTTAGTAAAGTTGGTGTCATGTTTCTTCTTGTGTTTTGAGGTTCACAACAGATGTCATCATCCATTTTGTTAAATGCTCCTCTCGCTTCTGCCTTTTTCTCATTTCTGTCACCCTTTAGGTCTTATATCCAGATGGCCAGGCTCAGATGATTCACCCCAAGCCTGCAGACTTCCGGAATCCTGGCCCCGGGCGGCACCGGCTCATCACTCAGGTTTACCTCTCCCACACCGCTTGGACAGGTAAGGAGTCAGGACCAGGGTGGGAAGGGAAATATGCTGCTGGAGATCACACCTACCCTTAAGCGTTTGGTTTTTAAAGTTTGAAAAAAATACATGGATGAATCAGGCCTTGTAAGAATTGAACTTAATGAGTTTATAAGCACTCATTAAGTGGGTAAAAAACTGGGTATATTTGGGCTAATTTGCTACAGTGCTTTGATTGCATGAGAGATAAGATTCTGTTGGAAGATATACAGGCGATTATAATAGAATGGAGTCTCATGGAAAGGGCCCTGGTCTGGACACCAGGAGATTATTCTTATCCTAACTGCCACCGACTTGCTTGGTCACCTTAGACAAGTCTCTCCCTTTCTGAGTCTTTTTCCTTATCTTCCAAATGACAATAATAATTCTCAACCTACAAATTAGTTGTGAGGATTTAAAAAAATTTTTTTTTCATTTGCCAACTTATGTCTGAATTGTGAGGATAAAATGGGAGAATACAAGTACAAAGGAGATTACATTTCAAGCCTGTAAGCCTGCTTTAAAAAACTTAAGAAGACCTCAGTCTGCAGAACCTAGAATAGGGGGCAGAATTGGCCTCAGTGGTGTTTCCCAAATAATTGGAGATGGTTCAGGAGCACTGTTACTGGAGGTGTTTAATGCCACCAAATTTGGTTTATTTTAGAGATAGGGAATGCCTTTTGGAATTTTCTTTCACTCTGTGTTTTTAAACACATAATTATAAGGCTATTATTATTATTATTATTATTATTATTATTTTGAGACGGAGTCTTGCTCTTGCCCAGGCTGGAGTGCAGTGGTGCAATCTCGGCTCACTGCAACCTCTGTCTGCCTCCTGGGTTCAGGTGCTTCTCCTGTCTCAGCCTCCCGAGTAGCGGGGATTACAGGTACACGTCACTACACCTGGCTAATTTTTTTGTATTTTAGTAGAGACAGGGTTTCGTCATGTTGGCCAAGCTAGTCTCGAACTCCTGACCTCAGGTGATCCACCCGCCTTGGCCTCCCAAAGTAGTGGGATTACAGGCGTGAGCCACTGCGCTGGGCCTTTATTAATGGTTTCCCTCTCTCAGGGTGTTAGATGGGTAATGATGACTTTATGAAGCTGTTGGATGTTAGGGCAGCCCCTTTGGGGTTCTAGTGGTGGTAGGCCTGGTGTAGTTGAGGAGCATCCAGCAGTTCTGCTACCCAGGACGTGCTTCCCTGAGTATTCCTCATTCCATAATCTGGCTGCCTGGAATGTTTTTGCACTATTTGCCAAACCACTGGCCCCACAGGAAAATAGATTCCTTATTCTAATATCTTCTGCTGAAGGGATCCCGGACATGGGGAAGGAAATGCTGTGGGACAGTATTATTTTGGGAGGGACAAGGCTCAGGAAAGCAAATTACAGTATGCTGTAGCTCCAAAGATCGTGGAAGGTCTTGAGAGGGTACTGACTTGTCCCTGGTCACACAGCAAGTCATTGCCAAGGCCAGAGTTAGAACTCAGCTGATCTGCCCCCAAGCTCAAGGTTCTTTTTCCTAGGCCCCATTTCCTCTTAAGGTATCCTAGTTCATTGCAGACTTCCTTGTTTGGTATTGCCAGGCGATCCTGAGCCTGAATAATTTTAACTTATACAAGATCACAGCCAGGCATGGTGGCTTGTACCTGTAATCTTCGGGAGGCTGAGGTGGGAGGATCGATTGAGCCCAAGAGTCTGAGACCAGCATGGGCAATATAGGGCAACCCTATCTCTACAATAGATATATAAAAAAGTTAACTGGGCATGGTGGCATGTGCCTGTAGTCCCAGCTACTCAGGAGGCTGAGGCAGGAAGATTGCTTGAGTCTGGGGGGTCAAGGCTGCAGGGAGCCCTGATCATGCCATTACATTCCAGCCTGGGTAACAGAGCAAGACCCTGACTCAAAAAAAAAAAAAAATCAGAAACAAGAAAACAAGATCACCTCCTCTGAATGGTCGCTACCCAGTCAGTATTACAAATCCCTGTTTTCATTGTTTATATATAGTGCGTACTGGTTTCAGATGTGTTTTCACATTTAATTACTTACTGACTTTCCCATTAGGATGTAGGCTTCTATAGAGCAGGGAACTTGCTTGTCTTTGCCTCTGTATCTCCAGTGTTTTAGTAGCCTGTGTCTCTAGTGCCTGACATGTAGTAGGCACTCAACAAATAATGAAAATTGAATACAAGGTTTTAAATGTGTAATAAAAATTCATTTAATCTTTAGACCAACTCTGCAGTGGAAATTAGTATTCTCTTCTTCATTTTACAGATACATAAATGGAGGCCCACATACCTGATCAGTGATAGTGCTAAAGCTGGTAGTCACCCTTCCCAGCCCTCACTGCGCTATGTCCCTTCCGGTTTGGGGCACTGAAGTGAAATATGTCTCATTGTAAATGAGCTTGCAGTTTCTTTCTCCTAATCTAGGTGATGGGGCCTGGAGTTTCTAGGGAGCTCCTTCAATCCCTCAGTAGCTCCCCACCAGGGAGGGGCCTCTCCTCTGGGAGGCAGGATGCTGCCACGTAGGAAGCTCAGTCATAGACCATGTTTCAAATTCTGCTTCCTTTGCTGTGTGATCCTGAGAAAGTTATTTTACTTCCCTGTCTCATTAAGATGAGAATAAGAATATAAACCTGCTAGGAGATAAATTCTTCCAGGCATGACGCATAAGTTGCATGAGTTGTCCTAGATGATCTTGTCTCCTTCTCCCAAGTTCCCCTCCTTCTTGTTTTCTCTCTTCTCCGCTTTACTCCTATGGCATTGCCTTGAATTGCCATTCTTATCAAATGTTGGTAAGGGAATGCAAAATGACCCTGTAGGGCTGAGTCCTACATCAACTCCCTCTGACCTTAGCAGGATTTATTTGTTTTTTGTTTGTTTGTTTGTTTGTTTTGAGACAGGGTTTCCTTCTGTTGCCCAGGCTGGAGTGCAGTGGTGTGATCCTCTCGGGCTCAAGTGGTTCCTCCCACCTCAGTCCCCCTAGTAACTGAGACTGTATGCCTGGCTAATTATTTTTATTTTTTGTAGAGACAGGTCTCACTATGTTGCCCAGGCTAGTCTCAAACACCTGGGATCAAGTGATTCTCCTGCCTTGGCCTCCCAAAGTGCTGGGATTATAGGCTTGAGCCTTATCCAGCTCTTACCAGGATTTGGCTTCTTGAAAGTGCTATGCCAACTGGGGCTGTGGTTGTGGTCTGCCACCTGGGATGGAATGGGAGAGTGTGGCAGGAAAGCAGATATAGGTACCTATTTTGATTCCACCCTAAGTGGGAGATTCATCTGGAGCCTGGTATCAGAGAACAGTGTTAGTTTCATGACAGTTACACTCATGGCTGCTGCATGACCCTCATGTTGTCATGTGAGTGTGTGCTTATCCCATGGCTGGTACTTGATGCTGAGGCTGCACTTAGATCTCATGCTGAAATCTGAGGTGCACTGGATTGCTCTGGCCTTGGGCTGACTGCAAACCTTTCCCTTCCTGGAGGACAGCAATCCAGTCTCTACTCTGACCCATAGAGAGAAGCTTGGATGTAACCAGGAAGAGGTCTGGGGAGGCATTGAGAAGTCCTGGAGTCTCTGCCCTTGTTAATTTAGATCCATCTAGCCTTCATTCCTACCCTCTGAACTTCTTAGCCTTGGGATCATCTTCAACTTACACTTTTTGCTCTGGTTGCACCAAATTAAGGAGACATCCCAAGCTCACTCCATTCCTGGCCTTTGCACTTGCCCTTACATTTTTCTGAAATTCTCTCCCTCTTCTTTATAGAAGCTTGTGGTTAATAGAATGAGTAACTGCTTCAGTTTATGAACTGGGCTCAAATTCTTACCCAGGTGTGCATCTGGGGAGTCTCTGAGAACCTATCTGATTCTTGGGACTTTTGCCAAGATTGTGGCAGTCTTTCTTTCATAATGTAGCAGGATAAGAACTCTTGGGGTTAACTGTTTGGCATAGAATGGATATTCTATTCCAAAGCCTTCCTGCACTCCTCCTCAGTACTTCTTGCAGGCTTGGTTAGAGCATGTGTTGTACTCCATTGCAACTATCTGTTTCCTCAACCAAACAGCAGGCAACTTGAGGGGAGTTCTTAATTATTCTTGCTAGGACCTGCCACATAGAGACACTAGATGATTATATTGTAAGATAATGTAATGAAAGAATGAGATGTTTTCAGACATTTTAGGTCCCTGAAACATGTTCCTGTTCATTGGCCAGAAATTTTTTGGCGAACCACTTCCTATTCAAAGGCTTCCTCTCCACTAATAAAGTAGTCTGTGGTACATGCAGCCCTGAGGCTTGAGATGGAACTGCGCAGGAAGAGCCCAACTGGGTATCAGAATAAGCCACATGCACCTTCTGAAACTGCCCAAATCCACACCTGCATAAGAATTTGAGCCCAGTTCATAAAGCAGATCATGAAGCAATTATCTTCCTGGAAGGGTTTTTAGCTTGCTCTCCAGTTGCCTCAGCAGCTTTGGCTCTGTGCCACAGTGAGCCCAAGGGGAAGGTGATGGAACAGCATCACATCTGCAGGCTCAGTGTTTTGTTTGGTGAGGGTAAGGGGAGGGAATGTGGACAGATGAAGAAATTTCTCCCTACTGCTTCCATTTTGATATTTCTTTAACTTCACATTTCATCCTCATTCCTAGCAGTTGCCTAGTTATAGAGGATTTCTTTTATCTTTTTTTCAGAGGCATGCCAGGTGGAAGTGAGGCTGCTGCTGGCCTACAACTCCAGTGCTCGCATTCCAAAATGCCCGTGGATGGAGGGTGGTGAGATGTCACCACAGGTGGAAACCAGCATCGAGGGCACCATTCCCTTCAGCAAGCCTGTAAAAGTTTATATAATGCCCAAACCTGCACGGCGCTAAGGCAAAAACAGTCTTTCCAACCGTGGCCTAGAGGGCCCTTCTTAGGTGTCAGAATGAGCCAAGCCTGAAGCACTTCACCTGGAATTGATGTGTAGGCTTAAGGAGTATGTGACCCTTACAGTCTCATCTGGTATCAAACACAGGATAAATTGTTTCTTCATTAAAAAATAAAAAACCTTCAAGTCTACTTACCCTTCTCCTCTCCACAATAAAGTTGAGAAAACACCAAGCTGTTCTAGTTCCTGGTCTGTAAAGAAATGCGTGTGGCTATAGCTTCAGCTTTTATACTACGTGCTTACATGCTATTCCTCAGGTGTGAAACACAAAGATCCAGCTACCTCCTGATAACTGGTTATTTGAGCTATAGTCTTATTTCTTAAAGTGACGGTGTGTTTGTCAGGGCAACTCCAAGGCCGCTTTAACAGCTGTACTTTTTTTTTTACCATTGACAGTTGCTGAAGGACCTTAAACGTGTTAACCTTGCTAAGAAGCCTCTTCCCTAATGCAGGCAGTAGCTGGGCCAAGGACTGAATAGCTGGAGAATGAATCATTTTCATCTTTGAGGAAATTTTTTTTTTTTTTGAGATGGAGTCTTGCTGTGTCGCTCAGGCTGGAGTGCAGTGGCGTGATCTTGGCTTACTGCAACCTCTGCCTCCTGGGTTCAAGCCATTCTCCTGCCTCAGCCTCCTGAGTAGGTGGGACTACAGGCGCCTGTCACCACGCCTTGCTAATTTTTTGTATTTTTAGTAGAGACGGGGTTTCACCATGTTAGCCAGGATGGTCTTGATCTCCTGACCTCGTGATCTGCCCACCTTGGCCTCCCAAAATGCTGGGATTACAAGTGTGAGCAACCGCGCCTTGCTTTGAAGGAAATTCTTGATCTTGCCTGCCATTATTCTTAGGACCTCTATGGCTTTAAATAAATAATATAGAAGAGCTATATTTTACAAAAGAAATCAAGATTATGGGAAACAGGGGTCCAGTGCAAGAAATAAAGTAATTTACTGCAGCATCTCTGATGAGTTGATGCTGCATGTGAGTTAAAAGTTTTAGGCATGGGGCTGGGGGCTGTGGCTCATGCCTATAATCCCAGGACTTTGGGAGGCAGGAGGATTGCTTGAGCCCAGGAGTTCAAGACCAGCCTGGGCAACATAGCAAGACCCCATCTCTGTTTAAAAAAAAAAAATTGCAAGTGTGATATAACAGTCAGTGCTCCAGAGAGGTTAACCTTTGGTACCGCCTGTGCTATGTACTTTACCTGTCATTTAATCTTCACAATAGCCAAATGAGGCTATTACTGTACAGTAAGTAATAAAGCCTGTATTCATTCAAATCCAAGAAGATCCCAAAGGTCTAAGCTATACCACCTCAGGGGAAGTATATGGGAAAAAGCCTTCAAATCTTCAGCTCTCTCTGCCTCAGTTTCCTCATCTGTGAAACGAAGATAATTGGACCTCAACAGTGGTTGAATAGGATGGATTAAATAACAATTGGTAGAATCTGAACCTGCAGCCAGTCTTGATCATATTTGACACTTGGCAAGCTTATAAAAATAATAGCAAGATAATACAATTACTCAGAGGTGGAGCTGGAATTTAAATTCAAGCATGTTTTAACTTTTGGTTTAAGGTACTTGGGTGTACCTGGCAGTGTTGTAAGCTCTTTACATTAATTAATTAACTCTCTAGGTACTGTTATCTTCATTTTATAAACAAGGCAGCTGAAGTTGAGAGAAATAAGTAACCTGTCCTAGGTCACACAATTAGGAAATGACAGATCTGGCAGTCTATTTCCAGGCAGTCTATTTCCACGAGGTCATGAGTGCGAAAGAGGGACTAGGGGAAGAATGATTAACTCCAGGGAGCTGACTTTTCTAGTGTGCTTACCTGTTTTGCTTCTCTCAAGGATGTGCCATGAAGCTGTAGCCAGGTGGAATTGTACCACAGCCCTGACATGAACACCTGATGGCAGCTGCTGGGTTGGAGCCTAGACAAAAACATGAAGAACATGGCTGCTGCCTGAGCCCATCGTGCTGTAATTATAGGAAACCTTCTAAGGGAAGAATATGCTGATATTTTTCAGATAAGTACCCCTTTTATAAAAATCCTCCAAGTTAGCCCTCATTTTCCATGTAAGGAAACAGAGGCTTTGAGATAATGTCTGTCTCCTAAGGGACAAAGCCAGGACTTGATCCTGTCTTAAAAATGCAAAATGTAGTACTTCTTCCATCAAAGGTAGACATGCACTAAGGGACAGGTTTTGGCTTGGTATCAGAATACATTTTTAAAAGCTGTGTTAAGAATTGAACGGGCTGTACTAGGGGGTATAGAATTCTCCAGGCTAGATGAGTTTGGGCAGAGGTTGAACAAGCTCCTGACAAATTTGTTGCTAAGCAATTCAAGTATCGTATCGGCGTTGGGCTCAACTTTTTAAATTGCTTTTACCCTGAATTTTCACGTTCTGGGGAATATGAGAATTTTAGTTTTTCTCTATCTGATTCTGTAATTTTTCACTGAAGTGAAAAAAAAAAAAGACGTTTTTATAAAGGTTTCGAAGGGGGCATAAAGAGCACTCCAGTGTGGCACCTTCATTTACAAATGAATACGCAGGCCCAGAGAGACTGAGTTAGTGGTGAAGCTAAGCCTGGAACCCAGGCCTCCAGTTTCTTCCCCAGGTGACTTTCATCAAAGGGGTCTGTTCTTAGTGAGTGGTCTAGCATGCACCCAGCAGTCAGAGCCAGAAACCTGTTTCGCACGTTGGATTCCTTCCTCATCCCTCATACAAAAGTAGCCATCAAGTCCTTTAGATTCCTCTTCCTTCATGTTTCTTAGTCCTCTTCTTATACTGTTTGTATACTGATGGAACCACCATCAGCCCTCCTTAAGTGATGAGCTGATCTGACCACACCATTCCCCTGCTCAGTCCCTTTCAGTGGATCACTACTCATCCCAGGAAAAAGTCTGAACTCCTGTCTTGAAGGCTCTTCATGGCTCTGCTTCGTTTCCAGCCTCATACTCCCTGTCCCAAACTGTCTCTGTACTCCACTTGAACAGAATTACCTGTAGTCTTTTTCTGTCACCTCTAGGCCTTTGGACCTGCTGAGCCTGGGAATGTGCTCCTCAGACTGTCTCCTGTGTTTCTTTCCTTCCATTCTTCAGGACTGGGCCTTGTTCTAGGACATATCTGTGTCTCTTATGGGCTTGGAACATTTCCTCTATGTTCCCACAGCCTCCTATACTATATTCTTCACACATAGTATAGTATTTATTAATATGGCATTGCAGGTTCACAAATGCAAACCCCTTAAGAAAGGTAGGCAGGAAAAGTAAAGGAATAAAGTGGCCTAGAAGATAACAGCAATTGGAAGAATCAGAGAGCACATTCTCTGTTGGAGAAGGCGGTGCTGTTCCATTCCACTCAGTTATTTTCATTTATAAGTGTGGACCTAGTGGTGTCAGTTCTTCCCATTCTTCCAAAACAGCCAGAAATCTTCATTTTCATGAAAGTTAAAAAACCTTGGTAACTACAGTAAATATTAAAATTACTGAGACAAACAAAACATGTCTCCAGGTAGATTTGTGCCAATTTGCAACTTCTGCATCCTCACTGTAATGTTTACACGTCTTATTTCTTCCAAGTGATCTGTACCTGGACTGTAAGAATGTCTGTGCTGTATCCCCAGCACAACTCCTGGCACATACCGGGCAAGGAAAGAATGATTCTATGTCTCCAGAGCAAAGGTAGCAGTACCATGGCATGCTGCAAAAAAAGATTCAGGTTTCTGAAAGGACTTTATATTTGCTTTGAGAAGATTGAACTCAGCAAACACAATCATGGAGAAGAAAGGTACACACCTAGCCGTGGCCAACTTCATGTCTTTTTTTTTTTTTTTTTTTTTGAGATGGAGTCTTGCTCTGTCACCCAGGCTGGAGTGCAGTGGCACGATCTCACCTCACAGCAGGCTCTGCCGCCCTGGTTCCAGCGATTCTCCTGCCTCAGCCTCCCAAGTAGACTAGCTGGGATTACAGGCACGTGCCACCACGCCTGGCTAATTTTTGTATTTTTAGTAGAGATGGGGTTTCACCATGTTGGCCAGGCTGGTCTCGAACTGCTGACCTCAGGTGATCTGCCCACCTCGGCCTCCCAAAGCGCTGGGATTACAGGCGTGAGCCACCGCACCCGGCCAACTTCTTGTCTTAACCACTCAGGCTAGAAGAAATGACCTGTGGGCAGCTTGAGGGCTATTCTACCTACAAACTAACTCAGAGGCTTTAATGATTTAAGACAGAGGACTAAGTATAGTTATGTGGAGAAACAGCTTCCCTTCAAGCTCTACATATTTCCATCGTTAACCATGTGCACCAGGTTCCAAAGTAGGGGCTATGTATTAGCAGGTTTTCTTAAAAGTTTAATAATGTCACTGACAGATACTTCTGTCTCTAAGAAGTTTACACTAAGTTCTCTTTAATTGGAGACAACTCACTTAGGAAGAATGATTACACCCACACTGAATTCAACACCCACCAGAGCTGTCTCACCTTACATTTGACCAAAAAAAAAAAAAAAAAAAAAAGACTGCATCACTAGAGAAACAGTCTGAATTTTATCAAACATCCCTCTTCTTAGCTATACAGAGGGCTGGCTTTATGAGCCAAGGGAACAGATCTAGAAAGATCTGTCATCTGACAAATGAAAGGGCTGCGGAAAGGGCACCAAGCAGATCCTTCCGAGACTTCAATGCTGGGTGTTGGGTCTGTGAAGCACTCACTCCCGTCTGCTTCTAGGGAGCAAGGAGGTGTTTGCCATAAAATGATAAAGACACAGTGCTGGGTTCTAATCCTACGTCTGCCACTTACTTGGAGAACTTGGAAAAAAATAAATCCCTTCACTTTCCATACTGTTTCAGCTTTTCTTGCCAAGCCACATCTTAAGTTGCTGTCCAGTCTATAGATCGGTCCCTGTAGGTCAGAAGCCTAACTAACTACGTAGTCAGGTGGCAGGATCATGTGAAGCAAAAATCATCTTTCCACTGCTGCTGCTCCAATGATGGCTGGGATGGAGCGATTTTATTTAGTTATGGCTGTGATAAATACCATACCTAGTAAATGTCTAGTTAAAAGAGCTGCCAAGTAAGTGTTTTTTCAGTGAATTAATGAACCTTCCATTTTTTAAGACTCAGCTTAAATGTCATATCCTTAGTGATGTCTTCCTTAATTTTCCTTCCATCCTAGTGGGATAAATTAGTCTTTTCTTTGTGCCACCACTGGACCTAGTAACTATTATAATATTAACATTGTATCATTATTGTTTACTTATTTGTCTTTCTCTCATACAACATAATTCCCAAGGGCAGGAATTGTAACATTCATCCTTATTCCCCCAGGGCCCAACAATAACTGGTCATAAGAAAATTAGTAATAGGCTGTCCGTAAATGGATATGAAAGAGAATTACTGAATAAATGAGTGAGATAGTTCCTTTGGGCTCCAACATTCTATGGCTCTTTGAAATAATAAGCTGCTATATTAAGAACCATAAAATGAAACTAGTTGGCTTTACACAGTATCCCCATTAACAGAAAGATAAGGACAACAGTGGTTTAATGTATTGAGTCCTTACTAAATGCCATGCAGTGAGTTAATACTTTCTATGAATTGCCTCATTTAATACCTACAATGACTCCAGGTACTGCTAATGTTATCCTGATCTGACAGATGAGAACAGTGAAACTAAGAAATTAGACAAATACCCAACCAGTGAGTGGCAGTGAGCTGCAGTTCAAAGTCAAGGCTATTTGACACTAAAGCCCATAGTTCTTTAAAAAGAAAGAAAAATTAAAAATAAGGTGATGCTGATAACTTGTAGTTCTCTCAGTCTATTCTAAGGCTTCACAAAGGCCACCTCGGTATTTAATAGAACAAAGACTATCTGAGCCAGTAGGAACCTTTAAAGGGCGTCTAGCCAGCCCCAACATTTTATACTTGAATTTTTTCTTTTTTGAAACGGAGTCTCTCACTGTCACCCAGGCTGGAGTGCAGTGGCACCATTTCAGCTCACCGCAACCTCTACCTCTTGGGTTCAAGTGATCCTCCTGCTGCCTTAGCCTCCCAAGTAGCTGGGATTACAGGCTTGTGCCACCATGCCCAGCTAATTTTTGTAGTTTTAATAGAGATGGGGTTTCACCATGTTGGCTAGGCTGGGGTTGAACTCCTGACCTCAAGTGATCTGCCCACCTCGGCCTCCCAAAGTGTTGGGATTACAGGCGTGAGCCATGGCGCCTGGCCTATAGTTGAAATTTGAAGCCCAGAGAGAACAATCTGGCTCCAGTCTCAGGGTTGGTTAGTAGAACAGCCTGTCTAGAACCCAACTCCCAGGGCATACTCCTACTGTTCCTGTTACTCAGATGTTCCCTCAGTTCATTCACTGTATTATTAAACTTCTGTCTCATCTTTTTTTCTTTTAGCACCCTCAAGGACAGGGACCTTGTCTTGGTCATCCCTGCATCCCAAGAGCCTAGCACAGGACCTGGCATGAGTAGGTGTCCAAAAATGTTTAGGGGAGGCTGGTTTGGAGAATGGTGAGTGACAGTCACAGGCATAGGCACTTAGTGCTTTATTCTCCTCTTAAGGCTCCATCAGCAGGTGGAATGGAAGACACCTCCCACCCTGACCCCTTGGGCAACCAAGGCATTATACTCCTTCACTGCCTGCTCTGTCTGGAGGACCCGCACATCAATGCCATGTTTCTTGAGGTACTCCACAGTTGATGAAGGCACCTGGGAAGGTGGAAAAGAGATGAGTAAGTAGGGGGAAAGGCCCCCCAGGGGTTCCTTTACTGCCATGAGGCAGGTGTACTCTACAGAATTAGACAGTGACAATCATCACTTCACGATCACTCAGTGTATCACCAGTCCAAAATTTGGCAGTGAGCCCCAATGAGTCAAAAAGTCCTCTTTGTCAGAGGTATCATAATACCCATGCATAAAGCTCAAGTGAAATGGAAATGAAAGAACATGGGATTTGCAGTTAGCCTTGGATTTACATCCTTACTAGCACTGTAACCTTGGGTAAGTAAATTAAATTCTCTGAGTCTTTGTTTTCATGTCTGTAAATTAGGGATATTAACACCTAGGGTTGGTATGACAACTAACTGAGCTAAGGGTATGTGAAACATCTACCTTGGTGTGCAAACTCCATAAATGTTAAATGTTTGAGTTCGTCTAAACTGAGTCTAAATTTCTTCTTTGCCGCATGCTAGCTAAGAAATGTTAGGCTAGCTCTTTAAAGTCTCCCAGCCCCAATTTCTTCCCTTGTAAAATAGGTATAATAGTACTTACATCACAGGGTTGGTGTGAGGATGAAATTGACTCATGTATGTACACTGCAGCTCAAATGTCTTCTCACAAAGGCCTTTCTTGCCCACCCCCTAGTAGCCCAGCATAAGTCACCATTTTCCTCACTGCGTTTATTATTATCTAAAGTTGTCTAGTTTTTTATTATCCTTGAGGGGCATGAACCTTGTTTGTCTTGTTTATCGCACCGTCACCAGTTTCTAGAATAGTGCCTTACCCATAGAAAATGCTTAATAAATATCTGTAAATGAATTTATATAAAAGATGTTCTTAATAGTGACAGCTATTATTAGATATTTTCTCAACTCTGGCTTGTCCTGAATATTTTTTAAAAATAGATTTTAATTAGACTCTGCCTCAGAAAGAACTCAAGTGAAATATTTTTTAATATGCCCTATATTTTCTATATATTTGAGATTTATAAAAGTACCCTATCAGATAGGAATTATTGTAATGGGGAAAAAAAACTAGTTTAAAATTTTAAAATATAAATAGGCCGGGCATGGTGGCTCAAGCCTTTAATCCCAGCACTTCAGGAGGCCAAAATGGGAGGATTGCTTGAGCCCTACTGATGAAGGTGCCCTATATATATAAAGCCCTAGATATAAGGGGCACCTTCATCAGTAAGGAACAGGACTGTAGGACATCTATAAAGGAAAGAATGAGGTAGGCCTCTATATGGAAGACTATCCATAATACAGTAATGTAAGTGGGGGAAAAAGTTATAGAATACATATAGCACTGACCTATTTATGTAAAATGGTTATAAGTATATAAACGTATATCTATATGTGTAAGTGTGTATATATTTGCAGATGCATTCAGAGAAGACTGGAGAAATATACATCAAATGTGAAGATTGGGAAGGGACTCTCCCACCTTTTTACTTCTACATTTCTGCATTGAATTTTTAAATCTTTTACAATGAGCATATATTATTTCTGTAAGAAAATTAAAAAATAAGCCAGGCATGGTGGCTCACACCCGTAATCCCAACACTTTGGGAGGCTGAGGCAGGTGGATCACGAGGCCAGGAGATCAAGACCATCCTGGCTAACACGGTGAAACCCCGTCTCTACTAAAAATACAAAAAAATTAGCCAGGCGTGGTGGCGGGCGCCTGTAGTCCCAGCTACTCGGGAGGCTGAGACAGGAGAATGGCATGAACCCGGGAGGCAGAGGTTACAGTGAGCCAAGATGGCGCCACTGCACTCAGCCTGGGCGACAGAACAAGACTCCGTCTCAAAAAAAAAAAAAGAAAAAGAAAAAGAAAATTAAAAAATAGGCCAGACGTGGTAGCTCACATTTGTAATCCTAGCATTTTGGGAGGCCGAGGCGGGAGATCATTTGAGCTCAGGAGCTCAAGACCAGCCTGGGCAACAATAGTGAGACCCCATCTATATTTAAAAAAAAAAAAAATTAAATTAAATTTTTTTCTGAAGAGGGGAAAACTACAAATGTGTCCAAGAAAAGAAAAATTAGAAGTACTATAAAATATACTATGAGGATATAAAGTATTATTAAAATATAAAGGACCAAATAGTGATCCTTGTAGAACTTGAGGGATTCTGAGAAATAGTTGAAATGACACTGTCTCAGGGTTAGGTAGACTGGAGAGCCCAACGCTGATGAGGCAGAGGAATGTGTGCAGCCATTGCTATCCTGGGTCAGCAAAATGAGGGTACATGATATATAAAGATGACCTCCCAAGAAGGACAAGTCTGTAAGACAAAGGCCCAAGAGATCCCCACCTGTCCTCAGGAATGCTGTGCATACCAACACCTACCTTCAAGGCCTCACTCATCCCTCGGCCAATCACAAGAGTCTGTACACCCTTCTCAACAACTTCCTTCACATCTGCAGGCTGCACACCAGGAGAATGCTGGATGTGGAAAGAGAAAGTAGACAGGTACCTGCTCTCAATCTTTCATTGCAATAGGCATTCTTGTGGGATTCATTCATTCAAGAAATGTCTACTGAGGTTCACTTTGTGCCAAGCATCACTCATAGGCTCTTTAAGGCACTTAGGGAGGCTGACGAGGCAGGATCCCTTGAACCTAGGAGTTCAAGACCAGCCTGGGCAACATAGGGAGACCGTGTCTCTACAAAAAATAAAAACTTAGCTGGGTGTGGTGGCTTATGCTTGTAGGCCCAGCTACTCAGGAGAGCTGAGTTGGGAGGATTGCTTGGGCCTGGGAGGTCGAGGCTGCAGTGAGCCATGACTGCACCACTGCACTCCATCCTGGGCAACAGAGTGAGACCCTATCTAAAAAAAAAAAAAGAAAGAAAAAGAGATAAATAAACAAAATCCGGGAAACAAGGCATTCCAAGTACAGGAAAAAGCATTTAAAAAGGCTCAGGACCTTTTGGCTGGAACAACCATCTTCCAGTAATTTGCCAAAATGACAAATACAAAGGGAAAGAGGAGATGCACCCAATATATGTCCTCTAGGCCTTTTAGAAAATATGGAGTTGTTCCTTTGGCCACATGGTACATGTGAATCTATAAGACAGGTGATACTGTAGACTACATCAAGGGAATGGGTACTGTTCAAAAAGGAATGTCCCACAAATGTTACCATGGCAAAACTGGAAGAGTCTACGGTATTACCCAACATGCTGTTGGCATTGTTGTAAACAAATAAGTTACAGGCCAGATTCTTGCCAAGAGAATTGTGCCTATTGAGCACATTAAGCACACTAAGAGCCAATAGAGCTTCCTGAAATGTGTGAAGGAAAATGTTTAGTAAAAGAAGGAAGCCAGAGAGAAAGGTACCCGGGTTCAAATTAAACGCCAGCCTGCTCCACCCAGAAAAGCACACTGTGTAAGAACCAGTGGGAAGGAGCCTGAGTTGCTGGAGCCTATTCCCTGTGAATTCACGCCATAATTTGTGTTAAAAAACAACAACAACAACAACAACAACAAAAAACCTCTGGACTGTACATTAAAAAAAAAAAAAAGGTGGCCAGGTATGGTGGCTCACACCTGTAATGCCAGTACTTTGGGAGGCTGAGGTCAGGAGTTTGATACCAGCCTGGTCAACATGGCGAAACCCCATCTCAACTAAAAATACAAAAATTAGCTGGGTGTGGTGGCGTGTGCCTGTAGTCCCAGCTATTCGGGAGGCTGAGGCAGGAGAATCACTTGAACCTGGGAGGCAGAGGTTGCAGTGAGATGAGATCATGCCATTGCACTCCAGCCTGGGCAACAAGACCAAGACTTCATCTCAAAAAAAAAAAAAAAAAAAAGGCGGCTGGGTGTGGTGGCTCACACCTGTAATCCCAGCACTTTGGGAGGCTGAGGCGGGTGGATCACGAGGTCAGGAGATCAAGAACATCCTGGCTAACACGGTGAAACCCCGTCTCCACTAAACATACAAAAAATTAGCCAGGCCAGGTAGCGGGTGCCTATAATCCCAGCTACTCGGGAGGCTGAGGCTGGAGAATGGCGTGAACCTGGGAGGCGGAGCTTGCAGTGAGCCAAGATTGTGCCACTGCACTCCAGCCTGGGCGATAGAACGAGACTCTGTCTCAAAAAAAAAAAAAAAGGCTCAGAGGAAAGAAAAAGACTAGAAGAACAGTTAAAGTCAGTACAACTTGTGTGTAGAGTGACAGATGAGGTGGGAAAAGAAAGCACTTGCATAGCATGCTAAAATTTTGACTTTAGAAAAATTTCATAACAATCTCTATATTGTTACTTTTTTTCTGAACTTCCTAATCTTCCCAGCTAACTCCAGGAAACTTCTTTTTATGCTTTAAAACCTACCAATCACTCTGAAAAGTCTTCCCAGTCTTCTAGGCACATTTAAGGTGATGTGTTTAACAAAGATGAATTGAGCATTAAAGGATGGTAGCTTCTTGAACTACCTCTGTGTCAGCAAAGGGGATATGGGAGTTAGAGTTTGGGAACTACCAGCCCAACCTACCGGGCTCCGCCTGTTATGTATCTGCACAAGGACAATGCTTTTAGCACTGAAGCTCACAAAGACAAAGCATTCCTTTCCTGACCCATATACCTCTATCCTTTTCATTCATTCATCCAGCATTTACTGAGAACTTAACTCTGTGCCAAGTCTCAGTATTTCTAAGCAGTAGCAATACTGAGATGAACCAAATGTTCCATGGAGTTTCATTCAGGTAAGGTTAGTGAAAATGTGCAAATATTTGTAGTAGGATGAGAAGAAATGGAGTTGAGGATCTCAGAAGACAGAGTGAATAAACCCAAGTGGGAAACTGTCATGGAAGACATGCTGTTTTAACTGGGTCTCGAAGTATGAAAATGAATAGGCCTTGATGCAGTGGTTGTAGAAGGGGTACATTCTAATGGTAGAGATGGTATAGGAAAAGAGCTGTTGAAATTATCAAAGAGATAACAAATGGGCGAGAGAAAGAAGCGTTTTCCAGTTCAGGAAGATGAGGCGTTATGGAGATAGGAATGAAATTTATATATTTATGAAAGGCATGGGGGCCAGGCACAGTGGCTCATGCCTGTAATCCCAGCACTTTGGGAGGCCAAGGAGGGAGGATTACCTGAGGTCAGGAGTTCAAGACCAGCCTGGCTAAGGTGGTGAAACCTTGTCTCTACTAAAAATACAAAAATTAGCTGGGTGTGGTGACATGCGCCTGTAATTCCAGCTACTCAGGAGGCTGAGGCAGGAGAATCACTTGAACCCAGGAAGTGGAGGTTGCAGTGAGCTGAGATTGTGCCACTACACTCCAGCCTGGGCGACAAGAGCGAAACTCTGTCTCAAAAAAAAGGAAAAAGAAAAAAAAGAAATGTATGGGGAGGATGAATATGAGTTTTCATTAAATCCTGTAATAATAATGTCTTACATATTTACATGTGCAGTTTTATTTTTTTTAATTTTTTTTTTTCGAGACGGAGTCTCACTCTCTCACCCAGAGCTCACATTCTAGTAAAATGAAACAAGAGGCCACTGACTGCTGGAAATCCAAGTGTAAGGTCATAGGAGACTACAAACCCATAATCCTCTGGAGATTAGACTGGAGACAGCCACAGCCCATTGGAGTGGCTGGATCAATGGAACTCAAGTGATGAACTGGGCTGCTGCTGCTTTACTGCAGGCTCACAGTGTCATGTACAAAGCAATGAAAGATAACTCTGCAAGGGCCTGTGGATCCAGGCGTTGGCAGTGAGTACTCAATTTTGTGCAGAGGCCTGGGATTGGAGCATGAGACTATTCTTGAGGCATCCTCAACCTGCCACTAGCAATTCCTGTGCTGCTTCCAATCCCTCAGGGCAAATCACTAAGGCTCTTCTTCCTATTGAGTGTCTGATTCTGTTCCTCTACTTTAAGAGGCTTTCTGTCACACGATCTAAGGTGGTAAAAGCTTATTGTTTTTTCTGCGGGGGAAGCTATTAATTGTGGAAAAATGTCCAGCTAATATCCATTATGCCAGCTAAACAACAAGATGGCATCCTGTCTGTCTTGAACATTTCTCCCTATTTCATGCTAACTTTAAAAAGAAAACATCCTAAACTACTCTTCCAAAGAAGTATTTCCTTCTGCCAAAATTAAGTGAGCATAAATGGGTAGTAGCAATGCTATCATCTGGCTGTATTGCTGATAAAAGCAGATTCTGTGAGTGAAGTTTAAAGGATCTCTGGAATCTATCCCCTGTGGACACTGCCTGAGTCACATTCTCATTATTGCTTGTCTGAATTAACAGGCTGTTAGATAATCTTGCTGCCTCTGCCAGGGCAGAGGCCTGTTTTTGTGCTACAGGCCCCTCTGGCAGTCTATTGAGGCCGATGGTCCCCTTCTCAGAATAATGTTTTAGAATACACAAAAGAAGATATGTAAGATTATAGAGGAAACATTTCATACAAGTGGAATTATCAAAATATTAACAACAAACTTTTGGTCTAGTATTATATGTGCTTCTTTATTAGTTTAGGAAAATGGAAATCTTTTCCAAAAGTCTGCTAGCCAACTTACCCTCCCATCTCATAATGGCAGATGACTAGTTGTTCTTTCAAAATCCATTCTGCCCATTTTCTGGGGCATATAGCTGATAAGCTAGACACTCCGTTTTCTGTACTTCTTGCAGTTAAGTGTGGTCATGTGACTGTGCTATCACTAATATAAAATTCAATGGAACATGAGCAGAAGAAATGATTTCATATATAGGTTTGGTATGAGCTTTTCTTCTCTTTCCTCTTCCTTGCAAGTTAGAGCCCTGCCATGCCTACAACCGGTTCCTACAATTCAAATGTTCTAGGAGATGATAGAGCAACAGAAAGAAAAAACCTAGGCCCCTAAATGAAATTGTGCTATCCACATCTCTCCCACCCTACCACCAGTTTGGACTGGCCACAATAATTTATGAGAGAAAGACACTTCTATCTTCTTTATACTACTGAATTTTGAGATTTCTATTACAACACCTTGGCCTTCACACTAAGTAATCATGCTAAGTAATCCATTACTAAACTAAACCATGACTAGTTAGGCAAATCATGTGCAGTAGAATGAATGTTGGGGACTCAACCACATTAGACACTATGTCTAATTTGCAAAATATATACAAGGGAGACATATTATAGGGGCCTTTACCTTATGGGAATTCAACTATATGGGTCCAGAGAAGGAGAGAGTAAGAACTATGGAAATAGAGTAATTCAGTCATTCTTTTTTGTTTTTGAGACAGGGTCTCACTCTGTCACTGAGGCTGGAGGGCAGTGGTGCGATCAGGGCTCACTGCAGCCTCAATCTCCCAGGCCCAAGTGATCCTCCCACCTCAGCCTCCCAAGTAGCTGGGAATACAGATGTGCCACCATGCCTGGCTAATTTTTTAACTTTCTGTAGCAACGAGGTCTCTCTATATTTCCCAGGCTTGTCTTGAACTCCTAGGCTCAAACAATCCTCCCATCTTGGCCTCCCAACGTGTTGAGATTACAGGTGTGAGCCACTGTGCCTGGCAATTCAGTCATTCTATTCAAGGAACATATGCCCTGGATTGTACATGAGATAGCAGACAAGTATCTACTATTCCTTCTATGTCAATTTCATAGTTGCTGCTTCCAATATGAACCTTTGACTCACTGAGTGTATTTCTAGTGTTTAGAACCACAGTATGCATCTTTTCACATAATATACACCCTAAATGCAAGGCAACTAATTAATCTGGTTCTCAATCAAGAATAACCACTATGTTCTTTTTTTTATTTTTTATTTTTTGAGATGGCATCTCACTCTGTTGCCCAGGCTGGAGTGCAGTGGCTTGATCTTGGCTCACTGCAACCTCCAACTCCTGGGTTCAAGCGATTCTCCCTGCCTCAGCCTATAGCTGGGATTACAGGCATGTGCCACCACGCCTGGCTAATTTTTGTATTTTTAGTAGAGATGGGCCCAAGAATAATCATTATGTTCTAATATTAAAGGGATCATCTTGGCCAGGAGCGGTGGCTCATGCTCGTAATCCCAACACTTTGGGAGGCTGAGGCGGGCGTATCACCTGAGGTCAGGAGTTCGAGACCAGCCTGGCAAACATGGTGAAACTCCATCTCTACTAAAAATACCAAAATTAGCTGGGTGTGGTAGCAGGCACCTGTAATCCCAGCTACTCGGGAGGCTGAGGCAGGAGAATCGCTTAAACATGGGAGGCAGAGGTTGCAGTGAGCCAGGATCGCGCCACTGAACTCCAGCCTGGGCGAAAAGAGTGAAACTCTGTCTCAAAAAAAAAAGGGATCATCTTAAAGGATTTAAACTATTTGCAAATTTTATCATAATTGCTGACTTTAAAATGTTAGTCCCGTAATAAGATTCAAGTCCACCATATTAGCTGCAATAATGAGAGTTATAGGGGTAGGCAGAGAGGCTCACACCTGTAATCTCAGTGCTTTGAGGGGCTGAGGCAGGAGGGTCGCTTGAGGCCAGGAGTTTGAGACCAGCCTGGGCAACATAGTGAGACTTCGTCTCATAAAAAATCAGCCAGGTGCGGTGGCTCATGCCTACAATCCCAGCACTTTGGGAGGCCAAGGTGGGTGGATCTCTTGAGGCCAGGAGTTCAAGACCATCCTGGCCAACATAGTGAAACCCTGTCTCTACTAAAATTACAAAAATTAGCCAGGCGTAGTGGCACATGCCTGTAATCCCAGCTACTCAGGAGGCTGAGGCACAAGAATTGCTTAAATGCAGGCTACCTTCTTTGGGTCCCCTCCCTTTGTATGGGAGCTCTGTTTTCACTCTTAAATCTTGCAACTGCACTCTTCTGGTCCGTGTTTGTTATGGCTCGAGCTGAGTTTTCGCTCACCGTCCACCACTGCTCTTTGCCGCTGTCACAGACCCGCTGCTGACTTCCATCCCTCTGGATCCGGCAGGGTGTCTGCTGTGCTCCTGAGCGCCCATTGCCGCTCCCGATTGAGCTAAATAAAGGCTTGCCATTGTTCCTGCATGGCTAAGTGCCCGGGTTCGTCCTAATCAAGCTGAACACTAGTCACTGGGTTCCACGGTTCTCTTCCGTGACCCACGGCTTCTGATAGGGCTATAACACTCACAGCATGGCCCAAGATTCCATTCCTTGGAATCCGTGAGGCCAAGCACCCTTGGTCAGAGAACACGAGGCTTGCCACCATCTTGGAAGTGGCCCACGACCACATTAGGAGCTCTGGGAGCAAGGACCCCCCCGGTAACATTTGGCAACCATGAAGGGACCTCCAAAGCAATGGGAAACGTTCCCCCCAAGGCAAAAACACCCCTAAGATATATTCTGGAGAATTGGGACCAATTTGACTCTCAGACACTAAGAAAGAAACGACTTATATTTTTCTGCAGTACCACCTGGCCATGATATCCTCTTCAAGGGGGAGAAGCCTGGCCTCCTGAGGGAAGTATAAATTATAACACCATCTTACACCTAGACCTCTTTTGTAGAAAAGAAGGAAGAGTGAAGTGCCATATGTACAAACTTTCTTTTCATTAAGAGACAACTCGCAATTATGTAAAAAGTGTCATTTATGCCCTACAGGAAGCCCTCGAGTCTACCTCCCTACTCCGGTGTCCCCCCAACTCCTTCCCCAACTAATAAGGACACCCCTTCAACCTAAACGATCCAAAAGGAGATAGACAAAGGGGTAAACAATGAACCAAAGAGTGCCAATATTCCCCAATTATGCCCTCTCCAAGTGGTGGGAGGAGGAGAATTCGGCCCAGCCAGAGTACACGTACCTTTTTCTCTCTCAGACTTGAAGCAAATTAAAATAGACCTAGGTAAATTCTCAGATAACCCTGATGGCTATATTGATGTTTTACAAGGGTTAGGACAATCCTCTGATCTGACATGGAGATATAATGTTACTGCTAAATCAGACACTAACGCCAAATGAGAGAAGTGCCACCATAACTGCAGCCTGAGAGTTTGGCGATCTCTGGTATCTCAGGTCAATGATAGGATGACAACAGAGGAATGAGAACGATTCCCCACAGGCCAGCAGGCAGTTCCCAGTGTAGACCCTCACTGGGACACAGAATCAGAACATACAGATTGGTGCCGCAAACATTTGCTACCTTGCGTGCTAGAAGGACTAAGGAAAACTAGGAAGAAGCCTATGAATTATTCAATTATGTCCACTATAACACAGGGAAAGGAAGAAAATCCTACCGCCTTTCTGGAGAGACTAAGGGAGGCATTGAGAAAGCATACCTCTCTGTCACCTGACTGTATTGAAGGCCGACTAATCTTAAAGGATAGGTTTATCACTCAGTCAGCTGCAGACATTAGAAAAAACTTCAAAAAACTTAGAAACCCTATTGAACTTGGCAACCTTGGTTTTTTTTAATAGAGATCAGGAGGAGCAGGCAGAACGGGACAAACGGGATTTTAAAAAGGCCACCGCTTTAGTCATGGCCTTCAGGCAAGCGGACTTTGGAGGCTCTGGAACACAGAAAGGCTAGGGAAATTGAATGCCTAATAGGGCTTGCTTCCAGTGCGGTCTACAAGGACACTTTAAAAAAGATTGTCCACATAGAAATAAGCCGCCCCCTCGTCCATGCCTGTTATGTCAAGGGAATCGCTGGAAGGCCCACTGCCCCAGGGGACGAAGGTCCTCTGAGTCAGAAGCCATTAACCAGATGATCCAGCAGCAGGACTGAGGGGGCCCAGGGCAAGTGCCAGCTCATGCCATCACCCTCACAGAGCCCCGGGTATACTTGACCATTGAGGGCCAGGAGGTTAACTGTCTCTTGGATACTGGCGCGGCCTTCTCAGTCTTACTCTCCTGTCCTGGACAACTGTCCTCCAGATCTGTCACTATCCAAGGGGTCCTAGGACAGCCAGTCACTACATACTTCTCTCTCAGCCACTAAGTTGTGACTGGGGAACTTTACTCTTTTCACATGCTTTTCTAATTATGCCTGAAAGCCCCACTCTCTTGTTAGGGAGAGACATTCTAGCAAAAGCAGGGGCCATTATACACCTGAACATAGGAGAAAGAACACCCATTTGTTGTCCCCTGCTTGAGGAAGGAATTAATCCTGAAGTCTGGGCAACAGAAGGACAATATGGATGAGCAAAAAATGTCCATACTGTTCAAATTAAATTAAAGGATTCTGCCTCCTTTCCCTACCAAAGGCAGCACCCGCTTAGACCCGAGGCCCAACAAGGACTCAAGAAAATTGTTAAGAACCTAAAAGCCCACGGCCTAGTAAAACCATGCAATAGCCCCTGCAATACTCCAATTTTAGGGGTACAGAAACCCAACAGACAGTGAACGTTAGCGCAAGATCTCAGGATTATCAATGAGGCTGTTGTCCCTTTATACCCAGCTGTACCTAACCGTTGTACTCTGCTTTCCCAAATACCAGAGGAAGTGTAGTGGTTTACAGTCCTGGACCTTAAGGATGCCTTTTTCTGCATCCCTGTACATCCTGACTCTCAATTCTTGTTTGCCTTTGAAGATCCTTCAAACCCAATGTCTCAATTCACCTGGACTGTTTTACCCCAAGGGTTCAGGGACAGCCCCCATCTATTTGGCCAGGCATTAGCCCAAGACTTGAGCCAGTTCTCACACCTGGACACTCTTGTCCTTCAGTACATGGATGATTTACTTTTAGCTGCCCTTTCAGAAACCTTGTGCCATCAAGCCACCCAAGCGCTCTTAAATTTCCTTGCCACCTGTGGCTACCAGGTTTCCAAACCAAACGCTCAGCTCTGCTCACAGCAGGCTAAATACTTAGGGCTAAAATTATCCTAAGGCACCAGGGCCCTCAGTGAGGAATGTACCCAGCCCACACTGGCTTATCCTCATCCCAAACCCTAAAGCAACTAAGAGGATTCCTTGGCATAATAGGCTTCTGCCAAATATGAATTCCCAGGTATGGTGAAATAGCCAGGCCATTATATACACTAATTAAGGAAACTCAGAAAGCAATACCCATTTAGTAAGGTGGACACCTGAAGCAGAAGCAGCTTTCCAGGCCTAAAGAAGGCCCTAACCCAAGCCCCAGTGTTAAGCTTGCCAACGGGGCAAGACTTTGTATATATCACAGAAAAAACAGGGATAGCTCTAGGAGTCCTTACACATGTCTGAGAGACGAGCTTGCAACCTGTGGCATACCTGAGTAAGAAAACTGATGTAGTGGCAAAGGGTTGGCCTCATTGTTTATGGGTAATGGCAGCAATAGCAGTCTTAATATCTAAAGCAGTTAAAATAATACAGTGAAGAGATCTTACTGTGATCTCATGATGTGAACGGCATACTCACTGCTAAAGGAGACTTGTGGCTGTCAGACAACCATTTACTTAAATATCAGGCTGTATTACTTGAAGGGCCAGTGCTGCGACTGTGCACTTGTGCAACTCTTAACCCAGCCACATTTCTTCCAGACAATGAAGAAAAGATAGAACATAACTGTCAACAAGTAATTGCTCAAACCTATGCCACTCGAGGGGACCTTTTAGGGGTTCCCTTGACTGATCCCAACCTCAACTTGTATACTGATGGAAGTTCCTTTGTAGAAAAAGGACTTCAAAATGCGGGGTATGCCTCAGTGATAATGGAATACTTGAAAGTAATCCCCTCACTCCAGGAACTAGTGCTCAGCTGGCAGAACTAATAGCCTTCACTCGGGCACTAGAATTAGGAGAAGGAAAAAGGGTAAATATATATACAGACTCTAAGTATGCTTACCTAGTCCTCCATGCCCATGCAGCAATATGGAGAGAAAAGGAATTCCTAACTTCCGAGGGAAGACCTATCAAACATCAGGAAGCCATTAGGAAATTATTATTGGCTGTACAGAAACCTAAAGAGGTAGCAGTCTTACACTGCTGGGGTCATCAGAAAGGAAAGGAAAGGGAAATAGAAGGGAACTACCAAGCAGATATTGAAGCAAAAAGAGCTGCAAGGCAGGACCCTCCATCAGAAATGCTTATAGAAGGACCCCTAATATGGGGTAATCCCCTCTGGGAAACCAAGCCCCTGTACTCAAAAGAAGAAATAGAATGGGGAACCTCAGGAGGACATAGTTTCCTCCCCTCAGGATGGCTAGCCACTGAAGAAGGAAAAATACTTTTGCCTGCAGCTAACCAATGGAAATTATTTAAAACCCTTCACCAAACCTTTCACTTAGGCATTGATAACACCCATCAGATGGCCAAATCATTACTGGACCAGGCCTTTTCAAAACTATCAAGCAGATAGTCAGGGCCTGTAAAGTGTGCCAAAGAAATAATCCCCTGCACTGCAGGCCATACATTTCAATCCCTGTATCTCTAACCTCCTTGTTAAGTTTGTCTCTTCCAGAATCGAAGCTGTAAAACTACAAATCGTTCTTCAAATGGAGTCCCCGATGCAGTCCATGACTAAGACCTACCGCGGACCCCTGGACTGGCCTGCTAGCCCATGCTCTGATGTTAATGACATCAAAGGCATCCCTCCCAAGGAAATCTCAACTGCACAACCCCTACTATGCCCCAATTCAGCAGAAAGCAGTTAGAGCGGTCATCGGCCAACCTCCCCAACAGCACTTGGGTTTTCCTGTTGAGAGGGGGGACTGAGAGACAGGACTAGCTGGATTTCCTAGGCCGACTAAGAATCCCTAAGCCTAGCTGGGAAGGTGACCACATCCACCTTTAAACACAGGGCTTGCAACTTAGCTCACACCCAACCAATCAGGTAGCAAAGAGAGCTCGTTAAAATGATAATTAGGCAAAAACAGGAGGTAAAGAAATAGCCAATCATCTATCGCCTGAGAGCACAGCAGGCATTCGAGCCAGCATTCGAGCCGGCAATGGCAACCCTCTTTGGGTCTCCTCCCTTTGTATGGGAGCTCTGTTTTCACTCTATTAAACCTTGCAACTACAAAAAAAAAAAAAAAAAAAAAAAAAAAAGAATTGCTTAAACGCAGGAGGTGGAGGTTGTAGTGAGCCGAGATTGCACAACTGCACTCCAGCCTGGGTGACAGAGCAAGAGTCTGTCTCAAAAAAAAAAAAAAAAAAAAAATTATATATATTAGCCAGGCATGGTGGCACACAACTGTAGTCTCAGCTACTCAGGAGGCAGACGCGACAGGATTGCTTGAGTCCAGGAGTTTGAGGTTATAGTGAAATATGATCATACCACTGTACTCCAGCCTGGGTCACCCTGTGAGGGACAGCATTAGGACAAATACCTAATGCATGTGGGGCTTAAAACCTAGATGACGGCCGGGCATGGTGGCTCACGCCTGTAATCCCAGCACTTTGGGGGCCAATGTGGGCAGATCACAAGGTCAGGAGTTCAAGACCAGCCTGGCCAATATGGTGAAACCCTGTCTCTACTAAAAATACAAAAATTAGCAGGGCATGGTGGCGCGCACCTGTAGTCCCAGCTACTTGGGAGGCTGAGGCAGGAGAATCACTTGAACCTGGGAGGTGGAGGCTGCAGTGAGCCAAGATTACACCAATGCCCTCCAGCCTGGGTGACAGAGCGAGACTCCATCTCAAAAAAAAAAAAAAAAAAAAACAACTTAGTTGATGGGTTGATAGGTGCAGCAAACCATCCTGGCACATGTATACCTATGTAACAAACCTGCATGTTCTGCACATGTATCCGAGAACTTAAAGTAAAATTAAAATAAATAAATAAATAAATAAAACAAAATAATCAGAGTCATAGGATCCAAGGCTTGGATTGATCTTAAATATCAATCTAGCCTCAACCAATTATATGACTTTAGAGCTTCCTACAAAAATATTTATAGATATTCCTATAAAAATAAATATTTATAGATAGTGACAAATTGAAGAGCTCTTCCCATGATTCTACTCCAGCATTTTTTCCTACACTTCTACATCTAGACATATGTTTTTCCTGCCAGTAAGCTAGTTACCACTGTTTACCTGGGAAACTTCTCCTTCAAGAGTCAGGTCAAAGATCCCACTTTCTGTGATGAATACCTCTAAGTGATCTAGGCAGTCTTAGGTATTCCTTCCTCTCATTACCATTATACCTCTCTTGGTTCACCTACCGTGGCACTTATTACAATTATCTTTTTGCTTAATTCCTCTATAGAGCTTCTTGAAGGCAGAAAAGGTGATTTATCTTAAAGACAACGCCAGTAAGCAGAACCTACATATCTTTTAATGTTGGGTGATGATATATGCACTATTACTTCATAGTGAATTAATGATGCTACACATCCAAATTCATTTTTGGATGCTAGAATATTTGAGCTTAAATGAAGGGTTCTAACATGCTCTGAGAAATCACCAGTCCGTCCTTTCATTCTTGGGAGCTTCCACCTTGTATTCTGTTTTCAACTTTGACTTCAGTAAAGAATGAAATATGGAATACTGACATGGTTTGGATTTGTGTCCCTGCCCAAATCTCATGTCAAATTGTAATCCCCAATGTTGGAGAAGGGGACTGGTGGGAGGTGAATGGATCATGGGGCCAGTATCCCCCTTGCTGTTCTCATGATAGTGAGTGAGATCTGGTTGTTTAAAGTGTATAGCACCTCTCTGCTTGCTCTCTTCCTCTTGCTCCAGCCGTGCCAGCTTCCTCTTCACCTTCTGCCATGATAGTAAGTTTCCTGAGGCTCCCCAGCTATGCTTCCTGTACAGCCTGTGGAACCGTGAGCCAATTAAAACTCTTTTCTCTAGAAACTAACCAGTCTCAGGTAGCTCTTTATAGCAATGCAAGAAGAGACTAACAAAGAAAATTGGTACCAGGAAGGGGGTATTGCTATAAAGATACCCAAAAATGTGGAAGCAGCTATGGAACTAGGTAATGGGCAGAGGGTGGAATAGTTTGAAGGGCTCAGAAGAAGAAAGGAAGATGAGGGCTAATTTGGAAATTCCTAGAGACCTGTTGAATGGTTGTGACCAAAATGCTGATTGTGATATGGACAGTGAAGTCCAGGCTGAGAAGGTCTCGGAGATGAGGAACTTATTGGGAACTAGTGTAAAGGTTACTTGTGCTATGCTTTAGCAAACAGACTGGGGGCATTGTGCCCCTGCCCTAGAGATCTGTAGAACTTTGAACTTGAGAGTGATGATTTAGGGTATCTGGTGGAAGACCTTTCTTCTTTTTTTTGAGACAGAGTGTCACTCTGTCACCCAGGCTGGAGTGCAATGGGGCAATCTCAGCTCACTGCAACTCTGCCTCCTGGGCTCAAGGAATCCCCCTACCTCAGCCTCACAAGTAGCTGGGATTACAGGTGCACACCACCACACACAGTGAAATTTTTGTGTTTTTGCTAGAGCCAGGGTTTTGCCATGTTGCCCAGGCTAGTCTTGAACTCCTGAACTTAAGCAATCTGCTCACCTTGGCCCACCTCATAACCTTGGCCTCCCAAAGTGCTGGGATTACAGGGATGAGCCACTGCACTTGGCTGGTGGAAGAAATTTCTAAGCAGCAAAACACTCAAGACGTGGTCTGGCTGCCTCTAGCAGCCTATGCTCATATTCTTGAGCAAAAAAAAAAAAAAAAAAAAAAGACATAAAACTGGAACTTACATTTAAAAGGGAAGCAGATTATAAAGGTTTGAAAAATTTGCAGCCTGGTCATGTGGCATAAAAGAAAAAAAAGGCCAGGCATGGTGGCTCACACCTGTAATCCCAGCACTTTGGGAGGCCAAGACGGGTGGATCATGAGGTTAGGAGATCGTGACCATCCTGGCTAACACGGTGACACCCCGTCTCTACTAAAAATACAAAAAAAAAGAAAAAGTTACCTGGGTGTGGTGGCAGGCACCTGTAGTCCCAGCTACTTGGGAGGCTGAGGCAGGAGAATGGCATGAACCTGGGAGGTGGAGGTTGCAGTGAGCCGAGATCACGCCACTGCACTCCAGCCTGGGCAACAGAGTGAGACTCTGTCTCAAAACAAAAAAAGAAAAAAACAAAACATTTTCAGGAGAGGAATTCAAGCCAGCTGTAGAAATTTGCATATGTAAAGAGGAGCCAAATATTCATAACCAAGATAATGGGGAAAATTCCTGGAAGGAATTTCAGAGACCTTCACAGTAGCTCCTCCCATCACAGGCCTGGAGGCCTAGGAGGAAATAATGGTTTTGTGGGACAGGTACAAGGCCTCACTGCTCTGTGCAGCCTCAGGTCATAGCACCCTGCATCACGGCCACTCCAGCTCTAGCTATGGTTAAAAGGGGCCAAGGTACAGCTCAGGCTGATGCTTCAGAGGGTGCAAGCCATAGGCCTTGGTGGCTTCCATGAGGTGTTAAGCCAGTGGGTGCACAGAGTTTGACAATTGAGGCTTGGGAGCCTCTGCCTAGTTTTTAGAGGATGTATGGAAATGCCTGATGTCCAGGCAGAAGTCTGCTGGGGTGCGTAGCCCTCATGGAAAACCTCTATAATAGCAGTATGGAGGGCAAATGTGGGGTTGGAGCCCCTACACAGAGTCCCCACTGGGACAGTGGTTAATGGAGGTGTGAGAAGAGGGCCACCATCCTCCAGACATGAGAATGGTAGATCCACCAACGGCTTGCACCATGCACCTGGAAAACCCGCAGGCACTCAATGCCAGCCCACGAAAGCAGCCACAGGGGTTGCACCCTGCAGAGCCACAGAGGCAGAGCTGCCCAAAGCCTTGGGAACCCACCCCTTGCATCAGTGTTACCTGGATGTGAGACATGGAGCCAAAGGATATTATTTTGGAGTTTTAAGTTTTAATTACTGCCCTGCTGGGTTTCAGACTTGCATGGGCCTGTAGCTTCTTTGTTTTGGATAATTTCTCACTTTTGGAATGGAAGTATTTAGCCAATGCCTATAACCCCATTGTATCTTGGAAGTAACTAACTGTTTTTGATCTTATAGGCTCATAGGCAGAAGAGACTTGCCTTGTATTAGATGAGACTTTGGACTGTGGACTTTTCAGTTAATGCTGGAATGTGTTAAGAATTTGGAGGATAGCCGGGCACGGTGGCTCACGCCTGTAATCCCAGCACTTTGGGAGGTTGAGACGGGTGGATCATGAGGTCAGGAGATCGAGCCAATCCTGGCTAACACGATGAAACCCCGTCTCTACTACAAATACAAAAAAATTAGCCGGGTGTGGTGGCGGGCGCCTGTAGTCCCAGCTACTCAGGAGGCTGAGGCAGGAGAATGGCGTGAACCTGGGAGGTGGAGGTTGCAGTGAGCCGAGATGGCACCACTGCACTCCAGCCTGGGCAACGGAGCGAGACTCTGTCTCAAAAAAAAAAAAAAAAAAAAAAAGAATTTGGAGGACTGTTGGGAAGGCATGGTTGTATTTATTTGTTTATTTTTTTGAGACGGAGTCTCACTCTGTCACTCAGGCTGGAGTACAGTGGTGCAATCTCAGCTCACTGCCACCTCCACCTCCTGGGTTCAAGCAATTCTCCTGCCTCAGCCTACCAAGTAGCTGGGATTACAGGGGTGCACCACCATGCCCAGCTAATTTTTATATTTTTAGTAGAGACAGGGTTTCATCATGTTGGCCAGGCTGGTCTTGAACTCCTCACCTGAAGCAATCCATCCACTTTGGCCTCCCAAAGTGCTGGGATTACAGGGGTGAGCCACTGCCTGGCATGGCTGTAATTTGAAATGTGAGAAGGACATGAGATTTGGGAGGGGCCAGATGCAGAATGATATGGTTTGAATTTGTGTCCCTGACCAAATCTCATATCGAATTATAATCCCCAGTGTTGGAGAAGGGGCCTGGTGTGAGGCCACTAGATCATGGGGCCAATATCCCCCTTGCTGTTCTCGTGATAGTGAGTGAATTCTCATGAGTTCTGGTTGTTTAAAAGTATATAGCACCTCCCCACTCTCCTGCCTCCTGCTCTGGCCATGTAAGACATGCCAGCTTCCTCTTTGCCTTCTGCCATGATTGTAAGTTTCCTGAGGCCTCCCTAGCAATGCTTCCTGTACAGCCTATGGAAACCTGAGCCAATTAAACCTCTTTTCTTTAGAAACTAACCAGTCTCAGGTAGTTCTTTATAGCAATGCAAGAATGGACTAATACAAATACTGTTCACTTTTACTAACAAATTTAAACATTTCTACATTTTAAAATTGGCCTTTTCATAAATTGTTAGTAATACTAAAATATGGTACAACCCCTAAAAAGGGGAATTTGGCAATATCTAACAAATCTACATTTACATTTACTCTTTAAGCACAATCTCAGTTCTAAAAATTTACCCTGGATATACACTTTCAACAATACAAAAAAAAAATGTACATGGTTATTCAATGTAGTATTGTTTATAGTACTAAAATATTGAAAGCAATCGAGTACCCATCCCTTAGGACTAAAGTGAATAAACAATATTACATTCACAAAGTTGGTTACTATACAGTGGTAAAAAAGAAAAAGATATCTCTATGAACTGATATCATGATTTTCTGTATATATTAAGTGAACAGAATATAAAGAAGTAAGGCATGCTACCTTTTGCGTATGGAAAATGGGAAAAAAAGAAAAAAAATTATTTATATATGTATATTTGTATTTGCTTATTTTTTCCAGAAAAATACAAAAAAGGATAAACCGGAAACTAATACAAAATAATTACCTTCATGGAGTGAGGTGGGAATGTGATGGAAGAGATAGGGAGGTGAATAAGACTTTCTAAGTGTATCTATGATATGGTTTGGATTTGTGTCCCTGTGCAAATCTCATGTTGAATTGTAATCCCCAGTGTTGGAGGAGGGACCTGATGGGAGGTGACTGGATCATGGATGTGGATATCTCTCTTGCTGTTCTTGTGATAGTGAACAGCAAGTGACTGTCATAGTTTGAAGTTTGAATTCTGAATCATGTAAATATTTTACATGATTCAGAAAGTTAAAATCAAGACAGACAGGAAATGGGAGGCATCTAAAATTGTATGCCAACAGAAACAAATAAACCAAATTCCGTATGTCAAATTGACAACATTAAAAATGATCATTAATTTCAGTGACTTTTTCTTTCTTTTTCTTTGAACTTCTTCTTTTTTTTTTTTTTTTTTTTTTTTTTTTGAGACAGTGTCTCATTCTGTTGGCCAGGCTGGAGTGAAGCTCACTGCAGCCTTGACCTCCTGGGCACAAGTGATCCTCCCATCTCGTCCCTCGTCCTCCCAAAGTGCTGGGATTACAGATGTGAGCCACTACGGCTGCCCACAACTACTTCCAAATTATTTAGTAAAAATAATTATGAGAAGGAGAGAAGAGGGCCACAGAGGACTAGATAAAGCAAATGTGGCAGAATGTTAACAACTAGTGAATCTGAATTGATGGTATGCAACTGTTTATTCTATTTCTTTTATAATTTGTTGGATCACAGTTTGAAAATATTCAAATTCAAGAAGTTCAACAGAGACCTTTCTTACTTTGCTATAAAGAAATACCTGAGATGGTAATTTATAAACAAAAGAGGTTTAATTGCTTCACAGTTCTGCAGGCTGTACAAGCATGATGCCAGCATCTGCTTGACTTCTGAGGAGGCCTTAGGGAGCTTTTACCCATGGCAGAACGTGAAGTGGGAGTAGGCATGTCATATGATGAAAGCAGGAGCAAGGTTGGGGGAGGTACCACACACTTTTAAATAACCAGATCTCTTGACAACTCACTCACTATCACCAAGACAGTACTAAGTTATTCATGAGGGAACTGCCCACATGACCCAATTACCTCCCACCAAGCCCCACCTCCAACATTGGGGATTACATTTCAACAAAAGATTTGGGTGGGGACAAATATCCAACTATATCAGCCTTCCACAACAACCAGCTTTAGAAGGTGAATAGGAAAACAAAAGCAAAAGCAAACAAAAACACAAGGAACAGCTAGGAACAGCTCATCAATCTTTCCTTAAGAAGAACTGTCCTGAGCAGAAGAAACTCTAGCCTGGTCAATTGTACAATTCTCTGAGAATCAACAAAAGTTACAGAGAACATTCTTGGGACACTGGGGAAATCTGAAGACAGACTGTATATTAGATATTATTGTATCGGCCGGGCGCAGTGGCTCACGCCTGTAATCCCAGCACTTTGGGAGGCCGAGGCGGGTGGATCACGAGGTCAGGAGTTCAAGACCAGCCTGGCCAAGATGGTGAAACCCTGTCTCTACTAAAAATACAAAAATTAGCCGGGCGTGGTGGCATGTGCCTATAATCCCTGCTACTCAGGAGGATGAGGCAGAGAATTGCTTGACCCCAGGAGGTGGAGGTTACAGTGAGCCGAGATCATGCCACTGCACTACAGCCTGGGCCACAGAGCGAGACTCCATCTCAAAAAAAAAAAAAAAAAAAAAGATATTATTGTATCAATGATAATATCCTTGTTTTTGACAATAGAATTGTAGTTATAGAGGAGAATATTCATGTCCTTAGGAGAGAAATATTGAAATGTTGTATCTGTGATTTATTGTCAAATGACAGGGGGACAAAGTGTGAGTGTATGTGTGTGTGTGTGTGTGTATGTGTGTGTATGTGTGTGTGTGTTTAGAGCGAGAAAAGAAACAAACATGGTAAAATGTTAACAACTTGAGGATTTAGGTAAAGGATATATGGAAATGTATTATATTATTCACATAACTATTCTGTAGGTTTAACATTTTTCAGAATAAAAAGTTGGGGTAAACATTTCCATAGTTCCTTTAGTTTTCTTTGTGTGGCTGCTAATTGGTTTTTCTTTAATTTTATACTTATATTTTTATACCTTCATTCTTGACCCCTTTCAGTCTAACAAAAAGGACACATGAGTGATGATCTATGCATGTTTTCGTATAGAAAACTCTTCTATAATAAGATAGTTATTGCCTTAGGATAGAAATGAGCAAGGGCAGTATAAAACAGAAGGAAAGTATGGGCTTTAGAGAAAGAACAACTTATGCTCAAATTTTGGTTCCAAAAATTATTAGTTATGTGACCCTGGAAAAGTTATATTTGACTAGGTACATACTAGTTGTTTTAATGACTGGTAAAGATTTTGGAGTTTATACTAATTACTATTTCAGGATACTGCTTGAAGACCTTACATTTTCTTATGTTTCCATTCTGTAATCACTACAAAATCTGCTCTGTCCTTTTTTAAACTAATGAAAAAGGAATTATAACATTAACCTATCTCAGAGGGAATGTTAAAAAGGATAAAAACAGTTTGTTTAATGACATTTATAATGAAAATTTCAATTCAGCAAACATTTATTGAGTTCTTGCTTTACTGGCACTGTGTTAAATGCATAGTTCTTGCTAACCTTAGGGAGTTTACCACTTAGTGGGGGAAACAGATCCTCATTATAATACAAGTGAACTGTGCTAAGTGCTATAATAGAGGCACAGAGTATTAAATAAGGGAAGGGAGTAAGCATCTCATTCTCAGAAGGATTAAGAAAATGCTTCATAGAGGAGATAATGCAAAAGCCAAGAATAGAGGAATGTATAAGATTTCATCAGATACAGAAGGAAATAGTTTTAGCAAAGGTGCAGAGGAAAGAAAGATCATGACAGGGTTGGAAGATAAAAAGAATTTGATATGGAATAGCTAGGTCTTCAAATATGTGTTATGAAATATAGGAGAGTGAAAGGATAACTTGGAACTGCATAATTAAAAAAAAAAAACACAAAAAAACAGATCCAGCACTTTGGGAGGCCAAGGCAAAAGGATCACTTGAGCCCAGGAGTTTGAACCAACCTAAGCAACAGAGTGAGACCCTGTGTCTACAAAATATTAAAAAATTAGGCCGGGTGCAGTGGCTCACGCCAATAATCCCAGCACTTTGAGAGGCCGAGATGGGCAGATCACCTGAGGTCAGGAGTTTGAGACAAGCCTTGCCAACATGGTGAAAGCCATCTTTACTAAAAATACAAAAGAAATTAGCCGGACGTGGTCACACACACCAGTAATCCCAGCTACTCAGGAGGCTGAGGCAAGAGAATCGCTTGAACCCGGGAGTCAGAGGTTGCAGTGAGCCAAGGTCACGCCACTGCATTCCAGCCTGGGCGACAGAGCAAGACTCTGTCTCAAAAAAATAATAAAAATAAAAATAAAAAATAAAAAATTAGCCAGGTATGGAGGCAATTGCCTGTGGTCCCAGCTACTCAGGAGGTTGAGGTGGGAGGAGCGCTTGAGCCTGGGAGATCAAGGCTACAGTGAACAATAATGGTGCCATTGCACTCCAGCCTGGGGGACCAAGTGAGACCCCATCTTTAAAAAAAAAAAAAAAAGTACCACTTCAGGCCAGGAGTTTGAGACCAGCCTGAGCAACATAGACAGACTCTGTCTCTACAAAAAATAAAAATAAATTAGCCAGGCATTGTGGCACATACTTCTACTTCTAGCTAGTTGGGATGATAAGAGCAGGCTGGAGGATCGCTTGAATCTAAGAGGTTGAGGTTGCAGTGAGCTGTGATTACAACCCTGCACTCCAGCTTGGGAGACAGTGTTGTGGATATAAGAGGAAACAATATGTAGTAGAAAGAAACAGGAAAGCAAGTTACAATCTGACCTGAGCTTACTGTTTGCTTTCACACGTTTATAGCTCTGTGCCTACACAAGTTATATAACTTCTCTGTGCTTAAGTTTCTATAAAGAATGAGGTTGGCCAGGCACGGTGGCTCACACTTGTAATCCCAGCACTTTGGGAGGTCAAAGCAGGCGGATCACCTGAGGTCAGGCATTCGAGACCAACCTGGCCAACATGGTGAAACCCCACCTCTACTGAAAATACAAAAAAATTAGCCAAGTAAGGTGGTGGGTGCCTGTAATCCCAGCTACTCGGGAGGCTGAGGTAGGAGAATCGCTTGAACCTGGGAGGCAGAGGTTGCAGTGTGCCGAGATCACGCCCTGCACTCCAGCCTGGGTGACAGAGCAAGACTCCGTCTCAAAAAAAAAGAATGAGGTTAATGATAATATTAACTCACATGGTCTTATGTGGGAAAAATAGAAATATACAGCACTAAAGCCATTTCTGAAGGGAAATGAATCTCTCAAGTGTGGAAGGCATGTAAGTTTGTGCTCCAGTATAACTTAAACCACAGTCTGGATAACCTTTGTCAGACACATCACTGTCCCACATAAGTATCTTTGATGGTTAATTTTATGTGCCAGCTCAACTGGACCACAGACTGCCCAAATTAAATATTATTTCTGGGTTTGTCTGTGAGAATGTCTATGGATGAGATTAGTATTTAAACTGGTGGACTCGGTAGACTACCCTCCCATATGTTGGTAGGCATCATCCAATCCATTGAGGGCCTGAAAAGAACATAAGGCAGAGAAAGGAGAATTTGCCCCTTTTTTTCTGCCTCACCATTTTAACTGGGACATCTCATCTCAATTTCTTCTGCTCTTGGACTGGGATTTAAACCTTCAGCTCCCGGGGTTTTTAGGACTTCAGACTTGCAGACAGCAGATCACGGACAAGTCAATTTCTTATAGTAAACCTGATTTTATATATATATGTATCTCCTACTAGTTCTGTTTTTCTGGAGAACCCTGACTAATACACTAGCTAAAGTGGTTATGACTTATTAACTGAATACAATATAAACTAAGTTCTGCATATATAGATGCTCTATTAACCACACCACCACCTATCCTTCCCATTTTCCAACTTCACTCTGATGGAGCCATTTGGTTCAAGTAGGCTACATGATTTAAGGCTTCTTATTCCTCAGTTTTCTTTCATTCTGTCCCTTCTATATCTCCATGCCCTCCTATTCTTTTTACCTATCTAGGTATATTCCATCCATTATGATCTAGGTTGGTAACTGGGTGTCACAATCATCAATGAGTGCATGCAGTTCAAAACCAAGGCATGAACAAAGAATATGTGTTAGGGCTCTCTTTCTATGTGCGGCCTAATTTTGTAGGCATAACTGTTTACAATGCAGAACAATGTGATAGACTATACAACCTACAAAGTTTCCTTAAACCAAATGCCAGATAAAAATAAACATCCTCTGAAATACATAGCTGAGCTTGCAGAAAGCAAAGGGAAATTCCCAAAGGCCAAAGTGAAGGGGGAGTTGGAAATCAAAATGGTGAACTGATATTGAAGTTACCCTAAGGCACTGCCATTTTCAGAGTCTTCCATTTTATCACACATTCTGAGACCCAAAAATTCCACCCCTTGGCAAATGAAAAAGATGAGGAAAGATTTCTGCTCAGTCATGGCTCTAGAGGGGAAAAATGTCTTCCCTGATAATTTATAACCATAAACCTGCTCATACATCAGTTTGGGGCTCAAATTTACACTATCAGCCCAGTTTTGGAAGCCATCAGTCAAAAAATTAAAAGTGATCCCAGATTGAGAGTAACACAGGATACAGAAAAGAAGCAAATATGAATCTTCCTTTATGGGACAGATCCCAAATGGCATAGTCTGATTATTCAGGGTTCCTACAAATAAAGTTCTAAAAAAAATTGTCAATTTAGAATACAAGACAAATTAAAATTAAAAAACAAGGACCTTTTCAGACAAATAAAAACTGGGAGAGATCACCAAGAAATCCTTACTGAAAGAACTTCTAAAGGATACTAATTTCTTTTTATGAGATGGAGTTTCACTCTTGTTACCCAGGATGGAGTGCAATGGCGCAATCTTGGCTCACCGCAACCTCCACCTCCCGGGTTCAAGCGATTCTCCTGCCTCAGCCTCCCAAGTAGCTGGGATTACAGGCATGCACCACCACACCCGGCTAATTTTGTATTGTTAGTAGAGACGGGGTTTCTCCACGTTGGTCAGGCTGCTCTCGAACTCCCGACTTCAGGTGATCCACCTGCCTCAGCCTCCCAAAGTTGAGGAGACGATGGGGTTTCACCATGTTGGCCAGGATGGTATCAATCTCCTGGCCTAAAATGAGCTGCCTGCCTTGGTCTCCCAAAGTGCTGTGATCACAGGCGTGAGCCACCATGCCCAGCTGGATACTGATTTTTCTAAAAGAAGAAATTGACCTCAAAAGATCTAAATTACAAAAATGAATAATAAGAAAGGCAACTGGTAGACACATGGGTAAATCGAAACATCTGATTCCAGCAATGTAAAGAAATCTCAGTCAAATCATTAGCTCATCACTAAGGTAAATTAGCAGACCTCAGAAGCCACAAACAAAGAATACAGACTTTATAGAACCACTTAGGAACAAATAACTGCAAAAATAGCAACAACAAACCCTCAGAATGGGAGGGGGAGTTGATTTCCGGTGTTGCCACATTATATTATGTAAAATGTCCAGTTCTCAAAAAAAAAATGAGAAATATAAACAAAACAACAAAGACATTAAGAAAGAAAGAAAAAGAAAGGCAGGTCCATATGGGGATTGGGGGAAACAGACAGTAGAAACTATCCCAGAGGAAGCCCAGACATTGGACTTACAGAGAAAGACTGTAAATCAGTGATTTTAAATATGTAATAGGAGCCAAAGGAAACCATGTTCAAAAGAACTAAAGGAAAGTATAACAATATCTTACCAAATAAAAAATATCAGTAAAGAAATATAGATTGTTAAAAATAACCAAACAGAAATTCTGGGCTAGGTGTGGTGGCTCACCTATAAACCCAGAACTTTGGGAGGCCGAGGTGGGTGGATCACTTGAGGTCAGGAATTTGAGACCAGCCTGGCCAACATGGTAAAACCCTGTCTCTATTAAAAATACAAAAAGAGCTGGACATGGTGGGGTGCACCTGTAATCCCAGCTACACAGGAGGCTGAGGCAGGAGAATTGCTTGAACCTGGGAGGCGGAGGTTGCAGTGAGCTGAAATTGTGCCATGGCACTCCAGCTGTGGTGACAGAGCAATAGTCTATCCCCACCACCAAAAAAAAGAAAAGAAAAAGAAATTCTGGAGCTGGAAAGTACAATGATGGAAATAAAAATGTCACTACAGGGGCTCAACAGCAGATAAGAATCAACAAAATTGAAAATAGGTCAATTGAGATTATCCAGTCTGAGACAAAGGAAAGAAAAAAAATGAAGACAAAGAATATAGACTCAGAGACCTTAGGACACCCTAACGCCTATCAATATATTCATAATGAGAGTCACAAGAAAAGGGAGATAGGAGTAGAAAGAATACTTGAAGAAATAATGGCTCTAAACTTCCCCAAATTTGATTAAAAAAACAATAATCTACATCTTCATGAAGCTCAATAAATTCCAAGTAGGACAAACTCAAGGATATCCATACCTAGACATATCATAGTTAAATTACTATGATGTGTTTTGAAAGCAGTTAGAGAGAAGCAACTCAACAAGTCCAAGGGAGATCTAATAATGCTAATGGTTGATTTATCATTAGAAACCAATGAAGCCAAAAGGTGGTGGGATGGCATATTGAAAATGCTGAAAGAAAAAGACTATTGATCAAGAAATCTATATCCAACAAACTATTCTTCAAAAATGAAGGATCTACTTCCATCATTACATCATGAGGCGCTCCACTGACCCACTCCTATGTGAAAAATTATTAATAATGACGACAAAGAAAAACCCAAACCAAGAACTCAACAAAACAACAACAACAAAATCCCTAAAGCCTCTGGAAATGGTCCTAAGAGCAAATACCCAATGAATAAGCGTGTATTCAACAAAATCTGGCTGGGCATGACGGCTCATGCCTGTAATCTCAGCATTTTGGGAGGCCAAGGTGGGAGGATTTCTTGGGGTCAGGAGTTCAAGACCAGCCTGGGCAATGTAGTGAGACCTCATCTCTATAAAAACTAAAAAAAATAAGCCAGGTGTGATTGCATGCCTGTGGTCCTTGCTACTCAGGAGGCTGAGGGAGGAAGATCCCTTTCACCCAGGTGGTGTAGACTACAGTGCGCCATGATCTCACCACTGCACTCTAGCCTGGACGACAGAGGGAGACTGTCTCCAAAAAAAAACAAAGAAAGAAAGAAAGAAAAAACTGTAAAAAAAAAATTTGCTGCAATGGACTTAATATGTGTGTCCCTTAAAAATGTATATATTGAAACTCTAATCCCAATGTGATGTTATTTAGAAGTGGGGCCTGTAGGAGGTAACTGGGTCCTAAGGGTAGAGCCCTCATGAATGAGATTAGTGCCCTTATAAGAAGCCCAAAAGCTAGCTACCTCTCTTTCCACCATGTAAGGATACAAAGAGAAGTTGGCTGTCTGCAAACTAGAAGAGGGCTGATACAGTTTGGCTGTGTCCCCACCCAAATCTCATCTTAGATTTTTAACTCCCACAATTCCTGCATATTGTGAGAGGAACTCCGTGGGAGGTGATTGAATTATGGGGGTGGGTCTTTCCTGTGCTGCTCTCGTGATAGTGAATGAGTCTCATGAGATCTGATGGTTTTAAAAACGAGAGTTTCTCTGCACAAGCTCTCTTTGCCTGCCACCATCCATGTAAGACATGACTTGCTCCTCCTTGCCTTCTGCCATGATTGTGAGGCCTCCCCAGCCGTGTGGAACTGTAAGTCCATTAAACCTCTTTTTCTCCCCAGTCTCAGTTATGTCTTTATCGGCAGCATGAAAATGAACTAATGAAAATGAACTAATACAAGGACCAGAACCATGCTGGCATCCTAATCTCACACTTTCAGTCTCCAGAACTGTGAGAAATAAATGTTTATTATTTAAGGCACTCAGTCTATGACAATTTTTTTATAGAAGCCAGAACTCATTGAGATATTTGGTAAGACAGGTAAGAATCTGTGCACATGTACAGTGGAGGCGTCAAGATAAATGCCTTCCTGCCCCATCCGCATTGTGAGGCAGAGACTACTCTCCAGATTGCCATAGCCAAGAACACAAGACTCTTTCTCCCCTCAGCATCTAGCTGGAAGGCTTCCTTCCCAGGAGGAGCAGGACTTTAGTGCCTCTCATCCTGCCCCCATCTTTCTGTTGTTGAGGCTACATCCCAGGTGAGTGGGGTCAAAAGGTAGAGGCTCCCTTGTTTTGCCCAACTTACACTCATGGAAAGGAGGCTCTACCTTGGGAATGGCACACTGAGAATACTTGAGGAAATGCAGGGAAATGCAAATAAAAACCGCAATGAGAACAACACTTCACACCTAATAAGATGGTTCTAATAAAAACAAAACAATGAAAAGAACAATGTGTTGAGGAGGATGTGGAAAAACTGGAACCTTCCTATATTCCTAGTGGAGATGTAAAATGGTGCGGGTGCCTTGGAAGATAGTCTGGCAGTACCTCAAAAGGTTAAACACTATATAACCCAGAAATCCACTCCTAGGAACACACCTAAGATATCTGAATGATGTAATTTATAGAAAACATCCAGAATAGGCATATCTATAACAACAGAAAGTAGATTAATCATTTCTAGGGGCTAGGAGTGGTAGTAAATGGGCACTGACTGGTAGTGGTTATGTGGTTCCTTTCTGAGGTGATAAATATATTCTGGAACTAACAGTGGTAACTGTTGTACAAGTTTATGAATGTAAGTCACTATAATGTCACTACAGGGGCATTGAATATAAGAAGTCCATTGAATTGCATACTTTAAAAGGGTGAATTTAATGGTATATGAATTCTATCTCAAAAAGACACAAGAGAAATAGTTTTTCACTTAGTCATTGCAGCTTAGGAAGTTGGAAATCACTTGGTCAGCCTCATGTAGTATCAACCAAAGACTAATATCTTACCTCAGTTCCTGTTTCTCTCCAATCCCAAGTCCGACTGCCCCCTGGCCATACTTTGCAGTCCTTATAGGTTGTATTAGAGCCTTTTACTTTCATTTGCCCCCATGATAAGGAAGCAATTTCAGGGGAAGTCATAAGGAACTTCACTGAAATCTGAAATTAAAAGAAAAATATACTAAATCAGTTATAAAGTAAGGCTGAAACAGTTTGCAAATAGTGATACTAAGCCCTGATTCTCCATGATTTAAGAAGCATCTTTTCATTTACGTGGTTGTTACTTCTTCTTTAGAGGTCTAAAAAGTAACTATTATTCCTGGAATCCTGAATCATCCAACCATAGAAACCAGATACTGCAATTACTTATCAGGCTCCAGAGGGAATCCTTAGGATATGTTTGAGAGATAAAATTAAGAGATGAAGATTTACTTCAGCATGATGGAGTGAGGTTGACATATTCTCTCCCCAAGAAGAAACTATAAAGCTAGAAAAAAACTGTCAAAACCAAAAATTTGTCACTCTAGAAATAAAATTAAAGGCATATACCACAATCAGAGAAATGCTTATTCATGAAGATCGCTGAATTTCAGATAAGGACAATTTTTTTTTGTTGTTCTTGCCTGGAACAACCCCCATTCCACCACTCCAGTTCTGTTGTAAGTGAAGTTCAAGTAGGTTGGGGCAGAACATGAAAATGAACAGCCTTGCCGCCATGGCCAAAGGAGGCTTACTTGAGTTGGAGCCATTATCAGTTTAAAAAGGTGATCTCAGTGGCAAGCAAACATGGATAGAAGGTGGCTCTGCTTGCCTTATGTTGCCTTTTATTTGAGGCAAGCTATGGATTGGCAAACTAGGTGGGATTTAACAGGAATTTCCCAGGGATGACACAGCCACAGGGGGCTTTATAAGCTCTCTACATATCCCAAGTGGACCAGAGGCTGCAAGGATATGCATCAAAGATTTGGAAGATAGACCCAAGACACCCAAACATTCTGGGCTAATGGATCCTCAGCACATACACAGTGGATAAGCAAGAAGGTTCAAGAGGGCCTTGCAGAATGTAAAAGCCAGTGAAGACATACAACAGCTGGACTTTGAACGCACTCCCCCGTACACACAGTGATCCATCAGTAGAGAGAGAAAGTCTTACTGCCTCAAGGTGTTTGAGCCAAATGTTTAATTAATGTTTGGCTGAACACTAAGCTATATACACACCAAGGAGAATCTTGGGAAACTGGGTTTAAGAATAAAATCAAGGAAAAAACCCTAACAGAACAGAGACTTCAGTAGACACATATTGCATGGGAGAATTCATAGATTTAGTTTAGTGCTATGGTTTGAATGTCTGCACCCTTCCAAACTCATGTTTAAATTTAACTGCCATTATAACAACATTAAGAGGTGGGACCTTTAAGAGCTGATTAGGCCATGAGGGTTCCACCCTCATGAATAGATTATGCTGTTATTGCAGGAGTAGTAGGTTCATTATAAAGGACAAGTATGGCCCTCTCTTTGCGCTTCCACCATGTGATGACTTCCACTATAGGATGATGCAGCAAGAAGGCTCTCACCAGATGCGAGCCAACTGGTCTTGGACTTCCCAGCCTCCAGAACTGTGAGAAAAAAAATTATTTTCATTATAAATTTTAAATTACCCAGTTTCAGGTATTCAGTTATAGGAGCACAACATGGATTAAGCACAAAATGGATTAAGACATTTAGTATAGGCAAATGGCTAAACCCACACACATAAATAAACAGAAGAACAACTTTCAGGGGGAAAAGTTGTTTCACCAGGCTGGATGCCATCCACACTGTCCTACAATATGTTATCTAAAATGTCACTCTTCAACAAAAAATTACAAGGCATGCAAATAAACAAAAACTATGACCCACACTCAGTAAACTGAAACTGTTACCTGGGGCTGGGTGTGGTGGCTCATGCCTGTAATCCCAGCACATTGGGAGGCCAAGGTGGGAATTTCACTTGAGGCCAGAATTTCAAGACCAGCCTGGGAAACATAGGGATACCCAGTTTCTTTTATGTTTTTATTAGAATTTTATTTTTCTAATAGAAATACATTAAACACTTTTTTTTCTTTTGAGATGGAGTCTGGCTCTGTTGCCCAGGCTGGAGTGCAGTGGCGCGATCTTGGCTCACTGCAACCTCCACCTCCGGGGTTCAAGTGATTATCCTGCCTCAGCCTCCCAAGTAGCTGGGATTACAGGCGTGTGCTACCATGCCCGGCTAATTTTTGTATTTTTGGTGGAGACAGGGTTTCACTATGTTGGCCAGGCTGGTCTTGGTCTCCTGACCTCAGGTGATCCACCTGCCTTGGCCTCCCAAAGTGCTGGGATTACAGGCGTGAGCCACTTAAAGATACTTTTAATTCAAAAGGTACTAAACAGTAGAAAGTGAAAGTTTCCTTGCTCCCATGAACCCCAGATACCTAGTTTTCATGTTTCTTTTCAAGGGTATATTGTGCATTAATCATTCAAATCCCTGGGTGTTGTGTGTGTGTGTGTTTACTGTCCCCCTCTCCATACTCTAATATTACAGAAATGATAACATTCTATCAACCCTGGTCTTTATTTTGCTTTTTTGCTTTCCAATATCTTGGAAATTGTTATATGCATGTAACATCTTTTTTACGTTCCAGGATACATGTGTAAGACATGCACGTTCATTACATAGGTACACGTGTGCCATGGTGGTTTGCTGCACCTATCAACCCATCACCTAGGTATTAAGCCCCACATGGATTAGCTATTTATCCTGATGCTCTCCCTCCCCCTGACCCCCACCAGCAAGCCCCAGTGTGTGTTGTTCCCCTCCCTGTGTCCATGTGTTCTCATTGTTCAGCACCCACTTATAAGTGAGAACATGTGGTGTTCAGTTTTCTGTTCCTGTGTTAGTCTGCTGAGGATAATGGCTTCCAGCTCCATCTGTGTCCCTGCAAAGGACATGATCTTGTTCCCCTTTATGGTTGCATAGTATACCACGGTGTAGAGGTACCATATTTTCTTTATCCAGTCTATCACTGATGGGCATATGGGTTGATTCCATGTCTTCGCTATTGTAAACAGTGCTGCAATGAATATATGTGTGCATTTCTCTTTATAACAGAATGATTTATATTCCTCTGGGTATATACCCAGTAATGGGATTGGTGGGTCAAATGGCATTTCTAGTTCTAGGTCTTTGAGGAATTGCCCCACTGTCTTCCACAAAGGTTGAACTAATTTACATTTCCACCAATAGTGTAAAAGCATTCCTATTGGGAGACCTGGTTTCTACAAAAACAAACAAACAAACAAAAGCCAGGTGTGTTGGCTTTGCACCTATAGTGCTAGCTACTCAGGAGGCTGAGGCAGGAGGATCACTTGAGCCCATGAGTTTGAGGCTGCAGTGAGCAATGATCTTGCCACTATACTCTAGCCTGGGTGACTGAGCAAGACTCTGTCTCCAAAAATTAATTAATTAATTAAAAAAGAAACTGTATCTGAGTAATTGAGTATTCTCAGAAGTCTGACATTTAGCAAAGACTTCAAAGAAAGTAGTATAAGGGAAATAAAGCACAAAGAAATAAACAAAAATATGGTAACAATGACTCAGCAAATACAGAATCTCAATAAGGAAACACTTCAAAAAGGAATAAAATAGAAATTCTAGCACTGGTAAGCACAGTAAGTAAAAGGTACTTGTATTGCTGGGCGCGGTGGCTCATGCCTGTAATCCCAGCACTTTGGGAGGCCGAGGTGGGCGGATCACGAGGTCAGGAGATCGAGACCATCCTGGCTAACACGGTGAAACTCCATCTCTACTAAAAATACAAAAAATTAGCTGGGCGCAGTGGTGGGCGCCTGTAGTCTCAGCTACTCGAGAGGCTGAGGCAGGAGAATGGCGTGAACCCGGGAGGCGGAGCTTGCAGTGAGCCCAGATAATGCCACTGCAGTCTGGCCTGGGCAAAAGAGCGAGACTCTGTCTCAAAAAAAAAAAAAAAAAAAAGGTACTTGTATCAGTCAGGGTTATCCAGAGAAACAGAAGCAGATGACTATAAATATTGACAGACTTGTTTCAAAAAAGTGGCTCACAAAATTTTGGAGGCTGGCAAGTCCAAAAATGTGTAGATAATACTGGTAAGCTGCTCACCCTTGGGCAAGAGTTGTTATGGTACTGAGGCAGTATTTCTTCTTCAAGGAAACATCAGTTTTGCTTGGACTTTAAACTGATTGGAAGAGGCCAACTCAGTGTATCAAGGATATAATCTCATATATACACTAGTCTACTGACTGTAGATGTTAACCATATCTACAAGGTATGTTCACAGCAACACTTAGATTAGTATTTGATTAAATAACCGTACTATAACCTTACCACGTTGACACATAAAACTAACAGTCACAGTCTACGTCTTGTCAATTTGGCACCTATATGTGTCTCCTTAACCATATTTAATCTCCAACTAAAGACGATTAGAAAGTCTTACTTCTGATTAACATTAATAACTAATAACCCATTTTTGCAAGTTCAACTTATTATTAATATCAAAGAGACAGTGTCTCATTCTTTCATCCAGTCTGGAGTGCAGTAGCGTGATCTTAGCTCACTGCAACCTCAAGCCCCTGGGCTCCAGTGATCTTCCCACCTCAGGCTAGTTCCTAGCTGGAACTAGAGGTGTGTGGCACCATATCCAGCTAATTTTGTAATTTTATTTATTTATTTATTTATTTATTTATTTTTAGAGCCAGGGTCTCACTATGTTGCCCATGTTGGTCTCCAAATCCTGGGCTCAAGCAATCTGTCTTCTCTCCTCAGCCTCCCAAGTGCTTGCATTATAGGCATGAGCCACTGTGCCCAGGCTCAATTTCTGAATGTCCATCTAAAAAATAAGTACCAGAGGGCTGGGCGTGGTGGTTCATGCCTGTAATCCAAGCACTTTGGATGGCCAAAGCAGGTGGATCACTTGAGGTCAGGAGTTCAAGACCAGCCTGGCCAACATGGTGAAACCCTGTCTCTACTAAAAATACAAAAATTAGCTGGGCGTAGTGATGCACACCTGTAGTCCTATCTACCCGGGATGCTGAGGCAGGAGGTGGAGGTAACAATGAGCCAAGATCGCACCACTGCACTCCAGCCTGGGTGACAGAGCGAGACTCCATCTCAAAAACAAACAAACAAACAAACAAAAACCAAAGGGACAGGCGCAGTGGCTTACATCTGTGATGCCAGCATTTTGGGAGGCCGAGGCAGGCGGATCATGAGGTCAGGAGTTAAGAGACCCTAGCCTGGCCAACGTGGTGAAACCCTGTCTCTACTAAAAATAACAAAAATTAGCTGGGTGTGTTGGCGGGTGCCTGTAATCCCAGCTACTTGGTAGACTGAGGCAGGAGAATCATTTGAACCTGGGAGGTGGAGGTTGCAGTGAGCTGAGATCGTGCCACTGCACTCCAGCCTGGGTGACAGAGCGAGACTACGTCTCAAAAAACAAGCAAGCAAACAAACAAACAAAAAAACTCAAACAAAAAACAAATAACACAGAAGTTCAATATATTGTTATGGGTGCTATGGAAGGAAGATACAAATTCATAAAACATGATTCCTGTTTTTGAGGATCTAATACTACAGTAGAGAAGACAAACACATATAATTACAAGGTAACTTTTTCTTTTTTTGAGATGGAGTTTCGCTCTTGTTGCCCAGGCTGGAGTGCAATGGCGCGATCTTGGCTCACCGCAACCTCCGCCTCCCTGGTTCAAGCGATTCTCCTGCCTCAGCCTCCTGAGTAGTTAGGATTACAGGTGCCCACCACCATGCCCAGCTAATTTTGTATTTTTAGTAGAGATGGCGTTTCTCCATGTTGTTCAGGCTGGTCTCGAACTCCCAGCCTCAGGTGATCCACCCGCCTAAGCCTCCCAAAGTACTGGGATTACAAGCGTAAGCCGCTGCGCCCGGCCACAGGGTAACTTCTTAAGAAAAAACAAAGTAACTTTTAAAAAGTGATATAAGGAGAGACATAACGAGTATGTTTTGAGGATTTCTTTATTAGTCTGATAGGGCTTCCATTACAAAATACCACAGACTGCGTGTCTTAAACAATAGAAATTTATTTTCTCACACTTCTGGAGACCAGAAGTCCAAGATCAAGGTGCCAATAGGATTGGTTGGTTTATGGCGAGGCCTTTTTGGCTTGGAAATGGATGCCTTTTGCTGTTTTCTCACATGGCTTTTTCTGCTTGCATGGGCACACCTGCTATCTCTTTCTCTTCTTATAAATTCACCCATCCTATTAGATTAGGGCCTGACTCTTATGATCTCATTTAATTTTAACTACCTCCTTGAAGACCCTATCTCTAACTACAGTCGTTTTTGGGGTTAGGGCTTCAATGTATGAAGTTGGTGGGGAGGGCACATTCAGTCCACAGCAATTTCTAAGTAGGAAATTAAATAAATATGTTTGAGGAAATAGTATTTGAACTGGGTCTTAAAATTCAATTGAGAAAAAAAGGAATATTTATTGGGAACCTACTATGTACCAGATATTTTAGATCTGTTATCTCAACAACATCAAGATTGGAGAGTGGTTAAGAACTTTGTTCCAAGTTATATAGCTAATAAGTGAGAAAATGAGAATTTGAATCCAAGTCTGTCTGACTCTACAGCATGTATTCTTCAATTCACTTTGCCATTCTACTCCAACTTTATTTTTATTATTATTATTTTTTTCTTTTTTGACACAGAGTCTCACTCTGTCACCCAGGCTAGAGTGCAGTGGCATGATCTCGGCTCACTGCAACCTCCAAGTGATTCTTGTGCCTCAGCCACCCTGGTAGCTGGGATTACAGGTACATGCCACCACGCCTGGTTAATTTTTTGTATATTTTGGTAGAGACAGGGTTTCGCCATGTTTGCCAGGCTGGTCTCAAATTCCTGATCTCAAGCGATCCGCCCACCTCAGTCTCCCAAAGTGCTGGGATTACAGGCGTGAGCCACCACGCCTGCCCCCAACTTTAGACTCAACAACTATTAAATAAGGAAATGCATAGGAAAATTATAGAATTTATTATTAGGAAAACAACTTCCTGGGAGATAAAATGTCACTGCTGCTTTTTTGGGAGTATCAACGAGGAAGATGAGTCTGATTTAGAAAATAAACCATAATCACTACATGAGTTAACATACCCCAAAGCATAGTGGCTTAAATAAGACAAAGTTTAAAGTCCAGAGGTAGTCAACATATGGCAGGTATAGTAGTTATCCCAAAGTCTAGGAATTAGGTGGCTTCCAGGTTTCAGCCTCACAGTCTTGATGATGAGGACTTCACTCTCATAGTTTAATATGGAGCTCTGGCGATCACATCCATGTTCCAAGCAACAGAATAAAGAGATAAAGTGGGACAGGGCAAAGGGTATATGTCTGGTGTCCTTTAAGAAATTTCCTGAAAGGTTTCAGAGAATACTTCTGTTTGCATGTTATTTGCTAGAATACAGTCATGTGGTCACACTCAATTGCAAACAATGCTAGATCTATCTGTTCTAAGAGGCAATGTGCCCAGCTTAAAAGTAGAGATTTCAAGGGGAGAATATGTATTAAGGAAGTACTAGTCTCCAAAATAATTATTTATCCTTATAAATCAGATTTTTGTTGTTACTTTTTATAAAAATATGGATACCCTTCGGACTACTCTGGTTTAGCTCATGAGATAATATTCATTTTTTTAACTTCCGTATTCCACTCTCAGTATTAATTATCAATAATGTTACAGTTTGAGTGGTAAAGGTGAGATTTGAAACTAAAGCCATCAGATGTCAAAAGTTATGTCCTTTCCATTATACCTCCTTATCTTGATACTAGAAACATTCTTCTGCAAGTACTTAATCAGTCTTTTCCTAGCCATTTGAATTACCCTTAAAATCCATTTTCTTGGCCAGGTGCAGTGGCTCACGTCTGTAATCCCAGAACTTTGGGAGGCCAAGGTGGATGGATCACCTGAGGTCAGGGGTTCGAGATCAGCCTGACCAACATGGTGAAAACCCATATGTACCAAAAATACAAAAATTAGCTGAACGAGGTGGTGTGTACTTGTAATCCCAGCTACTCAGGAGGCTGAGGCAGGAGAAGCACTTGAACCTGGGAGGAGGAGGTTGCAGTGAGCCGAGACTGCATGACTCTGTCTCAAAAAAAAAAAAAAAAAAAAATCAACTTTCTCCATGAAATTCATCATAAAAGATGTAATGGTTTCCTCATGCCCTTCTCAGTTTGATAATAAAATCATAATTAAGAGATTCTCTGATCTTCATTATGTGTTTACTTCTGTAGAAACTTTGCATCTTCTAATTTCTTCAAAACCACCTAAAGTGTTTAGTTCATTGTTGGGAATGCAACCATTGCTTCCCTAACCATTAAGTGAGTTTGTTTACCATTTGTATTTGTTGATATGTAATTTACATTTTATTCATTGAATTAGTATTTATAATCTTGGTTTGTGTATGGAGTATATATGAATCTGCATGACTATGTCTAGGATTATAAGATTTAAAGCACCGTAAAAAACAGACATATAATGGGACACTTTTTCTGCTGTTGACAACTTTACTTAATATATGGTGGTAACTAGTTTCAAAAGCAGTTTTCTTCATCTACAGTTTGAATTTGCTTTCAGTTGCCTTTTCAATTTATTTCTGTTCAAGAAACATTTTTGAGCTTCTAACATGTATAACTCTTTGTGCTAAGAGCTGGCAGAATAAATAATTAGGAAGGTAGAATTACTCAAAAATAAATGGAATCATTTCATGACCTCAAGAAGAAACGTCAAAATCTAGATGGAATGATAGATAAGTATTAATATACGATTAACTGTAATACAAAACAGATTGTGCTAAGTCCAGGGTGAGTAGAGAATTTTAATGTTAGGTATTGATAAACATTCTAATAGGTACAAATGAAGTACAAGGGGATGTTAGTGGGAATAGTGATTAACTCTGAGAAGACTCATAGAGCAGGAGTCTCCAGCCCCTGGGTACAGGCCTGCTACCAGTCCGTGATCTGTTAGGAACTGGGCTGCACAACAGGAGGTAAGCAGCAGGTGAGTGAGTGATACTTTGTATGTAAGCCACTTCCTGTGGCTCACATTACTGCCCGAGCTCTACCTCCTGACACATCAGCAGCAGCATTAGATGATCATAGATGCGTGAACCCTATTGTGAACTGCACATGTGAGGGATTTAGGTTGCACAGTCCCTTATGAAAATCTAATGCCTGATGATCTGTCACTGTCTCCCATCACTCCCAGATGGAACCATCTAGTTGTAGGAAAACAAGCTCAGGGCTCCCACTGATTCTGTATTATGGTCAGTTGTATAATTATTTCATTATATACTACAATGTAATAATAATAAAAATAAACCGCCTGGCCAACATGGCGAAAACCCCGTCTCTACTAAAAATGCAAACATTAGCTGGGTGTGGTAGTGAATGCCTGTAGTCCCAGCTACTCCAAAGCCGAGGCAGGAGAATCGCTTGAACTTCGGAGATTGAGGTTGCACTGATATGAGATCTGCCATTGCACTCCAGCCTGGGTGACAGAATGAGACCCTGTCTCAAAAAAAAAAAAAAAATACACACACACACACACACACACACACACACACACATATATATACAATAAAGTGCACAATAAATGTAATGAGCTTGAATCATCCTGAAACCATCTCTGTCCTGGTCTGTGGAAAAACTGTCTTCCACAATACTGGTCCCTTGTGCCAAAAAGGTTAGGGACTGCTGTTACAGAGCACAAATGGACTGAATTCTTCTTTGACAACATCACTATAAGCCTGGGTATAAAAAAAATTTCAGCAGGCAAATATGGGGAAAACTGGGGAGTAGGAGGACTTTTTTTTTTTTCTTAAAACAGAGGGTACTACATGACAAAATACTGGAAATACATTTGAAGAATAAATATAAAAGTTCCTCTATGGCCAGGCGCGGTGGCTCATGCCTGTAATCCCAGTACTTTGGGAGGCTGAGGCGGGCGGATCACCTGAGGTCCGGAGTTTCAGACCAGCCTGACCAACATGGAGAAACCCTGCCTCTGCTAAAAATACAAAATTAGGTGGGCATGGTGGCGCATGCCTGTAATCCCAGCTACTGGGGAGGCTGAGGCAGAAGAATCGCTTGAACCTGGGAGGCGGAGGTTGCAGCGAGCCGAGATCACACCATTGCACTCCAGCCTGGGCAACAAGAGCGAAATGCCGTCTCAAAAAAAAAAAAGTTCCTCTATTTGTGAAGTTTCATTTTTTATAAACTTATAAACTCAAAGAATAAATTTATATATGAGACTCAACCCTGCCAGAAATATATGATGTTGATGGTTTTTGTGTATTGCCACTTCCAAACCTATAATTGTAAGTACAGTTAACTATTGTCAGTGTGATTAGAGTATAGTGCATGATGTAGCTGGAGAGGTAGATTGAGTTCAGATTATGGTGGATATCATAGGTATGTCAAGAGATTTGGACTTTAGAGAAAATGAAGTCACAAGATGTTTGTCAACAGAACAGTGACATAATTTCATACAAGATTTAAAAAGATACCTGGCCAGGCGTGGTGGCTCATGCCTGTAATCCCAGCACTTCTGAGAGGCTGAAGTGGGTGGATCACTTGAGGTCAGGAGTTCAAGACCAGACTGGCCAACATGGTGAAACCTCATCTCTACTAAAAAAAAAAAAAAATACAAAAATTAGCCAGGCATGGTGGCACATGTCTGTAATCCCAGCTACTTGGGAGACTGAGGCACGAGAATCACTTGAAACTGGGAGGCAGAGGTTGCAGTGAGCCAAGATCGTACCACTGCACTCCAGCCTGGGTGACAGAGTGAGACCCTGTCTCAGAAAAAAAAAAAAAAAAGATACCTAAGTAATGTGAAAGGTGGCTGCTTCTTTCATGTTGTGTGGAAGAAATTACATCCCATAGTAAGCATGGCTTGGGAGAGTAAAATCAAGAAGGTAAGGGTAGAGCAGGGTGTATTAAGATTGGTTCTCAGAACACCAGAATGATAATCACATCATGTGCTTGCAGATACCTAGGCTCCAACAGAGATCTACTAAGTAAGAATTTCAAGGAGTAGCCAAAGAATCTGTATTAAACATCTAATGGCCATTGGGTTGTCTCCAATTTTTGACATTAGAAACAATGCTTGTTATGAACATTTATGTAAAAATTTTTTCATGGACATATGCTCATTTTTCTTGGGTATAGCTAGGAAAGGAACTGCTGGTTCAAGTAACTTTATGTTTATCATTTTGAGGAGCTATCAGACTGTTACATAGCAGATCCACAACTTTGCAATTCCACTAGCAGTGATGAGGGTTCTGCTTTCTCCATATCCTTGTCAACACCAATTTCAAACCATCATTGTGGGTGTGAAGTGGTATTTTTTTCTTTCTTTCTTTTTTCTGAGACAGGGTCTTGCTTTGTTGTCCAGACTGGAGTGCTGTGACATGATTACAGCTCACTGAAGCCTCGACGAATTCTCCCATCTCAGCTTCTCAAGTAGCTGGGACTACAGGTGCATGCCACCATGTCTGGCTATTTTTTTTTTTTTTTTGGTATATTTTGTAGAGACAGGGTCTCGCCATGTTTCCCAGAATGGTCTCAAACTCCTGGACTCAAGCAATTCTCCCACCTCAGTCTCCCAAAGTGATGGGATTACAGGTATGAGCCACTGTGCCCAACCATAAAGTGCTATTTCATTGTGGTTTTCATTATTTATTTCTTGATGATCAATGATGTTGAGTATCTTTTCATTTGCTTGTTGGCTATTTGTATATTTTCTTTGGTGAAATGCCAATTATTTGTCTTTTTTATTATTGACATGTGTTTTTGTAGAGCACTCAATCCTGTTGCTGTTTGGGGTGCCACTGTGTAACCCACACGGACCTATGGGACTGAATAAAGGGGGGCAAACGCGGGAATAAAAGACAAGAGACAAAAGAGTATATTTGGAAGAAGGGGTCGGGGGCACCTTGCCTCTAGTGGACAAGGGCCCTGAGCTTTACACAGCCCTCCATATTTATTAGGCAAAAGAGATAGCAAGAAGTGGAGGTGGGTGGGGGGTGGGTGTCGTCAGCAGTTTGATTCACAGCAGGTTTGTAAGACTGCATTCTTCAAACAATAGGCGCTAGATTTCTCAATAGATAACTTTAAGGAGCCCACTGCCAGGGAGTGAGGCCCTCAGCAAACCTTTTGGTGGCAGGGCAGTATCAGTTTGCCCACATTCTGCATTCATGATAAACAGTTTGCTGTTTGATCATATAGCCTCCAGCGGAATGCTTAGTTGGTCATGATCCCTTTGGCCTTTTGAGCTCCCAACATGTTTTTAACATATTCTAGATGAATCTCTTACTGGATGTATTTTTTCCTATTTTGTAGGTTGTCTTTTGACTTTCTTTTCTTTTCTTCTTTTAGGTACAGGGTCTTGCTCTGTTGCCTAAGCTGGAGTGCAATGGCACAATCAGCTTACCACAGCCTCAAAATCCTGGGCTCAAGTGATTTTCCCACCTCAGGCTCCTGAGCAGCTAGGACTACAGGTGTGCATCACCATGTCTGGCTATAAAAAAGAATTTTGTAGAGATGGGATCTCACTATGTTTCCCAGGATGGTCTCAAATTCCTGGCCTCAAGTGATCCTCCGGCCTTGGTCTCCAAAAGTGCTGGGATTACAAGCATGAACAACTGTTCCCAGACTTGATTTTCTTCCTTAAGCCCCACGTTTGGACTGATGGTCTTGACTTTTTGATACATGTTTTTGTAAAGCACACAAGTTTTTAATTTTGATGAGGTCTATTAATTTATTTTTCCTTTTGTTGCTTGTGGATTTGGTGTTATTTCTAAGAATCCATTGCCATATCCAAGGTCTTAAAGATTTACCCTTGTTTTCTTCTAAGAGTTTTAGTTTCAGGTCTCACAAATGTAGTCGTCTGAAACATTCTGAATTATTTATATGGAATGAATTAGGGGTTCAACTTCATTCTTTTCTATGTGGATCTCCAGTTTTCCCAGCATCATTTGTTGCAAAAACTATTCTTTCCCCATTAGATGGTCTTGGTATGTTTATTTTAAATCAATTTACTCTAGATGTATAGGTTTATATATGAGTCTCCATTCTGTTCCATTGACCCAAATGGCTATTTGTTATTCAGCCTGACTACTATAAAAAATACCATAAATTGGTAACTTAAACAACAAAAATTTATTTTTCACAGTTCTGCAGCTGGCATATCCAAGATAAGGTGCTGGCCTGACTGGTATCTCGTGAGGGCTTTCTCCTTGGGTTGCAGATGTCTGCCATCTCTCTGTGTCTTCACATGGCCTCTCCTTGGCATATGCATGTGAAGAGAAAGAGCTCTCTATTTCTGTTCTTACAAAATTACCAGTTGTATCACATTAGGGCCCCACCCTCATGACATTGTTTAACTTTAGTTAACTCCTTCCTATAGGCATTATCTCTAAATACAGTCACATTAGGGGTTAGGGCTTCAACATATGAATCTGGGGGAGACACAGTCTGTCATATGCCATTACTACACACAATCTTGATTACCGTAGCTGTGTAGTAACTTTGGAAGCCAGGAAGTGTGAGTCCTTCAACTTTGTTCATCATCTGAAAAACTGTTTTGGATATTCTGGGTTCTCTGAATTTCCATATTAGTATTAGGATCAACTTGTCAATTTCTGCAAAGAAGCCAGCTGGAATTTTGATGGAGAGTGAATCTGTGGAATCTGTACTTCAACTTAAAGAGTATTGGCATCTTATCAATATTAAATCTTCCAATCCATGAATATGTGTTTTCTTCCCATGTACATCTTTTAAAATTTCCTTGAACAATGTTTTATAATTTTCTTTCTTTTTTTTTTTCGAGATGGAGTCTTGCTCTGTTGCCCAGGCTGCAGTGCAGTGGTGCGATCTTGGCTCACTGCAAGCTCCACCTCCCGGGTTCACGCCATTCTCCCGCCGCAGCCTCCCGAGTAGCTGGGACTACAGGCGCCCACTACCCCACCCGGCTAATTTTGTTTTTGTATTTTTAGTAGAGATGGGGTTTCACCATGTTAGCCAGGATGGTCTCGATCTCCTGACCTTGTGATCCGCCCGCCTCGGCCTCCCAAAGTGCTGGGATTACAGGTGTGAGCCACCGCACCCGTCTATAATTTTCATTCTTGTATTTCTTTTTAAGAAATCTCTAAATATTTTCTGATTCTATTGTAAATGGAGTTATTGATATCATTTTTTTGCTGTTTGTGTATTTTGTTTTTTTGAGACAGAGTTGCGCTCTGTCACCCAGGCTGGAGTGAAGTGGTGCAATTTTGGCTCACTGCAACCTCTGCCTCCCAAGTTCAAGTGATTCTCCTGCCTCAGCCTCCCTAGTAGCTGGGATTACAGGTGCACATCACCATGCCCAGCTAGTTTTTTGTATTTTTTAGTAGAGATGGAGTTTCACCATGTTGGCCAGGCTGGTCTTGAACTCCTGGCCTCAAGTGATCCACCTACCTCGCCTCCCAAAGTGCTGGGATTACAGGCAGGAGCCACTGTGCCTGGTCTGATTTCATTTTTGGATTGTTCATTGCTAATGTACAGAATAACACATGATTTTTGAGTATTTATCTTGTATCCTGCAAACGTGCTTGTCTATTTGTTCTAATAGCTTTATTTGTGGATTCTTTAGGATTTCCTACATATAAGATCAGTAATTTAAGATAGAGCTTGTTTTACTTATTCCATGCCAATCTGGATGTCTTTTATTTTTTTCTTGACACATTGCACTGGCTACAACCTCCAGTATAATATTAAATGTAAGTGGATATAGCAAACATCCTTGTCTTGTTCCTGACCTTAGGAGGGAGGAATTAGTTTTCAGCATTCCATATATTAGGCATGGGTTTTTCATAATGCTCTTAATCAGGCTGAAAAAGTTCCCTTCTCTTCCTAGTTTATTATTTTTAACATGAAAGAATATTGAATTTTGTCAAATGAGTTTTCTGCATCTATTGAGATGACTATGTTGTTTCTTTTATTCTGTAAATATATTACAATATATTGATTTTTAGATTTTAAGCCAATATTGCATAGTTGGGATGAATCCCACTTGTTTATGGTGTATAATCCTTTTTATATGTGGTTGGAACTGGTTTGCTAGTATTTCATTGAGGATTGCTGTGTTTGCTAGATTCACATGAGGTATTGGGCTTTCCTTGTGATATTTTTCTCTATCTTGCTACTAAGGAAAATCTGTCCTCACAGAATAAGTTGGGAAGTGTTCCCTCTCTTCTAGTTTTTGGTATGAATTTGTGAAGCATTGGTATTAATTCCTATTTCAACTTTTGGTAGAACTGACCATGAAGCCATCTGAATCTGAGCTTTTTTTCTTTTCTGAGGGGGGTGGGGCCAGGGGCAAATTTCAAATTCCCAATTCGATTTTTTTTTTTTTTTTGAGACAAGTTTCGCTCTGTCACCCAGGCTGAAGTGCAGTGGCCCCATCTCAGCTCACTGCAACCTCTGCCTCCTGGGTTCAAGTGATTCTCCTGCCTCAGCCTCCTGCGTAGCAGGGACGACGGGTGTGTGCCACCACACCTGGCTAAGTTTTGTATTTTTAGTAGAGATGGTGTTTCACTATGTTGGCCAGGCTGGTCTCGAACTTCTGACCTCAGGTGTTCTGCCCACCTCGGCCTCTCAAAGTGCTGGGATTACAGGCATGAGCCATTGCGCCCAGCTCCAATTCAGTATTTTTACTTATTATGGGTTCATTCAGATTTTCTAGTTGTTCTTGAGTGAGTTTCCATAGTTCATGTTATTCTAGAAATGTGTTCATTTCATTGAGATTATCTGATTTGCAGGCATACAGTTATAGGGTCTGGTGTGTCTGTTTCAAAGGTTCGGTTGCTGGGTGTTGTTGGAGACAGACTGGCTAGCCAGTGTAGCAGGAGTGTACTTGGGAGGCTCAGGGTAGCGACTATGCTGCAACTGGCATGTAAATACAGTATCTTAACAGTTTAACAGTCAGTACAGCCTTTCTGGTTCATACAAGTGAATATCAGGCCTTGCTGTATAGGATGTCAAACTGCCAATGATTATCCCTGTTCTGAATTATTTAATAATAAAAATTTAAAACATAGACACATAGCTAAAAGACATAAAACATAATAATACAGGCTGTCCCCCATCTTTTTTGTTTTGTTTTGTTTTTGTTTTTTGAGATGATGTCTCACTCTGTCACCCAGGCCAGAGTGCAATGGTGTGATCTTGGCTCACTGCAACCTCTGCCTCCTGGGTTCAAGTGATTCTCCTGCCTCAGCCTCCCGAGTAGCTGGGACTACAGGCATGCACCACCATGCCCACCTAATTTTTGCATTTTTAGTAGAGACGAAGTTTCACCATGTTGACCAGGCTGGTCTTGAACTCCCACCTCGGCCTCTCAGAGTGCTGAGATTATAGGCATGAGCCACTGCATCTGGCTCCCCGCTCATTTTTCTTTTCAGTAAAAATCTTTACTCCATCAGAGAAACCAATCTTAGCCAGGCTTGTCAGAGAACAGACTCATGCATAAGTCTCAAAAAAAGATGGGTAGTAAGACGGTGGCTCACGCTTGTAATCCCAGCACTTTGGGAGGCCGAGGTGAGCAGATCACCTGAGGTCAGGAGTTTGAGACCAGCCTGGCCAACATAGTGAAACCCCGTCTCTACAAAAAATACAAAAATTAGCCGGATGTAGTGGCACTTGCCTGTAATCCCAGCTACTTGGGAGGCTGAGGCAGGAGAATCACTTGAACTCAGGAGGCAGAGGTTGCAGTGAGCCTAGATCGTGCCACTGCACTCCAGCCAGGGCGACAGAGTGAGACTGACTCAAAAAAAAAAAAACAAAAAAATGGGTAGTAAGACACTTCTAAAGGTGTCTTCTTCAATGAATAGAATTCTGTTGTAACACAGAATTCAGTTATCAAGACAAATATCCAGAAAATGGTTGGTTTACATCTTGTTTGTATTAGGGCTTCCTTTTATTTTCATACATCTTCTTATTAAACTATCTCAAAGAGTAGAGATTCCTATTTCTGTTGACACTTAATAGCTTTTACTACATGTAATATTAAGTCCATATACCTTCAGCTTTTTTGAACCACCGTGCGCAGCTTGTTTCAGCTTTTTTAAAGTGAGTTTTAGATAAACCTAATTTGCTCATCCTTGATTAGGAATTCCCCAAATTGGCTCTAAAATGGAATTCAGTTTGCCTCAATATACATTTACTGAGCTTATAATATCCATTAAAAAAAAAAGCAGCCAGGCCTGGTGGCTCATGCCTGTAATCCCAGCACTTTGGGAGGCTGAGGTGAGCAGATCATGAGGTCAGGAGATCGAGACCATCCTGGCTAACATGGTGAAACCCCATCTCTACCAAAAATACAAAAAAAATTAGCCAGGCATGGTGGCAGACGCCTGTAGCCCCAGCTACTCGGGAGGCTGAGGCAATAGAATGGCGTGAAACCAGGAGTTGGAGCATGCAGTGAGCTGAGATCGTGTCACTGCACTCTAGCCTGGGTGATAGAGTGAGACTCTGTCTCAAAAAGAAAAACAACAACAACAAAAAAACTATGTAACAAATGCAAAGATAACATATGAAGGAGACAGAAATGTGTATAAATTTGTATAAAAGACAGACTGGTACCAATGCTAATTGGGATTATATAGGAATAAACCATTAACTTCTAAAATTGAAGCATAATTGCATCGCATTTAGTTGAATGCAGTGTTTATAGAGTTCAATGAATTTTGAGAAATAAACTTGCCAATCAAGATATAGAAACTATCTACAAAGTCCCCTTGTGCCCCTTTCTAGTCAATACCCTTCCAAGCTCAAAGGAAACAACTACTTTGACTTCTATTGCCACAGATTAGTTTTGACCTTCATATTGATGGAATTGTACAGTACCTAACTCTTTTGTGTCTGCCTTCTTTTACTCAACATGTTTTTAAGATTCACCCAGGCTGTAGTGTATATCAACAGTGTGTATTACTCTGAGTAGTATATCACAATTTATATTTTTCTGTTGATGAATGTTTGTGTTGTTTTTGACTTTTTGCTATTTTTAATAAATTAGCCATTAATTCTAATTGAGCAAAATATTTCCCCTTAATAGGACATGAAATTTGAAATATCTTAAGAAATTTCTTATTCATAAACAAAGTTGAACCAAGTGTAACTTAATGCTTATTTAAAGGCCTCTTCATGGCAGTAGCAATAAATCAAATACAGGTTTTAAAAATAGCTACTCTTTTTTGCACCTTTACATTCCAGTCTGATAAATATAACTCACTTATATAACTACATAAATTGTCGTTAAGCTCTGTATTCCACAATTTCTCTTAGCCTAGGAAAGCAAGAAGTGATGATAGCATTATGGGTGTGTGTCATTTATTTTCAAGAACAGACTTTAGTGAAGGAAGGCATGCTTAAACCTTGCTTTGTAGCAAAACACTTCTTATCTTTGGGTGGATATAACTTTCTGATGCCAAAGGACTCTGTTTCCCTGCCGATCTAGATCAGAAAAGGCAGAAACTCTAACCTTTATTTATCAGTCTGTTTGACTAACAGTGTGAGCAGTGAGAAAAGAAAACTATAGTAATAAAGCTTTATTTTTTTTTTTTTAGAATGTTATTTCACAACCTCACTGGAATGTGGGAAGTGAAGTGCTGCAAAAGCTAGAAGCAAAGATAGAAAGTACAGGCAAGGTTCACATAATAAATCTTCCTTTTAGGTTTGAAGGTTCTTTCCATAGAAATTCCTTCACAAAGATACAATTTTATTTTAAAATATCCTGTACCTGGCTTTTATTTAAGGTCAGTTAAGTAACCAGTATATGAAAGTCTTTGTATGTTTCCACAAAACTGTTGTTAAAACTGTATTCTGGGTCAAATTATTCTTTTTTTTTTTTTTTTTTTGAGACAGGGTGTAGTTCTGTCGCCCAGGCTGGAGTGCAGTGGCAACTACATGGGATTACAGATGAGGTCTCACTACCTTGCCCAGGCTGGTCTCGAACTCCTTGGCTCAAGGGGTCCTCCTGCTCGGCCTCCCAGAGTGCTTGGATTACAGGCATGAGCCACCCCACCTCGCCCAGATTATTCTTAAACTGGAGTCTTCAGGTCCCCAGGGTCAAGAGATATATACTTGCCAGTTTGGGAATTCTATAAAAATGTTTTAGTTTAGTTTTGTGTTTCATTTCAGTAATTGCTTAAAAACAATATTTTCCCACTCATTAAATTAAAACTTCTTTGGCAGTGATAATTCATAACCATAAAGATATTTTCCTGAAGTAGGATTTTAATTTCTTTTTCTTTTTTTTTTTTTTTTTTGAGACGGAGGCTTGCTCTGTCGCCCAGGCTGGAGTGCAGTGGCACAACCTTGGCTCACTGCAAGCTCCGCCTCCCGGGTCCATGCCATTCTCCTGCCTCAGCCTCCCGAGTAGCTGTCTACAGGGGCCCGCCGCCACCACGCCCGGCTAATTTTTTGTATTTTTAGTAGAGATGGGTTTCACCGCGTTAGCCAGGATGGTCTTGATCTCCTGACCTCGTGACCCGCCCGTCTCGACCTCCCAAAGTGCTGGGATTACAGGCGTGAGCCACAGCGCCCGGCGGATTTTAATTTCTTAAAAACTTTTTTATTGTCGTAAAATACATGTAACATAAAATATGCCATTTTAACCACTTTAAGTGTATACTTCAGTGGCATTAAGTACATTTACAGTGTTCTTTAGACTTTGATTTCTTACATCAGTATTTCTTACAGTGAAATTTTCAAAAGTATTTGCCAAGTTTCAAAAGAACTTTTTTCCTTTAAAAACGGTTTGTATACCACTCAAGACTATGAATCACTATTCAAGGCAATAAATTCTTCTTACAATATAGAATTTTTCTCTTGATAAATTGAGTATTCTTTCTTTAGATAATGGGAATAATACACACCCTTATGGTTTTTCCCCTTTTTAAAACCTGGAAATGAAGAAAAAAATTCGGTGTTTGTGTGACCATTTTCCCTGTTACTCATATAATTATTTGCCCATCTATTTCTTATCTTTCTATAATTACAGATTTCTCTTTTTTACATGGTTTGTGTTGTACCTTGCTTCAAATTTTTTTTTTTTTTTTTTTTTTTTTTGAGGTGGAGTCTTGCTCTGTCGCTCAGGCTGGAGTGCAGTGGCGCGACCTCGACTCACTGCAACCTTCGCCTCCCCGGTTCAAGGTGTTCTCCTGCATCAGCCTCCCAAGGATTCCCGGCTAATTTTCGTTATTTTTACTAGAGACGGGGTTTCACCATGTTGCCCAGGCTGGTCTGGAACTGCAGAACTCAGGTGATGCACCCACCTCGGTTTCCCAAAGTGTTGGGATTACAGGCATGAGCCACCGCGCCCGGCCAAATTCTTTTTAGGAATTAGGTACTACATTGAGTTTTAAATGCACTCAGAAAATTCTCAAAGTAATAAATTATAGACTAAATAAATATAGCGGAATTCAGTCTAAATTATAGGAACTCCTTTTTTGATAACTAATATTTTTTAAGTACTCACTATGTGCTACGGCACTGTGCTAATCACTTTACTGTGATTTATCTAGTAATACCGTATGATGTAGGTACTATTATCACCCCACTCTAAGGAGTTCAAAGAAATAAAGAAACCTCCACAGTGTCATGAAGTAGCCCCGCTAGGACTCAGGCCTGGCTGAATCCAAAGCTCAGGCTTCTAAGCATAACGTGTACTGCTGCTTCTCAGGCTGCACATTCTATTTTACATTATTGGTAGTTTCTCTCTGGCGTTCTTTGTGGGAATGTTCACTGCCCCCCGCCCCGCCCCGAAGTGGAACCCTGTCTTCTAACAAACTTTTCGCTGCTCCACCGTCTCCTGTCATGTTCGGCCTCTCAATGGAGTCCCAGCCCACACTCCGATTCTGGTCCCTGAACAGAACCCCTTCCCCTCACACCATGGCCCCCTAGCAGAGCCTGGTCTCCTCAGATCCTCTTCTCCCAGCAGGGCCCCAACTCCTCACTCCGACGATTCCCCCAGAGTTCCGTTCCCTCAGATCCTGCTTTTCCAGCAAAGCTGCGATTCCTGTACCCCAGCAGAGAGCAATACCCCGTCGGCAAACTTCCACAGAGACGTCTTACCGAGGTCCCAGCCCAGCCCCTAATTAAGGGCACATCTCTACCTTTCCCCTTCCCAACCTTCTCCCACAACTGTGCTTTCCCCCGCCCTATTCCCTTTTTCTGTTTATTAATTCTCCTCAACCTCTCCACCATCTCGTGGCCCAGTTTCAGGATTCCCCCGCAAACTCACCCACCGTACTGTCTCCTCAAAGTTGCGTTCCCAAACGGCGCAGTGCTCTGCCCGCACTTACGCTCCCAGCGCTGCTCCGGGATCTGCGCTCCCCAACTGCCCTCCGGGAATACGCCCTGCAGTTGAACAGCGCCCGAGGCCCCGCCCCCTCTGCGTCCATTGGCCAGTTTTCGAGAAGTCCCGCCCCTCCCGCTTCCAGCCCGCCTCCCCGCCCCGCTTCCCTTGTTTTCATTCCCCCTGTCACACGAGGCAGTGGCAAGCCCGAAGGGGAGGAGAGAAGGGGGCGGAAAGTGAAAGGCGCAGAGGGCCGCTCTGTCTCCCGTCTGACTCGGTTCTCGACTGCTCCGGGCCGCCGATGTATTGTGGGATCGCGGAGCCGTCCCTGAGACGCTGGGATCCGCAGAGGAGCCCACTTGAGAGCGCCTCCTGTCGTCCGTAAGGCTGCCTTGCCATCCCTCGGCACCCCAACTTCCCCCGCCCCCCCATCGCCTCCTCCTCCATCCTCCAGTTCAAAATGGCGACGGCGGCGGCAGCGGCGGCGGTGATGGCTCCTCCGGGCTGCCCGGGTTCGTGCCCCAACTTCGCGGTAGTCTGCTCCTTCTTGGAGCGCTACGGGCCGCTGCTAGACCTGCCTGAGTTGCCGTTCCCTGAGCTGGAGCGGGTGCTGCAGGCGCCGCCGCCGGACGTCGGCAACGGAGAAGGTAAGCGAGGGGCCCGAACGCCCGGCGGGAAGCGGCCCTGGCGCTCTCCTACTCTCCGCTCTTCACAGGCGCCCCGGTTCTTCGCGGCTCGGGCCTCCGCGGCTCTGTCTTCCCCTTGGGACGCAACTCCGCCGGGCTGGTCTTCTCCGCCCAGCCCCCGGGGTCTTGGGCAGTGGGGAGGCGGGGCGGAGGCCCCCTAGGGCCACTCGGCCGGGAGGGGAGCTGAGGTGGAGGCGTTGCGGGCTAGGTGTGGGCTGGAGGCGGGGAGGGGTCATTGTGCCGGTCGGCAGCCCCGGGGACTGCTTCTCCGCGGCGGAGGGCGGCCCCCCACCCCGTCTCCCCCTTGGCGGCGGGGGAAGGGGAGCGCAGGTTCCGGCCAGCTTTGCGCTTTTCTCCTCCTCCCCACCCTTACTCCCTCCCCTCCTCCCACCAGTCTTCCCGACCATCTCGGGGAAGGCTGGGCTCGGCTGCTCCGGACACCTCCTTATCTCCCTTCACCTGGGTGGGCGGGGGCCAGCGGACACTCAACTCTCCCTCCCTCTGTTGGGAACTCCCCTGAGAGATTTGTCCCTTTTCCCTTCCCCTCGAGGGCTGCTTTAACCCCTAAAACTCCTTCCTTGGAGTGGGGAGGTCTGCTCCTCCCCCACGGGAGGGGGTTCTTCTCCATTCTCGGTAGGGGGGCGAAGTCGGTTCAGCTCCACTTTGGAGAGGAGAGGGTTAATTCCTCCTCCATAGTTCTCCTTCCTCTCCCCACCTCCCCCAAAATAATAGGCGAGCATCTCCCCACTTTTCCAATCCCTTCCGCCTTCATCTTGGCAGCCGGGCTTAGGCGAAGAAGTCGTCTCCCTCCCATTTGCACGGTAGGGTGGGGTGGTTAGTATGTAAGCTGGAGGAGGGGCTCTGACGGAGGGGGAAACAGTTGAAGAAGGTGCTTGTTGCTCATGTTTCTCTCTCTGGTGCGGCTGGTCTATTATTGGTGTTCGCAAGTGGTGCTCCTTCCACATAAGGCCACCGCGCGGGTGCAGGGCGCATGCTCTGCCCGGCCCCATTGAAACTTCCTGCTGCTGCTGCTGGTTCTTTTGCTGGAGCATCTCAGCGCTGCGCCTGCTGCCTCCAGCCTTCACACTGAGTGCTTATACTCACCCCCATTTATTCCCGATCCCTGCCTCTCCTTTTCTGGCACTTTTCTTTCCTCAGAGAAGGCTTTTTTGTTATACTCTGAGCATTGCCTTTATCTGGAAACAGCCCTTGGCTGGAGAAGAAACGTTTTCCAAATAGGTCTCTTTTTTTGTCCATATTAGCTGGCCAAAGTGGATTGGTTATTGTACAAGACAGATAGCTGTTTCCTTTCCAAGAAAGCAGGGTCGCTCTTCTATTCTCTATGTAAATGAAGAAGTTTCTGTTAACTGAATTTATTTGCATTGCTAGGAAGCGCCAAGTATGAAGTTCTTCAGAATATTACCTATAAAGAATCTGTATGATGTTATGGCTACCGAAGACTCAAATTAATACAGCAGTTATAATACAAGCCTAGTAATCTGTTCTTACCTGTCCACATCACCTCTACCTGTAACAAACTGGCTTACAAAAGGCTAATTTAAAAAATAGTACAAAATAGGAGGGTGACTAATTACATTATATAAAGGCTTCTCACAGAATTTGTTTAAAAATTAAGCTCCCATTGTAGTAATTTCATTATCAAATTGTATTTACATTCTTTTTTATATTTTTTATTTTTATTTGTTTTTTGAGACGGAGTCTCACTCTGTTGCCCAGGCAGGAATGCAGTGGCAGGATCTGGGCTCACTGCTACCTCCGCCTCCCAGGTTCAAGCGATTCTCCTGCCCCAGCCTCCCGAGTAGCTGGGATTACAGGTGTGCACCACCGCGCCCGGCTAATTTTTGTATTTTTAGTAGAGACGGGGTTTCACCATGTTTGCCAGGCTGATCTCGAACTCCTGACCTCGTGATCCACACACCTTGGCCTCCCAAAGTGCTTTACAGGCGTGAGCCACCAAGCCTGGCCCGTTTTTTAATTTTTAAGAAAGTAGTCATTGTGAAGTAGGATGCCTTAGTAAGTTGCTTTTAGGATGCCTTGGGAAGTGATAGTAATGTATCTCTCAGAGAACGAACTGTGGGCATTTGGGGAAAGGATGGCTAGTAAATTGTTTTGGTAATTTCTTTGGACCAAGTTGAAATGCATAGGTTTTCTGGGATGGCGTGGTATTTTGGGTAGTATATGAGATTGCTTGAATCTACATTTATTTTAGGTATTTTGACCAGTGCATTTAGTTTATATTAATATCACAGGAATACAATATTAGAGTCAGTTGAATTGAATAGTGGTTCACTAAGTAAGTAAAAATGACAGGTAACCTGGGCTAAGAAGGATCATTTATTTCAGCCACTGCATTACCGTTGGTATAGAGTTGCTAAGGGGACTGATAATAATAGATCCTATCATAAGGTGATCTTAGAATAATTATTAATTAATGTTACACAGTTCAGAACACTTGGCAAATGAGAAGTCTCTGCAGGTGAAATGCTGTTACTGTGCAGGGAAACGATTTTCAGTACTTTGATGATGAACCGTGATATCATCATGAAAGTTGGCTTGTTGGGTGAACCTCTGTCGTTTTATCAGCTATTACAAACTTTCAGCCTGTTTCAAATAGCTGATAAAATGATAGTGGCTCAGCCAACAAGATTTGAACTGAGTCTTTTTGGGAAAGAGTTGTAGTGTACAAGAGTTAAAAGACATGGATTTAGTTCCTTGCAACTGTTCTCTGAAGTTGATAGTATTATTCCTATTTGGCAGGCATAGAAACTAAGGCTCAATAGATTAAGGTGCTTAAGAGTCTATAGTTAATGGTAGAATATGATTTCCAACCCAAGTCTGAGTCCAAAGCCACAAAATTATATACCTTGCCATAGTATCATGGTTTCCAAACTGCACCAAGGCACCCTAGAGCATTGTTGCCAACTCCATCTGATAGTTTAAATTTTCAAGTAGGATACAGTGGTAGCCGAAATTTGCTGGTTGCCAGGTGAGCTACTGCCTTGACTTACTTCATGGTTTCAAGGTTGTGCCACATTTCTATAGATGATATGTCTTTGTGAAGCTGGGTTTTTAGCGGTTGCTGTGGTAAAATTCACAAAAAAGTCAGTATGCAGCAGGAAAGAGGATAGCAGGATCCACTCTAATTCCAAGGTTTGAAAAGTTGTGCAGTGCCCAACAGTAATACACATTTCACAAGTAATTATGGTTAAGAATGAAGTAAAAACATTACTTGTTGAAATTTAGCTAGGTTATTTTTTCACATGGCTACTGACTACTTAATAAGTGGAAGTGTTGTTATTTCTGGCCTAGGGCTGCTGTGAGAAAATTACTGAGATACTGAGGGTGCCGTGAACCTAGAATGTTTGAGAACCTTTGCTCTAGAAACTATCATTGAATTTCGGGGCAAGAAAGAAGGGACTATTGTGTCATTGCCTTTATTTTTCAGGAGGAAAATCAAGCTACAGAGAGAGATTTCAAGTGTATACAGCTAACTGTTGGTGTTAGTCAAATTCTTATTTGAAAAACCCACATATATGCTGAAATTGTCAACAAAAAATTTAGATTTATAGTTGATACTAGTTATAAAAGGATGTGCCAAATGAAGGTGGTGTTTTATCCTCCTCTCCCTGCAGTCTACTTTAGTCCTCCCAATTCTGTGCTTTGTGTGGACTTCCCCAGGTTTCTCCTAACTGGAGGTAGATGATGGTGGTTATGGATAAAGTCGACATTGACTTTGTGAGATCCCTGACACCCAAGGCTCCTAAGTATCTTTCCTCTCCTGCAGAGAATATTTGTTTTCAAGAGGAAACTATACTACTGTATTCTTTAAAAACAGTCTGGATATTGGTTGAGATGTTACATATATCTAATAAATTTATTAAGCTAAATACAGATAATGTGTTAGGATTCTCATAGTTTATACTATGGTTGGCTGAATTAGTTGTATGATATTAAGTAAGTTGAGCCATTAGTTTTTTGTTTCATTTTTGCATTTAATGATTTGAATTTTAACTGGAAGTCAAAATATCAATGTTAAAAAAATGCCTTTTTAACTGGAATTGTAACTATAACTTACTATGGTCTCTCTTACTGGTACTGTAACTGATCTGTGTGTAACAATATATTTTTAGGTGCATTTGATAAAGTGGAAAGGTGATTACTGTAACTGGGGCCACATGTGTTGATTTAAACAAAAGATTTTACCAGGTGCATGTACTAGAGGTTGCATGAGTCTACAGTGGTAGACACTGGTAGGGCATACATACATTAATAGTAGTATTGCTGGGGCCAGAGCCTGGTTAGGTTGAAACTTTTTAGTTGTGTCTCTTCTGCGTTTGAAAAAGCAAATATTCTTTAGGGCACTTATTAGATGAAAAGAGAGAAATAGATTTCATCTCCACCATTTTCGATATGTCATAGAGTAAAGTTACGGAGGTTTGGAGGGAGGTTGTTGTCATTGTCCTAGGAACTAGGAGGTAATGGAGACAGAGGGACTTGTCTGGCTAACATGAGCCTGTTAATGCAAACTGGCTTACTTTTTAGTCTTTTAATGATTAAAAAGTTTGCCTTAAATTTAGATGTTTTGTTAAGTTCTTAAACAGACCTCACCGGTAAGAAGGTAAGCAAGCATTTATTAGTGAGTTTATTCACTTAATATATATATTGAGCATCTGCTATGTACAGATGTAGCTACAGTAAATATTGTGGGGATTATTTTTTTAAAAAAACATTAAACATGAGCCTTTTAAAAGAAATTTCTAATCTAATAAGAAATAGCTAAACTGAGCTTGAAACTAATGACATCATTCAAAGACTTAGTTTTTTTTCTCTGAGATTTTATCAAGTGGAGCAATAGTCGGTGCATTCTAGTCTACAGTTGTAAACTAAAATTATCTAACAATTTTATGGTGAGATGTATGACCACATGCAATATGAAAAAGAATAATTCAGGCCTAAAGTACATGTTAAACTGAATCATGTATTCAAGGAAGACAGTTATGTGTGTTGTTAGATTTAATAAAATTTTACTCTACCTGATGGGTATAGTCTTAATATATTATGCTTGGCTTTTTTTGTTTGTTTTCTGTTTTTATTGTAGAGTAGATCCCACAAAAGGTATTAGGGTATTTTCTATTTTCTTTTAAAAACATTTAATTATATGGGCAAGTATAATGTACACTTTGTAATTACATATGTTCTAGCAGGCTTTGATTTATAATTTGTTTAGCTTTATATGGTCATATCTGTAAGTTAGGTTTGCATTAGCTAACTTTTAAACATTTTTGCTCGCTCTTGTACTGTTGGGCACAAGCAATGCCTCCAGGCAAATTGATGCCTAAACTAGAGAGAACAGCAGGCATTCTCTCCTTACTCTTCCACTTCCCCTTTACTTCCATTTCCTGATCCTCATGTCTGAAGTCACACCACCTTTAGCCATTTGAAGGGGCTGCTTCTTCCATTTTACGCTTTCTTTCACTTGTATGCCATAAACTGCAGTGCCTGCTAGCTCCAGTGTGCTCCGTATGAGGTTTGCACCAGTGTGTTAGGAAGAAAGGAGGCACTGAAATTTAAAAAAACCCATATTTTGGGGGTTTCCAAGTCACTAAACAATTGAACCACAATAATAGAGGAAACTGACTTAAACAGTATTAAACTGGTATTGCTTCAAACATTATCAAAGGATTTCTGAGGTGAATGCCTACTTTATAAAAATGTATTTTTTCGGCTGGGCACGGTGGCTCATGCCTGTAATCCCAGCACTTAGGGAGGCCCAGGCGGCGGATCACCTGAGGTCAGGAGTTTGAGACCAGCCTGGCGAACATGGTGAAACCCCATCTGTACTAAAAATACAAAAATTAGCCAGACCTGGTGTCAGGCGCCTGTAATCCCAGCTACTCGGGAGACCGAGGCAGGAGAATCGCTTGAACCTGGGAGGCAGAGGTTGCAGTGAGCCAAGATGGTGCCACTGCACTCCAGCCTGGGTGACAGAGCGAGACTCTGTCTTTTTTTTTCCCCCCCAGAGTTAGGGCCTTGAATTCCTGGGCTCAAGAAATCCTCCTGCCCCAACCTCCCGAGTAGTTGGAACTACAGGCACATGCCACCATGCCCAGCTAATTTTTAAAAATTTTTTTGGTAGAGAATGAGGTCTTGCTGTATTGTCCAGGCTGGTCTTGAACTCCTGGACTCAGGTGATACTCCCACCTCGGCCTCCCAAAGTGCTGGGGTTACAGGCATGAGTCACCACTTGTGGCCAAAACTTCTTTTTTTTTTTTTTTTGAGACAGTCTCGCTCTGTGGCCCAGGCTGGAGTGCAGTGGCACGATCCTGGTTCACTACAACCTCTGCCTCCTGGGTTCAAGTGATTCTCCTGCCTCACGCTCCCAAGTAACTGGGATTACAGGCATGCACCACCATGCCTGGCTCATTTTTATGTGTTTAGTAGGGACAGGTTTTGCCATGTTGGTCAGGCTGGTCTTGAACTCCTGGCCTCAGGTGATCCAGCCACCTCCACCTCTCAAAGTGCTGGGATTGCAGGCATGAGCCACTGTGCCCAGCCACTTCTTATTTTTATCCTGAGTTTAGGGATGTGTTAAATTGTATTAATTCTCCATTATCTCTGTGTGTGTGTGTGTGTGTGTGTGTGTGTGTGTGTGTGTGTCCTTTTACAAATTATAAATGGCCGCTCTTTGAGGAAGTCGCGGTGGTAGGTGCTGCGGATCGGTGATCCGCAGGCTCCTGCTCCTTACTCACTGCTGTTCGCTCTCGCCGAGGAACAAGTCGGTCAGGAAGCCGTGCAGCAGCTATGGCTTTGAAGGTTACCGGAAAAACACGCGTGGAGCTGGAGGTGGCAGTTCACCGAAATTGAATCACTCTAACGAGCCGCAACATAAAATCCCTGGAAAAGGTGTGTGCTGACTTCATCAGAGGAGCAAAGGCAAAGAATCTCCAAGTGAAAGGACCAGTTCGAATACCTACCAAGACTTTGAGAATCACTACAGAAAATGTCCTTGTAGTGAAGGTTCTAAGACATGGGATCCTTTCCAGATGAGAATCCACAAGCGACTCATTGACTTGCACAGTCCTTCTGAGATTGTTAAGCAGATTGCTTCCATCAGTTTGAGCCAGGAGTTGAGGTGAAAGTCACCATTGCAGATGCTTAAGTCAACTATTTTAATAAATTGATTACCAGTTGTTAAAAAAAAATTATAAATGGCAGACTTGATCCCATTCATCATTAGACTACTTTCATGTTTTGCTCAGAATTAAGTAAGTTTTAATATTCATTTAAAAATACTTATCAAATAAATTTGGTTTCTCTCAAAGTAAGTTGTGTAAGATATTCTGATTTTAGCAAATTATTTCATAATTTGTGCCTTTCTGTTAATAAACAGAAGAAGCAGGGATGAGGTGGTGGGGAATTTGCAGTGTTTATTTAATCTTACCAGTTTAGAGGCTGGACAAAGAGCAAGAATTAAAAGTTATGCTTAGAATGTTTGTCCAAAATTAAGGTGATCTTTTCAGTGTAAGAACATGAGTTGTGAGGGCACAGCAAGCAGAAACTACACCAGACTGATTTTTTTTTTTTTTTTTTGAGATGGAGCTCTGTCACCCAGGCTAGAGTGTAGTAGTGCGATCCCAGCTCACTGCAACCTCTGCCTCCTGGGTTCAAGTGATTCTCCTGCTTCAGCCTCCTGAGTAGCTGGGACTACAGGTTCCCGCCACCACGCCCAGCTAATTTTTTTGCATTCTTAGTAGAGATGGGGTTTCGCCATGTTGGCCAGGCTGGTCTCAAAAACTCCTGACCTCAAGTGATCTGCCTGCCCCGGCCTCCCAAAGTGCTGGGATTACAGGCGTGAGCCACCACATCCAGCCCAAACTGATTTTAAGAAAGAAGAGCATGAGGGCAAAACTTGACAGCAGACAGACCAGGCTTCAGCCTCCTGTAGTTGAACAAGGATTGCTTGAAGAGCAACATGAAGTATATAATGTATATATGGCTCATGTAAGCAAGAGTTCCTCCAGAAAGCTTTCGTAGTGAAGGTTGAGTCTGTATTTATTTTTAGACTCTAAGCTTTTTTCTCCAGTATTTGTACATGTTTATCTTAATCATTTTCTGAATAGTAGGATTATATAGTTTTTTTCCCTTTGGTTTTTCTTATATTTTTTCACATTTCATTTTCTATGTTAATTGTGCATTTCTTTGATAATCACCAAAAAACTATTTAAAACTAGATTTCTAAAGAGGCTTTATAAAAGGAAAATTGAATTTCTGCTTGTATTTATATACTCTTATTTTTATAGACAGGGTCTCACTCTGTCACCCAGGCTGGAGTGCAGTGGCTTATTCTCTGCTGACTGCAACCTCTACCTCCCAGACTCAGGCGATCCTCCCATTTCAGCCTCTCAAGTTGCTGGGGACTACAGGCATGTGCCACCACACCCAGCTAAAAATTTTTTGTATTTTTAGTAGAGACAGAGTTTCATTATGTTGCCCAGGCTGGTCTCAAACTCCTGGGCTCAAGCAATCCACCTGACTCAGCCTCCCAAAGTGCTGGGATTACAGGCGTGAGCCACCAAGCTCAGCCTATTTATTTATTCTTAATCTTGAATTACCTCTTAAATGAATGTTACTATCATCTACCCAAGTCACTCAGATCAGAAACCAAGGAGGCATCCTAGACCTTAGCCTCTGACACTTTCTTTGATACCAAGTTATATTGAGTCTGTTTATCCCCTTTTATATTCAACCTTGCTTTTCTGTTCTCATTGCTAGTTTTAATCACGCTGAACTGCTTTTACATCTCTGAAGATGTGAAAGGTTGTTTTACATTTATGCTTTTTCTTCATCCTCCTGCCTCTGAGTCGAATATCCCATCCCCATCTTCCTTCCCTTGCCTGCTCACTGTACCCGTCATTAGTCTGCTCTTTAAGCATCAAATGCTCTGTGGAAAATTTCCTTCTTTCTGTCTCTCAAGTTAAATTAACCACTTCAATCTCCTTACCCTGCATGTACACTTTGTAGATTTTATGCCACAGTACTCATAACACTTTTTGCAGTTACTGCCTAGCCTTCAAGATGGTAAACTCTTTGAGGACAGGGTTTCTTACTTTATTTTATCACCAGCAATTGGTGGGTAATAGCAAATATGTAGTAAATGTTTGTGGAATTAATAGTTTTCCTCAACTTACTATAGGACCATGTTCTGCTCTAAAACTTTGAAGTTAAAGCCTAGTCTGTGATAGCTTAGTACAGTGGTGGGCAATCTACAGCCTGTCCTCTCTATCTTTGTAAATAAGGTTTTACTGGTATACAGCCATGTTCATTTGTTTACATACTGTTGTCTGTAGCTGCTTTCACACAACTGTGGCAGAGTTGAGTGATGGTCACAGAGAACATATAACTTCAAAACCTAAAGTATTGGGCTGGGTATGGTGGCTCATACTGCAGTCCAAGCACTTTTGGAGGATTGTCTGAGTCCCAGAGGTTGAGGCTGATCATGCCACTGCACTCCAGCCTGGGTGAAACAGCAAGACACTGTCTCAGAAAAAAACAAAACTCAAAACCTGAAGAACTTATTATCTGTCTAGCCCTTTACAGAAAAAAATTTGCTGATCTTTATTCCAGTGTATGAAGATGGAAGTCTTATCAGATGATGATCTCTGTGTTTGAAAATACATTTAGAACCAGTATAATACAAATTTCCAGCCTCGCCAACATGGTGAAACCTGGTCTCTATTAAAAATACAAATTAGTTGGATGTGGTGGGATACACCTGTAATCCCAGCTACCTAGGAGGCTGCCACACGACAATTGTTTGAACCCAGGAGGCAGAGATTACAGTGAGCCATGATTATGCCATTGCACTCCAATCTGGGCAACAGAGGGAGACTCCACCCCTCTCCCCCCCCCAAAAAATAAAAATAAAAAGGAACCAATATAATACAAATTAAATGCCTAGAATGTCCTGTGAATGAAACTTAGTGGAACAGTAGTCTCCCCAGTATTGATCTAATTTTACATCCAACTGTTTTAGTATTAATTACTCCTCTTGGGTTAGGTGAGTCTAAAAGCTTTTTTGTTAACAAGGTGATGACATTACATTGAACTAAATTTCTTTCATTCAAGAGTAGCCACGGCTACCTCTGCCTAATTGTCATAAGGCAATGCCAGGATGGGAGCCATGTGACATGGTAATTGGTAGTGAGGGTAAGAGTTGTTGTAACATTGCTGCTATACTGGCCTCAAAGTCTTATCCACGTGGACTGATTAGGTGAGGGTAAGGTTGGATGAATGGTGATGCCATGTACTCAGATGGGAAAGGATGTAGTTATTAAAGGTAGAACTTAAAAGATTTACTTAGGTTACTTAGAGGACACAGGACTGGGAAAGAATGTACTAGATAATAGCTTACTAGTAAGTGGGATTAAATGCCTTGGTCATCAGTGTATTTTGCAGCAAAAGTGCAGTCCTGGTTATGAAGCTTAGGCATATGTTATGCTAGATATCTCAGGGAGTTTGATACTTACTCTTTTCCTTTTGTCCTTAGCATCTTCACAGTTGGCTCTGCAAATAAATATAATTGCCACTTCTTCAATGTTTAGATGTTAAAAGTGTTTTAGGAAAAGAAAATTAGGTAGAATGAGTTATTCCAAATAATCCATTCTAACTTGCTTTTGGTATTTGGAGTTTGGGGATATAGCAAGATGGTAATATTGGAAAACTTTGATTAATCAGAAGTATAATGGAGCTTACTTTATATTCCCATTAAAGTCTTGCCAACCTCCAGTTTATCAGAACCATAAATAAACCATCTACAGCAGCACTAACTTGGTTTGGCATCTGAATTCAGACATTCCATAATCCTCATTTTAGAGGTTTTTTGTCCTATGAATTTTGACTGTGGTCAACTGGTTTCTCCTTGCTATCTTTTTGCCTCATGGCCTTTTCATTTTATACCCTATCTTCTATTATTACCTAGTTGTATTCACCATGATAACTATATCTCACTCCTTTAGTGTCCTATTTTCCCATATTTTGGACTTCCCCTTTAAACCTTAATTATCTTCTCCATTCTTATCTTTCGTAGAAAAATAGATTACAAAAATGCAAAAATAAGGGGCTTTGTAGTATGCATGCTTTACCATAATTTTATAGGTTAAATGCCTGTAGTAGTACTGTTGTAATTATCAGAGCTTACTGTTGAGCCAGACTCCATGATAAAGTCATCTACCAAGATTATCTTATTTAATCCTTAGAGCCACTCTATTTATAGTGTCATTATTTTCATTTTATAGATAAGGAAACTATTTAGAGAGGTAGAGTAACTTGCCTGAAGTCACACAGTGTTAAAGGGTTGGAGAAAATTTTGATTAAAAGATACTTGTAATGCTGTGGGAATTTAAAACTGGGTAAGTCTGGCTTCAGAGCCCAACTCTTAACCAGTGTTTTGTCCCCACAGGTATGCTCTTAAAATGATTGTAGTGTGATCCACAGTACTATGGTTGTGGTCTGAACACTAAGCAATGATCTGAACACTTAGGCTTCTGAGTCAGATAACGTAGCATATTTCCCCACTCACCTCTTTTTACTTCAAAAGTTTTAATTTTATTAGCATGAACATTATTTTTAAAAGGTATAATATTTGAATGGGATACTAAAATATATTGAAACCAAAGAACTACAAGTCATAGGTACAGTTGAATTCCTTGATATTTGAACATGAATCTTAACCAGCTTTTCATCATTGCTTGGGAAAATCCTAGTCTTCCTCACACTTTGAAATAATTTTCTTGTTGTTGTTGTTGTATTTTTGTTTGTTTGTTTGTTTTTTTAGACAGAGTCTTTCTCTGTTGCCCAGGCTGCAGTGCAGTGGCATGATCTCGGCTCACTGCAACCTCCACCTTGGGTTCAAGTGATTCTCCTGCCTCAGCCTCCTGAATAGCTGGGAGTACAGGCACGCACCATCATGCCCAGCTAATTTTTGTATTTTTAATAGAGACAGGGTTTCACCATGTTGTCCAGGCTGGTCTTGAACTCCTGACCTCAAGTGATTCACCTGCCGTGGCCTCCCAAAGTGCTGGGATTACAGGTGTGAGCCACCGCACCCAGCCTAATTTTTTTATTTAAAAAAAATTTTTTAATGGGATTGGCTCGACGAAATAATTTTCTTCTTGAATATTTTGGAAATTAGACTTCGTCTCCTGTACCTATACAAGTTTTGTGCATTGTGTTATCAAATGCCTCCAGGGTGTGTTCCTGTACTGCCATGACTTCCATTTACCCTAATTAAAGCAACTGTCTTTTCCTTGTAGTTCAGTGTTTTTCAGCCCTTATGATAATCGTGTGTCATTAACTACGGGCTGTGCATTAGAAGCCCTTGAATCCCTCTGAAAAATACTGATGCCTAGGCCTTAACAATGCTCCATTGAAATCAGAATCTCTGGGGATTGAGGCCCTGGCATCAGTGATTTTAATGTGTAATCAGGAATGTCTGTTCTTACCTATTTTTCCTAATACTTCAAATTTTGTCTTAAACTCTATATTTATGCTCAGATTAAAGTCTGTTTTGTCTGGTATTAGCATAGCCACTTCATCTGTCTTTCGTTTACTTTGCATGGTCTTTTGTTTACTTTGCATGGTGTGTTCCTTTCCATCCTTTTAACCTCCTTGTGTCTTTGATTCTAAATTTTGTTTCTTGTAGACAGCAGATATTTGTATCATGTTTGCTTGATCTTGTTTGCATGAATATAGTTATGCAGGCAGTTATAATACAAAGTATAACTACTGTTTAGAGTAATTCTAGGGTGCTTTGGGAATATAAATGAGCAAGTACCTAATTTTGGCCAGGGGAAATCATAACATAACTGTAGGCATTATGGAAATTTGAATGGTTGAGTAAAAGTTGGAAAAGCATTCGAGGCAGGGAACGGCATGGGAAAAGACATAGAAGTTTCTGATAATGTGGCATGTATGGGAAATAGTTACCTAACTGTATACATTAGGTTTCTGATAAGGTTTGTGGTTGAGGAACTTAAGACCATATGAGAAAATTAGATTGGGAGTTATAAATGATTTGCATGTATTTTTCCCTTCTTTAAAGTAAAAATGTAGCACATTAAATAAAGGCAACATGCCAGTGACTGACAATAAATTCTATAAGGAATTAATTTTCTCTTATTCACTCTATTTCTAGCCTAGTATTTAGCATATAGTAGATACTCAACTGTTAGCTGAATGAATGTGTCATGTATTTCAAAATATTTTTAGATTTTCTCTTCATCCCTTGTTTGCTAGACATTTTTCAGGGTATAACTTTTTTCTTTTGGATATAGCTTGTAAAGATATACATTACTGAATTCTTACCCCCTCCTCCCTTGTTTTTTCACTCATTTAATTTTTTTTTTTTTAAATGACTCAGGTGTTTCCTTCTGGGTCCTCCCCATCTTTGGTCTTTCTTTTCTTCCTTTCTTTCTTTCTCTTTATTTAGAGAGAGGGTCTTGCTCTATTGCCCAGACTGCAGTGCAGTGGTGCAGTCATAGCTCACTGCAACACAGAACTCCTGGACTCAAGTGATCTTCCTGCCTCAGCCTCCCAAGTAGCTAGCACTACTTGTGCCCCTACACCTGGCTAGTTAAAAAAAAAAAAAAATCTTTTTTTATAGAGATGGGTGTTGCTATGTAGCCCAGGCTGGGTTTTATAATAGTACCTGAGATGCCTGAGATGGAAAATCTTTGGGTAATCACTCAACTCATTTTTTGGGTTATTTGGTTATACCATGTCTTAACTGCATGAAAAGCATATGTTATTAACCTCTTCTAAGCTTATTACTTTTTATTTGAATCCTCTGAGTGTAGTTAAAAATTCAATTTTTTATTTATCTTTCCCAAGACACCATGAGGGAAAAGTCATTATTCCGTTTCTGTTATTTACCTTTTTTTTTTCTAAGAGCCCCACCCCAGTTTCTCTGAATGGATTTATATGATCTTCACCGGGGTGACCTGAAATTCTCATTTCTGAAACAATTCTTTTGGGGTGTTGGAAAGGCAGTGGGCACTTTGGGGTGGTGATAGGGAAACCAGCTGGAGGTTGTTATAATATTACATTCCTATTGTGAGAAAGTTGGGGAAGTGGCCATAGGGAGTGAGAGAAAAGGCTAGATCTGAGAAAGAGAAGTTGCAGGTAGAATAGATAAGGACTTAGTTAATGGATTGATGCAAAGTGTTTTGAGTAGGAATAGTATTAATTTCCAGACTTCTGGCTTGGAGAGTGGGTAGTTAGTAGTTCCATTTACTGAGGAGGGAAACAGCTGAAAAGACCCAGCATTTGTTTATAGGGAAAATATGTGACTTTCTAGTTTTAAACAATCAGAATTCTGGTAACTTACATATAAGTACTATTTGAAGCACTACCATGTTAATTTCATAGCTTTCTAAAAGCTTACTTGAATAAACAGATTATAGCAATATATCATATTTTGCAATTCTTGTTTTTGTGAATTAAGTTGTTACATACATGTATATATATGCTGTATAAACGTTAAGTATGCATTTAACATTTATGCTTTTAAGAAGAATTTTTTTAGAGTGCCTTATTTATGTACTTAAGGTAATTAAAATTAACTTTAATTAACTATCTTGGCATTTGTACCCAATTGTTTTCTCTTATAGGTAAAGTTTTCTTTAGTGAGATAATCTGTCTTTTCTTTTTTTTTCTTTTTTCTTTTTTTAGATGGAGTCTCGCTTTCTCTCCCAGGCTGGAGTGTAGTGGTGCAACCTCTGCCTCCTGGGTTCAAGCAATTCTCCTGCCTCAGCATGCCACCACGCCTGGCTAAGTTTTGTATTTTAGTAGAGACAGGGTTTCACCATGTAGGCTGGGCTGGTCTCGAACTCCTGACCTCAGGTGATCCACCCACCTCAGCCTCCAAAGCATGGGGAGTACAGGCACGAGCCTGTGCCCTGCCAAGACATTCTGTCATTTTTATTTGCAAAAAAAAGTTTGTTGTAATTTTAGAGATTGCTTTTTTCTGCTAGGTACAGAGATTTGATACTTATTGGACATCCTTTTTGTTCCTTTCTCCCCACAAAGAAACAAACGAGAGCTTCCAATAACTTGAAATACCACTCTAGATAAATAAACACATGTTTAATATATAGTATGGATTTAGTTCATTGTAGATGAGAAGTACACATAAGTGATATGTGTGTTTGTGGGGGTTGAAAGTTGGTAAAGAGATTCCTGATTGATCTTGAAAAATTGTCTAGAAGAAATATAATTTGACTTGAATTCCATCTGAGGAACAACTCTTTATCCAGCCTTTTTTGAGACAAGGTCTTGCTCTGTTACCCCGGCTGGAGTATAGTGGTGGAATCACGGCTTACTGCAGCCTTGACCTGAGCTCAAGCTATCCTTCCACCTCAGCCTCCTGAGTAGCTGGGACCACAAGAATGTGTCACCATACTCAGCTAATTTTTTTTTTCTAGAGATGGAGTCTCACTGTGTTGCCCAGGCTGGTCTTAAACTTCTGGGCTCAAGTGATCCACCCACTTTGGCCTCCCAAAGTTCTGGGATTACAGGCGTGAGCCACCGTGGCTGGCTCTCCAACTATTAGACACCATGTGCTTATATAGACCTGTAATATTATTTGAGCTATAAGTAAAGGCTGGTCTCATGCCATTTATTTAGTGAAGGATGGTTCCATCATTTTACAAGGTAGAATGTCACCAACAAGACTGTCCCCATTTCACATGCCAGCTATAGGTGGGGTCCCCATGCTACCTGCCCTTCTACCCGACAGGCTACAAATCTGAGGATTTCCCATAACCCACCTCAGGTTCTGTAATTCACCGGAATGACTCACAGAACTCAAGAAAATGCTTTATTTACAGTTATGGCTTTATTATAAAGGATACAACATAAGACCAGCCAGATGAAAAGACACATAGGGCAAGGTCTGGAAGGGTCCTGGATGCAGAGCTTCTGTGCACTCTCCCTGTAGAATCAGGGCATGTCACCTTCCCAGCACATCATTGTGTTCACCAGTCAGGAAACTGCTCAGTATGACAGTTTTTTGTTTCTCTTTTCAGGCAGGGTGTTGCTCTGTTGCCCAGGCTGCAGTACAGTGGTGCAACATGGCCCACTGCAGCCCTGAGCTCCTGGGCTCAAGCGATCCTCCTGCCAAGTAGGGGGGACTACAGGCACATGTTACCATGCCCAGTTAATTTAGTTATATTTTTCTAGAGATGGGGTCTCACTATGTTGCTCAGGCTGATCTTGAATTTCTGGCCTCAAATGATCCTCCTGCCTTGGCCTCCCAAAGCGCTAGGATTATAGATGTGAGCCACCACACTTGGCCATGCATAACAGCTTTTTTTTTTGAGATGAAGTCTCACCCTGTTGCCCACACTGGAGTGCAGTAGCGTGCTCTTGGCTCACTGCAACCTCCACCTTCAGGTTTAAGCAATTCTCCTGCCTCAGCCTCCTGTGTACCTGGGATTACAGGTGCGCACCACCATGCCCGGCTAATTTTTGTATTTTTAGTAGAGACAGGGTTTCACCATGTTGGCCAGGCTGGTCTGGAACTCCTGACCTCAAGTGATCCACCCGCCTTGGCCTCCCAAAGTGCTGGGATTACAGGCGTGAGCCACTACGCCCAGCCAACATAACAGTTTTTATTAGGGTATTTGTTTTGTGATAGAACTCACTCTTGACTAGGCACAGTGGCTCATGCCTGTAATCCCAGCACTTTAGGAGGCCGAGGTGGGTGAATCGCTTGAGCTCAGGAATTCAAGACTAGCCTGGGCAACATGTTGAACCCTGTCTCTACAAAAAATAAAAAAATTAGCTGGGTTTGGTGACATGCAACTGTAGTCCTGGTTACTTGGGGGACTGAGGCGGGAGGATCGCTTGAGCCCAGGAGGTGGAGGCTCCAGTGAGCCATGGTTGTGCCACTGCACTCCAGCCTGGGGAACAAAGTGAGACCCTATTTCAAAACAAACAAAAGAACTCACTCTCTAGTTCCTATCCTGTCCCTGGAGGTTGGGCTGAAACTACGTGGCATAAAGCCCCTACCCTCTAATCTCACAATAGGTCCTTCTGGCATGGCTAGCCCCTATCCCGTCCCATTTGTTCATAGTATATAATGTCTTTCATATGTTGCTGAATTCAGTTTGCTAGGTTTTTGTTTGTTTGTTTTTTAGAGACGAGGCCTCACTCTGTCACCCAGGCTGGAGTGAGAGGCACTGGAGAGGCGCTATATATCATAGTTTGCTAGTACATTGTTGAAAGTTTTTTTCTTGTGATATCTTTTAAATGGTTTTGGTGGCTCACTCCTGTAATCCTAGCACTTTGGGAGGCCAAGGCGGATGGATCACCTGAGGTCAGGAGTTTGAGACCAGCCTGGCCAACATGCCAACATGGTGAAACCCTGTCTCTACTAAAAATACAAAATTAGCCAGGCGTGCTGGTGCGTGCCTGTAATCCCAGCTACTTGGGAGGCTGAGGCAGGAGAATCGCTTGAACCCAGGAGGCGGAGATTGCAGTAGGCTGAGATCGCGCCATTGCATTCCAGCCTGAGCAATAAGAGTAAAACTCTGTCTCAAAAAAAAATTAATTAATTAATTAAATGGTTTCAGTATTAAAGTAAATGAAAATTTGTTCCTTCTATCCACAGAATACTCTGACACCAAATTTGTGGTTTTTCCACACCAAGCAATTTTCCATTTCTCTGCACACACCAAGTGGGTGTATTAAAATTTAATTTGATTCTGACACTTACTACCTAGAGTTACCACAGTCCCACAGATTAAAGACTCAGACCCACAAGACTGCCTTCCCACTTTAGACATCAGTTGCAAGTATTGGGTTCCAAGGGTCCCCACACTTCTGTCTGACTTGACTACAAATTGGGGGTTCTCACAACTTCCTTCTTAGGTTCAATAACCTACTGTATTGGCTCACAAAACTCAGGGAAACACTTTACTTCTGTTTCAGCTTTATTATGGAGGTTATAAACTAGCAGCCAGATGAAGAGGTACGCTGGGTAAACAAGATCTGGAAGAGTCCCAAGTGCAAGCGCTTCTGTCCCCCAGCACATGAATGCATTCACCAACTCAGAAGCTGTCTAAGTCCTAGTTTAGGGATTATTATTATTATTATTTTATAGAAATGGGGTCTCTCTCTGTTGCCCAGGCTGTTCTTGCATTCCTAGGCTCAAGCGGTCCTCCTGCCTCAGCCTCCCAAAGTGCTGGGATTACAGTCATGAGCTACCATGCCCAGCCAGTTTAGGGATTTTTTTTTAATGGAGGTTTCATCATGTAGGCATGATTGATTGTTAACCCAGTCTCCAGACTCTCTTCGCTCTCTGGAGGAAGTGGATGGGGCTGAAAGTTCCAGGCTCTAGGCATGTAATCATGGCTTGGTCTTCCTGGTGACCAGTTCTCATTCTGAAGATTCCAGGAGCCCACCAAGAGTTGCCTCATTAGAACAAAAGAGGCTTCTATCACCCAGGAAATTCCACGGGATTTAAGAGCTCTGTGTAGACACGCCTGTTACCCCATTGCTCAGGAAATTGCAAGGAATTTAGGAGCTCTGTGTCAGGAACCAGGTCCAAAGAGCACATATTAGAACAAAAGATGCTGCTAGCGCCCTATCACTCAGGAATTTACAAGGATTTTAGGAGCTCTGTGTCAGGAACTGTGGAGCAAAGATCAAATATGTATTTCTTCTTTTTTTGAGACGGAGTCTTGCTCTGTTTTGCCCAGGCTGGAGTGCAGTGGCAAGCTCTCAGCTTATTGCAGCCTCCGCCTCCTGGGTTCAAGTGATTCTCCTGTCTCAAACTCCCGAGTAGCTGGGACTACAGGCATATGCCACCACACCCGGCTACTTTTGTATCTTTAGTAGAGTTGGGGTTTCACCATGTTGACCAGGCTGGTCTCAAAACTCCGGACCTCAGGTGATCCAGCCACCTTGGTGTCCCAAAGTGCTGGGATTACAGGTGGAAGCCACTGAGCCCAGCCCCAACCATGTATTCTTATATATACAAGGTAATCCTGGCCTTATAAAATGAATTGGGAAGTGTGGGAAGTGTTCTATCCTCTTCTGTGTTTTGGAGGAGTTTGAGAAGGATTGGAATTAATTCTTTTTTTGAGAGAGAGAGAGAGAAGGCCTTGCTCTGTTACCCAGGTTGGAGTGCGATAGTGCGATTATGGCTCACTGCCACCTTGACCTAGTGGGCTCACGCAGTCCTCTTGCCTCAGCTTCCTGAGAACTTAGGGTGCACCATCACACTCAGCTAATTGAAGAGACAGAGTCTCACTGTAGCCCAAGCTGGAGTGCAGTGGTGCAATCATACCTCCCTTCAGCCTTGAAGTCTTGGGCTCAAGCTGTCTTCCCATCTCAGCCTGTTGTGTAGCTAGGAGTACAGGTGTTTGCCACCAAGCCTAACTAATTTTGAGTGTTTTGTAGAGATAGTGTCTTGCTGTGTTGCCCAGGCTGGTCTCATACTCTTGACCTCAAGTGATCCTCCCTCTCCCTTCCAAAGTGCTGAGATGACAGGCATGTGCTGCCACACCCAGCTGGTGTTAATTCTTTTATAAATGTTTGGTAGAATTAGTGAAGCCATCTGGTACTGGGCTTTCTTTGTGGGAAATACTTTTTTCTTTTCTTTTTTTTTGAGACAGGTTCTTGTTTTGTTGCCCAGGCTGCAGTGCAGTGGTGTGATCTCAGCTCACTGCAACCTCTGCCTCCCGGGTTCAAATGATTCTCCTGCCTCAGCCTCCCGCAAAGCTGGGATTACAGGTGTGTGCCAATACACCTGGCTAAGTTTTGTATTTTTAGTAGAGGCAGGGTTTCACCATGTTGGTCAGGCTGGTCTCCAACTCCTGACCTCAAGTGATCCACCCACCTCGGCCTCCCAAAGTGCTGGGATTACAGGTATGAGCCACTACGCCCTACCACAGCCAAATTTTTCCTAAACTTTATTTTTATTTATTTATTTATTTTTAGAGAATAGGGTCTTGCCACGTCACCCAGGTTGGATGGAGTGCAGTGGCTATTCACGGGAGCAATCGTAGGGCACTTTGGCCTTAAATTCCTGATCTAAAGTGATCCTCACACATTAGCCTCCCACGTAGCTGCAATGCTTTGTGGGAAAGCTGATTTGTGACTCAGTCTCTTTACTCTGTACAGGGATATTCACATTTTCTGTTTCCTCTTGAGTACATTTTGGTAGTTTGTTTCAGTGAAGTTGATAATTTCATCTAGGTTATCTAATTTGTTGGCATGCAATTTTCATAGTATTCTTTTATAATCTTTTTATTTATGTAAGGTTGTTAGTACTATCCCTGCTTGCATTTCTGACTTGGGAAACTTGAGTCTTCTATTTTTCTTCATCAGTCTAGTTAAAGGTTTATCAATTTTATTAATCTTTTCAAACAACCAGCTTTTCTTTTCTTTGAGTGTGATTCCATTTACATGACAAATTCAGAATAGGCAAATTCATAGAGACAGGAAATAAATTAATGGCTGCCCGAGATTGGGGTGGTGAAATTTGAAAGGACAAGATTTCCTTCTGGGTTAATGGAAATATTTTGTAATTATGTAGTGGTGATGGTTACACAATATTGTCTATTCATATCCTTTGCTTTTTTTTTTTTTTTTTGGGGGGGGACAGGGTCTCACTCTATCACCCAGGCTGAAGTGCATAGACAAGATTATGGCTCACTGCAGCCTCGACCTCTCCTGATCTCAAGCGATCCTTTCACTTCCTGAGTAGCTGGGGCTATAGGCACATGCCACCACACCTGGCTAATTTTTGTATTTTTTATAGAGATGGAGTTTTGCCATGTTGCAAGCTGGTCTCAGATTCCTGGGCTCCAGTGATCCTCCCGCCTCATATTCCCAAAGTGTTGGGATTACAAACGTGAGCCACTGCACCCTGCCTACCCATTTTCTAATGGAATTTATTTTTAGTCTTTATTATTATTTTTTTTTTACTATTTAGTTTGAGTTTCTTGTATATTCTAGATATCATTTCTCTGTCATATGAGCAGTTTGTAAATATTTTCCCCCATTCAAGAGGTTGTGTCTTCACACTGTTGACTGCTTATTTTTCTGCGTGTAGCTTTTTAATTTAATATAGTCCCATTTGTTTATTTTTGTTTTTGTTCAAGGCTTTTGGGCTCTTTTTTTTTCTTTTTTTTAATTATACTTTAAGTTTTGGGGTACATATGCAGAACGTGCAGTTTCATTACATAGGTATACACGTGCCATCAACCCGTCACCTACATTAGGTATGTCTCCTAATGTTATCCCTCCCCTATCCCCCCACCTCCCGACAAGCCCTGTTGTGTGATGTTTGCCTCCCTGTGTCCATGTGTTCTCATTGTTCAACTCCCACTTCTGAGTGAGAATGTGTGGTGTTTGGTTTTCTGTTCTTGTGATAGTTTGCTGAGAGTGATAGTTTCCAGCTTCATCCATGTCCCTGCAAAAGACATGAACTCATCCTTTTTTATGGCTGTATAGTATTCCATGGTGTATATGTGCCTTTGTTTTTTTTTTGTTGTTGTTGTTTTTTTAAGATGGAGTCTCGTTCCTGTCATGCAGACTAGAGTGCAGTGGCATGATCTCGGCTCACTGCAACCTCCACCTCCCAGGTTCAAGCAATTCTCCTTCCTCAGCCTTCCAAGGAGTTGGGATTATAGGCGTGTGTGTGCCTGGCTAAATTTTGTATTTTTAGTAGAGACGGGGTTTCACCAAGTTGGCCAGGCTGATCTCGAGCTCCTGACGTCAGTTGATCCACCCACCTTGGCCTCCCAAAGTGCTAGGATTACAGGCATGAGCCACTGCGCCCGGCCTGTGTGCCACATTTTCTTTATCCAGCCTATCATTGATGGACATTTGGGTTGGTTCCAAGTCTTTGTATTGTGATTTATGCTGCAGTAAACATACGTGTCCATGTGTCTTTATAGTAGAATGATTTATAATCCTTTGGGTATGTACCCCAGTAATGGGATTGCTGGGTCAAATGGTATTTCTAGTTCTAGACCCTTGAGGAATCGCCACACTGTCTTCCACAATGTTTGAACTAATTTACACTCCCACCAACAGTGTAAAAGCATTCCTATTTTCTCCACATCCTCTCCAGCATCTGTTGTTTCCTGACTTTTTAATGATTGCCATTCTAACTGGCGTGAGATGGTATCTCATTGTGGTTTTGATTTGCATTTGCCTAATGACCAGTGATGATGAGAATTTTTTCATGTCTGTGGCTGCATAAATGTCTTCTTTTGAGAAGTGTCTGTTCATATCCCTTGCCCACTTTTTGATGGGGTTGTTTTTTTCTTGTAAATTTGTTTAAGTTTGTTGTAGATTCTGGATATTAGCCGTTTGTCAGATGGATAGATTGCAAAAATTTTTTCTCATTCTATGGGTTGCCTGTTCACTCTGATGATAGTTTCTTTTGCTGTGCAGAAGCTCTTTAGTTTAATTAGATTCCGTTTGTCAATTTTGGCTTTTGTTGCCATTGCTTTTAGTGTTTTAGACATGAAGTCTTTGCCCATGCCTATGTCCTGGATGGTATTGGCCAGATTTTCTTCTAGGATTTTTATGGTCCTAGGTCTCACATTTAAGTCTTTGATCCATCTTGAGTTGATTTTTGTGTAAGGTTTAAGGAAGGGGTCCAGTTTCAGTTTTCTGCATATGGCTAGCCAGTTTTCCCAACACCATTTATTAAATAGGGGTCTTTTCCCCATTACTTGTTTGTGTCAGGTTTGTCAAAAATCATATGGTTGTAGATGTGTGGTGTTATTTCTGAGGCCTCTGTTTTGCTCCATTGGACTATATATCTGTTTTGGTACCAGTACCAATGCTGTTGTGGTTATTCTAGCCTTGTAGTATAGTTAGAAGTCAGGTAGCTTGATGCCTCCAGCTTTGTTCTTCTTGCCCAGGATTGTCTTGGCTATGCAGGCTCTTTTTTGGTTCCATATGAAGTTTAAATTAGTTTTTTTCCAATTCTGTGAAGAAAGTCAGTGGTAGCTTGATGGGGATAGCATTGAATCTATAAATTACTTTTGGCAGTATGGCCATTTTCACGGTATTGATTCTTCCTATCCATGAACATACAATGTTTTTCCATTTGTTTGTGTCCTCTCTTATTGCCTTGAGCAGTAGTTTGTAGTTCTCCTTGAAGAGGTCCTTCACATCCTTTGTAAGTTGGATTCTTAGGTATTTTATTCTCTTTGTAGCAATTTTGAATGGGAGTTCACTCATGATTTGGCTCTCAGTTTGTCTGTTATTGGTGTATAGGAATGCTTGTGATTTTTGCACATTGATTTTATAGCCTGAGACTTTGTCGAAGTTGCTTATTAGCTTAAGGAGATTTTGGATTGAGACGATGGGATTTTCTAAATGTATAATCATGTTTTTTGCAAACAGAGACAATTTGACTTCCTCTCTTCCTATTTGAATACCCTTTCTTTCTTTCTGTTGCCTGATTGCCCTAGCCAGAACTTCCAATACTATGTTGAATAGGAGTGGTGAGAGAGGGCATCCTTGTCTTCTGCCAGTTTTCAAGGAGAATGCTTCCAGTTTTTGCCTGTTCAGTACGATACTGGCTGTGGGTTTGTCATAAATAGCTATTATTTTGAGATATGTTTCCATCGATATCTAGTTTATTGAGATTTTTTAGCATGAAAGGCTGTTCAATTTTGTCAAAGGCCTTTTCTGCATCTATTGAGATAATCATGTAATTTTTGTCATTGGTTCTGTTTATGTGATGAATTACGTTTATTGACTCGCGTATGTTGAACCAGCCTTGCATCCCAGGGATGAAGTTGACTTGATCGTGGTAGATAAGCTTTTTGATGTGCTGCTGGATTTGGTTTGCCAGTATTGTATTGAGGATTTTCACATTGATGTTCATCAGGGATATTGGCCTGAAATTTTCTTTTTTTGTTGTGTCTCTGCCAGGTTTTGCTATCAGGGTGGTGCTGGCCTCATAAAATGCATTAGGGAGGATTCCCTCTTTTCCTATTTTTTGGAATACTAATAAAAAAGAAAAGAGAGAAGAATCAAATAGACACAAGAAAAAACGATATAGGGGATATCACTGCTGATCCCACAGAAATACAAACTACCATCAGAGAATGCTATAAACGCCTCTACGCAAATAAACTAGAAATTCTAGAAGAAATGGATAAATTCCTGGACACATACACCTCTAAACCAGGAAAAGTCGAATCCCTGAGTAAACCAATAACAAGTTGTGAAATTGAGGCAGTGATTAATAGCCTGCTAACCAAAAAAAGTCCAGGACCAGATGGATTCACAGCCGAATTCTACCAGAGCTCTTCTTAGCTTTAATATATTTGCCTAGGTCAGTGTCCTGAAGAGTTTTCCCTATGTTTTCTACAAATAATGTTTAAGTTGTTAATTCATCTTGATTTGATTTTTGTGTTTGATGAGAAATAGAGGTCCAGTTTTATTCTTCTGCATATGCTTTTCCAGTTTTTTCAGCACCACTTATTTGAGAGGGTGTCCTTTCCCCAGTGTAGGTTCTTGACAGCTTTGTCTAAGATCAGTTGGCTGTAAATATATTTATTTCTGAGTTCTCTATTCTGTTTCATTGGTCTGTGTGTCTGATTTTATACCAACACTGAAATGGTTTGGTTACTGTAGCTTGTAATATATTTTTAAGTTGGGTAGTGTGATGCCCCCAGCTTTGTTGACAACTGTCTCTCTGTTTGCTTCCTTTTGCTCAGGATTGCTTTGGCTGTTCTGCAGGGTTTTTTTGTTTGTTTCATGTGATTTCAGCATTGTGTTTTCTAGTTCTATGAAAACTGATCTTAGTATTTTCATAGGAATTGCATTGAATCTGTAGATTGCTTTGAGCAGTATGGTCATTTTATTGATATTCTTTTAATCAATGAACATGTGATGTCTTTCCATTTGTTTTTGTCCTCTTCAGTTTCTTTCAGTCAGTGTTTTATAGTTTTGCTTGTAGAGATCTTTTACCTTCTTGTTTAAATGTATTTGTTGATATTTCATTTTTTTTTTGTAGTTATTGCAAATGGGATTGCCTTCTTGATTCCTTTTTCGCTCTTGCGTTATTGGTGTATAAAAATGCTACTGATTTTTATATGTTGATTTTTGTCTCTTGCAGCATTACTGAATGTTCTGAGAGGTATTTGGTAAAATCTTTAAGTTTTTCTAATTACAGGGTCATTATCATCTGCAGAGAGGGAAAGTTTGACCTCCTTCTTTCCAATTTGGATACCTTTCCTTTCTTTCTCTTGCCTTACTGCTTTAGCTCGGACTTCCAGTACTATGTTGATTTAGGAGTGCTGAAAGTATTCATCCTTGTCTTTCTTGTTTCAGTTCTTAGAGGAAAGTTTTTCAACTTGTACATATTCAGTATGATGTTAGCTGTGGGTTTGTTATCTATGGGCTTTGTTATTTTGAGGTATATTCCTTCTATGCCTAGTTTGTTGAGAGTTTTTATCATGAAGAGATTGATAATTTGTTTCAAGGAAGTTTTTGACCTCCATCTTACTTCATTGACCCGGTGGTTGTTCAGGAACATGTTATTTGATTTCCATGTGTTTGTATGTTTTTTTTTTAATCTTTTATTTATTTATTTATTTTTTATAGACAGGATTTCACTATTTTGCCCGGGCTCGTCTTGAACTCCTGGGCTCAAGTAATCCTCCCACCTTGTCCTTGCAAAGTGCGGGGATTACAGGCGTGAGCCACCAGAGCCTGGCCCCATGTATTTGTATGGTTTCTAAAGTTCCTCTTGGTATTTGTTTCTCATTTTATTACATTGTGGACTGAGAAGATACTTAGATGATTTCGATTTCTTAAAATTAATTGAGACTTCTTTTGTGGACTGACACTTCCTGGAAGATGTTCCACGTGCTGATGAGAAGAAGGTATTGTGCAGTTAGTTAGAATGTTCAGTAGGTATGTATCTGTAAGGTCCATTTGGTGCAAAGTCCCTTTTAAATCCATGTTTGTTGATTTTCTGTCTAGAGAATCTGTCTTATCCCCTTCAACAGTGGAATGTTGAAGTCCCTCACTGTTATTATACTGGAGTCTGTCTCTCTGTTTAGATCTAGTAATATTTTCTTTGTGAACTTGTGTGCTCCAGTGTTGAGTGCATATATGTTTAGAATTGTTATATCCTTTTGCTGGATTCATCCGTTTACCATTGTATAATGACCTTCATCATCTTTTTTTTTTATTACCTTTTTTGACTTAAAGTTGTTTTTATGTATAGCTACCCCTGAGAGCTTGTTTGGAGGTTCTATCAGGAGAGCGCAGCTACTCTTACACCCTTGATGGAAGACTGGTCCTCCTCTATTGGGGATGGTTGTCTTCTTCGACCAAGTGCCCAGCTTCTGGAGGGACGCACATGGAGCCAGTGAGGGAGGTAGGGGATACCTGCCTAGCCAGCCAGATCAACTGAATCAATCCTGGCGATCAGTGGAGTGACAGATGTCACAGCCAGATCACCCTCACATCCATATCTGATATATGTTTAGCTACTTCTGCTCACTTTTGGTTTTCATCTGTGTGGAATATCTTTCCACCTCTTTTAGTCTATATGTGTCTTTACTGGTAAAGTGTGTTTTTTCTAGGCATCATATAGTTGGATCATATTTCTTGTTTTTTCTTTTTTTTGAGGGAAGATCTCTCCTGTCACCCAGGCTGGAAGTACAGTGGCATGATCATGGCTTACTGCAGCCTTAAATTCCTGGACTTAAGCAATCTTCTGCCTTAGCCTCCTGAGCAGCTGAGACTACAGGTGCAGGCCACCACGCCTGGCTAATTTAAAATTTTTTTCTTTTGTAGAGATGAGGGCTTGCTATGTAGACAAGGCTGGTTTCGAACTCCTGACCTAAAGTGATCCTCTCACCTTGACCTCTTAAAGTGCTGGGATTACAGGCGTGAGCCACTGCACCTGGCCAGATCATGTTTCTTTATCCATTCAGCCAGTTTGTATCTTTCAAGTGGAGACAGATTCATTTACATTCAAGGTTATTATTGATATGTGATGTTTTGTTCCTGTCATATTGTTGTTTTCTGCTTGTTGTATGTATTTCTTTGTTCTTTTCTTTTTCTTGTTTATCTTTGTGATTTACAGGTTTTAATGTCGTGGTACCTTTTGAGTCCTTTCTCTTCCTCATTTGTATGTTTACCCATGAATTTTATACTTTTGTGTGTTTTCACAATGGTAAATATCCTTTCACTTCCAGGTTTAGTACTCCTTTGAGCATTTCTTGTAGGTCTGGTCTAATGGTAATGAATTCCCTTTAATGGTGATGAATTTTCTTAACTTTTGCTTGTCAGGGAAAGATTTTTCTCACTTACAAAGGGTAATTTTGGTAGGTATAGTATCTTGATTGGCAGTTTTTTTTTTTTCAGACCTTTGAATATGTCATTACATTCTCTCCTGGCCGGTAAAGTTTCTGCTGAGATTCTGGGCATATATGATAATGTAATCTCTGTATGATTTCTTTGGCTCTAAACAACATCAGGGATACCTGTTTTGTCCTTGACAGCTTAGGGTCTGGTTATTAGTAGAGGCTGTGGTGAAGTGTTCCTGGGGACTGGGTTGCTAGCTGGGCTAGTCTTCTGTCCCCAGTGGTGGGATTTATGGGCTGAGCATACCTGTCTTTGGTCCCAGGGTGACGTACACCAGCACCAGTGTTAGCCAGGTACAGACAGGCCGATTCTTGGGCCTCCAGCTGGCCTACTCAGATGCCAGTAGGGCAGCATGGGCTGGGAGAGTGGGGGTGGGTTCTTGGGCTTGGATATGGTTTGGCTGTGTCCCCACCCAAATCTCATCTTGAATTCCCATGTGTTGTGGGAGGGACTTGGTGGGAGGTAATTGAATCATGGGGGCAGGTCTTTCTGGTGCTGTCCTCGTGATAATGAGTAAGTCTCATGAGATCTGATGGTTACTATAAGGGGGAGTTTCCCTGCACAAGCTCTCTCTGCCTGCCACCATCCACATAGTGTGTGAGTTGCTCCTCCTTGCCTTCTGCCATGATTGTGAAGCCTCCCCAGCCATGTGGAACTGCAAATGCAATAAACCTCTTTCTTTTGTAAATTGCCCAGTCTTGGGTGTGTCTTTATCAGCAGCATGACAACAGAGTAATACAGTAACTTGGTACCAGTAGAGTGGGGTGTTGCTGAAAAGATACCTGAAAATGTGGAAACGACTTTGGAACTGGGTAACAGGCAGAGGTTGGAACAGTTTGGAGGGCTTAAAAGAAAATAGGAAAATGTAGGAAAGTTTAGAACTTCCTAGAGACTTGATGAATGGCTTTGACCAAAAGCCTGATAGCGATATGGACAATAAGATCCAGGCTGAGGTGGTCTCAGATGGAGAAGAGGAACTTGCTGGGAACTGGAACAATGATGATTCTTGTTATGTTTTAGCAAAGAGACTGGTGACATTTTCCCCTGCCCTAGAGATTTGTGGAACTTTGAACTTGAGAGAAATGATTTAGGGTATCTGGCGGAAGAAATTTCTAAGCAGCAAAACATTCAAGATGTAACTTGGGTGCTGTTAAAGGCATTCAGTTTTATAAGGGAAGCACCACATAAAAGTTTGGAAAATTTGCATCCTGACAATAGAAAAGAAAAACCCATTTTCTGAGGAGAAATTGAAGTCTGCTGCAGAAATTTGCACAAGTAAGGAGGGGCCAAATGTTAATCCCCAAGACAATGGGGAAAATGTCTCCAGGGCATGTCAGAGGTCTTCAAGGCATCCCATCCCAGCACTGGCCCAGAGTCCCCATGCTGTGTGCAGTTTAGGGGCTTGGTGCTCTGCATCCCAGCCACTCCAGCCATGACTAAAAGGGGCCAAGTTACAGCTTGGGCTGTTGCTTCAGAGGGTGGAAGCCTCAAGCCTTGGCAACTTCCATTTGGTGTTGAGCCTGTGGGTGCACAGAAGTCAAGAATTGAGGTTTGGGAACCTCTACCTAGATTTCAGAAGATGTATGGAAATGCCTAGATACCCAGGGAGAAGTTTGCTGCAGGGGCAGGGTCCTCACGGAGTGGGTGGAGAACCTCTGATAGGGCAGTGCAGAAGGGAAATGTGGAGTTGAAACCCCTACACAGAGCCCCTACCTGGGGCACTGCCTAGTGGAGCTGTGAGAAGAGGGCCACCATCCTCCAGATCCTAGAATGGTAGATCCACTGAGAGCTTGCACCGTGTGCCTGGAAAAGCCGCAGACAGTCAACACTAGCCCATGAAAGCAGCCAGGAGGGAGGAGGCTATACCCTCCAAAGCCACAGGGGCGGAGCTGCCCAAGACCATGGGAACCCATCTTTTGCATCAGCGTGACCTGTATATGAGACCTGGAGTCACTGGAGATCATTTTGGAGCTTTAAGATTTGACTGTCCCACTGGATTTCGGACTTTCAAGAGGCCTGTAGCCCCTTTGTTTTGGTCAGTGTCTCCCATTTGGAATGGCTGTATTTATCAACTTCCTGCACCCCCATTGTATCTAGGAAGTAACTAACTTGCTTTTGATTTTACAGACTCATAGGCAGAAGGGACTTGCCTTGTCTCAGATGAGACTTTGGACTGTGGACTCCTGAGTTAATACTGAAATGAGTTAAGACTTTGGGGGACTGTTGGGAAGGCATGTTTGGTTTTGAAATGTGAGGACATGAGATTTGGGAGGGGCCGGGGCAGAATGATATGGCTTGGCTGTGTCCCCACCCAGATCTCATCTTGAATTACCATGTGTTGTGGGAGGGACCCTGTGGGGGTAATTGAAACATGAGGGCAGGTCTTTCTCATGCTGTCCTCATGATAATAACTAAGTCTCATGAGAGTTGATAGTTATTTTAAGGGGTAGTTTTCCTGCACAAGCTCTCTTTGCCTGCCACCATCCATGTAAGATGTGACTTGCTCCTCCTTGCCTTCTACCATGATTGTGAAGCCTCCCTAGCCATGTGGAACTATAAGTCCAATAAACCTTTCTTTTGTAAATTGTCCAGTCTCAGGTATGTCTTTATCAGCAGTGTGAAAATGGATTCATACAGTAAATCAACATGAAAATGGACTAATACAGGCTTTTAGGCAGCCAGCATGGCATGGTTGATGGCAGTGGCAGGACTGCCTTCTTAGTCCTGAGCAGTGTGTACTGGTGTTGGCAGTGGCTTTTAGGCAGCCAGCATGGCATGGTTGATGGCAGTGGCAGGACTGCCTTCTTAGTCCTGAGCAGTGTGTACTGGTGTTGGCAGTGGCTGTGATAGACTGGGCCAGCCACTCCCAAGGCCTGCAGGTGGCGTCTGCAGGTAGGTTACAGCTGTGGTGGCAGCTGCGGGTAGACAGGCCCAACCTCAGGCCGCTGGGAGGTGTGCTCACGTACCAACAGTGGTAGGCTGAGCAGTCCCCTGTTTCCAGAATGTGTGTCTGGGATGGTGTGAATGGGGGTGAAGCTGGGCCAGAAGGGCTTATCCTCAGGCTCCCTGTTGGTGTTTGCAGGTACAATCAGTGGTGGGCAGGTGCGGGGCATTCCACAGGCCCTGGGCAGAATAATTGACTTGGGGACCATCAGGGATGTGTTGGGGCCCTGCCACTGTGGAGGGTGGAGCTGCCTTCTATGGTAGTAGCTTAGACTGGTGGGTGGAGAACACACGCTCTGCTCACATCTCAGCTCCTGATCAGTCTGGGGGTGCTCGCGCCTCAGCTGTGACCATAGTGGCCTGCCACTTGCTCATGCTTCAACCCTGACAGTGGTAGCCTGTGCCTTGCTTGTGCCTCAGCCCCGGCGGCAGTAGTCCATGCATCACTTGAGTCTCAGCCCTGGTGGCATTGGGCCCCAGGACAATGGGCAGTCTGTTGGGGACAGGACTCTAAAATGGCACCTTGCTATAGCTGCCTAGGTCTCAGGGAATCTGTGGAACCCAGGACAAGCTCCCTCCCTGGAGCTGCATCTTCATACAATCTCCCGACAGCTTCCTTTGTTAGTTTCAGGACCTGTGAGAGTTGAGGCCCTCTCCCGTGGCTAGCTAGAATTGCAGAAATCCACGGTGGGAACATGGACCGCTGAGCTCTCACTTTTCCTTTTAACACATTGGGGAGTTTCTCCTGGCTCCCATTTGATGGGGGTTGAGCAGGCTGCCTTCTTTCTCCTTCCTTGCCATAGATGTTTCCTGTCATTTTTCTGTTGAATTCCAGTGTTCTGTTTTTTTTAATGTTTTTAAAAATTAGTTTTTTGAGATAAGGTCTTGCTTTTTGACCCAGGCTGGTCTCCAACTCTTGGCCTCAGTAATCCTCCCATCTCACCCTCACAAGTAGCTGGAACTATGGCCACATGCCTCTCTTTTCCTGGCATCTATTTCTTGGGTGATCTATTCAAAGTGTCATTATCTACTCACTATTTTGGTTGTTCTTAGTAGAGGAGGCCTCTAGTTAGCAATCTTAAAGTCTCTCCCTTGTTGTCTTTTAAGGTGAAAGCTTTGGTCATAGATTTGAGACTTTTCTTTGTTTCTAATGAATTTTTAGCTTTGTAATTTTTTTTCTTTTTGTTTAACTGTATCCACTGGGATTTGTAGCATATAAATTTTTCTACAAATACTGCTTTAGATGCATGCCACGACTGTTATTTTCATTATATTGGATACCTTTTTCACTAGACTAAGGCAGTTTTTTTTCCTCTGTATCATTTTGTTTAGTTTTCATTGTTACATTTTTAAGTTCGCTAATCTTTTTTTTTTTTTTAACCTGTCTGCTCTACCTTTTATCCCATTCAGTATCAGACTTTAGAATTTCCCTTTCTAGAATTTTCGTTTGGGTCTTTTTTTATATTAACCTTATCTCACTCAACATGTTTTCAGTTTTTCCTCTAGGTTCTTGAACATATGGATTATAGTCATAGTCATGTAAGAACTTTTCATGTCTTTTTCTACTGATTCTATTACCAGTAATTTCTGGGTCACGTTTGATTTTTTTTGTTGTTTTTGTTTTTCTCACTTTGGGTTGAATTTTTCTGCTTCCTTTGCATGCCCGGTAATATTTTACTTTTTTTTTTTACCCCTAATTTTTTTTTTTTTTTTTTTTTTTTTGAGATAGTGTCTCACTCTGGTTGCCCAGGTTAGAGTACAGTGGTGTGATCTTGGCTCACTGCAGCCTTGACCTTCCTGACTCAAGTGATTCTCCTACCTCAGCCTCCCGAGTAGTTACTATTATAGGCGTACACCTCCATACCTGACAAATATTTTTTGTATTTTTTTGTATTTTTAGTAGAGACGGGGTTTCACTGTGTTGCCCAGACTCGTCTCAAACTCCTGGACTCAAGCAGTTGCCTGTCTAGGCCTCCCATAGTGCTGGGATTACAGGTGTGAGTCACAGCACTCGAACTTTTTTTTTTTTTTTTTTTTTAACTGTTCTGAAGGTACATTAGCAATGCCTGGTAAGTTTTTAGTAGATACTAAACTCTGAATTTTAATATGCTAGATGCTGGATATTTTTATATTCCTATGATATTCTTGATGTTTGTTCCGCATTATGATTAAGTTGATTGGAAAGAGATTGATTATTTAGCATCTTGATTTTTAAGCTTTGTTAAGTGGGACTGGATATGCGTTTAGTCTAGTTTTTATTTTTTTCATATTAAGGCAAGACCTATTGTTCTGTAAAGACCCAGATAGTATGTATTTTAGGCTTTGTGGGCTCTACAGTTTGTGTGTCAGCTATCTCTCTCTTCTACTGTAGTGTAAAAGCAACCATAAATGGTATTTAAATGAATAAACATGGTTGTGAACTTTATTTTTAGATACTATAATTTAAATTTTATGTAGTTTTAAATTGTCATGAAATGTTCTTTTTTTTACCTTTTTCAGCCATTTAATAATGTAAAAGTCATTCTTAGTTCTTGGGCTATACAAAAATAGGTGCTGAACCACATTTGATCTGTAGGATATAATTTGCTGACCCCCTGCTGCTTTAACCAGTGTTAGCCAAAAGATGAGCTTTTCCATTCTTGCTGTTGGGGGGCAGGCCTTGTTCATAGACCTGTGTGGGTGTTGGGTGCTATTCCCTTTATTCCTTTGGAGCAGTTCTATCCCTGACCTTGGGTAATTTCCCCGTGTACATGCCCTGCTCAGTCCTTTGCTAAAGACTCAGAGGGACTCAGAGTACTCTCTGCAGCTCTCTTCTCTGACACTTTTCTCTGTTAATTCTACCTTTGCCTTCTTGACTCTTAACCTCATCTCTCTAAGGGAGATTGCCAGGTTTTTGATTGATCCTCCCTGTTTGCCTCTTTACCCAGTTTGTAAATTGGGGTAGTTATAGGGTTTATCTCTGTTTTGCATCTCTCATGTATCACTATTCATAGTCTTTTGTTACTCGTTGTATAATGTCTTGAGTGTCTAGTTTCATATATTTTTGTTGTCGTTTAGTTGTTTCAGTCAGGTAAACTTTGTCTTTATTACTCCATATTTGTTGGAAACACAAGAACAGTACTTTTTTTTCTTTTTTACTGTATTTTAAGAGATTTGGGCAGGAAGGTGAGCCCACCATCTTGATGTAATATGCCTCCACCATTATAGTTTTAGGAGAATTAAAATTATGGGGATCTTTTATTCCCCACTGTATATTGAGTGTCTACTGTATGCTAACCCCTTCTCTAAACCTTGTGACTAAAACTTTAATGGAACATACATTCTAGTGGTCTCAACAACAGATCATAATATAATGTTGAACTATATGAAATAGGAAATATATGTGTTCCTTGGGGTACTCCTGGCTTGAGTGAAAAGGTGTCCAAGGCTCCAGCCATTTTAAATATTTTTAAATGCCAATTTTAAATTTAAATAAATAATACATTTATTTACCAAAATTGGGTAATTTTTTATTCCCATGCTGATCAGATATTCTGAATGATAAGTTAACAATAATCTTGCTAAGCACAACATAGGATACTTTAATAAATTCAGTTTGGTAGACTAAATCTCTTAATATACATAGTATTTGTGGGGATAAATTAATGGGAAGCATGATGGTACGTAGTAAATGTCAGGATTTTTAGTATTAGCTGGGTTGAAATCTTAGCCTTGCCACTTGATATTTGTGTGACCTGGCAATTTATTAACTTCAGAGTTTCTTCATAATGGAGACAGTAATATCCTCCTATAAAGTTTTAAGGATCTTTTGCCTTATGGAAATGTTAAAATCCACTATACGATATGATATGCAGATTGTTTCTTTTTAGAGTTCATAGTTCATGTTTAACAAATAGATCTACGTATAATTCTTTTTTTTTTTTTTTTTTTTTTGAGACAGAATCTCACTCTGTCGCCCAGGTTGGAGTGCAGTGGCGCGATCTCGGCTCGCTGCAAGCTCTGCCTCCCAGGTTCACGCCATTCTCCTGCCTCAGCCTCCCGAGTAGCTGGGACTACAGGTGCCCGCCGCCATGCCAGGCTAATTTTTTTGTATTTTTTTTTTTTTTCAGTAGAGACGGGGTTTCACCGTGATCCGCCCGCCTCGGCCTCCTAGAGTGCTGGGATTACAGGCGTAAGCCACTGTGCCTGGCCAATTTGCTCTTTTAAAAATTCATATCATCTGCTCAAGTACACATCTTTAATTCTTTAATGTTGCTTTTTTTTTTTTTTTTTGAGATGGAGTTTCGCTCTTGTTGCCTGGGCTGGAGTGCAATGGCATGAGCTCGGCTCACTGCAACCTCCGCCTCCCAGGTTCAAGCAATTCTCCTGCCTCAGCCTCCTAAGTAGCTGGGATTACAGGTGTATGCCACCACGGCTGGCTAATTTTTGTATTTTTAGTAGAGTCACAGTTTCACCATGTTGGCGAGGCTGGTCTCAAACTCCTGATCTCAGGTGATCCACCCACCTCAGCCTCCCAAAGTGTTGGGATTACAGGCATGAGCCACTGTGCCCAGCCAATGTTGCTTTAAAAATTGAGAATTCTCTCTGGACATGATGGAGTAATAAGGGGCTTTTACCCACTTGTCATAAACAGCAAGTAAACTGGATCAAGATACATGAACCATCTCTTTTTAGATATTGTACTAAGGCAAATCAGGACTGTTTTCCCTGGGTAATGGGTGAAATAAAAGAAGTGAGCCCTATACCACTACCAGGGTTTCCTGCCTGGAAGCAGCTTTAGGACCGCAGAAACAGAGAGACGGAATCTAATGAGTCTGGCAGCTTCACTCAGTTGAGGAGGCAAAGATTGGATTTCAAGAGGCTTAGGCAGCTAGAAGTTGCAGGGCCAGGTTCTGAAAAGAAGAGGGCTATGCAGAAGACAGAATTTCAGAAATCTGTACATGGGCTACCTTGAATCTTTGCTGAAGACTAGGTCGTATGTGCAAACAGTGAAAATCCACAACGCTAGGCACTGAACATCCAGGTTATTACTAGCCAAACATTTCCTAGAACTTACACTGGAGATGTTTGAACTCTGACCAGAGTGAAATATTCTTTGTAGCACTCAGGGCATTCAATGGAGAACCCAATTGATTCATTGTAGTAAACCTGACAGAAAAGGCCTTAAAAAGATAAGATGAATCTGCAAATAAATACCTGCCAAAACAAAGCCCAACTGATTTTTACAGCACATTGCAAAATCTTAACAGCACATCTTAGCAGCACTTAGCAGCATGGTAACATTGATATTTTCCAACATCCAAGCTTAATTTACTCAATATGGCTCAAATTACTAGCTATGCTGAGAAACTGGTCTAACTCTTAACCAGGAGAAAAATGAACCCAAAGAAGCAGATTCAGAAATGATGGAGATACTATATCTAGCAGACAAGGACAGTAAAATAAGTATTATAATTAGTAAAAGTATTTAAAGAAAAATATGAACATAATGAAAGAAATGAAAGATAAGAAAAATAAACATATAGAACTTCTAGAGATTAAAAAATAATAGTATCTTAAATAAATTACTGAAAGGCATTTCACAGAAGATTGGATGCTGCAGAACAAACTAGTGAACTTGAAGACATGTCAGTAGACTTTAGCCTAAAATGAAGTAGTGAGAAAGAGAACTGAAAATAATCAAGTGCTTCACTGGTCTGTGGAATAGTATCAAGCAGCCTCCATAAAGTGTATTTGAGATCCTAGAAGGAGGATGGAGCCAAGAATATTGGAAGAATAATGAATGCAAAATTTCAAATTTGATGAAAATTATAAACCCACAAACCCAATAATCTCAACAAACCTAAAGTACGACAAACACAGACAAACATTCACAGACATTTGTATGTTTGTCCTTTGCCAGAAAGCAGTGACAGAATCTTAAAGGCAACCTAAGAAAAAGACATATTATATACAGAGGAACAAAGAAGACGTTTTGTTGGAAACTATACAAACTAGGCGATAAGTAACTTTTTTTTTTTTTTTTTTGAAATCGGGTCTTGCTCTGTCACCCAGGCTGGAGTGCAGTGGAGTAAACATGGCTCACTGCAGCCTCAACTTCCTGGGCTCAAGCGATCCTCCCAGTTCAGCCTCCTGAGTAGCTGGGACTCGTGACGCACACCATTATGCCTGGCTAATTTTTTAATTTTTTGTAGAGACTAGGTCTCGCTGTGTTGCCCAGGCTGGTCTCAAATTCCTGGGCTCAAGCAATCCACCCGCCTCAGCCTCCTAAAGCGCTGGGATTACAGGTGTGAGCCACTGCACCCGGCTGATAATGGATGTTACAAAAGTACTAAATGAAAAGTATTAGATGAAAACTTCTATATCTAGCAAAATATCCTTCAAAAATTAGGGTGAAATAAAAACTTTTTCAGACAGGTAAAACCAGAGAATATGTTATGAGCTAGCCACTTGCACTACAAGAAACATCTTCGGATGAAAACTTGGACCTAGACAAAGTGATGACAAGTGGAAGAAAGGATAAATATGTTAAAATTAAATTTTTCCCAATTTTAAAAAAGTCTTTTTAAAAGGTAATTAGCCGTTTGAAGCAAAAATCACCATGTATTGCAAATTTCACAATATATGAGGAAGTGAAACATGAAAGCTCTAGTACTAAGGATGAGAACAAGGAATTGCAAATATAATGTAAGGGTAAAAAGTGTTCATGTTGTATGTGAGGTGGTAGAATATTATTTAATAGTAGACTGTATTGAGTTAAAGATGCTTTGTTTTGTAAAACCTGAAGCAACCACAAAAACTTAAAGAAGTGTAATTAATTAGCTAAGAGTAGATGTTAAATGAAGTTCATTTTAATCAAGTTAATTCAAAAGAAGACATTAAAAGGAGTAAGAAAGGAACAAATAAATGTATATGAACAAAATAAATGGAAGGATTATAGATTTTAACTCAATTATATCAGTTATTGCATTAAACAAATAATTTTAGTTTGGGGTTAGCCAAGTTTTTCTGTAAAGAGTCAGACATTAAAGAATATTTTAATTTTAGGCTTTGTGATCATCAATAGTGTCTGTTAAAAGTGTTTAATTCTGCTCTTGAGGCACAAAATTAGCCATAGAAATTACATTTTTTGTGTTCCAGTAAAACGTTACAGACACTAAGATTTGAATTTCATGTTGTTGTGTGTCAAAATATTATGTTTTCTTTGATTTTTTTTTCCCCTCTACCCTATTTTCAAATGTAGAAACATTGTTAGTTGCAGGCACCACTAAAGCAGGTAATATGCTGCATACAGCCCTTGTGGGCAGTAGTTTGCTAATCCTTGTTCTTTTTTTTTTTTTTGAGATGGATTCTCGCCCTGTGGCCCAGGCTGGAGTTCAGTGGCACGATCTCTGCTCACTGCAACTTCCACCTCCTGGATTTATGCGATTCTCCTGCCTTAGCCTCCTGAGTAGCTGAGACTACAGGTGCGCGCCACCACACCCGGCTAAGTTTTGTATATTTAGTAGAGATGGGGTTTTGCCATGTTGGCCTGGCTGGTCTCCAGCTCCTGACCGAAAGTGATCTGCCTGCCTCAGCCTCCCAAAGTGTTGGGATTACAGGCGTGAGCCACCACTTCTGGCCTCGTGAGCCACCACTTCAGGCCTAATCCTTGTTCTAAACTTGCTGTCTCCAATATGTCACCACTAAGCCACATGTGGTATTGTAATTAAAATTAAATGAGATTGGCAGAGTGGATAGAAAAGAAAGACCCAGGTATATGCTGTCTATAGAAATTCACTTCAAACATAAAGATATAGGTTAAAAGTAAAAGGATGGAAAATGGTACTCAAAACTCATCATAAGAAAGCTGGAATTACTATATTAATATCAGAAAATGAGACGGCTATATTACTATAGCCAACTAAAATGCAAAGACTAATGACTATATTAGTATCTGAAAATGAAAAGGAATATTAGAAATAGGAGTGTTTCATAATGCTGTTCATTAGGAAGATACAATTCTGACTATTTTTACTAATAGCAGAGCTTTAAAACACATGAAGCAAAAACTGACAACTTAAAAAACATATACAATGCAGTTATAACTGGAAATTTCAACACTTCCCTCTCAGTAGTCAATAGTGCAACTAGACAAAATCATTCAGAATATAGAAGACATGAACAATATTGTCAACAAATGATATTATTGATATTTCTAGAACACTATCCAACAAAGAAAAAAACATTCTTTAAAAATGACTGACACCTCAAGTGTTTTTGAGGATGTGAAACAGTTGGAACTCTTAGACAATAATAAATGGTACAACTTACATTGGCAAAATGTTTGGGAGTTTCTTATTAGGTTAAACCTGTCTCTACCACACAACTCATGAGCTCCACTGCTGTCTACTCAAGACAAATAAAAATGTATGTCTATACAAAGACTTGCACAGAAATATTCATAGCAGCTTTATTTATAATAGTCAAAACACGGAGGCCAGGCACAGTGGCTCACATCTGTAATTCTAACATTTTGCGAGGCTGAGGTGGGCAGATCACTTGAGGTCAGAAGTTTGAGACCAGTCTGGCCAACATGGTGACACCCCATCTCTATTAAAAATACAAAAATTAGCTGGGCATGGTGGCACATGCCTGTAATCCCAGGTACTCGGGGCTGAGGCAGGAGAATTGTATGAACCCAGGAGGTGAAGGTTGCAATGAGCCGAAATCGAGCCACTGCACTCCAGCCTGGGTGACAGAGTGAGATTCTCTCTCTCTCAAAAAAAAAAAAAAAAAAAAGACAATTCAAACATTCATCAGCCAATGATTGGATGACCAAATTTTTATAAATTCATACAAAGGGACACTGACGTTAAAAAATGTGTATCTCAGAAACATCATGTGAAGCAAAAAAGCCAGACAAAAAGAGTTCGTATTATATGAAACTCTACAAAAGACAAATCTGTAGTATGGAAAACAGATCAATGGTTTCCTGAGGCCAGAAGTGGGGTGACTGACTGCAAAGTGGAGCATGGGAGAACCATTTATTTAGTCATAGTCTCTTTTTTTTTTTTGAGACGGAGTCTCGCTCTGTCACCCAGGCTGTAGTGCAGTGGCATGATCTTGGCTCACTGCAACTTCTGCTTCCTGGGTTCAAGCCATTCTCCTGCTTCAGCCTCCCGAGTAGCAGGGACTACCAGCATGTGCCACCACACCCGGCTAATTTTTGTATTTTTAGTAGAGACAGGTTTCACCATGTTGGCCAGGCTTGTCTCAAACTCCTGACCTCCAGTGATTCGCCCACCTTGGCTTCCCAAAGTGCTGAGATTACAGGTGTGAGCCACAGCACCCGGCCCATAGTCTCTCTTCTGTTTTGTTTTTTATTATCTTAGGTAGCCTGCCTTTTGTCATCTATTAATTAGCAAGCTCACTAAACTTCCTAAAACTTCAGTTTTCATAAAAGCCAGTTTATACTTGTCCACCTGTAAGTTGATGGCATGGAATGGTTGATTGCACATCCTGAAGACAGATATTTTATTTTACATGTTTCCTTAATGGATTTAGAAATTTGTTCCTTTTTTCTGTTTGGTTCTTTAAGTATGAGCAAGAAACATGTATTATTGTTTGCTAATCAGTTAGTTACTTGGGTTACAAGTTGATGTTTATCAAAAAGTTACTTGGTTTTTTTAAAGACCAAACCCATTGAATTGAACAAGTCTTTATGGAATGCATGGTATGTGCTAGCCACTGTCCTAGGTGCTGAAGATACAGGCCTGTTTAATGTGGGATAGAGCTAAGTAAACAGGCATTTATGATACAATGTGATGCATAAGTACAAGTTAGGATCATTTGGGAACACCCAGCATTGGCACTTAGTCTGGATTAAGTGGGATAAAAGGATGATTTCCAAAGGAAGCAACATCTAAATTGAACCCCATGATGGGAGGAGATGGAGTGAGAATAGAGGAAACTGTACATGCTAAGCCCTAGAGGCTAGAAATAGCATGGTATGTTTGGGAACTCCAAGAAGTTCAGTATGACAGATTTGTTGAGCCAGTAAACAAAAACTGGCAACTCATTACTCTGGACTTCTCGTTACATGAGAAAAACTAACCTTTTATTTGTAAAGCCACTCTAGTAAGGTTTTCTGTTACCTGAACAAATCTTTAACCAGCACAGCAAGACAATAGTATATTTAAGCAGCCCGTGTCTAGAAAGAATTTTAAGAGGCCAGGTGTAGTGGTTCACACCTGTAATCCCAGGCTGAGGTGGGCAGATCACCTGAGGTCAAGAGTTCGAGACCTGCCTGACCAACATGGAGAAACCCCATCTCTACTAAAACTACAAAATTAGCCAGGCGTGGTGGCGCATGCCTGTAATCCCAGCTACTTGGGAGGCTGAGGCAGGAGAATGGCTTGAACCCAGGAGGCGGAGGTTGCAGTGAGCCAAGATCACGCCGTTGCACTCCAGCCTGGGCAACAAGAGTGAAACTCCATCTCAAAAAAAAAAAAAATTTTTTTTTAGAAATAGCAAGGCATAGTGGTGTGCCTGTAGTCCTAGCTACTAGGGAGGCTAAGGCAGTAGGATCGCTCGAGCTCAGGAGTTGAAGGCTGCAGTGAGCTATGATCACACCACTTCACTCCAGCCTGAGTAACAGAGTGAGACTCTGTCTCTAAAAATAAATAAATGGCCTTTGGGAGGCCTAAGTGGGTGGATCACCTGAGGTCAGGAGTTTGAGACCAGCCTGGCCAACATGGTGAAACCCTGTCTCTACGAAAAATACAAAAATTAGCTGGGCATGGTGGTGCATGTCTGTAATCCCAGCTACTTGGGAGGCTCAGACATGAGATCGCTTGAACCTGGGAGGTGGATGCTGCAGTGAGCTGAGATAGTACCACTGCACTCCAGCCTGGGCAACAGAGTGAGACTCTGTCTCCAAAAAATGAATGAATGAAAAGATAAATTGAAACAAAAGGGTGGATCACATAACTTAGGGACTAAAGAAATGAAAATTCTAAAATGGAAATAACTAGCTTTCAGGGATAGACCAGAAACAGAGGGCTTGCAAAGGAATCCAAAAAAGGACAGAGAGATAAGATAAATCAGAAAAGTGATGTCGCAGAATGTCCACGTTTCAAGAAGGAAGATATGATCAACAGTGTCACATGTTCCCAAATTAAGACAAAGACTGAAGAGTCCATTTAGTCCTGGGCAACATAATGAGACTCATCTCTGCTAAAAATTGTTAAAAATTAGCTGAGCGTGGTGGTGTGCCTATAGTCCAAGCTAATTGGTAGGCTGAGGTAGGAAGATCACTTGAGTGCAAGAGTTTGCAAAGAACTTTTTTCAGAAAGAGAGAAGAGGGAGCATCTGTTAGAGGGGACTTTATCATGCTCTTAACATGGTAATAGTTGATTAAAAAAAGTTTCCACATGTTTGATAACCTTATATTATTGTTTGAGACCAACAGCAGTGTAAAAGATTTGTTCAATGTCACATATAAATGAAAATACTTGTTAATTTCATGTTTTATGAGTTTTCAAGGGACCCAGTCTTAGTAAAACACTGCTAGGAACATTGTTTTTCTCTAAAACCTGAAGGTATTTTTCCCCTCCCCTCCCCCATCCTCTCCCCTTCCCTCCCCCATGCTCTCCCCTTCCCTCCCCCACCCCCTCCCCTCCCCATCCTCTCCCCTTCCCTCCCCCACCCCTCCCCTCCACTCCCCCTCCATTCCCCCTTCCCTCCCCCCTCCACTCCCCTCCCCATCCTCTCCCCCTCCCCCACCCCCTCCACTCCCCCTGCGTTCCCCCTTCCCTCCCGCTCCATTCCCCCTTCCCTCCCCCTCTTCCCTCCCCCTCCACTCCCCTCCCCCCCTTCCCCCCTCCTCCTCCCCTCCCCTTCCCAAGACAGGATCTGCCTGTGTTGCCTAGGCTGCTCTCAAACTCCTGGTCTCAAGCCATCCTTATGCCTCAGCCTGCTGGGATTACAGGCATGAGCCACCATACCTGAAGTTTAAGATACTGTTTGTCTTATTTTCTGTTAGGTTAGATTTTATGCACATAAGAACTAGGTATTGAGATAATGATGCTTCTTTGCCAACAATGAAGAGTAGTAAGGATGTTAATTTTTCAATACAATGGAATAATTTTGCTTGCTTGTTTGTTCGTTCATTTGTTTGTTTGTTTGAGACAGGGTCTTGTTATGTTGCCCAGACTGGTCTTGAACTCCTGGGTTGATGCAATCCTCCTGTCTGAGTCTCTCAAGTAGCTAGGATTACAGGTGTGTGCCACCTCACTCAGCACAACTCAGTTCTTTTGGTGGAACTCTTTTAAAAATGTCATTAAGGTCTCAGCTTTCCTGAACCTTTAAAAGGAAGTATTACTTTATTTATTTTTTTATTTATTTTGAGACGGAGTTTCGCTCTTGTTGCCCAGGCTGGAGTGCAATGGTGCCATCTTGGCTCACCACAACCTCCACCTTCCAGGTTCAAGCGATTCTCCTTCCTCAGCCTCCCAAGTAGCTGAGACTACAGGCGCCCGCCACCACGCCTGGCTAATTTCTTATATTTTTATTAGCGACAGAGTTTCACCATGTTGACCAGGCTGGTCTCAAACTCCTGACCTCAGGGGATCCACCCGCTGCAGCCTCCAAAAGTGCTGGGATTACAGGCCTGAGCCACCTCGCCTGGCGGGGATTACCAATTTTGAAAATGTGGTAATAATGATGTGGTTATTTAAAAATAATTATAGTTAATATCATAATGGTATGGTTATTTTCAAAGAGGTAATAATGGTATTATGGCAATTTTATCTTTTAGAGATACACACTGAAGTATTTATGGATGAAATAATGATATCTAGAATTTGCTTTAAAATGATCCATTGGAGAAGAAAAAAGGTCTCTTGTTCATTTATTTATAATTGTTTAAGTGAGGTGATGAGGCCATGAGGTTTTATTGTACTAGTCTGTCCTTTTGTTTTTTTTTTTTTAATGGTTTAGTGTCACCGTTTTGCTGGGTAGAAGTTTTTCTATTTGTAGTTCAAGAAGTTCAGTGTGGAATGAGTGGTTTAATAATCTATATAGGATTGCCAGAAACACGTTCATTGTTACCTTTTTCTTTAATTACCAGTTTGCAAATGTTCACATAGAGAAAACAGTTCCTTTAGAAGTCTTCAGACTTCTAAACTTGTTTTTTATTGCTTATGTTTGCTGGTGTTCCATTTGATTGTACTTAAAAATCACCAACATTTTATTCAGATACTCTAGTTTGCTTATTGATCATTTTTAGCAATTGGCTGGCTAGCCCTCAAATAAGGTGTCAGAATTTTTCTTTAAGTAAGACATGATCACCATCTGCTGGTGAATAGTGATAACTTTGGCTTGGGTATTGCTTTATGATATATAAAGTACATTCATATACATTTTCTAACTTATTGAAATAACTAGAAACTATAATGAGCTCATTTCGTTCTGCTTTATGACAAAATCTCAGGAAACTATAAGGTGACATAGTATGCTACTCATCTAGGTGCCTCTGCTTGTCAAATGAATGTTAACTGAAAAAAGGTATGAGCTGATCACTTATTAGCAAGGAGTAAAGACAAAATATAAATTTCACAGAGAAATGGAGTTCTTACAGTATAAGTTTATAGTTCTGCAGACTTTTCTATAAAAGAAACATCTAACTGATGTTGTAACACCTAAAATTATGGTTTTGAATCATAAAGGAATCTTCTAATATGCTGTTGAAGGTTTTTTCCCCGTTTTTGTTTGTTTGTTTTTAGTGATACAGGGTCTCACTTTGGCACCCAGGCTGAAGTGCAGTTGGTGCAATCGCTCACTACAGCCTTGAAGTCCTGGGCTCCAGCAGTCCTCCTCCCTCGGCAACCCAAGTAGCTAAGGAGGACTACAAGCACATGCTACCATGCCCAGCGTCTTTTTTGAGTGTTAATCCCAGCACTTTGGAAGGCTGAGCCCAGAGGATCACTTGAGCCCAGGAGATCAAGACTAGCCTGGGCAATAGTAAGGAAACCTGGACTCTGCAGAAAAATTTAAAAATTAGTCAAGCATGGTGGGACATGCCTGTGGTCCCAGTTACATGAGAAAGCTGAGTAGGAGGATTGCTTGAGCCTAGGAGTTTGAGGCTGCAGTCAGTGAGCCCCGATCGTGCCACTGCACTTCAGCCTAGGCAACAGAGCAAGACTCTGTGTTTAAACAAACAAACAACCAAACAAACAGGGTCTCACTATTTCCCAGGCTGATGTTAAACTTCTGGCTTCCAGCTATCCTCCTTCCTCAGCCTCCCAAAGCATTGGGATTACAGGTGTGAACCACTGGACCTGGCCCTGCTCAAGTTTTAAATACCTATGGAATATACATGATGAGCATAGAAGCCTGGCGTTTTATAGAGGTCTGATACTAGAATATGCCTGTATAAGTATTTCTTTAATTAAACATATGGACTTGGTTATTTACTCCTATATACAGATGTCCATGGGAGCATTCTCCTTTCCCTTTCCTCCCCTTAAAAGGGAGAGAAAAGCGGGGAAAAGACAACAATGAGCCCTCTTCAGTTAGTGATATCACCTGTTCGCTCCCACAGTGCTCTGAACAACCCAGAGTCATCTTTGCCATCTTTTTCATCTCTTCTGTATCACTTCCTGCATATTAATATATTCATTCAGATAATTTCTCTTTCACACCTACAGGGAACTCTCTTCAGTTTGTGTTTTGGGGTTTTTTTTTTTTTTTTTTTTTGAGATGGAGTCTCGCTGTTGGCCCCCAGGCTGGAATGCAAAGGTGCAATCTCGGCTCACTGCAACCTCTGCCTCCCGGGTTCAAGAGATTCTCCTGTCTCAGCCTCCTGAGTAGCTGGGATTACAGGTGCCCACGACCATGCCCAGCTAGTTTTTTTGTATTTTTAGTAGAAACAGGGTTTCACGGCCGGGCGCAGTGGCTCACGCCTGTAATCCCAGCACTTTGGGAGGCTGAGTTGGGCAGATCATGAGGTCAGGATTTGAGACCAGCCTGGCCAACATAGTGAAACCTCATCTGTACTAAAAATACAAAAAATTATACTGGCATGGTGGCGGGCGCCTGTAATCCTAGCTACTCGGGAGGCTGAGGCAGGAGAATCACTGGAACCCGGGAAGCAGAGGTTGCAGCAAGCCGAGGTCATGCCGTTGCACACCAGCCTGGGGTGACAGTGCAAGAGTCCGTCTCAAAAAAAAAAAAGAAAAAAAAGAAAGAAACAGGATTTCACCATGTTGGCCAGGCTGGTCTTGAACTCCTGACCTCAGGTGATCTGCCTGCCTCTGCCTTCCAAAGTACTGGGATTACAGGCGTGAGCCACTGCAGCATCTGGCCTAGGAACTCTCTTTTCTTTATTTTATTTATTTATTTATTTATTTATTTATTTATTTATTTATTTTTTGAGACAGAGTCTCGCTCTGTGGCCAGGCTGGAGTGCAGTGATGCAATCTCAGCTTACTGCAACCTCCACCTCCTGGGTTCAAGCGATTCTCCTGCCTCAGCCTCCCGGGTAGCTGGGACTACAGGTGCACACCACCATGCCTGGCTAATTTTTGTATTTTTTAGCTGGTCTCGAACTCCTGACCTCGTGATCTGCCTGCCCTGGCCTCCCAAAGTGCTGGGATTACAGGCGTGAGCTACCATGCCCAACCTGGAACTCTCTTTTCTAGCTGTCTGCAGAAATATTTTACATTGCTTACTCCCCCTCTCCCTGTTGCTTTCATTCTCTTTTTATTTTCTTGTCCCTGTTCCAGTTCATCAAATAATTGAGTGTCTACCATTAAGTAGGAACTGTGCTTGGTGCTGGGAATACAGTGATGAAAAAGGCAGGTGGCTGTGCTTATGGAGCTTACATCTAAGGGTGAGAGAGAAAGAAGAAGAGATAGAAGATAGATAATTAGGAATTGAGACTTAAAGATAATTAGGACTAAAGAAGTTAAAGAGCTTACCTTTATTTTCTTTCTCTTTTCCTTTCCTGGTTTTACTTAGTTCATGTGTTCTGTATTTTTGTTGTTGTTGTCGATATTACACTGATAAGAACCGATACTACACTTGATCTTGGCCAGAAATCTAAGCAATTGTTTTCTCTTAATTATCAGCATTTGGGATAAATTTAAAACACTTTTTTAGCCAGTGTACTTGCCTTTTCTGCTTTAAATATTAAAATTACAAGATAATTTTTCCTATTCTAGTGAACATTATTGATAAAATTAGTTTTTGAGGGGTAACTGGGCAGTTTACAGCTTTGTGTGGGTTTCAGTGGGATAGAGCCGCTTTGTAGGTTGGACATTGTCTACGATAGCATATTACATTTTGAGTAACAACACTTGCTTTTGAATTTTTAAAAATTATCACACCACTAAAGAGAAAAGTATAATTTAATTTTAAATTAATTTTTCTCTAGCAAGAGACATTAAATATAAAGGAATAAGATTTTGACAGGTAAGGTTAAGTTAGATTTAGAGGACCAGATTTAGATTTTTTTCCTCCAAGAACGAGTGTTTGCCCCCATTGAGCATATATACTATAGCAGACTCTGCTTTTTGTATTTAAAATTTTCCGAAATCAGTTTGGAAGTGGAATGGCTGCTTCAAAAATTTTGACTGTAAGAATAGATTGGGAAATAGTGTGGTGGTTGTGCAGTGCTGGGCATGTAATTGGCGCCACTGATTGTACACTAAAAAAAAAAAGATTAAAATGGCAAATTTCACAGTAAATATATTTTACCACCGTTAAATAAATAATGTAATACACTAAAAGCCATTGGATGGTACACTTCAAGTGGATGAGTTATATGGTATGTGCATTACATCTCAATAATGCTGTTTTTTAAGAAAGGAAGAATGGATTGGAAGAAGTATTAATAATTTTTCTGTTTCCACAGTAACTATTTGACAGGGTTATGTTTTAGAAATGGATAATGCCTCAAGGTGCATAGACAGGAACAACCCAATATCAAAAACCAGATACAAAGCTGCGCAGAAAGTGGTTTGATTCATAAGTTAGGTCTTGTGAACTATTCCTTCATCCATTTGATACTTTGAGAAACATCGGAAAGAGCCCTGGAATGGAAGGCTAGATGTCTACGTTCTTCTTGGCCTTTTTTTTTTTTTCCATCTTGGGCAACTCTTGTCACATCTCAGGTCTAAGTTTTCCAGTCTGAAAAGAGTGTGAATTAGATCATTGCTTCCAGTTCCAAAATTCTAAGATGGTATTATCAATTGTTGCCTTGTTATAAGGCAAATAAATAAATACCTCAATACCTAGACATAGACATTGAATATTAGAGCTGGAGGACTTTGGATCATCTCGTGTAATTCCTTCAATTATGAATGACAAATTCAATGTTTGCACCCCTCTCTCCTGACTTTCTAGTGCTTTTTGTAATATACATATAACATAGTTTTTAGTAATATAGTAGTTGTTATATTAAGTGCAGGTTTTTAAGTGATATGTGACCTCTGAAATGATGAAAAGTATGAGAAACAGGCCAGGCGTGGTAGCTTACATGTGTAATCCCAGCACTATGGGAGGCCAAGATGGGCAGATCGCTTGAGCCCCGGAGTTTGAGACCAGCCTGGCCAACATAGTGGGACCCTGTCTGTACAAAACAAAATTAGAAAATTTAGCCACATATGGTGGTGCCTACTTATAATCTCAACTACTCAGGAGGCTGAGGTAGAAGGATCAGTTGAGTCCAGGAGATCGAGGCTGCGGTGAGCCATGATGTGCCACTGCACTCCAGCCTGAGTGATGTGAGACCCTGTCTCAAAAAAAAAAAAAAAGTGTCAGAAACAAAATGTACAAATACATTTATTTGACTTGAGTATTAAATGTCTGTGTGTACATATTGCCTTTCTGAAATATGGATGTGATTAAACTAAAAGTCATGATTTCTGCTTTTCAGAATGAATAAACTCATAGGGATCATCATACAGGACACATAAAGCAGTCACTTCTTTGGATTAAGATTGGCAAAGGTGCTTCTTAGAAAATGTTTTAACATTTTAGAAAAGTTCTAAATTTTTGCAATTTTCCTTCAGGGTACTTTCCTACATCTCTGCACCACAGCCTTAGTCCAAGCCATCATTATCTGATCTGAAGTATTGCGATGTCTTCCTAAATAGTCATATTTATACCCTCTCCAATTTGTTCCTCACAGTGCAGCCAAAGTAATCTCTATCCTATGGACATTTTTAAATTATGGAAAATGTGAAATATATAAAAGTAGTAAGTTATATAATGGACTTTCATGTGCCCGTCACTCAGCGTTAGTACAATTTTGTTTCTTCAGTAACTCCATCTACCTCTGCTTCCTGCCCCCTAGATTATTTCAAACAGATCCTGGATTTAAAAGAGTGATCTTTTAAAAACTTAAATCTTGAAACTTTCCTGCATTCCTCCTGTGGGGTCTCATTACCCTTAGAATAAAATCTAAACTCTTTACATAGCTCGAAGACTTGGCCTTTGCTCCCTTCTGTAGCAGCATCTTGTATCATTTTCTAGCCACATTGGAGGAAGCTGTTGGCCTCCTCAGGACTTTCATACATGCATTTCCTTTTGCCTGGCATGCTCCCTTCTTCCTTGGCTTAGTTGGCTGTTTCTTATCTTTACGGTGTCATCTTTATTAAAGAGGCATTTCCTGATGGTTTTAACCATGTGTCACATGTTTCCCTTTCAATGGCAAAAATGTTGACAAGTGGTGCATCTAGGTGAAGAATGTACTAGTCTTTGAACTTTTCACTAGATTTGAAATTACTGGGGAGAGAAATTAGTTTGGGGGAAAAAATCCGTTCTTCCCCCTTAAGTACTGTCACGTCATTCTTTCTTTTTAAATTTGTTTTGACTCTTTCTGTCCCTTTCTTTCTTCCCCCCTTATTCCTCTCTATGATCGTTAAATTGAGTTAGAAAGAATAGAAAGAGGGGAAATGGGGTCATCTGATTGGAGCTGGAGACATCTGATACTAGAAGCCATTGCCTCAAGTACTACAAATTCCCTCTACCAGGATAGTGGTTATATAAGTATAAGCAGAGTATCCCTTTAAAGACTGACTGCTGTGTGGGTTACTCACTTCATCTTATAGAGGCCTTGTCTCTTCATAAGGAATCCTTCTTCAGGAAAGGTGATTTCACAGGGTGCTGCAGTTTTACAGGGTTTCATTTCTCTTAATACTGTTCTTCTTTCTGGATTGCTGGTCTTATCACCACCTCAAGCCATACTGATATTTGTAGTATGCTGATTACTTTCTTGGTAGCAGATAAAATTTTCTAGTTTTTGGTTCTGAAATAATCTGAGCCATGTTTGGTGTGTTTCTTTATGTATGTGGGAACAACAGTATGATTCTCAATGGAACTCAGAAAACTAAATTGGAACAGCAGATACCCCTTGGTTTATCTGCCTGTATAACAGTTATTCTTGGATTTATTTTTTTCCACAATGGTAATGAGGTGAGCATATACTTAGCTGGAATCTCTGTGCTATACTTTTGTTTTGTTTTGTTTTGTTTTTTGAGACGGAGTCTCACTCTGTCACCTAGGCTGGAGTGCAGTGGCACGATCTGGGCTCACTGCATCCTCCGCCTCCCAGGTTCAAGCAATTCTCAGCCTCCCGAGTAGCTGGGACTACAGGTGCACGCCACCACACCTGGCTAATTTTTTGTATTTTTAGTAGAGATGGGGTTTTACCGTGTTAGCCAGGGTGGTCTCGATCTCCTGACCTCGTGATCCACCCGCCTTGGCCTCCCAAAGTGCTGGGATTACAGGCATGAGCCACCACACCCAGCCTCTCTGTACTATACCTTTTTAGATGATCGTCTAAGTTACAGTTCATAGTCTTGAGCTGTTTCTTTGCTTTTCAGAAAACTAGGATGATTGATTAAATGAACTCTTTGAAGATAAGGTATATGAATACATGACAGTGATTTCAAGGATCAAGTGGCCTGTGGGATCAGTCTCATTATGCTAAAACTGCTCCCCCAAGAGAGTTTCTAAAAACTGGGCAGTAAGTAAAAGCTTATTGTAAGCTTGTCTTTGAATCACTGTGTCTGAAATAAGTGTTCTTTTATCAATGGCCTAGATAAAGTGTCAACTGTTTCCATAACTGTATCTCTGCTTATAAGCTTAAACTAAATTTAAGTAGAAGACTTTATTGAAGAATAAGAATTAATGTGTTTAGCCGTTATGAGGTGCTGTACATTTCTACCATTCAAAAAAGTAAAATTATAAGTAACACAATAGAATTGCAGGAGCAGTGACATTTTTAAGACATGGTGCTAGAAAGATGCTTAGAAAAATGTCAAAATATAAAACATCTTTGAGTAATTGGATCAGTAATGTAGTCTGGGATTCCACCACTTTTCTGCTACTTCATACCTACATCATGTTGGCAGCCCTTCATGAATTCACATAGCCCCTGACTGTTTCTTTCTCCTTCAGAGTCTTTCACCTCCTGAGGCCCTGTGAAAGAAGGGGGTTTGTTAAAGGTTATTTTATGAAATTTATCATGTGAAAAGGTAGAGGATATTTCAGTTCAATTAGGACAAAAACTATTTTTTGGATTGACTTGAAGTGGCTAATCAGTAAATCTTTAGAAAGAAGTTAATTATCTTCTGGAAATGAAACTGTTTTAGAAATCTTGCAGGTGATAAATGAATTTAGAGCTTGTCAGTGTTTTAGAAAATGATCATGTATTTAAAAAATATGATTGATGGCTGGGCACGGTGGCTCACACCTGTAATCCCAGTATTTTGGGAGGCCGAGGTGTGGTGGCACGTGCCTGTAGTCCCAGCTCCTTGGGAGGCTGAGGCAGGAGAATCATTTGAACCCAGGAGGTGGAGGTTCTAGTGAGTTGAGATCGCGCCACTGCACTCCAGCCTGGGCGACAGAGCGAGACTCCATCTCAAAAAAATATATATATGATTGATACTTTACAGCTGTCCAAAGCCATAGCAACTTACTACGTGTTTATTAAAATTTAAGATAATTTAAAAATAAATAAAATTAAGAATTGAGTTCCTTAGTTTCATTAGCCACATTTCAGCTTCTCAGTAGACACATGTGGCTAATGGCTACTGCACTGAAAAGTGTAGATATAGAACATTTCGATCATCCTGGAGCAATCTATTTAATAGTGCCGTTTTAAAGAATAAAAAGTATGCTGATTTTAATGTTTAATAAACTATAATGTTGATTAATTTTCCTGTAGCCTGTTTCTTATCAGTTGACAGATTATACTAGTGCACTTAAAGATTATCAGCTTGTCAGTTCTATTTGTAACAAAATATTAATTCAGTTGGGTTATAAATTTTAATTTTAAGCATGCTGGGTCTACACTATGCAGTGCTATCCAGTACAGTAGCCACTAGCCACATGTGGCTCTTGAGCACTTGAAATGTAGCTAGTTTGAATTGAGATGTGCTGTCAATGTGAAATGCACAATGTATTTTAAATAGTCTGAAAAGTAAAATCTTTTACTTAGCACAAAAGAAAGTAATACTTTAAAAATAGTGATTGGCCGGGCGCGGTGGCTCAACACCTGTAATCCCAGCACTTTGGGAGGCCGAGGCGGGAGATCATGAGGTCAGGAGTTCGAGACCAGCCTGACGAACATGGCGAAACCCCGTCTTTACTAAAAATATAAAAATCAGCCAGGCATGGTGGTGCACGCCTGTAATCCCAGCTACTGGGGAGGCTGAGGCAGGAGAATCGCTTGAACCCGGGAGGCGGAGGTTGCAGTGAGCCAAGATCACACCACTGCACTCCAGTCTGGGTGACAGAACGAGACTCTGTCTCAAAAAAAAAAAAAAAAAAAGCTGATAATATGTTGATATAATTTTGGATAAAGGGCATTAAATAAAATATATTATTAAAATTAATTTTAACCTCTTTTTACTTTTTATAATATTTTACTAGAAAATTTGAAATTATGTGACTCACCTTACATTTCTATTGCACAGTGCTGACTGTAGAAGAGCCAGTACTCTTTTAAATCAAGTAATACATAATCTATTTGTACATGCCTAAATCAACAATGAGTAGATTTCTAAAGTGGGATGAAAACATTTATTCACTTTTATTTTTGTCTTGTATTGGCTTTTAAAAAATAGTACCAGTTGTATCAAAATCTTCCATGATTCTGTGTAGCATAGAACACTGGTGGGGAACGTGAGTAAAACACTGGTGCAAAGGTTTTAGCCAACTGCTTAATGAGTGATACAGACAGTATGAATACAGTGGGTATTCCAGGGACAAAGAGGTTGCTGGTACTAGAAATCTATCACGGAGATTTTCGGGACTTGTATTGCCTAGACATTGAAAGATAAATATGATTCAAGTGGGCAGAAAACAATAAATAACTCTTTAATAAAGCCCACATAGGTAATGGGCTGAGCATGCTTAGTGGACCATTAACTGGCAAAATGATTCGAATCAAGGATTTCAGTGCAGGAAGTAAGAGAGAAGAATTGCAGAGTTAGTATGAGACTGAATATTGGGACTCTGAGGCTAGGGTAAGAAATCTGGCTGGGTTTATGTAGGTATTTAGGAGCCATAAAAAATACTTACCAACTGGGAAGTGATATGAAAGCAGTCTTTTTGGAAGATTGGTTTGATTGCAGGAGACTATCCATAGCTGTTTTTCTGATGCGAGAAGGTATAGTCATGTCCTAGGGAAAGGAGGAAATAGGAGGCAGGTTTAAGATGTGGGAAGGGGGAACATCAATACTTCTGTGTTTGTGGAAAAGGAGAAATTGAAGAAAGTGACCTTGGTTTTAAAACAGAAGAGAAATAAAAGTATTTTATATTTATACAACGCTATACAGTTTCAAAATTCCATGAGATAGCCAACACAGCCTTTTTTAATGGAGAAATTGAGCTTCATTGTTTAAAGGACTCAACCAGAACCATTGTCTCCTTATATAGGTGGGGCAGCTGAGAATCCAGCCCAGATCTTTTATCACTGCACAACCAGTAAATCACTAAGTTTTGATAATTTTGTTTCCTAAACATTTCTCAGATCTGTCCACTTCTCTCTGTACCACCTCTACCTTAGTTTAGGCTACTCCTATCTTCTGGATTGAGGTTTTCCTGAATTTATATCTAGCTTCGGCCCTGCACCCCACCTCCTAAAACAAAAAAGCAAATAAAAACTTCTTTTGTTAATATTTAAAAATCTGTCTTCCTCCAATTCAGTCATTAAGGTCTTCTAAAATGCAACAGACTCTCCTGCTTAAACTTTTACATAAAATCTAAACTTCTGAGCCTGGCCTCATTAGGCTGTAATTATCTATGTCCATTCCTCCAGTTCCATGTTCTTTTTGGTTTTTTAGCTATTTGCATCTGTTGTTTTTGTGCAAGCAATGCCCTTTCCCTCCTTTTCTCCATTCCACCCTTAACCCACCATACTTCACATCTTAGTAGATTTGTCTATTTACTTGTCTTTGAACACTGTTCCCCACTCCCACCCCCAACCCACCACTCTACCTGCTATGAAGATTCACTCAAGTAGGCTCATTAAAGACAGAAGGACTGTTTCTTTCTTACTAGTATTTGACCCACTGAAAGTAGTTGAATGGGTGAATGTTTTTATATTTCAAAGTGTTGTTTCAAATTCAGAAGGAGCTTTAGTAGAGAATGAAAGAATGACTGAAAAATATTAGGTCATCATTTCCCAACCTGTCCCTCAGAGTGTTTGTATCCTACAAGATAGTGGATCAAATATGTTAGAGAACGCTGCAGATTATGTACCTATTTTGGATATTCACAATGCACATAAGGGCGAATGATAAGACAATGGTCCTGTGGTTTAAAGATAAAAAAACAACTTTTTTTTTGATCCAGCATTTTGCCAATATATTTGAGTATGGGATCTTTTTAGGTAGTATACTGTAATTTCTCTTAGGTTACAAATATTTGATCATTTTAGGCCTGGTGCAGTGGCTCATGCCTGTAATCCCAGCATTTTGGGAGGCCAAGGTGGGCAGATCGCCTGAGATCAGGAGTTCCAGACAAGCCTGGCCAACGTGGTGAAACCCTGTCTCTACTAAAAATGCAAAAACTAGCCGGGAGTAGTGGTGGGCACCTGTAATTCCAGCTACTTGGGAGGCTGAGGCAGGAGAATTGCTTGAACCCAGGAGGCGGAGATTACAGTGAGCCAAGATTGTGCCACGGCACTTCAGCCTGGGCAAAAAGAGTGAGACACCGTTTCAAAAGAAAAAAGAAAAATGCTTATTTTGACAGCGGTATGTGTCCCTCTGGTCTAATTAATGTAATTAAATACAATCAGACCATGCCTAAATAATAGTTAGAGGAACTCTGATTGTTTACAGTCAAAGCAGAGAATCTGAGGGAAGATACGGCAGTCCTCAAATATTTGAAGGTTCCAACAGAAGAGGGATTAAAAGTACTGTCATTGAAACTAGAGAATAAGAGCCAGAATCAGGAGAGGAAGTTGTCAGAGGGCAGATTTTGACTGAGAGTAAGGGTAACTCTCTAGTAATTAGAACTATCCAGAAAACAGAACTAAGTGCTATGGAAGGTAAGTAATTTTTTTGTCCATGAAGCTTGTCAAGCAAAGATTCATAGAAATGCTACAGAGAAGTTTAACACATCAGACAAGGGATAGATTGGAAGAGTTTTCCAAAACAGTTTGGAAACTGTTAGTTTAATTTCTGTCGTATCTATCAACTTGGAATTCATACTTCTTGGTTCCTTTCTAATTCTATGAATGTATGTCTTTGAAATCTCAGTAAAGGAACCAAATATTTGTTATTGCAGATAAACAGAATACAAACTTTAGTTGTATAGTTAAGTGCTTTTACTTGATGGTTTTTTTTTTTTAAACAAACTATTTTTTTAAGAGCAATTTTAGGTTCACAGAAAAATAAAGCAGCAAGTACGGAGAGTTCCCATGTATCCCTGTCCCCATACTCATACAACTTCTCTACTATTGGCTCCCACAATAATGGTACATTTCTTATAATTGATGAACCTACATTGACATATAATTATCACCAAAGTTCATACTTTATATTAGGTTTTACTTTTATTTGATGGTGTTTTGAAAGAAAATGTGAATATTCTTGCTTGTCTTTGAGAAAGTGGTTTTTGGTCATTTCTTGCTGTAGTTTAGGCTTTTTTGATTCAGAGGTCTAAAAGTTAGCTAGTATCAACACTGTCTGTTTTGAGAAAGTATCCAGGGTTGGAGAAGATTTTTTTTTATTATCTTAAATGTTTAGAATTGTTTTATTTTGTTGGCTAACGATATTTTTTTCTTTCTTTTAAGTACCAAAAGAATTGGTGGAGCTCCATTTGAAGCTGATGAGGAAAATTGGCAAATCTGTTACTGCAGACAGATGGGAAAAATATTTGATCAAGGTAACTAGTATTTGTAAATTTCCTGCTCTATTACTGAAATATTACTCTAGCATAAATTGATATTATGTTTTATAATACACATAATTTTTAATTAGTTTACTAAAAGTAAGACTATGGCTCCAAAATCCACATGACTACAAGTATGTGATTCTCTTCTTTTGCTACTACTTTAGTAGCAGTCTTGAGTCCTGAAGTTAGATTTCAGAAGTGTTATATCTCTTTTGTGCCTAACACTGTGCTCAGGACTTTTCATGTCTTTTCTCATTTAATTCTTAAAATCACCCTGATCACATCAAGTAAGAAACTAATAAGGCTCAGGGATGTTGTCATTTTTGCTTTAGTTCACATAGTATGCATAGACTTATTTAGTGGTTCCCCTAGACTCTGTTATATAGAACAGAGGTCCCCAACCCCTGGGCCACAGACCAATAGTGGTCATCCCCATTCCTCTCCTTACCATGTGAGCTCTGCTTCCTGTGAGATCAGCTGCGGCATAGATTCTCATAGGAGTGCGAACCCTATCGTGAACTGCACATGCGAAGGATCTAGGTTGTGCACTCCTTATGAGAATCTACTGACTGATGATCCGTCACTATCTCCCATCACTTCCAGATGGGGCCATCTAGTTGATTCAAATGTAATGCATTTGAATCATCCCCAAACCATCTCCCTCCCACCCACCACCCCCAGTCTGTGGACAAATTATCTTCCGCAAAACTGGTCCCTGATGCCAGAAAGGTTGAGGACCACTGATGCAGAAACATGCCATCTTTTTCGTTCCTCAGACTTTTTGCATATATGGTATCTTCTGCCTGGAGTACCTTCCCACCAGTTTGTTTTCCTAGCCAACTTATTTGTCCTTTAGGTCTCAGCTCAAGTAGTACTGTCTCCTTGAGTCCTTCTCTCAGGAAGATGTTCCTTCATGGATTTATGTTTAACCCTATTTTAGAAATTGTCATATGGTTTTATATTGAATGTTCATTATGTACCAGGCGCTGTTTAGTGCTTCCTTTGCATTATCTCAACTTTAAAATACTGATTATCCTCATTTTACTCACAAGGAAATTGATTTTGAGAAACTAAATAGAGTAAGTTGTGTGGTCTCACATTGCTAAAAACGACAGAGCCAGCATTCAAATCCAGGACTTGGTGAATCCAGTACTTTAAAATATCACTGATGAAATGTTCCTCACATTTGTCTTTTGTGTATATTGTAAGTTTCTTGAAGGCTTCTTTTAATCTTTTTTTTTTTTTTTTAAAGACAGAGTCTCACTCTGTCACCCAGGCTAGAGTGCAGTGGTGCTGTCTCGGCTCACTGCAACGTCCGCCTCCTGGGTTCAAGCAATTCTCTTGCTTCAGCCTCCTGAGTAGCTGGGACTACAGGTGCGTGCCACCACGCCTGGCTAATTTTTTTTGTATTATTAGTAGAGACAGGGTTTCACCATATTGGCCAGGCTAGTCTCGAACTCCTGACCTCGGCCTCCCAAAGTGCTGGGATTACAGGCGTGAGCCACCGTTCCCAGCGGCTTCTTTTAATCTTATGCATCAGTATTAGATGGATCAATTAATCACTGAGACAATTTTAGTTTTCTTTCCCTTGACTGCCAGTAAGCTTAACTTTGTTATATTTATTTATTAGTTATAATCATTAGCTAGTTTTCTGATGGAATTTTTACCTTCCCTGTTACATGGCTCTTACAGCGCTCTCGTCTTTCTCCTTGTGGCATCATTGTACATATGTATTACTGAAAGCTGTTTCTTTTCCTTTTGAAGTAAATGGAATATAATTAATATAAAATTCTGTTTAAATCCAGAGCAAGTATCTGGCATCTGCTAGGCCTTGTTGCTTTGCTCATAGCAGACATTACCAACCTAAGCCTTTCCTGCTAAGCCTAGACTTAGCAGACTACATTATTACACAAATCAGTCAGCATTGGCATCTATTTGTCATCTATTGTTAGTAATTCCCTAAGACAGCTGAACTAAGACCTATAGAATGAGCAGAAATTTTGTTAGGAAATAACCAGTAGCTTAGCCCTACTGTAATAGAAAGTACCTTGAGAAAATGACAGTGAGTGGAGGCCTAACAGTCATGTGTTCAGGAGGTTACTGTGATAATCCAACTGAGCAATAAGGAGACCTGAATTAAGGTTTTGGCACTAGGGATGGAAAGGAGGGGGTGGATGTAAGAGCTATTTGGAAGGTAAAATCAACAACTATTGATAATTGATAGTGAGAGAGAAAGAGAGAGAGAGGTGTCTAGGAACTGAGCTTAACCAAGGGCATTCATTTGTTATTGTGCTGTATCTTGCGTTTGCTAACGTACATTCATCCGTAGTAGACAGGACCTCAAAAATCTAGGCGGATGACTTTTTACTTTCACAGCGGAATTACCCTTCTAAAAATAAGGAAACCCAGCTGGGCACAGTGGCTCACATGTGTAATCCTAGCACTTTGGGAGGCTGAGGCAGGTAGATTGCTTGAGCTCAGGAGTTCGAGACCAGCCTGGGCAACATGGCAAAATCCCATCTCTACAAGAAAAAAAGAAAAGAAAAGAAAAGAAAATAATACAAAAAATAGCTGGGTGTGGTGGTGCGTGCCTGTAGTACCAGCTATGCAAGAGGCTGAGGTGAAAATATTGCTTCAGTTAGCTGAGGAGGTTGAGGCTGCAGTGAGCCAAGATCGTGCCACTGCACTCCAGCCTGGGCGACAGAGTGAGACCCTGTCTCAAAAAAAAAAAAAAAAAAATCACCGAATGGAAATTTAAACTAGCAGTTCTGCTAGGACCTGTTAACTCTTGCTTTGTTGGATGGGCCTTGGCCTTATTCTTCACATTCCTTTTACTTGGCAAGTCATAAAGAAATTTCTCTGCCAGTGAACCTTTACGCTTCCATGAAATTCCCCTATTTTCTGTGGTTGTTAATGATTGATTAATGAGCAATTTCAGACACCTTGACCATGGATAATGAATACCACTATGCTAAATAACAATTTGCCTTCACATGCCTTCTCAAATTTAGTACCTGCACCTCTACTTCTACTGCCCTGCCTCTTTCCTGAAGACAGCCATGTGAAGACCTTTAAAACTAGTGGGATAACCAATTATTAATAAATTATCCCTTAAAAGAAATCGCACTTGATTTCTTTTAGCCTCAGAATAATTTCTAAGTAAATAGGAGTTTAAAAAAAAAAAGAAATACTGTAACATTGAATGTAGTAAGTGTTTCAAAGAAATGTTAAAAAATGAAAGCAAATACGAATCTTAGAATAAGCAGAAAGTATTTTGGGGGGCTCAGTACTTGAAATTTCGATGATGTCATTAAGTAGAAAATAACCTAATGTGACCAGGTGCGGTGGCTCACGCCTGTAATCCCAGCACTTTGGGAGGCCAGGGCTGGCGGATCACAAGGTCAGGAGATTGAGACCATCCTAACCAACGTGGTGAAACCCCGTCCCTACTGAAAATACAAAAAAAATTAGCTGGGCGTGGTGGCAAGCGCCCAGCTACTCCGGAGGCTGAGGCAGGAGAATCGCTTGAATCTGGGAGGCGGAAGTTGCAGGGAGGCGGAGGTTGCAGTGAGCCGAGATCGCGGTGAGCCGAGATTGCACCACTGCACTCCACCCTGGTGACAGAGCGAGACTCCGTTTCAGAAAAAAAAAAGAAGGAAAATAACCTAGTGTGTCTTTTCTGGGGTGTTTTTCTACCCCTCAACAGGAGATGACCATATTCATATGTACCCTGAAAGTAAAGTACCTAGTATTAGGTTTAGAAATCCCTTGAAAATGAATAAATTTGGCAATAGATGGCCTTGATCTAAACAGCAATTTCAGAAAGGCCCATTGTCATCTGTTAGCAAATCATAAAGGTCGCCTTTTGTCATTTGATAATTAGGTTGTATTTTGACAAGAACTAGATGTTCCTTTACTGTTGTATTTCTCAAAAGTAAATTAAGATTAATACTCTTAATTTTTATATGCATTGTTAGTATTTTGTGTTTTTTATTGAGATATAATTCACATAAGATAAAATTCACCATTTTGAAGTGTACAGTTCATTGGTTTTTAGTGTATTCACTATGTTGTGCAAACATAACCACTAATTCCAGAACTTTTCTAACATCTCAGTAAGAAGCCTTGTATCTGTTATCAATCAGTATCAATCACACCCACCTTTTCCCCTGTATCCTTCTGTATGGATTTGCCTACTCTGGACATTTCTTATAAATGGAATCATAAAATATGTGGTCTTTTGTATTTTCTTTCACTTAGTATTAGTATAATGATTTCCAGGTTTATGTACATTGTATCATGTATCATCTCATTCCTTTTTATTGCCAAATACTCATCCATTATATGGATAATAGCATCTTTTATGTATCCATCATCAGTTGATGGACATTTGCTTGTTTCCCACTTTGTTGTCTGTTAGGAATAATGCTGCTATGGACATTTGTGTACAAGTTTTTCTGTGAACATGTATTTTCACTTCTCTCCTGTATATAACTAGGAGTAGAATTGTTGGGTCATATGGTAATTCTGTGTTTAACTTTTTAAGGACCTGCCAAACTGTTTTCCATAGCGGCTGTACCATAGCAATTTATGTTGTATTCATAGCAATTTATGAGGTTTCCAGTTTCTTTATAACTTTTTAATAATAATGATAATAGATAACATTTGACAGCTTATTATAAATTCAGTGCTATGCTTTTTTCTTTTTTTAACATGCATCACCATTTAATTCTCACCACAACCTGGATCATAGAATGGTGAATTACTCCCAAAGTCACATAGACACCAGATGGTGAAGCAAGGATTGAACACAGGCTTGTCTGATAGAGCATGAATGCTTAATGCTTTATATATTGCAAAGGATTTTCTTTTTCTTTTTGAGATGGAGTCTTGCTTTTTCGCCAGGCTGGAGTGAGTGCAGTGGCACAATCTCAGCTCACTGCAACCTCCGCCTCCTGGATTTAAGCGATTCTCCTGCCTCAGCCTCCTGAGTAGTTGGGATTACAGGCACACGCCACCACGCCTGGCTAATTTTTGTATTTTTAGTAAAGACGGGGTTTCACCATGTTGGGCAGGATGGTCTCGAGAGATCTCTTGACCTCGTGATCTGCCCGCCTTGGCCTCCCAAAATGCTGGGATTACAGGTGTGAGCCGCTACACCCGGCCTTAGCATTTTCATAAAACTTTTACAATGCCAAGTTAAAATTTTTTATTTTTTGTAGAGGTGGCATCTCACCACATTGCCCAGGCTGATCTCAAACTCCTGGGCTCAAGTGATCCTCCTGCCTTGGCCTCCCAAAGTGTTGGGATTACAGGTGTGAGCCACTGCACCTGGTTTGTGGTATTTTAAAAATATCTTTTGACTGTTGCCTATAGTATAAAATACTTATTTGTTGAACTATGACAGCTTGCAAAATACAGTGGATACACTGTTTCATATCATATAGAAAAATTCACTGAAAATAGATCAACAACCTAAATATAAGGGCTAAATCATGAAACTCTTAGAAAAAAATAAAGGGAAATCTTCATGACCTTGGATCTGGCAATGGATTCTTAGATAGAAAACCAGAAGACTGAGCAACAACATAAAAAATAGATTAGTTAGACTTTGTCAAATTTTAAAACATTTGTACATCAAAGGACATTATGAAGAAAGTGAAAAGACAGCCTACAGAATGGAAGAAGTTATATTGCAAATTGCACGTATTGCAAATCATATAACTGATAAGCATTTAATATTTGGAATACGTATAAGGAGCTCCCAAAACTCAACAACATAAAGACAACCCAAATGGCAAAATTTTTAATAGACATTTCTTCAAAGAAGATACACAAAGATCAAAAAGCATATGAGAAGAAGTTCATCATCATTTGTCCTTGGGGAAATGTGATTCAAAACCGTAAAATACCACTTTATACCTAACAGGATGGCTATTTTTTTAAAAAAGGAAAGTGAGTGTGGTGAATTTGTGGAGAAATTGGAACTCTCCTAAATTCTTCGTGAGAGTGTAATATGGTACAGCTGCTATGGAAGGGAGTTTGGCAGTTCCTCATAAAGCTCATCAGAATTGCCATATGACCTAGCAATTCCACTTCTACATATATAATTACTCCAGAGCAGGGACTCAAGCAGATCTTTGTATGCCAGTGTTTATTGCAGCATTATTCACTGTAGCCAAAAGGTAGAAACAACCTGTGTTCATCAACAGATGGATGGATTTTGTATTGAAAAGAAATCTTATGTATAATAAAAAAGAAAGATGAATTGGACTTTTTTCAGAAGTCTTGTGGTTTTACTGGATATCCGCTTAAAAATGGAATATGTGAAAGTTCTTTTGTGAGTGGTAAAACCATGTAGACTTGTTATTGCTTTCCTAAGATACATGTACAATCTGAATCTACCTTTTTTTTTTTTTTTCTTCTGAGACTGGATCTCCCTCTGTCGCCCAGTCTAGAGTGCAGTGGCGCAGTCACAGCTCACTGCAGCCTTGATCCCCTGGGCTGAGTGATCCTTCCACTTACTTCAGCCTCCCCAGTAGCCAGAACTACAGACTCACGCTACCACACCTGGCTAATTTTTTAATTTTTAATTTTAGAGACAGTGTCTCACTATGTTGTCCAGGCTGATCTTGAACTCCTGAGCTCAAGTAATCTCCCAGCCTTCCAGAGTGCTGATATTACAAGCATGAGCCACCACGCTTAGCCTGAATCTGACTTCTCTTGAATATCCTCTGCCACAGCGTAGCTCAAGCTTCATTACCTTTCCTTTGAATTATTACAACTGGCTTTAGTTGTTCTCCTTGACATTAGAATCTGTGCTCCTATCTGTCCTGCAGTGCCAACAGGACTCTTTTCTTTTTTCTTTTTTTTCTTCTTTTTTTGAGACGGAGTTTCGCTCTGTCGCCAGGTTGGAGTGCAGTGGCACAGTCTCGGCTCACTGCAACCTCCGCTTCCCGGGTTCAAGCGATTCTCCTGCCTTGGTCTCCCAAGTAGCTGGGATTACAGGCCTGCGCCACCTCGCCCAACCAATTTTTGTATTTTTAGTAGAGACGGGGTTTCACCATGTTGGCCAGGATGGTCTCGATCTCCTGACCTCGTGATCCACCCGCCTTGGCCTCCCAAAGTGCTGGGATTACAGGTGTGAGCCACCGTGCTTGGCCCCAGGACTATTTGCTGTTAGTGCCTCCAGAGCCTCATTGGGTCACCATATTTACTAGCCATGACCCACTTTCACAGACCTGCTCACTGTCTTCCTTCATGGTCTTGTCTCTGTCCATTGCCAATCCCAAAAACCTTTATGCCAGGGCTTTATGCTAGCCTTTATGCTAGGGCTCTAGCATAAAGAACTGTATTCAACTCCACCTTGACAGAACATGCCATAATCATTCACATCTCTCCTTTAAAAAACATAGTTTTTTTCTTTCTGAAATGAGCTTTACCTCCTTATCCACTAAAACCTCATTCATCCTTCTGGTCCTAGCACAGATGTCACCACCTGAAGAAAAGTTTCCTTGGTTTCCCTTCACCCCTTGGCTTGAGTTAGTGTTTCCTCTCTGTTTTCATAGTACTTCATAGCTGTGTCAGTTACTCACTTTGTAGATAACTCACTGACTGCTTTTCCCCTGATAATTATTTGTTTACGATTGTCTCTTCCTCTCTGGATTCTGAAATTCTTGGAGCAGAGACTGTCTTTTAATCCATCTTTGCCCTTCCAATATTTAAAGCGGAATATGTCTCATAGCTCTGTTCCGTAAATGTTTCAGTCCTCCAGAATAATTACTGCAATTGCTATTTCTCTCATTCTTTAAGTAAAGCACATACCCACTTTGCCGTACTTTCCTCCTGAGGTTAACATTACTTTCAATCTAAGGGTTGTTAGAGAATTTTCTTTATCATGTTATTATTTTATTTTCAGTGTAGCATTTTCACTGCTTGATATTTTCTTACTAGTTTACCCATTTTACTACCTCCATGATGACAGGTTGTCTTCTTCACCATGGTATCCGAGCGTTTGTCTAGTTCCGGCCACATAGTCGGCACATAGTAAATGTTTGTGGAATTACTGAAAAGGTTGTTATGAGAATTTACTGAGTTAATATTTTAAAGTACTTAAAATAGTATTTGGCACATAGTAAATATGCAAAAAATGTTATTATTCTAGTAAGAATTGAAAAGTTTCTTTCTTTTTTTTTTTTTTTTGAGACAGAGTTTTGCTCTTGTTGCCCAAGCTGGAGTGCAATGGCATGATCTCAGCTCACTGCAACCTCTGCCTCCTGGGTTCAAGGGACTCTCCTGCCTCAGCCTCCCTAGTAGCTGGGGATTACAAGCATGTGCCACCATGCCCAGCTAATTTTGTATTTTTAGCTGAGACGGGGTTTCTCCGTGTTGGTCAGGCTGGTCTCAAACTCCCAACCTCAGGTGATCTGCCCGCCTTGCACTCCCAAAGTGCTGGGATTACAGGTGTGAGCCACCACGCCTGGCCTGAAAAGTTTCTTTAGGATGTGTTATGTTACCTAAAGAAATTATTGTTAAGATAATTTTTGTTTAATTAAGATAAAAACAATACCTTTGTATGTCTTTCATATACTCATCATGTTTGTTTTGTACTTGCTCTTTGTCTCAAACTTTGTCAAGGGATATGAATATGAGTAAGATGCAGCTCTTCACTTCCCAGAGCTCAGCTATTAAGTTCTTCTTCACACCTGTAATCCCAGCACTTTCGGAGGCCAGGGCAGGCGGATCACGAGGTCAGGAGTTTGAGACTAGCCTGGCCAATATGGTGAAACCCCATCTCTACTAAAAATACAAAAATTAGCCGGGCATGGTGGCGCGTACCTGTAGTCCCAGCTACTCGGGAGGCTGAGGCAGAAGAATTGCTTGAACCTGGGGGGCAGAGGTTGCAGTGAGCTGAGATCACTCCATGGCACTCCAGCCTGGGCAACAGAGCAAGACTCTATCTCAAAAAAAAAAAAATCTTCTTGATTCAGATTTGAAAGGTTTGAGTAAAGACAATGTGACCCAGTCAGAAGATCTCTGAATGACTTTCAGCAACACATTTCTTAGATGTCTGATACATACCATCATCTTTATGTACAAACAAATCTCTCATTAACTTCCTTCTCCCAGTTTTAATACCTTAGTTAAAAGCATTTTTCCTGTTTGTTCAAGCCAAGGAACCTTGATAAATCCAGGGGTCACCCTTGATTTTTCTTTCCATTCACCCTCCACATCTGTTCCATCAGCTGTCCTGATAATTCTACCTCCAAACCACAGCTTACTTCTCTCTGATCCCCACTACCCTCATAATGCATGCCACCATTGGCCTTCAGGTTGGTTTCCTAGTTTCCCCTTCTTGCCTCTCTGCAATCCATTTTCTGCATAGCAGCCATGATTTCAAATGAAGCATTAATCAGATCATACTATTTTCCCCTTATTTAAAATCCTTTAGTGATATCCCATCATATTTGAAATAGAATCTTAATTCCTTACCCTAACCTACATAATTTGGCCTTTGGTTACCTATTTTACCATATCTTTTGCCACTTTCCTCCTTAGTCTAGTTAATTTACACTGATCTTTTTTGTTTTTTGAGACAGGGTCTCACTGTGTCAACCAGGCTGGAGTGCAGTGGCAAGATCTCGGATCACTGCAACCTTGACTTCCTGGGCTCAAGCAATCCTCCTGCCTCAGCCTCCCTAGTAGCTAGGATTATAGATGTGTACCGCTATACCAGGCTGGGACTACACACATGAGCCACCATACCTGGCTAATTTTGTTAGTTTTAGTTTTTGTTTTTTGGGGGTTTTCTTTTTTTTCGACACAGGGTCTCACTATCACCTAGACTGGAGTGCAGTGGTGTGACCTCAGCTCACTGCAGCCACCATCTCCCTGGCTTCTGCCTCAGCCCCACCCCCTCACCCCCACCCCACAACTTTAGCTGGGACTACAGGCCTGCACCACCATGCCTGGCTAATTTTTTGTAGAGACAGGGTTTTGCCATGTTGCCCAGGCTGGTCTCAAACTCCTGGGCTCAAGCGATCCTCCTGCCTTGGTCTCTCAGTGTGCTGGGATTACAGGAGTGAATCACCACATACCAAGCCCTAATTTTTAAAATTTTTAGTAGACACAGAGTCTCCCTACATTACCCAGGCTGGTCTCAAACTCCTGGGTTCAAGTGATCCTCCTACCTCAACCTCCCAAAGTGTTGGGATTACAGGCATGAGTCACCTACCCCAGTCTCAAATGTCAACTTTTTATTGAGGCTGTCAGTAAGCACCCGCTCCAGAGTAGTACTTAAACTTTCTATATCACATTACTCTTTTTTATTTTCAGCATATTATTTTTAGTGCTTGATATTTTCTTACTAGTTTTCCTGTTTGACTGCCTCATAGGATATAACCTCCATCATGATGGTAGAACTACCCAATCAATGCCCCCTGCCCATGTAGAGCAGCTGAATTGCAATAGTGGAAGAGTTTTACCAAGATAGAACCATCTAAAGGGAAGACCAGAGTCATAATTATTGTTCAAATTAGTCTCCCCTAGCATTTGGGGGCTAGGGTTTTTCAAACACAGTTTAGGGGAAGGAGTTGGGTGGCTAGGCAATGGGTGCTTACTGCTTATTGGTTGGGGGTGCAAGAGAAATGGTCTTCCTGCATACTTGGTCGTTGCTGGGTGGGGCCACAGATTGGCAGGTCCACGTGGAGCCACTGGTTATCAGACATACAACAAACCTGGAAAGACCTCTTAAAAGGCCAATCTTAGGTTGTACAATAGTGATGTTATCTGCAGAAATAATTGGAGAAGTTGCATGTCTTGTTACCTTCTGAATAATGGCTGGCAATCCTTTACCTCTACCAGGGGAGTCCAATCTTTTGGCTTCTGTGGGCCACATTGGAAGAAGAGGAGTTACCTTGGGGCACACATAAAATACACTAACATGAATGATAGCTGATGTGCTTTTAAAAATCACAAAAATTCTCATGTTTTAAGAAAGTTTACAGATTTGTATTGGGCCGCATTTAAAACCGTCCTGTTGTGGGCCACGCGTTGGACAAGTTTGCACACCTTAGCCAGTTCAGGCTCCTCTATCCTCCTAGCCTAGTGGTGTCTCATTAACTTTACAAAGGCAGTTGAGTTTTGGGGAAGGGCCATTGTCATTTAAATTGTAAACTAAATGTCTCCCAAAGTTTAAGCCCAGGAATAATTAAGGGCAGATTAAAGGCAAGATGGGAGTTGGCTAGATTAGATCTCCCCCATTGTCATAATTTTTTCGCTAGTATAATTTTTGCAAAGGCGATTTTGTTACCAGAAAGAGGTCCCAATCCAGACCCCGAGAGAGTGTTCTTGGAGCTTGCACAAGAAAGAATTCGAGGCAAATCTATAAGGTAAAATGAAAGCAAGTTTATTAAGAAATAAAGGAATAAAAGAATGGCTACTCCATAGGCAGAGCAGCCTTGAGGGCTGCTGCTTGCCCATTTTTATGGTTATTTCTTGATTATATGCTAAACAAGGGGTAGATTATGCATGCCTCTCATTTTTAGACCATATAGGGTAAAATGGTCTAAAATTTTAGACCATATAGGGTAAAAATTGTTCCTGGTGTTGCCATCGCATTTGTAGACTGTTTTGGTGCTGGTGGGAGTGTAGCAGTGAGGACAACCATAGGTCATTCTTGTGGCCATCTTGGTTTTGGGGGGTTTGGGGCGGCTTCTTTACTGCAACCTGTTTTATCAGCAAGGTCTTTATGACCTTTATCTTGTGCCGGCTTCCTATCTCATCCTGTGACTTAGAATGCTTTAACCTCCTGGGAATGCAGCCCAGTAGGTCTCAGTCTTATGTTACTCAGCCCCTATTCAAGATGAAGCTGCTCTGGTTCAGATACCTCTGACAGTTTGCAACCTCATCTGGGGCGACATCCAAGGTTTATTGTCTCACAGCCAGGGACATCAAGGACTCAGATACACAGAGAGTGAGGTTAAGAGTGGAAGTTTAATAGGCAAAAGAGAGAATAGCTCTCAGCTACAGAGAGGGGTCCCAGAAAAATGGGTTGCCATTCCACGGTGAAATGCAAGGGGTTTTATAGATGAATTGATGGGGAGGTGGTGTCTAATCTACATAGGGCGGGCGTGAAAAAACAGTTAAGAATAGGTGTGCCGTTCGTTCGCATAGGAGCGAATTTCTGGCATCCCCCACCTTAGTCTTTTATTATGCAGGCGGATTTTCAGCCTGAGCTGTGCCATGTTCCCCATTTCTTTCTTACCGTATACGTGCTAACAAAAAAGGGAAGATGGAGTTTCCATGGTGGACATGCCTGGCCCCCAGGTAGCCCTTTTCTATTGGCACAGCTGCCAGCATTCCACCTTGCAACCTTTCAGCTTCCATATTTATGTTTGCAGCTTGATTTTTCAGGCTGCTCTTTATTAGAAAAATAAATAACTTCTTGGGCTGCTTTTTGTTAGAAGGGAAGTTCTGCTGAGGACTTTTGCCCTCGCTGTCTGTCTAAATAATTTCTTTCTATCTCCTGTATCAGTTTGAATGGGTTGTCTTTTTCACCATGGTATCTGAGCTCCTAGACTAGTTACTGCCATATAGTCTGCACATAGTAATATTTGTGGAGTCACTGGTTAAGTGAATCTCTTTCAACTTTATGTTTCTCAATTGTAAAATAAGGATTTGGATCTAAATGATCTCCAAGGATTCCTCTTGTCAAAGATAAAGCCTGACACTAGTTAAAGCTGATAAAGACAGATTTTATTCAGTAACTATCGCAGTACAGGAAGGAGCTGTGCTGTGTTCGAATTTGTGCAGAGGTGACTGGGTGTTTATAAAGGAGAAAGAGGGAATAGGGAGAGGAGTGGGAGGAATGGGGGAGCTTTAGTCAAGTTATGGAAGTGAAAAATTTAAAAAGAAGCTAAGAGCGTTGTTGACCTTCTGTGATTATGTCATTTCTGTCTTCTAAGTAGCATTAATGGAAATTAGGCATCTGCCCTCTCACAGAGACTGGTAGACTGAGGCCCTGTCTGTTGGTTACATTTCAAAGGAATGGCCTTCAGGTCCTTCAGAAAGATATTCTGGGTCTTAGGAAATACCTATGCATCTCAAGGGGACAGAAGAAGGATTTACAATTTTAAATTTGTTTAATAAATGGGAAGGGGAGGTCTGCGACCTGTCTTCAGATGTTGGCTGCAATCAGAAGTAAATTCCTTTGAGAGCCTTGGGTTTTTCCAGACTGGAACTTAAGGGGGGCTAGCCCCCCTGGGGATGAGATCTTAGGCTCTTAGAAGCCATTTCACACGCTCTTTTTAAATTTCTTATGAGTTATCCAAAAGAATTATTGTTACTTTGATTGTTTATATAAATCCAAGATAAATAAGTTAATGATCCCACTGAGATAAAGTCTATGTATTTGCTCTGTAGGCATGTGAAGTCACCTTTCCTGTATATATTGAGCTGATATGGAACCTTTAAAAAAGCTCCCTTCCTTTCCTCTGCCCAACATTTTCCATCCTCATCCTCCACTTTGTTTACCTGTATGTAGAGGTTAGGAGGAAAAGATGTAAGGGGTATTGGAATGGCAGTAGACTGGTGGCCAGGATGCCTCCCTAGCCAAATATTTGACTTTCACCCTTGCAGGCACCAAACATTGATTCTGGTGTTGTGTCAGGAGAATGGTTGTCCCTCAGGCACCATGCAGGAGAACACAATAGGACCTGACCTATCAGCTAGATTTATAGATAATCAAACAAAGAACAAGTATTATAGAATAATGATTTATGGTGATAATAGGTACAAATGTTATGTCAAATTGTTCATGTTTTAGATATTAGAACATTCTCTCCCTCAAGAGAAATTGCATGTAAAACCAAATTATAATTATAACGCTTCTTGGTCAGAAACAAGTTGGAGCATGGGGAATTAATATGAATTACCAATGTAATTAGGATCTGGTTGCTTCCAGGACCCAAGAATTCACTGTTATAGACAGTCTCTGATAGACACAGCTAATTTCTGGCTCCCTAGGCAGATTATAGCTCATGAGCCACATCCTGCCTGGTACCTGTCTCAAAAAGCTAAGAATGGTTTTTACATATTTAGATGATTGGGAGAAAAACTCAAAAGAAGAATAATATTTGGTGACATGTAAAAATTATATGAAATTCAAATTTCATTATCCATAAACAAAGTGTTACGGGAATACAGCCATGCCTGTTCATTTATGTATATTCTATGGCTGATTTTGCACCATGATAGTAGGTTTGAATAGATACAAGAGAGACCCTATGGCCACAGTGCCTAAATTATTTCTTGTTTGGGCCTTGAGGAAAAACTTGCTTACCCCGGGTGTAGATTAAATAGTTTTGCATAAGAATTATTTAGATGTCTTTTTGAATAATCTTTTTATTTGCAAGTTTTATTTGCAGTGTTCATTTTGTGGTAACAGTAGGTTATGGCTGTTTTGTGCATAGCTAATTAGTGGATTTTTTTTTTTTTTTTTAACATCAAATGGCACAGCAGTATGTCTAAATTGCCCTTAAAGAAATACAAAATGGGCCGGGCATGTGGCTCACACCTGTAATCCCAGCACTTTGGGATGCCAAGCCAGGCGAATCTCAAGGTCAGGAATTCGAGACCAGCCTGGCCAATATGGTGAAACCTCGTCTCTACCAAAAATACAAAAATTAGCTGGGCATGGTGGTGGGCGCCTGTAGTCTCAGCTACTCGGGAGGCTGAGGCAGGAGAATCACTTGAACCTGGGAGGCAGAGGTTTCAGTGAGCCGAGATCGCACCACTGCACTCCAGCCTGGGCGACAGAGTGAGACTCCATCTCAGAAATACAAAATGAGTAGTAAATTTATCTTTGAAATCTGCAAAACAAATGTACCCTAAATGCTATAAATAAAGGTCAGTAAATTTAAGTTAAGCAGTGTGGGGGCAAAGGATTTTCATCATCTTTATATCCATTTCTCTTTTTTTATCCTCCCCTTTTACACATAGATGCTAATCAGTAGTTGTTGTTTTTGGAATTTGTGACACTGTGAGCCATTGGCTGTGCTTCCATATCTGGTTTGTTGGCCAAACTTTGGAGCTATGTCGTTTTTCACCTCTCAGATACTAAGGATGAGCTTCCCCATACTTGGCATTAGCCTCTGGGATAGTCAGCCAACGTTATCTTCTTCTAGGGACTTGGTACTCAACCGAGCACTCAATAAGTGCTTCATTCAGGTCATAGCTGGACTCTGCATTGTTGATTGTCTCTCTGTCTTTCTTTTTTTTAAATTTGAGATATTCACATACCAGAAAATTTACCGTTTAAACAATTTAGTGTTTATTAACATATTTACAGGGAATATACAACCATCATCATTATCTTAATTTGAGAACACTTTTATTACTCTAAAAAGAAATTGCCTACCCATCAGCAGTCACTTCCCATTCCTTCCTTCCCCTACCCACTGGGAACTGCTAATCTACTTTTATCTGTATGGATTTGACTATTCTGGACACTTCATATACATGGAATCATGCAATATGTGGCCTTTTGTGTCTGGTTTCTTTCACTTAACATGTTTTCAAGCCTTGTCTATGCTATAGTATGTTATTACCTCATTTCTTTTTATGGCTACATAAAATTCCATTGTGTGGTGTGCCACAGTTTATCCATTCACCTGTTAGTGGACATTTGGGTTGCTTCCACCTTTTGGCAGTTGTGAATAATACTGCGAGGAACATTTGTGTACAAGTTTTTGTGTGGACCTATGTTTTCCTCTTTCTTGTGTAAATACTTAGGAGTGTAATGGCTAAGTCATATGGTAGCTAAATATTAACATTTTAGGAATTGCCAAGCTGTTTTCCAAGGCAACTGCACCATTTTACATTCCCAGTAACAACCTGTGAGCATTCAAATTTTTCTGTATCGTCAACCAACATTTATTATTATCTTTCTCATTGTGGTAAAATGTCTGTTCAGATTCTGACATTTTAGCTTTTGATATAATCACTTTAGGGTCTTCCTCATGTAATATTTATATTTTTCCCTTTTTCTGTATATCCTTTTTTTTCTCTCTGAAAAACGTAACACTGTCAGCCAGAGGAAGTAATATATTCTAGGGAATGGGAAACTCATGCTTCCTGTGAGTCTTTTAACTGTCCATTGTCCATCTCGGCAACATGAAGAAACCCTGTCTCTACAAAAAGTACAAAAATCAGCCAGGTGTGGTGGCACACGGCTATAGCCCCAGCTTCTCGGGTGGCTGAGGTGGGAGGATCACCTGAGCCCAGGGGGTCAAGGTTGCAGTGAGCTGTGATCGTGTCCCTGTACTCTACCCTGGGTAACAGAGTGAGACCTATCTCCAAAAAAAAAAAAAGAAAAAAAAAAAAGATCCTCTATTATATTGTTCCTGGCCATACTGCTTGTTTTGTATTCTTTTTCTATATTAATACTAATCTATTATTTTATTGCACAAATCGATGAAAAGAGATGACACTATGACACTAGTGCAGGCTAGGAAAAGGGTAATCCACCTGAGAGAGCTGGCTTGTTTTTCTCCTGTCTACCCCATTCCCTGTACTCCAGGTTAATCTCTTGCCTTGTGTTGGTTCTTCTCCTTTGGCCCTCGTTATGCTCTTTGCTCCTTGAATTGCAAGAAATACGTGAAATTGCTGGCATTTTGTATCATTTTTTGCCTACTCTTTGGCCTTTAAGATAATATTATTAATGTTCCAGTTTTATTGCTGAAAAAACTAGCTCACAGAGGTCATAGAACCCATTTGCATTTCACTGTGTTAACCTCCCTTACTGGCTTCCTCTGACCTCTAGTTTAGGGTGATGCTGCTGAAATGAGAGAAAGTTTCTTGCACTGGCTTTGAAGTGCAGTGGTTATTCAGATCTTCTTTCTTTGGTCTGTTACAGTGGCTCTGGTTTGCCTGAAATGCTTGTGTAGAAAGAGAAGCCTAGACATTTATCTTAAAGCCAAGTTACATAAGTTTTCATATGCCAAGAATGGAATTTTAACTTTACTCCTAAATAGTAGAACAATGAGTTCAAGAGAGGCGTGGTTAAAAGTATGTGTAGAATTTGGCATGTTTTTTGAACTAATTCTGTCCTAGGCAAAAAGATGAATAAATTTTTGTCATTGCCCTAAAGGAACTTCCAGCCATTTGGAGAGATGGAATGAAACAATTACTCTCATGCGGGAAAATGTGTCTATAAAGTATGTATAAAGTTCTTGATAGCAGAGGAGAGAGCTACAGAGATCCCTTCTTACCTTAAATTCAATTATCAAACAATAGTAAATATTTTTTATCATTTTAAGTAGTATGCATTTTAGGGTGCAGTTGGATTGGACTGTTTAGTGTAACCTCTTTCCTTTATAAACATGTATTAACAAGAACAGCATAGTTGTTCAAGCCTGCAAATATAAATAAAAATTGCTTTCATGTATTAAGATATTAACTTTATCTGACAGATATGCCAAGAGTTTAACAGTACCTGGGCATGGGAGATGGAGAAGAAGGGCTATCTTGAAATGAGTGTTGAATGCAAACTAGCACTCTTAAAGGTAATAAATCTATTATTTGTTACAGTTATTTTAATTTAAAATTTAACTTTTGACTCCTGGTTAAATTGGAAAATAAACAAAAAGTAGACATTTTTATTATTAGCAGAAGAGGACAATGGAGTCTATTTTTTAGTGACAATCTATTCTTTAAAGTGCTGTTTTTTGATGCATAAATATATCTAGGTTTAATTATCTCTTCTTGTAGGGACAGTAATAACATGGGCAAGCAGTTGCTCCAAATTAGTTTTATTCATTGTTTTCAGCCTTCACAATCATTACTATATACTGTAAACTGTGGGTAATTTTCTACTGATTTACTAAATTAGCAATTTGATACTGTTTTCTGGATGACTAGGAGCATGTCATTTCGTACTTAATAAAACCCTCACATAACCAAACCAACTTGATTTAAATGGGTCATCTCAAAGTAGGCTTTTTTACAAGTTTGAGTTTTCCTTTCTTTTCCTGCCCACTTCCTACTGTTGGCCCTAATTAGTAGCAAAGTGGCCAGCATAGTAGAGGAGAAAAAATATTCTTTGTGAAAACATTAATGAAGTTTTTGCTACTTCTAAAATTTATAGTGTTTTGTAAGTAGGCTTCTTATTCAAAAGACCTCAAGATTTTATGATGAACCTTAAAATATAATGTCAATATACATATTACTATTTTGGAGCTAGATAAGACTATAGAGTAGGTGTTATTTTGCTGTTAGATGTTGATTGCTGTTGGAGCCTACACAGAAGTCTTCAAGATCCAAAAGATACCTGTCTCAGAAAACCAAACGTCATAGTAAGCTCAGATTTCAGGGTGTACAATCATGCAGGTTCATCTGTCTCTAGACCAGCTTGTGGTCCCAAGGGGGTAATTGTGATTCCTTGCGAGTCAAAGTTATAGAAATTATACTCATAACTTTTATTAATCCCAATTTTTGAAATACCTTTTTGTGCATTCCTATAATGTATGTAATACTTTAGTACACATACTGACCTCTAGGTTAGGGGGATGCTACTGAAAAGTATGTAATACTTTAGTATTACATACATTATATACTAGTGTGTATACTATGTATTTATTATGTAAATACATAAGAAAGTGGATATAATACATATAACTTTTCAGGGTGTGTTACAAATTTTTTTAGTAGTAAGGATGCTTGATCAAAAATGTTTAGAGACCATTGGGATAGCTGACATAGGCAAAGGCATAAGGGCTATAATAGGAAGTAACTTAATGTGTTGTCTGCCCGGGCAGAGATAGGAAGAAATCTGACTTATACCCTAATCATACAAAATACATAACAAAAAGTTAGTTAGTTCTTCCAATCTAGTATGTGAATATCTTTTTATTAAGAGAATTCTCCAGAGCCAGCTATCAATGAAAATCTACCTTCCTTGAAAACTGCATATGTCTCAGGCTTTCAAAAATAGATAGTCCTTTAAGAATAATGTTCACCTAAAACCTGGAAGAGAGAAAGAATTATTGAAAGTTTTATACCATGACTGCTGAATAACCAACATGTTAAAAAAAAATCCAAAAGGAAATTTTAAAACTCTTGAGAGAAATGAAAATGGAAAGTCAACATGCCAGAACTTACAAAATGCAGCAAAAGCAAATCTAAGAGGGAAGTTCATAGCAATCGATGGCCATATTAAAAAAGAAGAAAGATCTCAAATAACAACCTAATGTTACACTGCAAGAAACTAGAAGAACAAACTAAACCCAAACTCAGTAGAAGGAAGAAAATAACCAAGATATGAGTAAAATTAAATGAAATAGAGACTAGAAAAAAAACAGTAGAAAAGATAAACAAAACTAAGAGTTAGTTTTTGAGAAGATAAACAAAACTGACAACCTTTAGCTAGGCTAAGAAAGAGAGAAGACTTAAATCAGAAATTAAAGTGGAGACATTATAACCAATACCACAGAAATACAAAGGATCATAGAAACAACTATGAACAATTGTTTGGATTATATAGAAAAAAAAATGGATATATACTAGAAGCATGTATCTTACTAAGACTGAATTACGAAGAAATAGAAAATCTGAACAGACTAATAACAAGTAAGAAAATTGAACCAGTAGTCAAAAATGTCCCATCAGAGAAAAGCCCAGGGTATGATGGCTTCACAGCTGAATTCTACCAAACATTTAAAGAATAACTAATAGCAGTCCTTCTCAATGTCTTCTAAAAAACTGAAGAGGAGAAAATACTTCCAGACTAATTTTAGAAGGCCAGCATTATACTGATCCCAAAACTGGACACAAACACTATAAGAAAAGTAATATTCCCAATGAACACAGATGCAAAAATCCTTAACAAAATACTAGCAACCAAATTTAATAGCACATAAATGAGATCATTCACCATGATCAAGTGGGATTTATCCCGGAATGCAAGGATTGTTCATCCTATGCAAATCAATAAATGTGATACATGGCCAGGTACAGTGGCTCACACCTGTAATCCCAGCACTTTGGGAAGCTGAGGCAAGAGAATCACTTCAGCCCAGGAGTTCAGCACCAGCCTGGGCAACATAGCGAGACCACTTCTCTGTAAAATATTTTAAAAAGCTAGCTAGCTGGGTGTTGTGGCGTGTACCTGTAGACCTAGCTGCTGGGGAGATTGAGGCAGAGGATTGCTTGAGCTGTGATCGTGCCACTGCACTTCAGCCTGGGTAACAGAGTGAGACTCTTGTCTTTAAAAAATAAATAAGCCAGGCGGGGTGGCTCACGCCTGTAATCCCAGCACTTTGGGAGGCTGAGGCGGATGGATCAGTAGAGGTCAGGAGTTCAGGACCAGCCTGGCCAACATGGTGAAACCACATCTCTACTAAAAGTACAAAAATCAGCTGGGCATGGTGGCACATACCTGTAATTCCAACTACTAGGGAGGCTGAGGCAAGAGAATCGCTTGAGTGCGGGAGGCAGAGGTTGCAGTGAGCTGTGACCACACCACTGCACTCTAGCCTGGGTGACAGAGCAAGACTCTGTCTCAAAAAATTAATTAATTAATTAACTAAATAAAGTTGTGATGCTCCACATTAAGAGAATGAAGGACAAATATTATATGATCATATGAATATATGCAGAAAAAACATTTGAGAAAATTCAACTTTGCTTTCATGATAAAAACTCTCAACAAATTAGGTGTGAAAAGAATATGTATCAGTGCAGTAAAGGCCATATAATACAACCTCTCAGCTTACATGGTACCCAACAGTGAAAAACTGAAAGCTTTTCCTTTAACATCAGGAGCAAGACAAGGACCACTTGCCACTTATATTCAACATAGTACTGGAAGTCCTAGCCGGAACAGTTAGGTACAAAAAGAAATAAGTCATCTGAATTGGAAAGGAAGAAGTTAAATTGTGACTGTTTGCAGATGACATGATTTTATGTATAAAAAATCCTAAAGACTCTACCAACAGACTATTAGAACTAATAAATGAATTCAGTAAAATTGCGAGATATAAAATCAATATACAAAAATTAGAAGTGTTTCTACTCATAAATCACAGACAATCCAAAAAAGAAATTATAAAAACCAATTCATTACAATAGCATCAAAAAATAAAATATTTAGGAGTAAATTTGACCAAAGAGGTAAAAGATCTCTATACTGAAAACTACAAAACATTATGAAAGAAAAGACAAATGAAAAGATGTCCTGTGTTCATGGATTAAAAGAATTAATCTTGTTAAGATGTCCGTACTACCCAAAGTGATCTACAGATTCAACGCAGTCCCTATCAAATTCCAATGGCATTGTTCACAGAAATAAAACACAACCCTAAAATTCATATGGAACCACAGGAACCTGAGTAACCAAAGCAGTCTTGAGCCAGAAGAACAAAACTGGAGGCATCATACTACCTGATCTCAAAAATCTACCGAGTTACAGTAATCAAAACAACATGGTACTGGTAAAAAGCAGATATATCGACCACTGGAACAGGATAGAAAGCCCAGAAACAAACTCATGTATTGACGGTCAGTTGCTTTTTGACAGTGGTATCAGGATTACACACTGTGCAAAGGACAGTCTATTCAATAAATGGTGCTGGGAAAACTGGTCATCCACATGCAGGAGAATGAAATTAGACCCTTATCTTACACCATACACAAATTATCTTAGTGGATTAAAGACTTAAATATAGACCCGAAAGTATAAAACTACTAAAAGAGTTCATTATTCAAACCATATAAAGAACTCAAGCAACAGCAAGAAAACAATCTGATTTAAAAATGGGCAAAGGACTTCAGTAGACATTTCTCAGAAAAAGACGTAGGAAATGGCCAACAGATAATATGAATAAATGCTCAATATCACTAATTATCAGGGTAATGCATTTTAAAACCACAGTGGAATATCACTTCATGCTTGTTAGGATGGCTGTTATCAAAAAGACAAGACAAGAGATAACAAGTTTGGTAAAGATGTACAGAAAAGGGAACCCTTGAGGCCAGGTGCAGTGGCTCATGCCTGTAATCCCAGCACTTTGGGAGGCCAAGGCAGGCGGATCACGAGGTTAAGAGATCAAGACCATCCTGACCAACACGATGAAACCCCGTCTCTACTAAAAATACAAAAATTAGCTGGGCATGGTGGCACGCCCCTGTAGTCCCAGCTACTCAGGAGGCTGAGGGCAAGAGAATCTCTTGAACCCAGGAGGCGGAGGTTACAGTGAGCCGAGATCGCGCCACTGCACTCCAGCCTGGTGACAGAATGAAACTCTGTCTTAAAAAAGAAAAAAGAAAAGGGAACCCTTGCATGCTGATTGTGAGAATGTAAATTAGTTCGGCTATTATGGAAAATAACATGGAGGCTCCTCAAAAAATTCAAAATAGAACTACCATATGATTCAGCATCCTACTACTGGATATATATCCAACGGAAGAAGAATTTGTTTCTTGAAGTGGTATCTGCACTCCTGTGTTCACTGCAGCATTAATCACAATAACCAAGATACAGGATCATTCTAAATGTCCGTCAACAGAAGAATGTAAAATGAAAAGAAGGAAATTCCTGCTTTCGTGACAACACGGTTGAACCTGGAGGTCATTATGTTAAGTAAAATAAGCAAGGCACTGAAAGAAATACCCCATGATATTACTTAATGTGGAATCTAAAAGAGTCAGACTCATAGAATCACAGTAGATTGGTGATTACCAGGGATTAGGGAGGTGAGGGGTAGACTGGGGAGATATTGGCCCAAGCTACAAAAAGTCAGACAGGAGGAATTAGTTCAGGAGATCAGTTGTATAACATGGTGACTATAGATAATAACAATATATAATATATTTGAAAATTGCTAAGAGGCTAGATTTTAAATGTTCTCACCACCAAAAATTCTTAGGTAGTAGATGTGTTTATTAGCTTGGTTTAGCCATTCCACACTATACACATATATCAGAATACCATGGTGTATACCATAAATATATGCAATTTTTATTTGTCATTTTAAATAAAATGTAAAAAAAATATGAAAAATTTTTAATAGAAATTTTTTTTTGAGACAAGGTCTTGCTCTGTTGCCCAAGCCAGAGTGCAGTGGCGAGATCACAGCTCACCGCATCCTCAACCTCCCAGCCCAGCCCCCTAAATAGCTGGGACTGTAGGCGTGCACCACCATACCTGGCCAATTTTTGTATTTTTTGTAGAGACAGGGTTTCACCATGTTGCCCAGGCTAGCCTTTAACTCCTGGACTCAAGCGATCCTCCTGCCTCGGCCTCCCAAAGTGCTGGGATTACAGGTGTCAGCCACTGTGCCTGGCCTAAAACAGAAAATCTTATACCATGAGATGATTTGGGAGTTTTTAGTGCAAACGGGCTCATTCCTTTTGAAATAAAACTTGATTTGTGTGTCAGTGGTTGTGTTAAACCTATAAATTGGTATGGTATTAATATAAAATGTTATCTTAAAATATTGGCTATTCTAAACAGTTTGTATGAAAGTGGGAAGAGGATAGTGAAAGAAGGAATACAGTATTTGTGTTCTGTCCACTGCTTTCCCTGAATCAATTCTACGGTTGTATCATATTTACTGTGATGGAGAAATATTTGTGAGGTATTTTAAGTCATGTTATGACTATTTTTCAGTACCTCTGTGAGTGTCAGTTTGATGACAATCTCAAATTCAAGAATATTATTAATGAGGAGGATGCCGATACTATGCGTCTCCAGCCAATTGGTCGAGACAAAGATGGCCTCATGTACTGGTACCAATTGGATCAAGATCACAATGTCAGAATGTACATAGAAGAACAAGATGATCAAGATGGCTCTTCATGGAAATGCATTGTCAGGTATCTTTTATTGGAACCTTTTTACACTTATTTGTGTGTTTTGTACATTGATCTTGTTTCAAAACTAGGGTGTTATCTATCAGACAGAAGTGGTTTTTTGTGTGTGAGTTTTGGGAGTTGTCAAGGCCTCACCTAGTATCCAGCGTAATACCCATAGTATGCACTTAGTTTTTTATTCGTCAAGTAAATGAATATATTCAGTAGTTCAGTCCATATTATATACACATACCTTATACATCAGGAAGCCAGAATCTGAATAATTATAAATAATATGGACAGAAAAATACATTGTTAGACAAAAGCACAAGAAAAGCATTGTTTGGTTCTTATTTAGCTATAGTTTTCTTTTTTAAACGGAGTTTCGCTCTTGTTGCCCAGGCTGGAGTGCAATGGCGCAATCTCGGCTCACTGCAACCTCCATCTCCCAGGTTCAAGCAATTCTCCTGCCTCAGCCTCCCAAGTAGCTGGGATTACAGGCGTGTGCCACCATGCCCAGCTAATTTTGTATTTTTAATAGAGATGAGGTTTCTCCATGTTGGTCAGGCTGCTCTTGAACTCCTGACCTCAGGTGATCTACCTGCCTCGGCCTCCCAAAGTGCTGGGATTACAGGCGTGGGCCACCAGGCCCAGCCTTTAGCTATAGTTTTCTATTCAGCATTAACTAGTTCTAATTATTTTAATTTATTCAGTTCATCTTGACACAGTATATATTCTATTTGCTGTGCATACATTTCTTTATTGGAGTTCTGAGGAAATCTTGGGCACATTGCACTTTTTTGTCATAGTTCTCTTTTTAAAAATCTTGATTTTTTATTTGTGTTGACAAATATATTTGAACAGAAACGTTTAATATATAACCATGAAATATAACCTAAACCCTATGAGTAATACTAGAACCATTATTACAGAATCTTTGTGTCTTTAGTTTTCTGTCACTGTAACTTTATTATTTAGAAATATTCCACAAATTATATTAATTTGGAAGATATCGGGGTCCTATAAAGTAGGGAAAACTCATAGCTATCTAACCGCTAGCTTATGAAAAACTTTCCTGACATTAACTCATATCTGTTTTTTGCCCAATTTTGAATTTCAGCAGATTTCTCTTAGTGAGTATTTATTAATCCTTTGAAAAAATAACCCATAGAAAAGCTCAATTTTCATTCCCTAAGAATAAATGTGTACTGATTAATCTCATGGGAGATTGTTTCATAAGCATGTATCATTACATTATTTTCCTTGTAATTAATTTGCTAAACGGAGGTAAACAAAGTAGTCCTAAACTAAAATTTATTTACCATTTCTCCTTCAAATACAAAGACTAAATATGATCTATTCATGACATTATACCACTGTTTCTGTTATTTCCCATATTAACTTGGCGTAGTTGTTTAAAACATTCTTTTCTTCTTTGTAGATGAAGAAAATATGACAGTGAAATAATGATTACTATTGATCAGTCATAGTTGTTTAAAATAATGTCTAATGGGCTGGGTGCGGTGGTTCACACCTGTAATCTCAGCACTTTGGGAAGCCGAGGCGGGAGGATCACGAGGTCAGGAGTTTGAGACCAGCCTGGCTAGCATGGTGAAACCCCATCTCTACTAAAAATACAAAAAATTAGCCGGGCATGGTGGTGCATGCCTGTACTCCCAGCTACTCGGGAGGCTGAGGCAGGAGAATTGCTTGAACCCGGGAGGCAGAGGTGTAATTTATGAGAGGAGTTCAAGATAAAAAGAACTGGAAGGCTGGGCACAGTGGGTCACGCCTGTAATCCCAGCACTTTGGGGGCTGAGGTGGGCAGATTACGCGGTCAGGAGATCAAGACCATCCTGGCCAACATGGTGAAACCCCATCTCTACTAAAAAAAAAAAAAAAAAAAAATGAGCTGGGTTTGGTGGCACACACCTGTAATCCCAGCTACTCGGGAGGCTGTGGCTGGAGAATCGCTTGAACCAGCAGGTGGAGGTTGCAGTGAGCCAAGATCACGCCACTGTACTCCAGCCTAGGCAACACAGCGAGGCTCCGTCTCCAAAAAAAAGAAAAAAAATGTCTAATGTATACTGTTTTAAATAGATTATACCTTAATGCATGATGTGAAATTTTAGAGTTAACAGTTATGTTTGAATCTGGGTTCATCCACTTACCATCTGTAGACACATTACTTTTGTCCCTCGGTATCCATGGGGCACTGGTTCCAGACCCTCATGGATAACAAAATGTGTAAATGCTTAAGCCCTTTACATAATATTTGTGTATAACCTATGCACGTCCTCCCATATACTTATAATATTAATGCATTGTAAATGCTAGGTATAGAATTGTTATACTGTAGTTTTAATTTGTATTTTTATTGTATTAACTTTAGTTTATTTTTTTCTAAATATTTTGATCTGTGGATATGGGGGGCTAACTGTACTTAATTTTTCTGAGAGTTACATTCCTGTACTTTAAAATGAAAGTGATAATACTTCCTCAAAAAGTTGTTGTGAGGAATATATGAGAAATGGTACTGACACTGTAATACATGCTCAATAAACCTTTTCTCTTTTTATTTCCACCTTTTTAACTTTTTAACTATTCGCTTTTCTTTTGTTTTTTGTTTTTAGAGACGGAGTCTCACTCTGTCGCCCAGGTGGGAGTGCAGTGGCGCGATCTTGGCTCACTGCAAGCTCCGCCTTCCGGGTTCACGCCATTCTTCTGCCTCAGCCTCCCAAGTAGCTGGGACTACAGGCGCCCGCCACCATGCCTGGCTAATTTTTTGTAGTTTTAGTAGAGATGGGGTTTCACTGTGATAGCCAAGATGGTCTTGATCTCCTGACCTCGTGATCTGCCTGCCTCGGCCTCCCAAAGTGCTGGGATTACAGGCATGAGCCACCGTGCCTGGCCAGCTATTCGCTTTTCTTACAACCTTTCTAACTCCAAAGACTGAAATTTAGTTTATTCACTAAAGAAATATTTATCAGCAGAAAGGTCAGAAAATTCCCCTAGTGTTGCTTTCACCTCTTCTCATGCTTGACCATTTCTCCATGTTTTATTCCTTGGGCTTCTGCTCTTTTTAAACACACACACACACACACACACACACACACACACACACCCCAAAACACATAAAACTTCTTTCCATTTGTTAAAATTTGTTTTTGATAAACAAAATGGTGTATGTGGCAATTGTTCAGAAGGAAATGCTTGTGTAGATTAATGCCTGCACGCAGTTTTCCTTTTTTTTTTTTTGGTTTTCTTTTTTTTGAGACAGGATCTCGCTTTGTTGCCCAGGCTGCAGTGTGGAGTGCAGTGGTGCGATCTCAGCTCCCTGCAAATTCTGCCTCCCGGGTTCAAGCCGTTCTTCTGCCTCAGCCTCCTGAGTAGCTGGGATTACAGGTGTGAACCACCACACCTGGATAATTTTTGTACTTTTAGTAGAGACGGAGTTTTGCCATGTTGACCATGCTGGTCTTGAACTCCCGAGCACAAGCTATTCACTTGCTGTGGCCTCCCAAAGTGCTGGGATTACAGGTGTGAACCACCATACCCATCCCATAGTTTTCTCATTTTCACAACCACAAATTTCTTTAGAAAATGGTGCCAGGTTATTTTTAGCCATTTTGATGACATCTGTGAATACATATGTTTCTATTTACAATGAGCCAGGGAACATTGCCCAAATAACACAGAAATATTTGGGAGCATTCAGAAATCATTTGGTTTATTGACTCTCTGATTTTGTGTAATGAAATTCAATTTTTAAACAGCTGATTGTCATACTAACATTCCTTTATTTCATTAAATTTATAAATTCTATTACATACATCCTTGTGTAATAGGTACTATGCTAAACAATTGGTGATGTAATAGTGAATAGTATGGCTCTAAGATCTCTAAGAGGGGCTGCAGGCACCTGTGAAAGGCCTCAGCTTGTAAAGAATAGATTTTAGGTGAATATTATATGCGTATTTTCTGGGGAAGGATGGTAATTTATGTCAAATTTTCAGTTGGGTGTGTTTATGCATATTATAAATGAGATGTTCTATGACATGACATTCCAATTAGCTTTAACCCAACACAGTGGAACTCTTACTGACAAATATAGTAAACTGTCTTGTCCACATAGGTCTCTCATTGTTGCAGAGGTTGAATGTAGAAAACATTGTAATAATTTTTGCCTCCTCATAAAGATAAGATCTTAGTTGTCACTAATATATATTTAGTGCCTAAAATAATGTGGGGCATCATCTCATTTGACTTGGATGAGATCATACCTGGAGCATGGTATTTCTGTTTGAATGGCAGACTCTGAAAGAAACATTAATATAGTAAAGTCCATTATGGGAACAACCACAAAGAAGATGATTGAATACTGAAAATGCTTTTTCTAGCAGAAATTTACTCAGACATAAATGTCTTCAAACATTTAAAGGATTGATTTGTAGAAGAATATCTCAAAGGCTGAGCCAGGATCACTGGATTCAAATTATGGGGAAGCAGAACTGAATTTGACAGGAGCAAGAACGTTTGTTTTTCCTTTTACATTGCAGGGGAGTGATTGTCTTAAGACTGATAGATGTTGTCACACATTTTTCAATTAAACGTGCAAGTTTATGTGAAGTGGAGTTTTGTAAGAGGCAGTAATCTTTTTAGCAAGAGATTTCTTTAGAAAATCAAGTGATGGCCGGGTGCAGTGGCTCACACCTGTAATCCCAGCACTTTGGGAGGCCAAGGCGGGCGGATCATGAGGTCAAGATATCGAGACCATCCTGGCCAACATGGTGAAACTCCGTCTCTACTAAAAATACAAAAATTAGCTGGCATTGTGGCGTGTGCCTGTAGTCCCAGCTACTCGGAAGGCTGAGGCAGGGGAATCACTTGAACCCAGTAGGCAGAGGTTGCAGTGAGCCAAGATTGCGCCACTGCACTCCAGCCTGGCGACAACAGAGCGGCCTCCATCTCAAAAAAGAAGAAAAAAGAAAATCAAGTGATAAGGGAAGAACAAGTAAAGCAAATGAGATTTTGACTTTGACTTTTTCATTTAATAGGTTGCATTTAGGTGCTTTTCTTAGCTAGTAAGTATTATTTTTTACTAGTAAATTAAAAGCTTCTTGTTTTTTCTTAAAACAATTTCTTTAAAGTAACAGTATTATTTTCTTGGTGATCGGCTGGTGTTGGAAACGTGTTTCTACCTAATTCTTTTTTTTTTTTTTTTTTGAGACGGAGTCTCGCTCTGTCGCCCAGGCTGGAGTGCAGTGGCGCGATCTCGGCTCACTGCAAGCTCCGCCTCCCGGGTTCACGCCATTCTCCTGCCTCAGCCTCCCGAGTAGCTGGGACTACAGGCGCCAGCTACCACGCCCGGCTAATTTTTTTTGTATTTTTAGTAGAGACGGGGTTTCACCGTGTTAGCCAGGATGGTCTCGATCTCCTGACCTCATGATCTGCCCGCCTCGGCCTCCCAAAGTGCTGGGATTACAGGCGTGAGCCACCGCGCCCGGCCTCTACCTAATTCTTAAAAGAGGATTATATAACAAAAGTTATCTAGTCTTTAGGGTTCCGTTTTCTAAAGCTAATAAGTCAGCCTTCTTAATGATTGATAAATTTAGAAATATAACTGAACTTTGCAAATTAAAAATCAAATGGAATTTTTAAAAAATGAGAATCCACCAAAAAGGGATAATTTTACATAGTTGATCTACTGAAAATTTCATACCATAACATCACCACAGTCTTAAAACTTGTACTGTTACGTAGCAACTTCCATTTCTGCTAGTTGCAAAATTAATAACATAAATATAGAGACGTTCTTTGCCGAGAGTCGTCGGGGTTTCCTGCTTCAACAGTGCTTGGACGGAACTCGGCGCTCGTCCCCCACCCCAGCCGGCCGCCCATAGCCAGCCCTCCCTCACCTCTTCACGGCACCCTCAGACCACCCCAAGGCCCCCGCCGCCGCCCCAGTGCCACGCAGCCACTGCCACCACCGCCACCTCTCCTTAGTCGCCGCCATGAGGACCACGTCCACCTCGCAGGTGCGCCAGAACTACCACCAGGACTCAGAGGCTGCCATCAACCGCCAGATCAACCTAGAGCTCTGTGCCTCCTACGTTTACCTGTCCATGTCTTACTACTTTGACCGTGATGATGTGGCTTTGAAGAACTTTGCCAAATACTTTCTTCACCGATCTCATGAGGAGAGGGAGCATGCTGAGAAACTGATGAAGCTGCAGAACCAACGAGGTGGCCGAATCTTCCTTCAGGATATCAAAAAACCAGACTGTGATGACTGGGAGAGCGGGCTGAATGCGATGGAGTGTGCATTACATTTGGAAAAAAATGTGAATCAGTCACTACTGGAACTGCACAAATTGGCCACTGACAAAAATGACCCCCATTTGTGTGACTTCATTGAGACACATTACCTGAATGAGCAGGTGAAAGCCATCAAAGAATTGGATGACCATGTGACCAACTTGCACAAGATGGGAGCACTCGAATCTGGCTTGGCAGAATATCTCTTTGACAAGCACACCCTGGGAGACAGTGATAATGAAAGCTAAGCCTCGGCTAATTTCCCCATAGCCGTGGGGTGACTTCCCTGGTCACCAAGGCAGTGCATGCATGTTGGGGTTTCCTTTACCTTTTCTATAAGTTGTACCAAAACATCCACCTAAGTTCGTTGATTTGTACCATTCCTTCAGATGAAGAAATTTGGTACCCCCCCCCCAAAAAAGTAATAATAATAATATAAATATATATATTAGATGAATAGATAGGAAGCAATTAACTTATATATAAAGAATTATACTTTAAGTTGAAACAAGATTTAGTATGTGATTTACAAAACAATAGAAGTAAAGTTTCATTAAACCATATGAAATTGTTAACATTTGAACATTTTGACCTATAAAAATGGTGATTTCATATGGCTCAATCAAGTATTATAACAGGTTTCAATAGCAAAAATGTTTAAGCTCCAGCCAGCGTCCTACTTATTCCAGTTAATGTTTAAAACAGAATTGCCACAAAAGCATTATTTCATCTTTAGGCCTCAATGAAAGAAGATAAAAGTACAGAAAAAAATTTTTTACATCTAATCAAATATGATGTAATAAGTGATTTTATTCACTCCATGGGGTATGTTAATAGAATTTGTTTAGGAATGAAAAAGATGGGCTCAGCATGATGGCTCACACCTATAACCTCAGCACTTTGGGAGGCCCAGGTGAGCAGTTTGCTTGAACCCAGCAGTTGGAGACCTGCCTAGGCAACATGATGAAACCCTGTCTCTACAAAAAATACAAAAATCAGCAAGGTGTGGTGGCACTTGCCTGTAGTCTCAGTGACTTGAGAGGCTGAGGTGGGAGGATTGCTTGAGCACAGGAGCTTGAGGCTGCAGTGAACTGTGATTGTACCACTGCACTCTAGTCTGGGCAACAGAGTGAGACCCTGTGTCTCAAAAAAAAAAAAAAAAAAATCAAAGATGTAAACATAACAAGGTGGTAGTGTTTGGTTATTAATGATTAGAGAATTTTAGCAAATAAAGACCATAGACCAGATTCCATCACCAGCTTCTTCAACATCTTAGTGGGACTACAGAAAGTACTTTTATACCAAGTATACTAAGGAAGATAAAGTTATATGCAGACTGTTAAGCAGTTACTTCATAAAGAATATATATATATAGCCAGTATTCATATGAAAAAGTGCTTAGCATCATTATTCATTGTAGAATTTCCAATTAAAACCACAATGAGGTATTACCTTACTTCCATTAGAATTAGTAAAACGAAAATGGCTTACAGCACCAAATGTTAACAAGGATATGAACCAACTGAAACACCTTCTTGTATATGTAAAATGATACAACCACTTTGGGAAAGTTTTGCAGTTTCTTCAAATGTTAACAAACTATTATCCCATAACTATAAATTTCATTTCTGGGTATTTATATTAGAGAAATGAAAACATGTTTACAAAAAGCCTTGTATAAGAATGTTCTTAGCATCTTTATTCTTAACATTACTCATACAATGAATTATTACTAAGCAATAAAAAGGGATGACCTATGAAACTATATGGATTTGTCTCAAAATTCCTTGTATGTGAAAGAAGCACATACTGTTTGATTCCATTTGTGATAAGTTCTAGAATTAATAAAATTAAAAATCTGTTGTATTAGTCCGTTTTCATGCTGCTGATAAAGACATACCCAAGACTGGGCAATTTGCAAAAGAAAGAGGTTTAATTGGACTTACAGTTCCATGTGGCTGGGCAGGCCTCAGAATTATGGCAGAAGGCAAGAAGGAGCAAGTCATGCCTTTCATTGATGGCGGCAGGCAAAGAAGGAGCTTGTGCAGGGAACTCCTGTTTTTAAAACCATCAGATCTCGTGAGACTCATTCACTCACAGGAAATGAACCTGCACCCTTAATTCAATCACCTTCCACCGGATTCCTCCCACAGCAGGTGGGAATTGTGGCAGTTACAATTTAAGATGAGAGTTGGGTGGGGACAGAGCCAAACCATATTTTTCTGCCCCGGCCCCTCCTAAATCTCATGTCCTCATAGTTCAAAACCAATCATGCCTTCCCAACAGTCCCCCAAAGTATTGACTCATTTCAGCATTAACTCAAAAGTCCACAGTCCAACATCTCATCTGAGACAAGGCAAGTCCCTTCTTCCTGTGAGACTGTAAAATCAAAAGCAAGTTAATTGCTTCCTAGATACAATGGGGGTACAGGCATTGGGTAAACACAGCCATTCCAAATGAGATAAGTTGGCCAAAACAAAGGGGCTGTAGGCCCCATGCAAGTCTGAAATCCAGCAGGGCAGTCATATCTTAAAGCCCCAAAATCATCTCTTTTGACTGTCTCACATCTGGGTCATGCTGATGCAAGTGGTGGGTTCCCATGGTCTTGGGCAGCTGCGCCCCTGTACAGCCTCCCTCCTGGCTGTTTTCATGGGCTGGCCTTGAGTATCTGCGGCTTTTCCAAGCACACGGTGCAAGCTATCAGTGGATCTACCATTCTGGGGTCTAGAGGACAGTGGTCCTCTTCTCACAGCTCCACTAGGTGGTGCCCCAGTAGGGACTCTGTGTGGCTCTGATCCCACATTTCCCTTCCACACTGCCCTAGCAGAGGTTCTCCATGAGGGCCCCCAACCCCTGCAGGAAACTTCTGCCTGGGCATCCAGGTGTTTCCATACATCTTCTGAAATCTAGGCAGAGGTTCCCAAACTCCAGTTCTTCTGTGCATTCACAGGTTCAGCACCACATGGACGCTGCCAAAGCTTGGGACTTGCACCCTCTGAAGCCACAGCCTGAGCTCTGCATTGGCAGCTTTCAGCCATGACTCGAGTGGCTGAGATGCAGGGCACCAAGTCCCTAGGCTGCACACAGCATGTGGACCCTGGGCCTGATCCATGAAACCATGTTTTCCTCCTAGGCCTCCAGGCCTGTGATAGGAGGGGCTGCCGTGAAGACCTCTGACATGCCTGGAGACATTTTCCCCATTGTCTCAGGGATAACATTTGGCTTCTTGTTTCTTATGCAAATTTCTGAAGCCAGCTTGAATTTCTCCTCAGAAAATGAGATTTTCTTTTCTGTCACATTGCAAGGCTGCAAATTTTCCAAACTTTTATGCTCTGCTTCCCTTATAAAACTGAATGACTTTAACAGCACTCAGGTCACCTCTTGAATGCTTTGCTGCTTAGAAATTTCTTCCTCCACATACCCTAAATCATCTCCTTCATGTTCAAAGTTCCACAAATCTCTAGGGCAGGGGAAAAGGCCACCAGTCTCTGCTAAAACATAACAAAACTCACCCTTACTCCTGTTGGGGAACAAGTTCCTCATCTCATTCTGAGACTACCTCAGCCTGGACCTTATTGTTCATATTGCTGTCAGCATTTTTGTCAAAACCATTCAACAAGTCTCTAGGAAGTTCCAGACTTTCCCACATTTTCATATCTTCTGAGCCCTCCAAACTCTTCCAACCTCTGCCTTTTACCCATTTTTTAAGCTACTTCCACATTTTCAGGTACCTTTTCAGCAACGCCCCACTCCTGGTACCAATTTACTATATTAGTCTGTTTTCATGCTGCTGATAAAGACAAGACTGGGCAATTTACAAAAGAAAGAGGTTAATTGGACTCACAGTTCCACATGGCTGGGGAGGCATCAAAATCATGGCAGAAGGCAAGGAGGAGCAAATCATGTCTTACATCAATGGCGGCAGGAAAAGAAAGCTTGTGCAGGAAACTCCTGTTTTCAAAACCATCAGATCTCGTGAGACTCATTCACTGTCACGAGAACAGAACAGGAAAGACACACCCCATAATTCAATCACCTCCCACTGGGTTCCTCCCACAACACGTGGGAATTGTGGCAGTTACAATTCAAGATGAGATTTGGGTGGAGACACAGCCAAACTGTATCATCTATGGTTATCATAATAAAAACTGTGATTTCTTCTTGCTTTGGTGGGGAAAAGGAATTGAGTAGGAAAGGACAGAAGGGAATTTTTGTGGGAATAGTGATATTCCTTATGTTGATTATGGTGTAGATTACACAATGTATGCATTTGTCAGAACTGATGAACTGAGTGCTTAAAATATGTTTATTTTACAGTATGTGAATTATACCTCATTAAAAATATTTTCAAAATTGATAATGGTTTGACAGTCATTCAAAAAGTTGAATTTGAAATAGTATATACAGTTTTCATGTACCCATAATTACAAACTGTATGAATGCATTTCTAAACCATATATATATATATATATAAAACCTGCTAATATAGCACAGTGATTAAGAAGGGCTCTAAAGTCAGACTTCAAAATTCAGTCTTGCTAAATTGTACTAACTTACCTTAGGCAAATTACCATACCTCTCTATGTGTCCTCAGTTTCCTCAGTCATAAAATGGGAATAATTTAATACCTACTTAATTGGGTTATATTGGAATTATATGAACTAATTAATATAAAACTCTTGGAATAATTAATGCTTGGAACATAGTGCTCATTCACTAATGTTAACATCTTAGATTAATAGTACTGCTATTGATATTACTAATTAATGCCTCTTCAGTTTTCTTGGCCTCCACAATTTTTTTTTTTTTTTTGCCTACTGAATAATTTGGCATTTATACCAAAAAGTTGGAATATTGTTTCTCAACTCTGGAATCATATATTTAAAATATTTACAAAAGGCTTGTTATATTTATACTGTTTTATGCTCTGTAGATGTGAAGACCTGGTCCCATTTGTTAAGGAGTTTTTGTTATGGGAGAAAGGTACAGGGAGATATTACATAACACAGAGTCACAAAGTCTGTGATGGAGATTATCAAGGGTGCTGTGGAAGAACCAGATACTTGGCTCATACTTGGCAGAAGATAATGCCTATACTTGACTTTTTTGTGTGTGTGTGGGGTTGGGGTTCAGGGGCGTCTGTTTATTTTTGTTATTTTTTTTTTTTCTTCATTGCTTCTGAAATGTTTAGCACCTACCACTAATTCAAACTCTGAACAACTCCTAGGCTGGGAGAAATCATATTTCACAATAATAATGGTTAGGATGACGTGTTCCATTTCAATGAAGTCTAGATTAACTTAAGATACATATAGGAAAATATAACAGTTTAGAATCTGGTTAAGTCAAAGTCAGTAACCAGTCTGCCCAAAACTAAACTTTGAACCTTTCTGCCCTAATCTGAACGTCCCATCTCTGTTAATAGCAGCTACATCCTTTCATTGGCTCAACCCTATGGAATGTGTCAATAGAATTTCTTTAGGAATGAAAAAGATAAGCAGAGATGTAAATATAATAACCAAGTGTTAGTGTTTGGTTATTAATGATGAGAGAAATTTAGCAAATAGAGACCTTATACCAGATTCCATCAGGTGCTTCTTCAGGAACAGAGTGGGACTACAGAGAGTGCTTTTATACCAAGTGTAAACCCCAAGGCCCAAAACCTTGGAGCACATCCGTAACTGCTTTTTCTCTCACTCCACATCTACCCTAACAGCAAATCCCATCAGCTCTTCATGCATGATTGTATCTAGAATTTGATCACTTCTCCTTCATAGCTACATTCTTGTCCAAGCCACCATCTCTTTTTTGTAAAATATATATAATTGAGCAGTTTTTTTTTACAAGTTACGCATCTGGTACCACTATCTAACACCGGGATATTTTTCTCACCCTAAAAAGAAAACCCTGTACCCATTAGCAGTTATTCTTCATTCTCCCTTTTCCTAGCCCTTAACAACCACCAATCTTTCTGTGTCTATAATTTGCCTATTCTCAACATTTTGTATACATAGAATTATATAATAAGTGACTTTCTGTGTGTGGCCTCTTTTCTTTCTTTCCCTTTCCTTTCCTTCTCCCGTCTCCCTTCTCCCTTCCCTTCCCTTTTTCCTTCCCTTCCCTTTCCTCTTCCTTTTCCGCTTCCCTTTCCTCTTCCCTTTCCTCTTTGCTTTCCCCTTTCCTTTCCCCTTTCCTTTCCTTTCCTTTCCTTTCCTGTTTCTCCATGTTGGTCAGGCTGGTCTCCATCTCCCGACCTCAGGTGATCCGCCTGCCTCGCCCTCCAAAGTGCTGGGATTACAGGTGTGAGCCACCACGCCCAGCCATGTGTGGCCACTTTTAAGTAGAATAATCTTTACAAAGTTTATCCATGTAATATAAATCAGAACTTTATTCCTTTTTATGGCTGAGTAGTATTTCCATATGTAGATATACTAGATTTTGTTTATTCATTCTATACTTGTCTTTGAGAGAGTAATTGGAATTAGCCATGGGGAACACATTCCAGGCTAAGAGAGCAGAAGTGCAGTCAGTCACCCGATATCCTAAGAAAGCCTGGTATTTTGGAGGGATATATCTGATTTAACATGCCTGAAAGAAGAAATGGTTTGGAGAACAGAGAACAAGTGAGGGAGGGGTAGCAAAACAACTGGATTGTTGTTAGGGTCCATAGTCTAAAATATTCTGTAGATAGTGTTAAGAAATTTGGATGTGATTTGAGGGAATTCATAAAAATTTCCTCTGACTAACTCAAATTTAGGATTTTTTAAATTGTTCAAAAATAGGAAAAACCCAAAGATGGGTAGTTCTGTTTTCATATAATAACGACTACCTTAGGCTTGTGTTTAAACACATTGAACAGATTAAAAGCCTTTTAGGGAGTTGTTCTTTAATAAATTTTCATGCTAAATTCCCCTTTTGCTTAAAGTAGTGGAAGTAGGCTGGGTGCAGTGGCTCACGCTTGTAATCCCAACAGTTTGGGAGGCCAAGGCAGGCAGATCACTTGAGGTCAGGAGTTCGAGACTAGCCTGACCAACATGGTGAAACCTCATCTCTACTAAAATTACAAAAGAAATTAGCCAGGCGTGGTGACGGGTGCCTGTAATCCCAGCTACTCGGGAGTCTGAGGCAGGAAAATCGCTTGAACCCAGGAGGAGGAGGTTGCAGTGAGCCAAGATCCTGCCATTGCACTCCAGCCTGGGTGACAAGAGTGAAACTCCATCTCAAAAAAAAAAAAAAAAAAAAAAGTAGTGGAAGTAATTGAAATAGATTTTCCTAGCAATATTAGCTCTCTTACGTTTTGAAGCTTTTTAAAATTGGTATGGTGCATAACTTCAGTATACTCTTCAGTTCCCACCATGACTTTCAGAAATAAATAGATCGAGCCATTTGTTGCATATGGAATTCTCTTTTTCCTTTTTTTAACATATGGAATTCTCAATGGAATATGAGTAGTAATAAAGCATAGATCCTTAAGTTAGAAGCAGGTTGTAATGAAATTAGGGGACTGGATCTTTGCCAAAAATAAATAAAGTCTCTGAGTCTTAATTTTCCTTCCTGTAAAATGGAGGCAGGACCAGACAAGACTTTGAGAAAACATCTAGTCTTACCTTTTGATATTAGATAATTAAAATTCTAGACTGGTTATTATATATGCTCATATGATATGTATGAACATGTATGTTTTATTCTCATGTATAATTGATTGTCATTTTAATTTCTGATTTTTATCAGTGGCAATTTTACTGCTTTATTTAGAAGACCAATTTAGTAATACTCAAGAGAATCCGTTCTTTTATTTTATAAATAAGAAAGCTGAGGCCTAATGAGGATATACAACTTGTCCAGGGGCTCTTTGGAATGCAGAGTTCCTACTCTAAAGCAGTAGAATCTAGCTGGCATGGAATTGGAAAGGGAAAGGAGGGTAGGAGCCATATGTGACATGACAGATAAGAAAACGAGTCATTTCATCTTAACAGTTTTCACTTTGAATCAGGGGTATTTACATCGCACATTGAGAACACAGATGGGAGGATCTTGGTGCTAATTAATAATCTAGTGGTATATCTAGAACTCAGTTTCCCAACTCTTAGTCCAGGGTCTGCTTTTTATCTTCAGCATTATGCACTGTCTGACAGCATTTCTTGCTTGTCTGAGCAAGAAAAATATCCAAGTGAGTTTTCTCAGTTGTAAGTGGCATTTAAATTAACCATACCACACCTTTGTTTTTGCTAGTAAAAATATAGGATTTTATTTGCCAGATACAGGGATATACAACTGTAGTCCTAGCTACTTGGGAGGCTGAGGTAGGAGGGTCTTGAGCCTGGGAATTTGAGGTTACCGTGAGCCGTGATCAGGTCACTGCATTCCAGCCTGGATGACAAAGTGAGACCATGTCTCTTTTTTTTTTTTTTTTAAGTAGAATTTATAGGTTAGACTCTTATTTATTTGGAATTTTCTGGTATTGTGGAATCAGTTATAAACCATTATTAACAAAATAAAATCAGCTACCAAAATTTTTTATGTTTTTAAATTGTGTTATTGGAACTGATGTTTTGCTGTAATCAGAAAGTTCTGGATCTTAATTTTGTAGCAGTGTCAAATGCTGTTATCTCTGAAGGTAGAAAAGAATTATTTCCAAATGATTCAAGAACAAAACAAAAAAATACTTTTGCAATCAAGTTTTACATTGATTTCATCTCCTTAGAGATTACATAATATTTTTAAAGTTATCAAACGTTGATTTTTGTGTAATTTTGTTCCTACTTTTCTTTTCAACCAAAGAGATATTCATTGTCATTCCAATCAGTGGAGAGGAAAATCTAATATTCTTCTCTGAAGAACAGTATATTTTAATGTGTTTTTCTTAGTGCTTTTAAAATTCAGGGTTAATTAGGGCTAGCTGTACCAGTGTTTTTGATGTTCTTAATGTATTTTTCTTTTTTAATTTTAATTTCTATCGGTATTATTCAGAAAGTTCTCTAGAACAGGAAAAAGGTTTTTATGCTGTCTTATTTTTTTCCTTGTTTAGAAATCGAAACGAGTTGGCTGAGACTCTTGCACTCCTGAAAGCACAAATTGATCCTGTACTATTGAAAAACTCTAGCCAACAAGACAACTCTTCTCGGGAAAGTCCCAGCTTAGAGGATGAGGAGACTAAAAAAGAGGAAGAAACACCTAAACAAGGTTTTTTTTTGTGTGTTTTGTTTTGCTTTGTTTTGTAATCTCTTCCATATTCTTCCACTCCTCTTCCCAACTATATAATTCTGAATTTCTATCTCAATTTGAATTGGGAGCCTTCTTATAAAAGGAGGTTGATTTTTCCTTAATTTAAAGAAAATGAGGCCAAAAATATTAAATATGTTGCTCTTTTATGTAGAACATTTAAAAATATCTTAGTAAAAAATGTTCAGATCATCAAAACATAATATTTTTTACTAAGGAATGTGAAGACATTTAATGAACTTTTTTATTGTGGCAAAATATAACATAAAATTTACCATTTTAACCATTTTTAACCATACAGTTCTGTGGCATTAAGTACATTCATATTGTTGTGATGCACCCATCACCACCATCCATCTCCAGAACTTTTTTGATCTTTCTCAGTTAAAGCTCTGTATGTTTTAAACACTAAACTCTGCATTTTTCCTTCCCCTCAGCCCCTGGCATCTCTCATTCTGCTATCTGTCTCTTATGAATTTGATCATTCATATCCGAGGAATCATAATGCTTGCACTTTTGTGACAGGCTTATTTCACATAGCATAGTGTCTTCAAAGTTCATCCATGTTACAGGGGTCCCCAACCCCCAGGCCAAGGACTAGTACCGGTCTGTAACCTGTTAGGAACCAGATTGCACAGCAGGAGGTGAGCAGGGACGAGTGAGCATTACCACTCTAGTGAGCATTACCGCCCAAGCTCCACCTCCTGTCAGATCAGTGGCGGCATTAAATTCTCATGGGAGCACAAACCTTATTGTGAACCACTTATGCAAGGGATCTAGGTTGCACACTCCTCATGAGAATCTACTGCTTGATGATCTGAGGTGGAACAGTTTCATCCCAAAACCATCCCCCCAGCCCACCTCCTATAGAAAAATTGTCCTCCACGAAACTTTCCTGGTGCCAAAAGGTTGGGAACCACTGTTGTAGTGTATGTCAGAATTTTCTTCCTTTTAATAATAATAAGTTATTGAATAATTGTCCATTGTATGTATATACCACATTTTGTTTATCAATTCATCCATCAGTGGGCACTTGAATTTCTTCCACCTTTTGGACATTGTGAATAATGCTGCCATGAACTGGGTGTACAGATATCTCTTGAGTCCCTGCTTTCCCTTCTTTTAATCCAGAAGTGGAATTGCTGGATCATATATGGTAATTCTGTGTTTAATTTTTTGAGGAAGCACATACTGTTTTCCACAGCAGTTGCATCATTTTACATTCCTTCCAGTAGTGCCCAAGGACTCTAGTTGCTTCCCATCCTCACCAACACTTGTTTCTGTTTGTTTTTTTATAACAGCATCTCATTGTAATTATTAGTTCCTAATGACAAGTGATGTTAAGCATCTATCTTTTCAAGTGTTTATTGGCCATTTGTATATCTTCTTTGGAAAAATGTTTATTCAAGTTTTTTGTCCATTTTTTCTTTGGGTTGTTTATTTTTTTGTTATGCTTTGAAAACTCTTAAGTCTATGATAATTGTAATTGTTAAACCTGATTTCTGATTGAGTTTTCTAATTTGCTTAACTAGGCAGATCAAATTCTAACCATTCTAGGAAGACAGAGCCAAGTCCTGAGCTCTTCAAAAGGAAAGAAACCAACTGAAATTTTGACCAACATCTTTTTAGTTAATATTTGTTATTGATAACCTTTTAATGACAAGGGAAGGAATTTGCTTTCCTTATTATGTTTTCTTTGCTTTTAGTTTGCTTCTGCTAGTTTTGATTAGAACCTAAAAATAATGTTATTCCTTTATTTGCTGCTCTCAGGAAACCATTTATAGAAAGCATTCCATATCTGCAAGCATTGCTTGTAAACAAGGAATTATGCCTTTCCGTGTAGTATATAATAATGTTCCTATATATTAAGCATTGCTTTTAGCCGAAATGTTGATTACCGTCCTTCATTGCTTATGTGGTTTTATTTCAAATGTCTGTGGTGGTTTTATTTCTAAGCCCAATTTCTGCTTTGAAAAATTATTTTTCATATGTTAAAATTAAACTTATAGACTACTTTGGGAAAGCCTTTTTTTTCCCCTTTGAGACAGGATCTCTCTCTGTCGCCCAGGCTGAAGTACAGTGGTGCAGTCATTGCTCACTGCAGCTTAGAACTCTTAGGCTCAAGTGATCCCAGCCCTTCAGCCTCTCCTGAGTAGCTAAGACTACAGGCATGTGCCATCAGGCCCAGCTAGTTTTCATTTTTTATTTTTTGTAGAGATGGGATCTTGCTCTGTTGCCCAGGCTGGTCTTGACTTGGCCTCAGGCGACCCTCCTGCCTTGACTTCCCAAAGTGCTGGGATTATAGGAATGAGTCACTGTGCCCAGCCACGCATAATAATTTAAAAGTAGTCTGAGCCTCCTGTTGAATTTCTATTCTTTTTTAGTAGTATTTTCCAAGGATTAGTTCTAGGTTTAAACTTAATATTACTTGTTCATTTTGGTCTTTCATTCACATATTTTCTTATTCCCATACACAATTAAAATCAAAGCCAGAGAAAATGTGAATTGGAAACCAAGGTCAGAATAATAGAAATTTAAGAGGCAATTATTTCTAATACAAGACCTCAAAATTGACACTGATCTTGAAGGGAGACTAACTGTGTAGTTTAAAGTAGAAAGAAAAACAGAACAAACTTTTTCTAGGTAAGCTATTCCTAATAGTTAATGCTGAAATTTCTTTGTGGGGCCTTATAGTAGATAATGGGGGATTTCAACAATAACAACAGCTAACATTTATTGGGCACATCCTGTTTTCTTTGCAGTCTACCAAATGCTGCATATGGATTTTCATTTAATCCTCATAGCAACTCTTTGAGGTAACTACTATTATTATTTTAATTTTACAGATGAGGAAATTGGAACATTTATAATGTTGCCTCAGGTCATATACATAATTAAGTGTCAGAGTCTAGATTTGAAGCCTGATCCTTCTATACCCTATGCTCTTAAAGTGGTCTAGAGTAGTACTTCTCAAACTTTAATATGCTGGGTGTTCACTTCGGGAGTTTTTTAAAGTACAGAATCTGGTGGAGTGGGTCTTGGCTGTCTGCTGATTGGCTATTTTAACAAGGACCTATGTAATGCTGATACTGCTGGTTAGAGGACCATATTTTGAGTAATAAGGTCATCTCCTAACTTCTGAAACAAATACACCAAAGGCCGTTATACACCTGTTTCTGAAAACATTTCTCAATGAATGCTGATGTTATAACTCTCAACACAACTAAGAGAAAATGGTCTGTGAGGGATGGCATCCTTGAAAAAGTAGAAGAGGAGGAGCAGTACATTTCATTCTCTTTGTTTTTCTGTCTTCTATTTTTATTTTAGAGACAGTCTCACTCTGTCACCCGGGCTGGAGTGCAGTAGTGCAATCATAGTATGCTGCAATCTGGAACTCCTGGGCTCAAGTGATCCTCCTGCCTCAGCCTCCTGAGTGGCTGGGACTACAGGTGTGCGCCACCATGCCTGGCTAATGTTTTTTAATTTTTAATTTTGTAAAGACATGGTCTCACTTTGTTGCCCAGGCTGGTCTCGAACTCCTGACTTCAAGCAATCCTCTTGCCTCAGCCCTCCGAAGTTCTGGGATTACAGATGTGAGCAACCGCGCACAGCCTACCTTCTCTTTTGCTTTTCTGCTTCTCTTTCTCTAACAACAAAATGTTTCTTATTCATTCATTCATTCATTCATTCAATGAATACTTACTGTGCACCTTCTCTGTGCTAAGCCTGATTTTAGGCATATAGTTTAATAAAGAAGGACTAAAATCCTTGCTTTTGTAAAGCTTACACTATAGTAGATAAAACAGTAACACATAAACCATTTACCATGTGCCAATACTGTTCTAAATGCTTTTGCCTATATTGTCAGATCATTTTCACAACAAACCCTGTTTAGTAGTGTAATATTATTACTTCCCTTTTTTCAGATGAGGGAAATTAGATAAAGAGTGATTTCGGTAATTTTCCCAAGGTCACATAGCTTGTTAATGGCAGACCTAATATTCAAAACTAGGCAATCTGTCTCCAGAGTCCCTGTGCCCTTTTAATGCTGCACTTACATATAATTTCAGCCCCCAAAAACCCTGTCTCTCACCCTTGTCCTCTCAGATGTAGTTCTTGTAGTCTATTCCATGGCAAGACCAAATAAATATGATTCTGTTCTGTCATTTTTATTCCTTTCGGATGTAAACAAACATTACCCTTGGGCTGTGTTGGGGGATCAGGGCCAGGTGGGAAGGAGTATGTCAAAAGCTGGAAACAGTCCTGGGGAGTGTCTAACATAGAGTGTTGAAGCAAAATGTGACAAAAGTTAAAAATTAAGCATGGTTAGATATTTGCAAATTGGGCAGCAAGAAATAAAAATAAATAGGCACTGGAGAGGGAATAACAACCACTCTTATTCTTGTAGCTAAAATAGATTTTTCTTTAGTCATTAGTTAAATTGCCATGCCTTGTATCTTAACTCAGTAAGATAAGTTTTTATTTTTGTATAGGTGTTAAGGAGAAACGTATTAACTGTAAAAGTGGGCAAAAAAATGGAAAATGGCAATAAGTGGCCTAGAAAATGGTGACACCAACTAAATAATTAAGTTGACTTTGTTTCAAAGACAATTCGAATTGCCTTCTGAAAGTCTAAATTTGCTAGACTAACATTCAGAATCTCAGTCTGGTCTCTCTTTCTAGCAATAGCTCCTGCTTTTTCTTACATGAGTACTGGTTCCAGATCATCTAGATGCTTTTGTTTTCTCCATATGTCTTGGGCATTCCCTTCTGTGTCTGCATGCTGTTCCTCTCCCTCAGATGTTGTCTCCCCAACTCCCATGAAAGTCTGATTATACTTCAAGGAACATCTGAAACTTTATTTATACTATTTGTATCCCACTTATATTAGGGCTAGTCGTGGCATCAGGCTTGAAACGCTCAAATACTTTTTGAGTTGTTATTCTCAGACTGTGGTAGATTTCCAAGTAAGTGTTTGGTGTCATTTATACCCTTTTATGGGAGTTTAAGATCCATTGTCTTAATTTAGGTGATAATACTACCTGGAAGGTATCGTGCATATAAAACACCATGGAATTTAATATATATTTTCTCTCTACATTGGATACTGTATTCTAATTTAGAAGGGACCAAAAAGTTAAAAAGAAACTTTTCTGGGGAAAAAGCTGAGGGAAGCCTAACTAACATTTAGTTTTTAATTCTACTAATTGGAAGAAGATTGTCCTTTTTTTAATTTTTACAGTCATGCACTTCTGCCTACAGGTGATCAGATAAGATATCATTTGAGAATTTCTTATAAAGAACAGAATTTACAGACTGGCAGCTCACAGACCTAATTTGGCCCAAAAACGTGTTTATTTTGGTTTCTACAGTGCTGCTTTGTTTTTAAAAAGCTAAGATAAAATTCACCATTTTAGTGATTTTAGTATATTCACAGCATTGTACAACCATAACCACTAATTCTAGAACATTTCTAGCACCCCACAAAGAAACTCTGTACCCACTTAGAAGTTACTTGCCATTTCTCCCTACCCTCATCCCCTGTAAACCATTAATCTACTTTGTCTTTATGGATTTGTCTCTTTGTAGCATTTCATAAAAATAGAATCATACAGCATGTGGCCATCTGTGTCTGACATTTTCATCTAGCGTAATTTTTTTAACATTACACTAACATAATGTTAAAAACATATGCTAAATATTACAACATCCATGTTGTAGCATGTATCAGTACTTCATTCCTTTTTACAGATGAATAATATTTATTTGTATTGATATACCACATTTTATTTATCTGTTCACTTGATGGACATTTGGATTTTTCCACCTTTTGGTATAGATAATGCAGCGGTGAATGTTAATATACAAATTTTTGAGGGAACATATGTTTTCATATGACTGATTTTTAAATGAAGTTGCTGTCGACATCTAAAATTGAAAATTAGAAAAGTTGTCAACTTTGGATCATCATTTTTATATGTCAAAAATACTCTGTAGCTGAGTAATGGTTGTTTCTATTTACGTGAGATTTACACTCCATTTTGCCATACTCCTTTCTTTTGCCCTCTAAAATCGGGCTTAGTCTCAGGTGCTTGGACTTATATTTTTTTCTTACAGTGTAGTTAACATGAAAATAAGATATCATGTCTTTATCAATTTTGGAATAACAAAGACCAAGAATTATTTCAGAAAAAGGAGAGAGTTGCTAATTGTTGAAGTGAAGTATGTCAGTATAGTTGGTTTTTGTATTTATTTATTTTTAGAGTCAAGGTCTTGCTCTTACTGCCCAGGCTGGAATCTAGTGCCACAATCACAACTCACTGTAACCTCCATTTCCTGGGCTCAAGGGATCCTCCTGCCTCGCTAGGACTACAGGCACATGCTACCATGCCTGGCTACTTTTTAAATTTTTTGTAGAGACAGGGTCTCACTATGTTGCCCCATCTGGTCTCAAACTCCTGGCCTCAGGCAATCCTCCCCCCCATCTCCCAACATGTTAAGATTATAGGCGTGAGCCACTGCACCCAGCCCAGTATAGTTATAGTAGGTAGATTAACTTACTGATGATTTTCCTTTGATCATTATTAATGTGATGTCAGATATAAAGCTTAAGTTCTATGTGGCAAAATAATAACGTAGTCTATTAGTCTGTTCAGGCTATTCATAACAAAATACCACAGACTGGATGGCTTAAAACAACAGAAACTTATTTTCTCAGTTCTGGAGTTAAAAGTAGCAAATTTGATTTCTGATGAGGGCTCTTTTTCTGGCTTGCAAATGACTCTCTTCTCTGTGTGTGTGGAGAAAAAGCTATCTGTTTTCTGTTCCTCTGATCTTATAAGAGCACCATTCCTGTAAGGTTAAAGTCCCCCGCTCTTGTGAGAATTCTTTAACCATAATTACCTCACCAAAGGCTCTGTCTCTAAATACAGTCGCATTGGGGATTAGGGCTTGAATATATGAATTTGTGGGGGACACAGTTCAGTCTGTAACATGTAATACTATGAAACTATCCATTGTAAAAACTATGATGGTTAACGTAAAAGGTACCCGAGGAAGAAATTGGCAGGGGGAGGACTGATATTTTAAGGAGATTCATTTTTGAATGCTGAGATGTGCAGCTATATATTCTTAAGAGAAAAATATTACGTGTATCAAAACTGTTTTTTTTTCTTTTTTTTCTGAGACGGAGTTTTACTCTTATTGCCCAGGCTGGAGCACAATGGCGCGATCTAGGCTCACCGCAACCTCCACCTCTTGGGTTCAACCAATTCTCCTGCCTCAGCCTCCCGAGTAGTTGAGATTACAGGCATGTGCCACCAGGCCCAGCTAATTTTGTATTTTTAGTAGAGACGGGGTTTCTCCGTGTTGGTCAGACTGGTCTTGCACTCCCGACCTCAGGTGATCTGCCCGCGTTGGCCTCCCAAAGTGCTGAGATTACAGGTGTGAGCCACCATGCCCGGCCAAAACTTTCTTTTCATTTTGAGTTTGAGTGCAGCAAAAAAGTGTATCAAACTAGAATGAGCATTTGCATATGTAAGGACAATTGGAAATACTCTTGCTCGTAGTGAATAGATTACTGGTAATAAGTGAGACAAGATGTTAAATTATTTTTTATATTTTCTATTGTACCTGATGAAAGCACAGATATTTATGATGTTACCCATAATGATTTCTTTGTAACTTTGATGAGAATTTTAATATGACTGGAGATAAAAGAACTTACTTCCCTGTATCATTATCTAGGGACTTTTTTGTATTAAAAAAATTAAAAGTGGAACATGGCATTGTCATGGTAAACTTGTGAATTGGATAAGCTCCCATACATGAGTCAATGTGTTCATTAATAAATGAGCTACACAACACAGTATTTTTCCATACATTGCAGTTTTATATCTTTAGTCCCTGTCGGGATCCTTCTTAGGTTTCAGTATTCAGATTCGCAAAACTACTACAGACAACACTTGGCATCAGTATACAGAGATCGATCTAGGACAGGGATCATAGCTTGCCAACAGGAGCAACATCTAGCCTTAGGAATAGTCTTTGCAACAGTTCTTATGGCCATCCAGAAGCTGTTTTCTCCCAGGTGACAACTGGAGAAACAAGCAGATGGGATTTACGTTGAGAGGGTCCAGGAACCACTCAAAAGCCTCATGTTCCATGGAAGCCAATATCTCTTCTATCAACTCTGTGGACCAAAGTTCCAGGATTCTCACTGTATTCAGGAGGCCCCAAGGGTGACACCCTTATCCCGTATTTATGTTATTTTTTTATTCTAGATTGCAAGGTGTTTTTTTTTTGGTTTTTGGTTTTTGGTTTTTTTTGCCCATGCTGGGGTACAGTGGTGCGATCTTGGCTCACTGCAACCCCCACCTCCTGGGCTCAAGTGATCCTTCCGCCTCAGACCCCCAAGTAGCTGGGCCTACAGGCACAAGCCACCATGCCTAGCTCATTTTTGCCTTTTCTGTAGAGATAGGGTTTCACTGTGCTGCCCAGGCTGGTCTTGAACTCCTGAGCTCAAGTGATCCACCCGTCTCGGCCTCCCAAAGTGCTAGGATTATAGGCATAAGCCAGCATGCCTGGCTGGGTTTAAATTTTTTAATTGACAAAGAAAAGTTGTATATATTTATGGTAGAATGTCTAAAACTAATTCCATATTGTGGAATTAGTCAAAAACTAATTACCATATGCATTGACTCACAGACTTATCTTTTTTGTGATGAGAGCACTTAAAGTCTCCTGTCCTAGCAATTTTCAGGTATACAGTACATTGTTGTAACTGTAGTCACCATGTTGTACAGTAGTAGATCTCTTGAACTTACTCTTCGTAACTGAAAGTTTTTATCTTTTGACCAGCATCTCCCCACACCTTCAGTCCCTCATAACCACTATTCTACTCTGCTTCTGTGAGTTCAACTCTAAGATTCCACATGTAAGTGAGATCATGGGGTATTTGTTTCTGTTCCTGACTTATTTCACTTAGCATAGTATCTTCCAGGTTTATCCATGTTGTCACAAATGACAGGATTTCTTTCATTGTTAATGTTGAATAATATTCCATCATGTATATAGATCATATTTTCTTTATCCTTTTATCTGTTGATGGACACTTAGGTTGATTCCATATCTTGCCTATTGTGATTAATGCTGGAGGGAACATGGGAGTGCAGATATCTTGTTAACAAACTGGTTTCATTTTCTTTGGATATACCCCGTAGTGGGATTACTGAATCCTATAGTACTTAATATTTTTAATTTTTTGAGGAACGTCCATACTGTTTCCTATATGGCTGTACTACTTCACATTCTCAACAACAGTGTACAGGGATTCTCTTTTTTTTTCCCTCATTTTTGCCTACACCTGTTGTCTTGTCTTTGATAATAACCACCCTAACAGGCGTTAGGTGATAACTCATTGTGGTTTTAGTTTACATTTTCCTGATGAGTAGTAAGATTGAACATTTTTTGATACTTGTGGGCAATTTCTAGAAACTTATGGATGGGGATCAAAAAGTTTATGTACTGAATGTATAATAATGCACTAGCCAAGCATGGTGTTGCACGCCTTTGGTCCCAGCTACTGGGGAGGCTGATGCAGGCTTGAGCCCAGCACGTTGAGGCTGCAGTGAGCCGTGCTCACACCACCATACTCCAGCCTGTGCGACAGAGTGAAACCCTGTCTCAAAAAAGGAAAAAACCCTACTATTTTTATTATATAAGACATTGTTTTGGCAGGGTGTGGTGGCTCACGCCTGTAATCCCAACACTTTGGGAGGCTGAGGCGGGAGGATCACTTGAAGTCAGGAGTTTAAGACCAGCTTGGCCAACATTGTGAAACCCCGTCTCTACTAAAATTACAAAAATTAGCTGGGTGTGATGGCATGAGCCTGTAATCCCAGCTACTTGGGAAGCCAAGGCAGGAGAATCGCTTGAACCTGGGAGGTGGAGGTTGCAGTGAGCCAAGATTGCGCTACTGCACTCCAGCCTGGGCGACAGAGTGCAACTCCCTCTCAAAAAAATAAATAAATAAAATAAAACATTGTTTTACTTTAAACAAGTATAGGGAGACTAATAAATACAGATGTTATTGTTACAACATTATGATATCTAAAATAGTTTCCTTTTATAGGAATAAAAGAAAAGATACTCTATTATCACCATCTGTCTTTTACATCATGTTTGAGTTAAGTAGAAAAAATTGACAGGAAATACATTGACGTTTGCATTTCTTTCTTGTATTTTTTTGCCATAAACAATAGGATACAAACTATAGTGCTGCTGCTTTTTTTTAAAGAACTTAAATAATTTTTTAACTCCTCTATCATTCCCAATAATTTAAGAACTTTTTTTAAGAGATAAGGTCTTGCTCAATTGCCCAGGATAGAATACAGTGTCATGATCATAAATCACTGTAACCTTGAACACCTGGGCTCCAGCAATCCTCCTACCTGAGTTTCCCGAGTAACTCAGACTACAGGCATGTGCCACCATGTCCAGCTAATTAAAAAAAAAATTGTTTTTGTAGAGATGAGGTCTTGCTATGTTGCCCAGTCTTAGACTCCTGGCCTCAAGGAATCCTCCCACCTCAACCTTCTAAAGCAGTGGGATTACAGGAGTAAGCCTTTTTTTTTTTTAAAGACAAGGTTTATGCTCTGTCTCCAGGCTAGAGTTGAGTGGCTCAAACATGGCTCACTGCAGCTTTCGCCTCTAGGGCTCAATCAGTCCTCCTACCCTAGCTTCTTGAGTAGCTGGAACTACAGGCATGCGCCACTGTGCTTAGCTAATTTTTGTATTTTCTGTAGAGACAAGGTTTCACCATGTTGCCCAGGCTGGTCTCAAACTCCTGCGCTCAAGTGATCTGCCTGTCTCGGCCTCCCAAAATGGGATTACAGGTGTGAGTCACCACGCCTGGCCTCTAGTGCTTCTTATGTGAAAGATTTTTCCTTATTGGAGAAGGAGGGAAGGAAGGAAGCAAGGAAGAAAAGGAGAAAGAAACAGAAGAAATCTTTCATGATTGGAGGAACTGTTGAAATTGGTTTGCTCTGAGTTTGTTGTGGTTTGAATTAGAAGGGGAAAATTTATCATTCATGAATTTTGGAAAGTAATAGTGGTGTGGATTTTGAGTCTCTACCAATTCCCCCATAAAAGGAACATATTGATGGTAACAACAAAAACGTATAGACAAAATCTACAACAAAGGTCTTAAAGATTCTCAGGTACTATGGGCCTCATGAATTCTCAATCCTCACCACCCAAAGCCTTTCCAGGATTAAGCTCCACGCTGATGTGAAACTGCTGGGCATAGGCTCCAAATTAAGTAGGACAGGGACAACAGGACAAACAAAAAGAAGGTTCAAATAAAATTATGGGAGAAGAATAGAGTTAGGTGATCTCATAAAGTACATTGCTTTAATTTGAGTATTTCACAAAAATAACAGGGGAGCTCTAAAGTTATGAAATTGGCAAAACTGTCATAAAAATGAATTTTTTCTAAAAGTTTAGGAAATCTACTTGTACATAAAACCAGACAACTAAAAGGGAGCAAGTTCAAATCTCCTGGGATTATAAGAACAAGAGAGAACAAGAAGCAGAATAACATCCCTACGGACAGTGAAAGCTTCTCAGAAAGACATGCCCATCAAACATGAGCACTATAATAAGTGGTAGGACTCAGAAGAGTTAAAATTTTAAAAAGATTAAGATAAACATCTGAGTCAACAAACATAAGAATTAATGCCTTTACAAAATAGAAAATTAGAAAACAGGGTATTTGTAAAAAACAAAAGAAACATAGGATATAAGGATTTGAGAGAAAATGCTATACTGAAAATAGGCAAAGAAGATCCAAGAGATAGGTGTCCACAAAAAATAAAAAGCAAGGGGACAGATAAATAACTAAAGACTGTGTTGGAAAACACTTTCCTGAAGTAGTTGGAAACTCAGTGCAGACCATTCAACATCAAGACATTTTCTAGTAAAATTACAGGGCTTTGAAGAAAGAAATACCTTGCGTATCCAGACAAAAAGACCAAATGACTTACAAGGGAAGGAAAATCAGACTGCCTTCACTCTTTTTGACATCAGTGCTTTATTCCAGAAGAAAATGCCATAATGTATTTGAGAGACTCTCGCGGGGAGAAAATGTCAGCCAGGGACTTTTTGTCCAGCCAATGTGACTTTCAGATAGACTGCAGATAAGCTGTTACCAATATCTATAATCTCTTTTCCCGTGAGTGTTTTGTATAGGAATCTTCTCGTGAATGAGCTTTAGATAGCCAAAATGACTGACAAAACATCAGTAGTAGGTGATAAATAAATAAAAGTTTAATCATATGTATGAGTTAGTATACCTGCATATATGTGTTTATGAGAGGAATCTAAGAGCAGTGACACCCCAGTAACAATGAACACAGCCTCCAGATTTTGATTTCAAAATGTCATTCTCCTGTAAGAGGAACCAGAGCTCCTTAGAGAAGAGATTGATCTCAAGAACAGGCAGGGAAAACACAAGATGAGCCTGAAACATCTGGTAATGCTGGAAAATAAGGATGTGCTCAAAAAGGGATTTGGGCATATCATTAGGACATAGGTGCCAGTGGAAGGAGTTTCCCAATATTGAAAGCAGTAAGAGTTTTAGTAACAAAATATATAAAGATAGATTTTAATCCATAGAATAATATCTATGAGTGCAGACTTATGTAAGTACAATTTGAATAAATAAAGGTGAAGGGGCAGCTTTTCCCTGCAAGTGAACATAAGTTAAAACATGTAGATGTAATGAGGGAAGTAGAAAATCACCATTAAGAAAATGCTACAGTAATAATTGTTGCAAGCAAGATCCCTGATAGATACTAAAATTAGTGGGTGAAAGTTTGTTTAGAAGCAGGATATTAGCATAATTTCAAAGTATCTCCCCCAGGATATTTATCTGTTACAAAGGTGAAAATGGTAATTTTACGGTGAAATAACCAGTTGACATCACCTTAATCAAATAGTTAACCTCACCAGTAAGGTGTTGTATTAGTCTGTTCTCATGCTGCTAATAAAGATATACCTGAGACACCTGAGACTGGGTAATTTATAAAGGAAAGAAGTTTAATGGACTCACAGTTCTGCATGGCTGGGGAGACCTCATAATCATGGTGGAAGGCAAAGGAGAAGCAAAGGCATGTCTTGGCGGGAGGCAAGAGAGCTTGTGCAGGGGAACTCCCATTTATAAAACCATCACATCTCATGAGACTTATTCACTACACGAGAACAGTATGGGGGAACCACCCCCGTGATTCAGTTATCTCCACCTGGCCCTGCCCTAGACACATGGGGATTATTACAATTCAAGGTGAGATTTGGGTGGGGACACAGCCAAACCATATCAGGTATATTGACATCGTGTAACTCTTTATACAAAGCACAACGTAACTTTTGTGGAAGTATTGTCAAAAAATTCCACATTAGATTGTATAACCTCAATCTAATCTAGAGAAAACACCAAACAAGCCCAAATTAAGAGGTATTCTACAGAATAACTGTGTCAGGGTCAGAAGAGACAAAGAATGAGGAATGGAGGAGACTAAGGGTTGGAGGAGACCAAGGAAAAAAAGAATACACTGAGACATGGATCCTGGAATAAAAAAGGACATTGAAGGAAAACTGGTGAAATTTGAATAAAACCTGTTTAATAGTATTTTACCAATGTTAATTTTCTGTTTTGGTAATTGTACTCTAGTTACGTAAGTTCTTAACATTAGGGAAAGTAGGGTGAGAGTGCACTTTACGTTTGTTCGTTTGTTTGTTTGTTTTTGAGACGGACTTTCGCTCTTCTTGCCGGGCTGGAGTGCAGTGGCTCGATCTGGGCTCACTGCAACCTCTACCTCCCAGATACAAGCAATTATCCTGCCCTCAGTCTCCTGAGTAGCTGGGATTACAGGCACCTGCAACCACGCCCGGCTAATTTTTTTGTATTTTTAGTACAGATGGTGTTTCACCATGTTGGCCAGGCTGGTCTCAAACTCCTGACCTTGTGATCCGCTCGCCTCGGCCTCCACAGTGCTGGGATTACAGGCGTGAGCCACTGCACCTGGCCACATACACAAACTTTTTAAACTTTTCTTTAATGACATTGGTAATGGTATCAGTATTGTTATTCTGAAAATGTTCTGTATATAATTTGAGACAAAATAGTATGATATCTTAATTGTATTATCTGTGTCCTTGAAAACCAAGATTTTCAGTGTGGGAAATGCAAATAATAGGTAAGCTAGAAAAGGTTAAGAAAACATGAACTATCAGAATGAACTCATGAGTTTTATCTTTTTTTTTTTTTTTTTTTTTTTAGTTAAAAATGTGGGGGGGGTCAGGGGGGGTGTCTATGTGTGTGTTTCCTAACCCTGTTTACTGAAAAGGCTTAGAAACATTGGTAAACGCAGTACCTGTGAGCATCCTCAGTGCCCAGATCGTGGTCTTGAAATACAACTTCCCACAAAACTAAACCAATTAAAAAAATCGGAAAAATGGTTGATTTCAGTTCTGCAGCATGATAAGCTAGGAATCATCTTGTCACTCCAGGGAGTAAGGAAGTTATCAAAGCCATGTTAAAATGACTCAAAGAGTCAAATACGTATCCTTCCTTTTGTATATGAACTTTACCACTATATAATAAGATAGTAAATGAGTAAAGTACTTTTGTTTTTATAAAAGTATTCCAACTAGTCACAGATGAATGAATGATAGAATGGGAATGTCAGCATTCTGAAATTGCTAATAAATTAAAAGTTTTTATATTGAGTATCAACATCTGCTAATAAAAAGAGAAATAACCAGGTATCATATGTCTCTTGATAAAGAACTCCTCAACACCAGAGAAGTAGTTTTGCCACAGAAATTGAACCTGAATATGTTGAAGGGATGATTCACAGGATAAACAAAGAACAGAGGAACATGGGAATGTAGTCTACAGTATCTGGAAACTGTAGGACAGTGGATTTGGTGTCTTGAACAAATAAATTGCAAGAAAAATAAGAGATAGAGGGGATAACATTAACGTGTCCTTAAAAAGAAAATAAACTTGTAAAACTAAACTATCAACAAAATAAGGAATAAGTTCAAGAGATATGTACTATGTGGTGACTAGTTAATAACACCGTATGCCTAAAATTGCCAAATAGATTTTAAGTGTTTTCACTACAAAAAAAAAATTATATTGTGAGGTAATACATATGTTAACTAGCTTGATCTAGCCATTCTACACTGTATTTATATTTCAAAACATCATTTTGTGTGCCATATATACAATTTTTACTTGTCAACAATTTTTTTTTTAATTTAAAAAAGTGAGATTAATAGTTATTTTTGGTAAAGAAGAGAATTATTATTAGAAAAGGCATGTATAGCTCTCTTGGGGTAGCTGCTAAATTTCTTTTTCATTTTTGCCTTCTACTGTATTAAGCTATGCATTTGTTTTGTGTGGTTTTCTTTGCTATACTTAATCATTAAAAAATTCTTGATACCTTTGTCAAGTAAGTACCATGAAATTTTAAAGTAAGTTATAAAAGAATTGTCACTGGTCAGGTGCAGTGGCTCATGCCTGTAATCCCAGCACTTTGGGATTAGCCTGGCGTGATGACTCTTGCTTATAGTCCCAGTTACTCAGGAGGCTTAGGCAGGAGGGTTGCTTGAGCTCAGAAGTTTGAGGTTATAGTGAGGTATGATCATACCAGTGCACTCTAGCCTGGGTGACAGAGCAAGACATTGTCTCTAAAAATAAAAAAAAATTAAAAAAAAAAAAGAATTGGCACAAATTCAGATCCCTTTATCATACAGCAAAATGGTGCAGGCAGCTTGCATAAAATTTTCCATTATGTGCATCTTGATAGTATCAAATGATAATTTCAGTATTTGAACCCATTTTGGAAACTGTTAAGTCTGTTGACATTTTCAAAATCGTGAAAGTTTCTTTGGCAAACAAAACTTCAGTTGCAGACATATACTCTTAGACACAGGTGATATTTCACCTGTCATATTTCACTCATTTCAGTCAACAAATATTTATTGAGTATATGCAATTTGTCATGCACTATCTTCAGTATTGTGAATGTAGCCATGAACAAAAGCAGTCAAATTTTTCCCATGATGGAGGTTACATGTCATAATTATCAAACAATAAACAAGATTAGTAAATAAAATATATAGTATAGATGGTGGTAAGGAGGTATGGAAGGAAAATAATTTGGGGAAGAGAGTGGGGCATGATTTTAGATTGAGTTGCTAGAAAATGACTCATGGAAGAGTTGGTACTTGAGTAGAGTCCTAAAGGATCTGAGAGAGCAAGCCATGCAAATACCAGAGAAAAAGGATTTTTATGCTGACAAAAACAGTCAGGACCCTGAGGTGGCACAACCCTGCTTACTTACTATGTTAGAGCAAAGATTGACTGACCAGGGTTTATCTTCCAAATCTGGCCTGTGCCACCTGTTTTATTAATCAAATTTTATTTATTCATTTAATATTTGATTGTCAATGACTCCTTTTTCACTACAATGGTAGACTTGAGTAGTGACAGACTTCATGGCTTGGGAAGCTAATAATATTACTGTGACCCTTTATAGAAAGTTTGCTGGTCTGTTTCATAGAAAAAGCAAGGTTAGCAATATAGCTGAAGCAGAATGAGTGGGGACTATTTGTAACAGGGGAGGAAAAAGGTCAGGCAGGTAAGGCTCTGAAAGAGGGGGGAGAGGGACATGCCAATTGTGCAGGGCCTTGTGCTTTATTGACAATTTTGGTTTTCAATCTGAATAAAATGGGATGGCCTTGAAGAGCTTTTATAATTAGTTCTCTTGCAATAATCCTTTATTCTTGTTTCTGTCTTGATTCACTTGAATCTGTTGTCAATACTACAGCTAGTGAGAGCTCATTAAAACAAGTGAGATGATGAAACTTTGATTAAAACTCTTTCTGAGTGGGCTAGAGGATATGAAATGCAAAGCATTAATGGAAGGATTGGCCTTAGCTTAAAATAGACATCACTGGCTTTTTTTGATTTGGGGGATTTTTTGAGGACAGAGTTTCACTTTGTTGTCCAGACTGGAGTGCACTGGCGTGGTCATGGCTCACTGCAGGCTCAGCTTCCCTGGGCTCAGGCAAGCCTCCGACCTCAGCCTCTAGTATAGCTGGAACTACAGGGAACTACAGGTGTGCACCACCATGCCTGACGAATTTTTCTATATTTGGTCGAGACGGGTTTTATTATGTTGCCCAGGCTGGTCTCAAACTCCTGGGCTCAAATGATCTGCCCACTTTGGCCTACCAAAGTGCTGGGATTACAGGCATGAGCCAACATGCCTGGCCAAGAGTACCTTTTCTGAAGTGCAGATCTGATCCTGTCACTCCACTCCCTGCATTAAACACACTGGGTTTCTTACTTATCTAGTTAAAAAGATATTACATGTTCACTATAGAAAACTTGGGAAAGTGTAAAGCAAAAAATAAAAATTAGTTGTTATCCTATTATCAAGATGCAACAATACTGTTAACATTGTGTTCTGTTTCTTTCTAGTCATTATTCTAGGCGTGGTTACAGATTTATTGGCTTATTTATGTGAATTAGGATTACATGAAAAATGAGTTTTATTTTCTACTTTTTGCACTTAACATGCTACATGATAGTTTCACTGTCTTTGAAAAATTATTTAATGAGGTTTCCAAGTGTAAAGCAGGCACTCAGTAAATATTTATTGAATAGTTATTGAATGGTTTTACCTAATTTATGCTAATACTACCAGTGTATGAGCATAATTCCTTCTGCCATATCTAGAAGCCTTGAACATTATGACTAAATAAAAACTTTGCTGGTTGGTTAAATTAAAAATCTCACTGCTTTTTGAATTTTAATTTCTTTGATTACTAGTGGAGTTTGAACATTTCAGCCTCTGCATTGTTGGTTGACATCCATGGCTAATTTTGTTTTGGGATCTTTAGTTTTAGCTTATATTTTAAATGGTCTTTTAAGTAAATGCATTTATTAATCCTTCTTCAATGCAGTATACCTTAGCATCTGTTAAATGTATCATGTCCTTGCCCAAATCTCACTTTGTAGGTTGGTGAAATATGCTTCATAGAATTCTTAATTAAATATTGCTTTACAGTCTACATAAGACTTCCTGTTAGTAAAAGCTACCTCATGAAAAGTATTGATGTTATTTGCCAACATTTAGACTAGTGTTTGTTACCGTTTCAGTTATTCAATTTAGTCAGCACATGTTTGAGTGTCTTACTGCAGGTGAATAATCCATGATTCTGCCCCGGAGTAGTTCATAAGACTGGTAGGATACATAGATTTGTAAATAAATAATTATAATTCTGGGCAGTAAGTGCTGCTATAGAAGTCTCTATAAAGCAATGTGCAAACACAAGAAAAGGAGCCGTTAATTCCTTATAGGGAAAGGATCAGATAAAATTATAAAATGGAGTGATATTGTAACTGGGCTTGAGGAAGGTAAGATCTTGCCTATAATATAATAATATTGGCAAACATTGAGTGCTTGCCTGGTATTACTCTTCTGAAGGCCTTATATGTAGTATTGTATGCAATCATTGGCAACCCAGGAGATTGTGCCTGTTATTTTAGTTGTTTTACAAATTAGGAAAGTGGGTGGAGGGTGGGAGGAGGGTCAGGATCAAAAAACTACATATCAGATACTATGTTTATTATTGCCTGGATGACAAAATAATCTGTATGTCACTCATGATACGCAATTTACCCGTATAACAAACCTGCGCACGTACCCTTGAACCTAAAGTAAAAGTTAAAAAAATTAGGAAAGTGAGGAATCTTAAAAGGTACAAAATAGCAATTGCTTACTAGGCAGAGTTAACAGAGTAAAACAAAAAAGTGATGGCAGCTTTGGGAAACTGAATTTTCCGATGCGGCTGAAGTTTCTGGTAAAAAGATAGGGCCAAATAATTAATAATAGCTCCCAAGTACTGTGTAAAAGTACTTTGCATGCTTCATTTTCAAAAAGTCCCCTAAGATAAAAAGAAAAAAAAATCCTCACAGCTCCTCCTTGAGGTATAGATGTTTATGTTTCAGTTTTAAAGAGCTTAGAGTCTAAAGAAACTTAGAAAGTTTCAAGTAATTTTCTAAAGGTCCCACAGCTGGCCAAGGTGGAGGTGACACAAGAGCATTAAGGTTTGTCTGACTCTTTGAGAGTCTTAATTTTTTTTTTTTTTTTTTTTTGGAGACAGAGTCTCACTCTGTCGCCAGGCTGGAGTGCGTGGGGCAATCTCAGCTCACTGCAGCCTCTGCCTCCCAGGTTCAAGCCATTCTCCTGCCTCAGCCTCCCGAGTAGCTGGGACTACAGGCTCACACAACCCCACCCTGCTAATTTTGTATCTTTAGTAGAGACAGGGTTTCACCGTGTTGACCTTTGTGATCTGCACACCTTAGCCTCCCAAAGTGCTGGGATTACAGGCGTAAGCCACTGCACCTGGCTGAGAGTCTTAATTTTTAATGAAATAGTTCAAATAAAAAATAGTATAAAACACTTGTATATCCAACATTTTATTTGTGTGGTGGGTTTTTTTGTTGGTTTGTTGGGTTTTTTTGTTTTTTTGGGTTTTTTTTGAGACAGGGTCTTGCTTTGTCACACCAACAAGAGTGTAGTGAGTCATAGCTCACTACAGCCTTGACTTCCTGGGCTCAAGCAATCCTCCCACGTAGCTGGGACCACAGCTCCTTCTCCAGGTATTGTGTATAGAATCTGGACCCAAAGAAGGGAAAAGGGCAAAAGACATCAGTCAGCTGACTCCCTTCTCACCCACGACTTCCTCATGCATGTCATTGGTCATAACTGGATCACATGACTCACAGCTTTAAGGTGTTTGAGGAGGCAAGTGCCTTCCTGAACAAAATAAGTTCTGTTTGTAAGAAAGAAGAGGAGAATAGATAATCGGCAGGCAACTCAGTGTCTTCTACTGTTAACTTATATAGAATATTCAATGTATCATTACAGAGTGATTCTGCTAGGGGTAGTGGAGAAAGCACATAATAAGTGATCAATAAATATTTGTTGAGTAAATGAATGAATCACCTTTAAAAACCCACAGTAGCTACCACTTCTCTTGAGTCACCTCATTTGTGAAGAAATGTGATGCTGTGTTTCAATTTTTGGAGTGAATTTTTCCTTTGGTCACTTCAAATTTTATGCCTTTTAAACTCATTTATGTGCTCTTTTACAACTTTCTTTTGACAAACTTTGGGAAAATGCTTGTGTAACTGACCTTTTTACTAATTATTATAGTGCTTAAAGGTTCATATTCTGTCCTAGTTCTTCCTTTCTCTACACTATTTTGGAAACATATTTATTTAATTTAGAGGAGCTAGAATATTAATTGTTGTCATTTTTTTCTCTTAAAAGAACCAAGCCGGCCGGGCGTGGTGGCTCACACCTGTAATCCCAGTATTTTGGGAGGCCAAGGTGGGCGGATCACCTGCAGTCAGGAGTTCGAGACCCGCCTGACCAACATAGAGAAACCCCCTCTCTACTAAATATACAAAATTAGCTGGGCGTAGTGGTGCATGCCTGTAATCCCAGCTACTCGGGAGGCTGAGGCAAGAGAATCGCTTGAACCCAGGAGGCGGAGGTTGTGGTGAGCCAAGATCACGCCATTGCACTCCAGCCTGGGCAACAAGAGCGAAACTTCGTCTCAAAAAAAAAAAAAAAAAAAACCAAGCCAAACACACAAAAAACCAAAGAATTTAACATTTTTAGAATAAAAGAAATATGACACCAGTGAAGAATAATAGTTGAGATTATTTAGTCCAGCTGCTTTATTTATAGATGAAGAAAGATCAGTGAGTTTGTGACACACCCAAAGATGCATCACTAGCTAAATTAGTGTTAGTGAACCTGGGAATCTTGAACCTAATGTCATTTCTTGTTTTATTTTGCTGTGTTGTTACTGAAACCAAGATCAGTTACCTTCGAATGAAAACATGGAGAAATCTGAAGAAACTGAGAAACTTAATTTTACGTTGGATCAGGGTCATGATGAAATCTTTAGATACTTTCTGAACCATAGAATAGGGATAAAAAATATTAACTTGTGTTTAGCCACACTTAGTATTGGGTTGAAGGTTTTTTTGTTTTGTTTGTTTGTTTCTTTTTTTTGAGACAGGATCTCACTCTGTCACCCAGGCTGGAATGTACCCAGGCTGGAATGTGGTGGCATGATCAGGGATCAGGGTTAACCTTGAACTCCTGGGCTCCAGTGATCCTTCCACCTCAGCCTACCTAGTAGCTGGAACTACAAGCACACACCACCATGCCCCGGCTACTTTTTGTATTTTTTGTAGAGACAGAGTTTCACCATGCTGTCCAGGCTGGTCTCAAACTCCTGAGCTTAAGCGATCCACCCAACTTGGCCTCCCAAAGTGCTGGGATTAAAGGCGTGAGCCATTGCACATGGCAGTTGAAGTTATTTTTAAAGATAGTAATCAGTATTTTAACTGTTAAACAAGGTGTTCATTTAGTTAAATTTCCTGATACACTAGCTAATCTCAATAAATGAGAATTTATTAAACCTGTTTTATCAGTGGGAAAGAGAAAACATGCAACTTAGGTAATTACTGTCATCTCTGTTTTTTTCTTACCTTATTTATGCTGTAGGACTATTTTATATTTTGAATTTTTGAAATTTTGTTTTACTCTCATCTCTTGAAATATTTTAGCAGCGTTCCCTATGGCACTGACTTTGTAAAGAAGGAAGAAATACTGATTACAGTTGCTTAACTCTCAGACACTGAATGGTTCTAAATGGTTCTTGGCTTTTTTATTTGCAACATCATTGTACATAAAAGAAATGGTGGTTAAATTTTCATTTCAAAAAAACATATCCTGCTTTATCTTCTCACTTTTTTCCATCCCATTATTCCCATGAAGTATATCCTAACTGGTTTATCAACTTGACGAGAATCATTTCAAAATTTTAGGAAAAAAATGTATGTCTCAGTAAAACTTTGTTTAGAATTAGGTTTTTCAGTAGCAAGGATAAGGTGAAGGGATTAAAAATGTACGTAAAATTAGTAGTCAATGAATTCTGGAATGCAGTCTGTATAATCCTATTCAGAGATTATGCTATTTACTGAATATAGCTTTGGTTGTGTTTAAATCTGCACTAGTATTAGGTGCTCCTTAAAAGTTGAAAATATATAGCCAATAAGGTATAAAGAAGAATTGACAGATAAATCTAAACAGTTTCTTTGTATAGTACTAACTTCTGAAATGTTCAGTGGTGGCATTTGATAAAGTAAGTTGTAATATGATCACATTGAGGAATGTTATATAATTATTAAACTCAATTTTTATAAAAGGCATCATTTTATAAAAGTATCATAAGAAAGTGCCAATGTTTCAATGAATAAATTGAGGCAACATGATACCAACTTAGTGAAAAATATACAAGACCAGAAGGAAGTAACCTAAAATATTACTAGTGATTGCCTCTGGGTAATAGGATATGGGCTTTTTGTCTTTCTATATTTTTCATTTTCCCACTGCCGTGTTCCTGGTACCTCAGTGAAATGAAGTGCTCAGTTCTTTTAACAGTTGTCAGTTTTTAAAACAAATATAGTCTTCTGGAAATGTTTTAGGTAGCATTTTCAATTTTATGTTTTTAAGCCATCTCTTGAATTTGAATAAATTATTTGAACTGCATAAATATTTGCAATCCGTTGAGAACACCAAAACAAAAAGTAAAAAGCAGAAACCTACATTTTTCTAAATTTTTTTTAATATCTAGAAGTTGTATCTCAAAGTTTTTGTAATTTTCTTCATTGTCAGATTTTATTTTTTACTGTCAAATATCCAATGACAGAGGCCACCTCTTTTAAAATAGAAACTTTAAATGGAAATATACATTATACTAAGTCTTATATTTTATAGCCTTGAAAGTTTCTATTCATGTAATTAAGCTTTTTCTGATTTTTAGAGGAACAGAAAGAAAGTGAAAAGATGAAAAGTGAGGAGCAGCCTATGGATTTAGAAAACCGTTCTACAGCCAATGTTCTAGAAGAGACTACTGTGAAAAAAGAAAAAGAAGATGAAAAGGAACTTGTGAAACTGCCAGTCATAGTGAAGCTAGAAAAACCTTTGCCAGAAAATGAAGAAAAAAAGATTATCAAAGAAGAAAGTGATTCCTTCAAGGAAAATGTCAAACCCATTAAAGTTGAGGTGAAGGAATGTAGAGCAGATCCTAAAGATACCAAAAGTAGCATGGAGAAGCCAGTGGCACAGGAGCCTGAAAGGATCGAATTTGGTGGCAATATTAAATCTTCTCACGAAATTACTGAGAAATCTACTGAAGAAACTGAGAAACTTAAAAATGACCAGCAGGCCAAGATACCACTAAAAAAACGAGAAATTAAACTGAGTGATGATTTTGACAGTCCAGTCAAGGGACCTTTGTGTAAATCAGTTACTCCAACAAAAGAGTTTTTGAAAGATGAAATAAAACAAGAGGAAGAGACTTGTAAAAGGATCTCTACAATCACTGCTTTGGGTCATGAAGGGAAACAGCTGGTAAATGGAGAAGTTAGTGATGAAAGGGTAGCTCCAAATTTTAAGACAGAACCAATAGAGACAAAGTTTTATGAGACAAAGGAAGAGAGCTATAGCCCCTCTAAGGACAGAAATATCATCACGGAGGGAAATGGAACAGAGTCCTTAAATTCTGTCATAACAAGTATGAAAACAGGTGAGCTTGAGAAAGAAACAGCCCCTTTGAGGAAAGATGCAGATAGTTCAATATCAGTCTTAGAGATCCATAGTCAAAAAGCACAAATAGAGGAACCCGATCCTCCAGAAATGGAAACTTCTCTTGAGTCTTCTGAGATGGCAAAAGATCTCTCTTTAAAAACTGCTTTATCTTCCACCGAGTCGTGTACCATGAAAGGTGAAGAGAAGTCTCCCAAAACTAAGAAGGATAAGCGCCCACCAATCCTAGAATGTCTTGAAAAGTTAGAGAAGTCCAAAAAGACTTTTCTTGATAAGGACGCACAAAGATTGAGTCCAATACCAGAAGAAGTTCCAAAGAGTACTCTAGAGTCAGAAAAGCCTGGCTCTCCTGAGGCAGCTGAAACTTCTCCACCATCTAATATCATTGACCACTGTGAGAAACTAGCCTCAGAAAAAGAAGTGGTAGAATGCCAGAGTACAGGTACTGTTGGTGGCCAGTCTGTGAAAAAAGTAGACCTAGAAACCCTAAAAGAGGATTCTGAGTTCACAAAGGTAGAAATGGATAATCTGGACAATGCCCAGACTTCTGGCATAGAGGAGCCTTCTGAGACAAAGGGTTCTATGCAAAAAAGCAAATTCAAATATAAGTTGGTTCCTGAAGAAGAAACCACTGCCTCAGAAAATACAGAGATAACCTCTGAAAGGCAGAAAGAGGGCATCAAATTAACAATCAGGATATCAAGTCGGAAAAAGAAGCCCGATTCTCCCCCCAAAGTTCTAGAACCAGAAAACAAGCAAGAGAAGACAGAAAAGGAAGAGGAGAAAACAAATGTGGGTCGTACTTTAAGAAGATCTCCAAGAATATCTAGACCCACTGCAAAAGTGGCTGAGATCAGAGATCAGAAAGCTGATAAAAAAAGAGGGGAAGGAGAAGATGAGGTGGAAGAAGAGTCAACAGCTTTGCAAAAAACTGACAAAAAGGAAATTTTGAAAAAATCAGAGAAAGATACAAATTCTAAAGTAAGCAAGGTAAAACTTGTCTTAACTTTAATTAAAAATATTTGTCTCTATATATTAATAGGTTTTTTGGTTTTGTCTAAAACTTAGTCATCAAAGACAACTGAAAAAGTATCTTTCTTCCTCTGTCTGAGATACCTTTTCAGACTTTATACTCTTACTTATACTCTATACTCTTGTCATCTTTTAACTTTTTTAAGAAATTAAAAGTAGTATAGGAATATATTCTCCTTGTAAACTATTCAAATAATATCCAACCTGTAGAATTATAGAATGAGAATTCCCCATTGCCACTATTAACAGTTTGGGGATAATTGCCACCATTAACAGTGTGGGGTATAGTATCTTTGCAGTCTTTTTTTTTTTTTTTTTTTTTTTTTTTTTTGGTGAGACAGTCTTGCTCTGTCGCCAGGCTGGAGTGCAATGGCACTATCTCGGCTCACTGCAACCTCTGCCTCCCTGGTTCAAGCGATTCTCTTGCCTCAGTCTCCCAAGTAGCTGGGACTACAGGAGCGTGCCACCACACCCAGCTAATTTTTGTATTTTTAATAGAGGTGGGTTTTCGCCATGTTGGCCAGGATGATCTCGATCTCTTGACCTAGTGATCCGTCCACCTCGGCCTCCCAAAGTGCTGGGATTACAGGCGTGAGCCACCGCGCCTGGCCCTCCAGTCCTTTTTCATGCATTTATGTGGATGTTCATAAATATTTACTTATTTAAAAAAGAAATTGGATCAAATATGTTCATTTTTCTGTGAGTTTTTCACTTAAAGTGTCTCTGAATTCTTCATGTCCGTAGATATAGTATCCCTTTTGCTTGTTAATGGCCACACAGTACTCCATAGTGTGGATATACCTCAGTTTATTTAACCACTCACTTACTGATTGACATTTAGGTTGTTTCCAATTTTTCACTATTACAGGCAATGCTGCATTGAAGATCCTTTTGGACATGAGTGAGTATTTCTTTAGAATAGACTCCTAGAATTGGAATTGCTGGGTCAAGGGACATGTATATTTTAAGTTTTGATAGCTACTTCCACATTGCCCTCCAAAAAGGCTCCATTAATATAGCATCTTATTACCAGTGTATGACAGTGCCTATTTTCCCCATTTTACTCATTAATGTTGGTATTACTCATCATAACTATGACCCTGTTATTTTAAGCAAAATATTTTACAAGTCTTTTGCTAGTCTATGGGAATTTATCATAATCAAAAGTGCTACTTTTCTTTTTAATGTATTTAAACGATCACATCATTCTTCATTGTAAGTGATCCTGTGTTCCCTGAGATACTGAATTTTTAATGTTTTTTTTAAGTTTCCTCTTTTGTTGTTAGACTTACTTTGTTCTTTGCTGACGACCTATAGTGTAGGAATAAACTAAAACACAAGTTAAAAGAGTATAAAACTACGCAATAAAAAGCTGTTAGTCACATTATAAATTTGCTCTCTGAATGTATATATTTTTACATTTGTCAGGATTTTTATATGCAGTTCTGGCTTATTTAAAATTTAAAATTTATCTCTAATACAGGATTTAAAATTTTTACATAAAAATATGTGAGAATATAGTCATCATTCTCTTACAAAGTATTTAAAATGTGCATGACCTTTGACCCAGAATCCTCTTCAAGGAATTTATCCTAACCACAGAGATGTGTGTAAAAATATTTGTAAAGATACAGTACATTGTTGACGAAAGTGAAAAACATGGGAAACAACTACCTAAATGTCTAGTAGAGGATTAGATAAAAACAGTTATGTAATGGCATTTATAGTAATGTTAGGAGAATGTGACTAGGAAAAATATAAGACCAAATGTTCATTATAATTCGGTTTTAAGAAAAAAGTAAACAAAAATGTAGAAAAAATAGTGGAAATATATACCAAAATTTAACCATAGCTATATCTGATGATGAGACTATAATAATTTTCTCCCCTTTTTTTGGTATATTGGCTGAATATTATTATACAATGGACATGTGATCAGGAGATTTTTAAAAGACATTCTTATATCAAATTATCCCAATTTTTTTAATTTTATACAAGGTAAAACCCAAAGGCAAAGTTCGATGGACTGGTTCTCGGACACGTGGCAGATGGAAATATTCCAGCAATGATGAAAGTGAAGGGTCTGGCAGTGAAAAATCATCTGCAGCTTCAGAAGAGGAAGAAGAAAAGGAAAGTGAAGAAGCCATCCTAGCAGATGATGATGAACCGTGCAAAAAATGTGGCCTTCCAAACCATCCTGAGCTAGTATGTACCTGATGTAAATGAACAATACTCATATTACAGACATGGTGAGGTTGTCTGGAGCAGCCTAACTCTTCTGGGTTTTATCATTATTTGAATTTCTTAATGATAACTTGTATGCTACAGAGTAAACCTTTATTTCTGTTTCTCATATAACCTAATTGTAGGAAGGCCAATTGTCAAGATGCTACTTTCATTCTACTTGGCTTGTATATTGATATTTCCTCTACATAATAATACACCTCAATCTCTTCTCACAGATTGATGAATGTATTCAAGTATTTTTAGTTTGTTCTTTTTAAGTGTTTCTTCTTTCCCTTTAAATTACTTAATAATGGCATTTCTGCCTGGCATGGTGGCCACATGCCTACTGGTAGTTCCAGCTAGTAGTTCCAGCTACTCAGGTGGCTGAGGTAGGAGGATTTGAGCCCAGTAATTCAAATGCAGCCTGGGCAGCATAGCAAGACCCTGTCTCATGGATGGCTGGATAGATAAATAGGTAAGATAAATAGGTAACTTTATAATGATATTTTTGAAGTGCCAGCTTTAAGTAAATTAGGCCTGAAGGCCTTACTGCCTTCCTGTAAAAACATGTAAGTCAAGTAATAATGTAGTAGGGCTTTAAATTTTTTTTAATGGCAAAAGAGTGGCATTGGAATGTTTCTAAAACAAATGGTAAATGCTTGAGGTGATGGATACCCTAGTTACCCCATGTGATTATTACACATTAGATGCCTTTATTAAAACATCACATGTACCCTATAAATATATACACCTGCTATATACCGACTACAATTTTTTTAACATAAAAAAATTTTTTTTAATTTATAGGAGAATAAATTGTAGACCAGATATATTCCAAAAAGAATAGTACCACTTTTATAGGGAGCTTTCTTCCCCAGGAAGTAAGTTCTTCAAAGGTTGCCTGAATCAGGAGAATCAATATCTAATCTATTATATATATAATATATATATATTATATATAAATATATTTTATATAATATATTTATATATATATAATTTGCAGTTCATAAGTGAGTCTGTTGAGGAAATAGCCTTGTTATACCTAATTCTATGCACCTGTGCTGTTCTTTTGAATAGATTTCACTTTAAAGGCAAACTCCAGCTATTAAGTAGAAGAAAATGTAAAGAAAGATGTTTCTACCTGAGTAGAATTGTGTGGACCAGAAACATTTGAGATCCTCTAAAGTTTGGAAAATTCCTAAGAAGTGGTTCTCCAGCCTCTTTTTTCCTGCAAAGCATTATGATGTGATGGGAAAAGCATAGGGCCAGACAGCATGAATTCAGATCCTACTTATCAGGATACTACTTATCAGGAGCTATCTTCTCTGTATTTTGATTTCTTTATTGTAAGGTGGGACTCACGCCACATACTTCTGAGGGGCGTTTTTAACAGCTCATGTAAAGTTGCCTAGCACAGTTTCTGATCTATATTATGTGCTGGGTTAAAGTTAATTCTGGTTTACTTACTCTTTTCTTTCTTACTGTTAATATCATATCTGGAAACTAAATGTATTATCAATGAAATTTATCATAACCCAGTAGTTTTTAAAGGCTCAAGTAAAAGATAGAACCAGAGAATGACTTGAGCTCTGAGAAGAATAGATGTTGAAATTATGCTGAGAAGATCCCTCTAAGCATTTTATGATCATCAAGGCTATGCAAGTTAAGTCAATATTTTTATACAGATAAAGGCCAAGAGGACATTTGAGATAGTAGTCTTTTCTGCCTTCTAAATCAAGAAAAAAAAGCATCACTTGTGTTCTCTCCTTACCATTTTCTAATGTCCCTTTAAACTAAAAGAGGGCATTTTACCTAAGGCAGCAAAGGCTGCTGTAATGAACTGATGTGAAGAAATGAGAAATAAAATGGGGTAAGCAGAAATTATATTGTGAATGACATTGGAAACTGAAGATCCCAAATATGGTAGATTCTTATGCCAAGTGCTTAAGGATAATCCTCAAGTCAGAATACCAAGCAGCTATTATATGTTAAATCGTAAGAATATGCTGCTGAGCTAGAAAGGCATGGTCCTTGTCTTAATTGAGCTTTAACAGCAGAAAAGCAATAAATGTATAAATGAATATAGAACTCTAAGGGATTTTCCAGATGTTTTAGTCAAAATAAATGGATTATCACCTGAGGCTTGGAAATCTTACATGGTAATATTTATTTAGTGAGACTTTGCCTTTACTGCAGAGTAGAAGCAATCTTCCCTTTAGAAATAAATTCTGAAAGTTTACCTGTAATTTTGATATTTGAAATTTAGGTTACGTTTTATAGAAACTGTGATAAATTGATTAGGTGGCCAGGTTAGTCCACATGTGCCTATGTAATCAACTATATACCGGAAGTATAATACTAATGTAAGTAAGTACCAAACCCTGGGTATTGCGAGCAAGTGGTGATGCATTGTAATGGTGTGCCTCCTCCCACCCCCATGGTACAGGTTAGGATTGCAGAAACTTCATCTATACTAGGGTTGAGCAAATAAATAAAGTGTAAATAATAGGAGCCATGATGAACCCTATGATGGTAGATTAGAACTGGAGATACTAGCATGAACTCCATGTTTATTTTAATATAGGCACAGAAAGATATATGTGTATACATATCCATACATATATATCTTAGCGCTGTCCTCTGAGAGAGATTAAAAGTAGTTGCCAGTAGCAGTGAGCTTTCAGAGCATCCAGATCTTGGTTTCTAAGTACCATTATCCAGTAAAGGAGCTAGGGCTTCTTGAAGAAAGGGTTGGTTCTAAGGCTTGGGCAGGGAAAATACAAGATGTTCCTGAAACATCCTGTTGTGCCAGAAAGTAAGGAAGTACTTAAAAAAAAAAATGCAGGCAAGTCCTAAGGACACAAGAGACAACCTGAAAGAGCTTCCATTGTGTCCATGGCTGGAACAGTTCCAACAACAAATTAAATAATGATAGCTTTGGATTGTAACCCAAAGAATAAAATAATCATTAATTCATATTGATATAAATAATTGAATAAACAAATGTGGGGAAGAAGAGACTTATTTTCCTTACAGAATAATTCCTAATAACATATGTAGAAGGTATAAGGGAGATAGAAAATCACCATCAGAACACCACAGTAACAATCGTTGCAAGCAAAATCCCCAGCGAATGCTAAAACTAGTGAGCAGAACTTTAAGGAGAGAGAAGATATTGGCATAGCTTCAGTGCATCTCCCCCAAGGTATTTATTGATTTATTACTATTGAGATTTTAATATATATCCACAAATTATTTGATACTCATACTTCTTGAAAACTTAATTCCCTTACCCTTGAGTGTGGGTTGCACTTATCATGAGAATAGAGTACGGAAGGTGACCTTAGAGTGGATAAAACCAACAGATGTACTTTAACCAAGTGACCAAAGTTAATAACAGCAGTAGTAAGTCATTGATAACATGTATCCCCTGATACAATGCAGTGAGCAGGGCATTTCCCCTCTGTGGGCTCTTCTCCAAAACCCAGAACCCCAGTCTAATCATGAGTAAACATCAAACAAACTCAAATTTCAGGACAGTCTACCAAAAATATCTGACTAATATAGTACTCTTCAAACTGTCGGTCAGGGAAGACAAAGAAGGACCAAGAAACGGTTACATACTGGGGATACTAACAAAACATAACTGAATGTAGAGGGACATGCAAGATTCAAAATCAACAAAAGGACATCAGTGGAAAAACTTGTGAAATCTGAATAGCCTGTTGTTTAGTTCATAGTATTGATGTTAATTTCTTAGTTTTGATAAATGTACCATAGTTATATGAGGTAATGGTGTTAAAAATTGGGTGAAGGATATAAGAGAACTTTGTACCATCTTGGAACTCTTCTGTAAATCTAAAATTATTTAAAAGTAAAAAGTTTTCTTTTAAATTAAACATTTTTGAGTATACTGTGTTTAGTTTTAGACCTTGGTCCTCTTAAACCCAAATACCGATAAAACAACTATAAGACTAAGTGATGTTACGAACCTTTGTATTACATGATGACGGTTCTGAATGTAGTTGTATTCCTTTTCTATACCTCAGTCTCTTCCTTATTTGAATTTACATGATAAAAAGAACCATGAGTGTTTCTTACAGGTAAGTAATTGAAATGCTATTTAAAATGGAAATTTTTTGTGTTTTAAAAATTCTGTGTGGTAGGGTAGTCTTTGATACTTGAGCTTTAAAACTTTGTTATAAGGAATATGTTGTTATAGCCTTTATGACTATATACTGAATGAAAAAGGATTCTAACTCTAGGTCAGAAAGGACTTGTTATTTTTAACTAAATTTTATAGCTTAACTTTTTTTTAGGCTTTTTAAAAAATTAGCATGGGCTGGGCGCGGTGGCTCACGCTTGTAATCCCAGCACTTTGGGAGGCCGAGGTGGGTGGGTCACAAAGTCAGGAGATCAAGACTATCCTGACCAACATGGTGAAACCCCGTCTCTACTAAAAATGCAAAAATTAGCTGGGTGTGGTGGCAGGCACCTGTAGTCCCAGCTACTCAGGAGGCTGAGGCAGGAGAATGACTTGAACCCGGGAGACGGAGGTTGCAGTGAACCAAAATTGTGCCACTGCACTCCTGCCTGGCAACAGAGCGAGACTCTGTCAAATAAATAAATAAATAAATAAATAAATAAATAAATAAATGTCAGATCCCTAATCATCAGAGCTTTTTTATTTACTAGCTTTATGCAAATAGAGTGCTTTGCAGTATAGTACTCAGAGATATTGAAACGTCTTTAACCTAAGAGTCATTGAATTTTAGTCATAGTTAGGTTGACATCAATGTGGTTATTTCAGATTCTTCTGTGTGACTCTTGCGATAGTGGATACCATACTGCCTGCCTTCGCCCTCCTCTGATGATCATCCCAGATGGAGAATGGTTCTGCCCACCTTGCCAACATGTAAGACCCCGCCCACTTGTTTTTCTAGTCTTTGAGTTTGTATTCAAATTAATAACTGTTTAATAGCTACTGAATGAATATTTTTAACCTTCAAAGCAATGTGTAAATAGTATTTACCTCTGTTTAGATTTCTACCTTTTATTAATAGCTTTTAGGTTTTCCTTTTTGTTTTTTTTCCCAAAGCAGTTATCAAAAGCCCTCTAAGTTTTGTAAAATTATGAATGATTTTTTTCTTGTATTTGTTAAAAGCACAAAAAGCACCAAGTGTAGATATGTAGAAGGAAGGATATATGTTTCTTCCTATGTATCACTTTGTTTCATCCTCTTTTTTGGTTTCTACCTACTTTGTATTTGTCAGTAGTTTTTGTAGATGGTGTTATCAGGGTTAGGAGAAACATAGATTCTCTTTCTCTTCTATCTTAGGCAAATTTCTTTTAGAAACTGAAGAATCAGGTTATTTCTGTGCTGCTGTGCTCATTGGTTACTTTTCTCTCACAAACCTACTTTCATTTGACTTAAAAATGATAGATTAGGCCAGACACAGTGGCTCACACCTGTAATCCCAGCACTTTGGGAGGCCGAGATGGGCATATTACAAGGTCAAGAGATCGAGACCATCCTGGCCAACATGGTGAAACCCTGTCTCTACTAAAAATACAAAAATTATCTGGGCGTGGTGGCACACGCCTTTAGTCCAAGCTACTCGGGAGGCTGAGGCAGGAGAATCGCTTGAACCCGGGAGACAGAGGTTGCAGTGAGCCAAGATCACACCATTGTACTCCAGCCTGGCAACAGAGCAAGACTCTGTCTCAAAAAAAAAAAAAAAACCACCACCAGGCATGGTGGCACATAGCTACAGTCCCAGCTCCTTGGGAGGCTGAGGCAGGAGGATCACTCAAGGCCATGAGTTTGAGACCAGCCTGGGCAGCATAGCAAGACCCCATCTCTAAAAAATTTAAAAGTAGTAATAATTATTTTTTTTAAATGATGAAAGTTTGGCCAAGCGTGGTGGCTTATGCCTATAATCCCAGCACTTTGGGAGGCCAAGGCAGGCAGATCACTTGAGGCCAGGAATTCAAGACCAGTCTGACCAACATGACGATATCCCATCTCTACTAAAAGTACAAAAATTAGACAGGCATGGTGGCACACGCCTGTAATCCCTGCTACTTAGAAGACCGAGGCACCAGAATCGCTTGAACCTGGGAGACAGAGGTTGCGGTAAGCCAAGATTGTGCCACTGCACGCCAGCCTGGGTGACAGAGTGAGATCTATCTCAAAAAATAAAATAAAATAAAATGATGAGCTTTATGCATTCTTCAGTGAAATGGGCTTCTGTGGCTTAGCACAGCTTTATTATCAATTACATTTTTCAGCTCTGTTTTGACTCAGTAACTGTGTAGCATTGTTTGTATATTTTTTTACAGTCTCTTTTTTTTTAAGGATAGTCAAGTGAAGCCCTGGGAGTGGAGAAAGAACAAAAAAATCTGTAACTGGTTGTGATCAATTAGTTGTAAATACCACAGCACTCACACCAGCCCAGTCTCCTTTTTTAAAAAATAGTTTTTGGCATCATTATGTTATATCGTACGTATAACCTTCTCCCTTTAAAACATCTTGGGATCTTTTTTAAAAAGTATAATCACTGTTACATACACATGTTGAACCAAATGCTGTTTTAAACATTGACTATTGCCAGTAGGATAGGCACAGAATGCGTTTCTTTTGGCAAAGCTATATGTTTCTTTAACGTGTGCTTTATTTCAAAGGTACTGTGCTCATCTTCTGTTCAAAAGGTGTGTTTAAACACAATAAAAGCTTCATTGTTCACTTACTATGTGGTCCGTTACCAGCTCTCAGAGCCCACTACCCATGAAGTTAACATGTATGTAATAAATGATTGCTAAAAGTTGTTTAAAATGACTCTTATCTATTTTGCTTCTTCAGAAACTGCTCTGTGAAAAATTAGAGGAACAGTTGCAGGATTTGGATGTTGCCTTAAAGAAGAAAGAGCGTGCCGAACGAAGGTATTTTTATATGTGTGTTAATGTTTTGTTTGGGAATATGAGAGCAGAATTGTCTCACTGTATGGATAAATGGATCCATCTAAAACAAGGATTGGCATACTGTGGCCTGTGGGCCAAATCCAGCCTCCTTTTTGTTTTTGTACTGCCTGCTAACTAAGAATGTTTTTTATGTTTTTAAATGATTGGGGGGAAAAAACTAGAATCATATTTCATGACACATGAAAATTATATGATACTCAAATTTTATTGTCTGTGAATAAAGTTTTGTTGAACGCAACCTTGCTCATTTGTTTGTATATTGTCTGTGGCTACTTTTGCCCTGTGACAGCAGCATTGAGTAGTTGGAACAGAGACCTTATGACCTGCCAAGATTGCATGCTTATTATCTTTCCTTTTATAGGAAATGTTTGCCAACTTTCTATCTGAAGTATTTATCAGAAGTAGCTGGGCATGGTGGCTCCCGCCTGTAATCCCAGCACTTTGAGAGGCCGAGGCAGGCAGATCACCTGAGGTCAGCCTGGCCAACATGGTGAAACCCTGTCCCTACTAAAAATACAAAAATCAGCTGGGCGTGGTGTCGCACACCTGTAGTCCCAACTACTCGGAGGCTGAGGCAGGAGAATCGTTGCAGTGAGCCAAGATCACGCCACTGCACTGCAGCCTGGGCAAGAGTGAGACTCTGTCTCAAAATAAATAAATAAATGAATAAATAAAGTATTTGTCAGAACCTTCTCTGAATAAATATTGGCCCAAATATTGTGGAGGGTATGTCCATAACTAAGTATTGTAGAGAATACAAAAAAACTATAAGAACGGGTCTGTAATTCAGTTATCCCTGTCATCTCCTTGGGTGGGCAGCTAACATTGGTGAAATAAAGAGTATTAAATGGTGAATTGTGTCCTACTGACTGTAAGAGATGCCCCTCTTTTCAATATAGCATTGCAGTGGTGGTCTTAAGCAGTTGGAGAAGGTTTGTTTTTTTTTTTTTTTTTGAGATGGAGTCTCGCTCTGTTGCCCAGACTGGAGTGCAGTGGCACAGTCTCGGCTCATGGCAACCTCCATCTCCCAGGTTCAAGTGATTTTTTTGCCTCAGCCTCCTGAGTAGCTGGGACTACAGGCACCCGCCACCACGCCTGGCTAATTTTTGTATTTTTAGTAGAGAAGGGATTTCACCATACTGGCCAGGCTAGTCTCGAACTGCTGACCTTGTGATTCACCCGCCTTGGCCTTCCAAAGAGCTGGGATTACAGGCGTGAGCCACTGTGCCCAGCCTGGAGAAGGGTTCTTAGATGAAGATCTTAAGACTGAACTTGAGCCTACTCTTTAAAAGGGGATTCATAATCAGGACAATAGTTCATATTTATTTGTACCTTCTTTAATTAATCTATTTCTGAACATTCATTTTCACCTACTGTATACCAAACTGAAGAGGAAATATCAAAAACAAAGCTCTTGTTTACATGGAACTCACCTTCTATTAGAGAATACAGACATATGAACCAATAATATAGTACAGACATATGAACCAATGATACGATAAAATGGAAAAGTGGAGATATATTAAAAGCAATACAGGAACATGGTGGAGGAGCATTTTAGTTCTCATAGGATTTGGGGTTCTCAAGAGAGGCCTTGTAAGATAAATTGAGATTATACCGATGAACATATTTCAGACAAAGAGCACAAACATGAGCAAAGGCAAAGTGTAAAAGTGACAGTAGAGGTATGGTAGGAGATAGATTTTTGTAAAAGCTGAGTAAGGCCAAATTGTGAATAGCTTTCCAGGTTGGGGAATTTGACTTATTCTCTATAGAAAGTGGGGCGGCCATCAAAGGAGACATATGTAAGTATATCTTTATTTCAGAAAAAAATGCTCTGGTAACAGAAGAATGAAATAGAGTTGGGACTGTTGGAATAGCAAACCTGAGAGTCTGTAAGGCCTGAATTAGGGCAGGCATTGTGATAATAAGGTGGAGGTGTTGGGGAGAATTTTCAGAGGGTTAATCTGTCATAGGACTTGATGCTCGTTTATACACTAGTATGATTGAGGAAATCTAAGCATTATCTCCTGATTTTACCTTCATTTGCTACTTCTTTACCTTATATCCCCTGACTCATAGTCTCGCCCTCCAAATTTAGCTTGCCTTAAGGCAATCAGCTTGTCCCATAATCCTCTCACTTTACCTTGTGCAAAGGTGAACCTTAAAAATGGATTCAGCCTCCAGAACCTAAAGGTTTTGTTTTTTTTACTACCCAGTTTGAGCACTCTGGCTCGTAATGGATGCTACTTAGTTTAAAGGCAAGTTAATCTCTCAAATTGACTAGGACATAAAAGTACTTTGAATTGAGAAATGCTAGGTTATTTCTTTCTTTCTTTTTTTTGAACACAGGGTCTCACTATGTTGCCCAGGCTGGTCTTGGAACTCCTGGGCTCAAGGGATCCTCCTGCCCCAGCCTCCCAAGTGGGAGGGACTACAGGTGCCCATCACCACACCCAGCTAAACCTTGGGTTATTTCCATAAACTACTTGTGTTTCAGATATTTGGAATATTTTCCAAGAACATTTTAAAAAATAAAGAATGATCCTGTATGAAATTACTAGGACTATTTTGATGTGCTGTTTCTCTTGTTTTTATTTTTGACACTGCAAAAGATGTAACTAAAGGTATTTAAATTAAATCACGAATAAAAACTAGATTTTTCCTTTGCCTCCATCTTGCTCAAATCTGTTTATCCTTTTCAGAAATTAGCAGTTTTCCCATGTCCTGAAGCTGATTTGTCTCAGAAATGTAGATAGCTAATAGGCTCATCCACTAAGGAAGAGAATTTTGTTTTGTTTTGTTTTGTTTTGAGACGGAGTCTTGCTCCGTCACCCAGGCTGGAGTTCAGGTGCAGTGGCAGGGTCTCAGCTCACTGCAACCTCTGCCTCCTGGGTTCAAGCGATTCTTCTGCCTCAGCCTCTTGAGTAGCTGGGATTACAGGCACGCGCCACAATGCCCAGCTAATTTTTGTATTTTTAGTAGAGACGGGGATTTCACCATGTTGGCCAGGCTGGTCTTGAACTCCTGACCTCAAGTGATCCACCTGCCTTGGCCTACCAAAGTGCTGAGATTACAGTCATGAGCCACTACTCCCAGCTGAGAGCGTATTCTTTCTAAAAGCCAAGAATGTAAACCACTAAGAATTTCTTACCTACTTATTCTTTGGAGCCCTTTGATGCTTATACCATTTATATGTGTAAAAGCTTGGTGAAAAAATTTTGACAACAGCCTCATATACTATAGGATATGCCATGCAATTATGAAATATTTTGATTTTTAGAAATTTTTATTTTAAAGTATGCCACAATATTTGTTTATATTACTGTCTCCAATTTACTAGTTCCTTTACTTTCTCTCCTACTCTAGGTAATCCTCTTTATTTAAATGTCATCCTTTTTATTTTTTGGAGACAGAGTCTCTCTTTGTCACCCAGGCTAGAGTGCAGTGGCACGATAACTGCAACCTCTGCCTCCCATCTTTAAGTGATCCTCCCACCTCAGCCTCCTGAGTAGCTTGGACCACAGGCACACGCCACCACACCCGGCTAATTTTTGTATTTTTTACTACAGATGGGGTTTTGCCATGTTGGCCAGGTTGGTCTCAAATGCCTAGCCTCAAGTGATCTACCCAAGGTTACCCAAGGTGGGTAACCTTGGCCTGCCAAAATTATGGGTTTACAGGCATGAGCTACCACACCCGGCTTTAAATGTTATCCTTTAAGAGGACATCTGTAATTATGACTTTATATCATATACTAAGTTCTCAGATTGTGTATAGAAAAGAAAGGAAAGTTACTGTTACAGGAAGACCAGTCTGGCACAGAGCCAGTTAACGGATTGTTGTTGGTGTTTGCTGATTCTCCCTAATAACCTGGTTAACAAAGCTTTTGTTGTATATAGTTCCTAGAATACAAGTATGTGTGTGTGTGCATGTATACACACACGTATATGAATCTTAGGATCTCTAAACAGCAAAATATGTGTTTCTAAAATAAATATTAGCTGTAAATTCTAGCCATCGTCATTCAGTTTTCTAAAGTAAGCACTTATATTCACATTTTAAAAATCTGTGAAATAACTTATTTAGCATTCATCCTAGCAGCTTAGAGGTGTACTTACTCCCTATGTCATAATACAAGAGCATTTTACTCCCTGTTTACTCCCTAAGCAACCCTTGTTTATGCAGTCATTCAACATTTAAGCAACATGTATTGGGTACCTACTTTATGCCAATGAGTGTAATCAAATGAGGAAGTATATAATGTGGTCTTTACCATAGAGGTCTCTACAGTCTTGTGGAAAAGAGGGATGGATATACATTTCAGTGAGTATTTAGTGGCTAGCCAGCAACTGTCTACAGACCTGATGGTGTGATGCTCTGTGAAATCTGATGTTTTAGAAGTCCACTGAATGATTTTTAAACATACCAGTTTTAATAGCATCACAACCTATCTCTAAAAAGACCATGAATATTCTTGTTAGCAGGGCACTAAAGGCTGCACTCTAAAAGACCTAGCCAGCTGGATACATTAATATCCTTATATAAGGAACATTACAAGCAGAGAGAGACAGAATGATTACTATTTCAGTTCAGTTCAATTTAACATACAGAGGCATGTCAGAGCTCAGCTGTTCTTGAATTGGATTAACTTTGAGAGAACCAGGGAAAACACCTGCTTTTTTTTTTTTTTTTTTTTTTGAGACAGGGTCTCACTCTTGATGCCCAGGCTGGAGTGCAGTGGCATGATCAAAGCTCACTGCAACCTCCAACTCCTGAGTTCAAGTAATCTTCCCATCTCAGCCTTCTGAGTAGCTGGGACAATAGGTGTGTGCCACCATACCTGGCCAATTTTTATTTTTTCAATTTTTATAGAAACAGGCGTCTCACTGTGTTGCCCAGCTGGTCTTGAATTCCCAGCGTCGGGGGACCTCCTGCTTTGGATTACAGGCATGAGCCACCACACCCAGCCATCCTGCTGTTTTTTTAATATGTAATTTAATTAAAATCAACAAAGGTTTGTTTCTTGGAAATGAAACTATGGAGATGTCATTGGCTCAAGTCTGTATTTCCTGGCTCTAGTTATCTTCAGTTGTGGCCTTCTAGAGCACAGAGCTATACGTCTGCATTGCTTTTTTCTCTTTCAACAGCAAGGAATGAATGGTCTCAGTGTCATTCACTGGGACCTTGATAAGGTTTTGTTTACATAATTTTTATAGCAATATTTATTACCATGAGATTATAATTGTTTATACATACACCCAAAATATTACTAAAAACTTTCTCCAGCATAACAAAGATCTAACTTGTCTAATCAAAGGTGGCTTTCCATCTAATCTTATCAACTTGTCACATGACTCTTGATGAAGTTGCTTGTCTTATTTCAGTTATAGGTTTTATTTCACCAATGTAAGTCATTTCTGAAAGATATTGTTATCTTAACCCTAGGAAATGTTGAGCTCCCCACACATACTAATACTATATTAAAGTTTTATACTTAATAGCTAACGTGGGCCAGGAGCAGTGGTCACACCTATAATCCCAGCACTTTGAGAGGCCAAGGTGGGTGGATCGCTTGAGGCCAGGAATTTGAGACCAGCCTGGCCAACATGGCAAAACCCCATCTCCACTAAAAATACAAAAATTAGCTGGTTGTGGTGGCTCTCACCTGTAATCCCAGCTACTTGCAAGGCTGAGGCAGTAGAATCACTTGAACCTGGGAAGTAGAGGTTGCAGTGAGCTAAGATTACGCCACTGCACTCCACCCTGGGCAAGAGAGTGAGACCTTGTCTATAAATAAATAAATAAATAAATAATAGCTAACATTTCTGTGACTTACCCTCTGCTGTTAACGTGAAATTGTAATTTTAACATTATGTGTATTCATGATGTTTACATAACAGTTTTATTTTCTGCAAATCTCATGTATTTTGTTTGTTTTTCACCTAAAGAAAAGAACGCTTGGTGTATGTTGGTATCAGTATTGAAAACATCATTCCTCCACAAGTAAGTTTCTGATTTGTAATGTTTTTAAATGGGAGATTGTCATAATTGCTCTAAAATTTTACCCACCTTATGTAATGTTAGTGGTTTTATTTATTTATTTATTTGTTTGTTTATTTATTTATTTATTTCGAGATGGAGTTTCGTTCTTGTTGCCCAGACTGGAGTGCAATGGCGCAATCTCGGCTCACTGCAGTGTCTGCCTCCTGGGTTCAAGCAATTCTCCTGCCTCAGCCTCCTGAGTAGCTGGGATTACAGGTGCCCGCCACCATACCGGCTAATTTTTGTATTTTTAGTACAGACGGGGTTTCACCATGTTGGCCAGGATGGTCTCGAACTCCTGACCTCAGGTGATCTGCCTGTCTTGGTCTCCCAAAGTGCTGGGATTATAGGTGTGAGCCACTGCTCCTGGACAGTGGTTTTAAATCTATGATATACCAGTATTAAAAATGGAAATTTAAGACCTTCGAGAAATCACCCATAATCCCTCATGATTGAAATTTTATGTATGCAGGTAACTCCAAAATGTGATATCACATCTAAACTAAACTTACAGCTTTTACCTTTGGAGTATGTTTTCTGTTTTTACACTGAACTTTATAATGTGTTGTTAGCTTGTTTTGCATGCTGTTTATGTAAAATGACTAAAGAAGAGTTTGGGGAGATTTGATTTTTAATTTTTATTTTGGGGATTGTTGAAAACTTCAGTTTGTATTTTTCAACACAGTTTGGGTTTTTTGAAGGATTACCTTTGTTTTGAATTTATTAGTCTAATTTATAACTAAGGTGGGTATATCATGAGTGAAAGTGCATAAAATGTGGCTTTGTAATTTACATAATTTGTAATTTTTGCAGTTTGTAAAAATGTGTATAAGTAATTTCATTCCGGCTGAATTAAATCACAAGCTTAAATGGCCTGTCAGGTTATTTCCTTGAGTAGCAACCCCTTTCTTCTAAATCTTTCATTCATGCAGCATACCTGTTGAACATCTTCTGTTGCAAATTAAATTATTTATCAATGGAAAAACTTCATCATGACTGTTTTAAAACAAGTACTGGTTATAAACTCACAAAAGCATAAGAATTTTAATACAGAAGGATTTCATCCTTTAATCACCAGCATTCTTTTTAATCTGTATACTCAGTGTTGCCATGTTTATTCACTTTTGGAGGGGATCATCTCAAACTTTTTCAGACCTTTCACATGTGCTACCTAAATGGAGATTACGAAACTGTTTATCCCAAGGAACTTTGTTCTGCATAAGGAATAACCTCTATGCTTATTATCATATTTTTTAAGGAGCCAGACTTTTCTGAAGATCAAGAAGAAAAGAAAAAAGATTCAAAAAAATCCAAAGCAAACTTGCTTGAAAGGAGGTCAACAAGAACAAGGAAATGTATAAGCTACAGGTATGAAGTGTATGGAAATGTCTACAGCAAAAGAGGATTTATTTTGCAAGTACACAGCATGATCCAGAAGTATATGCTTTTCCTATCATGCTGATTATTGCAGTTGTATATATATTTCTTGCCTTCCATCTTTAGTCATAGAATTTCTTTTTTCTTTTTTCTTTTTTTTTTGAGACTGAGTCTCACTCTTGTTGGCCAGGCTGGTCTCGAATGCCTGACCTCTGGTGATTTGCCCTCCTCAGCCTCCCAAAGTGCTGGGATTACAGCCATGAGCCACCGCGCCCGGCCTAGTCATATAATTTTAGAGCAGAGTGATCCTTTCCAAATGTAAATCTGTTCATGTCATCCTCTTTTGCTTTAACATACTTTATCAGATTTCCATAGCTCTTGGGTTAAGGATTGTTTTGTTTTGTTTTTTCCGAGATGGAGTCTTGCTCTGTCACCAGGCTGGAGTGCAGTGGCACCATCTCGGCTCACTGCAACCTCCACCTCTCGGGTTCAAGCGATTCTCGTGCCTCAGCCTCCCACGTAGCTGGGACTACAGGCGCCCGCCACCACGCCCAGCTAATTTTTGTATTTTTAGTAGAGACGGGGTTTCACCATGTTGGCCAGGATAGTCTCAACCTCTTGACCTGGTAATCCGCCTGCTTCAGCCTCCCGAAGTGCTGGGATTACAGGCATGAGCCACCACACCCAGCCAAGCATTGATACTTTTAACAAGGCCAGTAAGGCACTGCATAGTCTCATCTCTACTTCCCTCTCCAACTCTATCTTATCACATTCTCCCTTACACTCTCTGCATTTGCTGCATCGCCTTTTAGTCCCTTTGCACATGCTGTTTACCTGCTTTCCTTTTCAGTTTTAGCTTGTTAACCTCCTGTAGATCAAATCCCCCCCATTATATGCCTTCATAGCAACCAGTTTTTTTTTCCCTGAAAGCACTTACAATTGTAATGAGTGTGGTTGTGATGATTTATTAACATTTTTCTTCATCACTAGATTGTTAGCATGAAGGTAAGGACCATGTCTGTTTTACGTGGACTTGTGTCCCCTATACCTAGCATAGTGCTGACAGATAGTTAATGCTCCATAAGTACCTAGTGAAAGAATCAGTAAATATTACCTGGTTTACCTTTTAACACCAAAGATACCAGAGAGATTTTTTCCATGGTCACTGTTAGTAGCTATTCCTAGAAATCTTATCTTCTAAAACCCTATCTTCCATTCTAGTGTTCTTTCCACTAAATCATGCTGTCTCATTCAAATAATAAATAAATTATATTTTAGTTATTTTAGATCATTTTTTGGCCTACAGCTTCTAAAATCTGCTGGGATAACACCAAATCAGTTTTTTAACTTGAATAACTGGAAAAGGAAAACAGTGGATTTTATGAAACTCTTAACTTTGAACTTGCTTCTTATTTATAAACTTGCATCAGTAATCATGGAGGAATTTGCTTCTATTGTTAGTGTTAAAACTTTATAAAAATATGGTAGAATCAGTAAGGGTAAAATCCCATATATACAGGAATAGTGCCCATCCTAGTCTTTAAAAAAATACTTCAAAAAATAAAAAGTTTTCTTCTGTATGTATGAAGTCAAAGCTGACAGATGGAAAGTGCAAATATGAAGTCAGTTCTGCTGCAACATAACATGTATTTTTAAAAATCACCATGCTGTGCAAAATTATACAGGAAAAACCATAGAGATTATGGAAAATATGGGGTTAGAGACATACATTAAAAACTTCATTAGCGATGCATTAAAAAAGATAGGAATTTACTAAAAATGGGAGCGCCATTTGACATATGTTAAGTAAGTAAGAAATACATAAATACTGCATTAACTATGGCGTTTTATACTGAAAAAAGACCTGAAGCTTGTCTGTGGAAGCAGAGAATTGTAGTTTGTAAATTATGGTGTGGTGGCAGAAGGAGGTTTATCTGAAATCAGAAAAGTATAACATCAGATGCAAAAGGCTGTAGTTTTATTATAACACATAGTGAAGTGATGTTACTGGTAGATGTCTTAGGTATGTGTGTTTTGTAGATTCCTGGGCAACTCATTTCAGCTAGGTGCAGTTTTCTGCATTCACCTAGTGTTTCTCACAAATGAAATTGCACATAAATTGGCTGGGCATGGTGGCTTACACTTGAAATCCCAGTACTTTGGGAGACTGAGGCAGGAGGATCGTTTCAGCCCAAAAGTTCAAGACCATCCTGGGCATCATAGAGAGACTCTGTAAGAGAGAGGGTGGCAGGGAAGAGGGAAGGAAAGGGGAAAGTAAGGAAGGAGGGAAGGAAGGAAATTGCACATAAGCATGTATGAATGAAATACATATCATGTTTGAGTTGTTTTGTAATATGTCAGTCATTTTGGAACTAGGTAGAGTATAAATAAATGCATTACACAATACATTTTATATGAAAATACATAGTTTACCCTAAATTCCGATTTTAGTCGTTCATGATTTTAGAGCTTAAAGGGATAATCTGTGTTAATCCACCATGACAGATGAGACAACCAAGACCAAGGGACTATAGATACATGGAGTGTTGTATTCAGAAATCTTTTATCTGAAGCTCTGCATCTGGGATATAAATCAAGGCTGTTTAGTTGCATTAAAAATGACTTAGATTATCATTAAGGCAAGAGTGGGATGTTTCATTCTTTGTGAAATAGTTTCAGATGCCTGAAGTTTCTGATGGTCTTTGATTTTAGCGAACAAATTTCTCAGAAAGTAGTCACTCAAAGAAATAGGTTATTATGCCACCTTACAGCTGCACCCTGTCCTCAGAACAAATGCTGTTTTCAGTTAATTTTGCATCTGGCATCTGGCTTTATATGTATCTGCTATTCTACCCTAGTGAATGGATGTGCTGAGTTTTACTTTCTCAGAACTTAAGACAAATCCACACTGCAGCTACAAGAATGTTTCTCATAATATTGCAATTGTGAAAAATTGGAAATAAACTGTTTTAACTAAATATGATACATCTGTAAGGTGAGATACTATGCAGCCAGTAAAAATTACATTGTAAAAGAAGAGCTCTCCATCTGAAATTTGTGAGTCCTTTGAAATTATATATTCTAACTCAGAAGGCAGGATGTTTAGTTTTTAGAGATGGGGTCTTGTTATGTTGCCTAGACTGGACTCCCAACTCCTGGGCTCAAGCCATCCTACTGCCTCAGCCTCCCAAGTAGTTGGGACTATGGGTGTATACAGCCACTTCCAGCCTCCAGCTTTTAGTCTTTTTTCTTTTTTTGAGACAGGATTTCACTCTGTCACACAGGCTGGAGTGCAGTGGCATGATCACAGCTCACTGCGGCCTCGAACTCCTATCCACAAGCAGTCCTACTGCCTCAGCTTCCCAGAGTGCTAGGACTACAGGCACACATCACCACACCTGGCTAATTTTTTTAATTTTTAATTTTTGTAGATACAGGGTCTCACCATATAGCCCAGATTGGTCTCAACCTCCTGGGCTCAAGTTATACTCCTGCCTCAGCCTCTCAAGAGTGCTGAGCCACTGCACCCAGCCCCAGCTTTTAGTTTTGATGCTGTTGTTAATCCATTGTGTGCCCGTAATCCCACCCTCTTCAATATAATATACTCTGGTGATGGAAATATTCTATTTCTTTGATGTCTGATATGGTGGCCATAGCCATATGTGACTATTGAATACTTGAATTATGTCTAGTGAGGAACAGAATTTTAAATTTTAATGAATTTAAATATAAATAGCCACACAGGCTAGTAATTACCATTTTTAGCGTAGATTTAAACAAGTTACTTCATCCTTTTGGCTGAGCCCTGAAGTAAAAGGCATTTTATATGTGAAGAAATCTTAGGAATCCTTTAGTCTTGATCCTTTTCTTTAAGTCAAGGTAAACAGCTTCAAGAAATACTTTTACCTAGTTCTAAAATTTTAACCATTTGTGTATGAATTTCAGTTATAATATAATTTTCAATAGCAGTAATAATATAGCCCTATTATTGGGACTTTTTTTCTTTTCTTTCTTTTTTTTTTTTTTTTTTTTTTTTTTTTTGAGACAGGGTCTCGCTCTGTCCCCCAGGCTGGAGTGCAGTGGTGCATTCTCGGCTTACTGCATCCTCTGCCTCTTGGGCTCAAGCAATCCTCTTGTCTCGGCCCCCCAAGTAGCTGGAACTACAGGCACGCCCCACACACCCAGCTAATTTTTTGTATTCTTTATAGAGACAGGGGTTCACCATGTTGCCCAAGCTGGTCTTGAACTCCTGGGCTCAAGTGATCTGCCTGCCTTGGCCTCCCAAAGTGCTGAGATTACAGATGTAAGCCACTGTGCCCAGACATATTATTAGGACTTAATAGTATTTATGGAACTGTAATTTTGTTTTACTTACTTTGCCATGTGATTTGTATAATTAGGAGTTGGCAAATTATGGCCTGTGGGCCAAATTCAGCTCACTTCTAGTTTTTGTACAACGTGACCTCAAAGTGGTTTTTATAAATGCTTGAAGAAAAGGATCAAAAGAAAAATGATATCCTGTGAAAATTATATGGAAATTACCTATAATTCAAATTTTAATGCTCATAAAGTTTTATTGAAACATGTCTGTATCATTTACTTACATGTTGTCCGTAGCTGCTTTGCACTACAATAGCAGAGTTGAGTAGTTACAACAGAGACTGCATTGTCTGAAAAGCCTAAAATATTTACCATCTGGCCCTTTATAAAAATTTTTGCTGATATTGCCTCAGTCTAATTTGGCTGCTATCACAAAGTAACCGTAAACTGGATAGCCTATAATCAACAGAAATTTATTTATTGCGGTTCTAGAAACTAGGAAGTCCAAGGTCAAGATACTGGCAGGTATGCTGTCTGGTGAGGGCCTGCTTTCTGGTTCATAGATGGCACCTTCTAGGGTGTTCTTAATCACGGAAGGGATGAGGGGACTTTTTAGGGTAGACCCAATGCCTAGTGAAGGCCTGCTCCTTCATAGATGGCCATCTTCTCACTGTGACCCCATATGGTGAAAGAAACAAAGGGTCTCTCTCTGGCTTCTTTTATATGGGCACTAATCTTATACATGAGGGCTCTGCCAAAGACCCCACCTCCTAATACCATCACCTTGAGATTTAATATTTCAACATGGGGATTTTGAGGGGACATAAACAATCAGACAGTAACAGACATCTGCTAAAGGTAATCTTTAAAAATAAAAGGACAGCTGGGTGCAGTGGCTCACGCCTGTAATCCCAGCACTTTGGGAGACTGAGGCGGGCAGATCATGAGGTCAAGATCGAGACCATTCTGGCCAACATGGTGAAACCCCGTCTCTACTAAAAGTACAAAAATTAGCTGGATTTGGTGGCACGCGTCTGTAGTCCCAGCTACTCGGGAGGCTGAGGCTGGAGAATCCCTTGAACCCGGGAGGCAGAGGTTGCAGTGAGCCGAGATGGCGCCACTGCACTCCAGCCTGGCAACAAAGCGAGACTCCGTCTCAAAAATAAATAAATAAAAATAATTAAAAAAAAAAAAAAAAGCCAGGACAGGCTATAATGTGATCATTGTGTATATTTTAGATTTGATGAGTTTGATGAAGCAATTGATGAAGCTATTGAAGATGACATCAAAGAAGCCGATGGAGGAGGTATGTGTTTGTCGTTCTCTCTTCTTCATAGAACTCTGCCAAGAAGTTCATTCAGGTCCCCAAATTAAGGCAGTGAGCATATGTTTTTATTCTCTTTCCCGTTATGTATCATGATTAGTACTGATGTTAGTTGTCTCAGATTTAGAGTAATTTGTGGATACAATGTCAGTGTATAGACTCAGATCTTACTAACTACTTTTAAAGCAGTTTTGTTTTACAAGCTGATATAAAACATTGATGTTCCTTCATAGGTTAAAAAATTTACTTCTGATTCCATATAGAAAACTGAGGAAACTTTTCAGTTGTCTTTGAGACTACAAAGTCTCAAAAATTATGGATAATCAGAACCAAAATAATTTAAACCAAAAGTTTTTAAGTTACCCTATTAAAAATTGGTTTCTTAATTTCATAGTCTTTAGTAAGTGGCATTAAAATAGAAGAACTTGAAGATAATTTAATTAAAGCACTATTAGCCAATGCTCCAATATGGAACATTCTGGTTTCTACTTAGTTATTATGAAAACTCTGGAAAAGATTAATAAGTAGATTGTTTAAGGCTTTTCCAGAGATGTATGTTTTATTTACATTTTTGCTGCTGAATTCTCACTTTTTCTGTCCTGCAAACACTGTTTTTAAAAACTCTATTGGCCTCTTTCTAAAGCCTTGTCCAAAAGACAGCTTTCAAGAAGAGATTCTTGAGTGACTGCTCATAGGTATGAGGTTTCTTTTTTGGGTGATGAAAATGTTCTGGAGTTAGGTAGTGGTGATGGTTGCACAACTTTGTGACTATACTAAAAATGTCTGAATTGTACACTTTAAGAGGGTGAATATTGCGGTGTGTGAATTATATAAAAATTTAAAAAACGAGGTTCCCTACATAGTAAACTTCTCTTCAGTAGGGTAAACGAATGCTAAAACTCTGAGACCTCTGTCAGCTGAAGTCATAAGAAAACTGCATATTTGTTGGAAGAAAATAAAGAAATGAAGAGCTGCTAAGCATGAATAAGGACTGTCTCTAGAAATTAAAGGGAAGCTTTTAATAAACACATATTTTTCTCTCCCCGAACTTCCCTCCCCCAAATTCAGGAGTTGGCCGAGGAAAAGATATCTCCACCATCACAGGTCATCGTGGGAAAGACATCTCTACTATTTTGGATGAAGAAAGAAAAGAAAATAAACGACCCCAGAGGGCAGCTGCTGCTCGAAGGAAGAAACGCCGGCGATTAAATGATCTGGACAGTGATAGCAACCTGGATGAAGAAGAGAGCGAGGATGAATTCAAGATCAGTGATGGGTGTGTGGTCTCCTACTAGGCCCCGATCCCTAGATACCAGCAGGAACAGGACTGGGCTAGCAGAGAGGCTTGCCCATGCTGTGATGAGGGTTTTCTTCTTCATGTACATAGACAACCTCTGTTTATTTTCAGGATATTTAAAGCAGATTCAAGAATACTAATTTTGGCCCATTTTTAAAGTTTAGAACAGAAAATAGATTTATGGTTGTTTAACATTCAAAATTGTATTTAAATTTTACTAACTACAATTAAACTTTCATTTGTTGAGAGCTTTCTCTGTACCTCTGTGCCACCTTCTGCCAGGTCCATGAGGGGTTTCCAGTCGTATGTGAAAAATAAATAAGATATTACCCTCTCATGACTCATAGAAGTTGGACTTGGGACTGGTAATCCAGTATAGAAGATCAAGAAAGGCTTCTTTGCAGAGTTGGAATTGAAACAATACTGCAGAGTTTCTCCTTTCAGATTATTAGAAGAGGAAACAAGTATATAAACCACAAAAAAAAAAAAAAGTCATTCTGCATAACTGCTACTAAAATACAGGGAAAGATAAATTAGGCTACAGAGGAAAGTTGGCTTAATCTAAAGAGTAAACCTTAAAGTAGAAGTAAAGCTTGATCTGAAATTTGAAGAATGAGTATTTGGAATCAACAAGTATGAGACTAAAAGGATAAGAAAAAGGTATTATAAGCATAGAAGTCATATGTCCAAGACAGCAAGCCGTAAAATGTCATAGAATGTTTGGGAAACTCCTGTTGGCTCTGGATAGCAGGAATAAGGTGATGAAGTAGAGAGTGCCCTACTGGAGATGTGGTCAAGTGATAAAAAGAGCCAGATTAGGGAGTGTTTTATTTGTCATGCATAAGTGTTTTGACTTTATCCTGAAAATTATACAAAACCAGTGAAGGGTTTTAAACACTAAATTAATATGAGATTTATGCTTCAGAAAGATTCATCCTGGCATTCATTTGGAGGATAGATTGAGGGGAAATGAGACCAGATATTAGAGAAACTATTTGTGGAGTTGCTTTTATAGTTAAGGTGAGTATGAAAAGCTGAAAACAAGAGATCAGGTTTGAGAGATTATCTTTTAAGAGGTAGACTCTAGAGAAATTATTAATTTATTAGATATGAGAAATGAAAAGGGGAAAGTTAGGATAAATACCACGTTTCTGGTTGGAGTTACTGGATGAGTGATGGTGCCAAATATCAGGCCAGGGAACAGAAGAGAGAAGTAGATTGGGAAATAATGAATTCACTTTTGAATATGTCGAATTTAACATGGGGGACATCCCAAGAGGTCAAAGCAGTACAGAAATCAACATTAATTCATCTTTACAACCCCTCCTAAGAGGATAGGTGGCAAAACATTTTCCCCATTTTATAAATAGGGCATTTGATACAATTATCCAGATATGTTGCACTATACTTAATGATTCACTGGGCTCACCAGAATTTGAACTCAGAACTCTTAAAAATGGGTTCACTCTTCTAAATACCATTGTATTTTATCTGGTTTCTCTTGGACAGATCTCAAGATGAGTTTGTTGTGTCTGATGAAAACCCAGATGAAAGTGAAGAAGATCCGCCATCTAATGATGACAGTGACACTGACTTTTGTAGCCGTAGACTGAGGCGACACCCCTCTCGGCCAATGAGGCAGAGCAGGCGTTTGCGAAGAAAGACCCCAAAGAAAAAATATTCCGATGATGATGAAGAGGAGGAATCTGAGGAGAATAGTAGAGACTCTGGTAAAAATAATCTGTAACCATATGGTAGCTCAATAAATTCTTTTTTGTTTTTCTTGTTGCTCATGCTGGAGTGCAATGGCACCATCTCGGCTCACTGCAACCTCTGTGTCCCGGGTTCAAGCGATTCTCCTACCTCAGCCTCCCAAGTAGCTGGGATTACAGGCATGCGCCACCATGCCTGGCTAATTTTGTATTTTTAGTAGAGAGGGAGTTTCTCCATGTTGGCCAGGCTGGTCTCAAACTCCCGACCTCAGGTGATCTGCCCACCTCAGCCTCCCAAAGTGCTGGGATTACAGGTGTGAGCCAGCACGCTGGCCAGCTCAACAAATTCTTATGACTTCTGGAGTTAAGAGTTCTTAAAATTCTGTTCTTAAGACTTATTTCTGACTAAATTTCTCTCATAGAAAGCACAAAATTAGCCGGGCGTGGTAGCGGGCGCCTGTAGTCCCAGCTACTCGGGAGGCTGAGGCAGGAGAATGGCGTGAACCCGGGAGGCGGAGCTTGCAGTGAGCCGAGATCGCGCCACTGCACTCCAGCCTGGGCGACAGAGCGAGACTCCGTCTCAAAAAAAAAAAAAAAAAAAAAAAAAGAAAGCACATCTGAGAAAATACATACTGATTGATACGTTAACTTCATATCAGATGCCTAGTAGGATTGTGATGACTCCTTGGTTGTCAAATGTTTCCACTCCTAAACCTTCATCTTCATAGGGTTTCTTGGAAATCATTCTCAATAAACTGTGAACATTTCCCTCAGATGCCCAGCTGTTGGAGAGAGAAGAATATAAGTTAACTCTCATTTAGACCACAGTCAGTGTTGAGTAGTTTTTACAGATTAACAGTAGTTGATGTTGTTATAGAGTATGCTTATCCCTATTAAGTGAGTAAATAGAGGCTCAACCGCTACAAGAAATGCGTGCTTTATGTAATTGGCAAATTGATAGGTGTCATCTTATTGGAGAAGAATCATAGATATGAGTATCAGACTCTGGCCATCCTTGTGGGTTTTTTTTGGTTTTATTTATCTTTTTTCCTAAACCATCTAAATAAGTGATGATAATATCATGTCCCTTTATCAGTGATTATTTCCTAAGGACAAGGACATTTTCTTACATCACCACAATGCGATTACCAAATTCAGATATTTTAACATTGATAGAATGCTATTACCTAATTAACAGTACACATTCAAATTTTTAACAAGTATCTCCATATTATTCTTTATATCTTTTTTTTCTTTTCCTAACCCAGGATCCATTCCAGGGCTCTGCGTTTATTCACATCTCTTTAGTCTCCATTAATCTGGAATAATCCTCAAATTTTGTCTCATCTTGATATTTTTAAAGAGTACATACTAGTTGTTTTGTAGATGTTTCCCAGTTTGGATTTCTTTTGTTTCCTTGTGATAAGATTCAGATTATGCATTTATAGTGGGAATAGCACAGAGAATGTTGCATCTTCTGAGTCTCTTTATTATTTTTCCTTATAATTAATAAGTAATTTGTGGGAATTTGAGACTATTTAAATATCCTTTTCCTTATATTTCACCTGCTAGTTTTAGTTCCTGTGGATAATTCTAACCCTGTCATTTCTGTTATATTTATTTATTGTTGTTCTGTAAGGAAGAACATTTCCCTTCTCCTCCATATGTTTGTTTATTTATGTCAATGTAAACTCGTGGATTCTTATTCTGATCAGTGGATATACTACATTCCCATCACTATTTAGGCTCCATTTGTCCCAAATTTGGCCAATGAGAACCACTTCAACCTATTGGCTAGCTATTTTGAAATGTTTGAAATCCACAAAAGAATAACAAGCTTGAATGTCATACTTCGGTGGAATTTAACATTCTGAAAAACAGCTGTGACATAATGCCACAGCCTCACTCTGGCTTATTGATCAGAGATGACAGGAACAATGCTATTTAGCAGTGCTTTGCAAGTTTAACTAGGTCTGTGTGCTTTATTTAGCAGATTTGTATTCTTTATGGAGAAAAGTCAAAAATATATCTTGAGTTCTGTATTTATGTGGAACAGATTCATGAGTTTTCTTTGGTTAGAGGGCATAACCTCTGCAATACATTATGACTATAGCGACAGGTAGAACAGCATATTATCAGGAGGTGGATTTGTGGTAGCCGTCTACCAAGAAGAGCAGTAGTCATGGCAGCTGTGTACCTGACCAGGTAGCTGTAGGTTGACTGCAGTAAGGACTATTTCTAAAAAAGTATAAAACATTTAGGCCGGGTGTGGTGGCTTACACCTGTAATCCCAGCACTTTGGGAGGCCGAGGCAGGCGGATCACTTGAGGCCAGGAATTCAAGACCAGCCTGGCCAACATGGCGAAACCCCATCTCTACTAAAAATACAAAAATTAGCCAGGTGTGGTGGCGGGTACCTGTAGTCCCAGCTACTCGGAAGGCTGAGGCAGGAGAATTGCTTGAACCCAGGAGGTGGAGTTTGCAGTGAGCCAAGATCATGCCACTGCACTCCAGCATGGGCGACATAGTGAGACTCTGTCTCAAAAACAAACAAACTAAAAAGGATAAAACATTTTCTAATCTTGAGGATTCACCGCTAAGAGTATATATTGTGAGGTTTGGCATTAAAAACCTGCACAGATTGACTCATTTTTTTTTTTTTAAGGGAGACTTAAAGGCCAGGCATGTTGTAATCTCAACACTTTGGTAGGTAGCCAGGAGTGGTAGTGCATATGCCTGTGATCCTAGCTTTAGCTACTGGGGCAGCTGAGGCCAGAGGATCTCTTGAGCCCAGGAGGTTGAGGCTGTAGTGAGCCATGTTCATGCCACTGCACTCCAGCCTGTGTGATAGTGAGATACTCTCTCAAATAAAATGAAACTCATAAAAGTTACTGTTCACTTAAAAATATTTATGACTGAACTCTGCTTGGTAGCTTTTCATTTTTATAACCTAAGCTACATTTCTAAATAGACTTAAATTTTGTACTTTGTTCTTCCTTTTTTTAAAATAGAAAGTGACTTCAGTGATGATTTTAGTGATGATTTTGTAGAAACTCGGCGAAGGCGGTCAAGGAGAAATCAGAAAAGACAAATTAACTACAAAGAAGACTCAGAAAGTGACGGTTCCCAGAAGAGTTTGCGACGTGGTAAAGAAATAAGGCGAGTACACAAGCGAAGACTTTCCAGCTCAGAGAGTGAAGGTAAGGCATAGGTCTCCTATATATAGAAGTTTGGACAGGGCAAAATAGACATTATAAAGTGAACTCGGATTGTGATTCTGTACCATTCTTTGAAACTCATATAACCAGGCCAGGCATGGTGGCTCACGCCTGTAATCCCGGCAGTTTGGGAGGCCAGGGCATGCAGATCACTTGAGGCCAGGAGTTCAAGACCAGCCTGTCCAACATGGTGAGACCTTGTCTCTACTAAAAATAAAAAAAATTAGCCTGTGTGGTGATACGCGCCTGTAATCTTAGCTACTCAGGAGGTTGAGGCAGGAGAATTACTTGGACCTGGGAGGCGGAGATTGCAGTGAGCCAAGGTTGTGCCACTGCACTCCACCCTGGGTGACAGAGCAAGACTGTGTCTCAAAAAAAAAAAAAAAATCCATATAACCAGTAGTATCTTTGAGATAAAACCTATAATCTTGTGCCTACCATAGTTTAAATAAAAGATACTCGATAAGAGGCTAATTTTTAAGATCTCCATTGTAATTTAAATTTTCATTGAAACTAGAGAAGTCTCAGAAAATTGTGATCTGATCAAGATTATTCTACTTCTTTTTCTTACTCCCTTATTCATGGCCCTCATTTTGAAATAACCTCTTATGTCCTTAATAGCTAAAAGGTTTCAAATAAAAGTGCCTACTGTCTCTTTCCACCTTGACTATGATTTCAGTTGGAAACCGTTTTATTTCCTAATAGCTATAACTGTGCCCCCTACCAGTAGTACAAGACAAGCTCTAAAATATGAATTTCTTACATCCATTTAGTCTTTTTTGTTTTACTTATTTTATATAGTGTATATATATACACACATATACACATATAAATATATATATATATATTTTTTTTTTTTTTTTTTTTTTTTTTGGTGACAGAGTCTCACTCTGTCACCCAGGCTGGAGTGCAGTGGTGTGATCTCGGCTCACTGCAACCTCCGCCTCCCAAGTTCAAACGATTCTCCTGGCTCAGCCTCCCAATAGCTAGGATTTTAGGCATGTGCCACCAAGCCTGGCTAATTTTTATATTTTTAGTAGAGATGGGGTTTCACCATGTTGGCCAAGCTAGTCTCAAACTCCTGACCTCAGGTTATCCGCCCACCTTGGCCTCCCAAAGTGCTGGGATTACAGGCGTGAGCCACCGCGCCCGGCTTTATGGCCTGTTTTGAAGATTGTTTTGCTTTCATAGATTAAACATGAATTTAAGTTTGAGCCCAAGACAAAAGAGAAAGGGAAAAAAAATGTTTGGATGTGGGATGCTAAAGAAGGGAGGTGAACATCTTTTTCGAATGTGTACTTACCTTCATGTGTCACAGAAACAAACATAAATTGCATTAGTTAAGCCATTAAATATGAATTATTTATTAAACTAGGCCCTATTCCAAGCACTGGAATATAACAGCAAACAAAATAGCTCTTATGAAACTCTTTATTTTAGTTGGGAAGAAGGTGACAATAAACAAGATAGATAAGTAGAATATATGATATATTAGAGATGAGTGCTTTGGAAAAAAATAAAGGAGAAAAGGGGGTTGGGAAAGTAGTTGAATTTCAGATAATATACTAAGGAAATCCTCACTAAGAAAACATTTGAGTGAAGACCTGAAAGAAATGTTGTGTGTGAGTCATGCTCTTATCTAAAAGAAGAATGATACAGACAGATGGAACAATAAATATGAAGGTCTTGAGGTATGTTTGTGCTTGTCATGTTCAGCAAACAGAAGGGAGTGCAGGGTTGTTGGAGCAGAATGAGTGAAGGCAGACATAATGAGATGAAGCAAAGAAGTCAGTGGGGGCCAGTCAGCAAACGAGAGCCCACCTTCTTACATAAATAAAAAAGCAAGGTTTTTGTTTTTGTTTTTGAGACAGGGTCTCACCCTGGCTGGCGTGCAGTGGCACAATCACAGCTCACCATAGCCTCAATCTGCTGTGCTCAAGCAGTCCACCTGCCTCAGCCTCCCAAGTGGCTAGAAGTGGCATAAGCCACCACACTGCTAATTTTTAAATTTATTTTATAGAGATGAGATCTTGCAGTGTTGCCCTGGCTGACCTTAAACTCCTGGCCTCAAGTGATCCCCCCTACCTTGGCCTCCCACAGTGTTAGGATTACAGGTGTAAGCCACTGCACCCTGCCCTGTAATACAGTTTTTACTGGAAGACTACCATACCAATTTGTTTACATATAGTCTGTTGCCTGCTTTCTCAAAAAGCTGAGTTGTTGTGACTGAGACTATAGGGCCTGCCTCTTACATAAAAAATGTGCTAACCTCTGATGATAAATAGTGCTGTGCAGTTAAACTTTCTGCACTGATTATATGTGTGCTGATCGTTACAATAGCCACTAACCTCATATGGCTATTGAGCACTTGAAATGTGGCTAGTGTGACCATGGAACTGAATTTTTATTTTTATTTAATTTTAACTAATTTAAATTTAAAATAACCACATGTGACTAGTGTTTATCGTATTAGATAACACAGAGTAGGACATTGTATAGACTTTGGATTTTTATTTTGTGTAAGGTGAGAAACATTTGGGCCAAAGCACAGATGAGTATTCAGAAGCAGATGAGGAGGAAGAGGAAAGCAAACCATCCCACATTTTGAGCAAAAGAGTGATATGATCTGACTTAGATTTTAATTTGCTGTGGTAGTTGTGTTATGAATAGATTGAAGGGGGCCAGGGCAGAAGCTAGAAGACCCATTGGGAAGTTATTGTAATAGTCCAGGTGAGAGATGATGGAGGGTGGAACTGGGTCAGTAGCAGTAAAGGGATGAAAGCAGTCACATTATGGATATGTTTTAAAGTGAGACCCAAAGGATTTACTGTTGGGTTGGATGAGAGAAAGAAAAGAATCAAGGATGACTGAGCAATTGGAGGAGCAATTGCCAAAAACTTAAGTTGGTAGAGACCACAGGGCTGCAGGTTTAAGAAGAAAGTTTAGGAGCCCAGTTTTAGACACATGATTTGAGATGCCTGTTTAGAGATATCCAAGCCTAGATGTCGAGTAGGCAGTTTAATACACTAGTCTGGAATTCAGTGGTTGCCTAAAATAAATATGAGAGCCGTTAGCACATAGATGGCATGCCAAGTTGTGAGACTAGGTGAGTTCTTCTAAAATGGAAGTAGAGTCATCTTCAGTATCCATGGAGGATTGATTTCAGGATCCCCGCAGATATCAAAATCCTTGGATTTACAAGTCCCTCATATAAAATGGTGTCATATTCACATATAACCTACCCATATCCTCTATATACTTTAAATAAATCTCTAGAATATTTAAAATACCTGATACAGTGTAAATGTTATATAATTGTTATACTGTATTGTTTAGTGAATGACAAGAAAAAAGTCTATGTATGTTCAGTTCAGACACTACCATCTATTTTTTTCCTGAATATTTTCCATCTGCAGTTGGTTAAATTAATGGATAGGGGGGCCCAACTATGTAGACAAAGAAGAGAAGACAATTAAGACTACCAAGGGCGTCTGATAACTAAGATGAGAGTTGGCACAGTGTTTAAGATGTACAGAGTTGGGTGTCCCGTTTGAATCTTTCCTTATCAGCGTGTTGACATGATAACCTAATTTGTGTACTAGTGGGAAGGAGTTTGTTAGTTTAACTAACCTATCTTCATTTAATTCAAGCATTATCAGACATCTTCCCCCAAGAAATCTGCTGTTGGCTGGGCACAGTGGCTTACGCCTATAATCCCAGCACTTTGGGAGGCCAAGATGGGCAGATCACTTGAGGCCAGTAGTTCGAGATCAGTCTGGCCAACATGGTGAAACCCCGTCTCTACTAAAAATGCAAAGAAATTAGCTGGGTGTGGCGGCACACACACCTGTAATCCCAGCTACTTGGGAGGCTGAGACAGGAGAATTGCTTGAATCTGGAAGGCAGAGGTTGCAGTGAGCCTAGTTTGCGCCACGATACTCCAGCCTGGGAGACAGAGTGAGACTCCATCTCAAAAAATAAAGAAGGTCAGGCACAGTGGCTCATGCCTGTAATCCCAGCACTTTGGGAGGCCGAGGCAGATGGATCACAAGGTCAGGAGTTCGAGACCAGCCTGGCCAACATAGTGAAACCCCGTCTCTACTAAAAATACAAAAAGTTAGCCAGGCGTGGTGGCTGGCGCCTGTAATCCCAGCTACTCGGGAGGCTGAGGCAGGAGAATCGCTTGAACCCAGGAGGCGGAGGTTGCAGTGAGCCAAGATCACGCCATTGTATTCTAGCCAGGGCAACAGTGCGAGACTCTGTCTCAATAAAAAAAAAGAAAATATTGTCTAAAATCATAAATAAAGTACACCATGAATCATATTGGGCATTGTTATGGGACTGAGAAGAGAGAAATCAGGCCAATTATTGAAAGGAAACATTTATGTACAAGCAATTCTGAAAGCAGGACGTGGGGTGAATATCGGGAGGAAAAGGAGAATTAAATTCGTTTATGGTTAACCGTGCCAATGGCTTAAATGTGCTGTTTATTCTAGAGAGCTATTTGTCCAAGAACTCTGAAGATGACGAGCTAGCTAAAGAATCAAAGCGGTCAGTTCGAAAGCGGGGCCGAAGCACAGATGAGTATTCAGAAGCAGATGAGGAGGAGGAAGAGGAAGGCAAACCATCCCGCAAACGGCTACACCGGATTGAGACGGATGAGGAAGAGAGTTGTGACAATGCTCATGGAGATGCAAATCAGCCTGCCCATGACAGCCAGCCTAGGGTCCTGCCCTCAGAACAAGAGAGCACCAAGAAGCCCTACCGGATAGAAAGTGATGAGGAAGAGGACTTTGAAAATGTAGGCAAAGTGGGGAGCCCATTGGACTATAGCTTAGTGGACTTACCTTCAACCAATGGACAGAGCCCTGGCAAAGCCATTGAGAACTTGATTGGCAAGCCTACTGAGAAGTCTCAGACCCCCAAGGACAACAGCACAGCCAGTGCAAGCCTAGCCTCCAATGGGACAAGTGGTGGGCAGGAGGCAGGAGCACCAGAAGAGGAGGAAGATGAGCTTTTGAGAGTGACTGACCTTGTTGATTATGTCTGTAACAGTGAACAGTTATAAGACTTTTTTTCCATTTTTGTGCTAATTTATTCCACGGTAGCTCTCACACCAGCGGGCCAGTTATTAAAAGCTGTTTAATTTTTCCTAGAAAACTCCACTACAGAATGACTTTTAGAAGAAAAATTTCAACAAATCCTGAAGTCTTTCTGTGAAGTGACCAGTTCTGAACTTTGAAGATAAATAATTGCTGTAAATTCCTTTTGATTTTCTTTTTCCAGGTTCATGGTCCTTGGTAATTTCATTCATGGAAAAAAATCTTATTATAATAACAACAAAGATTTGTATATTTTTGACTTTATATTTCCTGAGCTCTCCTGACTTTGTGAAAAAGGGTGGATGAAAATGCATTCCGAATCTGTGAGGGCCCAAAACAGAATTTAGGGGTGGGTGAAAGCACTTGTGCTTTAGCTTTTTCATATTAAATATATATTATATTTAAACATTCATGGCATAGATGATGATTTACAGACAATTTAAAAGTTCAAGTCTGTACTGTTACAGTTTGAGAATTGTAGATAACATCATACATAAGTCATTTAGTAACAGCCTTTGTGAAATGAACTTGTTTACTATTGGAGATAACCACACTTTAATAAAGAAGAGACAGTGAAAGTACCATCATAATTAACCTAAATTTTTGTTATAGCAGAGTTTCTTGTTTAAAAAAAAATAAAATCATCTGAAAAGCATTTGTACAGTAAAATGTATAATGAAGCTTTGCCAACCAGACTGTGCTAGCAACAGATTTTTTTAAATAAGCTTTATGCAGTGGTAATAAGGTGGCCTCAAATATATTGTGTCTGATGGAGAGTTATTAGTGAAATGAATGTGGTCTTTCTTAAGGCCTGGGTGGACTGTAAACTTTGCCAATAGTATAACTCTTGTCTTCTGGCCACTTGATGTTTAAATATCTGAAATATCATTTTGAAAAAAATACATCTATATATAACATACATGAAGAGATGCTAAGCTGACAGTGATATTTTAGCACATTTGAAGACTGGGAAGAGATTTTCAGGTGAATTTTAACTGGTCTATTCTTGCCCTTAGTATCTACTTCAAATTGAAGTCTACAAACAAAGCAGTTCCTTTGGGAGGTTTTTAGTTTGAGTTTTAGCGTGTGTGCGTGTTTGTGTGTGTGCGTGTGTGTGTGTGTTGGAATTTCCTATCTGCCTGGATATATTAGCAGAGTTTGAATGTAGTTTTGGCCTTTGGCCATTAGACTTCTATTAAAATTCATTAATAGTCATACAACCAACATAGAGTTGAATGAGAACTGCCGATGTAATTAATAGGCATGACATCCATTTCAAACATCTCAACACTTTAAAGAAAAGCCCTTTGTTTCAAGAAAAAAGGGTTTGTAACTAACTAAATACCTAACATGTAATTGACACTAAAATATGAACTTTGTCTTATTTAGTTTCTGTTATAGCTGTAAAATTTCAGGCAGAGCCATAACATTGTACAGAGTGTAGCACTTGTGATTAAACCTAGCCTGTTAAATCCTGAAACCTTCAACCATTACTTCTGTGAATACTTTAGCCCTGGGATTTGGGTTTTTCTGTTCCGGTGTTGTGTCTGTTGCCGGCAATGGACACACCATATCTGCTGCTGGCCCAAGGAACGTCATTAATTTTTCTTTCCAAATTAAGTATTATGTGCTAGTCAGTGTATAGTAAAGCACTTCTCTTTTTTATTACTAAAAAACTGGCATTAGATTTGCATTATAAATACCTCTCTAGGAACTTTATACTCCTTTTCCTTCTTCAACAGGTATTGCCCTTAAATCTTATCTTTTGGCCTTGAAAGTTTATAGCTATTGTTTTTCAGTTGTTCGTTGTTTTGTTTTGTTTCACTTTAGTTCTGTAGTACCTGCCCATTAATATTTTTGCTTTGATTCTAGCAATGTGTATGTATCTGTATAAAAAATAAAATAATGAAAGCAACCTAAAAATAGGATGCACCAATAGCATGTGGTTCCAAGTAAGTTGTGATTTTTATTTTGAGACAGTGTTCCACTGGAAGGGAGGGAAGGGCTTACATTCACAGACAGTAAAGCAGGGCTGTGTAAGGAGCTGCATTTACTTAACAGTCTCCTTTCCAGCTAGGTTTGTTTTATTTATTTGCAAGTCAGCTAAGAATTAACCTTTTAAACCATCTAAAACAGGCAAGCAATATAAAGATTTCTACTAGTGCAAGGTAAGTGGTTTGAATGTACAAGTGCCCTTTCCTGCCACCCAGTCTCACTCTACCATTTTAGTCCTGCAGCTGGGTAAAGCCACTATTGTGTGGAAACTCTCCCATGTGCCCTGTCTCTACCTCTGGACACACCAGCTCCTTCTTCCACCTATTCTATTCCTCAGTTAAGCCAAGTGATCAGAAGTAGTATTAAATGGGTAGATAATTTTAACAGGATGCCTAATGTGAAATGAGGAGTTATTTTTACTCTTCTACTATAGAAAGCCTAAGGTAATTCTTACCATCTCAAAGACTGAGTATTCCGTTTAGGTTTGGAGACCACTTGTGCTGTGCTGCCTGATATTTACCAAACTTGAATAAGTGTTCGTCAACTTGATAGTGAATGTACCCCTTCTCACCTTATATTTTGATTAAATCAATTAACTATAGGTCATCTACCAAGAATGTAATCCAAGCGGTTGATAAAACATTATTAGGCAGATAGATTATTGATTATTAAATTTTGAGCAGTGCAAAAACAGTTGTGCTGCTTGGAGTTCAGATTCAGTCCCTCAAAGAGTTTATGATCACTGAAATACACTCTGAAGGTATTCTGAAGAAGTTAAAAAATTTTAGAAAACGAAATGTTCTGTATACAAAGACAATACAGTCACTATGAACTGCAGAAAGTATAGGAAAGCAGTAATTGATGTAGAGTTTAGACAGTCTTGGATCTTTTTTAGAGCACTAACCATGGATTTAGACTCAAAATAGCTGCTACATAATAGAGCCCTTTAATAATTTAAACCCCCCTTGTTGAAATACAAGTTGGACTCCCAGTGTCAAACTCTAGACTGTAGCTAATGTATTAAAGGGAGACGTAGATTAATATTCAGTATATTTAGTTTGCAATTTCTGAAAAGGTTTGAAAACTAGTCAGCTTTTCACACAGCAGAAGCTTTGAACTGAAATATGTGTGAAAAGGACTCAGACTGAAAATGTTTTGGTTTTGTACATCAGTGCTGATGAAATTAGTGTAAAACATTTTCCATCATTGGCACATTACTGCAAAATGATGGCAGAGATATTTTCAAGAATGTACATCAAGTTATATTTCCTTGACATCCTTTTTTCAATTGGTCAAGGTTACAGATTCAGAGGATAAAGGGTAGTTTCATTTAGAATAAATTCATGTCTACTGGCAATCTATATATAAAAGTGACCTGCCCAAGAACCAAAAACTTTAAATGCTAGTGAAGCTTTTGAAAAATAATTTTTAAACAAATTAATTTTAAAAGGGTGTTACACATACCCAGTTTTTACTTTTTGGTTGATGAAACCCATCCCATAATATACATTTGAGCAAAGTACATATATTAAGAAAAACATGGACATTTACTTGTTTAATAGTCAAAATGATGAGGAAATGTTAGCTGTTTTTAAGTGGGATTGGTGGGGTGTCCTTTGTCACAAGGAATGCTTTTTTAGCTTGTTTGTGGGCATAAGAGATGTTAACCCTTTGCTGGTTCTACCACACAACTGTAAAGAACCTAATGAATCTACAAGTTTAATATTCAGAAAAAGCTAGGAACTCCGCTCTTTACCAGTACAGTGGAACAGGTCCGTTATTCAAGGTGATGGCTCACAGCTATAGAACAACTATTCAAAGACCCAGAGTTAAATGGTACATGTGTATATGTGTGTGTGTGTGTGTGCACACGCACACACTTCAGATAAGTATCAGAAAAAATAAAAATGAATCCATCATTAACTATTGAAAGAAATAAGATGGCTGCATTGCAACAGATACAAATATTATGAACATCATTTAATTACAGAAAATCTAGACAACAGTTTCTCCTGATGTTTGACATTCTCAAAATATATTCCTCGTTCTTGAAGAAGCAGAGAATGCCAAGGCTGCATATCTGCTGTAATCTACCTAGCCCTCTTCTGCTTAATATGATCCATTATTGAATCTTCTCAGATTAAAATCCATTCCTATATTATCTACCTTTCCCAAAGTGTGTGCCTGTAAACCTACCTTGGAAGTGGCAAGTTAACTGATTTTTTTGTGTCATTTTTATACCAATCCTTAAGGTCAAAGCCTTTTGCTATCAATGTATTTAAACTGAGTTGCTATATGTTCACTTAATTTGTTTTCAAAATGTTTTGCTCCAACTTAAATTATCTTTTAACATCTTTTGAGTGCCAAGGATTGCTAAGTAACTGTAATATGTTGAAGAGAGTAATTGCCAAGCAAGCAGTCATAAGCCAAAATGTGATGAGCTTAGTATATAACCACTTCAGATTATACACTCACCACTTTTTGTATTCATTCATGCAAACCCTCCTGGAAGTCGATTAGAAGAGGATCCAATTTGTGGACTTTTTTTCCTCCTTTGGACACCTGAGCACAATTTTTTTTTTCCTTTCATATTTATACCACTTTGGAAAATTCAGTAAACCCAATTCTGGCACATCGTAATGGTTTCAGTTAGCGAAGATGTTTATTTTAATAACTTTAAAATATGACTATCCTATACATAAGTTATATAAGAGGGCATAACAATAGTTGAGTAGAAATTTATAAAATTTCTTGGATATTTTGAATGAGAAAAAAACATTTTTAAAGGAATTTTTTTTTTCCTTTTTTGGCCAAACCGGTACAAGCTAGAAAGTGTGCTAAGGACTGAATACTTGCCTCGTGCTTTTTGCCACTGGATGATGTAAGTTAAGAATGGAATTGTTAATCCTAAGTATATATTTTCTTGACTTTCATCAGTTTCTAAAGAAATCTAATTTAAGTGTTTTGTGGTTTTGTTTGATCTGTATTTATTGAGTTCTGGTCATAGACCAGCAGCTTGCACGTCATGCTCATGAACAGCCAGAACACAGTTATTGGGGAACTTCATGGCTCAAAACCTTCTGAATCATTTAACTTATTTTGTATGTTGCAAAAAAAAAAAAAAAGTTTATTTTGCTTGAGAGTCACCTTTTTTTAAAAAAAATAACTGTACAGCTTTTAAGGGATGGGAGGTGGGAAAATACCCTAAAATAGGATGTAGATTTTTTACGATTGTGTTTATGCTAGATCATCTACAGGTGCATTATGTAATTAAACCTAAAATTGTTTAAAAATTTGTGCCATGTCTTTTTCATTCTCCTGCCCTTTAGCAGAATTGGTGCATGTCAACTGCTATGTGGACAAGCCTTGAAATTGGAGTAACAAGCCCTGTCTCCAAAGCTTTAAGGTCACTGCATGAAAATTGCACACACACACACACACACACACACACACACACACACAGAGATCTAGCTTATATTAGTAAATGGATTTTCAGGATCAGAACAGCTACAGTAGCCCAGATTTGGCTGTTAACAGCATATTCTTACAGCGCATGATTTTTGTGATGCCTAACTAGGGTATTCTCAATGTTAGTCTGGTGTTCTATTCTCTTTCAAAGTAGCTTCTTGAGATGATATCTGTTGTAGCTTGCCCAAACCTGCCATGAGGTTTTGTGTACACTTTGAAAGGGTATGTCCTATGCTAAGATGGTGGTAGAGCAGGGCTTGATTTTAATCTATTCATATAAAAGAAGGAAAAAACTAGAATTGGTCTATTTGGTTATTCAGTGGACTTAATTCCACAGGAATAGTTGTCTGCTGAAGCGTGGCAGCAAGAGAAGTCAAATTCAAGTTTCAGTTCCTTCCTTATTCACTAAGTATTTTGAAATCTTGTAGAACTTCTGATTCTAGCACAGTCTTTTACATGGCACGTTTTACCATGGTATATTCACAGCTTCGTTTAAATGTCAGTACTTTTTCCCATCTGATAATTTTGCCATTCTAATTTCTCACCTTTGTAGTACAAGTGTATCCTTGAAAATAATTAAATTCATCTAAGTGTGTCATAACTTCTATCAAAGCTATATTCATGTGTTGCCAGCGTCAGTTTTTTGCTATCCTCATTCAGAAGGGAAGCCTGCAGATCATGAGTTTCCATGTGAAGAATACAAATTCCACATAAAAATTTATAAATGGTATCTTTTAGAATTTTGATTTAAAGTAATAGCTGGAATTCAGGGACTGATCAGAATGCCTCTTGAATTTTCCAACATGCTTATATGAAATGCTTTATTTTCCTATGCGTTAAAAAAAACATTCCTGGAATAGGTTCTCAGAATGTTTTATTTGGTTTCTAGGAGATGATATTTAAAGCAGAAGCTCCAAGATTAGCATAAAACTAACTCTTGAGGTAATCAGGACCGTGCTGTTAGTCAAATAGAAGCTGGAGTGCTCTCTGTCACATAATGTACTGCATGTGTGTGGGGGTGGGGGGGCAGGGAAGATCAGAAAACTGGAAATGTAATTCTGATAACACACAAAGTAAACTGTGCATTAAAAGTATGGGAATTCTTGGTAGCTTAAAGCTTCAGGGGTTAACTTCAGTGTATGAACACCTAGTGTGTTAGAATTGCAGTGCATAGTTGTTTAAATACAATATTCCTTGTAAGTGACAACCAAAATATGTTGTGGCTGGTGCCAATATTTTTGTTAATGAAATGTTCAGTGTCTCACTACAGTCTGATCAGAACTCTTGGTGTTATAAGCCAGGCCTAAAGCCATTTTATAGCTATTGGCCTAATTGTGTAACTTTTTCTTTCAAAATGTTTTATTATAATACTTCTGTCATTTCTTTCACTTAATATGTCAATTGTCATAATAAAAATTTAAATTTGAATTATTTAGCATGATGTGTTTGCAAACTTAGCTTATTTTAAATTTTGTGGCACATGGAACAAATTGTCTGTAACAGTTCATGATGGTTAAAATTTATCACCCAGGCCTAGATGAATTGTTCTCCCACTATCTAGAAAGTAAATTTGCAAGTGCATCAATTTCCCTAAAATAATTTTTAAGGCTATTTGCCAACTAGACAAATATAGATATTAGAAAACTATTATTGATTTATATCTTTAGCCTCTGGAGAACTAACACATTATAGAGGCTGTGGACTTGTTCTGTGTGGTCCCATAGGAGCACAGAACTAGACCAGAGGACAGAAGCCATAGGGCAAAAGTTTTCCATTCATTCTATGGAGGAAGCTTAGTTCTCTAATAATAAACAAGCTTGGAAGTGAATTATTAGGAATAGGGGATGTTTGGGAGACCAAACATCCACACATTGATCCACGCCTTAAAAAATGGATTAGACCAAATGACTAACCGGTCCTTCCAACCCTGAGTAGGCTTCTCAGCTACAAATGATTTGACAGTTTTTATTTACTCTTGAAATACAGTAAAATTCACACTGAACTTGCTTTTTTACCAACAAACTAGCAGAGTATTTGTGATTCTGATGGAAAATATTAACTAGGTAAAGAACTTTTGAAGAATTTCACCTAATGGAGTAAAAGCTGGTCGGTGCTAGCAAGAAAATGGCTAGTTACAATGCTAAATTTATTTGAAATTTTCACTTTAAGAGAATCAGTCAAATAACGTGAGCCACTGTGCCCAGCCAGCCCATTTCTTTTTCAGATTATAAGACCAGAAGATGTAGAACAGTTCTTTTCTTTTACAAATAGAATTGGTGTACTGTTCTGTGATTCTTTAGTAGAGGCGGAATTATAAAAAATAACGAAAATATTCTATTGAAGTTAGATGTTGGGACCCTTCTGGGTGAGATTAATGCTTGTGTCATTTTGATTCTTAATGAGTTTGCATGAGCTCTTTAGGGTACTGAAAGTCTAAATGAATATCAAAGAGAAAGGACACTCTAAGAGGATGTAACTGGACATTGCAATGTAGCATATACAGTCAAATCCCAAATGAAGACAGCTGGGAACCTACTAGTATTGATATCGGCCACCTATGGCTTCCTTATCACTCCTCCTTGCCCATTTCAGAGCCACTTTAGCCACATTTGAGCACCTATCTTTCTCCCTAGTCCTGTCTCTGAGGAGGTATCTTCTTTTTGCAGTACCTTGTCTGCCTGTGTCCTTGATCGGTCGTCTTTTTATTACCGCCTCTGGGTCTTTGACATCTTACTTCTCTATCTCTGATCTCCATTACTTGACACACACTCCTCTCTAAATAAAGTTCTCCCTATTGTGGAAAACGAAAGTTTGATCCTGTCTCTGGTTCAATACCCTTCCCAGTTACTTCTTATTTAACTTCCAGTCTTTAAAATAAATAGACTATGGAAAACCCTAAAGTGTATTTGGAAATTATTACTGAAATGTCAGAAATTCCTAAGAGAAACTCCAGGAAACAAGCCACCGTCTCAGCAACATACTTTATTATCAGGAACAGCTGTTACAGAAAGCTGAAACTTAAAACAGGAATGTGATTCCTCCCTTTTCCCTGCACTTGCTTCATGTTTGTCTGTTGAATGTAATGTGCATTTTGTTTTCTCTTTGACATTATTGCTTGCTAGTGGGACACCAGTAATTGCACTGTGAACTCACATAACCAAATAGCTCTTACTCTACCATTTAGAACCAAAAAGTTAGAGGAAGTACTTCATTAATGATGATAGAACCTTATTTGAACCTGTACTGTCCTAGCTTCAACCATAAAAGATTTTCTGTAGCAACAACAAAGAGAGGTAGCTGGCTCAATGCTATTAGGTTGGTGCAAAAGTAATTGCAGTTTCTGCTGTATATAATATACATATATCTATTTTTTTTAAAGGCAAAAACCACAATTTTTTTTTTTTTTTGAGACAGAATCTCGCTCTGTCGCCCAGGCTGGAGTGCAGTGGTGTGATCTCGGCTCACTGCAACCTCCGCCTCCCAGTTCAAGGGATTCTCCTGCCGCAGCCTGCCGAATAGCTGGGATTACAGGCATGTGTGCCACCATGCCCAGCTGATTTCTTTGTATTTTTAGTAGAGACTGGGTTTCGCCATGTTGGCCAGGCTGGTCTGGAACTCCTGACCTCAGGTGATCCACCAGCCTGGGCCTTCCAAAGTGCTGGGATTACAGGCGTGAGCCACCGCGTCTGGCCCAACAATTAGTTTTGCACCAACCTAATAGAAAATCAGAAAGTTGGCTTCAGATTCAGAATAATGCAGAAGTAGGGCTGGAATTTTACTGGCCAATGCTCTGAGCAGAACCAGGAGAGGGCCAGAGAGCCCAGGATGAAAGGCAAGGATCTCTTGGGTGCAGTGGCTCATGCCTGTAATCCCAGCACTTTGGGAGGCTGAGATGGGAGGATCACTTGAGGTCATAAGTGATGATGATGAGTGGTCACTACAGCCTGAGCAACAGAGCGACACTCCATCTCAAAAAAAAAAAAAAAAAGGAAAAGACAAGGATCCACAAGCAGGAAAAGTATATCAGAGAGGGGAGATGGAATGCTAAGAAGCCATCTTTAAGATGACTGTCCCCTTTTTGACATAGCTTTTTTTTTTTTTTTTGAGATGGAGTCTCACTGTGTCGCCCAGGCTGGAGTGCAGTGACTCGATCTCGGCTCACTGCAACCTCCACCTCCTGGGTTCAAGTGATTCTCCTGCCTCAGTCTCCCGAGTATCTGGGACTACAGGCGTGCACCACCACACCCAGCTAATTTTTTGTATTTTTAGTAGAGACGGAGTTTCATTGTGTTAGCCAGGATGGTCTTGATCTCCTGACCTTGCAATCCTCCTACCTCAGCCTCCCAAAGTGCTGGGATTACAGGCGTGAGCCACCACACCCGGCCGACAGCCACTTTTAATAATCTGGATGTGCTTACATAACGATGTCCAAAAGAACTTGTAAGTTTTATTTATAAAAGTTTCTTATTTTTTATTGAGATAATTCACATACCATAAAGTTCACCATTATAAAGTGTACAATTCAGAGGTCTTTAGTGTTACTGGTAGAGGGTCTTGACTGCAAGTTGTCCAGGTTCTTGGCGTTTTGAACAAAGAATTGGACAAAACACTCAGCAATGCAAAGAAAGAATGAAGTAACGAAGGAAAGCAGGGATTTATTGAAAATGAAAGTACACTCCACAGTGTGGAAGCTGGAGAAGCAGCGACTCAAGGGCCCGGATACAGAATCTTCTCAGGTCCGAGTACCCCCTAGAGGTTTTCCATTGGCCACTTCATGCTCACCTCATGTAAATGAAGTGGTAGCTCTCAATCGGTCTGATTGGTTGTGGAAAGCAACCAATCAAAGACTGAAGTGGAGGGTACAACGCTCACTCTCCTCTTTTTGCAACCAATCAGAGGCTAAGGTAAAGTTAGAAAGTTGCAAACGAAGACTGGCCGGCAAACAGTCTGATTGGTTTCAGGCAGCCAGTTTCCCAACTGCCCAGCAGAAAAGGTGGGGGATTTGCAAAGGGAGTAGTAGCCTCTGGTCCTTTTGTTACTTAGGCTGTGGAAAGTTATGAGTTTTCTTTTCAACTTGGTTCTAAGAAGTGATGTGAAATGGTCTTAGGTTCCCTGCCTCCAGACCCTATTCTCCTGCTTCATCAAGCATATTCACAAGGTTGTCAACACCCTAAAAACGCCCTACTCATTAGTAGTGACTACCCATTTCCTCCGTAGTCCCTGCCAAGTACTATTACTTTCTATCTCTACAAATGTGCCTCTTCTTGACATTTCATATAAATGGAATCACACTGTGTAGCCCTTACGGATCTAATGTCTTATTTAACATGTTTTCAAGGTTCATCATGTTATAGCATAAGTTAGTACTTTTTTTTTTTTTTTTTACAGTCTTGCTCTGTCACCCAGGCTGGAGTGCAGTGGCATGATCTCAGCTCACTGCAACCTCTGCCTCCCGGGTTCAAGCAATTCTCCTGCCTCAGCCTCCTGAGTAGCTGGGATTACAGGCGTGTGCCACCATGCCTGGCTAATTTTTGTATTTTTAGTAGAGATAGGGTTTCACCGTGTTAGCCAGGCTGGTCTTGAACTCCTGACCTCAGGTGATCCACCCACCTCGGCCTCCCAAAGTGCTGGGATTACAGGCGTGAGCCACCGCGCCCAGCCACTTCATTCTTTTATATGCATGAATAATATTCTACTGTATGTATATGCCACATCTTGTTTATCCATTTGAACATTCGAGTAATTTCCACTTTGAGGCTATGAATGGTCAGGGCTATTAGAAATAATAAACATTCATGTACAAGCTTTGAGTGGGCATGCATATTTTTCATTCTTGAGTGCATACCTAGGAGTGGAATTGCTGGATCATATGATAACTCTATGTTTAACTTTTGAAGAAATTTGAACCTGTTTTACACAGTGCCTGCACCTTTTTACATTCCCACTAGCAATGCGCAAGTGTTCCAATTTCTCCACATCAACAATATTTATTATTGACAGTCTTTTTATTATGGCCATTCTAGGGGATATGAAGTGGTATCTCATTGTGGTTTTGATTTGCATTTCCTAGTGATTAATGATGTTGAGCATCTTCTCATGTGCTTACTCACTGCTCATATATTTTCTTTGTAGAAATGTCCATTTAAATCCTTTGCCTATTTTTATGATCAGGAATGGTGGCTTATGCCTGTAATCCCAGACCTATGGGAGGCCAAGGCAGGAAGATTGCTTGAGGCCAGGAGTCTGAGACCAGCCTGGGCAACATAGTGAGATCCCATTGATACAAAAAAAATTTTAAAAATTAGTCAAACATGGTGGTATGTACCTGTAGTCCCAGCAGTTTAGGAGGCTAAGGCAGAAGGATCACCTGAGCCCAGGAGTTGCAGGCTGCAGTGAGCCATGATCATGCCACTGCACTCTGGCCTGGGTGACAGAGCAAGATGCCATCTCTTTAAAAAAAAAAAAAAAAAAGAGGCAAGGCACAGTGGCTCATGCCTCTAATCTCAGTACAGCACTTCGGGAGGCCAAGGTGGGAGGATTGCTTGAGGCCAGGAGTTTCAGGTTACAGTAAGCTATGACAGCACCACTGCACTACAGCCTGGGTGACAGAGCAACACCCTGTCTTTACAAAAAAACAAAAATAAATCCTCTGTCCCGCCTCCTTTTTTCTTTTTTTTTGCTTTTTTTCATGGAAATGTCCCAAAAACCTCTACCTATTTTTAATTGAGCTGTCTTTTTATTGTTGAGCTATAAGTAAATACCAGCTGAATTCTGAATACCAGACTTTTACCAAATATATGATTTGCAATATTTTCTATGATTCTGATAAATCACTTTCTTGATAGTGTCCTTTGATACACAAAGGTTTTTTAACTTTGCCGGTGTCCAATTTCTGTTTTTTTTCTTTGGTTGCCTATGCTTGATGTTAGAGATCTAAGAAAACACTGCCTAAGTCAATATCTTGAAGATTTACATTTTATGTTTTCTTCTAAGAGTTTTATAGGTTTAGCTCTTTTTTTTTTTTTTTTTTTTTTGAGACAGGGTCTCGTTCTGTCACTCAGGCTGAAGTGCAGTGGTACAATCTGGCTCACTACAACCTCCGCCTCTTGGGTTCAAGCAGTTTTCATGCCAACAGCCTGCAAGTAGCTGGGATTAACAGGCATGAGCCACCACACCTGACCCAATTGGTTTAACTCTTTTTTTTTTCCCCCTGATACGGAGTTTCACTCTTGTTGCCCAGGCTGGAGTGCAATGGCACAATCTTGGCTCACCGCAACCTCTGCATCCCGGGTTCAAGCAATTCTCCTGCCTCAGCCTCCCGAGTAGCTGGGACTACAGGTATGCACCACCATGCCCAGCTAATTTTGTATTTTTAATAGAGACGGGGTTTCTCCATGTTGGTCAGGCTGGTCTCGAACTCCCAACTTCAGATGATCCACCCACCTCGGCCTCCCAAAGTGCTGGGAGGTTTAACTCTTAAGTTTAGGCCTTAGATCCCTTCTGAGTTATTTTTGTATATGATGAGAGGTAAGGATCCAAATTCATTCTTTTGCATGTGGTTAAACAGTTGTTTCAGCACGATTTGTTGAAAATACTATTCTTGGCCAGTTGCAGTGGCTTACGCTTGTAATCCCAACACTTTAGGAGGCCAGGGTAGGCAGATAGCTTGAGCTCAGGAGTTCAAGACCAGACTGGGCAACATGGCTAAATGCTGTCTCTAGAAAACAACAACAACAAGAACAATTAGCCGGGTGTGGTGGTGCATGCCTAAGGTCCCAGCTACTCAGGAGGCTGAGATGGGAGAATTGCTTGAACCCGGGAGGCGGAGGTTGCAGTGAGCCAAGATTGTACCACTCTCCAGCCTGGGCAACAGAGTGAGACCCTGTCTCAAAAAATTAAAAAGAAAAGAAAAGATACTATTTTTTCCTTCATTTAATTATCTTGGCATCCCTGTCAAAAATCTATTGACCCTAAATGTATGGGTTTACTTCTGGATTCTCAATTTGGTTCCATTGAGCTATACATCTGTCCTTATTCTACTACTACACAGTCTTGATCACTGTAACTTCTTACTAAGATACAAAATCAGGCAATGTAAGTCCTTTAGTTTGGCTCCTTTTTTTTATTCAAGACTGTTTTAACTATTCTGGGCTCCTTAAATTTCCATGTGAATTTTAGGTTCCATTTGTCAATTTCTGTGAAAAAAGGCAGTTGGAATTTTGATATAGATTGCGTTTGTTTGTTTGTTTGTCTGTCTGTTTTGAGACAGAGTTTCGCTCTTGTTGCCCAGGCTGGAATGCAATGGCGTGATCTCAGCTCACCTCAACTTCTGCCTCCTGGGTTCAAGCGATTCTCCTGCCTCAGCCTCCCTAGTAGCTGGGATTACAGGCATGTGCCACCATGCCTGGCTAATTTTTGTATTTTTAGTAGAGATGGGGTTTCACTGTGTTGGCCAGGCTGGTCATCAATGCCTGACCTCAAATGATCCACCCACTTCAGCCTCCCAAAATGCTGGGATTACAAGTGTGAGCCACTGTACCCAGCCAAATTTCATTTTTGTATTGTTCATTGCTAGTGTACAGAAATACAACTGTAGTCCCAGCTACTCGGAGGGCTGAGGCAGGAGGACTGCTTGAACCAAGAAGTTCAAGGCCAGCCTGGGCAACATAGCAAGACCCCATCTCTAAAAAAAAAAAAGCTAAGCAGAAAATAAATACAACTGTTTTTTAGTTTTTTGTTTTTGAGATGGAGTTTTGCTCTTATTGCCTAGGCTGGAGTGCAATGGTGCAATCTTCGCTCACTGCAACCTCTGCCTCCCAGGTTCAAGCGATTGTCCTGCTTCAGCCTCCCAAGTAGTTGGGATTACAGGCATGTCCCACCATGTCCAGCTAATTTGTATTTTTAGTAGAGATGGGGTTTCACTATGTTGGTCAGGCTGGTCTCGATCTCCTGACCTCAGGTGATCCACCTACCTCGGCCTCCCAAAGCACTGGGATTACAGGTGTGAGCCACCGCACCTGGCCTAAATACAATTGATTTTTATTTAGGAATAAACTTAACTAAGCAGATGAAAGACTTGTGTACTGACTGCTGTCAAAAAAACAAACAAAAAATAATAATAAGGGTTGATGAGGACATGCCCAAAATGGAATCCCTGAGCATTGTTGGCAGGAATGTAAAATGGTGCAGCTGCTGTGGAAAACAATACAGAAGTATAGCAGTTTCTCAAAAATGTTTAAACACAATTACCAAACGATCCAGCAATTTTGCTTCTTGGCAAACATTGAAAAGAACTGAAAGCAGACTTTCAAAGGGATATCTGTTTTTTTGGTTGTGTGTGTTTTCTGTTTGATTGTTTGTTTTTTGAGACAGAGTCTCACTCTGTCGTTCAGGCTGGAGTGCAATGGTGTGATCTCGGCTCGCTGCGTCCTCCGCCTCCTGGGTTCAAGCGATTCTCCTGCCTTAGCCTCCCGAGTAGCTAGGATTACAGGAGTGTGCCACCATGCCCGGCTAATTTTTGTATTTTTAGTAGAGACGGGGTTGCACCATGTTGGCCAGGCTGGTCTCAAACTCCTGACCTCAAGTGATCCACTCGCCTCAGCCTCCCAAAGTTCTGGGATTACAGGCATGAGACACTGTGCCCGGCCTCAAAGGGATATCTGTACACCCATGTTCACAGAAGCACTATTCACAATAACCAAAGTTGGAAGCAACCCAGGTGTCCATCAACAGATTAATACAATCAAAATGTAGTATAAACATACAGTGGAATATTATTCTCCTTTAAAAAGGAAGAAAATTCTGATGAGTTATAATTTGGATAAACCTTCAGGACATTATGCTAAATGAAGTAAGCCAGTCACAAAAAGACAAATACTACTTATGTGAGGTACCTAGAATCATTAAATTCATACAGACAGTAGAATGGTGGTTGCCTGGGGCTTAGGCAGGAGGGTAATGAAGTGTTTTTGTTTAATGGGTATAGATTTTCAGTTTAGTAAAATGAAAAGAGTTTTCCAGATAGATGGTGGTAATGGTTGCAAAACAATGTGAATGTATTTAACACCACTGAACTGTATACCTGAAAATGGTTCAGATTGTAAATTTTACATTATGTGTATTTTACTACAAGTGTAATAAGAAAAAAAAATACACCTGAGGTTTTTTGTTTTGTTTTGTTTTTGTTTTCGATGGAGCCTTGCTCGGTCGCCCAGGCTGGAGTGCAGTGGCATGATCTCGGCTCATTGCAACCTCCGCCTCCCGGATTCAAGCGATTCTCCTGCCTCAGCCTCCTGAGTAGCTGGGATTACAGGCACCTGCCACCACGCCTGGCTAATTTTTTTTTGTATTTTTAGTACAGATAGGGTTTCATCATATTGGCCAGGCTGGTTTCGAACTCCTGACCTTGTGATCCACCCACCTCAGCCTCCCAAAGTGCCCCAGCTCACACAGGCGTGAGCCACCGCACCTAGCCCTGAGTTTTGTATATTGAGTTTGTAACCTGTAACCTTGCTGAACTTTATTTAGCTCTAATAAATTTTCTGATGTGGATTCCCTTAAGATTTTCTAGATACAAGATAATGTCATCTGTGACTAGAAATAGAGGGATTCCTTTTGTTTATTTTTCTCGCCTAATTGCCTGGCTAGAACCTCCAGTACAATGAAGAAACATAGCGAAAATGGACACCCTTCTGTTGTTCGTGATCCTAGGTGAAAACATTCAGTATTTCACAATTAAGTATGAAGTTAGCTGAGGGTTTTCATAGATGTCTTTTATCTGATTGAGGAAGTTACCTTCCTCTCCTAATTTTTTAGTTTGCCAGTCTTTTTATCATGAAAGGGAGTTGGATTTTGTCAAATGCTTTTTCTGTATCCATTGAGATGGTTATATGGCTTCTCCCTTTAGTAATATGGTGTATTACATTAATTTTCATATGTTCAATCGACCTTTCATTCCTGGGATAAATCCCACTTGGCTACTGTGTCGGGAATCTCCAAGATCACTCCAGGATCAATGATTCACCAGGAGGACTGACAGCTGTCATTTATTACAGTGAAAAGATAAAAAACAAAATCAGCAAAGGGACATGGCCCATGGGCAGAAACGAGGTAAGTAAGTACATGCTTCCAAAGGTCCTCTCTCAGAGGAGTCACACAAGACTGACTTAATTATGACAACACATGTGAAAAGGTACCTACCTGTGCAGCTCACTAGAGGCTTGGGGCAAGTTTTTACTGGGAGCCAGTCACACAAACACCATTTTGCCTAGCACATACCGAAATGTCAGACCCCAGAAGGAAAGCACGTGTTCAGCATAAGCCATGTTGTTTGCACAAACACAAGGCACAGTGAGCCCCTCTTACAGCCAGGGTAGTAGGAATCGTCTCAAAATCAAAGTTCCCAGGCACTAGTGAAGGGCTAAGCTTGTAAGCAGGTCTTTCTAATGATAAGTATTCTCAGGCTTGCTATGATATTCTTTTTTTTGCACAATCCAACCTCTTGGCTCTTATCTAAGAGCAAAAGACACCTTATTGTAAAAGAGTTTATAATAATTAGGGCACTGCAAAACAGAATATGCATTAGTCAGGCAGTACAGGTTAACAGAGTGCCCAATGTGGCCTCCCACCATGGGGCCTCTAACCCATGGGTTCCCACTCTAGTCTGAAATAATTCAGCTCAGGTCAGGCATGGTGGCTCATGCCTATAATTCCAGGACTTTGGGAGGCTGAGGCAGATGGATTGCTTGAACTCAGAAGTTTGAGACCAGCCTGGACAACATGGCAAAACCTGGTCTCTACAAAAAATACAAAAGTTAGCTGGGCATGGTGGCATGTGCCTGTGGTCCCGGCTACTTGGGAGGTTGAGGTGGGAGGATTGCTTGAGCCCACGAGGTCAAGGCTACAGTGAGCCATGATAGAGCCACTGCACTCCAGTCTGGATGGAATGAGATCCTGTCTTTAAAATTAAAATAAAATAAAATAAAACAATTCAGCTCAGTTCTTGATATCAGAGGTACTGCAGTCAGTTCCAAACAGCTTTTTGTTTGTTTGTTTGTTTTTTGAGAGGGAGTCTCACTGTCTGCCAGGCTGGAGTGCAGTGGCGCCATCTCAGCTCACTGCAAGCTCCGCCTCCCAAGTTCACGCCATTCTCCTGCCTCAGCCTCCCGAGTAGCTGAGACTACAGGCACCCACCACCACACCCAGCTAATTTTTTGTATTTTTAGTAGAGATGGGGTTTCACCATGTTAGCCAGGATGGTCTCGATCTCCTGACCTTGTGGTCCACCTGCCTTGGCCTCCCAAAGTGCTGGGATTACAGGTGTGAGCCACTACGCCCGGCCAGTTCCAAACAGTTTTGCTTGTCCTTGACATCAATTCATCAGTCTCATGAGTGTGGATGACATCCGTAAGTGTTCTGCCTGAAAAGCTGAGGAGCAGGGACCACTCTTGCTGTCTCAAAGTCAGCTCTATCAGCTGTGATCATAGGCTTAGAAGTCAGTTTGAATAAAAGGTGCTCAAAGCAGCTCGGAAAGGCAGCACGGGAAGTTTTTGTTCAGTAAGAGGGGAAAGTTTCCAGAAACAACTCTGAAAAACAAGAACATCAATTCCCTTCTTGCCCTTGCCCTCAACCAGGCCTCCCCAGGTGCTGGGGCTCTGTTTTCCTACACGTTTACAAAATCAGTGTGTTCCATTTAGTCGGTGATCAATATCTTACATTTTTTTCATCCCATACTCTAACCCGGACCTTTTGTCTGGAGGAGTTGTATGTAAGAAGGACAAAAGAATTTTCACCGATATTATAGAACAGTTTCTTAACACCTAAATAAAGAAAAAAAAAAGAAAATGAAGAATAAGAATAAAAATAAAGACAAAAATAATAAATGAAAAAAATATAAAAAGAATTTTCACAGAAAAATATTTTTATACCACTTAATCAAAAAGACACATCATGTTCAGAAGTTGGTCAGGACAACATCCTGAATTTTCATGCATTTTCAAAATGGGTTTATATAACTTCTCAGCCCTTTAATCCTGATTATTTATCCAGTGAGCATCCTAGAAAAGCCTTGCTTTTCTGAAGACAGCGGCATTTTACAATCAAGCTGCACTTAGATTTGTGTACCAGGAGAAAGATGAGAGAAGTAGGGTTAGGGTATCATTAATCCATTGTTGAAACTGCAAATAATTAGGAAATTCAAGCACGAGTCAACAGTAGTGAGGCATTCCTGAGAAAGGGTTGAGTCTAATCTGTCAGAGGGCTCATACTGTTTGTGATGTGCCCTCCCCTAAGTTGCAGCTTTTGGCAGGGATCACACATTAGGAATGCAATCAGTCTCTGCATCCAAAATATAGAGATGATGAGTCATTTAATTTCACACAATCTCATCGGAGAATAAACACTTTCTTGTAGGTATCTGCAAGTGACCCAGATGGACCAGCCAGTTTCCTTGATGTTTTCACAATTTATGGCCCCACAAAGGACTGTCCTAAATCTGCAGTGGTCCATGAGTGGAAGAGCTGTTTTTGAGCATATGTCTGCTTTCAGTTCTGCACAGCTCATGTTGAGACTGAAACAGGCCCATAACAGACAGTATCTAGTTTTATGTAGTGTGAGTTCCAGGCAATTAGGGTCTGTGAATTCAGGATAACATAAAAGCCAGTAGCTTCTTCAGCACCAGCAAAGTCAATATGCTTCAGGACCACAAAACTGTGTTCCAAATCTAAGTGGCAAGCAGGATTCCACTGACCCTTTTTGTCTCATTAGTCTTATAGTCCAAAATGACCCACTGAAAAATCACACATCGGCCAGGCGCGGTGGCTCATGCCTGTAATTCCAGCACTTTGGGAGGCCGAGGCGGGCGGATCATCTGAGGTCGGGAGTTTGAGACCAGCCTGGCCAACATGGTGAAACCCCATCTCTACTAAAAATATAAAATTAGCCAGGCGTGGTGGCGCTTGTCTGTAATCCCAGCTACTCGGCAGGCTGAGGCAGGAGAATTGCTTGAACTCGGGAGGCAGAGGTTGCAGTGAGCTGAGATGGCACCATTACACTCCAGCCTGGGCAACAAGACTAAAACTCTGTCTCAAAAAAAAAAAAGAAAAAAAAATCGCGTATCAGGCCAGAAAATCATCTGTCTCTTAAGGGTCAAGTGTCTGATTTCACAAAAGCTTATTACCAAAATAAAAACTGCTTTTGAAACTCCAAAAATATATCTCTCTGGAGATTGTCTTTTCATGTTGCCTCCCATTTTCCTGAAGCTCTAATAAGCAAAAATTGTAGTATAAATAATTAGTTAGGGCCAGGCATGGTGGCTCATGCATGTAATCCCAGCACTTTGGGAGGCCAAGGCAGGCGGATCACCTGAGGTCAGGAGTTCAAGACCAGCTTGACTAACATGGTGAAACCCCGTCTCTACTAAAAATACAAAAAAAATTAGCCAGGTGTAGTGGTGGGCACCTGTAATCCTGGCTACTTGGGAGGCTGAGGTAGGAGAATCGCTTGAACCCGGGAGGCAGAGATTGCAGTGAGCCGAGATCACGCCATTGCACTCCAGCCTGGGCAACAGAGTGAGACTGTCTCTAATAATAAGAAGAAGAAGAAGAAGAAGAAGCAGTTATGGAGAATTGTTCTGTTTCCAGTACTCAATGAACTTATATTCTAATGTGTCCACAAAAAGCAAGGTTTTGACCACAAAATGAGTTAATTAAGTCATTTCACTAATGCATTTTCCTTTTTCTGTCTTTAATTTTTATTTTCATTCCCTTCTTTTCACAGGTGTTGATCATTAACATGTTGTCTTTGCAGCTTTCCATGATTGGAATGGTTCCTCCAGCATTTATGAAATTACAAGCATATAGGCCAGGCTCAGTGGCTCTGTGTCCCACCACTTTGGGAGGCTGAGGCGGATGGATCATGTGAGGTCAGGAGTTCGAGACCAGCCTGATTAACATGGAGAAACCCTGTCTCTACTAAAAATACAAAATTAGCTAGGCATGGTGGCACATGTCTGTAATCCCAGCTACTCGGGATGCTGAGGCAGGAGAATTGCTTGAACCCGGGAGGCGGAGGTTGCGGTGAGCCGAGATTGTGCCATTGCACTCCAGCCTGGGCAACAAGAGGGAAAGTCTGTCTCAAACAAACAAACAAAAAGAAAAAAAAAAAAAAGAAAGAAATTAGAAGCATATAACATTTTACGTCAATGTTTATACATCCAGATATAACAGCCACAAAATACGAAACCATTTTTTTAAATTCCCCATTTTTTTGCTCTCACTGCAAATTTACTCAAACCTCAGTAGTAAATTCAGCATTTACAGGGTTAACATTTGAGTTGCCAGAGAAGATCTTGGCTGGAATCTAAGGAGTGGGCATGGTGGGTCTGCTGCATCAGTGGCAGCAGCTAGGCTGAAGAACGAGTTGGGGTATTCTTCTCCCTCTGTTTTGTCTAAAATTTTACTGTAGCCCTGGACTCTGATGTTATCTTTTTTCCCCCCACCTGGTAGAGAGGTTATTTTTTCCACCTGGAAGACAGAACAAATATAAAAGGTATCATCTGGACTGCATCCCTCCCCAACCCTGTGTTAGCCTGGAGAGCCAAAAGCAGCCAGGGGTTCCACCAAGCCAAATCTCCTGGAGTTGGAGCTATCATTTTAAAATTCCATAGGTAACTTCTGCCCCTCACAACAGAGTTTCAGCTGCTTTATTATACCATGGATGATTCCATAGCCACCCAGGCACCAAAGATTCATCATACCCCATTCCCCTTCATCTTTCCTCTACCCAAACAATGCGTGGACCACATATCATTGAGTCAGGGTCATTCTAGTGAATTTCACTTTTGACACGTACTGTGTCAGGGTCATCAAGACAACTCTTAGGATGGACAGGAGGATGCATAGGACTCAGCATATAATCATACTCATGCTATTTGTCTTAGACGATGGGTGAGAAGGCGTTCTTTTACAAAGTAGCCAGGCATGGTGGCTCACATCTGTAATCCCAGAATTTTGGGAGGCAAGGCAGAAGGATCACCTGAGCCCAGGAGTTTGAGACCAGCCTGGGCAACATAGTGAGACTTCATCTCTAGAAAAAAAAATTTTTTTAATCTGTTAGGCATAGTGGTACACACCTGTACTCCCAGCTACTCAAGAGGCTGAGGTTACAATTGCCACTCCAAAATCATAACTGAGACACTGAAAGACATCTGACTTAACCAACTCCATCTTGCCTCTAACTCCAAGCTGTCATTATTCATTCCTGGGCATTAGCTGAACTGACTTTGGGAAGCACTTAGTTTATAATCCGCAGTTTAGAACAAAGACAATAACAGCCCTTTCCCAAAACAAACCCACATCTTGCCTGGGGACTAGACTGCCTATGTAGGACTAACAAATTAGCCAAAAGATCAATTCTGACCCTCTCCGAATTGCTCCTGGGGATAACATCACTATTGTAAGGCCTAAGATCTGTGCCTGAGATGTTTTGCAGACCCTGCACTTGATGGATCAGCTGGCACCACCCAGCTCAATAAACTGGCTCATTTGATCTTGTGGCCCCCACCCAGGAGCTGACTCAGCACAAGAAGACAGCTTGGACTCCCTGTGATTTCATCTCTGACCAATCAGCACTCCCAACTCACCGGCACCCCATACCCACCAAATTATCCTTAAAAACTGATCCCTGGCCAGTGTGGTGGCTCATACCTATAATCCCAGCACTTTAGGGGGCCAAGGCAGGCAGATCACTTGAGGTCAGGAATTCGAGACCAATCTGGCAGTATGATGAAACCTCATCTCTACTAAAAACACAAAAATTAGCCGGGTGTGGTGGCACACCTCTGTAGTCCCAGCTACTCAGGAGGCTGAGGCAGGAGAATCTTGAACCTAGAGGTGGAGGCTGCAGTGAGCCGAGATTGCCCCACTGCACTCCAGCCTGGGGGACAGAGTGAGACTCTGTCTCAAAAAAAAAGAAAGAAAAGGAAAGGAAGGAAGGAAGCAAGGAAGGAGGGAGGGAGGGAGGGAGGGAGAGAGGGAAGGAAGGAAGGAGGGAGGGAGGGAAGGAAGGAAGGAAGGAAGGAGAGAAAAAAACAAAAACAAAGATTTTGAGAAGGATCTATCTACTTTCAATTCCTGGGGTTCCATGAAGAAAACAGAGGTTTTTCCCAAAACGGATTGCGTGGCACCTCCTCTGTTTTTCCCAAGGAGTCTCAGGCTATTAGAAGCTATCTTAGAGCCTCTCATGCATGCCTTGAGTGGCAAGAAAAAATGGAGAAAAATAATTCAGTTGACTGAAAAGAAAAAACTTTTTTCTAGAACAACAAGATCCAAGATAAAAAAAAAGCATAAAGGCCTTTTAAATATACCTATTGGATATCCACTTCTTTTTTGAGATGGAGGCTCACTCTTTCTCCCAGGCTGGAGTGCAGTGATGCAGTCTCAGCTCACTGTAGCCTCCGCCTCCCACATTCAAGTGATTTTCTCACCTCAATCTCCCGAGTAGCAGGGACCACAAGCCCACAACACCACGCCTGGCTGATTTTTGTATTTTTTTGTAGAGACGGAGTTTCACCATGTTGCCCAGGCTGGTCTCAAACTCCTGGGCTAATGCAATCTTCCTGCTTCAGCCTCCCAAAGTTCTGGGATTACAGCTGCCAGCCACTGCTCCTGGCAGATATCCACTTTTAATTAAGCCGACTTTTAACCATAGTGCTCTTTTTAAAATCCTCTTAAATCTCTTATTACCTGACTTTAGCCATGCCAAGTGGCCAAAATTTCTGGACTTTGAACTTTACAAAAGGTAACCTCCCAGGTGTTTAGAGAAAGGAAAATTCAAGAAGGGAACCCTGAAGTTGTTCATGGAGGGGAAGAGAATTAACAAATGATTAAGGTCACACAGGCCAGGTGTGGTGGCTCATGCCTATAATCCCAGCACTTTGGGAGGCTGAGGTGGGCAGATCACGAGGTCAGGAGATTGAGACCAGCCTGGCCAACATGGTGAAACCCTCTCTACTAAAAATACAAAAAACTTAGCCAGCCATGGTGGTGGGCGCCTGTAATCCCAGCTACGCGGATGTCTGTCAGGAGAATCTTTTGAACCCAGGAGGCGGAGTTTGCGGTGAGCCGAGATCACGCCACTGTACTCCAGCCTGGGCAACAGAGCAAGACTCCGTCTCAAAAAAAAAAAAAAAAAAGGGAACAAAAAAAAGTCACACAAATATCACCCAGAAAGTACTCATATCCTAAGCCAGGAATTGAACTCAGGCCACCACTGTAAAACGGCAAAGCCTTAGCTGCTGAGCTACAGCACCGAGCTCTTTCTGTTGCCCTTCCCAGAAGGAGTCTAAGGTAGTTAATTTTGAGCTTGCAAACGCTTTTAACTCCTGAAAATGATTTTTGGAGCTAACTATGACGTGAACCCCCAAATTCCTGTTTCCTGGAAGGTGGAGACCAAGAGAAAGTACTCTCACATGGTTACAAGGTCAGGCTCCTAAGGACATAAAACAAGATAGAGACCTCATCCAGTTTTTCTGTTTTTTTTTTGTTGGTTTGTTTTTTGTTTTTTTTTTTTTTGTTTTTTCTTAAGAGACTTGTAGCAAAGTTTGGAACTGACTAGTTTGCTGGGGTGGTTTGAACAGCGGGCTTATGGGGTCCTTTTGTTTTATCCTAAGGTACTTCTCTTTATGACAGACCCATACAGAAAGACACACAAGGCCCACCAGATTCGCTACTGTTTAACAATAGCCTTAAAATCCTTTGTTGCATTAAGAAAAACTTTACAGAGGATATAAACAGTGATTGTTATCATTCATTCAACCGGTTTGCACAGAGAGAGGACAGACGTCAAGAAATCCTTTCACTTTTGCTGGTTGCCTTTTCCCTGAGTTGTTCTAGTAACCTGGCTCACTGCACTATAGCCCTGGGGGCCAAGTTGCAACACAAAGAGAATTTATCTTTTTCCACATTGGCCAGAGCAAAATACATGTGACAAAACATAGACATTAGCCACTCCACTTAGCACCCAATATCAAACAGGCAAGACTGAAACTTGCCCCTGGATGGGCCCTGTCATCTTTAAATCTTTTTAGAAGCTTCTGCATATTAATAGGCATCCCTAGATGAGACTAATTTGGGAGCCCTCATTTTTAAATGCACTTCAGTGCATTGTTGTTCAGCTGAAACTTTCCACTGTAAGTTATGTTTAGTAAAATTTTGCCATTTCTGTAAGGCTCTGCTGCTTCCCAGGCCTAACACTTATGCAGGTATAAGCTGGAAGAAACTCAGTCCTCCAGAAATTAAGGATCTATTTTTACCTAAGATATTGGCTTCACTTTCAGTTTCCCTTGATCAGCTTAGCCAATGATTTTTTCCTACCTAAGCAAGCAAAAAAAATGAAATAAAGGGGAGGAACACAAAAATCCCTGTGAATTTTCAAAAGCCAAATTTTACAACCCCAACAATACCACCACGTACTACCAGTTTCTTTCTGGCCTAGTCAGATATAAAAGGCCTCTAACTGGATTCAAGCCAGTTAATTACCAGATCAAATTTGATCCTGGACCCAGTCTAGTTTCTGTCGCAACTTCTAAACCTAGTTTGGAAAAGAAATTTGCTCAAAGAAACTCAGAGAGCTGGCCGGGTGTGGTGGCTTATGCCTGTATTCCCAGCACTTTGGGAGGCTGAGGTGGGTGGATCACTTGAAGGTCAGGAGCTCCAGACCAGCCTGGCCAACATGGAGAAACCCCATCTCTACTAAAAATATAAAAAATTAGCTGGGTGTGGTGGTGCATGCCTGTAATCCCAGCTACTCAGGAGGGGGCAGGAGAATTGCTTGAACCCAGGAGGCGGAGGTTACAGTGAGCCAAGATCTCGCCATTGCACTCAGCCTGGGCAACAAGAGTAAAACTCTGTCTCAGAAAAAAAAAAAAGGAACTCAGAGAGCTCAAAACACTAATCTGTGGAGCTCTGAAATCTGAGAGAGAACTTACCAGGATCCCCAGCTGCTGTGACAGATCAAAGGACACAGTGGATTCTGCAGGTAACTTGCTTGTTCACTCAGCACTCCTGGAGATCGTTACAAGCTCTACTTCAGATCCCACTTCTGACACCATCTGTTAAAAGAAAAACTTCAGCAGAATTAAATTTCAAGGAGTTTAATTGAGCAATGAATAATTTGCAAATCAAGCAGCCCCCAGAATCACAGCAGATTCAGAGAGATTCCAGGGATGCCTCATGGTCACAACAAATTTATAGACAAAAAACAAGAGAAGTGATGTACAAGAATTGGAAGTGAGGTACAGAAACAGCTGGGTTGGTTACAGGTTGGCATCTGCCTTATTTGAACACAGTTTGAACACTCAACAGTGTATGAGTTGTTGAAGTATGGCTGCTGGGATTGGCCAAGGCTCAACTATTGTTACAGGTGAATACTCCTAAGTTAGGTTTTCAAAGTTATCTCCCTATTAACTTAGGTTACAGTGCATCCACAAGGACTCAAATATAGAAGTACAGAGCCCTCCTCAACCCATATTTAATTCACTTTAACACTACCAACAAACTAGTCTACGTTAAAGGAAAAAAAATTTTTTTTGAGATGGAGTCTTGCTCTGCCACCCAGGCTAGAGTGCAGTGGCACAATCATGGCTCACTGTAGCCTCCACTTCTGAGGCTCAAATGATCCTCTCACCTCAGCCTCCCAAGTAGCTGGGATCACAGGCACATGCCACCATGCTGGGCTAATTTATTTATTTATTTTTTGGTAGAGATGGGGGTCTCACTATGTTGCCCAGGCTGATCTCAAACACGTTAAAAATTTAATGCCAGCCTAACTGTTGAGAAGATAGAAACAAAACTACTCCACACATCCTGTCCTCCAGCCTCAGCAGTCCTACTGCAAAGGTATTACCATACTGAGTTTACAAGAGGATTTACTTGAATTTCACTTGTTCTCTCATGGCCAAATTATTGCTCTTGAGTTTAATGCCTCAGGTCTCTCATCTGTAAAGTGGGTCAATAATAGTAACTTCACAAACTTGCAAAGAGTAAATGAAGAGATGATGCAAGCAAAGTGCAGGAAAAGTGCCTGGAAGAGAGCCTGGCACAGAACACTCGTTAACTTTAGCTACCATTATGACGATTTTGGAAGTCTTTCTTCCTATTGCTACTATACTCTTTAGTGCCTAACGAAGAAACAAAACATCAATTGCAATTTTGGTGGATTAATTCTTTTCCAGTCAGTGCCCCAGCTCCTTACTGATGTAGCTAGCTCTTCACCCTGCCCTTATTAACCCTTTATACTTATCTGCCCACCTGACACGTGGGGACGTGGCTTGTGCACTAGGGCAGTATAAGGACCTAGATTGATGTATGCTACTTGGTTGTGTATACCTGAGATGTGAACAGTCCCAGGAGATGGGGACGGGGTGGCCAGATCAGAACATCATAACCGAGTTGGGAGACTTCTGAGCTCCAGATGAGTGGTCTCTATGTCCTATGCATCCTTTGGCAAGGGACTCCATGTATTAGTCTTTCTCTCTTTGTTTTTTTTTTTTTTGTTTTTTTTTTTTTTTTTGAGACGGAGTCTTGCTCTGTCGCCCAGGCTGGAGTGCAGTGGCGCGATCTCGGCTCACTGCAAGCTCCGCCTCCCGGGTTCACGCCATTCTCCTGCCTCAGCCTCCCGAGTAGCTGGGACTACAGGCGCCCGCTACCACGCCCGGCTAATTTTTTGTATTTTTAGTAGAGACGGGGTTTCACCGTGTTAGCCAGGATGGTCTCGATCTCCTGACCTCGTGATCCGCCCGCCTCGGCCTCCCAAAGTGCTGGGATTACAGGCGTGAGCCACCGCGCCCGGCCTTTTTTTTTTTTTTTTTTTTTGAGACAGTGTTTCGCTCTTGTTGCCCAGGCTGGAGTGCAATGGCGTGATCTCGGCTCACCGCAACCTCCGCCTCCCGGGTTCAAGCAATTCTCCTGCCTCAGCCTCCCGAGTAGCTAGGATTACAGGCATGCGCCACCACGCCAGGCTAATTGTGCATTTTTAGTAGAGACGGGGTTTCTCCATGTTGGTCAGGCTGGTCTCGAATTCCCGACGTCAGGTGATCCGTCCGCCTCGGCCTCCAAAATGCTGGGATTACAGGCGTGAGCCATTGCCACCGGTGTATTACTCTTTCTCTATTGCAATTACCCTGTCTTGATAAATAGGCTCTGTCTAAGCAGCAGGCACGGTGATCCCATTGGGCAGTTACACAGGGTTGTATGTAACTGGGTTACAGGGTTGTAACAGGGTTGCTGCTGTAATGGCCCAATGGGTTCACCTTGCCTGTTGCCTAGACAGAGCTGATTTATCAAGACGGAAATTGTAATAGAAAAACAGTAATTCACGCAGAGCTGCTGTGCAGGAGACTAGAGTTTGTTGTTGTTGTTTTGAGACGGAGTCCCGCTCTGTCGCCCAGGCTGGAGTGCCAAGGCGCGACCTCGGCTCACTGCAAGCTCCGCCTCTCGGGTTCACGCCATTCTCCCGCTTCAACCTCCCGAGTAGCTGGGACTACAGGCACCTGCCACCACGCCCGGCTAATTTTGTTTTTGTATTTTTAGTCTAGACGGGGTTTCACCGTGTTAGCCAGGCTGGTCTCGATTTCCTGTCCTCGTGATCTGCCCGCCTCGGCCTCCCAAAGTGCTGGGATTACAAGCATGAGCCACTGCACCCGGCCTAGAGTTTTATTTTTACTCAAATCAGTTTCCCAGAGCATTCAGGGATCAAAGTTTTTTTGTTTTTTGTTTTTTGTTTTTTGAGATGGAGTCTCGCTGTGTCGCCCAGGCTGGAGTGCAGTGGCGCCGTCTTGGCTCACTGCAAGCTCTGCCTCCCGAGTTCACGCCATTCTCCTGCCTCAGCCTCCCCAGTAGCTGGGACCACAGGCGCCTGCCACCACACCCGGCTAATTTTTTTGTATTTTTAGTAGAGACGGGATTTCACCATGTTAGCCAGAATGGTCTTGATCTCCTGACCTCGTGATCCGCCCGCCTCGGCCTCCCAAAGTGCTGGGATTACAGGCGTGAGCCACCGCGCCCGGCCAGGGATCAAAGTTTTTAAGGATAATTTGGCAGCTTGGGGAAGGCCAGTGAGTCAAGAGTGCTGATTGGTTGGGTGGGAGATGAAGTCACAGGGAGTTGAAGCTGTCCTCTTGGCGCTGAGTCAGTTCCTGGGTTGGTGGGGAGGGGGCACAAGATCACATAGTCAGTTTATCCATCTGGTGGTGCCAGCTGATCCATCAAGTGCAGGGTCTGCAACATATCTCAAGCACCGATCTTAGGTGTAGTTTAGGGAGGGTCAGAATCTTGTAGCTTGCAGCTGTAATTTCTAATCTAAACCATAATTTCTAATCTTGTGGCTGATTTGTTAGTCCTACAAAGGCAGTCCAGTCCTCAGGCAAGAAGGAAGTTTGTTTTGGGAAAAGGCTGTCATCATCTTTGTTTTAAACTTCAAACTGTAAACTGAGTTCCTCCCAAAGTTAGTTCAGCCTATATCCAGGAATGAACAAAGACAGTTTGGAGGTTAGAAACAACATGGATTTGGGTAGGTCAGATCGCTTTCAGTGTCTCAGTTATAATTTTGCAGTGGTGGTTTCACTGTGACAATCCTGAGGGACTTCCCACAGAACCCTCAGTTATTGAAGCCCAAAGCCTCAGAAATGGCGAGGAAGAAGGGGAGGGGTGTTGCGCGGTCAAACTCCACACGTTCTTAGCCGACCTCCGCCGCTTTTCCTAGAATGTCTCATCTCTATGGTCGACGGCGTTCAGATTCCGGGGCAGACTAAGTTGTTCTTCCGGGGTAACTGCCTCTTCCAGGGCGGGCGGTGTGGTGCACGCATTGCTGTGCTCCAACTCCCTCAGGGCCTGTGTTGCCGCACTCTGCTGCTATGAGCTTCCTCAAAAGTTTCCCGCCGCCTGGGCCAGCGGAGGGGCTCCTGCGGCAGCAGCCAGACACTGAGGCTGTGCTGAACGGGAAGGGCCTCGGCACTGGTACCCTTTACATCGCTGAGAGGTAGGGTTCCTGGTCCCCAGCGCCGGCCTCCTGCGCGCCGCCCTCCTCCTTGCTGGAGCAGGCGGTGCGAAGGAGCCGGGCAAGGGGCGGCCTGGAGGCCTGCTGGGAGCGGGGTCTCGTGCCCGACGCCTCAGGGATACCTGTACCGGGTGGAAGGCTCGATTTTTCTAGTACTTCTCCGGAGCCTTCCATTCTCTGTTTTCTCCGGCCGGAATTTCCCCTTATGGATTGTGCTTTTTTTTTTTTTCTTTTTTTCCTCTTTCTCTTTCTCTGTCTCTTTCTCTCTTTCTTTCTTCTTCTTTTCTTTCTTTCTTTTTTTAACTCGCCTATTTACTGGAGGTCTGGCGCGTGCGTTGCCCTTAACGCACGGTCTGGTTTTAAGGGTCTGAAGTGTGCCTGTCTTTCCGGATGAACAGATGCAGGAGATGTTCCCCTCTCTGGGATACGTAGTTTCAGAGCCGACTGTGGAGGACTTTTAAAGTTTGGTTACACAATAAAGATTTTCTTCTGTAGGTATAGTAAGGAGAGGAACACCCTTAACTCGACACAGACAGGGGTCATATGCAGAGGGACCAGACTCCCGTTTTGGGGTCCTGGAAGGAATTGCCCTTTTATTTGGCCACGTGGAGCACTTTGGTATTTTGACAGTCAGATAGATCTACCGTAAATATTGTGGTTGTAGAACTGAGGTCCCTGTTTCCTTGACATGCAGTTTTCTTTATTTTGAAGCCTGTAATGACACATCGAATCTTTCCTGCCCTTCAGATATGTGTTGCTTCCCCTTTTGCTCCATCACTTGTCTACAGCCAGAGAAAATTCTCTACTTTTAAGAGCTCATGTGATTACTTTGGAACCACCTGTAAAATCCAGGATAATCTCCCTATGTTACTGTCGACTGGTAACCTTAATTACGTTTGTGAAGTCCCTTTTGCTGTGTAATATAACATATTCACCCGCATGATACCAGAAAGTGAAGGTCGTGGGGCCAAAATTCTGCCTACTACAGAATCCAGAGCACAAAAACTGTAAAGAACCTCTGCTTTAAAGGGAAATTTAGACATTGAGCAAGGTTTAGGCTTCAGGCCAGAAACTGAGATAGGACATATGGATGGGAGGAAAAGCAAGATTGAGGTGAGAGGCAGATAATGAGTTTGGTCAGGACATGTGTGGAGTAGTTGTACATATGACCGTGTTGGGCCGGGCGCGGTGGCTCACACCTGTAATCCCAGCACTTTGGGAGGCTGAGGCAGGCAGATCGCTTGAGCCCAGGAGTTTGAGATCAGCCTGGGCAGCATGGCGAAACCCAGTCTCTACAAAAAATAAAAAATTAGCCAGGCATGGTGGCGGCCTGTAGTCCTAGCTACTCAGGAAACTGAGGTGGGAGGATCACCTGAGCCCAGGAGGTCGAGGCTGCGGTGAGCCGTGATTGTGCCCCTGCACTCCAGCCTGCATGACAGAGTGAGACCCTGTCTCAAAAAAAAATAAAAATAAAAATAAAAAAAGAATGTGTATCTTGGGAAAGTGGTATTAAAGAGAGATGTTTGGAGGTCGTTAAAGTGTTAGTGTATACTCATGGAAATGGATTAGATATCTCAGAAGAGAAGAGGACCAAGTGTAGAACCCTAGGGATACGCCGACGGGTGGGTCATGGAAGAAGAGACTTGAGAAAGGAGGAAGGAGCAGTCAAAACAAAATGTGAAGAGCATATATTGAGTATTGACAAGGAAATCTTTGATAATTGGGGAAAGCAGTTTCTTTGAAGTGGTGGAAGATGGAGCACAGATACATTCCTAGTTCCCAGGCATTCCTTTTTTCTTCATGACATTTCTGTATGTGGACGCTTCTTTCAGTATTATAACTCCTTTTGAGGGACAGTCCTGTATTGGTTTTTGCATTTAGAAGAATTTCAAACCTAAGATCCAGTGTGGTGGCTCACGCCTGTAATACCAGCACTTTGGGAGGCTGAGGCGGGTGGATCACCTGATGACAGGAGTTCAAGACCAGCCTGGCCAACAACGTGAAACCCTGTCTCTACTAAAATACAAAAATTAGCCGGGTGTGGTGGTGTGCACCTGTAATCCCAGCTACTTGGGAGGCTGAGGCAGGAGAATCGCTTGAACCCGAGAGGCGGAGGTTGTAGTAAGCCGAGATCATGCCATTGCATTCCAGCCTGGGCGACAGAGTGAGACTGTCTCAAAAAAAAAAAAAAAAAAGAAAAATTTCAAACCTAAAGAAAAGTTGTGTTATTACTACCCATACACCCTTCACAAAGATTTATTAGTTAACATTTTGCCATGTTTATGTCTCTGTTTTTCTTTTTTTTCTGAGCCATTTGAGAATTGTCGGCATGTTTTCCACTTCCTGTTCAGAAGAACAGGGACATTATCTTGTATAACCACAATACAATTCTCATACTAAGGAAGTATAACTCTTTTTAAGTTCTTATCAGCTTTTAAAAAATTCTTAGCCTGGGCAAGGTGGCTTACGCCTGTAATCGCAGCACTTCGGAAGGCCAAGGTGAGCAGATCCCTTGAGTCCAGGAGTTCTTGACCAGCCTGGACAACATGACAAAACCCCATCTCTGCAAAGAATACAAAAAATGCAAAAATTAGCCGGTCGTGGTTGCACGTGCCTGTAGTCGCAGTTACTATGGGGAGCTGAGGTGGGAGGATTACTTGAGCCTGGGCAGTTGAGGCTGCGGTGAGCTGTGATCACACTACTGCATTCCGGCCTGGGTGAAACCTTGTCTCTGAAAAAAATTAAACATTATTTGTTTCAGCTTTTCACAAACAAATCTCTTATGTTTCTTCTTTAAGATTTTTTTTTTTTTTTTTTTGAGACAGAGTCTTGTTCTGTGGCCCAGGCTGGAGTGCAGTGGCGCGACCTTGGCTCACTGCAAGCTCCGCCTCCCGGGTTTAAGCGATTCTCCTGCCTCAGCCTCCTGAGTAGCTGGGACTACAGACGTGCTCCACCACGCCCAGCTAATTTTTGTATTTTTAGTAGAGACGGGGTTTCACCATGTTGGCCAGGCTGGTCTGGAATTCCTGACCTCATGATCCACCCACCTTGGCCTCCCAAAGTGCTGGGATTACAGGCATGAGCCACTGCGCCCGGCCAAAATAATTTTTTTGTGTGTGAAACATAAATACAAAAAAAGGGTATAAATACACACACATACTATGTACATATATATACAGTCCAGCCGTTCTTCATCTGAGGGAGTGAGGGAGAATGCCCAGAGATAACAAAGCTGGAGAAGGAGAGAGTCATGTTCATGAATTTGGCTTATAGCCTTTAGGCTTTGGTGAAACTATTTAGTTTGAGGCAGAGAGGGACAGCAACAGATTAGGTTTGGCTGGACTTGGTTTAGTCTCTCAGATTTGTGTTGAAAGATTTAGAATCTCCGGCTTATTTCAGAGCTTAGTTTTTTATAGGAAGTTGAATTTTTTTTTTTTTTTGAGATGAAGTTTCACTCTTGTTGCCCAGGCTGGAATGCAATGGCGCAATCTTGGCTCACCGCAACCTCCGCCCCCCGAGTTCAAGCTATTCTTTTGCCTCACCCTCCCGAGTAGCTGGGATTAACAGGCATGCACCACCATGCCTGGCTAATTTTGTATTTTTAGCAGAGATGGGATTTCTCCATGTTGGTCAGACTTGTCTCAAACTCCCGAACTTAGATGATCCATCTGCCTTGGCCTCCCAAGATGCTGGGATTATAGGTGTTAGCCACTGCACCCGGCCAGGAAGTTGAATTTTTATCCAAATAAGGAAGATACAGAGGCATGAATAATATAAAATAGACAGTTTAAAACAGGTAAAATAGGTAATCAAATTAAAATTAGGTAATTTAAACTTAAAATTTTTTTTTGTATCTCATTCCAAAATTAATCTTAAACCAAATAATTAAGTTAACCCAAATTCAAGACCTCTCTTAGCTTCCTGTCCTGTTTTTCATCCCGTGCTGGGAATAAAGGACACTCACCATACTTGTGCAAAAGCATTTGAATTCAGCAAAACATGTTCTCTACATGTTTACTCTGTGTCTAATTCTTCTTGTCTTTCCCTTTTGACTCACAGTTTCTTTGGAACTGGGTATGATTAATTAAATGTTTTAGAAGGATTTCTTCTAGAATATATACAAAGAGTAAATGCAAATCAGAATTTAATGATCAGACAAAACAGTTATATTTTTAGATGATACAGTGAAATCTTTTATGTTTCTCTACAGCACTTTGAAAGTTAGAACTTGAATACTTTGAGTAGATTTATTACAATCATCCCAGCAAACTTTAATGGCAGCATGTCTGGCCTATTTCATCGTGGCCTCTGCTAGAATTAGAAAATCTGGTGGTGGTACAACAAATAATTCATGTGCAATAGGATTTAATTTGTTGTTAATAGGTATTTGTTCAAATTAAAATTGCCAGATTAAATGAATGTACTGTCAAATCTCTTTTTTTTTTTTTTTTTTTTTGAGATGGAGTCTCCCCGTCGCCCAGGCTTGAGTGTGGTAGCGTGATCTTGGTTCACTGCAACCTCCGCCTCCTGGATTCAACCAATTCTCCTGCCTCAGCCTCCCAAGTAGCTGGGATTACAGGTGCCTGCCACCACACCCAGCTAATTTTCGTATTTTTAATAGAGACAGGGTTTCGCCATGTTGGTAGTCTGGTCTGGAACTCCTGACCTCAGGTGATCCATCCACCTCGGCCTCCCAAAATGCTCCCAGAATTATAGGCCTGAGCCACCACGCTCGGCTTATAATGTCAAATCTTTTTAAACATAGTAACATGCTGTTGGAAAAAATAAGTTGTTGAAAGTAAGTTGTTTTCCCATTTAAAAATATCTGTGAATATTAATATATGATTTGCATTTGTAAATCTGAAAAAGTAAAATACAGAAACCTAGAGTTTCTTTTCTTTTTTTATTTTAAAAAAAGAATTTAATGATTAGAATAAGTGTTTTTAAGTGTGGAACTTGGCTTCTGTCCTATAGAATGCATAATCCCAGTTCATGTAAAAGATTATGAGAGTTCCATAGCAAATGCTGTGCAGAGGAGCATTTGTATTCTCTCTGCACTAGTAAGGAATTACAGAGTTATTATGATGGCTTTTAAAAGTGAAGGCCATAATTTGATAGGCACTCATTCTATGTTTAGGTTTCAGTTTTTCCATGTCGTCATTGAGTCATTCAAGTTTTATGGCTCTGGATATTTGAAATTATTTTGGACACCCAAATTTGGAATGTTTCTTTCTGAATTGTGATAACGCCAGAAAATTTTTGAGATCAGAAAAGGGCAGTTTATTTGCTTTAAAATAATACAGCTTTTGTAGGGGACTCGTGATACTTGGGCATTATTTCATCTCCACATTAAAAGGAAAGCAGTGGGCAGGAAAGATGCATACAGCACATAACCTCATTACATAATACAATGTTTCTTTGGAACCAGTAGGAATGAGTTGTTCTGGAAAACAATTTGTAGAGGTTTTATCACTTTTAGCTCTTTAAGATTTATCACTTTTAGGCCAGGCGCAGTGGCTCACGCCTGTAATCCTGGCACTTTGGGAGGCCGAGGTGGCAGATCACCTGAGGTCGGGAGTTTGAGACCAGCCTGGCCGTCATGGCAAAACCCCATCTCTATTAAAAATACAAAAATTAGCGAGGCGTGGTGTCACACGCTTGTAATCCCAGCTACTTGGGAGGCTGAGGCAGGAGAATCGCCTGAACCCTGGAGGTGGAGATTGCAGTGAGCCAAGATCATGCTACTGCACTCCAGCCTGGGTGACAGAGTGAGACTTCATCTCAAAAAAACAAAGATTTATCACTTATAAGCTTCCTAGTTTTCCTTTACTTTTTTTTTTTAAATAAGAATGTTGGATGGAAATCTTTCCACATGACAGTGCATATATTCTTACTTTTGCCTTTTGAAAGTATACAATTAGGGGCAGGGTGTGGTGGCTCATGCCTATAATCCCAGCACTTTGGGAGGCCGAGGCGGGTGGATCATGAGGTCAGGAGATCCAGACCATCCTGGCTAACACGGTGAAACCCCGTCTCTAAAAATACAAAAAATTAGCCGGGCGTGGTGGCGGGCGCCTGTAGTCCCAGCTACTCGGGAGGCTGAGGCAAGAGAATGGCCTGAACCCGAGAGGCGGAGCTTGCAGTGAGCCGAGATCCGCCACTGCACTCCAGCCTGGGCGACAGACCGAGACTCCGTCTCAAAAAAAAAAAAAAAGTATACAATTACATAAGTTTTAGTATATTTACAGAGTTGTACAGTTATCACCACAATCTAATAATATGCCTTTGTTTTTGGTAATGCTTTCGGTAACTGAGGGTCATGTGGTTAGACATTGATTTCATTTAGGGGAACTGAGGTGTAAAGTTCATCCTCCCCTTCCACTGAACATGAGTGATCTCAGACTGTCACACTGTCATTGTTCCTGCCCAAGGCAGTCCTAGGTTCTCCTGTTTTACTTTTGTTTTTGCTTGGTTAGAAATTAGACAGCCAGGCTTGTTAAAATTGTATAGAATATAGAATGATACAGGGGTCTTACTTCATTGACTTTTAAAAATAATTCATATAGCATACAGTTTAACCATTTAAACATACAATTCACTAGTTTTTAGTCTGTTTACAGAATTGTGCAATTATCACCACCATTTTAGAATATTTTCTTCACCCCAAAAAGAACCTGGTACCCACTAGCAGACATTCCCTATTTCCTTCTAGCCCTAGGCAACCACTATATTGCATTAACATTTTTTTTTTTTGACTTCTTCAGGATTTTTTACTTTTTTTCTGCTAAGTGGTACAGCTCCAGATGGATGAAGTATTATCAGAAAATTAGCTAGCCTCTACTGAAAGCTCAACATACTGATTTTGGTGATGTGTTTCCTTTATTACACCAATAAAATATTTGCATTTGACCACATTTGAGGGAAAACTAGACCTAGCTTTTCTGTGGCTTTCTCTTAAAGACGTTGAATAAATGAAAGGCTTCAGGGAATCTGTCTCTCAGGGTAATAATTATTTCCTGACTTGCGGTGAGTGTGATTACAGCCATTTCATATATATGTCTTTTAGTGTAGGATTCATGGAGAAATGCATGATTACCAAGGATTTATTGCATACTTAACTCCTGAGCTCTTTCTTAACGGTTTTGAAGAATGTTAATAAAGGAGTGTGACAAGTTCTGCTGTCTGATAGTTCACATTCCATAAGGGTACATATAAGACTCATTACCACAGAGTTAAGTGCTAAAATTTGCAAATCAGAAAAGGAAGAGATCTTTATGGACTGGTGTAGTTGAAGGGAGGCCTCATGGAAGAGGGGAGGATTTGCAAAAGCAAAGAGGGTATTTGAAGACATACCAAAAAAGAGTAAGCATGAAAGTCATAGAAACATACATGTGACTGAGGAAAATGGAATTTCAAGTCTGTTTGAATTTATAGCTAGAGGGAAAGAGACCGTAACAGAATTGATCTTAAAGAAAACTCAGTTTCCACTACTGAATTTTCTTATTTTATGAACGTTTCTAAAAAAGTAAACTTGAATTTATTTATATGCATAAAGGTGTCCAAGCTGAACTTTTATATACTTTGTGGTCTTACATGAGGATTTACTTTCTAAAAATAATCTACTTAAAACATGTTTTTCAGCCGCCTGTCTTGGTTAGATGGCTCTGGATTAGGATTCTCACTGGAATACCCCACCATTAGTTTACATGCATTATCCAGGGACCGAAGTGACTGTCTAGGAGAGCATTTGTATGTTATGGTGAATGCCAAATTTGAAGGTATGTATGGTGTAATTTAATCTAATGCCTCCTTTGATAGCAAATTATATTTTAAAAAAGAGTCTTTGAGTCCGGGCGCGGTGGCTCACGCCTGTAATCCCAGCACTCTGGGAGGCCGAGGCGGGCGGATCACAAGGTCAGGAGATCGAGACCATCCTGGCTAATACGGTGAAAACCCGTCTCTACTAAAAAATACAAAAAATTAGCCAGGCGTGGTGGTGGGCTCCTGTAGTCCCAGCTACTCAGGAGACTGAGGCAGGAGAATGGTGTGAACCTGGGAGGTGGAGCTTGTAGTGAGCCGAGATCATGCCACTGCACTCCAGCCTGGGCGACAAAGTGAGACTCCGTCTAAAAAAAAAAAAGAAAAAAAAAAGAGTCTTTGATAATAATCAATGTAACATTGAGGCCATTGACTCATTTTGGGTAGTAGTTTATTAAGCAAAATTTCAGCACAGCAACTTGGACACTTGAAGTTTTCACAATGGATGTTCATGTGTGTCTGTATATATTTCTCTATATTTACACTTAGAATTCTTCATTTATTATGGATATGTATTTCTAGCTTTTCCTCTAAAGTTTCACTGTTTATTCTGCCTTTCTCTTTTTAAAAGGCACCCTTAGGGGCTTGGATCAGTATACCCTGTGCTTCTCATAATTTAAGATAGAACTGTTTTGTTTTGTTACAATAGTGGGTCTCAGTGGTTGTAGGGGGGATATATTTTCCATGGGCCTCCACCAACCTCACCATTCCCCCACATTTGGCAGTGACATTTTGGTTGAAAGAGGAAGGGTATTATTGGTGTCTAGCAGTTAGATGCCAAGGATGCTATTATTATACTAAATATTCTGCTAGGCACAGATGGTCCCCCACAACAAAGAATTATTCCATCCAAATGTCAGTAGTGCCAAGGTTGAGAAACTGTAGGATATAAAGATTCTCAAGTTTTGCTTTGGGATAATTGCAAAGACTTGTAAAAATCTAGTGAAGATGCTCATGTTTAAAATAACGGGTTGCTTTTCTTTGAAGTAGTGTGTAAGAGACAATCCTATGAAGTTACCTGTAAGGCTATTGCTCTTTCAAATTTAGATTTTAATATGGTTCCAGATATAATATGATCATTTATATTCAGTTGTGACACTATTTAGTAATTCTTAGGACTTTTGGCAAGACCTGCCTCATTAAGTGGTAATGACTGATTCAGCTATCTGAAAATATTTTTGTTATAAGATTTCAAATTCTTGCCATTGGAAAAGGTTCAAAGACATTTAAAAATCTAGTGAAGTTTGAAAAAGAGGATGAGGAAAAGTAAAAGGCTGTTAACCTTGGGGTGTAGTAGTGTAGTAAGACTTCCTAATAAGGCATTTGACACAAAATTTACTCTCCATCTAAGTAAATGCAACTATGATTTTATAACCAAGAATATTATGTGTCATGTTTAGTTTAAAGCATTCATTCATTTGCAGAAATGCGAAACCTTGCTCTTGTCAGTCAACTCCAGATGCTGGTGTGAAATGGCCCCAAATAGTGACGGCCATTGGAGGTGGGAAAGGTACATGCCAAGAGAAAGGCTTAGGAAATAGCATTTAATAAATACTAGCCTAAGGGCAAAAGCACATTGAATAAGAAAACTCTGTCATTAGGCCTGGCACAGTGGCTCACACCTGTAATCCCAACACTTTGGGAGGCCAAGGGGGGCAGATCACAAGGTCAAGAGATTGAGACCATCCTGGCCAACATGGTGAAACACTGTCTCTACTAAAAATACAAAAATTAGCTGGGCGTGGTGGCGGGTGCCTGTAATCCCCGCTACTCGGGAGGCTGAGACATGAGAATCACTTGAACCCGGGAGGTGGAGGTTGCAGTGAGCCGAGATCGCGCCACTGCACTCCAGCCTGGGCAACAGAGCAAAACGGTCGAAGAAAAGAAAAAAAAGTAAAAACTCTGTCATTAACTTGCTAGGCAAGTCATTTGCATTTCTCTGAGCCTGAATTTCATCCAAAAAGTTAAGGGAGTATATTAGTCTCTTGTTCCCAAACTCAAGACTAATGGATACACATTAGAAATACGTGGGAAGCTTGTTTAAAATGCAAATGCTCTGAGTCCTAAACTAGGAAAAAGCAGTTCAGTAGGTTTTAGGGTGTGTGTTTTAAATATGTGCTCTATAATCATACAGAATCTATATGATTGGTTGTAATTGATGTGATTATGATTAATCCTTTCTTAGTAAGATACGCAGGATTTCCTATCTTACTAGAAATTAGTATCTTTCTGGGTCACATTTATTTCACTAATTCTCCAGTTCCTTTTTTTTTTTCTTTTTTTTTGAGATGGAGTCTTGCTCTGTCGCCAGGCTGGAGTGCAGTGACGCGATCTTGACTCACTGCAACCTCTGCCTCCTGGGTTCAAGTGATTCTTCTGCCTCAGCCTCCCGAGTAGCTGGGACTACAGGCTCCCGCCACCACACCCCCGCTAATTTTTTTTTTTTGTATTTTAGTAGAGTTGGGGTTTCACTGTGTTGGCCAGGATGCTCTCCATCTCCTGACCTCATGATCCACCCACCTCAGCCTCCCAAAGGGCTGGGATTACAGGCGTTAGCCACCTCGCCTGGCCCTTTAGTTCTTTTTATCTTAAACTCCTCTCATAAATTACATGTGCTTGAATCATATTTTCCCAGCCTTTGTTCCTTGCATTCTGATTCTCTAAGCTCTAAGTTTTTTTTTTTCTCTTTGGCATACCTCTGTAAGTCTCTTTAAAAATGACCATCAGGGCTGGGCGTGGTGGCTCACACCTGTAATCCCAGCACTTTGGGAGGCCGAGGCGGGCGGATCACGAGGTCAGGAGATCAAGACCATTCTGGCTAACACGGTGAAACCCCGTCTCTACTAAAAAAAATACAAAAAAATTAGCCGGGTGTGGCGGCGGGCGCCTGTAGTCCCAGCTACTCAGGAGGCTGAGGCAGGAGAATGGGGTGAACCCAGGAGGCAGAGCTTGCAGTGGGCCGAGATGGCACCACTGCAGTCCAGCCTGGGCGACAGAGCAAGACTCCGTCTCAAAAAAAAAAAAATGACCATCAGGACCGGGCACAGTGGCTCACATCTGTAATCCCAGCATTTTTTCTTTGTGATGGAGTCTCACCCTGTCACCTAGGCTGGAGTGCAACGCTGTGATCTTGGCTCACTGCAACCTCCACCTCCCGGGTTCAAATGATTCTCCTGCCTCAACCTCCCGAGTAGCTGGGATTATAGGCGCCTGCCACCACGCCTTGCTAATTTTTGTTTTTTTAGTAGAGATGGGGTTTCACCATATTGGCCAGGCTGGTCTCAAACTCCTGACCTCGTGATCCGCCCACCTCGGCCTCCCAAAGCGCTGGGATTACAAGCGTGAGCCACTGTGCCCAGCCACAATCCCAGCATTTTGAATGGCCAAGACAGGAGGATCACTTGAGCCCAGGAGTTTCAGACCAGCCTGGGCAACATCGTAAGACCCCATCTCAAAAAAACAAAAATTAGCAGGGTGTGGTGGCAAGTGCCTGTAGTCCTAGCTGCTTAGTAGGCTGAGGTGGGAGGATCGCTTGGGCCTGAGAGGGCAAGGGTGTCCAGTCTGGGCAACAAAACAAGTCCCAGTCTCAGAAAAAAAAGTTGACCCTTAGCTCATTGTTGATGAAATTAGATTACCTTAAAAATAACCTTAAAAATTCATTCCCGGTGAGGCGCGGAGGGAGCACTTTGGGAGGCCAAGGTGGGTGTATCTCGAGGTCAGGAGATCGAGGCAAGGCTTTTCTAGGATGCTCACTGGATAAATAATCAGAATTTTTCAACCATAATTGGAAATAAATTTGTCAACCATAATTGGAAATTAAAATTGAATTGCAATATTCAGATTTTCAATATGCTTCATTTTTTTAAAGTCAAATAATGACATTAAAAGGGTATTTTATTTTCTAGAAGAATCAAAAGAACCTGTTGCTGATGAAGAAGAGGAAGACAGTGATGATGATGTTGAACCTATTACTGAATTTAGATTTGTGCCTAGTGATAAATCAGCGTGTGAGTGTTCTACAGTATTGATTCTTCCCCTTTTACATACCAAGCATTCCCAATTGACACACACACATACACACACACACACACCTCTCACCTTTACCACCATTACCTCCATTCTATTGCTTTTTCTTTATTTTAGCATTGGTAATATCATTAAGGACCAAATACCTATTAATATCAAAGGTTGTGAATGTAGTGAGAATATTGTAGACACTCTGTCATCTGGGTATATTTTGTGAGTGGACTCTGGTTAGTTTTACTGATTGGTGCTGTTGACTTAATCTCACCTGCTGGATGGCAGAGGAGTTATGGCAGTTTTAAAGTGGAAGATCTCAGGATGGCTGGAAAGAGCCCTATCAGCTGAGAGCAGTCTTCACCCTTCACCCTGATGCCAGCAGTCTTACCAGGACTCTGACCCTTTTTTCTTGGAAAATCCCACGAGCCATGAAGAGATTGCAATGATCTCTCATAATGAACTCTTATTATTTTATGACTTGTCTTTTGCTTCAACCGCTTTCAAGATTGATCTTACAATTTGGCAGATTTTGTAAATACTGTGGCCTTTTGTGTACCCGTTAAATTTATTTGCACTGATGGTTACTTTTATTACAAAAAAAGATTGGTTACAGTTTAATTTCCTTGTTCAGTGGAGGCAATGTTCACTGCAATGTGCGAATGCCAGGCCTTGCATCCAGATCCTGAGGATGAGGATTCAGATGACTACGATGGAGAAGAATATGATGTGGAAGCACATGGTTAGTGAAATGGATTTTAAAGTGGTTTTTTTGTTTGTTTAGTGTTTCATTTTAAGCATTTATTTGTATTAAGGGTAGAGGATTATAGTTCTTTATATGACTGTAAAGTATGCAGTATGGTAAAATTATTATTATTATTTTTGAGATGGAGTTTTCGCTCTTGTTGCCCAGGCTGGAGTGCAATGGTGTGGTCTCGGCTCACTGCAACCTCTGCCTCCTAGGTTCAAGCGATTCTCCTGCCTCAGCCTTCCAAGTAGCTGGGATTACAGGCATGCGCCACCGCGCCAGGCTAATTTTGTATTTTTAGTAGAGATGGGGTTTCTCCATGCTGGTCTTGAACTCCCGACCTCAGGTGATCCGCCTGCCTCGGCCTCCCAAAGTGCTGGGATTACAGGTGTGAGCCACTGTGCCTGGCTGGTAAGATTATTATTAAAATAGAATGACACGGTAGAACACTTTATGCCAAAGCCCTTTGCAACAGACAAATTTTTGAGTGTAAGAAATAGAGATTGTTATGGGGAAGAATGGGTAAGTAGAGCATATGGGAGGAAAGAAAATGGTAGATAGGGAAGTGGATGGTCAGGAAAGTCTTTTAAGCTGAGGCAGCTGCCCCCAGAGAACAAGCTTCTCTCTCTACACCTTGAGAACCTGGATCATTTATATTGTTTTATTATTACTATTATTATTTTGCAACAGGGTCTCACTCTGATGCCCAGGCTGGTGTGCAGTGGTGTGATTTCTGCTCACTGCAACCTCTGCCTGCTGGACTCAAATGATTCTCCCAGCTCAGCCTCTTGAGTACCTGGGACTACAGGCTTGCGCCACCATGCCTGGCTAATTTTTGTGTATTTTTTATAAAGACTGGGCTTTGCTATATTGCCCAAGCTGGTCTCCAACTCCTGGGCCCAAGCAATCCTCTGGCCTTGGCCTCCCTGAATGCTGGGTTACAGGCATGAGCCACCGGGCCTGGCCTGCATCTTTATTTAACATGTTCCTTCAAACAGCTCACTGCCAAGGTCATTTCTTTTTCTCAGAACCATACTTCATTTATTTAAGAGCTCTTTCCGATTGCCTCCCCCAGACCAGAATGCAGTCACTAGCGTGATAAGAGTCTTTATAGCTTGAAGTATAAAGCTGTTCTCTTTTCTTTTCCCTACTGGTCTTATGTACACCAATCTGGGTATCCAAAGCCCTTTCCTTCATATGCACCCACTTCTTGGCCTGAGATAAACACATTTCTGGGATTCGCCATCACATACCTAAATATATCCAAATATATCCTTATCTTTCTGAGATTTTTGAGTGATTTAAAATTTTTCATCCTTTTTGTATGTTCCAGAATTTCTAATTTTTTTTTTTTTTTTAAACAGGGTCTAACTCTGTTGCCCAGGCTGGAATACAGTGGTACCATTCTCCACCCACTGCAGCCTTGAACTACTGGACCAAAGCTGTCCCACCCCAGTCTCCCGATTAGCTGAGACTACAGGTGCACACCACGTGCCCGGCTAATTAAAAAAAACATTTTTGGAGAGATGAAGTCTTACTATGTTGTCCAGGCTGGTCTTGAACTCCTGGGCTCAAGCAGTCCTCCCAGCTCGGCCTCTCAAAGTGCTGGGATTACAAACGTCAGCCACTGCACCTGGCCCTGATTTTTTTAAAGAAAGGAGCATGTTTTTTAATCAGAAAACATCTTCATTATACAAATTAATACCAAATTAATTTGTGCTCACTTGTAAAATTCCCACCTCAGGATAATGTAGGACTCTCTGACCTTAGGAACACACTTTTTTTTTCTAGTCCCTGGACTTGGGATTCTTTGGGAATTGCTGTTTACTGGCTTGTTATCTCTTTTAATAACCCTAGAGAGTAGGGGCATCTTCTTTGTATTTCTGTCTTCAGCAGTAGCCTATATATGTGTATAAATAAATGTTCAAAAGTATCTTCCTGGAAGCCTATTTGGACAGTATATTACCTTCAGCAGATTCTTTTTTTTTTTTTTTCCAAGACAAGGTCTTGCTCTGTTGCCCAGACTGGAGTACAATGGCGTGATCTCGGCTCACTGCAAACTCCACCTCTGTGGTTCAAGCGATTCTCCTGCCTCAGCCTCCTGAGTAGCTGGGACAACAGGCGCGTGCCACCACGCCTGGCTAATTTTTGTATTTTTAGTAGAGATAGGGTTTCACCATGTTGGCCAGGCTGGCGGCAGATACATTATTGATTCCATTTTGTTTTTTCTAATTGTTGTATTTAAACTTTAAAGTTTTCTGTTTGTTTAGAACAAGGACAGGGGGACATCCCTACATTTTACACCTATGAAGAAGGATTATCCCATCTAACAGCAGAAGGCCAAGCCACACTGGAGAGATTAGAAGGAATGCTTTCTCAGTCTGTGAGCAGCCAGTATAATATGGCTGGGGTCAGGACAGAAGATTCAATAAGAGATTATGAAGGTGAGTGTCCTTTTGCAGTGTGAACAGTCAGATGAGCACTTGGGCAATAAGTTATGGATAGTCAATAGAAGTTCTTTTAATAACTAAGAGAAAGAATTGACTCTCTATAGTATAGGAAGCAGATACAGAATTACATAGTATAGGAATGCTTATGTCATTTGTTTTTAGTGATTTTTTTTCCTCATTACCAAAAAAGTCTTTGTTCATAGTCAAAAAAATTTTTTTAATGTGCGCAGGAAAGTAGAAGTGAAAAAGAAACAAGTGTAATTCTAACTGAGAGATATCCACTATTAATTTACTGTTGCATCTGTGTATTAGTTTGCTAGGGCTATTATAACAAAGTGTCATACAGGCTGGGTGGCTCAAACAATAGAATTTTATTGTCTCATAGTTTTGGAGGCTAGAAGTCCACGATAGGTTATCTCTGAGGGCTGTCAATTCAGGCATCTCTTCAGGTATACACACACCCACCAAAGCAAGAGAGAGATTTTAAGAAATTGGCCCACGTGACTGAAGGCTGGCAAGTCCAAAATCTGCATGGTAAGCCGGCAGACTGGAGACCCAGAGAAGAGTTTATGTTGCATTCTGCTGCCTCAGAAGTTCTGCTGGCAGAATTTCTTCTTGCTCAGGGGAGGTGAGTCTTTTTCCTATTGAGGCCTCCAGCTGATTAAATGAGACCCACCGCACTATGCAGGGTAATCTCCTTCACCCAATTTTCACCAGTTTACAAGGCTAATCTCATCTAAAAAATAACCTCCACAGAAACATCTAGAATAATGTTTGACCAACTATCTGGACACCATTGCCTAGCCAAGTTGATGCATAAATTTAACTATCACACCCTTCTTTTTTTCTTAAGATGGAGTTTCGCTCTTGTTGCCGAGGCTGGAGTGCAATGGCACGATCTTGGCTCACTACAACCTCCGCCTCCTGGGTTCAAGCGATTCTCCTGCCTCAGCCTCCCGAATAGCTGGGGTTACTGGCGCCTGCCACCGCTCCCAGCTAATTTTTGTATTTTTAGTAGAGACAAGGTTCCACCATGTTGGCTTAAAGTATGCACAGGCAAAGAAGAGGTAGAAAAAAATAAATATAATTCTGAGATGCATTTACTATTAATTTTCTGTTGCATATCCTTTCAGTCTTGTGTCCTTTTGTGTGTGTATATACACTGATTGTGTGTGTGTGTGTGTGTGTGTGTGTGTTTGAGACAGAGTCTTGCTCTGTCGTCCAGGCCGGAGTACAATAACGTGACCTCGGCTTACTGCAACCTCTGCCTCCCAGGTTCAAGTGATTCTCCCACCTCAGCCTCCTGAGTAGCAGGGATTACCCACTACTATCATGCCCAGCTAATTTTTGTATTTTTGTAGAGACGGGGTTTCACCATGTTGGCCAGGCTGGTCTCGAACTCCTGACCTCAGGTGATCCGCCCGCCTCAGCCTCCCAAAGTATTGGGATTACAGGCGTGAGCCACTGCACCCGGCCATGATTCTGTCTTACTTATTTATTTATTTATTTAAGATGGAGTCTCACTCTGTTGCCCAGGCTGGAGTGCAGTGGCATGATCTTGGCTTACTTCAACCTCCACCTCCTGGGTTTAAGAGATTCTTCTGCCTCAGCCTCCTGAGTAGTTGGGATTACAGGCATGTGCCACCATGCCTGGCTAATTTTTGTATTTTTAGTAGAGGCGGGGTTTCACCATGTTGGCCAGGCTGGTCTCTAACTCCTGACCTCAGGTGATCTGCCTGCCTTGGCCTCCGCCTTCCTGGTTCAAGCCATTCTCCTGCCTCAGCCTCCCGAGTAGCTGGGATTATAAGCGCCTGCCACCATGCCCGGGTAATTTTTTTGTATTTTTGGTAGAGATTTTGCCATGGGGTTTCGCCATGTTGGCCAGGCTGGTCTCAAACTCCTGACCTCAGGTGATCCACCCACCTTGGCCTCCCAAAGTGCTGGGATTACAGGCGTGAGCCACTGTGCCTGGCCAAGACAACTCTTTCCGTGGGGCTTGTATTAGTCTGTTTTCACACTGCTGAAAAAGACATACTCAAGACTGGGCAATTAGCAAAAGAAAGAGGTTTCATTGGACTTACAGTTCCATATGGCTGGGGAAACCTCACAATCGTGGTGGAAGACGAGGAGCAAGTCACATCTTACATGGAAAGCAGCAAGCAAAAAGAGCTTTTGCAGGAAAACTCCCCCTTATATAACCATCAGATCTAGTGAAAGTTACTCATTATTATGAGAACAGCACAGGAAAGACCTGCCCCCATAATTCAGTTACCTCCCACCAGATCCCTCCCACAACACGTGGGAATTCAAGATGAAATTTGGGTAGGGACACAGCCAAACCATATCAGGGCTCTTGTTTTTTTTCTCTTGTTCCCTCCCCACCTTTTATTTAATGAGATGACAAAAACAGGGAAATAAGCAAAAAGCTTGCTGTACTGATTTTTGTCTTTTCACTTTGTGAGGATAGGGCTGTATACCTTAAAAAGCCTAACAGTAAATACTTAGATCTGTAAAGGGTGAACAATTGATACTGCATTTGAAAGTTCCTACATAGAGTTATTTTAGTATTGAGGGTGAGAATTTACACAGTTAGTGTCGCAGACTGATTTTGATGTGGCCTAAATCCCCAGGTAGCATTTTCTTTCTCAGTTTGTCCCTTCAGACTTTTCCAAAAAGAGGAAAAAGCAATTCTTACCAGCAGAGGGCACTAGCTTCCTTCTGGTAGAAGTTTTAAGTTGAATCTACCTGTCTGAGGTGTTCATAGGGATTGCTCAGTAATTAATTTTTTTGTTTAGATGGGATGGAGGTGGATACCACACCAACAGTTGCTGGACAGTTTGAGGATGCAGATGTTGATCACTGAAAATGATTTATGCAAGTTTAAGGTGAGTAGTTCATTTTCTCCCTTGTCGCTGATCATGAAAATCATATGAAATGATTACTTTCTACTTTTTTAAATTCTTTTTTGAGACAGGGTCTTACTCTGTCACCCAGGCTAGAGTGCAGTGGCATGATCCTAGCTCACTACAGCCTTGAACTCAAGCAATCCACCTGCCTCACCCTCCCAAATAGCTGGGACTATAGGCACATGCTACCACACCCAGCTTATTTTAAAATTTTACGTAGAGACAAGGTCTCACATGTTGCCCAGCCTGGTCTCTAACTCCTGGCCTCAAATGATTCTCCCTCCTCGGCATCCGAAAGTACTGGGATTACAGCTGTGAGCCACTGTATCTGGCCTATTTCTTTTTCCTTCTTTAAAAAAATTTTTCTTCTTTTAAACCTCAGATTGTTCCTGACAATTTATTTGCTACTCCATTATTCTGAGAAATATATTGTCCTTTGCCAGCCTAAGTATTTCAACTATATATTAGATAATAACTGAAGGTCATGTTCATATCATACAGAGCTAGAACCAGTAATTGTAGTAGTCCTTTATAAGCTGTTGTCAAATTGTTGTCCCTGTTTCCCCACTACAACTTCCTCCTACCTTATAGCATTGTTTTCTTGAATACTGGCTATCCTCCAGTCTTTGAGATGCTCTCGCTAGCCTCCTTTTATTTTACTAAAGCATATAGTAATAGCATGGTAAGATTTATATGTTTTGACTTGACTCTGCTACCACTGTCAGTCATCCAGTTAAGTTATAAGATCCTTTGTTATTCCCTGCAATGATAAATATTTCAGAATTCCTTCTCTTTTCTTCTGATACAGATTTTAGTTCTGAACCTAGTTCTGTAATCATTGGCTTTTCTCCAGTTACAAGTTTTAATTCCTTTACCCCTGTTCTATTTCATTTCAGAAACCAGCCTTTTAAAGTTCCAGTTAGCTTCCAAGTTACTGCCATTGTGAAAACTGTATAACATTGCTTCTTATACTGACCATGAATTGTGATACTGGACCTCTGCTTTCTTCTCACATCCTGCCAGTGGAACTATCAGAAAATAACCTCTTAGAGTTCTATGATTTATATTTTCCCTTAAATACTTAATTTTAATTTCCACATTTACTTTTGTCAGTGATAGCCATACAGTTTAAAATTAGGAATGTCTTCTCTGTTAAAATCATGTGTTCACGTCACTGGAGCTCTGTTAACTTTGATTTTTAGCTCTCACAGTTCCAATTGTCAGTAACTTCACTGTTCTACTTCATGGGAAATCCTTTGATATCAACTTCAGTATTCTTTCCTTATTTCTCATCACATTATAGCATATTAATTTTTTCAGTTCAGTGATACTTGTTTAGTAACTGTTTTATTGCAATTAGAAAACAGATTTTTGGGTCTTTGGGCTTTCACATATTTCTTTTGAAGAATAGACTATACAGAGAACATCAGCCACTCTATTATTAATCAGAATCATGAGAAACTCATTTGGTATGTCACTAACAGTTAAACAAATGGGATGTTACTGCAGTCCTTGGCAAGAATTCTTAGGATTCTTTTTAATGGTGAAATAGCCACAAACTTTTTAATGAGCTTGTTTTCTGTTAATTTTATCCTAGATCTCAGAGGCAGAGAATTATTTTATTCATAACGTTTTTTTTTCTTTTCTTTTCTTTTCTTTTTTTTTTTCTTTTTGAGATGGAATCTCGCTCTGTCGCCCAAGCTGGAGTGCAGTGGTGTGATCTTGGCTCACTGCAACCTCTGTCTTCTGGGTTCAAGCGATTCTCCTGCTTCAGTCTCCCAAGTAGTTGGAACTACAGACGCGCGCCACCACGCCTGGCTAATTTTTGTATTTTTAGTAGAGAGAGGGTTTCACCATGTTGGCCAGGATGGTCTTGATCTTTTGACCTCGTGATCCGCCTGCCTCGGCCTCTCAAAGTGCTGGGATTACAGGCATGAGCCACTGCACCCTGTTTATAATGTATAAACATTATGTATAATGTTTATACATATTCTTCATCTGGATAATTGATCTGAATTCCGAACAATGTCTGTACATTTTTTTTTTTTTTTTGACACGGGAGTCTCGCTCTGTTGCCTAGGCTGGTGTGCAGTGGCGCAACTTGGTTCATTGCAACCTCTGCCTCCCGGGTTCAAGCAATTCTCCTGCCTCAGCCTCCTGAATAGCTGGCATTACAGGTGCCCACGACCACACCCGGCTAATTTTTTTTTTTTTTTTTTTTTTTTTGAGATGGAGTTTCGCTCTTGTTGCCCAGGCTGGAGTGCAATGGTGCAATCTCGGCTCACCGAATCCTCCGCCCCCCCGGGTTCAAGTGATTCTCCTGCCTCATCCTCCCAAGTAGCTGGGATTACAGGCATGTGCCACCACGCCCGGCTAATTTTGTAATTTTAGTAGAGACAGGGTTTCTCCATGTTTGGTCAGGCTGGTCTTGAACTCCTGACCTCAGGTTATCCGCCTGCCTTGGCTTCCCAAAGTGCTGGGATTACAGGTGTGAGCCACCACACCTGGCTGTGTAAATTTTTAATCATTTAAAATTGTACATGCTTTAAAAGAATGAATAAGGAATAAATAATTAAGAGTAGTTTATGCAACTGTTAATAATTTCAGGATAATGGAACTAGGACTTCTCAATGCATGAGGTGGGGTGGAGACGGCACATTAATCGTGGAATCACAACTCTGCCACATACTTGTGTACACCTTTGGACAAGGCATATAACTTATTTAATCCTCACTTCCCCCATCTGTAAAATGGGGAGGATAATACCTACCTTGCAGGGTTGTTGCAGAGGCTAAGATAAAATGTACCTAAGTCCTCTGGCACTCGTGACTAGGCATTCAATAAGTAGTAGCTATTATTATTATCACTACTGTAAACACTGTAAACCTTTTGTTTTTCAGATTCTGCTCCTAACTGTAGGAGAGAACTTGGTGCCTCTTCCACTCTGGAGTGAAGTTAATGAAAGTCTTTTTCCTTTTCCAAAACCCAACCTGAACCAGTTCTTTCTTGAGACAGACTATACTGAGACAACAAGTTGTCACCAGCAGAAGATAGATAATATGACCTTTATTAACTTGATGAATTAACTTAACCAAGAGGGTATTTGTAGTTTACTATTTACCCTAAAACTTTCTGTGTCTGGGTACCCTCTGAGTAGGCCTATAATTCCTACCTTGACTGTGTGCATCATTTGTAAGCTAGCAGATCTATGTGGTGAAAATGCACAGGAGCTTGGTAGACTGCGGGGGAAAGAGAGAGCTCCTTTCGCCATGTTTTACCAGTCTGCTGTTATAACCTCTTAGGTTGTATCCTTTAATTTCCAGCCTTTTAAGTTAGTTTCTGTAACAGAACAAGTGAGTCTGGGATGAAGTCCTCAAAGTACTTCAAATGGTAATTGTTTTGTTTTTGTAATAGCTTAACAAATAAACCTAGGTTTTCTATATTACTTTGCTCTCATTCTTGACTAAAACCATTAATGAGAAATGTTTTTTAAAAAATAATGCTGGCAAATATGAGAATTTTGTTGGCTTTATTTTTGTTTACTTGTTGAGAAGATGAACATGAAATTAATAATAAAATATAGTTATAGCTTCTGGCAAGTATTTAGTAAGGCAAAGATTTAACACATTTCAGGGGATTTCTGCCACTTCCTTTTAGATCAGCAGTAATTTCTTATATTTATCAACTCTAAATTTTTAGTTTTCATAGATACCTGGGTATTATAAGGCTGATTTATAATTACTGATTTATACTTGGACTTTTGATATTATGTGTCCTTAAAAATGAGGTTATACAAGCTAACCTTCTTACCAGGATCACATGGCTAATTAGTGACTAAATTGATGTTTGGTACCACTCAGCCCAGTGTTCATTTCAGCACTGTCACTTGGTTTCCCTTATCTTGCAAGGTAGACTGAAAAAAAACGAATTTTCCTTTTTCTAACCAGACTCTCAGAATTTCTGAGTCTGTTAACAATAGGCAAGTAAAACAGCCACTTGAAATGGAAACTAAAATTTACTGAGACCTCTGTACTAGCCACTGTCCTGAGTTCTTTATTATGTATTATAATATTCTTAATTATCTTATGAGATACGCTTTTATCCCACTTTATAGTTGAGGAAACTGAGTTATAGAGAGAGGTAAAATAACTTGCTTAAGGTCATGTAGATAGTGAATTGTGATTTTTGAGCCTGTGCTTTAAAACATCATACAGCCTTACCACCTACCAGCAGCAGAAAGCATGCACACTCTCCCCACTGCTGCAGGGTTTCAGTGTTAACATTTCAATGGCCAGTACAAGAGCTTCCCAAGTTTCTCTGCTACCCATCTGAGCAACACCCATAATTCTATCCTAGAAGTTTGTCCATTCTTCAGTAATCAGGACATTCTCACAGGCTAATATTAGAAATTCCATTTGAGTTCCTTTTAAAAGGAACAAATTTATAATTGTGACTTTCCATGAACATAAATTGCTCTGATAGCAAAATGTCGAGAAGATTCAGAGTGTACTTGGTTTCTTGTTGGTGTTGCTGTGGTCAATGCAATATGCAAAAAGGCAGGAGACCAAAGCATGTGGGCACCTCTCTGGGCTTATTTCCTCATTAGACTAAGTGACTTTCAAAGATTGAGCTGTAACATTCACTAGATAGTTAGAACCGTAGCATTGAGAAAATAGAAGCTGAGAAAAAAGAGCAGGTCAGGCTTTTAAAAGATAAAATTTATAATGATCAGCCAGACAATATTTATTGATTTCATTTGAGCCTAATTTTAGGGTTGCTGGAATTGTTTTCTTTGTGTGTTCCTGATGTAGAGACACTTTAAAGGTACATAGACATTTCCCCTCCAAAATGTAAGTCATCTAAATGTTCCTAAAAGCTAGGGTTAATGGTTCTCTGTTCTAGGTTCTTCATTTAAAAAATGTATTCATTAAGATATGGTCCCAGCCGGACGTGGTGGCTCACACCTGTAATCCCAGCACTTTGGGAGGCTCAGGTGGGCAGATCACTTGAGGTCAGGAGTTTGAGACCAGCCTGGCCAATACGGTGAAATCCCGTCTCTACTGAAAATACAAAAATTAGCCAGGCATGGTGGTGGGCACCTGTAATCCCAGCTACTCAGGAGGCTGAGGCACAAGAATCACTTGAACCCAGGAGGCAGAGGTTGCAGTGAGCTGAGGCCATAAGCTTGTTTAAATCTTTATAGGGGCTGGGCACGGTGGCTCATGCCTATAATCTCAGCACTTTGGGAGGCTCAGGTGGGTCGATCACCTGAGGTCAGGAGTTCCAGACTAGCCTGGCCAACATGGTCAAACCCTGTCTCTACAAAAATACAAAAAATTAGCTGGGCGTGGTGGTGGGGCACCTCTAATCCCAGCTACTTGGGAGGCTGAGGCAGGAGACTCCCTTGAACCCAGGAGGCGGATGTTGCAGTGAGCTGAGGTCACACTGTTGCATTCCAGCCTGGGCAACAAGAGCAAAACTCCATCTCAAAAATCAAAAAAGGTTATGTGGTTATGTATTTTTGAGGTTCTGTTAGGAGCTTCCTCAATATTGGTAAAGGTGAGAGATTATGTGCAGATGATCATAATATACAGGTTGAGTATTCCTAATCTGAAATCTGAAATTCCCCAAAATCTGAAACTTTTTTGAGTGCTAACATGATGCTCAAAGGAACTGCTCATTGGGGCATTTTGGATTTCAGATTTTTGGATTAGGGATGCTTAACCAGTATAATGCGAATTATTCCAAAATTTTAAAAACATTCCAAAATCTGAAATACATTTGATCCCAATAATTTTGCTTAAGGGATATTCAATCTGTATAGTCCTTTACTTTTAGAAGAAGACAGGTATGATTACTTACTGCTCAGAGATAATAGATACTTAGAATTTATCTGCAGGATTTCAGATGGGTTCACTATTACATACCTGATTATCATGCAAATCCTGTTTTAAAAGTATAGAATGGATGAATCCATATCTGGGACTCATCTTTTGTGACCAATAACTGAATTCTAAGCATTATCTCTCATGGGGATCCTCACAGAATTGTTGCCATCCCTTTATGAAGGAGCTGGAACATATTTTCACTAACATCTCACTCTGCTCATGTTTACATAAGTAAAATCAGTATCTAGGGGAACTTCATAATTTCAAATGAAAAAAATGGATTATTTTGGAGATTACATGAATCACTAGTACATGTAAAGCACTTAGAACAACAGTGCCTAGAATATAGCTCAATAGATGGTAGTTGTTACTAATAGTAGTAATCCTTTTCATAACAGAAAGCAGCAGCTACAAATTTATCAACTCACTATTTAGAATACATCTGATTAGCTTGAAGTTTAAAAATCCACTGAGCAATTAGACATCATGAAATCTATACTTATTTCTCAGGACCTCAGGCTTTCACTGCAAATCTCTACTCTTGCTCTACAAACAGGTCTGATGTACTTGAATATCTAGTTTCTCGGCACACAATGGGTTTGACAAGGAGAAAAAGGTAGTTCTATCAGTAGCAGCAGTAAATAGCTGACAGAATTATGAAAAAAGGTAAACATATATTCCCACAAAATATAGTAGTCTAAGCCTCTAAACAGTACAAATGAGGACAGTGTAGCAATTTATGTTCATAAAATTATGACCCTGCATCAGCCCAAATTATGATTGTAAATCCAAGTCTGACTAAGCAGTTTTTTTTTTTTTTTTTTTTGAGACGGAATTTTCCTCTTGTTGCCCAGGCTGGAGTGCAGTGGCGTTATCTTGGCTCACCACAACCTCCGCCTCCCGGGTTCAAGCAATTCTCCTGCGTCAGCCTCCTGAGCAGCTGGGATTACAGGCATGCACCACCACACCCTGCTAATTTTGTATTTTTAGTAGAGACAGGGTTTCTCCATGTTGGTCAGACTGGTCTCGAACTCCTGACCTCAGGTGATCCACCCGCCTTGGCCTCTCAAAGTGTTGGGATTACAGGCGTGAGGCACCGTGCCTGGCCTAAGCAGAAAATTTTTATTAGAAAGCTATCTGGTAGCTCACTAAATGGACAGGAAAGTTGAAATAAGCCAGGCTCATAAAAAGATGAAATCTACATAAGATGTTATGATTCCTCCGCTGCTGTTAGACTGATTTCTTGATTGTCCCTGTGTCTGTGAGTCACCACACTTAAGATGCAAACTTCTGGTTGGCACTGTGTGTCTTCATTGCCAAGGGCAGAAGGAGTATCTGGGCCTTTCAGCTTCTACAGTGGAAGGACGCTGCCGCTGTGCAGATGCTCACAGGAGTGGATTACCCCAGGTAAGAAGGATGCTTAGATGTTGGATTGCAAGAAATGTACAGCTGTCTACTACAACCCCACATCTTTTTTTTTTTTTTAAAAAGCTGCTATTCTATTGCACAAGTGCAGGCATGGAATAAGCAAACAGTTGGATTTAATCAACTTGAGGCTAACCTCTGTGAGTATGAGATAGAGGAGCAAGGGAGTTAAGGGTGTATGCATGTGATGATGACTGGCCAAGTAAGCTGCTTAAGGAGAAGAGGGTACTTGAGAGGGGTGAGAGATATGAAAAAGTGGTGTTATCAGTGGACAGAAGTTCCACATGGGGGTCAAAGGATCACTGGAGATGGGGTCCTAGAGAGACTGAGCTGAAAAGGGGTCAGTGGTTAGAGAGTAGGGTGTCTGAGTTCATAGAAGATTTCAGTTATTGGTAGTAAGTTCAAGGTTACCACCAAAATTGCAGCTGAGGCAAAGTAGAAGACAAAATTTTCAAAGGAGAGATCCAGTGAACTCCAAGGCCGTGCAGCTGGAAGGATCATCTTTGTATCTGTCACCAAGAAGTATAACTGTGGTGGTGGTAGAGAGTGAGACAGGAACTAAGATCTGAAAGGAACAAAGGGAAATTGAGGGGACTGTATACTAGAAGACTGCAACAAGTACCCAGGTAACTGATGACATGTTTTTAATGGAAGAAGCAGAGGAGAATGGATGAGCAGCATCCAATGAGGACAAGCATCCAATGAGGACATTGAGGACAAGGAAATCTACTCTGCCTCCAGGCACAGTGGTATACTAGGTGTGGGAGAGAAAAGAGCCACTACTTGAGAGGGCTATAGAGGTAGCAGTGTCATCAGAAGTCACAAACTCCAAAGTCTGACAGTGGAAGTTCAGAGGGCTAGGCATTTTCACAAATTAATACTCATTTTTCTTAACCCACAGAAGTCCTCATGCTAGAGATGTAAAAAGGCATATTCCTATAAGAAAAACAGCCATGAAACAGTAAGTGAAACTTAGCTTCATGTTTGCAAGACGGGACCATTTTAAAGGGAACAACCATTATTTTGTGTTGTATGGCAGAATTCAGGCCTAGTATTGCAAGGTCTTTGGAGTTTTTCTAAGAGCAGCTAGAACTATGGATTTTACTTAATTTCGACTTTTTAAAAAAAACTACTGTGAGGCCAAATAAAATAAGTCAGAGACTGCATTTGGCCATTTAGTCACATTTGTGAACTCTTTTTTTTTTTTTTTAAGATGGAGTTTCACTCTTGTTGCCCAGGCTGGAGTGCAGTGGCACGATCTCGGCTCACTGCAACCTCCGCCTCCCAGGTTCAAGCGATTCTCCTGCCTCAGCCTCCTGAGTAGCTGGGACTACAGGCGCCCACCAACATGCCTGACTAATTTTTCTACCTTTAGTGGAGACAGGGTTTCACCATCTTGGCCAGGCTAGTCTCGAATCGCTGACCTTGTGATCCACCCACCTCAGCCTCCCAGTGCTGGGATTACAGGCGTGAGCCACTGTGCCCGGCCGAACTCTGCTTTTTAAAATACAAAGCTGGCTGCCTTGTTGGGTAGACTTGGCAAAAGGCTGCACCTGTTCAGTCTGCAGGTATAAATAGAGTGACTGTCTACAAGCTGGTCACCAAGCAGCACTTAAATTACCTGGCAACTGCGACTACAGGTGCACGCCACCATGCCTGGCTAATTTTTATATTTTTAGTAGAGATGAGGTTTCACCATCTTGGCCAGGATGGTCTCAATCTCTTGACCTCGTGATCCGCCTGTCTCGGCCTCTCAAAGTGTTGGGATTACAGGCGTGAGCTACCGTGCCCAGCCTTTACTTTCAATTCTAACTCTGATAATGGAATTTCCTTTGAAGGGATACATACTTAACCTTTCATGGCCTGAACTTTTAATAAAAATTAGACCGCATACAATAAAAGAAGCCTTCTAATATAGTAAAACTGGAAGGTTCTTTAAACCTCAAAAAATACTAGTTAATTTCTAAACAAGTTTTAACGTTATTATAAAGTATTTAATGTTTCTATGAACCCTTGATTTCCCTTTAGTCATAATCGTGACCGAGAAGAATTTTTGGATTGAAGTTGAAGACTAGAGATGGTATTTGGCTCTATGTGATCTAAGCCAGGGCAGCAAACCCATCTAGGCTTAGTTTCCTTATCTGTAAAATGGAGATTAAAAATACATGCCCTCCCTACTTCATAAGGTAGCTAGCTGTTGGTTCAAAGGAGAATGTGAAAAGCTTAAATCCTGACTTTGTATGGGTGTTTTGTTTTATTATATTCTATTAAAGAATAACCACTTGGCTGGAGCTAGTGAGATTGTCTATTTAGAGAAAATATTTTAGGTATTAGATTTTAATGTACTTAAAATGTAGGAAATCGCTTGCATGTGAGTGAATATATATTCTACTTCTAAAAGCAACTTTCCTGTTGAAAGATGACACTGCTTGATGGTATCATTTTGTGAGGTGGTGGCTGAAAGTATCCTCTCCCCAGTTCTGTAAGTTGACGCGTTGTACTTATAGTTAAAAATTCTGTTCATTTGGGTGACACTTGATACACAAATTCGTTGGTCTTACTATCACCTTTACTTCCCTTCTCATCCTGTACTCGTTTTTCATCAAAGTTAACAATTATCATTTAAGATTGATTTATGTTTAATGTAATGAGGCTTTTCTAGCAGCATTTAATACATCACTCAAAGAACAAGTCTTAACTGAGAAGTACAGAATACCTCATTTTCACAGTAATTTTTTTTTAAGTCCCAGTGATGAAAACTATAAGGCAGCTTCCTCAAAGGAAGTTAACACTGATGAATCCAGTGCAGCCGGTGTTTTCCATATGAGGTGATAAAATCTTTATCACATCCAGCTGGACTGTCCTGTATGTTAGTCTGAGTCTTTGGAACAGTTATTCCTTTTTATTAATTGTATGGTTGTTATGCAGCCATGGAAGGAAAAAGCTGAACATCAAAATCATCAACAATATACCTGAAAGACAAAATACAGTAAAATAAAAAGACAATCTTTAAGGAGGTTCATAATCACTAGGTGGGTATATTTTAAAATTACAATTATATACCTAGATGTTTGGAAAGCCATGCTTAAAGAATTGGCTACATCAATTCTACGTGAAACATGTTAGATATTTAAATCTAATATTCTCAGATTTAAATCTAATATCAGATTTAAATCTATTATTCTCAGATTATTTTTTCTTCAACTGTGAATCCTTAAACACAGTATGCATTTGGTAAAACCAATAGGATCTAAACAATGAATTCAAAGGATAAACTAAATCCAAAGATGTAGTTTTAGTTCTGGCTCTTTAGTTCTAGACTTGGGTCTTCATTTTCTCCTCTTTAAAATGGTAACACTCTCCTTTTCCTCCGTGCCCCAGGGACATACCTAGAGAATAAAGCAACTGAAAGCACTTGGAGTTTTCACTTAGAATGTTCAAATAAAAACAATGTTAGGTTACTTTCTCCAGTCTCTCTTTTTTCATTAATCTCAACTATTAACAGTTTTTTCATTTTTATCTCAACCTTATTTAACTGACCATTAACTGGTTTTAGAGATGTGTCAAGCAAATAAAATATCTAAACAAAATTTCAGTCGATGGTGGAAGTTTAAATCTGAAATATAATACAAAATTGTTGTTTATTTGTTTGTTTTTGAGACAGAGTTTTGCTCTTTCGCCCAGGCTGGAGTGAAGTGGTGTGATCTTGGCTCACTGCAACCTCTGCCTGCCAGGTTCAAGCGATTCTCCTGCCTCAGCCTCCTGAGTAGATGGGATTACAGGCACCCGCCACCATGCTCGGCTAATTTTTTTATTTTTAGTAGAGATGGGGTTTCACCATGTTGGCCAGTCTGGTCTCGAACTCATGATCCACCCCCCTTGGCCTCCCAAAGTGCTAGGATTACAGGCGTAAGTTGCTGCACCCGGCCCAAAATGTTTTGAAAATTCACATATTGGTAATCTTCATTTCTGAGAATTACAACAGAGAAATCTGGCATGTAGCTTTTGGTTAATTTTTCAATGTGAAATAGGGACTAAGGAGAGTGAGCCAAGGGCTCAAGTCACTATCCTGAAAAGTAAATCTGCAGTGGTTAATTTTTCATCTTAAACTGAATGTATTCAGGCTTAAAGCCCTAGATCAGTTTAAATTCAGATTGAAAACAAGTTTTGTTACATGCACATTTGAAATTATGTTCTCTTGTTTGCAACAACAAAAAACCTTAAGGTTTGGCAACCACTTAGATACCTTAACATATTTGTGAGAGATTAGTCTGTTTGCAACCGAAGGCTTTAAATGAAAAAAAAAAAAATCAGAAACAACCTCTATGTTAACTGACCCACAAATTTTTTTGTCATTTTTTATAAAGTCAGAACTAGAAAATAAGACATTTAAAACTTTTTCCAAAAATAGAATTGCAGTTTCATAGAAGCAAATAGAATTTTCTACTTTTCACTGTATGAAATGTATAAACTAGAGAATTCTATATACTTTTTTTTTTTTTTTGAGACAGGGTCACACTCCCATCACTCAAGCTGGAGTGCAGTGGTACGATCTCAGCTCACTGCAGCCTCGACTTCCTGGGCTCAAGTGATTCTCCTACCTCATCCTGCCGAGTAGCTGAGACTACATGCATGTACTACTACACCAGGCCACATATACATCCTTATAGTCACATTTCTAAATTTTTAATTTGGTAAGATGGCAGGGGCCATTAGAGGAATTATAATTATCTCTGCTGTGATGAGAAACAAGAAAGAATATGGACTATGACTCCAAAGAATAGTTTGCTTCCTGCTTGGTCAAGAAGGAAAGAAGGTGGATACCTTGGGATTACTCTTTCCTCTGTCTCACTCCCCTGGCACCCTGGCACTGCCTAATTAATGTAGCTTTGGTAGTTGAGTGGTGTTTGTTTTGGGGTTTTTGTTTTTATTTTTATTTTGGACTCCTCATCTCTTAACTCTTTGAATGATTCTTTTAATTTATAATTTATTTTTTCCCATTCTTTTCAGAGTTATATAATGTGTCGCTTTATTTCTTTATTTCATTTGGAGCCAATTTTTTTTCCAGTGGGAAGGTAACTTCAATATATGACAAAATTCAATGGCAGGCTGGAATGCAGTATTCTAAAAATCATCATTTATTCACATACATGTCTTTTATCTACATATATTGAAGGATGCCTTTATTCTCATTCATAAACCTCAGAAAGAAATATAGAAACATGCCTCTTCAAACCAAAAATACAGTAAATATTTTACGTTGGGTCTATTTTAAAAGGTAGGGGTCCTTAGACCAACTGAGAATCTTGGAATACATATTTTCAACAAGCTAAATATAAAAAGTATCATATGAATTCGAAAATGTTTGATCTCAGCCAAGCATGGTGGCTCACACCTATAATCTCAGCACTTTGTCAGGCCAAGGCAGGCGGATCACCTGAGCCCAGGAGTTCGAGACCAGCCTGAGCAACATAGAAACCCCGTTTCTATAAAAAATACAAAACTTAGCTGGGTGTGGTTTTATGGAAACCCCATTTCTATAAAAAATACAAAACTTAGCTGGGTGTGGGGGCATACGCCAGTAGTCCCAGCTACCTGGGAGGCTGGGACAGGAGGATCGCTTGCGCCTGCGAGGCAGAGGTTGCAGCCAAGATTGCACCACTGCACTCCAGCCTGGGTGACACAGCCAGACCAAAAAAAGTTTGATTCCACTTCTATTTGTAAGAGATTTCGGCTTTTTTTTGGCGGGGTTAGGGGGGATGTTCGGATTATTAGGGGGTAAGTGGTTCTTTAAAATGTTTTGGCTACATATAATGTGTTATCTTCCTGTTTGTACCACACTAACATGAAGAGAATATAGTCACTTTCCCCAACCTATCACACTTTCTGCTCTGTAAAGGGAGAAGATTTAGCATTCCTTTTTTATCTATCGTGAGGCTTTTCTTCTAGTATGTTCTTCCAGGAAGTCATTAAGTGCTGCTTTGGCTGGAAAATGTGTTCTAAGAAAAAATCAAGGTCCTTTTACAGAGATTGTCATTACTTCAGATTCCTTTTTAAAATTCTTCCATAAAGACCCTTTTTAAAAAATTTATTTTTTAGATGTGGTTTTGCTATGTTGCCCAAGGTGGCCTTGAACTCCTGGCCTCAAGCAGTTCTATCTCAGCCTCCCAAGTAGCTGGGACTATAGGCATGTGCCACTGTGCTTTTTTTTTTCTTTCTTTTTTTTTTTTTTTGAGACTCGCTCTGTCGCCCAGGCTAGAGTGCAGTAGTGCGATCTCGGCTCACTGCAACCTCCACCTCCTGAGTTCAGGTGAATCTCCTGCCTCAGCCTCCCGAGTAGCTGGGATTACAGGCACCCATCATCACACCCAGCTAATTTTTGTATTTTTAGTAGAGTTGGCCAGGCTGGTCTCAAACTCCTGACTTGAGGTGATCCACGCACCTCGGCCTCCCAAAGTGCTGGGATTACAGGCATGAGCCACCGCACCCAGCCTACCTGGCTACTTTTTAATGTTCTTTCAAGTAATGGATGAAATAATTCCTTAACACAGAGATCCTCAACCTTTTTAGCACCAGGGACTGGTTTCCTGGAAGACAGTTTTTCCATGGACTGGGGGCATGGTTTTGGGATGGAACTGTTCCACCTTGGATCATCAGGCGTTAGTTAGATTCTCATAAGGAGTGTGTAACCTAGATTGCTCACATGCTGAGTTCACAGTAAGGTTCACGTTCCTATGAGAATCTAATGCCACCGCTGATCTGACAGGAGACGGAGCTTTGTAAGCTTGATTGCCACTCACCTCCTGCTGTGCGGCCTGGTTACTAACAGGCCACGGACTGTACTGGTCTGCAGCCTGGGGTTTGGGGACCTTTGCCTTAGCCTACTGTTACAATAGTAGTTGGAGCACGCTAACAAATAAATCATGTTAATATATGTTAGTCTCCAGACATACTGGGGGAATTTTTTCATATAAAAACTACCTGTAGGCCTGCCCAATTAGTGACCTTGTTTGTTAACTTCTTAACTTCTTTACATTAGTGACCTTTTTAACTTTAAAATTTAAAAACGGATTTTTTGAGATGGAGTCTCGCTCTGTCGCCCAAGCTGGAATGCAGTGGTGCGATCTCAGCTCACTGCAAGCTCCGCCTCCTGGGTTCCCACCATTCTCTTGCCTCAGCCTCCCAAGTAGCTGGGACTACAGGTGCCCGCCACCACGACCAGCTAATTTTTTGTATTTTTAGTAGAGACGGGGTTTCACCATGTTAGCCAGGATGGTCTCAATCCCCTGACCTCATGATCTGCCCGCCTCGGCCTCCCAAAGTGCTGGGATTACAGGCGTGAGCCACTGTGCCCGGCCTAAAAACAGAGAAAATTTTTCTTTAAAGAAGTTATCGGAAAATACTAGCACTCTGTAGAACTGACCAAAAGTTATATTACTAGCATTTAAAACCAGTTTTTCTCTGATATTCTTCATGTTTAGGCCTATAGATATTATTGAGCATAACAATATTGAGCATAACAATATGATATTGAGCATAACAATAACATTAATGTGAGATAGAGGAATGGAAGGTAAACAGGAAGAGTAAAGTGTGATTGACTATTCAAACCTGTTATGGCACTTCCCTTCTGTGTTACCTTCTGTGTATGTGTGTGTGTGTTTTAAAGAAAATGACTAACAAGAAACAATATGCTAACTGGATAAAAAGAAGAGTGAATTAATGGAGGGCCAAGCATCTTCATATTCACTTACAGTTATGAGTTATAATCAGGCTTAAAACAGATGACTAAACAAAATCAATAAATGCTGATAACTTTATATACGTAATGCAAAAGAAATGCATAATAATTTTTTGTATATTGTATAATTTTGTGTGTTATTTGACCCATCTTTATAAAGAGTTTATATATCTGATCTAAATAGAAGTAACTGGAATGTAGCCGAGCAACATAGCGAGACCTCATCTCTACAAAATATACAAAAATTAGCCGGGTGTGGTGGCACATGCCTGTCATCCCAGCTACTCAGGAGGCTAAGGCAGGAGGATTGCTTGTGCCCAGGAGTTCAAGCACAGTGAGCTATGGCTATGATCATGCCACTGCCCTCAAGCCTGGGTGACAAAGAGAGACCCTGTCTCGAAAAAAAACAAAACAAAAACAATAAAAATAACAGGAATGTAATGTGGATAATTTTTAAACTATACTTAATACAGGTATTCATTGTTTCATGAGATGCTGTTCTGCAAAATGAGTCAAATGAACTAAATGATACTTTATCTGGAGCTCACAAATGTGAAAAAACAAATTTCTTTAGCAAAAAAAAAAAAAGATTATTTTTGAAGGGAAGTAAGCACTCTTTGCTTTTTTGGTGCTCAGATCTAAGGTTTCTTAAAGTGATAGCATATCTGAAACTGACTACCTTTAACAGTTTTAAAGGATACTACACAAAGTATTATTTCAGGCATGTTAGCTACCTTTTTCATTTTCTGTTTTGTGCCTGCTGTGGCTTTGGAAATTGACATGTTACAATGATATACACATATCATATTTTAAAATACCCTAATATTTCAGACATATTAAATAAAAATATGCTTACCTAAAGAAGGAGCCAGCCAGTATACTATAAAAAACTGAGGGAATGCTTCATCAAAACACATGAAATGTAGCGAAAGTGCCAAAGCTGGATTAAATACAGCTCCTGTTAGACTTCCTCCTGTAACAGATTTTAAGCAGAGTGATTTCAAATGATTTATCTTCCATTTCCTTCTAACTGGAAATAAATGGTTACTAAATGTGACTTTTATTTTAGGTATTCTTAGTCTGTGATCTTCCTTTGCAGAATCACCTGGCATATTTTAGACTATAATCATAAATCATAATATGCCACTTACTATTAAAAAAAAGACAGAGGACATTAAAGTTTGAACCCAGTGCTTTTCCTATAGACTATAAAATGGACACTGAAAGTTAATGTGCTCTATTATTATTCCTACCGTTTTATAAAATAGATTTGGCTGCCCTGAACATTTGTCAATTTAAATGAATGAATAATAATAAAAGTAAAATGAAAATACAGTTAAATAGATACAATGACCCAAGATCCTCTTGAGTACAAGCATAACTTTGTATTGAAAAGGTAAAATGGACCAATAGACCAAAGCTTTATCATTGGTTCTATTTTTACTTGTCAACAGAGCCCTTAAGAAGGGACTGTGAGTAGTCATGAGAGATAAGCACAAATTATAACTGTTGGCTACTTTTTAGGATTTGTGTTCCAGCTCTGCACCCAGGGTATTTCTCTGACATGGGGCTAGGAGTCTATAGTCTGGCCACACAAGTACGGAATGGAAGAGGAGGCTGGATGCCTGTCCAGCAGTACTCCACAGAGCTGTGTCTTCGCTTTTCAAAGTCCAGCCTAAGAGCATCCCTCAGACAGTGACATTTTCAGCAGTTTTTCCAAGTGGAAGCTTAGGCACACAACTCTGCCTCTTTTACTTAGCCACAGAGATAGATCCTGAGATCTTCAGAAGTTTTATTATTGACATGCACCATTGTAGCCTGTTTTCATGGAAATTAAGTGGCCCTTTCATAAGATTTCACTACTGAGATTTCACACTTGAATAGGCCGAGAACAATGAAGCTGTGTTGAGATGAAGATATTTAGCAATGAACTAAGCTCACTCAATAGCTAAGAGTTTTTTCTAGTGTACCAGCCTCACAGCATGATTCATATTCATGACTCAGCAATTATAAATGATATCATAGACCTTCGGAATCATTCTTGAACAGTCAAATCCTGGAATGTTAAACCTGCCACTGCTAAGGGTGAACAGAATTGTCTGGTTGGCAGCTAGTCATTTCAGTTTGATTACACAAAAACGTATTGAGTTCCTGTGTACTAGATACCATGGGCAGAAAGATAAAGACTCACACAGACATTTACAATATAATGTAATATGACCTATGATGATATAAATGACCTGTGACTTTTAGGCATGTATTGATAAAAATGGACTGAATCATTACCCTCACTTAGTTTACTTCAGTATTCAAGGCCATGGTATACTGAAGATTTTCCACTAGATCTAAGATGAACACCACTGATCAGTCTTATACCATCCTAAAACTCAAACGACTTCACTTCCTAATCTTCTCATCCTCACACAGCAGTTCTGATCAGTGTGACTTAGTGGTAGCTGCTTCTCCCAGCAAGACATTGTCTACTTTCCCTCTCTTAAAAATGAGCTGGCTTTGCAACTTGTGTTGATAGATAGAATGCAGCAGAGTAGGGCTATGGGAATTCTGAATGTAATAGGAGTGATGCTGTGTGAATTCTAGGTTCACATCTCAATAAACCCATCAGCTTCCACTTTTTGCTCTCTTGGAAGAATGCCCTGACCATGTAAGTTTGCTGGTCTAGGCTGCTGGAGGATGAAAGGCCACACGGAAGAGAACTGAGGCATCTTAGATGACAGCTGACAACTGCCAGACATATAAGTGAGGCTACCTTGGGCTTTCCAGCCTCACCACTGGTCAGTTGAATGCAGCTATATGAGAGATCTCAGAGGAACTGCCCATCTATAACCCACAGAATCATGAAAAATAAGTTATTCTCAGTTTTGGGGCCAGGCATGGTGGCTCATGCCTGTAATCCTAACACCTTGGAAGGCTGAAGCGGGTGGATCAGTTGAGCCCAGGAGTTTGTAATGAGCTCAGGCAACATAGCAAAACCCCGTTTCTGTAAGAAATACAAAAATTAGCTGGTTGTGGTGCCACATGCCTGTGGTCCCAGCTACTTGGGAGGCTAAGGCAGGAGAATAAACTGAGCCTGCAGAGGTTGAGGCTGCAGTGAGTCGAGATTGTGCCACCGCTCTCCAGCCTGGGTGACAGAGTGAGATCCTGTCTCAAAAAAAAAAAAAAAAAAAAAAAAAGTTTTGAATGGTGTGTTACACAGCAATAGTTAACTGATACAGAAATCCATGTCGGGTGTGGGTTCTGTGTTCACAAAAGCTAAAAACATGGCATTGGCTTTAATGTCTTACTGGATAATTCTTTGTTGTGAGCTGTCCTGTGCACCGTAGTATGTTTAGCAGCATCCCTGGCCTCTACTCAGATGGCAGTGGCTTATTCCCTCTCCCCACATTGTAACAACCAAAAATGTCCCCTGGGGGGAAAACTGTCCCTAAGTTCAGAATTACTGTCCTAGAGAAACACTGGTATTTGTGTATGAGAAGACATATACAAGATTTTTTTTTTTTTTTGAGATGGAGTCTCGCTCTGTCGCCCAGGCTGGAGTGCAGTGGCACGATCTCGGCTCACTGCAAGCTCCACCTCCTGGGTTCACACCATTCTCCTGCCTCAGCCTCCCGAGTAGCTGGGACTACAGGTGCCCGCCACCACGCCCGGCTAATTTTTTGTATTTTTAGTACAGACAGGGTTTCAACATGTTAGTCAGGATGGTCTCGATCTCCCGGCCTCGTGATGCACCTGCCTCGGCCTCCCAAAGTGCTGGGATTACAGGCGTGAGCCACCGCACCCGGCCCTACAAGATTGTTTATTGTAGCAAAGAACTAGGAAAAACCTAAATGTCCATTCATAGGAAAACAGCCCTAACAAATTTACTATTACTTTGGAATATCATGCAGTGTTTTGAAATAATGAGAGAAATCTCTTTACTAACATAGGTAGATATACAAGATGTATCGTTGAACAACTACCACCAAAAAAAGCAAATTGTTTCCTCATCCTGTATCTTCCATGTCATAAATGACCTGTGACTGTGTCTTGCCCTTTCTTCCTCCAATATATATCTCCAAACACTTCTCTGCATTCCACAACTACCCCAACTATTTGTTTAACTACTTGCCCCTTGAAGGACAGCCAGGTAGTTGTTTCCGGCTCTTGGCTATCAGGAATAAAGCCTGCTGAGTAAGGTATGATACTTTTTAATGTTAACACAAGTATACACATGTACAATAATATATATAATAATATGTCATTCCTGGCTGGGCACAGTGGCTCACACCTGTAATCCCAGCACTTTAGGAGGGCAAGGTGGGTGTATCGCCTGAGCTCAGGAGTTCGCAACCAGCCTGGGCAACACGGTAAAACCCCACCTCTACTAAAATACGAAAAAAAAAAAATAGCTGGGCATGGTGGCGTGCGCCTGTAGTCCCAGCTACTCGGAAGGCTCAGGCAGGAGAACTGCTTGTACCCAGGAGGCAGAGGTTGCAGTGAGCCAAGATCACGCCACTGTACTCCAGCCTGGGCAACAGAGCAAGTCTCAGTCTCAAAATAAATAAGTAAATAACAGTAATAATATATTATTCCTGTAGGGTTTTATCTATATGTATAATAAATGCACATGAAAAGAGTTTGGGCCTAGGTTTGATGGCTCGTGCCTGTAATCCCAGCACTTTGGGAGGCTGACATGGGTGGATTGGTTGAGTCCAGGAGTTCAAGACTAGCCTGGGCAACATAGCAAAACCCCCATCTCTACAAAAAATACAAAAATTGCCTGGGTATGGTGGCATGTACTTGTGGTCCCAGCTACTCGGGAGGCTGAGGTGGGAGGATCTTGTGAGCCGGGGAGGCGGAGGTTTTGATTGCACCACTGCACTCCAGCCTGGGTGACAGAGTGAAGCCCTGTCTCAAAAAAATAAAAATAAAAACACAGTTTGGGGCTGGGCATGGTGCCTCACGCCTATAATCCCAGCACTTTGGGAGGCTGAGGCTGGTGGATCATTTGAGGTCAGGAGTTCAAGACCAGCCTGGGCAACATGGTGAAACCCCTACTAAAAATACAAAAAGTAGCCAGGTGTGGGGCCTGTCATGGGGTGGGGGGCTGGGAGAGGGATAGTATTAGGAGAAATACCTAATGTAAATCATGAGTTAATGGGTGCAGCAAACCAACATGGCACATGTATACCTATGTAACAAACCTGCACGTTGTGCACATGTACCCTAGATCTTAAAGTATAATTTAAAAAATAATTAATAAAAAAAAATTAGCCAGCTGTGGTGGCAGGTGCCTATAATCCCAGCTACTCCGGGGGTAAAAGAAAAAAAAAATTAGCCAGGTGTGGCCAGGCATGGTGGCTCACACCTGTAATCCCAGCACTTTGGGAGGCTGAGGCGGGCACATCACCTGAGGCTGGGAGTTCAAGACCAGCCTGACCAACATGGAGAAACCCTGTCTCTACTAAAAATACAAAATTAACCAGGCATGGTGCTGCATGCCTGTAATCCCAGCTACTCAGGAGGCTGAGGCAGGAGAATCGCTTGAACCTGGGAGGCAGAGGTTGCAGTGAGCCTAGATCGTGCCATTGCACTCCAGTCTGGGCAACAAGAGTGAAACTCCATCTCAAACAAACAAACAAAAAAATTAGCCAGGTGTGGTGGCAGACGCCTTTAATCCCAGCTACTCAGGAGGATGAGGCAGGATAATCATTTGAACCTGCGAGACAGAGGGTGCAGTGAGCCAAGATTGCACCACTGTGCTCCAGCCTGGGCGACAGAGCAAGACTCCATCTCAAAAAAAACCCCCAAAACAACAACAAAAACAACCAGTTTGGAAGGTTGTAACACAAACATCAGAGACAAGGATTACCGTGGAAGGAAGAGTAGACAGGGAAGGAAAGGAAACAGGCATGGAGGCATGGAGGATGGCAGTCAAAAGGTACTTTAGTCTTTGAATTTTTTACATAGAGAACATATCACGTATTGTGTAATTAAAAATGAATTATTTTTTAAAGAATCATCAGGCATGGAACTATCAGAAGATGGCTTCAAAAAACACATTACTATTTATTGACATTTGAAGGGGAGATGACAATCATGCATGTTGAAGAAGAGGTATAACCGGGAGATCCAGCTAGTCCACTGCCAAGAGTCAGAGGACAGCATGGATTTGGTTAAATTACCACAGCCAGAGGCTAAGTCTCAAATCTGGCAATTTTAGGCACTAAAGTTTCTCAATATTCCTAAAGGGAATAAAATTCTCTGTGACAGAAGAATACTAGTTAAATATCACATAACACCCATGTAGAAGCTGGAAGGTCTATTTATTAATTTAGAATGGAAGCTAGCTTTCTAGTAACTGGAATATTTGTCTTCCCTCTCCAGAGAACCCATTTTAATGAGCACGTAAGCAAAGCAAAAGGAGTGTTATCATACCCTGATGAGCTCTGATAAAATATCATTGTCAGGAGTTGAAAATACCTCTCTAGGCTGGACATGGTGGCTCACGCCTGTAATCCCAGCACTTTGGGAGGCCAAGGTGGGTGGATCACAAGGTCAGGAGTTGAAGACCAGCCTGGCCAAGATGGTGAAACCCCATCTCTACTAAAAGTACAAAAATTACAGCGCACCTATGATCCCAGCTACTCGGGAGGTTGAGGCAGGAGAATCGCTTGAACCTGGGGGTCGGAGGTTGCAGTGAGCCGAGGTCGCGCCACTGCACTCCAGCCTGGGTGACAGAGCGAGACGCCATCTCAAAAGAAAAAAGAAAAAAAGAAAATACCTCTCTAATGACAAGCCTGCTTGTTTTCCCCAAATTCAATCTCTACTCCCGGACATTACTGGGCAAATAATTTCAAAGTTTGCATCTCCAAACTCCACTTTTCATTTCTGGTTTGTATTCTGTTGATATGCTAATGTTACTAAGCTAGCTAGCTAGCTGTTTTCTTTTCTTTTCTTGAGAGATTCTCACTCTGTCATCCAGGCTGGAGTGCAGTGGTGCAATCTCAGCTCACTGCAACCTCCACCTCCTGGGTTCAAGTGATTCTCATACCTCAGCTTCCTGAGTAGCTGAGACTACAGGCGCGAGCCACCATGCCCAGCTAATTTTTGTATTTTAAGTAGAGACTGGGTTTCGCCATTTTGGCCAGGCTGGTCTCGAACTCCTGGCCTCAAGCAATCCGCCCACCTCGGCCTCCCAAAGTGCTGGGATTACAGACATGAGCCACTGCGCCTGGCCTGTTTTCAAATTAGTGGTTATTCTTACAAACCTGGAAGAATGACATTAGACTGTTCTCAGATGTTGTGGGGAACACCTAGGGATTTGTACCAAAATCTTTACTTATTTGCAATGGACAAATTTCGTTATAAAAGTTACAACTTACATTTTCCTGAATTTATCCCAAAAGGAGTTGTGAGCAATAAAACTGATCAAATTATATGCAAAAATGATCAAATTATACTGGAAGCCTGTTAGAAATATAGAGGGAAATAATAATAATAAATAATAATTATTTCCCAAGTATTTCGTGTATGGCAGGTACTATGCTACAAACTTGAATTATTATTCCTAATACTAGTCTTATGAAATTTCTTCATTTTAGAGATGAGGAAAGTGAGGCCCAAAATAAGTATTCAGCCTAAGGGCACAGTCTTTTTTTTTAAAAATTGAAACAAGATCTCACTCTTTCACCCAGGCTGGAATGCAGTGATGAAATCATGGCTCAATACAGCCTCAAACTTCAGGGCTCAAGCAGTCTTACTGTCTCAGCCTCTTAAGTAGCTAAGACTACAGGCATGCACCACCATACCTGGCTAATTTTAAAATTTTTTTGTAGAGACAGGGTCTTGCTATGTTGCCCAGACTGGTCTCAAACTGCTGGCCTCATGCAGTCCTCCTGTCTTGACGTCCCGGTCCTGGGATTAGACATGAGCCACCATACCTGGCCTTAACCATTACACACACACACACACACACACACACATATATATATATATATTTTTTTTTAATTGAGACATAGTCTCGCTCTGTTGCCGAGGCTGGAGTGCACTGGTGTGATATCAGCTCACTGCAACCTCCGCCTCCCAGGTTCAAGCAATTCTACTGCCTCAGCCTCCCAAGCAGCTGGGATTACAGGCACCCGCCACCATGCCAGGCTCATTTTTGTATTTTTAGGAGAGATGGGGCTTTACCATGTTGGCGTTGAATTGGTTAAAGAATAGTAGAGTAGTGAGGATAATGAATAGGCTGTGGGTGGTCATGTTGATTCAGATTATGAATCAACAGGCTGGTCTTGGACTCCTGAACTCAGGTGATCCGCCCGCCTCCGTCTCCCAAAGTGCTGGGATTATAGGCATGAACCACTACACCCGGCCTTAACCACTATATTATACTGGCATAACAAAATAAATTTTGGACCTTTGAAGGTGTTTTTCATTTGTAAATTGATAATAGCTCCTATTTAAAAAGAATATATGTTCCCTTCTCTCTTTTTTTTTTTGACACTGAGTCTTGCTCTGTTGCTCAGGCTGAAGTGCAGTGGCATGATCTTGGCTCACAGCAACCTCCGCCTCCAGGGCTCAGGGGATCCTCCCACCTCCACCTCCCGGGTTCAAGTGATTCTCCTGCCTCAGCCTCCCAAGTAGCTGGGATTACAGGTGCCCACCACCATACCCAGCTAATTTTGTATTTTTAGTAGAGACAGGGTTTCTCCATGTTGGTCAGGCTGGTCTCGAACTCCCGACCTCAGGTGATCCGCCTGCCTCTGCCTCCCAAAGTGCTGGGATTACAGGCATGAGCCATCCTGCCCGGCCATATTATTTCTTCCTGTACAGATTTTTAGAGTAAACAGACTATTTGCTAGTTCGTTCACTTATTCTAAAAATACATTTACTTTGTACCAGGTCCTATGCTAAGATCTTGATATATATTATGACAAATAAAACAAATGTGGTCTACAGACTCAAAGCTTGTCATCTGGTAGAGGAAAACAGGCATTGTATCAGAAAACAATATAATTTAAAATCCTATGAAAGAAATGAGCAGTATGTGGTAATAAAGACAACTGACGTGTAAAATAACAGATGTTTTTCTTTCTTTTTTTCTTTTTTTGAGATGGAGTTTTGCTCTTGTTGCCCAGGCTGGAGTGCAATGGCACGACCTCAGCTCACTGCAACCTCTGCCTCCCAGGTTCAAGCGATTCTCCTGTCTCTGCCTCCTGAGTAGCTGGGATTACAGGCATGCGCAAGCATGCCCAGCTAATTTTGTATTTTTAGTAGAGGTGGGGTTTCTCCATGTTGGTCAGGCTGGTCTCAAACTCCTGACCTCAGGTCATCCACCCACTTCGGCCTCCCAAAGTGCTGAGATTACAGGCGTGAGCCACCACACCCGGCCCAGGTGTTTTTCAATATCTAATTATACATAAAAAATGAATGCAGCTCTCTCTCAAACTGTTCATTGAACTAAATTCTTCCAGAATCCAAAGTAAGGAAGATTTGCTTGAAATCTGATTAACAGTTTATAGCTCTAATAAGTTAATAAATCCCACAGCTTTTTTTTTTTTTTTACACGATTAGGGGAGCCAGTTAATACACGATAAATGGTAATGACATAACTGGGGCTCCATGTGCCATCAAAATTTGGGGTGCTAAATCAATAAATACACAGACACTTGGTCACTGGCTATCCTAGGAGCCTGTGGCTATGTTGCTGGACGCTTATGTTCTGTAATCCTAAAATACATAAGTTATTTTGATGTACCCTGTATTGGTGACTTCTCAGTGCCCTCAAAATGCAAGTGATTAAAGAAATCTCCCAAGGTGCACCTTTGTCAAATCTGTACTTGTAGTATCCTAGAAGCTTAAAAGAGACATATCATAATAACTTGTAATGATGCCTGACTTAGCCAACTGTCCCAAGACAGTCCTATTTGTAACAACTCTGTTCCAAAGTTATGACTTATAGCCATAGAAAATAAAAGGGAGAGATGGGACTTAGTGCAGCATTTCCCAAAGTATGTTCTCTTCTGCTACACATTCCTAGAAAAGAGGATCTCGTAAGTTTGAAAAACTGTGCTCCAAATCCTCCTCTTGGAGTTTCACAATACTTAGAAGCATAGCAAAGGCTCTATGAAGTCTTAAAATTAGAAAACCTGTTTAATCCAGTGTCTCCCAAATTTATTTGGCAACAACATCATTTTGTAACTTAAAAATTGTATAAATCATGGTGAAATATATATATACCATAAAGTATGCCATTTTAGCCATTTTTAAGTGTATAAGTCATTGGTGTTACATTCACCATGCTGTTTCACCAGCAGCACCATTTCCAAAGGTTTTCATAACATAAACAGAAACTTTGTACCCATTAAAAAATAAGTCCCCATTCCTCCCTCCTCCCCACAGTCCCTGGTAACTCTATTCTACTTTCTGTCTCTATGAAGTTGCCTAATCTAGATATTTTGTATATGCAGAGACATACAGTATTTGTCTTTTTGTGTCTGGCTTACTTTGCTTGGCATATTGTTTTTGAGGTTCATTCATGTTGTAGTATACATCATAACTTCATTCCTTTTTATGGCTGAATATATTCAGTTGTGTATAGTTTTGTTAACTTTTGAGGAGCACACTGTGGAAATGCTGATAATGAATCCGTATGAGCTTTAGTGCCAGTTGGAACCATAGTTCTAACACATTCTAGTTATGTAAGCTTAGATAAGTCATTTCACTTTTCTGGGCCTCACTTACTTTACTTAAAATGGGAAGAATGTATTCATCAATGGGTTGTTTTTTTTTTTGTTTTTTTTTTTGTTTTTTTTTTTTTTTTGAGACGGAGTCCCGCTCTCTCGCTCTGTCTCCCAGGCTGGAGTGCAATGACTCGATCTTGGCTCATTGCAAGCTCCGCCTCCTGGGTTCACGCCATTCTCCTGCCTCAGCCTCCCCAGTAGCTGGGACTACAGGCACCCGCCACCATGCCTGGCTAATTTTTTTGTATTTTTTAGTAGAGATGGGGTTTCACCGTGTTAGCCAGGATGGTCTCGATCACCTGACCTCGTGATCTGCCCGCCTCGGCCTCCCAAAGTGCTGGGATTACAGGCGTGAGCCACCGCGCCCGGCCGATGGGTTGTTGTAAGAATTAATTAAGATAACTCTCATAAATTTCCTTGCAAAATGCTTGGCCTATAACAGCTGACAATCGAATATTCTTATCTCCCTTATATTGGCAGAAAACAAACAAAGGGAAGATCATACTGCGTTATAAATTTCTGTAACTAATAGTAATCAACAATTGTCTATTTTGTTCTACCCATGCAAACAGACTCTAGCACTGTCCAATCCTGTACCCACTAGCTACAGCACAATTTGACAAGTGACCACTTGAAATGTGGCTACTCTGAATCTAATTTCAGTTAATTTAAGCGTAAACAGCCACATGCAGCTAGTGGCTACTGAATTGCACAGTGCAGGTCTAGACTCCTAAAGCAGTGCTTCTTTACCTTGGTTTCATAATGGGATCACCTGTGAAGCTTTACAATACACCGCTGCCTAGGCCCCTTGCCAGAGCAATTGGATTTTAATCTGTGGGCCCAGAACAAGGACATTTAAAGAGCTCCCCAGGTGATTTTAATACAGAGAGAAACACTGCTCTAGTGTTCCCTTTATACTCTCCCTCTCCCCCATCAATTAGTACCCTCATTTCAAGAAAAAAAGGGCAGTGTTTTTGATCTGTTGATATTTTATAGATACTTCTAATAACTTTCCTTATATCTATGACTGGATCTATAACTCCAAGTATTATCTGTGTCTCTTCTCTCAAATTTCTTGTCACTGATAAAATAGGGAATGGCTAATATATACAGTATTATCTATGGAATCATAAATATGTATTAAAAGTAGACAGAAAGAATATCAACTTCAGGTTAATCAAGAGAGGGAAGAGGAACATAGGTATTGAAAAATCCAACTGTAGTTAATGTTCTATTGATGTAAAAATTCTTTTTAAAGTTTTTACTGCTTTTAATTGTAGAAATAAAGAGCTAAACCATAGCATAACTCTTTTTGCAGTGACAATTCTGTTCATATACAGGGGATGTTTCTGCTTTAGCTAAAATCTAAAACTTCAATAAATAAGCAACTACCCACCAATCCCTCAAATATGCCTGTACTTGTCACTCTTTTTCTCTTTTTCTTTTTTTTTTCTTTTGAGACAGACAGGGTCTCTATAACCCAGGCTGGAGTGCAGTGGCACTATCACAGCTCACCACAGCCTCAACCTCCTGGACTTGGGTGATCCTCCCACCTTAGCCTCCCAAGTAGTTGGGACTACAAGTGCGCACCAGCACGCCCGGCTAATTTTTGTATTTTTTGTAGAGATGGTATTTCTCTATGTTGCCCAGGCTAGTCTCGAACGCCTGGGCTCAAGCGATCCACCCGCCTTGGCCTCCCAAAGTGTTGGGATGACAGGTGTGAGCCACCGTGCCCGGCCCCCTTCACTCTTCTATACCACTTATTTCCATTTATGTCTACTTAAAAAGTGGTACTAGACCTAAAGAAGGGGAAATTGATTGGGAAGGCTTTCTCTTTTTTTGAGACAGAGTCTCACTGTTGTCGCCTGGGCTGGAGTAAAATGGCGCGATCTCAGCTCACTGCAACCTCCGCCTCCCGGGTTCCAGCAATTCTCCCGCCTCAGATTCCCGAGTAGCTGAGATTACAGGCGCCCACCACCATGCCTGGCTAAATTTTTTTTGTATTTTTAGTAGAGACGGGGTTTCACCATGTTGGCGAGGCTGGTCTCAAACTCCTGACCTCAGGTGATCCACCCACCTCGGTCTCCCAAAGTGCTGGGATTACAGGTGTGAGCCACCGCGCCCGGCTGAAGGCTTTCATTTCATTTCAAGTACATGTTTAGGAGTCCTTATCTTGAAGTTTGCTTCTAGTCATGGTTTCACTTTTAATGGGCAGAAGATTATTACCACAAATTTCCTTTGTTGTTATTTCTGCCTCCACAGTCTTTTATAATTTAGATGTAGTCCCAATAAAGATATTCTGTTGTAATCATTTAAAATGACACATTTCATCATTAAATACTTGTGTTTTGGATTTCCTCCTCCCACTTAGGACTAGATTGCCCACTGCATCTGAGATCTGTCAAAGTAAACAAATGGTTTAAAAGAAATCAACAGATTTCTCAAGAGTAATATTTTAAAAAGCATCTTTAATTTGAAGGAAGTTATTTAAACACATTTTTCTTAATAGGTCACTTAAAAGTTCATGTATAACTCAAAATGAAGTATTAAGGAAATAAGAAATTTCATAACTCAAAATGAATTATTAAGGAAATAAGAAATGACTTTAAATCATTTATAGGACTAAAATGGAACTACAAAATTTCTACCCTCCGCTCTTATACTAACCAATCATGTGCCTTGTGCTTTAAATCGAAAGGAACTTTGTAAAGCCAGGATCATTTTTCAGTAAGAGTATCCGAAACGATCTATACCACCTTGGCATGAAGAAAGAGGCAGTTAATAAGTTATCTTTCCTTTCTACCATTAAAACAATCCCTTTGTAGGATATCTGAACCCTTGGCAATATCTCACCGTATCTCAGTTTCAGCAGAGGTGGCTCCTTTCTCTGGGTGTTCAAAGAAGCACTGCATGAAGGCTCTATATGTCGGCCCTACTGGTTAAGAACGGGCTGCAAAATGGTTAGAATAACGGGGATACCAGCATTTACATCATAGCGGGATAGACGGTTTCAAATGTATTTTAGTAAAGAACTTACAGCCTCATGTCATAGAGGCTCTGGAAGTGCCAAGTATTTGGTGAGAATGACAAACCTGCATAGACCAAAAAGGTGATGAGTGCAGCCAGCAGGTGGATACGAAGCTTGGTTCGGACTTCCTGGAAGTGCAGCAGAGCGCTGTGGAAGAGAAAGGAGCAGACGGCCTCTGTGATGACCGCTTTGAGCAAGTCGACTTGGATGGGATTCTTGCAAGCGAAGCTCCTCTCGCTGACGTGATACTGGGTCAGACCCAAGCTCCACAAGGCGCTTGTGCAGTACCTGCTGCACAGGGCACTAACCAGCTGAGCCAATAGCCTCACCGCACCCGTCTCGGGGGACATGCCCCCCAGCATCATCTGCATCATCACGCCGCACGGGTTGCTGGACGTGCCCACCAGAGTCAGGCCATGCACAAGCGAGAAGAAGTAGACGAGCGTCAGCGTCCAGGTGGGGTGCGCGGGGTGCTGTTCGCTCAGCAGTTGCAGCTCGTGGGTGCAGCAGCAGAGCTGGAAGGTGGCTAGAAACTCCAGGACGAAGGCGTGGGCCACCGGCCTGTGCAGCTGCTGCCGGGCGACTACGCGGGCCAGCCCCATGAGCAGCACCACCGACAGCATCAGTCCCAGCGAGGTGCAGCTGTCCTGCAGCTCGGGCAGGAGCCCCAGCAGCGGCGACATGGCTCCGTCGCCGCCTGAGCGGGTTGCGGGCTCCGGCTCTGGGTAGGAGGCGGTCTCCAGGCCCGAGTCCGAAGTCCGCAGCCCCTCCCCTCCTCACGCCCCTCGGGGCGGGACGAGCGGGAGGCTCCGGGGCGGGACGAGCGGGAGGCTCCCGAGCGGCACACTTAGGAAGTCCTCCCCGCCTCCCCGGCTTGGCGCTGGGGTGTTGGAACCAGAGCCGAGGAGGCGGGGAGGCGCGGGGAGGCCGCCTAGGGCGCCGGCCGCAGGGCCAACAGTCAGCCGAGCCCGCCGGGCACTCGCCCTCCGCCGTCTCCCTCAGGGCCTTGTAGGCGGGCGCGGCGGCGGAGGGCCGGCGGGGCGCGGTCGACGCAGCGTGCTTGGTGCCCACTGCGCACGCGTGCTGCGGCCCTTGCGCCCCTGCGGGCGGTGAGGGCGGACCACGGGGCGGAGAGGAGCGGTACGGCGCGGCGTAGCTCCGACGGTTGCTTTGCAGCGAGGACCTTAGAGTTTTTCTTTCCCCGCTCCACACTGTAAAACCGTGGAGCTGGAAAGACCGCTGAAGGCCATCTCACATAGCCACCTCGTTTTTATCAATGGGCGACTGAAATTGAGAGGGGAGACGCGGCGCAGGGGGCGGGTGAGTTAGTGGGCGTAGACCGGTGCGCAGGGCCTCCTGGAGCCTTGCTTTTCTTCACCTGCCAAAAAACATTTCTAAAAATGGTGGTAATATATGCCAGATAAAATTCGCCACTTTAATCAATTTAAGTGTATATTTCAGTGGCATCGATTACCCTCACAGTGTTGTTCAACGGTCACCTCTTTTTTCCAGAACTTGAGCGGTGATTCTTCAAAGTGTAGCCTAGTTTTAGCATGTGACTGTCTATAACCTTTGGCATGAACTCTTTACGTATAATATGAAACAGTTGTGTCTTACTGTTACATGCACTCTTCGTGAAGAGGAAACAACAGGTAACTGGAGAGGTCTGTTGCCAAGAACTGGGGGTCCTGGCGCACCTCTTCCATCTGCTTTGAAAGCAGGAATACGGCTGCGTGAGGTGGCGCGCGCCTGTAGTCCCAGCACGGAGAGGCTTAGGCGGGAAGACCGCTTGACCCCAGGAGTTCCAGGCTGCAGTGAGCTGAGATCGCGCCACTGCACCCCTGCCTGGGCCACAGAGCGAGACGCTGTTTTTAGAAACAAAAACAACAACAAAAACCGGGCGCGGCTGGGCGCGGTGGCTCACGCCTGTAATCCCAGCACTTTGGGAGGCCGAGGCGGGCGGATCACCGGAGGTCGGGAGTTCGAGACTAGCCTGACCAACATGAGAAACCCCGTCTCTACTAAAAATACAAAATTAGCCGGGCATGGTGGCGCATGCCTGTCATCCCAGCTACTCAGGAGGATGATGCAGGAGAATCGCTTGAACCCGGGAGGCAGAGGTTGTGGTGAGCCTAGATCGCACCATTGTACTCCAGCCTGGGCAACAAGAGCGAAACTCCGTCTCAAAAATAACAACAACAACAAAAACAAAAAACCAGTCAAACAAACAAAAAACAAAACATGAAAGCCACTTAGTACAGTTCCCAATACGTAGAAAATATTCACTAAGTGGTAGCTTACAGTGGAAACAGCAGGTTTCAGCAGCCAGAGTGCACGGCTCTTGCCACCGCATTCCAGTCCCAACAGCTTGTACCCTGGGGTGACCCCATTGTGGGTGCAGCACTTTGGGAGTCCGAGGCAGGCGGATAACGAGGTCAGGAGTTCAAGACCAGCCTGGCCAACATAGTGAAACCCCATCTCTACTAGAAATACAAAAATTAGCTGGGCATGGTGGTGCGCACCTGTAGTCCTAGCTACTCGGGAGGCTGAGGCAAGAGAATCCCTTGAACCCGGGAGGTGGAGGTCGCAGTGAGCCAGCCACTGCACTCCAGTTTGAGCACCAGAGTGAGACTTCGTCTAAAAAAAAAAAATTCTTTCACAAGACACAAACTAGTAGAAAATCAAGACCTTTTCTCTTTCCTGTGTTGATTGCCTGGCCAGAAAGAATTTAAATTAGAATTATTTATTATTATTATTTTTTTAAGACAGAGTCTCGCTCTGTCTCCCAGACTGGAGTGTAATGGCGCGATCTCAGCTCACTGCAACTTCTGCTCCCGGGTTCACGCCATTCTCCTGCCTCAGCCTCCCGAGTAGCTGGGACTACAGGCGCCTGCCACAACACCTGGCTTTTTAAATTAATTTATTATTTTTTTATTTTTTAGCAGAGATGGCGTTTCACTGTGTTAGCCAGGATGATCTTGATCTCCTGACCTCGTGATCCTCCCGCCTCGGCCTCCCAAAGTGCTGGGATTACAGGCGTGAGCCACTGCGCCCGGCAATTAGAATTATTTTTAAGTCACTGCTGTTTAAAGAAGTTGCCTTTAAATCAGTCCTATGAATGTAACCCTTTCAGTGCTCCCCTAGACTAGAAGTCACTTGAGGATTAATGTGAATGTATTTTATTTACTGCTCTGCTGATAATTCACTTTTACCCGGAAGAGTCATGTAGAAAACCAGTGTTTTGGACTTCGGTAAGAAATTTTAGTATAGTCGTAATACATATTGTCATTAAAAGGACTTTGGACATTTTTTAAATTAAAGAACAAGGGCAAAATTAACATAATTACTACTGATTGGATATTTTGCATCAAATCAACCTTCCTATTTTCAGAAACAAGAAATCACCAATTAAAGTCTCTTGAGAGTGACATCATGGACGAAGACCTCTGTTAGCTTTGGTAAAACAGCAGTAAAAACAGTCCTCGCTCTTGAATAGCATAGAAGAGGGAACAGAAGAGAAAACAAAATTAAAATATAGTGTAAAAGTACAATGGTAAAAGAATAAAGGCCTGGGCACAGGGAGGGGCCCCCACTCAGACTTAAGGAAAGGCTCCTTGGAGGAAGTGTCATCCTAGCTGAAACCTGAAGAATAAATAGGAGTTAAGGGGTAAAGAGAAGAGGGAGAAAGAAGAGAGGCAGAGGCACTGCATTTTGCAAACAGAGAAAGCCTAGAGGAGTCTCCGTGCTCTAGGCTGGAGTATGAAAGGGGAAGTAGCAAGAGATCAAGGTTAAAAGAAATAATGCCTGAAAAAGATTTAGTACATGGCCCAGCACATAGTAGTGCTTAATAAGGTTTAATATATAAAAATGGAGGTAAAATAGACGATAGTTCAATAATCATGGATTTTGCCCTGAAGCTTCAGACAAGACAAAGCGAAATGAAGAAAAAAAAAAAACCCCTGCCAAAATTCAGAATTGCATTTCGTTAACATCTGCGAGGAGATAAAGCATTTAAGAGCTTCTGCACCAGGCGTGCTGGCTCACGCCTGTAATCCCAGCACTTTGGGAGGCCGAGGTGGGTGGATCACCTGAGGTCAGGAGTTCGAGACCAGCCTGGCCAACATGGTGAAACCCTGTCTCTACTAAAAATACAAAAATTAGCCAGGCGTGTTGGCACATGCCTGTAGTCCCAGCTACTCGGGAGGCTGAGGCAAGAGAATTGCTGGAACCCGGGAGGTGGAGGTTGCAGCGAGCCAAGATTGTACCACTAAACTCCAGCCTGGGCAACATGGTGAGACTCCATCTCAAAAAAAAAAAAAAAGAGCTTCTGAAGCCATGTCCTTTGGCTTGACGTTTACGTGGGAAGAAACATGGGAAGAATTTAAGTAATAGCATTTAAAAAATCTTTTATTTTGAAATAATCTCAGGCTTTCAGAAAAGTTGCAAGTATAGTACAAATTTTTTTTTCCTGAACCATTTGAAAATTAATTGTTAATATTATGCCCAATTACTCAGAACATTTTAGGGTGTATTTTCTTAAACATCTGTGTTCTACATAGCCATAATAAGACTATCAAAATCAGGAAATTAACATTGTTACTACCATCTACTCCTCAGATCCCATTCAAGTTTTGCCAGTTGTCCCAACATTGTGCTTCTTAGCAAAAGGATCCAATTCAGAATTGCACATTGCATTTAGTGTCATGTCTCATGAGTTTCCTTCAATCTAGAAAAGTTCCTCAGCTCTTCCTTGACTTTCATCACCTGGACAATTTTGAGGTTACAGATCAGTTATTTTGTAAAATCTCCTTCAATTTGGGTTTGCCTAATGTTTCCTAGATACTAGTTTCAGGTTAAGTGTCTTTTTTTTTTTTTTTTTTTTTTGAGACAGAGTCTCACTGTGTTGCCCAGGCTGGAGTGCAGGGGCGTGATCGCGGCTCAATGCAGCCTTACAGGGTATGCATCTTTAGCAGGAATATCACAGAAGTGATGCCATATTTTTCTCATTGTGTTTTATCAGATGTGTACTCCCAAAATCTGAGACATGTCTCAGTTAATTTAGAAAGTTTATTTCGCCAAGGTTGAGGATGCGTGCCTATGACACAGCCTCAGAAGGTCCTGATGACATTTACCTGAGGTGGTCACAGCACAATTTGGTTTTATATATTTTAGGAAGTCATGAGACATCAATCAATATATGTAAGAAGAACGTTGATTCAGTCTGGAAAGGCATGACATCTTGAAGCAGGAAGGGGGCTTCCAGGTCATAGGTACGTAAGAAAAAAATAGTTGCATTGTTTTAAGTTTCTGATTAGCCTCCTCAAAAGAGGCAGTCAGATATGTTTTTATCTCAGTGAGCAGAGGGGTGACTTTGAATAGAATGGGAGGCAGATTTGCCCTAAGCAGTTTCCAGCTTGACTTTTCCCTTTAGCGTATTGATTTTTGGGGGCATAAGATATTTTCCTTTCACATTTCCCACTTTTCTTTTTAAAAATCTTTTGGAAAAAGCATTTTAGAAGAAAATGAGTTTGTGGTCTCAGGTTTCATCTGATCTGTCATGGCTAGGATGGTTTATTCCTAGACAAGTAGGTCCTGAGTTATTAGGAAAGTTCATTTTTAGAAGGTTGTGAAGTCTCATGTCCTATGAAAAGAAAACGGGGAGCAAGGGAGAAAAACAACAAACAAAAGAACAATCCTGAAAAATCATTATAGGCTGGATTACTCTGAAGTCCATACATCAGTAGGCAAGTATGAAAGTGGCTTATGTATGTAAATAGGTTGCTGTTATTTTCTTCTGAAGTTTAAGTTGTCTGGCTTCAGTTTGCAGGGCTTTAAGAAAGCACAGCTAGCCGGGCATGGTGGTGCACACCTGTAATCCCAGCTACTCGGGAGGCTGAGGCAGGAGAATTGCTTCAATCTAGGAGGCAGAGGTTGCAGTGAGCTGAGATTGCCCCACTGCACTCCAGTCTGCATGACAGAGCAAGACTCTGTCTGAAAAAAATAAAAATAAATAAATAAAAAAGAAAGCACAACTTACTCCGGACGTGGTGGCTCACCCTTATAATCCCAGTGTTTGGGGAGGCCGAGGTGGGTGGATCACTTGAGGTCAGGAGTTTGAGACCAGCCTGGCCAACATGGTGAAACTCGGTCTCTACTAAAATACAAAAATTAGCTGGGCGTGGTGGCAGGTGCCTGTAATTCCAGCTGCTCAGGAGGCTGAGACAGGAAAATTGCTTTAACCCAGGAGGCAAAGGTTGCAGTGAGCTGGGATCGTGCTACTGCACTCCAGCCTGGGTGACAGAGCATGACTCTGTCTCAAAAATAACAGAAAGCACAGCTTAGTTTTCCATGACTTCAAACTAGAAAAAATGGGGAAAAAAAGAAGAAAAATTGAAAACCTTATTTTGAAGACGCGTAGCTAAAAAAAATTAGAATTCTGTCCAAATGGTACAAAAATAATGAAAACGGAAAAACATTAGGCAAGCCTAGAATCTAACAACAGGTATACTACAGTTTTCAAAACATAATTTTTCTTTCTCCAGTTTCCCATTTTTACTAAAGTCATGGTAGGACTGATGTGCTTTATTATACTTGGCCTAATTATTTGTATAGAATGCAGCAAGAATAATTATTTTTCAAATACACTTTTAAATTGGCTTTGATGGAACTTTGTTCTATAGAAGGAATCTCAGATAAGATCTTTTTAAATTTTTTATAATTTCTTTTTTGAGATGGAGTCTCACTCTGTCCCCCAAGCTAGAGTTCAGTGGCACGATCTTGGGTCACTGCAACTTCTGCCTTACAGGTTCTAGCTATTCTCCTGCCTCAGCCTCCCAAGTAGCTGGGATTATAGGTGCACGCCACAACGCCCAGCTAATTTTTGTGTTTTTAGTAGAGTCAGGATTTCACCATGTTGGCCAGGCTGGTCTCGAACTCCTGACCTCAAATAATCCACCCACCTCAGCCTCCCAAAGTGCTGGGATTACAGGTGTGAGTTACTGCACCCGGCTAAGACCTTTATTTAAAGCCAAGCCCAGCCATGGATTTGTGCCATTAAATACCTATAAGTTGGATGATCCTCTGCTCTTGAGGTTCCAAAGTAAACTTGGGGCTCCTGGGCCTGTCAGAAAGTGACATTCTTTACTTACCACAGGTCAGGAACCCTGTACAGGGAAGGTATGAGGCCAGTTTCCCCAAGGGGCTTTATTGGCTCCATAAGTCAAGTTTGAGTCCCTAAAGGAAAGCACACCATTCCAGTCAGAGCCTTGGTAAAATAACCAGTTTCTCCGTTTGTGTCCTGTTGCAAAATGAAAACAGATTCTTACTATACTTATGCAAATTACGATATTGCCATCAGTTAAGCATACTCAAAAATAATTCCCAAGTTCTGGAGAAATCAGGTAGAGAGAAACAAATATGCTCCAAATTATAGTCATAGGAGTATACTAAATTGTTAAAAGCTGTCAATAGCTCAAAAGAAAAGTTTCCTTGACTCTGAAAAAAAACCAAAGAATCAGCAACATTTAAAGCAAAAGTCAAAAAGATTACTTTAGTCTTCTATCAGTTCAGTTTATGCAATTAACTCCTGTTCTGCTTGATACTCATGAACATTTCAGCTCTCCATGAGAGTCCTGAAAGTTTCTTTTTTCCTCTATTCTAATGTCACAATTTCCAAAGTTATCAGAAACCTGCATTTAAGAACACCTGTTAAGAGTTCTATAGCTGATTATAAAACCACCTTCTAAAGAGGGCCAAAACAAGACAACAATTGTCTGTGGATGACAAACAGTTTTATAGCAGCCATAGTCAAAGACACAATTGACAAGGACATTTGTTACCTCTGTGGCACACAATAATTTAACATAGGAATTATAATTATTACTGATAAGGTACACTTAAGTTATATCACTAGATGTTTCTCACTATGTACACTAAGTTATAATTATAGGAGTTTCCCATAATTTTGGAACACATACCAATAACATATTTATATAAATGTAGCCCAAAGAAAACCAAACACTATATTATATGTGATAATGATTCCTGTATAATTTTTATACCAGATAAGCCAAATATGTCATTTTTGGACTTCAGGGAACCTATTAATAATACCTTAAAGGATTAATTAAATCAGAAAAAGACATAATTTATAATTTGATTTTGGAAAGTTTGTCAAATATCAAAGGTTTAAAACACTTGATATCACAAAATAGGATCACAGGTCATTGTTAAATAAGTTATTCATTTAACCAAACTGATAATTCAGGGATTTCAAAGAAAAGGTGAAAACCTTCATTCTTTGAGAGGGGATATTTAGTTTTCCAAACAATAAACCCTGACAAAAACAGCACAGGCTGGGTACAGTGACTCACACTTGTAATCCCAGCACTTTGGGAGGCCAAGGGGAGGGGTGGATTACTGGAGGTCAGGAATTCGAGACCAGCCTGACCAATATACTGAAACCCCATCTCTACTAAAAATACAAAAAATTTAATCCCAGCACTTTGGGAGGCTGAGGCAGGTGGATCACAAGGTCAGATCGAGACCATCCTGGCTAACATGGTGAAACCCCATCTCTACTAAAAAATACAAAAAATTAGCTGGGCCTGTTGGCATGTGCCTGTAGTCCCAGCTACTTGGGAGGCTGAGGCAGGAGAATCACTTGAACCTGGGAGGCGGAGGTTGCAGTGAGCTGAGATCGCGCCATTGCACTCCAGCCTGGCGACAGAGCCAGACTCTGTCTCAAAATAACAAAACAAACAAACAAAGAAACAGAATTAGCCACGCATGGTGGTGGGTTCCTGTAATCCCAGCTACATGGGAGGTTGTGGCAGGAGAATCACTTAAACCCAGGAGGCAAAGGTTGCAGTGAGCTAAGATCACACCACTGTGCTCCAGCCTGGGTGACAGACTTCGTCTCAAAAAATAAAAAAAGAACAGCACGAAGCCAGTTAAATTTGTTTTTCAAAATTGTATAAACATTCTATAACATTTTAATCTTGATTGTAAGATATAACTTCAACAAGCCTTTTATAACCTTTACTATGGAGTTAATGCTTCAAGAAAACCTTGTTAATCTGACACAGTGGCACATATTCTGGTCTTGCATCAATGTGCCTTTGACATTAATGGTTAATTTACGGATGTAATAATCTTAATTAAAAAATTTTAATCTCAGTTTTTTCCTAAGCAAACCAAAACTTAATAGTAATAGCATAGGAATTATTTTGATAAAATGTAAAATTTGTTAGGCTAGTTACCAAAAGGCAAAAGAAAAGATCTTCTGCAGTGTACAGAAAATTATGTTGGAAGAAAAGATTTCCTTTAGATCTTTAAGAAAATATTGTTAGCATCAGGCCACAACAAACAGAACTTGAGGGGAAAAAAAACATATATGAGCTGAAAATGAGTTGAAGGAGAGTGTTATAATTTTGCACCTTTTAAAAGGGGAAAGAAAACTGAAAACAGCGTGATGCAATAAAAGTTGAACCTTGGGTTAAAAAAATTAAAATCTTTATAATTTATTAAGAGGTAATCCCTTAAGGAAATTTTATTGTTGTAATGAATTCTTTAGTGTGTACGTTTCATTACATCACACCCAATGTCTAGAAAAACCCATTATAATTTTCCTTTAATTATAGACAACTTGATCATATAAAAGTTTTTGGTTTTTTTAGGTAAATCCTTTTATTATGACTTACACAGACCATTCGTGACATGCTTGGACTTTTTGGTTTGTTCTGAACATCTTTCTTTCTTATACAACCAGTCATTTTATTCTTGGTCTAAATTTACCATACAAGATTATTTTTCATACAAAATTATTTCTCATTTGGGCATAGTGGCTCATGCCTGTAATCCCAGCACTTTGGGAGGTCGAGGCTAGTAGGTCACCTCAGGTCAGGAGTTCGAGACCAGCCTGGCCAACATGGCAAAACCCCATCTCTACTTTAAATACAAAAATTAGCTGGGCGTGGTGGCAGGCACCTATAATCCCAGCTACTCAGGAGGCTGAGGCAGGAGAATCACTTGAACCCTGTGAGAAGAAGGTTGGAGCAAGCCAAGATTGCACCACTTCACTCTAGCCTGGGAGACAGAGCGAGACTTCATCTCAAAAAAAAAAAACAATTTAAGAAATTATTTCTCTTTAAGCTTTCTTACCAAAAAATACCTCTTTCTTTCTATAATTTTGTTTACACGTCTCTTATTTCCCGGTTCCTTTTACCTTGTTTTATACATGACCTTTAAGTAAGCTTTGAATTAGACAAAAATTGTTCACCTTTTTAAAAGGGACACTTTTTTTTAGAAAGAATGTTTTCCTACAATATATTATTATTCGAAAATACCAAAATAATGAAGTATCTATAATTTAATATAACTTTAGATTCTAAATTATGACTAGTTTATCTATATCCTATTACATTTATCTAATTATTTTATTTTAATCATTTACCTAGATTATTTATGAAAACTGCGATAGTCATCATTTAAAGTTATGAAACCGCCATTGCAAAATTATAACTGAGACAGTGAAAAAGATTTGCCCTAAGTGACTCCATCTTGCTTCTAAACTCCAAGCTGTCCTTGTTCATTCCTGGGTATGAGCCGAACTAACTTTGCTAGGAACTTATAGTTTAGCTTTGAAATAAAAATGGTAACTGTCTTCCCAAAGGAAACCTCTTACTGTCTGTGGACTAGACTGCCTAACACCACAGGATTAGAAGTTATGTTAATCTGGCCGGGCATAGGCGGCCTGTAATCCCAGCACTTTCGGAGGCCAAGGCGGGTGGATCACCTGAGGTCGGGAGTTTGAGACCAGCCTGACCAACATGGAGAAACCCCATCTCTACTAAAACTACAAAATTAGCCAGGCATGGTGGCACATGCCTGTAATACCAGCTACTTGGGAGGCTGAGGCAGGAGAATCACTTGAACATGGGAGGTGGAGGTTGTGGTGAGCCAAGATCATGCCATTGCACTCCAGCCTGGGCAACAAGAGTGAAACTCTGTCTCAAAAAAAAAAAAAAAAAAAAGTATGGTAATCTTACTAAATTCAAGATGTAGCTTTTTTATTAAACCAATATCAATGTATTATTTATTAAAGATTACACCAGCAAAGATAATTCTGTCTTGGGCTGGTTTTTTAGTTTTGTAACCTCTATACCAAATTTTGACACCTTATAGTATCTGGCTGGGATAAGTATAAAATTGCTTGATAAGTAAATGCAAACGAAAATGTATTGCTGGCAAATTCTTAAGACATTTCTAATATTATTTTACCAATAATTTTAAATCCAGCTTATTTATTAAAGATTTTACTTAAGTCCTGTGAACCTGAAAAAGCATTTGACTAGTCTTGTTTTCTTTAGTATCTGATGTAAGCACTTTTGTTTTTTTAAGCCAATTAATTAGCTCTTTTATATATTTTCAGTAGTGAAATATTGTGTGCACAACACATAAATACGTAGATGTATTGGCATGCTGACAGAAGTACATCTTATAGATTCATAAAGACCTTTTTTTTTTATCTTAGACTTTCAGGTTCTTGATAACCTGTTTCACAACCCTAGGCAGTTGTCAGCTAAATAGCCTTAAATTTGCCTATTTAAGGAAACAACTCAGGTGAAAATCAAATAACAGAATTTACATCATAAGGTACAGAGAGGAAAAGTCTGGTGTGCTAGAGGGAGATTAAAGATAAATGTGAAATCAAACATAAAATTATAAAAATCTATCATAGGATTGTATAAGGAGACCAATTTTATTTGCATAGGGACTACCTATCTTTTAACTGGATCTCTGAGCTCTAGGCAGAACCTATACCAAATCCTGGGTTTCCAAAAAGGGAGAATTATTATGAGGCTAGACTAAGTGATGTTTTTACACTGCACTTAAAGAGAATTTTTTTAAACAAAGATGTATCTCAGTGTTGAATACACTCTTCCTTAAAAACCTAAGGCTAGCCTCTGTTACAAATAACTATTTTAGTCAATAAATCATGTAACACAATACAAAAACAAGCAGTTTAAAAGCTGAGATGAATTTGTCTGTTTATACTTTTGGCACCTTCTCCACTTTCTTAAAGGAACCCCAGGCTATTATAAACTATTTCAGTTCCCTCATGCAGCAGAGGGTGCAAGAGAAAGGAGAGACAGCAGAAGTAAATGAAGAAAACAGAATTCAGTCAACTGAGAAGAAAAACCTTGCTCAAAAGAATGACAAGGTCCTAGGAGAGAAAAAAACAAACAATGAAGACCTTTTAAATACAAACACGCACACCCATATACACACATATCTTGGATGTTAGCTTTTAATTAAGTTGGCTTTAACAAATGAGCTCCTTTAAAAAAAGAAGTTTTTAAATCTCATTACCATATTTCAACTGGAACAAATTGGTGCTATTTCATCTGCTTTTCTTTTTTCTTTTTTTGAGATGGAGTCTTGCTCTGTTGCCCAGGCTGGAGTGCAATGGCGCGATCTCAGCTCACTGCAACCTCTGCCCCTGGGTTCAAGTGATTCTCCTGCCTCAGCTTCTTGAGTAGGCAGGATTACAGGCATGTGCCACCATGCCCAACTAATTTTTGTATTTCATTTTCATTTTCTTTTTTTTTTTTTTTTTGAGACGGAGTCTTGCTCTGTTGCCCAGGCTGGAGTGCAGTGGTGCAATCTCAGCTCACTACAACCTCTGCCTCCTGGGTTCAAGCAATTTTCCTCCCTCAGCCTCCTGAGTAGCTGGGACTACAGGTGCACACCGCCATGTCCGGCTAATTTTTTGTATTTTAGTAGAGACAGGGTTTCACCATGTTGCCCAGGCTGGTTGCGAACTCCTGAGCTCAGGCAATCCATCTGCCTCAGCCTCCCAAAGTGCTAGGATTACAGGCATGAGCCACTGCTGCCGCCTTTATTTTTTTGTTTGTTTGCTTTTGTTTTTAAAATTGCTGCTATTTCAGAAGTACAACCATTGCTCTTTCAGATTGGCCTGGCTAGCTAAAAGGTGGCCTTGTAAATAAAGCCCGTGTAGTACTCAAAATCAAAAATCTTTCCTCTTTTTTCTTTTTGCTGGCAGTTTTTCTCCCCCACCATACCACCTTTTTGTGTGTGTATGGGAATTTAAGTATTTAAGAGGCCTTCTTCCCCATAATTTGGAACTTTCCTTCAGATTTGATCAAGTCTGATAGAGTTGGTCAAACCTAATGGGACAAAGACCCAAACAACAACAAAAACAGAAACAACAACAATGAAAAACAGTTAAACAAAACAAATGATCACACAACTTACATGATTACTGAACACTTTAACAGTAAGGAGAAATTATGACCATCTGGTTGTTAACTTTAGCCAAGACAAAACCTCAATTCAGCTACTTACCTAGGGATGGGTCTCAGGCTGAAGACTACTCTCTACCATCCTAGAAGCAGGAAAAAAAAAATAGTCTTTTCTGTTGGAAGCAAGCTCAAACTCCATAAAGGAATTACCTGCCTTCCATTGTCATGGAAGGAGGAAAACTTGCCTTTCTTGTTGGAAGCAAGTAAAACTCCAAAAAAAAAAAAAAAAAAAAAAAAAAGAGGGAGTTGTACAGCAAAATAAACTTTAGATCTCAACCAAACTTTGGGAGAGCAGGGATTCTCTGGAAGGAGTGCTCCCAGGCCTCAGCAAACTATTCATAAAGTTAGCTTATGCTGATACCAAACACCAGTAAAAGATTTGTCAAAGTTCAAGTGTTCCTCCATGCAGAGTCCCTCTGTGGTTACCAAAATGTTAACCCCAGTAATTTGAGACAAGTCTTAGTTAATTTAGAAAATTTATTTTGCTAATTAACCGGGTGTGGTGGCGCAAGCCTGTAATTCCAGCTACTCAGGAGGCTGAGGCACGAGAATTGTTTGAACCTGGGAGGTGGAGGTTGCAGTGAGTCGAGACTGCATCACTGTACTCCAGCCTGGGCTACAGAGCGAGACTCTGTCTCTAAAAAATAAATAAAATAAAAAATAAAGTTTATTTTGCCACAGTTGAGGATGTGCACCCATGACACAGTCTCAGGAGGTCCTGATGTCATGTGCCCAGGGTAGTCAGACCATACCTTGGTTTTATACATTTTAGGGAGAAATGAGACATCAGTTAATATATGTAAGATGAACATTGGTTTGGTCCAGAAAGGCGGGACAACTCAAAGCAGGGACAGGGCTTCCAGGTCATAGGTAGAAAAGAGACAAATGGTTGCATTCTTTTGAGTTTCTGATTAGCTTCTCCAAAGGAGGCAATGAGATATGCATTTATCTCTGAGCAGAGGGGTAACTTTGAATAGAATGGGAGGCAGGTTTGCCCTAAGAAGTTCTCAGCTTGACATTTCCTTTTAGATTAGTGATTTGGGCAGGCATGGGGGAGCTCATACCTATGAATAGAGACATAAAGTAGAAGGATGGCTGTCAAGTGATGAGGGAAGGGAGGAGTGAGGAGTTAGTGTTTAATGGGTATAGAGTTTTAGTTTCACAAGATAAAAAGAGTTCTGTAGATGGATGGTGGTGATGGTTGCACAACAATATAAATGTACCTAATACCACTGAATTCTCCATTTGAAAATGGTTAAAATGGGCCCGGTGCGGTGGCTCATGCTTGTAATCTTGTGGGAAACTGAGGAATGGAGAGACCAATATGAGAGTACAGGAGGATGTTTATTTTAAGGTGTGCACCGGCTGAGTGGATTCAAATCCAAAAAGCTGAGCATTAAACAAAGACAGAGCAGGGTTTTTATAAGTGGACTTACAAAAGTAAAACAAAAGCAGTTAATCATATAGTGCATAACTTGTGGCCTTGCATAGCTGGTGGCCTTGGAGCTGCGTCAAAAGAAAAACAAGAACTGGCTAAATACAGACATTTGTAAAACATAATCATGCTTAAGAAGCCAGGGAAAGGAGTAACAGTAAAGGAATTTGTCTTTTTCTTTTTCTTTTTTTTTTTTTTCCTTCAACCTTGTTCTAGAGGGGAGGGATGTCTGGAACCCATTCCTTTGGACTTGGCTTCTCAAACAGCATTATCTTATAACTGTCCTTGAAGTGAGCTTGCTAGGCCAAGGAAAACTTGTTCTTTTCTTTTTAACCCTTGCCTTGCCTGTTACTTTTCTTGGAGTGAATGAATGCATATTTATTTTTAAATTTCTGCCTCAGTTTCCCCCCTTTGATGCCTTTTATAAAAGAAATTTAATAGGAGGCATCACTATTATTTAATTTTGCATGAAGAGACAAGTTTTCTTCTTTAGACAAAGGTCGACATTTACATAGAGCCATTAGCTGACTGGTAGTTTGCCTAGCTACTATTGCCTCTATAGTTGACTGAATGTTTCTAACAAGGAGAGGTAAGAGACAAGGGAGTATTAGGCAACTTCCTAGTATGGCCAGAATCAATCTTATTAAAGTCTTGAACCCTCCGAAAAATGAAAAACAGCCTCCAAAGAGAGAATCTGGAGACCACCCTTTCTACGTTTGAACTGGAACGTGGGTTAATTTTCTTATTCTTGCAGTTATTTCCATAAATGTCTTTCCATTGTCATTGATTTCCAGGCAGCAATTAGTTAGATTGAGTTTTCCACATACTCCTCCTTCCTGGGCTAGGAGATAGTCTAAAGCTAATCTGTTCTGATAGATAGCATTCCTCATTTTTTGTAGCTTGCTGGGTCAGTAAATCTAATGCATTTGATGTTTATTAGTGATGATCTCAAGCCCTGCCTGTAACCTTATGATGCGCTTAAGCACGTAAGTAGGAGTATGGTAACTCCATGACCTATCTTCCACCTAGGTAGCTGGCCATTTCCTGGGTCATAAATTGAATAGGTGATCTGATTGTACAAGTTCCTAGGTGAGTCCCTGTATACTCATAATAAGTATGGTATAATAGAGTCCTGGTTATACTGTTTTCTGACCATGTAGTATGTGTACAATGGGGACACCCTTCTATGGGTGTTTCTTCTAGCATGGTTAAGGGGGGTAACAACAGTAAAACAATGTGCAGTATATTCATATCTAGTAAGGACAGAAGAGGTCCTTACTTGGGAGAGGAGGTTGAGCACAGTGACAGAACAATAGTAAAACAGTTAATATTACAAGGAAAACTACAGTTCTAAGATTTCTAACTACATTTACTTGCTTGATGAGTCCTCAAGCTTTGGCCGTGCATAGACTAGTCAGCTTTCAGTGTGTGACTAGAGCAGGGCTTCTTGTTTCCTCAAACTTCAGCCATGCGTAGGCTGGTTAGCCTCCGGAGTGACCAGAACAGGGCGGTCGTCTTCAGCAGCAGTTTGGGCCCGTCTCAGGATCAGCCGAGTTGGATGATCTGGGTCCTGCTGGCTGGTCCACTTGTCTTGAGTTGTCAGTTTCAGCCAACTGTGGTGGATCCAATGCACAACACCTGCAACTTTAACAATAGTGGGAGTGGGTAAGATTTCAGTATAGGGCCCATCTCATATGGGTCCTAGAGAAGTTGGAGTCCACTTTTTAACCCAAACAGAATCTCCTGGTTTAAAGGGGTGTTCTGGGTCTGTTAGACTTATAGGCATTCTTTTCTGTACCCAGCCATGGATCTCTTGCGTGGCTATTCCTAAAGCCTGCATTTATTATGTTTTGTTTTCTTTCTTTCTTTCTTTCTTTCTTTCTTTCTTTCTTTCTTTCTTTTCTTTCTTTCTTTCTTTCTTTCTTTCTTTTTGAGACAGAGTCTCGCTCTGTCACCCAGGCTGGAGTGCAGTGGTGCGATCTTGGCTCACTGCAGGCTCCGCCTCCCGGGTTCATGCCATTCTCCTGCCTCAGCCTCCTGAGTAGCTGGGACTACAGGTGCCTGCCACCACGCCTGGCTAATTTTTTTGTATTTTTAGTAGAGATGGGGTTTCACTGTGTTAGCCAGGATGGTCTCGATCTCCTGATCTCGTGATCCACCCGCCTCGGCCTCCTAAAGTGCTGGGATTACAGGCGTGAGCCACCACACCCAGCCACATTTGTTTTCTTAAAGTTAATTCCCCTAGTTCTCAGAGGTTTCCTTTAATTTGACTTAGGATTGGGGGAGGCTGACTGAATAAAATCTCATAGGTTGAATACTGAGTTTGTTTGGTGGGGGTGCACCTGACGTGGAAGAGGACTATAGGCAAAACCTGATTTCATTTCAGATGAGTCTTTTGGCAATATTTCTTCAGTAGCTGCTTGAGTGTCTGGTTCATGCATTTTACTTTTCCTGAACTTTGTGGCCAATAGGCTGTATGTAACTTCCATTTTATTTTTAACAGTTTTGTTAAATCTTGCATTATTTCAGCTACAAATGCCAACTTATTGCCCGACTCTAAAGTTAAAGGCAGTCTAAACCTGTGGATAATATCTCTTAACAGTACTTTAGTCACTTCTCATGCTTTTTCTGTTTTGATGGGGAAAGCTTCAACCCACCCTGAAAAGGTGCAAACAAACACTGGCATGTACTGATAGCCTCCAGCATGGGGCAGTTCGGTAAAGTCTATAAGTAAGTTTTCACCAGTAGTAGCTGAACTGAAACCGGGAGTAACTCCGGTCTGGGTTCGTCAGTACCCAGTTCCCCAAAAGGCTGTACAGGCTGTCTGCAAACATTTAGAACGGCTCTATAAATATGGGATCTTAATCCGATGCCAGTCCCCCGGAATACTCCACTTTTGCCAGTATGAAAGCCGCTGCTGGGACCAAGGTCTGATGAGTAGATACCGGTGCAAGATTTGCATGCCGTAAACCGGGCCATGGTGACCATCCATCCCGTGGCACCAAACCCATATACTTTAATGGTACTTATTCCAACAAGTGCCACTAGGTTTACAGTCTTAGACTTAAAGGACGCTTTCTTTTATATTCGCTTAGCACGAGTTAGCCCATATTTGCATTTCAATGGGACAAGGAAGCTATGCAACTCATCTGGACTAGGCTTCCACAAGGGTTCAAAAACTCTCCTACAATCTTTGGGGAAACACTGGCTTCAGACCTCAAGGCCTATACCCCGCCAAATGATAACTGTGCTTGTTACGGTACACGGGCGACCTTCTTTTGGCGGCCCCAACCCAAGAGGACTATTATCAGAGAACTCAGGACCTCCTCCATCTCCTGTGGAAAGCAGGTTACAAAGTATCTAAAAAGAAAGCCTAAATTTGCCATAAAGAGGTTAAATATCTAGGTTTCATAGTGAGTCACAGGGAATGCTGGCTTGGCTATGAGTGAAAGCAAGACGTTTGTGCACTACCAATCCCAACCACCCAATGTCAAATAAGAGAATTTTTAGGGGCAGCAGGATTTTGCCCCATCTGGATTCCAAATTTTTCCTTGATGGCTAAGCCGTTACATGAAGCCACAAAAGGAGGACAAAAAAAAAACCCTCCTTTGGGAGACTAATAAGAAAATGCATTCCAACAAATCAAGGAAGCTTTAACTTAGGCCCTAGCCTTAGGACTACCAGATATAACTAAGCCTTTCTATATGTTCATGAACGAAAAGGAATGGCTATAGGAGTTCTGACTCAAGTTGTAAGGTCATAACATCACCCAGTAACATACTTATCCAAGCAATTGGATTCTGTGATGCTAGGATGGCCTCCCTGTGTTAAGGCATTAGCCGCCACCACCTTGCTAAACACAAGAGGCTAGCAAATTGACTCTAAGACAGCAGTTAACCATTCGGGAGCCACACTCAGTCATAACTCTGATGGACTGACTCCCAGTTCCTGTGTACCTAATTGGGGTGACGAGCCACTCTCACCATCTCCAGTTTCCTTAGTTGGGGTGGCGAGCCATTCTCGCCACCTCCAGTTTCCTTTTCCTAACCAACTTAGTGAGCCACTCTTGCTTCCTGTGTTGATTGGGGTGAGAGTTTCATCCAAATTGACAGCCACTCTCATCGCCCCCAGTCCCTCTGGGTCGGACTATTAGGCATACCCTGGGAGGTGATCAGGCTCCCTTTCCGTCCTTACAGGATGGGTCCTGCCTTGGGCCCCAAAACCTTACCATGATTCCTGAAGTGCACTGTTTCTAGAATCATCCTGTAGCTCCTCTCAGGTTCTGTTGCGCTGCTGGGTAGGGGTGCTGGGTCACGGAGAGCTGATTTCCCCTCTGGGCTGAAGTTCTCCCGGCGGCACCTGGGGTCACAGGTCTCCCTTGGCCCAGGGCTCCAGCCCCCTATAGGCAAAGGAGACAGTAAGCCTGTCATCTCCACTCCTGGCTGGCTCGCCAAGAAATGTTGCAGGAAACTGAGGAATGGCGAGACCAATATGAGAGTACAGGAAGATATTTATTTTTAGGTACACACTGGCTGAGTGGATTTATATCCAAAAACCTGAGCATTAAACAAAGACAGAGCAGGGTTTTTATAAGTGGACTTACAAAAGTAAAACAAAAGCAGTTAATCATATAGTGCATAACTTGTGGCCTTGCATAGCTGGTGGCCTTGGAGCTGCGTCAAAAGAAAATCAAGAACTGGCTAAATACAGACATTTGTAAAACATAATCATGCTTAAGAAGCCAGAGAAAGGAGTAACAGTAAAGGAATTTGTCTTTCTCTTTTTTTTTTTCCTTCAACCTTGTTCTGGAGGGGAGGGATGTCTGCAGCCCATTCCTTTGGCCTTGGCTTCTCAAACAGCATTATCTTATAACTGTCCTTGAAGTGAGCTTGCTAGGCCGAGGAAAACTTGTTCTTTTGTTTTTAACCCTTGCCTTGCCTGTTACTTTTCTTGGAGTGAATGAATGCATATTTATTTTTAAATTTCTGCCTCAATCTCAGCACTTTGGGAGGCTAAGGTGGGTGGATCACGAAGTCAGGAGATTGAGACCAGCCTGGCCAACATGGTGAAACTCTGTCTCTACTAAAAATACATAAGTTAGCCAGGCGTGGTGGCACGCTCTTGTAGTCCCAGCTACTTGGGGGGCTGAGGCAGGAGAATTGCTTGAACCTGGGAGGTGGAGGTTGCAGTGAGCCGAGATTGTGCCACTACACTCCAGCCTGGCAACAGAGCAAGACTCCGCCTCAAAAAAAAAAGAAAAGAAAATGGTTAAAATGGAAATTGTTATGTTTATTTTACCACAGTTTTTTTTTTTTTAAAAAGAAATGAGCTATCAAGCAAAGCAAAGACATGGATAAATGTTGAATGTATATCAGTAAGTCAAAGAAGCAAGTCTGATGGCTTTTTACTATATAATTCTTTTTTTTTTTTTTTTTTTTTGAGATGGAGTCTGGCTCTGTTGCCAGGCTGGAGTGCAGTGGCGTGATCTCGGCTCACTGCAACCTCCATCTCCTGGGTTCAAGCGGTTCTCCTGCCTCAGCCTCCCGAGTAGCTGGGACTACAGGGGCCTGCCACCATGCCTGGCTAACTTTTGTATTTTTAGCAGAGACGGCGTTTCACCACGTTGGCCAGTATTGTCTTGATCTCTTGACCTCGTGATCCACCCACCTCAGCCTCCCAAAGTGCTAGGATTGCAGGTGTGAGCCACCGTGCCTGGCCATGATTCTACTTATATACATTATGAAAGGTAAAACTACAGAGATGAAAAACAAGTTGGTAGGAATTCAGTAAGGAGGATTGAATAGGTAAATCACAGGATATTTTAGGAAGGTGACATTATTTTGTGTAATACCATAATGGTAGTGACATGATACATGACACCTTGCATTTGTCAAAACCCTTAGAACCTAAAGTATGCAAATTAAAAAAAATCATTTAGGAGCTCAGATAGATGATCCCAAGATGAAATAAAGAATGTGACAAAATAATCTAACTGTATTATGAACAAAACTCAATGAAGGAAATGGGAGAAAATTGCTGACCTAAGTAACTTTAGAAATGGGTGGATCCTGTAAAACTCAATGCAAAAGGAGTACAGACTAGGGAGCAATATGGCCAAGTAGAGGCCTCCAGAAATTGTCCTCCCTGCAGGAACACCAAATCGAACAACTATTCACACAAAAAACACCTTCATTACAACCAAAAGTCAGGTGAGTAATCATAGTACCTGGTTTTAACATCACATTAAGGAAAGAGGCACTGAAGAGGGCAGGAAAAATAGTCTCAAATTGTCTACAGCACCCCTCTCTGATCGCCTAGCTGTGGCTGCATAGCACAGAGAGAGAATCTGTGCACTTGTGGGAGGGAGAGTGCAGTGATTATGGGACTTTGCATTAGAGCTCAGTGCTGCCCTGTCACAGCGGAAAGCAACACAAGGCAGAACTCAGCTGGAGGCCAAGGAGGGAGCATTTGCATCAGCCCTAGCCAGAGGCATATTACCCATCCCAGTGGTCAGAACTTGACCTCTGGCAAGCCACCACCATTTGGTAAAGGGCTCTGGGGTCCTAAATAAACTTGAAAGGCAGTCTAGGCCCTAAGGATTGCAATTGCTGGGCAAGTCCTGGTGCTGCGCTGGGCTTGGAGCCAGGGTACTCGTACTCAGGTACATGTGACATGTACATGGAGCCAGGGAGGCCAAGGCAGTGCTTGCATCATCCCTCTCCCAACCTCAGGCAGTGCAGTTCACAGCTCTGGGAGAGACTCCTCCCCTCTACCTGAGGAGAGAAGGGAGAGTAAAGAGGACTTTGTCTTGCAACTTGGATACCTGCTCAGCCACAGTAGGATAGGGCACCAGACAGAGTCCTGAGGACCCCATTCCAGGGTCTAGCCATCACATGACATTTCAAGACACACCCTGGGCCAGAAGGGAACCAACTGCCTTAAAGGGAAGGAATAATCAGCAGTGGTAACCAGGCATTATTCCTCCTGGGCCTTGGGTAAAACTCAGAGCTGTGTTACCTTTAGATGTGACCCAGCACATTCCTAGCTGTGGTGGCTACTTGAAGAAAGAAGACGGAGGAGTAAAGGGCATTTTGTCTTATAGCTTGGGTACCAGCTCAGCCACAGTGGGATAGAGCACCAAGCAGGCTCTTGGTGTCCCCAATTCCAGGTCTTGGCTCATGGATGGCATTTCTGGACCTGCCCTGGTCCAGAGGGGAGTCCTTTTCCCTGAAGGGTGAGTCCCGGGCCTCACAGCATTCACCACAAGCTGATTGAAGAGCCCTTGGACCTTGAGTGAACATTGGTGGTAGCCTGGCAGTACTTGCCACGGGCTCAGGGCAGCGGTAGCCATGAAGAGAGACTCCTGTTTGTGGAAAGGGGAGGGAAGAGGGGGAAGGACTTTGTTTTGTGGCTTGGATGCCAGCTCAGCAGCAGTAGATAAGATTTCTAAGGTTCTTGGCTCCAGACTCTGGCTCCCAGTGGCATCTTTGGACACACCCAGGGCCAGGGGGACCTTACCACCCTAAAAGGAAGGACACAAGCCTGCTGTATTTGCCACCTGCTGATTGTAGATCTCTTGGGTCTTGAGTGAACCTAAGTGGTAGTCAAGCAACGGTCACTGTGGACCTTGGGTGAAACCCAGTGCTATGTTTGTTTCAGGTCTGACCCAGGACAGTCCCAGTGGTGGTGACCACAGGGGAACTTATGTCACCCCTCTCCCAGCTCCAGGAAGTTCAGTACAGAGAGAGAGAGAGACTTCATTTGTGGGGGAAAGTAAAGGATGAGAAAAAGAGTCTCTGCCTGGTAATCCAGGGAATTCTCCTAAATCTTACCCAAGACCACTAAGGCACTACCTCTGAGTCTGCAAGAGCCACAACATTACTGGGCTTGGGGTTTCCCCTACTGCAGATACGGCTGCAGTGATAAAAAACTTAAATCACAGCATCCAAGTCCCTTCGAATGGCTGGAAATCCTTCCCAAGAAGGACAGGTACAAATGTTATGCCCAGACCGTTAGTTCCCCAAAGAAGACCACCAGAGTCCAGAGTCAAAGCCAAGCGGCAAGGATCTTCACTACAAGTTCGAACCTGGTCCCTCCATTCCACGGCATACAAGAGGGCCCTGAACAATGCGAGTGTTTGCTTTTTATAGCCTGAAAGTTACAGGGGAACAAAGGAATTCTTTTGGTTCCCGCTCTTTCAGTAAAACTTTGAACGGCTGTCTCCTTATCGGAGACTTTCCTGGTGGTGTTTGTACTGGGCTCAGGAAGTTTGAGAGATATATGGCGATATGTGGTGGGATGGGAGGATGGGATGTGTTTGTACTGGGCTTGTTTGTTTTGAGCCCGGGGCTGAGGAATGTGCCCGGCTCCTTTCATTCCCCCCCTTTCTTTTCAGGTATTTTTAGAGCCAATCTTGGGTCTTATAAGTCTGATTCTGTTTCAGCGTTTACAGGTTGGTATTGGGCTCTGAGGACCAAGAGTTGTACAGTGTCAAACCTTTCTCTAACGAACCGCAAAATTCTGTTAACAACACAAGGTCCTACGGTAAGCAGAAATAGTAGACTCAGCAGGGGTCCAAGGAAGGGGGCTAACAGAGAAAACATAGATGAGTTCCACCATTGGTCTGCAGCTGAAGCAAACTGCCGTGTTCTTACTTCTGTGCTTAACTTGCGTAACTGTTGGACCCGGTCTTCCACAAGCCCTGATTCATTTATGTAGAAACAACAGTCTTCTTTTAGAAACATACATGTACCCCCTTTTTCAGCAGTGAGTAGGTCTAAGGCCCTCCGGTTCTGCAAGGTTGCCTGTGCTAGGGACGTGAGCTGCCGCTGGAGGGAGGCAAGGGACTCAGCTGACTCCTCCATAGCAACGGCAAATTGTTGGTACAGCTTGTTACTTTCTATGAGGGTGTGACCTAGGGCTCCCCCAGCCAGTCCGGCCGCCATGAAGGATGCGGTGAGGGAGATTCCTGCAATGAGGGGGAGAAATATGGCTCGTGCAGGTCTCAGTCTAGGGTCTGGGTGAATAACAGCACTAGTCCAGTTACCGGTATACCCTAGGAACTCGCCGGCAGTAAGTAGAGTTAACCGGGGAACTAATGTGACAGGAAGACACAGTAGGTTGGTAACAGAGGGGCTTGATAGGTTTTTAGATAATGTTCCATTACACCAGAAGAATATGCCTGACGGAGCCCTTAAGGTGATATTAGGGGGCGTTGCAGTGATGCTGCAGAGGCTGGAATTAGTTCCTGAGAAACAGTAGGGAAACTTTTCTTGACTGGGGTTTAGGTATAGTGGCACGTTAGGGATAGGGGCATATGAGAGGTTTCGGTGGTTGTTAGCTTGGGCAGAGGTGGAGGATCCCCATGGCAGGGGGACAGCGGTTAGCGGTGGACACCCTAGAGTGGCACACAGAAAGCAGCCAGACAGGCTGTGAAGTCCTGTAAGGTTAGCAAGTTCTAATCCTTCTTGCAATAATTTTAACCAGGAAAAAGGACGTAAATCTTGTGTCAGGCGGTTTTCTTGTCGCTGGATATTTCCATGGACCAGGGGCCATACCTGCACTAGACCCCGCCACAGACAGAGGTGACTGCTAGGCCATGTGGAGGCAGAGGAGTAGTATACAGCCCCGTGTTGAGACGTGGTCCAGCGGGAGTTCCAGGGGTCTCTAACTATCCATGTATATGAAAGGTCTCTATCTCGTCTGTGATGGAAGGGCCGTCTGGGATCTATCTGTTCTTTTCCACCCCACCATTGGTATTTATGGATGTTACAATAGTTATAAGGGCAGCCGGCACTTTGGTGCCACCAATAGTGCTTACAATTGTATTTAGTCTGATCATACTCGAAGCATATTATTGGTGCCACTGGTTTGGCTATTGGGAAATCGGTAAAATTTAGTAAAATTGGGCTATTGCACCCTGAGGAGGGGCAATCTGCACTGGCCACTAATTTCCCGGGCTTATGAGGTTGCCCAGGGTGGGTTTGGTTTTCATAAAGCCAGAATCTCCAGACAAAGGGATTAGGAGCTGGCTTTATGTTTTCCCCAGCGGCCACTAGGGCGACTAATGTTAGAGTTAGACTACCTAACTGCATGTTTGCAGTGAGCTATGCTGCCGGCGCAGGGTGAGTTTTAAGGGGTTGTTCTTAGCTCTGTCCATAGTCCACGTGTCCGGTGCTTCAGCCGCCACCGTGATTGGCCCCAGAAGGTCGGAGGTTGGGTCCACTGGCTTGACGTGGGGGTAGTGGATCCACGACGCAATGCCTTCTACCTTCAGGGCGGTGGGTGTGGTCAGGAGTACTTGGAGTGGTCCTTTCCACCTGGGCTCTAGGGTCTCTTGTCGGTGTCACTTAACCAGGACCCAGTCTCCCGGCTGGTACGGATGGGGTGTCGGTGGGGGACTGGTCTCATATAGCTCTTTCAGCTTGGGCCAGATTTCTTGGTGAATTTTCTGTAAGGCTTGTAGGAAAAATAAGAATTCAGAGACATTTTCTGTTTCAGACTTAAGCAGATCATCTTTTAAGCTAGGAACCAGGGGTGGAGGTCTGCCATACATGATTTCGTAAGGGGTAAGGCCCAGTTTGTAAGGGGTATTACAGGCCCGGAACAGAGCATAGGGGAGAAGGACTACCCAATTAGCGCCAGTCTCTATAGTCAATTTAGTTAAGGTCTCTTTTAAGGTCTGATTCATCCTTTCTACCTGTCCTGAACTCTGGGGCCTGTAAGCGCAATGTAGTTTCCAATTTGCCCCAAGGATGGAAGCCAAATCCTGACTTACCTTAGCGACGAAAGCGGGCCCATTATCTGACCCTATCTGGACGGGGAAGCCATACCTGGGAAGGATATCTTCCAGAATTTTCTTTGCTACGACCTGAGCAGTTTCTCTTTTGGTTGGGAATGCTTCAGTCCACCCTGAAAAAGTATCTACAAAGACAAGTAAGTACCAGTACCCGTACTTTCCTGGCTTTATTTCAGTAAAATCTACTTCCCAGTAGATACCGGGCCTGGTTCCCCTGAGCCTGGTTCCTGTTGCAGCTTGAGATTGGGGGTATGCGTTGTTAAGCTGGCAGACTTTGCAACTTGTCACGATACTGCTGGCCGTCTCAGCTATATGTCTGATTTTGAGCTTGGAGCGTCTGATCAGGTCTATCATCCGCCGGGCCCCCAGGTGGGGGTGGTTCGGTGGATGTGTTCTAACACCTGTTGTCCTAATTTTTCTGGTAGGATGGTTTGGTCATTAGTATCAGTCCACCACCCATTCTGGATTTGTTTCAGGGGAAGTTTGTCAATCCACTGGAGATCTTGTTCTGAATATTCAGGGAAATATGGCAAGTCCCGGGGGCCCGGGTCAGGGAGCTGGAGTGCAAGGAGTTGGCTGGGAGCCTTCGCCACATTCCTTGCAGTTTGGTCTGCCAGAAAGTTGCCTTGAGCAGTTGGAGTAGTTAGTTTCTGATGCCCTGGGCAATGTACAATGGCTAATTTTTCTGGCCTCCATAGGGCTGTTAGCAGGGCTAGGATCTCTTGCTTGTTTTTTATCTCTTTTCCTTCAGCCGTCAGTAACCCTCGCTCCCTGTAAATGGCCCCATGTATATGCGCCGTTGCAAAAGCATATCGGCTGTCTGTATATACTGTCAGCTTTTTCCCCGCCCCTAAGGTAAGAGCTTGGGTGAGCGCTATCAGTTCGGCCTTCTGGGCCGATGTCCCTGGGGGCAGGGGTTCCGCCCAGATTACCTCAGTCTCTGAAGTTACTGCCGCTCCAGCGTACCTCTGGCCTTGATGCATGAAGCTGCTCCCATCAGTGAACCAGACGAGGTCGGCGTCAGGAAGTGGGCGGTCCTGCAGGTCTTCTCGAACTCCGTGCACCTGAGCTAGTATCTTGGTGCAGTCATGGAGTGGGGCGTCCAGGTCCGGGATGGGCAGCAGCGAGGCAGGGTTTAAGGTCGTTGGGGGCAGGAAAATTATCCTGAGAGGATTTAGTAGTAGTCCTTGGTAGTGGGTGAGCCAGGCGTTACTCATCCATCGATTAGGTGGATGTTTGAGTACACCTTCGATGGCATGTGGAGTAACGACCCGCAATTCTTGCCCCATGACAAGTTTATCAGCATCTTGCACCATCAGAGCTGTGGCCGCAATCATTCGGAGACAAGGGGGCCACCCGGCAGCCACTGGGTCTAACTTCTTTGACAGGTAGGCAACTGGCCTCTGCCAGGGGCCTAAGTTCTGAGTTATTACCGCCTTGGCGACACCCTTATTCTCATCCACATATAAGTGGAAGGGCTTGGTAACATCAGGTAGTCCCAGTGCAGGTGCGGAGAGTAGGGCAGTTTTAATCTGTTGGAAGGCCAACTCGGCTTCGTCTGTCCAATTAAATGGCTGTTGCCCCCGTGTTGCCTGATACAAGGGTTTAGCCAGTTCTGCGAACCCAGGTATCCATAGTCTGCAAAATCCCGCCGACCCCAGGAATTCTCTCACTTGTCGGGTGGATTGTGGCCTGGGGATCTGCAGAACAGTTTGTTTCCAGGCGTCTGTTAGCCAGCGCTGCCCTCCCTTAAGCAGGTACCCTAGATATGTTACCTCTGGCTTACAGATTTGAGCTTTCTTTGCCGAGGCTCGGTAGCCTAGATTCCCCAGAGCTTGTAAGAGAGCCTTGGTCCCTTGGATGCAAGCTTCTTGGGTCTCAGCAGCAATTAGGAGGTCATCAACATACTGTAGTAAAATTATTTCAGGGTGTTTACGTCGGTACTCACCCAGGTCTTCATGGAGGGCCTCATCGAACAGGGTAGGAGAGTTTTTGAATCCCTGCGGCAGCCTGGTCCATGTCAGTTGGCCACTTATGCCCCTATCAGGGTCATTCCACTTGAAGGCGAAGAGCTTTTGGCTCTGAGGGGCTAAAGGCAAACTGAAGAAAGCATCTTTCAAATCTAAAACAGTGTACCATTGATGTTTAGGGTTTAAGGTACTTAGGAGGGTATACGGGTTAGGCACAGTTGGGTGTATGTCCACAACCCTCTTGTTGATTTCTCTTAAGTCTTGTACAGGTCTGTATTCTCCACTATTAGGTTTTCGTACCGGCAACAATGGAGTATTCCAGGGTGAGTGACATGGGCGAAGGACCCCTTGGTCAAGGAGCCAGCGGATATGCGGGGCAATCCCTTTCTTGGCCTTTAGGGGCATCGGGTATTGGCGTACCCGCACGGGGTCTGTCCCAGGCTTAAGTTCAATAAATAAGGCAGGACGGTGTTTTGCTAGACCTAAGCCCCCCGTTTCCGCCCAAGCTTCTGGATATTGCTGGAGCCAGGTTGCTATGTCCTGGTCAGGGGCCGCTTTCTCCTGGTGGAGCCGGTACTCATCTTCTAGGTTTATAGTCAGGACGGACACGGGTCGATTGTGGGAGTTGGTCACGACGGGCCCCTCAGGGAGGAAATGGATCTGTGCTCCCATTTTAGTTAGCAGGTCTCTCCCCAGTAGGGGACAGGGGCTCTCAGGGATGACCAGGAAAGAATGGGTTACATTCTTGGCTCCGAGGTTTACTGTTCTTTGTGTTGTCCATGGGTATTTCTTAACTCCTGTGGCCCCTTGTACCCACGAGGACTTGGAGGATAATTTCCCATTAGTTTTAACTAAGACCGAGTGCTGTGCTCCCGTATCGACCAAGAACTGGACTGGGGACCCCTCCACTTGCAAAGTTACCCTAGGTTCGGGGAGGGGGTCCGAACCCCGTCTTCCCTAGTCTTCGTCTTGAGTGACTAGTACGGGTGTAGACCTAGGGGGTCCCTGTCCTCATTGTTTCTTTTTGGGGCAGTCTCTTACCCAGTGGCCAGCCCCCTTACAGTAGGCACATTGGTCTTTGCTCAGATTATCATGCCGGGGGGGCCGCCTAGGTTGGGTGTACTCTGGCTGTAGATGCTGTTTCTGTACCACTGCTGCCAGGACCTTGGTCATTTTTTCAGTGGCCTTAAATTGCTTTTCCTCTGGAGTATCTCTGTTATTGTAAACCCGCTGGGCTATCTGAAGGAGGTCCTGAATCCGCTTTCCCTCCAAGTCTTCTAATTTCTGGAGTTTTCTCTTAATATCTGGGGCTGCCTGATTTACGAAAGACATTACAACAGCTGCCTGACTTCCTGGAGCCTCTGGATCTATGGGGGTGTACTGTCTAAAAGCTTCCGTTAATCTTTCTAAGTAGGTAGCTGGGCTCTCTGTCTTTCCCTGCAGAATAGAATATACTTTAGCCAAATTAGTGGGCTTGCGAGCAGCTGCCCGGAGACCTGCCATTAGAGTCTGGTGATAAAGGTGTAGCCGTTCCCTACCTTCTGCCGTGTTGTAGTCCCACACCGGCCTGGTCAGAGGAAAGCTTGCGTTTATGAGGTCGGGGTTGGCAGTCGGTTGACCGTCGTCCCCCGGGACCAGCTTTCTAGCTTCTATCTGTATTCTCTCTCGCTCTTCTGTGGTGAACAAGATTCAGAGGAGCTGCTGACAATCATCCCAAGTGGGCTGGTGGGTGAACATGACACTATCCAGTAAAGCCAGTAAATCTTTGGGGTTGTCTGAAAACCGAGTGCTCTGAGTCTTCCAGTTATACAGATCACTGGTGGAGAATGGCCAGTACTGGAGCCTGGGGATTCCTGTGTCATCTGGGGGTCCTATTTCCTGAAGGGGTAAAGCCACTGTGGAGTCAGGCGGCTGAGTGGGGCTAGTCCGCGAAGTGCGCCCTCGCGTCCGCCCCGCTGGCCCTTCAAAGTTACTTTCCCTTTCAGCAGGCCCATGTGTGCCGGCCGCCTCCCATCTGCCTGCTCCCTCCCACAGCTCAGCCAGGGGGGCTGGGGCCTGGGGCCCGGAGGGGTACGGAGGGGGTTCTGTGAACAGTGGGTCCCCGCTGTCAGGTAGAACAGGATGGGGGGGGCAGTTGGTTGCTTGGATTTTAGTGGTCGAGCAACCAGTGCCTTACAGGGTTCCGAGGCTAATTGGAAAGGGGACAGCCAAGGAGGTGGGTTCTCAACAAGGTCCTGCCATATGAGGATATATGGGATTTGATCTAAGTGGCCCGCACGCCCAGGTAGGAAAATCTTGGACTTTACCCTAGTGATGACAGCAAGTCGGAAGGTCCCTTCGGGTGGCCACCCCACATCAAAGGCAGGCCATTCGGAGCGACACAGAGTAATTAGCTTTCCTTTCCTGATTTCTATACCAAGATCATGGCCCCTTGCTCTAACTTCTTTGAAATTATTCATAAGGAGAGATAGAGGAGTGCTCTGGGTATTACCCATCCTGTAATAATTTGTAGTCTCTTCTTGTAAAGGAATGTGGGTTAGAATCCCTGTAAAGGAAATCTGATCTGACTTATTAATGATATCTAATCACAGGCGCACTTTGGCAGCCCTGGTCAGAGTTAGCTGCCTGGATCACGATCGCGCTGGGGCAGCCCAGATCAGAGATAGCTGCTGCCCGCCAAACCGGGGCAGTTCAGACTGCAAGCGCACACCGGAAGCCCGGGTCAGAGTCAGCTGCCTGGATCGCGATTGTGCTGGGGCAGCCCAGATCAGAGATAGCTGCTGCCCGCCAAACCGGGGCAGTTCAGGTTGCAAGCGCGCACCGGAAGCCCGGGTCAGAGTCAGCTGCCTGGATCGCGATCGCGCTGGGGCAGCCCAGATCAGAGATAGCTGCTGCCCGCCAAACCGGGGCAGTTCAGGTTGCAAGCGTGCACCGGAAGCCCGGGTCAGAGTCAGCTGCCTGGATCGCGATCGCGCTGGGGCAGCCCAGATCAGAGATAGCTGCTGCCCGCCAAACCGGGGCAGTTCAGGTTGCAAGCGTGCACCGGAAGCCCGGGTCAGAGTCAGCTGCCTGGATCGCGATCGCGCTGGGGCAGCCCAGATCAGAGATAGCTGCTGCCCGCCAAACCGGGGCAGTTCAGATTGCAATTTAGATCAGATGAGAGCCAGGGGACGTCTCCCACCGGTCTCCGCTGGCCGTCCTATAGCGCGTCCGCCAGGACTGTGCCAGCTCCAGTTTCAGACCTCGCGAGTCACAGATTCAGATTCAGAACAGACACAGACAGACAAACAGAGACAAGCCAGCTCACCTATCAGTAGATCGATCCTAGCAGATCCGTTGACCAGGGGTCTGGTGGGCCTGGGGAATCCCGGACGAGCCCCCAGATGTTATGCCCAGACTGTTAGTTCCCCAAAGAAGACCACCAGAGTCCAGAGTCAAAGCCAAGCGGCAAGGATCTTTACTACAAGTTCGAACCTGGTCCCTCCATTCCACAGCATACAAGAGGGCCCCCCTGTACAATGCGAGTGTTTGCTTTTTATAGCCTGAAAGTTACAGGGGAACAAAGGAATTCTTTTGGTTCCCGCTCTTTCAGTAAAACTTTGAACGGCTGTCTCCTTATCGGAGCCTTTCCTGGTGGTGTTTGTACTGGGCTCAGGAAGTTTGAGAGATATATGACGATATGTGGTGGGATGGGAGGATGGGATGTGTTTGTACTGGGCTTGTTTGTTTTGAGCCCGGGGCTGAGGAATGTGCCCGGCTCCTTTCACAAACAAGCCCAGACTGTGAAGACTACAATAAATACCTAATTCTTCAATGCCCAGACACCGATGAACATCCACAAGCATCAAGACCATCCTGGAAAACATGACCTCACCGAATGAACTAAATAAAGCACCAGCCACCAGTCCCAGCTGTCTCTTAGCAAAACTGATTAAGCAGAAGAAAGAATTAGTGAGTTTCAAGACAGGCTATTTGAAAATACACAGCCAGAGGAGACAAAAAAGAATTAAGAAGAAGGAAGCATGACTGCAAGATCTAGAAAATAGCCTCAAAGGGGGAAATCTAAGAGTTATTGGCCTTATAGATCTGGGTAGAAAGTTTATATAAAGAGATAACAGATAGTTTTCCAAACCTAGAAAAGGATATCAATATTTAAGTACAAGAAGGTTGTAGAACACCAAGCAGATTTAGCCCAAATAAAAGTACCTTGAGACACTTAATAACCAAACTCCCAAAGGTCAAGGGTAAAGAAAGGACCCTAAAAGCAGCAAGGGGAAAAGAAACAAATTACATACAATGGAGCTCTAATATGCCCAGGAGCAGACTTTTCAGTGGAAATCTTAAAGGCCAGGAGAGAGTGGTGTGACAAATTTACAGTGCTGAAGGAAAAAAACTTTAATACTAAAATAGTATATCCAGTGAAAATATCCTTCAAACATAAAGGAGAAACAATGAATTCCCCAGAAAAACAAAAGCTGAGGGAGTTCATCAACACTAGACCTGTCCTACCAGAAATGCAAACGAGAGTTCTTCAATCTGAAAGAAAAGAATGCTAATAAGCAATAAGAAGTCATCTGAAGATATAAAACTCACTGGTAATAGTAAGTACACAGAAAAGCACAGAATATTATAACACTGTTATTTTGGTATGTAAACTGCTCGTATCTTCAGTAGAAAGACTAAAAGACAAACCTGTCAGTGTTACAGCTTTTTAAGAATTTGTCCAGCAGGCTTTCTTGTTTTCACTGGAAGCCTCCCTCGCAAAAAATGAACCTGTCAAAAATAAGAAGTACAACAACTTTCCAAGATACAGACAATATAATAAGATATAAATAGAAGAAGCAAAAAGGTAAAAAGCAAGCAGATGAAGTTAAAATGTAGAGTTTTTATAAGTTTTCTTATTGCATGTTTGTTCATTTGTTTATGCAACCAGTGTTAAGTTGTCATCAGCTTAAAATAATGGGTTGTAAGATATTATCTGCAAGCCGTATGGTAACCTCAAATCGAAAAACATACAACAGATACATGAAAAATAAAAAGCAAGAATTTAAAACATACCACCAGAGAAAATCACCTTCACTCCAAGGAAGACAGGAAGAAAGGAAAGAAGGAGGTGAAGACTACAAAACAACCAGAAAACAAATAAAAGGCAGTAATAAGTTCTTATCAATAATAACATTGAATATAAACGGACTAAACTTCAATCAAAAGACACAGAGTGGCTGACTGGATTAAAAAAACAAGACCCAATGATCTACTGCCTGCAAGAAATATACTTCTCCTATGAAGACACATAAACACTGAAAATAAATGGATGGAAAAAGAAAGGGCAGGAGTAGCTATATTTTTATAAGACAAAATAGATTTCAGGACAAAACCTATTTTAAAAAGACAAAGAATATTATTGTAAAATGATAAAGGGGTCAATTTAGCAAGAAGATAATAACAGTTATAAAAATATATGCACTCAACACAGGAGCACCCAGACATATAAAGCACATATTATTAGAGCTAAAGAGAGAGAGAGACCCCAAGGCAATAATAGCTGGAGCCTTCTACACCACATTTGCAACATTGGACAGATCATCCAGACAGAAAATCAAAAAAGAAACATCAGACTTCGTTTGCACTATAGACCAAATGGACCTAATAGATATTTACAGAACATTTCATCCAACAGCTACAGAATAAGCATTCTTCTCCTCAGCACTTACATCACTTTTGAGGATAGACTATATGTTAGACCACAAAATAAGACTTTAAAAATTGAAAAAAAAAGCCAGACGTGGTGGCTCACGCCTGTATTCCCAGCACTCTGGGAGGCCGAGGCGGGCAGATCACCTGAAGTTGGGAATTCGAGACCAGCCTGACCAACATGGAGAAACCCTGACTCTACTAAAAATACAAATAAAATGAGCTGGGTGTGTAGGCGCATGCCAGTAATCCCAGCTACTTGGAAGGCTGAGTCAGGATAAGCGCTTGAACCCAGGAGACGGAGGTTGTTGTGAGCCGAGATCACGCCATTGCACTCCAGCCTGGACAACAAGAGTGAAACTCCATCTCAAAAAAAAAAAAAAAAAAAAAGAAAAAGAAAAAATTGAAAAATAATTGAAAAAAAAGAAATTATATCAGGTATCTTCTCTCACTACAATGGAATACAGCCAAAAATCAATAATAAAAGGATTTTTGAAAACTATACAAACATATGGAAATTAAACAATATGCTCCTGAGTGATCATGGGTCAATGAAGAAATTAAAAAAGAATTTTTAAAATGTCTTGCAACAAATGAAAATGGAAACACAACATGCCAAAACCTATGGGATACAACAAAAGCAGTATGAAGAGGAAAGTTTATAACAATAAGCACCTACATTAAAAAAAAAATCAAACAAACAACCTAATGATGCATCTTAAAGACCTAGAAGGCCAGCTTGGTGGCTCACACCTGTGGCCCGCACTTTGGGAGGTTGAAGTGGGCAGATTGCTTGAGCCCAGGAGTTCAAGACCAGCCTGGGCAACATGGCAAAACCCCATCTATATAGAAAATACAAAAGAGAGAGAGAGGGAAAGAGAGAGAGAGAGAGAGAGAGAGCTAGAAAAGCAAGAGTAAATCAAACCCAAAATTAGAAGAAGAAAAGAAATGATAAAGATCAGAGCAGAAATAAATGCATTTGAAATGAAGAAAACAATACAAAAGATCAACAAAATGAAAAGCTGCTTTTTTTTTTTTTTTGAGACTGAGTCTTGCACTGTTGCCCAGGCTGGAGTGTAGTGGTGCGATCTCGGCTCATTGCAACCTCTGCCTCTTGGGTTCAAGCAATTCTCCTACCTCAGCCTCCCGAGTAGCTAAGATTACAGGCACCTGCCACCACGCCTGGCTAATTTTTCTTTTTTTCTTTTGTACTTTTAGTAGACACAGGGTTTCACCATATTGGTCAGGCTGGTTTTGAACTCCTGACCTCGTAATCCACCCACCTTGGCCTCCCAAAGTGCTGGGATTACAGGCATGAGCCACTGCGCCCAGCCAAAAAGTTGCATTTTTGAAATGGTAAACAAAAGTGACAAACCTTTAGCCAGACTAAGAAAAAAAGAAGTTCCAAATGAATAAAATCAGAGATGAAAAGGAAGACATTACAACTGATACCACAGAAATTCAAACTTCGTTATAGACTACTATGAACAACTGTATGCCAATAAATTGGAAAAACCTAGAAGAAATGGATAAATTCCTAGACACCTACAACTTACCAAGATCGAACCATGAAGAAATACAAATCCTGAATAGACCAGTAACAAATAATGGGATTAAAGGTGTAATAAAAGTCTCCCAGCAAAGTAATGCTCAGAGCCCAATGGCTTCACTGCTGAATTCTACCAAACATTTAAAGAAAAACTAATAACAATCCAACTTAAGTTATTCCAAAAAATAGAGGAGGCGGGAATACTTTTCCAAACTCATTCTATAAGACAAGTATTACCCTGATACCAAAACCACACAAAGACACATCAAAAAAAGAAAACTACAGGCCAGTATCTCTGGTGAACATTGATGCAAAAATCTTAACAAAATATTGGCAAACTGAATTCAACAACACGTTAATAAGATCATTTATCATGACCAAGTGGAATTCATCCCAGGGATACAAAGATGGTTCAACTTAATCAATGTAATACATCATATCAACGGAATGAGGGACAAAAATCATGTGATCATTTCAATTGCTGCCAAAAAAGCATTTGATAAAATTCAACATCCTTTCATGATAAAAATCCTCAGCAAACTGGGTATAGAAGGAACATGCCTCAACACAATAAAAGCTATATATGACAGACTCACAGCTGGTATCACACTGAATGGGGAAAAACTGAAAGCATTTTCTCTAAGTTCTGGAACAAGACAAGGAAGTCCCCTTTCACCACTGTTATTCAACATAGTACTGAGCAATCAGACTAGAGAAAGAAATAAAAAGCATCCAAATTGAAAAGAAAGAAGTCAAATTGTCCTTGTTTGCAAATGATAAGAGCTTATATTTGGAAAAACCTAAAGACTCCACCATAAAACTACTAGAACTGACAAACAAATTCAGTAAAGTTGCAGAACACAAAATCAACATACAAAAATCAGTAGCATTTCTATATTCCAACAGTGAACAATCTGAAAAAGAAATAAAGTAATCTTATTTATAATAGCTACAAATAAAATATCAAGGAATAAACTTAGCCAAATAAGTGAAATATCTCTACAATGAAAACTATGAAACACTGATACAAGAATTGAAGAGGACACCCAAAAAGTGAAAAGATATTCCCTGTTCATGAATTAGAAGAATCAATATTATTAAAATGTCTATATTACTCTAAGCACTCTACAGATTCAGTGCAATCCCTATCAAAATATAAGTGACATTCTTCACAGAAATGTAATCCTAAAATATATATGGAACTGCAAAAGACCCAGAATAGCTAAATCCATCCTGAGCAAAAAGTACAAAACTGGAGGCATCACATTACCTGACTTCAAATTATACTACAGAGCGATAGTAACCAAAACAGTATGGTGCTGGCATAAAACCAGACACATAGACCAGTGAAACAGAATAGAGAACTCATAAACAAATCCATATAACTACAGTGAACATTTTTGACAAAGATGCCAACAACATACCTTGGGGAAAGGACAGTCTCTTCAATTAATGATGGTGGGAAAACTGGATATCCATATGCAAAAGAATGAAACTGGACTCCTATCTCTCACCATATACAAAAATAAAATTGAAGTGGATTAAAGACTTAAATCTAAGACCTGAAACTATGAAACTACTAAAATAGAACATTGGGGAAACTTTCCAGGGGTATTTTGTGGGTCTGTCATATATGTCTTTTATTTGTAGCTATTGGGTAAGGATTTCTTGAGTAATAGCTCATAAACACAGGCTACCAAACAAAAATGGACAAATGGGATCACATCAAGTTAAAAAGCTTCTACACAGCAAAGGAAACAATCAACAGAGTGAAGAGGAAACCCACAGAATGAAAGAAGATATTTGCAAACTATCCATCTGACACGATATGAATAACCAGAATATATAAGGAGCTCAAACAACTCAAAGGGAAAGATATAATAATCTGATTTAAAAATGGATAAAAGATCTGAATAGACATTTCTCAAAAGAAAACATACAAATGGGAAACAGGTATTTAAAAAGGTGAAATGCAAATGAAAACTACAATGAGATATCATCTCACCCTAGTTAAAATTGATTTTATCCAAAAGATAGTCAATAACAAACACTGGCACAGATGTGGAGAAAGGGGAACCCTCATACACTGTTGATGGGAGTACATATTAGTATAACCCCTATGGAGAACAGTATAGAATTTCCTCAAAAAACTAAACATGGAGCTACCATATGATCCAAGAATCCCATTGCTAGGTATATACTCAAAGGAAATCAGTATGTTGAAGACATATCTGCACTCCCTTGTTTACTGCAGCACTATTCACAATAGCCAAGATTTGGAAGCAACCTCAATGTCCATCAACAGATGAATGGATAAAGAAAATGTAGTATATATACACAATGGAGTACTATTCACCCATAAAAGAGAATGAGATCCTGTCATTTGCAACAACATGGATGGAACTGGAGGACATTATATTAAGTGAAATAAGCCAGGCACAGAAAGACAAACTTCTCATGTTCTTACTCATTTGTGGGAGCTAAAAGTTAAAACCATTGAACTCACAGAGAGTGTAGAGTGATGGTTACCAGAGACTGAGAAGGCCAGTGGGTGAGAAATGGGGATGGGTAACATATATAAAAATATAGTTAGATACAATGAATAAGATCTAGTGTTTGATAGCACAACAGGGTGACTGCAGTCAGCAATAATTTGTTGTATATTTTAGAATAACTGAGGGAGTACAGTTGGAATGTTTGTAACACAAAGAAAGGATGAATGCTTGAGGTGATGGATACCAATTTATCCTGATGTGGTTACTACACATTGTATGCCTGTATCAAAATATCCCATACACTCCATAAATGTATACACTTACTATGTACCCATAAAAATTAAAAATTAAAAAAAATTCTCTAGCTTTATCTTACACCAGCTAACATATATAACATTAATAATTAACATCCCAGGAATAATCCAGTACTGAAGTCCCAATGCTCCACCAAGTGAACCTTGCCCTCCCATGAAAGAACACTTTAAGAAGCTACTGACTTACTCACCATTGCTCTAGTGCAGTACTACCACCCTTGGCCCTGGGCAGACAGGGCCCTGTCACCCTCCATCCCGCTGTGGAGTACCCACCTTGAAATTTTAAGTTTCTCTCTTTTGACTGGGACAGGCTGGGACTAGTAGTGTTCTCCAGGTGGGGTGCTCTAAACTCAGTTTCTCCCCTTCAAGTGCTCTCTAACCTTCTTCCTAGTGCATGGGGTCAAACAGATGTCCTGAGGAGCTGCAGAACGTGTGCCTATGGGGTGGTCTCAGAGCCCAGTGGCCAGGCCACATTTCCAAAAGGACAGCCTGTGGGGCAGATCACTCCTGCTGGCCAGCACAATATTATTTTACTGGCTCATGTGAAGTTGGACCATTAGGATGGTGCCGATGCAGATTTCGGTTGACTGTCACAAGCAGACACTGAGCTGCTATACCTTAGCACTTTGTTGATCTTCCCCCTCACATATCTTGGAATTTCTGCTCCTTCTCTACTACTGACCTTTTGGCTTGGGCTGCATGTGTGGGCCTGTCCACTGACTCTTGCCTGTGTACACTGTGACACCTCCTATCCAGAGCACTCTTGTGCAGATGGGCCACTCATCTATTCTGCCTGCTGATGAAAGGGAAGGGTTCCACTGATACTGAGGAAGATTACATTCAAGGAAATGCAATGATAACACCCTAATGAGTTCAAGAGAAGACATAGTTGGAAGGTGAGTGATGTGGTTGTGCCATAAAATCTGAAATGATAGGCTGGGCATGGTGGCTCATGCCTGTAATCCCAGAACTTTGGGAGGCCCAGGCGGGGGGATCACCTGAGGTCAGGAGTTCGAGACACGCCTGACCAACATGGAGAAACCTTGTCTCTACTAAAAATACTAAAAATTAGCCAGGTGTGGTGGTGCATGCCTGTAATCCCAGCTACTCGGGAGGTTGAGGCAGGAGAATTGCTTGAACCTGGGAGGCAGAGGTTGCAGTGAGCCGAGATCGCACCATCGCACTCCAGCCTGGGCAACAAGAGTGAAACTCTGTCTCAAAAAAAAAAAAAAAATCTGAAATGATAATTTAACATTACCAGAAAAGTAGTTATCATTTCCATTCAGACTCTGGATAAGACGTGCATTTGTGTTAGTCATCAATGAAGCATGATAACAATCTTTATAACAGAGCCACTGGAGCCACGTGCTTATGGTGGATGATTCAGTGTCATGAGTTAAAGGTTTTGAGGATCAGCAGAAGCCAAAAGGTCTATATTGCTTCAATACAAACAGGTTCCAAGCAGTCATGGCATTGTGAGTAATAACAGCATTGCTACCTTCTTCAGGAGTAGGAGCCATGAAACCAGCAAGGAATGGTGCATTTGAAAATAAAGAACATAAAAAGATAGTTCTCAAACCAGAACAGAAAGACACGGCACCTGGACACTACAAAGAATCTTCATGCGCACTGACTTGACAACAAATACCTGAATACCTCTTCTATACTCATTCTAAATCTTCATCAGTAAATCACCATAGCTCACATGAACTCATGAGTTTTGCAATACATTTTAAAACATATTGTTAATATTAACATTCCCCCCACCCGTACACACACCCACACACACTGGCCCAGGGCCTTGCACACTCCAGGGAAATAGTTTTCTGTGGAAGATGGTGGCAGCAAGTTTGCACCCCCCTCCACCCCACCACCCCTTGGGGCATTTGGCATTGTCTGTAGACAGTTTTGATTGTCACAGCAGGTGGGAGCGGGCATTGCTACTGGCATCTAGCAAGCAGAGGCCAGGGATCCTATGAAACATCCTGCAGTGCACAGGACAGCACCCAGGACAAAGAATTGATTTGGTCCCAAATGCTATTAGTGCCAAGATGAAGAAACTCTGTTAGGGCATCCCTGTTCTAGTAAACTTATTCTTAGGCTTATCTGTTCCCCTACAGCAGTGTTTTTCAAAAGGAGCCACAGACCACTGCCTCAGACTCACATGGATGTCATTTAAAATGCCTACTTGCTGGGCACAGTGGCTCACACCTGTAATCCACTTTGGGAGGCCGAGGTGGGCGGATCATGAGGTCAGGAGATCGAGACCACAGTGAAACCCCATCTCTACTGAAAATACAAAAAAAAAAAAAAAAATTAGCCAGGCGCGGTTGTGGGCGCCTACATGTAGTCCCAGCTACTCGGGAGGCTGGGGCAGGAGAATGGCATGAACCTGGGAGGCGGAGCTTGCGGTGAGCCGAGATTGCGCCACTGCACTCCAGCCTGGGCGACAGAGCGAGACTCTGTCTCAAAAAAATAAAAAAATAAAAAAAAATTTAAAAATAAAATAAATAACATGCCTACTTACAGATCCTTACTCAGATCTCTGTGGATGGGGTCCTGGAATAAGCGTCCAGTGATTCTTGAAACCGTGAGAGCTGGTGCTCTGGAAATGGCCTTGGCCACCCATCTAGATTCCTTTACCCGGGTGTTTGTTCATTCTCTCAACGAATATGAATTGGGTGCCTAGTCTGTGCCAGGCACTGTGCAAGGCACTAGGGACAGATGAAGTCTCTGTCTTCAGGTGCTTAAGTTGGGGCAGGGAGCCAGAAAATAATAAACATATAATATGAGATGAGTGGTAGAGGTGCTGCAAATTAAAACTACACAGGTCAAAGTGGATAGAAAGGGACTGGGGATGGATTTGTGTGTTTGTGCTACTTTGTGAGAGTATCTAGGGGAGCCTTTCAGGCAGAGGAACAGCAAAAGGGAGGAGGCCAGTGGGCAGAGCAGGGTGAAGGAGAGGCATGGTGTTGGGAACTGAGGCCAGAGAGGGAGCTGCGTATCAGGTCACCCAGGGTCGGCCGGGTGGAAAGTCCAGGGGTAAGAGATAAGCAGAATTGGAGGATACAGACTCTGATAGGATCTTGGAATGCTGTGAGTAATGGGGAAACTGCTGGGGGTGGTGGGGGGAACTCAGTGATATGGGTTTTGCATTGCAACACCCACAACAGCACAAATGTTTAAGTGGAGGAACGTCTGGCCACATTTGTCAAATGCCTACAATTTGCCAGGAATTTACACACGTGTTCTAATTTGAACTTGCAACAATATTATGAGATGTGTTACTGTCCCTGTTTTATAGAAGGAAATTTCAGACCCAGAAAAATTAACCTGACAAAGGTTATATACGACAAGTTATTAGAAGGAGGGCCGGGCGCGGTGGCTCATGCCTGTAATCCCAGTACTTTGGGAGGCCGAGGTGGGTGGATCACAAGGTCAGGAGTTCGAGACCAGCCTGACCAACATAGTGAAACCCCGTCTCTACTAAAAATACAAAAATTAGCTGGACATGGTGACATATGCTTGTAATCCCAGCTACTCGGGAGGCTGAGGCAGGAGAATCGCTTGAACCCGGGAGGTGTAGGTTGCAGTGAGCTGAGATCGCGCCACTGCACTCCAGCCTGGGTGACAAAGCGAGACTCCGTGTCAAAAAAAAAAGGAGAGGGTCTTATTATTTGATCCTTAGAGGACTTTATTATTTGATCCTCAGTTCTTATTTATTTTCTTGTGTTGCTGTAATTGATTCCTTCTTAGTGTTAAATTTGAAGAAAGAAAATGATGTTACCGGTAGGAAGGCACTGGAAAGATGGCAAAACAGCAGGTGTGGATAGAGTTTCATGTGCGGGGCTGTCCTCGCTGTTGGTTACTTACACACTTGGTCTGGCCCAAAATGCCACAAGATGGCAGCATCTTAAACTCATTTGTTTGGTGGCCATTCATGCTCCACAGTCGACTTTTTCAGTATGAAGATACTGAATAAAAAATAGCGTTTTGGGAGGCCAAGACAGGAGGATTGCTTAAGCTCAGGAGTTCAAGACTAGCCTGGGCAACATGACAAAACCCCATCTCTACAAAAAATATAAAAACTGGCCAGGTGTGGTGGTGCGTGCCTGTAGTCCCAGCTACTTTGGAGGCTGTGGTTGTAGTGAGCTAAGCTCATGCCATTGCACTCTAGCCTGGGTGACAGAGCTAGACTCTGTCTAAAAAAAAGACGGTTACAGCCCGTATTTAGAAGTGGAGCCATTATAACAAGAAATATGTATCTGGAAATAGAGTGAAAGCCCCTAAGTTCACAGAAATATTTTACCCATTCACAAGCATTAGGCATTTGCCTCCATCCAAGTAAGCAAGATTTTAAAAAATCATTTTCAATGCCATGTGAGAGTTATGCAAAATAGTAGAATGCAATAATTTCAAGTTTCCATTTGGGGCAGCAGACAGACCTGTGTAAAAATTCTAGCTCTGACATTTAGCTACATGATGTTGGGCAAATGAAAATCATTTCAAACTTATTTCTTCATTTGTATAATTCCTACCCCTTAAGTTAACTGTGAATATTAAATAGCACACATAGAGCTCTAGGTGAAGTGCTTGACACCACTCAATGTGTAGTAGCCATTATATAATAATTATTTATTGTTGTTTTTCTCTAGCTTCCTAATGCCAGAATGGTAGGAAACCTTAGAGATTATCTAGCCCAATGCCTCTCCATCTTGGATGCACTTTGGAATCACTTGGGGAGCTGAAAAAGTCTGCTGCCCAGGGTCCCAGCCCGAGGCTCTGGTCTGGGGTGCAGCACAGGCATTAGAAGACAGTCTCCTCTGTCACCCCAGGCTGGAGTGCAGTAGCAAGATCATGGCTCATTGCAGCCTCGACTTCCTGGGCTCAAGCCATCCTCCCACCTCAGCCTCCCCAATAGCTGGGACTACAGCTATGCACCACCATACCCAGTTGAGTTTTGTATTTTTTGTAGAAATGGGGTTTTGCCATGTTGCCCAGGCTGTGAACTGAGCTCAAGCAATCCACATGCCTTGGCTTCCCAGAGTGCTGGGATTACAGGCGTGAGCGACCACGCCTGGCCCATTTGGATTTCTTAAAGCTCTCTCGATGATTCTACTGCCAGGCAAGGTTTCAGAGCCCCGACACCGGGCAGTGGTCGACTTGTGGTTTGGTAAGAGAATTTACCGACAACAGTATAGGTTTTGAAAAAAGGAAAGTTTATTAGAAAGGAAGAATGTTGCAAAAGGGTGCAGCAGGGTGCGTCAGTGAGAGGACTGAGAGCGCTGCCCTCCATGGGTTTTTCCTTTGGGGTATTTATGGTTGTCAAATGAGTTTTGGCATTCCAGAGATGTATAGAAATTTTACTTATAAGTTTTTTGGGGGGAAGGAAATCTGAAACCAGAACCCTGCTTTAGATAATAGGAAAGTCCTTTTGGTGCTGTCTTGGCTCACTGCAACCTCTGCCTCTTGGGTTCAAGCAATTCTTGTGCCTCAGCCTCCCAATTAGCTGGGTCTGCAGGCACCCACCACCAAGCCTGGCTAATTTTTTTTTTTTTTTTGTATTTTTTTTAGTAGAGACGGGGTTTCACCATGTTGGCCAGGCTGGTCTCAAACTCTGACCTCAGGTGATCTGCCTGCCTCAGCCTCCCAAAGTGCTGGGATTACAAGTGTGAGCCACCATGCCCCGCAGGGAAGTCTAATTACTTCTAATTTTCTCCCAGATAAGGAGTTTTGCCTCTGTATGGCCTCTTTGATGGTCACCAGGTGGTCTTTCTTCCCTTCTAAATTCCTCAGATTAGGAGTTTTAGTCTCTAGGACCTGTTCAGTGGTCACCAGGTGATTTTCACTCTCCTCATTTTCCCCCAACCAATATTTTGGTCAAATCTTTGACCCTTTAATTCCCCCGTGCTCATGTCTACCTACTGCCTGTTGGTGTTACCCGCATCTGTGTGAAGAGACCACCAAACAGGCTTTGTGTGAGCAATAAAGCTTTTTAATCACCTGAGTGCAAGTGAGCTGAATCCGAAAAAGGAGTCAGCAAAAGGGGAGAGATAGGGGTGGGGCAGTTTCACAGGATTTAGGTAGGTAGTGGAAAATTACAGTTAAAGGGGGTTGTTCTCTTGTGGGCAGGGGCAGGGGTCACAAGGTGCTTGGTGGGGAGTTCCTGAGATTCATTGCCCAGGAGAAGGATGTCACAAGATCAGTTAGGATGGGGCAGGAATAAATCACAGTGGTGGAGTGTCATCAGTTAAGGCAGGAACTGGCTATTTTCACTTCTTTTGTGGTTCTTCAGTTGCTTCAGGCCATCTGGATGTATACGTGCAGGTCACAGGAGATATGATGGCTTAGCTTGGGTTCAGAGGCCTGACATTCCTGTCTTCTTATATTAATAAGAAAAACAAAACAAAATGGTGGTGAAGTGTTGGGGCGGCGAAAATTTTGGGGGGTGATATGGAGAGATAATGGCAATGTTTCTCAGGGCTGCTTTGAGTGAGATTGGGGCAGCGTGGGAACCTAGAGTGGGAAAGATTAAACTGAAGAAAGATTTTGGGGTAAGGGGTGATATTGTGGGGTTGTTGGAGCATTTGTCATATAGAATGATTGGTGATGGCCTGGATGCAGTTTTGTATGAATTGAGAAACTAAACAGAAGACACAAGTCCAAATAAGAGAAGGAGAAAAACAGGTATTAAAGGACTAAGAACTGGGAGGACCCAGGACATCCAATTAGAGAGTACCCAAGGGGATTTAGTGTAATTATTTTCTTGGTTGGCGAGTTTTTGGGCTCTATCCTTGAGTTTTTCTTTTTTATGTTGTCATATACCAGGCCAGATTGATTTAGGTAAAAACAACACTCTTCATTTAAAAATATACAGAGTCCTCCTTTTTTAGCAGTAAGTCGAGGCCTATTCCTGTCTTCTTATATTAATAATAAGAAAAACAAAACAAAATAGTAGTGAAGTGTTGGTGTCACAAGGGGAACAGGAAGCTGTTTGCTAGCTGCTTCTTTAGGTACCTTATCAGCATAAGCATTGTCCTGAGTGATGGGATCTGATGCCCTTTGATACCCCTTGCAGTGAATGACCCCAGCTTCCTTGGAAGTAGAGCAGCTTTAAGAAGAGTTTATTTATTAAGGAGGCATTAATAATGGAGGACCCTTGTGTAGTGAGGAAACCTCTTTCTGCCCATATAACAGCATGGTGGTGAAGGATGTGGAAGGCATACCTGGAATCTGTATAGATATTGACACGTAGTCCCTTTGCAAGAATGACAGCTCAAGTTAAGGCAATGAGTTCAGCTTGTTGAGAGGTAGTGGAAGCAGGCAGGGCCATAGACTCAATGATAGATGTGGAAGACACTATAGCATAGCCTGCCTTTACTGGTGATTGGTGATTGGGCCTGGAGGAACTACCATCAATAAACCAAGTGTGGTCTAGGTGGGGGACAGGAAAGAGGGAAATATGGGGAAATGGAGAGAATGCCATGTGGATTAGAGAGATACAGTCATGGGATTCAGATGTAGTATCAGGAATAAGATGAGAGGCTGGATTGAAGTCTGGCCCAGGAACAATGGTAATTGTGGGAGATTCAACAAATAGTGAGTACAGCTGAAGGAGCCGGAGGGGCGGTATAGGCATCAAACGTGAGGAGGAAAATAGATTTTGAAAGTTATGGGAACTGTAGAGAGTAAGTGGAACATAGCTTGTGATTTTGAGGGTCTCTAAAAGTATTAGAGCAGCAGCAGCCGCCGCATGCAAACATGAGGGCCAGCCTAAAACAGTAAGGTCAAGTTGTTTGGACAAAAAGGCTACAGGGCTCAGTCCTGGTCCGTGTGTAAGAATTCTGACTGCACAGCCCTGCACTTCAGCTGTGTGTAATGAAAAAAGTTGGGATGAGTCAGGGAGAGCTAGTGTGGGAGCAGTCTCTAGAGCTGTTTTCAAGGAATGGAAAGAGGAGTGGGGAAAGGATTTAGGATCTATGGGGTCAGCTAGGTTTCCGTTTGTGAGTTTATATAATGGTTTTGTTAGGATGGCAAAACCAGGTATCCAAAGGCGAAAGTATCCAACCACGCCCAGGAAGGAAAGGAGTTGTTGCTTTGTAGAAGGGGTTGGGGTTTGAGAGATTAGCTGGACATGATCGGCAGGGAGAGCACATGTGTTTTCATGAAGAATTATGCTGAAGTAGGTAACGGGTGGAGAAGAAATTTGAGCTTTGGAGGGGGATACCCAATATCTCTTGGAGAATAAATGTTGAAGGAGCTGGAGTGTGTCTTGTTGAGAAGATTCAAAGGAGGGGCTACAAAGTAGAAGGTCATCAATATATTGAATAAGGTGAGAAGCACACAGGTGGAAATAAAGTAAATCATGAGAAAGAGCTTGGCTGAAGTAATGAGGGCTGTCCCTGAAGCCTTGCAGCAGTACAGCCCAAGTAAGTTGCTGAGACTGATGGGTGTCAGGGTTAGTCCAAGTGAAAGCGAAGAGAGGCTGGGATGAAGGGTGTAAAGGAATGGTAAAGAAAGCATCTTGGAGATCCAGAACAGAATAATGGGTTGTGGAGGGAGGTATTGAGGATAGGAGAGTATATGGGCTTGGCACTATAGGATAGATGGGAAGGATGATTTGATTAATAAGGTAAAGATCCTGAACCAACCTGTAAGACTTGTCCGGTTTTTGGACAGGTAGGATAGGGGAGTTGTAACCCTTTTAAAGCGTGCCATGGGATGGGATATTGGCATTGAGTGGGGTAAGGGTGATTAGGTTTTAATGGGATGATAAGGTATGCATGATTGGTCACCAAGGAGGGAGTAGAGGTATCCCATAATTATGGATTAAGGTAGGGAGATACAAGGGGAGGATGTAAAAGAGGCCTTGAGTTGGATAAAAGTGCAGCAATGAGATGTGGCTGTAGCCCAGGAATAGTCAGGGAAGTAGCTAATTTGGTTAAAATGACTCGGCCTAATAAGGGAACTGGGCAGGTGGGGATAACTAGAAAAGAGTGCATAAAAGAATGTTGTCCAAGTTGGCACCAGAGTGGGGGAGTTTTAGGAGGTTTAGAAGCCTGGCCGTCAATACCCACAACAGTTATGGAGGCAAGGGAAACAGGCCCTTGAAAAGAAGGTAATGTGGAGTGGGTAGCCTCCATATCGATTAAGAAAGGGATGGACTTACCCTCCACTGTAGCAGTTACCTGAAGTGTCTGTGATGGTCCAGGAGGCTTGCGAGGCGATTGGGCAGTGTCAGTCTTCAGCTGATAAGCCGAGAAGATCTGGGAAGGAGTCAGTCAGAGAGCCTTGGGCCAGAGTTCCAGGGGCTCTAGGAATGGCGGCTGGGCGAGTTGGACAGTCTGATTTCCAGTGGGGTCCTGCACAGATGGGACGTGGCTTAGGAGGAATCCCAGGCTGTGGGCATTCCTTGGCCCACTGGCCAGATTTCCAGCACTTGGGCAAGATCCTGGGGGAGAAAGTCCAGGAGGAATGCCTGACTGCTACGGTTTAGGTGTTTTGAAGTTCTTATGTGCTGGAGATGTGGCTGGGGTTTCTCTCATAGTGGAGGCAAGTAATTGCAATTCAGAAATACACTGCCGCTCGGCTGCCTCTTCTCTATTATTGTACACCTTGAAGGCAAGGTTAATTAAGTCCTGTTATGGGGTTTGAGGGCCGGAATCTAATTTTTGGAGCTTTTTCTAATGTCAGGAGTGGATTGGATAATAAAATGCATATTAAGAATAAGACGGCCTTCTGGCCCCTCTGGATCTAGGGTGGTAAAGTGTCTAAGGGTTGTTGCCAAACAGGCCATGGACTGGGCTGGGTTTTTATATTTGATGAAAAAGAGCCTAAACGCTAACTGATTTGGGAGAGGTCGGATAAAGAAAAAGGAGCATTAACCTTGACTATGCCTTCAGCTCCAGCCACCTCTGTAAGAGGAAATTGTTGGGCAGGTGGGGGAGGGCCAGTCATGGAACGAAACTGTAAGCCGGACCGGGTGTGAGGAGGGGAGGTGATAGAAGGATTATAGGGTGGAGGAGCAGAGGCTGAGGAAGAATTGGGATCTGGCTTGGCCTGGCGAGGAGCAGCCTGGGGAATGGGGAAAGGTCAGATGGGTCTGTAGAAAAGGAGGATTCAAAGGGCTCAGAGCTTGGGGTGGAGCCTGAAGGAACAGACAGGAGAGAAAGAAGAAAGATTTGGGACAAGTCACATTGGGAGCAGAGACTAGGGAGGGACCAATGTGTAAAGAATGCTTAGACGTCAGGCACCTCAGACCATTTGCCCAATTTTCGACAAAAATTATCTAGGTCTTGTAGGATAGACAAATCGAAAGTGCCATTCTCTGGCCACTTGGAACTATTTTCGAGTTTGTATTGGGGCCAAGTGGTATTACAGAAGAAAATAAGATGTTTAGGTTTTAGGTCAGGTGTTAGTTGAAGGGGTTTTAGGTTTTTAAGAACACAGGCTAAGGGAGAAGAAGGGGGAATGGAGGGCAGAAAGTTGCCCATAGTGAAGGAGGTAAATCTAAAGAGAAAGGTAGAGACACAGGGTGGAGGGCGGGGGTGAGCAGCCCTGGGCTGTAATGTGGGTGAGCAGCCAAAGAAGGCATCCCCACAGTTGACTTACCACCAAGGAAATGTGGGTAAATGACCAAGGCAGGCATCCCTGCAGTGATCAGACACCAATGGAATGTGGGTGAATGATCAAGGCAGGCATCCCTGCAGTGATCAGACACCAAGGGAAGACTGTCTTCCTAAATTTGTGACCAACGTTGGAGTTTTTGAGTTCACGGATAAAATGTGTCTCCTTTGTCTCTACTAGAGAGGAAAAAGAGCTGGAATTGGAAGCACAGGGAGACTGAAGGGTAGTGAGAGAGGCTGGAGAAGAGAGTGAAGAGACCACTTACCTGATTTGAAATTGGTGAGATGTTCCTTGGGCTGATTTCAGGACCCAAGGTCGTAGGTGGATCTCCTCAAGGAGTGAGGGCGAGGACAGGGGACCAGTCTCCTGAAGGAATCCCCCTGTCCCAGGTCTTCAGCACCAAATGTTACATGCGTCCGTGTGAAGAGACCACCAAACAGGCTTTGTGTGAGCAATAAAGCTTTTTAATCACCTGGGCATAGGTGGGCGAATCCGAAAAAGGAGTCAGCAAAGGGAGAGAGATGGGGTGGGACAGTTTTATAGGATTTGGGTAGGTAGTGGAAAATTACAGTTAAAGGGGGTTGTTCTCTTGTGGGCAGGGGTGGGGGTCACAAGAGCTTGGTGGGGAGCTCCTGAGATTCATTGCCCCGGAGAAGGAATGTCACAAGGTCAATTGGTCAGTTAGGGTGGGGCAGGAACAAATCACAGTGGTGGAATGTCATCAGTTAAGGCAGGAACTGGCTATTTTCACTTCTTTTGTGGTTCTTCAGTTGCTTCAGGCCATCTGGATATATATGTGCAGGTTGCAGGGGATATGATCACTTAGCTTGGGCTCAGGCCTGACAATTGGGGTCTCAAGAAAGGGAAAACACCACAGTGAAGAGGAGTGTGGAGTCTGGTTACTTCCTGCTGAAAGGGGGCATTGAAGGGATAGGTTGCATTTTTTCCTTTCTTGCTCTGTCATGAAGGGAATGAAGGGTCACGAAAAACTCATTCAGGACAGGGAAAACCGGATTCCATCAAGAGGCCCCATGCAAATGGAAGTTGCTGTTACAGGTTGGTATTGGGATTGCATAGCCATCTGTAGGTGGAATCTTTGCAATCTGGAAGATATAAATTTAATAAGTATGTTAAAAAAAAAGCAGGGATCAGATATTAAAAGAAGAATGACAAGGAACAAAGGTCCAAGGAATGGGAGAAGCCAAGTGATTTTTGGAAACCAATTAGTAAAAGTTTTGGTCCAGTCTTGGTTACTTTGGGAAAGTGTGTGTAGTCATTTGGCTTGTTTGAAAATTTCTTGGACATCAGTTTCCACTTCTCCAGACGCATTAATGTAGGTGCAACAGGTTTTGTTGATGACAGCAAAGACTCCTCCCTCTTCAGCTAGGAGGTAATCCAGAGCACATCTTTTACCAAAAATCAGAGGAACCAGATACCTGCTTTGGAAAGTAGGGAAGTCTAATTACATCTAATTTTCCCCAGATAAGGAGTTTTGCCTCTGGATGGCCTGTTTGATGGTCACCAGGTGCTATTTGTTCCCACTAAATTCTAAATTCTCAGGTAAGGAGCTTTTTCTCTGGGGCCTGTTCAATGGTCACCAGGTGATTTTCAGTCTCCTCATGTACTAAGTAGCCAGGGTAGAGAATTATTCTCCAGACCAATACCCTCACTGTACAGATGGGAAAGACAAGCCTGGAGAAAATGAAAGTGATTTGCCTGGTGACATGAAATCAAGAACTCAAACTGAGGTCTGCTGACTCCTAGTCATGGGTTCTCTCAGCACTCGACACTGCCTTGGCCTCACTTCATGTGCTTCCACAAAGGCTCAGCCCATACCAGGTCCACCCCGGTGTCTAATCCACAGCAATGCCAACAACAATGTGAGTGTTTATTATTGTGCTACTTTACATATATTATCTCTAATCCAAACAACATGCTTTCAAGAAAGGTGAGCATATCCCCATTGTAAGAGGAGGAAGCTGCTGCTCAGAGACTTTAAGAGAGTAGCTAAAGTCACAGCTAGTGAAGACAGTTCAGAATTTGATGCAGTCTTTTGGACTCCAAAGCCTGCGCTGTTTAGCTACACTCACCTCCATCTGTTCCTGCTCCATCTTACCTTCCCCAGGTTATTTCTTCATCAAGAGCTAGCTCTAATTCTACTCCCTCCCCAAAAGCCCTTCCACCCCAGACCACAGGGATCCCTTCATTGACTCAACTTTCATGGCAATAATCACCTGCATTAGCTGTTTGGCAAAGTCTAACTCACATTGTAATTTATTTTCTCATGTATATTACTTGCTTCCTTATCTCTGAGGCTGAGAAAGAGAAGATGCTTCCTCTGTGTTTCTGTCCTTGCCCTGTAGCTGTGTTGAGTTGTGTTGATATTGCAAGAGCATAACATTTAGTCTGTTATGAGATTCTGCCCTTAGAAATACCTAGGGAAGGGATGCCTGTAGGCCCAAGCAGAGTTGAAAATTCAAAATGAAAAAGAACAGCGTTCTCTTCGGGTTCAGATTTGTAGTAATATTTATTCTCTTTTCCATAAGTAAGCCTCTAGGTGGCAGTCGAAAGCCTAGTTGTGAGAGCGTGAGTGTCTCATAAATGAAGTCACAAAATCTCAGGCTGGAAGGAGTTTTTCTCATCTAACTACCAATTCAAAGCTAGAATTCCCTCCCTGACATAACAACAACTATGGCAATATTTCTTCCATCTCAGGGGCTGGTGATGAGAAACTCGCTTTTTTCGAAGCACTTTTTCCATGTGTGGTCAGTTTATTAGAATATCGTTCTTGATTTTATGTGAAAACTGCTTCCTTGTAGCTTCTACCTACTCCAGAAAGAAACTAAGTGCATCTGGGCCTAGGGATGTGAGAACAGCAGAATCTGAAGATCTGGAGAGCGTTTGACTGGCTCAGAGAAGCCTCCTTTTCACTTCTATTCTTCCCAAGGGCTTCTCCCCAAGAGCCTGGACTTCGTTTAGCCAAACCCACTTTCTCTGATCAAAATAACAAAGAGGCCAGGGCAGGCGGTTCATGCCTGTAATTCCAGCACTTTGGGAGGTTGAGGTGGGCTGATCATTTGAGCCCAGGGATTCAAGACCAGCCTGGGCAAAATGGTGAGACCCTGCCTCTAAAAAAAATTTAAAAATTAGTTGGACATGGTGGCACATGCCTGTAGTCCCAGCTACTCAGGTGGCTGAGGTGGGACGATGGCTTGAGCCCAGGAGGCAGAGGTTGCAGTGAGCCATGATTGTGCCACTGCACTTCAGCCTGAGCAACAGAGCAAGACCTCATCTCAAAAAAATAAAAATAAAATAACAAAGAGAGATTAATACTGCACTTCCTGGTCTCAAATGTATTCTTTAGAAATATATAGGACAAGGCCAGGTGTGGTGACTCACGCCTAGCACTTTAAGAGGCCAAAGCAGGTGGATCCCTTGAGCCCAGGAGTTTGAGACCAGCCTGGACAATGTGGCAAAACCCCATCTCTACAAAAAATACAAGAACTGGCCGGGTGCAGTGGTGCGTGCCCAGTTACTCAGGAGGCTGAGGTGGGAGGATGGCTTGAACCTGGGAGGCAGAGGTTGGAGTGAACCGCGATTGCAGCCTGGGCAACAAAGTGAGAGAAAGAAAGAGAGAGAAAGAAAGAGAAAGAAAGAGAGAGAGAGAGAGAGAGGAAGGAAGGAAGGAAGGGGAAGGGGAAGGGAAGGGAAGGAGGGAGGGAAGGAGGAAGGGAAGGGAAGGAAGGGAGAGAGAAAGAGAGGAAGGAAGGAAGGAACAAAGGAACGAAGGAAGGAAGGGAGGGAAGGAAACAAATATATACACTGACTATGTACCCACAAAAATAAAAAATTAAAAAATTAAAAGATGAAAAAATGTATATATAGAACAAACAAGTGTCTCTTCTTCTAGGGATCTAAAGACAGAGATTGAGTCATCCATCCATCCATCCATTTGTCCATCCATCAAACATATCTTTACTTGGAGCCTACTATGTTTCAGGCACTGAGTCTGCTAGTGGGCAGTCAATAAGTGATAAATCCCTAATAACCTGATGACTAACTCAGTCACAGGTAGGTCCAATTTTACATGGTACTTTTTTTTTTTCTTTTTTTGAGACAGAGTCTTGCTCTGTTGCCCAGGCTGGAGTGCAGTGTCAAGATCTCAGCTCACTGTAGCCTCCGCCTCCCGGGTTCAAGCGATTCTCCTGCCTCAGCCTCCTGAGTAGCTGGGATTACAGGTGTGCGCCATCACGCCCGGCTAATTTTTGTATTTTTAGTAGAGACAGGGTTTCACCATGTTGGTCAGGCTGGTCTCGAACTCCTGACCTCGTGATCCGCCCACCTCAGCCTCCCAAAATGCTGGGATTACAGGCATGAGCCATTGCACTCTACATGGTACATTTTTGAGAAGAGATTGGAGAGACAAGGGAACTAGCATTTACTAAAGAGTTGCCTATTAGGCAAGGTGCTAGGTGCTTGCTTTACATGCCTTGTACTGTTTAAGACTATCTAATGAGATAGGTTATCTCCATCTCCACTTTACAAAGGAGGAAGCTGAGGATTAGAGAGCTTAATAACTGGACCAAGGACCAACAGCCAGGAAGTGATGGAGCTGGAGTCTGGATACAGAGGTCCCCAACTGCAAAACCACCACACTGTGAGCCTTGCATGGGGCTCTCTAGGACAGCAGAAGGGACAACATGGTCCCCTCCTGTCCTGTGTCTGATATAAATATTGCTTTTTTTTTTTTTTTTTTTTTTTTTGAGATGGAGTCTTGCTCTGTCGCTCAGGCTGGCGGAGTGCAGGGGTGCAATCTCGGCTCGCTCAACCTCCACCTCCCAGGTTCAAGTGATTCTCCAGCCTCAGCCTCCTGAGTAGCTGGAATTATAGGTGCCCGCCACCATGCCTGGCTAATTTTGTATTTTTAGTAGAGACGGGGTTTCACCATGTTGGCCAGGCTGGTCTCAAACTGCTGACCTCAGGTGATCCCCCCACCTCGGCCTCCCAAAGTGCTGGGATTACAGGCATGAGCCACTGCGCCTGGTGACATATTGCTTTAAGTTAGGTTTTCTTTTCACACTTTCACACCCAAATCCCTCATTTTCAGCTTTTTAAAAAACTTATATTTTTAGAGTGATTTACTTGTGGTTTCTCATAAAAGTCAAATTTCCCATCAATACTTTCTGTTATAAACTTGGACACGGGACAGAGCACATGAAAATCAATATTTCATATGTAATCATGTGTAATTTGGGTATTCATTAGTTTGTTTTTAGTTTTTGTTTGTTTGTTTTGTTTTTGTTTTTGTTTTTGTTTGAGACAGAGTCTTGCTCTGTCACCCAGACTGGAATGCAGTGGGACGATCTTGGCTCACTGCAACCTCCACCTCCCGGGTTCAAGTGATTCTCATACTTAGCCTCCCAAGTAGCTAGGACTACAGGCACATGCCACCATGCCCAGCTAATTATTATTATTTTTTTTTTTCAGTAGAAACAGGGTTTTGCCATGTTGGCCAGGCTGGTCTCGAACTCCTGACCTCAAGTGATCCTCCTGCCTCAGCCTCCCAAAGTGCTGGGATTACAGGCATGAGCCACCACGCCTGGCCATAGTTTGTCTTTACTTGATTATATTTATTTTAATTGATCAGTTGCTATGTTAAGAATATCAAAGAAAATTTTCAAGAAAATAAAAAAGATTACCCCAAGTCTCATATTCTAATACAACTATTTTCATTCTAATTCATACTCATAGTACATATTTTTCTTTTGTAAATTCTATCGTAAATAAACGTAGGCTATTATTTTGATTATTTTCACTCAACATTATTTAAGGATCATTTACTCATGTTTCTATGTAGCCCTCTTTTTTTTTTTTTTTTTTTTTTTTTTTTTTTTTTTTTTTTTAGAGAGGGTCTTACTGTCACTCAGGCTGGAATACAGTGGTGTGATCATAACTCGCTGCAGCCTCGACCTCCTGGGCTCAAGCAATCCTCCCGTCTCAGCCTCCCGAGTAGCTGGGACCACAGGTATGTGCCATCACATCTGGCTAATTTTAAAATTTTTTGTAGAGGCAAGATCTCACTATGTTGCTCAGGCTGTTCTTGAACTCCTGAGCTCAAGTGATCCTCCTGCCTCCCAAAGTGCTAGGATTACAGGCTTGAACCACCATGCCCAGCCCTATGTAGCCTTTTTTTTTTTCAGACAGGGTCTTGGTTTGTGGCCCAGTCTGGAGTAGAGTAACGTGGTGTGGCCTCAGCTCACTGCAACCTCCGTGTCCTGGGCTCAAGTGATCCTCCCACCTTAGCCTCCCAAGTAGCTGGGACAACAGAACCATGCTCAGCTAATTTTTCTATTTTCTTTCTTTCTTTTCTTTTTTTTTTTTTTTTTGAGATGGAGTTTCACTCTTGTTGCCCAGGCTGGTGTGCAATGGCTCAATCTCAGCTCACCACAACCTCCGCCTCCCGGGTTCAAGTGATTCTCCTGCTTCAGCCTCCTGAGTAGCTGCCACGCCTAATTTTGTATTTTTAGTAGAGACGGAGTTTCTCCATGTTGGTCAGGCTGGTCTCGCCTGATCTCGGGTGATCCGCCCACCTTGGCCTCCCGAAGTGCTGGGATCACAGGCATGAGCCATCGCACCCAGCCTAATTTTTCTATTTTTAGTAGATACAAGGTTTATCCATGTTGCCAACGCTGGTGTCAAACTCCTGGGCCCAAGCTATCTGCCCGCCTCTATGTAGCCTTCCTAAGGATCACATTTAACAGCTGACCAATAGTCTATCAATTTACATATTTTAAGGCCTTTAGAGATGAAGTTCAAGGATTACTGGAAAAAAAAATGCTTTCTCCCTTTTTAATTCATGATTTAAGCAATCTGCTGAAGCACAGCTTTAATTCTTTTTGCAGTATCCATTCAATGTGTTACAACACCAAGAGGATAGAAAACTATTTTTCTAATAAGTAGGACAGTGTCTTTTTGGTTTTGGAGGTTTTTGTCAGAATTGGATTTGCAGTATTAGTATCTCAAGATAGGGGCCATGAGTCGAATCGGTTCTTATTTCTTCTCAAATCCTCAGTGCTCTGATCATGGCTCCTGCCTGCTGAAGCCCTCAGTTGCAGTTTCTGAAAACCTAGTTAGGCTTCAGTTAGTCAGTTATTCATCAGGGCTTTGCTTGGTGGACAAAGGTTCTTCCTGGTTTTGTTCTTTCAGTGCCTACTTTTTTTTTTTTTTTTTTTTTTTTGAGATGGAGTCTCACTCTATCGCCCAGGCTAGAGTGCAGTACAACCTCTGCCTCCCAGGTTCAAATGATTTTCCTGCCACAGCCTTCTGAGTAGCTGGGATTACAGGTGCATGTCATCACGCCCGGCTAATTTTTGTATTTTTAGTAGAGACGGGGTTTCACCATGTTGGCCAGGCTGGTCTTGAACTCCTGACCTCCAGTGATCTGCCTGCCTTGGCCTCCCAAAGTGTGGGGATTACAGGCGTGAACCACTGTGCCTGGCCAATGCCTACTATTTCTGGCAGTGAGTCAAGCAGTGGAGACCACGGTTTTGTGTTTTTTTGCTGTTGTTTTTGTCATTGCTGTTTTGTGCAATCTTAAATGTGTTTCTTCTTTCTTTTTGAGATGGAGTTTCGCTGTTGTTGCCAAGACTGGAGTTCAATGGTGCGACCTCGGCTCACTGCAACCTCCGCCTCCCAGGTTCAAGTGATTCTCCTGCCACAGCCTCCCGAGTAGCTGGGATTACAGGCATGCACCACCACGCCCGGGTAATTTTTTGTATTTTTAGTACAAAAATAGAGACCGTGCCCGGCTTAAATGTGTTTCTTTCTGCAATCTCCTCTTCTACAGCTTAAAGGCTGCCAGAGGCAGCAGGAGAGAGAAACTGGGATGTGACCAAGGTTAGAGGTTTTTTCCCCCAGTCAGTACTGTAAGGTCATGCTTATCTCTAAGGCTTGTACTTAAAAGAGTATTTCAGGCCGGGCACGGTGGCTCACGTTTGTAATCCCAGCACTTTGGGAGGCCAAGATGGGCGGATCACCTGAGGGCAGGAGCTCGAGACCAGCCTGGCCAAAATGGTGAAATCCCATCTCTACTAAAAATACAAAAATTAGCCAGGTGTTGTGGCGGGCACCTGTAATCCCAGCTACTCAGGAGGCTGAGGCACGAGAATCGCTTGAACCTGGGAGGTAGAGGTTGCAGTTAGCCGAGATTGTGCCTGGACAACAAGAGCGAGACTGCATCTCAAACAAAAAAAAAGAAAGACAGCATTTCTTGACCTGTGGTCGGGGAGCTACTATGGGCCACTCTTCTGACGGTCAGCAGAGGCCTACGAGGCCTCCTGAAGGGCTGGGCCTCTCCAGTTCTTGATCTGCAAATCCATTTTCTCTTTGTTTTAGCTAAGAGGTGGGATAGGAGAGAAGACAAAACATGGGGTATGTTCATGCAGAAGTGATTCATCAAAGTAGAAGAAATATTAAGAAATTTCCAACAAATCATAGAATGTTCTCATTCATCTTAAAATAAGCAGGATTCATCTCTGGGATGATTCATGCTGAGCACTGCAGCCAAATGGAACTGCTGTGGGCAGTAGATATTTATGGATTTAACATTCAAGGTTTCTACCATTCCTGAGTAAACGGTGGTCATGTTCATTTTTCTGAGACCTAAATCTGAATCCTGCACACTAGGACATGGACATGAAAAGGCAGGCTGGTGGGCTCTGCTCTTTAACATGTGAGGATGCAATGAGAGGTCAGCGGCCTGCAACCCAGAAGTCCCTCACCAGAACCTGACCCTGCCAACACCCTGATCTCAGACTTCCCAGCTTCCAGAACTGGGAGAAATCAATTTCTAGTGTTACTTAAAAAAAGCAAGTCACATAGTTAGTTGCTAAGTTAGCCCAGCTAATGGTCCATCCTTTACAGCACGTGTAGCTTGGTAGCTATATACTCAGCATCATGTGTGCACTTTATGAGAAAAATTTCTTGATATAGTGGTACATAGGAACATTTAGGGTTCTAAAAGTACTTGGATATATCCTTCAAAGTCTATCATTCTTCAATTCTACTCTGTTATTTCCTGCTTCCATGCCTTTGGATTTACTCTTATATCTGCCCAGCCTCCCCCCATATCCAACTATTAAAATTATGTTTAAGAAGCATGTCACCTCTCTCAATTAAGTTTTTCTTAATTATTTTTCACTAGCATAATCTCTCCCTGCTTAGGACCTCCTTAGAATTTTGTTTGTATCTTCTTTATGGCTTTTGTTTTATCCAATCTTGTATTAGGGTTCACTGGAGAAACAGAACCGACAGAATATATTTAGCTACATAAGAGGGGATTTATTATGGGAATTGACTCACGCAATTATAGAGGCTGAGAAGGCCCATGATATGCTGTCTTCGAGCTGAAGAACCAGGAGAGCAGGTGGTTAATTCAGTCTGAGTTTGAAGGCCTGAGAACCAGGGAAGCTGATGGTGTTACTCTAAGTCCAAGGCCAAAGGCTGAGAAACTGGGAGGCCACTGGTGTAAGTCCCAGAGTCCAAAGGCAGAGAATCTGGAGCTCTGATATCCTAGAGCAAGAGAGAGGGTTGGTGTCCCAGAAAGAGACAGCATATGCACCCTTCCTCTGATTTTTTGTTCTATCCAGGACCTCACCAGATGTGATGACGCTTGCTCACATTGGTGAGGGGATCTTCTTTACTCAGTCTACTGATTGGAATGCTGATCTCTGCTGGAAACACCCGCACAGACACACCCAGAAATCATGTTTTACCAGTGATCTGGGTATCTCTTAACCCAATCAAGCTGACACATAAAATTAACCATCACGGACCTTCAATGATAATAATCTGTGTGCTCTATTTTATTTCTAACTCTGAGATTATAGTCATCTTTAGGTTACCAGTGGATCTTATTCATCTGAGAAGGGTCCCTATGTCCCCAACCACCCTACTTTCACAGAGCCCACACATGACAGGGGCAAATAAATATTTGTTAAGTTGAATTGGGTTAAAGGCTGGTTCTGTTGTAGCAAAGTAAATAGACATCTTTGGATGATAGTTTTTGCCGGATGTTACTAGTACTTTTGATAGTCATCTATAAATAAAATGATATTGCTATGTTCTTTGGATAACCTGACCTAGGGAATACAGCAAATATGTGAGTCTGAGCCGGATCAATAGTTGCTCTAACACGGATGTTTAATATTCCTTTCATCTTCTAATTTGACAATTCTCTACCTTGTCCAACTCTGCCTTTCTCAAATCTAATTCCTATTCACTCTGTTATGGTACCCTCCTTTTTATTCCCTTTCTCATTACATCATATTGAAACGTCAGAAAAATAGAACACTTGCTCTTGAGAGCCTATTGGCTCAAGTAGTCTAAATGGAGAGTGAATTTAAATGTTCTTTCTTATAGCAACATTTTAACCAAAGCCTGTATCAGCTTTAGAGGCACCTTCTAAACAATTTTGGGACCTGTTTCCTTTCCCTCCCAGAAATCCACTTTTTTTCCTTTCCTTCACAGGGAAGGGAATTTCTTGAAAATATTGTCTACTCTGTCTTTCTCTGTATCTTACATCCTATTCAACTTATAGCTTATCTCGCTAACTGTGTCTTAGCCCAGGTTCTCTAGATTGCAGAGCCTGGGGTCAGGATTCAGGTGCTGATTCTCTTTCTGGGAGCTTAGAAAGGGAAAAATGAAGACAAGTCAGTGGAGGCAGGATGATGTGTTACAATGCTGGTCCCTGCTTCCAACAAGCCATGATGAGAAACGGCAGGTGACTTAGCAGGTAGTGTCCTTCAGCCATGGGAGTTCTCTGGCATGGCTGCAAGGAGCAATCACACCTTAAAATGGAAGGGAACAATGAGAAAAACGTATCTGTTTGCCTCACTTCTGTCTCCTATTTCCCATTTGTCAAGGTTTGCCCCACAAGAAGATAATTCCCTTCTACTTCTGCTGTGTAACTTCCATGGTGCATCATCTGGTCCATTGGCACCAGCTCAGGAAGCAAGATTTCATGCCTTGTGGTAGGTATGGCAAATGTTTCATTCTATCTGAAAGTGGAGGAGTAATTTTATGCAGAAGGGAGCATGTGTAGGCCATGCAGGTCTAGGACTTCAGTTCTGACTTCAGGCAACTCAGGGAAGTCAGCAGAGGTCCAGAGTAGTGGGAGGCGAGTGGTGCCTTTGGAGAGAAGGAAGCAGTTGAAGGAATGTGACAGGGAGCATGAGGTTATGCCCGATACACAACACAGGCAGAATTCACCCTCACCTTTCTACTGAAATTGCTTTTGCTGAGGTCATCAAAGAGGTCTTGGCAAATCCAGAGGACCCTTTCTAGTCCTTGTCTTACTGGACAGCTTTGCTCCATCTGACACAGCTGGCCATGTTCTACCCAAAACTCTGTCCTCCTTTTGTTTTCCTGATTCACAGAATAGGTTCTATTCCTACCTCTCTGGCAGTGTCTTCTTAAGGACGTCTTCCTTCTTCCATCTCTTAAAACTGGCTATTCTCTGTGGTTCCATTTTCAGCCTTCTTTCTTGTATCCTCACTCTCCACATTCAGCTGGCTTCTATGCGCTGATCATTGCCAAATCAGTATCTGAGGCCCAAATCTCTCTGCTCCAGGTCTATGTGTATAACTGTTTACATGTCTCTACCTGGATGTTCAACTCAGGATGTCAAATATAACAATGCTAAAATTGATTCATCCTCTATACTGCCCCCACCAACCCCCACCAAACCTGCTTTTCTTCCTGTGACCCTGTCTTGGTAAATATCACAAAACCAAGAACTGGGCAGTTCTCTTGAACTCCTGTCTTTCCTTCACATCTCACATTCAATAAGTCACTAGTTTTTTTTTTTTTTTTTTTTTTGAGATGGAGTCTTGCTCTGTTGCCCAGGCTGGAGTGAAGTGGCACAATCTTGGCTCACTGCAGCCTCCGTCTCCCAGGTTCAAGTGATTCTCCTGTCTCAGCTTCCCAAGTAGCTGGGATTACAGGTGCCCACCACCACCCCTGGCTAATGTTTTGTATTATTAGTAGAGACAGGGTTTCACCATGTTGGCCAGGTTGGTCTCAAACTCCTGACCTCAGGTGATCCACTTGTCTTGGCCTCCCAAAGTGCTGGAATTACAGGCATGAGCCACTGTGCCTGGCCAACAAATTTTTAACTTTACATTATTGTGGACTATAGGTTCAATGCTGTACAACAGATCTCTACACTTACTTATCTTGCTTGACTGAAATTTTATGCCTCAGGGTTATTAATTCTTAATTTCCCTCTCCTCCAGTCGTTGGTAACCACCATTTCACTCTTTGATTCTATGAATTGGACTAGGCAGAATTGTGCCATATTTGTCTTTCTGTACCTGGCTTGTTTCACTTAGCATAATGTCCTCATTGTTCATTCATGTTGTCACATATTGTAGAATGTCCTCCTTTTTAAAGGCTGAATAGTATTCTATTGTCTGTATGTACCATCATTTTCTTTATCTGTTCATCTGTTGATGGACATTTAGATTGTTTGTACATCTTGGCTGTTGTGAATGGTGCTGCAGTAAACATGGGAATGCTAGTATTTCTTTAAGATCCTAATTTCAATTCTTTTTAGACATCCAGAAGTGGAATTGCTCAGTCAAATGGCAGTTCTATTTTTAATTTTTTGAAGAAATTTCATTCTGTTTTCCATAGCAGCTGACCATTTTGCATTCTCACCAATGGTGTGCAAGGGTTCCCTTTTCTCCACATCTTTACCAATAATTGTTATCTTTTGTCTTTTTGATAATGGCTATCCTGGCAGGTGGGAGGTGATAGCTCATTGTGGTTTTGATTTGCATTTCCCTGATGATTAGCGATGCTGTTTAGCATTTTTTCATATGCCTATTGGCCATTTATATGTCTGCTTTGAAGAAATGTCTGTTCAGGTCAGGTTCTTGCCTGTTTTTCAATAGTGTATTAGGGTATTAGGTTTTGGTTCTTTTTTTTTAACGATTGAGTTGCAGAAGTTTCTTATATATTTTAGAGATTAATCCTTTATCAGTTTATGGTTTACAAATATTTTCTCCCATTCTTCAGGTTGCCTTTTCACTCTGTTGAGTTTTTTCCATTGCTGTGCAGAAGCTTTTTAGTTTGATGTAGTCCCATTTGCTTATTTTGTTTTTGTTGCCTTTGCTTTTGGTACTACAGATGAGGTCTCACTTTGTTGCCCAGGCTGACAATTTCTTTCTTTTGCGTGTGGATATCCAGTTTTTCCAACACCATTTTTTGAAAATTTGTTGAAAAGGCTATCTTTTCCCCATTGTGTATCCTTGGAATCCATGTCAAAGATCAATTGACTGTGTATATGTGGATTTATTTCTGGGCTCTCTATTCTGTTCCATCAGTCTATATGTCTGTCTTTGTGCCAGTACCATGCTGTTTTGATTTGTAATATATTCTAATATATTAGCTTTGTAATATATTTTGAAATCAGGAGGTGTGATAACTCCAGCTTTGTTCTTTTTTTTTTTTTTTTCTTGAGATGGAGTTTTGCTCTTGTTGCCCAGACTGGAGTGCAATGGCACGATCTTGGCTCACCGCAACCTCTACCTCCCAGATTCAAGCGATTCTCCTGCCTCAGCCTCCCAAGTAGCTGGGATTACAGGCATGCACCACCACGCGTGGCTAATTTTGTATTTTTAGTAGAGACGGGGTTTCTCCATGTTGGTCAGGCTTGTCTCGAACTCCCAACCTCAGGTGATCCGCCCGCCTTGGCCTCCCAAAGTGCTGGGATTACAGGCATGAGCCACCACGCCTGGCCTTTTAGCTTTGTTCTTTTTGCTCAAGATTGCTCTGGCTATTTCCCTATGGATTTTTCAGAATTTTTTTTTTCTATTTCTGTAGGAAATGCCATTGGGATTTTGATAGGGATTGCACTGAATGTGTAGATCACCTTGGGTAGTATAGGTATTTTAACAATACCAAGTTTTCCAATCTTTAAGCAATGGATGTCTTTCCATTTACTTATGTCTTATTTAATTTCTTTCATCAATGTTTTGAGTTTTCAGTATACAACTTTTCACCCTTTTAGTCAAGTTTAGTTCTAGGTATCTCATTCTTTTTTTTTTTTTTTTTTTTGAGATGGAGTCTTGCTCTGTCATCCAGACTGCAGTGTAGTGTTGCAATCTCAGCTCACTGCAACCTCTGACTCCTGGGTTCAAGCGATTCTCCTGCCTCAGCCTCCCAAGTAGCTGGGATTACAGGCGCCTGCCACCAGGCCCAGCTAATTTTTGTATTTTTAGTAGAGACAGGGTTTCACCATGTTAGCCAGGCTAGTCTCGAACTCCTGACCTCAGGTGATCCATCCGTCTCGGCCTCCCAAAGTGCTGGGATTACAGGCGTGAGCGACTGTGCCTGGCTGGTATCTCATTCTTTTTGATGCTATTGTAAATTAAATTATTTTCCTAATTTCCTTTCCAGATACTTCATTGTGAGCATACAAAAATGCAATTGATTTTTATATTTTGTACCCTGCAACTTCACTGAATTTATTTATTAGTTCTAACAGGTTTTTTTTTTTGTTTTGTTTTGTTTTTTGTTTTTGGATAGTGTCTTTAGGGTTTTCTGCGTATGAGATTGTGTCATCTGCAGACAGGGAAAATTTTACTTTTTCTTTCTTCTTTGGATGGCTTTTATTTCTTTTTCTTCCCTAATTGCTTTGCCTAGGACTTGCAGTACTATGTTGAACAGAAGTGGTGAGAGTAGGCATCCTTGCCTTGTTCTTCCGTTTTCACCATTAGTGCGATATTAGCTGAGGACTTTTCATTTATAGCCTTTATTATGTTGAGGTAATTTCATTCTGGTCTTAGTTTGTTGAGAGCTTTTATGATGAAAGGGTGTTAAACTTTGTTAAATGCTTTTTCTGCACCTATTCAGAGGATTATGTGATTTTTATCTTTTATTCTGTTAATGTGGTATATTAAATTTATTGATTTGCATATTTTGAACCATCCCTGCATCCTAGGGATGAATCTCACTTGGTCATGATGTATGATATTTTCAGTGTGCTATTGGATTTGGTTAGCTAGTATTTTGTTGAGTATCTGCATCTGTATTCATCAGGGATATTGGCCCGTACTTTCGTTTTCTTGTGATGTCTTTGTCTAGCTTTGGTATTGGGGTAGTGCTATATTCATAAAACGAGTTTGAAAGTGTTCCTTCTTCAATTCTTTGGAAGAGTTTGAGAAGGATTGATGTTAATTCTTCTTTAAATGTTTGGTAGAATTCCCCAAGTGAAGCCATCTGGCCTTAGGTATTTTTGTTGCTGTTGTTGGGAGACTTTTGGTTACTGACTCAATCTTCATACTAGTTATAAATCTGTTTAGACTTTCATTTAGTCTTGGTAGGTTGTATGTGTCTAGAAATTCATTCTTTTTTTCTACATTGTCCAGCTTGTTGTTGGCATATAATAGTTCATAATAGTCTCTTATGATCCTTTTTATTTCTGTGACATCTGTTTTTCTTTCATTTCTGATTGTTTTTATTTCAGTCTTCTCTCTTTTCTTTCCTAGTCTAGCTAAGATGTTGTCAATTTTGTTTTATCTTTTTAAAAAACTGCTTTATTAATTTGTTTCTATTGTTTTATTTTATTTATTTCTGCTGTAATCTTTGTTATTTTCTTCCTTCTGGTAACTTTGGGCTTAGTTTATTCTTTTTTTTTTTTTTTAGGTGGAGTCTCGCTCTGTCGCACAGGCTGGAGTGCAGTGGACAATTTCGGCTCACTGCAAGCTCCGCCTCCCGGGTTCACGCCATTCTCCTGCCTCAGCCTCCTGAGTAGCTGGGACTACAGGCGCCCGCCACCACGCCCAGCTAATTTTTTGTATTTTTAGTAGAGACAGGTTTTCACCGTGTTAGTCAGGATGGTCTCAATCTCCTGACCTCGTGATCCACCCGCCTCAGCCTCCCAAAGTGCTGGGATTACAGGCGTGAGCCACTGCGCCCGGCAATACATTCTTTTTTTAAAAAATTCCTTGGCTTGTTAAGTTAGGTTGTTTGAAATCTTTCTTTATTTTATTTTATTTTTGAGACAGGTTCTGGCTCTATCGGCCAGGCTGTAATGCAGGGACCTGATCTTGGCTCACTGCAGCCTCAGCCTCCCCGGGGTTTAAGCCATCCTCCCACATCAGACTCCTAAGTAGCTGGGACTACAAGCATGTGTCAGCACATCTGGCTAATTTTTGTATCTGTTGTAGAGATGGGGTTTCGCCAGATTGCCCAGACTGGTCTCGATCTCCTAAGTTCAAGTGATCTGCCCACCTTCCAAAGTGCTGGGATTACAGGTGTGAGCCACTGTGCCCGGCCTTTCTTCTTTTTAAATGTAGGCATTTTTCACTATGAACTTCCTGTTTAATACTGCTTTTGCTGCATCCCATAAGTTTTGACATGTTGTGTTTTCATTTTTGTCTCAAGGTATTTTTAAATTTCCTTTTTGATTTCTTTTTTGACAGAGTTCAAGAGTGTGTTGTCTAATTTTCACATATTTCTGAATTTTCCAGTTTTCCTTCCGCTATTGAAAGGGATGGAGGTTGCAGACACATAGTACTCTGCCACATAGCTAATGTCACTCCTCTCAACATACAGTTTTGATTTAAGAAAAATCATAGTTAACATTTTATATGTTAAAGAATATTGATCTCAGACCAATAACCAATATTATACTTAGCAATAAAACATTAGAAGCATTTCCACTGATGTTAGTAATTCAACTATAATTACCATTATTTAACATTATTCTGGAAGTGCTCATCAATGTAACAATGAGAAAAGGAAATGAGGGAGGTATAAATATTTGATAGGAAGAGATAAAATTATCATTTTTCCAAGATGATATGGTTGCTTGAGAAACTATTAGACTTAAGACACTTAGAAAGTTTGGCAATTATAACAGAAATATTAAAAAACTAATAGCTTTCCTATATATATCAGCAATACTCTGTTAAGATAGATAATGGAAGAAAGAACTCATATATGACAGCAATAAAAAAATCAAAGCACCTAGGAATAAACTTAATGATAAATGTACATATCTACAAAACTTTACCATGAAATCTAGAAAGAAATTTGAATACAGGGAAAGGCAGTCCACATTTCTGTATTAGAAAATTTAATATTGTAAAGGTATTAAATTTCCTCAAGCTAAACCTATAAATTTAACAAAATCCCAATAAAAATACCTGGGAACTATTTTTAGAATGTGAAAAAAAAACTATTTTAAGGCTTATTTAGAAAAATAAATGAAGAATGTCAAGCACACTTTTAGGAAGAACAGTAGTGAAAAGTTCTTTTCCTAACAGATATTAATGTGAACTAGCAAGATATAATAACTAAAACATTGCTGTTTTAGCTAAAAAAGAGACAGTTCAGAAATATATCCAAATGTGTATAAGAGTTTAGTATATAATAAATCTGCTGCCTCATGTCAGTGGAGAGAGTGTTAGGATGAACTGTCTAATCATTAAAACAAAGTTAAATCCAAACTCACATAGCACACTAAGATAAATCCAGAAGGATTAAAAATTTTAATGTAAGTACAAGAAAATACAGGTGAATATTTATAAAACCTTGGGGGTAAGGGATGACTTTGTAAACATGAAACTAAAGGCTTAAAGTATAAAGGATGATAGATCTGATTATATGAAAATGTAAAACTTCTATGTAGCAAAATTTATCATAAACTAAGTTGAAAGACAAATTACACTGGAGGAAAGTGTCCTTAACCATAGATTCTTTCTTTTTGTTTTTCTTTTCTTCTTTGACAGAGTTTCACTCTGTTGCTGAGGCTGGAGTGCAGTGAATCACCTAAACTCTGGGGCTCAAGTGATTCTCCTGCCTCATCCTCCCAAGTAGTTTGGACTACAGGCATGCGCCACCATGCCCAGCTAACTTTTTCATTTTTTTTAGAGATGGAGTCTCACTGTGTTGCCCAAGCTCATCTTAACTCCTGGGCTCAAGTAATCCTCCCACTTCAGCCTCCCAAAGTGTTGAGATTACAGGCTTGAGCCACCACATCCAGACCAAAGATTCTTCTCTTTAACATTCAAAGATTTTCTTCAAATCAATAAATGAAAATACTTCTCCACTCACACTGCTTCACTTGACTAGCCTAAAAACAAAATTAAATTAAAAAGAAAAAAAGGGGCTGGGCACAGTGGCTCATGCCTGTAATCCCAGCACTTTGGGAGGCCGAGGTGGGCCGATCACGAGGTCAGGAGATTGAGACCATCCTGGCTAATACAGTGAACCCCCGTCTCTACTAAAAATACAAAAAATTAGCTGGGTGTGGCGGCGGGCACCTGTAGTCCCAGCTATCCGGGAGGCTGAGGCAGGAGAATCGCTTGAACCTGGGAGGCAAGAGGTTGCAGTGAGCTGAGATGGCGCCACTGCACTCCAATCTGGGCTACAGAGCGAGACTCTGTCTCAAAACAAAAACAAAAACAGAAAAAAGATTGACTAGAAAAGGCATTTTATATAAGAAAAACCCAAGATGGCCAGTAAACATGAAAAATGTTCAACTTCTTTTATTTATTATTGTTTAAAATTTTTGTGGGTATATAATTGTACATGCTTATGAGGTAATGTCATATTTTGATACAAACATACAAGGCATAATGATCAAATCAGTGTAATTGGGATATCTGTCACGTCAAGCATTTATCACCTTCATGTTTAGTCAAAGAAATGCAAATTAAAACCACAAAGAAAAAAACAAGGATTAATAAATGCACTGTAAAGAAGAGTTTGGAGATTCAGGCACTGTCAAACATGGTTAGGTCTATAAATGTATACAGTCCTTATAGAGGGTGTTCTACTAGGAATGTATAGCTAAGAAATAATTAAGGATATATATATATATATATACACACACACATATACATATTCTACTAATCTTCTTAATATATATCATGATGTGCTGCCTATAATAATAAAGAAGTGGAAACCTCAGTGACCAAAAACAGGGGATATATGTAGCCATTTCAAAAGAAGTAGAAGAATGGATAGGAACAACAACAACAAAAATTTAAAGAAGGATATATTTATTTACTTGGGTTTTTTTGTTTTTTTGAGATGGAGTCTTGCTTTGTCACCCAGGCTGGAGTGCAGTGGCACAATCTCGGCTCACTGCAACCTCCACCTCCTGGGTTCTTGCAATTCTCCTGTCTCAGCCTCCTGAATAGTTGGAATTACAGGCATGTGCCACCATGCTTGGCTAAGTTTTGTATTTTTAGTAGAGATGGGGTTTCACCATGTTGGCCAGGCTGGTCTCAAGCTCCTGACCTCAAGTGATCCACCCACCTCAGCCTCCCAAAGTGCTGGGATTACAGGCGAGAGCCACTGCGCCTAGCCTATTTACTTAGTTTTTTATTGGGGGTTTTCCAGTAAGAACGTGAAAACCCAACATGGATGGAGCTGGAAGCCATTATCCTAAGCAAATTAAAGCAGGAACAGAAAATCAAATACCACGTGTTCTTACTTACAAGCGGGAGCTAAACATTGAGTCCGTATGGACACAAAGAAGGGAACAACAGACACTGGGAGGTGGAGGGAGGGAGGATGGAGAGGATCGAAAAACTACCTAAGGGATACTGTGCTTCTTACCTGGGTGACAAAATAATCTGTAAACCAAAGTCCTGTGACATGCAATTCACCTGTATAGCAAACCTGCACATGTACTTCTGAGCTTAAAATAGAAGTTAAAAACAACAACAACAACAACAAATCCTGAAAACCTCCTGGGCAAATTAAGGAAGGACATTTAAAATAACAAGGCAATCTGGAAATACAGCCAGTAGGGGGAAAAGTGTTAGTTTGACAAGCTGGCACTAGCGTTCTGATAGGGAGAGACTGTTTTGAGTTAGCAAAATAATTTAGAATCTCTGTCAGCTGGAGCAAACAAAAGGAGCAACAAATTGCCTTGCACAAAAGGAAATGGGAATTGGCAATAAGTGCTTTGGAGTTTACAGCTAGAGGAGATTAAATCTGGAAAATGAAAAGGGGAGGAAGGGAAGAGGGGGAGAGGGTGGGCAGCTGGTGGAGGCATGGCCAGTGAGAATTGTCCAATGCCAGGAATGACTGGTGGACTCTTAAAAGAACTGCGAATACTTGGTTTCAAGATGTTCTCTGAGCTTCAATATAAGCTAGCCCCTCTAGCCCCCAAATCTTTCCTCAAAGTTTGCTAAACACACAACCGTATTTAGGCCATCTTTTGGGGAGAGAAGAGGTTGAGCAAGTGTCCAACAGGGTGATGTGTTGTAGAAGAAAGGGCAAGGTGCGCAGGAAGTATAATGAGGGGTGGAGATCAAGGCAGAAAATCAGAGGTAGAGGTGATCAAAAGAAACATACCTCTGGCTCAATATGAGACCCTTCAGAGATATCGGTAGGGACTTGGGTTTCATGACATTCATAGGATAGGGGTTTGAGCAGGATTCTTTTATATCTCAAAGGTTGGGGAGACTCCAGAAGGTTGGAGGACCTTGTGAAATATATGGGGGTTGGGTGACATGCTGAGGTGAGGAGAGGGAGAAGCCTTGGAAAATTGTTTAGAAGAATACACAGCATAAAAAATTTACCCATGATGCTAAGATGATAGCAATATTTATTTTTCTTTCTGTTCATCTCTATCTTGATTCTTCTATAATAGATCCATTTTACTTGAATAAATTTTAAAAAGAAAATATACTGAGTGGATAGATCAATCCACAGGTATAGAAAGCTGTCTGGTTGTTATCAGGGGCTGAGGGGAGAGGGGAAAGTGGAGTAATTGCCTAATGGGTATAGACTTTCCTTTTAGCGTGATGCAAATGTTTTAGAACTGGATAGAGGTGGTGGTTGCACAACATTATGAATGTACTCAATGCCACTGAATTTTCACCTTAAAAAAGTTAATTTTATGTTATGTGAATTTCACCCCAATAGGAAAAAGGAGGAAAAAAATGTACTGGGGAACAAGACAAGATCAATCAGACTCTGCCACTCTTCTGCTGTAAGTCCTTCAGAGCCATCCTAACTCTTTGGCCTGGCTCCTCATGGCCTATCCCTGTCACTGCTCCAGCACAGCTACCTCTCCCTATAAACCTTGCTCTCCCAGTCATTCAAAACCATGTGCAGTGCTCTGAAAAGGCCTATTCTTTTCCGTCTTCTTGCCTTTGTATGGGTTTTTTCTTTTCTTGGAATGCCCTCCCCTTACTTTCTGCTCATCCTTCAAAACTCTGCTAAACATCTTCTCCTTTGAGATGCTGTCCCTGATTCTGTAGTCTGGGAGTGTCTCTTTCCTGCATTCCAAGAGCCTTCTGGGCATTTCTCTGTTACATGTAGGTGATTGTGAACCCCTGGAGAACAGAACCCAGGCCTTCCCCTTTGTTTACCTTCAGAACTTGGCTCAGGACAAAAGCTACAAGGAATGTGGAAAAAATAAGAATAGACATAGAATCACTGAGACTAAAATAACATCTTTTTCTAATGTAAAAGGTTACCCTGGGCATGAAGTTTAAAAGGACTCAAAGATGTTGAAGTGGCTTACTGAGGCATATATCAAGACTGGTGATATAATATCTTTCCTCTGTCCCCTCCTGCCTTCTTCCTTTTTATGAATTATTTAGAGATTGCAGCATAGATAAAAATTCCAAATAGATTAATAAAAATGTGACTCTAAGTAGCAAAATGATTCTAAATGGGCCTTATGAGGTGGCAGAATGCTGATAGTCTTAGGAAAATAAGGCTAAAAGCTCAATGATTCTTGTGAAAATACACAATAGGTCATAAAATGTATATTTTTGAGACCTACATCCCATCTCAGGATGGTGTTTAAAAATACCTGTCTTGCAGGATTAAAAATGAACTTAATCCCTAACAAAATAACAGATCTAGGCAAAAATCATCAGTGGTTGCTAAAATTATTAGGTGAATGGTTGATAAGAAACTTTGCAATAGATAGATGAGGCTGACAACTTTTGAACCTACTGTACCACCTTTGCATTATTAACAATGGGACAGCCAGACATTAATTGCCTCCTGATATGATGTAGTAGGAAGTATACAACACCAATTAAGAAATATTCTTGCCAAAATAATTGAACCTGAATTTAACAATTTTCTAACCACTGGTTTGTGAGAAATATGAAAAACCGAGAAGCATGCAAATTGACACCATAAGGATATAAAACATCAAATAAAAAAGATGGGAAATTCTCCAAGACACATGACTCAATTTCTTCAAGAAATAAATGGTATGAAGAAAAAGGGAGCTGGAAAAGTACAGATTCAAGAAGACTTGAAGACTTAAGACAGGTTGGGTGTGGTGGCTGATGCCTGTAATCCTAGCACTTTGGGAGGCCTAGGTGGGAGGATTGCTTGAGGCCAGAAATTTGAGACCAGTCTGCTCAACATAGCAAGGCTTCATCTCTACCAAAAGTTTAAAAATTAGCCAGGCATGATGGCATGTGCCTGAGGACGCCGAGGTGGGAGAATCACTTGAGCCCAGAAGTTTGAGGCTGCAGTGAGCTATGATTGTGCCACTGCATTCCAGCCTGGGCAATAGAGGAAGACCCCATCTCTTAAAAAAAAAAAAGAGACATATGTAACACATACAAACAAAAAAAAAAGTTATTTTTTGGAGATAATGTAGGAAAATTACATGGATTGGGTATTAGATAATATTAAGGAATTACTGTTAAATTTATTATGTGTGATAATGGTATTGTGGCTATGTTTTCTTAAGTTCTTATTTTTAGAGATTGAAATATTGATGATGAAATGATAAACCTTGAATTTACTTTAAAATGCTCTCCCAAAAATGTGTTTGTGGGGATAGGCTGGGTGGGGTGGCCCATGACTGTAGGATTGCTTGAGCCCAGGAGTTCGAGACCAGCCTAAGCAGCATAGTGAGATTCCGTCTCTACAAAAAATAGAAAAAATTAGCTGGGCATGGTGGCACTTGCCTGTAGTCCCAGCTACTTGGGAGGCTGAGGTGGGAGGATCACTTGAGCCTGAGAGGTTGAGGCTCCAGTGAGCTGTGATTGAGCTACTGCATGCACTCCAGCCTGGGTGACAGAGCGAGACCCTGTCTCAAAAAGAAAAAAAAAAGTATTTTTGGGGATAGATAAAACAATGATGCAGAGTATTAATAATTATTGACTCTGGGTGATAATGAACACATGGATTCATTATACTTTTCCTTTTTGTGTATAAAATTTTCCGTAAGTTTCTAAAAATAAACCTAACATTCAGTGGCAATGTAGTAATGTTAATAAGCCCATCTACTGAGCCAGGACTATATCATATGAGAGCATTGTCAGACCAATGGAAAGATCTTGGCTTTGGAATCAGAAAGGTGTGAGTTTGAACCCTAGGTCTGCTACTTACTGCCTCTATTACCTTGGACAAGTTACTTCTCTGAATCTGTTTTCTCACTCATAAATAGGGATAACATTACCTACATCAGAAGATTGGAGGGACATGTGAGGTGATCTATATAAAGTATCTATCATGTGCCTGGCACAAAATAAATGCTCTATAAATTAATGACCCAGGCCCAGTACGGTGGCACAGGCCTGTAATCCCAACACTTTGAGAGGCTGAGGTGGGCGGATTACTTGAGCTCAGGAGTTAGAGACCAGCCTGGGCAAAATGGTGAATCCCCATCACTACAAAAAATACAAAAATTAGCCCAGTGTGGTGGTGCACACCTGTCATCCCAGCTACTCAGGAGGCTGAGATGGGAGGATTCCTTGAGCCTGGGAGGCGGAGGTTGCAGTGAGCCGAGATCATGCCACTGGATGCCAGCCTGGGCAACAGAGTGAGAACCCGTCTTGAAAGAATAAAGAAAATAAAAAATAAATTAACTACCTTATACCAATCCACTTATTCTTAATTTCCTTTATTGGTTTTTACAATAGATTTAAATAATCCAGAGTGTATGAAACAGAGTGAAATTTCCCCTCACCACACTCCCCAATCTCACTCTCCAGAAAAAGGAGACTTTAGCATGTATCTTTCCAGCCCTTTTTTTTTTTTTGCGATGGAGTCTCACTCTGTCGCCTAGGCTGGACTGCAGTGGTGTGATCTTGGCTCACTGCAACTTCCACCTCCTGGGTTCAAGCAATTCTCCTGCCTCAGCCTCCTGAGTAGCTGGGATTACAGGTGCGTGCCACTACGCCCAGCTAATTTTTGTATTCTTAGTAGAGACCGGGTATCACCATGTTGGTCAGGCTGGTCTTGAACTCCTGACCTCGTGATCCGCCCACCTCGGCCTCCCAAAGTGCTGGGATTACAGGTGTGAGCCACCGCACCTGGCCTCCAGCCTTTTTCTTTATGTCTATAAATATACACAGGTATATGCAACCACATGTGGTGTTTTTTAACAAAAATGAAACCACACATATAATATTGTTCTGCATTTTACTTTTTCCACATTACAATACATATCTTTTTATGTCATTTCATATGATTCTACAGTTATAATTCAATAAACAATGTTACTCATATGCCTTTGCTCCCTGGTGTATTTCTGTGAGCTAGAATCCTAGAGCAGAGTTGTTGGATGGAAGGCTATGTGTCATGTATCTTTTGTCAATACTACAAAATGGTCCTAATGTCCCTCCACACGTTATTTGGTTATTTTCACCTCAATTAAGATCTCAACATTATCAATTTTCCATACATTTCTAAGTTGCATTACTGTCTTTCTGGGTACCACTTCTCAATCGGCCATGAAAGGGTGTCAAAGAATAAATGTGTTAGATTAGCAAAAATCAGCCTCATGGAAAATAGTCAAGCTCCATCCTGCTATTTGTCCCTGTTAGAGAATAATAGGCTGCCTGCTGTTTTCAAGGCTGGATGTAGTGGTGGATTGGATAAAATAAATGAGAGTCCTAGTTTTCTTTGCGAAGAGCTAGTGAAGATTATGTGAGGCAGGATTCTGAAAGAAAGCGGGGGAATAAAACCTCCTCTCCAAAGAGGTCCCAGCGGATGGCAACAGTGCAAAGGTAGACAAAGAAAGAAAGGGGAAGGAAGTGCCACTTTGATTCCCTGGGGAGTTCAAGATCTCACTTTTCCCTCCTGTTGTTCTAGTGACTTTTAGAAAGGACAATTCCAGAGAAAGATGGTTTCAAAAAGAAAAGAAACCCAAACTGAATCCAATTCTGCCTTACTTATGTAAGAGCACCTGTCATGTGGTGTACAATTGGTCCCAGGCAGACTCCTGAGAAAGATCACTTTGTAAACCACCCTTCTGTCGAGGGAAGGCCAACAATTGTCCTTTGTCTATGGAGCCCTCCCATCATCTCACTATGCTGGTCCAAGCTGCTGAAAGGCTTGGGCAAGAAGAAATTATTCCATTGTCTTGTAGAAATTAGGTCAGTAAGGTGATGTCATTCATGATGTAAGGCTTTCCTTGCATCCTGGCTCTTCCTGATGTGGGAAATCATGAGTTGCTCCCTGGCTGCATGTAGTTCTTTCGGTCCATAATATGGGCACATAGAAAATGGCCTGCTCCATGTAAGAGCCATTCAAGTTCTAAAATAATTAAGTTAATAAATGTCCTGATCACTCTTGGACTTAGAGATAAGTTTTAATTTCACACTTTTTTTCCTTTTTTTTTTTGAGACACGGTCTGGCTCTGTCACCCAGGCTGGAGTACAGTGGCGTGATCCGCCTCCAGGGCTCAAGTGATCCTCCAGCCTCAGCCTCCTAGTACCTGGGACTACAGGTGCACACCACCACACCCAGCAATTTTTTTTTTTTTTTTTTTTTTGATAGGGGTGGGATTTTGCCATGTTGCCCGGGCTGGTCTCAAACCCCTGGGCTAAAGTAACCTGCCCACCTCGACCTCCCAACATGTTGGGATTACAGGAGTGAGCTACATTGCCTGGCCTATTTTACACTTTTAAATCCGAGTTACTAATTCAGTAAAGTTTGAAAAACATCTCATTGTATTCAACCTTCAAAACACTTTTTGTCTTTAATTTGTTTGTAAGTCCAGGATCAAAGTCTTCTACTAATCCACAGATACAACCAGCAAATGGTTAGTTTGGATATAAGCCTTCTTGTAGACCTGTTGCTTTTTCTTTGACAGGTAATTTTAATTATTTTGACAAACATTTGTGTGTCAGGTACTGTCCCATGTGCTAAAGATAAAGCAAAACAAAACAATGAAAATTCTTGCCCTTGTGGGTTTACATTCTAGTGAGGAAGCTTCATTCATTCATTCATTCATTCTTTCAACAAGCACCCATTGATCTTCCAGTATGACTCAGGCCTTAAGCCACATACTGTGAATAAACAGGATTTTAGCTCTAATCTCAGAATTTAGTGGGAGAAATAAGATGTGTGCCCTTCTCTCCTCCAACCCTCCCCTACACAGAGAACACAGAAGAGAGCAGGCTTGCTCAGCTTGCTCAAAGAAAGTTTCTCAAAGAAGATGGCATGTAAGATGAAACTTGAAGAATGAAACTGGTGAGGGAGAAAGGCGGTCCAGGTAGGGAAGAGAGCGAGCATGGCATGCACGTGGCATGAGGCATGCTAGGAGATGGATGAATGCAGTTGAATGGATGAAACTACCCCAGTGGAGTGCACACTCCAGGGGGCATGTTCTGGGAACTGTAAGTCCCTTCCTGTGGCTGAAATTTAAAGTATGTTGGGATGGGCAGGAGATGGAGCTGGGGAAGGAGGAAAAGTCCAGACATGAGGCAGGCATGGCTATGGGCCTTTGTCCTGATGACAATTAGAACATTAATGGATCATTTTAAACAGCAATATGCCATGATCCAACGATGTTTTATTCTTTTCTTGATAAAGGTGTATTTGAAAAATTACATAAATAATATGCGTTTATTTTGGAAGACTCATTGGGGCCTTTCTGTGGGAACAATGATTTCATTCTCCTATTTTTATTACCAGTACATTGCACATCTCTCTGTGTCTCTCTATTGCTGTAAAAGAACCTTTCTCTCTGATTGGACTTGACACACAGAAGGATCTCAGTAAAGATTTGCCATTGTTGATGTCCACAGACACTGGCAAGGTGCAGCCAGATTACACAAGGCCGTGATCTGGTCCAAACATGACACTGAGAAACTGGAGCTTCACCAGATTGAAAAATTTAACACTTCCATTGCCACTTAACTGTCATTATATTTTTTAAATTCTCATTTTGAAAAACTTTTTATTATGGAAAAATGCATATATATTAATGCATATTTTAAAAGTATGAAGAGGCCGGGTGTGGTGGCTTATGCCTGTAATCCCAGCACTTTGGGAGGTCAAGGCGGGAGGATCACGAGGTCAGGAGTTTGAGACCAGCCTGGCCAACATAGTGAAACCCCGTCTCTACTAAAAATACAAAAATTAGCCAGACATGGTGGCGTGTGCCTGTAGTCCCAGCTACTCGGGAGGCTGAGGCAGGAGAATCGCTTGAATCTGGGAGGTGGAGGTTGTGGTGAGCTGAGATCGCGTCACTGCACTCCAGCCTAGGCAACAGAGTGAGGCTTTGTCTCAAAAAAAAAAAAAAAAAGTAGAAAGCATAGAATGATAAACCCTCATGTGCCCATCATCCAGCTTCAATAATTAACAACTCTTAGCCAAAAATTGTTTTATTTATATCCTTCCCTCTCCTTGACCACTGCATTATTTTGACATAAATCTGAGATATTATATATTTTAGTATGTATCTCTTAAGGATAAGAACCTTTTAAAAATTTTTTCAACTATTATTTTAGATTCAGGGGTACATGTGCCCGTTTATTCCATGGATATATTGCATGATGCTGAGGTTTGGGGTATAATTGACCCCATCACCCAGGTAGTGAGCATAGTACCCAACAAGTAGTTTTTCCACCCTTGCCCCTTTCCCTCTCTCAGCTGTCTAGTAGCCTGAAGTGTCTATTGTTCCCATCTTTATGTCCATGTGTACCCAGTGTTTCGCTCCCACTTGTAAGTGAGAACATGTGGTGTTTGACTTTCCATTCTGCATTAATTGGCTTAGGATAATGGCCTCCAGCTCCATGCGTGCTGCTGCAGAGAACATGATTTTGTAATTTTTTATGGCTGTGTCATATTCCATAGTGTATATGTACGGCATTTTCTTTATCTAATCCACCATTGATGGGCACCTAGGTTGATTCCATGTCTTTGCTATTGTGGACAGTGCTATGATGAACATATGAGTGCATGTGTTTTCTTGGTAGAATAATTAATTTTCCTTTGGATATATGTCCAGTGATAGGATTTCTGGGTCAAATGAGAGTTCTATTTTTAGTTCTTTGAGAAATCTCCAAATTGTTTTCCACAGTGGCTGAATAAATTTACATTCCCACTAACACAGTGTATAAGCATTTCCTTTTCTCTGCAGCCTCAACATCTTTTATTTTTTGACTTTTTGGTAATAGCCATTCTGACTGGTGTGAGATGGTATCTCATTGTGGTTTTGATCTGCATTTCTCCAATGATTAGTGATGTTCACAACAGGATGCAATTGGAGAAACTGGTTGTCTTACTAAGGCTTTGACTGGAAGGGTATGTGCTTGCCTTTAAGGAGTCAAGCTCAACTTGCAGAACTAAGAAAAGCTCCTTGGGAAACCTGATCTCACACCCTTGTCTACACAGTCCCCATGCAGGATTCCTAACCTGTGGTGAGTAAAGAATGTTACTTTCCAACAGGCCTAGGAACCACATGTTCTTGGGACCTCAAGAAAAGAGGAGTTTATTCAACTTGCAGGTATTTGAGGATACAAACCCATCGCTGGCCTGGCTTTAAAAGGTCTTATCTGAGATTCCTTGTGGAACAGAGTTCCATTAAAGCCAATCTAAAAGGTCTATGTAGAAATAATTATTCTTGCTGCATTTTATGCAAATAATCAGACCAAGTATAAGACTAAAGTCTATTTTGCAAACAATGCAATCCTATCATAATTTGTTTTTAATGAAAATGAGGACTAGAGAGTGAAATTATGTTTCAAATCTCATCGTCATTAGATTCTAGACTCATTAGGTGTTTTTAAGTTTTTGCCTACATTTTCGGCTAACCCTGCTTATTCCTGTGAACCATCCAGCAATCTCTGGCTGCAGCTCAGAAAGAACAAAAGGGATGGGTAATGTAGAAATCCGGATCAATATTCTAGTTCTGAGCAATTATCCTGCAAATCCTGCCAGGTGATGGGAATAAATAGGATGCCCTGGAGGTTTCCTTTTTGGGAAAGTAAGATCAAGGGAGCTAACTAAGCCAAGCCCCATGCACCCAAATCTTGGCAAGCATAACTATCACCACTAGCTATCTAGGTGTGTCACAAGACATCCTTTTCTTTCCCTTGTTGGAGGAGGACTCAATTCCACAGCTGCACCTTAACATTCGGTTTATGATAAGGAGTACATGCACCACCCGCCTCCTGACACATTTTTTTTTTTTTTTTTTTTTTTTGAGGTGGAGTTTTGGTTTTGTTGCCCAGGCTGGAGTGCAATGGCACGATCTTGGCTCACAGCAACCTCCACCTCCCGGGTTCAAGCAATTCTCCTGCCTCAGCCTCCCGAGTAGCTGGTATTACAGGCATGCGCCACCATGCCCAGCTAATTTTGTAGTTTTAGTAGAGATGGGGTTTCTCCATGTTGGTCAGGCTGGTCTCGAACTCCCGACCTCAGGTGATCTGCCTGCCTTGGCTTCCCAAAGTGCTGGGATTACAGGTGTGAGCCACTGCACCCGGCCTCACATTTTTGACCCAAACTCAATTCCAAGCTTTGGGTCAAAGCCCTAGGAAAGAAAACTGGATCTGAGGGATCCAGAGGCAGACAATAACAGAAATTAAAAGGCACAGCACAAGTGAGCATGACTACTTCCTGCCAATTAAGCCAAGCTTCCCATAAAGGTCCCATAAAGGTCATGCTAGTATCCATGGCATAAATGAGGTCTAGGGAATTCAAAGGCTACTGACAGCAGGGAAGATAGGGCATATATGGATAAAAGTGGATACTCCCACTCCCTTGGCCTTCCTGTTAACATGGGTGAAAGCCACTTCAACACCCATGGGTGGCACCCTGTCACAGTTGCCAGGACTCGGGGATATAAGGATGGAAGAGAGAAAGAGCGACACCTCACTTTCTCTCCCTTACATACCCGTGTATTTGCTAGGAAGAGAAAGAAACCAGGGATGCCTGGTGCCCTCTTTCTAGATGAGTAGCCATTCATCTTTCTGTACCCCTTTCAAATGTATCCTGAAGCCCTGGGGCTTCTTTGAAAAACTGCCTTCTTTTTCCTTTTTCCTCCTCTGTCCTCTCTTCACTTACAGGTAATTGTGTCTCCATAGTACGGGACACTCCTCTCGGATGCATCCTCCAAACTGCATTCCCAAACCTTAAACTGGTTGGCTTAGGATTGGGCTTGGGGAAGGGAACCCAGAAGCCTGACATGCTGGCAAGAGGGTAAAAGTTTGTTTTACCAGTCAGGCTTTTGGTCTCCCTTTCCCTGTGCAAACAGGTAAAAGGCCTCAGTATTTTTTAGCTTTCCTTACCCCCACCTTGTTTCGTTTTGATACGTGTTTTCTAATAACCTGGTTTGTCTCTTCTCCCTTTCAGGCCATCACACTCTAAATGGTCATGCAACTGGAGCCTTGGATGATGGCCCTTTTTGCCAGGGACCTTTAGATAGGCCTCTGAGGGAGATCTGAGAGAGTGCCCCGTCACAGGAAGCAGTTAAGAGTGGTCTTCATCCTTATCCTTATCCTTATCCTTATTGTAATGCAGTAAGATGGACTTCTTTAGAGGGGGGAATGAGACAGCCAAATGCATAGGCAGATAAAAAGGGGTTCCTGGAGAACTTCTGACCAGCCCCACAAGTCTTTATATCAGATGCTTTTGTTCAGATGAGGGAACCTGCGCAGGGCTTTGCCTGACCATGCCCACATGTGCACTGGGGGAATGGGGTGGGGCCACGGGCCGGGGGCAGGGGGGCCACAGGCAGGGGGAGGAGCCTGGCTTCCAATTCCTGTGTGGTGGCCTGGGATTCAGTCCCTGAGGTGAGAGGTCTGTTAGCAGGACTCCATCTCGCTTTGTTGAGTCTTTTTTCTTTTTCTCCCTTTTTGCCCAATGAAATCCTGCTCTATTTACCCTTCAGTGTGTCCATGTGTCTAAATTTTCCTGGCTTGTGTCTAGAACCTGGTATTAGCTGAACTAAGGAGCAAAATTCTGCAACAGTATTATCCTGCCTTCCCAGTGCAATCTACATTTCCAGGTGACCAACTAGACTTAACTGATAAGGAAAAGTTCTTTACAGACGAATCCCAGCTAAAAAATGTGGTAGGAATGATAGAATTAGGAAAAAAAAAAAAATCAGCATCTTGCAAAGATCAATAAGGGATGAAAGAATTAGATTAAAAGCTTCTGGAGAACTTTACAATAGAGAGATCCGGCTGACACCCCTGGAACCACTGATAGTGTTGACTACACTCAGAGTGGGACAGCCAGACAGTATGTACCTCTTGAGATGCCCCCTTTATGGGGAGAAAAAAGAAAAGGAACCCAAATCTAATAAGGCCTTTGGGACTAATTTTCTAGTTTACATGAAATACAGGGGATACAGACTCAAGTTTAAGTGACACTACTTATAAATAAATGGATAAATCCAGAATGTGGGATATTTTATAGAACTATTGAACTAGTTTAATCAACAAATCAATAGCATGAAAAAAAGGGTGGGGTAGAGCTGGGAGATACTGTTGTAGATTTTAAGACTCAAAAGACATAACCTTCAAATGCAATGTAAGGACCTTGTTCAGATTCTGATTCTAATGAACTAACCATAAAAAATACATGTATTTAAACATCAGGAAAGTATAAAAATTATCTAAGAATTCGATGATACCAATGAGTTGTTACTTTTGTTAGGTGTGTTGGTAGCAGTGTGGTTATGTAGAAAATATTTGTGTATGCACTATCAAGGGAGAGATAACATGAGGTCTGAGACTTGCTTCGAAATACTCAAATAGAAAAAGGAGAGGGATACATGAAGCAAATATGGCACAATTCTAATAATTGTTGAATCTAAGTGATGGGCATTTAAACAATACGATTCTAATTTTGTTTATTTTAAACTGTTTGTATTAAAAAAGTTAGTGTGGAGACAGGCAAAATAGAATCTTCTGGATGACAATTCAGCCTGGTCCATGTATATCAATGGAACAAAATAAATGGGAAAAGTTACTGCAAATCAGACTAACTTGCTCATCTTTAGCTGTCAGCTGCCACGATGCCACAAAAGCACATCTGGTGTCAGTGATGACACTTCAGACGATGAGATCCAGGGTGGAAGGAAGGGCTGCTGGTGGGTGTAATGATTTTCTCTCTCACACATCTCATTTTTGTTAACACCTGAGGTGGCACCTCAGCAAATCCAAGCAGAGTGCCGAGTGGTTTGCAATCTTCTTTTGCATAAAAAACATACTAATTACACTCTCTTTGCTGATTCACTGGGAAATAATTTTTAGCCCTGTAAGTAGATACAACTTTTGTTTTTAAGATGAAGAATTACAAAAACCAGAGATGGCAAACACAGCCAACTGTGTGACCACTCTCCTCTCTAGAACCTGGGGCAAGTAGACTTCGCTAATTGATCACAGCTTTCTTTCCCATTAGATTTGACTTCTCACCATGCTTCTCCAGGTGACCCCATATTCATAATATCTATTTGTCCTTCCTTCATAAAAAGTATTCAAATTAATTTATAGATTAAATAACTTGCTAAGCCATTTTTTTCATTTCACAGCAGAACAAACAAGAAGAAAAATACCTTGAATACCAAGGAATTTAGACTAGATTGAATTTAAGAATAACTTTATGTGGAGATTATTGAAATCTGGAATAATTACTTAGAAAGATTAAGGTGTTTTTCTTAAAAGCCCTGTTAAAAGTGGGCAGAGTTTTATTGTCTGGAATAATCTAGACAGGCCACACAGCAGGAGGTGAGTGGCAGGTGAGCGAAGCTTCATCTGTATTTATAGCCCCTCCCCATTGCTCTCATTACTGCCTGAACTCTGCCTCCTGTCAGATGGCATTAGGTTCTCTTAGGAGCGTGAACCCTATTGTGAAGTGGGCAAGCAAGGGATCTAGGTTGTGTGCTCCTTATGAGAATCTAATGCCTGATGATCTGTCACTGTCTCTCATCACCCTCAGATAGGACTGTCTAGTTGCAAGAAAACAAGGTCAGGGCTCCCACTGATTCTACGTTATGGTGAGTTGTATAATTATTTCATTACATATTACAATGTAATAATAATAGAAATAAAGCACACAATAAATATAATGCACTTGTACATTATATTTCAGGTTTCATCCTGAAACCATCCCTCCCCACATACACACACTGGTCTGTGGAAACATCGTCTTCCATGAAACTGGTCCCTGGTGCCAAAAAGGTTGGGGACTGCTGACCTAGGACCAATGGGCTTGACAACCATTCTTTGGCATATGTCAAGCCATCTGGCATTTTTGCCTGCTCAGCATCCCTTTCCCTTCATCCCTATAATAGAATGTTATTTCCTTTGGGGAAATCTGTGTGTTTGCATAGGGCTGCCCCTTCCTTTTTACACAGTGGGGCAGACCTAGCTAATCAGATTACCTCATTTCTTTGACCACAGAAGTTAATAGTAGGATGGGTGCATGACTCAAACTGGGCACATTAAAATTCTCTCCTGGCCAGAGATTTTGGAAGAGTCTCTTTTTCCACTGAGTGCTAAAGTGGCTGGCTCTGAGGCTTGGGTTGCTGGTGGCTATAATGCCCTACGTGTGGAGAGAGCCAACAAAACAGAAATGCTAGAGACAATTCCTTAAATCATTTGAGCCCTGGGTTCTAATTATGCCTGAAGGAAGATTCATCCCTGGGTTATTTAAATATGAGCAGCAATAAATTGCCTTAATTTTTCTTTAGTTAGTTCATTTATTTTTGTTTTATTTTTTGAGACAGGGTCTCACTCTGTCACCAACTCTAGACTGCGGTGACATGATCATGACTCACTGCAGCCTTGAACTCCTGAGCTCCAGCAATCCTCCCGTCTCAGCCTCCCAATTCGCCGGGACTACAGGAATGTGCTACCGCATCCAGCTTTTTTTTTTTTTTTTTTTTTTGGAGAGATGGGGTCTCACTATATTGCACAGGCTGGTCTTGAATTCCTGAGCTCAGCTGATCCCCTCACCTCAGCCTCTCAAGGGCTAAGGTTACAGGCATGAACCACCATGCCTAGACTTTGTAGTTAGTTTAAATTGGTTAGTTTAAATTAGGGAAAGTCTTGACTAGCATGGCATGTGAGATGCTTCATTTATTCAATTAACATTTATTAATCTGCTCCAGTCACTTGACCACCCTGGAGATACAGAAACAAAAGAGTCCTTATCTCACAGTTCACAGTTAAAGAGACAGTTATAATACAGTAATTATATAAACCTGACACGTTACTGCTTAATATGTTCTAAGTACTATTCTAAACATTTTACATATACTAACTTATTTAACTCTGATAACAACCCTTTGAGATAGGTTGTGTTACTTTTTCTATTTTAGAGAAGGAAAATGAAGCACAGAGAGCTTTAAAAAGTTGTCCAAGTTTACTCAGTTCAGAAGTAGAAGATCTGGTATTCAAACCCAGGTAGCCTGGCTTTTAGTCACAACATTCTATAGCTTCATTACACCTAAGGTTCAATGCTGGAGTTATACTGAAAAATAATCAATAATAATGGCTACCATACATTGAATGCACACTATGTGTCCAGTCCTAAACTAGGTGAATTTCTGCCTTAACACATTAAGTCTTTTCAAGAATTTAATGCAGCAAAGATTATTCTTTGTGTAGTTGAGGAAACTGAGGCTTAGAGAGGTTAAGTGACTTGACCAAATTGCACAGCTAAAAACAAATGGCACAGACTGAATTTGGATCCAGTCATGTCTGCCTCTAAAGCCCTTCCTCTTTCCATCATATTACCTTGGAGGGCCTTACATTCCAACTTTTCCACTAGACATGCAGCATTTCTAGGATGCTTATGATTGGCTGCCAGCAACCGAGAAATGAAGTCAACTTGGAGAATTTTCTAACATCAGAAAGTATGGCATATTTTGCTTGCAGCAGTGCTCTTGGAATTGGTGTATACCTTGCAACCTGATACTCCTGAACATATATTTGCTGTAGTTGAGGACAGAGTAAGACACTTGTTGTAAACATCCCCTTTGGGAGTAAAAAAAGGATGTTATTTATTTATTTTTATGGCAGTCATTCAAATGTTGAAGGAGGAGACACTACTTTTGTGCTGCTTCCTGCCTTCAGGCCAGACCTGCAAATAAGGCCTTTGGATAAGGAATGAGTCAGGTATCCTGGGGACAAAGTGCACATTTCATAAGAAATCTGAGAATGAGAAGGTAGTATTTTGGTGGGAAGGTTTTCTATGATCCATAGAAGGCATTGTTGTCTAATAAAACCATCCCGTAACACAGGAGAAGCTGGTAATGTTCCTCCATGTAACCAAATCATGCACGGGGTTTACTGATGCTCCACATTCCTTCAGGGAAAACATATCAGCTAAGATATACCTGTATGCTTCCTCATCCAAACATTTATTAAGTGCTTACAAATCTCTTTATCTAGATTAACTCATTAAAGCCACATAACACCGCCATGACACAAATGAGAAAAATGAGGCATAAAGGACTTGACTCAGCAGCAATTGAATTATCTACTTACCAGGAGTCAATGACGTTTGCTAACCAGTTTTTGCCAGGCACACATGGTGTAATTAAATTAAATTAAATGTACAATGGAAACCTATGAAATATGAGTGTAAAAAGAAGTTGAGCTATTATTCCTATGAAAGCTAAGTTGGATGTTTTGGAAAGACTTAATAGAGTTTCTCTAAAAAAATTATTGCTATTCAATTAGGTAATGTCATGCTCTTTTCCTCCTCTTTGCCTGTTGCTGCTAATTAGAAGGACTTTTCTCATATTTTCCTCCTTCAAATGTATCCTCCAGGATCCAGCTCAACTATGATCCTTTTTGAGAAACCTCTGATGGTCTGAGTTCTACCAGTTCTGCTACTCATTAGTGGTGAGTTGCTTAATGTCTCTGAGCCTTAGAGTCTGCACCTGTGAAATGGAGCCAATATCTACCCTGCAGGATTGTTATGAGGATTGAGATGATGCTTATTAAGTTAGCTGGTCCACAGCAGGTACTCGATAAATGGCCCTAATTTTGATGTGCTGATCCCATGTTAGGAGCTATGGAAACTGATGAACGAGACAGTCCCTGCCCAGGAAGCCTCAGACTAACACATCACTGCCTGCTTTTGGCTCCACTTGTCCCTTAGTGAGCTGAAGCAGATTTTCATAAATGTAGATGGAAACTTTTCTAGATGTTTTTAGACACCAACACCATTATGTCATCCAGGTTTTCAGTTAACATTTGATTTATTAACTAATCCTGAAGAGCGCCAGCACAGGTGACTGTCTTTATTTATTTATTTTGAGATGGAGTTTTGCTCTGTCGCCCAGGCTGGTGTGCGGTGGTGTGATCTCACTTCACTGCAGCCTCTGCCTCCCAGGTTCAAGTGATTCTCCTGCCTCAGCCTCCCAAGTAGCTGGGATTACAGGTGTCCGCCACTACACCCGACTAATTTTTTGTATTTTCAGTAGAGATGAGGTTTCGCCATGTTGGCCAGGCTGGTCTTGAACTCCTGACCTCAAGTGATCCACCCGCCTCAGCCTCCCAAAGTGTTAGGATTACAGGCGTTAGCCACCGTGCCCGACTGTGACTGTCTTATACTTAGTCACAAAATGATTTGTCCTGAAGCTTAAAGGGGCCATAGGAATAACTTCAAAAGGAATAGGTTCCCATTCATGGAAGCCACATGGAGCAGGCTCTGGAATCTCTCCAAATTATGGGTTCAAATCATGGCTCTACCATTCACTGGCTGTTTGACCTTGGGAAAGTTATATAATGACTCTATCATTCCTTATCAGTAAAATGAGGATAATAATTCTCATTTCATATAAATGGAATAAGGAGCAAATGAGATGAAGTGACAGGTGTCCAGCACAGTACTTGGCACATAATAAATACCTAATAAATGTGTTAGTCTCCTAATAGGGGACTATAAGTAGGTGGGAATATAGAGAGGACATTCTTAACCGTGAGCTAAGGAATAGCAGGCAGGCCTTCCTTCAATACTTCCTTTCCACCATCATCACAAAGACTCTGATCTGGGTAGCCTATTGCTTTGTCCGTGCACACAGTCTCCTCTTGGTCTTTCAGTAGAAATGCTTTTTTTTTTTTTTTTTTTTTGAGACAGAGTCTCACTTTGTTGCCCAGGCTGGAGTGCAGTGGCCCAATGTTGGCTTACTGCAACTTCCACCTCCCGGGCTCAAGTGATTCTCCCACCTCAGACTCCCTAGAAGCTGGGACTACAGGGATGCGCCACCATGCCAGGCTAATTTTTTGTATTTTTAGCAGAGACCGGATTTTGCCATGTTGGCCAGGCTGGTCTCGAACTACTGGCCTCAAGTTGATCCACCTGCCTCAGCCTCTTAAACTGCTGGGATTACAGGCATGAGCCACCATGCCTGGCCAGAAAGACTATTAATCAAATTCATATTCCCTTATTTACTTGCAGGATTATCTTGAGAGAGGTAATATCAACTAAAATATACCTGTATACTTCCTCATCCAAACATTTATTAAGTGCTTACAAATCTCTTTATCTAGATTAACTCATTAAAGACACATAACACCGCCATGATACAAATGAGAAAAATGAGGCATAAAGGATTTGACTCAGCAGCAACTGAATTATCTGCTTACCTGGAGTCAATGACGTCAAAGAGTCAAAGAGCCTCTGGAAATCTCATTTTCTTTTCTTTTTCTCTGAGACAGGGTCTCAGTCCATCGCCCAGGCTGGAGTGCAGTGGTGCCATCATAGCTCACTGTATGACTTCCTGGGCTCAAGCCATCCTCCCACCTCAGCTTCCCAAGTAGCGGGAACTACAGGTGTGTGCCACCACGTCCAGCTAATTATTGTATTTTTTGTAGAGACAGGGTTTCGCCATGTTGCCCAGGCCAGTCTCGAACTCCTGGGCTCAAGCGATCTACCTGCCTCAGCCTCCCAAAGTGCTGAGATTACAGGTGTGAGCCACCACGCCTGGCCTGGGAACCTTATTTTCTTTATAATATGCAGATACAAGTGAATACACCTTGGAAGGATGATGAAAGGAATAAAAATAGTGAAAAGCATCTAAGCCACTGCTGACACATAATAGGTACTCATAGGTATTCAATGCATTGTAGCTAGTAATAGCATAGTAGGAGACCTCTTCTATGAACTAGAAGTTGGTCAATTAATTGAAAAAGTTGATTATAGGAGGGAATCTTCCTTAAAAAAGGATACAATCATTCTTCCCTTCACCATGCTCTACCGGTACCACTGAGAGCATCAAACCTGTACCATTACAATCCCAAATACTAGCTCCCATCCCCACTCCTGGCCTGTACCAGTAGACATGAGTCACCTACAAAGATTAGAAATACTGCTCCAAACACAAAGTTTGGTCTGCAAATTTGCAGGTTTTCCTGCTCACAGAGACCAAACGAATGACCACATACTGGGGTAGAAGGAGAAGAGGGTGGGGGTGGCACTCACCATGGACCACAGAAGAGGAAGATGGGGAGAAATCTGAAATAGGGGGAGGGGAGGGAAACTGGAGGCAGGAGGAACCACAAAGGGGGAACTGCTTCGGTGACCAGCTGTCCTTCATGCTGCTATCTGGAGTGGACTATCAACTGCCTGCAAAATTCGGTTGCCCATGAGCATCCAATTTGAAATGAGCTCTTCTACCCTGGAGGCAGTGGCCTGCTTTCCTTCCCCATTGGACCCTTCCCATGTTAGCAGTATCGACTCTTGTAAGCCCCGGAACATAAAGTGAGGGGACCTGGCCTCCTCAAGGGGTTAAGGTGCCCTGAAGGGAAATCCTTATCCCCCTACCAAAGTGAGACTGGACATAGTTAGCTTGACCTTGCCTTTGTGTTGGGATGGTGTGGAACGCCCCCCAACCCCTTCCTTGTTATGCATATTGCAAGCTGCAAACACTAAGGATTTGGGGCGCTGTGTTTTTAAGTCAAACTGGAGACTACCCCCACTCTGAGCTGGGACATAGAGTCAATGCAAAACCCACTTGTCAAAAACAATGTTCATATTTTAATCAAATGCACACTTCTGATTTAGTTGCTCATGCAGCTTATAATTAGACCTTGTTTTAGGGGACAAAAATTTAAAGCAGCTGTGTTTCAGTGCTATTCAGATCTGTGACTGACCCAGTTTTTAAAAGTTAAAAAATGTGGCATTGCTACTTGTCACGTCTTGGCACCTGGCTTACACTCTGGTAAGATGAGTGTTGGGAAGTATTTTCTGAGCTGTGAGCATGGAAGAGGAAGGGCCTTGGAGCTGAGGGCATTGTATAGCCTGCAGGCAAAACTCCGGAGACATAGATAGCTATCTCTGAGATTTAATGCTGAAAGGAATAAAAATAATAAAAAGCATCTAAGCCAGTGCTGACACTGAAAAGAAGATGGCAGGACAGACTCCTAGACTCACCTTAACAAGACTCCAGACTCACCATAACAAATGATAGATCTTAGAGACAAATCATTGTGGAGGTGTGTATGCTGGTGTTCTTGATGTTTTTGCCACCACCATCCTCATGGCAGAAGTGAGCTATAAAGCTGAAGCCTTAATAATAAATCCTGCCCCCCTTCCCTGTGTGCAGAGCTGTCAGGTTCCTTCCTCAACCCTTGCAAGAAAGAAGATGGTTTATTCTAAAGAAACTGAGTGAATTAGGACTAGACTGTATTTCAGGATTGCCAAATACTGTATAATGGTTGGTTCCCTGTCTGCTCGTTATGAAAAAAAGCTTTCAGTAACACAACTCCCACCTACCTTCCCACACAGAAGTCATAGTCAGCTCTTCTTTGCCCACCTTCTCAAACATGTGCAAGCAAAAACATTTCAGTAAAACAAAAAGGATAAGTTAAACTAACAGAAAGAAACAATACTGGAGGAAGGGGAGATCACTCAGAGGAATAAGCCAAATAAATGAAATAAACAAATTTAAAAGAATCACCCTCCTTAGTATTCTCATAAAGATGATGCATCCACAAAATAAGAACAGGTTGCTATGAAAAGGGAAGACCTCACAGTGCAAGATAGAGGCTTTCCCAAAGTTGATAGCAATCCTAACAGTTTAGAGAACATTACGAATAATATCATATGTGAAGCACAAAGAAACTTGCAAATTATCAGTTGCAAAGAACAAACTTTGGTCAACCGTAGAGACAAAACTGAATATCTTTCCATTTTCTGAACTGAAAATGATATTACAAAATCATTGTCCTAGGAAGAGCCTATCAAAGAGTAAACAGCTGGCCAGGTGCGGTGTACACACCTGTACACACCTGTAATCTCAGCACTTTGGGAGGCCGAGGTGGGGGAATCATGAGATCAAGAGATTGAGACCATCCTGGCCAACATGGTGAAACCCCGTCTCTACTAAAAGTACAACAATTAGCTGGGCGTGATTGCACATGCCTGTAATCCCAGCTACTTGGATTCAAGAATTGCTTGAACCCGGGAGGTGGAGGTTGCAGTGAGCTGAGATGGTGCCACTGCACTCCAGCCTGGCGACAGAGTGAGACTCCTTCTCAAAAAAAAAAAAAAAAGTAAACAGCTAAAAGTTGTAGAGAAAATAAGTATGTAGAACTGTGTCATGCAGTAAATTAATAAAAATATTGTATATCTCTGGCTGTCAACTGTAAAACTTGTCACTTGTTATAATTTCCTTTCCCACTCTAAATACAAATTTACTATCAGATATAATTTTATAGTCATAATTTAATATTATTTTTCTTAAAGAAGTCCCCCAAATTGTATAAGTTTCAGGGCCCATTAAATCAGGATGTGGCCCCGGCAGTCAGCTACATTGCTTATAAATAGAATAGAGAAGGGGGCAAGCGAACAGAAGGCTAGACACTGTAAGATTTTAATTCAGATACTTTTCAAACACATGAATCTCACTCTATATTGCTTATAGCCACACACACAGATTCTAAAAGTATGAAAACATAAACTAGAAATTACAAGCCAATTTGTGAGAATAGTTGCCTTGGAGTAGGGGGTACTCTATGTTTTTTACTCTAAGAATTCTAAAGCAAAAATGAAAAACTGTTCATGTGGGGTTTTTTATGATGGACACATAGATGTTATATTATTCTCAGTGATATTCTTGCTTCTCCATTTAAATTGTACAACTGTAAAGTCATATTCACTCAGAATTTGGAAGGCATTGTTTGACAGTCTTCAGATATGCCATTTCTCAGGTTATATGCCAGTCAGATGCCATCCTTCATAGATGACCTGTGTTTTTTTCCCTCTTTATCCTGGTGATCCTTCTATTTCACAGCAACATGTCTGAGTGTGGACCTTGAGTCTCTCATGCTAGGTTTCTGTGAACTTTGAAGCCTGAGGACTCATGTCCTTCAGCTTCAGGTAATTCTTTTCTATTAATACTTGGTCAGTTTTGTCTCTGCCATTTTGTCTGTTCTCTTTTTGGATCTCCTGTTTGTCAGATGTTAAACTTGCTATTTTTGTCTTCCATTGTATGCAGTTTTTTTTTTTTTTTTTGAAACGGAGTTTTGCTCTTGTTGCCCAGGCTAGAGTGCAATGGCGCGATCTCAGCTCACTGCAACCTCTGCCTCCCAGGTTCAAGTGATTTTTTTGCCTTAGCCTCCTGAGTAGCTGGGATTACAGGCATGTGCCACCCATGCCCAGCTAATTTTGTATTTTTAGTAGAGATGGGGTTTCTCCATGTTGGTCAGGCTGGTCTTGAACTCCCAACCTCAGGTGATCCACCTGCCTCGGCCTCCCAAAGTGCTGGGATTACAGGCATGAGCCACCGCACCCGGCCACAGTTTTTTTTTTCTATTATATGGAAGGTTTATTTTACCATCTTAGAAACTTTATATTGATTTTTTGGCATTTATATTTTTAATTTCTGGACTTTTTCCTGTTTCATAACATCCTGTTTGTAGATGCTCTGTTGACTATGAGGATACTCAAGAAGAAAATGAATTAGATGGTTTGAATTATAACATTTGCTTTTTGTATCTTTTTGTGTGTATATTGTTTTATAGATGGAGTAGTTTGAACACACAGGCCAATTTACAGGCGTGAGACACCACACCCGGCCTCAACTTTCTTTAAAGAGTTAAAATGTAGCAAAGTAGTCTATCCATTATAAAATTGTTTAAGTCTTGAAATATAGGTACAAAATACATTAAGAATGCTAAAATATATTTTCAAAGACTTGGAAGAGTAACTTGAACACAAATAAAATGGTCAAAGTTTATTCAAAAAGTTGATAAAATTTTTATATACTCCTTTCAACTGAAATTTGGAAAGATGTTTTTAAAGATTCCAATAAAATAAATGAGAATTAGAACCCTGATTTGGATGTATATGCAACTTCACACACAGACTGTGGTATAAAAAAATTACGTATATATATTTGGTTTTAGTCCCTAGTTCCTAGCACAGAGCTCCTAAAACCCTAATTTCCTGAGTGATAGGAGTGTCTTTTGTTGTTCATTAGGCACCCCTTTGCACCACAACCAGAGTTTATGCTAATGAAGTGACTCAGGGTGGAGCCCCTAAATAGCTTCAGGATGGGGGCTGGTCTCCAGAAAGACCAAACATGTGATTAGAAGTTGGGAACTTGTGTTTTTTCAGAGACAAGGCCTTACTCTGTCATTTAGGCTGGAGTCATCATCATAGCTCACTGTAACCAGTGGCACAATCATAGCTCACTGTAACCTCAAATTCCTGGGCTCAAGCCATCCTCCCACCTCAGCCTCCCTAGTAGCTGGGACTACTGGCATGCACCACCACACCCAGCTAATTTTTGTATTTTTAGTAGAGATGGGGTTTTGCTATGTTGACCAGGCTGGTCTCAAACTCCTGGCCTCAAGTGATCCTCCCACCTTGGCCTCCCAATGTGCTGGGATTACAGGAGTGAGCCACTGTGCAGGTTGAAGATGGGAAATTTTAGCTTCACCCTCTGACCTCCCAGAAAGTGAAGGGGGCTGGAGACTGAATTATAAAAGCTCTTGAATAACAAGAGTTAGAAAGCTTTGAAGTTAGTGAACACATCCACGTGCTGAAAGGGTGGAGCAACCTGACTTCACAGGGAACTCCTGTATTTGGGACTCTTGTAGACCTTGTACTATGTACCTCTTCGTCTGACTGTTCATCTGTATCCTTTATAATAAAACTGTAATAGTAAGTGTAGCACTTTCCTGAATTCTGCGAGTCACTCTAGTGAATTATTGAATCTAAGAGGGTGTCATGAGAACCCCTGAATTTGTAGTTGGCTGGGCAGAAGTGTAGGTATCCTGGGCACCTCATTCACAGATGGCATCTGAAGCAAGAGCAGTCTTGTGAGACTGAGATCAGATCAGTGCTACCTCTGGGACTTAGTGTCAGGATTGAATTGACTTGCCGGACACCCAGCTGGTGTCAGAGAATTGGAGAATCATTCTGGAAAAATGACATATATTTGGTGTTAGAAGATACTGCAGATAGACTTATTTGCTACTTTTGGCAATGTGCCCTACAAATAAAATTTTTGATAAATTCAATTTTATACAATTTCCATCAAAAAAGAAAATGATTGCTGCATTATTGAGTATACTCTTGACATAAGAGAACTTCTATTTCAACTAGCTGTCAATGAATTCTAAATCCTCCCCTTATAATTTTGCACATGTGATGACTGGAAGAGTTTTCTACGGACTAACTTCAGGCTCCATTATTGTCAACCTTTGCTTCTCTTCCATTCCCCACATACTTGTCATGCTGGACACCATAGTATGCATTCATATTAAATATTGATATTCATATTAAATACTGTTGGCTCTGCACCATCATGCATAATGCTGGTTCTGTTGGTTCAATAACCATATGTGAAGGTTATTGTGAACTACATAAGTATATCTTAGTCTGTTTAGTGTTGCTATAACAGAATACTACAAACTGGACAATTTATTTCAAAAAAGAAATTTATTTAGCCCACAGTTCTGGAGGCTGGGAAGTCCAAGGGCATGGCACTGACATCTGCTTAGCATCTGGTGAGGTCCTTCTTGCTGTGTCATCATGGTGAAAGGCAGAAAGGCAAGAGTGCCAAAGTGAGCAGGCAAGAGGGGGCTAAACTCATTTTTAGAACAAGCCCACTCTCAAGATAACTAACACACTCCCATGATAATGACATTATTTATGAGGGTGAAGCCTTCATGCCCCAATCACCTCTTAACAGTCTTACCATTTAATACTGTCACAATGGCAGTTAAATTTCAACACGAGTTTTAGAGAGGACATTTAAACCACAGCAATGTCCAACTAAACCCAAACTAAAGGTATTCTCAACTCATTTTCCCCTTAGCTGTGTTCCAAAAATGTCTGTAGTCATTCCACTGCCACCCTACATGAGGAATAGTTGTAGGGGAAAGAAAAACTGGTTTTAAATGATTGTGATGAGACAATTTTACCTTTGCAAAATTTTGAAAACATACGACCATGCAACTATACTGCTACCAATCTAGGAAGGGGCCTGTTGAGTGAGAAGCTATGAAGCTTCATCTCCATGAGCTAGGGTCATGGAGCTAGAGTCTAACTCCATGAATTAGAGTCAGATTGCTCTAGTTCCAAGCCCAGCTCTAGCACTTAGGTACTTAACAACTGCAGGACCTTAGGTAAGTTACTGTGAGATGGAGGTTAATAACTACTTCACTGGGTTATTGTAAGAGTTACGTGAGATAGTACTTGTAAAGCACTTAGAATAGTGCTTCACATAGTAAGCACTTAACACTCTTCCTAGCAGAGCTTATCCAGTCTCATGGCTTTGAATACTGTCTATATGCTAATGACTCCAAAATTGGACATGTGTGTCTAGGCCTAGTCTATCTCTGAAAGATCTTTAAAGAACTAACAATAATGTCAGCCTACTTTTGATTTACTATTTTTTAAAATTAGTACTGTAATACCAAAACTAGCTGGGCGTGGTGGCATGTTCCTGTATTCCCAGCTACTCAGGAGGCTGAGGAGGGAAGATCACCTGAGCCTGGGAGCTGAGGTTGCAGTGAGCCGTAATTGTGCCACTGCACTCCAGCCTGGGCAACAGAGAAGGACCCTGTCTCAAAATAAAGTAAAATAAAATAAAATTAGTACTGCATATTACAATTTGAAAAATACATAAAAAGTAAGTAGTCTTGGAACCCTTGTGCGCTGCTGGTGGGAATGTAAAATGGTACAGCCACTATAGAAAAAAGTATGGGGGTTCCTCAAAAAATTAAAAATAAAATTGCCATATGATCCAGCAATTTCACTTCTGGGTTTCCACTGTACCTAAAATAACTGAAAGCCGGGCCTTGAACTTTTATGTTTTGGATGTGGGATAAAGAAATAACTTACGAGCCTACAAGTTTGTCCAGTTATTCAAATAGAATTCTACTCAGATTTTCCAAAAAGATAGATCTTGGCTGCTTGACAGATTGTGTTATCAAATAATATTTGTGTACCTGGTGAAATCTTGGAGAAGCCATAGGGAAGGCAAGTTCTATGATTGTGCTTGATAAGAGACCACATAGGGAAAAACAGTAATAAATATAATTTGCTTTGTTCCAGGCATATAGTTATCTCATTGAACGTTTAAAATATGTGTTTGTGGTAGTGGGTATTTGCTTCATTTAAACACAAGGAAACTGAAACTGCACAGAAAGAAGTGTCTTGCCCTCGGTCACACAGCTGGCATGTAGACAGTCATTTTTATTCCAAAGCCTGTGTCTTCAACTATATCATATTACCGCCTCCTGGTATACAGTGTGGGAATTGTTCCTAAACCTCAATAAACTTCCCCATTTTCCTTGTTCCCACTTGTTACCACATGAAATAATACAACTGTATGTATAACTGGAAGAACATGTACTTTCATACAATTTTGAATTATAAACAGTTCCTGATAAAGTTAATAACAACTCAGTAATTTATTGCATTATATTGAGAGTGTGTTGCAAGTTGTTTAAATAGCACCCTTTCACAGGCAGTCACACGTATCACCACAGAAGTATGACCATGAAAACAAAATTTAGAGAGGTAATATTTACATTGGCTTTAGCAATGGGGGTATGGCTAAGTCATAATTGAATCACAAAGTACACATGTCTTAATGTCCAGTTATTAGCAGATTATAGGACAAAAACGCTACTGGTGAAAATATGTCTCCCTACATGTTCTATAATGCTTAACAACCTAAACCAAAAAGGGAAAGGTAAGCTAACAGTTATTTAAAATTAAAGAGGAAGAATAGCAGCAATTGAAAATCATGACAAACTCAAGACAACACCAATGATTTGATGATCTGATAACAGAGAGTCTATTCCCCAAATTCAGGGCATTCCAGCTATGTTAGGCCATTTGTGCATTGCTATAAAGAAATACCTGAGACTGGGTAACTTATACAGAAGAGAGGTTTAATTGGCTTATGGTTCTGCAGGCTGTACAGGAAGCAGGGCACCAGCATCTGCTTGGCATCTGGGGAGGCCTCAGGGAGCTTTTACTCACGGTGTAAGGTGAAGCAGAAGCAGGCACTTCACACGGTGAGAGCAGAAGTAAGAGTGAGTGTGGTGGGAGGTGCCACATACTTTTAAATGACCAGATCTCACAAGAACTCATTCGCTATCACAAAGACAGCGCCAAACCATAAGGGATCCACCCGCCATGAACCAACAGCTCCCACCAGGCCCTACCTCCAGCATTGGGGATTACAATTCAACATGAGATCTGCGTGGGGACAAATATCCAAACTATATCACCAGTTATCTGTGTGAGGCCATGAACAGTAGGAGGCAAACTGGGGTTGCCACAGTTGGCCTGGGAGACAGATTTCCTTGTGGAATACTGAAAATTTAGAGTCTTTAATAAACTCTTGTAACAGCCCAGTGTTTGTTTATGAACATCACATTTTATAATGGATAATTCATTTAGTAGTTTACTAGTGAAAATGTAGATTTATAAAATTATCAATTTTGGGGTCCATTTGAGGTACATCAGCAAGACTCAGGCCCATCAGCAGATGCTGGCTCATTTTATTTTATTTTATTTTATTTATTTTTTGAGGTGGAGTCTCGCTCAGTCGCCCAGGCTGGAGTGCAGTGGCGCGATCTCGGCTCACTGCAAGCTCCGCCTCCCGGGTTCACGCCATTCTCCTGCCTCAGCCTCCCGAGTAGCTGGGACTACAGGCACCCACCACTGCACCCAGCTAATTTTTTGTATTTTTAGTAGAGACGGGGTTTCACCGTGGTCTCCATCTCCTGACCTTGTGATCCGCCCGCCTCGGCCTTCCAAAGTGTTGGGATTACAGGCTTGAACCACCGCGCCCGGCCAGATGCTGGCTCATTTTAAAGAATCCCTGGGCCGGGCGCGGTGGCTCACGCCTGTAATCCCAGCACTTTGGGAGGCCGAGGCGGGCAGATCACTAGGTCAGGAGATCGAGGCCATCCTGGCTAACACGGTGAAACCCCATCTCTACTAAAAATACAAAAAAATTAGCCGGGCGTGGTGGTGGGCGCCTGTAGTCCCAGCTACTGAGGAGACTGAGGCGGGAAAATGGCATGAACCCGGGAGGCGGAGCTTGCAGTAAGCCAAGATTTGCCGCCACTGCACTCCAGCCTGGGAGACAGAGCGAGACTCCGTCACAAAAAAAAAAAAAAAAAAAAAAAAAAAGAATCTCTATGTAGGGGGAGAGGCATATAGAGAATTAGAGTCAGAAAAGGCTGGTCTTCAGTACCCACTTATGAGACCACGAGCAAATTCTTAGCTGCTCTGAGCTTTAGAATTTGCGGCACTCAGTGGTTTGCTGGAACTGGCCAGTTGTTAAACCACTGATAGTTTAATATCAACTATGGTGGGAGGAGTTACGAAAATTGACAAACACCTCAAATTAGGGATGTCTTTCTCTCACAGGACGGGTTTACCAACATACTGCTGTCACACTCCCCTCCAATGTGCACCAAATCACGTAAAAATGGGGATAATGACTCCCCTGTAAGGATTAAATTGTTTTGGTATTGAACCAAACCTAGGTAATCAATAAACATTTTATAGGGTGGCTGCCAGGCATGATCACATGTAATTCCCAAGGCAGCCTGTGGAGGTAGGCAGTAGTATCTCCAGGATAATCATGTGTTTTGCAATGCATGAAATCGAGCTACTAAAATATGCACCATCACAAATGAATCTCATAGCTTTCAGTGAGAGAAGTCAGACACAAAGTAACACATACTGTATGAGTCCATTTATATGAAAAATTAAGAACTGATGAAAGTTCAGAAACTGAAAGAAGGTTATAGAAGCCAGAAGAATGCTTATCCCGGTGGGGAGAGGGGTGGGACTGATAAGGGGCATGAAGGAAATGTTGGAGTGCTGGAGAGATCTGGATGGTGGTTACACAAATGCATATAGATGCAAAATTCATCATTATATACTCTTGAGATTATTGCATCTTATAGTAGATACTTTTTACCTGAATAAAAAAAGTTTGGTAAAAGGTATATTGGGGAGCCAGGTGTGGTGGCTCATGCGTGTAATCCCAGTGCTTTGGGAGGCCAAGGTGAGAGGATTGCTTGAGGCCAGGAGTTCAAGACCAGCCAGGGCAATGTAGGGAGACCCCATCTCTATAAAATTATTTTTAAAAATTAAAAATAGTTTGGTGGTGTGCACCTGTGGTCCTAGCTACTCAGGAGGCTGAGTTGGGAGGATTGCTTGAGTCTGGAGGTCGAGTTAGCAGTGAACTATGATTGCACTGCTGTAACTCCAGCCTAGGAGACAGAGTGAGACCCTGTCTGAAAAAGAAAAAAAAAGTATATTGGATTTGAAATTAGAAAAAGAAGAATCTGAGAAGGCATGTTTTATAAACTGGAAAGCACTGTTCAAACCTTAGTTGCTCTTAATATGCATGTTGCTCTTAATGTGCTTAAAGAAGGCAGAGCTGCAAAGCCTCTTTTACCTTCAAAATCTGAGTGTCCCCTTGCTGGTTAGAGATGTAGACCAGAGGACCCAGTGAAGGAGAGAATCTTAAGGTGCTCTGGTTGCTGATGGCCTTTGACAGCCCCCCTGGCCCCTGGTTGCTCCCCATCTCTGGCCACTCATCAGTCTCTCTAAGTTTCACTTGCTTTTCCTCTGTTACTCTTTTAAAGGCTAGGGTCCCCAGAGCTCTGTCTTTACAACTGTCCTCACTCTACATGCTGCTGACCAGCTGTGTAGCTCCAGTTCTCGTTGTAATTTCCTAACCTCCAATTCAGAGCTTTTTTCTCTGCTAGATCCATACTCGGTCATTCAACAACTATTTATGGGGTTATCTTCTTATGCCAGGTATTGTTCTTGGCACTGGGCCAGACCAGTGAATGAACTAGATGAAGATCTTTATCTTCATGGAGCCTATATGCTTAAATCACGCTCCTTGGATGTGCTCAAAACTCAGTCTTTCTCATATTATCTCACTGTTTTTATCCCTTGCTTCTCCCCAACCCTAAGTTTGCTCCTCCCATGTACCCCCCAATCTCTATGAAATGCACTGTTATTCTCTCAGAAACCTGGGAGTTATCCCTGGCCCCACTTTAATAAATCATCCTATGTCATAGGTCCATCAGGAAGAAAATAAATAAATAAACCACCATATGTTGATTATTCTGATTCCTTAATTTCTTTCAACCACCCCGACAACCCACCATTTTTCCTGTATTGTCACCAACCCCTCCTCCATTCCCCTTCTCACCTGGCTTACTGTTCTCTGTGTCTTGTCCCTGCCTGTCATTCTCCATACAGTAGTTATTAATAGGATGATTATAAAATACAAATCGGAACTGGCTGCTTTCTGCCTAAACCTGTCCAGTGGGCCTGCCAGCTAAAAATCTAAATTCCTTACCTTGTCCTTATGTCCTCAATTGTCAGGCACAGTAGTGACAAGCAAAGTTGCTGAAACCTGGGTTTAAATCCAGGTTTGATCTGGCATGACCTTGGGCAATTTTTTGAATCCTCTCTATGCCTTACTTTCCTACCTATAACATGGGAGTAATAACAGCTCCAACCTCATGTCGTTGTGGGGTTAAATTTGTTATTTCATGCAAAGCCCTGAGAATAGTGTCTAGCCCTCCGTCTATGTGCAAGAAGAGCTGGTTTTCTCTCTTATAGGGTTGCTGTAATGTTTAAATGAGTTAAAACATGCAAGGGGCTTGGCACAGTGCCTGGCCCATTGTAAATGTCTTTAAATGTCAGTCGTTGGTTATCATTGCCTCTCTAATCTCACTTCATGCCCCTTTCCATCCAAACCTGACTGGGAGCCCTGCTGGACTGGCTGCAGTTTTCTCTCTTATACCTCCAGGCCTTGGTGTTCCTCCCTTGCCACCTTTTTCCTCCCCAGCTCCCACTAATCCCTCAAATCTCAGCTCAGGCACCAGTCCCTGGCGCCCGACCTGGCTGGGCTGATTGCTCCTCCTTAGGACCTGCTCTTACTTCTAACACAGCACTGTTCACACTTCTTGTCACTGTTTATTTAAAATGTACTGAGAAGCCCCCATCAACAGATGATGATAAACAAAATGTGACATATACATACAGTGGGATATTATTCATCCTTAAAAAAGAAAGTATTTCTGCTACACCTATGACATGGATGAAATTTGAGGATGTTACTGGAAATAAGCCGATCACAAAAGGACAAATACTGTGTGATTCCACTTACGTGAGATACCTGGGATAGGCAAATTCATAGAGGCAAAAAGTAGAATGGTGGTTATCGAGGGCAAGGGATGGGGAGAGGAATGGGGAGCTGTTGTTTAATGGATATGGAGTTTCAGTTTGGGAAGATGAGAAAAGCCAGATAAATAAATAGTAGCAATGGCCAGGCATGTTAGTTTACGCCTGTAATCTCAGCACTTAGGGAGGCCGAGTTGGGTGGATCACTTGAGGCCAGAAGTTTGAGAGCAGCCTGGCCAATATGATGAAATCTTGTCTCTACTACGAATATAAAAATTAGCTGGGCCTGATGGCAGGGACCTGTAATCCCAGCTACTCAGGAGGCTGAGGCAGGAGAATCGCTTGAACCCGGGAGGTGGCGGCTGCAGTGAGCTGAGATTGCACCACTGCGCTCCAGCCTGGGGGACAGAGCAAGACTCCATTTCAAAAAAAAAAAAAAAAAAAGAAAAAAGAAAAAATAGTAGCAATGGTTGCACAACATTGTGAAAGTACTTAATGCCACTGAATGGTACACTTAAAAATGGTTAAAATGGTAAATTTTACATGATGTATATTTTACAGAAATAAAAAATAAATTTTAAAAAGTGTACTGAGAAGCAGTTTTAGCCTTGTGGTTCTCATCCTGGCTCCAGATCGTGGCTCCACGAGGCTATCAGGCTGTGTGATCTGGTGGCAAGTATCTGACTTTTCTATACTTCAGTTTCTTCATCTGTAAAAGTAGGCAAATTTCCCTCACATAATTGTTTGAAGATTAAATGAAGTAATGTCTGTAGAATACTTGATATGGTGTCTGGATAATGGTGAGCACTCATAAGTGTTTTCAGGTGCCTAACACCTTAGGTGCTCAATGCACGTATATGCAATGAATGAATGACTGAACAGTCTTCTATTTCAAGTCCCTACCTCAGCAATCCTTAAGTATGGTATAAGAACACAAGAGATCCCCAAAACCTCTTTCAGGTGTCCATAAAGTTAAACCCACTTTCATAATAATACTAAGATATTATTTGCCTTTTTCAGTCTCATTCTCACACAAGTATATGCAGTATGAAAAGTTCATTGATATGATTTCAGATTCCACACTGCAACAACCTTTAAGAAACTCCCACTCATCAAGTTTTAATGTGGTGTCAAAGAAGAATATTCAAACTTATCAGAAAAAAGCAATTAGAATACTCCTGCCTTTTCTAGCCACACATAAGATTTTTTTCATTATACTTCAACCCAAAGAACACACTGAAGCAGATTGAATGTAGAAGCAAATATAAGAATCCAGCTGTGTTCCATTAATCTAGGTAGTAAAGAGATTACAAAAATATAAGGAATGCTACTCCTTTCACTATTTTTTTTTTTTTTTTTTGCTTTAGAAAGTGTAGTTATTTTTCATGGAAATGTGCTATTTATATTAACAAACTAATAATTTATTAAGGTTGTTTTAAAATAAATTAATAGGGGCCGGGTGCAGTGGCTCACGCCTATAATCCCAGCACTTTGAAAGGCTGAGGCGGGCGGATCACTTGAGGTCAGGAGTTTGAGACCAGCCTGGCCAACATGGTAAAACCCCTGTCTCTGTTAAAAATACAAAAATTAACTGAGCGTGGTGGTGGGTGACTGTAATCCCAGCTAGTTGGGAGGCTGAGGCAGGAGAATTTTTTTTTTTTTTTTTTTTTTTTACAGAAAACAGAACTTTATTCCAAGGGCCAGAGGTTATTTAAAATTATTTACACTCACTGGAAATCACGTGGAGGGGCCGGGCCCAGCTCAGCAGAGAGAAAGAGCCCTTCTGTGCAGCCACCGAGGGCCAGAGGCCTCCAGAGGCATGGAGCCCGGTGCCCCCGTGCAGGCCCTGGGCTGTGCTGCCAGGGGCCGGTGGACCTCACCTGGCCTGGGGGCTGAGGAGGATGCACCCCAGGCCCGGAGGAGTCTTTGTCACTGGGCCTGCGCCCATGCCAAGGCCAAGCCAAACACACCCAGGAGACTACGGGAGGGAGCCAGGAGAGCTGATTACAGGCCGGAGTCTGTGGGGTGGGTGGGGCAGGCAGGCAGGCCCCTAGCTCCACACGTCCAGGGAGTAGCGGCCCTTGGTCATCAGTTTCTTGATGTAGTCCACCGCCTGCGCGTGCTCCATGGCCCCGAGCTCAGCCACGATGTCGTAGAAGGTGTTCTGCACATCCCTGGCCATGTTCCGTGCATCCCCACAGACGTAGATGTGGGCACCGCCTTCGATCAACTTCCACAGGTGCTCTCGGTCTCGCTTTAGCAGGTGCTGGACGTAGACCTTGTGGGACTGCTCCCGGGAGAAGGCCACGTTGAGCTGGGTGAGCGCACCGTCCCTGTGGAACTGCGCCAGCTCCTCCCGGTACAGGTAGTCCTCATCCGAGCGGCGGCAGCCGTAGTACAACAGCGTCTCCCCCACCTCCTTGCCCTGCTGTCGCAGCCAGGCCCGCTCCTGGATGAAGCCTATGAAGGGTGCCACCCCGGTGCCGGGGCCCACCATGATGACAGGCGTGGTGGCCTTGAAGGGCAGGCGGAACTGGGACTTGCGCACGAACATGGGCACCAGCGCACGGCCGCCGTTCTCCCCGGCAGGCTCCTTGGCCCGCAGCCAGTTGGTGGCCACGCCCTTGTTGATGCGGCCGGCCTTGGTCTCGTACTCCACAACCACCGCACAGATGTGCACAGAGTTGGGGTGGACCTTGGAGGATGAGAGAATTTCTTGAACATGGGAGGCAGAGACTGCAATGAGTTGAGATCGCGCCACTGCACTCCAGCCTGGGCTGGAGAGAGAGGAGACTCCATCTCAAAACAAAAAAAAGATTCATAAATACTTTATTTTATTACTAATTAATTTATTTTTGAGACAAGGTCTTGCTCTGTTGCCTAGACTGGAGTTGAATGGTGTGATCATGGCTCACTGCAACCTCGACTTTCTGGGCTCAAGTGTTCCTCCAGAGTAGCTGGGACCACAGGCATGTGCCACCACACCCAGAAAATTTTTAAACTTTTTTTATGGAGGTGGAATCTCATTTTGTTGGCCAGGTTGGTCTTGAACTCCAGGGCTTAAGCAATCCTCCCATCTTGGCCTCCCAAAGTGTTGGAATTACAGGCATGAGCTACCATGCCTGACCTAATACTTTATAACTTCCAGTTTCAATTTCTAATATGGTTAGTATTGATAGAGATAACCCACATAAACAACATTCTTTGGGGTTCTCAATAATTTTTAAAAGTGTAAAAAGGTCCTGAGACCAAACAGTTTGAGAACTGCTGTCTTGCCTTGCACTTGAACCGCCACCAACCCATCCAGGGCAATTGGCCTCAGCATGTGCTTTAATGCTGCATAGGATGGGGAGGCCACCACCTCCTGGAGCAGCTGGTTTTATCTTTGCACTACTCTGCTCAGAAGTTCTGGCAGTGAGTCAAAGATCTGTCTCTCGGAGGCTCCCACTGATTGGCCTTAGACCCACTCCTTGGTTTTACACATTGCAGTTGGGAACCCTCTTCCAGGTCTGGAAGATAGTCATCGATTGCCCTTTGTGGTGGCCCCAGAGGGAATCAGCCCTTCCTTCTGGTGAGTAAAGTACAGATGCATTTTTCAGAGTCAGCCAGTGATTTGCAGGAGGCATTGCCAAGCCAGATAACTCACAGCTGCTTTCCCAGGAACCAGAAGATCATCTCCAGCCTCACACCAAATTTGAGAAATTCATGTTGTTATTGTTTTCCTCCATAAGTTAATTTTTTTCCATTATAAATCACACGTGCTTATTAAGGAAAATAAAGAAAAGTAAAAAGAAAAGTAAAAAGAAAAGAGGCTTGAAAAGAAAATTTGGTCACAATTAGCCCTGACTTTCTTGTCTTGGCATCTCTCCTTTTTGGGCTTGCCCTGAATGCCATTCTTTTCATACAGTCCTTACAAGCAGATATGTGCACCATGCCAGCTTGCGAGATCTGTGGGGTTGACAGGGCGCCCACCGCTTGGTGGAGTGGGACAGCTGCTGGCGAGTTCATAGCTCCTTGAGGGCAGCTGAGGCAGGGCACTCAGAGGGAACAGGAAGCTCCTGCGAAGAAGCCTGATGCTTCTGCCATCTGAAGACACTTCAGGGCAGGTCTCTTCCAGCTATGTGGGGTTAGAGAAGACTGACACTACTACAGCGGTGTCTGGTAAATTTCTTTCTGCATTTTTGCGGGGAGGGGTAAAATAAGAAGTTCCTCTGGGAATTCTACTTCTGAGAATCTATCCTAAGGAAATGATGAAAGATTTAGACACATTATGTGTCTATCATTATTCATAAAACTTGGAAATAAAACTAAATGTTTTAACAATAAAGGTTTAGTTTTAAAACTGTGTGATTGTATATTCTGTGCTGGTTGAAAATAATAGACATTTATGAAGTCTTTAATGACGTGGGAAAATTCCCAACATAGTATGTTAGTTGCTCTTGTATATGGCTGACATATATGTAGTTCCTGGATAAATATTTGTTGATCAAAAACTGAAAAATTAAGAAAACTTTAAAAAGAAAAAAACACATACACATGCACATACACGCACACAAAAGCAGGATACAAAACTGTATTTACAGTATCGTCTCAATTATATAAATATTTTTGTGACAAGTTGGGAATAAAAAGGTCATCTTAATCGTTGGCGCCAATATATGTCATAAGGAGAAAACTATCTTGGTGAAAACATTTAAATGCCCAGCAGGCACAGCTGTCAGCAGATTCCCAGCTCAGAGAAGGGGAAGCTGCTTTTCATGAAGCAAAGAGGAATTTGGTTTATTGCTTCTGAAAAGGAAGCGGAAGGAGGAAGGTATTGGTCAGGGTGCTCACAATTGCAAATGACAAAAATTTAACTCTATCTGGCTAGACCAAAGAAAACCCAGGTATCTAGTTAGAAACGTTTGGATTCAGGGACTGGAGCTTTCCCATCCATATTTGAGCTCTCTCTTCATGTCTTGACTCTTGTTTTTCTTTATCTTGATTCATTCTCAAGCAGGCCTTCACATGGGGTGGCAAAGACACCAGGAGCAATACTGATCTTCCTATCAGAGACCCTGGGGGCAAGAGTCCTTCACTCACCAAACATTCCCACAAGCCTGTCCCTGAGCATCAGTGTGACCAGAGAGGTGGGATGCACTGACTGGTCACTTGTATGGATCACTGGAACAGGGTGGGATCAGCCCTGCTCAAGCCATTTGAGAGAAGGAGTAAGGGTGATTCCCCAAGGGAAAGCTGTTGCTTATTACCCGAGAAGAGGGGTCGAATTCAGTGAATGCTCAGCAGGCACAGAGAAAAGATGCCACCACAGGGAGTAGAGAGAAGAGAGAAGGATGAAGAAGAGAGGAGTCACTGGAGAGACTGAGTCCGGGTGGAGTGAAGGGCCGGGGAAGCTCCCCTGTGGCAGATAGTGGTCCTTCAATTTTGAATTGTTTGCTTTGCTATGGATGTGAAACTCTTCTGTATTTCCCCTTCATCCTCCACATTGCCCGCAAATTCTACTAACCTCAAAACTGCTCTATGGGAGTGGGTTTTTTTTTTTTTTGAGACGGAGTCTCGCTCTGTCACCCAGGCTGGAGTGCAGTGGTGGGATCTTAGCTCACTGCAACCTCCGCCTCCTGGGTTCAAGCGATTCTCCTGCCTCAGCCTTCCGAGTAGCTGGGACTACAGGCGCCTGCCACCACGCCCGGCTAATTACCCGGGATTGGGTTTTTGGTGGAAATTGGAGGGACTAAGTTTTGAATGTGGATCTGCACACTGCAGAACAGAGGACCATGTGGGGAGCCAGGAGCCCAGAGGCTAGCTGGCTGTGGTAAGAGAAGGCTGTTGGGAAAGAACTGAATTTTTTTTTTGAAACAGGGTCTCACTCTGTCTCCTAGACTGGAGTGCAGTGGTGTGAACACGGCACACTGCTGCCTCAACCTCCCAAGCTCAAGCAATCCTCCTGCCTCAGCCTCCTGAATAGCTGGGACCACAGGCATGCATCATCACACCCAGCTAATTTTTTTGTGTGTGTGGAGACAAGTCTCAGTGTGTTGCCCAGGCTGATCCTGAACTCTGGGGCTCAAATGATCCTCCTGCCTCGGCTTCCCAAAGTGCTGAGATTACAGGTGTGAGCCACTGAACCCAGCCAGAACGGAAATCTTGAGGAGGGCTTTGGATTTCCACAAGACGTGGAATTGGAGGGAGGAATCCAGTCAATTATGTTTTGACTTTTTTTTCTTTTTTTGAGGTGGAGTCTCGCTCTGTTGCCCAGGCTGGGGTGCAGTGGCACAATCTCGGCTCACTGCAACCTTCGCCTCCTGGGTTCCAGCAATTCTCCTGCCTCAGCCTCCTGAGTAGCTGGGACTGCAGGCATGCACCACCATGCCTGGCTAATTTTTGTATTTTTAGTAGAGACGGGGTTTCACCATGTTAACCAGGCTGGTCTCGAACTCCTGACCTTGTGATCCGCCCACCTTGGCCTCCCAAAGTGCTGGGATTACAGGCGTGAGCCACCATGCCTGGTTTATATTTTGATCTTTAAGGGCAGGAGGGCTCTCAGTTGAATCTGAGTTATGTATATTCATCTTTGCTATACAAATTCTGTGTTTGTGAATTTTCATTTTTATGAACTGATTATAACAAAATTTTCCAAGGGAGCAAACTTCTTCCACTCACTTATGGTCAGAGCTTGCTTATCTCAGATGCGTGTGTTCAGAGGCCTTCCAGCCACTTTCAGAGCCAGGTGTAGAAGCAGAGATGGAAGTGTTCGCTGATGCTGGATGGTGGATTTATCAGGTGAGTGCTAGAGAAGGTCAAAAGGGTGAGACATTTAGCCAGGCTGTATCCATTCTGTTCTGTAGAAGCCAAAATGCCAGAAAGTCTACTGCTCTGTGTGTGTATGTGTGTGTGTGTGTGCAGTGTCAGCACAAACCAACTCAGTGCTTTGGGAGCAATATGGACCCAGGGCACACATCAACTCTAAATTAACATTCCCTGACTGTTGGGACAGACAGGCATGTAAACAACTAATTAAGACAAAAAGTGTAATAAAGGTATAACCAAAGTATCACTGGAATACTTAAGAGGCAGTACCTACTTCCTCTAAAGTTGAGAAGGGCAGAGTGGGCATGAAAGACTTCCCAGAGGTGGGATCATGGGTTGGATCTAGAAGGATGAGTAGGAACTATACAGTGAAGGATAAAAAGGAGGAAATGCATTCCAGGATGAGGGAACAGCTTGAGTGAAGGCATCTCTAAAACTGTATGAATAGTAGGAACATTTGTCTGAAAAATATATTTATTTACATGTATACATGTGGAAGAGACTATGCACCAAAATGTTAGCAATAAGCCAGGTGTGGTGGCATGCACCTGTAGTCCCAGGTATTCAGGAGGCCAAACTGCGAGGATTGCTTGAGCCCAGGAGTTCAAGACCAGACTGGGCAACATAATGAGACCCCATCTCAACACAAAGAAAAAAAATGTTAACAATAGATATTTCTGGTAGGATTATAAGTGAATTTTTGAAATTTTATTTTCCTCCCTTTAAAAATTATCCTTCTCTCTTTTTTTTTTTTTTTAGTAGTGAGTGGGTATCACTCATTAATATGAAAAGTTAAAGACCTTCTGCCAAGTTTGGTAAATTTAATAGAAGGCTTTATATTAGACTTCTATGTATAAAAAAAATTTCTTGCAGTTTGAAGAGGGAATAAAATTTGGCAGGGCGTGGTGGCTCATGCCTGTAATCCCAGCACTTTGGGAGGCCAAGGCGGGTGGATCACAAGGTCAGGAGTTCGAGACCACCCTGTCCAACATGGTGAAACCCAGTCTCCATTAAAAATACAAAAATTAGCTTGGCATGGTGGCGTGTGCCTGTAGTTCCAGCTACTTAGGAGGCTGAGGCAGGAGAAACACTTGAACATGGGAGGCGGAGGTTGCAGTGAGCTGAGATCTTGCCATTGCATTCCAGCCTAGTGACAGAGCAAGACTCTGTCTCAAAAAAAAAAAAAAAAAAAAAAAAAAAAAAAATTACAAGCAAGGGTGTTAAAAATACAATTATTTCTTTGGGCATTCATTTAACAAATATGTATCATGTATTCTTTTGAGGTTGCTCAGATGATACAGGCAGGGAAAGCCCTTCAAAGGCAGGCCATATAGATAAAAAATGAATGTAAGACAAGGCAGAGAGGCCAAGGACTGTGAGAGGTGGGCCGTGGCACCGTGTGTGTGTGTGTGTCGGAGAAAGAGCAATAATGAGCTTTTATAAAGCACTGCAATGATTCCTGTCAGCATTATCCAAAAAGACAGCAGACATCACACTGGAAGTGTGAATTCTGACCCATGAGTGGGTCATGATATCAGTTTAAATGGTCAAGACTGGAAATTTTTGTTTTGTTTTTAAATAAACTTTTCCTTTTGGAATAATTTTAGATTTACCAAAAGCATAGAACGATAGTTCAGAAAGTTTCCACATATTTTTCACCCAGCTCCCCCTAATGTTAACATATTACATAACCATGGTACATTTGTTAAAGTAAGAAATTAACATTAATATAATATTATTAACTAAACTATAGATTTTATTTGGGTTTCACCTGTTTTTCCACTAGTGTCCTTTTTCTGTTCTAGGTTTCCAGAATACCACATTACATTTAGAAGATTAGAATTTTTTAAAAAATGAAATGATATAAAATAGAATAGAAAATACTTGCACAGACTAAGGTTAAGTATTATTTTATGAGAAGTTGTTTCTACTACATATGTAGGATGTATTTCTTACTGAAGGTAGCAGTTTTTTAAAAAAGAAACAGTCTTAGAAGACACCTAAAAATTAAATATTCTTGCCATTGTGAAGATTAATATTCTAGTGAAAAACAAAAAACACTTGCATACAGCATTGTGAGCACTATATCTCAAAGTCAGAAAATGCAAAGGAACCTAAGACAGTAGAAATCAGAGGACACAGCAAGAGAGAGATCCTTTTGTTCCTTCCATAGTGATGTACTGAACAGCTTTGCCCTTTGGAATAGAACTGACTCCCTACATGCTGCTGAGTTGGATGGAATTCTTGGCTCAAGCAGCTGAACAGAATTCATCACTTGATAGAAATACACCACACACACGATCTCAGAGCCCAGCAATGCTGTCCCCATGTCCCTCTCCTAAGCCAGGCTGTGCCCCTTGTAAATGAATTAATGGCTGTGAAAGCAGTTGGTAAAAGGCAGTTGGTATGTGCACTTTGAGTGAGTCACTTTCCTTCTAAGTGAGTCGCTTTCCTTCTGGGTCTCAGTTTCCTCATCTGTAAAATGGGGCTTCCCCATATGGCTTTTGGGAGAATCAAGTGAGAAGAAGAAAGTGTTTTATAAATTGTTAGGGGCTATACAGATGTATGTAAAAATTATTATTTCAGATGTGAATTGTCATTGGTCAACCTTTTGAGGGCAATAATTATATTTTATTAATCTCCATACCTCTAGTGCCTACCACCATAGCCATCCCACAGACTCATCTCCATGGGGAGATAAGGACCTGGGCACACCTTCCCCTTCCTGGACTTGCAGATGTTCGCCCAGTTCCTGAAGGCTTCCCACACCCTGTCCTGCTCCTCTATACAGTGGGACAGATTCAGGCTAGATAAGCTCCATTGACCTCGCAGATTCAGGAGTGAGTATGGACCTTCACCAGAGCCCTGCCTAGTGAAGAGCCTCCTCAGTTCAAAGGAGGCTACTGAGACTGGTTCTGGGTTCAAATCACCCATTTCAGTTTTTTTATTTTTATTTTTATTTTTTTGGAGACATAGTCTGTTGCCCAGGCTGGAGTGCAATGGCATGATCTAGGTTCACTGCAAACTCCACCTCCCAGGTTCAAACAATTCTCCTACCTCAGCCTCCTGAGTAGCTGTGATTGTGGGCACTCACCATCATGCCAGGCTAATTTTTGTATTTTCAGTAGAGACAGGGTTTTGCCATGTTGGCCAGGCTGGTCTCAAACTTCTGACCTCAAATGATCTACCTGGCTTGACCTCCCACCGTGCTGGGATTATAGGCATGAGCCACTGAGCTCAGCCTGAGTTTTTATTTTTATTTCTTTTTCTTTTCTTTCTTTTTTCAGGGTCTTGCTCTGTTATCCAGGCTGGAGAGCAGTGGCTCACTGCAACCTCTACCTCCCAGGCTCAAACAATCCTCCCACCTCAGCCTCTTGGGTAGCTGGGACTACAAGCGTGCACCACCACGCTGGCAAATTTTTTTGTATTTTTTGTAGAGCCAGGGTTTCACTGTGTTGACCAGGCTGGTCTTGAACTCCTGGGCTCAAGTGATCTGCTTACCTCGCCTCCCAAAATGTTGGGATTGTAAGATCGAGCCACCTTGCCCAGCCTATTTTTATTTCTAGTTAAAAAATACAGTCCAGGTGTGGTGGCTCATGCCTGTAATCCAGCACTTTGGGAGGCTGAGGCGGGTGGATCATGATGTCAAGAGATCGAGACCATCCTGGCCAACAGAGTGAAACCCCGTCTGTACTAAAAATACAAAAATTAGCCAGGCATGGTGGCAGGCGCCTGTAGTCCCAGCTACTCGGGAGGCTGAGGCAGAAGAATTACTTGAACCTGGGAAGCGGAGGTTGCAGTGAGCTGAGATGGTGCCACTGCACTCCAGCCTGGCGACAGAGTGAGACTCCTTCTCAAAAAAAAAAAAAAAAAAAAAAAAAAGTATACAGTTCGGTGGTATTAAGTACATCCACATTGTTGTGCAACTACCACTACCATCCATCTTCAGAATACTTTCCACCTTGCAAAATGTAACTCTATGCTCATTAAACAATAACCTCCTTTCTCTCTCCTACAGCCCATCCCCTGGCAACCACCATTGTACTTTCTGTCTCTATGAATTTGACTGCTCTAGTTATCTCATATAAGTAGAATCATAGGGTTTGTATTTCTTGACTGTCTTACTTCACTTAGCATAATATTGCCAAGGTTCATTCATGTTGTAGCATGTGCAAGAAGTTATTTCCTTTTCAAGGCTGAATAATATTCCATTGTATGTATATACCACATTTTGTTTATTCATCCATCCTTTGATGGATACTTGGGTTGTTTCCACCTTTTGGCAATTGTGAATAATGCTGCTATAAACATAGGTATACAAATACCTCTTTGAGACCCTGGTTTCAATTCTTTTGGGTATATATCCAGAAGTGGAATGGCTGGATAATATGGTAATCCTATTTTTATTTTATTTTACTTTATTTTTTTGAGATGGAATCTTGTTCTGTTGCCCAGGCTGGAGTGCAGTTGTGCGATCTTGGCTCACTACAACCTCCACCTCCCAGGTTCAAGTGAGTCTCCTGCCTCAGCCTCTTGAGTAGCTGGGATTACAGTCATGCACCACCACACCTGGCTAATTTTTGTATTTTTAGTGGAGATGGGGTTTCACCATGTTGGCCAGGCTGGTCTCGAACTCCTGACTTCAAATGATTTGCCCATTTTGGTCTCCCAAAGTGCTGGGATTACAGGTGTGAGCCACTGCACCTGGCCTCTAATTAAAAAAAAAATTTTTTTTTTTTTTTGAGACAGAGTCTCACTCTGTCACCCAGGCTGGAGTGCAATGGCGTGGTCTTGGATCTCTGCAACCTCCCACTCCCAGGTTCAAGTGATTCTCCTGCCTCAGCCTCCCAAGTAGCTGGGACTACAGGCGCATGTCACCACACCCGGCTAATTTTTGTATTTATAGTAGAGACAGGGTTTCACTATGTTGGCCAGGTTGGTCTCGAACCACTGACCTTGTGATCTTCCCATACTGGCCTCCCAAAATGCTGGGATTACAGATGTGAGCCAACACGCCCAGCCTAATTTTTAATTTTTAAATTTTTTTGTATAGATGGGGGTCTCACTATATTGATTAGGCTGGTCTCAAACTCCTGGGCTCAAGCGATCCTCCTGCATCAGCTTCCCAAAGTGCTAGAATTACAGGTGTGAGTCATCATTTTTAAATCTGTAAAGAAAACATTTTAAATCTGGCCCTATTTTTAAATCTGTAAAGAAAACATTTTCTATAGTTTTCCATGGTGTCTGTATCATTTTCCATTCCCACCAACAGTGGACAAGGATTCCAGTTTCTCCACATCTTCACTAACGCTTGTTCTTTTCTGCCTTTTTTTTTTTAAATAGTAGCTATCCTAACAGGTGTGCTGACATCTTTGTATGTTCCTTTTAGAAACAAAAAATGGGCCAGGTGCAGTGGCATGTACCTGTAGTCCCAGCTACTTAGGAGGCTGAGGTGGGAGGATTGCTTGAGCCCAGGAGTTCGATACCAGCCTGGGCAACAAGACTCTATGTCTAAAGAAAAATGTTTAAATGGGATCATGTTATACAAATTACCTGCAGCTTGTTTTTGTTTTACATGTAGCAGCATATCAAGGACATCTTTTCACACTAGTACATAGAGATCCACACATTTCCCTTTAATGCCTGCATAGTATTCAGTTGTATGGGTGTATCATTTATTTATTTACTTATTCACCTATCAGCGGATATTCAGGTTGTTTCCAGATTTATGAGGTTACAGTGCTGCAATAAGCATTTTTGAACTTCATGTATTTGTGCTATTTTTTTTCTTTGTAGGATAGACTCCTATAAGTGGTTTTGCTGGGTCATAGGGTATGCATGTTTTAAAAAATATTATTAATTGCTGTCAAAGTACCTTCCGATAAATTTATGTCAGTTTGCACTTCCACCAATATTGTATGAGAGTGTTCATTTCCTTACAATCTCATCAGCATTGCCATTATCAATCTTTTGAGTGTTTGTTGAGTGAATATTCTTAAACACATCAAACCGAATATGACAGAAATAATGGACTGGCTTACTCAACATCCAGTCAGTTTATACTTTCTACAGTGAATTCTGTGAACTTGTTTTCTACTATACCTAATTGTGAGACATGCTCAAATCATTACCTTTTCTGAGGCTCAGCTTCCTTACTTGTGAAAAGGAGAGAGTAATACCTATCTTATAGGGGTGTTGTGGAGGTTAAATGGAATGATACATTCAAAACGACTGACGCACTCTCGGTTCAGTAAGGTTTGTGGGTGGTGAGTCCTTTTTCTCTTCCTTCTTTTCAGGATAACTCATCCTATAAGACCCAGCTCAAGACTGAGTGCAGGCCAGGCATGGTGGCTCACGTCTGTAATCCCAACAGTTTGGGAGGCAGAGGTAGGTGGATTGCCTGAGGTCTGGAGTTCAAGACCAGCCTGGCCAACATGGCGAAACCGTCTCTACTAAAACTAAAAAAAAAAAAAAAAATTAGCTGGGCATGGTGGTGCATGCCTGTGATCCCAGCTACTCGGGAGGCTGAGAATCGCTTAAACCTGGGAGGTGGAGGTTGCAGTGAGCTGAGATCACGCCACTGCAGCTGCACTCCAACCTGGGCAACACAGAGAGACCCTGTCTCAAAAAAAAAAAAAAAACAACAACAACAACAAAATGACTGAGTGCAATGGCTCACACTTGTAATCCCAGCTACTTGGGAGGCCGAGGTGGGAGGATCATTTGAGGCCAGGAGTTTAAGACCAACCTGGGCAACAGAGCGAGACACCATCTCTACACAATTTTTAAAAAATTAACCAGGCATGCTGGTATATACCTGTAGTCCCAGCTATTCAGGAGGCTGAGGCAGGAGTGTATTAGTCCATTCTCGCATTGCTATAAAGAAATACCTGAGACTGGGTAATTTATAAAGAAAAGAGGTTTAATGGGCACGCAGTTCTGCAGGCTGTACAGGAAGCATGGTGCTGAAATCTGGTTGGCTTTTGGGGAGGCTTCAGGAAACCTACAATCATGGTGGAAGGTGAAGGGGAAGCAGGAATGTCTTACATGGCCAGAGCAGGATCAAAAGCAGGGGTAGGTGCTATACACTTTTAAACAATCGGTTCTTGTGATCAGATCACTATACAGTACCAAGGGAGGATGGTTCTAAGCCATTTATGAGAACTCTGCCCCCAAGATCCAAATACCTCCCACCAGGCCCCTCCTCCAATACTGGGAATTACAATTGAACATGAGATTTGGGCAGAGACACATATTCAAACCATAACAAGGAGGATAGCTTAAGCCCAGGAGTTTGAGGTTATAGTGAGCTATGATTGTGCCACCGCAACCTGGGCAACAGAATGAGACCTTGCCTTTAAAAAAAAAAAAAAAAAGACCCACCTCAGCTCAAATGCCATCTTTTAATCTCCTAATACCCTGGGCAGAGACATAATTATTGCTCTCTTCTCTGGGTTCCTATTGCATTTAATTAATTCCTTTTATGGGTCATAACATATTGTACTGTGATTTATGCATATGTGTTTGTCTCCTCAACTGGCTTTTGAGTTTTTGTTGTTGTTGTTGTTGTTGTTTTTTGTGAGATGGAGTCTCGCTCTTGTTGCCCAGGCTGGTGTGCAGTGGCATGATCTCAGCTCACTGCAACCTCTGCCTCCCGAGTTCAGGCGATTCTCCTGCCTCAGCCTCCCGAGTAGCTGGGATTACAGGCGCCTGCCACCATGCCCAGCTAGCTTTTGAGCTCTTTGAGAGGAGGGAATGTTCGTAATCCATCTCTGTATCTGCAGAACCCCGTATAAGACTGACACAGGGTAGGGGATGAGCGAAATGTGTTGATTGACTGAATTCACCCTAGCACAGTCTCACTGGATTCTTCAGTTTCCCACTCCTTGTTGCAACACTCGACTTTTAATTTCCATGTGCTTTTTACAGCCCTTTGTTGTCAGTGTATGTGTGTCTTTATAGATGAAGTGTGTTTCTTGTAGACAACAGATGATTGGGTCTTGTTTTTGATCCATTCAGCCACTCTATGTCTTTGATTGGAGCGTTTAGTCCATTTACATTCAGTATTATTATTGATAAGTAAAGACTTACTCCTGTCTTTTTAAAATTTGTTTTCTGGTTGTTTTGTGGTCTTCTCTTTCCTCTTTCCTTCCTTCCTGTCTTTGTTTTAGTGAAGGTGATTTTCTCTGGTGGTATGTTTTAATATCTTGCTTTTTATTTTTTGTGTATCTGTTGTATTTGATTTGAGGTTATCATGAGGCTTGCATATATTTTATAACCCATTTTTTAAACTGATGACAACTTAACACTGATTGCATAAACTAACAAGCAAAGAGAAAACTAATAAAAACTCTACACTTTATTTTTTTTCTTTTCTTTTTTTTTTCTGAGGCAGAATCTCACTCTATCACTCAGGCTGGTGTGCAGTGACACGATCATGGCTCACTGCAGCCTTGACCTCCCAGGCTTAAGCAATCCTCCTACCTCAGCCTCCCAAATTGCTGGGATTACAGGTGTGTGCCACCATTTCCAGCTAATTTCTACACTTTAGCTTCATCCCCCTGCTTTTAACTTTTTGTTGTTTCTATTTATATCTTATCGTACTGTCTATGTTGTAGTTATTATTTTTGACAGATTCATCTTTTAGTCTTTCTACATGACTACAGTGTTATAATAGTCTGTGTACTTACTGTTACCAGTGAGTTTTGTACCTTCTGATGGTTTCTTATAGCCCATTAACATCCTTTTCTTTCAAATTGAAGATCTTTAGCATTTCTTACGAGACAAGTCTGGTGTTGATGAAATCCCTCAGCTTTAGTTTGTCTGGCTATTTTGAATAATGCTGCTTCATTATTTGAAGGATATTTTCACTGCATATACTATTCTAGGATAAATAGAATAGTATAGTCCTTCAGCACTGTAAATTTGTCATGCCACTGTCTCCTGGCTTGTAAGATTTCCACTGAAAAGCCTGCTGTCAGGTATATTAGAGCTCCACTGTATGTTATTTGTTTCTTTCCCCTTGCTGCTTTTCGGGTCCTTTCTTTATCCTTGACCTTTGGGAGTTGGTTATTAAATGTCTCAAGGTAGTTTTATTTGGGCTAAATCTACCTGGTGTTCTATAACCTTCTTGTACTTGAATATTGATATCTTTTTCTAGGTTTGGAAAGTTCTCTATTATTTTCCTTTTCAATGAACTTTTTACCCAGATCTCTCTCTTGACCTCCTTTTTATGGCCAAAAAGTCTTAGGTTTAACCTTTTGAGGCTGTTTTCTAGATTTTTTAGTCATACTTCCTTTTTTAAAAAATTCTTTTTTCTTTTGTCTCCTTTGACTATTTTCAAATAGCCTGTCTTCAAGCTCACGAATTCTTTCTTCTGCTTGATCAATTCTGTTTTAAGAGACTCCCGCATTCTTCAGTATATTAATTGTATTTTTCAACTCCAGAATTTCTGCTTGACACTTTTAAGTTATTTCAATCTCTTTGCTAAATTTATTGGATAGGATTCTGAATTCCTTCTCTGTATTATCTTGAATTTTGCTGAGTTTCCTCAAAACAGCTATTTTGAATTCTTCTTCTGAAAGGTCACATATCTCTATTACTCTGGGATTGGTCACTGGTGCCTGATTTAGTTCATTTGGTGATCTCATGTTTTCATAGATGGTCTTGATGCTTGTGGATGTCCATTGGTGTCTGGGCATTGAAGAATTAAGCATTTATTGTGGTCTTCACAGTTTGGGCTTGTTTGCACCTGTACTGGAAAGGCTTTCCAGGTATTTGAAGGGACTCAGGTGTTGTGATCCAAGTTTTTTTTTAAATCACTGCAGCCATATTTGCCTTAGGGGCAACCCCAAGCCCAGTAACACTATGGCTCTTACAGACTCATAGAGGTAGTGCCTTGGTGGTCTTCGATAAGATGCAGAAGGATTATCCAGATTACCAAGTAGAGACTCTTGCTCCCTTCCTTTACTTTCTCCCAAACACATAAAGTCTCTCTCTGTATGCTGAGCCACCTGGAGCTGGAAGAGGAGTGATACAAGCACCTCTGTGACTACTACCATTGGGACTGCACTGAGGCAGACCTAAAGCCAGTACATAACTGGGTCTTGCCCAAGAGCCACAGTAACTACTGCCTGGTACTTCCTATGTTCACTCAAGGCCCTAGGGCTCTACAATAGAAGCCAGCCAGGCTTGTGTCCTTCTCTTCAGGGCAGTGAGTTCCCCTGACTCCAGGTGGGTTCAGAGATGCCATCCAGGAGCCAGGCCTAGAGTCAGAAACCTTAGGGATCTACCTGGTGCTCTATTCTACTGTGACTGAGCTGGTACCCAAGACACAAGATAAAGTTCTTCATACTCTTCCCTCCCTTTCCACAAGCAGAAGAATCTCTCCCCGTGGCCACCATGCCCCAGGCCCACAGCGAGTACTGCCTGGCTACCACCAATGTTCACTCAAGACCCAAGGCTCTTCAGTCAACTTGTGGTGAATGCTGCTGGGCCTGGGACTCTCCCTTTAGGGCCCTGGTCCCAGGGAAGGTCCAGATATGCCATCCACAAGCCAAGGCCTGGAATCAGGAACCCCAAGAGCCTGCTTGGTGCTCTACCCTACTGTGGCTGAGCTGGTACCTAACTGCAAGACAAAGTCCTCTCTACTCTTTTCTCAAGCAGAAGGAGTCCCTCCCTGTGGCTACCATAGCTGGGAATGTGCTGGGTTTACACCTGAAGCCAGCACATCTCTGAATCTCTCACCCAGGGCCCATGGTGAGTACCACCTGGCTATCCCTGCTGTTTATTCAGGACTCAAGGACTCTATAGTCAGCAGATGATGACGAATTCTGCCATTAGTGGGTTATTTTCCTCAAGGCAGCATGTTCCCTTCTGGCCCAGAGTGTGTATAGAAATGTCATCCAGGAGCTAGGGCCTCGAATGGGGTCCTCAGGATTCTACCTGTTGCCCTATCCTACTGTGGCTGAGCAAGTATCTAAGTTGCAAGACAAAGTCCTCTTTACTTTTCCCTCTCCTCTCCTCAGGTGGAAGGAAGGAGTCTCTCCTGGAGCCATGAGCTGTGCTGCCTGGTGCTGTGGGAGAGGTGGTGCAAGCATTTCCTTGGTTACCCTGGCCAGTGCCTCACTAGGTCACATAACCCCTAAGTCCACTGGCTCTGATCCTGGAACAGCACCCGGACTTGCCGAGGAATTGCAGTCCTTGTGGCTTAGACTGCCTCTCAAGTTCACTTAGAACCCCAGAGCATTTTAGCCCACAATGATGAGGCTTGCTGGAACTCAGGTCTCAGCTACTGGGATAGACAATTCCCCACCCAGATAGGGCTGGTCTAAATGCTCTTCCATGCTTCCATGGGTTCTGGCTGAGTTTTGGATGGTGTTGCTTCCCACTGTGACAGGGTGGCAGTGAGTTCCAATGCAAAATGTGCCACAACCACTGTGCTTTCCCTCCCCCAAACAAATAGATTCTCTCTCCATGCCATGTGGCCACTGCCAGGGGTTGGAAGAGGGGTGGTGTCTGCAATTCGAGATTGTTTTTCCTACCCTTTTATGTGCTCTTTAAGTAATATGAAGTTAAAACCAGGTACTATGATTACTCAACTGATTTTTGGTTGTTATGAAGGTGATTTTTTTGTGTGGATAGTTGTTCAATTTGGTGTTCCTGTGGGGAGGACAATTAGTAGAGGCTTTTATTCAGCCATCTTGCCCCACCTCCTCCTCTGCAATTGTCAACTTTTTTTTTTTGAGATGAGGTCTTGCTATGTTGCCCAGGCTGGTCTTGAACTCCTAGGCTGCTCAAAGAATCTTCCCATCTCAGCCTCCCAAAGTGCTGGGATTACAGGCATGAGCCACCATGGCCGGCCTGCAATAGTCAACTTTTAATACCCCCACTGATATCTTAGACTAGGATCACTTGGCTGCAAGGAACAGGAACCTTTTTAAACCAGCTCAAGAAAAAGGGGTGTGTATCAGTCAAGCTTCAAGTACAGAAAACAGAAATCACTCTAGCTATGGTAAATGGAAGAGGATTTAAAAAGAAATGAGATGTTTATGAAGTTATTGCAAAGTTAGGAGGAGTGAGCTGTAGGCTAGACCTCCAGGAATAATCCCCAGAATAATACTGCAAAACTGGCTGGCCACTGGAGCTGCCATCTCTTTTACCGTAAGAGAGGTGGAGAATCAAAAAACCATCGACGGAACTACCGATGTTCGAGAATACACTATTATAGTTGCAACCGAAGAATCAGAATGCTGCTGCTGCTCTAGATAACTCCTTTTTAAAATTTTAATTTTACATTAAGAAGTTTAGGCCAGGCATGGTGGCTCACGCCTGTAATCCCAGCACTTTGGGAGACCAAGGTGGGTGGGTCACCTGAGGTCAGGAGTTCAAGATCAGCCTGACCAACATGGTGAAACCCCATCTCTACTAAAAATACAAAATTCACCAGGTGAGGTGGCAGACGCCTGTAATCTCAGCTACTCAGGAGGCTGAGGCAGGAGAATTGCTTGAACCCAGGAGGCAGAGGTTGCAGTGAGCTGAGATTGCGCCATTGCACTCCAGCCTGGGCAACAAGTGTGAAACTTTGTCTCAAAAAAAAAAAAATTTTTTTTTATTTTAAAATTTTTGTGGGTATATAGTAGGTATATACATTTATGAGGTATATGGAATATTTTGATACAGACAAACCATGTGTGATAATCACACCAGTGTAAATGAGGTATCCATCACCTTAAGCATTCATCCTTTATGTTACAAATAATCCAATTATACTCTTTTAGTTATTTAAAATGTACAATTAAATTATTATTGGCTATAGTCACCCTGTTGTGGTATCAAATACTACAGCTTATTCATTTCAACTATTTTTTTGTACTCTCTAACCACTATTCCCCTCACCCCCACCTCTACCCCGCTACTCTTTCCGGCTTTTGGTAACTGATATGGTTTTGCTGTGTAACATCCAAATCTCATCTTGAATTCCCAAGTGATGTGGGAGGGACCCAGTGGGAGATAATTGAATTATGGGGGCAGGTCTTTCCCATGCTGTTCTTGTGATAGGGAATAAGTCTCACAAGATCTGACAGTATTATAACGGGGAGTTTTCCTGCACAAGCTCTCTCTTTTTTTGCCTGCTGCCATCCACGTAAGATGTGACTTGTTCCTCCTTGCCTTCTGCCGTGATTGTGAGGCCTCCCTAGCCATGTGGAACTATAAATCCAGTAAACCTTTCTTTTGTAAATTACCCAGTCTCAGGTATGTCTTTATCAGCAGCGTGAAAACAGACTAATACAGTAACCATCATTCTATTTTCTAGCTCCATGAGTCCAATTGTTTTAATGTTTAGCTCCCACAAACAAGTGAGAGCATGTGAAGTTAGACAACTCCTCTTGACACCCACAAAGTTAGTGACTGGTCACTGAGGCACTGCTGCAGGAAAACCCAGTCTCCATAACTTTTCTTCCTGGCAGCAATAGGCAAAGCAGCAGGAAGACAATCTCTGCCCAACTTCTGCTTTCCCAACCACCCATGAGTGCTTCTAATTGGTGGAACCTAATTTGGATATAAAATCTTAATTCTAAGAAAGTCTAAAAAAATGTTATTTCTATCTTTCCAGTCTCTGTAGTAGAGGGTACACTAAAACGAGCTTGGAATACAGGTTGAGCACTAATATACCACATCCACCCCAGGGGGTATATTGCTTAATGAACAATCTAACCACCAGGACCAAAAGTTCAGTCAAGCCTCCTGGGGACTGACATGGAGCAGCTGATTGTTGAAGCCACTCTGGTTTTCTCTTGTGGGCCCACCTTGTCTCTGATCTCTACTTATCTCTGTTCATCTTCTCAGCTTTCCTTTTTTTTTTTTTTTATGGATAACTTTTTTTTTTTTTGGCTTACTCATGGTTTTTCTCTATACTAATGTTATAGGACTTATGGTTTTCTCTATACTAACGCTTACTAAATAAAGCCTTCAGTTTGCTATGGCACCCTACACTCCCATTCTACATTGCCTTTCTAATAAAGCACTTGGTACCATATGGCTGGCTCTATTTTTCATTTCCTAATTCCAAATTCCAGAGAAAGAGAGAATCTGATTGATCTAACCTGAATCAGATGCTCATCCCTGGTCCATTCAGCCAGAAGGATGGGACTTTGTGTAACGTAAAGCTCTGCCATTCTATAGGTATTGTCAAACTAAGTTCTTTAGAAAGAAATATGAAAATGGAGGCAAAAATAGACATGTCTACTTTACTAAATTTTCATCTCCACGAATTGCTGTAACCCCTTCAGTTCCATTCTTAGGATGTTATAGTTAGTTCTCATTACTCACACATTAGCACCTTCCATATGGCTAGCCATGCAATAGCATTTTTAAGCTTTATTGAGGTATAATTTACATACCAGAAAATTTGCCCAATTTAAGTGCACAGTGATTTTTAATAAATCTATGCAGTTGTGTGAAGATCACTGCAATGCAATTTTAGAATATTTCCAATACCCCACAAAGTTTCCTTGTACCTGTTTGTAGTCAATCACCGCTCTTACCCCCAAACAACAACTGATCTGTGCTCTGTCTTTATAGATTTTCCTTTTTAAAGAAATTTCATGTAAATGGAATCATTCAATATGTAGCAAAGTAGAGTTTTGATAAATGTCTGTTGATAGACTGGTATGCTAAATTTTTAAAGAGCCCTATAATCCTCCTCACTTTCCTCATCCCATTTCCCAGCGTGTCTATTCCTTTTCAGTGACTTGGTCTGAGTTTTATTTCTGTCCATGGATTACGAACATGCCGTTATCTGATGAGGTTGTTTCAACCAGCTGGTTATACTCTTTCCTACTTTCTCCACTCTTTTAGGCCACAGAGACTATTCTTTTTTTTTTTTTTTTTTTTGAGATGGAGTTTCATTCTTGTCACCAAGGCTGGAGTGCAATGGCACAATCTTGGCTCACTGCAACCTCCGCCTCTTAGGTTCAAGCGATTCTCCTGCCTCAGCCTCCTGAGTAGCTGGGATTACAGGTGCCCACCACCATGCCCAGCTAATTTTTGTATTTTTAGTAGAGACAAGGTTTCACCCTATTGGCCAGTCTGGTCTTGAACTCCTGACCTCAGGTGATCCACCTGCCTTGGCCTCCCAAAGTGCTGGGATTACAGGTGATTACCTATCATTCAAGAGTGAGGGAAAAGCTGGGTGTGGTGGCTCATGCCTGTAATCTTAGCACTTTGGGAGTCTGAAGTCGGGAGGATCGCTTGTGCCTAGGAGTTCAAGACCAGCTGGGCAACAGAGGGAGATCCTGCCTTTACAAAAAGAAACACTCAAAAATTAGCTGAGCAGGGTGGCGAGTGCCTGTCATCCCAGCTACTCAGCAGGCTGAAGGCTGAGGTGGGAGGATTGCTTGAGCTCAGGAGGTCGAGGCTGCAGTGAGACGAGATCATGCCACTGCACTCCAGCCTGGGTGACAGAGTAAGACCCTGTCTCAAAAAAAAAAAAAAAAAGAAAAGAAAAAAAGAGTGAGGGAAAAATAAAATCATTTTTAGACATGTACAAAAACTAATTAAAAGGAATTCAAGAGGAATGATCAGTGAGTGTTAAAGTATATTGAAGGTTTCATCTTACTTTGGAGGAGGATGGAGACACTGATAATTTATGAAAGTTTATAGCTAAATTTATATATATCTTTTTTAAGGATAATCATTAAAAGAATAGAAAGACAATTTTTATCTTCTAAGGCATCAGTGGGGCAGAGGGAAGCCAATAAAACGTTATCAATCCAACAGAATACAGAAAAGAACAATAAAGAAGCAAAACAGGCCGGGCGTAGTGGTTCACGCCAGTAATCCCAGCACTTTGGGAAGCTGAGGCTGGCGGATTACCTGAGGTCAGGAGTTCGAGACCAGCCTGACCAATATGATGAAACCCCATCTCTACTAAAAATACAAAAATTAACTGGGCGTGGTGGGGTGTGCCTGTAATCCCAGCTACTCAGGAGGCTGAGACAGGAGAATTGCTTGAACCCGGGAGGCGGAGCTTGCAGTGAGCCAAGATCGTGCCACTACACTCCAGCCTGGGCAACAGAGCGAGACTCCATCTCAAAAAAAAGAAGCAAAATGGTAAAAAGAAAACATTCAAGATAATAGAAATGAAAATAGCAATAATCACTATTAACAAGGAATAGATATGTATTTAGTACCTAATAAGTACAGCACTGTTCCAAGCTCTAGAGATATAGTAGTGAGTAAAACAAACTCCCCACACTCAAGAAGCTTACATTTTCCTGGAGAGACATGTTCTAATACAGGAAGACACAATATAGTGAAACAGATTAAACTCACCTATACAAATCCAAAAACTATCATTGCATAAAAATAGAATCTAGCAATTGTGCTACTCAGAAAAGATGTAATTTTTTTTTCTTTTTTTTTTTTTGAGATGCAGTCTCCCTCTGTCACCAGGCTGGAGTGCAGTGGCACAATCTCGGCTCACTGCAACCTCTGCCTCCCGGGTTCAAGCAATTCTCCTGCCTCAGCCTCCTGAGTACCTGGGACTACAGGCACATGCTACCACACCTGGCTAATTTTTGTATTTTTAGTAGAGATGGGGTTTCACCTTGTTGGCCAGGATGGTCTCGACCTATTGACCTCGTGATCCGCCCGCCTCGGCCTCCCAAAGTGCTGGGATTACAGGCATGAGCCACCGTGCCTGGCCTAAAGATACAATGTTAAAAGACACAAATCACCCAAATCACAAGCCTAACAACAGAGAATCACCACATAAATCAAAAAGGGAAAAATTGACAAATGCACAGTTATATATATTTGGAGATTTTTAATCACATTTTTACATTAAGTTGATGGATCATTAACTCAAGTTGGAACATTAAGTTAATAGACACTGGAACGATGTAGTTAATATACTTGATATAATAGAAAAAGAATAGACACTGGAATGATGTAGTTAATATAATTGATATAATAGAAATAGAATGCTGCATCCAACAAATAGAGAATATGCATTCTTTTAAAATATGCACTAGAACACGTACAAGGGCAAAAGAAAGTCTCAAGAAAGTTTAAAAAGATGTTATGCAAAGCATGTCTCCTGACCACAATGAAATTAAATTAGAAATAATATATTTATTAAGCATGTATTATACACCAGGTAATTTTCTAGAAGCTGGGCACACAGCAACAAACAAATGAGATGAAGTCCTACTGTCATGAAGCTTGCATTCTGAGGGCAAGAGGACAGATGATAAACAAATTTCAAAAAATATTTAGGCTGGGTGTGGTGGCTCACGCCTGTAATCCCAGCACTTTGGGAGGCTGAGGCAGGTGGATCACTTGAGGTCAGGAGCTCAAGACCACTCTGGCCAACATGGTGAAACCCCACCTCTACTAAAAGTGCAAAAATTAGTTGGGCATGGTGGCACACACCTGTAATCCCAGCTATTCGGGAGGCTGCGGCAGCAGAACCACTTGAACCTGGGAGGTGGAGGTTGCAGTGAGTTGAGATTGCACCACTGCACTCCAGCCTGGGCAACAGAGCAAGACTCTGTCTCAAAAAAAAAAAAAAAAAAAAACCATGGTGGTTACTCAGACAATAGAATTATCTTTACAATAAAGGACTTCCAAAATGACAGATGAGAAAGTGTATATTAAACACCTTTAATAAATATTCTGTAAAATAATAAAATACAGAAAATTTAGATGGACACTTGTATCTCCTAATTTATGTATCTTGGTCAGCTTCTCCACAAGCTTACCTAATTGTTTATATACTTTATACTTATTAAAGTATACTTTTTTTTAAAAAAAAGAAAAGCCTCTCTGATGAAGTAACATTTGAGCAGAAACCTGAAAGGAGTGAGGGAGCAAGATATGCAGCTATGTAGGGGAAGAAAATTCCATGCAGAGTGAATAGCAAGATCAAAAGCCCTGAGTTGGGAGGGTGCTTGCCATGTTCAAGAAACAGCAGTGAAAAGATAGTTAAAACAAAACAAAACAAAGCATACATATGGAAACTTACAAAACACACTGAACTATTAAGGAACAGCTTTTGGCTGTAAGAGTCCTGAGAAACAACAGCTTTAAAAAACTTACTTCTCTTTCTCCTGATAGAAATTCTGGAGGCAGGTGGTTCCTGGCATTAGGTTGATGACTCAAAGTACTTAGTTCAAGATCTTTGTGATTTTGGGCCCAGCACTGTGGCTGATGCCTGTAATCCCAGCAGTTTGGGAGGCTGAGGTGGGTGGATCATTTGAGGTAAGGAGTTTGAGACCAGCCTGGCCAACATGGTGAAACCTCATCTCCACTAAAAATACAAAAATTAGCCGGGTGTGGTGGTGGGCGCCTGTAATCCCAGCTAATTGGGAGGCTGAGGCATGAGAATCGCTTGAGCCTAGGAGACGGAGTTTGCAGTGAGCCGATATCGTACCACTGCACTCCAGCCTGGGTGACAGAGTGAGACTCTGTCACCAAAAAAAAAAAAAAAAGTTTATTTTTCTTGGCCTTTTCTTCATGGTTTCTGAATAGCTGCTCCAGCTCCAGCCTTCGTGTGTACACTCAAGGCAGCAGGAAAGAGGAAGAATTAGGAAATATAAAATGTCTCCAGAGCTCTTCCTTTCCTCTTCTTCTCCCCCTTCTCTCCTTTGGCCCCCTATAAGTTTTCTATGTCTCAGCAACAAATTACCACAAACTTAGTGGCTTACAACAACACATATTCATTATCTGACAGTTTCTGTGGGTCAGGAGTCTGGAAATGGCTTAGATGGGTCTTTTGCTCAGGGTTTCATAGGCTGCAATCATGACATCGGAGGGCTGCATTCTCATCAGCAGTTTCCAAGCTCCCTCAGGTTGTTGGCAAAATTCATTTCCTTGAAGCCATAGAACTCGTGACGGTATGCTTCTTAAAGGCCAGAAAGAGAGCAAAAGTAGGTCTGAGTTTGGGAACAGTGGCATCTATTACAATGAGTGCTAATGCTTAGATCTTAACTTTTTTTTTTTTTTTTTTTTTTTTGAGATGGAGTCTTGCTCGGCCGCCTAGGCTGGAGTGCAGTGGCGCGGTCTCGGCTCACTGCAAGCTGTGCCTCTTGGGTTCATGCCATTCTCCTGCCTCAGCCTCCCAAGCAGCTGGGACTATAGGCGCCTGCCACCACGCCCAGCTAATTTTTTTTGTTGTTGTTGTATTTTTAGCGGAGACGGGGTTTCACCATGTTAGCCAGGATGGTCTCGATCTCCTGACCTCATGATCCGCCCACCTCGGCCTCCCAAAGTGTTGGGATTACAGGCATGAGCCACTGCGCCTGGCCTAGATCTTAACATTTAAATGTTGACTCTCACTCTGTCACCAGGCTGAAGTGCAGTGGCCTGATCTCAGTTCACTGCAACCTCTGCCTCCCGGGCTCAAGCAATTCTCCTGCCTCAGCCTCCCGAGCAGCTGGGACTACAGGCACATGCCACCACGCCCGGCTAATTTTTTTTTTTGTATTTTAGTAGAGATTGGGGTTTCGCCATGTTGCCCAGGCTGGTCTTGAACTCCTGAGCTCAGGCAATCCACCCACCTTGGCCTCCCAAAGTGCTAGGATTACAGGCTTGGGCCACCGTGCTAGGCCAGATCTTCACATTTAAATACTATTCTTCATTGAAAAGAATCAGAGCTCTTTGGAGTAATGGCTCATTTGAGGGCTGGGTCAAAGAAAGTGTAAGAAGAGCTTAGAACATCTTGGACCAAAAAGCAAGGAAGAGCTCAAAGAACGATGATGAGGACGTGTCAAAAGGATCCTGAATGGTACAACCATTTTGGGAAACAGTTTGGCAATTTCTTATAAAGTGAAATACAACAAGTCCTTGAATAATGTTATTTTGTTACAATGTTAATGAGAAAAAAAAAATAACTTCTTGGCCTGGGTCACCAGTGTAGTTTGGACTCTGTTTTCTCTGTGTACTCTAGCTTCCTCCCACATCCCAAAGATGTGCACATGAAGTTAACTGGCATGTTTCAATTGTCCTAGTCTGAGTGAGTGTTGGTGTGCATGTGAGTGCACCCTGGAATAGCTTACGTAGCATCCTATACATGGTTGGTTCCTGCCTTGCACCTTAAGCTGCTGGGATAGGCTCTGGCTACTCTCAACCCTGAACTGGAAAAATTGGGTAAATAATGATCTTACTTGTTTATTTTTGAGACACGGTTTCACGCTGTTTCCTGGGCTGGAGTGCAGTGGCATGATCACGGCTCACTGCAGCCTCGACCTCCTAGGCTTAAGTGATCTTCTGCCTTGGTCTCCCAAAATGCTGGGATTACAGGCATGAATCACTGTGCCCAGCCTCTTGTTTTTTGTTTTGTTTTTGAAACAAGGTCTCACTCTGTCGCCCAGACTGAAGTGCAAAGGTGTGCAGTCATGGCTCACTGTGGCCTTGACCTCCGGGGCTTAAGTGATCCTCCCACCTTAGCCTCCTGGGTAGCTGGGACTATGGGACTACAGGGGTGTGCTGACATGCCTGGCTAATTTTTTGTATTTGGGTTTTTTTTTTTTTTTTGTAGAAATGGTGTTTTGTCATGTTATCTTGCCTGGTCTCAAACTCCTGGGCTCAAGCGATCTGCCCACCTTGGCCTCCCAAAGTGCTGGGATTACAGGCATGAGCCAAGGCACCTGGTTTGGCCTCTTTTTATTAATCTTTCTTAAATGTATGTATAGGTCATATTGATTTCAATGTTTGATATTAGAGGTGTTTTGGTCTTTATTTAGAAGTTTGATGATGTCTTGTGACCAGAAATATGCCACAGGAACTCAACTCTTATTTATATCAATTAGCCAGCCTATGGTAAAATTGGTTTTGTTATACATTGTTTTGCCTAAAGTTGCAGAACCCATTGATGGCGTTAAGTGAGGACTTACTGTATACACTTATCCTACTTATTTATTCCACTTCTAGCCCATCTCTGATTTCAGCTGCAGCTTTGGTGGACAGTTTCACTTCTCATCCTGCTAGCAATTCCTAGCATAGAGCAGTCACCTTTGATTAGAGATTGTATTAGTTTCTTATGGATGCTGTAACAAATTATCAAACACAAAGTGGGCTTAAAACAATACACTTTTTTTTTTTTAATTTTATTTTTTGAGATGGAGTTTCACTCTTGTCTCCAGGCTTAAGTGCAATGGCGCAATCTTGGCTCACAGCATCTTTACCTCCTGGATTCAACCGATTCTCCTGCCTCAGCTCCCGAGTAGCTGGGATTACAAGCATGTGCCACCACGCCCAGCTAATTTTGTATTTTTAGTAGAGATGGGGTTTCACCATGTTGGCCAGGCTGCTCTTGAACTCCTGACCTCAGGTGATACACCCGCCTCGGCCTCCCAAAGTGCTGGGATTACAGATGTGAGCCACTGTGCCTGGCCAACAATACACATTTATTATTTCACAGTTCTGTAGTTCAGAAGTCCTGAATGGATGTCAGTGGGCTAAAATTAAGGTATCATCAGGATACCGTCTCTTCCTTTCCAGAGGCTCCAAGGGAGGATCCATTTTCTTGCCTTTTCCATTTTCCGGAGTCTGCTCCCAAAAGCTGGAGAGTCCCTTTCCCCAAATCCTCAATTTACTCACATCTGCAGAGTCCTTTTGTCATGGAAGGTAACATATTCATAGTTCCCAGGGATTGGAATGTGAACATTCCATTGGATGAGCCATTATTCTGTCTAGTGCAGAGATCACGAAAAGACAATCCAGATTAGAGTCAATTTACTGGGTTAGGATCCTGGGTTAAGTTACTTAACCCCTCTGTGCCTCAGTTCCCTCATCAATAAGATGGGTGAGGATAACAACAGTATCTACCGTAAAGGGTAGAGGTTTAAAGACAGTGTTTGTAAAGTGCTCAGAACAGTACCTGGCACATAGAAAGAACAATAGGAACATTTATTAAATACATTTTTTTTTGAGATGGAGTTTTGCTCTTGTCACCCAGGCTGGAGTGTGGTGGTGCAATCACAGCTTCCTACAACCACCGCCTCCTGGGTTTAAGCAATTCTCCTGCCTCAGCCTCCTGAGTAGCTGGGATTACAGGTGCCTGCCACTACGCCCGGCTAATTTTTGTATTTTAGTAGAGATGGGGTTTCGCCATATTGGCCAGGCTGGTCTCAACCTTCTGACCTCAGGTGATCTGGCTGCCTTGGCCTCCCAAGTGCTGGGATTACAGGCGTGAGCCACCGCGCCTGGCTTTATTAAATATATTTTAACAACATATTGATACTTAGGTATATGTCAAGCACTGTTTTAGGTGCTGAGGATATGGAAAGGAATATGACTTGCTGTCAAGGAACTCAAGAAATTAGATACACAAATGCAGTTACTTCCATAAAAGGCATAGAAATACTATAGAATTACAGTTTTGTTAAGGCTTAGGGAAACTTTAGAAATATTAGTCAAATGAATATGAATATGAATATGAATGACATTTGAGCTCAGCTTTGTACAATGAATAGGTGTTGGCCAGTCAGATAAGTAGGGAAGAGCTCGAAGACATGAAGAAATGTGTATTCAAATAACGTTAATATTTCAGTGTGCTTGGAGCAAAAAATAAATGATGTGAGACAAAGCTAGAAAGGCTAGTGTAAGCAGTCAGGTAATAAAGTGCCAAGTTCAGGAGTTTGAACTTTATCCTGAAAGCAATAAAATCCTTTCGGTGTTTAAACGGGAGGACATCATCAGATTTGTGCTTTTATAAGGCTACTCAGGTAACTAGTGAGAAAAATAGATTGAATTTGAAGAGACTAAAGGTTGCTCCAGTTGTTCAGGTGGTGGTAGTAGAAGACGACACAGGCAAGGACTTGAAAAATATTTAGGAGAAGCTAGAAGACTTGGTGTCCAACTTGATATGGATGTTGAGAGAGGAAGAACGGGGATCTATTAGTATGTCTAGGTTCCTGGCTTAGGGGATTGTTGAATGGGTGGCCCATTCATTGAGAACGGAAAGGAACGTAAGAAGCAATTTGGGGGGGGGGAAATAATAATAATAGCTAACATTCTAAAGGCCTTGTTACTATTACCATGGTAAAACTGAGGCTTAGGAAGACGTAGTTAAGGTACTACTTATTATTACAGAAAAATTACGGCTTAGAAATGTCAAGGTCCTATCACTAATATTTGAATAGCTAGGATTTCAAGCAAGGCAACCTGATTCCGGACTCTTAGCCTTTCTAATGCTGTCTCAGTTTCGCACATGTTGAATCTGAGGTACGAAGAGTATGCAGGTAATGCTGCTCGGGAGGTATTGGGAAATACACAATCTGAGCTCAGGAGAAAGAAAGCTTTGGGTCGAAAGTACCCTCCACGGTAGGGGAAAAAACGTGAAAGGAAGCCCATTCTTTTCGTATGTCAGTTCACAGTAGTTGAAACATCTCCGTTATAATTTCTTTGTCTTTCTCCCACCCCTGCCCCCTCTCCCACAGAAAGAAAACATAATACATGTCTGGCTGTGAGATCACACGACATCGGATAGTTTTCAAATTCAGCCCTTGACAACGAGCTCATAGATGCGGTGGTGCTTTGTTAACCTGAAAAGGACCCTCAGCGCCGGAAGTTAGCCGTCTTTCTCCATCCTGACTACTACAGTAGTCCTCCCAGAAATCGTCCCAAAATTGTCTGATAGAAAGGCTGCACGGAAACAACCCGCCACGGACAGCGGACCGAGAACAGTGACGCGACGCGATGACGTCACGCAGCAAGCGGGTGATTCCCCAGCCTCTGGCGTCACGCGCCGATGACGTAATCCCAGGCGTTCGCCCTTATGCGGGCCAGGGTTTGGCCTCGCTCCCACGTGTCGGTCAGGCCCTCCCCGCCCCCTCCCACCTGAGGGAGGCGGGGCGGGCACGGCTCCACCGGAGCCGCCGCCGCCGCGCCGGGGAGGGGGAGGGGGGAGGGGGAGGGGGAGAAGGGGAAAGGGCAGAGGGGAGGAGGAGGCGGGAGGAGGAGGAGTAGGGGAGCCAGTGAACTAGGCGGTCAGGCCTGCCGGGCGGCGTACAATAGCGCGGCTGTGGGCGGGGGAGGCGGCCCTCCCGCGGCTGCAGCCGGAGCCGAAGGTGGTGGCTGCATAGTAGACGCCCCCTCACGGCTTCCCCCACACGCTCCCGCCCCCTCGCTCGCCCATCGCGCTTCCCTCACAGGCTCTGCAGTCCTCCCCCACAGACGCCTTCCCCCTTGGACTCTCATTCCCTTTTCCACGGAGCCCCGCGCTCTCGTGAGCCCCCTCGAAGAACCTGGTCTCCGCATCCAGTTACCACCTCCTGCCTCAGAGGCCATCTGAGCCCTTCGCACCTCGCCCCTCAGTCCCCCCTTCCCCCCCCCGCCCGCGTCGCCTCGCTCCCTCCCGCCCCCCCATCATCCCTTCCCTCGCAGTTCCCCTGTCCTGAGGGGATCCCCGCCACGGGCAGCGCGGCGGTGGCGGCAGGAGGGAGAAAGTGAAGCGGTAGCTCGCGCACACTCGCGCCCTCACTCCCGGCTAGGCGGCACCCACCGCCGGGAGGAGGAGGAGGAGCCGAGAGGAGCTGAGCGAGCGCGGAAGGTGAGAGCGGGCCTACCGCCCAGTACCCCTCGCGTCCCGGGCTGCCAGGGCTGGGGCGCGGGGTTGGGGACGGGTGGAGTGGGGGTCTGGGCCCATTTATTTCGCGTTGCGGGGCCGGGCGCCTGGGCGGGAGGAGGCGCCAGGTAAGGTGAGGCGGGCGTCGCCCCGCGAGGCCCGCTCCCGTCGGGCCAACAAAGGCCCCCTGTGCGCGTACCGGCGGGGTCGCGGGTCTCAGACGCCGGGCGATTCGAGAGACCTGGGAGAGGGAAGGGGCGGGGCGGGGCCAGGCCAGGCTGGAGCCGGGAGGCCACACGAGTACCGGTCCGGGACCGAGTCCGTCCCGAACTTCGCAGTCCTGCGGCGCTCACCCTGTCCCGCTACGAGGAGGCGCAGCAAAGCGGCGCCCAGTTCCTTCTGCATGGAATAAATGACCCCTTCCAGGCTTGGACAGTCACCTTTAGGGTTCTACTCCCTGAAAAATAAGGGCTGGTAGGACTTGACTTACGCAGCCCCTCCCCCACCCCGGAATATTCTGTAACTTGGGAAGTGAAAAACAACCGGGGAGGGAGATTTATAGTTATTTTATGTTCATTATTACGTTTGAAAAGACATGATTGTTGTAGCCTTCGCTATCCTATTTCAGCAGTACACATTACTGGGAGTGTTTTGGAAGAATACTTGAGAAGTAGTGGGTGTTGGCGTTGTGAGCAACGTCCTTGGTTTTTAAACCCCTTGGATAATTGTTCTACTGTTACAAAAACTGTGAACAGTGAAGGGAAGGGTTAGTTCCGTGGTTACTAATAAAAATTCAGATTCATTAGTCTTGACTTTAAGAATTGTTCCTGAGAACAATCTTTAATTTTGCCTCCTACATTTTTGGGTTCTCTTTCAACTCTGTCAGGAGAAAGTAGGAATTATCAGTACAGATACCTCATCTCTCTTACCTTGTGGCTTCATCTACTTCTTGTGTGACCTTGAGCTGGTCACTTCCAGCCTTAAAAGCTCCAGAAGTTTGGTTTTATGCCCCAAAACGGGCAAGTAGCAAGCACCGGACTCAGCTTTCAAGAGTCCACTGAAGAATTCCCACACTGTGAAGTCTTTGCTGGCCTCCATCCTGTCTCTCCTCTCACAGACAGAGCTGATTTCTTCCCATTGGCCAGGTGGGATTTCTACCACAGCACTTACAACATTTTGGTTCCTAATTGGAAAATTCTAAGTCAGGTGCGTATAAAAACTCCCCACCTCAACTAGAAACTATGCCTTTCAAAAAGGGTTTTGGGAACATTGACCCTGAAAACTTCCCATACTTTCCCTGAAGCTTATCCATACTCTTTAACTACATGAGCTCATGGGTCTACCTTGGTAAATTTGCTTATTCAGTCAATTCGTTTATCCAACATTACTGGAGTTCGGAGAGCTACTATGTTTCAGGCCTCTTGCTAAGGCTATGGGGATTCAGTCTATTAAGATATTCCCTGTCTTCAAAGAGCTCAAAGTCTAATGGGTGAGGTAGACAAGTAAACAATGAAGGTCTGCCCTAATCTCTGGGGGACTCCAGTTGTACAGGTAGTAGTGTGCAATAATTGAGGCTGCTGGACCTGTTTTACAAGTCTTCTCTTGGCCAAAGTGAGTCCTGCAGGGAAGGTGACCTGCCTCATCCATAACAGGGCATTTGGTAAAAAGCTTGTTCAGTTCAATTCAATATACGTTTACTAAGCACATGTTTTGAGTCCCTGTGCTAGGTTTGAAGGAAGCAGTGCCTCAAAGGAAGGTACTGTGCATCCAGAAAGATTTCTGTAAAACAAAACCTTACCACATCAGCGCCCCCTACCCCTGACTCTTCATATTCTGAAGATAAATTTCAGAGTAACATGGAATAAAAAACTCTCAGGGATCAGACCACTGCCTGCCTTTGCAGTCTCACTTTCTGTGGCTCCCCTGCCACTCTCATCTTCACTCTTGCATGTTCTGTTTTCTTCCTGGAATGCCCTTCCACCCCTTACCTGCCTGTGGAGATGTCCTTGTTGGGCCTCTGGGATGCAGTCCCTTAGTCTCTCCTTTTCCTGCATAGAATGAGTTGCTCTTCCATCCTCTGGCTCATGTACATACCACTTTTATGGCCTTCTGTAGCGCTCTGTTGCAATTACTTGAGTTTGTGCCTGTCTTTTTTTGGTAGCCTGTGAATTTCTTTTCTTTAATAAGCCCTTTAAATGATTCTGATGCTTGCTAAAGTTTGAGAACCACTGGGTTAAAAGATCTGCTCTTAGTAAAAACCAGCACCCTGCCAGCTCCTGCTGTCCCGTTTTTCTTCCGTAGCACTTAACTGCGTGACATCCCATCCCATCCCATCCCATCCCTCTCTTGCCAATAGAATGAAAGCTTCCTGAGACTGGGAAGTTTTGTCAGTTTGGTCATTGCTTTAATCCTAGTGCCTAGAATAGTGACTGCATATAGCAGGCACTCAAGTATTTGTTGAACGAATAATGTAAGATGATTTAATTCTATGTATTGCCAGCTGCGACATTGGGGTTTTACTCAAGAACCGTTCTCAGAATGAATAGGAATCATGGTCCAATGTGCAAATCCAAGGGGATCCTAACATTTTTGGGGGATTCATTTTAGGTTGAGCTTTTCCCTTTATGTGTCTCCAACCAAAGCCTGCAAGAATTTTTAGCCTAGTCTTTTGTTCGTTTGTTTGTTTTAACCACCACCTGAAAACTGCTGTTGCAATATTCCAAGCCAGGATTGTTTCTTTGGAATTTGCAAGTTGGTTTTGCAAGTCTAAGCACTCTTAACTTTTGAGTCTTTTAACTTAAAACTGTCTCTTCCTGGTCTCCTGTGGTTTTTGTCTTTCTCTAGTGATACTTAAAGCTATATAGGGCCTGTTTGACTCCACACAAAGGTTTCTCTTCTTTGTCAAGCTCTTAAAATGCTTTGTTTCTTTCACTTTCTTATTAGCCCTAAGATACCATGCCCAGTTTTATCCTTTCCTAGCTTCCTTCTGGGAGAGTGGCTTCAATTATTCATCCGTTTACTATAAAATTATGAGTCCTTCTCCACCATGTGCCAGACCCTGTGCTGGGCAAGATGTTCAGCTATATACAAGAGTGCAGCCCAAGTCTTTAAGGAGCTAGAGATAATATGACATGATAAGTGCTGAACTGAAGAGATGAAATAGAGGGATGAAAAAAGGTGGTATATGATCATAAAGGGGGGGAGAAAGCTGCCTATTTGTTTCCCTCAGTTTAGGAATAATTTGTCAAACAAGCATCATTTTGACAGGCAGACTTTTAAAAAATTTTAAGAGGTCATGGGCTTTGTTGGGGAAAGCTAAAACAAAAATCAAGGTGGAATCAGCAGTTGCCAATTTGAGACATTAATTCTGTTGTTGCTGGTTTTAATGAATTTTCTGATCCCTCTCCATGTTATTTTTCTAAATAATAACCAGAAAGTGGGAGAAAAATATTTCTTTTTGGCATAGTAAAGAGACAAGTTTAAGGTTATCAAAAGAATACATCTCACTACAGTTTATTGTTTATTTTTGAAAAGCTATAAACAATATGCATCTAAAAACAAGAGGCTTTTGACTGTTTATGATAAAGAAATGATAAATGTTTGGAGTGATGAATATGCTAATTATCCTGATTTGATTATTACAAATTATATACATATCAAAATATCATAAATATGTACAATTATTACATATCAACTAAAAATAAAAGGAAAAATGCATTGATTCAAAATTAATAGTCAGTATATTCAAACTTGAAAATAAAAAATTTAAAAACATTCTCCCACACCAGTATTTGCTCCTTCTGGGTCATTTTCTATGCCCATTATTAAAAAAAAAAAAAAGTCTCTTCACAGATGTTGTTTTAATTTCTAAGGGGTAATGTTGTAATTTGTAGTGGGTGAAGATGAAACCCTGGAAAAGTTAGGAGACCTTCTTTAGTGTCTATGTTACTGCATGACCTTGTAGAAGTAATTTTTATCTATGTGTTTTGTCCCAACTGTAAAATGGGGATAGTAATAGTTGCTATGACTAGTTTACAGGATCATGAAGCAATTAAAATAATGACTATAAAGGAATCTTTGAAAAGTATAATTTGCTTGTTAGTTGTTAGGTGGTGGTAAGCTTACTAAAAATGGCTTACGTTATTGAATACCTGTTCTGTACCAGGCCCTATATGAGATGTTTAACATGTTCTTTTTAACCCTCAGAATAACCTTATGAGATGATTGCTGGTATCTCTGTATCATAGGTGAGGAAACCTGAGAGTCATACTAGTAAAGGGAGCTTATTTAAGGTTTTGCTGCAAGTAAGTGGCAGACCAACAATTCTAGTCCATGTGCACCTGACTCCAGCAGCTATGTGCTATTTTCAGTACACAGGCTGCTTTTAATGTTTCTGCACAGAGGATATAGGAATGTTTTGCAAGTAAATATATTGCAGTGAGAGTTAAAGTTTCCATTTGGTATGTTTTTTTTGTGTGTGTATTAGAAGGCTTGGTGAAGACAGATTTACATTCGTTTACATTTATCATTCATACAGGAAAAATAACATCTTTCCTGGATGTTATTTTGTTCAATCTTCGTAACAGCCCTATGAGATAGGTATTCCCATTTTACGAGTTAGGAGGCTGAGGATCATATTAATAGAAGTCTTGGCTTGCTCAGAGGCACATCATTAATGAATGCCTGAATATTGATTTTAAACCACATTTTAAAATTCTAAGTGCTACTTTACTTTGCCACTATAACATATTGCCTTTTAAACTCTATCAAACTAAATTTTGGGGCACTAGACACATTCTTTTAAATTGGTTCCTAATCTCTTTAGCTTCTTCTCCCTAAGAAAACCCTGACTGAAGTCCACAGTTTGAACTAGAAAGGATAATTGCTGATAAAACCCTGTGTCAGATGGTCATGATGTTGCAGACTTAGAAGATAATACCTCTTTACTGAAGCTGCCAGATCAGGCTTTATCCAGTATTTGGAATCACTTGTGCCTGAATATTTCCCTGTGCCATCGTAAATTTATTAACTTAATGTGCTACATTTTTCTACCCTTTTTGTAAGCCTTTTCTTTCATGAATATCTTCCTCTTCTCTCCCATTCTTTTAGTTTTTGAGATGGGGAAAGTCATGTATGTGCTAGGCTTCTCCGGATTATCCCTTCTTGAGGAATAGTGTAGTAGTAAGTCTAGAAAGAACCAGAGGTTCATTCATCCCTCATGAGTTTTGGTGGTATTGATTGACTGTAGAACTCATATAATTCTTAAGTCCATTATGTCTTGGCTTTTGTTCCTGGAGTCAGGGTTAGGTAATTTGCATGCAGGATTGGGAAATCCATTCTTGTTTATGGGCTGCTTTCTTTTATTACTTTTCTACTTCCAGCCTTCTCCAATATCCCTTTCCCTTTCAGACTGTTAAGTACTAACTGAGGCTGGCAAGAGCATTTTCTAATTTATAGAATCTGCCTTTTGAATCTTTTGGGATGGCAAATGACAATGACAGTATATGCTTGGCTTCCACCCTCATCTGCCTGCCTATATCTTTAAGGTCCAGCTTTCCTTATTTCCTCCTGGATTCCCACAAAGCTAAGATTGATGTCTTCCTCACTGGTGGAACCCTTGATTTGTGTATTACTGCACTTACCAAGGGAGGGTATAAGGAAGAGCACAAAATTTGAAGTTAGACAAAGAGCTACTTGGACACTTATTTAAATCTCTATTTGTTCATTTGAAAGAAATAATACCTAACTTACAGAATTCTTGTGAAGATTAATAATATATGTAAAAGTGAATTGTAAGATACTGAGCTATATAGATGTCAGGTAGAGTAGTTTGTAATTTTATGACTATGATTGTGTGTAGCAGTGGTTTTAATTTTGGCTATGCACTTGAATTACTTGTGAAGATGTAAAGAGTTGCCTTGGCACCTCTATTTTGAAAGGTTTATAGGTGATTCTGATATGCAAAGTTGAGAAGCACTGCCTTATATTAACAATGTTTTGCATAAATGTCTTATGTAAGTATTATATGAAAAGTAATATTTTATTGCCATTTAAAGTTCATTCATTTGCTAAATACATATTATGCATCAGGCATTGTCATAGGTTCTGAATAAACAGATGAATCATAGCCTCTACCCTTGGGTTTATAGTTTCTGGGAGAAACAGACATGTGCATAGACAATTACACTACATTGAGACAAAAAATGACAAAAATATGGAGATAAGTGCAAGTGCCATGTGAACACAGAGGAAGGGCATCTGCTGCACTTGAAATGGGGGTGGCCCGGCAAGCATTCTTAAAGGAGGTGACATCTAAGATGGGTTCTGAAAAATGATCAGGGGTTAACGAAGCACAGTCAGGGAGGGGTGAGAAGAAAGGGGAGATGATGGACCCTCTTGAAAGAGAGAGCAATATGTGAGCAGAAGATTTGAGAGCCTGTTTGGGGAGCCCTGTGTAGTTTAGTATGCTTAGAAGATAGGGTGTAAAGTGGGGAGGCGTGAGAGCAGAGAGGAGGCAGGGCCCAGATGATGAAGGGCCTTTTGTATAATGTACAAAATACTTTTACTGATATTATCTGACTTTATTCTTTGGACAATCCCCTGGGTTAGCTAGGACAGGTGTTGTTTTATATTCATTTGATAGAAGAAAACACAAAGAGGTTAATTGACTTGCTGAGGCTATACAGCACAGCTAAGATCTGAAGCCAGGTTCTTATGATTGTTTAGTTCATCATGCTTTTTCTATTACACCATAGCCGTCTTAGACTTTTGCGGTGTGGTAGGGAATCAGGTAAGCTCTGTGGATATATGCACAACAATTTGGAAGCTGTAATGTGCTAGACTGATGTTGGCTAACTCATTTTACAGATGAGGAAATTTAGGAGCAGAGACATCAAGCTGTCATTTGAAGACTTTTTTTTTTTTTTTTGAGATGGAGTCTTGCTCTGTCGCCCAGGCTGGAGTGCAGTGATGCGATGTCGGCTCACCGCAAGCTCCGCCTCCCGGGTTCACGCCATTCCCCTGCCTCAGCCTCCCAAGTAGCTGGGACCACAGGTGCGTGCCACCATGCCCGGCTAATTTTTTGTATTTTTAGTAGAGACAGGGTTTCACCGTGTTAGCCAGGATGGTCTCAATCTCCTGACCTCATGATCTGCCCGCTTCTGCCTCCTAAAGTGCTGGGATTACAGGCGTGAGCCACCTCGCCCGGCCTTGAAGACATTTTTAAAAATTATTACTGTGTAACCACAGCAAGTCACTTAACCGTCCTGAGACTCAGTTTTCCTTAGCTGTCATATAAATGTGTTGAATTTGATGCCAACTTCTTTGCTTGAATATTTTGACAGTGATTCTTAACCTTCTCACCTACTCCCTGCCCTCACCCTTTCTCTGTGATACACCGGGATGTAGTCCATCAGTAACAGTATTTCACTATGGAAATAGTTCCCAATGGGCTACAGAAACAAAATGTAAATTTCCAGTTTTGGGGATGGGTAAAGAGGGACTTGGTATAGTTGGAGGGGCTCTTGGTTCTCCAATTACCTGTTAGAGAGTTACTATTAATATTTTATTTATTTATTTATTTTTGAGACAGGGTCTTGCTCTGTCATCCAGGTTGGAGTACAGTAGCTCCATCATAGCTCACTGCAGCGCTGCCCTCCCGGGCTCAAGCAATCGTCTCACTTTAGTCTCCGAGTAGCTGGGACCACAGGGGCATGCTACTAAGCCCAGCTAATTTTTGTATTTTTTGTAGAGACAGGGTTTTGCCGTGTTGCCCAGGCTGGGCTCAAGTGAACTGCCCGCCTCAGCCTCCCAACGTGCTGGAATTACAGGCATGAGCCACTTTGCCCGGCCCAAGAATTACTATTTTATAACATTCCCTCCCACTTATTTTCTCATATGGAATTATCTCACCAGTCCAGAGTCTGAGATTTTTTTGATATCCAGGATAGATTTTGCTTAATTTAATAAATTACATATGTAATTTGTAAAGTAACTTAAAAAAAAATAAAGAACTAGGTGAGCAAAATGAGAAAGCCCATTGTGATAGACTTGAAAAGTCCAAGTTTCCTGGACTTTCTAGAGATTATATATAGGATTATATATATAATTTTTGTGCTTTACTGTTTTCAAAACCCTTTTATATAGAGTCTCATTTAACTTAATTCTGTTCTTAAGCCATCATATTTTTATAAATGAACAAAAGTTAAGTGGCATGATTATGTAGCTGGGAAGTTACAAACTGGAATCTTTAATTCATATTTTCTGTCTCCAAATCTGGTCACCTGTTCCTGATCATTTGGGTGCTGCCCTGACCAGTGGCACTTTTTAAAAAATTGTACGTTCCTAGGAGAATGGTAAAATATATTTATAGTTCCCTCTAACTCTTTCAAAAAATCATTTTTTTACTATCCATTGCTACTTGTCGGATAATTGACTTAGTTGACTATGTGGTAAAGGTTCCAGGACAGTTAGGAATGGCTGCTGAGTATATTCTTCTCACACACACACACACACACACACACACACACACACACACACACTTTCATGTATGTACCAATCCAATACAGCTGGTCCCTTACTTACAGTGGTTCAACTTAATGATTTTTCGACTTTATGATGGTGTAAAAGCAATATGCATTCAGTAGAAACCATACTTGGAATACCCATCCAATCACTTTCAGTGCAGTATTGAATAAATTACATGAGATATTCATCACTTTATTAAAAAATAGACTCTGTGTTAGATGATTTTGCATAACTGTAGGCGAACGTAAGTGTTCTGAGTATGTTTAAGGTTGGGTAGGCTGAGCTATGATGTTTGGTATGTTAGGTGTATTAAATGCATTTTTGACTTAAAGTATTTCAGTGTAAGTTGGGTTTATCAGGTCGTAACCTAATCATAAGTCAAGGAGCATCTGTACAGCTCTATAGTGCTTCTATTTATTCCTTAATTAGACTACACATATTTATTGATTTCTTCCTGTGTGCCAAGCATTGTACTTAGTACTAAGGATACACTCATAAATAATACAGACATGGTCCTTGTCCTTGCTCTTACAAAGATTACATTCCAGAGGGTAATACAGAGAAAAGTAAGTAGATATACAAGTGGACAGTTGCAGATTTTGATAAGTCCTACAAAAGAGATAAAGGACTAATGTAGAGAATTTTGGAGTGATAAGGAAAAGACCTCATTGAGGAAATGATGCTTTTAAACTGAGATGTACATGATAAATAGATTTTAGTCATGCAGAACACTGAGGGGGAAAAAGCATGTCAGGCAGAGGGAACATTTTAAATGCACAAAGGCCCTGAGAATAGGTAAAAGTTTAGAGATGTACTGCTCAATATGGTAGCTACTTAGCCAGTGTGGCTGTTGAGCACACTGACTGATTCACATAGAGATGCACTGTAAGTGTAAATAAAATACATACCAGAGTTTGAAGACAATACTGAAAAAATAATGTAAAATAACTCATTAACTTTTTATATTGGTTATATGTTGAATTGTTAATATTTTGAATATATTGGGTTAAAATGTATTTTAAAATTAATTTCACCTCTTTACAAACTTCAAAATATAGCTACTAGAAAATTTGAGATTACATATGTGGCTTTTCTTTAAGGCTAACCATATCTTTCAGTTGGATAATGCTGGTTTACCTCAACATAGAGGAACTAAAAAAATTATGGCTGTTGTATAGGAAGCAAGAGTAAATGGTATGAGATGAAGTTGGAGTGGGAGGAAGAGACCTTTCAAAACGCTACCCTGTGTAATATCCTAGTTAATCCGAAGGGACTGAGAGGGGATTATCAAGTCTGATTTTATAGATGGAGACAGTAATTGCCAAAGTCTCTCTTCTCTCTAGAGTGCTAGAATGAGGAGATGAACAAGCACTTTTAGCATAGTATCTTGGGAGTAGAATGCTCTATTTCATTGTCAGCTAAAACAAGTAAATAAATATTGATGAAGAATAAATTGATTAATACAAGTTTCCAAGTGGTCTTGAGACTGCCTCTGGCTATCTGTGGTAGGTGGACCCTCTCAAAGACTGAATTTTTCATAAAAATTTTCCTGTAGGCTGACTCTTCTTTAAACTGTTTCATTTTATACTATATTTCTTTAATTTTATGTATGTTAAAAAATTTTTTTAAATAAAACATTGGCAGGGGAGTATGTGCAGTGAACACCCATATACCCATTATTTAGATTCTGTGGTATTTTGCTGTGTTTTCTTTATCGCATGTCTATGTATCCCTTGATCCATTCATTAACCTGTCTTATTTTGAAGCATTTCAAAATAAGTTGCAGGTATCAGTACACCCGTAAACACTTTAGCATTCATATCATTATTTGCTTACATGAAACTATACTCTTACTTGATACTCTGTGGCATTATTTGATGAATATCTGTCTACCCTACTAGACCCTAAGTTCCAGAGAATAATTTCTCTTTAAGGCTTGGCACCTTCAAGAGAATGAGTTTTAACATAGTACCCTTTTTCCTAAAAGCCCCCCCACCCCACCCCCACCCACCTTTTTTTTTTTTTTCTCACTGTTGTATCCCCCAGTGCCTAACCTATAGTAGGCACTTTGATTGAGTGAGTGAAAGTGGAGCCAGCATTCAAACTGTGGTCCACGTGACTTCTTTTTTTTTTTTTTGAGACACATGACTTTTTTTTTATTTGAGATGGAGGGTCGCTCTGTTGCCCAGGCTGGAGTGCAGTGGCACGATCTCGGCTCACTGCAACCTCTTCCTTCCGGATTCAAGCAATTCTCCTGCCTCAGCCTCCCAAGTAGCTGGGATTATAGGTGCAAGGCACCATGCCTGGCTAATTTTTGTGTTTTTAGTAGAGATAGGGTTTCACCATGTTGGCCAGGCTGGTCTCGGACACCTGACCTCAAGTGATCTGCCAGCCTTGGGCTCCCAAAGTGCTGGGATTACGTATGTGAGACACTGTGCCTGGCCCACATGACTTCTTTACTAATAACTGTTATTTGATTTTCTCAAGTTCAAAGAACATAAAAAAAAAAAAATCCTTTCAATGTCTGGTATTAGGAGAAGAGAGGAGAGAAGAAACCTTACTGTGCTAAATGTGTAGCTGCCCAGTGCAAATGCCTCTGACCTGAGTAAAAGTTGAAAGTATGTCCTGATGCTATCTAAGGATGCGGAACATTTTTTTTTTTTTTTTGAGACGGAGTCTCACTCTGTTCCCCAGGCTGGAGTGCAGTGGAACAATCTCGGCTCACTGCAAGCTCCGCCTCCCGGGTTCACGCCATTCTCCTGCCTCAGCCTCCCCAGTAGCTGGGACTACAGGTGCCCGCCACCACGCCTGGCTAATTTTTTTTTTTGTATTTTTAGTAGAGAAGGGGTTTCACCGTGTTAGCCAGGATGGTCTCGATCTCCTGACCTTGTGATCCACCCGCTTCGGCCTCCCAAAGTGCTGGGATTACAGGCGTGAGCCACAGCGCCCGGCGATAAGATGTGGAAAATTCTTAAAGCTGATCAGCAGCTACTTTGCTACTCTGGATCTTTCTTCATTTCCTTTAAGCTGAGGAATTGCATGTTACTGAAAAATGGCATTGGACTGAGACCCTTGAAGGCCTATTTGTCTTCTAGTGGGTCAGCTCTTTTTAGTATTATCGAAGGCAGTGTTTCAAAATTCGCAGTTTTCTTTTGGATTAGTATGGGTTTCTTTAAAGTGCCACACAATTCTAATAAAGCTTAACATGAATAATGTGACTAACTTTGTTCCATTAAAAATAACAGGGCTTTGTTTCACAAACTTTTGAATCAATTTAAAATTTAGTTATGATGCCATCCTGACAACCCTTTTCTGTTTCCTTTTTTGGTGTATGTAAACATACGTAAACATACATGTAGTTGTAATCATAATGTAGACCTAAGTTTGTTGTTTGCCCTTTTTTCTTGACTTATACACATTCCCGCATGTTACTCTTTAGTCTTCATTGTAAAATTTAAGATGATGTTCCATAATTTACCCGAAACTATTGTGTCAGTCAATGTTCTACTGGAGAAACAGAACCAGTAGAATAATTCTTTCTTAGAGAAACTTCAGTTTTGCTCTTAAAGCCTTTCAACTGATTAGATGAAGTCCATCCAGATTATGGAGGATAATATTCTTTACTTAACGTCAGCTGATTGTAGATGTTAACCACATCTGCAAAATACCTTCCCAGCAACTTCTACATTAATGTTTAATTGAATAACTGGGGACTATAGCCTAGCCAAGTTGACACATAAAACTATCAGGTGTAGGTTTTTAGGTTTTTCTTTTCCTATTATAAATTATACTGTAATTTTACCCAATAGCACTGCATATAGCTTTCTCCTTTCAAAGATTACTTCTTTAGAATAAATTTCTATAGGTGGGATTACTGGATCAAGGGGTAGAAGACCTAATGGGCTCTTGACAGGATTTGACATTTGCAAACTGAAAAAACCACTACAGCCTTTCTTTTGATGATTTCTTCAGGAATTGGCCTATTCAACTGACTCATTTACCTTTTCCACAAGCCTAGTTTTCTGCCTGTGTTTTCTATCTCTGGAAATAATTGCATGCTTTTCCTCAGGATTGTCTTCAGTTTTACTCTTATTCTCCTTCTGCCACTTTTTTTCTGCCCTTTACCTCTCTGCCCCCACCCTCCAGACTTTGCCTCATATATCACAGATGAAATAGAAGCTTCATATTCCTACTTAGAATTTACTTGGATTTGTACCCATTCCTTCCTTTGCCCCTTCTTTTACAATGAAAGAAGTCATTCTGTTCTCTTGCCTCATCTCTTCTTCGCTTGCTCCTCCACATGTTTTTAGATTGTTTCCCATGGTCCCATTTTAGAAACCTCGCTTTATGGCATCTTTAAATTTTGCCTTCTACTGAGTTATCCTAAGCATCATTCAAACATTCTACTTAAAGGAAAATAATTTTCCTTTTCTTCACCAAAAAAAAAAAGTGCTCCTGGGATCCCATGTCAGCTTCTAGATAAACCCTATCTCTGCTTTCCTTCAAAGCTAGTCTTTTTAAAATAGCTATTTACAACTTCTACTTCGAGTACCTTACCTCCTATTTATTCTGCAGCCTGCTCCCCTCCTGTCTCCACAACCTCATCATAACTGCTCTTGCTAAGGCCATCAGTGATGTTCATGGTGCCAAACTTACTTTAAAAAAAAAAAAAAAAGCAAACAAAAAACCTTATAGCCACAGATGTACCCAATAATCCTGTACCTCAATGGCTGGCTGGCTGGCTGACTCCCTCCCTCCCTTCCTCCCTTCCTTCTTTTTTTTCTTTCCTTCTTTCTTTTTCTCTCTCCCTTTTTCCTTTTCATCCCTTTTTTTTTTTTTTTTCTATTCTACAGAGTTTGAGAAAGTCTGTCTCTCCTCAGGGCCTTCACACCTGTTCTTTACCCCTGGTTTGCTGTTCGCAATTCTGGCTTCTCCTTCTCATTCAGTAAACAAATACTCATTGTCTACTGTAAACCAGGACCTTTCTAATCTAAAGAAGAGCCCCACGCCGGGCGCGGTGGCTCACGCCTGTAATCCCAGCACTTTGGGAGGCCTAGGCAGGTGGATCACGAGGTCAGGAGATCGAGACCATCCTGGCTAACACGGTGAAACCCCGTCTCTACTAAAAACACAAAAAATTAGCCAGGCGCGGTGGCGGGCGCCTGTGGTCCCAGCTACTCGGAGAGGGGGCTCAGGCAGGAGAATGGCGTGAACCCGGGAGGCGGAGCTTGCAGTGAGCCGAGATCGCACCACTGCAGTCCGGCCTGGGTGAAAGAGCGAGACTCCGTCTCAAAAAAAAAAAAAAAAAAAGAAGAGCCCCTCTGTTTTCCTCTTACAGCACTTTGTTATTTTCTGCAATGGCATTTATAATGGTTTGTGATTCTGTATTTATTTGACTCTTGGTTATGTCTAGACTTTCAACTCCATAGAGTCAAAGGTCATGTCTTTTGGTCACCATTGTACCTCATCACTTAGTACAATGCTTGGAACACAGTGAGGCTTGTAAATATTTGCAGAATGAATAAGCTCATGCTATCAGTCCAATGGATTATCAAGCCTTGTTAGTTTTATCTCTGTAGTTTTTTTACCAGTTTATTTTTATTTCTCTATCCTTTCTGCTCTGATTTAGACTAATCATCTCTTCCCTTGACTTTTAGTAACCTATTAACTAGTGTGGCAACCAGTCTTTGTGCCCTCTTATTTATTCATTATTCTGCCTGGAGTAATTTTTCTGATCCTGTCACTGTTCTTCCCAAAAGCCATCAGTGTGTCTCCATTGTTTATAGGATAATATGTAAATTAGTTATTCAGGGAACTTAATAATTTGACCTCACCTACCTCTTCAGCATCATCTCTTCTAACCCTACTCTATCTCTCTAAATAGACAGTTTCAGTTTCATTCCATTTCATATCATATTACCCTGTTCCCTCAGCCTGGAATTCTGTTTTCCTCTATGCTTTTAAAACTCTTTATTCCTCAAGATGCAACTTGGATGCCAGTTCTTCCATGTAGGCTTCCCCAGTTTTCATCCTCCCATTCATGATTTTAAGTTCCTAGAGGGTAGTACTTTGTTTTGTTCTTTGCTGTATCTTCAGTATCTTGATCAGTGCCTGGCATGTAGTAGGCTCTTAATAAATATTTGTTGAAAGACTGAATAAAATAATTTACTTTTGCACTCCCTCGACATATATTCATCAAACTTTCTTGAATTTTCATAGTACTCTCTCCGTCCTTTGCACTATAATTAGTATTGAAGTTCATTTGTTATCTATAGGGACTTATAAAATTAGCCCCCACTCAAACATTCCTCCCTGCTCACCAGTAAGGTCTGTACATTCACCCCTCTTTGTCAGGAAGTGCTTTTCTAATGGTAGGATTATCAACATTGAACAATGTAATGCAAGTGGATTCTAAAATGAATGTTGAAAAAATTTAGGAAGTTGAAATAAGGCAATATTGGATAATGGCCTGAATCACACACACAAAAATCACTGACAAATGAGGATTAGGTAAATTTAGACCAATTTAAAATTGAAGGGAGAATTAATGTGGGTAATGACATAACAGGACATTTGGAGGACAATGATTTGAGTAACAAAGGATTAAAAGAGACCCTTGGGAAAAATTGATGAAGCTCTTGAATATTTTTATAAAATTGATCCTCTTATCGATATGTTTTGAAAGCCAAACGTGAAGTGACAGATGTTCTTTGTTCTAAGAATTAACTTTGTGGGCAATATAACAAGTTTTATTAAATTAGGAATTATAAACATTTTAAAATGTTTGTCTTGATAAATTAAAGGCCCCATCAACATTTTAAAAAAATTTACTAAGAAATTTTGGTCCCTTGTCAGTTAACTTTAAGTGGTATTTTTGGATAGTAGTTATCCTCACATAACAAGAATCCCCTCTATATATGCTTATTCCTCCATTAGATTTAGTTCCCTGAGATTGGGATTGTGTTTTTTAAATTATATTCCTATGATGGCTACCTCAGAGTCTGGTACATCAGAGATGCCTAATAAATGCATAGAGATAAGAAGTGAATAATAATTGAAGGGACTTGGTAAGGGTCCTTGAAAGGTCCTGTCTGGTACAGAGCTTATACAGCAGGTGTATGGTAACATTTGACTGTCATGCTTTGTTAAGACCAAAAGGAAAACCTCTCTTATTCTTCCTTTTCCCAGCTCCTGCCTAGTGTGTATTTTAATATTCAGAATCTGTTCTCTGCCTCAGTAGCTGTTATTCTCATTGTAATTCTTCCTGGAGATTGAGATGGAAATGAGAAAGGCTTTGGGCTGCCGACTGGGTGTCCACATTCATGAGAACTTAGAAATGAAGAGGGACCAAATGCCATGCCTGACCTAGACAGCTTCAGGTCAGCCAATCGTTGCTTTCCTGCCTCTCCCTTTGTTCTCTGTGCCTCTAGCCTCCTATCTGCTGGAGGTTTGTGCTACAGCTGTTTATGCCAATTAATGTAATGCTAATGCGCCCCTTAATGAACCCATGGAAGCACACGGTCCCAGCCAGTGAATAAGAACTGCAGAGCCGCAGCCTTCAAAGCACCTTTTTACTAACAATTGGACCAGGCACCTGAATATCTTTTCACATTGTTTTTGAAACCATGGAAACAGAAGTTGAACACGACCTTAGTTTTGGAAGTCTAACAGCTCACTTTATAGAATAAGGAAAAATAATGACAGAGATGATGAAGTTCATGCCCAATTAATAATTCCAAACCTCACATTTCAACAAGGCTGTAACATGTAAATATAATTTTCTCTTCTCTGTGTATTGTGTAGCTGTTAAAAATCTCTGCTACTGACCTAACATTGAATCCTGTGGCCCTGCCATTTCCTGACTGTGATCTGGCCAGAGTAGTTTTAGTTAACCTCTGTGGTTTTGGTTTCCTTATACTTGAAATGGTACTAATAATAGTACCTGCTTTGGCTGGGTGCGGCAGTTCATGCCTGTAATCCCAGCACTTTGGGAGGCCGAGGCGGGCGGATCACAAGGTCAGGAGATTGAGACCATTCTGGCTAACACGGAGAAACCCTGTCTCTACTAAAAATACAAAAAATTAGCCGGGCGTGGTGGTGCACGCCTGTAGTCCCAGGTACTCGAGAGGCTGAGGCAGAAAAATGGCATGAACCCGGGAGGTGGAGCTTGCAGTGAGCTGAGATTACGCCACTGCACCCCAGTCTGGGTGGCAGTGCGAGACTCCGTCTCAAAAAAAAAAAAAATAATAATAATAATAATAATTGTACCTGCATCCTATGTTTGTTATTAGGATTACATGAGGTAGTAGTTGTAAAGCACTTAGCAAATTTTGGCACATAAGAAGTCCTTAACAAATGTCGGCTATCATTATCATTACAGGATAGAGAAGCTAAAATGATTTTAAATGACTTCTGCTTTAATTTATAGCCCTGCCCTCAAAACCTTTGTTCCTAATTCTTCAATTAGAATATAAGCCTTGTGAAAACAAAGACGTTCTCTGCTTGCTTCTCTGTTGTCCTCAGCACCTAGACCAATTTTTAGCACATAGTAGATACCTAATAAATATTTGGTGAATTAATGAATTCTAGGGACATTTTCTCTAAATAACATCTAGGTTTAGATACTTGAATCTTTTTTTTTCCTTTACTGTTGTTTATATGAATTTGCACTTAAAAAATAGTTTTTATGTTGTGTCTTTGATCTTTTTGGGTATCCTTGTTTCCTTCTACGTTGTAAGGCTCCAAGAGTGGGAGAGTGTGATGTCTACTATGGGAATCTCCCTATAGCTTCTAGTATGGTATTTTTTTTAAAATACAGTTATTAGTGCTTAGTAATTACTGACAACTGACTATAAAATTCACTTGTATTCAACATTAATTTTTTGAGCAAAAACTAGTATGTGCAGTGGTATCATTTCCAACTCTTTAAGAAGTTGTGAATTTGTAGGTGCAGGTGCAGTCTTTGGTGGCAAGAGACACCTTATTACTATTGTAAATGTTGATCTTTGCACTTGAAATAGCCCTCTCTTTCCTCTCTGTCCCTTTCTACCAGATGACATACCCCTCATTCTTCAGAGCTCAGTCTCCTGTCAAGTCTTTCTTCCTTTATGTAAGTCTTTCTTCCTCTTTTTGTAAATCTCTTCATGGAGGTAGTGGATAACTTTTGCAAATGGGGTTATTTTGAGGGAGGACATTCCACACTGATAGAAGAGCTGATGCAAAGACATGGTAGGAAAGGGCCAGGTGTCATGGGAATATGATAGTAAATATTATATGCTATCTTATTTGTCATGGCTCTTATTAATAGGGGCAAACAGGAGAGTCCATTCTAGCAAGTTTAAGCAAAAAAGATTTATTAAAGGATATCAGAGAGATTTAGGAATCTTTGGGAGAGTTAAAGAAATGGACCCAGGCTGGGCTTCCAGGAACAAACTCCCCAAACTACATTAAATAACTGAGTCCCCAAGGATGCTGCTCTTTGCCAGAATCAGGAACCTGTTGCTACAGTTGCTAGATAGAGAACTATGCTGCCTCTGCTGCAGTTTGTTCCAGCAAAAGGGATGTCCTGTGCCAGTCTGTCCCATCATCCAATTTAGTTCTAATCAGTATCTAGTCTGAGAGCATCTGAATGGTGGAACCTAAATCACATTTAGAAGGAAATCTGAGAAGTAATTTTTTTTTTTTTTCAACTTCTGTAGTGCCTACTAAGCTAGAAAGGAGTTGGAATAGGTGTTGAGCAAAGCAGTGTATACATTGTGCCCTAGAGAGTATTCAGGTGGCTGTACCCTCTTCTAGTACCAAATTGTGTATCATTTGGAATTCGGTAAACAGAAATTCTGACTCAAATTTGGCTTAAATCATGTTGACGTTTTTATCATGCTTGTGTTACCTTTATCCACAAGCTGGCTTCCATCATGGTAGTAAATTGGCTGACAAGACCAGCTGGGGAGATAAGCTTCTTTATTCACCAGTGGATGAGAGAGACAGAGAGAGAGAGAGAAAGGGAGAGAGACTGACTGATTTTATTTCAGAAAATGGACAAAAATTTCTTCTCCTCAGTGAAATTGAACCAGTAGAGATCACCTGCCCATCCCTGAACTACAAGAATTTCTAGGGACATGCCAGGTGCTGATTGAGTAAACTTAAATCTGATTCAAGAACTAATCACTGGCAAGGAGAATGGAATTACCATGTTTGGTTTGGATGTACAATCAGGGCCTACTCTTGGAGCTAGGAATGGGGTCAGCTTTCTCTGAGAACAGTGCTTCTCAAAGTGTTGTGTTCTGGGAACTTGCTAAAAATGCAAATTCTGGAGCCACATCTCAGACTTACGAATCAAAAACTCTGGGTGTGGGGCCCAGGAATCTGTGTTTTAACAAGCCCGCCAGATGATTTTGATTTCATGCTAAAATTTGAGAACTGCCTTAGAAACTGTTTGATGAGGGATGAATACCTGATTAAAAAAAAAAGTCTGAGCTCTGTTAGGAAGGGAGAAGAAGGGAATGGATGCTGGGTAGGCAGCCAACAGCATCCATTTCAAAACTGGAAAGACAGATAGGGACCAGTTCATGAGGAATCTTGAATGTCTAGCTCACAAGGTGGTGGTGGTTGTGAGATATAAAACCGGATAATGTGTGTCTGAGGGACTTGTACAATGAAGGAGATAGGTTATAATAGGGACAGAGTATATTGAACTTGGAGCCAGAGTTTGGATTCTCATCCTGGTCTTTTTACCTCATTGAGCTTCGGGCTCCCCTTCCGTAAAATAGGGAATATAACCACTGGGGTGTTGAGACAATTAAATGGACAAATATATGTGGAAGTGCCTAGTACGTAATTTAGCATATTAATAGGTAAAGAGCTACAGAATATGAATGATGATACTTGGCTAAGGTAGTATGAATTTTATTTATTTGTTTATTTATTTTTCAAGACAAGGTCTCGCTCTGTCACCTAGGCTGGAGTACCGTGGCCTGATCATAGTTCACTGCAGCTTCAACCTCCTACCTCAGCCTGCCAAGTAGCTGGGGCTACAGGCACGTGCCACCATACCCAGTTAATTTTTTTGTATTTTTTTGTAGAGATGGGGTTTCGCCATATTGCCAGACTGGTCTTGAAGTCCTGAGTTCAAGCAATCCTCCTGCCTCAGCCTCCCAAAGTGCTAAGATTACAGGTGTGAGCCACCGCACCCAGCCTGGTGTTGGATCTTTGATCATATTCAGATCAGCTCTGGTTTAACTGCATGAACATGGGTTCTGCCTCTGCAGTCTTACCCTGGGGCATTATATGAATTATTTACTTTGGCTGTTACAGGGATAGTGCAGTTCCTTTTGCTCTTATAACTAATATGTATTCAGCTTGCTGTGACCATACATATTTTATGTTCTTCCCTGGCACTATAATTCATTCCTTTTTATTTTCTCCTGTGAGGTAATTAAAATTTGTAATACCATGCCCTTTTCCCCCTTGTTTTTTTTTTTTAATATATCTCACATTTTCTAAATATAGAATACTTACAAGTTCATGTTAAGTTTCAGTGGGAAAGGTGTTTAGAATCGGTTTGGACTCTCTCCTTTGCTTTATATATAAAGAAACTAGGACAGACAGGGAAATAATTTTTCCAAAAAAAATTTTTTTTTTCCTGAGACTGAGTTTTGCTCTTTTCGCCCAGGCTGGAGTGCAATGGCGCGATCTCGGCTCACTGAAACCTCTGCTGCCTGGGTTCAAGCGATTCTTCTGCCTCAGCCTCCTGAGTAGCTGGGACTATAGGCGTGCGCCATACACCTGGCTAATTTTTGTATTTTTAGTAGAGACGGGGTTTTGCCATATTGGCCAGGCTGATCTTGAACTCTTGACCTCAGGCGATCTGCTTGCCTCGGCCTCCTGAAGTGCTGGGATTACAGGCGTGAGCCACCGCACCTGGCCTCCAAAATCTTATATATCCCACTTCTTCCTTCTTCCTATTTCTTGGCATGGATGAATTTACATCTGGGGCTTTCATTTTTTTGTTCTGTAATACTAGTAAAAAGTCATTTGTAGATTGTTTAGATCTGATGGGATTTAGTTAAAGTCATAAGCCTGATTTGCTGTGAGGCAGGGCTGATGTGCCAACCTAGGAAGAGAGAAAGCTAGTGAATAGAAGTGTTAGGAATCCAGCAGAGGAAAAAGGGCCCTACCATGAACACACTCTTTACTCCTACTTGGCTTGTTATTAGATGTGCCAACACTGTTATTAGGTGGCTTATGGCTTTTTCTTTCTTTATATCTAGGGTGTTTGAGGAAGGTAAATATGAATTTGAATGGGTAATTTCTACTCTTTGGTGCTGAGCATTTTCCACCTTCGTCTATACTGTAAATAACCAGTCTTTTTTTTTCTTTTAGAAAGTTACTGCTTGAGTGGCAAGGAAATTAGAGAAACTGCTTCTCATAGACTAGTTGGGTTGCTGGCTGAAGGGGACCCTAGGAGATGTCTAATTCAACACCCTTATTTTATGAATGAGAAACTGAAGCCAAGAGAAGAAAAGCAGCTCATTCAATATTATATAATATAAGTTAGTTACAGAGTCAAGACCACATCTCAGCACTTCTGACTCCCTATTAAGTATATTTTTACTACACCTCTCTGCAAGGCAAGTGTAAGAGAAATTGTGGGGTAGTGTAAAGAGTGCAGATTTGAGGGCATGAGATCTGGGTACAAACTGTGGCTCTGCTACTTACTGACCTGTTTCTCAGAAAGTAATATCACTTCCTTAAGCACCAGTTTCCTATTTATAAAATGAAATTATGTTGATACTCTGCCTCACAGCGTTATCATTAGAATGAAATGTGAGATGCAGGGGAAAAAATGAAATGAAGACTTTAAAGTGGACGTGGCCAATTTACTTATGAATTTTAGCTCCATCACTTATTAACTGTGTGATTTTGGGCAAGTCACTTAATTTCTGTGAACGTAGTTTTTTCTTTGTAAAATTGAGACAATAATAGCTCTCTTACAGGGTTGTTTTGAGGACATTAATATATATAAATGTAGGGGAAAAGAAATATTTTTCCCATTGCTGTGTTCATGGCTGAGGCTCCTGTAGCAAAAGACATTAACGAGAGAAAAGCAAGCAAATATATTTAATACAAGTTTAAATGACATAGGAGCCTTCATAAGGAAATGAGGATGCAAAGAAACAGGCAAACTTGTGTATTTTTATGTTTAGGTTTGATGGAAGAAGTGGGTAGTCTTGGAGAAATATGATTGGACAAAGGCGGTATGATGTAATGGTAATAGGATCAGGGTTGGAGGGAACTTAGCAAGGCTGGTTTGTTCAGATTTTTCTGTATGTCCCTGTGTCTTCAGAGAAAAATGAGCCTTTCCTCTGGGAATAAGGAGGGTACCTCTTGAATGAGGATCTGATTACCTGCTTCAGGGGAGAAGGGTGAGGGGAAGCTGAGAGAATACTTTCTTGCGTCTGCTGTTTTCTCATATGCTAAGATGTCATATTTTGGGGTAGCATGTCTTGAACCCCATTATAAAGCATCAAAGTGGTGGCTGGAACATAATAGGTAGTCAGTAAATGTTTGAGATATTCTCAGAAGACTTAGTTCTGTCTTCTCAAATGGTTTCCCTAAAGTCTTAAAATAAATACATCAGAACTTCTTGTTCTGTGGTTTTAAAGTGTTTTGTGGAGTTTGATTCCAGAGGCTATAGGTGGTGTAAGGTATGAGCTTTGCTGTTAGTCAGATTTCCATTCTAAACTCCTGTGGCACATAGGCAAGCTCTTCTGCCCAGAGAAGGGCCTCTAGAGATGGCAGGTTTTGTGGTAAATGGATTGAAAAAGAGGAGGAGGAAACTTGGTAACTGGGAAACTTGGGTCACTTCTGCAGGCAGTTGCAGCCCACTGAATAGCAGTATGTCAGGACCTTAGTGGTGAAACCATTTTTCATTGTGATCTCTGTCTCTGTTATTCTAAGTGTCTCAAAAACTGGAACCATGTCTAAGTCCTCTGCTGCTTCAACACCTGACCCACAGTAGATATGCCAATATATTTTTTTGAAATAATATCTATCTAAAGTGGAGAACTTCTGTGGCCCATAGAGTTCCATAAATCCCTAATGGCTCCTAATTCTTCACCCCAGCTTCACCTTGCAGAGATATTTGTATTTAACAAGGATTTTCTAGTCTTTAAGGATTTGCAGGATTTCAGGTCTTGGGTTTTTTAGGCCTTGCTCTGCTGCCTACTTCCCTTTGCAAATATGGTCAGGCCAGACAGCTATTTCCTTCATCCCTAGTCATTGTGTGGGACCTGCCAGGTTCTTTCGGGTTTTTAATGCTGGGGTGGTATTTGTGGCTTTAATGCACAAGAGTTGGGGAGCATGAAACCCACATGATCAGGTAAACATCATTCTCTCAGTGGGTCCAGGGTTATGAGAAAACATAATGCTGGGATGTTCTTTCTTCCCAACTCTACCCCTAGAATTGATACTTTTATGTAAGCCATTAATTCAGTAAATACCTTCTGAGCATATATACTGTGGATCAGACATTCTGCTGGGTGCTTTAAATAATTATCTTTCCAGATACTCACAAGTTAATACTTTGAGTTAGACTGAGGGTATTGCCTTCAATTTCGCAGAAAAGGAGTCTGAAGTTTAGATGAAAGGAAATGACTTGCCTTAGCTAGTAAAGGGCAGACCCAGGATTTGAAACCAAGTCTTCATGACTAAAAGATAATCATTGATTGTCATGCTTGTCTATGCTTTCAGAATGGGAAGCTCCTTGAAGATGCATGTCTGATTGAATTTTTGCTCCCTGTTCTCAGCACAGGGGCTAAAACAGAATTTTTAAAAAATTGAATATGTAATACATTGGAAAGTCCTAGATAGAATAGGGGAATTGGGGTGAGGGTATTGAGAAACTGTTTCCTAGTCCACATTATTTCCCTGGAGAAGCTCCAGTCCTTAGGGTGATTTTTTTTTTTTTTTTTTTTTACCTATAGGATTGAAAAGGAAAGCATTATTCATTCCAGCAACCCATAAGGAAAACTAACACAAACATTGTAATGCTTTAAAGATCTTCGTGTCTCATTGGGAAAATAACACCTCCTTCACTGTGTTATTTTGAGGAAAAGTGAGATGATAAAAGAGTCTGCCTGAACTCTAACGTTTTATGTTAAGTTGTTTTCATGCCTGGCTTTACCTGCCCTATCCCCTTTCTGGGCTTCAGTTTCTCTATGTGTACAGTGAGATGTTGAACTGAATGGTCTTGCTGCTCTTCCTTCCTTCATTAACATGAGAACGGATAGTTGATGCCTCTGATGTTCATATTGTTCCCATTGCCCTTTTCTCTTTAAGCGCACTGCCTAGTTTCCTTTAAAGTCGTTGCCTTCTTTAGTTTTCTTTTTAAGCTGTTTCTGTGTGGGCTAGTGTTCCCTTTTGAGGTTGAATTGAATTGTGTAAGGCCTCAGGAAGTGGTGGAAGCACCTTCCTCAAACCTGGTTGCACCAAAGGCCCATCAAGTCAAGTCTTGTCCCCAAAGAGGAAGAGAAAGCCTGGGGTTCTTAGCCCAGGCTAAGATTGAAGGAGTTTCTCTTTCGAGCTTTCTGGGTTAATTTCAAAACGTACAGGAGGGACATTTTCTTTTAAATTTCAAACACTCACTCTGTATATCATTAATATTCCTTAGCCATTTTTGTATAATATCATTCTTTAATTTCTATCCACCTTCTTAAATCTGTCCCTTGGGTCAGACAAAATGAGTTCAACCTTTCCTCCACATGACAATTCTTTATAATCACAGTAGTGATTTTATTACTGTTCTTCTCCAGCTAAATAGTTTCAAGAGTTTCTCAAATGACTACCTCTTTTTGCCTATTATACCACTTTGCTTTCCACAAAAAACTTCCCATGGGTAGTCCCTTCCTCATGCTAATCTTATTTCTGGTTCTGTATAACCTATCACTTCTTTGTAAGTTTTCACACTATTGCTGAAATAAGCCAAACATTCTTTCTCATGTTCCCTTAACTTGGGTCTCATAGCTTTTTGTTTGTTTAACATGTTTTCCTTTGCTTGCTGTCCTTACACTCAACAACCTTCAAGACCAAGTTCAAATATCTGTCTCTGATGCCTTCTCTGACATTGTCCTCCTGTGCCAGGCAGAATTAGTATTTCTTCCTTCAGTGTTTATGTGTTACTCTGTTGTAATGGCTATGACATCATTTCTTATATTTGTACTGTGTTATATTTTGTGTTGTACGGTATTGTAATTAATGTAATTTGTATATTCTACCTCTCCTTAAACACTTCTTCAAAACAACCCTTCCAAGGTTAGAAATACGTAGCAAATACCAGGTGGTCAATAAAAGAGGAAAGTACCACGCATTGAGTACCTTACTGCTGTGCAAGTTGCCTAATAAATATTCCCAATCCTCACAACAGGTCTCTGACATATTTTTCCATTTTTTCCCATGTGAGTCTCCCATTTTACATATGAGGTAATTGAGGCCCAGAGAGATTAAATGATTAATTTCTGATCTCACAGCTGGTAACTCAGACAGAATTGGGATTCAAACCCAAGTTTGCTGATTCCAAAGCTTGAGTTGTATTTGGAACTATTCTTCTGACTCCTAATTCAGTATTCTTTCTGTGCACATCAAAAACACACAAATTGAGTATGTAGATGTGTTTAATGCAGTGATGGACTAGAGTTCAAATGGGAGTGTGGTGGAATGGGGAGCAAATAGCTGTGGTACTCTCATAATTGTGTATTAAGAAATAGCCCTAGAGTTATTAATGCCTTAATTGCAACTGTAGGCAATTCTGTAATTTGGCATTTTAAAATGAATCTATTTTGGCTGGGCATGGTGGCTCACGCCTGTAATCCCAGCACTTTGGGAGGCTGAGGTGGGCGGATCACCTGAGATCAGGAGTTCGAGACCAGTCCGGCCAACATGATGAAACCCCCGTCTCTACTAAAAATACAAAAATTAGCTGGGCGTGGTGGTGGGCGCCTGTAATCCCAGCTACTTGGGAGGCTGAGGCAGGAGAATCGCTTGAACCCGGGAGGTGGAGGTTGCAGTGAGCTGAGATCGTGCCACTGCACTCCAGCCTGAGCGTGAGACTTCCCCTGAAAAAAAAAAAAAAAAAGAATCTGTTTCATCTTGTTAGCAGATATAACAACACCTACCTTTGGACATGTTCTGTTCTAAAAAGGGATGAAAAGCTGCTTCTCTCACACTACCACGGGCAAGATAGATGAGCTCAGCTTTGACTTGAAACAGTGTTAGTGCTTATGAAATCTTTCGCCTCCAAGTTTTGTCCTAACCTACCTTTCAGAGCTATAGAATCAGACAATGGGAATAATGGGATTCTTATCCCAACTATTTGAACAGGTTCTCACCAGGGAGAGCCCAAACACAAAGGACCTTTTTGGAGTTGGTAAAGAAGGCCAAAATGTAGACCCTGGGAAACACCTCTGCCTCCTTGTTTTGTGGCATGGGCTGCTGATTCATCCTATATTCTTTTAAGTTGGCTAATAGCGGATGTGTTATAGAAAGGTAACAAAAATAGGATCTAGCTCTTCTTATCTCTGTGTGGTTTTGGGTAAATGATTTATACTTCCTATGTCTTTATGTGTTTTAATCCAGTGATTCTTTCCAGGTGAAGGGATCCTGTTGTACAGGGACCACACATCTTTGCTGCTCAGGGACTATGCAAGGCTCTAAATTACAGCTTCTTTTGCTCTCCTTTTTTGTTTTTTGTTTTTCTTTTTGTCACAGCTCCCCTATTCACTATTATTCTAAACAGTTTTTGAAATCTCTTACCGTCTGATGTCCCCTCACCCATTCTCTTTATTGTTGAGGTTCATACCTCTTTTATAGCTTTACCATCATTTTAGAGTGATTTTGGGAGGGAACATAAGTAAATGTGTTTGCAATCTGCCAATTTTAACTAGAAACAAACTTCAAAGGAAGTTAAACAAATAGAAAACTGAAGTTGCATTTATATCTAGAGTTATAAAAACTTTACCATGAAAGTACATGAGAGGATAGACCTTTCAATGAGATGTTCTGGATTCAAATCTTAGCTCCATCATCTATTAACTATATGACCTTGGGTCTGAACTTTCTTTTTTTTTTTTTTTTTTTGAGACGGGGTCTCGCTCTTTCACTCAGGTTGGAGTGTAGTGGCGTGATCTTGGCTCACTGCAACCTCTGTCTCCTGGGTTCAAGTGTTTCTCATGGCTCAGCCTCCTGAGTAGCTGGGATTACAAGCCTGCACCAGCATGCCTGGCTAATTTTTGTATTTTTAGTAGATTCAGGGTTTCGCCTTGTTGGCCAGGCTGGTCTCGAACTCCTGGCCTCAGGTGATCCACCCACCTCGGCCTCCCAAAGTGCTGGGATTACAGGTGTGAGCCACCGTGCCCAGCCTGGGTCTGAGCTTCTTAATAAAGGATAGGCCAGCACAGCCTAGCATAGAGACAGTGAGTCAAACATTTTAATATCATGAACAACAAATATTATATTTATTATCTGCTACATGCTAGTGCTAGACCCTAGAGATACAAAGATGACTAAGATTCACTTCCTTTCTTGGAGAAGCTTGCAGACTAGTGGCAAAGAAAGAGAAAATAATACTTTAGGAACTGTTGATTGAGCATGTACTATGAACTGTGATAAGTACTGGAGATATAAAGATGAATGAGACAGTTTCAACCCTGAATGTGCTTATTGTATAGTGGGGGTGGGGTGATGAGAAGGAGCCCTGTAAATCAATAACTAATACAACAGACAAGGGAGAATAGGACATTTACGATCAAGAAGGGAGAAGTGGTATCTGTAAGTTGAAGAAGATACCGCTTCAGGATTGCACTACATGATCTTTAAGCTCTCTCTTGGCCCCAAACAGTCCATGATTCTATATGTGATAGATATTATGTATATAAAAAGCTCATGAAGAGAAATGTAGATTTTTAAATAGCTCACTCCGGTGTGAAACAGAATTATGGAAGTAGGAAAAGTGATTTTCTGGTTATCACATTCTAAAACAACAGTGGTTGTTGAACATTTTCCAGAAAGTGATCAAGAGAGCAAATGTTTCCTGAATACCTTGCCTGAGGTCAGTTTTTCCCTAAGAATGGTAGATGATACCAAAGAAGTATAAAATAGTGTTTCTGCCCTTAAAAAACTTTGATTTCATTAAGAATGTAGGATATATACACTAAAAATAAATTGAACAGTGCCACCAAATAAACTGGGTACAAACTTTAGTAGTTTAGAGAAAGGTGGCTGTATTAGTTTCCTAGTGCTCCTGTACCACAGATTGGGTGACTTAGAAAAACAGAAATTTGTGGTCTCTCAGTTCTAGAGGCCAGAAGGTTGAAATCAAGGTTTTTGCAGGTCCACCTCTGGAGGTGCCTGGCCTCTATCCTAGTTTCTGTTACCCTCTGGCCTTTCTTGGCTTATGGATGGCTTCTTTTCCCTTTGTCCTTTCACCTAATCTTACCTCTGTGTGTGATTGTCTCTTGTGTCCAAATTTCCCCTTTTTATAAGGACACCAATTATATTGGATTAGGGTCCACCCTAATGACCTCATTTTAACTTGATTACATCTGTAACTACTCTAATTCCAAATAAGGTCAATCCTAAGGTATTGGTGGTTAGGATTTTAACTTTTTTTTTTTTTTTTTTTTTTTTGAGACACAATTCAACCCATAACAGTAGGCTGGATGGTCAAGAAAAGAACTTGGTCAGGTAGGATTTGGATTAGCAGAGAGAAGTAGAGATATTGTGGGATAAGTCCTTGCAGTATTCAGACCTCCATCAGAGGACACTTGAGGTGAATTCATGTTGGTGGAACCAAGGAGTTTTGAGATCCCCCAAACAGGGACATTTGGAGGAAAAAGACAACTTCAGTTTTTTTACTTAGTTGTTTTTGTGTATATTATACTATTGTGGGCAGCTTTTCTTTTTCTAGAAGCAATTTTGTTGCTGTATGCCACATTTCTAGTCATGACCATTAAGATGTTGATTGCATGGTATATAACAATTTATTCTTAGGCAACAGAAATTAAATTATTTTAACTTACATGGCCATTCACAATAATAGAAGATGTTTTGCTTCGTAATTGTGATGAGTTTACAAAGAGTTAGATGGCTTCTTTCAGAGAATTTCACATTAGAAAACGAGGGTGACAAATGACTATAAATCATGCTGCTATAAAGACACATGCACACGTATGTTTATTGCGGCATTATTCACAATAGCAAAGACTTGGAACCAACCCAAATGTCCAACAATGATAGACTGGATTAAGAAAATGTGGCACATATACACCATGGAATACTATGCAGCCATAAAAAATGATGAGTTCATATCCTTTGTAGGGACATGGATGAAATTGGAAACCATCATTCTCAGTAAACTATCGCAAGAACAAAAAACCAAACACCGCATATTCTCACTCATAGGTGGGAATTGAACAATGAGATCACATGGACACAGGAAGGGGAATATCATACTCTGGAGACTGTGGTGGGGAGGGGGGAGGGGGGAGGGATAGCATTGGGAGATATACCTAATGCTAGATGACGAGTTAGTGGGTGCAGCGCACCAGCATGGCACATGTATACATATGTAACTAACCTGCACAATGTGCACATGTACCCTAAAACTTAAAGTATAATAAAAAATAAAAAAATAAATAAATTAAAAAAAAAGAAAAAAAAAGAAAACGAGGGTGAATCAGGACATTTCTCAATCTGTGGCTCTGGGGGTTAGGCCAATAGTTTTTGAGCATGACCACACCCGGGAAGCTTAAAAATATAAGCTTCCTGATGATACCCACGTCCCACCCTGGACCAAATAAGTTAAATTTGGGGGATGGTGGTTGGTATGGGACCCAGGCGTCGGGTTTTTTTTTTTTTTTTTTTAGAGCTCTCCAGGTTTACATACCTGGTTGCAGCTCACTGGGTTAGGAGAATAAGAAGGAAACTGGATTCTTGTCCTTGCTGTGACCTTTTGGCCATTCCCTAAAACTTTCCAGTTTCAAGTACATCTCTTCTGAGAATAAGGAAATCTAGGTATATTATGTCTGAGAATAAAGAAATCTAGGTATATTGTGTCTGGCAAGTTCCATCTGTTTAATAACCATAGGTAAGTCACTGGAATTCTTTTTGAGTCTCAGTTTGCTCATTTATAGAAGAGAGATAATTGAAACTGCTCTCCAGTGTTGCTGTGACAATAAAATATTTGCAGATATTTCAAAATGCTATGTAGACTCCAGAATACTATATACTGTAAATGTGAGGGGTGTTTTATTTTCATTGACAGACAACTTGCTGAAGATATCACAGCTGCTTGGTGCCCTAGACAGGTTCAGAATTCTCACCTTCTGAATCTTTTAATTTTCTCATTAATTTGAACTGTGATTTTGCTTCCTTTTTCTTTTATTAAGTTGTACCTGAATGCCTTCTGTTTTGGATACTTCCAGATCCCTTGGTGTCATTAAAAGCTTACTGAATTAATGGAAAAAACATGGTCTTTAGAGTTGCATGAATTTGAGGTTCAATCCTGGCTCCATTAATAACCAAATCATTTTAACCTCTTAAGTTTCAGTTTTCCTATATGTAAAATGGAGTATTACATGGGAAATAATGTAAATGTACTTAGCATTTTGCTTGATACCTAGTAAGCACTGGTGATTATGGCTTCTTGTTATTATGAGGGGCAGTAATAGAGGGGGATACTTAACATTACAGTTGGATAAGGGTTGTAGTAGAGGCCTTTCCATTTGACTTCACTGAGCAGAGCCATCTCCTTGTGGTGGCTGTTGGGAATGGGCTTGCTGGGGAGTCTTCCACAGTCTATTATAACAATCTTACTTTGTATAATTTTTTTTTTTTTTTTTTTTTTAAGAGACGGAGTCTCACTCTGTTGCCAGGCTGCAGTGATCACGGCTCACTGCAACCTCTGCCTCCTGGGTTCAAGTGATTCTCCTGCCTCAGCATCCTGAGACGACAGGCGTGCGCTACCACACCCGGCTAATTTTTGTATTTTTAGTAGAGATGGGGTTTTACCATGTTGGCCATGATGGTCTTGATCTCCTGACCTTGTGATCCACCCACCTCGGCCTCCCAAAGTGCTGGGATTACAGGCATGAGCCACCAGGCCCAGCCTACTTTGTATAATTCTATACTGTTTTAGATACTTTTAGAAACTATTCTCATTTAATCCTCACAATAATCTGCAAGGAAGGTGATATCTCTGTATCTTCAATAAGGAAACCATGGCTAAGAGAGAGGAAATGAATTGCACAAGGTCACCTTGTGAATAAGCAGCAGAGACTGTTGTTAAGGAGAAGCCCCAAGCCTTGAGGCTTTGGGTTTCATTTCGGCTGGACTTTTGGTTTCATAATCGGGGCTTTCTGATGTTAACCCAGGAAACCTTAGTTTGATGGTTGTATTAGTTATCTATTGTTGTGTAGACAAGTTACCTGCAAAACTAGCAGTTTTAAAAAAATAAACATTTATTATTTCACACAGTTTCTGAGGGTCAGGAATCTTAGAGTGGCTGGGCTGGGTGGTTCTGCTTCACTGTCTGTAATGGGGTTACAGCCAAACTGTTGCCCAGGACTGCAGTCATCTGGAGGCTCAAGCAGGGCTGGAATGAACTCCTTCCAAGTTCACTCATGCCGTTCATTGTTGGCCAGCCTCAGTTTCTTCCTGGCTGTTGGCTAAAAGCTTCAGTTCTTTGCCATGTGTGCCTGTCCATAGGGCAGGGCAGTTCACAGCATATCAGCTGGCTTCCTCAAAGAAGAGATCCAAGAGAGAGGAGAGTAATCAAAACAGAAGCTGCTGTGTCTAATGTAATCAAACTTCAGAAGTGACATACCATCACTTCTGTTGTATTCTTTCAGTCACATAGACCAACCCTATGGGAGAGGACTCTATAAGGATGCAAATACCAGGAGACAGGGAACATAGGGTACTATCTTAGAGGCTGGCTACCTCCAAGTAGTGGTTTTCACAGTGGTAGAAAAATTTTGAGACCAGGCTATACATATCATGTATTAAGGAATTAACTTTAATAAACAGGTTAAGATTCTATTCCATGTTCCAGGCATGGTGGATATGAGGAGAATTCCCATATGTCTTTAAGGGATAGTTTCTGAGGGTGAAGGGAGCAGGGATTCCTTCAGAAGCCTTCTGGGTCTCATTTTTCTACTATTAATTTTTCTAAGTTGGTAACACAACCATGCCTGTTTTACCAGCAACCAGACACTTTTGTGAGGGTCGGGAACACAAGAAGATTTCTTTGCTATTGGGTGTTACCTGGTGATTTTGTCCTTGCAGGTCTGAGTATTTTGACTCTTACTTGTGGAGAAAATTAGCTGATGAAACTGTGCATCTCCAATACTTAATGCTTTTAAAAACTCACATTCATTTTTACATGATCATCTCAAAGGAGTAGTGATGAGATGGGAAATCAGCTAACCTTGAAGTCAGTACATCTGGGTTTGAGTTCTTGCTTTGCCACTAACTGACCATGTGATCCTAAGTCATGTTCTCTCTCTGGACTGCAGTTTCCTTAAGTATAACAAGGAAGTGTTAAACTAGAATTTCAGGGCTTTGAAGTGGAGCCTCACAAGCTACCTGGGTAAGGTTGGGAGGTGAGAAGAGGCTGAGGAAATAGAACTTATCCACCTCCATTTCAGCCAGAGCAGCTCTACTTTTCATCTGTTGAAATATTGGCATTACTGTAAGATTTGATTGAAAAAGAGGTAGAGAGACTTTACAAAAAAGCTTGGAAACCACTGGATTGAGTGATTGAATTCTCAAAGGACTTCTCAGTGAAAAGAAATGGGTTGGCTTTTCTGATGCCGTTGAGCAAGGACTAGCCCAAGGGGTATGGGATTACCCTCCTTTTTACAGGTAGGATGGCAGAGAAATGGACCTAGATGTCTCTAAGAAACTTAGGCCTTTTCCTCACCTTCTTTCCTTTAGATTTTTTTTTTTTTTAAGACAGTATTGGGAGAGATGGGCATTAAATACCAATGGCTGCATCTCCTGTCTCTAAGCTGATTGAAGCTTCTTCAGGAACAGGATCCAGGTCTGCAGGGCTAAAGGCCTTCCCTTGAAAGGCAGAGTATGGTACAGGCCTCTTGGGAGAGGAGGGGGTCAAGTGAGTTAGCAGCAGGTGAGAAGGACTGGTCTTCTAAGTTGGTCTCTGCCTCCTTTGGATTATTTAGCTGTAAACATACTTTCCCTGGCCTATATGGATCCCCAAGCCCATCTATCTTTTGGAGAACAAACTAATGGAGGAGGTAGAGGTGGGAGGAGCAGGTAGAGGTGGGAGGAGCAGGTAGAGGTGGGAGGAGCAGGTAGAGGTGGGAGGAGCAGGTAGAGGTGGGAGGAGCAGGTAGAGGTGGGAGGAGCAGGTAGAGGTGGGAGGAATTCAGATGAATCTTGCTTCCAGCAGCTTAGAAGGTCTCTTGTTTTTTGGTGGCTTCAATGCATATTGTTATTTCCCTTGCTGTATATAGCAGGTCTTTACTAGCTGATTGAAGCTTATCTCTAATCATCTTTTCCCTACTGTCTGTTTTCTTTCTTTCCAAGTAAATATTCTATTTTGGAATAGAAGCCTGGAAATTAATGGTTTAGTAGAAAGATTCTAAGAGTTCTATTTAGAATCAGTAGAGGTGAGTCAAGTTCCAGGTTTTCTATTTACCTGTGTGACTATGGGCAAGTTTTTTAACCTTTCTCAGTTTGTTTCCTCATTTATAAATTAGGATTGCTGTGAAGATTAAAGGATATAGGCATGTTAAGTATGGTACTTACCCTTATAGTAAGTGCCCTTATAGTAGGTGCTAAGTATTTATTATTATTTTTGTTCTTTATTTTTTATTTTTAGAGATGGGGGTCTCACTATTTTGCCTAGGCTGGTCTCAAAACTCCTGGCCTCACACTATTCTCCTGCCTCCGCCTCCTCAGTAGCTAGGATTATAGATGCGAGGCCCTGCACCTGGCTATTTTTGTTCTCGTATGTTTGAAAGTTTAGGATAGATGCTAATTAAATTCTAAAAAATACCATTTTATAGCAGAGTAACAAAATCAGTACTGAAGAAATTTTTCAAATGATCTTGTCTGATATATTCATTTTATACTTGGAATTTGGTACATTTTACACTTGGAACTGTTCAGGCTCAGAGTGAAGCAGTGAATGGTCCAACGTTACCCAGTGGAGGCACCGGGGATTAAGTTTATAATACCTGATTCTCCGATGACAGGTGTATCTTAGACTAGTCTGGGTGACTAGGGCTGGATTAAATATCCATACTAGGTTTCTAACTTTATGCTTTGAGGGCCATTGATTTGTGTGATCTGAGAAGCCAGTGGCTACCTTGAGCTTAGGTACTGCTGAGTAGAGCCATCTTATACCTTCCCACTCTCCTGAGAAATTTTCCCTGATACAGACCCAGGCACCTGATGGTTCTTGACAATTTAAATTTCCTTGACAATTTAGTCCTCTTTCCCTCTCCATATGTTAAACCCAGAAAAGAGAAGGCAAGTACAGTATAGCCATGATGTCTCTGGAAGTGAATGACCCATTGTACTGAGGTAGAGACATAGAAGGAGGGCAGGAGAAAGGATAGGACCAGAAAAGTCCTTGGGTATTTTTTTTTCTCTAGAAGTCTGCTAAGGGTTATTCTTTCTGTAATTGTCTGAAAAGAGAATTGTAGAATATTAGGGACTGAAATTTCCCTTTAGGGGCATCTAACACAGCCTTTAACCCATGTTTGAACTCTCTCTTCAAAGTTCCTGCCAGGTAGTTTTCCAGTATCTGCGTACTTCCATGTTGGCGAGCCCTGTACTTCTGGAAGCAGGCATTTTCTTGGTTAGATATTTTGGCTTTCATTTTTTATTTTATGTATATATATAATTTTGGCTTTTAAAACTAGAAGTAGAAGCGGTTATTTTCTTGGTTAGATATTTTGGCTTTTTGGTTTTAAAAGCCAAAGCCCTAACTTTTAAAAGATAGAAGAGATAGCATGCTCCTCTATAGGGCTTCTAGTTTTAAAACTAGAGTAGAAGCACTCATTTTCTTGGTTAGATATTTTGGCTTTTTCTTTTAAAAACTAAACTAAAGTTTAGTTTGGCTTAAAAGCCAAAGTCCTAACATTTAAAAGATAGAGGAGATAGCATGCTCTTCATGGCTTCGAATCACTGGCCTCTCACATGAGGAAACAGGCTTAGGCAAATGAAATGATGTATATCGGACCATTGGGTGTGACTCTTCCACTCTGCCTCCAGCTAAGAGAATCAGGCAAGACAGAGACCCAGGAGCTCAGTTCTAGAGCCTCAAATTCATCCTCATGTCTTTGTGGGTGAGTGGTTTTTATTAAAATAATTTATTTTTTCATAGGCTTGCAGAATGTACTAGTACTAGAAAGAAATTTACTGATCATATAGTCTATTTTAACCACCATTTTATAGATTAATAACTGAGTTCCAAAGAGGTAAAGCCATCTGCCCAATGTCATACACAGAGGTTCTGTGACAGAACTGACGTTAGGACTGTGGTTTCCTGGTAGCAAGACCTAGATGTCTTTCCATAAACAGCTCTTTTAGAGAAGCTGTTACCAAGCTCTAAAACTATATATTTTTAAGTGCCATGTGACCTGTGTACCTTGAGATTTCTATTGGGAGCAACAGCATTAGTTAAAATTACACAGATTTCAGTCTAAAAATATCAAGTTGTTCTTCAGCCTAACACGAGAAGGTAAAGGGCTCCATCCACAAACATTTATAGAGCACCTAAAGAAGCTCATTGTCTGTTTTGGAGGCAAGCCTTTGATACAGTTTGGATATGTGTCCTGGGCCCAAATCTCATGTTTAATTGTAATCCCTAATGTTGGAGGTGGGGCTTGGTGGGAGGTGGTTGGATCATGGGAATGGATTTCTCATGAATGGTTTAGCACTATCCCCTTGGTGCTGTTCTCATGATAGTGAGTGAATTCTCATGAGATCTGGTTGTTTAAAAGTGTGTGGCACCTCTTGCACCCCTCTCTCTTGCTCCTGCTCTGGCTATGTGACGTGCCTGTTTCCCTCTTTACCTTCTGCCATGATTGTAAGTGTCCTGGGGCTTCCCCAGAAGGACAGGTCCTTGGAAAGGTATTTTAAATGGGGAGGGTGGGGACAGAGGCCAGTGCTGTGTTTGACCTCTGATGATGCTGGAAAAGAAATAGATGTTGTTTTCAAACTGGGTAGTCCAAGGAGAAGAGGGAGAAGGAAAGGAAATGCTTGTGAGGTACCTGAGACATATTGTTGAGTTAGCTCTTGGAAGCAGCACAAGTCTGGGAATCAGGAGACCTGAGTTCCAGTGCTGGCTTTCCTATTGAATATCTATTCTTTTGTAGATTACTTGCTCATTCTAAGTCTTGGAGATATCTAAAACATTTATACCTATCTAATAAAGTCTAGAAGGGAGATCCATATACTCTTAAAGAGTTCAGAGGAGTTCATGAGAGAACTTTTGTTTGATTTGTTTAGTCTATATTTGAATTTCTCAATCTTGGTACTGTGTATATTTTGGACTGCCTAAGTCTTTGGGGAGTATGGGGCTGTCCTGTGCATCATAGGATGTTTAGTTGCATCCCTGTCCTCTGCCTGCTAGATGCCGGTAGTGGCTATCTCTTCCCCAAGACATGACAATAAAAAACATCTCTAGACATTGCCAAATGTCGCCTGGAAGGCAAAATCAACTTTTGTTGAGAACCAGTGGTCTGTATTCATGTGAATTGTGGGGACAGCTAAAAGATAAAATTAATAATATTATTATAATCTTATTTAGCACTCACTGTGTACCAGACACTGTTCTAAGCCTTTATTTAATCCTCATAATAATCGTATAAGTTAGGTACTCTTACTATCACTGTTTCACAGATGAGGAAATTGAAGGAAAGTAAGGTTAAGTGAATTAATAGCAGTTAATGTTTTTCTAAGTATGTGTCAGGGACTGTGCTAAGTACCTGACCTATATGTTATCTCATTTAATACTTACAATCACTCTGTGAAGTGAGTTCTGATGTTATCATTGTTTTACAGATGGGAACAGATAGGCATAGATCTGTTGTGTGCCTAACCTGCTACTGAATGTTGAGGGCACACTAGAGTAAATGATTTACCTCTTTATCTTAATGATTTAGTGTTGTTATCCCAATTCATTGTTTTAGTTTCCAGACGACTTTTTCCTATTTTATCCTCAGAACAATACTGTGAAATAGGTAGTATCATCCCCATTTTATAGATAAAGAAACAGACTCAGAGAAAGAGGCTTGTGTAAAATCTCATAGTAACTGATGCAACTGACTGGCATCTGTCACGCATTTTAGTTTATTTGTGGTTGACCATGATGCTTCCAGCTATACTAAGAAGCAGGCAGTCAGGTGACATACTGTACAGCAAAGAAATACTGAGTCCCTGTTTGAGATGGAGGGAGAGCTGAGAGAAGCTTCTTCTGATATGTAATTTGGAGTTTGCTGGTGAAGTTTTCTTCTGCATATGTGCTTTCCCACGCATATCTTACTTCCTGATTGGCACTGGCTGTGTATCACAAGTTGTAATTATGTTATAATTAGATTGTTTATTTCTTTAACATCTGACTTCTGCAGTGTTCTATCCTATAAGTTACATAAATGTAGGACTCTGTTTTGTTCACAGTATTCCAGCACAGTGTCTTGCATGCAGTAGTCACTTTATGAAAATTCTGAATCAGTAGGCACATGAGAGGTAATTAAGAGAGAGAGATAAATTGACTTAGTCAAGATTATATAGCAGTTTGGTAGCACTTCTGGGACTAGATCTGATTTTTTCTATCCTTAAGCCCAGAATTCTTTGTACAACATAGTGCTGCTTGCCACATGCCTATCATGATTAGAGCTATATGATTTTTCTCTGTGGTCTTAGGCAAATCTGTTGGTTTTCTTTTCTGTAAACAAAAGTATTAAACAGCTGTTCTTTTCTCCTTCCCATCTTTGGTTGCCCACCAGTGATATCCTGGTGTGGTCTCCAACCATAGAGTAAGTGTCTACTGAGAAACAGGGAAACCTTACTCTCCCTGCCAACCTGGAACTGGGAATCATGTTATTTCTCCTGAACACCTTCCTATTTCAGTGGTGATGTGGCGGTCATGGTCTACCGATTGAAACAGAAAGCAGAGTTTGGATTATAGAGGAAGAAGGCAGTTGGAGTAGCTACTTTAACCCTTCTTTATTCAGAACTGCACTCTGAGTGCCTATGTACACATACTCTAGCGCCGTCTTACTCTTCATTATAAACATTGGGGTCTGCTCATTTTCCCTTTAGTTTGTTGGAAAAACACACAAATCTACTTAAATTAGTTGAGGAAAATGTCCTCTTCCATTTTCAGTTATTTTGTTCAGTAATACTAGTGATAAGGGATGTCTATTAAGAGAAAATATGTGGGCCGGGCGCAGTGGCTTACGCCTATAATCCCAGCACTTTGGGAGGCCGAGGCAGGCGGATCACGAGGTCAGGAGATTGAGACCATCCTGGCTAACATGGTGAAACTCCGTCTCTACTAAAAATACAAAAAAAAAAAAAAAAAAAAAGCCAGGCGCAGTGGCGGGCGCCTGTAGTCCCAGCTACTTGGGAGGCTGAGGCAAGAGAATGGCGTGAACCCGGGAGGCGGAGCTTGCAGTGAGCCGAGATCACGCCACTGCACTCCAGCCTGGGGGACAGAGTGAGACTCCGTCTCAAAAAAAAAAAAAAAAAAGAGAAAATATGTGTCTCTGGAAATTAGCTATATGCAAGGCACTTCCATGTCTGTTTTCTTACATAATCTTCCAGCCACCTTGCGAAGGCAGGGATTACTATTTTTATCCTAACTTTACAGAGAAGCTAAGGTTCAGTGTGAAGTCATGATCATATAGATAGTGATAGACCAGGATTTGACCTCAACTTGACTGACCCTTTAAGTCCAGTGGGTATTCTTGCCATTCTACCATAGTTGTGTATGTGTGTATGGGTATGTTTAGCAGCTTTATTGAGATAATTCACATACCATGAAATTCACCTACTTAGAGTATATACAATTCAGTGTTTTTTTTCTTGTTTCCAGTGGGGTTTTAATTTCAATTTTTTTTTTTTTTTTTGTATATTCACAGGGTTGTACAAGTACTACAATCTAGTTTTAGAATATTTTGTCTTGGCTGGGCATAGTGGCTCATGCCTGTAATTCCAGCACTTCGGGAAGCTGAATCAGGAAGATCCTTTGAGCCTAGGAGTTTGGGAACTAGACTGGGCAACATAGGGAAACCCTGTCTCTACAAAAAAAAAATTTAAAAATTATCTGGGCCAGGCCTGGTGGCTTATGTCTGTAATCCCACCACTTTGAGAGGCCGAGGTAGGCAGATCTCTTGAGCTCAGGAGTTGGAGACCAGCCTGGGCAACATGGCAAAATCCTGTCTCTACAAAAAATACAAAAATTAGCCAGGCTTGGTGGTGCATGCCTGTAGTCCCAGCTACTCGGGAGGCTGAGGTGGGAGGATCAGTGGAGCCCAGGAGGCAGAGGTTGCGTGAGCAGACATCATGCTACTGCACTCCAGCCTGGTAATAGAGTGAGAACCTGTCTCAATAAATAAGTAAATAAATAAAATTAGCTGGGCATAGTGGTGTCTCCCTGTGGTTTCAGCTACTTGGGAGGCTGAGGTGGGAAGATCGCTTGAGCCCAGGAGGTTGAGGTTACAGGTGGGCCATGATAGTTCCACTGCTCTCCAGCCTGGGGGTGACATAGCAATACCCCATCCCCTCTCCAAAAAAAAAAGAAAAAGAATATTTTGTCCTCCTAAAAGAAACATGGATGTTGTAATGTGTGTTTTTCATTTTATTGCTAAATAATATTTGGCAGTATTTTTTTGCTGAAAAATATTCTATTGTATGGAATTCTGTTTATCTATGTAATTGTATTTACTGCTGAATTCTGTTGTATGGATATACCACATTTTATTTATTCCTTTATCAGTTCATGGATATTTGGGTTGTTTCCATTTTTTGGCTGCGACTAATGCTACTATGAACATTTATGTACATTTTTTGTGTAGATATATATTTTCATTTACCTTTAAGTATATATTTAGGAGTAGAATTGCAGGGTCATGTGCTAACTCTATGTTTAACTTTTTGAGGAACTACCTGACTGTTTTCTAAAGGGGCTGTACCATTTTACATTTCCACCAGCAGTGTATGAGAGTTCTAATTTCTCCACATCCTTGTAAATACTTGTTACTGTCTTTTTATTTTAGGTATCTTAGTGGGTGTGAAATGGTATCTGTCTCATATGGTTTTGATTTGAATTTCCTTAAAGACTAATGATTTTGAGTATCTTTTCATGTGTTTATTGGCCACTTGGATATCTTCCTGGGACAAATGTCTATTTAGAGCCTTTGTCCATTTTTAAATTGGTTTGTCTTTTTACTGTTTATTTATTTTTTGAGATGCAGTCTTGCTCTGTCGCCCACGCTGGAGTGCAGTGGTGCGATCTTGACTCACTGCAACCTCTGTCTCCCGGGTTCAAGCGATTCTCCTGCCTCAGCCTCTCCAGTAGCTGGGACTGCAGGAGCGTGCCACCACGCTCAGCTAATTTTTTGTATTTTTAGTAGAGACAGGGTTTCACCGTGTTAGCCAGGATGGTCTCGATCTCCTGACCTCATGATCCGCCTGCCTCGGCCTCCCAAAGTGCTGGGATTACAGGCATGAGCCACCGCGCCCGGCCTCTTTTTTACTATTATTATAAGAGTTCTTTATATATCCTGGATACAAGTCTCCTATCAAATATATGTTTTGCAAATATTTTCTCCAATTTTGTGGATTGTCTTTTTACTTTCTTGATGACATTATTTATAGCACAAAAGTTTTTATTTTTGATGTAGTCCAGTTTATTTAGTTCTTCTTTTGTTGTTTGCTTTTGGTGTTATGTCTAAGAAACCATTCAGGGTCATGAATATTTACACCTATGTTTTCCTCTGAGAGTTTTATACTTTTAGCTCTTACAGTTAAAGCTGTGATCCATTTTGAGTTAGTTTTTACATGTGGTATGAGGTGATAGAGATCAATTTTCATTCTTTTGCATGTTTATATCCAGTTGTTTCAGCACCCTTTGTTGAAAAGACTATTCTTTCTTCGTTGCATTGTCTTGGCACTCTTGTTGAAAAATAATTGACCACAAACATAAGCATTAATTTCTTGACTCTCAGTTCCATTTAATTGATCTGTATCTCTATTCTTATGCCAGTACCATACTGTCTTGATTACTCTAGGTTTATAATCAAGTTTTGAAATTGGGAAGTATTAGTCTTCTTTGTTTTTCTTTTTCAAGGTTGTACAAGTTTTACACTTCTGTTTTTCTTTTTGATGCTATTCTAAATGTTTTTTTTTTTTAATTTCAGTTTTTGGATTGTTCATTGCTGTGTATAGAAATACAGTTGATTTTTGTATCCTGAAACCTTGTCGAACTTTTTAATTCCAACAGATTTTTTTTTTGGTGTTGATTCCTTAGAATTTTCTATATACAAGATTATGTCATCTGTGAATATAGATAGTTTTACTCTTTTTTTGAGACAGGGTCTCATTCCGCCACCTAGGCAGGAGTGCAGTGGTGCAATTGTAGTTCACTGCAACCTTGATTTCTTGGGTTTAAGCATTCCTCCAGCCTCAGCCTCCTGATTAGCTGAGACTACAGGTGCATGCCACCACAACCAGCTAAACTGCTTTTTTTCTAATCTAGGTGCTTGTATTTCTTTTTCTTTTCTTTATTTCTTTTTTTTTTTCCACCTAATGGCTCTGACCAGAACCTTCAGTGCAATGTTAAATAGAAGTGGCAAAAATGGACATCTTTGTCTTGTTTCTGATTTTAGGGAGAAAGCATTCAGTTTAGTATGATATTAACTGTGGGTTTTTCATAGATGCCTTTTATCAGATTAAGGAAGTTGCCTTCTATTCCTCATTTCTTGAGTATTTTTTTTTGTAAGAGGGTATCAGATTTTGTCAAATGCTTTTTCTGTGTCAACAGAGATAATTCTATGGCTTTTTCCCTTTATTGTGTTATTATGGGGTATTAATGAATTGATTTTTTGGATATTAAAACAACCTTGCATATCTGGAATCATTATGTCATACTACAATTACTTGTTGAGCACCAACTGTTTAAGCTTGTGGGAGGACACAGATGAGTAAGATGGGGCTATTCACTTTAATTGAGGAGACAAAAAAAACCACATAGGCTTAAACTTTAGAGTACAAGAGTGGGATAAAGACAGTACCTTGTGTTGATGTGTGATAAACAGTTACCAAATGAACTTTAGAGTGACCTTATTTTAAGGCCATTCAGCAGTTATAGGATTGGCATATTGTTACTTTTTGTGACTTCAGGTATATCCTTTCTCTTCTCCAGATATCAGCTTCACCATCTATACGTGGGTAAGTTAGACTTGCTATTTAAGACCGCTTCTAGTTATGACATGTTGTGAAATTACTTGGCTTTTGTGGGGCTTCCTTCACTTAGGTCCTTATGAAGAGTGCCATTTTGATAGCTCCAAGTAGCTAGAAAGATGAGTCTTCCTGTTCTGGTTCAGAGTGGGGGAAAGATGCTTTACTTCTTTCTTCGTTGGCCTTAACTGCACTCTCATCTCAGAGAGATGATTGCCTTCCGTATCAGTCCACATTCTGGTGAAAGGGGTAACTCTTAAGAAAGACCATTTCCCTTAGCATCACATAAGTCCTACGAGAGGAAAAGACCACTGAAGAGGGTATTAGGAGTACATGTTTTTCAGGACTCAGCTATATATTTAACTCATTGTTAAACATTGGGTAGGTCAGTTCATTCTGTTCATACTTCGGTTCCTTAGAGAATAACACTTCTATTGCATAATCTCTCAGGGTTGATATGAGACATAAATTATATCCTAGATGCATACAAAGCTTTATATATTGGTTATTTGCAAAAGGTAGAGTTGCATAATGTAGCAGAAATGCAAATTATCTTGTAAATGTTGTAAAATAATGCAGATAATGTAGTAAATACTAGCAAAATTTTGCAAATAATGTAGCAAAAATGCACTAAATACATCAGTGGTCCCCAACATTTTTGGCATTAGGGACTGGTTTCAGGGAAGACAATTTTTCCATGGACTGAGCTTGTGGGGGTGGGGGTGGTTCAGAATGATGCAAATGCATTACATTTATCATTAGATTCTCATAAGGAACACACAACCTAGATCCTTCTCATGTGTAGTTCACAGTAGAGTTTGTGCTCCTATCAGAATCTAATGCTGCCACTGATGTGACAGGAGGTGGAGCTCAGCTTTGCTCCCTTGTCCGCTTCTGTGAGGCCCAGTTCCTAACAGGCCATGGTACTGGTCTTCGGAGTTGGGGACCCCTGAAATTAGTTACTATATTTTAGGCTCCTACTGTGTTTCTGGCACTTTTGATATGTGCTTTAAAGATTCTTTTCCTAACGCTTCATAACAATTATTTGTCCCCATTTAACAGAGGAGGAAATTCCAGTTCAAACAGATTAAATAATCATCCCAAGGGGGAAGAGTCAGCAATCACAACTGGATCTAACTCTAGAGTCCATATTCTTTCTATTATATTTTTCTGCCCTTTGGTAGAGATGTTTTCTTCTATTCCACTTGTTTTGAAAAGGTCTTGATAGTGTGGGTCACATTGGTCCATTTTAAGAAAGGATAAAATTTGCTTTTGTTGACAGCTACAGCTTGTCCCCACTGTCTAAACAGTACTAGACTTTGGAGGAGACAGTAGGTCTGAGACTAATTTAGTCACTGGTTATTCGGACACTCATAGGACTGGGCCAAAATGGGAACAAGGACTCTTCGAATAGCAAGGTCATTATCTCAGTGTTGAAGGAACATTTGAAGTTATTCAACTTTGTTCTCATCAAATGGGGGAGTCTGAAATATGTTTTTCCTCACCAAAAACCTGATGTCCTGTAAACCTCAGCCTGACTCACTTGAAGACTTGTTATCTTCTTTTTTTTTTCTATAACCCCCAATATTTAATCACTATGAGACACCTTCTAATTCTTAGAAGAGTATTTTCTTTGGCACCACACAAGCCCTATATAGCAGGAAGGAAATATGAGGTTCAGAAAGAGTCTAGTCTCAGTCTTACCTTTAACTTCACTGTGTGACCCTGGAAAAATATCTTTCTTCTCTAATCCCACTGCTACTGCTGTATTCTAGATCTTCATCATCTGTTTTGTTTTTATTAAAATAATTTAAAAAACGATATCAAACTTAGTTTTTCTGGGTCATTTGAGAATGAGTTGCTGACATGACCCTCCATCAACCCCACATTATTTCCTACATAATAAGATGGTTGTGTAAGTACAATGCAACCATCAAAATCAGGAAATAAACACTGTTACATTACTATTATCTAATCCTCATACCCGTTCAAGCTTTGCCAATTGTCCGACTGTCTTTTACAGCAAAAGAATATAGTTCAGAATTACATGTTACATTTAGAAGCTACATCTTTTTAGTGTCCTCGGTCTTTCCTTAATTTTGATAACCTTGACACTTCTAAAGATTACAGGCCAATTATTTTGTAGAATATCAGATAAAGCAGGTGTTTTATAGAATGTCATCACCAGTCTTACGTTATGCTTCTTTGGTAGTAAATATTACAGAACTGGTGCTGTATTCGTTTCATTGCATCCTTTTAGATGGTAGTGGTTTTGGTTTGTCCCATGACTATTGATGTTCATTTCAGCATCTTGCTTAAGGTGGTGTCTACCAGCCTTCTTCACTGTGAAGTTACTCTTTTCTCTTTTATAATTAATAAGTATTTTGTAGGCAGTACTATGTAAATATCCTTTTCGTTGCCAGACTTTCAGTGTATTTAGTTATTTATATCAGTATGGACTCATTTTATTTAATGGGTAATAATCTATTGCTAGCATCATTTGTTTTGGTGCTCAAATTCTCTTTGGTTTGGCCAGTAGGAGCCAAATCAGAAGTTGGCTTCTGTCAACTTTTGATATGTCCCTATCATTCTTTGACTACTTCCTTGCTTTCTAGCCCAATAAGATGTTCTAGGTTCATCCTGTACTTTCTCTATACCAGCCAAGGAATCCTGATGTGTGTGTGTGTGTTTTTTTTTTTTTTTTTAGTGTTAAATGTCATTTAGAATCCAAAATCTGGTTCCTAGATAATGCTCATTGTTACTGGACCATTGCTGCTCCCAGGCCTTCTCATAGACATAATGAGGAAATGAGGTTCTGACACCCCCATCACAGGCTCTCCCTACTGTGTGGATGCCCTCCTTATCTTGCTTGGGCTTCGGTACCCTATAGCAGGGTGCTCTTCCATGACAACTCTTTCTTAACTGTGGTTGGCTTCTGACACACTACACCAGGGCACCCCTCTCTCCTGATACGGATGCCTTCCTTGCTATACTTAGACTATGATATTCCACACCAGTCCACCTCCCTGCCCCAAATGTGGATGCTCTTTTCACCCTGCTTGGGCTCTGATTCTCCTCACTAGACTACTTGTCTCTTCCTCCCCCTCCTGATGGACTCACCCTGCTTAGGTCTGACCACAGTGTTGGGCTGCCCTCATCATCTCTTAACTAGACTTTTTTTTTTTTTTTTTGAGATGGAGTCTTGTTCTGTCGCCCAGGCTGGAGTGCAGTGGTGCAATCTCGGCTCACTGCAACCTCCGCCTCCTAGGTTCATGCCATTCTCCTGCCTCAGCCTCCAGAGTAGCTGGGGCTACAGGCGTCTGCCATCATGCCCAGCTAATTTTTTTTTTCTTTTTGTATTTTTAGTAGCAACGGGGTTTCACCGTGCTAGCCAGGATGGTCTCGATCTCCCGACCTTGTGATCTGCCCGCCTCGGTCTCCCAAAGTGCTGGGATTACAGGTGTGAGCCACTGCGCCTGGCCTTAACTAGACTATTATAACACAAAGCCTCCTAACTGATCTCCTTGCTTTCAATCTTCTTATACCTTTCACATTTCTGCAAGAGTGATCATTCTAAAATATAAGTCAAATCATGCCACTGCTCTGCTTAAAAACATTGTAATAGTTCCCTTTTGCTTAGAGAATAAATTTCAAGTTCCTTGGGCTGTCATTCAAGGATCTCTAGTATCTGACCCAAAGGTACCTTTCGTCCTCATTTCTTATTAGTTCCTTGGTATACTGTGCACTCCAACTATCACCACTGGCTACTCCTTAGACATACCCCAGTACATTTACTCCTCTGGCTTTTTGCCTTTATCCTCTCCTCTGTCTGGCTTAGCCAACTCTCTTCACTGTCTGATAAAATCCTTCAGAGTCCTAGTTCAGATGTCTGCTATGGATGTCAGAGCCTGAATACAGTGAGGAAGATAACAATAAGAGGAAGGAATTACCTGGTGAAACCTCTCTGACCTCTATAGTCATAAACAGTCCCCTTTTTTTCTACTTCTGATGGAGTATTTACTTCATTCTCTCTCTTTTCACAATCAGCTGTTTACATATCTGTTGCCTCTGATTCATTGGCTGCTCCTTGAATGCACTCAACACAGGGCATTGCATCTAGTAGACACTCAGGGAATGCTGATGGAACTTGTCAAGGGAATGAATTTTGGGTGGTGAAGTTACCACAGCAGTGAATCTGTTGCTTTCATTTGAAGTCCATTCACAGGTCCCACTGAGGTCTGAGAGGCTCTGACTACAAGAAAGAGTTTGGAGTCTGGCATCCTTGGGTCTAGATATCTGCCCTGTGCCAGAGCTCTTTCTGAGAAAATGATATATTCACACTATTCTCCTCTTTAGTAAATTCCAAATATGTCTTTAAAAAAAAATCTACACTGTCATCCTAAATAAAATAATTCCTAGCTACAGGAATATAGGTATTTAAAGCTGCAAATAATAGCAGTGACATCATCCTACTAAAAAAGCCTGCCCCAAATTGTCTGAAGGCCAGCATTGTGATATGTGTCTCCTGACAGCCTATCCCTGCAGAGACCCTCAGTCTGTCTCTGCAGAGACACTTAGGCTGAAGTGTCAGCAAAGGAGGGTTTTAGACTTTCTCAGTGACTTTACCAGTCTGCACTTTTTGGAGCTGTGTGGGAAGCATCACAGGCTAGGTTCCTTGTAGCATGTGGGGGTTTCTAGAGAGGAAGAGAAAGATAGGAGTCTGTATTTCTTTAGATCCCACTACCAACCCCATTTGCTCCAGCCATAGCAGCATCTTGAACTTTTCTTGTTCTGATCATTCATTCTTCCAGGGCTTTGTCCAGGTTTTCTTTTCTACCCTGAGATTGAACTGTCTGATTTCAAAGCCTAGGCTCTTTTGTGTTTCGTAATCATAGCACCGAATGTTTTTTTTTTTTTTTTAAAGATTGCTCATTTTTGCTTTTCCTGTCAGGTTTTCAGTCTCATTAAAATAATTTCTAAATTGAGATCAGAATATTTTCTAATATACAGATTCAATTTTTGCCTCCACAGGGGTTGAATCAAGGTATACTTACCTACAAGACTAACTCTTATTTTGATTTGGCCTGAGACACAGTAGAATGTTCCCAATTTAAGATTAGCACTATTCCATCTGCCTGGTGCTAATTGAAACTGAAGAGGAAGGAAAGCTTTTATTCTATAATTGTTTGGAGAGCAGCATGGAAAACTCCTTAGAATGTGATGAACTTGATATTTACTAGGTTTATAAGTTTTGGCAAGTGTTAAAGCTCTCTGTGCCCCGATTTTCTTACCTGTAAAATGAGGGTAATAAAGCCAATTTTTAAAGGGCTGTTATTAGGTTAAATGATATGATTCTTGTAGGGTTGACTCTGGTTTTGACTTTGTCACCAACAGTGGGAGGTGGGAGTCATCAACCTAAGCATTGTCCCTGGCTTAGTATATGCCATAATTTCACACTAAAGCTACGTTTACTTCCATTACCTTATATAACCTTCATATTGTGATCAGAGAAAAAAAGATGGTGGTGGTGTTCCCATTTGTCAAATAAGGAAATTGATACTCAGAGAAGTTGAGTGGCTTGTCTGAAAACAGAGACCTCTGACTCCTAGTCTGAGACTCCTTTTGTTCTTAACAAGTCTTAGGAGAGGGCCGTGTGGTGTAAAAAAAAAAAAAAAAAAAAGCCTTCAATTGAAAAGTCAAGAATGGGCTTGGTGCAGTGGCTCAAGCTTGTAGTCCCAGCACTTTGGGAGGCTGAGGTGGGAAGATTCCTTGAACCCAGGAGTATTTTTTCTTTTTCAGAAACAGGGTCTTGCTCTGTCACCCAGGCTATGTGATCATAGCCCACTGTAGCCTTGAACTTGTGGGCTCAAGCGATCCCCCTGCCTTAGCCTCCCAAGTAGCTAGGATTATACGCAGAAGCCACTGCACTAAGAATATCTTGATTTTATAGTTTTAGCTAGGATAATTTGGGAAAGTCAACTCAGTTTCTACTTTATTTAAACAGAAATATGAATTATTCTTTTTAACTCACTTTGGCAAATAATTGTCGAGCATTTACTATGCCTTACACGGTGCTAGGCCTGTCCCTTCGGTCAAGCTGTTTATATTTCACTAAGGATAAGAGATACAGATAATTAGTTTAAGTGAAAAGAGTTATAACAAATGTGTATGTGGCAGAAGATAATGGTGGCTGTGGTGGGAGTGGTCCAGGAGGGTGCCACAGAGATAGCCATGGGGCTGGGCATTGCTTCTGAGGAGAAATCTCAAAGGAGGGTATGTAAGAATTAATTGGATAATGGATATGAATGTGCTTTATTAGTTGCCACATAAATGCAGCTTTTTACAACTGTCAATTCTTACAGAAGGTGCCTCTTTTCTAGAAACCTTGGCTGACCGAGTAGAACACCATAGTTGGAGTCCAAACTTAATTAAAGTGAGAAGAAAGATTTTAGTAGATTGGGATTTTATATTAAAAAAAAAAAAAGCAAAAGCCCGTGTCTGAAGTTTTTGGAATCCAGGAGTCCTTAAAATGGGGTGTGTATGCCTATTAAAATTGTCTTCTACTTTGATGACACAGTGGACCTCAGCCACTTTTGAGTTTATAAAGGACTTATTTATTATCACTTAAAAAAAAGCCACTTGTGCTCCTGCAGCATTTTAGATATTTAAAACAGCCTTGCAAGCAAGTATGTATCCTGGGGAATAAAATGAATCAGGACAAGACAAAGAGAAATTGGGCGGCTGAGCCAAAGATACGTAATGTTTTTATTTTTTATATTTGTTTGGGTTCAGTAGATGTAATTATTGAGAGTTTTGTATGTGCTAGGCTTTGTATGAAGTACTGAGGGAACAGAGATGAATAAAGCATTTCGTAAACAAGGGGACATATAGTCTGGCTGGAGATATAAGACATCTGTGGTAAGTGATAAGCATTTTTATGAGGTACTCTAAGATCTTAAAGGTGGAGGACCTACTCAAGCCGTTGGGTAAGGACTGCATCAGAGGTGGCAAGTTAGAGGAGAGGACACCTGAAGATTAAAAGTTTTGGAGGAAACAGAAGGGAATAATGGGAGATAAGTGTGTTCTATGCAGTGGTAATAGCTTGAAGAAAGGCACCAGGATTTAAATAGTACCTGGTACTTAAAGCACCTACAAATAAGAGAAACATTCCTCAGAATTTAATGCTGGAGTGTAGTAACTGATAAGACTTTGTATATTGTCCCCTTTTTGAAGAGATAGAACATTTTTAGTTAGTGTTAGTTATAAGATTTTATAGTGGAACATTTGTTTTTACTGTACAGTATTTTGTGTTCCCCATTTTATGAGTCTCATTAGGGGCAAATATGCAGTTCCCTAAAGGAGATAATTTAGATACTTGCTTCCCAAGCTTCCTTGCTTCTGGGGCATAGGCAGTGACCTAGGTTTCACCAATCCGATATGCCCAGACCACACTTGGATTTAGCACTTAAAGACTTGAGAGAGGAGGTAACGGGAAACTAACTTTCTTTTTCTGATGGCAGAGGCAGCAGCATCCCCTGCAAGGTTGGGTTCCTGGCACTGAAGTGGCATTGTTGTTTGTGATTGCTGCACAGAGGTTGAATTCTTGATCCAGAAGTGACAGTGGTACCCATTCTAGCATGTAATGATGAGAAGTAGCTGCAGTGGTTTCCTCATTGGACTAGTTCTGCAGTGTAACTTTGTGCTTTATTCTGGAAGTTTAGCCTTAAGCCTATTTTTCCAACCTTCACCAAATTTTGTGAGCCACCCAATATTCTTTCAGTACATTGATTTTCACTAGACTCAGATTTTAAATTGATTTTCACCAGACTCAGAGTCTGGTGCTTACATCTAAGAATCCTTTGAGTCAGAGGTCATCAGACTACAGCCTGTGGGGCAAATCTGGCCCCATTGCCTGTTTTTGTAAATAAAGTTTTGTTGAAACATAGCTACACACATTCATTTACATATTGTCAGTGGCTGCTTTTGTGCTACAAAGGCAGAGTTGAGTTATTGAGACAGAGGTGATAGGGCCTGCAAAGCCTAAAATATTTACTATTTGGCCTTTTGCAGAATTTTCCAACCCCTACTTTAACTAATAATGGTTGTCCCTTAACAACACTGAAATGTTTCCTTCGTGAGACAGTGAGTATTAGTTTGAGTTTCACCCTTTTTTCTTAAATTTTAGTTTTGGCTTCCAGGATGCTCAGAGCAAAATTTGGTCATGAATTGCAAAGCATGGAGTGTTGGTACTATGTTTTAATTGTCTCCTACTTTATTACCTGTATTCCACTGATGATTACTATTGTCCTAAGGGATGTGTGTGTGTGTGTGTGTGTGTGTGTGTATATATATATATATATATTTGAAAGCAACTTGAAAGCCATTTTTGAAGTAGACAGGTTATATTCTTATTCTGTTTTTTTTTTTTTTTTTTTTTAAAGAACTTGGAAAGAGTGATTGCCTGCCTTATTGGGAATATATCAAATTGTGAAGAATATTCTCAGTCTTCCTTTCATATCTATCTAGTATTGTCTTAATTTGCTCAGATCTTTTTCATTCTTCTGCTAATAAGAGGAATTTATTTATGGTTAGAGACCAGTGGCTAATAAGGAATCAATGTTTCAGACTAGTAAGAAGCATCTTTTTCTTGATTCTCTAGTATGCTTCTTGTTTGTATCAATTAGAAATATTTTCAGCTGTAAGTAGTAGAAAACAGTGATTTAAAATATAGGAATTAATTTTCTGGAGGGAGGGCATTGGTTGCTTGTATAGGGTGGGATACAATGCCATTTAGAACCCAGGCTCTTTCTGTTTTTCTACTCTGCCAGCCTTTTCCACTCTGCCACTCTGCCAGCCACAGAGTGTGTGCTTTTCACTCTTGTACTTATGACCTCAAGGTTACTAGGCTACTGCAGCTCCAGAAAGAATGTTTGAGAAAAGAAGAAAGGGGCGGAAAGGCAGAATTAGCACTCTGCCTGTGTTCTATTTTATAATTAAAGCAACCATTTCCCCAGAATCCTTAGAAACTTACTGACTAGAACTTTGTCACATGCACATGCCCAACTTTAAAGGAGGCTGGAAAAATGAGTGTTTAATTGTCTCATTACTTTCCTGGATAAAATTAGGGTTGGCAAAATTGGCAAGGATGAAGGGATGAATGGATATTGATTAGGGATTTGAAAGTCATTTGATTTTAGTGACTTTTTTTTCTTTTTTGAGACGGAGTCTCGCTCTGTTGCCCAGGCTGGAGTCCAATGGCGCGATCTCGGCTTACTGCAACCTCCGCCTCCTGGGTTCAAGTGATTTCTCCCTGCCTCAGCCTCCCAAGATTACAGGTGCCTGCCACCATGCCCGGCTAAGTTTTGTATTTTTAGTAGCGATGGGATTACACCATGTTAGCCGGGCTGGTCTCAAACTCTTGACCCCGGGTGATCCACCCGCTTCAGCCTCCCCAGAGTGCTGGGATTATAGGTGTGAGCCACTGTGCCCTGCCTTTAGTGACTTTTTAATATGGTTTTAAAAAATGTATTTGTACTCTGTATGATTTTATAAAAATGTGTGCTGGTGCCTGTGTTTTATTGGAGCTACCTCATTTTGGGCTGGAGATATAGTAGCAAATGAGGAGATATATACTACCTTTCCAGTCTAGAGGTAAAAATAAATACTATCAAATACTTTCAGTAAATTGGATAAGTGTTTGGGACTTCTCTAAGGGCCATATTTAGGAGTCATTAAATCTGTTTGAGGGATTATAGGAAGCCTTCATAGAAGTGGTGACATTTAAGCTGGGTCCTAAAGGATAAGCAAAGGGAGGAAAACTTATGGGATTATGCAGTAACTTGTTGCTGTATCTTCCCTGCTGAGGGGTTGATTGGCAATGTTAATACCTCAGAGATTGTCCATTTCATTATTAGATACCTCTGATTATTATAATGTTCTTATAGAATTCTCCATTTCTTCCTCCCTTCCCCTGTCTCTCTTTTTGGTTGGGAGGGCAAAAGGTGATTTGTATGACATGATGAGAGGAGAACTCTTGGACAATTACTTTAGGCCACTCTAAGACTGCATCCACATTCCTTTCTTAGCCTTCAGGATTCTCTGTAGCTTTTTTTCTGACTGGTCTTTCTAGCTCCATTTATTCATTCATTCCTTCATTCAGCCATTACTTATCTGTCACCCACTGTTTGCAAGGAATAGTTCTGAGGTCTGGAGATAAAGACAAAGTCTTTGCCTTTGTGGAGCATATGTTCCATTGGAGGGAGCCAGCCAATAGGCAAATAAATGTCAGTTGATGATAAGTGCCAGGATACAAATAAAGCAGGATAGGGTGGAATAAAGGGTGCTGATATAGAGTAGAGGGGGATTTTTAAATCGTTTTATAAAGAATGGTTAGGGAAGAATTATCTGATAAAGTGATATTTCAGCAGAGACTTGAAGGAAGACAGGGAATAAGCCATATGGATATCTGAGGGGAAATGTGTTTTCAGGCATAGTCACCATAGGGTATGAAGGCCTGGAGGAGAGAGTGTATATAGCCTGTCGGAGAAAGCCTTGGTGCCTGGAGCAGAGTGAGTGAAGTGGGGAAAAGTCGGAGATAAGGTCAGTGAAGTAGCAGGGTGAGATGAGGGGAGGAGGTAGAGGAAGGTAAGATCATATAAGGCCTTGTATGTCTTTCCAAGGACTTTGGCTTTTACATGGAGATTGGGGAAGCCACAGGAAGATTTTAAGCAGAAGAGAGTGATGTGATCTGAGACATGTTTTAAATAGATCACCCTGGGAGGCAAGAATGGATCAGTTAAAAAGGATGTTGTAATATTCTAGGTCAGAGTTTCCCAACAGTGGCGCTATTGACATTTTGGGCAGGATAATTCTTTGTTATGAGGGGCTATACTATGCATTCTAGGATGTTTAATAGTATCCCTGGCTCCCACTTACTAAATGCCAGTAGCACTTACCCAGTTGTTTTAATCCAAAATTTCCCTTGACATTGCCAAATATCCCCTGGGGAGCAGAGCAAATCTGTCCTCCCCTCCCTAACTCCTCTTCACCCCACTATTGAGATCCACTGTTGTACACAAAAGTTGCTGATGGTTTGGACCAAGGTGATAACAGTAAAGGTGATGAGAAGTGGTTGGACCGTAGATCTGTTTTGAAGGTATAGTTGATAGAATTTGCTGATGGATGCTTGTGGGGGCTGATAGACAAAAAGTGGAGTAAAAAATGAATCAGATTTTTGGCTTAGCAACTGAAAGAGTAGAATTGCCATTTATTGAGGGATGGGGGAGGAAACACCTGAAGGAGGAACAGAGTTTTGACCTGTTAAGTCTGACAGTCAGTGGCACAGCTTTGTCTCCTATTGTCTTTAAAAATGCTTTTCTTTTTGAGGGTAAGAACTAGGTCATGTCATCTTTGCATCCATAGTGACGAACATTGTGTCTGGCATGTAGAATATGTTCAATAAGTGGTGAATGAATGATGAGATTATTTACTATTTCCAAGAAGGACCAAGTTATTTACTATTTCCTAAACCGTTCATACTTTTTTCTCCTTTGGGCCTTTGTTTTTGTGATTCACTCAAGGGAAATCTCAGTAGCTCTATGAAAAGTTTACTCCTTCTTCAATACCAACCCAAATACTGCCTCTTCCATGAACCTTTTCCTAGTTCTGCAGGTGTAATTAATGTCTCCCTTCTCTGCACTTCTTTGCCTTTTTTGAAATTCAAGTATACTTTGACTTATGACTGGTTGCTTTGACTTATGACTGGTTGCTTTGACTTATGACTGACTGCCACTAAATAGATTTATTAATATCTTTTTTCATTTCCATCTTTCTTTTGCTTGTTTCTTTACTTATAGTGTTTTTGTAAGCTACTATTATTATTTATTTTATACTCCACCTCATATCTAGATCTAAGATGCTCTAGATCATCATTACTGAAAGTATACTCCACAGAAAGTGACCTTAACAGGCAATTGGCCTCACCATGTAATTACTACAAGAAAAAATTTCATCTCAGATGTTGTTTTAAATCCAACATCATCATTGTTGACTGATTTCCTTGTACATTTAACTGGTTGTGTCAGGAGATTTATAATTTTCACTTAGTACACATATTGTTTTAAAAGTTACTTGTGGTTGCAAAAGAACCCAGTAAAAATAATCATTTTCAAATCCTTTAGGCACTTCAATCACACTAGTCATCAGTTATAAGCTATTAGATTGAAAGCTGTAGTCTCCAAACAAAACCAAATTTTTGAATGATTATTGATCATTTGCTTTTATAATAGAGTTAGCAGGAGTTGCAAACTCATATGCCTACAGAGGAGAGATAAGTGACTTAAAAAGGCCTGGTTAGGCTTAAGATGACTACAGAGACAAAACATTGCTGGCCAAGGTCCATGACTTATAAGAATAATTTGTTAATTATTTACTTTGAAAACCAGAGGACTATTTAAATGAAAGGAGTTATTGCACTTAAAACATGTTAACTGCTAACTTGTATAACTTCAGCACATCATTTGAGATCTCCAGGATTTAATTTCTTTGAATGTACAGAATCATCTCTAAAGTTGCTTTTACCTCATTTGATTCTGTTAGTAATAAATAAAACTGCTGGCATCTTACCGGTATGCCTCAATTTCATAAGTATTGTGTTTCATCAGCGGGAACTAAACTTAGCCAAGTTTCCTATAGCAGCACCCACCATTGAAAGAGAGACAGTGTATTAGCCAGCCAGTTAACTTTTGGTAACCAAACCAGCGTTTGGTTTTTCAGAACTGAAATCTAAAATAGAAGATGTCTGAATTTGATCCTTCCTGCTGAAGATATTAGTGGTTCTGCCTAATACTGTACATAGATGTTTTGTTGTTTCGTCTACCTGGTCCTATTTATTTGGTTCAGTCATTTTTCTAGTGCAGCACTTTTTAGTTTTGTATTTGCCAACTTCCCCTATTAGTGGTGATTTCCTGGAGATGTAGGCCATTTCTAGGTCATCTTTAATCCTCAAAACCTGGAACAGGCAAGAGCACATGACAGATGTTTGAAAAATGTTTAAAGAGATGGCATACTTATTAGCTTTGTAGGTGACAAAAACTGAAAGAGAAAACTAATATTTAGATGAGTAAGCTTGGAATGATGGGCTGAAGCCAACAAGATGAAATTTAAGAGGAAGACAATGAAGTTCTGCATTTTAAGTCTCAAAAGAAATGGCAACATATGGGCAGACTGGAGGAGACTTAGCATGATGCTATTCTTATGAAAATGGTGGTTTTGGCTGCTGAAGCTCAATGTCAGCCAAAGGCATTGCAGTGGATAAAAATCTAATGTAACTTCAGACTGAATTATTGGAAGTATTAAGTACAGTTAAAGGAGGTGATAGTTCCACTATGTTTTGCAAGGGACAGACTGCACTTAGAGTATCATGTTTCCCTCAGGGTACCAGGCAGTAAGAGGATCATTGCAAACAGGACTCTATTTAGTGGAGGGTACGCTAGATCATCATTACTGAAAGTGTAGTCTGAACTGTTCCCAGCCCACAATGAGATAAGCATAGAAATTGAAAGTACTTAGAAATCTTTATAGCAATTTGTCAGAGTAATTTTATGTCTAATGAATCTAATAAAAAGGAAGATGAACTTTATCTTGTATGTCTTTGTTTCTTTCTATTTTTTTGCTTGATACTTTTTTATTTTAATAGATTTTATTTTTTAGAGCAGTTTTAGGTTTATAGAAGAATTGTGTAGAAAATGCAGAATCCGGCTGGGCGCAGTGGCTCACGCCTGTAATCCCAGCACTTTGGGAGGCCGAGGCAGGTAGATCCCCTGAGGTCAGGAGTTCAAGACCAGCCTGGCCAACATGGTGAAACCCCATCTCTACTAAAAATACAAAAAATTAGCCAGGTGTGGTGGCGTGCACCTGTAATCCCAGCTGAGGCACGAGGATTGCTTGAACCAGGGAGGTGGAGGTTGCAGTGAGCCAGGATCACGCCATTGCACTCCAGCCTGGGCAACAGGAGTGAAACTCTGTCTCAAAAAAAAAAAAAAGAAAAGAAAAAAGAAAACGCAGAATCCCTCTCTCCCCATTTCCTCTATTATCACCATCTCATTAATGTACAATTGATGAATTAATATTGATACATTATTATTGACTAAAGTACATAGTTTACATTAGGGTTTACTGTTTGGGTTGTATAGTTCTGTAGGTTTTGACAAATGCATAGTGTGTGTATCCACGATTATAGTATCATACAGTATAGTTTTACACCCTAAAAATGCCCCGTGCTTCACCTATTCATTCCTTAACCACTAACCCCAACCTTTCAAATACCTGGCCGCCACTTATCTTTTTACTATTTCTATAGTTTAGCCTTTTTCCAAATATCATGTAGTTGGAATCAGCCTTTTCAGACTGGCTTCTTTTACTTAGAAATCTACATTTTAGGTTCTTCCATGTCTTTTTGTGGGTTGATAGTTCATTTCTTTTTTTACTGAATAATACTATATTGTATGACATACCACAGTTTATTCATTCAGTCTTGAAGGATATCTCAGTCGCTTCCAGTTTTTAGCAATTCTGAATAAAACTGCAATAAACATTCATGAGCAGGTTTTTGTGTGAACATAGTTTTCAACTCATTTGAGTAAATACCTAGGAATACTATAATCACATAATGATGATTCAGTCAGTGATGAGCCACATATATGATATAGCCATCATCACATATTAATGCAACACATTACTCAAGTTTGTGGAGATGCTGGTGTAAACAAACCTGCTGTGCTGCCAGTCATATAAAAGTATAGAACACATATGTATTTTTTTTTTTTTTTTTGAGACAGAGTCTTGCTCTCTTGCCCAGGCTGGAGTGCAGTGGCGCAATCTCTGCTCACTGCAAGCTCCGCCTCCTGGTTTCACACCATTCTCCTGCGTCAGCCTCCCGAATAGCTGGGACTATAGGCGCCCGCCACCACGCCCGGCTAATTTTTTGTATTTTTAGTAGAGACGGGGTTTCACTGTGTTAGCCAGGATGGTCTTGATCTCCTGACCTCGTGATCCGCCCACCTTGGCCTCCCAAAGTGCTGGGATTACAGGCGTCAGCCACAGCACCTGGCCAATTATATGTGTTATATAATGCTTGATAATGATGATAAATGACTCTGTTACTGGTTTATATATTTATTATTCTTTTTGTTGTTATTTTAGAGTGTACTCCTACTTATAAAAAAAAGTTAACTGTAAAACAGCCTCAGGCAGGTCCTTTTGGAGGTCTTCCAGAAGAAGTCATTGTTATTATAAGAGATGTCAGCTCCATGCATGTTATTGCCCCTAAAGACCTTCCAGTGGGACAAGATGTAGAGGTGAAAGACACTAATATTGACAGTGGGACAAGATGTAGAGGTGGAAGACACTAATGTTGACAGTCCTGACCTTGTGTAGGCCTAGACTAAAGTGTGTGTTTATGTGTTAGTTTTTAACAAAAAGATTAAAAGGTAAAAAAATAAGAATAGACAGGCATGGTGGCTCACACCTGTAATGCTAGCAGTTTGGGAGGCCAAGACAAGTGAATAGCTTGAGCTTAGGAGCTGGAGACCAGCCTGGACAACATGGTGAAACTCCGTCTCTACTGAAAATACAAAAATTAGCTGGGCATGGTGGCACACGCCTGTAATTCCAGCTACTCGGGAGGCTGAGGCACAAGAATTGCTTGAACCCAGAAAGTGGAGGTTGCAGTGAGCTGAGATCATGCCACTGCACTCCTGCCTGGGTGACGGAGTGAGACTCTGTCTCTAATAATAATAATAATAATAATAATAATAATAATAATAATACAAAGAATACAAAAAAGCATATAGAATAAAGCTATAAAGAAAATATTGTATAGCTGTACAACGTGCTTGTGTCTTAAGCCAAGTGTTAATGCAATAGAGTCAAAATGTTTTTAAAAAATTAAAAAGTTTATAAAGTAAAAACTTACAGGAAGTTAAAGTTAATTTATTGCTGAAGAAGAAAAATTTAAGTTTAGTGCAGCGTAAACATACACTGTTTATAAAGTCTACAGTAGTGTACAATACTATCCTAGGCCTTTCCATTCACTTACCTCTCACTCACTGACTCACCCAGAGAAACTTCCAGTCCTGCAAGTTCCATTCATGGTAAATGCCCTTTACATATGTACTGTTTTTTTTTTTAATCTTTTACGGCGTATTTTTACTGTACTTTTTCTATGTTTATATATGTTTAGATACACAAATACTATTGTGTTACAGTTGCCTAGTATTCAGTACAGTGACATGCTATACAAGTTTGTAGTCTCGAAGCAGTAGGCTATACCATATAGGCTAGGTGTGTAGTAGACTGTACCATCTAGGTTTGTATGTGTACACTCTGTGATGTTTGCATTACAATGAAATCACCTAATGACACCTTTCTCAGAATGTATGCCTGTCATTAAGTGACACATAACTGTATTTAGCTTTGTAAGAAATTCCTAAACTGTCTTCCAAAGTGGTTGTATCATTTTGCATTCTCACCAGCAATGAACGAGAGAGTTCCCGTTGCTGCATATCCCTGTCACCATTTGGTGTTGTCAGTGTTTTGGATTTTAGTTATTCTAATAGATGTGTAGTGATATCTCATTGTTTTAATTTGCAGTTCTCTAATGATAAAAGATGCTGAGCATCTTTTCATATGCTTATTTGTCATGCATATATCTTCCTTGGTGAAGTGTCTGTTCAGATCTTTTGCACAGTTGTTTTTTTTTAAATTGGGTCACTTCTTATTGAGTTTTAAGAGTTCTATGTAAATTTTGATACAAGCCTTTTATTAGATGTGTTTTCTCCCAGTCTGTGGTTTGTTTCTTTGTTCTCTTAACACTGTATTTTGCAGAAATTTTAAATTTTAATCCAGTCTAACATGTCAGTTCTTTCTTTCATGGATCTTGCTTTTGGGGCTGTATCTAAAAAGTCATTGCCAAACCCAAGGTCATCTAGATTTTCCCCTACATTATATTTTAGACATTTTATAGTTTTGCATTTTGCAAATACAATGGTTTGTGATCCATTTTGAGTTAATTTTTGTGAAAAGCATAAAGCCTGTGTCTAGGTTGATTTTTTTGGATGTGGATGTCCAGTTCTAGCACAATTTATTGAAAAGACTGTCCTTTCTTCATTGAATTTCCTTTTCTCTTTTACAGTCAGTTAACCACATTTGTGTGGGTCTATTTTGGGCTATTTACTTCAATTCCACTGATCTATTTATGTTTTCATTAATATCACATTGTCATTATCACTGTAGCTTTATAGCAAGTCAGTCTTCCAATAGATATCAATATAGTTGTATCTATAAAAATATATTGCCTAGGCCACATGCCAGACCAACCAAGTCAGAATCTCTGCTGGGACTCTAGTATATTTACACATATTTAAAGCTTTCCAAGTTATTGTGGTGGACAGGGAGAATTAAAAGCCACCATACTAAACCATAAAATCATCACCTCCTTGAAGATGTGGTTCTGTTCACTGATGTGTCTATCCCCAGTGGCTTGCATAAGATGCTTAAATAGTTGTTGAATGAACAAACAACTAAAAGAACTGGGAGTATTTATCTTGGAGGAAGAGAAAAAGTGGAGGGGCATAATAAATTAGCCTACATACATACATAGTTGCAAGCCTTTAATGTGACTTGCCCTGGAGGACGTTGCTCCTGGAGCAGAATTAGAAATTTACAGAGAGCCACCTGGCTGAATGTGAGGAAACACTGCCTCATAGTGCTGGTGGAAAGTGAGCTCCTCATTCCTGCATGTATTTCAGAAAAGCCTGGAATACCATCTATAAGAGGATGCTGCATGGAGTAGGAAGTCGAGTAAGATAAGTTGCTATGATTATTGATTATTAGTTTGAAAAGCTGTGTCTAAAGCAGAGGACTACTTCTGGCTCTCATTCACCCTGTGTAAATTGGGATGAAGGACATGGTGTGGGGTTAAAAAAAAGTCTTAAAATGACTTTGAAGCTGAATCCTCAGACTACAGCAATTCTCCGGGTGTCTATTATTGACCAATTCTTTCTTTCTTTCTTTCTTTTTTCCTTTTTCTTTTTTTGAGATGGAGTTTCGCTCTTGTTGCCCAGGCTGGAGTCCAGTGGTGCGATCTCAGCTCACTGCAACTTCCGCCTCCTGGGTTCAAGGGATTCTCCTGCCTCAGCCTCCCGAGTAGCTGGGATTACAGGTGCCTGCCACCATCCAGCTAATTTTTTGTGTTTTTAGTAGAGACGGGGTTTCACCATGTTGGCCAGGCTGGCCTTGAACTCCTGAGCATTTACCAGATGTGTGGTCTTGGACAAGTCACTGACTTCTTTCACCATCGTATTCTGTTTTCCACCAAGTTCTGCTGCTGCTTCTTCCAAGCTGTGTCTTTAGAAAATAGGCTTGCTTCTTTTTACATTATCTTACAATATGTTAGTCTAAATCATTACTATTTTCTGTTGCCTGAACCTCTGAGAGAATTTATTAACTTATTTCCACTCCTACCCCCTTTCTCCACTGAACAGCCAGTGATCTTTTAAAAAATGTAAGTTAGAGTTTGTCATTCTGCTTTCAAACCTTTCAAAGCCTTCCCACTGCTAAAACTTGGAACAAAAGCCTAACTCCTAATTATGACCCGAAAGAGACACCGCATAATCTGACTTCTGTCATGTCTCTTAAGAGCAGGGTTTGGGAGGGGGAAGAGTGAGGTAATAGTACCTCCTAGGGAGCATTTGCAAATGTGTGAAGGTGTGTTTTATTGTTTCAGTAATTGGGAGGCACTACTAGAGGCACTACTAGTCCGGGCCGTGTTGGTAAATGTTCTATAATGTGTTGTTCAGCTCAGGTTCCATCACAATGCCTGATGCACAATAGTTGGTTAAAAAATACTTATTGTATGAGCCCTGGACATTTTCCCTGGACCTCCGTTTTGACGTATGTGAATTGGTATAGTGCCTACTTCATAAGGTTGTTTGAGAGAGACATAACATTTATAAAGTACCTAGTACATAATAGTTCTTAATAAATGGTAGCAGTGGCCAGGTGTGGTGGCTCACGCCTGTAATCCACAGTTTGGGAGGCCAAGGGAAGAGGATTGCTTGAGAACAGGATTTGAGACCAGCCTGGGCAACATGGCAGACCTCATCTGTACAAAAAATATAAAAATAACTGGGTGTGGTGGCAGGTACCTGTAGTCCCAGCTACTTGGGAGGCTGAGGTGGGAGGATTACTTGAGCCCGGGAAGGTCAAGGCTGCAGTGAGTCAAGATCCAACCACTGCACTCCAGCCTGGGCACACAGCAAGACTCTTGTCTCAAAATAATAATAATAATAATGTAGCAGCTGCTGAGCTTTGTTTGCTTAGAAGCAGCTATAGGGGCCCACCTAGCATTCTTCCTGGAGCATTAGAATTAGAACTTGGCACGTTTGGGGAGGGGGGAGGTGTATCTCTTTCTCTGAGGCCTAATCTGAATCGTAGGTCTGACCTGAGGAATCTTAGAAGGGACTCCTTTATACTCATCTGTAGAAACTAAGGCACAGAGGAGCTCTGGTTGTCTTTCTTGACTCTGGAGCTCACACAGGACTCTGACAAGCCCTGGAAAACCTGGCCCTGGAGAGAAATTACCTCCTGCTGGAGACTGGGTGGGGAGAATAGCTGAGAGGGTGGGAAGATAGCTGTCTCCCCGCCCTCAGCTCTGCTTTGCAGAAAAGGAGAAGCGCGCGGCTTCCTCCCGCCTCCTTCCCTCCTTTCTTCCCCCGCCCCTTCTGTTTCGCCAACCCCGACGCGGCGCCTTCGCTGCCGCCCTGCGAGAGCGCGAGCGTGCTGCACCTCGGGAGCTGGCGGCTGAGCTGCCAGGAGCCCAGCCCAGCTGAATCGAGCGGAGCCGGTGGAGCAGGGGCCTTGTGGGTACCCGACTGGGCAGGGAGAGGTGCGGCTCTGCGACGGAAACAATCGCCAGAGATGCCGGGGCTAGCCTTCCCCACCAGGTAATGCCGGCCCTGCCTGGGGCTCCCCTAGCTGGGCCGGGTTCTGGGGGATCTCCGCCGGCTTTCGGAGAGTGGTGACACGGGGTCCAGTAGATTTTGAGGGGTGTCTTACTTTCCTCTTACCTTAAGGGACCCTAAATGAGAGAAAGGGCTGAGGGTGGAACCTTTAGATGAGCCCACCCAGGGCTAGGCCTGCACTGGAATCAGAGCTCTGCCCAGGGAAGGGTGTGAAGGGGAAGCTGCGCCTTTGGGGAACTGCTCAGCCTCAGAAGCTCTGCTCCTTTGCAGGCGCCCTTCTGCTTGGTGGCCAAGGTGGTGCTTTCCTCTGCCTTGGCTTAGTCGCTGGCCTGCTGGGACTGTGGGGGCTTTTCTGTGTTAAGAGGTTGAGTGAACTGGGAGGGAGGAGACCTGGGGGGACTGGTCCTATTCAGACATCCTCTGTGGCTTGAGTTGACATATCTGTGCAGTGAAGGACTTGACATTGTTTGTTACTCTGGCTTTTCCAGACCGTCAAACCATCTTTTGGAAAGGTGAGCTGGTTTAAAGTGCTAAAACGGGCTGCAGAGATGTCCCCCTCAACACTGTAGAAGAGAGGAGAACTTGGGAAGTAGACCTTGGTATCCTGTCTTCCAGCCAGCCTTTTGAATGGCATCTTGCTGGTTCTTCAGGGACAAAGCAGAGACTGAGAATGCTGATGCTTATTTTAGTGTGATGCGTAGGTGTGTTAGGTGTAGGGAGGTAGGGTTGGGAAGTAGAAGGTCAAGGTATGTTAATGATTCTAAACTGGCCAGTTTTTCTGTCCTTAGGTATAAAGTTGCGTTAAACTAGACTCTCTTCTCTGGAGCCCCTTCCTTATTCTGCTAAGTTAATGACAGACCTGGCTGTGGTAATATCTTAATCACTATAATTCTTTCCTTCTTTATTACCTGGCACCAAGAAGCTCATGTCAGGCCCGATAATAACCTACTTTGATTATTTTGGACCTCTTTCCTCCCCCTAGTTTTTTCATGACTCTACGTCTTCCTCTCCTCACTTTTCTTTCTATTTCCTCCTCCTGATCATTTTTCCTGCCCCCTGCCTACCTTTTCTCCTGCCGTCCCCTTCACCCTTCCTCCTCCCCTCATGCTTCCCCTTTTGTATTTCTCCCCCTGTGTAGCCAGTCTTTCCTTCCCTCTCTTGGATCCTCCCCCTCTTGATTAGGCTTTCTTCTCTTTTCTAAAATTTTTGGTTAAGCTTTCTTATTATTAGTAGGTTACTGGTTTTTAGAGACCTTTTCCTGTGTTTATGAGGTCCAAACATTGTTTTCTACCTAACTCACTTGCATCTAGCTTTTACCTCCAAATTCTATCTTCCCCAGGACCATTCTCTCTCTTTACTGCCTCTGTGCCTTGCCTTGGGCCTGCCAACAAGCACTCCCTCTTCCTGCATTTGTTTCCCATCTTTGCTGGTGGTGGTGGGGCAGCAAGCAGGTAGGCAGTAGGGAATAAGCAAGATGGGAAGTGGGGGGCCTGAGTGGGAGGAGAGCAAGAATGTCAAGTAGTGCTGGGCAGAGGCTCAAGTTCCCTTTAGTGAGATGAGCGACTGGGAGGACCAGAAACTCTGGCAGCTGTGAGATAGTGCTGATCTGGAGGAAAGGAGGTAGCCCAGGAAAGAAGAGGGAGGATAGCAGGGATGGGTTGGAGGGACAGGAGGAGGAGGAGGCCTGGAGGAGAAGACAGTGCTCTTTTGAAGAAGAGGGTGGCCTGGACAAGATAGTGGTTATTTGTGTGTAGAAAGAGAAAGATTGTAGTCTGGGAAAGGGGACTATATAGGTTAATTATCTTCCCCTTTGATGACTGGCTTTTTGAACTGATTTCTACTCAGCAAATTTTTTTTTAGTTAAAAATTTTGAAAGAATTTACCATGTTTATCATGTTTAAGTGTACAGTTCAGTTTCAATAAGTACATTTATATCTTTTTTTCCCCCTTCATCCTCCTCACTCCCTTTCCTGGCCTTTGGTAACCACCAGTCTACTCTGTATCATCATGAGATCTACTTTTTTTACCTCCTACATATGAGTGAGAACATGTGATATTTGTCTTCCTGTACCTGGCTTTTTTTTTACCTGAAAAAATGGTATCCAGTGTCATCCATGTTGCTGCAAATGACAGGATTTTATTCTTTTTTATGGCTGAATAATATTCCGTTGTGTGTATATATACATATGTACACATATATATATTGTGTATATACACATTTTCATTTTGGCTATTATGAATAGTGCTACAGGATTCATGGGAGTGTGATGTCTTTCATATATTGATTTGCTTTCTTTTAGATATATACTCAATAGTGGAATTGCTGAATCATGATAGTTCTATGTTTAGTTTCTGAGGAACCTCCATGCTATTCTCCATAGTGGCTCTACTAATTTACATTTTCACCAACAGCATATGAGGGTTCCTCTTTCTCCCCATCCTTGCCAGCATCTGTTATTGCCTGTCTTTTTCTTTTTCTTTTCTTGAGACAGGGTCTTGCTCTGTTGCCCAGGCTGGAGTGCAATGGTACGATCATGGCCTACTGCAGCTTCAACCTCCCAGGCTCAAGCAGTCTCCTACCTCAACCTCTGAAGTAGTTGGGACTGCAGGCACATGTCAGCATGCCTGGCTAATAAAAAAAAATTTTTTTTTTAGAAATGTGGTCTCCTTATGTTGCCCAGAGTGGTTGTGAACTCCTGGGCTCAAGTGATCTGCCTGCCTTGCCCTCCCAAAGTGTTGGGATTACAGGCATGAGCCATCGTGCCCAGCCTTTGCCTGTCTTTTTGATACAAGCCATTTTAACTGGAGTGAGATGATATCACATTATGGTTTTGATTTGCATTTCTCTGATGTTAGTGATGTTGAGCATTTTTTTCATGTACCTGTTGGTTATTTGTATCTCTTGTTATGAAAAATGTCCGTTCAGATCTTTGCCAGTTTTTAAATTGGATTACTTGTTTTTTTTGCTATTAAGTTGTTTGAGCGCCTTATATATTCTCGTTATTAATCCTTTGTCAGATGGATAGCTTACAAATACTTTCTCCCATTTTGTGGGTTGTCTCCACTTTGTTAATCAACAGAATTTTTGTGAGCACTGTCCTTAAAGTGGGGGAGTTAGAGGGAAAGCAGAGATGAGAACGACAAGATTACTGTTTTATTGGCACTCACTGTCAGAATGTGGAGAGTGTGTGTGTGTGTGTGTGTGTGTGTGTGTGTGTGTGTGTGTGTGTATTTCTCCATAGTGGCTCTACTAATTTACATTTTTGCCAACAACATGAGGGTTCCTCTTTCTCCCCATCCTTGCCAGCATCTATTATTGCCTGTCTTTTTCTTTTTCTTTTCTTGAGACAGGATCTTGCTGTTTTGCCCAGGCTAGAGTGCAATGGTACGTACGATCGTGTGTATGTGTGTGTATGTATATATGTGTGTACATGTGTGTATATATGTATGTATATACATATATACACATGTGTGTATGTGTGTATATATGTATGTACAATATTCACATAGCTTTGAATATTGCATCCATCCATTATCAAATATTTCTGAACCATCTACTCTATGCTAATTATGGTACTAGGTTGGTGGCGATACAAAAATTGAAACTGGCCTCAGTTGCTGCCCTCAAATGCAGATCAAGGAATGTGGACGCTCATGTGGTAAGTATTGTAGAAGGAAGCACAAGGGGCTGTGATAATGCGGAAGAGGGCACTTTTGATTTAGCAAGACAGTGGCAGAGCTAGGACCTAAACTTAAGTCTTCTCTGAAGGTGATATCTATTCTCTTATACCCTGTTATCTCCTGAGTTTGTGTATACATACAGTGTACAAAGAGTTTTCCTATATCCTCTTTTCTGCCTACTTTTGGGGCTAGACTCTAGGTACTGCTGACATGAAAAAAAGAACAATCCCATGTGGCAGGTCACTGTGCCATAGCCAAACAAACACTCATTACCTTGGAAGGGAAACAGACTTCGTCCCTGTTAACTTCTGGCTCGAGGCCACTTGGGTGACTATATGCTGAGCTCCCTCTCTGAGTCATTTGATCTCTTCCTTCCTTTCCTCCCTGTTCCATTTTCTTAAATTCAATTTCTGGCGGGTTGCAGAGTTCAGAGACCAGATGCAGCTAGGCTAGGCATTTTTGCTTCCACTGGCCTCTATAGAATAGGGATTTAACACCTCATAGGGTTGGTGAGGATCAGATGAAATAATGAATGCGTGAAAATGCTTTGTAAAGTGCTATATAGATATCATTGTGGTTGTTCCCGAGTGCATTTTCAAGCCGTGAAAAATTGCTCAGATGCTATAGCCTGAAAGCCTAGGGTTGCCACTGACAGGCAAGAATAGGCACTCAGTATAGACACCAAGATTTACTAGACCCTTTCTCTGCCCTCGAAAAACTCACAGACTAATAGGAGAGGATTGAACCTCAATCCTCCATGACTAAAGGAAAAGGAGGGGGGTAGATAGAGCTTTAGGACTGGTAATTTAGTTCCATGGTCAAACAAAAACCACGAAGTATGTGCTTTATTTAAGGTTGAATAGATAGTAGGTGGCAATTATAAAAGATACTTTTAGTGACTTCTTATGATGTAACACAAAGAGGGGAAGGGGGACTTAAAAGTAGATTGACTTCAGTTCAAATCCTGGTTCTACCACTTACTGTTACCTGGTTTTTAATCTTTTTAAGCTTCATATATAAAAATGGAAGATATTCATACCTACTTTGAAGGGTTATTATAAAGCTTAAAAATAATCATATAAAAAAAGAAATAATAATAATTATATAGTAGGCACTTAATAGCTATACTTATTCTGCAAGTCCCCTGACTCCTAGGCTATTAAGGGCCCCTCTTCTGGATTCATGCAGCACCTATGTCTTTCCTCTCACCAATCAATAGTGCCAGTTACCATATTGTATTGTTATTGTGGTTAATGTATCTGCCTTTCCCATTAGTCTGTGAGATTTTTGAGGGCAGGGACAGGGTCTAGTAAATCTTGGTGTTGATACTGGGTGTCTACTCTTTTTTTTCCTTAGAAATCGTGTCTCTCTCTCTGTTGCCCAGCCTGGAGTGTAGTGGAGCAATCTCAGCTCACTCACTGCAGTCTTGACCTTTTGGCTCAAGCAGTCCTCCCACCTCAGCCTCTTGAGTAGCTGGGACTACCGGTGCATGCCACCACACCTGGCTAGCTTTTGTATTTTTTGTAGAGACAGGGTTTCACCACATTGCCCAGGCAGATCTCAAACTCCTGAGCTCTAGTGATCCACCCACCTCAGCCTCCCCAAAGTGCTGGGATTACAGGCATGAGCCACCGCACCTGGCTTTGAGTGCTTACTCTTGCCAAGTCCTATTTAGTTGCTGAGTATACTTTGGTAAGCACAGCAGACTTACAAAAGCATATCGTTGCTCCTTTACAAAGCTTATCACTTATTGAGGGAGATATATAATAAGTAAACAAATATAATTACAACTCATGATGATGCTGTGAAAACCAAGAGTTCCGTTTGGTCTTGTTAGATTTGAGGTACTGATGAGAAACGCAGGTGGAGTTGTCTAATAGATGGTTTTTAGGCTGAAGAGAGCTGTTTGGTCTAGAGATCAAAACTTGGGCATCATCAACGTATTAATAATATGTAAAGCCATGAGAATGGAGGAAATAATCTTGGGAAAAGTGTAGTGTATTAGTAAGGAAGGTTCCGAGCAAGGAAGGTCCCAAGCCTTGGATGTGTGGATGATAGCTGGAGAAGGAGGATTCTGCAAACGAGGTAGGAGTAGACAGAAAGATGGAAGGAAAGCCAAGTGAGTGTACTTCCCCAGAAGACAAGAAAGTAGAGTATTTGAAAGAGAAGAGAGGTCAATTGCGTTTAATGCTGCCAAGATACTGAGCAACGTGAGGACAGAAAAATAAGCATTTGATTTGGCAAGATGGGGATAATTGATAATCTTGACAAGACTGCTTTTGATGAAATGGTAGATTGTTAGTTGGCAGACAGAAGGGGAGGAAGTGGAGATAGTTTAAGTAGACAGTTGTTCTGAGAAGTTTTGCTATGAAGGGGAGCAGAGAAATAAGTGGTATTTGGAAGAGGATGTGGGTGTCAAGGGAAGGGTGTGTGTGTGTGTGTGTGTGTGTGTGTGTGTGTGTGTGTCTCTGTCTGTCTGTCTTTGAATAGGAGATGCCAAAACTTGTTTACGTTCACCCAGTATTTCTCAGATCAGTCCAGAAATTTAGATACCATCTTAATTTTTCTTTTTTTTAAATCACATGCTGTATCTAATCTTTAAATCATTTGACTCTACCTTCAAAATGTATCTGCCTTTGAATTACTTCTCTCCCCCTATTGCCAATCATCTAAGCCACCATTAGTTTTCACCTGGATTATTGCAATAACTCCCTAATGGTCTCTCCACTTCTGCATTGTTCCCCTGCAGCCTGTTCTCCTCTGCTGCTAGAGTGGTCTGTTTAAAAACATAAATCAGATCAGTGCTCAAAACCCTTCAGTGTCTTTCCACACTTGCTGAAAAGCCAAATTTATTGTGGCCTATAAAGTTCCACACTGTCTGACCTCTGGTTACATCTCTGATCCCAGTCGCTTACCATATTTCTCTTTGTTTACTCAACTTTAGTCTTGCCAATCTTTTTGCTGTCCTACATGCCCAGTGTATTCTCATCTAAGACATTTGTACTTATTACTCCTTCGCTTAAAATGCTTTTCCAGATATTACTATGATTTGCTGTCTCATTTAATTGAGGTCTTAAGTAACTGTTTCTCAGAGAAGCCTGTCTTGATCATCTTCTTTTATGTACCATGCCCCATGCATGCGCCTCCCCCTCATATTCACACATACACGTGGACTTGATATTGTGTATTTATTTGTGTATTTCTCTGTCTGCATCTCTTACTAGACCATAAACTCTATGAGCACAAGGCCTTTCTCTTATTCAACTAGATTAGTATTGGTACTTTGTAGATGCTCAATAAATGTTTGTTGAATGACTGAATATATCTAACAGAGAGGGAAAGGTTGACATAGCTGAAAGAGCAGATTATTCCAGGGATAATGAAGAACGAATGAAGGAATACAGGGATAAGAGAGAATTGGCTTCGGATGAGAGGAAGAACACCTCCTTCATTGTAACTGGAAGGAAGAAGGAGAAAATGGATGCAGATACAGGGAGGCACATAGATTTGAGGGTAGGAAGATGTAGTTCTTCTGCCAAGATTTCTGTTTTCTCATTGAAAGTAAGCTCATTGGCCGGGTGCAGTGGCTCACATCTGTAATCCCAGCACTTTGGGAGGCCGAGGTGGGTGGATCACCTGAGGTCAGGAGTTCGAGATCAGCCTGGCCAACATGGTGAAACCCTGTCTGTACTAAAAATAAAAAATTAGCCTGGTGTGGTGGCCTGTGTCTGTAGTTCTAGCTACTCAGGAGGCTGAGGCAGGAGAATCACTTGAACCCCCGAGGTGGAGGTTGCAGTGAGCCGAGATTGCGCCACTGCACTCCAGCCTGGGCGACAGGGTGAGATTCCATCTCAGAAAAAAAAAAAAAAAGAAAAAGTAAGCTCATTAGCTAAAGGAAAGGGCTAGTGGAAAATCCAGTTGAATTCCCATTTGAGGTAGGGTAATCATATGTAGGAAAGTGTCTTAGCCTATTTTGTGTTACTATGATAGAATACGACAGACTAGGTAATTTCTAAAGAAAATAAACATATTTCTTAAAGTTCTAGAGCTGGGAAGTCCAAGGTACCTGCATCTGGTGAGGGCCTTCTTGCTGTGTTATTCCGTGGTAGAAGGTGGAAGGGCAAGAGAGCAAGAGTAACAAGGGAAGTGGGGGTGAACTCATCCTTTTGATCAGGAACCCACTCTCTTGATAACTAATTTACTCCTATGATAATGACATTAATCCATTCATGAGGCCAGAGCCCTCATGACCCAATCACCTTTTAAAGATCTCACCTCTCAACACTTGCAGTGAGGATTAAGTTTCCAATACTTGAACTTTGGGGGCACATTCAAACCAAAGCAGAAGGTAATCATAACTTTCAAGTGAAAGCAGTTAACTGGGTTTTGTAATGTTCTCTAGGACATTTGGCTGCTTAAGTATAATGACAGTTGGGAGAAAGTTGAGTTCAACTATCCTAAAGCTAGGATTTTGCCAGTTAAATTTTGGAAAAGGACGGAAGGGCAAGGGGTTGATGGTTTTTGATGTTTGAGTAATTTTGATGGATCACGATTAGATAAAGAGAGGAAAAAAAGGCAGGGGACTGCTGGATAGTTTATTGGAGCTCAAATTGAAGTCTAGGAATTGTAGTGGAAATTCTTGAGCAAGGTTGTCTCTGGAGTATATATGATTCATTCTATATATTGGAATTGTTGCACATTTTGGTGATAAGGTCCTGGGTGTAATCATGAGAGTATTGGCTAACTTGGACTGGAGGTCAGAAAATGGAGTGGCCAGGGTGTTGACATGATCATCATTGCGGCTGTTGAAGTCACCTAGAATGATGACTAGAGGGGTTCAGAAGAAGATTGAACCTGGAACTAAAGCCTTTCAGTGGGAGTGACCAGAAAGTGAATAGTAGTCTGCAAAGATGTGCGATAGCAGCCAGTGGAAGCTACTCAAAGGAAAATATAGGCTTTTACAAGAGGAAGAGAAAGACATGGTTTGGAAATGGCACTGAAAATTAAGGACTACACTGATAGGTAGGGTGTAAGAGGGAAAACAGCTTCCAATTGAGAGGGCTTGTAGAGAAGCCTCTTCTTCAGGGCATAGCCAGATTTCTTTTAAGGTAAAGGAGCAAGAGTGTAGCCAGTGGCAAATGAGAAGTTCCAGAGGGAACAGTGGAAGGGTTCCAGAGTCACCATAGGGGGAGGGAATTTGGTCAGGTTAGAGGGTTCACAGAAAAGTTTGGAGATGAGAGTTTGAGTGATCATGGATGACTGAAGTAAATGAAAACTGTAGGACTGATTGATTGATTTAGTCCTAATTACCTTTTAGAGGTGGGAGGACTGTCCCATTTTCATGCTATGGTTTTTGACACTTTGAGATAAACTTTTCCATTGAGGCAGCATGTGGCAATGTGGGAAATCAGGACATGTTCAGGCAGAGATTGGCTGGAAGGTCAACCAACTAGGAGACAGTACGATAGATTTCATTGTTTCCTGGGAGGTTGAACGAAGTGGCCCCTTTATGGTTCCTTCCAGCTCTCCGATTGTAAGGGCCTCAACTTTATGAGGCCTTACAGGCCTCAACCTGTAAGGCAGGTCATCCAATGGGAGGTTTGGAGGTTTGAAGGTTAAATTTCAATTTTTGCCTGAATTATTGGGAATAACTCAACTGGGGTTGCAGATTAGGAATTTCCCAAGATGGTAGGCAGAGGATTATAAGACCTGTAAATATTGGTTTCTGGAAGTAACTCTAGTGACTGTCTGCAAGGTGGTAGGAGTGAGGAAGTTGCGTAGGTGTGGATGGGGGTGGGGAGGATTAGAAGTACAGAGCCAGCCTAAGAGAACTTCAGTCTCTCACTCTAAATTTCTCTGCCGTTTCCACTTCACTTTGCTGCCTCTCATTCTTCTCTAATTGTAGGAAGCCTCCCAGATACAGTCACTTGTTCATTCTGTCTCAAATTACGTAATTAGTGTAGAAAGAGAGTTTTCAAGAGAATAATCAGAAGCTAGTAATGTTTTTATCACTCTTTCATTTAGTGATCTTAGGTAAATTGCATAACCCTATAGGTTCTAGGTTCCCATAAAATAAAGGTGTTTATTTTATAAAAATAAAACTGGCTGATTCTTCAGGATCCTTTCAGGTCCTGTGTTTTTTCTGCTAACCCAGGCTGCCTTAGTCAGTGAACCTTGGCTAATTACCAGGTGTGTACCAGCTCAGCCTAGGGATATAGAGATTAAACAAACTTCAGTTTTTTCCCTTGAGTTATTCATGGCCTGGTGAGGACAAGAAGCATGGATTATGGTTGATATAATGAAGTTTGGAAATTGTTGCATAGAAGTACACATAGAATGCTGTTACATTTCGGGAGCAGAAGTAGTGGGATCTGTTAAATTTGGGGGAAGTTAGAGGTGAGGGGCTTCTGTGAAGGTTTCATAGGGGAAGTGAGTCAGGTTGGGCCTTGAAGAATGAGTAGGAGTTTGCTTGGCAGACAAGTTGGGGCATTTTAGGCAGAGAAAACAGCATAGGCAAAGGCAGGAGCATGAAAGCATAGTGAGCTGGAATGACATGTTTAGGGAATAGTAGAGATGAAACTAAAAAGATAGGTGGGGGAAGGAACAAATATTTGTTGAACATTTATTTTGTGCCAGGCAGCATGCTAGGTGCTTTTATATATGCTTGTTAATTCTCGTGATAACTTTATAAAGTAGGTAGTCTTGTTTGCGTTTTACCTAAGAGGAAACTGAAGATCAGAAAGTAAAGTAGCTTTCCTAACCACCCAGAAACATTAAACAGTTTTCCTCACTGTTGCTCTAGCAGGTGTTGCTAAACCAGAGCAAGTGGCCAGGCTGCATAGTGGGAGTATCTTTGACATGTTAGAAGGACATCCCTCAGCAAATTCAAGACTGCAGCATTCCAGTCCCCTGCCAAAGAAAACCTCCTGGCACCATATAATTAAAGATCAGATTCTCATAACCAGGCGTCAAGGGCATACAGTACTCCCCAGTTCTGGATGGAGTGTTGGTCATGCCAGTTGCAGCTGCTGTGAGCTGTTTGGACTAAAAAGTGTGATTAGTATATGGAACAGGTTTTATTTCTTCTTCTCGAGTTAATATTAGAGGTTATCTAGTCCTTTCCTTTGCCTCTAGAGTCAGCAGTGTAGTGTGGTGTAGTGGTTCTATCACCACACAGGCCTAATTTCAGGTTCCTGCCTCTGCTGCCCACTAGCTGTATGACCCTGGGTGACTGGCAGCATCTTTGAAGCTTTGCTTCTTCTTCTGACTTGTTTACTGTTCTGTCTTCAGCACTTCATGCATAGCTTGTCAAACAGTAGCTGACGAGTTAATATTTGCACTGATGAATGAGAAAAATGATACCAAATAGATTTCCAAGTTTTCAGTAAACTCCAAAGTGTGATCTAATATTAGTGATTATTAAAACAGCCCCAAATAATGCTTAAATCCTAGTTGTAAAAATGGTTAATCCTGAAGGTTTTCTGTGGAAACTGTTTCTAGAATTTTAGCAACTCTCTTAGGCAGTGTGGAAGACTCTTAAACTCCAGGTCTCATTGTGTGACTTGGACTAAGCACCAGAATTCGTTTATCTTCTGTGATGCTTAATCCCGTTGTATGAACTCAAGGCATCACTGGAGTCCTCAGTGCAGATGGGTAGCAGATGGTCTCCTCCTCCAGGCAATACCTCTTTTCTCATTGTCATCTCTCCACAACCTTGTTTTTTAATTAAAAGCCCCATCTTTTATTTTTAACATGGGGCATTTATTGCACAATTCTAGAGCTGCTTAGAATGGACCATTTTTCTGTCTAGTGCTCTACGTGGTGCAGAACATAAAAGACCTGCTGTGATCTGCACTGTCCCACTTTTTCAGTCTCCCATTTCAGTCCTTTATGTTGCATTCTGCCACACTGTACTCTCACATTTATGTTATTCTGTGGTCTGGATACATTTGCCATCATCTTTCTCCATGAAAATCATTCACTCATTTTTTGTCTCTTTTCTTTGGGCCAAGCACTATATACTAATGCCTGGACCTACTCCAGACCAATTAAATCAGCAACTCTAGGGGTAGAGTTCAAGCATTAATGTTTTCCTCCTCAACATTTTATTAGGTAAAATTTCAAAAATCAGAAGAATCTTACAGTGAGTACCTGTGTACCCACCACCTAGATTCTCCTACCATTAACATTTTCATATACTAACTTTATCATATCCATTATATATTGACAAGTATATTATGTTATATCCCTGTTAATTAATCTTATTTCTTAAAAATGCATTTGAAAATAAATTACAGATATTAATATACTTCTCCCTGAGTACTTCAGCACTGGTGTAAAACTTCAGCACCAGTGAGCTTTAAGAAAAAAGCTCACAGGGGATTCTAATAGCCTAGAGTTAAAGACCACTAGTCTGACCTATTTGTTCTTTAAGCTGCTACTCTTAATACCACCTCTTTTCTGAAACTTCACTGATCACTCAAATTCAATTTAACATTTCTTTCATGTGTGTTTGGACATTTTACTGTTTGTACTGTTCTACAGCACTATTCACAATTGGCCTGGCATTGTGGTTTTCTAGGTTCTGCCTTCTGCTAACTAGATGGTGATAGCCTCTAGGGTCAGGTCATATTTTATTCATGATCTGTCTATCTACCTATCTATCTGTCTTCCTTCATCTATTTGTTCTTGGTTTCTAGCATACATAGCACCTTATATATTTTTATATGTAAGCTGAACTGCACTTGAACTGCACTTGAATGAAGAGCCTGCAACTGCAGCAAAAGGTGTACATACCTTTCATATGTGTTTGCTTACATATTCTGTGTTTATATTTTTTTGATTGGAGGAATAAGAATTCATTTATCTTTTCTGGCACTTAGCTCATGGTAGACTTTTAGTAAAAGTCAAGTCCAGCCTAAATGTGCTAATAACATTTTTATATTTGCCATTGGCTAGATTTGACTGAACTAATCATAAATCAGAAGTAGTGGAACACAAAGGGGCTAGAATTACCTCAAGAACAGTATAGTTGGAAAATCCTTTGGCAGAGAGTTTAAAGATGAGGTCTGATTAAACAAACAAACAAACAAAAAACTAAAGATAGACCTATCGTATGATCCAGCAATCCCACGGCTGGGTATCTACCCACAAGAAAGGAAATTGGTATATTGAAGAGATATCTGCACTCCTGTTTGTTGCAGCACTGTTCAAGATAGCTGAGATTTGGAGGCAATCACAGTGTCTATTTACAGATGAAAGGATAAAGAAAATGTGGTGTATATAATGGAGTACTATTCAGCCACAAAAAAGAATGAGATCCTGTCATTTGCAACAACATGGATGGAACATGTACAATGGAGTACTATTCAGCCACCAAAAAGAATGAGATCCTGTCATTTGCAACAACGTGGATGGAACTGGAGGTCATTATGTTAAGTGAAATAAGCCAGGCACAGAAAGATAAACATCACATGTTCTCACTTATTTGTGGGATCTAAAAATCAAAACAATTGAACTAATGGACATAGATAATAGAAGGATGGTTACCAGTGGCTGGAAAGGGTAGTGGAGGGCTAGTGGAAAGGGAGGGATGGTTAATGGATACAAAAAAATAGAAAGAATAAATAAGACCTATTATTTGATAGCACAGCAGGGTGACTGTAATCAATAATAACAATTGCATATTTAAAAATAACTAAAAGACTATAATTGGATTGTCTGTAACACAAAGGATAAATGCTTGAGGGGATGGATACCCCATTCTCCATGATATGATTATTTTGCATTGCATGCCTGTGTCCAAAATATCTCATGTACTCCATAAATATATACAACTACTATGTGCCCACAAAAACTAAAAATTAAAGATGAGGTTTGAGTTTTGCTGGGAAGGATAAGTAAAATTTCTATCAGTTTAAAGAGGGTTCTATCCCTACTCTACCTATAAATTGCTGTGTGATCTTAGGTAATTTCCTCTTGCACTCTGGACTTCAGTATTCCTACCTGTAACATTAGGCAGTCAGGTTGGATGACTTCCAAAGAAGCCTTTGGCTTTGATGTTATGTGCATCTTAAAATAGTTGATTAACTTGGTTTTGTTTTATACCGGTGACTGTGGAATCCAGGGTAATAAGAGTAGAAAGAGGTAGTTGTTGGTGAGCACATTCCTTCTCTGAATCCCTGTCTACTTTGATTCAGTATGTAAAGTACCTTACACACAGTGGCTACTTGAAAAGTGTTTTCTTTCCTGTCTTTCTACTGTAGCACTGTATCTTTATGCCTTGTATAGCATGCTTCAAAAGAGGCACAAATCACTTCCCCTCCTTGGTTGCCTCTTGACCAGTATTAAGTCTAGAGACTGCATAGCGAGAAACATGAAATTACAGGTCATAGGTGATGGGACTTCTACAGGGGCGATGGCTTATAAATTGCAGAGCCAGGACTTAAACCTGGGTCTCCTGACTTTAATTCCAGTAATCTTTTAAAATATTGCCCTACCTTTTGAAACCTCACAGTGATCCTGCATTTATTATAGAGTCATTCAGTTGATTCATAATTAATGCTTCAATATAATTAGTTGCTCATAAATTATTAGGTTCCCTGAGCCTCTGGGGCATTGGTAAAATGTGATCGCTCTGTCTTTCTCTCTGTCTGTTGTATTCATTTGTTGTCCAGGATGGATAAAATGGTGCTATCTGAGCTGTTATAATGTTGGCCTCATGCCTAGCTTTATATTGCAGCACGTCTGAGGCATTGGTTTTTCATCCTTCCAAACTTTTGGTCTACAGAGACTATTAGAAGATTAAGGTGTGTATACTCACTTTATTCAAAAGTTGAGCATGTTTGTTGTTTTGGACCTGTTTTCCTGTAAACAAAGTTTAAAATGGTACAGGTTTTAAAATGTGCTAATTATTATGATGAGTGTAGATATACAAAATGACCATTGGAGGATCAATGAGGGTAAAAAGAGGAAAGACTTGTGGAGAACCTATAAGAAAGGGCTTGTTGGAGGGCTGCAGGGAAGCTGGAAAGTAGTATAGAAACCTTAAGTTAAGTAAGTTCAGAAGGAAGTGATTAAAAAAGCACAAAATTGTGTTCTGTGAGTATAGTTGAAGGTCCTGGAAATGTTTGGCATTGAGAAAATAGATTTGGGAGGTCTCAAAAGAGTATTTCAGGTATCTAAAGTTCTGTCTGGGGAAGAGATAGTGGTCTTTTCTGAATAGCTCTAAGATTCAAGATTTAGTACTAACAGATGGAAGTTTTTTCTTTGTTTATTCATTCGTTTGTTTATTCAACAAATCTTTATTGATTACCTGTTCTGTGCCAGGCATGGTGTTGCAGATCGAGAAATACATAGGACATGAACTTTGTTCTTGAGGTGTTTATAGTCTATGTCTAGCAGGGGAGAGGGGTGAAAGGGAAAGCAAATGTGTAAACATTATTGCAATGCAGTGTAAGAGCTTATTATAAGTGATAACTCATTAAATGAGATGGCTGAAGATAGAAGAGACAGTCTTTGGAGATTTTAGATTTCCTGTCATTGCAACTTTTCAAGCATAGACTGGATGACCTAGGCTGGAATGTAGTAAAAGAATTGAAATATTAGATTCCAATGCATATTTTAGGTTTTAAGTAATAATGGAATCTCTTTGAAAGTGAAGATCTATCACAGAATTCTCCAAACATAGTAAAAGGACTGAGAAATGGAGAAAAGCCTGTATCAGGAAGGTTGGTGAAAGCTTTCTTGGCATAATCGTGGGCTGTGGGCCTGAAATGGAGTTACATTCAATGAAGCTGTTGGTTGAAGGACCTGGGAGGCAGGGGAGGACTTGACTAGGGTATCAGATGGCTGCAGGGAGTGTAATTTTGGAACTGGCAGCCTGGAGTGGGAAGGTACACTTGAGAACTGAGACAGTAAAAGTTCTCTTGGGGGAGCTGAGGGACTTGAGTTACAGTTGGGAGGGAAAACAAAGGTAAATCTGGGAAGAGAAACTGGAAGAAATGGATAAAAAGCACATCAGAGTTAATCTGCATTAACAAGATTGTCCTTGCTTGCTTGATTTCTTTTGTTCAAAAAGAGAAGGAGCAGTTGGTTTGCCAAAGGTGGGTCAGGATGAGTTATGCAAAGAAGTGGGGTTAGGGTTTGGCCTTGATGGATGAGTAAGATTTTTATCAGTCAGAGAAGGGAGAAATCATTGACAGGAAACACATTGGGGTGTGTGTTTGTGTGTGTGTCTGTGTGTGTGTATAAGTAAATAAGAATACAAGTACAGTGGAACAGATTTCTGAGGTTTGAATTAGTTTGAATTAGGCTGTGTCTAGGTGTAGTGGCTTAGTTGATAAGGCAGGTTGATGTCAGATAGTGAAGGACCTTGAATTTTATCTGTACTAAACTTCCTAAAGGCAAGATATATATCTTTATGCAAAGTTTGATTAATTAAAATATTTGAGTTCACTATGAGCTAGATACTATATAAAGCATTGTTGGATTGCAAAGATGACAAAATTGGGCCCAACATTTGAGGAACATTCTGGCTCCCAGGGAAGACATACCTATAAACAATTATAATAGCAATAATAAAAGGGATAACCTGGAAAGTTACCCATTGCTTTGGGAATATGGAGGAGGGGGCACCGAACTTCTTGAAGTGATGAGGACACATTTCCAAATGGGTTCATGGAAGAAATAACAATTGAATTAAGCCTTGAAGGATGAGTGAATTCATAGTTGAAGCATAGGGAAATTGGTATTCTAGGCAGAAGGATCAGCATGCACAAAAGCATAGAAGTGTAAAAGCTATGGGATATTTGAAGAAGTTGGAGAAGTTGGGTGTGGATAGAGTGTAAGGGAAATTAGAGTGGTAGTGGTGGGAAATGAGGCTAATTGGTGCATTTGGTCAAATAACAGAGGGCCTCTAAAAGCAAGCTAAAAACATCAGCTTTTATCCTGAGATGTCAATGAAGGGTATTTTGTTTTGTTTTGTTTTGTTTTTGAGACAGAGTCTTGCTCTGTCTCCAGGCTGGAATGCAGTGGCATGATCTCAGCTCACTGCAACCTCTGCCTCCCGGGTTCAAGCAATTCTCCTCCCTCAGCCTCCTGAGTAGCTGGGACTACAGGCGCGCGCCACCATGCCCAGCTAATTTTTTGCATTTTAGTAGAGATGGGGTTTCACCGTATTGGCCAGGATGGTCTCAATCTCTTGACCTCGTGATCTGCCCACCTTGGTCTCCCAAAGTGCTGGGATTACAGGTGTGAGCCACTGCTCCCAGCCAGTGAAGGGTTTTAAAAGTAGAAGAGTAGTGTGTTCTAAGGTTACTGACAGCTCCTGGATAAAGGATTGAGGAAAAAACTGGATGTGGGGGGATCAGTTCTTTATTAGAAATTGTTAAAAAAAAAAAACTCTTATAGATTTTATTCATAGTATTTTAAGTAATTGATGCCTAAAGCGGTAGTATTCAAATCTGACTGGCATTGGGATCACTAATTTTCAAAATACAGAATTAGGTCTTAACTCAGCCGTTCTAAATCAAAATTTATGGAGGCCAAGCCAGGATATCTATATTTCTAAAAGCTCTTGGTAATTATTGTGCTGGTTTTTTGAACCCATTATTCTCTAAAGCACTGTTGTGTTTAACTCCAAAGAGCTTATATTTTAAATAGTCATGGTTAAATGTATAATTTCTACTGCAGCATGGAAGACTAATGAGAAATATTTTTAACTCTGGATACATTCATATGTATCCATTGTCAAGGACGTTTATTTAAGATAATAACATTTTCATTAAAACTATTGATAACATGTGATAGGAAATCCCCCCCATCTTTATTTATTTATTTAGAGACCGAGTCTCCCTCTGTCACCCAGGCTGGAGTACAGTGGTGCGATCTTGGCTCACTGCAGCCTTTGCCTCCCATGTTCAGGTGATTCTCCTGCCTCAGCCTCCCTAGTAGCTGGGATTACAGGCACCCACCACCACGCCTGGCTAATTTTTGTATTTTTAGTGGAGAGGGGGTTTCAACATGTTGGCCAGGCTGGTCTCAAACTCCTGACCTCAAGTGATCCGCCTGCCTTGGCCTCCCAAAGTGCTGGGATTACAGCCATGAGCCACCGCGCTTGTCCTATCCCCTATCTTTTAGATTTTATTCTACTGTTTCTCAGAAGTAGTGGAGATTTTGCCAGTAAATCTGCACCATATAGGACAGGATGGTTACTGCATTGATCATTTTATATTTAGAAGAAGAAAGCCAAGCACAGTGGCTCTCGCCTGTAATTCCAGCTGCTTGGGAGACTGAGGTGGGAGGATTGATTGAGACCTGGAGTTTGAGACCAGCCTGGGCAACATAGGGAGACTCTTGTCTCCAAAAAAAATTTTTTTAATTAGGTGGGCATGGTGGCGCATGCCTGTAGTCCCAGCTACTCTGGAGGCTGAGTGGGGAGGATCTCTTGAGCCCTGGAGTTTGAGGCTGCAGTGAGCTATGATTGTACCACTGCACTCCAGCCTGGGGTAACAAAGCAAGAATCCCATCTCTCTCTCTCTTTTTTTTTTTTTAAAGAACAAGGTAGAATTTCAGAGGAGGGAAACACTGGAGAGATTATATAGTCTCAGGGGTTAGCAAACTTTTGCTGTAAAGGGCAAGATAGTAAATAATGTAAGTTTGTGGACATACAATCTCTGTTGCAACTACTGAACTCTGCCAGCATCAGGTAAAAAAAAAAAGCCATAGACAATTTATAAATGAATGAGTGTGGCTGTGTTCCAATAAAACTATCTACAAAAACAGCAGCTTTGCTGACCCCTGATACAGTCCATTCCCAAGAGGGAAAGTGTAACTTGTCTAAGGTTATAAAATTAGAGGTTGGCAGAGAACTCACTATGTGGAATGCTGTTAGCAGTTTTATTTAATCTTCACATAGATGAATAAATGAAACCTAAGAGGTTAAAGAATTTCTCTAAAGTTAGTAAGTGGTACTGGGATTCACACTTAGTTTTTGCTAGGCCAAATTTCTGCTTTCAACTACATCATAATGGTTTTCCGTGCTTTGCAATGTCTCAGAATGGGAATGCAAAGAAAAGCAAGATATTGTGATTTTTCATTAGTGCTTGGCATATAGTAGGCATTTACATCAGTGAGTGTTAGCAATATCATGGTGTGCAGTGGAAGGACTTGAGCTAGACCCTGAAGGAAGGGCTGTATAATTTTGATTCTTTGCAATTTTTTAACATGTATTTCCTTTTGGTCAAAAATAATAAAAGAGTTATATTGTTCTTATTTCTGATTCTAGTAGCTGCTGCTGGTGGTGACAATGTCAAATAACGGCCTAGACATTCAAGACAAACCCCCAGCCCCTCCGATGAGAAATACCAGCACTATGATTGGAGCCGGCAGCAAAGATGCTGGAACCCTAAACCATGGTTCTAAACCTCTGCCTCCAAACCCAGAGGAGAAGAAAAAGAAGGACCGATTTTACCGATCCATCTTACCTGGAGATAAAAGTATAGTATTTGATTTTCTTCTCATCATTTGTATACTTTAAAAAAATTATTTTGGGTAACCTGGATAAAAGATCTGTTGTCTTTGACTTAATTTTCCTTTAATGTTTTCTTTCTGGTTAAATATTTCCCTTTCTCCCTACAGTGGCTGAAGCAAAATGGAAAATAGACCTATTTTTATACTCTATTAACTATATCTGAGCAAAACTGTAAGAGAATAATTATGCTCTTGCCAGATTTGGGACAATCTGAAGTGATTTATTTATTTTTAAATTCTTAAACTGTTTATGAAGCCACAAAATGTAAGAAAAATTGAAATGTCTTTATTTGGAATTTTTTTCCCCCCGAGTTAGTTTCAATTGGAAATGTTTTCTTTCCAAAATCTTGATTGCCTTTTCTTTATTCCAGCTTCCTGGTCCCACTTTCAGGTTTGGGGACTACGTATCAGTAAGAATGGCAAGTAACAGCTGAGAAAAGGATGCAGAGATAACTAGCATTCAGCATGAGTTTACTATGAATAAATTATCCTGGGCAGCCTCATTTCCTTTTTATTGATAAAACTTCTGTTAATAGAAGAGTAATCATATGATGAATAGTGGTGATTTTAACACTGATTTTAACACTGTTGATTTAACAGTGTATATGAAAAAGTCACCAAGATCCTCGTAGACAAGGTTGTAAAATAAAGGTTTTGGTGTCCACAACAAAAGATGACTTTTGTTTGGTACCAAAAATGTTGATTTAAGTGGCTGTTGCTCTGAAGTAAAGTTCTCCTTATATTTGTGGGCCCTGTTCTTATGGCATGCTAAAGATACTGGCTTTCTGTGTGTAAGTAGTTACCATGAGCTTCTGGTTTAGATGGAGCTGGGTCACCACTTACCAGCTTTCTGATCTTAGGCATGTCAGTTAACTGCTTTGACCTTTATTTAGTTTCCTATTTTAAAAGTGAGATATCATTTCACAGGGTTGTTGTGAAGACTACATACAAAGTTCCTAATAGAGTACCTTCCACACAGAAGGTATTTGAATGTTAGTTCTCTGTCTCTTTACTCCTTTGTCTCTGTCTCTTTACTCCTTTGTTGATGAATAGAAACTGGGAGGCATAGCTGGTAGACTACATGGTAAAATCAGAACTGAGATTCTGAAACAGTAGGGCAGATACAACAAGCACAATGGTGGATTGCGGAAAATGTCTCATGTTGTAGAAAAATATAATTGCCTAACTACGGATCAGGGGAGATGGTAGATGGTAGTGTCATTAGCCCAGTAGGGAACATAGAAAGAAGGAACAAATTAGGAGTGTTGGTGATTGGAGAGCAGGGAAGATGATTATTTCGGACACATTGCATTTGTAGTGTCTTTATATAGATATGTCTTATAAGCAGATCTCATGTATTGTAAATGTCGTACAAGTGAAATGAGAAATAATAAGGACTTTTAATGAGTACATTGGGCTTATATCGTTATGTGTATGAATCCTTCTACTTCACCTTCCCTTCCCTTTGGGTTTGATGGCTTTGGGTAGAAAAGAAGGCCAGGCACAGGGGCTCATGCCTGTAATCCCAACACTTTGGGAGGCCGAGGTGGGAGGATTGCTTGAGCTCAGGAGTTTGAGACTAGCCCGGGCAAAATAGGAAGACCTTGTCTCTACTAAAAAAAAAAAAAAAAAAAAAAAAGGAGTCGGGCATGGTGGCGTGTGCCTGTAGTAACAGCTGCTTGGGAGGCTGAGGCAGGAGGATTGCTTGAGCCTGGGAATTTGAAGCTGCAGTGAGCTGTGATCATGCCACTGCACTCCAGCCTGGGTGACAGAGTGAGATCCTGTCTTAAAAAAATAAAATAGGCCGGGTGTGGTGGCTCATGCCTGTAATCCCAGCACTTTGGGAGGCTGAGGCGGGTGGATCACCTGAAGTCAGAAGTTCAAGATCAGCCTGGCCAACATGGTGAAACCCCATCTCTACTAAAATACAAAAAATCAGCTGGGCATGGTGGCAGGCGCCTGTAATCCCAGCTACTCAGGAGGCTGAGGCTGGGAGTATCACTTGAACCCGGGAGGCGGAGGTTGCAGTGAGCCAAGGTTGCGCCATTGCACTCCAGCCTAGGCAACAAGAGCTAAACTCCATCTCAAAAAAAATAAATAAATAAAATAAAAGATATGGGTAAGGTGCTTAACCTTGATTTCCTGACTAATTCATTCATATAGTAGCTGCCAACTTCCTTGGTACAAGGGCTATGATCTGAGACAGTGTTAAATGCCCTGCAGTCTTCTTCCACATATGTAGCCACTTTGTTTATCCCTCAATTTAGATGTGTATTTATTTTTAATATTGTATCTTATCAACCAGTGTTCTTGATCTCTATAAATAGGCTTTCAGCCCAAGTGTCTACATGTAGTGAAAGAGGACTTTTTAAATTAAAAAGTTTAAATTGTTCTTGCTGACTCAAACTAGAAAGGTAATAAGATTCTCATCCAGTAGGCATCATCAAAACTAAAAACATTTATGTTTCAAAGGGCATCATCCGGAAAGCAAAAAGGTAACACACAGAAAGGAGAAAAATTTCCCAAATTACATATTTTATAATGGACGTGTATCTAAAATATGTGAAGAAGAACTATTGCAAGTCAACAACCGAAAGACAAGTAATTTTAAAATGGGCAAAATATCTAAATAGACATATCTCCAAAGAACATATACAAATGGCCAAGAAGCACATGAAAGGATGCTCAAATCATTAGCCATCAGGGAAATGCAAATCAAAACCACAATGAGATACCACTTCACACTCACTAGGATGGCTATAATAAAAAAGATAATAACAAGTGTTAGTGAGGATGTGGAGAAATTGCAACCCTCATAATTGCTGGTGGGAATGTAAAATGGTGCAGCCTCTGTGGAAAACAGTCTGGCAGTTCCTCAAAAGATTAAACATAGAGTTACCAGCAGTACATGAATGTGTATAGCAGCATTCATAATAGCCAAAAAGCAGAAACAACCCAAATACCCCATCAGCTGATGAATAGATAAATAATAAAATGTGGAATATCCATACAATGAAATATTTGGTAACAAAGACATGAAGTTCTGATCCGTGCCATGACATGGATGACCCTTGAAAATGCTGTGTTAAGTGAAAGAAGCCAGTTACAAAGGATCACATATAGTATGATTCTATTTGTAGGAAATGTCCAGCATTGGTAAATTCATAGATAGAAAGTAGATTAGCGGTTGCCTAGGGCTGCAGAGAGGGAGAGGCAATTAAAACTAGGAGATGATTACTAAGAGGGGTGGGGTTTCTTTTTGTAGTGATGAAATGTTCTAAAATTGATTTTGGTGATACCTGTCCAGCTCTCTGAATATATTAAAAGCCATTGAATTTTACACTTTATGGGTGAATTGTTTGGTAAGTGAATTATATCTCAATAAAGCTGATTTTTAAAAAAGAAGATTCCAGTCTGAAACAGCAGATGGAAGCAGAGCCTTCAGACATCATTGGAACCTGAAGGGACAATCTTATGTGCTAAATGAGAAAGTGGGGGTCTAGATATTGGGATTATAGTATTGGTTCTTCCATAAATTGGCTGTCTGATTTGGGTCAATTATTTCTCTGTAGACGTCAGTGCCTTCATCTAGAAAAGGAGAGAGAGCAGTAGGCATGTGCAGTTTCTTTTAGCTTTAGAATCCTATAACTGGCCAGGCACGGTGGCTCATGCCTGTAATCCCAGCACTTTGGGAGGCCAAGGCGGGTGGATCACGAGGTCAGGAGATGGAGACCATCCTGGCTAACACGGTGAAACCCCGTCTCTACTAAAAATACAAAAAATTAGCCGGGCGTGGTGGCGGGTGCCTGTAGTCCCAGCTGCTGGGGAGGCTGAGGCAGGAGAATGGCGTGAACCCAGGAGGCAGAGCTTGCAGTGAGCCAAGATTGCACCACTGCACTTCAGCCTGGGCGACAGAGCGAGACTCCGTCTCAAAAAACAAAATAAAATAAAATAGAATCCTATAATTACATAAATGTGATATTGCAAAGGCGTGGTTAGATCAGGCTTGTCTATATAGGTGAAAAGAAACTAGGCCATTGTAAAGTACTTTATTCAATGATACAGCTGTAGAAAATCCTAGGCTAAATCTAAGTAACCTTAGGCTAAATCTGATCTGAAAATACATCTCATAGCCTCAAGATCAAAACTGCATCTCTGTAGGCTGAAAACATAGAGGTAGAAAACATACAGAGTTATAAGAAGTTCTTGCAAAATGATCTAACTATCTTTCATCCTTTGGTTACAGATTTTCTATATTTGCCCTGGGCACATAGGTTTCATCCCTTTGCTTTAAGACCCTTGATGGCTATAACTAATGCATACATCAAAATGAAAGAAGTCTGAGGTGTTTTTCTTTTGTTTGGAGCCTTTGATCAACCAGTAAGCTACTCAAGTTAGTCCTATAAGGATACACAGCAGTGTTGGTAGTCTTTGAAGTGGTATATGCCCTTCATGTAGTATTTGAGCATTTATACCAGCTGCATAGAGTTATGTCTGGAACTGGACTTATAACACAGATTGAGTCCAGCCACTGACATTTGTTAACTCTGATTTATTTTTTAAATTTCATTCCAATATCCTCACTTCCCATTCATCCTATATCATTAGTAGGCTTTTGTCATTTGACATAGTAGATATAAAAGCATTTTCTAAACTAAAATGCAATACAAATAGGAGGTTTGTTTTTTAAAAATGGAAACCTCATTTATTGTTTTATTTGATACCTACAACAACTCATTTTTAGTTGGGGAGGCTAAGGCTTAGAGAAAAGTAAGTTGCTCAAGGTCTCACAAGTGGAAAGTGGGAGAGCTGAGTATGGAACTAAGTCTTCCTAAATTATCTGTTCCATTGTAACATAACTATCTCTCTTAGTTGTTCTCAACCCTGATTACATGTTGGACTCACTTATGGTGCTTTTAAAAAATACAGGGCGGGGTGCAAGTGGCTCACGCCTGTGACCCCAGAAGTTTGGGAGGCCGAGGCGGGCGGATCACTTGAGGTCAGGAGTTCTAGACCAGCCTGGCCAACATGGCAAAACCCTGTCTCTACTAAAAATACAGAAATTAGAAATTGTGGTGGCAGGCACCTGTAATCCCAACTACTCAGGAGGCTGAGGCAGGAGAATCGCTTGAATCTGGGCGGCAGAGGTTGCAGTGAGCCAAGATCATGCTACTGCACTCCAGCCTGGGTAACAGAGTGGAACTCCATTACAAAAAAAAAAAAAAAGGCTGGGCGTGGTGGCTCACACCTTTAACCCCAGCACTTTGGGAGGCCAAGGCGGGTGGATCACTTGAGGCCAGGAGTTCGAGACTAGCCTGGCCAACATGGTGAAACCCTGTGTCTACTAAAAATACAAAAATTAGCTGGACGTGGTAGTGGGCACCTGTAATTCCAGCTACGCAGAAGGCTGAGGCAGGAGAATTGCTTGAACCCAGGAGGCAGAGGTTGCAGTGAGCTGAGATCACACCACTGTACTCCAGCATGGGTGACAGAGCAAAATTCTGTCTCAAAAATAATTAATTAATTAATTAATACTGATACCTGCATTCCATCCAGACCTTTGGAGTCAGAATTTCTAGAGGAGTTGTCTTGGGTCTCTAGAGAGATTTTTGGGAGATGAGAAAGAAGAATGATCTGTAGGCTGTAGTAATGGTTGAGATTTGAGCTGCCAGTGGGTAGAATGTCTTTGGGCATTACCTAATGCTGACCTCTCTAGCATGGCCTCAGTATGTGCCTGGGGGATGCATAAATGATTGGAAAGAGAAGCTGTAATTGAGGGCCTGTAATAGGTGATGCTGAGTTGCAGAATTCCATGTGGGAAAGCCTGGTTCCTGTGGTTAGGATCTGGAGCCTTTGGTTTATTCTAAGAAGTCTTTCAGCATTTAGTTTGAAATCTTTTTCTGGCTGCATTTTCACAAGCAAAGTGGAATTCTCTGAGCTTGGGAAGAGTTTAGCAAAGTTAATTTTAACATTGGACTATGTCAGTGTTTATCTCTCCAAGTTTGGAACGTTTTACTGCCTTGAGCTCAGATTAGCTCAGTGGAGCCAATGAGAGGTGCTGCTTAAAAATAATTTTTTTAAAAAAGGCCAGTGATTTGTGCTGAAACTTTGATGGCTATACCAAGACATGGGATTTTGCAGTGTCAGCCTCATTTCCCATGCTATCAGAAAGCCAAGTGGTCTAGGTCAAGGATAGGGTTAAAGTTGGGATGGGTGAGGTTGGAAGCTTCTTTTCCCGCTTTATTTTCTCAATCCCAAGATCTCTAGATACATGAAATCAAGATGATTCTTTCCTCTTTCTCACCTCAACCACAGTTTCTCTGTCTTAATGAATGGGCTGAGAAACCTAACAGTTTTTTATATTAATGACAACTCATGTTTGTAAAGTTCTTTAGTTTACAAAGCACATATATTTCCTGTAACTTAAAGAATTCTTTTTTTTTTTGAGACAGTCACGCTCTGTTGTCCAGGCTAGAGTGCAGTGGCGCGATCTCAGCTCACTGCAACCTCCACCTCCTGGGTTCAAGCAATTCTCCCTGCCTCAGCCTCCCGAGTAGCTGGGATTATAGGCACCTGCCACCACGCCTGGCTAATTTTTGTATTTTTTAGTAGAGGCGGGGTTTCACCATGTTGGCCAGGCTGGTCTTGAACTCCTGACCTCAGGTGATTCGCCCGCCATGGCTGCCCAAACTGCTGGGATTACAGGCATGGGCCACTGCGCCCAGCCAAGAATTCTTAACATCCTTGTAGGAATCCTTATTTAGATATAAGTCTTCTGTCAGTTATATATGTTACAAATATCTTCTGTGCTCTTAGCTTTTATTAGATTAAGTAAATTCCCCTGTAATCTTAGACAGATGCTTGGCATGATGTGAGATAGAATTTTAATATGGTCAAATTTATTAATTATTTCCTTTCTAATGCTTTGTGGTTCTATTTTTGAAATCTTTACCTACTCAGAGACATGAAGGTTTTTCTATTGAGTTTTCTGTATTCACGTACATGAGCACATGATCTGTAAATTGTAATAATTCTTTTTCTTTCTTTGTAATCCTTCTCCTTTTACTTCTTTTTCTTGCCTAATTGCACTGGTTAATACCTTCAGTACTATGATGAATAGAAGTGGTGAGGAGGAATACCCTTCTCCTGTTTTTAATCTCAGGAAAAGCTTTCAGCATTTTAGAATTGAGTATAATGTTTGCTCCAGAGTTTTTGGTAATTACCTTTTATTAGATTAAGTAAATTCCCTTGTAATCCTAGTTTGCTAAGAGTTTCTAATCATGATTGATATCACATTTCAGCAAATGCTTTTTTCTGCATTAATTGAATTGATTATATATATTTTCTTCTTTATTTTCTTAATATAGTAAATTACATTCACTTTTTAAAAAAAAAATTGAGATATAATTCACATGCCATACAAGTCACCATCTTAAAATGTACAATTCCGTGGTTTTTAGTATATTCATAAGATTGTACAACCATTACAACTAATTCCAATACATTTTCATCACTCCAGAAAGAAACCTCATACTCATTGCAGTCATTCCTCATTTCTCCCTTCTCCCCTGGCAACCACTAATCTACTCTGTGTCTATGGATTTGCCTATTCTGGACATTTCATATAAATGGAATTACACAGTATATTGCCCTTTGTGACTGGCTTCTTTCACTTAGCATAATGTTTTCAAGGTTCATCCATGTTGTAGCATGGATCAGGACTTCATTTCTCTTCATGGCTGAATAATAGTATATGGATGTACTGCATTTTATCTATTCGTCACTTGAGGGACATTTGGGTTGCCTTCACTTTTTGACTGTTATGAATAAGCTAATGTGAACATTCACATACAAGTTTTTGTGTAGACATAAGTTTTCATCAGATTCCTGCAGACATACTTCTAGTCATCATAAAAAATTTGCAACTGCAGCAGTAGTCCCAGGGATACTATATCCCTGGGATATGGGACCATCAGGATCCTAGGTTTGCTTTATTTTCTCCATTGTGTCTTCCCTCAGTCTGAAGCTCTTAGTGCCTTCCTGCCTGCAGTCATGTGCTTTGTGAATCTGGTAAGAGTTTATGAAATTTGGTTGACTTGCTGAGCAGGTGGAAAGATGGAAGAAAGATCACACTGCTTACTTCTCTTGGCCTCTGCTTATTCTGTTTCTTTTGGAAATGCCCTTTCCCATCTCGGTCTGGCTAACCCCTATTCATCCTTTATGACTTCTTTCAGGTATTATCTTCTCCAGAAGAGTGGTTTATTACTTACCTTCTTCTGTAAACAGAGCATGCACCATTGTCCTATTTTGCAGATTGAAGACTTGAAACTCAGACTTTCCCTGGGTCACCCAGTGAGTTACTGGCAAAAATAATACTGACTCCTTCCTCTGAGATTCTTTCCACTAACAGAAATTTCTTTTAATTCCCTGACCTCAGCTGTTTAGCTCCTGGGTTTGTGGTGATGAGCCAGTGAGACAGTGACTGGCAGAGCTTGGTGAAGGGCTGTACACAGGTGAAGGGGATGATTGTTACTTCCAAGAAGGGATTAATTGGGTTCCAGGTGGCTCTGGGACTGTATGACTTCTCCATTTCTCTCCTGTATTCCTGCCTCTTGAATCCTGTTTTCTGCTGGTGATCCCCAACTGGTGAATACTCAGTCTAAATATTACACAGTACCAGGCCGGGCGTGGTGGCTCATGCCTGTAATACCAGCACTTTGGGAGGCCAAGGTGGGTGGATCACCCGAGTTCAGGAGTTCGAGACCAGCCTGGCAACATGGTGAAACCCTGTCTCTACTGCAAATACAACAAGTAACTGGGTATGGTGGCGGGTGCCTGTAATCTCAGCTACTTGGGAGGCTGAGGCAGGGAGAATTGCTTGAACCGGGGAGGTGGAGGTTGCAGTGAGCTGAGATCACGCCATTGTACTCCAACCTGGGCAACAAGAGTGAGACTCTGTCTCAAAAAAAAAAAAAAAAAAAAAAAAAAAAAAAAAAAAAAAATTACACAGTACCCAAGCTAAATCCTGCCACCTAGATTTCCCCGTTCCTTTTACTTCTCTCCTCTCCCACTTCAACCAAGTCATTGCTATTCTTGTACTCCGCGTCTAATCTATGTTAAACTGTTATTTCAGTTAGTAGTTGATACCAGTCAAATCTCAGTAGGGATCAGGGGTATAATAAAGAGTGAAAGACTTGATCAGGTAGACTACAGTCCTGTGCTCTGTGTATCAGGACAAGTCAACTTACATCCCTGGGCCTCTTTCCTCAGGGAATGGGATCATGGTCTCTAGAGTCACTCCCTAATATTTTCTTTCTTTATTTTTTTGAGACACAGTCTCACTCTGTCACCCAGGCTGGAGTGCAGTGGTACAATTTCAGTTCACTTCAACCTCTGCCTCCTGGTTCAAGCTATTCTCATGCTTCAGCCTCCTGAGTAGCTGGGATTACACGCATGTGTCTCCACGCCCAGCTAATTTTTGTATTTTAGTAGAGATGGAGTTTCACCATGTTGGCCAGGCTGGTCTTGAACTCCTGACCTCAAGTGATCCGCCTGCTTCAGCCTCCCAAAGTGCTGGGATTACAGACGTGAGCCACCGTGCCTGGCCATTCCCTAATATTTTCTAGAGTGTTCTTCAACTAAGTAAGCCATGTGCTGTATTGAAATTCAGAAGTACAGGGATTGTAATTGGAAGTGGTAATTTTGGTCCTCAAGAAGCTTACATTTTGGATTTTTAAACTAGCAAGGAATTATATAAGATAGGAAATGACTAGATGCTTGGTGGTGTAGCAGACTCAGTGTCTTGGGAATTAACAGGAAGAAGAAAGGTCAGGAAATCCTTCCTGGAAAAAGTGGGACCTGAGCCAGTCTTTAAAAGATTGCTGAGATAGGGAGAAGGAGAAGAGAGCATTCCAAACAAGGAGAAGAAAAAGCAAGCAAAAAGTTGGAGGTGGGAATGTGTGAGGTATATTCAAAGGTTGCAGGGTAAAGAGTGCTCAGTAGAAGCAGAGCTGACTTTAGCATTACCCTGTGTGTTCATGTATTAAATGATTTCATTTCTCTGGAACTCTTTTCTGTAAACCACTCATGCTTTGAGCTAACTTTCTTTTTGGGTCTCCTTTACCAAAGTTTCTTATGCATTTGACAGTTCATGCCTGTGATGTATTATATAGTATATCAATTATATGTAATAGAAATAATGTATAAACATGCATAGATATAGAAAATAAAAATTGAAATAAAACACAAATATAATTGTACTTCCCTAAGTGACTAGATCAGAGGGAATTTAGAAACAGAAAGTAGTTCCAAAGCCCTGCCACATGTTCCAGTGCATTCTGGCTATGAGAAAGACAGATGGACTTACGTCATAAAGGACTGCTTGACTTGGGGCCCTGGTATACCCCTTAGCCTTCTCTTTCTCAAAGCAGCTGCTTCTGAGAGGGAAATTGCCAAGTGCATAAATAGCTTAAACCCTAGCACTTGGCGTGTAGGCAAATGGTTCTCATTAAGATACTGAAGAATGAACGTTTGGAATCAGACCTGGGTTCAAATCCCAGCTCTCAGTAGCTGTATGAGTAAATTACTCAGTTTCCTCATCTGTAAAATGACAGTAGTAGTATTTATCTCATAGGATTGTAAGAATGACGGTAGTAATATCTATCTTGTAGGATTGTAAGAATGAAGAAAAATACTATATTGACATCATGGTTTGTATACATGGCAAGTTCTTAATGTCATTTCTTCTTATTACACTGAAGTATGTTTTCTTGATTCAACTTGAAATTTTTTAGGGGAGGTAAAATAGAATGTGAAGAGCCTTGGCTTTGATGCCAGACTTTTTGGATTTTAATTACTTAATGATTGTAGGCAAGTCTGTTCCCAAATTTTCTAATCTACAAGTAAAACTTACCTCAGGATTGTGGTGATTGTATTAGATGATATGTATGAAATACCTATTTAAAACTGTGGGATGCAATCTCAGGAAGGAATCTTAACTGCAGAGCTTTGAGAAAGCATAGCTTCTTGTTTTCATAGATTCACAGAATGTAGGTGCTTGAGGGACCCTTAAGATCATCTAGCTCATCCTCTCCCTTGTTTAGATGAGAAAGCAGAGATCCTGGTCTCTCTTTCTCTCTCTCTACACACACACACACACACACACACACACACACACACTCTCTGTGGTGAGGTAGAGGTGAAACTGGCTTGAACTCTAGACCTTTTTGTTTTTTCCTTCTCATTTTGCTACCTTTTATCAGGGTTTTGCTGGGTCTGTGGAGGTGTTAGAACTTCAGAATTTCTTTTGGTTAGTGTGTTGAGCTCCCAGACAGCAGGGTTTTAAAATAAGGTTCACAGGTGCTGGGTAACAAGTGTTGTGAAAGTCAGGCCAGAGCTGCTGAAATGAACATTTATTCCTGCCCTGGAGAGAATTTTTGTGTCTTAGGCAGATTCTTTAAACTCCTTGCCCAGTTGAGTTAAATGTCTGGTCATTTTTTCCTTTCTTCACTTACTGTCTGAGCACCTACTTTGTCCAGGTGTGTGCTAGCCTTTGGGAAGCTGTGATTAATTTGACATGGCCTCTGCACTTAGAATTCAGTCTGGTATGGAAGATAAACACTTATAATAGTCAATTACTATTACATATATTGGGTGCTGTGGGAACAGAGAGGGTAAAGAACCACCCAGCCTAGAGATCAAGGAGGGCTTCACAAAAAAGATGACTTACTCTATATCAACTGGCTAGTTACTGGTAAAACCAGAACTGTTAACTCTGACAGACGATCTTTTTGCCTCTCCCTTTATTTTATTGTTTTTTGTTTTTTTGAGACAGGGCCTCACTCTGTCACCCAGGCTGGAATGCAGTGGCATGATCTCAGCTCACTGCAACCTCTACATCCTGGGCTCAAATGATCCTCTTGCCTCAGCTTCACAAGTAGCTGGCATTACAGGCATGCACCACCATGTCTAGCTAATTTTTGTATTTTTGCAGAGACAGGGTTTTGCCATGTTGCCTAGGCTGGTCTTGAACTCCTGGACTCAAGCAATCTGCCTGCCTTGGCCTCCCAAAGTGCTGGGATTACAGGCATGAACCACCATGCCCGGCCACCTCCCTTACTTTAGTTCAACAAGAAATTAAGTCTTTAAACATGCATTGAGTATCTGCTCCAATCCAGGTCCGTAACTGAGCTCTTCTACATATGTGAAATATTAATAGATAGACTTTGCCCTCTCAAGGAGACTACAGTCAATAAAGAGCTAAAATAAGCCTAAAAACAATAATGTTTCTGTTTTTTATTTCCTTTTCCCTGTTTCTCTTGCAGCAAATAAAAAGAAAGAGAAAGAGCGGCCAGAGATTTCTCTCCCTTCAGATTTTGAACACACAATTCATGTCGGTTTTGATGCTGTCACAGGGGAGTTTACGGTAAGTCCTGGGTCACAGAAAGGTCTTTAGTCTTTTAGAGTTCTGGCTGTGCACTGTTAGATTCAACCCTTTCTCATCTTCCTGATGCTTCTATCTTTGCCTGAGACCCTGATTACAATTTTCTCACGTTCATGAGTGGGACACTTTCATCGCCAAAATTGTATCCAGAGAAGCCTTTCCATCTCCGTTCCTTAAATAATAAACCTCTGTTAAATGGTGGGCTTGGTAGCAGGCTCTGTGTGGGGCACTGATCATGCAGGAACAACATCCTATCCTACCATCCTGGAGGTATAGCCTGGTGAAGGAGCAGACATCTTAAGAAATGACTAATTCAATGAGAAAGATATTATAAAAGAGGCTTGTGTAAACTCTGAGAGTATAGAGAGAAAGGAATGACTAATAAATGCATCTTTTGCTGCTAGCAAGTGTCAAAGTTAGCTCTGATGTTCTTTCAGGCTCCCCTGTGACTGTGCCTTCCTGTTAGTCTTGCATGTCTCTCTTACAGGGAATGCCAGAGCAGTGGGCCCGCTTGCTTCAGACATCAAATATCACTAAGTCGGAGCAGAAGAAAAACCCGCAGGCTGTTCTGGATGTGTTGGAGTTTTACAACTCGAAGAAGACATCCAACAGCCAGAAATACATGAGCTTTACAGGTATGAGAACTGCGTCCAGGGCAGTCTCAGCAAGAGATGGTTTTAATCTGGGTGGGAAAGCTCACATGCCTATTGGTCTGGGATGAGAGAAGAAAGTAGTGGAAAGAGTGGAAGTGGCACTTTAACGTGGAATTTTGGAATTTGACAGCCAAGATGATGGACTTTGCATCAAACTTGAGTCTTCACTCTGTCACTGCACACGTTTTTTTTAAAAATAGCATGGTATTATATAGAGAGAACACAGGTTTTGTGCTAGAAGGTCTAGATTCTGACCCTTACTAGGTTCTACCTGTCACTTCATTTCTTTGCATCTCAAAATGGGAATTCCTATCTCAAGAGGCTGTAGTGAGAAATGGTTGGGCGCAGTGCCTCACGCCTGTAATCCCAACACTTTGGGAGGCCAAGGCAAGAGGATCGCTTGAGGTCAGGAGTTCGAGACCAGTCTGGGCAACATGGCAAAATCCTGTCTCTACAAAAAATACAAAAATTAGCCGGGTGTGGTGGTGCATCCCTGTGGTCCCAGCTACTTGGGAAGCTGAGGAGAAGGGATCACTTGAGCCTGGGAGGTGGAGTTGCAGTGAGCAAGGATCACACCACTACACTCCAGCCTGGGCAACAGAGTGAGACCCTGTCTCAAAAAAAAGAGGTTATAGTGAGAAATAAGTGAGCTGATTGATGTGAGAGTTCTTTATAAGTTGTAAAACATCACCATAGAAATGTAGCTATCATTGTCATCATTATTGTTAATATTATTATTAGTTATTTAATAACATTAATGTATGTCTTCCTCAGGGAACTAATTTTTATTAGTTAAATGAAAAACAGGCCAATAAAGAATAAGTTTCTTTAGATGTACCCTCGGTAGAAGGGACTATATTTTTCGGAGTGTTTTTAATAGCAGAATTGGGATTAGAACCCAGGTCTCCTAATTCCTGTAACGTCACCTTTTGAATTTACTACTTGCCCCTAATAATGTTATTTGGAGGCTCTCCTTCCACAGCGGACCAACTTTCCATTGTTTTGCAGGTGTGAGAACCAAAGAAGGCCTTTCTAATATGCTAAATTAATAGTGGGCTAATCTTTTAATTTCTAGGCTCTTTACTCATGTTGCCTCCTTCAAATGGCAGTATTGTTGGGAAGGTGAGAACCAGGATGAACTAGTGAATTTTGAAGGATGCTTTCCCCAGCCAGTATCTGGCTTGTTTCAAGGGCACAGATGGTGGAGATGACAGGCTGCAGCTTCACTCATGCTGCTATGGTGGTGCCCAGGAGAGGGCCATGCATGTGCCCAGCAGTATTTCCTTCCTCTCGTCTGGCCCCGCTGAGTCTGTCTCACTTACTCCATTCAGGGACTGAGTCATTTCAAGGAGGAATTGGGCTGGAGGGCTACTGAGTGGGAAAGTTTTCTAGTCAGGAAATTAGAGTTTTTGTTTAAGGAACTTGTCATGGAAACATCAGGTTAGAGGCTGTCTTTGAAAACCTCAGTGGCCAAGTCTTTGCAAGGATCTTTCCTGCATGTATGTATGTAAATATGTGCTAGTGGCATGTAAATGTGTATGTAAACAGAGACATAGCCCTGTGGGTTTGCATATATTTGGAATTAAAGCCTACTTAAGTATTCATGAACAAAGATAAAGTCCACTCAGGTATTCATGAACGAACATATGTATAAATATACACATTCAGGTAATTATGTGTATGTTCATTCATGCATGCACATATGAATAATATTGAGTGTATATGTATGGATACGTGTGTACATCTACTTTTGTATGTACAAATTTGTGCACATATATATATGTATGCAAGAATTTTAATTTTCTATAAGTTGAAGACTAGGGTCAACTCTAGGCAAAATTGCATATTTGGTATAGGTTTTTTTAAGTGTCATATCTCTCCTTTCCCTATTTACCATCCTCTTATACTATTAGTTATGATAATACTACCTCATTTGTATATGCTCACATGTGAATTACCTCATGTGATTCTTTTGCTGGAGTCCTGTGGTGTGATCTTGGCTCACTGCAGCCTGTGCCTCCTGGGCTCAGGTGATTCTCCTGCCTCAGCCTCCTGAGTAACTGGGACTGCAGGCATGCACCACCACCCCCAGCTAATTTTTGTGTTTTAATAGAGACAGTTCACCATGTTGGCCAGGCTGGTCTGGAACTCCTGACCTCAAGTGACCTGCTCACCTTGGCTTCCCACAGTTCTGGGATTACTGGTGTGAGCCACTGAGCCTGGCTCCCTCATGTGATTCTTATGATGGCCTTAGATTGGCAGGGCAAGGACTATTATGCTCATTTTATATACTCAAAGAAATTAATTAGGCTCAGAGAAGTTAAATGACATACCCCAAGTGACTCAGCTGATACATGATGGAAATGTATTTTAAGTTGGGCCTTTAACTCCTTTGCTGCCTATAACCGAAGCACAATCTTCCATGCTAATTTTTTTGTCAAGTATTTCTATTTTTTCAACACTTAATTTTTTTTTTTTTTTTTTTGAGATGGAGTCTCACTCTGTCACCCAGGCTGGAGTGCAGCAGCGTGATCTCGGCTCACTGCAACATCCGCCTCCTGGGTTCACGCAATTCTGCCTCAGCCTCCCAGGTAGCTGGGACTACAGGTGCACGCCACTATGCCTGGCTAATTTTTGTATTTGTGGTAGAGATGGGGTTTCACCATATTGGCCAGGCTGGTCTCGACCTATTGACCTCGTGATCCACCCACCTTGGCCTCCCAAAGTGTTGGGATTACAGGCGTGAGCCATGTGCCTGGCAACACTTAATTTTTTATACCTGTTAGTAGCTAATGTAATAGGGAAAAAGTAGACTAGATTGACAACTCAACTGGGTCTTAACCCTATTTTGCCACTGACTTACGTGACCTTGAACCAATCTTTTTCCTTTTCTGCACCTCATTTTACTCATCTGTAAAATGAAAGTGCTGGAAGCACTTTCTGTTCCGTCATTCTGTGCTTTGGAATTTGATTTTGATATATAGAAGTTCATCACCTTTAAAGGGAGTGTTTACTTATTTTTATATGACATAACAAGTATGCCTATTACCAAAATACCCAATCTTCAAAAATACTAGCAGTATGTAAAGTTGGGGGTAGTGCAGTGAAGGCATAGTGTTGTACTCTGCCAAAGTTGATAGTCTATAGTCTTTTGGACAAGAAAAAACAAACGAATTATGTTTAAAGTATATCCTGAATTTATTTCTCCAGAATACTGCTAGCTATTCTGGATTTGTTATAAGAACAAGTTGTCAGAGCTTGCCTTATTTCCTGCTTTGTGGGTTCATGATTTGCTGTAGGGTTAAAGAAGCTGTATCTAGCACTTTTTTACATGATGGAATTGGAATTGTACATTCTCTGGGCTTGGTTCTTGGTGAGGAATATATTGGATTTGGTAGAATATTTCCCCTCCTTAATTCTATTAGTGGTGAATTGGCAGTCAGTTTTTCTTGGACCCATGGGAATTAAAGAACAAAACTGAAGACATTACCTGGTCTATAAACTTACTTTCTTCCTAAGATCTCCATTGGGTCTCTCTTTCAAATTTTATGAAGTCTAAGATACCACTGATTGTAAGATGTACAATTATTTACATACCAATCAAAGAAAATAAAGCTGCCAATTAAACCATAACATGCTTTAGAAAGTAGGACACACCTCTGTTTCAGAGACGTTAATGTGAAAAAATGTACATCTCAGAATCAGTGAAACATGGTAATTGCTTCATTGAGGGAGCTTGATTCTATTCTTGGAAAACAAGACCCTACCTTTAATTAGACTTGACAGGATTAATACCTCTCTTTTCCTCAACCTTAGTCCTTTTGTCCTTGTGGGCAGTAGATATGGATATAGAAGGATCCTTTATGAAAGCTGAAACTGGAGACTGGCCATGTTTTGGCATGGATGACTCAGGATGGTGCTATGGATTCTTTCCTTTTCTTTTAGAATGCAGATTTTCTTGGCCATTTAAGCCTGACAGTGATATAGCTGATGATGTGGATACAGTTCTAGCGTAGCATTTAGAATGAGACCAGAATTCAAATCTAATTCCTCTCTTTAACCTGTGTGTACCCTGGGCAAATAACAGTCATGTGCCACAACAACAGACCGCATATGCAATGGTGGTCTGATAATTAATATTATAAGGGAGTTGAAAAATTCTTATCATCTAGTGATTCCTGAAGTTTAAAATAAATTTAGCATAGCCTAAGTGTACACTGGTAATGTCCTACTTAGGCCTTCACATTTACTCATCACTCACTCACTGACTCACCCAGAGCAACTTCCAGTCCTGCAGGCTCTATTTATGGTAAGTGCTCATATAGGTGTATCCTTTTATTTACCTTGTAAACGATATTTTTTATTGTACCTTTTCTATGTTTAGATATACAAATACTTACCGTTGTGTTACAGTTGCCTGCAGTAACGTGCTGTACAGGTTTGTAGCCTAGAAAGCAATAGGCTATACAATATAGCCCAGGTATGTAGCAGGCTATACTGTCTAGGTTTGTGTAAGTACACTCTATGATGTTCACATAATGACCAAATTACCTGATGACACATTTCACAGAACATACCCCATTGCTAAGCCACACCCAACTGTACTTAACATCTCTGAACTTGTTTCCAGATCAATAAAAGTAGATATAATAATAGTACTCAGAGCCATAATGAGGATTAAAGAAGGTGATATGTATAATGCATTTAGCATGATATCTAGCCTGTAGTACCAGTCATATTATTACTATTCTCTGAATCTGGCACGTGCTTGACCGGATAGACTTCTTTTGCTGTCCAGAAAGAATTAACTGTAACTGTTATTGACTAAGTCCCTTGTTTTTCTTCCTGTGCAGATAAGTCAGCTGAGGATTACAATTCTTCTAATGCCTTGGTAAGTCTTTATTTACTCTATTTTGATGTGGGCAGATGTGGAGGTAAGGATCAAGACAGTGTGGTAGAGGCAGAGCCTGAGCTGGGAGGCACTCATATTAGTCATTCCTGCACCCTTGGCCTCAGAATTCCTATCTATCCAATAAAGAAATTAGATATAATAAATAGGGGGTATCCCTTTCAGCTTTAATGTCCTAGAAATTCTTTCTTTGTGATAATTTTTTTATTTTTAATTTTTATGGATTCATAATAGTCGTAAAATGTTCTAGAAATTCTAATTTTGGAACCAGAAGGTATGGCTTTAGACTCAGTTTTAATTTGTAGCTTTGAACCTTGGGAAAGTCAGTTTGCCTCTTTGAGCTTCAATTTCTTCATCAATAAAATGAGGATGATACACTGTGCCCTCACCTGGACATGTCTTCAGATACCTACACTTAGAAGAAAATTTCCTCTTTGGTCTATGGAGTCTGCAAAACCAAGATTAGTACTAATTGTTGAAGGGAGCAGATTTTATTCATTTAAAGTCATTCATTCTGTCCTCTGAAGTTGTAATGAATGCTTTGACACTCAACTGGATGTTATAGAAATCATGAAGAATTGGCTGGAGAGTAAACTAGATGATCTCTCTGTCTCTCTTAACTTACAAATTCTATTTCCCAGGGCACTTACAAGGATAAAATGTGATGTTGATGTATTTGAAAGGGTCCTATAAATAGTAAAATGTGATGCATATAAGAGAATACTGCCTTTTTTTTTTTTTTTTAAAAGAGACGAGGTTTTGCTCTGTTGCCCAGGCGGGAGTGCAATGGTGTGATCATAGCTCATTGTAAACTCAAACTCCTGGGCTCAAATGATGCTCCTGCCCCAGCCCTCTGAATAGCTGGGACTACAGGTATAAGCCATCACACTCAGCTTATTGAGTGTGATGTCAAATTGTCAGACAGACAATTTTTAAAAAGTTTTGGTAGAGATGTGGTTCTCATTATGTGTTCTCAAACTCCTGGCTTCAAGTGATCCTCCTGCCTCGACCTCCCAAAGTGTTAGGATTACAGGTGTGAGCCACCACACCTGGTTGCTATTTATTTTTTACATCTGATGTTGTCTCTTGTACATAGGTGGTTATGCCATATTGATTTACTAAACATTTGCAAAAGCCCTAGTTTATACTATGCCAAGTCCGGTGTGAATAAGTGACATTACAGAGATGGTCAGACATGTCCCAGTACCTAAGAACCTCCCAGTCTTGAGGTTGAAGACCTCAAGCAGCCAGTTCTTCATGATTCCTGTTTGTGCTTGAAGGCACAGACAGACAATTATAGTGCAGCATGCTAACCTTCATGAAGCCAGGGGCTGTCTCTGACTTGTTAATTGTTATATCCTTGGCATCTGGCAAGTCTTGGCATTTGGTAAACATTTACTGAATGAAAGGTTGGATGTGTCAGAGAAAGCTTCCTGATAGTAAAGTCTGAGCTGAATGAGTTAGTTATCTAGAGCAGGGATTAAGGGGAAATGCGGGTATTCCACACAGAAAGAGAATAGCATGTATGTGGGCAAGGAAGTTCATGAGGCATACTTGCACAGGGAACTGCGAAGTGGTTATGACTAGAATGTGAATAGTGAAGGAAGTAGAGGTGGGTGATGAGGAGGATTGGTAAGCAGGACAGATCATGTAGGAGTTTGACTTATCTTAAAGGTGATGAGACGCTTAAAGAACTTAAGCAGAAGAGTGGTTAAGTTCTAACACAATACCGAGTCACCATCAAAATACTTTGAACCATGCTTCCACCAGTGGGGACTGGTTTATTCGGAGTCATTTTTACACATATTGATTATAAAAAACAATATTCACACGTTCAGTGCCTTGCAACCTGTTGGATCCTTTCTTACTGACTCTCTGAATCCTCACAGGAGCTTACTGAGGTAAGTTATTATCCTTGTAGATGATAAAACTGAAATGGAAAAGAGTTAATGGCAATAGGCATCTGATTCCCAGCCTATACTGCTTTCCCCTGATTTGTGCTGCCTTTCATCAAATAGAAGAGATGTGATTAAAAGATGGGAAAGAATTTGCAAATATAGGATCTTTGAATAGTAAATTATTAAAGAAGAGGCTTTAAGCCGAATTGTGCTTTGTGGCTCAAATGTCTTTATGCTTTTGTAGGAAGAGTGATAGCTATCAATATTGAGTGCCTACGATGCACGGTGTTAAAAACTTTATGTAAGCATGATTAGCCTCACAATTACTTATGTACAAAGTATTGTCATCTCCATTTCATAGGCAGAAAAACAGAGTTTCCTGAAGACTTATAATTAGAACCACATTACAACTGAGGTCTTGTGAATCTCAGTTTAGGGTTCTTTTCACTGTGGCAAGGAACAAAAAAAGATGTCATTGAGGTCTTATAAAGGAGACTGCAGTAAAGCTGTAGCTATGTTGTTTGTTATTGAGGAGGAAGAGCCCTGGGGTTCATGCCATATGGCAGGGAGGATAACACCTGCTTGGTAAAAACTTGTACTGGTTTAGTATCTACAATTAAAACCACTAAGGCTGTCAAGGACATTGTTCTCCCCCAGTTCAGAACATTTGTCCAGCACTAGCTCAGTGCTCTATATATCCTTACTAGTTTTACATGGAGGATATGTTTTGTATTATGGTAGCATGTCATTATTTTCCATGTTGGTTTCAAACAGATGATTCCACTTGTGAAATAATCAAATATAATTGCTGCCTAAGAAATTAAGACTCAGAAAGATTAAGTGACTCACTCCCTACGTTTGAATGAGTTAGTAGTAGAAACCAGCACAAAATTCTGCTCTCCTGAGCATTCATGTATTCACTCATACCCTAAATATTGACTTAGTATCTTCTTTATGCCAAAATACAGGTGACACAAAAATGAACGTGCACTGTCTTAATCCTTGAGAAAAAAAATTAATGACAGACTGGGGAGATAAGGGCTGCAAGAGAGGCATGAATAATGTACAATAGGGTTATATTTGATGGAGTGATTTATTCTGCTCTGAAGTACAAGGAAGTTTGCAGAGTTCTTGGGCCTTAAAGCTTTGTTCGTTTAACAAACATAATCTTAAAGTCCCTTTTAGCTCTAAATTCTGTTATCTGTGGTTCACTGGTCTGAGATCTGACTCTAAGATTCCATGGCATTTTAATGCCTGATTCTCATTTATAAAATGAATAGTTACCACATGATAAGTTCTTTGGGTGCTGAGAAGTCAAGGACTAGTAAGATCTTTGCTCTTGGTCTCACAATTTTTGTGATGAATCAGAACATGTAAACAAGGATTTATAATATAGTGTTAAGTAAGCATCAGGTAATGATACCAGGCAGAGAAAAAGGCAGTGCTTTCCTGTCTGATGGACAGCATGAACAAAAGTTGGGTTAAGGATCCAGTATGTTAGGCCAGAGAGCTTGGACTTTGTGCTGGAGCTGAGGGACTATTTTAAGTAGAAGATTGATGTAGTTGGATATGTGATGTCTAAACTAACATCTTAGATTTCTTTGGAAATTGGATCACGATAGTAAACTGAATTCATGTGCCCATCTCTCTTGCTATCTCAAATTTCTTAATTTCAGAAAAGATTTCTTAAAAACCAAATTAAAAGCAATGCTCTGAAACAAAAGCATGACGTAAATCAACTGTTGTGAGGAATTCATGGAAGATAGAAAGCAGAAAAGGTCAGATTGATCAGAGCAGAAGAAGCCACAGCTTAAAGTATGTGTAAGAGAAGATGCCTAGGAAAATGAAAGTAGCTCCAGAGAAAATGGGCTGAAAGAATATATACAAGAAGCAGGAAAGAGTCATGGGTCATCTTCAAGGGTAAATTAATTTAATTCTACCTTTGAAACAGTAGGGGCAGCCTCCTCCTTACAGTGAACAAAAGGCAGCAGGTGCATTTGATTCTAAGCTAAAATCAGCTAATTTTCTGAAGAAAGTAAACTGCCTACTTGAGGAAAGCTCTTGCTGTGGGTGTAGGGGCCTGAGAGAGAAACAGAGAGGAACCTGAGTTAACTGCAAAATTCTACCGCAGATATAAAGAAAAGGAAACAGGAGAAGTAGCTCTGCAGTGAAGGAAAATACATTAAAGTTTTCCATCCCAAGAGTAAATTTCTCATACTTTTGATACCTGGGAGGAGGGGAATCTCTACTTTTCCATGCCTACATACCCTAAAGTAACACTTGCCAATAACCATCTATCCGTAACTCACAAACAGATCATATCAGACCTCCCATTCAGAGTAGGACAGTGGAAAAACAAGACTTACATAAGTTTCAGAAAAACTAATGCTAATTACATACACTAATCTATCCTTCACTTATAAATATGAATGAATAGCTAAGGATCTGCAGACATTTGAGAGAAACACAACATTAAAGAGAGGAACCAAGATAAGGAAGGAAAATTAGCCCCAGAGGAAATAGATAATTCAGGAAATACTAGATTTTTAAAAAATCTAGTATTTTCAGAGAGGATCTGTAGATGTTTCATCTACAAAAACACCCTGCTATTAGAGCAATCAGAGGAGGAAAGAGTGTTCTTAGTATTAAAAACATAAGACATAAATTTATGGCTGGGTGCGGTGCTCACACCTGTAATTCCAGCACTTTGGGAGGCTGAGGCGGGTGGATCACCTGAGGTCAGGAGTTCCAGACCAGCCTGGCCAACATGGTGAAACCCCATCTCTACTAAAAATATAAAAATTAGCTAGGTGTGGGGGTATATGCCTGTAATCCCAGCTACTCGGGAGGCTGAGGCAGGATAATCACTTGAACCTGGGAGGCAGAGGTTGCAGTGAGCTGAGATTATGCCACTGCCCTCCAACCTGGGTGACGAAGCGAGACTCCATCTCAAAAAAAAAAAAAAAAAAAAAAAAAAGAAATGTATAAGGTTTAAACAACAAATGCATATAAGTGAATAGGGAATTAATGATATAAAATATAAAAGATAGAAAATTTGAGAATAAATGACAATAGAGGGTTGGTCAGGGGGATTCAAGCATAAGCAGAGAACAGAGGCAGTAGAGTAAAAAAATAAAGAAAAAATAGAAGAAAAAATTCCCAGCTGAAGAAAGGCATGAGTCTTCAGATGAAGGGCCTGTTAATGACCAAGTCAGATAATTGAAAAGAGATCCAAGAATAAAGAGAAAAATCTTAAAAGCCTCCAAAGAGAATATAGTTCATGTCCAAAGGAACATTAGCATCAGACATCTCATTAGAAATAGTGGAAAAAACAGCAGTATCTTCAGAGGGATGAGGCAAATTGTTTAGAACCAAGAATTTTGTACCTAATCAAACTAACATTTAACTATAAGGTGTCAATATAAAGGTATGTTTGGACATGTGAAGATCAAGGTTTACCACCCACAGATCACTTCTGAAAGGCTAAATACCAAATAGTAACATCAATTACCTCTGGGGTTAATGGTGATTAAGAATACTCACTTAAAAGTATTTTTACCGGCCAGGCGCGGTGGCTCACGCCTGTAATACAAAAAAATTAGCTGGGCTTGGTGTTGTGTGCCTGTAATCCCAGCTACTCAGGAGGCCGAGGCAAAAGAATCACTTGAACCAGGGAGGCAGACGTTGCAGTGAGCCGAGATCATGCCACTGCACTCCAGCCTGGGCCGCAGAGTGGGACTGTATCTCAAAAAAATAAATAAATAAAAAATATTTTTATCCAGGTATTTGATTAAAAAGTCAAGTAGGACTTGTAATAAGTAGCTCTCATTCTGGGATCTTCCTTCACCATTGTCTTGGCAATCCCTTTGCATTTTTGTGTTGGTATTCCTATTTTTTCTATGCCACGCCTACATTATTTTTTGTTTACTTTTGAATTTGGTGCAGCATATCCTCTAGTAGCTTTAAGAAAGTAAATGGAAAGTAAACATTTAATAATACCTTTCAGGTCTCAAAATGGGGCGTTCTCTATGCTACCCTCACGTTTAATTAATACTTCAGCTGCTTATAGAATTGCAGGTTACACATATTTTTTCATCAGAATTTGGAAAACATTACACTTTTGTCATCTAGCTTTCGGTACCGCTGAGTCCAACGCCATTTTATTTATCCTTCTCTGTATGTGACCAATCTTTTTTTCTACTCAGAAAGCTTGTAGGGTCGTCTTTGTCACCATTGCTTAGAAATTTCACAATTATATTCCTATTTACATCTATTTATACTGCAGGGAGCTTTGTGAACTCTTTCAGCCTGGAAACTCTGCCCTCAGTTCTAGGAAATTGCTTGAATTATTTTGTTGATGATTTCTTCCCCTTGCTTCTTTTGTTGTCTCTTCATGGAACCTCCATCATTTAGATCTTGGACCTTTTTGTTTGTTTGTTTGTTTTGAGACGGAGTCTCGCTCTGTCACCAGGCTGGAGTGCAGTGGCGTGATCTCAGCTCACTGCAACCTCCGCCTCCCGGTTCAAGCAATTCCTCTGCCTCAGCTTCCCGAGTAGCTGGGACTGCAGGCACGCACCACCATGCCAGGCTAATTTTTTTTTGTATATTAGTAGAGACGGGGTTTCACCATGTTGGCCAGGATGATTTCGATCTCCTGAGGTTGTGATCTGCCCGCCTCGGCCTCCCAAAGTGCTGGGATTACAGGCGTGAGCCACCACGCCCAGCCCTAGATCTTGGACCTCTTAAACTAATTCTCCATTTTTTAAAGGATTTTCTCTCTTTTCCTTGCGTTGGTTTTTATTCTGAAGAATTAGGAGACTCCCTCAACTTCATCTTTCAGTCAATTTAATTTTTCATTTCTATTCTCATGTTTAATTTTCAATCAGTTTTTTATTTTAAGAAAATATATAGCATTCTTGTTTCCAGAATTGATATATTTTCTTATCTCTAAGGAAGGTAATGATAGGCTTTCTTTGGATGTTTTTTCCTTCCTGTTTAGTCTGTTTTTTCCAGGTGGCCCTTTGCCTCATTTGTTTTGGTTTCACACTTTTATGTTAGAGGTTTTCCTTGCGTATTCAGAGGTCTGCTCATATTTATGATTGGGGTAGTAAAAAGCTCACTAGAATTTTAAGCTCATTGGTGGTGGACAATTCAATACTTTTAATAAATTTATAGAGTTGTGCCGCCATCACCTGAAAAAGTTCCCTAGTGCCCTTTTACCATTCATTCAAACTCCCATGCTCAGCCCTAGGAAACCACTGATCTGTTTTTGGTCTTTATACATTTGTCTTTCTAGACATTTTATATAAATAAACTCATACAACATGTAGTCTTTTATCTTTTGCTTCTTTTACTTAGCTTTGAACTTTATGTTGTAACATGTATCAGTATGGTGTATTTCATTTCTTGTTATGTCCAAATCATATTCCCTTGTATGGATACACTACATTTTATTTATCTTTTCATCAGTTGATGTGTACTTGGGTTGTTCCCACTTTTTGGTCATTATGAATAATGCAGTTATGAACATTCACATACAAGGTTTTGTGTGGTCTCATTTCTTCAGAGTATATACCAAGGAATGGAACTGCTGGGGCATGTGGTTAACTTTATGTTTAACCTTTTGAGGAACTGCCAGACTTTTTTCCACAGTGCTGGCACCATTTTATATTCCCACCAGCAATTAATGAGGGTTCCAGTTTCTGCCTATCTTTGCCTGTCCCTGTTGTTGTCTGTCTTTTTATTGTAGTCATTTTAGTGGGTGTGAAGTGGTATCTCATTGTGATTTTATTGGATTTCCTAATGGATAATGATGTTGAGCATCTTTTCATGTGCTTATTGGCCATTTATATACAATCTACTTCACATTAACAGTAACTGAAATCCAGTAAAATATGTAAACTTTGCCCCAGTATATCTTCATTCCCTGCCCCTTCTTTATTCTATTACTGCCATTCTTTCATATACATGAATGTGTATGAATCTGTATGTGTATATGTGTGTGTGCACGTGTACGTACTGTATATGTTGGAAGCCTAACAATTGCTTTATACAATTATGTTTTTTAAAGAAGTCAATGGAAGAAATAACAAAAAGTATTTTTTTAGAGTCTTCCATGTTAATCTACATATTTACCGTTTCCTCTGCTCTCCATTATTACTTGTGGATTTGAGTTACTATTTGGTATTACTTCCTTTCAGTCTGATGGGCTTCTTTGAGTATTTCTTGTAAATCAGGTCTGATAGCAATAAATTCTCTTTCTCTTTGTTAATCTGGAATGTCTTTATTTCGTCTTCATTTTGAAGGATAGTTTTGTTGGGTATAGATTTCTTGACTGGCAATTTTTAAAAATTTCAGCTGTTTGAATATGTCATCCCACTGCCTTTTGACCTCCATTTTTTCTGATCAGAAGTTTTTGTTTTGATTTTTAAAATACTCTGATCAGCAGTCAGCTGTTAATTATACTGACTGGCCTTGTACATGATGTCAGTTTTCTCTGGTTGCTTTAAATATTTTCATGTTGACTTTAGCTTTTGGCAGTCTGACTGTGCGTTTAGGTGTTATTTTTTTTTCTTTTTCTTTTTCTGAGACGGAGTCTCGCTCTGTCGCCCAGGCTGGAGTACAGTGGTGCGATCTTGGTTCACTGCAACCTCTGCCTCCTGAGTTCAGGCGATTCTCTTGCCTCAGCCTCCCGAGTAGCTGGGATTTCAGGTGCATGCCACCACAGCCAGCTAATTTTTGTATTTTTGGTAGAGATGGGGTTTCACCATATTGGCCAGGCTGGTCCCAAACTCCTGACCTCAAGTGATCCGCCTGCCTCAGCCTCCCAAAGTGCTGGGATTACAGGCATGAGCCACCGCTCCCAGCCAGGTGTGAATCTTTTTGTGTTTTCCTACTTTGGGATTTATTGAGGTTCTTGGATCTGTAGATTAATATTTTTATCAAATTTAGGAAGTTTTATCCTTATTTCTTTAAATATTTTTTCTGTGTCTTTTTTTTTCTTCCTCAGAGACTCTCATTATATGTATGCTGGTGTGCTTTATGTTGTTCCACAGCTCTTTGATGCTCTGTTTTTTTCTTTAATTTTTTTTTACCTCAGTTCTTTATATCAGATAACTGCTATGGGTCCATTTTCTTTTTTCTTTTTCTTTTTCTTTTTTTTTTTTTGAGACAGAGTCTTGCTCTGTCACCCAGGCTGGAGTGCAGTGGCACAATCTCAGCTCACTGCAACCTCTGCCTCCTGAGTTCAAGCGATTCTCCTGCCTCAGCCTCTTGAGTAACTGGGACAACAGGCACGTGCCACCGCACCCAGCTAATTTTATTTTTATATTTTTAGTAGAGATGGGGTTTCACCATATTGGCCAGGCTGGTCTCAAACTCCTGACTTCGTGATCCACCCACCTTGGCCTCCCAAAGTGCTAGGATTACAGGTGTGAGCCACCGCTCCCCACCTCCATTTTCAAATTCATTGATTCTTCTGCCATATAGAATCCCTTGTTTAGCTCTCTGGTGAGTTTTTCATTTGTTATTTTATTCTTCAACTGTAGTATTTCCATTTGGTTCATTTGAAGTAATGTCTACTGAGAATTTCACTCGTTGTTAGGCTTTCTTAAAACTCTTTAAACATGGTTTCTTTTAGTTTTTTGAATGTATTTATATCTGAGTTGAAATCTTTATTCTCTAAAGCCAACATTTGGGGACATTCAGAGTTTCTGTTGATTGCTTTTTTCCCCCTAGGTCGTGCTTTCCTGTTTCTTTCCATGTCTTATAATTTCTTGTTGAAAATTCAATATTTAGATAATATTCTGTACCAATTCTGGATACTGATAGCCCCCTCCCCCAAAAAAGTTGCTAGCTTTTTTATTTGTTGGTTTTGTATTATCTTACTAGGGATAAATCTGTGAAATAGTCTCTGTCTGTGGTCATTGATGTCATTGCTCAGTGTTTGTTGTTTTTTTGTTTGTTTTTGTGGTGGTTTTGTTGTTGTTGTTTTGTTTTGTTGCAGCCTGGCTTTCCAGAGATTGCTTCTATGTTTGCTTAGCTGAATCTTTAGCCAATGATTTGACACAGATGGTGCTCAAAAACTTCAACTCTGTAAGGCTTCTTTCCTCTGTTGATGGACCTATGTGTAGGTAGGGGAGTACATTTACTGTTTAGGCCTTTTTCAAGTCTGTTCCAGCTTTTACTTTATGTTGGGCTCTTTTGAATCTTTTATGTGTATGCACATAGCCAGGCATGTGTGACTAGCGTGAGGCTTTTCTAGCGTCTGCTGTGCCTGTGAACAGCCTTAGCCAGAAATTAGTTTGCCCTACTCAGGACTGTAGCTTCAGGCTAATAGAGCTGAATAGTTGACCCTCTGCCGCTACCACCTTTGGAAGTCACTTCCAATGACAGTGCCACTGGGCCTAGGCATTGCCCATATCTCCAGCACAAAGTGAATGTTCTTGGACTATGCAGTTATACCCTGGTCTGCCCTGATGGAACCCCCACACTTCTGGAGTTGGGGCTCGGATGGATGGGAACATCCCTTGCCCAGAATGCCAGAGATTCTATTTTTAACCCAAAGTTCAGGAGTTTATCAGTCATAAGCACTTCTCAATATTTTATTGACCTTTGTTGGATTTCCAGGGAACTGAAATGGTTTTTGTCAATTTTGTCCAGATTTATAGTTGCTTGTTGGGGAGAGGATTTGCCAGTCTTCTCTCTCTGCCATACCTGGCAGTCTGCTTATAATATTTTAAAAAAGATAAAGGACAGATTATTCTGGGCTGTAATAAAAGATGCATTAGAGAAGGCAAGACTGGGGGCCCAAAAAGCAATGAGGAAGACTTGTAAAGGATTGGTAAAGGTAAGAGAATATGGTGCCTAAGTGAAAGCAGTGGTTATGAGGCTAAGGAACAGAGGGTTTAATGGAAAGAACTTTTTGAATCCTGATACGGTTTATTTTCCTTTTTATCATACTGCTTCTCATGGAGGGAGTGGGGAAAGGATTTTATGTTTAGTCAGGTATCAATCCTTGGTCTCCCTATCCCAAGGAAAAGTATCAAGTTGATCTTGTAGGGTGAGCATAGTCTTCCTACTGGGACAGAATGCTTAGTGAGCACACCCTGGCTACCATCTCATCTCCTCTCTGGGTTGGGTTGTCACATTTCAGTGGCCATTTTCAATCTGTTTGCATTATATCATTCCGAGCTGCCCAGAGCCTTGAGTTTTGATTCCAGTACCTAGTCATTTTCTTCTTCACTATTTTCCTTGACCTTAAAACTTCTATTTGATCAGGCAGCAGCCACCCAAAATTTCCTTAGGATATAGTCTTATCCTTGACTGTCTTAGCTGAACCTTGGAGCCTTCCCAAGGTGGTTTTTAACTGGCCTGTTAAAAACCTGGCCTGTTGAGAGCTGGTTTTGATCATGTTGAAGATATAATAAAGCAAACAAGCTTTTATAGGATATGAAAAAAACCATCAGACCCACTAATTTTTACTGTAGAATGTAGGCTAATGGTTTAAGTCAGTTAATAGTACGGTTCTTCGCCATTTTGGCATCTTCCTTCACAATCCTGTTCCCATTATCTCCACTTTTTCAATTACTGAGTGCCCCACCATTTAGATATTTCATTCCAGTTTATACTACTATTGGATAAGACATATTCATTTAGCAATCCTATACTGAGCACTTTCTAATCATCTGGCCAACATCATTATCATAGCTAATATTTGAGTATTTCAAAAATGAATTTTACATAGCTTTATCTCATTTAACCTCACACTAACACTACAGTAAGTACTAATACAGGCTGTATTTCATAACTGAGGAAAGTGAGAGAATTAATATCTTACGCAGAACTCATAGTTTGTAAGTGATAAAGGCGTGATTTGATCCTAAGCTAGTTGATTCCAAAATGTTGGTTTTTAAGCATTATTCTATCCTGCCTGATAAAACAGACAGTTCAACATAAAACCTTAATTGGAGAGAATTATAAAGTAGCCAGTGATATTGTGTTAGTACTTCTAATGAAGAAGAAAAAGAAAAAAGAAAATCAAACTAAAAATTGGTATCAGTGGAAAAGTACATAAAGTATATTCCAACAGAGGACGTTTGAGATCTGTCACTAGAAGAACAATTGAGGAAGTTGCAAGAAGAACGAACTTACAAAGTAGTTACAAAGAAGTTTCCAGTGTATTTATTCCTTATTGTCATCTGGTTATATGCTAAGAATATACACCTTTAAGCAAATGCCCAAATTGCAAGGATATAATCCAGGGTACTATTCATACATTTCCGTAATAAAGAAAACCCAAACCGGTGGATGAATTTATATAGAAACACCTTTAAAATATTGTTGAACAATTGATGCTATCTGAAGTTAGTAACCTTAAATTAGTAACATTAGTAATCTTAAATTAGTAACATTTGTGTTCTACAGTGTTTTGGTTCTAGTATCTTGTTTTCAAAAAAGTAGACAGTATCACAGATTATATTTAATATTCTTGCCTATTTGCAGTAGAAAACTTGCCTGTGATGAATATTTTTGTATTTAAGGCAGTGGAGATGGTATATTAGAATATATGTATGAACATATGATGAATAAAAGTGCTATTCATACAACATTTCAGGAAGTAATAAATTTGGTACTCTTTCTAAAAGCTTTGAGTACTCTATCAGACTATACTTTAAAAGAACTGAGAACCAAGAACCCTTGAGTTTGTTAGAGTTACAGGTGCAAATTTTCTTTGGTGCTTTTCACTATTTTGTTATAAAATAGGAATTTGTATTTTATTGCCATTGATTAAAAAAACCTTTTCTCTAATTTGTGAGAAACATCTTAATAAATCACTTTAAAAAGAAAAAAAATGTATAGATTACATCACTGTTCTACTCACAGTCCTCCAGTGGTTTCTTATTCTAGGTCTAAACTCCAGAGTTTTTATTACCGCCTCTCTGACTTTACATAATCTGATTCCCAGCTAACTTTCTGACCTTGTTTCTTTCCTTACTTCCCCTTACTAACTTTGTTACACCCACATAGGTAGAATTCCTAAGGGTTGTGGGAACATACCAAGCATGTTTCTGTCTCAGAGTCTTTAACTTCTTCCATCTGCTAGGAATATCCTTTTCTCAGAGAGCCCCGTGGCTTGCTCCCTTAATTCATTCAGGTCACTGTTATATGACATCTTATTAGAGAGGCTTGCCTGTGCCTATCGTATCTAAAATAGTATCTCCCCACCTTGTCAACCAATCTCTGCTCCTATATGGAGCAGACACTTTGGTGATTGTTTTTTACTCTATTCTCTTCTAGAATGTAAGTCATAGAACCAGGGACTTTATCTGTTTTATTCTTTATGTAGCCCCAGAGCCTAGAATGGAGCCTGGCACACAGTGAATGGATGGATGGATGGATGGCTAGATGGGTAGATGGATGATGAATTGGAATGTCTGGCTTTTGTTTGAAACAGAGATTTGTGGTTATTAGACATAATGATAATTTAATTGATTCCTTACATCTCTCTAGCTCTTTACCATTTTCAGTGATTTTATGCTCACTTTGCCTCATTTAATCCATTCAGTGGCCTTCTGAGGTAGGCAGAGAGCTGTAGTCATTACCCCTGTTTTATAAATTAAAAATGTGAGACTTAACTTAGACCCTTGCCCAAGGACACAGGGCTAAGAAGTAAAAATCTGGGTAATAACCTAGACCTTTCTCTCTCTGACAGATGTTAATATCACTGCCCAAAGCTATCACCTATGGAAAACAGAATCTTTTACTGAGGAAGGTGTTGAAATCCCCTTCTCTACAGTTTTATAAAGCAAACAAACCTAGTGTTTACAGTATACATCAGGGGAGCTCCAGGGCTACCTGATGATGAAGAGCCTTGCCGAGTCAACTGTATTCCCACATTAGGTTTTTAGTTAAATTTTGTTGAGTGGAATAGGGGGGAGAAAATAAATTAGAGCAGAAAAATATCGAAATACATATTTTGACAGGGAAAGGACCTCTATTGAGTTTTGGAACTTAAAGCGATTTAAGGTCATCTTTCAGATTATAACACTCCTCTTCCTTCACATTCCTCAGGTGATTAAACTTCAAACCAAGAGGACAGATTTATTGCCTATGGTCACCACAACTGCTTATATATGCCCGGCACTGTCAGTTTTTAACTTATGCTTTGTGCTGGAGGCCCTGTTAAAATCTATGCCAGTTTTTCTTACTTTAGTATGTCAAATGTGGTAAAAGACAGTCTCCCACAGTCAGTACCTCTAGTATATTATTCCTTAGTTCTTCCATTTATCCCGTTATTCTGACTCTTGACCTTCCTCTTAGGAGGCTCCAGGTGTCAGGCAGGAGGGGCTCTCATCCTCTGTCTATCTCCTATACCAGATGGTCACTACTTTAGGACATGGACCATCTTTTTCATCTTTGTACATTTATGTCAACAGTACCTATCACAGTCTTACTGAGCACAAAGTAGGTGCTCTGAAAATACCTGAAACTATTGAATTCTATCAGTATATATTAAAAGATCCCCATTGCCTCTCCAGTTCTTTGCTGATCAAATGATAGAATCATTTGATAGCTATCAAAAATCTCATATTTTGGAGGCATTTTGTCTCTTAATTCTGTGTAATAAACAGTAATGGTATGCTATTTTTGCCTGGACCTGCCCTAAAACTTGCCACTCTTGGCCCAGCTCTCTTATAGTTTGCATGGGGAAATCAGGTTGTCACAGATTGTAAGCAGATCTAATTAGTGGTAAGTTCCATTCCAGGGTAGGGCAGAAGCTTAGGGAAATAGATAGTATCCAGTCTGGGGAGAAATTCATTGTTCTCTTTAGATAACATGATCCTGATGCTGATGTTCTTTATCTTCAGGTTGAGGTGAGGACCCCTGGTAATGTAATGGGTTCAGGAGATTTTTGCAAAGAGAGGAAAAGGACAGGGCAAAAGCCTGTTTAGACTGCCATTTACCATATCAGGAGAGAGTAAGAAATTATAGTGATGAATTTTGAAAAATTAGAAACTTTTGATCCCTTCCCTACATTTCGTACTTTATTTCCTATTCAGTGTGGAGAGCAAAATTCATAGAATAAGAAGGTACTGTGAGCTTGTCTTCAGGGGTTGGGTTGGGGGAGAGGCAGGTAGAAAAGCTGTAAGCTAGCTTCCCATTCACAGCTAGGCTTTGAGTGGGAGAAGGAAGCCCCAAGGGACTGAGTGGATAGTGATGGCTAAAAGAAGAGGGAGAAACAGATTGAGCTTCTGAGACTAGCTACACAAAGGTGAGAGCTTGGAGGCTAATGTGTATTTCAGAAGGGATATCAGGATGGGGTTTCTCGTGGGAGGTTTGGTGATCCTGATAGTTAAGTTCCATGGCAGCTGGACCAGATGCATTTTGCTTTTCTTCTTTGCACAGAATGTGAAGGCTGTGTCTGAGACTCCTGCAGTGCCACCAGTTTCAGAAGATGAGGATGATGATGATGATGATGCTACCCCACCACCAGTGATTGCTCCACGCCCAGAGCACACAAAATCTGTGAGTCTTTGGGGACCTGGCCAGTTTTGTGATTTATTAGAGTAAGTGGGGAGAGGGAGGAGTTGGTGCTGATACCTAGAAGTTTAATATTCTGGTAGGCGTCCTTAGATTTTGGAGCTGGTGAAATCACTGAACTACCTTGACTAAAGGTACTTTCTGTATGATTAAAGACAAAAAATCATGTATTTATTTATCATTGGTTTGCAGATAGTCCCAAAGTGTCCTAGGTAATTGATGTTTATACCAGTCCAGTCTCGGTTCTCCACAGATAGGACAGGAAGATATATAGGATTGATGCTACTTAGTGCAGGACTAACATAAATTATTCCAGTCTCCAGGGAAGCAACAAATTGTCTTGCCACAGATCTTTTCTTCTCTGTTAAATGTGCAGTGTTCAGCCTCTTAGAGCATTATTGATAATATTGAAAGACCCAAGAGAATATATAAATACATTAGTGCTATTAATATGCTGGGCATCAGGAGTGCATTTTGATGCCGGATGTTGGCAGTGATTTCTATTTAACTTCCTTTGAGGTTCCTGCATCTCTGAGAATAGCCATGGTCCCTCTAACCTTGCTTTGAAACATCTAGTCCCTGTGCCTTTTACTTAATTTGGCATCACTGAGCACTGACCTACCATCAGATGATACTCTACTAGTGTTTCTTTGTTTAGGTCTTTTACTAAGATGAGAGCTCCATAATGAAGGAACCATCTAGCACTTCTGTGATCATGAAAGGAAAAAAAAGTGCTACCTCTGGAATACAGCATTCAGGGAGGTGTTCAAACAGAAATTGGTTGAATGACTATTGGAGATGCTGTGGAGGAAATTCAAAGGAATTATATGACCTATTAGGATGAGAACTTACAAACAGAATCTGTGGAATCATCTTCTCTGTAGGTCACAAAGTTACCTCAAGGGAAAATGCGCTTCAAAATTGGAGAGTCGTTAACACTGATATGGTTTTTTTTGGTTTGTAGACATGTTCATTTAAAACATTTTTTTCCCCACTAAACCATGAACACCTCAAAAAGTAGAGGAAATCCATATGTATGTATTTCTAGTGCTTAACATAGTTCTTGGCACCTGCAGAGGTGGGTAAATATCAGAGGACAGTAAATATTGAATTAATTAATTAATTAATTGATCTTCATAGCATTTCTTTCTAAAAAGGTATTGTTAATTCCTAATTTATAGAAGAAGCAGCTGAGATTTGGAGAGGTGAATTGATCTGCCCAGTCTCTTAGTAAACAAAAGAGCCAGGATTTGAAAGCAGGTAATTAACCCCAACTCCAGGTTGTTTTCCACCATAGCACAGTGGTATTTTTGTGTGTACAAACCTGTGCTAGGAGCCAGAGAAGGAGACTATTAAAGAAGGAAAAGGCAAGGTTTCTGTCTTCAAAGAGATATATCAGGACAGGCAAAAGAGGACAAGGCATGGAAGTATAGGTTTAGGTGCCTGGGATATAGTTTGTCTACAGGTACAAGAATAGAAAATTGAGAAATCATTATGCTAGAGTAGTAATCAGGAAGGAAGCCATCGCCTCTGATCTCAGCGTCTTGGCTTATTGCTGTTCCCACTACTGGAATGTTCTCTCCCATTTCCACCTATTAAAAGCCTGTCCAGTCAAAAGGTAGCATGGTCAAGCAGTCCAAGGTGCAGGATGTAGTTGGCTTTAGTCTCTGTGGAGCCATGGGTTTGAGTCCCACTGTTGCCAATGGCTTTGCATCATCGCAGATAAATGATCATCATAGATAAATGATCCTCTATCTTTGTAGAAACCTATCCGTCCTTCAGGATCCAGTTGCAGGATCCTGTTTGTTTATTTATTCCATCAAATATTTACCTGAATGCTTGCTTTTTTTTAGTAAGTGGTTAGATGGAGGAACTCATGGATGAATGACCCACATTCCCTGTCCTTATACAGTTTATGGACTATGCAAAAGATAATTGTGATATTTTTATGATAAAATCTGTTAAATACCTTGAAGCATCTCCTGGGGAAAGGAAGTATAATTTATGATCACTTCTGAACCTCAGTAGTATATAGCTTGCTTATTTCTTTATAACATGTATCACTTTCTGCCTTGTAGTTATGATTTTCTCACCTCCTTTATAAGAATGAGAGGTTGGGGCAGCATTTTGTACAGGGTGAGGCAACAAATAGATTCTCAGTAAATGTTTGTTATGTAAATGAATGAATAGGACATTTAATATTTTTAAAAGGTAAAATTTGAGTGCTTAATGTCTGCTGGGGATGAGTCTGATTACCTCACATATTAATCAGTTTACTCCTACAGCAACCCCAAAAGATAGTTATCATTATTATCACCATTTTATAGATGAGGAAACTGAAACACAGAGAAGTTAAGTAACCTGCCCAAAGTCATGCAGAAGGTAAGAATAATAAGAGTTGGGATTTAAGTTCAGGCAGTCAGGTTCCAGAGTCCATGTTCTAAATCATCACACTCTACTACCTCCTGATGAAGAACAAAAGTAGTTCCTTCCCTGCAAGGGTTCAGGATGTAAGGAGGGAGTAACTCAATAGAAGTTGGTGTTGTACTAGTAATGCCAAGTGCTATTTGCATTACTACAGGATGTCTTTTAACTTGGGGAAGCATAAAATATTACAAATGAAGGGGATTCTTATCTAATAGAATTGTCTTCAACTAACTTCTTTTGTTACAGAATATTTCTTTTAGCTTGGGGAATACAGGATATTTCTTTTAGCTTGGGGAAGCATAAAATATTACAGATGAAGGGGATTCTTATCTAATAGAATTGTCTTTAACTAATTTCTTTTGATAGTTGTCTAGCCTCTACTGAATATCTTTAGTGCTGACACTCTCACTTCTTTTGTTTACAGTGAGAGTAAGGAAGGCCATTTTACCCAGAATGGGTGGGCCTGGGCACAGAGGAGGAGTAATATAGATTTTGACATAAGAGAAAGGATGAGTTTATTGGGGTTTGCTCTGTGGATGTTCTAACCTCACATCTAGGAGAGGTTCCCCTATGCTAACAAAGGCTGGTCTTGCCAAAATTTTGCACTAATAATGCAGGTATACACACGGTCTGTGATTGAACCACTTCCTGTCACTCCAACTCGGGACGTGGCTACATCTCCCATTTCACCTACTGAAAATAACACCACTCCACCAGATGCTTTGACCCGGAATACTGAGAAGCAGAAGAAGAAGCCTAAAATGTCTGATGAGGAGATCTTGGAGAAATTACGTAAGGAATTTGTAGCTTTCTGAACCTTTCTTCGTTTTATGACTGGTCAAGCACAGAGATTTGCTGGTCGTAGGCTTGGTCCATGCAGCTGGCTGGCCATGCTTGGTACCTTAGGCACAGACTGCTTCTCCTCACCCTGTCCCTGAACCTCCCTTCCCTGTCTCACAGCCCTGGTTGGATACTATGTTAGGATGGAGATGTGGTGAGAGTGTGGATAGCTCACTTTGAGGGCAGGGCACCCCTCACCCCTAGGCATGTATTATAGCGAAGACAAATAGTTTTTCTCTAATGAATAGCCTAGAATGCCATGTTGAGAAAGACTGAGGACCTAGTGGAAAAGGGCGCTGTGATCGATTATTGATGTTTTGCCATTGACCTAGGAGAAGACACATCTGCCATCTTGGTTGTAGGAAAAGAGGGAAGGGAAGTTAACATTTTATGAACCTATAGTATGTATCAAATGACAAGCAAAATATTTTCTTGATTTTTTTAAAATTTAATTCTCTTATTAATCCTGTGAAGAAAAGCATTATGTTCCTAATTTTTGCAATTAAGATATCTGAGGCTCAGGGAGGCTAAATATCCTGCCCAAAATCACGCAGCTAAAAAGTGACATGGCTGAGGTTAACACAGTTTTTGTTCCTGTAAGTAGAGCATACTGCCTCTTGCTGTCAAGTGGAAACTTCCATTTTACTTTCTTTAGCTGCCAGAAATGGGGGTATGTTAGGGTAGCTTATTTCTGTGTTTCAGTAAACTGCAGAAGAATTCATGTTAGAAGGAAGAACTAGGTTGATCTGTGGGCTTGGAAGAATCATTTGACAAGGGCTTTAATTTATTCACTGTATCTACTTACTTCCAAAAAGGATTTGATGTGACCGATTTGGCGACGTCTGCAAACTGGCATTGCTTTGTGGTTCTCTAGTTCTTCCTGATTAATTCCTATATGACTTTAAAACAAATTTTCACTGTTTTAAAAATTGCCCTTTTCTGGATCCCTCATAAAATGACAAAGTAAGAAAAGCCACTTACCTAGTCATCTGTTTACTCCTGTATGTAGTCTTGTTCTCTAAACCAGAGTTTTTTGTTTTGTTTTGTTTTAACAATAACACTTAGAATTATGACTTAGAATTAAGACTTGGCCTGGGAGTTAGGACACTTGAGTTGAAGCTTCTGCTCAGCCACTGACTTGTGTCTTAGGCAATTTTCTACTGTTCTCTAAACCTCATTTTTCTCATTTTTAAAATAGGGATGTTAATACTTGTCTCATTTGCAAATCAAATGAGGTAATATATGTGAAAAGTACCAATTCCTAGTAATTGGGTATTAATGGAGAGCACATTGGACTGGGAGACTAAAAATGAAACTCCTAATCTTAGCTCTGACACCAATTTGCTGTGTGACCTTGGGGAAGTATCTTCTTCCCTTCTGTGGGCCTCAATTTCTCCATCTCTAAAATACAAGTTATAAAACCCAGTGGAAAACCTCTATGTCGTTACACTTGAAATATTCTTTGTTGTAAACCTCTTCTCTACTTTATCTCTCTGGCTTTTACTTAAAGTGGAAATCAGTCCATATATCACCTTTCTGAAGTTTTTCCAGTCTTTTTTTTGTGTGTGTGTGCGCCTCTTTCTGTACCCCTTTGGCTTTTATCACAGCAATTATTATATTTTCATGGAACTTTATGCTTACTTATCTGTCTCCTCCATGAAATTGACCTTCTTGAGAGCAGGGACTGCCTTGACTGTGTCATATCTCTTCATTCCTAATACAACATATGGCTTGGTGCATATTAAATGAGTAAATATTTACTGAATGGATTAATTAAAAAATGAATGACTTTTAGGAGTTTAGAAATGGAATAGCTTACTATGAATCAAAGCAGTCAAGGTGATGAAACTTTTGGTTGAGACTTATGGGGGAAAAGCTGAGGGCCTGTTTAGCATGCTTTTTGGCTATTGGAGGTAGTTCTTTAACCCTTGCCAGCTACAGGGGTTGGGGAAATGTGGAACCTTTTTTGTATCTTGATTTGGGAAAAAATGATTCATGGTCTCTGTTTCTTTCAAAGGAAGCATAGTGAGTGTGGGCGATCCTAAGAAGAAATATACACGGTTTGAGAAGATTGGACAAGGGTTAGTAGGGGCATTTTCTTTCCCTGGAGAAATGACTTTAAAGTGTGTGTGCCGGCATATATGATTTTGCTTTTGTTTTGCCTCTCATAAACCTTGTTCTTCTTTCTCCACTTTACCCCTCACCCATCTGGAGTTGTTATGTGAGACTGACTTCAGATTTGGCAGAATTATGCTTAATGTGAGAGAGATGCCATTAGCTGACCATGTTGCTAAAAATACCCCTGCAGTGACAGTGAGAGAACGGTTTTTTTTCTTAGCACAAAACCAACTTCCCAAATTACAACTCTGCTTTTCTGGATGAACCCTGTTTGTCCTAGTGCTGAGATCCACCAGCACTAATATAAAATGGAAGACCCAAAACTATAAACCCTTCTACTACTGTGATAGGACCTGTTTTTCTAGGTAGATGCCAGAATTTATCCTTCTAGCATTCATCCTTCTCTGTATCTTATATGCTGCCCTCAGTGTAATGAATTCAGCAAGTCTTAACTGAGTTCCTATTGTGTGCAAGGCACTATGAATTCAGAGACAATCTCTGCTTTCAAGGACCTCAAGTCAACAGAAAAAGATAGGCAAACAATTGTATAGTCATATGTTGCCTAACAAAGGGGATATGTTCTGAGAAGTGCATCCTTAGGCAGTTTTGTCATGTGAGCATCATAGAGTGAACACAAAACTAAATAGTATAGCCTACTACACACCTAGGCTATATGGTATAGCGTCTTGCTCCTAGGCTACAAGCCTGTACAGCATGTTACTGTACTGAATACTGTAGGCAATTATAACACAATGGTGGTTGTATATCTAAACATAGAAAAGATACGGTAAAAATACAGCATAAAAGGTTTAAAAAAAAGGTATATTTATGTAGGGCACTTACCATGGATGGAGCTTGTAGGACTGGAAGTTGCTCTAGGTGAGTCAGTGAGTGGTGAGTGAATGTCGAGGCCTAGGACATTACTGTGTACGCTACTGTAGACTTTATAAACCCTGTACACTTAGACTGTACATTTATTAAAAAACAAAGTAATTGTGCTATGACGTTACAACTCCTACAGTGTTACTGGGTGATAGGAATTTTTCAGCTCCATCATAATCTTATGGGACCACCATCATATGCGGTCCATTGTTGACTGAAACGTCGTTATGTGACACATGACTGTCTTGTGTTTTTAAAGTGTTTGGCTGTTATTTAGAGTGAAAGAAGCTAGATATGAAAAAGCAGATACTGTCTCATTTGATTTATATGAAATTCAAGAACAGGCAAAAGTAATATATGATAATAGAAGTCAGAATAGTGGTTATTTCTGGGAGGAGGATGCAGAGTGGGAATAGGCATGAAGGAATCTTCGGGGGTAATGACTGTAGTGTCTTTTGAAAGTGGCCATTATTTTGAGTGAAAAAAGCCAGATATAAAAGAGCAGATACTATGTCATTCTATTTATATGAAATTCAAGAACAAGCAAAACTAATGTATGATAATAGAAGTCAGAACAGTGTAGTTATTTCTGGGAGGAGGATGTTGAGTAGGAATAGTCATGAGGGAATCTTTGGGGGTGATCTTGGTAGTGAACACATGGGTGTGTACATATATAAAAATCAAGTTGTACACTTAAGATTTGTGCAAATTAAGTTATACCTCTCTATAAAAAAAAAAAAAGAGATTTCTAAAGACCCACCAAAAGAGATAAAATTAAAAAGAAACTGAAAAAGAAAAATGTCTGGCTCTCAGTGTTAGTGGAATGAAAGCATTGTTGCTAACGATGTCATTGAAATTTTCTTTTTTTTTAAAAATTATACACCCAAGAATTTCTGAAAATAAAAGATTGCATAATATAGGGAGGTTCTGTTTATACAGCATTCTACAGTTCACATCTGTTATTTGCATTTATTGTTTAATCCTCAGAACAACTCTGGGCTTGAGTGGATCTTATTTTTTTCTAGTTCCAGTGTTTTTCAAAATAGACATACTTTTGTGAGTTTGAACTGGTGTAAGGTATTTAACACCTTGAGAAAAAAATTATTTTGCTTACCTCAGAGTAATGTGGGATGGTATTTCCTTTAGGTAGTGAAATTGAGATATTAAGAATGTAGCAGAAATGTACATGGACAAGCATAGGCAAGTCAGGTTTCTTCTCTGGACTGGAGTTTCTTCCTGTAAATTTAAGGAAGACAGATTGTGAATTGAGGACCTTTTACCTCCAGAACTTTTGTGACTTTTTTTTTTTTTTTAGTTACTGATATATGAGACCTATAAATAGGCAACATCTGCATAATGTTCTTTCCTTGCTTACTTGACAGGTCTGTTAGTGCTAAGGGAAGAATGAAATATTAATTAAGCACCTATGCTGATGTTTCCACATTGCATAATTTTTAAAATACAACTGCCACACCAATATGATGAATTGGTAATATTGTAATTTTTGCTTGCTTTTATTTCTCCTTTAAGACCTGAAGATTATTATTCTTTTGGACTTGGAATTCATATGTCTAATTATATGTCTATTCAAGTTAGAAATAGGTATTAAGCAGTGGGCCTGAGTAGCTTTCTACAACTTTGTAATCATGGAGACAGTCCCCTGAGGCTTGGGCATGTTTGTCCTTTAAGAATAGTACATCTAGTAGGATCAGGAAGGGATGGGGATAGGAAGACAGATACCAGCTTTATAACAGAAGATAGCTAAGGGCAGGATAATCAGGCAGTGAAGAAATAACTGCCTGTACAAGTCATCCAATCCTTATTTTATAGCCAGTATGTTATAGTCACAGTTTCCAGGCATGTAGCTAGGGTCCCAACTAAAGAGTGATGATTAGGGAGCTGGTGACCATAGTTTCTAGCTGCAAGGCATGCTTACACATGACTTTTCCCCCTGGATTGACCTGGAATTATAATCTCAGGGCTTGCCTAGGAAGCAGTCTTGTAATAGAGCAGAATTTTAATTTTCTTCAAATTGCATCATATGTACCTAATATATGGCATGTACAGGTACAAATATGTGTTACAAATTACTTACCTACAAATACACAGGGTTTATGGTCTTAAGCATAAAATGAGGGTTTTAGTTATTTTGAATGGATTTAGTTATTTTGAATGAATTATTACTTTCCTAGCATTATTTCTGCATTTCTTCCCCCCTTCTCTGTCTGTATATATGAATGTGTATATACTTAACATACATATGTGTACACACATGTGTCAAGTGGGGTCATTCTTACCTTGGGGGTGGGGCAGAGGTACCCTCAGATCTTCTGGGAGCATGTATGTTTGAAAGAGTATATTTAATATCATTTTATGTTTGAAAAATGAAAACTAAAAACCACTTTTATAATACAAACTACAGAAAACAAAATTCACATATCCTATTGATGGAATAAATGATTGAAAACCATTATTTTATTTTAAAGGATCCAAGTGTATCCTGTAATATCAGAGTGGGAAGGGTACTTTGAGATTAGATTATTCAGTGTGGTTCTTCAAGTTTTTATAGTTTTTTACTATTTATAGTTTTTTAAAGTAAATTTTCACTAAAGATAGCATACATAAGTGTACAACTCAATGAATTTTCAAAAAGTGAACACGCCTATGTAACCAGTACCCAGATTAAGAAAAAGAACATTACCGACACCCTGGAAGTCCATATTCCTTTTTGATAAATAAATAAGATATGCTGGCCCACCCCCAAACACATTCTGAAATTCTCCGCAGGGCCCCTTTCTCCCCACCTGTCACCCCCCCAGTTGAAAATCATAGATCTAATCTTATCCCTTTTATAGATGAAGAGTTTGAAGCCACAAGAAATTAGAGCCACGTGCCAAGGGTGATGGAGGAGAGGAGAGAAGCAAGCAGGAACAGGAAATTAATATATATTGAGCATCTGTTATATGATATGCAGTTGGCTAAGTACTTTACATGAACTAATCAATTTAAATTATCTTGTATTCTCTTATGTCCACTTTACAAATGAGGAAAGTGAAGCTCAAAGAAGTTAAATAACTTTCTTAAGATCCTACCTAGTAGGTACTAGGTAGAAGTACCAGGTTGGAATTCAGGTCTCCTGGCCACTAGAGCCTACATTCTCTGTACTACCTCTTATAGCTTCTTAAATGTGAGAATGGATGCTGCAGGGAGAGGATTATTTTTACTGCTCTTGTTTTTGACACTCACAGATTGTGTGTAGAACTGCATTTGACAAATATCACTTTATTGAACACTGTGTTTTTTTCCCTCTTTCTCCGCCACCTTACTGTTCAGTGCTTCAGGCACCGTGTACACAGCAATGGATGTGGCCACAGGACAGGAGGTAAGTATCCACCACCCACTGTTGCTCCTTTAGTTCTGTTTCTTTTTATTTGGGATTAATTTGTAGCCCTTGTTAGGTCAACAGGAACAGTTCTAGGTTTTTTTTTGGGGGATGGGGTCTCGCTCTGTCATCCAGGCTGGAGTGCAGTGGCGTGATCTCTGCTCACTGCAGCCTCCGCCTCCTAGGTTCAAGCAGTTCTCCAGCCTCAGCCTCCTGAGTAGCTGGGATTATAGGAACCTGCCACCATGCCTGGCTAATTTTTGTATTTTTTAGTAGAGGTGAGGTTTCACCATGTTGGCCAGGCTGCTCTCGAACTCCTGACCTCAGGTGATCTTCCTGCCTCGGCCTCCCAAAGGGCTAGGATTACAGGCGTGAGCCAGTGTGCCCAGCTGGAACATATCTAGTTTCTTACTGTAGCATACAAAAGCCAAATAGCAGGATAACATTATGAAACTTAAGGTTTGGACTAAGGTGAAATAGTTAGATGGAGGGAAGTGAATGGATTTGAGAGATAACTTAGCAGGTAGGTTCGACAGGATTAGATGATTGAATGTGAACATTACTTACAAGTGGGTGATATTATTCAAGGAGAAAGGAAAAAGAAATTGGATACTGCCTGATTGCCAAGTGGATAGTTGCTTACACAACTTTGGGGCTTGGGGGAGAAATCTGATCTATAGGAGATTTAAACCAAGTCTCTTGACTCCTAATCTACTGGTGCTACCTTTACTTTCCACTGAACAGTGAAATCCTCATTTATTTGGAGGCAGCTTTTTGTCCCTCTCATTTCATTAAGCCATGAGAACTATAGCTAAAGCCTGCTGACCCAAGGTCTTATATTCAGTAGAAGAAAGATATGAAGGGAATATAGAGTACTTGAGGTTTCCTTGCATTTTAATATTTGGTTGCAGAGTAGGAGTGTCAGCCAATGAACTGTGGATGGCAGCTGCCCCAGAGAAGTTCTTACTTCAAAGAGTACCAGTACACAATAATTGAGAGAGGCACCTCCTCTTCCAATGAAAATAGAGTTGGGCTTCTGTGAGGGAGGCTGCTAGAAACGTGCTTCTATATTTTTGGTGGTTGAAACCACGTGGAACCCTGGAGAAGTCATGGTTAATAGGGGTAGCACATATCTCACTAGGCTCTTGTGAGTTTTTACAAGTGTTAAAGCCAAATATTAAGGCTCCACCTAGGGTAAGCCAAGTTTTAAAAATCATTATTATGGTTAAGGATTTATTCATTATTCTTTGATGTGAGAATCCAAAGACCTAGATGCTTATAAGCCTTTAGCTACTTATATAACCTTGGGCAAGTCATTTGACCTCTCTGAGCCTGAATTTTATATATTTATAAAATGTGCATAATAAAATGTCCACGAAAGTGTTGAAAGAATTCAGTAAAGCAATACATGTGAAAATGCATTATAAACTTTATGAACTACATATTCATATTTATTCATTTTTACTCATATACATATGTATGTATTCCACAAAGCATTTGCTTTATGCCACACCTTATGCTAAGAATTCTGTGAAAGTTCACAGACATTAAAATCATATGTAAATGTAAGAGACCATAATTTCCTTTGTGTACATATAAAAGCCTTGTAATATTGACACGAATCTGCCTTAAAGTAAAAATAATGGTGAGGAAGGAAGGATAATATTATCATGGCATTTTAATGATGGTGAATATGATGCAGAGATTAAAATAAAGAAGGCTATACCAATCCTGAAAAGAACTCTATGAGGTAGGTAATATTATTTCTTCTTTACTGCTGAGGAATTTGAGGCTCAGGGTGTATAAATAACTTTTTTTTTGCAAAGTTGTACTGTCAGCAATTACCAGGGACTGGATTAGAATCTTTGACTCCTAATCCTGTGTGTTTTGGGCCGCAAGAGCACAACAGAGCTGAGGTTAGATACTAGAGTCCCTTCTGGCCTCTCAGGCCTCACAGTCCTTGATGGGAGGCAGGTAGGTGATGATGGTGGTTCCTGGAAGCCCTGGAGGCTGGCTGTGTGAGAAGCTGGCCAGAGGAAAGAGAAATTTAAATTCATTGTATGCCTGTCTTGTGGTTACAAAACTATGAATGGAAGGGAGTCCATCAGGGTGGCTAATGCAGTGTGGTCAGGAAGGCTTCATTTCCTGCCCCAGGGAGAATAAATCTTTATTGGAGTCCACGGGATGCTCTCAGTCTTTGTGAGTTCTTGCTTATTGCGGGTTATCCAGCTGAGAAGGGCAGACCTAGTGTCTCACATATAGGAAGAATGTTAGTGCTGGGAAGTCTTCCAGTTAACATATCCAACAATTATTTTTCAAGTGTGTTTTTAGAGAGAATGTGTACAATAGAAAGAACAGACTGGAAGAGGCTTTGGAGTCACATGGACCTGTAGGCATTGATTATGACCTTAGAATTTTCTTATGAGTCTTAGCCTCAATTTTCTTACCTGAAAATGCAGATCATGATTCTTGCTTTGTAGGGTTGTGTGTGGTTAGGTTTTACTGTGATAATATAAGTACGGCATCTAGCACAGAGCCTGGCACACAGTTGGTATTTGATAAACAGTAGCGGTGGGAGAGTGGTTGCTGTGCCAAGTACTTATTAAATGCTGTTATTACTGTGATTACCATTTTTGTTATTGTCTAAATTTATTGCTTAAATTCTTTACTTATATGTGAGTAATGCATTGGCCATTGTCTCACTTGGTATTCAAAACAATCCTGAAAAGAGGGGAATCAAGGTTGAGATTATCTTCAATGTATTGATGAAGAGACTGAGGCTCAGAGAGCTTGTGATTGGTCAAGGTCAGTAAGTGACAGTCAGATCCTGAGCTTAAGTCCTCAGAGTTCAAGTCCAGTTCTTTTTCTGTTACAGGAATGCTATCTCCTAGCCTATATAGGTGGGGCTTAGGTGAAGGACACTTAGCCTAGCCCATAGTTAGTAGCTATTGAAAAGGACTCCTGGCCAGGCGCGGTTGCTCATGCCTGTAATCCCAGCACTTTGGGAGGCTGAGGCAGGCAGATTACGAGATCAGGAGTTCGAGACCAGCCTGGCCAACGTGGTGAAACCCTGTTTCTACTAAAAATACCAAAATTAGCTGGGCGTGATGGCAGATGCCTGTAATCCCAGCTACACGGGAGGCTGAGGCAGGAGAATCACTTGAACCCTGGGGGCAGAGGTTGCAGTGAGCAGAGATTGCCATTGCATTCCAGCCTGGGCAACAGAGCAAGACTCTGTATTAAAAGAAAAAGTAAAAAGAAAAGGACTCCCATGTCCTTCCCTAGCCTCCACGTTAGCCTCTTTCTGCCTCTCCTCCCCTGCTGCTGCCAGCAGTGACCACTGTGTGGTTCGTAAGCAGTGTCCCATCCTCCAAGATGGCATGAGTAACTCAAAAGACATTCTTCTGGCTCCAGTCCTTAATGTGCGTTATAAGGGCTAACTATACTTAATATCTTTAGATCAACATGTTGCTTTTCAAACGTTAGGAAAAACTAATGCTCAGCTGTTATAGACAGCTGCAGCCAGACCAGAAGCCTGACCTAACAGGAAACCCCACTCCAAAGCAATTTTTCCTTACTTGAGGTAGGGAATGGAGGTGGTCAGATTTTTTTACAGAATTACTTCTATTCTAAATGATTAACCTGGTCTCTGCAAGAGACTGTCCATTCTTGACTTGATTAGAGTCAGGCATTTGTCACATAAAAGTTTGAATCATTCCTTCTTTATACTTCTTGCTGCTTCTAGAAAGACAACTTAGTTCTGTTAGATGTTCGTGTTCTTGTCCACTAAGCAGGAAAAAGGAAAAATATCTCTAGAGAATGAACGCTTAGAAAATAATTTAAAGTATACTTCTATGGGATAGAGGAGCCCATTGCCATTTTTTTGTTTGTTTTTATTTAAAAACAAAGTACTTTCCAACCTACTGACTTCTCTCTTGCCGTCTTCCTTTCTACAGACATTTGTTGAGCACCAACTCTATGTGTGTAAAGGCCTGTGTTTGGCATTGAGGGTTCTGGGCTTTCAATCAAGCCCTCAAACCTCTCAATACACACAAACATACACACTAATCATTATACATGATAGCAAGTTGTAAGTTCCATAAGAGAGGGATAAATATGATCTTATAGGGCTTTAAAGAAGGGAAAAGGCATATTGGGTTTGGAGAATGAAGTTTCCTTTGGCCTGATACAAAAAGAGTAAGTAGCTTTTGAATGTATGGAAATGATACAGGCTGTTCCAGATGAAGAGAAGATTCTGAACAAAGGAAGGGGGACTAGATACCAGGGAGAACATGGAGTGTTCTCCATGAACACTCTCCTCTGTGAAGGAATAGAGTTGGAAGTAAGGAAGTAGGGGCCAGATCATGAGAACTTTGAATGTTGTACTGAGAAGCATTTCTAGGCAACCAGGAGCCATTTAAGTTTTTGAACAAGGTTATCAAATGTGTACTGTGGGGGAAAATTAATCTGGCTACACGCACAGGATAACTTGGCATCCCTTTTGAGGGTTCTAATCCTGATTTTGCTATTGAATAGCTATGTATGCAAGTCACATCCTCTCTGAAACACAGTTGCCCCGTCTGTTGAATCATTAGTAATATTTAGCACACAAGGTGTCTTTGAAGATTAAATGAAATAACAAATTTGAGAACACCTTATAATAGTACCTTACACACAGAAGGAATTGATACCAAGTACCTTAGAAACTAACGTATACCGTATATTCATGTTGTCTGGAAATTTGTTTTTATTTCTGTAGATAGAGCTCTCATCCTCCTTTTCTCTTCTTTCTTAACCTGATCAACTCTGATTTATCTTTCTACGCCAGGTTCAGAAAGTCACTTCCCCCTTTATGAAGCCTCTATACCTAGCCAGATTGAAAGCATTCTTGGCTTTTGCTGTATTTTATGTTTCGCTAGCATTTTGTATGAGCCTCTGTTATAGCATCTCTTTTCTGTTGTGACTTTTTAAAAGTATTTTTCTACACCAAAGTTTGATTCTGAAACTTTGATGTGTATCACAGTGACCTGGAGGACTTTTTACATCACAGAGCTTCTGATTTAGCAGATTTGGGATGGGACCCGAGGTTTTTATTTCCAACAAGCTCCCAGATGATGATGATGCTGGCTTGAGACCTCACTTTGAAGACCACTGGTCTACACAGACAAATTGTGAATTACTCGAGGGCTAAGACTGTATCTTACTCATCTTTGTTTCCTGAGTACTTAAGGTCTGGTACTTAGCAGGTGCTCAATAAATGGGAATGACTGTGGTTGCACATTGAATATACTCTTGATTTCAGGTGGCCATTAAGCAGATGAATCTTCAGCAGCAGCCCAAGAAAGAGCTGATTATTAATGAGATCCTGGTCATGAGGGAAAACAAGAACCCAAACATTGTGAACTACTTGGACAGGTATGGAGTGGTGGGTCCCATCAGAGGGAAAGGGCCTTTGGGACTGATTGGTGGCGAAGCTGTTAGAGAAGAGGGCAGTGCCAGCCCTCAGAACTGCCTCCATTTATGAGTCTTCTGTGATGCTGGGCTCTCTGTATGTGACCCTGTGTAATGCTGGACACCTTTATTGCCGGGAAATCCTTCTGTGTTAGGCTGAACTCTACCACCTTGTAGCTTCTAACAGTTGATCCTCTTACTGTTTGTTTTGCCTAAGGGAAACCTACCAGCCCATCTGCCTGAGTCAAACATCTAGGTCCTTAACTCATTTTACATCCCAAATCTTTCCTTATTCTGCTCATCCTCCTGAATAACTTGTTGTTTGTTTATGTTCTCTTAAAATGCAGTGTGCAGAACTAGATGTTTCATTTGAGATCTGACCACTATGGAGAGAGTGGGACTCTTTCTAAACTCAACACAGCTTAATGATTTCATTCTTGTTTTATCTTTTAGGTTGTCTGCTTTGACTCCCAGTAAGTTTGCAGTCAACTAAAATTTCTGGTTTTTTTTTTTTTTTTACGTAAGCTTGCATTAAACTGGAAATGTAGAACTTTTTCACTATCTTCATTAAGTCCCATTTTTATTATTTTAGCCCCTCATTCCAGCTCATCAAAATTTTTTTGCAAAATAGTAATAGTGGTTGTATATAATATTTGTATTGTGCTTTACTTTGTACCAAGCACTTTCATGAACAGTATCTCATTGTGAGGTAGGGTTTTTTAATCCATATTTTACAGACAAGGAAACTGAGGTTTATAGACGTTAATAACTTGTCCAAGAGTAGTAAGCCATAAAACAGCAAAGCAGTGTTTTGAATTTGAATATTCCTAGCACCAATATCTAGCACCTTTCTATTATATCATGTTCTTTTCTCCGATACCTGAAAAAAAAAAAAAGTTAAGCTTCTTGCCCAGGGTTCAGAGACATCATAGGTGGAGGCGAAATTGGACTAAATCTTGGACTCTAATTTCTTTACCTCTTATATTGCATGACCAGCTACCTCTTCCTGTTACTGGTAGATTTCATAAGGGCGCCTTCTTGTTCTGCATCTAAAACACTAGTAAGCTTCAGTTTCCTTAAAGAAGAAAAGAGTTGAACTTTGACATTCCCAACACTATAAAGAATAAAGCCTTCTTCTTTGAGATGGCTGTGTCTCCTTAATGTGGGTCCTGACTGGCTCTGAAGAATCCTCTGAAAGTTAGTACCTTATCATCTCTTTCAGAACTTATTATACAGAGAATATAGCTCATGCAAACTACTGAAGGCGACAGGGGTATTAGATTTTGGTTCAGGATATGGAAAAATGAAAGCTGTCAGTAAGGGTATGGCCTGTCTCACAAAATGGTGAGTTCCCCATCAGTGGATGCATCTACATGATAAAACGATGTTATTGAAGGAATTTGTGTTCTGGGAGTAGGATTAAGAGACTTATGGATTTGTTTATTAATCATATCTTTACTAGTATTCCCAGAGACTTTTACTCTGGAAATTAGAAGTAAATAATGCTATCTTTGCCCTCAAATAGTTCCTGGTCTGGTATAGGAAAAAAAAATACCTCTGTAAGGTCATGGAAGAGGATATTAACCTGAGCATTCAGTGAAGGTGTTGCAAATGAGGGTCTGTGGTTTTTGTGAGATGTCCCAGAGGGGAACTCCATCACATATGGATGAACTCATGGGCAGAACCCTCATGATGTAATCACCTTCCAAAGGCCCCACCTCCTAATAACATTAGTGATTAGATTTTGAACATATAAATTTTGAGGGACACAAACATTCAGACCATAGCAGTTCAAATCCCCATAGTCTTCTCTCTCAAAAGAGATTGTTGAAGAAACACTTAGTCTGTCATGTTTATTAGTCAGGACATTAAAAAATTATAAATCAGAACACAGAGTTTTATGGAAAGAGCTGTCAATTAGTAGTCAAAAAAATAGGATTCAAATCTTACCCTTGCTTGAGTGCATTTGTTAAAATCTTCCAACAGTCTCCACATCTGTCCAGCAGTATTCCCAATATCAGGATGAAGATAAGATGATACCACACAGTTCAAGCCAATGCAAGAAATGTTTTTTTCCAATCCAGCTTCTTTGTCCAAGACTGGCAGAAGACTTTAGGGCTCTAGGCTCACCTTGTTTTTATTTGTCCGATTCTATAGTAAGGAAACATTGACCAGATAGGCTAAGTGACCTTTTTATTTATCGTGTAATAGGGTTGAGTGATCCAACTCCTGAGTGAAACTATCACTTCTAACTCATGTCAGCCCATAATCTCTCTGGGGATATCTTACTAAATGGTAGTCTTGGCTTATCAGAAGGCTTTGGCTCCATAAGCCCTTGCTAAATTCATTCCATTCTTGAACCACAGACACTCAAAGTAGAGGTCAATTGTCAGCATAATGACTATGTATACAACACTTTGCAGCTTTTAAGGGGCTCTTATAAACATTATTTTGTTTAATATTTATAGTTATCTTTTATTTTATTCATTGATTTATTTAGTAAATATTGGCATCTGCTATGCTGGACTCTGAGGATAGAGTCTTGAACAAGACCCAAAACTTGGTCTCATAGATCTCAGATCTGGTAGGACTCTCTGGGAGGTTTAGTAGCTCTCTCTTCTTTGGGTAACATGGACTCTAAATCCTATCTTTGTCAAATGTTTGGATGCTTCTAGAGGTGTGGGAATCATGTCAGTCTTTCTAATTTTAGGATGTCTTCCTTTGTGTTGTGATGAAATATAATTTTATTATATCACTTCAAGCTAGAGATCTTAGTTCTGCCCTTTGGGGCTTCACAGAACATGTATACTTGGTTTTCTCCAGGAGCATCCTTGAGAGATTCAAAGTTAGTGATTCTGTTCCCCAGATTCTGCTTTTCCCCAAAGTAAAGAACCTTTTACTTTACTTTGTGCTAAGACGTAGTTTCACTCTGTGTATATGCTTAGCCTTTGAAACCCAGTGCTATGGCTCAGTGTACTCTGATTGTTCCCTCTCACCCTTTATCTGTATTCCTGCAGTTACCTCGTGGGAGATGAGCTGTGGGTTGTTATGGAATACTTGGCTGGAGGCTCCTTGACAGATGTGGTGACAGAAACTTGCATGGATGAAGGCCAAATTGCAGCTGTGTGCCGTGAGGTAAGGCCAAGGGCCAAGCAGTCTTGGGTAGAAAGCTGCCTCCATATTCCTGTCTCCTGAAGTTCCCTGTACAGTGAGATCTCAGCCTGGGCTCTGTGGAATTGGTAGAAATTAGTGCTGACACTGCTATCATTCCTGTATTGTACCTGTGTTTGTCATTTCTATCACCATGATTTTTTTTTTAACGATAACTTTATTCTACCCATTGTAGAAAAATTATAAAGTACTAGAAAGTATATATTGTAAAAAGTCACTCATAATTCCAGTCTTAAAGATAACCACTTGCCTAAGCACGTTATAATATATTCCTTTATCTCTTTTATCTGGGCATATATTTCAATCATTTTTATTCTGCTTTCTTGCTTTATTTATGTGCTATAAGGAAAATAAAACAGAGTAAGAAGGTAGTGATGGAGGAAGTACTATTTTAGACAAGATAGTCAGGGAAGGTTTTGCTATAGATTTGAGTAAACATCTGAATGATATATAAAAGCAAGCCAGCAAAAATCTAGGGTAAAATACTTCCAGGAAAATAAAAAAAGAAAACAAAGCTCAAATACATACTCCCTTTCTCCTCATTGCTATTAAATGTCTAGAATCGATAATATGCTGATGTAGGAGGGAAAAAAGCCCTCCAGAAGGCCTGGACAGTGTCCTCAGGGAATAACTACATTTCATTTCCATTAGAGCAAGAAGATGAAGGGAATATTCAGAGACATTGAGGATATTGGGTGTTTTGCTGATGACAGACTGGACTTTCTGATGGCCCAATAATGCAAAAGTAATTGCGGTTTTTGCCATTACTTAAAAAAAAAAAAATACCAAAAACCACAATTGCTTTTGCACCAACCTAGTAGAAAAGTTAGGAAATTAGGGGAAGCATAGAAGATGAGATGAGGTTCAGAATTTTGTGGAGATGAGTATAATAGTATGATGGGGGTTTGATGGTGCAAGAGCTGAAGGCATACTGCTGAAATTATGTAGTTATATATTTAATCAGTGTTAAGAAAAATAAAATGTGAAATCAATACTGCCCTAGAAAATAATGGTCCCCTTTGCAAACAACTTTGGGATCTAGAATGTTCACAAGTAATTGGAATTAATTAATGGAATTAATACCAGGCTGGGATTCTTAGGGGTTCTGACTTTTTTTTTGTTCCACTACTAATGCAGTATTTTGTAACCTTCTTTTCATTATCTCCTTCTTAAGGAGGCTTTTTCCTAATCGTACTCCCTGCCATGAAATTGTAATATCACAGATATATAGCTAAGCTGTTTGGGTCATAAACCATTGTAATACCTAAGATTTTTTTTCACCCCACCCCCTTACCCTCAGGAACCAAGTTTCACTAGTGGAGAATACATGCATATGTATACTTTGGGAAATCATTTTGCCTCATTATTAATCTGTAAAATGGAAATTGCAACATTCACACTATATATACCTTAGGGGTGCTATATGGATCAAAAAGCACTTGGAAAAAAATGTTAATGTTATATAATAGATGGTATTACTATTCTTCAGTTCTAATAGAGATCATCTTCTCCTTTTAAAAAATCTTTATTGAGATATAATTCACCCATTTAGAGTATATAATTCACTAGTTTTTAGTATATTCATAGAGTTGTACAACCACCATCATAATGAATTTTAGATCCTTTTTATCACCCCAAAGAGGAAATTAATATCCATTAACAGTCACTCCCCATGTCCCCTGCCCTGACTCTCCCAGCCCTATGTAACCACTAATCTATTTTCTACCTCTGTAGTTTCCCTGTACTGGGCATTTTATATAAATGGAATCATGTAATATTTGCTCTTTTGTAATTGGCTTCTTTTACTTAGCTAGCATTATGTTTCAAAGATTCATCCGTTTTGTAGCATGTATCAGTACCTCATTCCTTTTTATTGCCAAGTAATAGAATGGACATTTGGGTTGTTTCTGTTTTCGGCTGTTATAAAAAATAAAAAATTACTCTATGAACACTTATATACCAGTTTTTGTGTGGAGGTATGTTCTCATTCTCTTGGATATATAACTACAGGTGGATTGCTGGTCATATGGCAACTCTATACTCAACTTTTGAGGAACTGCCAAACTGTTTCCATAGTAGCTGTACTGTTTTACGTTCCTGCCAGCGATGTATGAGGGTTCCAGTTTCTCAAGATAATTCTTTTTCATCATAATTTCTGACATCCTGAGACCTGTTTCTCCACCCTTCTAAGAAGAGCAGCTCTTACATTTTCAGGGAAAATCCAATTCTGGATATTGTTTTATTCTTACTTTAGCCATTGGTATATTCTTAGAAAGTAAAGTATTAGGTTAGGACCATTTAAATAGTATTTTCCTGTTGACTTATATCTTTAGTGTTTTTTAATTGGTAGAAGTTTCTAAAAAATTAGTTTTGGGTCAATGAAATCAAATTATTGATTTAGTAGAAAAGCTGAGATGATCTCATCTGATTCCCACATTTTATAGATGGAAGTCCAGAATTATATAGTCAATGGGGTAGCAGCAGAACCAGGCATTTTAATTGTACCATTGTGTCTCTTTATTACTCATTCTGCCTGCTAAGTATAGGTGTTTTCCAAGATTCTTCTCTTTCTCCTTTACCCTTTGCCGGGTTCAACCATTTTTATAACTTAAACAAAAATCATCTCTTCCCAAATGACTTGTAAATATTTACCACTGTATGGAACCTAAGATTCATAAATTAAGTTGCCTACCGGACATTTGTCTTCAGATGTCAAATTCAGCATATCCAAAATAGTACAAAATATCTCCTCACCAAAATAAGATTATCCTGCTAACTTACTGCTTCTAGTATCACTTCCATATGTCTGCTTCCTCAAATATGACCCTTATTTGTTGTTTTCCTCCGGTCTGTCATTATAAGATCCTTTCCATTTTTCTTCAGTAATTTCTCTTGGGCCTTAGGTCCTTTACCAAGGATCTAATTTTAAAAAAAAATTACATTGGAGGAACTCCTTTACTTAAAAAAACTATTTTAAGGTGAAAGGCAGCATGGAGTGTTAAAAGAATGTTTAGCTAGGAGATGGAAGACTTGTTTCTAGATCTGGCGATTGATTTGGGGCAAGTCCTTTTACTCACTGGGGCCTTACTTCCTTTATTTTAAAGTGAAGAGGTTGTATTAGTTGATTTTCTATTAAGTCTTCTGTATTATATGTATGTCCTTTCTTTCTCCCCCTGCCCACACCACTTCAATAGTGTCTGCAGGCTCTGGAGTTCTTGCATTCGAACCAGGTCATTCACAGAGACATCAAGAGTGACAATATTCTGTTGGGAATGGATGGCTCTGTCAAGCTAAGTAAGTAGGAGCCTTAGGAATGATAATACTTCTCTGCCTGTGGGGCCCTGTCTCCTGTGAGATGGTCATCATATAATAGTAACTACGACACTCACCAAAGGGTCTTTATGATTTCATGGGATATGAGGGCTGTTTTATATTTTCTGTATTAATCATAGGATATCATTTCATTATTTTTTCATTCATTTATACATTTAACAACAACCACAAAAAACTTTGCTGAATGGTTACTCTGTGCTAGGTCCTGTGATGGGCACTGAGAGTACATTTTCCCTACCTTCTCAATCTAGTATGGAAAACGTGTAATAGATAATTAGAAAAAAGAGTTTTGTATAATTTCTTTCATTCAGTTATTCAGCAAACTTTTATTGAATGTCTAGTACATGCTGGTCCTTCTAGGGATATGAGGACAAGTAAGAAGACATAATCCGTACTCTCAAAGGCTTCCTAATTTAAATAAATTTATAATTGCAATATAATGTAAAAACCATGGCAGGTAGAGCATTTTGTTCAAAGGTGTAAAGACCAGTAGACCAGACAAACAGGCTGTGTCATGGGTGGATGGGCAGTTTATGGAAGGACTGCTAGCAGCCCTGGGTCTGGGGCATAAAAACAGGGCCATGCCTAGTCATAGGTGATTGGGGTTTAAATCAAGGACTCGTGCCCAAGGAATAAGACAAGGACCTAGTCGCCAGATTTGGGATTATGGGAATGGTTTTTCAAGAACAAAGCAGAATTGGGATGAGCAATCAAGACCAAAATGGGCAGCTTGGACTTTAACACTAAGTCCCCTGGTTTGAGGAGAAGTAGGAGGCCAGAGATGGTGTTTCTTATATTCCTTCTATTTCTCTTCAGGGTTCAATAGGAAATAGGCTAGGAGCTAGACATGAAGGTGGTAGTCAAGTGACTTTGGAGAGACAAAGGATAGCAGAGCTGGAAGCCAGGCGGATCTTGTCACCTATGTGTAGGTACACAGTCAACACTTACTGAAGTGAGTGTATATCCTAAATGTATGTTCTTTCTCTTATTTTTCTTTTCTAGCTGACTTTGGATTCTGTGCACAGATAACCCCAGAGCAGAGCAAACGGAGCACCATGGTAGGAACCCCATACTGGATGGCACCAGAGGTTGTGACACGAAAGGCCTATGGGCCCAAGGTTGACATCTGGTCCCTGGGCATCATGGCCATCGAAATGATTGAAGGGGAGCCTCCATACCTCAATGAAAACCCTCTGAGAGTGAGTGTTACCAGTTCTATTTCAAGTTATTTGGGCTGTTGTGTCTAGTCCCAGGAAATAAGAATCCAGGGTGTTCTCTGTGGTTTTCAACCTGGAGATCCCTTTTCTGGATACAACCAGTCACTGTTGAACTTAAAGTATAAATGGTCAAAGAAAAGGAATATTAGAAGTCACTCATTCATTTATTCAACAATTATTTGAGTCCCTGTCAAGTGCAAGAAACTATTCTAATGAAAATAAAATAAATTAATATGTAGTAACAGATGGTAAATGCTGTGAGAAAAAGCAAAGTAAGGGAGTTAACAGAGTAATGGAGGAACAGGTGTGCTATTTTAGAGTAGAGAGGGAAGTTCTCTCTTATAAGTTATTTTATTCTGCAGAGTTGGGAAGTCATTAGAGGGTTTTGAGCTGAGGAGTAATGTGATCTGATTTATGTTTTAAACAGATCATTTTGGCCGCTTTTATGGAAAATAGACTGCGAGAGACTTGTAATAGTTCAGAGTGGTGGTGTCTTGGTAGGAGTGGAAGTGAGAAGTGGTCAGATTCAGGAAATTAAAGGACTAGCTGACAAGATGAACTGAATATTAGAGAAAGAGGAATCAGCAATGACTACAAGATTTCTGGTCTGAATTGCTGAAAAAATTCAGTTGCCATCTGTTGAAATGGTGAAGAGCATACTTAAGTTGGGTAATAAAGAGTTGGCTTTGAATGTGCTGATTTGAAGTGTTAATTGGACATTTAAGTGGAGCTGGAGTAGAGTTTGGCTTAAGAGTCTGGAGTTCAAGGGTGAGAAGTCAGGACTATAAACATAAATTTATTAGTAGATAATATATAGTTGGTATATATAGTAGGTAGATGAGATCACTCACCTAGGGAATGAGTACAGTTAAAGAAAAGAGATTTGAGTACTGAGCTCTAGGTTATTCCACTGTTTACAGGTTGGAAGAACTAGCAAAGTAGACCAAGGAGTGGCCTTTCTAGTGTGAGAGAACAGGGAAGTGTCTTGGAGGTGAAGTGTCCTGGAGATGAAGAGAACAGTGTGCTTCCCGAAGGAGGAGGAGGGTAGATTATGTGTCAAATGTGATCGATAGGTTAAGATGAGACTGAGAAATGAACATTGGATTTGCCAATGTAGAGGTTCTTAATGACCTTAACAATCAGTTATCAGTAGAGAGATGGGGATGAAAGTCTAATTAAATTCATGAAAGTGGAAGAAGAGGACATTGAGATGGCATGTATAAACAGGTTTTTTTTTCTCTTAAAGGAATTTTGCTGGGAAGGGTAACAAAAATGGAGCACTATCTTAAAATGGAGTCAAGGGAGGGTTTTTCTAAAAGATGATGTCTGTGTGCTAATGGGAATGATTTAGTGGAGAGGAGGAAAATGGTCATGTACAAGAAGGAAGTGACAACCATAGAAGTGATATCCTTAAGTCGATGAGAGGGGTTCGATCAAGTACTGAAGTAAAGGACATTAGATTAGCATGGAGAATTTATCCCTTGTAACAGAGCATCTCAACACAGGTGCAAATAGGTTGGTAATCTTGGTGTGGGCAAATGTGAAATTTATTCTGATTGCTTTTATTTTCTCATTTATTCCCACCTCCCATCCAGTGCAGGAATTCCCTGTGCACTGTTGCTGGTAGGTGGTCATCTACATGCTCATGTCATCCTTGAATATCTCTGATTATTGGAAATTGCTTCAGTGCACCAAACTGAAACTACCTTCTGTAGTTTCTATCCTTTGGTCCCAGCTTTGCCTCTGACTCCACATACAACATACTCTTCCCTCCCTTAGAACGGCCTTGCAGATATTTGAAGATGATAATTGCTGGGATATGTTGGAAATAAGACAGAATGATCCTAGACATAGACATATTTTTATTTTTATTTTATTTTTTTTTTTGAGATGGAGTCTCACTCTGTCACCCAGGCTGGAGTGCAATGGTGTGATCTCAGCTCACCGCAACCTCCACCTCCCAGGTTCAAGCGATTCTCCTGCCTCAGCCTCCTGAGTAGCTGGGATTACAGGCACCTGCCACCATGCCCAGCTAAGTTTTGTATTTTTAGTAGAGACCACATTTCGCCATATTGGTCAGGCTGTTCTCGATGGTCTCGAACTCCTGACCTCAGGTGATCCACCCACCTCAGCCTCCCAAAGTGCTGGGATTACAGGAGTGATCCACCACGCCCGGCCCTAGACATATCTTTTTATGTTTCCGGACCTTATCTGTGAAGTGAAGATGATAAGTCTTGCCCTATTACCCAGAGTTAATTGTGGCCATTAAATTAGACAGTGCTTATGTAAGTACTCTTTGAATTAAGTGCTGAGTGCTTGTAAAGATTTAGTCTTACTGTTTTTCTTTACCTTTCCCAGGAGACGCTTCATTTAGGGGACTAGGGTGGCAACAGTTTTCACTTATATTCCTCTCCTGCTAGAAGAGATCAGTTCTTGGATGACTGAGGTGAAGGCACCAGGAATAATTTCTGCCAGCAGCTGGGCAGATGTTTAACTCAACAGGCTAAATGGATAATAAACCCTTCAGATGTATAAGCAAGAATAATAATAAAGCCAGGCACAGTGACTCACGCCTGTAATTCCAGCACTTTGGGAGGTTGAGGCAGGCGGATCACTTGAGTCTAGGAGTTTGAGACCAGCCAGGCCAACATGGTAAAACCCCGTCTCTACTAAAAATACGAAAAGCAGTCGGGTGTAGTGGCTGGTGCCTGTAATCCCAGCTACTTGGGAGGCTGAGTCAGGAGAATTGCTTGAACCTGGGAGGTGGAGGTTGCAGTGAGCCAAGATCGTGCCACTGCACTCCAGCCTGGGTGACAGAGCAAGACTCCATCTCAAAAAAAAAAAAAAAAAAAAAAAAGAAGAAGAATAAACCCTTAGGTCTGTAACATATTTCATAAGTTTACAAAGTACTTTCAAATACACTATCTTATTTTATTTTTACAGACATGTGAGATGGGCATTATCATCATCCCTACTTTACAGACAGGGAAGTTGTACATAGTCCCATGGCCTTTAAATGTTCAACCTGATCCTTAGGTCATACTCTTTCCAGTATATATACACAGCTGCTACTTTGCATCCTAGAGCATAAAGCAGCTGACCATATTTCTAGAACTTGTATATGGGGAACAAAAGAGAGCCTCAGTTGGAGCTCAAGGTGATTCACCATTTTTATTGCCAGGCCTTGTACCTCATTGCCACCAATGGGACCCCAGAACTTCAGAACCCAGAGAAGCTGTCAGCTATCTTCCGGGACTTTCTGAACCGCTGTCTCGAGATGGATGTGGAGAAGAGAGGTTCAGCTAAAGAGCTGCTACAGGTAACTGTCCTTATGCAGGGAAGCACCTAATTCAGGGAATCACTAAACCAGGCCTTTTTTACTTCATGTTTGTAAGGTACTGGATATTATAGAACTAGGCTTCTCTTCTACCACTTCCTACACTCACTCTGTTCCTACTGCCCTTTTATCCCTGGGCCTTTGCTCATTTATTTTCTTAGCCTTTCTCAGCCTGTTAAAACTCTACACGTTCTCCTAGGCTCAGTTTACAATCTATTTTCTGAGCACCTATTGAGCTTTGCTTGTAGCTTTTTTGCTTGCTTCCTTCCTTCCTTTCCTTTCTTCTTCCTTTCCCTTTCCTTCCCTTCCTTTCCCTTCCCTTCCCTTCCCTTCCCCTCCCCCCCTCCCCCTCCCCCTCCCTTCCCCTCCCTCCCCTTCCCCTCCCTCCCCTCTCCCTCCCTCCCCTCCCCCTCCCCTCCCCCCTCCCCTCCCCCTCCCCCTCCCCTCCCCCTCCTCTCCCCCTCCCCTCCCCTTCCCTTCCCTTCCCTTTCCCCCTCCTCTTCCCTCTCCCCCTTCCTCTCGCGCCCCACAGGGTCTCACTCTGTCGCCCAGGCAGGAGTGTGCAATGGTGTGATTTTGTCTCACTGCAGTCTTCCTCTCCTGGGTTCACTCAAGTGATCTTCCCACCTCAGCCTCCCAGGTAGCTCAGACTACAGGTGCACGCCACCATACCTGGCTAGTTTTTTAAAAACTTTTTTGTAGAGACGGGGTTTTGCTATGTTGGCCATGCATGGTCTCAAATTCCTGGGTTCAAGCGATCTGCCCACTTCGCTTTCCCAAAGTGCTGGGACTACAGGCATGGGCCACCATGACCAGCCTGCTTGTATCTTTCATTAGCACTTCCTTTGTTCTGTTTGAATTAGTCTGGCAGAGTTTGTTTGAGTCTTGTTGAGAAACGGGTCTCTGACACCCAAATCTTACACAACTTATATTTTGCTGGGATTAGCTCAAAGGATACATTTTTAGCAAAGGAACATAAGTTTATTTTATTTTATTTATGTTTTATTTTTCTTTCTTTTTTTTAATTCTTTTTTTTTACATTTTATTATTATTATACTTTAAGTTTTAGGGTACATGTGCACAACGTGCAGGTTTGTTACATATGTATACATGTACCATGTTGGTGTGCTGTACCCATTAACTCATCATTTAGCATTAGGTATATCTCCTAATGCTATCCCTCCACCCTCCCCCCACCCCACAACAGTCCCGGGTGTGTGATGTTCCCCTTCCTGTGTCCATGTGTTCTCATTGTTCATTTCCTACCTATGAGTGAGAACATGCAGTGTTTGGTTTTTTGTCCTTGCAATAGTTTGCTGAGAATGATGGTTTCCAGTTTCATCCATGTCCCTGCAAAGGACATGAACTCATCATTTTTTATGGCTGCATAGTACTCCATGGTGTATATGTGCCACATTTTCTTAATCCAGTCTATCGTTGTTGGACATTTAGGTTGGTTCCAAGTCTTTGCTGTTGTGAATAGTGCCACTATAAACATACGTGTGCATGTGTCTTTACAGCAGCATGATTTATAATCTTTTGGGTATATACCCAGTAATGGGATGGCTGGGTCAAATGGTATTTCTAGTTCTAGATCCCTGAGGAATTGCCACACTGACTTCCACAATGGTTGAACTAGTTTACAGTCCCACCAACAGTGTAAAAGTGTTCCTATTTCTCCACATCCTCTCCAGCATGTGTTGTTTCCTGACTTTTTAATGATTGCTATTCTAACTGGTGTGAGATGGTATCTCATTGTGGTTTTGATTTGCATTTCCCTGATGGCCAGTGATGATGAGCATTTTTTATGTGTTTTTTGGCTACGTAAATGTCTTCTTTTGAGAAGTGTCTGTTCATATCCTTCACCCACTTTTTGATGGGGTTGTTTGTTTTTTTCTTGTTAATTTGTTTGAGTTCGTTGTAGATTCTGGATATTAGCCCTTTGTCAGATGAGTAGGTTGCAAAAGTTTTCTCCCATTCTGTAGGTTGCCTGTTCACTCTGATGGTGGTTTCTTTTGCTGTGCAGAAGCTCTTGAGTTTAATTAGATCCCATTTGTCAATTTTGGCTTTTGTTGCCATTGCTTTTGGTGTTTTAGACATGAAGTCCTTGCCCATGCCTATGTCCTGAATGGTATTGCCTAGGTTTTCTTCTAGGGTTTTTATCGTTTTAGGTCTAACATTTAAGTCTCTAATCCATCTTGAATTAATTTTTGTATAAGGTATAAGGAAGGGATCCAGTTTCAGCTTTCTACATATGGCTAGCCAGTTTTCCCAGCACCATTTATTAAATAGGGAATCCTTTCCCCATTGCTTGTTTTTGTCACGTTTGTCAAAGATCAGATAGTTGTAGATATGCGGCGTTATTTCTGAGGGCTCTGTTCGGCTCCATTGGTCTATATCTCTGTTTTGGTACCAGTACCATGCTGTTTTGGTTACTGTAGCCTTGTAGTATAGTTTGAAGTCAGGTAGTGTGATGCCTCCAGCTTTGTTCTTTGGGCTTAGGATTGACTCGGCGATGCGGGCTCTTTTTTGGTTCCATATGAACTTTAAAGTAGTTTTTTCGAATTCTGTGAAGAAAGTCATTGGTAGCTTGATGGGGATGGCATTGAATCTATAAATTACCTTGGGCAGTATGGCCATTTTCACGATATCGATTCCTCCTACCCACGAGCATGGAATGTTCTTCCATTTGTTTGTATCCTCTTTTATTTCATTGAGCAGTGGTTTGTAGTTCTCCTTGAAGAGGTCCTTCACATCCCTTGTAAGTTGGATTCCTAGGTATTTTATTCTCTTTGAAGCAATTGTGAATGGGAGTTCACTCATGATTTGGCTCTCTGTTTGTCTGTCATTGGTGTATAAGAATGCTTGTGATTTTTGTACATTGATTTTGTATCCTGAGACTTTGCTGAAGTTGCTTATCAGCTTGAGGAGATTTTGGGCTGAGACGATGGGTTTTTCTAAATATACAATCATGTCATCTGCAAACAGGGACAATTTGACTTCCTTTTTTCCTAATTGAATACCCTTTATTTCCTTCTCCTGCCTGATTGCCCTGGCCAGAACTTCCAACACTATGTTGAATAGGAGTGGTGAGAGAGGGCATCCCTGTCTTGTGCCAGTTTTCAAAGGGAATGCTTCCAGTTTTTGCCCATTCAGTATGATATTGGCTGTGGGTTTGTCATAGATAGCTCTTATTATTTTGAGTTACGTCCCATCAATACCTAATTTATTGAGAGTGTTTAGCATGAAGGGTTGTTGAATTTTGTCAAAGGCCTTTTCTGCATCTATTGAGATAATCGTGGTTTTTGTCTTTAGTTCTGTTTATACATTGGATTACATTTATTGATTTGCGTATGTTCAACCGGCTTTGCATCCCAGGGATGAAGCCCACTTGATCATGGTGGATAAGCTTTTTGATGTGCTGCTGGATTCGATTTGCCAGTATTTTACTGAGGATTTTTGCATTGATGTTCATCAAGGATATTGGCTAAAATTCTCTTTTTTTGTTGTGTCTCTGCCAGGCTTTGGTATCAGGATGATGCTGGCCTCATAAAATGAGTTAGGGAGGATTCCCTCTTTTTCTGTTGATTGGAATAGTTTCAGAAGGAATGCTACCAGCTCCTCCTTGTACCTCTGGTAGAATTCGGCTGTGAATCCGTCTGGTCCTGGACTTTTTTTGGTTGGTAAGCTATTGATTATTGCCTCAATTTCAGATCCTCTTATTGGTCTATTCAGAGATTCAGCTTCTTCCTGGTTTAGTCTTGGGAGGATGTATGTGTCGAGGAATTTATCCATTTCTTCTAGATTTTCTAGTTGATTTGCATAGAGGTGTTTATAGTATTCTCTGATGGTAGTTTGTATTTCTGTGGGCTTGGTGGTGATATCCCCTTTATCATTTTTGATTGTGTCTATTTGATTCTTCTCTCTTTTCTTCTTTATTAGTCTTGCTAGTGGTCTATCAATTTTGTTGATCCTTTCAAAAAACCAGCTCCTGGATTCATTAATTTTTTGAAGGGTTTTTTGTGTCTCTATTTCCTTCAGTTCTGCTCTGATCTTAGTTATTTCTTGCCTTCTGCTAGCTTTTGAATGTGTGTGCTCTTGCTTTTCTAGTTCTTTTAATTGTGATGTTAGGGTGTCAATTTTAGATCTTTCCTGCTTTCTCTTGTGGGCATTTAGTGCTATACATTTCCCTCTACACACTGCTTTGAATGTGTCCCAGAGATTCTGGTATGTTGTCTTTGTTCTCGTTGGTTTCAAAGAACATCTTTATTTCTGCCTTCATTTCATTATTTACCCAGTAGTCATTCGGGAGCAGGTTGTTCAGTTTCCATGTAGTTGAGCGGTTTTGAGTGAGTTTCTTAATCCTGAGTTCTAGTTTGATTGCACTGTGGTCTGAGAGACAGTTTGTTATAATTTCTGTTCTTTTACATTTGCTGAGGAGTGCTTTACTTCCAACTATGTGGTCAATTTTGGAGTAGGTGTGGTGTGGTGCTGAAAAGAATGTATATTCTGTTGATTTGGGGTGGAGAGTTCTGTAGATGTCTATTAGGTCCTCTTGTTGCAGAGCTGAGTTCAATTCCTGGGTATCCTTGTTAACTTTCTGTCTTGTTGATCTGTCTAATGTTGACAGTGGGGTGTTAAAGTCTCCCATTATTATTGTGTTGGAGTCTAAGTCTCTTTGTAGGTCACTAAGGACTTGCTTTATGAATCTGGGTGCTCCTGTATTGGGTGCATATATATTTAGGATAGTTAGCTCTTGTTGTTGAATTGATCCCTTTACCATTATGTAATGGCCTTCTTTGTCTCTTTTGATCTTTGTTGGTTTAAAGTCTGTTTTATCAGAGACTAGGATTGCAATCCCTGCCTTCTTTTGGTTTCCATTTGCTTGGTAGATCTTCCTCCATCCCTTTATTTTGAGCCTATGTGTGTCTCTGCACGTGAGATGGGTTTCCTGAATACAGCACACTGGTGATTCTTGACTCTTTATCCAATTTGCCAGTCTGTGTCTTTTAATTGGAGCATTTAGCCCATTTACGTTTAAAGTTAATATTGTTATGTGTGAATTTGATCCTGATGTTAGCTGGTTATTTTGCTCGTTAGTTGATGTAGTTTCTTCCTAGCCTTGATGGTCTTTACAATTTGGCATGTTTTTGCAGTGGCTGGTACTGGTTGTTCCTTTCCATGTTTAGTGCTTCCTTCAGGAGCTCTTGTAAGACAGGCCTGGTGGTGACAAAATCTCTCAGCATTTGCTTGTCTGTAAAGGATTTTATTTCTCCTTCACTTATGAAGCTTAGTTTGGCTGGATAGGAAATTCTGGGTTGAAAATTCTTTTCTTTAAGAATGTTGAATATTGGTCCCCACTCTTCTGGCTTGTAGAGTTTCTGCTGAGAGATCAGCTTTTAGTCTGATGGGCTTCCCTTTGTGGGTAACCCGACCTTTCTCTCTGGCTGCCCTTAACATTTTTTCCTTCATTTCAACTTTGGTGAATCTGACAATTATGTGTCTTGGAGTTGCTCTTCTCGAGGAGTATCTTTGTGGCATTCTCTGTATTTCCTGAATGTGAATGTTGGCCTGCCTTGCTAGATTGGGGAAGTTCTCCTGGATAATATACTGCAGAGTGTTTTCCAACTTGGTTCCATTCTCCCCGTCACTTTCAGGTACAACAATCAGACGTAGATTTGGTCTTTTCACATAGTCCCATATTTCTTGGAGGCTTTGTTCGTTTCTTTTTATTCTTTTTTCTCTAAACTTCTCTTCTCGCTTCATTTCATTCATTTCGTGTTCCATCACTGATACCCTTTCTTCCAGTTGATCGCATTGGCTCCTGAGGCTTCTGCATTCGTCACGTAGCTCTCGTGCCTTGGTTTTCAGCTCCATCAGGTCCTTTAAGGACTTGTCTGCATTGATTATTCTTGTTATCCATTCATCTTATTTTTTTTCAAAGCTTTTAACTTCTTTGCCATTGATCCAAATTTCCTCCTGTAGCTCGGAGTAGTCTGATCATCTGAAGCCTTCTTTCAACTCGTCAGAGTCATTCTCCATCCAGCTTTGTTCCGTTGCTGGTGAGGAGCTGCGTTCCTTTGGAGGAGGAGAGGCGCTCTGATTTTTAGAGTTTCCAGTTTTTCTGCTCTGTTTTTTCGAGACAGGATCTCTCTCTGTTGCCCAGGCTGGAGTGCAGGGCGCAATCATGGCTCACTGTAGCCTCAACCTCCCCAGGTTCTGCTGATCTTCCCACTTCAGCCTCCAGAGTAGCTGGGACTATAGGCATGCACCACCATACCTGCCTAATTTTTCTATTTTTTGTAAAGACAGGGTTTTGCCATGTTGCTCAGGTTGGGCTCAAACGATCTGCCCACCACAGTCTCCCAAAGTGCTGGAATTACAGGCATGGCATCAGCCACCATGCCCATCCATGGAACATAAGTTTAGAAGATAATTAGTGAGTGTGGCTTTTGGAGTCTTTACACTTTATTCATTGGAAATCCTCAGATAATGGCAATGATACTCTACTTATTGAGAGTGAGATTTTGCCAGTTTGTGGGGAAACCCGGAGTCAGGGGTTTACTAGGCCTTTTATACTCCTGCCTGCCTAATCCTGATAATTTTATATGGTTGCAAAAATTGCCTTTAGCAGGCCGCATCATTTGTATTTAACATATATGTTTCAAGTACAATTTCTTATAACTAGTGTTCTTTTATTGTATTGCCCACTAGTGATCTAATAGTAAGTATCACATGCAACTTTATGAAGGCATGCACTGTCATTTGCTTTCGTATTATGAAGCCCAGAAGTGACAGAGCAGGGCAGGGCAGGGCAGGACCTAGCATACTGCCCTGTGTTAATTATGAATCTCTTTCCTATTGGATTATAACCTCTATTTTGTTAATCCCTGAGTCTCATGTTTTACCTAGGACCTGACTCAGGATAGGTACTCAAAATATATTTATTGAATTGAATGAAATTACTGGAAGAACCCACATTGGAATATCACCCTCTGGAACATACTTAGCATGTCTTTGTAATTGAGGTTACTGATTATGGCGTACTGGCCTATTAGATATGAGATCTGGGTTCTGCCAAGTATAACCCATTAGTCTCTAGTATCTGTTGGAACTAAAAGTCTCTTAGTACAATGTAGGACCCCTTTTGCTGTTCATGAGAGTTGTATTCTGGAAACTGTGGGCACTGGGAAATGTGTAAATACTATATGCTAAGCCTGCGATTAGTAAAGATACCATTCTTAATTAAATACCAAATTATAGTTCTTGAAAGGCTAGTGACCTCTAAAGTTTTCTTCCTGATATAGTAATATAACTAGTAATAAATGTGTTATATTGAATCTTTACCATATTTTAGGCACTAAACACTTTATATATTTAGGCACTAAGCACTTTATATATTGTCCTTCACAACAAGTCTGTGAGTCATAGGTTCTATTATTCTCATTTTTACAGGTGAGAAAACTGAGGTTTCAAGTGTTTAGTAACTTTTCCATGATAGCTGGTAAGTAGCAGATCCAGGATTTCAGCCTGTTTGGCTCTCAAGTGTGTATGCTCTTGGCCACTGCTCTTAATAGGCTCAAAGAGTATCACAACTGGAAGCCCTTAGGGCTCATCTAGTCTGTTTTGTTTATTAGACAGAGAAGGAAACTGAGGCCTCCCAATTCGATGTTGGATCATGCTGCTCTCAACTTAGGGGAATTGCAGAAACATGTGATCTGAGAAAGCTGGCTTTTTAACTTGTTGGTGTACATTGTAAATATTGAAAACCATGACTTTGAGAATCACAAATCATAAAAACTTCACATCTGTTTCTCCTGTGAGAACACACTTATAGACAGAAATACATAGAATGATATATATTGGAATTCATATCTTCATGATTTAGCTAGGATCTTTTATTCCTTTCATAGTAATAGTACGTTCTTATTCTCAGTAGCTCTTTATACTATCTCTGTCCCAACAGAAGTTGCAGCAATTCTCAGCAAAGAATATTAGTATATATGTTTCTCTCTCTTTCTCTTTCTCTCTCTCTCTGTCTCTCTCTCTCTCTGTGTGTGTGTGTGTGTGTGTGTGTGTGTGTATACATATATACAATATGACTAATCAAGGGAATTGTAAGTATGGCAGAAGAATCAGATATGCTCATGTGAGTTGAGTAGTTATGCTTAGAGGTCAAATCTGGTTTTCAATTTCCTGGTAGCCAGGGCAGAAAAGGAAATGTGATAGCTCCTATATTTTTTATCAATAGAAGAACATCCTACAGCTTTAAGACACAAAGCTTTTTTACTACTAAATGTTTAAAAAGAAAAAAAAGCACCATTTTTAAGAGGCTCTGAGAATTACATAAGGAATTGTTAGACCAGGCACGGTGGCTCATGCCTGTTATCCCAGCACTTTGGGAGGCTGAGGCCAGTGGATCAGTTGAGGTCAGGAGTTTGAGACCAGCCTGGACAGTATGGCAAAACCCCGTCTCTACTAAAAATACAAAAATTAGCCAGGTGTGGTGGCGGGCGCCTGTAGTCCCAGCTATTCGGGAGGTTGAGGCAGGAGAATTGCTTGAACCCAGGAGGCGGAGGTTGCAGTGAGCCGAGACTGCACCACTGCACTCCAGCCTGGGCAACAGAGTGAGACTCCGTCTCAAAAAAAAAAAAAAAAAAAAAAAAAGGAATTGCTTTCTGTAACAGTTTTACTGAAAATTTAGATGCAATTTTCATATAATGTTTTCTCCTAAATAGTCATTAAATGTTGAAGGTATGGCCCAAAGTACAGCCCAGTGAAAGTGATTTGGGAAAGGACCAAGCTACTGAACTTTTTACTGAATGATTAGCATTATTGGATTTGAGGATAGAACAATAAATTCCTAGATCAATGCTCCTAAAATGCAGTATTGCGATATACTACTGGGTCATGATCTATTAATACCTTCCCCAGAGGTAATTATTATTCTGATTATCACCATGGTTAGGCTTACCTCGGAAGAAATGAAATAATACAATATGAACTTGCTTGTCTGGCTTCTTTCCCTTAATGTGTCTGTGAGATTCAACCCATTTGTCAGTGTACCAATTACTTATTGTATTGCTGTGTAATTTTCTGTATAGTATTATATGAATATAACACTATTCATTTTTCCATTCTCTTGGACATTTGGGTTCTTTCTGGTTATTGGCTATTATAAGCAAATCTTTTATGAACATTTCTGTGTATATCTTTTGGTGGCTATACAAACTAATTTCTCTTGGGAATATACCTAGGATTGGAATTACTAGAGTATAGGTAGATGTATGTTTATCTGTAAGTAGATGCTGCCAGTTTTCCAAAGTGGTCTGTTTTAAGATGTCCTTCAATTTGGGGATGATCAGAAGCTTTCCACACAGCACCCTTTACAAACAAAGATGCCTTTATGTCTTGTAATGGTTACTGGGGAAGAATGTTAAATAGTCATGTGTCTTTTGCTATTTTTCTCCTTTCTAGCATCAATTCCTGAAGATTGCCAAGCCCCTCTCCAGCCTCACTCCACTGATTGCTGCAGCTAAGGAGGCAACAAAGAACAATCACTAAAACCACACTCACCCCAGCCTCATTGTGCCAAGCCTTCTGTGAGATAAATGCACATTTCAGAAATTCCAACTCCTGATGCCCTCTTCTCCTTGCCTTGCTTCTCCCGTTTCCTGATCTAGCACTCCTCAAGACTTTGATCCTTGGAAACCGTGTGTCCAGCATTGAAGAGAACTGCAACTGAATGACTAATCAGATGATGGCCATTTCTAAATAAGGAATTTCCTCCCAATTCATGGATATGAGGGTGGTTTATGATTAAGGGTTTATATAAATAAATGTTTCTAGTCTTCCATGTGTCAAAATCCTCACCTCCTTCATAACCATCTCCCACAATTAATTCTTGACTATATAAATTTATGGTTTGATAATATTATCAATTTGTAATCAATTGAGATTTCTTTAGTGCTTGCTTTTCTGTGACTGAACTGCCCAGACACCTCATTGTACTTGAAAACTGGAACAGCTTGGGAATGCCATGGGGTTTGATAATCTGCCAGGGACATGAAGAGGCTCAGCTTCCTGGACCATGACTTTGGCGCAGCTGATCCTGACATGGGAGAACCACATTTTTCTTTGTGTGTGCTTCTAGCAGCTGTTTGGGAGGACCTTGACCCAATAGTGTTCCCATGCTGTTTCTTGTGAAATGCTCTCGGCTATGTAGCAGCTTTTGATTCCCTGCATACCCTAGGCTGCTGCCCCTATCCTGTCCCTTGTTTATAACATTGAGAGGTTTTCTAGGGCACATACTGAGTGAGAGCAGTGTTGAGAAGTCGGGGAAAATGGTGACTACTTTTAGAGCAAGGCTGGGCATCAGCACCTGTCCAGCTCTACTTGTGTGATGTTTCAGGAACTCAGCCCCTTTTTCTGCCTAGGATAAGGAGCTGAAAGATTAACTTGGATCTTCTAATGGTCCAAATCTTTTGGTCACAATAAAGAGTCTCCAAATTAGAGACTGTATGTTAGTTCTGGATGGATTTGGTGGCCTGACATGATACCCTGCCAGCTGTGAGGGGACCCCGTTTTTAAGATGCATGGCCAAGCTCTCTGCAAATGGAAATGCTTACACTGGGTGTTGGGGATGTTTGCTACCTCCTGCTATTTTTGTGGTTTTGGTTCTCCCACTATGGTAGGACCCCCGGCCAGCATTGTGGCTTGTCATGTCAGCCCCATTGACTACCTTCTCATGCTCTGAGGTACTACTGCCTCTGCAGCACAAATTTCTATTTCTGTCAATAAAAGGAGATGAAAATATTCTATTGGAGTATGCCTTTCTTTTTTCTCTTCGTTTTTTCTTTCCTTTTCTAATTTTTTATATGAAATAATGAGTAGTTTCTTCCTGAACCATTTGAGAGTGGTAAGTTGCAGATAGAATGCCCCTTTACCACTATATACCTGAATGTGTATTCTTTCTTTTTAACACTTTTATTTTAAATATAAATTAAGAGAAATGGGCCAAAACCATTTGTATTGTTTAAAGAATAATTATAAACACACTTGTATCCACCAAATCAAGAAATGGAACACTGACAGTAAGAACCTTCTCTATCTTGTCCTTCCTTTCTCATTATAGCCCCCACCTAAGAGGTAACCACCATCTTGACTTTTATTTAAATAACTTTCTTGCTTTTCTGTATACTTTCATCACATTCAGGTGTGTTCCAATACAAGTAGATTTTAGTTCGGCCAGTTTTTGAACTTTAAATAAACATATCATAATAGATATATTCTTTTGTGCCTGTTATTGTTTCCACTCAAGATTATGTTTTTAAAATATATGTACCTAGTTTGTGTGTAGCTCTAGTTCATTTATTATTCTGGCTGTAAGCACTTGAGAGGAAAGTTAACTTGTACAAGATGAATTCCCTGAGGACTGGCCTCCCAAAGGATTTGGTTTTCTGCAGAACTCTATCATAATGGACTACAGCCAACTGCTCAAGGCAGTCATACCTGGTAGAATTCTCAGGTGGCGAATTAGGCCATGAGTCTATCACATCCTACAGCTACAACCATAAGGCTTGAGCCCCAGCTGTGATCACACCAGAGAAAATGCTTCTCAAAGATGGCACAACAGAGCTAGAGGCCAGTGTTCTGTCATGTGGTTTTACTATTGGATCCCAGCACCTAATACTACTAGAGAAGATGTAGTGCTTCTTAGGTGTGCAAAATATAATCCCCATGGCTCAATGCCTGTAGTCCTTCTCTGGAGTGTGATATCTGGGCCCTACTACATTTCTTTGCCCCAGAAGGTGATGGGCATTAGAGTTTCCACACTCTGGATAATGTTCCTATAACCACACGTTTCCACCAATAAAGCAGGCTCCAAAAGGTCTGGAGTGGATACTGCCTCATCAGCTGCACGCTTCATAATGGCAGCAGTAACTGCGTATTATGGAAACCAACCAAGGAATTAGAGAACCAAGATTCACCTTGGGTGAGAAAATGCCCTCTTGGCACAGGAGCTGGCCAGCCATATTCAAAGACTGGGATTGTGGGTCACTGACTGGTTGCAGGAACAAAACCTGCCAAGCCAAGGAATTTAAGAGTTATATTTCTGAGAATGGAGATCTAGGGGTGGGGGATGTCACCCAGGATGGTATTCCAAGATTGTTTTTAAGAACCTTAGAGTCACCTATGAGGAGACTTCCACTGCAGCAAGGCTGGACTACTAGCTCTGATTAAGTTCCTGAGAATCTTAGATTCACTGTGAACCAGAGACTTGAGGTAGAACTTAAGTGATGATCTCTTCAGGGACAGAATTCTGTGGTTACTAATGACCTTGGAGGAAGCTGTGTCCCAGGAGGGGTTTGTTGAGAGTAAGGCTGAATCAGTACTGGATGAATTTTAAACTAAAATGTGGAATATGTCCCCCGATGACATGCCCCTTGTGTAAAGAATGGCATATGACCTTACCTGAGCAGAGCCAATCAAATGGGACCCTTCCCTGATGTTCCTCCCTTGGCTGTGAGTGAGGAGCAGCTTGAGATGTCAGTGTTACTAAGGTGTTGCTCTTTCCTAAAAAGCAAAGATTAGGAAGGCCTAAAGAGGTGGTCTATGTGAGATACAAAAAAGATATCTAGTACAGTAGGCCCCACTTATCCGCTGCTTCACTTTCCGCGGTTTTAGTAACCCACAGAACAATAAGATATTTTGAGAGAGACCACATTCACATGTTTTATTATAATGTATTGTTTTAACTGTTCTATTTTATTACTGTTGTTAATCTCTTACTGTGCCTAATATGTTAACCTTTATTACAGGTCTATATGTATAGGAAAAAAAAAAAACATAGTGTATACAGGGTTTGGTACTATCCATGGTTTTAGACACCCATTGGAGGTCTTGAACATATCTCCTGCAGATAAGCGGGGACTACTGTATAAGGTATTGGCTCATGTGATTATGGAGGCTAACTCTTGGGATCTGCTCCACAAGCTTGAGACCCAGCAAAGTTGATGGCATAGTTTGAAGGCTGGAGAGCCAGGGAGCCAATGGAGTAGATTCCAGTCTGAGTCTGAAGGACTGAGGACAGGAGCTCTGAGGGCAGAAGAAGATCAATGTCTCAACTCAAAACAGGCAGAAAGCAAATTCAACCTTCCTTTGCCTTTCTGTTCCATTCAGTCCATCAGCAGAAGGGATGATGCCCTTTCATGCTGGGGCGTGCCACCAGCTTTCTTCAGTCCACCAAATCAAATGTGCCCCTCTTCTGAACTCACCCTCACAGACACAGCCAGAAGTAACAGTTAACCAGCCATCTGGGCATCCCATGTCCCAGTCAAGTTGACTCATAAAATTGTCACCCCTCGGGGCCGGGCGTGATGGCTCACGCCTATAATCCGAGCACTTTGGGAGGCCGAGGCAGGAGGATCACAAGGTCAGGAGTTTGAGACCAGCCTGGCCAACATAGTGAAACCCCGTCTCTAGTAAAAATACAAAAAAAAATTAGCTGGGCGTGGTGGCAGGTGCCTGTAATCTCAGCTACTTGGGAGGCTGAGGTAGGAGAATCGCTTGAACCCTGGAGGCAGAGGTTGCGGTGAGCCGAGATCGTGCCACTGCACTCCAGCCCAGGTGATGGTGCGAGAATCTGTCTCAAAAGAAAAAAAAAAATTGTCACCCTTCTTAACTCCAATTCTAGGTAAAAGAGATAACCCTTAAGGGAGACCAACTAAGTTGACAGCTTTTTTTTTTTTTTTTTAGCTCAGGATCTCACTCTGTCGCCCAGGCTGGAGTGCAGTGGTGGGATCTCAGCTCACTGCATCCTCCACCTCCTGGGCTCAAGTGATTCTCCCACCTCAGCCCCACAAGTAGCTGAGACTACAAGTATGAGCTACCACACCCAGCTAATTTTATTTTATTTTATTTATTGTTATTATTATTATTATTATTATTATTATTATTATAGCAACAGGGTTTCACCATGTTGCCCATGCTGATCTCAAACTCCTGAGCTCAAGTGATCCACCCACCTTGGCCTCACAGAGTGCTAGGATTACAGGCATAAACCACCACACCCTGCCTGAGCTGACAGCTCCTATGCTATGGGGTAATGACTTTTAGATCAAGGGGTCAAAAGTGATGAGATTGGTGACCCCCAATGTTGTTTTATTGGGGGAAAAAACCCCAAAGGTACAGGAGTGCCTCCATGCAGTTGCTGAAAGGACAGTTTACGGGTGAGATATAGAGAATGCTAGATGATGGTATAGCCCATCCAGGAGACAGGAGTGATGAGAACCCAAAGACTGTACCCTGATTTTAAGACAGTGATGGTAAACTGGTAAGTCTGATGAGGACTGAGGAATCATTAATGATCACCCCTCTGGATTCTTAGAGTTGTCTGATTCATTAGGTGTTAAGACAGAAGCATTGGTTGTCCTGTGAACTTTCCAACACAATTTAGACCCTGTAGGAATGACTGCTTACTACTAGGATATCTAGGTATCCATTCAGACAGTGGAACATTCTTCACGCCCAGGCATCTTAACACAACACATTCCTATATCTTTTACTGCCTGCAGAGTATGAAGGCAAGAGAACCCTGAAACTCTCTACTCATAGATACTTGCAGCTTGTCTAATTCTATATGTCCTGAATACATTTATTACCTGCGTTAATTTCTATTGCTACATAACAAATTACCATAAACTTTGTGGCTTAAAACAACACAAATTATCTCATAGTTTCTATAGGTCAGAAGTCTGCACAGCATGGCTGAATTTTCTGCTCAGGGCCTCATCAGGCTGAATGAAATCCCCCAGGTGTTGGTTCAGGCTGTGGTTCACGTGGGGCTGGGAGCCTCCTTCCAGGCTCACTGGTTATTTGTAGAATTCATTTCCTTATAGATGTAGGACTAAGATCTTATTTTCATGCTAGCTGTCAGCTCCTAGAGGATGCCTGCAGTTTCTTGCCACATGACTCCCATACGCAACTCACAAAATGCATGTTTGTTTTCTTCCAGGTCAGCTAGAACCTATCTCTCTGACTTTGCTTCTGCAACTAGCCAGAGAAAACTTTTTTTTTTCTCCAAGCCCCTTAATATTCACTTAAACAGTTGAGGCACAAGCAATAATAAAACTGCATTTTTTTATTTTTTATTTTTTGAGATGGAGTCTCGCTGTGTCGCCCAGGCTGGAGTGCAGTGGCGTGATCTCGGCTTACTGCCAGCTCCACCTCCTGGGTTCACGCCATTCTCCTGCCTCAGCCTCCCGAGTAGCTGGGACTACAGGTGCCCGCCACAATGCCCGGCTAATTTTTTTGTATTTTTTAGTAGAGACAGGGTTTCACCATATTAGCCAGGATGGTCTCGATCTCCTGACCTCGTGATTCTACCCGCCTCGGCCTCCCAAAGTGCTAGGATTACAGGCATGAGCCACCGCGCCCGGCCCTAAAACTGCATTTTTTACATTACAAAAAGATTGTCTATGATATGTGCATGATATACCAATTTTCTAATCTCTTCTGCAGTAACATTTCATTAACACTCTGGTCCACAGGTTGATTTAATAAAGTCAGAATGGCAGGCAGGAAGTTGGTAAAATAAACTTACTGAGAGGCAAAAGGAACCAAACATTTACTGACTGCCTATTATGCACGTTCCACTAGGTTTTACACACGTTACATAAATGTGAACCTAAGTTCTAGTTATCAGTTAACAGGCCCAGCATTGCTACAGCCAGTAAGTCTATGTTTTAAATGTTCTTTCACCCTAAGTACAAATTGTGGACCAAAACAATGGATCTTTGCCCAAAGAAGCATGTCAACTGTTGCACTAATACATTATTTCTCACTTCCAAAGTTTTTGTTTTTAGTAAGTGTGCCACATTAGCACATGGAAACATTCAAGCTGTTTATTACTCCACTGAAATTTGGGGTTTTTTCGTTCTCACTTGCTGAGCACCATTTGGCCAGCATCACTACAACGACCTGATTCTATCACCTTGTAAAACTCAAGATGGGAACGGATAGTGTTTGGTGATTACATTTCTGGGAGAAAAAAGTGCTGATCTTTTTTCTTTAACTTGACACAGCTGGCTTTAAAAAAGCAGTACCTCATTTTAAAGCACCAAAGTTGTCATTTAAATAAGAACATGTACTTGGCTTAATGAGCTGTAAAATGAAGATATCACTGTCTTTTCAAGGATTACAGCAAAGCCAGTATGTTTAGAGCCAAGTGATACTCAGCTCATGCTGCACTCCAGTTCCCAAGGAAATGGCGTTTCTACCCTCCCCAGACCTCAGCTGCTCTTCACTCCTCCAGCCAGCCCTCCTTTTTCTGAGCCCCTTTTTTCCATGCTGAGCTGTCTGCCCGTTGCTCCCTTTCCCACCCCTGTTTTCTCTCTAACTGCCCCTCTATATACATCTGGGCTGGTGCCTAAGACTTTTTAGCTGACTGGTTAATCACTGACCAATCACCACTACACTGCTTTGGATTTGGGATCCCACTAGTAAAACTAACTGGCATGTTTGCACTGGTCATCCCCCCTGCCAAAAGCATCCTATGTCACCAAAAAGGCACTGTTTAAGGGCTCAAGATCACACACCCTCAAGATACCTGAGAAAGGTCCTCAAATGTGAGTCACCTAGTCTAATAGTAGAGGTAAGATCAGAGATGAAATGTGACTTGCTCAAGGCTGTGCAGCTAATCAGAGGCAGAAACTAGAACGATTTCTCCTTCCACTATACCACAAAAACCCAAGGTTAATAACGATTAAGAAGAGTTTGTAAGTAAACCAAAATAAAATGCCTAGTACACAGGAAAAGTCTTTGGGATCTCTCCACAGACTTTTAGACAGAATAAAGGCAATCTTTACAATGAGAAATGCTACTCAGTTCAACAGATGCCACCAAATACCAAGGATCCTTACTCAATTCTGAAATGGAATCTGTGACTACGGAGAATATGTCACTATTTGAGAATAAGAGGTCCCACCTGCTCCATTATTTTCAAGTTTTCAGTCACAAGGTTGTAACTTACTCTCATCGTTTAACAAGATAAATTAATCAAGTTGAAGTAGGATTTGGTACACCGATGATAAAAGCAAAAGTCAACAAACATTTTTACAAGCAGATCATCCCAGTTACCTTAAAAGTTTCAGATTAATTTACAGAGAAGTGACAGAACCATATAATTTCAGTGAAAATCAACAAGATAGTTATACCATTAAAAAAAGATCAATTCGGCTGGGCGCGGTGGCTCATGCCTGTAATTCCAGCACTTTGGGAGGCCAAGGGGGGCGGATCACCTGAGGTTGGGAGTTCCAGACCAGCCTGACCAACATGGAGAAACCCCGTCTCTACTAAAAATACAAAAAAATTAGCCAGGCGTGGTGGCACATTCCTGTAATACCAGCTACTTTGGAGGCTGAGGCAGGAGAATCGCTTGAACCTGGGAGGCGGAAGTTGCGGCGAGCCAAGACCATGCCATTGCACTCCAGCCTGGGCAACAAGAGCGAAACTCTTGTCTCAAAAAAAAAAAAAAAAAAGAAAAGAAAAGAAAAAAAAAATCAATTCAGAAATACTAAGGCAAGCATGCAAAATTCAGAATATAAAAAAACGCAAAGCCTGGTTGCCCACACACATTCCTTAGGTTAAGGTGGATTTAAAGATGCTCATCAGAACCCAGTGAATCAGAAGCTGAAAGGGACACTTTGGTGATTAGTGGACGCATTCTTTCATGTAAAAAACGGAGGGAAAGTGAGCACACAGGAACTGGTGAATCTTACAAGGCTAGATTAGGGGTGTACATAGCTCTAATTCCTGGTGCTATTTGCAACTACATGTATTTAAAATCCAAGGAGGTAAATACCTAGAACACATTAAGCCCACTGATTTAAACAAAACATTTCAAGACCGATATACAGAAAGTGAATGAAGTTGTTAACACAGGACAGCAGCATACCTCACATATTTATGTCTAAGAGATTAAATGGAAATAAATGATCACTCAAAAATTTTAATGCTAGTTTTCACAAACACAACCAAGTCTATCAAATTTCCGGATTTACAGCAAAATGTATGAGCTAAAAAAGTGTGCATTCTTCAGTTTCTCCTATACTTTTTTTTTTTTTTGCCTATTTTCAAAACTGACCACTGGGTATTTTTAACATAAGCCATGTCATATGTACAGTTTAACTATGTTTCTGGAATAAACAAAATCCATAATATTTCAGTAACTCATAGTGTATTTATAAAATGAAAAGTTCTCTATCAAAATATACTTTTCACTGGGAAAAAAATAGACAAATGGATCTACACAAAGTAAACATTAACTTTGGTAGATTTCAGTGTAGTTCATAACAAGCATATTTGCCCTTATTCCCCTGGAGCTGCTCAACTACCAAGAATTATATATATATATATATATATTTTTTTTTTTTTTTTGGAGACAGAGTCTCACCCTGTCATCCAGGCTGAAGTGCAATGGCATGGTTTCAGCTCACTGCAACCTCCGCCTCCCTGGTTCAACTGATTCTCCTGCCTCAGCCTCCCAAGTAGCTGGGCTTACAGGCGCCCGCCAACACACCCGGCTAATTTTTTGTATCTGTAGTAGAGACGGGGTTTCATCATGTTGGCCAGGCTGGTCTCGAACTCCTGACCTCATGAGCCACCTGCCTCGGCCTCCCAAAGTGCTGGGATTATAGGCATGAGCCACCGCGCCCAGCCTTAAATATTTTTAACTGAGATTTTATTATGTTGACATTTGTTTCTCATTCCACATCATCTTCAGCCAAGCTCTAAGCACTTACAATTCTCTAATTGTTGGGAGCTTAGTCAGAGGCATCTGGAACACTGGTGGTGGAAGAGTTTGCTGTAAGACCTGCAGTAACTGCTGTGGCTGTCCACACACAGCAATTGCATTTGTCAGATGGTCTACACCCTTCTCATATTTACCTTGAGCTAGTAACTCTTCACCAAGCTGTGTTTCTTCAAGGAAGAATTTCTGAACAGCGTCAGCATCTTTAAGGTCAGGTAACTTGGAAAACCCAGCTCTCTCCTTGGGAAGCTTCTGTTTCTTTCTTCGTTCTCGAAGCCTGTTCTTGAAGTTGGGGTCACTTCGTCTTTTGTGGTCAAAGTAGACGCAGTACCTGATAAAAAGGGCCCCACATACACTGGCGGCGATGGCGCTCTTCCGACCCACTGTCTTCTCTACAACGCAGAGCGTGGACGGTGGCGGCAGGGACTGCGAAGGAGCGGTGGGCCACGAACCCTTAGGACGGAGGGCGGAGGGCGCTGCTCATACCCAACGCCCGTGGGCCAGGACTCGGAAAGCCTGAGAAAACTTTTAAAGTGTTCATGTGATTAGATCAGGCTTGCCTAAATAATCCCTATTTCCAGGTCAATTGATTGGAGAACTTAATTACATCTGCAAACCCCTTCACCACAGTACCTAGATTGAATAACTGGGAGAAGGTATGTGTACACCAATGGCTGGGAATGTTGGTGGGTCATCTTAGAATTCTTTCCAGCTGCCGGGTGTGGTGGCTCACACCTGTAATCCCAGCACTTTGGGAGGCCGAGGCAGGTGGTTCGCCTGAGGTCGGGAGTTTGAGACCAGCCTGACCAGCATGGAGAAACCGTGTCTCTACTAAAAATACAAAATTAGCTGGGCATGGTGGCGCATGCCTGTAATCCCAGCTACTCAGGAGGCTGAGGCAGGAGAATCGTTTGAACTTGGGAGGCAGATGTTGCAGTGAGCTGAGATCACGCCATTGCACTCCAGCCTGGGCAACAAGAGTGAAACTCCATCTCAAAAACAAACAAACAAACAAACAAACAAAATTCTTTCCAGCACATCCTGCAAGGGTCCATCTGGACTTAGGAATTAGGGGATAAGAAAATAACTAGAGTAGTACAACTGCACTGCAGGGACCTGAACCTAGATATACCTTTCCACACCTTTGCACTTTTTTTTTTTCTTACCCTGATTCTCTTTGGTAGTTGGGAATTCTGCACAATGCCCTATACCAAGAGTGGGCAGACACCAACCTGAAGGCACTGCTGTCTCATGGCTATCTAGTGTAGCTGATCTATCTGAGGTCACACTAACACCTTTATCCTGCATTTGATGTTATTGTATACCTTGCCACATGGGCACTGTGCTAGCTTGCCCTCACCCTTGGGTGCAAGTAAATGCAGTTCAACTACTATGGGGTCATATAAGAAGACAGGGGGTGATGGGGCTACTCCTGTTTTCCTGTTAAGGTGATTGTACTGGGCCAGATGTTATAGATTTTTTCAGAAGAAGCCCCTCACCAGAAATAAGGGAATATCTGAAATTGTAGGAGATAAGTGGAGGGAAGATGCACTACCTTGTTCTTAGATCCCTCTGGGAGGATTGTCACTCAGGCTATCCCACATTCTTCCAGGCATCTCTGAATGGCTGCCAGTGGCTCCTTTGCTAACCTGTCACAATATTGGATCAGCCATCAGTTACTACCTGCAGCAGGGGAGAGCTGGAAACAGTCTAGTGTTTCATAACATTTTACTACTTCCAGCTTCCTCTCCTACTCTGTTGAATTACACTAGACTACCCACCTGCCTGTGAAACTGTCAACAATGGACTCAGGTCTCAATGTCTAGCTTGTCCTCATCCTCTTGGGATGACACAGAATTCCTGATCATTGGGAAAGGCCTGAAAGCAATCCAACAGGCCTCAGTTAGCCTCTATCCAAGCCCTGTAACCATGACTGTTGTCTTTACTCCACACAGTGCATGCATGCATGTGCACACACATAACTTTGGACTGGACCATGCGTCTCTCCTGGCTTCTTCCTGTGTGGCCAAATGGCCTTGTTTGCCTCCAGAGACCAAGACCTACAACCCTGAGGTAAATACTCAACTGTTTCATGTTTTCTGGGATCTTCAGGCCCCCACAGCCACAATCTGGCCTAGATATGAAGGAGAAAACTTCCCAGTTGCCAGTCAGGGAGGAGCACTAGGAGTCACAATGTAGTCATATTCCTGGCCAGGAGTAATTGAAACTAAAGACAGTAATAGAAAATCTGCAGTCATTCTAGGCTAAATAGCTAATGGGACCCGTCTAGTCACCCAGTGGATTAGCCTGGACTCCTTAACCAGGGTGGTTTTATTTTTATTTATTATTGCAGTTGCTACTAATGTTAGTATTTTAACCAAAGTGGATTTAGATCATAGAATTGATCTTTATAATCTGACAGACAAAGGGTGGTCTGTACCCTAATCTACACATCTTATTGTTTATGGATTGTGATTAGCAGTAAGTAAAATAATCAGTATTCTGCATATAGGAAAAGGCATATGGTTGTCTAATGGTTATCTAACTCCCATCAGAACTCTGGTACCTCTTCTCTTGGCCGAGTCTGGGCCCCCTTAGCCCTTGACGTAGGGTAGGACTATTCATGGCTTTCTCTATTCCAGTGATTTTCAAAGTGTGGTTCCTGGACCAGCAACATTAGCATCACCTGGGAACTCCTTAAAAATACTAATTCTCAGGGCCCTCCGTGGATCTGCAGTCTGTGTTTTAATAGACCCTCAGGTATTTCTGATATAGCTCAAGTTTGAGAACCACTGCCATAGTTGCTGTATTAACCATTCTCCATAGTTGCCTATAGGTTGAAGTGGCATATATTACTGATGGAACAGGGTATGATGCATAGAGGCCACATAGAGATTGGAGGTGGAGAACTGCAGTGGTGGAGAAATACGGCTAACTTGGGCCTTCCCTACAGGCTGGCCTCCCAGAAAAGGAGTTGTCCTTCAAGCTCCATGGAAACTGGCTACAGCCAATGCTTAAGGCAATCAGTCTTAGTAGAATGCTGACCAGGCCACTTGTCTGCCATAATAAGACGTAGACTTTTGCCCCTGCTATTGTCAGGAGACAGCCTGTGCACTCCTAACTGATAAATGAAGTGGTGTAACGGACCAGAAGCCACGGTTCTACCAGCCACGTCATGTATCTATTGGATTGCTGCCCTTGTCAGGCCAGCTATTCTTTGATGTTTCAAGCCCTTTACTCAGAAAGGTGAAGAAATAGCCTTCCTCACTGGCATTTCGGGGCTTACTGGATTAGGAGACACTACACCATCATATTCAGGCAAGGACCAGGCTCTCTTTCATTCCTGTGTGCTGACTCCAAATGGAATGGGCCACAGCGGATCTCCACACCTACTACTCATCCAATAAATGCTGAAGGGAAGATAATATAATTCTTTTTTTGACCCATATAAATTCTTAGTTGAGACACTCTCTTTAAGACCAAAGTCAGGGCCGGGCATGGTGGCTTACACCTGTAATCCCAGCACTTCGGGAGGCCTAGGCAGGCGGATCACCTGAGGTTGGAAGTTCGAGATGAGCCTGACCAACATGGAGAAACCCCATCTCTACTAAAAATACAAAATTAGCCAGGCGTGGTGGTGCATGCCTGTAATCCCAGCTACTGAGGAGGCTGAGGCAGGAGAATCACTTCAACCTGGGAGGCGGAGGTTGTGGTGAGCCCAGATAGCACCATTGCACTCCAGCCTGGGCAACAAGAGCAAAACTCCATCTCAAATAAACAAAACAAAACAAAAACAAAAAACAAAACCAAAGTCAGATTTACAAGAGAAAAATCATCAGAAGTTTGACATATGTTGACATTATATGGGAGGGGGCTCAGTTCAAAAGTATCTTTCTCAAAGCAATGGTTTAGGAGCCTTGTTTAAATAGCATTTTAACAAAGAATAATAAATCCCATAATGGCAAGACAGAGAAGAGCACAGTTGTCTTTTAAGAGGTGTGAAAATGTGGGAAGATTTCTGGGAAATCTGTTTCTGGGAAAATGTTCCCAGATTTCTCTGTGCCTGCTAGTGCCCTCTCTGGGTGGATAAGCAAGTGCTGTTTGTAGTAAGGAAGGACTTAGGTTCTGCCATCAGGCGAGTAGAAGCTGAGACAGAGTGTTCCTCTGTGTTTTCAGTGACTTTGACTTAACAATTCTCAATATTTGGGGGAGAAATATGTTGGTTTTCTTCAATGCTATTCTAGAAAGCCTAGTATGTGTGCTGTCTCATCTTTTGGCTTTGTTTGCTCCATGTTATTCAATTATATGAATATGCTGATATTTTCCATTCTTCTGTTAATAAACATTTGGGTTGTTTCCTGTTTGAGGCTATGACGAACAATGGTGCTATGAATGTTATTATATATTTATCCTGATGTATCATAAACACAAATTTATATCTAGGAGATTGCTATGGTTTGGATATTGTTTGTTTGGCCCCAACAAGTCTCATGTTGAAATGTGATCCCAGTGTTGGAGGTGGGGCCTGGTGGGAGGTGTTTCGATCATGGGGGTAGATCCCTCGTGAATGGCTTGGTCTCATTTTGGTGGGAGTAAATGAATTCTCACTTTTAGTTCCCGTGGGAGCTGGTTGTTTAAAAAAGCCTGGCACTTTCTTCCTCTCTCTCTTGCTTTCTGGCTCTCGTCGCGTTTGATCTCTGTGTGCGTCTTCTCCCTTTTCCCTTCCACTGTGAGTGGAGGCAGCCTGAAGCCCTCCACAGAAGCAGATGCTGGTGCCATGCTTCTGGTACAGCCTGCAGAACCAAGGGCCAAATACACTTTTTTTTTTCTTTAGAAATTACCCAGCCTCAGATATTCCTTGATAGCAACAGAAAATCTGACTAAGACAGATACCTTAGGTGTGGAATTACTGAATCATCGCAGGGCATATAGCTCTCCAATTTTTAAGGTAATGTCTAAGAGTTTCCCAAAGGGGTTGTACCAATTTACAGGTGTCACTAGTATGGGAGGATACTTTGCTCAACAACCTTGCTAACACTTGATACTGTTAGACTGTTTCATTATAACCAATCTAGTGTGTGTGTAATATTAATAGTATTTCATTGTACTTTTACCCATTTGTAAAGTATCATTTCAAATCTTTTCCTCATTGTTTCTATTGTTACCTTTTTTGTGTATTTTTTGGTTAAAATTCTTTATATATTTTGGATAATTATCCTTTTTCACTTATGTGTCGTAAGGTCTACTCTGTTGTTTGCTAAATTAAACTTTTTATTTTTCGATAACTTGTAGATTCACATGCAGTTGTAAGAAATAACAGAGAGAGCTTCCACCAGTGGTAGTTTCTCCAATGGTAACACTTTATCAGTTTCCTCCAGTGGTAGGACCTTGCAAAACCATAGTAGAATATCTTAAGACACAGTCAAGATGCAGAACCTCTGCATCACCATGAGGATCCCTCATCTTGCCCTTTTATAGCCATACCCAGTGCCCCTGCTTCCCCCACTCCCTCCTTATTTCTTTCCTTCTACTTGCTTTAGCTTTATTTTGCTCTTCTTTTTCTAGGTTCTTGAGGTAGAAACATATTATTGATTTGAGATTTTCTTCTTTTCTAGTTTATGCATTTAATCCTATAAAATTCACTCTCAACATAGCCTTAGGTGTGTCCCACAAATTTTATATGTGGTATTCACTTTCTTTCAGTTCCATATATTTTTAAAGTTTACACTGAGACTTGTCCTTTGACCTCTGTATTATTGGAACTGTGTTTTTTAGTTTCCTAATGTTTGTAGATTTTTCTATTTTCTTCCTGTCATGATTTCTAGTTTGATTCTATGGTCAGAAAATAGACTGTATGATTTAAATCCTTTAAATTTGTTGAAGCTCATTTGAAGGCCCAGAATATGCTATACCTCTATATGTTCCATTATCACTTAAAAAAAAACTACACACTGATGTTGTTGAAAAGAATGTTCTATGACTATTAATTAGAGCTTGTTGGTTGATGTTCTGTTTTTTTATACATTTCCCGATTTTCTGTTTCCTTGTTCTATCAACTGTTGAGAGATGAGTGTTCAAGACTTGAACTATTACTGTGGATTTGTCTATTTCTTCTTTCAGTCCTATAAGTTTTTTGTTCATGTATTTTGCAATTTTGTTGTCCACTGCACACACATTTAGGGTTGCTGCATCTTCTTGGTGGACTGACCTTTTTGTCATTATATGATGTCCTTCTATGTTTCTTATAATTTTCTTTGCTCTGAAGTCCAATTTATCTGAGATTAATGTTACCTCTTCTGCTTTCCTTTGATTCATGTTTGCATGTATAACTTTCTTCATCCATTTACTTTCAACCTGCCTATATTGTTATCCATGAAGTGAGTTTCCTATGGACAGCATATAGATAGCTCATGAGTCCTAGTCTGTATCTTATCCTAAGAAGTCACACAAAAATCAGACCATGTGTCCTGATTTTTATTTATTTATATTTATATTCTGCCTTTTCCCACAAGGATTGGAGAAAACCTATAACATGAATATCTACAATGAAACAATAATAAGTAAATACAGGTAGAAAGTCAGGACCAAGAAAAAGATGGGCATGAATATGTTGATCACAAGGGCTAAGGTATTGCCATACTTAAGCTTAAATTTGAAATTGAACTTTCTGACAAAGTGCCAAGGTAATTTGTGTTATTTGCATTATCAGGACAGAGAAAGAGAGAATATCCCAGTTACTTATGATTCTAAATACACTTTCTGCAATAATGGATTCTATATCTGCATTGTCCAGTATGGAAGCCACTAGCCACATGTGGCTATTAAGCACTTGAATTGTGGCTAGTCATTAAGGAATTGAATATTAAATTTTATTTACTTTGTATTAATTTACATTTAAATAGCTAGTAGCTACATTACTGGACTAGTAGCTATATTACTGGTTCATTATGTGGCCGGTAGCTACATTACCGGATAGCAAAGGCCTAAAGGAAACAACGCAATACAGTGTAATTGGAATCAAGTGTGCTGTGTTTAAATTTTGGCTCTGTCACAGTGTTTGTGACCTTGGAGAAGCTACTTAACCCTTCTGAGCTTCAGTTTCCAGATCCAGAAACTGAGTATAATAATAGAACCAGAGCCAGACATGGTGACAAGCACCTATAATTCCAGCTACTGGCAGGCTGAGGCAGGAGGATTGCTTATGCTCAGGAGTTCAAGACCAGCCTAGGCCACACAGCAGGACCCTATCTCAAAACAAAACAGTACCTACTTTTGTGGTTCTGAGGAAACAGTAATGTATGTAAAGCATTTAATACAATCCCTGGCACATGGCAAATACAGTTCTATTTTATAATGCTCGAAATTACCTGGTTTGTTAGGAGACTACGACAACTCTCTTTCACTGGCACTAAAAGGGAGGTTTTACAGAAGAATCAATAACTGGGAGTCTGAGTTGTGCTTAAGCATCTTAGCCAGTAACTAGTCTCTGGCCATAGAATCAAATGTCAATCAAACACTGATTTTTAAAAACTTGTATCCATTTGAAGTTGCTTGAGGGTACTTTGTTCGAAAACCTGGGCCTCTTTTTGTTTTCCTGTTAAGCTGCTGAGGGATTAAGCACCTAATATTACTATTTAGTATCTCTTTCAACTTGTAGTTCAACTTTTCTTCATCATGAGTGTGTTAAAAGCAAATGTATTAATTTCAATGACCTTTCACTTAATAGGAGATTCATGAGGGAGGATGGCCTTCCAACAAGAACTACAACATATATAACCAGCCAGTGGCTCACGCCTGTAATCCCAGCACTTTGGGAGGCGGAGGGGGGTGGATCATTTGAGGTGAGGAGTTCGAGACCAGCCTGGCTAACATGGTGAAACCCCGTCTCTACTAAAAAAAAAAAAAACAACAATTAGCCAGGCATGGTGGTACATGCCTGTAATCCCAACTATGGGGGCTGAGGCAGGAGAACTGCTTGAACCCAGGAGGTGGAGGTTGCAGTGAGCCGAGATCACGCCACTGCACTCCAGCCTGGGTGACAGAGCGAGACTCCATCGCAAAAAAAAAAAAAAAGAAAAAAAGAAAAGGAAAAAGGAGATTCATTACTTTTAATAAAAGTGACACTCCTTAAAACAAGAACACATGCATTTAGCAAATATAATGTCCAAACTTTGGGTTTGATACACTGCTGCTGCCCTGTTGACTAGGGTCTGGCAAGCCTCAGCATGCTGCCAAGAAAGAGAAATCAGAAGCTGGCACTCAACAGTGAGGTGCCATATGCTTCCACAGGTCCTGAGTTTATCCCTTTCTTTATGTCACTTTTATCATTGTGTAGATTTAAATTACTGCCTCTTAAAACAACCCTTGACTAGGCCGGGCGCAGTAGCTCACACCTGTAATCCCAGCACTTTGGGAGGCTGAGGCGGGCAGATCACCTGAGTTCAGGAGTTGAAGACCAGCCTGGCCAACATGATGAAACCCCATCTCTACTAAATATACAAAAATTAGCTGGGTGTGATGGTGGGTACCTGTAATCCCAGCTATTTGGGAGGCTGAGGCAGGAGAATCGGTTGAACCTAGGAGGCAGAGGTTGCAGTGAGCCAAGATCATGCCACTGCACTCCAGCCTGGGTGACAGAGTGAGACTCTGTCTCAAAAACAAAAACAAAACAACAACAACAACAACAGAAACCCTTAACTATCCATTCTTCAATCCAAGGAGTGATAAAATTGCTCTTGTAATAATGAGAAAGCTACAAAGGGTTGGATGACTATTGCCTAGGCTTCAGGCAGCAGAGAAAGTTGGAAATTGGCTGTGTTTTTATAACATTACTAGCTGAGAAACCTTTCCTATACACAAAGGCCTAGGTGAACATGTACCATTTTAGATGTTTAAGGAGCGAATGGTGTGTGTGTGTGTGTGTGAATACACGTTTGCAAAATATTTGAAATAGGGCCTTATGGACTACAGCGAATTGTTATTTTTAGCAGAATTCTCCAAAAGATGATAATGTAACAATGATTACTAAAAAAAAACACTTTATCTGAAGTTGGTTTGCTCCTCATGGAAACTATTAGACTAAGAGACTACTCTCCAGAATAAAGCCGGAGTTTTGAAGAAATGACTAGCATACAGTTTGCAGTTTTGAAAGAGGTTTTTTTTAAAACTGAGTCTTAACACAATCTTATTTGAGTTTATTACACTTTTTGCCTAGGATTAGACAAAACCCACCAGACTTTAAACAATATTTACTGGAAAAGGATCATTTAATTAGCTAAATAATGAGCCTACAAAATTGAGTCAGTTCTGTTGGCTGTTGGGACAATAAAGCTGGGAGAAAATCTTTCCCAGATATTAGTGGGAACCTGTGGTTTTTAAGAAACCACATCAGGTCATCAAGTCTACCTTCATTACTGATTTTTAACAGGCAGGGTTGAAGCCTCCTACAGAGATTAATTGAATATTTATATACTTTGAAATAAGAATGTTACAATTTCACTTATTTGATAAACTCTTTGGTACCGTTTTTTATATTCTGTTTTACCTGCTTTAGTTTTGTTTGTCTTGCTTTTTGATGTACCTTTAAAAGCAGGAGTAACAGGATCAGGCCTGTATATGCTCAAACTTGGGACCAACCACCAGAGCTTATTTCATTGTCTGTTGATAAGAGAGGAGGGAAACAGGGAAACTCTCTCAAGAAGCAGTCAAAATGGAGTTTCAAAAAATCTTCATATCACAAAGATTGTTTTTGTGGCACTCAGTGGGTGCCAACAGTTTACTACTGTTCTGTCAAGCGTTAAGCTAGGGTCCAGAATGGAAGTTAGGAGGGAGAGGGTAAATATCTCAAGTTTCAATCGACATCTCTCCCTCTACACTATCATTGACCCATCATCCAAGCTAACAATCTCTCTTCAGGATACTGCCAGATCCTTCTAACTGGTTACTGGGAGGCACGCTCCAGAGAATTCAGCTGGGTCAGAAAAGATGCAGCCTAACTGCCTAATTCCCTTTAAGGGTTGATGGGTCTGTAGCTTCTGGCTATTTATGTAACCAACCAATTGACTGACATGTGCCAAACATTGTAGAAGGCATTGGGAATAAAGAGATCAGTTAGATATTGTCTCTCCCGCAGGTAGATTACAATTAGAAGGGGGAAGCAGAAACTAAAACATTAGCAAAACAAAATAGGTAATTATATTCAATGTGGCTAGGATAGTAATAAGAGGTTTATTTGGAGGGATATATAGAACACACAGGAGAAGGTAGTTAATCAAATCTGGTGGTGAGAAATAGGGGTGAGGATGAACAAAGAAGGCTTCCTGAATTGAGCCTCACACTAAGAGAAGGAGTGTTAGCCCGGTCAACTTTGGGAGTGTATAAGCCTGCCAGTAGGGACAGCGTGAATAAACATACAGAATGGTGTAGGGGAGTAGAACAAGAGGTTTGCTTTGCTGAAGCTTCAATGTAAGTGGTGATGGAGGAGAGTTGGGGGCAAGTTGAGGCTGGAGAGAAAGGTGAGATCCAATTTAAGGAGCTTTAATTTTTGGAATGTGTTTTAGGCATAGTCAGATTTGCATTTTTAAAAGATCAACAGTTGGTCTTAGATTTTGGGAGAGGTAAACTGGAAACAGTGAGGTGCTTTGGGAGTCTGCTGCAGTCTACCTTAACGTAGCGCTATTAAGCTGGGTTGGCATGTACTGAGATGATTAGGGCCTAGTGGGCATTGAAATGCAATAAGATAATGACTAGGCGAAATAGGAAGTATCCTAATAAGCAGAATTTGGTCACTGTGTAAGGTGGAGGGTTGGGGGGTTGCAAAGGAATAGGAGGAGTTGAGGATGAGACATCTGTTTCACATCTTGTCATTTAGTGATTTAGAGCCATAGAAGATGGAGCAGACATGAAGGGAAAGATAATGAATTTAAGTTAGGGTTTACTGAGTTTGAGGTGTCTGCAGCAGGACGGCCAGATTGAAGGCCAGTGGCTGGCAGTTGGAGATAAAGGTCTAGAGCTCAGGAACGAGGTCAGAGTTAGAGAAATGGCCAGAGGAATCAAAGATTAAACAAACAAAAGCGAAAATAGGCCCATTTGTGGCCCTTTGAGTGGTTGAAACTGGTTTAAAAAAGGTAAGGCAAAGTGGGGATGGTTACTGGGTACAACAAATATATAGTTAGAATAAATAGGATCTAACATTTGACAGCACAACAAGGCGACTACAGTCAGCAATTATTTATTGAACATTTAAAAATAACTAAGAGTGTAACTGGAACGTTCATAACCCAAAGAAATGATAAATGCTTAAGGTGATGGATACTCAGTGTACCCTGACGTGATTCTTTTTTTTTTTTTAGATGGAGTTTCACTCTTGTTGCCCAGGATGGAGTGCAGTGGCGCTATCTGGGCTCACTACAACCTCTGCCTCCCGGGTTCAAGTGATTCTCCTGCCTCAGCCTCTTGAGTAGCTGGGATTACAGGAATCCACCACTGTGCCCGGCTAATTTTTTTGTATTTTAGTAGAGACAGGGTTTCATCATGTTGGCCTGGCTGGTCTCGAACTCCTGACCTCAGGTGATCCACCTGCCTCGGCCTCCCAAACTGCTGGGATTACAGGCGTGAGCCACTGTGCCTGGCCTCCTGATGTGATTCTTACACATTGTATACCTTTATCAGAATATCTCATGTATTCCTACTATGAGGTGTATAAATAATACACTTATTATGTACCCATAAAAATTAAAAATTTGTTTTAAAAAGGCAGAAAAAATAGTTAAAAATAAAATAAAATAAAGAGGTAGCCTGGGCGTGGTGGCTGGGGGGCACAGGTCTGTAGTCCCAGCTACTCTTCAGGCTGAGGCAGGAGGCTGCTTGAGCCCAAGTTTGAGGCCCAGACTGGGCGACAAGACCCCGTCTCTTAAAAAATATATAAATATGTAGATAGATGTATATATATATATGGCAATTTTATGAATAATGGGATACAAAAAATTGGTAATGCTTGAACTAAGTTATTAACAAGGACTAAACTTAAACAGTCAAGTTCTTTTTGTAAGAACCAAACCAAACCAAAAACAAAGAGAGCATACCTTTCCGGACATTTAAAAGGTGGGGCTCTGAGCCAAGGCTGGGGGTCTGGCCTTAGCTTCAGCCTTGCTCTGGCACGGGGTGTCCTTGACCACGCCCACAGCCCCGCCAGGCCACCCCCTCCCGCCCCGCCTCCCTCGGGCTGCCCTTCCAGCCAGGCGTCCATCTTAAGAGACGCTGGTCTCCTCCGGCGTGAAGATTGGATTTGGGTTGGGACTGGGAAGTCTCGGTAAGTAAATGTGCCCAGTTCCGTGCTTCCTCCCTAAGCAGCACCAGAAGCAGGAAGTTCTATTAGTATTATTAGTCGGCGGCCAAACTTGAGGCCCTTTGACGTTGTTCGCTCACTCTGTCGGGTCGTTTGTGCCCCCTCTCGAGGATTACGGGCCTGGACCTCCTTCCTGTTCAGTATCTGACAGTAGCGGCGTCGTGTATTTTCTAGTTTTCTAGTTGTTAATGGCGAAGGGGATAAAAGTCTGCTTCGACTATGCCAATCCTGGGCGGCAACCCTTGGGTTTTGATCTCATGAGCTGGGGAATGGCGGTGACCTTTACTGAGATGGGACAGATTGCAGGAGGAATCGATTTTAGAGGGAAAAAACATCAGGGGTTCAGTTTTGGACATATTACTTTTGAGGTGCCTGTGAGAAATCCAAATGGAGATTTCAGTAGACTGTCGGATATATGAGTGTAGAATTCAGAGAAGAGCTCTGGGAAGGAAACAGTGTTTCTTGATCTCCCCTTAAATATTAGGAATTTTCATGTAAACGTGGCTACCCTGGCTGGTGCTTAGACACAAAGTATCTGCAGGTGTGTAGACAATGGTGGTGGTAATTATTCTGGTTAAAAAGCTGCCTTTTATTCAATATCCAAGCAGCTTACCATCCTCCCATAGAGCTTTTTGTTCATAACGTCTGCCCTTGGACACCCTAGTATTTGCAATTAGTCACACCAAGTTCTATATATATGCAGTAGTTTCATCATTAACCAATTGAAAGTTTTTTTCTCATTTCCATTGTGATTTTTCTTTGACCATGCATAGGTTTCTGTGTGTTTAATTCCCAAATGTGCAATTTGTTTTTCTTACTGATTTCCAGTTAAATTGCACTGTAGTCAGAAGATATATTCTTAAGATGTCAAGGTTTATTAAAACCAATTGTGATTTTTGATAAATATTCCATGTCCATTTTAAAGTACACTCTGCATTTGTTGAGTACAGTGTTCTATAAATGTTAAGACTAGTTAATCAAGTTTTACAGTCTATATCCTTACAGACTTTTTTTCTGCTTATTCTGTTTTTTTTTAAGAGGTGTGTTAAATCTCCTACCATGATTATGCATTTGTCCATTTCTCCCTTAGAGACTAGGTGATTGGGTACTGTTATAGTTTCGGTGCTGCAAAAGTAATAGCACTCAAATATAAAATTTTCTTTTTAATTCTCAGCAAGGCAATATACTTCTATAGAAGGGTGCACCCTTACATATGGAGCAATGGTGAGCACACACTTGGACAAGGGAGGGGAAGGGGTTCTTATTCCTGACACACGTGGCCCCTGCTGCTGTGTCGTTCCCCTATTGGCTAGTGTTAGACCGCACAGGCTAAACTAATTTCGATTGGCTAATTTAGAGAGAGTGACGGGGTGAGTGGTTTGGCGGGAGTAAGGGTGGAGCAGGTGATCAGGATGAGTCAGGGCAGAGCTGGTAATCAGAATGAGTCAGGATGGAGCAGGTGATCAAAAAAGGTTGCTTTACGAGGAAGTTTAAAAGTAGAAGGCAAAGAATTGAACATACTGACATATTGATTCTTTGAAGAGAAATTTAGAACTCATATCTAATAGTACTTACAAATTGCAAATTAAAATTTTTGTTTTTTCACATTATGAAATGTCCCTCTTTGTCTCTAGTATTGCTTTTATGCCTCATAGTTTACTTTGCTGGTCATATAGAGAGGTAGATTGTATTATTTGACTCCAACTCTTCACCCTTCCCTTAGTTACATTCTTTGTGTTCACACCTTTTTCTGTGTAACTTTACTGTGACCGACCACCATGAGGTGACCTGCCCTGATTGTTGACTTTGGGCTCAACCATATGAACAGACATCCCGTGAGGCAGAGGCTTGAAATGGGCTTGCATTTGGGACTTACTCTCTTGGACAACTTCCAACACCATGAGAACATACCCAGGCCAACCTGGTTGAGTGACACATGAAGGAAAGCCAAGTCATCCCAGTCATTCTAGCTGAGGCAGAACAGATCAGCAGAACAGATAGCCCATTAGCTCAGATGTGTGAGCAATAAACTCTTACTGTTAAATGCAGAACATACGCTCTAGGAGGTAAAGACAGACAATAAACAGTAAACATCCTAAATAAATACATTATATAATGTTTTATTTTCTATAGAAAAAAAGTAGAGTGCAATAGAGGAGGAGTTAGAAGGAGGGAGCAGGTTGCAGTATTAAATAAAGTGGTTAGGGTTGACCTTGTTGAGAAGGTGACATTTGAGCAAGGAATTGAAGGAAGTGAGGTAACTACTACTTTTGAGGGTGAGATAGTCATTTAGGATTTCTTCCATCTTTGGGCAAATTAATGGGACAGAATACCTAATTCTTATATTCGGGATGCTGATGGTATTCTATGGGGCTGGTGAGAAGCTGTGGGGTGGTTGGTGTTGCCTAGCAACTGCCACCTCCGGCCCCTGTCTCATAAAGAGGGTCCAGGATGGGAATGTGTGATACTCTGGGTGAGAGGGATTACCTGGTTTTCATATGAGGCCAGTGTGAGGACTAAACGCTGATTTTTTTTTTTATCTTGTCCAAATTCTTATCTAAGGGGTCTGGGGAGTCATGCCCTACAAACCATAAATTCTCATCAGATGGGTTTTATTTAACCCTAGAGTCATGCCTTACAAACCATAAATTCTCATCAGATGTGTTTTATTTAACCCTATATATCATGATTTTCTTTCCAACCTGACTCTGGCATAACAATATAAGTCAAAAAAGAAAAAAATATTTTACCCCAAAATATGTTTCTTTGCCATATTTTGAAATGGTCCTCAAAGCTGTTTTTTTGTGGGGTGGAGTGGGAGCGTGGAACATTTGAATCTGTAAAGAATCTCTGTTAACATAGCTAGATCTTTTTCTTCCAGACCCTTCTGATCCTAAAGAGATTAACTAAGATCTGAATAGGAAACATTTGTCACCTATTGTCTCTAAGGGCAGCCACTATAAGACTTCAAAACAAGTTTGGTCTCCATAATCTTTATCTTAACATGACCATTCCCTTTCTATCTATCCCAGGTCTTTAGACAAACTCAACCATTGTCAACCAGAAAATGTTAAAAAAAAATTTTTTTTTTTTTGAGACCCCAGGCTGGAGAACAGTGGCACCATCTCTGCTCACTGCAATCTCTGCCTCCTGGGTTCAAGCAATTTTCATGCCTCAGCTTCGCAAGTAGCTGGGATTACAGGCGTGCGCCACTACACCTGGCTAATTTTTGTATTTTTAGTAGAAACGGGGTTTCACCATGTTGGTCAGGCTGGTCTAAAACTCCCGACCTCAGGTGATCTGCCCGCCTTGGCCTCCCAAAGTGCTGGGATTACAAGCGTGAGTTAGCGCGCCTGGCCTGATTATACTTTTCTACTGTCACTTAAAGATGATTTGCAAGGAAATGGAAGGCAAATGTATGTGCCCAGTTCCTTTTCTTAAACTGAATCTCCAAGATCTTTTTATTTCAATCTGTTTTTTTTTAAAAAACGAAACAACAACAAAAAACTGTAGGTAGTCTTTATTTTCCCTGTCTTTTTCAGCTCCCTCCTGAACTTCCAAAATGTCTTCATTTATGCTCTGAGGCTGGGTTAATCACTCTGTTCTCCATGCTGCCTAGTGTATTGTATAGATGTTTATTCTAGAAGTTATTACATTATATTATACTTAATTGCTAATATACATTTATTCCACTATATTTAAATCTTATCAATGATAGCTTTGACTTATCACTTTGCCCTTGACGCATAACCTAATGCTTGGTCATTTGAGTGCTCAAAGTGTGCTGAATGGGTAACAATTATTATATTGAAAGCCAACATTCAGTTTACAATATTTCCAGAACTAAGTTCTTCACGTCTATTGATTCACTCAATAATCCCCACAAACTATATGGATATGTACCATTATCATCCACATTTAAAGATAAGAAAACTGAGGTACAGAATACTTACATAACTTGCCTAAAGTTGCACAGCTAAATATGGCAAAGCTGGGATATGAAACCTAGGCAAGGAGCTCCAGAGCATCTCCTTTTTTTTTTTTTTCTGAGACGGAGTCTCGCTCTGTCATCCAGGCTGGAGTGCAGTGGCGGGATCTCAGCTCACTGCAAGCTCCGCCTCCCGGGTTCACGCCATTCTCCTGCCTCAGCCTCCCGAGTAGCTGGGACTACAGGCACCAGCCACCGCGCCTGGCTAATTTTTTTGTATTTTTTAGTAGAGATGGGGTTTTACCGTGGTCTTGATCTCCTGACCTCGTGATCCGCCCACCTCGGCCTCCCAAAGTGCTGGGATTACAGGCGTGAGCCACTGCGCCCGGCCCAGAGCATCTACTTTTTAAATTATGAACTATTTAAAATATACAGGAAAATATAACCCCATATATTTATAATTGTTAACGTCTTCCAATATTTGCTTTATCTTCTTTTAGATGAAGTATTTGAAAGTGAATTGCAGACACCATACATTTTACCTGTAAATACTTTGCGTGAAACTCTAAAGGAATTTTTTTTTTTTTTTTTGAGGCAGTCTCGCTCTGTCCCCCAGGCTGGAGTGCAGTGGCGCGATCTTGGCTCACTGCAACCTCCGTCTCCTGGGTTCAAGCGATTCTTCTGCCTCAGCCTCCCGAATAGCTGGGACTACAGGCGCCCACCACCATGCCTGGCTAATTTTTGTATTTTTAGTAGAGACGGAGTTTCACCTGGCCAGGCTGGTCTCGAACTCCTGACCTTGTGATCTGCCCGCCTCGGCCTCCCAAAGTGCTAGGACTACAGGCATGAGCCACCGCACCCGGCCAAAAAAGGAATTTTTTTTTACACAACCATATCATCATTTTCACACCTAAAATTAGTAATTTACTAAACCAACTGAATGTAAATCAGTTAATAACCAAATTTCTACCGATTTCCTCCAAAAAGTCTTTTCACAGGTTCCAATCAAGATCTATACATCTGGCCGGGCGCAGTAGCTCACACTTGTAATCCCAGCACTTTGGGAGGCCAAGGCGGGCAGTTACTTGAGGTCAGGAGTTCAAGACCGGCCTGGCTAACTTGGTGAAACCCTGTTTCTACTAAAAATACAAAAAATTATCCGGGCATAGTGGTGCGTGCTTGTAGTGCCAGCTACTCAGGAGGCTGAGGTAGGAGAATTGCTTGAACCCGGGAGGTGGAGGTTGCAGTGAGCCGAGAGCACGCCATTCCACTCCAGCTTGAGCAACACGAGTGAAACTCAGTCTAAAAAAAAAAAATTAATTAAAAAAATAATCCATACATCAATTCATATACTTACAAGAAATTTCTTTTTTTTTTTTTTTTTTTTTTTGAGACGGAGTCTTGCTCTGTCCCGCAGGCTGGAGTGCAGTGGCGCGATCTCTGCTCACTGCAAACTCCACCTCCCGGGTTCACGCCATTCTCCTGCCTCAGCCTCCTGAGTAGCTGGGACTATAGGCGCCCGCCACCATGCCTGGCTAATTTTTTGTATTTTTAGTAGAGACGGGGTTTCACCGTGTTAGTCGGGATGGTCTCAATCTCCTGGCCTCGTGATCTGCCCGCCTCGGCCTCCCAAAGTGCTGAGATTACAGGCGTGAGCCACTGCGCCTGGCAAGAAATTTCTAATTAAGATAAAATTTGCATACACTAAAATTCACCCTTATTTAGTGTATAATTCTGCAAGTTTTGACAAATGCATATAATTGTGTAAGTACCATCAAAATATAGGACAGTTTTTCTCCCAATCTGTGGCCTGCCTTTTTACTTCTTAGGAATGTCTTTTGAAGACTAGAAGTTATTAATATTGATGAAGTACAACTTATATGTTTTTTCTATTATGGATCATGCTTTTGGTGTTATACCTAACAAATCTTTGCCTAAAGCAGGGACACAGATTTCATCTATGTTTTCTTCTGTAAGTTTTATAGCTTTAGGTTTTATTTATTCATTTAGAGACAAGGTCTCATTCTGTCACCCAGAATGGAGTATAGTGGCCCCATCATGGCTTGCTGCAGCCTTAACCTCCCCAGCTCAAGTGATCCTCTTGCCTCAGCCTCCTGAGTAGCTGGGACTACAGGTGTGCGCCACCACATCTGGCTAATTTTTGTATTTTCTGTAGAGATGGGCTCCCACTATGTTGCCCAGGCTGGTCTCAAACTCCTGGGCTCAAGTGATCCTCTAGCCTCAGCCTCCCAAAGTGCTGGGATTACAGGCATGACCTGCCACACCTGGCCAGCTTTAGATTTATATTTAAGTCTGTGATCCATTTAATTTTTACAAAGAATGCAAAGTTGTGGGCTGGGTGTGGTGGCTCATGCCTGTAATCCCAGCACTTTGGGAGGCTGAGGCGGGCAGATCCTTTGAGGTCAGGAGATCCAGACCAGCTTGGCTAACACAGTGAAACCCCATCTCTACTAAAAATACAAAAACAACAACAACAACAACAAAATTAGCTGGATGTGTTGGCATGCGCCTGTAGTCCCAGCTACTCAAGAGGCTGAGGCAAGAGAATTGCTCCTGGGAGGCAGAGGTTGTAGTGAGCTGAGATCGCCTTCCACTGCACTCCAACCTGGGTGACAGAGGGAGACTCTGTCCCAAAAAAAAAGAAAAAAAAAAAAGCAAAGTTGTAGATTGAGGTTCATTTTAGGTGAATATCCAGTTGTTCCAGAACCATTTGTCAAAAAACCTGTCCTTTCTCCATCCTTCATACTTCTGTCAAACATGAATAGGCCATATATATATGGGCCTTTTTCTGGAGCCCACATTCTGTTTCATTGATCTCTGTGTCTGTCTTTTTGCTGATTCCACGCTATCTTGGTAACTGTAGCTTTATATTAAGTCTTGAACTCAGGTAGTTTGAGTCAAAATACATTTTTTTTCAAAATTGTTTTGGCTAGTCTATTTCCTTTGCCTTTCCTTATAAATCTTAGAATCAGCTTATTGATTTCTACAAAAAAAGTCCTCAGAGATTTTGATTGGAATCATGTTGAACCTGTAGATCTGTTTGGGGAGAATTGAGATTATAACAATATTGAGTCTTCTAATCCAAGAAAGTGGTACTTAGATTAGAAGACTCAGTATTGTTATGAGTCTTTACTTGAGTCTTCTTTGATTTCTTTCATCAAGTATCTTATAGTTTTCAGCATGCAGATCCTGCACATATTTTGTTAGATTTATACCTAATTATGTGTTTGTTACTATTGTAAATCATCATTTAAATTTAATTTTTAAATAAATGTTTCATCTTGGAATAATTTTAGATTTACAGAAAAGTTACAAAGATAGTACAGACAGTTCTTGTATACTCTTACCCAGTTTCAGTTTCCCCCAGCATTATCCTTTTACTGTGGTTCATTCGTTAAAACTAAGATAACGTTAGTACATTACTGGTAACTAAACTTCAGATATTATTCAGATTTCACCAGTTTTCCCATTCATGTTTTGCTGTTTCGTGATGTAAATAGTGATTTAAAATTTTTACATTCTATTTGTTCATTTCTAGTCTATAAAAATTTTTGATTTTTGCATCTAGTTCTACCTTGCCAAACTCACTTATTCTCAGTTTTTTGTAGAATTTTGGAGATTTTCTACATAGATAATATTGTTGTCTGCAAATAGAGTTTCTATTCTTTATGCCTTTTATTTCTTTTTCTAGCCTTATTGCACTGGCTAGGACTGCCAGTACAATGTTGAACAGGATTGGTGATAACAGACATCCTTGCTTTGTTTCTGATCTTAGAAAAAAATCATTTAGTCTTTAGAAAGCAATCAATCTTTCACTGTTACGTTTGAAGTTAGCTATTGGCTTTTAATATATTCTCCATATAAAGGCATAATATTTGCCATTCTATTCCTAGTGTGCTGAGGGTTTTTGTCAGGAATGGAGTTAGAATTTGCTCAGAAGTATTTTATGTATCTATTTAGATGGCCATATAGTTTTAGTTTGATAGTATGGTTAAGTTTATTGATTTTTTTTTTTTTTGAGACAAGGTCTCACTCTGTTGCCCAGGCTGGAGTGCAGTGGTGTGATCTTGGCTCACTGTAACCTCCATCTCCAGGCTCAAGCAGTCCTCCTGCCTCAGCCTCCCGAGAAGCTGGGACTACAGGGATGTGCCACCACACCCAGCTAATTTTTGTATTTTTTTGTGGATACAGGATTTGGCCATATTGCCCATGCTGGTCTTGAACTTTTGGGCTCAAGCAGTCTGCCTGCCTCAGCCTCCCAAAGTTGTAGGATTACAGAAGTGAGTGACCATGCCTGGCCCCAAGTTGATTGATTTTTGAATGTTGAATAATCTTTGCAGTCCTTAGGAAAACTACACTTGGTCAGTATGTATTGATGTATGTTAAGAATTTTTGCATTTGGATTCGTAAGGGATATTGGTTTGTACTTTTTTCAGGATATCTTTGTCTGGTTTTGGTGTCAGGATATTGGTCATATGAAATGATTTGGAAAGTCTTCCATTCTCTTCTAATGTAAGAGTTTCTATAGAATTGGTATTATTTCTTCCATAGATGTTTGGTAGAATTCACCAGTGAACCCGTTGTTGTTTTTTTTTGTTTTTCTTGATGGGAAGGCTTGTTTAACAAGGCTTTTTAACAAGGCTTTTTACTTTTTAATTTAAGTAAAATTCAATTTACTTGATAGATAAAGGGCTATTCAAGTTTTCTATTCCTTCTTGAGTGAGCTTCAGTAGTTTTTGTCTTTCAAGGAATTTGCCCATTTCATGTATCTATAGAATTTATGGGAATGAAGTTGTATCAAATTCTTTATTGCTACTCTTTTGATGTCTCTAGGGTCTGTGGTGATGGTTCCCTCTTATTCCTGATATTGATAATTTGTGATTTCTCTCTTGTTTAATCTCCTTAATGATCCTGGTCAGAAATTTATTAGTTTTGTTGGTCTTCTCAAAGAACCAACTTTTGATTTCATTGATTTTTTTTTCCTATTTTTTCTATTTAATTATCCATTGTTATTATTCCTAATCTTCTGTTAACTTTGTGTTTAATTTGCTCCACTTTTACTGATTGTCTAAAGATGGAAATTGAGGTTATTGATTTTGAGATCTTTGTTCTTTTCCAGTATGGGCATTTAGCATTATAAATATCAATCTAAGTATTGCTTTAACTATACCTTACAAATGTTTCTATATTGTGTTTTCATTTCTATTCAGTTCAAAAGGTTTTAATTTCCCTTTTGATTTTTTTAACTCAGAGTTACTTAGAAGTTGCTATTTAAAATATTTAGGAGTTTCCCAACTCTCATTAATTACTAATTTAATTCTAGTATTTTCAATTCTGTTTTCCAATTCTAGTGTTTTTCAAGTCTACTCTATCCTGCTTACTATTATTGAGAAAGAGGTATTGAAATCTCTGACTATAATTTTGGATTTGTCTATTTCTCGTTGGAAGGTCAATGAATTTTGATTTATGTTACTTGAGGGTTTTTTTTTGTCATTTTGCAGATTTATTAATAAAATTAAAAATATGTATAATCAGATACCAAAAACACATCAAGTATGAATAATAACAATAATAATTTTTTTTTGAGACTTTCACTCTTGTTGCCCAGGCTGGAGTGCAATGGTGCCATCTTGGCTCACCGCAACCTCCACCTCCTGGGTTCAAGCAATTCTCCTGCCTCAGCCTCCCGAGGAGCTGGGATTACAGGCATGCGCCACCATGCCCAGCTAATTTTGTATTTTTAGTAGAGACGGGGTTTCTCCATGTTGGTCAGGCTGGTCTCAAACTCCCGACCTCAGTTGATCCGCCCGCCTTGGCCCCACAAAGTGCTGGGATTACAGGCATGAGCCACTGCTCCTAGCAAGTATGAATAATTATATATTAACTCTCAAATATGTAAATGTCTATGCTGATGGAAGAAACAAAAGGAAACATTAGAGTTTCTAAAAATTTTTATCAGTACATAATGTTTGTACTTATTTATTGTATACATGTGATATTTTGATACATGCATAGAATGTGTAATGGTAAAATCAGGGTATTTAGGATATCTATCGCTTTGAAAATTTATCATTTCTTTGTACTAGGGACATTTCAAATCTTCTAGCTATTTTAAAATACAGAGTATATTGTTACCTGTAGTCACCCTACTATGCTATCAAACACTAGAACTTATTCCTTCTCTCTAACTGTATGTTTGTACTTATTAACCTACCTTTCTTCATCCCCCTGCAACCCCATGTCCTTCCCAGCCTCCGGTAATTATCATTCTACTCATTACCTCCATGAGATCAACTTTTTAAGCTCCCACATGAGTGAGAACACACAATATTTGTCTTTTTGTGCCTGACTTATTTCACTGAACATAATGACCAACAGTACCATCCATACTGCTGCAAATGACAGAATTTCATTTTCTTTTTATGGCCGAAGAGTATTGCATTGCATATATAAGCTCATTTTCTTTATCCGTTTGTCCATTGATGGACACTTAGGGTGGTTCTCTATCTTTGCAATTGTGCGTAGTCCTGCAATAAACATAGGGATGCAGGTATCCTTTTGATATACTGATTTCCTTTCTTTGGATAACTACCAAGTGGTGGAATTGCTGGATCATATGGTTACTACAATATTTTAGTTTTTTGAGAAATCTCCATATTGTTTTTTGTGGGCTGTACTAATTTATGTTCCCACCAACAGTGTGTAAGAGTGCCCTCTATCTTTGCCAGCTTCTTTATTTTTTGTCTTTTTGATAATAGCCCTTCTAACAGGGGTAAGATAATATCTCACTGTGGTGTTGATTTGCATTTCCCTAATTATTAGTGATATTGAACATTTTTTCATATACCTGTTGGCTATTTGTATGTCTTCTGTTGAGAAATAGAAGGGCTTTGGTTTGTTCTTGGTTTTCCAGTTCCTTGAGGTGCATAATTATTTATTTGAAATCTTTCTACTTTTGGTGTAAATGTTTATTGGTATAAGCTTCCCTCTCAGCATTCCTCTTGCTATATCACATAGGTTTTAGTATGTGTTTTTTCATTTCATTTGTTTCAATAATTTTTTTTTCTTCTTAATTTCTTCATTGACCAATGGTCAATCAGGACCATGTTGTTAAAATAATTTCCATGTATTTTTACAGTTTCAAAAATTTCTCTTGTTATTGATTTCTACTTTTTTTCCATTGTGGTCAGAAAAGATACTTAATGTGATTTAGATTTTTACGAATTTGTTTAGACTTGTTTTGTGACCTAACATGTAGTCTATCCTGGAGAATGTTTTATGTGCCGATGGGAAGAATGTGTATTCTGTAATTGTTGGATAAAATGTTCTGTATATATCTGTTAGGTCCGTTTGGTCTTTGTTTTCTTTCAGGCCATCCTCTCCTATCGTGTAAGATTTCTACTGAGAAATCCACTATTAGTCTGACTGGTTTCTCTTATGTGTGACTTGATGCTTTTCTCTTGCTGTTTTTGGAATTCTCTGTCTTTGGCTTTTGGCAGTTTGACTATAAAGTGCCTTGGAGAAGACCTTTTTGGGTTGAATCTATTTGGGGATCTTTGAGCTTCCACTATCTGAATGTCTGAACCCCTTGTAAGACTTGGGAAGTTTTCGGTGATTATTTTATTAAATAGGTTTTCGATGCTTTTCCCCACCTCTTCTTCTGGAATATCCAAAATTCGAGTACTTGGTCACTTCATGGTTTTCAAAAATGTCATGTAGGGTTTCTTTATTCTTTTCCCTCCCTCCTCCCTCCCTCCTTTCCTTCCCCTCCCTCCCTCCCTTCCTTCCCTCCCTCCTTCTCTCTCTCTCTTTCCCTCCCCTCCCTCGCTCCCTCCTTCCTTCCCTGCCTGCCTGCCTTCTTTCTTTTTTGAGATGGAGTCTTGCTCTGTCACCCAGGCTGGAGTGCAGTGGTGCAATCTCAGCTCACTGCAACCTCCGCCTTCCTGGTTCAAACAATTCTTCTGCCTCAGCCTCGCAAGTAACTGTGATTATAGATGTGCACTACCATGCATGGCTAATTTTTTGTATTTTTAGTAGAGACAGGGTTTCGTCATGTTGGCCAGGCTGGTCTCGAACTCCTGACCTTAAATGATTCCCCCCACCCTCTGCCTCGGCCTCCCAGAGTGCTGGGATTACAGGCATAAGCCACCATGGCCGGCCGGCCTGCCTTCTCTCTCTCTTTCTCTCTCTCTCTTTCTCTCTCTGTCTCTTTCCATCCTCCCTCCTTTTCCCCTCCCCTCCCCTCTGTTTTGAGATGGAGTATTGCTCTGTCACCTAGGTTGGAGTGCAGTGGTGCGATCTCGGCTCACTGCAACCTCTGCCTTCCAGGTTCAAGTGATTCTCCTGCCTCAGCCTCCCAAGTACTTGGGATTACAGATGTGCACTACCAAGCCCAGCTAATTTTTGTATTTTTTAGTAGAGACGAGTTTTCATCATGTTGGCCAAGCTGGTCTCAAACTCCTGACCTCAAATGATCCATCCACCTTGGCCTCCCAAAGTGCTGGGTGTGAGCCACAGTGCCCAGCCAGTCTTCCTTCCTTCCACTTTTCCTTCTCTTTCTTTCTCTCTCCCACTTCCCTCCCCTCCCCTCCCCTCCTTCTGTTTCTTTCACCTTACTGGGTTATTTCAAATGACTTGTCTTCAGGTTCTGAACTAATATCTCCTTATTGAATTATCTCATTCGGATTTTGAATTGTTTTTCTGATTTCTTTGTATTATTTATCTGTGTTCTCTTGTATCTCATTGAGTTATTTAATATTGTTATTTTAAATTATTTGTAGGCATTTCACACATTTCTTTTACATTGGAATCTCTTGCTGGATAATTATTATATTACTTCGAAGTTGTCATGTTTCCTTGCTTTTTCATGTTTTTTGTGTCCTTATGTTGATATCTGCACATCTGCTGTAACAGTTGCTTTTTCTAATTTTTTGGTTTGGCTTTCATAGGGGAAGATTTTTTTTTTTCTTGTAGATGTATCTATAGAGTTGGTTGGGTGGGGCACTTTAGTTTTTATTCTGGGTTCATGCAGTAGTATAGTCTCCCTGGGATTTCTTTGGCTGTAATCAATATCAGTGGTGTCTATGATTTTGTCAGTGGTTTAGGCTGTGGTTGTTAGCACAGGCTGCGGTGAGACTTTGCTGGGAATGGGGAAATCAGGCAGGCCAATCCTCAGGCCCCAGTGGTGGTGGTGGCAGGCCGATTGTTCCTGTCCTTGGACCCCTGGCCAGTGTACACAGGCACTGGTGTTAGCAGGTCGAGGTGGGCCGATTTTTAGGTCTCTAGGTGGCTTGCTTGGGTACTGGCAGTGTTAGCAGTGTGCAGGGCAGGTGGGTGGGACCTGGAGCCCTGGGCAGCATGTGTGGTATCAGCGATGGCAGTAGTGTTAGGGGGCCAATCTTTGGTCTCCCAGGTAACATGCACTGGTGCTAGCAGTGACAGCAATAGGATGGGTGGGTCAGTCTATAGGTCCCCAGCTGGCATGTGTGGGTAGGCATTGGTGGTGGTAGTAGTGCCAGGTGATGTTGGCCTGTCCTCAGGCTCCTTGATGATGTACACAGGTGCGGGTTGTGGTGGGTGCCTGTGTTCTTAGTGCCATTGTGAAGCCACATGCTACATATTTTGTTCTATCTCTGAAATATTTTTTGTTGGCAAAGGAAAAAATAAACTTGTCACATTTCAGCCATTGTTGTTTTGAAGATTCCATCATTCATAATTGAAGCTAACCCTAACTGATTCCATATGGGAGAGGAGAGAAAGGGAAGGAGCAGCCAGCTGTGTGTCTGAGTCACTTATTAGTCAAGGATGGTATTTTCATGTACCTCACCCGTGCCTTTAACGTCTCAAGTTATTTCAACAGCATATTGCAATTTGAGAAGCACATTTGCATATATTACCTAATTTGATTCTTTCAGCATTTATTAGTTGGTGAGGACAGGGAATATTGTCCCACTTCAGAGGTGAGAAAACTAAACCTAGAGTGATGCAGTGATCACAGTAAACACTCAACAAGTTAGTGGGAGGGAAAGGTAGGAAGAAACTCTATTCTTCTGCCCCAAATCCAGTATATTACCTTTGATTATAAACAGTTTTTTAAAAATCCATCTGTCTTTGATAAAATTTTCTGTATAATGGTGGGATAAGGTACATTAAGGGGAGCGACACTAGATCCTGATTATTTTATTTGTCTTTCCAGCTAAAGGGTGAATCATGTTTAAGAAGGTCAACAAGATTGAGCACAAGAGGAATAAGACAGAAAAACCAAAAAGCTTAATCCATGGATTCCACGCATCTTCAACCACAAATGCTTTGTCACCTTCCTTACTGGCTGCTATAGTTGCCTCTGGAAATTCAGACAATGGGAAAAAACTAAAGTTGGATTTTGTTGCTGCACTTGGGTACAGACTGATAAGGAGCTGGACCACATTTTCTCAGATGTGGGGAGCATAGGCTGACCGCTGGCCCCATGAGGGCTCTTTACGGTCTCCAGGACTGGGGATGCTAGGGCTCCATTTCTTCCATAAAAGTATTGCACCAATGTTAAACTTACTGAAACATGTACTTGCTTTCTTCATTTTCTTTCCTTCACTTCATTTTTCACTTTTATTCTTTACTTTTCCTTACTACCTCTTTTATGTTTATTCATTAATTCACTTTTGCATTTATTCATTCAGTGAATCTTGAAGAAAAAGTGATGTTTGGGTGCAATTAGATATTTTTGATTAGGGATTACAGGTATGCCTGAATTGTAATTTGCTCTCCTCTGTGAATTTCTCTTCTCAGGAGAAAAAAACAGCAAGTGAGAAACAAGGTGCTCCTTTATTATTGGTCAAGCTAGTGGTGATTTTCCCTGAGGAAGAACTCTAGTAAGGCTGAGTGGTGGCCGTGGACTAGCCTTTTTTAGGGCCTCTATTTGTAAGCCATATGTTGGAACCCTTTGGTGAGCTACATGGTATAAGTGATTAAATGATCAGCACACTGAAATGAGAACAGAAGAGCAAAATCATGTACCTTTACTTATTTGTAAACATGGTCCAGCTAGGGTCCCAGAATCAGACCAATTGGGTCATTAATTTCTTATACCTGAGGTGGGGAACACAAGGAAAGGGGTAGGAAATGGGAGGTTTCCCTGCAGTAGGAAGGAATGTTCTTATGTCCCCACTGTATCTTTCCTGCCCAGATATTCGGCCTCTATGCTAGTCACTGGGGATAATACAAGTGCTTCAGGCATGGTTCCTGCTCTCAAGGAATTCAGTCTACTGTGGGGAAAGATAAGTACACACACAATCTCAATACAGTGAGAGAAGTGCTGTAACTGTATGTGCATGTACACAGGCACGTACCAAGGGGAGGGCCACCTTTTAGAAGGTGATGGGTGATTAAGAATTGGATAGGTAGAGAATTGGGGATGGTGGAAGAATTGGTATTGGAGGAGTAGTCAAAGGGCATAGTGAGTTTGGAGACTGATACAAGGTTTATTTTAGATGAAGGAGAGGATATGAATGTGAAGAAGTGAGGGGAAAAGAAGCTAGAGAGGGAGATGGGTCCAATGTTGTGTGGTTTTAAGAATTTGACTTCTGCCATGTTGGGAATAAAGAATCCCCAAAGACTTTAAGCTGATGAAGTAGTCTGAGCTGTGTTTTGGAATGATTATTTGATTGTGTGGAGGACGTATTGAAAAGGACAAAACTAACACAGGGAGACTTCTTTGCCTTCAGAGAAAGCAGTACCTTCTCCATAATGATAACCTCCATTTTGGCTTTGAGCTTACACAGATCTGGGTTCTAGTCCTGCCCCTGCCACTTCTTAGCTGTGTGATCTTGAATCAATTATTTTACCTCTCTGAGCTTTCTTCTGCAAAAATGAGGTTGATGCCCAACTCATATGGCTCTAATGAGAAATAAATCAAATGAAAGTAGCTTGTGAAATTCCCTAGCATTTTACTAGAACAAAATAGCTACTTAAAAAAAATTATTCTTTAACTCTGATTCCCCCTTTCTTCTCCAATGGGGTAGATTGATGGCTAAATGAACCAATTAATGATGAATGAATCAATAAATTAATTACTGAACAAAACATTTGATAGCTGGAGAGGCAGATGAATTCAACAGATGATTGTTGAGAGCCAGCTGCATTCAAGAAACAATGCTATGTATTGGTAATACAGAGACGTTCCTTTTCCTCAAAGAAGAAACAGTGTAGCATCAGATAAAACATAAATGCATAATTCCAGTTAAGTGTAAGAAAGGTTGTCAATAGGCATATACAGGATTTGGTAGGGGTAAAAAGAAGAGAGTGATCACTCCAGCCTCAGGAGGGTACTGCATGGCAGTGCAACTATGCTGACCTTTGGCAAGTGTATACAGAAACTGCTGAGGTAACAAGGATAAATGGAGCTAAGTTAGATTTCTTTTCTCTTTTCCCAGAAAGAGCAATTATTTTGCCCGTGCCTGGTAATTTCATTTGTCTTGTCTCTGATGTTGCTGTTCCTGTGGATAGAAACATCCAGTGAATACTTTAACTTTGACTGGTGAGTTCCACTTTATGTAGTTTCATTTGTGTAAGGGTATTTTGGTCTGATAGCCACCTGGATTCTACCTCAGGCTGAAAAGATCTGGTGATACAGTAGGGAAGGTGGACAAAACTGGGCTTTCCACAGCTTTTGGGTGAGAGGCCTGCCTCTGGGGCAGGGGTAGGATGCTTAGCACCCTAACCTATTGTACTTTCTTCCACTGTGCTCAGTCTCATACTTAGACTAAATCTGGCTCAGTAGGAAGCTTTCATGCTTCCAATATCCACAGTCCTTCTACTCAGATAATGATTCCCTGGTATCTTTTCTTTAGTCTCTTTGAGTTACTGATGTTGACACTAGTTGGTCTTCATGATCTCTATCCCTGAACCCTGCCTTCTCTGCTGCTCCTATCCCTCTTCCTCTCCCTGCTGTTCTTAGGAGGCTTCCTAGGATTCTGAACACAGTGACAGGTATCCCTTTCCAGTACCCTTTCATGGCTAAACTCCTAGTCTGGAATGTTCCCAGCCCTTTTCTGGCTTGATGTCTTCTAACCTTCCTGCAAATCTTGTTATTTGGTATTTGGGGGAGAAGGATCTGTTCGGATATGGGGCTTTTAAAAACGGAATACAGTTGTTGTTTTCTTTGTAGAAGTAAAACACGGTTTGTTATTTTATGTGTAAAATGCAAAAAGTTAGAAAATATAGTATCTGCCTAGTCTCACTCTTGAGAGATAATCACTTGTTATATTTTTCTGTTTATTTTTATATTATGCTCATATTGTATACATAATTTTGCTTTCTCTTTTCACTTAAAATAATAAACACTTTAACAAAATTTTTAAACTCCTAATGAACATCATTTAAAATGGTTTAAAAATATTTCATGACAGATGCTATAATACACTTAGCCATTTTTAATTGTTAGGCATTATATGTATGTCCAATTTTCTTGTTTTTATAAACTAGTAATGCAGATAAATCTTTGTATTCTGACTAATGTTCCTAGAATAGATTCCCATAAGTGGCATTATTGAGTCAAGAAGAATAAACGTTGTTAAAATTCATTATGCCCCAAAATTAGCCAGGCATGGTGGTGTGTGCTTGTAGTCCCAGCTACTTAGAAGGCTGAGGTGGGAGGATCCCTTGGGCCTGGGAGGCAGAGGTTGCAGTGAGCCGAGATCGTGCCACTGCATTCCAGCCTGGGTGACAGAGCCAGACCCTGACTCAAAAAAAAAAAAAAAAAAAAAAAAAAATTCATTATGTCTGTTGCCAAAGTACTTTCTCAAAAGGTTATAGCAATTTCTATTTAAAACAGAGGTATATGACAGCATTAAATATTGTAATATTGCATAATTTTTTTCTTGATGAAATTTTTTGTTTTAATTTGAATCATTTAGTTTCAGAACAAGTTTATTTAACTAATTTCTTTTCTTTTAAAATTTATTTTCCTTTGCCTACTTATTCATTGGGGGTTTTCAGTTAGCCTTCTCACTGGTTCATCTGCAGTTTCATTTATGGGCCAGTTCTGAATTATTCCACAGGAATTGTATTTCAATTTAAAGTATAAATGCTATGGTATAATTCATTTATTTATATTTATAAATTTTAAAATACCAGCTCTGAGATCCATAGTTGACAAGGTTTATGCAAAGTCTAATATCCAAATCTTTCTGCCTCTCTCCCCATCCCTTGAGTGGTATCAAAGTCCTGGGGCTTACCACAAGAGAGCAAAAATGGCATGGTGGTGGTAAGAAGAAACTCTGGTCATCAAAATGACACTGGTCACTCTGGTCATATTGCTTTCATTAGACAGTGCCTCAGTCAAGCACTGGTCCCTAGCTACTTTTTGGAATTGCTCTTCCAGGCATTTTACAGAAATATCCCTCACAACAGGCTTTTGCACTGACCACAGGCATGGCTTGGAACCCTAACCATTGTTCCCAAGACTGAGATGCTTACTGGCTAGCTTCCATGATCATCCTTGCAGCCATCCCCCATTTGTGATCTTCGTCTGCCAGGATGTAGTGTTGTAAATCAGGCACAAGTCTCAGTACCAATGAAATCTTCAATCTTAGTGCAAAGTTGCAGCATAGTCTTTCATTTTCTTCATATGTTTTTCACTTGAAGACTATTTTGTATAATAACTAATATAGCTATACTAGCTTTGCATGGTTTATCTTTTCCATCCTTTATTTTCTTAACCTTTCTGTAGCTCATGTTTTGGAAGTTTCTCTTATAAATAGCATATGGTTGGGTTTCTCAAATCCAGTTTGGCAATATTTGTCTTTATGTTCCAAATAAAAAATAGCTCTGTGCTAATATATCACTAATATATTTTATTTGAGCTTACATCCATATTCTTCCTAATGCTACTGTCCTATCAGTTCTGTGGTTTTTTTTTTTTTTTTGTTGTTGTTGTTGTTGTTTTGAGGCAGTGTCTCACTCTGTTGCCCAGGCTGGAGTGCAGTGATATGATGATCTTGGCTCATTGCAGCCTCTGCCTCCCAAGCTTGACCGATCCTCCCACTTCAGCCTCCCAAGTAGCTAGGACTACAGACACAAACCACCACACCTAGCTAATTTTTGTATTTTTTTTTGTGGAGACAGGGTTTCGCCATGTTGCCCAGGCTGGTCTCAAACTCCTGAGCTCAAGTGATCTGCCCGCCCGACCTCCCAAATTGCTGGGATTGCAGGTGTGAGCTAACGCACCCAGCCCTGTGTTCTTTTTTCCTCTTTTCTTGCCTTATTTTATATTAAGTATTTTTTATTACTTCATTTTTCCCTCTATTAAATTGGAAGGAATACCCATATTTTCTCTCCTACTCACTCTTGCTGTCTTTTTTGTACCTACCCTGGAAATTACAACATGTAATCTTGACTTACCGAAGTCTTATATTAGTATTTTAACCTTTTCCTGGATAATACAAGGATCTTGAAACACCTTAACTTCATATACTTATAACTTCTTCAGACACTTACAACTTCTGAGTTATAAGCCATTCTCATCATATATTTTAATCCTACATGCTTTTCCAACCACATACGACATTATTGTTGTTTTGTATAGTTAATATTCTTTTAGATTTACCTACATATTTACTTTTTTTTATTGCTCTTCATTTTATCATGCACCTCTGATCTTTCATCTAGAATCTTTTTTTCCCTGTATAAAAAATAACCCCTACGTGTGCCGTAGAAGATGACTGTTAGGGAGAGGCCTAAGCTGTGTACGCCATCAAGCCAGTACCTAGGGGGAGCAGACTAATAACGTCTGTTCACACATTTAGATGCTTCAAAGCTAGGATTCATTCCCCCACAAGTCACAAACTGGAAAAGTTTGTGCTTACTCCTAGAATGTAACCGTGTAAGGTTCCAAATCAAAGTGTGTTGTGTTTACGAGATTACCTTCTCCCCTGTAGCCCTGTGAAGTTTACAAGAGCTTCCTGTACCTCAGCCAATCCTTCTAGAGAAAAATTACCCCAAATGCTACACTATCACTGGATTTCCTTCCTTATTTAGATCTTGGCTTCATAGTTCTTCACTGTCTGGTAGATATCTGATGCTTTCATTTAGATTTTTCAAAACATTTTGTCTAGCTTTTCTAGTTGTTCCCCTTAGCTAGAAAGAGCAGAATTTTTTGGTAGGGTAACTGTAACTCTCTCTTTTCCCCTCTGTGTGTGTTGTTTCTCCATTTCTCACTGTGCGAGGGTTCCTAGGGCCTCCACCATCGATGGTATCTTTTTTTCTCATCTAGAGTTACTGTCAGCTGACAGTTGGTGATGCTGATATAAAACATTGCAATATGTATTGGGGAAAGGTGCAAGAAAGCTGCATCTTACAGCTGTGAGAAAGGAGGGAAGGGATCCTTGAAGGTTTCTTTAAACATTGTTATAATGATAGCAGAAAATATGGATTTTACATGAGTAGGTTGCATTGACTAGGCTGCCCCAGTAAAGCTGTCTTGGTTGAGTGAGTAGGCCTACATCCAAAATGGAGGTGTGATTATGCTGCTAGAGGGATGTAACACAATGATCCAGAGCGGAGAGAAAACTGCTTAACAATACTAAGTCAGAAGAAGCCTAAATTGGACACATTCACATAGAGTAGGCCTTCTGCATAGTCATCAGCATTGTATATTCTCAGCTTAAAGAAGTGACGGCCAAGAAAGGAGACTTCCTTTTTCAGTTCCCACTGATGTTCAGGCAGTCACATAAGCAAACTCCTTCTCGCTCTTTTCACTCCCTTTTTTCACACCACTACCATCACCAACAGTAAGTACAGTTACTTACCCGGATGGGAAGAAGTAGAGGGAGAGAGAGAAAAAGCCAAATCACAGTTCTTCTTTTGCCTGTAATCCATAGCTGGGGGGTGGGAACTTCACTTGAGTTTGGTGAGAGGGCTTTGAAGTAAAGAAAACTAATAATAATATTTACATGTGATCTGATATCCAAAAGAAAACCTTTTAGGTAGAAAGGGATTAAAATAAAATATCAGTGTGACCAGTAAAATGATTAGAAGAAAGAGGAGTACCATGAAATGACAAACACTAAGTTTTCTTTGTTACTTGGAAAGCAAAGTCAATATCACAATTTGGTTAAACTGATTAGTTCTTTGACTACATCTAGAGTGCTATTAAGGCCAGATTTCACGTTTTTTTTTAATTTCGAAAATTTTTTTTCAAGATCTCTGTTTAATAACCACCTGTGCTTGGGTTAAAACATCCTATTCTTGTTTCATGGATGTGAATCATTCCTTTACATCATGGAAGATCTTAAATATCTTTATTTTGTGGCTCTTTTCTGATTCTATTAATTATGTTTTTCTGGGTCCAAGTTTTTCTATTTGTTGGCTCATAGGGTTCATTTGTTGACATCCCTTACATATTTTCTGATTCCTGATTGTGAGCTCATCTTCTACAGAGCACTCTTCCCAGTCTTGATCTGGGATACCTTTTGCTAGTTAAGGCTCTTTGCCTGTTTGTTTCTTCCTAGTTTATCTCACAGCTCTTGTCCAAGAGAATTTCCTTTATAATTCTTACTAGTGTAGTTATATGTTCACTAACCTATAGTTTAATTCTTAAAAAGTTTAATTTCTCCAGGTTTTGTACGGAGAGGAGGAAATTTCTGTTTTCTTGAGATGAAGATTCAAATTTCTTTGTGTAATACCTAGATCAAGTATATTGTTTCTCCTAACAAATCATTAACAATTTTCTCTCATATGCTACATTAGGAACAGAAAAATTGGGGCTTTTTTTTTAATATGGTGGCTGTGATTGCAATTATGTCCAAAAATACATATGCATGTGGACAAGGAGCCTGCCAAAGTGTAAAGTATTAGTTTTGTTTAGGCAGTAAACTTATGGGATGTATTGTTTCTCTTCCGGTATTCCCAAATTTCTGTATTATGTTATTTTTTAAAAGAGGACGTAATTTTTAAATATGTATTCTAAATAACTTAAGATCCTACTGCGTTTACAGACCCCATGAACATCCCCAATTGCCTACAGAACACAACTTTAAAACTCCTCATATAATTATCCGCAAAAGCTGCTGTTCACACACTGCTTCTTTTTATCTCCCTACATTTGCTTATGCCTTATCTAGTGTGGTTTTGTCCCCATCCTTGACACAGATGCTACTGATTTCTGCATTATTTTAAGAACTGAAACACATTTTTTTTCAGGGTCACTTTTCTAGGAACAGGATACTGGTTTTTCTGGTCTATTTTTATTCTGAGTTTAGCTAGGATCCTGACTGCCTACTCTTCATTGCTGTTGGTGAGTAATGCTTCTCATTTCTTCCACTCCCTTCCTGAGTAGCCTGATGAGGTGTTCCTGCCTGTGGTATAGTATCCAGTTGGTACTGGGGACTCTCAGAACCTAAGATCACTCTTGTCTTAGTAGAGTTGGGATTTACATTAGCTAGTTGAATTTTAGGCACAAGGAATAGGACGTGGAAGGAAAGCCTGTTCTGTTAGAGGATGTGTCTTGCCAGTTTGGCCCTTTGAAAGTGTAACAACATCCTTTTTCTATTTCCTTGTTTCATACCCTATCCTATGGTTCCCTCAATATTGTCATTTTAGATACCCATAGCTTCACAGCAGCAGTATCTTTACTCATCTCATGTCCCATCTTCTGAAAATCAGTCTTTCTGGGTCTTAAAAAAATTTGCTTACTTGTTAAATTTGTTCTAATTTACAAATGCTAGTCACCTAGCCCAGATGCAAAGTACATTTTAGCAAAAGCCTTTGGCAATAGTGTGACCTTGCTTCTGTTGCCTAACATAGTAGTGTCACTTAGTGTGAGAAATTTATGCCAGGTAAGAGAAAAGTCTGGAAATGGGAGGATAACTTTAGACAGAGTTTTGCAGTGCCCATTTATACATAGGGCAGACAACTTTCTCTGATTTCACCATTCCTTTCTCTATTGAATTCTTGTCTGATACAGAAGAACCTAGCCCCCAAATATGTTGCTATTTGCATGAACTTTTTCTTTCAACAAAACTTATTAATCATTATATGAGCAGAACATTGTGAGAAGTGCTGAGTATACGAAGATCAATAAAAGCTAAGCAATTTCTGTTTTCATGCAGTGCACTTCATAGAGGTAGATGTGAGATATAACTATTCCTTGTCACTGTAGTGGGATCTTAAAGGAATGTTAGATTTGGACATATAGATATGGTAATGAGGAAGAACATTGTGGACTGAGGGAGCTTCATGACTAAGCAAGACAGAAAAATATAGGATGTCTTGCTGAGAGGGAAAGGTCAGTTCTGTTAGTATGTAGGGCATAATGAAGAATAATGGGAGGCCAGGCACTGTGGCTCATGCCTGTAATCCCAGCACTTTGGGAGGCCGAGGCGGGTGGATCATAAGGTCAGGAGATCGAGACCATCCTGGCTAACATGGTTAGAAGTAAAGCACTCCTCAGCAAATGTAAAAGAACAGAAATGATAACAAACTGTCTGTCAGACCACAGTGCAATCAAACTAGAACTCAGCATTAAGAAACTCACTCAAAACCGCTCAACTACATGGAAACTGAACAACCTGCTCCTGAATGACTACTGGGTACATAACGAAATGAAGGCAGAAATAAAGATGTTCTTTGAAACCGACGAGAACAAAGACACAACATACCAGAATCTCTGGGACACATTTAAAGCAGTGTGTAGAGGGAAATTTATAGCACTAAATGTCCACAAGAGAAAGCAGGAAAGATCCAAAATTGACACCCTAACATCACAATTAAAAGAACTAGAGAAGCAAGAGCAAACACATTCAAAAGCTAGCAGAAGGCAAGAAATAACTAAGATCAGAGCAGAACTGAAGGAGATAGAGACACAAAAAACCCTTCAAAAAATCAGTGAATCCAGGAGCTGGTTTTTTGAAAAGATCAACAAAATTGGTAGACCGCTAGCAAGACTAATAAAGAAGAAAAGAGAGAAGAATCAAATAGACACAATAAAAAATGATAAACCCCGTCTCTACTAAAAATATAAAAAAAAAATTAGCCAGGCGTGGTGGTGGGCGCCCATAGTCCCAGCTACTCGGGAGGCTGAGGCAGGAGAATGGCGTGAACCTGGGAGGCGGAGCTTGCAGTGAGCCGAGATCGAGCCACACTGCACTCCAGCCTGGACGACAGAGCGAGACTCTGTCTCAAAAAAAAAAAAAAAAAAAAAAAGAATGGGAAACATGGCTGAAAAGAGGTTTGTGAGATTTTGGAAGGCCTGGAAAGAAAGGCTAAGACATTTGATATAAATCAGTTTTCTATTTTAGGAAAATTATTCTTGATGTTGTGGTTTGGAGGATGGCTATAGGCAGAGAGACCAATTAGAAACTTTTTTTTTTACATGGGGAAAATGTAGATGAAGGATGTGCTGTAGGGCAAACTCTGACCACTGAATTGTACCACTTTTATGCACGATAAACATGAAATGGTATAGTTAGGTTCTAAGGTGGGAATGAATTCTGGTGTCCAATAAAGCAATATATTTTAACAAACTTTCTACTCTACCCTACCTCTTTTTGGATACATGCAATGGCAACAATAGTGAAAAAGGAGGGGGACCTGGATTCTATTTCTAGTTCTATCTTTAGGTACTATGTAACCTTGGTCAAGGCATGTAACTCTTCTGACCTCAGTTTCATTTTTTTTTCAAATAAGAATGATAATATTTAATGAAATGGTATAATATAGGGTTAAGTAAAGAACAAATGAAATACACATGAAATTATTTTGATAAAGAGGTAAGTGCCTTACACATCAAATTATCATTAATATCCTAGGCATCTGAGGACTCCAGTTCTCAATTTCTGTCTTTACACTGACTTGGTGACTGGCTAGATTTAGATTAAAATCCAAGATTTGTTGAATCTATACCAGTGTTAACAACAGTGGTTGACAATTGTAACAACAGCCCTGGTTCCCCAAAACAAGAGTCCTTGGAAGGGCTGCCTCCTGACCTTTCTTCTCTTACAAGTGAGTCCAAGTAATACCAGGAATAAGGTTCCTCACAGGGAAAAGAAATGGGCAGGAACTCAACTGAGTATCAGTGTGGTAATTGTTATGAAATCTTAGAGGAGATAACACAGAATTCTTCCTGAGGTTGCTGGTGAAAGTTATAAATAGGAGGTGAGATTTGAACTGGCTTTGAAGAGTCAGTGGCATAGGGAGAGGGAGCTTTTTCAGGCAAACAGCATGGAAAACTCCCAGAGGCTAAATAAAGTACAGGTATAGCAAGAAATGAGTGTACTGCTAGACTGTGAACGGAATTTGGAGCTACGGGAACAGTGCTTTGGGTGGCAACTTGGTGATTTCAAAATAACTCTCTTTTTCTTCTTTGCTTTTGCAGTTACTTGGATTTTTGTTGCTTTGGGAAAGGATTGAACTATACCTGCACTTGTGTCATAAGGTAGGACATCTGAGTCCACATAGGAAACCTTAGACCAGGACTGAACCTTAGACCAGGCCTGAACATGCTCCTTGGTACTCAGTTTTGTGTATGGGGTTACCCTCTCTGTTACTGTTCTCCTTGGAGAGAAGAGATTTACTTACACCATATTAACTGAAATAATTAAATTTCTAACGTTGCAACTGATTTATGGAGGGAGCTGAACCCGAGCTGAACCCAAACTCTTATTTGTTCTCACTACTTCCTATTAAACTCAATCTGTAGCCCTGTTCTTCCCATTCCAGTAAAATCTTAGGCACTCATTCCATTAATTTCCCAGTACTTTTCAGTACAAGAATACTCTCATTTCAGTGATTAAAAATTTCAGTTCACTGTAATAACCTAAGCTCCAACTTTATTAACCTTAAAATGTTTCCCCTCCCCTATTTGGGCCTTATCCAAGCCTGAAGCCCATAGCAGCAGAGAGGGCATGGTGGTCCTTCTACCTCTTTTCCGCCTGAGTGGAGTCCAGGGGAAGAGGAGATGGAGAAACGAGCACAGTCTCACAAGGAGAGGGGAGAAAGGGAATCAGGGGTTCATTTCTAGGTAAATGTACAGTTGCTTCTTTTCCCGTGGACGTTTTCTATGTGTGTTTTCAGAAATCCTACTGAGAACCTTGACTATAACTCTCTTGGTGGAGTCAATGCCTGTCTTCCTGTAGCCCCCTGAAATTTCTTTTTTGAAGTAGTTTTCACCCTGTCTTGGGTTTGGATATCTTTAAAATAACACCAGCATGATTTCTTTCACAGGGTCTATATCTGGTCCCCAGAGGACAGTCAGCTTTGCCCCACCATCTGCAGGCATGCGGCATATTTCCAATATAGCATCCTTGTTTTGTTCTCCCATGGGCTTGAGCAGCTCCAGTGACAGCCTCTTGCCTTTTTATAGACTTTTTTGGGCATGGTTTTTAAAAATTGATACATAGTAATTAGACATATTTGTGGGATCCATGTGATGATTTTGATATATGCCTACAATGCATAATGCTCAAATCAGGGAATTTAGGATATCCATCATCTCAAGCATTTATCATTTCTTCATGTTAGGAACATTTCAACTCTTCTAGCTGTTTTGAAACTATTTTTTGAACTATTTTGAAGCTATTTTATATTATAAATTATTGCTAACTGTAGTCACCTTACTGTACTGTCAAACATTAGAACTTACTCTTTATCTAATGGTATGTTCTCATTAACCAACCCCTCTTCATTTCTCCCACTCTGACCCACCCTTCCCAGCCCTTGGTAACTATCACTCTATTCTCTACTTCCATGAGATCAACTTTTTTACCTCCCAAATATGAGTGAGAACATCAGGCATAGTGTTGATACCATTTCTTGTATTTCCCCAAATCCAGAAACATTTCAAACTCTTGAGTGGTCCCCTTAAGTCTTAAATCAGTCAATTTGCATTGCTAATAAAGGAATACCTGAGATTGGGTAATTTATAAAGAAAAGAGGTCTATTTTGTCTCATGGTTCTGCAGGCTGTAAAGGAAGCATAGCACTGGCGTCTGGTCCTGGTGAGGGCCTCAGGAAGCATACAATCATGGTGGAAGGCAAGTGGGGAGCCAGCATATCACATAGCAAGAAAAGGAGCAAGAGAGAGAAGGAGGAGGTGCCAGGCCCTTTTAAACAACCAGATCTCATGTGAACTCACAGAATGAGAACCCACTCATTACTGCAAGGACAGCACCAAGCCATTCATGAGGGAGCTGTCCCCGTGATCCAAACACCTCCCACTATGCCCACCTCCAGTATTGGTGGTCACATTTCAACATGAGATTTGGAGGGAACACAGGTCCAAGCCATATCAATATCCTCTTATTCAAATGAGAAGTATGAACTGGAAATATAAATTTAGAGTTATTAGAATAGATGGAGCTTGAAGCCATGAGATTTTTCTAGGGAAAGAATATAGATTTGAAAATTGAACAAATAGGCCTTATTGATATCCAACATCTATTTTGGAGTTGGGACACCATGATAAATTAACCGATACCAAGAATCCCTGAAAACATCCTGATTACCATTCCAGGTTAGTGTCTATTATAAAAACTATGCTTATGTTGCCTGTGCCAGTTAAGTACTGCTACTTGGCCTCTGCCACAGCAGAAGCACATCATCCCCTTTGAAATCAGGAAGACTGTTTGAGTGGCAGCATCTCTCACCTTTTTTCAGGCATACAGGATGGCCACCACAGTGCTTTTCAAGGATGCTGACACTTTCCTCACCAGCGTCTTCTGAGACCTCCCAAAGAACACGATATAGGGAGTAGGTTAGCTGATCATAGGTGATACCGTTCCAGCACCTTTTCTTAATAAATCTTTTATTATTTCTTCTATATTATCCTAAGAAATTACTGGCATCCCAATTTCATTGAGCATAGGCTACCAATGAGCCTAGGCTTCAGATAACCAAACAATCAGAACCTCTTTGAACTGCTTAATACCTGAATTCTAGGATATTAAATCCAGAATCTCTGGTAAGTGCACCCATATCAATAAATTTAGTCTGGTCTAAAATTATGTTCTCTTTTCCTTGTCTAGCACCCTTAGAATTCATTCCCACACCTATTCTACAGGATTTTTGCCAATATTTGTTAGTAAAATCTTGTTTTCTAAGCCTTCATCTTCTGAGGCATTCTGGGATCTAGTTCACAGAGTCTGAAGGCAATGAAAAGTGCAGGGTGATTGTTAAGAGTTGGCATTCCCTTGGAAGTTAACTACCTTGGTTGAGTCTTCAGGTCTTCAAACCAGGAAGGACCAGGCTTATCAGACTTGTGAGGAGAGACTGATTTTATTGGCAAGGGAGATTTTGTGGGGCTTGGAGTTTCATTTTATTGTACTCAGAATAAATTTAGGAAGAAAAGCATTAGCACGAGGCCTAGAACCCCTTCCCCTTCTACCTACAGATGCCCAGAGAGAAGTGAATGGCATCAACCCAAACTCCTTGTAAACATGCTAATAACCTGACCTCCTGGTAAACACACTAAAGGTATTTGTCAGCTGCTTATCTGCAAAAATTTCTAGCAGGATATACCTAGATATATTTAGGTTGGTTTTATTGTAAACAAACCTGGAATATATAGGTTCATGTGTTAAAAGACATTGACTGGCTAGAGTTATATAATTAATGGAATATAAAATAATGATGCTCCATAAAAAACCAAAATGACGCCTGTGAAGCAATGTTTCTTCATATTTTGCTCAAAACACACCTTACATTTTAAGTCCAAAAACAGAATGTATACTAATACGGGAGAGGAAAGACCCTATATGAGTAACTGCATTTGACGTGATCATATTCACTCAAAAAAAAATTTTTTTTTTTTTTTTGAGGCAGAGTCTCACTCCGTTGCTCAGGCTGGAGTGCAGTGGTGCAATCTCAGCTCACTGCAACTTCTGCCTCCCGGGTTCAAGCGATTCTCCCACTTCAGCCTCCCGAGTAGCTGGAACTACAGTTGTGTGCAACCACACCTGGCTAATTTTTGTATTTTTAGTAGAGATGGGGTTTCACCATATTGGCCAGGCTTATCTCGAACTCCTGGCCTCAGGTGATCCACCCTCCTCAGCCTCCCAAAGTGCTGGGATCATAGATGTGAGCCGCTGCTCCCAGCCTGCCACTGGAAAATCTTTTATCTGTTCTCTATGATTGCCTGTATCCTTTAAATTCATAGTGAAGTTTGGTGTTGGGTAAGATCTGTGATTCTTATGACTCTGGCAATTCAATTTTTGTGTTGTGATGCATTTAGTTTTTCCTAATAGGTTGTTTAAAATTTTTTCATCTATGTATGTATTTTCTGTTCTTGTAATAATGTCCTTGTTAAATTTGGGTATAATGTTTTGTTGCACTCATAAGATGTTATAAAGTATTCTCTCTTTTTCTATTCTCTGAAAGAGTTTGTTAAAGATTGGAAATATTTCTTCCTTAAATGTTTGGTAGAATTTATCATTGAAGTCAGCAAAGAGTTGTGAAAGACTTAATTATGGATTCAATTATTTTAGATGTAGAGATTATGGAAAGGAGAGCTAAGTACTGTCTAGAGGGCAGCACAGATGTAGGAAAACTATACATTTGAAAGGGAGGAAGTTAGGAAAATTAGGTCTTCTTGGTCTCAATGTTCTTTCTCTATGAGGTATACAGTGTTCTGGCAGGCAGGTTTTTTCATCTGTTTAATAAATACTTATTGGATGCTTACTATGTGCCAGGCATTCTGCAGGACACTGAGGATGTAATCATAAAAAATACCAATATTAACCTTGACTTCATGAAGCTTATAGTCTGTTGGGGAAAACGGACGTTGAAAAGGCAATTACCGAGTATTATTTACTTATAATTGTATTGAGTATACAATTGAGGACTAAAGAAATGGTGAAGACTTTAATGGCAACTGTTGAATCTGAGTAAGAGATACCAAGCAATGTTGAGGACCCAGCTGAGGCTGGAGATAGTAAATTAGTAATGGTAAATTAGCTGTGTAATTTTTTCCAGCCATGCTATACAGCAAAGACTTAGAAGCAAAGAAGGTGAATGATTAGTTCCATCTAATACTGGGGATTTGCAGGAAAAACAAGATCTTTCTCTACATTATTATGGTAAAAGAATGAGGAAGCAGATAAGGTCCCTGACATTGTGAAGACACACATGTAATTCCTGAGGACAGTTCTGATCCAAGCCTAGTGCTTGAAGTCAGGAGATTTTTTTTCTGTTTCCCTAGATCCTGACTCTGCTAGTGATTCTTCTGTGTGTCATTTTAATGTTCATTATATGCAAATTCTGGAAAGAAAGGTGGCTGGTAGCTGGGCTGTCAATGCAGGTAAGCATCATCCTATAGCTCCAGCACTAGCTGTCTAGATGTATCCAGCCTGACTTTTGGCTTTCTCACAGATCTTTGCTCCCTACGTGCACCTGGTCAGCATAACTGTGATGGTTATCCTTTTCTGGCCTGTGGCCTTCTACGTGGCACGTTTGGAAAGAGAAGGTATGTCACATAGGGCAGAACCCTGCCTATTTCTTCAGCTCTGGCTTTAGCTTGCATACTCCACTCAGGAAAACAGGAGCTTGGGAACTAGCCACCCCTATGCCTCGTTGAAATTCATTTAGCTTGTTACTCAGGCATGCTCCTGTGCTTTCACTCACTACCCTGTCATAGTGGCCAATGGCCTGTCATAGTATTTCTGTGGCCAAACAGACCTTCTTCTAAAGAGGGATTCTTTTTTTGGAAAAATAAGATCTTTCTCTACATTATTATACATTGACTGTCTGAAGATGGATGGTGGGTGACGCAGTAGAGGCTGTTTTAATTTTACTTGACCAAAGTGCTGGTACAAGTCACAATTCTTTCCATTTATATTCAAATATTAGTAGTTTCTTTTTTGTTTGTTTGTTTGTTTGTGTTTTTTGAGACAGAGTCTTGCTCCATTGCCAGGCTGGAGTGCAGTGGCACAATCTCGGCTCACTACAACCTCCGCCTCCTGGGTTCAAGCGATTCTCCAGCCTCAGCCTCCCAAGTAGCTGGGATTACAGGCGTGCACCACCACGCCTGGTTGTATTTTTAATAGAGATGGGGTTTTACCATGTTGGCCAGGATGGTCTCAATCTCTTAACCTCGTGATCCGCCTGCCTCAGCCTCCCAAAGTGCTGGGATTACAGGCGTGAGCCACTGTGCCCGGCAAATATTAGTAGTTTCAACTAATACTAGGTCCAGAGATTTCTGCTTACATCCAAGTAACTCAAAGCAGTCCCCTGTGAGACCATGTCATACCTGAGGACTTACAGCAGAAGGTTAAATGTCTTGTCTCTGTCACTGGTTTCCTCTTCATTGTTTGCCCCAGTGTAATGGAATCAAAAGAACTGGATCTGTACACTAAACTGTTTTGAGAATGGAAGTATCTTTCACCACTCTATGGATAAACCAATAGGACCTTCTTCTCTCTGGGTCTCCTTTTTCCTCTTTTTTAAATAAGAGGTATTTGCTTTCTGACCTGTGGGGGTATGCAGGCAAGAGAAAGACTGCATAGATAGTGCTGCCATTGTGTGTTTATATATATATGCTTGTGTGTGGAGGGTAAATTTTAGAAAGTATTTCTGGGGCAAGGGCTTAAAGGGGACAATAATGAACTCTTTTCTTTTTCACTTTCTAAATTTTAGTTAGAATGAGAAGATACAGGATGACACATTCTGAGAAAAAAAGACTCAAGAAATGTAATGTAATCACAAGGTTAAGAGGTTAGAGCTGGAGACAGATTTGAAAGTCACTAAAGCATAGGTGGTAACTTGAAAATGTACAAATGGGTAAAATTCTCAGAGGTCTAAAATAGTAAGTCTTGGGGAATGGCTGGTTATCGCAGGCATTGTGTACAGGCTCTGTATGTGAATGTGTGTGTATGCACGAGAGGGAGAGGGAGGGAGGGAAAGAGGGGGAAGCAAATGATTAATATTTATAGAGTAACTATTATGAGTCAACACGGTCATAACAACCTATAAGGTTGATATAAGCAGTAGGACAGCCCCATTTTACAGAAGAAAATGAAGATTCAGAGAGGTTAAGTTGTCCTTAGTCACACAATTAGGAAGTGGCAGAACTTGGCTTTAAACCCAGATTTCTGCCAATTAGTGCCCTTTCCACTATACTGTACTGCCTTAAATATACAGATGTTTTAGGATGATCTTTACAGGCTCTGGGGCTTTCTTAGAATCAGCCAAGCTCCTCCTCCTCCTGAGAAGCTGCTCCTTGACATCCCTTCTCCTTCCTTTTCTTCCCCATCTGTCCCCTGTACAGTTGAGCCCTCTGTCAATTTCCAGTTCCAGTAAAGTTGCCTTAATAATAATGCCCTATATTTGTACAGTTGTATACTTTTATATCCAAATCACTGGAAGTAAGTGGAAATGTCACAGAAATAGAAAGTAAATTAGCCAGTACACAGTCAATGAAACCCATGGACTGTGGGTTTACTCAGACTGCTGCTTTGCTTGGGATGATTTTCCATCCCTCTTTATCTCTTTTTCCGCCACTTCCCCTTCCTTTCAAATTTTTCAGGTCTACAAGTGCCTGTTGGATTACCCTTTCTTCTTATCCTTTTAAGTCTCTATTTGATGCCACTGGGGATTTATTCTCCCTGCATTCAGGAGAAGGAGAATTTGGGGCCCAAGCCAACCATCTTTGGACATAGAGGTGCACCCATGGTAGGTCTGAGCATGATGAACATGGGTGAAAATAAGTATGTGTGGGGTATGTGGTCGAGAGAAGAAAACAGAACCATGGGAGCCCCTGGAGAGAAAAAGTGATTGCATTAAGATGGCAAGAATAAAGAGTTCATTGTAAAGGCTGGACTTGAATCCAGGCCACCTAACTCCCAGTCCATTTCTCTTTACTGTGCCCAGTGACATTGTCTCAGATGAGCAGAGTTCCAGAATCAGCTTGGATGGAGGGTATACAGGTTTTGAAAGGAGATCTCAGGGAGCCAAGCTCTGCTCCCCAAAATCCTACTGGGCTCTACCCCTACCACAAAAGGAATGCTGGGAGGAGAGACTCTGAGGCTTAGGGCCTGATGTCCTTTTCTTCTACAGTTGGGGCCTGAGAATACCATGATGTCCTTTGAGAAAGCTGTTGAACATGGAGCCCATGGATTGGAGACTGATATACACTTAAGGTAAGAAAGCAGGGAACTGGGGTGAGGGGAGGAGGGGATAAGTTCAATGCCATGCAAGAGAACCAGCCTGGCCTGAGGTGTAGAGACAGCAAGCCCTGGGGAGTTGTTCCTGTGTTCATATGGCATATATGCATGTACTACACAGATGAACCACATCTCACAAACCGCACCTCTGCATCTCCATGTTTTCAATGACAGGGTTACAAATTAGACACACTAGATATAGTCTTCACACATGATTCAAATATGGCCCCATTGCAAACCGTGCTTACCACTTCACTCTATGTACTACCTTAGCAATTTATTTAACATTCCTTGAGCATTTGCTGTATTCCAGGCCTTCTTCTGAGTGCTTGGGAAATGCAAATGAATAAGATGTAGTCATACCTAAAAGATGTTCCAGCTAGTGAAGGAGACATGGGATGTTTACAGATAACTACAGAATAAGGCCATTTGTGGCAAGAGCCTTCCAGAGAAAAATAAGTGTAATGGAACCTCAGTGGAGGAAAAGGTCACTTCCTGTTGTGTGGGAAAAAAAAGAAAAAAAATTTGTATGCTCAACGTTGTGTTTGGGTTGAGCCTTGAAGGAAAAATACCATTTTACCAAGCAGAGATGGGGGAAGGAGAAAATTCCAGGGAATTCATTCTGAAAAGCTTTTGCTCTAAGACCCTATGAGGAGAATGAAAAGACAAGTGTCAGACTGGGAGACAATATTTGTAAAACACATGTCTGGCAAAAGACTTGTGTCTAGGATATATAAACTTTCAAAACTCAACAGTAAAATGAAAACAAAAACAAATACAAACCAAACAATCCAATTAGAAAATGGACGAAATACATGTGTAGATATGTCACTGAAGAGAATATACAGATAGCAAATAAGTACATGAGAAGATGTTCAACTGCATTAGCCTTTAGGAAAATGCAAATTAAAGCTAATACTACTCATCTATCGGAATGGCTAAATTAAAAAATAGCAAGAACAGTAAATGCTGGCAGACAAATTGAATCACTCATATGTTCCTGGTGGAAACATAAAATTGTATAGCCACTCCAAGTAAGTCTGGCAGTTACTTAAAAAACTAAATACAGTCATATCTCACTTAATGATGAGCATACGTTCTGAGAAATGCGTTGTTAGGCAATTTTATCATTGTGTGAATATCATAGGGTGAACTTACACAAACCTAGATGGCATAGCCTACTACACACCTGGGCTATATGGTATGACCTGTTACTCTTCGGCTGCAAGCCTGTACAGCATGTTACTGTACTGAATACTGTAGGCAATTGTAGAACAATGGTAGGTATTTGTGTATCTAAATATATCCAAACATAGGAAAAGTACGGTAAAAATAACAATATAAAAGATAAAACATGGTACACCTGTATAGGGCATTTACCATGAATGGAGCTTGCAGGACTGGAATTTGCTCTGGGTGAGTCAGTGAGTGAGTGGTCAGTGAATGGGAAGGCCTAGGACATTATGTACACTACTGAAGACTTTATAAACACTGTACACTTAGATTGCACCAAATTCATAAAAAAATTTTCTTCAATAATAAATTAACTCCAGCTTATTGTAACTTTTTGACTCTTGTTATAACACTTAGTGTAAGCACAACTACATTGTACAGCTGTACACAAATATTTTCTTTCTTTATAACCTTATTCTCTAAGCTGTTTTCTATTTTAATTTTTTTTAACTTTTTTGTTAGAAACTAAGAAACAAGCACACACATTAGCCTAGGCTTACACAGGGTCAGGATCGTTAATATCACTGTCTTCTACCTTCACATCTTGTCCCACTGCAGTGTCTGCAGGGATAACATGCATGGAGCGGTCATCTCCTATGAAAACAATGCCTTCTAGAATACCTCCTGAAGGACTACCTGAGGCTGTTTTACATTTAATTTTTTAAATATATAATAGAATGTATATACTCTAAAATAACAATAAAAAGTGTAGTGTAGTAAATATATAAACCAGTAACAGTTGTTTATTGTCATCCTCAGGTATTATGTATTATCTGTAGTTGTATGTGCTATACTTTTATATGATTGGCTGTACAGGTTTGTTTACAGAAGTGTCACCATAAACATACGAGTAATGTATTGTGCTACAATATTATGGCTACGAAGTCACTAGGTGATAGGAAATTTTCAGCTCCATTATAATCTTATGGGGCCACTGTCATATATGAGGTCTGTTGTTGACTGAATTGTCATTATGTGGCACATTATATACTTACCATACACCCCAGAAATTGTACTCCTGGGCATTTATTCCACAGAAAAGAAGACAATGTTCATATAGAAAAAAACTTCACATTAATTTTCATAGCTGTTTTATTTGTAATAGCCCAAATCTAGAAACAACCCAAATGTCCTTTAAGAGGTTTAATGATTAAATAAACTGTATTCATCCATACTGTGGAATATTACCCAGCAATAAAAATGAATGAACTATTGAAACATGCTGCTATTTGGATGGACCTCATGGGAGTTACTTTGAGTGAATAAAGCCAGTCTCAAAAGGTTATATACTGTATGATTCCATTTGAAGATCACATTCAAATGACAAAATTAAAGGGATGGAGAAAAATCAGTGGTTTCCAGGGGCGAAGGAGGCAGAGAAGTGGCTCCCACTTTAAAAGGTAACACAAAACTCTTCTTGTATATTTACTGTTCTGTATCTTGACTATGGTGGTGGTGATATGTCTGCACATGTGATAAAATTAACAAAATATACAAATAAGTTCATGTAAACTAAATATAGAACTAAATATACAAATAAGTTCATGTAAAATGAATGAAATCTGAATGAGGTCACAGATTTTATCAATGTCAGTTTCCTTGTTGTGATAGTATAGTATAGTTATGCAAGATGTTACTATTAGGGGAAATGGGCTAAGGGTATATAGGATCTCTCTGTATTTCTTACAAACCCATGTGAATCTACAATCCTCTCAAAATAGAATTTAAAGAAAAGAATCTCGTTAGCTTTCTTAAGAAAAGATAAAGTGATTCTAAAATCAGAAGATGATCCATTCTGACATTTTAAAACTTTTCTAGGCCCTATATACTGCTCCAGTTTATGCTCCATGTCTTCACTTTCTTTTAAGCAGCATTCCTCCAAAGAGTGGTCTGTACTGCTCTAGAGGATCAAAAGTTTTTATTGGTCTACCCTTCTAGGTTCTTTGGCTAGTCTACAAATTAAATTGACATAAGACAGATTAACAGGAGAAAAATAATTTTAATTACCTATGTACACATGGGAGTCCCACAAAAATTTGAAACTCAAGGAAAAGGCCAGATGATTGAAGCTTGTATAGTTTCCTGAGCTATAGAAAGGAATAGGGGCTGTGCGGGGGCAGAGACAAATTGTGGTAAGAAGAGGGAAGAAAATGTGTGGTGAATAAAGGTTGTCTTATTATACAGATATAAGTCTGTTGATAATAAAATGATTTCAGAGCAGCTCTCTTATTGGTACAGATACTTTTACTAATGAAAATTTCCTTTATAAATATAAATTTCCTTTACAAAAGGGCAACTTTTCAGAACTTCTCCTGTGTCTGCAGTTTCTCAAAATAACCAGCTCAAAATAATCAATATGCCAAAGAGGTATATATTGGGGTGGCATATTCTGGTCTCCTGCAGTCATATTTTAGGGTGAGTGTCTTGAACTCCAACATTGCCTTTCTTTGCCTTCTCTCAATTCTCCCCTTTGTTTTGGATAACTTTGAATCCTTTTTGAGCCTATCCCAATCAGGCTTCTTCTACACCACTTCTCAGAGCTCTTACTAAGTTATCAGGGACCTCAAACTTCTTAAACATCATAGTAAATTTTCATTTTCATCTTACTCTCTCAGCATTTGAGTAGTCCTTCATTTTTGAAAGACTTCCTTTATTTGGCTATTAGAATACCATACTCTCCTGATTTTCTTCCTACCTGGCTGTTTCCTATGTGACTTCTTTTGCTGGCTCCTTCTTCCCTTCTTGCCTTTAAAATGTTGGAATTTTTGAGATTTGTGATAATATAGCTGTAAAGGATGTTTGATCCCTACCCCAAGTTCACCCCAAAGTGAATTTGATAGTGCTCATCCCACTTTATAAAATTGCAGCTATGTTGTTCTTAAATGTGAAACACGTTTATATGAAACCTTCATTTGAATATATTTTTGAGAAACATTTGAAAAGGCAGAGACATTTTTTAAATCTAAAAAGCAAGTAATGTAAACAAGTTATTTGCATCTGAGTGAAAGCCTATGGGAGATTCTGAGAAGATCTACGCAAAATTTTTGGCTGCTATTATTCCCAGTCCTCTTATAAAATTTTTAGCATAAAAGCCCAGCCAGCCATACACCTCTCTGGAGAACACTGAATTAAGTTTTCTGGGGATTGCAGAAACACACAGATCCTGAAGAAATGTTGACCTCCTCGTGTGGACCAATAGGAGAAATCTTGCCAACAGTCACTGGAAGTCCATGGAAGCTGAGTTAGATTGAAAGATCCCAATAAGCTTGTTTGTGCCTATTGCTCTTACTCCCTCTCTGCTAATGCAGTCTCCGCCTAACTTTTTAAGGGAAATAAATGTAAATGTCACACATAACAAGTATGTGTGTGATAACTAGTTTCTGTGGGTATTGCCTACCCTTTAGCATCCATGATGAACAAAATGTCAAAAATTTTAATGAAGATGTGTCATGCCAAGCCATATGAGAACCTGAGACAAAAGGAAAAATCAGTAATACTATCTTATCTTCATTTAAAATTTAATATTTTGTTTATAGTGGATTTTTGCATTGGTTTTGTCTTTTAAATATTGTATTAAAATAGTATTTATCTTGCTTATTAGTTTTTGGCACCCCTTTAAATTTTAGACCCATGGCAAGTGCACTATCATTTTGTTGTTTTCTCCTTTCCTGCCTCCTTTTGGACTAATGGAGCATTTTTTAGAACTTCATCTCTACTGTTGGATTATTAGCTATACCTCTTTTCTTTTTTTTCAGTCGTTGTGCTAGAGTTTACAATATGATCTTTAACTTATTTCTCCCTTTGAGTATTATACATTTTTGTGTAAAGCATATGTCTTTTATCAGTACACTAACATTTCATCTCTCCCATAGTATGACCTGGTGCTATCACGAACCTCATTATACATTGCTATTACTTTTTGCTTTAAACAGTTAATTCTGTTTTTAAAAAATGAGAAAAACGTTTCTATATTTACTCACGTATTTATCATTTCTGGCACTATTCTTTTGTGTAGATCCAAGTTTCAAATTGTATCAATTTCCTTTTTGTCTAATAATTATTTTAATCTTTTTTACAGTAAAGGTATGCTGGAAATGAATTATTCTGCTTTTTGTTTGTATGAAATATTTTAATTTTCCCTTCATTTTTGAAGAATATTTTTGCTGCATATAGAATTCTAAGTTGACAGTTGTTTTCTTCAAGCATGTAAAAATTGTTATTTCCTAGTTTTCTGTCTTATGTTTTGATAAGAAATCTTCTGGATGCTTATCTGTATTCTCCTCCACATATGCCCACCCCTAGCCCCAGCTCCTTTTTTTCTTTTTTTTTTTTTTTTTTTGCAGCAGAGAAAGATTTAGTGATAGAGTCATCAAATGAGGAAATAGGAGGAAACCTCAAATCCATCTCCCTGTGGAGTTTGGGGCTAGAGTTTTTAATGGTTTTGGAGTGGGCTGAAGTGTGCAGATCGTTGATTGGTCAAAGAGTACAGGGTAAAGTCAAGGGACAGGGAGATGAAGAAACTATATTCTCATGCTGATTCTGTTCCTCTGTGGGGGTCCTCAAACTGGTTCATATCAGCTGTTTTACCGGAATATGGGATCTGAAAAACATCTTAAGCACTTCTTAAACAAAAGCCTTGTGATTCTGATGTCAGAAATCCTATCTATAGATACACTGGGGATACAAATGGTCAATGTCAAATGATCTTCCATTACAAGGAAGTGGTTCAAAATGAAGCCTGATTAATACTTAATTAGAGCTATATTTCTGTCCAGAATTCTTGTTAACCCTGTGAGGATGGCTTCAGTACCCCCTTACCTTCTTTATCCCTCGGTCCTGAAGTGTGATCATTAAGGAGGAATTGGGCCATGACCGCTTTGGCTGATTTCCTGCTGACAAGGGTCAAGGGTACCATAATTAGGATTTGAGGAATGAAACTGCTTTGTAGTAGCCTGTAAATGTTCTTGAGTGCCAGGTATAGGGTTCTGATTCTGCATGACAAAAGTGTCAGTTCTTTTGTTACTAGTCCTCATTGTCTGTTGTGAATAGAAAGAAGAGCAAGATGACAATAATAAGAGTTTGTAAGGGGAACTAAAACCAGTTTCCCATTCCCTTAGGAAGCCAGCTAAAGAGATCATTTAAGGGGAATCTGTGGTACACACCTCTCATAACTATTTAGCTTATTTGGAAATTTTTTCTATTCACAACAAGTGGTATTAGCTATTGCGCAGATACCACTTGTTTTGCCAAAAGGAAATCTAATACAATTTAATTAGTCAGAACTGCCTGGGCCAAAGAGCTTAAACCATTATGCCTAACAGCCTTCTTTATTTCAGCATGTCAGCATACCACAATTTGGGTGTAGGTTTCTGAGCTCCAACATCCCCATCTGAAGCTTCCCTAGAGGTTTCACACACTAAAAGCTGAGTTGGTGGGAAAACTGAGTTAATAGCTGAGTGGCAAAGGATCCCCGTAAACCAGTCTTCTATTTCTGGGAATAGCCCAGTCCCATTAAACAGCTGTGTCTCGTTTCAGGAGTTAGTATTGCAAATGAGCTTTCAAATGGAAGAAAAACAAATGTAATGTTTGGAGAAATCTATAAATCAGTTTCCTTAGTCTGGAGGGCAGTCAGTTGAGGTGTCTAGATGTTAGATTTGGCTGGGTGTGGTGGCTCAAGCCTGTAATCCCAGCATTTTGGGAGGCCGAGGCAGGGAGATCACCTGAGGTCAGGAGTTCGAGACCAGCCTGGCCAACATGGTGAAACCCCATCTCTACTAAAAATAGAAAAATTAGCTGGGCGTGGTGGTGGGCACCTGTAATCCCAGCTACTCGGGAGGCTGAGGCAGGAGAATCACTTGAACCTGGGAGGCGGAGGTTGCAGTGAACTGAGATGGCACCACTACACTCCAGCCTGGGTGACAGAGTAAGATTCTGTTTCCAAAAAAAAAAAAAAAAAAGATGTTAGGCCCAAAGCATCTTCAGTTAACGTGGAAGCAGGCAGTGGCAATCTGACACATTTTTCTTGCCTGTAGTTTATGTATCACAAGATACGCCTGCAGGAAAAAGATAGTAGTAATTTCATTGAGTCTAAGTGAGAAAAATGGAAAGAGAATTTGAAGACATTAGTTTGGAGACTTTTAGCCAGGAAAGAATTCAGCATTCAGTTCAAATCTTCATCAGATTTTGAAAAAATTTTTAGTTTTACTTTTTGAAATGTTTTTTTCTGTACCTCCCTTCTTTTTTAGGACTCCATTTACATATATATAATACTGCTTGATCATTGCCTTACAGGTCACTGATGCCTCATTCTTTTTGGTTTCAGTCTTCTTTCTATGCTTTCATCTGGATATATTCTAATGCTACATCTTTAAATTCATTGTTCTTTGCATGATCTGCAATATCTGATCTGTTTTAAATTTCATGCAATGAAATTTTCATTTCAGTTATTATATCTTATCTCTAAATTTCCGTTTTTTATACCTTGTATGTGTATCTTCATTATGTTCATGTTTTCCTTTACATACCTTGTTTACACCTTTATAATTTTGTTCTACACTGTTTAACACCCTTGTCTATGAATTCTGTTATCTCTTTCACTTTTGAGTTTGTCCCTGTTGAGTAATTCCTCTTCCATATGGTCACATTTTCCTGCTTGTTTATATCTCTAGTAAGTTTTGATTACATGCTGGACTTGTAGTTTTACATTGTTGGGTGCTATATCTTGTATCCTTTAAGGTTGGTCATTTTCTAGCAGATAGTTGTTACTTCCAGACTAGTTTGGTCTTTTCTTTTGAGGCTTGTTTTTAAGCTCTTTTTTAGAGGATCTAAAGTGGCTCTAAGGCCATTGTAGTTCTAAATTATTCCCCCCCCACCACCATTTTTTTTTCTGAGACGGAGTTTCACTCTTGTTGCCCAGGCTGGAGTCCAGTGGCGCGATTTTGTCTAACTGCAACCTCCGCCTCCCAGGTTCAAGCATTCTCCTGCCTCAGCCACTTGAGTAGCTGGGACTACAGGCGTGTACCACCATGCCTGGCTAATTTTTGTATTTTTAGTAGAGACGGGGTTTCACTATGTTGGCCAGGATGGTCTTGATCTCGACCTCGTGATCCGCCCACCAAAGTGTTGGGATTACAGGCGTGAGCCACCGCGCCCAGCCAATTATCCCCTTTTCTAAGGTGTGATCTTCTGGAGTCTCTAAAGAATGCCTGTGTAATTACTGAAGACTCTCCTCTCTCGCTGGATGGAACTTGAATGATTCATACCCCTGTGCAAGCTCCGATTGTCTTAGAACTGTCTGGTAATATTTTCTTTTCTTAGAAGTTGTTCTTGCCAAGCTTCATAGTTTTACTCTGTACACATACAGATTGATATTTAGCCATACACTTACGGACTTTTGCATATTTTCTTGGAACTGTGTGTTTGTTTTTGCATAACTCTATCCTTTATGGGACTCTAGCCCATAAATTCTAGCTGTCTTGGCTCCCCGCTTACTCTAATCTCTTTCTTCTCATTTCAGCAAGACAGCTAGGTCCCTTTTAGGTTCCCCCACCCTGTACTGAAATTCAGTATTCACCTGCAGGAAAGAAGCCTGGGTGATGGAATTGCTTATGTCATTTTTTTTTTTGCTTTTCTCAGAGATTGTAGTAATATTATGCATCCTTTTGTCCATTAACTGAAAATAGTTATTTCCTTTATTTTGTCCAGTTTTCTAGTGGCTTATAGCAGAAGAGTAAGTTCTAAGCCTTATCTTCCTCATTATAGATGTTCTCTTCATAGATATTTTAATGAGAAAGGGAGAGATAGTTTCATAAAATCAGAGATTCTCCAAAGCAAATTGCAGATAGAAGAACAAGGAACTTACCTTATGATACTATCTGATGTGGAAAGTCTAGGACCAGAAATATTCAGTGTAGGCTGGGCACGGTGGCTCATGCCTATCATCCCAGCACTTTGGGAGGCTGAGGTGGGCGGATCACTTAAGGCCAGGAGTTCGAGACCAGCCTGGCCAACATGACAAAATCCTGTCTCTACTAAAAAATACAAAAATAAGCCAGGTGTTGTGGTGCATGCCTGTAGTCTCAGCTACTCGGGAGGCTGAGGCAGAAGAATCACTTGTGTGATCACGGTTGTGGTGAGCCGAGATCATGCCACTGCACTCCAGTCTGGGTGACAGAGCAAGACTCCGTCTCAAAAAAACAAAAACAAAAACCAAGCAAACAAACAAAAAGAAATACTCAGTGCAGTGCCTAGCTGGGAAAGGGTCAGAATAATACAGGAAAACTGTGTGGACACCTGCTTAGTATGGTCCTGGAACCTGAGGACCTTGCATCATCCCTACCTCCATTCACTTTATTTTCAGGCCACTACTGTGCCTGCTGTTTTCCTAATGCCAGAAAGCCCCTGAATAGAGAAGCTAGTCTTTCACCATCACTAATGTGATTATATATCATGAAAGATTGATCCCTAGAGCAGAAAAATATTGACACCAACGTGTAAATGACTGATATGTAGCCCTTTTCTAAGATTTGAGAGGGAGTAAGGAGCCCTAGTGACACTTGTGACCTTGAAGGACTTTCTGGGGAGCCTGTCTACCAAGGTAGCTAAATTCAGCCTATCTACCCCTGCCCTTCTTTTCTACCTCTGCCTCAGTTATGATCATGTGCCTTTCCTCATGCATGACTTTGACCTGAAAAGAACAACCAATATTGGGGAAGTTCAGCCAGAATCTGCCTTCGAGAATCCTGCCTTCTTCAACTGGGATTTCCTATCGACTCTGAATGCAGGCAAATGGTTTGTAAAACCAGAGGTAAGACACATTCCCAAGTTCCACAAACCTGCATTGAATTTTTGTAAGAGATCATGTGCTGCTCCTGAAAATAAAGGCCATAGATGAAGATAGGCAAGTATCCACACGATTTCATCCCAGTTTGGTAGCAGGACTATAGTATTGGCAGGAGGGCTTTTTCAGTAATGAAGTGAGTCTAATTGCTGCTTTCTACATTCACTAGAAAGTCTGAAGACAAACTTGTAAACTTACCCTTATCTTGTAATTTCTTTTTACCCAAATATTTCATAAGCTTTTACAGTATGGCTAACATGTACATAACATTTTCCTAGATGAGGCAGACTAGGACATATATTTTTGATTTTTTCTGCTTGCCATTCAACAAATATTTATTGAGCACCTAATGGTACAAGGCACATGGAATATAATGGTGAATAAACACACATCCAGCCTTAATGGAATTCACAGGCTAGTATAAGAAACAGACAGTTACTATACATTGTGATAAGAGCAAAACGAGTTAATTTCAGGTTGCTTCGGGAGCACACAAGAACAACTTCTAACTCAGACTGGGGAATGTAGATGGGAGATTCTGGAAGGAGATGTATAGGCTAATAATGGATGTGGTACAGTATAAAGCATGTGCTGTGCAGTGTACAGTGTAATTTTGAGGCAAGTATGAATGGTTCCTCTGGAAGAAGTTGGGGAATACTTTATGCACAGCTACCATTTGAGCTGAGGGAAGATCATTACCAAGGGGAAGCAAGGGCAGTAATGATGATGTGTTTCAGAGATTATCCTGGAGCAACAGGGTGTGTGTGTGTGTGTGTGTGTGTGTGTGTGTGTGTGTGTGTGTGTGTGTGTGTAGGAGAGGGAGGGAAGGATAGAGGAAAGGAGAGGAAGGAAGAGGGGTAGGAAGTAGATGAGCGATAGATTGGGAGAATAATCTGGAAAACATGTTGATGGGAGATTATGGCAATGCTTACATAACAAGTTAAAGAGTTTAGAATTATCTTTGAGTGTTTTTAAGTGGGTAAAAAGTCAGAATTGTATTTGATAAAGGTCAAGCCTACTTTCTCAAGATAGATTAAAGAAAACAAAACAACCTACGTTTTCTAGCTTATTTTATGACTAGGAATTCATGTGACCTAGGTTCTGACCAATCAGATATACTCATTTGAGACTTTGATTTTGAAAATAAACATCTCAACAAGATAGATAGCATGCATCCATATTGCTAGCACATGTGACAGCAGAGATAGCAAGGTGTGAGGGTCAGCTGTGGTAATAGCTCACTTATACGGTAGTAGTGTAATTAGGAAAAGAAAAGGGATTTTTGATTGTGTACTGGTGGAATGGAATTTTATTTATGTTTGATGTTAATCCTGAGGGCCGTTTGATCATGTTTCATGTAAAAATAGGGAAAAGTGAAGAATTATGTACAGATGGACTTACCTACTGTGTTTGTCCATTTCGTTTTGCTGTAAAGGAATACCTGAGACTGGGTAATTTATAAAGAAAAGAGGTTTATTTGACTCATGGTTCTACATGCTCTACAAGCATGATACCAGCATCTGCTCGGCTTCTGGTGAAGAAGCTTTTACTCATGGCAGAAGATGAAGGGGGAGCAAGGCATGTCATATGGCGAGAGAGGGAGCAAGAAAGAGAGAAGGAGGTACCAGGCTCTTTTCAACAACCAGCTCTTGCTTGAACTAATAGAATGAGAATTCACTCATTACTGAGGGGAGGCCACCGAATCATTCATAAGGGATCTGCCCCCATGACCCAAATGCCTCTCACTAGGCCTCACTTCCAACATTGGAGGTCACATTTCAACATAAGATTAGGAGGAGACACACATCCAAACTGTATCATCTACTGAGACTCCACTTCAGATTCATTGTATTAATTAGTATTGATATAAGAAATAGCTGAAAGTGGATTTGTTATTACTGTAGTTACTCAGAATATTTGTCCTCATAGGAGTACATAGTCTATCCATGCTATTTCCATATATGAAAATAATGTGATTACTCTGATATTCTAGGTTTCTGAGTATATGTAGCTTCTGCAATATGTCTCATATATAGACACATAAAAACTAGAGGTGCTCCATTAGGATGTATATATTGAATTAGTTAGCTATAGTTAATATTTTGGCAAAGGTGTGTTCTAGATGAAAAGCCTATTGTTGTATCTGATGTATAATATAAGGCTGATAAAAGTCTTATTAGGATTTACAGAATTAAACTTACTCCTAAAATTGAGCCAAAGTTTCATCAGGCTGAGATGTTTGATGGAACAGTAGAGTTGATGAATTTTAATTAATGGATGCTTTTTCTTGGTCGTTATTGGAACTTAGTGGTCCTTATTGCTGAAAGACAACAGTTGTTTCTCATGTCAGCAGTCATGGTTAGCTACCATGTGGGAACCATGAATTTAATTTTTTTCATAATTCTATGTACATTCAGAAACATTTAATACTTAATAACTTATTAAATAGCATCCTTATTTTTAGTTTTCTTTTTTTATATTTATTTATTTATTTTTGAGACAGAGTCTCGCTCTGTAGCCCAGGGTGGAATGCGGTGGTGTGATCTCGGCTCACTGCAACCTCTGCCTCCCGGGTTCCAATTCAAGCAATTCTCCTGCCTCAGCCTCTTGAGTAATTGGGATTATAGCTATGCGCCACCATGCCCAGCTAATTTTTTTGTATTTTTAGTAGAGATGGGGTTTCACCATATTGGCCAGGCTGGTCTTGAACTCCTGACCTTGTGATCTGCCCACCTTGGCCTCCCAAAGTGCTGGGATTACAAGTGTGAGCCACCGCACCCAGCCTTATTTTTATTTGTTTTGAAACGGAGTTTCACTGTCACCCAGGCTGGAGTGCAGTGGCATGATCTCGGCACACTGAAGCCTCCGCCTCCTGAGTTCAAGCAGTTCTCCTCCTTCAGCCTCCTGAATAGCTGGGACTACAGGCGCCCGCCACCATGACCAGCTAATTTTTTGTGTTTTTAATAGAGGGTTTCACCATGTTGACCAGGCTGGCCTCGAACTCCTAACCTCAGGTGATCCACCTGCCTCAGCCCCCCAAAGTGCTGGGATTACAGATGTGAGCCACTGTGCCTGGCCTTAGTTTTGGTTTTCAAACATTTCTTCAAAACTGTCTCCAGTTTTGAATGTTTGGGTTAGTTGTAAGTGATAGGGTTGGATCCGTTATTGCAGTGACTTTTGATAGGCATTTTTTAGGATTAATAGCTCTGTTTTAGCATGTTTAGGGTGTTTAGGTGCTTTGCTTGTAGCATTTAGTTATCCTACTTCAATGGCTACTGAAGAGCATCCTGAAACCTGGGGTTCAAATATGGTTGTCTGGAGACTTTATCTTTAGGTTTGATCGTGGAGCTTTCTTTGCTTTCATGCTGTATGGTTAGAAGGTAGTTGAAATGGTGTTATCATGTGATTTAAAAGATTTGGAGATTTGGGTAGTTTTTTCCATAGTGAAGAAATTAGTAAAGATTATTCTGATGATTCTTTATTGGTTGGGTATGATTGTTGATTGATCATGGTGGTGAATTGGTCATTATTTATTAATGTATTTCTTAGTCTTGAGATTATTGTGAAAATCAAGTAGTTAATCTTATAACAAAATAAGAATAGATACAGACATTCTGGGAGTTGATACTGGAAGCTAAACTGAATTCCTGTTTCTTTAGCCCAACCAACACTTCCGTGGAACTTTGTTATATCCTTTTGTGAAAGTATAATTATAGAAATGATAAAAATATAATTTTCATGCAGATACATAGTCGGCATGAGTACAGGTTTTATTTATCACATTAATGAAGGAACAGGCAGGATGACAAAACCCACTCAAAGGAGAAATGACAGCAAGATATTCAACTAGAAAATACTAGCACTCATCCCTTCCACAAAGACAGCCAAAACAATAAATAAAAAAACATATTTTAATGAAAATAAAGGACAGCACCAGAGTACATCAGAGGAGTAACAGAAACCCTGGTGAGCACAGAAACTCAGGAGACCCACATAGAGAATGGAAGGAAACAACAGGACCCTGCCACCTCATCCCCGAGCTGAGATCAGCCAGGAACCAGGAGGAACTTCTCTCTATGGTGAAAAGGTAGGCAAGGGGATCCCAGCAGCCCCCAGCAACAGCTTGGACCCCTATTGGGGTCCCCTGCAGTCCTCACAGGCCCTAAGCCCAGCTGGGGTAGCTACCTAGAGGCCATACAACTGTGTTCCCCTCAGAGAAGGAGCCAGCTGTGCCTGCCCTGTGGCCTACATGGCTACTGCGCAATGCCATCTTGGAACTACTCACATCTTGCTCCAGAGGTGAGTAGCCACAGCACCCCTTCGTCCCTTATGCTAAACTACTGGGGAACCACCCCAACAGAGTGGCCTAACATCCCCAGGCCAAGCAACTGTTACACCTTTCTCTGTGGAGCCAAGCAGCAGATAGAACTGTTTCACCTACCCCTCCCCCTGTACCCTTGGGCTAGAGATGGAGCTGTGTACCCTTTCCTGGGGATATGGTGCTTTGGCAGAACAGCTCCATCTACCTCTTTCAGACTTGGCTATGCCCTGCCACTGGGGTCCTGAGTTGAAACTGTGCACTGCCCTCTCAAGGAAAAAGTACTTTGTCAGAGCCCTGTGTGGCAGGGAAATGGTGCCTGGGCTGCTCAGAACAGTCAGGCCCCCAAGGCCTGAGTAGAGTGGCACATCAACCCTTGGAGAATCAATGTTTTGGCTGAGCTGAGCAACTGCACGTTCCATGGCTGAGCTAACATAGTACCCTTCATCCCAGGGAAACAAACCAGTGTCTGAGGAGAGATACCCGACCCTACAGGCCAAACAATTGTAGTACCCTGCTTCCCTGGAGCTGGACTAGCTCCCTAGAGTCTAAGCTGCTGAGATAGTGCCATCCCTAAGGAATGGAGTCACATTGTGCTGCTTCTTGCCCCCCAGGACCCAAACAGCAGCCATACTGGGGTACTTGGCTGCTGCACTTGGCCTCACAGAGTCTGAGATACTGCTGAATCCTACCATCTTAGAGTCTAGTGTTGCCACTACATGGTGCCTCATCCCAAGGCACCCAAGCTGCCACTGAGCCCTGTTGGCTCAAGCTCCCAAATTATAGCCATACCCTGTGCCCTAGGCTCAAACCTCCAGAACATACCTTCTTCCTTAGAGTCAGTCCAGGGCTATTCCCTGCCTAGCAAGAGTGGAGTCACAGCTACAGCCTAACTTCCTGGACTCAAGCTGCTAAGGGGTTAGAGTCTGATGGTGCGGGCAACCTATGTCCAACTCTGCCACAGAGAGTGAAAGGTTCACAGAGAGGGCAAATAGGTTTGTGAGACTCTGATCCTAGGACTCTGCCAATGTAAACATTTGCACCTGGAATCCAGCACCATGGCAGTTGATTGTAGGCCGTGTCAGACCTGACGCCAAGAGGGATCCCCTCAGTGAAGTCTCCTCATTGTAGGGAAAACAAGAATTGGAGAACCCCAAAAGCATTTGTGGACCAAGGACATTAACAACATACACCTCTGCTGTTGCGACAACAAATTTCCACACCCCTAAGCCACTGAGGTGCCCACAGTTTTTGCTGACGTTGAATGCAGCCAAAGAAGCTGCACAGAGACTATACCACTGCACCTACCCAGGAACAAAGTCACCACACCCTTCTCAACTAGTGCACTAAGACCCAACTGCAGGTGAAAATCTTTCTCTAGAAAAGCCACTCTAGAAAGTTTAGAAGAGGTGATTATTCCACCAGATGCATAGACATTAGCACAGGGGCACAAGAAATGAAAAAGCAAGGAAATATGACACCACCAAAGGAACATAATAACTCTAGTAACAGACCTGAACGAAAAGGAAATAAATGAATTGCTGGAAAAGGAATTCAAAATAATTACCTTAAGGAAACTCCATGAGATACAAAAAAATAGACAATTCAACAAAATTAGGAAAACAATTCATTATGTCAATGATAAATTCAACAAAAACATAGATACAGTAAAAAAGAACCAGCCGGATGTGGTGGCTCATGCCTGTAATCCTAGCACTTTGGGAGGCCGAGGCGGGTGGATCACCTGAGGTCAGGAGTTGGAGACCAGCCTGACCAATATACTGAAACCCTGTCTCTACTAAAAAACACAGAAATTAGCCAGGTGTGGTGGCATGTGCCTGTAGTCCCAGCTACTTGGAAGGCTGAGACAGGAGAATGCTTGAACCCGGGAGGGGGAGGTTGCAGTGAGTCAAGATCACACCACTGCACTCCAGCCTGGGCTACAAAGCAAGACTCTGTCTCAAAAAAACAAAAAAACAAAACAAAACAAAAAACCCAAATGGACACCCTTGCAGCTGAATAATTCAAGTACCAAAATAAAACAATATAGTACAGAGCTTCAACAAGAGACTTGTTTCAGCAGAAGAATCTCTGAGCTTGATGTGTCATTTGAAAATTACCCAGAGGAGAAAAAAAGAAATGAGAATGAAAAAGAATAAAGAAAGCCTACAATAAAGGACACTATTAAGCAAACAAATTTTCATATTGTAGATGTTCCTGAGGGAAAGAGTTGGAAAAAGCCATAGAAACACTATTTAATGAAACAATAGGTTAAAACTTCCCAAATCTGGGGAGAGGGGTGGACATATAGATCTAAGAAGCTCAAAGGTTCCCAAATAGATTCAATCCCAAAAGATCCTCACCAAGGCATATTTTATCAAATTGTCAAAAGTCAAAGACAAATAATTCTAAAAAGAGCAAGAGAAAAGCATCAAGTCACATATAAAGGAATTCTCATTAGACTGACAGCTGAAACTATCCAGACCAGGAGAGAGTAGAATGAGGTATTCAAAGTACTGAAAGAAGAAATATTGCCAGCCAAGAATATTTGACTCAGTAAATCTATTCTTCAGAAATGAGGGAGGAAGTCTTTCCCAGACAAGCAAAAACTGGGGAATGCAAAACCGCTAGACTAGCCCTATAAGAAATATTCAAGGGATCCCTGCATCTGGAAGCAAAAAGGTGATAATCACCATTATGAAAACATGCAAAAGCATAAAACTCATCAATAGAGCAGATAGGCAAAGGAGAGAGAGAGAAAAAAATCAAACCTTTTATACTACAGAAGACCATCAGACTGAAATGAAAAACAAGAAGAAACAAAGAATATACAAAACAAACATAATACAATTAACAAAATGACTACAGTAAGTCATCCCCTATTATAATAACCTTGAATGTAAACCAATTAGTCACTTGAATGATACAGACTGCCTGAATGAATAAAGGAAATGACTCAACTATATGCTGCCTACAAAAAACTCACTTTGCCTGTAAAGACACATACAGACAGAAAGTGAAGGGATAGATATTCCATGCAAACAGAAACCAAAAGCAAGCAGGAATAGCTATATTTACATCAGATAAAACAGAGTTTAGTTCCAAAACTATAGAAAGACAAAGAAGGTCATTATGAAATAATAAAGGGATCAATTCACCAAGAAGATGTAACAATTATAAATATACAGGCACTCAACACTAAAGCACCCAGACATATAAAGCAAATATTATTAGATTTAAAGGGGGAGAAAGATTCCAATACAGTAAATGTTGGTGACTTTAACATCCTACTATGGGCATTGAACAGCATCTAGACAAAAGATCAACATTGGATTGAAACTGTACTTGGACCAAATGGACCTAACAGACAATTACAGAATACTTCATAAAATAGCTATGGAATACACATTCTCTTCATCAGCACATGGAACATTCTCCAGGACAGACCATGTGTAAGGCCACAAAACAAATCTCAACAAATTTAAAATAATTGAAATCATATTAAGTATCTTTTCTGACCACAATGGAATAACACTAGATATCAATGAGAGGAACTTTCAAAACTGTACAAGTATATACACCACAAAATACTATGCACTTATAAAAAAGAGTGAAATCATGTCCTTTGCAGCAACATGGATGCAGCTGGAGGCCATTATCCTAAGTGAATTAATACAGGCTCAGAAAACCAAATACTGCATGTTCTCACTTATAAGTGGGAGCTAAATATTAGATATACATGAACATAAAGATGGCAACAATAGAAAATTGGGACTACTGGAGGAGGAAGGGGGCCAGGGTTGAAAAACTAACTATTAGGTACTGAGCTTAGTACCTGAGTGATGGGTTCATTCATACTTCAAATCTCAGCATCATGCAATATACCCAGGTAACAAACCTGCACATGTACTCACTGAATCTAAAATAAAAGTTAAAAAAATAAATTTTATTGGCTCAAATAAAAGAGAAAATGTAAAAATCAGATAATACTGTGTTTATAAAATTTTATGTCAAATTTAAGCTTTTTACAAATAAGATGTTATTTTTAAAAACTGTACAAATATATGGAAATTAAACAACATGCTTCTGAATGATCAGTGGGTTAATGAGGAACTTAAGGAAATTTAAAAAATTTTTGAAATGAATGAAAATAGAAACACAACATACCAAACCTTATGGGATATAGCAAAAGCAGTGTTAAGAGTGAAGTTTATAGCAATAAATGCCTACATCAAAAAACGTAGAAAGATTTCAAATAACATAATCACGTATCTCAAGGTGTCCCCTTGAGTTTTTTAACTCTCAGACTTGTCCACACTAATCCTCCAGGAATTTGTCAATGATGGTTCAAGTTTTCCTACCCGAGCACTGGTTTCCTTAGTGGTTTCCATTTGTTAGGCTCATTCTGGTAAGCTATGATTCATCTCCTTTCACCTGTGTCTCCAATTTTCTGGGCAGCAGTTTGCCCTGTGTCCTCACCTCTATTACAGATCCAAGAAGAGTTGTTGATTTTTCATTCTGTTCAACTTTTTACTTGTTGTTAGGATGGAGTGACAGCTTCCAAGCTCCTTACATGTGGAACCAGAAACCAGAAGTCTATTTGGTTATTTTTTGAATCAATATAGTAACGTTCATATGAGCTGTAATTTGATAATGTGCGATAGAACCTTCTGAGGCTTCGAAAAACAATTTGTCTGTAGTACATTTCTTCTTGTGGTTCTTTTTGCAAAGTAGCTTCCTAATTTTTTTTTTTTTTTTTTGAGATGGAGTCTCGGTCTGTTGCCAGGCTGGAGTGCAGTGGCATGATCTTGGCTCACTGCAACCTCTGCTTCCCGGCTTCAAGCGATTCTCCTGCCTCAGCCTCTCGAGTAGCTGGGACTACAGCCACACACCACCACGCCCAGCTAATTTTTTGTATTTTTAGTAGAGACAGGGTTTCACCATGTTGGCCAGGATGGTCTCGATGTCTTGACCTTGTGATCTGCCAGCCTTGGCCTCCCAAAGTGCTGGGATTACAGCTGTGAACCACCTTGCCCAGCCTCTAATATTTAAATTTATAGGGGAGAGGTCATGAGTTCGAGACCAGCCTAGCTAACATGGTGACACCGTCTCTACTAAAAAAAAAAAAAAAAAAAAAAATTAGCCGGGCTTGGTGGTGGGTGCCTGTAATCCCAGCTACTCGGGAGGCTGAGGCAGGAGAATTGCTTGAACCTGGGAGGTGGAGGTTGTAGTGAGCTGAGACTGTGCCATTGTACTCCAGCCTGGGCAACAAGAACAAAACTCAAGAAAAATAAAAATTAAAAATAAATAAATAAATGTACAGGGAAAGTGCCATAGAGAAGAAAGAGATGTTCTTCTGACAATGGTCTCAAAGTAATAGTTTTATTTTGGGACATGGAAAAAGACAGGATTGTTAGATACTCCCACTACTTAAGTGGTTGTAGTACTCTGGTGATCTGATTTTTTTATAGTAATGCAATTAATGGGAGATGTGGTGGTGCCCATATCAACAAGAAAATTGTATTGTTGGCCGGGCATGGTGGCTCACGCGTGCAATCCCAGCACTTGGGAGGCCGAGACAGGTGGATCACGAGGTCAGGAGTTCGAGATCAGCCTGGCCAACGTGGTGAAACCCTGTCTCTAGTAAAAATACAACAGTGAGCTGGGCGTCATGGTGCATGCCTGTAATCCCAGCTACTTGGGAGGCTGAGACAGGAGAATCACTTGAACCTGGGAGGCAGAGGTTGAAGTGAGCTGAGATTGCACCACTGCACTCCAGCCTGGGTGACAGAACAAGACTCCGTCTCAAAAAAAAAAAAAAGAAAAGAAAATTGTATTGTTGTTCACATGTAGTTACAGTTAGTTCTTATCAGAATCGCCTATTCAGTGGAATGTTTCCTTGATGTGGCATCATTGGACAGGTTTAATTGTCCTTCTATTTCTTTCTTTCTTTCTTTTTTTTTTTTTTTTGAGATGGAGTTTCACTCTTGTTGTCCAGGCTGGAGTACAATGGTGCGATCTTGGCTCACCGCAACCTCTGCCTCCCGGTTCAAGCGATTCTCCTGCCTCAGCCTCCCAAGTAGCTGGGATTACAGGCATGTGCCACCACAGCCGGCTAAATTTTGTATTTTTAGTAGAGACAGGGTTTCTCCATGTTGGTCAGGCTGGTCTCGAACTCCTGACCTCAGGTGATTCGCCCGTCTCGGCCTTCCAAAGTGCTGGGATTACAGGCGTGAGCCACCATGCCCGGACTTGTCTTTCTATTTCTTAACCAATATTATACATTGGCTCTTCCAATAACCTTTCTTTTTGTAATGTCTACACAGAGGCACAGAGAACAGAGGACCTTTTAATCTTATTTTTATTTGAGGAACCAGATGTTTCATCTGGAGGACCAGAAATTTATTTTCATTTCTAGCTTGTTACTTCCTGTGGCTTTTTGAAAACATTCAATCACATGTTGAATATAGTCTAAACAGGCATTTATCCATTCCAGTTTATTTTTCTGATTAAGTCTAAAGAGGCACAATGTACTTCAGCTGTTAGGCCTACCCCCATAATACTATTTAAAGTTTACTGGAGTCTAGTTTTAAACTCTTATATTGATTAAATATTTACCATCTTTGCTATTTTGAATTTTTGGTCTTGTGTTGGTCTTTCCCATAAATTCTTTTAACAATTTTTCTCACAAGAAGGTTTAATAGTTAAGTGAACCAATTGGTTTAGGTCTGGTAGTAGCTAACAAAATCTTGAATTCTGAAGCATATTTCTATTGTCCTGAGAATTAAGAAAACCATTAGTTGTAGCTTTCAATCAGATCTAAACCATGGTTTAGATCTGCCTTCTGGCCTAGCAATGATCTGCCTTCTGGCCTAGCAATTTTCCAGAGATACTGTGCAATGTGATTGTTTCTTTCCTGAGAAAAATGTTTAAAAAGGCAGCTTATTTAGGTCAAAGGAAGAAGAAGAAGAAATAGGAGAGGTGTGAAAGAGAATGAAGATAAAGTTGTGTAGAGAAAAAGAGAGATTACTTGAGTCTTAAGAAAATGTGACTTCTTCCTTCTGCTACTTCCTTCTCCTGGGAGGTAGCCTTTTATCACTGCCTTCACTCAAATGATCTAAAAAATGGCAAGTGATTATCAAAGTTGCCATCTATTAAATTTAATGTAGCAAACATATGTGTGTTCTCCCATGTGTTAGGTGAAATGCTGTGCGTTTCAAAGAATGTATGACAGTTCCCACCAAGAGGGAGTTACACTCCAGTAGAGTCAGCAGAGAGTGAAGGAACTAATGTGAATTGTATACTTTTCTATCTATGTACCAGACATACTCCCAGACCCTGTAAATATTTTTATCATATTTAATCTTCAAAATAATCCTAAGAAATATATGGGTTATTCTTCCTCTCCTCTATTTTATAATTTGGGCAATGATGACTTGGAGAATTTAAATGGTTTTATTACCAAGGTTGCATAGCAAGAAGCATAGTGAGCCAGGATTGAACTTTAATGTACTAAGACATGTCCAAATTCTAATTCTGAAAATTTGTCTCTAATTGTATATTTATAAATACAGTCATTAATAATTTTAGTTTCTTCTCATGCTTAGCTATTTTTACATACATTAGCTATATATGAATGAGACAGAGGCATAAAAATGGGCCATTGGGCTTCAAAGCCATTGAAGTCTCTTTATTTATTGATTGTTTTCAGAGATAGGGCCTCACTCTATTGCCCAGGGCCTCACTCTATTGCCCAGGCTGTAGTGCAGTGGCACAGTCATAGCTCACTTGTAGCCTCAAACTCCTGGGCTCAAGTAATCCTTCTGCCTTAGCCTCCTTAGTAGTTAGGACTACAGGCATGTATCACCACACCCAGCTATTTTAAATTTTTTTTGTAGAGACAAGGGTCTCACTATGTTGCCCAGGCTGGCCTCGAACTCCTGGCCTCAAGTGATACTTTTGCCTCAGCCTGCTGGGATTAAAGGCATGATCACAGCACCAGCCTTGAAGTCTCTTTAGTTCAGGAAGATTAAAGGAAAGCTTCATGAGGGAAATAGCATTTGAAGGGTAGGATTTTAACAAGTGGATATGGCAAGGAAGTCAAGGGAGGGGTAGAGCTGGTATTAAATTCAGTTGAAGCCAAAGCATGTGTTCTTCCTATTACACAAAACTAGAATAGCGGGAGCCCATGTAGGAAGCCAGCATGACTGAAAAGGGATGTATTATCTTGACTTATGGGAGAGAAGGCTGGAAAGGAAGGTCAGGATAAGAACATGACCTTCAGTGCAAATACAACAGGTTGTTGGATATAGAAGAGACCATTCCAAACACTGTAATTATTGATGATGATTACATTTTATTTCTCTCCTTGTCACCTGTTTTCTAGGACTAGTACTTCAGAGGGCCTGATGGATTGAATGATAATGGAGCAACTGAGGTAGAGCTGGATGTGTGGCTACATAGTAGGAGAACTGGAAAGTGCTTTTGATGTATTTTTTGATGTATTTGTTTCTAGCTCAGGCCATTTTACAATATGAAACCTCTATCAGAGGCAGATAAAGAAAGAGCAAGAAATCAGTCAATTCCAACACTAGCTGATTTATTGACACTTGGCAGAGAAGGAAAGAAAATTTGTGATATTTGATCTTCATCGCCCTCCACCAAAACATCCTCTCAGACACACATTTGTCCGCCAAGTAGTAAGCGTGATCCTTGCCTCTAAAATCGAGCAACATCTGGTATGTCTATCTCAGTATTTATGACATAGGTTGGGAGGTGGGTAGCATGTCCTAGGAGCACAGTAGTTGAACTTGACCTACCTTGTACATCTACCCTGGGATCCTTAAGTAATTTTACTTCCTATGGAAATGAAGATTGTTACTTATACAGCTACATGTGGTAATCTAGGAATGACCCAGTTAAATTTATCTCAGTGGGGAAAACCATTGAGGCTGTTTGCTATTCCAAACCAAATGAAATGTCAGCACCCTGTTAAAGAGGAATATGTGTAATAACTATCTAATGTGACCTGCACCACACCAACATAGATCCATTAGAAAGAGCCTGGGTAACATTAAGGCTTTGAAGACTTGGCATGATGAATGATATAGAAAGGAGAGCTGGTTCTTATTTGAGCAGAGATTTGCTCGTAATGTTTTTCAGAAGCAACTCTGCATTTGGGCAGTCAGTTGTTCCAAATCCCATAAATTCTCAGAATATGGGAGTGCTGTGAGTGAAACAATTATAAGTCTTTTTACAAATGGAAGTATTTCATAGATGAGTCATAATAGCATCTCTGTTGGCAGGAAATGACTCCTCTCAAAGATGATTTTTTTTAAATAAAATAGAAGCAGGGCCTCCCTATGTTGCCCAGGCCTGTCTCAAACTCTTGGGCTCAAGGGATCCTCTTGCCTCGGCCTTCCAAAGTGCTAAGAATACAGGCATGAGCCACCACACCCAGCCTCAAAGATGATTTTTAACATCATTAACCAGAAAGATGTTTTTGATTCTCACTATTCACCCACATCTATCAACTAATCTACTTTGCTTGTATGAGTCTTTGTGTACACAGTAGGCCCTTGACACACTTGATGTTAACTGGTAAATGGAGAGGTCATGAGAAAACTCAGCTCCAGAGTAGCCCTAGTGAAAGCCCCATTATAAGAGTTCATTAGAAGATACTAGCCCAGGGCTGGGCGCGGTGGCTCACGCCTGTAATCCCAGCACTTGGGAGGCCGAGGCGGGCGGATCATGAGGTCAGGAGATCGAGACCATCCTGGCTGATACGGTGAAACACCATCTCTACTAAAAATACAAAATACAATAAAAATAGAAAAAATTAGCTGGGTGTGGTAGCGGGCGCCTGTAGTCCCAGCTACTCGGGAGGCTGAGGCAGGAGAATGGTATGAACCCGGGTGGCGGAGCTTACAGTGAGCCAAGATTGTGCCACTGCACTCCAGCCTGGGCGACAGAGCGAGACTCCATCTCAAAAACAAAACAAAACCAAGAAAATACTAGCCCATGTTGACTCTTTCACCAAGGACTAGACTCTCTCTCTCTACTCTCTGTAGAATACTACCTGTGCTGGAATGGAGCTCCCTCCATTCTCTATGGGGCTGTTCGTACCTGGATAGCTGATTATCTACTGAGGGACTTCTTGTTTCTCCTTACAGATTTTTTGGTTGCCAGCTCATGATAGGCAATACGTCAGGTCCGTGGCTCCTGGTTTTCAGCATGTGGGCCGTTTAGTATCCGTTGAAACCCTTGCTAAAAACAATATCAGTATAATAAATGTTGACTACAAGAAGTTGTTCCCTAATGGGTTAAGGTAAGTGTTTGACCACACCTCTCTTGGCACACATTGCCTTACTTACACAAAATACACATTCTAATTAAACTTCTTAACTTCCCCTTTCCATCTCGGAATTTCTGTGTGTGGTTATCTCCTTTGAATCTCCTTTCTTTTTCCTACCCCTTCCTCCCTCCCTCCCTCCCTCCCTATGCCAACAAACATTTATCAAGTGTTGACTGTGTCCCTGGAACATAGACTTTAGCCTCTGCTGTGTACTCTAATCTTTCACCATTCAGTACACTTTTTTGTATGCTTGGCATTTCTGTTCTTATATAAAAGGTGGACGTTGAAAAGTCAGAACTCAAAACATTTATTTCCTCCTACCATTACCAGATGGATGGCAGTACCTTGTAAATGGCTTTGTGATCCAGATAGCCATATTTCTGGAAGGGATAATTAAGAATATAACAAAACTATTATTTAAAAAATGTAAAAATAGCTGAGCATGAGAAGAAACTAAAATTATTAACCACTGTATTTATAAATATACAATTAGAGACAAATTTTCAGAATTAAAAGCACCTGGGAATAAAATAACTTTTCCAAACTTAACTATTATTAAACATGCTTAATTTAATCCATATCCCCTTTGTCTTAGATTTAAGGTTAATTTTTTATATGATTCTAAATGCTTTAGAGACAAAGTCTTCCTTGGGGAGGGATAGAGGGAGGGAGATAACAGGTTAGAGATACATAATATATAGATATCTATTATCTACCTATCTATAATCTATAGATAGATTATAGATAATAGATATCCAAAGTCTCCTTTGGGTTTAATAAAAGGCTGTTGCATGCATCTGTTTCTGTTCCTGCTTTTTCTGCCTTTCTGGCCATGGATTGATCATATAATAGTGTCTTTTTTTCTTTTAGCGTTGGAAAATTATATATGTTTTACTCTCTAATTCCCATTCAGAAGATTTTTCTTTACTCAACTACTCTTCTATTTTGAGCATATTTCTATTTTCTTCTACTTTTTTTTCAAATAGAAAATGGCTCTAGAATGATTTCCTTCTCTCTTAATCCTGAGATTGATCTAGTAGTTGAAAAATAATTATGACTTCCATTTATTGAGCTATTATTATGTGTCAAGTTATATGTTTGCTAGACGTGGCCTAGCCATCAGCTACTTTGGTCTCTTTGGAAAAGTTTCTAATTGTCAGTTTTCTCCTTTGTAAATTAGAATAACAGTGGTACCTGCTGGAGTGGTTAAAAGGTTTAATGAGATTATTCTTGCTGTTTTAACTGAGAATGCTTTAAATGCATTATTTTAATCAAAAGTATATGAGTATAGAATTGCCCTCTGTTTTATTTGTGATACTACAAAGTTTTTTAATGTTTTAAAGACATTTTAAAAATTTATATTATTTTTAATCGACATCATAACTGTATATATTTATAGGGTACAATGTGATGTTTTAATATATTTACACAATATGGAATGATTAAATCAAGCTAATTAACATATATATCTTTTTCATGTTAAGACATTTGAATTTACTCTCAGCTATTTTGAAATATACATTATTATTGACTGTAGTTACCCTGCTGTGCAATAGATCTCAAAACATTCCCTCTATCTAACTGAAACTTTATACCTTTTGACCAACATTTCCTCTCTCCCTCAACCCTTTGGTAACCAACATTCTACTTTTTGGTAACCAACATTAGCCTTTGGTAACCAACATTCTACTCTCTTTTTCTATAAGTTAGACTTATTTATTTATTTTTTTTTTTGAGACGGAGTCTCGCTCTGTCACCAGGCTGGAGTGCAATGGCCCAATCTTGGCTCGCTGCAACCTCTGCCTCTTGGATTCAAGCAGTTCTCCTGCCTCAGGCTGAGACTACAGGTGCACGCCACCATGCCCAGCTAATTTTCTGTATTTTTAGTAGAGATGGGGTTTCACCATGTTGGCCAGGATGGTCTTGATCTCTTGACATCGTGATCCACCCGCCTCGGCATCCCAAAGTGTTGGGATTACAGGTGTGAGCCACTGTGCCAGGCCTTTTTTTTTTTTTTTTTTTTAAAGACAGGGTCTTGTTTTGTCACCCAGGCTGAAAGGCAGTGGTGTGATCTTGGCTCACTGCAGCCTCTACTTCTTGAGTTCAAGCTGTCCTCTTACCTCAGCTTCTCAAGTAGCTGGGACTACAGGCACATGCCAACACACTTGGCTAATTTTTAAATTCTGCATAGAGACGTGGTCTTGCTCAAGCAGTTTCCTCACCTCCACCTCCCAAAGTGCTGGAATTATAGGTGTGAGCCACCGTACCCCACTGTAAGTTTGACTTTTTTAGAGTCCACACGTAAGGGAGATCATGTGGTATTTGTCTTTCTTTGTGTGGCTTATTTCACTTACCATAATGTTGCCCATGCTCAACCATGTTTTCACAAGTGACAGAATTTCCTTCTTTTTAAAGGCTGAATAGTATTCCTTTGTATGTATATATTACATTTTCTTTACCCATTCATCTGTTTGATGGACACTTAGGTTGATTCCATATCTTGGCTACTGTGAATAGTGTTGCAATGAACATGGGAGTACAGATATCTCTTTTGACATATTGATTTCACTTCCTTTGGATATATACTCAGTAGTGGGATTTCTGGATCATATGTATGTTAGTTCTATTTTTAGTTTTTTGAGGAACCTCCACCTTGTTTTCCATAATGGCTGTACTAATTTACATTCCCACCAACAGTGTGTAAGAGTTCCCTTTTCTCCACATCCTTGCCAGTACTTACTGTCTCTCATCTTTTTTGTAATAGCCAAAATTTTGAGAGGTGTGAGATATCTCCTTGTGGTTTTAATTTGTATTTCCCTGATGATTAGTGATATTGAGTGTTTTCTTCATATGCTTGTTGGCTATTTGTGTCTTCTTTTGAGAAATATCTCTTCAGGTCCTTAGCCCATTTTTTCATTGGGTTATTTGTTTTTTTGCTATTAAATATTTTCTCCCATTTCATAGGTTTTCTCTTCACTCTGTTGATTGTTTCCTTTGCTGTGCAGACACTTTTTGGTTTGATGTAGTTCCGTTGGTCTATTTTTGCTTTTGTTACCTGTGCTTTTGGGGTCATATCCAAAAAAATCATTGCCCAGAGACCAATGTTGTGGAGCTTTTCCCATTTTCTTCTAGTAGTTTTAGTTTCAGGTCTTACATTTAAGTCTTTAATCCATTTTGATTTGATTTTTGTATGTGGTATGAGATAAGGGCCTAATTTCATTCTTCTGCATGTGGCTATCCAATTTCTCAACACCATTTATTGAAGAGATTATCCTTTCCTCATTGTATGTTCTTGGCATCTTTGTTGAAATTCAATTAACTATAACGACGTGAATTTACGTCTGGGCTCTCTATTCTGTTCCACTGGTATGTGTCTGTTTTTATGCCATTACCATGCTGTTTTGATTATCACACCTTTATAATGTATTTTGAAATTAGGGAATGTGATGTGTCCAGCCTACTTCTTTTTGCACAAGATTGCCTTGGCTTTTAGAAATCATTAGTGGTCATACAAATTTAAGGATTTTTTTTTTTTATTTCTGTGAAAAATTACATTGGAAGTTTGAGAGGGATTATGTTGAATCTGTAGATTGCTTTGGGTAATTTTGACATTGTAACAATATTAAGTCTTTCAATCCATAAACACATAACTTTTCATTTATTTGTGTTTTTTTTTAATTCTTTCATCAATTTTTTTTTTTTTTTTTCTGAGGCAGTCTTGCTCCGTCATCTAGGCTGGAGTGCAGTGGCACAATCTCTGCTCATTGCAACCTCTGCCTCCTGGGTTCAAGTGATTCTCCTGCTTCAACCTCCCAAGTAGCTGGGATTACAGGCACATACCACTGCACCCTGCTAATTTTTTATATTTTTAGTAGAGACCAGGTTTCCCCATGTTAGCCAGGCTGGTCTCAAACTCCTGACCTCAGGTGATCCACCCGCCTCAGCCCCCAAAAGTGCTGGGATTATAAGGTGTGAGCCACCGCACCCGGCCCCTTTCATCAGTGTTTCATAGTTTTTAGTGTACAGGTCTTTCACCTCCTTGGTAAAGTTTTATTCCTAAGAATTCTATTTTTGTTGCTATTGTAAATGGGATTATTTTCTTACTTTCATCAGTTAGGTAGTTGTTAGTACATAGAAAGAAATGCTACTGGTTTTTGTATGTTGATTTTGTATCCTGCAACTTTGCAACCGATAAACTGAATGTATTAGTTTTAGTATTTTTGTGGATTCTTTAGGATTTTCTATATAAAAGGTCATGTCATCTGCAGAGACAATCTGACTTCTTTCTTATTTGGATGCCTTTTATTTCTTTCTCTTGCTTAATTGCTCTGGCTAAGACAGTACTATGTCAAAAAGAAGTGGTGAGATTTGGCATCTTTGTCTTTTTCCTGATCTTAGAGGAAAAGCTTTCAACTTTTCACCATTGAGTATGATTTTAGTTGTGGCCATGTCCTGAATGGCCTTTATTGTATTTTGGTATATTCCTTCTATACATAATCTGTTGAGAGTTTTTATCATGAAAGGGTGTTGAATTTTGTTAAACGCTTTTTCTATTTCTATTGAGATGATCATATGGTTTTTGTGTTTCATTCTGTTAATGCAGTGTGTCACATTTATTGATTTGCGTATGATGAACCCTCCTTGTATCACAGGGAGGAATCCCACTTGATTATGGTGAATGATTCTTTTATGGTGCTGTTGAATTCAGTTTGTTAGTATTGTGTTGGGATTTTTATGTCTCAGGATTTCATTGGTGATATTGGCCTGTAATTTTCTTTTCTTGTAGTGTCCGTATCTTGCTTTGGTATCAAGGTAATGCTGGCCTAGTAAAATGAGTTTGGAATTATTCCCTCCACTTTATTTTTTTTGAAAGAGTTTGAGAAGGATTGATATTAGTTCTTCTTTAAGTGTTTGGTGGAATTCAGCAGTGAAGCCACTATGTCCTGGGCTTTTCTTTGTCGGTAGACTTTGTATTACTTTTTATTACTCCTTGTTATTGGTCTATTTTTAATGTTTTAAAAAAATGTTAAATAAAAAATTGTATTGAGGTGAAATTCACATAACATAATTTTTTTTTTTTTTTGAGACGGAGTTTCACTCTTGTTGCCCAGGCTGGAGTGCAATGGTGTGATCTCGGTTCACTGCAACCTCTGCCTCCCAGGTTCAAGTGATTCTCCTGCCTCAGCCTCCCAAGTAGCTGGGATTACAGGCTCACACCACCACACCTAGCTAATTTTTGTATTGTTAGTAGAGACGGGGTTTCATCATGTTGGCCAGGCTGGTCTCAAACTCCTGACCTCAGGTGATCCACCCACCTCGGCCTCCCAAAGTGCTGGGATTACAGGCATGAGCCACCACGCCCAGCCTAACATAAAATTTTAAAGTGAACAATTCAGTGACACTTAGTACATTTACATTGTTGTGCAATTGCCACCTTTAGTTCTAATGCATTTTGATACTGGAAGTTTTTATTTTTTCTGTTTTTCTTGATCAGTCTTGCTAGGGGTTTATGAATTTTAATCATTTCAAAACACTGAATTTTGGCTTTGTTATCTTTTTCCTATTGCACCTTTACTTTCCTATTTCATTGATTTCTGCTCTTTATAATTTTCACACTGACTTCAGTTTTAATTTGCTGTTCTTGCTAATAGATGGCTTTTTTAGGGTAGAAAATTAGGTGACCTGTTTTAGATCTTCTTTCTAATGTAAACTTTTAAAGCTATAAACTTATTTATTTTTTATTTTTTGAGATAGGGTCTCACTCTGTCGCTCAGTTTGTAGTGCAGTGGCGTGATCTCGGCTCACTGCAACCTCTGGCATGAGCCATTGCGCCCAGCCTTAAAGCTCTAAATTTACTGTAAGCATTGCTTTAATTTTCTCCCACAAATTATGTTGATATATTGTTTCTTTGTCATCCAACTTAAAATATTTAAAGTTTTCTGATTTCTCATTAGACTCATGGATTATTTGGAAGTGTATTGCTAACTTTTTAAACATTTGAGGATTTTCTAGCTACTTCAGTTATTGATTTCTAATTTAAGCTTATTGTGATCAGAGAACAAACCTGTGTACTTTCAACCCTTTTAAATTCTATGGCTTAAATTCTAAACTTATTTTATGGCTCACTATATGGTTTATCTTGGTGAGTTTCCCATGTCCCCCTGAAGATTATGTGCCCTCTTCAGTTGTTGGGTGTAGTATTCTATAAATATCAATTAGTTCAAGTTGGTTGATAGGCTTTTTGAAAATTTTATATTCATTTTTTCTTCCTTTTTCTGTTGAGCTAATACAAAGGATTAGATTGCAGGTCAAACATTCACATATCAGATAACCTACATACTGCCGAGATTTATCATTAATTTCAAGGATACAGCAGGCAATCAAGAGGCTCAAACAAAGCAAGGAGAGACATTGATTGTGGCTGTGCAGGTATCTTTATTTATTGGACATGTACTCTGTGGCCCAGAGTAATAGATGAGGCCTCCAAGTGAGTTTGTGCAGGGTTAACTCACACATAAGGGGAGCAGTTGAGTCATGAAACATCTCTATTTGATAGTCCCAGAGAGTTATCTAGTTTATGTGTCATTCTCCAGGGACCCATGCCTCATAAATCTGTTCCATGTTTATTTACAAAATTTGTAATAAAGAAAGACTTAAACAGGAACATCCTTTTAAGAACATTACATATAAGGCTACTCTTCCTGGTAAATATTATTATTCTTTTTACAAAAGATCAGGTTATCCTGTTGAGAAGGAGCCTTCTCAGACTTCTCAAGATCAAGACTTATTCCTTCTTTCTTCTGGGAGCAACTTCCCCAATCAAAGAAAAATGAATGGTTCCTTATACTGCTATCTGTCAGTTACCAATATATACCCAACTGTTAATATATCCAACTGTAATTGCGATTGTTGATTTGTGTGTGTGTGTGTGTGTGTTTTTCCTTCTTGTATTTTGAAACTCTTTTATTGGGTGCATTTTCACTTAGGATTATTAGATCTTGGTGAATTGGCCCCTTCATTATGAAATGTCCCTTGTTTAAGGTAATTAATCTTATCTAAAGTTTACTTTTTCTTGTATTAATATTGCCACACTGGCCGCCTTATAATTTGTGTTTGCTTAATAAGTCTTTTTCTATCTTTTGGCTTTCAACCACTTGGCATCTTTAAAGTGCATCTCTTATAAACAAAATTTTGTCTGTTCTTTTATATCTAGTAGGATAATCTCGGACTTTTAATTGGAATGTTAGGTCCAGTAATATTTAGTTCACCAATGAGAACACTTGGACACAGGATGGGGAACATCACACACCAGGGCCTGTTGTGGGGTGGGGAGACGGGGCAGGGATAGCATTAGGAGATATACCTAATGTAAATGACGAGTTGATGGGTGCAGAAAACCAACATGGCACATGTATACATATGTAACAAACCTGCACGTTGTGCACATGTACCCTAGAACTTTAATAACAAGAAAAAAAGGGAGGAAAAAAGGTTAACAATAGTGAACCTGAAAAAAAAATTTAGTTCACATATTAATATAGTTAGGTTTACATTACCATCATGCTATTTTTTTTCTATTTGTCCTTTCTATTCCTTGTGGGGTTTTTTGGTCACTCCTTCCCTCTCTTTTTATTTTTTAGTTAATCATTTTTTAGTATCTCATTCTATCTCTTCAATTTGTTTTTTTTGTTGTTTTTTTTTTTTGTTTTTAATAGAGACAAAGTCTTGCTCTGTCCCCCAGCCTGGGGTGCAGTGATGTGATCATTGTTCACTGCAGTCTCAAACTACTAGGCTCAAGCCATCTTTCTGCCTCAGCCTCCACAGTAGTTAGGACTATAGGCATGTGCCACCACACCTGGCTATTTTTTTAAATTTTTTTGTACAGACAGGGTCTCACTGTGTTGCCAGGCTGGTCTCAAACTCCTGGCCTCAAGCCATCCTCCTGCCTTGGCCTCCCAAAGCATTGGGATTATAGGCATGAGCTGCCATGTCTGGCTCCGGCTGAATTTTTACATCTTTGGATTATTTTTTACTGATTTCTCCAGAAACTGTAGCTGTCTAGTTACTCCAGCATTATTTTTTGAAAAGACTTTCTTCCATTGAATTGCTTTTGCATCTTTGTCAAAAATCATTTGTCATATTTGTATGGATCTATTGTATGGTTTTCGGTTCTGTTGCACTGATTTATGTGTCCATATCTCCTCTAATACCACACTAGCTTGCTTACTGTAGCTATATAATAAGTCTTAACATCAGATAGAGTGATTCCCTCTCACACTATTTTTTTTTTCAGATTGTTTTAATTATTGTAGGGCTGTGCTTTTCCATATGAATCTTATAATCCACTTGCTAATTGTACAAAAAAACCTTGCTGCATCAAACTTACAGATCAATTTGAGGGAGAACTGACATGTTTACTACATTGAATTTCCAATCCATGAACACATATGTCACTCCACTTGTTTAAGAAAGTGGGCAAAGGATATGAACAGATACTTCTCAAAAGAAGACATACAAGCAACTAACAAACATATGAAAACATGCTCAGCATCGCTAATCATCAGAGAGATACAAATCAAAACCCTGATGAGATACCATCTCACACCAGTCAGAATGGCTATTACTAAAAAGTCAAAAAAAAAAAAAAAACAAAAAACAGATATTGACAAGGTTGCAGAGAGAAGGAAATGCTTAGACACTGTTGGTGGGAATGTAAATTAGTTCAGCCCCTGGGGAAAGCAGTTTAGAGATTTCTCAAAGAACTAAAAATGTAACTACCATTTGACCCAGCAATCCCATTACTGGGCATCTACCCAAAGGAAAATAAATTGTTCTACTAAAAAGATACCTGCACTTGTATGTTTATTGCAGCACTATTCACATTAGCAGAGACATGGAATCAACCTAACTGCCCATCAGCGGTGGACTGGATAAAGAAAATGTGACACATATACACCATGGAATACTATGCAGCCATAAGAAAGAATGAAATCATGTCCTTTGCAGCACATAGATGAAGCTGGAGGTCATTATTCTAAGTGAATTAGTGCAGAGACAGAAGATCAAATACCACATGTTCTCACTTATAAGTGGGAGCTAAACATTGGGTACACAAGGACATAAAGTTGGAAATGATAGACAATGGGGAGTCCAAAATGGAGGAGGGAGAGACAGGGGAAAGGGTTGGAAAACTACCTGTGGGGTACTATGTTCACTATTTGGGTAGCAGATTCAAACCTCAGTATCATGCAATATATCCATGTATTAAACCTGCACATGTATCTCCTGAATTTAAAATTTAAACAAACAAGGAATGTGATTGGTTTTTGAGTTTTGGTTTCAAAAGGTAAAAATAAGTAAATTTTTACTATTTTTTCCTAATTTTATTTTTAAAATTTATCTTTATCTGCAGGGATTGGTTCAGAGACAATTCTAACATATTGGATAACTAATTGCTAGCACCTCTGTTAAGGAGGCATTATTATTATTTTACAGTTTCTATACTGAGGCCAAGAATTTACTAAGCTCGTATACGACAGAACTGGGATTCAAACCCAGGCTTGTACAGAGCAGTTTCCAATATGCCATACCATTTGAGAGTTGAAAAAATTTTTTGAAGGCATTTACATGGTATGTTTTCTGAGAAATTGAATCCCTGAAAATGACAACTTAGCTAGAATTACTAGGTGTTCCTCCACTTATTTTCTCCCTGTCTTTATAAACAGTCCACAAGTATCCACTGACATTTAGTGCCATGGGAAAAATTAGGTTTTCCCCCTATTTTCATTACTTGCAAAAATTCCTTATATTTGAAATTTAATAAGTTCACCAGATTGGTACTCATTTATTTATTTTTTCAACTAATATTTGTGGAGCCTGGCATTATGCTAGGTATTGAGTATCCAGAGACAAATAAGACATAGTCTCTGCTTTTAGTTTGCTTAGAGTCAAGTAAAGAACTAATAAATGAGCAGATCATTCGAGTAGGGGGTGATAAGTGCTCTGATAGAAGCGAGTATATAGGTGCTGCTACATAGTAGCATGCCAGAGCCAGCTCATACCAGCTTGTTATTAAATATTCAGAAACTCTGCAAATTGGTTCTACCAATGGTAGCTTACAATTGGCTATGGTAGGAGTGTTTTTACCATGGAAATTTGCATATGCTACAATAGGGTTTTCCTTTTTCCTTTTCCCCATTCTTTTTTTTTTTTTTTTTAATATGTTTTCTTTCTTCCTTTTTATTATCCTCCTTAGGACATTTGGTTTACCAGCACACCACTGTTGCTACAGGAGCAGAGGTGCTAAATCCAATCCTTTATCTTATTGTACTATGAGCCCATTCTGTCACATCGTATCATGAATTGTCCCTGGATCAGCTGCTTCTGGTGATTTAGGCAACAGCCTTTCACAAACATGGTGGCTGTTCTCCTTTTAGATGATGAGAATGAAACTTGATCTAAATCCCCTGTGGGTTCTGTTTTTGTTCCAGAGATTATAAAGCAGCTAACATCCATATCAACGTATACACCGTCAATGCGCCTTGGCTTTTCTCACTGGCCTGGTGCTCCAGGATTAACTCAGTGACCACAGACAACATTGGGCTCCTGAGTCAGCTTGATCACCCTCACTTCTTCATGGTGAGCTGGTTGTCCAGATTGTTCTTCCAGGCTTGGTATGATAGCAGTGCAGGCCCCCCAGCCCTGTGTTGCCCACTGTGCCATCCCCTGGGCAGCCACTTAAGAGTACAGACTTCTATGAATATTGGAGATATGGTATTTTCCATTCTCTCACACAGATCCTTCTGGGATTTTCAGGCAAAAATTAGTGTTGTTATAATAATTGACATTTATTGAATCCTTACAATGTGCTTGACATGCATTATGTCATTTAACCCTTTGAATTGGCCACTGTTATCATCTTCATGAGGAAACTGAAGCTCAAAGATATCTTTGCATGTGGTTTCATGAGGCAGGATTCAGAATGAGGTCTGACTTCAGAGTTTTGTTACTGTAGCCCCACCTTTGTAGAGGCATGGCAACAATTGACAACGGCATGGAGAGTGGGGAGAAAACCAAGCGTACTTGACTCCAAAGTGGAAACTGTGTGCCCTAACAAATTGCTTTTGAAGAGGGTAGCCAGTGTCCAGTTGCCTGTTCTAGGCCTTCTGTTGCTTACTGCCAGAAGCTTGAGAACCTGAAGACCTGGTTTACGATCCCAGCCAAATCCTATCACTATCTGTGGAGGGAGCCCTAGCTAACCAGTTACTGCTATAGAACTTGTTCTTATCTGTACAGAGAGTAGGTTGACTGAGTGGGACACAATAGCATACAACAGAAAACAGTTTAATTTCGCTGCATTGATTCTTTAAACCTGGTCTGTGATGTAGGCCTTTCTCTGCCCCTGAATGAAATCTCACTTAGGTCCTGTAGCTTTTCCAGTCACTGTTAGATAACTTTTAGAAGTTCACTTTTAGTCATCAAAAAGCCTCACTTCAGAATTAAGAGTCCAATCCCAAGTAATAACTCAAACTCCAAATGGCCTTGAAAGTTAAAACCTTTGTCAGAGAAGCCTAAGAGGGAAGGGGCCTCAAGTCACCTCCTCCAGATCTCCACCCTCTGGCCTGAGCTTCTGACCTGTTCAGGGTCAGGACCAGGGGAAAAGGGATCCAGAGTCAAGGCACAGTCTTACAGGGCCAGTAACTGCATCTAGGCCCTCTGGTAGACAGGAGAAATCGCTGACTTCTTACTATGGTGGCTTGGTCAGCTTCCTGGAGATGACCCTGAAGGGAGCTTTGGATGGCAGGTCACTCACCACAGGTGGAGCCTTTCCACCCACCTGTCCCCATATAACTCCCCTTCATGTATATACTATGTGTTTTTCTAACATTTTAAAATCCAGTCATTACAAAAATGCATAATTTAGAAAGCAGCACACCCCTCCATAATCCTATCCCCTGAATCAGTAATGTCTCAAAGTTGTCCCTTTGGGAGGTACACATTTACTTAAATGATGCTATTTCTGAATGCGTTTTTTTCATTTTAATATTTAAATGAATAAATCCATGTGATTCAAAATTCAAAAAGTTTAAAAGGATATATGTAAAAAACCAATCTTCCTTCCACACCTAGTCTAGGCATTTTTAAAGGACCCAATGCATGGTTTCCAGCCTATGCCATGTGTCATTTTATTCAGGGAGGTGAGGCTGGTGTCCCAGAGGACTTAACAGGAAGCCTACACTCCAGAGTTAGACTGATTGAGATTTAGATTCAGATCTTGGCTCCATTACTTACTGTGTGAATGTGGAAATATTAGTTAATGTGTTTGTGGTTTTTGGCTTTTTTGTTTCTTCTTTTTGAAAATTGGGGATAATAATAGTGCAGTAGAAACACACACTTGTGTCCAACATAATCTGGTCTGGTCATTGGTCTCGTAATTGAGAAAATTAAAGTGAGGAATCATTTAAAAATGATATATACTTTATCAGTTAGCTTTTAATGCTTAATAAAAACTACCTAAAACTTAGTGTCTTAAACAAATATTTATCATGTCTCAATGATGGCTGATGGCTTAATAAAAACTACCTAACTTACTTAGTGTCTTAAACAAATATTTATCATGTCTCAATTCTGGCTGATGGCTAGGTGGTGTCTCTGGTTTGAGCCAGGTCAGCTGGGCTGGATAGTCTAGGATGCCTTGTTCATTTGTCTAGAGGCGCACCTGGAATGACCAAGTTTCTCTTTGTGTCGTCGCTCATCCTCAAGGCAGCTAGCTGGAGTGTGTTCACCTAGTGGAGACGGGTTCCCAACAGCAAGAGAGAGCAAGCCCCAAAGCACATGGACTTTTCAAAGTTCTCACAGTGTTATGTTTGCTGATGTTCCATTGGCCAAGGAAAATCACATGGCCAAATTCAGATTCAGGGTGGGAGAGAAACAGACTTCACCTCTTGATAGGGAGGCACAGCTAAGTCATGTTGTGTAGGGGCCTGCATATAGGTTTGGAAGGAATTTTGTGGTCATTTTTATAAACAGTATGCCACATACATACTTCACAAATTTTATTTTAAAATATTCATTCACCTTTTGACAGTCATTTCTTTGAGGATATTTCTGCTGATCAAGTTCTATGTTCTCTCATTTGAACATCCAGATGAACTAGCTAGGATTTCTAACTGTTTGTTTTAAGCAGAACAGGAACTTAAAGTCATTAGGACAATCAATCTGAATGAGCAATCTACCTAGATCTTTATAATCCCTCAAACCCTTGTAGTGTTTCACCCACACCTAATCTAATTGCTGTCTATTCTTTAATGATCTATTTTGTCCTCATTGAGTTTTTCAAAGCATTTGACTTAGTTTCTTTGAAAATGACATACTTTTTTCACTCAGATCTCACAAATTTAAGCAGCATCTAATTACATTGCACTATTACAATAACAAGTACAGTTGACTTAAGCCATTTGGGAAACAAGGATAACTGATTCTTTGTGAACATTCTGCTCATGTGATAGGTCTCTTGGAGCAATCAGCCAACTACAGCAGCCCTCAGTCAATATTTTTCCCAGAGGGGATTAAGAGCCTCAGTTCAGTGGAAGTTGGTTAAGATTTTCTACTAGTAGGGCTATTATGAGGCTTAAATCTGTAAATACCCCTGAAGTGCTTAGAATACCTGCCTGGCTCCTGTTAATTGCTTATTGTTAATTATGATCATTAGTGTTATTAATTTTATTATTCAGCTCAAGGAAAGACCTTGGGATAGGGTGGAGAGTGGTCTGAGAAAGGATAAAATGTGCCAGCCCTATTAGCATCAAGTGGAATTAGAGAGGGCACAATTGAGGTGGAAAGGGAGCATCAAACTCAATGAGAGGACCCAGAAGACAGAGCTCTGGGAAATAGATGACTTGGGCAAGGAGCATAGAAGAGGAGCATGTAGGTAAGGGGTAATTGTACTTCAGCATTCTTAATTAAAGTGTGATACTTTAGAACAATGGTTCCCAAATGCTGGCTTACAGACACATGGCTTCAGCATCACCTGGGAATGTGTTAAAAATGCAGAGATTCTCATTCCTTAGGTGTCTAGTGAGACCCAGAAACCTGTATTACTAAAAGCTGCCCCGGGAGACTTGGCTGCACAGCCAGGTTTGAGAAGCCATGCCTTGAAAACAGCAGTAGAAGTCAAGAACCTGGACTGTGGTCTTGGGTCCAGAATAGACTTGTTGTGTGACTTCTCTGGGACCCCCTCTGCCCTCTGTCTTGGGAGATGAAAGGTGAGATGAAAGGTGTGAAGTGTTCTATTCCCTCTAGAGCCCCCTGCATGTATAAGGGTGACTGTTAGGACACTTGCAGGGACTGTCTGTGTTTGAGAATGCCACATCAATCAAGGTTCCTTGGCCTGTCTATCCCCTCTTCCTCTCCTCCTCCAGCCCTGGCAGCAGAGCAAGGGACTTAGACCATATGATCCAAAATCCCTTCTAACTGTAAAGTTCTTTCACTGTGGTTTATGTTTTTCAGACACCAAAGTTCTATGTGTTCATGTGGCTCCTTGCAGATATCATTTCTGTGCTTTTTATTGTTGCCATATTTTGTTTTCACTGGTAAGTATATATATAATTTTTAATGAATTTTTTCCAAAATAAATGGATTATTATAGGAAATTGAGAAAAATAAGAGTTACGCTCTTCCCGTAATCCCACATGGCAAGATGGCGTTTATAATCTGAATCTCTCTTCTCATGTAGTCTGCAGTTCCTCACACCCCTTTGACCTCCCCCAAATAAGACAATATTTTCAGGATAGGGACTGTCACTAAAGCTTAGTCAAGCCTATTACTATGGATTCAATGTGGAGCAGTTGAAAGATGACAGGGCTTGAATATTGTCCAGAACAAGTGCCTCCACCTTCCCATCTTCCATGAAATGGCATAGCAGTGTGCAAAGAGCAAGTTCATAAACCAGGAAGACTGGGTTTTAGTTCTGGCTTTGTCCCTTAGTTGCTAGGTGACCCTGGGAAAACAACTGCTTCTTTCTGGGCCATAATATTTTTTTTTGTTCGTTTTTTTGAGATGGGGTCTCAGTCTATTGCCCAGGCTGGAGTGCGGTGGCATGCAGTGACATGATCTCGGCTCACTGCAGCCTCCACCTCCTGGGTTCAAGTGATTCTCCTGCCTCAGCCTCCCGAGTAGCTGGGATTACAGGTGCCTGCCACTGTGCCTGGCTAATTTTTTTTTTTTTTTTTTTTTTTTTGAGACGGAGTCTTGCTCTGTCACCCAGGCTGGAGTATAGTGTCACGATCTCGGCTCACTGCAACCTCCGCCTCCTGGGTTCAAGCGATTCTCCTGCCTCAGCCTCCCAAGTAGCTGGGACTACAGGCACCACCATGCCCAGCTAATTTTTTTAAAAAATATTTTTAGTAGAGGTGGGGTTTCACCATATTGGTCAGGCTGGTCTTGAACTCCTCACCTTGTGATCTGCCCGCCTCGGCCTCCCAAAGTGCCGGGATTACAGGGCTGAGCCACCCTGCCTGGCCCATGCCTGGCTAATTTTTGTATTTTTAGTAGAGATGGGGTTTCACCATGTTGGCCCCGCCTCAGGTGATCCGCCTGCCTCAGCCTCCCAAAGTGCTGGCATTACAGGTGTGAGCCACCGTGCCTCGCCCATAATCTTTTTATCTGTAGAAGAAAATGACATTTGGGAATCCTTGCAGGCAAATGCTATAGGATTGTAAGTTTCAAGATGGAAGGGGGAAGAAGATCCTGGAGGAGGAACGTTAGAAGAGACCATGGTTCTTTAGACCCCTTCATTTCATGGATGGTCTGCTTCCTTCTAGGCGGAGAGAGACTGAAAAAGAAAAATTGTTTGAAACCTCCAGCACTCGCACAGGTAAAGTCAGAGGCCTAGCCCACTCCTGTCTCTTCATCCCTACCCATTGCTTCCAGGAGACAGAGGCAGCTTTTCATGTCCCTGACAAGAGCTGAGGGTGTCTGGAAAGTTGGGGGTGGGGTTGGGGGAGGGACCAGGGGAAGTATAGGCTGGGCATAGATTCTGGAGGACTCTGTACATCAGGCTTCAGATTTTAGATTTCATCCTCTAAGCAGTGAGGCCCCTTGGAAGATTTCAAGCATAGGTGTTTACTTCTTCATATATTCATGTATCATACAGCCACTGAGTCCACACTTTGTGCAAGGCACTGAGAGAGGGGCTGAAGATAACCGAAAGATGTCTCTGGAGGGTGGCCTGAGAGAGGGGAGGGGCTGGTCCTTAAAGAGCAGTGAGGAAGAAGGCAAAAGTATAGCATTGACATCACTGGGCCAGGCACCTAGGTCCAGGACAGAGTAGCTGCCATGCCCATTAGGGGGAAGGTGCTTTATGGGTATCATTTGTGGGTGATATATGTTGGAGGCTAGAGGAAGAAAACTTCAGCGGTCCTGGAATTGCTAAACCAGAGTCAAGTCCCTGCATATTGGCAATTAGGAGATGGCATTATCGCTTTCATTCACACAAGGAAGCGACATGGTTAGATTTCTGTGTAAAGGGCTGAGGAAGTGAATTAGGCTTAGTAAGGGGAAGGGATGCTAGAGTTTCTTTGAGGGTTGTGAGGATGATCACACAGTAAGTTTTGGAAGCCAATGCAGTGTCAAAGGGAAACCAATTAGGAGGCAGAAGACTGTGCGGTGTGGGATATAATTTCCTTCCGCAACTCCTGGAGACTTAATTAAAGTTGGAACAGTCACAAAATCATGAGTTAATTTAATTTCTTATGGACAATGGTGAAGCTCCTGATATTCCACGTACCAGCTGGCAGATGAGTGGAACTGATACAACACTTAGGGTTGCAGGAATGAATCCACAGGAATCATGAAAAACTAAGTTTAGAAATTTGAATAAATTAAATAGAAGGCAATGGTCTTTCATATGCTGTGAAACTGGAGGTTTAAGCCAAGTTTACCCAGGTCTGAGGCAGGGCGATCTCAAGTTACATGGTTACTTGAGTTACAAATTACATGGAATTTAAGATCACCCTACTGGCTACGTTAAGAAGTCTGAAGCTAACTGACGATTGCAGCTAGTTTATGATTATATCAGTAGTTGTTCCTTAGTAAGCTAGGGCTGCCGTAACAAAATACCATAGACTGGGTGGCTTGAACAACAGAAATTTATTTTCTCACAGTTCTGGAGGCTAGAAATCCCAGATCAAGGTGCTGGCAAATTTGGTGAGGAGCCCTAGTGAGCACTGTCTTCTTAGCTTGAATGCAGCTGCCTTCTCACTGTGTGTTCACATGGCCTTTTCTGTGTGTGTGCTTGGGAGAGTGGGATCTCGGGTCTCTCTTCCTCTTCTCATAAGGACACCAGTCCTGTTGGATTAGGGCCCCACCCTTATGGCTTCATTTAACCTTAATTACTCCTGAAGTGCCCTGTCTCCAAATACAGTCACACTGAGGGTTAGGACTCTGACATATGAAATTGGAGTTGGGGGGACATAATTCAGCCCATAACAATAATCCAGCCAAGCAGTGATAGAACATGGAGATGAGGAGGAAACATGGCTGGGAAAGAAGTTTTGAAAGTAAAATTGAAGAACTATATAAACCTAGATAAAAGAGGTGGCTTAGAAAAAGTAACAGTTAACTTGACCCTACCCACTACTATGCTAAAATGGTGATGAGAAAAGGTGAGTAGAAAATAAATGAAGGATTTTCTGTTTTTAAGAGCTCTTAGGTTGCCTATTAGAGAAACCAGTTTTTCTTGATCTAAGCAGAAAGAAAAGGCATTGGAAAGCTATTTGGGTACCTCAAAGAGATATCTAGAAGGTGCAGGACCAAGTTTAGAATCAGGGAAGAAACAAGGAAGACTAGACAGAAGTCAGGACCTCAGCCATAACCACAGCCCAGATCCATTAAAGTTGAGGAGAATGGAGCCTCATTTGCTAAATACGGAGTGCCATGTGTTGCCCCATACCACCTCCAGGATGGGCACCTACTGATGCCATGTCTACCACCAGAAGGCCTCTCTCTAGTGTGAGGGTATTTTTCAGCAATTTAAGTCAATTTTGTTGTCTTCTGTCTTACGTAGTTTCTTATGTAAAAAGTTTCAGTTTTCTTACCCCTGTTCTTCTGTTTGTAACGTGTCTTTTTTCCTCTGGCTACATTTTAAGATTATTCCTTTTATTATTGGTTTTTAGTAGTTTGATTATGGCTTAACTTGGTGCGTGTGCGTGCATGTGAGAGGGAGAGAGAGACTATCTTGATTAGGGTTTGCTGAAATTCTTAGATCTGTCAGAGTATAATTTTCATCAAATTGGACATAATTTTAGTCTTTATTTCTTCAAATATTTTTCTGCCTCTGCTCCACCACTGCTTTCTGGGATTCCAGTTACACAGCTATTAGTATATTACCCCATAGGTTACTGAGACTTTTTTTTTTTTTTTTTTTTTTGAGACAGAGTCTTGCTCTGTCGCCCAGGCTGGAGTGCAGTGGCATGATCTCAGCTCACTGCAGCCTCCACCTCCCAGTTTCAGGCGATTCTCCTGCCTCAGTCTTCTGAGTAGTCATTTAAAATATTTAATTTCCTTTATTTTTGGATAGATTCTATTGCTGTGTTTACTAGTTTTTTGTTTTGCTTGTTTAGAGGCAAGGTCTCACTCTTTTGCCCAAGTCTGGATTATAGTGGCATGATCATGGTTCACTGCAACCTTGAACTCCTGGGCTCAAACAATCCTCCTGCCTTAGCCTCCCTAGTATCTGGGACCACAGGCACAAACCATTATGACTGGCTAATTAAAAAAAAAAAAAAGGTAGAGATGGCATCTCACTATGTTGCCCAGGCTGATCTCAAACTCCTGACCTCAAGCAGTCCGCTTGCCTTGGCCTCCTAAAGCACTGGAATTACAGATGTGAGCTACCCTGCCCAGCCTATATTAGTTTTTTATTGCCGTATTTAAAAAAATTACTCCAAACCTAGCAGCTTAACACTATACAAATGTATTTTCTCACAGACATGGGTTAGACAGTTCCTTTACTTACTCTTTACAGGGTATCAATTGGGGCTATAATCTTATTTGAGGTTTGTGGTCCTCTTCCAGGCTCACTGCTTGTTAGCAGAATTAAGTTCCTCATAGTTGTAGAAGTGAAGTCATCTCTGTTTTCTCAATGGCTGTTAGCAGGGTTTTGGTCTGAGCTCCTAGAGGTGACCCTCAAGTCCTACCCACATGGTCCTCACAACATGGCAGCTTACTTCTTCAAAGCCAACAACAGAATATCTCTCCAGTCTGCTATGATGAAGTCTGTGTAATCTATGATGAAGTCTATGTAATGTAAATCATTGGAGTAATTATCCCAGAACCTTTGTCATATAGCATAACCTAATCAAGAGAGGTAACTATCCTGAGGTCTGTTCCAAGATGACTGAATAGAAACAGCTCCGGTCTGCAGCTCCCAGCGTGATTGACGCAGAAGACGGGTGATTTCTGCATTTCCAACTGAGGTACCTGGTTCATCTCACTGGGACTGGTTGGACAGTGGGTGCAGCCCATGGAGGGCAAGCAGAAGCAGGGCGGGACATCACCTCACCTGGGAAATGCAAGGGGTCAGGGGATTTCCCTTTCTTAGTCAAGGGAAGCCGTGACAGACCGTACCAGGAAAATCGAGACACTCCAGCCTTAATACTGCACTTTTCCAACAGTCTTAGCAAACAGCATGCCAGGAGATTATATCCCTGCCTGGTTCAGCAGGTCCCAAGCCCACAGAGCCTTGCTCACCACTAGTGCAGCAGTCCAGATGGAACTGCAAGGCCACAGCCTGGCTAGGGGAGGGGTGTCTGCCATTGCTGAGGCTTGAGTAGGTAAACAAAGCAGCCAGGACGCTCAAATTAGGTGGAGCCCACCGCAGCTCAAGGAGGCCCCTGCCTCTGTAGACTCCACCTCTGGGGGCAGGGCATAGCTGAACAAAAGGCAGCAGAAACTTCTGCAGACTAAAACGTCCCTGTCTGACAGCTCTGAAGAGAGTAGTGGTTCTCTCAGCACAGTGTTTGAGCTCTGAGAACAGACAGACTGCTTCCTCAAGTGGGTCCCTGACCCCCGTGTATCCTAACTGGGAGACACCGCCCAGTAGAGGCTGACTGACAGGTCATACAGCCAGGTGCCCCTCTGAGACGAAGCTTCCAGAGTAAGAATCAGGCAGCAATATTTGCTGTTCTGCAGCCTCTGCTGGTGATACCCAGGCAAACAGGGTCTGGAGTGGACCTCCAGCAAACTCCCCCAATAGACCTGCAGCTGAGGGACCTGACTGTTAGAAGGAAAACTAACAAACAGAAAGGAATAGCATCAACAGAAAGGACATCCATAACCAAAACCCCATCTGTAGATCACCATCATCAAAGACCAAGGGTAGATAAAACCACAAAGATGGGGAGAAACCAGACTGCCTCTTCTCCTCCAAAGGATTGCAGCTCCTTGCCAGCAACAGAACAAAGCCGGATGGAGAATGACTTTGACAAGCTGACAGAAGTAGGCTTCAGAAGGTCGGTAATAACAAACTTCTCCAAGCGAAAGGAGGATGTTCGAACCCATTGCAAGGAAGCTAAAAACCTTCAAAAAAGACGAATGGCTAACTAGAATAAACAGTGTAGAGAAGACCTTAAATGACCTGATGGAGCTGAAAACCATGGCATGAGAACTACGTGACACATGCACAAGCTTCAGTAGCTGATTTGATCAAGTGGAAGAAAGGGTATCAGTGATTGAAGATCAAATTAATGAAATGAAGTGAGAAGAGAAGTAGAGTAAAAAGAAATGAACAAAGCCTCCAAGAAATATGGGACTACGTGAAAAGACCAAATCTACATTTGATCGGTGTACCTGAAAGTGACGGGGAGAATGGAACCAAGTTAGAAAACACTCTTCAGGATATTATCCAAGAGAACATCCCCAACCTAGCAAGACAGGCCAACATTCAAATTCAGGAAATACAGAGACCACCACAAAGGTACTCCTCAAGAAGAGCAACCCCAGGACACATAATTGTCAGATTCACAAAGGTTGAAATGAAGGAAAAAATGTTAAGGGAAGCTAGAGAGAAAGGTTGGGTTACCCACAAAGGGAAGCCCATCAGACTAACAGCGGATTTCTCAGCAGAAACTTTACAAGCCAGAAGAGAGTGGGGGCCAATATTCAACATTCTTAAAGAAAGAAAAGAATTTTCAACCCAGAATTTCATATCCAGCCAAACTAAGCTTCATAAGTGAAAGAGAGAGAAATAAATCACATCCTTTACAGACAAGCAAATGCTGAGAGATTTTGTCACCACCAGGCCTGACTGACTTACAAGAGCTCCTGAAGGAAGCACTAAACATGGAAAGGAACAACCAGTACCAGCCACTGCAAAAACATGCCAAACTGTAAAGACCGTCGAAGCTAGGAAGAAACTGTATCAACTAACAAGCAAAATAACCAGCTAACATCATAATGACAGCATTAAATTCACAGATAAGAATATTAACCTTAAATGTAAATGGGCTAAATGCCCCAATTAAAAGACACAGACTGGCAAATTGGATAAAAAGTCAAGACCCATCAGTGTGCTGTATTCAGGAGCCCCATCTCAAGTGCAGAGACACACATAGGCTCAAAATAAAGGGAGGGAGGAAGATCTACCAAGCAAATGGAAAGCAAAAAAGCAGGGGTTGCAATCCTAGTCTCTGATAAAACAGACTTTAAACCAATAAACCAACAAAGATCAAAAGAGACAAGGCCATTACATAATGGTAAAGGGATCAATTCAACAAGAGCTAACTATTCTAAATATATATGCACCCAATACAGGAGCACCCAGATTCATAAAGCAAGTCCTTAGAGACCTACAAAGAGACTCCCACACAATAATAGTGGGAGACTTTAACACCCCACTGTCAATATTAGACAGATCAACGAGACAGAAGGTTAACAAGGATATCCAGGACTTAAACTCAGCTCTGCACCCAGCGGACCTAATAAACATCTACAGAACTGTCCACCCCAAATCAACAGAATATACATTCTTCTCAGCACCACATTGCACTCATTCCAAAATTGACCACATAGTTGGAAGTAAAGCACTCCTCAGCAAATGTAAAAGAACAGAAATCACAACAAACTGTCTCTCAGACCACAGTGCAATCAAATTAGATCTCAGGATTAAGAAACTCACTCAAAACTGCACAACTACATGGAAACTGAACAACCTGCTCCTGAATGACTACTGGGTAAATAACGAAATGAAGGCAGAAATAAAGATGGTCTTTGAAACCAATGAGAAAAAAGACATAACATACCAGAATCTCTGGGACACATGTAAAGCAGTGTGTACAGGGAAATTTATCGCACTAGGTGCCCACAAGGGAAAGCAGGAAAGATCTAAAATTGACACTGTAACATCACAATTAAAAGCACTAGAGAAGCAAGAGCAAACAAATTTAATAGCAGAAGGCAAGAAATAACTAAGATCAGAGCAGAACTGAAGGAGATAGATAGAGACACAAAAAAACCCTTCAAAAAAATCAATCCAGGAGCTGGTTTTTTGAAAAGATAAAATTGATAGACCACTAGCAAGAATAATAGACAAGAATCAAATAGATGCAATAAAAAATGCTAAAGGGGATATCACCACTGATCTCACAGAAATACAAACTACCATCAGAGAATACTATAAACTCTCCACGCAAATAAACTAGAAAATCTAGAAGAAATGGATAAATTCCTGGACACCCTCCCAAGACTAAACCAGCAAAGATCACCCTCCCAAAACTAAAGTGAGAAAGGTTGGGTTACCCACCCGAATTCAGAAGTTGACTCCCTGAATAGACCAATAACAGGGTCTGAAATTGAGGCAATAATTAAGAGCCTACCAACCAAAAAAAGTCCAGGACCAGACGGATTCACAGCTGAATTCTACCAGAGATACAAAGAGGAGCTGGTACTATTTCTTCTGAAACTATTCCAATCAATAGAAAAAGAGGGAATCCTCCCTAACTCATTTTATGAGGCCAGCATCATCCTGATACCAAAGCCTGGCAGAGACACAACAAAAAAAGAGAATTTTAGACCAATATCCCTGATGAACATTGATGTGAAAATCCTCAATAAAATACTGGCAAACTGAATCCAGCAGCACATCAAAAAGCTTATCTACCAAGATCAAGTTGGCTTCATCCCTGGGATGCAAGGCTGGTTCAACATATGCAAATCAGTAAATGTAATCCACCACATAAACAGAACCAATGACAAAAACCACATGATTATCTCAATAGATGCAGAAAAGGCCTTTGACAAAATTCAACAGCCCTTCATGCTAAAAACTCTCAATAAACTAGCTATTGATGGGACATATCTCAAAATAATAAGAGCTATTTATGACAAACCAACAGCCAATATACTGAATGGGTAAAAACTGGAAGCATTCCCTTTGAAAACTGGCACAAGACAGGGATGCCCTCTCTCACCACTCCTATTCAACACAGTGTTGGAAGTTCTGGCCAGGGCAATCAGGCAAGAGAAAGAAATAAAGGGTATTCAATTAGGAAGAGAGGAAGTCAAATTGTCCCTGTTTGCAGGTGACATGATTGTATATTTAGAAAACCCCATCGTCTCAGCCCAAAGTCTCCTTAAGCTGATCAGCAACTTCAGCAAAGTCTCAGGATACAAAATCACCCCATAGTCTCAGCCCAAAATCTCCTTAAGCTGATAAGCAACTTCAGCAAAATCTCAGGATACAAAATCAATGTGCAAAACTCACAAGCATTCCTATACACCAATAACAGACAAACAGCCAAATCATGAGTGAACTCCCATTCACAATTGCTACAAAGAGAATAAAATACCTAGGAATCCAACTTACAAGGCATTGCCAAGACAATCCTAAGCAAAAAGAACAAAGCTGGAGGCATCAAGCTACCTGACTTCGAACTATACTACAAGGCTACAGTAACCAAAACAGCATGGTACTGGTACCAAAACAGAGATATAGACCAATGGAACAGAACAGAGCCCTCAGAAATAACACCACACATCTATAACCATCTGATCTTTGACAAACCTGACAAAAACAAGAAATGGGGAAAGGATTCCCTATTTAATAAATGGTGCCGGGAAAACTGGCTAGCCATATGTAGAAAGCTGAAACTGGATCTCTTCCTTACTCCTTATACAAAAATTAATTCAAGATGGAGTGAAGGCTTAAATATTAGACCTAAAACCATAAAAACCCTAGAAGAAAACCTAGGCAATACCATTCAGGACATAGGCATGGGCAAGGACTTCATGACTAAAACACCAAAAGCAATGGCAACAAAAGCCAAAATAGACAAATGGGATCTAATTAAAGAGCTTCTGCACAGCAAAACAAACTGCCATCGGAGTGAACAGGTAACCTACAGAATGGGAGAAAATTTTTGCAACCTACCCATCTAACAAAGGGCTAATACCTGGAATCTACAAAGAACTTAAACAAATTTACAAGAACAACCCCATCAAAAAGTGGGCAAAGGATATGAACAGACACTTGTCAAAAGAAGACATTTATGCAGCCAACAGACATGAAAAAATGCTCATCATCACTGATCATCTGAGAAATGCAAAACAAAACCACAATGAGATACCATCTCACACCAGTTAGAATGGCAATCATTAAAAAGTCAGGAAACAACAGGTGCTGGAGAGGATGTGGAGAAATAGGAACACTTTTACACTGTTGGTAGGAGTGTAAACTAGTTCAACTAGTTCAACCATTGTGGAAGATAGTGTGATTCCTCGAGGACCTAGAACTAGAAATACCATTTGACCCAGTGATCCCATTACTGGGTATATACCCAAAGGATTATAAGTCATGTTACTATAAAGACACACGCACACGTATGTTTATTGCGGCACTATTCACAATAGCAAAGACTTGGAACCAACCCAAATGTCCATCAATGATAGACTGTATTAAGAAAATGTGGCACATATACACCATGGAATATTATGCAGCTACAAAAAAGGATGAGTTCATGTCCTTTGTAGGGACATGGATGAAGCTGGAAACCATCATTCTGAGCAAACTATCACAAGGACAGAAAACCAAACACTGCATGTTCTCACTCATAGGAGGGAATTGAACAATGAGAACACTTGCATACAGGGCGGGGAACATCACACACCACAGCCTGTCGTGGGGTGGGGGTATGGGGGAGGGATAGCATTAGGAGAAATACCTAATGTAAATGACGAGTTGATGGGTGCAGCAAACCAACATGGCACATGTATACATATGTAACAAACCTGCACATTGTGCACATGTACCCTAGAACTTAAAGTATAATAATAAAAGAGCGGTAACTATCCTATGATAACCCCAAAGATTCACAGCCTCTGGTATATATCCCTTAGATCAGAAAAATATATCAGAAAAAATAGACTTTAATCAAAAAAGCCTTCACAAGGGAAGGCATATGATTGATCACTAAAAACTACAAAACTTTAGTGAGAGAAAGAATACCCAAATAAATGGAGCAATCATGTTCATGAATTAGAAAACTTATAAAGATATTGTCATGGAATTGATCTAAAAATTCCATTCAAATCCAATAAAAATTCCCTTTCTCCTATAAAGCTGACAAAAAAAAAAAAATGGAAGCTCATGTTTGTAGCTGTTTCTTCCAGATTGAATTACACTCAGGTTAAAAAAAAAAAGCTTTGAATATTTATAACAACTAAAAAACTTTTAAAAATTAATTAATAAAAATAAATAAAAGGTAAATCTAAGCAGAAAACAAAACCTGAGTTCTGGGCTTCTTTAGATTCTCACACTCTTCTAGATTTTGGCCATGCAATTTCTCTGTATACTGTAAACGCAGATAATTTTAAGATGTTTTCTTGTTTTTGTATATCATCCAGTTTTTAATTTGTCTTTGGTAGAAGGATTGGTCTTGATCTCCTAGCTCCATTATTAGAAGTATCTACCATCTAATTTTTTTTCTGTTGGACAGAAATTATTTATTGAGCATTTACTGTGTGACAAACACTTCTGAGCACTGTATATGTAGTGGCAAGCAAGACAAAGTCTCTGCCCTTTAAAAAGCCCTCATTTTAATTGAGGGAAGCCCTCATTTTTCTAAACTAATTTAATGGCTATGGAATACATGAACTTTAAGCAAATGTCAGTCTCTGCTTTCTGAGGACTTCCATGGTGAGCTAGAGCCTCATGCAGTAGACTCTTAAGCCCCAGCCCCAGGCTGAATTGGAGGGCCATAATAAAGTTTGCACAAAGCCTGAGGTAGAGGGGAGAGCTTGGAGGAAAGAACCTGAAAGGGTAAGGGAGTGGCTAACATTTAAGAGATAACTTGAATTTCACACATGACTGACAGAGAGTGGAGAAGTGACATTTGAGGAATCTGTGTCTTTTCCATCCCACAGATACTCAGAGTGGAAGTAAGAATGAGGAAGATAGATTTGCACATAGCCATGAAACCTCCTGTCCGAGTTGTGGAAAGTCCTTGGACTCTAGCAGCCCTCTACCCGGCTTTACCCAAGAGTGGAAAGGAACACCAAGGCCATTTCAATTTTGCAGCACCATCCAAGAAACTACTACCTATCAAGAATGCTGTCACACCTTTGAAGCCTGGCAAGCATGAGATTCAACCACCGATGCCCACCACGGTCTTTGAACTCACCCAAGCACCCACCAGGCAGGCTACAAGTGAGGCTACCTTTCAAACTACATTGCCCACCCTGAAGGTGGATAAGCCAACCATGCCCTCCATAGAGGTCCCCTATCCTTAAATAAGAGACCTCTAAGAGATCCCCATGGCTGAATACTCCAAATAATCCTATGTCACAATATATTCTATTGCATCTGACATAGCCTTCTGTGTTTCCAAAGAAGAATTAGCCACATCTCCCCTGCTTCTTCCTCTCTCTGCCTAAGGGTGGTGATGGTGGGGAGTGGTTGATAAAGGCACACAGAAGGGCCATTGAGGCTCTCAGGGGAACCATTGTGCTCTCGCTATCAAGAATGCATCTCAAGGGGCTAGGCAAGGGGAAAACTGTTGTGTGTGGTCTTGGAACTGGTTGCTGTCAGGTTTATCTCATCCTGACACCTCCATAATATTTTCTGCTAAAGGAGTGACTGTGCATATAAGTAAAGGCAACCTCTCAGGAAGCCAGAGGTAGTGGTCTATTCTTTGGACGCCTCGTGATCAACCAGGGTGATGAAGGCTGGGGGATGGGGGCAATAGTGATGCCATCTGAGTGATCTCATTCTCTGGGCCACAGAATGAGAGGGGCATGGGTCAGGGAAAAAGATCTCATCCCCACCCCACATTAACTGCTCTATGGTGCAGTGGGCTACTTCCTGATAGCTTGTGGTTTGCTGATTCCCCAGTAAGAGGGTGGGCACAATCCATGCACATTCAAGAGCTTTTGGCCTTGAGGGGAAACCAGAGCTTAGAACAAGTATCTGGAGCCCCTTCTGTCTGGCAGCCCAAAGTTAGAAGCAGTGAGTTGAGCTCTTCCCACTTACTTACACATCCTTTCTGGACCTGAGCCTCCTCTTCTTTATGATGGTGGTATAAGGCAGACTACCACAGCACCTTCCTTCTGGCTCAGATTTCTCCTGGGCTACCTGTGGAGCTGTGTCCTCCAACAGCCACGTTACCATCCCAGAAAGCAGGGCTCTCTGGTTTGAGGCCTCCATTTACACACACCAGCCAGTCCTACACTAAAAAACAGCTAAGGAGATCAGGAATAGCACTCCTTGTGGGGTAGACAGGCACATAGATGCTGATGACCCAGACACTGTAGTGTATGAAAAGAAGCAGGACCTGGCTCTGCTGAAGTATGGGACCTCGAGGGCAGATCACAAACCCTCCCCACAAGGGGATTCTCCACTATCAATCAATCACTTCTCTAGGTGCTCATCCCAGCCACAGTCTGAGGATGCCCCACCTCTAAGTCACACCTTCCCTGTCTGAAACCCCCACCCGCAGCCCTACTCCAGTCATGGCCAAACCTGGTTGTCCCATGCTGGTCACAAAGTAACATTTTACTGGCACCCACTGGACATGAAGATTTAACCCAAGGCAGCATTGTTCTTGGGGTTCTTGGACATGTCTTGATGAGCCAAGGTGTTTCTGGCAGGTGCAAGGGCCGCTGTGGCTCCACTGGCCCTAGTTACAGCCCGGAAGCTGATTCCTCCTCTAGACCCCCAGCTGCTCATGCACACTTAGGTCCTCACCTCCCAGCCTGATGTCCAGCACTTCCTCCCAACCCACCCCAATCTCAGCTCTTCCCTTTAAGCCACTTAAGGCACATCTTGAGCTCAAGCTCCCCAATCCCCAAACCCAGACCAGCTTGGCCCCAGCAGGTTAAGACCAAAGAAGTCGTTATATAGGCTGCTCCCCTGCAAGGCCCTGTCCTGACCCCACATGCCCTTCCCTTCCACTTCCCCTCCCTGAGCAAAGACACTGTCGGGCCAGAGAATGAAACATGCTTTATGCCCTGAGGTGATCAGGGTAGACTTGAGCAGGGGCCCAGCATTCACACTGCAATATAGAAAAGTGGTCTGTCTCCCTCATCCCACCTGCAGATCCAGTCCCTTCGGTTTCAGAGTATTCAGTGCACATTTGGTTGTTCAAAGTATGGAGAGCTAGATTGTCCTCTTGATTCCTCTATCCCAGTGGTACACAGAAAGTCAAAGGAAGTTGCATGGTGGGGCTGGTCTGAAACAGGAGACACATCTAAGGATCACAGGCTCTCACAACCGGGAAGGCCACAGCAAACTAGGACTAGACCAACCCAGGTGCCAGAGGGGTGGATGGAGGGAAGTTCTGCATCCCAGAGAGATGCCTCACTGGAAGAACATAAGAGGCCCAGTTGGTATAGTCAGTGGTGGCTGGCCAGCCCAGCCTCGCTGCCGGGATGGCATAAGTCTTCCCCAGCTGCAGGGGTAGCTGATGGGCCTGAACCCACTGCTGCCTCGAGAGCAGGCATGGAACCAGCACCTCCCCGTGACTGTTCACTTGCCGCTCCTGGAGCCCCGCTGTTTGCTCATGGCTGTGAGCATCTGGCTAATGTAGGAAGTCAGGAGGTCATCCATCTTGTAGCCCTGGAAGCAGGGGTGAGAAGATAAGCGAGCACACGGTGGGACAGGGCCAGCCACTCAGACCATAGCACAGCTCCCAGGAATCTGCAATGGGCAGAACCCAGGACAAAGGCAAATCCCTCCTACTCAGGGCTTATCTCCCATCTGCACAATTGAAGGGTTGAATTCATCCAGCCAGATGGCTAAGGTTCTACACTGTTATGACCCCACATTAAGCCCCTAGCTTGTGGGTCCCTCAAGTCACAGATCCCTCCCTCCAGGAGTGACCCTACTGGCTCTCAGTTGAGCTATGCCTTGGAAGTTTGAGCTTGGTCAAGGAGGTCTCATTGTTAATGGTTCCACTGTTGAACTCGGGGGGCTAAAGGGCTGTCACAGTGGGCTCAATCCCCAGATACTGAAGGCACTCAAACAACAGTTGTTGAACGAGGGATCTGTTCCTCAGCCCCAGATTAAGTCCCTTCCCCAGACCTAAGCTGAGCCTCAAACTGACCTGACCTTGGCCTTGGCCCCAGCATGACCCTTGCCCACGATCCCAGGCCCAGCCGCACACTACTGTGTTTGTTCCAGGCCCTAGGAGGCTGGCTAAGCTGCAGGCAAGGCAGGGAGCCCACCAGGCCCAGCAGGATGCGCCCTCACCAGTGACGTCTCGCAGAGCAGTTTGCTCCCGCGCACCAAGTTCCCGATGGTGATGTGGAAGTAGGTGTTGCCGCTGCTCCAGTTGGAGATCTTGGTGAAGGGATGAGTGGTGAGGATATCCTGGGGGAGCAGAAAGGGCATAGAGAGGCACAGCCTGGGCCCTGTGGCCTCACTTGCCCACACATGCCCTCACAGAAGGCCTCAGGCCCTCAGAGGAGCCCATGGCTGGAGGGAAAAGCCAGCTCTGCCATCCAGCTGCGGTGGGAAGCAGGTGCCTCCCCCTCCACACCTTGGTTTGGACACCCAGGAAGTCTAGGAGGCTGTTGGGTACTTGGGGCCAGAACTCGGAAATTGGGAGACCTGAGGGAACTGACACCGTGGCCTGAATGAGATGGTCCAGGGAGAGTTTGAGGAGGGAGCCAAGAAGAAGACAGGGCAGAGCCTTGGGAAACACGGTGTACAGGAGCAGGCACCAAAGGGTCCGGGAAGGAATGACCAAGACACAGAGGACAGCCAGGAATGCGTGAAGCATGAAGCCAATGGAAAGATGGTGGTCACGAGCCCTCTTCACCACCTGTCCAGTCGGACCCTCTGGGTGTGCAGCTGGGCTGCTCTGGCCCAGAAACACAGACGCACGGTCACCCCTGCACAGCCAGCCCCATGACCCGCATGGGCAGAGCATCCAGTGATACTGAAAGGCCAAGTACTAAAGGGAGTTCACATTCTATAGGAAGGAGTTTGTTAGTAACTTCAGGAGAGCAATTTTGGTGGAGCAAGCCTTGGGTAAAGTCCTAGCAAACGCTGACAGCTTTTGAAGCCACGTGATGGGTGGATGAGTCTGGAGATAGATGGTGGCTAGGAGGGCTTGTGGGGTTCGTTCTGGGACTGTGTCTGAGGTTCAGGCAGAGAAGCCCGCCCCCACTTGCTGCCTTATCCCTGCTCACCTTCGTTTTGGGATCGATGAGGCTGACCCCATACTTGTTGATGGCAATTAGGAGGATCTCAGGGAAGTTTGGCTCCGTAGTTTGCTAGAAAAAAAGATGAGAAGGCATCAGATGGGGGGCCAGAGCAAGAAAAGCATTTGGGGACAGGAATGAAGCCTGGCCCCAGCTGGGATAAAGTCAGCCTCTCCTGTTGCCTATGTGGTACTGACGGCCCTGCCATGACCTATGGCTTCCACCTCCGCTGGGCCCTCAGTGCTGCCCCACATCCCTTCCTGGGTCCCCCAGGCCATCCTCTGCTTTGTCCTCCCTCTCAGCCCAAGGGCCTCCCATCTTTAAAAGCCTCCTGGACCCTGCACCTGCCTCCAGCTACCTACCTGTTCTCCTCGCACAGCCAAGCTCCTCAAAAGGCCTCCCATCCTAGCTGTGTGACAAGACCATACGTATCCTCTCACACCAGCCTCCTCACCACACTCCTGCCTCTGTTGTGCCCCTCAGACCCCTCCTCCACCCACAGCCTGAGAGGATTTCTGGCCACGTCACCTGTGTTCAAAACCCTCCAAGGCAGGCCACCCCTGCAGGAAACCCAGCCTCTCACCTGCTTGCCAAGCTGCTGCTCTCCACAGCCCACTCTCGCCTCCTGCCCTCACTACTTGGATTTCCTTCCCAGACCTGAGTTCTCACACCTCCAGGCCTTTGTCTATGTGGGACCCCTGCCAGGAGCACTCTTTCCAGGGTCTGCCTGGAAAGCTCAGATATCACCTCCTCTAAGAGGCCTTCTCACACCCGGCAGAGCCTCCCAAGCTCTGCCATCTGGGCGAGGGCTCCCCAGTGTCAGAACACAGGCCATCCTCCATTACCCCAGCCTGTTTACATGTCTGCCTCCACTGCCAGGCTGAGCTTCTTCTGGTCCCTCTGTCCCCAGGACTTACCCCAGCTAAGACGCTAAGCTGGGACAAGGCTGAGGGTGCTGCCCTCCTTCCCTCACCAGGGCAGGTGTCCAAGGCCATGGCTCTTTCCCACAGTCCTAGGGAGGAGTCTCTGTGCTTTCTCAATGCCCTGTTCCCCTCCTCCTCTGCTCTGAGAAGCCCATGGTGTACCTTCACCTCGAAGAAGGCTGAGCCAAAGGTGGGCCACTTGAAGATGAGCTTCAGGAAGGCCAGCTTGGCCTCCTCCTTGGACTTCCCTGCGTGCTTGTTGAAGTAGGCGACGATGGACTATGGGGACAGGGCGGTCAGGGCTGGGCTCAGTCCTGGGGACAGGCCTGCTCAGGGCAGGCCAGCTCAGAGCTCAGAGTCCTCCCCACACCACCCCTGCCCACTCCAGCCCCGTCTGCACCCTCAGGGCCAGGACTAGGACAGCAGACCTGGGGACTGTGAAGGGCTCTCCCCATATTTCAGCTAATGGACTCCCGACCTCCCTTCTCACCCCCAGGCAGGCAGACCAAAGGGTATCAAGGACAAACAGGTCACCATGGTAACCAGGACAGGATAAATGACTGCCAAGTGGCCACTGAGTCCTTGGCATGGAGGACTGAAGGATAAGGCAGGTGGAGGAACAAGGGTGGGCGGCCTCATCAAGTACAGGAACCACAAGACGCACCTCCCTGGGCTGCTGGCCAGTGTCTGCCCCCTTGGCCCCTGGGGTGCCCCGAGGCCCATTCAGGGCCCCACCATTCCCGATGCCCACCCCATGCTCACCCGCTTCCAGTCATCAGGTGAGACCTGCCGGATAAGGTCCTGGGGCACCAGCTCCCGCAGCAGCTTGGGGATGCTGGGGAAGTAGGACTTGTCCTCCTCGAACTTGACCCTGTAGATCAGCGCCCCCAGCTGCAGCACCTCCTCCCGCGTGCACTTGTGGTAGCCTCGGAGATACTTGGGCAACTCCTGTCAGAGACAGAGCAGGTCACAGGCGTGCAGGGACCTGGCAGAAGTGGGCTCCTTTCCCACCACACCAAGACCCCCAACGCCGGGGTCTACCACCTTACCCCGCACATGGGCCCACCCACCTCTCCAGCCTCAGCTGACACTGCTCCCCCAGGGGATACGGCACAGGACAGGGACAGAGCAAGTCTGCCTGCACAGACTCAGCAGTTGGCAGTTGGAGTGCATGGCCATGTCTGTTACCTCATTTCCCCCCATAACAGTCCAGTGAGATGAGCAGCCCCATTTCAAGATGAAGAAACTCAGAGTGACCAGCTGGCAACCCTGAGACTGTTCCATAGCCCTCACCTCCTGGGCCCATCCTCCTCTGGAAGAGCCTCTCAGTCTGGCCTCCTTGCATTGGGTTCTCTTGAGACCAGCTGCTTTCATTAGCAGTAGCAGAGGCCCTCCCACCCCCTTGAACTTCCAGACCCAAAACCAGAGGAACTTAGGCTGGGGAATGGGCCCAGAGCAGAGATGAAGCCTCTGAAGGGCTGGCGCTGCCCACAGACTCCTAGAGCCTTATGGTCATCTTATACACAATTTGAAAGGTAGAGAAACTGAGGCTGGCCTGAGGATACATTGTCAGTCAGAGATCTGAGTCAATCATTATCCATCCTACCCACCCATCCATGTGGTTATGGGTCTATCTACCTACACATCTACCTCCATCCATCTCCCTATCTGTCCATCCATCTACCCACCCATCCACCCACTCACCTAACTCACCAATTCACTTACCAATATCCACCCATCAATTCACTCAGCATTCATCCTCCCATCTCTATGTTCACTGAGTCACCAGTTTACCTATTCACCCATCCATCAATCCAACAAGCATGCATTGAACATTTATGAGCCAGGCCCTTTAAGCAACAATGCCTACCCTCCCTACTTCCATGGAACTTGTAGTCTCAGGGCAAGGACAGACATTAAAAATCATACCAAACAGATATATAATGACAACCTTCGAAGGAATTGTCCACAGTGCTGTAAGAGAATATAACAAGGTGACCTAATCTAGGCTTGAGGACAGGGCAGACTTCCTTTAAGATAAAATGGCTGATTGACATCTAAAAGCTCAGTAGGTGAGGGAAGGAACTGAGGGAAGAGCATCCCAACATTACAAAGGCCCCGTGGCACACTTGAGAAGCGGAAACAATCCAGCTGAGCTGAAGGAGAGCCAGGTACAAGGCAAGGCAGCAGGAGCAGTTAGTGGCACCACCAGGCAGGGCCACGGTCAGGACGTGGGTTATGCCCTACGAGCAAGGGGAATCCACTGGGGGAATCTGGAAAGCAGGATGACCACCCTGTGGAGAAAGGATTGAAAGGACCAAAATGGATGAGGAGAACAGGGAGAAGGTCACTGCCTCCATTCTGGATCAGAGATGATGGTAGACTGACCCAGGTTGGGAAGGTGGTGATGGAGAGACATGGGGGATTTTAGAGATATCCAGGAGGTACAGTCATCAGGTAAGTGATTTGGGATGTGGGACAGGAGGAGCAGATGTCAAGGCTGACTCTGGGGGAACTGGTAGTCCAGGGGCCATGCACTCAGTGGGCAGCATGGGGTGGGTGGGGAGGGGCATGAGGAAAGGTAGATCCCAGGTTTGGATGAGGGCAGTCCTTCTCACTCCCAGGCCAGTGTCCTCTGTGCCACAGCAGCCACCGTCCCTGCCTCCTCTGCCCTTCCCAGCATCATGGTTTTTCTCCCACAGAATGGTAAGCAGGCTGAGCCCAGAAAAGAGCACCAACCTGCAGTCATGAAGACCTGGAATCAAACCCCAGTTCCATCAGCTGTGTGATCCTAATCACAGCACGCAGCCTGAGTCTCTTTGTCCCTCTGTCAAATGGGGACAACATGCCTGCTTCTTGGGGTTAGTTGGGAGGACAGAATGAGAGAAGAGTGCCAGACACATAATAGAGGCTCAACATGCAAGCTTCCCTCCCGGCTTCCTGCAGGTGCCTATGCTAGAAAATGTTTGCACAGAGGCCTTGGAATTACCCAGTTACAACAGCAGAATCTCGAAGTCAGAGGATAGCCCTGCACTGAAGGAGGGGCCTGAACAGGTAGGGATCGGAAGCTCAGAGGAGGAACTGTCAAGCCCCTAAGGGCTGAAGAATCAGAAGATACAAGGATCAGGGGTTGGGCCGTCCCTTGGGGCTCCAGTGGTCTTGGCAGGAATCCCTTTGAGGCCAGGCTGGTACGGGCCCCACACCTGGCAAGGTCAGTGGGTCTCTGCTTTCAGGGCCAAAGTACAGCAACGGTAGCTGTGCATGAAGGCAACTAGAGTGCAGAGGTGCCCACCTGGTAATAGTGGAAGATGGAATCGGCCATGGGATCCTTCCCTGGCACTGTGGTGGTCCACAGCTTCTTCATGAAGAACACCTGGTAGGTGAGTGAGGGCACAATTCCTGCAGCACAGGGCAGTCGGTCACCCAGAGGGTCCCTGCACAGAGGAGTGCTCACGTCCCGAGCCCAGACCCAGAGGAGGCCCTCACTCAGGCCCGCCTAGGTGGGCCTCACAGCACAGCCCTGAGCCCACACCTCCCTGCTCTGGGCCTCAGATGATCCCGGGACCCGGCCTCATTACCGTCCTTGATGGGCCGAGCTTTCTTTATCCAGTCTGTCAAGTGTCGAACAAAGTCAAAGAAGAAGTCATTCTCAGGAACGCTGATGACCTGGGGACAGGGCCATCGAAGCACACTCAGTTTAAGCAACACTGCATTTTCTGACCTTCCCACCTAAGGCCTGTCTGGCAGCTGCTCCTTCTCAGGGAAGACTCCACTCCCAGCCGGAAGGGGTTTCTGTGTGTCAGCCCCACCCTGCCCCATGTGCCTGCTGAGTGTCCCCGGAAGAGCCCACTTCTTGCCGGGAGTGATGGTCATTCCATTCAGTGCCTGGGACACTGAACGCTGCCTTAGACTCAAGGGAAACTGGCCAAGAATGCGGCCCAGCCCCTGGCTTGGACATTCTCTGGCATCCATGTCCAGCTCCTCCTGCAGCTCTGGGCTCCCCTGGGTCTAGGACCTCATTGGGGTCACCTCTGGGTCCCAGTGTCTGGCACAGAGACAGTCATGAAGTGAGGAAACAGACACAGATGCACACAGAGCCATCAGCAGGCAACAGGATGGGGCACCTAACTCGGTCAGGGAGGCCTTCCCGTGGAGGGGTCTTTAGCTAGGCCTGGAAGACTTCCAGGGACAGAGGTACTGGGGGAAGCGTGATGTGAAATGGTGGCAGGGGCATGAGCTTTAGAGTCAGACCCACCTGGAGCTCAGTCCCTGCTGTGTGACCTTGGACAAGTTACCTAATCTCTCTGAGCCCTAGTTATGTGATCTATCAAGTGGGGATGATCACACATTATTTCAAGGGTTAATTTGCCCCAGCATGGCAATTAAGGGCCAGTCAACGCAAATATGGAAAGAACATGTGTGTTGGGGCAGGGTGAGGGTCTGGTGTTTTTAGAACACAGAGCACCTGGGCACATGCCCCTAAGAGGGTTTGAGCCATGTGCAGTGCCTCAGAAGAGAGAGAGCTGGGGGCAGCCACTCCATGTAAGGGGAGGCTGCAGGGATGGAAGAAGATGGCCAGATGCCAGTGCCCTCTTCCCCTCTCTCCCCCAGTTCCTCTCTCTTCCGTCTGCTGTCCGTAAGTTCTTATGGCCCCAGCAAATCTCCCACCTTGGCGAAGGTGGCAAAGGACCCACCTTGTCTGCAATTTTGACAAAGAGGCTGAATCCCTCTGAGGACTTGAGGAGCAGCCTGGTGGCGATGTTCTGGCAGAAGTCCTTGGCCTTGGTGCTGGACTCCACTTCGAAGGCCTGGGAGGGGCGGTGAGCACTGGGCTCCTGCAGGGCCTTTCCCGGGACCTGGTCCTCCCGGGCCCCTCTGGCTATGCCTCCTATACTGAGCCCCCTCCCGTGCCAGACACCCTCCTGTGGGCACAGAGCTGGGCATGGCATTTAACAAAAGGAAAGGGCTACTCCTGTCTGGGTCTTCCCAGGTCTCCTCCTCCCGACCCTCCAAGCAGAAGGTGGCCTTGGCGTCCAGAGTCCTGGGCCAGGGTGTACAAGCCTGAGTGACAGTGAGGGGTCCAGGGAGCACAGCAGGATGACTGGAAGGGTGATTAGAAGAAGGAGACTTGAGGTAGAGGAAAAGCAAACCCAAAAGCGGAGGGGAAAGCAGCCCGGACAGATGGGAGGGTTTGAGCATCTGGGGAAGTTTAATGGCAGGAGGAGAGATGTCTGGAGGGACAGGAAAGGATTTGAGGAAGTCTTTGGTCCTTGCAAGTGAAATCCTGTCATGGCATTTCTGAGTCTCCAGCCTCAGACAAGTTTCATAAATGACTCTTCAAATGAAAAGCTTATCTGAATGAGACACTGTGTTGAGACAGGCAGGGGCTGGGGACCATGAGGGGCAGCGTGACTACAGGCATGACAGACAGGACCTTTGGCAGACAGGACCCGGATGGAGGGAACCTCAACCACCTCAGGTGGAGAGGGAGGAAGGGGTGTTGAGGTTCTGCCTGCAGGAAAGTGGGCTCAGTCGACAGGGGAGGTCTGGACCTGGGGGCCAGTGGGGCCCTACATCAGGTAGGTACAAAGCCAGTGCAAAGCCAGCTCAGAGGGAGAAGCGCTTTTCTCCAAGGCAAGTCCTCCTCAGAGACAGGGAGGGAGGGGCGCCCTTCTGAAGGAAGCTGCTCCAGGAAGCAGGGGTTGGATCAGGAACCAAGGGCCCCTGACCTGGGGAGTCGATGGCCTTCGTCCTGAGCCCCGACTCCACTACGGGGCAGGAGGACGAGGCGGCAAATATCAGGTGATGGGGGAGAGGCTTAAGGCCACCTTTCGTGTCCACCCAGGAAGCCCGGCCCTGTCCTGGGTACTGCAGACCTAGAAGCCGGTGACCCTCACCTCGTCAGTGTCATCAGGGAAGTAGACCTTGTGGAAAATCTGGGTGGTCTTGTGCTGGATGGCCTCCACCTCCACCAGGTGCGGAGGGTACTTCCGGGACCCGTTTCTGAAAAGGCGGCAGGGGCAGCAGGGGGCATGTGCGTGGGACTGTGGAGACCAGGGGACCGGGACACTTGGAGGCAGACAACCCCAGTTCTGATCCCCGCCTGCCACTTCCTATGATGTGACCGGCCACTGAGTCTCCCAGAGCCTTGAGCTCCTCATCTGTAAAATGGGACGATGGGTGTGGAGAGGCCCAGCAAAGTGAAGAACACAAGTGCCCTCGGAGAGGATGAAGTGGGCCCAGGTGTCTGTGCCCACCCGATAGCCTGGGAGCTCTGGGCTGAGCACTCCCGAGCAGCCGGACTCTCCAGCTGCATCCTGAGCAGCTGCAGGATCCGCACCTCCGTCTAGCTGGCAGTTGAGGTACCCCAGGGGTGGGCCCAACTGCTATGTGGTCCTCATCCCCAAGGGGCTCATCCCACAAGCCCCGCGTGGCCAGGAGCCCGCCCCAGTGTCTGTCCCTGCCCCTGGTGGCCGCTGTACCTCAGGGCTTTCTGGAGCCGTTGCAGGCAGTCGATGGCGAGTGGGCAGTGCTTTCGGGACTGCAGGAAGCGCTGCACGTGGGGCAGGAGGATGTTGCTGGGTGGGAAGAGGCCCGTGCACAGCCAGAGCAGCTCCCAACCCCGCTCCTCGCTGTACCTGCAGGAGGAGGCGTGGGCTCCAGCAGGGGCAGCTGCCATCGAGAGTCACAGGACCTGTGCACCCCCGGGTGAGGGGGCCACGTACCCCTCAGCTGCTCATCACAGCAGCACCGTCCCTCCTGACCTTTACCCTATCTCAGGACCCCTCACCCTACCTACAGACCCCTCTCCCTGACAGCCAGATGCAACTAGTGCTACCCAAAGTGTGCCTGGCCCACCGCGCCAGGCCACACACTGCTACCAATCCACGTGGAGATAAGGGGCTTATGCCACAATGAAAAGCCACCGGGTTACCATGCACTCTGCTTCAGCTGAGGCTTTTTGTTTGTTTCCATAGCAAGACTTTGTCCATGAAGGAAGCAGTGTGATTTATATTTTCGCAGAAGCTCTTTAATTCACCTATACTTTGAGTGGCAACGAGTTAGACCAGTCCCACCCCAGGCTCCTTCAGCCACCACTCTGAGCTTCTTGGGCCTGACAGTGGGAAGTTTGGAGGGCTTCTAGGAGGAGGTGGCATTTGAACTAGGCTTTGAAGGATGAAGCAAATTACGGCATGCAGAGAAGGGGCTGAAAAGTTTTCCTGGCTGTGGGCACAGTATGTACAAAGGTTTGGCACTGTCAAAAGAGCTGATGTGTAGTTTGAGGATGGATTTGTGGAAGAGATGTAGAGGGTGACACAGCTGGGGAGGAAGGCGGGGGGCTGGGTGTAAGGAGAGAGGGTGGAGCTTCTCTCAGACTCTGAGAGGAGCCTGTGCCTGACTTTCTACTCCTGTCTTGGGCTGTCCCAGCGGGAGGAGAAGGTGGCACCCTTTGGGCATTGGGACCAACACTCAAACCCATGAGAGTTTTCAGCCAGCGCTTCCAGCTGACAGCCGGCCCAGCCTGCACCAGGGAGGGGACACTTGACTGAGCTGGACCTGCAGGCAGACAGCAGGGTCTAGGCAGGGAAGGGGCATCCAGACGAGGCTCCGGCCAAACGTTAGGAGGAGCTGGGGCTGTTACCCTTAGAGGACAGACTCAAAGGAAGACATCCACCACCTCCCAGTTCCTGCTAGGCCCTCCTTGGGCCTTGGGGCCAAGCTAGGATGTGAGGGGGCCCATGAGCAGCTCCCGGCTCTGTGTGAGGAAGGACTGTATCCAGGCAGAGCCAGCAGCTGCCTCAGGAGGGTAAGAGCTGCCCGTCACAGCAGGTGGGGTCTGCCCCTCATCCGCCCACCGTGCCTGGCTCACCTGATGTGGTTGTCGGTCAGCTGCTTCAGGATCTGCACATATGCCTCGTCCTTCAGGGGCTCGGCTTTCAGGGGACCCTCAAAGATCTGGTCGGTGAGCTCGTTGACGGAGCGTGTCCTCTTGGACGGGTAGTCGCCCATGTACTTGAGCACAGCTGGGGACTGTCAAGGAAGGGCTTGTGCCGAATAGAGGGAGCACTGGCCTGGGGTCCGGAGGCCCCACTTCCCACAGGGCCTGCATCACCTGAAGCTGTGACCCTGGGCCCTCAGGCTGCACACTCACAAAATGGGCGTGATCTGCCCCACCCTCTCTCCGCCTCCTCACAGCCACCAGCCCCACATCCCAAGCCCTCACAGCAGCTGGGATGGACTTCCCAGATGGCGAATCTGACCATGCCACCCCCTGCCCAGTGGTTCACTCTGGCCTTAGGACACGGCCCAAGCTTCCTCACAGGGCTTGGGAACCCTGCCTAAGCCCAGTCTTCCCATCCTGTCTGTGCTGAAGCCCCGGAGCCCCGGAACAGCCCTGCTCTGTGTGCCTCGGGGCCTTGCTGCTGCTCCCTCTCTCTGGAACACTCCCCCTCCCTCCCCTTTGCCTGGCTAAGTCCTACTTAGCCTTCAGGGCTCAGCCTAGATACCACTTCCTCCAGGAAGTCCTCTCTGCCCCCTCCAGGTCACATGGGTCAGGGCACAGTGCCGCCTGGTCCCATCTCAACATTGATCTGGATGTGTGTATGGTCCCATGAGGCCAGGGGCTGGGCTGGTCCCTGCTCTACCTGCATGCCTGGCCCAGCACAAGGCACCAAATCCACCTGGCACCCAAATGACAGGGTCAGAGAAAACAGTGGGTGAGGCAGCCCCTTGCATATCAAAAGGTGCAAGGGAGGGGGTACTCCATCTACCCTCCCCATGTGTGCCCGGGTCACAGCAGGCCCTCAGGAGGAAGGCAGTGTGCAGACGAAGGCCCTGCCCGGTCCCTGGCTCCCCTGGGCACAGCCCAGTGGCACGGATATCAATGAAGGCCAGGCAGGCCTCCTGCGAGAGCTCCTCACTGCCCAGGAGCTTCTTAAGCAGCGCCTGCTTGAGCGGTTCCCGCGTGTGGCTCCACAGCCGGTCCTTGCCTCGGGCCTTGGACACCATGACACGGCTCAGCGTGTGCTTGGGTGGGGGCCTGCCGCAGCACAGGGACCGTCAGCAACGCCCCATCGCTGGCAGCCCCGGGGAGAAACCCCCAGGTTGTGAGACCCCCACCCCCACCCATCCCTGTGTCCAGAGGCTGAGGGTGGGCACCAGGCCCTGCTCTTCCTTGCCCTGCATGTGACCCGAGGCGAGTCACTGGCAGTCACTGGGCCTTCCTTTCTCAGCTGTGAAACCCCAGAGGCGAGAACACCACGGGCTGTGCCCCAGCCTCCCCCACCACCCTGCGCCCCCTGTAGAGCTCAGTGCACACCGCCTCCATCAGGAAGCTTCTCACTGCCCCCCACCCCCCACCCCAGAAGCATCCTCATCACAGTGCTGGGCACGCAGAATCCCAGCTGCCTGCTTCCAGCCCGCATCCCCACCAGGACTCAGTCTCGAATGCCCAGCCTGGGGTGGGTGCAGTGACATCTCTTGAAGGAAGGAAGATAAGATGAGACACATAGGACGGGTCATCTTGGCAGACAGAAACAGCCCTCCAGCTCCCTCTGACCCAGGCCCTGCTCACAGTTGGGGGCTTCACAAAGCAGCCCCAGCACACGACCAGACAGTAGCGGAAGCCTGCAGCTCCTAGCCCTGTGGCTCCCATCCTTCCCCAGGAGGCATCACCTGAAGTAGTCATAGGAAAACTCCTCCAGCGTGTAGGGCTTGGCACGCACCTCGGGCTCTGCCGTTCGCAGCTGCAAGAGCCGGACAACGTCCTGCCTCTGGTCGGGAGTCATGGTGACCAGGGCCTAGGGACCAAGAGACAGGGGGCTCAGGTCAGCTCTCCACCTGTGGCCACCAGGATCAACATGGTATACCCTGAAGCCTTCTGGACTCTGGGAGACTCTTCAGGGGTATGGACCCCATGCCCCATTCTGACCCTGGGAGCCCCGTTCCTCCTTGGGGTCTCTGAGGTCCCTGCTGCCTCCTTTGTGCTGAGCTCAGGGCCCTTCCCCAGGTGTCTGATCAGGTTGGGTCAGTCAGAAAACCTGGACGAGGCAGCGGGACATGGTATGAGAGCTGCCTCGTCCACTGAGCCTGGCTCAGGAGCCACTGGGGAAGCTGGGCTGTGAGTCCTCAGAGCTGCTCTCAAGGGGGCTCCAGAAGAAGCAGGGCCCCCTTCCCAGCTGTGCCCCCACTGGCTGTTCAGACAGTGCGGGTGATACACCTCTCTCCAATCCCCACCCCCGGCCCCACCCCTTGGCAGTTCCTCATCTGATGCCATTTCTAGGCCCCTCCCCACCTGGCACAGGTTTGAGCACTGCCCCAACTTTAAATGTGTGTCCCATAAGATCCCAAGATCATCTTCACAGATGCACTAGACCGTTAACCTATTGTACAGCTGTGGGAAGTGGACAAAGAGAGGTCTAATGGCACCTCCTACCCATCTGCCACCCCCAGGCCACATACCACAATGTCCCGCGGTGGCATGGTGACAGTGGGCATGACGTACACACTGTCGGTGGGGAAGTCCCCACGCTGCTTGGTCCTCTCATTGATGCCGTTGGCCCAGCCCGAGTTCATGACCTGCTCGCCCGTGTCATGGTCCAGGATGATGAGGTCTCCCTTGGCAAAGCTGAGGAAGCCTGACTCCTCACCTGCTGTAGAGCAGAGGTGAGTGGGACCATGGGGGCAGAGACAGGCTGAGTTGGAACATCTTCCCACAGAAGAACTGAGGTGTTATCACTCATGTCTGCCCACTTGCCACTCTGCCTCCACCTTGTCACAACTCTCCATACAGAGACCATCACCAGAGTGGGCTACTCTCCTGCTCAAAAGCCTTCCACGGCTCCTCATTGCCCTTGGGAGGAAGCCCCACACTCCTGGGCCTGTTGTGAGCGGGCCTCCCAGACTCCTTCCACCTCGCCTCTCCTCCCTCACTGTGCCTGTTCCCAGCCAAACCAAGCTGTTTGCAGTTCCCTGGACAGGCCAGCTTTCTCCCGCCTCTGTGCTGGCATCACGCTTAGCTCTCTGCCCCCTGCGCTCTGGTCACATGGGCTTCCTCCCTGGACCCCAGTCTGCATGGGGCCTCTCCTCTGGGCTCCTGTGGCTCTGGGCTTCCCTGCTCACTGCACTGTCACGGGCCCGTCACTGTCTTCTTCCCACCCCCCTGCCCGCTGAGGACACGGTGGGGTCCATTTCATCTTTGTCTTTCCCACACTTGGCCAGGGCCTCGGTAGCCTCAGGCAGAGTAGTTGTTACTGCTGTTATCACTTGAAGATGGCGGGTCTTTTGGGAACACTGAGGAGGACCCTGATCTAACTTGGAGAGCTGACAGGAGATGAGTATTGAAGAGCCAGAAGAAGGGAAGGAGAGGAGGTTCCCCACAGGCTACAGATTAAAGGCACAGGCTTCTGCTCTTTGGTCTAGCTTCAGGGGAAAGATGGGAACAAGATCCTAGCAGCCTTGAGTGCCAAGGCCAAGTCCACGGGGCATGGTCTGTGATATGGTTTAGATATGTGTCCCCTCCAAATCTCTCTGTTGAAACTTGATCTCCCAGTGTTGGCAGTGGCCTAGTGTGAGGTGTTTGGGTCATGGGGGTGGGTCCCTCATGAACAGTGTGGTGCCGTGCTCACGGTAATGAGTGAGTTCTCACTCTATATAGTCTCTGTGAGAACTGATTGTTTAAAAAGAGCCTGGCACCCCCTGCTCTCTTCCTTCCTTCTGATGCAGGCACCCCTTCTCCTTCTGCCATGAGTGGAAGCTTCCTGGGGCCTTCATCAGAAGCAGATGCTGGTGCCATCTTTTTTCTCTTTGTTTCTTTTCTTTTTTTTTTTTTTTTTTTTTAAGAGATGAGGTCTCACTCTTGTCCAGGCTGGACTGCAGTGGCACAATCATGGCTCACTGCAGCCTCCACCTCCTGGACTCAAGCAATCCTTCTACCTCAGCCTCCTGAAGAGCTATGACTACAGGCACATGCCACCACACCCAGCTAATTTATTTAACCTTTTGTAGAGACGAGGGTCTCACTATGTTGCCCAGGCTGGTCTTGAACTCCTGGCCTCAAGTGATCCTCCCATCTCAGCCTCCCAAAGCTCTGGGATTGCAGGCATAAGCCACCATGCCCAGCCAGCACCATGCTTCTTGTAGTGCCTGCAGAACTGTGAGCCAAATAAACCTCTTTTCTTCATAAATCTCCCAGCCTCCAGTGTTCCATTATAGCAACACAAATGGACTAAGACAGTCTGCATAACACCCTGATCCCCAGTGCCAGGCAGCCCATACCAGCAGCCACTCACCGGGGTTGGGGTTATCCTGCAGGGCCACAACATACTTAGATCTCTTCCGGAGCCCCTCTAGGAAGGTGACCACCAGGTCACGAATGTCCTCAGCATTGCTGGAGGTGAAGGTGTATTCGTCCCCCTTGATGGTGGCCAGCGTGAAGCTGGGGGCCGTCGTTTTTGCTCCCCTGCAGGACCAACACGGAGAACAGGGCCCCGCCGGGGTCAGTCCTGCCCAGCCTGAGTGAGGCGCAGCACAGCCAAGATCAGAGCAGCCCAGTGAGAGCCAGACACGGCACTCCCTGAAGGAGATCAAGGCCAGTTGAGTCAGTCATGCCCCAACCAGTGGGAGACGTGGCCCAGCTCAGACACATCTCAGGCTAAGTCAGAGCTGGCCTGGCCAGAGTCAGGCATGGACCAGAGGGAGACCCACAGTGGCCCGGCCTACTTCTTTGCCTGTCTAATTCCTACTCACCCTTTAAATCTCAACCTACATGCCACTTCCTCCAGGAAGTCCTCCCTGCCCTCCCACAGCCCTGATCATACCATGCTTTAAAATGGCCTATTCAATGTCTGTCTCCTCTCTTGACTGAAGATCCAAGAGGACAAGGACTATCTTGTCACTACTGCATCCTGTGTGCCTGGCATGTGTCTGGTCAGTGCTGGACACAGTCTGACTCCAGCCCATATCAGACACAACCCAAAGACACTGCTACAAGCCCCAGATGGTGGAGGAGGGAGCCACTGCACTGCTGGGAAAGCCAGTCAATCCCAGCAACCCACCCCACCATTCCACCTATGTGCACTGCACTTTGCAGTTTATAAAGAGCTCTCCCATCTATTATTGCATTCATTCCCCACCGCTGTTATGCGAGAAAAGTATTAAGACTCCTGTTTTAGGAATGAAGACATAGAGTGAGTGCTACCCAGTCCCCTGAACCCCCAGGTCAAGCTCTTTTGTACACACTCACCTGCCCCTGCCTGTCCTGACAGCCCATTCCTGTCTCAGAACAGCCTTAATGTGCTGTAAAGCCCAAGCCCATCCCTCCACTAGGAGGTGCCAGAGGGGTCTGCACAGTGCGGCACAAACTGCCCAATCACGTGCAACCAGGCAGGCCACTTCATGCCTCTTCACTTCCTGTGACCCGCAGGGAAGCTCCAGCCCCTCTCCTTCCCCTCTGTCTGTCTGCATCTCCATGCGGGCCTCCTCACCTGCTGCTGGACACGGCCATGATCTCTGGGAAGGACAGCTCCAGAAGTACCTGCTCCTGCTCATCCACAAAGTACACACCCGTCCAGTTGACGGCCACGATGACGTCATTCTTGGGGAGACTGGGGCCTGGGACAAGACCAAGGCACTGAGAGGCAGGCCTCCCACCCCCAGGCCCAGCCCTTCTCAATCTCATAACGGCCAGGCAGGTGGCAATACACTGATTTCTATTTTATAGATATGGAAACTGAGGCTCAGAGAGCACAAACTCGCTACGTGCCAAAACCCAAAGTGCAGTAGGAAGAGAGTGTTCAATTGGGAAATTGGTTTGGGTCCCACTCCTGCCATTGGTCTTTGTGCAGCTTTGGACAAGCCCCTGCCCTGCACTAAGGCGGGATCCGGGGAGGGGTTGGACTGAGGCCCAGGGTTCCCTCCGGCCCTGGTGCTTGGTGGTTCTGTGAACAGCAGCATCAGCACAGGGCCTGGCACACAGCAGGTGCCCAGTAACGATGGCCCGAGGATGGCTGAGCCAGTGGCCTGTGTGGGTTTTTATCTGCTACTCTCGACTTCACAGAGTCGGCCCAGCAGGGCTGGCCCTGTCTGAACCCTGGGCCACCCTGTTGTATACATAGTATGTGCCTTAATGAATCAATCCTCACTCAGTTTTTCAATCCCGTGCACCACTGAGCACATAAGATGTGCCATGGAGTCGCTACCGGGTGCTGGGGAGGCAGGACCCACTCAGCAGCATTGACCAGAGCAGACCAAGCATCCCGCAGGCAAGAGTTCCACTGACGGGGGCCCCTGGCTCAAGACGTTTCCCTCCCCTGTTGTGAGCTGGAGCTACAGAGCAAGGGACTGGGAGCATTGCAGGCTGAGGGGTACCTGAGAATTTGTAGGCTTCATAAAACCTGGAGAAGAGCAAGGGCCACTTGAAGCGGGCATAATTGACCACATCCTCTTTGACCTTCTGGGCATCAGTTCTCCTCTGGGCATAAATCCCCTGGAAGGAGAGAGGGACAGTGGGACAGAAGACAACATATGAGTGAGTTTGCTCTAAAAATCAGCTGCTGCTGCCTTCTAGCCAGGAGCAGCCTGGGGCTCCTGCACCTCCTGTGCATCATGGCCTTGCCCTGCTCCCATCTGTCTGCAGCCACCCTGTCCCCACCTTTCTCATTCGTCAACATCGGTGAGCACTTTTGAGTGCCACCTCTATGCAGGTGCTGGGGCCCAAAGTCAGAGAAAGCATAGCTGCCCCTCCAGGGAGTTCCCAGTTCAGCAGAGACAGGGAAGCAAGGATTCCAGGCAGAGCATGTGGGAGGCCCAAGGCCCTGGGGTCAGTAGGAGGCGTGTGCTGGTGCAGCGGAGGCGTGGGCAGGGCAGACGGGGAAGAGAGGGAATGGGGACACAGCGTGCGGAGCCAGGTCCTGGGGGACTGTGAGTGCAGCCACAACTGCAAGAAACTGATGTGGTGAATCTGGGAGTTAGAAAGATCAGTGTGTCAAGGGAGAACTGGAGCCTGGAGGTGAGGTGATCCGTGAGGGGTGCTGCCGTGCTCTTGGTAAGATACAAAAGCACCGGCATTGTGTTTCTCTAAAAATATTCCCCCAAGCCCTAGTGAGAACTCTGGGGTTCTGGGGTAGCAATGGAGGGGTCAGAGTGAAAGCCTGGTTTTTATAGAATGTAGACACAGGCATAGGTAAGGGTGGATGTGTATGCCAGCTCACAGACGGCCCCATCTCCACCCATGAGAGAGCCCATGAGGGGTGCCATCCTGAGAGCAGTGAGAATTCAGAGGCAAAGAGCTCAATGTCACCAACCCAAGCCCAAATGACTCAGAGAAAATACATATGTAGGCAGAGAGACAAATCACTGAGCAAGTGTGGCTATCACCCAGTGAATCTGGGAAGTGAAGTGCACATAGCAGTCCTACTTTTTTGAACGTGCAATTTCTCCATAACTTTGAAATTATTTCAAAATAAGATGTTTTCAAAACACCTGTTATGGACTGAATTGTGTGCTTCCTTCCCCAACCTACCATATTTGCATATTAAAGTCCTCACCCCCAGCAACTCAGAATGTAACCCTATTTGGAGATAAGCTCCTTTTTTTTTTTTTGAGAAGGAGTCTTGCTCTTGTCCCCCAGGCTGGAGTGCAATGGCAGGATCTTGGCTCACTGCAACCTCTGCCTCCCGAGTTCAAGTGATTCTCCTGCCTCAGTCTCCGAGTAGCTAGGATCACAGGCACCCACCACCACGCCTGGTGAATTTTTGCATTTTTAGTAGAGACGGGGTTTTGCCATGTTGGCCAGGCTCGTCTCAAACTCCTGACCTCATGATCCGCCCGCCTTGGCCTCCCAAAGTGCTGGGATTACAGGCGTGAGCCACCGCGCCTGGCCCAGAGATAAGGTCTTTAAAGAGGTCACTAACGAGATATCTTGGGTGGGCTGTAATCCAATATGTCCCGTGCCCTTTTAAGAGCAGGATATTTGGACTCAGACGTGCATGTGCACACATCACTGTGTGGTGACAGATGGAGAAGACAGCCATCTGCAGGCCGAGAGGAGAAGCCTCAGGAGAAAGCCCCTGCTGACACCTTGATCTCGGAGCTCCAGGCTCCAGAACTAGAAGGAAATACATTTATTTCTGTTGTTGAAACCACCTAGTCTGTGGCACTTTGTTATGGCAGACCTAGAAAACGAACAATGCACCCTCCCACCCTACAAAAACTGTGATTCACAACTGTCCATTCTATGTGGGGCCTGGCCCAGGGCTCTGGGACAGACACTCTGAGGAGCTCCAGTCCAGGAGAGACCCAGCTCAGCTGTGGGCTCCAAAGGGCAGAAACCATGTCTGTCCCACAAAGGGCTGTGTCTCCAGGTCCTGGTATGGTGCCCAGCACATGACAAGTGCCCAAAATAAAATGAATGCATAATAATAGCACCCCACCCAGGACGTACCATATGCCACAATGGCAGTGAGCCCCGAGGAGGCCCTCAGGGAGGTGGGGGTGGAGGCTGCAGCTGTTTGGGAGTTAGCTGGACAGGCTGCAGTGGCTGCCGGCATGTGAGGGCCAAGGGAGAGGAGGTGCCTGAGGATGAAGGGCAGGGCTCTCACTTGAGGGACAGAGGGGTGGCAGGGAGGAGACGCTCCTCCTCTGAAGTGGGGTTTGGGGGGGTGAGGGCCTCGGGGGAAGCAGGCTGGCGCAGGGAGCACTCAGGACTCAAGGAGAGGCAGAGGCTGGCGGGGAGCTGACCAGAGAAGGCACACGGTCAGGTGGAGGGTGGCACAGGGCTCCCGGGTGAGGACGGAGGCCACGAGGTGGAGGGGTGAGATCCAGGTCTGTGGTGCCCTCAGACTATGGAGCCCTCGACTTATGTACGGGGGCAATTCTCTTGCACAGCCAGGGCCATGGAGATGAGGCGGCCTTGGGTCCCCTACCAGCAGCCAGTGCTCCCACCTTCTCCCCATCTGGATACCCCTGCTCTACTTGGCCAGGCTCTTAGCTTGGGAGGGAACCACTCATGGCTGGTCATGGGCCTGGGCTCCAAGCAAGAGGGTCAAGGGGGCCTGTCCCTAAAGCTCCCCAGGCGGGAAGTTGGGCTGGAGTTCTTTTAGGAAAAAGGAGGTACAATTCCTAAAGCTCTGTCTAGCATCCACCGCCACTCCTGAGCTGCAGCTCTGGAAGCTATAACACCAATGAGGGGCTGGCACAAGACCAGGAAAGGGGCCCCAATACCCATGGCCCCACAGAGGCTGCAAGGTTAAGTTTGATTCCATCTGTGTGCCTGGCACACAGATGGAAGGAGAATGAGTGAGCTGATGTCCAATGAAGGAAGGGCCACTGGAAGGTGCCATCCCATCCCCCGCAGCCCCAACAGAGAGGTTCAGATGAGGGCTGGGACCTCCTTGGTTGTTCAGGTCCACATCCCTTCTCTAGGACTCCTCTCAGCCCTTCTACCTTCTTGTGGGCGGCGATGGCCAGCTGGGCCCACTTCTCCAGCGTCTTCAGGGGCGTGATCTCGCGGTCGGGGATGTAGGTGGGCACGAGGTTCAGGAGGCGCTCCAGGATCATCTCAGAGCCATAGTCCACAAAGTACTGCTGGGAGGCCAGCTCAGCCAGGTCGTCCTCCTAGGTGGGGGGAGGCCTCGGTCATGCATTGGCCCAGGCCCCTCCAGGAAGCCCTTCCACACCACCAAAGGCTCCAGGCCCCTCTCCTGGCCCTGCCTCCTGTAGCTCTCAGAGCCTGGCCTTTGGGACCGAGGCTTCTCACTGATTCACCAGGAAATTCTTGTCTGCTCAGAGGAACCATGAGCTCCCCAAGGGCAGGGCCACACCCTCACCTTCTCCTGGATCCCTTTGGCACTGGCATGGAGCTGGACTCTGCCCAGGGGCACATGAAGTGATGCAAAGAAACAAGCCAGCCCATCGAGCAGCCACTGCACACTCAGCCCTGTGAGACAGCGACCAGAGCTGACAAACAGCAGAAGAGGAAGTGTCTGCCCTGGAGAATGGGAGACACCTAGGGTCTGCTGGCAGGGTCAGAGTGAGGGAAGTACATCACTGTGACTGCCTCCATCACCACTACCACCGTTAAGCACTTGGGGGACAGTTAAAGTGGTTAACAGCTGGCAGGATCTACTGCAGAGGGTTCAGAGAGCCAAGTGGCCACTGGGCATTTGCCCCTTCTCTGCCTGGCCTGGTGCACAGCAGCCCCAGTGATGCCTACCTAGGGCTCCCCAGGGCTCCAGCAGCAAGGGCATAGAGAAAGGCTCTTGGGGGCCTTGGAGGCAATAGATATTTTCCAACCAGTTTGAAATATTTCAGAATTTTAGCAACTGATGTGGCTATACTAATGCACTCCGCCTGAATATTTGCTTACCACCAATACCACCATTATCATCACCACTATCACCAACAAAACTACCACCACTACCTCCACCATCACCACCATCACTGCCAACACTATCACCAACATCATTACTGCCTCCACCATCACCACCATCATCACTACCAACACTATGCCTCCACCATCACCATCATTATCACTACCAACAACACTGTCATCACCAACACCATCACTGCCTCCACCATCACCATCATTACCAACAACACTGTCATTGTCAACACCACCATCACTACCTTTACCATCACCACTATCATCACTACCAACAACACTGTCATCACCACCGACACCATCACTACCTCCACCACCACCACCACCACCACCATCACCAACATCATCCCTACCTCCAATATCACCATAGTCATCAGTACCAACAATACCTCATCACTAACATCACTACCTCCACCATCACCAACACCATCGCTACCTCCACCATCACCAACAGCATCACTACCTCCACCATCACCAACACCATCACTACCTCCACCATCACCAACAGCATCACTACCTCCACCATCACCAACACCATCACTACCTCCACCATCACCAACAACACCATCGCTACCTCCACCATCACCAACAGCATCACTACCTCCACCATCACCAACAACTACCTCCACCATCACCATCACTACCTCCACCATCACCAACAACACCATCACTACCTCCACCATCACCAACAACACCATCACTACCTCCACCATCACCAACAGCATCACTACCTCCACCATCACCAACAGCATCACTACCTCCACCATCACCAACAGCATCACTACCTCCATCACCAACACCATCACTACCTCCACCAACACCAACAACACCATCACTACCTCCACCATCACCAACACCATCACTACCTCCACCATCACCAACACCATCACTACCTCCACCATCACCAACACCATCACTACCTCCACCATCACCACCATCAGTACCAACACCATCACTACCTCCACCATCACCACCAACCATCATCACTACCTCCACCAACGTTACTACCACCAACTATCCTCTTCATTTCCACCACCTCCTTTCTCATCCCTCCATCACAATCACCAACAGAACCATAGCTACCATTACCATTATCGAAAACAAAACAACCACATAACTCCTGTCCTCAGAAGGAGAAAAAAGAATACACATTTGCAAATTCTGATCTCAAGGAATGGCTGTATTTCTCATTTAATGCAGCGCTTACTAGATATACTCAGAATGGTGCAGCAGGTCCTGCGGCACGTGCTCTGTAGCACGCACAGTCACTACAGCAGTGTGGGGGGCCTCCTCCACTGGTGGAATTCAGGACATCCTCAGAAGCCCTTGCTCCCGCCATCTCGCCTCTCCTCACGAGCCCCCTGAAGTAGGCGGTGTCCATCCAGGAGCCTGAAGAGTGCCTGGTTGCAGTCAGGCTCACCCCAGCCTGAGCTAATGATGGCTCACAGAGGAGCACTCAGCCCAAACGTGGAAAGCAGGAGGCTGTGAGCCAAGCCAGCCTGGCGGAAGACTCCCTCCCACTCACCTTCTCACACCTGTACTCCCCAAACTTGACTCCTCGCACCACCTGCTGGTAGATGAGGTTGGTGGCCACGTTGTCCTCGGAGGGGCTGTGCCAGGGCGTGAAGACCTCTTTGCGGAAGAAGAGCCTCCAGGGGGCGTTGCGCTCCTGGGCGCCCTGCTCCTTGGCGTACTGCTCGCACTGGGAGATGGCGTCCATGACGTGGTCACTGCCGCTGCCCAGGGAGGACACCTGCGGGCACAGAGGGGAGGGGAGCAGGCACGGAGTCAGGGAAGGACTATGAGGAGCCTCAACGGGGCCAACGGTCAGTTCAGACAGAAAACCGAGGCCCAGCGAGGGGCAGGGACACATCCAAGGCCCCCAGGAGGCAGACCAGATTCTAGCCCTGGGCTCTAAGCCGCACCCCCACCATTGCCTTCCTAGCCTCAGTTCTGGGCACGGTGACGTGGGAATTCCCATTTTCTAGTGGAAGCCTTTTGGGAAACTGAACAGACAGTACCTGGAAACATAAGAGCATCGGTGAGAAAAATCCAGGCAAACTGTGTCCAGCAACATGGTACCTCCCCTGGGCTTGTGGGCGGGGGCCCCTCTGCTGAGCATGACGTTGCTGGGGGTGGAGGCAAAATCACCCAAGCCCCAGGTCCCGCTCAGCCGAGGAGGCTCCAGCCTCCGAGGTGAGTCTGCGGGACGCCCACACTCCAGCTGCTTCAGGGCAAGTGTGAAGGAACTCCCGTTTGCTGAGGAGTTTCTCCATCAGATGCCGTGGCAACCTGAGAGGGAATTCCATTCCCATCTGCACACAAGGGCTGCGCAGCCCTCCCATCAGCCTGTGCCATGCTCTTCCTTCAGCACCAGGAAAGGATTCACTGGGCCTGAGGACACAGGACTGAGGACATCCTACTGCTGGGTTTTCCCTCAGGTGCTGAAGAGCACTCAGCAGTTTTTTGTTTGTTTGTTTTTTTGAGATGGAGTCTCGCTCTGTCGCCCAGGCTGGAGTGCAGTGGTGCGATCTCAGCTCACCACAACCTCCACCTCCTGGGTTCAAGTGATCCTCCTACCTCAGCCTCCCGAGTAGCTGGGACTACAGGCGTGCGCCACTGTGCTCCACTACTTTTTGTATTTTTAGTAGAGACGAGGTTTCACTACATTAGCCAGGCTGGTCTCGAACTCCTGACTTTGTGATCTGCCCGCCTCAGCCTCCCAAAGTGCTGGGATTACAGGTGTGAACCACCGCACCTGGCCGAGTTCTCGGCAGTCCTGAGGAGTCAGGCAGAGCCAATTAGCACACGCTCAGGGGGAAACCGAGGTGCTCAAGGGTGAATAGCCCCGGCAAGTAGGTGGCAGCACTGGCAGCCCGGAGTGGGGCCGGGAGGAGGTGCTTCCGGGAGGAGGTGCTTCCGGGCGGCCATACCTTGTCAAACAGGGCAATGTAGAGGGAGAACCCGAACCGGTCCTTGAGAGAGATCTTGTCGGCCAGCGCGTTGCAGAGCTCCTTGGCCGTGGTTGCCGAGTCCGTCAGCAGGGTCTTGGTGGTCCCATCCATGAATGTCACGGGCAACATGATTGGCTTCTTGGACTTGGTGGCCTGGAAGTGCCCCAAGAGGGTTTGTGGGGTCCCTTCCCTTCAGACCTGCTTGCCCCTCTGGACTTTGGCTCTCTGCTTTCTGTGGGGTTGGAGCTGCCCCAGCACCCCAGGCCCCAGTGCTCCAGGCCCCAGCACCTCACTGGGACACTGCTTGTCCCTGTCACAGGTGTCCAGGGAGCCCTGCTGTGCACCCCACCCCAATGGGACCTTTAGGACCCCTGAGCCAGGGCCTGGGGCTGAGAGGTCAGGCACTGCCACAGGCCAGGGGTCTCTGCTATCACTTCATATAACCTTCACCATGTGGCAGGTAAAGGCATTGAGACACAGAGGGAATCTCCTTTGCCCAAGTCGTCTTGACCGTTAAGGCCAGCAAATGGAGTCCCTCATCCTTTGGGGGCTTTTCTGTTCCGATGGGCCTGGGGTTCCAGAACTTGAGGGTAGGTGTCTGAGGAACCACAGAATCTCAAAGCAAGGAATGTTTCTGGGGCACTCGAGTGCACTGGACACACACACACACGCATTTACACATGTGCGCACACGAGCACGTGCATACACACGCACGAACCTGCAGCTCCAGCCAGCTGGGCGGCTGTGTCCGTGTCCCATTGACAAAGGTCCTTCTCAGGCGCTCCTCACAGTACGGGGCGTAGCCGGGCGGGCCCCCGTGGATGAAGTTCCGCAGGTACTGCAGCCAGAGTACCCGCTGAGGCAGCCCCGCCGCGGCCCCTGGGGCTCCCCATGTGGATTTTGAGGGCAGCCGCCAGGCCCTCCCGGCACTTGGAGGCCGCTCCTCCAGGCCAGGTTGCTTTCTGTGGCTTCCCTACCCTCTCAGCTCCACCATCTATTTCCAGCCACGTCTGTGGCCTTCCCCACCTCCCGCTAGCTTAGCCTAGTGGCTCCTCCCCATACCCCTTCACAGCACCAGCCAGTCGGGTCAGTCCTGCCATGACCTGCTCCACTCTGACCCCAGCGCCCAGGGCCTGCCCCAAGACGAGGGTGCAGAGGGCCTGGGACACGCTCCTGTCAGACTCAGCCCCCTCCTAAGTAGAATGGGGCTGAGGGGAATGTGGGGCAAAGAGGTGGCTGCCTGAGAGGAGGGGGTGCCAGGAAGATGGGGCTCAGTAAGGAGTGGCCGGGTGGGCCTTGTGACCAGGCCCTTTGGAGCCCCTGGCTATTGCTCTCCCCACAGTGCTGGGACAGGGCCTAGCTCCCCTTCCCGCTCCAGCAGGCCAGGCACCTTCCTACCTTGACAAACTTCTCGGAGGGGGCGAAACAGCCCACGCAGAGAGACACGAGAATCCAGCCCCGGGCATAGCTGCTCTTGGAGGGGTTGTGGGTCAGCTGCTTGCTGATCTGGCAGTAGATCTCGTCCCTGGGCAGGCAGCAGGGCAAGGGAGGGGGAATCACCCCAGAGGAACAGCCCCGGTCCCCACCTCCTCCTAGCAGCCGGTGGGACGCCACACAGCTGTCCTCTCCAACTTGCCAAGGCCACCCGGGAGGAGGCAGAGTGAGGCTGGGTGGCAGGGCTGAGCCAAGGGCTGGGGTCTGGCTTTGGAGACAGGATCATCAGGCATAAAGCACCTCCCCAACTCCAATCCAGTTCCCACAGCCAGGGCCCCACCATCCAGGGTGGTGCGTATCCTGCTCTGGGCTCAGCAGCCACAGCCACAGGTGACCATGCTAATGAGAAGCACAGTCCCCGCCTCTGCCTCGTTCCTAACCAGCTGGTGGCCCAGGCAGGTGAGTTCGCCTCTCTGATCCCAGCCCATAGTCACGGCAGCAGGTGCAACTTCTACCCATGGCAACGGAAAAAGCAGAAACAGGAAAAGCATCCTGGGGTGTCACTGGGGGATGGAAGGAGTAGGGACTTTGTCTCTGGTATATTTCTGTAATGTGTGAATACTTAAGGGGCCATGTATGACTTTTGTAATGGGATGAAAACAATTAAGGTAATTTTTTGGTGTTCATTTTAAAGGAATCCTTACAAGATTGCTGTGAAGATGAATGAGCCAAGGCTTATGACGCACCTAGCACAGTGCCAGGCACAGTGAACCCCTCATAAATGCCAGCTGCAATTATTGCTGGGCTTGTTCTTCTCTTCTGCAAACTGAGTACTCTAAGACTGCAGCCTGCCTGTTCAAGGACAAGGGCAGGACACATGACGATGCAGTGACCGCCAGGGGGCACTCACTGCTGCTCTTCTCTCCCAAAGGATGGCTGGGATTACCTAATTCAGTGGCTCAACAGTTTTGAGAGTTTATAATTTCAAAGAAAATTCTGAAGTTACCCATTTTTTTATCATGATAAATGAGAACATTTATAACACACACAACCTGCCCACTATCTAGATCCCAATTATCTCATAAAACAAAAGTAATTTTAAATTTCCAAACAGTAGGAGGGCAAAGTCTCAGAGCAGTCCTTTAAAGAAAACAAGTTTAGCTTTAGAAACATCCCTCCTTTTCCCACCTTGCCACAGACTAGTGAGACATTATCACCTGCAGCTGGGAGTCTCCACTCACTTTACAGATGGGGAGACAGAGGCTGAGAGCAGGTAGGGATTAGCCGTGTGAGGCCCCTCAAGGAGTTGACACCCCAGCCTTTGGACTCTTGGTTCAGGGCTCCTGGCACCGTGTTTTCTAGAAGTGTCAGCTTTAGGTATGATGGTGAGATAATTTGGAGGCAAATTCTTGCCTCTGAGACACGCCTGCAGCAGCTGCCTTTTCCTCCTGTTGGCAGGTGGCCCTGGGCAGTGTGGCCACCCCGGTGAGGTAGTGACTAGCCTTGGGGAGATAAAAACGGGGGCCTGATAGGAGGCAGGAGGCCTAGTGACCCCTGGGCAAATCTCTTCCCTACTCTGGACCTCAGTTTCCCCATCAGGAAAGTGGGGCTTGGTCCCTGCCTCATCCTGCTGTCCTCCCAACCAGCATGCACACATTCATGGCATCAGCTCTCCCGACAGACCTGTCCTATGCAGAGACTGTTCTCAGAAAAGTCCTAGCCCTCCTCTCATCAGCTGAGTTGATTTTTTGGTGGCTCCTGGTGACTCCTGGGTCTTCCCTTCAACTCCCCAAAACCCCAGGGACCTGGGTAAAGGCCTCTCCTGGCCCTGTGGGGAAGGAGGTACTTGCAGGATTCCCAGGCACAGTAACCTTAACCGTGGGCCTAGGGTGGGTGACTGGAGGTGAGCTGGCGGCAGCGGGGTTAAAGCAGGAAATGCATGTTGGATGATGATGATCAAAGCTACCATCTACGGGGCGCTTACTATGCTCCAGGTCTGGTGCTACACAGTTTTCATAGCTTTATCTTCCCACAAGCCTATGTATGAGGTAGCTACTGCAGGCACACCTCATTTTACTGTACCTCACTTTATTACACTTTGCAGACATTGCATTTTTTACAAATTGGTTTATGACGACTCTGCATGGAGCAAGTCTACCAGCACCATTTCTCCAACAGCATGTGCTCACTTCCCGTTTCTGTCACATTTTGGCAATACTAGAAATATCTCAAACTTTATTATTATATTTGCTGTGATCTGTGATCACTAATCTTTAATGTTACTATTGTAATTGTTTTGTGCACCATGAATCGTGCCCATAGAATATGGCAAACCTAACTGATAAATGTTAGATGTGTTCTGACTGCTCTACCAACCAGCCATTCCCCCATCGCACTCCCTCTCCTCACGCCTGATTCCCTGAGACACATTCATATTGAAATTAGGCCAATTAATAACCCTAAAATGGCCTCTAAGTGTTCAAGTGAAAGGAAGCGTCGCACATTTTTCACTTTTAATCAAAAGCTAGAAATTAAGATTAGAGAGGAAAGCATGTTGAAAGCCGAGATAGACCAAAAGCTGGGCCTCTTGTGCAAAGCAGTTAACCAACTTGTGAATGCAAAGGAATAGTTCCTGAAGGACATCAAAAATGCTACTCCAGTGAACATGCAAATGATAGGAAAGTGAAACAGCCTTATTTGCTGATATGGAGAAAATTTTAGGGGTCTGAATAGATCAAACCAGCCACAACATTCCCTTAAGCCAAAGCCTAATCTAGAGGAAGACTGTCTCTTCAATTCTATGAAGGCTGAGAGAGGTAAGGAAGTTGCAGAAGGTAAGTTGGAGGCTCACAGAGATCGCCTCATGAGGTTTAAAGCAAGAAGCTGTCTCCAAAATATAAAAGTGCAAGGTGAAGCAACAAGTGCTGGTGGAGAAGCTGCAACAAGTTTTCCAGAAGGTCTAGCTAGAATCATTGATGAAGGTGATTACACTCAACAACAGATTTTCCATGTAGATGAACCAGCCTTCTATTGGAAGATGTCATCTAGGACTTTCATAGCTAGAGAGAAGTCAATGGCTGGCTTCAAGGCTTCAAAAGACAGGCTGACTCTCCTGTGAGGAGCTAATGCACTGCTGACTTTCAATTGAAGCCAATGCTCAGTGACCATTCCAAAAATTCTCGGGCTCTTAAAAATTATGTACAACAGGCTGGGTGCAGGGGCTTACACCTGGAATCCCAGCATTTTGGGAGGCTGAGGTGGGTGGATCACAGGGTCAGGAGTTCAAGACCAGCCTGGCCAACATGGTGAAACCCCGTCTCTACTAAAAATACAAAAATTAGCTGGATGTGGTGGTGGGCACCTGTAGTCCCAGCCACTCGGGAGGCTGAGGCAGGAGAATTGCTTGAACCCGGGAGGCAGAGGTTGCAGTGAGCTGAGATGGCGCCACTGCACTCCAGCCTGGGCAACAGAGTGAGACTCTGTCTCAAAAAAAAAAAAAAATGATGCACAAGGAGACGAATGTTATTTTCATGCCTGCTAATGCAACATCCATTCTGCAACCTATGGATCAAGGAGTAATTTTGGCTTTCAAGTCTTATTTAAGAAATACATTTTATAAGACTATTGCTGCCATAGATAGTGATTCCTCTGGTGGATCTGGGCAAAATCAATGGAAAAGCTTCTGGAAAGTATTCACTATTCTCAATGCCATTCAGAACATTCATGATTCGTAGAAGGAGGTCAAATTATTAACATCAATAGGAGTTTAGAAGAAGTGGATTCCAAACTTCATGAATGACTGAGGGGCTCAAGACTTCAAGAGGAAGTAACTGCAGATGTGGTGGAAATAAATAGCAAGAGAACTAGAATGAGAAGTGGGGCCTGAGGATGGGACTGAGTTGCTGCAATGTCATGATCAAATTTCAGTGGATGAGGAGTTGCCTCTTATGGAGGAGCAAAGAAAGTGGTTTCTTGAGATGGAATCTATTGGTGAAGATGCTGTGAACATTGTTGAAATGACAACAAAGGATTTAGAATATTGCATCAACTTAATTGATAAAGCAGCAGCAGGGTTTGAGAGGATCGACTCCAATTTTGAAAGAAGTTCTACTGTGGGTAAAATGCTGTCAAACAGCATTGCATGCTACAGAGAAATTTTGTGTGAAAGCAAATCTCACTGTTGTCTTATCTTAATAAATTGTCGCAGCCACCTCAACCTTCAGCAACCACCACTCTGATCAGTCAGCAGCCATCAACATCAAGGCAAGACCCTCCAGCAAATAGATACAACTTTCAGATGACCATTAGCATTTTTGGCATTATTTTCTAATCAAGGTGTCTACATTTTTTAGATATAATGCTATTTCATACTTCATAGACTATAGTATAGTATAAATATGACTTTTATATGCACTGGGAAACCAAAATATTTCTGCAGCTCTCTTTATTGTGATATTTATTTCTGTGGCCTTCAACTGAACCTGCAATATCTCCAAGGGATGCCTGTTTTAGGATTCCCCCTTTACAGACAAGGAATCAGAGGCTTAGAAAGATGAAATAACTCCACCAAGGTCCTAACTCCACCAACTAGCTAGCAGCGAAGCCAAACCCAGGCCTGCTTGGCTTAATCTCTTGCTAGGTTGACAGAGGCACCACTCAGCTACCAAAAGACTTTCAGGCCCTAGTGTCCCCGCCTCCCGGCACTGACCGGAGTGCTGGCCGCAGGATGCCATTGCCGATGATGAAGTGCAGCTTCTCCAGGTTGGAGGTGGGCCGGTCCTCCAGCATGCTGTTGCCCTGCACTGTGGACTCCCCGTCATGCAGCCTCTTGGTCACCTGGGCCAGAGGGAGAGGACAGGGCAGGTAAAGTTAGGGGTGTTCCCCTGCCAGCCAGGGCACCAGCACCCGAGGCTGCCTGCTCCCCAGAAAACAGAATCTAAGGAGTGAGCAGAAGAACTGGGCTCCCCATCACTGTCATTACCCCTGCCACGTGCACAGCAGATGCTGGGCCAATAACTGGCCCACACAGCAGGGGCACACTGGCCCGGTGCCACCCACTTCTGGGGACAGAGCTCCTCTGGCCACCTCCTCGATACCCTGCACCCCACCCCCCACCCCAGGGAGGTCCTCTCAGCCAGGACAGGGACATGATCCTCTGACTCCAAGCGGGACCCCTATCTCTCTGGGGTGCCCCCCCAACATAACTGTGGCACCTGGAGTATACTCCAGGTTCCAACCACCAGTCACCACCACTCTGTCACCAACACCCTTAGCCCCGATGTGACCAGCCTCACACCAGTTCTTATGAGATGTTTCTCCTCTCTCATCCCACACAGCCCACAGCACAAGCCCCGAGCTCTGCCCAGAGGATGTAGGGTGAGTGAGAGGCGAGCGGCAGGAGTGGGTGGTGCAGACAGGGAGCACCACTGAACACCCTCGGCTGCCATTTCTGCCTTCTTCCCAGGACCCCACGGAGTGGGCATTTTCTTCCCTGGGTCCCTTGAATACTAAGCGGCAGAGCTGGGATTCAAATCTGAGGCCACACACCTGCAAGGCTGGATTTGTGCCTCAGGTGGGGACAGGACAAGGGCAGAGGTGAAGTGGGAGCCCCTGACTCTGCAGTGGAGGAGCTGGGGAGGCTTCCTGGAGGAGGTGACCCCAGGCAGAGAAAGGAGGAGTTTCAGGCAGAGGGACTGGCATGTGCAAATGTGGGGATGGGGGCCTGGCCCCCAAGGCTGTGAATGCCTTGGTTTGTGTCTGCCTCTCCAATGTATCCTCCCCTGCCACACACACACCAGCCTGGACAACCCCAGAGCACAAGGGCTGGGACAGTGCCCAGAAAAGGCAAAGTGACTGAAGAATGAATTCAAATAAATTAATCCTGTTCATGCTCCATGAACACTCTTGTTCCACAGAAAGCTCCCATGCCTCAAAGGTCCTTGGACCAAGTGCCTCGGGTCTGTGCCCGGCTAGAAGTGTATTCCCTCTCAGCTGTGCTGCTACCGGCCTCCCCTGCTCAGTGCCCTCTGCTAGGAAGCCCTTCCCACCCCCGGCCTGAGATCCCACCCTCTTCAGACACTTTTGTCTGCCTGATCGCCCACCAACCCACTCATGTTGTCCTGTCCCTGGCCAGCCAAGACCCCTGAGGACAGACAGTGTCCACTCCTGCTCCTGCTTCTGTGGGCCCCCAGCTCAGCTGTGCTCCAGCCTAGGCCACCTAAGGCAGCCACCCGTGGGCTGCCAGACCCCCAGCGTCTGCCCTCACCTCCTCTGTGAGCTTGGACTTCTTTTTCAGAGTCAAATGCACCAGCTTGTGCCTCACACTGCTCTTCTTCTGGCCCTCGGGGAGCTGGGCCTGCAGGACCAGCAGGGATCAGGGTCAAGTGGCTGAGCAGAAAGCAATGTCGAGACCCCCGACAGCAAGACTTTGCGGGGAACCGTCTCGCTTCCACGTGAAGCTTACAGGGTGTCCCCCACACTGCCACCGTCCACCTGCTCACCCCTACCCTTGCACACCCCCACTAGCCAACTGGCAATCAGGAAAACTGAGACTCAGAAAAACATAGTACGGGAGCTGGCTCCAACTGCAAAGCCCCTGTCTGCTCTGCCATGAGGCCCCTCAGTTATGGTCAGCATTTTACAGTTTATAAAAGTTGCACACATTTGTTCCCACAAGTAGACAAAGGAGGGTGGCAGGCAGGGGTCGGTGAGGCAGAGATGAATTATAGGATCCTTTTTCTGCAGAGGAGCCCAAGGCTGGTGATGCCAGCAGCCCTCCTTGTCGGCCTGGGAGGGACATCATCCAGAGGGCACCTTGGCCTCACCTCGCCCTCGCCCTGCAGGGCCTGCAGCTCCCTCTTGTACGTCTTCTTGCCCAGGGTCTCATAAATCTTGGTCATCACAGGGATCTTCTCACTGCCATCACTCATGGCTGTGTGGTACTTGGGCTCAGGGAGGTCCCCCATGAAGCGGAGGATGGTGATCCAGACCGCCAGGGCTGCCTGGGGCAGAGCGCACATGTCAGCGGCCAGAGCGGAGGACATTGCTAAAGCTGTCAAAATGACCTGGTGGTTTGGGGAGTGGGCTGGAGACACCCCCTCCCACATGGTCAGCCCTCAGGCTGGGCACCGCAGTGAAGACTATAGTCAGACCTGGTCCCTGGCCCCCAGGGACCCACCACCCTCATCACCTACGGCCACCACCAGCAGCAGAGTCCATAGCCCCAGCCCTGGCCCCACCCAGCAGTGACCTAGTGGCAGACAGGCCTTACCAGCTGGTCACCCTCGTCGTCATGGTAGAGCAGTGGCTGTTTGAGTGGCCGCCGGGTGTAGGAGTGCGTGGTTGTCCCCTGGAAGTAGGTGGCAGCGAACTTGGCAAATTTATACTCAGAGAGGTCCTCCTCATCCTCGTCAGGCAGGGGCAGGGCTGCATCCAGGTCCTCCTCCACCATCTCCCTCCGCCCTCGCTCCAGGTCCTGAAGGAGACAAGAGGTATGCCCTGGAGTCCCAGCTACTCAGGAAGCTCAGGCGGGAGGATCGCCTGAGCCCAGAAGTTCAAGGCTGCAGTGAGCTGTGATCACGCTACTGCACTCCAGCCTGAGCAACAGGGTACGACCCCATCTCAAAAAAAAAAAAAAAAAACTTGAGAAGGGCGTTGGAGAGGGACAGGACCTGGGACCTGCAGCCCGGACCCAGTTCATCTCTGCTCCCCACTGTTCAGAGGGACTGGGTGGGCTTTAAGGCCAAGGGCACAGAAGGAGGGAGGATCAGCACAAGCAGTGTGTGTGGGCCTCTGGAGCCCCTGTCCCTAGCCTGGTACCTCAAAGCCACTAGGTGCCTGGCCCTCCTGGCCTGGCAGGCCACCTGAAGTCCCCAGGAAGCCAAACATCTTGTCCACCATGTCTGAGTGATTGACAGGCTCGTGGCGGGCCCTTTCCATCTGCTCCAGGAGCTCCTTCTTCCGCCGAGCGGCCTCCTTCTCCTTCAGCTCCCGCTCAGCGTCCTCACGAGCCAGCTGGGCCAGGCGCTCCTGGGCAATTGGGGTGACACAGAAGACACGGGGTCAGCCCCCGGTGCCACAGCCTCAGGGAACAAGCTCTCCCTGGGCAGCCCCTGCAGCAGCCAGGGCCTCAGTCCCCACCTCCTGACCGCTGGGGAGAATGGAGCCTCTGACTTCCCCACCTCTGGACCACTCAGAGGCCTCTCAACAAGCCAAACAGCAATCCTGCCCGTCCTTCAGGGCTCTCAGGGAGCCACCTCCTCCAGGAGCCTGCTCCATGGGGACCACACCAACCCAGACATCCCACGGCCATTGGCTTGAGGCTCTAGACCAGTGCTGCCCAATAGGAATATAATGTGAGCCACCCATATAGTAGCCACGTTTTAAAAAGCAAAAAGGAATAGGTGGGATTAGTCTTAGCAGTATATTTAACTCAATATTTCCCAAATATTAACTTAGCATGTAATCCATATTATAAAAATAATACTGAGATATTTTATATTCATTTTTCCCCCACCAAATCTTCAAAATCTAGTATTTCACACTTAAAGCACTGTGTCATTCGGACAGGCCACACTGCAAGTGTTCAGTTGCCACTGTGGCTGGTGGCTCTCTATTGGGCAGTGTAGCACCCTCGTGCCGTCAGCTGGCTTGTGCTTTTACCAGGGTGTTATCTCAACAACTAGAAAGGGGCTGCTGAGGGCCTGGGCCTCTTCCTCTGGAGCCACCACAGCCCTTCATCCTTTTGCATGGCACAGGACCAGGTGCCCAGCAAGAGCTCAGGCAATGCTGGCCGAGTGGGTCTAGTGTGGCCATTCTGAAGGATGGAAGGAAGGCTGCAGCACCGGGTGACAGATGAGAAGCCAGCCTCGGGGAGGGGACAAGCCAACAAGTGGACACCTAAGGCGCCTGGAGGCTCTCAGCTCACCTGATGCTTGCGCTCGGCCTCCTCCTTGGCCTTCTTGGCGCTCATCTCCTTCCGAAGCTTCTCTTCCTCCGCCAGCCGCATTTTCTCAGCCTCGAGGCGCCGCAGGTACTGAGGGAAGGGGGCACCCAGAGGGCATGGAAATGTGTGTAGCTGTTGTTGCAGGGATTCCCACCAGCTCCACCCACCCAACTCTGAGTTCTGGAACTGAGCATGACTTTGCCAAATAATTTGGCAGATAGGACAAGTGAGGTAATCAAGAAATTCTCTAGGTCACCCAGCGGGCTGGAGGCACCACTGATCCTAAAGCCCGGCCAGATCTGCGTCGGTCTCCCAGAGATTCCCAAGAGTGACTGAGGTCCCAGCCCTGCCCTTGGCTGAGAGGATGGAAATGAGGGTCTGGTCCCAGGTATGTGCACTCCTCAGAGCAGGCATAACTGCAGGTCCCCCCTATAGGTCCCACTTCCTGGCCAACACCTGAGGGTGATGCATGGACACTCCTCGCCCAGGGGTCAGGGCTGTGGGTGCTATGGACTTGCTCCCTCACCTCGGCCCTGAGGCGTTGGTGCAGCCTGCGGGCGATCATGCCCCGGGCATAGGCCTGCACGGTGAGCACAGCCCAGAGGCGGTGGCGGAAGGCCTTGCGCACCAGATAGGCGCGGCAGCAGGCCTGGAACTGGATGATGCGCTGGCGGGCCAGGCGGTACTGCTGGTGCAGCTTCCGGGAGCGGTGCAGGGCCTGCAGCCGCAGGAAGCCCAGACGCATCTGCAAGGACAGCCACCCCATGCTCAGAGCCTGCTGTCCCATTCCAGACTGACCCTGCCTGCAGGAGCTTCCATGGCACCGGCCTCCACTCTCAGACAGGCACCCCGAGAAGGTGTGGCCCAGTCTCCTCTCAGATTAGTGCCCCCCCATCGTTAGAAAGTTCTGTTTCCTCTCAGGCAACATATTTTTAGGTGACCATGACTCTCCCTGAGTTGGGGCCCCCAAGAGAATCCTAGATCAGGAGCTGCAACCAACCAGTCTGCTTCCCATCCAGCCCCAACAAGTCCTAAGCCCAGCTGCTGCACAGAGGTCCATGTGACCCAGCCACTCTCAGCCCCGTCTGAGATCTCTAATAATCCCAGAGTGCTCCCAACCCCCAAAAACACTCCAGAAGGAGAGCAACAAACATTGCTGGCCAGTTGGAAGAAGCCACAAGAGCCAGATCCAGACTTCGGTCTGGAGGAATGGTAGTGGCTGGCCGGGGCAGTGGCAGGAGGCCAACAAGGCCAGGCTGTGCTGCCTGGGTGCAGGCCAGTCCCGCTGCCATGGCAGCAAGGCTGGGTTCAAAGGCCTGTTTGGGCAAGAGCAGCCCATGGGGAGGCTCACCAGCCCGTAGTTCTTCCTACAGTTGTGACCCCGCCAGTGTCTCTGGATCAGTGTGGCAGCGTTCTTCAGTTTCAAAAAGTTAGACCTGAAACAGCAGTAGTGGCGCGGGTGAGCAGTGTCCAGAGGCAGCCAGGGTACAGGTGGGTTTGGGATCAGGAGGGCACGCTGAGTCCCAGCTCTGTGACTTCCTAGCTATATGACCTTGGGCAAGGCACATAACTTCTGTGCCTCAGCTTCCTCATCCGTACAATGTGTAGAATAATGCCTGCCCTGCCTGCCCCACAGGCCTGTCACATAAGCCCATGAAGGTAGACATTCAAAAGGTATTTGTTGAATGAATAAATGTATGAAAAAATAAGTAATTAAAATAATATAAAGATCAAAACTTTGAACAGTCTAACTTCCTCAGTTTATACATGAGGCAACTGAGACTTGATAGGTTGGGACTAGAGCCCACGTCTTCTGACTGACCCTAAGTGAGCCCAGTGCTGTTCCCCCTGCACACAGCAGGCTGCTTCTATAGGAGAACAGTCATCTTCAGCCTGATAGAGGACAGAGACCATGCACAGACAGCAGGGGTCTGCTGAATGTAGAAATAAATAAAGGAAGAGTGAAGGATGGGTGTGCAAGTATGCAAGTGAGCCAATAAGTCAATGCTTGGAGACACACATAAGCAAATGAGCAACTGTGGGAGTGGGTGGGTGAATGGATGAATGGAGGAATGAATGGGTAGGTGGATGGGTGGGTGGACTGATGAGTGAATGGATGGGTGAGTGGGTGGATGGATGGATGGTGGATGGGTTGGTGGGTGAATAGATGGATGAATGTGTGGGTGGATAGGTGGATGAATGAGTGACTAGGTGGGTGTGTGGGTGGGTGGATGGATGGATGGATGGATGGATGGATGGATGGATGGATAGATGGGTGAATAGGTGGGCAGATGGGTGGACGGATGGATGGATGGATAGATGGGTGAATAGGTGGGCGGATGGATGGATGGATGGATGGATGGATGGATGGATGGGTGAATAGGTGGGTGGATGGGTGAATGGATGTATGGATGGACAGATGGATGGATAGATGGATGGATAGATGGGTGAATAAGTGGGCGGATGGATGGATGGATGGATAGATGGGTGAATAGGCGGGTGGGTAGGTGGATGGGTGGATGGATGGATGGATGGATGGATGGATGGACAGGTGGGTAGGTGGGTGGGTGAATGGATGGATGGAGGAAGGAATGGGTAGGTGGATGGATGGGTGGATGGATGAGTGAATGGGCGGGTGGGTGGGTGGATGGATGAGTGAATGGGCGGGTGGGTGGGTGGATGGAGGAGTGAATGGGCGGGCGGGTGGGTGGATGGAGGAGTGAATGGGCGGGTGGGTGGGGGGATGGATGAGTGAATGGGTGGGTGGGTGGGTGGATGGATGAGTGAATGGGTGGGTGGGTGGGTGGATGGATGAGTGAATGGGTGGGTGGGTGGGTGGATGGATGAGTGAATGGGTGGGTGGGTGGGTGGATGGATGAGTGAATGGGTGGGTGGGTGGGTGGGTGGATGGATGAGTGAATGGGTGGGTGGGTGGGTGGATGGAGGAGTGAATGGGTGGGTGGGTGGATGAGTGAATGGGTGGGTAGATGGGTGGATGGATGGATGGTGGATGGGTTGGTGGGTGAATAGATGATGAATGGATGAATGAATAGGTGGGTGGATGGGTGGATGGATGAGTGGCTAGGTAGGTGGGTAGGTGGGTGGGTGGGTGGGTGGATGGATGGATGGATGGATGGGTGAATAGGTGGGCGGATGGGTGGACGGATGGATGGATGGACAGATGGATAGATAGATGGGTGAATAGGTGGGCGGATGGATGGATGGATGGATGGATGGATGGATGAATGGATAGATGGGTGAATAGGTGGGCGGGTGGGTGGATGGATGGATGGACAGGTGGGTAGGTGGGTGGGTGAATGGACAGGTGGGTAGGTGGGTGAATGGATGGATGGAGGAATGAATGGGTAGGTGGATGGATGGGTGGATGGATGAGTGAATGGGTGGGTGGGTGGATAGATGAGTGAATGGGTAGGTGGGTGGGCGGGTGGGTGGATGGATGAGTGAATGGGTGGGTGGGGGGACGGATGAGTGAATGGGTGGGTGGGTGGGGGGACGGATGAGTGAATGGGTGGGTGGGTGGGGGGACGGATGAGTGAATGGGTGGGTGGGTGGGGGGACGGATGAGTGAATGGGTGGGTGGGTGGGTGGATGGATGAGTGAATGGGTGGGTGGGTGGGAGGATGGATGCATGGATGGGTGGGTGGATGGTGGATGGGTTAGTGGGTGAATGAATAGATGAATGGATGAATGAATGGATGGGTGGATGGGTGAGTGACTAGGTGGGCGGATGGATGGATGGACGGATGGATGGATAGGTGGGTGGATGGATGGATGGATGGATGGATGGATGGGTGAATAGGTGGGCAGATGGATGGATGGATGGATGGGTAGGTGGGTGGGTGAACGGACAGATGGATGGGTAGGTGGGTGGACGAGTGGAAGAAGGGAGAGAGTGACCATATGAACTGCAAAGGGGTGCACTGTGGAATTTTTGCAGAGCTTTAATCACACTTTGGAGTCAGTCCTGCACATTTGTGAATTGTCACATGTACACATATCCCTTACATAGAATATGAGACACATTTTGTATTAACAATTTATAAAATCTCAAATTTCCTCTTTGCAAAATTTCATCAGCATCTGAAATGAACAGTGGGTCCACATGTGAGTCTCATGTATCTACGTGTGCATGTGCATATGTAGGTGAATGTATTGCATTATTTGGCTTACGTGGCACAATGGGTCCATGTAAATCATGTATCTATGTTCCTCTGTGTTTACATGATCATGTGTGCATGCCATGCATGTGTGCACTTGTTTCATAGGTGAACATGTTTTTTTCCTAGTGTTCATGCGGGCAGAGCAGAGGAGAGCCAAACACCACACGTACACCTGTATGTGGGCTGAGGAGGGGAGGAGCTGGTGGGAACACGCACCTGTCTTTGAACCCCCGGATGACTTTCTGAAGGAGGATGACTCTGTCGGTGATGGCTTTGTCCCGCTCCACTTCCAGCAGCATGTCATGGTGGTCCTAGGAGGCAGAGCTCCTGAGCAGCGCCCCACAAGGTCTCCTCTAGGGCCACCTGCTCAGTCCCAGTGGGGGCTGCTCTTCCTTCACTGGGAGCACAGGTCAAGAACTCAGTTGGGCCCCATGAGCTCCCAGCTGGCTCTGGCCCCTGGGGCAGCCTCCCACAGCCACCAGGACAGACAGGGGTTGTGGCTGTTTCCCAGAGGTCCAGGCAGGACAAATGGAGCAGAAGGTGCCTAATCTCTCTGGATGGGGTCAGAAGGCCCAGTATGCACACACACCAGCTTCTTCCCTATCATCAATCTGCCCAAGCCCCCTGCTTCTAGACGTCCCTGTCACATCAGTCCCTCACCTGGGCTGGGCTGTTGCCATTCTTCTCCCGAACCTTGGCAGCAGCCTCCTAACTAAAGGTCTCACGGCCCCCTGGCTCCCTCTCTGGTGCTCCTTCACAAGCAGCCAGAGGGACCCTCCTAAACACAACCTGGATGGTGACCCTACAGTGACACCTCATGGTTCCCCACGTCGAGCCTGGGTTCCTCACCCTGGCATTCAAGGCCACCCATGATCCAGGGTGTCTGCCAACTTTTTCAGCCCTCTCTCCTCCTCATCCAAGACCCCAACCCTCACTGTAGTTGGACAAAACTTCATTGGTTCACTTAATATATACGAATTGAACACCTCCATGTGCTGGCACTGTGCTAGATGCTGGGGAGGGGAGGGGCTGCCACAATGAACCAGGGAGACATGGCCCCTGCCCTTGGGGAGGGTAGAGTCTCATGAGGGAGCCAAATCCATCAGATAATCACAGACACACAGGGCCCTGACAGAGGAGATGCTCAGCCAAGGCATTCTGAATGAATGAATGGATGAATGAGCATGTTTGGCCTCTCAAAACCAAGGCCATATCGGAAGAGCCTAGCAGTGTAAGTCAGGGGCTGATGGCGCTCCTCCGAGTTCCCTGGTACTAGATGCCATCATGATTCCTGCCTTCCCCACTTTGCCCACACAGGGGCTGGGCATCAGACCTTCCCAGACTAGAAGTCCTGCTCCCTGCTTCCTAGCTGCCTGGTGTCAGGCAACTCACTTCTCTCTGAGCCTGTGAAATGGGTATAATATTTCCTTCTCCACAGGACTGTTTCAAGGATTAAATGAGCTCATGGATGAAAAGCACCCACCCAGGGCCTGGCACATGGAATGTGCTTTCTGGCTGACAGCTGTGGGAGGCACAGGCAGGGAACATTCATCACATCTTGCTGATGAGGAAATGCAGGTGCAAGGAGAGAAAGGGCCTAGCCTGAAGCCCCTTGGCTGGAGAGGAATTAGAAGAGGCCGCAGGCTCCCTCCAGTTCGGAGCTGGTTCTTGTCCCTCCTGCAGCTGTCCTTGGAGTGCCCAGGCCCCACCCCCCACACCAGAGGAAGGAGCCCTGTCATCCGGGACAGCCAGAAATCTAGCACAGCGGAAATGCAAATGGGGAAGCCCAGCGCTGGGAGCTCGCACTGTCCCTGCTGGGGCTGCCCTGCCACTGCCAGCTCCCAGCCATGTCTCCAAGGCTGTAACTCCGCGACTCCCGCAGGCCTCGCTTCCTGCTTCCTTCCCCAGCTGCCCAGGCAGCAATGGGAGCTGAGCTCCCTACAGAGTGACGGACAGGTGGCATGCTGCGGACCCCAGCACGGGATGGGCCCTGCCAGGCAGGAAACTACAGGAAGGAACCTAAAGATACACTGAAGAGACCCCACACAGGCACACCCCAATTTACAGATGGGAAAATGAGGTTCAGAAAGGGCCCCAAGGCAAGCAGCACCCCTGCCTCCCTGCTGAGGGCCTAACAGCCAGCCCGCCCCTGGCATGTGCTTTGTAACCTGTGGTCAGTGCTCTGACCCCGCTCCCAGGTTGTAGATGATCTCAAACACCAAATTACCCTTCCCCACCAGAGAGGCCAGATCCCACCTGCTCCTCCAGCCACACCACAGCCCGGCAGAAAGGATCTCAAAGCCCCAGCACTGCCTCCCTCTCCCGAGCACCCCAGCCCACATCATGGGAATTTACAGCCCCCCCAGGGCAGCCCAGGGAAGGCATCTGTGCTCACCTTCAGAAAGATCTTGGTTTTGCCTATCTGCCAGTCATCGTGGGTGCCCAGCACAGCCTCAGCCATGCGCTGGCAAGTCCCGCGGAGGTCGCCCTGGAGTGAGGATGGGGAACACAAGGGAATGGGAAGCCTCTCCAGTGGGAAGGCCTCCGGAGTGTCCCTGAGGCTGAGAGGCAGGGCTCTTCCCGAGCTCTGCCCCTGACTCGAAGTGTGACCTCAGCTGGGTCCTGCCTTCTCTGAGCCCCAGTTTTCTCCTTAGCTCAGCTGGATGGTATGATTGCAAAACCCTTTCTCACAACTGACATCCAGGGCCCGCGTGGCAGCCCTGGTCTTGTTCCTTACACCACCATGTGTGAAGTCCTCACCAGCTGAACATGGCAACTGAAGCCCACTGATGCATTCCAATACCTGAACCCCAATTTTCCGTGCTGCACCTGAGAGGTCAAGCAGATGTCAAGCCCCGCCCACGGTCCTGATAAGAAAATTGGGACCCTTGCCCAGCCAAAGCTGGGACCCTCCCCTCCTGCCCTCTGTGCACTCAGCCCTGTACCTGCTTGTAGGCCGGCTTCACACCTGGCAGCAGCACACGGTACCGCTCCACAAACTCTACGAAGCTGTAGCGGATGGGGTAGCCAGCTCGGCGGATTCGGATGGTCTCCATCATTCCTGAATACCGCAGCTGGCGCACGCACAGGTGCCGGTCGAACAGCTGCCAGGCACACAGCCAAGGGCATCAGGGCCAAGGCTCCTGCTGGGAGGCAGCCCTGCTGTGCACTTGACCAACCCAGACAAAGGCTCAGAAAGGCCAAGTCCACACGGCATGGGAGGAGCAAAGCTGGGACAGGCACCTGGATCTGCAGCTCAAATCCACAAAAGAGCATAAAGTGAGGCCTGTCATGGTGGAGCTGTGTGCTTTGGGAGCACAGAGAAGACAGATTAATTCCCCTTGGGACACCCAAGTGGGGAGCTTCACGGAGGAGGCGTCTTTATCGCCCTAACCCTGACAGGAGGGGGAGTATTCCAAGGCCGGAGGGGGTGAGCCTGTGCAAAGGTTTGGAAGCCTGAAAGCGCAGGACTTTGCTGGGAATCTTGAGGGAGCTAGAGAGGCTGGTCCAGGCCAAGTTATGGCTGTGCAGGTGAGGGGTGCTCTGCACAGCCCCAGGGAGGACCTTTCACGTTGCAGGTATTGTAGATCTGCGGTTATTCAGACAACTTTTCTAGCTGCCTTAAGGAAGAGGCACATTTTTCAAAGGGCCCTGGGGTTTGGTTGGTGGAGGGGCTGGGGAGAAAGAGTAGAAGGCAGGTGCTGGGCTGTGAGGCTGTGGGGCTCTGTGAGGGCCTCATCCATGGATGCTGGAAGCCAGGGAAGTTTTAGAGCAGGGAGAGACTGGGCCAGGTCTGCATTTGAGAACAATGTCACTGGGGGCCAGGGCAGGCAGGACAGGAGGCAAGGGAGGCAGGAGACCCTTGAGGAGGCTATTGCCAAGGCCCAGTCCACAGATGCTGAGGACTGGGCTGAGGGAAGGGTCCCACTTCAGAGCCAGGGGAGACTGTGCCCGACTGCCCTGGTCTCAGTCCCCTGCACCCCCTGCATTAGAGGGAGAGCTCACTGGAGCCCTCTGCGACCCTCAGGCCCCTGCAGACCTGAGTCCTAAAGGGGACAGGCCTCATCCACTCTGGGACATGTTTTCCAGGCAGGAGGCAGCAGGAGGGGACGGTCTTGCAGCCTGTCAGCTTCCGGAGACTGTTTCCTCTCTCTCCGGGCCACTTTCCCCGGCCTTCCTTCCCTCCCCAGATCCCGAGGCCCCAGCTTCCCCCCGTGCCTCCCTGCAGGCCTCTGGGTAAACAACCCTCCCAGAGCCTGTGCTGCGAAAGGAGAGGGCTCGCAGCGAGGTGGCCCCAGCCTGAGCCCCTTAACCTCCCTGAGCCCCCAGTCCCGCATCTCTAACCTGGGACCAGCACAGTCCCTTTCTCACGGGCTGTTTGAGAAGGTTGAAGGAGGCTGTGGACTGACCATCCAGCCTATGCTGGGCACACAGAAAGGGCCCGACAAATGTTATTCAGAAAAGTCAAGAATGAGGATATCCCAACCAGCTGAAGAGATGGGGGAGGCTTCCAGGAGGAGGTGGTGGTTGAGCTGGGCCAAAGGAGAAGGGGACTTTCAAAGAAGCAGCCCCAGCAAGAACCACAGCTGCCAATCACTGGGCACTTGCTGGGTGTGGGCATCTGCAAGCATTACTGCATGGAATAGCCTTAGGAGGTAGGTACGGTCAGTCCCGTTTCCATCTATGAGGAAACTGAGGCATAAGAGAAGAAACTGCTTTGTCTGCAGTCGCCCACTTGTACATGGTAGAGGCAGGATCTGAACCTGCTGCAACCCCCCGCAGAGTCTAGGCTCTTTCCAAGGCACCTGCTGCCTCCAATAAATAGGGGGCCTTGTTTTGTAAGCTCCCTGGGTGCCCCCCATTCCCCAAAGGGACAAAGTCTCACATCCTTCACTCCCACCTTACCTTATTCTTGACCTAGCTCCTCCACGTCACCCTAGCCGCCACCCGCCAACCCCAGGCCAGGGCCACTCACCATGGGCTTCTTGAACTCATTGGGCTTGATGCATCGCACAAAGAAGGGCTGGCAGGCACCCAGCGTGCGCATCAGCAGCTCCAGTGACCGCTTGAACTGGCTGCTAAGTGTGGGCGAGCGCTTCCTGGTCTCGGCGCCCTGGGGGGACGGACGGCAGCGATGGGAGGGGCTGTGCCTGCCCCATCCAGTGTCCCAGGAGCCGCCCAGTAGGAAGCGGGAGAGGAGGTCAGCGGGGTCAGGGTTTGAGGGACAGGGCGGTATTTGAAGTTTTCCTGCAAACTGCCTCTCCCCACCTTCTGAGCTGGAGCCTGGACTCCAGATACCTCCTCCAGGAAGCCTCCCAGGACTTCCAAAGTTACCACCTCTGGGCGAGGGGGAAGTGAACCCTACAGGAAGATCTCCGCACTGGGAGTCTCAAGCCTGCCCCTGCACCTGGTGCGCTGGATAACTCTGAGCAAGGGGCAGCCCCTGAGTCTCATCCCTCCCTTCCCTGTATAAAGGAGTAATTGGACTTGGTCACCTCAGGACACTGAGGTCATCTCTAGAGACAGGGGTTAGACAAACCTAGATTCAAGCCCTGGCCCACCACTTCCTAGCTGTGTGCCCTTGGGCAGGTCACTAAATGTTGCAGAGCCTCAGTTTCCTAAGTGGAGGTGATGCCATCTATCCATCTGACCAGGCTGTGACAAGGGTCAGAGGTCAGGGCATATTTCAGTAAACAGCAACCTAGAAAGGTGGTGCCGCCTTCTGGGAACCTGTGGGCAAGCACGAGGAGGAGGGGCAGGAGCTGCCGGTGACCTCTCCCCTCCCAGGCTTAGCCGGCAGCAGCAGGCTGGGGGCGGGGCAGGCCTGGCTAATCCTCCTAAGAAGGCACACAAGCAGCCTCCTCCTAACCCCCTGCACTGTGGCACCGACGCAGCCAGGGGTTCTGTGCTCCACCAGCCACACCTGGGCGATCCTGGCAGCCAGCGAGCCCCCTGCGCCTCCCTGCCCTACTGGGGTCCCCTCTGACAATACTGTGAAATGAGGTGGGGGAAGCCCTGAGCCGCAAACAAACAGGAAGCCAAATGGCAGGACTGATGGGAACTGGACACAGAGCTTAGGTTTTGTTCCAAAGCATCTTGATTAGTGTTTTCCTGGCAATTTTCATTTGGTTGAGAATTTCTTATTTTATTTTACTTGACTTCATTTGATTAATATTGCAAGATTTTTATATTTTTAGAGTCATCATTTCATCTGATATCCTGTAGCATCAAAAACCAGGGGTGTAGATGTAGATATGTGAGGTATTTGGGGGGACAAAGGTGTTGTGCTCATACTCAATTTAGGTACTATGCCACCAGACTGTGATGAGGCCTTCCGAGAAAGAGCCAGTGCCTGCGATTCTGAAATCTGCAATGCTTTCCAACTGCATTGTATTTGGAATATATTCTAGGACTTTGCCCAGAGAAGCTGGGGAGTATTTGCAATGCGGTAGGGTGGTGGTCAGATCTGTGGCCCCTGGCGTTGTCCTCAACTCGATCCAGCAGCAGCACTGGGTGACCCCGGTCACTGGAGGGGAGCTGTCCAAGTTGGGCTGTACCCAGCCTGCATTAGGGCCCCTGACATGAGTACACGCATACGCATGCACACACACACACACGCAACACACACACAACCTCAGCATGCACATACACACGCCACTAGGAGCACACGCATACCACCGCGTGTACACACACGCGCACGCACACCCTTCTTTGGTCTTGGTCATCACAATAAAACGACTGCTTTCTGCCCGTCCTCCCTGCTGGGCTGGGAGCCCCATGAGGACAGGATGCATCTGCCTCTTTATTGCTGCATGGCCAGGACCTACATGACACAAGTAACAGTCAACACTTTGATCTACTGAAGTGCTGTTGAACTGGTTCCTAGTGACATCCATGGGTTCACAGAAATTGCCCACCTTCCCGTTGCTCCAGCCAAACATCTAGCAACTGTCCTCAGTGCCTCTTCTGTCACATCTAATATATCCGCAAATCCTACAGGCTCTACTTTCAAAATATCTCCAGAACCTGACCCCTCACCACTTCCTCCACCGTCAGCCTGGTCCCAGCCACCAGCATTGCTCTCAAATTCCTGCAGCAACCCCCCAACTCATCTCTTTGCTTCCATCCCCCACACTCCAGGCCACCCTCCCCTGGGACTGGGGAGTTAGTGAAGAGGAAAGAGTGGGACAGCCGAGAGCCACACCTGTCTCACCAGCGCGGCCACCCTACAGCACAGGGCCTTCAGACAGGGACTCTTCTGGGTGCTGGAGCTTTGAGTGCCTGGGACCCTTACACTGTCAACACAGCAGTCCAAGTGAGGAACAAAATCACATCCTTTCCCCACCCAGAACCCTCCACCGCCTCCTTGATTCACTCGCATGAAGGCCCAGGTCCTTGTAGGGACCCACAGTGCCCCAAAGGAGCTAGTCCCAGGGGCCTCTGGTCTTTGTAACACCTGTTCCCTCCCCTCCAGCCCCTCCAGCCTCCTTGCTCTGCCTGAGGTGCACCTGGGATGCAGGCATAGGCTTGCAAAGCACCTCAGGGCATCTGTGCTTGCTGTCCCCTCTCCCTGCAAAGCCCTTCCTCTGGAATGTGGCTGGGCACATTCTTCCTCACCTCCTGCTCAGCTTCTCAGGCAGGCCTTTCCTGACCGCACCCACCACACCACTGAAAATCACAGAGCCCCACCGCCGCATTCCTCCCTCCTTAATCTTTCCCCATACTACATCTCACCATCTGATACACTGCAGCTTTTACTTATTTATTGGCTTTCTATCTATTTACTATTATTTTTGAAGCAAGGTCTCACTCTGTCGCCCAGGCTGGAGCACAGTGGTACGATCTTGGCTCATTGCAGCCTCGACCTCCCAGACTCGGCCTCCTGTCTCAGCCTCCTGAATAGCTGGGACTACAGGTGTGTGCCACTGTGCCTAGCTAATTTTTATATTTTTTGTAGAGATGGGATTTTGCCATTTTGCCAAGGCTGGTCTTGAACTCCTGAGCTCAAGCAATCTGCCCACCTCAGCCTCCCAAAGTTTTGGAATTACAGGTGTGAGCCACTTCACCTGGCCTTGGCTTTCTAACTATCCACTCTTCTGCTGGAACTTAAGTTCCATAAGGACAGAGACTTTTTCTGTTTTATTCACTGCTACGTCCCCAAGACCCATGACAATGCCTGGCATATAGTAGGTACTCAATAAAGGTTTGTAGGTAGCCATCTGGGTTTCTGATTTGGTTTTATTTCATTGGGGGGAAAGGCTGTCCTTCCTGGTATTTGCTGTTTTCTGGGATAATCTGCAGATGGGGATGGGGTAAAGGTAGAAGTGAAAAGTTCAAAGGCCAATGTCAAATGCTCCCCAGAAAGGATCTGAGAGGAAGACCCCAGAGCGTGACATGAAAAGGGCTGGGAAGTCTCAGGCAGGAGGCCACCTGCATAGAGTGAATAGGTGTCTCTTGGGCTCAGGGCCCCAGGACATATGACTGGGCTTAGGCATTAATCAGGGGGTAGTCAATATCCTAGAAGAGCTGCCTTTATCACAGCTGGGCTGGGCCCTTCACCAGCAAGGGCTGTGGTGGGGCTGCCCACGGCTGCCCCAGGGAGGCAGATGTAGGAGTCAAAGGCTGAAAACTCAGGGCTCGGGGACCTGCCGATGATGGGAGTTCAGATCACTGCAAGAGGTGGCGTGGGCTTCCATCCTGATGGGAGCATTGCCACACTAGTACGCTGTCATTGAATAAACTGTGACTTAATGTCTCACAATTAACCAAGCTGATTTTCATCTTCCTTTTAAAAAGCCATCGTGTTTCTAGCAGTTACGAAGTATGTTTTCTTTCCTAAGATGTGACGTTTATGGAGACAGCACAGTAAATTTTTAAAAATTAAAATTATTTTTTAAAAAGCAGGGACTTGGAAAACTTCACTTTAGCCCTCGCTTGTATATGGCCTTAGACAAGTCCCTGAGGCAGGCCTGCACTCGAATCCCTGTTGTGTCATAAGGTATGTGACCTCAGTGAGCACCTTGGCCTCTCTGGGCCCCACTTTCTTTCTTTTTTTAAATTTTAGAGACAGAATCTCACTCTGTCACCCACGCTGGAGTGCAGTGGCACAGTCACAACTCACTGCGGCCTCCAACTCTTGGGCTCAAGGAATTGTCTTTTCTCAGCCCCCACTCCAAGTAGCTGTGACTACAAGTGCTCACCCCCATGTTCAGCTAATTTTAAATTTTTTTGTAGACACAGGGTCTCACTATGTTGCCCAGGCTGGTCTTGAACTCCTGGCCTTAAGCAATCCTCCTGCCTTGGCCTCCCAAAGTGCTGGGATCATAGGTGTGAGCCACCACACCCAGCCTGGGCCCCAGTTCTTCACCTGTAAAGTGGGAGTAATAGTAATTACTCGCCAGGTTGCAGTGGGGAGTGAATGAGGTGATAAATATAAGTGCTTAGCTCATAGCCTGGCTCAGAAGAGGTGCCCAGTAGATGTAACTGGTATCAGACTGGTCACTGTTGTATCCTAATTCTCTGTTCCTAAAACTTCTTCTGGAGTGGGCCATTTCTGGAGACTCTGGGCTCCTGCACTTTGACCTCTCCATGATTTCTCAGTAAGTGGGTTCTAATCCCAGGAGTAGGAAACTCGAGCAGGAAATATCATGGAGCGTTCCCAGATGCCTCAAGGAGCTTTGAAAAGACAGAGGAGAGAGAAGAACGGGTAGGAGGGGAAGATGGGGTTTAACCAGAGTATGCCCAAGACCAGGAGGAATGGATGGGCCCAGCAAGGGGCCAGCAGGGCTACAGGAGAAGAGGAAAGAGTGGGAGAGGCCAGAGCTACGCCCGTCTCAGCAGTACAGCCACCTTACAGCACAGGGCCTTCGGGTGGGGACTCTCCTGGGTGCCAGTGCTTCGAGTGGCTGGGACTCCCCTCTCTCAGGTCGGCCTTGCGTGCACCCCAGCAGTCGGCCAGCCTGCAGTGTTGGTCTGTCAGGGTGAGTGGGGGCGGGAGGTTGTTCCAGGGCTGATCTGTGGGCAGAGGGGAGAGGACACCATCCAGACAAGCTCCTTGCTCCTGACATGCCCTGTCTACTGCCGGGGGTGTGTGGATTGTTTCAGAACTCTGCCAGGCAGGCAGGAAGGAAGAGGGACTCAGCACCAGGCCAAAGTGGAAGGATGTCAGTATTTGGCAGAGAGGAAATGGAGGGCTGAGGAGAGAAAAGGAGGCAAAGGGGTTGGCAGCAGCATGCTGTTGCTAAGGGGTACCCAGCACCTTTGGGGTCTAGAGCACCGTGGGAGCCACGGCCTGAACCAGAGTTCAGAACGCAACAGGGCTGCTGTTTCAGACCTAAGGAGGTCCGGGGAATGGTGTCTCCTAGTCCCAGCTCCCCGTCAGAATGCTGTTACCTGGAATGAGTCATATCCCCTCTCTCAGCCTCAGTCTCTCATCTGCAAAATGCAGAAAATGCTACCTGTCCCTCCTGCCTTGCAAGGTTATCTGAGGATCTGCTCAAGGCATGGCCATAGGCGCCCACCAGGGCCTGGTGGAAGGACCGGGGATTGATGCCTCCAAGGGGCCTTAGGAGACCTGCGTTCGAGTCCCCACTCTGTCCCGGTTCCCAGAGGACCCTGGGCAAGCCTTGCCCCTCTCCTAGGACTCAGTTTCCTCCTTGAAGAAAGAAATGCCTGCAGCACACACGACTCAAAAACCAAACACAAAAATCACTCCACAAACCACTCCACACAAAAACACACTCCAAAAAAAGGAGAAAAAGCCCAGCCCTTTTCCCGAGTCTCAGCACAGTGGGAGCTCGGGACCAAGCCCCACCCAGGCCGCTGAGGCCTCTCCCGCCATCCTCAGCCCCGGGCTGGGGTCTTTTACCTTCGCAGCAGCTGCTGAGTGGCGCAGAGTACCCGATGAATAACCACAGAGAAACTACAACAGGAACCACGGTGCAGGGTGAGATGGGGAGAGGAGGGGCAAGGAGAATGTGGTGGGTCACAAAACCACTCAAAATCCACCATGGAGAGAGGGGGACCCTCAGGGAGAGGTCTGGGGTCCTGGAAGCTCTGTGATGCCTTGGTGGTCCTGAGGGCAGGGGACAGCCAGGCACCTGGACAGGCATGGAAGGGGCAGGGACTGTCTTCCGCATGAGGACTTCATGCACCCTCCAGGGAGCCATGGGACAGGAGGAAAATATGAAATAAAAAGGCATGCAACCCAGCAGGAAAAAATCCACTAGACCCTCACCCTAAGGCCTAAGGAAAGGCGGAGGGGGCTGTTCTCCCACTGTCTGATGGGGTCTGGGGCTGGCACAGACATGCCCTCTGTGCCAGCTTCTCTGAGTATCCACACCCACCCCACATCCTTCAAGCTGGATGTGCTCTTTCTGCCCATGCTCTCTTTAGCAGCTGGATTCCAGGGGGTGGACCCCCACAGTAAACCGATCCCTGACCGGTTCTGCTCTGTGACCTCGCAGGTGACCCTTCTCTGGGCCTTGCACCCCAGCCATATCCCCAGTTAGTACAATAAGAGGACCAGATGGGAACACCTTTGAGGCCCCTCCAGGCCCCTCCTGGGGCCACAGCAAAGCTCCATACCCATTATGTGGCCAGGGGGCTCAGCTGAAGCTGTTGGACAAGGGCAGGGCTTAGACCCAGGCCTGGCCCGTGGGGGCCCTTCCCGAACAACAGAAACTGCGCCCGGCTTACCATGGCGACATCAGCCTGGAAGATCTGCTTGATGAACTTGTTCCTGGAGGAGTGGACCAGCTGGATGATGTCCCCATGCAGGGTGTCTCGGTTCTTCTCCAGGAAGCCTGCAAGCAGCAAACAGCAGTCACCTCTCACCAGCTCTGGCAGGCCCTCCCCAAACCCACAACATCTGAGCCAGGAGGACCCTCAAAATCCACCTAGTTCCACCACATCCATTTCATGATGGGGGACCCTGAGGCCTGGAGGGGACAGAGACTTGCCCAAGATCATAGAGAAAGTGAGGGGCCATCTCCCCAGTGACACAGCTCCCCTCTTCCAGGCCTGTTCAAGAAGGGCAGGGGGGTCTCAGTCTCCAGGAGAAAGCAGGCCTCCTTCCTGACCAACCACCCCAAAGCTACCATGAGTCTTTTGAAGTAAGATATCAAAAGGCCTTGTTAAGTAAGTGTGTCACCTGGGAGAGAATGCATGTTGATCTGGTACAAGCTAGTATTAAAGGAATTCATTAAAACCAGCTTGTGGTTGGACAGTGTGTTATGTTTTATGAAGACCCCTCACAGCTCCTTCTATGTGGGACAGGTAGGGATTACCTCCTCTGCCCCCAGAGGGAGAAAACTGATGTTCAGAGAAGCTAAGTGAGTTGTCTAATGTCACACAGTAAGCCATGGGCAGAGTTAAGACTTGAACCCAGGATGCTGGTGCAAAGGAGATTCTCTGCACCCAGAACCCAGGATCCCCAGGAGCCTAGGGAGATTCCCCTGCACCACACAGACCCCAGAGGAGGCTGCCACTCACAGGGACCGAGGAGTTGGAAACTGGTTAATGGGGAGGGGGTTGTAGAGTGGGGCAAGAGACGGGGTGTCCAAGGACTGCAGATGCCAGAGGGGGAGTGCCACTGCACAGAGCAGGACATAGGCTGCCCATGAATGGCGGACAGCACAGAGACCCAGTGCTAGGCTGCCCGCCTGGCACCTGGGGAGGGGCGAGTTGCAGGGGACACACAGGAATGGAAGGTGGGCTTTGCAGTTGGGATGTAATTGGGTTCTCACTAAAGCTCTGACAGACTCACTATGTTATCCTAGAAAGACCCCCATTCTGGGACTCCAGTTTCCTTAACTGTTGGATGGGAAGGATAGTGCCTACAAGCTTGCTTCTCTTCAGAACACCTAATACCACCCACTTCATAAATCCACATCATAAATAAGACGCTGTATTGAAAAGGTTCTTTGTGAACTGGAAAATGCTGGTAGAATTCTTTCCAGTCATTTAGTCTTGTTTAACAACCTTAGGCAAGCCATTTCCCTTTCTGGGCTTCAGTTACCAATTCTATTAAGGTAGATGACCCTTATGTTCCCTCCAGACCTAGCATTCTATAGTTTTATAACTCAGCATAGAGATTATTCAATTTTCACTTCTGTATCCTCCGCAACATCATGAAGCCTGGTACATAATAGAAGCTAAGAGCATATTGGTTGAACTGAACTGAGAAATACAATCCTCTATTACTCCAAATGAAAGACCAATTTGTTTGCGTGACAGTCCTTCAAACTTAATGTCTGCTTCCTTCTTCCAACAATAAGGTTGGATCTCACAGTCCAATATTGTAAGGGAGTCTGAGCCGCCATCAGATTCTACCACTGCAGCCTGGCTCACTGATACACTGCTGACTTCTGGACCAGTTCAGCAAGGGAGTAAGAAACGGATGGGTTATAGCATGTTTGAATATCTTTGGCCTTTTTTTAAAAAAAAATTAATTTTTAATTTTTTGTGGTACATAGTAGATATAGATATTTACGGGTTAATTGGCCTTTGACTATGGGTGGGACCCCTTGAGGCTGTATGGCCGGGCTCAGGGTAGACACAGCACATAACTAATGCCAATTGAGGTTGGCCCTTTATACCAGGGTGGGTGGGGAGGGATTGGCAAGGGCAGTCTGCAGTCTTTTGACAAACCCTTAAGAATTCCAAGTGAGATAAGCCTGTGTTCTGACCACTCTTCTTAACTTCCAGCTTTAACGTGAACCCAATTGCCTGTCCCCAGGGGAAAAGAAGATGCACGGTCTTCAAAGTTCATGCTTGGTCTTGTTGCTGAGAGTCTTAGGGGGTAACTGGGCTGGTTCGAGGCCTGACTTTGAGCCTAATGGGCTATGTTGTATCAGGTAAGGACAGTCAACCCCCCAACCTTGTTCTGAGCCTCAGTTTCCCTAAATGTGCAAACAAGCATTGAGCCCATCCAAAAGAATTGAAAGCAGGGACTCGAACAGATATTTGTACACAAGTGTTCAGAGCAGCACTATTCACAAAAGTCAAAAGGTAGAAACAACCCCAAAATGTCCATTAGCAGATAAATGGATAAACAAAATGTTTATCCACACAACGAAATACTATTCAGCCATAAAAATGAGGGCAATTGATATATGCTACAACGTGGATGAAAATTAAAGACATTATGCCGAATGAAACAAGCCAGACACAAAAGGACAAATACAGTTACTTCTTCACCACATAATGACATCTCAGCCAACTGCAGATACAGTAGTGGTGCCTAAGATGGTAATGACGTATTTTTACTGTACCTTTTCTATGTTTAAATGCACAAATACTTACCATTCTGTTACAACTGGCTACAGTATTTAGTACAAGAACATGCTGTACAGGTCTGTAGCCTGAGGGCAATAGGCCATACCAGATAACCTAGCTGTGTAGTAGGCTGGACCATCTAGGTGTGTAACTACACTCTACGATGATTGACAATGACCAAATTGCCTAACGACACATTCTCAGAAATGACGTTAAACGGTGTATGGCCATAGCATATGATTCCACTTATATGAGGTACCTAGAATAGTCAAACTCACAGACAGAAAGTAGAACACAGGTTACAGGGGGCCGGGGGTAGGGGAAGGAGTTACCGCCCCATGCTTGCAGAGCCTCTGTTTGGGGCGGTGAGAAAGCCCTGGAAATAGATAGCAGTACTGGATGCACAGCACTGTGAAGTACTTAGTGCCACTGAATCCAACACTTGGCCATTTTAGTGAAGTTTATATATATATATATATATATATATATATATATATATATATATAAAATCACAATTTTTAAAAATCTTTAAAATTCTGGATATCTTATTCCTGGGCTGGAGCAGGGGAAGGCAGTGCCACGGGCAGGGAGCGACAGACAGCCGGCAGCCCTCTGTACCTTGGGTCTCATAGTAGACGACGCCTGCGAAATGGTTGATGCCAAACTGGGTCTCATGGTTGTTCTTGGGGGGAATGTAGTTGGCGTTGAGCTTGTGCTGGGAGTTCAGCTTGTGTAACATGGTGGTGTCTGTGCCCTGGGGAGTGGAGGGGCAGCTGTGAGCCCACCCTCTCCTCCATGGGCCCCACTCCCCTCCCTGCCCATGTCTTTGCACCCTGTCTCTTCTTCAGGAGCTTCCCCTCCTTTTATTTCTACCTCACATAGGCGCTCTCTGGAACCCCATTTCCCCATCTGTTAAGTGGATGAATTGGAACTATACAACTTTGAAAGTGCATTCCAGTTTAGACAATCAATTTCCCAAGATTAAAATCATGGGTGCAATCCCCTCTCCCCCTCCCCAACTCTGAGATATACGCTGTGTCCTGAGCACCCATTCCATGCCAACTGCATGCGTGCATGGGCCCAAAACCCCATGGACTGTAGGTGATTCCCAAATGGCAGATGCCTATACTTGAATTGGCCCCCGAGCCAACTTGAGAGGTGGGTATCATTAGTCCTATTTTGCAGATGAGGAAAGCCGGGGCTCAGAGCAGGGAAGGAAGCTGTGTGCACCCAAGACCCTAGGAGGCAGCAGCAGCACCGGCCCACCTTGGGGAACTTGCTCTCCTCATCGATGAGGGAGATGATGTTCATGGGCTTGTTGGCAATCATGTCCAGGGCGTCCTGGTTGTCGGTGAACTCGATGTGCAGCCAGTCAATGCTCTCCAGGTCATATTCCTCCTGCTCCAGCTTGAACACGTGCCGCACAAAGAACTGCTGCAGGTGCTCATTGGCAAAGTTGATGCAGAGCTGCTCAAAGCTGCAGGGGCACAGGGATGGGGTAAGGGTGTTGTTCAGGCCCCACCCTGCTGTTCAGGGCCTGGCTCTGCCTCCGCCTGCAGCATGGCCTTTAGCAAGCTGTCCCCATCATGGACTCCAAACTCAGAGGCGAGGGGAATTGTCAAGTCCACCTCCCTCCAGGTGCAGAGGAGGACACGGAGGCCCAGCAAGGGCAAAGGACTTGCCTAGGGTCACTCTGTGAGCCAGAAGGAGAGCTAAGGCTTTTCAGGACTCTTTCCCTGGCATGATCAAGTCCTGGGGAGGGCTGGGGATTGGCAGGTGGGCACCCAAACCCCAGGCAGATGCCTGGGAGAGAAAGACCCCAGAGGCTGGCTGATGGGCCATACAGGGACATCAAAAGTGGCCTTGGGAGGTGGGAAGGGGGTTGACAAGACTTGGGAAACAGAGCCCTGGCTGCAGACATGGCCGAGCCACGGACACAGCCCAGTATGTTGAGTGTGGGTGTTCTGGTGCTGGAGGGCTTTGAGACATCCAAACAGCAAGGGAACTGATATGACTTGCCAGGTCTTGACTTTCCAGCAGGAAGTGGGGCTCCAGGACCCACCTGTATGTGACACCACCCATCAGCCCCTCACACGGCCCCTAAAAGGCACAGAATCCCAAGGGTGGCGGAGACCCCAACACAAGCGTGGCACAGGCCTGGCCTCCCTGCTTTGAGGCGCCTTGCAGCATGGATCTGGGCAGATCGGCAGTGGCCAGTGGGGCCTGGAGACCAGAGGTTTCCTCCCCAAGTGTTCAGGATGCGTACGGCCTCCTGACAACCCCAGCCAGGCTCAGCTGACCTTGAGGAGGTGAGGGACACGAGGGGATGGGAAGGAAAGGGAGAGGGTCCACCGTGATGACGGAACAGCCTGGCAGAGTGTGCCAGGAGCCAACTAAATGTGCTTCGCAAGGGAGAGACGTGATATTTCTTATTTCCATATTGGGGAAGGAAATTCCCACGAGCAGAGCCCCACGCGGTACCTGTTCACAGCAAAGTTCTCGAACCCAAAGATGTCCAGGAGGCCGATGGACCTGCGAGAGTTCTTCACATCCTGGGAGGGAGGCTTGTAAATTGCTGCGTTGATCTTGTCCACAATCCACACGAACAGCCGCCCGTAGATCCCCTGAAAGGCAGCGATCAGCCACTGGCACCAGCCACACCCTCCCCCGGGGGACAGGCCAGGCTCCTGGACCCATCGTGCTGTCGCTCCAGCCCTTGTGTGGAACAAAGTGCCGTGTGAAACCCCCAACCCTTTACTTGAGCTGTTCCCTCTGCCTGGAGACCCCTTTTCCTGCTTGAACAGTTCCTACACATTTTTCAAGGCTCTGTTGAGATAACAGCTCCTCTTGGAGAAGCCTTCCCTGACCATGCAGCAGGGGAAGGAGCCCTCCTTGGGGCTCTCATCTCTATGTCCAACCCTGTTTATCTCTGAGGTCCCCGAACCCAGCCCAGGGCCTGGTGTGGTGGGTGAAGGCTCGATGAATGGCAAACGTGTGGTTGTAGAAACAGGACCTGACCTAGACCCCCTCTTCTGTGTCTTCTGCAAAGAGACCAAAGAGAGTATCCCCGGGCTGGGAACAACATGGCTGACCAAAGCAGGCCAAAAGCCAAGGGCCTGGGGTGGCCAGAGCTGGGAAGGCCCCAGAGGAGCATGGGCACCTGGGACTCAAGGAAGGCCGACTGCAGCCCCGGGGCAGGCAGGGGTGGCAACCCAGACGTCTACCCACCTCCCAGGACTCCTTGGCACCTGCCCATCAAGAGCCCAACTTCCCAAGGGGTAGGGCGAGCAAGCGGCCCCTTCCCTCCAGCCCACCTTTACGAAGGCGTCGCGTACGTCCAGTGCCTGTTCCCTGCTCAGTGGGGTGGACACCGTCTCCCCGCGGGTGATGAGGGTGCGGCTGGTCAGGCAGCTCATCAGGTCTGGGGGGTTCACCTGGTACAGGCAACACCCCAGGTGCTCACCTGCCAGCCTGCCCCTCCCTCCACCCACACCCGGATCCCTCCACTTTCCAGCACTGGCCTGGCCCAGACCACTGCCTCCACTAAGCACGCCTGCCCCAGGGCCCACGGCCAAATCCTCCCTAGCCATGGAAACCTGCCCCAGCGCTGCCTGGAAGGAACTTCTCTCTCCTTGACAGCCCCGCTTAACTCCCTCCAGCATGTCACCTGTCCCTTCTAGGACCAGCCCTGACTCTGGCTTTATTCATCTCAGTTTTCCAACCCTAATAAGTGTTTGCTAAAAGACAGACAGACTCAATGCATTTGACCCAGGGACACCAGTGCCCTTTGCCCAGATGTGGAGACTGAGGCCCAGAGGGCAGGGATGACTCACCCAGGTTCACATAGCCCAGAGCATCACAGGGCCCCCACCTGCCCTGCCATACCCGCAGAAGCTCCTTCAGGACCTGTGCCTAGCACAGGACCTGCACACGGTTTCTTCTCCATATTGAACAGAACTCTCCAAACCACAGGGTCCCAGCAATGTGGTTCCTACATCCCAGCCCCCAATGAGCTTAAACTCAACCCTTCAGAGGGACAGAAGTCATGGAGGGGAGAGAGGCCAGGCACTGACCTCAAGCAGGGATGCAGCTGTGGCCAGCGATGGGGAGAAGAGGACCTCACAGGCATCCAGGTTTTCAAATGTGCGTGCTGTTGGCAGCAAGGGGCACAGCATCAGGGGAGGGAGGGTGGGCAACAGGGGCAAGGGGACAGTCCTAAGAGGACTAGGCTGCCACTCCTGCTGCCGGGGTCCTGCCCTGTCCAGGGAGGGCATCAGCATTGTGACTAAATGCTTCCTCGGGTCAAGGTGTATTTGATTAATGTTCTCACCATGAGTCTGCAGGCAGCATGAGGGTAGGGACCACGTATGCCCTGCACATGGCACCATGCCTGGCATTCGAGGAATAGACACTGGCCATTGCAGCTCTCTCCCCACTCCCAGGGCTCTTGGCAGCAGCCCTGGCTCCTGTTAGACAAGCTTTGGATCCCCTCCCCGACATGTGCTCTGTTCTCAGGACCTTTGCACAAGCTCTTCCTTCTGTCAGCTTACCCTTCCCTGTGTCTCTTAGTCTTTCAAGATGCCTAGACTGTGATCTCCTTAGTGCTGGGATCATTCATTCCTTGGGCACATTTCCTGGGGCTCCTACTCTGCCTGGGGACCATGCTGGGAATCAGGAGCAAGAGCAGAGTGGGACCTGCCACCTGCCTCAGGGGATCACCTCCCAGCCTGGCACATAGTGGGTGTCCAAGAATGTTAGATGAGTGAACACGTTCCCTTCCCTAGCCTTCTCCCTTTCCAAAGATGGCTATCCAGTCACTCACACCTTAGAGTGAATTAGTTCAAAGATTTACCCTCTCTCTAAGACATCTGACTTTAAAGAAGAAACCAAATTTGAAGTGAGTCTTAAAGTGTCCATAGACAACTCCCAATATACTTTAACTGTACCTCTCCATGGTGGACTGTCAGCACAGCGACACCACACCCACAGCTGATTTCAATCTAGCAGACCTGTTCAAATCTAACCACAGGCGAATTCTTCCCAGCTTCCATCCCAAAGAGGGCACGTGCTAGGACAGAAACTGAGCTGCCAATACCACGTGGGCAGCAAGGCACTGCACTGCCCTTGGCGCAGGGGTGGGGCAGGGCGAGTGTGGCGCAGCCTCACCCTCATACTGCAGGTTGCCCAGGTGCAGGATGGCAGCCAGGAGCTTCGAGATCTCCCAGTTCTCGGTGTCAGTGAACATGAGCACCTTCATGGCGGAGCGGATGTTGGCGTACTCCTGGCTGTCCACCCGGCCCTCACAGGTTATGCAGTTACCCTGGTGGGCAGGGTGGGAGAGTGGGGTGCAAGAGGACGTCAGTGTACCCCCAGAGGGGCAGTGCCTGGCTGCCTGCCCAAAAGGCCCTTTCTGCCTGACAGGCCAGGCCAGCCCGGGGCCCCAGGCGCTGACCTCACCCGGTGAGCACCACAACTCCTCCAGAAAGTCTGGAGGGTCTAGAAAGCCTGGGCTTCCCAGGAACTCATTCTCCACATCTGGGGGTGCTGGTGCCCCTTCTTCCCATGAAGAGCAGGCAGGTCACTGATGCCAGGCCAGCCCCTGTCGCCCACCTGGCAGTCACAGCACTTAGGCCCTACTAGGCTCCTGCAGCCCCCCGGGGATACCCACTATCAGGGACTCGACCCCCTAGGCAGGTACTGCCTGGTGTAGACAGAGGAGAGGTAACTGCATACGAGCAGGGTTTCAACAGTGGGCACACCCCATTCTCTGTGTGTCTACAAGAGTGTGTGTGTGTGTGTGTGCACGTGTGTGCCAGCCAGCTACAGAAAGTGTCCAGGGACACCTGTCACACCTACAACACACACATGCACACACACATATATGCTTCAGGTGCCATAGCCCACACTTACGTCCATGTGGCCTGGCCCACCCCAGCCCAGCCCAGGCAACCAGACATGGGCTCTCCCCATGGCTAAAGGAGTGGTGCTTCCCAAGCCAGCCTGCCGTGTGCATGCCCCAAGGTCCCCCACCCTTTGCTTGGTGGCAGCAATGGCCAGGAGCTCACTTCTCCTTGGTGTCCAGACAAGCCAGCAAGAAGCTGGCACCTGAGCCCTGTGACCAGTGAGACCTCAAGGCTGAGTCTGCAGTAGCCAGCTCCCTACAATCCTAGGGTGGGTGCCCCCCTACCCAGGGGCCCACCTGGGCCTCACCATGGCCAAGTAGTTGTAGTCAGAGGCCTGGCCCAAGCCCAGCTTCTTCTTCTGATCCTCACTCATGCCCTCCAGCATGCAGTAGAACACGTGGTAGTTCCTTTCATCCAGGGCCTGAAAATGTGGGCACAGTGCTGGGGGCCAGGGGAGGAGGGCCAGAGGAGGCCATCAGGAACTAGCCTGGGATGATGGTTTACTATTTTAACAAATGGCTTGTGGAGAAGCCCATCGGTGGGTTTCATGGTGGGATTTCCAGCACAGAGGCAAGCAGGCAGCAATACGGGCAGGTGGGGGAGCAATACGGGCAGCAATACGGGCAAGTGGGCCACGCAGACCCCTGAGGCCAGGGGCCTGGGTCTATTCCTGCATCCCTGGGGCTCAGGCCCACCTGGCGACAGACACGTGACTTTTCCAGCAGGTACTGCTCAATCTTCGCGCCCTCGATGGCGCCCCGCTTGTTGAAGTGGATGTCGATGTACTTTCCGAAACGGCTTGAGTTGTCATTGCGGATGGTCTTGGCATTCCCAAATGCTGCGGAGTGAGTAGGGTGTCACTGGCAAAGCCCACTCCCGCCCCACTGCCTGGTCCCACCCTCGGAACTCTGGTCCTACCTTCCAGAATGGGGGTGGCCTCCAAGACCTGCTGCTCAATCCACGAGTGCTGCCCACTGATGGCTGCCAGGAACTGCAGGATCAGCTTTGTGCTCTCCGTCTTCCCGGCCCCAGATTCCCCACTGCAGAGGGAGGGAGTGGCAGGACCTGTCACAACCCACAGGGACTCCCCACCAACTGGAACTCAGCCCAGGCTGCACCATCCACCAGCTCCCCCATCTGTAATATCAGCTGACAATACGGACCCTCCAGGGCTGGGGCAGGGCTCAAGGGCCCAGTGCTCCACCGCACTCTCCTTCACCTTCGTTCAGATACAAATACACCTGCATCCATACTTGTCATAGAGCACAACACATATTAGATGCTCAGTCAATGCTTTGTCTTTTGCCCTCTGCCCAAAAGAAAATAGGAGCCTGAGATGTCAACTGACCATAACTTAACAGGAACCAGCAGTAAACAAGGCTGGCCTCAAAAGCTAATGTGAGCTTTGGTAGCATAGAGATATAAGACCCCAGAAAGGGAGGTGATTTTCTACATTGTTACACAGCACAGAGTACATAGGTCTGGTTCCTGAAGAGCTGGATGGCATTTCCGACAGCGGGGGCAATTCCTAGAGGTATCAGCAGGAGCGCACAGTTGGAGCTCTAGGTCCTAAGCCTGGAGCTCCACACAGGTGCTGGGCCGCCCACCTGATGATGCAGCACTGGTCTCGGCTGTTGCGTTTCATGTTGAAGTAGCAGTTGTCAGCGATGGCAAAGATGTGGGGGGGCATCTCCCCAATCTTCTTGTTGGTATACTGGCGGATGTGCTCTGGCGAGTAGATGGAGAGCAGCTGGTAGGGGTTCACAGCCACCAGGATGGAGCCCGTATACGTCTGTGGGCAGCAAGAGATGGGGAGCTCGCTGATTCCATGTGGGAGACTCTGACTCTAGAAAGCTCTTGGGCTCTGCCCTGCTCCAGCACCCTGGAGGGAAGAGTCCTGGCTTTGGAGTCATGTGGGTGGACCTGGAGCCAGAATCGGGCCTCCTTAGGAGCTGGGGCAGGGCCTTCTGTCCAGCACTGGGTCTGGCTCGGAGTTAGTGCTCAGTGACATTTGATGAAGAGGGAGGTGGAGTCTCTAATCCTAGATTTCCTTCTCTTCATCTGTAAAATGAGCGTAACTGTTTGTGAAGATTAAAGGAGGTGATACCTTTTAAAATTCGTGGCACACACTAGGTACTATGCAAATGCTGTCTCCTGCCATCGCCTCCAGGCCCTGTATCCCAAACTTTTAGAGCGAAATTAATCAACGGGACCATGTCCAGAGGGAGGCCAGGTTGGTGAGGAAGAGGGGTGTGAGAAATTAGCCATAAAGAGCTGAAGGAGCTGGGGTAAGTGGCTTGGGGGCTGGGTGGGCCCCACTCTCTGTAGCACTGCCCCAGGACAGAGGGAGATGCTGTGCTCTGGGGGACAAAGCACCTCCAGCTATCCTGGGCAGCGTAGACGCAGGGGCCAGGTGCACCTCAGATAGCCTTAAGGGGGTTCTCTACTTGGGCTCCTCTGTTAGTACAAAGATCAGCTGTCTGCAGGCAAGGCTTCCTGTTGTGGCCTTGAGGTCCTGCCACAGGGGACAACAGCCTGGCCCTTCTGCCACCAGAGCTGGGTGAGGCACTCAGGGTTACTTCTCCCTCCTCCCACCCCACGTCTCAAACTTGAAAAGGTCAGGCAAGCCTAGACCATAATTGGCAGTGGATGTATTGATATCCGGGGCCTGGAGAGGCTGAAGAAAGATGTCCAGGGGAGGTGACAACCTGCCCTCCCCCTCCCATTCAGGGCTCAGTGCATCACAGCAGAGCCGCAGCTATGCCCCAGCAGCCTCAGCCTACTGTGGCCACGCAGGGAGAGTGTGGATGCAGGCACCGCATGCCAGGGGAAATGCCCACCCTGGGGCCAGGTGGGGCCAAGACCCAGGCTCCAGTCCTGGCCTTGGCTGGCCTGGACCAGGAGGGCTGGCCAGAAACTGCCCTTCTCTGGGCCCCTGGGCCCAGGAAGACCTTCCTTTCCCACCTAAGCCTCTTCCTCCAATCAACCCATGGAGAGAAGCACTTGAGCCTCACTGTGCTGACCTACTAACCGTGCCACGAGAGCCAAGCAGGAAGAGCTGGGGTGGGGTGGGGGCGGGAGGCTGGAGGGGAGCAGCCAGGCCAAGCAGGCAGGCAGCCAAATAAGACGCCAGCTGGAGCTGGCTCTCTGTGCCACACTCACCCGCCCTCCACAGTTGGTCTGAGGTTGCAAAGTGCAGAGCAGAAGAAAAGGAAGCTGGTCAGTGGGGAACAGGGGCTACAAGAGCATTTTCCACGAATGACACCCACATGGCCCAGGGCTGCTGAATTCTCAGATCAGGACCTGTGGACCCCCAGCCCACCAGGCCCTGCTCTCAGACCCCTCAGCCATCATCCCCTATAGTTCAGCCCTGCCCAGCCATGGGAACCGGCTAGATTCTGGTGGAAACCTGCATCAGACTAGGAATCAGCCCCAAAGAACATCCCTTTGGCAAACCTCAGTTTGCTAATTTGTAAAAGGGGAAGTTAACACCCACCTCCCTTGGCTGTTGTAAAGACTAAAGGGCAAAGACATAACCTTTGCCAGGCACCTGATACATAAACGCCACCTTCCTTTCTCTCTTTTGAGGCAGAGTCTCGCTCTGTCGCCCAGGCTGGGTGCAGTGGCTCAATCTCAGCTCACTGCAACCTCCATCTCCTGGGTTCAAGAGATTCTCCTGCCTCAGCGTCTCGAGTAGCTGGGATTCTAGGCATGTGCCACCATGCCCAGCTAAACTTTCTTCTTAATAATGTGATGCTCAGCCGTCTGGCCCATGATCCCCACACAGCACAGGCTGATGCCATGCAGCCATTCGACAACCCTTTACTGAGACACACGGGGAGGCTGGGGTGTGAGGGCCCTGACGGAGGCCCCTAGATTTCATGAGATAGGGGTGTAGGGGAGGGAGAGCCAGGGGGCCCACCCGCTGGTAGCAAGCACAGAGGCGTGAAAGGGCGTGACATTTAGGAGGTCTGCTGGTGAAAGGTCACCCCGGCAGCTGTGGAGGATGAATGGTGGTCACCCAGGCTGGAGGCAGAGGCCGTTTCAGACCTAATGGACCAGCTTCCAGGAGGCAGTCAGAGCCCGATGGAGGGAGGCCCTGGGAGCAGGCTCTGTGGCCACGTGCAAGGCACGGGAAGTCCAGAGAGGGACATGGGGGATGCTGAGACGCTGTGAGAAGCTGGCCCAGGGCTGGGGCCAGGCTTTCTCCCACCCATGGCACCCACGGCCTTCTCCACTCTGCCCACAGCCCAGAGGGTCCTCCTGCACATGAACCCTTCAGCCCTGAGCCTCCTGATGTCCCTACTCAATGCCACCAGCACATCCAAACCAGAGCTCCCCCTTCCCTCCAACCCTGCTCTCTCCAGCCTTCCCAACTCGACCAACAGCACCATCACATCCCTCACCCAGGGCAGGAAACTGGGGAGCCCCTGGACACCCCTCCCTCATACCACTCCCACTCTCCATCTGCATGCCGCCTCCCTGGCCAGGCCACCCTCATTTCTCAACAGCCCACTGCAGGTGCCTCCCCACTGGACTCCCGGCTTCCATACTCAACCCCCCAACAATCTATCCTCCACTCGGAGCCATGCGGGCTTTTAAAAAATCTAACCACATCATCCCTGCTGAAAACCCTCCAGCTGTTTCCCACAGCTTCTGGACAAAGTCCAAATCCTCTCCCTGTCCACAAGGCCCCAAGCCCTGGCTCCTGCCACCCTCGTCAACCTCAACTCACAACCAAGAGGCTCCATTCATATGAAACTTTCAGTTAAAAGCACCACACTCCAACCCCTGCCATCTCAGACCAGGGACACGCTTCCCCTACCCCTTCGTCCAGATAATTCCTTCTCATCTTTCAGTTCCAAGCGGAGATGATGCCTCCTCCAGGAAGCCAGGCACCTTCCTGTACAATCATCATACCCACAGATCTCCTTCAGCATGCCCAGCTGACTCCTCTACAGTCCCCGTTCAAGGCCTCTGTCCCCCAGGGCCTGGCACCATGCACGGCACATAAGAGATGCTCAGCAACGTTTGCTGAGCGGCCAAAAGAGCAACTAGATCAATGGGCGGGGAAGTACAGGGCAGGTTGTCACCTCCCCTGGACATCTTTCTTCAGCCTCTCCAGGCCCCGGATATCAATACATCCACTGCCAATTATGGTCTAGGCCTGCCTGACCTTTTCAAGTTTGAGACGTGGGGTGGGAGGAGGGAGAAGTAACCCTGAGTGCCTCACCCTGCTCTGGTGGCAGAAGGGCCAGGCTGTTGTCCCCTGTGGCAGGGCCTCAAGGCCACAACAGGAAGCCTTGCCACTGCCAGCCACAGCAATCTGCAGGGAAGGTAGTGAGGGGACAGGCCTGTCAGCAGGATTGAGGCAGCCCCAGCCATGCTGACGGGAAGGGCGGTTGGGATGTGGCCAGTGGAAAACCACAGAACAGCGTGGGAGGGATGCTACAATCTGTGCAGAAAAAAATGAATAATTTTTTATGTATGTATGTATGTATGTATGTATGTATGTATGTATGTATGTATCTACCTAACTACTTATCTATCTACAAAACAAATAAGAGAAATGAGGCCTCTTTCCTCGGTGAGGCAGATTCTCTCCAGTAAGAGGGCAAGAGCAAGCCCTGTTGGGCTCAGGACTTTGCAGCTCCCACCCCATCACCCCTTTTACTTCCTCAGAAGGCCTCTGGAGGTGTGATCATATCCCCGCTTTGCAGATGAGAGAAGCGAGCCTCCAAGAAGTGGGAGACTTGCCAAGGTCACACAGCAGATGTGTGGGGGGTAGGGTGAACGAGAAACCCTGGCACCAGAGCCCTAGCTCTGGCCTCTCCACCTGGGCTTCCCCAAACCCCAGGAACACACTCATGGGACTGACAGAGCCAGCAGCCGGGGTCTCCGGAAGAGGAGGCTGGCCACCACTGGCAATGAGGCCCTGGCCCTCTCTGGGCTTCTGTGCCCAGAGGTCTTAGCACTGCTAAGACCTTAGCACTGCTCCCTGAGCCCTCTGGCCAATCTCTCTAAGGATTCAGGTTGGCAGAGAATTAATGCCCAGCACAGACCTCTTGTTCCAATCTCTAGTAGTAAAATCTGCCCTGTGGAGCCACAGGTTGGGTGGGGAGAGAGGAGGACTATTCCCAAACCAGGGATACAGCACATGTGGTCCCTAGGGGTCCCCAGGCGGAGCTCAGGGGGCCTCTCTGAGGCCACAGAGATGTAGCAGGAATCAATTTCACCTCCTCCAGGAAGTGCCCAGGCCTGTCGGCTCTGGGGACTTCGTTAGCATTTAGCAGGCCATGGAGACCAAGAACACATCCTGGGACTCACAAGTCTTCCTAGAGCCACAAAGGTGCCCACTCCATGCAGTCTCCCTGTTGTGCCTAGGAAAGGCTGAGACCAGACAGGGATAGGGATGTCCCCAAGGGCACACGCCAAGACTGGACACCAGCCTCCCACCTCCCAGATCAGGGCTCCAGCCTCTGCTCAGCGTTAGGGAGCCCTGGGTCCCCACCAGCCCTTCCACACAATGCGGGGACAGTCCTTGCTCCCTAGGACCATGCAGTGAGGGGTTGCTAAGTGTTCTCTGAGGGCCTTTCCTCATTCTGGAGTGGCTGGGGCTGATGTGTGGCCCTGGGATGCTCTCTCAGGCTCCTGGGGACAGGGAAGCTGGAGGCAGGCGAGCCCAAGACAGACAGTCAAGAGCAGAGCATCCACCGGCCCAAGGCTGTGAGCTGGCCATGGTAATCGGAGGAAATCCTGAGTGCACGTGTTGTGCCCAGGGTAACCCAATCCATGAAGGGACGGGGGGTTGCCATGGTCAGGGACAGGTTTGGTTTCCGGGTGGGACGATGGCCCAGTTGCTTCTTCAAAGCCCTGCTCTAATCCTACCTCATCCACCAAGTCACAGAATCATGAACTCAGCGAGTCAAGGAAACCTCTTTGAATCCCACAGTTCTTTAGCATGGATCCCCAGTCCAAGAGACACTGAGAATCTAAGGTCAGCGGACTATTGGAGCTGAGGCCCTTCCAGGTGCCACAGCGTGGTTTCCCGGCCAGGGGTCCTGGACAAGAAGGCAGCTTATTCACCTACCTGGACCCCCACCCCGTCCATCCACAGGGGATGGCCCTGCCTCCTCCCTCTCGCCCAGAAACTAAGTCAGAAAGGTTATGGTGAGAACTTCAAATGAGGCAAATGGTTCAGATTTGGGGCCTTTCTGGAGAACCCATAAATCTCTGAAGTTATTTTCTTTGAAGCCCTCCTGGAGGATGTAACGTCCAAGCTATCCTCTGCTGGCCACCCAGGGATCAGTTCACCACCCTCCTAATTTTACAAACAAGATTCACTGTGCCCATGGTGTCTGAAGTTTTTTCCTCCCTCTCCCTTATGAATCCTGTTTTTGCCTTTGTTCCTTGATGCAGCTGACCTACCGACTCCTTCGCATGAGGACCGGCTTGCCTGCACTGTGGCTGACCCACATGCTTCATGCCCCTGAGCCATGCTGAGACACTGGTCTGCAGGGGGCCTGGCGGGAAAAATTCCATTTTACCCAGCTCCTCCCCTGAGACGGGGCCCTCCGCCTCCTCCTGACAGGAGAGTGGGCCTTGCGTTCCAGCCTCAGCATAGGGACAATGACAAAACACTGGCCCTGGAAGTACCCTGCAGGCAGGTGGACAGGCTCCCTGCTCACCTAAGGGTGGGACTGCCCAGGCCTGGGTGAGTGGCCACAGAGAACCCCAGGACCCACCAGTAGCCACTTGCCCTCCAGGGAGAGGAAGAGGGGGCTGCCAAGAACTGGGGTGTAGACACCAGCGGGTCCCTGTGAGATACAGCGGGTGGGTGCCCTGGGCTCGAGTTCTAGCTCCTCCCCACTGGCTGGGTGATGCTGATGACATCTGGAAGAGCCCCCCATGCCCTGCCCCTCTGAGTGCAGGTGAGGCCTGACTGAGGGACAGAGTGAGAGGGGCTTCGTCAGTGCTAGAAGGCTCCCTGCGAAAGCCACTTCCTATGCCCAAAAAATGGACAGCAAGGAGCCACACACAGCCTCTCCTCTGGAGCCTGAAGCTGCAGAGGGACCTAGAGTCAGACAGTGGCTGAGGACCTCTCTGGCAGCTGAAGGGCCGTAATTCCAGGGCTCCTGAGAGGGACTGGACCCCTGGCCCTGAGAGCTCCTTGCCGTGATTCTTCAGTGACAACACCTGGGGCTCCCTGAGACTTTTCCAGCCCTGGGCCCTAGCACCCCTTCATGGTCCTGACAACCTGAGGGACACTGCCTGCCGATCGCTTGCCAGCATGGCCCTGCCTCCAGCATTTATTCATGCCATGCCCCCTCCTGAATGCCATCTCTACCAGCCAACCTCACCCACCTCCAGAAGCCCAAATACCACCCCTCTGAGCTGGGAGTGACATCACTCCTGCAGACCCCACACCTCCCCCAGTAATGCCCCTAGTACCAGCCTTCCCTGGGCCTGGGTCTCAAGATAATCAGGCCAGCCCTGCATCAGGGGGGTCCCTCCTGCTCTCTGCTGGGGGTTGCACATCCTTGGTTTCCTTTGCCCTTGGGCTGCGGGAGGATGGGTCTGGGTCAGAAGCAGGCAGTGACCCGGGCACGGCACAGCTCTGGGCCTGGCTAAACCTGTGGAGTCTCAGTTTCCCTGTCTGCAACTGGGCTATTGGGCTAGAGCAGCAGTTCTCAGGGTGTGGACCAAAGACCCCTAGGGGGTCCAAGACCCTTGCAGGAAGTCTGCAAAGCCATCTCTTTCCCAACTACACATCTGTGAGGCCAGATTTTCTTCATACACTTCAGCCAAAATATCACATCAGACTGGACGTGAAGCAGAGATGAGAATCCAGTTGGCTTTATTAAGCCAGACATTAAAGAGATTTGAAAAAATCTGTAAAAACAATGCTACTCTTCTCACCATTTTTATTATTTTGGGAAATGTCATTTTTAGTAAAAATGTTATTTATATTATCTTATAATAGATTTATTATGGTTACTTTTTCAAAAATTAATACGTTTCTAAATGTCTCAGCTTTAACTTCTAATATGGCAAATATCAACAGATATAACCCAGTACACAAAAGTCCTTTGGGATCCTCAATAATTTTTAAGAACATAAAGGGTCCCTGTGACCAAAAAGTGTGAGAACCTCTAGAGTAAATGATCTCCGCGGGCCCTTATTGCTCTGCTCTTCTCTGAGCTCAGCCTCTTGGAATCTGCTCTGTCCTGGCTGGGGAAGAAATCTTTATTTGTCCTCCCCATTTGAAGGTGGAGGAGAGTGGTGTGTGTGTGTGTTTCTAATATCAAGGTTTGAGGGGTGGAGGAGCAGAGCATGTTCCCTCCTTTAGCACCCTCCTGAGGATATCCATCCATCCCTATCCATCCTCTCTTGGCCCTGAGGCCTGATGGCAGGTCCTAGTCCCTTAGCAAACGCCCAGCAGAGCTGCCCTCCTGTGCATGGGCAAAGCACCAAGCCGCTCACTGACTCCGCCCTGGCCTCCCATTGGTTTCAAGGCCTAGAGAGGCACATGAAAACTGTGTAGTACAAACCGCTCCCCACCCCAACCACAGACTACAAAAGCCACAGCCCAAGAGGATGAGACCCCGCCGAGCGGCTGCCGGCAGATGGGCCCCCGCAGGGGCCCCGGGGTCCAGCTGCACAGCGGACAAAGTCTCAGGAGGCAGGGCCCCGGCAGGGCGGGGCCGGAGGCAAGTCGGGCGGGGTGGGGCGAGGTGGGCGGGGCGGGGCCTGAGGGGGCCTGGACGGGCACCGGGTGGGGCGGCACTCACGTAGATGAGGTGGTCCCGGTAGCGGATAAGCAGGTTGCGCAAGATGCCCGCCTCGTTGAGGTCCCCCAGGCGGATCATGTCCTCCACGCCGTGGACCGACGTGGGGTGCATAGGCTTGATGTGCGTTGCGTTCTGCGGAGAGATCCAGTGTTCCTGCGGGGAGCCAGAACGTCAGCGTGCTCTCCTGGGGCCCAGGCTGCGCACTTCAGGGGAAGGGGCCGGGACGGGCGGGAGCGCGGGGTGAGTGCCAACCCGGGTAAGGGCCTCGACCTCTCTGGCAGCCAAACACTGTCAGTTCTAACAGGGTTCAGTCAGGATGGTACCAGCCACCTCTACCCCTCAAGGACCGCTCCTTCTCTTAGGGGATTTTCTCGCAGACCTAAGAGGTGGGCAGGGCAGGGATTTTGGCCCCATCTGACTGTTGTCAGTAAGGGGATCAGAGTTCCCTCAGGCCCTTTGCAGGATGGAGTGGAAAGGGTAATAATTAGAAGTAGACAAGCTTGGTCTCAAATTCAGGCTCCGGTAAAAAAGAAAGAAAGAAAGAAAAAAAAACATTAAAAAGTGATTTCAGATAGTGCCAAGGATACCTCAACAGGCGTATGTGGTGGAGAGTCATGGGGGGAGCTGCTTGAGATGTGGTGGTCAGGGACTGCCCCTCCGAGGAGGTGGCATATGAGCTGAGGCATGAAGGAAGAGAAAGAGACCACTGTAAAAAGATTAGGGGGAGGGGGGCAGAGGGCTCCAGGCCCAGGGAACAGCAAAACAACTCCTCAGGCTGGCAAAGGCTTGGCACGTTCAAGGGAAAGCTGGAAGGCAGGGCAGTAGCAGTGGTGATGGGGAGAAGGGGACCCACCCAGGAGATATTTCCTGGGGCTTGCTGATGACCTGTGGGAGCAAGGGGTGTGAACTCTTGGGACGTGTGAGCTGAAGTGGAGGACACAGGTTGCCTGCCCAGCTCTCCTTACTCCACAATATTCCCCAGCTGCCTTGTGGTGGCAGATGGGTGAGCATTTGGGAAGTGCACCAGCTCTTTCAACAAGCTGGCAAAGCCCTGGTTTCCTCAGGGCCCTGGGGCCCTCCCCGCCCCCAGAGGGTCTCCAGCACCTTTGCAAAATCCCAGACTCTCAGGGAAGTGTGGCCATTGCCTGAGAGTACGTCAGCCCTCCCATCCCCAAATGCCATGACCCAGTAGCCCCAGGACCTGCCTTTTGGGGGGAAAGGGGACCTCTCTGCCACCTCCCAGCTCAGGCCCTGAGACTCGCTGAGCAGATGTGATGCACATGCCATGTCCTCCCCCACCTGCTCCTCCTCCAGGTCCCTCCTGGCATAGTCAACCCCAACAGCTGGACACTAGCAGGAATCTGGACATCAGCTCCCCCCACCACCACCCCAGTCCAATAGGTCACCCAGTCCTGCCCATTCAACCCTCTAAAAGGCGGCTGAGTGGGCAGTACCCTCCTTGCCACCCTCAAGCCCGTACCCTGATTGAGACCACCGTCTCTCACTGGCCCGGCCCCGGCCTCTTGCTGTCCCCATCTTACCTCCAGCTCTTCCATCAAATCCCTCGTCCCCTGGGCCTTTCCTGAGGCACCCTCCTGACCCTGTCACTCTGGGGCTCTCAGCCCTTCCCTGACTCCCCTGGGCTCCTCAGCCTGGCATCAAGGGCCAGCATGCGCTAGACACAAGGACCCCTAACCTCCATCCCAGCTACCCCCGGTACATCCTAGCCAGGGAACACGGGTTTCATGTCCCCAAAGGCCTCTGTGACTTGGCTCCACTGTTCCCTCTACCTTCTTTCTCCTTAGCCTTTGAGGCTTGGCTCGGAGGTTTCCCAGTTTCTGAAGCCTCCCCTGACAGTGCTGGCCACCCTCACATGCTCCATCTGTGCCATCCCCCTGCCTCCAGGGCCACATCTCAGGCCACGGTGCCTCACACAGGGGCCGGGCACAAATGATGCGGCAGGGAGCCTCTGATGGGACAGATGGCTGGCTGGTGACTGCGGGGGACCAGGTCTGAATGAGAGGCAGAAGTCAGTCATGGACAGACCCCAGAAGTCCCCCATTCCAGCCCCCTCACTTCACATGAGAAAACAGGCTCGGAGGAGGGTGGCAGGCTGCCCAGGCCCTCAGGGGGATTAGGGGCTGCGCTGGACAGAGCCCCCCACCCCAGTTTCCCTGATACTCCACGGCACTTCTGGGCCAGCAGCACTTCAACGCAGGGCAGGCTCTCACGCAGCCTCCCCAGGGCGAGGGGGTGGGTACTGTTAGGGAACCTGCCTGGACTTTCCAGTCCCGTGTGGAACATTCCTCTCTCCCAGGCACCCTATTTCTTACACAAGCTGATCCTGTTGGAAAATCCCCCCATGCGGTCCCCGCTCCCTGCCTCTGTCCCAGGCCCCAGTGTGGACAGGAGGGGAGAGGGCTCCTGGGCAGGCTGTCTGCTGTCGCCACTTGACCCCAGCCTCAGGTCCCCACATCCCTCCCCATGACAGTTCAGCACACAGGTTGACAGTGCTCAGCCACGGCCTGACCCCGGACCCCTGAGCACATCAATTTGCCCTCCTGAGCCTCCATGTCCTCAGCTGTGAAATGGGAATGAGAGTAAGAATCCCTTCTTCCCAGGGGTTTTGGGAGGACTGATGGATGTGATCACGACATCCATCTTTGTTGACAGCTTTCTCCTGCCAGGTCTGTAGAGTGCTGCTGCTTGGTAAATGCTCATCCAGAGCTGGGCATTGTCACTCTACTGCCTTGTGATTTACATTTGCTTCTCTAACATCCCTAACAGAGAATCACTGACCCCACTTAACAGTGACGAGCCGGACTCAAGAGGTAAAATGACTTGCCCAGTAGCTGCACCGCTCCCACTGTTTCCTGCGTGGGAGGAGTCCCAACAGAGGCCAGCACCCTGCAGGTCAAGGTCCACAGGTACCTACCAGGGGCCAAAGTGTAACCAGGGCAGTAGCTGAGGCCTGGCCTGAAGAAATGCCAGCAACTGGGGGAAGGGAACACGGTCAATTCCAGGGACCAGGGATGCCTTTGGGAAAGAGCTGGCCTGGACTGAGCAGGGACAGCTTGCTCCCTAGAGGAAGGGAAGGAGGGGTGTATCTGGCAACAGAAATGGCTTGGACAAAGGCAAGACACTGGGATTCCAGTGGGGACTGAAACCATAACCTTTCATTCATCACTCAGCGAGTCTTTGCCAAGAGCCTTCCCTGGGCAGACCCCTTGATGAACTCTGGGGAACCAGATGGGACTGGCCTGTTCCCTGCTCTCAAGTTGCTAGGAGTCTGTGGGCAGACAGAGGGGTAAGAGATGACAGCCTGGAGTTGGGAGGGAGGGGACGGAATGGGGGTGGGAAAGGCTTGTGAAGGAGGGGTCTGGAAGCCCTGGGGGTCCAATGCCACAGATGCAAACCCCAGCCTCCCGAACTGCCCCTGCCAGCCAGTCATGCCCACCCCTCCTGCAGCCCCCACTCTCAGGGCCTGGGTGGAGGAGAAGCGGGAGGGGACCTTTGGGATTTGGTGACGCAGTTACGGGACACCATCTGACATGCAACATGACCCAGGTGAAACTCAAGCCTGCAGACAGAGTCCCTGGTCCCCACCCTGGGGGCTCTGGGCAGGTTAGCAGGCCCGTCTATGCTGCCACCCAGCCTGTGCCTCCCCTTCTGTGGCTGCACCCTCATAGTAGGTTCCTAGAGGGTCCTAGAACTGGAGCCTCTGGAATGATATTGCAGGCCTTGGGTTCTACGGCCCAAGAGCCAAAAATGTGATTAGCAGAATCTGAGCCCCAAAGTCGCCGCTGAGATAATGCTGACAGGGGAAACTCATGCATAGAAGACAGAGGTCCTGGGTTCTAATCCCAGCACCATCACTTACTAGCTGTGTGACTGGCTGTGTGGTCCCTCTGTGTGCCTCAGTTTCCTCATGGGATGACAATTCTTTCCCTCCCTGCCTTCCACAGATGCCATGAGAGTCCAAAGACAGAACTTGGGTTAAAGGGTCTTGCAAACTCTGAGGGGATGCACCTGAGGGCTGCAGGAATATCTGGGATGCTCCTGCCCACTCCTTGTCAAGCACCTGGCCTCGAGGGTCCTGAGCCCTCCCGTCGTCCCCAGCAGAGCCTCAGTTTCAAGTCCCTGCACCCTCTTTCTCCTGACTCTCCTCCCTCAGACCAGGAGGCTAAGACAGGGACTCAGTCCAATTCTGTGTCCCAGCCCCTGGCACACCGCAGGGCACAGCCCCCATTATGGCAGAGCTGAATCTCCCTGGGTTCTTCATATCCCTGCTAAGCTGCCCCTGTGTGCTCTGCACCCCATCTGCATACCCCCAGTGACACACACATGTGCACGCATGCTCAGAGGCCCCAGGGCTTCCCCTCCGGGCCCTCACGTGAACCAGCCATCTTCTCCGGGGCAGGCCCCTGACTTCAGACCTCTCCTTCCCTCCCCAAGGCTCCACTATCATTACCTAGAAAACTTACACTTCTGGGGTCCCTTTCCTTCTGGGCCACAGATAAAGGGTTAATCTGTGAGACCAATTTCCAGAGCAGTGTCAAGGTGGACAGTGGATTCATGTGATGTCAGTAACCCAACACAGTGAGGCTGTGGGCGTTCATTTAACTTTCAGACTAGCACTAACTTCACTGAGGTGTTCTACACGTGTGATCTCATGTATGGGTCAACAGCCCTGTGAGATACGTATTATTATCCTCATTTTACAAAGAGGAAACTGAGGCTCAGGAGGGAAGGACACTTGGCCAAGTTTGCGCAGCTAACAAGTGGACGAGATGGGATTTGAATGCAGTCTGCCCCCAAAGCACCTCTGTGTCTGAGGAGCTCCTAGCCTGCTCCCCCTGCACTCAAACCCCACCACACACACACACATCTCTAACACCATGCAGAGTGGACTGAAGTGCTTGTGGAAACAGAACAAGTAGCCTGAGGCAGGCAGGGGGTTCCCTCTTGTTGGGGTGCTGGGGAAAGCTCATGGAAGGGGGCATCTGAGAGGCAGAAGTGGGGGCATGGGCATGGCCTCCATCTCCTTTCGATCATCTCCCTGCATCAAGGCAGCTGTCAGCCCGGGTCTGATCCCAAGGCATGGGGCAGGAGGAGGGAGGGGACTACTCACATTGTCTTCATCATCCACCACCTGGACCTGCCCAGAGTCGCAGAGCTTCACCACCGCCCCGATGGGCACGTCGAACTCCTGCCCCGATCTCAGGTCCATCCACACATGGTCCCCCTATGGGCGAGAGAGAGTCTCAGCCCAGGTGAGCAGGGAGGGGGATTGGAGCCCCTTCCAGGCAGCCCTATATCCCTCTGCTACAATCAGAGGCTCTGAGCCAACCACAGAAGGGGGAAGAGAAGGGGACTCACACTTACTAGCAACCTTCTGGAGCAGTGCAGGCCCTGGGCTGGGCATTTATGCAATCTCATCAATTCTCCCTCTAGAACAGCCATATTCCCATTTTATGGATGACTTAGCAGAGGCTCAGAGAGAGCCAAGGCCTCTCAAAGCCCAGCTCTCCCCATGGATCTACACCCTACATGTGTATGACAGATTCACTGGGGTCTAGACAGAAACACCAGACCACTCAAACCACTTCCTCTCTAACATGACACCACAGGACACCCAGACAGTGGGTGAATGCTGCAGCCTCCTTCACCTCCAGGGCTGATTTTTATCATCATTATGACAGGTTCCTCACAGGGACACCACTCCGTGCTGGGCACTAGAGAAGGGTTCAGCCACATTGTCTTCTGGCATGTGGAGAGAGCCCTGATCCTGGGGGAGGATGTCGCTTTGTGTCCCCTGCGGCATCTGGCCCGGGGCCTGACTCTCACTACTCATTCAGCAAGGGATCGTGAGAGCCAAACGTAAAATCCCAAGTCAGAGAAATGGACTAAGAACAACCACATTCAGCACTGATGGATTCAACAAACATGTATTGATTACCTACTGAGTGCAACGCACTGATTAATCTAAATGCTGGGGGTTGAGCAGTGATTATGGAGTCTACGTTCTAGTTAGAGGTGGTGACAAACAACTGAGCAAATAGATCAGCACGATCACTTTGGATACTGGTGAGTGCTGTCAAGGAAACAAACAAGCCAATGGTGGAGAATGACAGAGCCAACCAACCTAGACCCAGTAGCCAATGGAGCTGCTCCATGGAGGGAATCGCTGAGCTGACACCTGAAGGGTGACAAGCAGTCAGCCAAGGGAAAAGCAGGGGACAGTAATCCCAGCATAGGAAACAGCACAGGCAAAGGCCCTGCGACAGAAAGGAACAGCCAGGAGGTAGGACCTGATGGGCGAGAGAGAGCTCAGAGAAGTAGGCAGGGTCCAGGACACATAGGCCCTTTGTTGGCCTTGGGATACAAGCTTAGATTTTATTCTAATCCTAATAAAAGTATTCTTTTTTGGGTGGTACTCCAACTCCCTAGGAGTTGGGACATTCTAATAAGAATATAACCTAATATCAAGTAAAAAAAAAATGTAACAACTTATAAAACTGATTCACAGTGAAGTAAACCGTGGTAATGGTCCGACAGAATCTGTTCTGGGCTAGGAGTCAGAAGACTGGGTTTCAGGCCCTGCCCGGCCTTGGGTGAGTCGCTGACCTCTCTGAGCCTCAATTCCCACATTTCTCAGTGAAGGCTGAACTCAGTGAGTCCAAGACCAACTCATTACTGTTTCAGCCTCCTCTTGTTCCCATCAGAACCAGCTACAGTCATGCATTGTTAATGTCAGAGATAAGTTCTATGCAAACATATGAAGTCATCGAGTGTACTTCACAAACCTAGATGGTACAACCCACTACACACCTAGGCTGGATGGGGTAGCCTCTTGCTCCTACACTACAAACCTGTACAACCTGCTACTGTACTGAATACTATAGGCAGTCATAATCCATGGTGTGTATTTGTGTATGTAAACATATCTAAACATACACATAAAAGGTACAGTAAAATATGGCATTATAGTCTTATGGGACCACTGCCATCTATGTGCTGTCTTCCAGCCACAGCTGCCCCTGTGGACCCTCTCTTCATGTGAATGGGAGGTTGGCACATGATAGAGTCAGGCTAGTCCCAAACCCAAACTTCCTCCCAGAAAAAGTAAGAAAAATTGGAGAGGCTTGGGCATGGAAGAGAACTGTTTACGGAGCATTCACTGTGGGCCTGGGCTCCACAGGCTGCATCCCGTAAACTGCCCCATATAATCCTCACAGCTGCTTGTGTCCAAGCCCCAGCTGCACTCCCTGACCCTGGGCTTACCCCTGACAGCCACCCCACACGGGGTCTGCTGCCCTTCCCCACTGGCCTGGAGCTCCCTAGGGCGGGGCTGGGTCTGAGTCCCTGATCTGTGGCTCCCCAGAGCCCAGCCCAGAACGGGCCTCGGTGAGAGAGAAGGGGTGGGGAGCATGTTCGCTTGTGGGCAACAGCGTGTGGCCAGGGGACTGTCTCCAATTTCTCTCCTCAAAGAGGTCAAGAAACGTGCCCAAGGTCACACAGCTGTTTTGTGGCAGAGCCAGGACTGAAGCCCAGGTCTGACAAACCCCAAATCCAGGGCTCTTTCCTGACATTCCCTGGGCCCAGTCCCACATGCAGCTCACTGAGCAAAACAGGAAACACTGATAGAGTCCTCCCCGCCCAGATGGCTCAAGGGCCCTGAAGGCAAGCTAGAGACTTAGGCTGAGGGCAGCTGGAAGGCAGGGGTCTCTCTGAGTCACCTGTATCCCTCAACCCAGCACAGGGCCTGGCACACAGAAAATGTTTGTTTCCCCTGGGAGAAGATAAAATAACCAAAATAAAAAAAACTTCATGTGAGCAGGAAATGGAGATTCCGAGAGGCTGAGTGAAGCTCTTGGGGCCACACAGCAAACAGACATGACTACAACTCTTCTTACTTAGGGCTGTCACAGAGGGCAGTGACCAAACTATCTTGCTCTAGGCCAGACTTGAGGAAACAGTTTCAGATGGCAGGGGAGAGGCTTCAGGGAGAATTCTGGGGTCTTAGGACTTCTGAAGGGGAATATTCCTGCGGCCCTAGGGAAAGTTCTTGAAGCATCGCAATGCAGGCAGCTTGTAAGGATCCTCATTTTACAGCCGAGGAAACTGAGGGCCAAAGAGAGAAAGGAACCTGGCCACAGTCACTCATCAAATCAGTGACTGACAGGACTATTAGCATCTGGAGGACAGAGCCAGGACCAAAATCAGGGTGGGTCAGGAGTCACTGGCTCAGAGGGAGAAGGAAGGGAGGAAGGAAGCCATGAAAGAAGATGAAGCTTCATTGAGAGGCAGGAGGGAGGTGAGAATGGGGAACCAGGCTCCAGGTAGGACCCCACCACCCCCTCCCATCCCCATGGCTAGCCCCAGGCACCCCACCACTGCATCTGGCCCCATTCCTACACCATGTTCCGTGACAACTTTACACACTGTATGGGGCGCCTTGCTTGGTACTCATCTTGAATGGAAGATCTCGTTTGTGACACGACACATGCCTTAGTGTGGCTGTGTAACGTGGGGCAAGTCCCAGCTTTTCTCCTATCAAATATATGACCAGGGCAGAGGGTTTCCCAGGCCCTGCCAGCTATGCAGGCTCCCAGCCCCAGAGTCGTGCCTTCCTAGAATGGGTCTGTTCAGATGTTCTCAGGGGTACTCCAAAACCCCTGTGGGGCCTCCCCCCAGGAAAGCCAGCACATATCCACAGTGAACACATAGGAGATCTGGCTTATAGTCCCAGCTCCACCACTAACGCTGTGTCTCTCTGGGTGAGGCACTCAATCTTTCTGGGCCTCAGTTTCCACCAGCCATGAAATGGAAGGAGTCAGTGCATGTAAAGATGAGAGACCCACGCAAATGCACATTGTTCTTTCTGTCTACCCTCCTTCCTCCCAGGCATCAAGCCGGTCTCGAGCCAATATTAATAATTCCCCACAGGGCCTTAGCCCTTTCTGCCTCTTCCTTCCTCTGGGACCAGGCCTGGGGCCAGTCCCTGTTTGTGGAGTGAAAAGGAATCGGTTTCAGGACATTTTGCCGCTCGTTATCTTCATGATCACTCTGGGACACCGGTTTTATCACCCCATTTTCACAGATGGGAAACGTGAGCCAAGCATCTTGCTAGTGTCTAGTTGCTAAACATAGTTTGGAGAGGAGACCAGTGGGCCTAGCTTTCTCTTCCATCAGCGGTCAGCCAGTCCATAAACTATGGCTGGGGGTCCCTCTGTGCACCTGGAGGTGCTCCCTGCTCTGGATCTCAGCAAATGCAGGACACCCCCGCCCAGACCTGGCCTGCCTGGCTTGGGTTTCCCAGATGCAAAACCTCCCCTCCTAGGAAAGGGCAGCCGCGGCCAAGTTCACACTGGGGGAGGTCAGAGACCGCAGGTGGCATCCTAGGGCCGCAGTCCATGCACACCCTGAAGCCTAGCGACCCTGTTTGTGGCCCGCCCAGCTTCTAACAGGCGGGGAAACTGAGGCCCGGGGCGAGGCGCCCTCCCCCTCCCTTCTCCCCTCCTGGCCTGGGCCTCACCGGCAGGACGGCGTAGGTCTTGAACGCCTGGTTCAGGCTGCGCACCAGCGCCCACTTGCCGGGCTGCGGGATGCGCGCGGGGTCGGCAGGGTCGGCGGGGTCCTCCATGGCGCTGCGACGGCGACGGCGGCACTGCTCCGGCTCCCTAATTCACCTAATCCCGTGCGCGCCGCCCGCCCCGGAACCCTAAACCGGGCCATCTGCTGCGGGCCCATGGCAACGGCGGCTTAGGTGACGCCCGCGGGCGGGACGGCGAGGGGGCGCCCGCGCCACCCCGGCCCCCTCCGTCTCGGCCGAACCCCCCACAGCCCCACTTTGCCCGGAATCCCAGGCGGCTTCACTGGCACCGCGGCGGTAGGCCCGGGATAAACGTGGCACCTGGCACCGCACCTGACGGCAGCTTTGGAAAAAATCGTCATGTTTTTTTCTATGTTTTCTATGGAAGGAAACACGAGGATGTTACGGACTAGAACGCGGTAAACTCCCGGGGTTTTTAAGACTAAAGGAGAGATGGATTGAAGATATTTCTGGCTCCCTGGCTGCCTCTGGGGAGTGAGGGCAGATACAGTTTCCTTCTGGGGTAAGTTTGGCGGAAAGCCCCTGAAGAGTCTATGTCCTCCTCCCGCAGCCCCCGAGGTCAAATAGCAGCCCACGTCCATCCTGCAGAAGAGGCCTTGGAGGCCTGGTGTGGGGTCCCCTGAACTCCCCAGGACAGCTGAACCACCTCGATGGCTCAGAGCTCTCCCTGCAATGGGCCAAGCTGGCCTCCTGTGTCCTAGCAGCCACACAGGGCTGGACACCAGGCGTCGGTCCACGCTGGGCTGTGAGCCAGAGGCCACCGTCCCATCCCGAGGGTCCGGAAGGCCCAGGCCCCTGTGACTCCTCTCCCATTCCCTCCTTCTCGCCTTGCCCTGCCTATCTTTGTCCTCCTCCCCTCTTTCCTCCTTTTTCTTCCTCTTCTCTTTTCAAGGCCTCCAGTCTGCATTTGTGGCTCTCTGCATTGCCTAGTATCCTGGAAGCCAACTGCTCCCCAACAAATGAACAACGGCAGAGAGTGGGGGCGAGGGACTGGGTCGGGGGAATGGCAACGAAAAAGACGATGATGCCTCACACAGGGCTCAGAGCCACCCAGGATGGGCCCAGTTCTACCCCACTCCCTGTCCCAGCCTTGGGAACCCAGGGCTCTGCTGCCCAGCACGAAGCTGACTGATCAGTGATTCCCACTCACTTCCTGTGACCTCTCAGGGACACCGCTCTCAGGAGAGGTCCTTCCCCCAGTCAAGCCGAAAACAGGCACACCTATCTCTCCCCGCCCATCTACAGCAGTACATTGGGACAGGACCCAGACCTCAGACACAAGGAAGTGCTGGTGGTGAGCTTCCAGGCATTCTACCACGAGTTCATATAACCGACCTTCACTGAGTACAGGCTCAGACTAAAGTACAGAGGACACTGTTAACAAGACATGTCCTCAGAGCTCCCAGCCTGGTGTGGTGGACAGACCCAGGCACAGATAAGGATGGTACCACCAGATAAGAGGCAGATCAGTCCCGGAGACATAGGATAGCATGGCCACTAAGAGTTTGGACCCTGGAGTCAGATGGCTTAGTTTCAATCCCAGCTTAGCCACTCACAAGCTGTGTTACCTTGGGCAAGTTCCTCAACCTCTATGTTCCTTTCTTTCCTCATCCGTCAGGTGACAAAATGACACTGCTTCCACGTGCTCGTGAGGATTTAACAGGTTAAGATGCGTAATGCACCTAGATTGGTGCCTGTTAGACCAAATGTATATGAGTGCCAGCCATGGTTAACTAAGGGAGTCGTGTTAGGGGTGACAGCTGGGTTTTAAGATTTTTTTTTTAGGCAGACATTAGGGGAAAGGGCATCCCAGGAAGAGGGAACAGCAAACTCAGAGAATCAGAGGACAGAGGGAAGAGATTGTAAAGTAAGTCTGGTGGCTGGTGGCTAAAGAGAGGTCCCCTGGGGAAGACCCTGCAAGGTGCTAAGAACCTGACCTTGCCTGGTTCCAGAACGACTACTGAGACCACCCTTGAGCTGGAGGAATAGGCCTCTTCTCCACAAGTGGCAAAGACAGAGACTCTTGAAAGCAGCAACAGAGAGGTGACTCATTCTATACAACGAATCGTTAGTATGAGTCTCGGCTGATTTCTCATCAGAAACCACGGCGGCCAGAGGGAAGTAGGATGGCATATTTAAAATGATGAAAGAATAAAAAAACTGTCAAGAAAGAATTCTATATCTGGCATAACTATCCCTCACAAAGGAAGGAGAAATGAAGACATTCCCACGTAAACAAAAGCTGAGAGAGTTTGTCAGTAGTTGACCTGCCCTATAAGACATGCTAAAGATTAAAAGACATTGAACAACAACAAAACAAACAACCCATTTCAAAAGTGGGCATAGGCAGGAGTTTAATGGCATTACTGTACACCAGCCTGGGTGACAGAGTGAGACTGTGTCTCCAAAACAAACAAACAAACAAAGGCATAGGACTGAAATAGACATTTCTCCAAAAAAGATATACAAAGTGACCAAAGGCACATGAAAAGATGCTCAACATCATTCATCATTAGGAAAATGCAAATCAAAACCACAATGAGATACCACTGCACACCCATTAGGATGGCTATTACAAACAAAACAAAACAAAACAAAACAGAAAATAAGTATTGGTAAAGATGTGGAGAAAATGGAACCCTTATGCACTGCTGGTGGGAATGTGAAATAATACAAACGTTGTGAAAAACACTATGGCAGTTCCTAAAAAAATTAAAATGAGAATTACCATATGACCCAGCAATTCTACTTCTGGATATATACTCAAAAGAATTAAAAGCAGAATCTCAAAGAGGTCTTTGCACACCTATGTTCAAAGCAGTATTAATTATAATAGCTAAAACATGGAAGCAACCCAAGTGTTCCTCAATAGATGAATGAATAAACAATATGTGGTATACACATACAATAAAACATTACTCAGCCTTAAAAAGGAAGGAAATTCTGATACATGCTATTAATACAACATGGATGAACCTTGAGGATATTATGCTAAGTGAAGTAAGCCATCACAAAAAGACAAATAGTGTATGATTCCACTTATGTGAGGCACCTAGAATAGTCAAATCAAAACCAGAAAGCAGAATGGTGGTTGCCAAGGGTGGTGGGGAGAGGGGAATGGGGAGTTATTGTTTAATGGATAGAATCTTTATTTTACAAGATGAAAAGAATTGCAGAAATTGATAGTGGTGATGGTCACACAACATTGTGAATGTATTTAATGCCACTGAACTATGCACTTAAAGTGGTTAAATGGGGCCGGGCATGGGGCTCACTCCTGTAACTCCAGTACTTTGGGAGGCTGAGGCGGGCAGATCACCTGAGGTCAGGGGTTCAAGACCAGCCTGGCCAACATGGTAAAACCCCATCTCTACTAAAAATACAGAAATTAGCTGGGCATGGTGGCAGGGACCTGTAATCCCAGGTACTCAGGAGGCTGAGGCAGGAGAATCACTTAAACCTGGGAGGCAGAAGTTGCAGAGTGAGCTGAGATCACACCACTGTACTCCAGCCTGGGTGACAGAGTGAGACTCTGTCTCAAAAAAAAAAAAAAAAAAAGTTAAGTGGTACATGTTGTTATATGTATTTTAAAAAATACAAAATTGGAAAAAAAAGTAGAGTACAGTAGACAGTGATGCAAAGCCATACAAAAAAATTAAAGAACACTGGTAAGGGCACTTACATAGATAAATAGAAAAGTCATATTTAACCAGGCACAGTGATAGGTGCCTGTACTCCCAGCCACTTGGGAGGCTGAGGCAGGAGGGCTGCTTGAGCCCAGGAGTTCAAAGCTGTAGTATACCACAATTGCACTTGTGAATAGCATCTGCACACCAGCTTGGGCAACATAATAAGACTCCATCTCTTAAAAAAAAAAAAATATTGTTGTATTTTTGGTCTGTAACTACTTTCTTTTCTGTGTGATTTAAAAGACAAATGTATAACATAATGATAAATCTATGTTAACTGGCACACAATGTATAAAGATGCAATTTGGACAATAAATAACATAAAGGGGGAGAGATAGAACTATAAAGGAACATAATTTTTATTTATTATTGAAGCTAATTTGGCCTTAAACTATATTGATGTAGATTTAAGATGTTATTTGTAGGCCAGGTGCAGTGGCTAACACCTGTAATCCCAGCAGTTTGGGAGGCTGAGGCAGGCAGATCACTTTTGGTCAGGAGTTTGAGACCAACCTGACCAACATGGTGAAACCCTGTCTCTACTAAAAATAAAAAAATTAGCCAGGTATGGTGGTGTATGCTTGTAATCCCAGCTACTTGGGAGGCTGAGGCAGGAGAATTGCTTGAACCCAGGAGGCAGAGGTTGCAGTGGGCCGAGATTGTGTCATTGCACTCCAGCATGGGCGAGAAGAGTAAAACTCCATCTCAAAAAAAAGATGTTATTTGTAAACCTAAGAATAATCATTGAGGAAAAAACTTTTAAAATACACAGAAGAGTAAATGAGAATCAAAACAGTACTTTAGAAAAAAAATGTCAATTAAACACAAAAGAGAGCAGTAATGAGGAATTGAGGAGGAAAAGATATAAGACATACAGAAAACATAGCAAAATGGCAGAGGTCCTTCCTTAACAGTAATTACTTCATGTGTAAATAGATTAAACTCTCCAACCAAAAGGTAAAGACTGGCAGAATGGATAAAAATAAAACAAAACAAAACAAAAACCAACCACATGATCTAACTATATGCTGCTTACAAGAGATCCACTTTAGATCCAAAGACACAAATAGGTTAAAAGTAGAAGGATTTCATGCAAATAGTATTCCATGCAAATAGTAACCAAAAGACAGTTGAGATGACTACACTATCAGACATAGATGTTAAGTCAAAATCATTACAAGAAACAAAGAAGGACATTATATTTTACTAAAAGCATCAATCCAACTGTTATCAACAGCCCACAAATTTATCTTCAAACCTCCCTCTGCCCACAAATCTGGGCCAAGTACACAGAGTCCCTACCCTGGCCCCACCGTGAAGCTGGGAATCATGACATACTGAAGCACAAAAGCCCTCCTTGTGGTCCTTAAAGATGTGAGTCAGGTGTGCCACACAGGTGCGCCACTAGTCAGCTGGGCTAGTCCTTCTTCCAGAGACCTCGGTCCCTGTATGTTCATGAGGGGCTGCTGCAGCTGTCTCATGGCCTTCCCTGTCCACCCTCTCCCAGGGAGGGCAGAAGGCTCTCCCATTCCCAGGTGCCCTCCCATCCCCGTGCCCCCTGGAGACTCACTGTCACAGTGCCTTTCCTAGGTTTCTAAGCTGTCTCCCCACATAGGTCTGGGAACTCCTCCAGGGCAGGGAATAGTAGGTGAATGCCTGCTCCTCCTGCCTTCAAGCAGGAAGTATGCTTCAGCTGCTTCCTTGGTCCTAAAAAGAACCCGAGCCCCGGGAGCCGACCCGCTCTGCAGTTCCACAGGCCGGGCCCAGTGGGCTCCATCTTGTGCTTTGCTGTTGAGTAAGAGGGCCTTGGGCACATTACTCAGCCTTCCTGAGCCTGTTTCATCATATGCAAAATGCAGATTAAAAACCTCTATCCACCTGGTGCGGTGGCTCACGCCTGTAATCCCAGTACTTTGGGAGGCCGAGGTGGGCAGATCACGAGGTCAGGAGATCAAGACCATCCTGGCCAACATGGTGAAACCCCGTCTTTATTAAAAATACAAAAATTAGTTGGACGTGGTGACGGGTGCCTGTAATCCCAGCTACTCAGGAGGCTGAGGCAGGAGAATTGCTTGAACCAGGGAGTCGAAGGTTGCAGTGAGCCAAAATCATGCCATAGCACTTCAGCCTGGTGACAAAGCAAGACTCTGTCTCAAAACAAACACACACACAAACAAACAAACAAACAAAACCCCTGTTTTCCCACAGCTGCCATTGTGAAGCTAAAATGCCATTTGGGACTCCATGAAAATGCTTCTTCCTTCATCTGCTTCCCTGGTCTGCCTCTCTCCTCCTCTCTTCCTGCCAGTTCCTTCCCTATCCTGAAAGATCCACGGGAAATAGGATGAAGGCTGTCCCTCATGTCCAGGGCTCATCAGGAAGCCCCAGGTAGGCAGAGAAAGGAGGAGGACTGTGGACCAGGCCCTGGGGTTTGCAGAGCAGGGAAGCCTCCCGAAGGAAGTAGAGGCCACACTGAAGCCTGAGCAGAAGTCAGCCAGGCAAGAGGGGAAGCCAAGCACTCCGCGGATCTTTCAGGACCGGGAAGGATGTGGCAGGAAGAGAGGAGGAGAGGGCAGACCAGGGAAGCAGATGAAGGAAGAAGCATTTTCATGGAGCTCCACATGGCATTTTAGCCTCTCATCGGCAGCTGTGGGAAAAGAGGCTTTTAATCTTCATTTTACATATGAGGAAACTGAGGCTCAGGAAGGCTGAGTAACGTGCCCAAGGCCCTCCCACTCATCAATAGCAAAGCCTGGGCTGGAGCCCATTAGGCCTGGCCTGTGCAACTGCAGAGCTGGCCGGTTCCCCAGGGCCGGGGCTTTCTTCAGGACCAAGGAAGGAGCTGAGTGTACTTCCTGCTTGAGGGCAGGCAGAACAGGCATTCACCTACAAGACACTTGCTCCCAACAGAGGCCACCCACAGCTGGAGGTGGGTCAGCGTTCAGAGGGGCAGGAGAGGAGGGGGTGGTGAGGAGGTCCCATCAGCCAGAGGCCTGCCTCAGAGGCCCCCTGAGGGAGGACGCCCCTGGAGGGCTATGGGGACCCAGGCCCTGGCACACAGCAAACACTCAGCAAATGGACTTTTCCTCTCCTAGATCCTGCCCATCTCTAATGGGCGTTTGAACAGGCTCTCAGGCCAAGGGGCTCTAAAGGGGGTCTCCTCCAGCCCCTGGGATAGAAGAATGTCTGTCCTGATGCTGCCCTGAAGCCTGCCTCTCACTCACACACACAGACACACACACGCACACACTCATATGCAAACATGCTGGTCCGTGCAGCTTCAGGGTGGCCAGGCAAGGCTGAGCCATTGGCCTCTGGTGACCCTGGAGACCGAGAAGCTGCTGGCCAAGCCCCCACAATGCACAGCCCCACAAGCCCTACGGCCTGCTGCCAGGCCCACCTGGCTCAGGGCCCACATTCCTGGCTCCTGCTCTGGAGACCAGGAGCTCATTAGAGCCTCAGACTGATCACGGGGAAGGGCTGAGGGTCAGAGGCCACTGTGGCCCTCAGTAGGAAGGGGGGCTGGAGGACTCAGCTCGGGGCAGCACCTCTGCTTCTTCCCATAAAATCCCAGGGGGCTCCAGCTCAAGCCTTGTCACCCCCCGCCCTCCAGTCACTGCTCCCCAAGGCCCTAAGAATAAGTTGGGCTCAGGGCCCTTCCTGGCCTGGCTTTGGGAGCCTTGCCAACCTCCTCTCCTCTTCCCCAGGGACCTTCCCACATCTGGGCCTTTGCACATGCTGTTCCACTGCCTGGGATCCAGAGATGTGTGTAAATAAAATCATTTCTGCCCAGTGGGGTGAGCCAGTGAGAGAAGGAAACCCCAGCTGGCACAGCAGAGGGAACAGGTTTCAGACTAGGCCTCGGCCTGGAGGGCTGGGTTTGGAAGCCTAGGCAGGAATTTTCCAAGAGAACACCCTGGGGAGGGTGTCCCACGGGTAAGCATATGGATGAGGGGATATGGCCTGGGGAGAACAGGCCACCCAAAGAGGTGGGAACACTGACCTGCTGAAGAATCACCATGGTCCCAAGTCAGGAGCTCCTGCTGCCCACTGGGCCAGGCACAGTTCTGCAGGGAGAGAGACCATGTCATGCTTCTGGGCAGGCCAGCCCTGGAAGCCTTGAGCCTGGCTGGGGTCACCTGGGCTCCTCCCAAAGCCCCACCTCCTCCTCCCTCAAGGGAACCCTCCCTGGCTTCTCTCCCTCTGACCACTAACCAGCCTGTGTGACCTGAGCCTCAGCCACTGTCACCAGCACCACTGCCCAGAGCAGCTGAATTCTTCTCTCAGCCACTGTCATTCGGAGATTCCCAAAGGGCTCCTAGAAAGTAGCAAGTCTGGCCCCACCAGGGACCTACGGCAAAGGGGCCCAGAGAGGGACCAAGACTTCCCCAGGGTCACACAGCTAGCCAGAGCAAATTTAGGACTAGGACTTAATCTCCGGCACTCAGCTTAGGGACTGCCCCAGGAATGTGGGTGACAAGGACAAGCCTGACTGAGCAGAAGGTCAAGGGCTGGGCATGACCTGCTCACAGCACACCCTGCCTGAAACCTCTCAAGACCACCCACCGCCCTCAGGATGGCTCTGTGCAGAGCACTGGCTGCCGACGGGGAGGCAGGGTCATTGGGGTCTGTCTCTGGCTGTGCTGCTGAATGCACCGCACCTGGGCCTGGGCCCGGGCCCGGGCCTGGGCCCGCCCCCCTAGGCCCAGCACAATCTGGCCCCTGCTGATGCCTCAGTCTTTTCTCTCACTGCTCACTCCCTTTCCTACCCTTATACTTGGACATCCTCAGTGACTCACTGTTCCTGAAATACGCCAGCTCTTGCCATCTCCTGGCCTTCATACACTGGCCCTTCTACCTGAAATTTTGACTAGTGAATTTCCACCTATGGTTCATGGCTCAGTTCAGATGATACCTCCTCCAGGAAGCCTTCCCTGACCACCCCCAAGCTGCCAAGAGCCTCTATATTCCCCTTTATCCCATTTTGACTATATGCATTATGTTATCAGGGTAAGGGTCAGTCCCACCTCTGCCCCCAAAGTTGGCGAGTTGATCCAGGGCAGGATGTGGCCAGTGGGAGAGGGTCTGAGACATTGCCTTGTCTCCAGCCTTGTCCAGCACAGGGCCAGACCCAGAGATGGGCTCAGGAAGGAGCTTAAAAGGCAGCCCCAGCCTACATGCCCTGGTATGAGGCCCCTCTGGCTCCCAACCTGTCTCCTAGAATGCGCATCAATTTTTCACAAGGGCCCATTCAGAGCCGCTGGGGCATTCGATCCTCTGCCCATGACACTGCCCGACATCTGAGCCCTGAGCCCTGCCCTGGAGCTCTGGGACACAGCAAACCCACAGTCCTTCCAGAGACCTGAACTAGTCTGGATGCCTGGTGGAGATGTGGATTCAACAGGGCCAGCAGGCAGTTGCCACCGGGCACTTGTCTGAAGATGGTGCCCAGGCTGTGGAGCCGGTGCCCTATGCCAGCATGAGCCATGAGGGCTGGGGGCAGAGCCAGCGCTTTCACTAGAGACATGGGGCTCCAAGGGATGGAGGAGAGTGGTGAGGGCATGAAATTTAAGGGCCACATGTTAAAATGACCAGACATACATTTTATTTCTAAAAATGAGAACTAGACCACGTTCAAGTTAATTTCTTTTCCAACTGACAACAGGGGGCATAGACTGTATTTATATTGCTATGTCTATAGCTGATTTTACCTCTTCCCCACCACAACCCTGGCTGGTGGGGCTTCATACTCCCATTTCACAGATGGGATATTTGGGGCATAGAGGAAGGAAGTGACTTATCCAAAAATGGAGATAAAGAGTGTCAGAGAGAAAGCAAAGGAGACAGAGAGAACGGACTCTTCTCTCTGCCACCACAGCATGTCTATTCCCCTGGCCCCAGGATGCCACTAACCCCAGCCCCAGCTCAGAGAAGATTCGATGGACAACATGCTCCTCGGCTCTTCCCTCCTCCAGGGGACACACATCCATCTTCCCAGGCTCAGGACAGTTTCATTCAGTGGCTGTGGTGGCTGAGCCCTCAAGGGTGGCAGGAAGCCCAGTCCCAGGAGCAAGTGGCTGTGGGGCAGAGGCTCTAGAGGTAGCTCAAGTCCATGACTCCTCCACATCCAAACCCCTCCCAATGCCCAGGACAGTGGGCAGCCCATCCTTACCTGGGGCCCAGCTGCCCACTCTCAGTGACCTGCCAGCCTGGTACAGCTGCCACCTGCACGGAGGACTCAGGAAGCTGGGTCACGGGCCCAGCCAGTCTGCAAACACACGTCCCCTCTTCCTCTGTCTGGCTCCAAGTCTCGTTCTAGGCGTCCCTCTGGGTCTTTCCCTTCCTCGCCGTCTCTCTGTGTGTGTCTCTTGTCTCTCCCTCTCTCTCCTGCCCAGAGCAGCTGTCCAGCCAGCACTGCTGCCCTCCCCTCCTCACTCCAGAGCCTTCTCCCAGGAGGCGGAGCCGGAGGGGGCCTCCAAGGTCTGGGTGCGGTGACATCAGCGTGGGGGACGGGCCGTGCTGGGGCTGGGACTAATGTCCAGAGGCTGCTCAGGGCCCTGTGCAGAGCACTGGCTGCCGATAGGGAGGCGGGGTCCTTGGGGTCTGTCTCTGGATGTGCTGCTGAATGCACCGCACCTGGGCGTGGGCCCCCCAGGCTGGCTTCAGGTGCCTCCTGTTGTTTGCAGGACACCGCCTGCTGTCTCAGCACCTGAGCAGGAAACCGCACCTGATCCTGACTTAATCACTGATGTGCTGGGGTCTCAGCCCCGCCGCCCTCCTCCAACCCCATTTCCTCCTCCTCTACCTGGCTGTTTGGGACTCAGAGAGGGAACGGTCAGGCAGAGCATGGCAGGAGGGAGAGTGCTGAGCTAAAGCCCTGCCTTCTGCGCCTTCTCCCTCCTGCACACCCACCCTTGCCTCTGATGTGTGTTCTCTGACGCTGGTCAATGCAACATTGCCCCCACAACCTGCTCTGCGGGTTGGGGACACATGTTATTCTGTAATCATCCAGAAACTTTGCCAAACCAGCTGACTGGGAGCCACCCCACGTGTGACAGCGACACATATAAACTGAAGTGAAATCTGTGATTTAAAGGAGTGGGGGGAACCAAGCAAAGAGGAGCACACGTCTTTGTTATTAGCGTTGTCGAGGATGGAGACCTCGCGCGGCCCTATCGGGACATGACACTTTCTCCTTTCCGCCCTCGGCAGCCACGCACCTGTCGGCGGCCCCATAGTGCACCTCGCCAGGGCAGCTCTGGGTGGCAAAAGGATGTCTTTTGGGTCCCTAGCCCCCGTAACTGGGGTGTCTGCAGGGAAGCTGCCCAGAAGGTGGGGTGGGGGCCCAAAGGGGCGCTATAGCTCGCCAGCGCCGCCTGCTGGTCACAGGCCCCACTGCCCAGCTGCTTCCGTCAGGCGGGCTGAGCACCGCTGGGAAGTGACCGTGACAGGAGTCAGCTTCTGCTAGGGCCTGGGTCCCCTCAGACCCGACGACCCTGTCCCAGGAAGACCCCAGGATGCCGTCTGCCCCTTAGCCTGCTGGCCTAACAGGAGTCCAGGAGTCCCTGGAACACAGTCCCCACCTGGGATTTGCACCTGCTGCCGAAACCCAGTACCGGCCACTCCTCAAGTCCCCCCTCTCCATCCTCCCAGGCTGGGCGGGGCCAGTGGCGTCAGCCCTACACGGATGGGGAAATGAGACCCCGGGGGAGCACAGGAGAGCCCATGGCACACGACTGGCAGCAGGGACAAAATGCAGTGAGCTGTGGGAATGGGGCAGAGAGGTGGGCAGGTTATGGGGGACAGGGCGGCCTCCAAACACCAGGATGACAGCTACATTGTGTTCAGCCATGCTATGAACCAGGCACTATGCTAAGCAGATCACACGATTTGCAATGCCTATTTCTCAGTCCCATGAAGAAAGCGAGGCATCTCGGTTCACTTTGCCCTCACACTGCACTCACCCCGTCTCCCAAGTCGTTTTTCATTGAGTCGTCCACTCTGCTTTCAGTCATCCCAACCCTGCTTCTCCCCACCACCACACCAGCTTCCTGGCCCTAGATGCCTGCATCTGCCCTCAGCAGCCTCCGCTCTGGTCCCCCCACACCTTCCTGTGCCCCGAAAGCCCATCTCCTCTTCCCAGCCCTTCATGCACAGATCAGGGAGTAGGCCGTCTCTAACCCAGCAGGCCCACACTGCCCCATCAGTAATGTGCGGGGTAGTGTTTGTCATGACCAGAGTATGTCTTTGTTCTCGCTGCTCGTTTGTAGACTGTCCCAGAGCAGGGATTGCTATGCCTGGTTCCCCACATCCCAGGTGCCTGGGGCAGGCCTTGGCACAAAGCCAGCCCCATACAGATCTACTGAATGAAGGAATGACTGAATGATCCCCACAATCTCAGCTCACAGGTGCACCGGGCAGGCAGCGGGGCCTTCCCTCTGACCAGCGGACAGTCGCCCAGGCCTGGGGAATATTCGTCCATTGTCCCTTCCCCCCAGGGGGACAGAGGGACACAGGAAAGTCTTTTTGGAATTTTGTAAGATTTATTGAGAATAGAACAGGCTTCCTGTCCCCTAACCCTGTGGTGGATCCTGAGGGAAGCCTAGGTCTGGGTGGTGTGGGCTGGAGGCCCTACCCACCTGCAAATGGGGACTCCCAGGCCCCCGCGGGTGCATACAGTGAACAAAGTAATTGCTCTCCCCTATCACCCCTGATCCTTACCTGCCTGGCCCCCAAGGTCTCCTGGGGACCAGAGATCCCTGCATAGCCAGGAGCCAGCCTGGCCCACCTCAAGGGGCAGGAAGCAAGGGTAGCACTGTGGAACCTGTTTTGTCAGGGGGTGGCACGCATGCCCTGGCCCCGAGGCTGAAGCCCACAGGTCTGCCACTTGGTCCTGGTGTGCCCCTGTATCCCAGGGGACATGGCTGAGCAAAGTCCCATGTGTTAGCCTGAGGTGCAAGCTGGCTCACTTCACCCCCTACTCAGGAGCCTTGATTTGAAATAGACATCGAGAAGTGGTGATTACATGAACGTATATATATATATATATATAGTGCGTGTGCATACAGAGATACATAGAGAAAGGGGTATTATTTTGCCCTTACTCAGCACTTGGTAGTAACAGTGCTGACACACAAGAATCATTGGCCCCACTTTGTAGAAGGGGGAAATCGAGGCACAGGAGGTTTAAGTGACTTGCTCCCAGTCATGCAGAGTCCCGGCCCCAGGCCCAGGTTCTTGAGGGGAAGTCCCGGCTTTCAAGAAAGAACACTCTTATCCTCCTTGTCGTTCATTTCCTGGCCCCTCATATGGCCCAGGGCCAAGACCCAGGAGCAAAGCCAGACACAGAGTGAGGAGGCAAAGTCAGAGAATCCAGCACCTCCAGCCAGAACACTGATCCAGACAGCAGGATCTGGAGTCGGAAAGTCAGATTCCCAAAAGGAAATCCCAGCAAGGACACAGGGATTCCTGTTCTTGAATTAACTGCACTTTTTCATTTGCTACACCTGGTCTGGAAGCCCGAGAAGGGCACAGCAGAGATCCCAAGTGGGTCACGGCACCAGTGCTCACGAAGAGTTCTCCAGAGGACCAGCAAAACTGGAGCCAAGAAGAAAAATGGAGGTTCAGGCTTTCAATTTTCTTTTAAAACCCCTGATTAAAAATGAGATTTTCAAAACAAAAAGAATATAAAACATTGAGGACTAAAAGGAACATTTTGGTCTGGGCAGGAAGAAGAGCACTGCGGCCTCCTAGGCTGCATTTTGGGGGAATGTTGGTGGGGGGCTGTGGTCAGGTGATGGGGCTCCCTATCTCCTGCTGAGCCCAGTGGGTGGCCTGACTCTGGTGGGCACCACACACCCCAGAGTCCCATCTTCCAGGAAAAGCTGGGGTCTTACAGCAGAGAGGCTCTGGGAGCACATCTCCCCTTCTGGTCCCCAAAGGCCCCCAGCTGCCTGGCCCCTGGCCCACTAACCCAGGCATGCTCCTTCCAGCACTGGGCAGAGGAGTCAGGAAGACGCCCTTCCTCACCCCCCACTGACACCACCTCTCCAGGGACCTTAACGCAGGGGCTGGGAATGGAATCGGAAGGTAGAATGAGCAGGCAGCAGCAGCTCCCCTAGGTATCTGCCTCTGAGAGGACCTGAGGACAGAGGTGAGGCCCAAGGCAGAGGCCGGAGTAGGGCCCCGCTTCACCTGGGGCCTCAAAGGTGTCGTTTATTCATTTGGCAAATCTCCACTGAGTGAGGAAATGGATGGGTGAGAGGATGGGATTAGAGAATGAACAAATGTCACCTGCATATTTTCCCAATTCCAGCCTGAGCAGGAACCCGGCAGGAGCCAAGAGTCCTTTCAAGGTGGGAGAACACCAGGTATTGCTGATGGGGAAAGTGAGGTCTGGGAGGCTGGGTTGGGCCTAGGACACGAGGGGCAAGAACGGAGCTTGGGGATGTGGCAGTTTGTGTGTAAACAAGTGACATCTTCTTGGCACTCCTCGGCAGACAGCAGGGCCTTAGGAAAATGTGCTCAATGGATAGAGTCCCTTAGCAGTGGTGACAGTTGAGATGGGGAGGACTATTTGAAATCTCAGCAAGGAAACTCCTCCACGAGAAGGGAATGCTTCGGGGCCCTCGGGACACTGAGGCTGAGACAGGGGCAGAGACTTCCTAAGGTCACACAGCAAGTCAGTGGAAGAGTGGGAAAAGGACCCCAGTATCCTGGCTCCCAGGCTAGACTCAGGCCCAGTGGGGACATGCAGATGGTGGTGGGAACGGTCGGAGCCAGGTAGGTGGGCAGGTGTCAGACAGCCATGAGGGAGGTGCTGCTGAGAATGTGCACGGCCACAGTGCCTGGCAGGTTGCTGGGCTGCCGGCTATTTCGGTCCCGGAGGTGGAGGGTATGCAGGGCCTGGAGGTTGTCCGGATCAGCCTTTAGGTGCACCTGGCCCAGAAATTCATCCTTCAGCACTCGGTGGTTCCAGACCTGGGAAGAGACAGAGGATCATGGGAAGGGCGGGCTACCTCCAAGACCAGGAATATAGGTCTATGGGGGGTGCTGGTGGTGGTGGCAGGGCCTTGAAGGGCAAGCCTGGCTGAGGATCGGGGGCCCTGGGCTGTCTGCCTCCCCATGAACTACGGGCAAGGTGGTGCCCCTTCCAGAGCCTCAGGCTCCTCAGCTAGCTAAGCTCCCTCCCATGCATAAAGTGAAATCTGTTATTAGCTCCGCTGTTGATCTTGGGTGAACTTGGACAAGCGGTACACCCACTGCCCTAGTTTCCCCATCTTTAATATGAAGGTTGAGTCAGCTGCCCCTAGGGGTCTTTCCAGCCCTGAGACATACAGGTCTGTGATTTGATCCAGTGGGACTCAGTGTTAAGAAAACTTGGATAAGCCACAGTGGCTCCCCCAGGGGGACCCAAATGTTTGTTTACAGATGCTGTCTCACTGAGAGAGATGCTGATCAAGGCCTGGGGGCCAGAGAGCTCCCTAGTATTGAGTTCAGAATCATCATCCCCAGGCCACATCAGCCTGAGAGGAGAAGGAAGCCATGGGGAGGACACTGGCTTTCTATCCCCTGCCCAAGGCTCTTGGGAAACAGCCACACGCACCACACAGTGGCTCAACGCCACTTTCCAGGTGGGCCCCCCACGGGGAAATGGGAGGGATAGTTCCCAAAGCTGAGGGTGAGGTCAGCAGAGATGACTGCTGTCCCCAGCCAGGAGATGGACCCTGCTGGGTCTCAGGACCACACCAACTAATCCAATTCACCCACCTACAGAGGGACCTTGGAGTGGCAAGAGAGCTCCCAAAGCCACACCAGGGGTCAGGGATAGACAGACAGCTAGAGCCCAGCATGCCTGGGTCCTCATCAGAGGGTCTTCCACCTGGGCTTGTCCCTCTGAGTGGGGAAGCCTCAGGCTAGGAGCCCAGGAGGTGGCCTCTGGACCAGGGGGCTCACCTGTACAGTGATGGGCTGGCTCAGCTTCTTGCGGTAGAAGATGCCTTTCACATTGTACTCTGGTGTGGAGGTGCCCTTCTGCACAGCCGAGCGGACTTTGTCTCCCTCACACTTGATGATCACATAAGAGTTAGCCCCTAGGGAGAGGGAGTGGGAGATGGGGTGAGGGTGGGGGTGGGGGCTGTGGCAGGGCCACAGATATCTACAGGTGAGATGCCCACCCGGCTCAGTTATTCAGATGGAGAGACTGGAGCCTGACCCACCTCAGGGCCCCTTCGTTTCCAGAGACAGGCCGGCCAGCAGGGGCACACTGGCCATCTCCAGCCTCCAGAGCTTTACCCACACTGCTCCCTCTGCCCGGAGCACCTTTCTCCCTTACCCCCTTTCATCAGGCTTTGTATCTTAATACCTTCTCAGCCTGGAAAAAGGCCACTCCCTCCAGGAAGCCTTCCCTGAGGCCTGCCTCCCAGCTGGAAGCCTCCTGAGAGCAGAAGGTAAACCTTTTCCTCTCTATGTGCCCAACATCAGGCATCACCCCAGAAATGGCCAGGCCTGCAGTGCCTCTGAGAGCAGGAGAGCTCTGAGGCTGGTATCCGTGCTGGTGGAGAGAGGCCATGGGACAACTGGCAGGAGGGCCGGGGGACTCTCCCTGGGAGAGCTCACCTGTTGGGGAGTCCTTGAGGCCAGCAGCTTCCAGGACATGTACCTGGGTCACCAGCTGGGGGTAGCCACAGAGGGAGCTCCAGCAGGTGTGTGGGGGCTCATCCAGGCGCAGCTCCCTGATATGGGGCGGCAGGGGAGAGGGGAGTGATGGAGAAGGGCCAGGAAGACAGGGGTGAAGAGGGGGTTCAGGAAGTGGGAAGGGAAGAGAAGCAGTATTTAGCCCAAACTTGATTTCATTTAGTCCTGAGCAAATCCCCATGGGCAGTCCCCAGCTCCAAGCCCTATGGGCTTCCTGCCTTCTCTATCCCTATGAAGGGTACCCCATCCTTCCCCAGGGGAAAGGCACCTTACTGAGCACCTGCTGTGTGCCAAGCCCTCTGCTGGCGTTATGGGTGATTCCTAATCCCTGCAAAGCCCCGCAAAGGCTATTATAGTGCCCATGTCACAGCTGAGGAAGCAGCAGGCTCACCCAGGTGAAGGGCTTGCCCAAACAGCTGGAAAGCTGGGGAGCCTGGGCCGGCAGGACCCTGAGCCGTCTGACTCCACATGCCACAAGCTGCCTCCTGGCTCTGGCATGTGGGCAGAGCTCACCTGTCCTTCAGGGGACACCGAGCCTGGGCTGTGTATCACAGTGGAGGGCAGTGCGGGACGCACAGGGTCTATGCCCCAGCAAGGACTGAGAGAGCTTCAGCAGTCCACTGGAGCCCAGAGCCACCCCCATGGGACAGGAAATTGTGGTGACAAGACCCAACCCTGGAACCAGGCAGGCTGGGTGGCCCAGCCCGTCTCCACCGCTGGCTGCATGACCTCAGACAACCCTTCTAACCTCGGCCCCTGAATCTCACTGGTAAAGTGCGGGAGTCAGGCCTCCCACTCAGGGATGCAGGAAGATCAAGATGAGTGAAAGCTTCTTTGTCAACTGTAGAGTGCAGTGCACATACAAGAAGCTGTTCCTAGTCATGGCCAGGGATGCTGGGACAGGGGAACAAGGGAAGAGAAGGGAAGGAGATGGGCACTGGTATCAGCCCAGAGTGGCTGGAGGCCCAGAGACACTGAGCATCTCTGAGGCTGCAGGTTCCTGGTTGGCCCAGTGTGAACGTCACTCCCACCCACACTGGCCTCAAGCCAGCCCCCAAGTACCGGCAGTTGGAGGGCACATCAGTGAAGACTCGGAGCAGGAACTCGCCAGTGTGGCCTGGCTCGAAGGTTGTGGGGATGATGACATAGCGGCCCTCGGGCTGGTCGGTGCGCAGGAAGACGCTGCGTGAGTTGATGTAGATGGAGCTGGCGGCCTTGTGCTGCAGGCTGTGCATGCGGTACTGGCGGTTCTCCTCCACCTGCAGGAGGCGGGAGGGGCTGGGCCACGCGGAGACACACCCTACAACACCCTGGCCCACCCCGTCTCCCCCTCACCACCATGGAAGGGACGATGGAATCCCTTTATATGAAATGTCCGGAACAGGCAAATCTATAGTAACAGAAGCGGATTCGTGTTTGCCCAGGGCTGAAGGGAAGAGGTCAATGGGAGTGGGTGGTGGTGGTTAAAGGGAGTGGGTTTCTTTTGGGGAGATGAAAATGTTCTACAGTTGATTGTGGTGATGGTTGCATAAACTCTGATCACACAAAAGTCATTAGATTGTATACTTTACATGGCCGAATTGCATGCTCTGTGAATTACATCTCAATAAAAACTATTAAAGGAGGCTGGGCGCAGTGGCTCATGCCTGTAATCCCAGCGCTTTGGGAGGCCAAGGTGGGAGGAACACTTGAAGCTGGACGTTCAAGGTCAGCATGGGCAACAAAGCGAGACCCCAGCTCTACAAAAAACTTAAAAATTAGCCAGGCATTGTGGTGTTCACCTATAGTCCCAACTACTAGGGAGACTGAGGTGGGAGGATCGTTTGAGTCCAGGAGTTTGAGACTGTAATGAGCTATGACAGCACCACTGCACTCTGGTCTGGGTTACAGAGCAAGACCCTCTGTAAAATAAACAAACAAAAAAAATAGAGGGCAATAGGAATCCCCCTGGTAACAATGTCAGTGGGGTTTCTGACTCCAACAGCACAACCAAGTATCAGGATCTGCAGAGGTCACAGCACCTGTCCACGAAATGCCATCACCAGCTGCCAGGACCTGCCTGACAATCCTGAAAAAAGTGTTCTGGTCACACTAGTGAAGATCGTCACATGGCAAAGTCACAAGACACTAGCATGCAATGAATGTACCAGCACAAGAGTATAAACAAAGTGCCACGGCGTGGCCAGGCACATCAGATGCCAAGGACTCAGCATGTACCCAGCCTCTGCAGGGCCCGGTGGCTTCATTCCGTTCTCAAGGTCTGACAGGCACATGGGGTCCCGCCATGCTGATTGTCACCACACACTGGGCATCACAACATGTGGAAGGCCATAGGTGACCCCACCTGGCTATGCTCAAGGATGCCTCCTCCTGGTGCCCAGCAAGGCCTCCAATGCAGGAAGGCTAAGGGGCTGCAAGGGGCCCTGAGGCCTGAGGGAGGAGCAGTGGGGGCCCAGTAGATGCCCAGAGCCTCCCAGGGCCCGGCCCCAACCACCAGTAATCTTCCCCTTCCTCATCCACCAAACATCCCAGGCCTGTGGGTCTTAGGCAGAAAGAAATCAGGCTGAGAGCTCCCATAGAAGCCAAGGCTGGGCAGGCTGGGCCCTCTGTGAATATTCAAGCGGGGTCCATGCCACGGCATCCTCACAATGTCTGCCACGGCAGCCAGGGCAGCGGCAGTGACCAAGGTGTTCTAGAGCGTTCTTCCTCAGGCGTGGGCAGCCCAAACTCCGGCTCCCTCCCTCTCCCCACCCACGGCAGGGGACCCGGCTGGCCTCACCTTGTAGATGTCAAAGCCAATGGCCAGGTTCTCACCCTTGCCCTCCCAGCGCGTAGACCGCTTTGGCCGCTGCTGGATGCAGATCAGGACTTCATCTTCTGGCTTCTTGACTTCGAAGATGTACTGCAGGTGTGGCCAAGGAGAGAGAGAGACACTGCAATGAGACCACACCCGGCATGGGCTGGCTGGCTCCCGGAAGCTCAGACTCCAGAGCCTGGACCAGTCACAGCACCTCTCTGCGCCTTGGTCCCTCTGCTGTGAGGTGGGCCTACCAATGCCTGCAATGGCTACCCTGCATGAAGGCTGGGGAAACTCAATGCCAGGGTGGCCACTCTGCGCAGAGCCTGGCACACAGGTGGTGCTCAACAGAGGCACACCAAGCACCAGGGCTAAGCAGTGCCACAGGTCGGACTGAGGAGGCTGTGGGGAGAGGCCCCGTGGGGAAGCCCAGTCCGGCCAAGTTCCCAGAAGGGACAGAATTGTGCTGTTGTGGAAACAAGGGGCTGAGTCCCTGGCTCAGCCTCTAAGTGTCCCTGTAGCTTAGAACAAGACACCCAAATGTCCCTCAGAGCCGCGGTTTTCTCATTTTTACCATCTGCAGGTTAGATTGTGAGGCTGGGGGCTTCATGACCCCCAGATGGGACAGATGTGCCCATCTAACCCCCACCGTACAGACAGGTTTGCTGAGGCCCAAGGAAGGACAGGGATTACCCAAGGTCATGCAGGAGTCCCTGGCAGGACAGTGGCAAGGCACCCCGCAGCTGCTACAGGGCAGGGTGGGGGTTCCTGAGAACGCCCACCTGTGGGTTCTGGAAGAAGGTGTCCTTGTGGTTGATGCAGCCGCCACCGCGGTTCTGTCGCGGGTCCTCATGCAGCGTCCAGGCGCCATGCAGCCGGGCCTCCTCCCACGTCTTGTGGATGCTCAGATGGGATGTGTTGATCACGCGGCACTTGATGATGTCCGTGAAGTACCGGCACAGGTCCTCGAAGGTCATCCTGGATGTGGGGAGGGGCTGAGCAGGGTACCTCCCCCACACCTCCCCAGGCTCTTGGCCCCCCAGCCCAACAACCTAATATGCCCATATGGCCCAGAGGTGAGAGAACACAGCTGGCTTTGAGAGGGGAGCTAAGCCCACACAAGGGCACAGGCATGGCATTGCACGGACCCTTAACCTCTCTTTTGACCTGTTTCCTCGCCTGTAAAATGAGGCTGAATCTAACAGCAGGTGCCCATCTCAGAGCTAGTGAAGGAATTAGGTAATGCAATCAAAGCAGGCAGTGCAACTTTCGGCTGACAGAGCACGCACTGGCAAACGCTGGCTGTTACTATTGTGAATGGTGTTAATAACTACTGTCTGCTGCCCTGTACAGTTTATAAAGCACATCTGCATCCAGGATCTTCCATGGCTGTTGAGAGGCCTGAGTAAGTGGATGGTGGGAACCCCATGGTGAGCGTGCTGCGGTGGCCAGGGTGTTGCTATGGTCACTGCACACTGTGAACGCCTCCAGGGAGCTGGTGGGGGCAGGGGGCAGTGAATTAACCGTGAACATGTAAGAGAAAGGCCTTTGGAAGAAACTCTTTCTAAAGGCAAGGAGCTCTGCCGTGTTTTTATCTGCTGACTCCTGAGCAAGACTGGCAAAGTGGCCTGGGTGGCCTCCTGCAGCAGCTGACCTGACACCTGCAGAAGGGTTCATCATTGGGTGCCAGGACCACTGCCATCTGCCCCCAGTCTGCCTGGGGGCCCTGACAGAATCCAGCACACACAGGATGCCAATACCCCTCCAGGAAGGGACTGAGTTTCCATATCAGGTTCTGCTGAAGGGTGACACTGAGCCTAGCCCACATTCAGGACTCATGCAGGCTGGATGAATGCAGGATGAACTTTTATTACTAGTGGGGTTTTTCTTTTTGTTTTTGAAACAGGGTCTTGCTCTTTAGCCCAGGATGGAGTGCAGTGGTGCAATCACGGCTCACTATAAACTCAACCTCCTGGGCTCAAGCAATCCTCCCCCCTCAGCCTCTGGAGTAGCTGAGACTACAGGGGTACATCATCACACCCAGCTAATTTTTCATTTTTGTAGAGATGGGGTCCCACTATGCTGCCCAGGCTGGTCTCAAACTCCTGGACTCAAGCAATCCTTCTACCTTGACCTCCCGAGGTGCTGGGATTATAGACATGAGCCACTGTACCCAGCCAATTACTGGGCTCTTTAAGCTGAGCTGCTGTCATCTTCCCAGCTCACCCATGTACCTGCTTAGCTCCCTTCTCAAACACAGCTGTGTTCTCTCACCTCTGAGCCACGTCCCCTTCCTTGCCCACCAAGGCCTACTCTGTACCTCAAGTCTCAGCTTAGAAGCTAGTTCCTCTGGGAGCCTCTGCTACCTAATTTCAGAAATCAGGCTGCCAGAGGGCCCCTGGAGACAGGCTGAGGGCAGGGCTTCCTGGAGAGGGGCTGGGCATAGCCCCAGTGCCCCTGGCCACACCATACTGCTGGTGCTGGACTGTGCTTCATGCCTCCTTACCCTTGCCAGGGAGATCCTGGTGGGCCCACCTCTTAGACGGCTCCCTGACCTGCATGCCAAAGGCTCGGTCTGGGTGCCACAGCGGCTCCGGGACCCCTCAGTTCGGCAGAGGGGACTGTGGGGATGAAAGGGCCTGGTACTGCCCAACTAATTTTACAGAGGAGGAAACAGGCTCTGAGATGGTGTGACTTGTCCAAGGCCACACAGCAAATTGATGATGGGGCATGCAGGAGAGGCCTGGCTCCTGACTCCCCACCTGGTGCTCCCCGCCAGGCCCGTGGGAAGCCCCCTCAGCCCCGGACGCCCAGGGCACACACACACTCACCAGAACTCACCGTCGTCCTGCACGGTCACACCCATCTTCTCCCGCTCACTCTTGCTCACTTTCTGCCACTCCTCCGAGCTGGGGTGTCAGGGCCGGGGAGGAGAAAGGGAGCTGTCTAAGAGGCAGGCCCACCAGAATCTGTCTGGCAAAGGCGAGGAGGCACGAGGGGCAGTCTTGCACCAGGCCTCCAGTGGCACGGTGTGGCCAGGGGCACTGAGGCCATGCCCAGCCCCTCTCCAGGAAGCCCTGCCTGCCTCCTCCCACAAGGGACCGTGAGCTGCCACCATGACAGGGGCTGGGAGGTCTGAAAGTAAAGCTGCAGACTGGGGGGAAGGGGGGTGCGACCCCCAGTGAAGAGGGCTCCTTCACTTAGCACCTGGGCTCCACTCCCATCTTGGCCTCACCAGGGCCATAAGCCAAGCACAGAGGAGTCCCCCATTTGCTCAGGGCTGTGGCCTCCCTCCCTGCTCCCCTCCCTCACCCACTCACCAAGCTGGTCTCTACACCCCCGATGGCCTCCAGCCCCAGGCCTTTCTTGTGCTCAATCCATCACCCCATACACCCACTCCAAAGTAATTCTCCCTTCTTCGTTCCTAGTGTCATCCTCCCCCAGATCCTTCAAGGCCCAGCCCCAGTGCCAACTCCTCCAAGAAGCCCACCCGTCCTTGTCCAAGCCCTCATGCCCTGTGCCTGCACCCCCATCCCCAGGCCTCACGTGTCACTCCAGGGCCCGTTCCACTCCCGCTCGCCCCAGGGGTTGCGCAGGCGGATCATGTCCAACTTCTCTGACTTGAAGAAGGCCAGTAGGCCGTGGCCCAGGCGCACCTTGCGCACATCAGTGACGGCGTATGCGTGGCCCTTTACCAGGCCGCACGCCAGGCGGGCCTCCATGTCAGCCGCTGTCACTGCCTGTGGAAGGACACAGTTGCTCAGAGAGGCAGGGCCACACTGGAACCCAGACCAGGGACTCAGGTGCTGGAGGGCCAGGAGGCTGCACGGGACCTACAGGATGGGATGGGAATTGCAGTCATGGGGCAGTGCTGTGTTCACAGACCTTTAAAACCCCCATGGGCAGCAGTCTCAGTAAAGGAAGGTGCCCATAGTGGGTCAGCCCAGGGGAATGCTGGGGCCCACGTGCACTGGCTCAGCTGTTGTTAAATATTCGGGAATATTTAAATTGTTAAATATTCCAGGAATTGTTAAATATTCAGGAACATTGTTTTGTTTTTTGTTTTTTTTTTGGATGGAGTTTTGCTCTTGTTGCCCAGGCTGGAGTGCAATGGCGCGATCTTGGCTCACCACAATTTCTGCCTCCCGGGTTCAAGCAATTCTCCTGCCTCAGCCTCCCGAGTAGCTGGGATTACAGGCATGTGCCACCATGCCCGGCCAGGAATATTGTTAATAGCTGGTTGTTAAATGTGGGTAGTTGGAAATCAGCCATGGTGGGAGTATTTACACCACAGTAATTAGCAAATGCTACAAACCAGGGCTTTTTACTTTGCTAGAGGCAGTTTATCAGCACACCACAGGGTCTGCTAAAGTTGGGTTCGAACTTTGCTTTCACTGGGCCTCAGCTTTCTCATCCAAAACATGAGCAAGTAATGAAATCAGGACCACCCTCAGATGCACAGACGTTCATAACCCAAGAGGATCAGAAAAGAAGTTTTGGTTGAACAGTGTGGGAAAGGCTTTTCACAGCCTAGAGGGTCTGGGCAGGGGGTTGCACCTTCCAACTTCTCCCCTCCCCCATGAGGCTGAGGGTGTGAATACGTAGGAGCTGACCTGAGCGTGGGATGTCACAGTTGTCTCCCATCTCAGTCAGCGAGGGTGAAGGGGAGGGGCTGCCTCTGGGGACTGCTGTGCTCTCACCTTGATGGAGGCACTGATGAGGCCGCCCCGGCTGTGCACCTTTAACATGCGCTCAAAGAGCTGGTTCCTCTTAGTCTCATCGTTGGCAAAGTCACCCTCGGTCAGGTCGATGGGCTCAGAAACACCACCCGTGAAGTCCACCAGTGCGTCTGCTGTGTTGCCTCCATCCAGGGCCTGGTAACAGCCTGCCAGTCTGGGAAGCAATGTGGAAAGACTTCCCAGCTCATGCTCCCCAGCCAGGCTGCATCCTTTACCTCATAGGGGAGGTTTTGGAAACTCAGAGGGGTCAAACAACCTGTTACAGTCACACAGCAGGCCACGGCGGAGCCAACACTGGAACCCAGTTCTTAACACTCGGGCCAACATATAAGGCTTAAGTTCCCCTAAGCCTTAGTGGCTCAATCTTAAAAAATCAGCTGTCCAAAAAAAAAAAAAGCAACTCTTTTCCAAAGTGCCAACAATGGTCAGGGGGAGGGGAAGGAGTTACTGTCGGATGGGTATAGACCTCCTGCTGGGAATGATGAGAAGGTTCTGGGGATAGATAGTGGTGATGGCCCATAGCACTGTGATCATAATGAATGCCACTGAATTGTATGTTTCCACATGGTTAAAATGAGAAGCATTATGTTTTGTCTATTTTACCACAATGAAACTGTGTTTTTTCAAAAAACAAAAAACAACCAAGGCCACTGGGTCGACTCCTGTGGAGTGGGGAAGACAAGCCTGCATCCAGGTGGTAGAGACTCAGTGGCCACCAGGGGGCTGGCTTTCCTTTCTTAGGATTGAAAGTGGAACCTGCCAATGTGTTTTCTTGGGTTTTTGATGTTGGGAGTTTTTGTCTTTCCTTTTCCTCTCTCCCCCTTTCTCTTGTTTTCTATCTCTCTCTCTCCTTGCTCCTGCCCCTACACACACATTTTTTCAGCAAGATTGACAAATGGGCCTAGCAGGAGGAACCAGAGAGTGGCTCACCTAGAGCTGGCGAGGCTGGCCTCTGACCCCACTGCCCCTCCTCCCTCCTCCCTCCTGGCCTAGGCGTATCCCTGCCCTGCAACGGCCTGGGCGAGTCACTCTTCCCCAGGGTTCCCCACAGCTCAGCAAAACTTTGCTTGTGCCCATTCTATGCTGGGCTCTGTGCTGGGCACTGGGGACACAGAAGCAGAAGGCACGGAGCAGAAGGAGGGGTCAGCAAAGAGAGAATGGACAGTCAGCCAGGCAGAGGCGGACGGTGGACAAGAGGGAGGCCCAGCAGGCGGGGAAGGCAGGCACGTGGCCCACCCTGCACAACCAGGCCCCAGCTCAGTTACCACTTCCCCAACCAAGGCCCCAGGCAGGGCATGGCAGCATGAACCTTCGAGAATGGTCCTAAATGTGAGGGCTGCCTCTGCCCCCAGCTACCTACAGGATGTTGCCTGGGCCTCAGTCTTCTCCCCCTAAAATGGGAGTAACCAACATTCCTCTCCTCACAGGGCCCAGGCCTCCACCCCACCCAGCACAGGCTCAGCTGACTATGCTCTCAGGCCTGGCGGTTGAGCCTGCCGCGTGCCTGCACCAGCCCCTCACTTCTCTGTGCCTAAAGCCCTGGCTAACGGAACACCACGAGGAGCCCATCCGGTGCCACCCCCGTCTGGGCCTCCCACCCACCTGCCTGCTGCTGGCACCTACTTGGCATAGGCCTTCTCCACTAGGGCGCACCAAAACTCATTGCGGGAGTTGGAGTGGCAGTAGATGAGCTGGTTGTTGACTGTGGGCAGCCGGTCATCGATGACCACGTCCACCCATTCCCCGAAGCGCCAGAAGTGGAAGTGGAAGATGCCCGCGTAGGCGTTGGGCTTTTCGGGGTCCCATTCCTGCTCCTTCCAGTCTGGGATGACCTGGGTAGGGGGAGGGGGAATAGGATGGGGGAACACAGTGAGGGGATGTCCGGCTTCCTGAGGAAACGGGGGCGTGTGCTTCCAGCAAATCGGAATGTAAAGGAATACTGGGTTCGGATTCCAACTCTGCCACAAGCCTTCGTGAGACCCGGATGAATCCTCCCCATCTCCAGGCTCAGGTTCCCATCTCCGCGAGGCTTGGAGGCTCCCTCGGCCTCCTTCCAGCTGTTGTTCTCAGAGTGTGTGAGCTTTCCTCTTTCTCATGCCTCCCTGCAACCTTCCCCGAGACTTCCGTCCACATCTACCACCAGCTCCTGCCTAGTGACCAGCGCCACCATCCACCCATCCAGCCCACCCCAAGGCTGGCAGCCCCACTGGCTGCTTCGCTTTCCCTCCCTCCATCCAGTCAGCCCAATCTGAGCGCCTCCATTCTCCTGAAATCCATCTCCTCCTCTCCATCCTACTGGCACCACCCTGGCCCAATCCCCCATCTCCTCGCCCAGGGACAACTGTAGCAGTGTCTGCAGCTACATCTACTCTCGCCCCACATAGACCAACCCAGTCCTGTCACTTCCCTAGAAAATAAGACCCAAACTCTCAATGCACTCCCCCAGCCTCATTTCTCTGCCTCCCCCACAGCAGCCCCCACCCCTGCTCCCTGCTCCAGGTTCTTCCTTCTCCTCATTACTCAGTAGACTTCCATTTGTCCTTTAGTGTCCATCCTCTTTCTCCAGGAAGCCTCCCTGACTATTCAGATTAGGCCAGGACCCCTATCTCAGTCTCATGGCCCTTGGCAGCTCTCATCTGAGATACTTACCTTTACCAAGTTATAATTAAGTAACTCTGTGACTTTGAGCTCTGATGTTACACTGGAATGTCAGTTCTCTGGGGGCGGCGGGGCCATATAGGTCTCGGTCACTGCTATGCACCCAGCACCTAGCCCAGGGCCTGACCCAGAGAGTATGTTTAGTAAACATGCATTGACTGAATGAATGAATTCAGAGACATTGACTGGGGACACTGAGACATTGATTTTATTACTTATGACGCATCTGGGAAATGCCTGTGACTACCATGACTTATCTCCATTTAATTATCACAATAATCTCTGAGTAGATGACTATTATCCAGCCCTACTTCACAGATGACAATACTGTGGCCCAGAGAGGGCACGTAACTCGTCCAGGGTCACCCAGCTAGAAAATACACACATGCTTTGGAGGCAGACCAACTTTGGTTTGAAGCCAGGATTCAAACCCAGATCTGTCTGCCTCTGAAAAATGAGCTCCTTGGCACTGTGGACCACTCTGCAACCAGTCCCAAGCTGGACACTGACAACCAGGTGAATCACATGGTCCCTTCCCTCAAAAGGCTCCCAGTCTGGGGAGAGAAGGAGGCACCCAGGCAAAGTGCTGAGGCTACACAGGGTGCAGGCGGGGCTATACCAGAAGGGAGTGCCAGACCCTACTCAGCAGCATCCGCATGCTGCTACAGGCGTCCCCCAAGCAGATGAGGACAATAGCCACAATCTGGGCAGAGAAGGGAAAACCCCTCACCCTGTCAAGTCAGGGTGAATGACCCCTGGCCCTGCTGGGCACGGGACCAAGTGGAGCTGAGCCCCATTAGGACCATAAGCAGCTCTTTCTAGAAGAAAACCACTCCAGGTATGGGGGGCACCCAGGTGGAGGAACCAGAGGCATACCAGGAGGCCGGCACTCACCTGAGTGTACAGACTTCAGCCAAAAGCTGCTCCCCACTGCATGCTCATTAAGGACACTTTTGTTTGCATCAACAAACAAAACTCTTACCATCAAAAGGGATGTTGGCAAAGGGAAATGCTCCCTAATGGGACATGTGAGACCAAGAAAATGAAAATGCTAACTGCAGCGAGAGGTACTACTGCCCTAATGGAGCCCTGCTGGGTGCCAGGCACAGGGCCAGGCTGCTCACACTAGCACCCCTGAGCCTCAGGACAGGCTTTTGAGGCGATACTACCGGAAGGTGCTGGCAGAAGGCTGCCCACAGGCTCAAGTGAGGGAGGCAGGGTTCAAACCCAGGACTTCCCAACCTGGCCACTGTCTGGAACCCAGCAAGGGCTCAACACTGGCTGTTCCTTTCCCCCACCTCCTCACCCCCACTTTTCTGTCAACTCTGTGCCCTTTCTAAGTAAAAATGCCCTGATTCCTGGCACTCTCTCCCCGCTTTGCTTTCAGGACAGACAGCTGTATCAAAAACACGTCTCATGGGAGGCCAAGGCAGGTGGATCACTTGAGGCCAGTTCGATACCAGCCTGGCCAACATGGTAAAACTCTGTCTCTACTAAAAAAGAATGCAAAAATTAGCTGGGCGTGGTGGTGCGTGCCTGTAATCCTAGCCATTCAGGAGGCTGACTCATGAGAATCGCTTGAACCCGGGAGGCGGAGGTTGCAGTGAGCTGGGCAACAGAGCAAGACTCTGTCTCAAAAAAAAAAAAAGAGCGGTTCCATACAAGGTGAGGGTTACCATTCCCACTGCACAAATGGGAAGACTGAGGTCCAGAAAGAAACAAGATCTGCCCAAGCGCACAGAGTGACAGGGAGTCCTAAGCTGAGAACACAGGCCTGGCCCATCACCTTCACCCCCTCCTTCTGCTCCTGCCCTGTTCTGAATGCTCTGGACTCCATGGCTGGGAGGAAGGGCAGCCCTCGCAGGCTGCTAGGACCTCGGGAGGATCATTAGTCAAACTCGAGGCTTGGCTCTGAGCCCTCTGTGGCTCAAGAAGCTGCTAATGAGGCTCCAGGGCCTGGAGACCCAGAGTCTGGGATCCCCAAGGGCCTCCACTTCCCCTCCTGCTTCACCGCCCCTGCACCTGGCACGGGGTGGGCCCCAAGCCAGCCGTCTCACCCCTCAGCTGCTCTGCTGTCAGCCAGGATGCTGAGCAGGAGGGAGACTGTCTAAATAGATGCACTCACACACCAAAAACCCTCCCACGCCACGCCGGAAACCAGGGAAGCCAGCACAGACTCCCGGGGCCATGTCAAAGGATTCAGGAACCAACCTGAAGAGGTTCCTGATGGCCAAAGATGGGCTAATTTGAGCATCAATAAGGGCAAAAACAGCAATGGATTAAAACACATCAAATATGTTCCAATTCATGAGATCAGAATGATACTTACAAAAACAATTAGTCACTATCGGAGGTGGGTAGGGAATCAACTCATTTTTTTTTTGAAACTGGAAAATTACAGGAAATTTATCCTGTCTCTGTAGACAAACTGTACCAGATGGTAACCAAATAGTAGATGGAGGGAAGTCTTGAACTGGAAGAGACTTCCTGCTCATAAATGAGAAAGGACTGATGATATTAGACCACCAGCATTTTACAATCACTGAAGAATGAATGAATTTAGGCAGTGGTCACTGATGGTTTCTAACATCACAAAAAAGAAAGATAACTAGCCATGATGTGCCCCCGAATGAAGTACACAACATCTTCCATGATGCAGCTGTGACAAAGAAAGAAAAAAATTGTTCCTAAACCGTATGAGCTTCTAGAGCTAAGTCCCAGGTTACAGAAACGCAGGGGACAGAGAACATGTCAAACACCACCAAAAAGACACAGTCAACAAAACCCACACCATGGGAAACCCCACAGGACAAATGGCCCCATTTCTTTGATAGATAATTTACTAGGAAAAAATAAAAGATGAAAGAGCAATCAACCAATTGCAATTATGGACTTCTGTTTGGATCTCATTCAAACAAACCATAAAACCTATGCATATTTATAGCACAAATTAGAAATTAGAACAATTACTGGATATTTGATGATATTAAGGGATTATTTTATAAGTTGGTATTATGGTTTTTTTTTTTTTTTTGAGTCCTTATCTTTCAGAGATGCATCTGGAAATATTTACAGATGAAATGAGCTGCTGTCTGGGCAAAGTGCAGGGGTGTGTAGAGGAAATAAGACTAGCCATAGGCTGGCAAGTGTCAAAGTGAAGGGATGGGTGCAAGGAGTCCATCAGGCTGTGCTCGCTACCCTCTCGCTGTCTACAGTAGAAATTCCCCATCACCACGGACACCAGCCACCTGGCCCAGTAGTCCATGCTCTCAGCCTCATCCCTCAAACACTCCCTCCTTCGGGTCCCGTCTACCACAACCACCAAACACCCATGCCACTTCAAGCCACCTCCCCCACGCACATGCGGCTCCCTCTGCCTCCTTCCCTTGTCTCTTAGGGGCCAGCTGAGCAGCAGCTTTGAAGCACCTTCCGCTGAGCACCCCCCCAACAGTCAGGCAGCCCCTTCTCCTGGCACCCCAGCATGGCTCTCTTTTCCCTGCCCACTGGGAGGAGCTCCTTGGGGACAGGGGCCAAGTCTGACTCATTCTCAGATCTCCAGCACCCAGCACAGGGCCTGGCCCAGCTCCAAAGCTGGCTGGAGTCTTCCTGGGAGGAAAATCCCCCACACTGGTCACAGGGCAGCCTTGACCGGCTGGTGACCTGTACACACTACTTAATACCACATTACCCACTGCGGTGCATGGCAGTGACTTCACTTTCAACGGGGCCACCTCTGAGTCTCAGTCTCCTCATCTACCTACACTACCTCCAGGGCTGTTATGAGAACTAAAGGAGACAGCCTTGGAGCTCTTTCATAAACTGTAGAGAGCTGTGCACACATGAGGGGTCATCTGTGTTGGTGTACACATGTGTGCCTTCACACAACAGTCTGAAAACCTCAGGGCTGGGAGGGAACTGAGATGACCTGGTCAACCTCCTTCCCAAGAAGAGAAAGGAGAAGCTCCCCATCACCTACTGCATGCTTACGAGGCTTTACTGACTTGGGCTGACCTGGCAGCAAGGCAAGGACTGGCAGGATCTGCCGCCTCCCTCATAACCCCCTGGGATGTGATCCACCAACGGCCACCCACAGCAGAATGGGCCCAGAAACCTCAGGGTCCCACCCATGGGTGCACCACAGCATCCCTGGCTCCTGGATTGTCCCTGGAGACTCCCACCTAGACCCAAGTGGCTGCTCTTAAGTCTTCCCCGTGTAGTGGCAGACAGGACTCTCTGCCCAGCTGTGCGACAGAGTGGAGAAGGCGGGGGTTGGCAGCCCAGGGAGGGAAGCTGCTCAGGATCTGCCTGCAAGTGTGTGCGTGTGTGGAGGTGGTGTGTGCAGATGTGGGGCACAGGCAGGGAGCTTTTCACATTTCTGCCTGGGACCCCAGAGGGCCAGTGCGGAGCATTTCTGAGCCACGCCGCCAGGGCTGTGGAATGGGGGCTACAGGGAGGTTTCCTGTATAACCCAAGCTGGGTAAGGTAAGCCACGGGCCTTTGTGAGTCCTCAAAACTAGTGGGTCCCTGGTCCTGAGTATCTGAGATTCCTCAACTCTCAGCTTCTGATTCCAAGACTCTCAAACTCCCCGTTTCAGATGCCATGACTGCTGGAGGCCAGGAAAGTGGTGGGCACCCCCTGCCTTCTTGGGAGAGCAGAGCCCTGCTGCTCTCCACCGGAGACCAGGGTGTCGACGCACCACAGAGTGGCCACGGCAGGTCCTGTTCATGGGGCGGCTGAGACTGGGCAGGGACCCCCAGCCTTGGGGGAGTCCCCCTTCCCCCGGGCCTCCAGCTCCCCAGCAATCATGTGAAGGCTAATGGTCTCTGCTGGGCTGCTCTGAGGTGGCGATGGTGACGGAGGAGGACACACTCCCCCATGGCCACTCTCTCGGACCACAGAGCCAGGCCGGGTTCCTGCCCACCCCTCCGCCCTGCGCCTGCTGCCATCGGCACTGGCCTAGGATGCCTCAGGCAACTCACTTCAGCTCTCCACAGGTTCTCCTGTACCCCCACCCCCGGGATAACTGAGAGGGGAGACCGTGTGTCTATGGTGATGGGGCAGTAACCATGGGCAAACTCAGGGAGGGAGGGTGACTGTGTGCAGGCTCCGGGAAGCTCGAGCACTTGGTGGACACTCGCCCATTTCACCCTCACAACAGCCTCGAGAGAGGTGCCATTGCTGGCCCCAACTCACAGATGAGGAACAAGCTCAGAGGCTGCCCAAGGCCATCCAGCTGGCAGGGCGGGGCTGGCTAGGTCGCTCACCACACTAGCTGCCTCTCTGGGCACAGAGCTCAGGGAAAGGCAGGTTTCTTTCCCTGTGGTTTCTTGTGGTTTCCAGGGAAAATGGGTCATTTGCCATTCCTGCACTCTGGGGATAGAGCCAGGCTTCTACTGCTGTCCTGGGGGTGGGAGGCTGGATTCCTCTGTCTCGGGCAACTCCAGGAGTGGCTGGAAGGCAAGCTTGGGGAGGGGGTGTCAGGGAGGCAGAGACCCCTGAGAGACCGGGGGTGGGGGCTGGGTGTGGGGCTGGGGAAGGGTTCTGCGCATGCTGTGAGGGGTGTGTGAAAGGGAAACCAGGGGGCAGCAGCTACTCTGAGGCGGGCATGAAAGGGGCTGTGTGACCCAGGAGAGTGGTGGGGTTGGATTTTGAAGCAGGGCCCATTCCAAAACAAAACCACTGGTGAGACCCCCAAGGCAGGGCTTGACTTGGTCTCCAGGAAAGAAGCCAGCCCAACCCGAGCCTGGGTTCTCAGGTGGGTGGGGCCCATCTCCCCGGTCCATCCCAGGGACCAGTGTCATGGGACCAAAGGTCCACAGGCCAAGAGCCTGGCCCACCCACACCTGCTTCCAGCCCCTCCACGCCCTCTGTGACCTGGGCAGGAGGCCGCCTCCTCTGGGCCTCAGTTGTCCCTGTCCAAAAATGAGTGCGCTTCAGAGTGGTGATGAGGGAACAGAGCTGTGAGGAAGGATCAAGTGAGGCACTGAAGTCACGTGGCCTTGGGGCTACATCTTGCCCATGTCAGTCTAGCCCAGCACAGGTTTGACAATTCCCGGAGGGTGGGGCTGGAAGGACCTTCACAGAACCAAGCGGTTCACTCTGGAAGGCCTGAGGCTGGGAGGGGGTTGGGAGCTGCCTGAGGACACACAGCACATCCGTGACAGAAGCCAGACTAAACCTGGGCACAGGCCGGACCTCACCCCACCCCTCAAACTCTGCCCTTCCATCCACCCCCTGCCCAGCGGCCCTGCAAGGCAGGGAGACTCGAGATTGCACCTGGTTTGGTGCCTTCCTACCCCAAGCCCTCGGTGGCGCCCAGATGGCACCTCCCTCAGCACAGCTCTCTGCACACCCAACACGGAGGCAGCTCTGGGGCTACCAGAGAAACAGTCAGGGCCGGAGGCTCCTGGCCAGCCTCAGGAGATTCGGTGAAGCCCCTGATTATTCCAGGCCTCCTCCTTGGAAGGTGGCAAGGGCTGGGGGAGTGTGGGAAGTGGCCAGGGAGCAAGTGCTCGGGGCCATGAGGGATTGTGAAAGGGATGGGGGCTGATGGCGAGACACTGCACACCACCGAGGCCAGGGCACAGGCTTTATTGGGGACCTGCAGCAGGCACAGCAGAGGGACTCAGGCCCTGGGACAGATGGGCTGGGGAGACAGGCAGTCGGGACTAAGAGGGTCCCCAGAGCTGCAGGGAGAGCTCAAGCAAAGAGGCAGAAGGGCAGGGCCACTGCACACGGGTCTGGCCTCCCCTCGTGCTCAGCAGGGCAGGCAATGGCCGGGACTTCTTCAAGCCTGTCCCGAATGGGTCCCAGAGCTATGAGTCAGAAAGGACCAGTGCTCAGCCCACAGCCACTCTCCCACTCTCTCACCCACAGAATCTCAGCTCCAGCATGCTGCTCCAGCCTGCACACCTCCGAGGTGGGGCTCACCCTCCCGGCAGCCCCAGCCACAGGGGATGGCCCTGACCCTCTGGCCCTCAGTGCATCTGTTCCAGAGCCGCAAGTTCCTTGACAGCTTTGCTTCATGAGGGGAAATGTCTTGGACACATCCCTGACTGGCTGAAGACAAAACACAGGGCTGGCCTTAAGTCAGGGTGCTGGGGACAGTGGCTTAGCTGTACTTGGCTGATGTTAGGTGCAGGTCAGGCACTCCCCCAAAAGGGGGGGCTCTCTGGGACTGCGCAATGTGAAAGGGAATGAGACTAAGAGTCAGAACTGAATCTGATGAAGATTGTGCCTCAGTTTCCCCATCTGTTTGGTGAGTGAGTTGCATCCAATGACCCCAGAGGTTAGCATTCTGCCGTCACACCACTGCCGCCTGCAGCCCACTTGGGACTATCAGCCGTCGTAACTGCCCACCACGCCTTCGCCCTGCCCCCCTCAGCTGCACTGAAGAAGCCCAAGAAATGCCAACAGATGCCATGTCAGGACGAAGCACTTGCCTTCCCTGACCTGCAAGCTCAAAAGAGCCTGACTCCCCAGCAGGGGATACCTGAGGCCCTGGAGAATCCACTCTCTCCAGCTCCAACTTCCCTCAAGGCAAAGGGAACCCCCTTTACTAATCCACTCCCTGTTTCACTATCTGAACTGCAGTCTCCTACCTCAGGAAGCCCCCAGGCCAAGGTCATCCGGACCAGGCCCCTGTTAAGAGCCATCCTTGAACCAGCAGCAATGATCAACAGATAATCTAAAACTGCACTTGTTCCTAGGGTAGGAATAGACCTCTAGAATACATCCATATGAATACAGCACACACTGTCTCATGGATATGTGTGCGTAGAGACAGATCTCTGTGTAACCTCCCCCTTCACTTCTCCACCCTGAAGTCAGGCCCAGAAGAGCCACAGCTGGGCCTACACAGCCTCCAGGGTGCCAGCCACTCTCCACTGCCCAAATCCGCCCCTGCAGCAACCCTGCCCCATATCCTGAGGGTTGTCAACGCGTTATGGGACCAGCAGCCCAGACACAGGCTCCGGCAAAGGGCACCAAGGCCAGGGAGCAGTGAATGCCGGCTTGCTGGACTCCCCGTGGAGACGCCCCATCATCTCTGTCTCCCTGACTCTGGAGGAAGTGGATGCTGGGTTTTTCAATCTCTGTCTCTGTGTCTCTCTTGGTCTTTCTCAGTCTCTCTCTCCCACAATGAAGCAGAGAGAAGGCAGATGGCCCTGGCCTCACTGTCCATGCACACTGGCCCCGAGTAGGCCTCTATCGTCTATAGCAATGCAGCAGCCAGTCCAGCTTCTAGGCTATGGAGCCTCAGAATCTTCTTCCTGTGAGCTGGAGTGCTGGCCCCAGGGAGAAGCAGAGGAGGAAAGGTGTGGGACTCAGGGGGCCTCTGGGCAAGCAGAGGACAGGCTGAGCAGCGAGAATAATGGCCCCAAAAATACAGGGGGGAAAGTGGCAGGGGCAGGGGAGAGCACAGGTGGGCTAGAGGAGAGCAGCAGCTGGCAGCTGCTGTCAGAGCTGGTTAAAAACCACGGAGGCCTTGAGGTTGGCGGGCTCCACACCCTCGCCAAAGGTGATGAGGAAGTACATGACCTTGCGGATCTTGGCCAGGTCTGACAGGCGCTCCCCAAACTCCAGGGCGTCGGCCTCATTCCAATCCATGGCATCCGAGTCCTCCTTGCGCCAGAAGATGGCAGTGGGGTCCAGCAGCTGGCGTGTCATGAGGTTGGTGAGGTCAGGCGTCCAGTTCTGCGAGGTGCCTGTGATGGTGACCTTGCCCGGCTTGTCCAGTACGACATTCCAGCGCTCGAACTGCAGCTGCTGCTGCTGGGTGAAGTTGAGGCGGTACACAGACTCCGCTGGCTGCAGCAGCTTCTCCCCATCCTGGTGCTTCTCCCCGCGCTGCTTCAGGCTCTCCACGCGTAGCCGCATCTGCCTGGTCAGGCCCTGGTCCAGGACCAGCGGCATGTCCAGCTGCGGCTGCTGTGGCCTGTCCTCCGCCATGGCCCAAGTGCTGCTGCCACCAACGCCAAGGATCCAAGTGGGCTGGAGCCTGGGGCCGTGGAGTGAAGAGGCCACCAAAGGGGGGCCCCACCTACTTTCTGCCCTTCCCTCTTCCCCTCCCTTTGCCACTGGCTCTTCCCAGCCCCACCCAGTTCTCAAAATGGGGTGTGTGTCAGGGGTGGGAGTCCCCATCTGCCTCCATTCCAGTCCCCGCAGAAGCGATAATGCAGGCCCTGCAGGCAGGCGGAAGGTGGCAGGCTCCTTGGGGACCAGGTCGCTGATGTCAATTGCTGTGGCAACCGCCCTGACTACCAGGGCTGGGCTGGGTGCTGGCTTGTTTGTGAAGATGAGAGCACTTCGTAAGTGCACTGATGGGGAGGGTGGTGGGGACCACTCCTCACTGGAGGTACACAGGAGAAGATGCAAGACCCGCAGGAGCAGGTGGAGAAGCCAGGACCAGAGAGGGCTTGGTGATTGGAGATCTGAAGTCACCTAAGCCAAACCTTGGAGCTACCCCTGACGCCCGCCTCCCTCTCACTCCTCCACACCCAATCACCAAAGCCTGTCGATTCTGCTTCCCAAACACCCCGGGACCCTTCCCCTCCAGTCCCACTGACAGGATCTCAGCCCAGCTACCATATCTCTCACCCAGACCCGTGGTTCTCAAGACTTGAGTGAGCATCAGACTCACCCTCAGGACTTAACACACAGATTGCTGGACCCCCTCCCAGAACTCCTGGTTTATCAGGGCTCTGTGGGCCTGAGAATCTGCATTCCTAACCACCTCCCAGGCGACATGCTGCTGGGCCAGGGACTGCGCCTTGAGCATTACTGACCCGGATGACACTGACGGCTGGCTGTGCCACAGCCCTGCACCATGGCCACAACAGGACGAGGCTTCACTTCTACCCAAATCCCACCACTTACTCCACCTGAATTAATCCTCAGTTTCTCCCAGGAGACTTGGGGCCGAGGAAGAATCTGGCAAATGTTTATATCCCCAGGGCCCGGGGCGGAACCAGAAGCTCAGCCTTTATACTGGGGAAATGAAAGAACTGGAGTGTGAGTGGAGCCGGAGTTGGGGAGAGAGTGGGGATGGGAGTTGGGGAGCGGCCGTCGCCACAACACGCCACACACAGAAAAGAGGACAGAATCAAGGCCAAGGTGTCACAACGGAAAACAATCTGAAGGGTCTAGTGGACCACAAGCATGGTCAATTGTGAGATGGTGGCTAATCAATCAGTGGGATCCTGGGCTACCTGAACAGCAGAGGGGCACCAAGGGAGACAGAATACCCGGTCCTGTTAAAACCACACTGCAAGCCCTGGGGTCAGTTCTGGGGGTCATTGGCAGAAATTCCCCCAAGGGTATTTGAGAGAACCATACAGCTAGATGTCAAACTGCCTGATCCTCACAGAACCTTTTGCTTTGTAGCTGGAGGGGCAGGGGAGAGGGGAACAACTTGGCTAAGGAACTACCATGGGAGGCTTCCCTTTCCTCCACATGGGGGAGCTGTTTCTAACCTTCCCAGCACCACATTCTGCTTTTTATTTGTTGAGTTGCTCAGTTTTTGCCTGTGACACACAGTCCTGAGAGGGTAGGAAGTGTGTCTTGTCATTACTCTAGGCCAGCAACCAGAACGGGGCCTGCCACACAGAGGCCTCAGAAATGCTTGTTGAATGAATGAACGAATGATCGAATGAATGAATGAATGAACGGATGAATGAGTGAATGACACTGACAAGGGACAGGTGATGTGATGGACCACGGGGCACAAGCCCAAGGCCAAGAGGAAGGTGGGCAGGTGGGGAGACAGTACACAGGTACTGGCCAGGGCCAAAATGAAGTGAGCAAGATGGCTGGAAGGTGAGGTCAGAGAGACTGGGCCTTTGGCTGAAGACCTCCAGGGAGAGCAGTTCCGGGCTCGGGCTGTGGCATGGCAGCAGGTGACTGAGGCGGCTGAAGGTGAAGGCTGATGGAAAGGAGATGGAGAACTAAGACAAGGGTAAAAGGGCAAAGCGAGAGGGCAGGACGTTAGCCACATGGACACAGTAAAGCCTGGGACACAGCAGTTCTTGGGGTAGAATGGGCTGGGAAATGGCAGGAACCAAGCCCTTTGTGCCCAGGTGACTGGCCAGGGCAGCTGGCTGGTGGAGACAGCAACACAGTGGGCTAAGGGTGGGAGTCCAGTGAATGAGCCAAGTGCTTGTATGGGGACGCTGTGGTCCGGGCAGCACTGGGGAAGGAGGATCCCCTATTTCTGGATCCTGAGGGATGGGGTGAGGGGGGCGTGATCAGCTTCTACTGATGGGGATTCAGGGGCACAAGACCCCTGGGGAGGGTCTGAGCAGAGGGGCACTGACCTTCTGGAGGCCAAAGGTGGGGGGCAGTTGTGACGGGAGCTTGAGTCTCACAGACTGGGCAGGAGGGACGAGTGGTGGGAGCCAAGGGAAGGCCTGGGGGGAAAAGGAATGGAAGAGGGAGGGGAGGAGGCAGAGGGGGTGGACTGAGGCTTGTGGGCAAGGGAGCAGGCAGGATGCAGGAGGCTGCAGCTGGGGACTGGGCCCACTGATGTCCACAGACCTCTGCTCAGCCATCGGACACCTTGGGAGGACCCACCCAAGGCTGGATGTAGCAATGAATACAGAGGAGAAAAGCAAGCTCTAAACTTGCAGACGTAATTGCAAAAATGCATATAAAAAAACAAAACAAAGCTGGGCACAGTGGCTCACGTCTGTAATCCCAGCACCTTGGGAGGCCGAGGCAGGTGGATCCCCTGAGGTCAAGAGTTTGAGACCAGCCTGGCCAATGTGGTGAAACCCCATCTCTACTAAAAATACAAAAATTAGCCGGGTATGGTGACGGGCGCCTGTAATCCCAGCTACTCAGGAGGCTGAGGCAGGAAAATCACTTGAACCCGGGAGGTGGAGGTTACGGTGAGCCGTGATCGCACCATTGCACTCTAGCCTGGGTGACAAGAGCGAAACTCCAACTCAAAAAAAAACCAAAACAAGCAAAATCCTCTTTAACACCAAGTGGAAAAAAAACTAGAAGGAAACACAGGAAACCCTTAACACTGATTGTGTCTGATGAATGAAAACCTTAAGTGACTTTGTACATCCTTGTACTTTTTCAAGCCTTTCGTCCCCAGTACCTACTATGGTTCTCAGGGCATAGCTGGTGCTCCATCCATGTGCACTAAGGGAACTGCTTGATAACTAAAGAGCAGGAACTGCTAATATAACCGGGTCAGGGACAGAGTGGGAGGCACTTTTTAATTTTTTTTTTTTGAGATGGAGTCTCGCTCTGTAGCCCAGGCTGGAGTGCAGTGGCATGATCTTGGCTCACTGCAAGCTCCACCTCCCAGGTTCATGCCATTCTCCTGCCTCAGCCTCCCAAGTAGCTGGGACTACAGGCGCCCACCACCACGCCTGGCTAATTTTTTGTATTTTTAGTAGAGATGGGGTTTTACCATGTTAGCCAGGGTGGTCTTGATCTCCTGACCTCATGATCCGCCCGCCTCAGCCTCCCAAAGTGCTCGGATTACAGGCGTGAGCCACCGTGCCTGCCTGTGGGAGGCATTTTTAAATGCCTCCACTGGCCCCTCCCAGGCCCCACCCAGGGTTGCTCACCCCAACACTCCTTCCTAGAGACACCCAGGCATTCGACTGGGACTCTGGTCACTTCCATGCTTTTTTTTGGCCAGGAGCTGCCTGACTCCTCCTGGGCCCAGGCCCGGCTCTGTGGCTCAGAGCAGGCATCAGGTCTGCCCCTGTGGCTGCTCCAGGCTCCAGAGAGGTGAGCTCACAGCAGACCTTGGCTTAGGCCAGGCCAGAACCAATGGCAAATGTTCAGCCAAACTGTCGCAACCTGATTTCAAGTTCCTAAAACCTGGTCACCTGAAGTCCACTGCCCTGCCCTCAGGGAATGTACCATCAAGTCGGGGAAGCTAAAATGCCCCCATCAGGGATCCCATAGGAGCAGGGCAGGAGGCCAAGAGATGTCTGACAGAACAGAGAAACAGGTGGGCCATCTAAGAGGGGGCTGGGGAGGGAAAGTAACAAGTGCAGAGAGTGCAAAAGGCAAGGGTTTGCCTTCCTCCGGCCCCTTTAATCCTCCACGACCCTGGGCACTGGAAAGGTCAATTTACACTGAGGACAAAAACAGCTAGCAGGAGACCCGGCCAGAATCAAATCCAGGTCAGGCTGGCTTCGAATCCTGTGAGGGGTAAGGGTGGCTTGCTGTGGGGGCGTGTGTGTTGGGGGCGTATGTGTCGAGGATGTGATGCTCAGTGTGTCTGAGGCTCAGAATCCCCAAGTGTGAGGTGGGGAGGGCAAGGGTGCAGCTCAGGCTCGGCAGCCCCCCCACTGCCCTTCCATGGAGAAAACAAGGAGGCCCTGCAGGGCAACAGGCCCAGAAAGTGAGGGGTGACAACAAACAGAGCCCAGTCAACAGGGACGAGGGACGGAAGGCGCAGTAATGAGCTCCGCAGGGCCCCGAGCCTCCTTCCGGGACCCATAGTACCACAGCAGCACAGGAGGCAAAGTGCAATTAGCCAGGAGCGCCCAGACCCGCCCTGGCCTCCCTGGGACCCAAGCTGCTGTAGGAGATCAGCCTCCTGGCCCTGGCAGCCTCCCAGACCAGCCAGGCCAGGTGCCCCAACTCCCTGCAATAGGAACCTTTGGCCCACAGATAAACACAGGCCTCAATGACAGGCCTCCTGCCTGCAGTCCTGGGCCTGTTCTTCACTGGTGAGAGGTGGAGCTGCACCAGGAACCACTTGGGCCCAAGCCCAGGGCAGGACATATAGGCTCCCACCTACAAACGGCCAGACAGATGGCCTCTCCTGGGGAGACCGGAGTCAGGCCCAGCACCACAAGGCCCTGGGAGGTCTGGGGCAGCAAGGCCAACCGTGGGGCTGCTGGGTGGTAGCTGAGTCCAATAATTTGGAAAGGAGCTCTGTTCCCAAAACTCTCCTGAGCCTTCTCTACTTCAGGTCCCTAGTGGGCTCAGCAGGGACATATACGTTGGGCCAATTCTGCCTGTGGGGAGCTCACCTCACGGGGGAGGTGAAAGATAAACAGGCAATTGCAGGGCAAGGTGGGAGGTGGGGGGCAGCCCTACAGAATGCCCATGTGCCCCTTCAGCCCCTGACTGAGCCCTCATCTAGTGGGGGGGTGGGCTCTAAGGCAGGGGGACCTTGTTCTGAGCTCAGAGAAGGGGGTGGGAGCCTGGAAGCTGGAGAGTGAGGACTGGCCCTACACCCAGAGCACAAACCAGGCCCCAGCCCTCTCTGGGCCTTGAGGCGTAGAACTGAAATGAGCCAACGGGTGGCTCTCGAAAGCCCTCCTGGCTCAGGTGCCCCTCGAATACCCACATCCACACGCCGCAACCATGGCCTCTGCCAAGGCCCCAGGGGCCCTACAGCAGGCAGCTGCTCCTACCCTGCAGGACCACTGGGGCTAGGCCCCAGGGATGCCCACCCTGGCGTGGCTTTGAGAGGTCACACCCCCGTTCTGCAGACTCAAGAGCAAGACACCTACCAGAGTCTCAGCCTTGCCCAAGGGCACTGCTCCCTCTGATGGCCTCAGAGGATGAGGAAAAACTCTGTCTTGCACAGGAGTACCTGTATGTTCTATGATATTAATTATCATAATGCTGGTAGGCACAGCCACCTTTGGCCAAGCACGATGCTGCACAAGGCATGTTGAGTGCAGCATCTGGTCCTATCCTCACCACTCCTCGAGAGACAGCTACTCCGATTGTCCTCATTTTGCTGATGAGTAACCTGAGGCCAGCTCCAAAGCTACCAAGTGCTGAGGCTCACTGCCAAGCCTGGGAGATGCAGATGTCCAGTGCTCCTCAGCCCCACTGCCAGCCCCTCCCAAGGGATGGCAGAAGGGCAGGGATGAGCAAGGGGCAATGACCAGAGTCCCCCTGCAGTCCCTGCCAATAATTCTTCAGGGAGCCAGGGTCTGCCTCCACTCCAGCCTCCCTGCCTCCTGTGCACGGAATCTAAGGCCCTGCTGCCAAGTGCTGGGATAGGAGGTTGGGTTGCAGGACCAGAGCCTATTCTTTCCAACCCAAACCCTTTGGCCCTGGTCCAGAACACCAGCAGCTTGGAACTGTGCTGGGATAGGAGGTTGGGTTGCGGGACCAGAGCCCATTCTTTCCCACCCAAACCCTTTGGCCCTGGTCCAGAACACCAGCAGCTTGGAACTGGGAGTCATGAAGCTGGGGATCACCAAACCACCCTTGCTGAACAACTGGGAAAAGTCAGGCCCAGAGGAGGACAGCAACCAGCTGAGTCACACAGCAGGTCTGTGTCTGTCAGGGGTCTCCTGAGCCCCATCAGTGGTGTCTGCACACTAAATGTGATGCACACAGCTTCCACATTTCACAGGTGTGTATTAATCTGCCAAGTGTCCCCAACAGTGTTGGGGGGGACACATCAGAATGACCTTGGGAGGCTGACGGATTCCCAGCACCTGCCCCTGGGGGTGCCCAGCTGAAGGGTGAGGGATGGCAATTCCGACGCTCGGCCAGTACTGGGGGCCCCCACCCCATCCCTGGCACAGGCTTTTGAAAGTCTCATCTGCCACATTCAGGTTCCGCCTGTCTGGCAGTGAGGGCCACAGGCTGCGTTCACACTCCCCAGCACCCTGCCCACTCTGCCCGAGGCCTCACCTTTTGCCACAGCGACTCCCGGGAGGCAAGTGACGAGCAGGCTGCCACAAACCAGCAGTTGCCCACCTGGCCCTGGTGCAGGTCGTGGGAGCTGATGCCATCCACAAAGAGGCGGGGGTCCTCGCAGATGTCCTGCGGAGAAGGCGAGGAGAGAGCGTGAAGGGCTGAGGAGCATGCGGATGCCCCCCATGGCAGGAGACATGACAGACACAGACGTGACAGACACAGACTTGCTGTGTGATCATCAGCATGGTGATTCACCTGCCTCCCACCACAGACTTGGGGCCCTATAGGGCCCGTCTGCTCCCCGCTTGCCCCCCACCACGCGGTCCTGCCTGGGATGCCCTCTCCCCTTCCTGGCCGGAGAGTGCTCTTCCGCTAAAGGTTTGCTGATGAAGAACCTGTGGGAAGACGTCAGAGCGCTGGACCCGGGGCACTGCCTTCCTCCTACCCACTGCGCCCCTCCCTAACCAGCAAGAGCTCCATTCCCTTCCTTCTCTAGCACCAGCAGCCTGAGTGCCCACCCCCGCCAGCCCACAGGGGTACAGCAGGTTCAAGTGGGGTGGGGGTGCGGGCATGGGACAAACACCCATATCCCAGGTGGGGAGCACAAAGCGAGGGGCCAGTGGGGAGCGGTGGGCCAGGCCCCGCATGGCACTTGCCTCGCATAATCTCATCAGGTCTTCACGCCACCCAAGGAGCGAGGAGTTGTCATTCCATTGTATGGGTGAGGAATGGAGGTTCAGAGATGGACTGTGACTTGTCAAAGGCACACAGCAAGCAAATGCTCAAGTGGAGCAAAAACTCCTTTTTTTCCTTTTCTTTCTTTCTTTTTTTCTTTAGAGACGGTCTCGCTCTTTTGCCCAGGCTGGAGTGCATGGAATGCAGTAGCACAATCTCAGCTCACTGCAACCTCCAGCTCCTGGGTTCAAGCAATTCTCCTGCCTCACCTTCCTGAGTAGCTGGGATTACAGGCACCCACCACCACGCCCAGCTAATTTTTATATTTTTAGTAGAGACACGGTTTCTCCATGTTGGCCAGGCTGGTCTCAAACTCCTGATCTGCTGGCCTCGGCCTCCCAAAGTGCTGGAATTACAGGCATAAGCCACTGCACCCAGCCTCCATTTTTATTTTCTACAGAGACTGGTGGGCACGGCCCAAGAGGCTGCTCCATGAGACGCAGCCAGGGAATCCGGCCAGGGCAGCCGCTGACCCGGGAATGATCCATGAGCAACTGGCTGCTCTCAGGCTCAGCCCTTCCTAATTTCTGGAAGCCCCTTGCTCTGCCTGCCAAGAGAGAGGTAGCCCAGGGGGGCTCCAGTACCAGGTGCCCTCTGCACCTGACCCTGCCCAAGGAGCTCTGGCCTGGGCTTTCCACCTCTTCTTGCTGTGGGGGTATTTTCCTTAAAAGCTCCCTGAGGCAGTGCTGTGAAAGGGAAAAGCATGGGCTTTGGCTTCGGACTGGAGACTGAATTCCAGCTCCTCAATCGGCAATCTGGCGAGCTCTCTGAGCCTCGGCTTTCTGATTTATACAATAGAAACAACAATTTCTTTATGTTGTTGGATTTTGGGGTTTTTTGTTTTTGTTTTTGTCTTTTTGAGACATGGTCTCGTCTGTCACCCAAACTGGAGTGCAGTCACAATCACAGCTCACTGCAGCCTCAACCTCCTAGGCTCAAGCAATCCTCTGGCCTAAGCCTCACGAATAGCTGGGACCGTAGGCCCACACACCACACTCAGTGAACTCTTAAATTTTTTGCAGAGATGAGGTCTCACTATGTTGCCCAGGCTGGTCTCAAACTCCTGAGCTCAAGCAATCTTCCCGCCTCAGCCTCCCAAAGTGCTGGGATGACAGGCTTGAGCCAATGTGCATGGCCAATAATTTCTACTTTGCGAGGAGGAATCAGTGTATGTAAAGTACCAAGCCCAGGGCCTGACCCAAAGCGAATGAAAGTCTCCTTCAATTTTCAGGTGCTAGGAAGCTATGCCCAGACCTCTATGGGTGGCTCCAGCACCAAGAGATGCAACCAGGATGGGTCAGCTTACCCTGTGTTCCCTCAGCTGTAATCATCCCTCCCCAAGGCCTGAGCTGGGGGTGGGGCCTGGCCTGATCCCTAGCCCTGCCCCAGGGAACAGAGCAGGCCCCTCTTCCTCTCCCATCGCCTCACTGAGCTGAGGAAGCCACTGCTCCCCAGTGGTTGTGGGTATGGTGGAGGGTGGGGACAGGCAAACACTGAGACATGCCTTTCATGTACCAGGCATCCTGCTGACACCACAATCCATCCTCACCAAGGCACTGAGAGGTGGGCAATATCCCCTTTTACAGATAAGGAAACTGAGGCCCAGGGAGGTGTAATACCATGTCCCCGCCACACAGCATGGGCAGATGGCAGCAGCCCTCTGCCTGCCTCCACTCCAGCAGGCGCTCCTGAGCTAGTTCCATTCCAAGAGCTTCTGCGGTCCTACCACAGGCGGCCAGCAGAGGGTGGAAGAGGCAGGAAGACAGAATTTGAATGTCTGCTCCCTGCTGTGCAACTTTGGGCCTCACCTGTGCAGAGGAGATAAATGGTCATCCCAGCAGGGCTGTGTAGGGACTCTACAGATCGTGGAGCAGAGCAGTGGCAAGGGAGAATGGGGAAGAGGGCTCCTAGTTCCCACCAAGATGGGGACCCTGCTGTCCCCTCTGCCCGGAAGAACCAGAGTTTTAGAGGGTCAGAGAAAGGGCTAGAATTCCCCCAAGGGCATGAGCAGCTCCTGAGACCTGGCCCCTCCTTCCAGTTGGCACTACAGGGTGCACCACGGCCAACCTGCACGGCGGCTTCTGCAGAGCACAGGTCTAGGAAACCCAGTGAGGCCGCCTGGTCTCATCCATCCCCAACGGCACCCCGTCAGGAAGCACAGGCAGGAAGAAGGGACTTTCCCTCTCCTCCCCGCTGCCCTCCTGTCTTCCCTCCCAGCCCTGGACCACACCCCACATCCAGCCCATCCTCTGACCCAGAGGGAGCTATGACTTAGCATCTGTTCCCTGAGGCCAGGAGGGCAGGCAAGACCGGGAAGGGAGAGGGGCTTCCATATAGGAAGGACCCCAGCCACATCATGCCACGGAAAGAGAAACAGCTACCACCTGGCATCACCAGGGTTTACAGCAGGAAGTGACTCAGGTGTCCCTCCACTTCAGATCCTCCCAGCCGGTGTCCTAAGACAGACACACGACTGCCCCATCCCAGAGAGGAGGAGGCTGAGCCCAGGACAGCGCAGTGATGTCCAAGGTGACAAGGCAAGTAAGTGGACGGATCCGATGGGATGCCCTAGGTCTGCTGGGCTCCCAACCAGGGTCTCCCAACACTAAGCACCACAGCTGGGGCAGACCCGAGGTGCAGATCCAACCAGATCTGGGCCCCAGATCAGGGCTCTGGCCCCAGACACTTCTCCAGTCCTTGAGAGACAGACTGAGCTTGGGAGTCACGATTCCCAGATTCCATCACCCTGACTTGCTGTGGCAGAGCAGGAACCTGGGGGCAATCGTGCAGCCTGGGAAGGAGCAGACAGAGCGGAAGGCAGCCAGGCATGTTCCCACTGCCAGGAGAGGCTCAGGGTCACCAGCTCTAACCAACAGAAACCACCTGAGGTTGGTGGCACCTGGAGTCTGCTCTGGAATCCAGGGGCCACCTTGGGGCACCTGTAAAGGAACAATAATAGAAATATCTCACAATGACTGGGCACCTGCTATGTGGCAGGCACTGTGCAAAACAACCCTGTGAGATGGGCACTGTTGGCATCCCCTTTTTACGGATGAGGAAACCAAGGCACAGAAAGGTTAAGTCACTTGCCCAGGGCCACACAAGAAGAGGTGAACTGAGATTCAAATTCAGGCAGTCTGGCTGCAGTCTCCAGGTAGACTAGGTTTTTTGTTTGTTTGTTTGTTTTTGTTTGTTTTTTTTAGATGGGAGTCTTGCCCTGTCGCCCAGGCTGGAATGCAATGGCGCGATCTTGGCTCACTGCAACCTTCGCCTCCTGGGTTCAAACGATTCTCCTGCCTTAGCCTCTAGAGTAGCTGGGACTACAGGCACCTGCCACCAACACCCAGCTAATTTTTCTATTTTTAGTAGAGACAGGGTTTCACTATGTTGGCCAGGCTGGTCTCAGGTGGGCTAGGTTTTATGGGTGACAAAGCCATCCTTCCTTCACCTGTCTCCCTGCACCTGTCCTAACCCAGCTTAGGGGGTGTCTCACTAGATAGCAATGAGACCAAGGGTTTGGGGAAGCCCAGGCCCTCACCTCTGCCACCATGGGGCCAGGCTTCTCAAGCCTAGTGTTTGTCCTTCCACTTTTCCTGGGCCACTGGCTGGACATAGGTCATAGAGTGAGTCAGGGAAGGTCTCTGCCCACAGGCAGGGATCTTGAGAAGGAGCCAGGCCCTGACCCCCCATGTGAGCAGAGCTGTGACAGCAGGAGCCAGAGAGAAAACAGAGGAGGCTGCCTGGAGGCAGTGATGCTGGCAGAGCAGGCATGGAGAGTGCTGATAAGCAGGGAGGTTCAGGAGGGAAATGGGGACCCGAAGTGTCCTGAGGCAGACACTGCCTCCGAAATGGTCCTCGGGTGCCAGGGGCCCTTTATCTGGTGCCAGCCACCTGTGCTCCCTTCCATCCCTGTCCACACTCTCTAGGTTTCCTTAGGGTCCCCACCACCAGCCTGTGAGCTCCTAAGCAGGGCCCAGGCCTGACTTTGCCCACTTCTAGGCTTAGCAAAGCTTGGCAGGTTCCACTGGGGCTACAGACAGGTCCCTGGGAGGGAGGGGGGACAAAGTGGTGCACAGGATTGGGCTGTACAGGGGCTACCCCTGAGGGCTGGGGGTTGACCATTTCTCCAGGCAACACAGCTCTAGGACAGCATTCTGCACCTGCAGTCACCGCTCCCCTGCTCAGCCCCTCCCAGCCTGTTAGACCAGCTCCACCTGACAGGCCACAGCCCAGCCCACCTCCCTTCTCCCTTCGTGGCACAACAAGAAATTCAGGTTTCTATTCCTGGTGTACAAGGCAAGGCAAGGCAGCAGACTGGATCCATGGCACCTGGGCTATATCTGCAGAGGCTCCCTCCACGTCCATCCTCCTCCCCCACTCTTTGTCCATCCAGCTTCACCCTAGTCACCACCCTCCTGGAATCTAGGATCACAGAAGGAATGAACTAGACAGTGGGAAACAGGTCCGGGAAGGACACGGGACTTCCATCTGGGACTGGAAAGGGAGTTGTAGCCTACAGCCCATCCCCTCTGCAGAAGACTTGCCCTCCCCCAGCCCTACCTCCTTCTCCTCCATGGCAGTCCGCACCCTTCAAGGCCTCTGAAAGCTCTCCCTGACCCCACTGAACCCCATCTCTGAGCACATGCCCAGAAGGGGGTCATTCCTGGGCAGTTCGGCTGGGTGTGCCCCCGCTGCCAGGCCTTGCTGCAAACTGACTGTTCTGTGGCATGAAAAGGCCTTATGTTCAGGGAGCCAACGAGTAGGGCCATCTCCAGGAAATGGCTTGATGGGCAAGAGTCCCCGGGACTGGGCTGAGGCTGGGGCCCCCGAGACTGCCCTAGGGGAATTCTGCAGGTTCCAAAACCAGTGTCTATTCATTAGTCCCCCTCCCCCGCCCCACCTTGTCCCCTCTGCATTCCACCAAAGGACCTCCAGGCTCATACCCAGATGTGGGAGAGATAGCATGCTGGATGAGGGGATGTTGCCCCCACAGGGTGACAGGAGGCCGCCTACCAGGGCCCGGGCCCTGAGCGAGGAGGATGGACACCCTGAGCTCCCAGGCCTGGGGACATTCTCCATTCTCCATGCATCTCCCCAGCCAGGCCTGTGAGGGGCCGGCGAATGGCCACTGTACTGGAAAGAACAAAAACATAGCGAGCCTGTGGGTGAAGGGTGTGGGCTGAAGGCAGGTGCCCAGGTCGGCACCCAAGAGGACAAGGCCTGGTCCCACCTGCAGAGTCAATAGGAGATGGGATGTCCCAGCCAAGGTGGCTCTAGGTCCCCAACACAAAGTTGCCAAGGAGAAGACAAGCAAGAGAGGGGAACCAGTTTGTCACCTGCCTCCCATGTGTATGACACCACAGATACCTGAAGTCATTTCGGTTTCCAGAAACTGTGACCAGCAAGAATTATCCTTCCCCAATTACAGATGAGGAAACTGAGGCCCAAGCAGGAGTGACTTGTTCAAGGTCACACTTCTAGTAAGGTAGGGCCAAGGCTGCAGCCAAGTTCACTGTGGCTCAAAAACTAGCCTCTGCATTCCATTTGAGAGGCAGTGAGGCTGGGAGGCTGGCTGAGGAGACCCTCTAAGAACAGAGCAGCCACTATAAGGACCAACTCAGAGAAGGAGCTGGAGGGGATGGACGGGCATGCAGCACAACTTCTCATTTGTAAACAGGCGGTCACAGGTAAGACTCCATCGAAACAAGGCTGCCTGAGGCCAAAGTTCCCTCTCACTGGCAAGCAGCTGGGAGTTAATGATAACCCACTGGGCTGGGCCCGCCAAGCAAGCTGAGCCAAGCCTGCTTGACTTCCTGCTCCACAAACCTCCCATCCCGTTAGTGGGGCAGGGGCTGCCTGTCCTGCAGGCTTGTGGCTAGCCAGTAGGCAGTGCCTACACACATGGTTTAGGAAATCCAGGCAGTGCCGTGGACCATCCACCCCAGCCTGGTCTGAGTCCCCATCGCTGCTGCCCCTTGGGCCCCACTCACACAGCTCTCTGAACACCAGCCACCATACGCTGTCTGTCACCTGCCCCCACATCCAGGGCAGGGCAGCTCTGCGTGTCTAGAAAGGGCAGGGCACCAAGTGAGCCAGCGAGGAAGGCAACGAGAGGAGGAGGTGTGGCATGGCTCCTGAACCCACAAGGAAGGGGGCTCAGAAAGGGCAGCTGACTCCCCTGGGTCACGCAGCACGAGAGTACCAAGCAGGCCAACCTGGCGTCTCCTCCTCTCACCGCAGCAAGCCCAGCCTGCTCCCGCCAGGCCTCACCAGCCTCTTTTCGGAGCCACGGACCTAAAATGTCTGGGCAATGGCCAGAGGGCAGGAGGGAGTCAGGACGGGGGTAGCCAGGGGATGGAGTGGGAGGAGGGCGAAGAGCTCGAGTGCCCAGCCCTCCTCCCCACAGCCAAGGCCTCACAAAGGCCCTTTGAGGCCAAGGCCTCCCTCCCCACCTACTTGACAAAGGAAGATAGGAAGGCGTGGGAGAGGGGGCCCGAGAGGCAAAACTCTGTGGCCAGGCCAGGAGGCTCCTGGGCCTTCCAGAGAGTCAGTACAGGGCCAGAGATTCTGTTACAGCTCTTGGGACTGAGGTCAAGGGCACCAGGGGCCCTTTATCTGGTGCCAGGAAGGTGGGGTGCAGGGAGGCAGGACTCTTCAACTACCCCTGCTAGCAGCTCATGGGTGATCTAGGACACGCACCTTCCTCTCTTGGCCTCAGTTTCTCTGCCTCTCAAGAGTCCCAGTCCAAGGACATCTACAGGGTATTTTCAGTCAGAAGGGACTCGAGATCATAGCCTGGGAGGGAAACTAGAAAACTACATTTCATTTTCCCAAAAAGCCCAGGGGATCAGGAGGAACTTTGGAAAATGCAAATCTGACCCTGTTACAGGCTGCTGAAAGCCTTTGCCTTCGCAGGACCTCACTACCCACAGAGAAAGGTCGAGCATCTTGGCCCCAGATCTGCCATCCCAGGCATGGCTCTCCACAGGCCCACATGAGCCTGAGGGGCTCCCACCTGTGAGTTTCTATTCCCTCTGCCTTTTCCCACCTGGCCCTTTGGGCAAAAACCTCATCACCCTTCACCTCCAAGACACCTCCTCTGATTACTGGGCTGCGGGAGTCACAGCCTCCTCCCAGCCTGGAGCATCCTTGAGACAGCAGCATGGTCTCCCGCATTGTGAGGGGACGACCCTCAGTGTCACTAGCACAGCCCTGGAGGCCAGGGAGAGTAACCTCCTGCAGCCTCCCCTCCACCCAGGCCACCAGGGACCCCATTCTGCAGGACCCATAGACAAGCAGCGAACCCCTCCCCAGCCCACCCTCACACCCAGGAATCGGGGTTCAAGGGGATGAAATCACACCAGGAGGCCAAACATTTCTGTGTAACACACTCTAGCCTCAGGGACCAAAAGGAGTGGTCGGAGAGACGCCACCTGTTCATCATTATCAGTATCCATGGTCCCGTACTGGCTGCCAGGCTGTGAGTGGAATGAGTGCATGCCTTACCTCTTTTAATTCTCACAACCACTCTATGAGGTAGGTACTACTATTTTTTTACGATTATTATTATTATTGATTAATCACCATAATAAATACTTTTCATTTCTACCACAAATGACTATTTCAAAATCATGATGATAACAATCAGGAAAGTAAATTCCTTACATTTGGATGTCAATCTACATTTTATCAAAAATGGTCATATCCACATCACCCCATTTTTATTCCAAAAATGAGCCTCAGCGGGGTTGAGGTTACTGCCCCATTTTTCCTGTGAGGAAGTGGAGGCCCTGAGAGGGGTGAAGGCCTGGCTGGGCCTCAACCAATCCAGTGGTGGCCACAGGATTACAGCCCATTCTCCGAGCTCCCCATCCAGATCAAATCCCACCGTTTCAGCACCCTCACTTTCTCAGCAGCCTGGGGCCAGGGATGCCTCCTCCCACCACCCCGATGTCCCTGCAGACCCAGCCTTGTGGGTGGGCCTGGGCCTGCTCACCCAGCTCCAGCTGGGACCAGACACTGACCTTGGGTCGCTTCCACCTGACGGCGGGCCCCGGCGTGCCCTTATAGTAGAGTGAGTCGTCAGTGGCGGGGAAGAGGGGGTCCTCGAAGAGCACCTTCCTGCGCCGGCAGTCCCGCCTCAGGGCCGAGTAGTTCTGGTCCTCATAGGGCTTCACACACGAGAACATGGTGGCTGCTGCCCCAGGGAGGGGAGGGGGAACACCTGGACAGGAAGGCAAGAAGACCGTCACTCACAGAGTCCCTGGGTCCCTGATGCGCCCTGTGAAGCGGACATCATCAGCCCCATGGCACAGGCAAGGAAGGCTCAGGGAGGCGTGGAGCCTACCCAAGGTCACACAGCTGGTATACAGCAGAGTGGGACAGGCACCGACCGGCCTGACTCCATAGACTGGATTCTCTCGTTTCTGAAGCTCAGAGGTGATACCAGGCCCACAGGCCACACAGAGCTCAGGCCTGGCCCACACCGCACCCACCTCCCTGCCTTCCTTTGTTTGACCAGCCTTCCCTACACCTCCTCAGATGGAATCAGACCAGTGGCCAGCCCTGGCAGCTCCCTGGCTGGTGTGCCTCCCACAGGAAAGCAGCGTGTGCCTCTGGGTTTCCCTCCCCACCTCTAGAGAGTGGCACATTTCTGCTGGTGTGGGAAAACCTTGCCCCAGGTACCCCTCTCGGCATCATTCATTCATTCTCTCCGGTCCTCCCCGCACCATGCTGCCTTCCTCACAGCATCTTGGGAATAGACGTCTCTAATTCTGTAGAGAGCAGGCCCATGGCTCCTTAACCCTCCCTCCATTCCCCAGGGGCCCAGGTGGGCCCAGCCAAGCGCCCTGAACTTTGCACCAATGTGCTGACCAAGTGCAAGGGACACAGACTGGACCAACATGGTCAGGGAAGGCCTCTGGGAGTGGAGGGCAGGGCAGGGCAAGGAACAGCGGCTGGCAGGGCCTGCATATCAGGTGTGCTGAGAGATGCTCGGACAGCCAAGCACCTGAGTGACCACCCCATTTATGATCCACGCCCCCCCCCATCCCTCAAACTCCATCTGGGCTGTGGTGCAGCTCCACAGCCCCCGATCTACTCTTCCTGGGGCCTGCCCAGGGTAACAGTGCAATCCTTTTGGGGTAAAGGCCACAATTTCCAGCCCAGCCCTGAGGGAAACCAAGGCAAGGCAGGCTGGCTGTGGGAGTGATATCTGAGATCAAGACTGGTGTGAGTGCCAGCCCCAGTGGTACCACCCTCCTGCTGGGTGACGTTGAACAGGTCATGTGAACTCTCTGAGCCCGTTTTCTCATCTCAGTGATGGGAATTACGCAGTGCTGCTGCACCTCCTGGAAGGAGTCAACCCATTAACTGAAGGCTGAGGAGCCCGCCGAGCATGCCAGTGGGAAGAGGAGTGAGGGGGAAGGGGCCAAGACACCCAGTGGTCCCAAGAGACGCCCCATTTCCCTGGCCAGAGGTGCGTGTGTACTGCCTGCCAACAGTGCCGGTGGGCACACGGCTGCCAGCTTTCACAAAATACAACTGCGGCTCAGTGAGGTGAGGTGACCTGCCCAAGCTCCCCTGGAAACCTGGTGTCCGGACGGGAACCCAGATCCTCCGACTTTAGTGCCACCGCCTTGGCTGTGTGACCCTGCTGCTCTCACTTAGGGTCTCCCCACACACCATGGCTGAGCTGGAGCCTCACTGGGGCCTCATGTGGAGGGAAAGAGGGAAGGGAGAGACAGGAAAGGAAGGAGGCGAGCGCGGGCAGTGAGCATGGGCACAGATGGACAGCAGGGAGGGCAAGGGGGTAATTGTCCCCCCACCTGCCAAGGGAGCTGAGAGCAGTTGTCTCCTGCTCTGCACCCAAGCCACTTCACCTTCTGCCCCCATATCCATACTGGGCCTGCTGGAGTGCTGCTGTGTGACCTCAGGCCAACCACTTAACTTCTCTGGCTGCCCCTCTGCCCACGGAGGCCAGCAGCCCTGCCCCCTCCCACCCATTCTCCCTGCCTTGGAGGTCTGAGGGAGAGAGGGGAGGAGCTCACAGAGCCAGCTTCCGGGCTTCAGGCTTCTGGCAGAGTCACCGAGGAGCAGCATTAGCACCACGGGTTTCCGGCAGGGTCAGTTCAGGAAGCAATTTAGGCTACAAGAATTAGATCAGAGAAGCTGAAAGCAGGAGCCCAGAAATCAGCTCTTGCAATTCCAGTGTTTCTGAGCCTAGAGGATCCAGAGAGGGAGAGGAAGCTCGCCCAGGGCACACAGCCAGGCTGGTGGAGAAAGAGGGTCTGGCTGCTCTCCAGGCTAGGAAGGGGCCAACGCTGCTGGGAGGGTCCACTCCTGGGGAGGATGGAAGGGAGGTGGAGGCCATAAAGGGAGAGCTCGGCTGGGCCAGGGGCTGCACAGGGCCAGGCCTGGCTGGCTGAGGGTCTGATACCGTTGCCCCATCCCTCCAGCCTCACCTGCCTGCCAGGCTAACCTTGGCCTACTTATGTGAGGTTCTTCTGGCCCCGGCCCTTGCACAGACTGCCCCTCTGCACCCTCCATCTGCCCCAAGGTCACCTCCCACTGTATCTATGGGGCCAACACCCCGACAGGGTCAGGTCTCCTCTGCTAGCTCCAGGCAGAGCACTGAAGGCCACGGATAGACCAGGAGGCAGGCAAGCTGCTCCACCCAGGCCTTTTCTTTCTGAGCCTGAGCTTAGGCCCGTAGCACTTCCTGTCTCCCTGGTGTTTTTAGCTGTTTGGGCCGAGCACGACCCCTGGGTGGGGTTCAGGACCACCTGAGCTTCCCAGCTGCCCTGTGTGCCTGCCCTCTTCCCTCCTCCTGCCAGTCTCATCCCCACCATTCTCCACCCTGGGCTGAAGCTCTGGGGCTCGGAGCTCCTCACAGCTCCCACAAGACTGTTCCCTCAGGGCCTCTGCACACACTGTTCCTCTGCCATCCTGGTGCCCCTGGGACAGCACCCGTTAACACTGTATCCCATCTGCACATGACTTGTCTGCCTCCCCAGCCTACCCCATGCCCCTCCAGGGGAGGGGCTGTGTCCAGCTCCTCTCTCTATCCCAGGGTCCAATGTGGGGCTCCAGGGATTGAGTAGCTATGTTGCATGAACCAACAAAGGTGAGTGCAGGAGGAATTCCTTTAAGAAGAGAAAAAGGCTCAGAGAGTGGCGGAGGCTCCCTAGGGGAATCAGCTTTCCATATCACAGACGCCAGCACTCAGGTCTGCTGCAGCAGGGCCCACCCCTTCACCCTGGGGAAGGCCTGGCTCTCCTCTCCTCCCCTCCCTGACAGCTGGGTGCCAGCCGGTGCCCACATCCCCACTATCCAGACTGTAGCCCTAGCACATTCTGCTGCGGCCCAGCCCTTCTCCAGCTCCTGAGCCTCGACACAGGCCCCCGCTGTCCTGAGCAGGCCGCATTACCTCACTGGTCTGCATGGTCCTTGTCTGGAAGAGACAATGTGCCAGGGCCTCTGGGCCACTGTGAGGAACAAACAAGACCCCACCATGCAGAGCAGCACTCTGTATCCTTTCATGCTCTGTGCCCTGAGGACTGACAATCTCAGGCAGTCGACATCTGGGCTTCACCCACGATGTGTCCAGACCCCCGCCAGGTATGGGGGGGCTACCACAACTTGGGGTTCCTGTCGGAGTTGGTCTAGTGTAGCCAACAGACATAAGGCCAAATGAAGTATGTGTCATTCAGAGGTTCCAGCAAGAGGAAAGCAGGGAAGCCTCCACACAGGCCTGGCCACAGAGGCAGGAGAGAAAGGCCATTCCAGGCAAAGGGAACAGTTCACACAAAGGCTCAGAGGTATGAAAGACATCTTTATTACCACCTCAGGGCACCCCCTAAAATGAGCACAGTGCTAACCTGGGCCCTGCTTTGAGAAGCCTAGGATACGGAGTCTGGAGGCTTGAGATCTGCATAAGAGGCTGCAGACTCTGGACAAGCTCATTGATGTTCCCATCTACAAAATGGCTTAGCTGGCCATCATCTCCAGGGAAGGCTCACTGGTATCAGCCCTCCTCCTCCTGTGGCCAGGGCAGCGGTGAGTCAGACCCAGCCTGCACAGCGAGGCCTCTGTGGACCAAGAGTGGAAGTTCTGAGTTGGGTCAGAATGAGGGGGCTGGGGTGCTCACCAGGGAGCTTCAGGAACCCAGTCTTCTGGCAGGTCAGTCAGATCTGAGTTTGCATCCCAACTGCATCATTTAGCTGCTGTGTGTCCTTGGGCAAGGTGGGAACCCCTCTGAGCTGCTGTCAATCAGCAAGCCTCCTCTGAGCCCTACTGGGTTCCAGCCTCTAAGGTGACAGATGACAGAAAGAAAGTGGCATCTGTTCCTAGGCCTGCCTTAGGGAAGCTCAGTCTATCCTCACCTGGGACATGGTTGGTACTCCTCTTCCAGGAGGCTGTGTGGCCTAGTCTGCTGTTCCCTGGACCTGCTGGAGGTAGCGGGGACAGCCTGGCTGTGTACAGGATGGAATAAGGCCTCATCTTCCAGCGGGCTGATACCTGTGAGCCTTCCCTGGACCACCTAAGCCATTTTGTAGATGGGAACACCAAGGAATTTGTCCTTGAGGCAGAAGCCAAGGCCAGGCTCCAGAGCTGTGTGGAGGGGCCTACCTCTCTGAGCCTCTGAGAGATGGGGTCATGGAGCCAGCATCAGCCCCAGGGGTATAATAAGAACCAAGGACACAGCTGAGCCCAAGCCCAGCAGCAAGAGGGCCTCAAAGCCACCACGGGCCTCAAAGCCACAAAGGACCCAGAATAAGCAGAGCCATTTGAAGAGAACAAGCTGGAGGACTTACACTACTAAGTAACAAGGCTGATCACAAAGCTCACTGGGCACTGTCTTATAGAACAGTGGAACAGAATAGAAAGTTCAGAAATAAGCCACAAGTATAAGGACACCTGATATATGACAAAAGAGATGCCACAATGCACTGGGGAAAGGATTTATCTTTTCAATAAATGGTGCTGGGTCAACTGGCTATCCATAAGGAAAAACAGTTGTCTTACCCCTACCTCAAACCATATACAAAACTTATTCCAGAGAGATTTCAAATCTAACTGAAAGGTAAAACAATAATGCTTTTAGAAAAGAACATGAGAAAAAAAGTAAACTCAAATGGTCTAAAAATGGAAGAAAAAGTGCCCAACTTCACTAACCATTAAGGAAATGCAAATTAAAACCACAATGAGATACTGCTATACCCCCACTAGAATGACTAAAGTGAAACACACACGCAGAAACACACACACACACACACACAATCTCAAGTGGAGCTCTTATGCATTAGTGGTAGGAGGACAAATTGGTATAATCACTTTACGAAACCATTTGACTATATCTAGAAAACCTGAAGAAATAATATAATCATGTATTCATATAATCTAGTAATTCTAAGAATATGTCCAATAGAAATGCATGCACATATTCACCAAAAACCATGTACAAGAATGTCTATTGCAGTAGTATTTGTTAGAGCTGAAAATGAGAAACAAGCTAAGTGTTCATCAACGAAAGAATGGATCAATAAGTTCTTGTATATTCATATAATAGAATAGTAAACAATAACGAAAATGAACAAATTGTTGTTGCACACAACCCTATGGATGGATCTTACAAGCATATTAAGCAAAAGAAGCAATATTACATGATTCTATTTAAATAAAATAGAAAAGCAGAGCCAGCATTACCCCATTACCAAAGCCAGATAAAGACACTACAAGAAAAGAAAATTATAGACCAATATGCCTTATGAACACAGATGCAAAACCTTCAACAAAATACTAGCAAACAAGGTGGGTGTGATGGTGCATGCCTGTAGTCCCAGCTACTCAAGAGCCTCAGGAAGATAGCAAGACCCAATCTCCAGGGAAAAATAATAATAATAATAAGGCAAATAATTCAAAAGCACATTAAAAGGATCATTCACCATGATCAAGTAAGATTTATATGAAGGATGCAAGGATGGTTCAACATATGCAAATCAATAAATGTGATACACGATACTAACAGAATAAAGGGCAAAAAACATATGATCATCTCACTGATTTAAAAAAACACATTTGACAAGATTCAGCATCCTTTCATGATAAAAATTCTGAACAAAATAGGTATAGAAGGAATACACAGAAATCAGTAGCATTTTTATATACTAACAACACACTACTCAAAAGAGTCAAGAAAACAATCCCATTTACAATAGTTACCATGGAAAAAAGAAATGCTTAGGAATAAATATTACCAAGAAGGTAAAAGACTTGTACACTGAAAACTATGAAACACTGATGAAAGAAATTGAAGACACAAATAAATGGAAAGATACAGATATGTACATATACATATCTGTATATATAGATAAGAATTAGTATTGTTAAAATGTCCATTCTACCCAAAACAATCTACAGATTCAATCCAATCCCCTATCAAAATTCCAATGACATTTTTCACAGAAATAAAAAACAATCCTTAAAATTCATACAGAATCACAAAAGACCCTGAATAGCCAAAGCAATCTTAAACAAAAAGAACAAAGCTGGAGGGATCACACTACCTGACTTCAAAATATACTACAAAGCTATAGTAACCAAAACCACATGGTACTGGCACAAAAACAGACACAAAGACCAATGGAACAGAATAGAAAGCCCAGAAATGAATCCGCATATTTAATGTGTCAATTAATTTTCAACAAAAGTACCAACGACACACAAAGGGGAAAAGACAGTCTCTCCAATAATTGGTGTTGGGAAAACCAGATATCCACACGCGGAAAAATAAAAGTTTCCCTATCTCTCATCGTATGCAAATATTGACTCAAACGGACTAAAGACTTAAATATAAGACCTGAAATTATGAAACTACTAGAAGAAAACATGGGAAAAGCTGTTATGACATTGGTCTGGGCAATGATATTTTAGATATGGCCCCAAAAGCACAGACAACAAAAGCAAAAATAGACAAAAGGGATTACATAAAGCTAAAAAAGTTTCTGCACAACAAAGAAAACAATCAACAGAACAAAGAGACAACCTGCAGAATGGGAAAAATGTTTGCAAACTAGCCATCTGACAAGAGTCAATATCCAGAATATATAAGAAATTCAAGCAACTCAATAGCAAAAAAACCCTAATGATCTGATTTTAAAATGGGCAAATGATCTGAATAGACATTTCTCTACAGAAGACATACAAATGGTCAATAGGCATATGAAAAAAATGCTCAACATTGGCTGGGCACAGTGGCTTATGCATGTAATCCCAGCACTTTGGGAGGCCGAGGCAGGTGGATCACCTAAGGTCAGGAGTTCAAGACCAGCCTGCTCAACATGGCAAAACCCCATCTCTACTAAAAATACAAAAAATTAGCCAGGCGGGCACCCAGCTACTCAGGAGGCTGAGGCAGAAGAATCGCTTGAACCCAGAAGGTGGAGGTTGCAGTGAGCCGAGATCGTGCCACCGCACTCCATCCTGGGAGACAAGAGCGAAACTCCATCTCAAAAAACAAAAAAAAAAAATTAAAAATCTCAACATCACTAATCATTAGGGAAATGAAAATCAAAACCACAATGAGATACCACCTCCCACCTTTTGGCTTTTATAAAAAAGACAAAAGTGTGATATCTTATTAAAAAAAGACAAAAGATATGTCTTTTATAAAAAAAGACTTTTTTAAAATCTTTTTTTTTTTTTTTTTGATACAGAGTCTCGCTCTGTCGCCCAGGCTCAAGTGCAATGGTATGATCTCGGCTCACTGCAACCTCCCTTTCCCAGGTTCAAGCCATTCTCCTGCCTCAGCATCCCAAGTAGCTGGGACTACAGGCATGCGCCACCATGCCTGGCTAATTTTCATATTTTTAGTAGAGACGGGGTTTCGCCATGTTGGCCAGGCTGGTCTCAAACTCCTGACCTCAGGTGATCCGCCTGCCTTGGCCTCCCAAAGTGCTGGGATTACAGGCATGAGCCACTGTGCCTGACTTAAATCTTTTTACAAAAGATACGTCTTTTATAAAAAAGACAAAAGATAAGTGTGGGCGAGGATATGGAGAAAAGGAAACCCTTGTACACTGTTGGTGGGAATGTAAATTAGTACAGCCATTATGGAAAACAGTATAGAGGTTTCTCAAAAAATTAAAAATAAAACTACCATATGATCCAGCAATCCCACTACTGGGTATAAATCCAAAGGAAATGAAGTCAGTATGTTGAAAACATATCTGCACTCCCATGTTCACTGCAGCACTATTCACAGTAGCCAAGATATGGAATTAACTTAACAGCCCATCAATGGATGAATGGGTAAAGAGAATATGGTATATACATACAATGTAATACAATTCAGCCATGAAAAGAAGGAAATCTCATCACTTGTGACAACATGGATAAACGAGGAAGGCAATACACTAAGTGAAATAAGCCAGACACAGAAAGACAAATAACACATGATCTTACTCATATGTGGAATTTTTTAAAAGTTGAACTCATAGAAGCAGAAGGTAAAATGGTGGTTAACAGGAACTGAGGGGTGAGGGTGGGGAGGGAGGTTGCAGAGATGTCAGTCAAAGGACACAAAATTTCAGTTAGATAAGAGGAATAAGTTCAAGAGATCTATAAGTTCAAGAGATTGATTGCAACATGGTGACAATAGTTAATAACAATAGATTATACTCTTGAAGATTGCTAGAAGTAGACTTTTCTTTTTTTGGAGTCTCACTCTGTTGCCCAGGCTGGAGCGCAGTAGTGTGATCTCGGCTCACAGCAACCTCTGTCTAACGGATTCAAGCGATTCTCCTGCCTCAGCCTCCCTGGGATTACAGGTGACTGCCACTAGTCTCAGATAATTTTTGTATTTTTAGTAGAGATGGGGTTTCACCATGTTGGCCAGGCTGGTCTCAAGCTCCTGATCTCCAGTGATCTGCCTGCCTTGGCCTCCCAAAGTGCTGGGATTCCAGGCTTGAGCTACTGCGCCAGGCCGAGAGTAGATTTTGAGTGTTCTCAGGACAAAAAAGTATGTGAGGTAATGCGTGTGATAATTAACTCGATTTAGCCATTCCACAATGTATACACATTTCAAAATATTACATTGTACATGATAAACATATACAATTTTTATCTATTTAAAAAATCCATTTTTTTAAGACAAGCAAAGCCTGCATAACTCATCTACAGTGAACAGAAAGCAGGACTTGGCTATCTTGGGGGTAGTGACTGGCAGGGGTGTGAGAGAGCTTGTGGGGTTCCGGTAAAACTACTTCTTGACCTGGATGGTGGTTCCCTGGGTGTGGTCCCTGTGCAAATCCACTGAGCTCTACACTTAAGACCTATGCACCTGTCTGTAGATCAGTTACATATGCTTCAATAAAAAGGTAAACAAAAAAAGCCAGCACAGTGGCCCTGGGAGGAAGGGCTGGCTGAATGTGGTAACCCAGGTCCCAGCAGATCCGGGCCCTTCACAGCTGTAGCCCTGTCCAGCTGGACACCACATACCTAGGTGGGCTGACCTAAAGGGAAGGGAGGCGGAGTGGGAAAGTGCCCCAGGCTGGGTCGGAGCACTAGCCTTTGTCACACGCAGGCTGTGTGACCTTCTGCAAGCCTCCAATTCTCTGGTCCCAGCCTCCTCCTCTAGCTCTCAGGACGCTTGCGGACTTGACACTCAAGAGTGTCTCAACACTTGGAGCAGTCCACAAGAAGGTCCTATAGGTGTGTGGCACCCCGACACCCCAACCAAGCACACACCTGCAAGGTTTCCTCTGCACCTGAGAAGGGCAGATGCCAGCCAGAGACCATCCCTAGGAGGATGTTTTCAGCCCTGAGGAGGCTGGCATGGTGCTCAGAAAAAAAGGGGAGGGGAGGGGTGTGGGGCAGGGATCATGGATGAGGCTGCAGAGGATCCCGCCAGAGGCCCCGGGATGCCATGTGCAGAGTGTGGCTTCATCCTAAGGTGATGGGGAGTGTGGAAGGGTGCTGAGCAGCGGAGGGACTTGGTCACGGCTGTCTTGGGGAGCCCCATCTGGCTGCCACATGGGAAACGGACTAGAAAAGGACAAGACTAAACCAGAAAGACCAGAAGAACGGCCAAAGGACTTGGACTGGCAGTCTCACGTGTGGATGCGGAGGGGCTGGGTTCCAGGGCCGAGTGGGAGACAGCCTCACCTCTTCCTGGTGGCCAGCCACTGGTGGGGGTGAAGGGAGAATGCAGGAATGCCTGCTGAGGGTCCTTCTCCTGTGCTCCACTGCCCCGTACCCCACAGTGGTGCCCAGCGCAAAGCACAGGCCTGGCAGAGTGAGTATCACCCAGTGCCGGCCGAAGGAGCCAGTGACACCCTCACCCATTCCCTGCCAGTCAAAGCCCCCTTTCCCCTACCTCCCTTCCTCAACCTCTTCTCCCCTCTTAAGGGAAGACACCCCCCACCACCACCTTTTGCCATATGAACAGGGGAGGGCTGAACAGCTGGGGCTTCATCATTTAGGGGACACAGTCAACTCCAACTTGCACATCTTTGCTGGTGCCCGATTTGGGCTGGCGCTGAGCTGGCTGATGAGGAGGGGGCCGGGGGTGAATGGTGGTGGCCTTCCGAGATGGAGCCCGAGCAGGGCCAGAAGGATAGGCCAGAAGCAGCAAGGGCACAGCAGGGTACAATGTGGCACAGGGAGAGGGAAAAGGTGGGAGGGCACTGGGTGGGCGGAGCCTGGGGGGAAGCTGGCAGGACCAGCTCTGCAGGGCTGGGGATGCCAGGCAGAGGGGCATCAGCATTTACTGGGGCACAGGGGAGCCAGGGGCAAGACTAAAGGTCAGATGCTGATGCAGTGACCCAGGACTGGAAGAGCCCTGGCTTGAGCCATTGCAGGGAAGGCCAGAAGCCAGAGGGGACTAGAAAGGGCAGAAACTCCATTTGGTGGCTGCCTGGTTATTTGTGTTTTTGATTTTGTTAATGTATTTATCCCCTTCTATCCCATACCCCATCCTCCATCTGCTCCCTAAGTCACCATCTAATAAGATGCTTAAAGCATGTCTCTTTGTCCTTTCGTGGGTGTACTGTGACCTCCCAGGCCCCTGTCTCTCTGACGCACCGTGTGCTGAGGAATGGATGGCAGGGTGGGGAGGGAGAATGTGCGGTGGAGGGAGAGCCAGGCTCAGAGCCACCTCAGGCTCCCAGCCTCTAGGCCACCCAGAGCTCTGGGCTCCTGGGTTCTGGCGCCAGAGCCAAGGCAACCAGGCCCAGTGAGTCACTCCAGCCACCACCAGGCGAGCTGGCACCAGGGCTGGGAAATCCTGTCTATTTCCTCCCCTCCCCTCCCCTTCCCTTATCGTTTCTGTGTCCAATCCATATCTCCACCAGGCTGCTGAGTGATCTTTCTAACATAAATCCCACCAGGCCGCTCCCCTGCTAGGAGACACAGAGGGCCTTGTGGGCAGGGCCATGTGTGTATGGGGAACAGGGTCTCTGGCTGGTCCTGGGGGAATGGTGGTCCTGCAGCCGTGATGTCCCCTGGTGGTGCATGTGAGGGCTGTGCTGGCCTGCACGCCTGGCTCTGTGTGACTCTGACTGAGTCAGAGGCCTGACCCTGCAGCTGTTCTTCATCTGGCAATTGGGTCCCGCCCAGGGTGCTGTGAGCAGGAGGGAGTGTAGGGACAGCAGGAGCCGCTGTTGTAAGCAGCATCTGTAAGCAAGCGGCCAAGGGAGAGGAGCTTCTGAAAGGGTGTTCCAGGTCAGGGGTTCCTGCAGGCCTTGGGCAGGACAGGAAGAAGTCAAGGACCTGGCCACACTCGTGGAGGTGGAGACTGTTGGGCAGGGGGCAGCCCCAGGCCAAGCCTCGGGTGAGCAGCTCACCACAGTTTTAACACTGAAAGAACCACATCCAGGAAACCCACAGTCCCAGGCAACCCAGTGCGGTGGCCACCGTACCTCGGGGCTCCCAGTCCAGCACCAGGTCCTGCAGAGAAAGTGCTGACAGCAGGTAGATACAGCTGGGCGTCCCTGTGCAGGACATTCTCTCTCACCCGGGGTGGGGTGGGGGCTGTGTGCTCGCTCACTCCCCACAGGAGAGACAACCTAACAAAATGGGACTTGATCAGGTCACTGAAGCCACCTCTGCCTCACTGTGCTGTGTGAACCCAGGAAAGCTCTTGCCCTCTCTGGCCACAGGCTCTCGTGTTTGAGTGGCAGGGAGGGGAACACTACACACTATTTTTCAATCTGGCGGGTTTATCACCAGGACAGCCCTTTTCTCCACTTCCTGTACAGGCAGTCCTAGACTCGAGTCCCTAGACTGTCTCCAAGACTCAAGGTTTAAAGACTGGTGAGACAGTGCCCATCTCTCACTTTGGGAAACTGAAGTGCGCCATTCCTCAGCACAAGCTCCTGCACAACCTCAGAAATGAGTTGTGCTGTTCTCATTACACAAATGGGAGACAGAGGCTCTGAGGGGAAAGAGGACATTCAGGGCAGAGGCACGAACCTGTCCCATGTCAAAGTCCTGCTCAGCCTGGCCCACCACCCCTCCCTCGGGCAGTGACCCACTCTCCAGCCCTGGGTGTCCTGCTCAGGTGTGTCCCCCATTCCAACTTCACTTGCACACCTTCCCTGTGCCTGACCAAGGGGCAGTGAGGAGTCAGATGGGAATCTGCCCTAGAGGTCAGCCTGGTGAAGGCGAGAGGCAGAGGCCTCGGTACAAGGCAGCGAGATCTGCTCTCAAAGGAAGTGATTCGTTCACACCAGGCAGGGACGGCTGCATGGAGGAAGTAGCAACAAAACAGGATCTCAAAGGGTAGATTGTGATTTCAAGAGATGGAGGAGGTGGAAGGTTTGGGGGAGGAAAGATTATTCTGGAGGAAGAAATCATTCAGGCAAGTCTGGAGGACAGGGTGCAGGGGAGAGGGAAGAGGAAGTAGAGAAATATTGCCACAGCCAGGTTGTGGCCGGCCCTGAAAGCCAGGCTAAGAACTCAGGCATGAGACGGGGTGTGATGATGTATGAGAAGGTCAACGGGAAAGGAGGCCCAGGATGCAGGCAGGGAGGCCAGGCTATAGGCAGGCCCCTGAGAGAAGCGGGGCCCAGTATGGCGTGGCCTTGGCCATGAGGAGGGAAAGGAGACTCACACAGGGGCAGGTCCGCAGCAGGCAGGCCGGGGCTCTGGGATTTGGCTAGGGTTCTTCCTGAGGCGCCAGAGGGCTTACCCCCTCCTGCAATGGCAGACCATGTCTCTGGGCAAGCAGCACTTCCAGGCCCACCGCACTGCTCCAAGCCACTTCTTATTCCTGGCCATGGCAACCCAGAATGCCAGCGCCTGCTCCCCATACCCAGGCAGAGGGTGAACCAGAGCCCCAAGATGTCAGGCTGGGCAACATCCTGTCCACATACCCGTCCTCAGATGGGGAGACTGAGGCCAGCGAGGTGCAAAGCAGTTAACCTCTTTGTGCTTCAGAATTCTCATCTGTAAAATAAAGGTATTTTCTGCTCTACTGGCCCAGCCTGTTCACCTGACCCCACATACCAGACAGGACTTGGCCGTAATAGGCCTTGGTATTCTCACCTGTAAAGCGGGACTCCCCAGCCCCACCCCCTTGTAGGGTGATGGTGAGCATCAAATGACCCTGCAAAGCACTGGGCTTATTGTGTGAATGTCTGAAATGAGCTGCACTCCACCCTGAAAGGCCCAGCACACTGTCAAATGCAGGCAGGGTCCAGACATCGGGGACCACCCATGCGGCCGTGCCAGGGATGCCCTTCTTCCAAACATCCCTGAACTCTGGCTACCAGGGACTCAGGCTGCACACTGGGGCCAGGGCTACAGCAGCGCCCAGCCTCCAAGGCTCCCAGGCTGGAGGGGAGACAGACATTATGAGTGACCTCCTGGGGGAAACAGGACTGTGACTGGGGAAGCCAGCCTCGGTGGGCACTGGGGTGGGGGCGGGAGCTGGGAATGGTGCCTGCAGTGACGCTGCTGTCAGCTCCTGGGGTGGGCTGAATGACGGCCCCAAAGATACTCCCAACCGAATCCCTAGAACCTGTGAATGACACCTTGTATGGCACAAGGGACTCTGAAGATGCGATTAAGGATTTTGAGACGGGGAGACGATCTGGGTGGGCCCTGAATGTAATCACAAGTGTCCCTATAAGAGGGAGGCAGAGGGGATCTGCCTGCAGAGGAGGAAAGAGCAATGAGACAGAAGCAGAGACTGGGGCAATGTTGCCACAAGGAATGCCAGCAGCCACCGGAGGCTGGAAGAGACAGGGAATGGACTCTCCCCTAGATCCCACAGAAGAAGCCAGCCTGGATTTTAGCCCCATTAGACTCATGGGGGACTTCTCATCTCCGGAACTGTAAGAGCATAAATCTGTGTTGTTTTCAGCCACCAAGTGTGGCAATTTGTCGCAACAGTGATAGGAAAGGAATATGCTCTTGAACGATGCTGTTCCTGAAGAATAGCTAATGGGAGCCGGGGTGTCATGGGGTCCCACCCGCCTCTCCTGCCCGGAGAAGCCCATGAGGGAAATGAAGTTCTTACACCTTGAGTTGCTCCGCTGTACAACAGTCACCCCACATCAGTTTCTTAGTTCCTGCTATGAGTAACAAATCACTTGGGTCCCACCTCACTCCAACTGGCAGAAGTTACACAGCAGCAGGGGGCACTGGCTGAGCAGGGGCTGGCTGGGCAGGGCAGGTGGGTCAAGCCAATGGGCTCCCAGCCTTCTGCCCACCATCCCCGGGGGCACATCCCAACAGTGAAGGGCAGCTGGGGACCAGTGGATGGGCTTTGATGTGCTCTGGTCACCAGCCCCTTCTCTTGCATGCCCACTGTGGGAGAAAACCACAGCACACACCCACAGGCCACCGCAGCCTCAGCTGTTGCCCACCCAGACCCCTATCCCTGGGAAAGCTTGGGTCCCTGGAAGCACACGTGCAAACAACCAGAATGGGGAGCAGTAACCCAGGCCCTTGCGGGTAAGCACACATCATCCACAGCTTCCCCATCCAAGCCTGAGGCTGGCTTCCTAAGACATCCAGATTCCAACCGCAAAGGAACCTGGCCCCTTTGCCTTGGGTGAGCAGGGAAAGGCAAAGCCTGAGGCCACAGGCAAGTGAGCAGCTCTGCCTGCACTGAAGCAAGGCAATCCCAGGGTGTCTCCACCAGCCTGGAGGAGGGCTCAGAGGTGGGCAGCAGGAAGGCCAAGCCTCAGGACCACGGTGAGCCCAGGAAAGTTTTGAGTGGGGACCAGGGATGGAGAGGCAGAAGAGTTCTCTGAGGGCACTCGAGAGGTGCCTGGGAGGGGCTCTGAAGGCACTCAAAACACTTGAATAGATGGGGACAGAGACAGAACGGGTGAAAAGCCCAGCTGCAGAGAGACTGCTGCCAGCTGCCCAGGAGGCTGCTGGGGAGGGGTGGGGGGTGTTGCAGACCCTGCTCTTTGCAGCTGGGGGAGCCCAGGGCCCACTGCTGGGCTTTCTGTTCAACCTTTACATGCTGTACTCTAGGGTGCTCCCGGCTGCTCAGCCCTTGCCTCTCCTCAAGGGCTAGAAGCTTTTGGGGGAAGCCAGGGGACTTGGTCAGGCAGATACAGATCACTCCCGTTAAGTCCCCTTCACCCACTAAAGCCAAGAGAGGCTTCCGTTTCAATAGGAGAGGACTGTTTCCTTCCACCCTTCTTCTCCCAAAGTCAGCCCCTCATCCCCAGGGAGGGAACTAAGTGATGCTGATTGCCAGCTGCTATTAGTAACAATGGCTACCAGACACCATGTACTTAGAAAGATGCGTTCAGTGACATGATCTAAGTTCATCTTCATCATCCCCCGAGTCCCTGTGAATAGGCAGCATTTATCCCCATTCCGCACATGAGAAAACTGAGACAGAAAAGGGAAGTTCTCCGCCTCAAGGTCATAGGCAAGTAGGAAGGTACAGAGATGGTCTCAGCCAAGAGAAAGAACAGACACATGATTTAGGCCCTGCAGGTAGGAGAGGGTGCCCACTGAGGGCGCAGGAGGCCTCCTGTTTGGGGACCAGGACTCCAGGGCTGATCTGAGAGCCTGCCAGGAAAGCAGGCGCAGAAGCAGACAGAGACAGTGCTGGCCTGGGAGCAGTGTCCCAGATGTCACCCACAAAACCCCACAGGCATCTCACAACCACCCTGTCCAACAGTCAACTTGTCAACTTACTCCCAACCTGCTCCACCCCCAATGGTGGTCCCCATCTCACAGAGGCAGCCCCACCTACCTTCCCCCAGCACTGGGACCCTGTGTAGCCCCTTAGCCCCTGGGCACCTCCTGCCCCCAGCACCCCTGCTCTGGGAACCTTTATCAGGGCCCCTCCTCCCCTGCCAAGCCTAGCCCTGGGTGGGGAGCAGAGGAGAGCAGAAGGGAGGGCCCTCTCCCTGCTTTGGCCTCCTCCTTATAGCCCTCAGTGGAAGCCCACCCACTACTGCAGCCAAAGGTGGCCCTTCTTGGACACACATCTGACCTATCTAATCCGCAATCCACCCCACCAGCATTCATTTTCACACTGCCAGGCCTTTACTCATGCTGTTCCTTGGGGCTGCAATGACCTGCCTTTTCTTTTCTGCTTGGTGGATTTCAAGACCCAGCCCCAACGAATCTGCAAGTGAACTCATCCCCAGCTCCCGGGCACCCATCAGTCCCTGTCTTGTGCTCCCAGCACTAGGTACAACTCTGGACAGGGCCTTATCTGTGGACCCACTGCCTGTCTTGTCAGAAGAGAGGCTCCTCAGGGCAAAGACGCCGCCTGAGCACCTCTGTGTGCTGGCAACTAGCCTGACCTGGCCTGCAGCAGCAGCTGGGCCCACCATACCCTGCCCAGGAGGCAAAGGCAGCCACACCACCCCACCCCCAGACCCTGGGGACAGGAGCAAGGACCAGCCCGAGGACCCTGGGAGGTGTCAATCCTTGCGAAACACAGTGGTTCCCCCAGCAGGCCTCAGACTCATTGAGTTGGCTGAGCCTCACCCGTAAGCCCCTCTCTTCCAAGAAGTCTGCCCAGATCTCTCTTTCCCCTGAGTCCTGGGATAGTCGCCCTCAGTACTTTTCTCTCTAAACCACAGGTGTAGGGAGAAGATTCTGGGATGAGAGCCAGGCGGACCCGGGTTCAAATTCTGGCTCAGCAATCCTGAGAGGGCAGCTGACTTCGCTTCTCTGTGCCCCACTCTTCTGATCTGTATGGAACTTGGGGGTGAATCCCACCACATGAAATGACTGGGAGAGAGAACGTCGCACCTGTTAATGATCTTTGGTCCTATTTCGCCTCTGGTCCCCTAGGCCAGTCTTCCGAGACCCCCAACGCAAAGGAACAGAGGTGGGAACTCTGAGGTCTGAGAAACCAAAGATCCATTCCCTCCCAGACCACTCTCCCACACTCCCGCAACACACACACACACACACACACACACACACACACACACACACACACACGTGCGCCCGCCCTGCAGTCAAGGAGAAAAGCCCCCTTTCAACCTGGGGAGGAATGCCAAGAAGCGGATAGGCTGGGGCAGCAGGAGCCTCGGCCCTGCCCCTTCCCCAAGCCTGGGTGGTGGAGCACCCAGAAGGGGTTGGTGGATTGCAGGGATGAAAGGGGGGTTAAGCAGGGAAGAGAAGGGGGGAACTGTAAGGAAGATGAGAGGAAGTGACAGTCTAGCCCCGGGTGTTAGGCGCTTCCAGCGCGTCCGCACTAGGAAAACGACTCGGAGACACCCAGAGGGAGGTGAAAAAAAGACTCCTCGCCGGGGGTGGGGGTGGGGACGAGCCGAGGGGGCCCAGGCGGATGCTCCAGGACCCCGCCCCCCAGCCAGCGCTCACTTCCTTTCCCCCCGGGCCCGCGGGAGGTGCAGCCCCCTCCACCGATTCGTGGTCCCGGAGCAATCACTGGCCCGCGCTGCACCCGCACACACCCCCCCGAAACACACACACACACAGAAGCACACGCCTCCCTCCGCCCGCCTCCTACCGGCCGAGGCGCCGCGGGTCCAGCCGGGCTCCCGGGATGCAGGGCACGGCGCGGGCGCTGGAGCGGAGGCTGCAGCCGCCCCGCGCAGCAGCCTCGGGCTCTGGCCGGAGATCCAGCTGGGACTGGCCTGGGGCGGGGGCTGGCGCTCGCATTCCCCGGGTTCGGCCAGCTGGGCCCGGCTCCGCCCCGCCCCGCCCGCGGCCTCCGCCCATTTGCCCGTTGCGAGCCGGAGGCGTGGTCTCCCGTGGGGCGGGGTGGGCGGCCGGGTGGCCGGGTGCGCCCATGCGCACTGGTGCCGTGGGCGGCCGCTCAGAGGAGCGGTCTCGTTCCAGCCCCTGTGTTGAACGGGGACTTGGGGCCCCTAGCGGCACCCACAGCCTCTACCGGCTCGGTCGGGCCCTCGTTCTCCCTCCTTCCCAGCCTATCGGTCTGCGGTTGGTGCGCATCCCCATGGGCAGCCTCCCAAAGGCTGGCTGCACCGTGAGGGATCGGGCCGGGGCTGGGGTTCAGCCCCCACAGGGCGGGCCGGGGCCGCGGCTGACTTGGGGCCGGCGTCTAGTACCGAGGACCCGCAAAGGCCGGGTGCCTGCCAGAACCAGGACTTGGTGGGCGGCGCCCCTCCCTTTCCGGGCTCCACCTTCACATCCATCCCAAGTGTTCGGATGGAGAAGTGGGAGCCCAGGCCCCTGTGAGCAGCAGAGGGCCTCTGTCAGATGGGAAAACTGACCCCGGCCGGTGTTGAGGACTTAATCCCGTGCTGCCATGGGCTCCCGGGCTCGGGCTCATGTTTGACTCTCTGTCCGTGACTGGCTACCGGAATGCCCTGGGATGGCACGGAGCCTCCATTTCCTGATCTGTAAAACGGGGACTATAATCTCTACCCACCCCAGGCCGCTGGGGGAATCCGATAGAGAAGGTTTAGGGGTGACTAGTTCTTGCCTACAGTAGGAGCTCAGGGGTGCCACCATCCCCCGCCCTGAGGCAGCAGGACAGACGCCCATCTGATCTGATGAGCCCATCGGCCCACTCGCTGTTGGAGCGTCTCAGGCCCGTTCATTCTCCCCCTCCAATTTGTTTCGAAGTCTCAGTTAAAGATTTCGTCAACCTCTTGTGTTACCGAAACAAACTTGGGTCCGCCCACCCAGTGCAGCAAAGCCAAACACTGACACCAGGATTTGCAGCGGCAGAAAGGGAGGCATTTATTGCAGGGTGCCAAGCAAGGAGAATAGGTCGGCTAATGCTTAAGACCCGTACTCCCCAATGGTTTACATGTAAGGCTTTTTAAAGGTGGGGAGACAGAGGTTATAGGCAAAGTCATAAATAAATACTCTGGAGCTATACATTGGCTTGGCCCAAAAAGGTGAGACATTTTGAGGCAGGGTCATAGGTGAATTCAGAGATTCTGTGATTTGCAATTGGCTTAGGAAGCAAGACTGTCTAAAAACCTGGGGTCCACAGATAGGAGAGTTAAGCATTGGCTTATGGGTGTGACTCTTTACAGAACCCTTGGGAAGAAATTTAAAGAACAGCCCTCAGTTTCCCCTTATCTGAGGCCTAAGTGACAGCTGTGAAAAACAATTCAGGGACATAGGTCAAGATGTTATCTTTAGTTTCTATAGGGAACCAGACATCTTGTGGCTCTAACTTATTTGGGTGGCCCTTGTTTGAAGCTTCAATTACCTTCTTGCTTGTCAAGGTGCTCATTTACTTCTCAAAGCTAGCTAGCTGCCTGAAATTCCCCCTGAAAGGACTCATGATTTTCCTTTATTTCCACTAAGAGGAGTCTCTGCCTCACCTCACTCTCAGTCACCTGGACTTCTCTAGCTTCTCCCCAACCTCCCTGCCTCTGTCCCAGGCCACCCAGATGCTTCTCCCTTAAGAGTAGCCCCAGCCCCCTCAGGAGCCTCCTATCCAACCAAAGAAGACTTTCACATATGCAGCTGAGACCTGCCACCCATAGAAGAGTGTCCTAAGACTGCACCCCATCTGACTCCCCCATCTCCCCTAACCTCATTCCATGCCCTGTACTGGGAGCAGCAGCTTCACCAGCCCTTCAAAAGTCACTTCAGGGGCTCTACTCTCCCCACCTGAAACCTTGCCCGTGCTGATCTGTGGCCGTCTGAAGGACTCTTCCTTCCTCCCTGTGCTGCAGCATCCCAAAGCTCCCTTGCTCAGCATCCACCCCTCACCTATGGCCCTTCTCAGGCTGCGTCTCTCAGAGTTGCTGGTGGGGCCAAGGTTTCCCCTGCAAGGCCAAAGTTCCTGGAGGGCAGAGGCCAAGGGTCATTGTCAGGAAGACAGCAGCACTTGGTAGAGCCAAGTAGATCTGGGCTCCAGTCCTCACTCTGCCAGTTACTGGCTGTGTGATCTGGGCAGGTCCTCTATCCTTTTCCCTGTCTGTAAAATGGGCTTCTAGCTGGAGTGTGTGATGACCAGGTACAGGCAAGTCATGGGGATCGATAAAGGCCCGGTTGTGTAGGATACTGGGCAGCATTGTCTCTGGGCTGGGCAACTCCCATGTGTTCCAAGGTGGAGCTGGGGTTGTGTCTGAGAAGGCATGTTTGCCTCAGCCCACAAAACAGTGGGGTTCAGAGGATGCTCAGACCCCCTTCTGTATCTCAAAGCATTGGAGCCACAAGAGGGTATTGTGCAGTAGTTGCAAGCATGGACTCTGCCTGGGCTCATATTAGCTGAGTGACCTCAGACAAGTGACCCAACCTCACTGTGCCAGTATCCTCTCCTATAAAGCCAGCATAGCAACAGTCGCACCATGGAGTTGTTGTGGGATTAAATGGGCCGGGACATACGGAGCCCTCATGGTTGCCCTTTGCTTGGAGTAAGAGCTCAGCATGTGCTAGCTGGTGTTATTGTCATCTGGCCCAGCCCCTCATTTTGTGAAGACATTGAGTCCCAGAAGCAGAGACATGCACTCATGGCCAGTGAGAAGCCCAGCCACCCTAGCAGGTTAGCACTGGAAGGGCCCAGTCCTTTAATCATCTCCAGCAGCTCCACCTTCTCCGACAGGTGAGGAAAGAGGCCTAGCGAGAGTGACCTGCCCAGGACACCCACCCTGGTGGCCGGGTGGAGAGAGCATTGGCCCTGCTCTTGGGGGAGAGAGAGGTCCCCAAGATAGGCCAGGAAGAGCCAGATCTGCCCAACAAGGTTGGGGAAAAGGTGGGACTTTGATGATGCTCTGGCCCGGGATCCTGCTGGTCAGTTTTTGTAAACTGAGTCATCTAATGGTACCATCGCAGGGCCTGATGTGGAGGTGCACTTCCCATTTCTCACAACCGCCCTCTGCAGCAGCTCTAATTAGTCCATTTTCCAGATGACAGAACCAAGCCTCAGGGAGATGCCCCAGGTCACACAATTAGTAACTAGAATCCAAACCTACCCTGTCTGACTCCACTCTTGTGGCCTTTCCCTCCCCTCTTCCTATCTCCTCCAGGAAAAGGTCACCTCTGCAGGCTCCTTGACTGGCTGTCCCACCTCTGCTTGCATGCCACTGTAACTGGGAACTCATTTCCTCATAGCACAACCCTTTCTCCTCTACCTAGGAGAGCTTTTGTCACCCAGAGCTGATCCACCCCTCTCTTCCTGGTTCTGCCAGACTCTATACCCTCTATCTTACCAGAGCCTAGAGACAGAATCTTCTCTGCCCAGGTTAGAAAACCCCTATCTTCACTGCTCCTGTGTGTAATAGGATTTCCCAGGTGAAACTTATGATAATCATGTATTTTTTTAACCCCAACAGACCTAATTGTCTAGCTATTGTGTGGGAACCCTAAAGGAAGCCGTGGCATGGGGAGTGGCTCAAAGTGGAGGCTCCTAAGGCTTGGTGTCTCTAGGAGGAATATTAAAAATCACCCTGTTAACCAGTTCATTCCATTCTCATCTGGCCAGCTCAGGTGAGGGGGGGGGGGCAGGTCAAGATTGCAGGGTAAGAAGGCCCGTCAGACACAGAACTTTCAATGGGGAATAGTTGCTAATGGTGCTCCCCTGTGTGGTCAAAAATGGGAGCTCACAAGGGACTCCAGGGCAGAACAGGTATGATGGAAATTGGGATATTGAGACAAGATGACCTCTGAGTTGTTTTCAAGTGCATCCTTCTCTGAAACACTGCTTATATTTTGTTACTATCCTGGATATTATTAAAAACCAGTCAGACCAAGGGGATTTATTCCAAGAATGCAAGGTTGATTTTTTTTTTGAGACAGAGTTTTGCTCTTGTCACCAAGGCTGGAGTGCAGTCGCGTGATCTCAGCTCACTGCATGCAACCTTCACCTCCCTTGTTCAAGCGATTCTCCTGCCTCAGCCTCCAGAGTAGCTTTAATATTAGAAAAATCCATCCATTAATAACATTGCTTTAGTTTCCTAGGGCTGCCATAGCGACAAGCTGGGCGGCTTAAACCACAGAAATGTATTGTCTCCGTCCTGGAGGCTAGAAGTTCAAGATAAAGGTATCCCTAATTCTGATAAAGGTATCATCAGGGTTGATTCCTTCTATGGGATCCAATTCAATGTACAACAAGCATGTACCATATGAATGAACCTAAGGATAGAATAATATGCTCATTTATTTCCCTATAAATGCTAAGAAAGCTTTAACAAAATTCAATACCCATTCATGATCAAAACACTCAGTGAAATAGGAATTGAGGGATACTTTCTCAATATGATAAGATACAGTCCTATAAACCAGCATCTTATTTAATCAAGAGACACTGGAAGCATTTCCACTAAGATCAAGAACATCACAAGGGCCAGGCACAGTGGTTCATGCCTGCAATCCCAACACTTTGGGAGACTGCTATGAGAGGATTGCATGAGGCCAGGAGTTTGAGGCCAGCCTAGGTGACAAAACGAGACCCCATCTCTACAAAACAAAATACAAAAAAAAAAAAAAAAAAGCCAGGTTTGGTGGCATTTGCCTGTAGCTCCAGCTACTCAAAAGGCTGAGGTGGGAGGATCCCTTGGGCACAGGAGGTTGAGGCTGCAGTGAGCCCTGATTATGCCATGTCCTCCAGCCTGGGTGACAGAGTCAGACCTTGACTCTAAAAAAAAAAAAAAAAAAAAAGAGAAAGAAAGAAAGAAGAGAAACATGGCAAGGATGCCATTATCTCCACTACTATTCCACATTGTACTAGATGTATTAGCCAATGAAATTAGACAAGATAAATCAATTGGAGGTCTAAGAATGGTAAAGAAGAAGGAGAACTATTTCTATTTACATATGGCATAATATACCTGAAGAACCCCAGAGAATCAATGATAAAACTAATTCAAATAGTAAAGGAGTTCAGTGAAGTAGCAGGATACAAAATTAACATGTAAAATATAATGGCCTTTATGTATAAACCTATATGAGGAATTTTTTTTTTTTTTTAAACAGAGTTTCACTCTGTCGCCAGGCTGGAGTGCAGTAGCGCAATCTCAGCTCACTTCCACCTCCTGGGTTCAAGTGATTCTTGTGTCTCAGCCTCCTTAGTAGATGGAATTACAGGTGTGCATCACCACACCTGGCTAATTTTCTTATTTTTAGTAGAGATGGGGTTTCACCATGTTGGCCAGGCTGGTCTCAAACCCCTGAACTCAGGTGATCTGCCCACCTTGGCCTCCCAAAGTGCTGGGATTATAGGCGTAAGCCATCACGCCTGGCCATGATGAAATTTTTAGAACATTTTTGAAAGACACGAAAGGAAAACAAACAGAAAAATATTCCTTTGTTTGCACAGGAAAAGTCAACATTGTAATGGTGTTAGTCCTCCCTAAGTTAATGTTAAACTCCATGTAATCCCAATAAAAGAAACAGCAAGGTATTTTATGAAGATGGACATGTTGATACAAAAGTTCACATAGAAAAATAAACTTGCAAGAACAGATAAGAAGACATTGGAAAAGAAAAACCATGAGAGAAAACTAGACTTGCCAGACATTAAAAAAAAATTTTAAAAAAGCTTCTGTAATTAAAACTGGGATGGTTCTGGTACATGAATAGATAAATTGGAATAGACTAGAAAATCTAGGATTAGACCCAAAACATCTTTACCCCACTAATTTGAGATGTTGCCTTTGCTACACACTAAACATAGACTTTGCAATAGATAGTGCCGGGACAACTGGGAGCCATTTGGAAAAAGATAAAATTAAATCCATATGTTACACTGTCATATTTTGTGTTGTGTTGCTGCAAAGGATTACCTGAGACTGGGTAATTTATAAAGAAAAAAGGTTTATTTGGCCCATAATTCTGATGGTTGGAAAGTTCAAGACTGGGCATCTGGTGAGGGCCTCAGGCTGCTTCCACTCATGGTGGAAGGTGAAGGAGAGCTGATGTGAGCAGATATCACATGGCAAGAGGAGAAGCAAGAGAGAGGGGAGAGGGTGCCAGAATCTTTCAACAAGCAGCTCTCCCAGGAACTAAGAGAGTGAGAAGTCACTCACCCCCAGGGAAGGCATTAATCTATTCATGAGGGACCACCTCCATGAGCCAAACACCTCCCATCAGGCCCCACTCCAACCCTAGAAATCACATTTGAACATGAGCCTCGGAGGGGACAAACATCTAAACCATAGCACACATCCAACAAAAGAATAAACTGAATGGATTAGGGATCTAAGTGTAAAAAACAAAGCCACCTGTCTTAGTCAGCTCGGGCTGCTGTAACAAAATACCACAAACCACCAAATCCAATGGTAAAGTGAGGGGAAAGGCACCAACAGGTAACTAACCAAAAAAGATATTAAAATGGCCCTGAAACTTATGAAAAAAATATTCAAGGACACTGGTAATTAGAGCGAGGCAAATCGCTCTACAGTGAGATGCCATTTTTCACTTTTCAGACTGACAATAAAAAAGATCACAACACATTCTGTTCACCAAGTTGTAGGGAAACAGTCACTCACAGCTGTTGCTGGTGGGAATACAATTTGGTACAATTTGGTACAATTCTAGGGGAATTGGTAATACCTAAGAAAATTACATACGCATGTACCCTTTAACCTGAGGCAACTCCACTTCTCGGAATCTACTCAGAACCCATACCTCTGGCAGTATGAAAATACACATGCAAAGCCTTTTTCAGTGACGCGTTCTTTTTAATTGCAAATATTGGAAACAATCTACATACCCACAAGTGGGAGAGTGGTTGAATAAATTGTAGTATATCCAAGCAATGGAGCATTAAGCAGCTGTAAAAGAAAATGAGGAGGAGCACATTGAATTGATAGTGTGAATCCCAGAACACACATGGAGAGAGAAGACAATATAAGAACATACACAGGTGTCTGCTCATCTATGCAGAGAAGTACAAGAAGGAAAGATCAGAAACTGGTGCGATTGGCTACCTACAGGGACAGGTGGAAAGGAGTGGAAAGAACTGTTGAATGGGATAGGATGGCAGGGAAGAGGGGGGAGTGACACTTCTCTGACTATATCTTTTTAATTTTTCTTATTGAGATATCATTTACATGCCATAAAATTCATCCTTTAAAGTATAAAATGCAGTAGTTTTTAGTATATTTACAAAACTGTGCAACCGTCACCACTATCTAATTTCAGATTGGGAGTCCTTTCCAGTAACATCTCCACAAGGCACTGCTTGTGGAGATTTGGAAACACTACTGGTCCATTGGATAGAGGAAGCACGCTCCCCATTGGATTCTTCTTTATAATTGGATGGAGGGCTCTAATACAGAGAAACTGGATGCTCTGCTAATCTAGAGGTCGGGATTTTCACCACCCCAATAGAAACCTCATACCCAAGCATTCTCCATTTCCCCCTCCCCTTATCCCCTTATCCCCTGGCAACCTCAAATCTCTATCTCAATGGATTTGGCTATTGCAGGTATTTCATATTCTGAAATCATACAATATGTGGCCTTTTGAGTCTGGCTTCTTTCTTTCTTTTCTTTTCTTTTTTTTTGCGGGGGGACAGGGTCTCACTCTGTTGCTCAGGTTGGAGTGCAGTCACGTGATGACAGCTCACTGCAGCCTCAAACCCCTGGGCTCAAGCAATCCTCCTGCCTCAGCCTCCTGAATAGGTGGGACTACAGGTGTGTGCCAATGTGCCCAGCAAACTTTTTAATTTTTGTAGAGACAGAGTCATACTCTGTTGCCTAGGCTCATCTCCAGCTCCTGGTCTCAAGTGATCCTCCTGCCTTGGCCTTCCAAAGTCTAGCTTCTTTCACTTAGCATAATGTTTGCAAGGTCCATCTATGTTGTAGCATGGATCTGTACTTCATTCTTTTTTAGGGCTGGATAATATTCCATTGTATGAATATACCACATTTTGTTTATTCATTCATCTGTTGACAGACATTTGGGATTTTCCCACTCTTTGGCTACTGTGAATAATGCTTTGAATATTCATGTGCAAGGTTTTTTTGAGACAAGCTTTCACTCTGTGGCCCAGGCTGGAGTGCAGTGGTGTGATCACGGCTCATTGCAGCCTCGACTTCTCAGGCTCAACTGATTCTCACACCTCAGCCTCCCTAATAGCTGGGACTACAGGCATGCATCCCCATGCCCGGCTAATTTTTATTTTTATTTTTTGTGGAGATGGAGTCTCACTGTGTTACCCAGGCTGCATGTGCAAGATTTGGAGTGGACATCTGTCTTCAGCTCTCTCGGGTATATGTCTGGGAGTGGACTTCCTGGGTCATAGGGTAACTCCATGTTTAACTTTTTGAGGAACTGCGAGACTGTTTTCCCAAGTGCTAGGAGTGTCCACCTAAATCCTCCTGCCAGGCCCTGCAAGCTCCTGATGTAGCCCCGCGACCCTGGGAGTGAGAAAATCCCGCCCAAGGCCCCAGCCAGTGGAGAGAACTGGAGCCAAGCCGGCACCTGGGGCTGCTGCCTGCATATTGCCAAAGAGGGGCCTGTGGGTCCCCAGGGTCCCTGGATTCTCCAGCGTCCTACAGGCCAGCAGCAGCTGGCAGGGTTCAGGAGTAAGGGTGGGCAGGAGGGGTGCCTGCGTCCTCCCTGTGCAATCTGGGGCCCAGAGGCAGCGGCACCTGCCCCCACCCTGCCCCTAGGCTGATATGTGTACATCTGCCCCCACTCCCCAGCTGATGGAGCTCTGACTGATTCTGCTCTGGGTTCCCAGTTCTAAAACTGCCTTCGCAAAAATTATAACAGTGAGAAAATTATGCCAGTAAAAGAGATCTGACCTAACTGACTCCACCTTGCTTCTAACCTCCCAGCTACCCTTGTTCATTTTGGGGTGTAAGAACTAATTTTGGGAGATAGTTATAGTTTAACTTTGAAACAAAGATAACAACAGCCCTTTCCCAAAAGAAACTTCCTTTTGCCTGGGGACCAGACTGCCTTTGTAGGACTAATAAATTAGCCACAAGACTAGAAATTATGGTTTAGAAGTCAGCTGGGAGCGGTGGCTCCTGCCAGTAATGCCAGCACTTTGGATGGCTGAAGTAGGTGGACTGCTTGAGGCCATGAGTTTGAAACCACCCTGGCCAACATGGTGTAACCCTGTCTCTGCTAAAAATACAAAAAGCACCCAAGCGTGTTGCCACACGCCTGTAGTCCCAGCTACTCAGGAGGCTGAGGCAGGAGAATCACTTGAACCCAGGAGGTGGAGGTTGCAGTGAGCCAAGATCATGCCACTGCATTCCAGCCTGGGCACAGAGCAAGACCCTGTCTCAAAAAAAAAAGAAAAGAAAAAGAAATTTATGGTTTAGGAGACATGTAGCCAGAGGCTACAAGATCCTACAACTCCCCAGTTACTCCTAGGGATAACATCACTATTGTAAAACCTAAGACTGGTGCTGAAATATTTTCAGCCCCTGCACTCGATGGATCAGGCATCACCCAAATGGATAAACTGGCTCATCATGTCTTGTGGCCCCCACCCAGAGACTGACTCAGTGCTAAAGGACGGCTTTGACTCACTGTGATTTCATCTCTAACCCAATCAATAATCACTCCCTACTCTCTTGCCCCCTACCCACCAAATTATTCTTAAAAAACCCCATTCTCCAAGTTTTCAGAGAGACTGACTTGAGTAATAATAAGACACCGGTCTTCTGTTCAGCTGGCTCTGTGTGAATTAACCTCTTTCTCTATTGCAATGCCCTTGTCTTGATAAATTGGCTCTATCTGGGCAGTGGGCAAAATGATCTTGTTGGGAGGTTACAAATTAGCACCGAGGAGGCAGGGTGGGGGTGGGGGGCATATGGCTGAATTGGGTGTGCAAGGGGTCCTGGCTGAGCCTTAAGATATTTAGGCCCAGAAGAGGGGTAGATCTGGTGTACCCTTGGATGTGGGGACAGGAACCCATTTGCTAGGAAGCTTTGGTTTCACCTGAAGGTTTCAAGTACTCTGGCACCTAGAGGGGCCCCAAAGTGTGGGAAGGAGCCCCTGCCCCACCACAGCTGGCCCTTGAGCTCCCATTTGAACAGGGATTGGGTGGGGGCTGCTAGCAGGAGTCTCAGGCCACCCAGACAGCTGTGCCCCAACCCCAAGAGTTTAGGGGCAGGAGGCTCCCTTTTCCCCACTTCTGTGCAGAGCCCAGTATTGCTCAGCAGGGGCAGGGCAGTGCTTCAGAACACTTCAGCCTGGACCCAGCAGTGAGGACGGAGGGGATAAAGGAAGGGGACATAGGAAGGGGCCTGGCTGACACCTGGCGCAGAGCATTCAGGCAACACTCAGAGCCCTCACCTCACCTGCATGCTGGGAAGCTATGGGAGAGATGGGGTAGGGTCAGAGGCAGTTGGGGCGTGGAGAACTCTCCATGCCCCTAGGTGCTTCCACAGGGTCCTAGGACCACTCACTCTCCAGGCACAGGTACTCAGATCTTCTCCAAGCTCCAGGCCCAGGGGCCTCAGTCTACTGAATCCTCCTACCCCAGTCACTCCACTCCAAGGGCCAGAGCCAAACCAGTCTTCCTCTGGGCCCTGACAAGCACACCCCATCCCCACCCCCTACTTTCCAGGAACCAGCCCTGCAGGTCCAAGATCACTTCCTTCTCTCCTCTTCTCCCCTTTCCCGCCCCTCAACACACCAAGGCACCATGCCCTGCCAGGTCCTGCTCCTGTTACCCCGGACCCCTCCACTCCTTTCTTCCCACAAGAACAGGTGCACTACTGCGCACCACCTCCCTACCATCCCCAGGGCTCCCTGCCCCAGATCCCGCTACCCCAGCAGTGCATGAACTTGCTCAAATCCAAATCCAATCCTTTACTCTATTGCTTAAAACTCTTGGCGGGGCACCGTGTCTCACGCCTGTAGTCCTAGCAATTTGGGAGGCCAAGGCAGGTGGATCACTTGAGGTCAGGAGTTTGAGACCAGCCTGGCCAAAATGGTGAGACCCCATCTCTACTAAAAATACAAAAATTAGCCAACCATGGTGGCAGGCACCTGTAATCCCAGCTACTCGGGAGGCTGAGGCTGGAGAATCACTTGAACCCGGGAGACAGAGGTTGCAGTAAGCCGAGATTGTGTCATTGCACTCCAGCCTGGGTGACAAGCACAAGACTCTGTCTCAAAAAACAAAAACAAAACAAAACAAAAAAAGAAAAAAAAACAACCTCTTGAAAGCAGGAGTCAATAATCAAGGATGACATTTTAAAAACTGACGTCATCCCTGTGTTCTTGGGAGAATCAGAATTAATCTTCTGGAAAGACTGCTCTTCTGCTGGGAAAATAGGTTAATGGAGCTGTTTGTTATTCACAGACTAGGCTGAGTCTGGGCTGCTGGGAGGAGGGGGCCTGCATCACAACAGAATTATTCCATAAATGACTGTCCCAGGGTGCAGAGGGGCATCTCTAAAGAAACCGTTCTAATGTTGATTTAATGCTAAGAGCCTGGCAGTTTTCCCTGCAGCCCTGGGGCAAAGAGAGGGTTGATCCTTCAAAGCAAGTGCTGTTTCCTGATCTTCTGGCTTCCTGGGCACACAGCCTAGCTTTGGGCAAGGGGAGGTGTCTATAGGGACCAAGGGGGCTATATCCTCACTTTGAGGAATGGGGTCTGTGGAGTAGCCTCCGCCTCCAGGTTGAAAGGCAGCTATGGGATCAGTGTGACCCACTTCCCCGATATAATCAATAGAATAGGCATGGCCTGCTTTCCCAGGCCTGGAACAAACAAGGGCCCCGACCCCTAGATTAGCAGAGCATCCAATTTCTCTGTATTAGAGCCCTCCATCCAATTATAAAGAAGAATCCAATGGGTAGCGTGCTTCCTCTATCCAAGGGACCAGTAGTGCTTCCAAATCTCCACAAGTAGTGCCTTGTGGAGATGTTACTGCAAAGGACTCCCAGTCCAGACCCCAAAAGAGAGCTATTAGATCTCAAGCAAGAAAGAATTCACTGTGAGTCCACACAGTGAAGTGAAAGCCAGTTTATTAGAAAAGTAAAGAAACAAAAGAATGGCTACTCCACAGGCGGAGGAGCAGCCCCAAGGGTTGGCTATTTTTTTTTTTTTTTTTTTCTGAGACGAAGTCTCACTCTTGTCCGCCAGGCTAGAGTGCGATGGTGTGATCTCGGTTCACTGCAACCTTCACCTCCAGGGTTCAAGCAATTCTTCTGCCTCAGCCTCTCGCGTAGCTGGGATTACAGGTGCCTGCCACCACACCTGGCTAATTTTTGTATTTTTAGTAGAGATGGGGTTTCACCATGTTGGCCAGGCTGGTCTCAAACTCCTGACCTCAGGTGATCTGCCTGCCTAGGCCTCCCAAAGTGCTGGGATGGGATTACAGGCATGAGCCACCATGCCCCTGCCTAGGGTTGGCTATTTTTATGGTTATTTCTTGATTATATGCCAAACAAGGGATGAATTATTCATGAGTTTTCCAGGAAAGGGGTCAGGGTTTCCCAGAACTGAGGGCTCCTCTTTCTTTTAGACCATATAGGGTAACTTCCTGACCTTGCCATGGCATCTGTAAACTGTCATGGCGCTGGTGGGAGTGTCTTTTAGGATGCTAATGTTTATAATTAGTGTATAATGAGCAGTGAGGGTGACCAGAGGTCCTTTTCATTGCCATCTTGGCTTTGGCAGGTTTTGGCTAGCTTCTTTACTGCATCCTGTTTTATCAGAGGGGTCTTTATGACCTGTATCTTGTACTGACTGTGAAATCCTAATTAGGGAGGGGGAGTCAGGCTGGAGGGACCAAGGGAAAGCAAAAAGAGAAAGCAGATAAGCTATAAATCCGCCTTTCCTCATGGTCCAGGACACGTAGCCCTCCTTCACAAATAACTCACAATCTTCCTGTGCCCAGCTATCACCAGACCCTGATAGAAAATACAAGTTATCTCACTGCAACCCTGCCATTATCAGTACTGCACAAAGACCTCTCCAGCAGACAGCACAAGCATCATGCAATAAAATCCCAAGCAAGCCTTTGTCTCCTTACAGTCAGCTCCGCTCTTGCCTGCCTGCCCATTGCTTTTTTGTAATGTATTTTCCTACTTTCTCAAATAAATCTGCCTTTCTTTATCTACAATTGTCTTGGTAAATTCTTTTTACTGCCCACTCGACACCGGCCCCAGATAATCACTACCCAAGACACTGATCTCCTATCTCATCCTGTGACTGAGAATGCCTAAGCTCCTGTGGATGCAGCCCAGCAGGTCTCAGCCTCATTTCACCCAGCCCGTGTTCAAAATGGAGTTGCTCTGGTTCTAACGTCTCTGACAGAGAGACCTGGAGAATGGGCTTCTGCGCCCCACCTGGGGGATGTGGCTGCTAAGTGTGGTGGGGAGGTGATCCGAGTGCCCTTGGGTGTCTCAGCTCTGGGTCGAGCTCTGTGGGCCTGCAGCAGGCTGGCCGGCTAGGGCCTCCCAGTGCCTTTGCTTCCTGGGCCCTGTTTGTCCAGCAATGCTGTGGGAGCCCGTCTTTCTCTCCCTTCCCCATGCACTCTCTTTTGGGAACCTTTGAACATGTCCCTGCTCCGTCCCCTCTCCCCCAGCTTACTCATCTGGTCTAGGCTTAGAGAAAGAGTCTCCTGCTGGCCTTCTCCACATGGAGCTTCCCAGGCTTGTTTGGCCCCAGTACAGAGGCTGACGTGCCCACTCCTTGGTCCTTGGCATAACATCACCATCATGGTTTGATCACTTTATTCCCTCTATCCCCATTCCCATTCCACCCCTGCCAGAGCCAACTGATCTAAGGTGGTTAATGTGTATCTTTTTGCAGGTGTGCTTGGGTAATGTGTCTTGTTTATTTACAAAAATATAATTTTATCTCCTTCTGTTTCTTACTTTTTGCACTGAGCACTGTTTTTAAGATCCCTCCTTGCTGCTATGCATAATGTATTGTTGGCTCTAATGACAGTGCAGTATTTTGCCATGGCGTCTCCCCCACAGCTTACTGCCTACTCCTCGGGGGGTGGACACCCAGGTGGCCACCAGCTCCCTGCCACCTGGAATCACTCTGCAATGAACGTCCTCCCACATGCGGCTTATGAGCTCTTCTTTGGAATGCCTACCTCAGAGTCCTGCTGTTGGGTGGCATGAGACACATGGGCCACCTAATTTAACAACAAAGACAAGATATTATTCAGAACGCCACCCCCACCCCGCCCCCCCATTCCTCACTGACCCATATCCGCACATCCTTGCCAACACTTGGCATTTTTAGGTCTTTCTAATTTTTGCTCATCCATAAGTGCAGACATCTCATTGTTTTAATTTGCCGTTTATTCCAGTCATTCACAATTTTGAGGATCTTCTCACGTGCTGTGAAAGTGGGGCATTTCCTCTTCTGTAAATATAGTGTGATGTTGGCCTCTTTTGCCCACACTTCTGTTGGGGTTTTGGTTTGTATATTCTAGATATTGATGCCTTGTGGAGTTTAGACAGTGTACGTGTCTCTCCCACTGTCAGCCTCTATTATCTTTGTCCTTGTGTGTCACTGAACAGAAATCTTTAATCTTGATATATTCACATTCAAACTTCAGGCCAGGAGTGATGGCTGAAGCCTGCAATCCCAGCACTTTGGGAAGCCAAGGTGGGAGGATCACTCGAGCCCAGGAGTTCAAAACCAGCCTGGGCAATATGGTGAGACCTCGTCTCTACTAAAAATACAAAAATTAGCCAGGCATGGTGGTGCACGTCTGGAGCCTCAGCTGCTTGAGAGGCTGAGGCAGTAGGATCCTTTGAGCCCAAGAGATGGAGGCTACAGGGAGCTGTGATCATGCCACTGCACTCTAGCCTGGGCGACAGAGCAAGACCGTCTCAAAAACAAATCTTATGGTTTACGGCTTTGAAATTTTGTTTGAAAAGCCCTTTCCCACACCTAGGCCACAAGATAGTCTCTGATAGTTTCTTCCACTATCCCTAGAGTTTCACATATCAAATTTAGGTCTTTAACTCAGCTAGAGTTCATCCTTGAATGAAGCATTGGGCAATAATCCGATTTATATTTTCTGTAGAGTGAGCCAGTTTTCCTCACAGCATCTACTACAGAGATGTCTCCCTGCATGCTCCGTTCCCACAGAGGCAGCATCTACCTTCGAGTTCACTCCTTTGTTCATTGGGTTGTTCTTTTATTTGTACCATGCTGTTTGTATCACCACAGCTTTGTGGTGCTATTTGTGATATCTAGTAAGGCAAATTTAACTCCTATATTTTAAGATTAATTTTGCTATTTATTTACATTTTAGAGTAAGTTTATCGAGTTCCTAAAAAAAACCAAATGGATTTTTTTATTAGGGTTGCTTTGAATTTAAAGATAAATTTGGGAAAAATTGATCTCTTTATAATATTACATAGTTTATTTTTACATTTTTATTTATGGATTTAAAGTGACAAATAAAATTGTACATATTTACCATGTGTAACATGACGTTTTGAAATATGTATACATTATGGAATGGCTCATTGGAGCTAATTAACTTTTATTTTTTTGAGACGGAGTTTCGCTCTTGTTGCCCAGGCTGGAGTACGATGGTGCAATCTTGGCTCACTGCAACCTACACCTCCTGGGTTCAAGCGATTCTCCTGCCTCAGCCTACCAAGTAGCTGGTATTATAGGCATCAGCCAGGCGTGGTGGCGCACGCCTGCAGTCCCAGTCACTCAGGAGGCCGAAGCAGGAGAATCGCTTGAACCCAGGAGGCGGAGGTTGCAGTGAGCTGAGATCGTGCCACTGCACTCCAGCCTGGGCAACAGAGCAAGACTCCATCTCAGAAAAAAAAAAGGCCGGGCGCGGTGGCTCACACCTGTAAGGACTTATACAGTCACTTAATTCCTAGATGCTTTCTAATTTTTGTTGTTATTGTGGTTGGTATTTTCTCCCAACTTTTTATTTACTCTTTACAATGTCAATCTAGGCCGGGGACAGTGGTTCACGCCTGTAATCCCAGCACTTTGGGATGCGGAGGTGGGAGGATGGCTTGAGCCCAGGAGGTCAAGACCAGCCCTGGTAACATAGGGAGACCCTATCTCTGCAAAAAACCGAAAATTAAAAAATTATCTGGGCCTAGTGGTGCACACCTGTAGTTCCAGCTACTCAGGAGGCTGAGGTGGGAGGATCTGCTTGAGCTCAGGAGGTCGAGCTTGCAGTGAGCCGTGATTGCACCATTGCACTCCAGCCTGGGTGACACAGTGAGACCCTGTCTCAAAAAAAAAAAAAGAAAGAAAGAAAGAAAGAAAAATCAACCTATAGAAAAATTGAAAGACTAGAACAATGACCATTCTTATGTCCTTCACTTGGACTCATGAATTGCTAATGTTTTGCTGTATTTACTTTATGTTTTATGCTCGCTTACAAACATTCATTCTTTTTTTCTGAACCATGGGAAAGTTCCAGACATCATGAATGGTATACATATTTTTTAAATTTTTCTAGTTGATTATGCCTGGTATAGAGAACTGCTGTTGGTGTTTTATGTTGACCTTGAATCTGGCAATTTTGTTGTTACAAGGCAAGACTTTTTTTTTCCTTTATTTATTTATTTTTTTGAGACGGAGTTTTGCTCTTGTTGCCCAGGCTGGAGTACAGTGGCGTGACCTTGGCTCAATACAACCTCCGCCTTCAGGGTTCAAGCAATTCTCCTGCCTCAGCCTCTTGAGTAGCTGGGATTACAGGCGCCCACCGCCATGCCCGGCTATTTTTTAAAAAATGTTTAGTAGAGATGGAGTTTCACCGTGTTGGTCACGCTGGTCTCGAACTCCTGACCTCAGGTGATCCTCCTGCCATGGCCTCCCAAAGTGTTGGGATTACAGGTGTGAGCCACCGCACCCGGCCAAAACATTTTTTTGTTTGTTTGTTTTTAAACTACAACCACAATTAGAATTACATTTTATATCATGATCCTGTATCTTTAGTCTCTGTAATTCACTTCATATTTCTATTTTATTCTTTTTAATTTTTTTATATGTGGGTTTCAGACGCTGAACTGATTTCAGGACCCACACATGGGCCTCAGTTCATGGTTTGAAAACTACTGCTGAAGACTGGGGACCTGTGGTCTGGGCTCCCGCAGGCAGTACACCCAGTTATAGGCCCTGGCCGTGCTCCATGCCTTCCTCCGGCAGGCGGCTGTAGCCCTGGCTGACTGAATGCAGAGGTCCAGGAGCCAACAAACATTCATAGTATTTGTGTCATTCAAGCCCCTCACAGATCGCCCTCCCCAGGGCTGGATTCTGAGCGAGGGTCACACCTGGGCTCCCTGCCGCAGATTGGCTGTGGGACACTAGGCTGGCCACCACTTCTCTCAGGGCCCTCTTTCCCATGCACAGGAGCTGGTCAGGGAGGGCATTTCTCAAAACCTTTCAGGCTTGGACTTCGTGTCTCTCTATCATTTTTATTTGCTCTTTCTTCAGGGTTTAGGGGAGTGAGTAGGTGTGGCATTGGGGTGGAGGAACCGAGGTGGGGCCTTGCCTTTGAGCTCTGCCCTCCACCCTGCCCAGCTCTGCATGCGTCTGAGGTGGCAGGGGCTGGGACGCTTTCCTGCCACTGAAAGTGTGAACAATGCTATGGCTGGTTTATTTTTTCCTCGCTGGTGTGTGTTCTATTTTCAGTAAGTTTTAATTGAAATGTAGATTCGGGTATATTGTGTGAGATAGAACACTCCCAGGTGCCCCAGTGACTAGACAGCCAGATTACTGTCTGCCTCCTTTCTCTGAAGCTTGGAGACCCGGCCTCTGGCCTTGTGGAGCTCTAGCCTGTGGACTCTGGGAGTAGTGGGCCCAAGGCATGGTGGCTGGGGTGGTGATTAGGGCCCAGGAACAGCAGGCAGGAGGCCCAGGCCCTTAGTCCTCGATGCCCAGCAGGCTCCATTGATCTTGGGCAGGTCTCTTCTCTACCCAGGCCTCGGCCTCCACATCTTTCAAGTAGGGATGATAATCCTGTTTTCTGGTTGCGGTGAGGACAGAAGGAAATCAGGGGCTTAGAGGTACTTTATAACATGATGTCTCTCTACATTACTTTGTGTATTTAAAAAAAAAATCTTAATACAGCCAGGCGTGGTGGCTCATGCCTGTCATCCCAGGACGTTGGGAGGCTGAGGTAGGAGGATTGCTTGACCCCAGGAGTTCGAAACCAGCTTGAGCAACACACGGTTAGTGAGCCATTAGTGACCAGTGAGCTGTGATCTATCGAACCACTGCACTCCAGCACTCTGGCCTGGGAGACATAGCTATAAGACATAAAGATACATAATATTTATACATATAAGAAATGTAAGATACATATATCTTAACATAATTTTTAATTATTTTCTTGCATATCTTCTTTTAGATTTAGCCCTGAGTATAATTTTGTTTCTATTGACACTTTAAAAAATGACTTTTCCTGGCATATATGCACCATGGAATACTATGCAGCCATAAAAAAGGATGAGTTCATGTCCTTTGCAGGGACACGGATGAAGCTGGAAACCATCATTCTAAGCAAACTATCACAAGGACAGAAAACCAAACACCGCATGTTCTCACTCATAGGTGGGAGTTGAATAACGAGAACACATGGACACAGGGTGGGGAACATAACACACAGGGGCCTGTCGGAGGGTGGGGGTTTTGGGGAGGGATAGCATTAGGAGAAATACCTAACGTAAATGACGAGTTGATGGGTGCAGCAAACCAACATGGCACATGTATACCTATGCAACAAACCTGCACGTTGTGACCATGTACCCTAGAACTTAAAAGCATAATGAAAAAAAAAAAAAAAAAAAAAAGAAGCTAGCTGAAACCTACCAAAACCAAGATGGCAATGATAGTGACCTCTGGTGGTCCTAACTGCTCATTACATGCTAATTATAATGCATTAGCATGGTAAAAAATACTCTCACCAGCGCCATGACAGTTTACAAATGCCATGGCAACGTCCGGAAGTTACCCTATATGGTTTTAAAAGGGGAGGGACCTTTATTTCCGGAAATTGTCCCCCCTTTACCGAAACCTCCTGAATAATCCACCCCTTGTTTAGCATATAGGTATACTCAGTCAAGTAGCTTGCATTGCTGCCCTGCCTATGTAGTAGCCATTCTTTTGTTTATTTACTTCTCTAGTAAACTTGCTGTCACAAAAAAAAAAAAAAAAAGACTTCTCCTGATAGCTTGTTGCTACTATATAGGAATTAAATAGATGCTTTTGGTCTTTTTCTTTTTGAGACAGGGTCACCAAGGCTGGAGTGCAGTGGCACGATCAGGGCTCACGGCAGCCTCGACCTCCCGGACTCAAGCGGTCCTCCCACCTCTGCCTCCCGAGTAGCTGGGATTACAGGTGCCACCACCACTCCCTGCTAATCTTCGTATTCTTTGTAGGGATGGGGTTTCCCCATGTTGCCCAGGCTGGTTGCAAACTCCTGGGCTCAAGAGATCCACCCGCCTCGGCCTAGATTTTTGTATATTGATTTTTTATCTGGAGAAGCTGCTACCTTTTCTTAGTAATCTAATGAAATATCTGGAGGGTTTGTGCGCGTGTGTGGTTTTTTTTTTGGTGGTTTTTCTATGTAGACTAATAGTTCTTGAAGAGGTGTACTGCCCTCTAGGGAGAGATTTGGAAATTTGCAGGGGAGTTTTATTTTTTGTTGTTGGGCCCAAGAATTCACACATCAAAATAACATTTTATTTTAAAGTATTTTTCTTTTATTTACCTCATATTTACATAATTTACAATAAAAGCATTGTATTGGCTTTTTGAAAATATGTGTGTGGAAGTGTTATATTATCTAAGTATTTCATTTCAGGATGGAGAGAGTGGCATTCATTTGTTACAGAAAGGGAAGTTGGATCTGATAGGGTTCTAAACTTCTGAGATTTTGAAAAAGTTCTTCCTCTAGTTCCAATTATTATATTTCTGTATCTTTTTTTGTCTTGGTGTTCTCTCAAGTTCTGGACAATTCTGAACAGAAGTAGTGATGATGGGTATATCTCATTTGCTCCTAACTTTAAGCAAAATGCTGTCAAATGCTTTCACCTCTTACTAAGATTTTCTTTAAAATCACTAATGGATGTTGAATTTTAATAAACGTCTTTCACATTGCCTCTGAAATGCTCATATTTCTCTTGATGTAATGTACCTCATTGACGGATCTTCCTGTCTTATTTATGTAGTTTGGCTGTTTTTCTAATGCTAAGCCCCTCTGGAATTTCTGGTATAAACACACCTCCGTCCTGATAGATCTCCTTTTTACATGTCATCGCATTTCGCCTGCTAGCATTTTGTGTAAGATTTTTGTTTCCATCTAGGTTCCTGAGACAGGCGCATCATCTTCCCTGCTCATGGGATCCTTGAGGGGTTTGAGTGTCAAAGTCATGCTGGTCTCACAAGGGGCGTTGGGGGATCGCGCTCCGGGGTTGCTTCGCTGAGTCCGCGTGTGTGCGGGATGCGGGGTGCGGGGTGCGGGGCGTGCCCCCTGGCGGCCGCGGGCCGCATGAGCCGAACGAGCGGAGCGGGGAGCGCCGGGCCAGTGCCGTGGGGAGCGATGCGCCAGGTGGCGCCAGGTGGCGCCAGGTGACGCCAGGTGATGCCGGGGCTGCGCGGGTACTGCAGCCTTCCGTGGACCTGGACACGCGTGCAACCCAGCTTCAGAGACCGGGTGGCCAGGACCCAGAGTCACCCAGCCGACCCATAACGGCGGCTTCTTGAGTCTCGGGGCCGGCAAGGTCCTGAATCTTCATCTCTAGGAATAGAATGGGGATAATCCGCCTGTCTGTCAGGGAAATGGGAGGAGGCTGTAAAAGCATTTTTTGTGTGATTTTGTGTCAAAGCACAATTCGGACCTTCCCGAGGACCTGTCCGCATTCTGGCCTCAGCATTCTTGTTTTCCTGTTTCTTGCAAGCCCTTGACAAACGGCAGCTAGGGGCAGGGAATTCAGAATTAATGTCACTCAGTAGTCCAGAATGAGAGCTCGCATCATGGAGGTCTGTGTGGAAGAAGCACCCTTGTTTGATTCATTTTTGTGCATTATTTCATTACTGTTGATTTATTCCACAAATATTGACTGGGCACTGTGGTGGGCATAATAACGGCCGTCCAAAAAGTTGCCCATACCCTACTGAATACCTGGAACCTGTGACTGATGCATGTTACATGAGAATGTTACATGTGGCATGTCACCATGTTACATGGCAAAGAGAAGTACGGTTGGAGGTAGAATGAAGGTTGCTCATCAGCTGACTTTAAGATAGGAAAAGAATCCCAGGTTATCTAGGTAGGCCCAGTGTAGTTACAGGGTCCTTGGAAGTGGAAGGAGAAGGCAGGAAAGTCAGAGAGTAATGTGGCTGTGGAAGCAATGCACCAAGAGCCGCCACTTGGTCGGTTTTGAAGATGGAGGAAGGAGGTCTCTGCAAGCTGGAAAAGGCAAAGAAATGGATCCTTCCCTAGCACCTCCAGTAAGGAGTGCAGATGGCGGGTAGAACTGTAGGGTAACAGATGGGTGTGCTTTTAAGCCAAGCTTGTGGGAATTTGTTACAGCAGCAATAGGGAACTAGTACAGTATCCTAACACAGGGGACCCCAATCCCCAGGTCAATGACCGGTATTGGTTGTGGCCTGTTAGGAACCGGGCTGCACAGCGGCAGGTGAGCAAAGCTTCATTTGTATTTATAGTTGCTCCCCATCGCGTGCATTACCACCTCAGCTCCGCCTCCTGTCAGATCAACCACAGCATTAGATTCTCATAGTAGCATGAACCCTATTGTGAACTGCGCATGTGAGGGATCTAGGTCGCGTGCTCCTTATGAGAATCTACTGCCTGATAATCTATCACTGTCTCCTATCACCCCCGATGGGACTGTCTAGTTGCAGGAAAACAAGCTCAGGGTTTCCACTGATTTTACATTATGGTGAGTTGTATAATTATTTCATTATATATTACCATGTAATAATAATAGAAATAAAGTGCACAATAAATGTAATGCACTTGAATCTTCCCCAAACCATCTCCCACGTTGGTCTGTGGAAATATTGTCTTCCACAAAACCAGTCCTTGGTGCCAAAAAGGTTGGGGACTGCTGTCCTAACAGATACAGTCCACACCACTGGGACAGATGGCACTCATCCACTCATCCATTCACCCCAAAAGCATGTAGGAGTATTTGTTATGGCCTGCTCAGAAAATAGATCAGCAAGGGACAAGTGGCTGTGGCTACTGAAGGCCCACGGCAAGGGCTGCAGAAAGGTCACAGAAGTGCCACCTCCTCCTGCTTCCTTCAACCTCTCAGAGCTGCCAGTAAGCCTGCAGAATGACAGTACCCTCCTATGTGGTTTACAGAGGATTTACATGGCCCTGGCATGGAACATCACCGTGGAAAGTGTATTAGTCCATTTTCACACTCCTATAAAGAATACTACCTGAGACTGTGTAATTATAAAAGAAAGAGGTTTAAGTGACTCACAGTTCTGCAGGTTTAACAGGAAGCATGGCTAGGAGGCCTCAGGAAACTTACAATCATGGCGGAAGGCGAAGGGAAATTGGGCAGCAGGAGGGAGTGTGTGCGAGAATGAGGAAGTGCCGCGCTTTAAAACCATCACCTCTCGCGAGAACTCACTATCACGACAAGAACGTGAGGGAAACCGACCCCATGATCCAATCACCTCCCGCCTGTCCAGTCCTACGTGTCCCTCCCCTGACATGTGGGAATTACAATTCGAGATTTGGGTGGGGAAACAGAGCCAAATCTTATCAGAAAGAGCAGCTCAGAGAGGTGAGATGACCTACTCAAGTTCCAGGAGTGGGAGTGATGGGACTTGCCACGGGTTCCCTCTGCGTAAATCTGTGACAGCCCTGATGTAAATCAGACATGGCCTCTCCCTCTGGGAGCAGCCAGTCTACTTGGTGAGAAACAAGGGATGAAAGGGGACACAGCAGGTGACTTAAGTGCTATGGTCGGAATGTTTATGTTTCCCCGGAATTCTTTTTTTTTTTTTTTGAGATGGAGTCTCGCTCTGTCGCCCAGGCTGGAGTGCAGTGGCGTGATCTCGGCTCACTGGAAGCTCCGCCTCCCAGGTTCACGCCATTCTCCTGCCTCAGCCTCCCGAGTAGCTGGGACTACAGGTGCCTGCCACCATGCCCGGTTAATTTTTTTGTATTTTAAGTAGAGACGGGGTTTCACTGTGTTAGCCAGGATGGTCTCTATCTCCTGACCTCGTTATCTGCCCGCCTCAGCCTCCCAAAGTGCTGGGATTACAGGCATGAGCCACCACGCCCGGCCCCCCGGAATTCTTACATTGAAATCCTAGCCCTGAAGGTGACGTGGTGATGATGTGATGACGGCAGAACCCTCACCAATGGAATCTGGGCCGCTGTAAAAGAGGCCGTGGGAGCTTGCTTGCCCCTCCCACCATGCAGGGACACAGCAAGAAGGCAGTGAGGAATGGGCCCTCGCCAGACACCAAACCTGCTGGGACCTTGACCTTAGACTTCCCAGCCTCCAGAACTTTCAGAAATGTTTGTAAGACACCCAGTTTATGGTATTTTTGTTACAGCAGCCTGAACAGACTAAAATACTAGCAGGGCAAGGCTGCTGTAACAGAGTAGACAAACCCCAGAAGCTGAAAAATCATAAAAGTTTTTGTCTATATTGTTCTGTCCATAATTTTTTTAAAAGCATAAAAGTTTATTTTGTCTTCCTCAGCAGTCTGAACTGAGTATTCCAGGTTGGTCCCCAGGCTGCTCTGCTCCGTGCAGGAACTCAGGAATCCTCGTTTCTCTGCCTTCCTCTAGGCCAGCGGTTCTCTGCTAGGGTGAATTTTCCCACCAGGGTATGTTTGGCAATGTCTGGAGATACTTTGGGTGTCATGACTTGGGCTGTGATACTGGTATCTAGTGAGTGGAGGACATGGATGCTGCTGAATGTTTTACAATGCACGGGACTGCCCCCCACAACAAAGAACTGTCCTGCCCCAAATGTCAGTAGTTGAGAAACTTCCACTTGGGGCTGGAGCATTGTCCTCACTTGCAAAGTCAGAGCTGGGTCCCAGGCCCATCCATGTTCCAGCGAATGGGAAGGAGGAAGAGAGCATACGCAGGCCCAGGTGCCACAGTGATCCTCATCCACTCCCGTCCATCCATGAGGGCCTAGTCACAGGGCCACATCTAACTTCAGGGGACGGGGTGCTGGGAAATGGAGTCTAGGTGAGTGCCCAGGAGGAAGGGGACAGCCGACTCAGATGGGCAGCTGGCAGCTTCCCCCACAGGTGTCCTAACTGGTGCAAGAGACATGCAGGATGGAGGTGGTTGGAGGACATTTCGGTAACTAGGTCAGAGCTTGTGCAAAATGCAGAGACAAGAGAGAGCCTGACAAAGCGCAGGCACTGCCACCGGGATGGAGGCCGACAGTGGGAGGGAGGGATCAGTGAGCAGCAGGCGGGTGGCAGGAGCCTGAAATGCAGGACTGAAGAGTCTGGTCTTCGTCCTGAAGGCAGGGAAGGACCTTTGGCCAGTCTCCTGACTTTCTGCCCCAGCTCTTTCCTCCCTGAAGGTGAGTCCCTCGTGTCCATCTTACATAGTTGGGACCTTGCTGACACACACTTCTGCCTGCCCTTAGGCCGTTTCCTTGATTTTCTATGTTGCCAAGATGACTGGCAGCTGCTGGAGGTCAGGACCACAGCCTGGTTCTCAGAGCCCCAGGCACCAAGTTCCCACCCACCCTTGCAAACTCTCCTTTTTTTTTTTTTTTTTTTTTTGAGATGGAGTCTTGCTCTGTCGCCCAGGCTGGAGTGCAGTGGCACGATCTCGGCTCACTGCAACCTCCGCCTCCCAGGTTCAAGCGATTCTCCTGCCTCAGCCTCCCAAATAGCTGAGATTACAGGCACGAGCCACTACGGCTGGCTAATTTTTGTACTCCTAATAGAGACGGGGTTTCACCATATTGGCCAGGCTGGTCTCGAACTCTTGACCTCGTGATCCGCCCTCCTCAGCCTCCCAAAGTGCTGGGATTACAGGCGTGAGCCACCTCGCCCGGCCCCACAATCTTAACCACTGTCCACTTCGGTCTCAGATCCCCCACCTCCTGAACACAATTGTACACACCTGCCTCCACAGGCTCCCCAACACTGGCCTCCATGTTCCCACCAGCCTTTCTCCACTTCGGACTCCCCGGAACTCCCTGCTGGGTTGTCCAAGGCCCACTGAGCCTGAGGCCCAGACCCCGGCAAGGAGCCTGTCTCTGACCCGTGGGGGTGAGTATTGGCGGGCAGGACCCAACTAGGCCATTGGCTTTGGTTGGGGTGAGTGTGGAGGGGACCACAGTGGTGTGCTGTCTGGGAATGCCATGGCCCTGGATTAGTCACTGTCTGACCGGGCCTCTGGTTTCCACTTTGCACGGTGAAGATTTCTACCTCACGGTGTACTGGGGCAGTGGTGGGAAGAAGGCCACCACATGCGCCTCAGTTGCGTGTTGGCTGACTTCTTGGGGGAGGGGGAAGCGGGATCCACCTGACACCGTCAGCCCAGCTCCAGCTCCACTCACTTGTAAACAGTGGAAATCACAACTGACATTTGTAGGCACATGGCAGGGGGCGCTGATCCTGGCTCCCACGCTCCCAGGTCTCCCTTGCTCCACTGCTCAAGAGGACCCGAGTGTGGGAGCGAGGTGCCCGGAAGTCTTGCAGAGAGGGCGGTGGAGCTGGCTTTGCGAGGATGAAGAAATAGTCTAGCCGAGTGGTCCTCAGGCCTAGCTGCACATTCGCATCACTGGAGGAACTTAAAAAATACGTAACATGTCTGGGTCCACCCCAGACTAATCAAATCGAAACTTCGGGAGATGGAGCCAGGATGTAGGCATTTTCCACACCCCCCACCCCAGCTGATTTCAGTGCGCAGCTGGGGTTCAGGTGCACAGAGCTGGGCAGGATGTAAGGTACCCAGAGCGGGAAAGCTGCCTTCTCAGCATGGACACCGTCATGGTTGGAGGCCCGGGGCTGAAGCCGCCCATGGCCTCAGGAGACCCGGTGTCCCCGGTCACAGCTGAGCGCAGGGCTGTGCAGCGCCTTCCACATGAGCAGCATCTCGTAGGGCGCGAAGCGGTGCACTAGCAGCAACTCACGGTACATGCAGGGGTCGAAGGAGGACTGCTGTGCGCCAGGCAGCTGCACGCCGAAGGGCCGGATGCCCTCGTGGCCGCTGGGCGCCAGGCCGGCGCGCTGCAGACACATGCCCATGTAGGCGTCGTCGATGGGGAAGAGCGGGGTGTGGCGGGCGGCCGCGCGCAGGGCCCGGGCCGTGGGGCCGGACAGGAGGAAGCCGCCGCCGCTGCAGTACACCGGGTAAGCGGACCCGGGGAAGAGCTGCGGCGGCACAAAGTACTTGCTCCAGCTGTCGCGGATGGGCACGGAGCCCTCCATGAGCTGGCCGGAGAACAGGTGGTGGCCGGGTGGCTGCGCCTGCAGGAAGCGGACTACGTTGGCGGTGTGCACAAACACGTCGTCGTCGCCGCTGAGCAGAAAGCGCGCGTGCGGGCAGCGTGCAGCCAGCCAGTCGAGCAAGTGCAGGTGCTTGAGCGTGAGGTTGAGGAAGGTGTCCACGAAGGCCCACTGCAGCACGTCGCCGTGCTCGCGCGCCTCCAGCGCAACCAGCTCCGCCAGCCGCTCCGCGCGCGCCTCGTCCTCGGGGCCCGGGGTGCCCAATAGGAAGAGGCGGCGCACTGGCAGCCCGCCGTAGCTGCGCTCTTGCCCCCACGTGCGCCGGATGAGCTCGCGTCGCTCGTAGTGCTCAGGCGCCGACTTCACCGCCAGGAGCAGGAACACGCCTCGGCCGCCGGCGCACTTGGCCGGTGCGTCCCAAAGCAGCGGGAAGTGGCGGCAGTGGCGGTACCGCAGGAAGTCCTGGATGCGCGCGGGCAGCTGCTCGAAGTCGGCCGTGGCGTTCGCCGAGGCGTTCGCCACGCACGGGGGCCCGGGGACGAGCTCCGAGGGCGGCTCGTCAGCCGCGGGAGCGTCGGTGGGACCCTCTGGCGTCTCCTCCTGCGGGGACCTCTTCTCCCGCGGGGACCTTGGCGCCTGGAGGAACCACTGCTGCAGTGCTAAGAAACTCACGCCCACCAGGAGGCAGGCCAGAGTCTTGGCAGTCAGGGATCTGCGGCAGGGAAAAGCCATCTGTGGGGGAAGCCGAGTCAGAGGTGAGCCGGAAGTCGTCTTTGACACCGGCAGGACACCACCCGTACCCCGTCACTTCTCTCCCAGAACCCAGCTGCAGCCCCTTCTCAACTCTGCTGTTAAGTGGTAAAAAGGAATCAAAATCCAAGATTACACTGACGGTCTCTGGTCTCCCACACTCCGGACCGTTCCTCTGACCTTCAGATTTGTGTCTCTCTTTGCCTCCTGACAACACCGCCCCACAACCCGTCACATAGGCCCAGTGGACTCATCGTCTGAGTCTCCATCTTCCCCTGAGCCCATACCCTGCTGTTCCCACCTCCGTTCACCTGACTACTCCAGCCAGAAGCCCCAGCCTTCTTGTCCTTCTCAGCTGCTACCTGCTCTCCGCATCCTGTTGATTCTGCGCCCTACATCCCTCTCATTTATTCCCTCCTGTCCACCTCTGTCCAGCTCGGATCATCTCTAATCACTTCCCCTCGTTGCCTCCCGAGTCGAGGAAGCATGAGGTGATAGCACTGAACTCAGACCCAGAGCCGAATTCTGCCTTCCCCACTTCCCCATCTGCACCGTCTGGACAGTCAGTTCCGATGGCTGGGTCTGAGTGTTCTCATCTGTGACGAAGGGTTAGTGAATTCCTACTGCAGGGCTGTTGTGAGCATGAAATGAGTATGAAGTGGCCAGTGACTGGGTGACACGGGTGATATGACCTTATGGGTGAGATGACCTCCACGGCATCCTCTAGCTCTGCCTCCTCATTCTACCTGCTGGTATTATTTGCTGTTCCCAAACATTCACCTTCAGGCCCTCTCCTGCATGTAGCCTGCCCAGGTGCACCTCAGGCCTGGCTTTTATGAAGACCCCCAGGACGAATCCCAGGTCAGAACAACCTTTCCCGTATTTAACTGTGCCCTGCTAAAAATTCAGTCACATCAGGTTCTGCATCTCAGACCGTTGGCTATTTATTTATTTGAGACAGGGTCTTGCTGTGTCACCCAGGCTGGAGTGCAGTGACACCATCATGACTCACTGCAGTCTTGACCACCTAGGCTCAAGCAGTCCTCCCACTTCAGCTTTTGGAGTAGTTGAGGCGCTCTACAGGAGCACGCCACCACACCTGGGTCATTAAATTTTTTTTTTTTTTTTCTGTAGAGACGGGTTCCCACTATATTGCCCAGTCTGGTCTTGAACTCCTGGGTTCAAGTGATCCTCCCACCTCAGCCCCCGCAAAGTGTTGGGATTACAGGCATGAGCCACTGTGCCCTGTTCCTTCTCCCTCCTTAAAACAGACTCCACACTCTCCTGCCTTTCCTCCTTTCTTTTTGACCATGTTTCTCAGTTCCCTTTGCTCAGTTCCCCCTCTCTAATAACCTCCTCCTCCTCCTCCCCCTCCCCCTCCCCTCCTTCTCCCCCTCCTCCCTCCTCTGTCCTCCCTTCTCTCCCTCCCCCTCCTCCTCCCCCTCCCCCTTGTCCCCTCCCCCTCATTCCCCTCCCCCTCATCCCCCTCCTCCTCCCCCTCCTCCCATATCCCCCTCTTCCCCCTCCTCCCCCTCCTCCCTCTTCCCCCCTCTTCCCCCCCTTCCCCCCCTTCCCCCCCTTCCCCCCCTCCTCTTCTTCTTTCTTCGTTTCTTCTTCTTCTTTTTTTTTGAGACAGGGTCAGACTCTGTCACCCAGGCTGGAATGCAGTGGTGTGATCGTGGCTCACTGCAGCCCGCACTTCCTAGGCTCAGGTGATCCTCCCACCTCAGCCTCCCAAATAGCTGGGACCACAGGCATGTGCCACAGTGCTTGGCTAATTTTTTCTATTTTTTTTGTAGAGACAGTGTCTTGCCATATTGTCCAGGCTTGAGCTCAAACTCTTGGGCTCAAGTGATCCTCCTGCCTTGGCTTCCCAAAGTGCTGGGATTACAGGTGTGAGCCACCGCACCTGACCTCTCTAATAATAACCTTTAATAGTGGAAGGCCTCTAGGGCTCTGACTTAGACACTCATTTCACCTTTGTCCAAGATGATCTCCTTCACTGTTAGGACCTCCGAGCTCCAGAGCCACATGTCCATCCAGCCGCCTGACTTAACAGCTCCATATGGCTGTCCACAGCCACCTTGGATGCTACTTGAACTCTCATCTTCCTCCCCCGAGCTGTCCCGGAGTGCTGCCATCCACTGGGTTGTTCAAGCCAAAAACCTTGCTTGACTCCCTCCTTCCCCTCGTTTCCCCACCCAAGCCCCGTTGATTCTCTCTTCTGCATTTTTCATCAACCTACCTGCTTCCATTCCCTCTATCAACAGGTTGATCCAAACTAACATTCCTGCCTCACATGAAGTAGCGTCCTGCTTGGCGTCTCTACACACCATCTTGCTCTCGGCCGACCTCTGCCCTCCCGCAGCTGGAAAAACCTTTGAATTACGTAGATTTATGCCGCTCCTCATGCTCTTTTCCTTAGCTTCCCTGTGATCCACCTGGCCTTGCCCTCAGCCCAGTGACAGCCTCAGACTGCCAGACCTCTTGCTACCTCAGAGCTTTTCCTTGTGCTGTCCCCCTGCCTGGATTGATGTCTCTCTCCCTGCTCTGTCTACTTAAGAACTCAGTCTCTGGGTCCACTTGACAAGGCATATTCTTGGGGAAGCTTGAATGAAGCCCAGAGGAGACCAGGTACCCTGTTAGACATTCTCAGCATGTGATTTGTTTGAAGATTATCTTCCCTTCTAGGCTGTAAGCATTTTAAGGGTAGGGATCGCACCTGTCTTCACCGTTGTATTACCAGCACCCTGCATAGGTTAGGACAGCCGAGTAGTAGGAAATCCTGGCTGCCTGGATTCAAATTCCACTGCCACTGCTTTCTAGTGTTGTGATTTTGAGCACGTTGACTTAAGCTCTCAAATACCTGCCTCTGAAGAGTTACTGTGAAGACCAAATGATAATGTGTGTAAAGAATTTACTATGGTCCTTGGCACATAGTATTCAGTAAATATTAGCTGTTAGGATTATCAAGGTGCCGATAAATATTTGCTGAAAGACTGCTTTTCGAAGAGTGTGTGCTCAATAAATACTTCCAGGTATTTTGCACATAGGTGTTATCGCACTGAACCCTATTGCTTGTGTATTACAGTCCATACACAATGTCTAGCACAAAGCAGGCATTCAGTGAAAGAATGGGAGCAGTGAACTACAAATGCAAGTGTGAGAACCCTGCAAAAGTGTGGATGTAATCACTGAGTGCTGATAAGAAATACTAGAGTATTATATAGTATATTGCTCTTCACTTATTCCTGCTTCTGTGTTAGAGGCACTGTGAGAAGAGGACTTGCGAGATAAGCTATGTCTCTTTTACCGTCAACTGTCTACTCAGTGCGCAGTCCTGTGCCTGGCACATTTGGGGAATGCAATTTTTTTTTTCAATGAATGAAAGAATAAAAAAATGAATGAAAACAGAATTTGGAGTCTGAATAACTGAGTTTGAGCCCCAGCTTCTTTCCTGAGTTAATCTCCTAGGTTTCAATATCCTCATTTGAAAAATTGAGAAAGTTAACATTCATTTTTCAATGAAATAAGGAGAGAATCCTGTTTATGTTAACGTCCTACACAAATACTAGTTAAAAAAGTTAAGCATCCCCCATCATTTCTGGAAAGAAAAATAATCTTCTTAATGTAACAATAAATCTTGTTTCAAAGAAGTTTGCGTTTACTCTGATAAAACGGATAGAAGATCTTGGATCACAGCCAACTTCTGATGTAAATGAAAAGGTGTTGGGCAAGGCCCTGTTCCCAAGGGCGGTGCTGGCTCGCTTAGCTCTGTTCTTGGATGCCACACTGTGCAGCCTGAGGGCTTTGACTTGCTGTGAAGTATTGGGCATTTCTCTCTATGGTTCTTTTTCATCAGGCATCCTGGAGCCCATGCACCTTAAACTTTCCTAGCCTCTGCTGGCCCTGATCCCTTGTCTCTCAGGACACAGCTCAAATACCACCTCCTCCAGCTCACCTCACGGTAAGTCCAGGTCAACATAACCTGTCTCCTTGTTGATGTCATGGCTGTTGAGTAGCAAGTTTGGTAAAGAGGACAAATCTGCCACTTACTCCATCCCTTTGAACCTCAGGTTCCTTGTTTGTGAGACTTTGGGCAACTCCTTTATCTCAGTGTCTCAGAATTATATGAGTTAATTCATGTAAGGCATTCAGAGCCATGCCTGGCATGTAGTAGGCACCAGAATAACATTAGCAGTTGGCTAACACAGGAGACCATCTTTTTATGGATGAAGTCTAGCCTTCTCACACAGTATGGTATAAAGTTCCTCTTTATAAGCTTTATAAAGTTCCTCTGTGATCCTCTAACTGCAGGCATTTCTCACTCTCTTTATTGCCCCACACATATTAACACATCCATTTATTGCTTGCCTTTGCAATGCTATTCACTCTGCCTAGAATTCCCCTTTCTTTTTCTTTTTCTCGACTCAGTGCAACCTCAGGCTCCCGGGTTCAAGTGATTCTCCTGCCTCAGCCTCTCTAGTAGCTGGGATTACAGGCGCCCACCACCATGCCCAGGTAATTTTTATATTTTTAGTAGAGATGAGGTTTTACCATGTTTGCGAGGCTGGTCTCGAACTCCTGACCTCAGGTGAGCCACCCGCCATGGCCTCCCAAAGTGCTGGGATTACAGGCGTGAGCCATCTCGCCTGGCCAGGAATTGTCCCCCTTCTTTTCCCAGGAACTACTTTGGTCATTCCGTCCCCTGGTTTGATGCTGAGATAGATAGCTGGAACAGAGTCCTGGGCCACCCACCCATTCCATACTATCCCAGGGTATTCCTGGAGGAATATTCATATAGCAGAATATTCATATAGCAGGAAAGGCAAAGAAACCTTTTATTAGCTATTAGGGCCTTGGCCCCAACCCCCAGCATGAAGCCCTGAGCCCTGGGGTCTGCGCTGGACCTGTGCAATAGGGGCAATTCTGTCCTCATTCCTCTCCCCTTGGCCTCCCCCTATTTCTTGCTTGGCACTCTGATTAGAGGGGAATGCGAAGAAGGAAAAATGTACCTCCTTCCCAATAGGAAGAAGCCCAGGCCCCCAGCTTACCTGCAGTCTCTGAGAGAGAAGAAATAGACAGGAGCCATCCCCAGCCTGAGACTAGCCTTTAATCCTTTACTTCACACACTGAGGTTCCACCCAGGCCTGTGGCTTCGTTCAGTCCTCTTGAATCTGACCAATCCGTGACATCACCCCTCCTCCTTAGGGGTAAGGTGAAGAGGGGGAGGGCAGCTACAGGCTTCCTTAGCCACCAGTGACTGCCTGCTTCCTCTTTAAGCTCAAATGTCCTTAGACATTTGTGGGTCCAGTGAATCTCCTTGGAGGAGATTCTCTACTAAAAATATAAAAATTAGCTGGGCATGGTGGTGGGTGCCTGTGATCCCAGCTACTCGGGAGGCTGAGGCAGGAGAATCACTCGAATCCAGGTGCAGTATCGTACCTGTGCTCCTGGAGAAGGTGCATCTTGTCTGTAAAGACAGTGTGTGATGACGGCCCTCGTGGAGGCCCCCTGCAAGTTGCCTGGAAAAGTGTATTGTGTGCCTTCAGAGGCAGAGGCAAACTGCCTGAAGGGCTGTGGAAATAGGCACAGAAATAACAGGTTGGCCACATCTGTAAGAGTAAAGTATTTATTGTTGTTGATTGAATAAAATCAGTTTAATTTTAATATTAGGTATGGGGCCCTAATGGATGGGATCACAACATTAAGTTGTAGTGATCCATCACAGGGTACCATATATACACATTTATATATTTAAAATAGAGATAAAAGCTATATTACATTTATATATTAAAATATATAAATATATTTAAAAATATAAATCTATATTAAAATGTATATACATAAATATATATATATATATTTCCAGATTTGAGCATAGGCAAAATTGGGCTGCTAAATGGAGAAGTAGTAGGGGATAATCACCCTTTTTAAAACTAAGGTTTTTTATAATGAGTTTTAATCCTTGAAGGGCCTGCTTCTACTTATATTGGGCCATATTAACTATAAAATGGGGACTCATGGGGTCCCATTTTATCAAGCCAATTTGCAAATGACAAAGAGACACTTTAATTTTAATTTATTATTATTATTAATATTGAAACAGGGTCTTACTGTGTCTCCCAGGCTGGAGTGCAGGGGCACTATCACGGCTCACTGCAGCCTCAGTCTCCTGGGCTCAGGTGATCCTCCCATCTTAGCCTCCCGAGTAGCTGGGACTATAGGCACACACCATCACACATGGTTAATTTTTGTATTTTTTGTTGAGATGGGGTTTTGCCATTTTGCCCCGGTTGGTCTTGAACTCCTGGGCTCAAGAGATCTTCCTTGCCTTGGTCTCCCTAAGTGCTGGGATTACAGGCATGAGCCACCATGCCCAATCTAATTTATTATTTGTTTTGTCAAAGCATCTATGTCCAATAGAAAACATTTTATAGCAGTGGGTATATGAGCATGAGAAATTTAGGCAAGGCTACACTTAAATTGAGGCATACGCATTTAAAAACTGTTCTATGTCATTACCCTCTCAAGATTATAGGGTCAGAGTGTGTAAATTAGTGGGATCCCCAGGTATAATTGTATTTTGACCCCCAATATTAAGTTCATGAATTTTTGACAATTAGTACATTTTCACAAATGTTAAGTTAGAACCTATGTTGTAGAGGCGCAAAAACCAATCAGTGCTGTTTTTAATCTTTTTGTTATACAACTTCTTTAGTATATAAATTAGGAATCTTGAATTTCCAATTAAATCAAATTGTGGAAAATATAGCATATATTCAGCTTGCCACATATATATATATATATATATATATATATATGTATGTATATTTATTTATTTATTTATTTGAGACGGAGTCTTGCTCTGTCACCCAGGCTGGAGTGCAGTGGCTTGATCTTGGCTCACTGCAACTTCCGCCTCCTGGGTTCAAGCCATTCTCCTGCCTCAGCCTCCTGAGTAGCTGGGATTACAAGCATGTACCACCACACCCAGCTAATATTTTTGTATTTTTAGCAGAGATGGGGTTTCTCCATGTTGGCCAGGCCAGTCTCAATCTCATGACCTCAGGTGATCCACCCACCTCAGCCTCCCAAAGTGTTGGGATTACAGGTGTGAGCCCCCACACCCAGCCTATTTATTATATTTATTTTAAAATATGTATATAATTTATTTACATACATTATTTTATATGTAGTTTATATTTAAATTATATACATTTATTTATATATAATTTATACATACCTTTTATTTTCCTCTGTATCTAGGGGTTTGTTCATAAATCAATAAGTAATCTAAGGCTAGCATTATGTTTCCTAGATTTGGTGTTTGCTCAGTACCTAAAGTTTAAAGTTCTAGGCTGGGCACGGTGGCTCACACCTATAATCCCAGCACTTTAGGAAGCTCAAGTGGGTGAATTGCTTGAGCCCAGTAGTTTGCAACCAGCCTGGGCAACATAGTAAAACCTCTTCTCTACCAAAAAAAAAAAAAAAAAAAAAAAAATCAGTCAGGTGTTGTGGTGCACACCTGCAGTCCCAGCTATTTGGGAGGCTGAGGTGGGAGGGTTGCTTGATTCTGGGAGATTGAGGCTGCAGTGAGCCACAATAGCACCACTGCACTCCGGCCTGGTCAACAGAGTTAAATAAATAAATAAGGTTTCTCTGCTTTTCTTGGAGTTGTAGCTGCCTAAAGCATTAGTCTCTCTTGTTTGATTTTTGTTGTTGTTGTTTTTGAGGCTTTTAGCCAGCAGAAGCTGTGGGTGTTAATTTCAGCCTCTGGTTGATAAGAGGAAGGAGGAAAGGGACCCACTGTCTCTAGGAAGGAGGCGCTCTCTGGGATGGCCCCGACTGCCAAATAACCAGTCCGTTTTTTCTCCTTTTAAGTAAAAATTTTAGAATGGCTAGCATTTCTAGGTATCTAAATAGGAAGATCTCTCTCTCTCTCTCTTCTCTCTCTCTTTCTCAATGTTTGCCTGACAAACTCTTGGTGGTATCAAGTAGCCCCCTATTGTTTTGACCTTACAAATTGTTACTGGAAAAACTTTGGGAGTGACCTCCAGCATACTGGATTCACAGGCAGCTGCTTCTCTTTCCAGGGTGCCCTAATTGACATCTGAGGGGTCGGGATGGGGACCAGGAGCGACCACAGCAAGGAATGCAGCAAAGGAGGCGCTGGCGGCAGCAGCCCTGACTCTTGGGAGGCGCTGTGGGACTCCGGTGAAGTGACTCCACCAGCGGCTAGGGCTGGACAGTTAGATCCTTTCCCCTGTCTCCACTCACTGACACAGAGAGCCCAATGTCGGATCACCCCTTTCTGACTGTTACTCGGGAGGAATGCTGCTGTCCTAGAGCGTGATAGCTCATATCTCTCAGTAGTGAGATGGAGGTAGAGCTACACTGTCCTGGCTGCCTCACTCTGGCTGGACACCAGGACTTCGTCATTTATAGCCGATACAGTCCTGACCACTACTAAGACCCCAGGTCACAGGGACAGCATGCCTGGCTCAAGGGGCAACACAGCCCCAAAGAGTGGTCCACTGTTTAGGATCCTCGTAATCTCAGGAAGGGAGGCTGAGGTGGAAGGGAAACACACCTTCCTTGCCATGGAACCTGCCCTATGATGGCTCAGGGGAGCCCAGCGGTTCAGAGGTTGTCTGTAGCCACTGTAGTTTCAGGTGACTCCCCAAGACAGCACCGACAGCAGCAGTAAGCAGATGGCAGAGCAGCGTGATGGAGCGGCAGCAAGCAGGGTGCTGCCCAGACCCCCTGGGCTGTGTGATACAGAAAGTTAGTCACTCACAGCTGACTTTGGGATTGTGTCCCAGCTGCAACCACAGTCCTGCCAACTACAACAGTTGTTTCCAGTAAAACTCTTTGTTTCTCTATTCACTTAGCTGGTGGCTGCTGGAGACAGTAGCTACCTTAACGGTAATAGAGAAACGTGAATAGTTTCATTCCAAACAGCATCCTCATAGCTTGATGACTTAGTGGACATTCTGTGAGAATGTTCATCTCTCATCTCTCAGGCTCCTCGTCCCTCTTACTAATTTACCTGGGGGAGGTGCCTGGATGAGAAGAATGAAGGGGGAAAGAGGTGGGAGGAAGAGAGAGAGAAGGGGAGGGACCGAGTGCAGGTTTCTGATGGGGATGGTGAGATACAGCTAGAGGATTAGGAAAGCCCTAAGACTCACAGGCAACTTCATGGTGGGAGAAGGATTAAATAAGGAGCTGGGGGTACTAATTACATCTGAGAACAAATGAGGGCAAGAGAGCAGCCCCAGGGAGGGACATGACCACTTTCCTCCCTGTCTGTACCCCACTCATGAGAGTCCAGAGTAGGTTGACTGAATGACTAAATGAATTTTGTTAACTTTTCTTCAAGCCCCCTAAAAACTTATCTTTTCTCCTTGGCAGATACATCTTTCGGGAAATTTGGGAATGATTTGAAGTGGAGAGAAAGTTAAATGGGGGTAAGATTATTGGAATAAAATGAACAGACTTTAAGACAAACAGCTCTGACCTCTCCAGGAGGTTTCTGGAATGGCCAGGGAGGAACTTAGTGAGACATATGTAGTGGGTGTGAGTGCCAAGGGTGGCTTCGGAAAGGTATGTGCTGTTCAGAGACGGAATTAACGCACTTCTGACGCCTTTTCAGCCTTCCCGTTTACAATGGGTGGGTGTTTTAATCAGCAGAAAAAGTCTCAGTCCAGTGCATGTTCTGCCACACCCTAGTCTGAAAAACAGGGGCGGGATAAGGCAGAAAAACCCATCTCCACCTCGAAGGCAAACAGGTTCTGTGAGCACAGGCCAGCACCTGATGACCAGGAAGGGGAGAAGGCTGGATAGTCCCTTGTTCCAGGTTGCACTGGTCAGTGAGAGAGGGAAGAGGGGTTGACTCCTCTCGTTTGTCCAGTTTTGAGGTACCCCTACAAGCCCAGGCCAAGCAATCTTATAGGAAAGATACCATTCAGAAACTGTTATGATTAGATTCATACTACACCGTGGTGCTAACCCCTAAGACAATCCTGCATTTAACAGATATAGAACCCAAAATTTAGTTGTGACTTGGCCACAACAACACAGCTTTTCAGTGGAGGACCAGGATCCTAAGCTAGGTCTTCAGATGCCCCAAAAGGAGATAACTTTTCTAATAGTAAGTACCCTCTCAGGGTTAATGCCAGTGGGCTCCAGCTTGGAGCCTGCTGTTTCAATGCAGTGTCGTGTGAGAGTTATTGCCTTCTACCCCTCAGCCATGTAGCTCTCTCTGCTGACAGCCACTGTGCCTCCAGCCCAGCCACGGACATCCAGACTTTGAGGAACTAGAACCCAGGCCCTCAAATAGGCTTCCTTTCCAAGTGTCTGGTGATTCTCTTTGGTTTGAGATGCTCTGTCTTTAAAAATTCCTCTACCTAATCCTTAAATGGTTTGGTTTCTAGGACTCAGTCTGAGACCCTCTTTTCTTCCCTGATCTCATCCATTTCCATTTCAATTAATATGTGTGTCCATGATTCTTTTTTTTTTTTTGAGATGGAGTCTTGCTCTGTTGCCCAAGCTGGAGTACAGTGGCACGATCTCAGCTCACTGCAACCTCCACCTCTGGGGTTCAAGCGATTCTCCTTCCTCAGCCTCCCGAGTAGCTGGGATTATAGGTGCGCACCACCATGCCTGGCTAATTTTTGTATTTTTTTTTTTAGTAGAGACGGGGTTTCGCCATGTTGGTCAGGCTGGTCTCGAACTCCTGACCTCGTGATCCACCCACCTTGGCCTCCCAAAGTGCTGGGATTGCAGGCGTGAGCCACCGTGCCCAGACCCATCATTCTTAAATTTACATCTTCAGCCCAGATCTCTCAGCTGAGCTCCAGATCGACATTTATTATCTTTAAGCTCTCTGCCAGGATGTCTCACACAGTCTACAAACTCTGCAAATCCCAAGTGTACTCTATAATACCCTAAACCTTCTTCCCATGTACCTCTGATATATTGGAGTTCGTATCTCCACTGCCACTATCCACCGTTCTTCCTCTATCTAGTATCCCTACATCCATACTGGCTCCCTTTAATCCATCCTCCATCTTTTCCAGAGCTTTCCAAATTCAAATTCTTTTTTTTTCTTTCAAAGATGATGTTTCTATTGTCCAGGCTGGAGTGCAGTTGATTTAAGCTCATTGCAGCCTGGAACTCCTGGATTCAAGCGATCCTCCCACCTCAGCCTCCTGAGTAGCTGGAACTACAGGTGAGTGCCACCACACCTGGCTACTTAAATTTTTTTTGTAGAGATGGGGTCTCGTTGTGTTGCCCAGGCTGGTCTCGAACTCCTGGCCTCAAGCAGTCTTCCCACCTTGGTCTTCCAAAGTGTTGGGATTACAGGCATGAGCCACTGCACCAGGACAACCAAATTCAAATTTGTAAGATGGCTTTCAAAGCCCTATGTGATGTCATTCCAGTCCATCTCTCCAGAAACTCACCTCTGGCTCCCTCTGCTGTAAAGGGCCTTTTCCCTACTTTCCTTAATACCTCTCATCCTTCAGTTCTTGGTGTAGATATTCATCTTCAGGGATGTCTTCCCTACTCCAGCTCCCTCGTATTCCCTCCTAGAACTCTCTATACCCTTCCTCATGACACTCATCCCAAATGTAATTGGCACAATTACTTTTGAGACACTAAGTGCCATGAGGGCAGGTATCTGTCTTATTTTTCACTGTACTCCTAGCACCTAAAACAGACCTTCCAGTTTATTGAATGGATGGCACATAGTAGGGCTCAATAAATGGATCCCCCCATTTTCTGCTTTCTCATTTCCTTTGAGAATCAAGCCTTACTTTGGGACTAGGCCACCCTGTCAAGTGAGACAGGTCGTGTTTTCTCTGTCACCTAAGAAGACCCACTTGAGGTAGACTGCATTCCAGTCCAGGGCAAAAGAAAGAAAAAAAGAGCTGAAAAGGCCACCCCAGAACTGCACTAGAGAGAAGCCCAGAGTAAGTTCATAAAATTTGCTAAATCAAATGACAGATGCCTTTCTTAGGCGGGTGTGTACTGTTCAGGGTGAAATAAAGCCATCCAAACTCCTTTTCAGCCATTCCCTTCACAAAGCACAGCCCAAATGGCTTTGCACACTCATGTCTGTGTTTTGTCAGGTAAAGATTCCTGTTTCGCCTCTTGCTAGCATCCATCTGTTCATCCAGGCAAGGCTGCCCCACCCTGACACACAAAGGAGGGACTCGCTGAAGAATCAACCATATGGTCAGCAATGACTAAAACCACCCATTCCAGCAGGCTTGGCTAAGAAAGCTAATATTTGAAAAGCTGTGGTTTGAAGAACTAGGTGAGTTATGGGAAATTCTAATTTGTTTTATATCTTGTAGATGGTACTTCAGTTAAAAGTTATAAACCACAGACACACATGGCTTATGCAGGACCATTTTTTCTGTTCCTGATCTGTCCCTCTTCATTGTGTGAAGCTGGATGGTTCGTGTTTACTTCACAGCTCCTAAAGTTGAAGATACTGAGTATTTAAAGATATAAATGTTTAATTAAAAAATTATTAGCTTTTAACCTTGTAACATACTCAGGTTTGGAGTAGAAAGGTACTGCAGTACAGTGTTAGGAGCCCAGTGACAAAGAATTCCCAGGATAATGACTGGATGTCATTTCCATGAAGAGGCTTGCTGCTGGCCTATACTGCCAGCTTAAGCAAACTGGGAAAAGATGTGTCCTCTGAGATGTAACCCTATCTTTGGCAGGCTGAGCACAGGCTAGATTTCAGCCTCTCATTCACCCTCCTTCCTCTCTCAACTGGGTGCCTTTGTGTAGTACGTAAACTCTATAATTACACATGGTAGCCCTGCCTTTATATGAATGTATAGATTTTAAAAATATAAATCAGGGATGAAACACTACCAGTAGTCTTATTCAAAACAATATTATTTAATTTAATATTTTCACCTATGAGAGGTAATGAATGCGGAAATATAGTCTCCATTATAGCAGACAGGAAAAAATACATTATCCTACTATTTTCTAGAAAAATGATTGTGGCATTAGCAAATCAAATGGAAAAAGTGAATAAGCAGACTGAGATTACCTGAAAATAGTTAGTTGCTAGTAAGATTCAGTACAATGTATGTTTATTAAATAATCGCTACTAGAACAAACATCTGCGACAACTATGAAGTTAGGAAATGCTGTATTAGCTTGAACAGTTTATCTGTTGGTCACATTAATAAGTGACTCAGAAATATTACAAGTATGGAAAGGCATGATAGTGAACAATGCCACATGAGTACATTAAGCAAAAATAGATAATGGCCCCTATATCTTAGAACAGACTCACTTATTCATTGGTATGAATAATTTAGCTCTAAAAAGAAAAATCCAAAAGAAGCCAAGACTAACTGTGGAAAGGACTTTGAACTTTTCCTTTTAGAAAGTTAAAAAAAGAAAAAAAAGAAAAAAGTGTACATGACTACCACAGCTTGACAACTACCATGTGGCACATTTTATATGACATGAGAAAAAATGGTCAAAAGATCTCAACTTTCTGGAAGTCAACTCAAAAGCTGAGGGCAACTAGCATTTTTGGATTTTACAGTATAGAATGGAATTCCCTTTATATTGAAAACTAAATCATGGACCTTGCTCATAGTAATTTTTCTCAAAGGTTTAGGCACTTTGCAACAGGCTATTGCCAATCTAGAAAAACTGACGTGAAAAAATAATTAGGTCGTGTAAATATTAAATACAAATCATGTGATTACATTCAAAGACATGAGATGTCTTAAATGAATAACATATTTTCATTCTGACAAGTGCACACTAGAATCACCTTGCAGAGAAGTGCAGTTGGGCAGTACCACTGTACTGTACCACTGTACCACTTGCTGACAGTCTAGAGCAGGGGAGACAAACTCCCAAGCCAGAGAGTAAACATTTTAGGCTTTGCAGGCTACATACAGTTTCTGTTGCATATTCTTCTTTCTCTGTTTAAACGTTTTTAAAATGTAAAAACCAGCTGGGCGCGGTAGCTCACGCCTGTAATTCCAGGACTTTGGGAGGCCAAGGCAGGTGAATCACTTGAGGTCAGGAGTTCAAGACCAGCCTGGCCAACCCAGCTCTACTAAAAATACAAAAATCAGCCAGGCATGGTGGCATGGTGACATGTGCCTGTAGTCCCAGCTACTCGGGAGGCTGAGGCAGGAGAATCGCTTGAACCTTGGGAGGCGGAGGTTGCAATGAGTTGAGATCCTGCCACTGCACTCCAGCGTGGGTGACAGAGAGAGACTCTGTCTCAAAAAAAAAAAAAAATATATATATATATAAAGAATAAAATAAAATAAAATAACCATTCTTACCTTGCAGGCCATACAACGCAGCCTGAATTTGGCCCATGGGTTGTAGTTTACCAACCCCTGATCTAGACCCCTTTGATATTATGACACATTTTTATCATTTTCTTTTAGGCACAGATGATCTCTGAATGAATGCTTATAGGGAACCATATGTATATGCTTAAAGATTTCTCTAATAAATATGGTTGCTGCAACTTTAGAGTTAATTCTGCAAATTCAATTTAAAAGTGATGATTACAGATCTGGCATTGCCAGATGTTTCAGAAGCTTTATGACAATTTTGTGAATATTTAAGTTACCAATGACTAAATTCAGTTCAAGTATCAACACTACATTTTTAAAGCAATGAAGCAGGTCTTGTAAGGGTTGAAAAGGAACTGTATGCAGAGCAGTGACCTGTGGCTGATGCTATACTGACTGATGGCTGCTGAGCTAGAGTAGGGGAATTTTAGGTCACTTGCAGCCTGTAACTGAATTTCTTGATTTGCATTTTAGGGTTTTCTATTTAAAAAAAAATTCTTGTGACCAGTCTTCTACACTAGCTGCCTTTGAAATCAGGTAGTAATTAGCTGAATTTAATGATAAAATGAAGACCTTGAGAAATAATATTTGTTATTTAAAGTACATGAAAATGGGTGGTCAGTACCTGCTTAGCTTTCCTCCAAAATGGCTGAATGTGTATCACAGCAATGGAAATGCTGTAGCTAACAAACGACTTAAGTTCTTGAATGATCTGTCTTCTCCTTAGCTGCTCTGCTGGCCTATCAGAGAAGACTGTGCCTTGGTGAAACTTGTTGTCCCTTACAGTTTCCACTTTTCTTTCAGCAATGTCAAGGTTTCATACTCAAGGCAAAAGTTTATACTCCAAAGTCAGAGTTTTATCTTCAGTTTGAATTTCACGTGTAGAAGTGTCCATATCTGGGTATATGAAGCTGACTGGGCTGATAATTTTGGAGAAATGGTGAAGTCCAGTGGAATGCTCCCAAGGGCCTCAACAACATCAGCAGCTCCCCCATGTAGCAATTACGTAGTTAGATATTTTAACAAGTATTTCCTAATTCTTTTTTTTTTTTTTTTTTTTTTTTTGAGACAGGGTCTCACTCTGTTGCCCAGGCTGGCTGGAGTACAACAGTTAAAAGACAGTATTGAAAATTTCCAGTCAGCTGGGTCAAGATGACATGATTCCTTTTTTTTTTTTTTTTTTTTCATTTTGCAGCTCCTTCCATAAAGGGGTTTAACTACTTTAAATCAAATTTTACTTTTTTTTTTTTTTTGAGACAGAGTCTCGCTCTGTTGCCCAGGCTGGAGTGCAGTGGCACAATCTTGGCTCACTGCAAGCTCTGCCTCCCAGGTTCACGCCATTCTCCTGCCTCAGCCTCCCGAGTAGCTGGGACTACAGGCGCCCGCCACCATGCCCGACTAATTTTTTGTATTTTTAGTAGAGACGGGGTTTCACCGTGTTAGCCAGGATGGTCTCGATCTCCTGACCTTGTGATCTGCTCACCTCGGCCTCCCAAAGTGCTGGGATTACAGGCATGAGCCACCGCGCCCGGCCCATTATTTTTAAATAGTTAGAACATAGTGAATAAGCTATAATTGTAGACACTGAAAAACAAGACAAAGTGATCAAACTAATTATAGCACTGACAGGATGCAAAATGGAAGACAGAGGTAGGTCTGCAAACAGCCACACAGGTGGAAATTCCAATTGTAAATGGTTCTCTTTGAAATATTCAGTTTTACATAAATGCTTATCCAGCAGCACGTCATAAACCACAGGGCCAAAACAATTTCTTGTCACGTAAACATGGCGTTGGTAGCTAAAACTCAAATTTAGCAACAAATAATTGTTTTCATAGGACTCATAAGATAACCTTAAATTGTTAGATGCTTTTAGTGCATTGGCTAATTCAGAATTGGCTGGTATTATAACAGAACTTAATTTTTGCAGGCATTTAAAGATTTTCATGCATTATGTACCTGAAGGTTTTGTCTCTTAATTTTCTTTGAACCACACCTCTTCTCCTTATTATAAGAAAAACCCTCTTAGGGTAAGGGAAGCCCAAATTAACTGTCCTGAAATTTTGCATTATATTTAAACCATAATATTTGATTTACTTCTGTCAAACAAAACACTACTATTTGGGTTCTCATTTGTAGATTATTTAAAAACATGTTTTTCCTGTTAATTATCAATGCATTTACTATCACAAGGATTAAAAAGATCACTTCAGGTGGTGGGGATGTTTCATGAAACACCATGGTGGGGAGTAGGTAGTGGGCAGGCAGAGTGACAATCATCAGCTTAACCTCCTTTCACCTAGCTGTTCTTTAGAAAAACAAAAATAAAAGTCAAATTGCTTTCAGTTTTCAAGAGTGAAAATGGAGGCACAAGAAGGATATTCAGATGTGCAAGCAAATTGCTTCTTTTACATCCTTATATTTTCTTTTCTTTTTTTTTTTTTGAGACGGAGTCTCGCTCTGCCACCATGCCCGGCCTCACAAAGTATTTTCTAAAATATAATTTGCTGTAGAGTTCACAGATGAGCACTTTTCACATTAGGTGATATGCAAACAAATCACTATTGGCTCAGCAGGAAACAGACTTTTTGTACACTCTAGTTAACATGAAGTTTTCCAATAAAACAAATGACAGCGGGAGGGTGTAGTGAGGGATTCAACCCTGTAATGTCCACCTAGAATCCAAGTAGGAAAAAAATAAAGCTATTGAAATAATTTAGTAATATCCTATAGGTCACCAGTGATTTCCATAAAATGCTGCACAGATACAAAGTCTTGAGTGTGTTACTTAGTAGCTAAAAAGAGAGCCTTGTGTGAGGCACAGCTGACTTGGAACATTAAAGAGCCTGGCTTCCCTTTCTGCTTTCCATTCTCCCAACAGAAAAAAAGGTCTTCAAAGAATTGGCCAGTCTTACAGGTCACCTTGGGGTGTAGATGACTCTCCACTGTGGTGCTAGGCAATTTTATTGAACAGGTGGCCACTGGTGGTGATGGCTGAACCACTCATTAAACAAATTGCTCTAAATGGCCTCAGTATCAAGGTGTGCTTTCTGTACCCTTAATCTGACTTTAATCCTGCAGAACCTCAGTCTTACCATGTTTAACAGCATTGCCATGTACGATATGCCTTTATCCTACACTGTATATATACTCTTTATGCAGAAGTATATCTAACTGAAAAGTATAAAAATATAATGGTGGAAAACAAATGAATTAAAAAATGTATCACGGCCGATAGCCCAGGTAACTGCAGGTGAAATGTAGCCAGAAGTCAGAATCTTGGGGCAAAATCAAGTATAGTCTTATGGGCTGTGCCTTCAAATGGTTTAGTTTTATACCCTCTTAAGGCAGAATCAAAGTTCTCTTAATGTTTTGGCAAGTGTTTTTCTTCCTGGAGGTTCATAAAAGTAGGCGGAAGAATCAGTCTAATGGCTTGTTGGCATGCTAAGGGAAGGATGTCAAGTTGACATCCTTGGATACTTGGTTAAAAACTAAGGCTAGTAGGTGAAGAAAAACAACAGAATAGTTTTTGGTTTTAAATTTGTACAAAGGCTACTTATTGAATACTGGAAAAAATGACAACAGTGTTTTACCATCTTTGCATAAGAAGAAAATGATTTTCCTTTTGAAACTGTAGCTCAGGATTTAGTCTTGAGTCATGTCATCATGTAAAAACAATCTGGATTTTACAATAATTTATATAAAGCAAAAAAAGTCATAAAAATGCTAAATGATGCAGAGCTACAAATATGATGAAACATGAGCAGAGGGGTCAAATCAGATTTTTACTCCAGGCAGGTGTTAAGTTTGTGAAAAGTGATGCAATTTGTTATACATTCAAATGCAAATTAGAACTAGCTGCCTTACGATGAGATTTCACTGTCATTTTTTTAGCACCCTAATTTTTGTCGGTTCTGTAGGTTTCAAGTAGCAGAAACTTACATCTATTTCCTTCAGAAAATTAAGGAGCAGATATTTTAATATGCTTTATGTAAATAGGATTCTGATAATTTTAGCTTTAGTTAATGCAACACACTTCCCTGGGCACAACCATGACCTCTCTGAGAACTGGAAAATACTGCATAATTTTAAAAATCAGAGTGTAATGACATTCCCTGACAACTTCATGACAACTTCAAATAAGTTATGTGAGGAGGATGAACTATGGGTAGTCTAGACCACTAGTCATATTTGTCTAGCCGTAGAAACAGTGACAACTTAAAGATCTGCAAAGATCAGAGCAGAGCTGGCTGAAGGTGCAGCATTCTATACATGTCCTCATGGGGCTTCAGAAAGGTTATAAGATGACCCACTCATTCTGGTTGGCTGTGGCCATAGACAGACACCATAAATCCTGGGATGTGGTCAAGTACTGAACTGGGGGCAGGTCTGAGCTTGCTTATGATCCTCCGACTAGCCCTGGAACAGATAGTGAAGAACTACACAGAATCCCACAGCTAGCTCTCTCTCTTTCTCTCTCTTTTTTTACCTTTGAGAACCATCCATGAGATTAATACAATATTAATCAAATCTGACACAGCTGAGTGCTGGCTCACAGCTAACTATCTGGATATGGGGTTTTGTTGGCTCTTAGCTGACTGCATTATTTAATCAAATATTAAGAAAGGTATAATTCACATGCAACCCTTGGCAAAAAGAAAAGAAGGTTAATTTCTTATAACCAGCACAAACTGTTAACCTGTTAAGAAAAGCCCAACTGTTTCTGCATTTGAGGCATACACACACATCATCTCTGTTTCTTTATAAACTGGAGCGTGAAAGGAGGAGGGGGACAAATAAGATAAAGCCATGAGCTAAACACCCAGCAGGCCCTACTCCTTATTCTCTGTGTGGGTGGCAGCATTAGTCAGAAAGTCACTCCTCTGCTGTGATGGTCATGACATATTTGAACTTGTAGATCTTTAAGGATTTCCTTATTTATTCTGCCAGGTCTATGGTAGGTGCTTCTTTGTTTTCTTGGTGGAATGATTCATCAATGCTTCCTGAGAGGCTCAAACAGGATCACTGGCCAGATTCCAAAGAGAAACTGTTTGGGGACAAATTAGGACAAAATGAGAAAAGACAAAATTGTTCCATGTTATCCCTGAAAAAGAATGAGAAAGAATCCATGGGGCTATGACTATATGTAGGTTTGCTAGTGATTGTCCTGGTATTAGCAGCCTGAGCACAGTTTATTCCTTCTAGACTTGGACCAGATATCAGAGAGTATTTTTATTGAGTTTATTTAAATTTATTAAGCTTTGACTTTGTCAGGCATGGAGCTGGGCATATAAATTATCTCTGATCTTTAAAACAACTCTGCAATGTAGTTATTAGCAGCTTAATTTTATTGTTGAAGAAACTAAGGCTTAAAGAGATTTGTCCAAGAACATGCAGTAGTAAATGAAAGATTCACAGCCTTTGGTTCCAAAGCCTGTGTTTGCTCCACTACCTCTCCAAACTCCCCTTTCTTCTTCCACCTCCATCCTATACTCCCAGTACCATACCCCCAACACACACACAGGACCTAAGAAGTGGACTTACCTTCACTTTTGGCCTATATCTCAGGTAAAGTGTTCTTGTATACAAACTGAAAGAAAAGTGGGAGGGGGAAAGCTTTTCAGATTCATTTTTAATTCATGCAAACTGGCGTACTGACAAACGTAACCATAGTGCTTCTGCATGTACGAAGCAAAAACAACATGAGTATATGCTTCATTTGTTCAGCAACTGTTTTTTTTGAGCATCTACTCAAAATATTCAGTAAACCATGCTGTAAATGGATGTGCTGTAATCTAGGCTTTGTTGTTCCATTTTATAGAGCACAAGCAGAGTATATTTAGCATAATTCTTTTTTTTTGAGATGGAGTCTTGCTCTGTCACCCAGGCTGGAGTGCAGTGGCGCAATCTCGGCTCACTGCAACCTCCGCCTCCCAGGTTCAAGCAATTCTCCTGCCTCAGCCTCCTGAGTAGCTGGGATTACAGGCGCCTGCCACCACGCCCAGATAATTTTTGTATTTTTAGTAGAGACGGGGTTTCACCATGTTGGTCAGACTGGTCTCGAACCCCAGACCTTGTGATCCACCCGCCTCGGCCTCCCAAAGTGCTGGGATTACAGGCGTGAGCCACCGTGCCCGGCCACATTTAGCATAATTCTTAAGGGCCATAGGACTTTCAAAATAGAAAATGAGCACTGACTTCAACTTAAGGTCATCAGCTACATTAACTCCAAACAAGAGCGTCACAACCTGTCCTTTGAAGCTTTGAAGCCAGGCATTGACTTCTCTCCTCTAGCTATGAAAATCCTAGATGGTATCTTCTTCCAATAGAAGGCTGTTTCATCTACACTGAAACTCTGTTGTTTAGTGTAACCACTTTCATCAATAATCTCAGCTAGATCTTCTGGATAACTTGCTGCAGCTTCACCTTGCACTTTTATGTTATGGAGATGGCTTCTTTCCTTAAGCCTCATGAACCAACCTCTGCTAGCTTCAAACTTTTCTTCTGCAGTTTCCTCACTTCTGTCAGCCTTCACAGAACTGAAGTGAGTTGGGGCCTTGATCTGGATTAGGCCTTGGCTTAAGGCAATGTTGTGGTTGGTCTGATCTTTTATCCAGACTACTAGAAATTTCTACACATCAGAAATAAGGCTGTGTCACTTTCACTATTCGTGTGTTCTCTGGAGTAGCACTTTTAATTTCCTTCAAGAACTTTCCTTTGCCTTCACAACTTGGCCAACTGTTTGGCACAAGAGGCCTACCTTTTGGCCTATCTCAGCTTTCAACATACGTTCCTCACTAAGCTTAATCATTTCTAGCTTTTGGTTTAAAGTGAGAGATGTGTAACTCTTCCTTTCACTTGAACACTTAGAGGCCACTGTAGGGTTATTAATTGGCCTATTTTTAATTTTGCTTTCTCTTAGGGAATAGGGAGGCTGGAGGAGAAGGAAAGAGACTGGGGAATGGCCAATTGGTGGAGCAGTCAAAACATACATTTATTAAGTTCACCATCTTATATGTGCATGGTTTGTGGTGCCTCAAAACAACTACAATAGTAACATCAAAGATCATTGATCACAGGCCAGGCACCTTGGCTCACAACTGTAATCCCAGCACTTTGGGAGGCTGAGGTGGGATGATCACTTGAGGTCAGGAGTTTGAGACCAGTATGACCAACATGGTGAAAGCCTGTCTCTACTAAAAGCACAAAAATTAGCCAGGCAGGGTGGCGCATTGCCTGTAATCCCGGCTACTTGGGAGGCTGAGGCAGGAGAATCACTTGAACCCAGGAGATGGAGGTTGCAGTGAGCCAAGATAGTGCCACTGCACTCCAGCTTGGGGGAGACTCTGTCTCCCAAAAAAAAAAAAAAAAAAAAAAAAAAAAAAAAAAAAAAAAAAAAGATCACTGATCACAGATCACCATAACAGATATAATAATAATAATAAAGTTTGAAATATTGTCAGAATTACAAAAATAAGACACAGAAACATGAAGTGAACACATGCTGCTGGAAAAATGTCACCTATAAACTTGCTTAATGCAGGACTGCCACAAACTTTCTACTTGTAAAAAACACAATACCTGAAAAGTACAAACAAAAGAAAAACTTATGCATGCTTGTTTATTTTGAAATCAAGAAGTGTGATGTTTCATGTCTGCTCTTTTTCAAGATTGATCTGGCTACCTGTGGCCTTTTGTGGTTCCATATGAATGTTAGAATTATTTTTTCTATTTCTGTAAAAAAATGCCTTTGGAATTCTAAATGAGATTGCATTGGATCTGTGGATGGCTTTGGGTAGTATGAACATTTTAACAGCTTTGTCTTTTAATCCATGAATACAGGATGTCTTTTCATTTGTTTGCGTCTTGCTTAATTTCTTTTATGAATGTTTTGACCTAGTTAGAGGTCTGTTCTATTTCTTCACAACTCACTCTTGGTAGGTTCTGTTTCTAGGATATTGTCCATTTCTTTTAAGTCATCCAATTGGTTGGCATATAATTGTGGGATTCTTCTTATCTCTGTGGCAGCATTGTAATGTCTCTTCTTTTATTTCTGATTTTATGTATTTGAGTCTTCTCTCTCTTTTTTTGTTAGTCTAGCTAAGGTTTGTCAATTCTGGTGATCTTTCAGTACCCCAACTCTTAGTTTCACAGATTTTTAAAAATTTTTCTATTTTGTTTATTTCTGCTCCATGTTATTTCTTTCCTTCTGCCAAATTTGGGCTTAATTTGTTCTTTTCCTTGTTCTTTGAGGTGTAAAGTTTCATTGAGATCTGTCTTCCTTTTAAATGTGACATTAATTTCTGTGAACTTCTCTTAGTACTGCTTTTGCTGCATGTCATAAGTTTTGGTATGTTGTATTTTTGTTTTCACTTGTCTCAAGGTATTTTCTAATTTTTTGACTTCTTCTTTGACCCAGCGGTTGTTCAAGAGTGTACTATTTAATTTTCATGTTTGTGAATTTTCTAGTGTTTAAAAAATATTTACATCCTATTTAAAGAGTAAAGAAAAAAAAAAAACAAACTCTAGTACGAGGCTAAAAAAGTCTCTATTTCCTACCTGAAAAGGATGTGAAGATAGGAACCAAGGCCAGTTAAAATATGCCACCATGCATGAAATTGTGTGGTAATACCTATGATAGGTGGTACCTTCTTTCGAAAGTTCCTGTGTGGAGAGAGGGAGAAAATCACGTTAAATTTTTAAAATATTTAGCAACTAACACTGATAGTCTTAGAGCATTTTGAAATATCATTCTCAAAACAGCAGTTATTTAATTGCCTTAAGTTTCCTGTAGTCTGCCACATTGTTATCCAAAGTACATTCTGAGGAACAGTATTCAACAATGATAATTTATGGTCAATCTGTGTCATCTAAACCCTCAGCCACTTCTCTCTCTCATATCTTTTTGAAGCAATTCCCAGATACTGTATCATTTTATTTATAAATATTTAGTATGTATTTCTAAAATATGAAAACCTCCCTAAAACATAACCACATTTTCACACCTAAAGATAATAATACTCCCTTAATATCATAAAAGATTTGGTTACTGATTGAAGTTCCAAATTTCTCATACTTTATTTTTTTAAATAGTTGGTTTGTTTGAATCAGAATCCAAAAAAGGCCAACACATTGTATCTGGTTGGATATATCTAAGGCTCTTAATCTATAGGTTCCTCTTCCCTCTTTTTTCCTGCCTCTGCAATTTTTTTTTTTTTTTTTTTCTGAGATGGAGTCTTGCTCTGTCGCCCAGGCTGGAGTACAGTAGCACGATCTCGGCTCACTGCAACCTCCGCCTCCCCAGTTCAAGCGATTCTCCTGCCTCAGCCTCCCAAGTAGCTGGGATTACAGGCACATGTCACCAGGACCAGCTAATTTTTGTATTTTTAGTAGAGACAGGGTTTCACCATGTTGGCCAGGCTGGTCTTGAACTCCTGACCTCAAGTGATCTGCCCCCTCGGCCTCCCAGAGTGCTAAGATTACAGGCATGAGTCACCACGCCTGGCTGTGCCTCTGCAATTTATTTGTTGAAGAGACCAGGTCATTCATTCTGTAGATTTCTCACAGTCTGAATTTTGTTGATTGCCTTCCTGTAGTACTGTTCAGTACCCTCCTCTCTTCTCTGTTTATGCAAAATTGTTAGTTCACAGGATTTAGAGTTGGAATGACCCACCTGTTTAACCTGTTCAGCATGCTCATTTCATGGAAAAGAGGGCCAGAAAGACAGTGTCTTAATGACAGACTAGAATCCAGAGACCTAAGTCTAAGATTCAAACTCCTGTCAATATATGATTGCTGACAAGATGGTAAAAGGAACACTTGCTTTTTTAGAAAATAACATTAAGCATAGGAAAGTGTATATTTATATACATATATTTCATATGCTTATTACAAATCAGTCTTCTTTATTCAATGAAACAGATCAGGCATGTTTCAAAGGAATAGTCAACATTTGATTAACTATATAGTTCTTTGATACCCACACACACAAAACCCAAACCCTACAGAGGTTATGAAATAGTCTCAGGTCCAAAATATTAGGTAATTTAAACAGGTATTCTAATAGTCTAACTTTATTATACTGTATATATCTTTTAAATGTCAACAATAGTAAAAATTCATTTCAGGGCACTACTATTTCTATATGTTTATAAAATTCTCTACTTAATAAAATGCTTCCAAAAATATTTCTGAAGGAATGAAAATATATCTTACCTCAGTGACTCACAAAATATGTTATCTATATTCCAAAATAAAAATCCCAACAAAAATATACCCAATGATGTATAACCCAGTCCTCTAAGCCATGGATAAACCCTGTGGGGGGGAAAACAGAAAAGCAAAATAAAATTTTCTCAAGTCATGTCATGATCAGAAATTGAAGCCATCACTTTCTTCCTTTTTTATAAGGCCTGGGATCTCACTATGTTGCCCAGGCTGGAGTGCAGTGGCTATTCACAGATGTGATCATTGTACATTCCAGCCTCGAATTCCTGTGCTCAAGGGTATCCTCCCATCTCAGTCTCCCAAATAGCTGGGAAAATAGGCATGTGCTACCATGCCTGGCTAGAAGACATCACTTTCATGAGAAGGAACAGTTTTTGTTTATAGTAAAAGCAGACCTATCAAATTTTCTAATAATTTGCCTACTATATGTAGCCAATAAAAGGTGCTGAGAAATAAGCCACCAGACTTTAATAAATGTATTGGGAAAGTACCTGATAACTTTTTTGGTCCCATGGAAAAGGCAGGGTGATAATGGATTAGCTATCAATGTAGGTTGAGTCATATGCTCCATGTAAGGCAATGTAGTTACACATACACACACACACATTCATTCATTAAATCACTTAATACATATGGAGTACTTACTGTGTACCAGGCATTGTTGTAAGCATTTGGGAAGGTAGTGGTCAATAGGTAAAGTTTTTGTTCTCAAAGAATTTACAGTATAGTTGGGGGAGGTAAACAATTAAATACATAATTATAATTGCTTTGAAGAAAAATAAGGCCTGATAAGGAGAGAGTGATATGGAGGTATTGTGGATGGGTGTGCATGCACACACATACCACACACAAAATGTTAAAAAAATCCCTGTGGGGCAGGTATTATTATTTTTACTTCACTGATGAGAAAATTGAAGCTTGGTGAGGTACTGAAAATAGTATCAGCTTACCTATGTTATAGCTTCAATGAGGTATAACTGACTTACATTTAAACTATTAAATATATTTAAAGTGTCTATCTGATCAGTACATCTGTACATACCCATGAAACCACCACTACAATCAAGATATCCACCACCTCCAAAAGCTCAATTTGCATTTTTTAGAATGCTATATAAATGGAATCATACCATATATACTCCTGCTTGTATAGCTTCTTTCATTTGACATAATTCTTTGAGATTCATCTATGTTACTATGTTATCAATACTTCATTTCCCTTTATTGTTGAGTAGGTACTCCATTGTATGGTCACAGCACAATTTGTTTCTCTGTCCAAATGCGGGTTTCCAGTTTTTGACTGTTACAAATAAAGCAGCTATGAACATTCACAAATAACACTTTATATAGACATATATTTTAATTTTTCTTGGGTAAATAGCTAGGAGAAGAATGGCTGTATTGTATGGCAGGTGAATATTTAATTTTTCAAGATACTGCTACACTGTTTTCCTAAGTGACTGTACCATTTTACATTCCCACCAGGCATGTATAAGTGTTCCAGATGTTCCACATCTTCATCAGCACTTGGTTTGAAGTCAGTCTTTTTCATTTTAGCTGTTTTAGTAGGTATGTAGTGGTATCTCATTGTGGCTTTAATTTGCATTTCCCTAATGACTAATGTTTTTGAGCATCTTTCACGTAGTTATTTACTACCCATACATCTTCTTTGATACATTATTGTTTGCCTTCTTATTATTCAGTTTTAAGAATTCTTTCTATATTTTACATGTAGGTACTTTGTTGGATATATATTTTGCAAGTAGTTTCTCCAAGTCTGTGGCTTGCCTTTTATTTTCTGAATACTATATTTTGAAGAACAAAGTTTGAAATTTTGATGAAGTTCAGTTTGTCATTTTTTTTCTATAGTTTGTGCTTTTTATTAATAAATCTTTGCCGAACCAAAAATATCTCCTATATTTTCTTTTAGAAGTTCTATAATCTTAGTTTTTACATTTTGAGATATAATTTACATTTGGAAATAGAACTCACTTCTATTAAATTTTTATATTGGTGTGAGGTTGAAATTCATTTTTTTTTGGTCCTAAGAATATTCATTTGTTCCAGCACAATTTGTTGAAAAGATTATCTTTCTCCACTGAATTACCTTGACATATTTGTTGAAAATCAGGTCAGTATGGGTGTGTGGGTCTATTTTTGGATGTTCTATTGATTTATATTTCATTATTACCACCAATACAACATTGTCTTAGTAGCAGCATAGAGTAAGTCAAGTCATGCAAGCCCTCTAACTTTGTTCCTTTTCAAAAACTGTTTTGGCTATTCGCAATCTTTTGCATGCCCATGTTAATGTCAGAATCAGTTTCTCCATTTTTACCAAAAAGCCTGCAGAACCTACAAATCAGGATTGGAGAACTGGCATCTTAACAATATTGAAGTTTCTAATCCATTAAATGGTGTATCTGTCTATTTGTCTAGCTCTTCAATTTCTCTCAACAAAAAAACTGTACAGTGTAGTTTTCAATGTACAGATCTTGCATATTTTGTTAAATTTAATCCTTAAACATTTAATGTATTTTAATGTTATTGTAAATTATACTTTACAAAATCTTACTAATAGTTCACTGCTAGAACAGAGAAATATGATTTTGAATATGGACTAGAATCTTGTGACTCTGCTAAATTTCACTTATTGCTTCTAACAGCTTTTTTTTTTTTTGAGATGGAGTCTTGCTCTGTTGCCAGGCTGGAGTACAGTGGCTCAATCTTGGTTCACTGCAACCTCTGCCTCCCAGGTTCAAGTGATTCTCCTGCCTCAGCCTCCCAAGTAGCTGGGACTACAGGCGTGCGCCACCATGCCTAGCTAATTTTTGTATTTTTAGTAGAGATGGGGTTTCACTGTGTTGGCCAGGATGGTCTCGATCTCTTGACCTCGTGATCCGCCCACCTCGGCCTGCCAAAGTGCTGGGATTTCATGCATGAGCCACCGCGCCTGGCCCTCTAATGGCTTTTTTTGTACATGTCCTGTGATATTTTCTATACATGATCATGTCATTTGCAAGTAAAATGTTGGGTAGGATTTCCACCAGTATAATGTTGAATAGAAGTAATTATATATTCTAGTTTTATTCTTGATTTTTAAAGGGATTAAAAAAATACATGTCATGACTAGGTGTTTTATATGCTATAGAATTGATAGGTTAAGAAAGTTCCCTTCTATTACTAGTTTGTAAAGGGTTTTGTTTTGTTTTAGAACATAAATAGGTGTTGAATTTTACAGAATGCTTTAGTCTAAATCTTGATATCATGTAATTTTTCTCCTTTTAATATTTAATTTTAATTTTCTAAAGACTGGTCTGCCTCTGTTCTTTATTTTTTAAATATGGTGAATGGCAATAATAAATTTTTCAATTTTTTTTTTTACTTAACTGTAAGTATTGGCATATAAGTGAACGTAAAAGGTGATTAGTTTAAAAATGATCAGGAAAGCACAAACCTGGCAATGTATGGAAAAGGCATTATTACCACTGTTTGATGAGGGTTCTCAAGAGAAGATGAGCTTAAAAGAGTCACAGTCTGGCTTCAGCTTTTCAGAGTTTATCATAGCCCCCATTTGAGGAAGTCAAGAATGAGTCCCAAGAAACACAGGCCTCAACACAGTGAAGGCTTCTGGCAGTGTGGGCCAGGTACCGAAATATGACAGGAATATGATCAGTGGGGGTAGGGTGCTATCTGTTTTCTGCTTCTAAACTTACTTACCATGGCCAATCTTCAGCTCTCAGGGGCAGTTCAAAGCAAAACTCTTCTGTGGGGTAAAATGAATGTCTTTGGTTATCCAGGTAGCAGGGTGGGAAGGGGAGAGCAAGAACATCAGCACATGGTCCATGCAAGGCTAAGGGGACTTACTACTCATATAGTATCAGGTGCAAGAGTGTAGAATACAGAAGGCACTCAACATATGTCTCTCTGTATCTCTCTCTATCACACTGCTTTATTCTGGACTGCCTGCCTGTCTAGCATACAGCTGTCATCTGAGAAATCCCTTTCCATCACCTGCACCTTAGGAACTGCCTTCACCTCTCTCTTTCACTGGATCTCCTGTCTTGTATCCCACACACTCGTCCTTTTTGTAGTACTCTCATTTTGGTGAAGCACGTCTTTCAGTAGGTTCTTGAGCAATATTTAATGGGATGTAAGTTTTTTTGAGATCTTGGAATGTATGAAAACATATTTTTCTCTGTATTTTACTGATAGTTTGGCTGCCTGTAGAATTCTAGCTTAGAAATAATTTTCCTTTAGAAATTTGAAGGCATTGGTCTTCTAGTTTCAATGTTGCTTTGGCAAGCCCAAAGCCATTCTGATTCCTGATCATTTGTATATATTCCTGCCTCTCAACTTATATACTTCTGGAATCCTTCCTTGTTCTAGAACTCTGAAACTGGCATAGGTCTAGAACAAGGATGGAGCACATCTCCATCCATTGTGCTGGGTATCCAGTGGACTTTTTCAGTCTAATAACTCATGCCCATCAATTATATAATGTTTTCTTGAATTATTTTGGTAATTGCCTCTCTTCCATTTTCTCTATTCTTTGCCTCTGTCTCCTTTTTGATGTTGGTTCCCTTCTATTCTGGCTCAACATTATCTATTCAGTAATATTTCTATTGAGTCTATTCTATCTGCCATGTCTTTTTTTTTTTTTGTCCTATACTCAGAGTGGCTTCTTTAACTGTATCTTTTAAACACTTCAATTCAGCTTTTCATTTTATAATTTTTTAAAAAATTAGACAGAAAGTCTTGCTTTGTTGCCCAGGCTAGAGTGCAGTGGTGCGATCATAGCTCACTGTAACCTCAAGCTCCAGGGCTCAAGTAATCCTCCCACCTCAGCCTCTCGAGTAGTTAGGACTACAAGAGCATGTCACCATGCCAAACTAGTTATTATTATTATTATTATTATTATTATTATTTCTGGTAGAGACAGGGTCTCACAAGAATACATTTCTTTACAAATTCTTAGGGGAGTCATTTTTCCTACCTAAAACTGAGGCTGAAAGACAAGTTGCCTTGTCAGTTCTTTCTATTGGAGAGCAAATTTTTTCTAGCCCAGCCCTTCACTGACAATATACCTCTTTAATGGTCCTGGCTTTATTTGTATATGTGTGTGTATGGTGATGAGGAAATAGTTCCAATTGCCAGTCTGAAACATACCAAAAACTTTGCCTTCTGTTTTGTGGCTTCAAACCTAAGGCTCTGGTTTCATGGTATCTTCAAATGCCTTGAAGTTTACCACAATCTCTCTCTCTCTCTCTCTCTTTCTTTTTGTTGAGACAGGGTCTCACTCTGTTGCCCAGGCTGGAGTGCAGTGGTGTGATAATGACTCACTGCAGCCTTGGCTCCCTGGGCTCAATCAATCCTCCTGCCTCAGCCTGCTGAGTAGCTGGGACTAAAGGTATGTGCCACCACACCTACCTAATTTATTAATTTTTTTTGTAGAAGTGGGTTCTTACTTCTTTGCCAGGTTGGTCTTGAATGCCTGGGCTCAAGCAGTCCTCCCACTGTAGTCTCCCAAAGTATTAGGATTACATGTGTGAGCCACTGTGCCTGGCCAGTTGACCATGATCTAAGTACTCATTTGTCACTGTAGTTTGCAGCTCCTTCTTTGGATTCGATGCCCCCTCCAGATCTCATGTTGAGATGTAATCCCCAGTGTTCTAAGTGGGGCCTGGTGGGAGGTGTTTGAGTCATGGGGGCACTCTCATGGCTTGGTTCTGTCCTTGCGGTAGTGAGTGAGTTCTCAAGAGATATGGTTGGTTAAAGTGTACGGCACCTCCCCTACTCTCTCTTGCTTCTGCTTTTGCCATGTGGCGTGTCTGCTCCCCTTTGCCTTCCGCCATGATTGTAAGCTTCCTGAGGCCTCCCCAGAAGCCAAGCAGATGCCACACCATGCTTTCTGTAAAGCCTAAAAAACTGTCAGCCAATTAAACTTCTTTTCTTTATAAGTTACCTAGTCTCCAGTATTTCTTTATAGCAGTGCAATAATGGCCTAATACAGATACTTTGGATTGCTATTATTTGGAGACAGGGTCTTGCTCTGTTGTTCAGGCTGGAGTGCAGTGGTACAATCATGGCTCAATGCAGCCTCAGTGTCCTGGGATCAAGTGATTCTCCCATCTCAGCCTCCCAAGTAGCTAGGACTATAGGCATGCATCACCACACCTGGCTAATTTTTAAATTTCTTTTTGTATAGACTAGGTCTCCCTATTATTGCCCAGCCTGGTCTCAAACTCCTGGGCTCAAGTAATCCTCCTGCCTTGGCCTCCCTAAGTGCTGGAATTATAGGGATGAGTCACCATGCCCAGCCTGGAATTTTATGTTCTTTTGAACTCATCTGGGCATTTAAAGGATGTTTGTTATATTATATTTAGAATTTCTAGGTGTTTTGTTACAGGAGGAATTTTCAGATGTTTCATCAGACAAAAGTAACAAAAGTTTTAAGAGTTTCAATTTGATTTTAAAAACATTTATGGGTAAGCACTATCCTGGGATCCAGGGATTACCAAGATAACTAAGACTTTAAGAAGCTCACAGTCTAGTTGAGCAGACAGATAAGGAAATAATGACCAGTGCTAAATGAAATGATCAACAAATGGACATATAGGAAAGAAGTTGTGGCAAGACAGATGGAAGAAAGTTGCTTTTATTTCATAGGATTGCCACTGTTAAGTGCTTTTTAAAGGTCTGTCATTTGTGTTTCTAAAAGTATTGGTACCCTGTCTATCAGACTTGATTTAAGTCAAGGACTGTATTTTATGCTTCTTTATATTTACCTAAGGGGCCTAAATTAAAAACAGAATAAACTGGGACTTGGGCTTCTGGGAAGATGAATTGGATATACTTTTTCATATTCGTTCCACTAAGTAAAACTAAAACTGCTGGGCATTATATATAAGACAAACATAAGAAGACCCTGAAAGGTGTTGAGAAGAAGCAGACTAACTAGGGATTTTGGGACCTGAGAAATGATACAGTGGTGAGTTCCATGTCTTTTCTTTTTAAAAAATTAATATTATTTTAAATTGATAAATCATAATTATATACATTTATGGAGAACAATGTGATGTTTTGACATATGTATACAATGTGGAATGATTAAATCAAGCTAATTAACATACCCATCACTTATTTTTTTGTGGTGAGAAATTTGAAATTTGCTATCTTAGCTATTTTGAAATATATAATACATTATAGTCACCCTGCCATGCAATAGATTTCCCACTCATGCAACAAAGGCTGAATGGGGAGCCTAGACTTCCATCCTCATCAGGGTATTAGGAGGTGCTTCAACCCCATGCCAGGTTAAGAAGGCCAAGTAGTGAGGGCTTGGGACTCTCATCCCCACCCACAGTAATTAGTTCCTTATTCCCTTAGAGACCATGTGAGGAGCTTGGATATCTATCTTCCCGTGGCAATGATGAGACACTGTTTTCCCTCCCCAGTGGGGTAGTGTCAGAGACCTACTGCAGAGTCAGAATTTTCACCACTGGCCAGAGATACCATGGCCACACCACTTGGGTGTCAGTGGAAACCAGATGGTAAGAAATAATAAAGCAATCCTTCCCCTCTCAGACAAAGCAGTGGCCTAGTAGGGAGAGGGAGCTCCCAACTCAGCCCAGCAGTTAATCAAGAGCCTCTTCTCCCCCTGGCTTGCCAACAGAGGCCAAAGAGGAACCTAGACTTCTACGAGTACCTGGCAGTAATGAGGTGGTGCTCAGGGACCTGTGGGACTATAACAAAAGATCTAAGTGTCTTGTTATTGGTGTCCCCCAGAAGGAGAGGAGGAAGAGAGCAGGGCTGAAAAGTACTTCATAAAATAATGGCAAAAAACTTCTAAATTTGTTAAAAAAATAAAAATAAAAACAAAAAACTCAACAATTCCCTAACTAAAAACAACAAACACACAGATTCAAGAAGCTGAGCCAACCTCAAAACATGTGATTTTTTTTAAGTTTTTTTTTTTTTTTCCAAGAGACAGGGTCTTGCTCTGTTGCCCAGCCTGGAGTGCAGTGGCACAATCCTAGCTCACTGCAGCCTCGAACTCCTGGGTTCAAACAATCCTCCTGCCTCAATCTCCCAAGCAGCTGGGACTACCGGTATATATCACAATGCCTGGATAATTTTTATATTTATTTTTTACAGATGGGGTATCTCTATGATACCCAGTCTGGTCTTGAACTCCTGGCCTCAAGTGATCCTCCCACCTCAACCTCCCACGTATCTGGGATTACAGGCATGAGCCCTGCTCAAACATGTTAGACCCAAAGAAATTCACATTAAGACAAACTATAGCCAAACTTCTGAAAACTAAAGACATAGGAAAATCTTGAAGTAGTGAGAGACAAACAACATCTTACCTATGGGGGAAAACAATTCAAATGATAAAGGATTTTTCATTAAAAAAAAATGTGAAGGGCAGAGGAAGTGGCATGACATTTTTCAAATTCTGAAAAAAAATAATTGTCAACCTAGAATTTTATATATAGTAAATATATCCTTTAGGAACAAAATAAATATCAAGACATTCTTAGGTGAAGGAAACCTAAGAGACTACATTTCCAGGAGACCTACCCTAAAAAGTGGCTAAAGGAAGTTCTCTAAACAGAAAGGAAATGATGAAAAAAGGGATCATGGAACATCAGGAAGGAAGAAAGAGCAATGGAAATGAGTATAAATGTGGGAGGACACAACACATTTTCCTTCTCGAGTTTTCTAAGCTATGTATTATGATTAAGACAAAAATCATAACACTGTCTGATATGGTTCTAAATGCATGGAGACAAAATATTAAAGACAGCCGGGCGCGGTGGCTCACGCCTGTAATCCCAGCACTTTGGGAGGCTGAGGTGGGTGGATCACCTGAGGTCAGGAGTTTGAGACCCGCCTGGCCAACATGGTGAAATCTTGTCTCTACTAAAAATATGAAAATTAGCCAGGCATGGAGGCAGCGCCTGTAATCCCAGCTACTTGGGAGGCTGAGGCAGTAGAATTGCTTGAACCCGAGAGGCAGAGGTTGCAGTGAGCCAAGATCGCGCCACTGCACTCCAGCCTGGGCAACAAGAGTGAAACTCTGGCTCAAAAAAAAAAATATATATATATATAATATACATATATATTATATACCAATTATATTTTAAATGGGTCAGGGTAAAGGCATTCTTATGAGTTGAATTTTTCACCTCTAAAAAAGATATGTTGAAGTCATAACTCTAGTACCTCAGAATGTTACCTAATTTGGAAATAAAGTCCTTGCAGATATAATTATTTAAGATGGGTTTATATTAGAGTAGGGTGGGCCCTACTCCAATATGACTGGTGTCCTTATAAGAAGATAGCTATGTGAAGACACAGAGACATGGGGAGAATGCCATGTGACAAAGGCAAAGACTGGACTGATGCAGCTATAAGTCAAGGAATACCAAAGCTTGCCACCAAACTACTAGAAGCTAGGAAGAGAGGTAAGAAAGAATTTCCCAACTGGTCTCAGAGGGAGCATGGCCCTGAGACATTTTCATCTGGGACTTCTAGCCTCTAGAACTGTGATACAATAAATTTTAGTTATTTAAAGCCACGTAGCTTGTGGACTTTGTCATGGTGGCCCTAGGAATCGAATACAGACACATGAAAGGGAGGTAAGTTTTCTGTAGTTTACTGGAACTGGTAAAATGCTGATTAACATTAGACTCTGATAGGGTATGCATATATAAAGTAATACTGAGAGCAGCCACTAAAAAAGCAATACAAAGAGAAACATAAGCACTATAGACACACTAACGGCCAGCGGATCACAAGGTCAGGAGATCGAGACCATCCTGGCTAACACGGTGAAACCCGTCTCTACTAAAAATACAAAAAATTAGCCGGGTGCGGTGGCAGGCACTGTAGTCCCAGCTACTCAGGAGGCTGAGGCAGGAGAATGGTGTGAACCCGGGAGGCGGAGTTTGCAGTGAGCTGAGATCGCGCCACTGCTCTCCAGCCTGGACGATAGAGTGAGACTCCGTCTCAAAAAAAAAAAAAAAAAAGAAAAAGTTTAAGTAACTCACAGGCAGGAAAAAGCATATAAAAGCAAAAAACCAGAGAGAACAAATAGAAAACAAAAAATAAAATGGCAGTTAAGTTCTAATATATTAATAATTATATTAATATAAATGATCTAAATACACCAATTAAAAGAAATTGGAAGAGTGGATTAAAAACATGACTCAAACTGATTCAACTATATAATGTCTAAAGGAAATGCATTTCAAATATAACAGTATGATCAGGTTGAAACTAAAAGGATGAAAAAAGATATGCCACACAAACATTAATCAAAAGAATGCTATGCTAATATGGATATATTAATCAGATAAATTAGACTTCAGAGCAAAGAAGATTACCAGAGTCAGAGAGGAACATTACATAATGACAAAAAGGCCAATCTGCCAAGAAGATACAGCAGTTCTAAATGTCTGTGCATCAAAATAGACCTGCAAAATGTGAGGAGCAAAAACTGATAGAATGAAGGAGAAATAGTCAAGTCCAAAATCATGTTTGGAGACTTCAGTATTTTTCTGTCATCAACTGATAGAACAACTAGATAGAGAATCAACAATGATACAGAATAACTAAAAAATACCATTGAGCATTAAATAGCTAAGTCGGTGGACTTGGGGCACAAACACTGCACATTTCAAAGAAAGGACTGGCTCTTGACTGGCTCCTGGGAGATAACTTCTGAGACTTTAGAAAATCCTACCCAATAAGAGTGTCTTTGTATACTCGACACTTTGGGCCATGCCAGATAGTTTATGCAACTAACGTGATTTATAGGAAACACCTATTTTTATTTGCCTGGGGTCTTGGGCCATGCTGTATCAGTTTGACCTTTAGGTAACAAACCTTAACTATGAGTATAACAGCTTTGCTGAGTTCTGTGAATCCTAGTGAATCATCAGACCTGAGGGTAGTCATGGGGAACACTGACACAACCACCAACCAACAGGATCTAATTGACATATATAGAAGATTTTATCAAACAATAGCAGAATACATATTCTTTTCAAACAAACATGGAACATATGCCAAGATATCCTTGGCATAAATATCCTTGGTATAACCTGATCCATAATACAAACCTCAACAAATTTAAGAAAAATGAAATCATGCAGAGTGTGTTCTCTGACCACAATGAAATCAAACAAGAAATCAAGAATGACAATAGGAAAATCTCCAAACCCTTGAATGTGAAACAACATACACCTAAATAATCCATGGGTCAAAGAGGAAGTCTCAAGAGAAATTTTAAAAAGTACATTGAACTGAATAAAAATGAAATACAACATATAAAAAGCTGTGGGACACTGCTAAAGTAGGGCTGAGAGGAAAATTTATAGCACTAAATGCTCATTAGGAAATAGGAAAGTCTGAAATAAAAATTTAAGCTTCCGTCTCAAGAACCTTGAAAAAGAAATGAAAATAAACCCACAACAAGCAAAAGGAAGAAAATATAAAGAACAGAAATCAGTGAAACTGAAAAATGAAAAATGGAGAAAATCAAACAAAAGTCTGGTTTTTAAAAAGATCAATAAAATTTGAGATACTTCTAACAAGGCTGACCAAAAAAGAAGGAGAGAAGACTAACACATTACCAATATTAGGAATGAAACAGATTATCACTACAAGCCCTCTCAACATCAAGAGGAAAACAAGGGAATATTGTAACCAATGCTACACACATAAATTTTGATGACTTAGATGAAATGAACCAATGCCTCAAGAAACACAAACTACCACAATTCACCCAAAATCAATCATTTGAATAGCTGCATGTCTTCAACAAGAGTGGAAGAAAAAAGAAAAAAGTGAATAACTGCATGACTATTAAAGAAGCTGAACCTGTAATTTTATTTTTCTGCATATGTTTAATGTAAACATTTTATTATGTTAAAATATTCATAAAGTTTAACTTTTTAACCCTTTTAAAGCATATAGATCTGTAGCATTAAGTACATTCACATTGTTGTGCAACCCTTACCACTGTCTATCTCCAGAACTTTTTCTATCTTCCCAAACTGCACTTTGTACCCATAAAACGATAACTCTCCAATGCCTTCCCCAGGGAACCCCCTCATCCTACTCCCCACCAGGCCCTGATCACCATTTTATTTGTGTCTCTATGAAGTTGACTACTCTAGGAACCTCATATAAGTGGACTCATGTAGTATTTGTCCTCTTGTGACTGGCTTATTTCACTTAGCCTAATGTCTTATAGGTGCATCCCTGTTGTAACAGGTGTCAGATTTTCCTTTATTTTTAAAATGTGTAATTTTAAAATGCCCCAAAAAACAGATTTCCAGGCCCAGATGGTTTCACTAGAGAATTCTACCAAACATTTAAAGAAGAGTTAACACTGATTGTACACAATTTATTCCAGAAAATAGAAGGGAGCAACATTTCCCAATTCATTTAATGAAATGTATAGTATCCTGATGCCAAAACCAGAAAAAGACAGGACAAAAAATAAAAACTACAAACCAATATCCTTCATGAATACAGACACAAAAATCCTTAACAAAATATTAACAAGTGAAGAATTCAGAATATATAAAAAGAATTACATAAGTAAGGTTTATCCCAGGATACAAGGCTGGATCAATATTCCCATATCAATTAATATAATCCACCTTATTAACAGACTACAGAATAAAACAGTATGATAAAATCAGTTAATACTGAAAAAGCGTTTGACAAAATCCAACACCCATTCATGATAAAGAAAATTAGTAATAGAGTGTATTATAGGTCCATTTATGATAACAAAAGTTATGATAAAAATAATAGAGGATATAGTGTGTCTCCTCTGATATTCATATGTTAAAGTCCTAACCCCCTGTACTTTAGAGTGTGACTATTTAGAGATAGGTTCTTTAAAGAGATAATTAAGTTAAAATGGGGTCATTAGGGTGGGCCCTAATCTAACTGGTGTCCTTTATCAGAAAAGGAGATTAGGACACAAACACACAGAGAAATCAGACCCAGGCATGCACAGAGAAAAGACCAAATGAACACCTTCTCTCTGTGTTCTCTGTGTGGCCAATTGCATGCCAAAGAGAGGGGTGTCAGAAGACATCAGACCTGCTGACACCCTAGTCTCAGACTTCTAGCCTCCAGAACTGTGAGAAAATAAGTTTGTTGGTTAAGCCACCCAATCTAATGATATTTTATTTTATGTGGCAGCCCTATCAAACTAGTATAGAGGGCAAATTCCTCAACCTAATAAAGAACGTCTATAAAAAACATACAGCTAACATTTAACTTAATGATGAAAGGTTAAATGCTTTTCCCCTAGAATTGGGAACAAGGCAAGGAGATCTGCTGTCACCACTCTTACTCAACATAGTCTTGGAAGTTCTAGTCAGGTCAATAAGGCAAAAAGGAACTAAAAAGCACACACATCAGGAACGAGGATATACACTATTTCTATTTGCAGCAAATCTTAAAAACAAATCTACAGGGCCGAGCGTGTTGTCTCACACCTGTAATCCCAGCACTTTGGGAGGCCGAGACAGGCAGATCACATGGTCAGGAGTTTGAAAGCAGCCTAGCCAACATAGTGAAACTCCGTCTCTACTAAAAATACAGAAAAATTAGCTGGGCATGGTGGTGGGCGCCTGTAATCCCAGCTACTGGGGAGGCTGAGGCAGGAGAATCACTTGAAGCTGGGAGGCAGAGGCTGCAGTGAGCCGAGATCATGCCATCGCACTCCAGCCCGGGAGACAGTGCGAGACTCTGTCTCAAAAAAAGCAAAAAACAAAACAAAACAAAAAAATCTACAAAAAAACTCTCCTAGAACTGACTTCAACAAGGTGGCAGAATAAAAGATAATCAATTGTGTATCTATATAATAGCAATGAACATGTGGACACTAAAATTTAAAAATACAATATCACAACTGCTTAAATTGAAAACTACAAAATGCTGATGAAATAAATTAAAGATCTAAATAAATCAAGAGACATACTGTGTTCATGGACTGGAAGACTCAACATAGTAAAGATGTCAGCTCTGCAAATTGATATGCATATTTAATGTAATTCCTATAATTCCTAAAATCTCAACAAGATTTTAAATTTAGACAATATTATTCTAAACTTTATATGGAAAGGCAAAGGAACCTGAATAGCTAGAGCAATTTTGAAAAAAAAGAATGAAGTGGGAGGAATCAGTCTGTATGATTTGAAGACTTATATGGCCACAGTAATCAAGACTGTGTGGTATTGGTGGAGGGGGAGACACATCAATCAATGGAACATAACTGAGATCCCTAAAACAGACCCACACAAATCTACCCAAATAATTTTTGACAAAAGTGCAAAGGCAATTCAATGGAGAAAGGATAGTCTTTTCCACTAATGGGTCTTAGAACAGTTGGACATCCACATGGGAAAAATAGAACCTCACCCTATGCCTCACACCTTATACAAAATGAACTGAAAATAAACCACAGACTTAAATGTAAAATGTAAAACTATACAATCTTTTAGAAAAAAAAATAAGAACAAATCTTTGGGATCTATAGGTAGGTATAGAGTTCTTAGACTTGACACCAAAAACACAATCCATAAAACTGATAAATTTGACCTCATTGAAATTAAAAATGTTTGCTCATTGAAAGAGAGGATGAAAAGTTATAGATTGGGAGAAAGAATTCACAAATCACATATTTAATAAAGAATTAGAATCTCACAACTCAACTGTAAAAACAATAGAAACTGTCCTTATTATCTCTTATAAAAAAAGAGAAACCAGGCAAAGACATGAGCAGAAATTTTACCAGGGAGAATACATATACATATGGCAAATAAGCACATGGAAGGTATGTTCAACGTGATTAGCCATTAGGGAAATGCAAATTATAAAAAACTTCATTAAAAATAGTGACACTACCAAATTCTGGTGAGGATGCAAAGAAACTGGATCACACATATATTGCTGGTGGGAATGTAAAAATGGTGGAGCTACTCTGAAAAACAATTCAGCAGTTTTGAGAAAAACTAAACATAAATTACTACAAAACCTAGCAATTTCACTCTGGGCATTTATTCCGGAGAAGTGAAAACTTGTGTTCCCATAAAAACCTGCATTACAATTGTTCATAGCAGCTTTATTCATGATTGCCCCAAACTGGAAACAACCCAGATGTTACTCAACAGATGAATGGTTAAACTGTGGTACATCTATACCATGGAATACTACTTAGCAATAGAAAGGAATGAATTATTGACACACTGAACAACTTGGATTAATCGCCAGATAATTATGCTGAGTTCAAAAAGCCAGTCTCAAAGGTTATATATCTGATACCATTTATATAACATTCTTGAAATGACAAAAACAGAAATGCAGAACAGATTAAGTGATCACCAGAGGTTAAGGACAGGGAGTGAGGAGTGAGGTGGGGCAGGAGGGAAGTAGGTCTGGTTATAAAAGGGCAACATAGACATCCTTCTGATGATGGAAATGTTTTGTATCTTGACTGTATTCATATCAAGCCTTGGTTTTGATATTGTAATATAGTTTTGTAAGATGTTACAAATGGAGGAGATTGGTAAAGGATACTGGGATCTATTATTTTTTACAAAGGTATGCATTTTTACAGTTATCTAGAAACTAAAAGTTTAATAAAAAAGAAAAAAAAAACAAACCCACAAATCATACTACTTATTTATTGAACACCTGTTGTGTGGCCAGGCCCTATTTAAGGTAATCTCATGAATGTTATTTCTTATTTAATTTTCATGAATGCCTAAAGATTATACCCATTTCCCAAATAATCTTTCATGAAATACTAATTCTTTGTGACATTAACAGCCTTCCTTAGAGGTACTATGTAAAAGGAATTCCCTAGTCAAGTAGGTTTAAGAAAGACAAAAACAATTTTTTTTTAACTATAGGATTTTTAAGGTCTCTAATATCTAATGAATTTTATAAATATTCAAAACAAGGCCATCGTCGACAGCTCTCTTTAATTTTCCCATGTCTTTAATTTTGGAACCCTAGTTTTCACATGATGCCCATTAACAACTTGTCTGAAGACCCAGTATTCCTTATAATATAACAATAAATGTTGGGTTATAGTTTTCTTCCAACATCTCTACTGAAGTGAGCTTTTATGTGTTATTTTGATTTAGCCTATAGATTTACTGTTATAGGTCTGAATATACTTCAATCATGGTGCAGATGATCCAAACTACTTACCATGTAACAATATAAATAGATCGAAGTACTAATGTAAAGACCAACATTCCATACATGACCTAAATAGGAATGGAAAATGAGGTTAGTACAATCATTATTGTTTGGCAAAGGAAGTCTATTTTGCCTACCAAAATAGCCTTCCCAATTAAATGTAAATATTTATTATCCTTCACTACGTTTTAAAGAATAGAATGTTAAAAAATGTGTTAAATCACTAAATCATGCTAACTTCTGAGGAAAAGTTAAGAGTCTGCTTAACTTTATTAAATAACCAGTATCAGAAGTCCTATATCAATTTTAATTCTGAATGGATCCTTGAAATTTTAAATATCTGCTGAAACCTGAACAAATGCTGTAATTTTGCCTCATAATCTTTAGCTCCTCTCTTCTCTTTAGCTCCTCTCTTCTCTTTAGCTTTGCTTTCAGCAAATACAGTAATTGTGCTTCCCATTTTACAATAGTATAAACTTGAATTCTTTTAACTCTTCTAAATGCCTCTGCATTTATATGCATCCTCCCCTGGCATTCTTTCTCATCCCTAGTCTCCAAAAAAGGTGCCCACTTGTTGACTAAGGTTAATCCATTTTCCTGTGTTCTTTATTCTATATGTTCCCACATCTTCCTAGCGTTGGCTCTTCTTTCTTTTCTGTATTGAGTATTAGATGTGTATTAGTACCTGGAAAATTGAACCTAGTGGGAAAATATGAGTTAGCAAATACATATAAAGCCAATAGTTGAGAAAGCACCACCCAGGTCAAGAAGTAAATCCTTGTTAACCCCCAAGAAGTGCTGCATGTGTGTCTTCCCAGTCCAACCCTCTCCCTTCCTTCTTAGAGGAAACCACTCTCCTGACTTGTATTATAAACATTGTTTTGCTTTTCTTTATATAATTACTAACTTAAACTAGTCATCTACAAATGCATTCCTAAGCAATAATAATACTGTTTGCTTTTGAGTTATAATAGAATTTTGATTAAGTTTTATTTTGTTATTCTTATTTCTTTTGAGGCAGGGTCTTTTGTTGTCTAGGCTGGAGTGCAGTGGCATGATCATAGCTCATTGCAGGCTTGATCTCACAGGCTCAAGCCATCCTCTTGCCTCAGCCTCGCAAGTAGCTGGGACTAGAGGTGTGGTAACCACATCCTGGCTAATTTTTTTTTTCTTTTTAGTATAGACAAGGTCTCACTATGTTGCCCAGGCTAGTCTGAATCTTATGTGGATGAGGGTACAAAAGAAGCTATGTATATGAATAGCTCTGGGTCTTCTGATGAGATGAAGAGGCTACATCTGCTATAACTCTCACCCTGTATCCTTCTATAAAGCTGAGTAAACATAGTATTAGATTAAAGCTTATTAGGGTCTCAGTGCCAGCTTAAATCCATAACCATAGCTATACTGCTACAAATGGTGAACAAGAAAGGCATAATCCCTATACTCACAGCAATTACAATCTAGTAAAGGGAGAGATAAATAACCAGGCAATTATAATATAGTATTATAACTCTATGGTAGGAACTGTACAGAGTACTTTATAAACACATAGGAAGGCCACCTAATCCAGACTTACACAGTAGAAAGTCTTTCTGGAGGATACGGTGTTTAAAATTTTATACCTGAAGCTCACGTAGCAGTTACCTTAAAAGAAAGTGGAAGAGAATTATTATGATATCTTATATTCTAGAGACAAGGAGGAAAAAAAGATCCTTATAGTATATTGTTGGAATATAGAATAGGAAAAATGGAGTCAGAGACCAGAGGTCAAATCTGGCCTTTCAAGTCATGTTAAGGAGCTGGACTTTATATAACAGTAACAGAGGCCGGGTGTGGTGGCTCACGCCTGTAATCCCAGCACCTTGGGAGTCCAAGGCAGGCGGATCACTTGAGGTCAGGAGTTTGAGATTAGCCTGACCAACATGGTGAAACCCCATCTCTACTAAAAATGCAAAAATTAGCCAGGTGTGGTGGCAGATGCTTGTAATCCCAGCTACAGGGGAGGCTGAGGCACGAGAATTGCTTGAATCCAGGAGGCAGAGGTTGCAGTGAGCTAAGATTGCACCACTGCACTCTAGCCTGGGCGACTGAGCAAGACTCTGTCTCAGAAAAAAAAAAAAAAAAAAAAAGGCTGGGTGGGGTGGCTCATGCCTGTAATCCCAGCACTTTGGGAGGCCGAGGTGGGTGGATCACCTGAGGTTAGGAGTTTGAGACCAGACTGGCCAACATGGTGAAACCCCATCTTTACTAAAAAATACAAAAAATTAGCTGAGTGTGGTGGTGGGTGCCAGTAATCCCAGCTACTTAGAGGCTGAGGCAGGAGAACTGCTTGAACCCGAGAGGCAGAGGTTGCAGTGAGCCAAGATCGTGCTATTGCACTCCAGCCTGAGCAACAAGAGCAAGACTCTGTCTCAAAATAATAATAATAATAATAATAATAATAATAATAATAATGGAAAGCCAATGAAGGTTTCACCAATAGATAACATGGTCAGACTCATGTATTAGAAAGATGTCCCTGTTGTGCTGAGTGGAGAAAGAGAGGGAGGTGAGACTGACAGGAAACAGACCAATGATAATGTGTTGCAGTAATCTAAGTGAGAGATAGAGACCTGAACTAGGGTAATATCAGGGGAGATGCACAGAAGTGGCCAGATTAGAGAGAGATTTAGGGTTCAGACTAATCATCAATTTGAATGGAAGTTAGACAGGGGGAAAGACAAGGATGATGGCCTGGTTTGTGGCATGGACAGTTAGGTGCATGGCAAAATTAATTATTGGATTAGAGAATATATGAAGAGAAGAAAGACTAGGGAGAAAAGTAGTGAGTTCACTTCTGCATATACGTTCAGTTTGATGTGCCAGTGAGATATCTAAGTAGAGACCTCTAGCAGAAGTTGGATTCCTAGGTCTATAGTTTAAAAGAAAAATCACAGCTGAAGAAACAGAACTGTCAGCATATAGGAGTCAAAGGGAATGAATTTCCCAGGGAATATGTTGAGCATACGAAATGATGGATTAGGAAAGAACCTATGCCTTGGCAACATCATGGGACTTTTTCAAATTAACTTTCTTCTCTCCAGAGCACCCTACCCCATACTTTTGATGCTCCCCACTGCTAGTGGCCTACCTAGTATTCATTGTTTCCTTCCGACTATATAGAAACTGATTTTATCTGGCTGGCAGCATGTTCAGCTATATAAGTTTGATTTCTCAACTTATAGAGGTTTTTTTTTTAATAAAAAGATGACAGAATGTATACTTTTCTGCTCCTTATAATTTTTATCTAACAATATGTATATTTTTATAGTGAAATTTTATCTTTCTATATTTAATAGTTGTTTTCAGTCTCCAAACTCCAAAGGCTATAAAAATATTATTAGTGTTTTCTCTCTACTAAAGCAACTAATAAAAGTTAAATCAGGATAACACAGAGAAGGATGGGCTGTAATTTTAGACAGAGTTGTTAGGTAAGGCCTCTCTGCTAAGTTAACATTTAAGCAGAGACCTGAATGAAGTGAGGATATAAACCATGTAGATAGCTGGGGTACTAGTATCCTAGGCAGTGGCAATAGTGAGTGCCAAAGTCCTAAAGTAGAAACATGCTTGTTGTGTTTGAAATATAAAGCAAGACTCAGTGTGACTGGAGAGAGTGAAGGAGGGGCAAGTGGAAGGACATCCCTCAACCTAACATATTTTTCTTTTTTATAGCAGTTATCACCTTCTAACATGTATGTATACTATATAAATTTACTTATTATATCTATAGTGTATTGTTTCATATCATCCTATAGCACTGGTTTTTAAAAAAATCCTTTCTCAATGGACTAGGGCAACAGAAATCAAACTTTTCTCTTTCCTTGGCCTTTTACTTCCTTCCTCCAGCCCCTAGGTAGCCTTTCAATGATCTTTCTAAAATGAGAATCTGATTTGGTCATACTGCAGCTTAAAACCCTTTAATGGCTCCTGACTGCTTATAACTTTAAGCATAGTATAAAGGGCTCCTCATGACCTAACCACCTCACCAGTAATCCAAACCCATCTCCTACAGCTAGGGCCAGCCATACCAAATATTTATAGTATACCGATGCTTTTAAAACTTTTCTATGAAATATTCCTAATAGCAAAGGAAGGGTGACTTATTCCTGATGGACAGAGACGGGAGAGGCACATTGAAAACACAAACTTCTTTGAAGTTTCTTGTTTCATCCTAAAAATTCATGTGGTCATTGTACTCAGTTCTGTAACATATTTATATTTGTTTTAACTTTAAAAAGTTTAATCCCAGCTGGGCATGATGGCACATGCCTGTAATCCCAGCACTTTGGGATGCCAAGGCAGGCGGATCACTTGAGGTCAGAAGTTTGAGACCAGCCTGGCCAACACGAAAAAACCCTGTCTGTACTGAAAATATGAAAATTAGGCCAGGTGCGGTGGCTCACGCCTGTAATCCCAGCACTTTGGGAGGCCAAGGCGGGCAGATCACTTGAGGCCAGGAATTCAAGACCAGCCTGGCCAACATGGCGATACCCCGTTTCTACTAAAAATACAAAAATTAGCCTGGCGTGATGGTACACGCCTGTAGTCCCAGCTACCTGGGTGGCTGAGGCATAAGAATAACGAACCCGGGAGGTGGAGGTTCCAATGAGCCGAGATTGTGCCATTGCACTTCAGCCGGGGTGACACAGTGAGACTCCTTATCAAAAAAAAAAAAAAAAAAGTTTAATCCCTACAATATAGTTGAATAAAATAAATGTTATAGGAAAATAGGAATGTTCAGATGCAGTCACTGATTCTGTAAACACTTCAGCACACTACCACAAATCCCTGGGTGAACTTGTACTCCTGTTTCATGTGCAAGAGTTACCAATTCACACTTCTGTACCTTAACACAGGGGTCCCCATCCCCCAGACTGGTACAGGTCTGCAGCCTTTTAGGAACTGGGCTGCACAGCAGGAGGTGAGCTGCAGGCAAGTGAGCATTATCGCCTGAGCTCTGCCTCTTATCAAATCAGCAGTGGCATTAGATTCTCATAGGAGCGCAAACACTATTGTGAACTGCACATATAAGGGATCTAGGTTGTGTACTCTTTATGAGAATCTAATGCCTGATGATATGAGGTGGAATCCCAAAACCATCCCCTGGCTGTCCGTGGAAAAATTGTCTTCCACAAAACCGGTCTCTGGTGCCAAAAAGGTCGGGGACTGCTGCCTTAACACATGCTTCTCTATAGATGGAATAGCCTTTCTCTACTTCTCTACCTGTGACATCTTGTTCATCTTCAAGACTCTCCTGAAGCCCCTCTATGAGTCATCTAAGTAGACAGAGCTTACCCTTGTCTATATTACCACTGCTTTTACATATTTATCACAAGACTTATATACTGCAATTAATTTTTACAAGTCTGTATTACTGATTAGACAATGATCTTCTTGAGATTAGTGGCCATATCTTATTTGCCTGTGTATATTAATGTTAGTTAACATTTATTGAGTGTTTACTATGTGACAAGGGTTTTATACACATTATTTCATTCAATCCTCAAACTTAGGAGGTTACTATAGAGATAGGGTGTAAGGTCCTTGAGGGCAGGGCTTGTTATTTTATTCACTAGTATATGTATCTCTTGTGCCTAGTACAGTGTCTGGAACATTGAAGGCACTTAAAAAGGGTTTGTTCAGGCTGGGCACAGTGGCTCACACCTGTAACCCTGCCTGAGCTTCACCGAGGCAGGGGCTGAGGTGAGCAGACTGCTTGAGCTCAGGAGTTTTGAGACCTGCCGGGCAACACGGTAAAACCCATCTCTACAAAAGATGCAAAACGGCCTGTTGTAGTGGTGTGTGCCTGTAATCCCAGCTACTTGGGAGGCTGAGGTGGGAGGACTGCTTGAGCCCAGGAGGTCAAGGCTGTAGTGAGCTGTGATTGAGCCACTGCACTCCAGCCTGGGTGACAGGGCGAGGCTCTATTTCAAAAAAAAAAAAAGGTGGGGAGATTGTTGAACAATGAGGAAGCCAGCTCAGAGAGGTTAACTAACTTGTCCAGGGTGTACAGTTAGTAAGTGGAGGAGACTAGATTTTAAATCCAGGTCTGCTTGACTGTATGTAGATCATAAAGTCTTTGCTTTGCTGCCTGTCTCCAAATTCCAGCTCAGAATTTGGTACAGAGAAGGCAGACAGTAGACATCTGTTGAATGAAAGAATGTCTTTTACCTTTAGATTACTTATTTGCTTCACTCTAGCATTCCCTTATTTCTTCATTTCTCTATCCTGATTTTTAATCTCTAGGCCTAGGACACAAGCCACAGTGGGCATGGATACACCTAGCTTTCATCCTGCTTCTCTTCTTATCAATAAATATTACTGCTATACATAGGGAAGAAAATCTTCATTAGTGGAAAAACACATGGATATTGCACTGGGGTAGTGACTTAGTAAGAGTTGTTTTTTATTACATAGTGTCAAATAGTTCTAAAGCACAAAATGAAAAACAGATGGTCATAAAACTTGTAAAAATTAACCCAGAATTTCCAAATTTTATATTTTTGTGATCATTATTTTTCTTTCTTAGTAAAGGCAAACAAGTTTATAAAAACTGAGGTATTTATACAAATTAACTTCATTTATTTATTATTATTTTAAGAGATATGTTGCCTGGGCTGGAGTGCAGTGGCACAATCATAGTTCACTGCAGCCTCAAACTCCTGGGCTCAAGGGATCCTCCTGGGCTCAAGGGATCCTCCTGCCTCAGCTTCCCAAGTAACTAGGAATACAGGCATGTTCCACCATGCCCGATTTTTTTTTTCTTTTTTTGCTATGTTTCCCAGGTTAGTCTCGAACTCCTGGCTTCAAGCAATCCTCCCACCTCAGCCTCCCAAAGGACTGAGATTATAGGCATAAGCCGCTGTGCCTGGCCAACTTTGTTTTTTATACTGTTAATAAAACTTTCTAAATAAAATAGTAATTACATAATGGCATCATTTCAAGTTACAATAAACAAGAAAGTGAGGATGTCTTTTCTTTTCTTTCTTTTTTTTTTTTGAGACAGAGTTTCATTCTGTCACCCAGGCTAGAGTGCAGTGGTGCAATCCCAGCTCACTGCAACCTCTGCCTCCTGGGTTCAAGCGATTCTCCTGCCTCAGCCTCCCAAGTAGTTGGGATTACAGGTGCACGCCACCATGCCCGGCTAATTTTTGTATTTTTAGTAGAGATGGGGTTTCACCATGTTGGCCAGGCTGATCTCGAACTCCTGACCTCAAGTGATCCACCTGCCTCGGCCTCCCAAAGTGCTAGGATTACAGGTGTGAGCCACCACGCCCGGCCGTGAGGATGTCTTTTCTGTACCATTTACTTTAGTTCATCTACCTGCAGCTGACCTGGAGAAAAGCAAGGCATAATAATGTGGTTATAGAATATATTTCAAAAGCCAGATTCCAGTTAGATGATTATTGTATAGCTTGAATTGTAAAAGTTACAAGAACATTAGTAAATGTTTATATAAGCACAAAATATTTTAAAACTCTGGCACTTCTGAAAAGCGTGCTTATTTATTCATTTTTGTTTGCTAGTTTGTTAAAAGAATGGTGAAAAGGAGTCAGACAAATCTAGGTTATAATCCTGGCTCTCCCCCTTAATAACTGTGTCACCCTAGGGCAAATTACTTAATATTTCTGAGCTCATTTTCCTTGAAATGTATATAATAATTCCCAATTAGTAGGACTGTTGGTGAGATTAGAAGTCTGTGTAGTAGTGAGCATAGTACCAGGCACATGGCAACACTCAAAGGCCTACTTCTTTATTTCACTCTGGTATCATAATGGCATGCACTTAAATCACCATTTCCTACAATAAAGTTTCCTGTGTCTGCTTCCTTCAATGTACATCACCTCCCATGTCAAAAAATGTGTTAAAATATATTAGGGGGAAAATACTCAAGGAATTTTCAGTCTGTCTTTTCTAGATGTCATAAAAAGACTTTATGTGTATGTGCATAATGCTTCCTGGTTCTTTCTGCTTATAATAGCAATGTTGCACCTGTATTACTGAATACCAACAGCCAGCTGGACCTGCGCATTGGCTATCCCAGGTATATTCCTGTTACCTACACTTGACTCCTGTAAGCATTTGAGTTTACAACCTCCCTTTTAAACACTGAACTTCCTTAGAACATCTACCATTTCATTAAAAAAATTTTTATCTGCATATCATTTCTTAGACAAGGAAATCACAAAGCAGCCATGTATCGTAAACAATCTAATGTGTAATAATTTACAAAAAATTACCTGATGGAATATCGGCTCTTTTACCTTAAGGTAAACCTGCAAAATATTAGAAAAAACACATGTGAATGAAGTACATTATGAAGGGGGGAAAAACCGACTCCAATTACTCTGCAAATCCCAAACCTCTCCTGCTTCCCCCATCTTACTCAGACTTGAATCTAGCCATGTAAAAGCAATCAGATCAAGTGGCATGCCACAGGAGAGCTAGTATCTACAGGAGGATTTCCTCAGTGCTAGCCCTGTTATGGTGAGTAGAATGTTTTAGATCTGTTGTGGACCACTCCAAACTCTGCATCAGTATCAAGGAGAGATAAGGATATATGGATTCTCATGAGGAGTGAAGAGGTTATGTTGACAATCCCCAAAGCAGATCTGTTCTACAACAGAGAGAACACCGGACTTAGAGATAGGAGTAAATTTCAACTTCTGCCACTTACTTGCTACGTGCCTTGGACAAGTAATTTAACTAAAAGACACATCCTTCCTCATCTGGATAATGAACAATAATAGTGATGAGGAATGATAAGCTAAAATACCTGAAAGTGTCTAGCATACAGTAGGCACTCAGTAAGTGAAGACATTTAAAACAAATTTCTTATGCTTTCTTATGCTTCCAGAAATCTCTAACTCACCTTCTAGATGCATTCACAGTTACACAAACCCTAGTTGTAGGTTCCAATGTCATGTGGATGATTAAGCTCAATGCCTAGTTAAGATTTAACATGCATGTATTGCCCTACAGGAGCACAGTTTTTAAATGACATGGTACAGGGGAATCAAAATTCAAGTCATGACCCTGCCATGACTCTCATCACTTGCAAGACAAAGTTCAAATTTCTTAGCCTAACATTCAAATCCTTCCATGATTCCTTCCTTTCTGTTTGGTCTCACTATTGTCTTCTTGCTTCCTCCTCATCCAAGTCTCCAGAAAGTACTGTGCTTCCTCAAATGTGCTAGTTTCACGCTTCTGTATTTTTAAACATGCTGCTCTTTACTTTGTTCAGAAATCCTCCTCTACTCATTACTTATCTTTTAGGATTCAACTCAAACTATACCTCCTTCTTGAAGCCTTTTCTGATCCTTTCTCTATATAGCAGAAGCAACCAGTCACACTCCTTTCTACCATTACTCTTCATGTATAAACTTTGTGGCATTTAATGGTTTGTTTCTCTCCCTACAAGACTATAATATCTTTGATATTAAGTACTGGATTTAGATATTTCTATATCCTCATTTAATGTAGCAATCCCATAAAATTTTATATAATTTTATTATTTGGCTAAAGAAGTTTCTACCCTCAGTACAAAAAAAAAAAAACCAAACCCAGATTATTTCCTTTAAGCATTATGAGCTTTAAAAGTATGATGTGTATGAGATATTGTATATCTGTAACTCTAAACCCAGTAAGGGAGAATGCTTTTAATCTCTGAAATTTCTTATTTCAAAATACTAATTTCCATTTATATAGGTAATGCTATCAGATTCCCATTGTTACTAATAAAAGAAATGCAAAACGACATACCTCTTAAAGACATTTTTTAAAGCAAATAATTATGGAGTCCTTCCTATGTGTTAGGTATTAATTTTCACAACTAACATAAAATATATACTATTATTTTCTTCATTTAACAGATAAAGGAAACTAAGGCTGAGAGAGATTAAGTAATTTGCAAGGTCCCAAAGTTTTTAAGTAGCCTGGATCCAAACTTAAATCTGACTTCAAAGTCTGTCTCTCCCACCAATTGTCTATATACACTTGATTGGCCAGGCAAGTCACTGACAATCTCTAGACTTGATTCTCTTCTTTCATATCATAACAAGACTTCATTTCACCTCTGAAATTCTACAATTCTTTCACGATTAACCAATATGTAGTTGATATGGTTTGGTTGTATGCCCACCCAAAATCTCATCTTGAATTGTAATCTGAATCGTAATCCCTATGTGTTGGGGAAGGGACTTTGTGGGAGGTGAACAGATCATGGGGGTGGTTCCCTCATGCTTTTCTCATCATAGTGAGTGAGTTCTCATGAGATCTGATGGTTTTATAAGGAGCTTCTTCCCCCTTCGCTCTGCACTTCTTTCTCCTGCCACCACGTGAAGAAGGATGTGTTTGCTTCACCTTCCACGATGATTTGTTAAGTTTCCGGAGGCCTCCCCAGCCATGCGGAACTGTGAGTCAATTAAACTTCTTTCCTTTATAAATTACCCAGTCTTGGGTATTTCTTTATAGCAGCATGAGAAGGGACTAATACAGTAGTTTAGGCAAAGTAATGTGGAAACAAGTAAATAGTGCATATGTGCCCTCTCAACCTCCTATTCAACATCTCAACTAACTGAAATCTGGCTTTTGCCTCCATCAATTTACTACTGACAGCATCCTCATTAAGGTTACCTGGTCTTCCAACTGAAAATTTCTATTAGCTCTCAATCTTCATTGTACTCATCCTTTCAGAGGCAACTGTTCTTCCATTTTTCACTTCTAGAAATCTTTGTACTCCATGACATCAGGCTCTCCTAGCTTTCTTACATCCCTAATTACTTGTTCTCAGTCTCTTTTGCTAGCTCCATTTCTTCCACCTAGTCCTCAAATGTAAGTATTTCATTAGGTTGTACTTTTAGTCTTTGTTTGTTTTGAGACAGGGCCTCACTCTGTCACCCAGGCCAGAGTGCAGTGGCACAATCATGGCTCACTGAAGCCTTGACCTCTCGGGCTCAAGCAATCCTCTCACCTCAGCTTCCTGAGTAGCTGGGACTACAGGTGCATGCCACCACATCCAGCTAATTTTTAAAAAATGTTTTGTAGAGACGAGGTCTCACTATGTTGCCCAGCTGGTCTTGAACTCCTGGGCTCAAGTAGTCCTCCCATCGTGGCCTCCCAAAGTGCTGGGATTACAGGTGTGAGCCACTGTGCCTGGCCCCTTTAGTCATCTTAACGGCCCATGCTACTTTTTCAGGTCATCTATTCTCATATTTTTGTACTATCTATACCCTGACAATTCCTAATTCTACATCTTTAGGCCAGCCTAACTGTAAAGCCTCAGATGTAATTAATGTCAGGCACCTCAATCTTAACACATTTCATATTGAATTTATCTCTACCCCTACCCCATGGCGCAAACCTACTCATTATCTATCCTGCAAAAGCTGTTCATCCTCCAAGATTCCTGTTTTGATTAAGGACATACTATCTATCCTGACAACCAGGCCAGGAGTCATTCTAGACAACTCCTTTTTACTCTACTTCCACCCCCTCTACTATGAAGTGGGTCACATATCCTGCAGTTTGTTACTTATGACCGTTTCTTTTCAACCCCACAGCTATATTACTTTCACCTGAGTCTCATATCTTACTAAAGCAAATACAAAAGTCCCTGGGTCTAGCCTCATACTCCTGTAATCCAGCCTCATAACCAGAGCAATCTTTCTAAAACACGTATCTGATTACATCTTTCCTTTAAACCAGTTATTGGCTCCACACTACCTTTTTCTTTTCTTTTTTTTCTTTTTGAGACGGAGTCTCACTCTGTTGCCTAGGCTGGAGTGGAGTGGCACGATCTCAGCTCACTGCAGCCTCTGCCTCCGGGGTTCAAGCAATTCTCCCACCTCAGCCTCCTGAGTAGCTGGGATTACAGGGGAGTGCCACCACACCCAGCTAATTTTTCCATTTTTAGTAGAGACAGGGTTTCACCATGTTGGCCAGGCTGGTCATGAACTCCTGACCTAAAGGTGATCCACCAGCCTCAGCCTCCCAAAGTGCTGGGATTACAGGAGTGGGCCACTGCGCCTAACTGCTCCACACTTCTTCGAGGATAAATATTTGAACTCTCAAACAAGGCATAGAGGGGTATTTATAATTTGACATTTGTCTAATTCACTAGACTCATTCACTGCTCTTCAATTACCATATGTTCCAGCCATATTAAATCTTGCCCAATTCTACCAGTGGTGATGATTTAATGAGACAATAAAGGTAAAGTACATAGTTACAATATCTGGCATATAGTAAGTGATTGAAAATGGTAGTTCACTATGTTGTTTCAAAGTTCTCTGCCTATGAACAAACAACAGTGCTATCTACACATTCTTCACTGCACTCTTGCCCAGGGGTCTGATGAACTCCTAATCATCAGTTAAATTCTAGTGCAAGTGCCTCATCTCAGAAGCTTTCCTTGACTCATGCATGAAGCCTTGACTGAACCTCCTTTATCTCATCACCATATAAGTAGTTTTTACCCCTATTATTGCAATTATTATCTTTTGATGCAATTCTTTGTGTACATGTCTAAAATCTCTAACAGAATGAGCTCCTCATAGATAGCAACTGCTTTTTAATCATCTCTGTATTTCTAGTGCCTGACATGGTAAGTTTTCAATAAATGTTTTCTGCAATAAATATTTTCATAATATAAAATGCAATTTACTTGAGAAAAAAAGCATTAATGTAGAATTAGAAGTGACTAGCTATCTCAACTTACTAGAGAAAAGTTAACCATTACAACAGTCACATTTGGACCAATGGAGCAGAGCCAATCTCTCATTTTTAACAAATAGGAGCTAATATGTCCATCTATGAGAAAAATTAATTTTTCCCAATTATTGCTACTAAATATTTGCTTTTTTGCTTTTTCCCTTTAAAAACTACACAGATTTTTAAAAGTATTTCAATTACAGTGAGAAGTAACATTTGAACAGAGAACAAGGGAGCAATATTTGTCAGTGTGATATTCTTGTTTTGTGTAGAAAGATTTCAGTTTGACAGCATGAAGCAAATACTGGAAGTAAAATAAGTCAAACTCCATAAATGGTGAATTTACATGCTTAATCTGTTAGAAACAAAATATGACTTACTGTGGTTACTATTAAACTGAATAGAACTAAGGTAAAAAGCAGATGGTAGTTTACTGAGTTCTTGATCTTGAAACATTCAAACCTTGAAAAAAAGAGAGAAAGAAACTTTTAAAAGAATATATAAGTAGGAACATAAATAGAATGCTGCTTTACCACCTGCCTATATCTCTCGATGATAAGTGATATCCATCATTTCTTTCCACTCATAGAGAAAACCTGCACTGCCTATTATCCTCTAAGAGGCTGGAAGGACTAGGAGTAGACACGTGACTTAAACTGGGACAATGAAAGGCTCTCGCCTGAGAGTGTGGAGTTTGGGAGAGAGAGACTGAATCAATTCAGTATAGAGAGTAAGCTGGGCGCGGTGGCCAGTGCAGGAGGATCACTTGAGTGCAGGATTTCGAGACCAGCCTGGGTAACAAATTGAGACCCTGTCTCCACAAAAAATAAAATAATTAGTGGGCATGGTGGTGTATGCCTGTAGTCCCAGCTACTCGGGAGGCTAAGGTGGGAGGAGAGCTTGAGCCTGGGAGATAGAGGGTCCAGCCTGGATGACAGAGCAAGACCCTGTCTCCAAAAAAGAGGTATAGAGAGTCAAAGTCATATGGACTCAAGGTCTGAGGCTGATATTTGGGGGCAGCCAAATTGAATGAAGAAGTAGATGAATGAGCAGAAGTAATCTGCAGGGAGAGAAAAATATAGCAGATACAAAGAGGCGAAGCCATGTGGAGAGGAAGGAATGGCAAAAAGAGGGAAGGGGGAAGAACCTGTCCTTCCAGTTCTAGTAAGGTGGGGCTGTACTTCCTGCTATTGGGTTCCACATAATTTCCTCACATCCTTACAATAAATAAGGATGTAATAAATAAGGATATAATTTCCTTATGTCCTTACAGTAAATAAATAATCTCTCCTAATTCAAGCTAGCTTGAATAGGTTTCTATATCTTGCAACTAATGATTCCTAAGGAATATTATTGGAGAAAATAGTAGTCTATTATAATTGTCTCTTCCCTTATCTATCTCCTCAACTAGCCTGTGAATTCCTTGTGTGCAGGAATAAATTTTATTTTTTTCATATAACTAGCACAAAGATAATGCTGAACACATAGGAGGTATCCGGTAAATAAGCAAATATGAACAGACAATTGGCCATCAGTGAGTATCCAATCCAACCTTTGAGGACTGTGACTTGGTATAGGCAGCAAGAGTGTTCTCTCAGTTTACTAACTGGCTGTGGGAATTGGACCAACTCTTATTTTCTTATTTGTAAGGAAAGGTGGTTAGAAGAGGCACTTTCTAAGATCTCTTTTACCTTTAAATTTTGTGACTTGGAAAATGATGAAAATATTAGGTGAAATATTAGTTTTTACTTTTAAACTCTATTATTCCAAATTCAAAAGCAAGTTATCTGTTAAGAAACCAAAGGTCTTTAGGAGGCCTGGCTTGTATTTATTACCATGGTTATTTCACTTTATTACATATAGTCACTTTCTTATCTGTCCCCTTCCTCAGACAATGAGTTCCTGATTCTGTATCTACAGAGCCTAGGATCATGCCTAAAATAAAGGAGGTTTTCCAGTACATGTTTCACAAATGAACAAGCACACAGAAGGCAAGACAGATTTAAAAATCATTAGAGCCCAGGTGCGGTGGCTCACGCCTGTAATCCCAGCACTTTGGGAGGCCGAGGTGGGTAGATCACAAGGTCAGGAGTTCGAGACCAGTCTGGCCAACACAGTGAAACCCCATCTCTACTAAAAATACAAAAAAATTAGTCGTTGTAGGTGTATGCCTGTAATCCCAGCTACTCGGGATGCTGAGGCAGGAGAATCGCGTGAATCCGGGAGGCAGAGGTTGCAGTGAGCCAAGATCGCGCCATTGCACTCCAGCCTGGGCGACAGTGTGAGACTGTCTCAAAAAAAAAAAAAATCATTAGAGGTCTAGACTGCTTCACATATTTGATATGTTCAAAGAATATCCTAAGGAATCAACAGAAAAATGAATAAGTTATCAAAGTGATATGATAAAAGGTCAATATACAAAAATCACTTATATTTCTAAATGCTGGCTATGAACAATTGGAATATAAAGCTTTTAGAAAGCAATACTGTGGTCAAGTGCAGTGGCTTACGCCTGTAATTCCAGCACTTTGGGAGGCTGAGGCAGGAAGATTGCTTGAGGTCAGGAGTTCGAGACCAGCTTGGGCAACATGGCAAAATCTCGTCTCTACAAAAATTCAAAAATTAGCTGGGCACGGTGGAGCGCACTTGTAGTCCCAGCTACTTGAGAGGCTAAGTAGGAGGATGGCTTGAGCCTGGGATGAGGAGATTGCAGTGAGCCAAGATCGTGCCAATGCCCTCCAGCCTGGGTGAGAGCCAGACCCCATGTCAAAAAAGAAAAAAAAGCAATACTATTGAAAATAGCATCCTAACCATGAAAAACATAGGGCTAAATTTAACAAAGATCAATTCACTTAAAATCACAAAAAGTCACTTGGATAAATTAAAGAACCACATTCATGGTTTGGGAGACTTAGTAATGTTAAGATATTAACTTTCCTCAAACTGGTCTATAGAGTCGAAGAAATTACAGTCAATCTTCCAGCAGGCTATTTTGTAAAAATTGACAAGCTGACTCTAAAATTTATGTGGAAATGCAAAGGACCTAAAATTTCCAAAGCTATACTGAAAAAGAACAAAAGTGAAGGACTTATTCTAACTGACTTCAAGATTTACAATAAAGCTACAGTAACTAGACAGTATGAGGATACACGCAGTGATCAATAAAACAGAATTGAGAAAAAAGTCAAGATAATTTAATGCAGAAAGAATAATCTCAAAAGATGGTTCTGGAACAACTAGATACTGGTAAGGAAAACATGATCTTTGACAAAACTAACTCAAAATAGATCATGGACCTAAATGTAAAATAAAGTTATAAGACTTCTAGAAAAAATAAACAAACAAACAAAATATTTTTGATCCTGGGAAGGCAAAGATCTCTTATGACACAAAAACACTATTCATGAACATTTAAAAAATAAATTGGATTTTATAACAATTTAAAACTTCTGTTCTTCAAGAGACATTAAATGAAAAGACAATTCACAGACTGGAAAAATATTTGAAATACAAATATCTGACAGGACTTGAACCCAAAATAGATAAAGAATTTTTACAATTCTGAAAGAAAAAAAGCTATTTTATAAAAATGGGGGCTGGGTACAGTGGCTCATGCCTGTAATCTCAGCACTTTGGGAGGCCAAGGCAGGCGGATCACAAGGTCAAGAGATCGAGACCATCCTGGCCAACATGGTGAAACCCCATCTCTACTAAAAATACAAAAATTAGCTGGAGGTGGTGGCGGGTGCCTGTAGTCCCAGCTACTTGGGAGGCTGAGGCAGGAGAATCACTTGAACCCGGGAGGCAGAGGTTGCAGTGAGCCGAGATCGCACCACTGCACTCCAGAGTGGCGACAGAGCGAGACTCTGTCTCAAAAAAAAAAAAAAAAAAAAAGGAAAAAGGTTTGAATAGATTGAATAGATAGTTCTTAATATAACACATACAAATGGACAATTAGAATAAAAAAAGATGCACATCATTAGTCACTAAGAAAATACAAATTAAAACACCACAGAGATAGTATATCATACTCACTAGAATGACTAAAATAAAAAAGACTGATAATACCAAGTCTTGGCAAGTATATGGAGCAAATGGAAGTTTCATATATTGCCAGTAGAACCATAATAAGGTGCAACTAAATTGAAAAACAGTTTGGCAGTTTCCTATAAAGTAAAACATATACTTACCATACAACACAGAAATTCCACTTCTAGGTATATACCCAAGAGAAATGAAGTCATATATCCATACAAAGACTTGTTAACAGATGTACATGGTCCCTTTATTCATAGTAGCCCCAAACTGGCAATAACCTTAATGTTCAACATTGGTAAACAGTATAAAATGGAATACTACTAATGATATATGTAACAACATACATGAATATATTCATCAAAAGTAATTGGCAAATTAGTGCCCTCAAAAAATATTATACTGAATAAAAGAATCCAGTTACAAAAGAGTACCTATGGTATAATTTCTTTTATATAAAATTCCAGAGCAGACAAACTAATCTATAATTATAGAAAGTAGATCAGTGGTGGCCTGGAGGCCAGGGTAGGTGTCAGTATTAACTGCAATGGGTCAGAAAAGAATGTTCTAACGTGATAGAAATGTTCTGTTTCTCTTTCTTGCCATAAGGGTAATGGGTAAATAGGAGTATACATTTGTCAAAACTCATCAAACCATACACTTAAACTGGGTGCATTTTATTCCATGTAAACTGTGTGTCAATACAGTGGATTAAAAATTATTTCACCCCTTTCATTTCCTTCTAAGTGTCACTTAAAGTGTACTACAGCAGGCTCTTTCTGAATGGGGGAATATGATCATAAACAGCTACTGCAGAAGATTGCTGAGGAAAGATTAGAATCCAGAGACATAGTTTTTGAGAAACAAAAGCTTTGCATGCTCTTTTTATATGTTCTTTTTTATACTCTGAGGTGGTAGCAATGATGAAACTTACGTTTAATTCACTATGACAGGACACCATGCTCCATTTTCATATAATGGCAAGCTCTATCCCTTTCTACTCCACTGAACTTTGTATGTCTCAGGTATAGTATTAATCACATCACATGAAAGCTGCTTGTTTCTGGTTCTGTTTCTTTTACTAAACTACAAATTTCTTGAGGTAAAAGGACTATTTCTTACTTAATTTCCCAGTTCCTACAGCCTATCACAGTGCATGATACATGAATAGCATACAATAAGCTTATTTTATAAACAAATCATTTATTTTAATCTTCATGGGAAATTTATAAGTACTATAATCTCCACTTTTACAAATGAAGGAACAAAGGTTGACTTACTTAAGCTCATTCAGTTACTAAATATCAGAGCTGAAAATTGATCTACATTATCAGTATCCTTCTAAGTAATATCTGCTGTTCCCTAGCACTAAAACTATTTTTCTTTTTCTTTTTTTTTTGAGACAGGGTCTTGCTCTGTCCCCTAGGTAGAGTGCAGTGGCGGCACAATCACGGCTCATTGCAACCTCAACCTCCTGGGGCTCAGGCAGTCCTTCTGCCTTAGCCTCCTGTGTAGCTGGGACACAGGTGTGCACCACCATGCAAGCTAATTTTTTAATTTTTTTGTAGTGACAGGGTCTCACTATACTGCCCAGGCTGGTATTGAACTCCTGGGCTCAAGTAATACTCCTGCCTTGGCCTTCCAAAGTGCTGGTATTACAGATGTGAGCAACTATGCCCAGCTCCTAGCACTAATACTTAAAAGTTCTTTGTACCCATTATATGATGGTTATCTGATTCTTTTCAGTATAGTCATAATTGCTAGCTCAAGAATATCTTCTCCTAAAGATATATAAACATCAGAATAGTTTTTAAAATATGTTATTAAAAGGAGTTTACCTTATTTTTTTAGATCAAGGTGACAAACTATGGCTCAAGAGCCAATCTCTTGGCCTGAGCCTGTTTTTTTTTTGTTAGTTTGGTATTGGTTTTTGTTTTTCTTGAGACAGGGTCTCCCTCTGTTTCCCAGGCTGAAGTGCAGTGGCACAATCATGGTTCACTGCAGCCTCAACCTCCAGGGCCCAAGTGATTCTCCCACCTCAGCCTCCCAAGTAGCTGGGATTACAGGCATGCACTACCATGCCTGGCTAATTTTGTAATTTTTGTAGAGATAAGGTCTCCCTATGTTGCCCAGGCTTATCTTGAACTCCTGGGCTCAAGCAATCCTCCCACCTTGGCCTCCAAAAGTGCTGGGATTACACTGTGCCCAGCTAAACCTGTTTTTTTTAAATAAAATGTTACTGGAACATAGTCACACTCATTTATTTACATATTATCTGTGGCAGCTTCCAAGCTACAACAGCAGAGTTGAAGAGCTGCAACAGAGACTCCTGTCCTACAAAGCCTAAAATATTTATCATCTGGCCCTTTACAGAAAAAGTTTTCTGATCCCCGTTCTATATCTTTTTTTCTGGGGGGGACAGGGTCTCACTCTGTCACCCAGGCTGGAGTGTAGTGGTGCCATCTCAGCTCACTGCAGCTTCTGCCTCCTGGGTTCAAGCGATTCTCCCACCTCAGCCTCTCGAGTAGCTGGGACTACAGGCACACATCACCATGCCTGGCTAATTTTTTGTATTTTTAGCAGAGACAGGTTTTCACCATGTTGGCCAGGCTGCTGTTCTATATCTTCTTACCTAACTTTGAAATAGGGCTTGACACCATATGGGTCATAGCAGCTAGATGGGCATTCTTACTTTTATTGTTTCTGGATAAAGATCAGTTTTAGTAAAGGTCAGAGCCAACAGTGATATAGTTGGTTATAGCTAACTAAAAATAAAAGAAAAAAATCTTTCAATTACTTTAGTGTGTACCATTAACTTTGAGAGAGGTATTAGGAAGTAGAAGTCAGATATGAACTGCTTTAAATTGTGGCTCCACCGCTTAAAAGTATCTCAGGATCCTTAGGGTGTTGCTTTTCTAGCCAGAAACCTCTGTGGCTGGTGGCACCTTTGCCCAAGTTTTGTTCTGGCCCACTGGGCTCATTCTGCCCACTCGGCCTGGCAGGCTGCACTTGGCTCATGCTACCAGCCTGGATCCCATGCCTGCCAAGGGGAAGCCAGGAATGGAGCAGTGAGAGGTGTTTAATGAGCAAGCTTGGGGTCTAGCCACTGTGCACAGCCAGGCACACTGGCTACTGTAGCAGGGCGGGCAGCTCCAGAAGCCGGCATAGGCACTGGCTCCATGTAAGCCTGCGGTTTGATCAGATACACCGTAAGCATCTTCCACTGTGGGCACCCCCATCTGGACAAGGGGAATGCAGTGGTGCCTGGAAACTGGGAGATGCCAGAAACCACCAAGCCCCCAAAAGGGTGTCACAGCCCTGGCTCGTGGAGCCCCTAGGTCTGGGCTCCCTGAAGGGCCACAGCTCTTCTCTCCTTCTTATCTCCTGCAATGTGGCAAGCTGGGGAGAGGGATATGTTTCAGCCCTGTTTGTGTTACATCTCTTTCAGCCCACCATTTGGCAAGTCCTAAGTTCTTGTCCTGCATCCAGGAAGAATGAGGTATGTGGACAACTGGAGGGTGAACAAGGTGGAAAGGAGCTTTATTGAGTGACAGAACAGCTCTTGGGAGACCCAAAGTGGGTGGCTCCTATCTGCAGGCAGGTCATCCCAGTGAATGTCCAGCTCTCAGTGGAGAGGAGACCCAGAGTGGGTAGCTCCTACCTATTTGCAGGTAGGTCCTCCAGTCATCTGTGTGAGTCTGGCTGGGTCTGGGGTTTTTATGGGCTCGGGAGGGAGGAAGTGAGTGCTGATTGATCAATGGGCAGCCATGGGAGGGCTTGGAAAAAGCACTGTAAGTTCTCACTCTGGGCCACAGACTCCACCCGGAAATGACAGCCTGGCCCCCAGGCTTCAGGCTGTCCCCGGCTTGAAGGTGGAGCTTCACCGGGGACTGCCCCTTTCTGCCCAGGAACCTGTCTGCCTCCTGCCACCATCAATGTATGGCCCATGGTGCCCAGGCTGTTCTTGCCGAGGGGTGCCTGCAGGCCCACACCAAGCTGCCCTCAGTCCCCGCCTCGGCCTCCCTCCCATGCTTGTCAGTGCCTAAAGTCCAGAGGGGGTGGAGGTGGCAGGGGGCTGGCATGTCAGCACCACCCCAAGCACATGCACACCTGGCCAAGTTGTGGCAGCACCCGGGCTCGGCCACAGCTTTGCTCTGCCCTGGAGTGGGAGCTGGGAGTGGAGAGAAACCAGGCAGTGGGAGCAGGCACTTTCAAGCCTGCAGGGGCAAGGGGTTTCCTGGAACTCCAAGAGTGCAGGGATGCCCAGGTCCAGAGCCATGGCTGGGCATCTGCAGCTGTGCCCGGGAGTGTGGGGCTCCTGCCCCACCAACTCAGTAGGGGATGGGGTTCCCACCTGTTCCCGGCCCCCACCAGCACTGCCTCCCCTGCTGCAGCCAGCATCTTTGCAGTGGCTGCTCTAACTGGGCTACTGCTGCCCTCAAAAGCCTCGTTACTAGGGCCTGACTCAGGCATGTGGGTCCCTACATAAGCTAGTAATTTTTTTGCCCCTCCAAACACATATTCTTAACATACTTGTCCAACATTTAGAGAAGGCTGATGCTGCAGGGTAATGGGTGAAGGAGGCTTTCCTCTAATGTTCCCAGTGACTTAGCTAGAGCCCAAACCTGCATACCCTAACTTACTCAAATAGAAGACCTATAGCTAACCTCACCCACCCTCCTTAGAAGGCACATTATTTGATCATGCGGTACAGGAAGGGTCTCACTTCTACACTTCTACCACATACCCAGGCAGCCTATCAAAGTGTTCTTCCAACCTCTCCTTGAGAGGAATTGTGATCATTGTAATTTTCTCCATCATGATATATTTCCAGGGATATTTCAGTGTTCCTTAGAGACTGTTTACCTGGACAATGGCCTGGCCAGTATGCTTTTAAATCAAGCTCTGTTTTTGTCCATAGACAAGTTACTACATCTCTCTGTGCTTTACTTCCTTGTCTATAAAATGCGGCCAATACCCATTTATCTTGCATAGTTGTTGAGAATTAGAGATGGCATTGTACACTGCCTAGCACAGTACAAAGCAGATAAATATTAGCATTTATTAATGTTGCTATCATAATCATTTTTATCTTTCAAGATTGATTTTTTCCTTGACATTCAGGAAATGCAAATTAACTTGATAATAAAGTAAACAGAATATAATACAGTAAGAGAACTTTGGATTGGGAATGGCCTGTAAGCTGTTTCCATATTTGTAAATAACCAATCAAAATAAGTATATTCTTGAGAGCATTTAGTCTACCTTAGAATAAGAAAGCAAGTATCTATTTAAAAGATAACTTCAAACAAAAAGGAGATTAAGTTGACACGATCACTATACAACTAGAAGTGTACCTCACTTTTCTGGTAAGCGTCTTGTTAAACTATATTGTAGAATACAGAAACTGTATCTGAAAACTTTTATGGCACAATATGAAAATCTTTATCTAAATTTGTACACATTATTCACTTGGGAAAGGAAAATTATGGAATTTAAGCTATTTAGATCCTATCTAAATTGGCTACAGGGTTTTGAGATCACAAAAGTTAATAAACAACATTATTGTAACTTCCCAGAAATTATACTCTATATTGATATCATAAAATTTATAATCTTCTACATTATTAAAATATCCTAGTAATATAAATGTATCAGTTATATTAATCCACTATGAGGTAAATATAAATTTAAAAATAAATCAAACAATGAAATTTTAAAAGTACTTACATGCAGTACACAAATATGCAACAGCTGTATATCATTGGGAGTTCATCCAATAGCTGTAAGAAACAAAGATAGATAACAGGCTTGAATATCATGGAGCAGCAATTATTATGCAAATCAAAATAAAACATCAAAATGATTAAGATTTTCAGCTCTTAGACCAGGCACAGAGGCTCACACCTGTAATCCCAGCACTCTGGGAGGCCAAGGTTGGAAGATCGCTTGAACTTAGGTGTTTGAGATCAGCCTGAGTAACACAGTAATATCCTGTCTCTACAAAAACTTAAAAAGAAAATCAGCAGGGCATGGTAGTGGCATGTGCCTGTAGTCCCAGCTACTTGGGAGGCTGAGGCGAAAGGATCGCTTGAGCCTGAGAGGTCGAGGCTGCAGTGAGCCATGATTGCACCACTGCACTCCAGCCTGGGCAACAGAGCAAGACCCTGTCTCAAAAAAAAAAAAAGAAAAAAAGAAAAGAAAAAAAAGGTTTCAGCTCTTATTTCTTTTACTAATTCTCTTTATATATTTGTCATCAAATTTACTCTGAGTATGTGTGTGTAGTTTACTGTTTTTGAACAAACAAGGTTATCATCCAAGTGTCCTAATGTACATACTAAGCAGGGTACCTGACTCACTATTCCTGGAGGGCAGACTTGTCATTGTGCTGCTCATATCATCTGGTATTACAAACTATGATATTGTACCTCCAGAAAAAAATGATGTCCATCATCTACAGGTCCATAGGTCCTATCAGTATTCTTTTGCATTTCCATCCTTCCTATATCACCTTAAATGGATAAAGTGTCTACTAACATACATAAGAAGAGGTATTAATGGCCAGGGAAATAATTTTATTAATCTAAGTAAAGTATACCTCTGAGAAATAACATTTATTATTATTAGCAATGATAATAATAGTAGTAATAATAATTACAGCCATTATGTGTTAAACTGCAAGCTAGACACTAAGCTAGGTGTTGTAGATACCAATCTTAGAGTTTATTTATTACTAGATACACATTTAATTAATTCTTTAATAAAATGTCCACTATGTGCCAAGTAATGTGTTAAGAGCTGAGGATACAATTTTAAGACACAGTCACTGCCTTCAAGGAGTTCGCATTCTAATTAGAGGTTAAGGGAATGAAAGCATGATTAAATATAGAGTAAGGCCTCCAACAAAAGACACAAAAGCCAAAGAAAGTGATGGCAGGAATGAAATGAAATGGGGTGGTGGAGAAAGGCATTCTAGGAAGTAGGAAGAGAGCTTATGTAAAGTGAATGATTCATTCTGGTAAATTATTAGAATTATGAAAATAATAGCATTTGTGCAAGTTAACTATTTTTAGTCATTAATTTTTTTGTTTGTTTGTTTGTTTGAGACGGAGTCTCGCTCTGTCACCCAGGCTGGAGTGCAATGGCACAATCCCAGCTTGAAATAGGTCTGCAGATTACATGTAATAATAAATCAATGTTAATTATTGATTTTGTTGGGAGTATTGTGGATATGTGAGTTTTTTTTTAAGCTATAACTTACATACCATAAAATTCACCTTTTTTTTAATCCCTTCATACAACAGTAAAAATTTATATCCCTTCTCTCCCTCACTAATTAAGTTTGAACAATGTTGGGCTTTCAGTTCTTCACGTTTCTTTCCTACCACAGGACCTTTGCGTGTGCTGTTTCCTCTACTTAAGCTTCTCCTCTTCCCCTAGTCCCTCTTTACCTTAATCACTTCTGGATATTTTTCAGGTTTCACTGTATATGCCACTTCTTCACCCTAAGGATCCTGAGACACTTTTAAGTGGTGGGGCAGTTCATATCTGACTTCTACTTCCTGATACCTCTCTCGAAGTTAATGGTACACACTAAAGTAATTGAAAGATTTTTTTCTTTTTAGTAAGCTATAACCAACTATATCATTGTTGGCTCTTACCTTAGTACTAAGACTGATCTTTATCCAGAAACAATAAAAGTAAGAATGCCATCTAGCTGCTATGACCCATATGGCATCAAGCCCTATTTCAAAGTTAGGTAAGAAGATATAGAACAGCAGCCTGGCCAACATGGTGAAAACGTGTTCCATCTACCTTTTTGCAGAAACTGACAAGCTGATCCAAAAATTCATATGAAAATGGACCCAGAGTAGCTAAAACAATAAAGAACAACAAACTTGGAATACTCACACTCTCCAATTTCAAGACTTACTACAAATGTACAGTAATTAAGGCTATGTGGTAATAGCATAAGAATAGATATATAAGTCAATAGAATAGAATTGAGAGCTGATAAACTCACACATTTATGACCAGTTGATTTTCAATAAGAGTGCTAAGACAACTCAATAAGGAAAGAACAGTCTTTTCAACAAATGGTTTTGGGACAATTAGATATCCAAGTACTATAGAATGAAGCCAGACCCCTACCTCATACCACATAAATAATTAACTCAAAATGGACCAAGACCTAAATGTAAGACCTATACTCTTAGACAAAAACACAGATATAAATCTTCACGACCTTGGATTAGGCAATAGTTTTTTAGCTATGATACCAAAAACATAAGGAACCAAAGAAAAAAAAAACAGATAAAATGTACTTCAGTAGAACTGAAAACTTTTTTTGCATCAAAGGACACTACTAAGAAAGTGAAAAGATGGGACAGGCCATCCGTGCTCTAAGCCTGGCAAGGGCCTGCTTGCCTGTGTCCCACATGCTAGAACTCGGCATCTGTAGGGGGCCTGCTAGGGGCAGGAAGGGACTGGCACCCAACCCTGAGCTGGGCACTCATGCTTCCCTGGAGCTGGGTGGAGGAGCTGAGGGTGTGGACAGGCATGAGGTATGGACATGTCCGTCCCTTTGAGGACCAAGATCATGACTACCACAGAGCGAGCACCCCTGGGGTCCTCAGATAAAAAGTCTGACCGCCACTGAGGATCCAGTCAGGCTCACCAGGCTACTGCCCAGCAAAAGCAGGGCCAGGCTGAAGCAGTGACACCACAGACTTGGGGCACAGGGGGGTATCTCAGTGTCTCAAGGCTGCTGTAACAAGTCACCATAAATGCAGTGACTCAAAACGGCACAAGCTGATGACAGTTGTGGAGGTCAGAAGTCCAGAATGGGTCTCACCAGGCTGAAATCAAGGGGCCAACTTCAGGGGAATCCGTTTCCTGCCTTTCCCGGCTTGAAAGGCCCCGTCATGGCTGTCACCTGGGCAGCTGCTCTGCTCCATGGGCCTGGCCTCACTTATAGGGCTCCAAGAACAGTGCCTAGATCATCCTGAGAGCCCTGTGGCGTTACTGTCTTGACAAAGGAACATTTGGGATGCACTGGAAGCCCAGAAGTCCACAGATGGGTATAGGAACCATCAGTTACTGTTGGGCACCTTGGGGGTCCCACACACACCACTGTGGGTGTCAGACCCTCAGATTGTTGCCACTTTGGGAAGGGGGTCAGCAGTTTGCAGAGGACTCTGGACAGCAGCAGGGAGCAGCAACAATACAGGGGTTCCCCCCAACCCCTGACCCTGCAGACCTTCACCCCCTGGTACATGGAGGAGGTGTCGTGCCCCTGCTTCAGGAAGCCTCGAGGGAGACACATGCACCCTCAGAATGCCCAGTTGGGGGCTCCTCACTGGAGGGCACTGGCAGAAACTGATGTCAGAAAACAGCAGCACAGAGTGGATCTGGCATAGATCAGGGTGTCACAGAAAAGATGCTTCGTAAGATGTTTTGATGAGGATATTTAAATAAATGTAATTTAATTGATGTTAAAAAAAAGAAAGTGAAAAGAAAACCCACAGAAGAAAACATTTGCAAATCATATCTGTATCCAGAGTCTAGTATCTAGAATATAGAAAGAAGTCTTACAACTCAATAAGAAAAATACAACTATGGCTATTTTAAAAATAGGCAAAGGATATCAATAGACATTTCTACTATGAAGATATACAAATGGTGTCAATAAGCACATGAAAAGATGTTCAACATTAGTCATTAAGGAAATGCAAATCAAAGCCACAATGAGAGAAACTACTTCATACCCACAAGATGGCTATACTAAAAAGATAAACAATAACAAGTATTGGCAATGATATGGAGAAGTTGCTGGTGGGAATCTAAATGGTGCAGCCACTTTCAAAAACAGCCTGGCAGTTCCTCAAAAGGTTAAATGACCCAGCAATTCCACTCCTAAGTATAGGTCTAAGAAAACTGAAAACATACATCCACAATGAGGGAAACTAAAAATATTTCACCCCCAAATATATTTCTTTGATATATTTCAGGACAGCGATTCAGAGGGACTAGAAACCAAAGAATAGCTAAAAAGCTGTCTTTTCTAGGGGAGATGTGCATCTGTAGAGGAAATAAAGTCAAGTAAACAACAGATGCGAACAGGCTTTCTTTGAACCACCCCCCACCCCTTCATCTGGATCTAGGAAAGATTAACTGAGAATCTGACACCTTTAAAGGTCTGACAGAAATATTTACCAAAGGCTACCATCTATTCTTTTGAGAGCTGCTACCCATGAAGTTTCATCCATATAACAAGGCTGCCTTTGCCAGCCAGGCCTTTCCTCTTCTTTCCCTCTTATAACCAGTCTTGCTACCATAACCTGTTTTGCCAAGCTCCAAGCCCCTATTCTTTCTGTGACCTCAAGATGGTATAAAAGTATCAATCTTCTGACCGTTTGAGTTTTTCATATTTTGTATGCCATGCCCATACATGTTAATAAGACCTCTATGCCTTTTTTCTTGTTAATCTATTATCGTTTTTTTTTTCTTTTTTTTTGAGATGGAGTCTCACTCTGTCACCAGGAGGAGTGCAGTGGCGCGATCTTGGCTCACTGCAACCTCTGCCTCCCGGGTTCAAGTGATTCTCCTGCCTCAGCCTCCTGAGTAGCTGGGACTGCAGGCACGTGCCACCACACCCAGCTAATGTTTGTATTTTTAGTGGAGACGGGGTTTCACCATGTTGGCCAGGATGGTCTTGATCTCTTGACCTCGTGATCCACCCGCCTCGGCCTCCCAAAGTGCTGCGATTACAGGCGTGAACCACTGCGCTCGGCCTATTAGTGTGTTTTATAGACTCAAATCATTGAGCCTTTGGGGAAAAATTTAAACTTCCCTACAACACAACATGTACACAAAAGTTCATAGCAACATTATTCATTATTCATAATACTTAAAACGTGGGAACAACCCAAATTTCCATTAATTTACAAGTGGATAAAAGAATATGGTATATCCATACAATGGAATATTATTCAGGTAAAAAAATTAAGTACTTCTTGCTACAGCATGGGTGAACTGTGTGAAAACATGCTAAGTTAAAGAAACCAGACACAAAAGGCCACACATTATATGATTCCATTGATATGAAATGTCCGGAATGGGCAAATCCATACAGGAAGAGAGTGATTGTCAGGGGTTGTTGGAGGGAGTAATAGGGAGTGGTTGCTAATGGGCATGGATTTCTCTTTGGGGTGATGAAATGTTGTGGGATTAGATAGTGGCAGTGGCTCCACAATCTGTGAACATACATAAAACCACTGACTTGTACACTTTAAAAGGGTGAATTTTTACTGTTGTATGATAGGGTAAAAAAAAAAAGGTGAATTTTATGGTAAGTAAGTTATACTTTAAAAAAAACCTCACCTACATATCCACAATACTACCAACAAAATCAATAATTAACATTGATTTATTACTACATGTAATCCGCAGACCTCATTCAATTTTTTTAAGTGTCTCAATAATATCATAAATACAAATATGAACACACACACACACGTACATTGTATTTAGTTGTCAGGTCTTTTTATCTCCTTTTATCTGGAACACTTCATCAGTCTTTGAATTTTATGACTATCATACTTTTGAAGATGATAGGCCAGATGTTTTGTATAATGTCCTTCAATTTGGTTTTGTCTGATGTTTTCATAACATTAAATTCAGATTACGCATCTTTGGCAAGAGTATCAGAGAAGTGATGACATTTTTCTTGTCACTGCAGCCTATTAGATGGCATATGTAAACCAAAAATAAAGTTCTAAGCTCTCCAACTGACTGGATGAACCCCTCTTGGCCAAGGGGACCCCAGAGAAACATGAAAACTGAATTTTTAGCCATGATGGGGAAAGGAGGTCCGACATGCCTCGTTATAATCCTCACCCTTTTGGAGTTTAGGCACAACTGCCCATGATTAAGGTTAAAATAGAGATCATAAGGCTGACAAAACAGACTGTGGCAATAAACAGCCATTACCAAATTATAATCACAGTAAGAGTTGCAAGGTAGCCATGCAAGCTAAGAGTTAAGTTACACCCTGCAAACTGTAAGATCTTATTAAACAGGTTTCTTCTTTTTTAAATTTTATTATTATTATACTTTAAGTTTTAGGGTACATGTGCACAATATGCAGGTTTGTTACATATGTATACATGTGCCATGTTGGTGTGCTGCACCCATTAACTCGTCATTTAGCATTAGGTATATCTCCTAATGCTATCCCTCCCCCCTCCCCCCACCCCACAACAGGCCCCGGTGTCTGATGTTCCCCTTCCTGTGTCCATGTGTTGTCATGGTTCAATTCCCACCTATGAGTGAGAACATGCAGTGTTTGGTTTTTTGTCCTTGCGATAGTTTGCTGAGAATGATGGTTTCCAGCTTCATCCATGTCCCTACAAAGGACATGAACTCATCATTTTTTATGGCTGCATAGTATTCCATGGTGTGTATGTGCCACATTTTCTTAATCCAGTCTATCATTGTTGGACATTTAGGTTGGTTCCAAGTCTTTGCTATTGTGAATAGTGCCGCAATAAACATACGTGTGCATGTGTCTTTATAGCAGCATGATTTATAATCCTTTGAGTATATACCCAATAATGGGATGGCTGGGTCAAATGGTATTTCTAGTTCTAGATCCTCGAGGAATCGCCACACTGTCTTCCACAATGGTTGAACTAGTTTACAGTCCCACCAAAAGTGTAAAAGTGTTCCTATTTCTCCACATCCTCTCCAGCACGTGTTGTTTCCTGACTTTCTAATGATCACCATTCTAACTGGTGTGAGATGGTATCTCATTGTGGTTTTGAATTGCATTTCTCTGATGGCCAGTGATGATGAGCATTTTTTCATGTGTTTTTTTGGCTGCATAAATGTCTTCTTTTGAGAAGTGTCTGTTCATATCCTTTGCCCACTTTTTGATGGAGTTGTTTGTTTTTTTCTTGTAAATTTGTTTGAGTTCATTGTAGATTCTGGATATTAGCCCTTTGTCAGATGAGTAGATTGCAAAAATTTTCTCCCATTCTGTAGGTTGCCTGTTCACTCTGATGGTAGTTTCTTTTGCTGTGCAGAAGCTCTTCAGTTTAATTAGATCCCATTTGTCAATTTTGGCTTTTGTTGCCATTGCTTTTGGTGTTTTAGACATGAAGTCCTTGCCCATGCCTATGTCCTGAATGGTATTGCCTAGGTTTTCTTCTAGGGTTTTTATAGTTTTAGGTCTAACATGTAAGTCTTTAATCCATCTTGAATTAATTTTTGTATAAGGTGTAAGGAAGCGATCCAGTTTCAGCTTTCTACATATGGCTAGCCAGTTTACCCAGCACCATTTATTAAATAAGGAATCCTTTCCCCATTGCTTGTTTTTCTCAGGTTTGTCAAAGATCAGATAGTTGTAGATATGTGGCATTATTTCTGAGGGCTCTGTTCTGTTCCATTGGTCTATATCTCTGTTTTGGTACCAGTACCAGGCTGTTTTGGTTACTGTAGCCTTGTAGTATAGTTTGAAGTCAGGTAGAGTGATGCCTCCAGCTTTGTTCTTTTGGCTTAGGATTGACTTGGCAATGCGGGCTCTTTTTTGGTTCCATATGAACTTTAAAGTAATTTTTTCCAATTCTGTGAAGAAAGTCATTGGTAGCTTGATGGGGATGGCATTCAATCTATAAATTACCTTGGGCAGTATGGCCATTTTCACGATATTGATTCTTCCTACCCATGAGCATGGAATGTTCTTCCATTTGTTTGTATCCTCTTTTATTTCATTGAGCAGTGGTTTGTAGTTCTCCTTGAAGACGTCCTTCACGTCCCTTGTAAGTTGGATTCCTAGGTATTTTATTCTCTTTGAAGCAATTGTGAATGGGAGTTCACTTATGATTTGGCTCTCTGTTTGTCTGTTATTGGTGTATAAGAATGCTTGTGATTTTTGCACATTGATTTTGTATCCTGAGACTTTGCTGAAGTTGCTTATCAGCCTAAGGAGATTTTGGGCTGAGACGATGGGGTTTTCTAGGTATACAATCATGTCATCTGCAAACAGGGAAAATTTGACTAATTGAATGCCCTTTATTTCCTTCTCCTGCCTGATTGCCCTGGCCAGAACTTCCAACACTATGTTGAATAGGAGTGGTGAGAGAGGACATCCCTGTCTTGTGCCAGTTTTCAAAGGGAATGCTTCCAGTTTTTGCCCATTCAGTATGATATTGGCTGTGGGTTTGTCATAAGTAGCTCTTATTATTTTGAGATATGTCCCATCAATACCTAATTTATTGAGAGCTTTTAGCACAAAGGGCTGTTGAATTTTGTCAAAGGCCTTTGCTGCATCTATTGTGATAACCATGTGGTTTTTGTCTTTGGTTCTGTTTATATGCTGGATTACGTTTATTGATTTGCCTATGTTGAACCAGCCTTGCATCCCAGGGATGAAGCCCACTTGATCATGGTGGATAAGCTTTTTGATGTGCTGCTGGATTTGGTTTGCCAGTATTTTATTGAGGATTTTTGCCTCAATGTTCATCAAGGATATTGGTCTAAAATTCTCTGCCAGGCTTTGGTAACAGGATGATGGTGGCCTCATAAAATGAGTTAGGGAGGATTCCCTCTTTTTCTATTGATTGGAATAGTTTCAGAAGGAATGGTACCAGCTTCTCCTTATACCTCTGGTAGAATTCGGCTGTGAATCTGTCTGGTCCTGGACTCTTTTTGGTTGGTAAGCTATTAATTATTGCCTCAATTTCAGAGCCTGTTATTGGTCTATTCGGAGATTCAACTTCTTCCTGGTTTAGTCTTGGGAGGGTGTATGTGTCGAGGAATTTATTCATTTCTTCTAGATTTTCTAGTTTATTGGCGTAGAGGTGTTTATAGTATTCTCTGATGGTAGTTTGTATTTCTGTGGGATCGGTGGTGATATCCCCTTTATCATTTTTGATTGTGTCTATTTGATTCTTCTCTCTTTTCTTCTTTATTAGTCTTGCTAGCAGTCTATCAATTTTGTTGATCTTTTCAAAAAACCAGCTCCTGGATTCTTTGATTTTTTGAAGGGTTTTTTGTGTCTTTATCTCCTTCAGTTCTGCTCTGATTTTAGTTATTTCTTGCCTTCTGCTAGCTTTTGAATGTGTTTGCTCTTGCTTCTCTAGTTCTTTTAATTGTGATGTTAGGGTGTCAATTTTAGATCTTTCCTGCTTTCTCTTGTGGGCATTTAGTGCTATACATTTCCCTCTACACACTGCTTTGAATGTGTCCCAGAGATTCTGGTATGTTGTGCCTTTGTTCTCGTTGGTTTCAAAGAACATCTTTATTTCTGCCTTCATTTCGTTATGTACCCAGTAGTCATTCAGGAGCAGGTTGTTCAGTTTCCATGTAGTTGAGCAGTTTTGAGTGAGTTTCTTAATCCTGAGTTCTAGTTTGATTGCACTGTGGTCTGAGAGACAGTTTGTTATACTTTGTTCTTTTACATTTGCTGAGGAGTGCTTTACTTCCAACTATGTGGTCAATTTTGGAATAGGGGTGGTGTGGTGCTGAAAAGAATGTATATTCTGTTGATTTGGGGTGGAGAGTTCTGTAGATGTCTATGAGGTCCGCTTGGTGCAGAGCTGAGTTCAATTCCTGGATATCCTTGTTAACTTTCTGTCTCGTTGATCTGTCTAATGTTGACAGTGGGGTGTTAAAGTCTCCCATTATTATTGTGTGGGAGTCTAAGTCTCTTTGTAGGTCACTAAGGACTTGCTTTATGAATCTGGGTGCTCCTGTATTGGGTGCATATATATTTAGGATAGTTAGCTCTTCTTGTTGAATTGATGCCTTTACCATTATGTAATGGCCTTCTTTGTCTCTTTTGATCTTTGTTGGTTTAAAGTCTGCTTTATCAGAGACTAGGATTGCAACCCCTGCCTTTTTTTGTTTTCCATTTGCTTGGTAGATCTTCCTCCATCCCTTTATTTTGAGCCTATGTGTGTCTCTGCACGTGAGATTGGTCTCCTGAATACAGCACACTGATGGGTCTTGACTCTTTATCCAATTTGCCAGCCTGTGTCTTTTAATTGGAGCATTTAGCCCATTTACATTTAAGGTTAATATTGTTATGTGTGAATTTGATCCTGTCATTATGATGTTAGCTGGTTCTTTTGCTCGTTAGTTGATGTAGTTTCTTCCTAGCCTTGACGGTCTTTACAATTTGGCATGTTTTTGCAGTGGCTGGTACCGGTTGTTCCTTTCCATGTTTAGTGCTTCCTTCAGGAGCTCTTTTAGGGCAGGGCTGGTGGTGACAAAATCTCTCAGCATTTGCTTGTCTGTAAAGGATTTTATTTCTCCTTCACTTATGAAGCTTAGTTTGGCTGGATATGAAATTCTGGGTTGAAAATTCTTTTCTTTAAGAATGTTGAATATTGGCCCCCACTGTCTTCTGGCTTGTAGAGTTTCTGCTGAGAGATCAGCTGTTAGTCTGATGGGCTTCCCTTTGTGCGTAACCCGACCTTTCTCTCTGGCTGCCCTTAACATTTTTTCCTTCATTTCAGCTTTCGTGAATCTGACAGTTATGTGTCTTGGAGTTGCTCCTCTCGAGGAGTATCTTTGTGGCATTCTTTGTATTTCCTGAATTTGAATGTTGGCCTGCCTTGCTAGATTGGGGAAGTTCTCCTGGATAATATCCTGCAGAGTGTTTTCCAACTTGGTTCCATTCTCCCCGTCACTTTCAGGTACAACAATCAGACGTAGATTTGGTCTTTTCACATAGTCCCATATTTCTTGGAGGCTTTGTTCGTTTCTTTTTATTCTTTTTTCTCTAAACTTCTCTTCTAGCTTCATTTCATTCATTTCGTCTTCCATCACTGATAGCCTTTCTTCCAGTTGATCACATCAGCTACTGAGGCTTGTGCGTTCGTCACGTAGTTCTCGTGCCGTGGTTTTCAGCTCCATCAGGTCCGTTAAGGACCTCTCTGCATTGGTTATTCTAGTTAGCCATTCATCTTATTTTTTTTCAAGGTTTTTAACTTCTTTGCCATTGGTTCGAACTTCCTCCTTTAGCTCGGAGTAATTTAATATTCTGAAGCCTTCTTCTCTCAACTTGTCAAAGTCATTCTCCGTCCAGCTTTGTTCCATTGCTGGTGAGGAGCTGCATTCCTTTGGAGGAGGACAGGCGCTCTGATTTTTAGTTTCCAGTTTTTCTGCTCTGTTTTTTCCCATCTTCGTGGTTTTATCTACCTTTGGTCTTTGATGATGGTGACGTACAGATGGGTTTTTGGTGTGGATGTCCTTTCTGTTTGTTAGTTGTCCTTCTAACAGTCAGGACCCTCAGCTGCAGCTCTGTTGGAGTTTGCTGGAGGTCCACTTCAGACCCTGTTTGCCTGGGTATCAGCAGTGGTGGCTGCAGAACAGAGGATATTGGTGAACCGCAAATGCTGCTGCCTCATCATTCCTCTGGAAGTTTTGTCTCAGAAGAGTACCCAGCCGTGTGAGGTGTCAGTCCGCCCCTACTGGGGGGTGCCTCCCAGTTAGGCTACTCGGGGGTCAGGGACCCACTTGAGGAGGCAGTCTGCCCGTTCTCAGATCTCAAGCTTCATGCTGGGAGAACCACTACTCTCTTCAAAGCTGTCAGACAGGGACATTTAAGTCTGCAGAGGTTACTGCTGCCTTTTGTTTGTCTGTGCCCTGCCCCCAGAGGTGGAGCCTATAGAGGCAGGCAGGCCTCCTTGAGCTGTGGTGGGCTTCATCCAGTTCGAGCTTCCCGGCCGCTTTGTTTACCTACTCAAGCCTCGGCAATGGCAGGCGCCCCTCCCCAAGCCTCACTGCTGCCTTGCAATTTGATCTCAGACTGCTGTGCTAGCAGTGAGAGAGGCTCCGTGGGCGTAGGACCCTCCGAGCCAGGTGCGGGATATAATCTCCTGGTGTGCGGTTTGTTAAGCCCATTGGGAAAGCGCAGTATTAGGGTGGGAGTGACCCGATTTTCCAGGTGCCATCGGTCACCCCTTTCTTTGACTAGGAAAGGGAATTCCCTGACCCCTTGCACTTCCTGGGTGAGGCGATGCCTCGCCCTGCTTTGGCTCACGCACAGTGCACTGCACCCACTGACCTGCACCCAATGTCCGGCACTCCCCAGTGAGATGAACCCGGTACCTCAGTTGGAAATGCAGAAGTCACCCGTCTTCTGTGTCGCTAACGCCGAGAGTTGTAGACTGGAGCTGTTCCTATTTGGCCATCTTGGCTACTTGACCAGGTTTCTTTTCTTAACGCAGTATAATGTGGCTTACTTTTCAACCTGACTTTGGTATAGCATCACATGACAAGGAAATCAAAGGACCTCTTGAGACTCTATTGTCCTGAGATAGGAATAATATAGGGTGGAGAAGAAATTCCAGGCAGCAATTTCACATGACTTAGAGTCTTTGGGCTGGTAAGATCCTGAAAAACAGGGTGTGGACCAAGCTGGCTAAGACCGATTGGATCCAGCATGTCACTGGATTTGACCGAGGTTTCACCTAGGACCTCATTATATGCTCATTAACATACTAAACCACAAACCCAGTAGCACCATTGAAATAGGTCAGGGTCACTGGTCTCGTTGTCTAATGTGTTATCCGAGCTTGTGGTCTCAAGAAAATTAAGGAGTGTGGACCCAAAGAATGAGGTTGGAGGAAAAGTTTAATAAGCAAAAGAAGAAAAGCTGAATTGAAAAGCTTTCACAAGAAACTGCTCTCATGTCTGTAAGTGTTTGAGAAACTTATCTATAAAACTGTCTGCATAACTTCCCTTTATGTAGTTGTGGGTATGTCTCTAGGTAAGCATAAAGTGAAACTTTTTGTTTGTATAATTGTGGTTTTGTTTAAAGTAAGCCCCCCTCCTCCCTCTGCAAGTTTCCATGGGGCCCACTGTGTACATGTCTGAAAAGGGGAGGAAACTTCCTGGGAGCTCGCTAATCATACAAAGAGCAAAGGGCTTCTATGCTGGACTTTTCCTGCCTTGCCTGCTTATCTGTGGCTTATCTGTGCAGGTGCACTGTAGCTGCGATTTTTCAGGCAGGCAGCTTCTACAGTCTGAGTTTTTCTCCAAGCTGCTCTATCTTGCCTGTAGCTGTGATTTTTCAGGCAGGCAGCTTTTCCAAGGACCAGCCTTAACCGTTTACCTAACTAATTTTTCCTTTTCTTCTCCCTCACTATGACAGTTCCAGGAACACCTATTGGGTGGCACCACAGTTCTGATAAATCTCTACCTTTTTCCAGGAATTTTCATGAATATTCCATTCCTTGGTTAGAGAAACACATAAAGGTAGCAGCCCCAAACCCCACTGCATGACACTCTCTCAAGTACACCTGCACTCCCTTAAGTGTGTACTTTTACTCTTTGCAATAAATTTCTTTACTTTCATTATTTTTCGACTTGTCCTTGAATTCATTCTTGTGATGGTGTCAAGAGCCTAGACATTGGCTAGGATAGAGGTCCACTGCTGTTTGGGGACTTCCCCCAGCCCACCAGTATCACACCATGCCATGGTCACTAATATTGGCTCAGAATAAACCTTTAAAAAATACTTGACAGGCCAGGCGCAGTGGCTCACGCCTGTATTCCCAGCACTTTGGGAGGCCAGGTGGGTGGATCATCTGAAGTCAAGAGTTCAAGACCAGCCTGGCCAATGTGGTGAAACCCCGTCTCTACTAAAAATACAAAAATTAGCGAGGCATGGTGGCGGGTGCTTATAACCCCAGCTACTCAGGAGGCTGAGGCAGGAGAATCGCTTGAACCTGGGAGGCAGAGGTTGCAGTGAGCCGAGATCACACTTAATTCCAGTGTCACTCTGGGCGACAGAGTGCGACTCCATCTCAAAAAAAAAAAAAAATTAGCTGGGCATGGTGGTGCACGCCTGTAACCCCAGCTACTCGGGAGGCTGAGGCAGGAGAATCACTTGAACCTGGGAGGCAGAGGTTGCCGTGAGCCAAGATTACACCACTGCATGCCAGCCTAAGTGACAAGGGTGAAACTCCATCTCAAAAAATAATAATAATAAAAATTAAAAATAATAAAATAAAGATATTTGACAGGGTTTAGTTTTTCCATTAACACATATAATTTTGATTTGTCCCATTAGTGATGATTAGGTTGCTTGATTAAGGTGTTTCCCACTTGGCTTCTCCACTGTAAAGGTATTCTTTCTCCCCTTTTTAAGTATTTTGTGGAAAGGTACTTTGAAACTATGTAAATATACTCTTTAACATCAAACTTTTTCTTTATTCATTTATTTATACTCATGTATTATTTCATTTAATACATCATTTATTATCTAGTATGGACTCAGATTTCCCATATTACTCATCGGGTTACATTATAACTATTATAACTCGTTACCATTTATTTTGATGCTCAAATTGCCCCATATTTGGCCAGCAGGAACCTCTTCAAGTTGGCTTCAGTGTCCTTTTGACATATTCCCATAATTTTTTGAGCCTTTCCATTTTTTCTGGCATAAAAAGATGATCTAGGCTGATATTGTCCTTTTTTTTTTCCTGCCCCAGCCCTTGGAATCAGCCCTGGTTCCTTTTAAAGAAGAATGATTTTTAGAAAACAAGATCTGGATGCTAGGTATATTCTTTGGCTTTGAAGTTCCCCATTCCCAGATCCTCTCATGGACAGAGCTTGAGAATATATGTATATATATGTGTATTAAAATATTTAAGTATGTATACATATACACAAAATACATACATATGCATATCACATATTTTCACATCTATATTTATGTCTATTATATATGCATGTATTGAACATAGGAGTCTGCACTGTTAACTCCAATTTCAGTTTGTCACCACAGAGCTCATTCTAGTTTTCATCTTTTCCGTATTTGCGACTTTTGTTCTCTAACAGTAAGAAACCTGGCTCCCATTCTCCTTAATGTATTTATTTATTTGATTAATTACCCTGTATGCAACATGGCTTCCATTGCTACCTCTCCTTTTCCCAAGCAATGCCCTTCTCACTCAATTCAGGCTCCAACACTCGGTGCTGGGCTGCTGCTGCACCTCCACTTAGACGGCCTCTCGACTCTGCTTGTGCTCTCAGATCCTGCACTGGGCCACTCTGCCATGTAGAAGTCACTGTCACCTTCCCAGGGTACCAAAACATGGCACAAAGCTGTCCCCACTATGTGGCACTCTCTCCATCCCACTCAGATTCCAACCGCATGTCAAATGACCCCCCCAACTTGGGAGGACACCCTTCTTATTCTGCACTGAGCTGTCCCCTTTGCATGGATACCTTTTCAACCCTGGTCTCTAATACACTGTCCCTGGGCTGCCTTGATGTGCAAATACCCTCCTCACTCCTAGTTAGGCTCTGACACCCTACACTGGACTATCCCCCTATGTTGACACTCTCTTTAACTGGCTGAGGTCCCAGAGTTCTGTGATGGATGGTCCCCACCCCATGTGGCTATCCTATAAGCCACACTCAGGTTTTGACACTCCAATGTGGCTACTGAGCACTTGAAATAAGCCTAATCTGAACTAAAAATATATTGCAGGTATAATAACCAGATTTAAGAATATGAAATACTTTATTCATAATTTTTTATATTGATTATATATATAGAGAGAAGTAGTATTTTAGATATACTGGGTTAAATAAAATTTATTATGATTATTATTATTATTTGAGACAGAGTCTTGCTCTGTCGCCAGGCTGGAGTGCAGTGGCGTGATCTTGGCTTACTGCGATCTCCGCCTCCCAGGCTCAAGAGATTCTCCTGTCTCAGCTTCCCGGGTAGCTGGGATTACAGGTGCACACCACCACACCCAGCTAATTTTTGTATTTTTAGTAGAGACGGGGTTTCCACATGTTGGCCAGGATGGTCTCAATCTCCTGACCTCGTGATCCACCCACCTCCGCCTCTCGAAGTGCTGGGATTACAGGCATGAGCCACCGCGCCCAGCCAAATAAAATATATTATTATTTTCACCCATTTCTGTGTACTTTTTTTCAATGTAGCTACTAGAAAAATTTAAATTACAAATGTAGCTCAGATTTTACTTGTACTACTGTTCTAGAAGTTTCTGGATTAGTGATGGGAAATCAAGAGATCAAAAGACTGAGGACTTGACATATATGCCCTCCTCAGAGTAAGGATGGAAACTAAAAATCCTTGGCTAGCTCTGTAGGGGTGTCCAATCTTTTGGCTTCCCTGAGCCACACATAAAATTAACACTAACGGCCGAGTGCAGTGGCTCACGCTTGTAATCTCAGCATTTTGGGAGGCTGAGGCAGGCGGATCACCTGAGGTCAGGAGTTCGAGACCAGCCTGGCCAACATGGTGAAACCCCGTCTCTACTAAAAATATAAAAAATTAGCCGGGCTTGGTGGTGGGTGCCTGTAGTCCTAGCTACTTGGGAGGCTGAGGCAGGAGAATTGCTTGAACCTGGGAGGCAGAGGTTGCAGTGAGCCAAGATTGCGCCACTGCACTCCAGCCTGGGCAATAAGAGCAAAACTTCGACTCAAAAAAATGAAAAATAAAAATAAAAATAAATTGCAAAAAAAACCTTATAATGTTTTAAGAAAGTTTATGAATTTGTATTGGGCTGCATTCAAAGCCATCCTGGGTCACACGCGGCCCACAGGTTGGACAAGCTTGCTTTAAAGTCTTGCTACATAGAGGGACTCAGACTATTCAAATGGATGCCATACAGCCATGAAAGAATGCAGGTATCTCAGAATAAGAATATATTGTTCTGGTGAACTGATTATGTCTTTTTAAGATGTCCCCATGTGACTCTGCTCTCTAATGCTGCTCTCAATTTTATACGCCTGCATAGAGATGGTCAAAAAGCCCTATACTATTTGTACTTGTTTTCCTTATGGACTCACCTGCTTATTTCTTTACTTCACTTAGTCAGTTTGGATCCTCAGACTTGAAGTAAAAAACTCCAGAGATTACAAATCCCATCTTTTAGCCATAGTTATGTGCTCTTTTCTCAAATCTGAAGTACTTCTGAATTAAGAGAAATAAGCATTTGTCAATTTCATCATTACTAACCTGCATTTCATATTTCAGAGTCATGTGGAAGCACCAGGATCCCATTCCTACCACTGAAATTAAACAAATGAAAAAAAATTAGCATGAAATTCTTTGTGCGTGGACAGTGACCTGAGAAGACAATAAGACATTTCAAAGCATTGAGTTAAGGATAATGAAGTTTATAAAATCTAGTGGCAAGATATAGCTGACTCTTGAGTAAGTGCTATAATTGGTGAAATTTTGGTGTAGAAAAGAAGTACAATATAAGTTCTCCTAAATTCCCTCTACTAAGTGACTTACTAGACTAACAATATTCCATTATTTCTGTAAAATGTATTATCTGATGCTCAGGATAAGTTTTAATGCACATAGCTGGTTAGCTACTCCTTTGCACTTCTGACCCAAATGGCTAAGGTGTATGCTTACTAAGAGCCAGTCAGTTTGTTCCTGAACTTGTTGATGCCATTGTATTTGGTTATCAGAGCTATGACTGCAAAAAGAGTTGTTGCTTCTCCAAGAACTATTTAAAATGCTTGAAGTAGACTTAATAAAAATGAGTTGCTGTCCGGACACAGTGGCTTGCGCCTGTAATCCCAGAACTTTGGGAGGTTGAGGCGGGTGGACCATCTAAGGTCAGGAGTTCAAGACCAGCCTGGCCAACATGGTGAAACCCCGTCTCTACTAAAAATACAAAAATTAGCTGGTCATGGTGGCAGGCCCCTGTAATACCAGCTACTCGGGAGGCTGAGGCAAGAGAATCGTTTGAACCCAGAAGAAGGAGATTGCAGTGAGCTGAGACTGTGCCACTGCACTCCAGCCTGGGCAACAAGAGCAAAACTCTGTCTCAAAAAAAAAAAAAAAAAAAAAGTTGCTAATAAAAATCATGTTGAATTAGGTGTGGCTGGATATCTGTTACAGACTGGGAAAAATAGTAAAAATCTAAAAAGATTCTGTAGGCAGGGCACAGTGGCTCAGGCTTGTAATCCCAGCACTTTGGGAGGCTAAGGCCAGAGGATCGCTTGAACTCAGAAGTTCAAGACCAGCCTGGGCAACATAGTGAGACCTTATCTCTATTAATACATAAGATAATAATAATAAAATTAAAAAATAAAAAGACTCTGTGTTCATGTCCTAAGTTCTTCCCAAGTGCCTCCATTTTAAATAAACTATTTTCATTTTAGCGTTTTATAAAATGTTTGGTTTTTAAAGCAAAGAGTAAGTAGAACTAAAATTAGGGTCTCTCATTCAATGGTCATGTCCTATGTTAAGTAATTGTCAAAGATTATATACAACAAAAATAAAACTTCAGGCCCAGCCCGGTGGCTCACACCTGTAATCCCAGCACTTTGGAGGCTGAGGCAGACAGATCACCTGAGGTCAGGAGTTCGAGATCAGCCTGGTCAACATGGTGAAGCCCCATCTCTACTAAAAATACAAAAATTAGCCAGACATGGTGATACACACCTGTAGTCCCAGCTACTTGGGAGGCTGAGGCGGGAGGATCACGTAAACCTGGGAAATGGAGGTTGCAGTGAGCCGAGATTGTGCCACTGCACTTCAGCCTCGGCGACAGAGTGAGACTCCATCTCAAAAATGAAAACACACACACACAAAAAATTAAAAATTAAACTTCATGTATATATGTATTCAATAATTCTGTGCTTCAATATATCAAAGGTTTAATATCCAAAATTTAAAAAATTCTATGCTTCAACTTAAAAAAATTAACTGATCAAGTATCAGCCCTTATAACATCTAATAAAGCTTTTTTTTCCTGATTCAGTTTAGTTCAGAATTTACTGAGTGCATCCTATTTGCCAAATTCAGTTATAGATGCTGAGGTACAAAGATAAGATCCAGTCATTGGCCTTAATGAAACATATAGTCTAATGGAAGAGACAGGCAGATAAACAGAAGGTGCCTGTACATGGACATATGCGTTGAGTACCACAGAAGCACAGAGAAGGAACACTTGTGAAGGAAATCCAAGAATGCAAGAATGATGGTACAGATTAAACTTAAGGATACATAGGACTTAGCCCAACAAATGTAGTGAGTAGGGGCGTCATTAAATAATTTGTATGAAGCCACCTGAGAAAAATTTCAAACTATATGTTATTCTTGCCTTTAAAAAAATCACTAGATTGTAATTTTTACTCCTCAAAATGAAAGGAGGGAAATAAGATAGTTATTGCACTCATCTCATTAGAGAAATAAGGAAGTGGGGTGGTTCGTGCCTTTTTTCCCAAAAAAGTAATTAGAAGGTACAAAGGTGGATAAATTATTCAATGTAAAGGAAAAAAAAAACCTTTAAGTTATTTAAAGTCACACAATAACAATATACTATGAAGTAAAAAAAAAAAGTGAGATGGGATGATTATTCATCTTGGTAGAATGGCCACTTTATCATGCCTTACTCAAGGACTGTTTTTATCAAAACCTTTTCAAAGTGTTCTCTTGATACTGTTAAATTATATAGCATTAAAAGTCTGATTTTTTTCCCTGCTTTTGCTCACAGAGCCATTAAACGTCTGACTTTTTAGAGATCTCTACAGTTTATTTCCTTTCAACAATCTGGGTAACACATAAAAAAGTATTCTGATGAAAATCTATTCTGGTGGCTACTCAGAGGTTTCAAATTCCTTTCAGGAGAGGGTAGCACTAGGTTTACTCCTCTTTTTTCTTTGTTATTTTCCTTTCTTTTAAAAAGTGCTCTCCTGCAACTGACATTTCTAGACATTTAGAGTCCAAAAACATGTAATAGAACAGCATTCTCTATGCAATATTTTGTATTTTGCCCCTTTAAAGCAAACCACCAAGTTTTGCTGTTTATCAGGTTTCTTGAGATATAATTCACATAAAATCAATCCAAAGTATACAATTCAATTGTTTTCAGTATATTCAGAGGTGTGCAAACATCACCTCAACCTAATTTTAGAACATTTTCATCACCCCTAAAAGAAAGCCTATACCCATTAGCAGTCATTTTCCATTTTCTCTCAACCCCTCCAGCCCTGGGCAATCATTAGTCTACTTTGTCTGTACAGATTTGCCTACTGGGGACATTACATCTAAGTGGAATCATACATCATGTAGTCTTTTATGTCTAGCTTCTCTTCCTTAAGCATAATGTTTCCAAGGTTCATTTATGTCATCACATGCATCAGTGATTCATCCTTTTTATGGACAAATAATAATATTCCATTATATGAACATACCATATTTTACTTATCCATTCATCAGGTGATGGACATTGCTATGTATTGAATGTTTCTATGCCTGCCTCCCCAACTCCCCAGTTCATACGTTGAAGCTCTAGCCCCTAATGTGATGGTATCTGGAGGTGAGACCTTTGGGAGTTAATTAGGTTTGGATGAGGTCATATGGGTGTGGCATCCCCAGGATGGGATTAGTGCCCTTATAAGAGTAAGACACTGAAGCTTGCTTCTTCTCTTTCCACAGCACAGACAGAGGAAAGGCCATGTGAGACACAGCAAGAAAGTGACCATCTGCAAGCCAGGAAGGAGACGTTTTTTTGGTTTTGGTTCCTCACCAGGAACCAAATTAAATGCCACCTTGATCTTGGACTTCCAAGCCTCCAGAACTGTGAGAAATAAATGTATGTTGCTTAAGCCACCCAGTCTATGGTATTTTGTTACGGCAGCCTGAGCTAAAAAAGACATTTAGGTTGTTTCTACATTTTCACTATTATGAACATATTGTATTTCACATATTGTATATGTGAACACTCATATACAAGTTTTTATGTGGACATATGTTTTTATTTCATTCATTCATATACACTTTGGAGTGAGATTTCTGGGTCACATGGTTTAGTATTTTGAGGAAGTGTTTTTTGGAGTGTCTGTACCATCTTATATTCCTATCAGCAATATACTAATTTCTCCACATCTTGCCAATATTTATCACTGGCTGTCTTTGTGATTACAGCCATCCTAATGGATGTGAAGTGGTATTTCATTATCATTTTGATTAGTATTTCCTTAACGAGGACACCATTTGTTTTCAATAAATATTTACTGTGTACTTAATACTCCAAGCATTTCCATTGGGATAAGTGACTGTACAAGAGAAATATGGTTCCTGTCTCAGAACTTTAAACAAACCATTAAAAATACAAAAAGGGGGCCGGGTATGGTGACTCACACCTGTAATCCCAGGACTTTGGGAGGCCAAGGTGGGTAGATCCCTTGAGCTCAGGAGTTTGAGACCAGCCTGCCCAATATGGAGAATCTTTGTCTCTACAAAGCATACAGAAGGTTAACTGGGTGTGATGGCATAGTCCTGTAGTCACAGCTACTTGGGAGGCTGAGGTGGGAGGATCACTTGAGCCTGGGAGGTTGAAGCTGCAGTAAGCCATGATTGTGCCACTGCACTCCAGCCTGGGTGACAGAGTGAAATCTTGTCAAAAAAAACAAAAAACAAAAAAAAACCAACCAAACCACTAAACAAAAAAACATCAAAAAGGGGAGTTATAGAGCTATGAGAATCTATGCAAAGAGTAATGTTATTACCTCGTCTAGGGGGTCAAAAGAGGGCTGTCTGAGGAAGTAATATTTAAGCTAGAATTTGAAGAATAAATTGAAATTAGCCAGATGAAAGAATTTTTTAAAAAATGAGATCATTCTATGTAGAAGAGTCATCTAGAATAAAGACAGAGTTTGTGCATTTGAAGAACTAAAAGAGTTTGGCTTAAGCCATGAACAACTTGGTGTAGGGATCCAATGATGAAACTCGCATGCATGGTTTATAGAAAATAGATTAAGAAGAACTTTTAGGCCAGGTGTGGTGGCTCACACCTATAATCCCAGCACTTTGGGAGGCCGAGGTGGGTGGATCACCTGAGGTCGGGAGTTCGAGACCAGCCTGACCAACATGGTGAAACCCTGTCTCTACTAAAAATACAAAATTAGCTGAGCGTGGTGGTGCAAGCCTGTAATCCCAGCTACTTGGGAGGCTGAGGCAGGAGAATCGCTTGAACCTGGGTGGCGGAGGTTGTGGTAAGCCAAGATTGCGCTATTGCACTCTAGCCTGGGCGACAAGAGTGAAACTCCATCTCAAAAAAAAAAAAGAACTTTTAAAGCGATGTTAAAATCTGATTCAGATTTGGACTTTATCCTAAGGAGAAAGTACAGTTGTTAAAAAATGACACATACACATAGGAATTGATATAATCAGTTTTGCATTTTAAAAATATCACTTGGGTTACAAGGCAGGAAAATGTCTAAAGACTAGTTTTCCAATTTTGATATCAAAAATATTTTTAAGCAACCCCATATATTTATTTGTAAACTATATACAAACTGTGGTGCTAAGATACTATACATTTTAAAACACATAAAATACAAATTTTTAAAAAGTGAGGTAAGGAAGTAACTATATACAAATAGAAGTTTTCTGTCTTGTTTTGTTTTTTGAGACAGAGTCTCACTCTGTCACCCAGGCTGGAGTGCAATGGCGCAATCTTGGCTCACTGCAACCTCCGCCTCCCAGGTTCAAGTGATTCTCCTGCATCAGCCTCCTGAGTAGCTGGGATTACAGGCACCCACCACCATGCCCAGCTAATTTTTGTATTTTTAGTAGAGACAGGGTTTCGCCACGTTGGCCAGGCTGGTCTCAAACTCCTGACCTCAAGTAATCCACCCACCTCGGCCTCCCAAAGCGTTGGGATTACAGGTGTAAACCACCGCACCCAGCCACAAATAGAAGTTAAAGAGTTTTCTTCCTGCATCCCAAAAGATTTTTTTCATTCCCTGCAGTGTGTGCATCCTGCTTTAACTGCTAGCTTAAATAATGAATAAACTCCTTGCAAGGCATACATGGAGCTTCATAATTTGGCTCCGCTGATTTCTTCCACTGTAGCTTGTAGTTCAGTCACAGCTGATTGCCTTTGGTCTCTCATCTCACACCATTAACTCGAGTCTGCTTTGCCTTTGCTCATCCTGTGTCACTCTGTCACTTCTGCCTGGAATACTTACTCTTTCCATTGCTCAATCCCACTTGCTCCCAACCTATCTCTCTGTTTATTGGAATCGTATGCAACTTCATGGCTGGGTGCGGTGGCTCACACTTGTAATCCCAGCACTTTGGGAGGCTGAGGCGGGCAGATCACTTGAGGTCAGGAGTTTGAGACCAGCCTGGCCAACATGGTGAAACCCTCTCTTTACTAAAAATACAAAAATTAGCCAGGTGTGGTGACAGGCACCTGTAATTGCAGCTACTTGGGAGGCTGAGGCAGGAGAATTGCTTAACCTGGGAGGCGGAGGTTACAGTGAGTTGAGATTGTGCCACTGCACTCCAGCCTGGGCGATAGAATGAGACTCTGTCTAAAAAAAAAAAAAAAGAAAGAAATCTTACGTAACTTCTATAGCCATTTTACTGTTTGCTTTTTGTTTCTTTCTATTTTTTTCTTTTGAAGTAATTTCAAACTTACAAAAATGTTGAAAGAATAGTATAGTAGCTGGGCGCAGTGGCTTACACCTGCAATCCCAGCACTTTGAGAGGCCAAGGTGGGCAGATCACGAGGTCAGGAGTTCGAGACCAGCCTGGCCAACTTAGTGAAACCCTGTCTGTACTAAAAATACAAAAATTAGCCGGGCGTCGTGGCGGGCGCCTGTGGTCCCAGCTACTCGGGAGGCTGAGGCAGGAGAATCCCTTGAACCTGGGAGGCGGAGGTTGCAGTGAGCCAAGATTGTGCCACTGCACTCCAGCTTAGGCGACAGGGAGAGACTCCATCTCAAAAAAAAAAAAAAAAAAAAAAGAAAGAAAGAATAGTATAGTGAATTCTTGGATATGTTCTACACATTGGTTCAGATTCACCAATTTTTATCATCTGGCTAATTTTCATATTTATATGTGTGTGTGTGTGTATATATATATATAATATTTTTTCTGAACATTTATGAGTAAATTAATACATCATGCCCTTTTACTCCTTAATACTTCAGTGTGTATCCTAGATCCATTTTAAGTGCCATCTCCTAAGTCAAATGTTCATCTGCTTCCTCTCCAGTTAAGTCTACTATACAAAGCATCCAAGAAATAATGTTTGATAAGGCCAGTAGTTATCAGCTTTTGGATCATACTGTTTTGCCCATACAGCTTTTAAAATGCTAGGCCAGTCCAGAAGCTTCTGATTCAGTGGGTACCCTGGTACATGTATTTTAAAGGGCTGTCAATGACTGTTGCCCATGAAAAGCCAAAGACCACTTTTGGATTCTAAGGTTCATAAAGGCATAGTCTAGGTCTCCACAGTTCACTGTCACCAGAAACTTGCCCAGTGCCAGGCATATAGAGAACACTTATTAGGTATTTGCTGAATGGCTGATTTTTTTCCCTTCTCCTTTGGTAATCCAGTATTTCACAAGAAATAGGGCAGAAGAATAGAAGGAAGGGGGAGAAATAAAATAAGATGCCTGAAATTAGCTCTCTAAAGTGAACCAGATGGGGGAAACTCAGTCACATCTCCACATTTAACAAGAAATCAAGGGAGAATTCAGAAAGCATTTTGGTCACTTTCTCTCTAGTCAATGATGAACTCAAATGTTCTCCAGACACATTAAAATACTGGAAAGAAAAGAAGACCAAGAGGATCAACACTGCTATTGTGAGCCTCTTAAAATGTTTCATTATGTTGACTATATCCACTTCAAGGGAATACTATGATGTGCTTTAATGGAGGAGGGGAGAGTAAAAAAAACCCTTCTAGCTATAAAAATCAGCAAGACACAAAAGTAAAAGAGCAATAAAAATATCCCACCAAAGTTAGCAATTGCTGTATAATTTATTCCCGTTAAGACTTTTATTTATGAATCTTGTGATAAAAAATAAGTTGTAACTTAAGGCTGTACATAAAATTGTTTTTGATAGGATACAGGTACTTTAGAACCTCTGATTTTAGTATATAAATTTTAAAAAGTCAGAGCTGATCCAAAACTTAGGAGAGGATCATTTCATGGTAAGGATATGAATGAAGACAAAATTAGAGGAACCAAATAAAATAATTCAAAAGGCAGAAGTGCAAGTATAAGGCACATATTTAGAATCAAACATATTTTCATTAGATGGGAAGAAAAATGAGGGCAAGTATAATTTTTAGATCTTAGTAAATTCAGGAAAAGACAGAAAAGATCGTCCATATTATCTTTCTCTCAACAAAACATACTTTCTGTGGTTATAACAAGGCTATCAAGAGAAAACCTCCAAATCAACTTTGGAACTTTTTTCTTCCTTTGTAAATTCTGGGCCTGGCATGGTGGCTCATGCCTGTAATCCTACAACTTTGGGAGGCCAAGACGGGGACTGCTTGAGCCCAGGACTTCAAGACCAGCTCAGCCTGGGCAACATGGTGACACAATGTCTCTACAAAAAATGTAAAAAATTAGCTTGGTATGGTGGTGCACGCCTATGGTCCCAGCTACAAGGGAGGCTGAGGTGGCAGGATCACTTGAACCTAGGAGATTGAGGCTGCAGTGAGCCATGATTGCGCCACTGCTCTCCAGCCAGAGTGACAGAGTGAGATCCTGCCTCAAATCTATATCTATATTTAGATATAAATATAGATATAGATATACATACACACACTTACATGTGTAAATATATATATATATATATATATATGATCATGTCACTCTCCTGTTTAAAACCCTCCATTGGCTTTCCATTGCTCTTAGAATAAACTTTAGACTCTACTCTGGCTTATGGTAAGGCCCTGGGTGATCTGGCTCCTGCCCAAATCTCTCCAACCTCATATTCTACCACTTTCCCTCTTGACTTCTAAGGCATATTAGGAGAAAGTTAGGAAGCACACAGATAATTACAATATGGTGCACTAAATGCTATAGTGTGCACTGTATTCTGTGCGAGAGCAGAAAAGTCATCTGATCCTAGCAGGAGACTGAGGAAGATTTAAAAGGCGGCTTTCTAGAGAAAGCAGAGTCCTAAGTGATAGCTATGCAGAGTTCACCAGACAAAGAAGGTTAAAGGCAGAAAGGTGAAAATACATATGGTACTGAAAACAGCAAGTAGTTTGATATAGCTAAACTGTTGGGTATATGTGGGAGAGTTACGGAAGACGAACCTAGCAAGGCAGACAGAGTCCAGATTAGAACCCATGTGCCAAGGAATATAGATTTTCAAATAGGTGATCTCACTTAAACAGAAAATGGTTGAATAGAAAGAGGTAGGCAGGGCTGGAGAACAGGTGAAGTTTAGCACCATAGAACAGTTTTCATTATTGACACACTACAATTTATCAGAAAGTACATATTTTCTGAAAAATTATTCAAATCACCACAAATAGGAAAATAAAGAGTGGAGAAGTTATTTAAGTCAAAGGAACAAATGTCAAACGTGAAAACAAAATGGGATTTGTTGGTCCTTAATTTATAAAAATTAGAAATTCTGGAGATAATTTAAAAAAGGAATCTAAGCATTTTTTCTTTCTTTTTCTTGCATGCACACTGATTTAGTCACATGAAGAATAAAACATTTTATTAATATTAGGGTGACTCTTTTGGCCAACATTTCATCATGATGAAGAGCTGCATTTGACTTGCTTGTTTGTGACATCAAAGTTAATATAAAATTCATATCTGTAGAAATTATCCAGCACACTCCACAAAATAAGTAATAGGGATACGTTTCCCCATATGGTCATGTCCAAAGTGAAGACAGATACAATCAAAATAGAAATGAAATTGGAAAAAGGAGGTCAGGGTACCATCTGCATCTTCTAATCAGATGTTCATATTCACACTTTACTATAGTTTTAAGAGTTTCTCAAGTGTATAATAGAATTTCACTCAGTTGGAACCTCTGGATTCAGATATCTTGGCAAACTACCAGCCAAAGTTTTTCAAGGTTACAATAAAACACAAATATGCTCCGATACACATTTATTTTGACTCATCTGATCACACTGGAAATAGTGTACAAGGGTTTTGGGATCAGACCTAGACTAGAATCCCAGATTTATCACTTATTACTAACTTTAGAAAGCTGCTTAAATCTCTTTGAGACTCAGTTGCCTTAGCTATAAAATAAGGATAATATTTGTCATGAAAGGTTGCTATGAGGATTATCTACCATGTGTCTGGCATACAATAGGTATCAATGAATTTTATTTTCTAGTCTAACTCAAGCTATGAAAAATTCATGTACAAAGATGACATAATTAGATTTTGGAAGCAAGTTAGCTTATTTGCCATGACAGAAATTTAAAAGCCCAAGAATTACAAGTTCCTTTTAAATCACATCATGGTTTACCATAATGCATAAGAAGGGACCTAGAATACATGATACAAGGAGAAGGTCATGTTTCCATAAAGTGTCAAGGCATCAGCAGTCTGGTATATGATATAAAATCTACATATTCAGAGGTTTTAGTGTTATTAGTACTATCAAAACAATGCCAACTATGACTTCCAGGGCATGCATGGCTGTAGCTTTCCAAGTGAAGATAGCATTCACAATAGAAACAAAATGCACTATCATATTAAAGGGGTAGTAGAGTGCAGTAATTGAGAGCATGAACCTTGGAAAGTTGTCCTAAGAAGTTTGGACTTTATCCTTATACTGATAAGAAGCCATTTAGGTTATTTAAAAAGAGCGTTTTAAATTGTTCCCCATCTACCCTCAAGGGAACAGATCATTCTCTAATTTATCTGTTAACTAGTATGTAACCTTATTATAGTAACCTACACACCTACACACACACACACACACACACACACACACAGAGTGAGCCAGAATGGAGCTACAGCAATAACAGAATGGTAATACCAAAAATGAGACTAGATGTTATAATCTTTTATACCTTTTTTCTTAGAAAATAATTTGTTATTCAATTATTGTCTTAATTCTAGCTCCAGCCTAAAACCCTATGAAACATAAGCCACAACTGAGGCCTATAGGAACCACGTGAAGAGCCATTGCAGCTGCCTGCTTTCCGCCTTAGGCAATTCTACCAAGCTACGTACCTGGCCATCTCATTTCATTTCCTGTTCACTGACTACATGGGCTACTTAGCTATCTGTGGTTTCTGCATCTCTGATTGGTCTTGTCCGTGGGTTTGGGCTACTAGGTTAAACATGTTTATTCAAAATGTAGTTATCTGAAAATCATACTTCCATATGCACAAGTACTGGAACTATTAACCAAAAAATAAAAATATTATTTCTGTTGGATGATGGGATTATGAATATTTTTCATTGCTTTCCCCACATTTTTCTTCAATGTTACTATTTAGCAGACTAAAAAACAAGAGGTCACTAATATTTTTGACAAATTGGACTAAAAAAGAGAGGGGGAAATAAATGAGCTACTAAGCAAGCTGTAAAATGATTTCCAAAAATCCTTTCCATGGCACATTGATTTGATGCCTATTTCAATACTAAGTGTAATTGCTACAATTTAAAAGTCTATTAGACCAGGATATAGTATGCTAAAGCATCCACTCAATTTCTCCTTGATAAGACGTAAAATATTGTTAAGATCACTTAAGATGACTTTTATTTACTCTGGCAGTGACAGACTATAGATATGATCACACTAAACTTAATTAAGCTTGCTCCATGCAAAGAATTTCCAATGGGCCTTTTCTGATGAAAATCACTTTGGGTCCTGGTGCTTCCCCATGAGGCCCTGCATAGTGCAGTGTACCCTCTCCTCTTGGGAACTGTCATAAATTCCTCTGGCTCAGGGAAGGTGTGTTGTTCATATTTTCATTGCCAGTACCTAAGAATATCAGGCACTTTGAAGGAAAAGAGGGAGAGATGACTGACAAGACACAGGTAGTGTGTATCTCCTCCACAGAGAGGAACCAGAATAGTAAGCAGATACCTTTCAAACAGATTGTCTAGGAGAGAACACTAGGATTCGCCATAGAAGTGACAAGATGCACCAAAAGTGAATAAAGAGAGGGTTCAAGGCAACTTGCCTAGCCAGGGACTGACTGAAAGCCTGGGGAGGGTCCTGGATGTAGAAAAACAAGAAGAGAGAAACCCTCTGAGTTCCACACTCCAAAATGGGCTTTTACAATCTTGGCTAGGGAGAACCCCTCAACCCTTGCGGGCCTCAGGCCTGACACAGAAAGCTACCTGGAGATTGCCCAGAGATGTTGCTCCAGAAAGGGAATCAACGTGAAATCCCACAGGCATCCAAGCCTAGACCAGCGTTGGCTAAATGCCATTGTGACAGCCTAGATATCAGGAACCTACAGATGAAGCTGCTGATGCTACGCTGCTCCAAGGAGGGGAGGGGAGACTGGGTGCTCCCATGTACCCCTGGGAAGGTCCTTACTGCCCTGCTTGTGGCTACTGTTGAGACTGAGATGCAGGTGGACCACACTCTCCAGAGCCTCTAGCTCACACTGCTTACCTGGGAGGGGCCCTGCCCTACCTAGTCCCCACCCTAGGCACCATATTGAGAGTTTAATGCTGGGCTGTGCTCCACCCTCAGGCTGAGTTTGGGCTGATGTGGCTGCAGCCACCACCTGGCCAAGGAGTGACAGAGAAACTAAGCTCTCCTACTCATACTTAGGACAATACCCACCACCCTGCTACAGACTGCTGTGAAACTGAGACTCAAGCAGATCGTACTCCCCACAGCTTCTTGCCCATGCTGCCTTCCTAAGATGCACCCTTCCCTCCTGGGTTGCAGGTCCAAGGCATCATTTAGAAAGTTTAATGCTGGGCTGTGCCTTGCCCTTGGGCTCAGTTTGAGCTGATAAGGCTGCATCTCCTGCCTGGCTGAGGAGGGACAGGGAAATCAGGCTCTCTTACATGTACCAAGGATAATACCCACTGCTCTGCTACAGACTGCTGTGAGACTGAGACTTGAGCAGAGCACACTCCTCACACTTGCCCATGCTACGCACCTGAGAGGGGCCTTGCCCTCCCTGGTCACAGGCCCTCGCTAGCACCATTTTGAGAGTTTAATGCAAGGCTGTGCCCTCAGACTGAGTTTGAGGCTACTCGGTTGCAACCACCAACCAGCCGAGGGAGGCACAGGGAAAACAGACTCTCCTGCTCATAACTAGGACAATACCTATCACCCTGTTTCAGGCAGCTGTGGGACTGAGGACTAGCCTGCCCAACCCATCACAGCTACTAGCAACACCAACAAAGACCACGTGGCTCCCAGTGGATTGCTCCACTACCACTATTGCCATTACCCATATCACACCAGCTGCCCAGGAGTTTGAGAACCTGCCCACATACCTGGAAGCTGTACTTCCACTCCTAGCTTCTAAGCAAGTGAAGTGCAGGCCCAAGAATCAGCCCTCCAGTACCCACTAACACTGGTGCCAGCGTATGCTGCTTTGGAGACTAAAAACAGACACACAGCCTACTTCTGCCACCAGTGGGGTGTGAATACTGGCTCAGCGGGGGGTATCCAAGCCCCCAGCAAAACTTCACCACAGCCTCATCTAACTATACCCTAAGCCACAGAGGAAATAACAGATACCACTGAACCCGTGTACTGCCAAAGAAGTCATACAAAGATCACACTACTGCAGGCACCCAAAATCAAAGCCAAAGCATCCTATTCAACCAACAACATATATCTATCTTCAGGAAAAAATTCTGCCCTGCAAAAGCAATTTCAAAAAATTGGAACAAGTGAATACTAAACCAGATGTTTAGATATCAATGGAAGGACATGGGAAACATGAACAAGCAGGAAACTGACACCATCAGAGGACCACAACAGTTGTCCAGCACCAGATCCCAACCAAAAATAATGCCAGATAAAAAATTCAAAATATTGATTTTGAAGAAGCTCCATGAGATACAAGAGAAATCTGAGAACCAATACAAATAAATCAGAAAAACAATTCAGGATATAAATGAGAAATTTACCAAAGAGATAAATATCTTAAACAAAAACCAAAGAGAAATTCTGGAAATGAAAAATCCATTGAAAAAAAAACAACAAAATACATTTAAAAGCTTCAATAATAGACTAGACCAAGCAGAAGAAAGAATCTCAGAACTTGAAGACAGGTCTTTTGAAATAATCCAATCAGACAAAAATAGGGGGAAAAAATAATAAAAAAGAATGAACAAAGCCTTCAAGACATCTGGGACTACATAAAGTGACTGAACTTATAAATTATCAGTATTCCAATGGGGAAGAGAGATCAAAAAGTTCAGAAAACATATTTAAGGAAATAGTCGATAAAAACTTTCCAAGTCAAGCAAGAGAGTTAGACATCCAGATTCAGGAGGTCCAGCAATCCCCAGGCAAATACACTGCAAAGAGGACATCACTATGGCATATTATATTCAGAATGTCAAAAGTCAAAGTAAAAGAAAGAATTTTAAAATTAGTAAGAGAAAAGCATCTAGTCAATATAAAGGAAACCCCATCAAACTAACAGCAGACTTTCTAATAGAAACCTTACAGGCCAGAAGAGAATGGAATGGCATTATCAAAGTGCTGAAAGAAAAAAAGAATCAGCCAAAAATTTTATATCCTGCCAGAATAAGTTTCACAAATAAAGGCAAAATAAAGTCTTTCCCAGAGAAGCAAACACAGAGAGAATTTGTTACCACTAGACTGGTCCTTCAGGAAATACTCAAAGGAGTCTAAAACATGGAAACGAAAGGTCAATAACCACCATCCTGAAAACACATGAAAATATAAAACTCATAAGTCTTATAAAACAATTGCACAAAGGAGGAAAAGAATCAAATGTGAACACAATAGAATTTCATTAAACCACAAAGACAAAAAGACAACTAGAAAACAATTAACAATGGACAGGAACAAAGCCTCACATATCAATATTAACCTTGAATGTAAATGGATTGAATGATCCACTTAAAATATATAGATTGACAGAATGGATTTTAGAAAGCATGATCCAGCTATATCTACATACAAGAAACTCACCTTACCTATAAAGACACATATAGACTGACAGTAAAGGGGTAGAAAAAGACATTCTATGAAAACAGAAATCAAAAGTGCACAGGAATAACTATACTTATATCAGATAAAATAGACTTTAAATCAAAAACAGTAAAAAAAAAAAAAGACAAAGGTCATTATATAATGATAAAGGTATCAATTCTGCAAGAGAATATGACAATCTTAAATATATATGCACCCAACATCAGAGCACCCAAATTCACAAAACAAGTATTATTAGACCTAAAGAAAGAAGTATACAGCAATATGATAATAGTGGGGGGGTCTTCAACACATCACTCACCGCACTAGATAGATCATCAAGATAAAATTAGCAAAGAAACATTGGACTTTAGACCAAATGGACTTTTCAGATATTTACAGAACATTCTACCCAACAACTACAGAATATATATTATTTTCATCACCACATGGAACACTGTATAAGATATACCATGTTAGGCCACAAAATAAGTCTTAAAATTTTTTTAAAAATCAAAATCGTATTAAGTATCTTCTCAGATCACAGTGGAATAAAGCTAGAAATCACTACCAAAGGAACTCTGGAAACTATACAAACACATAGAAATTAAACAACATGCTTCTGAATGATCGCTAGTCCAATGAAGGAAGTAAGATAGAAATTTTAAAATCTTTTGAAATAAATGAAAATGGAAACAACACACCCAAACTGGTGGTATACAGCAAAAGCAGTGCTAAGAGGGAAGCTGATAGCATTAAATCCCTACATCAAAAAAGTAGAAAGATCATAAATTAACAATTCATGTCACACCTCAAGGAACTAGAAAAACAAGAACAAACCAAACCCAAAGTTAGCAGAAGAAAAGAAGTACAAAGATAAGAGCAGGAATAAATGAAACAAACAAAAAAAGCAAAGGATCAACAAAATGAAAAGTTGGTTCTTTGAAAAGATAAACAAGATTGATAAACCACTAGCTAGACTAACCAAGAAGAGAGAAGATCCAAATAAAAATCAGAAATGAAAAGGGAGACATTACAATTGATACCACAAAAATACAAAAGATCATCAGAGACTATTATAAACAACTATACACTCTGCCTAGAGGAAATAGATAAATTCTGGGAAACATACAACCTCCCCAAATTAAACCAGGAAGAAATGAAACTCCTGAATAGATCAATAATTACTAGTGAGATTGAATCAGTGATTTAAAAAAAATCTCCCAACAAAACAAAGTCTAGGAGTAGACGGATTCACAGCCAAGTTCTACCAAACATACAAAGAAGAACTAATACCAATACTCCTGAAACTACCCCAAAAAATCAAAGAGGAGGGAATTCTTCTTAATTCTACAAAGCCAGAATCACCATGATACCAAAACCAGACAAGGACACAAAAACAAAAAAGAAAACTACAGACCAATATCTCTGATGAACATAGACATAAAAAACCTCAACAAAATACTAACAAATCAAATCCAACAGCACATCAAAAACATAATACACCATGATCAAGAGGCATTTATCCCAGGGAGGCAAGGATAGTTAAACATATGCAAATACAAAAATCAACATATGCAAATCAATAAATGCAAATCATCACATAAAAAGAATGAAGAACAAAAACCATATGATCATCTCAATAGATGCAAAAAAAAAAAAATCCATTAAAACTCAACATCCTTTCATAACAAAAATCCTCAACAAGGCATAGAAGGAACATATATCAACATAATAAAGGCCAGATACAACAAATCCATAGCCAACATCATACTTAATGGGGAAAAGTTGAAAGCATTCCCTCTAAGAACTGGAACAAGACAAGGATGCCCACTTTCACCACTCTTATTCAATATACTATGGAAGTTCTAGCCAGAGCAATCAGGCAAAAGAAAAAAATAAAAGACATCCAAATTGGAAAAGAAGAAGTCAAAGTAGCCCTGTTTGCTGACTATATAATCTTATATCCAGACAATCCTAAAGACTCCACCAAAAAAACTCTCAGATTTGATCAATGAATTCAGTAAAGTTTCAGGATACAAAATCAATGTACATAAATCAATAGTATTTCTATAAACCAACAATGATCTATTGGAGGGCCAAATCAGGAAAGCAATTCCATTTATAATAGTTAAATAATGATAATGATAATAATAATAAAATACCTAGAAATATATTTAACCAAGGAGATAAAAGAGCTCTACAAGGAAAATTACAAAACACTGATTAAACAAATTGTAGAGGACACAAACAAATGGAAAAACATCCCATGCTCATGGATTGGAAGAATTAATATCATTAAAATAATCATACTGCCCAAATCAATCTACAGGTTCAATGAAATCCCTATCAAAATATCATCATTTTCCACAAAATTAGAAAAAACCTATTCAAAGGTTCACATGAAACCAAAAAAGAGCCAGAATAGCCAGAGCAATCTTAAGTGAAAGAGAAAAGAACAAGGCTGAGGCATCATATTGCCTCAAGTGAAAAGAACAGGCTGGAGGCATCATATTGCCTGACTTCAAACTACACTGCAAGACTCTGTCTCAAAAAATAATAATAAATAAAAATAAAAAATTAAAATTATCTAATTAATTTCTGTCTCCCCATGCTAGACTATAAGCTCCAATGAACATTGGTTTTGAGAATTATAACTAGCACATAATAGATATTCAGTAAATATTTTTCAAATAAATTTTAAAATGACTAAATTCTTAGTGGATCTATGCTCTAAACCAGAAACCTCATAAATTATTGTCTGTTTCTGAAATATTTCTCCACAAAGCCGAAATTCCCACTTCTTTCTACAAAATCTCTTTCAACACCAACAACTAAGTGCATATCAGTTAAGCAGTTGTTATGGGGTTTTGTCAAAAAATAAAAAACTGAAAATCTTGTTACGGTATTCAGCAAATATCCTTGATTTGAAATAAAATCTCTGTTTCCAGGTAAAGTTGTGTTTCTCTCTCTTCTCCCCTTCTCTTCCCTGCTTTCTGTGTGTGTGTGTGTGTGTGTGTGTGTGTGTGTGTTTATACACACACATATTTGGTGGGGAGACTTAACTCAGTGTAAAATTCAAACAAGAATATAAAAAGTTTTAGCAAAATGTGCCTAATGTTTAGAGGTGTTTAAAATAAAGCATTCATTTTTTTCATTCACTTATCCATCGAACATTCCCATGTGTTTAGTTTGTACCAGGTATTGCTGAATGCAGAAAATCCAGAAGAATAAAACTCAACCCTACTTTTAGGAAGCTTCGTCTTATAGAAGGGACGGATACTTAAAAACAGATTATGACAGTACCACATACAGTGATATAAGTGCAATCCAAAAAGTAAGAATAAGGTATAGAAGTAGCACAGAGGAAGAAGTCATTTACCACCACAGTTGGTGGATAAGAAGAGAAGGATTGTTAAGTCAGAAAAATACTCCTATAATCGCTACCCACTTCTGTTCCTAGCTTTACTTATTCCAAAACTCTCATTCATTGTTAAGTTGCTTGGTATACTATAGACTATACATACTATTGTCTATATGTACTTATAGCTGATGATAGTATACCAATAAATCTTTTAAAATGTTCAACAATTCTTTTAAAACAATTACACATTTTATTTTAAAAATATTTTAACCCATTTCCCATTTAGAAAAAAAAGTTACAGAAGTATTACAATGAACTCCTACACAACCTTAAATTAGGTTTACTCATTATTAACATTTTGCATTTTATCTTTATCTCTCAATATATTTAAAAAGTTGGCTGGGTGCAGTGGCTCATGCCTGTAATCCTAGCACTTTGGGAGGCTGAGGTGGGAGGACTGCTTGAGGCCAGGAGTTCAAGACCAACCCAGGCCAACATAGTGAGAACCCATCTCTATTTTAAAAAAAAAAATTTAAGTATCTAAAATAAAGCAATAAACATATTGTTATTTTGCTCAACTATTTGAAAGTAAGTTGCAGAGAGCATGACTCTTTACCACAAAATACTTCAGGATATATCTCCTAAGCATGGACATTCTCTTACATGATCATATTATAATAAGCAAATTCAGGAAATTTATCATTAATGTAGTATTACTATCTATTATAAAGTCCTTATTCAACTTTCACTGATTCATCCAATATTGTCCCTGTAGAGCTTCTTCCCCTCATGCCCCAACCCAGAATCTAATCTGTGATTACATATTGCATTTAGCCGTCATGTCTCTTTTAATCTGGAACAATTCAAGATGAATTATTTGTTTTTCATGACACTAACATTTTAGAAGCACACAGGACAGTTGTTTTATAAATTGCTCCTCAATTTGTTTTTTTCTGGTTACATTCTCTTAATTTCATTCAGCACTTTTGGCAATAATACTGTATAATGATGTTTCCTTTTTGGTATATCACACCAGGAAGAACCTGCTGTCAGTTTGTACCTTTGTTTTTGTTTGTTTGTTTTTAGAGATAGCATCTCACTCTGTCACCCAGGCTAGAGTGCAGCAGCACAATCCTGGCTCACTGCAGCCTCTACCTCCTCGACTCAAGGAATCCTCCTGCCTCAGCCTTCTGACTAGTTGAGACTATAGGCATGCACCACCATGCCTGTCTAATTTAAAAGATTTTTGTTTTGCAAAGACAAGGTCTCACTATGTTGCCCAGGCTGAATGTACCATTATTAATGCGGTTAACTTTGATTACTTGAAAACAAGATGGTATCTGCCAGATTTCCCCACTGTTAACATTCTTCCCTTTGTAAATAATGAGTAATCTGTGAGGAGATACTGTGAAGTTGTAATTATCTTGTTGACCAAACACTCTGACCCAATAGTTTTATATTCACTGATGACTCTTGCCTAAATCAGTTATTTTATCATTCTGTTTACATTTATTAGTTGGCATTCTACTTTTTTTAAGCTTTCTCTTCTCACCCCATTTGTGTTTTTTAGAATCATAGGAACTCATGGATTTTTTTAATACCACATGTTAAAATCTATTACTGTTATTTTTCAGATTATTAAGTTCAGATTGTCCTGGTTTGGCCAAACTGCCTTCTGTGTTACTTTGACATGATTCCTTCATTTTTTTTTTTTTTTTTTTTAGCACTTTCTTACTTTCTGACAAGATGTTCCAGGCTTATCTTGTACTTTCCCTGCCTTAGCCCAAAAATGGGCCACTTCTCCAAGAAGTTTTGGTTCCTTTCAGTGCAGAAAGACTTAAAAACCAAAGTCTAGCACTATTAATAGGTATGTTCATTGCTACTAAGCCGTCATTGCTCCCAGGCCCTTTCAGACAATAGAGCATTTGAAATCAATAAAAAAAATCATGCTGATACCTCTAACTCCAATCCAGTACCACAGGGTTTTTTCCTTGCCTTCGCTCATCCAAATCTGTATCTCCCTTCTTCCACAGTGAGAATCCTAGCTCCTAACAATATCAATATAGGTTTTCAAGGCCAGACATGCTGGCTCACACCTGTAATCTGAACACATTGGGAGGCTGAAGCATGAAGATTTCTTGGGGCCAGGAATTCAAGACCAGCCTGGGCAACATAGGGAGACCTGTTTCTACCAATAAATAAATAAGTAAGCCGGGTGTAGTGGTGCACACCTGTAGTCCCAGCTACTTCAGAGGCTGAGGTGGAAGGATTGCTTCAGCCTGGGAGGTTGAGGCCGCAGTAAGCCGTGATAGTACCATTGCATTCCAGCCTAGGTGACAGAGCAAGACCCTGTCTCAAAAAAAAGTTTCTCATTTGCTTTTCTAATGCAATGGGTCAAGCCTGTAATCTCAGCATTTTGACAGGCCAACGTGAGCGAATCGCTTGAGCCCAGGAGTTCCAAACCAGCCTGGGCAACATGGTGAAACCCCATCTCTACAAAAAAATACAAAAATTAACCAGGCATGGTGATGCATGCTTGAAGTCCCAACTACTAGGAAGACCAAGGTGGGAGGATTGTTTGAGCCCTGAGGTCAAGGCTGTAGAGAGCCGTGATTGCACCACTGCATTCCAGCCTGAGCAGGAGAGTGAGAACCTGTCTCAAAACAACAACCACGACAAACAAACAAACCCAAAAAACAAAATCCTAAGATGCATACAAAGACAGCTTCAGAATTGCTATACCCATACCACTACCAACAATAAACATATAGTAAATAAACGTAGGAAAGCGAGGTTTTCTTTTATTTTCAGATTGGGGATATGTAATAATAATACTATTTCAAAAGTTAATCAGATTTAGTCTGGATAATCTAGTTACATTTTTGAATATGTGAAATAATAACATACTTTTGAAGTAAAAATACAAACATACATACTCAGAAGTGTCACTCTCTCCTCTATCTTTTCCACACCATTTCTATCCACCCCCTGCAGTAGACAGTTTCATTATTTTCTGGTTCATCTTATTTCTTTTTGAAAAAATAAGTAATGTGTATATTTTCTTTTTACTAGCAAAAAAGTTGTATACCAACTTTTAAAATGTTATTTTACATTCTCATCTTTTACTTACTTAACATATCCATATCAGTTCAGTGACACTTCTCATCCTTTCTACATCTTCATAGTACTTATGATGTACATATACCAGTTTATTCAACCAATTTTTGTAAGTCTGTTCACATTATTTTGTAATTACAAATACTACTACAGTAACCTTGTGTACATTTAATTTTGAACTGTTGATGGCATATCTTCACAGTAAATTCTTAGAAGTGTGATTGTTGGGTCAAACGATAAATGCATATATAGTTGTCAGATATTGCCAAATTCAGCTTCAAAAACTTTGTGTTCTCATCAGCAATGCATGAAGAATGCCTATTTCTCCCACAGCCTTGCCAAAATAGTGTTGTCAAGAGTCTGACACTTTGCCCATCTAATAAATGAGAAATAATGTATCAGTGTAGTTTTCATTTGCATTTCTCTTATTAAGTAAACTGAATATTTTTTCTTATACTTGTGAGCTATTTTTTATATCTTTCTTGGAGAATTTTCTGTCTTTGACCACGTTTTCCTATTGAATTTTTCATCTTTTTATAATTCAATGCTTAAAATTATTGGCCGGGCACAGTGGCTCATGCCTGTAATACCAACATTTTGGGAAGCTGAGGTGGGCAGATCACTTGAGGTCAGGAGTTCAAGATCAGCCTGGCCAACATGGGGAAATCCCATCTCTACTAAAAATACAAAAATTAGCTGGGCATGGTGGTGCACTCTGTAATCCCAGCTACTCGGGAGGCTGAGGCAGGAGAACTGCTTGAACCCAGGTGGGGGAGGGTGCAGCAAGCAAAGATTGCGCCACTGCACTGTAGCCTGGGCGACAGAGTGATACTCTGTCTTAAAAAAAAAAAAAAAGAAAGAAAGAAAAGAAAAATTGTATATTAGGGATATTAAACCTTTTCTTGTGAATATTTTTACCATGTGGCCTTTTGCTTTTGAGTTTGCTTATGCTATTTTTTGTCATGCAAAAGCGACTTTATTTTTTAATACAATGTAAATGTTATATAACAGAAGTTTTTTTATTTTACATAATTTGTCAACCTTTTCCTTTCTTATACCTGAATTTTGAATCATAGAAAGTCTTTTCCCAAAGATTCTTCCCCATGTAAGAATGCACACACGTTTTCTCCTAGTAGTTGGAAGATTTTTATTTTTACTTTTAGCCTTCTTATCAATTTAGAATTTATTCTTATGTATAAGGCACACATCCAATTCTTTTCCTCAGCATCATTTATTAAAACACATCATCTTTGCCCCAGTGACTAGAGATGCCATCTTTATTAATACTAAACCCCAATATAGGTTTGGGTCTATTTCTGTACTTTTTAAAAACTCTACTGTATGGTCTATTGGAATATCAGTGCTATACTATTCTAATTCAAATCTACTCTTTGCCTGCCACCATCCATGTAAGAAGTGACTTGCTCCTCCTTGCTTTCTGCCATGATTGTAAGGCCATGATTCCCCAGCCATGTGGAACCGTAAGTCCAGTAAACCTCTTTTTCTTCCTAGTCTTGGGTATGTCTTTATCAGCAGCATGAAAACAAACTAATGCAGGGTGTTTTGTTGTTGTTTTAGGAATTATTTTTGCATTATGCCTTTTTCAGTACTCATGACTGGATGGACATTCTAGTACAGTGTGGCTGGTAGAACTTTCTGCAGTAATGAAAATGTTCTATATCTGCACTGCCCAATATAGTAGTCACAAGCCATATGTGGGTATTGAACACTTGAAATGTGGCTAGTGTGACAAAGGAACTGAATTTCACATTTTATTTAAATGTAATTAATTTAAATTGCAACATGTGACCAGCAGCTACTAAATTGAACAGTGCAGTAATAGTGGATTCATCAGGAAGCAGTCATGTGTACAGTATTCAATGAGTATTTGTAGGTTTAAAACTGTTTTTCTATAACTAGAGCACCTAGAGAACAACCTGGTTGGAATATAAAATACTTGGCTTATACTTCCTCTTCATTTTTTTAGAAAATGCTGTTCCACTGGTATTTTCTTTGTATATTACTGATAAGGTCTGATGCCAGTCTAATTTTCGGTCCCTTGTAAGTAATCAAGGCTTATTTCCAAGAGCTTTGACAATAATTTCATTTTTACAATCCAATAGTTTTACTAGGCTCTATCTCAAAATTGATCATTCTAAATCAGTTTACCAGGCAAAATTGGACCTTTCAGTATACATATTAAAGTCTTTTTTCATTTCTAGAAAGTTGTCTTGAATTATAATTTTAAATATAATTATGTTCCACTGGTTTCCCCCATGCCACCTAGGGACTCCAATTATATGCATGTTGGATCTTTTCTGCTTGTCTTCCATTTCAATCCTTTTCTCTCTGACCCTTTTTATTTCTTTATCTCCTTTTAATTTTCTTGCTTGTTTCTCTGACTTTCTACAACAGCCCCTATTAAATATTCAGTAGACTCTACTCTCCCTCAAGCACACTGTAATTTAGTCTTAATTTCTTTATTAAGTTCGATGAATTCTAATTTTGTTTCGTCTTTTTTGAGGAGAGGAATTGAGCTATTTCTGTTATTAGTTTTTAAATTTTTGATTCATTTCTTTGTTTGAGGCAACTTAATTCAGTTAGGAGTATTGTATTACATCTTCCTTCTGTTTCACAGTTTGTTGTGGAGAAGAAATTCTATCATGCGAATGGTTTTGATTCTCATTTTCTGTTTTTACCCTAATTTTACATGGAAATAGGCTGCATGTTGGGGGGTCTATTTTATAGAGAGAGTAAAGATTTTAAGTGGCTTACAAGATTTCTAATTCAATCCCTCTCCCTCTCCCTCTCCCTCTCCGTCTCCCCACGGTCTCCCTCTCCCTCTCTTTCCACGGTCTCCCTCCCTCTCCCGTCTCCCCACGGTCTCCCTCTCCCTCTCTTTCCACGGTCTCCCTCTGATGCCGAGCCAAAGCTGGACTGTACTGCTGCCATCTTGGCTCACTGCAACCTCCCTGCCTGATTCTCCTGCCTTAGCCTGCCGAGTGCCTGCGATTGCAGGCACACGCCACGCCTGACTGGTTTTCGTATTTTTTTGGTGGAGACGGGGTTTCGCTGTGTTGGCCAGGCTGGTCTCCAGCTCCTAGCCGCAAGTGATCTGCCAGCCTCGGCCTCCCGAGGTGCTGGGATTGCAGACGGAGTCTCGTTCACTCAGTGCTCAATGGTGCCCAGGCTGGAGTGCAGTGGTGTGATCTCGGCTGGCTACAACCTCCACCTCCCAGCCGCCTGCCTTGGCCTCCCAAAGTGCCGAGATTGCAGCCTCTGCCCGGCCGCCACCCCGTCTGGGAAGTGAGAAGCGTCTCTGCCTGGCCGCCCATCGTCTGGGATGTGAGGAGCCCCTCTGCCCGGCTGCCCAGTCTGGAAAGTGAGGAGCGTCTCTGCCCGGCCGCCATGCCATCTAGGAAGTGAGGAGCGCCTCTTCCCGGCCGCCATCCCATCTAGGAAGTGAGGAGCGTCCCTGCCCGGCCGCCCATCATCTGAGATGTGGGGAGCGCCTCTGCCCCGCCGCCCCGTCTGGGATGTGAGGAGCGCCTCTGCCCGGCCGTGACCCCGTCTGGGAGGTGAGGAGCGTCTCTGCCCGGCCGCCCCGTCTGAGAAGTGAGGAGACCCTCCACCCGGCAGCTGCCCCGTCTGAGAAGTGAGGAGCCCCTCCGCCCGGCAGCTGCCCCGTCTGGGAAGTGAGGAGCCCCTCCGCCCGGCAGCCACCCCGTCTGGGAGGTGTACCCAACAGCTCATTGAGAACGGGCCATGATGACAATGGCGGTTTTGTGGAATAGAAAAGGGGGAAAGGTGGGGAAAAGACTGAGAAATCGGATGGTTGCTGTGTCTGTGTAGAAAGAAGTAGACATGGGAGACTTTTCATTTTGCTCTGTACTAAGAAAAATTCTTCTGCCTTGGGATCCTGTTGATCTATGACCTTACCCCCAACCCTGTGCTCTCTGAAACATGTGCTGTGTCCACTCAGGGTTAAATGGATTAAGGGCGGTGCAAGATGTGCTTTGTTAAACAGATGATTGAAGGCAGCATGCTCGTTAAGAGTCATCACCACTCCCTAATCTCAAGTACCCAGGGACACAAACACTGCGGAAGGCCGCAGGGTCCTCTGCCTAGGAAAACCAGAGACCTTTGTTCACTTGTTTATCTGCTGACCTTCCCTCCACTATTGTCCTATGACCCTGCCAAATCCCCCTCTGCAAGAAACACCCAAGAATGATCAATAAAAAAAATTAAAAAAAATTAAAAAAATAAAAATTATAAGTATGTGCTAAAAAAAAAAAGATTTCTAATTCAAGACTGCCCACTTCAGTCAGAATAGTGAAGTTTCATATATATATATATATGAAATACGGATATATTTGGGGAAGCAGTGAAGGGAGAAGAGGTTGATGTGTTTTGTAATTCTTTGTTTTCGGTAGGATCTTAATTCCCCTCAATGTTCTTCTTTCACTAACGCATCTCCAAAGGGCACCTCCCCCTTTCTACTTATCTCTTTCCCAGAAGTGATGCCTTTCCAAAACTGCCACCTTTGGTCTGACACACTTTCAAGGCCTTTACCTTTAGACAGTACTGTGATCTACCAGATCTTAGACTGCTTTCATAGATTCTGCCTTTATTGAGGAGTTTTATCTTTCTATTGCTACTTTTGTCAGAATTAGGCCCTTGAGTCCTCTCTTCTCTTTTCCATATAGTTTTTCAAACATCTCCAAGTCTGAAACACTGAAAACAGTTCTGTTGGAACTTGGTGTTTATTTCTTATTTTAAAATAAATTGAAGGTCATAATATTGTTTCTCCTAGTAAGGCTGAAAGTGTGGGTTGCACGTAGTTCTATTTGTTTTCCTTATTAATCTCTATGTTTTTCTGGGAGAATAAGTGGACAAACTCCAGCTTAGGAGGCCACCATTATCCTAGGGCAACTGGAAGTCCCTCAGGTCTTTTTGTTCTTATTGTTGTTACAGATTGTGATCTGTCCATGTTTTATAAACATTATGAAAACACCCCAGAAAAAAAGCAAAGGGATAAGTCTGTAGACAAGTCTTCCTTTTGAAGATAATCAAGTAACTTTCTTAAAATGCATATGAGCAACAGATTGTGAAATTAAAGTCTCTCATATCTAATAAATAATCTAAGGTAGAATCTGACATGATTCACTATAGCTTACAGTTTTGGGATAATTAGAAGTCCTTTCTGTCAATGTGGAAATACTCACCACGAGCTAAAACAAAAGAAAGAGACTTTAGAGAGTTATAAAAAATAAATAAGGCCAGGCACAGTGGCACACACCTGTAATCCCAGCACTTTGGGAGGCCATGGCAGGAAGATTGCTTGATCTCAGGAGTTTGAGATTAGCCTGGGCAACATGGCGAAATCCTGTCTCTACAAAAAAATACAAAAATTAGCCAGGCATGGTGGCATACGCCTGTGGTCCCAGCTACTTGGGAGGCTGAGGTAGGAGGATCGCTTGCACCTGGGAGGTTGAGGCTGCAGTGAGCCGAGATTGTACCACTACACTCCAGCCTGGGTGACAGAGTGCGACTCTGTCAAAAAAAAAAAAAAAAAGCAACTCCAAAACACATAATTGTCAGATTCACCAAAGTGGAAATGAAGGAAAAAATGTTAAGGGCAGTCAGAGAGAAAGGATGGGTTACCCACAAAGGGAAGCCCATCAGACTAACAGCTGATCTCTCGGCAGAAACTCTACAAGCCAGAAGACAGTGGGGGCCAATATTCAACATTCTTAAAAAAAAGAATTTTCAACACAGAATTTCATATCCAGCCAAACTAATCTTCGTAAGTGAAGGAGAAATAAAATCCTTTACAGACAAGCAAATGCTGAGAGATTTTGTCACCACCAGCCCTGCCCTAAAAGAGCTCCTGAAGGAAGCACTAAACATGGAAAGGAACAACCGGTACTAGCCACTGCAGAAACATGCCAAATTGTAAAGACCATCAATGCTAGGAAGAAACTACATCAACTAACGAGCAAAAGAACCAGCTAACATCATAATGACAGGATCAAATTCACACACAACAATATTAACCTTAAATGTAAATGGGCTAAATGCTCCAATTAAAAGACACAGGCTGGCAAATTGGATAAAGAGTCAAGACCCATCAGTGTGCTGTATTCAGGAGATCCATCTCACGTGCAGAGATACACATAGGCTCAAAATAAAGGGATGGAGGGAGATCTACCAAGCAAATGGAAAACAAAAAAAGGCAGGGGTTGCAATCCTAGTCTCTGATAAAGCAGACTTTAAACCAACAAAGGTCAAAAGAGACAAAGAAGGCCATTACATAATGGTAAAGGCATCAATTCAACAAGAAGAGCTAACTATCCTAAATATATATGCACCCAATACAGGAGCACCCAGATTCATAAAGCAAGTCCTTAGTGACCTACAAAGAGACTTAGACTCCAACACAATAAATCCTCAATAAAATACTGGCAAACCAAATCCAGCAGCACATCAAAATGCTTATTCACCATGATCAAGTGGGCTTCATCCCTGGGATGCAAGGCTGGTTCAACATAGACAAATCAATAAACGTAATCCAGCATATGAACAGAAGCAAAGACAAAAACCACATGGTTATCACAATAGATGCAGCAAAGGCCTTTGACGAAATTCAACAGCCCTTCATGCTAAAAACTCTCAATAAATTAGGTATTGATGGGACATATCTCAAAATAATAAGAGCTATTTATGACAGACCCACAGCCAATATCATACTGAATGGGCAAAAACTGGAAGCATTCTCTTTGAAAACTGGCACAAGACAGGGATGTCCTCTCTCACCACTCCTATTCAACATAGTGTTGGAAGTTCTGGCCAGGGCAATCAGGCAGGAGAAAGAAATAAAACGTATTCAATTAATAAAAGAGGAAGTCAAAATGTCCCTGTTTGCAGATGACATGATTGTATATCTAGAAAACCCCATCGTCTCAGCCCAAAATCTCCTTAAGCTGATAAGCAACTTCAGCAAAGTCTCAGGATACAAAATCAATGTGCAAAAATCACAAGCATTCTTATACACCAATAACAGACAAACAGAGAGCCAAATCATAAGTGAACTCCCATTCACAATTGCTTCAAAGAGAATAAAATACCTAGGAATCCAACTTACAAGGGATGTGAAGGACCTCTTCAAGGAGAACTACAAACCACTGCTCAACGAAATAAAAGAGGACACAAGCAAATGGAAGGACATTCCATGCTCATGGGTAGGAAGAATCAATATCGTGAAAATGGCCATATTACCCAAAGTAATTTATAGATTGAATGCCATCCCCATCAAGCTACCAATGACTTTCTTCACAGAATTGGAAAAAATTACTTTAAAGTTCATATGGAACTAAAAAAGAGCCCGCATTGCCAAGTCAATCCTAAGCAAAAAGAACAAAGCTGGAGGCATCACTCTACCTGACTTCAAACTATACAAGGCTACAGAAACCAAAACAGCCTGGTACTGGTACCAAAACGGAGATATAGACCAATGGAACAGAACAGAGCCCTCAGAAATAATACCACACATCTACAACCATCTGATCTTTGAGAAATCTGACAAAAACAAGAAATGAGGAAAGGATTCCCTATTTAATAAATGGTGCTGGGGAAACTGGCTAGCCATATGTAGAAAGCTGAAACTGGATCCCTTCCTTACATCTTATACAAAAATTAATTCAAGATGGATCAAAGACTTAAATGTTAGACCTAAAACCATAAAAATCCTAAAAGAAAACCTAGGCAATAGCATTCAGGACATAGGCATGGGCAAGGACTTCATGTCTAAAACACCAAAAGCATGGCAACAAAAGCCAAAATTGACAAATGGGATCTAATTAAATTAAAGAGCTTCTGCACAGCAAAAGAAACTATCATCAGAGTGAACAGGCAACCTACAGAATGGGGGAAAATTTTTGCAATCTACTCATCTGACAAAGGGCTAGTATCCAGAATCTACAAAGAACTCAAACAAATTTACAAGAAAAAAACAAACAACCCCATCAAAAAGTGGGCAAAGGATATGAACAGACACTTCTCAAAAGAAGACATTTATGCAGCCAAAAAACACATGAAAAAATGCTCACCATCACTGGCCATCAGAGAAATGCAAATCAAAACCACAATGAGATACCATCTCACACCAGTTAGAATGGCGATCATTAAAAAGTCAGGAAACAACACGTGCTGGAGAGGATGTGGAGAAATAGGAACACTTTTATACTGTCGGTGGGACTGTAAACTAGTTCAACCATGGTGGAAGACAGTGTGGCGATTCCTCGAGGATCTAGAACTAGAAATACCATTTGACCCAGCCATCCCATTATTGGATATATACTCAAAGGATTATAAATCATGCTGCTATAAAGACACATGCACACGTATGTTTATTGCGGCACTATTCACAATAGCAAAGACTTGGAACCAACCCAGATGTCCATCAATGATAGAATGGATTAAGAAAACGTGGCACATATACACCAGGGAATACTATGCAGCCATTAAAAAAGGATGAGTTCATGTCCTTTGTAGGGACATGAATGAAGTTGGAAACCATCATTCTCAGCAAACTATTGCAAGGGCAAAAAACCAAACACCGCATGTTCTCACTCATAGGTGGGAATTGAACAATGAGAACACTTGGACACAGGGTGGGGAACATCACACACCAGGGCCTGTTGTGGGGTGGGGGAAGGGGGGAGGGATGGCATTAGGAGATATACCTAATGTAAATGATGAGTTAATGGGTGCAGCACACCAACATGGCACATGTATTCATATGTAACAAACCTGCACGTTGTGCACGTGTACCCTAGAACTTAAAGTATAATAATAATAATAAAAAAAACAGAATAGAAAATGAAGAAATGAAACTACTAGAAAAAATCTACTTCATTTGGTATTTTTTATTTATTATGATGATGCAAGAACATGACAGAAGACAGAAGTGATTTCACTACGTTAGGCTCTGGTATAGCTGATTTACCCATCCATCCAGTACTTATTGAGGAACACTAAACTGCCAGACAATAGGGACGCAAAGATCATTAAGACACAGTCCTCCACCTCACAGACAAGTAGAATATACGTAAGTCACAAAAGGTTGGATGGTATCCTTTCCAAAAAGTTTAAAACTATGCAAAACCATACTATGTATACTTCTAAGGATATATACATACATAGTATAAACATGAAAATGATAAGCATCAAATTCAGGATTGAGGCTAGCTCTTAGGGGATGGGCTGGGAGGCTGAGGGGGATACAATCAGGGAGGAATACAAAGGAGTTTTAATTTTATCAGTAGTAATTTCCTTAAAAAAGAAAAAGATCTGAAACAAATATTATAAATTGTTAGGACCTGACAAAACTGGGTAGTAAGATGTGTGGGTATATTTGTTATATTATCTCTATTCTTTTTTGTATGCTTAAAATATTTTGTAATTTCTAAAACATTTTATTCAAAATGCAGTTCAATTCACTGGCAAGGTTTTTGGAGTTTTAACTAAGAAGTTTCAGAATATATTCAAGTTATGTAATAACACAAAATTGAAAACTGCTTTTAGAAATGAATGAGAAAAATGGCCCATTTGAATACTGTACATTCCTTCAGATACAGTGTTATACATACCTGTGAGTGCTAAATAAGAAGCAATGTACCGTTTTTCCAGACCGTCTCTAACACTCTGAATTGCACCGAACATTGGAGGTATAATCATGATCAGGTTACTCACTGTATTCCCTTTAAGAGAAAAATATAAGAAGACATTTAGGTTAATCAATAACACTTTAAATAAAGATACATTCACGTAGCCTTTAACAACAATTACACAAGTAACTTCTCAGAAAGACATTGGGAAGATATTTTCAAGGTGCTGAAAAAAAATTCTGTACTCACCAAAAATTTCTCACAATAATCCAAATAAAACAAAGATATTTCAGACAAATGAAACTAAAAATTTTCCACCAGCAAACCCACTAAAGGAAATTCTAATTTCTAAAGGCAAGCAAGAAAAAGATCTCTGGAAGAACCTCAGAGATACAACAGAAAATGGGTTGGGGGAGGCAGCCTATACTGATGCACTGAAATTGTGGTCCATGGATGCAGTATGACATGATGAATACAGGATTGGCTTAATTTTGTTACTTGGAATAAAAAAGCAACAAATTGCAGTTTACATTTTGTGTGTCTCTTTGACATTTCATTTTCTAGTAATGTTTTAATTTCTAGTTTCTGTTTCTAGTAAAACATAGAAGGCCTAATTAATGGATCTTAATTTGATCTTTCCTCCTGTCTTCACAAAAACAAAGTGCAAACATGAATAGCAAAGGAATAGTAAAAAAACCCCAGTAGAATTTATAAGTAAATAAAATGGAGAAAGAAATGGCTAAACAGTATTTTATAAATTTGATTATCAGAAGAATAAAGGGGCACAATATTTTCCAAATTTCAAAAGAAGGATTTTCAGCAGAGATGCTAATATCAAGACAAATAATCAATTCACTGAGAGGGTAGAAGAAAACATTTTCAAACAGTCAAGGATTAAAAAAATATACTTACAACGTATCTTTTCTCTGGAATCAACTGGAGAATGTAATGAGTGCAAACAAGGAAACTGACCATGAGAAAGGATGACATGAGAGCTAAGAAACATGGGCTGCAACACAGGAGAGAGGTAAAGAAAAGGCTCAAGACTGCAAAAGGACCAGGGACCACACAGTCCATCCAAACTGCGGCAGGAGAACCAAGAACTGCAGGAAAGAAATTTCCAAGAAGAAAAGGAAGAAAAGGATAGATAATTTGATAAATTAAAAAATTTTGGGGAAAAAATGCCAATGGGCATTTGACAGAGGTGTTGGAAAAATTGTACTATAACTCATTCAACCAGTCCTCTATAACTGTAAACATTCAGGTTATTTCCCATTCTCACTATTACAAGCAATATTGCAATGAATAACCATATATATTTACAAGTGCAGGTATATCTGTAAAATAGATACACAAAAATGAGATTGTCAAGTCAAGAAATAAATCTATTGGCCCAAAAAGTAGTAACAGAAAACATGGACGCATCGTTCTTTCTTTTACAATGAATAAGGATGGGTATAATTTTATCTTCTTTTGTATTTCTTCTCCTATGAAATGTATTTCATGCCCTTTGCCAGTTTTTCTATTGGTCTTTCCTTTTTCTATAAGAAGGAGCCCTTCTTGTAAAAGGGATATTAATATTAACCCTATGTATTTGCTGTAGACAAATTTTTGGTGTTTTTTTTTTTTTGACAGAGTCTTCCTCTGTTGCCCAGGCTGGAGTGCAGTGGCGTGATCTCAGCTCACTGCAACCTCCACCTCCTGGGCTCAAGAGATTCTTGTGTGTCAGCCTCCTGAGTAGCTGGGAACACAGGTGCATGCCATCATGCCCAGCTAATTTTTGTATTTTTAGTAGTCTACACAGAAAGAAATGTTACCATAGAGTACACGATCTGGCTTAGCAGTGCACATTATTTACATAGCCATATTGATATTATGGATGTTACATCCTAACTACTTATTTAGTAAAAAATTATGCTCTGACTTTATTGAGAAAATATAGTGGGGAAAGCAGGGATGGTATAAAAAAGTGAAATCCCCAACCACCAAAACTAGAAGACAACAGACAATATCTTAAATTTACAGATCCAGAAATAGGACTGTAAGGCAAGTTATTCAGAAATCTGAAGCCAAATTAATAATAATAAAAAAAAATAGCTGGCCAGGGGCAGTGGCTCACACTTGTAATCTTAGCACTTTGGGAGACCAAGGTGGGAGGATCGCTTGAGCCCAGGAGTTCTAGAGCAGCCTGGGCAACACAGTGAGACTCATCTCTACAAAAATAAATAAATAAATACATAAATAAATAAAATAAATGTTAACAAAGTTATCGTCAGACTTCTGTTTCCACACAAGATGAAGAAACAAGAACCAGATTTATCCTCTTACCTGAAATAAGGAGAAGAGGGGAGCAGAGGGAAGGGGAGAGGAGACAAAATATATGAAACAACTATTTTCAAGACAATAGACATCAGGCAATGATTCCCGAGAAACCAAGAAACAAATGGAGGCCCCTATGATTGCCCCTAACTTACTGCCTGGAGTACTCAAGCCACAGCATAAGGAGGGAGTACCCAGCGGGACCTTGGCAGGCTCCCTGATGAGGAAACAAAGCGGGGAGTTCAGGAAGACCAAGGTGACTAGATTTCACAGGAGACAGTATATGAGAGACAACTTTAGAGAGAAAGAACTCAGGAAATCTATAAAGGGCCCCCTAACTATTCAGCAGAAGACTGATTAGCAGATGTGTAGGAGCAAACTAGTCGAAGCCAGGAAAGAATCATGGTGAAAATATTAGAGGGAACAGTACCAGGTGTTCACACATAGCCAGTACACACATAGCCAGAAACAGTGCCTACTCCCACAAGCTGAAATGGTAAAATTTGTATCACACTGGGCATTGGATAAAGGAATCAAGAAGGCCTGGCCTCAGTAATAGGGAATAGCTAGTACTAGACTGAACCCTGTTCCAGACACACCTAACAAATCACAAAAGCAAAATCCAAAAGGATCAAACTGTTTCCAAGTAGCTTCACTGAAATCCAGAACAAAATCCAAGACTATTTATAGTAATACAAAAGTTATTCAGCACCTAACAAAGTTAAAAAAAGCACGCTGTCAGGTATTCAATCAAAGATTAACAGGCATACAAAAAAAGCAAGAAACATGATCCATGAGGAAAATAATCAACTGGAACCAACCCAGAACAGATGTTAGAATTAGCAGACAAGGACTAAAACAGATCACATAAAAGGCTAGAAAATGCAAACTAATCTACAGTGACAGAAAGAAGATCAGTGGTTGCTGGGGGAGAAATGGTGGAAGTTCAATGCAGAAGGAGGGCTTACAAAGGAATAAAATAAAACTTGGAGGTGAAGGATATGTTACTATCTTGTTTTTGATGGTTTCACAGGTATAAGCCAATGTCAAAATTTAATTTGTACACTTTAAATAGGTGCAGTCTGTTTTGTATCTCAATTATACCTCAATCAAGCTGGGTTTGTTTTTTTTTTTAATTTTGCTTCTGGGGAGTAGAATTAGACAGTGGGAAGCAAAGAAGGGTTGGGAAAGAACATTGCCTTCCGGTTTTGTTAAAGTTGTTTAGCATTATCTAGATTTTTAAATCTTTTTTTATATATTGCTTTGATAAAATAAAAATTAATACAGAAACCATTTAGGAGAGGGAGTAAGATCATTGGGAATAGTTTCATAGATGTATTAAGATTTGAGCTAGACCCTGAAAGGAGAGAAAGGAACAAAAATATGCTGAGCCTATTAAGTACCAGGTACTGAACTTTATATTTTACATGTGCTATCTTACTTGCTTCTCACAACCAATCTTGTGAAGTAATGTTGTCCCTATTAAAAATAAACAGTAAAAGCGGGTTAAGAAATTATACAATTTACAGTATACAATTCCAAGTTCTCACAATAAGCAAATGGTGGTGGCAAGATTTTATTCCAGGTCTATCTGTCCTTATAGCCAATGTTCCTCTCACTAGATGTGCTAGCACAATGTTCACACACAGGGTGCTTATTAATTATAATGTTTTAAAAATTATATCAGAGTATTTTATTCAGAATATATTAAATGACTTCCAAACTGTACAAAGAATAAAGTAATTTGCCTAGGTAGAGTATGAAAATGTAAGGTGGGGAGCCAGACAGATTGAGAGTTATATATCCAAACAGCAGTTATCAATAGTTTTAAGTAAACCTGTAGGAGATGTTGAATATTTTACCATTCAGGAGTGCCCTAAGATTCAAACTAATGAAAATCTTTACTGATGACTAAGATAAAGCAATGGAAACATGCCCAAACGTACAGGTAATATTAAATTTAGCTGAAATGTCAATAGTATGGAAGTCAGTAATACATTTCAAATTACCTGGAGGCAGGGAGTGCAGGAGGGTCTTACAAACTATATGAAACTCATTTAAGGACAATGCACAAGTTTTACAAATTAGAATGAAGAACGTGCAAACCACAAATATAGGCTTGTTAGAGAGAGTAAGGACAACCCTGACAGAAAGTTCCAAAGACAGAAAGATGACAGTAGGCTATTCGGGGAGGAAAATCTCAATATACTAGTATTCAGAGGTAAAAATGGAAAGAGCTAGATAGTGGTCCTCCTACTTTTCTCTGCTTTAATTCAGCTTCTCATTGGGATGTTTATCTATTTGTGGCACCCTAAACAAAACAGAAATACTAAAGCATTCAGAGTAGAGACTCATATAAAGGCATAATATACTAAATAAATAAAACACAACATATAAGGAATGGAATGACTGCTATCTTCAAATATCTGAAGGATTCCTGGGTCAGATTGACAATCTGAACATGTAACTGCAGTTTTGGTGTTACAGATATAATTTGCAATAGCATCAAAACACATCACATATCTAGGAATAAATCTGACAAAGACATATAAGACATAATACTAATAAAAATCCCAAATGGTTTTGGGTACAAATTAAAAAGCTGATTCTTAACTTTATATGAAATACAAAAGGCTAAGAAGAGCCAAGACAATCTTGAGTTAACAACAAACCTGGAGTATTTACACTACTAGATATCAAGGCCGACTAACAAGGTTAAATAGAACAGGTAAGATTATAAGAACATACTAACATTTACGAGCACCTGATTTATGACAAACATAAGCCTGCAGTGTATTAAGGAAAGGATGGTCTTTTCAATACAGATACTGGATCAACTGCATATTTATATAGGAAAAAAATTAATCTGGATCCCAGGTTCACACTCCTTACACAAAAATAAATTCCGGATGGGAGCTTCTCTGAACCCATTCTGGTTCAAGGGCTGCCCAATTCGATAAACAATTAAAAATTTGTTTTAATTAAAAATAAATTCCAGAGGTACTATAGATCTAAATGTAAAAGGTAAAACAATAAAACCTTCAGAAGAAAATATGGGAGAACATCTTTATCACCTTGGAGAGGCAATGATTTTTTTAAGTAGGACATGAAAAGGATTAACCACAAAGGCAAAAAATTGATAAATCAGGTAAGACTGTAAAGTCAGGAAAAAAGAATAAAAGGTTACTTTTAAAAAGCTGATTTAAAGAATAATAGATATGTAATTGCTTTGTAAATAAGCAATTTAGCTTATATAGCTATACATGTTAGCTAATTTAATTTTACTAAGCAAAATAATGCACATAAAATGATCGTGGACTTAAAACTTTGGGTAAAAAAATGGTTTCAGCCCAGGCATTGTGGATCATGGCTATAATCCCAGCACTTTGGAAAGCCAAGCGGGGAGGATTGCTTGAGCCCAGGAGTTCGACACCAGCCTGGGCAACATAAGGAGAACCCATCTCTACAAAAAATTTTTTAAAATTAGCCAGGCATAGTGGCACTTGCCCGTGGTCTTAGCTGCTCAGAAGGCTGAGGTGGGAGGATCGCTTGAGCCTGGGAGGCTGAGGCTGCAGTGAGCCATGATCACACCACTGCACTGCAGCCTGGGTGACAGAGCAAGACTCTGTCTGTTAAAAAAAAAAAAAAAAAAGTCAAGAGTTCAATCAGAAAAGATAAACCAGAGTAATTTGAATAGAGAATTATTAACTTATAAGAGTAAGGAGAGACAGGCTAGTCACAAGTAAAGAAAACTCTACAGAATAAAGGAATATCAGAGGTAAGGAGCAGCCACTACCCCTAAGGCTGAGATAGAGCCTTAAAAAAGAGGTTTCCCCAAGGCTGAGATGCAGACCTTGCTGGAGAAGGCATGACCATGGTTCACTGAATAGCCGAGAAGTTGCTGTGGTGCTATACCCATAGAGCTTGCTGAAATCTACTGTTCAGAACTTGTCAGAAATCTGCCCTCTAGGGTGCCAGCTAAAGCTAATCCCATAGAGCGGGGAGGTAGGTGGGCAGGGGAAGCTACTGACCACTAGGTGCTGCTGACAGCCACGTTCTGCAATAGCCTGGCACCAGAAGCTGACCAAGCTTTAAGAGCTGGGCACTGGGGAAGCCTCAGCACTGTAGGAGCCAGAAGCTATTAAGCCACTTGGACTGCAAGAGCTGGCGCCAGAGAAGTTGCCAAGCCAGCACACCAGAACCAGGAAGGAAAATCTCTTCCTCTTGCAATGTCTCTCTGGCGCCCTCTATTGACAAAATTTAACATCCAGCCAGTTGTCAAAGGAAAATATTCAAAGGGCTCAGGTCTATTTTCACCAACCATGCAATGAATGTTGAACTCAGAGCTAAGAAGTAATAAATTGATAACGACCACAATTATAAAATTATGTTTTCATCAATCATGACTTGGTAAAACTATAGTTGGTGAGGGTTCCCTAACCAAGAAATTAAGAATAAACATTTAAGCAAGTTAAATAATGGATTTACCCCTTTTTCCATATTTTCTACAATGTTGCCATATTGTCTTTATAACTGAAAACTAAAGTATTAAAAAGATGAATGGTAGAAAATAAAATTACTTCTACTAAGAGTTTAATTGGATTTGAGGTTAACTGCTTCCAGAAAATTCAATTAAAAAATCTCTGTTCTGGAAATAAAAGCGAGATATTCATTCATACACCACACAATAGTGTACTAAAATATTTTGAACACTTTTTTTTCTGGAGGGAAAGTCTTATTTTGATATAGATTTAGGTTTTTGAAAACTATGATATTTTTATACCCCCAAACACATTCTCATAATATAAATTACAGGCAAGACTGACGTTACAGTAATTTCACGATTTCTTAATAGGTAAATTTATCTTTCAGCAAGGTAAACGGAAACTCAAATATCAAAAATATGAGAAAGAAAGTTTGGGGAAAAGCACATATGCAAAAGGGTACAATTTAAGAGAATTGTGAATGAAGATACAGTAGGAAAGTGTTTTCTCATAGGACAGTAGGTGGAGCCAGTGTGCTCCACAATCTAAACGGTTTTCCAACATTTGGCTGAATACATAAAACCCTGAGGTGACTGGATAAACAATTTAGAGCTCGGTTGTATTTACAACTGTAAAACCATCACCCAGAGCTAAAGATAAATAAATAGAAGCATTAAAATCTAGTGAAGCTGAAAAAGTGATCTATATTGCTTCACTTCCACTGTGAAAAGCCCTCCTGCCCAGTCAGCAAATTAGCTTGATGAAAGCTGTAACTGGTTTGAGCCTGAAAGCAACCCAGCACTTTTCCTCAATGCAAGTTCATTTTGCCAAATATTTTACTGATTATGCAGATGTTCAAATAATGTTAAACATTCCCAGAGCTTCAGAGACTTCAGAGATGGATGTAGATAGCGAGACCATCTAAATTCATCTTCACAATTTAGAGTAGGCATTACTGTGTTCTTATCTACTACCACCTTCTAGCTGTGTGAACTTAGGCAACTTATTTATGCTTAAGCCTTAGTTTCCTAACTTGCAAAATGGGTAAAAACAATTATATTTACATTATTTAAATAATTGAATATGATATAAATAATAAATATGACCAAATAACACATATAAAGATTATTTGATATGAGAAAGATCCATAGAATATTATATAAGAACTTCCACAATCTTGCTGTGTTAAGAATTAATATCTATATAGTGAACTTGCACATGTACTCTTGAATTTAAAATAAAAATGGAAAAAAACCCCACATAACTACTTATGATATAAATAAAAAGTAAAAAACGAACAAAAATAGGTGCAACCTGGGAATTGTGTTGGTACTTGCACCAGCTCAAGAACAGTTATCACAAGGGAGAAGGTTTGTCTTCTAAATCCAGGCCAGTAACAAGGAAAGTTATAGGGTACGCTGGTTCACGCTAAGCTTAAAGAAAAAATAATAATAACCATCATATAAATGCATATTACAGTACAAGGGACTCCTTCCAGTAGCTTTAAATTAAGATAGATATCAGAAGAAAAAAAAACCAGGAAACCAAGTGTGTCTTACTTTAAAAAATGATAAACACAAATGTAATTCAATTTGACAAACATTTATTAAGTATTTTCTACATGCAAGGCACTAAGTTGGGAGCTAGAAGAAAAATTAACAAGTGAATAACTTTGGTACCTATCCTGAAAAAGTATATATAAGTGTAGCAGGAAAGACAGACAGGTAAACAACTAGGAAAAGAGAGTGATAGGAACAAAGAAGGCAAAAAAACCAATACACTTAGGGGGAGGGAGAGAATCCAAGATGGGTTTCAGTAAGAAGATAACACTTAAGCTATGCTTCTGACAGATAAAAAGATATGCAGGAATGTGGGATTTTTATTACTACAAGAGTCATTCTATTTTCTTTTCTTTTCTTTCTTTTTTTTTTTTTTTGAGACAGGGTCTCTCTCTGTTGCACAGAGTGAGTTCAGTGGCACAATCATGGCTTACTGCAGCCTCGACCTTTTGGGCTCAAGTGATCCTCCCACCTCAGCCTCCTGTGTAGCTGGGACTAAAGGCATATGCCACCACTCCTGGCTAATTAAAAAAAAAATTTTCTGTAGAGACAAGGTCTCACTATGTTGTTCATGCTGGTCTTGAACTACTTGACTCAAGCAATCCTCCCACCTTGGCCTCCCAAAGTGCTTAGATTACAGGCATGAGCCACTGCGCCTGGCCAATTATATATATTTTGGTTTTTTTGTACTGACGAGTTCTTCTTATGTTGCTCAGGCTGGTCTGGAACCCCTAAGCTGAAATGATCCTCCCACCTCAGCCCCCCAAAGTGCTGGGATTACAGGCATGAGCCACCGTGGCTGCCCTAAGTCATTCTATTTTCTTTGGGATATATATAATAGTTTAGAAAAATATTTAATTTATGAAAATTAGTTTTTTCACGTTATTTTTAAAAATATACATTACACATTCACTTTATTGCATGTAAGTATTACTAAAAATATTTTTAAACCACCAATATTGCCCAGAAACATTTCCTGGGTAAGGGGGAAATTGTGCAGATGGCTTCTGGAAGACCTCCAGTCTAGGTAGGTTTATGGTGAAACATTTCATCCAGAAGTCGGGGCCTTTTGTCTTCAGTTTGCTGGAACCCACATTCACTAAGCAGAGCTTGTAATGATCATTGGGACCCAGTAAAAATGGAAATGTTCATGTTAAATTCAAGAGGAAGTACATTGTAGGTTTGGGAAGAAAGGCCAAGTACACAGTGGTAAAGAGCTAAGAGAAGAACTTGGGAGCTCCATATCAGATATGGCTTAGGTAAACTCTGGCCTCACAAGAGGGAGGTTACAGGGGAGGGGAATGACTCTGTACAAACAGCATTTACAGGTCTAAAATGCTGCTTTAGAGAAGGATCAAAGATGAGCACACTGAGAAAGATTTAAAACAGATAAGCATGATGAAGTCATGAGCCAGAGAAGAACAAGGTAAGTAACAGGGTCTTGAAATCCCTAGAGAAATAGTTGGTGAAATGAACATTTTTGATTTATTCAAAGGTCAAAAAGGGAAAGTTTCCAAACTATGTTCAGTAATGAATAGGCATTATTGAAATGACATAATCTGAAAATGGTTATTTTGATAATCCCTTCTTCCTCTCCACTTTTACCGAAACTTCTTTAAGGGCCCAAATCAAATCCTACCTACATTTGGTGAATTTTTGTTAATCATCCTACTCAAAATGACCACTCTTGTTACAGCACTTACCGTTTTAACCTCTCACCTGGCACTTAGCATAGATTGCCTTGCATAGACAGATCTCTTTTCACTAAATCTGATCAACTGATATTTATGACTTATCTCCTCAGTTACATTTCTTGAGGGCAGTGGCCTTATATTCATTCAATAGCAAATACCCACTGATCATCTACTACAAAAGGCTCTATAAAGGAATACAAAAGAAAACCAGACAGACTGCCCTCATGCAAATTAAACTAGTTCCAAATTTTCAAGAGTACAGATATTTAAAACCTAATAGATATTATTTTAGATGTGGTTCAGTTATGATGTAATAAAGTTATTCTTTTCTCCAAAATTAATTTAACAGATTCATCCTTCACCCCAAACTAATTTCAGTATAATTTTTCATTCACTCTTCACTTACTTAGAATTAAAATGCATCAGTCAAAAATCATGAATGCATAAGACCTTTAAAATGCATTTTAAATTTAGACTAAATTAACCTTAATTATTAAAAATGCAGATGATTTATTACTGTTAAAATCTCACAAAAGATACCTTCTATATTTGATATGGTTAGGTTTTGGGTCCCCACCCAAATCTCATCTTGAATTGTAATCCCCAGGTGTTGAGGGATCTAGTGGGAGGTGATTGGATTATGTGGGTGGTTCCCCCATGCTGTTCTTGAGACTGAGTGAATTCTTACAAGATCTGATGGTTTTACAAATGGTAGTTTTCCCTGTGCTTGCACACACTCTCCTGCTGCCATGTGAAAAGGTCCAAGTTTGCTTCCCCTTCACCTTCTTCCATGACTGTAAGGTTCCTGAGGTCTCCCCAGCCATGTGGAACTGTGAGTCAATGAAACCTCTTTTCTTCATAAATTACCCAGTCTCAGGTATTTCTTTATAGAAGTGTGAAAATGGACTAATACTGTTACAGGTAGTTAGGCATGAGTGAGGCCGGGGAGGGCTCTCCCCCCACCCACTAGAAATGTCGGGTGATAGTTCAGCAATTATCGCATTGCCTCTCTCAGCAGTAGGGGTGCCAGGGAGAGGTTGTTTCCGGATGGTCCACACCTGTTAACATCGAGACAAAAATGGTGAAGTACGATCTCGGGGGGGTGGGTACGCTCCACCAGAAAAGGGAAGAAAGCCTCAGATGGGCATATGTATAACTCCCTGAACACACTGCGCGTGCTCAATTCCAAAGGGTAAGGAAAGCACTGGGCATGAGAAAGCCCACCCTAAGGGAAGAATCATGGGAAAGAGGTGAGCCCATAAAGTCCTAGGATCAAGGTAAAAGGGCCTTTTTTTTTTTCTGTCTTCTTTTGCTGTCTTTTTTTTTTTAACTTATTTATTTATTTTTCCTTTTTTTAAGTTATACTTTAAGTCCTAGGGTACATGTGCACAACGTGCAGGTTTGTTACATATGTATACATGTGCCATGTTGGTGTGCTGCACCCATTAACTCGTCATTTACATTAGGTATATCTCCTAATGCTATCCCTCCCCACCCCACAACAGTCCCCGGTGTGTGATGTTCCCTACCCTGTGTCCAAGTGTTCTCATAGTTCAATTCGCACCTATGAGTGAGAACATGCAGTGTTTGGTTTTTTGTCCTTGTGATAGTTTGCTGAGAATGATGGTTTCCAGCTTCATCCATGTCCCTACAAAGGACACGAACTCATCCTTTTTTATGGCTGCATAGTATTCCATGGTGTATATGTGCCACATTTTCTTAATCCATTCTATCATTGATGGACATCTGGGTTGGTTCCAAGTCTTTGCTATTGTGAATAGTGCCACAATAAACATACGTATGCATGTGTCTTTGTAGCAGCATGATTTATAATCCTTTGAGTACATACCCAGTAATGGGATGGCTGGGTCAAATGGTATTTCTAGATCTAGATCCTTGAGGAATCGCCACACTGTCTTCCTCCATGGTTGAACTAGTTTACACTCCCACCAATAGTGTAAAAAGTGTTCCCATTTCTCCACATCCTCTCCAGCACGTGTTGTTTCCTGACTTTTTAATGATCGCCATTCTAACTGGTGTGAGATGGTATCTCATTGTGGTTTTGATTTGCATTTCTCTGATGGCCAGTGATGGTGAGCATTTTTTCATGTGTTTTTTGGCTGCATAAATGTCTTCTTTTGAGAAGTGTCTGTTCATATCCTTTGCCCACTTTTTGATGGGGTTGTTTTTTTCTTGTAAATTTGTTTGAGTTCTTTGTAGATTCTGGATATTAGCCCTTTGTCAGATGAGTAGATTGCAAAAATTTTCTCCCATTCTGTAGGTTGCCTGTTTACTCTGATGATAGTTTCTTTTGCTGTGCAGAAGTTCTTTAGTTTAATTAGATCTCATTTGTCAATTTTGGCTTTTGTTGCCATGCTTTTGGTGTTTTAGACATGAAGTCCTTGCCCATGCCTATGTCCTGAATGGTATTGCCTAGGTTTTCTTCCAGGGTTTTTATGGTTTTAGGTCTAACATTTAAGTCTTTGATCCATCTTGAATTAATTTTTGTATAAGGAGTAAGGAAGGGATCCAGTTTCAGCTTTCTACATATGGCTAGCCAGTTTCCCCAGCACCATTTATTAAATAGGGAATCCTTTCCCCATTTCTTGTTTTTGTCAGGTTTGTCGAAGATCAGATGGTTGTAGATGTGTGGTATTATTTCTGGGGGCTCTGTTCTATTCCACTGGTCTATATCTCTGTTTTGGTACCAGTACCATGCTATTTTGGTTACTGTAGCCCTGTAGTATAGTTTGAAGTCAGGTAGCGTGATGCCTCCAGCTTTGTTCTTGGCTTAGGATTCACTTGGCAATGTGGGTTCTTTTTTGCTTCCATATGAACTTTAAAGTAATTTTTTCCAATTCTGTGAAGAAAGTCATTGGTAGCTTGATGCGGATGGCATTGAATCTATAAATTACCTTGGGCAGTATGGCCATTTTCACGATATTGATTCCTCCTACCCATGAGCATGCAATGTTCTTCCATTTGTAAATTAGGTATTGATGGGACGTATCTCAAAATAATAAGAACTATTTATGACAAACCCACAGCCAATATCATACTGAATGGGCAAAAACTGGAAGCATTCCCTTTGAAAACTGGCACAAGACAGGGATGCCCTCTCTCACCATTCCGATTCAACATAGTGTTGGAAGTTCTGGCCAGGGCAATCAGGCAGGAGAAAGAAATAAAGGGTACTCAATTAGGAAAAGAGGAAGTCAAATTGTCCCTGTTTGCAGACGACGTGATTGTGTATCTAGAAAACCCCATCGTCTCAGCCCAAAATCTCCTTAAGCTGATAAGCAACTTCAGCAAAGTCTCAGGATACAAAATCAATGTGCAAAAATCACAAGCATTCTTATACACCAATAACAGACAAACAGAGAGCCAAATCATGAGTGAACTCCCATTCACAATTGCTTCAAAGAGAATAAAATACCTAAGAATCCAACTTACAAGGGAGGTGAAGGACCTCTTCAAGGAGAACTACAAACCATTGTTTTTTTGCTTTCTTCTCTTGGACCTTCAGGTCTCCTTCAAGCAAATTTTCCTTTCTTTCCTATCCTAAAACCTTTTAAATAAGCTTCCACTCCTGATCTGAAAATTGCCTCAGTCTCTTTTTCTGCTATATGGCCCTCAGTCGAATTCTTTCTTCTGAGGAGGCAAGGACTGAAGTTGCTGTGGACCCATATGGATTCACTGCCAGTAACTTGGATCTCTTCCACCGCTAACAATACAATATTTTTATGATTTATTGTCATTAAATGGCACAAAAATTTCCTCAATTGCCTTAATACATGCAAAAAAAGTTTTTCAAACAGCTATTTATTATATAAACACAAGAGAAAAAATTTTTTTTCTGACGACTGCACTGCCTCCACATTACTCAGACCAAGACTCAGGATTCCCCAAAGATTAGTGATCTGGATTCTATAACCTTTTTAAAAACAATATGTCATTGTCTTCTTTAATCTATAAATAGAGATCACAATTTTTTTAAATTATCACATAATATTACATTATATGGATATATTATAATTTGTATAATCCCTTATTGGCAGATAGTTATGTTATTTTCAGGTTTTCACAACAGAAAAAAGCAATATTATGAACATCTGTATTAATTTCCTAGGGCTGCCGTAACAAATTACCACAAACTGGGTAGCTTAAAAAACCAATTCAATTTCTTACAATTCAGGATGTCCACAGTTCAAAATCAAGGTGTCAGCAGGGGTGGTTCCTTCTAGAGCCCCTGAAGGAAAAATTGTGTCATGCTTCTCTCTCAGCTTCAGGTGGTTGCTAGCAATCTTTGGCATTCCTCACTTTGCCTTCTACTCTCTATGTCACTATGTTTTCTTCTAAGGATACCAATCACTGAACTTAAGGAATACTCTAATTCCAGTAGATTTAATCTCAAGATCCTTAATTATTAATGTATCTGCAAAGACCTTATTTTCAATTAAGGTCACATTCTGAGGTTCCTGACAGACATGAACTTTGGGGAGACATTATACAACCACTAGAACATTCTTAAAAATATTTATTTGTTCATACATTTTGTTAAGTTCACAGGATGAATTCCCTAGGGTAGAATCTCCTCTTGGAGAAACTCCCCAGCTTCCCTCTAAGAATTTTCCTTTTAGCCTCTATTGGGGTAGGCAGCAAATTATAAGACCTTCCCCACTCCCTCATTCCCCTTGCCAAATCTCACACTAATCCCAGATTCTTTGTCTGGAAAATCAGAATTAGGACTGAAATAAAAATGATACTTTTTTGGATACTTATAGTGAAGGTAGTGTAAAGCTAAAGCTGAGGCTTCCATATTTAGGCCAAGTATATAAGGAATGAGAGAAAGCTGTTCTATAGAGGAAGAAGAAAAAGGCAGATGAGGCAAATAGTAGCAGACATTAAACACCATGGTAGTGTCAGAGGCATTTGAACCAGGGCAACTCCATCTTGAATAGTGGCTGGATAAAATGAGGCTGAAATCTGCTGAGCTGCATTCTCAGGAGGTTAGGCATTCATAATCACGGAACAAGACAGGAGGTCAGCAGGATGGGATTCTGGCTGATAAAGAAGCCAGCCAAAATCCATCAAAACCAAGATGGCAAAAAAAGTGACCTCTGGCCCTGGCACTGCTAATCATATGCTAATTATAATGCATTAGCATGCGAAAAGACACTCCCACCAGTGCCATGACAGTTTGCAAATGTCATGGCAACGTCTGGAAGTTACCTTATATAGTCCAGAAGAGGGAGGAACCCTCAGTTCCAGGAATTACCCGCCCCTTTCCTGGAAAACTCATAAATAACTCACTCCTTGTTTAGCATATAATTAATAAATAACCATAAAAATAGCCAACCAGCAGCCCTCAGGGTTGCTCTGCCCTTGGAGAAGCCATTCTTTTATTCCTTTACTTTCTTAATAAACTTGCTTTCGATTTACATGGACTTGCCTGGAATTCTTTCTTGCACAAGATCCAAGAACCCTCTCTTGGGGTCTGGATTGGGTAACAGTAGCAGAGACTGTAGAGAGTAATCTTAATAACTATAAACAATTTTCGTCAGAAAAATAGTCATTGTTTCTGATTTTCCTATAATCACATAAGTATTCATCCATGTAAGTTAATAATCTTTGAAAATACAATTTCGATGGCAGCATAATGTTCTATCATATAATAATCACTTTATCATTATATTTGTGGGTGCATTACACAGTACAACCAAACTACTTTCCAGAATGGTTGGACCAATTATAATCCTATTAGCAGTACATAACGGTGACTGGTTCACATATTAACTTCAGTAACATTGAACAATATAATGTCTTACTTTAAGAGGTAGAAAACTATATATTATTAATTTTTAATTTACATTTCTCTGGGTTACTAAACTATTTATATGTTTATTATTTTCTGTTTATTAATGGTATATTTTCTTTGGCGAAATGTTTATCCAAGTTATTTAACCACCTTGCGCCTTAATTTTCTCCTCTGTAGATTAGGCATAATACCTATTATGATGATGAAATATTGCAAAAGTGAATTGAGTAAGCAAGGAATAAATGTTAGTTCTCTTTTAAAGAGTTTATTCTACAATGAGATAAAACACCTTTATTCTGATAGGGTGAAATATCTTAGAAAAACATACAGTCTATAATAATTTGTTAGAAAAAATAATAGATTCATTGGAATTATATGTAGTCTTTTTTCAGAAAGCAGTAAGAAATAGTTACTCTTAAGTAACTTATCTGTGAAAATCATAATTTATTATTATTATTATTATACTTTATGTACTGGGACACATGTGCAGAACGTGCAGGTTTGTTACATAGTTATACATGTGCCATGGTGGTTTGCTGCACCTATCAACTGGTCATCTACATTAGGTATTTCTCCTAATGCTATCCCTCCCCTTACCCCCCACTCCCCAACAGTCCCCAGTGTGTGGTGATGTTCCCCTCCCTGTGCCCATATGTTCTCATTGTTCAACTCTCACTTATGAGTGAGAACATGTGGTGTTTGATTTTCTGTTCCTGTGCTAGTTTGCTGAGAATGATTCTTTCCAGCTTCATCCATGTCCTGGCAACAGACATGAACTAATTCTTTTTTATGGCTGCATAGTATTCCATGGTGTATATATGTCACATTTTCTTTATCCAGTCTATCATTGATGGGCATCTGGGTCGGTTCCAAGTCTTTGCTATTGTGAATAGTGCTGCAATAAACATACGTGTGCATGTGTCTTTATAGTAGAATGATTTATAATCCTTTGGGTATATACCCAGTAATGGGATTGCTGGGTCAAATGGTATTTCTGGTTCTAGATCCTTGAGGAATCGCCACACTGTCTTCCACAATGGTTGAACTAATTTACACTCCCACCAACAGTGTAAAAGCGTTCCTATTTTTCCACATCCTCTCCAGCATCTATTGTTTCCTGACTTTTTAATGATTGCCATTCTAACTGGAGTGAGATGGTATCTCATTGTGGTTTTGATTTGCATTTCTCTAATGACCGGTGATGATTAGCTTTTTTTCATATGTTTGATGGCCATATAAATGTCTTCTTTTGAAAAGTATCTGCTCATATCCTTCGCCCGCTTTTTGATGGGGTTGTTTTTTTTCTTGTAAATTTGTTTAAGTTCCTTGTAGATTCTGGATATTAGCCCTTTGTCAGATGGATAGATTGCAAAAATTTTCTCCCATTTTTAAGATTGCCTGTTCACTCTGATGATAGTTTCTTTTGCTGTGCAGAAGTTCTTTAGTTTAATTAGATCCCATTTGTCAATTTTGGCTTTTGTTGCCATTGCTTTTGGTGTTTTAGTCATGAAGTCTTTGCCCATACCTATGTCCTGAACGGTATTGCCTAGGTTTTCTTCTAGGGTTTTTGTGGTTTTAGGTTTTACATTTAACTCTTTAATCCAGCTTGAGTTAATTTTTGTACAAGGTGTAAGGAAGGGGTCCAGTTTCAGTTTTCTGCATATGGCTAGCCAGTTTTCCTAACACCATTTATTAAATGGGGAATCCTTTCCCCCATTTCTTGTTTTTGTCAGGTTTGTCAAAGATCAGATGGTTGTAGATGTGTGGTGTTATTTCTGAGGCCTCTGTTCTGTTCCATTGGTCTATATATCTGTTTTGGTACCAGTACCATGCTGTTTTGGTTACTGTAGCCTTGTAGTATAGTTTGAAATCAGGTAGAGTGATGCCTCCAGCTTTGTTCTTTTTGCTTAGGATTGTCTTGGCTATATGGGCTCTTTTTTGGTTCCATATGAAATTTAAAGTTGTTTTTTTCTAATTCTGTGAAGAAAGTCAATAGTTTTTTATATTTATTCAAATAAAAGCTTGATGGGAATAGCATTGAATCTATAAACTACTTTGGGCAGTATGGCCATTTTCACAATATTAATTCTTTCTATCTGTGAGCATGGAATGTTTTTCCATTTGTTTGTATCCTCTCTTATTTCCTTGAGCAGTGGTTTGTAGTTCTCCTTGAAGAGGTACTTCACATCCCTTGTAAGTTATATTCCTAGGTATTTCATTCTCTTTGTAGAAATTGTGAATGGGAGTTCCCTCATGATTTGGCTCTCTGTTTGTCTATTATTGGTGTATAGGGATGCTTGTGATTTCTGCACATTTTGTATCCTGAGACTTTGCTGAAGTTGCTTATCAGCTTAAGGAGTTTTTGGGCTGAGACGATGGGGTTTTCTAATATACAATCATATTATTATTATAATACAATCATATGTTTTCTAAATATAAAATCATACTATTTCTAAATATACAATCATATTTTCTAAATATACAATCATACAATCAAGATGGAGTCTTGCTCTGTTGCCCAGGCTAGAGTGCAGTGGCACGATCTCAGCTCACTGCAACCTCCACCTCCCAGGTTCAAGTGATTCTCCTACCTCAGCCTCCCAAGTAGCTGGGATTACAGGCATGTGCCACCATGCCCAGTTAATTTTTGTATTTTTAGTAGAGACAGGGTTTCACCATGTTGGCCAGGCTGGTCTCGAACCCCTGACTTCAGGTGATCCACTTGCCTTGGCCTCCCAGGGTGCTGGGATTACAGGCGTCAGCCACTGTGCCCAGTGAAAATTATAATTTGTATATAATGACAAGCAACAATAGCTTTATAAAACTAGAACTTATTGGCTTATTTTTATTTTTATTTTTTGAGACAGGATCTCACTGTGTCGCCCAGGCTGGAGTGCAGTGGTATGATCTCAGCTCACTGCAAGCTCTCCCTCCTGGGTTCAAGTGACTCTCCTGCCTCAGCCTACCAAGAAGCTGGGACTATAGGCATGCATCACCATGCCCGGCTAATTTTTGTATTTTTTGGTGGAGACTGGGTTTCACTGTGTTGGCCAGGCTAGTCTTGAACTCCTGCCTAAGTGATCCACCTACATTGGCCTCCCAAAGCACTGGGATTACAGGTGTGAGCCACTGTGCCCGGCCTTATTGGCTTATTTTATCCAATTCAAAAATAATCTTGTAAATCTGAACAGTCAGAAATCAAGGTGAAAACAATAAAAGCACTCAAGAAAATCACATACATACATATTACTTAATGTGCCCATGAGTTTAACAGTCATCCTTATTGGAAACAATATGAAAGAGAACCACAAAAATAGAGATATAAACACAGCATGTCCACTAAGAACAAATCAGCTAAATAACACTAGTTTCACAATAAATTTGCTTGAAATAGTGTCTAGTGAGCTGTGATCTACAGAAGACTTTCAAGTGCAGAAGCTATAACCAGATAACACAAAAGGTGCTGTGATGGGGCCACTGATCATACTCATAAGAACTAGTTCCTGGGCCTATCATAAAGAATGCTTGTTTCCTGAATTTGTACCTCATTGGAGGGATTCACTTTAAAGTGATAGGAGAAGCTTTAAATAATTGGGGTATTAAACTGGCTGTCTAATGTAAGTTGATGATCCAATCCTGTAAAAAAGGGTGAAAAAAAAAACAGTGAGAGAAGTGAATTAAGTATCTATTTTGCACCAGATGCTATACAACGTGATGCTTTTTTTTCAATTTAAGAAACTGTAAAATTCAGAATAAAGAATAATGTAACAAACAGGCTCATGCCTAAGAATTTATCATTGTTTATATTTTGTTATGTCTCTATCAAGCTTTTATTTGAATGAATACAAAAATCTATTGCAGATAAAGTCATGTCCAGGCATGGCGGCTCATGCCTATAATCTCAACACTTTGGGAGGCCAAGGTGGGAGGACTGCTTGAGCTCAGGAGTTCAAGATGAGCCTGAGCAACATAGTGAGATCCCATCTCAATATTTAAAATAAAAATAAAATAAAATAATACAAAAAAAAGTCAAAGTGTAATTGCCTGAAGGGTTCTTCTTGCCCACTGCACAGACAAAACCAGCTCACTGACAACATGGTACTGCAGTAAAGAAAGATTTTAACTGATGTGAGGCTGGCCACACGGAAGACAGAGTTATTACTCAAATTAGCCTCTCTGAAGGCTTGGAGGTTAGGGATTTTCAAGGATAATTTGGTGGGCAGGGAACTAGGGAATGGGTGCTGCTGATTGGTTGGAGATACAATCATAGGGGTGTGGAAAACAATCCTCTTGTGCTGAGTCTGTCTCTGGTTAGGGGGTGACAGGACCAGTTGAGTTATGAATCTCAATGCCAGAATGCAAAAATCTGAATTTCAAGTACCAATAGTAGGAGTAATCAGAGAAGTCACAAATGTGTGTCCTCTGGCCTGTGACTCCTGAGCAGTAAGGGATTACAGAAATTACATCTATACTTGAGCAGAATTCAGGCCCCTCCCATAATCCTAATCTTGTGGCCTTCATTAGTCTTACAAAGGCAGTTTCAGCCCCTGAACAAGCAGGGGATCAGTTATAGGGAGGGAATATTATCCTTGCTTCAAAGTTAAAAACTATAAACGAAATTCCTCCCATGGTTAGCTTTACCTACACACAGTAATGAGCGAAGGCAGCCAGCCTGTGAGGCTAGAAGCAAGATGGAGTCAGCCATGTTAGCTTTCTCTCAATGTCATAATCTTTGCAAAGGCAGTTTCAAAAGTCAACCATCTGTCCGGCCAATTCCCCTTCATGCATTTCCAGATATAATGGTTAATTTGGTGTGTATCACTATAATTCATTTTTAAATGATTTTACATAAATGTTGTCCACATAGTTTTGCTTTGTTTTCTTGTTTTATCGAAATAAGTGTAAATATCATTTTGCAAATAGCTTTTATCAATAAAAATTATTCTTGAGAGATCTATTAGATACTATATTTCATTCCTTTTAATTTCTGTATAGTATGCTATCATAGAAATATAAATCACATTTTGTTTATCCATTCCCATATTAATGAACATTCTAGATTGTTTCCTATGTTTTTGTTAAACAATACTGCAGTGAGCAACCTTGTTTATACTTCCTTACGTACACAAATGTCTTGTTTCATGCTTTATATGCATATAGAAGAGTCTTCCTAGTTGGTGGAGAAGGAAAAGAAAAAAAGAAAGAAATGGAAAGGGGTCTTGAGCTACCACAGAAGGCAGAAGGTCTAAGGGCAATGAATGCTCACTGCAGTAGAATTCACCCCATTCACCCCATTATCACTGCTATATTTCAGGCCCTCTTTCCTTGACTTGGCATGATAAAAAGTAAAGTAAGAAAAAAGTAAAAGAACGACAAATGCTAAATACATTATTTTACATGAGGGGAGTCAATAGATATTGTTTCACTTTTGATAGAGAAATGTAGATTCAATTTTTTTTAATTTAAAGGTAAGCTTGTAACATAAAAAAAACTTCTAAATCATACTTTATTCAGGCCACAAAATATTTCATAATGCACAATCACATTTTCACTAAAAAAATACACACACATGGCCAGGTGTGGTGGCTCACGCTTGTAAACCCGGCACTTTGGGAGGCCGAGGTGAGTGGATCACCTGAGGTCAGGAGTTCGAGACCAGCCTGGCCAACATGGCGAAACCCCATCTCTATTAAAAATACAAAAATTAGCTGGGCATGGTGGCATGTACCTGCAATGCCAGCTACCCGGCAGGCTGAGGTACGAAAATCACTTGAACCGGGAGGTGGAGGTTGTAGTGAGCCGAGATTGTGCCACTGCACTCCAGCCTGGGCAACAGAGGGAGACTCCATCTCAAACACACACACACACAAACACACACACATACATAGAGAAAAGACATATAGCAAATAACTGGTTAAGAAGAACTTTTCCATGAGGCCACAGATGTGGGTTAAGAGGGGCAGCGAAACAGTAGGAGGTGGTACCATGGAGTCTGGATACCTGCTTGTGCAGTTTAATTGTGCCTCATCTCCAGCCGGGTCCCAATTTTACCCATTTCATTTTATTTTTTTATTTTTATTTTAATATTTGAAGAGGTTTATTCTGACTCAAATATGAGTGACCACGTCCATGACACAGCCTCACGAGGTCCTGGGAATATGTGTCCAGGGTGGCTGGGTTACAGCTTGGCTTTATACAATTTAGGGAGACAGAGGGTACAGTCAAAGACATAAATTTATGCATGTAAGGTACACATTGGTTCAGTCCAGAAGGGTGGGACATCTTTATGGGGGGTGACAGGGAGGGCTTACAGGTCATAGGTGAATTTAAAGATTTTCTAATTGACAATTGGTTGAAAGAGTTGAGGTTTTCCTAAAGAGTTGAAGTAGGCAGAAAGAAATGCTTAAGATAAGGGGGGATGGGCAGAGTGCAGTAGCTCACGCCTGTAATCCCAGCACTTTGTGGGGCTGGGGCAGGGTCGCAGGTGGGGATCACTTAAGGTCAGGAGTTCGAGACTAGCCTGGCCAACATGGTGAAACCTCATCTCTACTAAAAATACAAAAATCAGCTGGGTTTGGTGGTGTGTGCCCCTAATCCTAGCTACTTGGGAGACTGAGGCACGAGAATCACTTGAACCCACGAGGCCGAGGTTGCAGTGAGCCAAAATTGCACAACTGCACTCCAACCTGGGTGACAGAGCGAGACTTCATCTCAAAATAAAAATAAAAATAAGGGTATTGGAAGCCAATAACAAGTTCTTGTTATGTTTTTATTATATAGATGAAGTCCCAAGTTGGAGACTTCAGAGAGAATAATAGATAGTAAATGTCTCCTATCAGACCTTAAAAGATGTCAGACTCTCCTGGATCAGGAAAAGACCTTGAAAGGGAAGAAGATTCTCTATATGCAAATTTTCCCCATAAGAGGTGGCTTTGCAGGGCCATTTCAAAATATGTCAAAGAAATATTACTTTGGGGTAAAATACTTTCATTTCCTTCAGGGCCTGCCATCTACCATGTGATGCTATAACAGAGAGTCAGGTTGGAGTTGGGTATCTTATTGCAAAAAGAATCTGGTTGTCAGTCTTTTATGATCTCTATTTTAATGCTGACACTGGTCAGCTGTGCCTAAACTCCAATGGGAGGAGTTATAAGCAGACATGTCAGACCTCTCTTTTCCTGTCATGGCCTGAACCAGTTTTTCAGGTTTCTTTGGGATTCCCTTGGCCATAAAAGGTGTGTGTGTGTGTGGGCCGGGGGCAGGCGGGGGGGTGGGAGGGGCGTTTCCATTCATTTGGTTGAAGGCAATTTCATTGTTAAATTGAATGCTGGGCAGAGTGATTACTAGTGTTGCATTTCCTTTTTTGCTTCTTTGGCTTGGTATAGTTGATAAAGGTTTCACTGAAGAGACAATATTTGAAGGTGCTTTAAAGGATGCATAGGAGAGGAGTATTCAGGGCAGAGATAACACATATAGTTGACTCTGGAACAACACAGGTTTGAACTGTCCAGGTATACTTCTATGTGGATTTTTTTCAATAAATATATTGGAAAATTTTTTGGAGATTTGTGACAATTTGAAAAAACTTGCAGACAAACTATGTAGCTTGGAAATATAAAAAAATTAAGAAAAAGGTATGTCATGGATGCATAAAACTTATGTAAATACTAGTCTATTTTATCATTTACTAACATATACATAAATCTATTATAAAAAGTTAAAATTTATCAAAACTTACACATATACTTACAGATGGTAAACAGCACTATTCACAGTCAAGAAAAATAGAAATGTAAAGATGTAGTATTAAATGATAACTGCATAAGATTAACTTAGTACATACTGCAAATACTGTAATAATTTCATAGCTATTTCCTGTTACTACTGTGGTGAGCTCAAGTCTCACGAGCATCTGCTTAAAACACTATGTGATACTAATCATCTCCCTGTGAGCAGTTCATCTCTCCAGTAAATTGCATATGGCAGTAAAAAGTGATCTCTTGTGGTTCTCATGTATTTTTATCGTGTTTAGGGCAATATTGTAAACCTTGAATAACACCACAGGACCTATATGAAGTGTCACTAGTGATGCTAGAAGTGCTCCCAAGAAGCAGAGAAAAGTCATTACATAACAAGAAAAAGTTTAATTGCTTCATATGTACTGTACTTTAAGGTCTGCAGCTGCAGTTGCCAACCATTTCAAGACAAATGAATCCAGTGTAAAGACCATTGTAAAAAAACAAAAAGGGAATTTGTGAAGGCATCACTGCAGCTATGCCAGCAGGAGCAAAAACTTTGCACTTTTTGTGAAATGCCTTTTTATCTTGTATTGAAATGCAGCTTTTATGTGGGTCCAGGATTGCTAAAGGAAAGGCCTATCTATAGATTCTCATGTGATTCGAGAAAAAGCAAAGTCATTATATGATGACTTAAAGCAAAAGAAAGGTGAAGGATCTAAAGCTGGAGATTTAATGCCAGCATAGGATGGTTTGATAATTTTAGAAAGGGGTTGGGCTTTAAAATGTCAAGATGGCAGGAGAAGCAGCTTCTGTAGACCAAAAGGCAGAAGACAAGTTCCCAGATGCCATTAAGAAAATTGAGAAGAAAGAATATCTGCCTGAACAGGTTTTTAATGCAAACAAAAGTACCCTATTCTGGAAAAAAAAAAATGCCACAAGGGACATTTATTAGTAAGGAAGAGAAGCAAGCACCAGGATTTAAGGCAGGAAGGGATAGGTTAACTCGAATAAAGGAGGAGACCACCCCTCACATTGTCTTATGTCCAATTTCTGCCTCCAAAGAAAGAAAAAGTAAAAACTAAAAGGCAGAAATGAAATCCACAAGCAGACAGCCCGGCACCACACCCTGGGCCTGGTAGTTAAAGATCCACTCCTGACCTAATCGGTTATGTTATCTATAGATTACAGACATTGTATAGAAAAGCACTGTGAAAATCCCTATCCTGTTTTGTTCCAATCTAATTACCGGTGCATGCAGTCCCCAGTCACGTACCCCCTGCTTGCTCAATCCATCACGACCCTCTTGCATGCACCCCCTTAGAGTTGTGAGCCCTTAAAAGGGACAGGAATTGCTCACTCGGGAAGCTCGGCTCTTGAGACAGGAGTCTTGCCGATGCCCCTGGCAGAATAAACCCCTTCCTTCTTTAACTCGGTGTCTGAGGAGTTTTGTCTGTGGCTCGTCCTGCTACACTACTACTTTGTGCAAAGGCAGTTGGATTTATGATCAGGACTGCCCTTATCTATAAAGCTGCTAACCCCCAAGTCTTGAAGGGAAAAGACAAAACCAGCTTCCAGTCTCTGGTTATGCAACAAGAGGGCCTGGAAAACAAGAACGCTTTTTCTAGATTGGTTCCATTGATGCTTTGTCCCTGAAGTCAGAAGTATCTTGTGTTAGTAAGGAACTGCCTTTTAAAAGTTTTTTTTTTTTTAATGTTGGACAATGTTGGACAATGCCTCTGCCCACTGAGAACCCCATAAGTTCAACATCAAAAGTATCAAAGTGATCTACCCCCTTAAATGCAAAATCTCTAAATCAGGGGATCCGAAGGACCATTAAGGCTCATGTAAACACAACACTCTGTGGAAAACATTGTCAACGTTATGAAAGAGAGGCCCATAGACAGAACATCATGAAAGTCTGGAAAATTACACCATAGAAGATGCCATTATTATAGAAAAAAGTCATGAATGCCATCAAGCCCCAAAACAATAGATTCCTGTTGGAGAAAATTGTGTCCAGATGTTGTACACATGACTTCACAGGATTTACAACAGGGTCAGTAAAGGAAATCATGAAACAGATTGTAGATACGGCAAAAAAGGTAGAGGGTGAAGGGTTTCAAGATATGGACCTTGGAGAAATTAAATACCTAATAGATACTACATCACAGGAATTAGCAGAAGATGGCTTGATGGAAATGAGTGCTTCTGAACCAATGCCAGAATGGGGAAGAAGATGTAGAAGAAGCAGTGCCTGAAAACAAACTGACATTAGACAATCTGGCAGAAGGGTACCTATTATTTTATTTATTATTTTGATTAATGGAGACAGAGTCTTACTATGTTGTCCAGGCTGGTCTTGAACTTCTGGCCTCAAGCAATCCTTTCACCTCAGCTTTCCAAAGTGCTGGGATTATGAAAATGAGACCCCTTACCTGGACAGAAGGGTTCCTATTATTCAAGACTGCTTTGACTCCTTTTACGACATAGACCCTTATATGATACTAGCACTGAAACTAAAGCAAATAGTGGAAAAATACTGTTATCATATAGAAACATTTTTAGAGAAATGAAAAAGCAAAAAAGTTACACAGAAATTACATGTGTCTTCTTAAAGTCACACCAACTGTGCCTGCCTCTCCTGCCTCCCCTTCCGCCTTCTCCACCTCTTCTGCCTCTGCCACCCCTGAGACAGGACCAGCCCCTCCTCTTCCTCAGCTTACTCAATGTGAAATGATGAGGATGAAGACATTCATGACAATCCACTTCCACTTAATGAATAGTAAATATATTTTCTCTTCCTTATGATTTTCTTAGAGACAGGCTTTTGCTATGTTGCCCAGGCTGGTCTTGAACTCTTGGCCTCAAGCAATCTTCCCACCTTGGCTTCCCAAAGCAATAGGATTACAGACATGAGCTACTGCACCTGGCCCTGATTTTCTTAATAACATTTTATTTTCTTTCACTTACTTTATTATAAGAAGAATATAGTATATAATACATGCACAAAATATGTGTTAATGATCAACTGTTTATGTTATCAGTATGGCTTCAACAGTAAGCTATTAGTAATTAGGCTTTTGGAAAGTCAAAATTGTACATGAATTTTTGACTGGGGTCGGGGGTTGTGCTCAGCACCCCGACCCCTATGTTATTCAAGGGTCAACCGTATATGTGCAAAAACAGGAAAGAACATGGTGTGCCTAGGGAATCTTGCAAAGTAACATGTCTAGGGGAAAGGTATGTCATGAGGCAAAGCTACTAAGATAAACTAGAAGATAAACATGAATAACATGTCTGTGATCTCCCTAAAAAATAAAGAGCAAATGATAAAGAGGAAGGATAAAAAGACAATTAACTTTAAGATAAGCCTAATAGTCTGGACGTGTTAGCAAGAGGATACAAAAGGACAAAATAGGACAATACTGCAATATAAATTATAAAGGGGGCTTGAATTAAGATGTCTGTGAGATACGAAAAATGAAAGAGAAGAAAGGCATATATTTGACTAAGATTTCGATGATGAAAGGATATGTTTCCAACTGATATTCCAAATTGGTCACACAGAAGACAACAAAAAGCATGCAATATAACGATTACACTGCTGAAAAACTAATAAAATGTCAGAAGTATTAAGAAAGTTATCTGCTTTCTTTCCGTAGAAGAAAGGAAGAAATAACTTTAAATATGCAGGGCATTTGTCATAAATATTCCCCAAACAGATTTTTCATTATAATAAGGTGCTTAGTATGGTGGCTGACACATACCAGGTACCAATAGATATGGGCTATTATGTTAGTAGTGTTGTTTTTCATATTAGCAAAAAGGCCACAAAAGGAACTCATTTTCCCTAGAAATCTGTATATTCTTTAATTAACAAATAGTGCTTTCTCTTTGAAATCTTGGCATGGGTTTTCAGAATTTAAAGTCTTTCCTGATGCCAAGATTATAAGGCATCTCATCAGATCTAGTTGTTGAAAACACCTTTAAATAGAAGATTAAGTATATAAAACTTCCTCTGGTGGTAGGAAGATCACCAACGAGGATTTTGAACAAGTCTCTGCATAGAGTAGGGCCCATTATCTGAAATGAGAAACTAATTATATCTTCTTACTTACTGCTAAAATATACTCCATTAAAACTCCTCTATAAGTTGGGCATAGCAGCATGCACCTGTAGTCCCAGCTATTCAGAAGGCTGAAGTGGGAGGATCACTTGAGCCCAGGAGTTTGAATCCAGCCTGGGCAATACAGCAAGACCCTGTCTCAAAAAACAAACAAACAAAACCTTCCTCTATAAAGTAGCAGACTCCAAAAAGTGAAATGTAAATACTATGTTCGAGTAGACAAATCTTTTTTAGCAGGTTAAAGGCAACAGTTCTCAAACGGTGGTTGATGTACCCTTTTTGGAGTCTTTGAGGTCAAAACTATTTTCATAATACTTAGAGTTATTTAACTTATGCACTGTATTGACATTTACACTAATGGCACATTTACATTAATGGCACAAAAGCAATGGTAGGTACACTTTTGCACAAATTAGGGCAGTAAGAACCAGTCTATACTATAATAATTGTATTCTTCTCCACCACCATATATTCATAGTTAAAAAAAAAAGTCAGCTTCAATTAACAGTGCCTTTGATGAAGCAATAAAAATTACTAATTGTATTAAATCTCAACTCTTGGGTGCACATCTTTTTAATATTCTCTATCATTAAATGGAATTTGCATAAAGAACTTCTACTATATCCCAAAGTATAATGTTGTCTCAAGGAATAGCACTTGTATGACTGTTTTGAGATGTCAGCTCAACTTAGCCGCTTTTTTCATCAACCACATTTTTACCTAAAAGATGAACTGACAAGTAAACTATGATTATTCATTCCTGGGTATTTAGAAGATGTTTTCCTAGAAATGAGCAAATTGAGCCTTGTCCTTTCAAAAAAAAAGAACAAATAAGTGTATTTTCCTTTTTTGCCAGCAATAAAATTCAAGCAAAAATAAGAATTTTGGAAAACTTGCATCTACCACAATAAGCTTGACAGCTTCCCAATACTTAAAGACTTCTGATGACGTCAGAGATGATAATAATAACACGTGTTTTTTTAAAATATTACATAAAGAAATATCTCAACATCTGGAAGATCTGCATCAACAGTGAACCAATATTTTCCAAATGATCTATGCATGGTGCTATAAAATGATGCATAGGTAAAAGTCCATTCAAAGTGCAAGAAAGGCCAATGGATCTTAATGTATGATGGCAAGAAAAATTCAATGATATGATCTCAGATTCCACATTCCAATTAACCTTAACACTACCACTTGTCAAGTTTTGGTATACGTAATGTCAAAGAACATCCACAATTATCTAGAAAGGCTATTAAAGTGCTCCTCCCTGGCCAGGTGTGGTGGCTCATGCCTGTAATCCCAGCACTTTGGGTGGCTGAAACGGGCAGATCACTTGAGGCCAGGTGTTTGAGACCAGCCTAGCCAACGTGGTGAAACCCGGTCTCTACAAAAATACAAAAATTAGCCAGGTGTAGTGGCACACACCTGCAATCCCAGCTACTTGGGTGGCTGAGTCATGAGAATCACTTGAGCCCAGGAGGTGGAGGCTGCAGTGAGCTGAGGTTGCACCACTGCACTCCAGCCTGGGCAACAGAGCAAGACTCTGTCTCAAAAACAAACAGACAAACAAAAAACCAACAACAACAACAACAAAAAACTCCCTTCAACAACTACATATATCTGTGTAAAGCCTAATTTTCTTTAAATACTTCAACCAAAACAACAGATTACAACAGATTAAATGCAAAAGCATATATGAAAATCCAGCTGACTTCAATAGAAAAAAAATCCACATATAAAGCTCTTCTGGATTCTCAATAATTTTAGGAGAAGAAGGTGGTCCTGAAAGCAAAAAGTTTGAGAAAAAGAGGGTACAGCACTAGTCTAACATACATCTCAAAGTCTATCACAGGATCAAGCCAATCTTCTATTCACAGGCTGCCAGAATTGGGAGGATTCAAGGGGGTAGAGGGGTCGTCTTTAGCAAAGTTCCCATAATATACTTCTGTTTCAAAGATTTCTACTTAGTGGGACAGTAGTGAGAAAGCTTGGAGGGGGGATTCTACTAGTCTTTTCTTTTTTTTTTTAAGACAGGGTTTCATCATGTTGCCCAGGCTGGTCTCGAACTCCTAAGCTTAAGCGATCCGCCCGCCTTAGCTTCCCAAAGTGCTGAGATTACAGGCGTGAGCCACCAAGCCCACCCCACTAGTTTTTTTTATGCCCCTTAACTATGGCATAGGAGGACAAAAATGAAGAATAAAACTTCACGAAAGGTCCTGATGCAACTCTGGAAGCATGGGCTTTTGTACAACAGTAAGGATCCAATGAATAGTACCTGTGTAAAGATGTTTCAAGAATTTGAACAGTTGAAATAATCCCTTTTCAGAATCCCTTTCATATCCAAACAGCAAAGAAGTTTTCCTATTCTAACAAGCAAAAATTTAAAGGGGCAATAATTAAAAATTAGTTTAAAATTAGGTGTTCCAAAATGGTTCCAGATATGGGAACCTTTATATTGCATAACTCCAGGGTTTTCCCAGGTCTTAGTTGGTGATTATGGTTGTCCAGTAATATAACAAACTGGAAATATAAAGAGGAAAGAACAGGGGGACTAAGAGAAATGGACCCAGAGCCCTGAATTATGTTTTCAGTATATATAATTTCAATCCTTTTGTTGGCTATATAGTATTCTATTATAAGGCCACATCATATTTCATTTACAAAATTGTCTATTAAGCAACATTTAGCTTATTTCCAATTTTTACTGTCAGCCAATGCTATAATAAACAATGTACAAAAAAATCTTTCGTGAATATTAAAAAAACATTTTTTACTTATGGCAGGCTGCTTGCAGTTTCATCTTCACACATAGGTACTTGTTTTCTTTTCTCTGCCCTTAAGGGTGCTTCGGTGGAAAAATTTAAGAAGCAGTGACCTAATCAATTTTCCTCATTTTGCAAATGAGGGAAATAGAGAAGCTAAAAAGTCAACTAGCTTGTCTACATGTATACAGTAAGCATCAGAAGCAGACTCAAACCAGAGTGTCCTGATTGTAGGTTAAATACTTCCTTCCTCAGCCCTATTATATCTCTCTTTCTACTTTTTCTCTTCCTGGTACCAGAGAATACATTTAAAAATTATTTCCTTCTGCTCCTGGCCCTAAACAAAAATACAAAGTCTTTATATGTTGTGCAGTGTTTCCTGCTAGTGACATAGAGAACCTGGGTACAAGGGGAATGAAGAAAGTGGAACCATAATTGAGGCAAATATGAAGTTACATAAAATCATTAAAACAATATGATATTGAGATATAGGAGAGATATCAATAAAACAGGCTAGAAAGTTCAAATATCTGCCCAAAAACATATGGGATTTAGTATATAATAATGTTGACATTTCAAATCATTAAAAGTAGAAAGGAAGTATTCAGTAAATGGTATTGAGGCAACTGGGTAAAAATTATCTTGAGATCAATTAAATTGAATCCTTTCTCCACATTATACACTAGGCTATATTCCAAATATATTTTAAAATATATAATAATAAAGTATTAAAACTACTGGGGGAAAAAACACTCCATGACCACTGCAACATAAAATACCTCATTGGGAATTTCTGCCTTGAGCTATCCTGAAGCCAAAATTTATCAGACAGATCTTGGTGATTCAATCCAGAGATGAAGCAGGCCTCCATGCAGATTAAGATCCTAAGGGAGTTTGCTCCTTGATTATCTTCCATACCCTCAATGCTTGCCTGTCCTCTTCCTTCTTTTGTTATACTGTTTCCTTTGCCTTTAAATGAAATATTCTCTAAGGAGACTTTCAGTCCTTTCAAATATCCAAACTTGTGACATCTTTGCAATATTTTCCATACACTTTCATGAATGTAAAAAATCAGTCATATGGCCCAGCTCATATTCTTGTCAAAAACTTCTACATTTTATGCCACTTTATGGTTTATAAATATATCCATTAACATTTAATTCCCAAAGTAACCTTGTAAGGGAGTAGTCTCACTATTTACTAGAGAAACTGAGGCTCCAAAGATTAAATGACTTACCAACAGTTGCTCAACCAGTAAGAGGCAGAAATGGATTAAAACCTAAGTCTAAGCATATTAATTATACTATGTGGCCTCCAATTTTTGTGACAATTACATGTCTATGATATACCTACAGTAAATTTGAGAGTTTAAGGTAATACCATTGAATCCTGACGAGGCTTATTGAAAGAAAGACACAATGGTATCTGCATTTATCTAATTATTAAAGAGGTAACTTAGTTTTGTATTTGTTTGTTTTTGAGACAGGGTCTAGCTCTGTCTCCAAGGCTTGAGTGCAGTGGCATAACCACGGCTCACTACAGCCTTGATCTCCTGGGCTCAAGTGATCCTCCTACCTCAGCCTCCTGAGTAGCTGGGACTAAAGGAGTGTACCACCACGCCCAGCTAATTTTGTAATTTTTTGTAGAGACAGGGTCTTGAACTGGTCTTGAACTCTTGGGCTCAAGCGATCCTTCCACCTCAGCCTCCCAAAGTGCTGGAATTATAGGCATGAGCCACCGTGCCTGGCTGGTAATTTAGTTTTTAACAGCAATATATAATGCTGATGCCAAGAAGTTGAACATATTCATTCCTTCACTCCACAAATGAATGAACACCTATGGTGGGGCTTAGGCACTGCGTTAGGTAAAGCTCACAGTTTTAGTTAAAATAACAGACATTTTAAAGCAGAAAAACAAATAACTTTTCAGTTCATGGATTACAAAAAGGTAGTTTGAATTTAATTGCATTATCTGATGTTACGAATTCTTAAGAAAGCCATTAACCAAAATGTATATGGTAGTTTAGAGTGTATGAAATCATTACATTGTCTAATTTGATCCTCAAAACAAATCTATGAAGTATTTTCTCTCTCTCTCTGTTTTTTGAGATAGGATCTCGCTATGTTGCCCAGGCTGGTCTCAAACTTCTGGGCTCAAGCGTTCCTTTGCCTCAGCCTTCCTGGTAGCTGGGATTACAAGCACGAGCTACTACATCCACCCTATGAGGTATTTTCAATCCAATTTGACAGCTAAGGAAGGTGAAAATCAAAATTAAGTAGTTTGTATAAATATATATAAGATCACACAGCCTGTAAATGGCAAAGTCATGATTCAAATATAAGGATATTGATTATAAAATTTATTTTCTTTTACTTATTTATATTTTTAGAGATGGGGTCTTGCTTGGTCACCCAGGCTGGAGTAGAGTGGCGTGATCATAGCTCCCTGCAGCCTTGAACTCCTGGGCTCAAGTGATCCTCCTGCTTCAGCCTTTCAACTGGCTGGGACTACAGGCACGTGTCACTATGCCCAGCTAGTACTGTCATTTTAGCAATATTAATTCTTCTGATTCATGAGCATGGGATGTCTTTCCATTTGTTTGTATCCTCATCAATTTCTTTCATCAGCATTCTGTAGTATTCCTCACAGAGGTCTTTTACCTCCTTAAATTTATTCCTATGTAATTTTTTGTAGCTAATATAAACGAGGTTGCATTCTTGATTTATTTTCAAGCTAGTTCACTGTTTGTGTATAGAGATGCTAATTTTTGTATATTAATTTTATATCCTGCAACTTTACTGAATTTATTGATCAGTTCTAAAAGGCTTTCGGTAGAGTCTTCAGGTTTTTCTATATAAAGGTCACGTCATCTACAAACAGGGACAATTTGACCTCCTCCCTGTCAATTTGGATGCTTTTAATTCCTTTCTTTCTCGTGACAAACTGCTCTGGCTAAGACTTTCTGAATTTATTTAATTTAACTTAATTTCTTAAACAGTGTTTCTTATATGAAGTTCCTCAGCAGTAAGACAAAAATTAGACTAGAAAATAAAAGTTTTAAAATTTAAAAAAAATTCCCAAATCTCTCAAATGAATTATGCTAGTTCTACCAGAATCCTTTGGGCCAAGTTCTACTGGAACAAGATATTATTTTCTAGGGTACTCACTGAGCGAGTGTCAGCTTTTAAAGGTCTGAAAAAAACTACTTTAAAGAAAACCAGAGAAAATGGGGTCAGTCAGCCAAGACAAGTGTGCCACAGCAGCAAACAGAGGTTTCTCTGTGATCCAACTAAAATAGCAGTGTTGTTAAACCCCCACACACATATAACTGGAATATTTGCATGGTCTTTCCTATTAAGCTTCAATCTAAATACTAAATTTATTATTTTAAAACCTGGTTTTTATTTTTTAAAAATAAAGAGAATGAAAGTGGAAAAAACACAGGGTAGATAATGAAAGAAAGAATAAAGCAGAAGGGAACCAAGACCTATTGAGTTTATATTCCTATAACCATACTAGTGACTTTATTTACATAATATCTTTTGATATAAAATATCACCTTATAAAATGGGTGATATCATTCTCATTCTACATATTAGAACACTTGAGGCCCAACGAGGTTAAGAAATTTTTCCAGTATATTATAGCTCCTAAATGGGAATATCTGGATTCAATCTTATGTTATATCCCTTTAACAAGAAGCTGTATTCTTTATGCTGAAAAAGCAAAGGACAAAAAAGAAAACAAGAAATACAACCTTCATGCTGAAAAAGCAAAGGAAAAGAAAGAAAACAGAAGAAATACAATCATGAGTGTTAGTCTATACTAATTGTTAAGAGGCAATCCAACTATATAATTCTGGCAACTATAACTTGTAAGTGTGAACAAAACAACACTCGATGTGCTTTTTCCTATTTTAATCACTCCACAACTATCATTAGCACAGAAGACTTCTGTGACCAAATATGTGGGGGTTTCTCCCACAAACCAGGCAAGCAATCAATTCTACAGCAGACACCAGCTGGGTGTTCTCCAAATCAATTCAATTCTGAAGCTATCTAATTGGAGATAGCCTCAGAAACCACAGATTGAGGGCTTGGTCCCACAAGGGAGCCTCCTCTTTTCATCAGTAACAAGTCTAGACCTTTAGACTGTCTGACCAACTGGCTTCAAGTTGGGGTTCCTCCAACCCCCTCTTTGGGTTCAATTAATTTGCTATAATGGCTCACATAAGTCAGAGAAACACTTGTGTTTATCAGTTTATTACAAAGGATATTTTAAAGGATTCAAATAAACAGCCAGATGACTCACAATCAGATTAGAGTCCTGCCTTGGTCAGGTGAAAGGAGGGCAGCAGAAGATGAGAGAGAGAGATTCTGTTTCCTGAGGCCTGATTCTGAGGCCTACAGTGTCCCAACATTACAACAAAAGACTATAATAAGGGTTATGAAAATTATGAGCCAGGAACCGTGGATGAAAACATATATATATATAAAATATATATATTATATATATAAAATATCACAATACTGGATTCCTCTGAACCTCTATAAAATTCATTCAATTGTATTCTATATGATTAAAGAAATGACACTGTTTTAAGACAATTCTTTTATTATGTAATAATTTTTTTTTTTTTTAGACAGAGTCTTGCTCTATCACCCAGGCTGGAGTGCAGTGGTGCAGTCTCAGCTCACTGTAACCTCCACCTCCTGGGTTCAAGCGATTCTCGTGCCTCAGCCTCCAGAGTAGCTGAAACTACAGGCACGTGCCACCATGCCTGGCTAATTTTTGTATTTTTTGGTAGAGACAGGGTTTTGTCATATTGGCCACGGGTCTCGAACTCCTGACCTCAGGTGATCCGCCTGCCTCAGCCTCCCAAAGTGCTAGGATTACAGGAGTGAGCCACCGCACCCGGTGATTACTATAATAGATCATTTATCTTGTGTTCTATTTATCCTTTTCACATTTTTAAGCTTATACCTTAGTTAGCATATAACATACTGGGAAAAAATTATATCACATAACTTGCAAACTAATATACATATAGTAGATGTTTGGTACATATTTACTGGATTAACATTTTGTATACTCACTATGCCTTGAAATCTGTAAGTACAGGAATAGTTAATGTGATTAGCCTTCAGTGACACTGAAGATTTTGGAGTTCAGTCTGGAAAATGGTTCTGCTTTAATCTATCATGAGAAATATGCGCACTAGTTATGTGAGCTGATTCATCATTTCTCTAGTATCCTCCATTTTACTAAAATGACTTTATAATGAAAAACAGGCAAAATAAGTCTTACTTATTCTGAAGATTTCATTGGGCAGAATATGCCAAGCAATTCCTCATTCATTCAACAAATATTTACTGAGAACTTAATCTATATTAGACTCTGCGCTAAATGCTGGGGATACAGCGTTAAAGCCAAAAAGTTCTCTAACTTGAGGTATTATCAATACAGTAGAGAAAATGAACATATATGTAAATAATTATAGTTATGTCTGTAAGGTGTGGGCATGTAATTTATTCATCCAATAAATATTTATTGAGAGTCTCATGTACTAGACACTGTAATAAGCCCTGGGATACAGCAATGAACAAAACCACAGGGGCCCTCCCCTCATAGACTTTACAATCCAAGATGGTCTCAAAGATTTCTCAAATCTCCAAAACAATGAATTAATGGTAAAAAATCACAAGAATACATGAGGAAACATGCAGCCATAAAAGAGAATCAGCAAAACAATAAGCAACAGAATTAGACAAGCAAAAATGAAATATACTGAAATTATTGAATACGAAATATTGTTAAGTGTTTTTAAAATATTTAAAGAAATATAAGATAGCAAGAAAAAATAACCAAGGAAGGAAAAATAACAAAAATGGCCAGGCAGATTTGAAAAAAAGAAACAATACCCCTAGAAATGAAAAATAGAATAATTAAACATACAAAAAAGTAAATTTAGAAGGAAAAAGAAATAAGGCTGAGTTAACAAAATAAAGAGAGATGGGAGGCATAAAGCAGAACATTCCAGACAAAGACAATAATGTATGCAAATACATGAAACTATGAGCTGCATTCTGTGTTCAGGAATACAAAAGCAGTACCATACAAAAGTGCAAGTGTTTAGAAAGGCCATTAGAGAGGGAGTCAAAGGGCAGATTGTGAAAGTCTTCATATGCTATACTTCTCAACTCTATATTTCCATGTGTGCTAATACTGATCATCTGATGCACTTATATGTTTGTAAGTACACATATGTGTATATAGCATTTAGTATTTCCAGTACTGAAATAAACGCTTGGCTAAAAGAAAACAAAGAAATAGCTATTAAGCAATGTGACAGAAAACCCTAAAATTCTCTCATTACAAATACCTAGATGAGTTGTAAAAATTTAACACATAATATTTTTAAATGCACTGCTGGGCTCCAAAAAAAACTCAAAGTACTTCTTAAAAGGAAAAAAAAAAACCAAGAGGCAACTGAAAACTAATACAGTAATACCTCAGTTATGACTGCCCTTCAGAGGGTAAGAGATAAGGCAGTGAGTTGCTTATCTCAGTACCATAGGAGGTTGGGTTTCAGTGCTCACACAGGAATGAGAGATGAGGCCTTGGACCACACAAGGATAGGAAATGGATCTGAGATCATCTATATAGAGCTGAGATGCTTGTGGGGCTACTTAGTAGCTAGATGAAATAGAAAAGTAAACACCCACTAGCACGAAGGAACAAGAAGACCACTGGCCTTTATTGACCTGGTTACAGGGTAAAAAGTAAAAAGAAAACAATAATTACTTCACTTGGAAATATAAAAATAAGGTATGTGAAACACAGATATCTAAAGTGGCCCCCAGATCCCTATCTCCTGGTATCCATAGCCTTGTGTAACTCCCTCCTTTAGTGTATAAGCAGAAACTGTGACTTGCTGCTAACCAAGAGAATAAGGCAAGGTGACAAGAGATACATGATCATGTGTATGTGATGACATTACCTAAGACTGTAGCACCCATCTTGCTGAAGTCTCTCATTCCCTTGCTGGCTTTGAAGAAGCAAGCTACTATGTTGTGGTCTGCCTATTTTGGTAGTCCCATATGTGAAGGGCAGCCTCCAGGAGCCAAGGGCAGCTTCCATCCAAAAGCCAACAAGAAACTGAAGCCTCTCAGTCCTATAACCACAGAAAACTGAATTCTGCTAATAGATTCTTCCACAGTTCAGCTTCAGATGAGACCCAGCTAACACCTTGATTGCAGCCCTGTGAGATCATAAACAAAGGACTCAGCCAAACTGGATTCAGACTCCTAACCCACAGAAACTGTGAGATTATAAATGTGTGTATTCCCATATATAAATATATGGTAATATAATTACTGAAAGTAAGAGACTGGGGAAAAAATATGCCAGGCAAAAGAAACAGAATAGATTTTAAGGAATACATTCAATATATAGCTTAAATTTCAGATCTTTTTTAAATTAATGCCATGTTTTGTCTAGCATCTTAAAAAACAAATCATTTATTTATTGATTATACACAACAGCTTTATACCAGTTTCACAGCTGGTAGAGCAATTCATGAATATAGCTATACAGCATGCTTACCATACATATAACCTAAAAAGGCTCTCCTAACAGAGGGCAATAATAAGCAAGTCAGGCTATAATTCCAGCACTTTGGGAGGCTGAGGTGGGTGGATCACTTGAGTCCAGGAGCTGCCAAGACCGGCCTGGGCAACATGGCAAAACCCCATCTCTACAGAAGATACAAAAACTAGCCAGGTGTGGTGGCATGCACCTGTAGTCCCAGCTACTTGGAGGCTGAGGCAGGAAGATGGCTTGAGTCTGGGAGGTCGAGGCTGCAGTGAACAGTGATCGTGCAACTGCACTCCAGCCTGGACAACAGAGTGAGGCCCTATCTCAAAAAAAAAAAAAAAAAAAAAAAGTTACCTATAGTAATTAACATCCACAGACTCCAAAACAGCTTCAATTAGTTATGGTAATGTCTAGACATGTAAGAGAAGTTTTATGCAATTTATGCACATGTGTGGGCATCATAAAAACTCATATGTACCCTTCTGAATGGTAGCACTTTTCTAAGTAAGGTTTGAAATACAAAATCAATTTGTATTAATTTCCTCATTTGACCTTCACAACAATCCTATTACATTAGCAGGACAAATATTTTACGACAATGTCTTTTCTTAATGTTTTAAATATATATATTTGAAAAACTATATACTTTTAAAAATGATAGCTACCAATTATGATTTTCTTTATGAAGATCATTTTCTTGATCCATCTAATGCAAGGCATATAAATTTACTTCAAGCAGTCTCTCCTTGAGTTCTCCTTTGCTTTCTCATCACCTACTCTTATAACTTTACCTCCCTTAAAACCAATCTATCTTTAGTCTCCCAATCTCTGACTGAAAATATTTTCTAGAAAGTTAAAGACAAAAAGCCTTATCTGACATACACATATATTTGGAGACAGGGTCTTGCTCTGTTACCCAAGCTGGAATGCAGTGACTATGATCATGGCTCACTGCAGCCTCAACCTCCCAAGCGACCTTCCTACCTCAGCCTCCCGAGTAGCTAGGACTACAGGCATACACCCAGCTAATTTTTGTATTTTTTTGTAGAGACAGGGTTTCACTATGTTGCCCAGGCAGGATTTATAGCTATTCTATATCTATTTTTTCTCATCATTTATTTTGGTCATTCTTAAACTTTATATATTGTTCTCGACAGTAAGTTCTTATACTTAAAAACCCATGGTGGTATGGCTCACGCCTGTAATCCCAGCACTTTGGGAGGCCAAGGCGGGAGGATTGCTTGAGTTCAGGAGTTCGAAACCAGCCTGGGCAACATGCCAAAACCCCGTCTCTACAAAAAATACAAAAATTAGCCAGGTGTAGCGCACACTTGTAATTCCAGCTACTTGGGAGGCTGAGGCAAAAGAATCGCTTGAACCAAGGAGGCAGAGGTTGCAGTGAGCCAAGATGGCACCACTGCACTCCAGCCTGGGCCACAGAGTCAGGCTCTGTCTCAAAAACAATAACAGCAAAACCCCCATAGTACCTTGAGTACCTAGGCATGCTTTGTATGATTTCTCTCCTTTGAAATTCCATTCTCATTCTTCATGAATCCTAGTCTCCCACTATGATCAAAATCCTCCTTTGCAGCCATTTGTTTCATGAAAACGTTTCCAATTTAACAACATCTTCCTTTTCAATCATATAATTGTAACATGCTAATGTATTTCCCAAGTGCTATACTGTCAATGGTATTTGTACCTGACTTGTTCTGAACTGAGTATAAAAAGTTTACTCTCCTGGCTGAAAACACTCCAAAGGCTTTCAACTGCAAATAAAATAAAAGCCAATCTCTTTACCATGGTCTACAAGGCTAACACAATCAACCCCTGCCTATCTCTTCTAATTACTCGCCTTCTTGCCCATCATTCCAAAACACTAATCTTCCCAAAGTTCCTAGACCAAACCAAGTCTATTCCAGCCACAGGGCCATTTGCAGTACTGCCTGGAACATCATTACCCCAGATTACCACATGTGCCATCTCATTCTTCAGGGCTTATGCCAGATGCCACCAACTCAGAGAAGCCTTCCTTAACTACCCTATCTAAAGAAGTCCTCCAGCCATTCTCTATTATATTACCTAGTTTTATTTACAGCATTTATCACAATTAGAAACCACTTATATACTTGGTTAATTGTTTATTTGTCATCTTCTCTCATTAGAATGCATGCTCACGACAACGGCTTTCTTATCTGCTTTCCTCACTGCCATTATGAACAAGTACCTAGAACAGTACTATGATAACCACATTTTCTGGCTTCTGTATTTTACGCTTTGGCATCTGGAGCCTTGCTTACCCTGGTGGAATTGCTCCTCCCAGAGCTAGCCAGATAGCAAAGGAGTGCACCTTCCATATGCAAACCAAACAATCCAGAGCCCATAGTCCCAACTACCTCATTTATCAGACTCTTACATGCTAGGCTACTATTCCCCTACCCAAATCACCCCAGGGTCACGTACCATACAACTAGTGGCAGCCCCTACATCCCAGCGCCCACTGAAATTACTCAAAACTAGCCAAGCCTAAACTGACTCATAATGCCTTGCCTGTTCCTTCCTGCAGGAAGGAATAAAGCTGTATGCCCATGTTTCTCCCCACTTCCTCTGCCCCCCGACTGACCCTGGTGCTTTCCCAAGTGGCCCTACATGGTGTTATTCATCCTGTTTCTAGGAAACTGAGTATAAAAACTTCTTCCTGGGCAAGGGGAGGGAGAGCATTAGGACAAATACCTAAGGCATGCGGGGCTTAAAACCTAGATGATGGGTTGATGGGTGCAGCAAACCAGCATGGCATATGCACATCTATGTAATAAACCTGCATGTTCTGCACATGTATCCCAGAACTTACAGTAAAATTAAAAAAAAAACTTCTTCCTTCATGACAGTCATTTCTGTGTCTCTGCGTCTAAACAAACCTGATTAAAACAAATCCCAGGCACCTTTAAATTAAGTGCCTAGCATATAGTACATGCAAATAACATATAAGAATGCAGAAAGGTTGTAAGTAAAGAATAAAAAACGATAATAAATACTTCAAACCAAAAGAACTTTAAAACAAAAAGCATTAGAAAAAGAAGGATCTGGCTGGGCTTTGTGGCTCACACCTATAATCCTAGCACTTTGGGAGGCCAAGGCAGGTGGATTGATTACTTGAGCCCAGGAGTTTGAGACAGCCTGGGCAACATGGCAAAACCCCATCTGTACTAAAAATACAAAAAAATTAGCTGGGCATGGTGGCACATGCCTGTAGTCCTAGCTATCCCAGAGGCTGAGGTGGGAGGATCAGCTGAGCCCAGGAAGTCAAGGCTGCAGTGAACTGTGATTGTGCCATTGCCCTCCAGCCTGGACAACAGAGTGAGACCCTGTCTCAAAAAAAAAATTAAAAAAGAAAAATGAAAAATAAGAATCCAATTCACCTGGAAGACATCATAATCCTAAACATATTTGCACTAAATTACATAGCCTCAAAATACTTAAAGCAAAAACTAACAGAATAATAATGAAGAAAATAAACAAATCCACCAACATGGTAGAAGATTTTAATACACCTATCTTAATGTTTAATAGATGAAGCAACCTTCACATGCTCCCCCTGTACAAATCAGCAGAGTTACAGAAGACTTTAACATCACAATGGGCTTGATCCAATAGATATTAAAACTAATGAACATAAGAACACTACAATGATTTGGGGGACTTTTACTGTCAGCCATAATGGAGTAACTTGGGACTGGATTTTCCCTTGCAGTTAACAAGCATAAAAGACGGCAAATGCTATGAAAAAATTCTTTTCAGGCATTGAACAACTAGGTAGCAGAGCAATGTGATCTCTGAGAAAAGGGAAATAAATGAGGTAAACTCAGCTTTCTGGAGGAAGTATTTCTAGACTTTGGTGCAAGGAAAAAAAAATCCAAGCATAGCACAGCAGTCTTGCAGAGAAAGAGCTCCCAAAATTTGCAAGGAATCTTTGAGTCTACCGCCGAATAAAAAACTGCACATGCTCACAGTCTCTTAGGCTGAGAAAAGAACTAATAGGGGAAGAAATAACTACTATAGAGCTGTAAACCAAACAACTACCATAACACACAGGGTTTGAGACCTTCACATTGTGACTAGAGAGAACAGTGATCATGCTGAACACTTAGAGTATCCAGTAGAGATCCTAGAACATTTTGGTAATGAAGCAAAACTAGCAAAAAATAAAGACAACAACTCTAGAACTACTCCCAAAATATGCTTTAAAACAAACCTTGAAAGGGATCAACTGATCAGAATCTAACTGCTGGCCAGAACAAAATCCAACACACTTTAAGAGAAGACAACAAAATCTATTCACTCAACAATATCCCATTACCATGTCTGGCATCCAAACAGAAATTGCTAAACAAGTTAAAAAGCAAGAAAATCGGCTGGGCACAGTGGCTCACACCTGTAATCCCAGCACTTTGGGGCCGAGGTGGGTGGATCACTTGAGGTCAGGAATTCGAGATCAGCCTGGCCAACATGGCGAAACTCCGTCTCTACTAAAAATATGAAAATTAGCCAAGCGTGGTAGCACACACCTGTAATCCCAGCTATTAGGGAGGCTGAGTGAGGCAGGAGAATTACTTGAACCCAGAGGGCAGAGGTTGCAGTGAGCTGAGATCGTGCTACTGCATTCCAGCCTGGGCGACAGAGTGAGACTCCGTCTCAAAAAAAAAAAAAAAAAAAAAGCAAGAAAATCATTCAAAAGAAGCAACGCCAAAATGACAGTGATGAAACTGACAAAGATTTTAGATCACCTATTACAAGTATGTTCAAGAATCTAAAGAAAACATGGACATAATGGGGAGAGAAATGGAACATAGTAAAAAGGTCCATATAAACTTCTGCTTCTGGCAATGACAGAATAAGGCCCTACTAGCTAATTCCCCCTCAGAAAAATACGGTAAAATCCAGGATAATACAAAAAGAGATTATCTGGAAGCACCGGAGTGTAAGAAGCAGACAAATTCTAATGCAGGGTACACATTTCAAGAAGGGGAGCTGTACAAAGTAAATTCCCATTTTCACAGCTTTTAGCCTTGGGATAAGTGCAGCTGACACAGCACATAAGAAACAGTGAAAGGTAACACCACAGGCTTGCTAGTCTGGGGAACCAGAACACTGAAGCCAGAAAAAAAAAATATGGCACTGAAGAGAATTGAGGAATCTTGAAAGGGAAAACAAAGAAGGGATCCCTAAATTCTGTCTGCCCATGTCTCTGATTGAACCATGAACCACACGTGCATATAACAGGTTGAAAGAAGTTCAGCTAAAGACAAATGAGATGCTGGTCAAGAAACAAGAGTGTACATACAGTTCAAGTCAAGTCAGTCAAGATAACTAAATGCCAGTTAAAACAACAGAAACAACACTCATAAGAAACAAAGATACCTGAATCTCCACAATTTAACATTCTTTATGTTCAGAATAAAGTCTAAAATTACCTAACATATGAAGAACCAGGAAAATGGTTCTTATTCTAACGAGAAAAGAATATCAATTGAGACTGATCCCAAGATCATCTAGATGTTAGAGAAAGCAGACAAGGATGTTAAATAAATCGCTATAACTAGCCTCAAGGAATTAAGATAAAATATGCTAACAATAATGAAAAAAGATAGGAAATCTCTGGAGAAAGACAGAAATAATAAAGAAGAACTAAGTGGACACTCTACAACTGAAAATACAATATCTGAAATAAATTATTCACCAGATGGACCTAACAGATAAATAGATGACAGAGAAAAAACTAAGTGAACATAAAGATAGGTCAATCAAAACTACCCAACATGTATATGCACAGAGAGAGAAAAAAAGATTTTGGGCCGGGCACAGTGGCTCAAGCCTGTAATCCCAACACTTTGGCAGGTCGACGCGGGCAGATTACGAGGTCAGGAGATCGAGACCATCCTGGCTAACACGGTGAAACCCCATCTCTACTAAAAATACAAAAAAATTAGCCGGGCGTGGTGGCGGGCACCTGTAGTCCCAGCTACTCGGGAGGCTGAGGCAGGAGAATGGCATGAACTTGGGAGGTGGAGCTTGCAGTGAGCCAAGATCGCGCCACTGCACTCCAGCCTGAACAACAGAGCGAGACTCCATCTCAAAAAAAAAAAAAAAAAAGATTTTTTACAAAATAATCCTAAACAGATCCTAATGAACCTATAAACTATGCAATATATCTGTAATTGGAGCCAAAGGATAGAAGAGAGAGAGAATGAAGCAGAAAAAAATTTGAATACATAACGATCAAAGTTTTCAAAATGTAATGAAATATAGAAATTTATAGATATGAGAAGCTCAACTTGCTGAAGGAAAATGATACCACAGGGAAATGTATATCCTCAGACAACGGTGAAGAGCATCAGAAATGGTAAGCTACAAAAGACAGTATGTTTCCTTTTTCTTTTAACTTATTTATAACTTGTTTACTTTTAATATGCTGATATTTGGAGGTTTATAACATATAGATGTAATACATATAATAACTATAGCATAAAGAACAAGGTAGGTAGGATATGAGCCTATATAGTTGCCTTATTCTGCAAGCTTCTACATTTTTCATGAAGTGGTCCATGAAGTGGGCTGTGAAAAGTTAAAGACATGTATTGTAATCCCTAGAGTAACCACTAAATAAATAATGCAAAGAAGAATGGCTAAAAAGGCAATAGTAAAATATTTTAATTCTAAAATAATATTCAAATAATTTGTTAAAATGCAGAAGAACAAAAAAAAGCTAGTATAATTACAATAATAAAATGATAGACCCAAACCAAACCATATAAACCAAAGATAAACCTGATAATTTGTTGCCCTGTTAATAACATTTAAATTGTTATCTGCTTGGGAATTCTACTTTTTTTTTTTTTTTTTTTTTTGAGACATTATCTTACTCTGTCATCCAGGCCGGAGTGCAGTGGTGCAATCATACCTCACTGCAGCATTGACCTCCCAGGTTCAAGCAATCCCTCCATCTCAGCCTCCCAAGCAGCTGGGACTACAGGTGTGCACCACCATGCGGGGCTAATTTCTTTTATTTTTGTAGAGATGAGTTTCACCATATTGCCCAGGCTGGTCTCACACTCCTGGGCTCAAACAATCCGCCTACCTCACTCTCCCAAACTGCTGGTATTATAGGTGTGAGCCACCATACCCCACCCTGGCATCTTCTTACAAGGGCACTAATCCCAGTCATAAGGGTAGACCCTCATGAACTAATTATGTCTCAAAGCCCCACCTCCAAATATCAGCACAATAAGCTTAGGGAGTGCTGTGATAGTATACATACATAATATATATATATGTTTTCATCCACAGTTCCTGGTTTGTAACTCCCACAGTCCTTGTTATTTCTCCCCATGGCAGGCCATATAAACTAAAAAATATACTCTAATCTTCCCTCACCTTTCTGTCTCAGAGCTGGACATAAAGAAATTCTCTGCTACTATATCTGATTGTAGATCACAAGACCCCCATTTCAGAAGGGGCCCCATCCCATGCCCTGGAGGAAGGAATGCTGCACAGAGAGGCCAAGAAGAATCTGAATCTGATCCTATTTATAGCAGGTTAGTCAGAAACACAATTAAAACAACATGGGGCTTCCGACTGGCATGGGAAGTGGAGGACGGTCTTGTGGGACTGAGCCCTCAACCTGTGGGATCTGATGCTACCAAGTAGACAGTGTCAGAATTGAATTGAAAGATACCCAGCTAGTGTCCACTGCAAAACTGATTGCTTGTCTGTTGGTGGGGAGAAATCCCCACACATCTGGTCACAGAAATCTTCTGTGTTGATTGTGTTGTGAGCACAGAGGAAAAACAGTTTGTGTGCCAAGAGGAAAATTTACAACTTTAAATGCTTCTATTAACAAAGAAAGATCTAAAATCTGTGTTTTAAGCTTTCGTCTCATGAAACTAAAAAAGGAATACGTTAAATAAAAATAAGTAGAAGGAAAAAATAAACAATAGAATAAGAATAGAGAAAATTAACAAAGCCAAAAGTTGTTCCTCTGACATAATAAAATCGAATAAACCATTAGGATGATTAATCATCAAAAAAGAGAGAATATACAAATTACTGATTTCAGGAATGAAAGAACAGAGTTACCCCCAGATTCCACAGACATTAAAAAAGCAATAAGGAAATATCAGAAATAATTTTATGCCAATATATTCTACAATTTAGAGGAAATGAACAAATTTCCTTGAAAAACACAACTTAAAAACCTGAAGCAAGAAACCTAACAAAAAACAAATGTCAAAAAAAATCTCTTATGAACAAAGATGCAAAAATCCTGGCAAAAATCAATCCTGCCAAAAATACAAGCAAATCAAATCCAGCAACACATAAAAAGGATAATATATCATGTTCAAGTGGGCCAGCGAAACAAAGTTTATCCAACATTCAAAAATCAATCAATTTATCAGTCATATTAACAGAAAGGATAAAATCACATGATCACTTTGATATAGAATAATATTTGACAAACCCAACACCTATTCATGATAAAACTCAACAAGTAAAGAACTTCCTCAATCAAATACAGGATATCTGCAAAAGACCTATAGCTAACATTATACCTAATAATGAAATATTGAATTCTTTGCTTTTTAGGTCAAGAAAAGGCAAGGATGTTCACTCATGATGTCATTTCTACTCAACATTGCCCTGGAGGTCCTAGCCAGTGCAATAGCACAAGCAAAAGAAATAAAATGCATAAAGATTGGAAAGAAAGAAGTGAAACTTCTATTTGAAGATTACATGATTAAATGATGCTAAAATAACTGGATATGCCTATGAGGAAAAAATAAACTTCAATCCCTACCTTACACCATATGTGACAATAAATCTGAGATGGATATAGACCTGAATATAAAGCAATTAGCTATAAAGCTTCCAGAAGAAAACATGGTAATAGACAAGCTATGAAAAGCAATAACCATAAGAGAAAAAGCTGATCAATTAGACTTCATCAAAATGTACTACTTCTCATCAAAAAAACACCTTTAAAAAAATGAAGTAGGGAGACAGGGAGAAATCAGTCACAAAACATCCATCTGGCAAATGGACTTATATTCTGGATATGAAAGGAGCCCCTATTACTCAATGATAAAAAGACAATCCAATTTTTTTAAATGGGCAAAAGATTTGAAAAGATACTTCACAAAAGAAGATATACAGATGACCAAGAAGCACAAGAAAATATGCTCAACATCATCAGACATCAGGTAAATGCTAATTAAAATTACAATGAGATACCGCTACACACACTACAGAATGGATAAAATTAAGAAGCATGACAACACCAAACATTGTTGGGGATGTGGAGCACCTAAAACTTCCATGATGAGAATGAAAAATGATACATCACTGTGGAGAAAAAGTCTTACAGGCTCTTAGAAAACTAAACATAAACCAACCCTAACCTGGCAATTCCAATCCTAGATATTTATTCAAGAAAAATGAAAATATACATTCACAAAAAGACTTGTATAAGAATGTTCAACTTCATGCATAATAGCCAAAAACTGGGAACAGCCCAGGTATCTGTCAATAGGAAAACAGATAAACTATTACATTCATACAGTGGGATACCACTCAGCAATCAAAAGAAACATACTACTGATACAACACATGGAAAAATCTCATTTCTCAAAAATACGAATCTTAAATGGATTAATAAAGATTTAACTTTTTTCAGTTTTAACTTCTAATACAGAAAATACCAATAGATTTAACTCACAGAGCTCTTTGGGGTCTTCAATAATTTTTAAATGTGTAAAGGGGTCATGAGACCAAAAAATTCGAGAATTTCTATTAGGTCATTGCAAAAGTAATTGAGGGTTTTGCCATTGAAAGTAATGGCAAAAACCGCAATTACTTTTGCACCAACCTAATAAAGTTGAATATGAGCATGACCTATATTCTAACAATTACACTCCTAAGTATACACAGAAACCCTTACATTTCTGTGTACCAGAAGATGCACAAGAATGTTCACAGCAGCCTTATCTGTAACAGCAAAAACCTGGAAACAACAAAATGTCCAATGATTAAAGAATGGATAAATGAATGTATTCATACAGTAGAATTCTAAACAACAGCAAAAATAAACGAATTATATCTACATCCATCAACACAGTCAATTCTCAGGAGCATGAATGATACTAATAAGCACAATTTGTGTTTAAAAAAAAAAAGCAAGCTGTGGAAGAATGTACATATAGTACAATTCCACTTATATAAAATATAAAACAAGCAAACCTAAACAGTTTATTTTTAGGAATGCAAAGTGGTAAAAGCTAGGAAATGATAAACACTAAATTAAGTATACTGGTTATCTCCACAGGAAAAGGAAGAAGATGGGATCAGGGAAGGACACAGAGGGTGCTAAATGTTTCTTCAATGATGACTGCTCTTAACCAAAGGACTGTCCTCCTTTATCAAGGTCATAATTCTCTTCATTTGTCAACCTTTAGGTTGGACTTTCTGAACACAAAACAGCCATCTGATTGGCAAGATTAATTAGATCAACTCTAGTGATCAATGGGATTTCAGGAGACAAAGACAGATTGCCCTCATATCTGCTTAAAAAAAGAAATGGGGGGGGAAAAAAAGGAAAAATTGCTACTCAGAAGGTGAAATAGCTTAGAAACCATAATGTTTCATTTCAGGAAAAGTATCTTATCTAGAATCTCTCCTTATCATTTTGTATAAATGAATAAGTGAGTGAAGATCATAAAAACACAGCTTTTATAGCAGCATCAAGATTTTAACATGCATAGTTTTGGAGTTCTGACTCTAGCCAGTCCTTCTACTTGCTGTTAAAAGCTGCATGCTCTGAAAAGTTAAAGAACATATGTTAGAGCGAGAGTCTACCCTATGATGAGTCAAAGATTTTTTTTTCCAGCTTCAAAACTGAATTATTTCAACCCTGAGGTACTTACTTGCTTTCATTGGGTAAAATAACTCTTTGGAGTCTTGAGTACATTGCAGGTATAAATAAAATGATGCTTATAAAATTTTTTGAAATCTTCAGATGGGCTTATAAAAGTACTAATCTTTATTCTTTAGTCTCATCTTCTAAGAATAAAAGGCATGGTATAATATGACATACTCTGAGTTTTCACAACAGAAAATCAAAATTTCTCAAAACTCAACTTCAGACACAGTTTTCAGTTATTTATTGCTGAATAACCATCACAAACATCATGATTTTAAAACAAATTTATTATTACCTCTCATGGGAACAATATGAACAATAAAAAGTGCACAGGGTATTAATGTATATGTAAATAGCTTGTTTTGGCAAGACTGAAATGTAAGTAGGGCAAGGAAACAAAAGAAGACAAGAGTTAAAAATAAACTGGATAGCACGATGAGATACAACCACACATCCATCAGAATGACTAAAATTTGAAAGATTGACACTAAATGTTGACAAGGATGTGGATCAAATGCTCTGTGTGTAAAATGGTACAACCACTTTGGGAAAAGGTCTAGCAGTATCTAATAAAACTAAACATACACATACTCTATGACCCAATTATTCCAATCCTAAGCATTTACCTATGAGAAACGAAAATATATATCCACAAAAAGATCTGCCCAAGAATGTTTATAGCAGCTTTACTTATAATTGTCCACACCTAAAAACAGCCATGTGTCCATCAACAGGAAAATGGGTTAATAAACTGGTATATTCATACAGTGGAATCCTACCACATAGCAATATGGATGAATCTCAAAAACATGCTGAACAAAAGAAGCCTTACCCGAAATAGTAAATACTAGACAAGTCCATTTCTATGCAGTTCTAGAACAGGCAAACCTAATCTATGGTAGGGGAAAAAAAAAATCAGAACAGTGGTTGTGCTGGAAAGAAGGGGTAAGATGGAGGTGGGGATTAACAGAGAAGGGGCATGAGGGAACTTTCCTGGCTGATGGTAAAGTTCCACATCTTGATAGAGGTTGTTACATAGGTGTATGCATTTCTCAAAATCCAGCAAAAATAACTTAAGATTTGTGTATTACAGGCTGGGCGTGGTGGCTCATGCCTGTAATCCCAGCACTTTGGGAGGCTGAGGTGGGTGGATCACCTGAGGTCAGGAGTTCAAGACCATCCTGGCCAATATGGTGAAACCATGTCTCTACAAAAAAATGAAAAAATTAACTGGGTGTGGTGGCACGTGCCTGTAATCCCCTGTCTCTACTAATAATACAAAAATTAGCCGGGTGTGGTGGTGCTCTCCTATAATCCCAGCTACTTGGGAAGCTGAGGCAGGAGAATCGTTTGAACCTGGGACGGGGAGGTTGCAGTGAGCTGAGATCATGCCACTGCACTCCAGCCTCAACAACACAGCGAGACTCCATCTCAAAAAAAAAAAAAAAAAAAAAAAAACAACAAAAACTGTGTATTACATTGAATGTAAATTTTACATCAAAAGAAAAAAAACAAGGAATTAAACTTTAATGATATGCTTTAGTATTTAGAGGAAAGCAAACAGATGTCTGCAGTTTACTTCGAAATGTATCAAAAAATAAAATGAACTGATGGATGGAGAAAGGAATGGAAAAATGAATCGGTATGTGATAAAAACAAGTGTAATAAAATGTTAATGGTAGAATCGAGATAGTGGGTGAATGGATATTCACTGAAGAATTCTTCCAACTTTGTTGTATGCATAAAAATTTCATCTTAAAAAAATGAAATGTTGGCCGGGCGCGGTGGCTCACGCCTTTACGTAATCCCAGCACTTTGGGAGGCTGAGGTGGACGGATCACGAGGTAAGGAGATCGAGACCAGCCTGGCCAACATAGTGAAACCCCATCTCTACTAAAAATACGAAAATTAGCCCGGTGTAGTGGCGTGCACCTGTAATCCCAGCTACTAGGGAGGCTGAGGCACAAGAATCGCTTGAACCCAGGAGGTGGAGGTTGCACTGAACCAAGATCTCACCACTGCACTCCAGCCTGGCAACAGAGTGAGATTCCATCTCAAAAAAAAAAAAAAAAAAAAAAAAAAAAGAAGTGCTTTTCATGCCATGTTAGAATTTGGTCTTTATGCTTTAGTCAATAGAAAGTCCTCAAAGGGAAACAGAAAAAGCACCTAATTCTCTAAGAAGTAATCAGTCAAGATTTAAAGAGATATCCACTGACTCAGAGAATGCAGTTACAAATGACAAACGACAAGCCAACAGCATGTGCAAAAGCATCAGGTTAAGGATATGTGACATATAGATAATCTAATTGAACCTCCCACAGAAAACATCTAAAAATCCTGAATTTAAAAACAAATCAAAGAAGAAAGAAGGGAGGGAGAAAAGGAGAAATGGAAAGTCCACCAAAGTAAGGAATCAAGTAGACCTCCCAAAATAAAGCTTTAACTGCCCCCGTCCCCACCTCCCACACCCTAGAAACTCAGGCAGGAGCTGATGCTGCAAACTTAAGGCAGAATTTCTTATCCTGGAAACCTTAGCTTTTGCACTTAATGCCTTTTAAATGATTGGATGAGGCCATTCATGTTATTGAGGGTAATCTCCTTTACCTAAAGTCAACTGATTACAGATATTAACCACATTTACTAAATACCATCATAGCAACACCAAGATAAGTGTTTGACTAAATAAGTGGATATTATAGCCTAGCCGAGTTCACAAATAAAACTAATCACCACAGGTAAGGAAGCCACAACTGTTATAAAGCATGGGTTAGTTTTGCTTTTTTTTTTTTAACTTATTTTTATTAGATTCCAATTCAACTCATCTTTATTAAGTACCTAATATTTGCCAGGTACTTCACAGTGTGTTTTCACATGCATCCTGCTATTTAAATCTCATAACCATTCTTTCTATCAGTTTTTGTAAAATGAGAAAAATGATATTTGATAAGGCTAAGTGATTTGCCCAAAGTCACAGGCTCAACAGAGTGAAGTCCAGATAGGAATCTTGATTCTGATTCCAAGTCCAATGGCCAGCTGTTCCATTATACCATGTACTTTCCCCAAAATAAAATATCTAGGACTTTCATGCAACCATAAAATGCTTTTACTGTCCCTTTTGGATCTATCATTTTGCTGGGTCTTAAAATGTTTCTTCATGCCTTTACTTCTTTTGAATGTTCTGCACTACCTAAAACTCTCCAGGTGAGTTTTTTCCCATTATTGGAAACAGCTGGCAAAGGAACAAAGGTAGATTCTAAAAACTGAAAAAACAACTTAAAATCTTAACCTGAAATAAGAATGGAGTGGACAGGACTTTCATTTAAATGTTTACTATACTATGTATTCTATCTCAGTGATGTTCCCCAAATTACTGTTTGAGGAATTGTACTGTCCTTATTTACACACACACACACACCACAATTACTGTTCCACTTAAAAAAAAAATCAATCATTTCTTCCAAAATGTGCTACCAAATGACAATTCTTCCCAGTTAATACCTTTGAAGACTTGAGCAAATACTAAGATCAGACTTCCAAATGTACTTAGCCTTCAAGTACCTACTAAGCTCTAGCTGCTAACTACAGACTTGAGACTAAAAGGTGATTTCATTTAAGCTTGGGAAAGGTACTAAGAGAAAATAAGGATGAAAATTGTTTCTGAAATAAAAAAGTTCAACTTAACTCATTACCCAGAATGATCCTTTTCAAGCTTTCCTTCATATACAGGTTATCAGCCTACTGTTACTGTGCAGGGTAATCAACACCTAACTTGGTTTGCAAAGTTAGAAACCCAGGTTCCAGTACCAGCCCTGTGATCCTTAACAAACTGCTTATCCTTTTGAACTTACTTTCCTTACATACAAACAGAGATAACACTGAGAAAAGATATAAAAATACTTTGTGGATGTTAAAGCCTTGTTTCTCCAAGTGTAGTCTCCAGACCAGCAGCACTGGAATCACCTGATAGCTTTTAAGAAATGCAGACTCAGCCAGGCGTGGTGGCTTATGCCCATAATCCCAACACTTTGGGAGGATCGCTTGAGGCCAGGAGTTCGAGACCAGCCTGGGCAACATAGCGAGATTCCCTGCATCTCTACAAAAAATAAAATAAAAAAATCACCAGGTATGGTGGCAGACACTTGTAGTGCTAGCTATTCGGGAGTCTGAGGCAGGAGGATCCCTTGAATCCAGGAGTTTGAGGTTACAGTAAGCTATGATCATGCCACTGAACTTCAGCCTGGGCAACAGCATGAGACCCTGTCTCAAAAAAAAAAAAAGAAAAAAGAAAGAAAGAAAAGAAAAAGAAAAAAAGGAATGCAGACTCTAAGGCCACATTCCATATCTACTAAACCAGAATATGTTTTTACAAGATTCTCAGGTAATCCACATACACATTAAAGTCTGAGGCCCATTGTTGTAAAGCACTTCATAGATGTTAGGTATCTTCACCATAATAAAACAGTTCATTAGAAACTTTTTGTTTGGAGAAGTCCTGTGATATGGTAACCCATTAACAATATGACATCAACAATAATGACATCATCCTCCTCAGCTCCATCATTTTCCAGACTGAGAAACTACTAAACATGGATTCTGATCTAGGCTTCACCACTAATTTTCAATGTAATCTTAGGCAGACCACTTCTTAAGGTCTTTTTCCTTATTTGTAAAATGAGAACATTAGATCACCAGTTCCCAACATAAAGTCCCTGGACTCACTGGGGTCTAAAAAAGTGGTAAGGGAGGAAGGCAGGGTAGTGTGGTAGTTAAGTGCATAGTTTTGGGATTAAATGGCTGCTTCAAGACTGGGTGTGGTGGCTCACGCCTGTAATCCCAGCACTTTGAGAGCCCAAGGCAGGCAGATCACCTGAGGTCCGGAGTTCGAGACAAGCCTGGCCAACATGGTGAAACCCTGTCTCTACTAAAAATATAAAAATTAGCGGGGGTGGTGGCACATGCCTGTAATCTCAGCTACTTGGGAGGCTGAGGCAGGAGAATCATCTGAACCCAGGAGGCAGAGGTTGCAGTGAGCCAAGATGGTGCCACTGCACTCCAGCCTCCGTGACAGAGCAAGACTCAGTCTCAAAAAAAAAAGTTCAGCCTATGCCAGGGTTTGGGGGGTAAAGTTGGGGGATGAATGGGGGTGGTGGGTGGGGAGAGGGGTCAGATATGCCTCATTACACTCTTTGGAGTTCAGGCACACAATTGACCAGCATTAAAAAATAGAGATCCTAAGACTGACAGAACAGACTTTTTGTAGCAACAAGATACCAAATTCCAACCTGACTCTAACATACCATCACATGATAAATAGCAAGGCCCTGAAACAAATCAAAGTACTTTACCCAAAATATATTTTTTGACATAATTTGAAATGGCCCTGCAAAGCTGTCTCTTGTAGAGGAAATTTACATTCTATAGAGAATTCCCTTCCCTTTCCAGCTCGTTTTCTGATCCTGAAGAGAGTAGCTGAGAGTCTAGCATCTTTTAGAGGTCTGAATAGGAAACATTTGCCATCTATTGCCTCTAAGGGCAGCCATCAATGAGACTTCATCTACATAATAAGAACCTTGGTCTCTAAAAACCCTTATCTTAACCCAGATACTGACTGCTATTGATTCCAGGGATTTAAATAATAACTTAACTCTTTCAACCAATTGCCAATCAGAAAATCTTTAAATCCACCTATGACCTGTAAGCTGTAGCCCCCTACTCACCACTTCAAGTTGTCCCACCTTTCTAGACTGAACCAATGTATACCTTACATGTACTGATTGACATCTAATGTCTCCCTAAAACATAAAACCAAGCTGTAACCCAACCACCTTAGGCACATGTTCTCAGGACTTCATTAGGCTCTGTCACAGGTTGTGATCCTTAACCTTGGCAAAATAAACTTGTAAATTGACTGAAACCTTTCTCAGATACTTTTTGCTTTACACTATATACTTAAAACAGATGCATTTTATTGTAAGTAAATTATACCTCAAAAAGCTAATTGCAAAAGTAAAACAGGAAGAGAGAGAGTAAGAATGCACTCTGGAAGTCAGAGAGCATGAGTTTAAATCTTCGCTTTGCCACTTGCAAAGTGGAAAACTTTAGACAAATTATTTAATCCCTCTCTGCCCTAAAATTTCCAGATCTTTAAAACAGGACTACAGAACCTAAGTTAAGAGTCGTTGTAAGGATTGTAATAAGAGTTATTATCAGGTAATACACTCATAGAACTTTGTACATTAAACCCCATAAATGTTAGCTATTATTATTTCTACTGGCTATTTTTAATATTTCAAAAATCACATTTATCCACAAGAAGACTGTAATGAAAATATTATGCTGTTTTGTTTTATATCAATGCATTAAACTAATTAGTGGCTGTATCTCATATAATCATTACAGCATGGTAATAGTATCTAGAACTTATCTGATTGGGTTACATGTACCTTTGATTAATTAAAACAGGGATAAAGTACATTAACAATTGTAACTTATGTAGGAGTAATAATAAATTAAAATTTATGTAAGAGTGACAATAAATTCATGGCACCCATGAAAGAAATTTTTTAAAAGGTTTCTTTATAATGAAAAGGTTAAAATAGCTACTCTGCTACCACATCGTCCAGCAGTTCCACCTTTAGGGTCTTGAAGAGATATTTGTACACCCATGTTCACAGAAGCATTATTCACAATAGCCAAGTAGAAGCAACCCAAGTGTACACTGACAGAAGAATGAATAAAAAATGTGGCCCGAGCATGGTGGCTCACACCTGTAATCCCAGCACCTTGGCAGGCTGAGGTGGGAGGATCACTTGAGCCCAGGAGTTTGAGACCAGCCTGGGCAACATTGTGAGACCTCATCTCTACAAAAATAAAAAAAATAGACAGGTGTGGTGGCATGCATCTGTGGTCCCATCTACTTGGAAGGCTGAGACGGTGGGAGGATCACTTGAGCCCAGGAGGTCGAGACCAGCCTGGGCAACATAGTGAGACCTCATCTCTACAGAAAATAAAAAAATTAGTCAGGTGTGGTGGCACACATCTGTGGTCCCACCTACTTGGAAGGCTGAGTTGGGAGGATCACTTGAGCCCAGGAGGTTGAGACCAGCCTGGGCAACATAGTAAGATCTCATCTCTACGGAAAATAAAAAAAGTAGCCAGGTGTGGTGGCCCGCATCTGTGGTCCCATCTACTTGGAAGGCTGAGGTGGGAGGATCACTTAAGCCCAGGAGATCGAGGCTACAGTCAGCCATGATCACGCCACTGCACTCCAGCCTAAGCAACAGAATGAGACCCTTTCTCAAAAAACAGAAAATGTGGCAAATACATATAATAAAATATTATACAGCCTTGAAAAGGAAGGAAATTCTGATTGCTATAACATGGATGAACCTTGAGGACATTACACTAAGTGAAATAAAACACTCACAAAAAGACAAGTACTGTATGGTTCTACTTATATGAGGTACTTAGAGTAGTCAAATTTATAGAGACAGAAAGTAGAAAGGTGGTTGCCAGTGACTAGAAGGAGGAGGAAACGGGGAGTTGTTTAATGGATACAGAGTTTTAGTTTTGTAAGATGAAGAGTTCTGGAAATTGATTGCCCAACAGTGTGAATGTACTTAACACTATTGACTACTGAACTGTATGTACATTTAAAATGGTTAAGAAGATAAATTTTATGTTACATGTATTTTTCCATAATTAAAAATAAATAAATAGCTGGTATGGCAGCTCTTGCAGCACTAACGCTATAAAACCTTTATGAACCTATCTATGTTTTAAGTTTGTAATAAGCGATCATAGCACCTAAAACAATTAACTGGCAGTCTGACTTGGATGCTGTCTGCATATATCAACTCAAACTGTGTTTTTCCTCTGTTCTCACAACCCAACAATCATCACAGAAGACTTCTGTGACCAAGTGTGTGTGGGGAAACCCAATCAGTTCTATAGCAATCAGTTCTACAGCAGACACCAGCTGGGTGTCCTCCAATTCAATTCCAACATTATCCACCTCGAGATAGTGTCAGCTCCTACAGGTTGAGGGCTCAGTCCCCAGAACTGCCCCCTTCCTTCAGACATCTGTCCCAAGTCTGGGGCTGGGGCTAGTGCAGCTTACAGAACCCAGGTAAACAGGTTTATTAGTTTATTACAAAGGATATTTCAAAGTTTACAAATAAACAGCCAGAAGAAGAGATACACAGGGGCAGGTTTGGAAGGGTCCTGAGCACAGGAGGTTCTGTCCCCATAGATTTGGAGCGCAGCACCATCCTACTATGTGGATGAGTTCTTGTTCACCTTCCTGTCAGTCTCCACGTGTTCAGCTATCCAGAAGTTCTCCAAACCCTGTCCTCTTGAACCTTTTATGGAGACTTCACTGGATAGGCATGATTGAAGCATGAACAACCATGTTGAAATATGATTGGACAAAAAAGGTATAGTCTAATATTAATAGACTGAATGGGGAAACCCAGCAAAGCCTGTCTGTTCAGATTCCTCTTGGCTTCTCTCTGCAGCATTCCTTCCTCCAGGGTATGAGGCAGGACTCTCTCTGTAATGAGGGTCTTGTGACCCACAGTCAGATTAGAGTCCTGCCTTGGGTAGGTGAAAGAAGGGCAGGGGAAGACCAGAGAGATAGAGATTCTGTTTCCTAAGGCCTGTTTTGAGGCCTACAGTGCCCCAACATTATAATAAAAGACTCTAAAAAGGGATATGAGAGTTATGAGCCAGGAACCATGGGCTACACACACACACACACACACACACACACACACACACACACACACACAGATATTAAAACTAAACTCTTTTGTACACTCAATTTGTCCTTCCATTTGGCCTTAATTCTTCAGTTGACTTATGAACTTTTGAGTTATAATTTGGAGGCAGTGCTGCTTGCCTGTCAATAACCTTCAGAGAAAGGAGCATCTTCCTTCATATGACAGGGATGTCACCTCTGCCAGCCCAGAGTCCCAAGACCAAAAAAGAAGCCTGACGTGTGCTCACTAACTTGAGGTTGCTCTTCAGGGAGGATGGTAGGAAGGAACCTGAGAAAAGGAAAAGAAAAGAAATATAGCAAAGGGCTACAAGCAGTCAAATGCCTTTCATGGCATACCTGTATGGCAGAGATAGCTGATTAAAGCCCCTTTTGTCTTGTGCTGCAGCAGCAAGGAAAAAAAAAGACCTTGTTCCCCCATCTAAGTGAATCCCATAGTAAAGGTATAGAGACTGAGGGCTGCCCTACTTTCCTTCTGCCCACTTCCTATGAATAGGATGGGGAGAGAGGCAGCAAACCTATGAGAAGGAACAATACCTAGCTTGAACCATTCTCACTCATGGACAAAAGGATATGGCAAGATGATCATACAACATTACAACAGCCATTCTTCCCATCCATGAAAGTCATACCAACCAGGTTACCTCCTCAGACTGAGGTAAGCCCTATAAAAACCATAATTGGGAATTTTCATGTATTTTTTAGCTTTCTTTTGTTTATTTATTTTTATTTTTTAGCTTTCTGATAAATAAACCCTTCATCATAATATGTCAATTCTTGGACATTCCATGATCAAATACATTTTCGGGTATGCATTTCACCTGAAAGAAACAAATGTGCCTGTTTATACTTGTCTGTTCATACTCCTGCTGCCCTCTCAGCTACTTTTTTTTTTTTTTTTTTTTTTGAGACAGAGTCTCACTCTGTCACCAAGGCTGGAGTGCAGTGGCACAATGTCAGCTCTCTGCAACCTCTGCCTCCAGGGTTCAAGTGATTCTCCTGCCTCAGCCTCCCAAGCAGCTGGGACTACAGGCACATACCACCACACCTGGCAAATTTTTGTATTTTTAGTAGAGACGGTGTCTCATCATGTTGGCCAGGCTGGTCTCCAACTCGTGACCTCAAGTGATCTGTCTGCCTTGGCCTCCCAAAGTGCTGGGATTACAGGCATGAGCCACCATGCCTGGCCCTCTCAGCTACTTTGAACAGAGAAGCTGTCTTCAAATGGTTTTATAGCCTTAGTCAGTGACAAAATAGGTACTCAGTAAATATCTGCTGAATAAATAAAACATTTTGAATGACTTTTAACCGGGTAATTCTTTTCTGAACACTCATATTCACAGCAATAGCCAAGAGGTAGAAGTAACCCAAGTTTACGCTGTCAGAAAAATGAATAAAGAAAATATGGCCTGGGCATGATGGCTCACATCATGAAGCTGTAGGTAAATCTTATTCCCCTCCATTTCCCTTTATGTAATATTTCTTCCATTAAACCAACAGCACCTGAAACTCCACTTCGTATAGATAGTATGTCTTGGTAGAAAGAGTTGTGACACCTAAATTTGAATACCATTTCTGCCTCTTAATAGCTGTATGATGCTGAGCTGCTTATTTAACTAACTTCTCCAAGACTCAGTGTCCTTCTCTTTACAATGAGGTAACAACATCTAACGTTCCTTGATAGGAATGTTCTGAGGATTAGAAATACAGTCTTCACTTTGCAGGGTTCCAATATCCTCAAATTTCAGTTATCATAGTTTAGTTAAATAACACCAATTACCCAATGACACAATTCAAATTTCAGTTACCACTGTATACTAATTGTGAGTAGCTGAATATAGTACAAACTTCACTGCTACATCTTAAGTCCACAAATCACTATACAAATAACAGAAGTACATCACCATCAGTGACCAACCAGGTCACTTCTTTCAATGTCTGTTGGTGATCAGTCACAGTGAACCTGGTACCAGTTATTCAGTTCATGTACAGAAAGCAAAGCATGTAGTTGAGTTGCCTCCTTGTCTCCTGGTGATAAACTTATGTGCCATGTTACAAAATTGAGTAACAGAAGGAGAGAATTGGCCAAGAATGATGAAAGGGTAGCAGAGAAACAAAAATGTATAATGTTGGAAGTGAAATTCCAATCAAACATAAACAGAATTATAGAAGAAATAGCTGACCATAAGAATGCTGACGCTACTGCCATTCAAGGGACTCTAAATATGTAGTCTGAGGGGCTGGGTGCAGTGGCTCACACCTATAATTCCAGCACTTTGGGAGGCTGAGGTGGGCAGATCACTTGAGGCCAGGAGTTCAAGACCATCCTGGCCAACATGGTGAAACCCCATCTCTACCAAAAAAAAAAAAAAAAAACAAAAATTAGCCAGGTATGGTGGTGCGTGCCTCCCAGCTACTTGGGAGCCTGAGCTGGGAGGATTGCTTGAGCCCAGGAGGCACAGGTTGCAGTAAGCCAAGATCACGCCGCTGCACTCCAGCCTGGGCGACAGAATGAGACTTTGTCTCAAAAAAGAAAAAAAAAAAAAAAAAAAAAGATGCTGGGCAAGGTGACTCACACCTGTAATCCCAGCACTTTGGGAGGCCAAGGCAGGTGAATCACTGCAGGTCAGGCGTTTGAGACCAGCCTGGCCAACATGGTGAAACCCCGTCTCTACTACAAATACAAAAATTAGCTGGGCATGGTGGTGCACTCCTGTAATCCCAGTTATGTGGGTGGCTGAGGCACGAGAATTGCTTGAACCCAGGAGCTGGAGGTTGCAGTGAGCCAAGATTGCGCCACTGCACTCCAGCCTGGGTGACAGAGCGAGATTCCGTCTGGAAAAAAAAAAAAATGCAATCTGAGGAATTCAGAGAAAGAGAAGGCAAACTTATCAACATAAATGCATAAAGTAGTTGTGGTGAAAAGGATAAAGATGTCCCAGGAGAAATTATGCTAACAAAAAAAACTTTGCATTAAAGGAACTCTTGGAGAGATTTCACAATCTTAAAAGTGCAAAGGATAAATTTTGGAAGCTGATACAAATTAGAAAAGAATTCATGAAGGGATAGTACTCATCCCGGCTGGGCATGGTGGCTCATGCCTATATTCTCAACACTTTGGGAGGCTGAGGTGGGAGGACTGCTTGAGCTCAGGAGTTTGAGACCAGCTTGGGCAACATGGCAAAACCCTGTCTCTACTAAAAATCCAAAAAAAAAAAAAAAATTAGCTGGGCATGGTGGCACACACCTGTAGTCCCAGCTATGGGGTACTGAGGTGGCAGGATCACTTGAGCCTGGGAGGTCGAGGCTGCAGTGAGCTGTGATTGTGCCACTGCACTCCAGCCTAAGCAACAGAGGGAGACCTTGTCTCAGGAAAAATCCAAAAACCTGTTGGCCCTCATTACTGTAGCTGTAGCTGGCTAAAAAAAAAAAAAAAAAAAAAAAAAAAAAAAAAAAAAAATTAATTTAAGAGAAAAAAGACAACTGGGCATGGAAGTTCACACCTGTAATCCCAGCACTTTGGGAGGCTGAAGCAGGTGGATCACTTGAGGTCAGGAGTTCGAGACCAGCCTGGCCAAAATGGTGAAACCCCGTCTCCACTAAAAATACAAAAATTAGCCAGGCGTGGTGGCATGTGCCTGTAATCCCAGCTACTTGGGAGGCTGAGGCAGGAGAACTGCTTGAACCCAGGGGGTGGAGGTTGCAGTGAGCCGAGATCGCGACACTGCATTCCAGCCTAGGCAACAGAGCGAGACTCTACCTCAAAAAAAAAAAAAAAAAAAATACTCATTCCATATTATGAGTTATGTGACAAAAAGGCAAGCACTGTTTTAATTACTCTTGATAAGTGATTTTTATAAACAAAATAGTTTATTTCTCAATGTTTTTAATGTTTTAAAGTATACTAAATAAATATGCTTACTTTTTTCATTTCCCTACATATTCATAACCAACAGTAAGAGAGTTTACAATGTTTGACAGAAAGTTTTAAAGATCACAGAACAATCATAACTTTTCCCATTGATTATTAACATAGTGTTACCTGGTTTTAACTTGCACAGTCATTTGTGGGGTCCCACACTATGATGCAAAGCAAGGACTGCCTGTACCTCTAACTTCTGGCAGGTCAAGGGGCTTATTATTTCACAATGAGAGACCTTTTCCTCTGGTCTTTACAATATGCTCAAACAAAAGGAATTTAAACTGATCTTGGCTGATGCTAGGAAGACAGTTTTCGGGTGCTGAAAGTGACTGAGAACTACTGCCATATCTGAATATGCAATTCCCCAAACACTTCATTATTCCCTAAAATACATATATTCTAATGCTGAAAGATAGTTGAAAGAAGGTTGAGTAAACTGAATAGTTGTTCAATTTGTCCTGTGTGATAGCATAGTATTTCATATCTGTCTTCCTTTCTTGAATATAGGGGCAAAACAATGAATGTGTGATAGAAGTAATGATGGAGAGGTAACATGGATAGTAGCTTTAGAGTCAGACTTCAATGTGAACACTATCTCTACATCACTTACTGTAATCTTAGGTAAATTATTTCTTAGAACTTCAACGTCCTTATCTTTGAAATGGGGATAATAATACCTTCTTTTTGAAATTACTGTAAAGATCAAAAGAGATAAGATATATGAAGTGCTTAGCAAAGTGTAGTACAAGTGACCACTTAGATAATAGCTATTATTACATTATCTTTAATATTACCATCAATACTATTGTTAATGTAAATACTATCATGATGTTAATATTGCACTTGCTTTAAACACATATTTTAAACATATTATTATTAATCAGCATATTTTTCAAAGATCAAATTATCTTAGTCCAAGATATATTACTGTAGATACTCATGACTTGCTATGGTAAGATGACTTGACCTCAACTTCCTCCAGATGATTTTCTCCCAAGGTGCATGCGCAAAGGGCTGCAAACATTCACTCATCCTCTTCTTGCAACCCCTCTGATTCCTATGTCAAAACCCTCCCTGCAGTCTGCTCAGAGTTTCCTCTTCTGAGCACATTGAGAACAAATGTCATTTCCCATTTCTCAGAGCTATCTGCCAGAACACAGTATCTTGCTCTCTCATAGTCCACATGACTTACCGCCAGTTTTCTCTCTTTGCATTTTTTATATTTTTTTTGTAGAAATAGGGTCTAACTCTTGCCCAGGCTGGAGTGCAGTGGCATAATTACAGCTCACAGCAACCTTGAACTCCTGGGCTCAAGTGATCTTCCCACCTCAGTCTCCTAAGTAGCTGGGACTACAGGCACAAACCACCATGCATATCTAATTTTTTAAATTTGTTATGGAGACAGGGTCTCACTATGTTGCCCAGGCTGGACTCAAACTCCTGGCCTCAAGCAGTCCTCCTGCCTTGGCCTCCCAAAGTGCTGGGATTACAGGCATGGGCCACGATGCCCAGCCCAGTTTTTTCTTTTGATTTGAATCCAAAACCTTGGTTCTAAACTAAGAGTCATTATTACCTACATAGACCCATAAAGCTGCAACCAAGGCCAGCCCCTTTTCTCTATTAAATAATTTTTTCCTTCGAAAATATTGAGTTCATTGAACAATGTCTGATTTAACACTTTCAGTGACAGAAAGTCCTCTGTCCCCCAAGTCAACCTTTCCCATATCATTGGTGAGAAGGTTTTTCCTTACATCGAAGCAAACTTTTCCCCATTACAGTTAGTTTCTGCCCATAGGCCCTAATTCCAGATTCCAAATAAATTAAAAAAAATTATTCTATATGATAGCCCATCCAATATTTGAAGACTCTTGAATTCCTCTTTTCCATGTTACACATTTCCAGCGCAGAGTGCATGGTTTTACGTCTCTTTCCTCGTGGTCATGGTTCTCTGGACCAGGCATGGGCTTGCCAAAGTGATCTAACAACAAACTGGTAAAGCGCTTCCTTTGCCAACATGTGGGTTCCCAAGTAATTGCATTACAAATGATCCCTTTGCCCATATTTCTCCATGATTATGTAAAAATTATTAATTTAATAGTTGAAGAAAAGTGACTCTTAGCCTAAATCATGGTCATAAGAGAATGGTACTAAAGTCCTGAAAACTGCAAAAAGTGTTTTTTTTTTTTTTGAAACTTAGCCAATTACCAGAACAGAATAAAGTGGGACCATTTGTCATGATATGCTTGCCTCTTTCCTACAAAGCCATGCACAGATGCCTGAGAGCAGGACTCAACAATGAGAAGGTTAGCTAAGAAGAGTTTCACTTCACGTCCTGAGAAGTAGATCCAACTAAAAGAAGGCAGTAATCATTAGCCAAAGGATAGTCTTTGCACTTTGCCAGAAGCAGGTACCTAAAAGAAGGATCAAATATTGTGCTCTCAAAACCTGATTAAATGATAGAAAAAGAAGTGGCAGATTTCTCCTAGCCTGGCAGGAAAAATCGTCTAGGAAAACAGACAGACACCCACATAGGCACACAGAACAAGCCCAACCTGACCAGCAGTGCCTGACAGAGCAGCCGCTAAAGAAGAATTCTTAAATCCTCAGAAGGTGCAGTCGGTGGAAGTAGTGTCCTCAGATGACCCCTAACTCCTAGATAGTTGGATAGGACAGAATGGAGCAGGGACTTGGTCCTCTGTGCTCTTGGGAGCCTGGCAGGGGCAGAAGGTACAGACTAGGTGCAAGATGCCTTCGACTCCTGGTGCAAGATGACAGTTGAATAATCATACTCAGAGAGCAGATGACGTCTGGTACTTGAAGACATCCTGGGGGATAGGGGTGGGATGGTTCAGATCTCAGACTAGTGAAACTGTTCCCTGGAGGTGAGCAAGGAGGTCTAATATTCCAGTGAAAAGGGAAGGGAAAGACGGTAGAATTCTCACGGACTGGGGGAAAGACGAAGCTAGGAACTGTCCCCTTCTGGTGGTGGCAACAGCAGAGCAGGTGTCCTGGGCCCTCATTCCAAGGGGCAGGGTCCTCCACTCTCCCAGCCTGGCCCCACTCGGCTCTCGGGCAGGAATTCCCATTCCCAACCCGGCTCTTCAGGCTTTCCCCCTTAGGTCCAGCAGGGGCTCCCCACTTCCCACTGCTCTTCTGCCCCCCCCAATCCTCAGGCCCCCTTCCTCCCTCCCAGACCCCGGCACTCCTCCCTCTACACACTGGACTCCCGGACCGCTCCTCTCAGCCTCCCGCTGGCCCAGGGCGCCGCATTCCAGCTCCCGGGGCCAGGCCTGGCACCTCCCTTCGCGGCCAGGTTCGCCCTTTGCCTTCCTCACACGGCGTCTCCTCAGCCCGGTGCCCTCTCGCCCCCACTCCCCTCCTCAGGCCACACTCACAGAACTCGGCGATGTACCAGGTCACGGAGTAGTTCTCCTCGCACCAGTCCAGCGTGGAGGTCGTGGGGCCCCAGTAGCCCTCTCGGTCCGCGGCCGGAGCCATCACGCCGCCGCCGCCGCCGCCGCCCAGGCGCTCCGCTCACTGTGCCGGGTTAGGCTGGCGACCAGGCCGGCTCCGGCCCAGCCCGCGCGCTCGCTCGCGCCCCGCCCGGCCCTGCCTCCCCGAGGGGCGGGGCCTGGCGCCGCTACTGACACTGCCCTGACGGTGGCCCCGCCCACCGGCGCCGCTGGGCCGCGGGGCCGGGCCAGGCCCGACCTGGTGTAAGGCCCACTCGGAGGGCGCCGGCTGGCCCCGCCCCTCTTCACCCTTGGGCGGGGCAGGGGCGTGATCCAGGAAGGAGCCGGGGGCCTGGGCTTCCTGGCCGGTGCAGACACGCCAATGGCCGTAGGTTGGGGGTTCCTGACATCCCAGAGGCTATATTCTGTCAGGATGTGCCAGAGCCTCTATTTGTGTGCGTGTGGTTTGATTTAATCGGGGCGGGGGTGGGATGAATACTTCTATCAAGCCCTTGCTTGATTAAACCTGTGCGACGAAGCGCCTCTATGTCTTCCATTGAGCCACAGGCCTCAAATGGAGCCCCAAAACAGAGTACCCCCAACCAATCCCCGTGATTCTCAGGAAATAAACCGTGATTTTCTGATAAAGGTGTAAGTGTCTCTTCGGTACAAAGGGAAAGGGTGAACAACCCAGGACCGAAAAAAAAAAAGTAGGTTCTGAGATCCTAAAAAAAAAAGAATGCTGCTAGCTAGAGCACTAAAGCAAAGTTTCCCTGCTTCGTTTGGGCCTCCAAGCACAGAGGTTTCCACGTTCTAACTATAATTGTGCCCTGCTCTTCAGGCAACCAACAGCCTACCCCTACTTCCAACTTCAAAAGTCTAATACTCCCAGCCCCCGTCTGGGAGTATCGTAGACGGCAAAACCCCGTGTCTACGAAAAATACAAAAATTAGCTGGGCGCGGTGGCTCAGACGTGTGGTCCCAGCTACTTGAGAAGCTGAGGTGGGAGGATCACTTGAGCCCCCGCGGTGGAGATTGCATGCAGTGAGCTGAGACTGTGCCAATCCAGCCTGGGAGAACAGAGCGAGACCCTGTCTCTAAATAAAAAAATAAATAAATAAATAAATAAATAAATAAAAAGTCTAGTACTCCACAGGTCTGCCAGACAGCTCTTCCTAAAACAGATGCAACCACCCTTGCCCCTAGTGTTCAGCTACACCAAACTCAAACTTTCCCCTCTCCTAGAATGCGCTGGGTCACCTGCCTTTGCTCCCACAGTTCAACTGGGACAGCCTAACTCTCTTCTCCGTTTGACCAACTCCCCACTCTTCTTTTAAAATCCAGCTCCCTGAAGCCATCCCAGATGTTTACACCCTAGAGCTTCCTTGCCCTTTGTTCACATCCTACTGTGCTACATCCTGATCAGAGACCTTGCTTTCCATTCTTTATGGTCTTAGTATTAGGACTCTGCCTGAATACACAGTAAGAAATGAAGAGTAAAAATGAAGGATGATACAACTGCTATTTTCTAAATAAATAAGTCAGATGTGGTGCAAGTCAAAGGTAAAAGAGAGGACAAGGAGAGATGAAGAGCCCACAGCCTTTCTACAAAATAACCATAGCCAATTAGCAGGAAATAGATGCAGAACTTTTATTTGCTAGGTGCAAAACCTAGGGAAGCAGTGTATCTTTTTTTTTTTTTTTTTTTTTTTTGAGACAGTCTTGCTCTGTCGCCAGGCTGGAATGCAGTGGCATGATCTCGGCTCACCGCAACTTCCGCCTCCTGGGTTTAAGCGATTCTCCTGTCTCAGCCTCCAGAGTAGCTGGGACTACAGGTGTGCACCACCACGCCCAGCTAATTTTTGTATTTTTAGTAGAGACAGGGTTTCACCATGTTGGCCAGGCTGGCCTCGATCTCTTGACCTGGTGATTCACCCGCCTCGGCCTCCCAAAGTGCTGGGATTACAGGCGTGAGCCATCGCGCCTGGCCGGAAGCAGTGTATTTTAATAGGAATAGTAGCCTCTCTGAAATTTTTCTTTTTTGAGACAGAATCTCGATCTGTCGCCCAGGCTGGAGTGCAGTTGTGCCATCTTGGCTCGCTGCAACTTCTGCCTTCTGGGAATCGTGCCTCAGTACCCCCTCATCCCCATAGCTGGGATTACAGGAGGCTGCCACCACACCTGGCTAATTTTTGTATTTTTAATAGAGACAAGATTTCACCATGTTGGCCAGGTCAGTCTTGAACTCCTGACCTTGAGTGATCCACCCTCCTTGGCCTCCGAAAGTCCTGGGATTACAGGCCTGAGTTACACCCTACCTGGCCTGAAATTTTTATTTTGAATGTCATTGAGCTTCTACTATATACCAGGCCCTGTTTGGCTGCCTGGGTGCTAGGACCACACAGAGGTAAACATGAAAGATCCAAGAAGGCCGTCTCCAGAGAGATAAAAGCCATTGAGGTGTGGGGAAACATCTATTTCTAGTCATTTTGTCTCATATTCTAAAACTTCCGTTTTGTTTATGTGTTTATGTAATAATCATGAGCATATATAATTTATAAATGAATGAAATATTTATATATTTGTATGCTCAAAATGAATATGCAAAAACTCATACTCAAAAGTGATTTGCCGATGAGGTGTGCAATCAGAACAGTGCAGAGACCACAACAATAGAGTATGATCATTCTTAGCTAGGAGTAAAAAAAAAATTAGGGTGTTGTGTAACCCCCTATGTGAAAATAACCCCTGACCCAGCCAAGTGACTCAAGGCAGGATGAGGCCTTGGCTGAGTCAATACTCTGCACAATGTTCATCAATAGTGAAAAAGGAAATCTACCGTGACCAGGATGGATTTTAGGAGAGAGAAATTCCCCCATCCAAGAGAAAAGGTGCATTGCAGAAGTTTCACTCAGAAAACACAAAATGAATTTCACAGCTCCTTCAGCAATATCTACCTTCCTTTTTCTTTTTTTCTAAAAAATTTCCCCCCTTGAGCATAAAAGCAATGCCTGGAAATGTAAGGGACCCAGACTAGTCAAAACTATCTCAAAAAAGAAGAACAAAGCTGGAGGACTTATACTTCCTGATTTCAACACTTACTGTAAAACTATAGTAATGAAGACAGTGCAGTACTGGCATGAAGATAGACATGTAGATCAAAGGAATAGAATTGAGAGTCCAGCAATAAACCCTTACATTTATGGTCAATTGATTTTTAACAAGGATGCCAAGACAATTCAATAGGGGATGAATAGTCTTTCAACAAATGGTGCTGGGACAACTGGATATCCACACGCAAAAGAATGAAATTAGAATGCTTCCTGTTACAATAAACAAAATTCAACTCAAAATAGATCATAGACCTAAATGTAAGAGCCAAAACTATAAAATTATTAGAAGTTTACATAAAATAAATATTTGTAACCTTGAGTAGGCAATGGTTTCTTATATAAAACACCAAAAACACAAGCGACAAAAGGAAAAATAGATAAATTGGACTTCATCAAAATTAAAAACTCCTTTGCTGAAAATGATACCATCAAGAAAGTGAAAAGACAACCCACAGAATGAAAGAAATTATTTGCAAATCATATATCTTATATGAGACTTGTGTCCAGAATATATAAAGAACTTGTAATTCAATAATTAGAAGACAAATAACTTCCAATAACCCTATTAAAGAATGAGTAAAGGATCTGAATAGACATTTCTCCAAGGAAGATATACAAATGATCAATAAAAACATGAAAAGATGTTCAACATAGCCGGGCGCTGTGGCTCAAGCCTGTAATCCCAGCACTTTGGGAGGCCGAGGCAGGCGGATCATGAGGTCAGGAGATCGAGACCATCCTGGCTAACACAGTGAAACCCCGTCTCTACTAAAAACACAAAAAATTCGCCGGGCGTGGTGGTGGGCACCTGTAGTCCCAGCTACTCGGGAGGCTGAGGCAGGAGAATGGCGTGAACCCAGGAGGCGGAGCTTGCAGTGAGCCGAGATTGCACTGCTGCACTCCAGCCTGGGCGACAGAGCAAGACTACGTCACAAAAAAAAAAAAAAGAAAAAGAAAAAGAAAAGATGTTCAACATAATTTGCCATTAGAAAAATGCAAATCAAAACCACAGTGAGATGCCGCTTCAGACAACCTAGGATGGCTATAATCAAAAAGACAAATAACAACAAATGTTGGCAAGCATGTGGAGAAAGTGGAACCCTCAAACATCGCTGGTATGTAAAATGGTGCAGCAGCTTTGAGAACTTTTTCAGTTCCTCAGAATGCTAAATGGGGTTATCATATGACCTAAGCAATTTTACTCCTAGGTATATACCAAGAGAATTAAAAACACATATCCACCAAAAACTTGTACAAGAATGATCATAGCAGTATTATTCACAGTAGCCAAAAAGTGGAAACACACCAAATGTCCATCAACTGATGAATAGATTAATAAGTGTGATATACCCATTCAATGAAATATTATTCTGCAATAAAAAGAAATGAAATGAAATACTGGTGCATGCTACAACATGGATGAACCTTGAAAATTTTATGCCATATCAAAGAAGCCAGACACCAAGGGGCACATATTGTGATTCCATTTATAATATATGGAACATCTAGAATAGGCAAATCTGAAGAGATAGAAAGTAAATCAGTGGTTGTCTAAGGCTGAGAAAGGGAGCAGGAACGGGAAGTGACTGTTAATGGGAATAGGGTAAGTTTGGGGGATGATGAAAGTGTTCTAAAATTAGATTGTGGTGATAGTTACACAACTCTGTGAACATGCCAAAAAAAAAAAAAAACCCACTGAAGTGTATACTTTAAATGGCCAATATGTATGGTGTGTAAATTACATCTTAAAACTTTTTATTTTATTTTATTTTATTTTATTTTGAGATGGAGTTTTATTCTTTTTGCTGAGGCTGGAGTGCAATGGTATGATCTCGGCTCACTGCAACCTCTGCTTCCTGGGTTTAAGTGATTCTCTGCTTCAGCCTCCTGAGTAGCTGAGATTACAGGTGTGCACCACCACGCCTGGCTAATTTTGTATTTTTAGCAGAGACCAGGTTTCACCATGTAGGCCAGGCTGGTCTTGAACTCCTGACCTCAGGTGATCTGCCCACTTCAGCCTCCCAAAGTGCTGAGATTGCAGGCATAAGCCATTGCACCCGGCCAAAACTTTTGTTTAAAGCAATACATTCTTAAGTTGAAAAATTTAGAAAATACCAAAAAAAAAAAAGTATAAAAAATCACTTACAATCCCACCAACTAGCAATGTCCATTGTCAACACTTAAGTACATTTTCTTCCATTATTTTATCTAATGATTTGTTTACATAATGGAGCTATTTTTGTCTTTATATTTCATATTCTTTCATAAGCATTTCTCATGCTATTAAAAATACTCATAAATATCACTTTAATAGTTACATTAGGGAGGGTGCAGTGGATCATGCCTATAATCCCAGCACTTTGGGAGGCCAAACTGGGAGGATCTCTTGAGCTCAAGAGTTCAACACCAGCCTGGGCAACATAGCCAAACCCTGCCTCTACAAAAAATTTTAAAAATTAGCTGGGTGTGTTGGTGTGTGCCTGTAGTCCCAGCTACTCAGAAGGCTGGGACGAGAGGGTGCCTGAGCCCAGGAGTTTGAAGTTACAGTGACATATTATGCACCACTCCACTCCAGTCTGGGCAACAGTGAGACCCTGTTTCTAAAAAAAAAAAAAGAAGTTACATCATATCCAATTTTATAAATAAATCACAATTTACTTAATTATGATATATTACTATTCCCTTACTACTGGGTATTTAGGTTATTTCCAATGCCAATATTTATTTTCGACTAACAACCCAAATTTTGAAAGCTTTCAACTAGATTCCTACTGAAAATTCTTTTTATCAGTTTTCAATATGACAAAAGAAATCCAAGCTATAATTAATTTTTCCATATGAGATATGTTGAACCATTTCACAACTGCAAAGGAAAATTTGAAACCACAAAAACCAAATGTGTAGGCTCACCACAGAATAAGTGATCTTAAGATCTACAAGTTACCTCTTGTCCTCTTTTACAGCTCAGTGCATTCATGGCAGCCCCTTAACACTGCCTAGCTATCTCTCTGTGGGAGACATGGAGTGTCACCAAAAGACAACAGACCTCAACCTGGGGACAGAACCCTAGCCTTTCTGGGAAGGCTCCCCTGACCCCCAGACAGGGTTGAAGAGCCTCCTGTGTTCTCCTGCAGATCCTTGGTTTCCCTCTGCCATACTCCTCTCGCTTTTGGTAATAGGCTGTTTGGAAGTTGGCCTTCCAGACCCTGTCCCACTCTATCTCTGTATCTTCATCTGGACCTGACACAGGACTGGCTCTCAGGAGATACTTATAGAACAATATAACAATAGTGTTTATCGAACATTTACCATGGGCTAGACCCTGTTCTGAGTTTTATGTATAAATATATAAACTCAGTAAAATCTTACAGCAATCCTATGAGGTAGACACTGTTCCTTTTCTCATTTCACAGTTAGGGACATTAAAGTACAAACAGGTTAAGTTACTTGCCCAAATATATATAACTAGTTCATAGCAGAGCAAGGATTTGAATCTAGCAGGCTGGCGTTAGAGCACAGGTGCTTAATAGCTACATTAAGAAAAATTGCTAATGGATTTGTGAAATCTTGATAATGAAGCCTACTCAGAGGATTTTACAGGGATCTAGAGAGCACTCATGAGGGTAAGTGCCATTAGGATAGAAATCATATGTCACCACTGTATGCCTAACACACAACTTGCTGCAGATTACATTGTCCATAAATACACAGTGAATGTGTATATATATATATACATATATATAAAAAGGCAAGGATAAGAAAAGGCACAAGAGAACACGAGTTTTTAAAATGTTATTACATTTATTATTTACTTTCTCTGTTTAATATAACCAGTAATATATGTTCTTTATGGAAAATTTAAAAATACAGATGGAAAAAAGAATTTTATTATGAATATATAATATACTAAAATAATATCTATAACTTATGTAAGTTATTCAGAAAAATAATGAAATGAATCTTGACATAGCCATCAACCAGTTTAAGAGATGGACCGTAGCCAATTACTTGAACCCCTGTGTATCCTTCTTCAGTCTCATCACTTTCCTTTCTCCATAAGCAACCACCCTCCTGAATTTTGTTTTTATCATTCCTTTACTTTTCTGTATATTTTATTATATAAATGTATCCCTGAACATATATTTTGCATGTTTTTGAGCTTAAGTAGACTCGCATGGAATGTATTATTTGGAGACTTGCTCTTTTTTTATCAAAATACTATACTTTTAAGATTCATCCACGTTGTCGCATAAGGCTTTAGTTTATTTATTTTTACTCTTATTTTTATTTTTGTAGAGATGGGGTCTCGCTCTGTCCCCCAGGCTAGAGTGCAGTGGCACATTATAACTCACTGTAACCTTGAACTCCTGGCGCAAGGGATCCTCTCGCCTCAGTCTCCTGAGGAGCTAGGACTACAGGCGCATCATCATGCCTCACTAGTTTTTATTTTTTAATTTTTTTGTAGAGACAGGGTCTGGCTATGTTGCCCAGGGTGGTCTCAAACTTCTGGCCTCAAGTGATCCACCTCAGCCTCCAGAGTGTTGGGATTACAGGTGTGAACCACTACGCTTGGTCAAGTTTTACTCTTTTATGGCCTTCTTTCGTATCACAATACCACAATGTATTTATCAATTCTCCTAAGATGAATATGAAGTTGTTTTTCACCTTTGCTATTATAACCACTGCTATCCTGATGTTTATTTTTACATACCTTCTGACACACGTACAAGCATATTACCTTTAGCATGTTACCTATGAATGAACGTTTGCACATTTTCAAATTAGTAGATAATGCAAAGGTTGTATCAATTTACATTTTCACAATTAAATTATATTTCACACTGAAAATATATTTATTCAAAAAAAATCCACAATGAAAAAATATATAAAGAATCACCTGAGGCTGGGCACAGTGGCTGATTCCTGTAATCTCTGTGCTTTGGGAGGCAAAGGTGAGACAATTGCTTGAGGCCAGGAGTTCAAAATCAGCCTGGGCAACATAGTAAAACCCCACCTCTACAAAACAATTAAAAATCAGTCAGGTGTGGTGGCACAGGCTTATAGTTCTAGCTACTTGAGAGAATGAGGTGGGAGGACATCTTGAGACTGGGTGTTCGAGGCTGCAATGAGCTATAATCACACGACTGCACTCCAGCCTGGGCAACAGAGCAAGAGCAAGATCCTGTCAAAAAGAAAGAAAGAGAGAAAGAAAAAGAGAGAGAGAGAGAAAAAGAGAAAGAAAGAAAGAAAGAGAGAAAGAGGAAGCAGCTCTTTCAAAGAGCAGTGGCTCATGCTTGTAATCTCAGCACTTTGGGAGGCCGAGGCGGGTGGACCACCTGAGGTCAGGAGTTCAAGACCAGCCTGGCAAACATGGTGAAACCCCATCTCTACTAAAAATACAAAAATTAGCCAGGCTTGGTGGTGGGCTCCTGTAATCCCAGCTACTCGGGAGGCTGAGGCAGAGGATCACTTGAACCCGGGAGGTGGAGGTTTCAGTGAACCGAGATCGCACCACTGCACTCCAGCCTGGGCAACAGAGCAAGACTCCATCTCAAAAAGAAAAAAGAAAGAAAGAAAAAGGAATCAAGAATCACCTGGAATTTCATCACTTAGTAAACACTGATAATATTTTGGTGTATAACTAGCCAGATATTTTTCATACATATACATGTTTTATTAAAATAGTTATAAAATACAAATCATTTTGGAGCTTTCTGTTTTTACTTAAAATGCATGATAAGTATTGAAAAATAAATGTTGTATGTACCTGCTGATGCTTATGCTTCCAGAAACATTATTAGACTAACCATCACTCCCAATTCCAGACTTTGAGACTCTACTCTGATGCCATCCTGATGATCTCAGGAAGGCATTAGACCCCAGCAGCTGGACCCCAAGCCCCACTCTCCAGGCAGCGTTAGTGCTAGGGCCTGATTTTCTCATAAGGCCTGATTCTCTCATAAGACTTATTTTCTAAACTCAGAAGAAACTTGGATTACACAGAACAAAAGTCAATTTCAAGCTCCTTGAGCAAGCTAGACTTCCTGGGCCCCTTGTCTCCCAGGATTTCCCCTTGCAGACCTCTTCTATTACCTTCTATACCTCGGCCGCAGGCCACCTGCCATGTCTCCTGCCAGTGCCCCTATGTTCTCTCCCATTTTCTCCCGATTGGAGTCTCCACTAGTTACATTACATCTTTGCAAAACTTGAATAAGTAAAAGCCAGTTTACATGGGAATCTGCAAAATGAATTGAACATCTATTATCAAGCAAGCTTAGTGTTGGGAATACAGAGTATTCCCAATTTTGACCTGGTAATAAATGAAATATGACAAAACACACAAAGCAAGTTAGTAAATTCACTTTCTAATAAATATTTAAGGAATCCCAGCTGTGTGTCAGGCACTATTCTGGGCACTAGAAGAGGAAAAACAGACAAATCTCCAAGGTCAAAATGGGGTTTTCTTGAGACTGAGTCTCACTCTGTTGCCCAGGCTGGAGTGCAATGGTGTGATCTTGGCTCACTGCAACCTCTGTCTCCGGGTTCAAGCAATTCTTCTGCCTCAGCCTCCCAAATAGCTGGGATTATAGGTGTGCACCACCATGCCCGGCTAAGTTTTGTATTTTTAGTAGAGACGAGGTTTTGCCATATTGGACAGTTTGGTCTGGAACTCCTGAACTCAGGTGATCCACTCACCTCGACCTCCCAAAATGCTGGGATTACAGGCGTGAGACACTGCGCCCGGCCCGGGATTACCTTTTAAAATCTTTCTAACAATCCTGTGAATTAAGTACTACTTTTAGCCCTTGTTTACAGATGATGAAACTGAAACAGTGAGGTTAGGTATTTCACCCAATGGCAGCCAGATCATAAGCAGCTGAGCCTAGGCTGGAATCCAGGCAGTCTGGTGCCAGAGGCCATGTTCTTCTCTGCTGTGCCAAGCTGGCCGTGTGAGCTTGGAAGAAAAGGCTGTGCTGGACAGAGAGAACTAGAGGTCTCCTTAGAGGCCAGCACTGTGTTTGGTTTTACTTTTTAGCTGAAGTGTAGGCAATGAGGCTTATGAGGTCTGCAGGGACAATGCCATCAAGGGCCTACAGGGTTTTAAGTAAGATCTTGATATGGGTATGTATGCAGAAGGGAGGACAGATTGACTGAATTGGGAAAGACTGAAGACATGGAGCCTGCAGAAGAGACTATTGCAGTGATAGGGTGAGTAGCAATAGTGATGGAGAAGAGAGGACAAATTCACAGATGTTTAGAGGGTAGAATCAACAGGAATTGGAGACAGACCTGTGGGGAAGGGTTGAAGGAGAAGAAAGTGGTAGGTTTCCAGCCATTCCTAGCTGCTAGGAAAACCAGAAAATTAATCTGGCTGTAGTAGATTGTTGTGGGTGGTTGGTCAGAGCAGAAGGCAGAGAAAGCATTTCTGGGCAAGAAACAGACTGTAAGGGCTTGAAAGGGCAGAGAAAAACAGGCAGAATGAGACATTCAGAGTGGCTGAACTTGTGTGCAGACATGAGGGAGGAGTGAGGACAAATATCAGAGACTAGAGATGCAAAGGGTGGGGCCCAATATGCTGTGATAACGCATTTAGGGTTTATCTTAGTGTTCAAGAAAGGGAATAACATGTTTAAATCCACGTGTTAGAAGAAATAAGTTTTTGATGTGGGGATTTTTTGTAGTAGGGCAGGGTAAGGAGGAGGCGAGGGATCAGGAAAATCAGTTAGAAGGCTGTGGCAAATAATCTTGGCAAAGGATAGGACAGTCAGATTAAACTGCAACACAGGTCCTGGACAGTCCTTGTCCCAAATTTCCAGGAGAGAACTTCAGAGTTCCTTGCTTGGTGGAAGATAGAGAAGAGCTGAAGTTTACCAAGTGAGCTCCTGAGCCCAAAATACGCCACACCCTGGGAGGTAAGTCACCACACACACGAACAGAGTCAACAGCCTGTTTCCACCTGGAAAGCTGTTACAAAATAAATTTGATGAAGTTGAGTATTAATTGAATAGCTCTAATTTGATTGTTTTGTTTTGAATGAGGTTATGGAAACATCAACAATTTTTAAAGTACCCTAAAGATGCTTGCCCTGTGAACAGGAATTCCTTCCTTTCCGCATTGCCTATAAGCCAAGCCCTCTCTTTTCTTTAACTCATAATTTCTATCTGTGCATAGGTGGATGTCTGGTTTTCTTGTATCTACCCTAGCACTGTTACCGTCTAGAGGCTGACCCAAATCTCTATCTCTAACCCAGATCAGTTTCCACAGCTTCGGCTCTTCAATCAGTTAGGATCATGTTTTGTTGCAGGCGACAGAAAATTAGTTCCAGTGCCTTAACCAAAGAAGGGTTTGTTTTTCTCAGGCAGTAGACAGTCCAGGGCCCTGCCACAGCTCCACAGTGCCAGAATCCTTCTTCTTGCTCTGCCCCCTTAGGGTATGGTCTTCAGCCTCATGGTCACAAGATGGCTGCTTCTTGTCTAAGAAACCCAACTCTGTTTGGGTAAGACAAAGGAAGAAGGGCAAGGGTAAAAAGCAAATGCCAGCCAGGGCTGTCCATTGCTATCATGAAAACAATAGCCAGGCCAGGCACGGTGGCTCACACCTGTAATCCCAGTACTTTGGGAGGCTGAGGCAGGAGGATCACTTGCGCACAGGAGTTCAAGACCAGCCTGGGTAACACAGTGAGACCCTGTCTCTGTAGAAAGAAGGAAAGAAAGAAAGAAAGAAAGAAAGAAAGAAAGAAAGAAAGAAAGAAAGAAAGAAAGAAAGAAAGAAAGAAAGAAAGGGGGGAGGGAGGGAGAGAGGGAAGGAGGGAAGTGAAGGAAACAGCCTCTTCAGAACCTACACCCATTGATATCCACTTAGAACTCTTTGGTCGGAACAGGGGTCTCATGACCAACCATAAATAGTCTGGGAAGACTGGCAAAAGAGTCTAGGAGAGTGGATGTTTTAGCTGGGCACCACACTGTCCAAACAAAATTGACTTCTGTTAGGAAAAAAGTAGGGGGACAGGATATTCAGTGACCAACTGACAGGATCTCCCACAGACCAGCATTTCCAACTATCTTCTGAACAGCTCTCCTTGGATATTTCTTTTCCTTTTCTTTTTTCTTTTTTTTTGAGATGGAGTCTCATTCTGTCGCCCAGGCTGGAGTGCAATGGCGTGAGCTTGGCTCACTGCCACCTCCGCCTCCCAGGTTCAAGTGATTCTCCTGCCTCAGCCTCCTGAGTAGCTGGGATTATAGGCACCTGCCATCATGCCCGGCTAATTTTTATATTTTTGCAGAGATAGGGCTTCTTTTCTTTTTTTCTTTTTTTTGTTTGTTTTTTGACAGAGTCTTGCTCTCTCGCCCAGGCTGGAGTGCAATGGCATGATCTCAGCTCACTGCAACCTCCGCCTCGCGGGTTCAAGCAATTCTCTTGCCTCAGCTTCCCAAGTAGCTGGGATTACAGGCACCCACCACCACGCCCAGCTAATTTTTTTGTATTTTTAGTAGAGACAGGGTTTTACCATGTTGGCCAGGCTGGTCTTGAACTTCTGACCTCAGGTGATCTGCCCGCCTTGGCCTCCCCAAGTGCTGGGATTACAGGCATGAGCCAGGGCGCCTGGTCGGATATTTCATAAGGATCTCAGATTAGTTATGTTCTAAAGTTATCTCATTTTCCCTCCACACTGGCTTCTCTTCCACTGTTTTTTTTTTTGTTTTGTTTTGTTTTGTTTTTTTTGTTTTTCATAGTGAAATTCACAACCATTGACCCAGTTTGTTAAAGAAGGAAGCCTTGACTGGGTGCGGTGGCTTATGCCTGTAACCCCAGCACTCTGGGAGGCTAAGGAGAGCAGATCACTTGAGCCCAGGAATTCAAGACCAGCCTGGGCAACATGGTGAAACCCTGTCTCTACTAAAAATACAAAAATTAGCCAGGTGTGGTGTCATGCGCCTGTAGTCCTAGCTACTCAAGAGGCTGATGTGGGAGGATCATTTGAGCCCAAGAGGTTGAGGCTGCAGTGAGCTGTGGGCGACAGGCAAGTCCCTGTCTCAAAAAAAAAGAAAGAAGCCTTGACACCTCCCTATCTCCATGCAGCTTTATCCAGTGATCATACCCTATGAATTCTTCTCTCTGTCCATTTTCCTCTCTCCCCTACTACCATTATCTCTGTCCAAGTCATCATTGCCTGTGCCCTGATAGCCCTGAAGAAAGTCTTAACCCTGCTCCAATCCCACAACCTATTTATTCTTTACACTGTGGCTGCCAGAGGGCTCTATCAATGTCTTCTTCCAAACAACAAAATAACTTTCAGTGATTTTCCACAACCTATGGGATAAAGTCCAGACTCCCTGATATGACCAGCAAGGCTCTTGGTGACCTAGTTCCTGTCCATCTCTCAAATCTTGTTGTTGCATTCCTAAAATACTTTCTCTTCCCTAAAAGAACCCCTTCTCTCAGTCCTGGACTTTTGTGAACATTTTCCCTTCAGCTTGAATCTCCCCTTCCCTTTCTGCCACTTTGGCTAACTGTTGTTTAATCATTCAAGTCTCAGCTCAAACCGGACTTTCTCCAGAAATTCTTCTTGATCATAACATCTCTCTGTATTGTAATCGTCTGTCTACTTGTCTTCCCCACCAGCAAGATCCATGGCTCTCAAACTTAAGAGAATATCACAATCGCTGCTTGTTATGTTTCAGCTGAGACCTAAAGAATCAGAATCTTGGCTAGGCACAGTGGTTCACACCTGTAATCCCAGCACTTCGGGAGGCCGAGGCGGGTGGATAACTTGAGGTCAGGAGTTCGAGACCAGCCTGATATCAACATGGTGAAAACCTGTCTCTATTAAATACAAAAAATTAGCTGAGTGTGGTGGTGTGCACCTGTAATCCCAGCTACTTAGGAGGCTGAGGCAGAAGAATCGCTTGAACCCAGGAGGTGGAGGTTGCAGTGAGCTGAGATTGCATCATTGCACTCCAGCCTGGGCAACAAGAGCAAAAACTCCATCTCAAAACAAACAAAAAAAAAGAATCAGAATCTCTGGGGCCCTGGATCTGCAAGCTTGGGTTGTTGTGAGGCAGGAACCACATCTTGAGAAACTGAGGCAGACTCCAGGCAGCCTCAGGGCAAGGAAAGTGTCTTGGCTCTCAGTGTGTCCCTAGTGCCTAGCACAGGGCAAGGTGCAGAGTGAGCCATCTGTGTAACTCCAAATCCTTTCTCTTTCCACTACCTGTAGGATAAAGTTCAAACTCCTTTACATGACGGATAAGGCTCTCTGTGACCCGGTTCCTGCCCACCTCTCAGGCCCTGTTGCTGCATATGTGAATGAGGTAGAATGGTGTCATCCACTTAAAAGAATGATTACTAGTTATAGGGTACACAGACTTTGATGTCAGATAGGTGAAGCAATCAATCAATCAATCAATCAATCTTTGGTGATTCTCTATTGCCCATGGGATCAAGTCCAAACACGCTGACAGATCTCAGATTTGAAGCCAGCAATGCCTCTTATTATTTCTGTGAATTTGTGTTATTTTCTTATACTGTATATGCCTTGGCTCCTTCACCTGAAAAACTAGGCTAATACCTACATCAATCTCACAACGGTGCTATTAGAAGTAAATGAGATACTGAGTTTAAGGCACTTAGGGCAATGCCTTGGAACATAGCAAAAACTCAATACAAATTGACCATTTACTACTACCACCACCACCACCACCACCACCACTACTACTATTTATGAAGTGCCTGTTTAATTCCAGCCAGGAATTTACAATTTTTATTTTACTTTTTTTCAGAGACAGAGCCTCTCTATGTTGCCAAGATGGAAACTGAACTCCTGGGCTCAAGCAATCCTCTCTCCTCAGCCCCAAGTTGACTGAGGCTACAGGTGTGCACCACTGTACCTGCTAGCCAGGCATTTAAGTATATATATATATATATATATATATGTTTTTTTTAGATGGAGTTTCTCTCTTGTTGCCCAATTTGGAGTGCAATGACGCAATCTTGGCTCACTGCAACCTCCACCTCCTGGGTTCAAGCGATTCTCCTACCTCAGCCTCCCGAGTAGCTGGGACTACAGGCACCCACGACCACACCTGGCTAATTTTCATATTTTTAGTAGAGAAGGCTTTTCACCATGTTGGCCAGGCTGGTCTTGAACTCCTGACCTCTGGTTATTCATCTACCTTGGCCTCCCAAAGTGCTAGGATTACAGATGTGAGCCACCACGCCTGGCGTTTTTTTTTTTTTTTTTTTTTTTTTTTTTTTTTTTTTTGAGACAGAGTCTGGCTCTGTTGCCCAGGCTGAAATGCAGTGGTGTGATCACAGCTCACTGTAACCTCCCTTTCCTAGGCTCAAGTGATCCTCCCACCTCAGCCTCTCAAGTAGCTGGGACTACAGGCACACACCACCACACCTGGCTAATTTTTGTATTTTTTATAGATATGGAGTTTTGCCATGTTGCCCAGGCTGGTGTCAATCTCGTAGGCTCAGGCAATCTGTCTGCCTGGGCCTCCCCAAGGGCTGGGATTACAGGCGTGATCCACCACACCCGGGAGTAAGCATTTTTATATGCATTACTTTATTTAATTATCCCAGTCACTTACCAAGATAAATATCACCATCCTCATTTTATAGATAAGAAAACTGGGTCAACTGAACAATTTGTCTGTCCAATGGGACTCAACTGAAAAACTTGTCTCTGGATGTTTGTAATAAAACATGCTAAAACCCTAAATCAAAACATGATACTAGTTAACAGGAAATTGTTAATTGTTCTTCTGATATATACAGCAAAAGGGAATTGAAAGCATTATTTCCAAATTGATTGTGCCACATAAATTTGGCTACATATGAGTCTAACATATAAAGACAAACTCTTATGATCTTGCACTTTGCTTTACAATTTGTTCCAATAGAACTCGACGTTTTGTGTATGCACACCAACAGGTGACACAAACACAAGTTGGGATCATTGTAGGTAACCTGAGTATGTTGGAAACCAAGGAGGTGCTGAATATTATTACACGAAGCTTACGAATTGAAGTGAATGGTAGTACCAGGCCAAACCACACATTGCAAAACAGGCAGCAAAGTTTGGGCCAAACGTGGCCAAGAATTTCCAAATAACGCATAGCTGGTTGATAGGTAGTATCTACAATATCCCAAACCCACATTTTCCTCTCCAGAGCATCGCGGTGATGAAACTTGATTTTGTGACTAAAACAGAACCTGTCGATTTGCAACTAATGACCCAGAACACCAAGTTGTTAGTGTATGCAGTTCAAAGTAGTGCTTGCATACTTGGAGACAGAAATTGTAGATATTGACCATAGTATGTGTTACTGGTGTAGGGTGTACAGGTTCTTGGTGTTTTGAACAAAGAATTGAAGAAAACACACAAACAAAACAAGGAAAGAATGAAGCAACAAAAGCAGAGATTTATTGAAAATCAAAGTACACTCCACAGGGTGGGAGCGGCCGGAGCATAGGGGCACAAGACCCCCATTACAGAATTTTCTGGGATTTAAATACCATCTAGAGGTTTCCCATTGGTTACTACTTGGTGTACACGCTATGTCAGTGAAGTAGTGGCCCGCAATTAGTCTGTTTGGTTTAGGAAAGCAACCAGTCAGAGGCTGAAGTTACAAAGGTTACACTTATGCAAGTGTCTGATTGGTTGTGAAAAGCAACCAATCAGAGGCTGAAGTTACAAAGTTACACTCCTATGCAAGCCTCTGATTGGTTGCTTTCTGCAACCTGCAACCAATTAGAGATACTTTAAATTTTCCATCTACCATGTAGAAAAAGGGCGGCAGGGGGTGGTTTGCAAAGGGAGTAGCCTCCAGTCCTTTTGTTACTTAGGTGTGGAAAGTTGGGGTTTTCCTTTTGATTTAGTTCTAGGAAGTCAATGTGAATCAGCCTTATGATCCCTGCCTCCAGACCCTATTCTCCTGCCTCATTTTTCCCTGAGAGATGTGATCCCCATAAATCTTTATGGGAGGCAGAGGGACCAATGGTCTTTCTTCTGTAATTGCCTCATGCTGATTGGGGTGTAGTCCTTACATATTGGGAATCATGGAATCATGGAATTCTCGCCCTCCTCTGTCTAGTGGAAATAGGGTAGCTTCTTCAGGGGGTGGTGTCTTCACCTGGAACTGGCTGGAACACTTGCCGCATGATCATCTGGTTTGATGGTCTCTAGGAGACAGGAAATTAATTTGGTTAAAAGATTTAATGGGAACTTCAGTGGGTGGATACCTATGCTGTCAGGAATGTTTGTTACAGAGATTTGCAAGAGAGAGGGAAAAAAAACTGGTCTGTTCTAGGATCTATGTGTTTCCTTAAAGTCTTAGCACAAGCAACTCCATTTTGGTTTGGTTTGGTCTGTTGGGGCCTAGTGCATGAGCTCACAATGGCCTCCCATAATTTTGTTTTAAAATGATTCCCGCTTTTGTCTGGGCGCGGTGGCTCACGCCTGTAATCCCAGCACTTTGGGAGGCTGAGGCGGGCGGATCACGAGGTCAGGAGACCGAGACCATCCTGGCTAACACGGTGAAACCCCGTCTCTACTAAAAATACAAAAAAATTAGCCGGGCGTGGTGGCGGGCGCCTGTAGTCCCAGCTACACGGGAGGCTGAGGCAGGAGAATGGAGTGAACCGGCGAGGCAGAGCTTGCAGTAAGCCGAGATCACGCCACTGCACTCCAGCCTGGGCGACAGTGGGATACTCCGTCTCAAAAAAAAAAAAAAAAACACGAAAAAAAATTCCCACTTTTTGGTCACGTTCTCACTTAGGTGGGGGCAATCCCCCGCATGCACAGACTGAGCTAATACTTTGGTTTAGAGCACAGCGTTTCGATCTCTTGGATTATCATCACAGGGATTGGAGGCGGGTGAAAGCAAAGTGGGGCCAGATTAGGGGCTAACACTTAATGAGCCTTGACTATATGTGAGACAATTTACACACTTCTTTTTTCATTAAATCTTCATAATTTTTGAGGTAGGTATTACTACCCCATTTGCAGATGAAGCACTCAGGACCAGGGAAATTGGTGACTTGATGAAGGTCACACAATTACTGAGTGATGGAGCTAGAACTCAAACTCAAAGGCTGATTTACCCCAAGCTGGCACCCTTCCCCACTACAATGTGTTGCCTGCCAAACTCCATTGCCTTGAGTAAGGCTTCATGGAAGCAGTGGCTTAATGGAGTACAAAGTCAAGGGCTCTGAAATAAGAAAAGTTGAATTTAATTCTTTCTGTGTGGACTAGGGGGAATCCCTTGTCTCTAGGTCTTGCTTTTCTTAACTGTAAAATGGGGACCATGATACCTGTAGCACTGGAGGCTTAGGCAGATCAGATATGTCTGAAAGTGCTTACACTTGCTTAAACTTCATAAAAGCTATGTAAATGTCCATGGTGGTTGTTAGGAAATGGTAGAATTTTAGGATGTCTCTGAAAAGGACTGTGCCCAGGAAGGTACCAGATCAGGGTTGGCTCTCTGCTTGAGCCTGGAGACATGAGATGGAGGGAGTGGTTTGACGCACCTGGCACAGGAGGGCTTTGCCCTGTATTTGGTACTTTAAAGCAGATTAGTAAACATTAACTGAAATTAATCCAGGCACCACACAAAAAGTGGTTTGGGTAAGAATTGATCCTTTCATTAAATATTTGTTAACTCAGTCTGTGCAGGACTCTGAGCAGGGCCCTGGAGAGATCTGGAAAAATGAAACAGGTCCTTTAACGTGAGACAGAGCATGCTAAATACCACTAGAGAGGTTCTCTGGAACTGCAGTGGAAATGGAGATGAAAGGCACAGACCCTTGCTCAAAGAGCTTCCACCTGGCGGAGGGATACACTGCAAGCTGGGTAGAGTTATCAGAATCATCACAGAGGTAGAGCAGAGCTGTGGGTGGTCAGAGCTTGGAGACAAGAGACTGAGTGATAGGGAAGGTGGAAAACATTGGGTGGGAGATTAAGGCTCTTTTATTTGTGAGTGGTCAGAGCTTGGGGACAAAAGACTGAGTGATAGGGAAGGTGGAAAACATTGGGTGGGAGATTAAGGCTCTTTGTTCTAACTCTGAATGGGCAGCGTCAATTTGAAATGGAATCATGGTGGGTTTCAGGGATTGAGAGGAAGGGGACAGGGAAGGATGAGGCTGGAAGGGAGAGACTGGTGGGATGCTGTGAGAAGGGGATGGGGAAAGGGGGGACAAGAATTGCCCAGAGAGGAGCTGTTTGCTTAGAGAATGGGTCAATGGGTTGGCTTCCCTTCTGAAAGACAACTTCATGACATGGGGAGGTTTAATGTATCAAAGTCTTGCCCCTCTTATTAGACTCATGTCTTTAGTCATTTAATTTTTCTTAATCTCAATTACTTCATCTCTAAAATGAGGTTGATTATACATACTTCATATGGTTGTTGTAAGGAATGAATTAAATCAATGTCATAGCATGAGTGCCCTAAGACATATATATAAGAATGTTCCTGGCTGGGCACAGTGGCTCATGGCTATAATCTCAGCACTTTGGAGGCTGAGCTGGGAGGATTACTTGAGACCAGCCTGGGCAACACAGGGAGATCCCCGTCTCTACAGAATATTTTTTAAAAACTAGCTATGCGTGGCGGCATGCACCTGTGGTCCCAGCTATTCAGGAGGCTGTGGTGGGAAGATTGTTTGAGCCCAGGAGATATAGGCTACAGTGAGCCATGATCATGCCACTGCACTCCAGCCTGGGCAACAGAGCAAGACCCTGTCTCAAAAAAAAAAAAAAGGATGTTCCTAGCCATGCTCTGTGCAATGCTGGAACCCTGGAGCCATTTAAGTGTCCCTTCACTCAATGGATAAATTGTAATGTATTCATAAAACACAGTACTATGTAGACAAGAAAATGAATGAATGAAAAGTCTAGGCGTCAACAAGAATGAGTCTCTGGAACATAATGTTGAATGAAAAAAGTGAGGCTCACTCCTGTAATCCCAGCACTTTGGGAGGCCGAGGCATTGGAATCACTTGAGCCAAGATTAAAGTAATTTATATAAATAATGTTTTTAAAAAAGAAAAAAGTGAGTCACAGAAAAATACATACTCTCCACTTCCTTTAACCTAAAGTTAGGAAACATGAAAAACTAAAAAAAGCACTTTGAGGATAAAAATATGTGGTAAAACTATGAAGAACAGCAAGGGAATAAAACACAGAAAATTCAGAAGAATGGTTATCTCTGGGGTGAGAAGGAAGGTGATAGGGTGGGGTGTTCCTCAGGGCGGAACACCGAGGAGGTTCCAAAGGTAACAGTAATGTTCACTTTAAAAAACTGGTTTTGGGTGCATGCGTTTTGTTGTATCATTCTTTATACTTTTTACCTACTTTGTAAGTATTTTTACCTACTTAATTTTATTACAACAATTTGAAAAACCTATCCCATCGAATACCAACTGCTGTGAATTATATAATAGTTGAAAAAGACATAAGCAAATTTAGAGAATTAACTTGGAATGACTTGGCTTTTGGTGAATTAGCTTCTAAGATATTAACCATTCAGCAAAGTGATGGTTTGAGGAATTCTTCATTTGGGCAGCTGGCTTTCTGTGATTTACTTGTAGAAAAAATGACCTAGAGTCTGGTGTTCAGTAAGATCAGGGCTATTAGAAGGAAGAAAGAGTGGACATGCCTGGAGCAAGGATCGTAACTCCGCCTGGAAGAGGAGGGGAGGTTTGTTGGAGATCTGTGTTGAGTCCGGAAGAATGAGTAAGCACCGACCAGGTCTGTATCTGTGTGTGTTCTGTCATGTATATGTATATACGTGAGTATATACACATGCTATTGGGTGTGTATTGATTCAGAATCGTTTTATCCTTCCGTTGAGTTGAACATTTTATCATACCTAGGGACCCTCTTTAATCCTGGTAATGCTCTATCCTTAAAACCTCTTTTGTCTAATATTAAAATAATTACTATACCAGCATTCTTTTGCTTGATACTTGCCAGGTATAACTCTTTCTTTACTCTTACTTTCACCTTTTTTTTTTGTATTATTTTATCTTAGATTCATATTCAGTAAACAGCAGATACCTGGTTTTAAATATTCACTTGAGGAAGATGGTATTTTCCAAAGATGGCTGCACCAGCCTATGCCAGTCCCAGTGTGAAACTGATCCTCCTCCTTTGAGAAGTGGAGTCTGTGTTCACTGCCCTTTGATCTGGGAGATCCTGTGGAAGTGACACTCTATGACTAATGAGGCTAAGTCACCAAAGGCAATATATTCTTAGGACACACACCTTTGGAGCCCGGGGCTAGCATGCTGGAGACACCAAGGGGAAGGAACACAGAACTAGAGGAAGAAGCTTGAGGAAACCTGGCTACTAGAGTCTTAGTGCAGGCATGAGAAATGCAAATGAGGAAGCCTTTAGGACACTCCATTCCCAGCCACTGCCTGATTGCAAAATGAGGAGACTGAGGGTCAAAGGGAAGGGGAGGCTGAGAGTGGGAGGGGGGAGAGTGAGCAGCAGGGAGGAAAGAGTGAGGGGCAGAGAGAAGACGAGACCAAAGGATGTGAGAAGAATGAAGTCATTAGAATATAAACATTCCAGAATGTATTTATGAACATGTTATTCATGAATATGTTTAAGAAAAGGAAACATCACTGATATAGTCTTATTCAGGAGTAAGAATGTATTCTTCAAGAATATATCTACATTAGAATAATACGTTCTGGAATATTAAGGATTCTTCTAGACATATTCTTTTCCGGCCCCTGCATTTCCCCCTCTGTCCCTAAGGCTTTCCTGCTCTCTGCCACTCCCCAGCAAATTCCCCTCTCTCTCTGTCCCCCAGTCTTCTCCCTTCTGACCCCAGTGTGTCCCCTTGTGCCTCCAGTCTCCCTCTGCCCGCTGGATGGAGCCATTGTCTGCTGGTACTGACTCCCCGCTCCTAGCAGAGGGTCCCTTCTGTCTACTCCGGGTCCCTCTAGTTGCAGCAGCCGGGAACCAAGCACAAACTGAGCCCAGTGAGCATTCCTCAAAATACTATCCTGAAGATAAAGTAAAGACCAGTCAGCTAAAGGCAGCAAGAAATCTTAAAAAGTTGTTCAAGCTATCCCATCCAATGAAAATCTCCATTTACTTCTTTTAAATAGTTAAAAAAAAGGAAATTTGGAGACTTGCTCTTTGGGACTTAGCCATGCAGTGACTTTCTCATTCAGGGCAGTGTCTTTGAACACACTGGCCTGCTTCCCCAGACGGGGCGCTTCTCCAGGGCAGGATTCCGGTCTAGTTTATCCCTTTGTCCCCAGTGCCAAGCACAAAGCAGCCATCGGCAAAGCTTTTTTAAAGAGAAGAACAGACACATTGAGTTTGCACATTTGAAGCCAGGGCCAGAACTTATTTCCTGCCACCCTGATGGTAACAAAGATGCATTTTGCACTGTGCTGGGCTGTCAGCAGCCTGTATAACCTGTTCATTGATCCAACAATTTGGGGGTTGTAGGGAATTTCCCGAGGATTTTGCCACTGAGAACCACTCAATGGAAGCCAGGGCACAGGAGCCTCAGAACAGCAGAAGCTGAAGTATCTTTTTGCTAGTGATCAATAGGATCCTGGGCTGTAAAATAAGATGTGAGAGACCCTGTCAGCCTGGGTGGGACCTTGGCAGCTGTCCCACTCTGGTTCTCACTTGACCTCCTCCCTCCCTCTCCCCTGTATACAATGGGGTTCATTTTCAGTTCTCCCACAGGCTGGCACTGTGTGAGGACTCAGTGATGAGAGTCATGGTAGCCCCTGACCTCAGGGCTCCCAGACTTGGAAATGAGGCAGGTTTGAACCCCATTCATATCCATATGGGGGATGGCTGCAACCATAGCAACCTGACCATACAAGCACTGCCTAAAGGGAGTGTCTGGAGCATAGAGAATGCCCAATAACATTTATCGGGTGAATGTGTGATTAGTGCGGGTTTCTCTTCCTGGGTCAGCCATCTCCTCCTTCACAGAGCAAGTTTTCATCAGAACTGGGTTGGGAGGCATGGACACCTGCTTCTCAGATGATGGGAGCAGGGAGTGGAGGAGGGGGTGTCATTTGAAGAAAAGGAAGCAGTAGTTTCCTAGACAGAGAGGTCTGAAACAGTGTAGGGCTACTGTGGCATTATAGGTAGTTCAGGAGGAATGCAAGGAGGTGCCTCGGGGGAGATGGGGAAGAGGGGAAACAAAAGATATCAGGCTGTAGAGGGAGGCTGAGGCTTTTTCTTGTGGCACTGGGGAACTCATGACAGGTTGTCAGCAGAGGAAAGACATGACCCGATTTTCATTTTAGAAAAATGGCTCTGGTCATCTGTGTGGGGCTTAGATGGAAAGAGGGGAGACTGTTAAGAGGCTGTTGTCACAGTCCAAGTGAAAGTTGATGTGGCCTGGCTTAACGGAAATAGGAGACTCATTCAAAACACCTTTACAAATTAGAACAGACAAGACGAGGTGACTGATGCGTCTCTCAAATATGTGTTATGTTCCTGCTGTGTTCAAGAAAACATAGGTATGTGAGAGAGATGAGAGGTTCAGAGATGGAGGAGACATGTCCCTGCCCTTACAGTGAGGACATGCATTCGTTATCACGTTTACTGAGTGCCCGCTCCGTCATGCGCGCAGGTAAACACAAGGTTCAAAGCAGCAAGTGCACAGGGAGCAGGAATGTGAAGTGCTGTGAAAATTTAGGTGCAGGAAGGACCTTGGAATATGGGGTGTGTGATGCTCACGGGAGGCTGCTCCAGGCAGGGGAACATTGTGAGCAGAGGCACAATGATGTCAAAGCCTAAGGAACTGTGGCTTGGGGGGTGTGGGGCAGAGGGTTAGAGGGGGACAGAGAGAGAGAACATAGCAAGGACAGCCAGGGGTGGACTGTAGTGAGCCTCAAACACCAGCCTAAAGAGCAGCGGTGAAGAGGGCCAGTCGCAGGGGTCACAAAGCCTTCCGAGCAGGACAGAGGCATGGTCTGAGCTGTGTTTTACAAAGACAAATCTCATACCATGCTCAGGACAGCTGGAAGGGAACAAGCCCTTCCCTGAAGGGGACTACCAGTAGGTGGCCATTGGCATAGCTTCCATGAGAGAAGATGATGCTCTGAGGGAGGTTTCTGGCAGAAAGGATGAAACTGAAGGAACAGATATGTGAAATATTGCAAAGGCAACCTCAAGAGTCCGCATATGTTTATTGTTTGTTCACTGGGCTCTGTGCCTGGTGCTGAGGGTGTGGGCAGATTCAGGCACCATTAACAAAGATCCTGTGCTTGGCAAGCTCACAGGCCAGTGGGGAGAAGGGAAAAAGGAAGTAACATTTGTTGCCTGAGGATTAGGTCTGGGTACTATGCCAGCAGCTTGACATGCATTATCTCATTTAATCTTGAAGCCACAGTCTCTGGAGGGTAAAGTGATTAGTCCAAGGTCATACTGACTAATTACAGGAACCCTCCAAAGATGGCGTTTTGCCTCCTATACCAGGTGTCTCTGTGGGAGCCATCTAGATCTTTCTTGCATTCACTCCCTCACTGCATATGTAGATATTGCCACCTGCTTACATCCCATCGGTGACTCTCTGTTGCTCTCTAAATTCCATGCCATGCCCCCGTGTGATCCCACCTCCCTCTTATCTGCCGCTTTCCATGTCTTTAATCTGCTCTAGCTGCACTGTCTCCTTTCTGTCCCTGAAATAGTCAAGCTTATTCCTGCCTCAGGATCTTTGCACCTGCTGTTCCTGAAGCCTGGGAAGCACTTTTCCTACATCATTTCATGGCAAGGTCCTTCTCAATCTTTTCATCTCTGCTCAAATTTCACCTCCTCATGGAGGCCATTTCTGACTACCTTAACTTACACAGACCCCTCAATCACACCACAGTACTTCTAGCTTATATTTCTCCTAGAACTTATAATAAACTGAAATCATCATATTTAGTTGTTTATATCTTTACTGTCTCTACATAAAGTTAAAAGATTAGCCAGGTGTGGTGGCATTCGCCTGTGGTCCCAGCTACTGGGGAAGCTGAGGTAGGAGGATCGCTTGGGCCCTGGAGGTCAAGGCTTCTGTGGGCCATGATTGTGCCACTGCACTACAGCCTGGGCAACAGAGGAAGACCCTGTCTTTAAATAAATAAATAAAATTTAAATTATTAAAAGCTCAGATCTAAGGAAGGAAATGGTCATGTGTTCTCCTGACTTAATCTTTTTAATTTTTTTTTTTAAATCATGGAGTTACAAACTGTTCGGGTTGGGTAGGAACCATTTCAGTCTTTAGAACCAGACGAACCTGGACTTAAATGCCATCTCTGCTATTTGCTAGCTTCATGAGTGCGAATAGGTCACTTAGCCTCTTAAGCCTCAGTTTTTACAGCTATAAAATGGAGATAATAATGTCTACCTTACATGAGGTATTTAATTAGATACTGAGTATAAATTGCCTGGTATGCACTTGGTGCTTATTAAATGTTAATTCCTCTTCTCTCCATCAAGGGACTATGTGGGTGTGAGCCTATTTCATTTTCCAGGCTGTGACCTCCCAAGGACAGCTCTGTCTTTCATCATTTCCCTGCCAAGGGGAGCCAGTGTGTCACAAGGACCTGAAGACAAATACGTTTGTTGAACAAATGGTGAAATCTACTCCAAGGCCCTTGTTTTAGTTCTGGCTGCTATTTTCTTTCTTTTTTTTTTTTTTTTAGAAAAAATACCATAGACTAGTGGCTTATAAGCCGTAGAAATTTATTTCTCCCTAATTTTTAGGTTGGAAGTCCACGATCAGGCTGCTAGGATGGTCAGGATCTGGTGAGGGCCCCATTCTGGATTACAAACTGCCTTCTCCTCCTTGTATCCTCACATGGAGGAAACAAGGCAAGAAAGCTCTCTGGCATCCCTTTCATAAGGGCACTAATCCCCCATTCATGGGGGGCGCTCCACTCTCATGGCCTAAACACCTCCCAAAGTTCCCATCTTCTAACGCTATCACCTTGGAGGTTAGAGATTCAACATATGGGTGGGCAATATGGCAAGACCTCGTCTCTACATAAATTTTTAAGTAAAAATGTTTTATCTTAAAAATGTATTAAAAGAAGAATTTCAACATATTAATTTTGGGGGACACAGACATTTGTCCGTAACAGGCCTTATTCTGTAGATGAGGAAGTTATAGCCCAGAGTGGCAAAATGACTCTCTAGGCTACACAGCGTGTGAATGGCAGAGTGCAGCTTAGAGCAGAACTTAAGTAGCCCAGTGCTTTTTGATGCCCCCTGAATGCGGCTGCTTTGGTTTTTTCCATTGTTCACATGCAGCATTCTGAGTCCTGTCCTAGGTTTCACATACGTCCACACAGCTCCCAAGGCTCAGGGGGATTTTTAGGCTGTAAGGAAGCCTGTGCCAGAGCTAGTAAACAAAGCTGAAATATTTCACAAGCTTTATAACAAGTGTTTATACACAGGCTTACTAACTGGTCTACAATGGTAAACTGTCTCTGAAATAAATTCTCACAGGCTGGAAGTGCAGGCAGGCACACCATTATAGCCACCAGCCTCCAGCCTGCTGAGGGATCATTCTGTTCAATCCACAAGGCTTCCTGAAGCCACCACAGTGCCTGGCCTTGTGCTGGGCCCTGGACTCCTAAAGACCAGTGAACCTAGGCTGAGGGGAAAAAGAAAACAAACAAACTTTTTATCAGAGGGATGTGAGCCCCCTTTAATTATCAGGCCCAATGAGGCACTGAAATGTGGCACCATATGACAGCAGTTACATTTCACCACCCCCTTGAGCTAAATACTTAGCTCTTGAAGCCACTTGCTACATGGGCTCTAGACTCACTGATGCCAAGTAGCCATAAAATGCCATACACTGGACACCATAACTCATACCCTATAGTTCAACAGTTATAGCCAATCACTAATCAATGTTATTTCTATAAACCAGTGAGAATCCCTGTCAAGCAACTTTATTTTGCTGTTTTTTGTTCTGTTTTGTTTTGTTGTTTTTTGAGTAAGAGTCTTGTTCTGTCACCCAGGCTGGAGATCTCAGCTCACTACAACCTTTGCCTCCCAGGCTCTAGTGATTCTCCTGCCTCAGCCTCCCGAGTAGCTTGATTACCAGTGCACACTACTATGCCTGCCCGGCTAATTTTGCATTTTTAGTAGAGACAGAGTTTTGCCATGTCGGTCAGACTGGTCTCAAACTTCTGACCTCAAGTGATCTGCCCTCCTGGCCTCCCAAAGTGCTGGGATTACAGGCATGAGCCGCACTAGCCCTTGTCAAGCAACTTTGTATCAGCCCGTTTCTTGTCCCCTTGTGCTTTTAAAGCCTGCTTATAACAAAGGTGGAACAGAGAACTCCCCAAGGCAACTTGGAAGTGTGTCCTGGGCAACTATCCTGAGCCTTGGCCTGAATAAACTCTCTACATAAATTTTGCCTTAGCCTCTTTCCTTAGGTTGACAAGGATGTGTTAGTCCATTTGTGTTCCTATAAAGAAATACCTGAGACTGGGTAATTTATAAAGAAAAGAGGTTTATTTGGCCTATGGTTCTGGGGGATGCACAGGAAGCATGGCAGCATTTGCTCCTGGTGAGACCTCAGGAAGCTTACAATCATGGCAGAAGGCAAAGGGGAGCCTGTGTGCCCCATGGCAAGAGAGGGACAAGACAGAGAGGAGGGCTGGGCACAGTGGCTCATGCCTGTAATCCTAGCACTTTGGGAGGCCAAAGCAGGTGGATTGCTTGAGCCTAAGCGTTCAAGACCAGCGTGGGAAACATAGTGAGACTCCGTCTCTACCCACCCCCCAAAAGAAAGAAAGAAAGAAAAAAATTAGCCGAGTGTGGTGGCATGTGCCAATGGTTCCAGTTACTCAGGAGGTAAGCCTGGGAGGTCAAGGCTGCAGTGAGCCACGTTCATGCTACTGCACTGTCATCTGGGTAACAGAGGGACACCCTGTTTCAAAAAAATTAAAAAGAGAGAGAGGAGGAAGGCACCAGACTCTTTTTAGCAGCCAGATCTCATGTGAACTTATTACTGTGGGGATGGCACCAAGCCATTCATGAGGGATCCACCTCCATGAGCAAAACATCTCCCACTGGGACCACCTTGAACATTGCAGGTCTTGTTTCAACATGAGATTTGGAAGGGACAAAATATCAAGCCATACCAAGGGAGTAGGAACAGACATGGACATGGGGCAATGACCACATGATATAAAGTGGTCTGAGCCAAGACAGACACAAATGCAGAAAGCAGAAGGATCCTCCAACCCAGTCTGGTGGAAACCTGCAGGGAGCACTTTCTGGAGGAGGGGACATGTTAATTTCATACTTTCTATGTAAAGAGTATATTTTCTTCTCCTGGTAACATGGCTTTCAATGGAAAACTTGTGGTTGAGGAGAAATGAACTAGCCCCAAAGTACTTTAGTCTTGCATCTTAGAAATTTGGGAAATTCAGATTTGCCCAGGGGCTCCTGATGGATGCATTTTTGTCTCAACACCATATATATCATCCTGAAAACAAAACAAAACAAAGCAAAACAAAATCCTTTTGCAAAATACTATGATGTAAAAATTATAGGGCTTAACAACAACAACAACAACAAAGTTTGGAGAAGATCATTTAAAACGTATGGTCTTTGTAAGCACAGTTCTAACAAAAACAGCACCAATCCTAGTAAAACAGCCTCAGGGTTAAATCACCAGCATTTGCACCCAGCATCATAGTCACTTCATCCTGGCAGCTTTAAACCTTTGGTTTTTGTACTTTCTCCCAGATGTGGGACCTTTATGGCATACATTTGTAATGGAAATTGGATTCATCAAAGTGAAAAATATGATCTAAGGTTTAGATTTCTTAAAAAACTAAACTTTTTTTTTCTTAAATACAAGAGGAAGTCTCTCCACAGCTTCTTCATCTGCACTCTTTGCTTCCCCAAAGGGCCTAACATAGTGGAAAGGGTAGTGTGTTCTTTTTTTTTTTTTAATTAAAAAAAACTTTTTGTAGAGACGGGGTCTCACTATGTTGCCCAGGCTGGTCACAAACTCCAGGGCTCAAGCGATCCTCCCGCTTCGGTCTCCCAAAGTTCTGAGATTACAGGTGTGAGCCACCATGCCCAGCTGATACTGGGTTCTTAAAGACACTAAATCAGCAGCTACTTCCACCAGTGAAAGGTGCTTTTGCAGGATTTTCAATGTTTTTATAAGGCCTTCATACTTCCTCCTTTATTAAGAGAAATTTTGCTTCTGATTGCTTCAAAACATGAACTTGCTGGAAAATATTGCATGTGAACCAACATGACTTTCATATAATATGGACACCGTGGCTCTCTTTACCAATCGGGTGGGAGCTATTCCCACAAAAGAAACACACATTTTGGGAGATCAGACTTAGGAATCTTCCTTGGGGATGGGCTACTTCTTCAGGAAGTTTTCACAGAACCTCTGGCCTCTCCTTTTTTCCTGCCAATGATCAGAGCCCACTTTCCCTTCACAGTGCATCACCCTTTACAGCACACATACCTGCACACTCATTCCTTCAACTGTTACAACAGTTTTGTGGATTAAGACATGTAGAAGGCAGATGCCATTCCCAGCACTCCGTCTCATGGGACAAGGGGAAGGGATTAACAACTGCTGAGGGCCCCCAGGCTGCAAGCCCTGTGCCAGACATATGCCATATGTCCCCTAATTTCCTTCTCACAACAGCCTGATGAGGCCAAGGAGTGCTTATTTCTGAGGCAGTTTGATGTTATCCTCTCTTTTCAGGAGAGGAACGCGGATCTCAGAGAGAAGCAACAGGGCAGGATGGAAACCTGGCCCTGAATGAAGATAACACCTGTGGTCTTTCCCCACCACACCTCAGGGAGCCAAATAGCAACTCCTAGCATAATGGATGAGGTTATCCCACTGCAGAAAAGCCCTTGAAAACCTGAATATCTCCCTGGCCAAGAGCAGCAAGCCGACATCTCAGCAGGACCATATGAGTAATGATTCCTATTTGGTGAGCATTTATATAAGCCAGGCACCATGCCAAACGCTCTGCAATATTCTCTCTCCAAACTTCTCCCGGACTCCGTGAAACAGGATTTTGAAACCCAACTTGCAGGTGAGGAATCTGAGCCCAAGAGAAGTTCAGCAGCTTGCCGAAGGACATGAGACTTGTTAAGCAAAGGGCCAGGGTCTGAAGCCACATCAGACCGACTCCATGTGAATCTAAGGGGGAGTCCAGGGCTGAGACAATTTTATGTTTGGCTCAGAGTGTCCGCATTGGCACCAGAGACCAAAAGCAAGACAACCTCCACAGGTTAACCTCGGAGACTAGAGCCCCACTGGAAAGGGAGAAGTCTGAGAATTTGGGCTGGGCTGTAATCCCAGCACTTCGGGAGGCTAAGGCAGTGGATCACCTGAGGTCAGGAGTTCGAGACCAACCTGGCCAACATGCCTGTAATCCCAGCTATTTGGGAGGCTGAGGCACGAGAATCACTTGAGCCTCGGAGGTGGAGCTTGCAGCGAGCCAAGATGGCGCCACTATACTCCAGCCTGGGCTATAGAGTGAGACTCGCTCTAAAAAAAAAGAAGGCTGAGGATTGGGTGGATTAAGAAGGGAGTGGTGAGGCTTTTCACGGGGAAGTGGACAGTATTGTTCACTGCTCTGCCTGCCCGTGCCTTGTCCTGACCCCCACATGAGGAGGGGAGAAGGGGAGCTTCTTTTTTACTTAGGCCAACTGAGGTGGGCTCCCAGTGAACCATCCAGAGAAAGTAGCCTGTGTTCCTTGACATTTAGCGGGTATAAGGACTGGTCACGAGATGGGGTACTTTGGGAATGTCCTAGTGTCTGGCTGGGCAAGGATGCCTGGGGATTTCCATGGCCCAGATGGATCCCCATGGCAAGGAGCAGAATTAAAATGGTCACAACACAGTTCAAGAGGACTCCTAGAAGGGAAGATGACCCCTCAGAAGGGACAGATGAGAGCTGGGCTGAGGGAAGAGGCAGAGCACCCAGCCAGAGAAGCCAAAGCCAAGTCAAGGGACCATAGGTGGGAGAACTCCAGTGACAGGGAAGGGCTGTGGGGGCCCAGGGACCTTCATGCAAGACAAATGCCAATAACCACATAGCGATCTTGAAGAGGGCCCCATTGCCAAGCTCTTCCTGCAGCAGTCAAATTACGCCTTATCTGCTTCTTGTCTCTCCTGTCCACCTGCACTTGATGGAAGTGGTAGTGAGGGGATAATAGCAGCTAGAGAATGGGGGCAGAGGTGCCCAGTCCTACCAACAGAACCCCTTAGAGACCGCGGAACTCATTGCCACACACCTTTGGACACTCAGTTACTTGCTTCTGATGCAGAAGGACAATCATTCAAAATGGTTAATTTTCTTATAGTGAATACCCAACATCTAGAATGAATTGTCAGCTGGGTGCGATGGCTCATACCTGTAATCCCAGCACTTTTGGAGGCCAAGGCGGGAGGATCACTTGAGCCCAGGAGTTGGAGACCAGCCTCGGCAACATAGTGAGACCCTGTCTGCACAAAAATGAAATACATTTAGGGGGCAGTTCCAAGATGGCGGAATAGGAACAGCTCCAGTTTACAACTTCCAGCGTGAGTTACACAGAAGACGGGTGATTTCTGCATTTCCAACTGAGGTACCAGGACACAGACACGCTCCCAAGGCTAAACCAGGAAGAAGTTGAATCTCTGAATAGACCAATAACAGGCTCTGAAATTGAGGCAATAATTAATAGCTTACCAACCAAAAAAAGTCCAGGACCAGACGGATTCACAGCCAAATTCTACCAGAGGTACAAGGAGGAGCTGGTACCATTCCTTCTGAAACTATTCCAATCAATAGAAAAAGAGGGAATCCTCCCTAACTCATTTTATGAGGCCAGCATCATCCTGATATCAAAGCCTTGCAGAGACACAACAAAAAAAGAGAATTTTAGACCAATATCCCTGATGAACATCGATGCAAAAATCCCGAATAAAATACTGGCAAACCGAATCCAGCAGCACATCAAAAAGCTTATCCACCATAATCAAGTGGGCTTCATCCCTGGGATGCAAGGCTGGTTCAACATATGCAAATCAATAAACGTAATCCAGCATATAAACAGAACCAAAGACAAAAACCACATGACTATCTCAATAGATGCAGAAAAGGCCTTTGACAAAATTCAACAGCCCTTCATGCTAAAAACTCTCAATAAATTAGGTATTGATGGGACATATCTCAAAATAATAAGAGCTATTTGTGACAAACCCACAGCCAATATCATACTGAATGGGCAAAAACTGGAAGCATTCCCTTTGAAAACTGGCACAAGACAGGGATGCCCTCTCTCACCACTCCTATTCAACACAGTGTTGGAAGTTCTGGCCAGGGCAATCAGGCAAGAGAAAGAAATAAAGGGTATTCAATTAGGAAACAAGGAAGTCAAATTGTCCCTGTTTGCAGATTGTATATCTAGAAAACCCCATTGTCTCAGCCCAAAATCTCCTTAAGCTGATAAGCAACTTCAGCTAAGTCTCAGGATACAAAATCAATGTGCAAAAATCACAAGCATTCTTATACACCAATAACAGACAAACAGAGAGCCAAATCATGAGTGAACTCCCATTCACAATTGCTTCAAAGAGAATAAAATACCTAGGAATCCAACTTACAAGGGATATGAAGGACCTCTTCAAGGAGAACTACAAACCACTGCTCAACGAAATAAAAGAGGACACAAACAAATGGAAGAACATTCCAAGCTCATGGATAGGAAGAATCAATATCATGGAAATGACCATACTGCCCAAGGTAATTTATAGATTCAATGCCATCCCCATCAAGCTACCAATGACTTTCTTCACAGAATTGGAAAAAATTACTTCAAAGTTCATATGGAACCAAAAAAGAGCCTGCATCGCCAAGTCAATCCTAAGCCAAAAGAACAAAGCTGGAGGCATCATGCTACCTGACTTCAAACTATACTACAAGGCTACAGTAACCAAAACAGCCTGGTACTGCTACCAAAACAGAGATATAGATCAATGGAACAGAACAGAGCCCTCAGAAATAATGCTGCATATCTACAACTATCTGATCTTTGACAAACCCGAGAAAAACAAGCAATGGGGAACGGATTCCCTATTTAATAAATGGTGCTGGGAAAACTGGCTAGCCATATGTACAAAGCTGAAACTGGATCCCTTCCTTACACCTTATACAAAAATTAATTCAAGATGGATTAAAGACTTAAACGTTAGACCTAAAACCATAAAAACCCTAGAAGAAAACCTAGGCATTACCATTCAGGACATAGGCATGGGCAAGGACTTCATGTCTAAAACACCAAAAGCAATGGCAACAAAAGCCAAAATCGACAAATGGGATCTAATTAAATTAAAGAGCTTCTGCACAGCAAAAGAAACTACCATCAGAGTGAACAGGCAACCTACAGAATGGGAGAAAATTTTTGCAATCTACTCATCTGACAAAGGGCTAATATCCAGAATCTACAATGAACTCAAACAAATTTACAAGAAAAAAACAACCCCATCAAAAAGTGGGCAAAGGACATGAACAGACACTTTTCAAAAGAAGACATTTATGCAGCCAAAAAACACATGAAAAAATGCTCACCATCACTAGCCATCAGAGAAATGTAAATCAAAACCACAATGAGATACCATCTCACACCAGTTAGAATGGCAATCATAAAAAAGTCAGGAAACAACAGGTGCTGGAGAGGATGTGGAGAAATAGGAACACTTTTACACTTTTGGTGGGACTGTAAACTAGTTCAACCGTTGTGGAAGTCAGTGTGGTGATTCCTCAGGGATCTAGAACTAGAAATACCATTTGACCCAGCCATCCCATTACTGGGTATATACCCAAAGGACTATAAATCATGCTGCTGTAAAGACACATGCACACATATGTTTATTGTGGCACTATTCACAATAGCAAAGACTTGGAACCAACCCAAATGTCCAACAAGGATAGACTGGATTAAGAAAATGTGGCACATATACACCATGGAATACTATGCAGCCATAAAAAAGGATGAGTTCATGTCCTTTGTAGGGACATGGATGAAATTGGAAACCATCACTCTCAGCAAACTATCGCAAGGACAAAAAACCAAACACCACACGTTCTCACTCATAGGTGGGAATAGAACAATGAGAACACATGGACACAGGAAGGGGAACATCACACTCTGGGGACTGTTGTGGGGTGGGGGGAGGGGGGAGGGATAGCATTAGGAGATATACCTAATGCTAAATGACGAGTTAATGGGTGCAGCACACCAGCATGGCACACGTATACATATGTAACTAACCTGCATATTGTGCACATGTACCCTAAAACTTAAAGCATAATAATAAAAAAAAAAGACATAAATTGATACTTTCAAGGTATACATTGATTCAGCCCAGAAAGGTAGGACATCTCTAAGCTGGGGGGTTACAGGTCATAGGTGGATTTAAAGATTTCCTGATTGGCAATTGGTTGAAAGAGATGATCTTTTCCTAAAGAATTGAGTCAGCAGAAAGAGAGGTGTGCATTGAGATAAGGGGACTGGAAGCCAAGGTTCTTGCTATGTTCTTGTTATATAGACAAAGCCTCTAAGTAAGCAGTAGATGGTAAATGTCTCTTATGGAAACTTAAAGGGTATTAGACTCCCTGGAAAAGACCCACTTAAGGGAAGGAGATTATCTACAGAATGCACACTTCCCCAGCAAGAGACCAGCTTTGCAGGGTCATTTCAGGATATGTCAAAGAGATATATTTTGGGCTAAAATACTTAGATTTCTTTCAGGGCCTGCTATCCGTCATGTGATGCTATACTAGAGCTAGGTTGGAATTTGGTATCTTATTGCTACAAATAGTCTGTTTTGTCAGTCTTATGATCTCTGTTTTAATATAGACATTGGTCAGCTGTGCCTAAACTCCAAAGGAAGTGGTTATAAGGAGACATGTTGGACTTCCTCTTCCTGTCATGGCCTGTACTAGTTTTTCAGGTTTTTGGGGGATCCCCTTGGCCAAGATGGGGGTCCATTCAGTCAGTTGGGGGGCTTAGAATTTTACTTTTGGTCTGCACCCCTCCCTATCTCTCACTCCCATATTCAATCAGTCACAGAGTCTTGTGGTCTCTCTTCCTATCCAGGTCCTCGGCCCAGCTCAGACCTCAGCCACTGTCTCTAGACCATCACAAAGGCCTGGACTCCTAGAGATTACCCTCCAAATTCCTCTTCCTCTCCATTCTGAGTCAGCTTGAACCAGGATAATATTCAGTTTACTCAGCTACTGTCCTTGAGGGCAGAGAAAGAAGCCAAAAGCTCCCAGTCTTGGCAGGGGAGGAGACCAGTGCTTAATGGGGATGACTGGACCTGTGTTTTCAGGGGGCAGATCTCAGGGGAATTAGGGAGAAATTGATTATAGGCATCAGAAAGAGAAAAGTCCTGTGTATCACTGGGTGCTAGTTGGGAGTCCTCAGAGGTCAAGATGCTGACTGGGCTGCCTCTTCTGCTGGGAGTGCAGGCGCTGGCCATTTCATCTTGGCCCTTCCACATAGCCCACACCCAGCCCACACACGCTTTAACAGGTTTTTACTCAGGCGGAAGGCCTGGGGCCCAGGTCCTCCCTGGAAAAACGCAGAATGGGATGCCAAGACTTAATTATGGGAAGACAAATGCCCTCAGGCCCCTGGCAAGAGAGGCTGTGGGTGTTTGAGGTTGCCTGCCAGAGCATGCAAACCTCACCTGTGAGTTTGGTAATAGCGTGACCCTGGCTCAATATTTTTCTTTTCTTTTCGTTTCCTTTTTTTTTTTTTTTTTTTTTTTGCGACAGGGCCTCGTTCTGTCACCCAGGCTGGAGTGCAGTGGTGCCATCATGGTTCACCGCAGCCTCAACCTCTCAGGCTCAAGCAATCCTTACACCTTAGCCTCCTGAGTAGCTGGGACTACAGGCATGTGCCACCACACCAGGCGAATTTTTTTTTCTTTTTGTTAGAGACAGAGTCTCCTTATGTTGCCCAGGCTAGTCTCGAACTCCTGGGCTCAAGCAATGCTCCCACTGCAGCTTGCCAAAGTCCTGGGATTACAGGTGTGTGCCACTGTGCCTAGCTCGAGATTTTTCTTTAGTCCTCAGATGTGGCACTGCTTCTTGGGTGCAGAGGCATAGAAACCTTATATTTTCTTTCTAATCAGGGTTAACTCAGAGCTTAGACCTAAGAAAACCCAAAAGGCCTTGTATTCCAGCCCCTCCATTCACCACATAATGCTGACTCGCCAGAGCATTCCAAACAAAGCTGGCCCCTTCACACGCCCTTCCTTTCCTAGAAGTCTTTCTCCCTCTTTGCACGTATCTTTAGAAAGCTCTTCCTGGAATCTGTCATGCACTGAGAGGGGGAGGTGCTTTTTCATGTCTATGCCTTTGCTTTGTAAGTCTGCTACGCCCTTCCCCATCTTGTGCATCAGGGCAAACTCTTATTACTTCTTCAAATCCCAGCCCCAGGTCACTTCCTCCATGAAGCTTTCCTTGTGTTCTGCAGACTGAGTTGATTCCATTTCTCCCTTCCCCATCCCACATCACTACCACCACGGGTACTGCTGAGGGTAATACCCTGGCTGACTCATCTCTCCATCTCTACTGCCTGGTTCAGGGCTTGGCCAAGAGAGAAGGCATGAATGAATGAATGAATGAATGAAAGAATGAGAAGGGAAGGAAGGAAGATCTCAGACCACTTTATACAGCAATAGCCCCTGTACCACCCTCTGCTATCTGACCCAGGTCCCTGATTTTTCTAAGCTCTTTTCTATTCCTGATCTTACTGGATCCTCATGGTGGCCCCAGTGTGGTTTAGGATAGGGACCCACACCCTGATTGGCAAATGAGGAAGCTGAGGTTCCAAGAGGAGAAGTGACTCTCATAAAGTTACCTCAGAACTCCTGTGGGAAACCCGGAACTGCCTCCTTCCTTCCTCTCTTTGTTTTCCTCAGCTCCTCCCACTGACTCATTTCCCTTAGGGCTACAAGAGCAGAGCTGAAATTCCTGGTAGGATATGAGGGATTTGGGAACCCTGGAAGTCGTTCCTGGGCAGTGAGGTGTGTGGATGAATACACGCAGGCTCCTCTGTGTGTGTGTGCGTGCTGGGGAGGCTTGGCACTGAGATGCCTCCTATGTCTCCCTCCCACCTCCTTCTCCTGAAAGGCGGATGGATGTTGTGTGTCCCTGCAGTGTCCAGGCAGGACTAGTCATATCAGCAGATATCGGGGGAGGGGTGGAGGCTGCAGTGAGAGGAGATCGCGCCACTGTACTCCAGCCTGTGTGACAGAACAAGACCCTGAGTAAAAAAAAAAAAGAAAGAATATTATGTATTCTTGAAATTATATAGTATGTATGATTGGAATGTTACATACCATTCTTATAGGGTATAAAGATAGTATAGTGTATTTCTTTGATTACACTATAATGCAAGAAATACACTAAAGTGTGTATTCGTTTGATTACATACATACTATTTTTTGTTACATGCTATATGATTCCAAGAATATTATATATTCTACATAATCTTAACATTATTTCAATATTATTATATTGATTATCAATATTATATACTATTAATATATAACTATATAATATTATAATATTATATAGTTATATATATAATATATATTAATATATTAATGTTAATATGTTATATATATTGTATATTATTATTATAATTATATTATATATTATTAGAATCATATATTATATTATATATTATTAGAATCATATAATATATAACATTTTGGGATTGGATATATTTCATAATTCCTTTGAAACCTTTACAAGTGTCAATAATGTGTTCCTTTATATTGCTATGCAGGATTTTATAGTATGGATATACTATGGTTTCTATACCTTTCACCTGTTGGAGAGCATCAGAATTGTTTCCCCTTTTTGACTATTACAGATGATTAATATGAAGGTTTGTGTCCAGGTTTCATGTGAATATGTCTTCATTTCTCTGGGATGAATGCCTAAGAGTGTGGTTGCTGGGTTGTATGATGAGTGTATTGTTTAGTTTTATAACAAACTATAAGACTGTTTTCCAGAATGGCTGTGTCCTTTTGCATTCCCACCAGCTTTGCACAAGTGATCCACTTTCTCCACATTCTTGCCAGCATTTGGTGTTGTCACTATTTTTTATTTTAGCTGCTGTGGTAGGTATGTAGTGTTATATCATTGTGGTTTTAATTTGCATTTCACTGATGGCCAATTATGTGGAACATCTTTTAATGTGCTTATTTGCCTTTTGTATATTTTATTTGGTGAAATATCTGTTCATGTTTTTTTGCCCATATTCTGATTGAGATTTTGTTCTTTTTACTGCTGAGTTTTGAGAATTCTTTATACATACTACATATAGGTTCTTTGTTGGATGTGTGGTTTGCAACTATTTTAGCTCAACCTGTACTTTAATTTTTCATCTTTTTCACAGGTTCTTTTATAAAACAAACTTTTAAATTTTGATGAGGTCCAGTTTATCAATTTTTTTCATTTGTGGAGTCTGCTTTTGATCTGAAGTCTAAAAATCCCTTTGCCTAGTCCTTGATCTTAGAGATTTTCTCCTATGTTTTTTCCTAAAAATTGTAACATTTTGTTTTACATTTAGGTCTGTGATCCATTTTGAGTTAATTTTTATATAAGATGTGAGATAGGAATCAAAGATTAAAAAAAAAATTTGCCTATGTGCAGCTTAATTTTTTTTTTTTACCAGTTTCTTTTTTTTTTTTTTTTCCAAGGCAGAAGAATTATTCTTAGTACAGAACAAAATGAAAAGTCTCCTTCTTTCTACACAGACATGGCAACCATCCGATTTCTCAATCTTTTCCCCGCCTTTCCCCCCTTTCCACTCCACAAAACTGCCATTGTCATCATGGCCCATTCTCAATGAGCTGTTGGGTACGCCTCCCAGACCAGGTGGTGGCCGGGCAGAGGGTCTCCTCACTTCCCAGTAGGGGCGGCCGGGCAGAGGCGCCCCTCACCTCCCGGATGGGGCGGTTGGCCGGGCGGGGGGCTGACCCCCCCACCTCCCTCCCGGACGGGGTGGCTGGCCGGGTGGGGGACTGACCCCCCCACCTCCCTCCCGGACGGGGTGGCTGGCCGGGCAGAGGGGCTCCTCACTTCCCAGTAGGGGCGGCCGGGCAGAGGCACCCCTCACCTCCCGGACGAGGCAGCTGGCCAGGCGGGGGGCTGACCCCCCCACCTCCCTCCCAGACGGGGCGGCTGGCCGGGTGGGGGGCTGACCCCCCCACCTCCCTCCCTGACCGGGCGGCTGGCCTGGCGGGGGCTGACCCCCACCTCCCTCCCGGATGGGGTGGCTGCCGGGCGGAGACACTCCTCACTTCCCAGACGGGGTGGCTGCCGGGCGGAGGGGCTCCTCACTTCTCAGATGGGGCGGCTGCTGGGCGGAGGGGCTCCTCACTTCTCAGACGGGGCGGTTGCCAGGCGGAGGGACTCCTCACTTCTCAGACGGGTCGGCTGGGCAGAGACGCTCCTCACCTCCCAGATGGGGTCGCGGCCGGGCAGAGGCGCTCCTCACATCCCAGACGGGGCGGCGGGGCAGAGGCGCTCCCCACATCTCAGATGATGGGCGGCCGGGCAGAGACGCTCCTCACTTCCTAGATGGGATGGCGGCCGGGCAGAGACGCTCCTCACTTTCCAGACTGGGCAGCCAGGCAGAGGGGCTCCTCACGTCCCAGACGATGGGCAGCCAGGCAGAGACACTCCTCACTTCCCAGACGGGGTGGCGGCCGGGCAGAGGCTGCACTCTTGGCACTTTGGGAGGCCAAGGCAGGCGGCTGGGAGGTGGAGGTTGTAGCCAGCCGAGATCACGCCACTGCACTCCAGCCTGGGCACCATTGAGCACTGAGTGAACCAGACTCCATCTGCAATCCCGGCACCTCGGGAGGCCGAGGCTGGCGGATCACTCGCGGTTAGGAGCTGGAGACCAGCCCGGCCAACACAGCGAAACCCTGTCTTCACCAAAAAAATACGAAAACCAGTCAGGCGTGGTGGCGCGCGCCTGCAATCGCAGGCACTCGGAAGGCTGAGGCAGGAGAATCAGGAAGGGAGGTTGCAGTGAGCCGAGATGGCAGCAGTACAGTCCAGCTTCTGCTCGGCATCAGAGGGAGACCGTGGAAAGAGAGGGAGAGGGAGAGGGAGAGGCAGAGGGAGAGGGAGAGGGAGAGGGAGAGGGAGAGGGAGAGGGAGAGGGAGAGGGAGAGGAAGAGGGAGAGCTGTGCAGCTTAATTTTTTTTTCTTTTTCTTCTTCTTTTTTTGAGATGAGTCTCACTGTATTGCCCAGGTTGGTCTCTGACTCCTAGGCTCAAGCAATCCTCCTGCCTCCACCTCCTGAAGTGCTGGGATTACAGGTGTGAGCCACCTCACCTGGCCATGCAGCTGAATTTTTAATGGTTGCCAATATTCTGTCCTGAGACATAAGTTACTTAAACAGCCATGCTATTGATGAATCTTTAGAATGTCTTCAATATTTTTGCTATTATAAGTAGCAAAATAAGTATTATTGTAGCTAAATCTTTTACTTATCTATGATTGTTTCCTAAGAAGAGTATTACAGAAGTGAAATTACTGAGGCAATTTTTAGGGCATAGGGAACGTATTGCCAAATTGCTCCTCAGCAAGGTTTGTGCCAATGCTGTGTCTCAAGCTGGGTATGAAACAGCCTGTTCTCCAAACTAGGGACCTCCTCCTAGATATAAAACAAAACAAAATCCTTAGTATTTAAATCTGTATTTCTTTGATTGCTAAGGGCCAGCATGAGGGCAGCCACAGGGGTATTTTGGGTCCCTGACGCTCCTCTGTTCTTCTGAGGCAGGAGGCAGAGAACCTAAGGCCGATCCACGCTGGACTTCCTAGAACTAAATCAAATGGAAACACTTCAGCTACGACAGGAAATATCCTCTTCATTTACATAGGGCATACACCAAGTAACCAATGGAAACCTCTAGAGTATATTTCAACCCAGAATACTCTGTAATGGGGCTCTTGAGCCCCTATGCTCGACGCCCCTATGGGGTGTACTTTCATTTTCAATAAATCTCTGCGTTTGTTGCTTCATTCTTTCCTTGCTTTGTTTGTGTGTTTTGTCCAATTCTTTGTTCAAGATGCCAAGGACCTGGACACCTTTAACTGGTAACATATTTTGGTGAACCAGCCAGGAGGTAAGCCCAAAGTTTGGGATTTATTTTTCTCCTTTCCCCTTTCTTTTCTGCTCTATACAAGTGAGTCTCTCTCTTTCTCTCTCTCTCTCTCTCTCTTTTCCTTTCCAACTTGGGACACTTGGTGGGCAGCGCCTAAACACAGAGGCAACTGCAGGCTTCTGGCCAGGGCCACTCTGAAGGACAATTTTTTATCTTTTCCGGTTGTGGTCCCTGATCCCTACATTTGATGCAGCTCGGGCAAACTCACATGAGTTTCAGGTGACTTAAACCTTCTTTTCTTATGCGAAATTCTTCCCTTCCCCTACTCCACTAGCTAAGGGCAGAGAAACCCGCCTAGCCTTCGGTTCCTATCTTTAAAGCTCATGGAACAGGAAACATGGGAAAGCTTGGCCTTATCAAATTATAAGGATGCTAGAAGTCGAGGCCTTCATCCTGGGACAAAAGGAAAGCTCACAGTGGGCCATCGCCTCTGGTGGGAAAACTTGCAACTGGCACCAGTGCCCACCTAAGGTCAGAGACATCTGACACTCTAAGATTGGACCCCAAAGAGGGACGCTCCGGGAGATCCTCCGGTCCTCAACCTCTCCAAAGGGGACGCCCTTGGCAGAAGTGCTGAGGCCCAGTGCTAGGCCCTCCTATGAATTTTCTCTCACAGTTGCAATACCATTTGGCCCCAATGTTGTTTGGAATCTGAAGTTTGCTGTTGATTGGGAAAGTGGGGTGGCGTTGCATGTGGCCAGGCTTTTGTGCTGCTGTTCTAAGCAGGGGGCCTGGTTAACCTGTGATGCTCTCCTTTGGTGCTGTTTGGCCCCAATATTCTTTGGAGTCTGGGGAGGTTTGGCTTTAAAAATCAAACTGCCAGGGAAACTTCTTTACCTGAAATTTTGGTTCACAGCCTTCGTTGGATTACCTACTGGGGCAAAGTAAAACCAGTGAGCTTGTATTACTATCTCATGGCTAGGATTCCAAGCTATTAGATCTTCATTCATGTGTGTGTATACATGTCTAGATGTGTTCATTTGTATATAATTTATTGTTATATGTTGTGTCTACCAGATTGGCTTATAAGTAAAAGAGCGCTAATAAATTAAGCAAATAAGTCCAAGCAATTTTCAAGTTCACGTGACTTAAGTATAGCTTTACAAAACAAGCTGGCTTTAAAATAATTGGTAAAATAAAAATAGAAATGCCTTCAGAATTGTCAGCATACATTTTTGTCTGGATTTTATATTTGTCTGTGCTAGATATTTTGAGATGTCAGGGTTTAGCATAGAAGGTTGTAAAACTATAAACCCATCCTGTATATATAAACCCAGTTTGTATATATAAAACTATAAACAAAATGATCTTGGTTTGTGTACCTTTTTTTGACAAATAAGAGTAATTTAATGTTAGCTAAATCTTTTGAGTTGTTGGCAAAAATACCTATGTATTTAACTTTGAGGTTCTTACTTAGGTTTAGGTGAGCATCTGATGTTCACTGGTGATTAAAAACAGGGTTAACAAGGAAATAACTAACTTCAAATGATAGTGTCCAGTATCTCAGTTTACAGAAGTAATCTAGATAAACTGTTTTAAAATGAAGGAATTGAGTGCATGTACATGGGATAAATGTTTTAAGTAAACTTTTTGCATAAATTAAAATCTTAAGATTATTTTTGATGATCATTGAATATATGAGTCATTTCCAATTGAGAAAGAGTTATGATATAGGGAAATATATTTCTAAAATTGTGGAATTGTTCTTGTCTATAAATGCTCATAGCTGATGGTTCAGGATTTCTTGCTCTTTAGGGTTTCACTAAAGTTTTAGGTTACTAAAAATAAGAATTCTAGTTAACACATAATTCTCTATACAAAATGTGCCAGAAAGGGTTATGTTATTAGTGAGAAAAGAATAACTTTGTCTAATTCAGAAGTTATCTAAAAGTTGGTTCAAATTACAGATTTGAAAAGGTTATTTATGAAACAATGTAGTAAAGAACTAGTAAGTAGGGGAGAAAGACATGGAAATGTTTGGATAATAAAATGTTCTTTAAAACCTGATACAGAATTGGAGACATTTGGCTAATTAACATTTTCATGGTTAAAGCTCTTAGTCTTGATTAAAATAAAATGAATATTGTAAAGAAATGCATTGGCAGTTTGGCAATTCTTTTTTAAATATAGTTAAGTATGAAGCTGGATTTAGTGTGGAGCCAAATTTCACATCCATGCTTGCATTGCTTCACACAATGTTGACTATTTTGCATGGATAGTGCTGACACTGGAGTACTTATTGGTCATGTGCCTACAGTGAATTTCTTGATTGCACAGGATGTATGATGAAATTGGTGAACTTAAGGATATTGAATTGTGTATCAGGAATAAAATATTCATCATGTGGGTTTTGGGGGGCCCTGGGTAACACCATAGCCTCCGGGGTAGATTGAATAGGAAAAATTAAGGGTTGGTTTCCTGTTTATTTGTTTTTGCTTCTAATTTTCATTTGTTTGCTGTTTATTCCCCTCTGGGCTTTGCTTGTGTATGCATGTATATATAACACCATGAATTTTTTTAGTTTCTAGTGGAAGGGTTTTATTTGATTCTGTGGATAGTTATTTTGTTTCTTATGTGTTTCTAGCAAGTCATCATTGGTTCCATTTAGCTGAAATTCCTAGGCTACCTGTCAGGCTTTCAGGAATTAATGGAACACACCGGCTTTTTAATCTTAAACTAGCTTTTTGGAGTTAAGCTTCCTGATATGTTAAGTGTGTTGAGCATACTTTCATAAATAGAATTTGAGTCATATTTCTCTCTCTGCCTAATTTTTCCAAAATTTGTAAACTATTTGTGAATATTCTTAATTCACAGCAATGTGTTTGTCTGCATACAGTTAAGCAGGGCCGCTAGGGCCACTCAGGGAGAAAGAACTCAGAAGCCTGACATGCCGGCAAAAAGGTAAGAATTTCTTACCAGTCAGACTCTGGTCTCTGTCTCTCTCTGCAAACTGGTTAAATAAATGGTAAAAGTCACTGTTTATCTCCTCTGCAAAGTTTTGATTAATACAAAAAAAGAATTCTGAGGCTGGTCTTAAACTGTAGTGAATCCGGAGTGCTTTATGTGACTTTCTATACTGTTCTGTTATAAAGAGGGGCACCTTAGGATAAAATGCATGCCTGGGAACCTATAAGCTCGCTATTCAAGGCTGCCCAGCAAACTGGTCAGTCATGTCCTTGGGAGCTTGACCTTGTAACCATGTGGCCATGCTTTCTCTTTTCACAATGGCGGCCCAGGTTTAGGTTTCAATTCCTGGCTTAGGGAATGAGTCCTTTATCTTCTGCCTGTCTGTGTATTTATATGTGTTGTGTGTGTAATGTAAAAGAGCTTTAATTGATTGGTTTAATAATAATAAGAGTGTTGTGGGAAGTCAGGGACCCTGAACGGAGGGACCAGCTGGAGCTGTGGCAGAGGAACATAAATTGTGAAGATTTCATGGACATGTATCACTTCCCTAATAATACTCTTATAATTTCTTACACTTGTCTTACTTTAATCTCTTAATCCTGTTATCTTCGTAAGCTGAGGATGTACATCACCTCAGGTCCACTGTGATGATTGCATTAACTGTACAAATTGATTGTAAAACATGTGTGTTTGAACAATATGAAATTAGTGCACCTTGAAAATGAACAGAATAACAGTGATTTTAGGAAACAAGGGAAGAAAACCATAACGTCTGACTGCCTGCAGGGTCGGGCAAAAAGAGCCATATTTTTCTTCTTGCAGAGAGTCCTATAAACGGACGTGCAAGTAGGTGAGATATCGCTAAATTCTTTTCCTAGCAAGGAAGATTGATACTAATACTCCAGGAAGAGAATTGCATTCCTGGGGGGAGGTCTATAAACGGCCACTCTGGGAGTGTCTGTCTTATATGGTTGAGATAAGGACTGAAATATGCCTTGGTCTCCTGCAGTACCCTCAGGCTTATTAGTGTGGGGAAAAAACCCCACCCTGGTAAATTTGAGGTCAGACCAGTTCTCTGCTGTCAAACTCTGTTTTCTGTTGTTTAAGATGTTTATCAAGACAATACGTGCACAGCCGAACATAGACCCTTATCAGGAGTTCCTGATTTTGTCCTTGCTCTGTTTCCTCAGAAGCATGTGATCTTTGTTCTCCTTTGTGCCCTTTGAAGCATGTGATTTTTGTGACCTACTCCCTGTTCTTACACCCCCTCCCCTTTTGAAATCCCTAATAAAAACTTGCTGGTTTTGCGGCTCAGGTGGGCATCATGGTCCTACAGATATGTGATTCACCCCCAGCGGCCCAGCTGTAAAATTCCTCTCTTTGTACTCTTTCTCTTTATTTCTCAGACCAGCCAACACTTAGGGAAAATAGAAAGAACCTACATTGAAATACTGGGGGTGGGTTCCCCTGATATAAGAGCTTAAATATTTTGTCAGAAAAGTAGAAAGTGTAATGCCTTTTTAAAAATTTTATTTTATTTTTGAGATGGAGTCTCTCTCTGTCGCCAGGCTGGAGTGCAGTGGCATGATCCCGGTCACTGCAACCTCTCTCTGCCTCCCAGGTTCAAGTGATTCTCCTGTCTCAGCCTCTTGAGTAGCTGGGACTACAGGCATGAGCCACCACGCCTGGCTAATTTTGTATTTTTAGTAGAGATGAGCTTTCACCATATTGGTCAGGCTGGTCTCGAACTCCTGACCTCAGGTGATCCACCCTCCTCAGCCTCCCAAAGTGCTGGGATTACAGGCATAAGCCACAGCACCTGGCCATCCAATGCCTTTTATTTAGTTCATGTGACTTAAGTAATCTTTGGGAACAAAGACAGTTTTAAAGATTATTGGTAAAATAAAAATATCTTCAAAAATTGTAAACATTTGGCTTAAATTATGCAGGTCAGATGCTAGGTTTGCTAAATACTTTAGGTCATAAACTGCTTCTTTGACTTTTAAAATTTGTTCAATTTATTTTGGAGCATTAGATTCTAGATAAGGCCTGGGGATGTGTGAAATTAGCCATGCCTCCTAGCTATGCAAAGAAGGTTATAAAGAAAAGATATTTTACATACGAAAGGATCTTATATTGTAAATTTTTGTCCTAAAGTAAAATAATTGGTTGTTTAAAAGAGGAATGTTTAGGACAAATCAGAAAGTCCAAGCATGTCATACATGGTCTGTGTATGTCATGAAAGAATTTATGAAAGAGAATTTATGCAAGAAATGTACTATTTAAAGGTGATTAGGCCACCTAAATGTTTCATAAAATGACACCATGACTCTTAATTGTACAACCTGCCTGCTTTACAGCTAGGTAAGACCTGGGACACGTGGAGTTAGACACTGGAAGAAGTCAGACTTTATTTGCACTTCTGTGTGGGTCCTAGGCTCCACACCTTGTACATAATTAAAATCCTAAACTTGGCTGGGCACAGTGGCTCATGCCTGTAATCCCAGCACTTTGGGAGGCTGAGGCAGGTGGATCATGAGGTCAGGAGATTGAGACTATCCTGGCTAACATGGTGAAACCTCGTCTCTACTAAAAATACAAAACATTAGCTGGGCGTCATGGCGGGTGCCTGTAGTCCCAGCTACTCAGGAGGCTGAGGCAGGAGAATGGCGTGAACCTGGCAGTCAGAGCCAAGATCATGCCACTGCACTCCAATCTGGGTGACAGAGCGAGACACTGTCCCAAAAAAAAAAAAAAATCCTAAACTTACCAAGGTTTTCACTAAAAGTAAAGTTGCAAAGAGTTAACATTGTAACATGTAATCAAGACTACTGAAGAAACTGTTTTACATGCAAGGTGTGTAAGAAAAGTAAAATGTGTTATTGGTAAAAGATTATAAGAAGGCATGGGAATGTGGATTTTTTTTTTTTTTTTTGCCAAGTGTTAAAGAATTGTTTTAAGTTAAGATAAATCTAAAGGTTTGAACAAGTTGTGGAAGGTTTTTAAAAAATAGATCTTATAAAAAATTCTGTGTGTGAAATATTAATATATGTTCCAAAATTGTATGGGATTTCCAAAATTCTAATATGTCTGAGTATATGCTATCAATCATAATTATGGTTATTATGTTACCTGATTGTAAACCACAGAAATAACTAAATTTCCTTGTATAAAGCTACTAATCCAAGTAGAACAAAAAATTAATTAAATACTAAGAAAATATTTTGTCAGATTTTCATGTTAAACCAGCTGATACTGAAATTGTTTAGATATACAATTTGAATGAACTCCATGGTCTAAGTCAAATTACTTATGATAACCCATCAGTTACCAGTGCTATTCAAGTAATTTGAAGAAACAACTGGTATTCAAGAGGATATAAGTCTAATGTTAATTAAGCATGGACTCATGGAGAACCAGGATGACCACCTTGTCCTTCTTGAGTCCTTCAAGGTTTTATTATTAAAAGTTCTGCATTCCACAACTCATCATGGAAAAGATAAAATGATCCAAATTGAATATATTGGTGTGGTGACTTATACATTGCTAAAATAGTTTATAACCAATGTTTGGTCCCATATTTCCAGGAAAACAATCAAAGCTTCAGGTACATTTGGTCACCTGATGGGCCATTTAAACATTTTATAAAGGAATTTCTTTCAATTGTTATTTTCTTTATTCTTTTTTTTGGGGGGGAGTCTCTCTCTGCCACCCAGACTGGAGTGCAGTGGCATGATCTCAGCTCACTGCAACCTCTGCCTCCCAGGCTCAAGGGATTCTCCTGCCTCAGCCTCCTGAGTAGCTGGGATTACAGGCACGTGCCACCACACCCAGCTAATTTTTGTATTTTTAGTAGAGATGGGGTTTCACCATGTTGGCCAGGTTGGTCTCGAACTCCTGGCCTCAAGTGACTGGCCCACCTCAGCCTCCCAAAGTGTAGGGATTACAGGCATGAGCCACTGCACCCTGCCTCAATTGTTATTTTCAATGCATGTTTTCTGGTTGTATAAAAGCTTTCCGATGCAAGAGGGCTGATGTTATAACAGTAGATTATTATGCTATGGTATATTTTCACCAGGTAAAGAAAGCTTTTTATGGTTTGGATCTTCTGAGAACATCAGAGAAAGACTGTCCTTGCCATCCACACTACAGCAAAATTTTGGGACCTTGAACTTTGGGTTTATAATCTCACAACTGAGAAGGGTCCCTCCACATTCTTGGAACTGTATATCCATTGGAATCCTTAAGGTAAAGCTAACTAGGGAAGTTTCTCCCCAGAATAAGATGGCATACTTGATGTGAACAGCTTTTCCCAGGATCATGAATCAAGACTTCTCAACTATCATGAGATCCTTATCTTTGAATATTTTTTTCCTTGCCTATGCCACTACGAATAATAGAAGTGGAAAAGGGGTCTGTTATGTGCACTTATGGGATATACTTTTATTTGTGAAGGAGTTTGCAGCTAGTCTTATACATGGATAACCTTGTACTTTGATAGATAAAAGATGGAGGCCCAATGTAGGTGAGAAACCTTAATGGTACATACATTGCCTCACAATCAGTCAGAAACAGAACATTGGTTCACTCCTCTTAATGCACATCATAGGTTAAAGAGAACATTGTCAGGAGGCCTTCACTCTTCTAGAAGGGCATCATTAGTTAGGTCCTTTTCCATGGTTTGGAGTAAAATAAGCAATGATTAGAAATGTATCCCTCAAGATAGGCTCTATAGCAAATTCTAGTGTAAAGGCTACAGTTACACAACAGACTTTAAGTTCTCTTGTGAAGGTTATGATCGAATTGGCTGAACAGAGAAGTATCTGTGAAGCTGCTGGCCCTCATGGCCTATGGAAAAAACATTGGGTATTATAGAGATTCAGTTGTAGCAGATTAACGAAGACCCTGCTTAGTTAAGTGAGTAGACTCTTTACGTAGCTCATTCTTTAATCTATTTAATTTTAGGAGGTTTGGTTTATGGGGAACCTGGGTAAGGAGCATATTCCAAACTCTTGGTATTATCCTCCCAATAGTCATGATAATAGTCTCCCTGGTGCACTGTATTCTCTCAGACATTTTAAATATTTGCATGCAGCCATCTCTAGAATGTCAGATGGTCTCTCTTCAACTGGAATGACAAGAGCTGAAAGAAATGTGTGACCATGAGGACACCATAACCTATGAATGATGTGCTGAGACTAGAAACCCAAAATGATGGTAACTGAGAGTGGTGCTAAGGCCGTAAGTTTTGGTCACGTTCTCACCTAGGTGAGAACGTGACCAAAAAGGGGTAATTTTTTTAAACAAAATTATGGGAGGCCATTGTTTTGGACTGAGCTCATGCACTAGGCCCCAACAGACCAAACCAAACCAAAATGGAGTCGCTCATGTTAAGACTTTAAGGAAACACATAGATCCTAGAACAGATCACAGGCCAGGTTTTGTTTTTCTCCTGCAAATCTCTATAACAAACATTCCTGACAGCAAAGGTACCCAGCCCCTGAAGTTCCCATTAAATCTTTTAACCAAATTCATTTCCTCTTACTCAGAGACCATCAAGCTTCAGATGATCATGCAACATGGGTTCCAGCCAGTTCCAAGTGAAGAGACCACCCCCGGCCATCAAGGAACTACCCTCCCTCCACTAAACAGAGCAGGGCTAGCGTTCCATGATCCCCAATAGGTAGGGACTATGCCCTAAGCCAGCATAAAGTAGTTAAAGAAGAAAGACCATCCGTTCCTCTGCCTTCTATAAAGATTTATGGGATCACATCTCTCAGGGGAGAAATAAGGCAGGAGAATATGGTCTGGAGGCAGGGAACCTAAGGCCAATTCACGCTGGACTTCCTAGAAGTGAATCAAATGGAAACACTTCAGCTATGACAGGGAATATCCTCTCCATTTACATAGGGCATACACCGAGTATCCAATGGAAACCTCTAGAGGGTATTTAGACCCCAGGAAATTCTGTAATGGGGCTCTTCAACCCCTATGCTTGGGCCACTCCCACCCTGTGTGGTGTGTACTTTTGTTTTCAATAAATCTCTGCTTTTGTTGCTTCATTCTTTTTCTTTGCTTTGTTTGTGCGTTTTGTCCAATTCTTTGTTCAAGACGCCAAGAACCTGCACACCCTCTACCAGTAACACTCCTGCCTCCTGGCCTCCTTCCTGGTGTCTTCCCAGTGACCCACTCTCACCAGGCCAAGGAGCAGGGACAGGGTTCCCCTTTCCTCTCTGTCCTCATTTTTACAGGGAGCGGACAGTGTTAACAATGCAACTTCCTCACTAGGTTTTTGTGAAGATCAAACATATCTGGGACATCCAGTTGCTTTGAAACATTACATGCCATTCAGGTAGACAGGAATTACTCATTTTATGATTGTTACTTTTAGTTTCTTTTCCTCCATAATTTCTGGCTACACTTTGAATTAAATTGTTTTATCAGCGCCCCCTGCTGAGTGCCAATGAAATAATGACCCAATCCTAACTTGGGATGGATTAGACCTAACATGTAGCGGGCAGAGAAAGCCAAAGGACTGACACTAGCATCGCACCAGTACTGACCAGTCAAAACCGACACGGCGTCATGTCCTGGGATGTGCTCCCTGAACCCCAGCCTCAGGGAGCGGAGGAAGGAACCCCTCAGTGTGCCAGGCCCTGTGACGGGGGCTCCAGCTGATTACCTTGGTAACTCTTTCAGCAGGCTCTGAGCTTGTTAGAAATGGGTTGTAAACAGTGTTCATGTCCCACGCTTCTGTGACGCAGCTTGAACATGGTAGGAATGATTGAATTCAAGGTACCCCAGCTCTCTGCCACTCCAATTTGAGGAGCAAAATACCTTCCCTGCTGACCTACCTTTATGCCTGGGTGCCTCCACATAATCAATTTTTTTGTTTGTTTTTGAGACAGAGTCTCGTTCTGTTGCCCAGGCTGGAGTGCAGTGGCGTGATCTCGGCTTACTGCAAGTTCCGCCTCCCGGGTTCATGCCATTCTCCTGCCTCAGCCTCCCGAGTAGCTGGGACTACAGGCATCCACCACCACACCCGGCTAATTTTTTGTATTTTTAGTAGAGATGGGGTTTCACCGTGTTAGCCAGGATGGTCTTGATCTCCTGACCTTGTGATCTGCCCGCCTCAGCCTCCCAAAGTGCTGGGATTACAGGCGTGAGCCACCGCGCCCGGCCAATTTTTTTTTATTTTTATTTTTTATTTTTTGAGATGGAGTCTCCCTCTGTCGCCCAGGCTGGAGTGCAGTGGTGTGATCTCAGCTCACTGCAGCCTCTCTCTGCCTCCTGGGTTCAAGCAATTCTCCTGCCTCAGTCTCCCAAATAGCTGGGATTACAGGCTTGCTATTTTTTTTTTTTGTATTTTTTGTTCTTTTAGTAGAGATGGGGTTTCACCATGTTGGCCAGGCTGCTCTTGAATTCCCGATCTCAAGTGATCCACCGGCCTCGGTCTCCTAAAGTGCTGGGATTACAGGCATGAGCCACAGCACCTGGATGCATAGTCAAATACTTTTAGTTAAAGCTCTGAGGTCCGTGTTAAAAAGCCAAGAACTCAGGAGGGGAATATGCCATGCTCTCATCTGACGTGAGCAGTGGCCACGTGATGTTCTTGGTCTTACCCTGTGCTGAGCGGGCTCTGTGGGGATAGGGAGGAGGCCTGGACAGGAAGGTCAGAGGACCCAGGATTTAAACTGGCTGGGTGACCATGAGTGGGTTACCCAAGGAGGGGAAGAATGCAGACTTGAGCTCTTGGGAGCTTTCTCTGATGAGCTTTTGGATCCCAGGGCAGCTGTCCTTGGCCAAGAGAACAACCAAACAGTTGAGACAAGTCTCTGGTCTGGGCTGAAGCCTGCGTCAAAGTTGTTGGACTAGCACTCTGGGATTCCATTTCTGATTCTGTATGTCTAATCTTTTGCTTCCCATTCTCTGCATTGAGCAGTCTGTTTGTGGGCTCTGGAATCGACAGGCTTGTTTTTAAAATGTAGAATCTGTCACTTATCGGCTGTGGGACCTTGGGCAAATTACTTAACCTCTCTGAGCTTCCATTTTCTCCTCTGTAAAACAGCTTTATATATAGCGAGAATGAATAAGTCAATACACACAAAGTGTACATCTCAGCGCCTGGCACCGAATAACCTGTCATTTCATCGGCAAGTTTTATTTTTATTTTAAAACAGACCCAAATTCCTACATTTCTTCCTATCGCCACTGCTACCATCAAGTCACTCTCATCTCCCTCCTGGTTTATGGCAAGGACTTCCTAATGGGTCTCTCTGCTTCTGCTCTGGCCCTCACAGCCAGGGCAATCTTTGTAAAGTGTCCCCAGAGCCTGTGTCACCTCTGTCTAAAGGCCTCTAATTGGCTTCCTGCTGTGACTGGAGTAAAATCCGCAGCACTGACAGTGGTCTATCCAGCCAGCCTCGCTGCCCTCAATTCTCCCATCAAGCCCCGGCCAGCCTCGCGTCCTTCCTGAGTGTGCCAAGCTCACTCACTCCTTGAGGTCTTTGCACCGAGATTTCCTCTCTTGGAAAAGGTTCCTCAGGTCCCGGCAGGGTTGGCTTCCTCCCTTGTTTTAAGTCTCAGCTCAAACATGAGAGTAGCACCCAGCCGCGTTACCTCTGCTGGCACCCCCGTCACCTCTACTGTGCTCCAATTTGCCCTCTTTGTAGCATTCACCATCTCCTCACTTACTTAGATGCCCAGGCACCCGTTTACTGTTGGCCCTCCCCGTAGATGGCCACCTCCATGACATCAGGGACCAAGGTGGTCTGTGGTCATGGCTCTTTCCCTAGTACTTGTCTCTGGGTCTGGACACAGGAGACCCTCTAAACTATTTATTGAAGTTATTTTATGTTTTAAAAAATATTTATTTATTTATTTTAGAGACAGGGTCTCACTATGTTGCCCGGGCTGGTCTCGAACTCCTGGACTAAAGCAATTCTCCCATCTCAGCCTCCAGAAGTTCTGGGATTACAGGCATGAGCCACCAGGCCCGGCCTGCTGAATAAACATTATTTTTTAAATTCTATAAAACACCAGGTTGAAAGTTCTTTTATCGGAGGGGAAGATGTGAAAGTGATGGAGTCCTTGGTGGCTGCTGAAAACTGCTGCTCATCAGACTTCTGCGTCTGAGCTTGCCCTTCGCTTTCCTCTTGTGGGGACCCCTCTAACCCCCGGCCTGTGTATAGAGTGACAAGCCCGGCACAGGGCAGGGAGAAAGGGAGCAATGGGCGGGCGGAGAAAGGAACGGGAGTGTCTAAGGCAGCGCCCTCTGGTGGGCACAAACTCCGTGACAAGTTGGAGACCTGCAACACACTCCGCCCACAACTCCATTCTTGCAAGTTTTCACCTAGTTTGCCCGTCTTGTCAGATGGGAACTCAAGCTCGTGCCCTGCCTATGCAGTCACTTTCCACCTTGTATTGCAGTCATCTGACTCTCCCATGGGATGGAAAGCCACTGGGGCCAGGGCTGGCTCTAGTCCATCTCTGGATGCCCCATGGCTAGGACTGTGGTGTCTCTGCCAAACACATGGCTTTCACGTGTATGTGGGGACAAATCCTGCACGCTGAGACCCAGGGGCCTACTCCCTGGGCTGCCCTAATCCTTTGAGCCACTCAGCATGCTGTTGGCTTTGTCTCAGAGTTTTATTATTCTTGTCATCTCTCACCCCATCCCCTAGAGAAAGGGCTTCCCACCAAATGACTTAGCCTCCTGCCAGGGCTAAGCAGGCTCCTCCGGCAGGTCTAGCAATCAAGTTATTATATGCAACCTTTTTTTCTTCTTTCTTTTCTTCCTTCTCTCTCTCTCTGTCCTTCCTTCCTTCCTTCCTTCATTCCTTCCCCCCTTCCCTCCCTTCCTTCCCTCCTTCCCTCCCTTCCCTCTCCTTTCCTTCCTTCCTTCCCACTCCTTCCTTAATTTCTTTCTTTCTTTCTTTCTTTTTCTTTCTTTTTTTTCTCCTTTCAACTCAAATCACTCTGTGGAGAGCAGGAAGCAGACATAATTTGGGACAGGGCCTCTGAGTGTAAGTCCCAGGCCCTGCCACCTACTGTCTGGACATCGTTTTCCTTGACTGTGAAATGGGCTGATTCTAAGCCCTGCCCTGCTGTCCTCACAGGAAGGCTGCACAGAGCAAATGAGGTGTGGTATGAAATGGAAGATCCATGTCAACTTTAAAGTGTGGCCCAAACCTGATTATGCAGTAAGATCATCTGGATTTGCTTGTTTTGAAAAACTGAAAACTAAGACTCCCTACCCTCTCCCCACACACGAGGAAGTTTTAAAAGTATGTGACATTGAAGTCAAATTCTGGAACATTTGGGAAAAAATGAGATTTCTGGGCCTTTCTGATGCTTGGTGAAGGCTTGTGCTTTGAGCCACGCTGCAGGCAGCATGGAGCTGGCCCCAGCCTCTTCCGTCTTCACAGGGCATCACAGGCCCTCCCGGCTGAAGGAGCCTCAGAATCTCCTAGGCTGATTCGTCTTATGGCTGGGGAAGGGAGCAGGCTCAGAGAGGTGGGACTCACCTCTCCACAGGCAGTGGGGCTGCGGCGGGCTGAGTGAGGCGGGGCACAGACTTAATGGCCAGCAAGAGTCGGAGCAGAAGTGGGTCCCGGCCAAGGAGCTGGAGAGGCAGAGGTGGAGCCTCACAGGGGACTCCTACCCTAGCCCAGCTCCAGGCCTGTCTGTGCACATACCTGCTGCCTGTGAGGAGGGGAAAAAGAGAGAGCAGGGAATGGGGGTTTCCCTTGCAGAGGAACTGGAACAAATGCTGGAAGTCTCAAGAGCTGGTTTCTTGGTGGTTTCTTCCACAAGCTTGTTGTGCAGCCTTGGAAAGGCCACTTACTCTCTCTGGTCCTTCATTTCACCATCAGTAAAACGGATATAACAGACCCATTTATTAATCCTACAGATATGAATTGACAACAAACTATGTGCTGGGCGCCAGCCTAGGTGATATGGACCCTGTGGGGAGCAAGGCAGGAACAGTTCCTGCCTCTGGGGATGAGTGGAAGCTGGAAAAATAAACACAAAGTAAATATGATGAGCATCACTCTGAAGGGAAGACCAGGTACTGGGCTGGCACAGAGGAGGAACATCTAACTTTGCCTGTCGTAGGATGAGGGGAGGTGGTTAGGGAGGGCTTCCCAGAAGAGGTGGCATGGCAGCTGAGGTAGGAGGGATGAGTGGGAGCTAATCAGGCTGGTGGGTGCGAGGACAGGGAAGCATTCATTCCTCCCCCTCTCCTCCTCTATCCTTGAGGTCACCCTTCTTTAGAACATGTTAGCAAAGGATGTCTGTGTAGTCACTTCTGAGGTCTGTTTAGAATCCAGACTCACTCCCACATGCCCAGCATGCACCCATTCTGTCCCCTCCCCACCAGCCTCACGTGTCTGAGCAGGATGTCGAATGTTACCGGTGGGTGGGGCAAGTCCAGGAATGACAGTGTTTGTGTCTGTGTGTGGGGAGAGTATTTAAAGCTTGCACTAAGTATGACTTTGCCCACAGTCTGCGGGAAGCGCCCAAAAGCTACACCTTTCCCAGGGTCCTCTGGGAGTGCTGGTCTGTCCCCTCCACCTCCTCCCCTCTGAGCAGCTTCCACCTGCCCCCACACAGTGACTGGCCTCATTTAGCCTCAGTTCCCCTCTTGGGAGTCCCTTGGTCCGATGGAAACAGGACAGTGAGCCTGGTGTGGTGGCTCATGCCTGTAATCCCAGCACTTTGGGAGGCTGAAGCGGGTGGATCACCTGAGGTCAGGAGTTCGAGACCAGCCTGGCCAACATGGTGAAACCCCATCTCTACTAAAAATACAGAAATAGCCGGGTGTGGTGGCAGGCGCCTGTAATCTCAGCTACTTGGGAGGCTGAAACAGGAGAATCGCCTGAACCCCGGAGGCAGAGGTAGCATTGAGCTGAAATCATGCCATTGCACTCCAGCCTGGGAAAGAAGAGCAAACTCTGTCTTTAAAAAAAAAAAAAAAAAAAAATCCGGGCACAGTGGCTCACGCCTATAATCCCAGCACTTTGGGAGGCTGAGGCGGGTAGATCACAAGGTCAAGAGATCCAGACCATCCTGGCCAACATGGTGAAACCCCGTCTCTACTAAAAATACAAAAATTAGCTGGGCTTGGTATCACGTTCCTGTAGTCCCAGCTACTCAGGAGGCTGAGGCAGAAGAATCACTTGAACCCAGGAGGCAGAGGTTGCAGTGAGCCGAGATCGTGCCACTGCTCTCCAGCCTGGTGCCAGAGTGAGACTCCATCTCAAAAAACAAGCAAACAACAACAACAAAAAACAAGACAGTGAGTTCAGGTCTTTATTCTTCCTGATCCCAGCAGCAGGTGGGGAGAAGGGACCCATGGAGAGTCCAGGAGGGAGAGGTGGGTTTGTCTGGGGACTGGGGAGGGGTCCGGGAGGAGAGTGCAAGGTTACCTGGAGGGGCCATGCCTGCTGGGTGGTCTTGAGACAAGAATGTAAGGAGATGCGCTCAGGGCAGCCCCTCATATGCTTTCAAACACCAGGCAGCGTGCTTCCTTCAACCGCCCCTCTCTGCCTGCTCCCCTCAGCTGGGTTGTTGTCAAGGAGGGTGGCTTTTTCATTTGGCATCTTTTCTGCATCTTCAGCTGCCCAAGTCCCAGGGCTCCAGTGAGGTTAGCAAGTGGGGAGGAGTGGGGGAATGGGGCTGGGGGAGGCGGAGGCTGTGGCTTTGGTTGTTTCAGTCATCTACTGACATATAAGAAACCACTCCAAAGCACGATGGCTTAGAACAGCAACCATTTTATTTACTCATGATTCTGCAACCAGGGCTGGGATGGGCTGGTTGGTTCTGCTGGGTTTGTTGTGGTCACTCATGGGCGTGAAGCTGGTGACACAGCTGGGGCCTGACGTCTGCTGGGATATTGGAAGGTTGAACTTTTCTTTCTCTTTGTAGTCTTAGAACTGGCACTGAACCACTTCTGCATTGCACTGATTAAAGTCACAGGCCAGCCCAGACTCAAGAGGAGTACAAATACAAGGGTGTAAATCCTCAGAAGGGAGTCATGAATATAAAAGGATATCACATCAGTTGGTGGAGAAGGCAGCATATATGTGAATAAAAGGCCCTACCCTTCAACTACCTTCTCTATGGATCCCACGATCTTGCCTCTAGCATCATGGTCTTAACAACTGTTATACCAACACACTACCTTAAAAACATTTTTTAGGGTATAACACATTTTGAGAGCATGCTCAGGTACCCCTTGCACCCCATTAGTTAGAAAATACCCCACTCCCGCATCCAACCCAGACATCTCATCTCTATCCCCTGATCACACTCTTAGTATCATGAGTCCTTGCCTATCTAGGAGGGGCCTTGGACGACAATCATAGCTTACGCCAAAGGGAAATGTGGAACTGAAGGCAGAGACTGAGGCTATTAGGGAGAGTAAGAAGAGTGGAAGGTTTTCTCTCCATCTCTCAAATCACAGCAGGTCAGTGACTGCCATCTGTGACTGCCAGGCCTGGGGAAACAGTGGCAAACCTGCCTCAGGAAAGGGGCATGAGGACATTTCCTAAGCACTGTGTCTTTAAGAGTGTTGGGCCAGAAGGCGGCTGTGTGGCTGGGTGGTGTTGAAATGTACTGGAGCACAGGGCAGGACGTCTTTTTAAACAAATTCCTAAGCATAACAGCTTCCATGATATCACCCCCTGGGAGCTGATGGCCACTAAAGAAACCCTGGTTGAGAATATTTTGAGCCACAGAAAACTTATAAGTTTGACTAAAAGAAGAATTTTCAAAATAAATAAATAATGTGACGTCTATGAACACTTATCATACACAGAGCACTGTTCTCAGGGTTTTAGGAGCATTAGCTTATTTTCAACAACTGCCCTGTGAGGTAGCTACTAGACCTCCATTTACACATGTGGAACTGAGGCTGAACGAGGGGCTGAGAGGCTCACCCCGGGACACCCAGCTGTGAGTGGCAGAGCCGGGCTTGAGCCCAGGCAACCTCCCTTTGGAGCCTGTGCCTTGGCTACTAGTTACACTGCCCTAAGGAGTCCCTGCCTCAGGCCTTCACCTGATTAGGGAACCTGGCTTTTTACAGCCAAAAGCAGGGCTCTTTGCCTTTCTTAACCTGAGGAGGAGGGCTGGCGCCTCCATTCATCACTTCACTTTGGAAAAGTTGCTGCTTCTGAGGCTCAGCTAGTAGAAAATTGTTCCTGAGTTGATACTTCTGGTATCAGACCAGTTTCTCTTTTTCTGTGTCTTCCTGTATCATGTATGTAATTATTTCTGTGTCTTCCTGTATTATGTATGTAATTATTTATATGTTACATATACATATGTGCATATATTAAGAAACATGGCAGGGCACAGTGGCTTGCACATGTAATCTCAATGCTTTGGGAGGCTGAGGTGGGAGGATTTCTTGAGCTCAGGAGTTCAAGACCAGACCTTTTCTACTAAAAATTAAAAAATTAGCTGAGCATGGTGACGTATGCCTGTAGTCCCAGCTACTCAGGAGGCTGAGGCAAGAGGCTTGCTTGTGCATGGGAGATTGGCTACAGTGAGCTATGATCACGCCACTGCACTCCAGCCTGGGTGACAGAATAAGACCCTGAAAAAAGAAAGAGAGAGAGAGAGAGAGAAAGAGAGAGAGAGAGAGAAAGAAAGAAAGAAAGAAAGAAAGAAAGAAAGAAAGAAAGGGAGGGAGGGAGGGAGGGAGGGAAGAGAGACAAAAAGAAACATGAATGTGTTTGTACCTCCAGTTCAGAACACTTTGACTATCTAATGGATATGCAAAAGAAAATAATAAATAGGTTTGGGAACTAAAGAATAAACACAGGAAGAATTTCCCTCCAAGCTCAACAAACACAATAATCCCTGTAGACAGAACCACTAGTACTTAAATAAATAAAGAGAAGAATAAACACAGGGCATGTGACTTAACTGGATAGACATTTGCTGTCGTTAGAAGCCGAGCTATGGACTGACATTGGGTATTGATGCACAGAGCAAGTATAATGGCAATTAGCTACCAGTGAACACTGGGCACTGATATACAGCAGACACTGCCTCCAACAGACATTTTCCCTTTGTGGATATTGGTCATTGGTGGAAGCTGTCATTCATATGATAAACATTATATATCAACCAACATTTGCACCCTGGTGAACGTTAGCCAACAAGGAACACTGAACATGGATGGGCAAGGTCCTATTAGCCTATGATGACCTCTGTTGTCATAGACAGTGCCCTTGGTGGAGATTAGGTATGAGTGGGCTTTAGCGCTGGTGGACTTTAAATTCTGTAAGCACATAAAGTGAGCAAGGGGTAGGCCTCTGCCCCACCATATTCCTGGCAGTCCAGAGAAACAGCCCATGAGCTGGTTTGGTGGCAGTTGGGTGGTAGAATCCACCTCTTTAGCTGCCTTTTCCCTCTGAAAGCCTTTTGGCCATGGCAAGGTGGGGAAACCAGGGGGTTGTGTGATAACGACAGAGGGACATTTCTGCATTTGGAAGAGTCTAACTGGCTCCCTGAACTACAGAGGGATTGGATTACACACAAATCCACACCTACTCTCTTCTGCCATCCTGACCAACACTGTCTGGGTGTTTGCCCCTCCTCTAGAAATGAGATGATCAAATGGCAGCAGGGCTGGCTTCATGGGCAGTGAAACCATAGAAAGACCCTGTGCTTGGTTTAATGCTCTGTTCTTGTCATCTTGAAATCCTAATAACTTTGAACAAGGGGCCCCACATTTTCATTTTATACTGGGTCCCACAAATTACATAGGCAGTTCTGAAGCACAGAATCCTGGCCATGGAACATGGGAACTTACTCGTCTCTGGGCCTCAGATTCCCCATCCGTGAAAAGGGGCCAGGAGAGAAAGGACTTTGACTTTGACCTTTGGCTTTTTACACTCTAAGATCTAGAATCCACAGTCTGATCGGAGCTATGTAGAACTGCATAACTTCTGCAACTTATTTGAAAATGAAAAATAAATGGAATCCCAGTGCTTTTTGGTTTATTGGTGCACCTCTACCCTCTCTGATTCATGGGATTTACACAGCTGGCCCGGCCCCTGGGGTAGGACAAGGAAGAATGTGAGAATTGCCCCCTGACAGATAAAGCCTGGCCTATGCTGGTTTCCTCATCTGTATGGTGACAAAAACACCTGGTGCAGTTGTGAGGAGATGATGGCATGTACACAAAGCATGAGGAACACATAGCCATAGTTGGCCGCTGCATTACTGTGAAAGGCATAAAGAGGCTGGTGACCCTGCTGACCCATGGTGGTGAGCTGGGCCACAGCTGACGGTGAGTACCTACTCCATGACCCTGTGGATTACCGGGTGTCGTTCTGTGATTCTACAGTCCCAGAACTTTACAGAATTCTTCAGTTCTGAGTGCAAGTTATCAAAAACAGACTCAGACCACATGGCTCTGTAATCTACTTCATAACTCCATGGTTGGATGAGGGCGGGAAAGAGCACTTAGAGGCTGCCATTTTGTGCCAGGCACCGTACTTGGTTCTCTACAAATGTTACTTCATTTCTTCTACATACAGTCCTGTGGAGGGAGATATTTTCCCTCTCTCCATCCCTCCCTCCCTTCCTTCTTTCCTTCCTTCCTTCTTCCTTTTTTTCTCTTTCTTTCTTTTCTTCCTTTCTCTCTCCCTCCCTCCCTTCCTTCGTTCTTTTTTTTCCCCAGGGTCTAGCTCTGTCACTCAGGCTGGAGTGCAGTGGCAGAATCTCGGCTCACGGCAGCCTCAACCTCCCAGGCTCAAGGAGGTATTTTCTCTTTCTTTGTTTGTTTCTCTTTCTTTTTTGTCTTTCTTTTATTTTTCTTTTTCTCTCTTTGCTTTTTTTTTTTTTTTAAACAGGGTCTAACTCTGTCATCCAACCTCCCAGGCTCAAGCTACCCTCCCACTTCAGCCTCCCAAGTAGCTGGGACTACAGGCGTCACCATGCCCGGTTAATTTTTAGATTTTTAAATTATGTTGCCCAGGCTGGTCTTAGTCTTGAATTCCTGAGCTCAAGCGATCCTCCTGCCTCAGCCTCCCAAAGTGCTGGGATTACAGGCAGGAGCCATCGTGTCCGGCCTTGAGGGAGATATTTTCATCCCTATTTTCCAGGCTCAGAGAAGTAAAGTGACCTGGCCAAAAATCACACAATTGGTTAGTGATGAACCCAAGATTTCAACCCTTTTCTGTGAATTCCAAAACGGATTCTTTGCACGAATTTTCCTGATTGTGTAAGATTCGAAGCCCTCGCCCTGGGCGCCAGGGTTCCTGGAGGGCGGAGTCCGGCAGGGCGAGGGTAGTCTGGTGGGCGGGAAGGGACTGGCCGCACAAAGCAAACAGCGCAGCCCACTTTGGCCTCCAGCCGCCCCGGGCCTGGCTCCTGGCCCCGCGGGGATCTGGGGTGTCTGGCCATGCGTGAGCACGAGGTGGCGCTGCGGGCCGGGAGCCTCCGCACGGGCAGGGAGGGGCCGCGCGGACTCCCGGGTCGGCGAGGCCCGCCGGGGCTTCCGCTCTCCTTATGGCTGGCAGGAGGCCGGGGCTGCGGGGTGCAGGGCAGGTTCCCCACGGGAAGGACGAGCTCGCCCAGCGTGATGGCATCCGCGCCCATGCTCTCACTGGGCCTTCACCCTGCCCCGTTTTGCAGAGGAGGAAGCTGCAGCTCGGGCGGAGGTGACCTGCTCCAGAACTGATTGCCGCAGAAGACCCCTCCTTCCCTTCGCTGCCCTCCGCACGCTTTGGCCCTGTCTTTAAGGCCTTTTTGTTCCATGGCCCTCCCGCAAGGACTCCTTCCACAAGCGGGGACTTGGGAAGACCCGGACCCATTGGGTGAAAGTACCGTGATCCCTACCTCCATCTGAATCCTCTCCTGTCCCAGGAAATGTAGGGGAAGTGGAGAACAAACAGGAGGACTGTGGGGGCCCGGGATCTCACCCTGACCTCCCTCTCCTCCACACCGCCCGGCGCCAAGCCTCAGCTCTTTCCTACCTTGACCGCTGGGTGCCAGCCTCGGACCCAGGGCCTCAAGCTGATACTTCTCCCTGGGGAGGCCTGATTACAAGATGGGCAAGCTCCCACCAGTGCATATGGCCTGAATGTTCTGGGCACAGAGTAGGGATCAGGAAAAACCTGTCATTGGTGATGATGGTAGACATTCCCTGTAGACTGGCCAGTTAGAAGGAAGAACTTGGTGACAGCAGAGCCACCCAGATGAGCTCCAAGTGTGATCTCTGTCAGTGGAAGTGTGCAAACAGGAGCTGGGGTACCATAGCAGCTGAAGCGCCAAGGAAGAACAAAATACTGTTGCAGTTCAGAGGAGGGAGGTGGAAGGGGCCAAGGAGGCTTCTGCGGGCGGGCAAGAACTAGGTCTACTGGATAGGAAGGAGGTTGAGAGACAGGGGTGAGGGCAAGGGCAAGGTCCCACAGTAACGCCTGAGCAAGAGAACAGGTGTGCAAGGGCCTGCATGCTCATGGCTATGGCTGGAGTTGGGGTGGCAGGAACAGTGGGGTAGGGCCACGGGAGATGAGAGTGAACAGGGTGCAGGAACTCCCTCCTTCACGTCACCTTACTCCCCAAATCCTGAGATTATCAGGCTTTTCAGGGAGAACAAGCTGCCCAGGGCAGGGCCTAACCTGATTCATCTTTGTGGCCCCAGAGCCCAGCCCAGGGATTGCCAGTGGACACTGGCTGAGTAAAGCACAGAACTTTTTATAGTGTTTATTAAATCAAGGACCAGTTAGATAGATGATGGGCTAGGCAGGTGGGGGAAGACAGAGCTCACTGCCCTGTGGGGTCTCTGTGGGGCCAGCCCCTGATGCCCATGTGGCCACTGATGCCCAGCTTCCCCCAACACCCCAACACAGGCCCAGGACAATATTACAAAAGTGAACAAATGCAACCTTTTTCTGCTTTTACAAATGACATGTCTCCATCTCCGGCCAGCAGGGGTAGGGGAGGCGGGTTGAAAGTGACACTCCGTTAAAAAGGCAACAACTTTTATAAAATGAAGACTAAGGAAACAGCCCAGGGTTCGGAAGCTGAGATGCTACCCTGGGGGTAGAGCATAGACATGGGTCGGGCAGACCTTGTCTCCTTTCACGGCATTCCTGGGAGGGTAAGAAGGGCTGTCGTGCTCAGGGCCAGTGGGGACTGAATCCAGGAGGCCCCTTGGAGATCCCAGCCAGATGAGGCTCCAGAACTGCAGCAACTCCTTGGGGCAGCATCTAGAGGATGCTCAGGGGAAAATGGGTAGGTTTCCAGTCTGGATGCTGGGGGACCCCAACCCAGGGTGAGAAACTGGCTAGGCTGGAACCAATGTGCCCTAAGCTTCCAGAGGCTCCGAAGGGCAGAGTGACTTAGCCCATGCCGCACAGCTGGTCAGAGGCCCAGAGTCCCACTTGTGAGGCTCTTGCCTGTCCTGCTGCTGCTACTCCTGTGCTAATGGGGAACAGGCAAGGGCAGCAAGGGGAGCCCAGGCGGGGAGGGTGGGGCTTATTAGAGGAGACAAGAAAGTGCATTGGGTCCGGGCTGGGAGGCAGGAGGCTGTGCTCCAGTCATGCCACTGCCTGCAGGAACTCAGATTAGCCTTTTTCCTTCTCAAGGCCTCAGTTTCCCCATCTGTCACATGAGAAGGGTGGACTTGATTCTTTGCAATTCCTTCTACCATTAAGGTTCTAGGGAAATAGAAAAGGATGAAGCGGGCCTCATGGCCTCATGGCAAAGAAAGGGCTATGTTAGAAAAGAAACTCGCCCCTGAGTGACTGGGCCATGGGCCCAAGGGGACACTCAGCCCAGTGGACCTGAACTCTGCCCTGCAGCAGGGGGTCCCACCCACCCTCTGCCCATTGCGGGTCAGGCCGGCCCAGGCATGAGGGAAGGCACTTGGGGGATAAGTGGGGAAGGGAAGCAGGAGGGGACCCGAGTCTGGTTTGGCATCGAAGTCCCTCTGCTCATGGTTTGGGGAAGCAACGTAGACAAAGGGGTGAGACTTTGCTCCTAGGTGTGGCTCCCAGGTCCAAAGCCTCTCCTAGGCCCACAACTCCTGCAGTGACACTGCCACATAGGCCTGCGGGCTCCCCACTGGTGTTGGCACATTGAACATAAGTTACTCGGGACCTGAGGCAGCCCAGGACAGCAGTCTGTTATGTGGCCCTGGGCCACACCATTTGTCACAAGATGGTGGGGCCCCTGGCAGCAGATTCCCGGGTGTCTACGCAGTGCAGGGCCACCTTGGGGCTGGAGCCAGGCCTCCGGGGGTAGGTGCCCTCCCGCACCAGGCGCCGGCACCGCACATCCTGGCCCACGCTGACGCTCTGCAGTGCCGGGAGGTGGAGGAGCAGCGCCTCAGGCAGGGGCACCAGGTTGGTGCCCGAAAGGTCCAGCTCCTGCAGGGAGCTCAGGCCTGAAAACACCTCAGCTCCTGCCCAGTTAAGCTTGGGGTTGCCCGACAGGTCCAGGACCTGCAGGCCCGGTAGCTCACGGAAGCCATTGGGCGCCAGCTCAGGGAGCCTCTGCAGGCTGGCCAGAGACAGGTGTGTAAGGCCTCCCAGCCCCGTGAAGGCACCCGGACCAATGACAGCTAGAGGGTTCCCATCCAGGCTCAGGTAGCGCAGGGGCAAGTCTCGGAGGTTGGGCACGGCATGGAGCCGGTTCCAGGCCAGGTTCAGGCTCTGAATGGTGGGCGCAGGCAGGCCGGCCCTCGTGGGGTCGGGCACGAGGCGGTGAATGAGGTTGTGGGAGAGGTCCACGTGTAGTGCCCGGCCCTGACTGTGCGTCGTGAAGGCGGACACTGAGACCTCCCAGAGCTGGTTGTGGCTAAGGTTCACGTCGCTCAGGGGTGAGCTGGTGAAGCTCTCGGCTGGCAGGGCTGTCAGGCCATTGTGGCTGAGGTCAAGCGACTCCAGGTAGCGAAGGCGGGAGAAGGCAGTGGGTGAGATGCTGGTGAGCAGGTTGTGGCTGAGATCCAGGCCAGCCAACGTCGTGTAGCCCGGCCCCGCCAACACCGACTCATTCACCATCTCCAGCCGGTTGGAGGACAGGTCCAAGTGGGCTGTGTCCAGAGGGATGGGCACCGGCATGATGTGGGGGCCCAGGCCGCTACAATCCACCCGAGTCAGGCTGAAGCTGTCGAAAAGGCCGAAGGTCTCCACCTCACATTGGCACCCGGGGAAGCATGGCCGGGTTGTCTGGGCCCCACTCACGGCCAGCAGCAGCAGCAGGGGCCACGGCATGGTGGGGGCTAGAAAGAGAGCCACAGGTGAGGAATGAATGCACCAGATGGTCTAAAGCCACCGCACAGGACATGAGCCCAGTCTAGACACTGTTGGAAGGTGCCACAGACCCCGACCTCCTGGAATGCTTCCTGGAACACTCCCCAGAGTTCCTAGTCCCAGTTCTTCTCTGGCCTCTGCCTCTCCATCTGTATGGTAAGGGGCGTGAGGCCAGGTGGTGAATTTTCAACTAGAAGCAGCAGATCCCTTTCTTAAACAAGAGCAGCAGATGAAGGCGGGCCTGGTCTGGCTGAAGTGAGGGGGACCTGAAGCCCTCGACTTCTGCCCACCATCCCTGCCTAGGGTGTTAGGAAACCCAGTTTGAAACCCACCAGACTAGACGGTTTCTCGGGCTGGCCTCTCCAGCTCTGATGGTCCAGAGTCCCTGGTTTGGTCTAGACCTCGGGCCCCGGGTGAGGGGCTCATCCACAGGGCTGAGGGTAGGGTGTGCCCAGGGTGCCCCACTCTCTGCTGAGCAAGTGTTACACGTCAGGCACTGTTCTGGCTGCCCCACAGCATGGTCGCATCTGACCCTCACAACCACCTTCCAAGGCAGAAAATTCTGTTTTACCAAAAGGGAACTGGGCCTTAGGTTAAGACACTTTTGGACAGCCACACAGCAGAGTGGAGTGGCACTAGAGGGGATACTGACAGAGAAAGCACCTGTGGTCTGGCCGGGGCTGGCCTTCAAGACCAGGACTCCCTCCCTGCAATGGGGCCTGCAGTGACTGCCCCACCGCATCCATACTCCACCTGCCCTGTCCCCCTAGCCTGTCGTCCAGGGGCAGGAACTTCCCTTCTCATTGGGCATCCTGGTGTCCAACGTGGGTGTCCAGATTCCCGGATGGGTTTTGGGGACACCTGTCCCAAGCCTCTTTCCCCCTTACTCTGTCCCTTGCCACCAGCAGATTAAGCTACTACACCTCTTTGGTTCTTCCTTTAACCTCGGGCAGGCAGTTAGGCTGCTTCCCCCATTATACAGATGAAGAAACAGAGGCTCAGAGAGGAATAGGGCCTTACCCCAAACTAGTAAAATGCAGGGCAGGAATGGGACCCAGGCCTGGTGTACTCCAATTACTATATTCATATGCGTTGCCTCCAGCAGGACTGGCAGAGTAGCTGGTGGAGAGGCAGGGTGCAGGAGGGGCTTTTCCCACTGACACATGCTGTGGCATGAGCCAGTGTCCCTCCTCAGATCTCAGTTCCCTCTGTACAATTACAGTGGTGGCTGCTACAGATGCCAGGTGCTACATACGTGTTGTCACATCTAATGGTCACACCACCCACTGCTGTTGGATTCAAAGCCTGTGTTCACGTCCACTGTAGCTCCTGGGATGGTGGTGCTCAGTGGTGCCAGCATGAGAAGGAGAGGGTTGGGCAGTGGGAGCTTCTAACTAGACCAATTGGATAGTCTGTGGTCACCCCGGCCCTGCACAGTGGCCCCTCAGCAGCCTGGGAGACAGAAGGCACTAAGCTTCCTTCTAGCCAGGCTCTTCATCTGGATGGCCCTGCTTTGGGCCCCTGCCCTCCTGCCCATCCCTCCCTCTGGACTTCAGGAAGGAGGTGAGAGAGGGGGAGGAGATGGGCCAGGGACCTGCCCACCTTCCAGACTGGAAGGTGGGTGGGGAGGGAGCAGCAGGATTGCATTACCAGTCCTGCATGAAACTTTAAAGGGCTAGCCACTTGATCTGCACTCTGGCTTTGCCCAGGGGCAGGGAAAAGTGGGACTCTTCTCCCCTGCCCCCCTCCCCATGTGGGACCCTCCTCTCCCACCCCTTTCTTTTGTAGAGGCCAATTTCAGGATTAAATCCAGCCCAGGTGCATCCTGGGCATGGTCCCAGCTGAGGCAGGACAGAGTGTTCCAATGTCTGGAACCAAAAGGAAAATATTAAGTTGCTTCAGGCCCCCTTTGTTCCCCTGGGCGAGCTCCTCACGGCAGGGCTCATTACCACCAAAGGCCCCACCTCCCCTGCTAAGCTGATCTGCTCATTCATACCCACCCTTCCTGGGGTTTAAACAAACACCACAAAGGCCCTGAGATTACCCTTTGATTCCCAGAGGTGATTATACAAGGGGTCCGTGAAATGCCAAATGGCCTCATATGAGCTCCCACTTATGTAACCAGCAGCTCAAAATACGACCCAAATGCTATCCCGCCAGAGGGGACCTCTCGCTGCCCCTCTTTAAGCCTCAGCCTTGTCCTCTGCACTACAGGGTGGCAATATCTGCCCTGCCCTCTTCACCTAAGTTGATTAACCCTTACTGCCAACTGTGAAGGGCTGTGCACAGGCACAGGGCAGTCATCACCCAGCAGCCAGAAGATACAGAACTGAGGCAATGGTAGTAACAGCCGATGTAAAGAGGCATCTGATGTAAAGGGGCAGGAGTTACCTAGGTAACTGTCTGCAGATGCTCCCAGGGCACTGAACTAGGTTCCTTGCTCAGCCCTGCACAGGAGACACCTCTCCCGGGGTTCCTGCTCTGTGCCGGGCCTATGCCCGGGGCTGGGCATTTGCAGTGGGAAGTGACGACAGTGACAGTCAGGGCCAGTCCTCACTCTCTGCTAGTGCTGGACACACATGATTTCATTTAGTCCGCACAGTCACTCTGTGAGCCAGCAGTCTCATCCCCATTTTAGAGCAGAGAAACTGAGGATCGGAAAAGGAAGGTGACTGACCATCTTTAGCAGGAGTGACTTGCTACACTGTGCAACTCTGGGAAGTTGTATTAGTCTGTTTTCATGCTGCTGATAAAGACATACCTAAGACTGGGCAATTTACAAAAGAAAGAGGTTTAATTGGACTTACAATTCCACGTGGCTGTGGAAGGTCTAACAATCATGGTGGAAGGCAAAAGGCACTTCTTACATGGCGGTGGCAAGAGAGAATGAGGAGGAAGCAAAAGCTGAAGCCCCTGATAAACCCATCAGATCTTGTGGGACTTATTCACTATCACGAGAATAGCTCGGGAAAGACTGGCCCCATGATTCAATTACCTCCCACTGGGTCCCTCCCACAACACATGGGAATACTGGGAGATACAGTTCAAGTTGAGATTTGGGTGCGGGCACAGCTAAACCATATCATTCCACCCCTGGTCCCTCCCAAATCTCATGTTCTCACATTTCAAAACCAATCATGCCTTCCCAACAGTCCCCCAAAGTCTTAACTCATTTCAGTATTAACCCAAAAGTCCACAGTCCAATGTCTCATCTGAGACAAGTCCCTTCCACCTACGAGCCTGTAAAATCAAAAGCAAGTTAGTTACTTCCTAGATACAGTGGGGGTACAGGCATTGGGTAAATACAGCTGTTCCACATGGAAGAAATTAGCCAAAACAAAGGGGCTACAGGCCCCAGGCAAGTTCAAAATCCAGCAGGGCAGTCAAATCTTATTAAAGTTCCAAAATGATCTCCTTTGACTCCATGTCCCGCATATCTGAGTCATGCTGATGCAAGAGGTGGGTTCCCACAGTCTTGGGCAGCTCCACCCCTGTGGCTTTGCAGGGTGCAGCCTCCTTTCTGGCTGCTTTCACGGACTGGCGTTGAGTGTCTGCAGCTTTTCCAGGTGCACAGTGCAAGCTGTTGGTGGATCTGCCATTCTGCGGTCTAGAGGACGGTGCCCCTTTTCTCACAGCTCCACTAGGCAGTGCCCCAGTAGGGACTCTACTCCAACCCCACATTTCCTTTCTGCACTGCCCTAGCAGAGGTTCTCCATGAGGGTCCCACCCCTGCAGCAAACTTTTGCCTGGGCATCCAGGTGTTTCCATACATCTTCTGAAATCTAGGCAGAGGTTCCCAAACCTCAATTCTTGACTTCTGTGTACCCACAGGCTCAACACCACATGGAAGCTGCCAAGTGGTGTTGAGCTTTGGTTTGGGTTTTGTAAAATGAACAATTATCCCCTTCTGTGGATGCTCAGAGAGATTGGGTCACCTGCCCAAGGTCAGTGAATGATGGTGGTTCTGGAACCTGCGAAGTCTTGGGGCTTGCACCCTCTGAAGCCATGGCTGAGTTGTACCTTGGCCCCTTTTAGTCATGGCTGGAGTGTCTGGGACACAGGACACCAAGTCCCTAGGCTGCACACAGCATGGAGATCCTGGGCCTGGCCCGAGAAACCATTTTTTTCCTCCTACGCCTCCAGGCCTGTGATGAGAAGGGCTGCCTTGAAGAACTCTGACATGCCCTGGAGACATTTTCCCCATTGTCTTGGGAGTTAACATTCAGCTGCAAGTTATGCAAATTTCTGCAACCGGCTTAAATATCTCCTCAGAAAATGGCATTTTCTTTTCTTTTCTAATGCATTGTCAAGCTACAAATTTTCCAAACTTCTATGCTCTGCTTCCCTTATAAAACGGAATGCCTTTAACAGCACCCAGGTCACCTCTTGAATGCTTTCCTGCTTAGAAATTTCTTCTGCCAGATACCCTAAATCATTGCTCTCAAGTTCAAAGTTCCACAAATCTCTAGGGCAGGAGCAAATTGCTGCCATCTCTTTGCTAAAACATAACAACAGTCACCTTTGCTCCAGTTCCCAACAAGTTCCTCATTTCCATCTGAGACCACCTCAGCCTGTACTTTATTGTCCATATTGCCATCAGGATTTTGGGCAAAGCCATTCAATAAGTCTCTAGGAAGTTCCAAACTTTCCCACATTTTCCTGTCTTCTTCTGAACCCTCCAAACTGTTCCAACCTCTGCTTGTTACCCAGGTCCAAAGTTGCTTCCATGTTTTTGGGTATCTTTTCAGCAATGCCCCCACTCTACTGGTACCAAATTACTGTATTAGTCCTTTTTCATGCTGCTGATAAAGACAAACCTGAGACTGGGCAACATATAAAAGAAAGTGGCTTAATTGAACTTAACAGTTCCACGTGGCCGGGGAAGGTCTCACAGTCATGGCGGAGGGCGAAACGCACTTCTTACATGGCAGTGGCAAGATACAATGAGGAGGAAGCAAAAGCTTCCTGCATTCAATTACCTCCCACTGGGTCCCTCCCACAACACATGGGAATTCTGGGAGATACAATTCAAGTTCAGATTTGGGTGGGGGCACAGCCAAACCATATCAGAAGTCATGGGGAGTTAAAATGGAGTTAACACTCCCTTCCTCAAGGAGTTGCCTCAAGGGCTAGAGATCATTCGTGTGAAACACCCAGCACAGCACCAGGATGCTGACAAATGTGCAGCCAATGGTAGATGAAGCCCCCTGAGACACAGTCACCGACTATTTCCCTCCCCACACTCTGGGGCACTGACAGGGAGGTGACAGGGCAACTGTGCCTGGTGACAAGAGAAGTCCTGCAGGACGGTCAGGAGCCCTAGGTCTCAGTGCCTGCTCTGCCATGGAGTGTCCTCATCTCATCTCTGAACAAGTCTCTTCCCCCTTCTGTGCCTCAGTTTCTCCAGCTTCACAGTAAGAGGTTCAGTTTAGATAATCCAACTCCAGAGTTTCAGGATTTTAAAGTTTAACAAAAGCATATCCTAAATTTCTACTAAGTATATACAAAGCACTGGGCTAGGCCAGGAGGGAGTGGGGGGTGGGTGGGTGGTGATGGGATAGATACTAGGGTCCCTGTCCTCATGGGGCTTACAGACCAGCAATGAGAACAGAAGACCAACTTATAACAAGATCACTAACACCAGCTTTGGACCCAGGAGACTGGGGCTCTAGTCCCAGGTGTGCCACTATCTGTGTGACCTTCCCTGTTTTCTTTGGGCCTTGGTTTTCTTATCTGTGTAACAGTATTCACATTGCCTCCCTCTGGGACCCGTACTCTACCCCCAGGAGAAAGAGAAATGAAGACTGGTAGCCACCAAAGAAGGCTGAGGGAGAAAGGGATCTTTCAGTCAAGATTCAACATTTTTTTCCAAATCTTGACCTGCAGATACAAGATATCCACTGATTGACCAGATTATAAAACACAAGAACAGGAGGACAAGGGCTTAGAAACCACATCCATTGTGATTTGGGGGATATACCGTAAGGCCTTCCAGTGCAGGGGCCATGAATCATGCATCGTTGGGCCCACAGGGCCAGGTCCACAGTGACTCTGAGTTTGCTGGTGGCCTGCAAGGACAAAGAGTAAATGGTACGGCCCCAACAGGCTCCAGGCAGGTCTCCCCAGGTGACACCGCACACACTGCTATGAGACACCTCTAAAACGGCTTTGGCCACATCACTCTCCTTATCAGAACCTCTTGGGTTCTGCTTTTTACCTACAGAAATCAAGTTCTCCCATGCACGAGGCACCTGTAAGTTGTCACCACCTTCTTCTCCCCTCCCACCTGTCCCCAGCCCCTCATCTGGATTTGAACCCTCCTTGACAGCCAAAGTGGGAACAGCCTTCCCTTGATGGACTTTGAACAACTCTCAGCCTCTGCTAATACATCTCCAAACTTGGAGAATTCCAGGGCTTGGGAGTTGGAAGGCCCCTTGGGGATCATGGGCAACTGGGGCCCAGAGAGGGGCAGTGACAGCAAGGAATGGCAGAGCAGGGCCCAGGACCTGGGACCTGATGCCTCATGTGACTGCCAGAACTGCATGCATCCAACCCGCCTGCCCCTGGGCTGCTCCCAGCAAAACAAAGCCTGTTCTGTCCACTCAGGCCCTCGGGCCACCCCTCCCTCCTGGCCTCTCACCCCACAGGCTACCCACAGGCCTCCTTCAGTAAATTCTCTGCCGTGAGTTACCTGCTGTTTTCCTACTTGATGTGTAAGCAGCTTGGGGCAGTGCCCTGCCTACTTTACCTGTGTGTTCTTTCCCCCACCTGGGATCAGAGCCAGGCCTAGAGGGTGTGTGGAGGAAGAGCAGGATGAACGGGTCAACTGCAAGACCCAGACCAGGTGTGAACCTAGCTCTGTACCTACCAGCCTTGGGTAAGTCTTGGGACCCGCTCCGAGGGTCCTCAACAGGGCTAAGAACACAGGGTTGTTGAAAGGATTAAATGACAGAATGGCAGGCATTCCACTCACTATCTGCTACACAAATACTCAATGTGTGGTAGACAATGACGGTGATTTGCTAAGCCTTCTGAAGGCAGTCACCATGTGATCCTTCATGTTCCTCCCCACCCAAGTTCCCAGTGTGGCGCCAGGAGCACAGCAGGTCCGAGACTGGCTGTGATGACATTCTTCAGTCACTTCCCTGGTGTCTGCTGATAAGGACAGCTCTCTGGGTGTTGGGTTCCAGCTTGAACCTACCTGGCCCCAGCTGCCTGACCCTGGTGCTGCACTACAGCATCTCTGGTCTGTAAAGTTTTCCAGCTCCCCCCACCGCCCTCGACAACTTCCACAGGGCACTGTTGGCACAGGGCCCCACTGGTACAGGGCCCCAGCACCCCCCTGAGACCGGCCTTTGTCTCGATCAGCTGTTCCTCAACACAGAGCTGCCTCCCACCCTGCTCCCCTCAGTCATGAGTTCACTCAAGCTGATGCCAAGGAAATCCCCAGGTGGATTGTTCAGAAACGTCCTGCCCTCCAACCACTTTGTCAGCTCTGGAAACGCAAGGCAGAAAGAATTTCAAGGCCAGACTCCTGGAGCCCTGAGGGCCAGCTCTTGCAACAGACCCACCAATGCAGCACATCTGGACAAACACAGCAGCCCACCATGTGCTCTCCACCAGCATCTCACTTCTGCCTCACCAGAGCCTTGACCCTGGGGATACTGTCCCTATTTTGCAGACACAGAAATGGATGTTACTCAGCTGGGAAGGAGAGGACCCCGGACTTAACCCCAGATGTCTTAGCTCCAAATCCACTCTGCCTCAGCTTACAAATGAGCACATGTGCTTAGACCTGGTCATGCTGAACTGTACTTACATGTTTAACTGTCTATCCTACTGTGGGCAGGGATGCGATTAGGTTCCTTTTTATGCCCTTGAAGCTGAGCACTGAGCCTGGTACAGAGCAGACACCACGTGAAGATGCACCAAGCATCTAGAATACCGCTACCTCACCAAAGGACACCTCTCAACCTCTCCCATGCTTCCTCAACTACCATCTGTTCAGTCACCCTGCAGGATCAGCAGGTTAGATGGCGTCATATCTACTTTACAGCTGTGTTAAGAAGTCCAGAGAGGTTCTGTGATCTGTCCAGAGTCACACAGCCAGAGAGGACAGGGGCTGGACCCAGGACCCAGGTATTCTGACATCCAGTACCTGGCCTCCTCCATGACATGATCGCAGGGACCTGTAAGCCTAGCAACTTACCCAAGGAGGATAATCTACAGGGAGATGGGCAAGGCTCCCAATAGGATTTTCTCCTTTCAATATGTCTTCTTCTTGAAGATTTTCAAGTTCCCATCAACCTGAGGCAGCGTACATGGACACATGAGGAGGCGCTATGGGGCAGAGGGCAAGGGTTTTGTAGCCAGGCAGTCTGGGTTCCAACCCAACAGGGCCTTCACTGCTCTGAGGCTTGCTCGTGCCCTCACCCCTCTGAGTCCTCGTCTGTAATATGGTGATAATCCCAGTGCTGGTCCTAACGGGTCACTGTGATGATTACATGAGGGAAAGTGAAGACCCAGACCTGGCCTGGCACATGTTGGTATTCACTGAATGTTGGTTCCTGTCCCCAGTGAGTGATTTCAGGGACCAGGGAAGAAAAAGGTGCTGTGACACCAGCAAATCCTGAGGCAAGGCAGGGGCAGAAGATGGAGAAGAATCCACAATTCATCCCAGAGGCCTTGGATCCTCTCTCCACATACCATCCAGGATCCCAGTGTGGCTACAAGATGCTGACAAGGCACTCCCAGGAGACTGGGAAGGGTGAGCTGGAAAGGTCTCAGAGACCAAAGCAGGCAAAAGCTGCTGTGTTGCCTGTGACAGAATGAGGGCTCAGCATCAAATTCGCAGATCCCCCGGGCAGTTGGGGTCACTGTCTTCCCTTTCCCTCATCCCTAAGCTGGGCAGTCACCTCCCCCTGTCCAGGTCAGGCTCAAGAGACCTGCTGCAACAGCCTCGCTCCTGGCCTGACTCCAACTGCCAGCCATGCTGGCACCAGAACGCACTTCCCAACAGAAGTCTGGGACCCTACTACAGCTCCCTCTTTAAAACCCATCCCACAGAGACAGCTTTCTAGTCTAGAGGCCTGTGACTCTTCTAGAGCCACCTGCCTTTTTGCACACGTTGTTCCCTCTGATGCAAAGATACCCTTCTTTGTCTACCAGCAAACTCTCACACATTTGATTCAAAAAGCCACCTCCTCTGTGAGGCTTTCCCAGTCTAACCTGCCGCTCATCCAGGAAAGGCCACCCATCCTGTGAGCTCCCATGGCCCTTGGGCTGCCCCCGACAAGGTACTGGCCCACTTCTGTGGCCATCTACGAATCTGTGTCTACCTCCTTGGCTGCATGAGCCTGGCCACATGAAGGTGATAAATCAGATGAATGAAATGTCATGGACAGAAAGCTCCCTTCTGCTTTGTGGGGAACATAACAATTGGTGCAACCCTGCAGGATGCTTAGGGCTCTGCCCGCTGGTGAGATCAGGTTTAGGACCAGAGTCAATGCTGTCTCTGCCTTCTATTGTCAGTGCAATCCAATGAATGTCTGCACAATGTAATACACACTACAAACCACTTTTTATTTATTTGCACATGTAATTCATTATCTTATTTAATACACCAAATCAGTGGAGCAAGAATTAGTATCCTCACATTTTAAATAAGTTACTTGTCCCAGGCCACAGAGGTAGGAAGCAATGGGGTGGGAGTAAAATCCGGGTCCCTTTGACTCTAAGAGGCTGGATCATTCGCCCTCCAGATTGGTCTCTCGGCCTCCAGCACCACCCACAAGCCAGAGATGGGTTTCATAGAATTACCAACCGCACCCTGCTGTGCCTGTTTAAATCCTCCAGGAGCTCTCCATTGCCTACAGGCTCAAATCCCCCTTCTCGGCCTGACATTCAAGGCCTTGGTGATTTGGTCCCTGCCTTCCCAGCCTCAAGTTCACTTCCAATTCACCACCCTCAAGACCTTGCGTCTGCTGGTCCACCATGCTGACCACCTGTGCTGTTTTCATGCACAGGTCCTGCACATGCTGATCCTTTTGTGGGAGATTCTTCCTGCCTCCCCTGTGTACCCACTGACTTCAAAACCATGAGCAGGAGGAACCTCCTGTCAGGCCCCTTCTCCGGGTTATTCCCACAGAACCCCTCTTAGGACTTGTTTTGGCCAGGTGGCTTTCAGGGAGGACCCAACCCTCTTTAGGAAGTGTCCTCAGTGCCCAGGCCAGCCTTGCTCTGAAAACTGAAGCATGAACTCTTAACTGCATCCCCTGTGTTGACCCAGGAGTTATGATTAAGAAGAAGACTGATCTGGACTTTACCACCACAAACTGTCATTTAAAAAGTAAGAGGAGAAAAGGTCAATCCCCCTCCCTTCCCTCTCCATTTTTGACTCATTTATCAGCTTTTGCCTTTCCTGGTGTTGGAGGAAGGGTAGGTGGAAGCCCGGTGGCGGTTGCATTGCAGCCTTCCTGGGGAGCAAAGTAGTGCCTCGGAATAGGTCAGGTCAGAATGGAGGTGTAGGTTAAACATCAAAGTGTTTCTGGGTTCTGGGATCTGAAGCAGTCAGCCAGAACAGAAGAGGCTATCAATACCTCCCCTTCCAGAAGGGAAACTGAGGCCGGAGAGGGAAAGGAAAATGCCCACAGTTGTTTCTTTCCCAGGTTAGCGGCCTGTGCCCTTCCATCATGTCTGCAGCATCCGACTAAGTTCTAGGTTAAAGACTGGAGTGAGCGGTGGGGAGGAGGGTGTTTACGGTTATCTTTGCGACTTAGGCTCAAAAGCCCAGCAGGCTCCTGCAGCTCTGAGCCCCCCCCACCTCCGGTCAGCCCCAGGCACTGCAAGTCTAGACTTATCCGAAGGGCAGGGCGCACAAAGATGAAAGAAGAATCGAAGGTCTTGAGTCACCTCCTCGCCAGGCCAAGTGTGGGCTGGCACTGCTCTCCGCCCGGCTCCAGCAGCGCGGGTTATTCCCACCGCACGCCCCGCGCCGCGAGGGAGTTCTCGCCCTGTCCGTGCCAGAGTGACCGCGACTCCGCGAAGCTGAGCAACTTGCCAGCGCCGCACAGGGGCCAGTGGCCGTCCCAGTTGAAACCTGTGTATGTGAGGCTCCCACGGCCCCCAGCCCAGCTCCGGGTCCTGTGAGCCGGCGCCTCGGGCATGCCCAGATCTGGACTGGCAGTCCCCCTCTCTCCTACCGGGTCCGAGGGTTGGTCCCCCTACGCCGGGGGCGGGCTGCAAACGGAGAGTGGGTCTCAAAGCGGAGCCTGTCTCCCTACCAAACAGACGCAACTCTCTGGATCACACTCTTTCCAAGAAGCGCGGGGAGGGCAACGCCAGCCGCCCTGTCCCTTCCTCTCCCCAGCCCAGGGCCGGAGCCTGGGACCCACCGCTCGCCTCTTCCTCCCAGCCGGGGTCTGAGGGGGAGTCCGCACGCTCTAACCAGCCCCTGCCCGGCCAGTCCCCAGGCGCTGCCGATCCCCCGACCACCAATCCCATCGCAGCCCCTTGCGGTCCTGGGACCTCAGGAGGGGGAGGGGGAGGGCTGTCTGCGCCCCCGGCCGGGTAGCGGTGGGGAGGACTGGGGCTGTTGCCCGAGGAACCGGGAGAAAAGTTTGGAGCCAAGTCGTGGGCCCGAGGGGACGGCGGGGGAGCGGGGGGGTGGGGCGGCGTTGGGCTCTCGGTGCGCACACCCGCTGCGGACACCCAGCCCAGACACGTCGGCAGGCACCGACCACGTACGCGGAGACACGCGATGCGCCCACCGACGCCCACAGCCAAGCGCAGGCCCGCAAACGTGGACACGGGCGCAAAGCAGCCGCGCAAAGCCACGGACACACAAAGGCACCGGCAGCGGCGCGTCCCCGACCGCAAATCCACAAAGACCCACAAACGTGAGATGCACGTGTCCGCACAAAGACCCACACGGCCCCTGGGCGTAGGCTTTGTCTCCCGCAAGACCTCTCCCCTGGGTCGGCGTTCCCCACTCCCGCCCAGCCCTAGGCGTCCGACGAAAGTTGAGGGGCCTCGGCGGGACCCAGCCCCGCCCCTGCGCCCGGCGTCCCCAGCCCGCCCTCCGAAGGGGCCGCGAGGCTAGGATCGGGGACTTGGGATCTTCAACCGCAGCGCGGACTCTCGCCCCGCCCGGGGAACTGCACTCACCTGGAAGCCTGCGCCACAGCCGCCTCGGCACGCTCACCCCGGCGGCCCGGCCGCGGGCCCTCCGGCCAGCGCTTTTCTCCGCGCGGCGCGGCCCGCCCCCCGGTCCCCGCCCGCAGCCTGGCTCCCCCCTGCCGGGCGCCGGGTGGCGGCTCGGGCCGGCCGCGGGGCGGCTCAGGGAGTGTCGCCAAAGTGCCAGCCTCTCTCGGCGCGCGCCCCGCCCGCGGAGCCTGAGCCGAGCCCGGGTTCCACTCTAGGGAGCGTCTCAAAAGTGCGCTGCTCCCGCCCCCTCTAGTTGGCCTCGCTCACAGCTTCCTGCATCCCGGATCCCTGCCCCCTCCCCCTGCGCGCCCCAGCAATCTAAGCAGATGGCCGCACTGTCGGGAACATCTGGAGGTCGCCGGAGTACGTGCCTGTGTATGTGTATGTGTGTGTATGACTGTGTGTGTGGAGAGAGAGAGGGAATTAGTTGCTAGTAAGAAAGAGATTTGGTGGGTGGGTGAGGGCTTCCTCTTTGCTTGTTCACCGCCCCTCCCCATTTTTTTTAAAGAGTGAAAGAGGTTCAGGGACTACCGGGAGCAAGAAACCAAGAATCTGAAGCAGAGAAAGACTGGCTGAAAGACGAACCCACAGAGAAGAGAGAGCCCGGCTCGGGCAGAAAAGCTGGCAGGAGAGGAGAGAGAAAGTCAACAGATTGAGTTTTTCTTTTAGGAGGAAACCATTGGCTTCTGGTTAGAGTTCTAAGAAGGGAAACTGGCGTGTGAGTAGGCAGCAGTTTCAGTCTATTCCCCCTGCTGTAGCTCTTGGGCTCTCACCCCTCTTTATGTTAAAAAAAAAAAAAAAAAAAGGGCAGGAAAGCATCCAAGACACTTTAAAATGAGGGTTTGCAGGAGAAATGACCTGGTGGACGCATTTCCTAGGAGGGGAGAGTCGGGTGTGTAGGTGGCTCCCAGTCTACACACCCCGACAATGCCTACCTTGGGAGAGGGGCAGTTCACAGGTGGGAGAGTTGATAGAGGCTTTGGTCTTGGGCCCTGGACCTCCCAGGAGCTTCTCCTAGACTTTGGAGGGCCTCGGGGTGCAGAAATTGGGCAATGTACCCCCTGCAGTGGCCCAGACTTGTTAACACACCCAGTCTGTTTGCTGCTTCTTTCCTTATTACTTTTTCTTATTCATTAAAAAAAAAAAAAAAAAAAAGGAGTTGCTTGGGCCTGTGTGTGTGCATGCATGCCAGTCTACTTGGGGAAGAAGGAAGACACTAGAGAGGTAGTGAGGTAGGAGTGGAGACCACTGCCCCAGGCCTCAGGCCAGCAAAATCATCTGCTGCCCAGAAAACAAACTGGTCTTGCAGGTCCTTTCTGCACTCAGAGCCATTGTGTGGTCTTGGGGATGCACTTGGGTTGACACCTGTGGACCCTGCCAGTTAGGAATGTGCAGAGAAAAGGCTGGGAGCCTGGTCTCATATGTGTGGAAGCAGGGAGAACTCCCGTCTCTCCTCTCCATTCATTGTCCTCTCCTGATTAGAAACCCAGCTTTCAGAACTAGGAGTCCTTCTGTGATCATCCAGCTCACACTCCTTATCAGTCTTTGGGATGGCACCATGGGCCCTTTGGTATCCAGTGTCTTCCTCACTGTTGGGCTTAAAAGGGCTGCAGGGATTCAACTCCACAACCCCTGGGACCCATAGAGAGGAGTCGGGCCCCTCCCATTTCCCACCCTCCCATTCCCTCCCCTCTCTAAAGGCTTCCGGCCTAGATGGGAGAGAGCCTGCAATCAGCATCGGGTGAGGGCAAAGCTTGGTCAGGATTCAGGTTCCAGCCCTGCCACTTACCAGCTCTGGGTAACTTTAGGCAAGTTACCTAACCTCTCTGAGACTCAGTGTCTGCAACTGTAGAAGAGACTATTGTGAGGAATAAACAAGGTAATTTAGGTAAAGCATTAGTCTGGCTCACAGGAAGCTCCTTTGTGTGGTTGCTAAATGTCTTCCGTCAGGGACTGGGGTAGAGACTGGAAAGCCCAGCAGGCTTGGGAGGGGAGGGTGCCCGGGAATGACCTCTGGACTCCCTGGCTTGTCTAGCTTATATTCCTGCTGCTTCCTCCCCTCCCATAGGGACATTCTTTTGAAGGAATGGCGCCCCCCTCCCCTTGCCCTAGACTAACGATTTCCATCCTCTCCTCCATGTGGAATTGTTTAGCGAGTCTCAAGTTCAGCATCTGAGAACTGGAGATGAAAATACCCAACTGCCCGGGAACTCAGGGAAGCTAACTCCCACTGCACTGTGTGTGCAGGGTCTAGCCAGCTGGGCTGGAGGCTCCAGGCCTCACATTTAACATAAAAGTAATCAACAACCCTTCACACTGGCTGGTAGCTGGCAGCAGGTTCTGAGCACTTTCACATTCATCATTTCCCTTGATCTCCCCTTAGGGAGAGGTGGCCTTGAGGGGCTTCAGCTGGTGGATCTCCATGAACTTTACCCACCTCCCCTCATCACTGTGCCTCCAGTTGAGAGTCTCTGTGCCTCTAGACTCTCCTCTTCTGTCTGCTGTCCACATTCCAGCAAGAGTGCCCTTTCTAAACTGCAGATCTGCAGAATGGATCATGACACTTGCCTGCTTAAAACCTTTCAATGGCAAAAGCCAAACTGCTTGGTGTGGCATGCAAGGCCTATGTGATATGCCCCCACCTCACCTTAACTCTCCAGCATCAGTTCTGGCCACCCCCTCTTACACATCCCAAGTTTTAGTCCCCTAGTCACCTAGAAGTAAGGGAAGGGAGGTGGACCTTCTCCATTCTTCATGTCTGTTCAGTGTCTTCGCCCCCAGGGAGTCCTCTCTCTGGCGAAGTTGGCCTCTCCATCTGTGATATTGCCATGTCCTTTGTATATAAGCACCATCATTTTCACCGTTCTCTTCCCCTTCTTGTGATCATCTTGGCCACTGTGACATGTCAGGGACTGTGCTGGATACTTTTAAGATCATGATTTAATCCAAACAACCACACTAGATGGATAGTGGTGCGGCCCAGAAAGGGCAAGAGATCTGTCTGGGGTTACATAGCATGTTCTCTGCGGAGCTGGCACAACATTTAGGGCTCCAGTGCTCTTTCTGTTGCCTTTTAATCTCCACAAAGAGCAGAGGTGGTGTAGCAGAAAGGCCTGGGAATCTAAGGATCCCAGGTGCAAACCATCACTCCTCTATCCCTGGCTAACTGTGGACTTTGGGTAAGTCATTTTCTCCCCTAAGCCTCAGTTTCCTTACCTGTAAAATAGGGATAAATAAGAAGCCCTATCTCCCAGGGATATCGGGGTGATAAAATGAATCAATACAGATGCAAATGTGTTATAAGCCATAGGGTGCTGTGTGCTTTTATTTATTTGCTTAGAGATGAGGTCTTACTCTGTCACCCAGGCTGGAGCGCAGTGGTGCAATCATAGCTCACTGCCACCTTGAATTCCTGGGCTCAAGGGATCCTCCTGCCTCAGCCTCCTGAGTAGCTGGGACTACAGGCACACCACCATGTGCCTTGCTAATTTTTAAATTATTTGTAGAGACGAGGGTCTTATCATCTTGCCCAGGCTGATCTCGAACTCTTGGGCTCAAGGAGTCCTCCTGCCTTGGCCTCCCAAAGTGCTGGGATTACAGGTGTGAGCCACCATGTCTGGTCGTGGTGTGATTTTAATTGACTTACCTGAACAGCCATACTGAAGCTGCGGGTGATCTGTTGGAAGACCTCTTTTCTCGAAGAGCCCTTGAGTGGAGGTCAGAAGACACTATTCGTCCCTTCAGCTGCTTTGCTCATTTTCCATGTTTTGAGACAGGTCTTTCATTTTCTGACCTTCATTATAGCGATCAAGCCCTGACCAGAAGACCCTTCAGATCCAATGTATCTCCATGAGCCTCCAGGATCTCTATTTTTCTTGCTGCATTTTCTTCTTTTCAGCTATCAGAAGCTGGCAGGTCTTAAGTTAATAAAGCATCAGGACCATGTGTGGAAATAGCAGAAAAGAAGAGCTGGAAGAAAAAGGATGTGTCTCCACCCCCGCCCCTCACCCTGACTCTGTAGATGTGGCATGTGGCAGGTTATGTTTTCTAAAAGTTCCTCTGGTTATTCTGATGTCAGTACGAGGACCGCGGGACATGACAGAATGCCTTGGAATTGGAAGACCTTTCATGCATGTTCTCGTTAAACCTCTGAGCAGGCTTCTTAGGTAGTTGATTATCCCCTCCATTTTACAGATGTGGAAACTGAGACTCAGAAGTGACTTACCCAGGATTGCACAGCTGGAACTGAAAACTGGCTCACGGACAGAACTCCAGCCATTCCTCTGGAGGGCGGAATTCTGTGCCTGGGCTTTGCTGGTGTCTCAGCAGTCAATGCATGACAAATGCTTCTCCCATCCTGCCAAATCAAATGCTTCCCTAAATATTTCTCTCCCACTCTTCCAACTCCATGCTTTTTCCCCTGCCTGGAATGCTTTTCTCAGTTCAATCTACCAGCTGCAGTTTTCACTGTCCTCCGAGCCCTGCCACCTCCTGCACAAAGACATTTCCATTTCCCGCAGTTTCTCTTCCTTTGAGCCTAGAAACACTTGGTCTGTGCCTCAGTACAGCTGTCTCTTCAGCCTTCCCTCCTGCCTCAACTTGATGCTCCAACATCCCCAGCTGTTGGGGCTTCCTGTGCTTCTGGCAGTTCCTTACCACCTCTGGGTCTTTGCTTCTCTTTGTGCCTACAGAAGTGCCCCTTGCCCTGCCCCGTCTCTTGCTTATTATTCAAAATCCAGCTCAGGTATCACTTCTTCCAGGAGGCCTCCCCTGACCTCCGCAACCCCTAATTCTACTATTAGGAACCCTTCCTCTGTGCTGCCATGGCATACCAAGGATACCTCTGTAATAAGCAAGATTGTTCATTCGTTCACCCATTCACTCATTATAGCAAGGTGCAGACTCTGGAGCCAAACCTCAGGTTTGAATCCTGGCTTCAAAGTGGGCAAGTTCTTAACCACCGCCCCCCACCCTGCCTTACTATCTGTAAAATGAGGAAAACAATAGTCCCTACCTCAAACGTTGTTGTGAGGATTAAATGAATTATCTGTATAGCATGTGTATAACACTGCCTGGAATGTAGTAACACACTAATACTTTAGTAAGTATTTGATGAATGTTGGCTACTAACTACTCTTACAACTTGTTAATTCACTTTACAACGTAGGAAAAACGTTTGTAAAAATGGACAGAGAAGAGGATTCTGGGTAGATGGCAGAGTAGGAAGCATCAGGAATCCATCTTCCCACCTAGACAACAATTGCACTGGCAGAATCTGTCTGATGTAACTGTTTTGTAACACTGGAGTCTATTGAAGGCATGAAACTTCCAGGGGGAAGTCTTGGACAGTAAATTGTGCTTAATTTCAGTCAATTTTAGCTGTTAACATGAAAGCAGCTACTCTGACCACAGCCCCCTGTCAGGCGGCTGTATGGGTGTTCCTGCAGCAACCTGCACACAGCTTGTGAGAGCCAGGGTGGACAAAAAGGACCCTATAGTGAATACAGGGTATCTGAGCTCTGATCACTGATTATTGCTTCTAATCAAAGAAATACAGACACAAAAGCAGGTGGCCATTGTTGTTGCACCTCTCCTGTTGTTGCAAGACTCTCCCCCTCCAGCTGAAGTGACTTCCAAAGGATTTAAAGGGCTAGTGCCCTTCCTTGTCCTTTATTTTTCTCTTTTTCCCATTTAAGAGCCAGACATTAAAAACTAGAACATTTCAAAGCAACTGTATATACAGGAAAAGTTAGAAAGTGACCATGTGTGTTCAGGGAAAGGTTCAGGCTCAGAAAAGACTCCAGAAGACCTTAAGTTTACATTGCAAGCTAATGTTCAGCACAGAGACAGTCCACAACATCAACAGAAAAACAGTAACAGTTTATACCTCAGGCTGATCCTGGGCACAGAGACAGCCTACAACATCTACAGAAAAACAATAACAGAAACCAGCAAACCCTAGGGAAAGAAGAGAATTGGATTTCCAGAGCTACCACATCATTAGTTAAATGTTCAGTTTTCAACACAAAGCATACAAAGAAACAGGAAATTATGGCCCATTAAAAGGAAAACAAACAGAAACTGTCCCTGAAAAAGACCTGATGGCAGAGCTACCAGACAAAGACTTTAAAACAACTCTTTTAAAGATACTGAAAGAACTAAAGGAAGATGTAGATAAAGTCAAGAAAATGATGTGTGAACAAAATAGAGGATCAAAAAAGAGACAAAACCCAAAAATAAGCCAAAAAGAAATTCTGGAGCCATAAAGTACAATAACTGAAATGAAGAATTTACCAGAGGGATTCAGACAGATTTGAGGAGGCAAAAGAAAGAATCCACAAATTTGAAGATAGGACAATAAAAATGGTCGAGTTTAAGGAACATAAAGAAAAAAGATTGAAGAAACATGAACAGCACCTAAGCGACCTATGGGATACCATCAAATGGACCAACATATGCTTTGTGAGAGTCTTAGAAGAAGAGAAAGAAAGGAGCGGAGAGAATATTTGAAGAAATAATGGCTGAAAACATCTGAAATTAGATGAAATACGTAAACATCCAAGAAGCTCAGCCAACTCCAAGTCAGATAAACTCAGACCCACACTGAGACTCTTTATAATCAAACTGTCAAAAGCCAAAGACACAGAATCTCGAAAGCAGCAAGAGAGAAGTGACTTATCGTATACAAGGGATCCTCAATAAGACTGTCAGCAGATTTCTCATCAGAAACTTTGGAAGCCAGAAGGCAGTGGGATGATAAAGTGTTAAAAGAAAAAGAAAAAAACTGTCAATCAAGAATCCTATATTTGGCAAAACCATCCTTTAAAAGTGAGGAAGAAATTAAGACATTCCCAGATAAACAAAAGCTGAAAGAGTTTACCATTAGACCTGCTCTACAATAAATACTCATGGGAGTCCTGCAGGTGAAATAAAAGGACACTAGACAGGGACACAAAGACATTTGAAGAAATGAAGGTCTCAAAAAAGATAAATATGTAGGCAATTACAAAAATGGTTTGTAACTCCACTTTTTGTTTTCTACATAACTTAAGAGGCTAATTATTTAAAAGAATTATTAGTTTGTGGTTTGGGGCACACAATGAATAAAGATATAATTCTGTGACAACAAGAACAAAAAGGCCTGGGGATGGAATATGTTAAAGAAACAGAATTTGTGGGCTGGGCATGGTGGCTCATGCCTCTAATCCCAGCATTTTGGGAGGCCGAGATGGGAGGATCACTTGAGGCCAGGATTTAAACACCGGCCTGGTCAACATAGTGAGATCCTGTCTCTAAAAAATAAAATAAAATAAACAGAGTTTGTGTATGTTATTGAAGTTAAATTGGTACAGACTTAAATTATAGTGTTATAACTTTAGGATGTTAAATATAATCCCCATGTTAACAACAATAAAAAAGCTATAGAATATATACAGAAGGAAATGAAAAAAGAATTGAAATGTCTTATTACAAAAAAAAAAAGCTAAACATAAGAGGACGGTGTTGTAGGAAACGTATAAAACCTCTGTTGACCGGGCACAGTGGCTCATGCCTGTAATCCCAGCACTTTGGGAGGCCGAGCAGGTGGTGCTCGGTGACCTAAGGTGACCTTAGGTGAACCTAAGGTCAGGAGTTCAAGACCAGCCTGGCCAACATGGTGAAACTCTCTACTAAAAATACAGAAATTAGCCAGGCATGGTGGCAGGCACCTGAAATCCCAGCTACTAGGGAGGCTGAGGCAGGAGAATCACTTAAACCCAAGAGGTGGAGGATACAGTGAGCTATGATCACGCCATTGCACTCTAGCCTGGACAATAGGAGCAAAACTCCATCTCAAAAAAACAAAAAAAAAAACCCAGAAACAAAAAACAAACAAAAATCCTTTATAAGGCATATAGAAGACAAATTGCAAATAATAGAAGCAAATCCCTCTTATCAGTAATTACTTTAATTGTAAATGAACTAAACTTTCCAATCAAGACAGAGATTGGCAGAATGGATAAAAATGCATGATTCAACTATCTGTTCTCTACAACAGACTCACTTTAGATACTTGTAAAAACATAAATAGATTGAAAGTGAAAGGATGGAAAACTATATTTCAACTAAATAGTAACCAAAAGAGAGCAGAGGTGGCTATATTAATCAGACAAAATAGTCTTTACACAAAGTTTATAAGAGACAAAGAAGGACTTTATATAAGAGGTTCAGCTGAGTGCAGTGGCTGATGCCTGTAATCCCAACACTTTGGGAGGCCAAGGCAGATGGATTGCTTTGAGCTCAGGAATTTGAGACCAGCCTGGGCAACATGGCAAAATCCTGTCTCTACAAAAAATGCAAAAATTAGCTGGGCATGGTGGCTCATGCCTGTAGTCCCAGCTACTCCAGAGGCTGAGGCCAGAAGATCGCTCAAGCCCAGGAAATGGAGGTTGCAGTGAACCGAGATCACACCACCGCACTCCAGCCTGGGTGACAGAGTGAGACCCTCTCTCAGGAAAAAAACAAAAGTTTCAATATCGCAAGAAGACATTATCAGCATTTATGCACCTAGTAACAGACCATCAAAATGTAAGCAAAAAACTGACAGAATTGAGGGGGAAAATGAACAGTTCTATAATAATAGTTGGAGATTTCAATACCCCACTCTCAATAATGGATAGAACAACCAGACAGAAGATAAGTAAGGAATAAACCAACCAGATCTAATAGACGTACACTTAATGAGTAAAGTGTTTCAGTTTTACAATATGAAAAGAATTTTGGAGCTGGACGGTGTTGGTGGTAACATAACATTATGAATGTATTTAATACCACTGAACTATACACTTAAAATAGTTAAGACAGCAAATTTTATGTTACATGTTACCACAGTAAAAAAAAAACAACTAAACAACAACAAAAGAAACTGGACAGGGAAACTGAGGCAGGAGCTAGTTTGTAGGGCCCAGGAGAGCACAGTGTGAGATGTGGGAGGCTTGGAAGGCACAAAGAGGAAAAAAATGGAAGGTGGCTTTGGCCCTTGGTTGGGGGAGGAGACACAGTAGAGAAGGAGGCTCCCTCATTTGGAGCCACATGTGGATCTCTGGTCCGCTCTGTGGGCAGGAGACTGTGGCCTGTAAAGAGGCAGTAGGCTGTTAGGTTAAATCTGCCAAGCCCTCCCTCCAAATTTCCCAGTTTGGTGGTGGTGGGAGGAGGCCAGGAACAAATTGTCTCCTGAGCAGCTGCCAGAGCTGGTCTCCTTCCAGAAGGCCAGGTTTGCACTAGAGGCACTGCCCTTACCCAGCTTTGCTTCCAGGTTTCCTCTGACCCTGAAACCTCTTCCCCTATCCCTACATCCGGGAGCTAAGCTGACTTGCAAGTTCTGACAGGATGTGATGCTCCAGGCACCATGAAGTCAGCATGGGAGCTGGAAGGCCTTGGGGATCAGATATCAGGCATTTAACCTCAACACCTTTCTCATTTTACAGGTGGGAGACTGAGGTGCAGAGAGAGAGAGTGACTTGTCCAAGGTCACAGAGCTAATGAGCAGGAAAGCTTCTAGACTCCCAGTCAAGAGCTCTGTTTACTTCTCTACATGGCACACATCACTATGTATTCCCTCTCGCCTGTCCTATCCTTCCATCCATGTGTCCTCCTGTCTTTACTCTCTATCTGTCCATCCATCCATCCAACAAATGTTTACCTGCTGAACCTCTGACACATATTGAATCTTGCACTGGGCTCCAGGAGCCTACAGTTGGGGTGGGCACACTGACACAGACATACCTTTGTCCTGAAGAGTTTTGGATGCCCACTAGAAATCTGTGCAGAGCATTTGGAGCAGAGAAAGACCCAGTGCCGGCCACAGCCATCAGGCAAAGTGTCCTGAGGGAGAGCCTGGCTGAGAAAGTCCTTCTGGGCACAGAGGGCTGGGAGTGTGGGCTTAGTGAAGAAGTTAAGGGCCTTCTAGGCAGAAGGAGAAGCATGATCAAAGACCAGACTAGAGGGTGTGGAGCTATAAGTGGTTCAGCGTGGCTGGGTACAGGGGATAAGGAGCCCAGGGAGGGATAGGTCTGAAAGAAGGGGAGCAATTCTCGGGATGTGGAGTCTTGTGGGTAGGCTGAGGTGACAGGCCTTGGTGCCACATGCATTGGAGCCACAGATGGTCTCTCCATTGTCAGGTGCTCATCTGAGGGAGTCCTGGTGGAGGGGACCCAGGGAGGGAGGGCAAGCATTGGGGGCCCTTGTGTCCTTCTGTTAGCCTGTTGGTCTCCTCCAAGAGGCCTGGCAATTCTCTCTTGCCTTCCCCTCTGTCCCCACACAGGCCTGTGGACTCATCCCCTCCCTGCTCTGTCTGTCCTCTGTTGGTCTCTCTCCCTCCCTTTGGCCTATCGGCCCTTGCCAATCATGCAGACCCTGCCATTTCTCCCTTGCTCATCATCTCCCTGTGTCTTAGCACCACGCCAGGCACAGAGCCCCCGACTGGAGGTCAGGGCAGGACACAGGATTCCAGTCCTATTTTTGCCACCAACTGACCCAAGCAAGAATATCTTATTAATAACAACGTATTTGCAGGATGATTTCAGCTGACAAAGTCCTCTGACCCCCTGTAGGGGAAGATGTCACGGTGACCCAGAAGCCTCTTGACTAGGTCAAGCGTTCTGAGGGCAAGTAAACTCCGGGGAACTTTGTTATCATGCTTGGGTTGTTGCGTGATTACGTTATTGTGTGCAAAGGGCTCTGTGCTCAATTTATTACCTTCTGTCCCAAGACAAACAGAACTTTAGAATGTTACCCCACAGAAGGTTACTTCAGAGCACATTAGAATCAGTCCTGGCCCTAAGCAAACAAGTTCCATTAAGAGATTTTCAGATTTTTTTAAAAAGTTAGTCCATAGTAAGATACACATGTTATCACACAACTGGGGATATATATACAAGCTTGGCAGATAGTACTTACCCTTGCTGCGTGTAATATGGACTGGTATTTTCCTTTCTACTCCATTCTATTCCATTAGGAATAGCAATGGTGGTCATGTCTCTGTAAATAGATTTCACATCCCACTAACAGTTTACAATGGGAAGTTTTCTGGGACCACTCCCTCCTCCCCCACATTCAGTTGTTTCTTGATGCAGAAAAACTGCAAATCTGTATCTCCAGCTGTGACCTCTCACAGGGTTTAAATCTTGGCTTTGCCACTTCCTGGCGAGTCCCTTAAAGACTATTTCCTTTTCTGTAAAATGAAGAAAATTGTTACCTTGCAAGGTAGTGGAAAGGATTTAATGAAATCATTTATGTGAAGTGGTTCATGTGATTCTGGGTGCATAGTAGTTGCTTAGTAAGTGTTTATTTATAACGATTTCTTATAACAAGAATTATGGAGACAGGTAAACCTTGGTGAATAGCAGGGGTGAATCAGTTCACATAGCTGCCATCAGGGCTGAGACTGGAGGGTGATGGGGAAGGGGTTAATATTTACAAAGCTCCTGCTATGGGCCAGGAACTGTGCAAAATGTCACAACCGCCACCTTGGTGAGTGCTTACAACAAGGTGGGTACAATTACTAGTCTGATTTTATAGATGGGGAAACTGAGGTTCAGAGAGGGAGAATGCTTTGACTAAGGTTGTATGGCTTGTGAGTGGCAAGACAGAGTTGCGCCTCAGGCTCTTGGGCCTGAGAGTCCCTGAGCACCGTCCACACTCTCACCTGTCTGTCCCCTGCCTCTGCTGGGACGTCCTCTGTGCCATACTGTGTTGTGCCATGCTGTACCCTTCGAGTGAGCCCTGGTTCCACGAAGAATGCTGACCAAAAGGGCTTTGTGACCCAGCCCCTTCCAGCCTCCACCTCTCCACGTCCTTGTGGACCACAAGGTGAGGTCCCATCTGCCCATCCAGCCTCACTGCCCACCACACATCTGCCCCCTCCCAGGCACAGCCAATGGTCACCCCTACTAGGTGACAGGCCCCAAACATGGCAGTGCTTTCCATCCTGTAAGCTGTAGCTTTGGCTGTCTCCACCACTCAGAATGCCCCTCCCCTTCCCCCAGAAGGCTGAAATCCTAGATGTCTCCAGTGACAGACCTGGGAGCTGGGTCTATCCTCAAAACCAGGCCATGAAGGGAGTAAGTGGGGTGGTCTAGTTTGGACAGACAGAAAGCAGAGGGTGGAAGGGGCAGGAGGAGGGAGGTGAGAGCAGGAGAGAGAAGAGGGGGTAAAAGGGCAGGGCCAGGCTGTGCACAGTTGTGTAAGTGTGTGTGCCTAAGGCTACCACATGACCAGAGCCAGGTGTCCTGCCAGGGGTGAAGAAAGTTCACCAGCTTTGTGCTCTCAGAGCAGACATTCCAGAACGATTTTGCAAAGGAGGGATGCTTAAGCCCCTGGTGAGCAGCCAGGGTCAGTGAACCATTCATGGCTGAGCTGAGATCCTCCCTCCCACCCTAGCCAGCTCTAAGTCCTCATTTTGGAGCTGCAGGACAGGCCCTGTAGCAGAAAGGAAAAAGGAGACTTTGTCGGCATGCTTTCATTTTCATTTCTGGTGTCATTACAGGGATGAAACATTCTTAGAGAATTTACCAGTGTTTATGCTGTGGTCACATCTGATGCTCAAAGTGACCCTGGGAGGTGGGACTCCTACCCCCGTTTTACAGACTGAAGCTCAGAGAGGGAAATTGGTTGTTCGAGGCCACACACTGAGAGAGAGGCAGAGCTGTGACACACAGTTTTTGTGCTGTTGACATGTGTGGGAGTGGCCCCAGTAAATAAAACTTAAGTTAACAACTTAGCTGAAGCTCACAATGGGCAAGATAGGGTTCTTATCTTAACTCCTTTAGTCCTCACAATTCTATGTGGAAGACACTACTGTTATCCCCATTTTACAGAGAGGGAAACTGAGGCATGGAGAGATTCAGCAAATTTCTCAGTTCACAGAGCTAGTAAGTGGTGGAGCTGACACTCGAATCCAGGCCCTCTGGTTTCACAGCCTGTGCTCTGAATTGCTTCACTTACATAGAGGCTCAGGGAGAAGGTAATTTAGTGAAGATGAGGTCAGCAGGATGGGCTCTAATCCAGTATGACCATTGTCCTGATAAGGAGAAGAAATCTGGACGCAGACACACATAGAGGGAGAATGCCCTGTGAGCATGGAGATGATCATCTATAGCCAAGGACAGAGGCCTCCAGAAGCCAGCCCTGCTGACACCTCCATCTCCGACTTCCAGCCTCTGGAACTGCGAGGAAACGTGTCTGGTGTTTAAGCCACTCAATCTCTGGTACTTTGTTATGGCAGCCCTAGCAAACTAATACACTCATGCAACATGGAGCCAGTGACTTAACTCTCTGTGTGTCACATAGTAGACTCAATAACACCCTACGAAGCATGGGCACATAGTAGGCCCTCAGCAAATGCCGGCTTTGCCTCCCCTCCAGGCCTGGGAAGAGTGGCTGGCTGTCTCAGGGGAGGTGAGTGGCAATATTACTGAGTCATCCTGCCTCAGCATGGACCCAGGACACCTGACCCTCGATCCGGCCCTCCTCTTTCCCCAGACGGGCAATCCTGCCCTCAGCTCCACCCCCATCCTTGGAGGTGAGCAGAGTTCACAGCTTTCTGTGTGCCAGGCTGTGAGGTGAGCAGAGTTCATAGCTGCTTTGCCTCTGCTCCTGCTGAGCAGCACACCTGCCGTGAGTGACTGACCAACTTGGCCAGGCACAGAGGGCAGGAGGGGAGGGGCCTCGGGGTGCAGGGGGTGACAGGTGAGTTGGGGCATTTTCCACAGTGCGTGCATGCTGCATTTTATCTGATGCTCACAGCTACCCTCAGAGAGAACCTGAGGCCCAGAGGAGTTGAGGGACTCCCATTCAGTTCACCCGTGCTGGGCTAGGTCCTTGGTGTCCAGGCTGCAGCCATGGCTGGACCACTTGCTTGCCCTCCAAGGCTTTGGGAGGCTATAGGGGGTGGCGGGAGGCCTGTGGGCCCAGCAGTCACCTGACCTGGGCTCAAATCTCAGCCGGGCCAGGGACCAACAGTGTGACCTTGGGTCCTCCTTCGATGGGAGGTTAATCATGCCCACCTCGCCAGGCTGTTGGGAGGCTCAGTGAGAGGCAGAGGCCATCTCCACCCCTGAAACTCTCAAGGGAGTTCTTGTGACTTTCACAAGTAACTGCTAAGTTGCTGTTGCTGAATCAAATTCCTGGAGAGCCAGGAAGTATGTCTGTGGGTGGGAGAGACGTCTGGCACTTCCAGGGGGCCCCAAGGCTTCCTTCCCACATGCCTGCCTCCCCCAGCGCCTGGCAGCCCTTGAGAGGGAAGGTAACAGAGGGGCCCAGAGGGTCTGGAACTTACCATGCCCCTGCTTCCTGCCCACTGTACCTGTCTGCACCCCTGGTTTCCCTGTCTGCAGTTCTGAGTTCAGTAAACGTAGTTTTACTTTCTTTATAGCACCTGTCACCACCCAAACTTCTCTGGATTATTGATTGTATTGTCACTATTGTCTGCTTCCTCATCCCCTCCTAGAGTGGCGGTCACGGAGCAGGGACTTTTTTCACTGCTTTGTGTTGTTGACTGCTGTAGCTCCTGCACCTAGAGCAGTGCCTGGCACACAGCAGGAGTTCAGTCAGTATTTGTGGCAGGAAGGAAGGAAGGGACAGAGGGAGGGAGAGAGGGTGGAAATTGTGGGTCCTCTGTGGTCAGCCCTTTGCTGCAATTGGGGATGTTGCCTTAGGTTAGAGCCCAACCCTGCTGACAGAGGCTTCCCCTCCAGTGCCAGAGGCAGACACAGACACAGACAGTGACTGCGGGTGTGACCTGCACTGCGACAGAGGGAAGGAGGCACTCTGGCTGGGGAAACCAGGGCAGATGGCATCTGATCTGCTTCAGGGAGTAGGCCGGGCTGGCCCGGGGCAGGGGGGTTGGGTGGGGGGCTGGGAAGCCTCAGAGAAGCATCAGCTGAGAAGACAAGGCAAGGAAGAGTCAGGGGGACAAGGGAGGGGCAGCATTCCAGGCAGAGAGAGCCGAGTGTGCAAAGGCAGGAAGGCAGGAAGGCTGTGTGGAGTTAGAGGCACCTGCTGCTGTCACTGAGTGCAGTGACTGGGAAGGTAGAGGTTGGTGGTGGGAGGGTCCCCTGAGAGAACGGTAGGGATCTCACGGAACGCAGCAAATCCAGGCTGTTTCTCTCCCAGTGCTCAAAGGCTCCTGACTGTGGAGAGCTAAAGCTGCCAGGAGCTGCCTGCGCTTGCCAAGTGGTTGCAGATGTTTCCTCCCTACTGCTCTGACTTTGCCAGGTGAGCACATTCTCCTGTCTGAGCTGGTATCTCTGTCTCTCTCTGTTTCTGTCCCTCTCCTGAGAGAGTCTAGCCTTGGGGTCCAGGCCTGGCCTGGCCAGGGTGGCCGTGGGATCTTGGAGCAGCCACCACTCCCCTTTCTGAGCCCAGGTTCCTCCTCAGATGCACAGTGGGTGGGTCGTTAGCGCCTGGAAGGCCTCTCCTCCAGGACCTGGTGTTTTCACAGACGAAACAGACTTCAGAGCTAATGCGTGCTTTGGTATCTTCCAGCCAGGAGACACTGCTCAATGGCCCCAGGAAGGGCCCAGGAAGGATTCATTCCAGCCTTGCTGGGGGTGGGATCAGGCTTCTGGTCCTACTCCAGCCAGGTGGCCATGGGGGAACCCTGAAGCCAGACACATAGATTCTGGTCTCTCACACACTCTCTTGGTGACCTCAGCAAGTTTCTACCTCTCCCCAGACCTCAGTCTTCCCTTTTATAAAATGGTTATAATAGCACCAGTCCCCTCTCTGCAGAGACAGGAGCCCTGCTCCTCGTCCCGGATCTGGCATTGGCTCACCTTAGGCAAGTCTGTTCCCTTTTTGGGCCTGTCTCCCCATGTATATGTTGAGGGGTTGGACTTCAGGGCCTGTGAGAGGCCTTCCAACTTAGACTTTCTCCCCAGGAGCATAAATTCAGTGAATCTATGTGACTCTCAGTGATGGCATCATTGCCTAATATCCACCCAGCTTCTGCTTGAAAACTTCCAGAGAACTCCCCACATCTCCACGGCTTCCTTCTACCTTCAGGTAGCAGGAAGTTCTCCCTCACACTGTACCTTTCTTCCTACATCACCCAACCGCTGGGGTCAGTTCTGCCGCCACAGAACTCCATACAATTCAATAGACCTTAGGTACTGGGCGCCCTGGCCAGGCCTCATGCCAGACTCCAGGATCATGGAGGAACCAGTGTTGTCCAGCAAGGACTGGACAGGCATAAAGTCCTGTAGCTCTGTCTGACTCCAGACTCAATAATAATCCCAGCTGCCACCGATAGCCCCTTCTGGGTGCCCAGCCCTGCTGCCTCATCAAATACCAGCAATATCTACCTCACTGAATCCCCACAACAACCCTGCCAGATAGTAACTCTCATCCCCATGTTATAGCTGAGAAAACTGAGGCCCACAGCAATTAGATATCTTCCCAAAGGTCACACAGTTGGTATGCGTGGAGCCTGATTAAAACCAATGTGGCTACAAGCCTCTCACTGGGCTCTGCTGCCTCTTGTTTGTCTCTCTGTTCCTGGCATGGCCAGGTTTGGGGGCAGCCTCCTTCCACAGCCTCCTCAGAGCCAGCCCCTGGCTGCTTGTGCATTTCCTAAGGCGAGGAAGCCCGGGCAGGAGGGTCACAGGGAGGATGGAGAGGAGACGGTGGGCCTGAACCCAGGGCTCATGACCTGTGCCCTCTGGAGGGATTCCAGGTATCACCAGCAGCCTGGGGAGGTACACCCTTGTGTGGGGAGGAGGAACTCTTCCCAGCACCCTCAAATTATCCCTTAAAATTAGCCTTGGCTGCAGTTAGGCTGGCAGTGGGCGAGGCCCTGGTCTGGGAGCCCAGAGTCTAAGCTGTAGTTTCAGTTGACCCCCTGATGGTCAGTGTGACCTTGACCTTGGATGGGGCCCTTCCCTTTTGGGACTTCAGATTCCCTATTTGCAGACGTGAAGAGGGGACAAGATCTCCCAGCAACATGCAGTGGCTGGAGCTGAATCAAACCCTGTGTTGGTCGGATCTAGAAGGGCGAATGTGGTCAGAATGTTCTCCCTCACCCCTCCCAGGTCTCTTGGCTGCCCTGGCTGGGCCCACCCCACATCTTCGCAGTGGCAAGTCCTTTCATTTAGGAAAGGAGTTTCCTTAGACAGGCAGACAGTGATGGGGTGGGAGGCTTGGAAAGGGATGAGATCAGTGTGGCCCAGCTCCCTGCTGGAGTGGTGAACAGAGAGTGTCCTTGGGTCACACAGATCATTAACCAGCTGTGTGACCTTGAGCAGAGCTCTTAACCTGCTTGAACTTCGGTTTCTGTATCTGTAAAACAGTGATAATAATAGTACCTACTTTTGAAGGTTATTAATAGTGAGGATAAAATAAGGATTAAAGGGAAGTGTGTCTAAAACACTTGGCGCAGAGCCTGGTATGTAGTCAGCACTCAGAAAGTGTGGCCTTGATGACAACAATGATGATGGTGAAGATGGGAATGAGTGGGGAAAGGATGGCGACAACCGTTGCGTTGAACAGTATGAGACGCTGCTCAGCCTTCTCCGACATACTGGGTACTTCCATGCTTCCAGGCTTCACACTTGCCATTTCTTCTCCCTTGCCATCCCCCAAGACTTCTTCCAGCACAAATGCATCCTAAGTAATGGAGTAACCAGGCCCTGTGGATCTGAGCCTGGAGGAGCCCGGGGGCAGATTAGAACCCAATGGCTGTGCTCTGCATGAGGTGGGAGCACCAGACTTGGAGGAATTAATAGAAGGTTTCCCAGGGGAGGCAGAGCTTAGCTGGAGTCTTGATGAAGGAGTAGGAATTGGCTGGAAGAAGAGAATAGGATTTCTTTTTTTCCATTTAAAGCAGTCCAGGCAGATGAAATAACACGTGCAAAAGCATAGAGGTGTGAAATAGCATGTTGAGCTTGGGAAACTGCAAGAAGCACAATATGGTGCGAATGGGGAGAGGGAGAGAGGAAGACGGAATGGGGAGGATGTTTGGGGCGGATCATGAAGAGCCTGTGTGCTACACCAGATACTCAAAATGTGTCTTGAAGGTGATGGGGAGTTATTCTTTTCATCATGTGACAAGCATTCCTGAGGACCTACTTGACCCAAGACATCTTTGTAGCGGGCACTGCGATGTGCTGCCAATGCCTGTGCCTCCTACCCCCACCCCTCCGCTGCTGAGAGTGCTGATGGCAGGCAGCTTGCAGGTGAGATTCCTCCCACCACCGTCATTGCCTCCTCACCTAATGCCATGGTCCCTCCAGGGCCAGCCTGCATCCAGAGACTGGTTCACATGGGGGTATAAAAGCCCAGGCCCCTTGCCCCAACTTGGGACAACTATGAAGAGTTTCCAGCTCCACAGCTCCCTGAGGGGCTGGCCGAGGCCTTTGTGGGGTCTGCCTCACAACCCAATTTATCCCTCTGGCCAATTCTGCTTCAATCACTCCCTGCCAGGTGTTGACCTTGAATGTACTCCCCCAATAAACCTCCTGCAAGCAAACCTTCATCTCAGAGTCTCCTTCCCCAGGAACCAAACCTCCAATGATCATTACTGAGGGATGTCAATGGTGGCTGACGTTTCACTGAGGGCTCAATGAGAGACCCCGCTTTTGGAAGGTGATTCTGTCTACAGTGTGAGAATGATGTGGAAGGACACACTGGAGTCCAGAGGCCAGTGGGAAGGTAGTTGTTGTGATTTAGCAGAGAAATGATGAAGGCACCAGGTGGGTGGGGGCAGGAAGGAGGGACAGAGCTAGGGGACATAGAGGAAACAGGACTGCCAGATAGAGACTGGGTAATGAAGGAGTCTGCCAGGCAGACGTGGAGGCAGTCCCTGGGATGAGTTTAACTGGAGAAACTCAGTTCAATTTGGGAGTCGTGAGAGTGCCATTTGCATGAGGTATGAAGGTGGAAGGGCCAGGAGGTGGGTGAAGAGCCTCCAGGAGATAAATTGGAGCTGGAAGTGTGGATCTGGGGTTAGCCAGCACTTTGTAGTTTACAGAGCATTTACTGGCACCCATTTAGTTCAGTATGGGCAGCAACCAATCAGAAGGGTTGCCAGGATCTTGAGGACCTTCTGAGGGGCTAGATATTAACCCCTTGGTTGCTGAATCATGGTGGGAAGGTGGGGGGATGCTGGGTTGCATGGCAGAGGCACTCAAGGGGCTCTGAGTCATGGCTATTTACCAAGCAGTAAGTTAGAATCTGCATGCCAGCTGAGTATCAGCCCTACAGGCTCCTCTTAGAATCCTCACAAGAACCTGTTGAGGCAGATACTATAATCCCTTTCCCAAAAGAGGAAACCAGGGCTCAGTGAAGTAAGTAACTTTCCAGAAACCAGGCAGCTCTTAAACAGCAGAACTGGAGTTGAACCCAGGTCCGTCTGAGCCTGCATCCCATGCCTTTAAATGTTGGAGTGGGAATCAGAATGCAGAATTCTTGGCTCATTTAACCAGGGGCCTTTCCTCTCACTCAATGGCCACTTCCTGTAGTGAATTCCAGAACGTCTGATCATGAGCCAGTTTCTCCTTCCAAGAAACAGGGTTGAGAATGACCAGCCTTGTGGGGTGTGGGTGGAGTGAGACAACCCTACTGGGGGTTTCCAGGCCTGGGGAATCCGCCAGCTCCCAGTTTGGAGCCCAGGCATGTATGGGAAGGTTCTGGGTAGCAGCGGCTTCTCCAATGGATTCCACCTCCCATGTCAGAAGGAGATCTTGGGCCAGCTATGCCTGCCTCAGCCTGGGTCTGTCACCTCCAACCTTTAGGAAAATGGGCTTCCTTTGAAGCAGTAAGCATCTTGTTACCAAAGTATTCCTGTGGACCTGGCTATTCATTCATTTGTTCATCCATTCCTTTAACATTGAACAACTATTTAGAGAGTACCTCCCATGCCCTGTGCCACCTGAGTCCCACCTTACCTGGGTCCAGCCTTACCTGGGTCCTGTTTCACCTGGTTCCAGCCTCACCTGGGTCCGGGCTGGTGGAGAAGTTGGGTGCTTAACAGGTAATGCCATCAAAGTGAAACAGACTGGGGAACGTACAGGGGCTGTTCCGTCATCCCTGCATTACTCCTGTGCCAGCACAGCGATGCTGTCCGGGGCTATCTGATGAATGGATGAAGGAAGGAAGGGCTGAGATTGGACAAAAGAAAGGGCTCCATGACTGGCATGAGAGAGAACCCTGAAGGGGGCATCAGCAATGGGGCGGCATCTCCATCCCTGGAGAGCACCAGCCACTGCCCTGCAGGGTGTGACAGCTACTCCACCTGGAGGCAGAGGGCTGGACTCAGAGATGCTGGGGCCTTCCTGGACCTGGAATCTTCTGCTCCATTATGGCTCCAGGTGGCATCTGGATGCCAAAAAGATACTCTGTTTGGTCGGCTGTGACTCAGAACATGCAGAATAACTTCCTTGTGGAACCTTGTTCAGGGAGTCTAGGAGAGTGTTAGCAGGGGGCGGATGGGGAGGGTGAGGCCCATCTGCAGTGCTCTGGTCTCCTGCCCCAGAACCCACCGGAGGAAGTCTTGGGCATGACCCGAAAGTGTGGCAGTGTCAGGTTTTTGAAAACACAACATGTTTTCCTTTTCTTTTAACTTTTAAACTTCTCTGAGAAGATTATTTTACAAGCCATTTTCTTACTCCTCTCCCATCTCTCGGTCACAGTTTCAGCTTCATGCCAACAGGGCTGTGGTAATTAGGAAAGAGGACAAGTTCCCTCTGGCCACCCATGGAAGAAGAAGTGACTGCGTGAGGAGGGGATGGGGAGGGAGGAGGCGAAGCTTTCATGAGCACCTTCTGCAGGGAGCCAGGCCTTATGCAGGGTGCTTTGCATATCATCTCCATTTTTTTGCATGAGGAAACTGAGAGATAAAGTAATATGCACATAGTTGGTAATGATTATGCTAATACGAATAAAATAGATAATTATTAGGTGGATCCATTATTCAAAAAACTGACAATTCCTCATGGTTTGACCTACTACATGTCATTCGGGCCTGCTATGTGCCTGCACAATGCAAGATGTTCTCTGTAATTCTCACAAGAACTGTGCAAGGAATGTGTTATTTTGATTTGAAAGCTGAGGAAACTGAGGCTAAGACAGATCAGGTGACTATCCAGTTGCTCCTAGCAAGTCAGTAGTGGGACCAGTCCTTGAACTCATGTCAGTTTCCAAAGCAGTGCAACAGCCGAAAATCTATGTGCTGAGTTTGCTAATTTGACCAGCTCTTCTTAAGGTTATATTTGTCTTTGGGGGATGGAAGCTGTCATCATGGAGATGCAGGGCCCTGCTTGGGGTCAAGGTGGGATTCAGTGACTTGGTCTTATTAATATAATTATCTTATGATGAAGAAACAAAGCCCCAGTCACATGGGGACAAGTCATAGCCTGGAACTTCCAGGGCTCCTGAGGTGCATGGGGAGGTAGGCAAAGCCATTAATCAAAAGATCTGGTTTCAATCCTGGTTCAGCTGTGAGTCCTGGGCCTCGCTTCCTCAGCTACACAGAGACCACTGTAACCTCCAGCTCTGAGGTTTGGTGAATCTGGGCAGAGTCACAGCTGGGAAGTCCTGTCCTCTACCCCCTGCCCTGTGCCACCTGAGTCCCACCTTACCTGGGTCCAGAGCTTTAGCCAAGCCCCATGGGAATGCCTCTGTGCTTCTATTTTCCCTCAGAACCTTAAAGATGCTTCCTTATTTTCCTGCACTCAGTTACCACCCACTGCCCTTGGCCTGATTTAATGACTGCCCCAAAGCCTGTCTGAGCTTATGACCTCCCGGTGCTCAGACTTGCTGTGAGGTTAATGGTGCTGGTAGCACTGATCTGAGGGGTCCAGGCATAGTGGGGGCAGCTGAGAGCCCACGTGGATATGTGAGGGGATGAGGGCGGCCTCTGCAATGTGCTTTCCCCTCCTGACACCTCAGCAAGCCTGAGACACAGGACTGCTCCGTTCTCAACTGGTGCCGCATCTCAGCCCAGATCCTCCAGCCTGGCAGGGAGAGGAGGAAATTTGCCTCTTACTTCCATCTCTGGGCATTTTTGTTAGCTCAGTTGGTTAGCGGGCTTTCAAAATGACTTATTACAAGACTCTATATGTTTGTATCTCAGTTTTTGTGATATGCATGGCCCTCTAAATCTCAAAGCCCAGGCCCCTTATGGGTCTGAGCAGGTGGAAATGTGAGCCTTCCACAGATGCCAGAGGGGAGACACTGGTGCTTGAGCTACCAGTGGGAATGAGGGGCAGCAGGGGATGCCCTTATAGACTGAAGGTGACCTAGGCCAATGCCCTGGCCCTCTGTACCTCTCCCACCTCCAGAACAGAAATGCACTCCAAATACGAGTGGGGAAAAGCCCTGAATTGTCTGAGGGAACACTGAACTGACCAGCATCATGCCCATCAGCACCAGAGTTAAGCATTAAGGTGACGCTTCTGCGTCCACAAGCTTGGTTGCTTGACGAAGCTCAGCCCTTGCTCCACACGGAGCCTTTGTCAGTTCTCTGCAGTGAGCACCTGCCATTCTGCAGTGATGGGCACACACATCACAGCAAAGCCCCTTCTGGCTGGAAGCTTCACTCTTCTTTTGTAGTGGGGTCTAAAAACAGACCCCCGTTTGTTCAGGACCATGAAATTTCCCACATAACAGAGCTCTATATCCTGCTCACCTGCTGCCCCTGCACCCCCAAACTCACGTGCTAGCAGATTGAGTTGGGGCATATATTATTGGCTATGAGTATGTGTGACTGTGGCCTTGGCTGTGAGTGCAACTGTGAGCAGGGCTTTTGTGTGAGGACGTGTGCATGTGTGTGCCCACGCAAGGAATTTCATGAGATTAAGTCGGATACGCTCGAATGAAGACCCAGCAAGTGCTACATGCCTATCAGCCTCTGAGTCAGGGTGTGTGTTCAAATGAGGATCCCAACAGTTAGCCTGTTGGTAGGCCGGTTCAGTGGCTGTGAGCCAAAAGACTCTCAGCCTTGTTTTTGTTTTTTGTCTTTTGGGTTTTTTTTCTTTTGCAGGGTTTGTTGGTGTCTTGGGGTAAGAGGCTCTTCAGGCTGAAAGGTGAGCGGAGGCTGTCACAAGCTGGGGAGATCTGGGTCACCCAAAGCAAACATGAGCCCTTACTCAGATCTCACAGCAAAGACCACCCCTGGATCTGTCCATGCAGAGGCCCAGGTCTCTGGTGAGAAAGGCAGAGGGGAGGATCAAGCATGGAAACTGGAGGGGGAAAGAACAGAACTCACAGGGGTAGACCATTGACTCTAAGACACCTGCGCTTGGGCCTTAATGTACAGCTCAGTTAATCTTCACCTTTGCCCTGAGAGGTTGAATTATTATCCCCATTTTACAGGGGAGAAAACAAGCTAGGAGAGGAGGAATGACTTGCTCATGGTTGTGCAGCTAGTAGAAAATTCTACCCTCTTGTGGTGGCACCATTGTTTCCTAATACAAAACAGAGTCCTACTTCAAGGAAGTGGAGAGAAAAGGGGTAGATTTGTATTTTCCCAAAGGGTAGAGCAGGTGTCCACATAATGACTCCAAGATTCTAAGAACCTGGGTGTTGGGGAAGCTGACTTGCTGGCAGAAGCACACAGGCTTTGGAGTCAGTGTCTGCAGCCTTCTGGTTGGGGTAATCTTGAGCAAGTCATTTTACTTCCCTGAGTCTCAGTTTTCTCATCTATAAAATAGGGGTAATGATACGCTATTCTATCTTCATCAGATTGTAATGAGAATTACATGAGATGCTGTGTGGGAAGCATTTAACACGAGGCCTGGCAGAATACTCTGCTGTGGTTGTCATCTCTAGGGTTAGGATATAGGTCTCTTTGGTATGAGAGAGCCACACTCAGGGAGAGTAAATGGCAAGGTGTCCCCAGGGAGGAAAAGACCTGGACAGTGACCAAAGTTGCTTTGTGTTGCAAACAGTCTGTGGGGAGTTCTTTGTTTTCATTCTTATCCCACAGAGCTACTCCATTTCTACACTCTCTAATCACCTTTAAGCTTCAGATAAACAACAGAAGAGTAGAGAGAACTGCCTGGCCCTTTTAATCTCCTTGAATCTCCACCCCACTCTCCTCCACAATGCACTGGCCATGGGAGGCCTTTGTTAGTTGGAATGGCAGAATGGCTTCCACTGCATCTGGGAGGATGCTGGGGCCTCCAGGTGGGCTGACTTCAGTAGCACCAATACCATGCTTCCACGGGCAGTGCTGAATTCTTAAAGCTCATCCCTCATCTCTTCCCTACTTTGTCCTGTTGCAGTCTGGCACACACACCAACCCCATTGACCATGCCTTCCTTAAGGTCCCCGCAGCTCCCTTATCAGGTCTGGTGGACACATCCTGCTCAGTCTTGACTAACTGGCCCTCTTAGTGCCTCTGGTGCTCTATGCCTGCCTCTGCCTCAGATGCTCCCCTCGGCACCCATGTGATTTGCTTCCTTTCCTCTTGCCGGGTCTTCCCTCTTCTCTAGGCTGCACCTCCTCAGTTGCCTCTGAGGGCTCCTCTGTCTCCGTGGCATCCTCATTATGGCTGTATCCATGGCCTGGCCCTGGTCCCTACCTTCCTCACTCTACACCCTCTCCACCTTCTTCAGCCCAGAGCCTTGCTGCCTAGCTCCCCAGCTCCCCAGCTCCAGACCCACTGCTCTCTAGCCTTAGGACAGCTCCACTGGGATGTCCCTATGCCCTTCACACTCAGCCTGTGCAGAGAGGGACTGCCGAGACCCAGGCCTGCTCCTGCCACCTCTTTGCTCAAAACCCTCCATCTACAAACACTTGAGAAAATGATTTGGCGTCACATATTCAAGTTGAACATGCGCATGCTCTCCAACCCACCAAGTCTACTCCTGGGAATATACCCAACAGGCATGTGTACCAAAGACGCATGCAAGGATATTCAGAGCACTATGCATAATAGCCAAGAACTGGAGACCACCCAGTGCCCATCAACAGACAGTGGCGGATTCACACAATGGAGTGCTACAAGCTACGGAGATAGCTGCAATATTGAGAAATCTCACAGACGTCCTGTTGAACAACAGAACATGACACAGTTCATACTGTACACTTGCATTTATAAAGTTCAAAAAACAGGCAAAACAAACCTGTGGTACCAGAAGACAGGATAGTGGTCAGCCTTGGGGGCACATAGTAACTGGCAGGGACCCGCAGGGGCTTCTGGGTGCTAGACGCCTGGCAGATTTTGATCTGGATGTTGGTTCCATGGGTATATTCCTTGTGAAAATTTACCAAGATGCATACTTATGATAGCTGAATTTTTCTGTATATGTATTATGCTTCAATAAAAGGCTAAAATAAAGAAATAAATAAAATCTTCCATGAGTCTTGATTGCATTCAAGATAAAACCTGCAGACTCCCTTCTAGACTGGTAAATGCAAGGCCCTTCATGACCTGGCCCCTGCCTTGCCGCCCTCCTCTCACTCCACCCGCCCCTTCTCCAGCCCTCACAGTAGCGAGGTGATTGCCACTCCCTGAAAGCGAGATGCTATTTTCAGCCTCTGGGCTTTAGCACGGCTGTTCCTTCCGTCTGGAATGCCCTTGCCAGTCTATTCCATCTGGCTACACCCAGAGATCCCTCAGGACTTTCTCAGCTCCCCAGACCATGAGTTACCACCTCAGCTCGCTCCATAGTTGTTGGTTTGAACCTCTGTTCCAGTGTCTGCTCTTCCGCTGGCTATGGTTGTCGCCCACCTGTCGTCCTGCCCTATGGCTGTGAATGCCATCTTGAAGGGACTGTGTCTTTGTTCTGGTATGTCCAGCAAGAGCTCATGGCCTGGGACAGGGTTAAGTGTCAATAAGGCATAAAAATGAAACCATATGCAGTCACACACTCAACAAACCATTTCCTTGAAAAGAACAGGATGATGTGTAGGGAGTACACACTTTTGTTATATAGATTCCGGTTAATGCGATGTTTTAATATTTAGAATCAGGATGTCCCTGGGAAACCTGGGCAGTCTGGTTGCCGTGGGCTTTCTTGTCACAAGGGAACCCAGTGATAGGCTAATTCATACTATAGCATGAAGAGCTAAATATACCTGCATTTCACAGGAAGAGCCCCGAAAAGGCAATGTTTTCCATAGTGGAATGGTGTATACATATGGTGGCATTTCAGGCATAGTGGCTTCTTAGAGAGCACTTTCCTTCTTAGGATGGATGCCGTCTATATGCACTTGAGTGGTTCTCTAGAATTCAGATGAGCAGTGGGTGCTCTCCCAGAAGCAGGGCCCTGTAAGGAATTAAGTTGTATTTTATTTAACAAGAAGCGTAATAGGCAGAAAATGACCTTGGATTTCCTGAATGTGGCCTTCCTTACAACGTTGCTGCAGGGCAGGCCCCCACAGTCCTAGGAGAGTGAGGGGTCACTGGAGGAACACGGGTGGGTCAGGGTTCTTGAGAAAGCAGACCCTAGAAGCAACCTGCATCTTGGACTCTGGGGTTGCCTGGGAATGAAAAACGAGAATGGGGTCCCCCTAATAGCTGCAACACCATATGCTTAGGCTGTCAGGGTACAAGGGGTTGGTAAGGGGTGAGGTTGCTGCTGGAGGATTTGTATTCTTCTCAGCTCGTGGGAAACACAGCCACTCTTTGAACGGGGTGGGCAGGGAAGCATGGAGAAAAGCCATGCCTGGGTGGGGACAGCAGTGTGGGCAGGGAATGGGAGTGTAATTAGAGTGTAATTAAAGTATTCTGTGGGCTGAAAAGGAAAAGCTGCCAGGCCCCTGAGCCAACCCAGAGGAGAAGAGGGAACAGAAGTCTTATCATTGAGAGAATGGTGGCGCCAGCCTCCACCCAGCCAGGACCACCCACGGCCAGGGGCCACGCAGGCAGAGCTGCCAGGCAAAGAGACCAGGTGCGCCCTTATCTGAGCTTGGCATGGAGGTAGTGGGATGATCCCTCAGGGGACCACGATGGCCTGGCAGAGGGCCCTGCTGCAGCTGGCAGGACCAAGTTTCCATGCGGTGCTGCTGGTGGCTGGGAGGAGTGATGGCCGCAAGGGTTCCTTGGACACAGGTGCTGGCTCACTGGCTGGGAAAGTTGAACTAAGTCTCTTTCCCACTGTGTGGGGGACAATTCAGGGGGTCTCTCCCCAAGAGAGATAAGATTGGAGATCTGAGCAAATTTTAATTTTAATTTAGAAAAAAAAAAAAAGCACAATGGCCCTAAAGAATTAAGTCAGCTACATTTGACCACATATCAATTAGGAACTTTTTTTGTAATAAGAGACAGAATAGTGTTAAGACGTAAATGACAAATCAAGAGAAATATTTGCCCCGTGTATAAGAAGAGATCAATGTCTGGGCAATAGAAACAGCTCCTGTAAATCAATAAGAAAAGACAGACAAAATAGAAAACTGGGCAAAGTGTTTGAATAGGAAAGTCGAAAAGGAAATAAAAAGGATGTATACATGCAAAGATGCCCTCCTTACTGGTCATCAGGGAAATGGAAGTTTAAAAGGAACATGAGCAGGGCGTGGTGGCTCATGCCTGTAATCCCAGCATTTTGGAAGGCCAAGGTGGGAGGATTGCTTGAGCCCAAGAGTTTGAGATCAGCCTGAGCAACATAGGGAGACTTCATCTCTATCAAACAAATAAATAGATAAACAAATAAATGAATAAATAAAAGGAACATAAATCAGAAATTCGTTTTCGCCTATAACATTGACACATTTTGAAAAATATTGATGATAGTAAATGTTGATAAGAGTTGCTGGCCATGTAAATTGGCGTAGCCTTTTTGGAGACCATCTGATAGACTCTATTACAAGTTTGTCCACCCTGTGGCCCACGGGCCGCATGTGGCCCAGGACGGCTTTGAATGAAGCCCAACACAAATTCATAAACTTTCTTAAAACATTTTTGTGAATTTTTTTTTTACCTCATCAGTTATCATATTAGTGTATTTTTTTTTTTTTTTTTTTTTGAGGCAGAGTCTTGCTCTGTCGCCAAGGCTTGAGTGCAGTGGCGGGATCTCGGCTCACAGCTCACTGCAACCTCTGCCTCCCAGGTTCAAGCAATTCTCCTGCCTCAGCCTCCTAAGTAGCTGGGATTACAGGCGCCTGCCACCATGCCCAGATATATATATATATATATATATATATATATATATATATATATATATAATTTTTTTGTATTTTTTTTAGTATTTTGTATTTTTAGTAGAGACTTTTTGTATTTTTAGTAGAGACCATGTTGGCCAGCCTGGTCTCGAACTCCTGGCCTCAGGTGATCCACCTACCTCGGCCTCCCAAAGTGCTGGGATTACAGGAGTGAGCCACCACACCTGGCCAGTGTTAGTGTATTTTATGTGTGGCCTAAGACAACTCTTCTTCCAGTGTGGCCCTGGGAAGCCAAAAGATTAGACACTCTTGCTCTATTAGAATTTAAATACACATATCTTTATGTATTTGACCCAGCAATTCACCTCATGGTATCTACCCCAGAAAAACACCTGCATATGTGCACAAAGAGGAAAGTACAGGATATTTATTGTAGTACTGTTTATAATAGTGAAAAATAGGAGGAAAATGTACAAGAATAAGAAGTGGTTAAAAATTCCAACAGAAATTAGTCAGGCATGGTGGCGTGCACCTCTAGTCCCAACTACTAGGGGGACTGATTGGGGGAGGATGGCTTCAGCCCGGGAGGTGGAGGTCGTGGTGAGCTGAGATTGTGCCACTGCACTCCAGCCTGGGCAACAGAGCCAGGCCCTGGCTCAAAAAAGAAAAACAAAAAACTCCAATATATTTATACTATGGAATGCCACTGAGCAACAAGGCAATGCAGCCCTGTAAACTTAGACTTACAATGTGGCCCAAGAGAGGGAGGCCTGAGTGTCAGCTTCCCTGGGCTGGCCTGTCCCAAGGGCACCAGGAGGCTGAATTGAGGGCCAGTGAACCAATAGGCCTGAAAGGGTAAAGGGCCCGGGCGGCAGAGGCCGATGAGAGCCCACTGGGCAGGGGGATTGATGGGGACCAGGGCAGAGGCTGTGGGTCTGCAAGCACCAGGAGCCCAGGCGCAGTCAGATTGGCCAGGGCCACCACTGGAGGAACGGCCTGGGCTAAAGGAAGGCCCTGAGCTCCTGAGCTGGAGACCCCATGGGAGAAACCAGCAACTGGACAGGTGCAGGATGGCCCTGGAGAGGCAGTGGCACTGACTGCATCTGCCGGTTCAGGACGATCGGCCTGCCTGGCTGCTCCCACTAAAACCCCTCTCCCCCACCACTCCTGATGCTCCCACACAGCTGAGAGGCAGGTGAAAGGGGAAGCGACCTGAGGGACAGGACGTTTTTATACAAGACAAAACGTTTTATACAAAGTTTGGTCAGATCGGACCAAACTTTCAACCAAATTAGATGGCATTCTGTAACTTTTTCCCGCCAACCTGGGATTAGGGCAGGGAGGGAGGAGTTTGGGAGGAAAGTCAGATTAGTAACACATAAAATCACAGCTTCCCTGTGCACTGGAGAGTAAAGTGAGCTGAATTTGATGACTCCCCCCACCAGTGTGACACACTTTGGTCATTTGGCCTTCCCAGCTTGGCATGCCCTCCCTCCCTGCTCCTCCTGGTCGGTTCAGTTTAGCCCTGGTATCCCTCCTCAGGGAGTTGCCTTTGAATCCCCCAGAATGACCTTCACACCCCTGGGCTTCTCTGCATGGTGGCACTTGGCACACTGTGTAGTCACACCCATCTTCCCCACAGACTGTGGGCTCTGGGGCAGAGACTATCTAATGCTCATCTATGTTCCCTTAGAACCTAGCACAGTACTGGACTCAGTTAATGTTTGCTGAATCAATGAGTGCATAAATGAATGAATGATGCCATGACCTGAAAACTGTGACCTTGGGTCTTCACTTTCCTTCTCTAGGGCTCTGTTTTCCTAGAGGTGGGGTTGGGGAGCTGGCCTTCTCTGATCAACCTGCCCAGTCCAGGCCTTCTCCAGAAGAGCCCCAAACTGCCAGACTCTCTCTTTTCCCCACTGAAAAATTCCAGACAGGAGAGCCCAGTCTACTGCAACCTCCCTGCCCCCTCTGCCCACTCACATCTTTTTCAAATCCCGCCGCTTCCTCTCTCTAGACGTGGCTCATGTCTGGCTTCCTCCCAACGCCCTCATCCTTGAGGGACCTGACAGCTTCCAGATGGGTGCGGTCACTGCCTCCTTCCCGGAGTCCAGCAGGCAGGCAGCCCGGCCCAGCGGAGGAGCTGCCCAAGGCCTCTCCCTGCCCCTGGGGGAAGTCCCTCTCACGTCCTCTCGCGTCCTTCTCTGCGTCGTCCCGGCCTTCTGACCCTGCTCCCCTCTCCATTCTCTCCGTGTGGCTCTGTCTTTCAGGCTGGGCGTCTCTGGCTTTGTCTTTGTTGCCTTTTCTCTCTTGTCTCTGTGTCTCTACTCACTCCCAGTACCTGTGTCCCCCACTCCTGCCCTCTCTCCTTGTCTGTTTTTCTACATCTTTCTCTCCCCTGTCCAGACTCCTCCTTCCTCTCCTCTGGCCTTCCCCCGCCAAAGCCTGGCTGATGGGTGGTTGTTTCTCCAAACCAGGCCCGCCTCCGAACCTGCCCTGACCAGCCTGAGTCCCCTCTCCCACCCCACCTCCTCCACACACCTCTGTCCGGTGTGTGCCCCAGGACAGTCGGGGGAGTGTACTGGACCCACAACATCCCAGCGCTGCCTTCCCAAGGGGGAGAAGGGACTGGCTGTGACCCATGGCCAAGGTCATCTGAGCTTAGCTGGCCTGGAGATGCCCCACCCCTACCCTGCATGAAGTAGCCTGGTCCCTTCCAGGCCCTGACTGCTCCAGTGCCTGGCGAGGGAGCAGCCCTCAGAACCGGGGCTGCACTTATGCCCCCACCCCCAAACATACACACACCGGGGAATGCTTTCCTCTGCTGCCTTTCCCCCACAGAGCCCGCTGGGAGCTGGGCTGTTAGATAGCTCGCTGCTTCAGTTTTCACCCCAGAACCCAGCCCGAGGGATATAAGAGAACCCAGGCACGAGAGGGCAAGGCAGAGAAAGGAAAAATGGGACGGAAAGTGAACCCTGAGGTGGGAATCTACAGGTCAGATTCAGCCCTGTGGGATCCTGGGCTTTGCCAATGGGAGGCTTCAGACAAACGATTTCTTTTTTCTGAGCCTCTGTTTTTTCCTTGTAAGTGGTACAGCAGATTCCCTCCTGGTACACTGTTATGGGAATTACATGTTAAGACATGGATGAAACCTCCAGCACTGAAGGCTCTTGATAAATGTTACTCGAGAGGGAATCTGAATGCCTGACAAAGGAATAAGCCAGGAGTCAGGAGATCTGTGTTCAAATCCCATCTATGCCTTCTGTGGCTGGCCAGGGGGGATGCTCAAAAAGAATTGAATAGTAAACAAATGAAGGGATAAGGAGATGATGAATGACTGAATCTCAATCGCTGATCACCTGTGGCTTTGCATATATCAGATTCTCAGGAAAATGGAGACGTAAAACTTACCTTGCAAACTTGCGAAGAGAATGAAATTGAATAAGGAATGTGAAAGTGCACAGTCAGTGCTCATACACATTTGCCCTTATATAAATTATGATAATCCTAGTGCAAGACTTAAAATAAAAAATTAAGAGTCACAAAATGCTGGGGCAGTTGCCCTACTTAAGCCCAAACTGTTAAGGAGCATGGAAAAAGGGCCTGGCTTGCTTTTTAGTGGCCCTCAAGCCCACAGCAGATTGAGTGAAGGTGCCTGGAGACTTTTTGCAGGTTGTTTGTTTGTTTGTTTGTTTGTTTTAAGAGACAGGGTCTCCTCTGTCACCCAGGCTGGAGTGCAGTGGTACAATCATAGCTCACTGAAGCCTCAGCCTCCTTAGCTCAAGGATTACAAGTACACACCACCACACTCAGCAAATCACTTTTTTTTTTTTTTTGTAGAGATGGGCATCTTGCTTTGTTGCCTGGGCTGGTCTTGAACTCCTGGGCTTAAGTGATCTTCCTGCCTCGGCCTCTCAAATCACTGAGATTACAGGTGTGAGCCAGCATGCCCAACTTATTATTGCAGGTTCTTGACCAAGTTGCCAGGGTGACTGCTGAGGAGCCAGAGATGCAAACCCGGGGATGCTGCAGCCTGAAGCAGGCCCGAGGAGGCCAGGGTCAGAGGGCCAGTCCTGCCAATGAGGGCCTAGATGGAGGGGTGAGGCCGTCTTCAGGACTACAGGCTTCACTCCCTATCTCAGCAGTGAGCCTGGGCACACCCTATCCCCAGGCTGGGCACCAGACTTTTGTCCCACTTCAGCATGGGTCCAGGTGGCACAGCAGACAGACCTGCCCTTTCCTGATTCCGGCTGCCGTTAAGTACATCTCACAGGCTACTGCGTCTGTGCCTTGGTTCCGCTGTCCCTGCCACCTGGGATGTACAGTCTGCCTTCTCTTTCTGTTAACATCTTACCTACCCTTCAGCTCTACTGCAACTCCCCAAGATCCCCCTGGGTCAGAATGACTCCCACACCAACCAGACCTTGGGCACGTTACCTGACTCAATGAGTCTCCGTTTACTTGCTTGCATATGGTGCTGTTTGTACCTACCTGTGGGTCCTATGAGCATTTGGTGAGAAAACTTATACAAAAGTGCCCAGCATGATTTTAGCATATAAATTATCTCCTTATGGTGATACTTTTTTCCTCCAATAAAAATTTTGTCTTGCTTTCTGTGTTATGTTAGTTGGCGTGTGTTCCGCATCAGAATGGGAAGTACTTGAGCACTGGGTTATTTTGACCTCAGTGCCTAACACAGGGCCTGACCCATCCATCATAACACATGCAGAAGGGCGTGGCCCTGACCTTGACCTGCACGAGCTAAATAGGGCCACATTCTCTGAGCCTCCCCATGTGTGAAGCAATGTGGGGAGCATTCTCTGTGCATCACTCAATCACTCAACAAAAACTTAGTGAGCATCTACTATGTGTCAGGTTCTGTCTATGGCACTTAGGTGACATCAGCGAACAAAAGCCCTAAATCCTGTCCTTGTGGGGCTTGTTTTCTAGCAGAGGGAACAGATGACAAAGAGCAAACACAGTGAATGTTAGAAAATGACAGCACTATGGATAAAAATAGAGCAGTGCGAGGGGGAGTGTTGGGGGGAAGGGGGTGGGTTACAATTTTAAATTGGGTGGTCAGTGCAGGCCTCCTTAGAAGGACAGTTGGGCCAGGGCTTGAAGAGTTTGGGAGTTCATCATCCAAATGTCTGTAGGGAGTATGTTTCTGGCCAAGGAACAGCCATGGTAAAGGCTCTAAGGTGGGGCCACCTGGCTTCTTGTGGGAGGCAGGGAACAGGACAGCATTAGGGCAGGAGGTCAGGCCATTTGTTACTGAGGGTTCACCAGGGCTTTACAGGCCATGGTAAGGGCTTTGGTTTTGCCCTAAGTGACTTGAGCCATTGGAGGGTTTTTTTGTTTTGTTTTGTTTCTGAGACAGAGTCTCACTCTGTTGCCCAGGCTGGAGTGCAGTAGTGCCATCTCAGCTCACTGCAACCTCCACCTCCCAGGTTCAAGCAATTCCCCTGCCTCAGCCTCCTGAGTAGCTGGGATTACAGGCACACGCCACCACGCCCGGCGAATTTTTTGTATTTTAGTAGAGACGGGGTTTCACCATGCTGGCCAGGATAGTCTCCATCTCCTGACCTTGTAATCCACCCGCCTTGGCCTCCCAAAGTGCTGAGATTACAGGTGTGAGCCACCACGCCTGGCCCATTGGAGGTTTTGAGCAGGGAAGAGACATGATGTGACATGTTCTAAAAGGATCACTCCTCATGGCTATTCTGTGGGTTCAAATCCCAGCTATCCTTCTCGGTAGCTGCATCTCTGGGCAAATAATCTCAGCACTCAGCTTCACTTTCCTCTTTAAAAAGTAGATTAATACTATATGTCTAACAGATCCTTGGCAGAAATTTCTGTCTGCTTTTGGGCCTAAGAATAGCAGTCCTTCTGAGCAGTTGGTCTGTTTCAATCTCATGAACACTGTGGCTGCGTTTCTCATGCTTACGGGCTGCTGGGAAGTGGGAGGCAAAGCATGTGCTCTCCCCATGGCAAATCCATTGCTCTTTAGGCAATTCCAGCTTTATTCTTGCACTTGTTTCTTTCATGCCTGCTTAAAAATTTTGTTTGAAATGTTATGCCCTTTAAACAATTCCTTTAAAATAACAATTTTTCCTCAATTACAAAAATAATACATGTTAATGTTAGGTATTTGGGGAAAGGTACAGGAAAGGGACCATGAAGAAAATATTTGTGAACCAAAGCTAAGCAATTTTAATCTTTTTTGTAGTATTTCTCTCCAATCATATACATAGGTATGTGTGTATATGTATGTTTGTATGTATGTGTGTGTGTGTGTGTGTGTGTGTGCATAGCTAGAAAAAAAATTGAACTATTAAAAGTTGTTCCCCTTCCTCCAGAGTTTTTTTTAACTCATGACCTTTGCTCTCACCCTGGCTGTTGGGGACCACACCTTCATGCTATGGTGGAACACTGACAATAAAGGCCTTTAGCTTTGGGGGTTTGAGTGTAAGCAACACATTTGGAAGAAGTGGTGAAGAGTCAAGCAACCCAGCTTCCAGACCAGCCAGAAAATATTCTGATGGAGGGAAGGGAGAGTTTCAAGGAGCTGTGGGTGCTAGGGAGGGGTCCTGCACCACCCGCCTTCCCCAGTTTTGTCCCAGGAAGAGAGTGTGTGAGACCCAGCCACAGTGAGATGGAGACTGAGGGGTGCTGGGACTCCCAGAGCAGGGAGGACTTGTGCCCTCCCTCTCAGCAGAACCTGGGAGGCGCCAGGGCACTCGAGTTCCTGACAGCCCGCTGTGGTCCTGGCTAGCAGAGCACAGATGCCTGAGAGAAGTCAGGCAGATGGGCCGGAGAGAGCTTCACAAAATGTCCCACACCCCTGGAAAGGGACTGGGGCAGGAGAGGGAGTCCTGGGCCCCGGGGGGTTGTGGGGAGTGATGGAGAGCCTTGGGGAGCCCCCATCCCAGGTGCCCCTTTGTTTACACACACCTGGAAGCAATCACAGTATACTGACGTGCAGCTGTATCAGTTTCCTGCGGTAACAAATGACACCAAACTGAGTGGCTTAAAACAACAGAAATGTGTTTTCTCTTGGTTCCGGAGTCTGAAATCAGTTCAGGGAGCTGAAGCGAAGGTGTCAGCAGAGACACACTACCTCCGGGGGTTCCAGGAGAGAATCTTCCCTGCATCTTTCTCGGTTCCATCTGCATGTGGCCTTCCCTGTGAGTCTGTCTGATCTCCTCTGCCTCTTGTAAGGGCACATGCAATTGCATTTAGGACCCATCCAGATAACACACGATAAGCCCTTGTTGTCAAGATCTTCATCTTAATCGCATATTTTGCCCTATAAGGCAATATTCATCTTTTGCCATATAAGGTAATAACAGCGCTAACAGGTTCTGGGGATTAGGAAGTGAATATATCTTGGGGAAGGGGGACATTTTGTCTGCCTACCGCAAGGACCCTGTAGCAGCCAAGAAAGCTGCCTGGAACGGAAGGGCCATGTGGCTGGGAACCACATGGCAATGACCAGTGAGAACTGATAGCCAGAGCTCAGACAAGCTGACGGAGTGTCTCAGGGGACACCACTGTAGACGGATATATTGGAGGACCAACCTGTAGGAATAGGGAAAATGAGGTGAGGGGGGTATCCAGAAGTGACTGAGATTAAGTTTCCACTTCACAGAATGGTGGCTCATAATAGAAACTAAATTTAGTTAGAAAAATAAAATTGCCACTTCTTTTGCACATTTGAGTGCTCTGTGGTTGGAATCTGTTACACATACGCATGTACATACATACTCCCAAAATGAGCTCTCCTTTATAAATGCTATTTTCTTTTTTTTTTTTTTTTTGAGGAAAAAAAAAAGAGATCTCACTCTGTTGCTGGAGTGCAGTGGAGTGATCACGGCTCACTGCAACCTCAGCCTCCCCAGGCTTAAGCCACCCTCCCACCTCAGCCTCCTGAGTACCTGGGACTCCAGGCATACACCACCATGACCAGCTAATTTTTTTGTATTTTGTAGAGACAAGGTTTCACCATTTTGCTCAGACTAGTCTCGAACTCCTGAGCTCAAGCAATCCTCCCTCCCTGGCCTCCCAAAGTGCTGGGATTACAGGTGTGAGCCACTGTGCCTAGCCTATGAATATTATTTTCCAGGCTAATTTTTTTAACTTAATAACATTTCTTTTTTTTTTTTTTTTTTTTTTTGAGACGGAGTTTCACTCTTGTTGGCCAGGCTGGAGTGCAATGGTGAGATCTCGTCTCACTGCAAACTCCGCCTCCCAGGTTCAAGCGATTCTCCTGCCTCAGCCTCCAGAGTAGCTGGGATTACAGGCATGTGCCACCATGCCCGGCTAATTTTGTATTTTTAGTAGAGATGGGGTTTCTCCATGTTGTTCAGGCTGGTCTCAAACTCCCGATCTCAGGTGATCCGCCTGCCTCGGCCTCCCAAAGTGCTGGGATTACAGGCGTGAGCCACCGCACCCGGCCAACTTTCTCCTACATCATTGTTTTGATAATTGCCTTTAACATCCTATTGGTTAAATGTACAATCCTGTACACACACCATCTTGTAATTTTATGAATTTTCATAAGCCACCTTAAATCCTTTTTTTACATGATCAATATACTTATGAATATCTCACAAGGATATTAATAAGTATATGCAATATATTCATAAGTACATATAGCCCAGGCTGAAGTACAGTGGCACAATCTCACTGCAAACTGCCTCTCGGGTGCAAGTGATCCTCCCACCTCAGCCTCCCAAGTAGCTGGGACTACAGGTGCAAGCCACCACACCCAGCTAATTTTTGTATTTTTTTGTAGAGACAAGTTTTCACCATGTTGCCCAGGCTGGTCTCGAACTCCTGAGCTCAAACAATCCACCCTCCTTGGCCTCCCAAAGGGCTGGGATTACAGGCGTGAGCCACCATACCTCCCTATAGTTTCACAGGAAAGGTGCTGCTTTAATGAGAAACCTGGATATAACTCTTGCCTCCTCCCTCTTTCTCACCCCACCCCCGATATCTAATCAGTTGCCAGGTCCCACCCATTCTGCTTGTTCAGTCAGTTCTCTCCGCCCTCACAGTCCCTCTCCAGGTTCAGTTCGTTATCTCTCCTCTGCACCATTGCCTCCGCCTCCTCCATGGTGTCTTCATTAGGGTTCCCCCAAAAGCAGACCCTGATATAAGGACTTGGGTTATGTAGTTTATCAGGGGCAGTGTGGGGGTGATCCTCCTAGAAGCAAAGCAGGCAGTGAGGAAAATGAGGAGAAAAAACAATGAAGTGTGTGTGAGAAACAAACTTGGTCTCACTGGGCACCCTGAGGTATCTGTAGGGTGGAACAGGCTCATGTGAAAGCCCTTATCTTCTTGGGCGGAGAAGCAGAGAGAGGGTGGCACATGGGGTGGGCCGCTGTCACAGCATGACATTATTGCAGCTGGGGTGACCTTGGGGGATGTAGGGCAGGGCATCAGAGCATCTGCAGCACTGGTCTCCTGCCTCAGTCTCCCCTCTCTTGCCTGTCTCTGCCCAGCAGCTAGAGGGTGTTTCCGAGACAGTGTCTCAGGCTGCACTGGTATGAAAATGGGGAAGCAGGCAGAGAGGCAGAGGGACAGACTGGCTTCTACAAGGGTCTCACAGAGGGACTGGAGCATGGTCCATGGGCTGCCTCATGTCTGAGTTCACCCCTAGCTGAGCTGGACTGGGTTGAAACAGGCCAAGGGTCTGTGATCAAACACCAGGATCAAATCTCAGGACATCAGATTTTGTTTTATTTTAAAATAAAGTATGGTTTTTAAGTTTTTAAAAAACCTTTATTTTAAGGTTAACTAAGGCTATCCTTAGCTTCGGATGAGAGAGGGAGGTGGCCCAGGAGGCCCAGGAGGCCCAGGGAAGGCACCTGGGAGTCCTCACTGCCATGGGCAGTCCACAGGTGGAGCAGTGAGTTTCCCTGTGCCGTTCGGCTAAGATATGAAAGTCATGAGGATGTATTTAAGTCGGCATTGATGCCAATTACTATCCTCATCTATGTCTGCAGATCTTAACAGAAAAAAAAATGCCACTATTGGAGTATTGCCAGTGTTGGAAAATAAGTGAGTAAATGAGAGTCTCATGTGTGTCATGGGTTCGGCTGAGGAAGCAGCGTCTGGATGCCAGTGACTTCCCTAACAGCCTCGTGGCTCACCTCACTCATGGGCCTCTCAGAGGAGCCGGGCTGCTGGGGTTCCCTGCTGACTGGGAACAGGCTGTGTGGCCTTCAGCCAGAATCCCTTCGGGATCCTCTTGAAGGAGCAAGTTTTCTTATGTGCTGATTAGATAATTAGTACAACAGCCATTCCCTGGTGCCAGGTCCTGGGCTGGGACATGGGACCCAGAGATGGTTCAGACATGATTTCTGCTCTCAGAGGGATCAGAGTCCAGGCTGGCTGAGGTGGGAGCAGAGTTCTGTGCTGTGATGGACGCCCCCAGGTGACTTGATGAGTCAAGGGAGACTTCCTAGAGGAGGTGACATATGAGTTGGGTACGAGTACGAGTAGAAGTTTGCTGGGTGGGCATAATGGGGGCATAGATGGGGAGAACAAAGCATTCTTTTAACTCCATTTATGAAGCGACTGCTCCACATGTCAGGCCCCCGTCAGGTATAATGTGCATAAAAATGATAAACACAAGAATCCTGGTTCTGAGGAAGCTGAGGCCCAGAGAGGCAAAGTGACATGCCCAGAGTCACACAGCACATCAGGGGCAGAGCAAGGACTCGAACTCTCCAAGTCCAAACCTTTTCCCACCCTTACTGGGCATGACCCTGGAGGACAGCACTGGGCAGGTGGTGAGGACACAGTACCCACGTGGGTTTGCTGAGCCCACCCCTCTATCTCTGACTCATTAGCAGAAATAGATGTTGGATATGTCTTAATTTCTTGTTTGTTTGTTGTTTTTGTTTGAGAGAAGTCTCACTCTGTCACCCAGGCTGGAGTGCAGTGGTACGATCTTGGCTCACTGCAATCTCCACCTCCTGGGTTCAAGTGATTCTCCTGCCTCAGCCTCCCGAGTAGCTGGGATTACAGGTGCCCGTCACCACGCCTGATTAATTTTTGTACTTTTAGCAGAGACGGGGTTTCACCATGTTAGCCAGGCTGGTCTCAAACACCCGACCTCATGTGATCCACCTGCCTCGGCCTCCTAAAGTGCTGGGATTATAGGCGTGAGCCGCTGCGTCCTGCTCAGATAAGCCTTAATTTCTGTGTTGTCTCACTCCACCCCTCAGGTTGGGGACTGTGAAAGTGTCTGCCCCCAGGTAGGGCCGAGGCAGTTCTCTAGGATAGGTGGGCTCAGGGATAGGTTTTGCTGAGAGAGCCAGAGGAGGCCAAACCCAAGCAAACATTAGTATATCGGGTGTGGTATTGGATCAGGGTCTGAGCCGGAATGCAGCTCTGTGTCACCTGCATAGTTCAGGTGGGGTCGGGCGAGAACAAGGCCAGAGGCAGGGGATGGAGGCTGAAGGGTACTGCATTTGTATGAGTTAGCTTCAGAAGTCACATAGCATCATCACTTTGACCATACCCTACTGCTCAGGGCCATCATAAGCACCTGCCCAGGTTCAAGGGCAAAGGACATAAACTCTACCTCTTGTTGGGGAGTGGCAGGGTTCTAAAAGCGCATGTGAGATGGGAGCTCTTGTTGCAGCCATCTCTGGAAAAGGCAATTTTTGACACCCACTTTGTGGCTTGTATTTTCACTTTCTTTATGATATATTTTGATGAACAGAAGTTCTAAACTCTACAGTAGTCAAATTTATTGCACTTCTTCCTTTATGTTTGCATTTTCTTATGTCTTTTTAAAGAAGTTCTTCCATGGCTTAAATTCATAAAGGAATGTTCCTATATTTTCTCTTAATATTAACAAAAAAAGTTGGTTCTCACATGTTAAGCCCTTAATCCATCTGGAATTGATTTTTGTGTGTGGTGTAAGGTGCAGATCACATTTCATTTTTTCCAGAAGTGTCAGCACCAGTGACTAGTTCTTTCTTCATCTGCAATGCAGCTGTCATTTATCAAGTTTCCATATGTGCAGGGGCCTATTTCTGGGGTCTCCATTCTGTTCCATAAATCTATTGATTTGCCACCTCTGCCGGCAGCCACACTTTCTTAATTTCTATGGTTTTCTGATAAATCTCCATAGCTGGCAGGGCAGGACTCCTCACCTTATTTTTCTTTTTTGGGAGTATCTTGCCCTTTGCTCATCTATTTAAAAAAAAAAGTTAGAATCGACTTGCAAAATTATCCAAGAGAGCTCCTGGAATTTTGATTGAAATAATAATGGAATCTATAAATCAATTATTTGACATTGATCATTTTAATCCACAAATCTAAAATATCTACCCACTTTAAAAGGTCTTTTTAAATTTTTTTCAGTAAAGTTTACAATCTTTCTTCATAAAAGGGCTTGCATGTCTTTTGTTAAATTTGTCTCAAGGCATATTTTAATTTTTGTTGTTACTATAAATGCATCTTTTTTAAAAATACATTTTTGAACTTTTTTTTTTTTTAATTTTAGAGACAGGGTCTCACTCTGTCACCCAGGCTGGAGTGCAGTGGCATGATCATGGCTCATTGCAGCCTCTACCTCCTGGACTCAAGCGATCCTCCTGCCTCAGCCTCCTGAGTAGCTGGGACTACAGGTGTACACCACCACGTCCAGCTAATTTTTTTTGTGTGTGGAGATGGGGTCTCACTACGTTGCCCAGGATGGTCTTGAGCTCCTGGGCTCAAGTGGTCCTTCTGCCTTGGCCTCCCAAAGTGCTGGGATTACAGGCATGAGCACTGCACCTGGCCCCAGTTTTGAACTTTATGTTGCCAGTATACAAAAATGCAAATACTTTTTAGGTATATATTGCATGTTCACGTGTTTTGCTAAACTCTGTCATTTTAATTATTTACAGATTATTTGTAGATTCTATGTGGACAATAATATTATGTACAAACAGAGTTTTGTTATTTTCCTTTCATATCTCTATTCTTTCATTTCTTCATATTTTATTGTGCTGGCTAGGGGCTCCAGAAGAGAATTCAATAGCAGTTTTTGACAGAAGGGATCCTTTTTTTGTTCCTGATTTTAAAGAGGATTTAATAAAAAACAACTCACTGTTGAATATGATGTTTGCTTTAGGGGTTTTGCAGGTATTCTTTATGAAATTAAGGAAGTTTTTATTCTTGCAAGTTTGCTAAGAGGTTTTTTGTTTTCTTTTTCAATTGTGAATTAACTGAGTTTTATTAAGCACTTTTTCATCTATGATATGAAAATATGGCTTTTCTCCTTTAATATGTTATTGTCCAATATTAAGATTAGGGTTGGCTCTAAAAGACAGAAAACCCAACATACTAGTATCTTAAACATAAGAAGAGTTTACATCTTTCTCAGACACAGGTCTGGAGGAGGGAATTCAGGGGTATTTTGGCAACTCTGCTCCAGGAAGCACCCCAGGCCCCAGGCCCCTCCTGTTTTGTGCTCTGCTACCTCTCCAGGGGCCTCACCCCATTGATCCAAGATGGCACTGCTGCCAGTACAGCCTCATGCCACAGGGCACGCAGAGAGGGCCAGGCAGGGGCACAGGGCTGGCCAGGTGGCACTCAAGAAAGGCTCCCAGAGCCTCGCGCCCTAGATTTTGCTTATATTTCATTTGAGATATTTACACACATGTTCGTAGGTTCTATAAACTTGCAATTTTCCTTTACTACGTTGACTTTGATTTTGCTATGGAGGAGCTGTATGAATTAGGGGTTATTCATTCCTTGAAGGCTTAGCATTGCTTATTTGAAAAAGTTTTTATCTTGGGAGTTTTATTGTGGGCAGATTAAAGACAAACTTTCTAAAAACAATTTTAAATTTACAGACACTTGCAAGTAGAATACACATACTCTATTTTTTCCTGAGTGAATATTTTAGTGTTTCCTACAAACAAGGACATTCCCTTACATAACCACAACACAACCAACAAAATCAGGAAACGCCCGTGGATACATGACTCTAGTCTCCTCCAAAATCTTGCGTTGTCATGTCTTTTCGTCTTTTTCAGACTAAACAGTTCCTCAGTCCTTTCACTTTCATGAGCTTGATACCTTTGAAGATTATAGGCCAGTTATTCTGTAGAATGGCCTTCACTTTTGGTCTGTCTGATGTCTCCTTATGATTAGATTCAGGATTGAAATCTTTAGCAGGAGTACTACCGGGGTGACACTGTGTTTTTCTCATTGCATCCTGTCAGGTGGCATGTGACTTCAGTTTGTCCCATTACTGGTGATCTTTGCTTTGATCACTTTGATGGTGCTTGCCAGGCTTCCCCATAGGAAAATTACTGCAGAAAATGATTCCTTTTCCATGTGTAGTGAACATGTATTTTGTGGGGAGGTATTTTGAGACTATATAACTATACTGTTCCTCATCAAATTCTCCCTTCCTTGCTCGTTCCCTCCCTAACGGTTTGGACTCATGGTTTCTTATTTTATTCAGTGAGTTATAATCTGTCATTACCGTTACTTACTTTGATGCACAGAGTGATCCAGACATGACCCATGGGAGCCCCTATGTGATAACTTCTATGTCTTTTTGACATGTCCCCATAACTCTTTAAGCACTGATTTACTTTCTGGCACAGCAAGCTGTTCCAGGCTCATCTTGTAAGTTCCTTGTCCCAGGCCTGGAATCAGCTATTGCTACAAGGGGCCCTGGCTTGAAGAAGCCAAGACTGGAGTGTTCACTGCTATTGGGATGTGGCTTCCAGGCCCTCTCAATGGAGAGAGCTAGAAAGCATATCTATCTGGAAAACCATGAGTTCACACTGATACCTCCAAATCCAATCCAACACCATTGGGTTAATTTTATTTTTCTCTTTCCATACCTGTAACTCCCTTCTCTAGCAGGGAGAAACCTGGCTTTGATTACCTAAAATACATTTACTTTTTTGATCATATATAACCATTCTTCCATCACTACCCCTCCCCGCTCTGAGTGGATATCCTCCTCACCCTGCCTGTGCTCGACACCCGTGCCAAACAACCACCCCCACGTGGTCCCAGGACCTGGCCAGGGGAGTAAAGGCTGACGTTAGTTGAACTGACCTGCTTGATGCTCAGTCTTGCACAACCCTAACTTCAGAAATTCAAGTTTTATTCTAGGAAAATGCCTTTTAATTTTGAATGGTAACGGAAAAGGAAACCATTTGCCTTCATAGCTGGGACGAGCTCTTAAAAAATAATGCCAACTCAAAGAAAACACTCAATTTAGAAGCCTCATTGAAATCCTGGAACCCCAAGAATACATCATTAGATTCCTGATTGGAGACCCTTTTCCTAAAGTGAATGTTATGTGTTCATACCTGTGTGAACAGCGTCGCCTCAGGGTGCTTGAGCGTTCTTTTATTTACTTATTTATTTTTCAGACAGGGTCTCCCTCTGTCACCTAGGCTGGAGTGCAGTGGCATGATCATGGCTCACTGCAACCTCAAACTCCTGGGCTCAAGCAATCCTCCCACCTCAGCCTCCCAAGTAGCTGTAACTACAGGTGTGTGGCACTATGCCTGGCTAATTTTTGTATTTTTTGTAGAGACGGGGTTTTGTCATTTGCCCAGACTGGTCTCGAACTCCTGGATTCAAGCCATCTGCCTGCCTCGGCCTCCTAAAGTGCTGGGGTTACAGGCGTGCACCACCGCCTCCGGCTGCTTAAGCATTCTTGATGTCTGTGAATCGTTATTAAGCCCACTCACAGCCCCAGTGCTCATGCCCTGCACTGCCTGGTCCAGACGGAGAACCACGGTAACTCCTGGTATCCGTGGCTCGCGGTTGTAGATTTCCATGGCTGACATATCTTAGGCCTGCCAGCGTGCCCCTCCAGGGTGCTTCTTTCTGACTTACTGTTTCTAGTCTGAAGAGGTCTGAGGAACAAATCGCTGGCCCCAGTAGGAATGTGGGGATTTAAATGGAAATCCCATGGCAGTGTTTGTTCAGCCTTGCCCTACACCCTAGCCAAGTGCTCTGTTCTTCTTTCCCACCTTCTCTTTCCCTGCCTGCAACTGGGACCTGGGCCAAGCCAGAGGCTCTGGAGTCTGGCCACTGCCATTCCCCGGTTTAGGGAGAGGCCTTCCCCTACCATAGCCCGCTGCGCCCTTTCCTCTCCCATTCGTCTCTCCTCCTGCTTCTCACCCCTTGGAACTCTCTGTCCAGCTCTCATCTTTCCTCCAGGGCCCTTTCTTCTTTCGCTCTCTTTGTCACCTGTATTCTGAGCCTGATCCTGCCATGATTTGCTGGGCCTCAGTTTTCTCACCTGCAAAATGGGGAGAGGGTTGAACATGGTGGATTCTGAGGCCCCTCCTGGCTCTGCTCTCTCCTACGTCCCATCCCTGGCACACATCCTTGTATTTGCCCCTCTCTTTCTGCTTCTTGTTTGTGGATCATGTATCATTTCCTCTCTGCCTCTGATTCTTTTGGCGTCTCTCTCCATCTCCTTCCTCTGTGACTTTGTTTCTCTTCCTGCACATCTGCTTCTGTCATAATTTTTCTTCTTGGAGTCTCTTTATCTTTCTCCCTGTCTCCCTTTCTGTGTCTCCATTGCCTCTGACTCTATAATTTCTTTCTCTCTCTGCCCCTCTTTCTGACTTTCTACTTCTTTCCCATCTGTGATAACTTTGATGTGATTCTGTTTCTCCTTCTCATCCCATTGCTACTTGGTCACTGCCTGCCAACTCCCTTCCTGACACTGCTTTTTCAGTCTGTTCCTGATGCCAATGTTCCTGGGTCCCCACCCACTTCCCTATCCCTGTTCAGAGTCCCCCTTCCCATTCCTGCCCTGACCTAGGACTGGGAGCAGAGAGCTGGTGCCATGCTGCCCCTACCAGAGCCAGGCTCCTCCCTGGAGTGGGAATAGCAGCTGTGAGGATGGCTCCAGGAAGCATGTTGGGCCCAGCTGGCCACCTCTGTCTCAAGGAAGGCTCAGAAAGTTAGACGCACCACTCAGAGGGTGGAAGTCCTGCCACAGCCCAAACCCAGAGAGTGGCCATCGGCTCCACAAGCACCCTCCACCCAATGTGTTGGGTGCACATGCACATGTAATGCGCGCCCCTGCATACACGTGCATGCAGCTGGGACACAAGTTCTGGCACTCAGCTCTCATCGGGAGTTTCTGCTGGCACTCAGGGCCACCTAAAGGTTGCTTCCTCTCTTTGGAGTCTACTCCAGCCTTAATTGCAAACTTCCGGCCCCAGTCTGGCCCTTGGAACGTTCTCTATGTAGATATGGATCAAGACCCAGTAGGAGGCAGGGCAGGTGGCTCACACCTGTAATCCTAGCACTTTGAGAGGCTGAGATGGGAAAACTGCTTGAGCCCAGGAGTTGTAGTCCCAGCTACTCAAGAGGATGAGGTGGGAGGATTGCCTGAGCCCAGGAAGTCGAGGTTGCAGTAAGCCACCATGGTGCCACTGCACTTCAGCCTGAGCAATGAGAGTGAGAACCCGTCTCAAAAGAAAACAAAACAAAACCCAAAGACCCAATAGGGAGAAAGAATTCTGACCCAGCCCCAAGTTAGGAGCTGGTGTAATTCCCATCAAGCCCACAGATTGCGATCTGGCCCCTATGCATCCCAGAATCTGGATCTAATAGACATTTACTGGGCATCCACCAGTGCCCGGTGCACCTGTCACCCCAAGCAAACCTCACAGCTGCCCTAAGAGGCAGGTGCAATTGTGCAATTGTCCTCCATTCACAAGTGAGGAGACCACAAGTCAGTTAGAGGCAGAATTTTCAGTCCAGCACAAGTCTGGCCTGCCCATATGTCCTCTGCCTACTGTGACAACCCATGTTGAAGATTTGCCAGTGGGAGGAGGAGCTGAAGGAGCCTGCAGAAGCCGACCTTTGACAGCGGGTCCCAGTCCTGGAAAAGACACAACAGAAATAAAGTAAGTGAGATCTGCCATCTCACTAGGGGTCACGTCAGAGTCGGATTCTGACCAAAGGCTCTGGGCCTGGCATTTTCAGGGTGGGAGGTGTGGCAGGGCTGAGCCTTTAGAGCCAGGTCTAGGGGGCAGGCACATCACAGGTGGCACAGCCATGAAGGAAGCACGAAGCCCCCAGAGGGTGGCCCCAGATGTCAGAGTGAGGTGTGACAGGCCTGCCTGTGGGGTGCCCCACACTGGTGGTTTATCAGCACGGAGGAGGAGCTGCCTCCTTCCCCATCCCACTGCCCTGGAACTCTGCACAGGGGAGCCTGCCGGGCCCTCAGGTCTCCACAGCCTAGTGTCAGCTCTGCACATTCGGTCTCACCTCCAGCCTGTGGTGAAGGCTGCAAACATTGTGCCAAGTCTGCCTTGTTTGGGCATTTGTTGGGGGCTAAAGCCGCTCCATTTTACATGTTAATCTGCCATGATGACTTCTGATGAACCCCAGTCAAGGAAGGCCTCTAAGATTTCTACTTTATTTACTATTCCTTGTATAAGAGCACTATGTACTGTAAATCCTGCCTTTAGGCCAAAAAAACCTTGACCTTAAATCCTGTCCTTAGGCAGATTCACAGAGCATTCCTGCCTTTCCCTATAACTGTCGTACACGTTCCTTCCCTATGGTAGATAAGCCCTGGGTCTGGAAGGGAATGGCTCAGGAATCCACCAGTTTGTCTCTCGGACGTGGCTTCTCTTTGAGTCCCTCTGAAATGTTTCTTCTGAGGAAGGGGATATGTCAGCCTCTTTCTTCGGCCTCTCAGCTTCCTGGGCCTTTGGAAGTAGGCTTGCACATGCCTGTCCACTGTGGAACAGCACTGGGGCCGTGGAGAATAATTTGACAGTGCATCAGACTGCAAACTCTCAGCCCCATGCCCTCCAGACACCGGCAGGAGCCCCGCTGACAAAAGCAGCTCCCTTTCTCATTGCATTGCTGCTCACAGGTCTCTGGATTCTTCCATCTGCTCCTTGCTCTTTGCTGCTGGCTCTCTGTCAGTTGCAGGTCCTCTCCAGCCTGCCGTCTGTTGCTTTTGTCTCACTCCACCACTTAGCTGGAGATTGCGATAAGGTCGCAGAGGGCAAGCTCATCAACCTGCACCATGCGTGAGGATAGTGAGGATAGGAATTGCCAGACCACAGGATCCCCTTCCAAAGCCGGTTGTTCGCACCTCCTGTTGTGCCTTGTACCCTCCACGAGGTTGCAAACCTCTGCCTTTCCCATCAGGTTATAGCAGTCTCTTTTGTCTCACCAGTATCAAAAACAGAGCTGGCACAGACCAGGAGATCAGAAAATGTTGAGCCCACAGATGCATGAAGGCGTGAGACTCAACAAGTTGGACTAATGAGCAGAATGCTCTCAGGAGAACTTCATCAGGGATGAAGGCAAAGACCACGTTTGAGCCCAGGACAGGGAGCTGGGGCCATGTGCTTCAGGTGGAGGAGGCAAACCCTCCAGGTGGCAGAGGGTGTTAACTCACTCTGGGTGCACTACATTGGGGGCAGCTGAAACACAAAGGTGGTCTCAGGCGGCAGCCCCACCAGGAGTGGGTTTAGACCACAGTGGGTCTGTCCTGCTCAAGGCTATACTGGCCTGCAGTGCCACGGCAAGTTCTGAATGCTGCCTTATGAGAACAAAAAGGGCAAACCGAAAGTACTATCTCCCTCCCAAGTTTGGGTCCCTCGACCAGTCTCCAGGCTGGCCCTCACCTAGCCAGGGGACCAGCTCTCTACCCAATGCTAGTCCGCTGTTTCATGCTCTGGGCTGGACCCTCCCTCTGCTCAGCACAGCCACTTGCTTCCGGGAAACCTGAGATTGGCTTTCTCTGCTTATTCTTTCTCTGTTTGAAGCTGTCTGGAACTGGGCCTGGCTTCTTTTATAGGATGCTGCCTGCCGACAAGCTCATTCTGAAGCAATTCAAACCAGGCTTGGTCCCTGCGATAAATCCCTGGCAGGGACCAGGAGTGACAGCAACACATAAAATAAACCCCAAAGGAAAAACTCAGCCTCCTGAAACACTCTGTTAAGATGGCAAATTCACATCCAGTCACTGTGGGAGGTGCAAGTCAAGTTCACATTAAAATGATAATTTCCCACACTACCGGCTTGCACCTGGGGCTCCTGGTCAGGTGCTAAGTGCGTATTTAGTATCCACCCCAGGTGGCAGGACAGGCTCAGGATGTAACTCAGCCTCCCAGGGTCTCCAACAATCGTCTCCAGCCTCAGAGCAGCCCCCCTGACCCCACAAATTGTCTTGATTCCCCAGGAACCACTTTTACTCTAATAGAATTTTCTCTATTTTTATAGAAATCTCATTTGGAGCTTCAGAGGCTGTCTTTACCTCTTATCTCGCACTTACTGGGTGGCCTAGAATAAGTCATGCAGGCCTCTCAGCCTCAGATACCTCACCTGTGTCAGGGGCCCCCAGCATACCAAACTTTCCCTCTCGAGCATCTAATTTCATCCTCACCACAAGCCCAGAAGGTGCACCTATTTCCTCAAAGGGGAAAATGGGGCCCCTGAGGCCCCATTCCAGGAGGGAGATGCCAGGGTCTGTCCCTAAGCCCGTGCTTTTTTTTTTTTTTTTTTTTTTTTTTTTTTAGATGGATTCTCACTCTGTCACCCAGGCTGGAATGCAGTGTTGCATTCTCCACTCACTGCAAACTCTGCCTCCCGGGTTCAAGCAATTCTCCTGCCTCAGCCTCCTGAGTAGCTGGGATTGCAGGTGCATGCCACCACACCCGGCTAATTTTTGTATTTTTAGTAAAGATGGGGTTTCACCATGTTGGCCAGGTTGGCCTTGAGCTCCTGGCCTCAAGTGATCTGCCTGCCCCGGCTTCCCAAAGTGCTGGGATTACAGGTGTGAGCCACCACACCCTAAGCCTATGTTTTTTATGCCCCTGCACCCCAGGACCCTAACTTGGTCCTTTGTGTCCTGATTCTATCACCTGCCTGAGCTGCCCACAAGCTACAGGCTGGGCCTGGTTCTGACTCCAGGTGTGCTCTCCTGCAGGCAGCTTTCTACTGCCAAGAAACTCCAGCGTAGGCCAATTATTGGAGCCTTGGTGCCCTCTGCTGGATAAAGACTAAAATACCAGCCTGATGAGAATCGAACACTGAGAACACATGGACACAGGAAGGGGAACATCACCCACCAGGGCCAGTCGTGGGGTGGGGGGAGGGGGGAGGGGGGAGGGATAGCATTAGGAGATATACCTAATGTTAAATGACGAGTTAATGGGTGCAGCATACCAACATGGCACATGTATACATATGTAACAAACCTGCACGTTGTGCACATGTACCCTAAAACTTAAAGTATAATAAAAAAAAAAAAAAATACCAGCCTGAGACCACACTGGACAGTAATGTCTATTTCACATCCATCCATCATCATCCTTGCATTCGCTTATCCACCTACCGATCCATCTCCCTTCCATCCACCCATCTAGTTTTCCATCTACTATGGTTCGAATGTGTCCCCCAAAGTCTGTATGTTGGAAATTTGATCCTCAATGTGGAGATATTGGGAGGTGAGGCCTTAACAAGATGAGGCCTTAGGTCATGGGGGCTCTGCCCTCATGAATGAATTAATGCCATTATCATGGGAATGGGTTGTTATTATGAGTTCCTTATAAAAGAATGAGTTTGACCCCCTTTTGCCTCTCTCTCACCTGCATGCTCTTTCTTGCCATGAGATGCCTTCCATCATGTTGTGCTGCAGCAAGAAGTCCCTCACCAGATGCCGGCCCCTCAGTCTTGCACTTTTCAGCCTCCAGAACCATGAACCAAATAAATTTCTGTTCATTCTAAATTACCTAGTCTGTGATATTCTGCTATAGCAGCACAAAATGAACTAAGACACTATCTGTCCATCTACCCATCTATCTATCCATCCATCCATACACCCATTTGTCCTTTCATCTATCCACCCACCTGCCCATCCATCCATCTGCCATCCCTACATCCACTCATCCATCCATCTGTCCATCCATCCATCTCAATTTTACTCATGTCCTGTAGGCATCATCCTCTCTCTCACTGCAGCATCCCCAGCTCCTCCCCTGCACTAGGCCCTGCAGAGGCCTCAGTGAAAGAAACAAGAAAGACCTCCCCCAGCCCATGTGTCCCTTTCCTCTTTGCAGAGCACCTTCACTTCCATTATATCCTGTGTCATGACAGACACTCTAAGGAGCCTTGGGATTCCCATTTAACTGGTGAGGAACTGAAACCCAGAAAGGCCAAGCAGCATGATGCAGTAGAAATAGTCTTTGGGGACAGAGTGACCAGTTTCAAATCAGGGCTCTGTCATTTACTGATTCTGTCACCCTGAGCAAGAATCAGCTCTCTGAATCCCAGTTCCTCATCTGTAAAGTTAACTAATTCAGCATGTATTTATTGTGTATATACTATGCACCAGGCTTGGCTTTGGGGGTACAGCAATGAACAGGGCAGGAAAGGCCATTGTTCGTCTGAGCCTTACGCTGTAGAGGTTCTAATGAGGCTCCAGTGAGATGAGACTATATTCCAGGGCCATAGACAAGTGCTACTCATGTCATGTCATTGTTATTACCTATGTAAGAAAAAAGTTTGGAAATGCTTTCCAGTAAAAAGAAAAGTTGGGGAAATGGTTGACACTATTTTTATTTTTTATTTCTATTTTTTGATATGGAGTCTCGCTCTGTCACCCAGGCTGGAGTGCAATGGCATGATCTTGGCTCACTGCAACCTCCGCCTCCTGGGTTCAAGCAATTCTCCTGCCTCAGCCTCCTGAATAGCTGGGATTACATGTGCCCACCACCACACCTGGCTAATTTTTGTATTTTTAGTAGAGACGGGGTTTCACCACGTTGGCCAGGCTGGTCTCGAACTTATGACCTCAGGTGATTAGCCCGCCTCGGCCTCCCAAAGCGCTGGGATTACAGGCATGAGCCGCCACGCCTGACTGACATTATGTTAATTAAAAAGCAGAACATATTGGAGTTGAAAGCATGAATTTTGGAGCTAGAGTGCCTGGCTCTAAATCCCAGCTCTGCCACTTCAGAGCTGTGTGATCTTCGGCAAGCAATAACCCCTCTGTGCCTTGGTTCTCTCGTCCACCAAATGGGGTTAATAATTCAACATATACTTATTGTATATCTAATATATGCCAGGCAGGGTCCTGGGGACCCAGTGATGAGCAAGACAGGGAAGGCCTGTCCTGTTCATAGGAGTGTGGCAACTGAATAAGTGCAAAGCACCTGGGACAGTCCTAAATGAGACATGAACTGGGTGTTTGCAAAGGCTCTGTGGGTGTGATTTACTTGTGTTGTATGTTTGTTGCTGCTGCCTGACTACCTGGGGCTGACAACGGGAGCGGGGCAGGCTTTTCCTGTGGGCAAAGAGCTCAGAACAGCGACCAGAGTGTGGAGGTTGGAATGAGGCCGGTTTCCCAACTCCAAGGATAGAAGCCTGCAGGCTGAGCGCTCCACAGCAGGGAGCAGTGAATGGCTCAGCAGTGGACGTGTGCAAGCTTGAGTGGAGATACCACAGGGACCTGCTGTCCTGTCTCAGTGGTGGCATAGAGGCCACTTAAAACTCCTTCCTCGGTGAAGGACTTCCATTTTCCTGGGGAACAGACGGAGTGGCCTTTAACACCCTTGATGGGCCTTTAATACCCCACCAGCCAGGACAGTCCTGTCTCCTGGTAACACTCACCAGAGCAATGGCCCTCTGCCTGTGACTCAGTCTCTGCCAGGACCTAGGAGCTGGTGGCTGGCCTTCCCCCCAATTCCTGGGACTTGCCTCCTGGTCCTAGCCATGCCCTGCACTCTACAAGTTGCTTTGGAGAAGTGGCCCCAGCTGATGCTGTATGGCATAGAGACAAAGCTTCCTTGTCAATCCCTGCCCAAATTGTAGATTCATGAGCGAAATCAACAATAGTCAATGTGCTAAGCCTTTAAGTTTGAGGTAGTTTCCCATCATCAGATAACTAGAGCATAACACCATACTCTGCTGCTCTCCCCAGGAATTCAAAGAGATAAGATGCTTCTAGGATGTACGTCACATGACTTGCACAAGCTATGTCACCTTGTGTAAGTTATTCACCTACCCTGAGTCTCAGTTTCCTCATCTGTCAAATGGAGACAACAATAGTAACATCTCAAAAATGCAGACGAAGCCATGAACTCTCCAGAGCCCCCTGCTACCTGCTCTTTGTCTTTAGGGTAAAATCTAAACTCCCAAGGCTGGTATTTAAGGCCCTCTTTTATTTGGCCCCTGCCAACCCCTCCAGCCTCATCGCCTGCCATGTCCCAGCCTCAGGAAACCAAGCATTTGCTTTTCCTGGCATTCTCCATGCCCTTGTGCCTCCAGACACTTGCTGATGCTGGTCCTGTTGCCTGATATGCCTTCCTCTCCTATGTGCCTGACGAGTGGCTATGGACACTCGAGACACAGTCAGAGGACACCTCCTTCTTGACAGCTTCCTTGTCTTTACCCCACGCACTTAGTCTCCTCTTCTGGGCTCCATGCACACCTTGTATTTTCTTCTAGCTGAGCTGTTATTGCCACAGGATTTTATAGAGGCAGACACCAGACAGTGGCCCCTTCAGGCATGGAAACCATGTCTCACTTGCAGGGCTAGGCACTCAGGAAAAAATTGGTTAAAGGGTTAAGTTTGGGCAAATGAGCCCTGGTGAGATCAGAGCCCTAAAGGCCTTGGGAACTGGGTGGACAGCAGGGTAGAATGTTGGTGTTGTGGCCCTAGCCAGTGGTATCAGCCGTGCGTGGGCCACTGTGTTGGGGGTCTCTCCTGAGTTCTCTGGGTTTCCAGTGGGGGAGGAGCCAAGCCAGGAAGATGAACAGACTCCAGAAATAAGGTCTCTTCCAGATTAACAAAGACCTGGGACCAGGCCTGCCTGTCACCTTTGTGTCTTGATATCCACGTTCCTTGCAGGAAAACAGCCCACACTTGCATGTACCTTGCAGCTTCTAGCCTCTGCACACTTGCCTGTGTCACTCCTCTCTCCTCGGATGCGCTTGGAGGAACCTGCTCCTGGGAAAAACCTCCCCTTCCCGAGGCCCTGCCCCTTGACTCTCCCAGGGAAAGTGGTTGTGCTGAGGTCTTCCCTTTGCCCGTCCAGATCCACTTTCCACCCTCACCCGCCCTTTCTGGGCGCCAGGAGCTGACGTGTATGAACAACAGCAATGGGTCTCTTGTCCCTGGATTCAATTGAGTTTGGCCAATGAGAAGCCCTAACAGCACATCAGAGGGAGGGAGGACACAGGATCGGGCTTCTAGTTCCCTGAGTCCCTCCCTGTACGGACGCTGCAATCTAGTTGTGCCCTTTCACCAAAGTCATTGCTCCTGTCAAGGGAGCCAGCTTTCTTCGCACCCCCTGAAAACTCCCTCTCCTCAGACCTTTGGGCCTGGGGAGGCAACAGTTCTGCCAACATTAGCCTTGAGTCACTGCAACATTCTCTATGGTGCCACTACCCCCACCCTTATCATCGCCCTGTGTGAACAGTTTCTCTAGAATTGTCCTAATTTGAGTGTGCCCTCAGTTTCTGCTGGACCTGACTAATACCAGAAGCGGCCCTAGGAAACAGACCCTTCAAACAGGATTCTGGAGTTGGGCTGGTTCTGTATTTGTGCAACACAGGGATTATCTCCTTGCTGGGAGAAATAGGATGCAAGCAAGTTATCACTGGTGGGAGCAAAGGCTGAAGTGCAGGTCAGAAGCCAGACCTTGGGCTATGAGGCAGCTTTGGCACTTAGCCTGGTGGCAACGAGACTGCTTGTGAACATGGTGGAGGCTCCTGACTACTTCTTTTGTTTTTTTTTTTGTTTTGTCTCTTAGAATCAGATAAGATAAGCAATCTGGCTGTTTCTTACAGCCATGTATATATGAAATATGAAATTTAAAATTATGACCATACAACTGAGAACATGTGACCTTCAGAAGGCTTCCATGACAGCTTGAAGGAGTACCCCATGTCCTGTAGGTGCAGGGAAGGTATAACAGGGCACCAAATCCAGGATCCAGCTAAAGGCTGCAGAGTTGTAACACCTCCCTCCTCACAGCCTCTTACACTAAAGGAGGGGCACATATATGTGCTTGACACATATGGAAAGAAAACTTCAAACTGTGCTACATGGAAACTCATCCTGAGTCATTATAGGAGAAGGTATTGTCTTTTACTAGGTTCCCAGACTGAGCCGTCCACAGACTCAGAGTCCTTGACTGAGGGGACTCTGTGTCTCTTTGAGGAAATTATTGATCATGACTCTTCCTCCAAGGGGGACCTGTGGTATGAACCAAGGTGACTGTTCTCTGGGGAGGGACTCAGACCATCCAGAAGGTTACTAGAGACTAGGCCAAAGGATCCCTCTCTCCTAAAGAACAAAAATGCCCTGAGGGCCACTGGGAAAGAGTAGCAAGGTCAGGGAACACATGCGATCTTGGCCTGAGACCTTCTAATGGAGGGTCTGGTGGGATCATGCATGCATTCTGTGGTTGTCTCCCCAGTTTCAGAATGAATGATGGGAGTAGACATATATAACCACTAATAGAATCCCTATATTTGTTCCCTATATTTGTTTCCTGGCCTGTGGATTGGGGGTTCCATGGGGGAAAGTGTTCCATGGGGGAAAGCTCCCTACCCAGCTCCCCCCTGCCCAGTGAGTACAGCAAAAGCAATCCCCCTCAGGGAATTGCAGAAATTAGTGTCTGCATCAAAGACTTGAGAGAAGCAGGGGTGGTAATTCCTATCACAGCCCCATTTAAATTGCACTCTGACTGGTGCAAAGACCAGCTGGGTCCTAGAGAATAATAGTATATTATCACAAACTTATTAATAATTAGTAAATGATGCCAGGCGAAGCTGCCATTCCAGCTATCTTTTGGATCAAGTCAGTACAGCCCCTGACACCTGGTTTGCAGCCATTAGACTGGCAAATACTTTCTTTTCCATTCCTATCAGTAAGGAAAAAGAGGTTTGCAGAACAACAGGATGCCTTTATTTATTGTTTTGTCCCCAGAGCTATGTTACCTCTCTAGTTTGCTAACGTAATAGAGCTCAAAGGGACCTTGGATCAGCTCAGTATTCCACAGAACATCATGCTGGTTCATTATATTGATGTCATTTTGCTAACTGGATCTGGTGTTTAGGAGGGAGCCGGTATTTTAAATATCCTAGTGATACACGCCAGAGAGAAGGAGGTACACCTTACAAAAATTCAGGGGGCTGTCATATTGGTGAAGTTCCTAGGGGCCCGTGGAATACCTTTTCTAATGCGAGAAGAAAGTTGTGGCATGTTGTACCAAACATCACATAGAAGGGGACATAGTGCTTGGTGAGCCTGTTTGGATGCTAGATGCAATGTCTTAGGTTGGTGCAAAAGCAATTGCGGTTTTTGCCATAAAAGCATGGCATAAAAGTATGGCAAAAACCACAATTGCTTTTGCACCCACCTAATAATACCACATTTGGGAGTGTTGATCTATTTATCAGGTAGCCCAGAAATCTGCCAGTTTTCAGTAGATCCCAGGGCAATAAAGGGGCTGAACAGCAGATTTGTGCAAGTTGCCCTGCCACTGAAACTTATGACCCAACAGACCCCATGGTATCTGTGGCAGACAGAGATGCAGTATAGAGCCTCTTAAACTTCCAACAGGAGAATCACAGCACAGAGCGCTAGGCTTTGGGCATAAAACCATATATATTATTTTTTGTGGACAACTTTCATCCACTTGAAAAGCAGTTCTGACTTGCTCCTACTCCTGGTGGAGACCAAATGTGACTATGAATACTGAAAGACTGTTCCAGCAGAATTGACCACTGAACCAGGGGCTATCTGATTCACTGGATCAGAAGATTGGCCATGCATAGAAGCATTCTATGTGGCCAAGCAGATGGCCTAGACTGCCATGGTACCTTCTCTTATTTTTTGCCACTTCTCCTTCAACTGATACCTGATACCAAAACCATACATGGGGAGTTTCTCATTGGCAGTTGGTGGAGGAGGAAGAAGTGTAGGTCTGGTTCATGGGTGGATATCACGGTATGCTGGTACCAGCCAGAAAGGGATGGTAGCTGCATTACCTCTCCAATCAAGGCTGGTCCTGACATACAAGTGGTGAAAGGAAATTTTCCTCTTGGGCAGGGTTTCAGAGGGGCACAGCTAGTTGTCCATTTTGTGCTGAAGGAGAGAGGGCCTGTGGTACTTATTTACTTTGACTCATGGGCAGTTGACAATGGACTGTCTGGATGGCCAGAGTCTTGCTATAAACAAAATTGGAAATTGGTGTCAATGAGGTGTGTGGGCAGGCCTCTCAGAGCAGTCACATGTGCTCCACATGAATGCCCCACTAGTGGGCATCTATGACAGAAATCCTCAAGGTTAGGTGGACAAGATGACTTGTGGCTATCAGTCAGCTTCTTTCCATAGCCCACCCCCCTCCCCGTGCTTACTCAATGGCCGTGTGGCCATGGCATTCAGAATGGAGACTTGCATTGGTTTGACAACATCGGCTTGCACTCATCAAGACCCATCTAGCTGCTTCCACAGCTGAGTGTCCAACCTGCAGATAGCAGAGGCCACTGCTAAGCTCAAAAACCGGCACCACTTCCCTGGGGGGTCAGCCAGTTACTTGGTGACAGTTTGATTATATGAGAGCTCTCCCTTCATAGAAGCAGCAATGCCTTTCTTTCTGCTTGTAGAGATAGAAATATAACTGTGTGTAGAGTTGCTTTTCTTGCCTACTGTGCTTTTGCCAGTACCATCGTTCATAGTCTAAGAGTGCCCTATATGTTACTATGTTGTCCTACACGACATTGCCTCTAACCAGGGGAAGCATTTTACTGCAAAGGAACTGAAGCAGTGAGCTCATCTCCCATTGCCCAGAAGCACCTGGCTTGACAGAAATGTGGAATGGTCCATTGGAGAATAGCTCAGTTGCCAAATGAGCTAGGAGATGGCATCCTGTGCTTCCAGGATGCAGTATATGCCTTATACTAGGGGCCAAGTGGGCCATCTTCCTACAGCAGAAGGGATGGGCTGGGAACCAAGGAAGAAAGATAGGAGTGGCCTCTTTCACTATCACCCACAAACTCACTAGAAGAATATTTCCTGCCTGTGCCCGTGGTCTTGGATTCAGTGGTTTGGAGCACCTAGTTTCTCCCAGGGGAGAAACACTCCCTCCAGAGAATGCAGTAATTTTTCCAATGAATTGAAAACTGAAACTATTGCGTGGCCATTTTGGGCTCCTCAGGACTCTGAATCAACGGACAGAGAAGGGAATCACTGTGTAAGCCCAAATAATCAATCCCAATTATCACAAGGAAATATGGTTGTTGCCTTACAATGGGGACAGGGAGGACCACGACCAGAGCCCCATATACTAACTGGGGAGCCCTTTAATACTCCCTTGCCCAGTCCTGGTCAATGGTAAAGGGGGTAACCCAATAAAGACCAGACACAGAGGCTTCAGATCTTTCCATCCATACTAACTAATGACACATCCATTCAGTGTGTTCTTTGACCACTGAAATTATGACAATTGTGTAGCAATACGAAAAACACTTCCACAGAGTTATAACATGGCATTATTACCCTTCTTTTTTTAATAGCACCTATCACTTTCAAACACTAAAAATATGTCTACTTACTTATTATGTTTATTTTTTGTTTACTAACACATCTTTCCCTGCCCTGCTAGAAAGTAAGCTCTGTGAGGGGCAAAAATCTTTATGTTTTGTTCTTTTAAATTTGTTTGTTGGTTGATTTAGCTCAATTGTTTAGAACAGTGTCTGAAACATGGAAGGGAGCAAGAGGGAAAACAGGAATTAGGGGTGGGAGGTCGGGGTGGATGGAAGCCTGGCCCCTTGGCAGAACCATGATGAGGACACTCAGTAAACATTTGTTGAATGAATAAAGTGACATGAAGAAAGCAAAAGACAGTAATCCCTTCACTAGGTTGCTATAAAGGTTAAATGAGGCCGGGCGCGGTGGCTCACGCCTGTAATCCTAGCACTTTGGGAGGCCGAGACGGGCGGATCACAAGGTCAGGAGATCGAGACCATCTTGGCTAACACGGTGAAACCCCGTTTCTACTAAAATTACAAAAAATTAGCCGGGCGTGTTGGCGGGCGCCTGTAGTCCCAGCTACTTGGGAGGCTGAGGCAGGAGAATGGCGTGAACCCGGGAGGCGGAGCTTGCAGTGAGCCGAGATCGCGCCACTGCACTCCAACCTGGGAGACACAGCGAGACTCCGTCTCAAAAAAAAAAAAAAAAAAAAAAAAAAAAAAAAAAAAAAAAGGTTAAATGAGATGGGTATGCATAACCCTAGCATAGAGTGGATGCTGAGTGCACCTAGTAAAAGCTAACTTTACCTAGATAGGAGAAAGCAAGCGGAAGAGGGAGGCCTGGAGCCCATGGACTGAGGTCTCTATCTCCACTTGAGTGTTCACCCCAGAAAGGAGTGGCCTCTATTCTAGGTCTTATGTGAAGTGAAGTAAGTCCAGCACAGAAAGACAAATATTGGGTGTTCTCACTCATATGTGGGAGCTTAAAAAGTGGATCTCATGGAGGTAGAAGGTAGAATGATGGTTACCAGAGACTGGGAATGGAAGTGGGAAGAAGGGAAATGAAGAAAAATTGGTTAAAGGGTGCACAAATACAGCTATGTAGAAGGAATAAGTTCTAGTGTTCGATAGTGCAGCAGAGAAATTATAGTTCACAGTAATTTATTATATATTTCAAAATAGCTAGAGAGAAGAATTTTAATGTTCCCAACACAAAGAAAAGATAAATGTTTGAGGTGATGGATATTCCAGTTACCCTGACTTGATCATTACACATTGTATCCATGAGCAAAGCCCAGACCTACAGTCAGCCCTGCTGCTTACCAGCTCTGTGCCCTTGGTCAAATCACCTAACTTCTCTGGGCCATACTTTATAAGGTGAGGATAATAGTAATGCCTGTCTCCGTGGGTTGTGTGAATGGTGCCTAGCACAGGGACTGGCACACAGCAGAGGTTCAAATAAACTAAGGGTTTCTTTAGTGCTTGCCCATCCTTCCTCCTGGGAGCCGCCCCCAACCAGGTCTGGAGCTGTCCGGAGTGCTGAAGACCTCTCCTCTCTTTCTCCATCCCCCTCTACGTGTCTCTCTTTACTTTATTCCCTTCTTCCTTTCTGCTTGTGGCTCCCCAGAGCACTGGGGTCTGAACAGATCTAATTTTCCAAGTGGCTTATTCAGGCTCCTGAGAGGGACAGATAGGGAATGAGCCATGTAGGAGGCTCTTCCCAGGGAGCAGGGTCTGAAAGTCACAGGCAGAGGAGTGGTGAGCGTACAGGCTGTTGGGGGAAAGGACCCCCTCAGGCCAGAGTCTACTCTAAGAGCTTGACATCTAAGGACCCTGTTGCAGGAACCTTAGGGCCTACCAACAGGCAACAAGTCGGCTCCAGCAATGCAGAGTGGCAGGTCCGTCTGTGGGGAGCTTGCTCGGGAAGAAGGCAAGAGGCACCAGGTTGAGGGACAGAAGGATGACCCTTGGCTGCAGGGGCTGCAGGGCCCCTGACTATGACAGGAATCCCCCATCCCCCTTCCCCAGGTTCCTGTCACCTTCCCTATTTTGGTCATTCATGTGTTAGTGCAGCTAAAGGCATCTTCAACTTTTGGAGATTATGGGGCTGTGGAGTTGACTAACTCGAGGAGCTTGGCTCTATGAGTCAAGCAGTCTGTGGCTAATCCTTGGGGTCCATCTCCCTGAGTCTAAAAATACAAATGGTCTCTCCCCAGAAGGGTGGCACATTAGTCTATTGTGCCCAGAGGTGGAGGCACTAGAGGCTCATACACTCTTGGGAGAAGGGTTGGGAGAGGAGATGTGGCCAGCCTAAGGGACAAAAACCACCTGTCTCTGGATTTTTGTAAACATGTAGAACATCAGAGCTGAATGATCTTTGGAAACCTAAATGTCTAAGCCAAGCTCTCCCTGTACAGCTGGGAAAACTGAGGCACAGAACGGGTTGTAGACTCTGTCCCATAAATCAGTGGCAGAACTGGGATTAAAAGCAGCTCCTGCCTTGGCCCAGTGCTGGCCTGCTAAGATCTTCAGCCCTCTGTGAGCCCCTGCTGGCCATCCACTGCAGAGTTCTCGGGATACTGAGCATGGCCAGCAAGACCTCAGGCCAGGGGAGCCTGCTGCAGCTTTGTGGGACTGAGGGCTACCCATGCTCCTTTCTGTGCCTGTCTCCTTATCTGTACACAGAGGAATTGATTTAGATGTTCATATCTCCAAGGATCCTTCAGCTCTGATGTTCCAGGTGTCAGTAAAAAGAGGTGATTTTTGTCTTTGGCTAGGAGGCAGGAAGCCAAGCTCTGGTCCAAGTTCAGTCCTAACATTTGGTGAGACTTTGGACAAGTCACTGTCCCACCCAGAGCCACAGTTCCCTCCTCTGTAAAAGGGGGTAAAAAGTCCTTGTCAGGGCCTCTGGGCGTGGCTGTGTGTGCCTCTAGTCCCAGCTACTCAGGAGGCTGAGGCAAGAGAATTGCTTACCCGGGAGGTGGAGATTGTGGTAAGCTGAGATCGCGCCATTGCACTCCAGCCTGGGCAACAAGAGCGAAACTCCGTCTCAAGGAAAAAAAGAAAAAAAGAGAGTGGAATAGAAAAAGAGAAGAACAGAATTGAGCAGAATAAACTAAAATAGATAGGAATGACAGTAGTAACTATGAGAACGCATTGCAGGTAGCAAGGGTAAGTGGTTCTGAGAGACGTCCTTTCAGGGTACTCAAGTTCTATACAGTCAGTCTCGTGAGTCTACCAAGGTAAAATGTATTTCTTACTGCAGGGCACAGTCTGCCTGACCTTGGCTGTACTCTGGGGACACAGGCAGGATCTGGCTGGGCCCCAGCCGTGAGCAGCCTGAGTCTGGTGGGAGACAGGTGTGTATGCAGGGCACAGGGGAGCCCAGAGGCTGGAGCTGCTGATCTGCTTGGAGATGTGGAGGGCTTCACAGAAGAGGTGACATTGGACAGGGCCTGATGATGAGAAATTGATTTTGGAGTGGAGCTGACGGGGAAAGGCATTCCAGGCAGAGGGCACTCCAGCTTGTGCAAAGGCGTGGAGGTAGCATGCCAGCAGGACCGGGAGAACGTCAACAGTTTGGCTCTGCATGGCCAGAGCCTGGCAGCAGTGGGTGGGGAGACCCTCAGACTCCTTCTCCACCCGTGCTGCGGGGGACTGAGCTCCAGCCACAGTGCTGGCTCTCAGGAGCCAGGAGGCAGAGGGGTGAGGGGCACACTCTCTGGAGTCAGACTGCAGGGAGTCCCACTGCCGCCCCTTCCACCCCATCCCGCACCCATGTGACCTCAGGCAAGTCACTAATCCTCTCTGTGCTACGGTTTCTTCACTAATGCCATGAAGCTGATCCACTGCAGATAGCAGGCTCAGGACCGTGCCTTCACACAGCGGCACAGCTTGCAGCCCGCGCTGGCGTTTCCCGTGAGGTGGCTTAGTCCCGAGCTGTGCGGAGCAGCTCCCCCGCGTGGCCAAATACAGAACAGCGCTTCCAACCCTCAAGAGAAAGGGCGTTTGGGAAGTCGGTCCAGCAGAGCAGATGGGACACAGGCCCAGCTTCTGTTTCCACTCAGTCCTGGTGGGCCTCTCTTTGAGGACCTCCCGCACTATCTAAGACATGGAGGGGGTGGGCTTGTGGCCCCCACAGTACGGATCCCCAGAGGCTCAGCGGAAGCCAGGGCTGCAGGCCCTGAAGTCCATGTGATGAGGGGTCTTCAGGCTCCAGCAAGGAGACCCTCAGCCTTCCTGGGTTTTCTGCAAAAAGGGAGTGCAGTGAGAACCCAGGCCACATCCCAAACAAGTGGTGGCCCTTTTGTGGCTGCGATTGCCGTGCTGGTCAGGACCCAAGTGGGGAAGACGGAAAAGATGCAAAGGAAATCAAGTGTGGACCCCGACCTTGGCAAGGGCTCCCTTCTGTCCTGGGGCCTGGGGGTGAAATTGGCAGCTTTATTATTCAGGGCTACTTCTCTTACTAAGGTAGAGATGCATGTATCTGTGTCTACTTAGACCTTAAGGATGCCACCCAGGGCCAAGGTTAAGATTACAAGCCAATGATGATAAGCAAAATGCGGTCTATCATACAGTGAGTATTATGCAGCCACGAAAAGGAATGAAGTACTGACGTATGCTGCAATAAGGACGAACCTGGAAAGCATTACTCTAAGTCAAAGAAGCCAGACACAGGCCAGGCACGGTGGCTCACCCCTGTAATCCCAGCATTTTGAGAGGCCCGGAGTGGGGGCGGGGTGGGTGGGTGGTCAGGAGTTCGAGACTAAACTGACCAACATGGTAAAACCCTATCTCTACTAAAAATACAAAAATTAACCAGAATACAAAAATTAGCCAGGTGTGCTGGCGGGTGCCTGTAATCCCAGCTACTCAGGAGGCTGAGGCAGGAGAATCTCTTGAACCCAGAGGGTGGAGTTTGCAGTGAGCTGAGTTCATGTCACAGCACTCCAGCCTGGGTGACAGAGTGAGATCCTGTCAAAAAAAAAGAAGAAGAAAAAAAAAAGAAGCCACACACAAAGTACCATGCATTATGTGCATTTGTATGACATGTCCAGAATAGGCAAATCCATAGAGACAGAAAGCAGATTCATGGTTGACTGGGGTTGAGGGAGGGAGGAATGGGGAGCAACTGCTAATGGGTTTATTTCTGGGGTGATAAAAGCGTTCTATAATTCAATGGTGGTGATGGTTACATAACTTGGTGAATATACTAAAACCACTTTATTGTACATTTTTTGAAAGAATGAATTTTATATGTACCTCAATTAAAAAAAAATTCTTTAAAAAAGAAAAAAAAAGGATTATAAGCTGGGAGCCAACCTGCCTAGGTTCAAATTCTAGCTGTACCACTGTGGTGGTTATGAGTCCTGAGCAACTCCCCAACTGCTCCTCTAAAAAAATAGAGATAATGGTCAACATGCTTCTTAGTGCTGTTGCAACATTGAATGACAAAATGTTTGAGAAAGTTCTTTAGGACAACACAGAGAAAGCTGTCGACAGCCAAGTGTGTGGCTCACACCTGTAATCCCAGCTCTCTCAGAGGCCGAAGTGGGAGGATTGCTTGAACCAAGGAATGTGAGTCTGCAGTGAGCCATGATTGCACCACTGCACTCCAGCCTGGGCAACAGAGCAAGACCCTGTATCGGAAAAAGAAAGAAAGAAGAAAACTATCAATACATATTCACAATTGTCAGGGCCAGTGGAGTTGGGTAGGGCAGGACGTTGGTCAAAATGATTGGGCAGACAGGCCGGGAGGGCCATATTAATACAAATCTATCCTCCATTAAAGGGATGTTTTTCATCAGATCAAACTCAGATTTGGTGGCCTTGGCTGTTATTGTTATGAGGGGCAGATTAAAGGGAAATTCTACCTTTGCTAGGCCAGTGGGGATGGGGGTGGGGTGGCAGCAGAGCGGGTGCCCGGGAGTTCCGAGCAGCTCTCCAGGTCTAGAGAACTGTGGGCTTCAGGGCAGGCCACAGTGGAACTGGGCCTGCAAAGGTGACCCTGCCATCTCTGGCCCCAGTTGTGGTGCTGTGGATGCACTCGGCGGTGCTGGGGGGCTTGGAGATGACCACCCTGCTGAGCCGTGTGCCTGGGCCGAGGGCCTGGTGGATGGGAGATTAGTCTTCCTGCCCTATGACATGCTGCTCTTCTCCCTGTCCTACTGCAACCGCTCCTACCTGTCTCTCGGCACTGGTGGACCCCTGCAGGAGGCCTATGATGCAGTGCTCACCATCAGCCAGGAGTCTGGCCCCATAGACAAGGCCTTTGCTGCTGCCCGGCCCGATGGAGAGGTGGCTGCCCACCTGGAGCCAGAGCAGGTAGGTGTGCTCCTCGTGCAGACCCCAAATGCCTTGAGTGGGGGTCCGGGGCAGGGGTGCACGCGCTCAGGTAGGTATGCTCCTCGTGCAGACCCCGAATGCCTTGAGTGGGGGTCCGGGGCAGGGGTGCACACGCTCAGGTAGGTGTGCTCCTCGTGCAGACCCCGAATGCCTTGAGTGGGGGTCCGGGGCAGGGGTGCACGCGCTCAGGTAGGTATGCTCCTCGTGCAGACCCCGAATGCCTTGAGTGGGGGTCCGGGGCAGGGGTGCACGCACTCAGGCCCATCTCCACCATGGGCACGTGGCCTCTTTTTGACAAAGTATCTCTCTGCCTAGTCCCTGGGTGTGGTCAATCGCTTTCTCCTTCTTGTATGTGTATGTGTGTATGTATATGTATATGTATATGTATATGTATATGTATATGTGTATGTGTACGTGTACGTGTACGTATATGTATATGTGTATGTGTATGTATATGTATATGTGTATGTATATGTATATGTGTATGTGTATGTATATGTATGTGTATATGTATATGTGTATGTATGTGTATATGTGTATGTATATGTGTATGTCTGCAGTAGTCCCCCTTATCCACTGGGGACATGTTCCCAGACCCCCAGCGGATGCCTGATGCTGTGGATGGTACTAAACTCTATATATGCTGCGTTTCCTATACCTACATACCTATAATAAAGTCTAATTTATAAATTAGGCACGGTAAGAGATTAACAACAATAACTAAATAATAAAATAGAACAATTATAACAATATATTGTAATATGAATTAGTGGATGTGGTCTTTCTGCCTCTTTCAAAATATCTTAGTATTTTGAGACCCTGATTGACTGTGGGTAGCTGAAACCACGGAAAGAGAAATTGCAGATAAGGGAGGACTCCCACATGTCTCTGTTCTTCCCCATATCACTCACCTTTTTGGCCTGCCTTGTCAGTGCTCCTCTGTGTCTCTTCTGCTTCTATTTATCTATCTCCAGCTCTCTCAGTCCCTGAAATTCTCATTTCTGGCCCAGCTGCTCTTTCTCTTATACACATTTCTCCTCTCCTGGCTCTGCATCTCTCTAGCAAATGACAAAGATCAGAAGGGGAAAGTGTTGGGAGCGTGGGAGAGTGGGAGAGAGGGGAAGATTTTCTGTAGTCATTGCTGTGATTCTGAAGAGAGTTAGTGGTGGGGGACGCAGCTGCTGGCCTGGCTTGGCTTACAGGACTCAGTGAACTTGGGTCTCCTGGGGATGCCCGCTTCTTGGTGTTAAGAAGACAGCAGTGCCTGGAGGTGGTGACGGATGTGGATGCTGATGGTGGGCCATTCAGGCAGTCATTTATCTGACAGATGTGGACTGAGTCCCTCTCATGCGCCACTACGTCTAGTGTCAGGAAGACAGTGGTGAACAAGACAGACCTGGCCTTTAAGGAGTTTCTATTCTGTTAGGGCGAGACAGGTGATAACCAAATAACCAGATAACTAAATTCCCATAGTGATAATGCCACGGAGAAAACAGAACAGGATACAATGATAGAGGAGCAGGATGGAGTAGTGGCCAACAAGAGCTAGATGGGCAGGGAAGCCCACTTGGGGGGTGGCACTTGAGCTGAGCTCCAAATAGTAAGGAAGCAGCTAGATGAGCATCTGGATGAAGAGCGACCAGTCAGGGGAAGCAGCAAGTGCAAAGGGCCTGAGGCAGAACGAGCTCCAATTGATGGAGGAAAACGAAGGAGGGAGTGTGGAGTGGCTGAGCTGTCATGGGTGATGAGACAGGAATTTGAGATGAGCTTGGGGCCTGAGCATGTGAGGCTTTGTGGGCCACGAGGAGTCTGAACTTATTGTAAGTAAAATGGGAAACCATCAGTGGGGTTTGAGTAAGAAATGATTTGATTTAAGCCTTTAAAAATCACTTTGGTGGCCTTATGGGGAGAGGCCTGCAGAGGGCTCCTATCCCACGGGGCCTCCCTTCTGCGTGCTCAGCCCTGGCAGTCTACAGGGGGCTTTCCCAGCCTCCGTCTCCCAGGACCCTAGGGCCCCCGGTGCTCCTGTCCGTCCCAGAGCCCCAGCCAGGACTTGTCAAGGCCCTGGGTGCCTCCTGAGAAGGTCCGTTTGAGACTTGAGGAAGAAGCCCATGACCCTGGACGTGCTCCACACCCTGAGCTTCAGGCTCCCCATCTGTATAGTGATGGGGTTGGCCAGAATGACTCCCAGGGGCCCTCCAGCTTTGAAAACAATTCTCCCTGGGGTCTAAATTCCTGTGTGTTCCTGAATCCAAACCATCCCTGAGTCTCAGGCGCATCTGGAAGCGGGCAGCCTTCCAATCCCAGCCCTCTCTGGGCTGCCCCACGAGGACTCTTGGCAACTTGGGAACGTTGCGACTGGGGACCAGCAGATGCATCAGGCCCAGGGGTTCCAGACCCGAGCCCGAGGCAGAGGGCCTGTGTGGAGACAGTGTTCAGTGCCCTCCTGGCCCAGCTGGGACTGACAGTGAGACAGAAATGGAAACGGGGAGAGGAAAGGTGACGGCTCTGAGTCAGAGGCCAGACTGAGGCTGGGAGGGGGCGTTGGCATCACTCCCACTGCCCTGCCCCTTCTCTTGCCTCCAGTTTGGGCATCCAGCAGCTGCAGCTGGTGTGGGGCCCCCACCGGATCCTGCTGACAGCCCAGGAGCTCACCTTCATCCATCCACCCCTGAACAGACAGGTGGGTAGGGCAGGGGCTGAGCTGAGTGGGCGGACAGCAGACAGAGGCCCAGTCTACGCTCCTGACCACGGCTGCCCCCTCCAGAGGCTGCATGTGGATGGTGAATGGAGAAGTGTGGCGGATGGTGGGAGCCTGAGGTCAGTGGCCCAGGGGTCAGCAAAGAGTCTGCCAGCCCCCCAGGAACCCACCAATGTGGCCCTGTACCAAGCGAGGGCCTCTGCCACCCCCATGCCCAGGCCTAGGCAGCTGCAGTCCGTTTGGGAGAAGCCGAGGGAGCCCATAACCTCTTGGGCCTCTGTATGGCCTACTCCTGTTACAGACTGAGAAACTGAGGCCCAGATAGGAGCAGTGCCTTTCCTGGGTCCCTTGGCAAGTTGGCAGCAGGGCTAGGAGTGGGAAGTAGAACCCCAGCTCCTGGCCCAGCATGGTTCATCATCTGACCTGAAGGAACAGCCAGTTCCCAGGCCCTTGGCCCTCAGTGCTGCCGGTGCGGCTCACCCCAGGGCCTTTCTTAGGGACCAAGGCCAGCCTAGGTCACCCTCCTGCCTGCTTAGGTAAGGTGAGATCCTGGGTCTCCCAGGCCCTGACATGTGGGGGCAGCACCCAGCCCAGGATAGCCTCGGGCAGAGCCGGGGCCACCAGCTGGCAGGGAGGCTGGGCGGTCAGAGGTGAGCTCAGCAAGATCTCAGGACGCTGAGGACGCCGCCATTTCTCAGGTGCTGTCATTCTCAAGTTCAAAAATTCATGGATGCTATGATTCACCTGCACCAAGACTCTCACGGTAGATGAGCCGGGCTAGTTGTTTCTACAGAGGCAACATGAGCTGCTTGCTCCTTCTTTTCTACCTGTCCCCTGAGGGAATTCCATCTTTTTTTCTTTTCTGCTGCAAGGAGGCTTTAATGGTGTTCAAAGAGTGTTTTGTCTGCTTCTCCGAGTTGGCTGACGGGCTGTAGGTGAGGCTGAGAGGCAAAACCCATCAGCGATGGAAGAGAGAAGGCCAAGGTTACAGCTAGCTCTGGACCAGGCCAAGGCAAGGGCAGAGCCCCCACCTGAGACCCCTCCTCTCCCACCCGCCCCTCTCTCCTCACCATGAATCCCCAGGTCACAGAGCTCCCCACCCAAGCAGTTCACAGAGTTAGGGGTGTCATGAGGGCCTGAGGCCTGCAGGGCAAAGCTGTAGACCAGGGGCGAGCATACTTGATACCCACCATCTCATTAAGCCCCTGAGATGTGGGTGGGTGCTATCATCCTCACTTTACAGATGTGGAACCTGCAGCTCAGAGAACTGAAGTCACCCACCCCAGGTCACAGAGTTGGAAAGTGGTGGTGTCAGGACTGGAACTGGAGTCCATCAGCCAAAGCCCGGCCCTTGGCTCTGCCCGGCTTATAGCAAATGTTTCCGCTCACCAGGCTGTGCCTGGCTCAGAACACACAGAAGGAATGCGTTGATGGGGAAGAAACTGAGCTGAGAGAGGTAGAGGGGTTTTCCTGAGGTCCCACAGCTGAGGAGCAGCAGCAGCTAAACTCTTGCTCTTCCTTGAACAGGGAGACTGGGTGTGGCTGAAGAAGTGTGAAGTGGGCTCAGACCCTGAGCTGCGCCCAAGCTGCCTCAGCCTCCCGAGGAAGGCAGGGCTGTAGAGGGCGCAGAAGGTGGGTGGGGAGTGAGGCTGCTCAGGACACCCTTACTGATCCAGATTGGTCTCAAAGAGGAAATTATTCTTGCCATCGTGATCCTGCCCACTGCCAATGCCTCAATCACAGTGGTTCACTATTGCCGTCACTGTCCCATGCCAGTATCCTTAAAGCCACGTCACCACCCCATAACCCATAATCCCCATAACCACCAGGGCGCAGTGTCCTCCATCAATGCCCTCGCATGGCAACTCATCATGAAGGGACCTCATCCTGCAGCCCCCTCCCTCTACCCATCCTTTCTTTTATTCGCTGTTTACTGAGCATCACTTATGTGCCAGGCACTTATGTGCAGTGTTCTGGGCTTTGGGGATACAGAATGGAGAAGAGAGAAAAAGTCCCCTCCCTCAGGGAGATCCTAAGCACCTGTTATCACTAACCACATAAGCATTTTCACCCCCAAGATCATTACCATCCTGAGAGGCACTGAGGGATGGAGACAGAGCATGAGACTTGAGTCAGGAAGATCTGGGTGAAATCTTGCCCCATGGAACTCTTAGCTTTCCTGTAAAATGGAGCTAGTGATAGCCACCTTCTGGGGGATTATGATTGCAGAGAATGCATGAAATAACTTAGAACTCTTCCTGGCAAATGGTGTGCTTTTGATACATGGTGAATTTTATTGATATCTCCAATATCACCACAGTCTGAAATAAAGTTCAGAAGAATTAAGTGACTGGAAGTTAAGTTAGGCATTTCCCAGTGGGCATCTTGCAACTATGTGAGTAGATTTTTTTTTTTTTTGAGACAGGGTCTCGCTCTTTCACCCAGGCTGGAGTGCAGTGGCTGAATCTCAGCTCACTACAACCTCCGGCTCCCGGGCTCAAGCGATCCTCCCACCTCAGCCTCCCAAGTAGCTGGGATTACGGGTGTGCACCACCACACCCAGCTAATTTTTGTATTTTTAGTAGAGACAGGGTTTCACCATGTTGGCCAGGCTGATCTAGAACTCCTGGCTTCAAGTGATCTGCCATTTATCCACCTATTGACTCATTCACCCATTCACCACCCACCCACCAACCACCCATCTACTCACCCATCCATCCATCCACCCATTCATCCACCCACCCATCCACCCGTTCATCCACCCACCCATCCACCCATCCATCTGCCCACCCACTCACCAACCATGCAAACACCCATCCACCAACCACCCATCCACCTACCCAACAACTCACCCACCCACCAACCACCCATCCACCCACTGACCAATCGCCCACCAACCCATCCATCCACCCAGCCACCCACCCATTCACTCATCCATCCATCCACCCACCCGTCTACCCACCAGCCCACCAAGTACCCACTCACCCACCCATTCACCCATCATTCATCCACCCTCCCACCCATCAACCACTCACCCACCCATCTACCTGCCTACCCACAGCTCCCCACCCACCCATCCATCTATTTATCCATCTACCACCCACCACCATCTATCCATGCATACATTCATCCATCCATCCTCCATCCATTCCTCACCACCCACCCATTCATCCATCTGTCTGTCCATCCATACATTCATTCAACATTTCTGATGCCTCTCCATGCTTAGCCTTGTGCTTGGTGCTAAGAGCAGGTGGCCTAGATGTGGATTGCACCTGGTCCAGCCCTCGAACGGCCCCTGAGGGCTGCTAAGGTACCAATTTCCCTGACAGATGTGGGAGCTGCAGTGTGAGAACGTCGCCACCTGCCTGGGCATTTTCGTGATCTCTGGGGAACCTGCTGCGGAAAGAGGTCCTGCACCTAGACTGGACCTTCAAGGCCTCTCTGCTGCTGGATTTGATCTGCATGAGATCCCTCCCTGGGCCTGGCACTGCAGGGAAGTGGGGATGGCAGGGAGACAGGAGATGCTCAGATTTCCCACAGCTGGGCTTTTTCAGCTTTGTCTAATCCAGGGATATCCAAACTGCATGGCCACGGGTACAGGGAGGCAGGAAGGCTTTCTGGGGCTTGTGGGAATTCTGAGAGAACCAGGTTTCCTCTCATTCGTTACAGATCCAATGGACCCCCATTATGTCCATCTCAGGGCGTGAGGTATCTGCACCACCACCATTTCCCTCCTGGCTGCCTCAAGTTCCAAAACTGTGTGGTGGACAGATGCTTTGTGCTCAAGGTCACTGACCATGGTTATGCAGAGCCCCTGGACACTTAGCAGGATCCCCAACCCTGGCCAGCCCCGGAAGGTCAGCTCAGGGATAGGCAGGGGGCTGCCAGTAGGTTTGGGGGCCTCTGTTTAACCAGGTGCTTGTAAGGTGCAGGGAGAGGGAGATCTCCAGTCCTCTGGTATTGGTGACCTTGAGTTGATCGCTCCTCCTCTCTGAACAAGCTGTAGGCTCTTTACCTGTGAATTGGGGAGAATAGATGCACCCGGCCTGGCTTGGGTGGTCAGTAGGTGATGGTGGCGTGGCCCTGCCCTGTGATTGCAGAGCTGCTATGGACAGCTCCTGAGCTGCTGCCGGGGCCTGGGCGCCCTGGGTGGCACACCCTCACAGGGGACATCTTCAGCACTGGCATCATCCTGCAGGAGGTGCTGACTTGGGGCCCACTCTACTGCTCCTCGGGACTCCCAGTGGAAGGTAGGTATCCTCCTCCCCTTGCTTGGCTGTCCCTGGCTAGAGTTTCTGCCTAGTGGGAAGCTCTATGGCAATCAGGAAATCTGGGCCTGAAGACCACATAGACACACACACTAAAGTCTGACCATGAGAACTTGACTTAAACTGGGCAGCCTTTGAAGGGGTGGCCTGCCCCTCCACACCTGTGGGCATTTATAGTCGGGTGGGACGAGAGACTGAGAAAGAGATAAAACACAGAGACAAAGTATAGAGAAACAACAGTGGGCCCAGGGGACTGGCGCTCAGCATACCAAGGACCTGCACCGGCACCGGTCTCTGAGTTCCCTCAGTTTTTATTGATCATTATGTTCATTATTTCAGCAAAAAGGAATGTAGTAGGAGGGCAGGGTGACAATAAGGAGAAGGTCAGCAACAAACATGTGAGGAATAGAATCTATGTCATAATTAAGTTCAAGGGAAGGTACTATGACTGGACATGTACGTAAGCCAGATTTATGTTTCTCTCCACCCAAACATCTCAGTGGAGTAAAGAATAACAAGGCAGCATTACTGCCAACATGTCTCACCTCCCACCATAGGGCGGTTTTTCTCTCATCTCAGAATTGAACAAATGTACAATCGGGTTTTATACCGAGACATTCAGTTCCCAGGGGCAGGCAGGAGACAGTGGCCTTCCTCTATCTCAACTGCAAGAGGCTTTCCTCTTACTAATCCACCTCAGCACAGACCCTTTACGGATGTCGGGCTGGGGGACGGTCAGCTCTTTCTCATCCCATGAGGCCATATTTCAGACTATCACATGGGGAGAAACCTTGGGCAATACCCTGCTCTCAAGGGCAGAGGTCCCTGCAGCTTTCTGCAGTGCATTGTGCCCCTGGTTTATTGAGACTAGAAAATGGTGATAACTTTTACCAAGTATACTGCTTGTAAACATTTTGTTAACAAGGCACGTCCTGCACAGCCCTAGATCACTTAAACCTTGATTTCATACAACACATGTTTTTGTGAGCTCCAGTTTGGGTCAAAGTGGTTGGGTCAAAGTGGCTGGGGCAAAGCTACAAATTAACAACATCTCAGCAAAGCAATTATTTAAAGTACAGGTCTTTTTCAAAATGGAGTCTCTTATGTCTTCCCTTTCTACATAGACACAGTAACAGTCTGATTTCTCTTTCTTTTCTCTGCAGCCTTCAGTAACTCTGCCAGAATAGCAGCTGACCCACTCCAGGGGCTAAGGACATTGTGCTCTGGGTGAAAATCCCCGCCCCTGCCTTCCTCCCCAGTATCACTGCCATGCCTGTAGGTGCTCATGCCCCACCTGCATCTGCCCTCCATGCCCAGCACAGGCTACACAGAGCTCAGCCCTACTCCAGCTGTGTCACTGTCTTACTCTGTGACCTTACACAAACCGCTTACCCTCTCTGAGCCTCAGTGTTGTCATCTATAAATGGGAATCCAGTAACAAATGTGCTAGATCCCCAGCCCCGTGGCCAACGTGGCCAGGCTGCTCAATACCAGGGGGCTTCGTTACCTGCCCAGGCAGGCTCCTTCAGAGCATCTCTGTCCTCACACTTCTGGCTCCCCAGGATAATCACTCGCAGCTTCCCCATCGTCACCTGGCCTGTACACACTTTCTCTCTTCCAGCCCCAGTGCCAAGGCCCAACTCCAAAAATGTTTCCTCCCCTCTGTGCTCTCTGTCCGGTCCCTGGACCCCAGACTTCTCTTTCTGTCATCCTCCTGCTGCCTCTTCCCAGTCCCAGGGACCTGGCCCTCCACAGACACCTGGCACCTCGGCCCACAGTGCAGAGCAGTGACGGTGCCGAGCTCACCATCAGCTCCCATCCCAGTGGATAATCTTTAATTCACAGGAGACCCAGCCCCACTGCCTTTCTCCACCACAGCCCTGTGAATAATGAGCATTCCAGGCCCAAATTTATGAGGTGGAGGAGTGGGAAGAAGGGGGGCCTTATAAGACCATTTGTTCAACACTCCTCGGCTGCCTCCCAGTCATCTGCCTCTGAGGAGGGAAGGACTGGCCAGATGGGATCTGCAAGCCATGCCACCAGTGCAAGGCACTCCAGGCCTGGCTCCATCCAGCTTTGGGTGCAGGGACCCAGGCCTGGAATGCTCTGGCCACCCTTGAGGAGGCTGTCAGCCTAGGGCCCACTGCTTCCTGCTGTGTGCTTTCCTAGGCCTCAGGGAGTACAGGGCTCAGGCCACAGGCTCCAGGGAACACCATCCTAAGCCCAGCTCCACACCAACATGCCTCGTGACTTTGAGTAAATCCCTTTTAGGCTCCAAGCCTCAGTGTTCTCATCTGTAAAATGGGAACCATGATGTCTGCCTTCCAGCGCAGCTGTGAGGATTCAGTGAAATGCTGTAGACAGAGTGCCTGGCATGCACTGGGTCCTCAATAAATATCTGCAGGGTGATGTGAGGAGCGTGCTAAGGGGGGTCCCAGGCTCTCTCCTGACTCTAACATCTCTTTAGGATCCTGTGGGTGGGGGGGCACTTTGCAGTTCCCAAGGCACTTTCATGTGCATGATTCCATTTGACAACCCTGGGAGATGGCTAATCGCCCCCCTTTTAGAGTTAAGTGAGGCTCAGAGAGTGGAAGGGACTTCTCAGAGGGGAAGCTGTGGACCTGGGATTGGGTGGACATCCCTGGTCCAACCTCAGTATTCTAAAATCTCTTGGTGTCATCCGTGGGGCATCCTCTTAGAGCCCAGCCAGATCCCACCAGAGCTGGATGCTCAGCCTCCTCCCCCAGCCCTCAGCACTGTCCATCAATCATGGCTATGCCTGGGGTGTGGACAGCATGCCTGGCGCAGTGAGGGGAGCATGAGACCTAGCCTGGCCTGGGGCAGGAGTTCCCAGCATGTTCACATATGAAGACTCCATTTTAATGTCAAAAATGGTTAGAGCCTCTCCTGCTACTATTTGACTTCTAATATCCACTAACTGAGAACATACCCAATGATAAAATCGGCTGTGAAATCAGCAACACTTTGAAATGGATTTGTTTGTATTCGTTACAGTGCCATCTGCATACCTTTGAAAATCAGTAGTACATGTGTGCATGTGGTGTATGACTGGTTCCATCAGCACACAGTCTTTTGTAAGCACATACGACTTCCCAGATCCCACGCTCGGGGGCCCACAGGGTCTAACGCCTGTAGGCTGGGAACCTCTGGGCAGAGGAGATCGTGCAGGCTGGGTGCAAACCAGGCCCCGTTCTAGTGTCTGCTTTTGACTGGCCCTATGTGGGTACCTGATTTCACTCCCAGGAGCCTCAGTTTCCCTGTCTGTAAAATGGAATGGTGACTCCTGCACTATCCCCAACAAGAAGCCAAAAAGGGATGGGAAGGGGACTGAAACCCAGAAAGAAATTTCTCCTCCCTGGCTCCAAGGGCTCCCACCTCCCTCACTCATGAGAGGAGGATCCCGGCCCTCCTCAGAGGAGATTAACCTACTCTGCCTCATGACAACCCTTCCAAATATGTAGTATGGTTATACCCGTCTTCCAGGTGAGGAAGCTGAGGCTCAGAGAGGTGATGCGCCTTGTGCGGACTGTAAATGAGTCATCTAAAGTCCCGCTCTGATCTGTGGACTCCAGAGCCTGAGCTCGGTGTCAGCCCCTCTTCCTCCCAGCCTACTTTAGAATCGCTCGGCTCCCCCTGGCTCTCCAGCAGCCCCCCCGAGGCAGGGGTTATTTCCATCAGTTGTTAGGTGGGGAAACTGAGGCTCAGAGTCATAGCAGAACTAGAGCACTGACTTAGCCTGGTGTGGAGACAGGATGACATGTGGCCAGGTTTTCTTGAGGACAGAATCATAATGATGATGATAATGATAAGCAGGCAGTGTCGTTCACACCTGTGGGGAACCGGCACGCCAGTGTCTGCGTGGCAAGGCTGGAGGAAAGAGCTGCGCTGTCAAGGTTTCAAGATCATTGGTGGGCGTTGTTGGCAACAGAGCAGCGGCAGTTGTTGCGGGGCCTGAGGGTGGGGGAGAGTCTGCCAGGTGCTAACATCCGTCGTCTTCCACCTCAGCACTCCTCTCAAGAAGGCAGTTTATTTGAGACCAGCCTGACTAACATGGAGAAACCCCGTCTCTACTAAAAATACAAAATTATTTGGGCGTGGTGGTGCATGCCTGGAGGCTGAGGCAGGAGAATCGCTTGAACCTGGGAGGCAGAGGTTGTGGTGAGCTGGGATCGCGACATTAAAAAAAAAAAAAAAAGAACAGAAAAAAAAAAGAAAAAAGAAGGCAGTTTATATGCTCATTTCACAGATCGGGAGACTGAGGCTCAGAGAGGTCATTGTCTTCTCCACCATCCCATAGTATTGTGGTGGCAGATCCAGAATTCAAAACCAGCTCGCAGCTCTCCTGGCTCCCAGTTTGAGACCCTTTCCTTGGCCACACCCAGGGTAGACCCAGGAGAACAATAATGCCACATCCACTGGCCAGACATACCCTGGAAACAGGAGCTGAGGAATATCCTCAGGCCCAGAACCTGGCACCGCCATAAGCCTACTCTGCCCACGCTCTCAGGATCCGAGGCCAGGCTCCTTTCATGACCCTTCCCAGGACCCCAGGCCCGCCCCATGGTGTTGGTTGCCGAAATCATCAGGAGGGTGGCATCTCCCCCTCCTCTGTGCCGGCCGCTGGTGACCCCTGATCACGGGCCGCCTGAGTGCATTGGCTGATGAAGAAGTGCTGGGACGAGGCTCCAGAGGACAGACCTAGCATGGACCAGATCTACAGCCAGGTGAGTGCTCCCCAGAGGAGCGGGTGCTCACAAAAAATGGCCCATTCGTTCAGCTCACTTAGCTCAATGCAAGCCCTGTGAGTTCCCTGGGACCTGGAAAGCCATGCAGTAAGGGGCAACCACCCAGCACTGTCACCCCTGAGGTCCGCCTTTTAAGGAGAACTTTCTTAGGACCACAGGTTCCAGGGACGTTTGTCCCATGCCTTCCTGAGTGTCAAGCCCCATGCTGAGGGCCATGCTCCCCTCCTTTCATCCTCGCCACAGCCCTCTGAAGAAACAGTGTTAGTTTCTTGGCTTCGTGGGAGAGAAATGAGGCCTGGAGAGGTGGGGGGACTTGCCCAAGGTAACTGAGCAAGTGAAAGATGGGGCTGGAATCCAACCCAGGTCTGTCTGTCTTTCTGCAGAGCTGCGCCAGGAACCCCGCCTTGTACCAGGCCTTCTGGCACTAGAGGAGAGAGGCCACTGTGGCTGTGGAGACAGTACTACTTCCTGAGTCAGTGAGGGGAAAATGTGAGGGGCCCTGGGGTCCCCCCAGGACTGCCTTGGGGATTTCAGTGGGAGGGGCAAGGCAAGTCTGTGCAAGCTGGCAGGGCAGCAGTGGAGTATGTGAACATGACGAAGCTGGCCGATGGCTTCCACGGGGCCAACCCATCAGACCCAAGGGAACAGTGCCTCCCCTCCCCGTCCTCCACACCCCAGCCATGGTGGAGAGTTGCCAAGGAGTGGTTCAGGGAACAATAAAGGGGTTAGGACAGGTGATGAGAGGGAGAGAGGCAGCAAGGCAGTCCAAGGAGACGCACACAGGTGTCCTTTGAGAAGCCCTGCCCATCCCCTCTCTTCCCACAACCCCTCCCCACTTAGCTCTGGCATCAGGGGTGGTGCCCCCCTCCACAGATGAGAAATCTGGAGCTCAGAGTAAATGACCTCTAAACAGTCACCATAATGGTGGGTAGCAGAGCTAGGGTGAGCAACCAGTTTCTAAAGCACAAGCTTGGAATCTTTCCAGGGGATCGGAGGTTGCCATGGCCAGTGAGGTGGGGAAGGGCTCTTGCCTTGAGTGAGGGGTGACTGTGGGATTCTTGCCCAAGATTCCTGGCCAAGGCCCCATGGCAAAGAAGGCTGAGATGGGCACACATGAATTCCACCTGAAGAAGGGGGGAATGGCATCACACTGTGGGGAGGTGAGGGGTCAGATGCCTGGATTCACATCTATGTGAGAATCCAGTGGATATCATCCCACTTACCCACTGTTTGACCTTGGACAAGTTAATGGTCCTCTTGGGCCTCAGCCTCCCTGTATGTTTCCTGGAAAGATAACTAACCCTGGCCTAACTCTCCAGATAGGTGTGACCATCCAGTGAGATAACTAATTTTTTTAAAATGTAGCTCTTTGAGAAGGAGAGAGTGAGTAAGGTACAAGAGAAAGAACACTGACATTAAAGTCAAAAGGCCTGGGTTTCGGGAGGCAGAAGTTGTGGTGAGCCGAGATTGCGCCATTGCACTCCAGCCTGGATAACAAGAGCGAAACTCTGTCTCGAAAAAAAAAAAAAAAGGCCTGGGTTTATATTCATTTCATTGTTCAATGCAATTAGATGAGAAAATTAATTTTGGAAAGGAAGAAGAAATATACATAATTCCAAATGATAAAATAATTCAGTGGGGTGCCTGGTGATAAATTAATATAAAAGACTTTAGTTTGAAACTCAGATCCACCACTGTGTGCTCCTTGGCAAGTTATTCCACCTCTCAGATCCTTTGTCTCTTCATTTCTGAAATGGTGACCTTCCATGCAGAGGTGACCTTGGAGTTGGCTTCATGTCCTTGTTGGTGTCTCAAGGTCAGCAGCTGTCATGCTCACCTTGTAAAGCTTGTGTCTCTGCTTTTGTTGGACAATACAAAATAGGTGCATTTCAGGGGCTGCTGCCACTCCCTACCTTGCAGACATTTGGCTGAGAGATGTGGCATTAATGGAGGTTGGATGTGCATACCTACACACACACACAACACACACACACACACGTGCACACACACACACGCACACACTCTCACATGTTCAAGATGCTGGATTTTGACAAGCATGGACCCCTTCACTTTGACCATCATTGATTTGCTTCTCTTACTGACTGCACTCTGGGAAGGTGCAAACCACACTGGGTAAGGTTCTAGTAAGTCTTCCTAGGAAAACTGCTGCCAGATGTCCTGTAAGGTTGTTGTTGAAGATGTAGTTTATGATCACACATAAGGGTTCTCATACAAAGAACTAAGAGGCTTTTCTCTTTGCTTGGCACTAGGAGTAGTTGTATTTCTTTTGAGCAATTAGTTTAATGTTTCATTGTCTTATGGACCCCATGGATTGTGTAATCTATATTTCCCTCTTTGCTTTGTTGCTAGGAAGCTCATATCCAAAATGGTGACCAAATTCTAGCATGGATTTTGCATACAGATTTCACTCCTAGATTTACCTTTTTTTAAAAAAAGCCTTTACTCTCCTTTGGTCCTAATATCCTCACACGTTTATTATTTTATTGTGTGGTACTGCTTTTATTCTTCTTCATCATTAAAATTTCGGAGGAACAAAGTAGAAATAGAGACAGATTATACGTATAAATAATCTACATATATTCTTTCTATCTATCCATCCATCCATCCACCTACCCTTCCATCTGTCCATCCATCCATCCATCCAACCATCTGTTCATCCATCCATCCATCCATCCGTCCATCTGTCTGTCCATCTGTCCAACCATCCATCTGTTTGTCTATTATCTATCTATCTATCTATCTATCTATCTATCTATCTATCATCTGTCTGTCTGTCTATCTTTGAGAAGAACAAAGAATCTCACAGCATTGTTGTGAGACCCAGTGCAATAGGGTTGTGTTTGTTAACCATAATGCTGTGCTGGGTACAGGCTCCTTTGCAAAGTCCTCTTGCTGCCTGCCCACCCCACACAGAATTAACCCGTTAATCTGGCACAAAGCTGACTGCACTTTTCCCTTGTCAGAGCCACCATCCCCCTGTAATTTACATATCTATTCCCCACAACAATGCAGCTCCTTCAAGCGGGGATTCTGTTTGGTGCATTTCTGTGGCCCCAGACTCCCAGCTGAGGACCAGGTGTGCTGACCTTCATGGATGACTTGGCATTTTTGTTCCATTTTCAGTTCAAAAGCATCAACCAAGGCAAGAGGACCAGTGTTGCTGACTCCATGCTGTGGTTGCTGGAGAAATATTCCCAGAACCTGGAGGACCTGATTCAGGAGCAGACTGAGGAACTGGAGCTGAAGAGAGAGAAGACAGAAAGGCTGCTCTGTCAGATGATTCCCCCGTGAGTGGCCCCTGGACTTGAGTGTGCCTCTAGCCTTAGCTCTAAGCACAGGGCCTGGAATATAGTGGGTGCTCAGCAGATCTGGATTCCATGAATTTATTCAATTCACTCATCCATGTTTATTTATCTAACATTTTTCTTATGCAGCACATTATTTTGTTTAGTTAGTTAGTTTAGTTAGTTTTGTTTATTACTATTATTTTAGATACAGGGTCTCACTATGTTGCCCAGGCTGGCCTCAAACTCCTGGCCTTAAGTGATTCTCCTTCCTCAGCCTCCCAAAGTGCTGGGATTATAGGCGTGAGCCACTGCACATATTTTTATAGAGCCCTCACCATGTGCCAGGTACTCTGTTGGGCATGTGAGTAGAATTTCTGCTCTCTCACATCCTTGGGAGCAAGGAGCTGGGCACAATGCTTCCCCCACCCCAATATCACTTCAGAGGAAGTCATGTCCAGAGAGGGCAAGTATTCACTCCAGGGCAGTCAGCACCGCAGCGGACTTGAACCAGATCTGCTGATGCTCAACACAGTTTCCTCTCAAATATCCCTTCCTAGCCTCCAAACTGTCAAAAATAGACCCTCATACCTTATGTGTCTGGCCCCTCCCATCCCTTCAGGTCTGTGGCTGAAGCTCGGAAAATGGGGGCAACTGTGGAACCAGGGTATTTTGACCAGGTTACCATATACTTCAGTGACATTGTGGGTTTCACCATCATCTCAGCCCTGAGTGAACCCATTGAGGTGGTGGGCTTGCTCAACGATCTCTACATGCTGTTTGATGCTGTTCTGGGCAGCCATGACCTGTATAGGGTGAGAATACCAGGAGGCTGGCATTCCATTCCTCCCTTTACTACTGTGCCTTGATGGTACAATTACTTCCATTCATTTATTTATGTATTTATATCAGCTAGCTATTGCTGTATAATAAATACCCCCCCAAACTCAATAGGGTAAAATGATAAGCATTTATTATTGTTCACAAACCTATGGGGCCACCAGAAAGTTCTTCTGGACACACTCATACATCTGTGGTCAGCTATGGGTGAGGTAGCAGCTCTGCTGATCTCAGTTGGGTTCTCTCATGTCTCTGGAGCCTTGTGGAACTCAATTCTGTTCCACAGTCTATCTTCCTCCAGCAGGCTAGTCCGGGATTGTTTACATGATGTGGCAGGGTTCTGAGAGAGAGGACAGAAGTACACAAGGCTCTTGAGATCTAATCTGTAATATGGGATCAGGCATATTACAATTTCTGATGTATTCTATTGGTCAAAATGAAAGACTAGCTCAGATTCAAGAGCTGAGGAAACAAAGTCCACCTCTTGATGGAAGAAGCTTCAGAGTCCCATTGCAATGGGGTGAACATAGAGGGGGTGGAGGATATGGGCCATTTTGCATTTAATGGACCACAGTGTTTACTTGTCCATTGTCCATCTATCCATCCCTTTACAATCTTATCAGCAGGCTCTTCTGTGCCTGACCCTGTGCTGGGCATGAGCAGACAGATGACTCAGCTCCCAATCCTATGCTCAAGGAGCTCTCAGTCCTGTAGGTAAAAGATAATGACCCGCAGTGAAAGTAATAATCCTGGGAGGCAGAGGAGGCTGAGAGGGCCCCAACCCAGCTAGGGGTAGATGTGTAAAGAGCAGGGAAGACTTCCTGGAAGAGGTGCTGTCTTCCCAGCATTGTCCCGTCTGGGAGTGGCAGTCCTAAGCAGGCAATGGGGGAAAAATATGCTAAAGCCTGAGGCTTCAGAGGGCCTGGTGAGTGTGGCAATGCTGAATAAGCTGGGCTGGCTGGACAGGAATGGGCCAGGAGTGGGGAGTTGGGGGCACTGGAGAGAACAGCAGAGGCCTCAGCAGGGCCTTCAAACCCCTCCCTGTGCACCTCTCAGTCCTGGGTTTGAGCCCCAGCCTGGCCACCAGCTTCTGTGTGGCTTTGGGCTGACAGCTTCCCCTCTCTGGGCCTCTGTTTCTTTGACAGTGAACAGGAATGGTGAGCACAGTCCTGGGGGTGTTCACGGAGGATGGGAGGATCCTGTCCCCCATGCGCAAGTGGGTGTCAAGCATGGAGTGTGAGAGGTAGTCACCTCCTGCCTGCCACTCCTCCACTCTACCCATGCTGTGGGGACCTTCCAACCCCAACCCTTCTCCTCGTTCTGATCCAGGGGGTCTGGGGGCAGCTTCAGACATGGTAGGGAAGGTACGGAGGGAGGTCCCAGGAAACAACACACCAAGGCTCTATTGGCCTTAGCCCTAATTTGTGACTCACCAGCCCTGTCCAGCCACGGCCCTCCACAAAGGCAGAGGCAGGGGAGGGCCAGGCCCTGAGGGCTGAAGCCAGATTGAAAAGGATGCCTTGGGAGGAATTTTCCGAGGACACGATGAACTCTTTGAGATGCCAGACAATCTGCTGATAGCATTATTTATAGTACCCCAACAACAATAATCACCAACACTTATTGAGTGTTTAGTGTATACTGGATGCTAGTATTAAATGCTTTATATGTATCAGCCCATTTATTCAGCAAAACAATTTACAAGGTATGAAGTGGTACTGCTAATTTATATATGAGGAAAATGAGGCAGCAGAGGCCAAGTGGCTTATTCGTTAACATCATCCTAGTGGGATCTGAGGCCAAGATTTGAACCTGATTATGCTGGTCCAAAGGCCCTTCTTCAGGGAGGCTCACCATCCCCATGACATAGACATCCTCAGGATAAAGCTGTGGGTTCATAATGGCCCACAAGCCCTCCAGGAGCTGCCCTACCTACCTCCCCAGTTGTGTCTCCAGCCGCTCCACCTCTGCAGGCCTCTGGATCCTCACACATGCCTCGCTGTCTCTAGCCACCAGGCCTTGGGACCTCTGTTTCTCCTCCTGGAGCAGCACTCTCCCTCCTCTTCACCTAGCTCCCTCCTGGCCGTGTGTCTGGTCTCGGGTTAGCCTTCTCCCCCTCCTAGATACAGTTAGGGGCACCTGTTTGATGCTCGCATAACTCCCTCTACATTGCACTTTATGTTTCCACACTGAATTACTCCCCAGTGGCCGGCAGTGTTCAGCACATCATAGATCCTCAGGAAATGTGTGTTGAGGGAATGAGGAGGACATTGAGGCACAGAGAGGGAAGTGACCCACCTAAGGTCACACAGCTGGCCGGCAGCAGAGCCAGGACAGGAACCTATGGCATCCACCATGGTGCTCCATCCACTGCACCATACTGACCGACACACACCCACAGGGACCTGCACCACTGACACCCAAGGGTGCAGCTTCCCTCCTGTTCCCCACTCAGGACCTTAGATCCCCGCCCTGGCCTGCGGTTCCAAGGTGTTCCTGAGTTTCCCTCTTGCCTCCAGAGCCACCCTGGCCCCACAGCCCCAGGAAAACATTCCTCATCTCATCTCGCTGAGCCCCACAGCTTTGATCTGCCCTGAGTCACCCCGGCCTTATGTCTTCCTCCACTGCTAATCTTTCCTCACACATGTGTCCCCTGGCTCTGAATCATCCCTTCTCATCTGCTCTGAACTCTGGCCAGGAGGTCTGCATCTTTCTGGCAGAATGAAATGAAATCAAACAAGGCCCACACAACCCTCCAGATGTGGGGAAAGAGGAGGCCCCTTCTTCATGGTGTGCAAGCGTCTCTCATCACTCACGCCATCCACCTTGGTTTCCCCTTCGTCCCCAACAGGATCTGGTTACTGCTCTTTAATCCGGTCTGGGTTGGGAGGCAGCCAGACAATCATTTCCTGGTTTTGCAGGGGTCTGCAATTCCCTCCCACGCTCGCTGAGTGTGCACTTTCATGGACATGACTCCAGAGCGGAGCCGCTGGGGACTGTCACGGAGGCAAGGCCTCAGCCCCACCTGTGGCTCAGCCAGGCGTAAGTCTTGCCCTGGCCCTACTGCCAAGCCACCCTGGGCACGTCACCTCTCTGAGCCTCAGTACTCCACTTATAAAACAGGGATGAAAGTGTCTCTGGTTTAGGATTGCTCTGCAGATTAAGGAATGTGAGAGAAAGCACCATTGGTCATTTAGGCACCACCTTAACCTTGAGCACCTGCCACATGCCAGATGCTGAAAGCACAGAGGGAAAGGGCAGCATTAGTTAATCACCTACAGAGGGCTAAGTTGGCTGGGGAAATTTCACAAGTGATCTCATCTAACCCTTTCAGTGCCTGTCAGGGGTATGGATTACTATCTCTACTGTACAGATGAGGATGCAGGCACAGGGAGGGTAAATGACTCACCCAGGGTCACACAGCAAGTCAGTGGTGGGGTTAGAATTCACATCTGTGTTTGATAGTATGGACTCTTTGCTTGCACCTCTCCCCTGGCTGTTTCTCCCATCTGTGAAGGGAACCACTGCCTCACTTACAGCTGAGAGCCCACTATGATAGGCAGCTTTGAGTACATCACCTTTACGAGTCCCCGGAGAGCATGCCTGTGCCTGGTCATCTTTCTGTCTCTAGGGTTAAGGAGTGAATGTTAATCACCCTGCATGTTCCCTTCCAGCTCAGGCATCAGGCAGGTCAGCAGCTTAGAGATCAGCTTTAGCAGATCGGAGAATGTGGGCTGGTTGTGTGGCCACTATGAGGCTTTCTACTCCTCCCCTCTAGTCTGGACTGTGGGGGCACACATCTGAGGCAGGGCTGGGTCCCCAGAGCTGGTGCACCGTCCCTGAATCACAGCTGCACACCCAGCAGGCAGGGTGGGAGCAGAACCTCCTCAAAAGAGAGAGAGAAAGGGCCCAAGCCATGTCCATCAAGAGGCAGCATAGTGCACAGACTCTGGAGCTGGACTGACCAAGTTCAAACCCACGCACTGGCTACAAGTGACCATGGCAAGTGACTTAATGCCTCTGACCCAGTTTTCACCTATAACATGGCCTTAGTAATAGTACCCACATCCCCGAATTCTTGTGATGATCTAATGCGTTCATAATTGTAAAGGGTTTGGAACTGTGTCTGGCACATAGTAAGCACTATACAAGTATTTAAGAGGCACTGAGTCCTTTTTCCAGTCTCGCCAATCAAGTAAGGCATTCCACCTCCTGCGGTGAGGAAGAAGAGAGAGAAGGGAAAGCCAGGAGTCTCTCAAAATTTTCCCTCCTGGGGAGTGGAGTAGAAAATCTCTTTTGTGGAAAGGTGCACAGCTTGGGGCAGCCCTGCCACCACCCCCGCCACTCTTACCACCAGCCAATGAATGCTGGGTGGACAGCAGCAGGCAGGCCGCAAGGCGAGAGAGCAGGCCACAGCCCAGAGGAGGGAAACATCTTTCTCACAGCTGGGGACTGGGAAGATTCTGTGCCCTAGATCACGTGTGAGCGGGACCGATGGAGGGGTGGGATTTCAGCAGTTAGAGACTGGGGATAGCTTTTCAGGCAGAGGGACCTGGCAGACGTGAGCAAGCAGTAGGTGTCTCTTGAAATGGTAGAAAGGGTTTCTGTCTGGCTGAAGCATGGGGAACCAGAAGCAACTGTTAGAAAACGTCAGGAAATCCTGCAGATGAAGGAGGCCCTTGATAGCTAGGCCAGGGGGCCTGAATTTTAAGCCATGGCCATAGGGAGCAAATTGAAGTGCATATCAGAGCGGAATGTGATGTGATTAGGGCAGATCACTTTTTGGTGGTGAGGTGGAGGACAATCGGGGTGAGGGAGAGATCGCAGGGTCGTGGGGGCGTTGGTAGTGGGGCACAGCCCACACTTGCATGTTGCATGAGAAATTTTTTGAATTACAGCGCCCCCTAAGGGCTGTGGAGCATCACGATTCTTGTGTACCAGGCGCTAAGTGCAGAAGTGCCTGGCAAGGGAGGCTCTGCCGCCCAGGCCCAGTGAAGCCAACATGTACTTGCTGTAGGAGGAACAGTGCAGGAGCCGGGAAAGACTCAGAGGGTAGAGTCACTGTCTTCACCCTGGCAGGCTTGGCCTGTGGCAGGGGAGAAGGCTATGCTTCATTCACATCTGTGTTCCAAGCACCTAGAACAGGGACTTAGGAACAGAGGAAGGTGCTTAGGAAAGGTATATGGGTCCAGTTCAGGGGGTGGAGCTGGAACCAGCCGGTGAAAGGCAGGTTTTAACTCAACTCAAGTTTTGAAAATCAGAGTTGCAGCTGGGGGTAGTGGCTCACACCTGTAATCCCAGGACTTTGGGAGGCTGAGCCAGGCAGATCACCTGAGGTCAGGAGTTCAAGACCAGCCTGGCCAACATGGTGAAACCCCATCTATACAAAAAATACAAAAATTAGCCAAACATGGTGGCTCACGCCTGTAGTCCCAGCTACTTGGGAGGCTGAGGCATGAGAGTCACTTGAACCCAGGAGGCGGAGGTTGCAGTGAGCTGAGATCACGCCACTGCACTCCAGCCTGGGCAACCTTGGTAGAAAGAAAGAAAGAAAGAAAGAAAGAAAGAAAGAAAGAAAGAAAGAAAGAAAGAAAGAAAGAAAGAAAGAAAGAAAGGAGGAAAGAAAGAAAGAGGAAAGAAAGAAAATCGGAGTTGCCTAAAGAGAGAAGTGGCTACTGAAGAAGGAGAGACTTTCCTATTGAGGGATGTGAGTGGGCAAGGACAGCAACTGGGGTGGGGGAAATTGGGTGGGTGACCAACAAAGCACCTTCCAGTTAGGAGATTCCAAAACCGTGATGATGAGGAGGAGGACGACAGCAGCCTCTGTGTATTCAGCACTGGTATGCCTGCTTCTGTAAATACTTCACCTCTAACATTCATTCCACATAAGAGGAAACTGAGGCTCACCCAGGTGAAGTCGTCCAGGTAAATGGCAGGGCCAGGGCTTGAACCTACATCTGTCTCATTCCAAAACCTACATTCTTTCCAGTACACCTTTGGAAGGCCAGCAGGGTTTGGAAAATTGGAGGCGTCCTCTAAATATATACGGTCCTCTCCAAATTAATCCCTGATCTGCCAGTATGGCCTTGAGCAGATGGGGTACCCAGGTCTGCCACCAAGGAGCTCGTGGACTCAGGCCAGAGACAAAAAAAAAAAAAAAAAGCCACTGTCACCTGGAATACAGACAAAGGTGATCTGAAATGTACAGATCCAATCGTTGCTAAAGTGCTTGGCACTGGAGGCCTGGCAAAGATGGCACTGCGGGCCAGAGACCCACGGGGCAGGTTGGGACTCCCAAGAAGCAGCCATGTGTAGCAGAATGTGTGGTGGGCCAGCGAGGATATGTTCTCACGCTGGATTGTGAAGGCTGTGGTTTCTAGGTGGAGACCACTGGGGACGCCTACATGGTGGTGTGGGGGCTGCCTCAGTGCAATGGGAGTCAGCATGCGGCCGAGATCAATAACATGGCTCTGGATATCCTTGGCTCTGTGGGTGACTTCTGGAAGAGGCATGCACCCAACGTGCCCATTTGCATCAGGGCTGGCCTGCATTCAGGTATGGGCTAGGGGCCTCCAGGGTGAGGGGGCCACATCCATCTCCCAATCTTCCCTGGGGCGCTGGCTGAGACGCCTCCAGTGGCATGCTTCTGGATGTCTGAGATTCTAAAACTCTATAGTAAAAACATTTTATGTTTCTTTTTCCTTACATTATTTTGAGGTCCTAATTATGTTATAAATAAGAGAGTCTGGCCAGGCACGGTGGCTCACGCCTGTAGCCTGAGCATTTTGGGAGGCCCAGGCAGGGGGATCACAGGAGGTCAGGAGTTTGAGACCAGCCTGGCCAACATGGAGAAACCCTGTCTCTACTAAAAATACAAAAATTAGTTGGGCGTGGTGGCGCACGCCTGTAATCTCAGCTACTCGGGAGGCTGAGGCACAAAAATCGCTTGAACCCGGGAGGTGGAGGTTGCAGTGAGCCAAGATGGAGCCACTGCACTCCAACCTGGGCAACAGAGTAAGATTCTGTCTCCAAAAAAAAAAAAAAGAGAATATGTGATGCTGATAGTCTGATGGAAGAGGCAGGACAGAAACCTTCTGTGGTCATGCAAACAACCAAATGATTGCTGGGATGGGTCTGGGAGAGCCCTCAGAGTCATGAGTATACCCTTCCCATGTCCCTACTCCTTCCACCATGGTTCCCCTCGCCTGCAGGATAAAGTCCATTGGCACTGCCACCACAGCCCCGCCACTGCCATAGCCTCTCCAATCGCATCTCCCACCACTTCCTGCATGGCCCTCCATCCACACTCAGCTGTGTGCAGTTTCACACACACGGGTTCCCTGCCTCTGTGCCTCTGCACCTGCTGTTCCCTGCCCACTCATTCTCTCATCCCTCAAAACAGAGCACATGTATCCTCTTCTCCAGCAAGTCCCCTGGGCTGGGTTAGAGGCCCTTTTTGGTGCTGGCACAGTCCTGGTGCTTCTTTCATCACAGCCTTGATTGCAGGTTACACATCTCTCCCCACTAGGCTGGGAGCTGCCCAAGAGCAGGGAGGGGCTCTGATCTATCTACGGCCCCTCACCTCCAGCACAGAGCCTGGCACAAGCATCAGCTCCTCTCTGGATGTCATTGGAGACTCCAGTTAGCTTTATCCTCACCCCGCAACTGGAGCCCAGGACGTGCAGTGGGGAATGGCACGGAGGGTAGAGAAGGGTGAGGCTGTCACTGGGCTCTCTCTCTGGTCCAAGACCTGCTGGAGCTCACTGGGTACATTCGAGTTTCAGGGCCCTGTGCAGCAGGGGTCGTGGGTCTCACGATGCCTTGGTATTGCCTCTTTGGGGACACTGTCAACACGGCTTCCCAGATGGAGTCCACAGGGCTGCATGAGTATCTCACACTTCTATCCTGCCCGGAGAGAGACTCTTTCAGTAACCTGTGCGGCCTGGCTGTTTAATATAGTTCTTGGTAACCAAATCACCACCTGGTGGTGGCATACCCTAGTTTTCAGGAAAGCAACTACTATGTTGGTGCAAAAGTAATAGCCATTTTGGCATTAAAACTAATGACCACGCCATTCTCCTGCCTCAGCCTCCCGAGTAGCTGGGATTACAGGCGCATGCCACCACACCTGGCTAATATTTTGTATTTTCAGTAGAGACAGGGTTTCATCATGTTAGCCAGGATGGTCTTGATCTCCTGACCTTGTGATCCACCTGCCTTGGCCTCCCAAAGTGCTGGGATTACAGGCGTGAACCACCAAACCCGGGAGGCTGAGCAGTGAACCGAGATCGCAAAAAAAAAAAAAAAAAAGAAAAAGAAAAAGAAAAAAAACAGCTAATGGCTAAAGCTGCAATTACTTTTGCACCAACCTAATAGAAGGAGATGATATATGTCATTGGCTCTTTTAACTTTCCACACAATATTTGTGGTGATCTCATGAGGGCATTAGCAGAGAAAACAATGACTCAAGAGGCAGGAAATCTGGGTCCTAGCCCTGGCTCTGCAACTGGCTTGCTTAGTGTCTTTGGGCAAAATGTTCTTCCTGTAGGCCTTAGTTTCCCCATTGTACAAAGAGGAGACCCTTTAAAGTGTTTTTTTTTAATTGGTCACGTGCCACCTCCTTTTATGCTGGGGCAGTCCTGACACCACCGTGAAGACATCCCCAGCGTTTTTGGCCCTTACTGGCAGCAGGAGCTACCATGATGGCTTGGCTAGAGCAGCTAAGATGTTGAAGCGCCAGGTCCTCTGCCTCTGGCTGTGTAGGTAGTTGCTCCTTAATGTTCAGGGTACATACATCCTGCATAACTGGACGCTATGGCTCTACTGGGAAGTCCTGCTCTTAAAAGAAAACTAAAAACTGTGTATCTTCTCAGACTCAGCCTTCACAGACTTGCTTACAAGTAGAAATTATGTTCCTAGGGGTTCTGACTCCATCGTGAGTTCCCCTTAGCACTCAACCTATGTAATTTGCTTTGCCTCTGGGTCTCTTTTAGTGTTCCAACAATTTAGAGGGACAAGAGGCCCAGAAGAAGGGTATTGCATAAATCATCACTATGTGTATGATTGATTGGATTGATTGGAACTGCAGTCATTGCAGCCTCTTAACGATTTTACCAAATACTAGGTATGCTGTCACCAGGTGATGATCTGATGACTGCCTTTCTTCTCAGCATACAGAATTCATGTCAGCCGAAGCACTGTCCAGATACTGCTCAGCCTTGATGAAAGCTACCAAATTGATATCAGAGGTCAGACTGAGCTGCAGGCGAGAGAATTTTGTGGTCTTTGTGGGAAAAGTCTCCAAGGATCCAGTTTCTGTGGGAAGCAGGAAAGATTCTTATCTGACTGATGTGGCTGCCCAAGTTGGGGATGTAGCTGGTCACCTTTACATGCCCTCTATGCTCTCCAAATTCTAAAGAAACATTGCTTCCTGGGAGCCATCTTGCTCCTTGTGAGAGGAAAGGCCAGGACAGAGAAGTCACTTCTCCTGATGACCTATCTGTGTAGCACACCAGTGTACAACACACATCAAAATATTTATCACTCATAGTAATAATGAAAGGAGCATCGTTGTCCCCATTTTACAGTTGAAAAAATTCAATTAAAGAGGCAGAGTGGCTTGTCAAAGTCACATAGCTCGTAATTCAGATCTCATGGCTCCAAAGCCTGTGCCTTCTCCATAGCACTGTTGGGCTCCTGCCCATCCCTCAGAACCCCAGATCAGACATCACCTCTCACTGCAGCCTACCCTGACCCAGGAACACTCATCCTCCTCCTCTTTCCCTACAAACAGTGACTGCCATGCCTTCTCTGTGTACCCACCAGCCCCAAGGCCAGTTCTCTGCTGTTACAGTGTAATGTTGGGTTGTTAATGCTCATGATTACCTCAAAGGCAGAGAAAGGTCTGTAACCTGTGCATTCTCTCTCAACATTATCATTCTATAAAGGCAATGGTACAGCATTCCTTTCAGTGACTTTTCTTCCTACCCCACCTCCTCTTCCTCAAATTCCTAAGCTGAAGCCAGGTCTGGCAGGGAGACCGGAGCAATCTAGCTTAAAGGCCTGATGCACTGGGTCCCAGAAATTCGGTGCCATATGGGACTCACTTCATTACACTGTGGAATGTCGGTGCAGGAGGGTGCAGCACAGAGACGGGCAGCAACTTGTTCATGATCACACAGCCTGTGAAGGCCAGCAAATGTGGAATCCTTTGCTCTGGATGGCTGGGGTTGGGGAGAGTGAGCTGGAATAAGTCAGAGCAGATGTGTCTTATTTAGGGGGGTGAACACTGGGCGTCCTGAGGAATGGATGACTTATGCCAGAAAGGGACACAGAGAGTTGTGGGGAGGGCAGAGAGGCGTGGAGAGGGCAGAGTCATGGGGAGGGCAGAGAGTCGTGGGGAGGGCAGAGAGGTGTGCGGAGGGCAGAGAGGTGTGGGGAGGGCAGAGAGGTGTGGGGAGGGCAGAGAGGTGTGGGGAGGGCAGAGAGGTGTGCGGAGGGCAGAGAGGTGTGGGGAGGGCAGAGAGGTGTGCGGAGGGCAGAGAGGTGTGGGGAGGGCAGAGAGGTGTGCGGAGGGCAGAGAGGTGTGGGGAGGGCAGAGAGGTGTGCGGAGGGCAGAGAGGTGTGGGGAGGGCAGAGAGGTGTGCGGAGGGCAGAGAGGTGTGGGGAGGGCAGAGAGGTGTGCGGAGGGCAGAGAGGTGTGTGGAGGGCAGAGAGGTGTGCGGAGGGCAGAGAGGTATGGGGAGGGCAGCATGCCAACCTTAGGCTCTTCAGGCTGGCCCAAGGGCTCCAAGGACAATATTCATCCCATAGAGCCCTGGCCCAGGATGGGACATGGAACCTCCAGCCCAGCCAGCCCCAACCCTCATGTTCTCAAGCCCCCTCGCTCCTGACCTTCAGGAGCTGCACTCCCACCCCAGGGGAGGCCACCATACCAGGTCCTTCCATTGTGAAGGTTGGAGAGAATCACAGATAGTGAGATCTTAGCACTCTAGATCTGCTGATCACAGGGCTCATGATTCTTTTCTCTCTCTCTCTCTCTCAATCTCTCTCTTCTTTCTTTCTTTCCCAGGCTGGAGAGCAGTGGCACGATCTTGGCTCACTGCAACCTCCACCTCCCAGGTTCAAGTGATTCTTATGCCTCGGCCTCCCGAATAACTGTGATTACAGGCATGTGCCACCGTGCCTAGCTAATTTTTGTATTTTTTAGTAGAGATGGAGTTTCTTCACGCTGGCCAGGCTGGTCTTGAACTCCTGACCTCAAGTGATCCACCTGCCTCAGCTTCCCAAAAGGCTAGGACTATAGGTGTGAGCCACCACGCACTCGGCTGGGTTATTTCTTTAACAGAGAAATATTAACTTATTTAATCTTTACAACTTTGTGAGGTACTGAGGCAATGGAGGCACAGAGAAGTAAAGTAAGTTGGCCAAAGTCACACAGCTAGGAGGCAGCAGAGCCAGGATTTCAATCTCCAGGCTCTAGGCTGCTCTCCATGGAGCTGTTGAATCACACATTTTGTCCTTGCTCTTCAGCTTGAGGAGGTTTGCATGGGGAGGGACCTTCCCATCCCCTTCCCTCTCTCTTCCAAGGGAAGGGCATCGAAGAGACCTACTGGCTGGGGGGAAGGCAGGCTTCCCCAGGCCCCTCCCCGCACCTGTGGACATCAGACCTGGGTGAGTAAGAGAGATTTCCCAAAAAGCTTGGACGCTTTTGTTTTGCATTTGGTATTTGTTATTTTTCTGATTATAAAAGTATTTCCCGCCTAGTGTGGAAAACTTGGAAAATACAGAATTCTTCAAATATTCAATAATCCCCATCTTTCTACTCCTGGGAGGCAGCTGCTGTTAGCACTTCAGCAGGGCTCCCACACACCTGTTTCTCATGTGCTTGGCGTGCGTGAGGTCATGTGGCCCAGATCACTTCTCATCCTGACCTGTGCCCTCAGCTCACTGTCCTGAGCACCTTCCTGTATTGTTCAGAGTACTTTATAAACATACCCACAGTAGGCCAGGCATGGTGGCTCATGCCTGTAATCCCAGCACTTTGGGAGGTCGAGGCAGGTGGATCACCTGAGGTCAGGAGTTCGAGACCAACCTGGCCAACATGGTGAAACCCCGTCTCTACTAAAAATACAAAAAGTAGCTGGGCATGGTGGCGGGTGCCTATAGTCCCAGCTACTCAGGAGGCTGAGGCAGGAGAATCGCTTGAACCCAGGAGGCCAAGGTTGCAGTGAGAGGAGACTGGGCCATTGCACTCCAGCCTGGGCGACAAGAACAAAACTCTGACTCAGAAAACAAAAAACAAAAACCATAAACATACCCGCAGTGACTGCATCTGGATTGCAACATGTGGACACTACAGGATTGCAACATGTGGACACTCCAGGATTTGCAAAGCCTATCTCTATTTCAGAGAATGCAGAATCTTTCCATTTTGAGCTGACTACAGGTCATGATTTGGTAAACATTATCATGCATTTATTGCTATTCAGACTATTTCTGCAGATGAGGAATTTTTAGATAAAAAGAGCACCCACATTTTGGGGGCCATGTGAAGCAGATTCTCAGAGAGCTTGTGCCTGCTTGGTGGTTTGTCTCTTCCCTCTGTCCTCTGTCCCCTAGAACCCATGTCCCTCACTGAGGGCAATATGGATGGGGTTGGGGAAGGGAGAAAAGTTAATAACATTTTACTTCAAAGTGCTCTTCCCTACCCACTTCCACCCCATCAGTGGGCAGGCAGTCTGCAGAGGGTCGGAGGGCAAGGGGCACAGGTGTCGCCAATTGCCAAGAAGGTCCCAGAGACCATAGAGGCTGACTGGCTGATTGCACTGGTAGGGAGGCTGAGCCTGGGGAAGGGCAGGGCCCCACCTGGAGTGCTACATTGACACCACATCAGTGCCTGGGCCAGAGCTCAGGCTTGCTGTCTCCCTGCCCAGAATGCACCCTTCATCAAAACTTCCAACGGGCTCTGCTCAGTTCTTCCAAGATGCCCCCCCCCCACACCCAAGGCCACCTCTTCCCATCCTCAAAGACAAGCAATATGGGCTTCCTGGGAAGGGACCACAGTTGGAGCAGCCCAGGCTGAGCATCCTCCAACCAGGCGGGACTGATGTGAACAGGGCAGGTCACAGCAGCCTTTCCCCTCCTGCAGTTGGGGGGCCAAGGCCTTGGGACCCCAGGGAGCCTGGGGCACAGCGGTGCCTCAGGGCAGGAGTTGCTGCCGTTCATCTGAGTTCCCCCTTGCCACACACATCAGGGTCCAGAGGGGCTCCCAGCAAGGGGGAGAGGGAAAGAGAGTGAGTGCGTGGGCAGACGCCAGCATAGGATGGCGAGCCTCCCGGGGTGCAGACACACAGGGACACCCTTTTCACAGGGACATGCCAGCCTCTTAGAGGCAGAGCCAGCTTGTGCTGGTAGAAAGGCCTTCACACGGCTGGGGCCCTTCTCCTTTGCAGAGTGATGGATGGCCTGCGGGACAGGCAGCATGATGTGAACGCAGGGCTCAGGCCTGGCCCTGACTGTTGTGTGGCAGATCTTGCTCTTGTCTGGGCCCGTTGGGCTCTTCGGCTGGACTCGGTCCTCAGCTCCCCCGTGGCCCTCTTCTCCCTTCCCTTACGTGGAGGGCCTCTCCTCCCGTTCTCCTCCCTGTGTCCTGAGGAGTGAGCCCTCCTCTGGCCTTGCCTCCCTACCAGCGCCCACCCCACTGCTCATCTCCACTCAGAGCTCAACTTCTCAGGAGCTGGTGGCTGCCGCTGACTTCACTTCCTCACCTCCCACTCCCTCCTCGGCCCCCGCAGTCTGACTTCCACCCCCTCGGGCCAGAGGGCTCTTCGGAAGGTCTCCGGTGACCTCCGTCCATGTCACCAGATCCGGGGGCAGTTTCAGTTCTCAACCTGACTGCTCAGCAGCGTTCGCCCTGCTGCCCTCCTTTTCCTAAAAACTCTCTTCCCTGGCCTCCTCCTCTGGCACCAGCTCATCCTCCCCTTCTTGGGGCCTCCCTCTCTACCCAGACACTAATGACACCCAGTACACGTCTCGGGCTCCCACCCCACTGGGCACCAGGCTCCCGTAGCTCTGGCTGCTCACTCAATGGTTCCTTCTGGGGCTTCACAGCACCACGGATTGCAAAGCTCCAGCAACCCTTGAAACCTGGTCCTCCAGCATCCCCAGTCAGACAGCCCAACACCATCCCGAGCTCCTGGCGTCTCCACACCTACCCCTATCCATTAGCAAGTCTGGAGCCTCCAGAGCCTCTGGGGAGGCAGGTGGGAGTCCTTGCCCCCTCCCAGGCCCCAGGCTCAGATCCTGCACACAGGATGTGTGTGTGCCTAGCAGCCCCCACTCCATCACACATCCCTCCTCCGGCTGGCTTCTCCACCTCCCTGCACCCACCCTGGCCCAAGCCACCACGCCTCTCAGGTGGCCCGCCGCAGGCTCCTAGCCAGTTCCCTTCCATCCATCTCTACCCGGCAGCCAGAATTATCTTTTAAAAATACAAACATGGGCCGGGCGTGGTGGCTCACGCCTGTAATCCCAGCACTTTGGGAGGCCGGGGTGGGCAGGTCACTTGAGGTCAGGAGTTGGAGACCAGCCTGGCCAACACGGAGAAATCCCATCTTTACTAAAAACACAAAAATTAGCCAGGTGTGTGGCAGGCGTCTGTAATTTCAGCTACTTGGGAGGCTGAGGCATGAGAATCGCTTGAACCCAGGAGGCGGAGGTTGCAGTGAGCGGAGATCGTGCCACTGCACTGCAGCCTGGGTGACAGAGCAAGACTCTGTCTCAAAACAACAACAATAACAAAAGTGACAGACATGATGGATAGGACAGGTTGCTGCTTCTAAGCCTTCCAGGCTGTCCCATTGCCCTAAGACTAAGCAGCCTTTCGTGCAGCCTCCAAGGCCCTGAGCTGTCCAGCCAGTGCCTGCCCCTTGGCCCGGCCTCTCCTGCCACCTTCTGCTGCTCACCACCTGCTCACGGGCCTCCTCGCTGTCCCTAAAGCACACCATGTTCTTCCTACCTCCGGCCGCTTGCTCTTGCTGTTCCTGTACCTGGAATGCCCTTTCTGTCATCCTGGTCTCAGTCAAATGCTGCTTCAGTCAGGAGGTGGCACAGGTCACACACTCTAGATGGGCCCTGCTGTCACCCTGCAGCTCATTTCCCAGCGTGGTGGCCCCCACAGCACTGGTAACTACTGACACTTCTTTTTTGCCAGTTGACGGAGCTTGCCCTGCCCATGTAAGACTCAGGAGATCCCGGACCACCAAGACATCGGCACATCCGTCCATCGGTGCTCAGCACCCAGGGAATGTGACCTCTTGAGTCTCTTATGCACCAGCCGCCTTCCACCAAGTCCCCTGCCCCGGTCTGTCCCTTCAGGCACTACTGAAAATCCCAGCTCCCAGCCCTCACCCTGCCCATCCTGTCTCAGAACCCGGAACCTGCAGATCCGGCAGCCATTTGTCATCCTGCGCCCCCTCAGCTGATGGCTTTTCTGGACAGAAACTTTAGAAAGTGCCAGAAATGTTTTCATCTTCTTGGCTTAGAGGGAGAGAGGAGAGCAGAGGTTAGTCGCAGTGGGCACCACCTGATGTGGGAGCCTCCCAGACCTCCAGGCAGGCAGGGGAGGGTCTCCGCACCTCAGTCCTGCACATAAGCTCACCAGGTGCACACACTCGTCATGGGTGTGGAACACCACGTGCCCCTCTACTTGTCTGGAGATGAGATCACAGACAGACAGACAGACACACACACACACACAGAATCTCTGCAGGAGGGGCTCAGGACAGGACAGGCTGGATAAGAACTTGTCTTGGAGCCGCATTTACAAAGCAGTTACCAAATTTTTGCTTGCACTGTATGTTATAATTTGATTTTTATTTTTTTGAAGCCAAGTTTCCTAAAAATGTTTTTATCCCCACTTTATGTATTTCCCATATCTGCAGAAGTGATTTATCTTTCTATCTGGGGATTTTGAGGAGTCTGGTGGAGATCGGGGGAGGGAACAAAGGGCCCCCCCATACCCCCCGCAACCATGTCTTGGGGTAGCCACAAACTCAAGCAGCAGTGCCCACAGAAGCACTTTTCGTCAGACATCACAGAGACACTCCACACAGTGGCCCCCTCTCTCCTCTGCCCCCGCAAAACAGGCGCAAAAACCTCCCCTGCCAGCCAGGTTGCTGCGAGACCCTGGCTGTCCCTCAGAGCCTGGCTTTCTTCTCTGGGTAACGGCAGTGACCCAGCTCCACCCTGTTCCTGGCACCTGTGGGCAGCAAGTGAGAAAAGGAAAGTGTGTAGGAGTCCATGGTCCCTACCCTGGATCTGTATATTACCTGGGAGTCACAGAAGCCCTCACCATGGCCTCCCAGCCGCCCAAGGTCATGTCCTGAGTAGGGGTGGAAGCTGGGGTAGTTCCCCATCTCCTAGGAGGCCACTGTACTTGAAGCCACACCTGCAGATGAATCAGCAACGGCATGGCCTTGGAAAAGACACTTCACCTTTCCCAGCCTCAGATCCCTAAAGTTCAAGGCAGGGCAGGTGGCGTGTGCCCATGGCTGGGCTGCTCGCGGCCCAGGAGCACGAAGGAAGTGAAAGGAGCTCCCCGTCAGCAGGGTGGGGCTGTAAAAGCTACGACTGTGGCTTTCAGTGGTCGCTTTGTGATTCTTGTTTCTCCTTTTTCTCCAGAGACCCTTAGTAAGACTTCATAAACCAAGAAATCAGGGCAGACTTTGCCAAAGCCCGTCAGGACACGGCAGGGACCCAGAGCTCCGGGAAGACCTTGGCCAGGCCCTGAGTAGAACGGTGTGGGGCAGGTGCCTGCACCAGCGCAGAGCCTCCTGTGGATACCCCTTCCCCCTCCCTGCTCCACTTCCTTCAAAGACTTCCTTGCTGAGCTCCCTGGTGGCCAACCTGGTGCTTGTTACTAAGTGCCCAGAGTGATAGTAATTGATGCATTCCCATAAGAATCCTAGAGTTGAACTTGCCTCTCAACACCAAAACAATAAAAATAGAAACCCTCCCCTCCTTTCACATGGTGCTTTGTCCTCGGCAAATGGTTTTGATGCAGAGAGCTCATTACCACGAGAGCCGACCCTGAGGAGCCCTGTGCCCACTGCTGGCTGCAGGGCCCAAGGCCCAGGGGGAGGAGGTCATTTGCCCCAGGTGGCACAGCTGCTTTGGGCAGAAGCAAGGCTGGGACGAGGAAGAGAAGCCAGGCAGACGAGGGCTCCAGGCTCAGCTGGCCTCCCACTTGCAACATATCTGTTTTGTCATCTCTAAAAGGGGCATTGAGAGGATTCAGAGCTTCTAACACAGGGCCTGGCCCATAGGAAATGCTCAAAGTGCACTGCCTCCTTCCCTGCCTCTCCTCCCCAAACCAGCACGTTGCCTCCTTCCCTGCCTCTCCTCCCCAAGGCAGCCTAAACCTTCAGGTGTCTGTGAGCACTGTGTCAGGAGTCCAGGTCTTGGGACACAGGAACTCAGAAACTCAAGATGGAGGAGGGAAGGTGAGAATTCCTCAGTTTTCAGGAAAATGAGATGAGAGTTCTGTCTTACAGAAAAAAAGAAAAAAAAGAAAAAAAAACCCAACAGCCAACTTATTAAATTGGCTTCCAACATCAAAGAGTGCTCACCAAATCCTCGCGGGTGATTTCAGAGCAGGCAAGATCAGGCACACGTGGAATTCATTTCCCCAACTGAGGGGAGAGGGGCGGGGCCAAGTGGGCAGGTTAAGCCCCAAACAAACTTATCCTTTCCTCAAAAGACCCCTTAGGAGGGGGGAGCTGGCACGAAAACTTTGAAGTGGTGGTTGTTGGGAAAATGTTCTGCCTGAGGGCTGCTGTGCCCACAGATGCCAGGGTGCCCCTGTGTGTGTGTGTGTGTGTGTGTGTGCGTGTGTGTGTAAGAGACAAGAGGTATGTAAGGATGTGATGGTGATTGTAGAATTGGCTTTGGGAGATGCCACTGCCTGTCCCTACCTGTGCAACTTTGGGCCTAACCTTTCTATGCCTCAGTTTCCTGAAATGCAAAACGGAGCCAGTTACTCTTACATCCCATATCATCATGAGAGTTAAATGAGAGGACTGTGGAAACACCACATCTGACCCTGCGAGCCTGCAGGAGTGTTGAGCAGGGAGGATCTGCACGTGTGTATCTGTGGAATGTGCCCATGGCTTGTGTGTGATTGTGTCTGTGTGTGTGGGACAGCTGTGGGGTGGGGTGGGGGAAAGGGACAGAGATGTGGCCCTGGTTTCTCCACAGGCCCTCTGGGTGGCCCCCTTTAGGGCTATGGATTTTCTCTCGGGGCTCTAGTTTCTTCATCTGTAAAATGAGTACATGGTCTAGGTGACTCCTGAAGCCCCTCTGGGTGCATAGCTGTGTGTCTGCCATGAGCATCCATGAGCATATGCATGGGTTTGTGCCCTGGCACCACAGCTGGGCAGGAGGAGACTGGAGCTCAACCAGGACTCCCCTTTCCTACTGTGGACTGAAGGCCTGTGTTCTCCGCCCACATTCCTATGTCGAAACCCCAGTCCCAATGTGATGGCTTAGGAGGTGGGACCTTTGAGAGGTGATCAGATTATAAGGCTGGAGCCCTCACAAATGGGATTAGTGCCCTTGTGAGAAGAGGCCAGTGAGCTAGCTCTTTCCACCAAGGGAGAGCACAGCAACAAGGGGCCATCTGCGAACCTCTAAGAGAGGCCTCACCAGTGCCAGGCCCTGACGGCACCTTGATCTGGGACTTCCAAGCTCCAAAACGGTGAGAAGCAAATATCTATTGTTGAAGCCCTCCAATCTGTGTTATTCAGTTACAGCAGCCCAAGCTGACTAAGACACCCGCCAGGAGCCAAGTGGCCCAGGCTGGTCTGTTGGCGCCTCTAGGCCTTCTGTTCCTCACTGCACAGGAGGGTCCAGGCCCCTGCCCTAACTGCCTTATGAGGCTGCTGTTAGATCAAGGAGGCAGTGCGTGTGAACACATGCTCAGCTAAGAAGTGTGGTGCAGATGTGACTTGGGGGGTGGGGTGGGTGAACAGATCTGTGTGACCTTGTATATTTAAGTGGACACCAGAGCTGAAAGGGCCCTTTGCAGGCAAGTGACAGTGAGCCTGTGCCTGTGCCTGTGGACATGTGTGGGTTGTCATTGTGTCTGTGTCTGCATGTATGTGCTCATCTGTGGGCATCTGTGCATGTTGTCTGTGTATATGTGCATTTATGTGTCCGTGTGTTTCTGTGTACATGCATTTATGGCCTTGGTGTGTCTACATGTATGTGGCTTTACTGTGTATGTTATGTGTCTGAGCGTGTCTGAGCACCAAAATCTGGGGCAGTGGTACATCCCTTCCTGTCCCAAAATCTGGGGCAGTGACACATGTATCTGTGTGCATACCATGTGTGTCCATATGTGTGATGTGTGTCCAAGTACCTGTTGTGTGCATGTGTGCTGTTTGTCAGGGTGTGTCTAGATTCAGCCATGGGTCTTCATGCTCTTGGGCCCTCTGGAAGGCTGTATGGTGGGAGCAGCTCTTGCCCCTCTGCTCACTCCCTCAACTGCCCTTGCTGAGACGGGCTGAGTCAGCTCTGTTCTTAGAGGCTCCTAAGGACTCTAGGAGGAAACTCTGGCTCCAAAGCTGACATACTGCATGTAACTAGACTCCCTACATTGGTCTGTTTTCACACTGCTATAAAGATACTACCTGAGACTGGGTAATTCATAAACAAAAGAGGTTTAATTGATTCACAGTTCTGCATGGTTGCGGAGGCTTCAGGAAACTTACAATCATGGCAGAAGGCAAAGGGAAGCAAGGCAACTCTTATATGGTGTTGAGAGAGAGAGAGAGAGAAGGGGGAAGCGCCCGACACTTACAAAACAACCAGATCTCATGAGAACTCACTCACTACCATGAGACCAGCCTGGGGAAACCACCCCCATGATCCAATCACCTCCCACCAGGTCCCTCCCTTGACACGTCATTCAGATTACAATTCGAGATGAGATTTGGTTGGGGACACAGCCAAACCATATTTCCCCCCTCACAACACACACCAGGGTTCTCACCTCTCTCTAACCTTCCTCCATCAGCTAGGGACAAAGGAAGAAGGCCCACGCCCACCTGGATCCTGCATCATGCCCCAGTCCGGGGCTGGCCGTTTCCTCCTGGGAGGGTTTATGTCTCATTTATTTCCCCACTTACCTGCTACCTGCTGTGGGCCAGGTGTGTGCCAGGAGCTTCATGCACATTGTCTCAACCATGCCCACTCTCTAAAATGAGAGTTATTTGCGCACTTTACAGATGAGGAACTGGAGGCTTGGAGGGTGAAGTGCCTTGTATGTGTCAGCCCATCTGTCTCCTGATCTGAGGTGGTGATGCAGGGCTACAAAAGCCCAGAAAAACAGCAATGGTCCCTGGAGGGTTCCCAGGGGAGGCAGCCTCAGTGAGCACACAACTTCCTCTTCTGCAGAACAGGGGTGAGGACAGCACCTTCCAGGTGAGTCTGAGGAAGCCCTCAGGATGAGCCAGCATGGCATTCGCATGGGCTTCCATGCACATGCTCAGATGGGACCCCAGAGATGGAGCCCCAAGTCATGGCTTTCATGATGAGTCAATGCCAGCTGGTGCCAATGAAGGCCCCCTGCCTTCCCCCCAGCAGCCTGTGACCATTCACCTGTCCGTTGGAGTACATTCCCAGCAAGGGGACATTCTGGCATTTCTAGAGGTTGGGTTCTCACTATGGCAGATGGAGCTATGGGCTTCCAGAAGGTCCTTGCAGGGCTGGGTGATCTGGAATTGCTTGGTCCCTGGTTCTTCAGGTGGGCACACTTTGGGATGGACTCCTTAGAAAAGCCCAAATACTTTAGCCTGGCATTCAAGGCCCTACACATGCTGGCCCCACCTCATCTGCCCCCTACACAACCAACTCTTTGGCTATGACACACTCCTTACTCTTCTGCAAACCCCTCATGATGCGGCATCTTTGCTCTTGTTATTTTCTCTACCTAGATGACTTGTCCCTTTTTCAACACCTGGTGAATGCCTCTACATCCTTCAAAGTCCACCTAAAATGCCACCTTCTCCTGAAACCCTTTCCCAGTCCTCCTCGGTATGGAATTAGTAGCTGCCATGCCTGATCCTCACTTGACAGGAGGGACCTTATCTAGTTCCTTCCTTTAGTCCAATGCCCAGGAAGAGGCATGTACGAGAAAGCTGAATTGATGAATGAACAAATTAAGGAACTAACTAGCCCGAAGGCATCGAATAAATAATCTCCCCTCTCGCAATGCCAGCTCCTGAGGTCGCCTTTTGGTTTCTCCTCTGCTGTTCTCTGCATCTGAGCTTGGTTGATCTGATTCTTAGCTGGGATCCCGGCACACCAGGCACAGGCAGCATGTCAGCTCATGGCTCCCCTCACAGCCCTGCCTCTGCTCACCACTGTCCTCATGCTGCAGTGGATGCCCTCACCTCCAACCCCTGCACCGGCCTGGAGGCTCTTTCCCAGCTCCCTGTTTCCCACTCCTTCTGGCTAACTCCTTCCTCTCCAAATCTCTGTTCTTCTGCCATTGCCTCCAGGATCCTTCCCTGACACACTCCCTTTCATCCCAACGTGCTGTGGGAGGGGCACCTCCTCTGGCCCCTCAGCCCTGGGCTACCCTGTCCATCACTGACTACACTCTAGGTATGGTCTTGTGTCAGCCTCTCCCTGCAGAAGGGGGCTTCTGGAGGGCAAAGGTGGGGCTGAACCCTGTTTGTGTGACCCCAGGGTCTGGCCAGGAAAGTTCAGTGGGGAAGAAATATGACAGATCAGGGGAGGTGAAGGAGGCTACTGTGGTGGCAGGTGAGCCTCCCTTTAAGGAAATCCACGTGCATGACAATCAAGATTTGCTCAAAAGACAGAGTGGAGTCTACACTCTCACAGAATGGGAGGCGAAGTGACACAGAGAAGGAGGGAAAGGCCACACATGTACTGAGCACCTGCTGTGTGCACTGTCTCAGGACCCTGCATCTTCATTGAGTGGTGAGGACATGAGGCTCTGAGAGGAGACTGACAAACCAGATGGGCTGCTGCGTTCCCCGGGGCTGTGGGGCACCCAAGCCCGGCTCCTTCTCAAGGGCTGGCCATGCCACCTCCCGTGTAGGCTCTGACCTGGCCTTCCCTGCACAAGTCCCTCTTGCTGGAGGCCCCAGTCTCTCCATCAGGACCAGCGCAGGTTTCCGCGGCCTGAGAGACTCTTTGAGCAATCCACTAGGGGGCAGGCAAGTTGTTCCAGAGTGAACCAGGAGCCCCTCTGGCAACCCAGGAGACTCGTGGGCCCCTCCCCAGCCCGCAGGCTCCCGGGGCTCGGCTGCCCAGCAGGGAGAGGGAGGAGGGGGATACATGGAGTGATGGGGCACCCCACGGAGGAGTCCCACGTGGGAAACTTCCCTGAATGACTGAAGCACAAAGAGAGTTCTTCAACAACTCTCCATTTCTCACTGGCGCACTGGGGAGCTGGATGTGGTTTTTGGCTCTGTCAAGTGCAGAGTGTGGGCTCCAGGATATGGAACCTGGCCCCTGTGCATCGTGAAACAGCAGATCTCAGGGTCCTGTCTCCACCGGAAAGGCCTGGCCCAAGTTGGTGTGTGTCCAGGATGTGTCCAGCCTCCAGACACTAACATTTTCTATGACATAACGCATAGGCGATCATCGTATACCATTCTTGCCTGGATGCTGGCTTCTGTGGCCTATCACACTCTCTCCTGGGAGGCAGTTGTGACTGCCCCATCTACAGACAGGAGAAGCATCTCTGATCTGTGGACATTTCCCCATGAGCCACAAATTACCCTGACTGCTCTGCCTGGTCTCCTGGCACAGAAATGGGTGATGGCCCTCTCTTCCCTGTCCTTCTCATGACAGCTCTCCACCACCTCCACAATCAGTCATCAAGTCCTGTGCGGCCTGCCACGATGGTCTCCGACTTCAGTCCACAACAAGGGCACCAGGCTTCATGCTGCTCTCTTGCCTCTATTCCCACCCCTAGTCTACCTGCAACGCAGACCTTGCGACGTCACTTTTCGACTTAGCAAGTGTGCACTACTGATGACCAAGGGCCTTTGCTGAGGAGCTCCTGCCAGCTGGCCCTGCCAGCTCTCTCCCCTGGCTGCCCAGCCCCTTTCTATCCCTATGCCCTGGCCCGTCTTGTCCTTCCAAATCCCTCTGACTCCCAGTTTCAACCTAGAGAGTTTTTATTCTAAAAAGTATTCCTATTAGTAGTTATATTTACCCATTAAGGCCTGGAGCCAGCGGCCTGGAGATAACCTTCCCCATCACTATTGTGTCCGGGTACAAAATCCTTCCAGCTTGAGGAACATCACAATATCGTCTCAGCATATTTTCAGAATTGTTATTACAGACATGGGCTGGTGGGAGCTGGCCATGAGGGCAGTCTCTGTTCTTCCCATGTGTCCACCTTGAGCCCACACTCTTCACTTTGACAGAAACTAAAACCACATCCAACTCCCCAGTGCAACTATGAGAAATGGAGAGTTGGTGAAGAATTCCTGGGAGCCAGAGAAGACAATGCATCATGGCTCACCACGCAGCCAAACTTCATGAACTTTTTAAAGCCTCAGTTCTCCTTCCCGGAGTCCCTTCCCTGGCAGCTGCTTCACCTTTCTCCATCCTTTTCCCATCACCCCCTCATCCCCAAATCTCCGTGTTGTCCCCAGCCCACCAGCACCCAGCCTCAGCTTCCTTGTTCATTGGTGGTTACCCAAAGAACAACTACAAGACTGGTCCAAGGTCCAGGAACCCTTTAAAGGGCCGGCTCAGGTCTCCCCAGGCACTGACTCCAAGGCTTCCCCTGTGGGCAGCCCACGGGAGGGACTTTATTTCACTAGAAAGAAGGAACTAATGTGGATGGAATATCTGCAATGTACCTCTCACTTCCATCATGCAAGGCAAAGATTATTCTCTATTTATTTTCGATGCAGCTACTGAGACTCAGTCCAAGGTCACCCAGCAAGCCAGTGGCAGAACTGGACCTCAACTCCAAAGCCCCCACCACCTGCACCACCCTGGTGGCCTTATGGGCCCCAGCCAAATACTATATGGAAAAAGGTGACTCAGACAAGGTCACCAGCTGCAAGGTAGGGCCCAGCGAATGGAGCTGGAGTAGGGTGCAGAGGACGGGGCAGGTGAGGCCAGGTGAAGCCAAGGCCAGCAGCCAGGTCTCTGGATGTGGATGGAAGAGTTGAGGGGGCAGATGCCAGAGTGTGCTATGGGCCCAGGTCAAGGTCAGAACTTGCAGGGTAGGTGGGACACGGAAGAATGAAAAGGCGGAGAAACTAATGAACTCTGGCCACCCGCCTGGGGAAGCCCACTGGAGGGCTGTTTCTTCCCACAGCCACCATGCCCTCTCACTTGGCCTCTTGGACTTATGTAGCAGGGAAATGAAGAGCTTTTTGAACTGGAGGCTCGGCTTTTTTTTTCTTTTTACTTGCATGGAAACCCCACAAGGTAGTTTCTGCAGCCCTCACCTCTGATAACTCTAAATCAGGTGAAAGAGGGAGAGATAGATGGGAAGGAAGAGAGAGAGGGGGAGGGAGAGGCAGGAGAAAGAGAGAGGGAGAGGGACTTTGATAGAGCTAACTGGGCACAGCTAGGGAGAGCAGGAAAGGGGAGAGGAGATGGTGGAGGATGTATGTGGGTTCATGATATAGAACCTGGCCCCAGTGTGTGGTGAAAGAGACAGGAAAACGGGAAGTGTGACGTGGACTCAGACGCCCTGGGCCATCAAAGGCTTTTAAGCAGGAGGGTGACCTGGTCAAACCTGTGTTTTGGAGAGACTCCATCTGGCTGCCATGTGGGGCCTGAGTGGATGAGCGGGAAAAGAGATCCTGGGCCAGGAAGCAGCCCTGGGGAAAGGGCCAGGGGAGAAAACGCCAGGCCGAAGAGGGAGTGAGAGCCGGGAGCTTCCACCTTTAGAGATCAGGTGGAGGAGGAAGAGAAGGGCCCGCAGCAGGATCCTGAAGGAGATGCGAGAGAGGAGAGAGGAGGGCCAGGAGGGGGTGTTCCAAGGTGCCACGGGAAGAAGGCCATTAAAGGAGGAGGGGAAGCTGTGAAGAACATAGCCAAGGGACCTGGGCACTGTCCCTCGGTCCGGCCACAGCAGTTCTGCCATGGATGTGCTTGCTGGAATGAGGGGCTGGAGACAGGTGGAGAATGGAGGCAATGGAGGCAGCAAGAGTGGCTTTCTTGCAGGTAGCTCCCTTGTGGGTCTGGCTAGGAGGAGATGAGAGGAGGGGGCCACAGCTGAAGGGAACCTGGAAGACCCAGAAGGGGCTTGTGAAACAGGGGCGTGTACAAGAGGGCTTGTCCAGAATGTTCCCCAGGAGGCAGGTGCTGCCTCTGCCAGCAGGAAGCACAGCCCATCCACCAGGAGGCCAGGTGGTCACTGATGCCAGCAGAGGCAAGTTTGGTTTTGGGAGTCAGGTTCAGGCCTCAAATCCGGGTCTCCTGACCCCAGCACCGCAGGAGAGAAAAACCAGCAAGCAGGCTGAAGTCACACAGCCTAGAAGAGGTCAGGGAGTGGCAGCCCTGAGGCCACATAACCCCTTTTTAAGCTTCCAGACCTTCAGAGAGATTGGCTTGTGGACAAGGCCTGGCATCCACCCCTCAGGAGACAGGATGCAGTACTCTGCATTCTGAAGCCCCAGCCCAGCTCCCAGGGCCCGAAGCTCACAGCATCCCAGCTGGATTAATTATGAGATTCCTGGGAGGCCAAAGGAGTCTGTCTGACTAATTTAGCCCAAACTATGTCCTTTCCCCTCCTTTCCTTTTTCACGTCAGGAAACCAGCCCTAGTGGAAGCCACTTGACTTATGTGTGGTCTGCTTCTGAGAAAAATCAGAGTCACGAGCCACGTGAGATGACAGCCTAGTTCCCATGACCATGTGCACCTGTGCCTGTGTGTACAGGCATGCTCACGTGTGTGCGTGTGTGCACGTCCATGCACACAAACGAGAGGCTTATCTGTGCTCTCTGCTGTGTGTGCACTGGGTTTGGGGAGCCTTGGTATTTTAAGTCTATCGTACATACTGGATGTGAGCTGTGTTTGTGTGCAATGTGTGTGGTATGTTTGTGAGTGTGGTGTTCGTGTAGGATGTATGGATATAGTGTGTGTACACGGTGTATGCTCAATGTACATGTTTGTGTTGTGTTTTGCACATGTGTTTAATTGAGAGTTGGGTTTGTGCAGGGTGTATGTAACCATGTGTGGTGACTGTGTGACTTTTGAGGGCGTCTCTGAAATATCTGAATGTTTGTGAATCGTGTGTGTGCCTATGTGAAATTCGTGTATGAGGTCGATGCATGCTTGTTGTTTTCGTGAGTCGTGGCCCTGTGCATCTCGTGTTGCCTCTGAGGGTGCATATGAAGGATGTGTGTGTGGCTGTGGCTGGGCTGTTGTTGCAGGTGCACTATGTCTGTGGGGCGAGCGCATGTGGCTCTCATCAGCAGGTGGAAAAATGTCATGGGGGAGGGGTGAAAGTCCAATGTAGCAGAGAGGGCAGCCCCCTCTTGCCTCCTCCTTGCCCCTGTAGAGCCTCAGCTTCCCCTCAATGGATAGTACTTGAAGGACTCTAGGAAGACCCTATGGTCATGAGGAAGATGGCAACATGACTAGGACAAGATGGGGGCTCTGTGACCTGTGCCTAAGAAGACCCTGTCCCAGTGACAACTGGGTGTGCCTAGGCCTTCGCCCCCTCACTTGCCCCTTGAGGGCTTCCACCTGCCCCCCTGAGGAACGCTGTACCCTCATGCTGCCTACCCATACTGTCCCTGAGGGGCAGCCACAGCTACATTCTAGGCAGGTTTCCTCCCTACATCCCCTGAGCACAGCCAGGGAAAGCTTGAAAACCACTTCTCTCTCCCTGAAGCAAACCAGCACAAAGACCATAGCTGCTGCCAAAACCCTCAAATGCTGACCTGGGCAGGGAGCACCGCAAGCTGTGCCATTGACTGGTGAGCAACAGCTTAATACAAACGCACTCTCCCTTCAAACTGCCCTAGTTGTCCGTTGTCCATCGCTGCCCTCACTCTACTGGGTTCAGAGGTGAGGCCACCAGCCCAAAGTTACACAGCAGTGAGTGGCGCAGCGAGGATGGGAATGCGGGTGGGTCTCTCTCCTAAACCCAGGTTGCTTCTCTTCCTCCATTCTGCCCTTCTCAGTCCCCTCCTCACCCCACCTAAGATGGGAGGGGGAACACAACTACACACAGAACGTTTAGATAATTTGCTCTTTGGGCTCATTAATGCTCCTTCAAGTGACGAAATGATCGAGTATTCAGCGGGTAGGCGCTGGAGCCCCACTGCCTGGACTCACCTGTACTGGCTGTGCAAGCTTAAGTTAATTACTCATCCTTGCTGCATTTCCTCATGTGTCGTCTGCAAAATGGAGCTGCTGCTGCTAATAATAATAATAATAATAATAATAATAATAATAATATCTACCTTCTTGGGTGTAGTTAAGGATTGAATGATTTGCAATATGACAGCTGCATTAGAAAGCTGCCTGGCCCAGCCTATTCCCTTCCCGACTTGAAATTACTCACAGTAAGAAAGATTCATAATCCTGTTAACCATAACCTTTACATTTCATTCCTTCATTTCTGCGATGCAGTGAGGGAGGGGCTGGCGTTATCTCCACTTCATAGGTGAAAGCTGGGCAACTATGACAGCAGGGGCCAGGGCCTGCCCCGAGCCCCACCGCAGAGCCTGCCTGCCCCTCATCATCACGGTGCTTCCCTGGAGCAGTGCGTCTCAAAGGGTGGTCTGAGTACTGGCAGCATCAGCGCCCCTGAGGGTTTGCTGGAGGTACAGATTCCGGGCCCCACCTCTGACCTACTGAACCAAGCTCTCTGGGGTGGGGCCTGGCAATCTATTTAGCCAGCCCTCAGGGATTCTGATGCTTGCCAAAGCTTGAGAAGAACTGGGCTAGACCTCTGAAGAGGTTGCTGTGTGAACCCAGGAGCACCCCACGTGAGGCCTGTGGAAGAAAGTGGAGGAGGAGAATAAGACCCTTGGCCCACTGTGTGACCTTAGGCCACATCCTCACCCTCTCTGGGCCTAGAATCTGTCATATTTCTTGGCATGGGATTAGAGGAGGCAGGGAAGATTCTCTGAAATTTATGGCCACCTCTCCTCCTCTATGCCGGCACCCTGCTCCTGTGAGTGGTGCTTTTAGGAGCTCATGTGTTTGCAGCCACCTCATCCTGGCCTTGGCTCTGTTGCTGTTTTAGTACCTTGGAGATGACACTTTGTGACCTCACAGACCATAACCAAAGCCCAAAGTGATAAACACTGGATCATCAAGAAAAGGGTACATCAGGTTTAACCTTTAAGCAGTTAAAACAGAGGAAAAAGTTGCATGGCTCAAAGGCACAAAACCTTGGGTTCCCAGCAGCCTGGTGCTGCAGAAAGCTGCGGTTTCATGGTCCACAGCTCAGCACAGCATCAGGTTGTGGAGACACTTCTGATCCTGCCCTGCCTGGTCCATCCCCCCAACTCCCTTGGGGCCTCTGGGAGCCTCCAGTCCCTTCAGCCACAGTAGTCACTGACGGGACTCTGAACCAGGAGCCTTTCGTATGGTGGCTGCGGGGTATATGGGGCCTCACCAGCACCTGCTTCCCCTGCCTTGGTAACGCTAAGTGCTGCCATGAGGGGGTGCCTTGTGCCTCCATCAAGAACAGAAAACCCACAGAGTAAGTCCTCATTCTCTGGCCACGAATGAGGACTTGGAGCCTGAGGACTTGGATGGGCATGCCCACTGTGTCTGCTGTGTGACCACCAGCAAGTCATAGAGTCCCTGCAGGCTTCATCTCTCTTCTGTAAAAGGGGGGCAGAGATAGGCCTCCCCTCGTCAGATGGCTATGGGCAGGCCCCAGGCCTGGTTCTGCAAGCCCTTGATATTCCCACTCAAGAGACCAGCTACTCCCCACCACTGGGCCATTCATAACATCCTCCTGCCCCTCCAGGAGGTGGCTTAGAGCTGGTGTGGCCTGAGTCCATTTGCCCTAGGGAGAAAGGGAGGGGAGTCAGGGGAAGAACTGGGGAACCCAGGGTTCTGCCCTAGAAGGCAGGGCCCAGAAGGGGCTCATGAGGGAACTCCCAGACTCTCAGGGGCCCATGTGGGTGCTGGGCAGAAGCAGGGAGTGAGGACAGCCACATCTCTGCACTGAGACCTGGCCTGAAAATCAGAAGACCTCGGTTCAATTACTGGCTCCATAGCTGTGCTGTGTGACTTTAGGCAGTTGCTTAACCTCTCTGAGCCTGGTCAGTAATTGAGAATAAAGGTCTCTGAGTTTCCTGGTCAGTCATTGAGAATAAAGACACCTAACTGGAAGGCTGTCTATGGCTGTCTTTACTGTCATTTGCCACATGAGATGAAGGACTGACCCACAGTGAGGGTTCAGCAAACAGCAGTGGAGACTAAATTGTCAGTCTAGGGTGCCATGGTCCTTTCCACTCTGGCTCTACAGTTAGATCAGGACAGCAAGGCTCAGAGAGTTTTAGCAGCTTGTCCAAGGTCACACAGGATGTGCACATCATCACCTTTCTGGGCCACTTGCTCCTGCATAGGACCCTCAGGTTTCAATCTGGCCTGAGGTGAAATCCTCCCAGGGAGCTTTGAGCCTGACTTGGTGCCCGAGTGGGTTTTTTCATTACAGAATAGTAGTCCCGAGGACACAGGAAGAGATGCATCTCTTATATTTTCACTGACAATGCATGAAGGAATGGAAGCATTTCCACAAAAATATCAACACCGTGAAGACTGAGCTGTCTGCTGATGGGCTGCCCAGGAGAACTCCCCATTTCTGGAGGTGTGCCAGCAGAAGCTAAGTGACACTGGATGGAAAGTTGGACTTGGTGGCCTTTAAAAGACCCTCCACATGGCTGCAAGGCAAGCCTGAGTCTGCTCAGTTTCCACCCACTCCTCCTCCTGCAGACTCAAGCTCTGCCTCCTAGACTTGGCCTTCAAGGCCTCTGGACTCAATCATCCTCTGTGCTCTCATCTGTCTCTCATCTGGCCTGGGAGCTCCAAAAAAGTAGGCATTGGGCATTTTTATTCAGCAACTGTCCTGGGCCCACCAGAGGAGAGAGGTCATGTTTACTGAGCAAAGGCCCCCGCGACCAGGAACTTCACACGTGTCATTACAGGCCATCCTCATACACCCGGTACTGTAATTAGTTTCACTTTGCAGGTCAGCAAACCAAGGTCAGGAAGGCTGAGCAACCTGCCAAAAGTCACACAACAACATGACTGCCAAAGAAGTGAAGAGATGAAGGAAGGGGCGCTGAGCCTGTGGGCTTCCCGGCTTTTAGCCCCTGGTCCCCAGAGGCATCTGCAGCAGGTGGGCACGCTTGGTTGCCCATCTGCCTCAAATGTTGGGGAGCCCCATCCGGGCGCTGAGTAAGGTGGAACCCCACGAGCTGACTAACCACAACCACAGCCTCTGGGGGCGGGGGAGTGGGAGGTGGGGCACTCACCCCCAGCCCACCATAGCCCCAGCCCCGCCCTCCTGGGCCCTAGCAGAAGCTCTGCCATGGCCCAGTGATTTCTGCTTGGTAGCAGCTCCGGGAAGGGTGAGGCAGTGCTCAGTGAGCCTGGGTCTGGATGGCTGGGAGCTGGTCCGATACACAAGGCCAGGAACTGCCCGAATGATCCAGTCACTCTGCTCATACTGCAGGGCAGCTTCAAAGCACTTTCCTGGACATTTGGCCCCTTGGACAGGGACCTGGAAAAGGAAGCCCACAGGATATAGGAGTATCCACCAACTGCCACAATAAAGGCAGTGAGAAGTTGCCTAACAACCACTGGGTGCAGGCTCCAGCTGGATCCATTGCACTTAGTTCTAGCACTAACTCCAAGTAGTAGCTACTATCTTTCCCACTTTACAGATAGGGGCGCTGAGGTTCCATTTGACCAAATGGAGCACTAGAGACCAGAGAGGGGGCTGGATGGACCAGCTAGGACCCTGTGGACATAGATCTGAGGCCTTGGGTCGCTGGGAGGGAAGGGAAAGAGGTTTGGATACCCTTCACAGGCCCTGCTGAGAGATTCCTTACCTGCACCTCCTACCCATCCCCTCACTGCAGCTCAGGCCTCCTCCTTAGGGAAGCCTTCCCTGATTTCCTCTTCTAAGACTAGGTCAGGCCCCTATGGCACCTGCTATCATGGCTTGTCCTCTCTGGGTTGACCCCATCTCCCCAGATCCATCTCCACAGTGGACTGAACAGGGGTAAGAAAAGGCAGTAACTGTAGAGACTTCAGGGAATCCCGCTTCTGAGCCCAGCCTTACCCTGATTTGCCACAAGGCCCTGGGTGGTCACTTTCATGCATGTAAAATGGGGCACCCTGCCCCACTCTCAGGGCTGGTGACGATCAGGGAAGAGAAACACTGTGGAAGAGGCACCTTCTACACTTGGAACCAGGACCTGGAGGACAGCCAGGGCCCCTCTCTTCTAGGGACCCGCATACTAGAGTCCACAGGCAGCAAGGCAGGGTACCTGTGATTTGGTAGGGTCAAGGCATCTAGAAGAGAGGTGGCTTTGGGGAAGATCTGCTTCAACCTCCAATCTAAATGACAATACCGCCACCCCATATTTGCACAGTACTTTAAAAATTCGGGCAAGATAATGCCCAAACTGAATCAGACTTAGCTTTATGAACAGATTGGGCTCAAATCACTGATTCTTATTAGCTGTGTTGACTTTGGACACGCCATTTAACCTTTTCTGAGCCTCAGGTTCCCCAACTATAAATAGGGACCTTACTAGTCTCAGACAATTGGTTTTCATGTGTACACACTGCCCCCACCCCTAGCCTCAGCTTCTCCATCCGAAAACAGGACTTTGATGGTGCCGTTTCACAGGCTGTTGAAGGGTCCCGCAGATGATGGAGGAGTACGGGTCTAGACACTAGAGCACAATCCGGAGAGGAAAAGTGACCTGCCAGGACCCACCAGAGTGGACGGCTTGGTGCGGGGAACCCCCTCCGCGGCCGCCCCAGGGCCAGCGAAGGGTCATTTCCTTCCGCATTCAGCCCCGCCGTCACCTCGCCTGTTTGCCCCCGCGTTAAGTGCGGCGGCGCCAGCAGCTGGGAAATCGGGGCCAGGCCGGATTTCCTCTGTGGACCTGCGGCTCCTAGAGCCACCGCGCCCCCCTCCGGACCCCGCGGGGCCGCGAACTGCACGTGCGGCGGCCACTGGGATGGGCCTCGCTCCCACGGCGCTTCCTCTGCAACCCCTCTCCCTCCCGCCCTCTCATCCCCCACACTGGGCCCCCGCCCCTTCCCGGCCGAGGTCCCAGGGTGGTGAAGATGCTTCGCCGCCCCACCCCACTCCGCCCCCGCCGGCTCCGGATAAACCGAGGCACGGGGCCAGGCGCTAGGACCCCGCGGCCTCGCCAGAGGGGGGCGTGGCGGGGCGGGCCGGCGGGAGAGGTATTTAAATTGCAGCCGGAGCGCGGGGGCTCCGGTGGGGCAGCTGAGCGGCCTGCTCCTCCTCGGGCCGTGACCCCGGGGTCTGGCGCGGGGTGGGACCCGGGGGCGGGTTTGCGCAAAATGTGCCGAGACTGCCCGGGAGAGGAGCTGCGGCCGCGCTGAGCCAGGTAGGAGCCGCCGGGCAGGCGAGGCTGGCCGGCCCTCGGGGGGCGCACTGTCGCGCGCCTCTAGCGAGCGCAAGGCGCGGGCTGGTCCCAAGGGACGCCCCCCAAACACTCCCCTCCCGCCATCCCCACTGCGCGCGTGGAGCCGGGGCTGACCCTCCCTCGGTCCCTGGGAGTTCCCCAGCGCTCCTGTCTTGGCGGATCTTTCCCGCAAAGGGGTGAGGCCGGCCTTCCCATTTGACAGCTGGGAAAACAATGGCCTGAAGACCGTGACTTGCCCAGGAACACACAGCTAGGCAAGGGCAAACCGGAATTTGAATTCAGGTTTCCTGCAACGCTCCGATCCCAGCCAGGCGTGGGGCTGCCCATCCCACAGCACTAGATGGCCTGCCCATTTCTCGTAGTGGGGTAGGGGGCACCCACCGCTCTCCAAGGGGCTCTGAAGCCAGCCTTCTTCATGGGTGGTAAGATGTGAGGGACCCCCACCCCCACGCCGAGCTGCCTGAAATTCCGCCATCACAGCCACATTCCTTTGGGTTAAGGTCTAATTCCCCCGTGGGATGCACATGTCTCCAGAACGAGGCTTGCCCTTAGTGATTCACTGCTTGACAGGAACGTCCGCAGCAGCTCTCCCAGGACCCCACTCTGCCAGTAAGTCAGCTGAGGCCGAGAGGAGGGAGAGAGGACCTCAGAGCCCAGACTGTGAGCTAGTCTGCCCTGCTCCTGCGTGTGAGGGGTCGTTGGCAGGGCTTAGGGAAGGAGACCTTGATTTGGTATAGTGGGAACATTTGCTTTGGAGACAGATGAACTGGATTGTGATCCTGACCCTGCTATTTTCTCCTTGTGTGACTTTGGGTAAGTCACCTCTCTGAGCCTCCTTTTCTTCATGGGCAAAAAAAGACAGTTCTATAGGGGGGAGTCGGCTCAGCATGTGCTGGAGAAAACACAGTATTCAGGTCATGTAGAACTGGATAAATCACAGCTCCAAAGCCCTTATGAGCTGGGTAACTCTGGGGGTAAGTCACTTCACTTTCCGGAAACTGTTTTCTCATCCGTAAAATGGGAATTACAGTAATTTCCTCAATAGGTGATTGTGAGAATTAAATGAGATGATATAGGTCAAGTGCTTAGAAGACTAACATCCTTAAATGTAGGGGTGGGCTTATTGTGGTAGTAGTCATTGCCCCCCGTACCCCTGCTCTCTCTCTCTCACTCTCTCTCTCTCTCTCTCACACACACACACACACACACACACATACATTCTTTGGCACTTTTCTGAGTTGGACTCCTGAGAGTCCGACTCTCCTGCCTCCTCTTGCCCAGGCCACTTGTCTGCAGGCTTGGGGCCTCCCCACTGAGCACACCTCACCTGGGATGCTCAGCCCTGCGAGGGTCACTGTGTCAGCTGGGAAGGACAGTGAGGATGCAGGGCACCTTCGCCACCATTCTTTGCCTGATCATCACAATAGTTGGGGTTGGCCAGTGGCAGAACTGGAACCCAGCTGCCTACCCTGCAGACAGGACACTGGGGCACCAAGAAAGGAAGGGACTTACCTTAGGGAGCAGAGCTGGTGAGTGGTGGGCTTTGGATGCAAGCCTGGGTCTAAGTGACACCGTCCTCCTTTTTGAGAGAGAGTAGTCTTTAAATGCTACACCCTGTACTTGGGCACCACTGAGGAGGGCCCACAGCTGAGGGGCCCTTCCCGTCAGATGCCAGGACAGAGTGCCCATGTGCTGCAGGGACGATCCCTTCTGGATGTGCACAGGGCCACCTTGGGGATAGAGTGGGGTTTGGCAGAGGAAGGGGAAATAAGGGCCTAGGACCCTTCCTTGTCCTCACCTGGCACTCACCACTCAGTCCACTGCAGCTGAGCTTCTGCCCTGATTTTGCCACTTGTTCACTAGTCTTTAGTGAGTACCTACTTAGTAGGCCCCTGTTCCCGCATGATAAGAAATAAATGATGAGGAAATGATAAATGTGGGAAAACAATGACATGTGTGAGGAGCTGAGGAAGAGCATTCAGGGAGAGGAAACTGCAGGAGCAAAGGCCCTGTGGCAGGAATGAATTTGCTGTGTTGAAGGAACAGCAGGAAAGCTGGAATGTGGTGAGGGAAGGGAAAATGGGCAAGAGTCAGAGAGGAGACTGTGGATAGCCTGGATTTTCTTGGAGATTTTCAAACAGAAGAGGTTTAGGATCTGACAGATGATTTTATATTATCACTCTGGCTGCTAGGTACAGGACAGATTATAAGAGGTCAGGGTGCTGTGGTCAAGGCCAGGATTGGGGTGGCGTCTCGGTCTGTGGCAGTGATAAGAGGGAAGTAGGAAGATCCGGGGTCTCTTTCAGGGAGAGCAGTCAGAGCCCACTGACGGCACGGATGGGTGAAGGGAACGTGGCAGAGAGGTGAAGGGAGAGCCAAGGAGAACTGCTCTCAGTAACGACCCCATGTCACCGAGACTCCTAGTGTCGGTTTTCTGTCCGCTGCTGACCTGTTGTGTGCTGTGAGATGCATCTTAAAGGATGGTGAGCCCCTCTCTAGGGGCACTTCCCATGGGAAGGGGTGGGGCACAGTAGCCACGGAGGGCTTGGTGCTGTGCTCACTGGAAGCTCAGGGGCTCTGGGAGGACTGGAGGACATAGTCCAGACTTGGGGAACCAAAGAAGGCCTCTTGGCCCATCTAAGCTGGGACCCCAAGGATGAGGAGGTCTTTAGCAGAAGAGGAGAGGGGAGGAAGTGAAGGTTTGGGGCAGTGAAAATCTGCTCAGGGAACTGAAGGAAATATGAGGTGTCCAGAACCCAGAATGTGAGAGGGGACACCGGGGAAGCAGGCTGGAGAGCAGAGCTGGCCAGGCAGGGCATGCTCCCCAGTGGCCTGGAAGGCCCTGCGGAGGGGTTTTCACTCAGTTCTGAATATGCTAACTTTCTAACGGGCGGCGGCGTTCTGCTTTTTAAACAGCAGAACAAAGTTTCCTGTGAAAGCGCAACCTGTAATGCAGGTGAGAGCAGAGCAGCTGCAGGGGCAGCGCCTGTGGCCCTGAGGGGAGCCAGGGAATAGGGTTTACCGGGTCCGGCTGTGGTCTGTGCGCCTTCAAGAGAGATGAGATTCAGAGCAGCCATCTTCGTCCATAGCTCTTCACTAGCGGGTTCCAACAGTCAAAGACACTGCCCTCAAAAGCCCTGTAAATGCCTTTTCTCCTGCAGCATCCTTCAGAATCGCGGTTCAGCATTCACTCAGGGAGCACCCACTGTGGGAGGCCTGGGAGTGTGGATTTGAAGGGCACAGACCCAGGAGCCAGACTCGCCTGGGCCGGTGGCTTGTTCACCGTGTGACCTCGGGCATAGTACCTAAGCTCTCTGAGCCTTCTTTTTCCCTTCTGTAAAATGATGATGGAACCAAGTCATTGAGTTTTTGTGAGGATGGAATGAGTTCATGCCTAGAAAGTGCTGAGAAGAGGGCCTACTGCATAACGGAGGCTCTGTAGGTGGCATCTCGTTTGATTCTCAACATAAACTTGGCATGGCTGCCATTAACCTCAAATGAGGAGACTGAGGCTCAGAGAGGTGAAGCGACTTGTAAGATCACACAGCAGGAAGGTAGAGGAGACAAGAGGGAGCAGTCAGATGTGGGTGACTGTGCGCCTGGTGCTCTTGGAAGGCTTTCTGTGTCCCTCTTTAAGACTCTCTGTCTGTATCACCGTCACTGTCACTTCTTTTTTGTGTTCATTTGTTTTTTGAGTTCCCAGTTCCCAGCACAGAGCCAGACATGAGGAGGTATTCCGTAAAGGTGTGAATGAATGAATGAAATTCATGGGTGGATTTGTACATCCCTAGCACTTGGCTGATGTCCTTAGTGAGGGAGTGAGTGAGCCTCCAGCAGCACTGGGATTTAACCCTGCTAAGGGCCTGTGCGGTCCCCTTAGCCCCACCCCTGGCTGCTCTTAGAGGGAAGGGCTGGCCCAGGAGGCCGGAGTGTGGCTTCAGTGAAAGTACAGGGCCTGCCAGGCTGCTCCTGGGGAAGTCCGCAGAGCAGTGCCGGGGCAGCCAGGCCTCCTGTGGGACTTCCTGCCAAGGCCCGGGCCCAGCTCTTGAACAATGGCAAGGGCTCGAGAATCAGAGAATCAAAAGGAAAAGGGCAAAATAAAGGTGGGGGAGTGGGCAGAAAACGAGGAATTGCATGTGGGGACTGAAGAGCTGGTATGGAGGACTTGTGTGGCCTGGGTGGAAATATAGTCAGAGGCCCACCCTCCAAACCCCCTCTACATCTCCATGCCCCCAGTCCCTGGCCCTGAGCATGGCCTAGGGTAACCCTTAGGGTCTGTCAGCCTTCTGTGCATCCCCTCCAGGCTGTCTTCCGCCAGGTGGGGTCTTTTGAAAACCCCCGTCTGACCAAGTCACCTGCCGCTTAAAACTCTTGCTTCCCCTGGGTAATGGGCGGCTCCTTGGCCTGGGTGAGAGGCCTACTATGATGGGCTGCAGGCCCATTTCCCACCTGGCTCTCTGCCCTGCTCAAAGCATCTTTATTCCAGCTCCAGCTGTGCTCTGGGGTTCCCTGAGGGCAGGCACAGAATGGGTGGGAGTGGGGGCTGGCAGTGGGAAGGAGCCATGGGCTTACAGTGTTCCCCTTTCCTCTCCGCCTTACACAGAGCCATGAGATCCCAGATCCTGCTGCTCCTGGCCCTGCTGACCCTAGGCCTGGCTGCACAACACCAAGACAAAGTGCCCTGTAAGATGGTAAGATGCTCTGCCCAGACAGGGTGAGGACCACCCCCACCTCCCTGCCCTAGGGTGTGCTAGTGCCCCAGCCCCAGAAGCCAGAAGTTAGAAGAGTCAGGAGAGGAAAGGGAATGTACCTTGCATTTAATGAGCACCTACTAGAATGTTTAAACACCTTATTTACCCACAGTCCTGCCAGGTAAGCACCATTATTCTCATTTTGCAAAGGAGGAGACTGAGGCTTGGAGAGATTGGGCCTTGTCCAAGGTCATTCAGCTGGGAACAGTGAGGCTGATATTACACTGTATTCCCCCAAGCTGTCCCCACAGAGCAGTAGGCCCAGCTAGGGGATCTAGAATATATATATATGTGTGGGGAATTTGGGGTAGGCCAGCTGGGAGGGACTCCTCTGTGCTCATCCCTCTTGGAGACAAATCCCCTTCCTAGCTGGGCTCCTTGACTTGGGACTGCCCGCTGGAGTGCCTCTCACTTCTTACTGCCCAGATCAAATGCTGCCATCTCCAGGAAGCCTCCCCAGCCCCTCCCAGGCTGGCCTAGTCTGATCACACCTTCCTCTGGGTTCCTGCGGTCCCCAGGCTTCCCCCTATCTCAATACTGAGAAGACTGAACATGTGGGGTGGTTGGTGAAAGGGTCCAAGCCTGTCTCACCTGCCAGACCATGAACTTCCCTAGGGCAAGGACCAAGTTTGATTTGCTTCTATTCCTTTTTCCTGTCCCAAGCCAGGGAAACTAGCCCTAAAGTTCTTGTGACTCTATGAGATACAGGGCAAAGAGAACACCTAGGTCCACTTGTAAGGCCGGGCAGTCACTGAGGCCAGAGCCTGGCTGGGGAAAGGGCAGGGCCTCCGGAAGCCCCTCTTGGACCTGAGACTCGAAGAAGCTTATGACGCAGAACCGGCAGCTGCTTCAGGAGGCGGGAAGTGCAGGCAGCTGCCTGCCCGCAGCCCTTCCCTGGGGGTGCAATGTCTCCTGTTGCCACCACCTTTCTTGCTCTTCAGAGCCCTTCTAAGATTCCCGGAGCCCAGAATTGCGGGCAGAGAAGGCCTCAGATGTCACCAAATACAAACGCACATTCTACCTCAGGGAGACGAGGCTCAGAGGGGAAAGTCCTTGACTACCCAACAGGCAGAGGGGAAGCGGGTGAATTTTGGAGTCTGGGGAAATGAGATAAGAGATAGGAAAGCACTTTCTGAACCAGCATGGGAATACTACACACGGGAAGTAAGGAGAAGACGTGTGACCCACCAGGGACCTACAGGATTCGAACCCAGCTGCCTTTGCCACTGTTCACTGCCTGGTGCCTCTCCCTACTCTGCTTTCCTCCCATGATCAGGTGGTGAAATGGAGTTGGATGGCAAGTCTTTGCTTCTGAAAAGGAAGCTGGGCAGTGGGTGTCCTGATAGCCCAGGACAGTGGGTGGGAGCTCTAAACTCTGGTCAAGGGCCAATTCCTCCAATTCCCTCCAACGGTAAGTCAGGCAATGCTGGGAGCTCAGAGCTGAAGGAGGCATGGAGACCCTGGAAGTGGAGCTCTGAGCACCGCCCTGGACTTCAAGCTTCTTCCTGGACTGGACTGGAGATCTGGGCATCCCAGTGCAGCCCTGCCCACCATCAGGCCCCCAGGCTTCTAGAGCAGGGGTCTTGGGCCCCTGAATGGAAAGCCAGTCTTGGGCTGTGGGCTTGGCAAACTTTGTGTCCTGGATCGAGTCTCAGGGGCTGGTGCCCCAGGGAGCCTTTGCCTATCCAGAGGCAGTATGCCTCTGCACTTGCCCGGGGGTAACACGCGGGGCACAGCACGGTGCCCCCCACACTGTAACACTCAGTAAGTGGGTCCATGATGCTCCTTGCTGTGCTGACCAGCTGAGGGCCCAGTGGTCAGAACTTGGCTGGCACCAATAGGAAAAGGAATTTGCAAATGGGAGTTTTGAGCCCCTGACTGTCTGATCTTGGGCAGCCCACTCCCCTTAGCCTCAGTTTCGCTAGGGGTACAATAGGAACAGGGTGAACAATGCCTGGGAAGATTTAATGGGGTAGGGGGGTCTCTGCACTCAGCATGCAGCCTGACACAGCTGGGGCTCCATCACAGGTCATTTTGTTGTTTCTGCTTTAAGTAAGGAATGCCCCAGGGGGTAAGGGCTGTGAGGAGGAGGCTATGTTTAGTGGCCCCTGCAGACAGAGAGGTTGTGAGGGAGGAAGGGCAAGGATGGGCAAGGCAGCTGGGCAGGTTTCAGGTTCACACAGGTGCCCAACTGCCGGGGCATCCCTGGGCCTCCTGAGGCCCCTGTGAAGCTGCCTCCCTTGGAGGCTACATGGAGTCACTGTGCTGCATGGAGTAAGAAGAGCCACACGGAGGCCTGAGGCTGGGCAGGTCTCTTCCTCCCCCTACTCACCTTGGGGCTCTCAGGAGGAAGCGCAGAGCTGGACCAGGGGAGGAACACACCGGCTTGTGTTCCCTCCCTACCAGCTCAGCCACTGGCTCACTGTGAATTCACGCAAGTCACTGCCATCTTCAGGCCTCAGTGTTCACATCTGGGAAGTGGGTCAGCTGAACTCTTCTTGCTCTACCCGTCTTTGACTATATTTTGAAAATATCAATTATGCATTTTCTTTCCTCCTAGAGAAGTGATTGATTCAGTGCCTCAGACCTTTACTAAACTGATGATGTCTGGGACTCATTCATTAGGAAAAATTGACTTGCTAGTCAGGTCCAAGGCATGCACATCCACCAAACCAGTCCCTGTTTGCTCTGAGCTCGCTGTCTAGCAGGTCCCCACACACACAGCCACAATTCAGCAGGGCAAAGCTCTGAGAGGAAGCACAGTCAGGGAGGGCTCCCTGGTGGAGGAGGCCCTGAAGCTCAGTGTGAAGAGTTCACGTGTGGATCTGGTTGGGGATGGCATATCCAGCTCAGGGAGCAGGCCCCAGCAGTGGGTGTGGGAGCGCATGATGGGCAGTGGTCAGCTGTGGTCACTGCATGTGGGCTGGGGTGGGAGGTGGGGGACAGGTTGGCAGGGGCTACAAACAGCCTCGAAGGCCCTGCTGGGGATCCTGGACTTCACCGTGGAGAAGTTTAAGCCAAGCTGCCTCATTGTCAGAGTAGAGCTTTTGAGCAGTTGTCAGGCATTTAGCAGTGAGTGGGTCAGAACGGGTTGACGGAGACAGAAGCTGGGGGCGGTGAGCCTGAGCCCGGTGATTGTGGAAGTCAGACCTTTTTCTGGGAAAGGCTGGGGTTCCTGGAGGCCTGGAAGAGAAGAGGGAGACCTGCATTTGCACAGGAAGAATTTTGGTCCCAGAAGGCACATCTGTGGAAGAACAAGAGTTCGGCCTTTTGTTGTTAAAAAACCTGGGTTCAAATCCCAGCTCTGCTCCTCACCAGCTGGGCAATCCTGGCACCTCCCTTCCCCTCCCTGAGCCTAGATTTCTGTAAATAGGGGTGATCGTATCAGATGGGCAGGCTGTGGTAAAGACCAATGGGACCACGGGCCTGAAAGTATTAACCAAGATGTCAAATGCTGAGTGGCTGCTGGGGAAGAACGTAAGAAAACAGAGTGGTTATGTGACTTCCTGGAGGTCGCACAGCACAAACACAGTCTCATCACCAAAGACTGTGGATTTGGCTCTGGCCATCTTTTCCCTGGCCCTTCCCACCTCCAGGGGCCCGGTCCCCTGACCCAGCCTGGGAAGAAAGCCACCTCCTAGGAGGTAACAGCAACAGAGAGGAAGCCACATCTCGGAAGCATCCACAAGGAAGGCAGGCCCCAGGACCCAGGCTCTGCCCATGACACGAGAGCCTGAATGAGGTCTGAGGCAGGGAGGCCAAGATAAAAACTGATGACAGAGCACAAATTACAGTTTTCCCTTTTGGAAACATTTCTCCCAAAGTGGAGAAATTCCCATCTACCACCAGAAATTTAACTATCTGTGCCCATAGAAGGGACCTAGGACATAGAATCAGGAGCCCTGGGTCCCAGCTCTGCCCTGCTGCTCACTGGCTTGGGGTCACTCTGTGGGATATATGGCTGTTTCCTGTAAGAGGGGTAATAATAAGTACAGGGTTTCTCTTAGTTTATTTGTCCTTCTATCTGTCTATCATCTCTCCATCTGTCCACCCATGGAACCTTCATCGAGCTCCTTCCTTAATGCCCAGTACTGTGCTGGGTGCCCGAGATGGGGCAGGGAGCCGGATGGGTCATCCAGGCATGGGGTGATCAGGCTGCGGTGGGGGAAAGTTGAGCATTCTGGGAGTCCATGGGAGAAGGGTTCCCCAGCCAGGCAGGGTTCCTGGATAAACATGTCTGGTTTCATCCCCTACCGTGCCCACTTATGCCAGCTGTCTCCCCACCCTGCCCCTCCCCAGGTGGACAAGAAGGTCTCGTGCCAGGGTCTGGGCCTGCTCCAGGTCCCCTCGGTGCTCCCGCCAGACACTGAGACCCTTGATCTATCTGGGAACCAGCTGCGGAGTATCCTGGCCTCACCCCTGGGCTTCTACACGGCACTTCGTCACCTGGACCTGAGCACCAATGAGATCAGCTTCCTCCAGCCAGGAGCCTTCCAGGCCCTGACCCACCTGGAGCACCTCAGCCTGGCTCACAACCGGCTGGCGATGGCCACTGCGCTGAGTGCTGGTGGCCTGGGCCCCCTGCCACACGTGACCTCCCTGGACCTGTCTGGGAACAGCCTGTACAGCGGCCTGCTGGAGCGGCTGCTGGGGGAGGCACCCAGCCTGCATACCCTCTCACTGGCGGAGAACAGTCTGACTCGCCTCACCCGCCACACCTTCCGGGACATGCCTGCGCTGGAGCAGCTTGACCTGCATAGCAACGTGCTGATGGACATCGAGGATGGCGCCTTCGAGGGCCTGCCCCGCCTGACCCATCTCAACCTCTCCAGGAATTCCCTCACCTGCATCTCCGACTTCAGCCTCCAGCAGCTGCGGGTGCTAGACCTGAGCTGCAACAGCATCGAGGCCTTTCAGACGGCCTCCCAGCCCCAGGCTGAGTTCCAGCTCACCTGGCTTGACCTGCGGGAGAACAAACTGCTTCATTTCCCCGACCTGGCCGCGCTCCCGAGACTCATCTACCTGAACTTGTCCAACAACCTCATCCGGCTCCCCACAGGGCCACCCCAGGACAGCAAGGGCATCCACGCACCTTCCGAGGGCTGGTCAGCCCTGCCCCTCTCAGCCCCCAGCGGGAATGCCAGCGCCCGCCCCCTTTCCCAGCTCTTGAATCTGGATTTGAGCTACAATGAGATTGAGCTTATCCCCGACAGCTTTCTTGAGCACCTGACCTCCCTGTGCTTCCTGAACCTCAGCAGAAACTGCTTGCGGACCTTTGAGGCCCGGCGCTCAGGCTCCCTGCCCTGCCTGATGCTCCTCGACTTAAGCCACAATGCCCTGGAGACACTGGAACTGGGCGCCAGAGCCCTGGGGTCTCTGCGGACGCTGCTCCTACAGGGCAATGCCCTGCGGGACCTGCCCCCATACACCTTTGCCAATCTGGCCAGCCTGCAGCGGCTCAACCTGCAGGGGAACCGAGTCAGCCCCTGTGGGGGGCCAGATGAGCCTGGCCCCTCCGGCTGTGTGGCCTTCTCTGGCATCACCTCCCTCCGCAGCCTGAGCCTGGTGGATAATGAGATAGAGCTGCTCAGGGCAGGGGCCTTCCTCCACACCCCACTGACTGAGCTGGACCTTTCTTCCAATCCTGGGCTGGAGGTGGCCACGGGGGCCTTGGGAGGCCTGGAGTCCTCCTTGGAGGTCCTGGCACTGCAGGGCAATGGGCTGATGGTCCTGCAGGTGGACCTGCCCTGCTTCATCTGCCTCAAGCGGCTCAATCTTGCCGAGAACCGCCTGAGCCACCTTCCCGCCTGGACACAGGCTGTGTCACTGGAGGTGCTGGACCTGCGAAACAACAGCTTCAGCCTCCTGCCAGGCAGTGCCATGGGTGGCCTGGAGACCAGCCTGCGGCGCCTCTACCTGCAGGGGAATCCACTCAGCTGCTGCGGCAATGGCTGGCTGGCAGCCCAGCTGCACCAGGGCCGTGTGGACGTGGACGCCACCCAGGACCTGATCTGCCGCTTCAGCTCCCAGGAGGAGGTGTCCCTGAGCCACGTGCGTCCCGAGGACTGTGAGAAGGGGGGGCTCAAGAACATCAACCTCATCATCATCCTCACCTTCATACTGGTCTCTGCCATCCTCCTCACCACGCTGGCCACCTGCTGCTGCGTCCGCCGGCAGAAGTTTAACCAACAGTATAAAGCCTAAAGAAGCCGGGAGACACTCTAGGTCAGTGGGGGAGCCTGAGGTACAGAGAAGAGTGAGGACTGACTCAAGGTCACACAGTGATCCGGGATCCCAGAACTCTGGTCTCCAAATTACAGCCCAGGACACCTTTCTCTGCCGCCTGCTGCATCAGTGGGTGACCCCCTTCCCGGGCTGCACTTTGGGTCCAGCTGTGGAAGCCAGAAATTGGGCGGTTTCAGGGACAGCAGAGAATAATGTTGACCTGTCAGATCAACAAATCTTCACTGAGCATGTATTTTGTGCCACACCCTGCTCTGGGCACTGGGAATGCTGGGAAATGAGATACATTCCCGCCCTCAAGAATCTCCCAGTCTGGTAGGAGAGAGTGCTGCAGAGCCACGTGGCCGCCACGCAGTGTGCTTAGGGCCTGAGGTGTGAAAGCCCAGGGCTCCAGAGCTCGGCAGGCCCCGCTGGTTTGGTGCAGTGAGTCCTGCCCTGGCTGTGCCAGGGTGAGGGAGGGCCAAGCCCAGGAGGATTTGTCTGAGACATTTCCAAGCAGACTGTTTGTCACGTCTTCTGATAATGACTTTCAGTCTCTCTGAAAATGAAAAGCTTATGACCGGAAGAGAGAATTGGAGCTGTACGAGTGTGTCTTGGATCTGGTGTTGTTAGGTGGGCCACGGCGGCTCCAGCAGAGTCTGCTTAAGGGGTCCAGCCCAGCACTGGACCATTCCGTCTCCTGCTCTGGACAGGCCCTCTCCTTTCCTGGCACTCTCATGTTGCATACCCTGACCCCAGTACTGCTCTAAGCACCGTCCCTGCCCAGCCCCACTTCTCCATCGCAGCCCCACCTTGGCTGCTGAGCCAGGAGCTAAAACCTTAGATATCTGGTTCTGTTTTGCACCCAGCTTGGCAGATGTGGATTATGAATCCAAGCCTTGTGTCTGCCCCTATATGACAGCCCTATATTTTATCCCCGTTTTATAAAAGAGGAAACTGAAGTTCTGAAAATCTCCTTCCAGGGCCCCAGCTAACTAATGCCGTAGGTGAGATTCAAACCTTCATCCTTCTGTCTCCAGGGCCTGATCTTTACCACTGCAGGGGCTGCAGGCTGTTAAGTGGACAGGAAGTGGCCCCACATAGCCCGAGCAGGGTCTGGAAGCATCCTGTGCTGTGCACACCTGCTCTCTCCTCTCTCCCAGGCAGGCAGCTGCAGGCGCTCTCCTCCTTCTCTGCCTTAGTTTCCCTCCTCCCCTCCTTTCCACCCTGGTGTGGGTTCTCCTGTTCTCTCTGTGCTCTTGCATTCTCTCATTCCCTTTTCCTCTATTGAGCAGAGCCTGGAGTTTGAGACTATGGAATCCAACCTCCCCATTGCACAGATGGGGAAACTGAGGCTTAGGAAGAGAATGAAACTTGTGGAGAGCTTATACAGAGCCTCTGGGGGAAAAAAGAGCCCTTATTTGTGGGGTGAGATTGGGGGTTGGACCAGAGTGATGTCCTCTCTCAGCTATCACATCACAAGATAATGCTGGCTCCAAACTTCCTTTCTGTGCCTCATCATGCAAGGATCTTTTTTCCCTCTTACAAAAACAGGTAAAAAGCCTCACCCAGATGACCCCCGTCCCTCATACCATGGAGTCATGAGCTGTCTGGGAAGAATGGACGTGCTGGGACTAACTCAAGACCTTGTTTTGCTGTCTTCATCATCTTACCTGTGCTTGGCCCACAGTCTGGCTCATGATGTGGGCTCAGTAATGTGCGAGAAAGTGAAAATGCCACTCTCTCCACCCCATTTTACAGAGGAGAACACCAAGGCCCAGAGGAAGTTAAGGGAGAGTCAATGGGCAGAGCCAGGGCTAGGCCCTGGTGGTGTGTGGAGCACCCAGGCAGACCCAGTCCTGGTTGGGATCACAACCACGGGTGCTACTTCACATAACACTCTTCCTTAGGCCTGGAGGCCAAGGTGTGGGTCCCCACGCCTGATCTTTGAAAACACTACACAATGCTGCTGTCACTTCCCAGGACCCAGGCCGCAGCCCAGGCCTCGGGACCAACTCTTTGTATAACCTACCTGAATGTATTAAAAACTAATTTTGGAGAAGCAGTGTGGCTGCCAGCCTCCTCTCTGCAATCCGCTTCATTGCGTCCACTAGAACCCTGCCCCTCAATCCCATTATGGTCGTTCAATCATCATGGCAAATCTCTGGGGACACTGAGACTCTGGGCCAGCACCACCCTGGACCTTGAAGCTGCAGCCACTAGCATGGCCCCTGCTACACCTCTTGCCCCACACTCAACAGGCGACTGTGCTCCCCACCCCAGGGCTGAGAGGCTGAGGGCTTCCGTTTGCTTCCTTCCTGCTACAGCTACAGGCCCCCTCCCGTTCTCTGTGCTCAGCCCTCTGTGCCCTATCTCAGAGGCTGCACTGCCCCTCCTCCTCGGGGTCCCCAGCCCCGTCCTCTCTCCCTTACCCCGTCATGCTCTCTTCTGCCTCCAGCCTCTCCCTGTTTACCTCTTCCTCTCAGACTTCAGCTGGACTCAAGTCTTGTCCGTCTTAAAAATAGTGAGAAGCCCCTCAGCCACTTTCCCCTTCGTCCTCCCACTCTTCACAGGCCAGCTTCTTGGTAAAGTCACTTCCCTTCCCGCCCCTCCCGTTCTCAACCCGCCTGGAGCTGCCTTCAGCCCCTCCCAGCTCCATGCTGCCCTTGCTAACAGCGTCAAGGGTATCCTTTGCCAAACTCAGCACACTTTTCAGACCTCCTCTCCCTAGGCCCTGTGCAGCAGGCCCCCCACCCATACCCCTGCTGGGCATGCTCTCCCCACAGCTGTGATCCCACACAGGAAGCCATCTCCTCCCTCCCAGGCCACTCCTTTTCAGGCCACTCTTTGCTCATCTTCCTTGAGCCAGCTTTAAGTGGTGATGGCCAGGGCTCCATCCTAAGCCCTTTTCCCTTGGGAACACTATGGCCTCATTGCTGTAAACACCCCATTGCTCTGATGGCCCACATCTCTGTCTCCAGCCCCACCTCTCCTGAAAGTCCAATTCTGGTACCCAGAGGCCTTCCCAGCTAGAGGGCTAAAGGTCCCCAGGGACTGGAGAATTCAGTGATCAGCCAGGCTGCAGATCAAGGTTGAACTTGGAAGAAAACCACACCTGGTTCCTGGCTTGGAGTTGGAGGGTGAGTGTCGGGTGTGGGACAGAAGCAGCCTCACCTGGGTAGGGGAGCACTGAGAGGCGTGACAGGCCAGGGCAGAGCATGCAGAGCAGGGGGTGCTTGTTCCTCTGGCCCTCACACCTTCCATTTCGCCCTGTCAGCAGCCTGGCACTGCGCCTTTGCCCTTCCCTTCCCTGACTGCCTCTCCCCCAAGCTCCTGCTCAGTGATGCTTCTCCTGCCCACCCCCAGTCAGCCTGGACCCCTCCCCTTGGCCCTGCAGCCCCTGGGCCCAGCGTTGGCAGCTCTGCCTCCTGGAGATTCTTCCATTTCTCTGGTCTGTGCCCTCTCACCTCCCCATTCCTGCTCCTGGCTCCCAGTCTGCAAAGGGAAATTCTAAACACCTATTTCATGGGGTAGGGCTGGGGGAGAAAGGAGAGAGCCCCACCCCCTGGCACACGATAGGTGCTCCGTGAAGGCCTAAGGGGAAGGCAGGAGCTTGGGCTGAGCTCGCCCAGGGTCTGCGGGCCTCTGCTCCAGCAGGGAGCCCAGCAGGCCCCTGACCCCTTTTCCTGACAAACAGGGAGTTTGCTCACCTGGCCAAGACCCCCAGTGAGGCAGAAATTCCTGTTTTCAGCCAAACGTGGACACAGCAGCCAACTAGGTCATCAGAACATCCAGCTTCCCGAGCTCTTAGCTTGCAGGGAGAGGGGAGGCCCTGCCACTCCCAGGTCACAGTCAGCCTGAGGTGCAGGGCCCAACTCCTGGGGTTCCATGCACTGGCGTGGCACTCCACCAGGAACGGGTCCCGGGACGTGCCAGCAACTCACCCTCTCAGACCCACAGGCTGGCCACATCCTCCAGGATCTGGGACCCACCGTCTGTGTTCTGTGCCCCTGTCCTTCAGGCAGTTCACTGAGCCCATGAGGCCCATCTCTCTCCCGCCACCTCTCACAACATGCTCAGAGATGGCCATTGTTGAGCACTTCCGGGCGGGCCCATGCTGAGCACTGGATGTGGATTGTCATGTTTAATTCTGACAGCCGTTGAAGAGATTTCTACTGTTACCATCCTCATTTTAGAGAACTGAGCTCCAGCGATGAGACTTGAACCCAGGCTGTCCCACTCTGGAGCCAGCAGTCTTAACCATTAGGCAGCACTGCCTCCTGCACCTCTCCCACCTCCTCTGCCGGAACCAGCTCACCCCCCAACCCACCTGCACAATCTCCTTCACCACCCTCGCCTGTATCACCTCCATCACCTTCTCTGGGGAGACTGTCTGGATTTCTCTCCTCCAGCTGCCCACAGGTCTGGGCTGCCCTCAGCATTGGGTGTCTGCCTGACCCACCCACCAGGCCAGGAGGTCCTGGGGGGAGGTCCTACCCGGAGTCCTATCTGTCCCCAGGGCCTGTGAGCCAACACAGACTAAAGCCAGCTCAGAAAAGGTTTTCTGAGTGAATGGCCCCTGTCTTCCAGGACTCAGAAGCTTGTGGAGTTGAGACAAGCCCTCAGAGAATGTGGTGAGGAGGCTTTTTGAACAGACCCAGGGGACACAGAGAGGACAGGGGAATGCAGACTGTGGGCTGCCCACGGCAGCAGGGGCCAGTGGGGAGGCAAAGAATCCTCTCTGACCACCCGCCATTCCCTGCAGCTTCCTCAGGCCTCTAGGACCCCGTCTTATCTTTGTCCTCCCCCCCCTCCTTTGTTCCCCCTCCTCTCCCATTCTTCTCTTCTTGGTCATCTCCCCCCACCCCCACCCCTATCGCACTGGAAACAGTTGGGCTGTGGTGGCTGAGAATGGGGAGGGCGGGGTGGGGGAGAGGGAGGCCCGAGCTGTTTATAGGAACTGGAGCAGCTCCATCCATCAGCTCTGTTTGGAACTGGAGACCAAGCATAATAAATACCTTGGCTCCTCCCCAGCTGCGCTTTCCCTGAACTTGGCCGTCCGAACTCCAGCTCTCCCTGGCCTCCTGGTTCCCAGGATCCAGTCTCACTCCACCCCACCCTACCTCACCTCCCACCAAGCTGCCCTGGAAAGAGTCTGGCCTCTGGGACCAGAAACACAGGCCTGAGTCTAGGTTCTGCTGCTTCCTCACTGTGGGACCAAGGCCAAGACCGTCACTTAGCTGCACCTCTATTTCTCCATCTGTAAAATGGGGTCATAATCATCGCCCACACCCCCAAACTCAGCACTGCTCATTCGTTCGGCCAGAGTGGCTTGGGCATCTGCTCTGTGCTGGGCCCTAGGCCCTGCAGGATACAGGGAACAGTTGGACAGAGCCTCTGTCTATGGGGTGGAGAGAGGGGCCACACCACAACCCAAGCCAGGAAGTGGTCAGCGCCTTGAGGGAGGTCCAGATTTTGTGCTCGGGAAGTTTGTTTGCAGCAGGGAGCAGCCCTTCCAGCTGGAGAAGTGAGGCAAGACTTCGAGGACATCTGGGCTGGCTCTGCAAGGAAGGGTAGGATTTCAACACGTGGAGATGGGAAGAGGCTTTCCAGGCAGAACAAATGGCAGGACCCAAGGCCTGGCAGCAGGAAGAGCCAGGGCATGTCTGGGAGTAGAGGGGTCTGCCTGGCCCAGCCTCCATCGCATCACTTTCTCCTCTCTCCTCATTCAGCACCTTCTGCTCAGGACTTCCAGCCTTCTGAAATCTTCCCTCCTTCCCTGGAGAGCTTCCAACTCACCCAGCTAGGCCCTCCCAAGTTGTGGATGCATTCCCAGAATTCGGCCATCATGTCCCCACTCCCTCCTTCTCTGAAAAAGCCACCCTAGAAAGCGGAAGATTCAGATCGGGAAAAGGCATGGACCAATAGCATGTTTCTGGAGTGAATAAGGGAAAAAATGAATAAAGAAATGCAGAAAAGATTGAGTCAATGAAGGAGAGAGTGAGTGAGCAAATGACTGAAAGCAGCCAGCGTTGCCGGGACCCTGCCGCATCTCATACTGGGTGCTGCACAGGCAGCGTTCCTCCTCTTGTGGCCCTTGGGAAATAGACATTAATCACACACAAACAAAAACGATGGCAAATTGTAATGAGGGCTATGAAAGGGAGTGAAGGGCAAGATCACTGAAGGGTTGGACTCAGAAGAATCCTTTCTGAGGACATGACCTGTCAGCTAAGACGGAAGGAGGACTTCAGTTGAGAGAACAAGTCAATTAATACTCCGTGGCCTCTTCCACTCACTCTCATGAATTTGCCAAGTCACCTGGGGAGAATGGGGCCTGAACTCTGGACCCTGAGGTCCTTTCTCATGCACTGAAAGCAGCCCCCCAGCCCTGGCCCCTCCCTGCGACTTGGTGACTTGACTGCCCTATTCTAGCATCATGGAAAAACCATGGAAGGCCACGTATAGGGCGGTGGGAGGGATGCCCAAGGGAGTCACGCATTTTGGGAGGAGGGGGCTAGCTAGGCTGCAGGATGAGGGAGTCCAATTCCAAAGGCCCATGCTTTTTTATTTTATTTTATTTTTTTGGTGGAGGATGAGCCAATAATGTCTCCCTCCTCACTTTCCACACTGCTCATGTCAGCTTGTACTACCCTACCCTTTGACCCCAGATAACCCACTGTATCCAACCTTCTGTATGTTTTCTCCTTAATTGAGTAATCACTGACAGACACATTTAAATTGTATGCAAGCGCACATATGCAAGTATTAGAGATTTTAATTGTTATTTTATAAAAATGGGATCATATTCTATTATACTCTCTTGCATTTCGCTTTTTTATGCAATAGTACTTCAAGGAAATCCCCCGAAATAAACTGATATAAGTTTCAAATAATTTTTGACATTACATAATATTCCATAGCGTGAATATTGCACAATTTATTCAGCCATTCACCTATCGATGAACAATAGCTTTATCTTTTCTTTAACTATAAACATGAGGCAAAAAATTCTATTCATATGCCTATACTCTCTAGGGTTTGTGTTTTCATGGAATGAATACCTAGAAGTAAATCAATGGAGATATATATTTTTTATACACTTTTAAGGTATATTATATATACTTTTAATAAAGTTTGCATTTCAAAAAAACAGTAATGTTTCACATTTCCGCAAACAACGTATGAAAGTATCTTATCCTGTGCCTCCCTGCCAGAAATGCAGGTTTTAGCTGTGGGTATAAAACGATCTCTCATTGTTACTTTAAATTGCATTTTCCTGCTGCTGGAACTGAGCACCTCTTCATTTGTATTTTTGGCCATTTGGATGAACTCTTCTGTGAATTACCCATTTTTATCCTTTGCCCATTTTTCTACTGAGTTAACTATTTCTTATTAATTTGTAAATCCTTATTGTATGTTGTAGATCTTAAACTTTGTCTCACATTTCCGTAATTCGTTTGTCTATTGACCCTGCTTATGTATCTTTTGGCCTACAATGTCTTCCAAGGTCTCACTTTTCCTTAATCGCTTCTCAATTTTATTAAGTTTCACTCAGGTTGCTCATATAGTCTCCTAAATTTTCTTGTAAAATTTGTTATGTTGGCTAGGTGTGATGGCTCACATGTCTAATCCCAGCACTTTGGAAAGCCGAGGTGGGTGGATCACCTGAGGTCAGGAGTTCAGGACCAGCCTGGACAGCATGGTGAAACTCCGTCTCTACTAAAAATACAAAAAAAGTTAGACAAACCTGGTGGTGCATGCCTGTAATCCCAGCTACTCAGGAGTCTGAGGCAGGAGAATCGCTTAAACCCAGGAGGCAGAGGTTGCAGTGAGCCGCGATGGTGCCACTGCACTCCAGCCTGGGTGACAAGAGCAAAACTCCGTCTCAAAAAAAAAACAAAAAAAACACACCAAAATTGTTATCTTGTTTTTTATTTTACATTTAAATCTTTACATAACCTGAGATGTTGTTGATTTTTTTTTTTTAAATAGAGAGAGGGTTTCCCTATGTTGCCCAGGATGGTCTTGAACTCCTAGGCTCAAGAGATCCTCCTGCCTCAACCTCCCAAAGTGCTAGAATTACAGGTGTGAGCCACCACGCCCAGCCAACCTGAGATGTGTTTTTTATTTTGAAGTTGAATAATCATCCAATTTTACTTGCTTCAAAATGAATAGTAATTTTGAAAGCATTGCTTATTAAGTAATTAAAAGGTTACTCTGTCAGATATTAAATTCTGATATATATTTGAGATCTATTTCTGGATTTCTTTTTTTTTTTCACTAATCTATTTCTCTGTTTCTATACCATTACTCTAATGATTGGTTTTAGAGTTGGTTCTGATACCTGCAAGACAAGTCATCTTGTACTGTTACTATTTTTCATGTCTTTTTGGCTATTCTCAGGAATTTATTGCTTCATATAAACATCAAGATCATTGCACTCTGTTTGGAATTGATTTTGGAAGGTTTGACATTTCTATATTAAGTCTTCCCATCCAAGAGTATGGTGTATCTTTCCATTTGTTCAGATCTTGCGTTCTCTTTGTTGTTGTTGTTGTTGTTGTTGTTTTTGAGACGGAGTCTTGCTGTCCCCCAGGCTGGAGTGCAGTGTTGCAATCTTGGCTCAATGCAACCTCTGCCTCCTGGGTTCAAACGATTCTTCTGCCTCAGCCTCCTGAGTAGCTGGGACTACAGCTATGTGCCACCACACCCGGCTAATTTTTGTATTTTTATTAGAGATGAGGCTTTGCCATGTTGGCCAGGCTGGTCTCAAACTCCTGACCTCAGGTGATCCACCCACCTCAGCCTCCCAAAGTGCTGGGATTACAGGCATGAGCCACCACACCCAGCCTCAGATCTTGTGTTCTATCTTGCTACAAGATTGTATACCTTTCTTCATAGAGACCCTATATCTTTCTTGTTACATTTATTTCTGAATATAGTTTTTGTCAATATCATAATGGGAATATTTTTTCTATTTCCGTTTCTATGCATTTATTGTCAAAAATAAGAAAAGCAACTGGTTTTTGTACATTTATCTTATATCTAATAACATCATTTTTTCTTAATAATTCAAATATGTTTTTCTTTTGCAGTTATTTTATCTTATTTGCTAGAGGCTCTGAGGTTTTCTAGATATACAATAATTTAATTGCCTCATTGTTCCCACAATTCCCTTGACACTCTCACTACAGTAGCATCTACCTCCAGCCATGTCTTTCCTCACCCGGCCTGCACCCAGGTTACAGGGAATCCCACTGCCCACAATAGAATTTCTTCTCTCATTTCCTCTCTTCTCAAAGCTAAGACTCCAGTTCCCTGTTTCCCTGGTTTACAGGAGCAGAGTAGGGTATGGGTGGGGGTGCTCAGGTTCTCTGCTGCTTTGTTCCACAGAATGAATTTGTCCCACCCTCACTGGAATTCAGCTTTCCCAGAGCAAAGGTTGAAAACTGGTGGCCTCTGGGCCAGATTTAGCCTTCAGACATGCTTTATTTGGCCCACACAGTGGTTTATAAAAATTTTGATTAGTTGCCAACATTTAAAAATTGTAAGAGTTGTTTTACATGGGAACATATAAAAATCTGGATTTCTAATTTTTCTTAAAATCCTGAAAGATCTGAGAAACTGGGCCCTCAGCCCACAGGACAATGAGTGGCAGGAGCTGTGAAATCGCATGTCCTACCTAGACTATGAGCTCCTCAAAAGCAGGAGGTCATCCTGCCCCTTCTGTACCCCCAGCATGTACCCCTAGAGCCTGGCTCCAGGCAGGGGTTCATGAAAGCTTAATTCCTTTCCTTCAGTAAGTTTTAAAGATATGTGAGTTGACCCATACAATAAGGGTTCTGAACTTTATTATGCCTTGGCAGTCTGGTGAAGCCTAAGGACTTCTTTTCAGGATAAGGTTTTCAAATTCATAAAATAAAAAATACACATGATTACAAAGGAAACCGATTCTATTGACTGCTTATCAAAATATTAAAAAATAAATTGTGAATTAGTAATACATGTTCTTTATGAGCACATTACATAACAAGATCTAGTGGCAAGTCTAATAACTACTGTAATTTTGAAGCACCGGTGAGCATAAATGATATTCTGAGAGATCTGTAAGAAGGCAGGAAAACGTGTGATTTCTGTTGGTTACAGGACTGCTAAAGTCATTTGTACTGTGAATACTATGGGGATTCGTGGCTACATTCAAGATGGAAAGAATGATTACATTTCAATGAGAAGCTAATGATGAAAATAAAGATGTAATTTTTTCTCAACCAAGTTCACAGACCCCAAGAATTCTACCCACAGATCCCGTGGATCTCAGATCAAAACCTCTACTTTCGGGAAAAGGTGGGAATGTCAGTTACAACCAAGTCACAATAACAAGGAAACACAATCCCTTAGAAACCGCCCCAGTTGTGGTTGTTCTCATTCAAGGCAGAGTGGGAGTGTAAATGAAATCACCTATTCTGGAGGGCCCTTTGGCAATACGTTCCAAGAATCTTAAAAATGTGCATCTGCTTTAATCTAGCAATTCTGTTTCTAGGAGTTTATCCTAAGGAAATAAAGACGTAGCCAAAAAATAGAAAAAAAAAAATTGAGCGTGAAGACGTTTGTCATAGCCAAGGACACATCCAGTTTTTGTGGAGCCTGAAGTTTATACAATTTAGGGGGCCCCTATAATGCAAAGAATACAAAATTATGAATATAAAATTGCTAGATCACTCCCAGGCATTTGAAAGGGACTTGTGCAAATGGGGTCCTTTCATCAGCTTCACATAAATTCACCCCAAACATAACATTATTAAACATAATCATCTAAAATTAGAAACAACCTAAAATGACCAACAATTGGGGATGGATATAAGTTTTAGTATATTTACATAAGTGATATTAATCACTCATTTAAAATGATATGAATGTAGCAGTCTACTGACATGGAAAGATGCTCAAAACATAGTATGAAGCGAAAAAGCAGGTTATAAAATGGTGATATACGTATCAAAATCCCAGTTTTGTTAAAATAACATAATATTTATGTGTAGTAAGATGTGAAATGGGACTTTCCTGTCTCAGAACTGCTGCTGTACCCCAGAGCCTCAAAAGCAGCACCAGACACAATCCAGCAGGACTTGGGCAGATTGTGATGCCCTCATACAGGCTCAGAGCAGCCTTGGAGCAGGCACTGACCTGGGAGAGAAGGATGGATGCAGGGGTTTTCCTTGGGGAGAGTCACCTCAGTGCTGTGCCTCACCCCACATAACTCAAGCCAAGAGACTGGGGCTTCCCTGGAGCTTGGGGGAAACAGAACCTGACCCACCTCTCCCCTGGAAAAGTCTAAAGAGAAAAAGCTGATGGGAGCTATCCCTGGTGGTGGCATGAGGGGTGGGGGCTGCCATGGGAGCAGTTTGTGCTTGCAGGGTGCAAAAGAGAGAAATGTTTCCTGTGCTACCAACCAGAAACAGTGCAAGGTATCCAAAAGTCAGTCATCATGAAAGATCCCTGCCCAAGAAGTCTGCCCTCCAGGAGAAGGGGACCCCTACAGAAGGACCCTCAGCCAGAGTGAAGGGGACAGGCACAGGTGGTCTTGGGGAATATGTCACCCAAGCCCAGGAACCAGCTGGAGGAGACCAACAAAGAAGCCTGCACACAACCCAAAAAATGTTTGTCCCTTTAAAGCAACGGCCAGAGTTTGGGCATCTGACCCCTAGGGGAGTCTAACGCCAGGTTACAATGACTCCATTCAGAGCACACCTTGCACTTGCCTGTATCTCCCCCAAACCCCTCTCAACCCTGAGCCAATTCAAAGAGCAGAATAGATAACAGGAGAGACAAACAAGGCTCCCATTCCTCACTGCAGGTCTCTGAGCCAGGTCGCAGAACTCTAGGAGAAACTCAAGTTGATTTGTTGGCTTAGTTGAGGTATAATTTACACATGGTAAAATTCACCCTTAATAACGTTCTCTTCTATGAGTTTTGAAAAACACATAAAGTTATGTAACTACCACCACCACCACAGTCAAGATATAAATGCTTTCTCTCACCCTAAAGTGATAGGGCTTAGTTTTGGATACAGTTTTGCCTTTTCCAGAAGGTCATATAAATGAAATCGCACAATATGTAGCCTTTTGAGACTGGGCTCTTTCACTTAGTACAATGCACTTGGGATTCATCCATGTTTTTGAAAGTACCAGCAGTTCCTTCCTATCACTGAGTAGTATTCCATTGAATGGATGTACCACAGGATGTCTAACCATTCACCTACCAAAGAACATTGGGGTTGTTTCTAGGTTTTGGCAATTATAAATAAAGCTGCTATAAACATTCATATACAGATTTTTGTGTTAACAAAAGTTTTTGTTTCTCTTGGGGAAATATCTAGGAGTGGGAGTGTTAGGTCACTGGGCAGGTGTATGTTTCACTTTCAAAGACACTGACAAACTGTTTTCCAAAGTGATTGTCCAATATTTAATTCTCATCAGCAATGTGTAAGAGTTCCAGTTGCTCCACATCCTCACCAACACTTAGTATTGTTATTTTTTTCTTTAATCCCTTTAATGGGAGTGTAGTAAGAGGCTAAATTTTCGTGTTTTTAAAATAGGCTTTAATTTTTAGAGCAGGTTTATGTTCACAGTAAAATTGAACAGAACATACAGAGTTCCCATGCCCACCCACTTCCACACAAGCACAACCTCCCCACCATCAACATCCCACAGAAGAGTAGAACATTTGTTACAAACAATTAACCTACATGGATGCATCATTATCACCTGGAATCCATAGTTTACATTAGGGTTTGCTCTTGGTGTTGTACATTCTATGGATTTTGACAAATCGATAATGACATGTACTCATCATTATAGCATCATATAGAATAGTTTCACTGACCTAAAAATCCTTTGTGCTCTGCCTAATTATTCCACTCCCCTCTAACCTCTGGCAATGACTGATCTTTTTACTTTTGCCATAGTTCTGCCTTTCCCAGAACGTCATATAGTTGCAATTGTTCAGTATGTAACATTCTCAGACTGGCTTCTTTCACTTAGTAACATGAGTGTAAGTTTCCTCCATGTCTTTTCTTTTCTTGATAGCTGCTTTTGAGTGCTGAATAATATTTCATTGTTTGGATGTGCCATAATTTATTTATCCTCTCACTTACTGAAAGACATCTTGATTGCTTCCAAGTTTTGGCAATTGTGAATAAAGCTGCTATAAACATCTGTGTGCAGGATTTTGTGTGAATGTAAGTTTTCAGCTAATCTGGGTAAATACCGAGGAGTGCAACTGCCAGATCAAAGAATAAGAGTATGTTTAGTTTTGCACACACACACAAACCTGCCAAACTGTCTTCTAAAGTGGCTGTGCCATTTTGCATTCCCACCAGCAATGAATGAGAGTTCCTGTTGCCACACATCCTTGCCAGCCTTTGGTGTTGTCAGTGTTTTGCATTTTGGCCATTCTATCAGGTGTTTAGTGGTATCTCTTTGTTGTTTTAATTTGCAACTCTAACGATGTATGGCGTTGAGCAACTTTTTATATGCTTATGTGTCATCTGCATATCTTCTTTGGTGGGGTGTCTGTTCAAGTCTTCTGCCCATTATAAAATGGATTATTTTCTTATTGTTGAGTTTTAAGAGCTCTTTATATATTTTCGATAACAGTCCTTTAAGCTTGCAGAATAATTGCAAAAATAGTACAAAGAACACCCATGTATACCCTTTATCCACATTCACCAGCTGTTAGTGATTGTTAACATTTTGCTTTGTCACTTTCTCTTTATACACACATTTTTTTCTTAACCTTCTTAGAGTAAGTTGCATACATCATTACCCCCAAACATTTTAACATGTATTTTCTAAGACAAAATATATTATCTTACATAACTACAATATAGTTATCAAATTCAGGAAATTTAACATTAATATAATACTATTATATAATCCTTAGGCTAGATCCAAATTTCACAAAATGCCCCTGGTAACAGGCTTTGTAGCAATCTTCACCTCTGATCCAGTACTGGATCTAACATCATGCATTTCACTTGGCTGCCATGTCTCTTTAGTTTCCTTTTATCCAGCACAGTTCTTCAGTATGTTATTGTCTCTTATGACACTGACATTTTTTATGACTCTGGGCCAATTATTTCATAGACTGTTTTTCATTTTGGTTTTGTCTGATAGTTTCTCTGTCAGATTCTGCCTTTTTGGTGAGAATGCCATTTTGCAAGAGATAAGAAAAACCGGTATTTTTCCTATTCTCACACTCACCATAGAATGCTTCATTTCTGGTCACCAAAACATGCAGGATTTCTTCCCACCAACCACCAATTTTCTCCAGCGGGCACCATCTGGGGATCCTATGATTCAATGCTATACTGACAATATCTACCTGAAGATAGCGTCAGATCCACAGTGCTCCACCCCACTTCAGATGCCGATCACAAGCCCCAGGTTGTGACCTATACTTCTGACCAGCCAGCTATAAATCAGGGTTCCCAAGATGCCCTCCTTAGGTTTAATTAATCTGCTGGAACAGATCATGGAACTCAGGGAAATACTTTGCTTACATTTACCCATTTATTATAAAGGATATTAGAAAAGATACAGAAGAGCAGCCAGATGGAAGATACACACAGGGCAAGGTATGGGGGAGCTTCCATGCCCTCTCCAGGCACACTATCCTCCCAGCACCTCCAGGTGTTCGGTAATCTGGAAGCTCTCCAAACCAGTCCTTTCGGATTTTCACGGAGGTTTCATTAGGTAAGCATGATGGATTACATCACTGGCCTTTGGTGAGCGACTCAACCTTCAGCCTGGGGCTGAAAGTTCCAACCCTCTAATCATGGCTGGATCTTTCCTGTGACCAGCCCCTATGCTGAAATTATCTAGGGGCTTCCAGCCACCAGTCATCTCATTGGCATACAAAAGACATTCTTATCACTCGGGAGATTCCCAGAGTTTGGGGAGCTGTTTCAGGAACTAGGGGCAGAGATCAAATATATATGTTTCTTATTATATCACACTTATCACACCACAGAAGTAAGGTAGTGTCTTTCTTGGGGAACCACATCAGAAGGCACTTTATGCCAGACCCTTATTTGGCAGACTTAAAAAAAAATAACTGAATCTACAAGGAACTTAAACAAATTTACAGGAAGAAAAACAAACACTCCCCTTAAAAAGTGGGCAAAGGACATGAACAGACACTTCTCAAAAGAAGATATTCATGCGGCCAACAAACATATGAAAAAAACTCAACGTCACTGATTGTTAGAAAAATGCAAATGAAAACCACAATGAGATACCATCTCATGGCCAGGCAAGGTGGCTCACGCCTGCAATCCCAGTACTTTGGGAGGACAAGGCGGGTGGATCATTTGAGGTCAGGAGTTTGAGACCAGCCTGTCCAACATGGTGAAACCCCATCTCTACTAAAAATACAAAAATTAGCTGGGTGTGGTGGTGGGTGCCTATAATTCCAGCTACTTGGGAGGCTGAGACAGGAGAATTGCTTGAGCCCGGGAGGTAGAGGTTGCCACTGCACTCCAGCCTGGGTGATACAGCAAGATATCATCTCACACCAGTCAGAATGGCAATTATTTAAAAAGTCAAGAAACAACAGGTTCTGGCAAGGTTGTGGAGGAATAGGAACGCTTTTACACTGTTGGTAGGAATGTAAATTAATTCAACCACTGTGGAAGACGGTGTGGTGATTCCTCAAAGATCTAGAACCAGAAATACCATTGACTCAGAAATCTCATTACTGGGTATATACCCAAAGGAATATAAATAATTCCATTACAAAGATACATTAACATGTATGTTCATTGCAGCACTATTCACAATAGCAAAGACATGGAATCAACCCAAATGCCCGTCAATGATAGACTGGATAAAGACAATGTGGCACATATACACCATGGAATACTATGCAGCCATTTTTTAAAAAAAGAGATCATGTCCTTTGCAGGGACATGGGTGGAGCTGGAAGGCATTATCCTCAGCAAACTAATGGAGGAACAGAAAACCAAACTCTGCATGTTCTCACTTTTAAGTGGGAACGGAGCAATGAGAACCCAAGGACACAGGGAGGGAAACACACACTGGGGCCTGTGGAGGAGGGGTTGGGGGAGGGAGAGCATTAGGAAAAATAGCAAATGCTTGCTGAGATTAATCCCTAGGTCATGGGTTGATAGGTGCAGCACACCACCATAGCACACATTCACCTATGTAACAAACCTGCACATCCTGCACATGTACCCTGGAACTTAAAATAAAAATAAAACTGAGAATGAGGCTCTTCATTGATATCTGCCCCCAAAGCGATAAGATCTGCTCAAGATATCATCATCCAGGTTGAGGGAAAGGAAAGCCAGTGGAACAGGCTTGCGAGGTACTGTTGTCAGAAAAATAAAGCTATTACATGCTTCTACTCCACTGAGTCTAGCTTGTAATATGCATTAGGAAAAATTAAAAGACTGGAATGAGGACACTCTCCAAAAAATAAGAGTGGGAGAAGGATTTCAGGTGATTTCTCTTTTCTTTGGTTTATCAGTGTAGTGGACCCATACCCAGCAAGCATTTAATTTAGCCACCACCCACCTCCAAACCCTGCCCTCCCATTCCACTTTGAACTAGACTTTGATGCTCATGGTCAAAAAGTAAAGAAGATGAAATAATGTAATCTTTGTCTTCTGAATTTCTAGTATCCCAGGTCATTCTTCTTAAGGGATTATTCAGGGTCATTTTTTACTGTAATTTTCACCTTATATCTGTAAGATTTCAATGACACTGTATTTTCAGATTTTTTTGTACTATTAACGTATATTACTCATGATTGATAATAAAAAAATTGATATTAAAAAAGGTGAAATATCACCTCCTTCCATGAATTGACATTTTGAATTGTGAACCAGAAACCCGAGCAGCCTGGGGTGGGGATCGCGCGTCTTTGCTCTCTCACCAGAACTGTCAGCCTTCAGAGAGGGGACTGGGGGTGGGGTGATTTATATGTCACTACAGACATCATGGAAATTCTCAGCGTGGCATCTGCAGGAGAAGGCGGAGCTTGGAGGCAGCACCTCAGAGGGGAAAACACCTCTATGGCAGTCAGCAGGCTGGTGTTTCTTCCTCTTAAATGTCTCTGATCTTGTCTCCATCCTAGTGTCCATGAGGGTTCAAGCCTTCATCATTTCTCACTTGGACTGTGGTCCCAGCCCAGACCTCCCTGGTCTCCCTGTGTTTGGTCCATTCTGTAGCTGAATAATTATCCCAGAGCCCTGCTATTTTTCTATCTCCTTTCCATGGCACCCAGCGCTCCATTGCTTACTCAACTAAATGCATTCACAAACCCCAATACCCTGACGTCACATTTCCCCACCTTCTGGTTCCACCCTACCTCTCCCCACTACCAGTATCTACATCCCAGCCAACTGTGGGCTTCTCACCATCTCCCCAGCCTGCCCCTTCCTGCCCCTCGCTGCGCCTTTGCTCATGTCTGGCAATGCCTTCCCTTGATAAGTGTAGCCTGCCCCGCTCTGGACTATCCTTGAAGGGCAAGCATCAAAGCTGCTACATTCAAGAAGCCTTTAGCAAACCTTTCCTGAATGGGAACTGTGGCCAGGCTCTGCCAGGCCCTGAGGATACAACAATGAGGATGACACAGGCTCTGCTTCCAAGGATTCAGTCCATCAAGGAGTGGAGAAATAGAAGCACATCAACAGAGCCAGAAAGGCTGGATGGGAAGAAAAGGACAGGAAAACTATATAGGTAGCAGAAAAATAAGTTGCCTTTTTAGGTAATGTATTAGTTTGCTAGGGCTACTGTGAAACTTGTTGTCTTAAACCATAGAAATCTATTGTCTTGGCTGAGCGCTGTGGCTCATAATCCCAGCACTTTAAGAGGCCAAGGTGAGTGGATCACCTGAGGTCAGGAGTTCAAGACCAGCCTGGCCAATGTGGTAGAACCCCCGTCTCTACTAAAAATACAAAACTAGCCAGGTGTAGTAGCAGATGCCTGTAGTCCCAGCTACTTGGGAGGCTGAGGCAGGATAATCACTTGAATCTGGGAGGCGGAGGTTGCAGTGAGTCGAGATCGCACTACTGCACTCCAGCCTGGGCGACAGAGTGATACTCTGTCTCAAAAAAAAAGAAATCTATTGCCTCACAGTTCTGAAGGCTGGAAGTTCAAGATCAAGACATCAGCAGGGCCGTGCTCCCTCTGAAGGCTCTGGGGAGGGATCTGTCTGGGCCTCTCTTCGAGCTCTGGTAGCTCCTGGACCTGTGGCAGCATAACTTCGGTCTTCACATGGCGTTCTCCCTGTATATATGTCTGTGTGCCCACATGTCCCCTTTTTACAAGGACACTAGTCATATTGGAATTAATTCCCACCCTACTTCAGTGTAGCCTCATAGCATCTGCAGTAACCCTATTTCCGAACAAGGTCACATTCTGAGGTACTGAGGGTTAGGACTTCAACATATGAGTTTTTGGGGGGGACAAAAGTTAACCCATAACAGATGGGGACAGCCCAGAACCCAAACGGCAGGGATGAGTGTGGAAGAATAAAATGGGGTGTTGGGTTCAAGCTACATTTTCCTCTGTGAGAAAGGCAGCTGTGTCAGAAGAGGGATCTAGGGGAGACAGAAACAGTTCATAAGGATTTAAAAACACACGTCACTGCTATGTGGTATGCCATGCCAGCTCTTTATTCTGTGTTTCCACAAAATCGATTTCTATTCTGGATAGGAGAGTCAGGGAGGGGATTGCTGATGTGCTAGCCCCAAAGCTGGGCAGGGCAAAACCAGCACTGCCCACAGGAGGCCAGGGCTGCTAGGCAACACAAGATAAAGCAGTGCAGCAAGGCAAAGAGGAGACGGGAGAGTAGAGTGAGGCAAAGCCTGGGCAGCCGGCTTCATGAGGACACAACTAATTGCATTCAGCATCACACTGCCATATGCATTCATTTTTGCAAGTACATTTGATTCTCTTAAACACCTTATGTGGTGGAAATTATTGTTTCTATTTTACAGTTCCTATTTACACACCGTGGCTCAAGGTGCCTCAAGGGTGATGTGACCTGCTCAAGGTCCCACAGCAGGTACCGGCAGAAGTGGGTTTGAACCCAGGAAGTCTGATGGCAAAGCCCATGTTCATTCCATAGTCCCGCAGGGGCACTCTGTGCATAGCCTCTTCTTCTTCTTCTTTTTTTTTTTCCTCTTTTTTTTTTTTTTTTTGTGAGACAGTCTTACTCTGTTATCCAGGCTGGAGTGCAGCAGTGCCATCTCAGCTCACTGCAACCTCCACCTCCTGGGTTCAAGCAATTCTCGTGCCTCAGCCTCCCGAGGTAACTCAGATTACAGGCATGCATCACCACGTGCGGCTAATTTTTGTAATTTTAGTAGAGATTGGATTTTGCCACGTTGGCCAGGCTGCTCTCGAACTCCTGGCCTCAAGCAATCTGCCCGTCTCAGCCTCCCAAAGTGCTGGGATTATAGGTGTCAGCCACCATGCCCAGCCTGTAGCCTTTTCTTTAGCAACCCAGGCACCTCATGAACAGCTGAGATCCAGCAATTCATGTGTGTTGACTGACCAAGGAATGTTTCTGTGCAGCCGCCTCCAGTGCCCATGCCATATCAGCTGCAGCTGGGATGGACATTTCCTTGCCAGCCCAGGCTCACCTCACATGGCCAGCATCCTACCCAAGCTGTGACTTTCTGCATCTGCTGCAGGCTCTTTGGCACCATCTGACCTTGCTTGGGCAGGCATTACAGCCCAGAAGTCTCAGGGACCTTACCCAGTGGGGGCTGGAGTCAGCAGATCAATCATCAGTTTCCAGTCCTGCAGATGAGCAATTCTGGAAGGCATTCTGTAGGCTTCAGGGGTCCTGGTGGAACACAGCCCTGTCGCCCACTGTGGAGACTGATAAAACACACCCTGGCAATGGCTTTGCTTCCTTCCTGTCCTGTTCTCCCCACTCCCTTACTCCTGCCTCCTGGGATCACCTCCCCAGTAACTAGTTGCCCCAAATCTTTGTCTCACACTTGGCTTTTGAAGAAACTCAAACCAAGACAGTGATGGTGCCAGTGGGAAATTTCCCCTTTCCAAGGGGGCCATTCTGAAAGTGGCTAAAGCAGGGAGCAAGAAGCCAGCAAAGGCTGATGGATTACGGAACATCACAAGGATTTTGCTTCAGGGGTAAAGCTGGAGAGGAAGACCTGGGGCATATCACGCAGTTTGGGCTCCACTTAAGCACAGAAAACAGAGGCTTAGATTTGTATTTCTGGAAGACACACTGACTGCCCAGTGGAAGATGGATTAAAGGGAGCCAGAATGGGGTCAGGAAGACTGGTGAGGAGGCCATTGTTGTAACTAAGCATAGATAAGACCCAGACCAAGGAGGCAGCTATAGCCTGAAGAGAAGGCTAGAGTCCAGCGTAGCTTAGAGAATGGGACCACTGAGCCTCAGCAAGAGCTTGATAAGCTCAGGGGCTGGAGGCAGGGGAGGGAGACTGTCAGGGCTGACTCTAGGCATCTGAGGCCCTTCCCTGATGGATAGGGCATGGGGCAAGGAGTAGGGGAGGAAGGGACTGTGTTACGAAGGTCTCTGGAGCACACTGGAGGTCTGTGTGTGGTGCTCAACGGGGAGATCAGGCTTGGAGCAGACTTGGGAGGTGTCCACCTAGTGACCTCGGTCCTCTCCCTCCCTCCTGGCCCATTCCTGGATGCACAGGAGGACCTCTGCTTCTTCTCCTCTCTGGTCTCCAGAACTCTCCTCGCCCCCAGCTTGAAGTGGGGGCAGACAAGCCTGGGCCAGACCACCAAGGCATCTGCTGGCCAAACCTAACAGAAAAGTGATGCATGCACAGAAGTTGGCCAACGCAGGCACAGAGCAGGATGGGCTGGGGGTGAAAGAACAACGTTTACAGCATGGAACCTGGATGAGTCTCCCCACACTGCACTGCTCAGCAGTGGCTCCAGAAGGCTCTTCTGTGGAGCTGCATGTCTCATCAGCAGAGAGAGGGAATGATGACAATGCCTATGTGTCCAACACATAGCGGGCACTCCAGACTTCCCTCCCTTCATCTAGTCCCCCTTCATATTTGACAGCAGCAAGCACCCTTATGCACACACGGCCCCTCATGCAGCAGCTCTGACCCTGCGGGGCTTTCAATCGGATAGGCTGCTTTTTGAAGCTCTCTGATGTTCAAGGCTGGAGTCTGAAGACCTGGATTAAGGTCCTGACTCCACACTTTACCTTAAGTTAGTCTCTTTCCATATCTGAATCTTGATTTCCTCACCTGTTAAAAAAGTCATCATAAAAAACTTCATCTCCATTATTTTTACCCACACCCTTAGTATCCTTTCTCCACATGCCGTGAGACTTTCCTTCAGAACAGAGCTGCCTGCACTAATTCATATGCACATGTAAATGACTGGTGATGAACTTCAAGCTTTTACAGGGTAATGGGAGGATAAACAAATGAATCAGCCAGTGAGATTAGAGGGTGTATCTTGTTCGTATCTGTATCAGCTGAATCTAGTACAATGCCCTGCTCCTTGTGAGTACTGGATAAAACTTTGTAGACTCACTTAACTCTCATCTCATGTATCTCTGTGTTCTGGGTGCCCTGACACAGCCTGGCAAACAGAAGGTGCTTGTGTGTGTGATCAGTACCCGAAGGATTGACTGAATCCAGTGGGACCCAAAGGCCACATCTGAGTGTGGGGCTGTGGCCTAGGGAGGCCAGAAGCACAACCCCGGGGGCCGGGACCTCTCACCTCTCTGTATGCAAGAAGTCAAGGCCTTGGCAACAGCTGCAGCCAGCTGGCACCAGGTCCCTGCAAGAGTCATTGTTTGGCCAAAACAGGAAGCCGCCCGAGGGGAAGTGTGGCCTCGCCTCAGTGAACCCCTGAAGAATGGCCCCCGAGAACCTGGGGGACGTGACGGCAGGCACGGAGTGTGTTACAGCTGCACATCCCCACCCAGTCCAGGGGATGGTCCTCACTCGACCCTGGAGGCCTGGTGCAGAACAGGGCTGGAGACCAAGGAGCTGGGTTCTAATCCTATGCGACCTTGGGCAGGCCGCCACCCCTCTCTGGACTTGTCTCCTTATCAGCTCTTTGCAGTTGAAGGATTCCATATCTGGCCATCTCATTGGTCCTTCTGGCTACCTGTTTCCTGTGGTCTGCCAGTGCCCGGTACAGATGAGGCCCATGGAATGAGCCCTTTTCCACCAGGAGTAGGGAAGCCTGGTGGTTCCATAGCACTTCACCGTTAGCAAAGCATCATCTCATTTCATGTAATCTCCCCCAACGATTACACCAAGAGGTATCGGCAGTAAGGCTCATGGTCCCATGTCATAGAGGAGGACACAGAAGCTCAAAGCCAGGATTCAAACCCACGACCCCAGCCTTGGGGCCTAGTGGGCAGGGGCTGTGGCAGCTCAGAGGAGGCAGCAGCCCCCTACAGCAACAGGAGGAATGGGGTCAGAGGCTTATGCTGGCAGCTTGAGGTCTGCTTGGTTGGCATTTATTTCTCTTAATTCATGCTGTGCCACTTACCCACTCTATGAGCCAAGCAAGTCACTCCATTTCTCTGTGCCTGAGTCCTCACTGGTGATCTGGAGATGATGCCTGTCCTGCTGACCCCAGGCTGTGCAGGGGTCGCATGAGCAGAGGGGCAACTAACGCTCATCATTGTGTGGACACATCAGCTGCTGACCCAGCATCTGGTCCTCTCCTCCTTCCTCGCAGAACCCCAATTCTGTTGGCTATTCTACCTGCCCCCAGGCTTAGCACTAGAGTCCGATTAATCTAAGTCAACCAGGATATGCCATCCCTGGAAAGACTGTCATTGATTGGAAACATGACCCAAGTCATCCCATTCAGACCTAAGGAAAAAACTTACGGTCTGCATTGGAAGAGAAGTCCTCTCCTGCTGTCTCGCACTGGACATTCCCATGCAAGCATGGATTCCCCATTGCCACTGGCAGCCACCCTCAGCCCTGGGGAGGATGACAGCCATCCTCATGAGGCTGGAAGGGGAACCAGTCAAGGACCAGAGAGCATGGTAAAGCCTGTATTCTTGATGATACCAGGAGCTGCTCTGGACTTGCAGTGGTGTGACAGGATACGCCTCTTTGCTTTATTTAGGCCGTTGGCAGTAGGGTCTACCCTTACTTGTAGCCAAAGTCATCCTCATGCCCTTCATCATCATCTTGCAGTCTCTGATGTACAGAGAGGGGGGAAATGGGCCCGCCCTGCCTCCCACTGGCTCACACCAGGGCAGATTCAAAACCCCTGGCTGCACTGCCAGAGCTGATGACTTGTTGGTGGCTTTTGGAAGCTCTGAATTTTTTCTTCTCTGTTCCTTGGGGCGGAGACAATTCCTTCCTCCTTAAAGCTGGCCTCTGGCTTGGACCCAGGCCTTCCCACTGGCATTAATGCTGCAAGACTGATGGGTCGGGGAGATAGAGAGCCCAGACTCCAAGACCCCAGCCCTGGCTGTTCCCTCTGCTCAGCCTCCAGTTATTTCCCCTCCTCTTTCCTCCAAGGACCTCAGCCCCTTTACAGCCTTAGGATCACAGGGTTTTCAAAACATAGGAACTCTTGGAGCTGACAAAAGTGGAAACAGACCCAGATACAGGCAAGAGACCTGTCCCAGGTCACACAGAGCTGGGACTGGAACCCAGGTATCTTGAGTCCTGGTCCAGGATTGTTCCCCATCAACTGCAGGAAGGCCAGAAATTGGCATAACTTTTTCTGTTTTGAGTCTCCACCATATCCCCGATGTTTCTTGTCTTCATCCATCTTTTCTGTCTCTATGGCCACTGCTCTGATTCAGGTGTCATGGTCTCTAGACTGGTAGTGGCCTCTTTCTAAGTTCCGGTTCACATCTGCAATCGTGCCTCCCAAACAGCTGCCAGGATTGTTCTTAATGCAGACCTGACTCTGTCATCCCCCTGCTTCATTGTCTGTAAGATTCAGGATCCTTAGGCTGGCAGAAAGGGCCCCTCATGACTGATCACTCCCCAGCCTCATCTGTCACATAAGACCTATATTCCTTCTACTAAACTCAGTTGTTGCCTCCTCCAGGCAGCTTTCCCAGAACCCTCCTTCTGTGGATGGCACAGTGTATAGGTCCATTATGGAACCCTTTGCAGGATGGGAAGGTCTGACCCCAGCATCTGCTCCACTGCACCACGAATGCTTACAAAGCACAGACCACGTCTGCTCAGCATTCCTACCTGCCCTGCGCCCTCCACCAGGTTTGACCTTGTCTGTGTGCAGTTTCCCCTTGTTGGTTGCAGGTTATCTGTCCTTAGCCTTAGGAATGAGCCAGGGGGCAAAAGGTAAGAGATTCTGACTCCTCATCCTCAGCAGGCTCTGGTGCTCCCTGCTCTGCCCGTCTGCTGATTCAACGTGGATGCAAGTGAGTCTCTACTGAACATCACAGATGTGGAGAAGCGGGCCAGGCCCGGGGCTCTGTGAAGTCACAGGGGCAGAGCTTCCTACAAACAATCCCCTCCAAGCATGGCCAAGAAAAACCCCAAACTTGGAGCTCAAAGCTGCAATTCCAGGAGCTCCACTTCCAGGAATTAATCCTGAGAGACAAATATCCAGAAGGTGGACAAAGAAGAACATGGCAGAATTTATTTATAATAGCAAAAATCTGGAAACAATCTAGAAGTCTAGCAGTAACAGCAAGGGTAAATACATTCATGTATATTCAGATAGTGAAAAATTGTACAGCCATTAAAATTATGTTTGCAAACAATTGTTATTAATGTGGAGAAGTGTTAAGTGAAAAAGGACAGAATACAAACGCATGTATGTAGTGTGATCATAATGGAAAAAATGCATAAAATCTGGGAGGAAATATCCAAAAATGCTAGAAAATGATTGAGTTAGGGTAGAAAGATTAAAATGTTTCATATGTTTATACTTTCCTGTGCTTTCCAAACTTTCTATTTAATAGTATGAACTTCTATTTATTTTTATAATCAGGAAAAATGAATTAGACATAGAGAAAAAGAAGAGATTAATTCTATTCCCAACTCCGGTGATAACTGGACACAACCTTGGGCAAGTCAGCGACCCTCTTCCAAAGTTCATTTCCTCCTTGTCTGTTCATCTGTTCCTCCTTTCCTTCATTCTAGAAAGGACTCACCTGTGCCAGGCCCTGTGCTGGGCACTAGGGACCCAAACATGAATCAGAATGTAAACATATGGAAAAATGTCTAACCTTCTTCATAATCAGAGAAATGCCAATTAAAGCTAAGCCAAGATATCATTTCTAGTCTATTAGATTGGCAAAAACTCAAAAGTTTGAGAACGTGCTCTGTGGGCGAGACTGTGGGAAAAGAGGCCCCTCTCGTACATCGTCTGGTGGGAAAACAAAATGGTGCAAGCCCTACCTGGAGGGGAACTTTTGCCGCAAAATTACATTTGAATTTACCCTTTACCCTGGCAATCCCCTCTTGGCAAAAATAAGAGAAGACAGATTCATAAAGCTATTCATGGCAGCATCATTTGTAATTGTAAAAAAACTAGAAACCACTGAAATGTCCATCAGTAGGGGCAGCTTGACCACACAATAGACAACTCTGTAGCTAGAAAAAGGAAGGAGGCCAGGCGCAGTGGCTCATGCCTGTAATCCCAGCACTTTGGGAGGTCGAGGTGAGTGGATCACAAGATCATGAGTTGGAGACCAGCCTGGCCAATATGGTAAAACCCCGTCTCTAATAAAAATACAAAAAAAATTAGCCAGGCGTGGTGGCGCATGCCTGTAATCCCAGCTACTTGGGAGGCTGAGGCAGGAGAATTGCTTGAACCCAGGAGGCGGAGGTTGCAGTGAGTGGAGATCACGCCCCTGCACTCCAGGCTGGCGACAGAGCAAGACTCCGTCAAAGGAAAAAAAAAAAAAAGGTGGGGGATGAAGAAGATCTCTGCATGCATGCCATGACAGCGTGACCTCCGGGCTGGGTACAACGTTAACTGAAAAGCAGAGTGGACTAAAATGCATATAGTACGTTATCGTTTTATCCAACAAAAAGGAGGGAATACACAAATACATGCGTGTTTTTAAAATTAAGTATCAGTTAAAAGATAAAAAATAAAATTAAACAATTGTTGTCTGCTGGAGTGGGGAGGAAGTGTGGTAAGGGAATGGAGTAGAAGCCAGGCTTCTCTGAATATACCTTATTATATAGGTTAGCTTTAGAAGTACATAAATTCTTTACATAAAAATAAAACAAAATTAAATCTAAATACAAGTCAAAAGCAATCACCCCAAATCAAGAGCAAAATGAAATCAATAAATCTGTGTATTGAATTGGTGTCTTCACCAAGCAAAGTTGAAATATTTTAAGTGATTTAGAAACCTGGTAACTTGACTATAGCTTGACTAGTAGGCTATATATTCTAAGGATAAAAGAATCACAGACAAATTATAAAGTGTTTTCAGTAATCATATTATTAATACCACTATTGGTGTTATTATTATGATATTTTTATAATATGTATATATAGAAAGAAAGTAGGAGAAATGAATCAGTAATAACGTCAATGTTGTTAGGAAGCAAGATGTTCAGCACTAGACAAAAGAGATTCAGATACAAAATCAAAATACTTATGTAAAAGCCCTATAGCTGAAGGTTTTATTCAAACTATCAATATGAACCCTTGATATATATCTTCTTAAGAAAAAAATTTCCTAGCTCTGCACCTTGAGAAGATCTAAAAGCAAAGACCAACTCAGCATACATATCTCACACCTCACACCCAGATTTGTGGTTTCTAAATGCCACTTCTTGTAAAAAAGAACCAGGGCTTCTTGAAGAAATATCTAATTCCAGGTCCAGGCGGAAAATACACAAGACAAACCTGGACATCTCGTTATACCAGAAAGTCAGGACAGTATTAAACACCACTAGGGTCAGGCCAAAAGCACTCAGATGACCAAGAGATCTCTATGGGCCAAAGGTGGGACAATCTGAGTGACAACAAGGTTAATAACTGCAATAAATTGAAAATTTTCAAATGCATTTAAAAATATTAGATAATAATTAAAAAAAAAAAACCAACAAAAAAAAAACTTTGCTGATCACCTCTAGAGACTGTGAGGGAATCAGCTCATTATTCTGAAAACTGATAAGTAAAGGGGAAATCAGCCAGCATTAATTCTGTCCTTCCTAAACCAATTGTACCTTAGGGGAACCAAAGCATCAGGAGAGAAGTTTTTCTCCATAGAAGTGTTCCAGCTAAAAAATGAAGAAAGAATGATAAAATTAAAACATCATTGTTTTGTAATTCTCTAATGAAATAATAGATGTAGGCAATGATCATCACAGCCTTCTAAAGGCACAAAAGGAGAGACAACCAAACATTATAAATATGATGTGCCTTCTGAGGGAAGTAGACACGCCACCTATGAAGCATTCTTCCTAGCACATTGAGTCTAATCAAGTGTTTAGATCTAACTACCAATTTACGGGAAAGGCAGGAAACTGAGGAATGTGTTAAATAACACTATGGGGGAATGCAGCCAGAAGGTGGAAAACTACATGGGATCAACAACTTTGTTTAGTCAACAAATATATATATATATATTTTTTTTAAAACAGGAAATCCCAGCATTTTGGGAGGCTGAGGCGGGAGGATCGTTTGAGCCCAGGAGTTCGAGACCAGCCTGGGCAACATGGCAAAACCCCATCTTCCATGAAAAAAAAAAAATACAAAAATTAGCCAGTGTGGTGGCACATGCCTGTAGTCACAGCTATTAACACTTGGGAGACTGAGGTGGCTGAATCACTTGAGCCTGGAAGGCGGAGGTTGCAGTGAGCCGAGATCACACCACTGCACTCCAGCATGGGGAACAGAGTGAGACAGTGTCTCAAGACAAAATAAAAATAAAAAATAAGGAGAGACCAGACTCAGTTGCTCACACCTATAATCCCAGCACTTTGGGAGGCTGAAGTGGGAGGATAACTTGAGCTTAGGAGTTTGAGACCGGCCTGGGCAACATGGCGAAACCCTGTCTCTACAAAAACTACAAAAAATTAGCCAGGCATGGTAGTGCATGCCTGTGGTCCCAGCTACTCAGGAGGCTGAGGTGGGAGGATCACTTGAGCCCAGGAGGTTGAGGCTACAGTGAGCCAAGATCATGCCACTGCATACCAACGTGGGTGACAGAGTGAGTTAGACCCTGATTCAAAATAAAAAAAAAACCACCCCCTCCCCCCCCAAAAAAGAGAGAGGAAGTAGAATAGATTGAAAGAGATTTAAGAGAAAACGATCAAATGCAATGTATGGAACTTGTGTAGATCCTGATTTTGAAAAAATCAACTTTAAAAGATCTATAAAAGATCTTTGTTAGACAATGGGGAATTTTTTTATTTGGAGACGAGGTCTTACTCTGTTGCCCAAGCTGGCCTTGAACTCCAGGGCTCAAGTGATCCTCCTGCCTCAGCCTGCCAAAGTTCTGGGAGTAATTATACTTAGAAGCATGATTTGGAGTAATCTGGAGTAATCACGCTTACAAGTGTGAGCCACCACGCCTGGTTTATTGGGGAAATTTAAACACCACTAGATACTTAATGATAATAAAAAATTATTATTAAAAATGTAGGCAGGATAATAGTTTCTGGCCATGCCTTTATCTTTTAGAAACACAGACTGCAATATTTATTTTGAGACAGGGCCTTGCTATGTTGCTCAGGCTGGTGGTGAACTCCTGGCCTCAAATCATCTGCCCACCTCAGCCTTCCAAGTTGCTGGGATTTATAAGCATGAGCCACTGCGCCCAACTCCTTGTAGTATTTGTGGATAAAATTATCTGATGTTTAAATTTGCTCTGAGTAATCCAGTGGGGAGGAGTTGGGGGATAGAAATGAAACAAGAGTGGCCCTGAGTCGGGGAGAGTCGAAGCTGGGTGAGGAATACACAGTGGTTTTTGTACTATTTTTGTTGTGTGTTTGAAATTTTCCACAATAAAATGTCTTTGCTGCTGTCAAGGAGGTGGGGAGGAAGACCTAGACGTTCCCTCCAAGGCTGGGGTGGGGGAAGGGAGATCGGGCCGTGTGAGCTTTCCTCAGGAGTGAGCAAAAACAGGAACGTGCCTGCAGAGGGAGGAGTTCCCAAAGAGGAAACGGCGCAGGAACAGCAAATGCAGAGAGGATGCACACTCTGAAGAGGGCAGGCAGCTTCTGCACCGAGGGAGCAAAGGGGCGTGTCAGGGGCAGCTGCTGGAAGGAGGCGCAAGCACCACGGAGAGTCTGGGATGCCCAGCCAAGGAGCCCTGGAAGGGTTGCCTTGGGGACTGACACTGTGGGCTCTGTGTTTTAGCCAAGTCACCCAGGCAGCTGAACAGAAGATGGACTGGAGGGAGAAGCCTGGATGTAGGTAGGGAGGTCTGAGCGGTGGCCAGGTATTTCCTGGACTGGGGTCCTGGAGACAGACAAGGTGGCCTGAGCCAGGGAGTGGCCTGTGATGGACTGCAGGAGACAGCTATGAGTGCTGCTGCCAGGAGGAGGGTGCTGGGAGGGAGGAGTGCAGTGAGACCCGTTTGTGGCCTAGGCAACTTGGTGGATGTTGGTGCCACTATTAAGATAGGTTGAGAGGGCAAGTCAGGCCCCTTCATCTAGAGCCCTGGGCTGGGAGGCAGGGGCCTGGGATCTGGCCCCAGCCCTGCTGTCTGGCTGTGGAACCCAGGGCATGTCTCTACCCCTCTCTGACCTAGGAGTCCCCATCTCTAAAGCAAGGGCTAGGAGACTCAGATCAGAGGTTCTCCGAATCTGCCCCGGGTCAGATCTGTGCCCAGCCCACGCGTGCACCCTTCTTGCCTGCGAAGGGCTCACGAGTTCTCATCTTGCGTCACTGAAAATCCAGTGGTGTGATGTCAATGGCATTTCCCTTCAGAAAAAGGAAATGAGCTTAGCAAGCGTGTTACCAGGAAAGGAAAGTTAGTTGGGCCCCACCCTCTGCAGCCCCATGCTCCCCGCACAGAGCATGCAAGGCCCCTCTGCCTGGGGCTGGGGACAGGACCCAGAAATGTCACAGTTCAGATAGAGGCACCAACACAACAGCCTTGACTTCCAAGCAGGGCTGGGCTGCCCTCAGCAGAGTCAGCACCTTCTCTGGCTCCCATGGCCTGGACCCTGGCCACACTCGGAGACTGAGGTCACAGGTAGCTCCAGGGTCTCATCAAACATCAGCAAGGCCCAAAAGCTGAGCTCTTTATAGCTAGGAGACTGCAACCCAGACAGGAGAAGGGGCCTGACCCAGGACACAGAGCCAGTCAGAGGACAACCCAGACACAGGCCACATGGCTCTGGGGAGTCAGGTGGTCCCTGAAGGCCTGTCTTGCTACAGAGCTCCCAGAATGCCCCATTCCTGGTAGATGTTCCCAGAAAGTCCCTCTCCAATTCCAAATGTTAAGTGCCTTTACTAAATGAAACCACTCCCTGACACTTAGCTTTTGACCATCTAAACATTCCTTAAAATGAACTATGAAGATGAAATGAAAACCAGTGTCAATCTATCCAATACAATTGCTATATACTTTGGAAAAAATGAATAGTAAATTGGTAAGTTTGGTATATTTGGCAAATTGGTCATTTGAAAACCTGATCAGTTGGCAAGCTGGTCATCAAGCAGATACATTTTTAGGAATTTGACCTAGAGCCTCCCACAGACCCCACCAACCAGGCCTCCTCCCACCTTCCAGCTGCATGGGCCGGGCCAGATCCACCGCATCTCCCCAGCCCAACCCTCAGCCCAGGGCCTGACACACAGGCGGGTCCAGGCTCTGGCTCGTTAACTGCTGAGTAAACTAAGGAGATGTTGAGCCTGTGTTGAACCTGAGCACCCTGGGTAATTGGAGGGGCCCACAGGAGGTGGATTAGCAGGGGTGGCCCTGGTCAGCCCCAACACAGTGAGGTAACCGGGTGGAAAAACCCCTCACCTTTGCTCTTATTGTAAAAGTCAACTCGGGTCATAATTTCCACTGTGCCCCCCACAGGGAGGGCATCTGGTTCACCCTCCCACGCACCCAGGGTTTGGGGGTTTTCAGGTGAAGTGGAACTAGGTGTTTGTGTTTCTGCACCTTTGCAGGATCGCTCAGCAACAAAGGAGCCAGAAAAGGCAAGGTGTACGCACCGTGTGCAGCATGGGCAAGCTGCAGGCATGCAGGTAAGAGTGTGTGCATGCAGGTGTGTGCACACGAGTTTGCATGCGCTGATGCGGATGGCTATGATGCGTGGTGGTGATATATACATGCGGATGCTTATGGATCTGTGCCAACCATTATTAAGCACATATGTATACCCGTGTGTGTATATGCATGCATGTGTTTGTGTGAGTCGCAATGTGTATACAACTTTACACAATAAGTGAATTGAGTACATGTACTTGTTTATCCACAGAAGTGTATGATGACTGGACACGTAAATATGTGTATTTGCGTGTGTTTATACTTTGTGCATAGATGCATGTTTGTGTATTTATGCTGATCCATTTAAGCATATGGGATGTGTGTGGATGTTTGTGTAACGTCTGTAAATACTCCATAGGTGCATCTTAATACAGGAATATGGGTGCGATGAGTATGTGTGTGTGTGCCTGTGTGAACAGGTGCGGCTGGAGGTCTATGAGTGTGTGGATAGGTATATTTGCCTGTGCGCATGTGCGATTCACGTGGTGTGAGTGCACATGGTCGCAGGCAAATGTCTGTGTGGGCACACACATGCCCTGTTGCCCTTTTCTGTCTTTTCCTCTTGGGAAATTACAGAACTTCTGAGTCCTAACCATGGCTGGTGGCTCTTCCAGGAACATGGTTTCCTGGACCCAAAAGGTAAGCTTGTCAGGGACCCACGTGAATGAGGAAGTGGGTGGGCCTGAGTCTGGGGCTCCTCTGAGAACTGCTGTGGACCAGGGAAATCTTGCTGCCACCTCTGGTCTTTAGTCCACCTCTCAGTAGTAGCTTTCAAAGCTTGATTTTTTTGGAGGCGTCTCCACGGAGCATAGTCCTAAGCTCCTAGCCTAGGTTGTCCCTGTACCTGGGCCTGTTTGGTTGACATTCTCTTACAGTTTAAAAAACACATCCACATCCGTACTCTTAGCTAATCCTTGTGACCTTTCTTCTAGTCTGTTTGGAGAGGCTGGGAGCAGAGTGGTTAAAAGAGCCAGGCCTGGTTCCATTCCTGCCCCCTCTTCTAGCTGAGTAACTTCCGCCTCTTCCAGCCTCCCTCACGGGAATCACAGATCACGTGAGATGACACCCATGAAGGGCTTGACTGGCATCTGGCACATGGTGAGGACTGCAAAAATGTGGGCTATTGTTTTTACTATTATCCCCATTTTATAGATGAGGAAACTGAGGCTTGGAGAGGCTCTCTGCCTTTGTCAACCTGGAGATGCTGGGAAGGAAGTGAGGCCCATCCCACCTCAGATGCCTGTCCTCTGTCGTCAGGAGCATTCTCTTGTTCTTCCGGGCTTGGCCAAGCGGTGGTAAACCCCACATGTGGTTCTGTGGTTGCCCACACAGTCCTAAAAATAGCCAACAGGAACCCAGGGGCTCCCCCTTGGTGAGTGGCAGCAGGCCCAGTCCTCAGGCAGCCACCGACCTGCTCACTCCCCACAGGCGAGCAGGTCCTGTCTAGGAAGGGGCTGGGTGGCCTGGGTCCCATGCATGATGAGCCAGAGGCTGTGCCAAGCTTATAGCAAATATTATTTTATTTCATTATGTTTTCTTACATCTGTGATGTGGAGGCCATAGCGCCACTGGACTCATGAGGAGACTGAGGCTCAGAGCAATGAAGTGACCTGCTCAAAGTTAAGGAGCTTCAGTGAGGACCCAATTTGTTCTGATCCTAAGGTCACTATCCTTAATCCCTCTCCCCGTGGGGTCTTCCCTATCTTGAGCCAGTGGACAGCTGTGCAGTGGCAAGAAAAAGGCCTTCAGAGCTACGCAAACCTGGCTTCAAATCCCAGCCTCCCTGATGAGCCCTGGTGGTCTTGGTAAGTCACCTCACCTCTCTCAGCCTCAGTTTCCTCACTGAAAAAATAGGAGCCACACTGCACATGATGTGGGAGTATGGTGGGGATCCAATGAAAGAAGGCACACAAGCACCCGGGGGAGGCCTGGGATGCAGCCAGTGCTCAGTACACAGCCACTCACTGGCTCTGCTCCTCCCCCCATTGACATCTATGCTTCCAAAGCTGGGGTGAGAGGAGCAGCATTGGTCGAGCTCCCAGAAGTGTCCTGCCAGGTCAGGGAAGTGGAACCACCCAGGAGAGGCCAGAAGAGGAGGTCCCTATGGTAGACTGAAATTTCCCAAAAATGATCTCAGGAGTGTTCTTAATTCTATACCCTGGAAACTTGTCATTCCCCATCAGGAGATGGAGTCCATTGCTCTTCCCCTTGAAACTGGGCATGCCTTTGAGATGGCCTCCGTGAAAAGAATGTGATAGAATTGACATGAAAACTTCCTAGGCTAAACCTAAAAGGTGGTACAGCCGCCACCCATCTGTCTGTCTATCTTTCTGTCTCTTTCTCTCAGCATGCTTGCCCTTGGGACTCAGACACCATATTGTGAGGAAGCCCAAGCTACATGCAGAGGCCACTATAGTTGTTCTGGCCAACAGCCCAAGCTTCAGCTGCCAGACATATAAATAAACCAACTCTTCAAATGATTTCAGTTTCCAGACTTCAATGCATCCCAGGTAATGTCCAGAGGAGCAGAGATGAACCATCCTCTCTGAGCCCTGCCCAAATGCAGACTTGAGAACAAACTAAATGTCATTGTCTCAAGCCACCAATTTTCAGGGTGGCTTGGTACACAGCACCAGGTAACAGGAATAGCCCCCCTCTTCCTCTGCAGCTCTCCCCAGGTACAGGCAAGCTCCCCAACCCATGCTTCATCCCCACCCCACAGACAGAACCTGGAGTCAGTCCTCCCACCCACAACTGTGCCTTCCAAACTAAGCTCAAAGCCCAGCTCTGTTGCTTTCAGATGGGTGCCCTAGGGCAAGTCACCAACCCTATATGACAAATCCCTCTGTGTCAAATGGGAATTATAATAGTGCCCCTGAGGAGTCTTGGAGAGATTTAATAAAGTGCCTGGAACATAATGAGTGCTCATTAAGTGGACGCAGGGACATGAGGCTTGGGAAAAAGGAAGGGGTCAAAGACGTCACCCCAGTCTCTGACTGGGAGGGAGAGAGGAGGAGCAGGTTTTCAGGGAGCCTGGGAGGAAATAAGTTTAGGCTGGATGCTAAAAAGAAGGTGCCTAGCTCTGTGCAGGTTCCTGAGGAGGACCTGTCCTCAGGTGGCTCACAGACTGACCAAGACATGGGAGGCTGCAGAGTGTGGCTGGGCAGGCCCAGGCAGGAGCTGGTCAAGGGTGAATAAGGTGGGGGCATGGAGGGCACGGCAGCAGGAGCTGGGCCAGGGACCTCAGAGCCAGGTGGGCACAGCCGCAGCTAAGCCTGAGCTCTGAGGCTTCCCAGATACCACAAGGTCCCCTCCCCTTCTCTCCTTAGCCCAGGCCAGCCTGGCCCTATCTAGAGAGATAAAGTCACTGCAGAAGCTCCCAGACCAGAGACATTCTTATCAGTCACCCTTGTCTAAGGTACTTGGGAATGTAAACTCTCCCTCCACACAGCCCTGGATGCAACGCACCCGCCCTAGGAAGACACAAAGCAGACGCAGTGGGGTGGGCCTTCCCCTAGCCAGACCCCACCTTCCTCCCCACCCGCTTTCCGCAGCTCTGCAAATGCATGAGATGGGAAGGCCAGCCCCGGCGCCCCCTTCTCTAACACCTGGGGCATATTTTTCCTTTAAGTCACACTCAGATTTCGAGGGGCCGCAAGGAGCCCTTTCTGTGAATGCCATCTTGGCCAATATGCCCCATGTATGTGTGCAGCACAGTGCCCACCCTGCCCAGAGAACGAGGGAAACATGGTCCGCGGTGGTGGATCTGGGTGACCTAGAGCAAGTCTGTTCACTTCACTCGCCGAAAGTTTGTCCTCACACAAACATGCAGTAAGTCCCCCTGCTAGCTAGGCTCAGGGCTGGGCACTGGGGAGAAGCAGAGTCCAGAAAACACAGCCCTCTGGAGTCCACTGTCCAGTGGGCAAGACAAACAGGTAAAATGACAACGACAATGATGATGATGATGATGAGGCTTGCCTTAGAGCACTTACCACCCGCCATTGTTCTGAGTGATTTACACAGTATTGACTCATTTAATTCCCAAAACAACCCTATTGTCTCCCAACATTGTCATGGAGGAGGAAATTGAGGCACAGGGAGCTTAAGGCACTTTGTTCCCAAAGCAAGTGAGTGGCAGGGCTGAGAATCAAGCCCAAGAGGCCTGGCTCTGTGGACAGTGTGATAAGGGCTGGGGTCAGGGAGGAAATGGGAGTCGGGGGTCGAATCATAGAGTGACCTCTGCCTGGCTGAGCTGGAGTGAGCTTTACAGAGACAAGGCCTGGGAAGGATTGGGTGCAGAGTGAATGCCCTGCAAAGGCTCAGTCCCTGCTGCCCCCACCCCAGAACCTCACAAGGACTTTGCATGGCCTCTGAATGCCCCTTACCCACCACACCCGTGGAGCCACTGGATGTGTTGTGCCTGGGCCTAGGAGCTTGCGGCTCCTATGGGCCCAGGTGAGGCTCTGGGCTCTGCTGCCCCCACGATGGGCTCTCAGGGTCCAGAAGTGCCCACATCAGGTATCGAGAGCAGGGCCTTCCGCTGCCTGGGGACAGAGGCAGACAGCGGGTTCATGGGAAAGAGCATGGGGTTTGGAGTCAGACGGATAAGAATTGAAATCCTCCTGGCTCGGCTCCAGCCTGCTGAGTAACACCCAGCCCTGCCTGCTTGTCTCTGGGCCTCACTTCACCGTCTGTGAATCAGTGTGGCCTAAATGGGACTGCAGTTCCGCCATTCCAGAGGCGATGTCAACACGAGTAACTCTGGTGTGAGTTAGCCGGCGACTCTGCCATAAGTGTCTGGGTGGCAGTGACAGGAGATGCCATCTGTCTAGGGGTTTTCTAGGAGAGGAGGTGCTTGAGCAGGGACCTACAATAAGTGCCTTCCTTTCCACTCCCTTCCTTCCTTCTGTGCTTTTTACCTGAGCCCAGTAAAACCTGGCCGGGGCCTGAGGCACTCCCAGAATGGGGAGGGGAGGTACATCCAGTGTTACAGGGGCTCAGTTAAGTCTGCACAGGGCTCGGTGTAGGGAAGTCAGTGCCACCTGTGGGGAAATCTGTGGGGAACAGATCCTTGAAGAGTGAGTGGGTGGTTACCACGCAGCCCAGAAAGAGGAGGAGAAAAGAGCCTGGGGCAGAGGGAGCTGGGAGACAAAGGCTTGCAGATGAGGACCAAGTCTGGCCTGTTGGAAACAGCACACAATGGGAACACCTGCAGCATGGTCGCTCACAGGGTCAACAGGAGCCAGCAGAACATTAAGAAAGGCCTTGAACTCCAGGTTGAGGAGCTTGGGCTTTGCCCTGAGGGTGCTGGGGAGCCATGGAAGGGTATTGAGGAGAGGAGGGGTACAAGCAGAGCCATATTTTCCAAAGGTGTCTCTGACTCCTGTGAAGAGGTTGGAATAGAGAGGCTGCTGGGGATGCAGGAGAGAAAGGAGGCCTGAACTCGGGCAAGGGCAGTGGGCAGGGAGGGGTTATCTCAAAGATGAAGGGAGGCCTTGGGAAGCAGGTGGGTGTCAGGGGAAGGCGGGAGAGGCAAGTGACCCCCAGGTGTCTAGCTGGCTTGGGCACAGAGTGGGGGATGGGGTCCTTCACTGACAGATACGAGAGGGTCAGGAGTAGAACCAGGCAATGGGTTCTGTTGGGGGCACACGAAGCATTGTCATATGGTGGTTGGATCCTGGGCTCAGGGCCAGTGAAGGCCACGGCTCAGCCCTCACTGTGGGGATCCAGACTTTAGGTCAGGCAAGGATGGAGGGACAGTGGGAGGGGCCGTTGCAGGGGAGGGTCAGGAGGGATGACTAGGACCAGGAATGGGACTTTGGGAAGACGCCCAAGGCATCCTCTTCTCAGGGGTCTGAAGAAGAGGCCTCAGGGGTTGAGGACAGTAGAAAGCCTGTGCCTGCAGGCTGGCCTGTCCCTATCATTGTGGAGATCTGAGCTCTGTGGGCTTCTGTTCTGTGTGTGCGTGTGGAGGTTGGACCAAAGGATCGCCAACCTCTCCCCTTTCTGACTTCTGGCTTCTTTGTTTTCCTCTGCCCCTTACTGACCGTGTGGCCTTACACAAGGCCTCCCCACCTCTGGGCCTCAGCGCCTCTTCCAATCTGGAGCATGGATTAGGCTGGAATGATTCCTAAGGTTGCAAAGAAGGCCTCCATGTTTGTTCAAAGCACAAGTGAACAGATTCCAGCTGCGAAGTCCCCAGACTTTGCTGTTGTCCAAGGAGTCCACACTCACCCTGCCTCACCATCTAATTAGTCACATCCTAGGATAAGGACACGGCCTGTCTGCTCCCGGCTCTCCCATTCCCTCCTCCTGCCCCCTGCCCAGCGTCCTGGAGTTAGGGAGGAGTGGCTCACAGGCCTGGGAGACATTTTTCCAAGCTCAGGATTACAGCCAGCTCCGCAGTAAACCCCATCGGCCCCAGAGTGGGGGTGCAAGAGCCCAGCCCATCAGCAGACCCTGGAATTCAGAAAGAAGCCAGCTGGCGCAGACAGATGATGACCTTTTAGACTTTCTTTACAAAGCACTGCACACCATGGCATGGACCTTCCTTAGCACGGCCCTGTTGGAAGGTGGAACAGGTCACTGTGCAGATGCAGAAACCAGTGGTCACTGTGCAGATGCAGAAACCAGGGCTCTAGGAGACAGGACAGAGCTTACCAAAGTCACTCAGCGAGTGGCAGAGGTGGCACTTCAACCTCAGCTCTGCCACAATGCCCGTCCTCCATGAAGACTTCTGATAAGAGATCCCTGCAGTTCCTCCAGAACTCACATCCTACGCCAGTGCTTCCCCAGACAGATGGGTGAGGTCAGAAAGAGGGGAAGGGCGGGACAGGCTGGGCATGAGGAGCCGCGTGCCACCACCTGCACCATGGTAAGAACCTCACCCTGCTCACCGGCCTTGGTGTGCACCTGAGGCCCTGCCTTGGTCCTCAAGGCCCTGGATGGCCTAGTCTGGCTGGCTCTCCAGCCTCTTCTCTCCTCTCTCTCTCTCTTTTTTTTTTTTTTTCCCTGTGAGCTCCTGTCACCTGGTGTCTTTTGCTTTCTTAACCACCCCAAATTCCCAGCCACAGGGCCTTTGTACATGCAGTTCCCTTAGTTTAGAAGGCACTCCCCAAACCCCAGCCCCTTCCATGTTCATAGTTAGTGCCTCTCCATCCTTCCATATTTTAAAAATAACAGCCTTGTTGATATATAATTCCTATATCATACAATTAATTTATTAAAGGTGTATAGTTCAGTGATTTAGTATACTCGAAGAGCTGAGTAACCATCACCACAATCAATTTTAGAACATTTCTATCACCTCTCCACCCCTAAAATCCCATACTCATTAGCAGTCACTCCCCCAAGTGCCCAATTAGACAATCATTAATCTAATTTCTGCCTCTATAGATTTGCCTATTCTGGACATTTTATATAAATGGGATCATACAAAATGTGGTCTTTTTGATTGACTTCTTTCACTTAGCATCATGTTTTCAAGGTTCACCCATGTTGTAGCATGTGTCACGTATAGCATGTACTTATCACTTTTTGTTGCCAAATTATATTCCATTGCATGAATGATACCACATTTTATTGGTCTGCTCATCAGCTGATGGTCATTTGGGTTGTTTCCACTTTTTAGCTCTGATGAATAATGCTGCTATGCATGCTCACTTCCAAGTTTTTGTGTGGCATATGTTTTATTTCTCTTGGGTATATTCCTAGGAGTGGAATTGCTTTGTCATAGGGTAAATATGTTTAACCTTTTGAGGAATTGCCAGATGGTTTTCCACAGAAGTTGCACTGTTTTACATGCCCATGCCCCTGCTGGGGTTCCAGTTTCTTCATACCCTCATCAACACTTTTTATTGTCCATCTTTTTAATGACAGCCATCATAGTGGGCATGAAGTGGTATTTCATTACAGCATTTCTCTGATGGCTAGTGATGGTGAGCAGCTTTTCATGTGCTTATTGGCCATTTGTACTTATTCTTTAGAGGCTCTACCCAGAGCCTTTGCCCATTTTTAATTGGGTTATTTGTCTTTTTATTATTGAGTTGTAAATGTTCTTTATATATTCTAGATACAAGTCTCTTACTGGACACATGATTTGCAAAGTTTTTTCTCATTCTGTGAGTTTTGTTTTTACTTTCTTGGTGGTATTCTTTGAAGCATGAAAGTTTTTAATTTTGATGATATATGATGCATTTTTTTCTCTGTTGTTGTTTGTGCTTTTGGTATTATATCCTAGAAACCAGTGCCTAATCCAAAGTCACAAAGATTTACAACCATGTTTTCTTCTAAGTTTTTAGAGTTTTATAGAGTTTTAGTGTCTTTTAGTTTTAAGAGTTTTATAGAGTCTTAGTTTCTTCTAAGTTTCTAGGAGTTTTCTATTTTTAGTTCTTACATTTAGGCCTTCAATATATTTTCAGTTAATGTTTGTATATGGTGTGAGGTAGAGGATCAGATTCATTTTTTTTCATGTGGATATCCAATTGTCCCAGCATGTTTTATTGCAAACACTACTGAATGGTCTTGACACCATTGTTGAAAATCAATTGCCTGTAAATGTTGTCCTTCCATTTTAAAACAACATCACTTCCTCAGGGAAGCCTTTGCTGGCACTTCTCCCTACCCTGACCTCAGCTTACCCAGGTTCCCCTGTATATATGTAAAACACATAGATAACACCATAGGTTCTAAATCACACTAATCTATATAATGGAGTAGAAATGAACACATATTCTGGAGCCAGATAGTCAAGGTTCAAATCCCAGCTCTGCTGCTTTCTAGCAGCCTGGCCCTAGGCATATTGTTTCACCTATCAGTACCTCAATTTCCTCCTCTGCAAACTGAGGACTTACTAATCTCATAGGGTAATCACAAGAGTCCATACATGTAAAGGACATGGCATATGGTAATAAGTGCCAATGTGTGAGCTATTATTAATCAGTGTCATCTTCTTAGACTGTGAACTGTGAGAATAGGGATGCTGTCTATTTTGACTTCCACAAAATCCTCCTGGTCAGCATCATGCGTGGCACAGGGAGGGCATTTGATACCTATTTTTGAATTAGTTAGTGAATAAAGGCATGCATGCATGTGTGAGCCGGGCAGACAGGATTCTAATCCCACCCTCCCACTGTCTGGCTGTGTGACTTCTCCTGAACTCTGTAAAATGAGAGCCTTGGATCCAGGGGTGGTTTTTCTCTGTTTCTCTATTTGGATGCAGACCCCACTCTTTACTTGAAATAAAAGGAACCCAGTTTGTAAAGATAATAAAGGGACATGTGTGAGAGAAGGTAGGGTGGGGCCCAGAGGCCCCTCTTCTGGGGCACCCCCAAAGTCCTCCAGAGCCTGTTGGACACAGTGTGAAAGCCTCCCTTCAGGATATGCCCTACATGCTCTCCTGGCTTGGAGCAGCCCGTGATTCAGAAGCAGCTGATGTCTGACGCTCTTAATTCAGCCCAAATGCTGGAGGTCTGTGTCTTGTGGTGTGGGGGGAGACAGAGGGGCGAATTCCAAAGGGGAAAGCTCTTTCTTTTTCTACCCACAGGAAGGGGGGTGCTCTCTAAAGTTCCCTGCGTGGATGAGCACAGCACGTCCTTGCTTTCATGCCCCTCATCCTCGGCTTCCAGATCTAGACCTGGAATGGCCCCGTCTCCTGGGCCAACCTTCCTCTCACCCACCCCTCCACCTCTCTCAGACCCAGCTCACATCCAGCAAGGCCCACTGTGCTCCCGCTCCTGTCCCCCCAGTGCCCTCATTTCACCTGGTAGACAGTCCCTCAGAGGCTTACAGAGGTGAGCAACTCATCCAAGGTCATGGCAAACGAGTGGCAGAGCACAGATTCAAACCTCAGGCTCTTGACTCCAAGTCCAGGCTCTGTCCTTCCTAGCTGCCAATACGCTAGTAGGGTGCCACAGTTCATGTGAGCACAGGGGCAGGGCCAGCCCACGAGGTGCTGAGCTCAGCCAAGTTCTGTGGCCCCTGGAAAAGGGAAAACCCTGAGGGAGGCCCACCCACTATGCAGGTCCCTGGCATGAGCCTTAATGCTTCCCCCAGGCAGAGGACCCCTGGCCATAGCGGGAGGGACTGCCCTGGGAAAGGAAGGGAGGGGAGGTCCCCGGTTGGAAGGTTAAGAACATAAACCTTAGGCAGGTCTATCGGGTCACTGACCAGCCTCTCTGAGCCTCAGTTTCCCCCTACCCCCCAGCCCAGTGACATAGGACAACAGTACCCTCATCACAGGATTGTTGTAAGGATGAACTGAGGCAAAGACCTTGGCTCTCTGTCCATCTTGGAGTTATCACGTGAATGGGACAGTGATTATTACTATCCCTAGCACTGGGAATGTTGTCAGCTGGGCCCAACAGGAGCTGCCAAAAGGGTCCCCCATGAGGAAGCAGACCCAGGGTCATGAAAGAGGAGATAGTTGACTTCCGTCTTCCTCCGGGGTCTTTGAGTTCACTGACAGCGCCTTGTTTTAGGAAATATACTTCTCCTGGGAAAAGAGGTGCCTAACATTAGCAGTTTGGAGAAAAGAACTTAGGAGAGTCACTGGCAACTTCGGGTTTGTTTTGATTTTTTTTAAAGCTCAGCTTTCCTTCAGGACATTAACCTCATTGTCTTCACTCAGGTAGGGTATGGACGTGGGAGTGTACTTGGGGTTTGCAGAAACTGCACGGGCTTCTGTGTCACCTTGTCTTGAATCCTGGCTTTGCAAATTATCAAGGGCAAGTTATGTAGCCTATCTGAGCCTCAGTTGCCTCGTCTGTAAATAGATGGAAATGTGATGGTGCTGGTGAAGGGCCCAGCCCCTGGTCCGCAGTGCACCCTGAGTTGGAGCCCTTATTTGGGACCTTTAAAGTGACACCCACATGGTGCTGAGGAAAAGGTCCTTTCCAGGTGGAGGAACCCAGGAGCACTTCCTGGAGGCAGTGGCTGGGCCCAGAAGGCTGGAGAAGGCAGTCCAGGAACAACTTGAACAAGCATGTGGCAGAGGGAACCACAGGGCGGGCAGAGACAGTTGTGATTGTGAACAATAAGATTCTTGGAGGGAGGACCAGGAAGAAGGCAGGGGCCTGCAGTGGCAGGATTCCAAATGGGGCCTGTTTGCCTGTGCCTGTGCCCTAGGCTGCTTCTTGGAAGGTCTCCCGGGTCTATTATCAGAGCTCCCTGGGGCTGGAAAGGGCTGAGTGATTCAGGTCTGCCCTGCTGTTGCTGCTGAGCTTCCTGACATTCATGCTGAGGGGCAGGTTCCTGGGGGGACTGGCCTCCCATCCCCACCCTGCTTCAGCCCCTCCAACCCACAGGAGAGTCAAGGGGAGTGGGGTGTGACCCACAATTATTAATCAAACAGCCTAAAAGAGCCAACAAGAGACGCCCACATTTACAATAAAAATAACAATTCCTTAAACGTAATCAGAGCACGGGCACTAGCTCTGCTGTGGTGTGTCCCCCTGTTGGTCACTCACTGCCCTCCTTCTACCAATGGGAAATGGAGACTCCAGGAGGGGACGTGGCTCCGCTGAGTCTGTGCAGCGAGTAGGGGGCATGCCAGTCCTGAGACTCTGCATCTTCCCCTGGGGATGCCCAGAGGACATCTGTGTGTGTGTGTGTGTGTGTGTGTATTGGGGGGATGGGCACAGCAGGGAAGGAACCCCTGCCTGGAGACAGTGATCCAGTGGGTTCCCCCACTCTTAGGGAGGGGTGAAGGAGGCCTGCTCATGGAGGGCTGGGCCCCGGGCCTCCCGCTGCCTTAGTCACAGGTCCCGCAACAGAAGGATCAAACTCACCAGCCCGGAAGTGACGTTAGAGCAAGGCCGTGGGAAGGATGGACAGGATGATACGGGCAAGCCCAAGGGAGAGGACATCCCCTGCAGACAGGGCAGCACATGCAAAGATGTGACAGTGAGGCCATGTGGCATGGGCGCGGCTCGGTGTGGACACAGTGGGGGCTTGCAGGGGCAGGTGCCCTGAGCAGTCTGCTGACATACCGCAGGGACACTGAGGCCCAGGAAAAAAAGGGACTGTCTATCTCAAGGTATGCTGGAATATTCCAGCCGGGTCAGAAGGGGCTGCCTTTCCCCTGTGGCTCTGAAGCGATCCCCACAAGGAGTCCTGAAATATGGGAACCCTGGCCATCTCACTGGCATCAGTGCAGGGAGCTCCCAAGGAGACTGCGTCAAGGGCTGAGGCGTGTCTGGAAGGCTGAGCCCGAGCTGTGCTGGTGCCACCCCTGATATCCCATCTCACGTGACAGACAGGATCCCCTCTTCCCCTACCGAGGATCAGGTCTGATTTGCCTGTCATCCCTATCATGGTTTGTTAATGGACAGTAGACTGATTTTTGGACACAGATCCCCACTGGGAGCCTCTGTGGGACCAAGCTGTCCCCTTTGACCGGCAGCCAGGGCCAGGCCAGACAATGACCAGTCCTTGGACCACTCCCAGGCGTGTCCAGATTTGGCCCACCAGGACTCCAGGGCAGGAGGGGATATAACCGCCCCTTCCTGCATGGCTCTGACTAACAGCCCCCTGGCTCCCTGAAGCATCATAACAGGGCCTGTTACCAGGGCGACCTTCAGGCTCTGTGGCCTGGGACCTGGGCCCTTGCCCACCCCAAGCTGGCTGCTGGCATTGAGCACTTATGGTGAGCTCTCCCTGGCTCAGTGGGGCTGTAAGAGGAGAATAGGGCAGGAGAAGGCCCTGTCTGTGCCTTTGGGGACATGTAACACTGTGGGGAGAATAGAGAGGAAGTTGAATCCTTGGCTTCTCTCTCTCCCTGAGCCCCTGGTCTCTTGATTTCTCCAGCAGGGACCCTGCATGGATCCAGACCATACCTAAAACTGAACTGCCCCTGGAAAACTGCTCCTTCCCCTCCACATCATGCCCCATCTCAGTGAGGACACTTCCATCACCCTCACACATGCTACAGGGTCTCGGGCAGCAGCAAGGGTGCCTCCCATGCTCTCCTCACCCTCTCATCCCATCCATCACCACAGCCTGCACTTACTTCTGCCTTCTCCCAAAAGCCTCTGGAACCCCCTCCTCCACTCTTCCTCATCTTCGACCTTGGGCCCAGCTCTGGCTGCCTCCTGGGCTGTGTCCAGATCAATGCCCAGCCTCTCCTCTAGACCGTAGACCCCTGGCCCCAGTAGGAGTCTCCAAGAGGGTCCCTGTGAAACCTCTAGACTCCTGGCCTCCAGTTTCGGAGGTGGCCTCAAGTGGATCCTGGCCCTCACCTCCTGAGCTCCTCCCTAGCTTGCCCATCACACTCAGCTGTGGCTGAATCTCATCCTCCTATCAGTAAAAAAAAAAAATGCATACCATCAATCCAATATATGCATATGCTTATTTATAAATTATATACATATGCTGCCACAGAAATGCTTGGATAAATTTGAAAACATACGCCAATAATAGACACTGGAAAAAGAATGAAAGAAAGATTAAATAAATAATATCATTTTAAAAGTTTTATTTTCATTTTATTTAATGGTATTAAAAAGCCTTTTGCTCTGACTAAATTGCTAAAAATTGCCATTAAGTATGCTTCATTTTTAAATAAAATCTTGCATTAATAAAGTGGTACGCTCATTTGAGAATCTGGTACTAAATTCCATGTATCTTTTCACTTGGCTTAATGGTTATTATAGTTGAAAAAATATATCTCACAAAGAGCCGAAGTGCCACGTGGAGGATGTGCATTCTGGACTGCACTTACTAATCACAAGGTGCAATTTTCAATTCTGTGCACAGGCTTTTGGTTGGAATTTGGCTTAACTGATGCCAACCTGTTGAAGGTGTTACTTTTTTTTTTTTTTTTTTTTTGAGATGGAGTCTCACTTTGTTGCCCAGGCTGGAGCGCAGTGGCACAATCTCGGCTCACTGCAAACTCCGCCTCCCAAAGGTGTTACTTTTTAATATTTTTGACAAATGAGTTCAAAACACACTGAACTTCAGCAACAAAATCATCTCAAGATTTTATTCAGCAAAGTGTTCTCCCTATAGGGTGACTTTGTTTCCAAAGCAGTTACTTTCTTATTCAATCTTAAAATGTCACCTTTACCTCTGCTATGTATTCATTCATTTTAGCATCTGCTGGATAGCATCCCCTAATTGTCACAGAAGGAGCCAGCACATTTGGATCATTTGTCTTTTTGTAGAAGAAAAAGGCAAATTTCTGCCAGGTGCTGTGGCTCACACCTGTAATCCCAGCACTTTGAGACGCTGAGGCAGGTGGATCACTTGAGGTCAGGAGTTCGAGACCAGCCTGGCCAAAATGGCAAAACCCTATCTCTACTAAAAATATAAAAATTAGCCAGAATCCCAGCTACTCAGGACGCTGAGGCAGAAGAATTGCTTGAACCCAAGAGGCAGAGGTTGCAGTGAGCTGGGATGGCACCACTGCACTCTAGCCTAGGTGATAAAGTGAGACCGTCTCAAAAATGAAAAAAAATAAAATAAAAAAATAAAGAAAAGGAAAGAGGAAAGAAAGAGAGAGAGGAAGGAAGGAAAGAAGGAAGAAAAAAAGGCAAAGCTCATCTTCAAGGTGTAACTCTTTTAAGTATTTTGCTGTGAGATAACCAGCAAGTTCCTGTATGGTACAAAAGGTTTTTGCAGCCACTTATTCTGTTAAGACGCTTTGATAAGATGCTATGATTTAATGACTGTTTTTATAAAATGAAGTGCCTCAATGACATCCTGTGGCAGGCTCACTGAAGGTGTTGCAGTGGGATGGCAACGTCATGGTCAGCCAAACCCATGCTGGACATGTGACCTACTATGGTGTGGACAAGGTGAGGGCACCAGTGTCAGCCTACTTAATAAATATTAGTAGAGCTTGAATTTTTCTTCCTTTGTTTAGAAGGTAAAATATAAACAGAAGTTTTACAATTTTCGGCCAGGCTGTGACTCACACCTGTAATCATGGCATTTTGGGAGGTTGAGATGGGCAGATTGCTTGAGCTCAGGAGTTCAAGACCAGCTTGGGTAACATGGCAAAACCCTGCCTCTACTAAAAATTAAAAAAAAAAAAAAAAAAAAACCTAGCTGGGCATGGTGGCACATTCCTGTAATTCCAGCTACTTGAGGAGCTGAGGCAGGAGGATTGCTTGAACCTGGGAGGTTGAGGCTGCAGTGAGCCAAGATGGTGCCACTGCACTTCAGCCTGCACAACAGAACAAGATCCTGTCACAAAAAAAAAGTTCTAGAATGTTCTTTCTATATGAATGGATCACTTTGCACCCCATTTTGGACACCTCTAGGGTACATAATAGGGTTTTTGGCCACATTCACAGCCCCTTGGGATCTGTTCCAGTCTTCCTTCCACCTTGGCGCTTATGTAAAACTAGGTCTAATGTTCCTGAATACATCACACATTCTCGTGTCTTTGCAATGCAGCTATGTTTGTCTGATAGGCTCATCCCGATGGATTAGCTCAAGATTCTATACTTTCTTCAAGAGCCAGCCCCAGGCCACCCCTTCATAAAGCCTGCTCAGATTCTCTGGGTGGAGCCATTCATTCTGCTAGTTAACAGATATTATTGAGGGCCTATTATGTGCCAGGCACTGACCTAGGGGTTGCTGGGTATATAGCAGTGAAGCAATCATACAAAAATCCCTCCTGCAGGGAGCTTGCATTCTAGTGGGGTGGATGTTGATGCTCTAGGTGAGTCCTTATCGCATTTACCCACAGACGGTTGGCCATTTACAAGTTTATCTTCCCAGGAAAGCATCTGTTCCTAAGAGCAGGGATCTCTGAGCCAGAGCTCCAATCACAAGTCCTAGCCCAGAGTCAGAGCCTAATAGATAATGATTGGAATAATACAGTGGGTAACACAAGCCATGACCCCAGCCGTAGATAAATATCTGACGCCAAATCCAGACTGAGGTCCTCCAAGTGCCTGATCCAGCCTCAGGCTGGGCCAGGCACTTGGGGCTCAGTCTCACAAACACACTGGTTCCCTGCCCCATGAGAAGGAACTGGACGGCCCCCTGCGGGTGGCAGGAACCACTTCCACCTCCGAGTGTCTCTATATTTAGCCATCTGTTGTGACCCTGCAGCCCTCTCCTCTCCATGGCCGGAGGGAATTGCCCAGCAGCTTTGATGGCCTGTTTTCCCAGGCCCTGCTCCTGCTTCCCAGCCACCCCCTCCTCCACCCACCAGCATCCCTGCAGGAGGTGGAGCCCTACTCAGCTGGCAGGTTCTGCATCCTAAAATAGCATCAGCACTTGGCAAGGAGAGGCAGCCACCTGTGTTCAGGGACAGCGCTGCCCGGGGGAGGGGGGAAAGGCGAGCGGAGGGAGAAGGGCAGGGGATGGTCTGGATGGAAACCTTCCAGGTACACTCCTGTGTTCCCTGATCCCCTCCAAGCATTAAGTCACTGGTCCCACATTATTCCAATGTGCATCAGGGTAACCACTGACTGTCAAAATAAGGCCTGAGCCTCATCTCCCACTTCTCCCCCACCCTGCACGCTCAACCTGAACACTAGCCACACTGTTCCACATCATGCCCCAAACAAACTCTCCACATCCGAAATGACGTAACCCATTCTCCCCTCAACCCACCCACCCAGGAATGCCTTCTTCATCTGTTGAAATCCAGCCCATCTATGAAGAGTCAAAGGCCGCCTTGGCCGTGAAGGCCTCTGGTACTGCGGGCCCATGCGTAAGTGGCCATGCTTCAGTGCTTTCTGTCCCTGGTTCAAGCTTGTCCATCCTGTAACTTTACTTGGTTCAAAAAGCCCCCGGGCTGATGGTTGGCAGATGAGGCCCTAGCCTCAGCTTGCTGTGTGATTCTGAGGATGTCACTTTCCTATCTGGCCCTCAGTTTTCCTGGCCATGAAATGGGATTCTATTTCATGATCTCAGTGGCCTCTCCCAGGGGTCTGAGCCTCTGATTCACCATTTGGGGGGAATAAGAGCATTTTGGTAAAGGGAACTCGCCCTGAACCTGGAGCTATTGATGGTGTGGTCCCCTCTCCCTGCCCTATCCTTCCCCAAAAAGTCAGTTGCCTCTGAGGCAGGTGTAGGCTCCTGAGTGGGGTTCCTGACTGCTGCCAACGGGATGGGGCACTGTGGCAAGGCTGGCTTCCAAACCAGCAGGGCAGCCTCCCGTGCAAGGAGGCCTCCCTCTCCTGCAAGTGGGGAAGCTGCCATCCATCTGGTTCAGGTTCCTCTGTTTTGCCTCAGCAGGAGTTCTCAGCCCACAAGTCTTGGCAACTGGAACAAAACATCCCAACCACAGCATTTCCGTGTTGTTTACTTCAGCAGGGCCCAGGCCCGGGGGTTCTGCAGAGACCACCAGGATCCCAGCAGGACAATAGGAAATCTCAGCAGAGGCGTTCCAGAACACGGAAAAGCCAATTCCTGATGAATCCAGAGGATGTTCAAAGCTCACCAGCCCAATGAACCCCGATGGATTCCCCAGTGGGCCCTCTCTCCTTTCAGTAGATCTTCCAGGAGTTTTACCATTTAAAGAGAACTGCAGGAGGCCATCTTAACCAGACTGTATGTTTCATTAAACCAAGAATGGTATTTATTCTAGCAGTATTCTAGGCACTGGGGTACAACAAAGAGCACAAATTGAGAGGTGACAGCATGCTGGCAGTCCTCACAGCCCTCGCTCGCTCTCGGCGCCTCCTCTGCCTGGGCTCCCACTTTGGCGGCACTTGAGGAGCCCTTTGGCCCGCCGCTGCACTGTGGGAGCCCCTTTCTGGGCTGGCCAAGGCTGGAGCCCACTCCCTCAGCTTGCAGGGAGGTGTGGACGGAGAGGTGCGAGCGGGAACCGGGGCTGCGTGCGGCACTTGCGGGCCAGCTGGAGTTCCGGGTGGGCGCAGGCTTGGCGGGCCCCGCACTCGGAGCAGCCAGCCAGCCCTGCTGGCCCCGGGGCAATGAGGGACTTAGCACCCGGGCCAGTGGCTGCGGAGGGTGTACTGGGTCCCCCAGCAGTGCCAGCCCACTGGCGCTGCACTCGATTTCTCACCCAGCCTTAGCTGCCTTCCTGTGGGGCACGGCTGGGGACCTGCAGCCCGCCATGCCTGAGCCTCCCACCCACTCCATGGGCTTCTGTGCAGCCCGAGCCTCCCCAACAAGCATCACTCCCTGCTCCACGGCGCCCAGTCCATCGACCACCCAAGGGCTGAGGAATGCGAGCGCACAGCACGGGACTGGCAGGCAGCTCCACCTGCAGCCCTGGTTCGGGATCCACTAGGTGAAGCCAGCTGGGCTCCTGAGTCTGGTGGGGACGTGGAGAGTCTTTATATCTAGCTCAGGGATTGTAAATACACCAATCAGTACCCTGTGTTTAGCTCAGGGTTTGTGAGCACCAATCGACACTCTGTATCTAGCTGCTCTGGTGAGGATGTGGAGAGTCTTTCTATCTAGCTCAGGGATTGTAAATACACCAATCAGCACCCTGTGTTTAGCTCAAGGTTTGTGAGTGCACCAGTCGACACTCTGTATCTAGCTGCTCTGGTGGGGCCTTGGAGAACCTTTATGTCTAGCTCAAGGATTGTAAATACACCAATCGGCACTCTGTATCTAGCTCAAGGTTTGTGAACACACCAATCAGCACCCTGTGTTTAGCTCAAGGTTTCTGAATGCACCAATCGACACTCTGTATCTAGCTGCTCTGGTGGGGCCTTGGAAAACCTGTGTGTCGAAACTCTGTATCTAACTAATCTGATGGGGACATGGAGAACCTTTGTATCTAGCTCAGGGATTGTAAACGCACCAATCAGCGCTGACAAAACAGGCCACTCGGGCTCTACCAATCAGCAGGATGTGGGTGGGGCCAGATAAGACAATAAAAGCAGGCTGCCCGAGCCAGCATTGGCAACCCCCTCGGGTCCCCTTCCACAATGTGGAAGCTTTGTTCTTTCGCTCTTTGCAATAAATCTTGCTACTGCTCACTCTTTGGGTCCACTCTGCTTTTATGAGCTGTAACACTCACCGCGAAGATCTGCAGCTTCACTCCTGAGCCCAGCAAGACCATGAACCCACCGGGAGGAGCGAACAACTCCAGACGCACTGCCTTAAGAGCTGTAACACTCACTGTGAAGGTCTGCAGCTTCACTCCTGAGCCAGCAAGACCACGAACCCCCCGGAAGGAAGAACTCTGAACACATCTGAACATCAGAAGGGATAGACTCCAGACGCGCCACCTTAAGAGCTGTAACACTGTGAGGGTCCGCGGCTTCATTCTTGAAGTCAGTGAGACCAAGAACCCACCAATTCCAGACACAAAATGACACAGTCCCTGCCCACATGGAGCTGACATTCTCATGGAGAGAAAGGGGCAAATAAACAAATGTACAATACTCCAAGTAGTCATAGTGCTGTGAAGAAAATACAGTGATACAAGGGAATTATGAGAACCTTGGGAATGGGGGGGCTGTTTTAAACAGGCCCATCTGGAAGTTTCTCTCTCCTTTGAGCCAAGTCCTGAAGGAAATGAGAGAGGGATATGGGGGGAAGAATGTTCCAGGCAGAGAAATCAGCCAGCACAAAGGCCCTGAGGCAGGAGTGTGCCCCAAGGGGTGTAGGAACAGTGTGGAGCTGGTAGGGCTGTGGCAGAGTGAGGGTGAGAGAGAAAGGAAGGGGATGATGGGCCTGGGGGGCAGACCATGCTGAGCAGCAGCTTTTAATTTTTATTGATTACATCTTCCATAAGAAATCAGTTTTATATGGCAATCCAAGACAGATATCCACATATAAACATACAACTGAGATAAACTGTATGTGTGCACTCTTATATATTTTATTTTATTCTGTTTCATTAAAAAATAGTATGAGTAATGATCTTCAAATTGATTTCCTGGGCTACTAAATGGTCATGGTCCACAGTTTGAGAAACACTGATATAGAGCCTTATAGACCATTACAAAGAGTGAGATGGGGCCTGGCTCACACCTGTAATCCCAGCACTTTGGGAGGCTGAGGCGGGCAGATCACTTGAGATCAGGAGTTTGAGAGCAGCCTGGCCAACATGGCGAAACCCCATCTCTACTAAAAATACAAAAATTAGCCAGGCATAGTGATGCGTGCCTGTAGTCCCAGCTGCTCAGAAGGCTGAGGCAGGAGAATCGCTTGAACCTGGGAGGCTGAGGTTGCAGTGAGCCAAGATTGTGCCCCTGCACTCCAGCCTGGGCAACAGAGTGCGACTCTGTCTCAAAAAAAAAAAAAAAGATTTAGATGGAGTCATTGCGCAGGTTTTGAGGAGGGGTGACACAAGCTGTTTCACTTTTTTGGTTCCATTTTGAAAATTAACATATAATTTACATTCAGTAAAACACACCCTTCCTAGTGTACAGTTCTTTGGTTTCAACAAATGCAGACATGTAAACACCACGTTTTGCTTTTGAAAGGGGTCGTGCAGGCTGCTAAGTGGAGAGGGAAGGTGGCAGGCGAGGACCAGCCAGAGGCACTCGTGGCGGCTTAGAGTGGCTTCTGGGTATATTTCTGAAGCCTGAGCCCACAGGATTTGCTGATATTTTGGACGTGGCGGGTGAGAGACAGGGAAGATTCCAGAGTGACTGCCTGGTCCTCAGCCTGCGTAATGGGAACTTGAAAAGACGGGGGAGGAAAATGCTTGGGAAGCAGATCACGAGTTCTGGCTTAAAGTGTGAAAAGCAAGGAGAGAACGGGCTGGCCATGGGGAGGAGTCCAAGGAGAGGCCAGGCTGGATATTGCGATGTGGGCGGCTTCTGTATCCCCACGACGCTGAGGGCCACGGGCCTGCCTGAGACAGCCAAGGGAGGGGGCGGATGGAAAGAAGCAGTGAAGGACTGAGCCCTGGGGCATGGCCACGCTAAAGAGATAGATAATGAGAAGTTTGCAGCAGAAGAGTGAGAAGGGGCTGGCCGCCGGAGTGGGCAGGGTCCGGGGGGCAAATGCACAAAGGCCTCCATGCCAAGAGCGAGACGCTGGCTGGACGAAGCTGAGCAAGATGGGGACAGGAAACTGACAACTAGAGCGTGCTTGTGTTAACAGCAGCGGATCCGAATGAGTCTGCAGTACTCTCAGCTCTTGCCTCCTCAGAAGAAAGAATTCTCAACCGAGGGGGCATAAGGCAGAGGGAGAGGCAGAAGCAAGTTTTAGAGCAGGAGTGAAAGTTTATTAAAAAGTTTTAGAGTAGGAACAAAAGGAAGTAAAGTACACTTGGCAGAGGGCTCGAGAGGTCCAAGTGCCTGGCTTGACCTTTGACCTTTGACCCCAGGGTTTTATACCTTGGCATGCTTCTGGGGTTTTGCCTCTCCCCTCCCTCGATTTTTCCTTGGGGTGGGCTGTCTGCATGCACAGTGGCCCACCAGCGCTTGAGAGGGGCCGCATGCATAGTGTGTTTACTGAAGTTGTGCGCGTGCTCACTCAAGCTATTCTTCCCTCACCAGTTGAGTGTTCCTAGAGGAAGGCCAAATATCAGTTGAACTCCACCATTTTGCCTCTCAGTGTGCATGCTTAGGCCCACTTGCCCAACTCCTGAGATCTTATCAGGAAGCTGCTGACTACCAGGATCAAGTGTTTTCTATTTTTTGGGAGACTGCCTTTCCCTGGCGCTGGGTGTGCCCAGTTATTATTTTAGACAGTTTAACAACCACCTGACCATCATCTGATGATCACCAGACATTCCCTGGGAGGGGCCCTCTCCTGCCCTGCTCATGTCCGACTAGCTACCTGCTGTAACACTTGGACTTTATTCAGTAGGACAGTGGGGATCCACAGTAGGTTTATGAGTAGGGAGTGGCTTGAGCTGAGCTGTATTTAGGAAGATTAATAATAATAATAATAATAATAATGTAACTATTATGTGTGGATGGATTATTTATCATTGATTGAACCCTCCCTCTGGCCAGGCTCTGTGCTTGTGCTTTATGCATATTAACTCATGAATCCTCCTATCAATCCTTGAGACAAGTGCTACTATTATTTCTGATGTACAGGCAAAGACATTGAGAGGTTCAGTGACTTGCCTAAAGTCCCACAGCCAGGATGTGGTGGAGCTGGGCCTAGATCCCAGATCATGTGGCTCCCACTCCTGGGAACACATCCCAGATTCAGACTCAGGCCTTTTGGTCAATTGCCCAGTCACTGGTGACCTTGAGAAGGTCACTGCCAGGGTGTGAAGGTTTCCAGGCTGGTCAGGGCAGGACAACGTGGTTTCTGGGGGGGCCTTCTCTGCCTTAGGTTGCTCCCGGTGTCTGCGCTTGGGGGTCTGGGCCCACCCATGTGCCTTTCAGCTCAGTGGGAAGAGTAGCCCTGGCTGTAGCTCTAGGGGGTCCCGGGGCAGCTGCAGGACTGTAGGTCTTTGCTCTTGAGCTGGCTTCACCCTTCCTGGGGGCTCCTGCTCCCTTGGCTGAAGTGGTTAGTTTCTTGGGAAATCTGTCACCATCTGGTCCCCATGTGCTGTCTGTAGGCCTGTCTGGGGCACTGAAAGATTCCGTCCCAGCCCAGAGTAATTGTTACCAGAGGTAGGCAAGATGGGGGTGGGAAGGAAAGAGGGGTGTGCTGCCCAGAACTGGCTGCCAAGGCTTTAGTGACTTGAAAAGAGGGAGAGTGAGATGGAGGCAGAGAGAACATCAGAGACAGGAGGAGACAGAGAGAGACAGAGGGAGACACCAGGACAGAGCAGAGCAAGACAGGAACTGACTGAAAGCAAGAGGCGGGCTGCGGCTGACAGCAGCAGGAGGCAGAGCCGATGGCGTGCACAGACAGGGAGCAGGTGGGAGAGAGGCGGGCGCTGAGAGTTGGATCCTCGGGGAGAGGCGGGGGGAGCAGACACCAAACTCCACAATGTGATACCAGAGAGGACAGAGAGACCACGGGGAGTAAAAGGGAGGGAGAACAGGGATGGGGGCGGGACAGTGTGAAAAGAGAGAGAGAACACGGCTCAGAACATGCCAGCACAGCAGGAGCTGGTGAGACCAGTGGAACAGGGGGAGTCTCGGCCCAGGTGGTCCCCACCATAGCAGTGGTCCTGGGGCAGCCATGGTCATACCAGAACGGTTGGCTCTTGCCCACTGGCCTGGCCAGCCTCAGCTGCCTCCTCCCGGAGCAGGGACCCAGACCTGCACACCTGGCTCGAGGACACCCTCCTTCAGGCCTCCCTCCTGGACCAAGGGGCCTTTGTCCCTGGTCTCCTCTCCAGGGCCCACCTTCCAGTCACCTCCCCACTTGGCTCTAGGAAACCATTTCTCTGAGGGTGATCTTGGGAGGTGGGAAGAGGAGGACCATGAGCCTGAGATGAGATGAGAGCCCCCATCTGTCCCTGCCTCTATTCTGCACATGACCTCAGGTATCCTTTCTCCACTCTGAGCCTCAGTTCCTTCTTCTATAGAAAGGGCTGGGTTTGGAGATCACTAAAGGCCCATCCAGTGGCACATTTTGAGCCAGCAGTAAAACTGGGCCACAGAGGAGATGGCTGCTGCCTCTGTCACCCACCCGCCTGGTCATCTGTCTCATTCTTTCCTTCACGCATCCACTCCTGCAGTCCCTGTCCTTTTCCCCCCTGTCTCCCCACCTCCCTCCCTCCATCCCTCCTTCCCTTTTCTCTTTCTTTCTTTTTCTTTCTATCTCTCTTTGTCTTACCCTTTCCTTCTTCCCTTCCTCCCTTCCTCTCTCTCCCCTCTCTCTCCTGTTCTTTCTTTCCTACTCACTGAGAGCCCCCTTTATTCCAGACCCTGGGCTGGGCACTGATGCCTCAGAGGTGGATACTACAGGGTCCAGGGGTCTAGTGGGCTCATCCCAGGACTGTGGCACAAGGCTCCTGAGGCCAAGAAGGGCAGATCAGACTCCAGACATAAGTACCCCCTACCCCAAGCCAGCTGCTCCAACTCATGCCACTTGGCCCAGCCCCCACATCCACACAGCCCTCCTTTGGGCAGTTCGATTCTGATTACTAACCCCACGATACACAGAGGCTAACACTGGTGCTGTGACCAGAATGTTCATGTCCCCCCAAATTTCATATGTTGAAATCCTAACCACCAAGGTGACGGTATTAGGAGGTGGGGGCTTTGGGGGTGATTATATTGGATTGGGATTGGTGTCTTTATAAAGAGACTGCAGAGAGCTAGCCAGCTCCATCCACCACGTGAGAACATGGCTAGAAGGTGCCATCCATGAAGCAAAGAGTGAGCCCTCACCAGACACCAAGGCTGCTGGCACCTTGCTCTTGAACTTCCCAGTCTTCGGAACTGTGAGATATAAGTTTCTGTTGCTTATAAGCCATCCAGTATATATTATTTTGTCATAGCAGCACAAATAGATTAAGGCCAATGGCATCATCAAACATTTCCCACGTCAGTGAGTGGAGACCAGAGAGCGCAGAGAGGGCCAGGGCTTTACCGAAGGTAACAGTCAATCATATCCTGACGCACTTTCCCCTTTGCCTCGGATCTTCCTGGGAGGCTGGAGGCTGTGTAAATCCCACACCTAGGGCGAGGGCAGCCTCAGCCAGACCTTCACGAGGCCAGGGAAAGTCTAGTGACGGCCAGTCCGAGTGAAGTCACTGATGGGATCCATGTGTTCAGGCCTTGTCTCTGCCACCACCTCCCCTCCCCACAGCCTTTCCCACCCAGCCCCAGGAGGCCCAGGAGGGGAGGAAGGAAGAGGGCTGCGCTGTGTCAGTGCAGGCACTGTGCCCAGAAGTGATAAGCACTGGGGCCAAGGTTGCAGGAGAGAAAGTGGTCCCCGCCCTGGCTGCCCGACATCTGCTGGCAGGGGCAGAGGCTCTGGAAAGATCAAGCCTCAGGATAGATTGGTACCAGCTGGATGCCGCTGGAGGCTTCGCTCACCTCCATGGTCTCAGGTGAGCCCAGACTCTGCCTCAGAAGGAGCCAGACTCTGGTGGCAAAGTGAGTTTTGTCACTAGCACTCTGACAGCAGCTCTATATACCTTCTGTGATGGTCAGTTTTAAGTGTCAACTTGGCTAGGCTGCAGTCCTCATCATTCAGACACTGATCTGGGTGTTGCTGTAGAGGTTTTTAGTAGAAGTAAAGTCCAAATCAATTGACTTTAAGGAAGGAGATTATCCCACACAATCTGGGTGGGCTTGATTCAATCAAGTGAAGGCCTTTAAGAGCAGAGCAGAGGCTTCCCTGAAGGAGAGATTCCACCTGTGGACAGCAACTTTGGCTTAGAATTCTAGCCTGCCCTTCCTGACAGCCTGCGTTATGAATTTTGGACCAGCCTAGCCCATAACTATATAAGCCAATTCCTAGCAGTGCATCCTCTTAATGTGTACCTCTTACTGGTTCTGTTTCTCTGCTAGAGCCCTCACCTTCCGTCCTAATCTCTTTTGGCTGCAGAAAATACTGGACAATTTGTAAACAATGAAAATGTATTGCTCATGGTTCTGGAGTCTGGGAAGTCCAAGCTGGACGCCAACAGATCCAGTCAGCGTCTCACGACAGCCCATGCTTCATAGCTGCTGCCTTGTCACTGCATCTCACATGGCGGGAGAGACAAACAAGCTCCCTCGGGCCTCTCTTATCAGGACACTGATCCCATTCACAAGGGCTCTACTCGCAAGACCTGGTCACAGGCTAGGTGCAATGGCTCACGCCTGTAATCCCAACACTTTAGGAGGCCGAGACGGGCGAATCACTTGAGGTCAGGAGTTTGAGACCAGCCTGGCCAACATGGTGAAACCCATCTCTACTAAAAATACAAAAGTAGCAGGGCATGGTGGTGCACACCTGTAATCCCAGCTACTCGGGAGGCTGAGGTGGGAGAATCACTTGAACCTGAGAGGCAGAGGTGGAAGTGAGCCAAGATCGAGCCACTGCACTCCAGCGTGGGCAACAGAGCAAAACTCCATCTCAAAAAAAAAAAAAAAAAAAAAAGACCTTGTCACTTCCCAGGTACCCCAGCCCTTAATTCCAACACACTGAGGATTAAGTTTCACCATATGAATTTTGGGGGTCACAAACACTCAGACCACAGCACCTTCCACGGTGGGAAGTGTGTGCACGCACCATGTTTTAATTAATATTCTTTCCCAAGCACCTTTCCATGTAGCAACAGAGTCTTCATTTTTGGCTGCAGAATATTCTGTCTTTTTGATGCACCATAATTTACTAAGCCAATCCCTTCTTACTGGATATTTAGGTTATTTCTAAATTATATATACATATATATACACACACACACAATAGAAATACATTAATATATAAATATTAATTTAATATAATATTTAGTGTTAATATTAATATCATATTTCTATATCAATATAATATAGAAATATATCATTATAATAATATATTTCTACTGTTAAATGTATAATAAACAATAGAAATTATATCAGTATTAACTGTGATGAATGTCATTGTGTTATTTGAATGCTTTTCTTCAGAGGCGGGAGTGGGGCTGAGCCAACTCCGTGGATAATCTGCCCATGCCAGCCCCGCTTCCAGCCTCAAGCGCCTGTTTCCCTTCTCTCCTCTCCGTCTGTCTACCCAAGGGCTTCTTCCAGCACCAAAGGACCTTGTTCAGCCTGTGCAGGGATGTGCCAGAGACCCAACACCCTCACGGGCAATCCTCAATCTCAGGGAATGAAAGGTGGACAAACACCCCAATGTCCAGCTCTTGAGTTTGAGATTCTGATGATGTGTGTTCTATACTCCAGCTCCTAGGGTGCCCAGCAGGATGGAGCCCACGTGCCCACAGTGGTAACCCGCTCAACGAAGCCACCTTCCTGGGTTTTCTCCCTCCCTTTCCCACTTCTCCGTTTCTCACTGTTTCCTGGCATCACCTCCTGAATGAACTACCTGCACCCAAGCCCTTGGGTCAAGGTTTGCTTTGCAGGGATGAGATTTAGGACAGGAGTTGTGGATACTTTCTTTCAAAGGCTCAAAACCACCTGCAGGAAAGGGACTATATTAGCTCAAACTTCTTCTCAAACCATTTTGTGTTTATTTCCTCCAGAAACTCCTCTCAAACTTCACAATACAGGATGGCAGAGAGAACACAGGCCTTGGTTACAGGTAGCCCCCAAATCAACCCCCAGCACTAGCCTTGGGGAAGCCGCTTCACTTTTAAGAGCCTCACTTTCCTCATCTGAAAATGGGCCAGCCGGGCTATCTGTTGGGCTACATAGAGCCTGAGGCCTGAAAGGGAGCTACCATCCCCCTGCCTCCTTCCTGCCTCACTTGCTCCCCACCCTTCCCTGCATATCCATGTGGCCACCCTTGCTCCCCACCCTTCCCTGGCCCACCACCTTGGCACCTGCCTCCTCTCTGTGGCTGGCTTAGTGAGCCTGAGGTCAAAGGCCACATCCCTAACTCTTTCAGGTCCTTTAACAACTGCTGTTTACTACAAACCAAGAGCTGTGCAGAGCTCCATGCCTCGATGACATCCCTACAGCTCTATGAGGTGGGCGCGGTGATTACGCCCATTTCATAAGTGAGGAAGTTGAGGTGCAGACAGGAGGGGCTTACCCCAGCCACACGGTGAGCACGAGGCAGCGCCCGGACTCACCTCCAGGTCTCTCTGACTCCTGAAGCCATGCTCCTCAGCACCACAGAGGCTGCCTCCTGCCCGCAGAACCCTCTCCAGAGGAGAGGGGATTCCTTGCGGGTGACTCAGGGCCTGGGGCAAGGAAGCCACATCCCTGGGGTCTGCTGGGAAGGAGAAAGTGACGCCAGGGTAATTCCCATACAGCTGTGAGGTTCTTAGCAGCTGGGGGAGGGGGCTGCAGGCTTTGTTGGCTACCCTCATGGTGGGGGCAGCAGGGAGGGTCCCTTAGCTGAGTCTAAGCTTCCTGGGAGGCTATGGGATGTGCGGGAAAGGGTGGGGAGCGGGTGAGGCCACAGCGAGTGTGTTCTGCAGCCTGGGGCCACCAGGGGAGCAGACATTCTTCAGCAGCTGCTGGAAATCCCAGGGGCTGCTTTTCCTGGGAGCCACCAGGAAGATGCCCTGGAAGTGGCCTTTCCAAGGTTCTGGAGCAGGGCCATCCAATAAAACAGAATGTGAGACGCGGATGTAATGACATTTTTCCAGTAGCTACATTAAGAAAGTAAAAAGAAACAAGTGAACTTAATTTTAATAATATATTTAACTTAATATATCAAAATATTATCCTTTCAACATGTAATCAGTATTAAAAATTATGAATGTTGTATTTCATTTTTTTTTTTGTATTGTTGAAACCTGGTGTGTCTTTTCCACCCACAGCACAGCCCGTTTCAGACCAGCCACATTTCAGATGCCCAGTAGCCGCGTGCGGCTGGTGGCTACTAAGTTGGAGCGCACAGTTAGAGAGACCTCTAGGGGTGACTTGAGGATGCTGAAGGAGCCAAGGGGCAAACCTCAGTGAGCGGTGCCGGGACCCAGAGGTCACAAGAGGGTCCTGGGACCAAGTGTCATGTATCATTTAGTCTTCTCAACACCACCCAAGGCAGCATGATCACCCCTGTTAGGTAGATGAGGGAGTCAACTCAGAGGAGCCGGGTGGCTGGCACAAAGTCTCCTAGCAGGATGGGAGCTAGTCACCCCCCAGCACTGAGATGATGCTGCAGCCCACCCCACCCCAGGGGCACAGAGGAGCAAAGGAAGGCCCCCCACCCCAGGACTGCTGACCTCACACGTCTTCCCAGCCCCAGGCTTGCCCAGTGAGGATTGGCACATTTAGGGGAGTCCCTCAGCCACCTTTCTTCATGCAGGAGTCAGGGAGGAGGTGGGCAGGCAGGCAGGCGGGTAGCAGCAGCCTCTTTCTCCTTCATCTTGCCCTGTCACAGACTGGTGTGGGTGGTGCTAGGTGAGCCCACCTAGAACGTGGCTTTTCCCCCTCCCCATTCCCATGGACACACGCATGTGCATGGGTCACAGGTGCTGCCTCTGGCTGGTCCACATTAACCCACACAGCTTCCCACCCTGGCTGCCCCTCACCCCAGCTGGTCCACGTGTCCACACCACCCAGAGCAGCACCGTTCACATCCAGTGACTCAGCCAAGATTTCCTGAGAGTCAGCCTGGCAGGAATTTTGCCCATTCTACAGATGCGGACACGAAGGTCCAGAAAGGGGTGGGACTGGGTTCCCTGACTGCTGCTGGGCCTTGGTCCATGGCATCCACTGGCTCTCACTGGTCAAGGCAAGGAAGGCCCCTGGGAGGGGCACAGCATTTGGTGGGTACAGAGGAGGAGGTGGGTTTGCAGGGCTCAGGGCCTGACCATGGGCTCTGAAGGCAGAGGACAGAGTCTGCACAGGGGATTAGACATGGCCACTGGGTCCAGTTATGGAAACAGCCGTCCCCGCTCCCCTGCCACTGGGGTGCTCTGCCCGACCGGAGGGGGAACCAAGCTTGCGTCTCCCGCATTCATGAAGGGAGCACCTCTAGCTCCCAAGGCCAGATGGAGTGAGGGCAAGAGTTGGGGAGGTCTAATTTGCATCCAGGTTTCTGGTTTGAATACTAAGCAGATGGATGGTGGTGGCATTTACTGGGATGTGTTGTGGGGAGCACATGGGGGAGGCTGAGTTGGGGTTGGGCAGTGTAAGTCCTGGGGGAGATGCTGGGTAGAGAGCCTGGGCAGGGAGGGCCTGGGAGGCCTCCATGGAGTGGGCTGCAGTGTGGGAAGGGGCAGTGGCCAGGAGGGCGCCTTCCCAGTGAGCCTTCCCAAACCGCCCTGTTTAAAAGTCCACCATTCCACACTCCCTATCCCCCTCTGTGCCTCAGTTTCCCTGTGGAACGTATACCATGGAACATACTATTAACCTGTCACTCACCTTCCTTATTGTTTGTTCCCCACGTGGAGGAATGGTGTCTGTTGTTTGCTTGTTTGTTTGTTTGTTTGTTTGTTTCTCTGCTGGGCCCTGTGCTTGGAGCATTGCCTGCCTCAAAGGTGCATAAATGATGAATGCTTGAAGAGCTGAGGGCTCTGGATGGAGGATGGTGTGGGGAGGTGGAGGTGGGGATCGGCATTTAAGAGGTGGCTGAGCAACAAGCTCCAGCCAGCGAGGCCACCGTGCTCACGGGAGTGACTTCCCAACCCTGGCTGTACTCATCAGTAAAAAGGAGATGGATCCATTTGCCAGGGCTGCCATAGCACAGTGCCACACACTGGGCAGAAACGACAGGGAGGTGTCCTCTCAGAGTTCTGGAGGCTGCAGCCCAAGGTCCAGATGTCACCAGGGGCTTCCTCCCGAGAGCTGAGAGGAAGCGCCCATCCTGCGCCTCTCCCTGCCTCCTGGTGCTCGCTGGCAGTCCTCCGCGTCCTGTGGCCTGTGAGAGCATCACTCCAGTCTCTGCCTCCGTTTTCACACAGGGTTCTCCCTGTGTGTCTGTCTCCAAATTTCCCCTTCCTACAAGGACAGTTTTATTGGACAAAGGCCTACTCTGATGACCTCATTTTACCTGGATGACCTCTGTAAAGATCCCATCTCCAAAAATGTCACATTCTGAGGCTCTGGGGGTCAGGATTTCAACGTTTGAATTTTTGTGGATGTGATTCAACCCATGACGTGAGATAATATAAAACCGGTTGGGGTGCAGGGAGGGTGGAGGATCAGTGCGAATTACTGTGCAGGCCAGGCCCTGCTGCCATGACCATTAGGACTGCATTATGGTCCACTGAGGTGGACCTGGCTGCACAAATAATCCGATAACGGCCGGGCACAGCAGCTCATGCCTGTAATCCCGGCACTTTGGGAGGCCGAGGCAGGCAGATCACCTGAGGTGGCGAGTTCAAGACCAACCTGACCAACATGGAGAAACCCTGTCTCTACTAAAACACAAAAAATTAGCCGGGCATGGTGGCGCATGCCTGTAATCCCAGCTACTCGGGAGGCTGAGACAGGAGAATCGCTGGAACCCGGGAGGCAGAGGTTGCGATAAGCTGAGATCACGCCACTGCACTCCAGCCTGGGCAACAAGAGCAAAACCCTGTCTCAAAAAAATAAAAATAAAAAATAGGAATCCAGTAACAAGTCTTCATAAAATGCCAGTGCCTGGGCCCCATCCTGAGAGACTCTGGTTTAATTGGTCTGGGGTGAGACCCTGACATTGGGATTTTTTTTTCCAACTTTTATTTTCAGTTCAGGGGCACATGTGCAGGATGTGCAGGTTTGTTACATAGGTAAACGTGTGTCACGATGATTTGCTGTACAGATCATCTCATCACCTAAGTATTAAGCTAGCATCCATTAGTTATTCTTCCTGAAGCTCTCCCTTCTCCCATCCTCCAGCCTCCGACAGGCCCCAGTGTGTGTCCATGTGTTCTCAGCATTTAACTCCCACTTATAAATGAGAACATGCAGTGTTTGGTTTTCTGTTTCTGCATTAGTTTGCTGAGAATGATAGCTTCCAGTGCCATCCATGCCCCTGCAAAAGACATGTTCTCGTTCCTTTTTATGGCTACATAGTATTCCATGGTGTATATGTACCATATTTTCTTTATTCAGTCTATTATTGATGGGCATTTAGGTTGATTCCATGCCTTTACTGTTGTGAATAGTGCTGCAATGAACATATGTGTTAATGTACCTTTATAATAGAACGATTCGTATTCCTTTGCGTATATACGCAGTAATGGGATTGCTGCGTCAAGTGGTATTTCTGCTTCTAGGTCTTTGAGGAATCGCCACACTGTCTTCTGCAATGGTTGAACTAACTTACATTCCCACCAGCAGTGTAAATGTGTTCCTTTATCTCCACAACCTCGCCAGTATCTGTTGTTTTTTGACTTTTTAATTAGCCTTTCTGACTGCTGTGAGATGGTATCTCATTGTGGTTTTGATTTGCATTTCTCTGATGATCAGTGATGTTGAGATTTTTTTCATATGTTTGTTGGCTACATGTATGTCTTCTTTTGAGAAGTGTCTGTTCATGTCCTTTCCCCACTTTTTAATGGGGTTGTTTTTTTCTTGTAAATTTAAGTTTTTTATAGATGCTGGATATTGACCTTTGTCAGATGGACAGATTGCAAAAATTTTCTCCCATTCTGTGGGTTGTCTGTTTACTCTGATAACAGTTTCTTTTGCTGTGCAAAAACTCTTTAGTTTAGTTAGATTCCATTTGTCAGTTTTTGCTGTTGTTGCAATTGCTTTTGGTGTCTTCATCATGAGGTCTTTTCCCGTGCCTATGTCCTGAATGATATTGCCTAGGTTTTCTTCTAGAGTTTTTATAGTTTTGGGGTTCACATTTAAGTCTTTCATCCATCTCGAGTTGATTTTTATATATGATGTAAGGAAGAGATCCAGTTTTAATTTTCTGCATATGTCTAGCCAGTTCTCCCAGCACCATTTATTAAATAGAGAATCATTTCCTCATTGCTTGTTTTTGTCAGGTTTGTTGAAGATCAGGTGGTTGTAGGTTTGCAGTCTTATTTCTGGGTTCTATATTCTGTTCCACTGGTCTGTGTGTCTGTTCTTGTACCAGTACCATGCTGTTTTGGCTACTGTAGCCTTGTAGTATAGTTTGAAGTTAGGTAGCGTGATGCCTCCATCTTTGTTCTTTTTGCTTAGAATTGTCTTGACTATTCAGTCTCTTTTTTGTTTCCATATGAATTTTAAAATAGTTTTTTCTAGTTCTGTGAAGAATGTCAATGGTAGTTTAATGGGAGTAGCACTGAATCTATAAATTGCTTTGGGCAGTATGGCCATTTTCATGATATTGATTCTTCCTATCCATGAGCATGGAATGTTTTTTCATTTTTTTGTTTTTGTTTTTGTCATCTTTTATTTCTTTCTTTTCTTCTTTTTTTTTTTTTTTTTTTTGAGAGAGGCTTGCTCTGTTGCCCAGGCTGGAGTGCAATGGCACGATCTTGGCTCACTGCAACCTCTGCCTCCCGGGTTCGAGAGATTCTCCTGCCTCAGCCTCCCAAGTAGCTGGGATTACAGGCACCCACCACCATGCCTGGCTAATTTTTGTATTTTTAGTAGAGATGGGTTTCACCATGTTGGCCAGACTGGTCTCGAACTCCTGACCTCAAATTATCCACCCACCTCAGCCTCCCAAAGTGCTAGGATTACAGGTGTGAGCCACTGTGCCCGACCACCATCTCTGATTTCTTTGAGCAGTGGTTTGTAGTTCTCCTTGAAGAGGTCTTTCACTTCCCTTGTTAGCTGTATTCCTAGGTATTTTATTCTGTCTGTGGCAATTGTGAATGGGAGTTCCTTCGTGATTTGGCTCTTGGCTTGCCTGTTTTTGGTGGATAGGGATGCTTGTGATTTTTGCAAATTAATTTTGTATCCTGAGACTTTGCTGAAGTTGCTTATCAGCTTAAGAAGCTTTGGGGCTGAGATGATGGGTTTTTCTAGATATAGGATCATATCGTCTGCAGACAAAGATAGCTTGACTTCCTCTCTTCCTATTTGAATACCTTTATTTCTTTCTCTTGCCTGATTGCCCTGGCACATTGTCTTGTGTTGGTTTTCAAGGGGAATGCTTCCAGCTTTTGCCCATTCAGTATGATATTGGCTGTGACTCGTCATAGATGGCTCTTATTAGTTTGAGGTATGTTCCTTCAATACCTAGTTTATTGAGAGTTTTTACCATGAAGTGATGTTAAATTTTATCAAAGGCCTTTCCTGCATCTATTGAGATAATCATGTGGTCTTTGTCTGTAGTTCTGTTTGGCATTGGGATATTTTTTATAAGCTTCCAGGTGGATCTGCTGTGCAGGGAGGGCTGGGAGCTGCATGCTAAGTCTGTGGACACATGGGCTCTGCTGCCTCATCAGCAACCCCACACTTGGCTGGCACAGTTGCCACAAGTATGCCCCAGATCCAAGCTGCTGAGGGCGGGGTCAGGTGGGGGCAAACAATACAACAAAGAGGCTTTGTGCCCAGTGCCACACCCAGGGTAAAGAGGTGCCTGTGGACCTGGGCCGTACCTGAGAGAGGAGGGTCATTCCCAGGTGGTGGCTGTGGGAGACGTGGGGATTACCAAACCACCACTTTCCCAGGGACTGCCTGATGGCTTGCAACAGAGAAGACGATGGAGATTTCCAGCCCTGTGGCTTTAAGGTAAAATCTGGAAGAGGTCAGAGCTGTGGAGCTGCAGTTTCCACATCTGTAAATGAGAACTGTAGATATAACAACTAAATCCTTTGTGTGTCCATGTGTCTGTGTGCATGCAGTGGTGGTGGTGTGAGAAGAAACATCAGGGTTGGCCAAAATGGTTCTTTATTTCAGTTTCCATCCTACCTTCCCTCCATGAGATGGAGCCAATGTCTCTGTCCAACACCTCCGCAGCCCCTGTTAGGTGCAGGGCTGGGGCCACACTGTGAACCACACATAGAGCAGGCCACCTGCAGCTCCACACCTGTCGTCTGCCCCCTAGACAAAGGATCTGGAGGGAGGGGCCTGAGCCTTATGCTCTGTGTCCGGGACCTAAGGTTTATGTTCAATCAACAGTAGGTCCCTTCTGAGAACCACAGCTGAAGTGGAGATAAGCATCTGTAAGGCTTCTCAAGAAGTCCCTCGCAGAACGGAGCAGCTCGCTTTTGTGTGATGTATGCAACACTGGGCCTGAAACGTGCTTTGTTCCAACAGATGCTAGGAAGGGTGTGGCTGACAGAAGGAAGGACCCACAAATGCAGCATTTCCCAGTGGGGTCCACAGATTCAGCCTCGTGGGGTGCTTGTGATCAGAGTGCAGATTACTGAGCTACGGAGCTAAGTTCTTCACCTGTACCACCTCATCTGCCCTTGCAGTTGCCGTTCTTCATCCCTGTTTTGCAAACAGAGCTGGAGAGTTGAGCACCTGCCGCAGCATGTCCACACCCCAGGCCATGCCCACTCTGCCCCTCTGCGGAGTAGATGTCACCAGGCTTCATCTCTCCCCTGCAGGCCCAGCACTGAGCCATCCTGTCTATACCTGGCTCTGACCTCCCACCAGATGGGGAGAGGGAGGCACCAGGCCTGATGCATCTCTGTGGCCCCCAAACCTGGCCCAAGACAAGGCCTGGCACAGACAAGGGTCCATTAAGTATATGAGTGAATACCTGAGTGAGTGAATGAATAAGAGAAAGCCAGGACCCCTTGTCCACAAGGTTTTGGACTTGATGGACAAGAACACGATCATGTTCAGGGAGCAGAGGGCCTCAAAAGCATCTGGATTCTCCACTCTCACTCACACGAACTGACCCTCACCCAGCCTCCTGGCCTAGGTGAGGTGAGGAGTTAGGTTGATCACGGAGGAGAAGGGCCTTTGGGCACTGCCAGAAGATGCAAGGGGGACCCTTGTCACCCCTCTCTGTACAAGGAGGAACCAGATGCAAGGAAGATACAAGGAAGAACGCAGCTACTTGGCAGAGCAGTTTAGGACCCAGGACTCCCTGCTCCCGGCCACTGGGGCCCTCCCCTCTTAACGCTCCTTATGATTGCACCATAACTATCCTTATCATTACAAACAACCCCGCCCTGTGGGAAGTGCCAACCAACAGGGGAACAATAGAGCCATTCCTGGGTGCACCCCCCCTTGACTTGGAAGCCTGGCCATGCCCACTCACCTGAAGGAGGTGAGTCTCCTGGCACCCGGGAGGCAGGGAGCTCTCTCCCTGGTACGGAAATGAGACGCTGAGGTTCCAAGGAAGGGAGTTCACTCACCTTAGGGCACATGACCAGAAAAACTGTCAAAAGTTTGGGATGATAAAAGAGTTTAGAGATGGATAATGGTGATAGTTTCACAACAATGTGAATGTGCTTCATGCCATGGAATTGTGCACTCAAAAGGGGTTAAAGTGGTAAACTCGATGTTACACAGACTTGGTCACACACTCCTACACTGTGGCCAAGGTGGGATCTCAACTCCAGCCTGATTGCTCTGCCCCCAATTTACCTTTTATTACAGGAATTTAAAGCTTCTTTATCATCTTCAAATGAAGCAAACTCTATAAATGCATATAAATGCATGCATACCCTTTAGATTTGCCATTTAGATTCTGGGGCACTTTGATAAAAGTTGCCTTCTCAGATACTTCCTGAAGAGTTTTTTTGGGTTTTTTTGTTTGTTTTTGTTTTTGTTTTTTTGAGACGGAGTCTCGCTCTGATCAAGGTGGGATCACGTCTGGGACTGTGCAGCAACAGGCTCCATATTTTTGATTATTTTTCAGACAGTAAAGAAACTGTCACCCGCTCAGGGCATTCTGGTAACCCAGGCCACCCACCCTTGACCCTTTTCTTCTTCAGCAAGCATTTCCCAGCTACTTCAAGCAGGGCCCTGGCTGGGTGCTGGAGACACAGGGATGAGACAGGCCCAGGCCCCCTCTCCAGGAGCTCAGCACAGAGGCTGCTCCAGCTCCAGCTTGCTCTGGTTCCAGATCCAGGAAACCAGCATGTAGAGCAGCCCAGCCAAGGTGAGAATAAGGTCCACCATGTACCTGCAGGCCTCCAGGCCAGGTCGGAAGCAAAAGACGAACTGATCGAGAATGAATAAGATGTTCAAAAAGGCAGGGGCACATATCCAGGGCAGAGAGGACCACTCAGTTAACCCCAGGGGCTAAGGCTTGTGAGAAAGAAGGTGGGGGGCCAGGCTGAAACCCCCAACCTCAGCACAAGACAAGGGCCATGAGCTCAGGAGTCCTGCATCCCTAGATCTAAACACAGCTCTTCCATACACCTGTGGCACATCACTTCCTCTCTGAGCCTCAGTTTCCTCATGGTAAGGTAGTGGGGGGGGGTGATGTGTTTGACCCTTGACCCCAGATTTCTGAGGATTTTGTGACTTCATACACATAAAATGCCCGATTCAAAACTCTATCTTCCTCCCTCCTCTCCCCCTAGCCCTAAGCCTTTTGAACTCCCTGCCCCTCCTCCTTGGCTCTCTTAGCTGCAAGAGGCCTCAGAGCAGTGGAGGGCAGGGGGTTGTCAGCAGCCCGGGCCTCAGCCCTGTGCTCCAGGGCTGACTGCCAGCTCCCAACAGGAGCTGAGTCCCAGCTTGAGCCCCGCATATTGGCCAGGGGCTTTGCTAAATGCCCCCATGTGTGTGCTTTTATCCTGTAGTGAGGTGGGGATTCTTAACATCCATTCTGCAGAAAAGGAAATGGGCTCAGAGAGCCACTTGCCCGAAGCCACACAGTCCTCAGTATTGGGGCTGGCTGACTCCGGCACCTGTGACCTTCCCACTCTATCATCTGTTTGGGTCATCTGCAGGGGACCCTGGACCTCAGGGCCAGTGCTTCCATCCTTCTGCCACACTCCATTCTGGGGGCTGGACTCAGCCCTGTGGCTCAGCCTGCTGTGGGGCAGGGCCTGTTCCCTGCACAAGCTTCCCACTGCCCTCCTGCCCTGTTACCCTGTGGCTGTATCTACCATACACATTCAACCGCAGGGGCCCCAGCCCACCTGATGCCACCAGGGACGGGGCGTTGTTGGGTCCTCTGCTGTCGCTCTGGTGGGTAAGCCTCGTGGGAGGAGGTACCTTGTCCACCTTTGTCACGCTGTATCCCCAGTGCATGGCACATGTTCCAGGCCCCATAAATGTTTGAGTGAAAAGAGAATGAATGGCCCACTGAAATGTCCCTGGCACCAAGAGCCAACCCTGCCAGTGCAGGACCATGCCACCCGAGGCCAGGGCCCTGCACTCCCAAGAGTGACCTGGACGGTGTCTGCAGCTGGGTTCCACATGTGCAGATGAATACAAAAACCGAAGCAAGTTCTGAGCAAGGGGTTGGAGGCAGAGGGCTCTGGAAACCACAGTCTGGGAGGGTGGTTGGGGAGCTGCGGTGGCAGCTGTTATCCTGGAGAAGACTCCAGAAGGCCTGCGGATTCATTCATTCATTCAACAAACCCTCCAGCAGTCTGGCCAGGCCACACCCTGAGCGGGCACTAGGGACACAAGGAGGAATCTGACCTCTCCCTGCCCTGCAGCCACTGCCAGGGAAAGGGGGCAGAGCTGTGGCAGGCCAGCCCTCTCCACGCTGCTGTGAGTAGAACCTGTGTCGGAGCCCAGATCAAGGTCCCTGCAGGTCCTGAGTGGGGGTCAGGTGACGCCCTGGATTCTGACGGAGCAGAATCTGGCTGGATGGTGATGGTACACAGAGATGAGGAACGCCAGGAAGGACACAGGGCGAGGCAAGATAAGATTCATTCGGGACCTGAGAGACTTGAGGATCTGGTCAGAGACATCTTGAAGACTTCCAAGAGGCCCAGGCAGGTGGGTCTCCAGGCCCAGGGAGGAAGTTCTGGAGTATGTCAGGGTGGAGACGGCTCTGAAGCCCCAGGGAAGCTGCGAGTGCTGGGACGCCCTGGAGGGGAGAAGCGTGGACAGTGCTGACTGAGAGGAAGCGCCTCCCCAGCGGAGCCCAGGCCGCTTCCTCCCTTGCTTGGAGCTGGGTGCTGGATAACAGCTAGCCTCAAGCCTTGAGCCGCTGGGGCCTTCCTGCTCAGCCGCGCAGCATACGAAGGAAATAACTTTATTAGCTAGTGGATGAAAAACAGGAAACTGTGACTCGGGCACGGGCCAGTTTCACTCACATCTAGTTTCTAGGAAACAGTTATGTGGCCTCAGACTAGGTTGGGGTTTTCTCAGCCATGCTTTCTGGAAACGCCATGCTTTTCTCAGGAAAACCCATGTCCTGTAGGCCCCCCGGACTAGGGGGTAATAGCAACATACACCCCCGCCCCAAGAAGAAGCCTCACTTCCCTTCCCAGCCCCCACTCCCAGCAGGCCTTCTAGAGGCCTCAGGGTTGACAATGGCTCGTTTCCTGAGCACCTACTATGTGCCACATGGTAGAAATAATTTGAATACATCAGTAATCACAATAACAAGATGAAGATGGTCAAAGTAGGCACACCAAAAAAATTCAGCTCTAAGAACACAGAAAAGTTAAAAGTCAATGGATGAAATAAAACACACCAGACAAATATTAACTCAAAGGAATCTGCTGTATTCATATTAATGTCAGACAAAACAAACTTGAAGACAAAAACATTAGTATAAATGTTTATATAAAGTGTGCCGTTGCAAAATGATGAGTCAATTAACCAGGAAGAAATGAAACCGTTTAGAGGGTACACACATGATAGCACAGCTTCAAATACGTGTATATGAGTGTGCATATATATATACACACATACATTTATTTGTCTGATATTTATATATATCAGGCAAATAGTGGAAGCTCCCCTATTAGGATTTGATAGATCAAGTAAAGAAAAAAATCACCAGTAAGACTTTAGCCGCTCCACTGAGAAGTTGCCAAATGCATGTATATAGAACTCATGCTCAATGACTGGAGAATATACCCATTTTGAAGCACATATGGACCACTTTTGCATAATGGGTGAGGCCATAAAGCAAGTCTCAACAAATTCCAAAGACTCAGTTTATACAAACCATGGTCTCTGGCCACCAAGTTCAACATTAGAAAAATCTGTAAATGAATTATTGCTTTTTATTAACAAATTAGAGAGAAAAAAACCCATAGAATTATTTCAAAAAATATAGACCAAGTGTGGTGGCTCAAATCTGTCATCTCAGCACTTTGGCAGGCCAAGTAGAGGAATTGCTTGAGGCCAGGAGTTCAAGACCAGCCCGGACAACATAGCAAGAACTTGTCTCTACAAAAAACTTAAAACTCAGCTGGGCATGGTGGCATATGCCTGTAGTCCTAGCTACCCAGGAAGCTGAGGTGAGAAGATCACTTGAGTCCAGGAATTTGAGAGTTCAAGGTTATAGTGAGCTATGATTGCACCACTGCACTCCAGCCTGGGTGTCAGAGGGAGACCCTGTCTTTAAGAAAAAACAAAAACAAGCAAAAAAACCATGTGTATAGATACATACATACATATAAATTTGATAAAATTTGATATCCATTTATGATTAAAAACAAAACTCTTGGCAAATAAGTAATATAAAGAAACCTTCTAAATCTAACATCTATTTTTTTTAAAAAACCTATAGAAAACATCTTACTAAATTCTGAAACATAAAAGTATTCCTTTTAAAATCAAGAATAAGACAAGTATGCCTACTATTGCTATTTCTATTCAACTTTGTTCTAGATATTCTGGAAAAAAATTAAGACAAGAAATAAAATAATAAGGATTGAAAAGAAAGAAATAAAACTGTCATTTTTCATAGATGATATACTTTTCTACCTAGAAAAGCAAAATAATCTAAAGATTATTAGACCGAAGAGAGTTTAGCAATGTCTGACATCAAATCAATATGCAAAAGTCAATTGCACTTCTATATATTACCACTTCTTCAGTTTAAAAAATGCATTTTAAAAAGGATATAATTGGTATTAGCAATAAACATACAAAATATCTTGGAATAAATCTAGCAAAAGATATAAAAGATCTTGAATAAAATTTTACTGAAAGACAATAAAGGAGACCTAAATAAACAGAGACGTATACCATGTTCATGAACAGGAAGGCTCACTGTCTCGAAGATGTCAGTTTTCCCCAAATTGACCTGTAGAGTCAATGTAATCCCAAACAAAATTCCCAATGTTCTTTTCACTGTGAAAAAAACTCAGTGTGGATTTGTTTTCTCATGATCGGATTCATATGTAAATTTTCAAAACTGGCCAAAGTTGGGACAATTTGAACATCAATAAAAATAATGACAAATAGATTGACACACTTAAAAATGAATAAGTTTATTATACTACTAAAAAATACTTTACTGATTACCTTTGGAGAAGGCTAGAAAACTAACTCATTATTATTAAAACTGGTAAGTAATGAGAAACACTCAAACATTTATCCTGACTTGCTATTTAAACTGCACTCAAGGAAATGAACTAATGTAGTTGATAAAAGGAAGTTGTTTTTTAAATAAAGGAATTCTGGCTAATAAATAAAAAATATAATTAGAATATCACCATTTTGCATTTCTTAGAGAATGCCTAATTACAGGATTGGGACAGGAAAAGTACAAAATCAGCCTGGAACATCTTGTAATGCCAGAAAGTAAAGATGTGCCCAAAGAATTATGGGTATTTCTCAAAAGGATGCAGGAGCCAGCTTAAAGAGACTCCCACTGGCCAAACTGGGGACATTTTGAGCTTAAAAATAAGTAATGGTAGTAAGAGATTATGACCCATTGAATAAAATAGAAAATCATAAATCCATACTGATGTAAACTAAAGGATAAATTGAAAGTTTGATGAGGAATGAGATATTTGTATCGTTTCAAACTATCTATAAAAATCACAAAGGAGAAAAGAGTAACTTTACAGTGAAAAGACTGGTAGACATCACCTGAATCATCAGTTATGGGACCAATTAAAATCACACATCACCTGATAAGAAGCAATGAGAAAAAACACAGTATCACTTCCATGATATTCCTACTGAAGATGCATAGTATTCATATACTATGCAAAGATGCACAATTATAGACTTTGCAAAGACGTACAATCATGATAAAACATCGGCAAATTCAAACTGAGGGATAGACTACAAAATAACTTCAAAAATTTCAAGGAAAGTTGAGTAACGTTTCCAGGCTGAAGGATACTAAAGGAACAAGACAACTAAAATACAATATGGTGTGTGCATCTGAACTAGATCCTTTGACAATAAAAGTCATTGTTGAGATGAGTGGCAAGACTTGAATGGGATCTGAGGAGTAGATGATAGTAATGAGTCCATGTTAATCTCTGGGTTTGATGGTTATATTATAATTATAGAGAAGACGGTCCTTGTTTGTAGGAAGCATTAAAGATTTGGGGAGGCTGGACCTGGTAGCTCACACATATAATCCCAGCACTTTGGGAGGCCGAGGCAGGAGGATTGCTTGAGGCCAGAAGTTTGAGACCAGCCTAGGCAATATTGTAAGACCTTATCTCAAAAAAAAAAAAAAAAAAAAAAAAGATTTGGTTAGTGACAGGGAACCAGGTCTGCAACTCACTTCTCAAAAGAGTCAGGAGAAGAAAAGCTCTTTGTAATGTACTTGCAACTTTTCTGTAAGTTTGTGATTGTTACAAAATTAAAAAAAATAAACTTAAGAGTCACAAAGACAATGTCTGGATTTTATTCTGAATACTTATTCAAGAAAATGAATTATTTTTTAATTGACAATACTTATTTAAGCAACATTTTTTAACTGACAAAAATTATGTATATTTATGCTGTACAACATGATGTTTTGATATATGTATACATTGTGGGATGGTTAAATCAAGCTATTTAACATATGCATTACCTCACATACTTATCATTTTTTGTTGTGAGTACATTTAAAATCTACTCTCTTGGCAATTTGCAAATGTACAATGTATCATTACTAACAATGGTCACCATGATGTAGCACAGATCTTAGAAACTCTTCCTATTGCCTAAATGAAATTTTGTGTCCTTGGACCAACATTTTCCCAATCTTGCAAACAAATTATTATTATTATTATTATTATTATTATTATTATTATTATTTTGAGACGGAGTCTCGCTCTGTCACCCAGGCTGGAGCGCAGTGGTGCGATCTTGATCTCCGCTCACCACAAGCTCCACCTTCCGGGTTCAGGCCATTCTCCTGCCTCAGCCTCCTGAGTAGCTGGAACTACAGGTGCCTGCCACCATGCCCAGCTAATTTTCTGTATTTTTAGTAGAGACGGGGTTTCACCGTGTTAGCCAGGATGGTCTCGATCTCCTGACCTCGTGATCTGCCCACCTCAGCCTCCCAAAGTCTTGGGATTACAGGCGTGAGCCACCGCGCCTGGTCAAATTATTTTTTTTTTAAGACAACCAAGGGAATTTGATATATTTGGATATTATATTATATTAGAAAATATTTGATTGTTTAAAAGTATGAAAGAGTCTTTATGTTTTAGAGAGGCTTTCTGAAGTATTTATAGATGAAATTATATGATGTCTGGCATCTGCATCAAAATAATCTGGGGCTGGGAATGTAGATGGATGCAGCCATGAACTGATCATTGTTGAAGTTGGGTGATGGGTTCATGATACCATTTACTTTACTTTTGTGTATGTTTGAAATTTCCTTAATATTTTTTTTAATTCCAAAGCAAATTTAATAAAAAGCTAATGTAGTAAATGTGTGGCAAACGTGTAGTAAATGTGTGGGTGGCATATACACAATGCCTATGGTGTTCTTTGCTTTATCTTTACTATATCTGTTTATTTTGTTTAAAATATCCTGTGTTGGTGCCCATGTGATCCAAAAGGCAGTGTGATACAGTGCTAGTGGGTACAGTCTTTCTGGAGGGTAATTTATTACTGGAAGCAGAATTAATTTTAAAAAATGAGCCATTGGAAACAACACCAACGTACCTCAGTAAGGAATTGGTTGACTATATTTGAGTACTTCTCTAAAATGGGATACCGTGCAGGTTTTGTTTTTTTTTTTTAATGAGTCTGTTCTATTTTTCCACCATGAAAATATATTTAGACCTATTTCTAAGTGAAAAAGTTAATGTCAGAACAGTATATGAGGAATGATTCTGTCATAATGTATATATAAATAAATTATATATGTGTGCATGTGTGTTGGTCTATCCACTGAAAATTTTTTATAAGAATATATACCAGGGTGGGTGCAGTGGCTCACACCTGTAATCCCAGCACTTTGGGAGGCCAAGGCGGGTGGATCACCTGAGGTCAAGAATTTGAGACGAAGTCTCCCTCTCCCTCTCCCTCTCCCCCTCCCTCTCCCTCTCGTCTCCCCACGGTCTCCCTCTCCCTCTCTCTCCCTCTCCCATCTCCCCATGGTCTCCCTCTCCCTCTCTCTCCACGGTCTCCCTCTGATCCCGAGCCGAAGCTGGACTGTACTGCTGCCATCTCGGCTCACTGCAACCTCCCTGCCTGATTCTCCTGCCTCAGCCTGCTGAGTGCCTGGGATTGCAGGCGCGCGCCACCACGCCTGACTGGTTTTCGTATTTTTTTGGTGGAGATGGGGTTTCGCTGTGTTGGCCGGGCTGGTCTCCAGCTCCTAACCGCCAGTGATCTGCCAGCCTCGGCCTCCCGAGGTGCCGGGATTGCAGATGGAGTCTCGTTCACTCAGTGCTCAATGTTGCCCAGGCTGGAGTACAGTGGCGTGATCTCAGCTCGCTACAACCTCCACCTCCCAGCCGCCTGCCTTGGCCTCCCAAAGTGCCGAGATTGCAGCTTCTGCCCAGCTGCCAACCCGTCTGGGAAGTGAGGAGCGTCTCTGCCTGGCCGCCCATCGTCTGGGATGTGAGGAGCCCCTCTGCCCGGCCGCCCAGTCTGGGAAGTGAGGAGCGCCTCTTCCCGGCCGCCATCCTGTCTAGGAAGTGAGGAACGTCTCTGCCCGGCCACCCCTCGTCTGAGATGTGGGGAGCACCTCTGCCCCGCCACCCCCTCTGGGATGTGAGGAGTGCCTCTGCCCGGCTGCGACCCCGTCTGGGAGGTGAGGAGTGTCTCTGCCCGGCCGCCCCCTCTGAGAAGTGCCCCTCCACCTGGCAGCCACCCCATCCGGGAAGTGAGGAGCGTCTCCAGCCGGCAGCCGCCCAGTCCGGGAGGGACGTGGGGGGCAGCCCCCGCCCAGCCAGCCACCCCGTCCGGGAGGGAGGTGGGGGGCGCCTCTGCCCGGCCGCCCCTTCTGGGACGTGAGGAGCCCCTCTGCCTGGCCGCCACCCCGTCTGGGAGGTGTACCCAACAGCTCATTGAGAACGGGCCATGATGACGATGGCGGTTTTGTCGAATAGAAAAGGGGGAAATGTGGGGAAAAGATAGAGAAATCAGATTGTTGCTGTGTCTGTGTAGAAAGAAGTAGACATAGGAGACTCCATTTTGTTCTGTACTAAGAAAAATTCTTCTGCCTTGGGATGCTGTTGATCTGTAACCTTAACCCCAACCCCGTGCTCTCTGAAACATGTGCTGTGTCCACTCAGGGTTAAATGGATTAAGGGCGGTGCAAGATGTGCCTTGTTAAACAGATGCTTGAAGGCAGCATGCTCCTTAAGAGTCATCACCACTCCCTAATCTCAAGTACCCAGGAACACAAACACTGCGGAAGGCCGCAGGGTCCTCTGTCTAGGAAAACCAGAGACCCTTGTTCACTTGTTTATCTGCTGACCTTCCCTCCACTATTGTCCTATGACCCTGCCAAATCCCCCTCCGCGAGAAACACCCAAGAATGATCAATAAATACTAAAAATAAAAATAAAAAAATAAAATAAAATAAAATAAAATAAAAAAAGAACCTGGCCAATGTGGTGAAACCCCATCTCTACTAAAAATACAAAAAATTAGCTGGGCATGGTGGCGGGCACCTGTAATCCCAGCTACTCGGGAGGCTGAGGCAGGAGAATTGCTTGAACCCAGGAGGCGGAGGTTGCAGTGAACTGAGATTGTGCCATTGCACTCCAGCCTGGACAAGAGCCAAACTCTGTCTCAAAAAAAAAAAAAAAAAAGAATATTACCAAACTGTCAAGCTCTCACTTTCTCTGTTATACAAATCTTAAAGTAAATTATTCAAATTAATAGTAATATTAAAATTATTTTCAGATAACTTTTACATAAATGACTGTGTTAAGAATTTTTAAAGGAACCATTAAAAGGTACAAAAACTATAACAAAGACATTACAGGAGAAAACAAGATGAGAATAGGGAGTTTTGCTCCACGAGACATCAAGACTTACTAAAACTAAGTACAGTAAAATAACTAAAACTCTAGTAATTAAGACTGTGAGGTATTGATACAGGGACAGATATAAGAGAGATGGCACTGCTGATCAATAAATGATGCTGAGATAGTAGCTTATCTATATTAAATTAGAAACCTGACCTCATACCCTACACAAAAATAAATTGCAGTTGAATTAAAAAATGCTTGTGAAAAGTAATATTTTGAATTTTTAGAAAAATATAGGGGCTTCTCTTATGACCTTGGGATGAAAAATGATTTTTAAAAGCAGACAGCAAAAGCACAGGGTATAAAGAAAAACGGTGGACAAATTTGATAACATTAAGATGAAGAACCTCTGTTGATCAAAAGACACCATAAGCCTGGGCAGCAAAGTGAGACTCAACTCTACAAAAAAATTGCATAAAATTAGCCAGGCACAGTAATGCGCACCTGTGGACCTAGCTACTTGGGAGACAGAGGTGAGAGGATCGCTTGAGCCCAGGAGACCAAGGCTGCAGTGAGCTATGATCGCGTCACTGCACTCCAGCCTGGGTGGCAGGGAGACACCTTGTCTCTTAAAAAACAAACAAACAAACAAACGCCATAAAGAATATGAAAAGACAAGCAAGCCCCAAACTAGGAAACATATTTGCAACACGCACATTTGCAACAAACTCATTACCCAGTAGGCCAACCTTTCTATAGATATATCTATATAAACTAATACTCAAAAATCAATAAGAAAGAGACAATCAACCCAACACCTTCATCAAACGGCCATCCTCTCCTCCATATACACACTCCCGCCACGTGGCCCTCAGCACCTCAGAAGGCCCCTCCTCTGGGATGCTGCGACTGGGAGAAAGCTCTTCCCCTCACAGAGCTGAGGACTGAGCCCTGGCCCCTGCACCTCTCCCACAGGTTCCAGGTCACCTTTTTGCCTAAGGAGGCTGAGGGACCCCCAGGCAGACCCCAGCTGTATAGATGGCCTGAGGCTGCCATAACAAAGTACCCCACACTGGGAGGATGAAAACAAAACAATTTGTCCTTCCCTCTTCATATAGGGACACCAGTCATCTTGGATGAGGCCCTTCCTAATGACCTCATTTTAACTCGATTACATCTGCAAAGAACTTACTTCCAAATAGGGTTACATTCACAGGTATGTCGGGGGTGGTAGGACTTCAACATACCTTTTAGGGGAACACAATTCAATCCATAACAGCAGCCTCATTTCTGCCTTCCCAGTCAGGTCCTGGGACACTAGGGACTGGGTTTACCACAACCCAAGGGAAGAACGGGAGCTCTGTGCACAAGCAACCCCCGGCTCATTTCACCACCCACCAGCCTCCAGGTGGGCCCTACCAATGCCAGCATGACGCCAAGTGCAGCCTTACAGTCACCTGTGTAAAATCAAGTCCTCGGTCTACCATTCCCTGGCTCTGAAACCTTGCACAGATCATGCCTGCCCCAAGTCTCAGTTTCTTCATCTGTAAAATGGGAAGTGATAATAGCCTCATAGCCTCACCTGCCTCAAAGGCTTATGGTGAGGGTCAAATGGGATTGTGTCTTTGGAAGAGCCTGGTGTGTACCAGGCACACAGTTGGCTCTCAGGAAATATTAGTCTTCTCTTCCCCAGTGTCCAAGAGCTCCTCAGGGAGAGAGGAAGCCCAGCCATGCCTCCCAGTGGCGTGTAAGCCCGTCAAGGGCAGAGCTGTGTCATATGCTTCTTAACCCTTCCATGTATGGTCCCTGCAGCTGTCCCATCCGCATCACAATGTCTGAGGTGTGTGACCCCTGGGAAAGGGCAGCCTAACACCAAGGAAAAGCCAGTCCCCACTGGGAAAGCAGTGGGAGTCTCCACGCTCATATCAGGAAGCAAAGTCTTGACCCCAAGAAAGGAACTAAAAGGACAAATACCGGACTTCTCAGTGGGCAGCCAGCCATGTTCTTGTTCCCCTTCCCCCCTCTTCGGAGTCTGGCCCCATTGAGATTTGGGGATGTTTATTTTTTGTGTGTGGGAAAACGGAGTGGGATAAAATATTTCCTTGTGTCTGGAAAGCTATTTTGAGCCGGGCCAGCCGGGCAATGCTCGGGTGATGGGTGCTTGCTGACCCGGGCTGGGCCCTGGCCTTCCGGCCTCTTCCCTCCCAGGACCCAGAGTCCTGGCAGCAGACCGCCTACGGAGTCTGGATTCCAATCCTGGCCCAGTGACTCATCCTGGGGTGGTCTTGGGGAAGCCTGTGGTGTTCCCTGGACCTCTCTCCCAAAGGGGAGACTGAGGCCTGTGCTGCCCCCTCCTGGGGATTTTACAGGGAATCAGATCGTGGTAAGAACGTGCTGTAGAGATATTTCGCGTGTAGACAAACGACAGGGCTACCGCACAGCCTGTCCAGCTCAAGGTCCCACGAGTGGAAGGAGCCTTATGGAGGTCCCTCTGACCCCCATCTCCACTCAACGGCTATGTCCTTCTGAAGAGTTCATTTGATCCTCTCTCAAACTCGCCTGGCCCTTTAACCCGCTTCCTGCTGTTCCAGAAAGAAGTCAAACTCCCAGAAAGAAGTCAAACTCCACCCCTGATCTGTAGGCCCTCCCCAAGCTGGATGCTCCCTGCCCCCAGGCTCCTCTTTCTTTGTGCTGGGAAACCAGGCTGGCCTCTGTCCCCTCCTCACACTGCTGACTTGTCCCTCAGGAGTCTCCCGGACTGCACCATATTTCATCCCCACAATGACGGCTCAATGCAAGTGCACCTCACAGGGCCAAGGGCTGGCCGGAAGCGATGCTTGCGAATGTGCCTGCCACACAATAGGACCTTAATAAATGTTGGCTTCTTCCTTCCTTACCAACACACACCCTCTTTTCTTTACAAAATCCTGATGGCATACAAATCCCCTCCAGCAGCTACTGAGGTTGGGCGGGCATGGCAGGAGGGGCAGGAAAGCTACTGAGTCAGCAAGATCCCTGGGATGAGAGACTTCCTAGAAGCCCTGCTCTCTAGTCCTCCAGAGGTCTGAGCTCTTCACATCCTCAATAGGTATGGGGTTCTGTCTCCCACTAAGGGCTGGGAGAAGGGCAGTTCCCAGGGGGAGGGAGGAGGAGCTGGAGACTTCTTGATTCTGAAGGTGAGGCAGGTGCAGATGAAGCAGAGGGTCGCAGGGAAGGGAGGAAGTCCTCCCACCTAGGAGTTTCAGGACAGCCCCGTGGGGGCTGCGATGAAGGGAAGGAGGCATCCAGAGCCCTGGAAGTTTAGGAATGTCTGACCTGAAAGCCCGTCTGGCTCCTCCAGGCCTCAGCTCTTAAATGTGGCCCCAGGGCCAGCAGCATCAGACCCTGGAAGCTGGTTAGAAATGCAGACTCTCAGGCCCCGCCCCAGAACTGCTGAATCAGAATCCGTGGATTAACAAGGGCCCAGTGCTACGTGAGTACATCTAAGTCTGAGAAGCACTGTCGTGGCAATTCCTCCGTTTTACAATAAAGAAGCCAAGGCTCTGAGAAGAGAGATCTACCCAGGGTCCGACACTGAGTCAGTGAGAGCTGAGCCTGGAGGCCCGGATTCCTGGCCTGGCCCTATTACCAACCGAGGTATCATCTGTGTGCTCTCAGAGCCTCAGTTTCCCCTGTGGGTCTTTGAGATGGGTTGAGGTAGCAATATAATCAGGTGATGCAATCAATCACATTTATGTTCTCACAGCTGCCTGGTGAAACAGGCAGGCCAAGAGATATCATCCACAGTCTACAGATGGGGAAACGGAGGCCCATCAGGCAGTGGCTTTCCCAACATTACCAGCTTCGGCTGCTTTGCATTGCCATGCACAGCTCAGGTGACTCGAAATTTGCCCTCTCAATCCAGCCTTCCTGTCTAATGGTTCTTTCAGCTCCTGTCAGTTTTCAGGGGCCCTGGTTCGGCTGACAGCCAGCGAGCATGTCTGCTGCTGATGCTTGGATGCCCACATTCCTGGGCTGTGACTGGGAGCAGCACACCCAGAGCTCAGGCTGGGGGCACCCAGAGAGGTTCCGCTTGGCTGCACGCCCTGGGGCCTGGCTGTCTGGGGAGTGTCAGGAAGGCTGTCTCTAGAGGCTGATATGGCGGGGCTGGCTAGGGTATAGACTCAGCCAGGCCCCGAGGGAAGGCCTACCCCTGCATACTGGGGCAGGAAGGATGAGGGGGCAGGAATGAGCCAGGGGTCAGTGGCTTCCCAGGGAAGAGCTGTCTGAAAGACCTCAGGCTAGAACATCAGACCTGGCTAGATTTTTGTCCAAACTCTGTCACTTATTAGCTGTGACTGGGGACAAGTCACCCATCATCTCTGACCCTGTTTCTTCATCTGTAAAGTACTTAACACAGTTCTGGCACATACCTCGGGAGCCTGCAGTGTAACCCTTAAGAAAGCTGAGACACTCCTGGTTCAGTCTCAGAGTCGCATCGTGTTTAAGAAGCACCCCTACACAGAAAAGGCCAGGAAGACACCATTCTTCGCTTGATTCTCTCAAAGAGAAAAATGAATCTAAATATGCAGTCCAGTCTGGGCGCGGTGGCTCTCGCCTGTAATCCCAGCACTTTGGGAGGCCGAGGTGGGTGGATCACCTGAGGTCAGGAGTTCGAGATCAGCTTGGCCAACATGGTGAAACCCTGTCTTTACTAAAAATTAGCCGGGTGTGATGGTGGGTGCCTGTAATCCCAGCTACTCGGGAGGCTGAGGCAGGAGAAACACTTGAACCTGGGAGGCAGAGGTTGCAGTGAGCTGAGATCACGCCACTGCACTCCAGTCTGGACGGCAGAGCAAGACTCCATCTCAAAAAATAAATAAATAAATAAATAAAATTAATATGCAGTCCATGCAGCACTGAGTCCACTTTCTCCTCCTGTCCACTTTTATCCTAGGTCTGGTTTGGCTCCTCTCTTCTCAGACTCCCTGAAAACCCCACCCCCAAGGTATTCAGCAACTTCTCATCATCTCCCTACTTTGCTCCTCTCACTTCCAATACTTTATCATGTGAATCCACTTGGCCTGTCATCCAGCAATAGAGAAATTAAAGGGGAAGACTGCTGGGTCCCTCATAGGACTAGCCGGGGGAGGACCAGCCTGTGTTAGTGACCTGTGTCTCATCCCAGTTACCGCTATTATTTACAAGTGTGACAGGACAAGACTTATTAATGTATGAGAATTCAAGCCTTCTTCTAACTAACCCTTGCCAACTTGCACATCTCCACCCTATTTCTTCTCTCCCTTCCCCATCTTTGCCCTTTATAGAGGGCCTTACAATGCCAGATAGGATCTTTCGGGGAATAAAGAATTGAGAATTGAGTTGGTGAGCAGAGAGGAACCAGATCAGAGAGCAGAGAGGAACCAGATCAGAGGGCAGTAAGGAGGGAGAAGGACTTGGCAAAAGAGGTGAAGCCTGTTTGCTTTCTTAAGAATACAGGAGGGGCCAGGCGTGGTGGCTCATGCCTATAATCCCAGCACTTTAGGAGGCCGAGAAAGGTAGGTCACGTGAGGTCAGAAGTTCAAGACCAGCCTGGCCAACATGGCGAAACCCTGTCTCTACTAAAAATACAAAAATCAGCTGGGCATGGTGGCGGGTGCCTGTAATCCTAGCTACTGGGGAGGCTGAGGCAGGAGTCAAGGACTCCAGTTCAAGGAGTCACTTGAACCTGGGAGGCGGAGGTTGCAGTGAGCAGAGATCACACCACTGCACTTCAGCCTGGGTGACACAGCGAGACTCCGTCTCAAAAAAAAAAAAAAAAAAGAATACAGGAGGGAGAGTCAGGCATGGTGGCACACATCTGTAGTCTTAGCTACTCTGGAGGCTGAAACAGGAGGATTGCTTGAGCCCGGGAGTTGAAGACCAGCCTGGGCAAAATAGTGAGACCCCCATCTCTTAAAAAATAATAAAATAAAAATAAACGAAAGAATGCAGGAGGGAGGTTTTACTACCACCCAAGATATAGGAAGCTAAAAAAAGCATTGCTCCCATCCCAGCAAGAGAAAGCCAGATAAAGTACAAATCATAACTTTTCTTGAATCCATCAGATATCTGAGGTCAGAGGACAACCAAATACCCTGAATTCCAAAGGGGGACAGGCACCTCCAATGAGAGATGAGATCCAGGGATTGGGTCACTTGTAACAGAGCATAGGAAGAGGCACTGACCACCATACAGGTAGAGAAGAAAATAGCTTAAAGTTTAACAAAGGCTAAAAGCCAAGTGTTGGCTAGCTTGGCAGTCTAGAGTCCCAGAGGAAAGTTTTAGTATACTCTCAGGCCCTTTTCCTTGGGCTTTCATCAAGTACTGATGATCACAGCTAGGGAAAGGCTGAGCGATTGTAGAGAGCAGCCTTGGGTAGTGCATATGTGCAGGGAGAGTTCAGAAATGACTACAGCAAAGACACACTGCCCTGTCTCCCTGCCCAAACTCTGCTCTCATATGGAAAAAATTAACCCCAATGTATGAGGGGAGAGGTAACAAACCCTGTTACCCTCAAGGGCATGGGCACAGGCAAGATTCCATTGCTGATAGGTGAAGGATAGAAGAAAAGGAAACTCTTCCAGGCCCAGAATCCTAAACAAATGCCACTAGAGACTTCTTACGAATGGAAGAGGGCCGGAAACCCTATCCAGTACAGACTCTGCACAGATATGAGGCAAACTTTGGCTTCCACTGGGAGGAGGGGCAGGAATCCTGAACAAACCTCCCTCTCCCCACCAAGGCCCAAGCACACAGGGCCTGCCTAACGCTGAGACTGGGACACAGCAAAGAGAATGCCTCCCTGTCCCCACGATGAGCCTGGCAAGCATTTGTAACAAGCAAGATCAGTCTGCTACTGGGAGAAGAGCAAGAATGTGGAGAGGAAGCCCCTATGTGGTATAGGAGTACAGAGATGGCTGAAGCCTGAGATCACTGAGAAAAATCCTTCAGCATCTCATTTCCAGTCCTAAACCTGAGGCAATTCTAGAAGAATTCAAAGACTGCAAAACACTGAAGATAACCCTAGTAACAACAAAACCCAAACCCAACTCAACTCCTGACTAGATTGACTCAATTCCACACACTAATGATCTGACAGAACAGGAGACATGCCTTTTTCCAGGTGTAATAACTATTTATCTCAGTGTCTACTGCTTGACAATGTCTGACATTCAATCAAAAATAAAAACACACAAAAAAAGGCAAGAAACAAACAACCCATTGTCCAGAGACAAGGTAATCAATAAATCCAGATGCAGACATGATCCATATGTTGGAACTATCATAAGGGGACTTTAAACCAAATAGGAGTAATATGTTATAGAATCTAATAGAAAAAGTGGACAATATAATCACCATACTGGAGATGAAAAATTCCTTCTGTGGCTTGTCGGAAGACTCAAAACAACTGAGGAATAAGTCAATGGACTTGAAGATGGTCAGTAGATATTACCCAAACTAAAAGAAAACAAGAGTAAAAACAAAATAAAGCAACAACAACAATAAAACAGCAGAGAATGCATGAGCTATGAGACAATATTTAACAGTCTAAATAAGTGGAATTGGATCCCAAGAAGGAGAAAGAGAATGGGACACAAGACATATTAAGTAGACAATGGCTAGGAATTTTCCAAAAATAATGAAAAACATATACAGCAAACCACAGATCCAAGAAGCTAAGAGAACCCCAAGAAGAATAAATAACAAAACGAAAGCAAAAACCCACCAGAAAATCGAGATATTTCATCCTCAGAAACAAAATAGATAAACAAAAAAGAGAAGATCTTGAAGACCCCCAAGGAAAAACAGAAGGTACATTGCTTAGAGAGGAACAAAGATCAGAGCTGTAGAAGAATTCTCATAAGTAATTACATAAACCAGAAGACAGGTGACATCTTCAAAGTACTGAAAGAGAAAACAATAACAAGAACTGTTACCCAAAAATATATTTCCAGTAAAAACTATCTTCCCAAAGCGAAGGCAAAATAAAGACCTTTTCAGATAAACAAAAGCTGAGAGACATCATTGCCAGAAGGCCTGAGCTGCAAGAAGTGTTAGAAGTCCAGGAAGAAGGAATACGATGCCAGACAAAATTGAGATATACACAGAAAAAATGAGTAGCTCTAGAGATTTTTTTTAATGAAGGTAAGTGGAAAGATTTTTTTTTCTTCTAATTGCGCTAAAAGAAAATTGTCTAAAGCAAAAATTGTGACATTGTATTTTGGGGTTTGTGGTTTATATAAAGGTAAAATGTGTGACAGCAATAACATAAAAAAATGGTCAGGAGGAATTGAAAGTATATTGTTGCTGTAAAATGTTTACACCTGTGCGAAGGCATGTAATATTATGCCTGTATATTATTTGAAGGTAGACTGTGACAAAGATGCATATTTTAAACTCTAGGAACCACACCCCCCACACCAATTTAAAAATAGGTATGAGCAATAAGACAATGCTGGAGTGAAAATGGAATTTAAGAAATACTCCATCCAAATGAAGGCAGAAAAAAGAAAAGTGGAACAAAGAAAAGATGGAACAAACAGAAAAATACTAGCAAAGTAAAGTGGTTGATTTAAATTCAGCTCTATTAATAATTACATTAAATGTAGTCTAAACACACCAGTTAAAAAAGATTGTCAGATTAGAGAAAAAAGCGAGACACACTACTTGTCATCTACAAGAAACCCATTTTAATGTAAAGATATAGATAGGTTAAAAGTAAACAAATGGGGCTGGGCGCGGTGGCTCTAGCCTGTAATCTCAGCACTTTGGAAGGCTGAAGCGGGCAGGTCACTTGAGGTCAGGCGTTCGAGACCAGCCTGGCCAACATGGTGAAACCGCATCTCTACTAAACTGGTGCCTGTAATCCCAGCTATTTGGGAGGCTGAGGCAAGAGAATCGCTTGAACTTGGGAAATGGAGGTTGCAGTGAGCCCAGATCATGCCACTGCACTCCAGCCTGGGTGACAAAGTGAGACTTCGTCTCAAAAAAAAAAAAAAAGTAAACAAATGGGCCAGACGGGGTGGCTCAACTCACACTTGTAATCCCAGCGCTTTGGAGGTAGAAGCGTTGCTTGAGCCCAGGAGTTCAAGACCAGCTTGGGAAACATGGTGAAACCCTGTCTCTACCAAAAAAATACCCGCATGATGATGCATGCCTGTAGTTCCAGCTAGTCAGGAAGCTGAAGTGGGAGGGTCATCTGAGCCTGGGGAGGTTGAGGCTAAAGTGAGCTGTGATTGTGCCACTGCACTCCAGCATGGGTGACAGAGTGAGACCCTGTCTCAAAAAAAAAAAAAAAAGTAAAATAATGGGAAATAATATACTATTAAAACATTAATCAAAAGAAAGCCGAATCCTGAATCAAAGACTGGAGAAAGAAAAGTCAAAAAAAGAAGAAAAAATTAAAAAAAGAAGACAGCTGAAGCAGCCATATTAATATCAAACTAGACGTCAATCAAAGCAATAACCAAAATCACAATGGTACTAACCATCTGTGTAAACCTCACAAACATAATGTTGAGCAAAAGAAGCCAGGCACAAGTAAATACATATTGTATGATTCCTTTTTTATAAGGTACAAAAGCAGGCAAAACTACGTTAGGTTGTTAGAGGACACGATAGTGGTTACCATTTGGCAGGTCATAGTACTGACTGAAAAGGAGCTTTCAGGGTGCTGATAATGTTATCTTTCTTGATCTGAGTGCTGATAACATGGATGTGTTCAGTTTGTAAAGTGCATCGGGTCAGCGTTTTTCTATGTGAAAATTTCTGCAGTATATTATACTGTGAGAGAAAGTTTTTTTTAAAAGACAGTGTTAAAATACACAGTAACAATAGCATGCAATTTAGGAGTGGAAGATAAATGTGTTTGAAGGTCCTTTTATTGCTCAAGAGGAGGATAAAGATATTTACTACATTAGGTTTTGGTAAATTAAGGATGATCTTTTAATTTCTAAGGAAAACACTAAGATTAAAAAAGAGTATATGTCTTTCAAAGCAATAGAGGGAAAGACTGAATGATACCAAATAAGTCAATGAAGGGGAGAAAGGGGAGAAAAATAAATAAAACAGATGGAATAAACAGAAAGCACAAAATAAGTGATAGATATAAATCCAATATGTCTGTATTTAAATTAAATGTAAATAGAGCAAATGCTCTAGTTCAAAGACAAGTTTTCTGTTCATCAAAAGTCTTATAAAGAGTGAAAAGCAAACCATAAAGTAAGGGAAAATATTTGTGATACATACCATGAGAGAAAACCTATACCCAGAATGCATAAAGAAGTTCTAAGAAACAATAAGAAAAAGATAAGAAACAGGCAAAATCTTGAACAGGCACTTCATGAAAAGAAAAATCAGTTGGCCAGTAAATCCAGAAAAATAAACTCAACCTTAATAATAATTAGAAAAAGGGAAATTAAAAATACAATTACCCTCAAAATTATTTGTCATTAGGGGAATGCAAATCAAAACAACAATGAGATTCCACTTATTAGAATGGCTGAAATCCAAAAACCTGACAATAACAAATACCAATGAGGATGCAGGGGAACAGGAACTCTCATTCTTTGCTGGTGGGAATGCAAAATAGTATAGCTACTTTAAAAGACACTTTGACAGTTTCTTATAAAGTTAAACATAGACTTACCATATAACCCAGCAATCACACTCCCAAGTATTTATTCAAGTGAACTGAAAAGTTAGATAAACACAAAATCCTGCACGTGAATGTTTATAGCAGCTTTAGTCATTATTGCCCCAAACAGAAAACAACCAAGATGGCCTGCTCCTTCAATAGGTGAATGGACAAACGGTGTGTATCGGTCGGGGTTCTCCAGAGAAACCGGAGGATCTATATCCTATTGGCTGTCTATCTATTGAAATAGGAAGAGATTGAAAGGAATTGGCTCACATGACTGTAGGGGCTGGCAAGTCTGAAATTTGTAGGGCAGGCCAACCGGCTGGAAACTCAGGAAGGAGCTGATGCTATAGTCTTGAGGCCAAATTTCTTCCTCTCTGGGAAATCTCAGATTTTGTTTTTAAGGCCGTCAACTGATTAGATGAGGCTACCCACATGATCAAAGGTAATCACCTTTAGTTAAAGTAAACTGAGTATAGATGTTAATCACATCTACAAAATACCTTCACAGAGACACCTAAATTAGTGTTTGATTGAATAACTGGACATACAGCCTAGCCAAGTTGACACATAAAATTAACCGTCACACTGTGGTACAACGGAATACCCTGCAGTGATAAAGAGGAACTAGCTATTAATTCACAGAAAAATTATCAATGAGTCTGAAATGCATTTTGCTAAGTGAAAGAAGCCAGACTTCAGAGGCCATTTATTGTATGATTTCATATATATGAAAATTCTGGAAAAATAAAAACTAGAGAGATGAGATATATGCAATCATGGTTTTTCATCTCTGGAAAGAGAAAAACTAGAAGGATGAATATGCAATCAGTGTTTGCCAGGGGTTTGGGGAAGGGGAGTTGACTAAAAAGGGAAAATATTAGGAAATTTTTAGGGTGATTGAATTATTCTGTATGGTTCTGGAGTGGTGCATACATGATACAATACAATGGTCAAAACCTTAGAAATTTACAGCTCAAAAAATGAACTTTAATGAATGTAAAAAATTTTTTTGATACAGGGTCTCACTCTGCTGCCCAGGCTGGAGTACAGTGGTGCGATCACACTGCAGCCTCAACCTCCTAGACTCAGGTGATCCTCCCACCTCAGCCTCCCAAGTAGCTGGGACTACAAGTATGCACTACAACGCTTGCTAACTTTTGTATTTTTTGTAGAGACAGTGTTTCGTCATGTTCCCCAGGCTGGTCTCAAACTCCTGAGCTCAAGAGATCTGCCCACCTCCACTTCCCAAAGTGCTGGGATTACAGGCATGAACCACCGCGCCTGGCCCATGTGCGTATATTTTAAAAATCAATCAACCAGGAGGTCAGGGGCTCCTAGGATGGATTCAGACTGTGACAAAAGAATCTAACTGTGTTACAAATGTATGATGTAACATTTGAAGGGGATAGAGAAGAAAGGAGCTCGCCTAAGTAACTTTGAAAAAACAATGTTTGGCCAGAAACTGTAAGGCTAAACACAAAGGAATTATACATAGGCACTGTGTTCTAGTTGGTAAAGTTATTTCTCACAGGGATATGGCTTAACAATTCTGAAGCTACTGTGCATGTATACTGAGGTTGAACAAATAAATAAATGGATGCTGGATGATGGGAGTTAGATTTCTCACTGTTGGGGAGAGAAGTTACATATAAGTGAGAGGGGAAGGCTCGAGTGAACAGTGTAATATTGGATAGAGCAAGACACATCAGTATGGTTAACTTAATGTAGATACAGATGGATAGATACAGAAATAATTATAGATATGTATGTGTATCTATGGATTTGTATATGCATATTTATTTCCTAGCTCTTTCTGCTAAGAGGGCCTAGGATCAACAACAGCCAGTAGCAGTGAGCACACTTAAGACTCAGATCTTGGTTTTTAACACCATTCTCCAATAAAAGGAACCAGGACTACTTGGGGAAATGGCTGGTTCTAGAGCTGGGGCAGAAAAAAAATATAAGGTAAGCCTTGAGAATATTATAGAGCCAGAAAATAAGGAAGTGCCAAAGATATAGGAGCCAATCTGAAACAGTCTCCAATGGTCCAAGCTGGAACAATTTGAGCAACAAAATAATGTAGTGTTGTATTATAATCCAAAGTATAAAATAAATATTCCTAAGTCATATTAATATAAATAAGTGATTGAGTAAATAAATGGAGAGAAGAGACAAATCTCCCATACAGAAGAATTGCAAATAATTTACATAGATACTTCCCTCCTCCAGAAGGTGGGGCATAATCTTTTTCCACCTCAAGTGTGGAGTACGTTTAGTAATTTTCTTCCAAAGAGTAGAGTGTGGAAAGGATGGAGGGAGAGTAACTTTACAGTGGAAAAACCTGGCAAGCACTAGCTTGGCCAGATAATGAAGATTAACACCATCGTTGACAAGTCATGTGGATAGTATGTCCCCTTGATATGATATGATGAGAAGAGAACTTCACTTCTGCGGTTTTCTTCCACCAAACCCATCACCCAAGTCTAACCACGAGGAAAACGTCAGACAACCCAAATTGAGAGACAATCTTCAAAATACCTGACAAGTATTCCCCAAAACTGTCAAGGTCATGAGAAACTAGAAAAGACTGAGAAACTGTCACAGACAAGAGAAGATGAAGGAGACATGATGACTAAATGGAATGTGGCATAGTGGGTGGGATCCTGGACTAGAAGAAAGAACATTCATGGAAAAATTAGTAAAGTCCAAATAAAGTGTGCAGTTTGGTTAACAGTAATGTAGCAAAGTTGCTTTCTCAGTTGTGACAAATATATCATAATAATGTAAAGATTTTAACAATAGGAGAAACTGGCTGAGGGGTATACAGGACTTCCCATACCATTCTGGCAATTTTTCTCTAAATTTAAAACTATGCTAAAATTTCACTTATTTTTTGAAAATATGATTACCTATCATATTGCAAAAATTATGTAGTATAAAATTATCAATTGTTAACCAAGGTGGGGAGCACACAGTGCTAATGGGATTGTAAATTAATCAATTACTTAAGAAACATATATATATATATTACATATTAAGATACAAAAGTATCTTGTGAACATAATATTAAGAGGAAAAAAAGCAAATCATGGAAGAATGCATTTATTATAACCCCATTTATATAAAGTTTAAAAACTGAATAAGATATTATCTAGCTGTACAGAAGTAGATGGTAAACTATTTTTTGAGCAAGGGATGATTATAACAAAAATCAAGAGAGTGGTTTTGTTTTAGAAGACAGGAGGTTGCTCACTGCAACCTCCGCCTCCAGGGTTCAAGTAGTTGTCCTGCCTCAGCCTCCTGAGCAGCTGAGACTACAGGCTTGCACCAACATGCCGGGCTAATTTTTGTAATTTTCGTGGAGACGGGGTTCACCATATTGGCCAGACTGGTCTCGAAATTCTGACCTCAGAAGATCCGCCTGCCTTGGCCTCCCAAAGTGCTGGGATTACAGATGTGAGTCACCATGCCCAGACTAATGTCCTATTTCTTAACTTAGGTGGTGTTTACATGGATGTTTGATTTATAGCTGTTCTTTAAAGAGCACATAAATGTTTTACACACTCTTCTGTATATATTAATTTCTAAATTTAAAAATTATTAAATAAGAGTGCGGAAGCATCCATTCCTACCACCCGAGGCTGTTTCTAAGCATTTTATTTAGCCTGCTGACCTTCAGAGAGCAGCCAGTCCTGCCCTCCTGCGGTCCCACAGCTGCTGGAGGCAATGTTGGTTTCATTTAGGCATGACTTTCACCCATTCCTGCTAACCTTCATACCTAGCTCCCTGTTGCTACTATTTCTACCCTCAATGCATACCTCTAGTAATTCTCTCTGGCCTGGATGGCTCTGCTTTAGTCAACAATCATGTGCCAGGAAGTGTTCTATGAACTGTGGTTACAGCAAGGGAAAGAAAAGAAACCCTGTCTTCAGCAAGTTTACATCATGATGATGATGTTGATGACGACAAGGATTGCCATCCTTATGTTGTATATCATTGTAGCTTTGAATTGCATTTCTCTGATGGTTAATGATGGTACACATATTTTCTTTTTTTAAATTATACTTTAAGTTCTAGGGTACATGTGCACAACGTGCAGGTTTGTTACATATGTATACATGTGCCGTGTTTGTTTGCTGCGCCCATTAACTAGTCATTTACATTAGATAGTTCTCCTAATGCTATCCCTACCCCATCGCCCTACCCCCCGACAGGCCCCACTGTGTGATGTTCCCCACCCTGTGTCCAAGTGTTCTCATTGTTCAATTCCCACCTATGAGTGAGAACATGCGGTGTTTGGTTTTCTGTCCTTGTGATAGTTTGCTCAGAATTATGGCTTCCAGCTTCATCCATGTTGCTGCAAAGGAGATTAACTCATCCTTTTTTATGGCTGCATAGTATTCCATGGTGTATATGTGCCACATTTTCTTAATCCAGTCTATCGCTGATGGACATTTGGGTTGGTTCCAAGTCTTTGCTATTGTGAATAGTGCTGCAATAAACATACGTGTGCATGTGTCTTTACAGTAGCATGATTTATAATCCTTTGGGTATATACCCAGTAATGGAATCGCTGGGTCAAATGGTATTTCTAGTTCTAGATCCTTGAGGAATTGCCACACTGTCTTCCACAATGGTTGAACTAGTTTACACTCCCACCAACAGTGTAAAAGCATTCCTATTTCTCCACATCCTTTCCAGCACCTGATGTATCCTGACTTTTTAATGATCGCCATTCTAACTGGTGTGAGATGGTATCTCATTGTGGTTTTGATTTGCATTTTTCTCATGACCAGTGATGATGAGCATTTTTTCATGTGTCTGTTGGCTGTATAAATGTCTTCTTTTGAAAAGTGTCTGTTCATATCCTTTGCCCACTTTTTGATGGGGTTGTTTGATTTTTTCTTGTAAATTTGTTAAGTTCTTTGTAGATTCTGGATATTAGCCCTTTGTCAGATGGGTAGATTGCAAAAATTTTCTCCCATTCTGTAGGTTGCCTGTTCACTCTCATGGTAGTTTCTTTTGCTGTGCAGAAGCTCTTTAGTTTAATTAGATCCCATTTGTCTATTTTGGCTTTTGTTGCCATTGCTTTTGGTGTTTTAGTCATGAAGTCCTTGCCCTTGCCCATGCCTATGTCTTGAATGGTATTGCCTAGGTTTTCTTCTAGGGTTTTTATGGTTTTAGGTCTGACATTTAAGTCTTTAATCCATCTTGAATTGATTTTTGTATCAGGTGTAAGTAAGGGATCCAGTTTCAGTTTTCTACATATGGCTAGCCAGTTTTCCCAGCACCATTTATTAAATAGGGAATCTTTTCCCCATTTCTTGTTTTTGTCAGGTTTGTCAAAGATCAGATGGTTGTATATGTGTTATTTCTGAGGGCTCTGTTCTGTTTCATTGGTCTATATCTCTGTTTTAGTACCAGTACCATGATGTTTTGGTTACTGTAGCCTTGTAGTATAGTTTGAAGTCAGGTAGTGTGATGCCTCCAGCTTTGTTCTTTTTGCTTAGGAATGTCTTGGCAATGCAGGCTCTTTTTTTGGTTCCATATGAACTTTAAAGTAGTTTTTTCCAATTCTGTGAAGAAAGTCATTGGTAGCTTGATGGGGATGGCATTGAATCTATGAATTACCTTGGACAGTATGGCCATTTTCATGATATTGATTCTTCCTATCCATGAGTGTGGAATGTTCTTCTGTTTGTTTGTGTCCTCTTTTATTTCATTGAGCAGTGGTTTGTAGTTCTCCTTGAAGAGGTCCTTCACATCCCTTGTAAGTTGGATTCCTAGGTATTTTATTCTCTTTGTAGCAATTGTGAATGGGAGTTCACTCATGATTTGGCTCTCTGTCTGTTATTGGTGTATAGGAATGCTTGTGATTTTTGCACATTGATTTTGTACCGTGAGACTTTGCTGAAGTTGCTTATCAGCTTAAGGAGATTTTGGGCTGAGACGATGGGGTTTTCTAAATATACGATCATGTCATCTGCAAACAGGAACAATTTGACTTCCTCTTTTCCTAACTGAATACGCTTTCTTTCTTTTTCTTGCCTGATTGCCCTGGCATGTGCTCACGTTGTGTCTCTGTGTCACATTTTGATAACTCTCCCAATGTTTCAAACTTTTTCATTATTATTATATGTGTTATGTTAATCTGTGACCAGTGATCTTTGATACTACCACTGTAATTGTTTTAGACTGCCACAGAGCACACCCATATGACAGCTAACTTAATCAGTAAATGTATGTGTTCTGACTGCTCCACCAACTGGCCGTTTCCCCATCTATCTCCTTCTCCTCCAGCATTCCTGTTCCCAGAGACACAACAATATTGAAATTAGGCCAATTAATAACCCTTCAGTGGCCTCTAAGTGTTCAAGTGAAAGGAAGAGTTGCACATCTTTCAATTTAAGTCGAAAGCTCGAAATTATTAAGCTTAGTGAGGAAGGCATGCTGAAAGCTGATACAGGCTGAAAGCTAGGCCTCTTGCACCAGTTAGCCAAGTAGTGACTGCAAAGGAAAAGTTCTGGAAGGAAATTAAACGTGCTACTCCAGTGAACACACAAATAATAAGAAAGCAAAACAACCTTATTGCTAATGTGGAGAAAGTTTCAGCAGTCTGGATAAAAGATCAAACCAGCCACAACTTTCCTTCATCCAAAACCTAATCCAGATCAAGGCCTAACTCTCTTCAATTCTATGAAGGTTGAGAGAGGTAAGGAAGCTACAGAATAAAAGTCTGAAGCTAGCAGAGGCTGGTTCGTGAGGTTTAAGGAAAGAAGCAATCTATGGGACATAAAAGTGCAAGGTGAAGGAGCAAGGGCTGTTGGAGAAGCTGCAGCAAGTTATCCAGTAGATCTGGCTAAGATCGTTGTTGAAGGTGGCTACACTAAATACCAGATTTTCAGTGTAGACAAAACAGCCTTCTGTTGGAAGAAGATGTAATTTAGGACTTTCATAGCTAGGAAAGAGAAGTCAATACGTGGCTTCAAAGCTTCAAAGGACAGGCTGACTCTCTTGTTAGGGACTAATGCAGTTGCTGATTTTAAGTTGAAGCCAATGCCCATTTGCAATTCTGAAAACCCTAATGCTCTTAAGAATAATGCTAAATCTACTCTGCCTGTGCTCTATCAATGGAACAACAAAGTCTGGATGACAGCACATCTGTTTTCATCATGGCTCACTGAATGTTTTAAGCCACTATTGAGACCTACTGCTGAGAAAAAAAAAAATTCCTTTCAAAATATTACTGTTCATTGATAAGGCACCTAGTCACCCAAGAGCTCTGATGAACATGTACAAGATTGTTTTCATGCCTGCCAATGCAACATCCATTCTACAGTCCATAAAGCAAGGAGTAATTTCAACTTTCAAGTCTTATTATTTACAAAATACATTTTGTAAGGGTATAATAGCTACCACAGATAGTGAGTCCTCTGATGGATCTGGGCAAAGTCAATTAAAAACCTTCCTGAAAGGAACATTATTCTAGATGCCATTTAGAACATTTGTGATCCATGTGAGGAGGTCAAAATATCAACATTAACACGAGTTTGGAAGAAGTGGGTTCCAGTCTTCATGGATGACTTTGAGGAGTTCAAGACTTCAGTGGAAGAAGTCCACTTCAGTAAATGAAGTCTAGAGATTTCATCTCTAGAAATTTGATGTGAGTCTTTTTTTATATCTTCCATGTCTCCACTTAACTTTTGAACATATATAATGCAGCTATAATAAATGTGCTAATGTTCTTGCCTGCTAGTTTTTACATCTGTGTCAATCCTGGGCCAGTTTTAATTGATTTGCAAGCCTGTTAATTTTTTATTTGATGATAGTAATTATGAATATTACCTTGCTGAGTGCTGGACATTTTTGTATTACTATAAATATTCTTGCACTTTGTTCTGAGATGCAGTTAAGTCACTTGGAAACAGTTTGATCATTTTGGTATTTCTTTTAAGATTTGTTAGGAAGGACTAGAGCAGCAGTTAGTCTAGGGCTTACTATTCCCCACTACTGAGGCAAAACCCTTCGGAGTACGTACTCAATGTCTTGTGAAGCATGAGGTTTTCCAGACTGACCGGTCAGAAGAGGCACTATTCTGGCCCTGTGTGAGCACTAGCTATGATTTCCTCTAGTTCCGGTGGTGCTTCCCTTAGCCTTGTATATTTCTTCACAAGCATGCATGGATCACTGCAAATCTCAGGAGTTCTCTGTGAAGTTCTCTCCTTTACTACTTTGCCCTGGACATTCTAACTACCTTGGTCTCTCTGGACTCTTAGTCCAGTTTTCTCAATTCAGAGAGCCCAACAGGCTCTACCTGGGTTCTCTTCCCTACGCTCTTCCCTATGATGCCCTCTTGTGCTAGGGCAATCATAGACTTCTTCACCCTGCTTCTTTCCCATCTTCTGGCTGCTGTTGCTTGAGGCCCAGTGTCTTGAAAACCACGGTGTCATATACTGGTGGTGGTGGTGTTATTGTTATGGCTGTTTCAGGCACATGAGAAAAATCCAGTCACTATTGCTCCATATTGGCCAGAATCAGAAGACTATGGCCTGAGGGGTCATCTTGAAGCCTGTTTCTAGGTTAGTGTATTCTAGAAGAGAGGGAGACGGAGGAGGAGGAGAAAAGTGAGACAAGAGGGAAGCGAGAGGGAGAAGGAAAGATGGTGCCACAGAGAAGGGAAATAATATCAACAGGGAAATCTTGAGAGGGCTGTAAGGATGCGATCTAGGCCCCTCATGGAGGGTCTGAATTCACCAGGAACCGGAATACTTCTCCACTGTGATGAGAGGAAAGTCAGGTATATGGGTTCAGATGTAACTTAGTAGAAAGAGTGGTTGGGAGAAGTGCCTTAATTTGGCCTCCTCCAGCAGACCCTGAGACAAGGAGTTGAGTGCAAGTCATTCCTTTAGGAAGGGATTCCAGGAACTACTATTATGGGAGTGGGGAAGTGAGACATTATCAAGCATGTCACCACGGTGAGTAACTGAGGCTTAATGTGGGGGAAAATGCCACGGAGTTATCCTAAATTAGGAGAGCTCGATTATTTTACATCAGCTTCCATTAGCCCTTGGTCGACTGAGGGGCATTAATTTCGCAGCACTTCGGCGCCTTGTACAGGGCAAAGTAGCCCCAGTGGTCAGAGAAAGGCATCAGGCAGAGAAGCAGATGCTGGCAGATCAAGTCCAGCCAGCCTGCCCCCAAATGAGAAGGGGTGAAGGTGGGGCAGCTACAGCATCTCAGCACGTGCTGCAGGGACCGCTGCTGCTTGTGACACAATATTTCACCCATACAATATGATGCCAGGGCTTCATGGGTACAGGGAGATGGAGCAGAGAGGAAATGTTGATCTCTGCCAGGGTGTCCCAAGTGAGACTACATGGGCCTCACGTGCTACAGCTGTTGCTCATCAGCCTTTCCTGTTAACACAGGCACGCACATGTGTGCACACACACAATTATTTTCCCCACAGCACTCCCACGGCATTGAGAGTCCACAAGGCTGTATACGGCACAGAGCACAGATATAAGGGGAGACAGCAGAAAGGGACGAGAAGCGCACTAGACACAGAGCCATGAGCTCTGCCTCCACCTCCTGGGAACCCTGTGATGTCGGGAATTGGTGTCCCAGTCGGTAAAAGGGTGCTAACTTACCTCCTAGGATTATTGTGAGAATGAAGAGAAATAGGTGACCATTTTATAAACTTTAGAGGAATTATTATCACCAGAGGCCACCTGGTACATGTAAGAAGCCCCAGAGAAAGATAAGCTTCCCAGTAAAATCCACTCAAGATCACAAGAAAACCTCTGGGAGGTCAACTTGATACAGAAAGATTTGATATGGAAAGGGTGGTTTGTGGTCTGGTCACACCAGCATTGCCCAGGGTCTTGTTAAAAATGCAGAACTCCGATCCCAGCCCACAGAGGAATCTGAGTCTACTGGATCGGAACCTGTATTTTAACAAGACCCCTAGGGGACTCTGGTGCTTGAAGCCTGGGACTCACTGGCCCTGTGCTTGGGGTCTGGGCCTGCCTCTTTCCTTGACTTACCCCTCTGATTTCTGGGGGCAGCTCAGCTCCCTCCACCGTACAGTTAGGGCTGTGGTCCGGATCTGCTCCAGGGAGAGGCCAGCAAAGCTCTGTATTCTCATTGCTGAGCTGAAAAATTATTATAACTATGCTCATCATAATGATTCTGAAGAAACGAGATGGTAGAATCATACTGAGGAAAGTATGATAATACATTTCTGAAATTTACCATCAAAAATAGTTAAAATTAACAACAATAACAACAAGAATAATGTCCTGTTGCTTGATTTATTTGAACGGCAGCAATCCGGAAAAGTCGTCAGTGCACAATGACTCATTCCCTGAGGGTTCTGAATAAGATTCTAAAATCACCACCCATGGTTTTCCTGCACTTTGAAGTGACAGAACAAATGACAGCAGAGATGGGCACTGTCTCCTGAGTCCAGAATGGATGACACACACGCGTCTCACAACAATAACATCCTCATCTAAAAACAGCCTGAAAGGAGGTTATTTCTGGGCTTTGCTTGTTAGTAAGCATTTGTGCACCTGTGGGCAGAGACCTAAGACCAAGATGGTTTGGGTTTTTTTCTGTATAGTCAATCAACAAACTTATTGATGCCTTTTCCATGCCAGGCCCTGTTCTAAGGACATGAGATTAATTCAACCCTCAGAGGAAAGCCCTCACAGAGCAAAAATTGGGATAACAAATGAGAAAAGCTATAAATGAGAGACAGATGAGGAGGCTAAGGGAGAAAGACTCTGGGGAAGTGTCCCAAGAGGTGACCACGGAGATGATGGGTGAGACGGGGGTTTGGTCAAAAGTCAGAGGGAAGTGCACTGCATGACGAGGGAAGAGCTGGCACAAGGTCTGGAGGTGGAAGCAGCTTGCAGGGTTCTTCTGGCAGAACAACAATCTAATGCTATGGAAGAAAAATTCAAGACAAGTAGCCTTTTGGATTACATAACAACCTATGGGAAACTCCACAACCCCTGACAATGCTTTGTTGGCATCTGGGAGTGTAACAGCCTCTAGGTGACTGCTCTGAGCTCACTGCCCCCAGTCACCTCCCAACCCAAGCTCAGTGTCCCTCCCCACCATTGATGCTTTGCCTGTCTCATTCTTCCCCACCTTTCTCCACATGATAAATTACCCATCTTCCAGCCTCAGCTCTGGAATTGCCTTTTTCTTGATGCTTCCACCTCACTGAAAAAACTGACCCTTCCTCTTCTCAGCATGAATGGGCTGCCAAGGATAGGGAGTAACAAGCAGAGAGAGTAAGTTGAAAGGAAAGGGGTTGATCTTTGTTTGGGATAACTTGAGGCTGACGTACTTTTAGAAAAATTCAGTCAGGGATGTCCCAAGGAAGTAAGTTTTGGCTCAAAGAAGAGAGCAATTGCAGATGTGTATTTGAGAGCCATCATAAAATTGAAGCAAATGCATTTACCTACCTACCTGCTTCTTCCTCTTCTAACAGATGAACCCAGCACCTCTACTAGATTCTGTCCCCTCCCATTATTCAAGGACAGTGCAACAGCAATTCTCCCCTCTCCTGCATCACAAACTTTCTCCTCTCCATTGGATCAATCCCATCAGGAATCCCAATTTCTTACATTAAACAAACAATTCTTGATCCCACTTCCCTTTCCAGCAACTGCCCCATTTCTCTGCTCCTCTTTACAGTGACTCATGAAATTATTTGTACTCTTGGTCTCCAATTCTCTCCTCCCATTCTCCTCCAACTCCACCGAAACTGCTTTTCCCAAGATTGCCAATGACTTCCACATGGCAAATTCCATGAGTCCTCATGTTACTTGACTTAGCAGCAAAAACACCGTCTTTACCTATTTCTGAGACACCACAATCTCCAACTTTACCTCCCATCCTCTGGCTACTTCTGCTCGGTCTTTTCTGGTTCTGCCTCATCTTCCTGACCCCCAGGTCCTTACCACCCCAAGGCTCAGTCCTGAGACCTCTTTTCTTTTCTGTCTACTTGACTTCTCTCCTTGATATCTAGTGGCATCTTGAATTTAATATATCCAAAACTGAGCCCTTGATATTCTACTCTCCAAATTAGATCTTCCCAGTCTTTCTCATCTCAGTTAATAGCCATTCTCTTCTTCCAAGGTGCTCAGAACAAAAACCTTGGCATTAATAGTAACGTCAGCAAAATGCCAGGGTAGGCAGCTTCACAGAAATACCAAAAAACAAGCAGAAACTGTCAGAACCAACTTTGTCAGAACTCCAGAAAACAGCCAAAGGTTTACAGCAACAACTGAACACTGAATCAAGAAGAGGGCAACTCCTGACTGCAGGGTGATTACCAGGGACTGGGGCAGGCAGGAATGAGGAGTTATTGTTTAAAGAAGTTTGTCTGGGTTGATTAAAAAGTTCTGGAGATGGACAGTGGTGATGGTTGCACCACAACATGAATGCGCTTCATGTCACTGAACTGTACACTTATTAATAAAAATAACTAAAATGGTAAACTTTATTATGTATATTTTACCACAATAAAAAAATATGATACAGGCAAGCTGTGTGGCATTACTACTCCTTGCCCTGGTCCCAGCTTGGCAGCAGTCTTAAAGACGGCAGCCCACGTTCTATCGTGGATCCTGGTCCCTCTTTCTAGAAGGGGCAGAGGAGACATCATTCTCAAATTATTGTGTAGGTCTGCTCTAATCTGTCTCAGGGCTATTCAAAGGACTGATGCAAGACAGTCTGCTTTGCTTAAGGCAGAATGTACCCAGGCCAGAAAAGTAGCAGACAGTACTCTATAAACATTATAAGGCTGACAAACAAAAACAAAAACAAAAACAAAAACAAAAAAAACCCTGCAGATGCCTGAAGCAAAAGATTACATTTTGGCTGCAACATATAATAGACTGCTGAAAGCCTAGAAGAAAAAGCCAAGGAGAGTGTTTCTTTGGGAAATTAAAGGACTCCAAAGCACTCTTGTATATGGAGGAATTTAGAAAGCTTTGTCAAAGACCTCAAACTTTCACTTCAGGTTGGCCCGTAGGTTCAGTGGAAGTCTGCGTAAGTGTTGAAGGAGAGCCAGAGAACAGAAGCAACCTGCAAAGACTGAGAGAAGTGTTTTTGTTTGTTTAGGTCCTGTCATTCAAAGAAATCTGTCAAAACACTAGTTAGACACAAGCTAAGGAAGAGCAACTTCAGTGACCAGTGACCACACATGAAAAGGAATACAATCTATGAAAAAATAAATAGAAAAAGCCACTGGACAAATGGACTACTACAGCCTCCGACCAAATATCAACCAACTAAACCAACTAAAAGCCCAGAAAAACCTAGAGGAGAGTTAAAAGACAATTATTTACATGATTTAAAAGATGAATGAATAAAAAAATTATAAATCTATGTTATTGGTTACATACGCATAAAGATATAATTTGTGACAACATAAAAGGGGGACAAAGATACACTGGAGCAGAATTTTTTGTATGCTATTGACGTTAAGTTGGTTTCAATTCAACTAGTTTGCTATAAATTTATGATGTTCAATATAACCCCCATGGTAACCACAAAGAAAATACTAAATATCTTTAAAATAGCCACAAAAGAAATGAGAATAGAATCAAAACATTTCATTACAAAAAAAAAAAAAAAAAACACACAAAATTGACCAACACAGAGATTAGGAGAAAAATTTTTTAAAGAAATAAAAATAGATTAATTTCAAATATCAACACAAACGACAGCAATGAATGAAATGGAGGATTTTAAAAGGTAAAAGACATATGAAAATCAACTATCAAATTGTAGAAGTCTTTCTTTATCAATAGTATATTAAATGTAAATTGATTAAAGCCTCCAATCCAAAACAAGAGATGGCAGAATGGATTAAAAAACCATGATCCAATATGCTGCCCACAAAAGACATTAATAAAAACAGAAAAGGGTCCAGGCGCGGTGGCTCATGCCTGTAATCCCAGCACTTTGGGAGGCCAAGGCGGCCGAATCATGAGGTCAAGAGTTTGAGACCAGTCTGGCCAACATAGTGAAACCCCATCTCTACTAAAAATACAAAAAAATTAGCCAGGTGTGGTGGTGGGCGCCTCTAATCTCAGCTGCTTGGGAGACTGAGGCAGGAGAATCACTTGAACCTGGGAGGCAGAGGTTGCAATGAGCCAAGATCGCGCGACTGCACTCCAGCCTGGGTAACAGTGCGAGACTCTGTCTCAAATAAATAAACAAATAAAAATAAAACAAAGAAAAAAATCCACATTGTTTCAACTGATGCAAAAAAAAAAAAAGCATTTGACAAAATTCAACACCCTTTTATGATGACTCTCAGAAAACTAGAAATGCTTCGTTTTCACCTTCTGTCCTACTACTCCCTTCCTCCCCATTCACTCTAATCCTGTCTCATTCTTCCGTCTTCGAACATGCGAGGCACATTTCTTGGGGCCTTTGCACTTGTTCTGTCACCTGAAACACTTTCCACAGACATCAGCCCGGCTAGCTCTCTCAGTTCCATTTTTGTTGTTGTTGTTGTTGTTGTTGCCTTTTCAGTAAGGCCTTCCCTGTCTAACCTATCTACATTTTCACACGCATCTTGGAATTTCATGTTCTTCTTCCCTACTTGTTTTATTATCGCTAAGATACTATGCATTTTTAACTTATACTTATTGCCTGTTTAGAATGTAAGCCACATAGGGCAGGTACTTTTTTAGTATTTTGTTCACTGCTATATCCCTAGTGGCTAGAACACTGCCTGAGACACATGCACTCAATAAATATTCAATGACTTAATTAATCCATACCTAGGTGGAAGTTGAATCTATAGCACAGATGAAAGTCCCAGGAAGACTGTGCTTAGTGAGAAGGGATGTGGGTTGAGTACAAACCCTGGTGAATACCACCATGCAAGAAAATAGCAGTTGATCCTGTGGACCAAATAGGAACAGTATTGGGTTGAGTGAGAGAGTGAATCTTATCAAGATTATTTACGATTTCACTAAACCCTTTTCTAACTTGAACATTAAGCCTGAGATTTAATTCAACAGCATAAGAGAAAAAGAACTAAGAAAGCTCAGTGTCTATGATTTTAGGATGAAAAAAACTTTTTTAGAATGACTCCCTAAAATAATGCATCTCAAGGACTCTCTGAGAGGCACATTGTGTGGGACTACAAAGAAACCCACCCACTGAGTGATGGTGGACTCTTGGAATTCCCATCAGGTATCATACAAGGAACTTGATGACTTCAAAAAATAAAGTGTGAATTCTTACACCAAAAGAGGATCATTATGCACTGCAAATAATTCATAGCAGGTAACCAATGGTAAGTGCTAAGTAAGCATGTGTTTCTCCCCAAATGCTAGAGGAACCCAGCAGTGGGGTGGGTTGAGTTCTCATTGAAGAGATCTGGGCAGTCTAAATGAAGGAGGTGGAATTCAAGCTGGACTTTGACAAATGGGTGAGACTTTCAAATGCAGAGCATAGTGTGTATGTGGTGGGGGAGGTAGGCAGTAGGTCAGGGTAGTAAAATGGGAATATGAATCTAGAAAATGATGCTTTAAGAGCCTTAAATGCTAGATTCATACCATTGTATTAGGGAACCATTGAAGATGTTTGAGAAAAGGACATAAGGAGATAACACTGTTATCAAAAAAGAAATGTCAAATATATTTTTCTGTTCTAATCAAGCAAGACTCCAAATATTTTGTAAGTGTATTAATTCATTTTGCCAGCTCGTGACTTAAACTTCTTGATGACTTCCCATTGTTCATAGAATAAAGACAAACACACCTTTAACACAACTGCAAGATTCATATAGTTTATCACCGTCTGCTCTCACCATGCTGCCCTTGCTGCTCATGCTGCAGCCACAGCGGCCTACTTGAAGTTTCCCTCCCACCATGCCTCTCGCACTACAGGGCTTCTGCATCTGCTGTCCTATCTCGTCACAGCTTATCTCCCTCCTCTTTGCCTAGTTATATCCTAATTCCTCTGGTTCCTTCTGATCACAGCTCCAGCATTCCTTCCTGAGGGAAACTCCCCCAACCTCCCCATTTATATGCTATCATGACACTATGCATTTCTCCATCACATCTCTTAACACTTAATCCATCTAGTTTTAATTCTTCATTAACATGTCTCCTTCACTAGGCTGGATGTTCCATGACAATAGAGGCTTTTCCCACCTAGCTGACAACTGTATCCTCAATGTCTGCACACAGAAAGAGCCCATTAACTACCTGTTGCAAGACAGAGAAAGAAAAGTCAGGACACCAGACAGAACCACTTGGAGAGAAGAGATTGCTTATCTATCAGTTTTAAGTAATCAGATAAAGTAGTACTATTTCATTCTGTCCTCTGCTGTTTTATGCCTTTTAGAGCTGGTCCAAGCTCACAGGGCTTGTCTGGTTTAAAAAAAAAAAAAAAAGCAAGTATATGTTTTCAGTTATAGTGTGTATGTGTGAGCATGGAAGAGGGAAGAAGGCAGAGCAAGACTTTTCACAATTACAAATCTGATCCTGTGTTTCTTCTTTTTCAATATATAGGTCATCAAGTCTTGCTTACTTAAAGCTTACGAACCTGCAAGCAGAGGCAGCAGACTTTGTTTTCAATATCCTTTCTGGGAAAGGTCTTGCTTATACAGTGCTTTTTTTTCATTCCACTTCCTCTTATATGGGATTTATGACACATAATTAAACTAAAAAAAAAAAAAAAAAGCCTGAATCGAGCACCTCTGTGTAAAGGCACCCAAGGCTGATTAGAAGACATGTTAATAGCCCAACACCGAGTTCCTCCATCCTTCCAAGGGCCAGTCCTGTTTGGTAACAAAAACACTTCCTTCTAGAGAAGGTAGTAATTCATGGCTCAGCATGATGTCATTAGCATTTAATCTGAGTTTTAGTACATCATTTAACTTCTTTGAACCCTCAGTTTTCTATTTATAAAGTAGGAGTGGTATAATTACTGGACTCAAAAAATACTGAGCACCCGACTCTCACTGGCATTTTTACATGTACTGTTTCATCTTGTCTTCATAATAGTCCCATGGGGTTAGAAATATTCACTTTTATTATGGAGAAACTGACTCGGAGAGGAAATGTGACTTGCTAAAATTCACATGATCAATACACAGAAGAGTCTAAGGGTCAAATCCAGACCGCCTGACTACTATTTCCTTTGTACTAAGTCTCCTACCTTAGCAGGCTACTGTGAGAACCTCACAAAGAAATGTAATTAAAAGCAAGTTTTCAATTATGAAGCTATACCGTTTTAATACTGCTAAGCAATTTGTTACATTAGAGAGGCAGAACTAGAACCTAACCTAGGATTTTAAGGGTGATAAACATTACTTTTCTCCTAAGACTAGTAGTATTTCCTATACTTCAAAAATTCTCAATTTAAAATGAGAGAAAAAGAAAATAATTGGAAAATGGGCAAGGAAGCTGAAGAGGTATTTCTCCAAAGATACATGAATGGCCAACATGCACATGAAAAGATGCTCATCATTAGCCATCAGAGGAATGGAAATTAGAACCACAATGGGGTAGCACTTTACAATTCATACATGAGGATGACTAGAATCAAAAAGACAAACAGCAGCAAGTGTTGGCAAGGATGTGGAGAAACTGAAACTCCTATAGACTGCTGATATGCAGTCCCTGTGGAAAAGAGTCTGGCACTTGCTCAGAAGGTTAAACAGTCACTGTATGACCCAGCAATTTCACTCCTAGGTATATACCCATAAGAAATGAAAATACGTAAAACTTGCACACAAATTGTTCATAGCAGCATCATTCATAATAGCCCAAAAGTGTAAACAATGCAAATATCCATCAACTGATAAACGGGTAAACAAAATGTGATATATTTCACACAATGGAATGGCCATAAAAAGAAATGTAGTACTGACACATTCTACAACATGGATGAACCTTGAAAATACGCTAAGTGAAAGAAGTCACAAAAGACCACATATTATATAATCTCATTTATATGAAATGTCCACATTTCTTATGGCACATCCATAAGAGGCAGAAAGTAGATGAGTGGCCACCCAGGGCTGGAGCGATGGTGGTGGTGGTTTCATTTCAGGATTTCTTTTGTGATTAATGAAAATGTTCTCAAATTGATTGTGGTAATGGCTTGCCCAACTCTGTGAATATACTAAAACGATTAAACGGTATACTTTAAATGGGAGAGTTTATGGCATGTGAATATCTCAATGAAGCCCCCTTTGGTTTTTAATCCTCTAAGTTCACCATAAACTGCATCTGCAATACTAGGCACTTATTAAAGTTTACTTTAAACCAAATGGATTTTTCTTATCACTGCCTAATAGTTGTTAGGATTCTAAAAATTCTGTAGCATTTGCATTGTAATTTGTTAATATCCTTCAAAGAGATGACTTTAAATTACTTTTAAATTATGTGCTTAAATGTGGAATACTAATAGATATAATGCTAAGACTTTCAGTAAAGGGATGTCTGAAAATCCATATATGGCATCATCATCTATCCACTTTATAAAAAAACCTAAGTATTGTTCTTATTTTTTCCTGTCTTCATTCCTTGTATCCATTTCATGAGCAGGAAGCCCTGTTTATAAACTTCATAAGGATAGGATTTCCTGTTTGTTCACTATGGTACCCCCAGTGCACAGAATACTACCTGTCATACAGAAGATGCTCAATTAATATTTGTTGAATAAATAAATGAATGCATGCTCTATTTGGAATTAACACCTTTAAAAGAAAAATTTTAAATTTCACTTGATAATTTCTTAATATTTGTAATTTTTTAAAAAAATGTAGATGATAGCACTTTTATTTGCCATTCCAATTGCAGAAACATATGAAGGCTAAATTCTCAAGGGACACAGGTATGCTATGCTGCCAAAATATATAGAACATAACTTTATTCAAGTTTGCTCTTGTTACTTGATCCATGAATATTTAAAAGATACTTTATTTTATAAAAACTTAATCTGTAAGTAATGGATTGATCATAACAGAGGGCTTAACCTGGAATACATGGATAGGCTTAGAGGCCCATGAGCCCCTAAAATTGTATGCAAAGTCTAACATGTATTTAACATGTTGCATGTGTATCTTTTTGGTGAGAGTTCATAGTTTACCAAAGAAGTCTATGACCCAAGAAAGGTTAAAAAATTACTTAACTAGAAACAGTCACAAAGTTTTTTAAACATGAATTTGTACAATAAAATAATATCCAACAGCTCCATCTATGGGTAAATCATTATCACCTAGCAGAACTAGTGACAACCACCAGAGATCAGTGCATCTTATGAATGCTTGTGTTTAAATCTTCAGTGTCACTCTAGTGGGAATTTATTAACTATAGTATCACAGCTTTTTTCCCCCCAGATGTAGATGCAAAAATTAGGAGACTGTTGATGAATTCTACTTACAGTACTTCAGCACCAAAAAAACTGGGCAGTTATGCTGATAAATGTATGTACAGTTCAACATTTGTCAGTCTTAAAATGCTTATTTATAGTGAAATCTATATAAAACCGTTAAAAACTTTTCTATTTACATTTTTAAAAATGAAAAGTATAGTTTCCTTTGCCACAACTTGTCAAAACTCTTACCCTCCCACCCCCTTACCCCTTTCACTCTACTTGTGACAGACAGTGATCACAAGACCAAAACATATTGCTTAAACAAACTGTGTCCTAAAAAGATAGAAGGCTTAAAAACATTACATTTAGAACTGTAAATGAACTTTTTATACATTTCAAAGGGGCTTAAACAAAAGTATGTAAAAGTTATTTTCAAAGTCTCAGTCCAATGTGAATGTGCAATTTCAACGTTAAGAAAGCATCATATGAATGAATAATTTGTTTTCTTAACATGACCAAACATTTCCTTTAGGTCTGAAAACGTTTCTTTTCCTCTGCTTCGCAATGAAACATTTTTTAGTAAGTTTTCTTAAAGGAAGAGGGAAAGTGGGGAGACGACGACAGTGGAAAGCGTAGGCAATCCTGGTTTACAAGAAATTTGTCAGAAGGAGTACGGCCTGCTTTGAAATGTTTACACTTAAATAAATAGAAGGCAAGTGTGCTGCTTAGAGCACAAAGGAACAATACAATAAATTAGCACACAACTGATAAGAATGCACAAGCCACCCAAAAAGTACCTCCCACTGGTTAGGGATCTGATTTCTACCATCCAACAAGGATTCTTTAATGCCAGTATTATTCTAGGTGTTTATAAACTAATTATGAACTGAGCAAATGTAAAATTTTAACCAATTCAACACTTCCAGGGATTTGCAAAAACATACAAGTTTTTAAAAAACTTTTCCTGACACATCATTTCAAAATACAACTATTCACGTTCTCCTTTTAGATGGTATTTTGCTCAGTAGAAACCAGTTGAGAAACATTCACAGGAAGTCTCTTTCCACTGCAAGACAAAACTTTTTCACCGGCCATGATCCAACAGAGAAAGAAGACCAGGTCTTAAGTCACTGTAAATGTGCAGCTTTTTTTTTCTTTTTCATTTTTTTTTAAAAAAGTACATTCCCCTGTGAGTTTTATCTTGTTTTAAAAAGCTGCTCCTGCAGCAACATCTTGTTGAAACACTGCTGTTTTAGGGTCCACAGCCTAAGTACGGGCAAAGTGCTCTTTTTAGTCATCAAAATACAAGGGTTTCCCTGGACACTTGGTAACCAAGCAGGTTTTAAAGTGCACTATTGTGTCCAAACACTAGGACCGTTCAGCAGAGCTCTGAGAAGGGCTGGGTTCAGTTCCATCCTCCGTGCTACTGTCTATGTCCTGCTCCATTGCTGTCTCCTCATCATCCAGCTGTTGACTAGTGAAGTTGTTTAGCTCAAGAAGCCCACTGGGCTCCACCACCACATTGGAGCTGGAGTGACAAGGAATAGCATACTGAGGAATAGCCTGGAAGAGAAGACACAGGAGAATCTTTATGGTAAGAAAAGGTAGCAGAATAACTTCCCCAACAATACCAAGAAAAAAAAAAAAAAGAAAACTGACATTTTTTGGACAACTGGACAACTACTACATGCCAGGCACTGTGCAAGGTGCTTTCACACATCACATTCTACTAAATCCCATCATATTCTGCTAAATCCCTGTGACAACACTATAAGAAAATTATTATTCCCATTTACAAATGAGGAAACTGAGAGGGTAGATGACTGAACCAAAGTCACACAGTTGGTCAGGGTTAATGCCAAGATTCAAATCCAAATCTTGTACAACTGAAAGCAATCTTTCCACTCCTTTATGGTGCCTCTTCTAACAAAGGAGGCTCAAATCTATTGCCTAATTCAAGAGAAGAACTTTGAATGAAGCTTTCATTTATTATTAAGCAAATGTAAATGTAAATGTAGCCTAATTTTGCCCTTTATTATCTGCAAGACGAGTACCAGTAGAAGAACACTTGCTGTAGACCTCTGTGTAAGTAAATATCATAGGTACACTGCCTTGTCAGATTCTTTTTCCTCTTTATTAGACATCCTTTAAAAAGGTTTATCAGTTCATGTCATACTCTTGTTTAAAACTCCAACATTGTTTCCTATTGTACTCACTATACAACCAAACACCCTACCATGGCTACCAGCCTCATGCCAAACTCACTTGTACATTAGTGCTTTTGTACTAGTCCTTCCTCTCTTCCTGGAATATTCTTCCTCCAAATCATGGCATGGTTGGCTCTGTCCTATCATCTGCAACTTGGTTCAAATGCTTGGAAAAGCTTTCCTTCCATGACCACCAACCCAAAAGTAGTGGGTTCATCCCACCCCCATCTCTATTACATTCTGTTACATTTTTGTTCATTGCATTTATCATCTGTTAAATTGTTTCTTACTCTTAAAATGTAAGCTCCAAGAGAACGTGGACAGAGCACAGATCTTGACTATCTTACTCATTGCTAGATGCCCAGAGCTTTGAACAAGGCCTGGAACACAGCAAGAGGCTCAATAAACACTTGATGAATAAATACACATTTTTAACATTAAAAACCCCAGAGCAAAGTTGAATATCAGCACTTTGCAAATACACCTGACCAAAATAACCCTTTACTGGGGAAAATATAAATTACACTGTCAAGAAAATAATGCAAGATGCCTACGCATTGGTTCTGGAGTCACGAAGTTCTGTTTGTTTGTTTCTGCTCCTTTTTTCCACATACCTGATAATTGTGTAAGACTATTAGACAAGGTCAAGAGGCCTGGATTTTAGTTCAGCTTTGTCTCTGGCTTGCTGTGGGCCTCTGAGTAAGTCACTCTACTTCTTTGAGCCCCACATTAATCTTGTGTAAAATAAGATAGTTGGAGGATACACTGTGAAGATCGTTGCAGTTCTAAAAGTCTATGAATTCCACATATATAGACTCTTTTATAATAGAAGATACATCTTGTTTACTTCCCTATTCTCAGCACTTAGCACTGTGCCTGGAACACAGTAGTTAAACATACATGTGGAATAAATGAATGAATGAACAAATCAACCAATGAATAAAATACAGACTGTCCACAAAGAGCAATGCTTTTCATTCAAAGCATTTAATATCAAACATGTTGAATTTTTATAGAGCATTCTTCTAGAATCAAAGCACTTTACAGACTCAGCAAATCAATACTTCAGATCAAAGCTAAACATAACTAATAAGACCTGAAAATGCTCTAACAATATATTAATGATGAGTATAATAATAGGAGCTATCTTTATTGAGCATTGCTCTACACAGACACTTGACTAGGTGCTTTATATACATTTTCTCACTTAATCCTCAAAACAACCCTCTGAAGTAGATGTTAACGCTTCCACTTCATAGGTAAAGAAAAAGAGATATATAGGTTAGTTTAGTTGCCCAAACCCACAGTGCTGTTACATAGTGGATACAGGTAGAAATCACATCTAGGGATCTCTGACTCCAAAAGTTTGGTTGTTAATCACTCTGCTGTCCTTACCTCTGACATAGCACACCTAGCACATGGGACATGCTAAAAGCTGGCTGCGAATTCTGTAAAGAACCTATCCATTAACTATCATCCTTGATACATGAAGCAAATTACATTTTCACTCCTGTTTATAAAGTGCAGAAAAATAATTCCCAAATAAGCTGTTCAAAATGATTTTTAATTTAGTGAGTATAGGAATCTAAGCCCCCAGTAGGCATGATAATTTTGGTAAAAACAGTAATAGTTACCATCTGTTAGACAACAACTATGAGCCACGTACTGTGCTAGGTGCTTGATTTTGTGTAATCCTTGTATCAATCCTGTAAAGTAGGCATTACTGATTCCCATTTTACTGATGAGAAATCCAAGGCAAAATGACGTTAAGTAGCCTTGCCCAAAATCATACAATGAATGGCAAAGCCAGAAAACCATTCCTTTTCCACCACACCTTACCTCTTCAGGGGAAAATACAAAAAAATCACAAATCCTTTTGTCAGGAAATATTTACTTCATTTACATTTGTTTTTACAAAGGGAAACAAATTATTTTAATAATTCAATGGCCATTTCTACTTGCCTTTAAGCACTTCCTCTATATTTAATTCTACCTTAATTGGTTTAACATTGTCAATTTGCATTCTCCCATAGCTTGGGATCATGGCAAAGAGAAAGTTTACCATAATGAATTGATGGTAAATCCTAGTCTACTCACATTTCAATAAATCCAAATTCTCAATTAACTAAAATGTGCTATTCTGATACCTTCCAAGCTATATATCTGTTGAGCAAAGAATGACAAATGTCAAGAAAACAACCTGATACCTTGCAAGGAGAGAGGGAGATAAAATACAACTTCTAAGGGGTAGCCTGGACTCAGTAATTCTTTAGTCTTGACCTATTATGCATGACAAGAGATGATTTTTAGAATCAAGGGAATGTGAGGTACCATCTATTATCAATGAATAATTCTATTGTGTTAATTAGCCTGTACTTACCAAGGCATGACAGAAACCAAACAAGATTTTTTAATAACAATGATTGAATTAAACAGTAAAGTTCATGGTTAGTCCCAAATTAAATATAAACATTATTTTAAAATATCACCTTAGAACATGTCTCTCCAGACATTGCAGTTGAGGTTTGATTGTCCTGAGTCATAAATTTGGATCAAGAACAAGAACTGTTTTTCCAAGAAAAGGGTCCCCCAAATTAACTTGAAATAGAAGTGCAATCCAGTTACATTCCAGAATTTTTTGAGCAAAAATTGAGGAGTACAAAATTTGAACCCAGAAACTTCCTATCTTCTGGGTTGACTTAATGAGTGAACACATTGGCAAGTATAGCTTGTATCTTACAAAATCAAACTGACACATGGGCTCTTTATTGCCTTTACAGTGTGCTGGGTGACAATGTCCATCAATTTTCTGATCCTCTTCCAGAAAATAAATAAATTTGTATTTTTGTAATAGGTGTTAAACCAAATTTGTCAAATACCATCTCAAAGATAATATCTATGTCTTCCTGCTGTCTTGGCTTGATTCTTCCTGTGACAAGTCAAAAACATATCAAACAAACCCACAACCCCCAAGATGCACAAGATTTCTCATTTTCCTTCCAATTCTTACCTGGATGATAATTTCTGCTGGACTCTCTTCAGCTTTCTTTTGGCCTACATTCTGAATACGCATGAACTGGCCTGTCGCAGGCACTGCTGGTGGATCAATTTTCCTTGTCGTTAGGGAAGAGCCAACAGTGGATGGACTCGAACAGGACTCTCTACATTTCTGTTGCTGGGGAGTGGAATTCGCCATCCCTGCCACCACCATGTGGGTGGAGGGTAATGATCCTGCTTCACCAGTGAGCATGCTAGTGGCAAGAGCCTTCTTTGGGGGATCCACTATCATATGTTCTACATTTGTATCAATCTGAGCTTCCATCAAAGACATTTTCAAAATGTCAGACACTGCTGTCTTCTCAGAGGCCTGAATGGGAGATATGCTTGTAACTGGTGATGTCAGCTTAGGCACAGAACTGCCACCAGTTATCTTTGTAACTGTGGGAGGCTGGCGCCCCTCAAAAGTTATCTTTGTAACAGAGGATCCTTGGGTTATAATTGGCTGCTCCACCTGAAAATAAATTGGGGTTGTGTGTGTTATAGCTACATCTCTTTGAGAAAATCTAATCAAACACCCCAGACAATATGGCAAAAGAAACATTCGTGCGCTATACTAGGAAGACAGTTTTGAAGCTTGCTGTTTTAAAAAGAGGGCTGGATAGGAAGGATCTGGTTACTTTTACAAAACCTAGAGAAAGAGGAGGGGTTGAAAGAACCTTTGTTCAGCCAGCCAAGGTTTATAGCAATAAAGAAAAAAGTAGTCTCAGCAGCCTAGTTTTCCTTTGGGGTTTACAGCCCTAAACAGTACACCTTCAACCTGGCTCAAATTATTTCATATAATCTTCTGCTTTTTAAAATAAAAAGAAGATTTTTTCCAGTCTTTTGCTTCATAATACATGTATACAAACATATCCTATATATATGTATTTATAATATATACATACATATACATCACTCCAGAGCCATTGGTTTTGCTAATATAATTTTGCTTTCAATTATCCACCAATAATTCCTCTGTAATCTAGAAGATAAATCTAAAAAATAAATTTAACTAGATGGCTATGATATAAACTACAAAGAAAGATGTTCAATGAAGTTCCTTAAAAGACTGTAGTTTACTTAGCATTATTACCACAGAAATCAGAGTTTACAGGCATGGAAATAAATATTTTATACCAAAAAATAAAAATAATTTAGGGATATCGCTTCTATGCACTGTTGGTCAATGCTGAAGTGATTTCAATAAAAACTGCCTGAAAAATCAAGTTTTGAGTGCTATGCTTTTTTTTCTTCCTACATATTAATGCGTGCATTTCTTCCCTAATGTCAACCTTCTGATGGGGCAAAGTAATACCAGCGTAATGAGGCTTTTGGGTTTCCTCTTGCCAGGAGAAAGCACTGATATCATGATAGGGTCGTGATGTTCTCATTTTTTTTTCCGTGAACAGAGAAGTTTAACTTTGCATGCTATCAATATTCCGTTACCTGGCTTGCCGTCTGTTTCTCTGAAGAAGCTGGGAGCGACATTTGGCTCTGGGGGGTTTGGGGTTGCACGTAGATTTTTGGTTGGTTCGGAGCCTGCTGCAGTTTAGGGAGCTGCTGCGTGGTTTTCACTGCAAGCACCTGTACTACAGTTTGCGGGGGCTGTGCCATTAAGGTAGGAAGCTGCCTGTCTTTGGCCACCATGGGATGCTGTGTGTGCTGTACATCTGGCTTGGGCTGTGCTTGTTCTTGCTGGAGAGGGGTGAGTTTTTGATGCCTGATGGAAAGCTGGGGCATTTGCGGGAGTTTGTGCTGGAGCTGGTCTGCCTGCAGGTGGATGGTCTGCTTCTGTTTAGTCTGGAAGCACTGCAGAGTTTTCACTTGCAGCTGAGTCTGTTCCAGCGGGGGCTGGCTAAGTTTCTGCTGTTTAGCTGACTGTGACTGAGTCAGGGCAGATCGGTAAAACAGACCTGTCTGAGGGTCTAAAGTGTCCATCTCTTCAACCTCGCCCTCCTCAGTTCCAAGTTCCTCGCTGTGTTTGGTAAAAGCAGTGTGACTGCTTAATGCCTAAGTAAAAAAGGCACAAAGTAAGAATGAAATAAGAAAAACATCTACATTGCTACATTTTCCTCTTAACTGAAAAAGACTTACGAGATTCACTCAAAAATTTTCAGAAGAATCTAGAAAGGCCAAGAAACCTCAAGGAGCTTTCTATTGCAACTTGCAATTTCAACTCTCAGACGTAAGTGCTTCGAAAACTGGTCTACTTACTACTATAAGAAAAGTCTTAGAGGGTCCAGAACTTACAGATTAGAAGAATAAGATGGCCCTGCAAGCACAACCAAACACGGAAAAAGAAGAGAAAGGCTCCCTGGCTCAGGAAACAGCCGTCTGGCCTATTCATGATGTTAACCTCTCTAAAAGCGGTAACCAAGCCATGAGGTCCCGAGAAAAGCCAAGGTTCAGAGAAGCCCACTGTGGCTATGTGTAGGTCCAGTGCTATCTGGAAGGTCAGGAGATTGTCTGAGACCTGTGCCTGTCCCAGTCCCCACAGAGAGCCTCCTGCATGGATGAAGATCATTCTTCGGGCTTCACCAAGGTCTGCATGAAGCACCTCTCGACTAGCATTCCTCGCCCCTTTGCTCAGATCCCAGAGCCCTGGCTCCCAGGACGGAAGGAGACTGAGGAGGGGACAACAGCATTCCTGTCAGTAGAAAGGCAAAGTGCCCAGTGTCAGTGATAAGTGTTGTGAGGAGGCATCATCTTGAGTGACACGGTTAGGGCCAGCCTGTCAGACCTTTCTAGGTGTCCGGAGAAAGGTCAATGTCAGGAGCTGCCAGGTGAGGGCCGGACTCCAGGCTGAGACCTGCCGCCCAACAAAACCTCCAGCCAGTTGGCTTCCCTCAATGACACAGCAAGATCCACCCTATCCCCATCCTCCCTACTGCCTTATCATATGCTACACTTAAATCCTAAACTATAAAATTTTGAGATTCAATTGTGACTCTCCCCTATACCATAATGACTTTGCACATACAGGCTTTCAATTCAACATTCTCCGTTGCCTTTCTTTCCAGTAGTTTGCCTACAGTTAGATTCATCATCATGTGAGTGATGGTGACTTATGTGACTACTAATGATAAGTCATGCTTTAATCTGATATCCATGATATAACTATTTAACAGAGGCAGTTCACTTTGGGTTTAAATCCTGGCTCTGCCACCTGGAGCAAGTTTCTTACTTTCTTACTGAAGTGAGCATAAAAGTTTCCTCACTTGTAAAAGAGGGATAACACACCCACCTTGCAAGATCATAGTAAGAATCAAACAATTTACTTAAAGCTCAAAGCACAGTATCCGACACAAAATCAACCTATTAACATATTATTCCTTTTCCCCATTACCCTTAATACCAGATGTCCTGTTTTACATTAGATTTATATTCTCAACTTTCTGTTGCATCTCTTCCTCTGTAATTGACCATGTATAGTTAAAAAAATCAAATATTTATTTTCCTCCTTAATCATAATGTTACTATGAGGATTCATTATAAAAGCAAAAAAACAAAAAACAAAAAAACAAAAAACAAACTACAAACCCAGCAGCAAACAGCTAAACAAGCCAAATGTTATTTCATTTGAAAATCTTATTTACCTCAATGATACATTCTTCCACAGTAAAATACACAAAAACAGTGACCAATTCTGATGTCATTAGATTCATCTAGACATTCTCACCCTTTTGAAATGGTAAGAGTTCACAGATTTAAGAATACCGTTTCAGAATTATTTTCTGGTGTTAAGACTCTTAATTCATTTCCTCTACTCATTTCTTAGAAAAGAATTACACAAACACTCTACGTTCCAATTATTTCTCCTCTTAAAATACAAGATGACACTGAATCTTATTTCAAGCATGGGCAGTTGCAGAAGATAGGAAGAAAAAGAAGAGATACAACCTGCTGCATAATGTGGGTGATTGCTCCAGGGGAAGATGCTGGGATGGACTTCACCACCACCGAAGTCTGTGTTGCGGTCTGTGACTGAGCCACATGCTGGAGCAGGGTCCGCTGGGGCTGGGAAGGCTGTTGGGGCTGGGAGCGATGGCTGACTGAAAATAGAGGAGGTGATGATATTTCTCCAGAAATCACCACAGCATCTGTAACCAGTAGTCATTTTAAACAAATGTCTGTGAGCTTGTATCACAGAAAGAAAGTGTAGTATTGTGAACTAGGAGGCAGAAGACCACAGTCTGCCCATCTATGAGCTGTGTGACTCTAAGAAAGTCTCTTATCTTCTCTGAGACTGTTTCCTCATCTGCAAAATGGGAATAACAGAGCTATTATAAGGATGAGATGAGAAATGTATACGGAAGCACTGTGAAAACTCTTATCACAAAGGAGGAACAAACCCCTTAAAGTTGCATCCTCCCATGAGCTGTACTCACTTTCTCCAATGACTTTCATCCCATTAAGGTAACAAAGCAGTAATCAATTTCTGTAATCCCAAAATAATATCTTTAAGGAAAGTAAGGCAATACACATTCTTTAATCTCTTGGTCTCAGTTCGACATGCAATAAAAACATTAGTAGCATTCACTCCTTTGTATTAAGTGATTCTGTCTCACAACCTTACAGTTCCTAAAAATCTAAAGGTCTGGGTGATAATGCAGAAAATAAACTGAATCAAGAATCACGCTTGGATCCTGTCCTGTTCTACCATCAAACAGCCAAGTGAATTTGAAGAGGTCACTCATCCTCTATTAGCCTCTAAAACTTAAGAGGTTTTGTTTTGTTTGATTGATTTTATTTTAATGGGATAATAAAGGCTTGCTGTTTCTACCTAGAAGAGGACCAAATGAAGTAACAGACTGAAAAATTGTCCTTAAACTATAAAGTACTAAACAAATATAAAGAGTTAACAAAATAATAGAAAAATCTGTTCTATCATCTCAAATTTAGCTCACCTGGCACAAATGGGTAAGATTGCAGTATAGGAAACATCCCTGCTTCTTATTCTATTGCTACAAAGGTCCCATGAAGTAACCAATCTATCAAATTTTACCAGCTTCAACTTTTTATTCATTTGTTTATTTATTTTGGAGACTCAGTCTTGCTCTGTTACCCAGGCTGGAGTGCAATGGCACAATCTCTGTTCACTGCAACTTCCGCCTCCCAGGTTCAAGTTACTCTCATACCTCAGCCTCCTGAATAGCTGGGATTACATGTGTGCACCACCACGCCAGGCTAATTTTTGTATTTTTTAGTAGAGTCAGGGTTTTGCCATGATGGCCAAGCTGGTCTTGAAATCCTGGCCTCAAGTGATCCACCCACCTCGGCCTCCCAAAGTGCTGGGATTACAGGCATGAGCCACCACACTTGGCCTCAACTTCAACTTTTTACACAGTCCACAGAGCTTTAAAAATGCATATGATTACTGGGAAACTAACCCTTTGAATTAGAAACAGATAAAAATACAATATATCTGTAAATTAGCTAAGGCTTTTGGGATTATTGAAACTTTCTCAATAACCCATGATTCCAATGTTCATATACCCTGATCTATAATTTCAAATAGCACTGACTTCCTGTTTAGAAAAGTCATAGTGGGGTGTTCAAGAGTAAGATGATCACTATGGAAATCAATGTAAAAATGCCATTTATGTATTATAAGGACTAACTTTAAAACTATCCAGTGAAATATAAATAGGCTTTATTTTTTATGACACATTCTATCTATATTCACAAATGCAGTGTTTCTATTGTTGCTATACATATATCTACATGTGATTTGAGATTATAGGCAGCATCACCAGTATTGTTTTATAAATGTTCTGTAGTATCTTACAATATTTCACAGTATGCTTTGTATGCACATGTTAAATTACGTGAGTTAATAAAATCTTCCATATGTGCTCAACATAATCAAAAAAAAGATAGTCAAGGTTTACACTAAAACAACAATGACTGAAGTAATTTACAATATGACTGAGTAGAAAAAACAAATTATAATAATATTAAAATTAAGCAAATTAATATTTTTTAAATGAAAGCATCAGAAATGAATGACATGTGAAAATAAAAAATACATTTCAGATGAAATTATCAAATTATATGGAACACTTCTACCACCCATATTAATCTTCATAATTATTACATTAAGCATTTTTTTATTAAGTGAAATGGATTTTAAAAAGATCAACTAAGTCTATTTAAAAATAATTCTCCTTCAACTATAAATTACTTCACGGTAATTCTCCAGAGTTCAGGAAAATTAGAGAGAACTAGTACCCACTGCAGAATGATACAAAGGGCAGGCCAAGCAGCTGGCTTTTAAGTCAAAGAAAATGCTCAATATGGCTGTGGATATCATGGGTGGAGATTATGGAAGAAGGTCACAGAATAAAGTCTTGGAAAATAGCTGAAGTGACCTTAACTGGGCCATATAAACACCATAAAGCAGTCATTTTTATTATTTTAAAGAACTCTTTTTTCCACTGTCAAAATGCTCATTTCTGAGAAAGAATTCCACTATTCTACAAAAGAAAAATCTCTCTTCCTTTCACTAAGTGGAGCTTACCTTTCCTCTACCAGATGAGAGTAGAGCGCATCCATTTAAGCGGTTCCCCCCAAAACAATCATCTTTTACCTTCAGTGATACTACAAATGGATGCACACCACTTACCTAGAAGGGGAAAAGCAACCTCCGTCCCCTCATCAGTGCGTTCTGAAAGGATAAGTAAGGGAAGAAATCATAGTCTTTTCATCTGTTCACCATGCAAGAATCTAGTCTACCCCCAGAGGTTATTTATGTTCCCCAGAATACTGGCCTCTGCTTGAATTAGCTTTCTGCTAAATATCTCTAAAGAAAGATTCTAGATGGCTTTCCATACCTTACCTGGATTTTCCCCTTTGGCAATTTTAACCCATTAGTCTTAATAATATTATCTCCTAAAATGATGCCAAAGAATTTCTTTTCTTTTTGGTATTTATGTCCTTCAAATATCTGTAAGTTTATGTTCTCCTTTAACCACTGCTAAAGAAAACTTAAGAAAGGAGTCCTCTACATATTGCCTCATAAGTCATCTCTCTTAAACCCTTTAATTATTCACATTACTGCTCTCTGAACTATTTCAAATTTCAAAGTAATAAAGTGTTCAAAAGAGAAAGCAGTATTCCAGGTGTCATCTAATCAGAATAGGAGAGAAACAATCTATCTTGTTTTATTTCTCTATATATGCCATCTAAAAATCTCAGTGTTTTGCTGCCAGACCACATTTTAAACAAATAGCTAATCTGCTTTCCACCAGAACTTGTAAGTATTTACATGGATTTAAGGGTTTTTTGGCTTGTTTTTGTTTTTATTTTGAGACAGAGTCTCCCTCTGACACCCAGGCTGGAGTGCAGTGGCATAGTCTCAGCTCACTGCAACCTCTGCCTTCCGGATTCAAGGGATTCTCGTGACTCAGCCTCCCGAGTAGCTGGGACTACAGGCAAGTGCCACCACACCTGGCTAATTTTTGTAGTTTTAGTAAAGATGGGGTTTCGCTATGTTGGCCAGGCTGGTCTCAAACTCCTGACCTCAAGCAATCTGCCCGCCTCGGCCTCCCAAAATGCTGGGATTACAGGCGTGAGCCACTGCATCTGGCTAAGGTTTTCTACTTTTTGAAAAATATTAAAAGGACTGGATTTTATTTCTTCTTTCCCCCTTGACCCACCTTCCCACAAAACTAAAAACTCTAGATGCATAAAAATACTTATTCTAGGCCAGGCTCAGTGGCTCATGCCTGTAATTCCAGCACTTTGGGAGGCCAAGGTGGACGGATCTCTTGAGCCCAGGAATTCAAGACCAGCCCGGGCAACATGGCGAAATCCCATCTCTACTAAAAATACAAAAAATTAACCAGGCATAGTGGCACACACCTGTAGTCCCAGCTACTCAGGAGGCTCAGGCAGGAGGATCACCTGAGCCCAGGAAGTTGAGGCTGCAGTGAGTCATGATCGCGCCACTGCACTCCAGCCTGAGCGATGGGCGTGAGACCCTGTCTCAAAACAAACAAACAAACAAAAAACAAACAAAACTCATTCTTAGACAAAAGATATTTTATCCTCTCCCTACAACTGTTGCTGTATATTCACAGTTGTTATTTATGGCTGACTTGTAGTTTTATATTACCTACAAACTTCATAACATCCTATTTTTTTTCCTAGTCATTAAAGACAGGGTAAATCCCAAGGATGGTGTGAATTTGCTCTGAAAACAAAGAGGAAAAAGCTAAAAATATAAAGAATATATTCTCCCCCCCACAATCATCCCATGAAATCCAGGAAGGTAGTTCTCCTACCTTAATACTACATTTTAAGAGGACACCTACCAGTAGTGATGTATTCAGCTACTAGTTCTGACTCTACCACAGCAATTGATGGACTCTCAGGAGAATGTCTCTTTTCCTGGGTCATCTGAATAGGCACTGCCATTTGACTCAGGTCAATAGTGGGTTGTCTTGGTTTAGATTCCAATTTTTCCTTTACTGCATAAAAAAGTCAGGGGAAAAGTTAACTTTTATTACAAACAAGTACCAAAACCAGAGTTGTCCACAGGAATAATGAACCAGACCTCTGGGGTGCCACACTGGCAGTGACTAAGTAGACAGTGAATTGAAAAGAAAAAAGCAGATTGCTATGTATGGCTGTTTAGTGCACAACTTGCATAACCATACTCAGCAGCCTAGTAAGAAGGACTTACATACAATAACACAAAAATCATCTCCTTTTTATCTCTAAGCCAAACAACTGAATTTTTATCTTGTACACTCTCCTTAAGGTATTTCCTATACCCTTCTTCAAGGTATCCCCTGTGGTCTTGAGTTCATCAACCTAAAAACAAAGGGTGAATAAGCAGTACATAACATGATTTGTTCTAGGACACATCTACCCAGAATAGCACAACACAGTGACCAGTTTAATTTGAGCTATTAAAAATTCAAGATATCTCCAAAGGAATGTTACAATGTCTTCAACAACTTTTAAAGAATAAAAATTTTCATTGTTAGAAAAAAATGGCTTCTTTGTTTCTAGAAAAATGTCTGATATAACAGTCTGGAATCAAGAATGATTTCCATTAATAGATTCACTTTCTACCTTGTTATCAACTTTTCTACAAAATCTATGCGTTCAAAGTCCCCACCTCTATAAGGCATTAAGAGAAATGGCTCAGCATGTCAACGACAAAGAACCGAAGAAATCCCTAAGGTCAAAAATAACACCGACAGAAGGATTAACCAAAGACTTACATTAAATGCTAGTAATCTTTGGATCAAACAAGGTGGAAGTTACAATAAACGGTAACCAGTAACTAAGTCCACTGAATGTTCATACCCACTGAGTACATAACCTGACAAAAATCAAAACAATTAAACAAAATAAGTAAAACAACAACAACAACAAAAATACAAAAGTCACCCTACAAGTAGAGAGGATATTGAACTAGGAACCAAAAGATGAGTCTCACTCTGCCACTAATCAACTGGATAACCTCTCTAGATCTCAGTTTACTTATCCATAAAATGAAAGGTTTGGATGACATAATTGCTAAGGTCATTTAAATACTCTGAAAATCTTTGACCTATTATAAAGGAAAAGTCAGTATAACTTCCACAGGTTTGTTCTAGAGTTTATCAAAGATATTTAGTAATTAGAAATACTTATAGGATCTAGTTATATGAGGACAACTTTGCATGACAGCTCAAGTGGCTAACCTATACTATTCAAAGAAATAAGTCTGAAGATAAAATTAAAACAAATCAGAATGTTAGCAGGGGCCACTAAAGGTGTTTTGTGCTCTACCAATATCAAGGAGGATGGCAAGGCCCTTCAATCTGCCTCCTGCTATTCTTCAATGCAACTGGCAACTGTACTGTATCTAGCCTTGTGCTTAGAAGTGATAGAACTACTCCTTTCTAGTGCTAAGGAACAATAGGACTGTCCATTTTAAGCAAGAGACAAGACAGAGCTGTCAATTTTTTTTCTCTTTTCTACAGATAGTCCATCTGTACTTCAATATTCCTGTGCACATCTTACTGAACTAACAAGTAAACCAGACTGTACCAATGATTATAGACAAGTCCAGAGGGGGGAAATGTGCTCAAATAATAGCAATAATAATAATAAATAATATAATAATAATAACAGTGGTAGTATTTTAGCACAACCCGTCTCTAGAGAAAACATGCTTCATTCAATTGAGCATGTGAATTCATACCTGTTGTCTGTTGGAGTTCTAACAGAGCTTTGATTGTTGAAGTAGCTGATTGTGATTCACTGGATACATCCTGATAAATTATGGTAGGGCTAGTCTCCATTGCAATCTCATGTTCTGACCAATCCTGACGCCGGGAAGCAATTACATGAACTACAGGCTGGGAATCTGTTTTATATTAGTTAAAAAAAAACAAACCCTATAAACAAAGTTTCTCTTAAAAAAAAAAAACAAACAATTTTTTTGTCTGTTTGCTTATCTTTCTATTTATTGTAAACTTCATGCTTTATCTCCCCAAGAGGACTATAAGCCCCTAGAAGGCATAATGTCTTTCACTTCTGAATTCACTTATTCATTCACTCATTCATTGATTTCACAACAAACTGGACACTTATGTGCCAGAATGTAGATATGGCATTGAAGATATAAAGGAGCTCACAGAATAATCAGAGGATGCTCAAGAAGCACATAGTCTGGCTGGGGAGACGGACATGTAAAAAGACAAATTACAATTCAATGTGATAATTGCTATTATAAATAGATACGCATATGTGTAGGTGAGTGCATGTTTGTGTATAGTAAGAACAAAATGCTGTAGGAGTCTTATTTTCTCCAATGCACCTGAAAATATGTGTTGTATTACAGCCTGAGCATTCTGTCAACACTTATTGGATGGCTGAATTACTGAAGGAAATCCTGTTCACTGCCAGCAAGAAAAGACAGATGATCTAGAACCAGCATGATATAACAGGACAAGTGTAACATCTGGAGCTCAAAGTCTTGGATTATAGCCCCAACTACATCAATTATTAGCAAGTTGATTCTTTGGGTCTTAGTTTCACTACCTCTAAAATGGGAATAAAATTATCTCTCTTCCTCATAGAATTTCTGAGTATGCAATGAAATGATACATGGAAATGAGCTTTATAAACTATGAAGGCCAATAGAAATGTTATTATTGTTGCTATTGTAGCTTGGAAGTTCTGAATTCTAAGACCCTTTGTTAGTTTCAAAATAAATTACAGCCCTAATCCAAGGCTTATTATATTCATGCTATACAGGTACACATATAAATACTAAATGTGCATCAAATCAAGCAACAAGTTATTCTTTTAGTTTTCCACCTATAAAACAAGCAAGTTGGACTAGACTATTACAAACTTCCTAAACTCCTTTGTCCAAGACACCATAGAGGAAATTGTGGAGGACATAAAGGCATGATTCCTTCCTCTAAATTCAGATTATAATGGGGGAAACATCAAATAAAGATATATGGCTTTGTAGCTTAGGGCAAATATCAAATGATTAGGGCAAACAAGACAAACAGAAAGTAAGAGGCTGCTTTGAATTGGGATGGTCAGTGAAAGCATCACAGAAGAATGAAAAGAATTCAAGTAGCCCCCAAAACAAGAATAAACATAATAAACGTTTAACCCTCTATGAACCTTATATTTTTTAAAGCCACAAAGTTGTTGAAAAATATTGGGGCAAGGGGAACAACTCTTCCAACAAAACAGCCTTCCTGAAAAAAACAAAATCAATATACAATAGATCTAGAATTTTTAATTACCATGAACAAACTATATTTTCCTCCCCAAAACACCAGGTAGAATATATGCCACATAAAGATATATAATTTTCCATTAAACTTCCCCAGAAATACAGAAGACTGGATGCTATCCTGCAATACCAAATGCCATGTGAAGCACAGAGCAGCTTTTATTCATTTTAAGTAGATATGTAGAATTTAAACTTAAGAGAATTGATTATATTATGAAACCATTCCTTTTATATAACTTAAGCTCTCAAACTTAAGAAATTTTCATAATGATATAGGCAAAGAATGACTTTGCAACCCAACCCTACAAGACACACTGAATATCCACAAAAGGCAGGGATTGTGTTTATAGAGATAAGGTAGAAAGAGATAGGAAAAAGGGAAAACAAATTTCCATAGGAGAGCATCTATCAAAGACCATTATCCCAAACAACATCACCTCGTAGGTACTAGAGAAATTGCTACATCTCTTTCTGTCTATACTCAGAAAGAGCAGCTGACCATCATAAGTATCACTGTAGCAACCCTGTGACACAAGATGAGTGTGTGAACCTATGCGAAAACCCATCTTTAAATGATTCTCTCTCCTACTTTTGGCTTATGCTTAGACCTAAATGAAGCTACTGTCTATCAAGTCATGGAACGCAATGACTAGGAAATCAGGAGCTTGCACCAGTAACATGTGCTTATGCAGTGTGCGTTCATCTAGACTTCCTGCATCTCTTGCAGATGTCTTTCTGCACTGAACAAGTGTTTGTTGGATACCTACTACACGTTAGATACTAGAGATATACACTTTAACAGTATACTCAAAGGCAGACTCAGACATCTCTATGGAAGAATATCTCCTATGTCTCTATTATAAATGGCCTAGATCATACTTTCATAGAATCTTAAGACTTTTCCGTTAGAAGGGATCTTAAAGTTTGTTTAATGCTGCCATCAATCTTATACTATAATCTTCACAATATTCCCATGGGTCTGAGAACTCCAGCACCAAAGTACTCACTACTTTCTAAGACAGTTTCCTTACAACTCTGCACAGTTATAACAATCAGAAAGTTTTTTCATACTGAGTAGAAAAGGTCTTGTGACTTCTACTTAGCGCTTCTAGGTCTGCTCCTGTATCCACAAAGACCAATTCTTTTCCTTCCTCCACATCACAGTCCTGAAGATAACTGACAAAAGCTCCTATGTCCCCACCAACCCAACCCACCCCCATCTTCTCTTCTTCATGATAAATCCTGTCTCCACCAACTATTGCTCATACAAAGTGATTCTGAACACCTTACACATCTAAATCATTGCTTCTAAACTAAACCTAAGATATCTATATCCCTTTTACGATGTAATATATACCTTCCCTCTGAAGCACTGTCATAAAGCTCAAGGACTTCACAGTATTTAATTGCCTAGACAGCAAGGCCCAAAATGTTCCAGAGAACATTTGTTCCTCAAGGTGTTCTGCAAAAAAAGGGTTCCATGGTCAAAAAAGTTGGGGAACATTTTATATTGTATCTTCCACTCTTAATCTTTCATATACATATTAGCACATAATTGCTCTGAAAAGTTCTGCAATAAGTATGTTTCTGCTCAACCTGGATTTATTCCCCACCCTCACCTTGACGTACTGAGATCATGAAACTTCAGAAAGAAATCATTCTAGAAACTGAGTTACGACTTACTGAAAGCAATGTCTTTACAAGATACATTTTTGTATTTGACTCATGCCTTATTCCATTATAAATCTCTGCCCTTGGTTTTGTCTCCTTGTTTTCTTCCACTTCGCTTAATATAATCTTATATTTTAATCCACCTTAAAACCTTTTGGAAACAAAGCATAATATAAATAATCTTTAATATGTGTTTAAAAAAAATCTGGAACCCATTCCCAAATACGTTCTAGGCTACCCCATTCCCAAATGAGAAAGGGGAAAAAGCCCATTTAGGAAGAAAAGCACAGGAACGATATGACATATGACCTGATCTTTAGTAAGTGACCTAGGCGAGGATGGCCTTAATCCATTAGGTTTGGTCACCTAGCTATCTATCCATATCTAGGTGTATACTACTTACTACTTAAAAGGCCCACTCACAAGGTTAGGGGGAACTCCAGAAAAAAAAAAAAAAAACATTTTGGACTCAGGCAACAAAAATGAGTTTATAAGGCTGCAGCTTAACCCAATGCCACAGTTATTATGGCTGCTGCTCTGCTATTTGTTCATTCGGTGAAACTTTTACTGAGTACCTTCTCAGTCCTAACTGAACTCTTTGGATAAATGCCAGATATGTATGAAGATGAATATGATCTTTAAGCTTGAGAAGCTAGTAGTCTAGTGGAAAAGAAAACAATTATAACACACAAACAAACACAACATACAAAATAAAATTGTCAGTGTTAAAAGAGCTGATGTACAAAGCAATATTGGAAGCCTAACATGGAAGAATGAATCCTCTCAGGGTGATCAAGGAAAGTCTCAAAATAGGGTGATGATATTCTAGCCTATAAGGAGACAGTTGAGAAATAAAAAATTTTCTTCCTTGGGGGTGGAGGACAGTAGGTGAAGTTCAGAAACCACAAGTGGAATCAAGGCATTCTCTTGGCATACGTTGTCCTTATTCCAGGACTTGTGTAGCAGAAGTCACCAGAAAAAGGACCTGAAGTTAAGAAAAGATTGATTTTTCCTTATAGTAGAATGCCAACTATTAAATGTGCAAAGAATAATGAACTTCGGAAAATCATCTATGGATGCTAAAACTACTGGGTAAGTGTTTGATGAGGAACATGATATTTATATCATGTACCTTCCTACAAATTACAATTAATCTGAAAGGGAAACATGTTAACTTCATAGTGGAGAAAACTAGAAGACATCATCTTAACCAAGTGATCAATGTTAACATCATCTATGCTGGGACAAACTGACATCATGTTTCTCCTGATAAAACTGAGGATATAACATCCTATCTGTGGAATTCCTGATGAATCTAATCATGAGGAAACATCAGACAAAACCAAACTGAAGAATATTCTACAAAGTAACTGACCTACACTCTTCAAATATCAAAGTCATGAAATACAAAGAAAGGCTGAGGACCTATTCCAGGTTAAAGAGAATTAAAAAACCACAACAGTTAAATGCAGCGAAATGCAATGTGTCGACCTGAATTTTATTGAGGACAGGTGAAAACCATAAAGAACATTATTAGCTAATTAACAATATTTGAATATGGATTGTAAATTAGATAATTATTATAACATTAAATTTCTTGACTTTGATAATTGTATCTTAGTCATAAAGAGAAGAATCCTTAAGAAATATAGGCCTACAAATGTAAGTAAACATAAGAAACATGTTAGCTCAACTTACTCTCACATGGTTACGAAATTTTAAAAATATACACACACACAGCAGAAGGGGGGCAGAGAATCAACAACAAAGCAAATAGGGCAAAATGTAAATAAGTAGTGAATCTAGGTAAAGAGTATACACAGGAGTTCTTTTTACTATTCTTGCAACTGTTCTGTAATTTTGAAATTATATCAAAAGGTTACTTTAAAAAGAAAAAAGTGGCTAAAAACTACAAAAGCAACAATGTAACAGAAAAATAAACTATGTAGTACTTACATTCTTAATAAGTAGGAATATTCTCATATACTTTGAAAATCAGCATGACCTGAGACCAACCAACATCTTAATCCCTTTCTCTTTAAATCACAGCATATATATTCCCAGACCTAGTCTTTGTAAGAATGTAGTAAACAGCTATACAAGGCGATAAGGGGAGGGGCAGATTATAAAAATCTGCCTTACAGTCAACTATGCCTATTCTAAATTGTGAAATTTTCTGTTATAGAATATTTTAAAAAGTAATATACAATGAAAGATGTATTAGGTTGGTGCAAAAGTAATTGCAGTTTTGCCATTAAAAGTAATGGCAACTGCTTTTGCACCAACCTAATAGAATAAAAACAGAAGATGCAAACTTATGTCCCATTCTTAGAATAAAAACTGAAGATTCAGCTGGACGCAGTGGCTCACGCCTATAATCCCAGCACTTTGGGAGGCCGAGGCGGGTGGATTACTTGAAGTCAGGAGTTCAAGACCAGCCTGGCCAACATGATGAAACCCCGTCGCTACTAAAAATACAAAAAATCAGCTGGGCATGGTGGTGCATGCTTGTAATACCAGCTACTCGGGAGGCTGAGGCAGGAGAATCGCTTGAACCCAGGAGACGGAGGTTGCAGTGAGCCGAGACCACGCCACTGCACTCTAGTCTGGGCAACAAGAGTGAAACTCCATCTCCAAAAAAAAAAAAAAAAAAACCCTAAAGATTCAACTAATGAAATGGCATGTTCGGGAAGTACTAATTGGTTTACAGCTCTCTTAGGAAAGGACTAACAATTTCAAAGGATAACCTGGGATTATGTATATACAGACTTCTACTGTTCATGTCCCCTTTTTGCACCAACTCATACTAAACATTTTATCTGCCCTCTTTGAAAATATATTTTGTATATCTCGAGTGCAAAAAAGGCCAGTATTGCTCAAGAAACTGCAGACCAAAAGAAATGATTGGAGAATAAGCATCAACCAAGTGTAATCAGCAGATAATTGACTCACAGTCAATACAGAATGATAAAGTCCATCTTAGCAAACGGATTCAGAAAATATTACTATCACTGATAATATGCTGAAGGAAACTACCCACTCTCTATAATGAGGGACATATTATGTTTGTTAAAAATCAACATTTTCATTTATTTTTAATTGATGAATTTTCAAAGAATATTTTGAATGCTTTCTTATCCTCTCCTCACTGGAGTGTCAACTTTCAGTCTTTGGCATTTTTTTGTTTGCTACTAATAAAATTCTTATACTAGAGTTGCATGTGTATTTTTTAAATCCCCTATTCTAGATCTAGATTTTATGCTCCTGGAGGGCAAGAACTATATTGTACTCTTCTGTAGGGTCTAGCATAATGCTTAGTATGTAGTATAAACTAATAAATAATTGTCAAATTGAATTAATGGACTAATCAGCAATGTGAACCATGTAAGACTAATCTAGGAAGACTCCACCAAAGAGTTAAAATACTAGTGTTTGCACAATATGAAGACTGTGTATAAGAAAAGTGAAGTTGCTAAGAAAGCACCCCAGAGAGGATAATGGGAAGGCAGAGAGAGGGAATGGAGAGAGTGTGGAAAGAACAAGGGAAGATAAACAGCTTTGCTTAGATGCATCAGAGCACATAAGCACAGACATAAATGTACCACCCAAGGATAAGGGCAGTTAAGATAACTGAGAGACATGAGTACTAGATTTGTAGAAGGTCTCAAAGTTTATGATCATGAGTTTATTTCAAGAGGTTTCATAGAAGAGTAACATAATTCAAACAGCACCGAGGACAAAGAGTTTTCTGCTGTAGAATCTAGCTTCATCGTTCCTGCCATATAATTAGGACAACCATATGATTATCTGGGATACTTTTCAGAGTGAAAGGGAGTACTTTAATAATTGTGCCAGAACAACATAAACTAGGACTTGTCCCATGCAAATTGGAATGTATAGTCACCCTACTTACAGCCCACTTACAGTCTACCTCTGACCACCTTGATTCTTTCTCAGGGTATAGCAATAACCATTTCAAAATATATATTCACTTCTTTACATACGTTTTCTCCTACTTACCCAAACCAGAGAGGAAGAATATGAAAATTACCATCTGGGAATCATAACTCTATCCAGTTTAATGTTACCTACCTGACAGATTCATCATCTAAAGTTAATTATTTGATGAACATATTCCATGCAGGAAAGAATGGTAACCTTTACCAAAAATAAAATTTCAGCTCACCGATTTAACATCAAACAATTAAAAAAAAAAAAAAAAAAGGAAAAGAATTGATAGAGCATACAAATTTGTTGTGAAATGTGTAGAAGCAACCTCTATTTTAGAACTTGGGCACTATGTCAGTAGTACTTATATAAATCAGAAGTAAAATAGATCTTACCTTGGGAACTCTGGGAGGACTCTGTAGAAGAGGAACTACTATCTGTATAATTCTGTGGTTCTTCTTTTCCTTCCTGAATAGATGAATTACCAGCCTCTGCTACCCTGGATGCTTGCTGTAATGTTTCTGTTACTAGCTGTCTTGTTTGTTCACTAACAACTGTCGCTTGAAAAGTCACTGGTTTGGGTTTAATAAGAACCTAGGAGAAAAGCAGAAATATACTGAGATAAAATTTTAGAAAACGATTTAAAAATGCTAAACTTCTAGGTCATAAACTAATATTTTCCTGGTATGGAAAATATTCTGTACGTTATACTTTTTAGGCACAGCATTGCTCATCAAAGGGTAATTCAATCTACAGACAAATTACAGTGTAAGCCATATACAATGTTTTAAGTGGTACATGCCAGAGTGCAATAGCCATGATTCTGACAAGAACCTTTGTGCCTGTTTGCCTACAACTTCAGGAGTCATTTTATAATCTGTAGACTATATAGTAAAATGATATCCACAAGCTGAGGATGGCAGAACAAAAAGACACAAGGAGTCTAGATTCCCAGTGGAATTTTTGTGCTGCAGTATCAGTCCAGGACTTCCTCTCTCTGAACTTTTATTAATATAATAAAAATAAAACCCTAATCTGTTTGAGCGAGTGTTCTTCAAGTTTTTTTCTTTTTTTTTTTTTTCATTAGAAACTAAATCAAATTCCTAATTGACACACCTGCAAAAAGTAAAACTTGCTTGGGCCCTATCTTTGAAGAAACCCCAGATGAATATTGATTTGACAACTATCAGAAGCAACATGGAACATGTGTTGGATCAACTCCTGGCAAAAGTTAAAAACAAACAGTGAAACAAGTGAAATGGGAGAAAATTTTCAAACTGGGCCATTCTACTTCAAAATCTGAACTCTAGGAGTTAATTTCAATTGGGTCCATGGAATAAAAACTATTAACTCATAATTATTTTTGTTTCTACCACATATAAGATTCTAAAATTTCTCAGACTCTGTTAAGTTACCCATTTCCAAGAGTTAAGAAGGAAAACATACTTTAGATGAAGCAAATGAAATTATTACAATTAAACTCCATAGGCAATTTGGACTTGTCACAAAGCTTTTTTTTTTTTTTAGATACGTAAAGTATTTGGCTATAATTCTGAGAGAACAGATTCTAAAAGTAAATTAGTAGTTTATAGGTACATTAATACCTCTTACAAAAATTCTAGGATGGCATTTCTCAACCGAAACTAATAGTGCTTCCCTCGATATTCTCAGAAAAGCAAAATACCTACAAAATAAACAGCAGCCTAGCAACATATGATTAGATCCTGAGCCTCAAATTCCGAGGCAAATTTTCAGAAAAGTTCCCTTATCTTCTATTGGTTAAAAAATAAATACAACTCTAGCTTATCTATTGTTCAAGGGTTCAAGCAAAGCTAATTTTATAAGTAAATAAAATGCTTTTGAAGGCCATGGTAGCTTATAAAAAGTAAATATTTTTCTTTGAGTGATTCTGAATGACTATGATCCTCCCTCAACCACCCCCCTCAAATCACAAAATACACCTTCAGCAAATTGTATTCCTAGGTAATTATTTCCCCATAATCTTTGCTGATAGCACGACATACACATTTAGGTATCTTTAAGAAAGTACTGAAAAGATAAATGAAGTTTTGACAATACGTGAATAATTAACACGTTCCAACATAACTTTTAACAATCTGATTTCTTAAAGATTGCTGATCTTTTCCTTCAAATTTCTACCCGGGAATTTTAAGAATTGAAAATATTTAAGAGCCAAGAAAAATCATCATATCTTATAGCATACCTGCGTTTTCCCTTGCTGCCCATAAACAATTTTTGTTGGGATGATTTTAGCTGCTGGTTGAACTGTAGAACCTATTCCTTTTGGCTGCGTTACAATCATTTTGGTGATGGGTCTTGTAGCAGTGAGGATAGCTGGCTTTGCTCCTGTTGGCACTGTCTGAATAGTCTTTTCTCCCTAAATTGAAGTCAATGATTATATAAGAGATTTATATGCATATAAATGATAAAGTCCTCTCACTGAAAAATCAGTAAGGTTTTACCAGGATGATGAAAAAAGGGCTGTAGATTATGTAACAAAGTATAATGTTTCCAGGAAATCAAAAATCGTAGACTTGGTTGAAATGATCTAGAAAGTCATCTGACCAACTTTCTACCCAAAGAAGGAATTAATTATTCTCTGATGAGTGAATTTTAAAAAATTACCACATGCAAAAATACTTATTACACTATCCCATTAATGGAATACATATATTATAATAGTCAGAAAATTCTGGAAGAAGGTATAGTACACTGCTAATGCTTGTCTCTAAGAATTGGGATTATAAGTCTTAACCCCCACATACATATTTATTTTCTAATTTATCTGAAATAAGTATTTGTGTAATTAGAAAATTACTGTGCAATATACCAGTAGCTAAATGCACACACATAAAATAAATCCCCTAAGTTCTACATATATGAAATTATAAGGATATATAGTAGAATGTCTACATGAAAAAGTATGGGCAAGCAAAATCAGCAGAGGTATTAACATTCTTTCTAAGGTTATATATAGGAAAAATTTGATGAACATATGCCATGAGGAAAGAATGTTATACATTGTTAATAATATATAAGGTTACATATAGAAAAAAAGGAAGGGAAAACTCAGAGTGCTTCCTATGTTTTACTATTCATATATTACTAATATCCTTTTAGTCTATTAACTAGATAGCTTATATCCATTAACTTTTCATCATTTTCTATACTTTCATCTACTTTATTCTTAAGTACCATTTTCTGGTCACTCATGAAATCAACATCTTTTTACATGAACTTAACTAAATTAAGTTCAAATACAGTGACTTTACTAAATTATTAAAATTTTTAAAATTAAAATCCATAAACTTAAGATGGAAATGAAAAGATTTGAGAATTTTCACCTCATCAGTTTTTCTTAATTTTTAGCCAGCATCATCTAAACGTGTGCCTATCTAAACTTAGCAGCCAGTAAAAACAAAGCACCCACGTGAGCTGGCTAAAAAGCAATCATTGTGAATTCAGAGCTAAATATAATTACAAAAATCACAATTTTAACTATCTGCTGTAATTACTTAAGGGAAACATGAAGCATCTGCCAATGGTGTTATTACTTATTTCAACACATGCATACTCTTCCCAGCACCATCTCTGGAAAGAGCTCTAGTTCATTTGCCAAGAGCCACTAGTTTGCAAGTGACCACACCTATCTATTAAATAGCTCAATGGGCCAAGTATGACCCATTCAAGCCAAACAAAACCAACTAGCAGCCTGTTTTTCAAAAAAGCTCTTCTGATGTGTGTTGTGGGCATGCATAGGTGAGCAAGTGGTGAGTAGAGGTGATTGTGCCTATGTGGTCTTTGGCGGGGGTGGCAGGGGCAGAGTCTTGCTCTGTCACCCAGGCTGGAGTACAGTGGCAAGATCTCAGCTCACTGCAACCTCTGCCTCCCAGGCTCAAGTGATCCTCCACCTCAGCCTCCCAAGTAGCTGGGACTACAGGTGCACACCTCCACGTTAATTTTTGTAATTTTGTAGATACGGAGTTTCACCATGTTGCTCAGGCTGGTCTCAAACTCCTGGGCTCAAGTGATCCGCCTGCCTTGCCTTCCCAAATTGCTGGGATTACAGGCATAAGCCTCCACATCCAGCCCAGAAAACGGTCTTATATGTTGATTTGCTTGTTTTACTAGAGCTGCCTGTGTCAAACGGTTGTTATCAGAGATATCTAACAGCTATGAATCATACATGACTCTTGGATCTTTGTGACCACAGGGCCTAGAATACAAAGCATCCTCTCTTACATATCAAGTTCTTTGAAATTGCAAACCACATTACAAAGGGTTCTGAAAATCTGAATTCTAATCCTGGCTTTACTTTTGGCTTACTATGTAAATTCAGGCTAGGAGCAATCTGTTTTCCCACACATTGAAAAAATCTAATGCTGGACCCCTACCAATGAAGCTTTTATGAGATCTATTTAAGTGAAGTATAGCAATCCATGTTCTAGTGAAGTTAGGCAAGGTAGGGACACTAACAAGCCTAAACAGGTAAGTACCAAGAATAACAAGAAGAAAATCAATGATTGAGGACTTCTTATGGGCCAGGCACTATTCTAAGCACTTTCACAATAGCTACCAGTTACTAAACAACCTCACTGGTAAAGATCATCAATCCCAATGTACAAATGAGGAAATTAAGAATGAGAGAGGTTGAATATGTCACCCAAGGTCAAACAACTACAATATGGAGAAACAAAGCCCTGTTTTGTCTAACTCCAACCCTCCTACCAACTGCCTTCAGAACTATAAATGAATCTGTTATTTATTTATTTATTTTTTGTTTGAGGCAAGGTCTCACTCTGTTGCCCAGTCTGGAGTGCAGTGGCATGATCATGGCTCATAGCAGCCTCAAACTCCTGGGCTCATGTGATCCTCCCACCTTAGCCTCCCAAGTAGCTGGGACTACAGGTGCATGCTACTACACCTGGTTAATTTTTAAAATAAATTTTGGTAGAGGTGGGGGTCTTGCTTTGTTGCCAAGGCTGGTCTTGAACTCCTGGGCTAAAGCGATTCTCCCACCTCAGCCTCCCAACCAGCTGGGATTACAGACATGTGCCACCACACCCAGTCTGATTTTATTTTTTAACAGCTCAAAGAGGTAAAAATGAAAAAAAAAAAGAAAGTAACAAATCCCCATCAATTAATTTAGTCTTAATCCCACATATTTCTCTTTGCCCACCCTAAGCCAAATACTAAGTCAGTATCTATTGACCATAAGCAGGAATAAAACAGTGCTCCAACTGAAGTCCCCCTACAGTTAAGCCAATGGAATTCTCTATCTGGACAAAGCTAAGCATCTAAATCATGGTCACAAGCAACCTAGCTATGAGCAAGTATGAGCAACATGCTTTAGAAATTACTGTGAAAAATGGCATCAGTTGGTGGTGCTTTAACAGTTGTTATATCCCAGCAGTGGTAAACCAAGCCATTCTGGCTATTGTGGGCTTCTCAAGTCCTTGTGCAAATATTTATATAGCTGGTCTTTAAATCCTCTGTGAATTGCTAAGTCTGCAGTTGAAGCTCTTACTTACTCCAGCATTTAGCAACGTTGTGACAACATTTTTGCCCGGGAGGCCTTGAATGGTCGTTCCTTTTCCTGTAGTCTTTTGTACAACAATCACGTTGGGCTTGGAAGTCATTGGGATTGTAGTGATTTTGGTAGTCGTTCCTTAGAAAAGGGGGAAGAAAAGGAGGCCTGAGTTAAGGACTAGAGATACTTGGTTATTTTTGTTTATATTATACACAATTAGTACATATAGTAAATGTCATTCCTAGATGACATGAAAGCTGTCAAGATGATGAAAATGAAGGCTTGGAATAGTAAGTTATAAGTCATACCAGAATGAGAGAATATTAAGAATTTACAGTTAAAGCAGTCATCTTTTTAGAATCTGAGAACCTATATACAAAACTCAGAATCTAAGAACAACAGTTTTACCATCAATATTCTTTGTCTGACTAGTTAAAAGAAACAAATCACAATCTCTATTCCATGACATGTATTTCCCCCAAACCCAGTATTATATGTGACTGAAGTGATGGGAAAATCCTTCAAAAAAGAACATGAAGTAAATGCTTAAATTTACATAACACTAGGCTCTAGAAAAAATTTATGAAAAGAAATAAGCCATGTATTTTTCTGTGATTAAAAAAGACAAAGTAGGCCAGGCGTGGTGGTTCACGCTCATAATCCCAGTATTTTGAGAGGCTGACGCAGGCAGATCACCAGAGGTCAGGAGTTCAAGATCAGCCTGGTGAAAGTCTCTCTCTACTAAAAATACAAAAAAATTAGCTGGGGGTGGCGGCGGGCGCCTGTAATCCCAGCTACTTGGGAGGCTGAGGCAGAAGAATTGCTTGAACCCGGGAGGTGGAGGTTGCAGTGAGCTGAGATTGCACCACTGCACTCCATCCTGGGCTACAGAGCAAGACTCGATCTCAAAAAAAAAAGAAAAAAAAAAAAAAAAAAAAAAAGCAAAGTAAACGATATACAAAACAAGTCACAGATTCAATGTATGCTTTTGTAATCTGTAGCACTCTGGAGAATGTGAGGATAAAACTCTAATTTGCATATATAAACTTATATTGTCAATTATTAAGATCTATCTAATAGGTCTATACCTACTGATCCAAACACAGTATTACTTTGCCCTCTCCCACACATCCTTCCATAATTGGCTTCTCTTCTACCTATCAAATCTACCTTCCAACCTTCAGTTGTAAATTCTGGCGCAAATCTTTGATTTATTCCTTGTCTTCTTCTCTTTTTCAAAAAATTTTATTTTTATTTATTTATTTTTTTTAAGGCAAGGTCTTGCTCTGTCACCCAGACGGGAGTGGAGTGGAGCAACCACAGCTCATTGCAGCCTTGACCTTCTGAGCTCAAGTGGTCCTCCCACCTTACTTTTTGATTTTTTATAGAGATAAGGTCTCACTATGTTGCCCTGGCTGCTGGCTGGTCTCAAACTCCTAGGTTCAAGTGATCCTCCTGCCTCAGCTTCACGAAGTGTTGGGACTACAGGTGTGAGCCACTGTGCCTGGACTTTTTTTTTTTTTTTTTTTTTTTAAGAGAAACAGGGTCTCACTCTGTTACCAGGCTGGAGTGCAGAGGCATGATCATATCTACTGCAGGCTTCAACTCCTGGGCTCACACAATCCTCCCATCTCAGCCTCTTAGGTACCTAGGACTACAGGTATATGCCACCATGCCTGGCTAATTTCTGTATTTTTTGGTAGAGATGGGGTCTTACTACATTACCCAGGTTGGTCTTGAACTCCTGGCCTCAAGGGATCCTCCTGCTTCAGCCTCCCAAAATTGTTGGAATTACAGGCATGAGCCACCAGGCTTGGCCTGTTTCCTCGTCTTAACTCCCTATACCTCTCAACAAGATGAAAGCCCCTTAATCTCCACACTGTACCTTTTTATGATTCCTCAGTGCTTAGCACAGTGGATGACAATTACATCCTTAAAAAACTAAACTTATCATGCCAAGAACCTGAAACATGTCAACTGGTTAAATTCCCTAATTTCCCATTTCGTTCCCAGTTCTAACTTTCCCTCATGTTTCAAAATCCTATTAATACATAATCTGTCCCTTAATCTACCATTTTGATCTAATTAGCATGTACTCCAGAGTACACACCATGAACTTTGATCTAAGAAGTAACTTCTTCATTATGGCTTCCCGTTACCTACCACACAAAGCCCAAACTCCTCTGCCTAGCTTTCCAGGCTTTGTCAGACCTTAATTTTTAGAATTAACTAACATACGCCTCTCCTTTAATGTGCTGGTTTCCACGTTGGTCTTTGAGCATACAAATTCCAATGCTACTTTTGCTCCTGTAATTTCCTCTGCTTATGAAAAGAGGCATGTCAAGTTCTTCTTCTATAGGCCTACATATCATTTATCAAATGACTAAGCACAGAATTATTACTTAGTAAAAACATGAGCAATATGTCTTCAAAAAAATAATTAAACACAATTTTATTATTTTCCACTGGAAAACCTTAATATTCCTTACTTAAGTTTTATAAACAAAGTTACACTAAGAATAAGAATATTCTAGTTATATGTTAATTTTGGCAACACTGCTACAAAAAATGTCTTTACAATATATTTGCCATTATATGTCTCATTAGTCCAAGGTAACATGCTCTGAGGTTACATAAAAGAGCATTTTAATCTATGAACTAGCTTCACAACTGTTTTTCCATTTATTTGTAGTCTCTGAACAGTCAGCTGTTAAGAACTTCAAAAACCAAGCTGCCCATGATTCACTTACACTAACTTTAACTCTTAATTAACTTTAATCCCTCACATGTGATTAACTCTATAGACCTTTTTTGACATGGTTTCATACAGACCTCTTTTGACATGATTTACTATGCTTCTGACTTTATACCAAAGTACAAGGACCACTTTTTGACAAAACTTGCTTAACAAATGAATTATATTTTTACCTACTAAAATGTCTAATCCCTTCCATTACAGAGGTTTTTCAATTTATATGATAGTTGCAAACCAAGTCCACAAGTTTAACAAAATGTGGTGGGGGGGCAAATGTCAGAAAATAGAAGAAAAAGGAACAGCATAAGGAAAAGCAAGTCTAACATTATATTAAAATAGAATATAATTTATAATTGATAGAATGATCAATTATAAATTTCTGAAATTCTAGTGAACATGTTTCAGTATCAGGGGATAAATACATTACATTGAAGAAGTATTACTCATTAAAAAAAAGTCACCCTCTATGCTTTCACAGTGGACTTCTGTTCCCATGTTACAGCAAAATTATACAAGTTCACTTGTTTAGCATTCCTTAGGGCAGATAATAAAACTCATGTATATATTCCTCTGTATCACAACACACAGCGGAGTATCTGGCTCGTAGCATATCAGAAGGACCCACCTATATAATCTTCACTTATAAAACAATCAAGATATAATGGGTGCAAATAACTGTATATCCCATTTAGATAATAATGAACTATGATATTGATGCATTCCAGGCATTCTTATTTTTTAAAAAGATCCCTGTAAAAGTTTGGGCATTATAATAGGTAGGCTTAAAGAAGAACACAAATTTATTGGCTCAGATTTTACTATTCTATTTACAGATTCTAAAATCACCTGACAATCTTGGTCTCTTAGGTAATGTTTTATGTTGCTTTGCTCAAAGAATGAACGAATGAAAAAGTGCAAAAACAATAGCTCCTTTCCTGGACACTGTACTAAAGATTAGGAGAATTAAAGTTTTGCTATTGTCACAGGTTCTCATAACGTCCTCAGAATCAAGGTAGTGAGTTCAACTCTGAAGAATCCAATGTAATTATTCATCTAACCCTCAACAAAGCTCACAAAAAAACTTACAAATCTGATAATTTAATGTATACACATGTAAAGAAATATTTGACGCTATAAAATATGAATTGGCCAGGTGCAGTAACTGACGCCTATAATACCAGCACTTTGGGAGCCCAAGGCAGGTGGATCACCTGAGGTCAGGAGTTTGACATCATCCTGGCCAACATGGTGAAACCCTGTCTCTACTAAAAATACAAAAATTAGCCAAGCGTGGTGGCAGGCGCCTGTAATCCCAGCTACTCAGGAGGCTGAGGCAGGAGAATTGCTTGAACCCGGGAGGCGGGGGTAGCAGTGAGCAGAGATCACACCACTGCATTCCAGCCTAGGTGACACAGCAGGAGTCTGTCTCAACAACAAAAAAAAAGATATGAATCAACTACAAAGATAGTCATGGCTTCCATTTAATTACTTGTTCTAATAAAAAGAACTTTCTAGAAAGTACTTTGGAAGCATTAACTTGCATTCTAGGATATTTATACAGAGGAAGTAAGAATTCCACAAAATAATTTATGTATAATAATGTTCGTCATAGAATTATTTATAATGACACACACACACACACACACAAGACAGCCTATAAGTAACCTAAAACTTGCTACAATAAGAAAATGGTTAAATATGAGGGGGGCATGTCAAACTACATTTACTAGCATGGGAAAATAACATTACTATAGGAAACACGGATAAAATCTGACTATATTAGATCCCAATTAAAAAATATATATATATATATATATACGCGCACACACACACACTTTATACAAACAAATGAATAGAAAAATGAATAAAAAGAAATATACCTAAATTTTAACACAGTCCTATGGATAGTAAAAATCAAAGGTTTTTAATTTTCTTTGAACCTGGCTGTAGTTTCCAAATTCTCCCACAATGAGAGGGAAAGTATCTTTTTTTAAGCCTTCTAGTCTTATAGCTAGATGTTTGAGTGTATTTTAAGAAAAGAGCCAGGCATGGTGGCTCATGCCTGTAATCCCAGCACTTTGGGTGGCCAAGGTGGGCAGATCGCTTGAGCTCAGGAGTTTGAGACCAGCCTGGGTAACATGGCAAAACCCTGTCTCTAGAAAAATTACAAAAATTAGCCAAGCATGGTGGTGTGGGCCTGTAGTCTTAGCTACCTGGAAGGCTGAGGTGTCAGGATTGCTTGAGCCCAGGAGGCTGATGCTGTAATGAGCCAATCATGCCACTGCACCCTGGCCTGGGCAACAGAGTGATACTCTGTCTTAAAAAAAAAAAAAAAAAAAAAAAGAAAGTACTTCTTTTTTGTTTGGGGAAGATGGGACCCTAGAAAAAGCATCTGCTCATGGATGAAGACAGAAAACTGTGTAAATTCATTCAACCAGCCTTATCAGTTTACTATAAATAGGCAATGAAAGATTTTAAAACTAACCTATAATCCCAGTATCATGGATCAACAATATTATAAAATAAGAAAATTGTCTTTATAAAGAATAGTGAGATGTAACATAAGGATCAGTTTAGAGCAACCAGAAGAAGTTCTTTGGAATAAAAGTGTCAATGAAGCAGAGATAGAGACATAATGAGCAACACACAATGAATAAAGTTATTTAAACTGTATGCCAAGTATATCCTATAGTGCTGGAAAAGTCTCTACTCATGTACACTCATGCACTTGAAGTAGCAACTAACATGAATGGTTTTATAATTCAATACAAAGATGGATAACACATTATACATGTATAAGATATATAAATTTCAAATGACATCTCTGCTTTTAGGAAAATGTGCTTGCTTGTATTGCTCTAACCAGGTACAAAGCAACTACATTATGCATTAGGTCTGAAAATAGAGGACTCATGACATCCAAACATTCCTTCAAGCTATATGAAACTATAAATTCATGTATAAGTAAAGAAAAATCCTTAAGGTCATAAAAAACTACCTACCAATGAAATACAAGATCCCTTTTTGACAAATGTTTAATTGAGTAAGTGCTTTATACTATGTAAAGATATTGTCAAGTAATAAATTACAATTTAAGTTTTAACTGTGTTATTTAAAGTATCCTCTTAAAAGCTGGAGTACAATGATTCTTTCCCTACTGGTTTCACCCTCCTCAGTCTGGCAAACATCGGATTTTCTCACTTACACTTAAAAGTAGAGCCAAAATTAACAGCTTTAAATATAACACTTTATGCCAATATCATGCTCTGCTTTGCTTTTTTTTTAACTCCCTGAGTTATCAGCAACATCAAATTACTGCCAGGAACTTCAATCCCTTGACTTTAAAATGTTAGAACAACTCACCTGGGGCATACAAAATATGACTTGTCTACAAAAATGGTAGACAATTAAAGTCTACAGTCTTGCTTAATCAGGGATTATTTACATCATTTTAATTAAAAATAATAATCGATGAAAACAGATGCCATTTTAACATTCCACATTAGGGTCCACAACCCAAGAACTGCAGAGATTAATGAGCCAATAAAAACCAGGTATGGTTTCAATATACCAATAAACAGGCAGATGTTTGGCTTTCACTATTAAAGTAAAATATTTCTGAAAAGCAAAGTTAATATAAATGGCAAAAGGCAAATAAAGTATTCAAATATTTTTATTTTTAATAAACTAAAGTGACATCAGTAATTGAAATTATGAGATATGTTCCCTAAAACATATTCAGAACAAATAAGAGTTCTTCCACTTTCTAACTCTAATTGGTCTTGGACAGGTCAATTTGATCTCTCTAAAGCCAAATCTATCTTCATTTGTAAATTCAGCACAATAGCAACCACCTCAGAGTTGTTTTGGGGTCTGAATAGGTTGACAAATAGGAGGATACTTTGCAAATGAAAAATCTCTATGCAAATTTAAACTATAATCTTTCCACTTTGACTAAAAGCAACTAAAGGTTCTTTCCATTTTAAAACTATCAAAAGCTTTATATGTGAATATTGAATATTAAAACTAAAAACTTTATTTAATCGTGAAACATAAGGACTAAAACAAAGCTTTAGATTTCTAAGCAAAAAATTGAGATCAAATATAATCCTTCAATGAAGTAAGTTTTTTTTTTCCTCTCAATGAAGGCCACCTATACCTTTAACATATTTCAGATATACCTACCAGAAACTATATTACTGCTAATTATCTTGCCCCCCAAGGTAGCTAATGATTTGGGTACTACTGTAATGATGCTACCACTCGTAGTTTTCACATAGGTTGCAGCTCCAGGGGTTGCAGCCATCCGACCAATGGATGGGCTCACTGTTGGCCGGGTATAGGTTGCTTGTGTGCCTATAGAAAGGGAAAAGCCAAAAGAAAAACTTGTCATTGCTTACAGAAGAATGATAATTAATACAGTTTAACTGTAATTCCATATAATCTACATTGCTATAACTTGAAAATGGAATTTCAAGGTGTCAAGACATTAATTTATAATTTTACAGCCAGTTTTCAACACATATAGCAAGTACTACAGCCAAGTCAATTTAAATTAATTTTACACATAAAATTTTGTGATGTGTTGCATCAAATTACTAACCCAAGAAAAAGTAGAGTTAACTCTGTTCCCTTCTTCCACTACCCTTCTTCTACTAGTTTTATGCCAAAAGAAACAAATTTAATCATCTTTCCTGCCAGAGTATTTTAGATATTTCTGTCATAGATTTTAAGGTCTCTGCATCTGTTTTATGCTGTCTTAGTGCCAAACCCAATGTTGGCATTGAGCAAATAAGGCAGTATTGTTTGCCTAAAGTTTTACAAACTTTCATTGCTTTGTACTCTGCTACCCTCTAAATATACGTCCACCTTTAAAGGGTTGGGTATTCTATCATTTTAGTAAAGATTAAAGTTAAAGCTGCCTAGAGTTGCCAGGAATATTTCTCTTTAGCCTAAAATTTTCTCTATTTACCTATTTCCTCAACTTTAGACCTGTTAGACTATTTTTCTTCATGTGTCTCAAAAGATTTTATACCCTTCCCCACTATTTCTAACGCTTTTTTCTTTTCTCCAAACAGGAATTAAAAGCTAACTACATGAGTCTGTTGTAGTTTCTTACAAATCCAGTAACTCAGAAAGGCTATTCCTAAATTAAGCATCAATAGCCTTAGGGAGAATGAAAAAAAAATGACTAAGATAACATCATCTTCACTTGAAGAAATCTTTCATGATAATCGAATTCACGGACCACTTTGATAGCCATTTTCAATACTCGCCTCCTCCCCCCCCAAAAAAATGCTTTTACCAAGTTATTCACCTTTGAAAAATACAACCATTACCCAAAAAGGGAGAACGGGAGGAACAATAAGTAGAATTAGTTTAAATTGGTTATAAGCATACATCTGAATGAAAAAAAAAAACCCCACAAAACTAGTGCAAAGTAAATATGCTATATGGATACATAGTTTGAATTTGGCAAATTACATCTGGAAAAATTTCAAATTAAGTTTTTGTTAAAAAAAGAAACACTTATTATAACACAGACACATAAATAGACAAAATATTATTCTTCACTACTTTTCCATAACATGAAGAATCATATATGCATAACACTGTTATCTATTTAGAAAAGTTTAGGGGAAGTATGATAAAAATACTAAAGAATAATAGTGTTTAAAAGCACAGGCTTTGCATAGAGACAAAAGGTAGAATGGTGATGCCAGGGACTTGAGAAAGTGGGGAAATGAAGCATTATTGTTGAATGAGCACAGAGTTTCAGTTTCGGAAGATGAAAACGTTTTGGAGATAGATGGTGTTGATGGTTATACAACAATGTGAATGTACTTAATGCCAATGAACTATATATTTGAAAATGGTAAATTTCATGTTATATATATTTTACTGCAATTTAAAAAACAAAAGAAAGCACAGGTTTTGGAGTCAAACTGGTTCAATCCCCAGTTCTGCCTCTCTTTGGCTACATGACCTTGGGCAAGTTGCTGAAAATGGAGATAATAAAGCCTAAAGGATATGAAGTGCAATGTTTGTAATGACTTTTACACACTGGCCAATAAATGACAGCTTATAAGCTTGAGACAGGTATCATTTTACACTATTTAAATTCTGTCATCTAAATACTAGCCATCCTCAAAAAGTTTGGTTAAAGAGTCATACATTTAAAATAACGGTAATGGCTAATTATAATATTAATAGTGACAACTATTGAGCACTATGCCGGGGACTTTCTACATACCTGATTTCATTTAGTATTTATAATAACGTTATGGCATAGGTATTATTATCCCATTTAAATAAACAAGGAAAAAAACAAAAACAAATAAACAAAGAAAAAGATTTAGAGAGATTAAGTAATCTGCTCAAGGTCACATTTTAGATAGTGTTACTATCCAAAATGTTCAACACTGTCACTTCCTCCAGCATATGCTGGTTGCTTGCCTATCAGGGCACAATACCATTCTGTGCTTCCCTCAGTCTCAGTAACGGTTACTAAACTGTAATGTAACATATACTCTTCTCAACTTCATCAGAGTGAAATCCTTGTGGGTTGGGACTGTTTTAATTCATTCAGCAAATCCTGACTGAGCACCTACTTACAGACTAGCTCTATATATGTGGTAAATAAAAAGGATATGGTCCCTTACGCTCACAGAGCTTATGGTCCAATAAAAGGAACAATATCAAACAAATCAATATACAACTAGATACCTAAGAAATTATGGGAAGTGCTATAAAGGAAAAGAACAAAGGATCATTAGAAAGAATAACAAAAGAAAGTTAACGTCAGGGCAGTCAGTAGGGGTGTGAGAATCAAGAAAGGCCTCTTTGAAAAACTGTCCCATTAATCTCTATATCCCAAGTGTCAAGCATATTGCTGGTACAGAGAAACTGTTTGATGAATGTATGATGAATAAATGAACTGATGCTCAAGAGAACTTACCAGTAGGAGTGGTTACCAGTTTAGTTGTCATAATTGCACCATTACTGCTAACCACCATAATAGGGGAATTGCTACTGGTGGGTAGAGTTGCTGTCACTGGTTTGGGTAAGATTTTACTTGGTTGAACCTGTTGTGTGATGATTTTAACACCTTTGAAAGAAGAAAGATAAATCTCAGCACAAATTATTTTTAAATACATGTCCCTTATACCAACCCAAGAGGGCAGTAGTCACACACATTTACTCAGTCTTGTCTAAAGAGAAGTTTTTTTTAATACTGATGAAACTCTAAACTTTTATTCCTCAAATTCCTATCTTTCTTAGTTTATTTCTCATTTCAGAAATGCAACTAAAACATTGCATTAACAAAGTTCATAAAGAAAAACAAATCTTTTGTCTATGATTGTGTTATACAAGAGCTTTCAAACCAAATTATCCACTGGACTTGACTTTACAGGCAAATAATCCTTTCCATACAAATACTTAGGATGAAAGGACTAGCATAAGAGGTCAGAAACAAAAGGTAATGTGCTTTTATGTATCCCCAACTTCGCCAAAATATTCACACAACTCCTTAAACTTACATAAAAGCTGTTGAAAATTATAAAGACAAAGAACATTTTTTGTTTGAATTTTTTAACTGCCTTCTTTTAAAATAATTTTTAATAGCTCACTTTGTCAAATACAGGATACAAAAAAAGATACATTATTATTCTACCTACACAAAATAATGTGTGTGGACAAGAACTTGAAGGTGATAGGCAAAAATAAAACTAAAGTGCTAGGGTGGTGATTTATGGGTTTTTTTTTTACATTTTCTAAATTTTTCTTTATAATGCCATAATTGTTACATTGACTTTCCAAACGTAAACATTCTTTTAACCCTTTTCCCATTTAGAAAAAAAAAAAGTGTAGCTTGCTGTCTGCATTCATTTAATTTTATATAAACATGCTCTTTGAGGCTGAAACAAATCTGAGTGATTTTCAATGTGAAAATAAAATATAAAAACTGTTTTTGAGAACTATGTTAACATCACACATAGGAATGCTAGCTTCTAGGATCTGACATTTTCAGCAATTGAGAATTACTATATTTTGTAAACGGAAATACCACTACTAAAAACAGAATGCTATAAATAGAATAATGTCTTTTGTTTCCAAAGTCAATATACTAGAGCAATGCAAAAATAATAATCAAAGCAAGATATTTCCTGGCAAAGTTATCTTGGGGTAAATGCTACAGCTGCAAGCACCACCAGCAAGTATTCTCGGGGTAAATGAGAAAAGGGTTAAAATAAAATTTCCTATGCCAACTATAAATTTAAATTGGTAGCTAAGGAAGGAAATTTTTGGTAACACTCTTTCCCCACTACTATCTTCACTGAAATAATTCATGAGTTAAAATATGTTGTTATAGACAACTAAGAATTATATTACTTTTTGAGACGGTGATTTAGGTTAAGACGTTAGGAAGCAAACAGATCTATTTATTTAATAGCCTTACATAATTTTAAATTTCTTGTAGCCAACAAAGTTGTTAAAATTATGACATCTAAGTATATAATTAGACAGGCTACATAATCTCTGTGACTCAGTCTCCTCATCCATAAAATAATGATTCTATTAGTATATACCTCATAAGGCTGTTGTTAAGATTAAATAAATCACAACTGTAAAGTTCATAATGAACAGTAAAAATTCAGTAATTATTATGGAAATTTTAAGATTCTGATTATAATACATCTTAAGCACTGAGGTTTGTGGGGGGAATAATTTCTAGTATTTATTTCATTAGTGAATTACAGTTATTATTATTTTATTATTATTATTATTTTGAGATGGAGTCTCACTCTGTCTCCAGGCTGGAGTACAGTGGCGCAATCTCAGCTCACTGCAACCTCCACCTCCTGGGTTTAAGTGATTCTCCTGCCTCAGCCTCCCGAGTAGGTGGGATTACAGGGGCCTGTCATCATGCCCGGCTAATTTTTTTGTATTTTTAGCACAGACAGGGTTTCACCATGTTGGCCAGGCTGGTTTTGAACTCCTGACCTCAAGGGACCCACCAGCCTTGGCCTCCCAAAGGGATTACAGGTGTGAGCCACCAGACCCGACCACAATTAAGTAATTCTTAAAGCACATATAAAAAGGAGCTTCTAAAGAAATAAGCACACAGAGAAAAAATTAAGATAATCATAATATGACTTTGCTCAATTATATGCAAATAAGTTTAAAATCTGGATCAAATAGGTAATTTTCTAGGAAATTATTACTTATCAATATTGACCCCAGAAAAGAGAAAAAATGTAAATAGACAAATTTCCACAGATAAAAATTTCAGGAGCTGTACCCCTTTGCCAAAAAATAGCAGGCTCAGATAGTTGCATCGGAGAATTCTACAGTCTCTTAAAAAGAAAGTAATTCCAATGTACTTAAAGCCATTCCAAATACTGATATCTGGCACGGCGGCATGGGCTCTGCTGGCCCCCTAACCCAGTGAAGCTGGTAAAAATTATAAAACCACCATTGAAAGGCTCCAGAAATCATGCCAAGGGCAAATAGTAAATGAAAAAACATCTACTCAATAAAATCTCAAAAAATTCATTGAGAAAGGCAACATCTGTGGTATTTAAACCAAGAGCATTTCCTCCTTCCCCACTACTAGCTCAGCAAGGGGTACATTCCATTCCAGATGGCTGCAGTGAAGAAGAACTCGGGATTCCTTCTCTGCCAGCTCCCAGTTGAAAGGTTTTCTTCTCAGGAGAAACCAGACTTCAGATTATATCATCCTGCCCTCAGCTACCTACTGCTAAGGCTAAGTTCTGGGCAAGAGCAGTATGGATGTGAGAGCTCTCTTATTCTGCCCAGCCCCCAGTTTGTGGACAAAGCTCTACCTTGGGCACAGTACCACTGAGTATACTGAAGTACTGATAGCCCTTGCCCTGGCTTGTGAGGCAGTGACTCCACCACCAAGCGAGGCAAGCTGTGAGGACCTTAGGCTGCTCCCCAACCCCTTACCCCGACTCTGTGAGCACTCAGTGCCTAAAGCAGGGGTCTGTCAGAGAAGTCTGTCACTTACCCCACCCTAGATACTTCCTATTTCTGCAAGGTTCCAGTTTCTAAGGTCTGTATCAATGGCATTTTTATTTGTGAATCAATTATTACATTACACTATATTAATTAATTTTAGGCAAGGTCTTGCTGTGTCACCCAAGGTAGAGTGCAATGGTGTGATCATGGCTCACTGCAGCCTTGAACTCCTAGGCTCAAGCAATCCTCTTGCCCCAACCTTCAGAGTAGTTGGGAATACAAGCATATGCCACCACACTCAGCTAATTTTACTATTTTTGTAGAGACAGGGTCTTGCTTTATAGTCCAGGGTGATCTTGAACTCTGGCTTCAAGCAGTCCCCCTGCCTTGGCCTCCCAAAGATCTGGGATTACAGGCATGAGCCACCAAACACAGCCAGTTTATTAATTTTTTTATTAGAGACAGCGTCTTGTTCTGTCACCCAGGCTGAAGTGCGGTGGCATGATGCCTGTAACCTTGAACTCCTGAGCTAAAGCAATTCTCCCATCTCAGAATCCCAAAGCACTGAGATTATAGGCATGAGCCACTGCACCTGGTCTATATTTTATTTTTTTGAATAGAGAAAGCATTCATTAAAAACTGACCAGTATAAAAAGTTAGAGTGAATAACTTGTCCTCTTTCCTTGTCCTCTGTCTAGTTCTCCCTTGCCATTAACAAAAGCTTAGTTTCTTATATATTGTCAGAGTCTCCACAAATACAAGAAAATTTAAATATGGATTCTTATACCTCCCCTCTTTACACACTTGTAAAACATAACACATGCACCTTGCTTTCCCCCCTACCTTTAACAATGTATCTTAGAGATCTTTTTAATATAGTCAGTACATAAAATTAAATTGCTTCTTCATTCTACAGTGATACAGGTATACCTTGTTTTATTACACTTTGCTTTATTGTGCTTCTCAGTACTAGTGGTTTTTTTTGTTTGTCTGTTTGTTTTTGTTTTTTGTTTTTTTGAGACGGAGTCTCGCTCTGTTACCCAGGCTGGAGTGCAGTGGTGCAATCTTGGTTCACTGCAACCTCCACTTCCTGGGTTCAAGCAATTCTCCCTGCCTCAGCCTCCCGAGTAGCAGGATTATAGGCACCCACCAACACACCTGGTTTATTTTTGTATTTTTAGTAGAGACAGGGTTTCATCATGTTGGCCAGGCTGGTCTCAAACTCCTGACCTCTGGTGATCTGCACTCCTTGGCCTCCCAAAGTGTTTTTTACAAATTGAAGATTCTGGCAACCCCACGTCGAGTAAGTCTATAGGCACCATTTTTCCAACAGTGTGCGCTCACATTATGTCTGTGTCACATTTTGATGATTCTCACAATAATTCAAAGTTTTTTTTTATTATTATATCTGTTACTTTAATCGGTGATCAGTGATCTTTGATGTTACTATTATAATTGTTTTGGGCCACCACAAACCATGCTCGTGTAAGATGATGTACTTAATCAATAAATGTTGTGTGTGCTCTGACTGCTTCACGAACTGGACATTCTCCCATCTCTCTCCCTCTCCTTGGGCCTGCTTGTTTCCAAAGACACAATGATACTGAAATTAGGCCAGTTAATAAACTTCATTTCTATGAAGGCCAGGAGAGTGAGGAATCTGCAGAAGAAAAGTTGGAAGCTAGCAGAGGTTGGTTCATGCGGTTTAAGGAAAGAAACCATCTACAGAATGTCAAAGTGCAAAACAAAACAGCAAGTGCTGACGGAGAAGCTGCAGCAAGTTATCCAGTAGATCTACCTAAGATCATTGATGAAGGTGGCTACACTAAACACCAGATTTTCAATGTAGACAAAATAGACTTTTATTGGAAGAAGATGCCATCTAGGACTTTCATAGATAAAGAAGTCAATGCCTGGCTTCAAAGCTTCAAAGAACAGACTGACTCTCTTGTTAGGGACTAATGCAGTTGCTGAGTTTAAGTTGAAGCTGATGTTCATTTACCATTCGCAAAATGCTAGGGTCCTTAAAAAGGATGCTAAATCTACTCTGCCTGTGCTCTATAAATGAAACAACAAAGCCTGGATGACACCACATCTGTTCACAGCATGGTTTACTGAAGGTTTTAAGCCCACTATTGAGACCTACTGCTCATAAAAAAAAAAAAAGATTCCTTTCAAAATATTACTACCCACTGACAATGCACCTAGTCACCCAAGAGCTGTGATGGAGATATACAAGATTAATATTGTTTTCATGCCTGCTAACATAACATCCATTGTGCAGGCCATGAAACAAGGAATAATTTCAACTTTCAGGTCTTATTAAGAAATAAATTTTAGGCTGGGTGTGGTGGCTCATGCCTGCAGTCCCAGCACTTTGGGAGGCTGTGGCAGGTGGATTGTTTGAGCCCAGGAGTTTGAGACCAGTCTGGGCAACATGGTGAGACCCTGTCTCTACAAAAATTTTTTTTTAAAAATTAGCCAGGCATGCTATGGCTCATGCCTGTAGTCTCAGCTACTTGGGAGGCTGAGGTGGGAGGACTGCTTGAGCCAGGAGGTTGAGGCTGCAGTGAACTATGATTGTGTCACTGCATTCCAGCCTGGCTGACAGACTATGTCTCAAAAAAAAAAAAAAAAAAGAAAAAGAAAAAGAAAAAAAATGCATTTTGTAAGGCTACAGCTGCCATAATGATTTCTCTAATGGATTTGGGCAAAGTCAATCTTCTGGAAAGGATTCACTGTTCTAGATGCATTCAGAACATTTTTGATTCATGGGAGGAGGTCAAAATATCAACATTAATAGGAGCTTGGAAGAGGTGGATTCCAACCTCTATGGATGACTTTGAGTGGTTTAGGTCTTCAGTGAGAGAAATAACTATCTTATGATAAAACTTGACTAGATGAGGAGTTGCTTCTCATCGATGAGCAACGAATGTGGTTTCTTGAGATGGAATCTTCTAATGAAGTAATAGTGCCCTGTCCTGTGGATGTTGTTGAAATAACAACAAGCAATTTGGAGTATTATATAAACTTAGTTGATAAAGCAATGGCAAGTTTAAAAGATTGAGTTCCATTTTCAAAGAAGTTCTACTGTGGGTAAAATGTTGTAAAACAGCATTCCATGCTACAAAGAAATCTTTTACAGAAGGAAAAATCAATCCATGCAGCCAACTTCACTGTTGTCTTACTTTAAGAAAATGCTGTAACCACCCCAACCTTCAGTATCCACCAACCTGACCAGTCAACAGCCATCAACATTGAGACAAGACCCTCCACCAGCAAAAAGATTACACCTCTCTGAAGGCTCAGATGGTCATTAGCATTTTTTAGCAATGAAGTATTTTAAATTAAGGTATGTACATTTTTTAGACATAATACAATTACACACATAATAGACAGCAGTATAATATAAACATAACTTTTATATGCACTGGGAAACCAAAACTTTGGTGTGACTTCCTCTGTTGTGATATTCACTTTATTTCAGTGGTCTGGAACTGAACCTGTAAACTCTATAAAGTACGCCAGAATCGTAATTTATGTAATGAATCCCCTGTAAGGTTGTTTCCAGTCTTTTTTTAAAATTCAAACAAAATGCAGTGAATAAGCCTATATAGTGTCATTTTGTATGTGTATCTGTAGGATAAATTTCCAGAAGTATGACTGCTATGTCAGTTTTGACAGATACTGCCAAGTTTTCATCTTATCGGGATTTTCGATTTATTTTCCTACCAGTAATGTACGAGTCCCAGCTTCCTCACAGTGCCCCCTTCCCACCAGTATATTTTCAAGCAGTTGGATTTTTGCCAATGTGATAGGGGCGGGTGGATGTTATCTCAGTATTTTTTTCATTTTTCATTTCCCTTATTAAGAGTGAGTTTGAGAAACTATTTATATGTTTTAGTGCCCTTTGTAATTCACTTTTTGTGTGCTATCTGTATCCATTTTCCACTTTCCTATTGGATCAATTTCTGGGAATTCTTACACTGTCAGGATAATTGGCATTCTGTGCATTTCATGATTTGCAGATTTTTTTCCAGTTTATTTGTCTTTTGACTTCATGGGGTTTTCTGTGCAAAACACTATTTGTTTATATGTAGTTGAATTTATCAGTGTGGTCTTTAATGCTTCCAGATTTTCCATCACAGTTTATAATTTTTGTATTTAAGTCTTTTGGAATTTAAACTGGTATGAGGTTAGACAATACAATATATTGATAACCAAATGTGATTTGAGTCTGTAATTTTCTTTTTTGTGTGCAGGGTTTGCCAGGTTTTTCTTTGAGCATTATGTGTATTTCCAAGAAAGAATTTTGAAAGTTTTTTTTTAATGCCCTGGAATATTTTTTATATTTAAATTTTATTTATTTATTTAGAGACAAGGTCTCGCTCTGTTGCCCAGGCTTAAGTACACCAGGCAATTCTGCCGCCTTAGCCTCAGCTGAGACTACAAGCATATGCCACCATACCTGGCTAATTAAAAAAAATTTTTTTTTGTAGAGTTGGGGTCTTGCCATGTTGCCCACACTGGTGTCGAACACCTGGCCTCAAGTGATTCTCCCGCCTTGGCCTACCAAAGTGTCAGGATTATAGGTGTGAGCCACTGTGCTCGGCCTGAAATTTTTTTTTCTTTTTTTTTTGAGACAGAGTCTCCCTCTGTTGCCCAGGCTGGAGTGCAGTGGCGTGATCTTGGTTCACTGCAAGCTCCGCCTCCCGGGTTCACGCGATTCTCCTGCCTCAGCCTCCCAAGTAGCTGGGACTACAGGCGCCTGCCACCATGCCCAGCTAATTTTTTGTATTTTTAGTAGAGATGGGGTTTCACCGTGTTAGCCAGGATGGTCTCGATCTCTTGACCTCGTGATCCACCCGCCTCAGCCTCCCAAAGTGCTGGGATTACAGGCGTGAGCCACTGTGCCCAGCCGCCATATTTCTTTTAGATTATTTTCTATGAAATAATACCAACATTCTTCTCTCCACATCCCCAGAGCCACTATCTGGAATATGGTATTTATCACGCTATTGTATATTTTTATAGTTTTACAACAAGGTAGGTGGATCACTTGAAGTCAGGAGTTTGAGACCAGCTTGGCCAACATGGTGAAAACCCATCTCTACAAAAAAAAAAAAAAAAAAATTAGCCGGGCGTGATGGTGCGCGCCTGTAATCCCAGCTACTCGGGAGGCTGAAGCAGGAGAATTGCTTGAACCCAGGAGGCGTAAGTTGCAGTGAGCCAAGAACGCCCGCCTTGGCCTCCCAAAGTGCTGGGATTACAGGTGTGAGCCACCGCTCCCGGCCGAATTTTTTTTTCTTAAAGAGCTTTATCAAAATATAATTGACTAAGCATTCAATGAACACATTTAAAATGTACAATGTAATGTTATTTAATATATTCACAGATATGTTCAGCCATCATAACAATTGATTTTAGAACACTTCACTTCAAAAGGAAACCCCATAATATGATCTACTACTCCTTGCACCCATTCATTCAGTTTCCGACCCCCAGCCCCAAGTAACCACTAGTTATTTTCTGTCTGTAGATATCTGTACTTTGGACTTTGATATGAAATAAATCATATAATACGTGGTCTTCTGTAACTGGCTTCTTGAACTTAATGTAATCTTTTTGAGGTTCATCCATCTTGTAGCATGTGTTAGTACTTCATTCCTTTTATGGCTAATTAAAATTCACATTTTGTTTATCTGTTTGTCCATTGATATGAATTTGGATTGTTTCACCTATTGGCTATTACGAATAATGCTGCTGAAAATATTTGTATGCAAGTTTTTTGGTATTCAGTTCTCTTGTATATATACCTAGGAGTGGAATCTCAGGATCATATGTTAATTCTTTGTTTAATTTAATTGTTTGATAAACTGACGTGTTTTCCAAAGCAACAGTACCATTTTACATTCCCACCAGCAGTGTATGAGGATTCCTGTTTCTCTACATCCATGTCAACACTTGTTATTCTGTTACATTGATTCTAGGCAGTCTGCTTTGTGTAAAGTATATTTCACTGTGATTCTGATGTGTACTTACCTGATAACTAATGATGTTTAGCATGTTTTCATGTGCTTTTTGTATCTTTTATATATTTTCCCTGAAGAAATGGCTATTCGGATCTTTTACCCATTTTAAAATTGGGTTATATGTCTATTTACCATTGAGTTATAAGAGTTTATATATATATATTATATATATACATAAAAATTCATATATCTGTACCATTTTACATGTACATGTATGGTTTTATTTCTGGTGGTGGGAATGTAAAATGGTACAGTTTATATTTGCTGGTGGGAATGTAAAATGGTACAGTTGCTTCGGATATGTAATTTGCAAGTATTATTTCCCATTCTCTGAATTGTCTTTTTACTTTCTTGATGGTATCTTTTAAAACACAGCAGTTAGCTGGGCACAGTGGCTCCCGCCTGTAATCCCAGCACTTTGGGAGGCCAAGGTAGGTGGATCACTTGAAGTCAGCAGTTTGAGACCAGCTTGGCCAACATGGTGAAAACCCATCTCTACAAAAAAAAAAAAAAAATTAGCCGGGCATGATGGTGCGCGCCTGTAATCCCAGCTACTCGGGAGGCTGAAGCAGGAGAATTGCTTGAACCCAGGAGGCGTAAGTTGCAGTGAGCCAAGACCGCGCCACTACACGCTAGCCTGGGTGACAGAGCAAGACTCCATCTCAAATAAATAAATTAATTAAATTGAATACAGCAGTTTTTGATATCTAACTTTTCTATTTTCTTTTTGTTGCTCATGCTTTCATTGTTATATCCAAGAATCCTTTGCCAAATCCAGTATGTTAGAGATTTACCCTAAGTTTTTTTCTAAGAGTTTGATAGTTTTACCTCTAAGTGTAAATGTTTGATTCATTTGAGTTAATTTTGTATACGGTGTGATGTAAGGGTCTCACTTCATTCCTTTGCACATATCTATTCATTTGTCCCAACAGAATTTGTTAAAAAGACTATTTTTCCCCCATTGAATGATCTTGGCATCTTTCTCAAAAAGCAGTTGACCATAGTTGTACGGTTTTATTTCTGGACTTTCAATTCTGTTCCATTGATCTATATGTCTTATGCCGGTACCATACTGTTTTGATTACCATTGGTTTGTAGTAAATTTTGAAATCAGGAAGCATTTGAGTCCTCTCCTTCTTCTTTTTTTTTTTTTTTTTTTTTTTTGAGACCACGCCTTGCTCTGTCACCCAGGCTAGAGTGCAGTGTGCAATCTCAGTTCACTGCAACCTCCGCCTCTCAGGTACAAGTGATTCTCCTGCCTCAGCCTCCCGAGTAGCTGGGATTACAGCCATGTACCATCATGGCCAGTTAATTTTTGTATTTTTAGTAGAGACAGGGTTTCACCATGTTGGCCAGTCTGGTGTCGAAATCCTGACCTCAGGTGGTCCACCTGCCTCAGCCCCACAAAGTGCTGGAATTACAGGGAGGAGCCACCATGCTGGGGCTCCTGCCTGTGATTTTTACTTCTTTTTTTTAAAGATTGTTTTGGCTATCCATATGGCTATCAAATTCCATATGAATTTTGGAGTTAGCTTGTCAATTTCTACGAAGAAGTCTGCTGAGATTCTGATATAGGTTGCATTGAATCTATAGATTAACGAGCACTGTCATCTTAACAATGTTAAATCTTCTGATCTGTGAGCATGGTATGCTTTCCTATTTATTTAGATCTTTAATTTCTTTCAATGTTTTGTAGTTTTCAGAGTATACATTTTGTATTTCTTTTGTTAAATTTATTCCTATTTTGTTCTTTTGGTGCTATTATAAATGGAATTGTTAGTTTCACTTTTTAGATTGTATATTGCTAATTTATAGATTTTTGTGTGTTGACTTTGTATCCTGCAACCTTTCCAAACACGTCTCATTTATTAGTTCTAATATCTTTTAGTAGATTCCTTAGTGGGTTTTTTTGTTTTTGTTTTTTTTAAATAATATAAAGGATCATGTCATCTGCAAATAGGGGTAGAGTTTCTTCTGTTTCAATCTGGATGCTTTTTTTTTTTAAATAATATAAAGGATCATGTCATCTGCAAATGGGGTAGAGTTTCTTCTGTTTCAATCTGGATGCTTTTTTTAAAAAAATAATATAAAGGATCATGTCATCTGTAAATGGGGTAGAGTTTCTTCTGTTTCAATCTGGATGCTTTTTTTTTTTTTTTTTTTTTTTTTGCCCATTTTCTCTTACTTGAGCCTCTGGTATAATATGGAATATAAGTGTCAACAGCAGACATCACTGTCTTTTTCCTTATTCTTTCTATTCATAGAACTTCTTTTAGTGTCTCTTGTAAGGTGGGTCTGCTAGCAACACATTCTTGCAGATTTTGTTTATTTGGTAAAGTCTTTCTTCATTTTTGAAAGCTAGCTTTTCTGGATATAGGATTCTTAGTTGGTGGGTTTTTTTTGTTTTGTTTTGTTTTGTTTTTCATTTCAAATGTGTTATCCAACTGCCTGCTGGCTTCATTGTTTCCACTGGGAAGTCAGCTCTTACGTAACTTTATTGCAATTTCCTTGTAAGTGATATGTTGTTTTTCTCTTGCTGTGTTCAAGATTTTCTTTTTGTCTTTGAATTTCAGCATTTTTACTGAGATATGTCTGTTTATGATCTTTGTTTATCTTATTTGTAATTTGTTAAGCTTCTTAAACATAAGTTACTGCTTTTCAATAAATTTGGAAAAGTTTTCAGCCATTATTTCTTTGAATATTTCTTTTCTTTTCTCTCTTCCCAATTCTCGTACTTCCATTATATGTATGTTGGTGTATTTAATGTCTCACATTTCTCTGAAGCTCTGTTAACTTTTCTTCATTGTTTCTTCTCTTTGTTCTTTAGCTCACATAACCTCTATTGATCGTTTTTCAGATTTGCAAATTCTTTCTTCTGCCAGTTCAGATCTACACGTGAACCCCTCTCGTGCATTTTTTAGTTCAGTGACTTTACTTTTAACCTCCAGATTTTCTGTTTGGCTCTCTTTAAAAACTAATTTCTATCTCTTTATTGATCTTTATTTGATGTAATATTGTCCTCATAGCCTCTTTTACTTCTATAATCATGTTTTTCTTTAGTTCTGTGAACATATTTGTAATGGCTACTTCAAAGTACTTTTCAGTTAAGTCTGACATCTGGTTGCTCTTATAGTTTCTGTTGTTTGTTTGTTTTTCCAATGTATGGGTAATATTTTCCTGTTTCTTTACCTGCCTCCTTATGTCTTTGTTAGAAATTAGACATTTTAGATAATATACATACAGCCCTCTGTAACTTCTACATCTTCAGATTCAAGCAACCATGGATCAAAAATATTTAGGAAAAAGACAACAAAAATAATAATACAACAGTAAAAAATAATACAAATACAGAAACCATATAGTATAACAGCTACATAGCATTTACATTGTATTAGGTATTATAGGTAATCTAGAGATGATTTAAAGTATACAGGAGGGTGTGCATAGGTTTCATAAATACTACACCATTTTTTATAAAGGACTGGAACATCCACAGATTTGAGTATCAACAGGGTCCTGGAAGCAATCTTCCACGGATACTGAGGGATGACCATGCAGTATCTGGGTACTGGTCTCCCCTCACCAGGGATTTGTTATTGTTATTCGCATAGTTATTTGTTTAGTGATGGGATCAGTTATTTTAGTGAAGTCTTTTTATTCCCTCTCCAGCCCATGCTCCTTCATCTAAGCATCTGATATTACTCCTCATGGAGACACTGCTCTGGGTATACTTACAGTCACTTTGGGATGACAGTGGTATTAGTTTGGCTTTTTTCTATTCTTTCCTTGACCACACCCAGCTGTTAAACTCTATTAACTGCTGGCTGATTACTCTGTTGTTTTCAGGAAAGCTTTGGAGCATACATTACTCTGTAATCCGAATTTTGGCTCCTTTGAAGGAACAGTTTCTGGGGTTCATTTTTGATATTTCTTCTAACCTCATGAAGGCTCTTCCCAGCTTTTATATTATCTGCTTCTTCTCTATAAACTGTCTGCAGTCTAGACTATATGTTCATTACATCCATGAATCTCCTTCTGGTTGCCTTTCACCACTTCCTTCACTGTTCTTGAGAATGCCCTTAGTCTTGAACTTCTCCATGCTCTGGTATAAATGGAGTTAGTTCCTTTGGGAAGAGATTAGGAGCTATCTGTTTTATGAATTATTTCTATCCTTTGGCAAAGTCTCTGAGCCAGTAACATTAAGTATTATATTAACATTAAGTAACATTAAGTATTATATTAAGTAACATTAGATATGGTGAAATCTCCCTTTTTTACTAGAAAGATAAAATTATTTCAAATATAGAGTAATTTGCAGTGAAAAGGTCAAATGTGATAGGCGACACAAGTATTTTTTTTATTGTTTTGGGTTTGGTTTTTTTTTTTGAGATAGGCTCTCACTCTGTAGCCCACGCTGGAGTGCAGTGGTTTAATCATAGCTCACTGCAACCTCAAACTTCTGGGCTCAAGCAATCCTCCTGCTCCCTCCCAAGTACCTAGGAGTACAGGCACATGCCACCATTTCTAGCTAATTTTTAAATTTTTTGTAGAGACCAAAAAATGGTCTCTACAAAAGGGCAGAGGTCTTGTTATATTGCCCAGGCTGGTCTCAAACTCCTGGCCTCACATGGCCAACACATGTATACTGTAATACCATAAGCAAACGCTAAGAAAACAGAACAAAACAATATACTTTAAAATAATATATATAAGTCAACATGAAACCCTAAAAATTCTTCAAGTAAACTACAAATAGGCAAGAAAAAAGAAACAAGAAACAAAAGAAACAAACAAAATAAAACGGCACATGTAACCACTACCATATCAACAATTACCTTAAATGTAAATGATCTAAATATATCATTTAAAAGTTAAAGATTGGGGCCGGGCGCAGTGGCTCATGCCTGCAATACCAGCACTTTGGGAGGTGGAGGAGGGCGGATCACGAGATCAGGAGATTGAGACCATCCTGGATAACATGGGGAAACCCCGTCTCTACTAAAAATACAAAAAATTAGCCGGGTGTGGTGGCAGGCGCCTGTAGTCCCATCTACTTGGGAGGCTGAGGCAGGAGAATGGTGTGAACTCAGCAGGTGGACCTTGCAGTGAGCCGAGATAGCACCCCTGCACTCCAGCCTGGGCGACACGGCAAGACTCCATCTCAAAAAAAAAAAAAAAAAAAAAAAAAGTTATAAGATTGGTTGGCCAGATGCAGTGGCTCACACCTGTAATCCTAGCACTTTGGAAGGCTGAGGTGGGCGGATCACTTGAGATCAGCATTCGAGACCAGCCTGGCCAGCATGGTAAAACCCTGTCTCTACTAAAAATACAAAAGTTACCTGGGCATGGTAGTGTGCACCTGTAATCCCAGCTACCTGGGAGACTGAGGCAGGAGACTCGCTTAAACCCAGGAGGCGGAGGTTGCAGTGAGCTGAGATTGTGCCACTGCACTCCAGCCTGGGTGACAAAGCAAGACTCCGTCTCAAAAACAAAAACAAGTTATTGGCAAAGTTGATATAAAAATATATAACTACACTGTATGCTGTCTACAAGAAACTCACTTCAAATACAACAATAAAAGTAGGTTGAAAGTAACAGGATGAAAAAAAAATACACTATGTGAACACGAATAAAAAGAAAATAGGAGTGGCTATATTAATTACAGATAAAGTATACTTTACAAGGCAATAGAACTCACTCCCCTCCAGTCACTATAGTTCTCTATTACATGCACTAAATATACTAATGCAGGCTAGTTACCATCATTAATTTATATGGCAGACTTTACAAGTTAAATTGGAATTAAATTTTAAGAATGGAAATTTTTTAAAATCAGCCTTTATATTTAAAAAAAATAGAGAATAAATTGCAGAAAAAAAGGAACGCTACATAATGAGACAGGATCAATATACCAGGAAGACACAATGTTTCTAAATATGTATGCATCAAACAATAGATATATCAAAATATAATACATGTAGCAAAAACTGAGATAGCTGTTTTTGCAGTACTAGAATCCAACAATTAGTTGGGGACTTTATTACCTCACTCCCATCAACTAATAGAACTACTATGCAGAAAATTCAGCATAGATATAGGAGAACTGAACAACATAATCAACCAACAGAATCTAGTTGATATACATATATAGAATACTCCACCCAACATCGGCAGCATAGATATTTTACGAGCACCATGGACCACCCACCAAAGTAGAACATATTGTGGGTGAAAAAACAAACCTCAATAAACGTAAAAGAATTGAAATGATACAGTGTGTTCTCAGACCATAATGAAATCAAACTAGAAATCAATAGCAAAACAAACAAACAAACCCAGAAAAATCTCCATTAGAAATTAAGCAACACAATTCTAAATAATCCATGGGTCAAAGAAGAAGTCTTACACAAAAAATTGAATAAAAATGAAAACAGAACATATTAAAATATGTGGAAGGCAGCTAACACAGTGCCGAGAGAAATTTGTGACAAATGTCTTTACATAGATGGAACTAAATGCTAAGTAATTAGAAAAGACAGTATGTCTTGAATCAATAATCTAAGTTCCCACCTTAAGAAATTAGAAGAGCAAAATAAACCTAAAGAAAGTAGGATAGAAATAATAAAGATAATAAAATTAAAAACAGAAAAGCAAAGGAAAAATCAATGAAACAAAAATCTAGTTCTTAAAAAATTCAATAAATTTTTAAATGCAATAAATAGCAAGTCTGACAAAGAAAGATACAAACCACCAATATCAGAAATGAAACAGGACATTAATATCAATCCTATAGCCATTAAAAGAATAGTAAAGAACTACTACAAGCAAATTTACACTCAAAAATTTGACAACTTAGAAGAAATGGATCAATTCCTCAAAACCATAAACTACCAAAACCAAGATGAAACAGATAATCTGAAAAGTCCCATAACTAATAAAGAAATGGAATTCATCAATTAAAAGCTTCTAAAAACAGAACTCTCCGGGCCCAGATGGCTTCATTGGAGAATTCTACTGAACATTTAAAGAATTAACATCAATCTTACATAGTCTTTTCCAAAAAATAGAAAGGAAATAAATACTTCCAAACTCACTTTATGAGGCCGGTATTATCCTGACCAAAATCGGACAAAGGCAGTATAAAATAAGAATATTACAGACCAAAATGTCTCATGAATAGAGAGACAAATTGAATCCAGCAATGTATTTTTAAAAATTATATATCATGACCAAGTGGGATTTATTTCAAATATGCAAGGCTAGTTTAACAGAAAATCAATCAATATAATCCAGCATATCAATAGACTAAACAAGAAAAAACTTAATTGAACAGAAAAAGCACTTGACAAAATCCAACACTCATTCATGATAAAAACTCCCCAAAAACTAGTAGCAGAAGTGCACTCCGTCTACTTGATAAAGAGCATCTATAAAAAGCCTACAGCTGGTATCATACTTAATGGTGAAAAACTGAATGTTTTCTCCTTAAGATTAGGAACAAAGCAAGGATGTCCACTTTCCTCACTCTTATTCATTCAGCATAGTATTGGAAGTTCTAGACAATAAAATAAAACACCAAAAAGAAATAAACAGCAATTGATTGGAAAGGAAGAAACAAAACTGTCCCTATTTATAGATGACATAGTTGCATACACAGAAAATCCCAAGGAATCTATGTAAATACTCTGAGAACAAGTGAGTTCAGCAAGGTCAAAGGATACAAGATCAATACTATTTTTATATACTAACAAAAAACATGTAGACATTGAAATTAAAATCATAATACCAATTATAATCACGACAAGAAAATGAAATGCTTAGGTACAAATCTAACAAAACATATACAGAATCTATATGCTGAAAGCTGTAAAACATTGATGAAAAAGTCAAAGACCTAAATAAATGAAGAGACATACCGTGTTCATGGACTGGAAGACTAAAAAAACTGGTGAATAAAGAAGAATTACCATATCTTATACACATTTTCCAGTTACCTGACTCCTGTTTGATTTGGATGGTAGGTTTAATACCAGGTGGCAAAGGAGACTGCTGAGGCTGTTGCTGATGAGATACTGGAGAAGGTTGGGCCACTTGTTGCTGTGTCTGCTGTTGCACTTGATATAACTGCTGCTTAGGAGACTGTTGATGTTGTTTAGGGAACTGTGCAAGAATCTGAGTTGGGGCACTCACTAAGCTTTTGGGGGAAGGAAGTCTGGTTGATGCCATTTTGATTGCTGATGTAGATACACCTGTAGAAAAGGAGTAAGGGAAAAGAGAATTTGATAGGAAAGCAAAATTAAAGTTACTTCTGGTTATTATAGTAGATAATAGTTTAAAGAATAGGGAAATCAACAAAAAGTACAATTTATTGAGCACCTAGTAAGTGTCAGATAAAATGTGTGGCACCTTACATATCTGATATCTAGTCTTCAAACTCTTCAAGGGAGGTAACCATTGTTCTCAGATTTTAAAAATGAACTGATTTTCCCTTGGTGAAGAGTGAGAATGAAAGAAACAAATTATCAGACAGGATGTTCCCAGACCTGTCTCTTAACAGATTTTCTATTAGAAAATGTAGGTTCTCAATGTGAATAATATAAGAACAAAGCGATTTTATTAATTTTTGAATCTTATTTATATGTTATATATTTTTCAAATATTATTTTTCAGGTTCTAATCAGCCAGTTTAAACATAGTATCCATGAAATAACTCACATTCATCTTTTGAACAAGATAATTCCCTTTTCTCTGAGAATGGTGAAGAGGAAAAAAAATTTTAATAAAAACAGAAAAAGTCATTTCCTAAGAACTCTGAATCATTAAATAATCATATGAAAAGTTGTAAATGGGCATACTCAACATATCCACAGCAAAAAGATTCTGATTATATGAGGTTCTTTTCAGTGGGATTCTAATATTAGCAAGCACACATAGGTAAGGAGTACTAGTAACTTTCACTAAAGATGTATGAGTTTCAGATATTCTTCCCTCTCGCAGGTTTTTCATCTGTAATTTTTCTGAATTCATCAACTATCTAAAAGGACTATTATCTATCAATAAGTTAATATTCCTAACTGAGAGAACCTGGAATATAACTCATCATATTAACTTTTTAAGCACTGCTGAAACAATAAAAAGAAACTAATAGCCTAATTCTCAAGTACTTAGGATGTTTTTTCACACCTTTCTCTACCACATCCTCACCGTGACAAATACACTGTATTACAGAAAAGGTTTTAAATAATATCACGTTCTTATGTAAAATGTCTCTAGAGAATGATAAAGATGGAGGATAAAACTTGAGAAGTCGCTATGACTCTCTAGACCTCAGCATCCTCATTTGTTGAATTTTTCCTTGCCCTGTGTCTCTAAGAGCTGTTGTGCAGATCAAGATCAATCACAGACTGAGGGACACTTTGAGACAAGAAGGCCGGGCGCAGTGGCTCATGCCTGTAATCCCAACACTTTGGGAGGCTGAGGCAGGCGTATCACCTGAAGTCAGGAGTTTAAGACCAGCCTGGCCAACATAGTGAAACCCCATCTCTACTAAAAATACAAAAATTAGCCAGGCATGGTGGCAGGCACCTGTAATCCCAGCTACTCGGGAAGGTGAGGCAGGAGAATCACTTGAACCTGGGAGGCAGAGGTTGCAGTGAACCGAGATGGCATTACTGCACTCCAGCCTGGGCGACAGAAGAAAAGGAAAGGAAGGAAAGGAAGGAAGGAAAGGAAGGAAGGAAGGAAGGAAGGAAGGAAGGAAGGAAGGAAGGAAGGAAGGAAGGAAGGAAGGAAGGAAGGGGAAAGGAGAGGAAGGCAGGCAGGCAGGCAGGCAAGGTAGTCAGAATCACCTGGAAGGCTTACTTCCATTACTTACATAGTTCCCCACTCCTTCCTGAATACTAGTAACATGTATGTTCTGTATTGCTTGGTTGTGCTGAACTAGACTATCTCTGGAGCCTCTTTCAGTGCCAACATTTTATGACTCAATGAGTATAAAGTTATCCAAGTGAAAGATATTTTTATACTACCTAAAGCATTAAACTTTATATGGCACTCATAATGTATGGTCTTATATTAAATGAAGATAATCATGTACATGGGTAACTCCCTAACTAAACTATTGTCACGGGATCTCTGGGGTGTCACTTCACCAGCCAGAAACGTCTGTGGCCGGCGGCACCTTCTACCTGAGTATTGCTTGCCCACTGGGCTCATTCTGTCCACTTGTCCCTGCAGGCGGTGCTTGGCTCGTGCTACCGGCCCGGATCCCACACCTGTCAACAGTGAGCCAGGCGCAGATGCCAGCTGCTGCAGTGGGGCGGGCAGCTCCAGGCACTGGCAGAGATGCCAGCTCCATGTGAGGCTGCAGCTGGACCAGATGTACCACACACAGCTTCTGCTGCGGGCATCCGCATCTGAACGAGAACACAGTGGCGCCCAAAAGCTTGGAGACACCAGAACCACAGAGTCCCAAAGAGGGTGTCAGAGCCCAGGCTTGGGGAGCCCCTAGGTCTGGGCTCCCCCAAGGGCTGCAGCTCTTCTCTCCTGTCACTGGTAACATGGGGAGCAGGGGAACATGTTTCAGCCCTGTTTGTGTTACAGCTCTTTCAGTCCCGGCATTTGGCGGGTCCCCAGTTCTTGTCTCGCATCCAGGAAGAATGAAGTACTCGGACAACTGGATGGTAAGCAAGGCGGAGAGGAGCTTCACTGAGCAACAGAACAGCTCTCAAGAGATCCGAAGCGAGTAGCTCCTTTCTACAAGAAGGTCTCCTGAACGAGTGTTCAGCTTTCAGCTGAGAGAAGACCCACAGTGGGTAGCTCCTTTCCACAGGCAGGTCGTCCCCACGTCTGTTGGAGTCTGGCTGTGTCAGGGGTTTTCATGGGTTCAGAAGGGAGAAAGTGCATGCTAATTGGTCCATGGGCGGCCAATGGACCGGAAAAAGCCCTGTAACTTCTCACTCCAGTCTCGACTCCACCTGGAACTGACAGCCCAGACCCCACGCTTCAGGCCATCCCTGGTTTGAGGGTGGGACCTCACCGGGACCCACCCCTTTGCACTCACGAGCCTGTCTGCCTCCTGCTGCCATCAATCACAGAGCCCAGGCTGTTCGGGGAAGGGGCGCCTGCAGGCCCTTATCAACCCACCCTCGACCCCCTTTGGCCTCCTTCCCGTGCTCATTGGCACCCAAAGTCTGGGGGGGGGGGGCGGTTCAGGCGGCAGGGGGCTGGCACGTCAGTGCCACCCCAAGTGGTGTGCACCCAGCTGGGTGGCAACAGCACCCAGGCTAGGCCTCAACTTTGCTCTGAAACCGGAGCAGACAGCAGGAGCGGGGAGAGGCCAGGCAGCAGGAGCAGGCACTTCGGAGACTGCAAGGGAAGGCGGGGCTTCCCTGGCCCCTGAGAGCACAGGGATGCCCAGGTCTGCGTGGGGAAGAGACCCACAGCGGGTAGCTCCTTTCCACAGGCAGGTTTTCCCCAGTCTGTTGGAGTCTGGCTAAGTCCAGGGTTTTCATGGGCTCAGCAGGGAGGAAGTGCATGCTGATTGGTTCATGGGCGGCCACAGGCGGGCCAGAAAAAGCCCTGTTAACTTCTCACTCCACCTGAGTGTGTGCTAGGTAGCTCACACTCATGGAAGCCCACTTTATCCCACTTAGGTTCTAAGTCTGAGGACTTCACCTGGAGTCCACTGCACCCACTGCAGCTGCACCCAGGAGGGCGGGGCTCCTGCCCTGCCAACTCAGAAGAGAGTAGGGTTCCTATCTGTTCCTGGCTCCCTGCGGGCTCTGTGGAATGGGCAGCCCTGGCAACGCCTCCCCCACTGCAGCATCTCTGCAGCAGCTACCAGATGGGCCACCGCTGCCATCACTGTGATTTCCATATACTTTTGTACAGGAAAAGTATCTGATGTGAAAGCATTCAGGATGCTTGTATTTATTTTTGTAATGAGAGAATTGTATTTATTTATTTATTTATGAGATGGAGTCTTGCTCTGTGGCCCAGGCTGGAGTGCAGTGGCGTGATCTCAACTCACTGCAACCTCTGCCTCCCAGTTCAAGCGATTCTCCTGCCTCAGACTCCCGATCAGCTGGGATTACAGGCACGCACCACCATGCATGGCTAATTTTTGTATTTTTAGTCGAGTAGAGGTTTCACCATGTTGGCCAGGCTGCTCTCAAACTCCTGACCTCAAGTGATCCACTGGCCTTGGCCTCCCAAAGTGCTGGGATTATAGGCATGAGCCACTGCGCCCAGCCAGAAGTGTATTTAAATCCATGTCTTCAACACATAAAAACATAATAGCTGTATGACCTGATTAAAGTACTTAATCTTTCTGAATATTTATTTATTCAATAAAAACTTGAGTACATACTTTATGCTAGATCCTGGGGAAACTATTTGGTATCCATGGAACAGTCCCTAACCTGAGAAAGGTCAGAGAAGACAATCAAATGATCACACGAGTCTATCATTACAAACTAATAAATGTTTCGTGTTAACAACTACAAGGTCTTCTTCCTCTTCCATCCCCCTTAGCTACCCAAACAATTCCATACAAAAGCCATCTGGTGGTATAAAGCAGGATGGACAGCTAGGCAACTAAGCAGAAGAGTAGTCTAGCATGAGGTGACAGAGTTCACTCTAGAGACTGGCTTACCATGGGAGCCAGAGTAGGAGGAGGAGAGCATCTACACTGAGAAGAGTTCACGGGATAACCCAGCATGAAAAGTTAGAACCTAAGTGGGATAAAGTGGGCTTCCACGGTGTGAGCTACCTAGCGCAGGATCTCAAAGCTTCAGCAGGGTATCCATAGGAAACGGTGGCTAGGGTGAGTACAGAGTCCAAACTGGGTGAGGGTTTCTGCCTAGGAGGGCCACCTGGCCCTGGCATGGCTGTCAGAGCTGACCAGGTTGAGATAGGCATCCATGCAAAGGGGTAGCTGAGGGAAGGTGTCAGAACTCAGGCGGGGCTGGACACAGTGGCTCATGCCTATAATCTCAGCACTTTGGGAGGCTAGGCAGGAGGACCACTTGAGGTCAGGAGTTCAAGAGCACCCTGGTCAACATAGCAAGACCCTGTCTCTACAAACAAAAAACAAAAAAAGCCGGGCATGGCGGCACACACCTGTAGTCCCAGCTACTCAGGAGGCTGAGGTAGGAGGATCCCTTGAGCATAGGAGTTAGAGACTGCAGTGAGCCATGATCATGCCACTATACTCCAGCTTAGGTGCCAGAGTAAGACCCCCATCTCTTAAAAAAAAAAAAAAGAAAAAAGAAGGAGACCAGCTGAGCTGAGGTAAGAGTATGCAGATGTCAGAGCCTGAAAGGAATGAGGACAGCACCTGCACAGGGGAGGAGGCAACAACAGCACAGGGGAGGAGCAACTATTATTTGGTTACATATCAGGAAACTGATATATAAGTATATTCGAGATAATAGAAGTTAGGTTTTTCACTATCAGAGAGAGAGGAAACAAGTTAACATGCAATGTTTGATTGAAATTGGATGTATCACTATGAACTCAGCTTTTAATATATGAAAATACAGATGTACATGTGTTTACACACACACACACCCCCCCTAGCAATGAACATATCCAGAACCCAGATCTTAGCTTCTAATTATTACTTTCTACTATAAGAAACCAAGACTTCTTGAAAAAATGACTGATTCCAAGGCTGGAGTAGGAAAAGTATAAGATGAACCTGGTACACCTAAAAGACATGTTTTCCCCTCTTTTGTAATTTCTTTAAAAGAAAATCACCAGTTTGAGGCAAAAAGATTAACAAGGCAATGTGAAGTTTATAAATACATATAGAATTAAAGTGTATGACAACCATAGCACAAGGAAGGGAGAGAGGAAATAGAAGTACTCTTTTAAGATTCTAACACAATACATGAAATAGTATATTATTTCAAGGTAGACTGTTATAAATTGAAAATGCATACTGTTAAGCTCTAAAGCTAGATTCCCAACCACTAGTAATTTTTCTGCCTCTCATCATCCCACAGGATATCTGACAATCACTGGAGACATTTTTTATTTTCATAACAGGGGTCAGGGGGCATATGCTACTGGCACCTAGTGGGTAGTCAGCTTTATAATGCACAGGTCAACCTCAAGAACAAAAAATTATCTGGTCAAGAATGTCAACAATGTGGAGGCTGAGAACCCTACTCTAGAGCAACTATTTTTTTTTAAGTGTAGCTACCGAGTCGAGGAAATAAAATGGAATCCTTAAAAAAAAAATCAATAAAAATAAATAAATAAAAGAAGACTGGAAAAGAGACCAAAAGGAACAAGGAACATATGAGACAAATAAAAACAATTGTCAAGATGACAGACTTAAACTCAATCCTACCGATAATTAATATTAAATGTAAACGGACTACACCTTCCAATTAAAGGTCAGAGATTATCAGACTGGGAGAAAAGACCTAACTATACAATGTTCATAAGAGATATATTTTAAATACAAAGGCACAGATGGGTTAAGAATACAATAATGAAAAAAAGATACATCAAGTAGGCCGGGCACGGTGGCTTGTGCCTTTAATCCCAGCACTTTGGGAGGCTGAGGTGGATGGATCACCAGAGGTCAGAAGTTTGAGACCAGCCTGGCCAACATGGTGAGACGCTGACTCTACTAAAAATACAAAAATTAGTCAGGCGTGGTGGTGCACGCCCATAATCTCAGCTACTCAGGAGGCTGAGGCAGGAGAATCGCTGGAACCTAGGAGGTGGAGGTTGCAGTGAGCCAAAATCACGCCACTGTACTCCAGCCTGGGCAATAGAGCAAGACTCCATCTCAAAAAAAAAAAAAGATACATCAAGCAAACAGTAATCATAAGAAAGCTGGAGTGGCTATATTAACATCAGAAAAGGCAGACATGGAAACACTGGTGATAACATCAAGGGTTACCAGAGATAAAAAGGAATGGTTCATAATGAAAAGGGGGTTAATCCATCAAGAAGACACAATAATCCTAAGTGTGTGTGTATAAAAACTGACAGAATTAAAGGGAGAAATGTACAAAGCCACAAATATAGCTACAGACTTTTACACTTCCCTTTCAGTAACTGACATAACAAGTAGACCAAAAAAAAAAAAAAAATGAAAAGAAGAATCTGATCAAGTCCATCAACCAAGTAACATGGACATGCACAGAACCAAATGAAAAGTCAATTATTCTAAAACCATTTATTAAATAATCGAATGCAGCATACTTTCTTGGTTGCCTGTCCTAATTTCCTTTCTCCTCTGCCCTCCTCTTTTCTAATAGAATCTGTTTTCTTTCCTGAAGAATCCACAAGGCATTGGCATGTACTTTCAGAGGGCTGGCCCTAAGCCAGCCATACAGGCAATTCCTAATTGATCTAAGCCAGTCATGGTGGCCCCATTACTTTTGCAAAGAACTAGTTTAGGTAGGACATATGACACAGTTGTGGCCAGCATAATATAAGGAGAATCTCATGGAAGACTTCTAGGAAAGATTTTTTCTTTCCTAAGACAGACCCACAGAAGGGGATTCTCTCTTTTTCCCCTGACATTGTCACAGCTAGATGTAGAACCTGAAATGTACTCAACTTGCCCAGGATGAGAATTACCCAAGAAAAAAGCCCCAAGAGTTACCCAAGAATTACCAAGAAAAGCAAAGAGAAAGGTGAAAAGAAATTCCTTGATGCCTCAAATGAGCTAATGCCTAACTTGAGCCTCCCTTCTGGACTTCTGGTTTTGTGAGATAATAAATTTTATTGTGAAAAACCAATCACTTGATCAATGCAGATTTATGTAAAGATATTCATTCAATCACATCATATTTTGCAAGTAAGTTTGGATATTAACAATCCATATAAGAATCTCCAGATCCAGCTAAAAAATAAAAAAAAAAAACAAAAAAAAAATAGCATAAATAATCCATGGGCTCTGTAACAATAACTTTATTAAACTTTGTTTTTGTTTTTGAGACAGTCTTCTTTTAATGCCCAGGCTAGAGTGCAGTGGCACAATCATAGCTCAATGCAGCCTCCAAATCCTGGGCTCAAGCAATCCTCCTGACTCAGGCTTCCCGAGTAGCTAGGATTACAGGTGTACACCACCACGCCTGGCTAATTTTTGCATTTTTTTAGAGATGAGGTCATACTACGTTGCCCAGGCTGATGTTGAACTCCTAGCTTCAAACAACCCTCCCTCTTTGGCCTCCCAAAGTGTTGGGATTACAGGCATGAGCCAATGCACCCAGCCTAAATTTATGAAACATTTAAATACACACAAAAAAATGGGCTACTGTGAATATCACTGAAACAAAGACATTAATCCATGTTTGGAAGAACTGTAGTTCAGGCTACATTGGTAATTTTGAATAAATATGAAATACTCAGAGTTTTTAACACGAGCCCTAGAGAAATATGAAGTTCAAAGAACATTTTTTAAAAAGTCATGTAAGTGAAGGGGAAAGATAATGCATAAATGTTAAAAACATTACCTGTGTTTTGTGTCATACTCATAGATATTAAAGAAAAAAATCAGGTGTAAAATGATATAAAGTTTGAGTATCACTTATCCAAAATCTTTGGGATCATAAGTGTTTCATATTTTGAATCTTTTCCAGATTTGGGAATATCTCCATAGGCATAACGAGGTACCTCGGGGATGTGACCCAAGTCGAAACATGAAATTCATTTGTTTCACATAAACCTTATACACAGCCTGAAGATAAACTTTATAAAATATTTTAAATAATTTTGTGCAAAGTTTGTATACACTGAACCATCAGAAAGCAAAGGTGTCACTATCTTGGGCACCCATGTGGACGATCTACGGTTGTTAGGTATCACCATCATTCCTAACTCTGAACTTGTATGCTACTGATAAGCAATTATTTTCTTACACTTACTTACACATAAGTATCTAACAGTAAAAAATATTACCTACTACTGATACGGTTAAAAAATAATATGTTCTGGGTAACCTAGCAGCACAGTAGTATCACCAGAATACTTGTATCAGCTGTTAAACAAGAGCAAGAACAAATGAAGACAGGCTTTCAGTCTATACCTATGATATTGTGTTTTGATTAAAAGGCTACTGTATCCTGTTTTTTGTTTCTGTGTTTGTTTTTAGGTAATAAGAAGCATCAGAAGCAGATGAGAGACCAGGAGACTCTGTCGCCCAGGCTGCGGTGCAGTGGCACCATCTCAGCTCACTGCAAGCTCCGCCTCCTGGGTTCATGCCATTCTCCTGCCTCAGCCTCCTGAGTAGCTGGGACTACAGGCACCCACCACCAGGCCCAGCTAATTTTTTGTATTTTGTTTAGTAGAGACAGGTTTTCACCGTGTTAGCCAGGATGGTCTCGATCTCCTGGTCTAGTGGTCCGCCTGCCTCAGCCTCCCAAAGTGCTGGGATTACAGGCGTGAGCCACTGCACCCAGCCTCATCTGTCTTATTAACAACAGTTTTTGCTTCAGAATTTTCTCTCTGATTGTATAAACTGACATGATTTGTTATTCTGTTATAAATGAACACTGCTCTAGTCCTTCAGTAAGATCATCACACATTTTCACCATGTCATGTATAGGACTTTTTTCTGCAGTGTTAATGTCATCTTCATCATCACTATTATGACCACCTTGATTCAGAACCATTTTGGCTATTTCACTATCAGTCAACTGGAGTAACTGGAGCCTCATTATGGACGTTAAAAACTTCTTAAATATCCACTTCACCCACCTTCCAGACAGACTCTGAAGGTATATTTTTTTGCAAATGTAAGGAGGAGAGGTCAGAGATCATTTTTTTCTCATTTGACATACAAGATCCTTCAAAGTCACTACTTTGATCATCATCACTAAACATAGTCCCAGGCCAGAGGTTGTGCCAGACATGCACAACTGTGTCTTTAGATACTATGTTCCAAGCATTGGCAACAGCATATACGGCATCCTTCATGTTAAACTCTTTTTGAAAATCATCCACACTCATGCCTCTGTTCACTGCTGTTAGTATGCTGTTCAAGAAAGCATTTTTTAATTATATTTTAAGTTCTGGGATAGACGTGCAGAACATGCAGGTTTGTCACATAAGTATACACGTGCCATGGTGCTTTGCTGCACCCAACAACCTGTCATCTACCTTAGTTATTTCTCCTAATGCTATCCCTCCCCTTGCCCCCCACCTGCCAACAGGCCCCAGCGTGTGATGTTCCCCTCCCTGTGTCCATGTGTTCTCATAGTTCAACTCCCACTTATGAGTGAGAATATGTGGTGTTTGGTTTTCTGTTCCTGTGTTAGTTTGCCAAGAATGATGGTTTCCAGCTTCATGCGTGTCCCCGCAAAGGACATGAAATCATCCTCTTTTATGGCTGCGTAGTATTCCATGGTGTATATGTGCCACACTTTCTTTACCCAGTCTACCACTGATGGGCATTTGGGTTGGTTCCAAGTCTTTGCTATTGTGAACAGGGCTGCAATAAACATACATGCGCATGTGTCTTTATAGTAGCATGATGTATAATCCTTTGGGTATATGCCCAGTAATGGGATTGCTGGGTCAAATGGTATTTCTGGTTCTAGATACTTGAAGAATCGCCACACCATCTTCCACAATCATTGAACTAATTTACACTCCCACCAACAGTGTAAAAGTGTTCCAATTTCTCCACATGGACTTCCTCTCTTCCTATTTGAATACCCTTTATTGAATACCCTTTATTTCTTTCTCTTGCCTGATTGCCCTGGCCAGAACTTCCAATACTATGTTGAATAGGAGTGGTGAGAGAGGGCATTCTTGTCTTGTACCAGTTTTCAAAGGGAATGCTTCCAGCTTTTGCCCATTCAGTATGATATTGGCTGTGGGTTTGTGATAAATAGCTCTTATTATTTTGAGGTACGTTCCATCAATACCTAGTTTATTGAGAGTTTCAAGCATGAAGGGGTGTTGAATTTTGTCAAAGGCCTTTTCTGTATCTATTGAGATAAGCATGTGGTTTTTGTCATTGGCTCTGTTTATGTGATGGATTATGTTTATTGATTTGCATACGTTGAACCAGCCTTGCATCCCAGGGATGAAGCCAGTTTGATCATGGTGGATAAGCTTTTTGATGTGCTGCTGGATTCAGTTTCCCAGGATTTTATTGAGGATTTTTTCATTGATGTTCATCAGGGATATTGGCCTGAAATTTTCTTGTTGTTGTGTCTCTGCTGGGTTTTGGTATCAGAATGATGCTGGCCTCATAAAATGAGTTAGGAAGGAGTCCCTCTTTTTCTATTGCTTGGAATAGTTTCATAAGGAATGGTAGCAGCTCCTCTTTGTACCTCTGGTAGAATTCAGCTGTGAATCCATCTGGTCCTGGGCTTTTTTTGGTTGGTAGACTATTAATTACTGCCTCAATTTCACAACTTGTTATTGATCTATTCAGGGATTTGACTTCTTCCTGGTTTAGTCCTGGGAGGGTGTATGTGTCCAGGAATTTATCCATTTCTTCTAGGTTTTTTTTTTTTTTTGAGACGGAGTTTCGCTCTTGTTACCCAGGCTGGGTGTGCAATGGCGCAATCTCCACAACCTCCACCTCCCAGGTTCAAGCAATTCTCCTGCCTCAGCCTCCCGAGTAGCAGGGATTACAGGCATGTGCCACCATGCCCGGCTAATTTTTTGTATTTTTAGTAGAGATGGGGTTTCTCCATGTTGGTCTGGCTGGTCTCGAACTCCCGACCTCAGGGGATCTGCCTGCCTTGGCCTCCCAAAGTGCTGGTTACAGGCATGAGCCACTGCGCCTGGCCTTCTAGATTTTCTAGTTTATTTGCGTAGAGGTGTTTATAGTATTCTCTGATAGTAGTTCGTATTTCTGTGGGATCAGTGGTAATATTCTCTTTATCATTTTTTATTGTGTCTATTTGATTCTTCTCTCTTTTCTTCTTTATTAGACTGGCTAGCAGTCTTTCTATCTTGTTAATCTTTTCAAAAAACCAGCTCCTGGATTCACTGATTTTTTGAAGGGTTTTTCGTATCTCTATCTCCTTCAGTTCTGCTCTGATCTTAGTTATTTCTTGACTTCTGCTAGCTTTTGAATGTGTTTGCTCTTGCTTCTCTAGTTCTTTTAATTGTGATGTTAGGGTGTCAATTTTAGATCTTTCCTGCTTTCTCCTGTGGATATTTAGTGCTATAAATTTCCCTCTAAACACTGCTTTAACCTGTGTCCCAGAGATTCTGGTACATTGTGTCTTTGTTCTCATTGGTTTCAAAGAACTTATTTATTTCTGCCTTAATTTCGTTATTTACCCAGTAGTCATTCAGGAGCAGGTTGTTCAGTTTCCATGTAGTTGTGCAGGTTTGAGTGAGTTTCTTAATCCTGAGTTATAATTTGATTGCCCCGTGGTCTGAGAGACTGTTTGTTATGATTTCTGTTCTTTTGCATTTGCTGAGAAGTGTTTTACTTCCAATTATGTGGTCAGTTTTAGAATAAGTGTGATGTGGTGCTGAGAAGAATGTATATTCTGTTGATTTGGGGTGGAGAGTTCTGTAGATGTCTATTAGGTCCACTTGGTCCAAGGCTGAGTTCAAGTCCTGAATATCCTTGTTAATTTTCTGTCTCATTGATCTTTCTAATATTGACAGTGGGGTGTTAAAGTCTCCCACTATTATTGTGTGGGAGTCTAAGTCTCTTTGTAGGTCTCTAAGAACTTGCTTTATTAATCTGGGTGCTCCTGTATTGGGTGCATATATATTTAGGATAGTTAGCTCTTCTTGTTGCATTGATCTCTTTACCATTATGTAATGCCCTTGTCTTTTTTGATCTTTGTTGGTTTAAAGTCTGTTTTATCAGATACTAGGACTGCAATCCTTGCTTTTTTTTGCTTTCCATTTGCTTGGTAAATATTCCTCCATCCTTTTATTTTGAGCCTATGCGTGTCTTTCACATGAGATGGGTCTCCTGAATACAGCACACCGATGGGTCTTGACTCTTTATCCAATTTACTAGTCTGTGTTTTTTAATTGGGGCATTTAGCCTGTTTACATTTAAGGTTAATATTGTCATGTGTGAATCTGATCCTGTCATTATGATGCCAGCTGGTTATTTTGTCCATTAGTTGATACAGTTTCTTCATAGTGTCAATGGTCTTTACAATTTGGTATGTTTTTGCAGTGGCTGGTACTGGTTTTTCCTTTCCATGTTTAGTGCTTCCTTCAGGAGTTCTTGTAAGGCAGGCCTGGTGGTGACAAAAATCTCTCAGCATTTGCTTGTCTGTGAAGGATTTTATTTCTCCTTCACTTATGAAGCTTAGTTTAGCTGGATATGAAATTCTGGGTTGAAAATTCTTTTCTTTAAGAATGTTCAATTTTGGCCCCCACTCTCTTCTGGCTTGTAGGGTTTCTGCAGAGAGATCCGCTGTTAGTCTGATGGGCTTCCCTTTGTGGGTAACCCTACCTTTCTCTCTGGCTGCCCTTAACATTTTTTCCGTCATCCCAACCTTGGTGAATCTGACGATTATGTGTCTTGGGGTTGCTCTTCTCGAGGAGTATCTTTGTGGTGTTCTCTGTATTTCCTGAATTTGAATGTTGGCCTGTCTTGCTAGGTTGGGGAAGTTCTCCTGGATAATATTCTGAAGAGTGTTTCCCAACTTGGTTCCATTCTCCCTGCCACTTTCAGGTAAACCAATCAAACGCAGGTTTGGTCTTTTCACATAGTCCCATATTTCTTGGAGGCTTTGTTCATTCCTTTTCATCCTTTTTTTCTCTAATCTTGTCTTCACACTTCATTTCATTACGTTGATCTTCAATCTCTGATATCCTTTCTCCTGCTTAGTTGATTTGGCTATTGATACTTGTGTATGCTTCACAAAGTTCTTGTGCTGTGTTTTTCGGCTCCATCAAGTCATTTATGTTTTTCTCTAAACTAATTATTCTAATTAGCAATTCCCCTAACCTCTTTTCAAGGTTCTTAGCTTCCTTGCATTGGTTAGAACATGTTCCCTTAGCTTGGGGAGGTTTGTTAATATCCACCTTCTGAAGCCTACTTCTGTCAATTCGTCAAACTCATTCTCTGTCCAGTTTTGTTCCCTTGCTGGCAAGGAGTTGCGATCCTTTGGAGGAGAAGTGGCATTCTGGTTTTTGGAATTTTCAGCCTTTCTGCGCTGGTTTTTCCTCATCTTCATGGATTTATCTACCTTTGGTCTTTGATGTTGGTGACTTTTAGATGGGGTTTCTGTGTGGACATCCTTTTTGCTGATGTTGATGCTATTCCTTTCTGCTTGTTAGTTTTCCTTCTAACACTCAGGCCCCTCTGCTGCAGGTCTGCTGGAGTTTGCTGGAGGTCCACTCCAGACCCTGTTTGCCTGGGTATCACCAGTGGAGGCTGCAGAACAGCAAAGATTACTGCCTGTTCCTTCCCCTGGAGGCTTTGTCCCAGAGGGGCACCTGCCAGATGCCAGCCAGAGCTCTCCTGTATGAGGTGTCTATCAACCCCTGCTGGGAGGTGTCTCCCAGTCAGGAGGCATGGAGGTCAGGAACCCACTTGAGGAGGCAGTCTGTCCCTTAGCAGAGCTCAAATGTTGTGCTGGGAGATCTGCTGCTCTCTTCAGAGCTGGCAGGCAGGAACGTTTAACTCTGCTGAAGCTGTGCCCACAGCTGCCCCTTCCCCCAGGTGCTCTGTCCCAGGGAGATGGGTGTTTTACCTATAAGCCCCTGACTGGGGCTGCTGCCTTTCTTTCAGAGATGCCCTGCCCAGAGAGGAGGAATCTAGAGAGGCAGTATGGCTACAGCAGCTTTGATGAGCTGCAGTGGGCTCCGCCCAGTTCGAACTTCCTGGTGGCTTTCTTTATACTCTGAGGGGAAAAACCACCTACTCAAGCCTAAGTAATGGTGGATACCCCTCCCCCCACCAAGCTTGAGCATCCCAGGTTAACTTCAGACTGCTGTGCTGGCAGCGAGAATTTCAAGCCAGCTGATCTTAGCTTGCTGGCGTCCATGGGGTTGGGATCTACTGAGCTAGACCACCCGGCTCCCTGGCTTCAGCTCCCTTTCCAGGGGAGTGAATGGTTCTGTCTCGCTGGTGTTCCAGGTGCCACTGGGGTATGAAAAACAAAAACTCCTGGCCAGGCGTGGTGGCTCATGCCTGTAATACCAGCACTTTGGAAGGCCAAGGTGGGCGGATCATAAGGTCAGGAGATCGAGACCATCCTGGCTAACATGATGAAACCCCATCTCTACTAAAAATACAAAAAATTAGCCGGGCGTGGTGGCGGGCGCCTGTAGTCCCAGCTATTCGAGAGGCTGAGGCAGGAGAATGGTGTGAACCCGGGAGGCAGAGCTTGCAGTGAGCCAAGATTGCCATGGCACTCCAGCCTGGGCGACAAAGCAAGACTCTGTCTCAAAAACAAAACAAATCAAAACAAAACAAAACAAAAAGACCTCCTGCAGCTAGCTCGGTGTCTGCCCAAACGGCCACCCAGTTTTGTGCTTCAAACCCAGGGCCCTGGTGGCATAGGCACCCGAAGGAATCTCCTGGTCTGTGGGTTGCAAAGACCAGGGGAAAAGCATAGTATCTGGGCCTGAATGCACTGTCCCTCACAGCAGGGTCCCTCATGGCTTCCCTTGGCTAGGGGAGGGAGTTTCCCAACCCCTTGTGCTTCCTGGGTGAGGCAACACCCCACCCTGCTTTGGCTCACCCTCCATGGGCTACACCCACTGTCTAACCAGTCCCAGTGAGATGAGCCAGGTACCTCAGTTGGAAATGCAGAAATCACCTGCCTTCTGTGTTGATCTCGCTGGGAGCTGCAGACCAGAGCTGTTCCTATTTGGCTACCTTGCCAGCCACTCCCCCAAGAAAGCATTTTTATATTAACTCTTCACTGGTCTAAGGATACCCTGGCCACATGGCTGAATTAATAAAGTCACACTGGGGGAAAGTACATGGCATAAACATTATTTTTGAGGAGAATTTCAACTGGAAGATGAGAACAGTCATCAAGAAATAAAATCTTGCCATCGTTGCACAGTCCAGCTGCCCTGCAGTGAGCACAAGCTGCTGGTACAAGATGTTTGGAAACCAATCAGAAAAGATATCCCTAGTAATACATGCTTTTTTGTTACCATAATAACAGACTGGTAAGAAATTCACTCCTTAAAAACAGCAAGAATGCAAGCTTTTGCCCATCACAGCACTTATGAATGCCTCCTACATTACCACATCCCATCCCAGTTATTCTGTCCTTGGCATCCTTAATTCCTGTATTAGCTGTCTCATCTGCTATAGCCAGTGTCTTTCTGGGGCATTAACACCAAAACAGTGATGTTTCATCAGCATTACTGACTTGTTCTGGCATAAGATAGTTACCAGCGGTGACTTTGGCAAACTTGTCAATGAACTTCTTGCTGCTTCATCATCAACAAATGCTTTATCACCACAAATTTTTAAAACTGTAATGTCGTGTCTCCTCTTAAATTTCTGCAAATGGCCTGTTGAATATTCACAGCTTCCTTCAATTTTTAGTTCATCATGATAGATCTTTGCTTGTTTCATGACCAGTATTACCATTAAGTGACATGAGTTCACTCCAATGCTGATGGATCCACTTTTTCAATACGTGATCGAAATCTTCATTTTTAGCTTTGTGCAGTGTATTTCTATTTTTCATTAACTTCTGTTCATGATTTCAGCACAGAATTTCAATAGCTTATCCTTTTGTTTCTTCAGGTCATATACGGTAGTCATTCCAACACCATACTCTTCTGCAACACACTGCACACTTAACACCACTGTCCAGTTTCTCCAACAGCTTGTCTTTCTGTGCTATAGATAAACATAAGTGCTTCTTTGTGTCCTTGTCACTATTACCCCTCAGGGGTATCTGCAGGCCTTTTGGACATTTTCAACATCTTTACACCACAGAACAGAAAATAAGCAAAAAAACACAGTAAGTGATGCACATAGGTCTTGGCCCCATGTGGGGCATTGCGGGGAACCTGTTATTGGCGCATCCAGCCTGCATACATGCCATTTTATTACCCTCTGTGGAAGTGCTTGTGTGAGGGGAATCTGGGTGTGCAAGGAAAAGATATATCACTGCTACAGAAGGCAGAAGGAGTCTTTTTTCCCTTGGGAACGCTGAATAAACTGTGTGGTGTGCACCTGTGTTTTAATTGCAATTTACCACATGAAGTCAGGTGTGGAATTGTCCACTTGTGGCATCAGCTGGCACTCAGAAAGCTTCAGATTTTAGAGCATTTCAGATTTCAGATTTTCGGATTAGGGATGATCAAACTGTACTGGTTAAGCAGTATGCTACTCAATTTTTCTTTAATCGCCAAAATTATTCCCTCTGCCCCATTTTTTTTTAAACAAGAAGAATAAGGACTTAATAGTGGCCAGATACTAATGAAATATTCTGAAAGGGTATATAGTTCACGGGGACAAAATACGGTATTTAGTAAACTCTACAAAAAAATTCCAATTCTTCTATTTGGTAATCCTGCTCCTGAGTGCTGGTTCTAAGAAAATGGAAGGCTCAATTAAATTCACAAAGATGTTCACTATAGTTAAATCTAGAATATCAAACCCTGGAAACACACTGGATACCCAACAATAAGGGAATAATTTAATAAATTATTATACATTATATATTATAATAAATTTAATAAATTATGCAACAATAATAAAAATATTAAACAGCTCTGAAAATAATTAGGATATTTATAGAAAAATGTTAACGAAGCAACGATATATGAAGAAAGCATGCTACCAAATAGAATATGAACTTTTTATTCCAAATATGTAAAAAATATTATTCACGGCCGGGCACGGTGGCTCACACCTGTAAGCCTAGCACTTTGGGAGGCTGAAGCAGGTGGATCATGAGGTCAGGAGTTCAAGGCCAGCCTGACCAAGATGGTGAAACCCCTTCTCTACTAAAAATACAAAAATTTGCTGAGCATGGTGGCACGCGCCTGTATCCCAGCTACTCAGGAGGCTGAGGCAGGAGAATCGCTTGAACCTGGGAGGCAGAGATTGCAGTGAGCCAAGATCGCACCACTGCACTCCAGCGTGGGCAACAGAGCGAGACTCAGTCTCAAAAAAAAAAAAAAAAATTATTCACATGGGTAAAAAGGTAATAATATAGAAAATAGAAAGTGCTATTGTGGTACAGTGGTGGGATTACTGGTAGCGCTTTGTTCTCTATTGTTCTCCTAAACTATCTGACCTACTAATATTGTTAGGTTTTAAATAACTTTTAAATGCTTTTAGATACTAAATGGGAACCATGTTGAACTGATAAGGGGGGATTTCACAGGGAAGGTATTTTGTGAAATGGGAATGGAAAACAGAAACTGCATTCAGGGCCAGCCTAAAGAAAGTATATAAAGTGCAGACAGCAGGAGTATTTGTGGAAACAACGTAATTGGAAGTAACTTGTTAGGTTGAAGATGGGTCAAGGAGGGAAAATAAAAGGTCAGCAGAAGATTGTCACAACATTGGGTAAATAATTCATGAAATCCATAAAATAACATAAAAAGAACAAGATGAGAGCAAATTTTTCTCACCAAAGTAAAAGAAAAAAAACAGTAGCAACAATTAATCTAAGAAACAGGCAGAATAATAAGTGGAATCAATCTAAGAAATAATAGCCCATTTGAGAATGGATTTGAGAGATAACAATAAAAGCTAATTACAGCTTCTAGTCTGTTAAGTACAAAATCTGGAGGAAAAAGGAAGATGAATCAACTATGAAGAAGCAGTCATCTAAGATAAACTATTTCCTTCTATACACACAAACCACATTTCAGCTATTACCTCTTTCTGTATTACCAGCACCAGACTTATAACCACCAAATTAAAAATTACTCCTTCCAAACATTAAAGTGCACAACAGTTTGTATAACATATTACATTTATCTAAGAAAAAAGTAAAATATAATAAATACATATTTGCTTATATGCTAAAAAATGAAAGGAGAAATAAAAATTAAAAAGATTACCTATCAGGGAGGACAGAACAGACTGTTGGAGTCATAGATAAACAGACTTCTCAGAACATACCTGATTTTGTGGATTTGATTTTGGAACTACATAAATATGTTATATAATTATAAATAAAATTTAGCAAAAACTTTCAAAATGACAATCCAAAAAAAAACAAAAAACAAAAACAAAAAAAAACCAGAAATAAATTAACCTATAATGCTTGACTACAGAGAAAAGAATTTCACGTGACTTTTAAATACAGTAATTTGATTGTATATCCTTAGAATACCCTTAAAAACTAAATAACTACAATAAAAATTTATGTTCAATAATCATATTGGTTCTGTTATTCTGAAACTATTATGTATTATACAATACATTAAAGGTATAATTTTATTAATCATTAGGAATCAGGATTTTCTGATTCCTAAAGATCCTTCCTGAATCATCAGGACAGAAAAAAATACAAACATACAAATAGAAAAAGTTAAAACCCATAATTATAAATTGGGATTGGTAATATCAGTATGAAACGACGATATATTTCCTCTTAAACAGAAAAGAACTGTAGCTCTGTCCACCAATAAAATGCAGAAACAATGACCAATACAGTAGTAATGACCACCCCCACAATGCCCAGATTGTGGTATCTAAACACCATTTTTCACTAAGAAACCAGGACTCCCTGAAGAAATGTCTAATTTCAAGTCTAGGGGAGAAAATGTACAAGATGAACCTGGAACATCTCAACATACCACAAAACAAGGACACTATTAAAGACTAATGTAGTTGTGTCAAAAGAATTTAGAAACCAACTAAGAGGCTCCCACTGGCAAGGATGGAACAATGTGAGCACCAGAAGGAAGATCTGCAATATATTGATAGACATCAAAAATCTTAATAATATGGGGAGTGAAAATCTTATTGGCCAATGAACCAATTCATCTGAAAACATACAAATAAAGAGAAATAATCATGCATGTATCCTGCTTTTCCCATATGAATTGTACCTCAGAGTAAGCAATAATAATAAAGGAAAGTACTTCTTTAAGAATTCTAGCTAATAAATGAAAATAAAGATAAAATGCATTTTGCAACAACCAATAAAATAATAGATCTAGGCAAAGATTATCAATAGCTATTAAAACCATTTGGTAACACTTGTATCCTCTAGTCAATGTTAACATCACTAAAGGGAAAAAACAGACATTATGTGTCTCTTAAAACGATGCAACAAGAAGCATACACCACCACTTATAAAATGTTCATTCTTCCTATTTCCAAAAACAATCAGACTTGAATCTAATCAAGCTCCTAGATTTGGCTACCAGTTTTATGGAAATGCATTGAACAGGAGACCTTGTTAAACTACAATACACAGATGAAATCAGTAAAATCCAGACTATGGGAAACTCTCAGAAAAATTAGTTATTTCTTCAACAAGTAAGTTGCAAGGACAAAAGAGAGAGAAGACTGCTAAGTTAAAAGAGACATAACTACATCAATTAATGCAGTGTGGACCATCACTACACTTACAAACATGGAGTCATTTACCAAGTTACTGCTAAGACCCTTTCCCCTCTACAACCAGCTATCCCTACAGGCACAACCAGAGATACATCAGCCCTAAAACAATATGTTTCTAGTCCATAGTAGGAGACACTGAATGCCCTCTTGCCTGATGTACCCACACAGGAGCTGCTACAGAAGTCCTGCAGGCACAATCACAAACGCAGTCTGTGTTACCATTTCCATCAATATTTACCTTGTTTAAAAAAAATAAAATTCCTTGATTTCTTAGTACTAATAACATCTAAATTAAATATCTCGAACAGAAACAAAATAATCACATCGTTTCCTTGAGTATCTATACTCAGAGTTTACTTTTACTTCCTTCATTCTCTATTAACTTCCAGTGACTTTAAGAGAAATCTCTGAGATGTCACATCCAGCTCCCCTATAATTACTTAAGGCTCAAAGAGATGTAGAATGCTAAGAAGCAAACGAGAAAATGAAGAAAGTCCTAAGTTCCTAAGAGATTCAGTGGCTACCTGGAGAAAATTAAGAATGAAAATTAGAAGCTTGGAATATTCATTTTGCTTCAAGATATTTTATTAGTAACCAAGAGAAATATCTCTCATCTCAAATAGTACCATCTACCTTAGAAAAACAGTAATCTTTCTAATACAGTAAAACCAGCAAACTGTTTGATGAGTATTGGCAGAGAAAAACAACTATCAACAGATGATAATTTATATTGATACACGGATCAGTCGAGTGAGGAGTCAGGTGGCCTTTCCTTCTCTCAACCTTCAAATTATAAAATGGTGAATTCGGAACATGTTTGTAACCAACATTTTAAACAAATTTTCTGTATAAAAATTATTTTTATATTTAGGCCGGGCATGGTGGTGCACACCTGTAATCCCAGCACTTTGGTAGGCTGAAGCGGGAGGATCTCTTGAGGCCAGGAGTTCGAGATCAGCCTGGGCAACACGGCAAAACACCACCTCTATTAGAAATACAAAAATTAGCCGGGCGTGGTGGCACACACCTGAGGTCCCAGCTACTGGGGTGGCTGGGGCAGGAGAATTGCTTGAACCCGGGAGGCGGAGGTTGCAGGGAGCCAAGATCATGCCACTGCACTCTAGCCTGGGCGACAGAGGGAGGCTCTATCTCAAAAAATATATATTTCTGTATTTAACAGGACTATATTCTCATTCACTGCTGTATAAATAGAAATGTTGGAATTTTTTTTAATTACTTAAGGTAACATAAAAGGAAATTTGAAGACTACTACATCTTGTCATTGATTGAGACATTAAATGGGTATCAGAACTAGAAAATAATGACAGATGCTCCCATATCCTACTATAACAGCTGCAGAGTGAAGAAATACTGACTGCATCCATATCTATGTAATCCCTTCCTTGCTAACAGTTACATAAAATACACAATACATCATTAAAGCAATCAAGACACTGTTTTCCTACTTGAGTGCTTGCATTCACTCCTAGTTCATAAACTAGAATATTTCCAAGCCCCAATCTGTCTTAAGTTATATATTATTCACATAAAACTCAATGAAAACTAATACCAAGTACCCTTCTATATTCCTTCCAAGCTCCCTTTGACAGACTATAAATATGGGTATGAATTCTATATAATATATGCTTCCCTCTAATCACTCTCTTAAGACCTACGAACACTAAAAAAAGGACATTTCTGATGATATGCTATTTGTCTTGTCTTTCATATGGGAGGAACACAAAGGTATTAAGAAACTAAGCTAAAATGGAACTCAGATTTCCACATTTCCTTTCCTTTGCTTTTTTTTTTTTTTTTTTTTGAGACAGGGTCTCGGTCTGTCACCAGGGCTGGATCTCAGCTCACTACAATCTCCACCTCCCGGGTTCAAACAATTCTCCTGCCTCAGCCTCCCGAGTAGCTGGGATTACAGGTGTGCACTACCATGCCTGGCTAATTTTTGTATTTTTTTAGTACAGCCATGTTCACCAGGCTGGTCTTGAACTCCTAACCTCAAGTGATCCAAACGATTCTCCTGCCTCAGCCTCCCGAGTAGCCGGGATTACAGGTGTGCACTACCATGCCCGGCTAATTTTTGTATTTTTTTAGTAGAGACAGGGTTTCACCATGTTACAGGCCAGGCTGGAACTCAAGTGATCCACCTGCCTCCGCTTCCCAAAGTGCTGGGATTACAGGCGTGAGCCACTGTGCCCGGCCTACTCTGCTATTAAGCAGCAATTGCCCTTGAGTTCAGGTCTCAGTTGCTCTTCAGTTAATATTTCCATCATCTATCCATACAGAAAATTAGGAGACTAGCAGAGCACAGTGGCTCGTGCCTGTCATACCAGCACTTCGGGAGGCTGAGGCGGGTGGATTGTCTGAACTCGGGAGTTCCAGACCAGCCTGGGCAACATGGTGAGACCCCGTCTCTACCAAAAATACAAAAAAAATAGCCGGGTATGGTGGTGTGTGCCTGTGGTCCCAGCTACTCAGAAGGCTGAGGTGGGAGGATCACTTAAGCCCGGGAGGTGGAGGTTGCAGTGAGCCAAGATTGCTCCACTGCACTCCAGCCTGGGTGACAGAGCGAGACCCTGTCTCAACGAGAAAAAAAAAAAAAGAAAAGAAAAATGTAGGAGACTGAAGAAAAAGCAAATGGCATATCCTTGAAACCATCTTCTTCCTCCTACCTCTTATCATTTACTTTGAAGAGGATGTGTACTTGATGTTTCCTCTGAAGAACCTATGGTAATATAATTTCAAATTTCTCATTTAAAAATTTCATTATATTAAAGATATTTGTACAGCCCTTTGAAATTTATAGTGACAAGATTTAACCTACATTTTGTGAATGTTAGCAGCCCAGGTAATTAGGTATTGTGCAAAACAACTTGGGGCAAGCATATTAATATAAGAAAATGGAATCACCTACCATCTTGACATTCTCAAACTGGGGTACATGGGGTGGTGATCTTGGGTCTAACAGTAGGGACCTTCATATCCAAAGCAGAGAAACATATCCACCAAGTTTTCTTCAAAATTCCATATAGCAACTGTGACAGAATTAAATTGTGAAACAGCACTCACCTTGTGCTACTGTTGACATGACCACAGATGGTGTAGAGGACACCACAGCTGTTACTGCAACTGTATTAGGAATAGGTGATGGTGTAGAACTGCTGCTGCCACTGCTGCTATTACTGACCAGAGAGGACTGTGAAGCAGTTATAACAACTGGCGGCTTCTGGGTTGTAGAAGCAATGACTGACGTTGGTACAAGCTTAGTGACTGCTGCATAGTTATGGGATTTGGAGAGAATGTTGGGCACGAAGGTTGAGCTTGGTGATGTGGTGACTATAATAACCTAAGGAATAAAAAATAAGTTATTTTTATGTACCTACTAAACTACTAATGTATCTAGACTCACAGTTAGTTATATATAATTTAAAAATAGCTTATGAAAAACGAAGAAGCAATTCAACAGAGAATATACAGCTAAAAATATATTAAAATTTTCCTTTACTAGTAATCATCAAAATGCATTTATAAGCAACAATTTTACAAATCAAATATTTTAAAAGATAACATCAACGCTGTATAAGATACAGGAAAGTAGACATTTCAGCATACTACTTAGGGAGTATAAATTGGCACACTCTTTCTAGAAAGTAATTTAAACATTCATTCGTTTATAAATACTTATTGAGCACCTACTATGTGCCAGGCATGGTTCTAGACGCTGGAGAATAGAAGAATGAACAAAAGAAACAAAGTTGATACCTTCAAGTAGCTTACATTTTAGTAGTGGGAGAGAAATAAACAGAAATGTAAGTATATGTCACGCAGAGACAAATGGAAGAGACAAAAAAGTATGGTAGGAGAATAAAGAATGATGGGAGCACTGTATGATTTTTTAAGTAATGTATTCAATAAAGACCTCTCAGTAAGGTGACATATGAACAGAAACCAGAAGGAATTAGGGATATGAACCATGGTGCTACCCAGAAGACCATCCATCAGCACAGGGAGCAGTAAATACAAAGGCCCTAAAGCAGAAGCAAGCTTGGTATGTTCAAGAAACTTCAAAGATCTAGTGAACGGGATAGAAATGTATAGGGTACAAAGTAGTAGTAGACAACTGCAGAGAAGTAATGAAGGACTAAACCATGTAAGAGCATGTTGACAGTATATACCCTTTATATGATGTGATGAAAAAGGTACTTTCTCTCTGAGGTCTTCTGTCCAAAAACCCATAATCATAGTCTAATCATGAGAAGAACATCAGACAAATTCTAACAGTTGGGGTATCTACAAGATACTTGACCAGTACTCCTCAAACTTGTCAAGGTCATCAAAAAAAAGGAAAGTCTGAGAAACTTTCACAGTAAAGAGGAATCAGTAGGAGCCTAAAGAGAAATAACAACTAAATATAATATGGTAACCTGGAACAGAAAAAGATAATAGGTAAAAACCAAGGAAATATGAATAAACCATGGATCTAATTAACATTAATGCATTAATAGTCTTTATTAGCTATAACAATGTATCACACCAATGTAAAATGTTCAGAATAAAGGAGACTTATCAGGAAGTTGGTAAAAAACAAAACAAAGAGAATGAGAAAACTGGGTGCAGAGTATATGAGAACTCTGTACTATCTTCTCAATTTTTCTGTAAATCTAAAACTGTTTTAAAAAATAAAGTCCATTTTTTAAAAAATCATTACTCTACCTGTTAGGTAAAAAGTACAGTAGGGCAATGAAGGTAGAAACAGGGAAACAAATTAAGAAGCTCCTGTAACAAACCAGGCAGGGATGATGGTGAACAAAGTATTTGTGGTGGAAGAAGTAAAAAGTGAACAGATTCTGAATACACTGCAAAGGAAAAGCCAACAGGATTTGCTTGTATGTTGATATGAAGAATGGAGAAAAAGAGAGGCAGGAAAGAGATGTCAAGGTTTTGCCAGTATAACTAGAAAACTGTAGATGATTTAGTGACAAATCATTCCAGACAGAGAGAATAGTATGAAGGAAAGGAACTAATGTCAGAAGTAGCTTGATAAATTTAAAAACAGAAAAGAAAGCAGTGTAGCAAAAAGCACATAGGGCAAAGAGGAGTTGGAAAAGTAAGCAGAGGCTACATCAAATGCGGAATTTAGATTTTTATACTAAGTATAATAGAAAGCCACAGGAATATTTTAAGTAGGAAGAAAAACAAAATTTGATGTATATTTTAAAAGATCACTCTAGCTGCTACATGATAAGAGGCAAGAGGGGAAGCAGTGAGACCACTTAAACTATTGCATCAGACCAAGCAGAAAATGATAGAGGCTGCCTGCACCGGAGTGTTAGTAGTAGAAATAAAGAAAAGTGATCAAAGTCAGATTATTTTGAAAAGTAGAGAGAATAGGATTTGTTGACGAATGGAAATGGCAGGGTTAAGGAAAAGAACGGAATCAAGAATAGCTCCTAGGGCTAATAAGTATTGGCTTATTTAAATCTCCTAACAATTCTATGATACGTGTACTATTATTATCCCCATTTTACAAATGAGAACACAAAAATTATTTAGAAGTCTGTAGTATCACATTTTTATTCTGGGGTGGTATAGTAAAACCCAAAAAAGAGCAGATTATCTCCTTCCTCTTTAAATGAAATTATTTGTACCTAGCTAGAAAAGAAAAACTGTTTTGAAAAATCTAATGAATTTAAGGGAAAATTCTTTTTCATTTTTATATCACTTCTAAAGAAGGCCAGAAGTGAGTCAGTCAAAATTTACTGAATATATCTGTACTCAGGACCTACATCTCAAAGAAGCTCGGACCATAACATTGTTATTATATACTTTGAGTGTTACAGAGAATTACCAGATATAAGTTCTTATCCAGTGTTACAGAGAATTACAAGATATAAGTACTTGTCCATTACTTTAAGGAGTTTGTTAGTTAATTATTTGAGGTATCAAGAAAGATACATAAGATCAGCAAACACCTATATAGAGTCAACCAGCATATTTATAGATAGACTTGATCAGCAAATACCTATATAGCATTATTAGAAAACAACAATCAACCATGATACAAGCTGAGAAGTAGACCAATATGGCAAAAAGACCACAAGCTTAAATGAACCTGCACTTAGATCCTGCCTCTGCCACTTAAAAATGGCAGGCCCCTGGACATGTTGGAATCTCTGGGCTCCAATTTTCATCTATAAAATGGGGATAATAATACCTATCTTGCAAAGTCATTACAAGGATTAAACGATATAATGATGTTAAGCATCTGACATAGTGCTAGGCACATAGCAGGTTGTCAATATTTGGCAGTCAACAAATGGTACTTATTAGTAGCTTATTACTACTACTTAATAAATGTGAAAAGGATATCAGTAAAGGCATTATACATCAAATCAATCTGAAAATGCATTTCAATATACTTTGTTTCACTTAAAACTTTTCTTATTTTTTTCCCAAATTCTGATACCTCTGAGAATCCAAAGAATTCACAGCTGCTGCCACAGCCAAACCATTAGAGTAGTAATGGCAATTAGGGTTCACTTTTGCCAGTTCTGAACTAATTGTAGTAGCTTCCTGGAGCACAATGCTTATAAGGACTTTGAGGCCCAGATAAGAATTCACCAAGGCTTAGCAGGAAAGTATGCCACAGTTAATTAGCAATGTCTGTCATGGGCAAGGGCAAGGGAAGCATTCACACTTGTACCAAATATTTGCAATTTCAGAATTAGAGTATACATGTAGGCTTTAACATTAAGACAAAACTTCAGCAAAATGAATCTAGAGTCTTTAAGAGCATATTTTAGGTTACAGATACAAATGATAAAATCTATTTTGAGATTTCAGCCTGCAAGATGATTTCTGATCTGAAAAGAAGTTATCCTTCATTAGAGATCCACCTTGGAGGAAACCTACTTGTACTTTAAAGTTACTCATTACAACAGGAGGAAGTATAGGGGTTTAAAACCAAGTGAACCAAACAGTGTTTATTCAGGCCATAATTCAAATTACTGACCTTCTAGCACTCACAAAAACTCCTTAAGAGTGCTGGGACTTGCACCCTAAGGACAAAATGAAAAATATCAATCAAGCACATGAAGGCATAAAGCTAAATTCTGCTGCTCTGATATATAAGTGCTGCATCAATGTTATATTTAAAATGAAGGCACCACATTAACACAGGTGGAAATGTGTCTACCCTGAAAATATATTACCTATTTGAATTTGAATAAAGTCCACAAATTCATAAATAATTATACTTAATATAAAAATCACTTCACCTACAATAATTCCTAAGTTGCCTTATACAGGATTTGTGACAAATCCAAAGTGAATGCAATAATGGCAACAGCCTTGGATAGATTTAGAAAAATCCAATTACCCAAGCAAAAGAAAAACATAAAGCTCCAAGAACATTTATTAGTCCTACCCATATCAGCTTGTCCACAAAATAATAAAAGTAATGGCATTGAGTACACAAGAAGTAAAAGAGTACAGTTTTACATCTGGAACATAGTAGGTGCTCAATAAATATTTGTGGAATGAATGAGTCTTATTTTTAATTTAATTTGTTTTAAACATTTGTTTTTTTTAACCATAGTAAGCCAAATCTAAGGTTCTGAACCTGAACTCTCATGGTATGGCTCATATATAACTTGGGAGATAAATATGCCCTCTTTTAAACATCACAAGTCTGAAAACCTCAACTATCCATTCTCAATGGAAAATTCAGAAGAAAAAAAATAAAAATAAATATATGGTAAAGTCAATGAACTTAAAAAAGGTTCACAAACTTCACTGAGTCCTCATCTACTACACGTATTTTTAGCTAAGTCTACCGAAGAAGACTGAAAAGTTAATAGTGTTAGGTGACATTTACTGAGCACTCACTGTATGTATACGTTAAGTTTTTTTTTTGTTTTGTTTTTTTGAGATGGAGTTTAGCTCCTGCTGCCCAGGCTGGAGTGCAATGGCACAATCTTGGCTCACTGCAACCTCTGTCTCCCGGGTTCAAGCGATTCTCCTGCCTCAGCCTACCGAGTAGCATGTGCCACCACGCCCGGCTAATTTTGTATTTTTAGTAGGGACAGCGTTTCTCCATGTTGATCAGGCTGGTCTCAGAACTCCTACCCTCAGGTGATCCGCCTGCCTCAGCCTCCCAAAGTGTTGGGATTACAGGTGTGAGCCACCACACCCAGCCTATGATCATCTTTATTTTATAAAGAAACAGGCTCAAGGGAGGTAGCTAAGCCAGTATTGGAACCAGATACTTCTATTCATTCATTAATTAATTTACTCATTCAACAAATATTAATTAGCACTTACTACATGCCAGGTACTTTTCTAAATACTAGGGAATACATTGAAGAATAAGACAAAGTCTCTACCCTTAGCAGCTTATAGTCCCTGGGAGAAATAGAAGATAAACAACTTTGCAATATAATATCAACTAGTTGTAAGTATAATGAATAACAATAAAACAGAGTACAGGAATAGAAGGATATGGATGGGAGGTAGGTACGCTTTTAGCTACAGCTTTGCTTTACTATTTCTCAAATACTAAATTAAAAGACTAGACAAGAAGCAGGGAAGAGAGAAGAATTACTGAGAAAATAAGATCCAGCAACAAAGGCAGTTAAAAGCGTTATAGTAAGTAGACTTAAAAATTCAGGGCACAGCAGACTGATGCCACCTAATATAGGGCCAGCTTAGAAAGCAATAACTATAATAGCATATAAAAAGTGACATTCAGAAAGATTATCTTGGAGTCATCAAATAAAAATGTAAAAATTATCCTCAGTATAAAACTTAAGAAGTCATCAAAAATAGTTAATTTCTATATATGAAGGGATATGCTTCAATGAACTGATGAATTCATTTATTTGGAACAGCTCATTAATCAACAGTGTAAATAAACAAAACTCTACACTCCATAAAATACCTGCAAGGGAAGGAACTAACAATTGTTGAATACATACCTTACGTTGCTCTTTAAACATCCAATCTCATTTAATCCTTGCAATAATGTCCTAAGATGACATCATTCTCATCTCATAAATCAGTGAACAGATTTAGAAAGACTAATTTATTTAGGTCATACTAGAAGAACTAGGATTCTAACCCAGGACTCTTGACTCTCAAAGTTTTTGTTTGATTCTAATATCATACCATAATCCCTCATCTTCAGACTGAAAACAGAATTACATCCCACAGATCAGCTCATTATCACTTCTAGTTACTAATAATGATAATTTTTAATATATTATATAGTGACATCTTTGCAAGAAACTCGAGGAGGTTCTTTAAGGGGAAGTTATCACAGGAGTAAAGATTCAAAGGTTGAAAGACCATACACCGAACACAGAATTTACCTCCAGTCCTTCCCCAAAATCCCTCTAAAACAGCATGAAGGGATTTTTTTTTAAAAAGGGAAAAGGCACATAAACCTATAAGGTCAAAACAAAAAGGTGACAACAGCTATAAAGTTTGGAAACTGAAAAACAGACAAATAAGAATGGATTAAGCATATCTAAGAGTGTAAAAACCTAAGGCAGTAAAGAGTAACAAAAAATAAGGCAGCCTGCATTTGTGAGCCCCAGAAAGACTCAGGAATTGAGAACACCAGATACTTCTGAAGTGGGGATAAACATGCAACTAAAGAGAGGAAAATTAGTTGAAAAACTGTTTAAGAACGATTTAGATCCCTAGCTATTCTCCCCCATCCTAAGGGAAGGCTAAGAATTTACTGTCATGAGGGAGATTGACAAAGAAATCTAATGACATCAGGCACATCTGGGGGGCCAGGTACTATGCTAAAAACAGAGGAGATAAGTAAAGTATATATATCATGAATGGTGAGCCCACCCAGCCCTTTCCCTCTATTTAACCCCCAAACAAAACACTGCCAACCAGGCTTATATTACTCAAGGCAGGAGACTGGGATATTTCTGAACAATCCTACCAGTCCAAACAAAAGCCCTAAAGACAGTGACAAATGGTGGAGGTAAAGGGGTAGTGGATGTTCCTGAACAAAATAGTCCAGCTAGGTCAATTTACGATGAAAGTCACCAGTCAGCATGTCCCACCCATACACACAGAGCTTTCTGTCACCTTTTTAGTGCCTATTTTCATTCGTAAGCAGACAGCCAGACACTTAAGAAAACTAAATAAAAGAGATCAAAACAAATAGATAAAAGGAACTTACAGAGAGAACATGAGAGAAGAAAACATTTAAAAAATTGTCATGAATCTCATTAGGTAAGAGAATACAATGCTTCTATGAAAGAGTAGGATGCTTTTTTTTTTTTAAAGGAACTTTGAGAGAAAAAGAGTTACTAGAAATTTAAAGTATGAGAGCAAAAATGAAAAACTCTATAAATGTAGTGAAAAATAAAATTAAATGATAAAGAAAATAAAAATACTGAACATTTACTACGTGCAAGGCTGTAACAATTTTTCATATATTATTTCATGTATTTACACCCAAAAAATCCTATAAAATAAATACATTGTTTTCTCTGTTTTATAGATGAGAAAACTCGGGTAGAGAGTTTAGTTTTCCCACAGTCACGCAGCTAGTAAGTGGCAAAAGCTGGGATCTGAAACCAAGAAGTCCAATTCCAAAATACAGGCTTTTTCCATTATATTAGAGTAGGAAAACAATGCAAACAAATGGAAAATGGAAATGAGAAAGATAAATGGATCAATCCAGGCAGTTCAATAGGCAAATAACAGGTGACCCAAAAACAGAAAACAGAGACAAATCAAATAACTCAAGAAATGTATCAGAATTGAAGGACATAAATATTCAGAATAAAAGGGCCCACTGAGTATACAACCTAATCGATGAAATAAAGACCCACACCAAGGAACATTACCTTGAAATTTCAGAATTCTGAAAGTTACTGAAAGTTTGTAAAGAGAAAAACAGTATCTGAAATTAGAATGGTACTGGACTTCCCAAAATCAATAATGGAAGCCGGAAGCCAACAGAGCAACAACATCTTCAAAAATTCACAGGGAAAATCACTTCCAACCTAGAATACTTTTCCTAGTTAAACCATAAAAAAAGTGGGAAGGTAGAATAAAGAAATTTGCAGTCTACCATGCAAGGTCCCCAAAAATTTACTTTCCATCCACCCATACACCAGGTAGCTACTGGAGGATATGCTCTGGCAAAATAAGCAAAGAAACTAACAAAGAAGATCAGAATGATGGTTAAAGAGAGATCCCAGAAATATAGGTGTACAACAAGCCTAGAGAGCCATTATGGTCCATCCAGATCAGTGTGGGAAGACAGAGGGGTCTAAAAACATGAAACTGACAAAATAATAATGACTTCAACATATTTAGAGAAGAGTTTAGGAATGAATTAATAACAGCATACAAAGAATTTAAAAAGAAGATAACAAAAGTTATTCACTTAATTATATCCTTCCTTTCTTCTATGAAACACCTGACAACTTTACTACTTTGGCAAATTAAAACCTGAGTTGCTACAGGGAAGGTCATACAAATATAGGTTAAAATTTTTTTCTATTTTAAATTTTTTCCAAATAGGATTACAACTATAAAATAGAGCATAATTCTTAGAAGAGATTCGGCTGTGTCATATTATGCAAGTCATTTAACATCGCAAAGCCTCATCTGCAAAACTGAAATAATAATACCTATCCCAAAGCCTTATCTGGAGAATTAAACAAAGTAAAAGATGTGAACATCCCCAGCATAATGCCAAGCACATAGTAAGCACTCAGTGCATGTTTATTACATCTGAATCATACCGTCTGAAAGAAACAATTGGCAGGCAGAGACTCCCTCCACCACATACCTTCTGTGTTGTTGTGTTTGTTGTCTGTGTTGATGGTTTAGTGAAGGTTATTTTTACAGGAGACATGTGGGGTGGTAAGGAGTTGGCAATGCTCTGCATGATGTTGCTCATCTTGGGACTACCACTCACAGGCACAGTGATCGTCTTTGAGACTGGAACAACGGCCTTTGGAACTTCCTTTAGAACAACAGGAGAGGAGCTGGAAGAGTTTGTTCGCCTTCGTTTTCTGGGTTTTTCATCTTCATCTGAACAGCTTACACCTGAAGGGCAATGACAATACTGCTATATGTATACCAAACTAATCTTGCATTATACACTTTATTTTTAAAATCTTTATATCATCCTTGTCCTCTCTCTGTCTTAAGCCATTAGCCAATAAGTTCTATCAATCCTCCCTCAGAGAAGTGGTCTCTGAATGCCTTCCCTCCTTTCTTTTAAGACAAAGTCTCACTCTGTCGCCCAGGCTGGAGTGCAGTGGTGTGATCTCAGCTCACTGCAACCTCTGCCTCCCAGGCTCAAGCGATTCTCCTGCCTCAGCCTCCCAAGTAGCTGGGATTACATATGCCCGCCACTACAGTCAGCTAATTTTTATATTTTCAGTAGAGGCAGGGTTTCACCATGTTGGCCCAGGCTGGTCTTGACCTCCTGACCTCAGGTGATCCACCCGCCTTGGCCTCCCAAAGTGCTGGGATTACAGGCGTGAGCCACCGTGCCTGGCCTTCCCTCCTTTCTTTAAACCTATGGTCATGTCGGGCCTTCTTATCTCCTGCCTGTATCTTAGCAACAATCACCTAAAAGATGTCCATGCTTCCAGTCTGTCCACTTCTATCTACCCTCAATCCTACTACTAGTTGCAAAATTTCACATCTCATCATGCCTATGCACTGCCTAAAATCCTTTAGTAGTTTTTATCTCCCTACAAGATGAGGCACAACATCATTACCATATCATTCAAGACTCCATATCTTTCCAAGAACACAATACCTGTTACATCCAACCCCATGTACCCCTATAATCTTGGGATTCTGAACTGCTAACCATTCCCCAAAGCCACCTTAACCACATTCTATCCATCTCTGAGTATCCATATACTATTGTTCCTTGGGGAATACCACCTAACATCAATGACCTCTTCATCATTCTGCAATCATCATCCTACAAGCCATCTCCTTAGTGAAGCTTTCCCTTATTCCTCTAAGCAAAGCTAATCCACCTCTCCCCTAAGCTGTACCACTTACCAGATGGCAATGTGATTGTCTACATATCTCCCATTAGTAAGGGGCTCCCAGAGGGTAATGACTAAGTCTTATTGGTTTGTTTCCCCAGTATAGTGCCTTGCACATACAAAGTTAGGTAAATAAACAATTACATCTCAAACTAATGTTGTTGGTATGACTTCTGAGTATAAAGCAATAATCTTCCTGTTACTTAAAACTACATATTATATGAAATAGTTTCTTCATGTTTGAGATGCACTTTCAGTATTTTACTTATTTATTTATTTATTTATTTATGAGATGGAGTCTCACACTGTTGCCCAGGCTGGAGTGCAGTGGTGCGATCTCAGCTCACCACAACCTCCGTCTCCCAGATTCAAGTGATTCTCCTGCCTCAGCCTCCCAAGTAGCTGGGATTACAGGCACCTGCCACCACACCTGGCTAATTTTTTGTATTTTTAGTAGAGATGGGGTTTCACCATGTTTGCAAGGCTAGTCTCAAACTCCTGACCTCAGGTGATCTGCTCGCCTCGGCCTCCCAAAGTGCTGGGATTACAGGCATGAGCCACCATGCCTGGCCTAGTGTTTTCTTTTCTTTTCTTTTCTTTTAAGATGGAGGCTCACTCTGTTGCCCAGGCTAGAGTGCATGGCACGATCTCAGCTCACTGCAACCTCTGCCTCCCAGGTTCAAGTGATTCTCCTGTCTCAGCCTCCCAAATAGCTCGGATTACAGGCACCTGCCACCACACCTGACTAGTTTTTATATTTTTAGTAGAGATAGAGTTTCACCATGTTGGCCAGGTTAGTCTCGAACGCCTGACCTCAACTGATCCACCCACCTCAGCCTCCCAAAGTGCTGGGATTACAGGCGTGAGCCACTGAGCCCGGCTCCAGCCTAGTGTTTTAAAAATGATCAAAAAGTAGGTCTCTACAGTTACTTTAAAAGACCACCTTGGCTAAATCCGCAGAAATCAGATATAAATTTAATTAATAGTCCTAGATTCTGCGTTTTTTCTTTATGAACTAAAGCCTCAACTGTTTTTGTAGACTTTTTAAAAATCAAGTGAGAAACATGAAACACAGCAAGTTAACATAGAAAATCTCTGCAGAGCAGACATAAACAATTATATAGCATGACTCATGAAATTAGTAATAAAATATAACCCCTACACCTTCAATTTTTTAACTTTTAATTTAAACAGGGCCGACAAAGACCTAGAATTGTTCCTGTCTAAAACAGCAAACTTTACCTCTAAGTTACAAAGAAATCAAGTTTATAACTATATTGAGAAAAATGAAAATCAAATATTAATCACCTCCAGTTGACAGGAAAAACAAAGCAAAAAATAAAATTTAAAAAGATTCTGGCTTCCTCAGTTTCTGTCTCTCACTTCCTCTCTCACCATGGGATCTCTCTGCATACACCTGCTCTCTTTCCACTTTCTGCCATGAGTTGAAGCGGCATAAGATCCTCACCCAAACTTGGACTTTCCAACCAGCAGAATCGTGAGCCAAATCAACCACTTTTCTTTTTTTTTTTTCTTTTTTTTGAGACAGAGTCTTGCTCTGTCGCCCAGGGTGGAGTGCAGTGGCGCAATCTCGGCTCACTGCAACCTCTGCCTCCCGGGTTCAAGCAATTTTCCTGTCTCGGCCTCCCGAGTAGCTGGGACTACAGGCATGTGTCACCACGCCCAGCTAACTTTTTGCTGTTGTTGTATTTTTAGTAGAGACGAGGTTTCGTCAGGTTGGCCAGGCTGGTCTTGAACTCCTGACCTCAGATGATTCGCCCGCCTCGGCCTCCCAAAGTGCTAGGATTACACGCGTGAGCCACCGTGCCCGGCCCCTTTTCTTTATAAATTACAAAATGTATATATAAAGCAACATTGTCTTAACAGAAATTAAAAACAAAAAAATGAAAAAAAAATGAACAGGACACCAAACTGCTTCATAGGGTAGAATCAAGGAATTAAAAACTACAAACAAAAGAAACTTCAAAAATTACAGTCAATTAGAAATAAAGATAGGCTCTCTAGAATGTTTCACTGAATATAACAGCTGGATAATACATTATATAAAATAATCTAAGAAAATACTACAAAGATTAAAATTATAGGAGAAATATTGAATAAATTACATAAGCACATTCCTTCAGTTTCTATTCACAACATTTCTATTTCATGACAATCAAAAAAGTGAATTCTTAAGGATAACACAGTTCAAAGGCAGATTACCCACAGACAATGAAAATGAAGTCACTTCTGAAACCCCAGAACTGATTAAAAAAGCAATATATACCTAGTCATATGTAAAGAAAGGAATTCTTTAAAATCTTCAAAAACTAACCTACTAACAGCTAGTGGACCAATGATTTAATCCAGGAAGGCAGGTCTAATCAGAGCCTAGACTGCAGCATTTAGCCAAGAAGGCCCTGATAACACTGAGAATATCACTTACTTTTGACATAAACAGTACTTCCACTTGGCAAGACAACTACATTGGAGGCAGGACTGGCAGGTCTTGGAGACTTAACCGTTGCTATGCTGCCACTTGGAACAGGGGTAGAGGTTGGGGTTGACGTGGTACTTGTGTAGGAATAGCAAACCACTACTGAAGGAACGATAAAAAAGTTTGCTGTTAACTTTCACCAAAACTGTCCAGGCATACAAAAAAATTATTTTTATTGCAGGCCAATTTTAACATTTTCATGTGATCAGAAGTCAGAGGCCAGTACTAGGTATTAGGTCCACAGATTAAAAGGCATTAATAACCTTTCCTGAAAATTATCACTTAAATAGATTTTTCCCAAGTATTTAACAGCTTGTCTACAGGTGACATTGCTGACGGAGAAAAACACAGTTACAAAGAAATAAAGTTTAAAATTATACTGAGAAAAAATGAAAATAATTTTCACTCATGGCAGGAGTGGGACAACAGGCACTTACTTGTATTCCCTTTTAATACTAATAGCAGCACCAATGATATGGGTGGATAATTTTTCCCTAACCTTAGCAATTTCCAATGTGGCCACTAGGGAACAATCAAGGAAACGTTCTTTTCTATAAATCAACTCGCTAGTCATTGCCATCCAAGCAGCACAACAACTCAACTAAAATAATGACAACATCATATTTCAACCTATCATTCAACGAAGGGATACAGCTAAACAACAGTAAGAATAGGTTATAGGCACCATTTATTGAGTACCACACACTAAATCCTTTCCATACATCTTCACTAATTCTCACAATATCACATTCTCATTTTAAAGATGAGGAACCCAAGGCTCACAGAAGCTCAAACTTGCTGGAGGTCATACAGCTAGGAAATGACAAATTAAGATTCAAACATGGATTTGACTAGTGGAAACTCTGTATTCTTTCCACTCTACCTGAGAGTCAGTAGATGGAAGAACTCGATGGAGGCCAAGTTTATACACTGTCTTCCTCCAAATATACCTTTTCTCACCCTAAAACAGAGCCTGTCATGCATAAAAAAAGTGTCTTACTCTGTTCCATGGCCATTGCTAGGTAAGCAAAGACAATTCCCCAGAGTAACCTGACAAATGCATTGTTTTTAGGGTCATTGTCATGCAACATCAAACTAAACTACTTGAGTCAATCCAAATATGCTCTCTCAAATTTAATATTACTCTTGGTGGCCTCTAGAGAATTGGAGGATTTTTAAAGCATGTGTCAATTACTAGATAAATAATGATAAAACCCTTCTGCCAGGGAATGGATTCAGCACATTCATTAACCAGAACAAAGAGGTAGCATATATCACTGATTCCAGAAAATGAAAACAGCTTTATTTTCTAAAGCTATCAGTTCAGAATCATTTTTTAGTAGCTAAATGACTTCTGTTACCTTATTTATTTTCTAATGTCATCCATTAAGGCCTTCTATTCATTTTTAACAAGACACACTGATATCAAAAATCCATTCCGAGGTTTTTGCAATTTTGATGATTAACATAATTCACACCTTCGACAAAAGGGAGACTAAATTTTGTCTAAGACTAAAAACCTGGCAGTCTAATTTCAGAATTAGTTTCCTACTATGTTTCATAACCTTTAAACACTAGAATAAAAGTAGATGAAAAATAAGACAACTTTTCTTGAAATTTTCTTGAAGATTCTAAGAAAAGTAATCTCTAACACAGGCATATTTTTCTACTCACCTTCCTTGCTTCCTGTTTCTGCAGGCACTGGAAGAGATGCATTATGCTGGATAGCTGCATTAGCAACAGCATTAGCTGTTACAGTAAAGGCGGTTTGGGGAACGAGCCGCGGCATCAGTGGTACCAATCGACGACCTTCAATGGACCATTCTGAAGAGCTATTAGGTCCAGACATACTAAACAAAAAAGAAAACGCTGCTACAAGGGTTTTCAATCACTAAAAACAAATCAAACATATATGCTCAAACATATATAACTTTTTAAATTATAAAAAGTGCCCTGAGTGAATAGGAGAGGCTTTATTTTAAGCAAGCAAGATCAAAATTATGAATAATTATAATTCAAGGAATGTCACACACTTAGGTTCTTACACAGTTTATTCTATAATCTGAATCTTATCATGAACATAACTGAAACTACAAGAAATCTTCCTATGCCTTCTAAATAAATATCGGCCTTGGTTTCATTAACTTAAATCTGCTATCACTAATGAAAACTAGTATTTCAACTAATTTTTAGAAGTTAATTTTATAATTAACACAAGAAAGTAAAAAGCACTTATAATTTTAAAAGTCAGATTTTCCTTAATTAAGGATGGAATTCACTGAACCTTTTGAAAATTATCTAACTGCCTGCATGGCCAGAGGTTCTAAGGCTTTCAAACAAGGGAAACTGAGGCAGTAAACGAGGGAGCCTAAGTAGAAAAGAAGAGTGCTGTATATATAACCGTATGTGTCACTGACAATGTATTGTTATTATCCTTCCTGTTAAAAACAGACTAGATCTAACGACACTAGAAGAAACGCACCATTACTTTTATTTATTTATACCACCCTTCACTCTAAGAAGGAATTGAGACAATTGAACTCTCTAAGCAAACACCATTCTCAGTTTCTCTACCCTAAATTCCTGGAGCAAATTTTATTCCAAGAATCCAACCAGAGGTTGAAATATCAAAACGTAGTTGTATCACTTCTCTTAACTTGGCTCTATGAAAGACCCTGACTAATGATTAGTGCTGAAGTTTAAATTCACTCAGAAATAATCAATCTCTTCACACTAAATCTGAAATATTTCTGCATTTGAAACCATAGGTTCTTCAAACTAACTTAGAGTTTAAGACTCTGTATGTCCACCCATTCTCAGATTTAGATAAGAGTATAAAGCCCTTGTTAGTGGGCAGTGGAAAAATGATAATGCTAATAATGATAGTAATGATGATAGTTATCATTAAACACTTACGTCAAGGATTGTTCTAAACATATTACATGTATTAACTCTTCAATCCTATGAATTTGGTAGTATTATTACCTCCATTTTACAGATGAGGAAACTGAGTCAGAGATATCAAATAACTTGCCTAAGGTCACACAACTAATAAATGTCTCCTTCGACCAGCATAATCATACTACTGAAATTATTTGACAGATAAGTAGAAAGTATAAAATTTTTCAAATGGGTTTTGCCTTTGATGTATACCAACTGGATAGTGCTGTTGAATTACTACCAACTTTCATTGAATGGAATAAATCACTTTTACAATTTAAGGATTTAAGTTCAGCTCAGAAAGGAATTTCTAAGAGCCGATGAATCCAGCTGGGTTACTGTGGAAAATGTGTAAATTCCTTTATGGTTTAACACAGTCCTACCTAAGACAAAGGAAAGGGGAATTCCTAAAACTTCAGTAACACTCACAAATTTGTTATTATATAATCCCCAAGTTGATGCTACTTTTGAAACAAAGAATGGTACAAACAAGAAAGAAACAGAAAAGCTCATTGTTAGAGGAAAAAATTCTAAAAGCTATTCAGCATATTCTTGGCTTACTTTTATTTTGCTATCAGTTTATTATAATATCACTAATAAGCTTGCTTGGTGAGAGTTTACCACACAAATTAAGTGACATCTACACTTACCTGGTGCATTGTTTAAGTGGTGGCAGAAATTATGGAAGATTAATAATTTGAAGCACATGAACATATGCTACTGAAAAGACAAAACTTGCAGTGCAAAAGACACAACTGCAACTTTTAGAAAGATCTATAAATCTTCCAAATTTCTACTCATGCAAACATGCTCAAACTTTGAGTGAAAAATTAAGTATCATGTTAGAATTAGATCAGAAATTCCTATTTGCTTAGTAATGAAGATGTAAGTGTAAATATGCATTAGTTACACAAGTTATCTAAACTAGATTTTATAGACTAAACATCTTCCTGGAGGGCTTCACTGAGATACTTTAGTGTGAGTATAAAAGTGTCTCTCTATTTATACTAAGTATGACAGGGGAAACCTTGCTCCAGTCCCTTTTCTGAGAAATCTAAGATTATACTAATGAAACTACCTTGGCCCACATATCCTTTGGTGTATAAGGCACCAGTAAGAAATCCTCATCCTCACACAGAAACTGACCCAGTATCCTGTGAATGTCTGAGTGATGGGGAAAGGATTAAGAGAGCAAAAATTCCAGATAGACACTTTCTCCTGAATCTAGAGACAACATGGGCAAGAGTGGTCCAATTAAAAAATCCGAAGCTCCTTGACATCCAAGGCGTTAATACTGTAACATTCTGACATAATTAAAAACTGAATTAAGAGTATCAAACTACTTAATAAGTGGCCTGGTGCCAAACAATAAACACGTGTTATGTTTCAAGCCACAAGAATGGCTTTTCTTTGATCCCAGATATCCCACTCCTTTTGTTTCCCCCTCCTTTGTGCTCAATCTTCTCAGCTTTCTCATCACCTTTCAACCACATTCCTTCAGGCCTTAACTCCTATTTTGAGTGGGGGGAGGGGAGGGGAGGAGAAAGGGAATGCAGTCAGTTCAGGCGCATTCCTTTAGTTGTTTTTCTAGGCTTGGAGTATGAAGCCCTCCTATAGATAATCTTTGGAACTAGGCTCTGTTGCTACTTCTGAGGGGAAGAGGGCAGAGGAGATGGAAAGAATGAGAGATCTATTCCTTCCTCACCAATCCCCACTCACTGACCCCTTGAGCTCAACAAGTAAATAAAACATCTGATCCAACTAAAACAATAATATATTAAAACAAGAATACAGAAAAACCTAAGAAGCTCAAAATTATACACTGAAGTAAACTCTTTTCAAAAAAATGAAATTTATGTATTAAAGAAATCAGAAAGGAGAGAAAAAAGAGGAAACACAGGCAGATAAAAGCCAACTCTCAATTATCCATGCTGATGGAGAGAGGAGGGAAAGGGAGAGGTCAAATAGATTAAAGAAACTCATATATTATCCAAAAATATTTTGGCAAATACTTGTAAATTCTTCCACCAAACCTTTTCCAGGACAACTAACAAGTAGTAAAATGACTAATTAAAATTTTCACCTCCTCTCCCTTCCCACCCTCTGACTAGAGGTACTCCCAAGCAGCAAAATGGCTAAAGGGTGGGCAGTATTAGGAGGGGGAGGAGGGGAAGAGAAGGAAAGCAAGGGGCATGGTTAATTCATAAATGGAATAATGTGCCCCTGAATAATTGAGAGCTTCAATTTGGAAATAAATACAAGAAAAAGCCTGAAATAATAATAACCTATTTGCATACCTGTAACTTGGTCTTTCACCCAAATATAAGGATAAATTCATTCTTTAAAGGGGAAAAAAGGAAAAGGAGACTAAATAAATGTTATCCTTTAAGTATGAAACTGATGCATCAACTTACAACTAGTTGCCCCACAATACCTTTCCAATGCTTCTACAATACTAATTTGTTTCTAAGTGCCTCTGAATGCAAGCTAAGGTTTACTACTTTATTCTCTAGCACATAAATTTCCTATTACTAGTTCTCAAATTAGAATCTAGGCGCAGTTACCATTACTTCTAGAGCACCCCAATTCAAAAGCTTAGAGCAAATTAAAGAAGGAACACATTGACTAATATTTGAGTGTTTCAACCATGTTAGCCTAGCAACTAGATTACTAAACGTCTCTAATAGAAAATTCCCAAATTTCTACAGTGCATACCTACCACTGAAGAATCTCAAAATTCCAGAATAAACAGCTCAACCTTCAAACTACGTTGTTGAAAAGGTAGCACCCCATTTTATGTTAAGTAAAATGAGGGACAGTGAAGCACAAGATGAAGCTCTTTGGGGTCAATTCAAATATTGCCAATTGACTTAAATACAATGTTTAAGTTATCACATTATGGAAATGCACTGAATTTTTCCCTTTAGTTTTATTTAACATTAAAACATAAAAATAAAAAACAAATGAATTATACTATAACATATTTTATGAAATGTTTTATCATCTTGTACAAACATTTAAAGGCTACTTTCTGTTCCTTTGTATTCTTTAGGAGGCACTGTCTCCATACATACTCAATTAAGGCTTAATCCCTGCCCTCAATCCTCTACCACCCTCCACCCCTCCTCTTAAATAGTTATAATGATCAGAAAACAATTTGGTAAGAATCTTTAATCGTTTTTTTTTTTGGCTTTTTAAAAATAAATTAAGAGATGTTATATTCATATTTCTTAAAGACAGAACACAAATTTTACATTTTTTTCTGAATCTCAAAACACATGAAATAATGAGTCAGATATCAAAAAAGTTACAACGCCTATTTATAAGATAATAACATATCAAATACCATTACAAAGAACCTCTAAAGGGCTTTCAATTTTAGGGGTCACAATACTTTGTTACTGAACTTGGCCTCAAGTAAGTGAATCATCTGCTAAATTGTGGTGATTTTTAGTTAGACAGAGATTACATTGTAACAGGATTTGACCTGAGTACTTAAAGCTTGCCTAACCAAATGCAAAAAAAAACTCAACTGAATAAACAGTTAATATCACTTTTACTGCTATGATCAGGATCCCTGAGTATAGAGATATTGTTACTTAAAAGACTCAGGAATCTGCTACACAATAGGAAGACTGTTTCAAAACTGTGTTATACTATGTCATAAAAAATCAGGGATGGTACGACTAATGGCTTACTTATGTGCAATTGTTGTTAACCGTTCATCGTTTACTGCTCTCCGAACTTCAGCACGGTGGCGTTCTGTTGAGATGCTATGAAGAAAAATAGCCATTATAGAACTCTGCCAAGCAGGCAGCTCTTTCTATACTTTCATTAATGTTTAAGTCAACATTTTTGGGGGGAGAAAGGGGACAAGATTGCTTTGTGAAAAGATATAGACAGGAGTCTAATATATATATCTTCAAATGCTTTAACATCTTAGAAAAGGATTCATACTAATTCTGTGTAACTGAAGAAATATTTAGTTGCAAATTAGAAATCATAAGAAGACAAATTCAGCCTGATATCAAGGTATTACTTCCAAATCTCAGAAATGTCAGACCATGGGTAAGATTAGCAGAGCTTCCTGCTATCTAAACATGCAAACAGATGCTGAATGGCTTCCTAATTGTGACTGCTGAGAAGAGGATTTTGTCACTTACCAGAAAGTTTTCTAAGGTCTTTTCTAAGGCTTAGGAGTCTATAATTTAATGTTCAATGAATATAATAAACAAATGGAGTGGCAAGATAATCTGTTTCCCATGGCTATATGCTATACAACTTAACCCCAGGGTAATATTCCTTTATTATTCAATACTTTAGCTGCATATCTTCTACATTACGTTACCAATGGTAAAAATGTGCTTATATTAATCCTGATTAAACACATGTAAAGTTAATAATAGTAAACAACTTTTTAAAAGGTTATACCCATTCCATTCATAAATACTCAATAAAATGAATACCACTCTTCAAATTGTATTCCATACTATTTAAGCTAAATCTCTAATATGGACCAAAACAGAATTAAGAGGCTACAAAACAGAATTTATGAGAAATATAAACAACAAACAAATACAAATTGTTAACTATGAAGACAGTAAGATTGAGAATTTGGCTTAATAACATCCCTATATTAATGTTAAGTAACAGGAAGAGCCTCTTCCATATTTTCACTTAAAAAAGACTATGTTTAAGGCCATGACCACATAATCACTACCCATTTATGTAAATTAAGGCATCTTCCTCACATCACCTCTTCCCTCCAACAAATGCCACTCTAGATCATCATATCCAGTTCCTGCTCTTCTTTCCTTCACCTATGTCAAAAGCACCTCCCTTACCCAGGTGGGCTAAAAGTAAGATAAACTGCCTTCAAGTCTTTCTGAAGAGTTTGCACGCTCTTCATTCTGGATTATATTCATTCTGGATTACACAATAAATGGTAAATTATACAATTTTCTGTAACAGAGCACACAACTGGGATGGAGTCTCTTAGCACCAACAATTTGAACACCTCTGTTCTTCAACTTAATTTGACAGTTACTTAATTTGAGAGTGATAAGTAATAAAATCCCCCAAAATGAAATTTCTAGAGTCTCACAAACATTTACAATAATTTACCTAAGAACTTTTGATAGTTCTCCAAGAAGATCTTTCTTTTCCTTGGTGAGATCCCCCTGTGCCCGAAGTGCACTGATAACTCCAGCATATGCCTCCAATTCTAAAAGAAGAAAATTATTTTATCAAGATAGGCCTTTAATATTTTAATACTATGGCTATGTATAGTGAAACTTCAGGGCAAAAAAAAACTAAAAATAATTAAATACAAATATTGTTTTAAATTCCTTTCAAAAATTTTATCTAATAACATTAAAATGTGACTTTTATAATTTTATATTTTGTTTTTCATTGCCTCACAGAAGTCATGTATATAAAATGTTTAGGTAGAAAAATCTAACAGTAGATATTTTGTTTCACACATTGTCACTAAAAAACATATAACACAAATGATACCAACAACTGGGAATAGGCACCAACTGATGTAACAAGGCTGAGATGTTTTCAGCATTACTAAAAGGTATCTTCATTAATCAACTCTTAAAATAATTCCTTAGGCTTGCCTAAGAATTCAAACTATATTCTACCTCCCTCCTGTGTAATTGAAAGTACTGTAAATAGTATGCAATGGAAAAAATATTGGAACAAAATATTCTGACTCCAGCACTGCCACTTATTAGTTATGTGACATTCAGCAAGTCTTTTCTCATCTCTAAACCTGTTTCCTTACCTAGAAGGGACTTTGTAGGTACCCTCCAGAAGCAAGATCCTCTGCATCTATAAAAACTATCATCAAAATGACTAATTGGGAAACATAAACATGAAATGATCTTGCAGCAACTAGGACATAATATACTGAATCCTAATACTAGACATCTTCATTTCACTCTCTCCACAGAATTAACCATTAAGAAATAAAACTGTCAGGCCAGGTGCAGTGGCTCATGCCTGTAATCCTAGCACTTTGGGAAGCCGAGACAGGCAGATCACCTGAGGTTGGGAGTTCGAGACCAGACTGACCAACATGGAGAAACCCCATCTCTACTAAAAATACAAACTTAGCTGGGCATGGTGGTGGGCGCCTGTCATCCTGGCTACTTGGGAAGCTGAGACAGAAGAATCGCTTGAACCCAGGAGGCAGAGGTTGCAGTGAACCGAGGTGGCACCACTGCACTCCAGCCTGGGCGACAGAGAGAGTCCGTCTCAAAAAAAAAAAAAAAAAGAGAGAAAGAAAGAAAACTGTCAGTCTCCAGGACTCGTTAAAAAATAAAACCAAAAGTCCCCAGTGGCCTCCAATGAACTATACATGCTCTCAGTGTCGCCTTTGTGTACTACCCTTGTGTAGTACCCTCCCACATTGACTCCAGTCTTGGCATATGACTTGCTTTGGCCAAGGGAACAACAGCAAACATGATGCAAACAGAAGCTTGCTAAGTACTTGCACACAGAGCCTTGCTCTTTAGGAACCAACTTTGAGATCACCAAGCTGTGAAGAAGCCCAGAATGAAAAGCCACATGAAGAGAGAGTCCAGCTACCTCAGCTGAGCCTAGTCCCCATATAAGCTACCACTGAATACCAGAAAGGACTCAGACAAGGCCAGCAACCCACAGAAAGGCAAGAAATAATAAAACAGTTGTTTTAAACCATTAACTATGAAATAGATATATCTGAGTAAACCAAGAATGGAGGGAAATAAATGTCCAAACTAGAGTTGTTTTCATAGTCAAGTTATGAGTATTTGCTATTTGCCAATACCTGACACACAAGAGAAACTCAAAAAATGTGAGCCAAATAATGAAGAAGTGCCCACAGAATAAGTACTACACCAATAATAAACTAATAGTCGCATTCAGTTGATATTATTCACAGTTCTGTCAAAAATAAGCTTTATATAGAAGACTGGGCTGGGCTGCCTACCTTAAATATTTTTACATTAAATAGAAATGTCTGGCCAGGTCCAGGCACGGTGGCTTACACCTGTCATCCCAGCACTTTGGGAGGCCAAGGTGGGCAGATTGCTTGAGTCCAAGAGTTCGAGACCAGTCTGGGCAACATGGCAAAACTCTGGCTGTACAAAAAAAATACAAAAAATTAGCTGGGTGTGGTGGTACACACCTGTAGTTCCAGCCTCTCAGGAGGCTGACGTGGGAGGATCACTTGAGCCCAGGAAGTCAAGGATGCAGTGAGCTGTGATCATGCCACCACACTCCAGCCTGGGCAACTGAGCGAGATCCTGTCTTAAAAAAAAAAAAAAAAATCTGGCCAGGCACCATGGCTCACACCTGTAATCCCAGCTCTTTGGGAGGCCGAGGCAGGAGGATTGCTTGAGCTCAGGAGTTCAACACCAGCCTGGGCAACATGGCAAGACCCCATCCCTACAAAAAATTTAAAAATCAGCTGGGGGTGGTAGTGCATGCCTGTGGTCCCAGCTACTCAGGAGGCTGAGGTAGGAGGATCACTTGAGCCTGGGAGGTTGAGGATGTGGTGAGCCATGTTCATGCCACTGTACTTCAGCCTGGGTGACAGAGTAAGACCCTGTCTCAGAAGGAAAAAAAAAAAGGAATGTCTGGTCCAACCAAATGACCCTAAGTTTAAACATCCTGCATGTTCAACCTGTGTTGGATACTATGTAGACATTTCAATGTGGTGGTCACTCTTGAAGGACAAAGCTCTGCTGCTCAGAGTAGTGAAGGAAATACTTAGTTTCAGGAAACATGTTTCAGCTTTTATCGGACCCAGAATAGAGTCCAGAAAAAGCACTAGGGATAACCAAGAATGCAGTATACTCTAAATGTTTATGCCTTCCCCCATTTATGAAATATTTTATTCAACAGATCAGTATTGAGTCCCATTATATATACCAAATGGTGCGCTAATCCTGCCCTCAGGGAGTTAAGTGCAGAGGAGAAATACATCATCTAGCGTAGAAGCAGAAGCTTTAATCAGAAAGAGAATTGTGTGCCAGGCAGGCAGGGAAAAAAAAAAAAAAGCAAATGTACAAAAGAAATAGAGTAAAAGAACAGATAATGTTTCATATTATTCCAGTAACTTCCAGTAACAGTCAGTAACTATGTTTGAGAGTTTTACACTAAGGGCAGTAAAAATATGTCTGTACTTGGATAGTCCCTAACTCAAACCAAACTACTAATTGAACATTACTGCTACAAGGTATCATGGAGAATATTTCTAGGAACAAAACAAAATCCCTATCCTCAAGGTGATTAAAATCCAACAAGGCACCTAAGAAATATATCCAAATAACTATTTTAAAGATTTTAGTTCACACATGGAAGAGAATAGAGAACGGTAAAAATGGAAAAGTAGTTTGTGGCCAGACTGAGAAAAGCCTCTATTTCCAGTCTAAAATGTTTTTATTTGATAGGACTCAGTAATTGATTGATTGTGGGAAGTAATGACAGAAGGCAGTCAGATTTTGCAGCCTGCAAAATGTTTAGGAGAATGGCAATGCCATAAAAAGAAATGAAGAGGTCAAAGTGAGGGAATAGTTTGAGAAAAATGAAAAAGAAGTTCACACTTGCGACCTGTGGAATTTATGATGATCAAGACATTACTTCAGAGAAAATAAAATTAACTAAAGAAATACAACAAATATTTCTGACATTTCAAGTCTAAGAAGTCATGTACAAAATCAAGAGATGGCAACCTCACACACACAAAACTGGGACTCTGAACACAGTTACCACAGCTATAGAATCCACATCACTTCCTCCTCTTCACAAGAAATTCACTCATTGTAAAGAACCCTATTAGCTTCCCAACCTCCTTCACATTTGTTGATGTCCATTTTGATGGGTATCCTTAGATCCTCACATACCTCAAATTTAGTTGAATTTCTGGTATTATTTTTCAAGCAATTCTATCACAGTGTTAATATAAAAGTAGAATAAAATAACAAACACATATGAACATTCCAAAAACGAAAGATTTGCCAAACCATTTATATAAAGCCCTCAATTTGGTCCATTAAATCAGCCATTCAAATACACTATAGTCCATAAAGCCCCGTGTTGGAGCTACAGCTCAGGAATGATCACAAAAATAGGGAAGGGGAGAGGCAAGACAGAGAGAAGGAAGCATTTATCTAGCACTGACACATTCAGTATATATAAAGAAATTCTCTATCCCAATTTCTTTATATGTATGTAAAATCTAAGTATTTAACATCTTATATTAAAATGATTTATAACTATTTTTTAAAGGATACAGCTAATTTTTAAAAACTGTATGTACCTTTTCTAAACTTTGGACCTAGAGTTAGCATGTGAAGACAATTCAAAGGTTTCATTGTTATGATAATAAGCCAACGGGTGGGGAGGAAGTCTTTGGCAAATCACTATCAAAGCTCACCTCCCAAAATGAGGGGTCAATGAAGATGATATTACCATACAAGATGACTGTTTTCTTTTATATAGAAGCACTCTGCAGCAACATTACCCACACAGCTCTGACTAAAATTAGGAATAAATTTAGACTTAAAGGTTACCATTTTTATATTTAAACATAATCTCTCAATTCAAAGGCCCCCAAGCCCAGAAACCCCAATTCAATCTACTGTCTTTGTGATATGTTCTGCAATTTCAGCTATCAAATAAATATGAGTCCAACTTTATAATCGGCAACTAACAAGTTATATTAATTGTATGCAAGTGTAGAAAACTATCTTCAGATTAGGACTAAAAGTTTGGTTAAAAAAAAAAAAGATTGACATCCCCCACACCCTCTCCAAAAACAACTCTCTTAGACTTGCTTTAAAAGATGCTGCTAAAAAGTGATTTGAAATCCTCATAGTGGCCTTGGGTGGAATTAAAAGGACAGGCAGGGCCAGAGCAGCTATGATTCTATCTGATTTACAAAGAAAAATTCCCAACAAAGATTTACTATGACGGGCCCTTTATGTATACTGTTAACACACGTAACAAACTAATGAGGCAGATAGTGTTATCCTCTTTTTTTTTGTTTTAACAAAACTATTAACAAATTTAGGAAGAATAAATAACTTGTCCTTGGTCACATGGGTCATTTGTAATAATACCAAGACCCCAGGTCTGTCTAAATTCAAGACCTATACTTTTCCTTTAAAATCACAGATATCTAAATAATGCATATCCACTGCCAAAACATTTAATCTTCTTTTTCAAATTATTTTTTTCAATTATTTCATTTATTGTGCTAGCCAGAGACTACAGTGGTAAATAAGACAAGGTCTTCATAGTCTAAGGCAGCATTTCTCAACCAAAGATCCTCATTTGAACTACAGAACACAAAATGATTTGAGTAATAACTCTTTTTCTCAATTTTCCCAAGGAAAGTAATAATTAATAGCACTCTAGATGCACAGGGCGAAGTTAGTTCTTCACATACAATGGATACCTTAGCATTAGGGTTTAATTCTTTCCCTCAATGCTGGTTGAGAAAGGCTGCTGTAAGGGAAAAGAAGCACTAAATAATAAATTACAAGCATAAAATGTGTTTTATTATTGATAGTAAAATATAATTTGAAAAAGTGAGCATAGCTTACATCAACTTAGAATTCAGAAATAGTATGTAATTGACACATACAATCATGAAGGTTAAGAGTATGTTAAAGTGAGACTGAAAGCATACTCCCTGGTTCAAATACTGACTCCATGTCTATCACCATTACCTTGGCTTCTAAGCTTCATCTGTAAAATGGAGACGAGACAAAACAAACAAACAAAAAACACCTACCTTTTAGGCTTTCAAAGGACAAAGCTAATTCTTAAAATATTTAAATTAGATGTTGTATAAAAAAGACTCAGAATAGCCAAGTAGCCCTCAATAAATCTTAGCTACTAGTATTATTACAATTCACACACCTACTATTTACAAAGCACTATGTTAGGCACTGAGGGAAACAACAATGAGTAAGATGGGAACTGTATCTCCAAAGAATTTCTGATGTAGCGTGAGATATGACATCCATGCAAACAGCTATGACCTAGGCAGAAAGGGAAAAAAGGTATCAGAGAGAGGTAAAAAACAAACAATGAACGTCATACCCAATTTTCGAAGAATCCTTTTGCATTCATCCCTGCTGAGATCCAGAAGGGTTGGCCACACAACAGGCATTGCTGCTTCTGTTTGGTAGCCCCAAAGAGCTTGTCCTCCCTACCAGAACAAAAAAAAAAAGTCAAATTACCAAAGTACCAAAGTACATTCAAGGGGCCACTCACCTGGAGATCCAGTCACAGGCTAAGAAGTAAACCAAAAAGATATTACTATTTTACAATCCTTTCTCACCACCACACTTTCCAACTTTTGAGAAATCAAGAATTAAGTCATTTGAACTATCACAGTGGAACGAACACAGGCTTTAGAGCCAGACACCTCTAGGTTTCTAGTCCCAACTTTTCAACTTACTGGTTGAGCCTAAGCTTTACACATCTATAAAACAGAGGTAATACCACCCAGTTTGTTACGCGTATTAAAGAACACTATATGTAAAGTTCTTTCATAGTGGCTGGCATTTCATTTAATAAACAGGTGGTACTACCAACCTGGGGCAAGTTGACTCCTGTCAGCTTCCTCATTTATGAATTACATGAGATAAAATTTGTAAAGCTCCTAGCAAGTTAAAGAAACTTAATAAATAACTCTCTCCTCGTGCTCGCTTCGGCAACACATATACTAAAATTGGAACGATACATACATATATATATATATACACATATATATACATATATACACACACACATATATATATATACTCTCTCAAGTCTTAATGGAATATGAATTTTGATCCTGTAGTTATTAAACAGCCATTTACCAACAGTTGAGCTGCCAGGAACTTACTTAGAACTGGGAATTTCCTAGTGCAAAAGACAAAAAGACACGGCTCTGGGGGCACGCGCAATACCTGCTTAGCACAGAGTAGAACCGCTCTAAGTATTTGCTAAATGGGTAAGTGAATGGTTGACGCGACTGAGCAAAACGAATGGATGAATGAATGAATGAACGAGCTCACTGTCTAGCCTAGAAGTCAGACACCGAACCGAAATAACTGCTATATCCCGTTCCAGGCGCTGGGGCTGCTAACTCCAACTCTGTGTCCCGAGGTGAGCCCCCCTCCCCCTACTTCCCATAGTCCTCTCAGCTCAGAACCAACCCAAGGCAAGAAGAACTGGACTGCGCGCCCCAGCCGGCAGTATGACATAAAGAAAAGGGGTGGGGAGGAGGAAGAAGGGGCAGAGCCAAAGGAATCCTCTCCCTCCACAAGCCAGTCCCCGCCTCCCGACAGGATCTTGGAGGCGGCCGGCGACTGCTCGAACCGAGCACCACGTCACGGCATCCCGGCGCGTCCCAGCCAGGGGACCCCAGAGCGGGGCCGCAACGCATCGGAAACCCGGGCAGTAGTTCCGGAGCCCGCTCGGGGAACCGGGATCTTGTAGGATCCTTCCCCACTCAAGTGTCAAGGAGACAAGCCCGCCCCGCCCCCTCTCCAAACACGCACTCCCTAGCAGCACCACAACAAGAGCAGCCAGCCCAGGCTCCTCACCCGGGCCTCTCGGCGCCGGTCCCAATGTCAAGTCCACGACCCAAGCCCCTCTGGGCCAGTAGCTGCTGTCAGGGGTCCCGGCCGGCACCCGCGCCTCACTCCCTCCCCAGCGGAGAGGACAACCGAGAGAGAGTAAGCCAGCGGATACCCAGTCAGACGACCTGGACTCACCGGGAGTCTCCCAGAGCTAGACCCCCGGAGTCCCAGCACCAGGCCAGCCAGAGTCCCCCTGAGTCCACCCCGGGGAGCCCCACGATCCCGTTAGGAAACAACGGAGGATGGGGCTGGGAGCCCCAAGCCGGGCTCCGAATGCTTGGCCCGGCGCTCCTCTAGCCTGGCTGGCCTGCCAGCTCTTCCCAGGACCCTGCCTGAGAGTCACCCACCTGCCCGGCCTTTCGGGGCTCATCTAAAAGGCTCCTCCGCCAAGACTAGGGGACACCAGGAATTGGGTTTGTTTGCGGTGCCTCTGAAGGGGCAAGATGGCGACAGGTAACAGGGCGCAGGCGCAGCCGCGCGCGGCCAGTCGGGAGGTGTAGTTCGCCTTTCCCGCCTTTCGGAGAACAAACACCAAAAGGCCTCCATTCATCTTGTCCTTCTTTTCCTCCGCGTTATGAAAGAAAAGGACAGACATCGCGGAGGGTGCTGGGAGTTGTGGTCCGAATCCAAACTCCAACCTCTTTCGCTCCAGGTTTGCTGTCGTACGCGCAAGGAAGGCCGGGATTGTAGTTCCCTTGGTTTCTCCTGCATACCCTCCTGTCTCTGGCTTCGCGCGCCTCTCCTGGGCTGCCGTCTCCCAGCCAATCGGCTGCGCTCTCTGCTACGTGTGGCGTCACCCGTAGCGGCCAAGATGGCGCTAGCGGCTGGAGCAGGGGCTCTGCTGTGACCTTTACGGTAGTGAGGTTAGGGACGATGGGAGAGCAGCTTTGTTCCTGAAGTGCCGTCGAGGATTAGGATCGAGTTTCTTCGATCGTGAGGGCAATTATTAGCGGCCTCTAGCCCCCCAGATGGCATCTTGAGGAGAGAGAATCCACGCTACGAGAACTAACATAGTGGACATCGCAGTTGTCCGTAGCCGATTTGCGGGTTACGGAGTTGTTGCAAGTAGAGAAGGGGAAATCCGAGCGTTCTCGCGTTGGATTTCCTCCACGTGTTAAATGGGAATGGTAGTGATATCTCGTGCTATCTCTGTCAAGGGCAAGAAGGAGAAAGAATTTATTTGAGGCCCTACGACGTGGTAGGTTCACCCTCAGCCTTTGTTCTTATTTCATCTTATTTGTGGAGAAGGTCTTTTCGTTCCTATTTTACAGGTGAGAAAAGGGGCCCAATATATAGTTATTTGCGGCCATAAAATAGAAGCCAGTTGCCTGATACTGAAGATTCAATGAAATCTTGTGATTGACTTCCCTCTTTAAATTTTGTACTTTGGGTAACATCGGATCCGGTAGAAACGCTCGTCAGAAAGAGTTTTTAATATGCATTCTACAATTTCCAGACATAGTTTCCTTCTTGAAAAATTGGGTTAATACTACCCTATAGGGATCTTGTGATGCACCACGTAAACGTTGTAAGTTGTGAACCACTATACAAACGTATGAGACTCTTCATGTTCTTGAGTGGAACTGTAGGTTAGGAAGAGAAGGTAAATAACAGCATTTAAGTTTCCTACTACTATTTGCCCATTAGCTAAAAATACCCTCCGAGGTCTAGGAAAGTCACTGTTGTTGAAACCCAACCTACACCTTCAGAAAATCGTAAAGTGGAACATATTAATCACCAGGCCCTCCCTCCGCTGTCTCCCTGACCTTCCTATGCATCCAGTTGCTTAAGAACTCTTGGAAAGATAGTAAGTGAAATCTTCATAGAGGATTTTTGTACTTTAACATATATTATTTGATTTGAGCCTCGCAACATTTCAGCGTGACAGGTACGATTAAGGTCATTCATACTATGAATGAGAAAAACATAGATGTTCCAAGGACTCACCAAATTTCACGGAGCTAGGAATTGGAAGAGAGCTAGGCTTTGTAATCCCAGGTCTTCTGACCTCCAAATGTCCTTTCCTCTACAGTGAATGTCAAAATGACAATGAATGTCTACTCCTCTACAATGGAGTACAAATTGAAAGACAAGGGGCTTATAAAACTGACTCTGACCTTAAGAAGTAGCATATGAGTGATGAATTATTATAGTCAATCCTTGTGCTTACTAAGTGCCACATACTGGTCTAAGCATTTTACATAGTAATTCAGTCCTTAGAACAACTTTATGAGGTGGAAACTTTTATTATCTCTAATTACAAAGGAGGCAACTAAAGTCTAGGAAAGAAGCAAAATAGCTTGCCTAAAGTCACACATAAGTAAATGGTGGCTCACGCCTGTAAACCCAGCACTTTGGGAGGCTGAGGCAAGTGGATCATTTGAGGTCAGGAGTTCAAGACCAGCCTGGCCAACATGGTGAAAGCCCACCTCTACTAAAAATACAAAAATTAGCTGGGCATGGTGGCATGTGCCTGTAATCCCAGCTACTCGGGAGGCTGAGACAGGAGAATTGCTTGAACCAGGGAGGTGGAGGTTGCAGTGAGCCAAGATCGCTCTACTGCATTCCAGCGTGGGCCACAGAGCAAGACTCCATCTTAAAAAAAAAAAAAAAAAAAAAGCTAAAGCTGGGATTTAAACCTGATTATGTTGGCTCCAGAGCCTATGCTCCAGACCAGTGGTTCTAAACTTTAATGGTCAATAGGAACCGCTTGAGGATCTTGTTAAAACGCAAATATTGGTAGTATAGATATCAGGTAAGGCCTGGATCCTATAGTCCTAACAGGCCCCCAGGTGAAGTTGATGGTGCTGGTCATTACATACTACAGTTCACATCTTCCCTTTTCTCCTAACCGTATTTATTTTGCAGTCAGAAACTACCTTTCCCATGCTGCCTGTGACTGCTTTATAGTCTCAAATGTTCCCAACATGCTCTTCCTTAAGGATTAGACTCAAACTTTTTCCTCAAAAAGCTTATCCTGCCCCTGTCTTTCCCTCTAGAATAAGACAGACATCCCTGCCTCTGCTCCCCTACCACTTAGTGTACACCTTGTTACAGAGCTCAGAACACTGAATTATGGCCATTTATTTGAAAATCTTCCTGGCCGGGCATGGTGGCTCATGCCTGTATTCCCAGTACTTTGGGAGGCCGAGGTGGGCTGATCACTTGAGGTCAGGAGTTCAAGACCAGCTTGGCCAACATGGTGAAATCCCGTCTATACTAAAAATAGAAAAATTAGCCGGTCATGGTGTTGTGCATCTGTAGTCCTAGGTACTCTACTCGAGAGGCTGAGGCAGGAGAATCTCTTGAACCCAGGAGGTAGAGGTTGCAGTGAGCTGAGATTGCACCACTGCACTTCAGCCTGGGCAACAGAGCAAGACCCTGTCTCAAAAAAAAAGAAAAGAAAATCTTCCTGACTGGACAACGAGCTCTTTGAGGAGAGGAACCAATCAGGTCTGTGTACTGTAGAGCCTAGCATATAATAAGAATAATAGCTAATACTTACATAGGACTTTCTGTATTCCAGATCACGTTATACACATTAACTTGTTTAATCTCTACTATAACCTTACAGATACACTTTTATCCCCATTTTATGAAGAAACTAAGGCATAGAGAGGTTAAATAGCTGGCCCAAGGTAACAAGCTTGTAAGTAACAGAGCCATGATTTTAAATAAAAGCACTTTGGCTCCAGGAAATGTGTGGTGAATAAAATGAGAGCCACTCTACACTCAACCAAAGAAGGAAAACTGAGACTTGCTGTCCTATTAGACATGATTATAACTACCTCTAGTCTGGGAAAATACACAGAAATCTGTTCCCCTGGCCAGGTGCGGTGGCTCACGCCTGTAATCCCAACACTTTGGGAGGCCGAGGCAGGCGGATCATCTGAGATCGAGAGTTCGAGACCAGCTTGACCAACATGGAGAAACCCCGTCTCTACTAAAAGTACAAAATTAGCCAGGCATGGTGGCACATGCCCGTAATCCCAGCTACTCGGGAGGCTGAGGCAGGAGAGTAGCTTGAGCCCAGGAGGCGGAGGTTGTGGTGAGCCGAGATCGCGCCATTGCACAGCCTGGGCAACGAGCAAAACTCCATCTCAAAAAAATAAATAAAAATTTTTTTAAAAAAGAAATCTGTTCCCCTTTGCTGGATTTACTTTTTTTCCTTTCTGTCCTGGACCCCATGGTTATTTATTTCAAATTCAGTCTCAATCAGTACTTTCAAGTTTATTCAACCATCTCTGTCTTTCCATCGACCCCGAAATAGTCCTCAACCTGTGATCAGTTTCCCATCTTTCCTCATGTTTGATATAGCTGTTAGTTAACTCTTAGTGCATAAGAAAAATTATCCCAAACTTTAGTGACTTAAAACAAGAATAATTTTTTAAAATTTTATACAGTTTTTGCATTTTCTATTGGAATCGAGTGGCTTAGCTGGGTGGTTCTGGCTTGGGGTCTCCCAAGCAGTTGCAGCTATCTGAAGGCTGACTGGGGCTGGAGGATCAGCTTCCAAGGTACCTCACTCACATTGGTTGGAAAGTCAGCAAGGAAAGAGGCCTCAGTTTCTCACTATGTAGACCTCCCTATAAGGCTGCTTGAGCATCTTTGGGATATAGTAACTGGATTGCCCCAGAGCAAGTGATCCAAGAGTGTTACAGAAGCTATAATGTTGCAATATGTATACAGAGAGATTTAGATATAAAATCAGATTTTATATATGTTTGTATAAATGTATATAAAATTCACGTACTCTGAAGGTGAATTTGTACAAAGCAGTAAAGCTAGAACAACTGGTGGGAATAAGTTGAAATAATACTGCGTAGCGTTTATTACAGACCCATTATGAAAAGAACACCTTGCTTATCTTATTTAAACCTTACAACATTCCTATGACTTGGTAATTATTGTTCCATTTTACAGTTGAGGAAACCAAGCCCTAGAGAAAACTCATTTGTCCAAATTCGAATATCACCAGAAGACTCTTCCCCCGAACACACAGGTGTTAAGGAGGTCTGGTTATCTGTGATTCCATAACCATTGCTGTGGCCTAAATTATCTGTTTTACTCATGAATCTCCAATTTGGGTGGGACTTAGTGGGGACAGTTAATCTCTACTCCTCTTGACATCAGCAAGGGAAATTTGAAGACTGAGGTCTGGAATCTTACGAGGGCTCGTTCATTCATAAGACCAGCAGTTGACATTGGCTGTTGTCTGGAATCAGTCACAGACCCACCCAGGTTCAAGGAAAGGGGAAATAGATTTTATCTCTTGATAGAAGCATAGTAGCATCCTGGAACACCAGAATATTACTGTGCTCATTTTTAGAAGTATCAACTGCCATAGTCTATCTTCTGTCCACAACAGTTCATATTCCTCCCACATGCAAATGGACTCATTCCTACCACCCAAAGTCTTCCCATTTTGGCAACATGCTTAGGTTTGAGGTCCAAGATCTTGTCACCTAAATCAAGTCCAGATATGGGTTAGGTTTCTTAGGTGCAGTTGCTTTCAGTGTAAAGACTCGGGAACTAAAGAGACAAGTTACCTTTTCCCCACACATCCAACATACAATGGTGGGACAGGCATGGAAAAACCACTGTAGACCTTAATCAGAAAGGGGAATAAAGGAGGCACACCAGGGCCACTGGTTCATAACAGCTCTGATGCTAGTTCCTTGATCAGGAATGATCTCTAGGAATGATTCTCTACAGCTCTTGACTCTACCCTCAAGCCTCCAGGTTACGCTCTCAGAGGCATTAATGATCTCTAGGAATGATTCTCTACAGCTCTCGACTCTACCCTCAAGCCTCTAGGTTCTGCTTTCAGAGGCTTTCTTTATTTTCCATAAAATATAGCCAGTGTTTGAGACCAATTATTTATTTATTTATTTATTTATTTATCTATTTATTTATTTATTGAGATGGAGTCTCACTCTGTCGCCCAGGCTGGAGTGCAGTAGCATGATCTCGGCTCACTGCAACCTCCGCCTTCCAGGTTCAAGCGATTCTCCTGCCTCAGCCTCCCAAGTAGTTGGGACTACAGGCGTGCGCCACCATGCCCCACTAATTGTTGTATTTTTAGTAGAGATGGGGTTTCACCATTTTGGCCAAGCTGGTCTCAAACTCCTGACCTTGTGATCCACCCGCCTCAGCCTCCCAAAGTGCTGGGAGTCCAGGCGTGAGCCACCACATCAGGCCATGTCATTGTATCTTTTTTAGATGGATGAATATTAAATTTATTTATTTATTTATTTTTTTGAGATGGAGTCTCGCTCTTGTCGCCCAGACTGGAGTGCAATGGCATGATCTCGGCTCACTGCAACCTCCGCCTCCCAGGTCCAAGCAATTAACCCTGCCTCAGCCTCCCAAGTAGCTCGGATTACAGGCACGTGCCCCCTCATCCGGTTAATTTTTGTATTTTTACTAGAGATGGGGTTTCACCATGTTGGCCAGGCTGGTCCTGAACTCCTGGCCTCAGGTGATCCACCCGCCTTGGCCTCCCAAAGTACTGGGATTACAGGCAGGAGCCACTGTGCCCAGCCATGTCATGATACCTTTTTTAGATGGATGAATATTAAATTTAAAAAACAAAATGATCCGTGTGCGTAGAAGGAACTAAAGGGGAAAAAGATCAATCTGAAAACAAACTATATAGAACAGCATACCAGCTTCATACTAACATGATAAAAGCAGAGGCTTTGGGTAACCAAAAAGTATGCTTTTTAAGCATGAGAATAATTCTAAAGGCTAGCTATATCTTTTCTTTCTTCTAAAAATAATTTCAGTTAAAGAATTTACATATAAAGTTCATTTATCATCATCCACTGTGGGTGAAGCTCTGTCAGGCTCCGGAGAAACAAATTACTAAACATGATCAACTGCCCTTCACATACTCATAATCTAGTGGGAGAGACAGACACATACACAGATAATTGCCATACAATATGGTGTTCATGGTATTAGCAAGTGTTTTTTTTGTTTTGTTTTTTTTAATTTTTTTTAGTTTCGCTCTTGTCACCCAGGCTGGAGTGCAACTGGCGTGATCCCGGCTCACTACAACCTCTGCCTCCTGGGTTCAAGCGATTCTCCTTCCTCAGCCTCCCGAGTAGCTAGGATTACAGGTGTGTGCCACCACGCCTAGCAAATTTTTGTATTTTTAGTAGAGATAGGGTTTCACTATGTTGGCCAGGCTGGTCTTCCAACTCCTGACCTCAGGTGATCCACCCGCCTCTGCCCCGCAAAGTGCTGAGATTACAGGCGTGAGCCACCGCACCTAGCTGGTATTAGCAAGTTGTAAGAAAAGAGTTCCTGTAATCCCAGCACTTTGGGAGGCCGAGGCGGGCGGATCATGAGGTCAGGAGATGGAGACAATCCTGGCTAACACGGTGACACCCCGTCTCTACTAAAAATACAAAAAATTAGCCGGGTGTGGTGGCGGGTGCCTGTAGTCCCAGCTACTCGGGAGGCTGAGGCAGGAGAATGGCCTGAACCTGGGAGGCGGAGGTTGCAGTGAGTGGAGGTCTTGCCACTGCACTCCAGCCTGGGCGACAGAGTGAGACTCCGTCTCAAAAAAAAAAGAAAAAAGAAAAGAAAAGAGTTAAGGAGCCATTAATACTTCCTAGGAGCTAGTAAGGAAAAGTCACCAAGAAGACAGCGTGCAAGTAGGGCCTTAAAAGATAGAAGTTCAACAGAAAAAGGAGGAAAGGCTATTCAAATCCGAGAAAGAAATAGCAATGGCCAACTCACAGGCATAAACATAAGAATTTTGGGAAATGCATACATTTCAGTTTAGTTAGGTGGGGGTTTGGGGGTGGCCTCGTTACCACTGGTTGGAGGTAAAAGTCCCAACTCTCCACTTGGCCTTGTCTGACACCATCCCACCTGAGAAGGGAAGGGCACCTCTTTGCCACCAGGTACAGGTGAAATTCCATGTTTTACATGTGGTGGGCTGACAAGTGTGAGGGGCAAGTATTAGGAGAGGGCCTTGTTACTGTCTATTGAGGATGAAAGTCTAAGCTTCCCCCTCTGTCTTCTCTGACATGAACCCAGAAATGGAGAAAGGAAGTTGAGTGGTCTCATTAGAACCTGGCCTTTGCTGGTGGGGGTGGGGGTTGGGTTGTAGTTTTTTTCCCGTGGTACTTATCTGGAGTAGAGACGTTATCATCTAAAAATATTCTGTCTTGCAAAGCTGCTCCTTTCCTAGTCCTTTGACTAGACAGAGCAGGCTTTTCCTAGGGCTTTAAAAAAAAATGCTGTGCCCGTTGGCATTTCTGGGTTGCCAGCTTCTCCAGTACCCAATCTGGGATATATAAAAGAAAACCCAGGGAACTCATTTCTGTGTATTCCTTGGGTTCCAGATCCTTAGGTGGTCTGCCTTCTTGTCACCTTTCAGATTCTTCTTACATTTGTTTTATGTATAATGTTTTACATATAGTGTCCAGGGTTTTTAGCTGTACCTAACTGAAGGAATAGGGAAAAGTAAATATACTCTTTCTATAAGTGGTAGTCTGAGGTCAATTGATTTGTTACAAAGCTGCCAAGGCAATGCTCTGTGAAAGCCACCATTAAAAGAATGCAACAGTGGGCAACAGACTGGGAGAAAAATACTTGTAGAACACTTATCAGACATAAGACTTGTATCTAAGTAAGAAAACAACCCCATTTTAAAATAGGCAAAAGACGCTTCACTGAAGAGGATATACAGATGGGAATAAGCACAAGAAAACATACTGAACATGATTAGCCATAAGAGAAATGCAAAGTAAAATGACAGTGTCAGAGCTGGGTGCAGAGACTGTCTCCAGATGCTGAGACAGGAGACATCTCCAGATGCTGGGCTCACTTGAGCCCAGGGTTTCGAGGCTGTAGTGTGCCGTGCTTGCGTCTGTGATAGCCACTGCACTCCACCCTGGGCAATATGGTGAGACCCCATCTCTTAAATCAAATAAAATCATGATACAATACCACTACCCACCTAATAGAATGGCTGAAATAAAATACATTGACAACACCAGCTCCTGGTGAGGATGCAGAGCAACTGGAACTCTCATACATGACTGATAGGAAAGCAAAATAGTATGGCCACTCTAGAAAGCAGTTTGGCATTTTCTTGTAAACTTTCAAACAGTTACTATATGACTCAGCAATAACATTCGTACACATTTTGCCTAGAGAAATGAAAATTTTCACATGAAAACATGCATGAGTGTTTAGAACAGTTTTGTTCATATTCACCAAAAACTGGAAATAACCAAATGTCTTTCAGTGAGTGAATAAGTAAACTGTGGTATATTTATACAATGGAATACTACTGAGCAATAAAAAAGAGGTAAGATACATACAAGAAGTTGGGTGAATCTCAAAGGCATTATTCTGAGTAAAAGAAGCCAATATCCAAAGGTTACATACTATATGATTCCATTTGTATGACATTCTCCAAAAGGTACAAATATCACAACAGCATACAGATCAATGGCTGCCAAGGGTTTGGAGTTGGGGGAGGGTGATGGAACTGCTCTGTATTTTTATTGTAGTGGTAGTTACAAAAACTTTGTTAAAATTTATAGAACTGCCGGGCACAGTGGCTCACTCCTGTAATCACAACACTTTGAGATGCCGAGTCGGGAGGATCATGAGGTCAGGAGTTTGAGACCAGCCTGGCCAACATAGTGAAACACCGCCTCTACTAAAAATACAAAAAAACAGCCAGGCGTGGTGGCGGGCACCTGTGATCCCAGCAACTCAGGAGGCTGAGGCAGGAGAATAGCATGAACCCGCGAGGCGGAGCTTGCAGTGAGCCGAGATCACGCCACTGCACTCCAGCCTGGGCGACAGAGTGAGACTCCGTCTCAAAAAAAAAAAAAAAATCTATACCATAAAAAGTATGTGATGCTGTATGTAATATTTTAGAATTTATTTACTGTTTTTATTTATATTGCTAAGAGTCATCCATATTGTCGCATGTTGCTATGGTTCATTTATTTTAACTGTTGTTTCTCCATTGTGTGAATTTATCCATTTTTTCACCCATTCTCCCATTGATGAACATTTTATTGTTTTTGTTCATGTGAACAGTTTGCTCTGAATATTCTTGTTCATGCCGCCTATTGAAATTATGAATTTCTCTAAGTCATTTGAACCCAAGAGTGAAATTGTTGGGTCAACTTTTCTCCTAAAGTTAAATATTCATGTGTTCAACTTTAGGAGAAAATGCCAGGCCATTTTCAAATGTTAGATATAATATTTGATACTGTGAGAATTAGAATAAGAGTGTAAAAGTGGAAGCATGGAGATCAGTCTTTGGGATGCTTCCACTGCACTCTGCTCTTTGTCCAAGAGACTTGGCCAAATTCCCTCTTTTTTAGAAGCCTCACCTCCTCCCACACCAGGCACAATCAGTTTTCCTCCTGTAGGTTCCCAAGGCACCTGTTTCATGCCATACTTTAGGTAACTATCAGACTGTATTGAGATAATAATTCCTTCTAGCAGGTAGGAAGCTTCTAGAAGGCATAGGCCAAGATTCTTTGTATTCTCCATGCCCAGGACCTAGATGAGCACAATAAATATTTCAGTAAATGAACGTTCTTCCTCAAATCTATACCCCCACTTTCCCAGTATCAGATAATGAACGAAATTTATTCTTTCTTTAATAATATAGAATATAATTGCTTGTTTCCATGGTAGTTGCCAATGCCAAAGCTCCTTGAAGGAAGGAACTACACCCCTTTTTTATTATATCCAGCCTTTAATATAGTGCTTGGCAAATTGTAGATTCTTGAAAAGTGTATTGAATATGTTTAATAAATTGAAACTTGCAGCATTTTAAGAGTGTTTATTCACAGCCTGGGCAACATAGTGAGACTCCATCTCTACAAAAACATTTTTTAAAAATTAGCCAGGTGTGGTGGCATGTATCCATAGTCCTAGCTACTTGGGACTGAGGCAGGAGGATTGCTTCAGCTAAGGAATTTGAGGTTACAGTGAGCCATGATCATGCCACTGCACTCCAGCCTAGGTGAAAAAGTGAAACCCTGTCTCAAAGAAAAAAAAAAAGTGTTTATTCTGAATGTCAGTTACCATGGTCCAATGCTGGAGATAAAATGTAGAAGATTTAGCTACTTATAAATATGCCATGATGACCGTAGAACATATCCATGCATGTGGCTTAAAAAACAAAAATAAAACAATTCTTGGATATCAAAGGGTGAGATTTCATTTATATTATATAAAGTTCAAAAGCAGTTGAAAATAATCTATAGTGATAGAGTTCTGAATAGTAAATACCTTTAGGGAGCGACCTATAGAACATGTGGGAGCCTACTAGGATGCTATCAATCTTCTATATTTTGATCTGAGTAGGGGCTATATGTATAGATATTGCATATGTAAAAGTTTATTAGGCTGTACGTAAATGATTTATGTGCTTTATATAGATTGTATCTCAATAAAAGTAAAAAGCACTATAATGGTGGATTCGTGGCATTATACATTTGTCATAACCCATAGAATGGACAACACCAAGAGTGAACCCTGGTGTAAATGATGGGCTTTCAGTGACTGATGCTATGTCAGTGTAAGTTTATTGATTGTAGCAAGCACACCGCTTTGGTGCAGGATGTTGATAGTGAGGGAGGTTGTGCATGTATGGGGATGGGATATACACAATATCCTCAATTTTGCTATTAACTTAAAATTTCTCTAAAAAATAAAGTTGATTAATTTTTTAAAAAGTGAAAATTAAAACAGGGCAGGCATGGTGGCTCATGTCTGTAATCCCAGCAGTTTGGGAGGCTGAGGCAGGAGGATCACCTGAGCCCAGGAATCCGAGACCAGCTTGGGCAACATGACAAAACCCTGTCTCTACTATATATATATATATATATATATATATATATATATATATATATATATATACACACACACACACACATACATACATATATATATATATATGTATATATATAAAATTATCCAAGTTTGATGGCATGCACCCATGGTCCCAGCTACTTAGGAAGCTGAAGCAGAAGGATCACTTGAGCCCAGGAGGTGGAGGCTGAAATGAGACATCCTTGTTTATGCCACTGCACTCCAGCCTCAAAAAAAAAAAAAAGAGAGAGAAAAGAAAACAAAAAGCCCACCTATACCAATTAGGCTTTGTTTTTCTTTTGGTGACAAACATGAACAAATGAATGAAATGGCTTAAGAAACAATGGATTAGTTGGACATGGTGATGCGCACCTCTAGTCCTAGATACTCAGGAGGCTACAGCAGGAGGATGGCTTGAGCCCAGGAATTTGAGCTTACAGTGAGCTATGTTGTGTTTGGATGACAGAGTGAGACCCTGTCTCTTAAAAAAAAAAAAAAAAAAAAAAAAAGAATGTTTGTTGTTCACTAACTGAAAAGTTCTGGGTTCTGGGGTAGTTTTGGCTTCAGGCATTACTGATCTAGGGATTCAAACAGAGCCAGTCTTAGTATCTCCTCATCTCTGAGCTCTGCTATCTGTGTTCGCTTCATACTCAGGTTCCATCTGTTGGTTCCCAGCAGCCCCAGGTTTACATCATCCACCCTGCTTACAGCCTCAGCAGAAAAGAGCACCTGCCATCTCATGAACAGTCTTACCAAAATCTCCTTGCTCTGTTGCTATGGGCTCTATCTGGGTCACATGCCCATCCCTGAACTGTAGACAGGGGCATGTAATGCCCTGATTTGCCAGGTCTGAACCACATGTTACTCTGGGGAGAGAGGAAGCGATGTGGGTAAAGTCAGTTATTCCCGAAAAACATGGAGTGAGTGCGAAGGCGGGCTTGGTTTCCCTCAGGAAAATTGGGGTACTGCTGTCAGAGGAAGGTGAAAGAATGCTGCAGAGCAAAATCACAGTCGCTCACTGAAATACACCATGGAAATGTGTAATAAGAGTCACTCAAATGTTCATACCCTTCTATGGGGCTCAAAATACACTACCCCAAAATATGGCATCTTGGCATATTGAATATTTAAGCTAAAGGAGTTTGAGAAAATGACTGATGCAGGAAGATCTCTCTGACCTCCTCCCGCCCTTCTCCCCGAAGCAGGTCTTAGGAACCTCTTAGCACTTGTGAGAGGTGCTATCCCTAACATCCTTTTCTCCAAGATAGAGGGGCACCAAGAAGAATCTGAGCAAACAGGCCTTGCTAAGTTTCCCCCAGCTTATTAACCTTAGCTTATACCCACTTTGTCCTATCATATTTTTCCACAACTTTCCACTCTTCATCAAACCTCGCATGTAAGTGCTTAGGTTTAGCAATTTATTTGGGTCTTTATTTCCTTATGATGGTTCCTATATCACGTAAAATTTACATTAAATAGATTTGAATGCTTTTCTTTTGTTAATCTGTCTTTTGTTACCAGGACTTCAGAACTTAGAAGGGTAGAAGGAAAAGATGTTTTTCCTCTGCTGTACCTTTGATATAGGATTCCTATTTGTGGGAATAATCCAAAAGATGGAAAGAATTATATTTACAGGGATTTGAATTTCAATGCTATCAAAAACTTGAAGACAACCTAATTATCTTGCAATAGAAGAGTATTTACCTATCCCAAGCATCTACTCACTATGGAGTCATTTTAAATGAACGTTACAAATAATTGACATCAAGAAAAATGCTTATAATAAGTGGAAAAGCATATGCATGTGAATATAAAAACAAAATGGAAGAGGCCGGGTGCAGTGGCTCACACCTGTAATCCCAACACTTTGGGAGGCCGAGGCGGGTGATCACGAGGTCAGGAGTTCGAGACCAGCCTGACCAACATGGTGAAACCCTGTCTCTACTAAAAATACAAAAATTAGGTGGGCGTGGTGGCATGTGCCTGTAATCCCAGCTACTCAGGAGGCTGAGGCAGAAGAATCGCTTGAACTGGGGAGGCAGAGGTTACAGTGAGCCGAGATCATGCCACTGCACTCCAGCCTTGGCAACAGAGCAAGACTCTGTCTCAAAAAAAAAAAAAAAAAAAAAAAGGAAGAAAACATGTCCAAACATTAACATATTAGGGTAGTGGAGCTATGGATGATTCTTTTTTCTTTTCTCTATTTCCAACTTTCCTTTTAGGTATTTATATTATCATTATAATGTCATAATATATTTTGTAAAACTCTATCTTATTAAGAATATTTCATTCCCCTAAATATGGAGTAGAGCCAAAATAAAGAAACTGTGACATCAGTCAACTAATGATTCTGGCTAAGGATATAGAACTTCAGAGCTAGAAAAAACCTCAGAGATATTCCACTTTAACTGCCCCATCTTATATAAGAGAAGTCTGAGACCTAGAAAGGTGAAGCAATTTGTTCTAAGTCATACAGGAACCAGGAAGCAGGTCTCCTGATTTTCAGGCTAATATTTTCTTCCACTGATTGAGGCAGTCAATTAAGTTTTAGAATTTTGTGAGACTGCTTTCCTGAAAACGCATCCTGAAGTTCAAGTTGATATCCATTCTTTCATTACTAATTCAGATTAAACCAGCTATTATTGCTTTTGTTAGGAAAGTGATGTTTTACAAATAATATTTAAAACTAATATCATGGCCATTTAGGTCCTTCTCCTTCACATCCTTGCACATCTTTCTTTATAAGCAATTTACTGAATAAATGCAGAAGTCCAGATCTGGCTAAATTAAGTGAACCAATGTAAAGTCTCTTCACTTTTCAGCTTCCTCATTTATTCAAAGAATGAGCACCAGGCCCCATTCCATGCCAGGCCCTGGAGATATGAAGATGAATAAGGAACAAACTTTAGGCCAGGCAAGGTGGCTCACACCTGTAATCCCAACACTTTGGCTGACTGAGACAGGAGGATTCCTTGAGCTCAAGGGTTCCAAGACCAGCCTGGGCAACATAGTGAGACCCTGTCTCTACAAAAAAATCAAAAATCGAGGCTGGGCGCAGTGGCTCACACCTGTAATCCCAGCACTTTGGGAGGCCAAGGCGGGTGGATCACCTGAGGTCAGGAGTTTGAGACCAGCCTGGCCAACATGGTGAAACCCCATCTAATAATAAAAAAAATTAGCTGGGCATGGGGCCATGTGCCTGTAGTCCCAGCTGCTCGGGAGGCTGAGGCAGGAGAATCACTGGAACCTGGGAAGTGGAGGTTGCAATGAGCTGAGATCATGCCACTGCACTCCAGCCTGGGCAACAAAGCGAGACTCCATCTCAAAAAATATACATATGTATCAAAAATTATCTGGGCATGGTGGTACACACATGCAGTCCTAGCTACTCAGGAGGCTGAGGCAGGTGGATCACTTGAGCCTGGAAGGTCAAGGGTGCAGTGAGCTGTGATTGTACCACTGCACTCCAGCCTGGGTGCCAGAGCAAGACCCTGTCTCTAAAAAAGACTAAAAAGGTACAACCTTTATTCTTCTGGAGCTCGTAGTTGAGTGGGGAAGATGGCATGGGAAGATAGACATACAGATAGCTGTATACATTATAGAAGAAGGTAATAACACAGGATGTTCCTAAAGGTACTGTGCTATGAGAGTAGGGGAAGAAAAAAAAGAAGGATTCTTTCCATCACAGAAGGCTTCATAGCAGAGGTGGCATTTGGGCTAGACCTCATAAAGTGAACAGCATTTCACCAGGCAGAGTAGTGAGGAGACAGTATCAAAGATAGCAAGGCAGAGAAACTAGGAAAAGCAAAGGCAGGCATGAAGACATAAAAAAAAGTACTCATAGAATGGCAACCTCGAAAAGCAAGATGAGGGATGTTAGACTCTTAGTGGTCCTCAACTGGGAGTACTTGTCAGAATAACTTGCAGAGCTCTATTAAATTTTGGAAGATTGTGACGTACATCCTTGAATAAAAACCTTAGATGGCTACTGAGATCTTGTCTATGCCCTAAAACTTTTTGCATCTATGTTTACCATAGTACCACCAGACTTAGTAACACAAGTTATTACCATTTAATCCATATTGGAACCCAAGTGGCAAAAACACTGCCTGTACTCTGGATGGTGAATTGACACTGATGAATGGCTTGATCATTAGAAAACCAAAGGGGATTGCAAATGAAAATAGAAATAAAGACATAGTCTCACACACTGAGTTTTCCCCAGTTCATTTTTGGGAAAAAAAAGCCCCTTTTTTAAATGTTCACCCAAGTGCTAAGATGCCTCGGGTGAGGAGCTGATGATAATCAGTAATTATCCAAGGTGAAATTCAAGATACTTTATAAAGATGGAAATAATAACCCTGTCAGAAATGGAAATCAGCTATCATGGGGTAGGGGGCTATAAATCCAAGCATAATATCCAACTTGTCTTCACCTCAGAGAGTTTCCAGCTGTTGATGGTGTTCTGCTGTGATTTGCCAGAGATGAAGTGCATTTTTAAAACTCTGCTCCAGCCAGCTAAATGGAAAGGCTTGGAGCCATACTCTCTTTCAAGAAGTGTTGAGCACTGGTGAAGTCTGCAGAGAAATGGTAGAAGGTGTCCACTTTCTTGTCAGTTCCAATTAAGATCTTTTCTTTGCAACCCCAGAGTTGAGCAGTATTTTCTAAGTGAGCTAATGGAAGATCACGTTAGGTCTTTGTCGAGTTGAAAGGACACTTGTTGAGTTGCTATGGGCTTTAAACTTACCGCTGCAAGGCCAGTAGTTCAAATTCAAGCCTTGCTGAAGGCAGAGGTAATAAAGGAACACACGCTTATGGAGAGCCCAGGGAGTATATGTGTCAAGAAATAATTATGGGAAGGAAATGGTCCAAATAATGCTTGAATGAGTATTTGCATGCACACACACACACACACACACACACACACACACACACATTCTGTGCTGAAACATACAAGGCAATCAGTAGTAATGGCAGTTATCTCACCAGATCATAATTAGATTGGAGACTCCTTGGGAGCAAGGACTGAGGCTTTTTGAGCTCTGAATCCCCTAGCAGTGTTGAATTGATGATTGGCCTGCTGAATTTGAGAAGACAGTGGTATGGGCATGTGGCAATGTCTTCCCGCAGTCCCACTAGATTGCCTACAGTGCCTCAAACAGGCCTTGCACCTTCACACCCTGCCCTGTGGCTGTACCCCTCTGATTACTCCTCTGCCTAGAATGCCATCCCTTCTTGCACCTCTGTGCCTTTCAAAATCTGTCAAAATCCTTTTTGCTCTTCATAATCCATCTCACTGTCTTTTGAAAATAATTCTCCAAGCACAAGGGGGAGCAGAGAATGTTCTTGGAAGTCAGAGAAATCTAGATTTGAATCCCAATTCTACCTCTTTGAAGCTCTTAAACAAATTACCTCTTTGTGCCTCAGTTTCTTCCAGGTGGGTTATGGGGAAAATTTATTTATTTATTTATTTATTTATTTATTTATTTATTTAGGAGATGGGGTTCTGCTGTATTGCCCCGGCTGGTCTCAAGTGCCTGAGCTCAAGCAATCCGCCCACCTCGGCCTCCCAAAGGGCTGGGATTACAGATGTCAGTCACTGCACCTGGCCGGTTTTAGGGAAGATTTAATGTGATAAAATATGTAAACTACCTGGCTCAGTGACTGGCACAGGATAGATTATCAATGCATGATTGTTAGGCTTATTCATCTTCCTCTGTGAAATCTCAGTGCTTAATAACTGTTAATTTCCTCTGCCTATACATCCTTTAACATCCCTCTTAGGTTCCTTCACCTACTCCACCACCCCCTTATCAGCTATTGCCCTCTTCTCTGTTCCATAATGCCTTGTTTATGCCTCTTTTCTAGCACTATATGCTGACTTGTGCTGTAACTCATTGTGTTACCCTCCCCCATAAGCTGAAAACACCTCAAGGCACTATCTCCAACAACTAGCAGAGGGACTAGTTTAGGAGAGACATTCCGTAAATGGTTTTCTAATTGAAATGTAACATCTAATCCAGCTTTCCAGAAGATAAAGTGAGCATGTAACATGTCTTCTCCCAGCAAGTGCTGAATGGTCTAAGTAGCAAAGAGAAAATTTCCCTGCAATTAAGTGTTTCAGAGTTGATTGCTGTCCATTCAGCCCAAGTAAGCAGAGCCTCAATTTCCAGATGTTTTTGTTTCTCCCACTTCCAGCCTAGCCAGGCCAGAGAAGCATTCCCATAAGTGTAACCCAATATGTGCTTTTTGATGATCTGATTAGAGTGTAAAATATTTTCTTTGGAGTAAATGCACAAGAGTGAGGTTTTTCTCTGCTTTTGCAAGGGACAGAAGGTGAGGGAGTGAGAAAAATCGAAGCCAGAGGAAAATCTATCATACTCCAAGAGATGAAGAGCACATAAAGCCAACACAACAGATATTGTCCTGGGTCAAATCTTCAAAGCCTGGGCCATAAATGACTATACACTCTTGAACTGACCATAGGAAAAGAAACAGAAGCAAAAGCAAAACAAAAGTTTCCTAGAAGCTGTTCTTTGCAGTGATATCTGTACCATTAAAGAACCTAAAGCAACCTAAACATCAATCCAACTGAACAAACATTTTCTGAACTACTAAATGCAGGGTACTGGAGTTATGGGTATGTTGGTGAAGCTGGACTTCTAACCTTAGTCCATTGTTCTATCTATTTGATTACCTTCTTTCTTGTTTTCTTTCTTTTTCTTTCTCCCTTTCCTTTCCTTTTCTCTCTTTCTTTCCTTTTTCTCTCCTTTCTTTCTTTCTTTCCTTTCTTTCTTTCTTCCTTCCTTCCCTCCTTCCTCCCCTTCCTTCCCTTCCCTTCTCTTCCCTTCCTTTCCCTTCCCTTCCCCTCTCTCCCTCCCTCCCTCCCTCCATCCCTCCCTTCCTTCCTTCCTTCCTTCTTTCCTTTTCTTTCTTTCTTTCTTGACAGGGTCTTGCTCTGTCACCCAGTCTAGAGTGCAGTGGTACCATCTCAGCTCACTGCAACCTTCACCTCCTAGGCCAAGCAATCCTCCCACCTTAGCGTCCCCAGTAACAGGATTACAGGTGCACACCACCACGCCTGGCTAATTTTTGTATTTTTTGTAGAGGCAGGATTTCATCATGTTGCCCAGGCTGGTCTCGAACTTCTGTATTCAAGCGATCCGCCCACCTCGACCTCCCAAAGTGTTGGGATTACAGGTGTGGGCCACCACATCCAGGCTTCAATTACTTGTGAACTCAGTGTTCACCTAAGAAAACAGAACTACTATGAATTAATGCATAAGGAATTTATTATAGGAATTCAAACTAATAGAGTTGTGGGTGCAGCTGGGGAAGTGCCACTAGGAACTTGGAGGGAGGCAGGGATCGATGGAGTCACTGAAGAAGTCAATCCTAGCAGCCAAGCACACTCAGAGGTTGTAAAGGGGCTGCAGAGGAGGAGCTGATGGAGACGTCTACAGAAGGCTGTGGGTCCACTGCAACTGTCTGGTGCTAGGTTTGGAGCTACTGTTAGTCAACAGGGTCAGCAGTCAGGAAGAGCTGGATACGGAGTGGAGAAGAGTGAACCTGCTGGTGCCTCCTCGCCTATTGCTGTAACAAACCCCCATGATCTTCAGAGAGCGATGGCTGCCAATTCACTTCTGCCTCCAGATCTCAAGCAACTATCACTCTTTTTTTTTTTTAGACGGAGTCTTGCTCTGTTGCCCAGGCTGGAGTGCAATGGCATGATCTTGGCTCACTGCAACCTCCGCCTCCCGGGTTCAAGCAATTCTTCCGCCTCAGCCTCCCAAGTAGCTGGGATTATAGGCACGTGTCATCACATCTGGCTAATTTTTGTATTTTTACTAGAGACGGGGTTTCACCATGTTGGCCAGGCTGGTCTTGAACTCCTGACCTTGTGATCCCGCCCACCTCGGCCTCCTAAAGTGCTGGGATTACAGGCATGAGCCACCACGCCTGGCTGCAACTGTCACTCTTAACCGACTTTAACCTAGAACCATACAGTTGCAGTTTAATCAAGCTGACACACATAAATTTTCTCCATAACCATAAAGTGATTTCTGTCTTCTCCCAGTTTCCTACAGTGGAAAAAAAATTGGACTTAGAAGTCTAACAGTGCTGGGCTCTAATTCTGGGTCTGCACCTCTGCAGCTGTCTGACCTCAGGGAAATGACCATTTCTGTGCCTTAATGAATCTGGAGCCCTTCCTCTGTGCTATCATAGTCCCCATGTGCTGCTTTCTGTTGTGTATATATTTCATTTTATTCTCATTATCTATTTATGTGTCCATTTCCTCCATTAGACCTTAAGCTCAAGCACATGGGTCATATCTGATTCCTCTCTATATTTATGATGCCTAACAATGTCTGGCACAGAGTAGACGCCCAGTAGATGTTTGCTGAGAAAATTAGTCCTTGAAACAGAGAAGCTCATCAGACTATCAAGCTGGTAGTAGAACCCAGTACTAACATATTAAGGCAGTGAGACCCATCTCTGTGTCTGTCACACTCTCGGCACCCTGCAAAATCAGGCCCCAGACACCCTCACCTCATCCACAGCTTATATCTTAAACCATTCACCACATTTCACTTTCGAACCTGTTTTAATTATCCTGATTCCTGAATCCTGAGCTTGACCTCTGTTTATGACCTGCTATCACCTCTTAGACCATCAAATGTTCAGGCTTCTGGCTATCTTATTTGAATTTTCATTTTTCCCATCTGATTAAATACTTTCTCTTTCTTGGCATATTTCTTACCCCATACCCTAGGTTCTCAGGTCAGAGACTATGAAAGTCCCTGCCCTCGGGGAGTACTCAAACTGGTGAACAACAGACAAGGCGACCAGCAATTCCAGGATGGTGTGGTAAGAGATCTGGTTGAAATAAGTTTAGGGTACTATGGAAGTATAGAAAGAATGAAGAGCACCTAAACTTAGAAAGAGAAGGGTAATTGTCAAAAGGAAGTGTGAATTGATCTGAGTAATGAGAAACTGCATAGGGGATTCCCAGGCAGAGAAAGGGAGAATATGCATTGTAGACAGAGACCAGCAATGCAGAGGTATGAAGACAGGAGAGATCAGGGTGTGGCACCGCAGGTGGGTTGGTGTGGTGAGAAGAGTGTGAACGTGCCGTTGAGAAGTGGGGGGAAATGAACAAATGTCAGGTGGTGGATGGCTTGAGTTCCAAGCTAATGAACTTAGACCTGACACTGTAGGACAGAGGTGGTAAATTATCAGGATTTGGCCCAGAGATGTGCTTTGTTTGCCCCACATAATTTTTTTACATTTGCTTTGCCAGTGTTTTAAAACTGGGAGGTTTTACATAAAATTCTGGATTTCCAGCTTCTGTGGAAAAATCAGGTGATCTGGCCACACTAGGCTGTCATTCGTTGCTTGTCCTTCTTAAGTGCCGTATGTGTTTTGTAACTCGCTAGTCTCCACCGCACCTCTTTGTCCTCATACCCCTGCACTCTTGTTTTTCTTTAGGGGGAGAAACATTTCTCACTACCAGTATCTCTGTGAAAAGTAAAGAGTTGAAGGTTAGAGCCAGGCATTTCAGAAAATGGGGAACAGCATGTTTCTTTGTGGAAATAAAGAAACAAAGTATATCCATTAAAACACTGCAACTTTCTCTTAAACCAGTTCTCTTCACTTGTTTATGTTACCTACAGGATTTACTATATAAAGAATAATAACTTCACCGGGCCACCTTACTTTCATAAAACTTGTGATGCTCACAGACTGTCAAGCAGGAATGTGCTGGGTGTTCTAGTCTTAAAGAAGGTGTAAGAGACATGTACGTCTCTGGCCAGAGATTGTCAGAGGCAAACACTGATTCTCAGAGCCTCAAATAAGTGATGAATCAAGTAGAAAGAAATTGGGAGGGCACAAAAAAGAGCTTGTTGGGGGCCACAGGCAGCTAATGCAGCCAGTGACAGCAGAGAGGAAATGCAGCATAACCTCCAACTCCAGGATCTAGAGCCTAAAGGCCAGAGCCACTCCCTGTAATCATGCAGAACTGGCCCAGCTTCTCAGTAAGAGGGTTGCTGGGTCCTTCAGACTCGCCCCTGCTTCCCTCTGCCCCACCCTCACATCCTGGGACTGCACCGCACTTCCACTAATCTGAACCCTCCTGCCCTCTCAGAGTCTCGAACTGCTGCTTCTGAGCTCCATGTAGCTGGTGAAAGGAGGCTGCCTTGGGCTCTGTGGGGGCCTCCTGTCTTCATTGATGATTCTCTGCAGCTCAGCTCCTCTCCCCATGTAACTGATCCCAGTCCTCTGGTTCTGTCAGTGCCTCTGCTGTGTACATTATGACATGTGTGAGCTCCCAGCTAGGTGGGAACCCTGAGTGAGGTGTGAGCTTCCTCCCAAGCCACTGAAGTTGGCTTTCTGCAGTAAGCCAGACACTTGGGCGCTGCTGGTCTTAGAAACAGTGCTTTCACTACATGGTCAGGGAGAAGGGATCCCCTAAGTCTTCAAATTGATCTCTCTGCTCCTCCATCTTTTCCCACCTCAATTCTGCTTGTACCCGTGGAATTACTATACATTAGAACATAATGCTAAATATGTCATGCTTCTGATCAAAAGCCTTGGGCAGCTCCTCATTTCCTACCAAATTCAAACCAAATTATCTGCCCTGGCATGTTGGACCTGTCCCAGGCTGACCCCAAAATGCTATTTTCTAGGCTTATCTCCCACTATAAATAACAAATGCTGCCAGGCACGGTGGCTCATGCCTGTAATCCCAGTATTTTGGGAGGTCGAGGCAGGTGGACCACCTGAGGTCAGGAGTTCAAGACCAGCCTGGTCAACATGGTGAAACCCCATCTCTACTAAAAATACAAAAATCAGCTGGGTGTGGTGGCGCGGGCCTGTAATCCCAGCTACTCGGGAGGCTGAGGCAGGAGAATCACTTGAACCCAAGAGGCGGAAGTTGCAGTGAGCCGAGATTGCGCCACTGCATTCCAACCTGGGCAACAGAGTGAGGCTCCGTCTAAACAAACAACAACAACAACAACAAAATGCTCCAGCCAAAATTTCATTTGGCCTTCTCCGCAAGCAAGAAGGTTTCTTGCCTTGGTTCCTTTCTTCCTTCATGCCCATTTCCAGCTGTCCAAAGCCTATCCATTCTACAAACTTCATCTCGAGCCACCTCTCAAAACTCCTAATGGTTCTAGTCACATGTCACTCTTGCTTGAGGTACCTGCCATACATTGTTCTCCTTGTTTAACCCTGGGTATAGTCTATTTCTTTTTTTAATTATGGCCACACACCTTAGCCTTTTTGCAAGGCTGAGCTTAGACAAAAGGGGTTATGTATTTGCCTGTGTCACCATGCTTGGACAGGGCCTGGTGAATGCAAGATGCTCAGAAATATTTCCTTGAATTGTGTTCATTCTTCCTGCCATATTTTTTGGTGGATTAAAAAAAAAATCTGCCTTCCTGGTACCTCTCATGTAATCCTCAACTCTTCACAAAGGAATGGCTCTTAACTGTCATTTTGTCCAGTCTTGCATTTGATGATAGGCAGCTCTTCCTGACATCCCTGCCAAGGAAGGATGCCAAGTAATTTCCCCCTAGAGCAGATAAGACCCATCCAGGTGAGACTAAATACCTGGGCAAGACAGAAAGTTCACACACAAAGGCATCAGAGTTAGTCTAATTGTGTCTCACTGGGGGCCAGGCTGTCCCTTTTTTTTTTTTTTTTTTTTTTTTGAGACAAAGACTGGCTCTGTCACCCAGGCTGGAGTGCAATGGCACCATCTCGGTTCACTGCAACCTCTGCCTCCTGGATTCAAGCGATCCTCCTGCCTCAGCCTTCCAAGTAGCTGGGATTACAGGTGCCCGCCACCATGCCTGGCTAACTTTTGTATTTTTAGTAGAGACAGAGTTTCGCCATGTTTACCAGGCTGGTCTTGAACTCCTGGCCTCAAGTGATCCACCCACCTTGGCCTCCCGAAGTGCTGGGATTACAGGCATAAGCCACCGTGCCTAGCCCAGGCTATCCTTTTTGCCAGATGTTCTCAAGCCACAGTAGTAAGAAAGGCCCAGTCCACTGGTAACAGGGAACCAAGACCAAGCCAACTCAGGCGTCCTTTGCAATCATCCTCCCCTGCATTGTGTAGCTAGCCTACCTCATCCCCATGGGGAGTGAAGGGACGGGAGGAGACATCATATTTTAAGTACCATACATCATAGATTCAAGTTTCTTGGAATTTCATCCCATAAATTAGGAGGCAATAAAACATGAAGGAAAGAGCATGGCCTTTGGAGCCAGCCAGAACAGGTTTAATTTTCATTGTTTTGCTTAGTATGATGTGGTTAAGAACTCTGGAATTAAGCAGAACCAGGTTCAAGTGCTATTATGCCATTTCTTATCTCTATGACTTTGGGAAAATTACCCACCTTCTCTGAGCCTTCATTTTCTAATATGTAAAATAGGGATAATAACACTATCCTCATGGATTTTTGGTGAAAATTAAATGAGAAAATACATGTGTGTCAGCTACGATGTCTTTAGCTCCAAAACTCGAAACCAAAACTCGAAATGGCTGAAACATGGCAGAATACACAAGGAAAATGTATCATCTCATATAACAGGAAGTCTAGAAGTAAGGAAGTTTCAGGATTGGTTAATTCATCAAAAACTCTTCTTTTCATCTTAATGCTTTTCCAACCTTGGTATATAGACTTTCCTAGGCTGGCTTCCCTCATGGTCATAAGATGGGTGCCACAGTTCCCAACATTATATCCAGATACTACAATATACAAAGCAGAAAAGCGTCATCTCTTTCTTTTGTGTCTTTCTAAAAATAAGAAAACCTTTCCCAGAAACATCTCACTGATACTCTCCCCCACATCTTTGGCCAGAGCTGGGTAATAAGCCTGCCTTTAATCCAATTGCTGACAAAGGGGGAATGGGATCACTATGATTGGCTTGGCCAGTTATACTGGAGATAGAGCCTCTTTTCCTGCTGGATGGATTGCTGGGTAAAATTAGAATTCTGTTAGCAGCGAAGGGGCAGGATGGCTACTGGGTAGGCAAGCAACACAGTCTGTTACAGCATGGAATCTGGCACATGGTAAGCATTTAAGCATTTAACTCTTGTTATTAACTCTTACTAGCTGTATGAACTTATTCAAGTCACAAATCTCATAGATCCCCAATTTCCTAATCTGAAAATAGGAGTAGGATTATCAGCTTTGTTGGATAGTTATAAAGTTAAACAAGATGACATGTGTAAAGTCGTTGGAGCTTAGTAAACGATAGCTACTTATAGTTGTATGTAATTACTGCTAGAGTACTTGGGCAGCAGGCCGACATCTCCAGCAAAGATTCCTGGAGTTGGCACGAGCCTGAAAAGCTCAAAAGCATGAGAACTAGAAACTGTTCATACTCAATTTTCTATAATTGTGATTCTGTGTGTTAATTTGCCAGACCTTAATCCAGTTGCCCATGCCCAATAGTTCTCCCTTCATGTAAGGAGATCCCGTAAGAAAATGATTTCTGCTAGGTGGTCCCCTGCCCTTGCCCCTAGAGGGCACTAAAGGCAATCCTGCCTCTCCTACTGTATTTGATGGCCCAACACCAACATCAATCAATCCAAGATCCCTCTTCTTGGGCTTTGAGTCCTCAACTCAGGATGGGAGCTTGATTCTCCACAGCACCCTGGGCTATAGCTGTGTCAGACCCTGATTCCCATCCCAGCTCTGCCACTTATGAGCAGTGTGACCTTAGGCAAAGGACTTAACCTCTGTTTGTTTGTTTGTTTGTTTGACAGAGTCTTGCTCTGTTGCCCAGGCTGGAGTGCAGTGGCCCAATCTCGGTGCACTGCAACCTCCACCTCCCAGGTTCAAGCGATTCTCCCACCTCGGCTTCCCGGGTAGCTGGGATTACAAGCATGCACCACAATGCCCGGCTAATTTTTGTATTTTTAGTAGAGACTGGGTTTCGCCATGTTGGCCAGGCTTCTCTTGTATTCCTGACCCCAAGTGATTCTCCCACCTCGGCCTCCTAAAGTGCTAGGATTACAGGGGTGAGCCGTCATACCCCGCCGCTTTACCTCTCTTTGAATATCATCTGCCAGACCTGTAAAATGAGGCTCAGCCTCATGTTTTGCTACCTTTCCCTCAAACTCAGTCCTCTGGTCACTTGGAATGACCTGATGTTCCTGAACAGACCACAATATCTTCCCCTCCAAGCCTTTATAGGTTACTTTCCCTTCCAGAATCAATGCCAACCCCATTTCATCCTCACCAATCAGGATGGGGTTCAGGAAAGCATTTCCTCTTTCTCCACCTCCTGCCCACAGCTCAAATGATCCTAAAGCACCTTGGACTTACTTCTTTTGTTCTTTTAACAGTTTATCAGTATTGTTTTTAAATTTTTTTATTGATACATAATAGATGTATATATTTTGGGGGTACATGTGATAATTTAATACATTCATATAATTTGTAAAGATTGAATCAGTATAATTGGGATATCTGTCACATTAAATATTTGTCTTTTCTTTATGCTACAAATATTCAAATTATTTTCTTCTGTTTTGAAATATATAATACATTATTGTAATGTATTACATATTTATCTAACACTAGGTTTTATTTCTTCCATCAAACTGCGTATTTGTACCCATTAATCAAGCTCTCTTTATCTCCCTTCCCTCCTACTCTTCCTGTCCTCTGGTAACCACCAATCTGCTCTCTATCTTCATGAGATCCAGTTTTTAAGCTCCCACATATGATATTTGTCTTTCTGTGCTTGGCTTATTTCACTTAACATAATGACCTCCAGTTCCTTACATTTTGCTGCAAATGACAGGATTTGATTCTTTTGTACGGCTGAATAATATTCCATTGTGTATACGTACCACACATTCTTCATCCATTCATCTGTTAATGGACACTTAAATAGATTCTGTATTTTGACTACTGTGAATAGTGTTGCAATAAACATAGGAATGCAGGTACCTCTTTGATATATTGGTTTCTTTTCTTTTGGATAAATACCCAGTCCTGGAATTGCTGGAGCATATGGTGGTTCTATTTTTAGTTTTTTGAGGAAGCTCCATAAAGTTTTCCATAGTGGCTGTACTAATTTATATTTTCACCAACAGTGTATAAGGGTTACCCTTTGTCCACATTCTTTCCAACATCCATTATTCTCTGTCTTTTTGATAAAGACCTTTTTTTTTTTTTTTTTTTTTGAGACAAGAATCTCACTCTGTCGCCCATGCTAGAGTGCAGTGGCACAATCATGGTTCACTGAAGCCTCGACTTCCCAGGCTCAAGCAATCCTCCTATCTCAGAGTCCTGAGTAGCTGGGACTATAGGCATCTGCCACCATGCCCTGATAAGTTTTTGTGTGTATTTTGTAGAGACGGAGTTTCACAATGTTGCCCATGCTGGTCTCAAACTTCTGAGCTCAAGTGATCCACCTGCCTTGGCTTCCCAGAGTTCTCGGACTATAGGCAGGAGACACCACACCTGGCCTATAAAAGCCATTTTAACTGGGATACCTTGCATGTATTGCTATAATTGCATTGCTGTCCCAGGATGGGAACTTTTACTTGTCTTTCTTAACCACTAAGTTGTGAGACCACAAATTAAGAGGAAGGTCCCTGGACTTACTAATTGCTTTATCCTCAGAAAAATATAGAGTGTTGAAATGTCATCACTGCAAAGAAGTGTTGTCAGTGAAGGGGAGCTCCAGTTCCAGTGAAGTTCTATGGGTGTTGCCTGGAGCCCCAGTAGCACCATGGAATCATGCACCTCTCATCCGTGGAATCTCAACTACAACAAATAGCAAGATGATTTCCTTCCTTGGGAGCCTATCCTAGCAAGTGGAGCATTTCAATAAACAAATAATAAGTGTGGAACAAATGGAAGAGGGAAATGTGGGACCCCAAGAGGAGGATTGAAATGAGACTTGGCAAGAGGCTGTGAATACATCCAAAGCTGATAGATTTATTATTGAGAAGTTTGTTTTTCCTCATGGATCTTCCCTGCCTCCAGTATAATAGCACACAGGGCGGGACATAAAGCCAAAGTGATTTGGAGGAAGCAGGACACCTAAATTCATTTGACTTGGAAAGAGCTTTAAATTTTTACATTCTGTCTTCAAACGTAGAGTTTCCCAATGGTCTTAGGGGGATGCGTGTGCATTTATGCACATGTGCATCCTAGATTTTTGTTTCTTTCTCACAACATGCACACACATACATGCACACGCACTTTGATAGGCAGAGATTGATTTTTTAAAAAAGATCACATTCCCATTCTTCTCCAATAAATTAGATAGAAAAGAGGCCCTTAAATTTCTTTTTTTATTTTTTCTGGAGTGCAGGAGGATTTAGGCATTCCAGATTCTCATATTTCTCCAAGGTGAACCAAATGTTTCCATTCCATATTTCAGGATCCCATTTCTTCCCATTTAACGCTCTGACTTTCCTGTAAGAAACCTGGGGCACCTGTGATTTCTACGAACATTGTAATTCTGCACCCACAGGATTAAAATTTGGGTCTGACTTTCAATTATCTTAGTCCCATAGCTATAATAGGTTATATATTAATATAATTAACATTAATATATAAATATAGTTTTGTATACTAGTTATAAATACATATATATTTTAAAGCTACAATGGAAGCTCTTTGGTTTTCTGAACATGCCTAACTGAGAGTTTAGAATCCTGAGCTTGAATTTTTTTTTTAAATAAGAACTTCAGCACCGTCAGAAGCAACTAATCCATCTTAAAATCCTTGGTCACAACTCTCGCCTTAGTAGCGCATTTCAGCAGCCATTTGGTCTTCCAAAGACTTGCCTTTGAAGGCATTTCATCCCAGTTATTCACAAGATGCTAGTTTAAGTAACTTTTGCTATTGCATGCCATGGACTACGGTGGACAGTTTTGGGAGATGCAGTTCGCCGACCTCCAAATGTCTTTGTATATTCTTGTTTGTCCCAAACTGCAAGGACTAACCATTTTCTGACCCTGAATCGTTTATATAATTAGTCACAAAAGCAGTTAGGTAGGTAGGGGTAGGTCAAGGTGACCACAACGTCCAGCAATTCACTCTCCAGGGGAAGGGGACTGGCTTGTTAACTGCTTGCTATAAAAGGTTCTGCCCTTAGCCCAGGGTTCCTTGGTGACATCACAGGCCCAAGGCACGCATAGCTGCCATCTGGGCCATTGTATTGACTCGTGGGATTTGAGGGCAAGGAAACTTGCTCTACCATGCTCTTGGCCCTTTTGTTTGCTATGCTGTCTTTTTCTGATCCACTGGGTCTTGCCTACTTTCAGCACCCATAGAGTTGTGGCAAGTCAATTTGGAGTCCTGTTACTCCTTGCCATCTTCCATGAGGTTGGAACTCTTCCCTGACACAGTATCCCATTTTCCACTGGCAATGAAGTCATCGTTGAATTCAGGCCCACTCAGGTCATATTACAATCCCAGATTCGTATCATGGAGGGTCAGTTTCCCATGACCGCTTTCATGTCAAGTATTATATCAGCAGTGTCCTGTCAGGAAAACACATCATTCTAGATCTGTGCTGTCCAACACAGTAGCCATTAACCACATGTGGCTATTAACATTTAAGTATTAAAATTAAACAAAGTTATATAGTATTAATTATATATCTTGAACAGGGTTCTGGGGCCCCTGGCTATATGCCAGGTACTGTCTTTTTAGTAGCTGAATCTGATGGATCCTGGGAAGTTCCAGGGAATTCTAAGAGGCAGGGAGAGGGGGTGGGTGGGATGGCTAGTACAGTGGCAACAGGGTACCCAGGGAGCTTGAGGGTGGCTACTATTTACTAGCCAGTATAGAAATATTTCAACACTTTAATAACCAATACAGTCGAACGTACCTAATGCAGTCCTGTTGGCCGGGGTTATGACTATGTAAATGTTATTCATAGTTAAGCCATGTAGGGGTCTGTGAGTATATTTCCATTCTTGTTAAGATTTCAGGTTCTCCTATGTTAATAATTGCCTTTTTGTTTTCTTTCGCTTAGTTTCTGTATCTCTATCACTAAGTCTTCTCTCAAACTCTTTGAAAGAACAGTATGATGACCAAATCTGTCAGATCCAGCTATATGCCAGGCACTGTGATGGCTTAACTATGGCTATCCATCAGATCCAGCTACTAAAAAGACAGTACCTGACATATAGCCAGGGGCCCCGAACCCTGTTCAACAAGCCAGCATTTGTTCAGATCACTCAGTTTCTGTGCCAGTCAGCAGCCTCCAGTCCCTCCTGGGCACTGCCTTTGGCTCCCCCAAAAGGCTGACCTGAACCTTGCTTGCTATAGCTACCTGGCCCAGGGAGCCCTGCATGAGAACCATCCTGAGACTGGTGCCACCTGGCTGCCAGCCAATAGCCAGCCAGCCCCATCTCCCGCATATCAGCCCCTGTCCCTGAGTGCTCCACCTGCCCCCAGGAGGCTCAAACCTCACCAGGAGAGATAGCAGCCCCAGAAAAGATGTTGATATCTCAGAAGATAAATATTTTTTAATGGCTTCTCTGGTCATAATGTGTAAATACTGCAAAATGATTAACCAAAAATTGTTAAATAATTGTAGATACAATTATATTAGAGAACGGAGGAGAGAAGCGCTATTAGAGAAATATTCCATTGTTCAAAGTCAGTAGATAATGTCTGAAACTTGGTGTTTCAGGAATACCCTTAAAAGAAAAAAAAAAGGACTAGGTCTGTAATAAAACTAATAAACAAAATTAAAAAAAAATTTAAAAAGATAATCCCTGAACTTAAAATCAAGAAACTGCAGTATAGGTATCTTATTTGGCAAATGGAAGTAAATACCAAAAGAAATAGCTGAAAGTGGCTAGTTGTCTCTGAGGAGTAAGGCTTGGGGTAGGCGGGATTAGGGCAGGAATCTACTGTTTCTTATAATAAGCCTTGGAGACTATTTTGGCTTTTGAACCATGTACATATTACTCTTTTTTTTTTTGTGGGGACCATTGCAGGAATCCTGATGAGAGGTGATAGCTCTGGCAATGACCATGAGGCAAAGATAAGTGGATCTAAGAATATTTAGGACATGAGTTGGGAAAACCTGGTGAGATTGCCTGGTGCAAAGAGTGAGAGAGGAGAAGAGAAGAGAGAATCACGAAAGCTGGGGCCTGTAGCTGAGGTTAGGGGATGGCTGACTCTTGGTGAACACTTGGATGCCAAGGGTTCCTCCAGGTACCACTTATAACAAAAGTGACGAACTCTGCTTGGGGGGATTGGAACTGGTTCACAGAGAGAGGGGTGTTTGAACTGGGTCTTGAAGAGAGTATAGAAGTTCCCAGTTCCACAAAGGTTGAGCTCTAAGGTGAGAGGGTATCTTAAAGGAAGAATATTCTCGGGCAAGGGTGGTGAAGACTAATAGGAAGTACAAAGGCACAAAAGTATGGGAGCATCATTTTGGGGACAAACAATGAATTGTCCCATAGAGTGAGAAGTTCAGGAGCCATGTTAAGAGAAGACAATGGTAGAAATAAAGCAGAGACAGAAGTTTGTGACCAGGGCCCAGCAGCCTCCAATGTAGCCCAAGTGGTTCCCTCCCTCAAATTGGTGGCAGCATAACAGGTGCAAATCCGAAAAGCAATTTGGAAATACACATCAGAAACCTTGAAAATGTTTCTATCCTCTATCTCAGTGATCCTACTCCTGGGGATTGTTTCTGAGAAAATACAATTTTTAAAGCATAGGGTGAGCAGCACACACTGGTATTTTTTTTTTTTTTTGCATCATTATTGGAAATAGTGAAAAATTGGACAAAAACAAAAGTTTCCTCAGAGGAAAATACTTAAGTAAAAGATAGCAAATTCACCCAGTGAATAATAAATATGCAGACTGGTATGCCTGTCATAATTTAGGTGGGCTCACCCAGGGGGCCTGCTGGGTCCAGGGGAGGGGAGGTGGCCAAATGTGGGCAAGAGAGGAAAAAGCAGAGTGGTTTCTAGGTCAGCCCCTCAAGGGTTGGGAAGGAGAGCTGCTCTTTATTGAGCATTCCCCTTTTGGTATCTCACTTAATTCTCACTGTGATCCCATTAGTATCATAAGATGGTACTAATGCCATCCCCATCTTATAGATGAGGACCTGTGGCTCAAAGAGATGGAATGATCTGCCCAGGGCCATCTAGCTTCGAAGTAGAGGAGCTGAGATTCCAACCCAAGTCAACATGAGGGCAGAGCAGTCGATGCTTTTCCTCTGCCACATGATGCCAGTTGTCAATGGCGATCATGTTATCTGCGGAAAGTCCCTTTACATGACCCCTGGCATATTTCTTCAGTCTTGGGAGAACAATGCCAAGCCAGTGTGGACACGAGAGGCTGGCAATAAGTAGCCTTGTATGATACAAGGCTAAGCAATAAAAACAGAATACGTAGTTGTATCAGTAATAAAAGCGGCCAAAAAATTATGCTCATGGACAACAGCAGGAAAGGGCAAGGAGAAATGGAAACAGATGACATGTGAGTGGATGCTCTCTTTCCTCTTTCTCTTCTTGAAGTTTCCGTTCTTAACACTGTATTATTTGCACAATAAAAAAAATTCACAATGAAAGATAGAAAGACTGAGAAAATACAAGTCCCTGGGGTGGCCCATGGCCATGCCTTGAGTCCAGCTGCAGCTCTAGGCTTTCCAAAGCCATTCTGACAGCAGCACTCATAAAGAAGAAGCTAGCTTCTTTTGGATGAAGTGGGGAAGGAGAAAAATGTAGCCTGTGACCCATGCCAAGAGGCTTAAGTTAAGTTCCTTGCCATCGCGCTACAGGGTTGGTGTCATTGCCACATGTGATCAAGCTCTTACCCTGGCTGGGGAGGTATGGCTGTGACCTGGCCTTCCCAGCTCAAGAATTTTTGCATCTAATGGTATTGTTGATCCCTGTTCATTTGTTTTTGCTTCTGCTGGCTGGGGCTTGGGTTTGGCTTTGCTGGAGGAAGGGCCAGTGTGGGATTTTCTCTGACTGAGGGAGACAGGCCAAGGTGACCTCAGCCAGCAAAGAGAACAGTGAAACAGCAACATTTATGCCTGAGTTTCAGAGTTGGGGTGCAGTGATTTTTCTTTGATTCATGCTCACTCCCAATACCTTACTTGATTTTATTCTATCCTTTAGATCACCATTCCTTTCCAGATTTCATATATTTGCCTATGCTGGTCTCTCTGTCTGGAATGCCCTGCCTCGTTCTTCCTGACAGAGCTAAGCCCTGCCCATCCTTCAGTACCACTTCGTTGATGAACCTTTTTCCAGTCTCCTTTTGGGGAATGAATCACTCCATCCTCTGGCTCCCAAAACACTTGATTTGTATCTTTACTATGGCAATTGCATTTGTCTGCAGTACATTATAGTTATTTAGGCCCAGCTCTGTTTCTCCTACTAAATGGTGAGCTTCTCAAGGTGGCCAAGAAACATGTCTTATCCAACTCCGATCCCTCACACAATGTCTGGCATGTGGTAAGTGCTCAATCAATGTATGGAATGACATTAATTTACAACGGTTGAGTTCTTCCTCTTTCTATGCATGGGCTCTCTGGGAAAGCTGTTGAGATTTTAGGCAGATGACCAATTGGTTTTTAGGTCCATTTGAAAGAGGCAGGAAGAGGAAGAGAGTTAAAGCTATCTGTGGATCCATATTCCAGAGATTTCAGCCAGTGCTCCTTAGGGGGATGAAAGCTGGAATAATAACTAACACGTGCAGAGGCTCTTACTTACACTTTCACACCCATTAACTCAGTTGAGTCACAGAAGGGCTCATGGAAGTAGGCTGGCTGGGCAGTATATGGCCTATTCCAGTGTTACAGCTGAGGAAACCAAGGCTCAGAAAAATGAAGTGATTTGCAAGATTACATCAACTCAAAGTAGGGCTGGGACTCAAACACAGATCTGTTGACTCCAAATTCCATGCTCTTGGAATTGCTGAGGTGACAAGGGCACAAGCAACCCTTCCCCTTGATAAAGGTTTGCAGAAGGAAGAAAGGAAGCCTATGGTTAACCCTTGATGAAGTATACTTGCACCAGGCCCCAGTTGTTACCCTCATACATATTTACCTCTCATCTAGGGCAGAGACCATGCTTTCTCCATCATTTCTCTCTCCAAAGTTCAGGTCTTTGGCAAGCCTCACGCTTTTGCTGGGTCTTGATTTTCAGGTCTAAAATGAGGAGGCTGAGCTAGAAGTTTAAATTGGGTCACATTCACACTGGCGCCCAACACAGAGCCTGGCCCACAGTTTCCATCACCCTCTCCATGGATGACTCCCAGCTCCAACGCTAGAGGCCTCCAGGACTCCAGCTGACATGATGCAGTGTGTACCCTGCACGTTGCAGCCTCTTCTCAGGCTGGCTGTGGAAACTGAGCCTCCTCCAGACAGCAGGGCTGCTCCGCTCACGCGGATCAAGTCCGGAGCCTCATTAGTCATGTCAGATGACATAGTTAACACTTGGGGCCAGTACAGCCAGTTCATCAAAAGCTCCTATGTGCCTGGCTCCATCACCGCAGCTGAGGAACTACTGTATGTGGAGCAGGCAGTACATCAGAGGAGCAGCGCCAGAGTGCTTCCAAATTGGTTTTGATTAATTGCATAGACATGTCTTTAATTGGTGCCAGTGTAGCAGCCAGAGAACTTATGGGAAAGCAGGATGTTATGCTTTCATTCCCTGAAGTCCCATAAAGCAATGAAAGATGAGGAACAGAATCACTGCTCGTTGAAAATTCATCGACCATGCAGACCTAGAAAACACAAATAAGTATCTGAATTGAAACCTAACCTCATTTTCCCAACTCATTGGAAGCCATGCATGTTCCCCTCTGCCCTGCCTGCCTGCCGAGATGTGCAGCTGAGCAAAAGGTGTGATTTCTAAGAAACAAGTGCTTTAGCACAGAGACAGCATCCTCAGCTCTCTCCAGGCCCTCCTGGAATTGACACCTGGAGGTATTTGGGAAGGCGCCTCCCCTCAGAAACGCCTCTCTCCAGCCCATCACCATCCTATGAACTGTTATCAGAGACTGATTCACTTTGGGTGAAGCATTCATTCACACATTCATTCTTTCTTTTCTACCTCTTGGAGATTTAAGACATATGTATTGACTGTGTACTAAATACAAAGCACTGTTCTGGTGTCATAAGGAATAGAGTAGAATGAAGTAAAAAACAAAACAAAACAGACCCTTTTCCCAGGAAAAGATTATATAGGAGAAAAGAGAGGACAGATGAACTAATGCATCATGAGTCACATCACATAGAAGAGGAACCATTGGGATTTGACATCAAGAGGACTTGGGTTCAAATCTTAGTTCTGTTTCTTCTTACTGAGCCACCTCAGATAATCACTTTAATTCTCTAAGTTTCTCCGTCTTTGGGAGGCTGGAGTGCAGTGGTGTAATCACAGCTTACTGCAGCCTCCATTTCCTGGGCTCAAGTGATCCTCCCATCTCAGCCTCCCAACTAGCTAGGGCTACAGGTGTGCACTACCATACCCAGTTTTTCTTATGTTTTTGTAGAGATGGGGTCTTACTCTGTTGCCCAGGCTGGTCTTGAACTCCTGGGTTCAAGTGATCCTCCTGCCTCAGCCTCCCAAAGTGCTGGAATTACAGGCATGAGCCACTGAGTCTGGCCTGAGTTTTAATTATAGAATAAAATAGTGATACTTACTGGACATGTTGACTGTGAGACTTATAAGAATGAGCAGGGTGGAAAGTACCCAGCACAGGGCCTGGCACTGATCAATAAATTGTTTTCAATTCCAAATAAGCATCACTAGTGAGGCTCTGATAGGGTGCTGGGTGACAGTTCAGTATTCCAGGAACAAACCATTACTGATCACAGACTCTGTGCCAGGTTCTATCCTGAACATTAGGGATTTAGTTAGGAAGCTCAGTCCTGCCCTTGAATGAGACTGAGGTCCACTAGGGAGTCACAATGATTTAATGTGGTAAGAATGGCAAAGTGTCACAGGTGTGCTCACAGAAGTCTACTCAGGGGCGGTGAGGAGGAAAGGAGATAGTGGTCACTTCTACCTGAGAAATCAGGATAGATTTTCCTAAAGAGGCAATGCTTGAACTACATCCTGACACATAAGAATATTTTCATTTACAGATAAAGAAGAAAGCATTTTCCATGCACAAGGCCACAGTTTCCTTCCTTTTGTTCCTAGAGCAAACAGGAGTTACCCCCATAGGATCTTGGAACTAGCTGTTCTCTTTGTATAGAAAGTTCTTCCCCTAAATTTTCCAAAGCTGGCTCCTTCTTGACATTTATAACCCAATATTTTATTTTTTCATTTGTTTATTTTATATCTCTCCTACTAGAATGACAGGTCCATGAGAGCCTGAGATCCTGGCTGTATTTTCCTCCACTCTGTTACAACATCTAGAACATTACCTGGCATATAATAGGCATTTGGTGTACATTCGTTGCATAAATAAATAAATAAACAACAGGAGGCACAGGAGGGCATACTGCAATTGAGGACCTATTCTAAGCACAGTGCCTGGCATGCAGCGGACACTGAATTTTCTTTCGTAAAATTAAATAATGGGAAATGCCTGAAGCATAGGCCAGAGGAACTGAAGTGGAAGGTAATAGAAGAGATGGCCTCTGAGCTGCACCCGGGAAGAATGACAATGTGATAGAGATGCTAGGAAGGGGATTGGGAGGATTAAATCACAGAACTTTTAAGTCCCTTCCAATCTTGAGCTTCTAAGAATTTCTCCCGTACAAATCATCTCTTGTCACCCTTCCTGATCCCCTCACTCACACCCCTCCTTTCCACTCCACCCTGTCTGGAGGCTGTAAGGACATCTGACACACCATTTCCTGCCAATGTAAATCATAGACTGCTGTGTGATGCTCGTTCGCAGGTTTTACCATCCCCCAGATGGAGATGGCCCCAAATCTCAGGGTGGAGGCCTCAAGCAAAGCCAGCCTTACCACAGGGTGGCAAATAAGGGGGAACTGTTTACCCACCAGCACCTTCCTGGCCCTGCTCCCAGATAATTTTATTTCCTCTGGTCCTGGATCTGCTCCTTAGTTGGATGCACCTCAGTTCACTTGCTGGAGCACTGATGTGTGACTGTTTAACTGCTGCTGCTTCCTGTCCCAGGGATCCTGGGCTTCAGGGAGCATGGGAAAGAGACAAGAAAGAGAGCTTTATATGAGGTAAGCCTTGACAGTAATCATAAAAGTCAAAGACTAACTTACACTTAGATAGTGCTTCACAGTTTACAAAGCCCTAGAGGACCCCTATTCATCCTTCAAGGCCCGAACAAATGTTACCTCTTTTCACTAACCTTCACCTCTCCCAGGCAGAGCTAATCCTTTCCTCCACACTTGATAAAACCTCCATGATAGCCCTTACTGCCTTGTAATAAACGTATCTGTGTACGTGTCTCATTTCCTCCACTAAACCATCAGAACCCTGGGGGCAGATCTCTTTTCTCCCAGTAAAACACATTTCTTTCTTTCTTAACAAGTAATTTTAATGTTCATTATACATATTTTCTAACTACAAAAGTAATATTTATAGTTATAATAAAAAATTATATATGTAAAAGCATAATGAAGCAAGTTTAAAATCACTTATAATTTCATCACCCAGATCAAACCACTGGTAATGTTTTTGATCTATCTTGAGGGGTTTTTTTTAGCATACAGAAAGTAAAAATGGGACTATATAATGCATGTGGTTTTATAGTCTGTTTTATCACCTATCTTATTGTGAACATCTTCAAACATCATTGACAGTTCTTTAAAAACATCATCTTAAATACCTGCATTATTTCACTTAATGAGTATGCTGTAATTTTCTTAACAATTTCTCCATTGTGGGACATTTGGGTTATTTCCTTCTTTTTACTATTTTTACAAATAAGTCTGCAATGAATAGCTGTTACATAAATCTTTGTCTGCATCTCTGACTGTTTTCCTAAGAAAGATTCCTAAGAAATCGTCCTAGAAGATTCCTAGGTCAACTGGCTTAAATTCTTTTTTTTTTTTTTTTTTTTGAGAGGGAGTCTTGCTCTGCCACCCAGGCTGGAGTGCAGTGGTGCGATCTCAGCTCACTGCAACCTCCACCTCCCGGGTTCAAGCGATGCTCCTGCCTCAGCCTCCCAAGTAGCTGGGATTACAGGCGTGCACCACCACACCCAGCTAATTTTTGTATTTTTAGTAGAGACAGGGTTTCACCATGTTGACCAGGCTGGTCTCGAGCTCCTGACTTGTGATCTGCCCACCTCGGCCTCCCAAAGTATTGGGATTACAGGCGTGAACCACTGCAACCGGCGTGGTTTAAACTCTTTAAAGCTTCGTGATGCTCATTGTGAAATTGCTCTGAGAAAACAATATCAATTTATAATTTCACCAATGCAACATGTCTCACCTGACCAACATTATAAGCCCATTTGTATCTTTACCAAGTCCAGCATCCTTTTCACAATGTCTCACAAGTTAAGTAATTTTTCTTAAACACAGCAGAAATTATACAACCAAACTTAGAGTTATCCTCTTCCAAGATGTCAACCTGAGAGGGCATATTTATTTATTTATTTATTTATTTATTTTATTTTATTTATTTTTTGAGACAGAGTCTCACTCTGTAGCCCAGGCTGGAGTGCAGTGGTGTGACCTTGGCTCACTGCAAGCTCCGCCTCCCAGGTTCTCGCCATTCTCCTGCCTCAGCCTCCCAAATAGCTGGGACTACAGGCGCCCGCCACCACGCCCAGCTAATTTTTTGTATTTTTGGTAGAGACGGGGTTTCACTGTGTTAGCCAGGTTGGTCTCGATCTCCTGACTTCGTGATCCACCCGCCCTGGCCTCCTAAAGTGCTGGGATTACAGGCGTGAGCCACCACGCCTGGCCCGGCATATTTATTTAAACAGTGCTTCCACTGCTTTAAACATTTCTTTTTTATTTGAAAATTGGCTGCAAAGCAGACAACACATTCTTTTGCATCTAAACTGCAATATATTCTGTTTTCAGGGAATGATTTTTGATTTTTGGCAATAGTCAAAAGTCACTTGAAATTCATGAGATGAGAAGCTGCAGCTGGGTTTGGGGTCAGAAATGAGGTGCAATATTACAGTAATGAGATTGAGGTATTTTGCAACTTGTAAAGAGTCCCAGAGGAGTTCTGGGCAGTAGTGGCATCATCAGAATAAAGGCTGAACCTTCTAGCCTGACCATTCCAAAGTGGCTGCACTCAGGCGGAGGTATGACTCTAGCACACAGTTATTGAACCTCCTCTCATGACTTCATCGTTACTCTGTGGATAGCCCCAGGGACAGGTGTCAACTTATTTCAGAACTGAGCTCCAGGCCAGGTGCAGTGGCTCACACCTATAGTCCCGGCATTTGGGGAGGCCTAGGTGGGCGGATTGCTTGAGCCCAGGAGTTTGAGACCAGAGTGGGCAACAGGGTGAAACCCTGACTCTACAAAAAATGCAAAAATTAGCTGGGCATGGTGATACATGCCTGTAGTCCCAGCTACTCAGGAGGCTGAGGTGGGAGGATCACTTGAGCCCAGGAGATAGAGGCTACAGTGAGCTGCGATTGAACCACTGCACTGTAGCCTCGGTGACATAGGGAGAGCCTGTCTCAAAAAAAAGTAAAAAAGAACTGATCTCCAGGCCAGGCATGGTGGCTAATGCCTGTAATTCTAGCACTTTGGGAGGCTGAAGGGGGAGGATCACTGGAGCCCAGGAGTTCAAGACCAGCCTGGGCAACATAGTGAGACCCTGTCTCTACCAAAAAAAAATTCTTTTAATTAATTAGCCATGCATGGTAGCACGCACCTGTTGTCCTAGCTACTTGGAAGGCTGAGGCAGGAGGATCACTTGAGCCATGGAGTTGGAGGCTGCAGTGAGCTACAATCAACTGTGCTCCAGCCTGGACAACAGTACTGATCTGATCTCCTTCCCTCTTCTTTCTTCATCAAGCCCACTTGGACCTGATGTGACTCCAAGACAAGACTTTAGAGGGGCAGTTGAAGGGGAGGGCGGAACATAGCATGGCAATGGAAAGAGCCCTCAGACTTCAGTCAGAAAGAAATGAGTCTGATGTGTGGCTCTACCTGTGCCTTTTGCCAGCTGTGTGTTAGGTCCCATTAGTAAAGGAGGATGCTACTTCCAAGGACTGTTCGGGAAAATGGAGAATATACATATAACCACACGCAGACACACAAACACACACAGGCACGCCAAATAGCTAATGCTTATTGAGTACCGACTCCATGCCAAATACATACTGTGCTTTCTATGCACATGGCAGACCCTGTTGACTGGCTACCCAAAAGCCATTTGCTCCTTGTTACCTACCACTGCAGCTCCCTTGGGCCAATGAGATTTAGTAGAACTCTGCTGGGAGTTACTGGGAGAGCTTTTGCTTTCCTGATGAAACAGGACTGCTGAGTCTGAACTGTCCGCACCTCCCAAACCCTGCCTGCCTTGAACTTGGAGGTGAGGGCAGGGTGTCACAGCCATCTTGTAACCAAGATGGAAAGACCAAAGGAGCACCTTTGGAATTCTTATTATGCCAGAAAATAACTACCTATTTAAGTCACTGTTAGTTATCATTACTTACAGCTAAAAATATTCCAATATACATGCATAAAAAGTGTCCACACATAAACAATGCTCAATAAAGGGTAGCTATTTACACTCATTAAAGTCCCCAACCTATAGAGACTTGAAATGCCTTCTTTTTCTTCAGTTAGACTCAGTCACCCCCATTGATCCCCTGCACCTTTGCAGGGCACCTACTCAGGACCAGGCTTTGTGCAAGATGCACAGGGCAAGAGGCGCCCCCAGTCTAAGGAAGGAAGTGAAAAGCCTGAGAGTATGCCAGTCTCTGCTGAGACATTGCCCAAACCCAGCAGGACTCAACAGGTAAGTCCTGCCATGGCCTGGGCTTCCTCCTTCTACCTGATGTGCAGGACGCTTGGTATTCCCCTTCACTGCCCACCTCCTGCCTGAGCTTGGAGATGCTTCTGGGTGGTGGAGGAAATGCTTATTGACTTCCACATCTTTCCAGCCAAATGCTCCTACGGGGGGGTCCCAGGCTCAAGAGAGCCCGGCTTCACCTGCTTGCCGTCTACTCCCATAGGAAACAGGAGGAATCTTTTTCAGAATATTTGCTCCAGCAAAAATTGTCCATCAAGGCTAACAATGGAGAGAAGGCAGAGATACTGAGCCACCTTTTAGAAGCCTGGATGTCCTGTATGGGATTTTATAGAGAAGCAGATTGAACACAAAACCTATTTCCGCACTGAAAGTTCTATGGCTTTGGCAGTTTAGACAACCTTTCTGAGCTTCAGTTTTCTTATTTATAAAATGGAGATGGCTGGTCCAAAGGTAGTGAGTTATCTCAATCAATTGTTCACAGTCAGTCACAGATTGAACTCCTCGTTCTATTCCTTCCCTCTTTCTCACTACTGAACTTAACTAGTCTAAAATAAATAAGTAAATAAATAAACAAAATGGAGATGTGACAGCCAATTTTATATGTTCACTTGACTGGATCATGGGGTACTGAGATAGATGGGAAAACATTATTTCTGGGTGTGTCTGTGGGGATGTTTCCAGAAGAGATTAGCATTTGAATTGGTAGACCGAGTAATGAAGAGGCACCCCTCCCTAATGTGCATGGACATCATCCAATTCATTGAGGACCTGAATAGAACAAAAAGATAGAAGGGCAAATTTGTTCTCGCTTCTTGAGCTGTGACATCCATCTTCTCCTGCCCTTGTACATCAGCACTCCTCGCTCTTCGGCCTGTGGACTCGGACTGGAATTTACACCATTGAACTCCTGGTTTTGGCTTGGCATGGTGGCTCATGCTGATAATCCCAGAGCTTTGGGAGGCCAAGGTGGGAGGATCCCTTGAGACAAGGAGTTCGAGACCAGCCTGGGCAACATAGTGAGGTTCCGTCTCTACAAAAAATAAAAATAAAAAATTATTTGGGCATGGTGGCACATGCTTGTAGTTCCACCTACTCAGGAGGCTGAGGCGGGAGGACTGCTTGAGCCCAGGAATGCAAGCCTGCAGTGAGCTAAAATCGTGCCACTATACTCCAGCGTGGGTGCCAGAACAATATCCTGTTTCTAAACAAACAAACAACAAAACCCACTAAACTCTAGTTCTCAGGTCTTCATCTTCGGGCTTGGACTAGAATGACACCATTGGCTTTCCTGGGCTCCAGCTTGCAAATGGCAGTTCTTAGGACTTCTCAGCCTCCATAATCACAATAAATTATATGAAAGAATAAATCTATTTACATATATCTCCTATTGGTCCTGTTTCTCTGGAGAACCTTGACTAATACAGGAGATAATGTCTACCTCCAAGGCCGGGAGTGGTGGCTCACGCCTGTAATCCCAGCACTTTGGGAGGCTGAGGCAGGTGGATCATGAGGTCAGGAGTTCCAGACCAGCTTGTCCAACATGGTGAAACCCTGTCTCTACTAAAAATACAAAAATCAGCCGCGTGTGGTGGCGTGCACCTGTAATCCCAGCTACTCAGGAGGCTGAGGCAGGAGAATCGCTTGAACCCGGGAGGTAGAGGTTGCAATGAGCCGAGATTGCACCACTGCACTCCAGCCTGGGTGACAGAGTAAGACTCTGTCTCAAAAATAAATAAATAAATAAACAAACAAATTAATAAATGTCTACCTCCAGCCTAGGCAGCATGACAAAATTCTATCTCTACAAAAAAATACAAAAATTAGTCGGGTGTGGTGGTGTGTGCCTGTAGTCCCAACTACTGGGGAGGTTCTGAGGCTGGAGGATCAGTTGAGCCTGGGTGATTGCACCACTGCACTCCAGCCTGGGCGACAGAGCGAGACTCCGTCTCAAAAAAAAAAAAAAAAAAAAAAAAAAAAAGAAAAATAAGTGTCTACTTGACAGAATTATTGTTCCTCATCTGGCAACTTCCAGAAACATGATCAGCTACACTAATGAAGATGGGTCTCACATCACACTCCTTGCTACAGACACATGGAGGTGCTGGATGAATTATAATGCAAATCTTTTTTTTTTTTTTTTTTTGAGACAGAGTCTCACTCTGTCATCCAGGGTGGAGTGCAGGGGCACAATCAGGACTCACTGCAACCTCTGCCTCCTGGGTTCAAATGATTCTCCTGGCTCAGCCTCCTGAGTAGCTAGGATTACAGGCATGCACCACCACACCCAGCTAATTTTTGTATTTTTAGTGGAGACAGGGCTTCACCATGTTGTCCAGGCTGGTCTCAAACTCCTAACCACACGTGATCCACCCACCTCAGCCTCCCAAAGTGCTGGGATTACAGGCATTAGCCACCATGCCCAGCCTAAAAATGTTATTTTTTATCGCTGAATTTGAAAAATATAAAGAGAAATTTCTAGACATCAGAAATGAAAAGGGAGCTCAAAGGCAGGACAGGGTACAGCCAGTGCCTAGGCAACACACAGGGACCTCAGACTTAGATATAGATCCTGAGGGCTGTGGGCTAGGGTTTCACTGCACACTAAGGAGTAGGAGATAGGGCTTAAGTTTCTGCCAGGTAAGCAAGTTGGAACTGAGATAAAGCCCTGAGATTGGAAGCTGGGCTTCTTCCATGAAAAGGAGACTGGAAAAGCTGTACCCTGGCATTAGAGAAGTTGCAAGAAAGATTGATCTTTGAAGAGGCTGTGGGTGGGGTAATAAATAGCATTCACAAGAAATAGAAACCCCAGTCTCTGCCACATGCAAGATGGGGAGTTTGAATTTACTTTACCTTTAGATGCAGGCACCCATTGAGATAAATTCTTTCTTTTCTTTTCTTTCTTTCTTTTTTTTTTTTTTTTTTTTGAGACAGAGTTTCGCTCTTGTCACCCAGGCTGGAGTGCAATGGTGCAATCTCAGCTCACTGCAACCTCCACCTCCCAGGTTCAAGTGGTTCTCCTGCCTCAGCCTCATGAGCAGCTGGGATTACAGGCATGCGCCACCATGCCTGGCTAATTTTTATATTTTTAGTAGAGACGAGGTTTCACCATTTGGCCAGGCTGGTCTCAAACTCCTGACCTCAGGTGATCCGCCCACCTCAGACTCCCAAAGTGCTGGGATTACAGGCGTGAGCCACCATGCCCGGCAAGATAAATTAACACAAAAATTGGTCCAGATCATTAAAATTCACAGGTTAGGCTGGAGCAAGACCCATTAAAACTCTTAGGTTTAGGCTGAAGCAAATCAAAATACCTCGATAGGGATGCTTGACAAATTTATTAGAAAAAAAAAATATCCTGAGGAAAATACTCTCAGAAAGTAACAAATCACATGAGGAAAAAAAAGATCAAAATAGAGAGTCAACAAACAAAACAAACTAGAGATATGAAGGGTAAAAATGGAACCACCTGAAAGAGACTATGAAGTAAGGATGATTAAAATAGAGAGATAAGAAAGTGTAGAAGCCTGGTCAGGCGCAGTGGCTCATGCCTGTAATTATAGCACTTTGGGAGGCTGAGGTGGGCAGATTGCTTGAGCCCAGGAGTTCAAGAGCAGCTTGGGCAACATAGTGAAACCCTGTCTCAAAAAAGAGAAAAAATATATATATATATATAAAAATAGAAGCCATAATAAAGGAACAGAATAGTATGGAGGAGAAAGAGTTGGGAAATTTGAAAAAGAACCATATAGAACTTCCAGAAATAACATAGTTACTAAAATTAAAGACTCAACGATGAGTTAACCTACATATTCGAGCTAGCTGAAGAGGGAATCTGAAGAAACATTTTGAGGACATGCCCCAAATGGAGTAAAGAGAGATAAAGAGAGAAAACCCGAACAAGAATTTAAGAGAAATGAAGAATAAAAAGAGAGAGCCAAACAGATGTCTCATAGGAGCTCCAGAAAGATTTAACAGAGGGGCCGGGCGCAGTGGCTTATGCCTGTAATCCCAGCACTTTGGGAGGCTGAGGTGGGCGGATCACCTGAGGTCAGGAGTTCGAGACCAGTCTGGCCAAATGGTGAAACTCCGGCTCTACTAAAAATACAAAAATTAGCCAGGCGTGGTGGTGTGAGCCTGTAATCCCAGCTACTCGGGAAGCTGAGGCAAGAGAATCGCTCGAACCCAGGAGGCAGAGGTTGCAGTGAACTGAGATTGTGCCATTGCACTCCAGCCTGGGCCACAAAAGTGAGACTCCATCTCAAAAAAACAAACAAACAAAAAAAGGGCCAGGCAGAGTGACTCACACCTGTAATCCCAGCACTTTGGGAGGCTGAGGCAGGTGGATTACCTGAGGTCAGGAGTTCAGGACCAGCCTGGCCAACATGGTGAAACCCTGTCTCTACTAAAAAATACAAAAATTAGCTGGGTGTGGTGGCAGGCGCCCATAATCCCAGCTACTTGGGAGGCTGAGACAGGAGAATTGCTTGAACCTGGGAGGCGGAGGTGGCAGTGAGTAGAGATCGTGCCAATGCACTCCAGCCTGGGTGACAAGAGGGAACCTCCATCTCGAAAAAGAAAAAAAAAAAAAAAAAGAAAGATTTAACATAGGGAATGGTGGAAAATCATTATTTAAAATATTTTGGGGTTCTTTAGAGAAACAGGAAACAGAAGCAACAAGATCCATGTGTGTGTGTGTGTGTGTGTGTGTACAGAGAGAGAGAGATTTATTATAAGGAATTGGCTCATGCAATTACAGAGGCAATTACGGAGGCTGAGAAGTTCCAAGATCTGTACCTGGCAAGCTGTAGACCCAGGAGAGCCAACAGTGACTTTCCAGCCTGAGTCCAGAGGTCTGAGGAAAAGGAGAGCCAGTGGTGTAAGTTCCAGTTCAAAATCCTGCAATCTTGAGACCCAAAAAAAGAGCTGATGTTTCAGTTTGAGTCTGGAGGCAGGAAAAGACTGATGTCCCAGCAGCCAGGCAGGAGGAGTTTCCTCTTACTTGCGGGAGAGTCAGCCTTTTTGTTCCATCCAAGCCTTCAACAACTGAATGAGGCCTGCTCGCATTATTAGAAAGGGCAGTCTGCTTTACTCAGTCTATTGATTCAAATGTTAACGCATCCAGAAACACCCTCCCAGACACACCCAGAATAATTGTGTGACCAAACATGTGGGCACCCCGTGGTCCAGTCAAATTGACAAATAAAATTAACCATCATGAATTATTGATAATTTCCCAAAACTGGAGAAACATACGAAGACAGTAAATAAACAGTTCAGGCATGGTGGCTCACGCCTGTAATCCCAGCACTTTGGGAGGCCGAGGTGGGTGGATCATTTGAGGTCAGGAGTTGGAGATCAGCCTGGCCAACATGGTGAAACCCCATCTCTACTAAAAATACAAAAATTAGCCAGGCATTGGGTGGTGCACGCCTGTAATCCCAGTTACTCGGGAGGCTGAGGCAGAAGAATCGCTTGAACCTGGGAGGTAGAGGTTGCAGTGAGCTGAGATCGTGCCACTGCACTACAGCCTGGGCAACAGAGTGAGACCGTGTCTCAAGTAAATAAAATAAAATAAAATAAAATAAAATAAAATAAAATACAATTACATGACTAGTCGCATACTGATTAAACTGCAAAACCACAAGGCAAATATAAAAGTCTGCAGTGAAAAGGGACAGATTATCAAAAGGAATGTTAACTACAATGAAATCAGCTTTCTCATCAGCAACAATGAGAACCAGGAGACAGTAGGATAATATCTTCAAAGTGTGCACAAAAAATAAATCTCAAACCAGAATCCTATACACAAATTAGTAAGCGACAGCCAAACTTTCAGACATTTTCTGATGAACAAAGACAGTTAGTTTACCTCACAGAAACCTGCTGAAAGTATTTTAACACATTAATAGATATACTTCTATAAGAAAATTGAATTCAGGCTGGGCATGGTGGCTCACACCTATAATCCTAGCACTTCAGGAGGCTGAGGTGGGAGGATCGCTTGAGGCCAGGTGTTGAAGACCAACCTGGCCAACATAGCAAGACCAACTCCATAAAAAAACAATTGTTTTTTAAAGAAAATTGAGGCCAGGCACAGTGGCTCACACCTGTAATCCCAGCACTTTGGGAGGCCGTGGCAGGCGGATCACCTGAGCTCAGGAGTTCGAGATCACCCTGGGCAACATGGTAAAACCCCATCTCTACTAAAAATACAAAAAATTAGCTGGGCGTGGTGGCGTGCACCTGTAGTCCCAGATACTCAGGAGGCTGAGGCATGAGAATCACTTAAGCCCTGGAGGCAGAGGTTGCAGTGAGCTGAGATTGCGCCACTGCACTCTAGCTTGGCAGCTTGGGCTATAAAGTGAGACTGTCTCAAAAGAAGAAAAAAAAAGAAAATTGAATCCAGAAAGAAGTAACATGTAAGGTGTGGGATACAAGTGAGGCACTGAAGCTAGCTCTGATCAGCCCAGATAGCAGACTGCTAAAACTTCCAGGAATTTTGAGAATTGGTTGTTACACATAGTCATTTTCTTTCTTTCTTTTTTTTTTTTTTTTTTGAGACAGAGTCTCAGTCTATTACCCAGGCTAGAGTGCAGTGGTGCCATCTTGGCTCACTACAACTTCTGCCTCCTGAGTTCAAGGGATTCTCGTACCTCAGCCTCCCGAGTAGCTGAGACTACAGGCACAGGCCACCACACCAGGCTACTTTTCATACTTTTGTAGAGATGGGATTTCACCATGTTGGCCAGGCTGGTCTCAAAACTCCTGACCTCAGATGATCCACCCGCCTCAGCCTCCCAAAGTGCTGGAATTACAGGCATAAGCCACTGCAACCAGCCTATTTTCAAACATTAAATTATGTAAACTTACAATTAAATGAATCACTTTAAATATAAAGGTCAAAAATCCTCACAATGCACGCCTTCTTAATTATTTTACCACATTATGCTATCAACCATGCAACTTTTATTTGTATCTCCTGTGTTTATACAGTAGACATACTATAGAATGGTGTACTACTCTGCATCTGTTCCCAATTCTACATTCAATGATGCCACATTGGTAATTTGAATATTTACACTCTAGAAATTAACAAATGTTACAAATCAGAGATCCCCAACCCTACCAAGTGAAAACTGGTGTTAAATATTTACCAGCATACCAGTGAATACAAGAAATAATGAATTACTTATGAATACCACTCCTAGGTGTATACCCAAGGGAATTAAAAACGTATGTTCACAAAAACCTTGTACATGAGCATTCATAGCAGTATTCTGCATAATAGCCAAAAGCTGAAAACAACCTAAATGTCCATCAACTGATAAATAAATAGAATGTGGTAGATTCACACAATGGAATGTTATTCAGCCATAAAAAGGAATGAAGGGGCTGAGTGTGGTGGCTCATGCCTGTAATCCCAGCACTTTGGGAGGCCGAGGTGGGCAGATCATGAGGTCAAGAGATTGAGACCATCCTGGCCAACATGGTGAAATCCCGTCTCTACTAAAAATACAAAAATTAGCTGGGCGTGGTGGTGCGCACCTGTAGTCCCAGCTACTCGGGAGGCTAAGGCAGGAGAATCACTTGAACCCTGGAGGTGGAGGTTGTGGTGAGCTGAGATCACCATTGCACTCTAGCATGGGCAACAAAAGCGAAACTCCATCTCAAAAAAAAAAAAAAAAAAAAAGGAATAAAGGACTGACCCATGCTCCAACATGGATGAACCTTAAAAACATTAGGCTAAGTCAAAGAAGCCAGACATAAAAGGCTACATATTATGATTCCATTTATCTGAAATCTCCAAAATAGGCAATTCCATAGAAACAGAAAGTATATGAGTGGTTGCCAGGGGATTAAAGAAAATGAGGAAACTGCTAATGGGTAGGGGGTTTCCTTGTGGAATGCTGTAACTGTTCTAAAATTAGTGGTGATGGTTCTACAATTTTGTAAATATACTAACGATTTTATTGGATATGAATTATATTTCAGTAAAAAGAGAGAAAGATAGGCAATGAAGCCGGTATGCAGGTTTATAAATCTAAATAAACACTGGCTGTTAAAACATCTAATTTGAGCCCAGGCATGGTGGCTCATGCCTGTAATCTCAGCACTTTAGGAGGCCAAGGTGGGATGACTGCTTGGCCCCAGGAGTTCGAGACCAGCCTGGGCAACGTGATGAAACTCTATCCCTACAAAAAAATACAAAATTAGCTGGGTGTGGTGGCAGGCACCTGCAGTCCCAGCTACTTCGGGGGCTGTGGTGGGAGGATCCCTTGAGCCCAGGAAGCGTAGTTTGCAGTGAGCTGAGATTGTGCCACTGTACTCCAGCCTGGGCAACAGGAGTGAGACCCTGTCTCAAAAAATAATAATAATAATAAAATAATAATAATAATAATAGCAGCACAGAAACGTTAAAAGGATGGGAAAATATACTAGGCAAATGCTAAGCAAAATAATGCAATATTGACAGATTTTAAGCCAAAAATAATTACTAGGGATAAAGAATCATATGATAATGATAATGATAAAAGGAAAAGTTCACCAGGAAGATATATCCCAGAACCTCTGAGTACCACCTGGCAACATTGCTTCCAAATATACAAAGCCCCCTCAAGTCTTCAGCATGCATGTAAGGAAACTACCAGAGGCCAGAGAAAGAACTGCCTAAAAGGATTAGAAGGAACCATTTTTGGAGATCACACAGGTCCACTTCCTATTCCTAACATCTAGAGTGGCAAGACATATTTCATAAGGTTTCGGGTGCCCTCCACACTGGGGCAAAATTAGCCCTAGACTAATATTACTCTGGTCTCATCTAACAAAGCTTAAAAGTAATAGCCAAAAGGTATTTCCAAAAATCAGTCAAATGAAACCGAGGGAGATAGGTAAAATTGATAGATAAGGTCATTAAAACTATTATCACTGTATTCCATGTGATCAATAACCTAAAGAAAAAATTGAGCTTGTTAAGTAGAGACATGGAAGATATCAAAAAGACCCAAATTCCAGTAGCAATACACTCACTGCCCATATCTTGCTTTCTGAACACCATTCTCCAATAAAAGGAACCAGGGCTAGACAGAAATCGAGAATAGAGAAATGGCTGGTCACAGGTGTGGAGAGGCAAAAAACAAGATAATCTTGGAGCATATTGTAGTACCAGAAGGTAAGGATCTGCTAAGAAAAAACAAAAGGTTGGAAGCACATCAAAGAGACACAGAAGCCAACCTGAAAAAACATCCAATGGCCAAAGCTGGAACAACTTGAGCAACAAAATAAGTAACACAGTATGGGATTATTACACAAAATATAAAACAAACATACAGGAGTCCAAACATATCCATAGAGATAGAAAGTTGATTCATGGGTGCTGGGGCCAAGGATGAGAGAGAATGGAGAATGACTGCTTAATGAGTATAGGGTTTCCTTTTAGTGTGATGAAGATGTTCTGAACTAGATAGTGGTGATGGTTGCACAGCATTGTGAATGTACTAAATGCAACTGAGATGCACACTTTAAAGTGGTTAAAATGGTGAATTCTGTCATGTGAATTTTACCACAATAAAAAATTACCATAAAATCCCTTCTTTCATTCGTCTATCAAACATTTATTGAGCAGTTCCAGGCAAGGTTTATTCTGGATGCAGGGAACATGGAACAATCAGATGTGGGTTTGGCTTTTAGGAGGTCCTGGGCTAGTAGAGAAGAAAAACATCCTGCAAACAACAAAGTTCAGTTAAGTGTTACAGTTTTCTTGACGTCAGAATGTGCATTGCTACAATGAGATATCATCTCACCCCAGTTAAAATGGCTTTTATCCAAAAGACAGGCAATAACAAATGTTGGCAAGGATGCGGAGAGAAGGGAATCCTCATACACTGTTGATGGGAATGTAAATTAGTACATCCACTACAGAGAACAGTTTGAAGGTTCTGCAAAAAATGAAAAATAGAGCTACCATATAATCTAGCAATCTCATTGTTAGGTATATACCCAAAAGAAAGCAAATCAGTGTATCAAAGAGATACCTGCACTCCCATGTTTTTTGCAGCACCATTCACAATAGCCAAGATTTGGAAGCAACCCAAGTGTCTGTCAACAGACGAACAGATAAAGAAAATGTGGCAGATATACACAATGGAGTGCTATTCAGTCATAAAAAAGAATGAGATCCTGTCATTTGCAACATCATGGATAGAACTGAAGGTCATTATGTTAAGTGAAATAAGCCAAGCACAGAAAGACAAACCTCTCGTGTTCTCACTTATTAGTGGGAGCTACAATTAAAATAAATGAACTTATGGAGATAGAGAGTAGAATGATGGTTACCAGAGGCTGGGAAGGAGAGTGGAGGGTGGGGTGGGGGGAAAAGGGGATGGTTAATGGGTACCAAAAAATAGTTAGAAAGAATGGACAAGATCTAATATTTGATAGCACAGCAGGGTGACTATAGTCATAATAATGTAATTGTACATTTAAAAATAACTAAAGGAAGGCTGGGCGTGGTGGCTCACGCCTATAATCACACTTTGGGAGGCCAAGGCAGGCAGATCACCTGAGGTCACAAGTTCAAAACCAGCCTGGTCAACATGGTGAAACCTTGTCTCTACTAAAAACACAAAAATTGGCCAGGTGTGGTGGTGTGCACCTGTAATGCCAGCTACTCGGGAGGCTGAAGCACGAAAATCGCTTGAACCCAGGAGGTGGAGGCTGCAGTGAGCCAAGATGGTGCCACTGCACTCCAGCCTGGGTGACAGAGCAAGACTCCTCTCAAAAAAAAATAATAATAATAACTAAGAGTATAACTGGATTGTTTGTAACACAAAGGATGAATGCTTGAGGTGATGGATACCCCATTTACCCTGATGTGATTACTATACATTGTATGCCTGTATTAAAATATTCAATATACTCCATAAATATATATATATACCTGCTATGTATCCACAAAAGCTAAAGCTAAAAAAAAATTAAAGAATGTGTATTTTACATGGTGGTAGGGGAGGGTGGCTGCTTCACTGAGTGGGTTGGTGGGTGGTGGGGGAGAACAGCAATGGTGAGGCTGAGGCTTGAGTCCAAAAGGGGAGTTTCCCAGGTGGATGGCAGCAGAGAGGGATTCCAGGCACAAAGTGGGGCATGATTGAGCAAGCTCAAAAAGTTGGTGTCCAAAAGTCTCCAGTTTTCAGCAAACTCCAAGCCAAATAGCACAGGAGCAGTGTAGGGGATGGTCTTCAGACAGTGAGGTGAGAGGTGGGTGACCACCCCTGTCCAGTTGCAGTAGGCGACAGTAAGAGATGTTAGGGAAATCATATGGACCTGCCAGGATGTCAGGGTCAAAGAAAACATGATTCCAAGATTGGGCCACTGGGTGGGTGGTAGATACTGCCCATCCCTAAGGTGAGCCTACAGGAACATTCTGTTCAGGAGAGGTCAAAGTAGAATAAAATACACAGTCCCCTAATTGTATCCCCTTATACTACACCCATCACCTCATTTTATGTATTCTACAATTTTTAATTTTTTTATTTATGCATTGGAAACCAACTTCCCTTTTCCTTGGGCTTCTTGTTTTCATGTTTGAAATATATGTTACTATGGAAATGTCATGGTACAGTATAGTGGCATTTATAAGTGAAGTGTAAAGAATTTTCAGAACATCTAGAAACATAAGACTGGGGTTTAGGGATATAAGTCCTAATTATGTGATAGCATTCATGACTTCAGACACTGTGTCATGAATATAAGCATACTCAGAAATTTGAGACAGCACAGAGGAGATAGTTGAGAGTTTTATTAGGATTTATGTGCCCAGATTTTTAAAAACGTGTATGAGAAATATTAAAAACACAAAACATAACACACTACTTGGGAAGAACATCTGGAAAAAACGGATGACAGAATGCCAACATTTACTTATGAATACACACCTCTGGAAGGACCAGGGGACCTGGACACCCCAGAGAAATGTGGTAAAACCCTCTGCACCACTTTCTATGCTATAAATATGTTCCTTAAAAATTGTATGTAAATCAACTGTTAGTAAATCATTTGTTAAATACAAGGGTGAGCATGATTTTAAAGATATCATAAGAATGTACATTTTAGTAAAGGAAATAATTACCGATGGAGTAATAGAAAAAAACTCACGGACTGAGCGAAGTTCAAGGTCCTTCATTATTATCCTGGCTCTGCCACCAACTAAATGTGTGATTCAAGAAAATCACTCAACCTCCCTGGGCCAATTCCCTCATCGAGTTTGGGTTGTAATTCTGAATTTTCACTTATTAGGTTCTTAATGCAAGGTACAGGGGTACTGGCCCACAGCCTCAAGTCCGGTTTCTTCTGAGAGGTAATGTTACACACTAAATCCTTGTGGACAGAGCTCCAGGCTCTCTTACATAAGAAGAGCTACAGTTACCATCATTCTGTGTTTTGCTTTACAGTCCACTGTCTCTTTTTCACAATCACCCTCAGTTGATGATTACAACTTTTTGTTCCAATTCTTTACAAAAGTTTGTTCCTTAGCTCTGTCCTCTGGGAAAAATTGACAGTCTAAGGTAGGAACCCTTTCTTGGTGCTCCTCTCCACCTCTGGCCCTTTCCCTAACCCACAAAGCTGGGGACTGCCCAAGGACAAGGGCTGTACTCTGTGCCTAGTGCAAGCCCAGGCTCGAAGAAGGAATTCAGTAAATGACCGTTCACTGATTTTTTTTGTTTGTTTTTTTGAGACAGAGTCTCACTCTGTCGCCCGGGCTGGAGTGCAATGGCACGATCTCAGCTCACTGCAACCTCCACCTCCCAGGTCCAAGTGATTCTCCTGCCTCAGCCTCCTGAGTAGCTGGGATTACAGGCGTGCACCACCACACCCGGCTAATTTTTGTATTTTTAGTAGAGACGGGGTTTTACCATGTTGGCCAGGTTGGTCTCGAACTCCTTACCTCACGTGATCTGCCCGCCTCAGCCTCCCAAAGTGCTGAGATTACAGGTATGAGCCACCGCACCCAGCCTGGCTGGATGTTTTTGAAGGAGGAAGCTGAGGCAAGGAGATGGGTCTGATGAAAGACCCGAACTCTAGGAGTGGACTTCTGGCTGCTTCTTTAAACATTTCTAAACTTTCCAAATTTTCTACAATGGACAAAAATATCAAAACCGCAAACCATTAAACTCTCCTTTTCCTGGCTTTCTGTCAATGCCCTGGTCTCCCATAAATAATGCAGTAGGCAGTTTCCTTCTAATACTGCAAACTTTGCTCAGTGCTCCAGCATTTGGCCCAGGACATAGGGCACACATCTTTTCTTTAAGAGAAACAGCCGTTTCGGTCTTCTGGTCTGTTTTGCTTAAATAGCAATGACACTATGCATTTGTCTTTGTGGACTTAACACCTGCCATCCCGCCCCAGGCAAGGACTCCTGCCAACTGGCTCCAGAAAAGGTCATTTATCAACAGTGTTTAGGCACCACCTTGATTAATCTGCCATATAGGAAGTACAAAACACCACTGTAAGAATTCTTTTGTCTTCTTAAGCAGAAACAGGTTTAGGCCTTAACTGGCAAGAGATAGAAAGCAACCAGTCAGGCTTCTTGCCGACTACCACCACGTTGTAGGGTAATTCCGGAGCTGTTAGGAAGCCTCAAGAAACAGAAGAAATTATTCTCTATTGGGCACGTACTCCATGCCAGGTGTTGTGCTGTGTGCCTCATATACACTGTTTAATGTAAGCCTCACATCTAATAATCACTATCTAACATAGATACTTTTACTAATTTATATATATATATATATATATATATTTTTTTTTTTAAGACGGAGTCTTGCTCTGTCACCCAGGCTGGAGTGCAGTGGCGCGATCTCGGCTCACTGCAAGCTCCGCCTCCCGGGTTCACGCCATTCTCCTGCCTCAGCCTCCTGAGTAGCTGGGACTACAGGCGCCCGTCACCGCGCCCAGCTAATTTTTTTCGTATTTTTTTAGTAGAGACGGGGTTTCACCGTGGTCTCGATCTCCTGACCTCGTGATCCACCCGCCTCGGCCTCCCAAAGTGCTGGGATTACAGGCGTGAGCCACCGTGCCCAGCCTACTAATTTATCTTATTTCTTGTCTGTCTCCCTCACTGAAATGTGTGCTCACGAGGAGGAACATTTCATGGGGTCTTGTTTATTGTGTCTAGAACAGCATCATACACAGATAAGCACTCAATAAATATTGTTGAAATGAACAAAATGAACAACTCAATGAGATAGATGGCATTACTTCCCTTTTACAGATGAATTAACTGACAACCTTAGAGGGTACAAATGAACTGCCCAAAGTCACATAGCTAGTTAAGAAGCCAGAACTGAAACCCAAGCCTCACTCATTCATTCTATAGACCAGAGGACTTATACTTAGATCTTAAAGAACTCTTTCAGCTTGGCAATTATATGAGCTATAGGCCTATAAAATATGTATTTACCTTGTGTATTCATTTGGAGGTTTAAAGTTTCACTGAGGAGACATTTAACATTTTTATAATAATCATTTTACTAAAGCAAAGATTAAGTACACATTTTCCCAACATAACAATTTCATCTATGGATAGGCATTATCTACATGATTTTTCATTTTAAAACCCCACAATGATTATTTTTCAGACATAAATAAAAAATACACTGATTCTAGATGCCAACAAAATCACATTTGCAAACCTTAAGAGTTTGGTAAGTTACAACATTAAGATGACTAATGATATGTGTGCAGTATTCTCAGTATAGAATACCCAAAATTCCCGTGTACATCTGTGTTGCTTGAGTGTCCCAGTATGGGAGGAGGTAGACTTGGCACATCGAAAGCCACTGCTATACTAAAGAATCATACAAAGTCTCAGGGATTCTTCAGAGAATCAGCTATTATAAAATCCATCTTGATAATTCATTTTGTGCGAGAATGTGAGAATGAAATGCAAAGGAGGTTAATTTTACCCAGGAGAGCGTTCATATCCTTTTCCACTTGTCAGAATATACTTGATTCATAAGTGGTCTTTTACCGACCTACGACTACATCACAAGAGCATGCCACCCACGGTGTCTTCCCTTAACACTTTGTGTTTTTTTGTAGGGATTATGGTCACATAGTCACACGGTCCCTTCTCCTCCTGGGCAGGTCCTTTTCCCTTCTGTCCCAGCCTTGCTGCCAACACAAGATCATATAGCCTCTGTGTCCACCCAGCCAGTTAATTGTTCATGGACCAAACTAGTGATCTGGCCTCAATCTCTCCACTGCCAGCTCTAGACGCTATTGATTTTTACTGATAATGTAAGTAATAATATACTGGAAACATTTTTTAAAGCATAAAACCAGGAAAACCCATAATCCAACTACCCAGAGTTTGCATATCCTTTCCATCTTTTTAAGTCATTTTTTGGATTTATACATACAATTTTATATATCACTCTTTTCACTTAACACTATAAGCACTTTGCCATGCTGTCAAATACTCTTCAGAAACATAAATTATAATGATGGCACAACAGTCTACTGGATAGTCATACTGTAATTTACTTAACCAATTTTCTACTGTTGGACTTTAAGATTGTCAAGCATTGATTTTGCCCACATTTTAGACTATTTCTTTAGGACAGATTCCCAGAAGTGGAATTGGAGGATCAGAGGATCTAAATATTTTTAAAACTCCTGATAGATATTGCCAAATTGCTTTTCAGAAAACCATTGCTAGTCTACACTTCCAACATTGCCAGTGTGTTTTTCTACCAATATAGATCTGTCTAAAGGATAATAAAATTTAAATGAAACATGCAGTCCTCAAATTATTAATGCAGCTGGAGAGGCATCAAGACCAGAGTACAAAGGCATGTGGCAACGGTCATACCTATTTCCAGGTATGCAGTTAACAATGGGTTAGTGTGCACACATGGAACAGAAATTTTGCAAGAGTGAAGAGTAATATAATTATATTTCAGACCATCTAATCCAAGGCCTGTGTCTATTTTGTCCACTGCTGTATCTCGGCACACAAGATAGCATCTGGCACATACAGCCACTCAATAAAAAATTGTTGAGTGAATTAACACAGAATCTTCTTTCAGATGCAATCTTTCAGCAGCTGTAGGGTTTAGTTACTCCTGAACTCATAGGAAACATGACTGGCTGGATCAGACACTGTTGTAATGGTCTGTTCAATGCTGAGATTCTACTACAACTTTGGCAAATCAGTTTAAATAAAGGTGACACAATAAAGAGCTCTCTAGGGGAAAAGACAAATACACTTACCTAAAAGGACATATCTCAGCACCAGTTGCAAGGTGCAAATACACATATGTATCTGTAATACATATATATATTTGCAAGCATGCAAAAAATACATTTCAGTGAGTTTTGTCATCTCCATAGTACACACTTTAATAGGTGATAACATAAGCTTATTCAAATGCTACCCATGGTCAAATCATTTTTGGGACTACCTTCAGTTCATTCTATTATTGTTGGTTGCAGCTTGGCATCAGTTTCAGTGTTGCCAACACTGGTTTTGATATTTTACATGGGAATAATATAGGTGGTTTTATAATATCATTTTTAGTCAAAAACAGCACAAAATTTATTTTGTAAACCAGAATATTTCAAGGTAAAATAGCCAATGATTCAGCTTTAGTTTACTCTCCTGGCTCCACAGATTCCCTCCAATATTCCACAATTTCTTTTTTTTGTTTGAGACAGGGTCTCACTCTGTCGCCTAGGCTGTAGTGCAGTAGCACGATCATGGCTCACTGCAGCCTGGACCTCCTGGGCTCAAGTGATCCCCCTGCCTCAACCCTGCAAGTAGCTGGGACTACAGCCACGTGCCACCATGCCAGGCTAATTTTTGTATTTTTTTGTAGAGATGGGGTTTCACCATGTTGGCCCAGGTTGGTCTCTAACTTCTGGCCTCAAGCAATCTGCCCGCCTCAGCCTCCAAAAGTGCTAGAATTACAGACATGAGCCATTGTGCCTGGCCCACAATTTCTACAAATAAATTGTCAGACACTGCCAGATCAATGTGGCATTAATAATGTTATTGATGGAAAATAATCATCTGTCATTTTTATATACACACTTTATATACACTAGACTGGGGGTTATATCAAACTATAGCCCATGGGCCAAATCTGTCCTGCCATCTGTTTTTCTATGGCCTAAAAGCTAAGAATGTCTAACTTTTTTTTTTTTTTTTTTGAGATGGAGTCTCGCTCTGTTGCCCAGGCTAGAGTAGTGGCGAGATCTTGGATCACTGCAGCCTCCCGGGTTCAAGTGATTCTCCTGCCTCAGCCTCTCGGGTAGCTGGTACAGACATACACCACCACGCCCGGCTAATTTTTATATTTTTAGTAGAGATGAGGTTTTACCATGTTAGCCAAGCTAGTCTCGAACTCCTGACCTCAGGTGATCCACCCGCCTCGGCCTCCCAAAGTGCTGGGATTACAGGTCTGAGCCACCGTGCCCGGCCTCTTTTTAACATTTTTCAATGGTTTAAAAAAATCAAAATAGTATTTTGTAAAAACTATATAAAATTCAAATTCTAGTATCCATTTATAAAGTTTTATTGGAACACAGCTGTGCTCATCTGTTTCTATATTAACTATGTCTACTTTTGCACTAAAATGTTTAGTGGCAAAAGAGACCATATGGCCCATAAAGACTCCTTTACGGAAGTCTGTTGACCACTGGACTATGCCCAAGTGAGTCCTTGGAGGGGACCCACTGGAGCTCCCCACTATAGATTTTTTGTTTCCGGATATTAATACTGGGAAAGGGGTGATTCAACTAGGACAGTATTTGCAAGGATCTGATAAGGGAGACACTGTAGAACATAAATACATGATGGTTACCTCAGAAAAGATATAAATGCCTGGTAAAATCTGGGTGGGCTGACTGAAGAAGAAGCAATTGGAGAATGCAGGGTAACATACACAATTTAGCAGCAAAGGTGGGCTCTTATTGAGTCACATGGGACCTTGCTGAGGCCCAATCCCAATGAGCCTAGTGAAACTCTCTGGTGATGATGTCTGCAAATAGCAGGGAGACTGAGCAGCATTTGTAATGCAATGACAGACAATTCCCCAATAGTACCCCATTCCTTTATTAGGTGTCCTGAAGTCATTTAGCATCCAGATTTATCCAGGCATTTCCAAAGGCAAGTCTAGACGTTGACTAAAAAATTGATCTGAAAAAAAGGTTCTGGGAAGGAAGCCCCAGGTAAACATTCTTCCCCAAATGATAACATTTCAATGAGGACTCAGTGAGGATCAGAATTCAGAAGATGGCAGAACCCTCCACATGTTTTTCTAAGTCACAGATTTGGTGAACATTTTATTCTTTCTCTTTTTGATCATCACTAGTGGGGCAAATGAGGCAAGGTAGGGTGGGGTGATGGAAGGGGAGAATTGCATAAAGTCAGTGTTAGGATGATCTGCCCCGGAAGGTATGTATTCCTCTTAGACGCTCAGCTGTGGCATAAAACATTCCATGTGGACTTTGAATTAGAAGGAGCTTGGGGGCGGGGACAAAGATCAACCTGAAAGCCAAACGGAGTCATTGACCGATGGTGTTAAGCTTGAGAAAGTTTGCAGATGGCCAGCTCTCCTACTGACATCCCACAGAAAGCCAGGCTTGATCTATTGTGGTTAGGTGGAGCTTCTCCTGCCAGGGAAAATACAGTTGCTAGGAGAATGGGCTTTGGATGTTATAGCTCTGAAGAAGTTTCATGACTCTTGCTACTAGAGGTAACCATATTGCCTCCTTGAGAAACTGGTGACACTGGGTGCCTCTGGGGAGTGCAACTGAGGGTGGCTAAGGTGCCCATGTCCCTTAGAAAAAACAAAATCAACACATAATTCCCCCATGTCACCCCACCCTGCTTCTTTAAGATAGGAAGGCAACCTGGGGCTAGGGCTGGAGCAGACAATTTCCTTACTCAGCAGCTGAAGTGGGGAGCTGAAAGAAGGATCCAAAAAATCAGAGAGAAGAGTTGTAAGTTAAGTGGAAAACCATGACCCAAAGGTCAATACAAGGATCAGCACACCAAAGTGACCAAAAGCAGCTACTGAAGATGTGACCCAGGACCAGAAAACAAAGCAACAAGGAAAGAAAGGAGTAAGAGCAAACTGTGGAGAATAAACTGAGAGGTGACTGAAAATAGTCAAGGACAAGAGCCTGGGGTGTGACGGACACATAGCTGGATGTGTGAGACTACGGGACCAGGAGCTCAAGAGGCCTAGGCAGCAAGGTGCAGGCCAGAGCAAAACGTGCATCAGCAATAAAATAGATTTGGTGGGTGGGCACATTAGGAGTACTCATATAAGACCTTTCCTATTTGGAGATGCCTAGATCATGCTCTACCCTTGGGTTTAGAAATTCTGAGCAGCCAAATGTGAATGGTTTGCTCTGGATAAGTCCTTTTCATTATAGCCAATTGGAACCATTTGAATTCGCACTCCTAATTACCTGGTTCTGGTTGCTGTGTCTAAACCATGTCTGCACCAACATAGCTTCTGGTACTCTACACTCCACCATGGGTCTTGGTCCAGCATCACTGGCAGGGACACACCAGCCCTGTTCATAGGACTGGAATAAAATCCAGAAGTAAGTTGTCTCAGGACCTCTGTTTTATAACAGGTTAGAAACAACTCCTGTAGGTATGGTTGTGGGATCCTGGCCTGGGACCAGGAGCATATAAATCTGCAACAATTACCACTGGGTAGGCCTTAGCAAGGATTACTATGAGGTTCAGCAACAAAGCTGCAAGAACTAGTGGTGGGGACTTTGTTCCTAAAGTGCAGTGTCCCTGGTGCCAAGTGCTTGTGGGCAACCTAGAGCCGCATCTGATGTAGGAAGACTTCATTGTCCTGAAATGGAATGTCTAGAAACTGTTAAGGAGCTGGAGGTCTATAAGCTGTTGCTTGGTTTAAGAGTTTTCTTACACAGTATCTTCTCTTTGTGGGACAAGGTCTAGCTTTCAAGGTGCCTCAAAACTAACAGGTGTTGACCTGGCGTGGTGGCTCACGCCTGTAATCCCAGCACTTTGGGACACTGAGGTGGGTGGATCACCTGAGGTCAGAAGTTCAAGACCAGCCTGGCCAACATGGTGAAACCCCGCCTCTACTAAAAATACAAAAAATAGCTGGGTGTAGCAGCATGCACCTGTAATCCCAGCTACTCAGGAGGCTGAGGCAGGAGAAACACTTGAACCTGGGAGGCGGAGGTTGTAGTGAGCCGAGATCGTGCCACTGCACTCCAGCCTGGGCAGCAGAGCAAGACTCCGTCTCAAAAAACAAAACAAAACAAAAACAGGTGTTAATGAGGAACTTGTAATTTTTGGAGGTGAGTAGAGAAAGTGAAAGAACAGCACTAAAAGTAACTGTGATGAATGAGTGTTGTGCCTCTACTATCAAGCAATATTGTTTAAGAGGAGCTGTCATATCTAAAAATCCTTGAGTAAAACAAAGACTGGCCAATTCTGTGAAATGCTATTACCAAACCCCTGCCCCCTGAATGTTTCCAGTCTATGTGGTATTACTTGGAACCCACTTGGGAAAAGTTCCATTCCATAAATCCTGGCAGATGCAGGAAGAGAAGAGACAGAGCTTGAACTTGCAGAAACTGCTTGTTGGGGTCCAAATGGAAAATCAGATATCAAATTGGTTGTTACAAACCTATTCACAAACTCAGGGGAAGCAATTTAACAACAAGTGGCATAGAGTTGGAGGCTTAGGAGAGAAAGCAAATTATCCCAAATTGTTCATCTGCTGCAACACCATTATCTTCCTCTTTAAACTTTGTTATTTTAGCCAATAGTGTCATCATTTTCTAATTCCTTTTTTTTTTTTTTTTTTGAGACAGAGTCTAGCTCTGTCGCCAGGTTGGAGTGCAGTGGCGCAATCTCCACTCACTGCAACCTCTGCCTTCCGGGTTCAACAGATTCTCCTGCCTCAGCCTCCTGAGTAGTTGGGACTACAGGCGTGCACCACCACGCCCAGCTAATTTTTGTATTTTTAGTAGAGACGGGGTTTCACCATGTTGGCCAGGATGGTCTCGATCTCTTGACCTTGTGATCCACCCACCTCAGTCTCCCAAAGTGCTGGGATTACAGGCGTGATTCACCACACCTGGCCAGTGTCATTTTCTACTGATGCAGGTTGGAAGCCTCATGCTGTTCCACCTGCCCCGGAAGCTTTCCCTAATTTCACAGCCCTGTCTCACCCATCCTCATGGATCCAGTTCAAGAACCATCTCATCCATGAAGCCCATCAGCCCTTGGAGATCTTGTTCATAACTTCCACATTGTCAATGCCCAGCAGTGTTCTAAAAACAGCAAGTTCTCAAAACTATAGGCATTAGTTACTAAAAACAGGCTGCTGTGTGGGAATCCGCACATAGGCAGCAGGCTCCCTTAATTCAGGGACTAGAGAGCCACCTGGTCTTCCTCCCCACACAACACAGCCTAGGCCTGGGTCCCTGGGTTTATATTTTCTAGCACCAGATCCTCCTCTTCGAACAGGGGTGATACCCAAATGAGTGGAGGTCCAAAGCATAGGACTAGAATGAAACAAACCCAGCTCTTCTGTGAGGTGTAGGCCTGTGAGAAGATCAGTATTGGTGGCCAACCCCTGATTCCTAAGGGTGCCTACTGAGTCATCTGGGCCAGATCAGCCCCTAGGCCCAGCACTGTTCAGTAGTACCAGCATGCTACTACCTTCTGTACCATACCTCAGGCCCTGACTGTGAAGCAGGCTGAAACTGTAAGCCTTCTTTTGGGGTCCTCCCAGAAAAGCATGCTTCCCTGGGCACAGAGATACAGATTCCAGGAGATCCTGTTCCTCTCTTCTCACTGGCATGATCCTCTGAGGCAGAATGTTGAGAACAAAGGAACAGGACAGCCACAATAAGCTAAGATCTGGGCAGAGAAGAAATCCAAACTTGTTGAGCAAAAGAAATCAAGAACAAGCAAATACCAGAAGGGAACAGCCAAAAGTTTTTCAAAGTTATGGAGAACAGCAAGGAAAATGGTCCAAGAGTCCAGCAAAGAGTAATGAGGAGGGCCATGGCACATAGGGAGGAGTGGTGAAGACTGAAAAATAGGTGAGCAGCCAAAGAAGGTGCCTAACAGTGAGGCAGCATCCTAGTTCTGGTTCAGCTAACTCACATTCCTCTCACCATGGGGTGAACCAATTCTCAGCTACCCTGGGGGGAAGGCTTGTTGAAGATGACGCCTGCAGAAGCTGACTGGCAGAGTAGTGGACTCTGGGATGGGATACCGGCAGGGGCATTTCCCCACCAGCTTCACCCTGGAGATAACTCCATGTTTCAGAACCTGTTACCTTTTTCCTCAAACATGAGCTATTTTTCCTAGTTTCCTTTGAAAGATCGGACCGAAAGTCAAGTTTTCGTGGTTTAGGCTCACCCTTCAAAACACCCGAAATAACTTTTGCAGAAATCTTCCTCATGTTCAAGTTTTCTTTCAAAATGAGCCTAACAGTTTCTTTGTCTAAATTTAACTCTTCAGCCATCATCCTCACGGTTAACTGCCTGTTTGAACAAACCAAGTCCTTGACCTTCTGGATATTGTCATCTGTTCGGTGGGTGACTGGACGCCCACTTCGGGCATCATCTCGAACATCTTCCCGTCCTTCTTTAAACCTTTTGTGCCAGTCAAAAACTCTGGCCCTTGACATGACTTCATCCCCATAAGCTTCTTTTAAAAGATGGTGGGTCTCACTTGCAGACTTGTTCAATTTCACGCAAAATTTGATACTAATCCTTTGTTCTAAATAGCGGTCACTCATTCTGGCACTGAACAACACAGGAACGTTTAACAGGCCACGACTGTAAGGGAAAGACGGACAGATCAATCTTTATAGGGCTGCAGGTGTAATCATATCGCTCTTCTTGCTCTTCTAGAAGCCTCGCCGGGAAAGAGTAATTGCTTTTATGAATTTTTGTCCCTCAGCTTCCAGTCGAGGCTGGGGAGATCCGTTCTGGGAAGCCAACAGTCGCTGCAAAGCTGGGAAAAATTAAATCGCCTACAACCACGTCTGCATCAAACCAGTGCACGCACATCTGCCGAGAGTTTGCCAGTCACCAAAGTCGCTCCGATTCCGCGGCCCTTAAGGAGTATATGGCGAATTCTGCAAGAAAGGCCTAAGTGGTGGCAAATTAAGCAAGCAAGAAGAGATACATCGGTGATGTAACGTGCAAGCTCGCCCTAGATCTGCAGAAACCCGCGCACGCCAAACCTACCGGAGCAGCCCGGGAATCGCCTGCTCTAGCGTCCCGGGAGACAGGCGCGCATGCGCAATTCTCTCTCCCCGCGGATTAGACTGTGCGCAGTCGCACTGCGGCAGCGCGCGCCAGGTCCCGCCTCCGCCTCGCCACACCCCGGCAGGCGCGCTTCCTTGCGCGTGCCCGCCTGCTGAGAAAGCGGAAAGGAGGGGCGGGGGAGGAAGGCTGAGGGAAGAGAGGGCACCCCCGGGCGTCAGGGTGCATTGTGGGAAGGAGGCGGCAGCGTCTCGGGCGGGCGGGAGGTGCACCAGCGGCGGCGGCGGCGGTAAATCCTCCCGGCCGCTCACAGCACTGTGGAGCCGCGTCCCCAGCCCGGCCTCGGACCGCGGCACCCCTCCTGGCCCTCGCGGCTTCTAGCCCGCCCGCCCCTCCCCCGCGCGTCGGCCCTGCCGAGCCGGCCGGTCGGCCTGGCTCCCCTCCCCGGCCCCGACGGGCGGGCGGACTGCCCTGAGGAGGCGGGGAGGGGAGGGCTGGGCCGGCCGGCGGGCGGGCGACGATGCCGAACTTCTGCGCTGCCCCCAACTGCACGCGGAAGAGCACGCAGTCCGACTTGGCCTTCTTCAGGTTCCCGCGGGACCCTGCCAGGTAAGGGGCGGGCGCAGAGCGGGCGGCCCGGGCCCACCTTCGCGGTGAGCGCTGCCAGCCGCCGGCCCCTGGCGGGCTCCCGGGCTGGCTGAGAGGGGCGCAGGAGGCGGGCGCCGCGCACTGCCGTCGACCCCAGCGTTGGACCGAGATGGGGAGCCGGCCCCGAGCCGTGGGCGGGCGGGCGTCCGGGGACCTCGGAGCACGTGCGCTGGTGGGGGCTTTGCGCGGAGGACACCACCCCAAACGCGAGGGAGCTGGGGCGGCGCGCGGACGCGGGATGCTGTGGGTTCTCGCCGTGGCTCACTTGCTGTGTGACCTCGGGGGAGTCGCTTTCCTCTCTGGGCGTTAGTTTCCTTAGCTGTCAAAAGAGAGCAGGACTCTATGGTTGTGGCCACTGGGGCCTTTCCCTCTCCTTGCCACCACCCCCGGGACAGTGTTTCTGTTTTGAGTCCCGCTACCTTCTTTCATCTCATCGCAACTGCTTTCTCCTTCGGACTTGTCATTGCACGGTTCAGGATTCATTTTCTGGCTGTCACCGTTACTCATTTTCTCGCTTGGGTATTGTAGGGATAACAGAGGGTGTACGCGTGAGGGTGTGGGAATTGGTATTGGAACCTCTTCCTTCGGATAACCCCCACACACTGACATATTTAGGGAATGATAGCATAGGGACTGTGTTTGAAAGGCTGAGATGTTTCATAGGCCTGTCTTGTTGGTTCATTCATTTAAAATCAATGCCTACTATGTGCCGAGCGCAAATGTTAGGTGCTGGGAGTTCATGGGTGAATAAGGGTGTCACTGCTTGCAGAAAGCTCTCAGTCCATTAAGGGAACAGGTGCAGCAACGGGCGACTATAATTTATGTTATTAATTAGTTCAATTAATTATTGAAGGTCTACTTGTGTTGGCATTGTTGTGAGCAGTGGGGGTTACAGATGAACAAATCGAAGTCCTTGCTCTCATGAAGATTACATTCTAATGGGGGGGAATAAACAAGTAAAATACGTAGTGTGTCGGATGATGATAAATACTGTGGAGAAAAATAAACAAAGGTTAGAGGGTAGGGGAATAAGTAGTATCAAGGGACGCACAATTGCTATTTTAAATACAGTGATTAGAGAAGGCCTCACTAAGAAGGTGAATTTGAGCAAAGACCAGGTGAAGGGGCCAGCCATGGAGATACCTTGGGCAGCAGCATTCCAAAGAAGGCAAAGACAGGGCAACCAGGAGTCCAGGGAGAGGGACTGGGAGAGAGGTGAGATGAGACCAGAAAGGTGTGTGTATGGTAGGGGCAAATTCTTTAGGTAGGACCTTGTAGGTCTTGGAAGGCACTATGGTTTTTATTATGAGTGAAATAGGAAGTCATTGAAGGGTTTAGAGCAGAGACTTAAATTTTAACAGGATCAGTGGCTGCTCATTAGATTGTGGGGAGGCAAAGGTGAAAGCCGGAAGACCAGTTAAAAGGCTGTTGTAATAATCCAGATTAATAGAGGAGGAGATGGTAAATTTGAGATATGGTTTGAAGGTGAAGCCAACATCATTTGCTAATGGTTTGGAGGTAGATTGTAAAAGAAAAAGAGAACTCAAGGACGACTTCAAGATTTTAAAAATCTATGTTGGCCAGGTTGGTCTTGAACTCCTGGCTTCAAGCAATCCTCCTGTCTCGGTCTCCCAAAGTGCTAGAACAGGCTCTGAGCCACCGCGCCCAGCCGACTTCAAGATTTTTAACGTGAGCATTTGCTGAGATAGGGAAGACTGGGAAGAGCAGGTTTGGTAGAGGAATACTAGAAGTTTGGGTTTGAGAGGCCTGATAGACATTCAAGAATAGATGTCTAGGCCGGGCATGGTGGCTCACATCTGTAATCCCAGCACTTTGGGAGGCCTACGCAGGCGGAACACTTGAGGTCAGGAGTTCGAGACCAGCCTGGCCAACATAGGGAAACCCTGTCTCTATTAAAAAATACAAAAATTAGCAGAGCGCAGTGGTGCGTGCCTGTCCAGCTACTCAGGAGGCCAAGACATGAGAATCGCTTGAACCCAGGAGGCAGAGGTTGCAGTGAGCCGAGATCGTGCCACTGCACTCCAGTCTGGGTGACAGAGCAAGACTCCGTCTCAAGAAAAAAAGAATAGATGAAAAAAAAAAAAAGAATAGATGTCTTTCTTCATACCATATACAGAAATGAACTCCAAATGGCCTATACTTTTATTGAGATCAAAGGCCTAAATATAAGAGCTATATCATTAAACTTTTAGGAAAAAAATACAGATAAATCTTCATGACTTTAGATTTGGCAGCACATTCTTGTTTGTTTTTTGTTTTTTTTGAGACAGAGTCTCACTCTGTTGCCCAGGCTGGAGTGCAGTGGCACAGTCTCAGCTCACTGCAACCTCTGTCACCGATGTTCACAAACTATTCTACTCACTCAGCCTCCTAGGTAGCTGGGATTGCAGGCACCCGCCACCATGCCTGGCTAATTTTTGTATTTTTTTTTAGTCGAGACGGGGTTTCGCCATGTTGGCCAGGCTGGTCTCGAACTCCTGATCTCAGGCGATCTGCCCGCCTTGGCCTCCCAAAGTGCTGGGATTACAGGTGTAAGCCACCGTGCCTGGCTGGCACCACATTCTTAGATATGACACCAAAATACATGCAGTAAAAAGAAAAGTAGACTAATTGGACTTCATCAAAATTAAACTTTTGTGTATCAAAGAACATTACCAAGAAAGTGAAAAGAATGGAAGAAGGTACTTGCAAATAATACATTTGATCAGGGTCTAGTATCCAGAATATATAAAGAACTCTTACAATTCAGCAACAAAAAGACAACCCAATTTTAAAATAGGCAAAGGACTTCTTTCTTTAAACAAAAGATATAAATGGCTAAAAAGCACATGAAAAGATGCTGAGCATCACTCGTTATTAGAGAAGTTCAAATCAAAACCACAAGTGGCAGTTAGATGTAGAATTACCGTGTGTCCCAGCAATTCCATTCCTAGGCGTATATCCAAAGAATTGCAAACTGATATTCAAAAAAACCAAATGTACACACATTCATAGCAGCACTATTCGCAATAGTCAAAAGGTAGAAACAAGCCACGTTTATCAGTGTGTGAATGGATAAACAAAATGTATATCAATACAATGAAATATTAGCCATGAAAAGGAATGAAGTGCCAGTACATACTACAGTATGGGTGAACCTCAGAAACATTATGCTAAGTGAAAGAAGTCAGATACAAAAGCTTATATGTTGTATGATTCTATTATATTAAATATCCAGAATAAGTAAATCCATAGAGATAGAAAGCATATCAGTGGTTGCCTGGGGCTGGGCCAAAGGGAGAGTGGGGAGCAACTGATTAATGGTTACAGGGTTTCCTTTTGAGGTGATGAAAATGTTTTAGAATTAGGTAGTGGTGATGGTTGCAGAACATGATGAATGTGTTAATTGCCATTAGTTTTTTACTTTAAAACGGTTAGTTTTATGTTATGAGAATTTCACCTCAAAGAAAATAGATGTCTTGAAGAGAGAATAGGATATACAAGTCTGAAATTCAGAGACTTTCAGACTGGAAATTGTAAATATGGGTGTTCTCAGTTTATAGAGGGTATTTAAAACCGTGGTACGGGTTAAGGTTATCTAAGGAGTGAGCAAAGAACAGATCTGAGGATTGAGTCCTGGGGCATTCCCAGTGTTTTAAGTTCCGAGACATGGGAAAGAACTCGCTCAGTACAGTGAGGAGTAGCAGTTGGGAACAGAGGAGAGGAGCATCTTAGTCTGACTTGGCCTTGCCCCATTATGCGTTATCTTCCTTTTACCCAAATTTTAGCCCAAAGACATTCTTACAGGTTTATTTCACTTCCATAATGAGGGCACCCCTAGTCAGTTCTGGACCACAGGTCATTTGTATTAATATGTAGTGAATCCTGTTTTGACTACACTCCTTAAGGGGAGTATAGTCTATAGGGGTTTACAATTTCAGATTTGAAAGAAGTGTTTAGATCTAGTGAAATCTCACTTGAAATACTGGAATTTTCTCAATAATAGTGACTTTTATCATTTTTATGGTTATTATCCCTTTTGAGAATCTAGCATAAGGACTCTTACCTGAAAAAAAAAAAACATAGACACAATTTAGCATTCGAAGACAAATATGTTTATGGGCCTTTACAGGCCCTGTGCATTCCTGACAGATGGGAATCTTTGCCCTTGCTAAAACACCTCTAATGATAGTCCTCCCCTTTGTGAGAAGACACGTGATGATTCTGGATGCTTTGACTGTTGTTTCTTCCTTGTATTGAGTGGACATCTGCCTCCTGTAATTGAGGCCTTGGAGGTCCTAGTTTTGTCCCCAGGATCACACTAAGTCTCTGCCCTTTTCAGCGTTAGACTCCTTTGAATGCTTCAAGACCAAATCATGAATTTCTTTTTAAAAAGATGTTTATTGAGATGCAATTCACACATAATTCACCCATGTAAAGTGTACGATTTGGGGTATATACATTAATTTTTAAAATTTTGGTAAAATACAACAAAATTTGCTAATTTAACCTTTAAGTGTGCAATTCAGTGGCGTTAATTATATTCACAGTGTTGTGCAACCTTCTCCACTATTTTCAAAACTTTTTCATTTATCCCAAACAAAAACTGTAACCATTAGGCAATAACCTCCCATTCCCCTGCCCTTCCAGCCTTTGGTAACCTCGAATCCACTTTCGGTCTTTATAAATTTGCCTGTTCTAGGTTCCTCATATTGGTGGAATCATACGATATTTCTCCTTTTATGTCTGGCTTGTTTAACTTAATATGTTCAAGGTCTTTTTATCCAAATCAAACCTCCTCGTACTACATGATTTTAAGTTCTACTGTATTTGATAGTTTCCTTTTCACTGTGCCCAGTGTTATTTATAACAAAGAAGTAGTTTCCAGAGGTGTTATTGAATTAATAACAGTATTTTTAGGGTTATTAGTTCTAACCCACCCCCCCCACCTTTTCTTCTATAAACAGGTTGTAGGGAAGGTTGATAAAAGGTGACATTGCCAGTCTAGTCTTCAAATGCTAACATTGTTAACAAACAATAAAGATGAATATATTTAATGCTATTAAAACAGTACATTTCCCAGTCATCAGTTATACATTCCATGCATGCTTTTAGAAACAGCTATTTAGAAATAATTTAAACTTCAAGAGTGTAATTAATAAAGTGTATGGTGTGGAATCACATACCATAATAGTTCTTATTGTTTTAGAAAACGTGGCATTAATATGCTTCTTTTTTAAAAAAGTGAAATAATCAACCCAGCTTAGGTCAGTGACACGGTTTAAGTAAAAAAAAAAAAAAAAAAAAAAAAAAAAGCCTAAGTCTTGATTGCCCCAGGGTGGCTTGCCTAATGCCAAGGCTTGCCACTGTGAGGCAGCTCGCAGTGGAGCTCTTCCTAAACCAGGAGAAGGTACAGGTAGAGCTAATGAATTGCTCTGATTAGAGTGAGATGGGCGTTGAAGCTCTCTTCTTCCTCCTCAGGCAGCTAGTACTAACTCACTCAAGATGGGTGAGGGCTTCCAAGGTTCTTCTGGCAATTTAATGAAGGCTGATTGAGAGCTGGTGTGCTCTACTTTGTGAAATGTAAAACAGTGGTTTTCTGGGGACTCGTGAGGGTGCCTGTTTGGGCTGTTATAACAAAATACCTTAGACTAGGTGATTTTTAAACAACAGAAATTTATTTCTCATAGTTCTGGAAGCTGGGAAGTCCAAGATGAAGTCACCAGCAGATTTGGCATCTGGTGAGGGCTCACTCTTGGCTTCTTAGATGGTGCCTTCTTGTTCTGTTCTCACATGGCGGAAGGGGCAAATAAGGCTTCCCCGTCATGACCTAAGTCATCTCCCAGATGCCCCACCTCCCAACACCACTGCACTGGGGATTGTTTCAATATGAATTTTGAGGGGATGCAGACATTCAGACCATAGCAATCCCCAGGACCCTTTCAGGGAGTCCACAATGTCAGAACTATTTTCATAATAACACTGATATTATTTGCATTTTTCATATTTGGTCTCTCAGGAGTGGACAGTGGAATTTTTGGGTTGCTACATAACATGATGGCATCATTGCTTTGATACATTTTGTGTTGTGTTTTCTAGAATTTTCTAAATATGATTATTCAGATCTGAGTGTTCGGTAGACATTTTCTCAGAAATAAACAAGCCTGCCACTTCAAGGAGAACAACTGATAATTTGAGCATTCAAGTTGAAAATTAGAATTTTGGAAAATTTATGTGCCACTGTGAGCTTGACAGCTCTCTAATACTTAAAGACTTTTCTGGTGAGATCACTGATGATACTGATGTTTTTTTTTTTTTTTTTTGTATAATGAATTGCATTAACATTTATATGGTATGTATAACTCACTGAACTAATATTTTCCAAATGACCAATTTATGGTTTTACAGAGACATACATGGATAAAAGTGCAAGATAGACTATGGGATTTTTTATGTACTAGGGCATGAAAAAGCTCATTGGTCTGGTCTCAGATTTCACATTTCAACTAATCTTGAAGAAACTACCACTTGTGGAGAATTCACAATTATATGGAAAAAAGAGGAGTATTGTAATAACCTTTTTAACTGCATATCGTTATGAGGCTAGATTTTCTTCATATATTTCAACCAAAACAACATATAGCAATAGATTAAATACAGAAGCAGATATGAGAATCTAGCTGTCTTCTGTTAAGCTGGACGTTAAAGAGATTTGCAAAAATGAAGAAGTGTCATTTTTCTCGCTAAATATTTTTGTTTTGGAAAATGCAATTTTTTTATTAAAACGTTATTTGTGTTAACATAAGGTTGGTATTTTAATGAATTAATAAATATTTTTAAAATTTTTCTGATAAATGTTGTTAGGTAAAATCCACATAAACAAAAGATCTTTGGAGTCCTCAATAATGTAATAGTGCAAAGGAATCCTGGGACTATGAAGTTTGAGAATTGCTGCTCTAAAATGTGAGCAGCAAATTTCAAACTTTTTTTTTTTTTTGAGGGGTCTTACTCTGTCACTCAGGCTGGAGTGCAGTGTGGCAGGAGCATGGCTCACTGCAGCCCCAACCTCCTGGGCTCAAGCGATCTTCCAGCCTTAGCCACCCAAGTACCTGGGACTATAGGTGCCCATCACAACCCCCGGCTAATTTTTGAAAAAAATTTTTTTTAGAGACAGGGTCTCACCATGTTGCCCAGGCTGGTCTCGGACTCCTGAGCTGAAGCATTCCCCCCTTGTTCAGCCTCCCAAAGTCGTAGGATTGCAGATGTGAGACACCACGCCCAGCCTGAAGTACTTTCATATCAACTCATTTAATCTTCCAAACAATGGGGTGAGTTGTAATAATAGTACTTCTTTTTCCTTTTTTTTTTTTTTGAGACAGTGTCTCACTGTCACCCAGGCTAAAGTGCAATGACACGATCTCCAGTCATTGCAACCTCTGCCTCCTGCGCTCAAGTAATTCTCCTGCCTTATCCTCCCAAGTAGCTGGGACTGCAGGTACATACCACCATGCCTGGCTAATTTTTGTATTTTTTGTAGAGACAGGGTTTCGCCATGTTGCCCAGGCTGGAACAGTACTTACGTAGTGTATTCTTTGTGACAGGCACTGCTCTGTTATATACTTCTCTGTTATATATACATTATTCCATGTTACCCTTGCAGTAAATTTTGAGGTAGTCCTTGCTTTACAGATGACCAAAGTAGGTACAGAGAGGTTAGCTAACTTCTTTAAAGGCCCTGCAGAAATGTCTAAAACCTTAAGAGCAGGTAGGACAGGATAAAATAGGTATTACCCGAACTTTTTTGACCATGGAACCCTGTTTTTTTTTGGAGACAGGTTCTTATTCTGTCACCCAGGCTGGAGTGCAGGGGCACAATCATTGCTCACTGCAGTCTCCATCTCCCAGGCTCAAACAATCCTCCCATCTCTGCCTCCCAAGTAGCTGGGGACCATAGGCACACGCCACCACACTTGACTAATTTTTTAATTTTTTATAGAGACAAGGTCTCCCTATATTGTCCAGGCTGGTCTTGAACTCCTAGCCTCAAGTGATCCTCTTGCCTTGGCCTCTCAAAGTGCTGGTATTACGAGCCACCATGCCCGGTCCCTTTTTTTTTTTTTTTTTTTTAAATGTAACAGTTCTGACTGGGCATAGTCACTCAGGCCTGTAATCCCAGCACTTTGAGAGGCCGAGGCAGGAGGATGGCTTAAACCTCGGAGTTTGAACTTAGAATGAGCTATGATTGCACCAGTGTGCTACAGCCTGGGCGACAGATTGAGGCCCTGTCTCTCTCTCTCTTTTTTTTTTTTTAGGAGCAATTCTTTGAACAGGATTCCTTGGAATACACTTTTAGAAATGCTGCATTAGTAAGAAACCAATGAGGGAAAAACATCAAAAACAAAACAAAGAAGTAATCAGTGATGGTTGACTAGTGCTGAAGGTGTTTAAGGTGTGTACAGAAAGTGGCTGCACGCAGTGGCTCACGCCTGTAATCCCAGCACTTTGTGAGGTCGAGGCGGGAGGATCGCTTGAGCCCGGGAGTTTGAGACCCACCTGGGCAACATGACACCTCTTCTCATTACTTTAAAAATGAAATAAAAGATAGGCCAGGCACGATGGCTCACGCCTGTAATCCCAGCACTTTGGGAGGCCGAGGCGGGTGGATCACCTGGTCAGGGGTTCGAGACCAGCCTGGCCAACATGGCGAAACCCCATCTCTACTAAAAGTACAAAAATCAGCCGGGCATGGTGGGGGGTGCCTGTAATCCCAGCTACTCAGGAGGCTGAGGCAGGAGAGTAGCTTGAACCCAGGAGGCAGAGGTTGCAGGGAGCCAAGAGTGTGCCACTGCACTCCAGCCTGAGCGACAAGAGCAAGACTCCACCAAAAAAAAAAAGAAAAGTTAAAAATGAAATAAAATCTGTACAGGAAAGTGACCGTTGGATTTGGCAGGATAGGGTCGTTAGTAATTTTCTTGAGCAGTTTCAGTGGAAAAGGGATAGAGTAGGAGCCTCCTTGGCATTGATTAAGGAGACAGTACAACAAGATAAGTGGATGCAGTCCAAATGGATGCTTTAACAAGTTTTGCTATAAAGAGGATCAGGATTAAGAGAGTTTTAAAGATGGGAGACATTAGGGCATGTTTACACTGTGGGAATAATATAGTAAGATAAATGTAGGGAGTTCAGATATTACACATGGAGAGGTGGAAAGTCTTAAATACCTGGAGTTTTCTGTGTGCATACATATTCATACACATACACCCACATATATGTACACATGTGAGTCAGGAAAACTTTCCCTCAAGAAATGACATTTGAGCTAAGATCTGAAGGCTGAGTCATAGTTAACTGTGCATAGGAAGTGTATAAAAAGCAGCAAGAAGAGTGTAGTAGGCTGAGTAAACAGCGCAGGGAAGGCCTCAGGATAGAAGTGAACACAGTTGTTTATCCTGAGAGTAATGAGAAGCCACTAAAAGCTTAAGCATGGGAGAGACATTCTCAAATTGGCTTTAAAAAATGCTCTGCAGCATGGAGAAGGGGTTAGAGAAGGGCAGATGACCAGTTTGGAAGAGATACTAGTAGACCAGGTAAAAAATTATGGTAGCTTGGACCAGGGTGTTATTGATGGAGAGAAGCAGATGGATTTGGGGAGTCATTCCACTGTGCTAAGGGAAAAGTCTACAAAATCTGGAGTACAGGGAACAGAACAATGACAGGGAGAGCTGGGAAAGGGGAGGCATTGGTAAAAATTTGAGACGAGTATGTAAGTGGGTATGTATGTATATAAATATATATACATGTTCATAATACACATATGAATACACATGTGAAAACACTTATTGTGGTCATATATATATATATATATATATATATTTTTTTTTTTTTCTTTTTTTTGAGACGGAGTCTTGCTCTCTTGCCAGGCTGGAGTGCAGTGGTGCGATCTTGGCCTACTGCAACCTCCACCTCCCGGATTCAAGTGATTCTTCTACCTCAGCCTCCCGGTCGTATATAATTTTTATAATTTTATTCATGTAAAAACGTATACATAGAAGAGCTACATGCGGTGGCTTATGCCTGTAATCCTAGCATCTTGGGAGGCCGAGGCAGGACGATCACTTCACCCAGGCGTTTCAGACTAACCTGGGCAACATGGTGAAACCCCGTCTCTACAAAAAATACAAAAAGTTAGCCAGGCATGGTGGCGTGTGCCTGTAGTCCCAGCTACATGGGAGACTGAGGTGGGAGAATCGCTTGAACCCAGGAGATGGAGGCTGCAGTGAGCCGAGATTGCACCACTGCACTCCAGCCTGTGCAACAGAGTGAGATCCTCTCTCTCAAAAAAAAAACCCCAAAAAACATATGCACAGAAGATCACAAATGATAACTGTACATCATGTTGGATTTTCAGAGTAACATATCCATGAAAATTTCACCGGGATTTTTAAAAAATAGAGTATCACTAGCGTCCCAAACTTCTCTGCTTCATGGTTCTCCCAGCCATTATCCCATTCTCCCCAGTGGTAGCCACTGTGACTTCACATACCTTGGATTAGTTAGGTTTTGGGGGGAAGAGGGAGAATGAATGGAAGCTTTATTATTGTTTGAGATATAGAACATTAGCAGCACCTCAGTAGCCTCTTTTGTGCCCACTCCCAGTTGTTACCCTCCCCAAATGTATCTGCTATTCCATCACTGTGTTGAGGCAGAGCCAGACCACCCCATATTTAAAGATTCACTAGAAGGGCTTGCAGGACTCAGTATATGGTTGTACTCACAGTGAAGATTTATTGCATTGTAGTAAGGATACACATCTGGATCATGAGGGAAAAAGACACAGGCACAGTCTGAAGGAATCCATGTATAGGCTTCTCTATGCTCCCTCTTTCCCATGAGGGGGTCACCCAGAGCCCGTTTTTCCCCAGTGGAAATGTGGCAACACGTGCCGTGTTTCTGTGGAGAGAAGACCGTTAGAGACATAGTGTCCAAGGTTTTTACTGGGTCCTGATCACATAGGCAGCCTCTGCCTGGCATATAATAAAATTCCAAATTCCCAGAAGGGATGGCAGGTGTTCAGCATAAATCATGTTGTTTGCACAAACAGTCTAGGCACATTGAGCTGCATTATCAGTTAGGAAAAATTTTATTTCTGTGTATGGAACTGTTTACCAACCAAGTTCCCGGATACCAGCCCAAGGTCCTTAACAAACAGGCCTTTCTAAGGACAGCAGCCTGAGGTCTGCTGTGTTAACTCTTTTTCTGAACAATCACTATGAATGAGTTTTGCCTGTTCTAGAATTTCATATCAAAGGAATCATGTAGTATGTACTCCTGGCTTCTTCTGCTTAACATTACATTTGTGAGATTGTAGATAGTTTGTTCATTTCATAGCCAAGTAGTATTCCATTGAATGAATATACCACAATTTATCCATCCTGCTGTTGATGGGCAAAGTTACTTCACCTTCTCCCCAATATTTGGTATTACCTCTTTTACATTGTAGTCATTCTTGTGGGTATGTAGTAATTTGTTTTGGCTTTAATTAGCATTTCCCTGATGGCAAATGAGATCGAGCATTTTTTTTTCATCTATGTATTGCCATTTTTATAACCTTTTTATTATAAAGTGCCTGTTCAAGGCCCCTTGCCTATTTTTATGTTGGGTTATTTATTTGTAGGAGTTCTTCATATATATTTTGAATGTGAGTCCATTGTTAGATATATGTATTGCAAATATCTGATATTTTGTGGTCTGCCATTTCACTCTTAAATGGCTTCTTTTAATGAAGAAAAGTTATTAACTTTAAAGTAGCCTAATTTATATATCTTTTCCTCTAGCATTTGTGCTGTTGCCTTAAGAGATCTTTATTCCAAGGTCATGAAGATAATCTCCTGTGTTATCTTTTAGTGGCTTTATTGTTTTACCTTTCATATTTAGATCTCCAATCACTTGGAACTTATTTTTGTGTATGGTGTACAAATAGGAGTTAAGATTTATTTTTTTCATGTAGATATTCAGCTGACTCGGCCCTATTTATTGGAAAAGAAAAATCCATATTTGCTGCTGTTCAAAGCTACCTTTAAGTATCTGCAGTGCTCTATTTTGTTTCACTGTTCTGTCCTTCTGCCAGTACCTGTCTTAATAAGCTTTACAGTAAGTCTTAATATCTGGTAGTGTAATTCTTTCAACCTCCTTTTTCCTCTCTCTCTCTCTCAAGATTATCTTGGTTATCCCTGGTTCTTTAATTTTGTGTATAAAAAGTTTTAGAATAATTTGTCATTTCTTTCTCTTGCTCTCTTTCACAAACTTACTGGGCTTGTGATTATATTGAATTAGTAAATGGGTTTGGGGAGAATTGACATCTTTGGAATTTAGTGTGCCAGTTCATAAACTTGTGTATTTATTTAAGTTTGCTTTAAAAAGATTATTAGAGGTCTTGCACTTCTTTCACTAGATTTATTCTTAAGTAGTTCATATAGAAAGACAGGTGTATTTAATTAGGTTCTCTGCCTGATGCCCATTCTGTTCTTGATTGTCTGAATAAGAGTTGCTGTTGATATCAGAAAGCTGTTTCAACTTAGTTCAGAGGTAATATGTACAGTATTGCTCTGTGTGGAAGGTCTCCAGAGATTTAAGAATTTAAAAAACAAACAACTGTAGCAGTATGGCAAATTATTTTATAGTGAGATCGTTTTTATACTTAATATTTGGATTTTGAAACATGAAATGCTTATAATCATAATGTACAACTGTGTAAAAGTGTGATTAAATTGTGAACATCTTAGGCATCATTACTGTGAGCAGTAATACTTGTTGGTCAAATGAAATGCTGTACAATTTAGGTGTAGTTTTTTAAAAATCATAGCATTTTACCTTGATTTTACATTTTTAGAGTAGAGAGAATTAAGTGTCAGGGGCATGTATGTTGGGGGGAGGTGGACAATAGTGTTAAAACATAAAAAAAAAAAACTGTGATTTAATTATAAAGGAATATGTTGGGCCGGGCGCAGTGGCTCGCGCCTGTTATCCTAGCACTTTGGGAGGCCAAGGTGGGCAGATCACCTGCGATCCGGAGTTCGAGACCAAGCTAGCCAACGTGCTGAAACCCCATCTGTACTATAAATACAAAAATTAGCTGAGTGTGGTGGTGCATGCCTGTAATCTCAGCTCCTCGGGTGGCTGAGGCAGGAGAATTGCTTGAACCTGGGAGGCAGAGGTTGCAGTGAGCTGAGATCACACCACTGCACTCCACCCTGGGCTAAAGAGCAAGACACCATCTCAAAAAAATAATTTGTGATACTGTTTATCCACGGCAGAACTTTTATTCTTAGAAATTTGAGGAATGGGCCGGGCGCGGTGGCTCACGCCTGTAATCCCAGCACTTTGGGAGGCCGAGGCGGGCAGATCACCTGAGGTCGGGAGTTCGAGACCAGCCTGACCAACATGGAGAAACCCAGTCTCTACTAAAAATACAAAATTAGCCAGGTGTGGTAACGCATGCCTGTAATCCCAGCTACTTGGGAGGCTGAGACAGGAGAATCGCTTGAACCCGGGAAGCAGAGGTTGCAGTGAGCCAAGATCATGGCATTGCACTCCAACCTGGGCAACAAGAGCAAAACTCTGTCTCAAAAAAAAAAAAGAAAAGAAAAGAAAAGAAATTTGAGGAAAGATCTAGTTGTGACTTTAGCAAGTTACTTAATATTTCTGTGCCTTCATCTGCACAAGGGGGATATTAATAGTACCCATCTTTGGAAAGGACTTAGAACGTGTCTGGCTCATAATAAGTGCTTATTATTAGCTTTTCTGAAAATATTTAAGCACCGAGAGGGCATGGACTTTGTCTTGTTCTCCGTCTTCAACACTTTTTGTGTACTAGATTGTGTAGTCACAGTCCCTGCATTCATGGAGCTTGCAATCTAGTCAGCACGTATTACCGTAGATAATAATTTGTGTTCATAGGAAGATAAACGAATACAGCCTTTATGCTTCCCTTAGAAACTAGTTATTTAAAGAACATCTAGTTGCTGAATTTTTTTTTTTTTTTTTTCCGAGACGGAGTCTGGCTCTGTCACCCAGGCTGGAGTGCAGTGGCGCAATCTCGGCTCACTGCAAGCTCCGCCTCCCGGGTTCACGCCATTCTCCTACCTCAGCCTCCCGAGTAGCTGGGACTACAGGCGCTCGCCGCTTCGCCCAGCTAATTTTTTGTATTTTTAGTAGAGACGGGGTTTCACCGGGTTAGCCAGGATGGTCTCGATCTCCTGACCTCCTGATCCGCCTGCCTCGGCCTCCCAAAGTGCTGGGATTACAGGCGTGACACCACGCCCGGCCTAATTGCTGATTTTCTACAGTGACAGTGTTGTTTTGTATGCTTGTTGAAGTTGAAATCCTGAAGGGAATGTTAAGCTGTTAGCCTTGTGGCTGTGCATGCAGCTTTCTGCTTGTTCTGCTGATGGTTGAATCTTCTCTGATGTTTTGGGAGTTGGAAGATGCAGGTTTCAGTTCTAGTTCTGCTGATGATTTTGTACTTCCCTCCAAACAAGTTACTTCTTAACCTTGTCTGTAATTGAAATGTTGGTACTAAATGACTTCTAAGGTTTTTTCCAACTGTTATTTTGTTATTAATCAAATTCTCCAAATTATGTTCTCAGGGAGGGGAGCAGGAATCCGTTGTTATTAATGTATGTTTGCCTTAAAACTGAAGGCTGAAATTTAAATGCTGAGCTCATTTTCATAATTGTATTTTGGTTTTATTTATAGATGCCAGAAGTGGGTGGAGAACTGTAGGAGAGCAGACTTAGAAGATAAAACACCTGATCAGCTAAATAAACATTATCGATTATGTGCCAAACATTTTGAGACCTCTATGATCTGTAGAACTGTGAGTAATAGAAGAGCTTGGTGTCTCTCTGTTTGACTTGATTTCTCTCTCTCACTGTGTCTGGTTGGAAATGTAAGTATTTACCAATGTTGGAAGGTATTCCTATATCCTGCCACTTTAAGATGAAGACAGATTTGGAGCTGAATAGTATCTGTTTTGTTCTTAAAATCCTGATTTTGCCAGGCGCCTATAATCCCAGCACTTTGGGAGGCCGAGGCAGGAAGACCACTTGAGCTCAGGAGTTTGAGACCAGCCTGGGCAACATGGCCAGATGCCGTCGCTACAGAAAATACCAAAAAAACTAGCGAGGTGTGGTGATGTATGCCTGTAGTCCCAGCTACTTGGGAAGCTGAGATGGGAGGATACTTGAGCCCATGACGTCGGGGCTGCAGAGAGTTGTGTTCATGCCACTACACTCCACTCTGGGCGACAGAGTGAGAGCTTGTCTGGAAAAAAAACTCAAAATGATTAAAAAAAAAAAAACAAAACTCTTCTGTTCCTGGTGCCGCATTTCTACTCACCCAAGGTAACTACTTTTTTTTTTTTTTTTTTTTTTTAAAGACAGTCTTGCTCTGTCACCCACGCTGGAGTGCAGTGGCGCTATCTTAGCTCACTGCAACCTCTGCCACCTCCCCCACCTCCTGGGCTCAAGCGATTCTCTCTCCTCAGCCTCCCAAGTAGCTGAGATTACAGGCATTGTGCCACCACGCCCAGCTAATTTTTGTACTTTTAGTAGAGGTGGGATTTCTCCATGTTGGCCAGGCTAGTCTCAAACTCCTGACCTCAAGTGACCCGCCCACCTCGGCCTCCCACAGTGCTGGGATTACATGTATGAGCCTCCACACCCGGCTGAGGTAACCACTTTTAAATATTATTTAGTCTTCAGGAAAATTTTAGATGATTATAAAAGTATATGTTTATTTAAGGTAAAGTTGGTGTTTTTATTTAGAGCTGTTTATCTAGAGCTTTTTTATGAGTAAAATTTTCATCTCGGAATGGAGCTCTTGTTTTCATGTTTTTGTATGTACTATTAGAACCAACTTTTAATTTTTATGTGGTAGATATAACAGTAAACAAATTATCCAGGTAATGTGGAAAAACATTTTCATCAATAATATGTAATTTCATATCAGGACCTACTGTTAACTGTGTGAGCTTGGCCAAGTCACTTCCCCTCTTTGGGCCCCAGTTCCTAATAAGGAGATTAGGCCAGGAATTCCTGAGTTCTAAGATTTTTAACCCTCTGTGATTCTCTTGCTGTGATTTATAAAAGGCACAAATAAGGCAAATTTGATTGAAATGAAGCAGACTTGTTTCAGTGTAACTAATGTAACACCTCAGATATTGGGATAGACATAAACTTGATTCAAAGGTACACTATATGTTGTTATGCAGCAATTTATTTTGATATTTTTTTCAGATACATTTTGCAGAGGCATCAGAAAACTAAAGAATGATTGGGTTATTTTATTTCTCAAAATTAATTGAAGCAGATACTTGTGAAGTCATTGGGAGGTGAGCCAATTCCGGTTCAACAGTTTAATCACAAATATTTGAGGAATATTTTTGCCTTGATTTGTTAAAAGGGTAATAATGATCAACCAAAATAAAAGGTTTCATATGTTTAAAAGGCAAACTACTTTTATGTTCTTGACATGAAGTAAAAATATCCCAAATTATTTTAAATACATTTGCCATATGCATTTTTGCATTTTTATTTTAGTAATAAATATGGTCTCTTAATTAGATAATTCTAACCAGATTGTGAGAAATTTAAAGGATAGTTCATTCTTACATTCTTTAGTTAGAGAATAGAACAGAAAGATGAGCCAGGTATGCTTTTTTAATTTCTAAATGATTCTTCAGTCTTGAATAAATGAATCCAAATGTGAGAAAATGTTCTTTCTATACGTCTAGGAGATGTTGTTATTAAAAACTGAATTTCTGGGCTGGGTATGGTAGCTCACACCTGTAATCCCAGCACTTTGGGAGGCTGAGGCGGGCAGATCATTTGCGGTCAGGAGTTTGAGACCAGCCTGGCCAACGGGGAAACCCCTTCTCTACTAAAAATACCAAACAAAACAAAACAAAAAAAATTTTGGTGGGCATGGCGGTGCACACGTGTAATCCCAGCTGCTCAGGAGGCTGAAACAGGAGAATCGCTTGAACCAAGGAGGCCGAGGTTGCAGTGAGCCAAGATTGTGCCACTGCACTTCAGCCTTGGTGACAGAGTGAGACTGTGTCTCAAAAACAAACAAACAAAAACCCCTGGATTTTCTGATATCTGTATCTAAATGTTTAAGAGTTTTGGCTTTATTAGTTTGGCATTGAAGATCTCATCAGTAGTAAGGCACAGTGGCACGTGTCTGTAGTCCCAGCTACTCAGGAGTCCAAGGCTGAAGGATTGCTTGAGCCTAGGAATTCAGAGCCAGCCTGGGCAACATGGTGGTGAGACCCTGTCTTTAAACAAACAGACAAAAAAAAAGATTTCATCAGTAAACATTCATGACTACTGAATTTGGCCGGAGCCAAATATTTTATTATTTTGATGCTAGAGTAAGATTATTCTTTTATGCTCAAACCTTAATTCAGCAGTTAAAGATTAAATCTTGATACTGAGATACTTGGTATCATACGTAGTAATTGAATATTGTCTTTTTTGGCATGTGTCCTTATAGATATTTATATTTTTATTATTATTATTATTTTTTGAGATAGGGTCTCACTCTGTTGCCTAAGCTGGGGTGCAGTGGCGCAGCCATGGCTCACTGCAGCCCCGACCTCCCAGGCTCAAGCAATCCTCCCCGCTGAGCCTCCCAAGTAGCTGGAACTACAGGCACGTGCCACCATACCTCGCTAATTTTTGTATTTTTTGTAGAGATGGAGTTTTGCCGTGTTACCTAAGCTGGTCTTGAACTCCTGGGGTCAAGCCGTCTACCTGGCCAAGGCCTCCCAAAGTGTTGGAATTACAGGTGTGAGCCAACATTCCTGGCCAAAATAAATATTTATAAAATGTCATTTTTTTCATTCATTCATTCTGTTTTCTGATCTATAATATCTTTGCTTTATTTGCAAATAGAAAATCAATTTGATTTGACTTTTAAAACTTTGTTAAAATGTTTTATTCCTCCCCTCGTTTAATATTTAGTTAGATATCAAGAATTGACTGTGTATGTGCTTTTGCTTATTTTGGGGACATTTGCTCGGTGTGAAAAATGAGGGAGCTTTGAATATAATAACTTGTACTCCCTTCAGTGATTGTGTCCCTAACCAATTCCTCATTCAGCCTCCCTAGTAGACTCAGGATCACGAGCCCAGCACTAGAAGTTGAGTGTTACTAGGAAGTCAGAGAATCATCTTTGTGTTTTCTATTATGGCATGGAATTGAACTAGAAAATATTGACTCTGAATAGAAATTCATCCCAAATGTGTTTAACAACTCTTTGGGTACAACCCAAGATAGTGTGTTCCATTTAGATACATGTTTTCCCTTCATGTCTTCCCGACCTCCCTTCCTTGGGTGAACAAATTTAGAAGTTGTTATTTTTGTTTGGCATGTTCTTTGAGCATGCTTAGATATTTTGAAATAATCACTGCTTCAAAGAAAGCTTGTTTAAATGAAGTATGTCTTATCTTTATCATTCCAAATTCAGGAAGAAATTAAAGGCACTATTCTTTGGACTGTCTGAGGGGAGTGTAATAGCAGTTATTTATTACTGTCCCTCTTAATAAGCTTCTTGTCTTTTACTCAGCCTCCTCAGGGCTGGCAGTAGGACCGTTACCATCTAAGTATGCATCCAGCTTCTAGCCAAGTTGGATGAAATTAACAGGAAGTAGGGTAGAGTATGATCATTCTTTCATAAGATGATTAGGACTTGAAAGAGATACAGAAATACCTAGATTAGCATTTGCAAAAATGTGATTATGTATATCAGTATCACTTGTGGCGTGAGAGTTGGTTTCATGTGGCAGATGAATCAATTTTTATTTTAGAAGTTTTGTAGTATGTGTTAAAAACATAAAATGTTTAAAAACTTTTTTAAAAACATAAGATAACATCAGATCATTCTTCCTACAGTTTTATTACTTAAGACAGTGTTAACTAAAAAATGAGTAGATTGTGTAAAAATACAGATGGTAATATAACTGAAATGGCAAGCATTGTGATCATTAGTATGTGAATAATTTCATTTTAGGAAATGTTGATCTAGTTCAATACCAGAATTTTATTCAGAAAAAGAAACTGGGGCCGAAAAAGGGAAAGTAATTTAGCCAGGGTGTCTTAGTGAGTCACTCACTGGTAGAGTTTGGACTAGTTCCTAGGTCTCCTGGGTCCCAGTCCAATATTTTCAGTGTGCCTTGATGCTTCTCAGTAATATTAGCAAAAGTGGAACATTAGGTAAAATAGGGATGCATTATTATGGAACATACAAGAGTGCAGATTATTTTGGGAGACTTGTACCTCCTGTAGATTTGGCGGGCTCATGGAAGGACAGTACAGATAAAGTAGCTGGGATGCTGAATTAGAAACAGATATGCAAAATGCAAGTACATTTTATATTTTATGCCTACCTTCAATTCAGTTTCTTAATTTATAATAGATTGCCAGAAGGGCAAATGCAGGCACAGTTGGAAATAGTAGACTGACCTGAACTGACATCAAATTCTGTAAGTCTCTATACTTTAGAGCTGGAGTTGAAGGAATATTGTGGAGGTCATTAACATAGAATTTTATTGATGTGTAATATATTTATAAGGACCATCTCTGAATTAACACAATTTTCTTTTTCAGAGTCCTTATAGGACAGTTCTTCGAGATAATGCAATACCAACAATATTTGATCTTACCAGTCATTTGAACAACCCACATAGTAGACACAGAAAACGAATAAAAGAACTGGTATGTCTGTGTACTTTCAGCTTTCCCACCTTCCCCCATAATACTATGAAATCAAATACAGATGCATTTATGTTAAAATTAATCCAAATTACTCTCTATTTCAGAGGTAATGTAACGGGAAATAAATGTTATGGTTGTTAAGTAGCCTAGATGTGAGATGATGAGTTTTAGTATTTAAATTGGAAAATCTCCCTCAGAGTTAGCCAGTTGATACTTGTTGACTTGGTCCAGAGTGTGCTGTTAATTACAGGCCACTAGCTCATTCCCTTCTGGAGAAGAAGGAAAAAGCTACCTTTTCTTTCATAGTAAGGAAAATAGAGCTGAGGTGTTTCCAGAGTTCAGCACAAAGGAATAAAGAAAGGGAAAGTGTAAAAGTGGAGACATGGAATGTTTTAAAGATAAGGTTTCTATCACTATTAAATATGTACAGGGTTTAGAAAAAAACACTGAAATCTCTGTATATGGCATAATTTACACATATTCTTATATTCCTTGGATATCCTTCAGTTCTGAGGATTGACACCTATCTGTATTTTGTTGACCTTAGGTCAACAGAAGTACAGTAACTGCTTAGTCCATGGCTTTTTGTCATCATTGCCACTAGCAAGGCCCTTATTTTGCTTTATTATTTTTCCTTCTTCACCCACTATTACCATTACCATTCCTTTCCCTACCAGTTGGTGTCCATGCTAGTGTATTTAATGTATGTCCTATCAGTCCACCTACTGTGTGCTTTTTAAAGATAGCATTTATCTAATTTTCCTCATTCTATGCTTACCTTTCTATTTAGATATTTTATCCATTTGGAGTTATTATGTATGATGTACAGTAGGGATCTATAATAACTTTTTCTCCTTATAGAGAAACTGTTTTCCCAACATGGTCTGTTAGTTCTTCCTTTCGTCCACTGGTATAAAATGCCACCTCTGTTATATAACAAGTTTACATAAGGCTGTTTGGGGGAGTTCTGTTCCATTTCACTGTATTATTTGTTTGCAACTATACCACACTGTTTTATTACCATGGCATTGTAATATATCTTACTTTCAAATAAGGTGATTGTTTAACTCTTCTTTTTCTTAACTATTTGTGGACCTTTATTCTTCCCTATGGATTTTTTTTTTCCCCCCTGAGACAGAGTCTCACTCTCACCCAGGCTGGAGTGCAGTGGCATGATCTTGGCTCACTGCAACCTCCACCTCCCGGTTTCCAGCAATTCTCCTGCCTCAGCCTCCCAAGTAGCTGAGACTACAGGCGCTCACCACCACGCCTGACTAATTTTGTATTTTTAGTAGAGACGCGGTTTTGCCATGTCAGCCAGGCTGGTCTCGAACTCCTGACCTCAAGTGATCCGCCCACCTCGGCCTCCCAAAGTGCTGGGATTATAGACGTGAGCCACCGGCCTCCTCCATATGAATTTGAAAGTCCTTTTGTCAAGTTCTCCTAGAACTTCTTTTGGGATTTTCATTATAATTGCTTTGAATTGACATCTTTACAATATTAGCTATTGTAAATTTATTACTAGTTTAGTATTACTGTTAGTAAACGAATATTACTAGTTTACTGTTACAGTATAAACTATTGTAAAGTATTAACTAGTTCTATCCATGAATAGAAAAAAATATCCCATAAAATACCTATCAAATAACAGCAATTATTGACAAAACTAAATACTAGTTTTTTGAAAAGAATATTAGAATACTTTTAGGAGTACAGAAAATGAAAAATTTTGAGAGCTTTTGTTACAGTTGTTTAAATGAGAATGTATACATTCTTAGATCACTTCTTAAATACATTATGGTTCTTATTGGTATAGATGATATATTCTGGTTGAAATTGTTTCCAGCACTTTTGAAGAACTTCTTTTTAAGTTAATCCTAGTAAGTCTTCTGAGTTTTTCCTCTGTTACTGATTGTATCATCTGCAAATAAGGAGAAATTTGTCTCTTTCAGTTCTTATTATTTTAATTTTTTCTGTTGCCTGTCTTGTTTAGTCAAGATCCCTGGTACTATGTTGAACAATTCTAGTAATGTCATACTTGCCTTGCCCCATTAAGTATAATGTTTGCTGTTGGTATTGTTAGATAGTTTTTATCAAGTTAAGTAAATTCCCTTCTACTCCCATATTCAGAGTTTTGTTGTTTTTTTTTAAGATGGGGTCTCACTCTGTCACCCAAGCCAGAGTGCAGTGGGGCAGACACTGCTCACTGCAGCCTCCACCTCCTGGGCTGAAGCAATCCTCTTACCTCAGCCTCCCAAGTAGCTGGGACCACAGGTGTGTGCCACCATGCCTGGCTTATTTTTTTGTATTTTTTTTTTATAGATGGGGTCATGCCATGTTGCCCAGTTTGGTCTCAAACTCCTGGGCTCAAGCAGTCCTCTTACCTCAGCTCCCCAAAGTGCTGGGATTATAATAGTGAGCCACCACACCTGACCTATATTCTGTTTTTATATTTAACTTATCACATGCTTTCATTGCATGTATTTAATAGACAAGTTCATTTTGTTCATTCTTTAATGCAATAAGTAATACTAATGGATTTTCTGTGAACCATCTGCATTTCTGTAATGAACTCTAGTTGATTGCAATATGTCTATTTGCTTTTATATACCATTGGATTCAATTGGTCAATATTTTATTTAGGATTTTACATTTGTGAATCTTGGCCTGTAACCTTCTTTTCATGTACTCTTATTACCCAGTTATAATATCAAGGTTCTATTGGCCTCATAAAATCAGTTGGGTATCTTCTTTTTTTTTTCTCCTAGAAAAATTTGTGTAGGTAGATGTTATCTGCTCTTGAAAGTAAGGTAGAACTTGGTAAAACCATTAGATGGCTTGCAGTGGATGAGGGAAAGTTTTGATTGCCATTCTGCTATCTTTATTGGTTTTCTTTCTTTCTTGTGTTTTGTTAATGTTTCTAAAAGTTTATGAAACTTTAATAATCTTTTCAAAGAACCAGTAGTTTTGTCAGTGATTGTTGTACTTATGAACTATTTTATTGTTTTTTCTTTGATTAGGGTGATTTATTTTTTGACTCTTTTTCTAGCTTCTTGAATGTTTAGCTCATATTTATGTGTATTCAAAGCTATAAAAGTCTCTCTTAGGTCCATTTTAGCTATACCCCACAACTTTAGACATATAGTGTTGTCATGTCTGGCTGTAGGTATTTTGTAATTTCTCTATTTTGTTAACATAGGATTGTTTTTCTTAGTTTCCAGATGTGGAATTATTTTTAATTGCTATATGATATTTTAAATTTTAAATGTTATTAAGAGATACGTAGAGGATACATATAGTCTATGTGATGTTGATTCTTTCTGATTTTTTTGCATCCATTATTGCTATTCAAGTCTGTGCCAGCCTGATTCTTGTTCCTTTTTAGGTAATCTTCTTTTCTCCCTCAAAGCTTTTTAGAAGGTTTCTTTATATTTGACATTTTAAAATTTGCTAACCTATATCTAGATGTGAGTTTTTTTCTTATGTACCTTAATTTGTCATCTTACAACTGAGGACTTACACCTTAAATTCTGAGAAATCCTTAGTTTTTATTTTTCTTTATGCATTTTCCCCTCTATTTGTTTATTTCTATTTTCCTGGGACTTAGATGAATACTGACACTTACATTACAGTCCTCCATATCAGCTTTCTTCTTGGTGTCCATGGAGGACTGATTCCAGGACCTTCCCTCAGAGAGCAAAATCCACAGATACTTGATTCCCTTATATACAGTGGTGTAGTATTTGCATATAACTTACACACATCCTCCCGTGACTTTAAATCATTTATAATACCTAATACAATGTAGTGCTATGTAAATAGTTGTTCTGTTACATTGTTTAGAGAATAATGACAAGAACAAAAATCTGTGTGTTCAGTATAGACACAACCATCCTTTTCTTTTTTTTTTTTTTTTGAGACAGAGTCTCGCTCTTGTTGCCCAGGCTGGAGTGCAAGGGTGCGATCTCAGCTCACCGCAACCTCCGCCTCCCGGGTTCAAGCAATTCTCCTGCCTCAGCCTCCCGAGTAGCTGGGATCACAGGCATGTGCCACCACGCCCGGCTCTTTTTGTATTTTTAGTAGAGACGAGGGTTCTCCATGTTGGTCAGGCTGGTCTCGAACTCCCGACCTCAGGTGATCCTCCCGCCTCAGCTTCCCAAAGTGCTGGGATTACAGACGTGAGCCACCATGCCCGGCACAACCATCCATTTTCAAATAATACCTAGATTATTTATGATACTTAATACATTTATGTGTTTGTAACACCTACTACAATGTAAATGCTATGTAAATAGTTATGCTACGTTATGTAGGGGAATAATGAGAAAAAAAGTCTGTACATGTTCAAGATAGATACAACCATCCATTTTTTCCCCAGCATTTTCAATGCATGGTTGGTTAAATCCATAGATATGAAGTGTAATATGTATCAGGATGAGGAGCTCAATCACTTGCTGTCCTGTAGCTATCATTTCCCTGTAGTCTGTCCCTCAGAGAGCCTCACATATCTCACAGCAGGCATACTCTTCCTGACCCACCATCCTTATAAACGTGCAGTCCGTAGGATAAGGAGGGGATGTCCAGGTTGACCAGCCTGCTGATGTTTCTTGTTATCAGCGCCATGTCCAGTGCTGCCCAACAGGCATCCTGCTGTCTTCAGCTGTCACTGGCATTGCTGCTTTTCTGCCACAGAAAGTAACAGAGTGGCTCATGATTTAAGCATTGTAGAGGGTTGGAAGGAAAGTAAAGGATGCAGCTGGAAAGTTCTTCCTTTGTCTAACCCTATTGGTGCCACTTGGCCTACTATGCTCTGTGTATGCTCTGTGTATCTCTTCCGTGCTGGTACTCTTTCACCTTCCGCTTCTCAGGGATTTCTCATCACTTTTGTGTTGAGTCCTGAGATTCAGCAACCTCCTTCTTATGGGACATCTCCAGGGTTAAATTGGGAAGTAAGATGATTTGTGTCCTCTTGAATTTAACTCCAAGTGCCATGGTGTATTTTTGTGCCTTTCATTAGCCAGTAAACACTTATAACCCAAAGTTACGATGATTTGGGTAGAAAATAAGCAAAATGATGTATTCTTTTTTCCCTAAGACTCTGTTATAACCTTGGAGTCATTAACAGCTTATTCTGGTTTTCTCATTGTCTGTTTGTTTGAAGAATGTGTACTATATAAAGAATTTATGCTCTTGAAAGAATTAAATTGACTCAGAATAGGCATTTGTATTTGTGAGTCTAAGATGATACACTAGAGGTCAGTTTTTTAAAGATGATTTGTTTTTTTCTTTTTTTTTTCTTGACATTTAGAGTGAAGATGAAATCAGGACACTGAAACAGAAAAAAAGTAAGTGATAGTGTTAATGACTCAACTTCTGAATGCCTTTTAAAAAGGCCTTGACCTGGTAAGGACAAATAAATATGTTCTGTGTTGAAAACCTACCTTGAGAATGAATGTAGGAGTGTGCTCAATTTTGTCCTGTGTTTTGGAATTATCTATGAGACTAAAGTCTAATTTTAGTTTGTCTTTATTGAGTGCTGCAATGCCACACGCTATGCTATATGCAGGCCTCATGGAGGTGACGCCTCCTCTCTCAGTGTGGTAGGGGTGGCAGGCACACAGTGCTCCATTGTAGGGAAGGAAGGGCAACAGTAGAGGCATGCACTGAATCTCTTTTCTGTCCACCCAGTTGTGGTATGTAATAAATTCTTTGTAAATGTTTAAGGACTAAATGCTGTGGGGGCACATAGTGCCATTGTGAGTAGTGGTCACAACAGCCTTTCTGGAGGTGCTGATGTCCAAATTATGTCACCAAAGGACGAGGGCTAGAAGCTGTTTTTCTTCTTGTCAGTTATTAGTTACTCCTCCTCCTCTGTTTCTTCCTCCTATTGCTGTTATTATTAACATAGCATTTTATTGAGTGCTTACTGATGCCGAGTCATTGTTCTAAGTGCTTTACTTGTATTAATTAATTTAATTCTCACAATAGCCGTGAGATAAGTACTGTTATTTCCCTCTTTATGGATGAGGAGATATGGACGTGGGCAAAGAGAGGGAAAGGTATTCTGTGCACGAAACAGGGTGCTGTTTTGGGGAACTACTCTCATTTTAGTGTTGTTAAAGTTTGTGATAACCCATTATGGTTAGAAAATAGCCTAGAGAGGACCCCAGAGGCCAGAACTTGCAGACTTGTGGGCTATTAGCAATAGGAACCACTGAGGGGTTTATAAGTAGGTGATAACAGGGACCTGATCTCCATGGTACATAGAGTACTCTGTTGGATTAGAAAAGGTAACACTGGAGGCATGGAGGCTAGTTGGACTGTCAACTGACCAAATAAAAGTTGAAAGGCCTTGAATTAAGGCAATGGTAGAGAGAGTAAAGGGAATAGATTCAAGGAACTTAAGAAATTTGTATACCTATGACACCTAGAAAAGATGTCCAAAAGAAGAGGGACTTGACTTTTCAGTTTGTACTCTTTGCTCTTTAATGAACTTCTTTTTGAAAAAAATAAAAGCAAGAGAATTAGTACTTATTAATTGGAAGTGGAGAAATAATGGAGGAGAGAGGGAGGGAGCCAGACAGGCAGGCGTCCAGGATAACCTCTTGCTTTCTGGCTTGGGAAGCCTCCCTAGTATAGAACCACTGCTGTGTCACATATAATGAATAGCAGTGTCATCTGATTTGAGGAGGGGTGAAGGAAGGATGCTCCCTGCATTTTTCTGAACCCTTATGAAGCTCTGAAGCATGGCTCACACAGGCTCCGGTCAGACTAGATTTCCCTTTGTACTTGGGCAGCCTGCTTCCCTCTTCTACCTTAGTGCTTGTGCTAGAATAATTCTCACCAACTGAAATGCCCTCCTTGTTCATGTCCCCCTTATTTATCCTTGTCATCAAATGCAACTTCTGAATTTTTGTTTCTCCCCACCGCCCTCCATAGTCTTTTTTCTTTTTGAGACGGAGTCTCACTCTGTTGCCCAGGCTGGAGTGCAGTGGCACGATCTCGGCTAACTATAACCTCTGCCTCCTGGGTTCAGGCAATTGTCCTGCCTCAGCCTCCCGAGTAGCTGGGACTACAGGCATGTGCCACCATGCCCAGCTAATTTTTGTATTTTTAGTAGAGATGGGGTTTCACCATATTGGCCAGGCTGGTCTCAAACTCCTGACCTCGTGATCCACCCACCTCAGCCTCCCAAAGTGCTGGGATTACAGGCGTAAGCCACTGCATCCGGCCCTAGTCTTATGTTCTAAGAACTAGGTTTTAACTGTGCCTCCTCAGATTTGGATTCTTTTCCTGCAGACACCACTGACCTGTATGACTATGGGCAGGGCATTTAGCCTGTAGGGCCTCAGTTTTCCTATCCCCTGTGAAGAGATTAGGCTAAGATGTGTGATATTCTAATACTAGCCCTAAGAGTTACATTAATCTCCTTTATATTATACTGGTTTGTACAGTTGTCCCATCTCCCATATAAATGTGTGGCATAATGGTTTGATAAAAACAGCATCGGCATGGATCTTGGAGCCAGACGCACTTGGATTTCAACTTTACTTCCATTCTTCTAACTGTATTTGTGATCTTGGGCAAGTTACTTAGTGTCCTTGTTTGTCAAGTGGGGCCAATACCACCTGCCTGAACAGAGAGTAATGTGATGCATATAAAATACTAAGCACAGTACCTTAGTAATTAGTTCTGTCCCACTTTGTTTTTCTGAGGGCATGGACTGTCATTCATTACATATGTGGAAAGTCTTGTTAAGTGTATTTTAAAAATTAGGCCGGATGTGGTATCTCACACCTTTAATCCTTGTACTTTGGAGCTGAGGTGGGAGGATCACTTGAGGCCAGGAGTTCAAGACCAGCCTGGGCAACATAGTGAGACTCCCCCCTCTACTTCTTAAAAAAAAAAAATTATTCCTATCTTGTAACAGCATTTACATCTAGGATTAAAATATATCTCTTTACACTGTTTGTCTCTCCCACTAGGATGTGTCTTATCTTAGTGTCTTATTTTAATCTCTGTCCTAGTCTGTGGTCTAGTAAATGCCCTATGAATATTGAATGAATGAGTTTGTGGATTTTAAATATTTAACCAAAGATGTAATATTTTTTGTTGTGTATGGTTTTTCATGAGCCTGTTTGTAAAATTAATTCTTTGTTTTCCAGTTGATGAAACTTCTGAGCAGGAACAAAAACATAAAGAAACCAACAATAGCAATGCTCAGAACCCCAGCGAAGAAGAGGGTGAAGGGCAAGATGAGGACATTTTACCTCTAACCCTTGAAGAGAAGGAAAACAAAGAATACCTAAAATCTCTATTTGAAATCTTGATTCTGATGGGAAAGCAAAACATACCTCTGGATGGACATGAGGCTGATGAAATCCCAGAAGGTCTCTTTACTCCAGATAACTTTCAGGCACTGCTGGAGTGTCGGATAAATTCTGGTGAAGAGGTTCTGAGAAAGCGGTTTGAGACAACAGCAGTTAACACGTTGTTTTGTTCAAAAACACAGCAGAGGCAGATGCTAGAGATCTGTGAGAGCTGTATTCGAGAAGAAACTCTCAGGGAAGTGAGAGACTCACACTTCTTTTCCATTATCACTGACGATGTAGTGGACATAGCAGGGGAAGAGCACCTACCTGTGTTGGTGAGGTTTGTTGATGAATCTCATAACCTAAGAGAGGAATTTATAGGCTTCCTGCCTTATGAAGCCGATGCAGAAATTTTGGCTGTGAAATTTCACACTATGATAACTGAGAAGTGGGGATTAAATATGGAGTATTGTCGTGGCCAGGCTTACATTGTCTCTAGTGGATTTTCTTCCAAAATGAAAGTTGTTGCTTCTAGACTTTTAGAGAAATATCCCCAAGCTATCTACACACTCTGCTCTTCCTGTGCCTTAAATATGTGGTTGGCAAAATCAGTACCTGTTATGGGAGTATCTGTTGCATTAGGAACAATTGAGGAAGTTTGTTCTTTTTTCCATCGATCACCACAACTGCTTTTAGAACTTGACAACGTAATTTCTGTTCTTTTTCAGAACAGTAAAGAAAGGGGTAAAGAACTGAAGGAAATCTGCCATTCTCAGTGGACAGGCAGGCATGATGCTTTTGAAATTTTAGTGGAACTCCTGCAAGCACTTGTTTTATGTTTAGATGGTATAAATAGTGACACAAATATTAGATGGAATAACTATATAGCTGGCCGAGCATTTGTACTCTGCAGTGCAGTGTCAGATTTTGATTTCATTGTTACTATTGTTGTTCTTAAAAATGTCCTATCTTTTACAAGAGCCTTTGGGAAAAACCTCCAGGGGCAAACCTCTGATGTCTTCTTTGCAGCCGGTAGCTTGACTGCAGTACTGCATTCACTCAACGAAGTGATGGAAAATATTGAAGTTTATCATGAATTTTGGTTTGAGGAAGCCACAAATTTGGCAACCAAACTTGATATTCAAATGAAACTCCCTGGGAAATTCCGCAGAGCTCACCAGGGTAACTTGGAATCTCAGCTAACCTCTGAGAGTTACTATAAAGAAACCCTAAGTGTCCCAACAGTGGAGCACATTATTCAGGAACTTAAAGATATATTCTCAGAACAGCACCTCAAAGCTCTTAAATGCTTATCTCTGGTACCCTCAGTCATGGGACAACTCAAATTCAATACGTCGGAGGAACACCATGCTGACATGTATAGAAGTGACTTACCCAATCCTGACACGCTGTCAGCTGAGCTTCATTGTTGGAGAATCAAATGGAAACACAGGGGGAAAGATATAGAGCTTCCGTCCACCATCTATGAAGCCCTCCACCTGCCTGACATCAAGTTTTTTCCTAATGTGTATGCATTGCTGAAGGTCCTGTGTATTCTTCCTGTGATGAAGGTTGAGAATGAGCGGTATGAAAATGGACGAAAGCGTCTTAAAGCATATTTGAGGAACACTTTGACAGACCAAAGGTCAAGTAACTTGGCTTTGCTTAACATAAATTTTGATATAAAACACGACCTGGATTTAATGGTGGACACATATATTAAACTCTATACAAGTAAGTCAGAGCTTCCTACAGATAATTCCGAAACTGTGGAAAATACCTAAGAGACTTTTAAAAATAGGCTTTCTTATATTTGATATTTGGAAGAAAAAGCCGTAAGGTGTATGTAGGCCACTTAATCACTAAATATCTTTGCCTATAGGACTCCATTGAATACATTAGCCATTGATAATCTGCCTGTTTAAATGGCCCCTGTTTGAACTCTCAAGCTTTGAAGACCTACCTGTTCTTCCAGAAGAGAACGTTGAAAGTGCCATGTTTCCTTTTGCGTGATCTCTGTTGATGGCACTCTGGAATTGTTTCAGTTAAGTCATTTTAGACATAGCATTTATTATCACTGTGGATCTCTACTTGTTGGGTGTTATGAATTCTTTGAAGAAATATATTTTGAAGAGGTGTGGGAGGAAGGAATACATTTTATAAAATGTTATAGTGAAGCCCACAATTGACCTTTGACTAATAGGAGTTTTAAGTATGTTAAAAATCTATACTGGACAGTTACAAGAAATTACCGGAGAAAAGCTTGTGAGCTCACCAAACAAGGATTTCAGTGTAGATTTTGTCTTTCTTGAACTTAAAGAAACAAATGACAAAGTTTGAATGGAAAAGCCTGCTGTTGTTCCACATCTCGTTGCTGTTTACATTCCTTTGTGGAGCCTACATCTTCCTAAGCTTTTTAGCAGGTATATGTTGAACACTTCTGTTTCATGGTTGAGACAGAATCAGAGGCCATGGATACTGACAACTGATTTGTCTGTTGTTTTTCTCTGTCTTTTTCCATGACTCTTATATACTGCCTCATCTTGATTTATAAGCAAAACCTGGAAAACCTACAAAATAAGTGTTGTGGTTTATCTAGAAAAATATGGAAAATATTGCTGTTATTTTTGGTGAAGAAAATCAATTTTGTATAGTTTATTTCAATCTAAATAAAATGTGAATTTTGTTTAAAGCTTAGGCACATTTTTTGTGGGGTCAAAACATTCTTGTGTAAATTCTCTTAAACATTTGATAAACAGCTTCACAATTCAAGGTGAGTCTTTTGTATGTGGTTTACTACTTGGGTTACAGAAAAAAAACAATTAAGAAAGTGTTAAATGTAAGGTTCACCCAACTAGGTTTTTTTTTTTTTTTTAAATGTACTGTGTGGGCCCTGATGTAAATTGTCAGAGTTTGTCTTATTGTTGCTGGCTAAAATGAATGCAGAGGTGTTAATGAATTATTTTATGTTGGGAGTAAGTGTTACTTGAGCTTCAGAAACCAGAGTGGTGTGTATTTGCTGGACTGCTGAGAATGATAGCCCACAGTCCATTTCTCTGTCCTAGGAAAGCCCACAGATGTGTCAAATCAGGACACATTATGCATGCGGCTTATCAAAAAGATAACAAGAGTTTATCTTACAGCCAGGGCTCTAAGAGATGCCTCTGTCCTTGGCAGAAAGAACTGATCAAGTTCATGATGGCAGGATGACAATGAAGGAAACACAAAGCTGGTGTTTCAATACATTCATCCTGTTCTTAGGGCCCTTAAGAGTGGTGTGGGGCGGAAAAAAAGAGTGGTGTGACCTTGACAGATTACTTAACCTGGGTCAGTTTCCTCAGCTGTACAACCTACCTTAAGGTTGTGCTATGAGGGTTAATTAATTTATCATCGGTGACCTATTGCTGCTTAACATTACCCCCAAATTTAATGGTTTAAAGAAATACTTTACCATTTCTCACAGTTCTGTGGGTTGGTTGAGTGGTTCTTCTGCTAGTCTCATCTGGGCTGTCTGCATTCAGCTGGGAGGGTGGCTGGGGACTGAATATGATGACTGGGCCTCTCCATGTGGTCTTTTATCTTGTGCTATGTAATGGTGGTCTCAAGAGTACCAGGAAAGCAAAGGCAGTGGCTTCAAAGCCTGGACTCAGTAATTCAGAGCATCACTTTCACCACATTCTTTTAGTCAAAGCAAGTCACTTGGCCAGTCTAGATTCGAAGGAGGAGGAAATAGACTCCTTTTGTTGGGAGGAGCTACAAAATAATGGCCCCCTTTTCAGTCTGCCACAATAATGTATCCAAAAACATTCATGCAACAAGCATTAGTTAAAGATGCCCATCATTTGTTTTTATAATGTATGTATATTCTCTAATTTGGGAGTCTACTGAAAGCTTAAAAACCTAATTTATTAAAAGATGTTTTCAACAAACTGATCTTTGATGGTAGGTTGAATCAGTGCACTGATGAAACAGGTTGTCTTTTGCAAGATGAGATAATTTAGAAAGTGGTAGGTGTCATGACCATTCCACAAATATAAGTTGAATGCTTACTGTGTGCCAGGCTCCTTGGCTAAGTGCTGGCAATACCCAGTGCATTTTCTGACTCACCAAGCTTACAGCCTAGAGTTGGCCCACAGTTGGCCCATAAGTACATACAATTGTACGTACTTATAACTATAACTACACACACACAAACTTCATAGACTTCAGTAAATCCGATTTATTGAAATTAAAGGAAAGGAAAATAACATATAGAGTATCCACAAAAGCCTTGTACAGTTTTTTAAAAATAAGGTCTGTATCATATCTAAATAGTTTGCAAATGTACTAGGAAAGACATTCAAGATTTAGCATATCTAATCAGAGGAATTTTTGCTTTTGACATATCTCTTTTTTTTGGAAAAAAAAAGTTACACAGTTGAAGCCTGATGTAGGATGTGTGACCTGTGAGGTAAGTGGGAACAAACGCTTTATTAATAATTCTATGTAATTTTCAGTTAATTCTTAGAATAATTCCTGCGAAGTAAGTAGTAGTTGGTTGGGTTGAAAGAGCCTTCCTTCTGAGACCAGTTCCTCTGCAGTAACTTAGTTGGATCAGGTTTATTTCTGTTTGATAGGGGCAGCCACTTTTAAGTGCTATTTTAAGTAAGTCATAAAACAGGAAAATTGTACTTGCAGTGTTACTTTAGAGCTTACAAAGCACTTTGATCTCATTCAAGTTCTCAGAAAAATTCAGACAGGTATTAACCTCCTTTTATCAGTTGAGAAATCATGTTCACAGCGATGAATTAATTGCCTCAAATTAAATGGCAAGTAAGTGCCAGAGGCAGGTACTTCAGTCCAGTGCTTCGATATTAAAATTGATTGTGAAAGCCACTTCATTCTTAAGGTTTGTAAAAGGAATATTTGCTTTAGGAATAGTTTCCTTTTATGTTCTTGCTTTATCCATTGCCAGCTTTCAGCACAGCATCTCTAAAATGCACTCATTATAGTCGACATGGGTTTCTTGCAAAGAAAAAAAAAATGGAGCCTGAAACTTCTGAGACTTTACAAACTGGGTGTAGAAATGCTGCCACCTTTGTTTGGCTGCCAAGACATTACCACAGAGGACTAGATCCAGGTCCATTTATTTCATGAGAGTGGATGCAGCTGTCTTGCCATAATCAAATGCTTCTCTGTAGCCAGCTTTTTGTGGCCAGAAAAAGTAAAGTAATTTTTAGTACAGATTAGCATAAAAATATCCACAAGATCAGTTTCAGGAAACAATTCCTAGCTTAGAAGTAACAATAAGTGTGATCTATAGGTTGGCCAAATGGCAGTTAATTTCCAGACCTTTTTAAAATGCCCCTTATTTCTCACCATGAATACTATGTAAATAGAATACACTACCTGCCACTGTATTTAGTTTCATAAATTATTTGGACAGGGTGAACAACAGACTTCAAAACTATGTAGAGGTAGTAAATCTCCTTTTTAATGAGTTTGAATTTACAGTAGTAGTTTAAACATCTGGAAGTTTAAAGTCTTAATTCATTCCAAATGTTCAACAAGGATATACTTTAAAGAGGATATTGTAATTGAGGGATCAAGAAAACTGTTGACTCAATCTGAGGCCTTTCTACTTTTCTCTGTATACATTAATCACATACAACTTGAGAGGTTGACCGTTCAAAAAGAGAAGAGATGGACCCAAATATCCAAGTTGGCATTCTTATATGAGTAAATTTTAAGAGTATAGTTATAACAAAGGTGAAGTTTAAATGTTGGTACACATCTAAGGATGCAGCCAGATAGTGCTGCTGTGTTCTATGCTTCTTATGGATATGAGGAGGTTTTTTTGAATTGTTATGAAAGCTGGACTTAGAGGAGTCAAAACTTTTGACTTCTAAATTGTAATTTTGATTAATGCATCTCGTAACCCAAGATTCTGATGTGAAGCCAGCACCTAGCATGAGACCAAGCATTCCTTTAGTGCACACTTACTGAGTTTCTACTGGATGCTTGTTAGGTGTCAGTTTTCTCACACCAAAACAGGGTTGTGGCAGCAGCAGTCGTCATTGTCCACAGCGGCAGCTGCTGTTAACGGTGCTCAGTATATGCCATCTATGTGCAAAACACTTTTACCTATAGTGTCTCATTTAAACTTCTCTACTTTATGAAGAAGGTACTATTATCCCCATTTTACAGGTGAAAATCTCAGAATCAGAAGGTCGCACAGCTAGTGAAAGGTAAATCCAGAATCCCAACATGATATAATGATTTGCAGATCTAATTTGTTGTTAATTGTATTTGCTTCTCATTCTAATTTTGAATATCATATTGAAAACCTATGTTGCTCAGTCTGTTTGGCATCAGGCACAAGGCTGTCATGGATACAAATGTGAATGACATACAGCCCATGCCATGGATACACAGGAGAATAAGATTGACCCCCGGCCCCCAGTAAGCTGAGTCACATGGGAGAGCCAAACAAGCAAGCTGGAGTCTGCCAGGATCAGGTCTAAAGGTAGGGTAACCCTATAATTGATGGTCTTAACCAAAGCACTTTCGAGCATGTAAGGGGGCACTATTAATAGTTATGCCAGACAACAGATAAAACAGACTGTCTACAGCGCGCCACAAATTTTGTTCACCATAGTTAGAGGTAAACTCGGTGTGAGGGGAGTACAGTGGAGAGTACCCTGACTGACCAGAGACAATGCCCTGGATCAACAGAGTGCAGCATGTGTAGTGTGTTGTCACCCTCACAGGCCTTAGTCTAGATGCCAGTTCCCCTAAGGGCTTCCTCAGCCCTGAAATCTGGGTCGGGGGGTCCTTACATGTGCTTCCAGGTTTGCCCGGCTCTGCCACTGGATGAAAGCTGTGTGAGAACCTGTGTGGCTGTGAGGTGTCTCCCAGTTTGCAGCTCAGAGTAGTAGACAGCATTGAATATAGGAGGTCAAAGAGGTAGGCAACAGCCTTTGCAGAAAGACAGCATTGAATATAGGAGGTCAAAGAGGTAGGTAACAGCCTTTGCAGAAACCTATAAAAACAGCAATATTTGTTTCCCCACATATTACCTCATTAAGTTAATGAGTGATGATGGTGTATAAAACTAAGCCAAATTCACCACCATCATTGCCAATATAGGTCCAGTTGAAACATGTTTGAAGCCACTGAGAAACTGGCATTTGCTAACAGTAGTTGGACCTTTGAAAATGGTGTGTACTGTGCAACTTTATGACCCCAAGTATTAGGTTAGTCTCTCACTTCCTTCTCAGTGAAAATGTAGCTTTTTATCTTAGTATTACAAGTATACCCATATAATGTGTGATTCATCCTCCGTCCCCCCCACCACACACACACAAAAAACAACTGTGATATTCAGCATGCTATTTCAGGTTGTTAAGGTACCTGATACGTAAGTAATACATCTTCCTCACACCAGTATTACACACATTGAACTGTAAATTCTTCATAGTGGTAGAGTTTTAGAGCTGGAAGGAGTTGTGGAAACTGTAGACAACTCATTTGACAGAGTACCGGAGAGGACGGCTTGCTCAGAATCACACTGCTTGGTGATGGCAGAGGCTGGGGGTGAGCAGAAGTGTCCTCCCTCACTCAGTGCTGTGCTCTGTCACACCACACAGACGCAACTCAAGATGGAAAACCTGAAAGAATCATTTCTTGGCAGGTGAGCAGTGTCTGCCCTTTAAATTGTTATTAGTGTAAATGGTAATCCCGTAAGTATGTCATCTTTATAGGAGAGAGATTTATTAAACAGGCCAGGGTCTGGGGTTTTTGGCACCATTTCTGTTTTGTGTTACAGTAAAATTTGGTTTTAAAAATATTTGGTATTGCTTATATCTTTTTTGGCAAATTCCTATTCTTGGTATGATTGTTTTTCTTTAGAAGAGTACATGTGATTAGATTGTAGATTTGCAAAGCCTTTATTTCCTAAAAGAGATGTTGAAAGCTTTCTTTATAATTGGGTTTGTGGAATTTGGACTTCCTTTTATTAATAGCAGCTGCTATATATTGAGCACTTACTATGTACCAAGCATCGTTTTAGGTACTTTGTATCAGTCATTTAGGTCACAATAATCAGATATTACTATCGCCATTTTGGGGATAGACAAGAGAGCAAATGGCTTGTCCAAAACCACTCAGTGGTAGAGTGGGATTCAGACCCTAACCAACTTGATTCTGGTAGACTAGGCTGCTCCTCAAAGAGGAAATACCCACCTTTTTACAAATGAGTATGGAAAGACTAGGGGGAAAGTACACCAAAATACCAGTTTGTCTCCAGGCGGTGGGACTATGAGGAATTATAACTTCCCGTCTTTGACATTTCAATTTTTCAAATTTTCTATTATATATATAGCCATCTTGAAAAAGATTAAATAGCATTCTGAAATAGAAAATTCAAGATTACTTCATGAAAACATTTTTCTTCCAGAATATTTGTTACTACTTTTCCAGTTCCATTTAACACACGTCATGCCAGGTATTATGCTAGGTGTTCTGGCTGCAAAGATGAGACGTTGACCCTGTTGGCAAACTTAGACTGCTAATTCTTCAGGACCCAGCTCAAGTGTCCTATAACCAGTGTACCCTTATGTCTGGCCCTCAGTTCTCACCCCCTCTCCTGTTCCCTGCCTAGTCCAAACCATCATCATCTCTCACTTTATCGTTCCCTACAAGGTTATTTTCCACCCAACAGGCAGAGTGATCGCGTGGACCTCCTTTTCTCAGACCCCCACACTTAGACCAGAATCCAAGCTCCTGACCATGACTCTTAAGGCCCTATGTGAGCTGGTCTATGCCAACTTCTGGACCTTCTTCATTCTGCCCAGCTATTAATGGTGGTCTTTTGGTTTCATCTACTTGCCAAGCTCATTGAGAGAAGCTTGTTCAAGGCCTTTACACTTGATGTGCCTTGAAAGCTGTTGACCCAGTTAGCTTCTAGCTCATTTTTTATACCATTCAGGTCTTTGCTGAAATATTCTCCACGGAGAAGTTTTCTCAGACTACCCTTTCAAAACTAGCCTACCTTTCCTGGAAATAATGGGTCTTCCCACACTAGTATATAAGTTCTACAAAGGCTGGGACTTTGTCCTATTTACTGGTTGTATTCCAAATGTGTAAAACAGGACCTGGCATATAATAGTTGCTCCATACTTGTTGAACAAATGGTGGGTTCTAGGGCCAATGGGAAATTCAGAGTGGCTAGAGGATTGGAGGGGAGGAAAGCAACCAAAGTGAGGATAGAAAGGGATTTAGGGGCCAATCCATGAAAACCTAGGAAGCCCTGCTGAGGAGTTGGCCCTGCTCATGTGACCTGGTCATAGAAACAGTGCCCTTCGCAGGTGAGATGCATATGGCAGAGTACAGCCTGTAGTTTCTGAGCGTGTTTAGCAAGTGAGAGAAGAGACCAGGTGCAGTGGCTCACGCCTGTGATCCCAGCACTTTGGGAGGCTGAGGCAGGCAGATCACCTGAGGTCAGGAGTTTGAGACCAACCTGGCCAACATGGTGAAACCTCGTCTCTACTAGAAATACAAAAATTAGCCGGGCATGGTAGGTAGGCACCTGTAATCCCAGCTACTCAGGAGGCTGAGGCAGGAGAATCGCTTGAATCCGGGAGGCAATGGTTGGAGTGAGCCGAGATCATGCCACTGCACTCCAGCCTGGGCAACAAGAGCGAAACTGTCAAAAAAAAAAAAAAGTGAGACAACACAATCAAAAAGCAAACCTCACATTGGCCACTGTTAATCATAATTAATAACGTCTGTGATATGTATAGTCTTTCTTCCAATGTGTTCCAAGTCTCGAGACGTGATCCCTTTGGCCCCCAGGCCCCTGCCACAATAACAACCTTGGCATGCGACTCACCACCCTCTGCTGCCATATAATACCCTCCTATTTATCACCCGTCTTACCCCTTCCTTTCCAAGTGAAATAATTTATGCCTTATTTTTTCTTCTCTTCCTTCCCTGCTCAAACCACAACCCATATAATTTTCATTGCCCTCTTTAGAACCTGCTTGTGTCTCAGCTCCTGCCTTTTTATACAGAAGGGGAGCCAACCTGAAACAGTATGGATGAAGAGATGCGCATTTTTAAATCACCCTCCATACATAGTGGCATCTTCTTCTGGACTGCATTCTTTTCCAGCGTACAGTCTCCTTGAAAGATAGATGACTAAATCCTTGTGCCTTAAAATTATTAGCAGTCTTAGTGCTCATTTGAGGTTAAATTCCCTACCCATAGCATGAGATTTATCCATGTGCTTAAATAATAGAATTAAAGGATTGATTCTGCTGTGCTTCATATAATGATGCTTACACTTAGGAAGGAATATAATATTTATTGTGTGCCTCCTGTATGCCAGGCACTGTGGACCCACAATTTGATGAGGCTGATATATTATTCCCATGGGAGAACTGAATTTCAGGATCATTTGCCTGAGGTCCGTGTCTGCCCAAAGCCAGAGGCAGTGCTCTTTGCACTGCACCACACAGCCAGCCTCAATCCCACAGCACTCGAAGGTGCACCAAGAGTTTGCACAGATGTCTTGTCATTTCAGTCCTCGTAACAGCCTATAAGATGGCAGTGTCATCCCCAGGTGGCTTGCCAAAATGCAGCACTGCTGGGATGGACTTTATGTCTCTTTTCCTCCAGCTCTGTGGCTTGCTTTCTTTCTTCCTTGTTTGTTTTTTGTTTTTGAGACAGAGTCTCACTCTGTCACCCAGACTGGAGTGCAGTGATGTGATCACGGCTCACTGCAGCTTCTGCCTTCTGGGCTCAAACGATCCTCTCACCCAGCCTCTCTAGTTGCTGGGACAAAAGATGTAAGCCATCACTCCCTGCTAATTTTTGTATTTTTTGTAGAGAGAAGGTTTTGCCATGTTGCCCAGGCTGGTCTTGAACTCCTGAACTCAAAGGATCCACCTGCCTCAGCCTCCTTAAGTGCTGGGATTACAGGCGTGAGACACTGCGCCTGGCCAGCTCTGTAGCTTTCTGATTTGGAGTCTGGTGCATAGGGTCCTGGTGCATGTCACTGTGGTGGGTGGAGGGATTTGAATCTGGCTCTTCAAGAGAGCATTGGTGGGAGATGCTGGAGGAGCCACAGCCCGTGTGACATCAATAAGAGCAGAGACATGGGCCTAGAAGAGGCTGTTGTCCCTTTCCTGCTGAAGGAAGTGTAGAGAAGTGTGGCCGGGACCTGGAAGCATCAGAGTGAGAAAAGGGTCAGGGTTGGACAAAACAGCAGCAAGGAACCAGAGAAAGCAACAAGGAGGGTATCGGGACACCCCATCTAAATGCTGTCACTTTGAAGTGGTGGGGCCTTGGGTAAACCACTTCACCTCTCTGAGCTCATGTATTACAGTTTTTATTGTGGAGTCTGTGGGCAAACCTCATCACATCCTGGAATGCCACTTTCTCCAAGGAAAGGTCTGGCTAACCTGACTGCTCACCAGCTGATTGTGGTTAACTATCCCACAACAAGCATGAAATATTGGTGTGAAGAACCCAGAGACTCACTTATTTTCCCCACCCTTCCACTGACCTTGAGAGAGATGTTGGGCAGATTGCCACCCCTCTCTGGGCCTGTCTCCTCATCTGTAAAGCAAGGATGCTAACATATCTCATGATGAAGGAGAAAGCATTTAATCAGCTATATACAATATTGTTACTAAAATGCTCTGACAGAAAAAAGGCTTCTAGACGAAATTAGAACAGGGTGAGATATGTGCCAAGGGGACCTAGAAAGGCTTCTTGGAGGAGTGTGGTGTGAACTAGGTCACAAAGACTGGATAGGTCAGCAGGTAAGGATGCAGAACTGGTGTGGATGGCTAGGGCAGAGGACCGGTGTCCTATCAGAACAGGAGGGCTACTGCTGTGTCTCTTTCCTTCCATCTGACTCCATCAGCATCCTCCACTCTCACAGCTCAAGCCTGTGAGTCTCAATTCTAAGAGGCTATTGGTGGAGACACATTTTCAATTACATAATAGCTTTTAGGGGAATAAAAAATATTTCAACTATAAACATACACTAGTTTTATGTTGCATCTCAATTTCAAAACCATTAAACTGTGGGGATAAAATGTATCTTAGAATTGAAAAAATACAGTTATCTCACATCAGAATGAATACTACCAAAAAAAGTCATGTGGACTTTGGAACCAATGTTCAAGTTTCTGTTCTGTCACATACTAGCTTTGTTATTCTGGGCAAGTCACTTGATTTATCTAGGCATCAGTGCATTTTTAAATGGTCTATAAACTGGGCATAGGAGGTGAGCAGTTAAGGTTGTTTGAGTCTGAATATTGGTTCATTTTGGGAAGAGGTCTCCAGGAACATATTTTGTCAAATTATGGGTTGCCATTGAATAACTATATGTTGTCATTTTTAGAATAGCATAACACAGACCAACGGTTCTCAACTGGGGGTGATTTTGCCCCACCCCCACCCCCCAGTGACATTCGGCAATATCTGGAGGCATTTTTGATTGTCACAACCGTGGTGCAAGGAAGTGGTACTGGCTTCTAGTGAGTAGAGGCCAGGGATGCTGCCGAGCATCCCACAGCCCCACAACAAGCATCATCTGGCCCAAAATTCCCATAAAGGTTAGGAAACCCTGACATTGAGATGAAGAACATAGATTGTGGAGCCTAACTGCCTTGATTTGAACCCTAGTTCTGCCATCTCTAGCTGTGTATCCTTGAGTCAGTTGCTTCACTTCTGTCCTTCAGCATCTTCATCTGGGAAAGGAATAATAACTGTCTTCCACGTTACAGTGGCTGTGTGGATTACTAGGACCTACTGCAGGTGGAGCATTTCAAGCAGAGGCTGGCATCCAGGAGGCACTCAGTGTCAACTCTTATTTCAAGTACTCAGTGAGCACTAGACTTGGTGAAACTACCTGGTGATCAGAACCAAGACTTCAGATAAGATACTTATCTCCGTGAGCCAAAGTTTCTCCAGCTGTAAAAAAAAAACAAAAACAAAACAACAAAAAAACACGTTTCAGGGATCAAATGAAATCAAGAATATGATAGCACTAGGGAAACAGTGGAAAATCTTACAGATACACTTGTATCATTATTATTGCCTCAAACTATCCAGTAAGAGAATGTTCTGGGGTGAAGCAATAAACTCTCCCGGGCCAGGCTGTAACTCAGCAGAAGGGACAGCCAGAGAGAGGAGGTGCTCAGAGCAGCACGTTGCAGGCCCAGTCCTTAAGTGCATCCTCAGCTGTGAGTCCAGGAAGTCGCCTTTATTGCTCTGTTATGTGCAAACTGCGCCCCAGCTTCACATACCACTTTCCCCAAAGGAGCGCTTGGCAAACCAGCATACACGCCTGCTCTGCAGACTCTAAACTCAGGGAAAAACAACAGCATAGATGGAAAGAGAGTGCTCTATAAGCCTTTGGCCAGGGATCTCTTCCTGCTCCACCTCTGTCTTCTCTGGCCCCAGTTTTCTGAGCTCTTGAATGAAGGAACTAGATTGCTGGCCTGAACTCCAAGGCCTACTGGAGCCCTCGTTCTAACCACACAGAACTGAGTGAGGATTTTTATTATCTTTAATAGGGAACAATTATATAGCAGGGACTGTGTCTATCAGTTTACATAAATAAAGTTGTGTTGGCGGGGTGTGGTGGCTCATGCCTGTAATCCCAGCACTTTGGGAGGCTGAGGTGGGAGGATTGTTTGAGGCCAGGAGTTCGAGACCAGCCTGGCCAACAAAGCGAGACCTTGTCACTAAAAAAAAAAATTTTTTTAAGTTATGTCTCAGAAGCACCTCGTGAAACATTGGGTATTATGGCCATATTGTTGATACCACTGAGGCTCAGAGACGCTGAGCCCAGAATGCATAGAGCAAGATCCACATCACTCACCCAACACACTGCAGTACCCCAAGCCAGAACATGCAAAGATTTTGGCAAACACTAGGCACTTAATACTGTTAATTGAGTTTAATGAATGAATACAAGGGGAAATCACAAAGTAGTTTGTTCCTCATTGAGCTCTGTCCACCCCATCTCTCACCACATCATCTCCTCTCCTTGTCTCAGCTCCCAGTGCCCACTAACTCTTGGAAGAGCTCTGCACCCTCTCAGCAGCAAGTAAAACTGTTTTTTGGGGGGTGGGGGCTGGAGTCTCGCTTTGTCGCCAGGCTGGAGTGCAGTGGCACGATCTCGGCTCACTGCAACCTCTGCCTCCCGGGTTCAAGCGATTCTCCTGCCTTAGCCTGCTGAGTAGCTGGGACTACAGACACCCGCCACCATGCCCAGCTAATTTTTGTACTTTTAGTAGAGACGGGGTTTTGCCATGTTGGTCAGGCTGGTTTTGAACTCCTGACCTCAGGTGATCCGCCCACCTTGGACTCCCAAAGTGCTAGGATTACAGGTGTGAGCCACTGTTCCCAGCCAGTAAAACTGTTCTTAGGGACCTTCAGTGACAACTATAGAGAACTGTCCTTCTCACTATTCTATTTGGTGAGGCTGCTCTGTGCCAAGCCCTGAGTGGGCTTGAGGACACAGACCTGAGTCATCCCTGACACTTGATTTGAGGGAAGTTCATATCTGTGGGAGGTGGGTGGGAGTGAGTGGGAGACTGATGAGAAAACCGGCTAGTTACAAGATGGCACAATAAAAGCAATCCTTGAAGGGGAAAGGCTCAGGAAAGCCTTCCCTGGAGTGGGAGGAGGGGGGCAGGCGGAGGTGCAGTGAGGCTTTTAAAATTTGCACACCTGTATTTGACATGGACTGGGCCACAGCTGCCCCCTCCCATCATCCCAACTTATCCTACATTCAGTGTCCTGACACCACATGATGGAAAACTAAAAAACAGTCTCTGTCTAGCAGCTCAGAATCAGGACTGGGGAAAAGGAGGAAAGTAACTGCTGCTAGGGACCTACTATAGGCCAGGCACTTTAATCTGCTTTAACTTAAAACTAGCCTGTGAGATAGATAGACCCATTGTAGAGTTAGGAGGAAATGAGGTTCAAAGAGGTTAGACAATTTGCTGACGTGACGGTTCCAGAGGAAATTGCTTATAAGGATAAGTAGGTCAGGCCACGTGCTGTGGCTCATGCCTGTAATCCCAGTACTTTGGGAGGTTGAGGTAGGCTGATCACTTGAGCCCAGCAGTTTGAGACCAGCCTGGGCAACATGGTGAGACCTTGTCTCCATTAATTTTTTTTTTTAATTACCTAGGCATGGTGGTGCACTTGTGTGGTCCCAGCTACTAGGGAGGCTGAGGTGGGAGGATCACCTGAGCCCAGGAGGTCCAGGTTGTGGTGAGCCATGATTGTGCCACTGCTCTCCAGCCTGGGTGACAGTGAGACCCTGTCTCAAAAAAATAAAAATAAATAAAAAATAAATGAGGATAAGCAGGTCAATAGGCCTCCCCATTTTGGGTCCTTTTGGAGGTCCACCCTCCTATGGCCCCTGAGAGGGGCAGTATAGGGGTGTCCAGTGAGCTGCAGAATCTGGGTGGGAAGTGAGTACAGCCCAGTTTCCACAGAGCCCTACCAGTTTCTCTGGTCAAACTAATTCAGGTGCCCTCTCCTCTGGAGTGCCCATGGGGATGGTCTAAAGGACAAGAACAGGCAATGCAGCAAGACACTCCTAGATCACTGTCCAGTGGTGGCAGAGACTTGGTGGCAGTGTTCTCATTCTCAGAAAAGAATGAGAGACCAAGGGGAAGGCTGAGGAGAGGGACCTTTCACCTGTTTCTGGGGGCTGCCCAAGAGCCACCAACAGGCTACTGTGGGAACCTCAGTCCAACCTGTAGAGCTCAAGCTCCTGCCTAAACCACCCACAATGAGTAGAATTGTGGACAGGAATAGCAAACTACTGCATGCCACCACTCATTAACCCGGTCACAATCACTCCCAATGATCTAATTCTCCACTTCCCCATCCACCTATCACTTCCTCCTCCCTCCTTTCAGTCATTCCCCTATTGCACTCAGTAATTTATTTCTTTCAATGAGTGGGGACACCCGTCAGGCACCTCAAGCACTTTGTTAGGATCCAAGAAGCCTTCATCATGGTGCAAAAAGCATGAGATTCAACCCTTGACAGATGACATAGAACTTTGGCAGAGAGAAACGAGTTAAAACAAAAGCAGTCCCGATGGAAAGAATGGTGGGAACTAAGGCAGAGAAGTATTAAAGTCTAGGAGAAATGTTGGTGATCATTTGTCATTTACTTTGTCATTTACTTTGACAGAGCAGTGTTTCCCAGGAATGTTTGACCATGGAGAATCTCAGATCAGTGGCCTGAGGAATGCACTTCAGGAAAAGCTGGGAGGTGTGTGTGTGTGTGTGTGTGTGTGTGTGTGAATAGGAAGGTGAGGGCATTTGTACTTGCTTCTGGAGGTGGTGATCTCCAACATCTAATACACAGAATACTAGTCCTCAGGGATGCTGTATTAGTCTATTCTTGCATTGCTGTAAAGAACTACCTGAGACTGGGTAATTTATAAAGAAAAGTGGTTTAATCAGCTCATGGTTCCACATGCTGTACAGGAAGCATGGCTGGGAGGCCTTAGGAAACTTACAATCATAGTGGAAGGCAAAGAGGAAGTAGGCACATCTTACATGGCTGTAGCAGGAGGAAGAGAGAGAGGAAAGGGGGAGGTGCTATGCACTTTCAAAAAACCAGATCTCATGACAACTCTGTCACAAGACAGCACTGGAGTCATGTGCCTAAATCATTAGAAACCACCCCCATGATTCAGTCAACTCCCACAAGCCTTCCCCTCCAACACTGGATTATAATTCAACATGAGATCTGGGTGGAGACACAGAGCCAAACTATCATTCTGCCCCTGGCCCCTCCCAAATCTCATGTCCTCACACTTCAAAACACAATAATTCCTTCTCAATAGTTCCCTAAGTTTTAACTCAAAAGTCCACAATCCAAATTCTCATCTGAGACAAGGCAAATCCCTTTCACCTATGAGCCTATAAAATCAGAGGCAAGTTAGTTACTTCTAAGATACAGTGTGGGTATAGGCATTGGGTAAATGCTGCCATTCCAAAAGGGAGAAATTGGCCAAAACAAAGAGGCTACAGGCCCATGCAAGTCCAAAATCCAGCAGGGCAGTCATTAAATCTCAAAGTTCCAAAATAATCTCTTAAGACTCCATATCTCATATTCAGGCCACATTGATGCAAGGGGTGGGCTCCCAAAGTCCTGGGCAGCTCCACCCCTGTGGCTCTGCAGGATATAGACCCCTTGGCTGCTTTCATGGTCTAGCGTTGAGTGCCTGTGGCTTTTCCAGCTACAGGGTGCAAGCTGTTGATGGATCTACCATTCTGCCATCTGGAGGATGGTGGCCGTCTTCCCACAGCTCCACTAGGCAGTGCCCCAGTGGAGACTGTGTGGGGGCTCCAGCCCCACATTTCTCCCCTACAGTGCCCTAGTACAGGTTCTCCATGAGGGCTCCACCCCTGCAGCAGACTTCTGCCTGGACATCCAGGTGTTTTCATACATCCTCTGAAATCTAGGTGGAGGCTCCCAAGCCTCAGCTCTTGCTCTCTGTGCACCCACAGGAAGCTGCCAAGACTTGCTTGCACTTTTTGAACAGTAGCCTGAGATACAGCTTGGCCCCTGTTAGGCATGGCTGGGACGCAGGGAGCAGTGTCCCAAGGTTGCGCAGGACAGCAGGGCCCTGGGCCCAGCCAGTGAAACCATTCTTCCCTCCTAGGCCTCCAGGCCTGTGATGGGAAGGGCTGCCGCAAAGATCTCTGCAATGCCATGGAGGCATTTTCCCCATTGCCTTGGCTATTAACATGCTTTAATGTAATTAAGTATTTAATAAGTAAAGCTCCTCTTATGCAAATTTCTGAAGCCAGCTTGAATTCCTTCCCCGAAAATGTGTTTTCCTTTTCTACCACATGGCCAGGCTGCAAATTGTCCACATCTTTGTGCTTTACTTCCCTTTTAAATATAAGTTCCAATTTCAAGTCATTTCTTTGTTTATGCAGGTGAGTGTAGGCTTTTAGAAGCAGTGAGGCCACATCATGAATGCTTTGCTGCTTAGAAATTTCTTCCACCAGATACCCTAAATCATCTCTCTCAAGTTCAAAGTTCAAGAAATCCCTAGAGCACAGGGGCATAATGCTGCCAGTCTCTTTGCTAAAGCATAGCAAGAGTGACGTTTACACCAGTTCCCAATAAGTTTCTCATCTCCATCTGAGACCTCTTTAGCCTGGACTTCATTGTCCATATCACTATCAGCATTTTGTTCACAACCACCACCCCTGTGATTCAATCACCTCCCACTAGGCCCCTCCTCCAGCACTGGGGATTACAATTCAGCATGAGATTTGGGTGGGGACACAGAGCCAAACCACATCAGTTGGACTGGAAAAATGGTCCCAGCAGCAAGCGTAGAGAGCACCAGGCCTCAGATGGGTTCACCAGACCCAGCAGCATGTTAAAGGCCACCCCACCCCAAACCTATGCAGCAAAGACACTTGAACATCACTTAACCCTGCATGTACCAAACTTATTTCACCAAAAATCCTTTTGTGTCATGGAACGTCTTTATTTGAGGGAGTGGGGAATTGACTGTTTGTTTGAGACAGAGCCTTACCCTGTTGCCTAGGCTGGAGTGCAGTAGCACGATCTCGGCTCACTGCAACCTTTACCTCCCAGGTTCAGCCAATTCCCCTGCCTCAGCCTCCCGAGTAGCGTGCCGCCACACCTGGCTAATTTTTGTATTTTTAGTAGAGACGGGATTTGGCCATGTTGGCCAGGCTGGTCTTGAACTCCTGACCTCAGGTGATCTGCCCGCCTCGGCTTCCCAAAGTGCTGGGATTACAGGTGTGAGCCACCGTGCCCAGCTGATTGACTGTTTTTTGAAAAAGCTACCATGGGCTTATGGTATTAATATATTCCAAACAGTGCAGTAGGGTACACTTTGAAGCATTTTCCTCCCACCCTTGGCTCCTTCAGTCTCCAGTTTCCTTCTCCAAAGGTGGTCATTTGTCTCCCTTCTGTATCCTCCCAAGTTCCAGGCTACACAAGGATGTATGGGTGTGTTTTCTTTTCAAAATGCAGGTGGAGGCAGCTGATAAACACATCTCTACTGCAGGTATTTTAAGGGCTTAGGTGCAAGGCAGTGTTCAGCAATGGTGTCATGGGGACACCTCCTTTGGCTGGACCTGAGGAATGAGGAGGAACTATCCAGGGGTCCTAAGGATATATCATAGTGCATTTAGCCATTCTTCCAGTGAGGGGCATTGAGATAGTTTCTAGTCTTCTGTTAATCTAAACCAGGGTTGGCAATCTATGGATTCCTGACCAGATCTAGCTCAGCTCTTGTTTTTTATGTACCTTAAGCTATGAATTTTTTATGTTTATAAATGGGTTTTTTTGTTTGTTTGTTTATTTGTTTGAGACAATTTGGCTCTGTTGCCCAGGCTAGAATACAGTGGCACAATCTCAGCTCACTGCAACCTCCACTTCCCAGGTTCAAGTGATTATCATGCCTCAGCCTCCCGAGTAGCTGGGACTACAGGCATGTGCCATCAAACCCAGTTAAGTTTTGTATTTTTGGTATAGACGGGGTTCCACCATGTTGGCCAGGCTGGTCTCAAACTCCTGGCCTCAAGTGATCCTCCTGCCTCAGCATCCCAAAGTGCTGGGATTATAGGCATGAGCCACCACAACCAGCCTGTAAATGATTTTGAAAAAATAATATTTTGTGACACATGAAAAGTATACGAAATTTAAGTTTCAACATTTGTAAATAAGATTTTATTGGAACACAGGCATACCCATCCGTTTACGTTTGTTTATGATTGCGTTTGAGCTGCAGCAGCATTGTGGATTAGCTACAATGAGACCATATAGTCTGGGTATGGTGGCTCACGCCTGTAATTTCGGAACTTTGGGAGGCTGAGGCAGGTAGATCACTTGAGCCCAGGAGTTCAAGAGACTGTATAGTCCTCAAGCCTAAAATAGTTACTGTCTATCCTTTACAGAAAAAGGTTGCTGACCTCTGCTTTAAACAATGCTGCAACAAATATCTTTCCCCATTACTGCAAACATGTAAGTAGATCTCTCATAAATAGCCCATTTGGTCTAAGCCAATCTGAGAGACATAGCTCAAAAAGCACATTTCACTGATTTTAGTTAATTTTTCTTTTATTATAAGTGAAGTTAAGTAAGCATCTTTTTAAACACATAAAAGTGTTGGGCCATGTGTGGTGGCTCACACTTGTAATCCCAGCAATTTAGGAGGCTGAGACAGGAGGATAATTTGAGCCCAGGAGTTCAAGACCAGCTGGGTAACATGGTGAGACTGCCATCTCTACTAAAACTACTACCCAGGCGGGGTGTGGTGGCTCACGCCTGTAATCCCAGCATTTTGGGAGGCGGAGGCAGGAAGATCACTTGAGGTCAGGAGTTCAAGACCAGCCTGGCCAACATGGCAAAACTCCGTCCCTACTAAAAATACAAAAATTAGCCAGATGTAGTGGCGGGCACCTGTAATCCCAGCAACTCAGGAGGCTGAGGCAGGAGAATCGCTTGAACCCAGGAGGTGGAGGTTTCAGTGAGCCGAGATTGTGTCACTGCACTCTAGCCTGAGTGACAAGAGCGAAACTCCATCTCAAAAATAAAATAAAATAAAATAACTACCTGGTGTGGTAGCACATGCCTGTAGTCCCAGCTACTAGGGAGGCTGAGGCAGGAGGATCGCTTGAATCTGGAAAGTCAAAGCTTCAATTAGTCATGATTGTTCCACTGCACTCCAGCCTGGGTGACAAAGTGAGACCCTGTCTCAAAAAAAAAATTATATACATATATTTATATGTGTGTGTATATATATATATCATGTGTGTGTTTCCTCTTTTCGTAAAATTTTTTTTTTCAATTTGATAAAGAATATGGGCCAGGTGTGGCGGCTCACGCCTGTAAACCCAGCACTTTGGGAGGCCACGGTGGGTGGATCACTTGAGCCCAGAAGTTCGAGATAAGCCTGGGCAACATAGCGAGATCCTATCTCTACAAAAAGTTTAAAAATTAGCCAGGCATGGCTGGGTGCGGTGGCTCACACCTGTAATCTCAGCACTTTGGGAGGCCGAGGTGGGTGGATCACAACAAGGCCAGGAGATCGAGACCATCCTGGCTAACACGGTGAAACCCCGTCTCTACTAAAAATACAAAAAATTAGCGGGGCATGGTGGCGGGAGCCTGTAGTCCCAGCTACTTGGGAGGCTGAGGCAGGAGAATGGTGTGAACCCAGGAGGCGGAGCTTGCAGTGAGCCGAGATCGCAACACTGCACTCCAGCCTGGGTGACAGAGCAAGACTCTGTCTCAAAAAAAAAAAAAAAAAAATTAGGTGTGGTGGTGCGTGCCTGTAGTCCTGGCTACTCAGGAGGCTGAGGTGGGAGGATCACCTGAGCCTGGGAGGTTGAAGCTGCAATGAACTGTGATCATGCCACTTCACTCCAGCCTGAGCAACAGAGTGAGACCCTGTCTCCAAAAAAACAAAAAATATGAGCAAAAGTATTTTTCTTATTGCTTTACAAAAACAAGGGGGAATTAGCATTTTGTGTCTCGCATCCAAATGTTTTCTCCATTTGTTACTTGACTGACTTTTTTTTTTTTTTTTCATGTAATAATGCTCACCTTGTCAGTGAAGGGAAGGTGGGTCCAGGTGCTGACAGCGAAGGGGATGGGGGACCTTGGCCAGGCAGGCAATACTTGTTTCTGGATCCCCTACCTTGTTCCCAGCCCTGTCCCAGGCACTGGGGTCCAGCGGTGAGTGAGGCGGGCGGAGGCTCTGCCATCATGGCAGTGATGGGTGAGCAGGGCAGTACTAAGCGCAGGTGTTACAGGGACACCTCCCCAGCTGGACCTGAAGAATGAAGAGGGACTACCCAGGGGTCCGGGCTGCAGCGGGAGGATTCTGAGCAGTAACTCGTACAAGGTTAGATCTTGGAGAGACAGAGGTTTCAGAGTGCAGATTCTTGGAGCCTAAGCTCTACTGAGTGGTGATGAAGCACCTGGTATGGCCATGCATGAAAGGCAAGGACAGGAGTCCCAGGAGTCTCGTCAAGTCTCTGAGGTGCACAGAAAGCTGCCCTGTGAGGGTCTAGAGAGTTTCACCTCTTTGTATGGAGGAGCAAAGTACCTCTCAGGGCTGCAGCTACCCTGCCAACAGACTTAAACTCGGGTCTGAGGGTTTAGAATTGGCCAGGGCGGAGGTGAAGCATTGCTCCGCACCAGGAACAGCAAAGGGCGTGAGGACAAGTCTGGCCTCTCTTGCAACGAAGACCTCTCCCTGCCCTTCCACAGCCCTAGCCTCCACTTCAGTTCTACCTCTCCAGAGTATCAAAGGGAGAGACAACTATGCCTGCAAAGACCAAGCGGCAGCCTGGGAGGGGAGGAGGTGGCTGGAGGGAGATGTGGCTAGAGGGTGAGACCAGCCCCTCAGGCCTTTAACATCAGGCTAAGCCAGCAGCCTACGAGCTGCTCCCCTGCCCAAAGCACCACCCCCAGAGCTCCCTGCAGGCGATAACAAGGCTGAAGTGGGGAGGCAGGGGGAGAGTCAAGAGCTCACAAAGGTTCTGCTGTGCTTGGCCAGGGCCTCCGCCAGAGCCAGATTGTTTGCTTGCTTGGAGGGAAGGATCTGATTTAAAAAGGTGGTGGCCCTGGGGTTCAGGGCCAGGCCTGCTGGCTGCCATCCTACACAGCAGCCCCACTCCAAACTCTCCATCCTGGGGCCTCCTCATTCCTCTTTACTTTGGTGTTCCCAGTTAGACCCAAGTAGGACTCCACAGCTTTGGGCAGAGGACTTACAAAGCAGCAGGGGCCAGTGCTCACACTTGGGACTCTAGGTCACTGGGGGACCTGCAGGACCAGCCTGCTGGGGACTTCATGGAGAAGGAGGTGCGTGGAAGTGGCCCTTCACTGAGCACCTGCTGTATGCTGGGCATTGGGCAGGGCACTTCATTTATGGGGTTCCCTTTTCATCCTTTAAGCAACAGTAGGTATTACTGTCTCCATTTTACAGACAAGAAAAGAGAGTCCTAGAAAGGCTAAGGGGACTCGCCCAGGTTTACACAGTGAGTCAGTGGTAGGGCTAGAATTCTAACTCAGGTTGGCCCCACCTGTGAATCTAATCTGTGCTTAACCCCTACACTGCTTTGTGCAGGACATAACCCTGTCTTGCACATGTCTGGCACAGAGTGAAGGTCCCATCATGTTGACTTTATCATGCACTTTCTCAGCTGGAGCTGTGGGCCTCACAGCAACCCTTCGGGGTCAGTAATGCTTCTCTCGCTTTCATGATGTGGAGGCTCAAGCTTGCAGAAGTTGAGCAACTTGCCCAAGGTCACACAGCTAGTCGCAGAGGGTCAGGGAAGTCGGGGAAGTTCAAAGAAATGTGGGGTAGAGTGGGTTTGCCCAAGGAATGACAGGAATGTTCAAGGAACTGAAAGCTGGAAGTGTCTGCGGAAGCTGCAGATCTGCCGGCAAGCAGTGGGGCTACTTATGGAGTAGTGAGCCCAGGCCCTGGAGCGGGGTGCTGGGGGACTCTCACCCAGCAGAAGAGCAGCCATCAGACACCTGGGCTTGGGACGCCTGCCTGGTCCCTTGTGTTACTTGGAAATGTCAGCAAGAAGGGCCCTTCACCGGGCATGTTTCTCTTCTGTCAGATGAGGGCTGTTAAATGAGGTCTTTGATTTTACTGTTCAGCAGTGGCATCTTTCTTTAAAATAGTCTTGGCCAGGCATGGTGGCTCACACCTGTAATCCCAGCACTTTGGGAGGCTGAGGCAGGTGGATCACCTGAGGTCAGGAGTTCGAGACCAGCCTGGCCAACATGGTGAAACCCCCGTCTCTACCAAAAATACAAAAATTAGCAGGGCATGGTGGCATGTGCCTATAGTCCCAGCTACTCTGGAGGTTGAGGCAGGAGAATCGCTTAAACCCAGGAGGTGGAGGTTGCAGCGAGCTGAGATCGCGCCACTGCACTCCAGTCTGGGTGACAGAGTGAGACTCTGTCTCAAAAAAAAAAAAAAAAAAAGTCAAGCTGAACTTTATTCATTCGCCCATTCAACAAATATTGAGACTTTCAAGGCACCTGAAACATATGGTTGACCAGACTTCTTCCTGCTTTGAGTGTCTCTGACTTGTGTTACAGAAATTAAGGGTCCCTACCCCTCCACTCAGGGTAGGAATGGGGCCACCTGGGCTGCTATGGGCCCATGCCCTCATTTGGGAGCTCCTTAACCATGGTGCTCCTCTGAAAGGTTCCCTGTCAGAGCTGAGTATATTCATATACTCACAATTGGCCATTTCACAGATTGGGTGGGAAGGCCCAAAGAGTGGGCCAAACCCTGGGTCCCCTGAAGCAGCCTCTTTATGGCATCATTCATCAAAGAGGCTTTGTGCAATCGGAGGAAACTGGGCGTGTCCATGAGGAGAGAGAAGCAGCGAGGAGGCAAGAGTGAGCAAAGCCCGCCAGGCGGGAAAGAGGCCCATTTTGCAGAAGCCAACCCCCTCCCTCCGCCTGGCAGAGCCTTCCTAACAACCTTACCTCCTCCACCCACACCTGCCAGCCTCTGCCCAGAGCCAGGGTGTCAGCTTGGGTTTGGTGACAGCAGCCCTGAAGGAGGTGTTGGATGGTTGAAGCCCTCCATTGTAGCAGCTCTGGCATCTTCTATGAGCCCAGCCTCGCCAAGTTGTCCTCTTGCCAACTGGAGAGAGGCTGGCTCCTGAGGGATCCTCTCCAACTAGGTAACTCGATTCCCTGCAGCCCAGCACCAGCCCAGCTGTGGCCACCAGAGCCGGAGCTCTGAAGAGTTTACCTCCAACATGGCAGTGAGCAGTTTTCAAGGTCAAGGAGGGTGGCCACCAGGAGCTCCTGAGCCAGGGTGCATGGGGAGAACACAGGGCTGGCAGGCCAGGTTCTAGCTCCAGCTCTTCCTCCTCACTCCGGACCTCAGTTCTCATAAAAGGGAGACTGACAGAAGATCCCTAAGTGCTTACAGATGGACTGGCCAGGGTCGTCTTGGTCTGCAGCATCCCTTTCAAATAAAGATCTGACTATTCTGTGCCTGGTGATCAGGGTGCCCAATGGCTGTGAGTCCCCCTCACCTGGCCTCTGGCCTTTCCAGTGGTAGGGAGAGCAGGGGCTGGCAGCTGCTGTCTTTGTTCTCGGCCTCTCTCAGAAGTCAGAGAACATTAGAAATTCAGTGGAACTACACTGGGTGTGGCTTCCACTTCCCTTAAGATAACCTAGTGAAACTGGATTTTTCTCAACAACTATGATAAAGCTTAAGAACAAGCTAGATATAGGATTCCACTTCACATCTGAATCCCTCAATTGACAAAAACCAATGTGTGAGTGATATTGTGAAATGACACTTTTGGCTTTCTCCCCTAGAATGTTACTATCATACATGTAAAGCATACTATTGTAATTTCACCTACCATTCACTGTTCACTGCCTTTTCGTAAGGACAAACTGGACTCTATTGAGATTATGCTTTTCCCATTTTGGGCATCAAAAATTTATTTTAGATGAAGTATTGGTGCAATAGTACACGACAGTTTTTCTTTTTTTAAAATTTTTTGAGACGGAGGATGGAGTCTTGCTGTCTCCCAGGCTGGAGTGCAGTGGTGCGATCTCGGCTCACTGCAACTTCTGCCTCCTGGGCTCAAGCAATTCTCTGGCCTGAGCCTCCTGAGTAGCTGGGATTACAGGCACCTACCATCATGCCTGGCTAATTTTTGTAGTTTTAGTAAAGATGGCCAGGCTGGTCTCAAACTCCTGACCTTGAACTTCTGGCTGATCTGCCCACCTTGGCCTCCCAAAGTGCTGGGATTACAGGGGTAAGCCACCACGCCCAGCCTAGTACATGATATTTTTCAAGTAAACTTTTCACAAAATCTAATATGTATTCAGAATAATCAGACTTCTAAATGTACAGCTTGATGCCTTGCCACTAAGTGAACACACCATGGAACCACAGAACATCATGATAGTTCTTTTTCTAATGTTTTTTGTTTGTTTGTTTGTTTTGTTTTGTTTGTTTTGGTTTTTTTAGCAAACTAAAAAAGCTGGTAACTTTACGCTGGTCACCTCCTCTTCATTTAAATTTTACCAGTTGGTAAAATCTAGAATTTGGAGATGTTCTGGGCTAGCTGATCTAATAATGTTCCATGCAGTGCTGCTGGAGCCCTTGGAGCCATTATCTTCTGTGACACACCAACCAGAGGGAAGCAGACGTGGGCCAGGGACCCACTTCACCCCATCTCAGGAGATAGGAAGAATCCGGCCAAAACATCCCCTCCAGATTCAGCAGAGTTGGCTGCTTGATGCCAGAGCCAAGGGGCAGTGAGGAGGAGTGGCTTTGGATGGGAGATGCTGGAGGATGAATCATTCCTCCCATTCAGGCCTCTCTCGCAGCCTCTTTTCATCAGCCATTACTTTTCCCTTCCACCCACCCACCCCAGGGGCAGGTCTTCCGGACACCTAGGAATCCTCAGGTGCACGTTGTGCATCACCATTGCCATCCCCTCTCCCCCCACTCAATTCTCAAGTCACAGCTCTGAGACCCAGGAAGCATCCTCTGACCCTTTTTTTCCCTATTGATAATGGAGAAACCCTGGCACCTTTGTGAAAGACTATGAAAGTTGTTCAAAATCACACAACAGGCTGGGAATCCAGGAGGCCACATCCGCTCAACCAAGGCAATGCACATTTGTCAAGGACTTGCTTTGTACCCAAACACAGATCAAGGTGATTCTAAGGAAGAAGACCCTTTCTGTTCAGTAAGTCTTAAGTACTATTATGCTCAATAAATATGTGCCTGGCCCTCACTAGGTGTTGACCATTCATGCATTCAGCAAATATTTTATTGAGCAGTCTCTCTGTGTCACTGCTTTTGACTCTAAATTATTTGCTTATACTACTACTTCTTGATTTTTCAGTTTCTTTCTCTTTCTCTCTCTCTTTCCCCTTACTTTCTCCACACTCACATGTACATTTTGTGTCTCCCTACTTCCTCCTAGTATCACAGGTTTGATTGGAACAGTATTCATGTTTTCATTATTAGGCTATGTAAATGCTATTGACAACTGGGCCGTGTAGTATTCTATAATTATTTTTCCTTCCCTGCATAACAATTGTGGTTATGCATATCTCCTTTCAATATGTTTAAATGCATTGGCTAGTCTACCGATTTCATCTTCCTGAAGAAGTCCCTCCCAGAGTCTTCCACCATGTCCCATTAGGATGAATTGTCTTCTATTGCACAATAGAATAGAATGGCCTGGGGATTCCTTTGCCCCTATCCTTTGTTACATTTTCTTTTCCTTGGATGCCATGTTTTCCTCTTTCTTGGTTAACTCCCTCACTTCTGTTGAAGCACATCCTCCAGAAGCTTCCTCAGGAAACATGCAAAGATAATTCACATGACTAGAAATGTATTCTCTCTTCACCCTTGATCATCAGTTGGCTGGGTGGAAATATAACTTTCTGGGATGGAAATATAACTTTCTTCAGAATTTTGGAGACATTTCCCCATTTTGCAGCAATATCTTATTTCTTAGGATGTTAATTATAGTTTTAAGTTTTCAGCTTTTTGCATAGTTGCCATCTTCTAAGTTCCTTTGTTGTTTCCCCCTATTCATTTGACTTCTTTTTTAATTAGAGGCTTTTCTCAAATGCTTACTCATCCTTTGCTGTCTGCTCATATTTAAGAATGAGACACTAAAACAGATTTGATACCCTCTGAACATGATTGGGGCTGTGCACATGATTGGGCCATTCCATGTCTTTTATTTTGTGCTAGTCAAAAGAAAAGCTCCTCCAATCTCCTGCCTGAAGCATTCTATGTATCCTGTCTGGAGTATTAGTATTTTGCCAGGAGAGAGAGTATCTGGAAGTCTGATTGTTTTCCAAGCAATCTTTCTGTTTTTAACCTCCACCCCGCCCACCTCCGACCCACCCACTTTCCAGAAGTACGTGGTACAACCAACTCCTGAACCATTTGGGGGTTCAACAGTGTAAATTGGGCTGATTTTCAACTTTCTTTATTGCCTTTTAGGATTTAATCAATTACCATTCTTTGTTGGCTGTGTCTGGTTTCCAATATTATGGTAAATCCCTTTAGTGTTGTTTTAGTTGGTTTCAGGGAAGACCACAGTGCGAGTTCCACTTGCTATCTTTATTCTAGTTCAATTTTTAAATGGGCAGTAACAACACATTTCAGAGCAGGAAGTCTCTGTTTAAAGTTATAAACATTAACAGAGACTGTAACCAGAATATGGAAAAGGGCCTAGAGGGGCCCTTCCCCACCAGTTCTTTACCTATTAAGACTCCTGGCTCTAAAAGCCCAGGTCAAAAGCCACTCCTTGCGATGCCTTCCTCAGACTGCCCAGCTTGTATTTGTTTTATTCAAGTTAGGCCAACTGAGTGATAGACATTACAGTACTTTATAGACATTATTCCATTTAAACCTTTACACTCTAAAGTGATAGACTTTTGGAGAGGTGGATGCACTGATCAAGATCCCACAGCCTTCCTGACCACTTCACAGGTGGAAAACTGAGGTGGTCCCATGGCCAGAGCTAAGAAAGGCAGTGCTGATTCCTGGGCCCCCGCTGCTCACGGCGCCCTTTGGCATCACAGTAGGCCGAGGGCAGCTCACTCTTTGGTGGCCCCAAGAATAATGGGGGCAGTTTACTGAGAGATCTCAGTAAACTGACAGTTTACATTTACTGAGATTGTAACAGTCCAAGGGGTTCACCTTGCCCGCTGCCTGGACAGAGCCGATTCTTCAAGACAGGGGAATTGCAATAGAGAAAGAGTAATTCATGCAGAGCTGGCTGTGCGGGAGACCAGAGTTTTATTATTACTCAAATCAGTCTCCCCAGGCATTGGGGAGCAGAGTTTTGAAGGATAACTTGGTGGGTGGGGGGAAGACAGTGTGCCAGGAGTGCTGATTGGTCAGAGATGAAATCACAGGGAGTGGAAGCTGTCTTCTTGCGCTGAGTCAGTTCCTGGGTGGGGGCCACAAGATCAGATGAGCCAGTTTATTGATCTGGGTGGTGCCAGCTGATCCATCAAGTGCAGGGCCTGTGAAACATCTCAAGCACTGATCTTAGAGCAGGTTAGAGAGGGTCAGAATCTTGTATCCTCCAGCTGCATATAATTCCTTATCTTGTGGCTAATGTTAGTCCTGCCAAAGCAATCTAGTCCCCAGGCAAGAAGGAGGTCTGCTTTGGGAAAGGTCTGTTACCATCTTTGTTTAAACAATAAACTATAAACTAAATTTCTCCCAAAGATAGTTCAATCTATGCTTAGGAATGAACAAGGACAGCTTGGAGGTTAGAAGCAAAATGGAGTCAGTTAAGTTAGATCTCTTTCACTGTCTCAGTCATAATTTTGCAAAGGCAGTTTCAAGATCTCTCAGTAAATGACAGACCTGAGACTTAAACTCAGGTCTCTACCATGCAGCCCTTCTGACATAATTGCTGACTTTGAGGAGCCCCAAAGGTAGAGCTCATATTTTGGTGAAAAAATGGCACATGGTACTGCAGTCAGTCCTGGGCACGTACAAGGAGCACCAAATGGGGGTGAAGGAGTGGTGTGCAGTTCAGAGGAAAGAGGGCTTCCTCCCAAATGAGCAGGGCTGCCTTTGCAGAGGTGGTAGCATCTGAGCTCATCACCCCACAGGTTCAGGATGGCTTCTTTCCTTGCCTAGGGGATGGGCGGTGACAGTGAATAATAATGATGGTGGTGGTGAAGTTAGTAAAGCACTTTTACTCACATCTCTTTGATTTTACAGAACCTTTTGGGTTGAATGTTATCTCCACTTTAGGCAAGATAAAATCAAGACACAGAGAAGTTAGTCACCCAGCAGGAAAGCCTGGGCTTCAGGGTCCAAGTCCCTCCCTTCCGAGTCCTCGCTCTCTGCTCTCTGCTGTAACTAGGCCGAGGGGGAAGCTTCCTATTCCAAAGCATCTCTTCACCAGTGCTTCACAACATGTGGACTATTTCCTTGTTTTAAAGAGCTGATTTCTGGGTCCCATCTCAGACCTACTGCGTCTCTGGGAGATGGGGCCCTGAAATCTGCATTTTAACAACTGTCCCCGTGATTCTTGTGGTCACCTAAGAGTGAGATGCCCTTGGCCTACTGGGATGCTGAAGGACGCCGTGAGCAGCGGGGGCCCAGGAATCAGCGCTGCCTTTCTTAGCTCTGGCCATGGGACCACCTCAGTTTTCTGCCTGAGAAGTGGGCAGAGTCGAGACTCCGAGGGTGCCGCGCCCCGGCTGCCACCCAGCCAGCACAGGCGAGCGCCACACCTGCGTCTCTCCCAGGCTCCCTCCCTTCTCCGTCCCGCCCGCCCGGGTGGAAGGAAACAGCTGGGGGCTCTTCTTTTCCAGGCTGCGGTCGCCTCCTCTTCGGTTGCGGACGGGCCGAGGTTGGGGGCTCGGGGCCGCTTTCCGCACGCGCCGACCCCCGCCGGGGACCGCAGGGGACCCGAGTGCGCGGGACTTCCCGCCCGCCGGGCAGCCTCCCCCACCCCGCCTGCCCCGCCGGCAGCCCACAAATATTCCCGAGGCCCGGAGGGGGCAGAAAACGCCTTTCCAGCGCGTCTTCTGGCCCCGGCCCACCTTTCTGCGCGCGGAACCCTTCGAGGAGAGGCCTGGACACCCGTCAGTACCGCGCCCCCAAACCCTCGCCCTGCGCAGCCCGAGGGCGCAAGCGTGGGCCTTGTGGGGCGGGCATGGGCAGGGCAGGCAGACACAGACCCAGGGTGGGAGCTGGGGGAGGGCATCCCACTCAATCCGGGGCTCAGGGAAGGCGTCCTGGAGGCATTTCAGCTAAGCTCTGAAAGATGAACGGATATGATGGACAGAGGGAACAGAATATGCAAAGACCAACAGGGGGGCAGTTGGAGAAATTCCAAATACTGTGTGTTGTTGAAACGCTGAATTCAAGGTGTAGTGGCTCAAGATGGGGCTGGAGAGAGTGGGGAGAGCCAGTCCCGAGCAGGTCCTTGGCAAACCATGCTGGAGGATGGGCGACTCTGAGGGATTGTAAGCAGGACCCTGACTGGCCAGTCATTTGCTTTCCGGGAAGGCCACTCTGGCTGGTGTCGGGGGGGAGGGGGGACTGGGGGAGTGGCAGGGGATGGGTGAGGAGGCTGTAGGCAGAAGTCACAGTGCCTGCACCCAAGTGACGGGAGTGGGAATGTCTCCCTCCTGCCAACCCTCCTCCTTCCTCATTAATCCAGCTTGGACCCCCTTCCAAGGCCTCTCTCAGTGCCCCACTCACCACCTCCAGGAAGTCTTCCCTGCTCCCTCAGGGTCTCAGAACGCCAAAGCCTGTATCTGGTTATTTGCTGCCTTGTCTTTGGAATTAATTTGTGTGCATCAGCCTTCAAGGGAGCCGAGCATGGTGATCAAGGCCACCCGAGAACCCCAGTTCTACTGCAGACATGTGACCTGGGAAAGTCTTTCATTCACTCTGAGCCTCACTTTCTTCCTCTGTAAAATGGGGAGAATGATCCCTCCACTGAAGGATTTTATATGCCTGGCATTTGATGTATGCTTAGTGAGTGAGCTTTTTCTCCATTAGAGTTGGTCAGCCTGGAAACCAGACAAGGGCCCTTTGAGTGTCTCCCGAAACTTCTCTAGGGCTTTTAGATAGAAGTAACGGGATAGCAGTGATCTTAAGGCCGAGGATTGGAATACCGGAGTCCCTGTGTGACTTCAGGCAAGTCAGGGCCCCACTCTGGATAACAAAGGGGCAGGCAGGAGGACCCCTACAGTCCCCACTGCTGCTCTTTTAGGCATTCCCTTTCTGGCGGAGTTCCTTGGGTTTCCTTGGGAGGCAGAGGCACCTGGAAGACCAACCCAGAGCTGAAGATCTAAAATGACAGATTGGCAGGGTCCTGGCTTGGAGCAGCTGCAGCAGGTATCCAGGCATGGGAGCAGGCATCTTGGGCACAACAGGATCAGATGAGTGTGAGCAAAGCCATGGGATTTGGGTAGGTCCCAGATGAAGGAGCCATGAGTAGTGTCAGCACACCCTTCTCTTTGCCCAGATGAAAGTCCAGTGAGCCACCCATGGTTATGTGGCAAGCTCATGGGAAGGCATTTTGGCTGACAGGAAGAGCAGGAACAAAGTGGTCAAGACTCCCATGTTCAACACAGGTGACTTAAGTCTATAATGAGGTAAAGCACGGGAAAACATCTAGTCTAATGGCACATAGTAGATGCTTAATAAATGCAAATGTATTGAACACTAGACCTTATGCTGAGAAGCAATAGGTCACACACAGTCTCTTCCCTTGAGCTCAGAGCCTGGGGAGGGCAAGAGATGGGTACAGAAACATTCCTGGCCTATGCAGGGATAAAGGACAGCACAGGAACTATGGGGACCCAGAGGAAGATGGGATTGAACTTTTATCGAGAGCAGGCTCTGTGCTCAGTAGTGAACTTGGGGAGAAAGGTATATTGAGGAAGGCACCTCATGGAGGAGGTGACTTTGCACTGGCACTTTTTGTTTTGTTTGAGATGGAGTCTTGCTCTGTTGCCCAGGGTGGAGTGCAGTGGCACCATATTGGCTCACTGCAATCTCCACCTCCCAGTTTACGCGATTCTTTTGCTCAACCTCAGAGCAGCTGGGACTACAGGCATGTGCCACCACGCCTGGCTAATTTTTGTTGTTTTAGTAGAGACAGGGTTTCACCATGTTGACCAGGCTGGTCTCGAACTCCTGGCCTCAAGTGATCCACCCGCCTCGGCCTCCCGAAGTGCTGGAATTACAGGTGTGAGCCACCACGCCTGGCCTGCACTGGTTTTTAAGCCAAGAAGGCAGAGAAAGTTATTTCAAGCAGAGGCAAGAATATATATCGGGGGCCAGGCGCAGTGGCTCACGCCTGTTACCCCAGCACTTTGGGAGGCCGAGGTGGGTGGATCACGAGGTTAGGAGTTCGAGACCAACCTGACCAACATGGTGAAACCTCGTCTCTACTAAAAATACAAAAATTAGCTGGGCGTGGTGAGGTGTGCCTGTAATCCCAGCTACTCGGGAGGCTGAGGCAGGAGAATTGCTTGAACCTGGGAGGTGGAGGTTGCAGTGAGCTGAGATCACATCATTGCACTCCAGCCTGGGCGACAGAGCAAGACTCTGTTTCAAAACAAAACAAAAAAGAATATATATTGGTCGGAGCAAAAGTAATTGCGGTTTTTGCTGTTGACTGTAAAGGCAAAAATCGCAATTTTGCACCAACCTAATACAAAGCCACAAGACTGGGGAAAGTATGGAACATTTAAGGAGCTGGTGAGTATTTTGCTGTATAGGAAATGGGGCATCAGAGGTCAGCAGAGGCCCGGATGGGAAGAGCCTTGAATGCCAACTAAGGAGCAAGCATGGACTCCAAGGGCAGTGAGGAACCATGAAAGGTTTCTGAGCAAGAGAATGATGTGGTCAGAATCCATTACAGAAGGAAGCATCTTGCATTCATCGAGCCATCTGGAGAGACCTAGGGGTGGCGGGGAGGGAACTGGGCCAGTGGGCCCAGGTAGGAACTCTTAGCTGTGCTTCAGTCCACTGGGATTTATTTAGGTCAGAGCCGGGCTCCTGGGACTGGTGGCCTCTTCCCACATGGACAGTAGGTGGCGCTGCAGCTCTGTGTATGCAGCCTCCAGGGCGCTGCTACCTGCCCTCACCTAAGTGGGTCAGACCCCTTGTCCCACTTGGCCCTGGGGCTTGGGCCCCATCTCCAGGGATGAGGCTTGGAGGGGTAGGGTGGGGATGGGCTTTGCTCCTCCTCCTCCAGAAGCAGGGAAGGCCACTTGCTTTACAGAGCCACAGGATGTGTGAGTAGAGAGGGCCTCCAGGGATTTTCTGGCCCATGTCCTATTTCACATGTAGGTAAACTGAGGCCCCCAAGGGGGAGGGGCTTGCCTGAGTCACTGAATGGGTTAGTAGCTCAGGGGTGGTTCCAGTGCCTGATGTGGGAGTTCATCCCATCCCTTCCCCCTCCTAAATCCCTCCCGTTTGCCTCCTCTTGCCCTCCCCATTGCCCCCTCTCCTCTCGGTTCCCACCATCTACCTGGCCTGGACCACTGTCCCAGCCTCCTCACAGATGGCTGTGTTGTCTCTTCCATGCCTGCCCATACCTTTCCCCACCCCATCCATCCCCCACCCAGCCCAGGGATTTTCCCTCACACACAGATCCAGCGACCACCACCCCTACTCCGTTAAACCCTTCCCTGCCCCCCATCATCCCTAAATGCTGCTTAGCCGATGCAGATCTGCTCTGCGCTCCCAGGCCCCTGCTCACCCTGGCCGTCATGACTTATCCATGCCGATCCTAATGTCGCACTCTTACTCACCTTCCATGACTCAGTGGGGTCCTCCAAGGTATGGGGGCTTAGGTGCCCCTTCTGGGCTGCCACAGCTGTGACCACACTGTGTGACTGAGGGTCCCTGCACCCATCTTCTCTGCTGAATCACCCAGAGCGCCTTCAGGGTGGGGACTCTGGCACCTGATTCACATTGCTTCCCGTGGCACGGGGCTTGGCCCCCATGGGAGCTTTGTGCTGTCCTTTTGGATGAATGACTGAATGACAGGTGCACTCTGAGAGGATCCTTACCAGATCACGGTACACCGCAATGGGCCAGGCACTGTGCTGGTACTTCCATGCACAGCCTCGAAATCCTAACAACAGCTTGGTGGGGTCACACTGGAATTACTAACTCTGTTTTGTAAAAGAGAGTGAAGCACAGACAGGAGAGGTGACTTGCCTAAAGTCACACAGCAAGTGAGTGATAGAAACCAGGCTCATCAGGCTGCCTGGCATAGCAAGGCCACAGGCAGCTAAAGGGATGGGCTCAGCATGGTGAGACTGCTCCCAGGAGCTACAGGGCAGCAGCGGCCAAATCTCCTAGGGTCTGAGCAAAGCTAATGTGGAGCTATCAGGAGGCCACTCAGGTGCCTGCGCCCTCAAGAAGTCAGGTTCCCTCCCTGTTTTAGAGCATGGGAAGTCTCCAGTTGTTCCAAGTCAGGCAGGGACCTGGGCAGACTTGAGTACCAGAAGCACTTCTGTGGCTGCTCTGAGGTAGAGACCAGCAGCTGGAGGCCAGCCAAGAGGCTGACCCAGTGATCCAGGGAGAGGCAAGGCCCAGTGGGGCAAGCAGCACATGGTCTGGGATCAGGCCCGGCCAAAATGTTAATACCAAGGCCTTTCAAGGGGCCCTGTGGTCAGTAGGCTGGGTGCCTGGAAGCAAGAAGTAAGCAGTGATGGGCTGCCCATGAAGATAGGTGGGCAGAATGTGGTAACGAGCTGGGTGCAGTGGCTCATGCCTATAATCCCAGCACTTTGGGAGGCTGGTGGGCGGATCGCTTAAGCCCAGGAGTTGGAGACCAGCCTGGCCAACATGGCAAAACCCCATCTCTACTAAAAATGCAAAATTTACCTGGGAGCAGTGGCATGCACCTGTAGTCCCAGCTACTGAGGTGGGAGGATTGCTTGAGCCTGGCGGGTCGAGGCTGCAGTGAGCCAAGATTGCACCACTACACTCCACCTTGGGTGACAGAGTAAGACTCTGCCTCAGAAAAAAACAGAACAAAACAAAAAACCATGGTAACAAACTGCAAATATTTGTTGCAGAAAAACCCAGAAGCATGGAAGGGCAAACGCAGAGGCCAGCAGAGTGGACTCAGGATTCTAGGTCACTGTACCAATGATGGGAGTGTCCTCAACTTGCTGCATGACCTTGATCTTACCCCTGTTCCTCTCTAGGCATCAATAAGGGAAATTTTAGCCTGAAGTCCCCCAAGGGGCCTCTGTATTTGGGTGCCCAGTTTTGATGCTACATAGAAGTCAAAGGTAGAAGGGCCCTTGGTGTCTCAGGCTCAGAAAGGGTTGGGCCTGCCCACATCCCACAACGAACACAGGCCCAGAACCAAGAACTCCTGAAAAGTCTGACTTGGTTACGGCACAAAGCACACTCCCTCCTGTTCTTCCAAGGCAAGTGTTCAGATCCTTTAGGGAGCCCTTTGGTGGTCATTTGGTGCAGCCTCTTTGGCTGGGCAGCTGCAGCTTCTTCTTCTTTTTTTTTTTTTTTTGAAACAGAGTCTCGCTCTGTCGCCCAGACTGGAGTGCAGTGGTGCGATCTCGGCTCACTGCAATCTCCGCCTCCCAGGTTCAAGCAGTTCTCCGCCTCAGCCTCCCAAGCAGCTGTGATTACAGGCACCTGCCACCACGCCTGGCTAATTTTTGTATTTTTAGTAGAGATGGGGTTTCACCATCTTGGCCAGGCTGGTCTTCAACTCCTAACCTCGTGATCCACCCGCCTCAGCCTCCCAAAGTGCTGGGATTACAGGCCTGAGCCACTGCGCCTGGCCCATCTTTTTTTTCTTTTGAGACAGAGTCTTGCTCTATCACCAGACTGGAGTGCAGTGGCGCTATCTTGGCTCACTGCAACTTTTGCCTCCTGGGTTCAAGTGATTCTCCTGCCTCAGCCTTCTGGGTGGCTGGGATTACAGGCACCCACCATCACACTCAACTAATTTTTGTATTTTTAGTAGAGACTGGGTTTCGCCACGTTCACCAGGCTGGTCTTAAACTCCTGACCTCAAGTGATCCACCCGCCTCGGCCTCCCAAAGTGCTGGGATTATAGGCGTGAGCCACCATGCCCGGCCTGCAGCTTCATCTTTATTCCCAGGAGGGAGCACTCAGGTTGCCTTCCGGGTGAGCATGCTAAAGAACTTCCTTTAGTCTACCCTGTGGCCTAGCTGCAGCCATCCTTCTTGGGGGTGTGTTTGGGGCAGGACAGTGTGGGGAGTTGCTGGGGAGTGTCTGCTTGGTGGTGATGCCCAGTGCAGTCTGATGCCCACCTTCCTATTACCACCCCTGCCAGCATCACACCACTTGGTGAGGTCAGCCTCTTGCTGGGAGGCTACCTCTTACGGGTCCCTTGGGGTTGTGGTCGGGGCTTCTCCTTGACTCAGCCAAGGGGTCCAGCCACTTCTGGAGGGTAAACCTTTCCCCTGGGTCTTCAGTCTCAGGGCAGGGTGACTCTTCCAAGCACCACCCAGTTCTGAACAGCAGGGCCTCTGGCACTGGTCCTTAGCTGTGGGCTGCAGTGAGAGTCCCTGCTGGTTTCCTAGTGGGAAAAGTCAGATTGGCCCCTGGGATGGTACCGCCAACTCACGCCAGGGGACACGAGGGGTAAAGCATCATCCCAGCTTGAGTGGGGAAGTCAGGCAAGTATTAGCATGCCCCAGAGCCTCTCCTGCTGCCTCTGGTCCTGCCTCATCCCTGAAACTCCCACTCCCTGCCCGGGGAGGTGTGGGGAGGGTGCTGCTCATGAGAGGAGATACACTTTTACTGAGCCCCTGCCTGATGTAAAGCCCTCCTCCACCAGAGTCCTCATAGCCACTCTGTGAGGTGTTACCATCCCCATCAACCAGCTGAGATCCTGAATTGCCAAGCCACTAAAAGTGGAATCAGCACTTGAATGTCTTTCAGAATCCAGTTTCTCACCTTTTCCTAAGCTGTCCTTATTCATGCATAGGGAAGCAATATTCATTCATTTTTTTTTTCTTAAAGTGACTCTAACTGGTAGGAATAACTAACACATAGTAGTGACTCAGTCAATACTTGTTGTGAGCAAATGAACTAGTTCTTAGGACTGGGAGCTGCTGAGATGACCTGCCCTTCTTGGCATTCAGCACTGGCCCTGTTGGAAACCACACTGTGTGGAGAGAGCTGCTGATGTGAGGGGAGGCTCCGCTCGGGTACCTGTGGGCAGAGCATGCTTGTTCCCACCACCTTTGAGATGTAGGCGAAGCAAATCTGAGAAGCGGGAAGACAACTGGGGATTAGGGTGGGGCCTGAATTAGTTAGCGGAGGGTGTCCCCTCTGCGAGTTCCTGTCATCTGTCTGTACTCCCTGCCCTGCTGGGATGTAGCCCTGGAGCCCCTCTTCTCCTACAGACTCAGCCTCCTTCAGGAAGCTTCCTTGCACTGGAGCCTGGATTGGGCCCTGCTCTGGGCTCCCCAGCCCTTGTGAATTGTTGTGACACAAGTTCCATGTTGTCATCGACTAGTTATGTGGTTGTTTCCCCACCAGACCAGGAGTTCCTGAAGGCAGGGGGTTGTTTGATTCCTCTCTGAGTCTGCAGCTCCCATGACAGGGCCAGAAGGAAAGGTTGTTGAATGAATGAATGAATGAATGAATGAATGAATGAATAAGTAAAACAAGCAGTGCAAATATCCCTAGCCTGCAAGCCTTGGACTTCAGTTCTGCCACCAGCTGGCAAAGCCCCATACCACTCTGGTTTCACATGCCCGGTCTGTGCTCTGTGGCCATGGGACCCTTCAGCTGCCCCTGAGAAACAGGTAACGAGGGAGGGGCTAAGCGCCACTGGCAGATGCTCAGCTTGAAGCTGCCTCCCTGTGCTTGTCCCCTCAGCCTGAGCCCCGCCTACCGAGGGTGGAGGAAGGGCCCGTCAAATTGCATTCCCTTCACACTGCGTCGCATTGCCTCATCTCAGAAATGCTCCATCTTAGCTCTCATCTCTCTGCCCCAAGCAAGCTAGCTTGGCCAGCAGACCTGCTGACATCAGCCAGGACTTGCTGGGGGCCAGAGTTGGGGGCCGAGCCCTGCAATCCGCCCACAGGACCAAAAAGCCTCTACAATGCTCTGCAGGTTTCCAAGCCTGTGCCACACCCAGCCCAGCCACCCCACACCCCAGAGGGCTGGCCTCCCCATCATTACTCTGTTACTGAGGAAAGTGAGACCCATGGAGGGAGGGGCTGGAACGGCCCCGAGTGCCCAGTGACTGGTGCCCCAGCTGGGAATCTGGACTCAAGTCTTAAACTCCAAACTGGTTTATTTTAATCCCTAGTGCTATCTCGAGGTATGAATTTGGGCAAGTGGGTGATTTCCTCTGGGCCTCAGTTTCTTTATCTGTTTCAGGGGGATAGCTATTGCCTGGTACTCCTGAAGGTGCCTGGAGAGGTGGAGGTGCTGCTGGGCACTATGGAAAAGGCACCAGCTGGGAGCCGGGCCCTGGCTCCGCTTCTCTCTGGCCTCAGCTCTCTGTCTGTAGAGTGAGGGGCCTGGCTGTCCCTTGTTCCTCCCCACCTCCTCTTCACTCTTGCTCCATCACCCTCACAGTGAAAGTGGTAGCAAGAGGAGCATTCTGTGCACTGGTTATTTTTCAGGCCTGGGTTGCGCTGTGGGCATCAAGACAGGGCCCAGTCTCCACCCTTAGGGAACCCATGGATGTACAGGGGAGGACACATCTATTTGTCAGTTCATCCATCCACCATCAGTCATCTATCCATCCATCCGTCTATCCATCCCCACATCCCTCCAACCCCCCATCCATCCCCCCATTCTTCCATCCATCCCCCACCATCCATTCATTCGTCCATCCACACACCTATCCAGCCAGCAAACATTTACCCAGCATGGTCTCTGTCCCAGGCCTAGGCTATGTGGGACTGCTGAGCAGACTCCCATGGGGCCCTCCCTTCAAAGACTCACAATCCACCTCCAAGCTGCCCTCACATCTCAGTCCTCAACCTGGGCACTTCTTCCCAGGTCCAGACCTTATATCTCACAGACGCCCTGACTTTGCCCTTTGGGTGTCCCATAGGTTTCTCCAACTAGAACACTTGATCTGTCCCCCACCCTACCCCCTACTTGCTTCTCTCTCAGGTTTCCCCAGGTCAGTAAATGACCCCATGATCCATCCAGGGCTTAAAATCTACACATCTTCCTAGATTCCTCTCTCCTCTCACTCAACCTTGACACCCAAACAAGCAAGCAGTAAAAATCTGAGGATACTGCCTCCAAATAAGCTGTTGTTGCCAATTCTCCCGTCTCCACCATCGTCACAGTCATGGAAGCACAGTCACACTGGACCGTGACAGTCTCCTCTCACCCCTCCTCCACAGTGGCAACAAGATCTTTCCAAACGCAGACCAAACCCTGTCTCTCTCTGCTGAAAACTCTCAGGCTCCCATTGCCTCGAGGCTTAGGCCATGTTCCATGGGGCAGTGTCCAGCTGTGCCCACCTCTCCGGCCTCATCTCGTGACCCCCCTGGGCTTTACACCCAGCCTTCTTTCAGCTCCTCAAACTCCTGCTTCAGAGCCTTTGCCTGTGCCTGGAAGAATATGTCCTTTTGCCCCTCCGTCCGCTCCTCACGGCGGCCACCGCTGGCCAGTGTCTTCCCTCCCATCAGCTCTCAGTTTGAACAGTACTATCCTGGGGTTATTCTCACCTGAACCTGAGTCTAGTAGGTTCTCCTGTGTCCCTTCTGACTGCCTTCCTTCCTCCCTTAAGACCATCCTTGGCCAGGCGCAGTTGCTCACGCCTGTAATCCCAGCACTTTGGGAGGCCGAGGCAGGTGGATCATGAGGTCAGGAGTTCAAGACCAGCCTGGCAAACATGGTGAAACCCCATCTCTACTAAAAATACAAAAATTAGCCGGGCGTGGTGGTGGGCACCTGTGATCTCAGCTACTCGGTGGTGGTGGGCGCCTGCGATCTCAGCTATTTGGGAGGCTGAGGCAGGAGAATCACTTTAACCTGGGAGGCAGAGGTTGCAGTGAGCCGAGATCGCACCACTGCACTCCAGCCTGGGCGACAGAGCAAGACCCCGACTCGAAAAGAAAAAAAAAATCATCCTAAGATCTCCATTTCCTGCCTGTTTTCTTTCTGTCCACATTTGTTAAGTGCCTACCATCTACCTGGCATGAAAATACAGTGATGAACAAAAATAAGCAGGGTCCTGGCCCTCAGGGAGCCTGGATCCCAATGAGGGAGGCTTATGTTGGCAGAGAAATGCCCAGAAAATAGAGACAAACTGGGACAAGTATTTGCCACTTCTCACATGGCACTGATCACAGATTGGCTTCCCTGAGAGGCAGCCCCTGGTTGGCTGATGAGGGGTGTCCCTGGAATCATCCCTACTAAAGGGAGGGGAGGAAGCAGGAGGCTGTGATAGTCGTACGAAGGCCTCAGCTGACCCCTGCGGGAGCTCTGGACCTGAGACAAGACTCAGAGTTGCCCCAGTTTGAGATGAGGGGCTGGGTCTCCCCTCCCTGCAAGCTGGTCAGTCATTGGTGGAGGCTGCCCCTAGAAGAGGGAGTGATCGTGGCCAAGGCAGCTTTCTTCAGCAGAGCTGATCTTGCCGAAGTGCTGACAGCTGGGGGCTGTCTTCCTGCACTCCCAGCACTTCATTTCTGAAGAGGGACCCGGAAGGCCTAGCATCGCACATGGGAGGCATGTGTCATCACCCATGCGTGGCATGTGGGGAAACTGAGGCTCACAGGAGTCACAGGCTTTCCTGTCATCATACAGCTCACCCATCAGCCTTATAATTATCTCTCTGCTTCCAAACTTCTCCTCCTTTGGCACCTGCTTTCCCTGTGGGGAGCCGTGGAGGCAGCTGAGCACTGGAGAGGCTGAGGGGTACTCCAGAGAATTCAATAATCCAGCACCGTGGGGGTGCATTGGAGGAGCAGTGAGGGCTGGTTCCTCTGCCAGGTCTGGTACTTGGCCTCACCTGGTACATGGAGGGGCACTGCAAATGCTGCCTCTGGGGGCCATACCATTGTGTATAGAGTGTGGGGGCTCTCAGGCCTCCCCGAATCAGAGCTGTCCTCATGATTCGGCCCCTGGTGGCATCCCTGGCCCCCATGCCCTTCAGAGGCACAGCCTGGGTACTGGCCAAGAGCCGGCAGGTGATGTAAGTGATATGATTGAGGGGGAAGACAAGTGAGCAGAGCTGGGCCTGCCATTCCCAGGACTGTGGGTTAGACAGGCTAAACAACAAAACAAAACAAAACCCCCAGCTCCCCAGCCCTCTGTTACTGTTTGCCAAGCACTTCCTCAGGTGCTTTACTTATACTGCAGGTCGTTCTCACAACTCTGTGAGGAGAGACAATTTTTTTTTTTTGTTTTTTGAGATAGAGTCTCACTCTATTGCCCAGGCTAGAGTGTGCAGTGGCGTGATCTTGGCTCACTGCAACCTCCACCTCCCAGGTTCAAGCAATTCTCGTGCCTCAATCTCCCGAGTAGCTGGGATCACAGGCATCCGCCACCACGCCCGGCTAATTTTTGTACTTTTAATAGAGATGGGGCTTTGACATGTTGGCCAGGCTGGTCTCGAACTCCTGACCTCAGGTGATCCACCCGTGTTGGCCTCCCAAGGTGCTGGGATTACAGGTGTAAGCCACTGTGCCTGGCAGGAGGGATAGTTTCTTAGCCCATTTTAAAGATGAGGACATAGAGGCTTGAAAAGCTCTAGTGACTTGCACGGTGATATCCAGCTGATAAGTGTTGATGGGAGGATCCCAGGAGGGAGAGAATTCAAGGTGGAGAATGGGAGTGAGGTTGGGGGAGAGTCCCTGACTTGAGATGTGAGCTGCCACCACTTTTCTAGGGTGCTGGCAGCCCTCAGGGAGGGTGTAGAGGATGCCTCTCAGCCCTGTTTCAGCCAGGCCATCTCTGGTCTGCACTTGGGGGTGTTTTGGAGATGGAGCGGGTTACAGCTGCTTCTGCCACAGCGCCCTGGGTGAATCTTGCCTGACCTGCTCCGCCTGGATTTTGCTGAGCCCTGGGTGTTGAGGGAGGAGAGGGGAAGGAGGAGCAGAGCCACCCTCCACCTCCCAGCCACTGGGTTACAAATAATTGCACCATTGGCTACAGAACAAGGAAGGTTTCACCTCGGGTAGTGAAGCTGGGATGCTCACTTCACAGTGCACTGGGCAACTTGCGTTCTACCCTGTCTGGCAACATGTGGGGAGTCTCCTTATAGGTGACAGGCGACATGCAGAAGGCAATGGTTTCTGACCAAGAAGCCTCTTCTTCCAGAGGTTGGGGTGTGTCAGGAGCCACTTGAGTATTCTCCTGGTTTAGTGTTTCTGGGGCTGAATTCAGATGCTATTTTGTCTTGTGGGCACCTAGTGGGTGCCAAGCCCCGCATAGGGGTGTTGTAAGTCCCTGAGCCCATCCAATTTGCACAGCGGCCCAGTGGGAAAGAGATTATCACTCCCATGGCTCTGACGGGGAGATTGAAGCCAGAGAGGTGAAAGGACTCACTCAGATTTACCAACTCCCAGCCCAGGATTCCTTTGCTGTTTCCCAGCCATTTCCACAAATGATAGGACGCGTATCCTATGATCTCTGAACTGGGGAGTAAATAACAGTGGGGAGAAGCCTTTGGTTTCACTTTTGTGCTTATTAGGGAGAAATTTTGGTTGGACCAACCAACCCTCACTTTCCCCATCCATTAAATGGGGATTAATTTTATATTTATATTTATTTTGTATTTGTTCATTTCTAAAAGAAAGGGTCTCGCTCTGTCACCCAGGCTGGAATGCAGTGACATGATCATGGCTCACTGCAGCCTCAAACTCCTGGGCTCAAGTGATCCTCTTGCCTCAGCCTCCTGAGTAGCTGGGACTACAGGCATGCAGCATTTTGCCTAATTTTTTTTTTTTTTTAGACGGAGTCTTGCCCAGACTGGAGTGCAGTGGCACGATCTTGGCTCACTGCAAGCTCCGCCTCCTGAGTTCAAGCGATTCTCCTGCCTCAGCTTCCTGAGTAGCTGGGACTATAGGCACATGCCACCATGCCCGGCTAATTTTTTGTATTTTTAGTAGAGACAGAGTTTCACCGTGTTAGCCAGGATGGTCTCCATCTCCTGATCTCGTGATCCGCCCGCCTCAGCCTCCCAAAGTGCTGGGATTACAGGCATGAGCCACTGCACCCAGCCTCGTGCCTAATTTTTAAAAAGTTTTTGTAGAGATGGGGGTCTCACTGTGTTGCCCATTAACCTCCCCGGAGACTGGCCTGGGCGCTAAAGCCATTAAATGGGTGTTAATACTAGGAGTAGTGCTAATCGATGCTGTCTTTCATGATGCTGCATGGCTCAGATGGCAGGGGTTAACACAGGCCCAGGCTCTGGAGCACAAAAGCCCTGCAAAAGTCAGCTGGTATTTCAGGAGGGGTAAAGGAATGGGCAGGCAGACCAGTAAATCCTCAGCCTCCCTAATTGTTTTAGGGCCTATGGCCCTTACCTGTTCCTGATGAGACCCGGGCAGTGCCTGGGCCCCCTGTGGGTATGTGGTATGCACACTTGCATTCATGCATGACTGTCCTCTTCTGCCCCCAGAGCAGGGCCCCCTAGAGCCCCCAAGCCATGTCTCCCCTTCAGATTGGGCCTCAACCAGTGGGTTCATGGTGCCTGACTGCTTAATGAGCTTGGCATCAGGGTACAAATAATTGCACCATAAGTTATGCAAATCTAATCATAACAACACTGTGCTGGGCAACTTGCATTCTCTCAGCTCTCAGGGGCCCTAATCCTGGGACAGAACTTCCGTGGGAACCACACCGTCCCACACCCTCCTACTTCTCTGAAATTATAATGACAATGTGTACCTTGGCCTCAGCAATCACAGTTGCACAGAGGGCTCTCTGCTCCCATCCCACCCACATCTCACAATAGGAATGAGCAAACATTTATGCAGTGCTTACTGTATGCCAGGCATAGTTCAGATCACCTTATGCATATTAATGTATTCAGCCCTTCCAGTAGCATTATAAGATGGTCATTATTGGATTCTGTGTTTCATAGATGAGGAAACTGAGTCTTATAACCTGCATAAGGTCACATAGCTACTAAAGGGAGAAGCCAGAAAATTTTGCAAGAAGGGAAATTGAGGCAGAGAAAGGCGAAAAAATACTTGTCCAAAATTTTAGAGTATTTGGGGGTTCACCCAGGTCTCATTGGACCTCTTCAGCCATCTTCTAGGTCCGTGAGGGTCCGACCGTCACCCTGACATGTGGCTGTGTGTGTGTTGGGAGGTGGGGTGTGGGCTAGAGCTTCCTTCTGGGAAAGTCAGGGGATGTAGCCAAGGCAAAGAGCTATTTTAACGCCTCCCCCGCCCACCCTGCTCCCCACACAGCCCCTCTGCTGAGCTAGGCTGCAGTGGCCCAGGGCCTGGGCCAAGCGTGGAGAGGTTTGTTCCGTGAGCAGAGGGAAGTCTTGGCTCCAGGACACTTCACACCCAATGAATTACTTCAACGCTAGATTAGGCTTGCAGGCTTGGAGCAAAGTGATAATAGGGCCCAATTAAATTAATTTATATGGACTCTATGCTCCAGACCCCTCCTTGGCCATGGGGGGCCGGCCTGACCCACCCACCCTGGCCCCCAGGCCCAGGCTCAGTCCTTGGGGAGGTTAATGTGGAGGCTGCGCCCTACTGGTGGGAAAGCCAGTCCCCAGCAGCAGAGGGAAAGGCCTAGGCTGTTGTTTTGTTTTCAGTCTGATGTGCAGGTTGGGAGAAAATTACCTTAATTAAATAAAGACTTGAGGAAGCTGATTCCTGGTTCGAGGTGAGGTCTGGCAGGCCTGGCTAAGAACAAGTTTCCCAAGGTTCCAGGGAGGAAACTTGACAAGGTCATTTGGGGTGGCCTTGGCTCATGGCCAGACCTCAGTGCCTCACTTTCCCCAGTAAGGGGACCCATGGGTCTTTCTGCTGAGTGGGCAGGTGCAGGGGAGAGCTGGGCACCTGGGCCACAGGTGACTCTGCTGCAGCTGGCTGTGAGGACATCCTCGAACCCTTCCCAGGCTCAGGATAAAGCCCACCTGCTTAATGTGGCTCACAAAGCCTCACTCACCTGGCTCTCCTGCTTCATCTCCTGGTTATCTTCCTTCCACCTGACTCCCACCCTATATTCTAGAGAGACCGAATCCACCTGCAGCTCCCCAGCTGGGCACGGCCTTTGCCCATGCTGTTCCCCTGCCTAGGACCTCCTCTTCCTCACTTTCCCTAGACAGCACTCGATCCTCTCCCCACCCCTGCACTTAGCACTCAGAATGTGGTGGTCTGTCTTGCCAGGAAATGACTAGGAGGGCAGAGGCAGATACCATCAGCACCAGGCCCCAGGGCCAGGCCAGACCTGGCATGAAGGCGGCATCAGGGGAGGTGAGATAATTTGAGAGTTGCCGGCAGCTCTCCTGCTGTGACTCTGCCCCAGTCCCTAGCCTGGGTTGGGTCATCACTCACCTGCACAGGCCGCACTAGATGAAGAACCAGGTGCCTTGCTCGTGACTCAGCTGCTGGCCTGGGACAAGTTATTTCCTTTCTCTCAACCTCAGTTGCCCATTCTGCAAAAGGCAAGACATGGTGTCAGGGACCCCGGGCCCCTCCTGCATCTGATGCTCAGGGATTCTGCAGTTTCTGGTGCGGAAGTCTTGCCCTACCGAGCAGAGGCCAGTGTGGATACTGGCTTCTGAGGGCCATGAAGGTGAGGAAGACAGAGGAGGGTGTCAGGGGTGGTCCCAGGCTGAGCACGGCAGCGGGGCTGGGCCCCAACCCGCAACCATCCATCAATCTGACTGTGCTGCCCACTTCTGCTGCTGCCCGGACACTCCACTTTGGGATCCTGGCTGCCATCTGTGGATTGGCAGCTTCTGCCAGGCTCACATGGCTCTGGGCCCAGAGAGGCCCCCCAGGGGTTGGAGGTAAGAAGTTAACCTCTCTCCTCCACCCCACCCACCCCTGGTTTTTGATTCTTGATCCAGGGCTTGAACTTCATCCTATGGGGTGTGGGAGCTTGCGCTAAGCAGGAAATGGCCTGATTAGATGGGGGCAGGCTATAAGCCTGTCCGGAGATGCCCCCAAGTGAGGGCCCTCGGGCAGACCCTTTACACCCAGGTCAGGCCCACCACTTCCCTCAGCATGGATGGACCACTTTGTCTCACTCAGACTTTCCAACAAGTCATTGACTCTGTAAAGCAGTGGGGCCAGCCATGGAAAAACCTGCCTTCGCCACCTCTCCCCCTCCCTGAAGGATGCAGGGCCGTTTGGGGGTTGTAAATTTATGGTGGAAGCTAAGGGCCGGCGCCTGCTACAGGCAGCCTTTGAACCTCAGCCTTCCACTCAGCACCCACCGAGGCCTTTCCTCCAGCCAGTGCAAGGAGGAGGCACTTGGCTTGGAAAATAAAAGGCCTCTGTGGGGAGGCAGGAGCCTGAGTAACTCCCGCTGACCCCCAGCTCACCCCTCCAGGGCCCCAGAGGCAGGTCTTACAAGCTCCACTACGGGGATGGCTGACCCGAGGTGGGACTTAGCGCCAGCTCAGACCCTTAAGCCCCCACAGGCCTCCTCTTCATCTGATTGGCCTTTTTCTTTCTTTGGTAAGGACGTTTAATAGGATGGGGATTTAGAGCCTGGATTCCTGTCCTCCCAACTCTGCCTTCTCCAGGCCTCAGTTTCCTCTTTCGTAACAGTAGAGGATTAGATATAGTCATCTTTCAGTTTTATTAGGGGTCTAACATTACAGTGCACTCCACGTTCCTTTCTGCGTTCCTCCTCAGTGCCAAGGCCATGTCAGGAGAGACGCCAGTGGTCAGCTGGGGGGTGTGTATGGGGTAGGGATGCGGGTGGTGGTGGAGACGGTGGGAGCAGGGAGGGGGCCTGCAGCAGCCCCTGTAGGTAGGAGGCAGGGGAGACTTCCCTGAGTGGGTGAGAGTTGAGTTGAGGACTGGAATTTTGGATGCATTCATGTATTGATTAGACAGAGTGTCTGCTATGTGTCAGAAAACATAATAGGCACAGATGGTGTGTGTGTGTGTGTGTGTGTGTAGCATAACTTTGAGTGGAGCCTGGTCACCTTCTCTGGCTCCACTTCAAAGTTATGCTCCCACACTGGTCACCACCACTCTCTAGGAATCTAGTCAATATGGAGTAGATTGAGAAAATCACCTCCGTGGATTTGGGTACAATATCTCTATTGATGTGGCCAAAGAGATCAGTAGTTGTTTAGCAGCCTGTCTTTCACTCAGTTGCAGCAGGGAGACCCACCCACTTTGGCTAGGGGTGTGTGTGTGTGTGTGTATGAAACAGTAGTGAAGAAAGTCATAACCCTAAGAATAGAAGTTTTTCTCTCCTGGACATGGAGGGACGACACTCCAGGCAAAAGGAGCTCATAGGCAAAGGCAGTGACTCATGAATGGATATCATGAGTTTGGAAAAGGACAAGAAGTTCCATGTGGTTGAAGCAGGAAAGAAGTGAACACTCTGATGTAAATGGCTTTGGAACCAGAGAGATACAAGATTGAGCCCCAGTTCTGGTCTTATTAGCTGTGGGACTTTGAGTGAATTATTTGACTTGTCTGAGCCTCAGAATTTGTAGAAAATGGAGTATAAGTTTTACTTCTCAGGGCAGTGAAAATTAAATGTAAAAGGTTTGATAAAGCACCCAGCTTGGTATCTGGCAGAGATCAACACAGATGTAACCAGTGGGGGTACCACAAATAAGTGGAACTTTTTTTTTTTTTGAGATGGAGTATTGCTCTGTCACCCAGACTGGAGTACAGTGGCATGATCTCAGCTTACTGCAACCTCCACCTCCCGGGTTCAAGCAATTCTCCTGGCTCAGCCTCTCGAGTAGCTGGGACTACAGGCGCATGCCAACATGACTGGCTAAGTTTTTGTATTTTAGTAGAGACAGGGTTTCACCGTGTTGTCCAGGCTGGTCTCGAACTCCTGAGCTCAGGCAATCTGCCCACCTTGGCCTCCCAAAGTGCTAGAATTACAGGCGTGAGGCACCACGTCCGGCTATAAATGGAACTTTCTACCAGCCCAAATCTTCTTACTGTGGAAGCAACTGCCAGGTGGAAGGAAGCTCCCTGCCACAGGAAGAACGTGAGCTGGATACGGGTTTATCAACCAGGGAGACTATGCGGGGAGAGCTTGAACCAGCCGTCTCTGAGGTCTTCTAGAGAGGTTTGGAACTAGCATCCCTGTCCCCTGAGATTACCCCTCTCCTGGGCTGACCTGGCCCAGCAACCTCAACATTCCCCACATGTTCTGGTTCCAGAACTCCCACCTCCCTGGTCACCTCGTCTAGCTCCATTCAAAGTTATGCTTCCACACTGGTCACCACAACTCTCTAGGAATCTAGTCAGTGTGGAGCAGATTGAGAAAATCACCTCCCTGGATTTGGGTACAATATCTCTATTGAGGTGGCCAAAGAGGTCAGTAGTTATTTGGCAGCCTGTCTCACTCGGCTGCAGCAGGGAGACCCGTCCACTTTGGCTAGATGCTCTCAGACATTTTAAGATTTGTAGAAGAAGCACAGAACATTCCAGGGAAGCAATAAATCCTTGTGGGATAAATGAATGAAGTGTCTGATTTTTGGCTCATGCCGGCCCTGAGGAGGGAAATCTGGAGAATTAGAGGGCACAGAGCAATCTTCAAGGCTGGGGGTGGTGTTACAGTTTTTCCTTGGGAGCTCAAAATACTTCCTGTCTTTCCATTCATCATTCCCCTCACCCTGCTGATTGCCTTCTGCCTTCACAACACCACTCTTTGGGGGATGGAACAGCAGACTGATAGACTCTGGAATCTCAGGTTGTCAGCACTGGGAGGGCCTCTACAGAGGGTCTAGTTCAACCTCCTCTGCACAGAGATGGTGAAAGTGAGGCTGGAGTAGAGGCAGGCTGGCAAGGTGCCTCTACCCAGGGAGTCCCTATTGGAAGGCGGTGCAGGCAGATGGGGAGGACCACGTTAGATGATGTGAGTGCCGGTGGCCTCTACTTGTGGGGACAGCTGGCTCACCCTGTTTACAAGATCTCTAGGTTAGCCCCATCCAGCACCAGCACTCAACAGCTCTGCAGAAACTCAACACTCTGGGCTCAGTGACCCTGGCAGAGTTCTCCTCCCCCAGGGCCCGCTGGAGAACCCTGGCAGGGGAGTGTGGGAAAGCCCTCCATCCTGGGGTGTGATTTCAAGGCTGGCACAGGGACAGGCCTCCAGCTCAGGCTCCTCTTCTGGCTTTGCCCCTGCTCTCTGTGTGACTCTGGGCCTCAGTTTCCCCATTTGTGAAATGATGGTGCCCAGCTGGATTCTGAAGCCCCTGAGCTCTCAGGCTGCTGTGTATCTGAATGTCTTAGCAGGGAGGAGTCTGCACTCGCCTTCAGCATTTCCTGCCTTGGCACACGCCAAGCCCTCTATCTAATCCTGGGGTCCCAGGCCTGCCCTCCGGGGAGAAATTGCTGTGATTTAAGGTTCCAGATTTCCTGAGCCATTAGTGTCATGATACTTTATACCTGGGCCTTGATGGCTTTTTAATTAAAAACGAATCTCTCCCAATCCCTGGTTTTATGTCCGTCTCCGGGAGCCTGTGGAGGTGCCCCGCTCCGCCTGATGCTTTGCGTAGCCCTGGTTTCTGCTCTTCTGTTTCCTCCCTTGAGTCCCCATCTCCCCTTGTTTTAGGAAGAGAAGGGTCTGGGATTCTTTATGGACTCCTTCTTTGTGTTAGGTGCTGAGGCCCCAAAGTGCACACCACGGATGCTCAACACCACACATTTTAAGGTCTCTGTGTAGGATAGAAGAAAGGGATGGTCCCAAACCAGTTCTATTACTGGCACCCACCTTTAGCCCAAGCATGAAAGGAGGCAGAGACTGGAAGGAGAGGTCTGGTGTGCAAGGACTGTCCCCTTCCTGGCAAGTCCTGGATTTGGGGGGCAGAGGGACAGGTGTCTGATTTGCACTTGAAACACCATCTGGAGGCTGGAAGCTGGAGGGAGAGAAGAGGGGGCTGCAGGGGCAAACCCTCTCTGCCAGAGTCTGGCAGGCAAAAGCCAAGTTTCCTGTGGGTTAAAGTAGACACTCTGGAATGGAGTGGGGCTCAAACCATGCAGCAAGGACCAGTCCGAGGAGTCTGCTGCTTGCCAGGATCAGGGAATCCCAACAGAAAGCCTCCGTGTGGGGCTGAAGGGAAGACTGAAGACATCAGGTGGGCTTGAGGGCGGGGTTGGTTAAGTCATCAGCAGGAAGAGGAGGCGTGCCCAGGCCGATGAATTGTGGGTTGGAGGTTCTTAGCAAAAAGGGGTCACTGAAGAGCCCACAGGACACAGGACACCCCAAAGAGAGAAGGCTGGCGTTTGCACATTGCCACCCTGAGAGGACTCCCCTATCCTGGATTCAGCAGTTCTGGTAAGACCCTACTGGTGTTCCACACTGCCCTCCACTCCCCATTCTAGGCCTGACTGCGGGCAGAGGGCAGCATAGAGGAGTGGAAGGAGGTAAGAGAGGAACCAACTGAGCCCCTCCCCACCCAGCAGTAGAATCAGAATGGGCCTGAGCTAGGGGAGGAGGAACTTTGAATTGGGCATGAGATTAAGCTCCTGGGGTCAGACTGGGTGCACCTGTTTCCAGCTGAAGACGAGCCTGTTCCTTAATACTGAACGCAGAGCAGGGAGATGTGGGTCCACCCTAGGTCCTTTCTCTTTTTTTTTTTTTTTTTTTTTGAGATGGAGTCTCACTCTGTCTCAGGCTGGAGTGCAGTAGCACAATCTTGGCTCACTGCAACCTCCACCTCCTGGGTTCAAGCAATTCTCCTGCCTCAGCCTTCCAGGTAGCTGGGATTACAGGCATGCATCACCATGCCCAGCTAATTTTTGTATTTTTAGTAGAGATGGGGTTTCACCATGTTGACCAGGCTGGTCTTGAACTCCTGACCTTGTGATCCGCCCATCTCGGCCTCCCAAAGTGCAGGGATTACAGGAGTCAGCCACCATGCCTGGTCCCTAGGTCCTTTTCAAGGGGTGGGGAGGGAGATCCAACAGGGCAGGTTTGAAAGATGGTAGTGAGGCCGGGCATGGTGGCTCACGCCTGTAATCCCAGTATGTTGGGAGGCCGAGGAGGGTGGATCACCTAAGGTCAGGAGTTCGAGACCAGCCTGGCCAACATGGTGAAACCTCATCTCTACTAAAAATACAAAAATTAGCCGGGTGTGGTGGCACGCGCCTAAAGTCCCAGCTATTTAGGAGGCTGAGGGAGGAGAATTGCTTGAACCCTGGAGGTGGAGGCTGCAGTGAGCTGAGATAGCGCCATTGCATTCCAACCTGGGGAACAAAGCGAGACTCTGTCTCAGAAAAAAAAAAAAAAGAAAGATGGTAGCGAAAAAGTTTTTTACTTGCATGCCACTGATTCGGCCTTTTCCATACACCAGTCACACACACACTATTTCATTGAATCTCACAACCACTGGTTTTATCATTTCCAAGTTACAGATGAAAAAAAATGAAGGTTGAGAGAAATTCAATGACTTGCCCAGGGATCCTTGACTCAGTATCTGAATGGATTCCAACATCCGAGCAGAAATCCTTCTAGCCTAATGCTTCTTCTCAACCCCGGGAGGTTCTAATTCAGGAGCGCAGGAATGGAACCAAGGAATCTGCATTTTCACAAGTGTCTGGGAGACTCTGGCACAGGTAGGTGGTCCAGGGAGCATGTCCTGGGAAGCACCACCCTCACCTTGATGCCTTTACGGTGAGAATAACATTGTAGGTGACAGGGTCGGCTCCAGAGTGCCCAGGCCATGGGGGCATCATACCGCCAGGGAAATCTCTGGACCTCAGCAGGCAGGGCCCTGGGGTCCGTTCCTTCAGTTCTGTGAGCTCCTAGGCTACTCACCTCTCCTCCGCCTCTCAGGCTCAGCCACCTCATCTGAAAATGGCAATGATAGTGGGCGTGTAGGCCGGGCGCAGTGGTTCACTCCTGTAATCCCAGCACTATGGGAGGCCAAGGCAGGCGGATCACCTGAGGTCAGGAGTTCGAGACCAGCCTGACCAATATGATGAAACCCAGTCTCTACTAAAAATACAAAAATTAACCAGGTGTGATGGCATGCACCTTTAATCCCAGCTACTCGGGAGGCTGAGACAGGAGAATTGCTTGAACCTGGGAGGTGGAGGTTGCGGTGAGCCGAGATCGTGCCATTGCGCTCCAGCCTGTAAAACAAGAACAAAATTCCATCACAAAAAAAAAAAAAAAAGAAAATAAAGAAAGAAAAAAAAGAGATAGTGGGCGTGCAGCATTTGTGGAACACATCTACACTTGGGCTTTGTGGATGTCCAGCCTGGAGGACACTCCTCTTGTCCCACGTTCTCTGTGCCTTCCAGTCCCCATTCATGTCTCATGAATGCATGCATAGCATGTGCCAAGAATGATCATTGTGGGAGCTCTACAACCAGACTTCACAAGTTTGAATTCCAGCTCTGCTACTCCTTAATTGTGTGACTTTGGGCAAGTTACTTGTCTCTGTGCCTCAGCGTCCTCATCTGTAACATGGGATAATGTTGGCACCTATGTCACAGATAGTGGTGAAGATGAATTGGGTTTGTTTCTGTAACTCAATTGTGTGTAACGTGCAATACATGGGGGGCTCGCCCTCCGTAAATGCCAGCTATTCCTATCATTATTATGGACATTAGTAGTAGTGGTATTACCTGTGAGACTGAAGCACGCCAGCTCCTCAGGGAAGGGGGATTTGGAGGAAATGATCGGTCTACCTGGGCCAGATCAAAACTCGGAGGTTTCCGGGTGTGGCTAGAGAACAAGAAAGTAGATATTTCCGTTGGAAGTTCCTTGACAATCAAGGAACAAGAAAGAATGTAGGGTCAGGAGTGGTGGCTCATGCCTGTAATCCCAGCACTTTGGGAAGCCGAGGTGGGTGGATCACCTAAGGTCAGGAGTTCGAGACCAGCCTGACCAACATGGAGAAACCTCATCTCTACTAAAAATACAAAATTAGCTGGGCATGGTAGCGCATGCCTGTAATCCCAACTACTCGGGAGGCTGAGGCAGGAGAATCGCTTGAACCTGGGAGGCGGAGGTTGCGGTGAGTGGAGATCGCACCATTGCACTCCAGCCTGGACAACAAGAGCGAAACTCCGTCTAAAAAAAAAAAAAAAGAAAGAAAGAAAGAATGTAGCTGGGTTGGGCAAAGCCCCAGAGAGAACTGGGACATGGCAACAATAGGATGTGCCCATCTGTTGGGTCCATGGTTGGTACCATCTTACCTGGAGGGCAAAGCAGGGAGAAAAATCATAGCACCTGTTGGGGACCTCTCTCGCCCAGTCCCCACAAGAGCCACATGCAGTAGAAATAGCCGCTCTGCATCTCAGTGCACAGATGAGGTGATTGGGACTCACTTGCTTCAGGTCACAGGGCTGGTGGCAGAAGCAGGATTCAAGCTGGGGCTGACTCTAAACCTGTGTCTATAACCATGGCCCTCCTGGGAAGGGAAGCAGAGGGAGGCTGCAGTTCTCCAGCGGCCCCCGCCACACCTCTGTGAGAGCCATGTGGGTGGGCAGCATAGCCACTCCTTCAGCCCATTCAGCGCCCGGGCCCTGGCTGGGTTGATACATTATTTCCTTGGAAAGCCAGAAGCTGCTGAGAATCACTGCAGGTAGAATCCCTCTCTGGGTCCTCTGATGGCCCCATCCATGGTGAGAGCCATTCCCTGCCTCTCTCAGGCTGCAAGGGCAGCAAGGTAGGCAGAGGGAGTTATCTCGGCGGCCCAGTCCCATGGGTCTGGCAGCTTGTCCTTTGGTTTTGAGGCCCAGTGCTCTCCAGTGAGCTCAGGGTTCCCTGGGTCAGGGGATCCCGGGAGGTCTCAGGACCTGGAAACCACCTAGAGCAACTTTACGGGGCTGCTGGGTTCACAGGGCCCATAAAACACATTGAGTTTGAAGCCCTCAGAGTTTCCATTGTCTCCCAGGCACAAAATGAGAGGAGCAGGAGCTGGGCACAGTGCTTTGTGGGGCAGCTCCCACGCTCAGGCCTGCCGTGGGGTGTGGGTCGAGACTGGGGGCCTGAAAGCCAGCCAGGGAACAGGCACCTGCCAGGCGTCCTGCCAGTCCTCATAGCCCCTGAGTTGGGTGCAGAGGATCATTCCTTTCTAAATAACATTTTTTGGTTTGTTTTGATTTTGTAAAATCACGCTATATTCTTATTCTACAGGACACGAACCAAGACTCAGAGAGGTGAAGAGAGTGGAAGAACAAGGTAGCCCTGGGGACGAGAAAGAGGAGGAGAAATGACCCAGGACAGGCTGTTCTGGGGACCACCCCCATCCTGACTACAGGGGGAGGCTTTTGTACCCAAGAAATTGTATCCGTGACTGAGGATACAATTTATATCCCACCTCCACCCTTTATATGAAAGGAATAAAGTAAACATGTTTTTAGGCTGCAACATGGGGGGAAATAGGAATCATTTTTGCATCAAAACAGTCTTGATTGCAGACAGGGCAGGCGAAGGCACCAAGGGGATCCACCTTCCATGCAGCCACGCCATGAGCTGGTGGCAGGCTGGCCTTGGCCCATGGGGCCAGCGGGCAGTGGGAGCTGGTGTCTGGTGTGGAGGTCAGAGGCTGGCCCCCTGGCCCAGCAGAGGGGTACCTGTCAGCTGGCTAGATCGCTGGCCTGCAAGCACGTCCCTTCTCCTAATGCAAGTCAGCTCTGGGCCAGGCGGCTTTGTGGGAAGAAGCTCAGACCAGAGACACCAGTTCCTCAGGAGGGAATCCTGGCTGCAGCAGTCCTGACCAATAGCCCTCCAGGAAGTGATTTTTCCACCCCTGCCTTGATGGGGCGCGTGCTCCCTCCTCCCAGAGTAACCTCATGTGGGGCCCATCTGCCTGGGAGAAGATGCTTCCAGACACTGGTTCAAACGTCGGGCTTCCTGAGCCTCCTTTCTGTTGATCCTCACTTTGCCCTCTGGGACCCCACTCATTCATTTGTTCATGTTTTCCTTCAGCAAATACTGTGAGTCCAGTGTGGGTGGAACCTGTGTCTGCCACTCCCTCTGCCCAGGCAGGCCCTCTGTGACAGGAGCGTTCTGTGTCCTCTGGAGGCTACCTCCACTCTTGGTCCGTTCTTTCCCTGCTCCCACCTTCCTACCACCTGGCTGCCCTCTGAACAGTCAGCAAGGACTCACAGGAGGCCGTGGGCAGAGAGCAGGGCCTGAACGCCCGGCTGGGTGTGAGGGCCTGGGTTACAGGCCCAGCTGTGCCCCTGCTTCCTGCACCCCTCTGTGGTCTTGTCTGTAAAATGGGGATTCAAAGCAGATGGTCTTGAGGCTCATCGCTCTTTACCCGTTAAGGCTCTGTGCAAAGGCCACCTCTGGCCCTCTGACCCCAGCTCAGATTCTTCCAGTTTCTGCTCTGAGAGCGGCTATCTCATCTTAGCATTGACTATGTAGGAGGCAAACCTGCCCTGGCAGATCCCTGAAGGTTTATCCTGTACCCCAACCCCAACACTGGGCCGGGCACAGAGGAAGGCTTGGGTAACATGGGCCTGAACCAAGAGGTGGGTGGCAACAGGCAGGACAAGAACATCCACTTCCGGGGTTGGTGGTGGGGCTTAAACTCCAGCCACAGCTCATGATCTCTGTGATCTTGAGCAAGTTTTTAACCTCCCTGGGCCTCAGTTTCCCCACCTGGGTAAAATGGGGATAATACTCCAAGAGGGAATTAAATTATATTTTACTTATTTATTTTTGAGACAGGGTCTCACTCTGTGGCCCAGCCTGGAGTGCAATGGCACGTTCGTAGCTCACTGCAGCCTCCACCTCCTGGGCTCAAGCCGATCCTCCCATCTCAGCCTCCTGAGTAGCTGGGACTACAGGCACAAACCACCATGCCCAGCTAATTTTTTGATTTTTTGTGGAGACAGCATCTTGCTGTGTTGCCCAAGGTCATCTCAAACTCTTGGCCTCAAGTGATTCTCCCAACTCAGCCTCCCAAAATGCTGGGATTACAAGTGTAAGTCACTGAGTCCTGTTGGCGGTTACATTATGTAAATAGGTTTCATATATTGTAGATGCTCAGTAAGTGGCTATTGTGTTATTTTATTTGCCCATATAAGGCAGGGGTTCTGCATCTTACAGAGGTATCTGTGCATTCTATGGGAGTATGCCCACAGATTGCAACTGTATTCAACTCATCTGTGTGCCCAGCCTTTACACTGGGCTCCTAACCGTGCACACCAGGCTTCAAGGACCCCATAGGATGGTGTTCCATGGTGGGCAAGCATATGCAAACCTGTCCCCAGTGTCCGAGGAAACCGAGAGGCTGAAGCTGGTAAATTCAGTTTCTTAGAGAGAAAAATGTAATAGGGTCTAACAAACAGAAGTCATTGTTGTGTCTTGGGTGGCAGTGAGACAAGATGGTGGATCCCTGCACCATTATCCCCCGAAGACCCAGGGCTTATATACCATAGGGAAAGGGCATCTGTGATTCAGAAGGGATGTGTAGGACAATCGAAGTACTACAACATCAAGGTTGTTTTGGCCTAAGGGCAGGATTTACAGTAAGTGTGCACTCTTACACAAGGAACAATAGAGAAACTGGAAATCTTAGAGGCCTTCCCAGAACAGGGGTTAATCAGAAGTCAACATGGTGTATCAGCATCCAAGATGCTCGTTTGGCATCATAGCTGTGACTGGGGCTGGAAGTCTGTGGACAGTGGAGGAGAAACAAGGTTTGAAATGTATAGAGACTGAAGCCTCCCAGGTTCAAGCGACTCTCCTTGCCTCAGCCTCCCAAGTAGCTGGGATTACAGGTGCCTGCCACCATGCCTGGCAGATTTTTTTTTTTTTTTGTATTTTTAGTAGAGATGGGGTTTCACTATGTTGGCCAGGCTGGCCTTGAGCTCCTGACCTCATGATTCGCCCACCTTGGCCTCCCCAAGTGCTGGGATTACAGGCATGAGCCACTGCGCCTGGACAACTTATGCAATATTTTCTATAGAAAGAATAGAAAGATAATTCAGTCTTTTTTTCATGTGATTGATTGAAACTAGTGTATTATGATTGACAATTGAGATGCATAAAATATGCAGCTTCAGACACAAATACACTTGCTATTTGTTCTACTGCTGTAGGGTTGTGCCCTACAAATGTAGAGCTCTGGCAAATTCTATTTCACATGATTCCCATCAAGAAGAAAACATGGATGTATTTATTTACTTTTTATTTATTTTGTCTTTTTTTTTTTTTTTTTTTGAGATGGAATCTCACTCTGTCACCTAGGTTGGAGTGCAGTGGCACAATCTCGGCTCACTGCAACCTCTGCCTCCCGGGTTTGAGTGATTCTCCTGCCTCAGCCTCCTGAGTAGCTGGGATTACAGGCACCTGCCACCAGGCCCGGCTAATTTTTTTGTGTGTGTGTGTTTTTAGTAGAGACAGGGTTTCACCATATTGGCCAGGCTGGTTTCGAACTCCTGACCTCAAGTGATCCGCCTGCCTCGACCTCCCAAAATGCTAGGATTACAGGTATAAGCCACCGCATCAGCCTATTATGTTTTTTGTTGTTGTTGTTGTTGTTTTTGAGACAGGATCTCATTCTGTCACCCAGGCTGGAGTGCAGTGGTGGGATCTCAGCTCACGACAGCCTCTACCTCCCAGGGTCAAGTGATCCTCCCACCTCTCAGTCCTGGAGTAGCTGGGATTACAGATGCATGCCACCATGCCTAGCTGATTTTTGAATTTTTAGTAGAGATGGGGTTTCGCCATGTTGCCCAGGCTGGTTTCAAACTCGTGGGCTCAAGCAATCTGTCCTCCTTAGCCTCCTAAAGTTCTGGGATTACAGGTGTGAGCCACTGCACCCGGTCCAGAAAAGATGTATTTATAATTTCTAATTATATAGGCTGCACTATCTATGACATTCCTGATGCAAGATCATTACTGGGTTTGTTTGTTTTTTGAGAGGGGGTCTCACTCTGTCACCCAGGCTGGAATGCAGTGGTGCAATCATGGGTCACTGCAGCCTCCACCTCCTGAGCTCAAGTGATCCTCCTACCTTAGCCTCCTGAGTAGCTGGAACTATAAGGCATGCACTACCATGCCCAAAGAACTTTTTTTTTTTTTTTTGCATTTTTTTGTAGAGATGGGGGTTTCATCATGTCGTCCAGGCTGGTCCTGAACTCCTGGACTCAAACGGTCTGCCTACCTCAGCCTCCCAAAGTGCTGAGATTACAGGCATGAGCCACCACACGAGGCTGATAATTTCTGTTTTGATGAGGCCCAAATTCTTTGCCTACAATTTGGTACATCTGATGCCTGAACGAATACTCCAGACTGGCTTCAGTCTCTATACATTTCAAACCTTGTTTCTCCTCCACTGTCCACAGACTTCCAGCCCCGGTCACAGCTATGACGCCAAATGAGTCGGCACGGTGGGCAGGCAGTATAGGTATTCATTCTGAAAGCTGTTCCTATACCAGAACGTCTAGTAATAACTCTACCCGTAAGTGACCGCGAACCATATAAATATGCACCACTAATCCCAAATTACTGTAAATGTATCCTCAGCTCAGCTTCCCTTCAGCTAAATCCCCCAAATGCCTCAGCCACTCAACACCCCTTGACAGGAAAGGAAGGAGGGGAAGTAAAAGTGAAAAGAAACAGCGGTATCAACCCTTTGCGGCCAGAATACCTTGCTTTGTGCAAAGTTTTACAAAAACATACGACCATGGGAACGCATTGCTAGGGTATCTATCTTCCAGCAAAGGGACAGCTGTAAGCAAGGGGCACTGAAGTGTAGACTTTATTAGCTTCTAGGTATGTCTGCCTTGGTGCCTGGCCCTGTTCTAATCAGTGGATGAGCATTGTCTCAGGGAATCTCCGTAACTACTCTGTGAGGTGGGATTTTTTTTTAAAACAATGCAGAAACGGAGGTCCAAAGAGGTAGAGAGAGAAGCCAAAAGTCATGTGATTGATAGGGACAGGTTTGAAGTCAGAACCACGTGACCCCCAAGGCTACACTGGTAACTTTGTTCCCCAGAAACTGATGGGACTGTTGCCAAGAGATGGATGCAAGAATGGGTGGATGGATGGATGAACACCTGCCTCATCCTCTAGTTTACTGGGTACTCAGCTGCTAGCTGTTTTCAGACAGGGAACTCCCTAAAGGCAAGACAGAGTCTGATTCTTCCCTTGCACAGGGCAGGACAGAGAAGAGGAACTCAGAAAAGGGCCAGGCTGGGGGGCTGAGAGATGAGGTGCCCCAGGACCTGCCCACAGAGCCCAGCAATAGAAAGAAGACCTACACCAGGCAGAGGTGACAAGTCACAGAGCCGTGTCTACTGGGTACCACTGCAGGGTTCCGCTTAGAGGCAGCATGCAGAAAAAGCCCAAGTCATTCTCCTCCAGGCCATAATGCAGCGTAAGGCAAGAGGCTGGACAGGCCAACCTCTCAGGGCCCTGAGCCCTGCAACCCATCCTTGTCTACTCCTCTGCCTCAAGGCATTCCCAAGCTTCCCTTTGGAGTTTTCCAAGTTGTCAAGGGAATGAGATGCCCACCTGGGTGGTCCATTCCAAGGTTCAACAGCCGTAACGGACAATGCCCGGGAGCTGCAAGCCGAGCTCAGTTCCGCTTGAGGCATTTTACGGGCCCAGCCTGGGTAAACACGGGCTCCATTAATGCACCCGGGGTTTCACCTCTGCTGCTGTCAGTCTCACCTCCCAGAGCCAAAGGCGCTCGAGCGTGAGGCACAGAGGCAGCTCAGAGAAGACAAGTGAGGGTGAGAGGGCTGCATGGCAGGGACCCTCAGACACTTCCCAGTCTCCCCAGACCCCGTCACAGATTTGGGACTGAGGCTTGGGGACTGGAGGGAGCAGGGAGCCCCTGGGGCAGAGGCAGAACTGGAGCATCAGGATGTAACACCACCACCCCAGGTCCCATGCCTCTCCTGTAGATGGAGACTGTGCTTTCTAAGCTAGCAGGTGAGACATGTGGTCTGGCCATAGCTGGCTTCTTATGGGAGCAACTGGACAGAAACCGAAATCAGAACCGTCTTGAAAACTCCAGGACTCTGCTCCCTGTGATCATTTATCACTGATTCTCCCACGCACTCCACGCACCTTTCCTGGTGCCAGCTCCTCTGCAGGCCCTGGGCCGGGGCTGGGGACCCCGAGATGAGTCAGACCTGGCCTTCTTCCAGGATGAAGTCACAGTCTGGTGGGGAGACAGGTGTGGACACAAGCAATGACAATGACAAAGCGGTGTGCTCAGAGCTGGGACAAAGAGGAGCCCCAGGGAGGGGCCCCTAACATAGACTGAGGTCAGGAGGGTGGGGGTGTGCCCTGGGGGAGGTGGAGGCCTGACCTCCATTCTGAAGATGAGTTCATCAGGGTGCCCAGCTATGGAAGGCACCGAAGGCAGGCAGGGAAAACAGCACCTGCAGAGTGACAGTCCTCTAGAGGGAACGGTATGGCTGGGAAGAGGGCCTGGCACACAGCGAGCACTCAGCAAACATCTTTTGAAGGAATGAATGTGTGAGAAGTTTGGTGTAGTTAGAGTGTGGGACTGGAAAACACTGGAGGGGGCTGGAAATGGAGAGTCTTAAAAATCATACTAAGGAGTTTGGTGAGTCCTAGGCCAGAGGGGAGCAGGGGAAGGGGAGGGACATGGCCCAATTTGCCTTTGAGGAAGACCTCTCAGGAGGCGGGGGTTGAACACGCATCAGGAGTAGAGTTGTCAGGTCAAACATAGGACCCTCAGTCAAATGTGAATTTCTGATAAACAGTGAATAATTTTTTTGGCATTTGTGTACTTTTATTGCTAAGCCTGGCGACTATAATTTGGAGTGGGAGTGGGAGGTATGGGGAGGTGAGCACATGAGAGGAAGGCCAGGGCAGCCATCCAGGGGGAGGCGGTGCTGGCCTGCACAGGGCAAGGGCATGGGAGGACAGGAGGGGACAGCAGACAGCATTTGTATTTGTTTCCTTTTTTTTTTTCATGAAAACTTGTTTTTGAAATATAACATGCATACAGGAAAGTGCACCAATCATAAAAATATTCCTTAATAAATTATCAAAAGTGAACACATCCGGGTAACTACCAGGTGAGTCCACAAACAGGACGATGTTCTTGTGCCCTTCCTGCCCTGGGTTGGGACTCCTCAGTTCCACCTGTGCTGTTCACGCCTGGCCTCTTTCATTCAGAGTTGTATCTGTGAGAGTCCTCCATGGGGCTGCATGTAGTAGCAGTGGCTGGCCACTCTCATTGCTGTATTGCATTCTGTTGTGTGAAGGGATCACAATTGATTTTCCCTTTCTACTGTTGGTGGGCATTTGGGTAGTGTCTGGGTTGGGGCTTTAGGAACAGTGCTGCTATGAACATGCTAGAACCTGTCTATGGGGGTGCATTTGTACACAAGTATGCGGGATACATTCAGTGATGTGCCGGAGCCAGCTTGCAAGAGTCCATGACATGTGACGGGGCACGGTGGCTCACGCCTGTAATCCCAGCACTTTGGGAGGCCAAGGCAGGCAGATCACTTTGAAGTCAGGAGTTCGAGACCAGCCTGGCCAACATGGTGAAACCCTGCCTCTACTAAAAATACAAAAATTCGCTGGGTGTGGTAGCAGGCGCTTATAATCCCAGCTACTCCGGAGGCTGAGGCAGAAGAATCGACTGAACCCGGGAGGCGGAGGTTGTAGTGAGCCGAAATTGCACCACTGCACTCCAGCCTGGGTGATAGAAGGAGACCCTGTCTCAAAAAAAGAGTCCATTACATGCATCTCTTCCCAACTCTGCGTTCTGGGGCATTGCATTGGTAGTTTCAAATAGGCCACAGTAGGATTATTGACACCATAGGATTTGGCAAATGTTACAAATCAGGACTTTTCCTTTCTTTCTTCCTTTTTTTTTTTTTTTTTAAAGGAATTCTCACTCTGTGGCCCAGGCTGGAGTGCAATGGTTCTATCTCGGCTCACTGCAACCTCCGCCTTGCATGTTTAAATTATTCTTCAGGAGAATGGCATAAACCCGGGAGGCGGAGCTTGCAGTGAGCTGAGATCGCGCCACTGCACTCCAGCCTGGGCAACAGAGCAAGACTCTGTCTCAAAAAAAAAAAAAGATGATTCTCCTGCCTCAGCCCCCTGAGTAGCTGGGACTACAGGTGCCCGCCACCATGACTGGCTAATTTTTGTATTTTTAGTAGAGACTGGGTTTCACCATGTTGGCCAGGCTGGTCTCGAACTCCTGCCCTCAGGTGATCCACCTGCCTCGGCCTCCCAAAGTGCTGGGATTACAGGCATGAGCCACCTCGCCCAGCTTTTTTTTTTTTTTTTTTGGGAGCTGGTTGTTATACATTTACCAGCACACCACTGGATATGTCCCTAAGAGTAGATTGCTGGTTCATAGCAGATGTTCAGCTTTAAGTGTGACACAGTGTTCCAAAGTATTTGTACTCAGTTATACTCCCCCAGCAATGTGTGAGCTCCGGGGGCTTCACATCATCACCGTGGAGAGGTTTTCATGAGGTGTAGACAAGTTCACTGTGGGGAGGGAGGGGAAGGCGGGTCATTCAGGGGATGCCCACTGTCTGGCTGGGCTTCTGGAAGTGCCATTTCTGAGAGAACCCAGGGAGAGCGGGTTTGAGGATGGATGGGCATGGGGAGTCTGCAGGGCCTGGGGGCATCCAGGGGTCATCAGCTGCGTGTGTGCATCACACATCTGTTCACCTGCTGCCCCCTCATCCCTGCCCCAGGCTTCACCCCTGTGCCTCCCCTGGCCCCCATCCTCTCCATAGCCTCCCCTTCCTGCCTCCTCTTCCCCTTTGTCTAGGGTTGTGAGGGCACCTGCAGTGAACCTAGCTTTGATGGTCCCTTCCACCCCAGGCACTGCCATGATTCAGTGTGGGACCTGAGACAGGTCATGCTCCGCTCTGGACCTCAGTGTCCCCTTCTGTACACTGGGATCCTGGGCAGAGGTTGTGGGGGGCAGACCTCGAGGTCCTGGTCTCCAGGGGCTGCAGGCTCTTGTTCTCCACATCATGGTTTGTGAAGCTCTTCACCCCTTCCAGAGTGAACTGCTCGCTGAGCCCCAAGCATTTGTGGCCTTGCCACCTGCTTATTATTTGTTGAGGGCTTTGCAGTGAGAAACACCTTACTTTCTCTGCTCCTCCCGTAGCCCTGTTCTCTCTGCACCTGGGACCGAGGTCCAGGCATTTGCTGGGGCCAAATGGCCTTAGGAGTGGCCGAGTCAGGATGCAAACCCGGATGTGGGATGACAGTGTCCAGGCTGGCAGAGCCATAGGCAGTGCTAGGGCATGCTGACTTGGCTTCCCTGTGGGCAGCTGAGGTCCTGGCACAGAGGAGATGTCGCTGGAGGTCTGTGGAATCAAAGAACACCCTGCTCCTGCCCTGCTCCTTTGTGCAGGGCTGGATAGGCAGGAGGCCTTGGACGGAGCCTGTGGATGGGCTGACTGTGTGATCGGGGAGGCGGGGGCGCAGCTCTGACCAGCTGGGTCGTCGGGGGTGGTGCATAGACGACTCCGAGACCATGGCCCATTTCACCGGAGCAGTTCTCTGCGAAGGCAGGAAGTGGTTTGTATTTTCAGAAGGAAATGAGCAGGGCTTGCTCGTGGGGAGCTCTAGACAGCTCTGGGAAAGGGCTCCAAGGGAAACAGGCCCCGGAGGGGAGGCCAGCGCCAGCCCCTCCCTGTGAGGCGGGCAGGTGTTGACCAGCAGGGCTGACAAACGAGCTGACTGTGTCCCTTCCCTGACATTGCTGAGAGATGCCTCCCTCCAGAGGGGGTTTCTCTGGCGCTGAGACTCCAGGAGGTGCACGTGGGCCAAGCAGGAAGGGGAAAGGGGCCTAGACTCCTTTCACCACCTCAGAGACCCTACAAATCAGGACTGGCAATGGGAGGGCTAGGTCTGCTGCTCTCCTGCCCAGGAGGTGGAGCAGGAGGTACCAGAGGGGGAAGAGAACTGGCTGGGGCTGTTTGGAGATCAGAGTATCCCTTTGATTCTGCTATTCATCCATCCTTCCTTCCACCTTCCACCCTGTTCCACACCAACCCCAACTGAAGTCCCCGTGCTGGGAGTGCAGACACAGAGATGGAGATGGAGCAGGCTCAGGCTCTGACTCCAAGGGGCTCCAGACCTGGTGTGTGCATAGGCAGGTGGGTGGGAGGCTGACTAGTAGGGAGCTAATGACACAGGGTGCCCTGAGGCTGGTGACCAGCCCTGCCTGAGGGGCAGCAACAGCTTCAGAAGAGGGTAAGGTGTGAGTTAGCTCTCGATAGGTATAGGAGGCCATCAGGGGAGCAGGCGGGGAAGTGACCCTTCGGGGCACTGTGGGTGGAACCCTGCTGGGTTCTCAGGCCCCAGGGAACTCTAAGGAGAAGGTGAGGGGCAGGAGGGGGTTGCAGGCCTGGGCTGGCAGGAGAGCAAATCCCTGTGTTCTGGTTCTGCCTTAGTCCCTGATGGTTCTCCGTGTTGGGCCCGCCAGGAGCAGCCTCCGCCCTGCCCCAGGAGGTGGAGAGGAGCTCTGAAGACAGCCCTGGGCAAGGGCTTAGGCCCGAGGCAGGCACAGCTCCCTGCTTGCCTTGCTCTGGGATCTGAGCGGTGCTGCTTTCTGCCGCCTCGACCTCATGGGACTCACAACCTGGTGGGAGATGGTCATAGCCTCACAGATGGCCACCATGGAGATGGCTCTGCAGGGAGGGGTGGAAGAGAGCAAATTTGTCAGAGGAGGAGCCAGGGGAGGGGCATGCCAAGCAGAGGAAAAAACTTGTGGAGGCCGAGGCAAGAAGGAGCAGGTTCAAGGCCAGTGTGGCTGGAGCGCAGGAGCCTGGAGAGAGGATGGGAGGTGAGGCAGCCATTCTGTGTAGGGTCAGAAACCCTTGAAAAACAGAAGCGGAGATGACCAAGTGTGCAGTTTTCTGTGCCAGGGCCTGGGCTGTGCAGCAGGATGATGGGCAAGCATGCCCTGGCCTTGCTCTAAGGCTGGAGAAAAGATTTTTTTTTTTTTTTGAGACAGTTTCACCCTTGTTGCCTAGGCTGGAGTGCAATGGCCCAATCTCAGCTCACTGCAACCTCCGCCTCCTGGGTTCAAGTGATTCTCCAGCCTCAGCCTCCCTAGTAGCTGTGATTACAGGCATGCGCTACCACGCCTGGTTAATTTTGTATTTTTAGTAGAGACGGGGTCTCGCCGTGTAGGCCAGGCTGGTCTTGTACTCCTGACCTCAGGTGATCTGCTCACCTCAGCCTCCCAAAGTGCTGGGATTATAGGAATGAGCCACTGCGCCTGGCTGAAGAAAAGAATTTTTAAATAATTCACCATGGCTCCTGGATGACAGTGAGACCAGTAAGGAGACTTTTGCAAGTCCAGATGAGTGGTGGGGGGACTTGGTGCTGAAGGTTGTTCCCAGATGTCCAGCTTGATGCCCAGGGGGCCGTGGGTATGAGATGGGAGACTTTGGGAGGCAACTATAGAGAGGGGTGCCAGAAGCGATGAGCTGGTCTTGGAAGGTAGATGAGCCTGTGAGATGTCAGGTGGCCCCTGTGGCTCTGGAAAGAGAGGCCTGAGATATACAGGGAGGTAGAGATAAAGATTGCCCAGGAGAAATGGCCAGAGAGTATAGAAGGGCTCGGTGCAGAGCCTGAGTAGCTCCTGAAAATTTGCCTCCTTATTACCTCCTTGCTCCTGCGCAGGCCAGGGCCCCTGCCCCTCCCTGGGCTCTGGGCTTCCAGTCTCACCCGTTCCAAGCCATCCTTGCCAGCAGCCAGGAGAGCCCTGCTGCAATGCCAACTAATTGCATCTCTCCAGCAGCACCCCTGTGCCTAAGCCTGGCTCTATCTGGCCTCTTCTACAATCCAGTGCTCTTCTCCCAGCCCTTCTACCCTGTGCTGCCTCCTAGTGAAGGGTTAGATGTGTCATTCTGCAGCCCTTCTGGTGGCTTCATTCAGCCTTTGGGGCTTCATGTATGTTTTCCTACTGTGAGGCAGGAACCCCTACTCCCTTGTCCATCTGATGAATCCTACACATCTTTCAAGATTCAGCTCAGTGCCACCTCCTCTGAGAAGCCTGCTTTGGTTAGCCCATTTCCCCACAGAGTTAGGTCCCCTTCCCTGGATACCCCAGCCTCCTATATGCTCAGATCACTATGTTTCAGAGGGTATCACCTTCCGCCATCCCCAACAGCCTGGGAACCACCTGAGGGCAGCTCACAGGCCAGGCAGACACAGGGCAGGAGCTCAGGAGGGGAGCTGAATCGTAAGGCAAATTAAGTCTCCGTCCGGCAGGAACCTGGCCAAGGAGATGTGCTGGAGGGGTTTCCTGTCCCAGGGAGTGTGGTGGGCGTACAGTGCTAGGCACCCGCTAGGCTCCACAGAGAGAATGAGGAGGTGGGAAGATTGGAGGTAGGAGACATTAGCATAGCTGGGGCCCAGCAGATCCCTAGGGAAGATGGATGCCCTTCCCATTTGGCATGTGCGTGCAGGTGAGGATTGGACAAGCTGAGAGAAGCCTGCTAGGCAGGGGGCAGCATGAGGAAAGGCAAGATGGCAGCACCACATGGAGAACCAGTGTCGGGGCAGAGAATAGCAGGAAGTGACACTGGGGAGGGGGCTTCTGAAAGGCCCCTTAGAAACAGCTGTTCCCCTCGAGCCTCACCTCGGCCGGGCCCTGAACTTGGTGGTGTCTTAGTCTGTTCAGGCTGCTACACCAGATCCCCATAGACTGAGTGACTTAGACAACAAGCTAGCACTTCTGGAGGCTCGAAGTCTGAGCTCAGGTGCCGGCAGGTCAGTGTCTGGTGAGGACCTGCCTCCTGGTTTGCAGATGGCTGTGTTCTCCTTGTATCCTCACATGGTGGAGAGCAGAGCGAGATGAAGCAAGCTCCCTGGAGTCTCTTTTTATAAGGGCACTAACCCATCACAAGGGCTCCGTCCTCCTGACCTAATTACCTCCGAGTGGCCCCATAATAACATTGCACTGGGGGTTAAGGTTTCAACATAGGAATTTGGAGGACACATATGCAGTCCATCAAGATGGGGACCTGTGGGACCCATCTAAAGCCCACAGCCTCTGTGAGATAGGTACCGGTGTCCGCTCCACTGGATGGATACAAACCAAGGCATGGAGAGGCCTGACCACCTGCTCAGGTCAAAGGTGGGAGCAGGGGTGTCTGACTCCAAGGCCCATGCTCATGACTGCCACATCCTACTGTCTCCTCCCCACCCTACTGTCTCAGCCCCGCCCTGCTGTCTCTGCCCCACCCTGCTGTCTTCACCCTGCCCTGCTGTCTCTGCCCCACTTTACAGAGGGGGATACTGAGGTCCAGGTGTGCAGTGACTTACCTGGGGGTGCCCAGCAGGTCCAAGGAAGACAAGTACAGCCAAGCTGAGCTCAACCACCTGGTCGGGCCTCGTTTAACTGCACCCTCGACCACAGGGCCCCTCCTCAGTGCCGCTGGAGGAACTTCAGAGGCGGCATAGCTGGTAGAGGTGGGCGGGGCATGTGGCCTGGCACCTCTGCAAAGACAGACCCCAGCCCCAGCGGCCACTTTGAAGGAGGCTGAGGGCAGGGGTGGGGGCTGTGGAATTCACGGAATGGAATGTGAATTGTCTCCAGAGCTCCAGGCTGGGAGGGCCACAGGGTGAAGGGTTGGGAGAACAATGGGGGCCTAGGGAACTGGGGCTCCTGGGACAGACAGGGCCGGGCAGGGAGGGACAGGGCTGGGCTCGGCTGAGCAAGGCCCTGGGGTGCAGGTGGCTGAGATGAAACCACAGACCAGACAGGGAGCAGCCTCCTTTCCCCCAGATCCCACGGGTGCCAAGCACACTCAGCACCTGCCCCCAGGAGGAGACCGATCCTGACACCCTCCTTGTGCAGGAGGCTGAGAGGGCCATGCATGCTTTCACCGCCATGAGCTTGCCGGGCCGCAGCAGCCTGTGGGATGGGCCTAGTGGTGATCATCATACCATTGCATGGATTGGGAAGCTGAGGCCAGAGAGGCATGAATTACCCACAGCCCCTCAGAATGTCAGCGACACGTGCCCTTGATTCAGTGGGTTTATTTGAGACAGGGTTCCTCTCCCTCTCTCACCCAGGCTGGAGTGCAGTGGTGCCATCACAGCTCACTGCTGCCTCGATCTTCCAGGCTCAAGCAGTCCTCCCGCTTCAGCTTCCCAAGTAGCTGAGACCATAGGCACACACAGCACCATGCCCGGCTAACTTTTTTAATTTTTTGCAGAGATGGGGACTTGCCATGTTGTCCAGGCTGGTCTCGAACTCCTGGGCTCAAGTGATTTTTCTTCCTTGGCCTCCCAAAGTGCTGGGATTCCAGGTGTGAGCCACTGCACCCAGCCAAGTGTTTTGTCAGCACCCTATCGAGCTTTCCCACCGGGACCCACAGACCCTGGGGGAGGCCAATCAACTCAGGGCAAAGACGCCATCAGCTTCACAAGGGTGGGATTGGCTCCCTGGAGCAGTGTCTGAGTGCCAGGCAGCCAGGCAGGGGTTCCCACACGCTTCCACTCCCTCTCCATCCCTCCCTCCCCTTCCCCCGTCTCCTCCCCTCCCTCCTGAGACTAACAATTCATTGGCTTGAGAAGCGCTGGCAACTCTGCAGAGCCTGTGGCTTCCATGGTAGGCCACGTGGTATGGTAAGTTCATTCTCACCTCTCACCTTCCTTTTGGGGGCAGCAGCCCTGAAAGAAAAAGTGTGAGGGCTTTGGGGTCAAGTCCGCTCTGCGGCTTCCTGCATTATGCCCTTGGGGACCCCACTTCACCTCTCCTGCCTCCTTTGACAGCTGCTGTGAGGATTTCGTGAGCCACCTGCAGTTATAGGAAAACCCCAGGCCCTGGACACATATCCTCATATCCTCCCCCAGGCCCTTCTCTCCAGCCCCTCTGTGTCCAGGGTAGTCAGCAGAGTCAGCGGCAGGGGCCAGGCTGAGGTCAGGGCTGTGCTGAGGCAGAGGAGGGTCTGCCCTGCCCGGGCACAGGAGTCCAGCCTCTGCCTTCAGAGTGGGTGAGCCCCTGGGGGTATCTGCCAGGGTCCTGCTTAGTGTCCCTAGCAGGGGACAGTAGGGTCTCTGACACAGAGAATGCTGCTCATCCCTGGCCCAGAGCCTGTTTTAGGGTAGAGCTGACCAGCTGCTCCCTGGGAATTATGCTACACTGGGTGCTGAACACGCACGCTTACAGCCCCTGCCTCCATCTCACAGTCTACGACACTGTCTGAGGCCGTCTCCTGCTGCTGTCACGGACACCATAGACTGGGTCATATATAAAGAACAGCAATTTCTTTCTCACAGTTCATGAAAGCCCTGTCCACACCCCAAGGCTGCACCAGGCCCCACATTCTGAGGCCACTGAACACCAGACCCCTCCCTGCACCTGCCCCGGGATGGGGGACCCTGGAGCCCAGCCAGGCTCCTATCCACACAGTGGGCGCCCCTTTCCTGGGCCATCCTGATGCTTCTGTCAAGGCTCTGGAGTCCTCCCTGACCCCAGCACACTCCCCAGGCCTGCCGCCCCGGTCCCTCTGCCTTCTTCCTCGGCCCTGTGCTGTGCCTCCCACACTGTGGGCAGATTTTCTTCCTCAAGCACCTGCGTCCTGTGCAGCAGCCTCCCCAGCACAGGCCTCACAGGCATTTACCGCCCTCACTGTCCCCCACACACCCCATCCAGCCTCCACTCCCACTGCTGTGTCCCCATCGCGTCTTGGTCTTTGAGCCATACCATGGGCCACCCTTGTGCCCAAATGGGCCAGGTCTCCTCAGGCGTTCAGTGTGTTTTTCTCTCTGCCTGGAACTTTCCTCCCAAAAGCGAACATTTCCTAGGTGCCTAGATTCACCCTGAGGAGCCCTGTTTGTTTGGGGGTGATGTCTGCATCCCCTTGGAATGAGTGAGGCAGATTCGGAGGTGGGGAGCCCGGGGGAGGAAGTGGGTAGTCCAGATGAGGGATGGGAGAAGCAGGCTGCAGGGAGATGGGGAGGTGGGGAGTGCCTGAGACAGAGTCCCAACCCTTCCCTGGGCCTGTGTCAGCCACAGGGCCCTGCAGATGGTACCCCCCAGCCCCTATCAGGATCACAGGGAGTCAGAAAGAAGTCCCCTAATGTAGATGGGAATCCCAGCATCCAGAGAGGGCCAGGGACCTCCAGAGTCACAAGGAGGCAGGGACAGGGCCTTCCCAGTCCAGGCTGGTGAAACCTCCTCTGGTGCACTGGTGCCCCTACCCCCACCCCAGGGCCCCACCTAGGGGAGGTGTGGGCATAAGTAGCTGAGACCAGCCCCCCTGCCCAGCCTTTCCCAGAAACATCCCACAGAGTCCCATGGCAGGCGGGCTCAAGGGCACCTGGCTTCCCCAGCACCCTCGCCCACCATGGCCCCTGCACTTTCCCGTCTGTGATTTCTGGCAGCAGGAAGGAGCTGGCCGGGCTAGTATTATTTTCCTGGTTTGCCTGACTGCTATGATGGTTCCTAAAATCATACAGTGGGGCTGCTGCCATCCTGTTTGGGAGCGGGGGGGCTCCTTATCTGAGCAGACCACAGCTCCGCTCCTGCCTGGAGCCCAGCCAGGACAGCCACACAGGTGCCCTGAGGTCATGTAGCAAGAGCAGTGGTAGAAAGCTTAGGCAGGGGACCACCGAGGACACTCACACACATTGTCTCGCTGGACACTTCAGCCAGTGGGTCAACTGGGCAGAAACGGAGGTTCTGAAAGGGTAAGGGGCTTGCCCAAGACCACTCCACAGGTCCCAAGTTTCCAGGCCCTTGTGCTGTTTCTTCAACCCCCACCCCAGACAGTGAGCAGGGAGGTTCCAATGCCTTGGCCCCAACGGGGGAGACCTGGCTGTTCCTGCTCCCTGCCTCCCCTTCTTCCACGACGTGGCCAGAACCTGGCTGGGAGCAGGAGGCCGGGGTCCTCGGCAGCCCCTGGCATGGCGAGCTGTGTGAGTTCCCCTCTGAGCTCTGGACTCGTGGCTGCTCTGAGGACCCCTGCCCAACAATGGCCGAATTCTCACTCCCCCCACCCAGGCCCTCATCTCTCCACAGGGCATGAGGCCACCAAGTCTCTCCCTACTGGGAATGGGAGACCTAAGGTAGTGGTCAGAGTCTCTTTCTGCCCACAGGACCAGTGGGCACCCCAGGAGTCTGTTCTAAGGAACCCCACTGTTCCCTGTTCTAAGGACAACAGAAGGCAGCAGGTGGTTCTGGGCCAGCCGAGTGGCCCAGGTGGCAAGCTGCAGGAAGGAATGGCCGCAGGACGAGCAGGGCCCTGCAGCCTGGCTGGCGGTCCCCGAAGTCCTCTGTCGAATGTTGGCTTCGCAACTCAGGCAGTCTCCTCAGCTCCCCAGCCTCAGTGTCCTTGCCTGGAAAGGGAGGAAGTGGTAGCACTTATTCCATGCAGTTTCGTGAGGATCCCGTGTTAGGGCCTATGAAGCACTTAGCAAGTGTCTGACACCTAGCAGATGCTTGACAAGATGCAGCTGAGTATTATTCTGAATATTTTTTAACAAGTGGTGGGCAGGGCCAGCTTCACTAGGAGCAGCCCTGGAGCTGAGGGCTAGACCTGATTTAGAGGCAGGCGAGTCCCTCTCCACCGAGAGCCCACCCACAGTGTCAGCCCATCATCAACTCCGCCCTGAACACCTCAAGGGGGTGTTACTGCTATATCCACCTGCAGGAGTGCCCTGTGAGGCTGCACACATTCGAGGGTAGATCTGGGTCTCTATGGGGTCCCGATGCTCATATGCCACACTCCACCTGGCCTCTCATGTTTAACCCTGCCCTCTCCTTGTGAGGGGGTGTCTCTGAATATGTGGGCTACCCCAGGAGCTGCTGTTGCCCTGCCCTCACTCTGCTGTGGGGACCTGACCTGTCTTCTCGTGCCCGGCTCTTTCTGGCTCAGCGCAACTGCAGAGCTGTCACCTCAGCCTTTGATGACATCTTTACTTCTTGCGCCCTGTTGTTCAAGCATCCGATCTGGCCCCTGTCTTCTCCCTCAGCCTTTGAACTTGACCAGGGTTGGAACTGGGTCACCCACTGTCTGGGCCTCCCCACAGGTGTGAAGCTTCAGGCAATTCCTTCCCCAGCCACTGCCCCCTGTTTCACCCCCTCACATGCAGACACCTGCTGAGTGGTATTCAATGACAATACGTTCCCTCGGTCAGCAAATATTTGCCGCCTGTGGTTCAGCCCACCTGCAGGCCACCCAGGATAGGAGCAGAGGGGAGAGTGGCCATGAGCCAACAGCGGCAGGCTGCAAAGGACACCATTATCATCTCTGCATCACCAGAAATGTGGGGGCCAGGACCCTACATTTCTCCAAAGCTGGACATGGAAGGAATGTTCTACTTTGGAGAACGGCCTGCTCTGGGCTCCATGGACAAACTGGACCTTGTCCAGAGGAGGCAAAGTTAGACAGATCCTCCAATGCTTCCTGATGTCTGGTTGTTGAGACTATTACATATGGACGATAGAATTTGAGATGATTTTAGGTGATTCATGAAAAACTTACAACATCGTATAGAATACTGTCATAAACCCCGTGTCTGAATCATCTGACTTCAACAATCATGGTAAAACATCCAGTTGCCTCCACCTCCAGCGTGAAGTCTTCACTCATCTCAACATTTTGGTCACAGCATTGACTTCTCCTGGGACCCTTGAGCTGGTTGAAAGCAGGAGTGACGCTGGTCTATGTGGGTCCTCGGCCCACGACAGGGCCTAGTCCACTTTAGGTGGCATCAAGGTAGTTGGATTGAATCACCAAAAGAAGGTGGGAAGGACCCAGCGGCCCAGCATCTTCTGAGCACCCGCTCTGGTTAGGGAGCTCTCCCACCTGTCACCCCTTTGTGAAGGAGGGACTATAAGCCCCATTTTACATATGAGGAATTGGAGACAGAGAGAGGTTGAGTGTCTCACCCAAGTTACACAGCATCATGTGGAAGAGGCGGGTTGGGAACCTACGTCTGTCTGGTCCTAAATGGCTCTGTAATTTTTGTCAATCCACACCAGAAAGATTTTGCCATTTTTTTAACAAAAGAAAGTTGATTTGGGGAGCAGTTTGGGGTGCCCCAATCCTGTTCCTGTCCCTATTGCCTGAAGGGCCTGGCCTGAGTCAGCTGGGCGAGTGAGATGGGGGACATGGTCTTCCACACCCCCAAAAGGGCATCCCCTCCTCTGCCACCACTCCCAGTGTCCTTAGAGTGGAGAGGACACACTGTCCTCAGCCCTAGACCTGCTGGTCACTTGCCTAATCCCGCTGCCTCTCCATCCTCCATCAGTGCTCAAGGGGGCACAGGGCATCGGGTGGCTAACCTCTCAGGGACTTGGAGACCTAGTAGGCTGACCCACCCACTTTTCAGACAGAAAGACTGAGGCCTGGAGAGGGGAAGAGGCTTTTGAAGCAATTCTAGGGTAGTCTTTCTCATGCATACGCTGTGCCTTTGTTGAAAGGGATCCTACGTTCGTGTCCTGGCCCTTGCCTGACTTGCTGGTTATGAGGGTCAGTATTATCATAACAACCCTATAAGGTAAACATTGGTATTAGTGTCACCACACAGATGGGGCAGCTGGGACAGAGAGGTGAAGGTGACCTTGCCCACAGTCACACACAGGTGTCTGGAATTTGAACCCAGAAGTGTGGCTCCAGAGTGCCCATGCTTAGGTAATTGCTGGGCTTCCAAGGGGGCCGGGTAATGCTGCCCTTGGCCTGAGGTCCCCCGGCCTCCTGCAGTGCACCCCTCACCTAGTGCATCACCCACTCACCTACCCTGCAAAGGAGGCTTGGATGGGCTATTTGCCCCCGCACTCCAGCAGGAAGCAGGGAAACAAGAGGGCCCTGGCGGAGCTGCCGTCTCCCCTGGCTCTGCTGAGAGCACCCCAACCTACCAAGGGCCAGGTGGGCCTCCCCAGTTCATCCTGCTCGCAAAGCCAACAGACCGTGGCGTTTGCAGACCGTGACCTCCTCCCGGCAGACAGCAGCTCTGGCAGCTCCATCGTCATTGCCAACTCCAATGCCTCAATGCACATGGCGGGGCCCAGCCACAGAGCCCAGCCCCCTGCCTCCCTGAGCCCACCCATGCGAGCCAGAGAGGGGCTGCGGGTGGTGAAGGAGGCCTGGGATGGAGGGGCAGGCTGACAGGCAGGGTCAGCTGTGCTGTGGTGTGGCTGTGTGACCTTGGACAAGTGACTTGAGCTCTCTGAGCCTGCCTCGCTTCACCCATTCTTTTGTAGTGGCTCTTTCAGGGAGCCACAGTGTGGAAACAGGATTTGTAAGGGGCAAACCACTGTGCGGATGGGAGGGGCTCCTGCTATGCTCCTGTTCTGTCCCATGACCCATTTGTCCCGCCCTTTCCAAGTGACCCCTGTGGTCACGTCACATTGACGAGGAATGCTCTCGTGCGCTTCAAGGACCATTGCCCTGGCTCGAGGGCCAGCTCTGCATACACTCACGCCAGACCGTCCCAGGCAGGCGGGGGCTGCAGGGTCTCCCATCTAGCCCCTGCCTATGCAGAAGAGGCAAGAAGGCCTGGACAGGAAGCCGCCTGGGTGTGGGAGCAGCGAGCACAGGAGAGGGTGTGGGCTGCAGTGGAGGCAGCCAGGCCTCCTGTGGAGCTGTGAGGAAGGCACAGCTTTGGAGTCAAAGAGCCCTTCATTCAGGTTTTGGCCTGAAGACCTGGGGTGCACGGGGCCGTGCTGCCGTGCTGGTTGACCCTGCACCACTCTGGGGGCCACCTGGCCCGAGACTGTCAACAGGAATTTGTGTATTTTTTAAGACAACGTTGTGCTTGCAGGAAGGGGCGGCTTTGGTGGATGTGCGAAGGTGCCAGCTCCCCTTCTGTCATTTATCTCTTCCTGCCTCTCCTGCACTTGCTGAGGGACTGCTCTAGGGAAAGGACTGGGTCTGATGGTCTCTACCCGGAACCCAGGACAGGGCCTGCCAGGCATTTGCTGAGTGCTTGAGTGACCCCTTGTGTGTGCCCAGCACCTGAGGACCCTGTTCAGGGCCTGCACCCGAAGGAGCCCCTCAAGCCCCAGACAGATGCAGGGACATGAAATGCCCAGGTGGGCCAAGAAGGGCATCCTCCCCAGACAGATGCAGGGACATGAAATGCCCAGGTGGGTCAAGAAGGACATCCCCACAGGTCCAAGCCCACAGTGTGTGATGTCCCCTCTGCCTACCCAGAGACCCCCTGCCAGGGCTGTCTGCAGGCCTTCAGGGTATACCTGGCACACAGGACCAACTGGGGGTTGGGGACTGCAGTCAAGCCGGGGTCTGACCTTTGTTCAGACTCACACATCTCCCCAGAGCCTCCCAGGCCTCCCAGTCACTCCCTTGGGTCTTGGGTTCAGGAAATTGGAAGAGATTTCAGGTATGGAAAGGGTCACTGTGATGCTGACATGTGACATGACAATGTGGTGAAAGGTAGCACCCGTGGGCTCTGAAGTCAGACAGAGCCAGTCCGAAGTTCAGCTTTGCCACTTGCCAGCTGTGTGATCTTGAAAAAGTTCCTCTCCGAGCCTCAGTTTCACAGCATTAAGAAAGAAAACTGCTCCCAATCCTTGCTGGGCTGTAATTATTTCCCTGTCACATTCACTTAGCAATTTCTGCCTCACTTGAGCTTCTCATCAGGCCTGCATTTTACCCCTGGGAAACTGAGGCTTGATGAGGCAGTAGTCCCGGCTTTGCCATGTGACCTTAGGAAAGTCATCTCCCTTCTCTAGGCCAATGAAGAGGTCAGAGGAGACGTTCCCCTGGGTCTCATCTGCCCTCTGGAGTCTGTGTTTAGGTTTTGTGGCCTGGCCTCTGGGATCTTGACTGTTCCCACTCAGTTGGGGGGTGTAAGCCTGGGCCTGTGTGTGGGTTGCGTGTGTTGGGGAGGAGGGAGGCAGTTGTTTTTGGTCATCAGCTGGCCAGGCCAGCCCCTGGGGGTGCATCCTCGGAGCCCTATCTCTACATGAACTTTCTCTCATCCCCAAATTGCACACAAGGCACTTTTTGGGATCGATTTACCTCCCCTGTGGCCCCCCTGGCCCATTTTACATTTGTCAGGAAGAAATCGGAGGAGCCATAGCTGCCCTCCCTCACCTCACCCACCCCGGGGACATTCCAGGATTAGACAGGAATGGAGGTGACAGCACAGAGAAGAATAAATCTTGAAAGACAAGGTTCCACATTTTCTCCATTTAGTACAAAACAATGCATTCCAAAACCCAGTTCAGCCAAGGGGAGCGTGGAGGCTGGAGGCAGGAGAGGAGGGCAGAAGACTAGATTTTGATAAACAGAACCTGCTCCCCGTGAGTAGGGATGCTCAGCCTGGGCCCACCAACAAGGCAACTGTGTCCTGCATTCATTGCCCGCTGACTGGCCAGAGTCTGACATTCTGGCCACCCTCCGCTGGCTATTCTAGCCACCATCCATCAGGTCATGCAAGGCATGAGGCCAGGAGGGAGCAGGGAGGCCTGGGGCTTTGCAAGGTGTGAGCCTCTATGGCTGGAGGGTTTCAGCAGAGATAAGAGGACCACTGGGCGAGGAAGTTATATGAGGACCCCAGCCCGGCTCCAAGTCAGACAGGCGAGGGTTTGCCTGTTGGCTCCCTCTTCCACTAACTGGTTGCCTTTAGCAGTTGTCTGTTACCTGAGCCTCTGTTTTCTCATCCGTAACCTAAGGATGATTACACCTTCTCCCAAGATTGTTAGGGGGACCAAAAGTGGCAGTGTCTGTTCCATTCCCAGCCGGAGGCATAACAGTGGGAACAAAAGGAGTATCGTGGTAGTGGGATTTGCTGTGTCGCTGTCTCACTATGGCCACTGTAACAAATCCCACAAACTCAAGGACTTAACACAAATGTATTACCTTACAATTCCATAGGACAGAAGTCCAAAATGTACTTTACTGGGCTAGCATCAGAGTGTCAGAACTGCGCTCCTTTACAGAGGCTCTGGGGAGATTCTGTTCTCTTGCCTTTCCCAGCTTCTAGAGGCTGCCCGCGCTCCTTGGCTCGTGGCCCCCTTCCCTCCTCAAAGTCAGCGATGGCTGATTGAGTCTTTCCTGCCTCCCATCACTCAGACACGGACTCTTCTGCTGCCTCCTCTTTCACTTTCAAGGACTCTGTGCTTACAGTGGCACACCAGGTAATCCAGCATTATCTCCTGATTTTAAGGTCAGCAGACTAGCACCCGATTTCCGTCTGTGATCTTAATTCCCCTTTGCCATTTAACATAACATATGCACAGGCTCCAGGGATCAGGCTGTGGACATCTTTGGGGTGGGGAGCATATTCTGCCTACCACTCCATTCAAGTAACTCATTTCTCCACCCAGGACAGGAAGACTTTCCTATCCCTGTTCATCAAGAACTGGTGAATGCTATGGACTGGTAGCGCCGTGTGCTGCTTTCCTTTCTTCTCTCTTTTCAGTAGGAATTTTTATTGCAGTTACCCAATTCTCTCTGCCATTATGGAGTCATGGTCTGTTGGAGGGATAATCTTTCAGCCACAGATTGCAAGACCTCAAGAATACATCTAACTCTGAAGGAAAATAATATAAGTCACCCAGAGATTCTGAACTCAGTATTATGAGTCTCTGATTTGTCTTCTATTTGAGAGAGGGGAGGAAGTGGGAAGGTATTATTTTGTGTGCAAGTAAAGGCATGCATAAATGTCAGCCCATCAAAGGGGTGGACTGTGTGGGCAGTTATTATCTTGTCCTCAACATCCTTTCCCCTTTTATTCTGGTGGCAGGACTCTGCTTTTGCTCTAAGGTAATTATTCCTCTCATCCACTCTTCCCTACGCATTGGCTCCTATATTTCAGATAGTGTTGTCCCCACCCCCAACTCCAGAGCTCCAGAGCTGGCCGTGAGACATAGGCCCCATCAATCAGAGCTTCACATATTCCTGGCCACAGGGACTTGTTCACAGATGGACTCATAACCCGTTAGAAGCAATGGGTTACATATTTGAATGCTTGCTGGGTCTACTGACAAAGGAGGACTCTTACAAAAATTTTTTTTTGGCTGGACCTGAACCTGGAAGTTAATTTTATAGTTATCTCTTCACCACTTGGAGCCTAAAAATGAAGCCAACATGGGAACCAGGAGAACCGAGAGATGGAGTGAGCAGGTCCTGGGGACAGAATTTGAGCCCCTAGATAAAGCCATGCCTGAAACTCTCATGCCCTTGGACTTTCCAGTTAGATGACTTAATATTTTTCTTTTCCTTCTTTCTTTTTTTGACTAAGCCAATTTTTGTCACTTTATGTGACAATGAGATTGTTGATTATAAATCATATGCTTTAGCACTCTGTCGTTTATTTTTTGTTTATTTTATTTTTTGAGACAGAGTCTTGCTCTGTCACCCAGGCTGGAGTGCAGTAGCACAATCTCAGCTCACTGAAACCTCTGCCTCCTGGGTTCAAGCAGTTCTCCTGCCTCAGACTCCCAAGTAGCTAGGATTATAGGTGGGTGCCACCATGCCCAGCTTCTTTTTTTTTTTTTTTTTTTTTTTTTGTATTTTTAGTAGAGATGGGGTTTCATCATGTTGGCCAGGCTGGTTTCAAACTCCTGACCTCAAGTGATCTGCCTGCCTCAGCCTCCCAAAGTGCTGCGATTACAGGCGTGAGCCACCATGCCCGGTGCACTCTGTTGTTTATAAAGAGCATTTATATTCATACCTCATTTAATCACCACCTTAAGCGCACAAAGTAAGAATTATTAGCCCTATTTTTTTTTTTTTTTGAGACAGGGTCTCACTCTGTTGCCCAGGCTGGAGTGCAGTGGTGTGATCTCAGCTCACTGCAGCCTCTACCTCCTGGGTTCAAGTGATTCTCCCGCCTCCAAGCAATTCTCCCGCCTCAACCTCCCAAGTAGCTGGGAGTACAGGTGCATGCCACCACACCCGGCTAATTTTTGTATTTTTAGTAAAGATGGGGTTTCACCATGTTGGCAAGGCTAATCTTGAACTCCTGGCCTCAAGTGATCCACCAGCCTCGGCTTCCCAATGTGCTGGGATTATAGGCCTGAGCCACCAAGTCTGGCCTATTAGCCCTATTTTATAGTTAAGATAACTGATCCAGAGAGAGGAAATGTGATTTGTTCACAGTTGTGGCACATTAGGTAAGGGCTAGGGCTAGGTTTTCTAAGGTGATAACTAGTGTTTTTTCTCCTCTCTTGTGTCACCTTCGTGGAAGGTGAGGAATCAGAAGTTCTGGTAAGAAGTGGAGTTTGAGCTGAACCTTGAGGAACCGGTAGGAGTCCATTAGAAGAAGACAGGCCAAAGCTTTGGGGAGGGAAAGGGCAGGTGTGATGGAGAGAGGTGGGCAGTCTAGGGCCCATTGAGCCAGGCGATGTGAGGACAGGCACGCAGGTGGACAGGCAGCACCACCTCACTGCTGAATGGAGGGATTGCTACTTAAAAGTCCCCAGGGGCTGGGCACGGTGGCTCACACCTGTAACCCCCAGCACTTTGGGAGGCTGAGGTGGGAGGATCCCTTGAGGCCAGGAATTTAAGACCAGCCTGGGCAACATAGTGAGACCTTGTCTCTACGAAAAATAAAAACATTAACTGGGCATGGTGGCTCGTGGCCATGGTCCCAGCTACTGGGGAGGCTGAGGTGGATTACTTGAGCCCAGGAAGTTGAGTGAGCTGTGATCACACCCCTGCACTCCGGCCTGGGTGCCAGAACAAGACCCCATCCCCTGACCCCCACCCAAAAAAAGCCTCCCTGGGGATGTATATGGGACGGAGATGTCTAAGGAGGATAACGGTGGGTGCAAAGGGGCAGGGAACCAAGGCTGGATATTCAGGTCCCAACATCTGGGAACACTGGCTTTGGAAGAGGCTGCAGGGTCTGTCCTGAGTCCCACAGATCACACAACGCGGAGTGGTGCCCACTTCACTGTTTCCAGAAGTGACTCTTTTGTTTCAGGTCTGGAGAAGGGGCCCACTGCCATGTTTTCTTGATGTCAGACAGTCCTGGGTTTCCATTTTGCCCCTTCTGCCTCCAAGATGTGTGACATTGGATGACTCACATCACCTTTCTGAACTGCAGTGCCCCATCTGTAATTACATCTTAAGCTCATAAAGTAAGAATGATCAGCCCTATGTTTTTTTTTTTGAGACAGGGTCTCACTCTGTTGCCCAGGCTGGAGTGCAGTGGTGCGATCTCGGTTCACTGCAACCTCTACCTCCCAGGTTCAAGCGATTCTCCCACCTCCAAGCGATTCTCCCGCCTCAACCTCCCGAGTAGCTGGGAGTACAGGTGGGCGCCACCACACCCAGCTAATTTTTGTATTTTTAGTAAAGATGGGGTGCCCCATCCGTGGTGAGGATCATCCGCAATGAAAGTAAAGCATGGTGCTTGGCACTAGGTGGGTGCTCTGCGAACTGCAGCTATCACCACCACCTTCACCCTCATCGTCATCCTCATCATAGTGGCCTAGACCCTCTCCTTCCATTCTTTCTCCCACTACAGCCAACACACAAGAAGCCTGATTCTTCTCACGGGCGCCTTTGGGCCTGGAGTTCTGTTTCTGTGCAGCTTGGAGCCGGGAGTCTGATTCCTTGCCCTGTGGAAGGAGACATTCAGTCCTTGGACTCAGGGCCACTGTAACTCTTACCGTGACTGCAGGTCAGCACTTGTCCTTTCGTGCTTGTCCCCCTTCTCTGCTTGCTCCTCATGGGGCAAGCCTGTGTCTGTCTTGATTGGTGCCTCGCTCAGTGCCTGGTGTGTAGAAGAGGCTTCCTCAATGTTTGCTGGAAGAAAGGCTGAATGAGTGACCTGTGATTGAACTCCTGGAGTGAGCAGCAGAAGGCCTGGTGCCGTGGCAAGGCCTCCAGCCTCTGGGTTCCCTGGGAGGCCCTCCACTGACCTCCTGTGAAGAGGTGGTGGAGCAGGAGGAGCTGGTCCCGGCAGCTCTTCGAGATAGGTAAGATTTATCCTCATTTTAGAGTTGAAGAACTGACGTTCACAGGGGCCTGCCCATCATCAGCCTTCCAATCACTGGTGGCTGGGACTTGATCCAAGATCTGTGCCCAGGGCCTGCCTCTCTCAAAGCCCATCCACTGCTAATTTCAGTGCCCACAAATCTTCATGTTTATTTTCATCTGAATGTTTTATTTATTTCAACCATGATTTCTGTTTACAATAGAGGCTTTTGTTCTTCAAAATGATATTGGATAAACCTAGAAAAAGGGGCGATCATTCTTGAAGTGTTTTCCAAAGCCTATGATGATGAAGAGCTAGACTGGGGTGCCAGCTCCTACTATTGTTCTCCAAGACCCTAATGAAAGTCATTACACAAGCAAGCTGCTAACCTATAAGCAAATGTGTCAACCTACGAACAATCAGGCAATTCCCTGATCCTCATTGGCTATTAGCCAAGTGCTGGATATTATCCAGCTGAGTGGGTTGCACAACACTCTCCCTGGAGGGATATTGTTGGATGGGAGGGATTTTCTAGCTCGTGACTTGGATGAACCTGGAGTTATTTCCCTATTGAGCAGCCCCAGCCTGAGAGGCACCAGCAGCCTCTGCTGAGGGGTGGCTGGGACAGAGTGGGGGTGTGGGCTGGCCCAGTCTGTCCATGCCTGGCCTGGTGGTGTGGCCCTCAGAAGTCTCATTAGGATTTAGGTCTACATAGTGGCCCAGGAGAGCTCTCTGGAAACCCAGCAGCCATGCTGGGGAGGGGGCCTGGTTTCCAGGGAAGCAGGGCACCCTGAGCTCAGCAGGGAGAGAGGGCCAGAGCCGGAGGAGAGGCCGGAGCAGCAGGGGAGGAGACCTTGGCCCTCGGAACTGAAGGGCCCGGGGTGGGGGGAGGACGCCATGTGGGAAGAGGGCAGGAAGGGGGATTTGGCACAGGCCTCTGCTGCCTGGTCTCAATTTAGTTGTGAGGAGCCTCCTAATAGCCGGGTGAGAGCTGTGCACGCTTTCCTGAGAGCCTGCTAAGTGTTTATGGAATGATTTGTGAGGAGAAGTTTCTTTGGAAGCAGCTTGGGGAAGGTATGTTATTAAGAGCTCTTTCTCCAAGTTCCCCTTGGCCCGCTTCCCCCCTGGCCCCTGGGGTCTGGGCAGCCCTGGTCACAGCAGCTGTTTGCTATTTTGTAGGCCATGGGGCTGGGGAGCACACTGGGGCTGGGGGAAGATGGGGAAGTGGGGTGATTTCCTCCTCCCTGAGGCGGTGTAGGGCAGCCGAGGAGTGCTGGAAACACGGTCGGGAGTCTTCCTCTGAGCGGGAGCATGGCGTTCGCCACAGGGGCCCCAAAGGAGAGAGGTCAGCGGGCCAGAGGCAGCTGAGAGGTTACAGGCGATGGGGACAAAAGTGTAGCCACTAGCCATCTAGCAATGTGGAACTCACTGGGGGTAATATGGACATGCTAAAAGGATGAGATGGGCCCATGGTTTGTCCACCAGACTGGGAGCTCCCTGGGGTCAGGGAATGTCTGATCATCTTGATGTCCTCCAGTGTCACTGGATACTTGGGGCTGGCCCAGGGCAGGGGCTCGGCTTGGTGAGTGGCGGGCCCCAGAAGGGCCTCTGAGCAGCTACTGACTCATTCGCCTTCCCCCAGCCAAGCATCCCGCCCAGAGCAGGGTCATTATAGCCAGGCCAGGACACAGTGAGGACACTGGGCCAGCCCTGGAAGTTCAGTGAACTCTGAATCAATCTACAAATCATCCTGTCAGCAGAAATTTGCCCAACCTGGTTGCCGCAGAACAGCCTGTATACCATCAGGTGAGAGCAGCTGGCTACATAGGTCTGCCAGGAAGCAGCCAGTGACTGGCCAATTCTGATTCTCTGAGACCCCTACCAGGACATGTGGACCCACCATGAATCTTTGTCCCAACCTACTGGCACAACAGCCTTGGGATATTAGGGTTTTTTAATCTCTGATTTTATAGCTGAGAAAACCAAAGCCCAGAGATTAAAGCCACACTGCTGAGGTCACACCATGAGTACCTGCCCAGGTAAGGATCAAACTCAGGTGCTCAAGACCAAAGCTGGTAGTCTTACCTGTAAGGTACATGGCCGAACACACCCCACTCTGTCATCTCACTTGGCCCATTGCATTGTCATTGTCTATGATGTCTATCTATACGTTTGACTCCCCACTTACCTGACAGCTCCCTGAGAATAGGAGTCAGGTTGGCTTCATCCTTGGTCCTTAAGTCCCTGTACTGTACAGGGCCTGGCACAGAGGAGATGGGTGGATGATGGATAGATGGGTGGATGGATGGGTGATGGGTAGATGGATAGATGAATGGATGGATGGAGGATGGATGGATGGATGGGTGGATGGATGGATGATGGATGGATGGGTGGATGGATGGATGATGGATGGATGAATGGATAGAGGGTGGATGGATGGATGGATGGAGGATGGATGGATGGATGATGGTTGGATAGAGGATGGATGGGTGGATGGTGGATGGATGGGTGATGGATGGATGGATGGTGGAGGGATGGATGGATGGATAGATGGATGGTTGGATGGGTGATGGGTGGCTAAACTCTAGGTCAGAATTTGGAAGACAGAATTCCAAGTAGAAGCATCTTCATAAGCAAATTAGCAAAGCTCACAGCATGGTGGGGGTCTTAGAGAGTGGTCTTCCTATAGTGAAGAGGTGTGTGCCTTTGTAGCAGTGATCTCAACAGGTGTCAAGTACCGCACCAAAGGACTGTTTTGGCAATTTGTGGGAGTGGGTTTTAATGTTATGATGATTGAGGGTCTCCACTGGCATTTTGCAAGTGGGGACATTTAAAAATCTTGTGGGACATTTTGGTGAATGAAAGTCCTATGTCTTTAGCTTAACTCTGTTTTATGTATAAGCATAAATTATTTTTAGCATGATTCTAGTACACCCTGAGTTTTCCAAGAATACAACCACCTTGCAAATTGAAGGAAGATAGTCCTTTATTCAGAACATTATAGAGACTGGTTCACCATTTCACAAAAATTACATCACTAATTGCAATACTTCCCATGATGTTTGAGGACTAAAGTGGCACACCTGGCCCCATGTGCACACACAGCAGTTGCCACCATGGTGGGCCTCCATACAGACCCTTCTATTAAGTCTTCTAGGGTAGTCAGCCCTGAGCACGAAAACAGAGAAATATGTATTTTTACTATAAGTTCCTTTCCATGTATTTCATTTCAGTTTTATTCAGTGTTGCGCTGGAGCCAAGTCCCATGAGAGCAGACTGTGTTCATTTCTCTCCACTCCGCATTCTGTGTCAGCGTGTTGGTTTGAAATCAGTCATGATGGAAGTATTTACACAACAGAAGTTGGCGAATGATATAAATTAAGTTTTTTTAAAAAATCCTTCAGAGATTGTTAAATGTTTGCCAACTCACCACTGGGCTTTTTTCATTGTGTGTGGAGGCAGGCTATATTATCTACGAAGATCGTTTCAGTATAGTAAAGGGGGCGTTGGGGCCCACAGGGTGGAAAACCACGGATGGAGGGAAATGAGCCCGCGGATGGTTATGGAGGCAAGCACCTCCTGCCCATGGCAGGTAAGAAGTGGGCTTCTAAGGATGCCAGAGAGCTTTGAATCCTGGAGAGGAGACCTGGGGGTGGGGGGTCAACCATGGAAGATCCTGCTCTGCCCCCTCCACCACAAGGAAGAGGAGCTGGAGATAATCCCTGCTCTCTTTCTCTGAAGAATTTAGCAGTGAGCAATTCGGCATGGCAGATGCTGGGGAGACTGGGTTGTGCTAGGCTATTTTGTTCTTTGTGGTTCTGACAGATAAAACTGCTCAGAAAAGGAGAGACAAGGTGGCTTTGACACTGACCAGCCCTTGACTTGTCATCCTGGGTGTTTTGACCCTCCATCAAGTCCCCCTTCGTGTCAGTCCCAACCCTCCCCACCCTGTTGGACTGCTGCCCACTGCCCAGGGGTTTGACATCTCTCTAATATCAACAGCTCCCAGTTTTTGAGCTCTGACTTGTGCCACATGCTTCTCTGAATTACTTCCATCTACCCCCCACCTCCAGTGGAAGGTCATCTCAGTTTCCCCATTTTTTTTCAGATAAGACGAGCTCAGAGACAGGATAGGACTTGCCCAAGGTCACCTAGCCACCCAGTGGTGGAGCTGGCACCAAAAGCCAGGCTGTCTGCCTGCCCACGGGGCTCTTAACTCCACACTTCCACTTTCACAGGGAAGATGGTATCTGCTTAGCCCATTCCTCTGATGAGGTACAAAGTGTAGGTCAGACCTGGAAGAGACCAGAGGAGTGACCTAATCCTATGATTCTAACCAGTTCATAAATCCACCCCACTCCCAACACACACCAGCCTCATCATGAAAGAAACTGGTCCCCCTGCGAGAGAAGCAGAGGCCCTCCTTTTCTAAGGAGAGATATTTTTGCTGGTCTGTTTATCGTGTAGGTACAGCAGGCTGAATAATGGTGATTTCAGTGGGGTTATTGGGCGCCAATGTTATTGCTATGGCTTTAAAACACAAACAGAAAAAGAATCTATTAGTCACCGAGGAGTGTCATAAGCCTGCTGAGTAATCCGCCTGCCGGCCATTGTACCTGTGATTTGCAGGGATGATACATGAAATACCACAGCCAAATTCTCCGATACTTGCAGGTGGGTGTGGGGCCCATGGGGCACAGGGGTCTTGGGCCTTGTTCTGGAAACCCTGCTTCCTACTGATGGACTGAGGACCCCTGCTCTAGTTCAGCTTCTCATTCCACAGATAGGGAAACTGAGGCCTAGAAAGGAGAAATGGTTTGCCCAAGGTCACCCGGCATCTTCAGGACAGGGTCAGGGCTGGAAGCCAGTTTCTGCTGGCTGTCTGCAATCTGGGAGGACAGCGAGTGCTCAAGAGCTGTGGCTGAGGCCCTGTGGTATATTCTCCATCCCTCTCTGACCTGCTTTCCTCCTCCCTCTGACATTCCTTGGCTGACCCCAGACCCTCTTCTCCTCCTCTCTGCAGATAAGGCTGCCAGGGTTTCCAGAGAGGCTTGGGGACAGGGTGTGGCTTCCAGAATGTCCAGAAATAGGGACGGGCTGGAGAGAGCCAAGATTTGTGTCTCTTCTCCCCTACCCTACGCCTGTCCATTCACAGCTGTGTGGGTGGATCCAGACACTCTCTGGAATTTGTCAAGTGGGCAAAGAGGCCAAAGCTTTCCCCAAAATCCAATCAGAAAGGGCCTGCTTGGAAGAAACAAAAACTGGGAGAGATGTGGCCAGAGCTCTGACTTCTGAGCATTCTTAAGATCCTAGCCACTGGTGTGAGCCAGTCATTTCCCAGGCCTGGGCCTCAGTTTTCCTGTTCTATAAAATGGTATAGGGATGTTCACCCATTCAGCAAGACTTTGCTGAGTGCCCAGTCATCAAACACTTCAGTGCTTACCGTCTTCCAGGTACTGAGCTAAGTCGCCTTCCATGCATTCTCTCATTTAAATCCCACAACAACCTTAAAGCTAGGTTTTGTATTTCCTATTCAAATGGTAGGAGAATTGAGGCTCAGAGAGTTAAAACAACATATCCAGGGATCCCATAACAGATCCAGAGTCCATACCCAGGGGCTGATGGGCCACACTCTGAAGATATTTTCAGCTGGAGCAGGAATCTGAGGTCCAACCATGGAGAAATGGAGGCAACCCTTAGAGAAGAATACTCACCCTGGGCACAGAACTGAGTCCTGGAGCCCAGCCCCTCTGAGTCTGAGAGGAGGGCACCTGGTCACATCCATCATGACATCTCTGGTCACCTGGCTGCCAGGGGGTCCCGTCAGCAGAGCTGGAAGGCACAGGGCTTTCCCAGTCCCAGACCCTCTGGCCCGCTGTCTAAGCAGCCAGTGCAGATGCTGTGAGGGAAGCTGGCTCCTTAGGCTCAAAAGTATCTTCTTCTCTGGCCTGCCCCAGTACCTGAAATGTCACCATTAGGGGCCGGGAACAGTGGCTTATGCCTGTAATCCCAGCACTTTGGGATGCTGAGGTAGGAGGATTGTTTGAGCCCAGGAGTTGGGACCAGCCTTGGCAACAAAGTGAGACCCTGTCTCTACAAAAAATTTTAAAACTTAGCCAAGTGTGGTGGTGTGCACTTGTGGTCCCAACTATACAGCTACACAGGAGGCTGAGGTGAGAGGATCACTTGAGCCCATACAGGTACACAGGAGGCTAAGGTGACAGGATCACTGGAGCCCCGGAGGTCAAAGCTGCAATGAGCCATGACTGTGTCATGATTGCGTCTCCTGTCACTCTCTTTCTCTCTCTCTCTCTCTATATATAAAGAGATATATCTCTTTATATAAATATTTATTTACATAAATATATATATTTTTACATATATAGATATATATATAAAATATATTAAAAATATATATATGTCTTCTGTTGAGACAAGGTCTTTGTTGCCAAAGTGTCTGCCTCCCCCACTTCTTTCTCTCTCTCTCTCTCTCTATATATATATATATATATATACGCAAAAATATATATTCTCTCTCTCTATATATAAATATATATACACAAAAATATATATATTTATAGATATATAGATATATAGAGAGATATATATCTTTGTATCTCTCTATATATAGTTAAATATATATATTTATGTAAATATATATAGAGAGATATCTCTTTATATATCTATATATATCTGTATATATATAGATATCTCTCTATACATATCTCTACATAGAGATAATAGATCTCTCTCTCTATGTATATATATAGAAATATAACCATTAGGGCCAGATAGATAGATAGGTAGATACAGATCTATCTATCTATCTATCATCTGTCTGTCTATCTATCTATCTATCACCATTAGGGCTGCTTCTCCAGGTCAGACTTTATCCCCAGTAAGTCCCCTAGAAGAATGGCCATTAGGGCTAGATTATCTATCATCTCCAGAAACTAGTGCCTTTACAGCATCATTATATGGTTGGATCAAGTCATATCCAGGAGGCAGATGGTCTGGAAGAGATGAGCAGTTTCTCTAGACCTGGGTGAAGTCCTATCAGATAAGCTCAGCCCTATCTTGTAGGAAAACACACCACTTCCCCCGGGGAATGGAAGTGGCCAAGAGATTCTGTGGCCACAACCGCTTTGGACCCCAATAAGTCTGGTGACTCAGGTCCAGGAGTCAGAGAGGGGGGCTCTATGAGTCCCAGCTGTGTGGACTCTAGACAGACAGGAGGCATTCAGGGAAGACAGAGTCCCATTGAGTGGCCAGATGCTGTCCCAAGTGGGTGTGGCCAGGACAGAGATCAGAAACCAATGTGTCTCAACCCAGAAGGGACAAGCAGAGAGGATTTAGAAGCAGGATATAGTGGCAGGATGTCTCAGTTATCATCCAAAGGATTTTAAATGTATAGAGGTGACTGAGTGTCTGGAGTGAATTTGTCTCCAGTGCAGGGGCCAAGGTCATTTCCAACAGTGAGGTCTCAGGTTTGGGGGATGTCATCTGAGGCAATGTCATCTCCTGGGGTAAGCTTCTAAGCCAGGACAGTGTCATCTGGGATGAGGGCCTGGAGCATCCTTTCCAAGGGAGCCCACTGGGGTTGATGTAGTCTTCAGCTTCTGCAGTGTTTGGTTGAAACAATGGCTCATTGTAAGGGTTTGTCCTTCTGGATTGTAAATCTATGGAAAGCACCCAAGCCAGTATCATAAGACCATAGTCACCAGAGTGGTGGGCAGCTGCACTTAACAGGTTTGTGTTTTTGTTTTTAGTGGAAGTTTAGGTTCAAAAGGGTCCCATATCCCATGGGCAGCTGCCTGGCCAGCAGGACAATCTCTGGTTAATGAGTCCTAGAAGAGTATGCACCCTCCATCCAGCCTCCTGCCCTTAAAGGATGGGGACAAGATGGAAAATGTGTAAAAATAAGCCAAGACCTGGGGCAAGAAAGAGACTCGTTTTAGGGATTTATTTGCTGGATTGGAATTTTAAAAGGAGTTGTTTGAGGAGACTATTATGTCTCTCAAGTAAACCGGTTATCTGCGACCTATCAGGGATGTGAAAGCTCTAATGAATGCCTTTCCCAAAAGCCCAGCATGGTATATCTTGAGAAGTGGAAATGGTTGTCTTGCTTACTACCAGTGGTGTCTGGAACTCTGAAGGGAATAAGGAGTGTTCTAGCAAGACCTTGTATTGTGGCCTATGTATACGGAGAGATGCAGGTAATTTTGATTTATATTTTGGGTCTCTGTGAGGCAAGAGATTCCTGTCATATCTTATCTTGAAGTGGACCATTTTTAGGTAATGGCCCAAAGGTGTATAATGAATGTGAAGATGAAACCATTTGTTGGCCAGGACAGCCAGTGCTAGGACAAATGCCTAAAGTTTGGCCAAGTGTGTTTTATCTTGGGTCCTGTCCATCAGGGACATCTTGGCTAAAGGATGGAAAGCAACAGCTCTCCACTAAGCGACATCACATGTGATGGCTAACGTTGCCGTTCCCACAGTCCATGAACTCCCAATCGTGTTCACTCAGTTAACACCAAAGGGCTTCCCACGTAGCCAAGGGGTCTGGGGAGGGGTGACCTCCTCCGGCACCCTGGCACCTGGCAAGGGACTGAGAGAATGAGAAGGCCACCCCCTCCTGCAGGTGGAATATCCCAGAGGGCCCAGGGTTGGCTCCATCCTGTCTTAGGGAGGCCTTGTAGCCAAGCTGAGCTTGTGGGGTGATGTTTCCGTGACTCAAAGTACGATGGGCAACTGGGTAGGGAGGGTCACAGGCTCAGGGTCTGTGAGAGTCTCTACTTCTAAGGCAGCCCAGTGGGGAGCAGAGAGCTGGGCTGCCAAAGTTGCTGCCTCATCTTTGTTCCAGGAACTGGTTTCTGGGCAGCCCCTGGGAAGGCAAGGCAGACTGGGCTCTGTGGGACAGGGTGGGCACACGTTGAAGCGTCTCTGACCCATTTGCACCAGCAGCACAGTGATCTCTGCACAAAGGCAGGACACTTTAATGTTACCCCAAATGCATGGGAGGGTGCGGTTGCACATCCATTGCCACATCACCAGGAAACATGTGGAGTGTTAGAGGACTGAGCCCCCACACACTGCAGACCCTGAAAACAGTAGAAAACTCTTCTCCCTGTGCCTGCTCCCCTGACTGCACGGTCCTCGGAGTGGACATCAGCTCCTTCCTCCTCTCTGCTCTCTCTCCTTCCTCCCTCTACCTCCAGGTCCTCTCTGTGTCTTTTAAATTTTTTTTAAATTTTTTTATTTTTAAATAATTACAGATTCATAGAAGTTTGCTTATAAGTTCAACTCAATTCCAATCAAAATCTCATGAAGATTTTTTTCTATAGATTAGATTATTCTAAAATTTATACAGAAAGGTAAGGAAACTAGGCTAAAACTATCTAGAAAAAGAACAATAAAGTGGGAGGAATCACCTGTTTGATTGAAAGACTTTGGTCATCAAAACTGTGTGTTACTGAAGGAACCATAGACAGAGGCCAATGGAACCACAGAGAGAGGCTGAAAATAGACTGTCGCAAGTTATGGCTATTTGATTCTTTTAAGACAACTCTTTATTTTGAAACAATGATAGATTCACGGGAAGTTGTGAAGGTAGTATAGAAAAGTCTTGTGTACCCGTCACCCAATTTCCACCAACAGTGACATCTTAAATTATTATAGTGCAATATTGAAACCAGGATATTGACGTTGGTATAATGTGCGTGTATAGTTCTGTCATTTTATCATAAATGCATCTTTAGCAGATTCATGCAACCCCCACCACAATCAAGATACAGAACCACTCCATCACCACAAATGTCTCTCCCAAGCTACCCCTTACAGTCACAGGCACCCTGTCCACACACTGGCCCTGTCTTGTCCCCTCCTCCCCATCACGGCTCCCCTGCATCTGGAGGCCTGGCTGCCCCTCGTGGTCCCACACCTGCTGCCAGATTTCTGCTGTCCGGCCTGACCATCCTCAACCCCTACCCACCACTGATCTACTCTGCATCTCTGTAATTGCATCATTCAGAATGTCTGATAGAACTCTACCATATGCAACCTTTTGAGACCGGCTTTTTCCCACTCAGGATAATGCCCTTGAGATCCGTCCAAGTGGCTGCGTGTATCAATAGTTCATTCCTTTCTATTACTGAGTAGTATTCCATGGACCTTTCTGTATTTTAACCAGCTTCCTTTTCTCAGATCTTTCCTTCTTTTCCTTGTCTCAGAGCCAGTTACTCCCATCTGTTTCCCCCTCATTGGAGCTGTGAGTGCCAATGAACCCAGGGGAGGGGATTCCTGTCCTCCAGGCCCTGCAGTAGCTGGCAGGGATGAGTTAACCACATCTCTCTCATTCAGCCTCAGAGTGAAACATACACACGCCACATAGGCCGTCCTGGGGCTGCTGTTGCCTCCTTCCTGTGCCTCAACTTCTGTGTTGAGGTTTTACTGAATTTCTGTTCTTCTCTCCTCTTTACCAAAGACTCTTCCAATGGTGCCCATCTGTCATCCTGGCCTGGCACGGCCTGGGGGCTCAGTGGTGAGGGGTGTGAGTCTTACTGGAGAGCCTGGGCCACCTGAGTTGGCCTGGCCTCGTCTTGCTGGGGGTGAGGCAAGGAGGCACAGATAGGGCCATTTGCAGGGCAGCCTGTGATCGAGGGAAAGGCCTATGCAGGGATTCTGGGCCAGTGCACCAACGAGTGGTGGATTTCAGGAGCACCTTATGCTTTGCCAGGGCTGTCTGTGCCAGAATCTTCTGGCAGGGGTGGGCTGGGAGGTCTCCCCAGCTCGGGCTGATGCAGGGGGATTGTGAGCAATCCTCCTCTCTGAGCCTCAACTGTACAGTAAGGGTTTGGACACATGACCTCAGGCCTCCTCATCATTGACATTCTCAGGGTGCCCAGGGACCTCCCCGCACCAACAAAAACCTTCCCTCATTGCTCATTGCCCTCAGAATGAAGTTCAAGCTCTTCAGCATGGTATTCAAGGCCCTCCATGAACTGGTCCCTGTTGAGTTTGCAATCTCATATCACTTCCCACCACCTTCCTTAGGCTCCACCAACGTGGAACCAGCTCCTGGGTCACCCTTCCCTTGCTGACCTGCTGCCCTCAACTCCTTATGCAGATATGACATCCTCCTGGAAGCCCTCCCTGTCCTCATATTCCAGCAGTTACTTTGTGCTGCCTACTCCTGTTCTTGTCTGCCTTGTCTGTCCCTCCTCCTCTCCCCCTTCTCCAGATTCCTTCTTCCTCTTCCTCCTCTCCTCCTACTCATTTCTTCTCCCTCTCTTCCTCCCTCTCTTCCTCTTCTCCTTCCTTCTTCCTTCCTCTTCCTCTGCTCTTCCTCCTCCTTCTCTCCTCCTCCTCCTCTCCTCCTATTCTTCATTTCTTCCTTCTTCTGCTCCTCTTCCTGCTCCTCCTCCTCCTCTTCCAGCTCCATGGGCTGTTCTGCCAGGGGCAGGTGAACTCACTCTGATGTGGTTTGGCCAAGCCCCATGCTTTCCTTTAAACACAATGAAAATCAAACATCACACATTGCCCTGTCATTGTTAGAAAAGTCCACAGGATGGAAAAGCTGTCTTTCTACCCTCCAAGCTAGATTTTCCTATTCTTTGGAGCCCAAGCTGTCAGGGAAACTTAGAATTCTAGGATCATGGAATCACAGGATAATGGAACTTTAGACTGATGTCATCCTAGAATCCTACAATTATTGAATCATAGAGAGCCACAATAATGATATCTTAGTATTATGTAAAAACCAGAGGTTCCATTTGCAGCATGGAATCTCTGCATATGGAATCCTAGAATCCCCAGCATGTTGGTGCTGAAAACGCCAGATTGCACCCTAGGCCCGCCCCCCTGACCCATGTTATCTGTGAAAACCCTGTCCAGGGTCACACTCGAGTGAGAGCCGAGCTCCTGCCCTACATCAGAGCTTAACTTCCCCCTTGGTGGGAGGGAGGCTCCAGGGGTGGACAGACCTGAGCCTGGTCCCAACTCTGCCGGTCCCTCCATGTGCGATCCTGGACAACCACCCACCTCTCTGACCTCCAGTTCCATCGCAGCAAGGGCATCATAATTTTAGGAGATCAAGAAACTGTTAGCTTGTATCTTGTCAGTGTTCTAAGCTTTCTCCTGACAGGAGGCGTGCAGGGTCTTGAACAGGGCTGGGCTCTCTGAAAAGCTCTGGTGACCTGACAGGACTCGGAGGTGCAGGAAAAGCAGGTGTCTGGGACAAAGCTGGGCCTGAGAATGCTGATTCTCAGGCCCGCCAGGGAAGGACACAAATGAGACTTCCGGATAAGCCTTTCTTGGGCATCTGTCTCCACCCTGCAAACCCTCCCAGACAATGGGGTGTTCATGTCATTGCTTGAGCCTCAGTTTCCTCATCTGTAAAGTACAGAGAGTAACATTCTTGGTTCAGTGTCCAGCCCCATCAGCCCCTGAGCATGTCACGTCTTTTTCTCTGAGGCTCAGTTGACTCATCTAAGGCTTAGTCTCCAGGCCTATAGGTTCCTGAGAGCAGGGCTGAAATTTATTCACTTTTTCATCTACAGCACAAAATGGGCTAGAGGCACACAATGCATGTTAAAAACAAAGAATGTTGGCTGTGCGCGGTGGCTCACACCTGTAATTCCTGCATGAGAGGCTGAAGCAGGAGGATCACTTGAGCTTAAGAGTTTGAGACCAGCCTAGGCAGCAAAGTGAGACCCCATGTCTCCCAAAACCAAAAACCAACGACCAAAAAACTCCAAATCGACTGTGTGTTGGAAGGGACTGGAGCAGTCACCTAGTCCATCTGTCATGTGAGCCTTCTCACAGCTCACAGATCAAGTCTTTGGTTTTGGTTTTTTGTTTGTTTGTTTGGTTGGTTGGTTGGTTTTTAGAGACAGGGTCTTGCTCTGTCACCCTGTGCAGTGGAGGGATCATAGTTCACTGCAGCCTTGGTCTCCTGGGCTCAAGCAATCCTCCTGCCTCAGCCTCCAGAGTAGCTAGGACTACAGGCACACATCACGACACCTGGCTAAATTTTTTCTTTTAGAAATAGGGTCTCATGGTTTTGCCCAGGCTGGTCTCAAACTCCTGGCCTCAAGCAATCCTCCCTCCTCAGTCTCCGAAAGTGCTAGGATTACTGGCATGAGCCCCCATGCTCATCTGGGTGAGCTATTAATGCTGCCATTTCAGCCGCCTCCCCTACAGGTTGGATGTCTTCATCTAGGCCACTAGTAAGGAATTGATCAACAGATATCTAGACCCCAGCCCTTCTGTCCCCCAAACCTGGTCTTTTTTGTTCCGCTCCACAGGGTACCATTTGGTTTTCGCAGTCTCTGACTTATTTAGCACTGAGGGAGAGGGGGCTGAGGCTGTGGAAGCTGGGGGATCTCCTTTCGGGACATCAAAGACAGCCAGAGCTCTCAGTGCCCGTGTGGGAGGTCTAGAGGAGCCTGCCCTGTCAGCATGTGGGCAAAGTCAAGACCCCTCCTGAGGGGCAGGGATACCGGGGGCAGTGAGGGGTTGGAGGCTGGGCCGGGATCAAGTTGCCCTGAATGGAAACAAACTCCAACCCCGAACCAAACCCAAATAGGGATTCCAGGAGGAACTGGGTGTCTTAAGCAGCCCCAGGCTAGGCTGGGAGAGGGAGGGGTCAGACAGTGAACTGGGGGCTCCAGGATCCCCAGGGGCATGTGGTTCCCAGGCAGGTGCTGAACGGCTCTCCCTAGGAGACCCAGGCTGATGGAATTTCTGTCCCGTGAGCCAGCACCAGCCATCGGGGGAGAGCAGCTCTGGGCCTGTGTTTACATGTGTCAGACAAACATCCACAGAGGGTTGCTGTCTCCCACGGGCCCCGGCGGGGAGGAGGTCAGGCCAGCACCACTGCTTCCACATTAGCGACAGGAATGGTGTGGACACATTGAACCCACGGTAGCATGGCCCCAGCACCTCCTAGGGCACTTGTTTCAGCAAAAATAACGCTCAGCTGGGCACTCTAGGCTGGCGTCTGTGCTCACAATTGGATGCGTTTCTGGCTTCCAAAGGAAATAGCAGTTGAGGGTGAGCCAGGCTGTGTGACATTGATGAGGGTGCCAAGAAGCACCTTAGGGTTGATCTTTGCCAAAGGGGCAGTTCCTTCATGCCTGTGGGGCCTGTGGGACCCTGGTGTAGCAGGAAAGCACAGAGTTCTGGCAAACGCTGTGTCCCTGTTGTTCCTCGGACCTTGGGCCAGCCCCTCATTGAGCCCTTCCCGCCGCCCCAGAGGCAAGGTGGACTAGGGCTCCTAGTTGGCAGATGAGGAGCGTCAGCTCCGACAGATGCTCAGACTGCAGGCAGGGGTTAAGCCCAGGGGGCCGTGCGTGTGGGCGCCCCCACTAGGCCAGGCAGCCCAGGCTTCTGCTCTCCACTCCTTTCCCCTTGGCCACCAGAGCGGAAGGCTAGTCTTTGGGAGGCCTCGCTGCGGGCCTCTGTGGCTGCTTGCGGTGGAGCTTTAGAATGTGCCTGCCACTTTTTCTTTATGCTAGTTGGTATTCCCTCGGTGCTTAAGGCTTCCTTCCTTCCTTCCTTCCTTCCTTCCTTCCTTCCTTCCTTCCTTCCTTCCTTCCTTCCTCCCTCCCTCCCTCCCTCCCTCCCTCCTTTCTTTCTTTCTTTTTCTTCTTTTCTTTTCTTTTTTTTTTTTTGAGACGGAGTTTGGCTCTTGTCGTCCAGGCTGGAGAGCAGTGGTGCGATCTCAGCTCATTGCAGCCTGGACCTCCCGGGTTCAGGGGATCCTCCCGCCTCAGCCTCCGGAGTAGCTGGTACTACAGGCATGTGCCACCACACCCGGCCTTGTTTTCCTCTTTTAATCTGCTTGATCCTTGATGTTGACTGGTATGTAGAGGTTGCAGTCCTCTGCCTCCCAGGTTCAAGAGATTCTCCTGCCTCAGCCCCCCGAGTGGCTGGGATTACAGGCACCCACCATCACGCCCAGCTAATTTTTGTATTTGTAGTAAAGACGGGGCTTCATCATGTTGGCCAGGCTGGTCTTGAACTCCTGACCTTAGGAGGCTAGGTGATCCTCCTGCCTCAGCCTCCCAAAGTGTTGGGATTACAAGCGTGAACCTCGCACCTGGCCTGGTTTTCTAACATCATGTGTGTACTCCTTTTGTGTCATTGTGAACTTTTTTTTTTTTTTTTTTGAGACAGGGACTTGATCTGTCACCCAGGCTGAAGTGCAGTGGCACGATCTCAGCTCATTGCAGCCTGGACCTCCCAGGTTCAGGGGATCCTCCCCGCTGAGCCTCCTAAGTAGCTGAGACTACAGGTGTGTGCCACCACACTCAGCCTTGTTTTTCCCTTTTAATCTGCTCGATCTTTGATGTTGACTGGTACATAGATGCCTTTCGGGACCAGCTTAGTCCCCAGAACCTCTCCTTGCAACCCCACCAAGGGGTGAGGCCCTGCAGCTTTACTGAGAGCCTGACTCCTGAGGATCCACCGACACGTGGACACGTGATCCGGGCTGGACCGGGTCTTGCTGGTCCAGCTGAATTCTCTTGCTGAATTTGGGGTTTGGGGTTCAGAGTCAGCCCCAGCCACAGTCAGTCTCCAGGTGGGCCTGATATTGAGGAACGGATAGGGAGGGCTTTGGGGCATCTGCCCTCCACCATGAATCCAGGAGGCCAGCTGTGTGGCCCCGACCCTGCCCACTTCAGCTCCTGGCTGCTTTTCTAGCCCCCAAGAGATTGAGGCTGGCCCTTACCCTATCCAGAGTACCAGGGGACATACTGTGTCCCGAAGGGGAATAGGGCTCTTTAGGCCTAAGCATACCTGAGGGTCTAACAGAACAGCTGATTCATTGCAACTTCACACTGGGAGGACCACTGAATCCCACTGCCTCCCCTCTGAATTTACTGCATCAGTCAGCCCTCAGCTTTGTCGTCCTGAGGCCTCCCCTCTCTGGAGGGGCACAGTAGTCTTCCCCACAAGTAAAAACCACTTTCTCTTCTAGGTGCCCCGTTCCTTCAGGGCCCTGTCCCACCCCCACCCCTGCACACACACCTGTTCCCATGCCCTAAGCCTACCACTTTGCCCTTCCCCCAGATGTACCCTCTTCCTAACCCCATCTGGAGCCACCCACCCTTCCAGAGAGCCGCAAGCTCCAATACCACCTCCCACTCCCCTCCCCCAGCTCCTAGCGTCCCTTGAAATGCTCGGTTTTGCAGGATTCCTACCTTGCCCAGGGTTGGAAGAATGGACATTTCTTTTCATTCCACAGGCATTTTTATGCCCTCACCTCTGGGTCATGGGGGTCCCACACTGGCCAGCCTCCCACCATTCCTCCCACTGATGTCACCACTTCCGCGTCCTATGCCATGGATGGGGCAGCCTCTGAAGACATTCAGGGCAGGGCCCACCTGCGAGCTGGGTGGTGGGAGCTGTGGTTGGAGCAGGAGGCGTGGGCCCCAGGCATTTCCTGCTGTGGACCCACTGTGTGACCTTGGGAAAGTCTCTGTCCTCTCTGGGCCTCTACTGTGGCACAGATGGAAGTCAGTTCTAAAAGACTCTGCCTTTAAAGCTGCAGAGAGGAGGCTGAGGGCCTTCCAAAGAGCCCCTCCATTCCTAGCTTTTTCGGCTCACTCGGCTTCTATCCTGCCTGAGCTCCCCAGCATCCAGCCTTCACTCCCCACCTCTGCTTTGCTGTACCCAGAGGGGCTGGCTGTGAGACCCTCCCTCTCCAAGGGCTTCAGAGCCACCTTTCACTTCACCTCCAGAGCCTGCCCCAGCTCTGGCCTTGCATTTCCGCTGTAGGCCATGGCCTCAGCCCTTCCATTCCTCCTTTCCTGGTCTTGGCTTCACCTTCCCCTTATCCCCTAGGGCTTGTTATGCCCCCCAAGGATGGCGATTCCCCACCCTGCTTCCAACCCAAAGCAGGAAACATTCCTCAGTGAACGGGTCCTGGGATCCTAGAGCTCTTGGGTTCCTCAGTGACTGAGGGGCAGAGGACAGAGGGAGTATAGAGGTAGAATTGTGTTACTCCTCACCTCCCACAAAAAATACATTGAAGTCCTAACACCAAATACCTGTGAATTTGGCCATACATGGAAATGGGGTCTTTGCAGCTATAATTAGTTAAGTTGAGGTCATACTGCTGTAGGGTGGGCCCTAAGAAGAGAAGACAGAGAGACACAGGGTAGAATGCCATGGGACAACAAGCAGAGACTGGAGCCATCCAGCTGCAAGCAAAGGAGTGCCAAAGATTGCTAACTACCACCAGAAGCTAGAAAGATACAAGGAGAGCTCTTCCCTAGAACCTTCAGTGAGACTATGGTGCAGCCAACGCCTTGATGTTGGACTTCTAGCCTCCAGAACTGTCAGAATATGTTCTGTTGTTTTAAGCCATCCAGTGTGTGGCACTGTGTATGGCAGCCCTTGGAAAGTAATACGAGACCGTACAGCTGGCTGCAGGCTTCACCCAGCTGCCCTCCCGGCCTGAGTGCTCTTTGTAGTGGGGGAATCAGAGCTCGTCCCTCCCCAGCTCACCACTCTTCTCTGGCTCCCTGTTTCACTGGCTTCCACGCACCCCTTCATAGCTGATCCAGCCACCTTCTCTGGTATCCTCTCACACTGCTGTCTGCCTTCTTTCAGTTCTGGGTACCCCAAATGATAGCTGTGGTTCTCTCCTCCCTGTCTTTGCTTATGCTGTGCCAGAAAACACATCTTTACCCAGTTCACGTCTTGCTCATTCTTTAACACTTCTCTTGGACAATCCTTTCTTCCAGGAATAATAACAAACCTTTGTGGAGGCTTCCCATGGGCCAATCACTGTGTGCTAAGTGCTTTCTGTGAATCACCCCATTCAGTCCTTACCTCTGGTGGGTAGGTGGCCTTATCCCCATTTTATAGACAGGAAAACCAAGGCTCAGCTAGGGCTCCATGAGCTTCCCACAGTCTGAAGGGGCACTGGTGGGGTCAGGACCAGGTCTGCCTGGCAGAAGCAGTGCTCTGCTCCTGCTCCACGAAGCCGCCACCCCTGCCTGGGGAGCCTGTGTCTCCCCAGGAGCATCTGCTCCTCCAGGCCTCCAGCTGCTGCACGTTTCAGGATAACAAATTATCCTGTAACAAGAGGTGAAATCAAATGCGGGCCAAATAGTTTTCCGCAGCAATTTCATGCAAAATAATTCCAAGGCATCCGTCTTTTTCATCATGTGGGGTTAGAACACATGGAGACAGAAGAACCAAGGAGCCAGAACCCAACCTGGCTCTCACAAATAAATAAACAAGGCACAGACGACATCATGGCCAGCAGGCGGCTGGAGCATAAATCAGGGCTTTTATGGGGTGGGTGGCCTGTCAGGGACCCTACCCCCTGCCTGGCCTCTGAAAGAGAATACCAGTGAACATCCTTGTGACCCAAGCCAGCCCCACTCACTAATATGCCAATCCCGGGTCCCCTGCCAGCCCCTCAGCCCTACCTAGAAGCCCCCTGAGGTTTATCAAGGGCGGGCTCTCGCATAGACACCCACCCACTGATTCTCTCCCTCATTCATTAATTCACTCTGTACTTCATGTATAATAAGCACTCAGTAAAAATGTCCTGAATGGATAAATTTGCTCACCACCCCTCTCCTTCCACCTTTTTTCCCATCTACCTCCCATAAGAATTTCTCCATTGTGTCTGTATCACTGAGGTCACTTCAAGATGCAATGCCCCAGCCAGGGTGCCGGATTGGCTGAGCTGGATCTCACATCATGCCCTCGGTACAGGGAGGTGTGGGGCTGAGAGGAGAGGGGCTGGGTAGACACTTCAGCTTCTGTAGCAGACCCGAAGTCCTGCCTCCTGCCAAGAAGCCTCCCAAACAGGAACGGGGCTAGATGGGCAGCGAAACAACATATGTCCCGACGTCCTCCTGAAATATTGTGTGGCCTGTGCCTGTGAGCAGGATTCCATCTATTAATATTTGGGCCTCACTGCCCTTCAGCCAGTTCTAGGAAGACCCCTTTCTCCTAAGGGCTTAGGGTTTGCTGACTAGGCCAGTGGTTCCACTACCCACCATTTCACATGTCTAGATCCTGCATTTGGCACTCAGTGGGTTTTCAGTGAATGACAGCTCTTACTGCCTCCCATTTTCCATCCCAGTAGTCCTCATGGCTTTTTTTTCCCATTCATCCACTCATTATTGTGTGTTAAACACACAATAAAAACAAAAAATGTGCCATCAGTAACATTCAGTATTTCACAATGGGCAACCATCACCACTGTCTAGTTCCAGAACAATTTCATCATCCTAAAAGGAACCCTCATTTCCCCATTCCTCCAGTTCCTGGCAGCTACTGGTCTCCTCACAGCTTTGCAGTGATTATTCTAACACAAAAGAGGTAGATGCATTATCCCCAATTCATGGATGCAGAAACAGGGCTGTGCATACATGCTCACATGAGTGCATCAACACATACACAGCTGGCTTCAGCTGGGCCCCACTCACTCTCCACAGAGCAGCACCTTCAGAGCAGTGTGTCCTGGGTCTCCCTCCAAGCCCCTTCCTGGTGTTACAGGATCTTTAGGGTGTTGCTTCACCAGCTGGAAACCTCTGTGGTTGGTGGCACCTCTGCTTGGGTTTTGCTTGTGCCTGCTGGGTTTGTTCCACCCACTCAGTCTGACAGGCTGCGCTTGGTTCCTGCTACTGGCCTGGATCCTGCCAAAGTCAAGTCAGGCATGGAGCGGTGAGGGGTGTGTGAGCAAGTGAGCGCAGAGTCCGGCCACCACACATAGCCAGGCCAGCTGTGGTGGGGTGGTCAGCTCCAGGTGTTGGCTCTGTGCGAGGCCGCAGCTGGATTAGATGTACCAAGCGGCTTCCACTGCAGGCACCAGCATCTGGAAAAGGGAAACACAATGGCACCCGAAATGTCAGAGACACCAGGAACCACAGATCCCCAAAGAGGGTATTATAACATGTAACAGCCCTGGCTCAGGGAGCCCAAAGTCTGGGCTTCCAGAAGGGCTGCAGCTTTTCTCTCCTCATTGCCCACAATATGGTAAGCGGGGGGCGGCGGGGGGGTGTGTTTCAGTCCTGTCTGTGTTACAGCTCTTTCAGTCCTGCCATTTGGCAGGTCCCAAGTTCTTGTCCCGCACCCAGGAAGAATGAGGTACTTGGACAACTGGAGGGTGAGCAAAGCAGAGAGGAGCATTATTGAGCAACAGAACAGCTCTCAGGAGACCTGAAGTAGGCAGCTCCTTTCTGCAGGCTGGTCATCCCAATGAGTGTCCAGCTCTCAGTGGAGAGGAGACCTGTAGTGGGTAGCTCCTTTCCACAGGCAGGTCATCCAAGCAGGTGTATGAGTCTGGCTGAGTCTGGGGCTTTTATGTGCTCAGAATAGAGGAAGTGCATGCTGATTGGTCCATGGGTGACCATGGGTGGGTCTGGAAAAAGCACCACCCTATTGGCCAAACAGTCGTCAATGAAGTTCTCACTCCCCATGTTGACTTCTCAGGGCACTGACAGCCCAGCCCCCATGCTTCAGATTGTCCCTGGCTTGAAAGTGGAGCCTCACAGGGACCCGTCCCTTCCTGCCTAGGAACATGTCTGCCTCCTGATGCCATCAACATGTCATTCACAATGCCCATGCTGTTCACACCAAGGGACATCTGCAGGCTCATGCTGAGCCACCCTTGGCCCCCAGCCTTCCTGTAGCACTCCTCACCCAATGTTCAGAGGGGGCTTGAGGTGGCAGGGGGCTGGCGTGTCAGTGCCACCCCAAGCATGTGCACACCCAGCTGGGTCACAACAGTGCCTGGGCTTGGCTACACGCCCCCTGCTTGCCACATTGCAGGTGATGAGAAGGAGAGAAAAGCTGTGGCCCTTGTGGGAGCCCAGACCTTGGGGCTCCCGGAGCCAGGGCTGTGACATGTTGTAACACCCGCTTTGGGGCTCTGTGGTTCCTGGCATCTCTGAGCTTTCAGGTGCCCTCGTGTTTCCCTTATCCAGACACTGCTGCCTGCTGCAAAAGCTCCAAACTCAGAGCAGGCATTGGGAGCAGGCACTTCCAAGCCTGTAGGCCAGATAGCACGGGGATGCCTAGGCTGGGAGCCATGACTGGGTGGCTGTAACTGCGCCCAGGAGCATGGGGCTCCCATCCTGCCAACTCAGTAGAGTGTGGGGCCACCACCTGTTCCTGGCCCCACTGGCTCCATGGAACCTGCAGCCCTGGCTGTGCCTCCCCTGCTACAGCTAGAGTCCCCACAGTGGCTGCTCCAGATGGGCTGCTGCCACCATCACTGGCACCTTCAAGGCTGAGGCAGATGCCTCCCTCCAGTGGCTCTGGATTTCTTTCCTTGGTATGTGTGAAGGAAAGGAGTGTGCTGTCAGTTCATAGGTAGTCTTGGTTGGTTACCCTGTAAATCTAGGCTATTGACTGATGGACTAAAAAGGCCTCAGGTGATGGTGGGGGTTAGGGAGGAAGGTGGCAGGGAGGGTGCCCAGGACGCAAGCCACACCTCTGTTGGTTTTGGCCCCTGAGCAGAAGTTGACACGGTTCTCCTTGGCTGGTAGGCAGGGTTTGATTACACACACCCAGCCCCTCCTGCTCACACATCTTGGCCTTTGCAGACACTGTGTGCTCTATCTGGACTCCTTTTTCTCTCTCAAACCTCTCCAACCTGTTGCTCCTATTCATCCTTCAAAACCCTCTTAGTGTCGCCTCCGCATGGGAAGGGCAGTGATCTCAACCCTAGTGTAGTCAGTGACAGAATCTCCAGGGGGTGGAGGCTGGACCTTTGGGCAGCTACAAAGCTCCACAGGTGGGTATGGCTTGCAGCCTGCCCTGAGAACCCCTTTGGGATCCAGCCACCTGTGCTCCCCATCGGAGCTCTTTCCCCCTATTTGGAGAATGTCCATCCCCCCCGTTCTCTGAGCTCCTTGACACAAGAGTCTGCAGAACATCCTGGTTAAGAGCCCAAGACATTTTTTGTTTTTTAAACCAGCTTTATTGAGATATAATTCACATGTCATATAATTCTCCCATTTAAAGTGTACAATTAATGGCTTTTGTTATGTTGCATTATTAATTTTTTTAAATTGTGGTAAAATATATATAACATAAAGTTTGCTATTTTAGCCATTTTAAGTGTATAATTCAATGCCATTAATAACATTAACAATGTTGTACAACCACAAGAGCCCTAGATTTTGGCTTCAGATGGAGACCTGGGTTTAGTCCTGGTTCTTTCACTCCATAGCTGTGCAGCATGCCCTCCAAACCCCTACTTACCCATCTGGAAATAAGGATTTTAGGGGCTACTTCATATAGTCATTCTGAGGATTACATGAGGCATCGGGGGTGACAGGGCCTCATCGATTGTGGAACCCAGTATGAGGGCTCCCCATATGCCACTGCTGTGTAGCATTATCACCCATGTGCTGTGTGGCCTCAGGCGAGTCCCTGGCCCTCTCTGGCCCCAGCCCCTGGCTTTAACAAGGCTGAATTTGGATTAGATGACCCTGAGGGCCTAGGAGCTCTGCCATCCAGTGCTCACTGGTCTGCCCCATCAGAAGTCATCTGCCTTCACTGAGATGTTAACCTCCTCCTCTGAGAACTGCCCCCTAGTGGTCCTGGCAACCATGGTGATCATGTGACATGGCCATAGGTGACTGGACCTGAGAGGACGTGTGACTCAAGTACATTTGGACCTGGGACACTGGCCTGCTGATGGGTGGTCAGTGGTGCTGGAGTGGGGAGCTGAGATGTGGAAGATGCACATGTAGCTTAAGCCCAGCTGGGGTGAGGGGTGGCAGTCATGGGGGACCCATTTGGAACAGGTGGCAGGCCCAGATCCTGACATGCCAGGCCAAGGAACTTGGACTTAAATCCTGGGGGGAGTGGGAGCCCCATCATTCTTGGGCATTAAAACCATGCTGGGCCCCATGATGGAGCCTCTCAGGGCTGAGCTAAGGGAGGAGGGTGTGGCACAGGGTGAGGGAATGAACAGGGGTCCCCAGGCCATGTGACTTTGGGCCAGGCTGGGCCTCTCAGCTCTGGACAGAGCTCCAGTCCTCTCTTTCTGACAGTAGAGTTGGACTCAGGGGTTCCCAAGGCCCTTCAAGCACTGATTGTCCCCGAAAATCACAGGGCTTTGAGACCAGGACTGAGGTAGGGAGGACTGGGGGAGGTCCTAACTAGACACTCTCAGTAATTGGAGCTTTTCTTGTCCATGCATGCAAAGGCTGGTTCCCAGAGAGCAGGAGGACGCAGCTCCAGGTGTGCAGATGGAGTCTTCCCCAGGCAGGACAGAACAGGGGGCTGGAAACCCCAGGGTCTGCAGGGACTGTCTGGGGTCTGCAGCCCCTCCAGGCTGAGGCTCTATGCCACATCCATCAGAGGCTTTTTTTTTTTAACAGAGTCTCACTCTGTCGCCCAGTCTGGAGTGCAACGGCGCCATCTCGGCTCCCTGCAACCTCTGCCTCCTGGGTTCAAGCGATTCTCCTGCCTCAGCCTCCTGAGTAGCTGGGACTACAGGCACATGCCACCATGCCCAGCTAATTTTTGTATTATTTAGTAGAGACTGGGTTTCACCATGTTGGCCATGCTGGACTCGAACTCCTGACCTCAAGTGATCCACCCGCCTCGGCCTTCCAAAGTTCTGGGATTACAGGCGTCAGCCACCATGTCCAGGTATCAGGGGCTTCTTTTTGGTCTACAGAAGTGCAGAAAACATCCCAGACTGAAAGCCGGTTGGGTGAGCTTCCTGTGCCTCCAGCCTGAGGGCCAGCATCCCAAGTGGCTCCAGAAGACAGCGCCAAGGATGGCTCTGTGCTGGGAGTCCTTGCAGGCCCAGAGCTGGCCCATCTGCCCTGGGAGTTAGACACCAGGCCTGCCCAGTGCAGCCTGTTGGCTATAGATGGCCAGCATAGATGATAGAGTTGTTAGGAATGGCTATGTTCCTGTGGCAGCATCTGTTTACTGCGATATGAGGCAGTGACTTAACCTCTTTGGGTCTCTGTTTCTGCATCTATAAGCTGGGAATAGCAATCTCTGTCCCTTGTGGAGCTGTCATGAGGCTTAGATGAGATGGTGTGTGTGTGGCGCTGACAGTGAGCCTGGGGTGGCCAGTGCTCTCCAGATGGCAGCCATGGCTCTAGCAACACAGACTGGGCCCTCTGGAATCTGGGGTGTGCAGAGGACAGTGGCCGGGAGTGAGGGGGGGCTGGAAAGAAGTGTGGGAGAGGTAGGAACCCCAGTAAGTCATGGGAGAAGGAGGAGAAAGCATCCCCACTGGGGTGAGGGGTCCTTGCCTCCTGAACACCTTCCTGCTCCAGCTTCAGGTCCCACCTGGGCTTCCCACCCCCCACTGGCTTTCCTGTGTAGGGCATGAAGATGTCTGCCCCTACTGACAGCAGCCACCAGGCACCAGGGGGGCAGGAGATATCCCCAGACTCTGGGAGCAGATCCCTATGTGGAGGAGGACACTGAGCTGCAGAGGAGGACAGTGATGTGCCACCACCTGCCACACAGGGAGCCGGACAAGGCCTGGCCCCTTCCCCACTCCTTGCTGCCTCCTGTGGTCACCTGTCAGTGTGGCCGCCATCTTGTTTCAGACAGGTTACCTGGGGGACTGCCCGACAGCGCCTGGCAGAGCAGCAGCAGAGCTTGGGGGCCAGCCATGCCAGACCTCCCCTCTCTTGGCCAAGCCACACGGCTCTGCTACAGAGCCTCCCAGTGCCCGAATCAGTCGGGGCCTCTAGCACTGCACCATCTTCGCAGGCTGGGTCCTCAGGGAGCTCGGTGAAGGCTCAGCTCCTCTCCTCACCCAGAGGAAAATCAGGTTGTGTTTTGAGGGAGCAAGAGACAGAGAGATTGTGCTGGGCCTACTAGGCTCCTGCCTTCTCAGTGCCTGAATCTGTTTTGGGGCCCCTTTTGCTCTCCCATGGCTACAGGGCCCATCAAGCTTTTGTGGTGCCTTTGTGAAAGTTAGAAAAAGGTGCCCCGTCTGGGAAGTCACAGCCCCGTGCCAGGATTTCACCCCCTCTCACCCCCTCAGCCAGTGCCCTTGTGCAGTGAACACCCTGCACAACTGGGCCCTGCCCAGCCTTCTCTGCTCTCCCCTCCCAGCTGAGTCCCATTCTAATGTGAGGCTTCCCTAGACATGCTGGGCAGGAGGCACCTTCTCCCCAGCACACCTTTTTTCCTTCTCAGGACCAACCCAGAGTCCTCTCTTGTGTCAGGAGGGCCTGTGGGGCCTGGGCAGGCAGAAGGCCCATGCCTAGGTTTATGTGCCTTCCAGAATTCTCCAGCTTAGCTCCTGTCTGTGGCTCCAGGCTCCAACTCCGAGGAGCACCAGAGCTCCCTCTCCTCCTGCTGTTGGGGCTCAGCCATCCTCACTTCCAGTGGTCTCTTCTTCTTTGAAGGTCTCTGTATTCCTGATGGAGATGCCATGGGCTGTGCACACCAGCTGAACTCCCCACTAGAGATCCTCTCTTTGCTCCCCATCACCCTTAGAACACAGTTGAAGGTCATTAACCCAGCCCCTCAAGGCCCTCACACCTGGCCCTGTCTTCACTTCCAGCCTCGCCCCAAGCCCCTCCCCTCCTACCCTCTGGGCTTCAGCCAGAGGAAATCCTTCTGTTCCCAAAAGGCACCAGGTGGTGTCAAGCCTTCATGCTACTCACCTCACAGTGCTCTCCTGCTCTAGAAATGAGTGATATTACAGATCCCAGCAGTTTACACAGAATGCTCATGACCATTAGCTCATCTGAACCTCACCACAGCCCTGGGAGGGGAACAGGGCAGAAGTTTTCCATCTATGCCACCTATTTTGGCATCTGGTAAGGTCCCCTCTTATGGATGCTGGGTCTTATAAAGGACGATATGATGATGTCTTCGTCCCTTTGGGCTGCTATAGCAGAATACCATAGACTTGGTAGCTTATAAACAACAGAAATGTATTGCTCGTGGTTCTGGAGGCTGGGAACTCCAAGATCAAGGTGCAGACAGAGTCAGTGTCTGGTGAGGACCCACTATCTGCTTCAGGGACTGCCACCTTTTTTCTGTGTTCTCACATGGCATAAGGGATGAGGGGTCTCCCTGAGATCTCTTTTACGAGGGTCCTAATCCCGTCATGAGGGCTCCACCCTTATGACCCGATCACTTTCTAGAGGCCCCACCTTCAAATACCATCGCACTGGGATTAGGTTTCAACATGTGAATTTATGGGACACATTAAGACCACAGCAGCTGAGTAGATGGTGAATGGCTGGATGGGTGGGCAGGGACTGGATCTGGAGGGAGGCCAGGAAAAGTTTGAAAATGTGATAGAATCAGTGCAGTCTGGTAGGGGTCGGGGTGGCACTGAAGGGGGTTCTGGTCTGCACGGTTGGGTGGCCCCAGAGTAGGGAGAGAGGCAGCCAGTGATCTCTGGGGTCCAAGAAGGGGAGGAAGGGCCTCCATGACGGGCCAGGGCCCCATAGGAGAAAGCAGTGCTGCAGAAGCCTCCTTTCTCCTGGTTAGTCAGGCACTGCCCAGGGATGAATGTGGCATCTGCCAGGGCTCTCAAGCCACCCGCAGCCTGTGTGGTTTTGGGAGACTCTCCACCTGTTTCCTCAATTTCCCCATCTGAACAATGAGTGAGCTGGCCCTAGTGATCTAAGGGGCTCCCTGGGTCCTGTCCTCTGTTTTGAATGTCACCTGGGTTGGGGAAGCTTGACCTCTTTCCCAACTAAAGCCCACCTCAGGCTGGTCATCCAAGAGCTGGGGGTGCAACAGGTGGGAAATGGTGAGGGGAGGGGCAGGAGGGCTGCACTCCCTGGCCTGTAGACTGGCCCCTCAGAGTGGATCCCCAGCCCAGTCACTTCAGAGGCAGCAACTGCTCCCTGTGAAGCAGACAGGGCCCCATCTTCACCCACTGTCACAGAATTCCTCTGAGTTGGCTGGACAGGGACCCTATTTTACAGACAGGAGACCAAGGCCCAAGGCAAGAAGGGGTCTGCCTAGATTCACACGGCTAGTCTGTAGCTAAGGTGGAACTCAGAGACTGTGAGAATTCCATGGTGTCATGTCCCTTGTCATTCATCGCAGCAGCCCACCCCCCACAGGGTCATTGGGTCCCACCCCTCCTGATGCAAAGGGGAAACTGAGGCCCAGAATGGTGCAGGGCTGTGCATTCTCCCCATTGACCTCAGCTGCAGCTGCAGAGATAGCTGACAAAGCCCCAAACCTCTCCCCGGCAGCCTCGCTTGACGCCTAAAATCCCATCAGAGCCCCCATATTTGGGTAAAGCATTATCCAGGGGCTCTTGTGATGAGAGGGGCAGAAAGACAAGAATTACGGGCATGTGCTGTCCTCAGGCTCCCAGAACAGCCAAGAAGGAAGGAGCCTGGGGAGCCATGAGGGGCCAGGGGGCCAGAAAGGGTGAGGCATTTGCCCGGGTTCTACAGCGGGTTGGGGCTCAGTCAGGCAGCAGACCCAGCAACCAGTATCCATGCCCAGGTTGCCTGCCCCCACCCCCTGCCCCTTCGGGCAGCCTCCTCTTGTATGTATGGTCCTGGAAGGAAGGCCTGGAGTGGCAGGGCCAGTCCCTCCGGCTGGGACGGTGGGTGGGGTGCACAGGAACATCTCCCCCCAACCTGAGTCGCCCTTCCAGAGGATGCCGCGGGCGGTGGCAGATTAATGGTGCGGAGGCCACTCATTTCCTGTGGCCGGGAGACGGGCCACACCACACAGCCCTCCATTGTGGGCTGCCCTTATCTCGGGAAGTTCCGCCTGCCCCATCCGGAAGAGGCAGCTAGGACCCCATGCCCCTGGCCTCACCTTTCTTTGCCTTTTGGAAGCCAGGCTCACAGGTCTCAGATCCTGCAAGGCCTCGGTCTCCCCTCCTCCCATGGGAAGCCTGGACTTGACCCTGGGAGGAGTGGGGAGCCTGGAGGGCCTGGACTTGACCCTGGGGGCAGTGGGGAGCCTGGAGGGTGGAGTAGGGGGGGCCTGGTCTCATCTGGAGTTAAGAGGGGCAATTCTAGGGGCTTCAAGAATGAACTGGGAGGGGCGAGGCTGGAGGCAGTGAGTAGAGGGAGCCTGGTTGCACATGGGGGCCCAGCTGGGATGGGGAGGACAGGGCAGGGCACCGCATTTCTCTGCTTAGAATCTCCCTTTGAGGAGTGTACACAGCCTCTGGTTCAGACACCCACTTTAGGAGGCAACACAGGCACACACAGATTCCCCAGGAAGCCTTCCCTGACTACCAGTTGGTCCAGATCTCCCCAGCCAAATGGGACTCAGCCCCCTGTGCTTTGCCTCAGACCGTTTAGATCCCTGAGCATCCTGTGTGAATGCAGATCTGTCTCCTTCATTAGACTGGACATGCCTGGATGGTGGAGACCCCCATGTCTCCAGGACTCACCCGACTCCTGCCCTCTGCCCTCTCCACTAAACCTGGCTCCAGCCCAGCCCCCACCCCAGCCACATCTCCCTCCGCACAGGCTCTCAGAGACCCCTCCCCACAGACCTGCCCTCTCGCCTCCATGCTTTTGGCCAAGTATGTCCCTCCACCCGGAATGCCCCTTCTACGTCTCCCCTGGCCAAATCCCAGCCATCGTTAAGGGCTGCTCAGATGCCACCACTCCTTGAAGCCTTGCTAGGCCCACTACTGATGCCAGGCAGTTCCGCAAATGCCTTTCTCCCTTTTCTACTGGAGCAGCTGCATTCAATAAATTCGTTAAAAGATTCAATAGCTTTTTTTAAAAAAAGTTTGAGACCATTCAATTTGTCCATCCCAACCCTTGAGAGATGAAGACACCAGCTCAACTGAGGTCTCATGAGAAGTCTAGATCAGATTTTCATTTTAACAGAGGACGCTATTGTCAGCTTCCAAGCATGAGTTCACCATTTCCCAATGAGCAACAACCCAAGAGCTCTGGAGGGCAGCTGCAGGCCAGCAGGTGGTGGAGTGAGGACCCTGCTGGTGCACTCGCTCCTCCCGTGACATCTGCCCCTCAGGAGTGGAGAAGAGGGAAGGATGGCCTCCCTGAGACCAGACAGACAAGCCTGTGCCCAGACCGCATGGATGAAGGTGCTCAGGGGTTAGCAGAAGGCTCACAGATACTTTCACCTCCATTTCTTCCCTTCCCCGCTCACAACCTCCCTCTGGAGAGCTACCTTTATACTCATTTTACCGATGAGGAAACTGGTTCCAAGAGCTTGAGTGACTTGTTCAAGGTCACCCAGAATGACGGAGGGGCTGGGAAGCCAACCCCAGTCTTCCAGCCCAGCTCCAAGTTGGACAGTGTCAAAGCCCTGCCTGAGGTCACCCAAACACAGGAACGAATGATCTTATGTGTTTGTGGCTGGGGTGGGGGTGCCCCGTAGCTCTAGGGAGACGCAGGGCAGGAGAAACCTACCACTGGGATGGAGTTTGAGTGGCTTTCATTTCCCCGGCTGGGTCCTGAAGTTAATGATTGACTTGCAGTTCTGTGCACAGCCTGGCAAGTGCCCAGATTGGGGGGCTTGATCCCTGACACTCTGCCCTGAGGGGACTCTTAGAGTGGAGGTTGGGGGAGGAAGCCAGCCTGGGCCAGGGTGGTGGCTCCATAAGGCCATGGCCATGGGAGCTGGCCTCGGTCACTGGGGGTGGTAGTACCTGCCCCCCACCACCCAGCTGGGAGATAGGGAAGAAGGTGGGGGGCAGCGGGGAGGGTCAGGAAGGCGTGGTGGAGGAACATGACCCTCTTGGTGCCAAGGCCCTGGGCACAGTGGGTCTGGGGACGAATGAATCCCTTCCTGACAGCGATGGTGTTATCCCAGCCTGCTCCTCGCCCTGGGAGTCTTCAGGGCAGGCCTCAGGCTGCTTCATCTCAGGTGGAAGACAGTGGGCAACTTGGCCATACATACCCAAATACATCATTTGAAAGTCGGGATGCGGGCCAGGCGAGGTGGCTCATGCTTGTAATCCCAGCACTTTGGGAGGCCAAGGCGGGCCAATCACCTGAGGTCAGGAGTTCGAGACCAGCCTGGCCAATATGGTGAAACTCTGTCTCTATTAAAAATACAAAAATTAGCTGGGTGTTGTGGCATGCACCTGTAATCCCAGCTACTTGGGAGGCTGAGGTAGGAGAATCGCTTGAACCCAGGAGGCGAAGGCTGCAGTGAGCCAAGATCGTGCCACTGCACTCCAGCCTGGGAGAGAGAGTAAGACTCCATCTAAAAAAAAAAAAGTCGGGATGCCAGCATAATCTGGGCAAAAGATGGTGGTCAGTGGTCAGGGGGAGTGACTGACAATTGTCCTGATCTTCCGACAGCCCCTAGTGTACAGAGGAGAAAGCCTGGTTCACCCAGCAGCACATCTGGGGTGTAGCCAGGTCCTGAGGCAAGCCTAGAGCGCTGTCCTCAGCCCCTCCACTGGAGCCTGTGTGTTTGAGAATCCCTGCCTGAGGTTTGTCCTGTGGCCTCCCCGCTCCTGTGTGGGTTGGTAGGACAGCAGCAGCAGCAGCTTCTGTGGGGCTCCAGGTCCGACCCAGCCCCAGCCCCTCCCTCCCTGGCTCCAGGAAGTCTGGAGCCCTGAGACTCCCAGGAAGGGCCCCGGCCTGGGCCTGCTGGGGCCTCTGTGGGCTGAGACACGGGGAAGATCCAGGCCCTCAACACACCAGATTTTCATGTGCTGGAGTCAGGGCAGCATCTGGAGGTGGGGCAGAGCCAGGAGGAACCTCAGTGTCACCTGGTCATCAGAGGTAAAGAGGTCCCAAAGATGGCCATATCTTGCCCAGAGACACATAGTGAATTTGAAGACATGCAGTGGACCACTCTGTAAAGGACGGCCCTTTCATATTCTTCTTCCCAGCAAGGCTGTGAGGGAGGCAGGGATCATGAGTCCCATTTTACCAGGAGGGAACAGAGGTTCAAAGATGCAGTGATTTGCCCAAAGACACACACAGTGACAGGCTGTACCTTTCCCAGTTCCTGGTTTTTCTGTTTGTTTGTTAGTTTCTCTCTCTCTCTCTCTCTCTCTCTCTCTAATTACTGACCAATCAGCAAACTTTCCCCAAACACTTAGCTTGGCATAGAGGACCCAGAGAAGAATTGGTCCAAGGGGCTCCCTGTCTGGAGTGTCCAAGGAACAAGTGCATGTGAAGGAGAGCAATACCTAAGAGGGAGGGGAAGTGGGGAACTGTGGGCTGTAGCAGTCAAGGAAGACTTCCTGCAGGAGGCAGCATTTCCAGAATTGTTTGAATGAGACAGAAAGTCCATAAGGCATGGTTGAAAGAAGGCAGGGAATGAACTAGAGTGA